>NW_022060538.1:15000000-20000000 GCF_003285725.1 Scaptodrosophila lebanonensis
CATGTGTTTTTGCAACTGAAGCTATAAACAGTTGAATAAAAAAAGTAAGTGATGGGGGAAGTGCATCTTGAAACTCAGAAGAATTGGAGCAAAGAAAATATTTTAAAAATATATTAAGAAATTAAAATACTCTGATTAACATTTAGCATATAAATTTTCAGCATGAAATGCCCATTTAATTGCACGTTTCTGAAAAACTTATAATAAAACTCTTATATACTTGTATTCTAAATATTTTACAACAAATAATCGCACATGGCTGGTTATGGAGTATTTACAAGTATAACGAGAATTAAAAAGATGTGTTTCTTATTAAGCATCAATAATTGTTAGAAGGGCACATACATGCTAAAAATATGAAATAAAATAAATAATATAAAATAAGAAAAAACATTTATAATAATAATAATTAAAACTAAGGAAAATATTATAAAAAACAAAAGAAACAAAAATTAATAATGGTAATTTTCATTGTCAAATAAAACAAAATTGATTTAAATTGGAAATAAATATGTAATGACGAGCGTAATAACTTGAAAATAATCTGGTACTGGTTATGTTAGAATAAGGTTTGCAAATAAAAAAGTTAAAATTCAAAATAAAAACTGTGAAAATGAGTGTTCTTTTAAATTGTAGAAGCGTTCAGAAATTTTATATAATATATATATAGTATTTTTAATATATACCGCTAATAGCTTTCCAGCTGCTTAGACAGTAAGCAATAAGGAATATTACCAAAAATATATTGTACAGTGTATGCACCTAAACGCCATTTTACATTATCCTTTTGTTGTATGGATAGGCACACAGCTCTTCCTCACATTGTGCTACTAATTAGGCCATAATCAACTGAACTGTCATCGAGATGAGCAAACAAAGCTACCACATGGCTGCAAACTCCTTGCTTCCGATTCAATGGATCAAGCTTTATATTTTTGGAATTAGTGGCATTACAAAGCGTCGCAAAATGTTGACATACTATACGTACATGCGCGATTTTATTTGTGCTGCAATGACAATTGCAAGCGCCGCAAAGTATGCAACAAAGCATTGCCAACACAATCAACTTTGGCTCATTTGGTGCAAATTAAAACTTTGTTTATTCATTGCATAAATATTAATATGACTGCAAAATGTAACAAAACGCGAACAATGTGAATATAAAATGCTATACATATATACGAGTACATAAAAAATAGGATGAGTAGTCGCAGAATTATGACAAAATAAAAAATAAAAGGAAATTAAAAACAAAAACGGTTGCCAGTCAGCCTGCAAATGCGCATTTTGTGCGATGATTATTTTTTAATAAAAATTTTTGCTTCCAGGCATTTGAGGCTCTACGCACTTTGTTGTACAACACGACAAATACACACACACAGACACACACCCATAGATAAACTGGTCGCATTTATTTCTGCTACTGCGGCTTTCATACTCGTATATTGTTGTTGACGCTTCGTTGTTGGGGTTAAAATAGGTCTACCATGTTGCCTTAGCCCCGGGCTCTATCGCACGCATTACGTGAACGTGCTATATAGAAGGAAAAAAGTAATTTCACGCGATTTTTAAGCTGCTGATGACAACTGTCGCCTGTTTGGCTTTGTAATACTTAACAAAACACATAGATATACACGCACATAGTACATACATACAGCCTCCTATATTGCACTAAACAGAACAATTATTTGGATGAGATTAGGTGTCAACTGTATTTTAATGAATTATGAAAGGAAACCCCAGTCCAACGATTTTTTGTCTTTCTGTTGCGAACATTCACTGTTCCAAATATCTGTAACTAATATGTTTTTAAATCAATTGAGTTAGTCGCACTATGGCTGTACCATTATTGCCAAGAACATGAAGCCTTCTTGCAGGAGGTGATTGAAATATGTCAATTACATAATTAATATGTTAAATTAATCAGGAGGATATGACACATTTAATTAAAATATTTAGAACTAAACTTGATTTTTCTATAAAATATGTTTTAAAACTGACTAAGGGGAACCCGCAATTATATTTGGAGAAATTTATGTTTGATTTTAGGAAAAGCTTCATTAAGATTCACTTAAATCAATTACTATACAGAAAATATTAAAAATGGAATTCTACAATTCTAATTTCTGCACAAAAAAAGTTTCAAAAAACTTACTTTTTTAATTATTTTCAAATCTTTCAAATCAGTAATTGAGTAAAACATACTCGTATACTTCTTGAAATCTTTCGTCTTTCATTTTTGCTTGGGGCACGTATTTTGTCGCTGTTCAATTAATGGTTCTGTTTGGGGTGCACTGTCTGCATCCATATTTTACGTTTCATTTAATTTGTAAGGAATATTAGTATTGCGCATCCGATTTGTCCCACTTCCCAGCAAACTGCTTTAATGAGTTGGCCGCCAACTTGGCAGCCAGTTGTACAGCTTCCTGTTTGATTCCTGTACTCTTTGTAGGTACCTACATAAATGCATTTGTGTGTATAGCTAGCATACATATGTATGTATGTACATAGCTCTTGTAGTTGGCTACATTTCAAATCAGTTGACTTCCTTGCCAAGAGCAGCATTGCGAATTAGACCAAAACCGTAAATTCTGTTCGGATGCTGAGAACGGAAGCGAACAGCGACTAACTTAGGCGGGCCATTCACGCTGTCATTTGGTGCAAGAAAAAAAATTGAAGTTATCAGTAGCAGGATGTACTTAGTTGTTGTTATTGCTCTCGGTCTCCCTGCTCTGTAGACTGAATATCAAATGTCAGAGGCACAAAACAAAAATTATTATCAAGCGAAAGGCAACCCAAGGCAACCCAAGACAAGGCAAGCCAAGGAAGGCAGAAGAAGCCAAGACAGGGCAGGGCCGGGTAGGGCCGGGCAGGGCAGGGCTCGGCAACCCCAAATGCAGTTCAATGGAAATTGCATCTTCAAGATGCAGCAGCCTTTCTCTGCCCCTCGTTCTGCTCTCCGGTACTTATTTCCGTTGCATCTCTGCACGCTCGTATTTTGCGATGCATTTTTGTCGTTTTAAACTGCTTTTGTTTTTTGTTTTTGTGTTTTTTGAATTTTTTCATGCATTTTTTGCATATACCCCTTTGTTGCCAAAGCTACTCACCGCCTTTTGATATTGCACGTTATTGTTGCTGTTGTTGTTGTTGTTCGTCTTAAGTCTGGGTGTCTGTGTGTTTGCTGGCTGCATTGTTTGTTGTATGCAGCTTTTTTTCAGAGATTTATTTTTCAAATTTTTCGGCAAGGGTTGAATTCGGGTTTGCCTTTTTCTTCTGTATATTTTGTTTTGCGAGCGTTTTTGAAAACTTGTTCCCTTTGGCTGCGTTTGCTGTTAGAAACTTGTGGTTAATCTTGTCGCCGTTGCCTTCTTATCTTACATAAATATGGCAATCATGTGCTTGAGTCCAGTTATGGTAGTATGTGGGCTATAGGATCAACATATTTTATTTTTAGTGTTGCACAAAAAAAGTTGGGTTTTGTTTTTATTCGCTTAATATTCATAAAAGTACACAAATAAGTATATTGCATTGCCTTTTTAAAAAAGCATTCCGACGTCAGTTCTGCAGCGTAAAAAAATCTGAAGCGAGTGACGAAACGGCTCATGAATTCGGGTTTTCGCTTTGAGCTCAAAGAGCGTCGTCCATTCAAAAGAACTGAGCGTTTCTTCGCTCATCTACTCGTTGTTGTTGTTCTTTTAAAATTGCAAGGGACGTCAGCCACACTCGCGAGTGTGCTCAAGTGGCTGCTGTGGTGGATTTCTGCCACAAGAAACGCTCAAAGTGTTGAGTTGCCTTCTTGCTGAGTGGAGTGGAGTGGAATATGCTGCAGGGGCAAGGTTTCTGCTTTTTAGCTTAGCATGTATGCGTGGCACATTTTTTACAAAGTCCTACCTTGAGCGCAAAATGTTTGGGGTTGAAGCTCTGAGTGATTTGCTCCGCTATTTAATGTCACTTTAATTGACTTTTCAATATTGCGTTAGACAACAACAACAACATTGTACAATTTTGCAGCACAGTCTCAACTTTAACCCCAGCCGCTAAGTCTTGAAATTTCCATAAGCTTCTCAATTGCTGCTTCTGCCCATCATCCTCATCATCACCAATAACATCATCATCATCTTTAGTAGCAGCAGTCACAGCAACAATAACAACACTACCATATCAGCAAGTCAGTGCCCGGCAAAATGTTTCATAGTTGCAACCAGTTGCATGCAAAATTTTCGCAACAGGTGTGCATGCAAAACTTTTACCGCACAGCAGCCCCCCATGCTCCATGCTCCATGTTGCATGCTCCACCCTCCACACCACTACCCCACTGGCCTGTAATGTGCGCTGGCAAGCGTCGAGCGCAATCTGCAACACAAAATTCCCTCCAGCTAAATGTTGAGGAGTTGCCCCGTGTGTCCATGGCCCTGCCTTACCCTTACCCTAACACGTTGTTGCTGTTGCTGTGGCTGTTGCAGTTGCTGTTGCTGTTGCTAAAGTTTTCAGCGCTTCCATGCCTCATATCTTTTAAAATGATAATAGTGTGCCTTCCGTTGAGTGCAGCAGAAGCAAAGCAGCACACACATAATGTTTTTCCCGTTTACTAGCCATCATCATCATAATCATCATCATCTTCGTCATCATAGTTGGTTGGTATTGTTGTTGTTGTGCTCTGGGAGCGTTTTGTGTAGTAGCACCTACAGCAGCCATAATTATTGCCTGGGCAGCTGGCCATTGATGGAACTAGTGGAAAAAAATTGACTTGTGCTTGTGTTTTGGGCTCAGTGTTGGGCCCTGATTTGTTTCTTCTTGCCAGTGTGAGAGTTCACTGATTTTCACATATTCTGTATATACAAGTATGTAGTACTTATTTACAAACGTATTCATTATTTGTACGAGGGCAGCTTATTAAGTCTGTGACGCATTGGTTGAGTGTGTGAGCTTGCTTCAAACAAATAATTGAAATATTAATCACCATTGTTACAAATTATAAGAGATGCACATAAATGGCATAGAAAATAATAATTTTATCACTTAAAAGACAAAAAAAAAAAGGAAATGAATTAGAAAATACTTTTCATATATAGGAATTTGCCACATTCGTTTTATTTGTGTTCAAATTATTAACATATTTCATTCATCATTTTAAGCAACTATTCTTTTGTTTAACGAGAAGTACATTCATGGGTGTAGGCAAGATCTTGGCACTGTTATACAATATACAGCAGTATACTAACGAACAAAACTATATATTCACATTGTATAAAAGTTTGCAAATTATACATGTATGTAGAGTTCTGTCTATAATTGTGAGGCATGATCAGTATATTCACAAAAAGCTTTAGAAACCAAAAATCTCGCTGTTAAATAGAGCATATTGTTCGAAGTGTAAAGCGATAGAAATATATTTATATGGAAAATGTCGTATTTGCAAGATCTTTTTATTTAATTACCGGTGAACTCAAATGCCAAACAGTTTTACATTCTAACGAATAATTTTATCAACTTACTACAGTCTAGTCTCTTATTATTACAACAAAAAATTACTCACGCAGATTTTCACTGAAATTTTGTTAACTTATTTACCCCCTGAAAAGTTAAGTTTGTGGATCCGGCATTTGTTGTCCGTCAAAGCAGCCAGATAGGAACCATTTAGCGTACTCACAGGCACAGACAAATAACGTAGACCACCTCATTCGACTCATCACCCAGCTGGGTGGCCCGGGTCGTGGTCAAGCGGTCCGCTCAGGCTGGCTGCTGCCTCACCAAGACCTCCACCGGAAAGACAAGCCCGTAGTTGTTCGTTTTCTCTCACCAAGCTCCTGAATTTTTTCAAGGTTTGGATGTGGGCCATTTTTTCGTCATTTAAATTGGTTAATAGGTGTTCTGTACGACGCCTTTCCGCAGCTAGCTCGCTGCGCAAGCGATGCACCTCGCTGCGATCAATAGCTTGCAAACTGCGGGCGTAGATGTGGCGAATGTCTCGAGTAGTAGCCTTTGTTTTGCACACAGGGCACATCTTCACAGCTGGTCGGCGCCTGCGCTGCGTCAGACAGCGCCTTAAGCAGCTTTCGCCGAACAGATGGCCACAGCGAAGTGAGACGAGTCGATGCTCGCCGGATACTTCCCACGAGTCGAAGCATATTGGACATGTCATCCCATCGTCTTCATCAGAATTGGAACGCTTGCGCTTCTTTGACGGTGGAGGTGCGTCCAAATCTGCAGGTTCACCCTCTTCCATATCTGCAGGTTCAGAAGCTGTTGCGGGCTCTTGTGCTCCCTCTGAGGTGGGAGGTCCGCCAATATTTGCTACAACAACAACAGCCACCTCAACTGGCTGGTCAGCAACAGGTGGTTCCGGTGCAAGATCGCGTTCTTCGTTCATTTTGTTACTACACTTTTTTAATTTTCGTTCATGAGTTGGGGGTGTCAATTTAATTTACTTTTAAATGTTTGATTTTATGCTCGTATGTATCTGAGCCTATGCGATGCATATGTATTTGACAGTCTGGTTGTTCTTGGCATTTTGAGAGATTTCAAACCCCATTACTCATTGAACAAACCTCGTTTATAAACAGGCTGCTGGTCTGCACTTTGTATCTTTTTAGCTGCAGCACAAATTTGTTCTAATCGTGTTCTCCGTTTTCTTAATGTCTGCGCTGATTTTCAATTAAATTGCTAATGGAGACAAACAATAACCAATGCCGGCCTGTCAATGGGGAGCGCCCAGTTTGGTTTTTCATAACGGTTGGCATTTTTAATTCACATACATTTTATATTTAAATAAATGACTAACATGGCCTGTTATACTGACGATTTGTGGCAGTTATTGTGTGCAGTTGTGAACAGTTTTGATTGACTTTGCCACACATTCATTGCAATCGTGAATAGTTGAGTTGTTGTGCAAGTGGGTCTGTGATTGAAAGTGGGATTAGAACGTTTATCAAAGCCAGATAAAAGATAAAGCCAGATTGATGTCTACAAATGTTGAACAAATTCTATGTGAAATGAACTTTATGTTTGAACGCAAAAGGAACAATATACATATATACATAGCTACATAGTAGCTACATATTTTCATATTCATTATGATTATTGTTATGCTCTACGAAGATATTTATTCTAGCCGCAATAACATATTAACAATCCTATTTAAAGGTAAAATTCTACTTGTATGATTGAATGAATAGCTCTACCATCGCTAAGAGTATTATATTGAAATACACAAGGATTCGCCTACAACTCTTTTGCAAAATTATGGAGGAAGTCGCTCTTTCAACAATTGGTTAATAAATTTTAACATAAGTAGGAGTGTGGGAGCTTTCTGATTATTGTATTATCGAATTCTCGGATGTCCTAAAATATTGTTCGTATTTTAAAGACCTGCAGGTAGGATAATTATTGGCTTGCTGCTAAGGTTGCGTTAAAAGTAAAGTTCTTGCGAAAGAATCTATAAATTGCATTGAAAAAATAATTTATTTTGAATTATTGAATTTTAAAATACTTTTGCAATTTGTTACGTATATGTACATATTTATATCTTAATTAAATACTAAATGGCTTTTATTTGTGTTCAAATATTGAGATATGGTTGATTGTTTTTAGCATTTTGGGAGACAATCATTTTGCATTTCAAAATAGTGATTGGGAATTACAGGCTTATATTTTTAGTAGCTCAGCAACCTATTTAGAAGAGACTCAAGATAGTTAACCTAGTCAAAGACACGGTCGATTTAAATGCTTTTATTGATTGCTAAGGCCAGTATTAAGAATTCGAATTATTAAGGAGTCAAGCTATCATTTCTCCTCCATCTGGCATTACAATAGATAGATAGTTATGTATATTGTATGATTTAAGCAAAAATGCCAAAGCAAATTGGCTGAAATCTATTGCACTCAAGAGTGGAGCCAACAAGACAGCCTCAAAGTGCAGATCGTTGAGTGGGGAGCTCCTTAAACCTCTCAAACTCAAATAAGTTTTTGCCAAAACGTTGCCAATTTTTTCTTTGCATTTTCCGTCGGCATCGATTCAATTGCTGTTGTTTTTGTTGTTGTAGTAAATTTTGTTCAAGTACATCAAGTTCGATTGCGTTCTTTACCTTGAAATCTCGTTTTCTATCCGTTGTTAAGATTTTGTTGCCGACTTGCTGTTGCTATTGTTGCTGTTTTTATTATTATTGTTATTGTTGTTGTTGTTATTATTGTTGTTATGCAGCTGCAAATCTTTTGCCGCCACTTTGCATGCTGCTGCCTAATATTTTATTTATGCACAGCTTTGTTGCTGTAGTTGTTGTTCTTTATTGAGTTATTTGTTTCGCATACAACGTAATGAGTGGCAGCTTTTATTATCGCTGCTGTTGTTGTTGTTGCTGTTGACTTTTCGTTATTCTAAATACTCGATTTGCATTTATTTATATGCCAGACATTAATTTGAGCGCTTAAAAACGCAATTAAATCGTTTTAGTTTGGCATTTTATACAGTTTGTATTATTGTTACTGATGCTGTAGCACTAGTTGCTGTTATTGCTGATGTGTTTAATAAATTACTTTGATGTTTTATTAATTTTTTCTCTCTCAATAGAACGAGGCTTGAAATGCGGAAATTACATTTGGAAAATGCCAATATTACAAACATACTATGCATAATAAATTGAGAATGATTACGATCTTATCAGACTTTAAAACTAAAATTAATCAAGTGCTTCTAACATTTCGATTATTAAAATTTTAACACTTTCTTCTTCTTCTTTTCAGGCTTAAATAATACTTTTCAACTTTTAAGCATTCGAACACCTATTAAACTTTATTGTTTTTCAACATCTTAAATTCTATATCGATTCCGTTAGCAATAACCGCACATACTAACCTAAGATCCTCAGCTGGACCAATAGCCGGACCAACCAGACAGACCGACTAACGGACGGACAGACATGGTTATATTTACTTATATCATCATACTGATCAAGAATATATAAATGTGTAGGGTTCAAACAACTTAGCAAATTCTTTTAACTTATGGGTGCATGGCATAAGCGTAAATCAGATATGTTTCGGGAAATACACATCCGTATCGTATATTTTAATATTTTATAGAAAGTCTTTAGCTTTTCATAGTTGCCAATTAATTTTTTGATTCCAAAACACGATAACTCTTATTTGCACCAAATCTATTCGGAATGACAGAAATCTCTAAAACAAATGGAGTATATATTTATTGAAATGTATATACATATATATCTCTATTGTGTGATCTACGTTATGTCCTTGTGAATGCTACATAAGTACGCTTAATGTTTTTGGATTGTAATAATTATTGAACACTCACAATTTCTCCCAGAAAACTCGTGATTTTTTATTAAGTCGTGGAAGTGGAAGTGGAATACTTGTATATACTTAAATCATGATATTAATAATCTGCATAGTACTTTCTACTTTAATATGCAGTGTGCTAATTAGAAGATTCAATAATTTAGACTCTGGGCTGATAAGACGTCTCTGGTCCCCCTTCCATTTTTTTTTTTTGTGCAAAGCACTTTAGCAATATGCATTTTTTTTTGTGAGAGCCAAACAAAAAGCGTTGTTTAGTTTCTATATGCATCTAATGGCATACCGTGCCAAAGCAGCTCCAAAAGTGTAGTCAATTAAAAATTCGTCTACCTGCAACAACAAAAATTACAGAGTGGGCTAAATGCATGGCTGTATTAGTGTGTATACTATTTGCGTGTTGTGTGCGCTTTGCATAAACCTTGACATGAAAACATTCACACGTTTTGGTTTTGGCGCACACGAAAAAAAAAAAATTTAAAATTAAAAATTACGTATACGACGCGTATGCGCGACGAGTCGACGGCAGCGATCTGGCAACGCTGTACCCAAAATGCAACGCTTCGCTGCATACGAAAACCAAAACCTAGCCCCCATTAGAACTGTTGTCGTTGTTGTTGTCAGATTTTCTATTTCTATTTAGTTTTGGCTGCGCTTGGCCTCCATTTCGGTATGCATTCATAACGCGGCCGTATCTTTGAAACGGCTTTAAAAGTCGAGGTTTTCATTGGTTTCCAATTTTGCTGCTCGCTGTTTGCCGCTTGCTATTTGAGACGTCGTCGTCGTCGTTGTTGTTGTTGGCGTCGGTGTCGGCGTCGGCGTCATCATCAGCGTCGTCATCATTGCTGTCGGCGCTTTGTGCCTAAAATTTATCGCTTGCGTTTTTTCGAGCGGCCACCAACGCCGTTGCCGCTGCCGCTGCTGCCGGCACCTCCTCGTCGCTATCAACCTCGAACTTTAGATTCGTTTGCAATGTTTATGAGAGCATAACATTTTTGTTTGTTATATGCGCATCAGTATGTGTAAACGTGTTTTTTGTTAGCTATTTTGTTTTATTGTTAGAATATACTAGCAACAACAACAACAACAACAAACATGAAAAAACTGAATGTCGCGTGTTTTATGTCTCTGATTATTTTTTTGTGGCAGCAGTTTGTGAAGGCAGTTTCGACTTCGACTTCACCTTCAGCTGTTGCCTCAGCCAGAGCCATTCAATGCCACAACAGGAAGCTAGCGAGGCAGTTACAGTAACACACTTTTCCACAGATACACACACACACACACAGCATTTACATTTCTCAGTTTGGCAAACCTCTAAGGTCGCTGCTCATGACGCAGCTCACCTACTAAGCTGAAGACAGTTCTTGAGGCAAGTTCCAGCGTTCGTTATAGTCTTTTAGTGACTGCCTTTTAGATGAGCCTGCTATCGCGCTATTACCATTGCACTTGCCCCTGGCTTTGAGCTGCCCGGCTAACTTGTTTTGCGTTTAGGCTTTTGAGTTCTTAAAACGCGCTTGATAAATAGTAATATTACAGTGTGCTTGTGTGTGTGTGTGTGTGTGTCTGTTGGCCACTTTATTGCTCTTGACCCTAATGCCAATGCATGGATATAGCCAGCGGGCGTTTGCACAATTCAACATTTTCAAGTAACTCGTTGTTTATGTACATTGCTGTACAGCTCTTTAAAGAGCTCTTTATGGCTGGCTACTGTGTGCGGACAATTCACTGAGCTTTTTGGTAGTGCTCCATCACACATATACACAGCAACACACACACACATACAGGAAACAGCGCGCCCACTTCCGCTAACTTGAACACCCAAAACACCAATGATTGTATCTGTGTGTGTGTGTGTGTGTGTGTGTGTGTGTGTGTGTGTGTGTGTGTGTGTGTGTCTATTGCTGCTGTGGGTGCTCCTGTTGCGCGCACATGTTGCAGGAAACGTGAATTTATCGTGGCGAGACCTAATGGGCCTATGCCACGGCCCAACCCGAATTATGCGCAGGTTGCAACAAAAGAACTGCCCGCAGTCTTCTGCTCAACATGTGGGCTGCAACTTTTTACGTCGGTAGTGAAAATATTCAATTATGAACTGATGACAGAATACTTTATTTCTTGATTGTGAAAAAGAAGAACAAGCAGAACCTATTACCTGTCTACTTTCCCATAGTCCATCAACTATAATGGAGCAATTGTTCCTATATGTATAACCGCTTTATGATACTTTGATTTGGAATGAGTTAAGCGACTTATTTTGGGAAAAAATATAAGAAAAAATTCGAGCGGTTAGAATTGATTGAATATTGAGTTTTATTATAAGAGGGAAATATTAATATAAATAATAAATATTATTAAGGGAAATATATATTAGTGCTTTTAAATAAAGGGCAGTTAAACGGGTTAGTAAAGATTGAAATCCTTGGATTTGTAGAGCCCAGCATTGATTCATATACAATGTTTGCTTCGGTGATAGAAAAACGTAATCACACTTTTCTGCAAGGCCGTAAGCATTAGAACATCTTTATAATACGAAATATTTAGCTATTTTTAGTTAGGGTTTCTAAATGTGGTTAATAGGTGTGAAACATAGCTGTTAATATTAAGTAATACATAGTTTTATGTTAAAAGAATTGATAATTTGAGAGGTATGTCAAAGTCATGTGAAACCAAATATCAGCAAACTATTATAAGTACTCAAAGCTCATAAAGAATTGAAATTATGCCGAGAATGGAAAGAAGTTTGGGTATCAAAGAGGCGTGTAATAGTTAATCGCATCACAGAAAGCTCCTAAATAGCGGGAAAATAATGTAAGCTTTTAATGAACATTTTTAAACTGGTTCAATGGGCACACCTACATCGCTCACAGAAGCTATACAAATATATTTGAGCATCTTCTTGCAAAACTATGCTTCTGTAACTAAAGCTTTGCTCAGCTTAAAAAGCCATGCACGTTGCAGGTTGTTTTCTCTCAAAAATCATTTAATTTGAGGTTACAACCTTTAGCATGTTTTGTTTTGTTTAGCTAGCTGCTAACTTTCATGCCCTTGCCAATTAATTTGAGCAAAGTGCAGCGTGCAACGACAAGTGGCTTTAATCTGTAATAAATTTAATGTCCACACAAATCGATGCATTTGCTTACACATTACTACGTACTTGCGGGTATAGAGCGTCATGTATGGCTAACAGGTCCCGGGGGTGCATTTACTCCTCACTATAAACTGGAAGTTGTCCGAATAAAAATAATCAAATGACCGCACAAATAGCAGCTACAATAGCAACACCAACAGCAATAGCAACAATACAATAATGCAAGTATTTGCAGTTACAATAACTGGTTCTATTATTTAGATTTTTCTGTTTTTGTTTTCTACACAGATTTGCAACGGCTGCTTGGCTGGTTAGATTTTGCGTTTTTGCGTTTTGTCTATTTGTGCAGCAACCTTGAATAAATTGTTTTTCATTTAATTGCAATATTTTTCACAGTGAGATTAAAACAAAATGGCAGATTCACTTTAAAAATATTGCAAGTTGTAAAAATAAACTTTTTTGAAAACTTTCCTAAACTCTTTTTGTAATTATCAATAATTTTTGAGTTGAACAAATGGTTTATTAAAATTTGAGATACACCGATATATGTTTCTTGGCGAATCTATTAACATAAATGGAAAATTGGTATTCTAAATACAGAACGTCCTTAGTAGTTCCTCTACTTCCACTGACACACTGCCATCACCTAATCGTTGTGATATTCCACAAACCAACTCGTTATTCTACGCGTATGTCAGGTTTAAATAAATCAATTCTAAGCATTGCAAGAATCGTCAATTCTATCTTTATTTATCATATTCATTACCAGTCCGTTTAACAATTCGATATGCTCTCTTTTGCTTAGGGTACAAATTATTTTGCATATTTAAACATGTAAGCTTTATGGTTAAGTTGGTTTTTTGCTGCCGCAGCTAAAACTGACAACGGTTTAGGCGATTCCGAATCGGGCTTGTAAATTTGCGTTTTAATTAGGCGCTATTTATAAATTGCATAGCTCATCAAAGGCAGCTAAGCTCAACATAGAGAATAATAATAAATTAAAAAATGTTGATGCTGTTTGAGGTTGTGAGAGTCTAAATGAACCCCTTGCATTGCTAAGACTAGATAGCATAAAAATATATATGTAAGTATGAACATTAAACGTTTTAACGTGCCTTTGTTTATGTCTTAATAGCCAAGACGCCACTGTTGTAATTCCAAAGACTTAGGCAACCAGAGTAGAAGAGTTGTTAGATTCATTTCTCCAGTTACAACGCTCTTCATCTTTTATACCAGGCGGTAAATTCTGTACTCGATGAAAATTAAAAGGAACCTGTCCTTACAATTGCAGTCCACGTACTGGCCACAGCCTTCCTAGCCAAATGGTACCGATCCTCGGATTTGTCAGACCCACAGAGTTCATGAGCAACGGCATGGGCTTCCCCCCTTAACATCCCCAGAGTTTCTGTTGAGAAGCTACAGTGTATGTCAGAGTCGACTAGCTTATACTTAAGCTTTTAAGTCCCCAATTGTCTATATATTTTTGTTATGTGTCAAAAAAATTGTTCTGTTTTTATGTGCATTGTGTTGTGTTTTTCCCCCAAATACACAATTATATTAGAAATATGAATTGCAAAGTTCGTAGACTTGACCTCTTGCGCAGTGGAAACATGTCCGACTGTGAGGTGCAAGTGGCCTATATGGATTGTGAGAGGAAGACGCGATGCCGTCGGATATTTCGCTGCCATAAGATCATTTTGGTATCGGCCTCCGAAGAGTTCCAGCGCATGATAAGTGATCCGAACTTCCAGAAAAATGGATGCATACTGCTGGTTTCCGATGCCTCGCCGGATGCTTACGAGGCCCTCCTCCTGTACATATACACTTACGAAATATGTTGTGCGACTTCACTGGAAATGTGCAAGGAAATTCTGTACTTGGCCAACAAATATGAAATGGACGACTTCGTTGAGTGCTACATAGAAAAGCTGGCAAATCAAGATTGGCCTGTAGAGGTGGTCTTACAGATATTCCAGTTAGCTAATGAATATAATAGCAAGGACTTGATGGATCTGGTGGCCGAAGTAAGTAATCTCTCTCTCTCTCTCTCTCTCTCTCTCTCTTGTATTGTAGATGAACCCCATTTTAATTGTAATATCACAGAAAATCCTGCCGTTAGCACCCCAGCTGCTCAATGACAACTCATTTCTGATGCTAAGCGTGACAGAATTAAAGGCACTCATGACCATCTTAAAAACCAAGACCGAAATGACCGATAAGGAACTAGTTTCTGCGCTCAGAAAGTATCAAGTCTGCAACCGAATTCGCTATAATGACATGGAAAAATTTCAGCAATTTGTAGAGGTTACTCATCTCTTTGGTGATTTACTATTCGAAGTGGATGGTACGTTGGCTCCAGAAACGGAAGCTGTTACAACAAAAGAAGATTCGCCGGAAAATGCTTAACAAACTACAATATTTTAAGAAAATAAATTGAAGCTCAAGAAAATATTTTAAATTATATTACGAATTAAAAATATTCAAGATTAAAAAATGAAGTTTGATTCATATTGCTTATTTTCGATATCAATAAAGATATAGTTAACACCTGTTCCTAGCCGAACTGTCTCTTCACTTAAAAGCCTCTCTTTTGAGCTAACTGCGGAATCTCTGACCAGGAAGAGCTGTGACGGTAATAAATCTTCCCCCACCGGGTCTAAGGTTCTACTATATTTCCCCTTTTTTTCTGTACATATTATTTTCAATTTTATATTTAAAATTTCTTTCCTAGCTTATATTTATAACTTTTATATTGTTTCCTTATGTCGACAGTCTTTGTTTGTTGACATCAAAATGTAATAAATAAATAAATAGTCTGCAAACCAACTTTAAACTTAGTAATTGATTAATATCGAACAAGTTTTATCAAATGCTCACATAGCAAAAAATAAAACAAAGCGAAATTTTGACACAGCCTGACAATGAAAAAGCTGCCCTCTTAAAATTAAAAAGATTTGTCTCCATCGAAGCCTCCATATTGCCGGTTCATATTTGTGCACATAAGTACAATTGACAAAAAATAAGTAATACTACAACTGATAAATGAAGACATTTTAAATTAAAGACAAAATATTGATATTCTCCAAAATTAGCATGATACTACAAGTATATGTTCAGGCTTATATCGTTCGTTCTTTCTTGTTGTTACAAACTATAGAATAGTTTTGTTTGTGTTGTTCCCAAATAAATGTTGTCAATGGCCACTTGTTGTTCTTTTTGTTTCTGGTCGCTTTTGTTGCTGCCACATCAACGTGCAGTGTACAACGTGCAACTTGAGCTGCATTAGGAAAGGTCAGTGCCATCGCCATTGCTGTTGTCGCTTGCCGCCGCCACCGCTTGCCACAAATGCATCAAAACGCGCTTTTTGTACGTCATCTGTCCGTCCGACTGTTTATCGTTTGCTCGCTTACTCTGTCAGCTGCCTCGTCGTCGTCGCCGTCGCCGTAGCCGACATCGTCATCATTGTCGTTATAGTCGTTATAGTCATCCCTGCCGTCTGCGGCAGGCCCGTCCCAGTCTCAGTCCCAGTCCCATACTTTGTCTTGGGGTTTCGCGCTTACTTGCTTTTAATTCTTGCATTGCGTTTCAAGTTGCAGGGCACTCAAACACATCAGCTCACACTAACACACTAATAGATGCACACACACACACACACACACACGCACGGGCTGTTGTATGTAGTTTAACGCAGCTGCAACTGCAATAGCAGCGGCGGCAGCGGCAACGACACAAAAAAACGCGCAACTCATTTAAAAATGCCAACGTCCATCACTGAGGATCGCCGAAGATGGCAGAATTTGTTGTCGTTTCGCTTTTTTGTCAAATTGTTTTGCTGAATTTTCTTGAGAACTTTTGCATTGTATTGCATTATAGTAGTGATGTTGTTTTGTTGTGGCATGGCATGTGCTAGAGCAAGAGATCCGAGGAAGTGGCCAATGTGAAGACAATGAACTGTTTTGTGTTTGTTTTTTTTTTTTTTTTTTGTATGTGTATTTGTACTGGTTTGTTTTTTGCTTCTTGTCTTAATTCTGGGCTTCTTTGTTGTTATCGTTGTTGTCGGGTATCCTCATTTCCTCCAGCCATCAAAATATTATTTTAAATGCTTAAAATAAATATCGAAAGGTTGGATCGAATTTAAAAGATTTAGAAATCAATCTAAAAGATATAAACAACATTTCTGACATTAATGAACAATGTCTGTTTAGCATTCTTACGATAAAGCTAATAGGCAGATGGAAGAATCTATAATTGACAATTTCATTTACGACATTCGTAATGATATAGACATACACAAATTTCATTTTCGAGGTTTAACCACTTGTTGGCGCAAAATCAAATAGAAAATTCAAAAATATTAACTCCGATACCGGTCTTGCAGAATTCTGTCTAAGACAATTCTGTCCAAGACATTCAAAAAGCGATAGCTATTCGAATCCAAATTCTGAAGCTTAGTTTCCATACCTTTCAATTGACATATTGATCATCTGGCTCTAATTAAATATAAACGAATTATCATCATAATACTTTATACAGGGCAGAAAGGATGCCTACGCCGCTACTTAAACTGTCATCTTTAAAGATATGTTTTATGTTAAAAGGACGGCATAACAAACGCAAAAAAACATTGAATAGTTACTTTTTCGTTGAGTTTTTGACGCAAATCGACCCAAAACATGTATATTGTATACATATATGTATTAATATACTTGTGAATTTGAATTTTCTATCGCTATCTAAGTAAATATTAGATACCGAAAGAAAACATGAACATTTTTCACTTAAAAGTGCCAACTATTAACAGGTTTTGCGCCAATTGAAATGAGAAATATTCGTTTAAATTTGCTAGACGAGTAAACAGCAAAACTAACAACCACAGCAACAATCACTTGAACAAAATTGAATCTAATTTGTGGCAATTAAATTGTGCGCAATTTGTTATTTTATTATTAATTTATTTCTGTTTAGCAATTCGAAGAGCTGCTAACGTACGAGAACTGTGCATGTTCAAGTTTATTGTTTTGTTAGGCTCCACAACCTTTTTTTGGGCCAACTTAAGCCAGATAATGACATTACTTAACCACACAATTGCCAACAACAACAAGCACACACTAAATTGCTGCTATGAGGCATCAAAAGAGCCCAACAATTTGTGGTCGAGAGCAAGGATTGCTGCACATGTGTTTAGCAGAGTTGCATATTTGGCTATTTTGGTTTCAGTTTTAAGCCAAAATGGAAAAGGATTTGCTTACCATAATCAGGAATACCATAATTTCTGTGAATACAGCACGATACTTAGTATTTACCTACAAATATTTCTAAATTTAATAAAGCGATAAAGTAAAGGAAAAAGTAATAGAGCCCAAACTATTTGAATATATAATTACTTACGATCTTTGTTATTTTAACTTAAAATATATATGCTTAGATATAAAATTTATTTAGGCTTATGATTACGTTAGCGATTAATGGAATTTATTAAAAAAAACTGTCTTATAAACTCAATGATTATTCAACCTTTATTAATGGAATAAATAGACATATTAAGTTGATTTATGTTCATTTTAAGAAACAAGATTGTCAATCACCTAATTCTAAATATCTTTCCAAATATCAGTAGCAGTAGATCTTTCTACATCGGTAATAGGCAACATCAGACAGTCGATCGGGCGATCAAAGTGAACTATCTAGTTGAAAATACATGTAATTTTAGGATCTTCCACAGATTTGGAAAACTATTAGTCTTCTCAGTAGTTTCTTTTTTTTTTTTAAGTAGATGAAATATTTGGCCAAGTCCATTCAATTAAATTCTCAAAAAGTTTTGAAGGCCTTTAAATTTACTAAGAAGTACATTTTAGATACCAATACCGTATATTCCTCCAAATTCTAGCTTTTTCTATCCACATTTTGTGGCACGCTGGAACACAATTTTGGCCACATTTTGTGCCATCGACGTCGGAGGCGGGCGCACACACATTAAGTCGTGCTCCTGTGTCTGACTGACTGGCGTTGGCTTCTCGCTCCGTTCTTTCGAGACGCCACCTGTTGTGGCAGGCAAGTTCAGCATTGTGTGTAATTTCATTATGTAACCGACCACAATGGCAGCAGCAACAAGAACAACGATGTTAGCACCGATTACGAAATCTAAATCGAAAATTGCATAGCACTTTCATTTTCAATGCGAACACACACACACAATACGCACACAAACATATGTACGTACAAGCAGAGCATGCAGCAACATAAATACCTACATATTCATTGCCATTTGTTGCAACATGTTGTTGCATTGACTAAACAGCCTGTCTGCCTGGGAAAGGCTGCTCTGGTCTGGCTCACTGCCTCAGCCTGCTGCCATGCCAACAATTTACGAACAAACACACACACTCACTCGCTTATTCACATCATTTGGATGCAGTTGCTGGTGCTGGTGCTGGTGTTGCTGCTGCTGGTGGTGCCGGTCTCTATGGCTCCCACCCACCTGTAGATGCACTGACTGGATTAGGTTGCATTATGCTCGCCTTGTTGTTGTTGTTGTTGTTGCTCTATTAGATGCCGGCTTATGTTCGTGTGTGGACAGACGACCACATGTGCAGTCTATCTGTCTTTCTGTCCAACTGTTCATGTACGTGTATATGTATGAGTGTGTGTGTGCGTGTGAATTTTCATTCAAAATTCAACACCAACAACAGCAACAGCTAACATTGCAAACAAAATTTAATTGAGTGTTTGGATATTTAGTTCAGGGTCATGTATGTGGCTTGCATTAGCTTTGGTTATTGTGTTTAGACCGACAAGTTTGGGGGTTGGCATTTATAAATTGCTGGCCAGACAACTGAATGTTGTTTATCATACACACATTACGTATACGCCATGTTGCAGGAGATGAAGTTTATGAATGGTAAATACTCGTAAAGTGGAATAATAAATTATTCTTTGAATTGATGGGCTTTAAATATGAATGCAATTCATGAACTGGATTTATTTGTTCGGTAAAAGTCTGGCCATTTATCATAAATATTCATTCATAAATAAGTTGAATGAAGTTTTTGTGAATTTGTAAATTTTCCAAACGAATCTTCACCTTTCTTGTTCTTATTCTTATTTGTAATAAATAGGCATTCCCTTAATAGCTGCTTAAGTTCTTAAATCTGCTTAAAGCAATTAGGCCTGCATCTATATTGTACCCTATACTCACAGGGACAAGATAAGTTTTGTGCAAATGCAACAAACAGAACGAAGTATACGAGTATACATTTTTGATCAGAACGTGAAGACAAGTCGATCTGAACATTCTTGTGACCCTTAAGCTTGTTTATTATGAGTTAAATTTTCCCCTTCTCCATTCCCAGACTACTTACATTGTCTAATTTTTAAAGCTTCTCGTATACATGAAAAAATCGTAGGTTTGCATGATTGAATGGTTTAAGACACAATATTGCGCCCCTACTTCCCTTTGTTCTTTGACTTATGAATATATGCTTGGAAAATGTTTGGGGCCGCACTTTTGTCGAACAGCGCACATTGTACATTAAACTAAGTATTTATGGGTTCATCAGGCTCGACTTTATAAAAGAAAGCCAAGATAAAGCTATTACTATCTTTATAAATTCAGAGATAAAAATATAAAGCCTTGAATGTTCTTTTATGTGCAACATTTTTAAACTATTTAATAAGTGTATGTATACTATAAATTTTTTAAAAATATTGGCAGTCATAGGCAGGCGATCAGAATTATTCGTTTATGATCCAAATTGCATCTACGAAGCATTTTCCTGTTCACTCACTTCTTTATTACTATCTGTTCCACTTCTCATTAACTTTTTTAAGTTTTCCTCTTCGCCTCGTCCTCCCATTTAGATGTATATTTAATTGCCCAGTCCCAGTGCGGAAAGTTGCTCATCATCTCCATCAGTACATATACATAAAGGCCTACCCACCCCTCCCCCATCAACATCAAGAGAAGTGGCCTCCTAAACAAATTGTGAGAAAAGACCGCCGACAACAAAAACACAAAATGTGCGTGCTACATAAATTAAAACCCATGCTTCACTGGCTCTCTCTCTCTTCTGAAGGGAGATAGATAGAGAGTGTGTGTGTGAGAGAGAGAGCAACAGAAGTGCATTTGAAACTATTAAGTGCAGGTAGGATGGAGGCTCTCTACGCTTCTTTCTCTCTATTTCTCTCTCGTTCGCTCTCTTTGCTCAACTGATCTCATATTTTATGTCAAGTCTGCGCATTTTTATTTTTTTGTTGCTGCTGCGTTCTGTTGCGTTCTTCTGCTGCTGCTTCGTCTTCTTCTTGCTAGCTAGTCCGATCTCGTGTTTGTGTTTTGCATTGAATTCGGGCTTAAAATTCTACTTGTTTTTTATACTTGAGCGCATATTCGTCAATTTTTTTGTGCCGCAAGTGAAGCGGCAGCAACAACAACATAAACGGCTGCCATCTTGATTATGTTGTAGCTCCCAATGCCGCTTCTGCTGCTGTTATTACTGCGCCCTGTAATGATGATGTTGTTGTTGCTGTTGCTGCTGCTGGTTCTGCTGCCGTTCGGCAATGATGATGGTGATGATGATGATGGCGTGTTTGCTGTAATTTGCGCTACGTAAAACGTTCAAAAATGCAGAAACGAACGGCAACAAGAGCAATAATAACAAAAACAATAACAACAACTGCAGCTGCGGGAACAACAAAAAATTCGCTCTAAATGAAGGGAATTGAGCTCTCGATCGTTGACTGCGAGCGTCGCCGTCGCTGTCGCTGCTCTACTTCTGCAGCGGCAGCGAAAAAAGGGCAAAATACGAAAAACCTTGAGGACGGTCAGTAACCGCCAGCCCTGTAAATTTGTATGAACTGCAAACGAATTTTTTTGTAGTTTTTTTTTCTGTTGTTCGTATTTTTGTGCATTTTTATTTTGGTTGCTCATTCTGTCTGTTTTTTGTTTCTCATACCCTACACCCAATGGGTAACAGTGTATATCTTATTGTTTTAATAGTTTGTAGCACACATAGCGGGCGGTATGTATGGATTTGATTTTTGTAACTACGGTGCCGATTTGATATGTGCTTGAATAAATGCTTTAAATACGGGAAATAACAATAGCTGTAGCGCCTAGATGCAAGGTTTATTATGGGCTTTATGGAGCTTTCGTTGTCGCTGTAAGTGGAAAATATCTGTACATGTGGTAAAATTTGTAATAACAATATGTATTTTAAAAAAATATCACAACATTTGATCAATTATTGGTGTAATGTTCTCGTCTAACAAACGAAATCACTTTTCGCAAACATTGCTTTGCTTTACTGAGTTCACTGTAGAATTTTAATAAAAGCTAACCAGTATTCAACAAATATGTAAAAGTTGTCTTCCTCTGAGATCCGATAATATACCAATCAATAAGTACATACAGATCATGATGAATGGAAATTTGTGATTAGTGATAGCATAGCATAGTGCTATGCTGAACGCATTAATTAGCATTATATTATAATATCACCGAGAATGTGAAGTTATAGTTGTTTTGTGTATTGGTCAAGTAAAAAGCCACCCCGAATCGTTGTTGTTCACTGAAAAATTGTTCGATGTACGTATATAGTATAAACAGTTATCTCAAATTAGGAGATTAAATTTTCTCGAAAAAATATTTTTCGTTACAAGGGTTACTCGGAGTTTAAAAAAAATTTGTTATAAAATATTGATTGAAAAATAAATGAACTTCCCAATTAATTGGATATTAACTAGGTAAGGTTGAGATGACTGTATGATTGCCTGAGAAGGTCCATTGTGTTGCCATTTAATTCGATTACCATTATTGGTCCATTTTCAAACACTTGTTGCTGCTAATGAGTTTACATAATTTAACAATAATGAGTTTACATAACGTAACAATCACCCGTTCTGCTATGTCTGTAGGATTTTTAAAGATATACTCGTATACTATACTTCGTTATAAGTACGTTACAATCTGCACCAATTGTACGCAGGGTATTGCGAGGCGAGTGTTCCCTACTTCAGCATTTCCTTTACTTGTTTAATTCTATTTTTATTTTCGTACAGTCAAATTGCGCATTTTTTGGCTTTGGGGTGGAGCCTCAACCTCAACCCGATAGCGCTCGGTGGTTCTTTTTACATTTTTGGTGCGTTCTGCGCTTCTGCCTTTTGTTGCTGTTGTTGTTGGTTCTGCTGCTGCTGCTTGGTTTTGGGTGAGGTCGTGGTCGTTTGCCAGTTGCTGGTTTCTGTTGCTTTTGCTGTTGTTGTTGCTATATATTTTGTGTATTTTTTCGGTTTGCGAACTGCACTTGAAAACTCAAATGGCGTGGTCGTCGACGTCGACGTCACCGTCACTGACACCGTCACCGTCTCCGTCGCTGTAGCCGTAGCCGTCGCTGCGACTGACATCAACGTCATCATTGTGGACTTAAGTGGTTTTGGGTGTGCTTGTCTCGCCTCTCGCCCGTGTGGCTGTGACTCTGGCTGAAGTTAATGCGTGTCTGTATCTCCCGTCTGTCGCTCTCTGTGTGCATGCATGTGTGTGTGTGTCTCTGGACCCCATGCGGTTAATTTATGCCCGCTTGCAATTTTGGCAGACACTGCAAAAATATTTTTTGGTTTCGTTGCGTTCGTGTTCTTTTTTTTACTTTTTATTGCTGTTGTTGTTGTTGCTGTTGCCGTCACCGTCTCTGCGAGTTTCATTTTTAGAACTTTGGTCCGAACCGGTTTTCGGGTTTGGCAGACACGGGCTTTCGATTTTATTTTTGCCAGCCGCATTAACTGGTTGTTGTTGTTTTTGTCGCTGCTTCTCTGCTCCTAGCTCTTCTTCAGTTACTTTTTTATACACAAACGTATATACATACATATTTTTGGTATTGCTGCCAGGGCAGTTTATAAATCTCATCGCGGCGTTGTCATAAATTTGCATGCAATACCTCTCTCATAGTTCTGTTGCTGGGCCATGCCATTGGCCCTGACATTTCTAAGGCTTCCACCCAGTTCGATGTACAGACATACATACAAGTACATATGTATGTACATACAACATACATAATACATTACTATACCTATGCGCCAATGCAATTAATCACACCCAAATGGGCACAACGGCTATGCAAGATGACAGACAGACAATTGGACAGTTAGACAGATAGACAGACAGAAAGATGAACAGACACACAAACACAACCGATGAAGTTATAGTAATTCGTTTTGGAGCCAACTAATCCACAATTCGACAGCGAGGCGGCGGTTGGTTCTAGACGAGAACATCGACATCGTCATCTCATCGGCGATTTCATTACACATTTTCGTAACCACCACACACATGGCAGCAGATGCGCCACACACACTGCTTCGCAAATAACAAAACAAATGACCAAACTCGAAGATTATTATCATCATATCACATCATTTGGAATTCATATTTGAATTCTGATATAAAATATATTTAAGTACATATGGCCATAGGCTTATGTCTGAGAAATGTATTATTCAAAAGACTAAATTTAAATTTGGAAAATATGAAATGAAGGAAACTTTAGAAAAGAAAAACCCGTATAATATTATCTTTATTTATTAACTAATATACCATTTGTAAATATTTCTTCTATATTTTAAAAATCGTCAAATGTCAAGTTGTTGCTCTAGGTAAGTTGAATATATTTTAATAAAATGATGAAATAACGGATGAAATTTATAGCACAAACTTTTCATTTCGAAAAATACAAAATATTTACAATTTACAAAAATTTGAATATTTGGTATTCATATGAAGTTAATTGCTTTTTAGTGAGCCCAAATTTTAGTTTCCTTGCTCTTACCTTTTGAGCTACGCGATTTTAACACATTACCTTTTGATGTTCCTATTTATCCACCGGAAAGCGCCTATTTATCTCCCCCAAAAACTGAATGCAGTTAGTATTCTTTCTTCGTAAAATTCAGATTTAAAACACACGCATATTTTGGTGCGCCCGCCTAAAGATAACAAACTAAAGCATTTTGTCATACAAATGAAAGTATTTCTGTATTCTATTCTTCAAATACATTGCTGTCTTATTCGATGGAATGCCATCAGCCTAGGGTCGCGAAAAGTTACCAAGTATGACATCATGAAAAATCAGTAAAAAGTACTTGTCTAACCAATGAATGATTAAATAGTACAGATACAATAGTGTATATAGCTCTCAGCACATGACCACTCTTTATTTTAAATCCACACTGAAGGGTATATAGCTTCAGCGTAGACGAAGATAACTCTTAGCTCGTTATCATACACATGTAGTAGCAATGTTGTAATCTATCTCTTAACTTATATATATTATATTATTTTCAAAATTTGGCACCGATTTTATCGCATTCTATAAATATTATGAATTTTGTTTAAAGGTGTATAAACTAAGCCAGGTTATGAAAGGTATTCGTATGGCATCCCTCAATAATCCCTAAGTGCTGTGCTTCTCCTTATTAATTTTTGAATATTAAAAAAATAAAAAACCATAACTCATAAATTCCAATTAAAAATATTCGTAATTTCGATATGAAGCTGAAAATACCCATGTTTCAATAGGCTATGTTCGTGTGTCCCCTTCCTGTCTTCAACAATGTTCTTTTTGGAAAGCTATTTTAAAATTGAAATGCTTCGCAAAATATTTTATAGCCTTGGCCCAGTGTGCATATTGGGTGGAGAGTGGCAAGAGGAATTTGATTGACTCTTTGCCTGGCATATCATATTTAGCCAAGCCAAACCAAGCCAAGCAAGTCGAGCCCGACCAACCAAGCGCAGCAGCAGCAGTAGGTTGCTCTTCAGACTCCGGCTCAGTCCCAAGTCCCAACAACATCGTCAGCCTCAGTCTGAGCCACAGTCCGTCCACCATTCTCCTCCGGTCTTGCCACAGCTCATCGACAGCATCAGCATCGTACCTACTATAAACTGATTATTTTTAACAGAACCATTATCGTCAACAACGTCAATGGCAATGGCAATGGCAATGGCAAGAGCTAAAGAGAGAATCATCCCAGCCAGCCGACTTTTGCCTAGTTACATATTTTTTGCGTTTGCTTGCTGCACTGTAATTTGATTTTCTGAAAAGTTTCCGATTTCTAGTGAATTTTTCACAGAATGCTGCTTGGGTCTTCGGGTTTTTGTGGTTAATTTCTTTTTAAATTGTTTTATTTTTCGCATTGCAGTTGCACATTTATAGAAAGCCATAAGTCAGATAGACCACGTTTATCGCACAAAGCAAAAAATGTATCTTACAGATACTACGCGCCGCATTTTATGCATGAGCCATTTGTGCACTATGGCTGCCTCTATATGTATATACTTATATGTATGTATGTATGACTCAAAATTGAAATTCAAAACGAACTTGACAAAATTAAAAGAAAGAAGCTTCATTCATGCACACATACACACACACACATACTGCATATAAACAGCAACAACAACAGCAGCAACAAAACATACACGCATGACAAGCCAACAACTAGGCAGTCGGCAGAGTCCAGAGCCTCAGCCAGCGCCCTCAATGCACGCTTTATGTGAGCTGCGACGGCAGCAGCAGCAGCAGCAGCGGCAATGGTGACGGTAACGGTGACGCCGACAACGTCGGCGATGACAACAACGTCAAAAGCAACAGCAACAAAAAGTTCATTGAACCTGGCCCAGTGCGAATTCGGTTGTCGTAGGTTAGGGACGACGACCAAGCTACCGACCAACCGACCGACCGACCGACCAACCAACCGCCGACCACTGAACGGCAGACCAACAGAATGAAGCAGCGCTGGCATGACGTCAACGTCAGCGTCGACGCTGTGCAAATACGTTGCTGCTGCTGCTGCTGGTGCTGCTGCTTTAGTCGTTGCTGCCAAGTGTGACGAAAAACACACAAAACAAAGTACACAAAACAGCTACAACAACAAGAACAACAAAGAAGACATCAGCAACAACAATAAGTGTATTCAAAATAATAATAAAAATCGGTTGTTGGTTCACAGTTCCAGGGCAACAGATGGAGGAGATTTTAGTACTACACTTAGAAAAATGGGATTCAAGTTAACTCAAAATATAAATAAAAATGTATGACCAGAGGGGCATAATAATTGATAGATTGTAGTAGCTGTATTGCATTGAATCTTCCTGATCTGATGAGATTCGATGGAAACTAACGGTAAAAGAATATTTTATTCTTCACGGAATATTCGGTTAAATTTCGGTTAAAGGTATGACAAGAAAATCTATAAAAAAACCATTGCGCAATTGCTATAGAAACGTTTCAAAATTATTTACATAAATTGAAATGCTTCTCATGTCATGCCAGAGCTGCATTACATACATACTTCTTGGAATGGTACAGAAATAATATAAATAAATATTCAATTATTTTTTTAATTCACTTAAATCTGAATATATAAAACAGTTTGTCCTGACTGACTGATTGGTGATCAATGAAAATTAGAAATAATGATTCACTTTAAACTTGGTTTATGTATTTACTCTGAGAAACAATGCAAGATAAACTGTACTTTATTGAACTTTGTTATTGTACTTTATGTCCTAGCTCTCGAATCGTCCAAATTTGGGAAATGAGCTCATTACAATCTGTAGAGAGTTCCGGAAGAGAAATATCATATAGTAAATAAACGTGTAATTGTGAGTACAAATACTCAGATCAGGAAAGACGGGCGAGACCTGCTAGTGATGAATACAATTACTATATATTAATAAATTGATAAAGGTTAGGATAATTCGAAGATTCGCTTTTACTCATAAACGAGCAATTTATTATCAATACCACTCCATTATACACATATCACATGAAAAGACATGATAATTTGTTCACAGTGTATACTTTTGATGTGCTGGCTACGGACGCCATTTCACAATTATGAATCATGTATATAAGTAATACGATAAAGAACAAAAAATTATCACCATAATATCCATACAAGTTGTACGAGTAAGGGTAGGGTGTAGGGTTTTCTTATAGTGCGTGTGGCCGCCAATAAAAGCAAAAATATTCGCAGCCACACTCAAGGGCGTTGGCAGGGGGGAGAGGAGGCCTTTGCCATCCCCCCCTCCCCAAAGTTTTTTCATTCATCATATGATATAAGTTATTTTTTAAATGCATCGTGCATTACTTAATCAAAATTTTAATTTTTTGCCCCCCTTTGGTA
Organism: Scaptodrosophila lebanonensis; assembly: GCF_003285725.1. NCBI lineage: Eukaryota > Metazoa > Arthropoda > Insecta > Diptera > Drosophilidae > Scaptodrosophila > Scaptodrosophila lebanonensis. The sequence continues at coordinate 15,027,563 of NW_022060538.1, forward strand.
AAAGCTGTCTACGCCCTTGGCAACACTCAAAAATCGCTGGTCATAAATGTCACCATTTCTGAGTAATGGGGTTCTTGAACTTCTCTTGCACCCAGCCTACGGCCTATGGCACAGATCGATTGACAAAGCACTCGCTAAGACAAAATGGTGCGCAAAGAAGTTGGTCAAGCAGAGCAAGGGGACCAGTAATTAGGTGGGGTTTCAGATTTTCTGCTGCTGTTGCTGCCCAAAGTCAAACAAAATAAAAATAACAAATTGTAGTATTATAGTGGCATTGGGTTATCGCAGGCGTGCCTGAGCATTGAAAGCAGGCCAGCAGCGTTTCGTGGACTTGCTTTCATTTTTGCGCACATGTTTGAGTTTTCGTTGCTGATTCAAAGAGTTTCGACAGTGCGAACCGAAGGGTCAAGGTCTATTGAACACATGCTGGTGCGAATAAGCTGAGAAAGCTGTATATGATGTATTATACCCTAATAATACTATGTATGATGCCTGGGTATTTGGAAAGCTACCCTAATTAATATTTTGAGTTACTCAAAATTTCTTAATTTATTGCATGCTTTTTTTTATGTTCTGCACCGGAAAAAAACCGCCTCTCTGTTATACAAGTATTCATTATTATATGCACCCTTGGATGATATTGTTTACCTAATAACCGATTTGAATCAAATTTGAAAGTGGAAGAGTATCAAGATTTTGAAGCTTTGCATTAACAAAATTATGTAGCGTGGAAAGAACAAAAAATTAGAAGAAATATATTTAAAAAAACAAGTAAAAAAGCTAAAGTCGGGTGTCCCGACTTTGAAATACTCTGTACATATGTTTACAATAATTATAGAAAAAAAAAATAAGAAAATTTAAAAAAAAATTGATCGATTTCACCTTTCTCGGTATTCGAACTCACCTAAAGGGTATGTAATTGCACATATACAAAGCAATTGCGTCTATGTGAGTGTATGTATGTTTCTGTGCGTCTATTTGTGTCTGTGTAAGCATTTTCGCAGTCAACTAAACAGCAACATCAACAACAGCCGTGGGCAGCGCTTGGGCAGCGCTGCAGCAGCAAATATATTTATGGCTATAACTTCTTGTTACATCGGTCTATCATAGTGAAACTTGACACACGGACACATAATAACCAACTGGGGGTATTTCCAAAATTTTAGTTTGTAATTCCAAGAATTACGGGAGTTAGAGAAAATCGCATTTGCGGGGTAGAGGGGGGAGAGAGGGAAATTCCAAAATATACATTTTCTGCGTATTCATACAAGGCATCTGGGACTAAAATTTGGTGTTCCTAGGTCTTATAGTCTCCGAGATATAGGCGATTATACGAATGGAAAATCGGGAAAACCCCCATAGGGGGGAAGTGGGGGAAAAATCAAAAAAATAAAACAAACTCGTATAGCGTACACACATAAGGCATCTTTGTACAAAATTTGGTGTCTCTAGCTCTTGTAGTCTCTGAGATCTAGGTGATCATACGGACGGACGGACGGACAGACGGACAGACAGACAGGGCTAAATCGACTCGTCTTGTTATGCTGATCAAGAATATATATACTTTGTGGGGTCTGCCACGCCTCCTTCTGCCTGTTACATTTTTCAGCTCGCGCAAACCTAATATACTCTTGTACATTTCATGTACAGAGTATAAAAACAAATGAACTCGAAATAAATTCGGGAAAACCCCCATAGGGGGGAAGTGGGGGGAAAATCCAAAAAATAAAACAAACTCGTGTAGCGTACACACATAAGGCATCTTTGTGCAAAATTTTGTGTCTCTAGCTCTTATATTCTCTGAGATCCAGGTGTTCATACGGACAGACGGACAGACAGACAGACAGGGCTATTATATTATATTATATATTAGATAAAATGTATATAAATATAAAGGCAGCTATTTTAAAGTAATATTATATAGTAGAATAAATCATCAGATTGAGTTGTAATAATGCAGCTTGTAAGCTACCATATTTGAACTAGCCGGCAAGAAGCAATTTCATCTCACAGAAATTGAAAAATGTAACTTGCTTCCATTGATTATCACATATGAGAGGCCGAACATTTACGTTCACATTAAGTATGTATTTTAGAAAAAACTTTAAGTGCAATTTTGAATTACAATACCAACAAATTCCGACTAATTTGTAGTATTTCAAGACAAACTTCATATTACTTTGGACTTAAAAATGTAGAAATTAAACATGGAATCTTAGAGTCGAGTTATGCTTGGCGAGTTGATTTCAATACCAAGTGTTTCTATGGCTTAAACGCTTTTGAATACAGTGCTTGGGTAGCTGCATTGTGGAGATCCAATGTTCAAGGCGTATGACAAAGAGTGCTCTCGATTGTGCACTATAGTGTACCCTTCTAATTTATCTCTCACTTAATTATGTTTTTTGCCCTTCGACTTGCACTTCTAACAAATCAAATTAAATAGTTCCAACAATTAATGGTGGCAAAAATTGAAAACTATTTTACCTGCCACAAGTTCAGTGAAGTCTACATGAACACACAGCCACACGTCGTATACGCAATTTTAATTGAAACATTTGAAAACGCAACACTTTCGCTTTCGGCTTCATTGATATCTGAAACTAAACATCTATAATTGGCCGACAACAACAACAACAACTAAATTGTGCGCCCACCAAATGTATTTGCAACAATTTGCATATTTATGTTTGTGTGCTTGTGTGTGTGTGTGTGTGTGTGTGTGTGTGTGTGTTTGTTCGTTCGCTTGTACAAACGTGTGTGTGCGCCACAGGCTATCTCATCTGTTTTGTGTTTGGCAGGCAGCCAAATAAAATTTAGAGATATGACCTTACACAATGTTTTGGCGCGTGTTGGCAGCCAAACAAGCCAACTCTCACGTACACACACACACGCACACACAAACGCATGTATGAGCTCTTGTTTGGATGTATGTTTAGGCAGCCGGCTGGGCCGCCTCTGCCTGAGAGTAGACCAGGGCCGGCAAAACGTGGCAACAGTTTCCGCGTGGATGCTGCGCAGGCATTAGAAATGCGTTTGCATGTGGCATCTGTTGCAGTTGTTGCTGCTGCTGCTGCTGTGGCACACATGCTGACATTGACATTGGTTGGTTAAATGGAAATTTGTGCGTTTGTATTTGGACATGTGGGCCATGTACACGATTATGTGCGAGTGCGTGTTTAGGTGTGTGCGTGCGTGTGCCTATGTGTCTATTCTAATGCAAATTTATTTTTAACACATGTGCTGTGCGGTGCGGTGCTGTGCTGCGCTACAATAACTGTATCATTAGGCTAAGCCTGATTGTACGCATTTAATGACATAATTCTCTGTCAGCTATGTAATGGCCTTTACATATGTATGTACTTGTAAGTACTACAAGTATGTGAGCACGCAATTGATTTTTATTCACTTTCGTTGAGGTAAGTACACAATACGTACATATGTACTATAGATATAAAATTATGCACGTCTGATATTTACGAGGGAAATTCAATGTGTTAGGTCGAGATGGGAAGTCCAAAATGTACTTCATCGTTCCAATTTAAGGGTTTATTTAAATCGTACAGTTTATATTTTCGTGCAATATCGTTTGAAATCATTTTAATTTAGAAACAAAAACGTGACCTACTGAACTGCTACTATTTCGGACATATTTATTTATTCGAAAATCAATTTATACAACAAAGAAAATCGTGAAACATTATAAAACAGAAATGAATATTAAAATATATACAGCAATACGGTACTTTTCTTAAAGGGGTACTTTAGTCGCCGAAATAGGCAGCTGTGTTGTACAATTCTTCCCCAATTTATTTCAATATCTCAGGGTTTCCTTGAAATTATAATCCTTCGTATTGTTGAGTTTTAAAAAGTCTTAATCTTTTTTTACAGCCTTCGTATGTATACTTACGAGTTTGTAGCATTTTGATCCCACACTCTCTTATTAGCTGCTTGCACACGACAGTTGTCTTATCTTATGTATAAAAAGTTGTACAATTGCTCCCCAATTTATTTTAATATCTCAGTGTTTCTTTAAAATTAGAATCTCACATATGTTTGAGTTTTTAAAAAGTCTCAATCTTATTGTACTACCTTCGTGTATATATTATGATGCCACACTTATTAGCTGCTTGCGCACGACTATTGCCTTATCTTATCGGCACTGACCATCATCGCTTTTTCTTATCTATAAATTGATATTCGTCCATACACACCCAGTCCTCCATTCACTTTCTTGGTAACTGGCTGGTTGGCGAAATTGCAAAATTAAAGCGTAATAATGAAACGCACAATACGTAGTACAGTACGTACGACAATAAAACCAACAACAACAACAATGAAACGAAAAATAAAAATAACAACATTTAAAATATTTATACATTGTGCCTGACCAAGGCCAAGCAATTTTGTATTGCAGCCAGTTCCTTGGCCTCACACATAACACACACACAAACATACACACGCACACACACACACAGTGAGAGACACACACAAACATTCGTTCGCAATCTGTAAGCTTGTTTGTTGCTGCTGCTGCTGCTGCTGCTGCTGCTGCTGCTGCTGTGGCTGCAGCCGCCACTCTTCATGTTGATTCTTGGTCATTGGCATGGGCTGTGGCCACCGCTGCCTTGCCTCTGCCTCTGTCACTGCCACTGCCTCTTCCTCTGCTGCCATTCGGAGCTGACGCTGACGCGGACGCTGCCAGTGCGCCGCTGTGGTTATTTGTTGATTTCATTTGGTTTATTTATTTTACTTTTCGTTTACTTTTACTTGAACTGCAAATTTCATGAAGCAGCTGAGGTCATCATGCGCTGATATTCAGCAAGTCCTCAGTGGGTGAGCCATTCATATACATACTTATACATATATATATATAGTAAAGCCATATACACTACACCTATTAATGCATTTGACTGATGAACTTAATTCAACTGCGTGTTTTTCTGATACAATTTATTTTGCGTTTACTTGGATGCCAACGTTATGAATTCTTGAAATATTTAAACTATTTAAATGAACATTGATGTGCTGCTTAATTTGAATCCACAGTACTTTATTTGGAATCCTATTGACTAAAGTTATAAATTATATTATTTGTACAACAAGCGCTGCTAAGCTAAGTTTCTTAGTGAAATATATGTGTAATTTATTTAAATATATTTTCAATGTTTTTGAAGTGCTATCAAAAGTTTTCATATTTATAAATACTTCTTTATAAAAATGTTCGTTTTTCTCTCAGTTATAAATAATGTCAATAACAACATTCTGCATTTGTGTTTTTAAAAATTCATTAGCAAGTGCTTTTAGAAAGAAAATAATATTTTCTTTCGATAAAATCATACTAATTATTCGTATTAATTGTATTTTAGAAACTATTTTCCGTATTTTATTTATTTTCCTGCTGAAGTTAATTAAAAACAAAATTTTTATTAACAAGTAATATGGAAGTAGAATTAATTATAAATTTCTTGACGAAGATTCTTACTCGACATCTATTGTCTTTCTTTTATTCCTGAATCAAAGAAATATCTAATCAGAATTACTATTTTAGATTAAGTTTAATTTTACAAAATTCAGGTATGATCTTAAAATAATAACGAGGAGTAATTTTCTCTTAACTGCGGTCCTCCACTGTTAATTAGTGCGCAAATTAAATTTAAATGTGGTACATATTATTTTATAAATATAATAATACTTGATTGCAGGCATGTAGGCCGTTACGTACTCCAGCGCAGCGCAAATTCTTATAATATTTAATACACTTTTTTTTCTTACTTGTATGACGGCTGCCAATGATGGCCTTCCCTCTTGCCTCGAAGCTGCTGCTGCGCCTCGCCATGGCTTTGCCTTTCTTTGTGCCTACGCAGATTTTTAAGACTGTCGGACGACTGTGGCTAAATTTAAAACATGAAAAAATACAAGACGACTGTTGTTGCACTGTGGTTGGGTTGCAGTTCTTGAGCTTGCTCATTTATTAATATGAAATTCAATAACAAGAGATGATACACATATTTTGATGGGCGAGCTTTTGCAATCCGCAAATCGAGCGTTAAGAGTGAACGCATTGACACACAATATACTTGTAAATGTATATAATAGTCAGAGTTTTTTCTTTTCTCCCTGTTAAGTCAAAGCTAATGATTTGCCTTGAACTATACGATTCTGGTGATTATTGTTTTTGTTATATATTTGGCACGCCTATGAAATGAAATATGGGACAGGCATAACAAGGAAATACAAATTCTTCGATTAAAATCCGCTTAAGATCTCGGCTTAATACCAATTCTATATAATTATAGCCATTTTTACTATTTTGGAAACACATTACGTCACTTTTTTCATTATATACATAAGTACTATTTGTAAAAGGGTGGAATATGTAAGCTTTCGAGAGGGGTGTGTGTAATCGCAAGCTATAGCAATCAGACTAAGTTTCAAATTTTAGTTCTATATATTTAATGTCATACAGCTGACAATTTAATGCACACGTTTTTAATACTTTCTACAATATTTTTTACGTTGGATTACAAGCATTTTGGCTCTCATAAGTTTACTTGTCTTTTGGAAGTAAATTTTTGTCTTTTCTCCAAGTGTTTGATCATTGAGCCATTTTTATTAAAAAACTTTTATACTTCTCCGATCAATTGAGAGAATTTCAATTTTCCATGTCATTGTAAAGACCATTGCGGAAATTCCATAAACCAATCTTTAGAGCTTCACATTGCATTTGTTTTGTTCTTATTAACCGAGCATTATCGTAATAGCTGTTTATTTATCTCTAATTAATTCGAAAGAGTTCTCAATTATTGCGGTGTGTGTTGATTTTTATCTAATTACTCGTTTAATTTCGCTCATTATTTATGGCAACAGTTTCCTGGACCAATAGGCGCACTCAAACCTAATTCAGCAGCAACATCCGCTGCAGTTCCGTTGCCAAACTGCTGCTGCACTTCCTATGTCAGTCCGTCGGCCCACTTGCCCGTCTGAGCTTAGAACGGAAGCAGTGCAGTTTGTGTCAATTGGCTTCCTGTGCTGTGCGCTTGAAAGCTGACAGCGGCAGCATCGGCATTGGCATCGGCAAAGACGCTTTGCTCATTTGGGAGCCATCAGAGCTGGAACTGAAGCCGCTCTTGACCAAGCTGTCAATTTTTTGCATTACAGTCTAGGAAATGAATAATTTTTGCAACTTAATTAAAATGTCTTGCTGTTTTAATGTTAGGAGCCGCTGCATAGCCTGCAAGGCTTTGAAGAGAAAATCGCCCACTTCTGCAATTGACATTCTAATATTTAAACGAGATAATTCTGTACTATTTATCTGCTAATTTTTTTAAAGGATTTTTTCTCTTTTTTTTATGTGTTCATATGCGAGGATCTTCTCACTTTTGACAGAATACCAATTTTGGTTATTTTTAACAGCTATGCCTTACGAGATCAATACTGAACATACTAATCTTGTTAGAGCCTGTACCCAAAGGGTGAAAGGCTATACTAGTTTTGTCCGAATGTATGTAACACACAGAAGGAGATGTGACAGACCCCACAAAGTGTATATATTCTTGATCAGGATGACAAGCCGAGTCGATATAGCCATGTCCGTTCGTCCGTCTGTCCGTCCGTCTGTATGAGCGCAAGGATCTCAGAAGGTACTAGAGCTAGAATAACCAAACTAGGTATTTAGATTCCCATAAGCCCTAGGCAGGTCAAGTTTATTTTTTTATTCTGATACACCCCCCCCCCACTCCCCCGCAATTCGTGTTTTTTCTTATAACTTCCGTAATTCTCGGAATTTTGGTAGGTACGTCCAGTTAGTACTAATGTGTCCGTGTGCCAAATTTCATCATGGTAGGTCAATTGTGAATAAAGTTATAGCCATATATAAAATCGCTGCTCATGCGCTGCCTTGTTGTTGTTGCTGCTTTGGTTCAACTTTGTGCTGCATACATACACGCATATAAACACGCATCGGTACGTGATGTAAATGTATGCAGTTAAAACTGAACATAAACATGTCTTCTAAATTAATTTAATTAATTCATTTTTTTAATATTTTAATCTTTTTTCATTTTTTCTTTTTTTTAATTTTCCTTTTTTGTGGAGAGTACAGGCTATTTTACTGTCGGGCTTGCTCGACTGTAGCGTTTTCTCTTGTTTTTCTTCTATACCCTTTTTCCCATTTGTGTGATTTTTTCATACTGTGCGATCTGACACTTCTTCCTTTCTACCCTTTTTCCCTATGCGTGCATTTATATACACTTTTTCCCTTTGTATGCAGGATAAAAAATGTTTTAAATATCTGGGTTTCCTTTCCAACTGGTCAATTCATGAATATTTATTTTGCAATTACCTATTTACTTTACTTTCCAATTAATTAAAATAATTTTTCCCTCAAGAAAACAGATAGATGATACGAATATATCATTCCACTTATATATAATAATTTATTATAAGTGCTTGTGCATATTTTGTTATTACATTCTTATACCCTTTTGAACTTTAAATACACGATCACTGCCATAGCTTAACTTTACTTTACTTCAAGATAGTGTATTTATTTAATGGATTTTGAAAACACACAAAACTGTGATTGCCGAGGATGCAGTCAAAAAGTACATGAATTTATAAAAAATCTTTCAAAATCTACGCTGAAATTAATTGAAATGGGATTAAATATCTCAAAATCAACTATTCATCGCATTTTGATAGAACTATTTCGTCTGATTCTCACAAGTTGATTAATAACCTAAAATTGTGCTAATCGGATGACACTTGTGACTGATTTTTTGAAACAAATTGCTTTTTAACCATCAGCCACTCTTCGTATTTACTCGATTTGGCACCGCGCGATTTTTACCTTCTTGGAAAATTACATTGTGGGTGAAAGGAATGCATTTTGTGGACAAAGAAGCCATGCAAAAGGCCGTCACAGCAACGAGCTTAAACACTCGTTCGACTTGCCTGTAGACCGTGAAGATCAATGTATAGACAACTAAGCCAACTTTTTAAAATAAAATACATTGCTTTTGGCGATATTATTGTTTGTTTTCCTTATTTTTAAAAAGTGCTGTCTACCTTGGACTATTGCTTGTATCTGCGGTACCATCAACACAAATGAGTTAAAGCGAAATCTATGAGCTCTGCCCTCACGTTCTGCAAAGGATTGAACGCAGTCGCTCTCTCTCATATTATTCGATTTGCATTGCTAGCTTTTCTCCCTGTGTATCCTCAAGATGCACAAAAGTGCATTTCTTGTTGCATTGTGTTTGCTTGGAGTGGCATGTTTTAATTGCATATGTGTATGTATGTATGAATGCTTAATGCATGTGCATAACTATATATGTGTCTGTGAGTGTGCGCGCACCCCTTTAGCTGTTTATATTTCGACAGCCCATCCGTTCCTTCGTCCGCTTGTCCATCCGTCCTTGCGTCCCTCTGTCGCATTTTAATTTTAGAATATATTTTTGGGCACATACTCGCACTCGCACTTCTTCGTCTGGATTTCGCCGTTCAGGTTTCAATGTTCAGCATGCCATACATTTCATTATTTGTTTTCCTGCTGCATTTTTCATTATGCAAAAAATTGCATAGCATTTTTTCCTGCTTTTTCGGCCTGTTTTCATTTTTTATTTTTATGCGTTTTTTTTTCAAAATGCATTCAACAAAGTTGTCGAAAAAGTGCAATTGCAATAGGGTGGTTTTTTATGGGTTTGCTTTTTTGGGGCACTCTGGCTACGTGTGTTTTTAATTTTAATTGCATGTCGTCGGATTTATTGTGTGCCCCGTTAGATGTGTGTCTGTGTGTGTTTTTGTGTTTTTGCACGTGTATGTGCATGTTGACGCCGATTTTATCTTTTGTAAACATTGCAATTATGTGTATGCATTCCTTTTTGCGACATTATTTTTTCAGTTTTTTCCTGCACAAAACAAAAATTAAGTGGTATGAGCGTGGTAGTGTTCATTTCATTCGAGTTTGAGGGAATAGCCGGTTTACAGAAGAGTGCTTCAGGGGGCGAAATGGGTATAAGATATGAATAAGAAATTGCCATTCTGTTACAGTCCGTTCAATTTGCCGGCTCAATTAAAAACTCCTTAGAAATGTCGGAGATTGTTTGCTAGCCAGCATCCCGTACAATATGTACTTTATTTGATATCTAAAGCTTTTAAAATATTATATAAAAACATTTTATTCGTAAACTTTTATGGTTGCCATGACTGCTCAGCGCTTGTATCAAGGTCTTCCTAAAACAAAATTTTTCTTGTTACATACTTTATTATCTTCCCCATGCAAGAGACACAGCTATAAAAGTATTTAGGAATGCATGGCTTGAGCTGGCAAAGGAGGGAATAATTGCACACATCCCTCCCGACAAGAAATATGTATATTGGTATGCCGAACTGATATAGGCTTAAGTTGCCCCTGTAGTGGGGATACTTACTAACAAATGTCCATTAGACAGATATTTCGACAAGCTAAGCATCGGCTAAAATAACTTCTGCCGACAATGTTGAAATGAGGGAAATGTGCAGAAAAGCTTAGAGTCACAATCTTTTATATTGCTTCAGGAAAACATTATTTTGTTTATGATTAACACCTGGTGGTTGTAAGCGGACCAAGGACATCACAATGGGCCTCTGAGGATTAAGTATGTAGGCGAGCAAAACAAGATTAATTTCTAAATTGTTACATATTTAATGAAATATAATATTTGTTTAAATTACTAACCCTTAGAACAATCATTTAATATAAAAAAATAAATAAAAAAAAAATTGTATGTCAAAGTCAATGCAATGCGAAAAAACTGTACAATTAAGGTCATGAGGAGAGAAAATAAATGGAAATTTTTTATGGCTGTTATAGAAAGTATGGAAAAGTTTAAATATATTTTTCATAGCATGGTTCTGGGTATAGCCCTCTTCTGTAAACTAAACAAATTAGCTACAAAGAACTTCATAGATTCAAAACGTTCATAATTAAGTTCCTAATGACTTTTGGACTTGGACTACTGTAATTTATTGAAATAAATCTGGGCCGAGTTCTCAAGAAACACTTTCAATACTTTCCTAGCCTCTTAAATGAATTATAAGATATGTAGTTATTGCATATAGTTATTGGAAGAAAAAGGCATTGATCAACTAACTGAACAACGATTCAGATGCATAAAAGTATGGCCCTCAGGCAAATAATCTCGCAACAGTTAAAAACCAGATCGTATTCCAATCGCATGGATATAACCACTGTATGGAACCAATGGATAACAACAGGTGGGCTCAATCACCTTCTTTCGAAAACTGAAAAAGGTTCTTGCAACTTCTAGTCTTGATATTTAGTGAGTGTACTTATAAACTCTGAGCATGAACGACTTTAAAAAATGTCTGTATTTAATTGTCATGACAAGAAAAAGAAGCTTTTTCGATCTTAATGAAGCTCTGTTCCCATCATATGGTAGTGCTAACCTTTGTCGATTGAAAGGCCTCCGTAAAAATCCATTGAAGGTCATCCTTACTCACTACACAAAAAAAATGCAATTAAATTTACAAATATTTCGCTCATTAGAAATACATTAAAAACAATTCAATGTTCAAAAACCAATTACCGGACATTTTTTATTATTATACATAAATTGTTTGTTTGTATATGCATTTTTTACAGCCGTGCTTAATAAGAAAAATAAATAACTATGAATACAAAATATGAAAAAAAGAGAATTACATCGAAATTTTCGCATTAATTGAGACCTTGAAACCAGTCACGACTAAATTCTGGCAGACCAGACCATAATTTGCCTCGCCACTGCTGCAGTTGTTGCTTTTGTTGGTGTTGTTGTTGCTAGTTGTTGAGTATGTACATACATACATAGTTCTGCCGCCGAAAATGCATACTAAAATTGTTTCGTCTACAATGACATGCAATTGAGTCGAGAGTCGAATTGCAAACTGGCTGAGTCTGACTGTCCAGCTGGTCCGTCTGTCTGTCTGGCTTTCTGTATTTCTGTCGGTCCGACGGCCTGCTAGCCTGACGAATTATTATAATTTAGTTGCTACTTTTCGGTGCGTTGCGCTCTCACGCTCCAGGCCGCTCTTTTTACATATATTTTCGTGTAATATTTACACTCGACATTCGCACAATGGAACCGAAAAAAAACTATAAAAAAAGCAAACCAAAAACAAAAAACAAAGCACACACCAAAACTGCATGTGCAACGGCCACACGCTGCCAGTCAGCTTGCCAGTTGCATTTCGTGCACGTTGAGGTTGAGCGGTGAGTGAGCGCTGAGTCTCCGTCTCCGTTCGCCGTTCGCCGATTTGGTGTTTGGTGCCGCTGTCTCCGTCTCCGTCTCCACCTCTGCCGTCGTCTCCAGCCAACGTCTCCGTTTACGTCTCCGGTCCCGGTCCCGGTCGTAGTTGCAGTTGCAGTCGTCGTTCTTTTCGTCTCGGTTTCGGACTTGTATGTACGCGCCCGTTGCCGTCATTTACGGCGCAGTGCTGCCCTCTGGCCGTTGCCCGTCGTCCCCGTCACGGACTCAAATCGAAACCGAAAACAACACAGCAAACTATAATCGACGCACCGAACATTACATGCTCTTTGCCTCTCAGTTTTGGTTGATAGTAAAGAAAAAACTTGTAGAGTAAATGTCTAGATAGGAGAAGCTTCTTGGAAAAATAAGATATATGATCATACTATACTTGCTTCTCTATGCCAGCAAATCAATTCTATACCAATGCACATGTAATGGTACATCCCAGTAGTACAAAATTATAGGAAAGATTTCACGTCAAATATTTTTCTGAATCTTGGAAATATATACTTAGCATTACCAACAAGTAACTGGCACTTGTTGCTGAAATGGACCCTGAACTGCTTTCACACCGTTTCTATGTACTGATGTATTTTTACTCCCAATTCTTTTTATTCATATTATTATTGAATCATCCGGATTCTAAATCCTGTGATGTTACAAATCTTAGATAATCACCAGCCACCGCTGTCTCATAGATGCTCGAACTATGGAAGAGTATGAAAAGTAGAAATATTATAAAATGGAGAGCTAAATGAAAAAATGAGCGACACGTTCTGAGAGCGCGCTGCAGTAAGCTGAAAAAAATGAGTGCTTTAAACTGAGCGTCAATAGTTCTGTTAAAAACACAAATTGCAGCTGAGCGGTCGTTGCCAATTACGCGTGCATGTGTAGGTGTGTGTGCGTGTGCGTGTGTGTGAGCGAGACTGCAATTAAAAATGCTCTGACACTGGCCTTCCCCGCTGCCAGCTCAGAACTCACTCGAATGCAACTGAGCAATAACACTCTCGCTCCCGTTGCACGCTCACTCTTCGAGGAGTTGGCGGCGACACATTTTTATTCTCTCAAACATTTGTGGCGACCATTTTCTTTTTTCTTTCTTTTTTCTGTGCTCATTTTTTAACAATTTCGCTTTTAAGGCTTTTCGCTGCCGCTGTTTCTGTTGCTATTGCTGTTGCTGCTCCTGATGTCCGTGTGTGCCGGCTGCAATGAATGAAGCGCACCAATACACAGCCATATGGCCGCTGCTGCGGCTTCTAGCCGGCATAGCCCTCCCACTTGAGAGAAGCGCGCGCGCTCACTCAACACTCTTCTGCCGCTCTGGGCAGGGGGTAATGCAGTTTTTTTTGCACACACTCAACGACTCATAGAGACAGTTGCTTACTACCAATACACACATATGCACATACATATAGTATGTATGTATGTCGATAGATGTACATATGTCCGTTTATTCTATCTGGCTGTGCTTGCATGTACGTGTATGCGAGATTGCGCTCAAGTTCTCAACCAAGACATGTGCGTTTTCCATTTGTTGGCTAGAACGTTTCTTAGACGTTCTTTTACAAGTTGTTGTAAATTTGCCGCTGTCCGTCTATGTGTGCCTGTTAGTGTCTGTGTGTGTGTGCTGGAGTGTATGGAGAGCGACCACAATGCCGCGCGCTGCCTTGTTTTTGCACTCATTCTGCGGCATTCTGTGGCAGACGACAGGCAGCGCGCTCAACCGCCTCAAATGCGCCTCGGCACGGCTGCTTCAGCTTTAGCTTCAGCTTGTTTTGTAGTGCTCTTGGAGCTTCTCCGTGTGTTGTGCATCTCAGCTGGATAGCCAGGCAGCAATAGCAACAGCAACAGCAATAGCACCAGAAACAGCAGCAGCAGCTTTATTGTCGCTCGTTTCGAACGGTTCGGTACACCGTACGCCGCTTTTTTCTTTCGCCTTAGCTTTCGGATCGCCAACGTGTGCTCGTGTTGTCGTTGTAAGCGCAGCAGTAGCAGCGCCGCCTGCAGCAGCGCAGCGCAGCAGCGACGTCGCCGTCGCCATCGCCATCGCCGTCTCCGTCGTCCATGTTGTTTGCGTATTAGTAAAGTTGTCTATAGTGTTGTTAGTGTCGGTGTTTGTTTGTTGTTGACGTTGGTCGCGGTGCGCAATTTTTATTTATTTTCTACTGCTGCCGCTGCTACCAATACACTCACTCGTACACACACACACACACACAAAAACTCATACGCATGCAAGCACACTCGCCGGAGCTAGTATTTATGTGTAATTATATGCGTGTATATATATATACGTATGTGCATGTGTGTGTGTGTGCACATGCTTCCTCTTCATCAAACCAAAAGGCAAAACAGTTGACGTGCGTTTTTCTTGTGATAATTTTTACATAAAAACTAAATGAACAACAAATTACTGCGAATTAATGACAAAAAATAAAAAAAAACATCTTTATAACAAAGTGCTGTGCCTAAAAATGCTTTAAAATTTGCAAAACTAACAGTTTTTCAAACGATTCGTGCATAAATAATTGGCTCATCCGATAGCCAAAACGCCGTAAAGAAGTGAGTACATATGTAAGTGCGTCATCATTTACATAAATGCGTAAATGCTAGAAACAAATATGTCAAATGGACACAAGTTCCTGAAGCGGCGTTTTTTGGTACTACCAGTACAAACATATGTAGCCTTATTTGTTGCTCTGTATGCGGGCGCTGCGGGTGTGTGTGTGTGCAGTTCACACACATGTACTACTTACACTCTCATACGCTCGGTTTGCAATGCCCAACAGTTGCCATAGCTAAAAGGTCAAGATTATTCTATGGAAAAAATATGATTAAAAATGCATCCAATTATTTTATGGCACAACGCTGTTAAAGAAAAATTATATACATTTTTATGGTTTTTTTTTGCATATTTTTATTGATTTTCATATAACACATGTTGCTTTATTTGCAACCGCTCATATTTTCGCTCTCTGTAGCTCTCTCCCTTTGTCATTTACACTCAAATGTGTAGAGCTAGTTTTGCATTTCCTCTTCCCCCCACCAATTCTTTGCTGGACTGTATTAAGTGAATCGTTGAACAATTAGTTGGGGTACAAGTGAGGGCCTTCAACGTGCAAAGATATAGGCATTATCCAAATTGAAACTTTTTGGAATATGTACACTTCACTTACTTATTATTATTTTTTATTCTTCACAGTCCGTAGGTTAAAGATCATTTACAATATTCACCTAAACTTGTAACAATTTTTTTTACATATTACATTAGACATTGTACAATAAATCCCTAATTGAACCAAACATGTTTTTCTGAGCTATTTAAGATCCATACTATCGTATGCACATATTTAAGAATCTAAGAGGCTATGATTTGCGCCATTCAGTTTTCCTCATAATACTAGTATCATATCATTCAGAATCTTTGGATCGGACACCGCCCCTCGGATGACAGACTATGTAACAATTTCTGCTCCCTGGATCTCTGATATCTTGAACTTGTCGGTTAAAGCAAATAATATTATACATAGAACCAAAAGAGTTGAACAGAGCCTAGGTATTATTTAGCTTTACTTAATCATCCGCTGACTAGAGAAGCCTAGCTTACCTACATAAGCCGAGCAGATCTTTTTTTGAATTTCTACAAAATAATACAATAACAAAAAATGTTAATATGTCAATATGTAACAGGGTAATTATTATATTTTCTTTAAAGTTCATTTTTAAACAATTATGTACTAAAATAACCTATAATAATATGTAAAATAATCGAAGTGGGACAGAAAACAACAACAAAAAACACACAGAAAAATGCCACAAAATATTCTTTTTAAAATAAGCTGCAGAGAACAAATAAATAAATAGTGAAGCCCGACAAGTGCTGTCACCATATTTGTCCACAGACGCATACACGCACACACACATACGAGTAAAAACAAACGCACACACCTTGCCAGGCCCATGACTGCCCACTCGAGGCATCAAATGCATTCGCGTTGAAACGGGCAACCTATTCTGTTCTATTCTATTCGATTCTATTCCATTCTATCCTATTGATATTCAAAGCGATTCTTTGTTACGCTTAAGCAAAATACGAATTCACGGAAATCTTTTTTATTTTAATTCATGTGCAAATGTCGCTTCGAATTATTGCGAGCATTGGGAAAGGAAAAAATCAAGCACAATAATAAATATTTCTAATTAATGCGCTTCTTATTTCAATTTCGCGTTGACAACCAACGAAAACGGAAGCTCTTTAGCAGCAATTTTCTTTGTGATTTGAATGAATTTGATTTCAAATAATTCATTTGTATAATTTATTGCGGACTCGCTGACAGACATGTCAAGAGAGGATGGCAGGAAAAACAAAACAATGATACAGATGCTCGCCCACGCGTTGCAATTTTCTTTTTAATTTGTTGCACGCGTGTGTCCTTGAGTCATCTGTTGTTGTTGTTGTTGGTGTTGTTGCAGCTATTATTGCTGATATAACTAAAGAGTTGGATATTTTCCGCATGCACGACATGTGTCCTGACATGTAGACGACAAGCTCTCAACTTTAATTGTGGTATTTGTATAACTAGAGATTTGATATGAGAACAAATTGAAATTTAATTTCGAGTAACATTCGTTTATGCAACTTGATGCAAATTGATTTAAAGAACCGGCAGTCATCAACTGGCAGTCTGCAACTGGAGCCATTAGTCATAGATGAAAGATGGAAAGATGACAATGGCTCTACATTCGCTTGCAGCAAATCTGCAGCTTTCAGCATCAGTCAAGGATTAACATTAGAAGCCAAGCAAAGCCAAGACAAGAGCTGCTGGCAGATAGTTGCAAGCATGCAACAAACAATCATCTGACTGCCAGTCTTCTGCGCTGCCTGTTTGTTTGTCCATCCATCCATTTGTCTGTTTGTTACTTCTCTACGCGTATGTGTGTGTGTATGTGTTTGTGTGTTGTGCTGTGCACGCGGCACGTAAGAAACGAGTTATTGGAACAGGTTCATGACCTTGACCATCAACACCATGGCAAGGCAACACTTTTATAATGCAGCAATGGCAACGGCAACGGCAAAACAGCAACAGCAACAACTGCAATTGCAATGCTGCCACAGCAAAAGCCACGTCTGTGTTGCATATGGGGTTCTGGCTCTCAACTGGGCGCAGACAAAGGAAGTTGCAACAGAAGCGTCTGTCGCTGTCGCTGTGGTTGCATTTGCATTGCCATTGCCATTGTTCGTGTGATTGGATTAGAAGCAACTGCAACAACAACAGCAACAGAAGTAGCAGCAGCAGCCAGCAGCCGGCAACCAGAGGCAGAGACAGAGGCCGACGCAGAGGCCGAGACAGCGGCCGAGGCAGCGGCAACAAGTTGTCGGGCAATAAAACCATTGAGCACGACAACGACAGCTAACTGCAAGTTTCCCTTTATTGTTCATGCAACAACGTGCCACACATACAGCTACTTACTTACTTATTTAGTCGGGCAACCGACCTTTATCAGTTCAACCGATTCTACTGAGCCTCAGTCTGGGAACGCTTTGACCACGCGGCATGACTCACACACACACACACACATACATACATTTCGGTAAACAATTTATTTATATTCCTAAAACTATTTGCCATACGAAGGCAATGATTCAGCGCTCTTCTGAGCAAATTGAAACTTGTTATATTTATTGCATGGAATCAGAATTAAGTTGCAGTGAGCAATTAAAAATCATTTGCTTATCACTTTCAGTGAAATTACATATATGTTTATGTTATCGGACATTGTTTCTCCCCCTTGAAAACGGGCCTTTTGCAGAATTACTTATTAATTCTCTATGAATGCAAGTGTAGCCTGGGAAGCGCAATTAATACAATAAAACAACTTCTTTAGAAAACTGTGCTTGTTTTCTTTAATTTTGAAAATTGTTATGTATTTGGTTTTTATCTTTAATTTTAACATTTGATGCTAATAATTATAATAACTGAGAACGAAGTAATTTTTTTTTGTGCGTTTTCTACTTTGTAAGTAAAGTAAAAATGTTTCCAAATGAAGAATAAGCTCATTAAAAAAAGAATATTAACAAGTAGAGAATCCAAAGTCAGATGTCCCGACTTTGAAATACTCTGTGCATATGTCTAGAATAATAAGAAAATCGATCGATTTTAACTCTGTCGGTATTCAAAATCACGTAAAGGGTGCACATTTACAAAAATTATATAAATTTGTACAATATATAGTATTGAAAATCACATATGTACACGTATACTTATTCCTCTGCTCAAAATATTATTCCTCAAATCGAATAGTTCTGTTGCAGAAAATGCCGAGATAAATCTGTTTGAAGCATAAAACGTCTCAAGGGTATTGTTAAAAAAAGTATATTCAAAAATGTATAATCAGGGCCTGGAAATAGACCTCTCAAAATAGATAGATAATACAACTAAGGGCAGCCAGATCAACTTTTGAGAAACGTTCTTTCTAAAAGCAGCGTTTTATAAAATACTTATTACGTATGCTTGAAAAATCAGAAAATATTTTTTGTAAAATAGGAATGCGTTTTCTTGAGAAAATGTTTTTTTAGCATTGCATATTTAGCTAATAATATATTTAATTAAATTGCTTTCTAAAAGCGAATCGTCACATCTTCCTCTCTATTGTAGCTTTGAATCACGCCAGAAGATTGTGTTTTTCTTTTACCAAGCCCGTAATAATTTTCATATACATACTAATATATAGTATATTGTACAAATAAATAAATTGTTTTTATAACTTTTTATTAAAATACGCTTTTATTCAAGAATTTATAATATCACAATTACTTTGGTATGCCTGTTGTAGCTCCTCAGTATAACTGAAATGGAGCAATCGTGTTTTCGTCTGAAAACGTTTCAAAGTCTACTGCGCAAATAAAGACAAACAGCTCAGTAAAGATCGACAATAAGCTATGCGTTTGTAAACGGAAACAGTTTTTGCAATCACTTCGGTTAAGAAATTTATCATTAAGATAGACAGGTCGAAATGGACAATGTTTAAAAATGATGATTCTAAATCCAACAGAAGATTTCGACTTAATATATGGCCTGATATTAAGATTTAAGAAGCATAGCAGTAGCGCAATTCTCTTAATTGATAAGTAATTTGCTTAAGAACAGGTTGTTATAAGAAGCTTCTTTATGGACAGTTGCTAAGTGTCCAACAAATTTCAGAGTTTCAGAGTTTAAATGTAAAGTAATTGTACTTAGGTCTGACCAATTCAATGCTACGATGATTTCTGTAACCATCGTTCATAGTAGATCCATTTGAAGATATAACTTTTCAACCCCCCGAGTTATGTTACATATGTATTTTAAAAACCTTTGTTAGTATCTTGGGTATACTTATTGTAAATGTATTATAAGATGCATTATTAGAGTGGGTCAACTCAGCTATCTCTAACATTCTCAAATTCGTTTGATGCCATCTTTTGAGGTACCGCAATGGTTTGAAGTTTTGATTTAGCTAATACTTAAAGCTTTAAACAAAGCTAAGTCAAAGCCTCTAAAATGTGAGATCAGTTAAGTGCTGCGATTCAGAAATTTTCTATACTCTGAAGTAGAGCGAGTCTGTTCAAAATTCTTTGCATCTACATCTACAAATTGCCCCTTCCACATCGTTTTCTTTCTTCGGACGAAATAGTCGAAGCAACAAAAGCAAAAACGATTCAACAGGAGGTGGGTGGCATTCGGAATTTTTTTCTTTATGCCGCTTTTCTTGCTTTTTTATTTTTATTTTTATATATACGTACATATATATTTTTTAGTGTTGTTTGAAAACAGCCGCTGCCTCGGATGTTGGAAATCCCCACACTTGCGCACTGGAAGCACCGTAGTATATAAGCAAGTGCAACAGGCAGTTGTTGTAGTTACACACGTACTTGTTGTTGCAGTTGTTATCCTGGAAAAGCAGCAAAGACACTGAATGGCAAAAAAAAAGAAAGAAAAAGAACACAAAAGCTGGCAGCGACGCCGAAACTGCCAACGAAGCTAAGGCGGGCAGCGCTACAGTTGGCAGCGCAGTTTGCCGCTGATTTTGTTCTACAAGCAAATAAAAAAAAAATATATATATTTAATTTAAGTAAAGCCAAGTGTCTATTGAAATTTTTCAAAATACGTGGAAAATACACTGCCGTTTCATTTAAAAATTATTACAACCGTACGTTTGTGGCACTTTTCTTTGCAACAGGTGGAAATATTAGGCAAAAACAGCTCTACAAGTCTTTTGGTACATACTTCAATTATAAAACTATAAGAGTAAAAGTTCATATCTACGGTTGTTGTTAAATATGTACATATAAGTTTGAAATAGGCGTTATCTAATTTTCTTCATTGAGTCACATTATTTGCAAATACTTGAAACAATATCGTGTCTAAAACAAATTCGATTCAAGGCCAAATATATTTTATTTTGCCAATAAATTGGAAAAGTCAAAATACTTTGTTACAATGAAACAAAGGAGTATTCAAATATAAAAGAATTTTGGAGATTTCGTCCATTGGAGACCATGAAGATGAACTAAATTTATAATGTGACGGCACCTCTATTTTCCATGCCTGTTCTCTGAACAACCTTAATTGAATCGAATTATTGTTGCAAGACGAAAATCAAATCGATATTTTCCATACGCGCTACATAAATACAATTGAACAAACAATTTGGCGAACAGCAACAAAAACAAAAAGCCAAAAATAACAACAACAGCCAAACTGCTGTATAGTATTGTCCTTGAGCTTATCACCTTTCGTGCAGCAACGAAAAATTCCATTCGCGAAAACTAGTCAGTGAGCAACAACAACAATGCTTATAACAAATATCAATTCAGCTGCAGTGCACAAAATAATAGAGAGAGAAAGGAACAATTTATATTCGCATATTTGTGTATATATTGTAAATTGTATTTATTTATTGCTTTCATAATTGTTCTTGTTGTACCTTTTTGCTATTCGTGTTATACAATAACAGCTTTTTATTTTAGTAATGTTTCTGTTTTCCGTTTTCAAGCGAAGAGCGCAACAAGTTTCGACTCTGACGTCGTCACCTCGATAGACGTATGTACATACGAGTATATATGTATGTATGTTTTTCTTTTTTCGTGCATTCTCCCAACAAACGCTTTAAGTTAAATAGTGTTGTTTAAATTGTTTGTCTTTTTGTGGCCTATTGACGTTTGAAGAGTTTTGTGAAATGTAGAGTAAATGGATATAGCCGCGTGATACTTATTTTATTGAAAGTCAAAAAGCTGACACTGAAGAAAGCCCTTAAAACAGTCTCTCTGATGTATAAATAATTCTTTCAATGTAAGCAATTTCGCAGAAAGTCATATGTGAGCAAAACATATTCTACACATGCATTTCTGCACAGGTGGGGTACATTTTCTTTTCAGTTTAAAATCAGTTAGAAGCTCAGTTCCGGGAAATAATCTAAGAGAAGGTAAAGGGATTGCTGTTTAAGTATTTTGTAGAACATTTTTTTTATTATATACTTCCTCCTGCTTCACTGATAGATATTAATGATAACTGCATAGGTATAGCGAAAGCAACATATACTCATCTAATGAGAATTTACACTAACTTGATCGAGTGCTTGGCAACTCTATCAACTGAGTCAGTAAGCCGAGTTTTAAGTTAAGTTTAGTTATCGATTACATATTAAAAATGGAAAGAAAGAAATTTAAAAATCAGTTCTTATTTAAATTATAATTTGAATTTACCTTTACTAAATTATTTATTCGCAAATTTTAGATAAATAGTTTGTTTGGAAATAATCTAAGAGAAGGTAAAGGGATTGCTGTTTAAGTATGTTGTAGAACATTTTTTTTATAATATATTTCCTCTTGCTTTACTGATAGATATTAATGATAACTGCATAGGTATAGCGAAAGCAACATATACTCATCTAATGAGAATTTACACTAACTTGATCGAGTGCTTGGCAACTCTATCAACTGAGTCATTAAGCCGAGTTTTAAGTTAAGTTTAGTTATCGATTACATATTAAAAATGGAAGGAAAGAAATTTAAAAATCAGTTCTTATTTAAATTATAATTTGAATTTAGCTTTACTAAATTATTAATTCGCAAATTTTAGGTAAATAGCTTGTTAGCGTAGAACTAAATTTTTGCAAATTTTGTAAATGTTTTTTAAATTATATCGAAATATTTTTCTAATTTTTATAGCCTGTACCCAAAGGGTGAAAGGCTATACTAGTTTTGTGCGCATGTATGTAACAAACAGAAGGAGGCGTGGCAGACCCCACAAAGTATATATATTCTTGATCAGGATGAGAAGACGAGTCGATATAGCCATGTCCGTCTGTCCGTCTGTCCGTCTGTCCGTCTGACCGTCTGTCCGTCTGTCTGTATGAGCGCAAGGATCTCAGTAAGTACAAGAGCTAGGATAACCAAAATTGGTATCAAGGTTCCTATAAGCCCTAGGCAGAACGAGTTTGTTTATTTTTTCTGATACACCCCCCCACTCCCCCGCAATTCGTATTTTTTCTTATAACTTCCGTAATTCTCGGAATTTAAAAATTTGGTAGGTACATCCAGTTAGTACTAATGTGTCCGTGTGCCAAATTTCATCATGATAGGTCAATTCTGAAGAAAGTTATAGCCATAAGTAAAATCGCAGCTCATGCGCTGCCTCTGTCGGCAGCGCTGCCCGCAGCTGTTGTTGTTGTTGCTGCTTTTGTTCAACTTTGTGCTGCATACATACACGCATATAAACACGCATAGGTACGTGATGTAAATGTGTGCTGTTAAAACTGAACATAAACATGTATTCTAATTTAATTTAATTAATTATTTTAATTAATTAATTCATTCATTTTTTTTAATAATTTAATTTTTATTAAATTTTTTTTTTTTAATTTTTCCTTTTTGTGGAGAGTACAAGCTATTTTACTGTCGGGCTTGCTCGACTGTAGCGTTCTATCTTGTTTTTCTTCGTTTCTAATATTTTTTACGTTATCATCTTTTAAAAAAATTGAAGATTGATCTTGAAGATGAGCCAAAATTCAATGCGTTATGTAATTATAACAATACTGAAAACTAGAATATATGTAGAACACTTAGACACCGTGAAAGAATCTAATTTTAAGAGCAATGTGACAGTTTTTTATTACATACCATATATTTGTATATAAGGAAAGTTTATAAAGTTGTTGATAGATGTTTGGTCAGTATCCAACGATACGCGCTATACCTGTTTTATTCCGAACTCAGCTATATTTTTGATAAGCAAATATTACTCTATTCTTACTCTATAAACAACAAGTAGTTGGATGGGACAAGCTAATTATGTTTCATTATTATTTCCTTTACAAGTATAGTACAACTCGTTGATAACTCATGTAAATGTTAGCTAATGGGTTTGGAATTGCAGCAGCTGTTGCTAGTCAGCACTACCTGCTCGGAGATAGAAGTACTGTATAGATGGAATTGAGCAGAAGAATCAAATCCTCCTCCCCACCCACCACTCTGCACAAACAAATATAATTACATTACACACGCACACACATAAGTATTATCAATACGACTATCAATTACTTAGCACTGCAACTTCATTTCCATATTTACCAAAATGGTCTGCCGCACCCGCCCCTGGCCCCCGCCCGGGGCATCCATCACACTATTTTTTATTTTTATTTATGTTTTTTTTGTGAATATGCCGCGTGCATGGTCGCAGCAATTAAATGCATGGCGCCCCACCCCAAGCCTTGCCACCCGCTTACAAATAGTTCCAATTGTGGCTGCATGTTTTTTGACGATATGTCTATATGAATGCATGTACATATATACATATATATACAACGTATATATATATATATATATATATATATATATATATATATATATATATATATATATATATATATATATCTATATGTGTGTGTGTTTGTGCTTGTCTATACACAAAACACACACACACGCTTAGGCACACACAGACAACACGCATGGCCACTTGTATTGACGTTTGCTTGGCGACAATTGATTTTTGTTACGTTTTTCGTTTATTTTCATTAGTTGTTTTTGTTGTTGGTTTTTTGTGCAGCTTTTTTTTAGCAATTTAGTTCGTTTGCTTTCTGGCTGACGACGGACTGTATGTGTGTGTTGTCGTTGTTGTCGCCATTCGCTGTTATTTAGACAACTGCTGAAAATATTTTCGTGCAGCTCGCCCCGCAACGAGGCCACACACGCTCTGCTCTGCACTTTGCTGCCTGCACATACACATGCACACATATATATATATATCTTGTTGTTGTTATAGTTGAAGTTGTTGTTGTACTTTTTGCCATTTTTTCGTTGCACTTTTCAAACTGCATTGAGCATTTTTTGTTACTGCTGCTTTGTCGGCTTTTTAGCAAACGCTGTCGACCGACAGTCGACCGTCGACTCAATTTCGTCTTATCTAATTTTTGTTTCTTTTTTTTTTACAATATTGTCGAGCTGGGACGCAGAACGCTGCTTCTTCTTTGTCGCAGTACTTCTATATATACATACATACTCTTTTTTTGTAATTTTAGTTTTGCCAATTTGTGTGTGTTTGTCATTTTTTTCTTTGCTTTTTGCTTATTTTTGTGTCGAAATCAGGGCAAATTCATCATCATCAACAGCAGCAACAACAAAGATAAGGTTGTGCTTATACATTTTTCGCGTAGAGCGAGCAACTGAGTGAGGCTCTTTATGCCCACCCTTCCAAAAAGGTATCCCCACTTCAGGCTGTCTCTTGCAACCTTTGCACAAATATCACTTTCCAAAGTATTCGCATTTTCTTTAAATACAAAATAATTATATGGGAAATAACATGCTTTAGTAAGCTCAAGAACTATGGACTTTAATCCACAAATGTTCGTAAGAATAAATAAAAATAGAGATCAGTACAAATAGATATTGATTTAAAACGTAACATAAAAACTGATATCAGGTCGATATTAACAAATATGTATATATAGAGCACTTGGAACCCCTTAATATAAGTATTTTTATATAAAGTTTAAAAGATTAATATACATTTTAAAGCATTGATTAGATTGAGAAAGATGGATAGTATGTAGATGCACTGACATATATGAATGGATTAAGGCAGACTTCTCCTTGTTAAAGAATAAAATATACTGATAAGAATGGAAACAAGTTGAAGGTGTCGCTTGAAAAATGCTAAATAAACTGAACATAATTTACATCTTTACATCAATATCGACAAAAAAAAAAAAATTAAAATTATAGATGCATTGATAAAATTGAATATACTTTATAAATTAAAACAATAAAATAAACTCGTCCTTTCTCGGACCTAGGAGAATCTGGATACCAACTTTGATTGTTCCAGCTTTTATAGTTTCTGTGATCCTTGCGTTCATCCAAGATCGATTTATCTCGTCATGCTGATTCAGAATATATATACTTTATGGGGTCAGAGATGCTTTCTTCTGCATGTTACATAATTTGCACAAACCTAATATACCATTTTTACCTACGGGTACAGGATATAAAACCTAAAAAGATAAAATAATAAAAATAAATAAATCTATTGCACAAAGTCAACGAACTTGACTTTATAAATTTAAAGACTATATCATAAGCCCTGGCAAAACACTTAACTCAGTTTATTTTACAACTTTCACACCAGAAAATGTGGGCAAGAGTATATGATGTTCGCTGAAACTATTTACTCGAATTTTTTTAGTAATTGTTTTTGTTGCTTTATATAATTTGAGGCAGACGGGCAGATTTTTGTTTGTCGAGTTAATCATTTCGGTGGAAATTTGATAATTTGAAGGTGACCCCAATTTGTAACGCACGCAAAAAATAATAAAAATAAATGAAATAAGAAAACTGAAATTCTGAATTGAAGCATTCAGCGATAAGCAGCTGCAATACTTGATGCTATATGGCGTATACGTAATCGCATCACACAAATATAACTGTTTATGCTAAGCTACTTTCGTATTTATTAAAATATAAATTTCGAATTGGAAGCATTTTCAAAAGTACTTTGCATAAGGGGATACATCGGTGTATGTGTGTGTGTGTGAGGGTAATTTGTAAAATGGCCGGCAAGTTGCTGGGTGCAAAATGCAATGGCTCATATCTCAGAGTTGTTTTAATAAAACCCGAAACTGACATCATAAAACATGCGGCTGCTAGCGCACATATGACAACGCCAGAATGTGCGCACAGTACGTATACGTAATATATGGCAGTGCACTAGTATGTGCTGAGTTGGTAAACAGCGTCATCACCACCACTATCAACGGAGCGCCTGTGTTGTTGTAACTGCTTCTACTTCTACGTCTGCTGTTGCTGCTGCTGTTGCTATTGCTGCCACACCCAGCACACCCTTTCTGCTGGCACACACAGACAAAGCAACAAGTCGTTGTACCGAAATACATACACCTTCCCATCCACACATACCCGTATAGCAACGACAAAACCGAATGAGACGAAAAAAAAACTAAATAAATGAAAACGAAGCAGAAATACGAAGTGAAAAACCCCCACTTCCAAACTCACAGCAGCCCCACCAAAAACAAGAAAAATAGAAGAAGAAAACCCACCTAAAAAGGAACCAAAACTAAAAGCAAAAGCAAAGTTTTAATACTAAAAAAAAAAGAAGAAAATATCAGAAAGGATAATGCTGAACAGGGCGAGCATTGGAAGGAGCAGGTCTGCAGCAGCGCTGTTAGTGGGTAGTTGGGCGTCTATATACACACATATATACACACACAAACACACACACAAACACACACACACACATACATATATATGTATATATGTACATACATGTTTTCATACGTATATATGTGTTTGTATCGATGTGTTTGTGTTGCTGCGGTACCTCCTGTTGCGCATATTGCAACGAAAAAGTTTCGTAACGGTATTTGCACATTTCCTGCAACACGTCAGTGAGTTTAGTGGGTGAGGGACCTGCCTGCCTGACTGCCCGACTGCCCGCCTTCCCGCTGCCTGTCTCTCCTATAGATATAGGGCTATA
Source organism: Scaptodrosophila lebanonensis (assembly GCF_003285725.1). Classification (NCBI taxonomy): domain Eukaryota; kingdom Metazoa; phylum Arthropoda; class Insecta; order Diptera; family Drosophilidae; genus Scaptodrosophila; species Scaptodrosophila lebanonensis. The sequence continues at coordinate 15,054,876 of NW_022060538.1, forward strand.
GAAATTGCTCGTGGATGCTGCTGCCAAAAAGCGCACAAAAGATGTCGAAAATGTGCCACATGCCAGCACCACAGCAGAGCAAAGCAAAGTTGTCGTTGTCTTTGTCGTTGTCGTTGTCCCCGGCTGTTGCATGCAACAGTTATCTCCACACACACACACACTTCGAAACACATATACTTGTGCATTGCTATGTATGTGTAGAGACAATGCCACAAGCCAAATAGTATACTTGCCATACAAATAAAAGCAGCACAGACAACACATTTCGACAGCACGTTATGGCACATTTAGCATCCTTGAGAGGCATTTAACTTCATTTTGTGCTCAACACATACACCAATACAAACCGACATTTAAAGCAAGCTAAATAAAACATTTAAGTGTTTATGCAACGCCCCAAAGCTTGTGATTTCATTTTCTTGAGTTCACAATATCCCAATGGCGAAATCTATTGCCTTGGCTTGCATAATCATTAAACCTGAATTACGAGTTCGCAGGTACTATAGATTCGTATGTAACCCTAGAGAAAAGGCTTTCACGTTCTATAACCAAAAGATGAGCAGCTATACTAAGCTATACAAGGCATGTAACAGGCAGGGAAGGTTGGGGTCTGAAACATATAGTATATGATCAGCATGTTGGGACGATTTTATATAAAAGTGTCGGTATTTTCGACCGTCACTTTAGTCATTTTTACTGTATGAGTAGGATTGAGATGGTTTTTATGGTTAAAACGCTAGTAATACCAGATGTAATATGTATTAAGAATAGTCTTGTACATACGCAAACCAACTTCATTTAAATCCATAAACTACTTATATACAAGTGTGTGGAGCCTACCCATAATTTTTATAGCTGTCAAAGGAACAATCGGTAGTAAGACTGAGAGGGTACTTGAAACATTTGTAATTTTTAGTCACAGAAATTTTCCAACGTCTTTTACTTTAATTCCCATACACAATAGTTTTTTTCCGGCATAAAAATATTTCATAATAATACTACATTTTTAATTGAACCTGATGAGAATATTAACAATATCGACATGTTGGCAGTCAGTCACAAATTATGACTTTCTCAGATAGTTGTAAAGCAGAATTGTTTTATTCTGAAATATATATACATTATTAGATATTAATATTATAGCACGTCTTTTTCAAATATTAATAAATAATTATTGCATTGCTATAAAATGCTCGAGTCATATATCAACAAATCAATAATTCGCTAAACTTGATTTAAGATTATAAATATAATGCATTTCTATCGTAAGGAAATGCAGAAACTTTATCTCATAATCTGAGTAATCGGAATACTACCAAAAATAAATACGAATTTCAGCCATCGTATAAACGTTGCGACAAAAGACTGCGGTAAGGAGTCATGGTCTTGGTCGCTGTCGTTTATTTGACTGCCTTCATTTGATTGAAAATTGTTTTTGTGTTTTGTTTCGACTGTCGCCTGTAAGTGCACAAATGTCATGAGCAACGTTCTATTTGGAACGTTTATGCAATCAACGTCATCAAAACGTTACTCAAGTGTGAGCCTTGAGTTTGTGTGTGTGTGGGGAGTGTGTGTGTGTGTGTGTGTGTGTGTGTGTGTGTGTGTGTGTGTGTGTGTGTGTGGGGAATGTGTATGTATGCCTGCCCGCCTGGCACTGTTGTGTCGGGCTTAGCTTGCCTCAAAATTGGTTAGACAGGAAATCGAGTTTTTGGGCGTTGTGGCTTTGGCTCTGGCAATCAAAGTTGTAGGCGTTCATTTCTTCTTTATAGCCATGTGTAAGACACATACATACGTACTCGTACGAACACAGTCACACTCGCACACACACACACACACATGGCAAACATTCATTAGGGTCAAGAGCAATGGCTGCACATAAAAACAATGCACATGCATGACCAACACCAACATAAATCAGCCAATAGTCAACATCCAATAAAACTCAAAGCCAAGAGCAAGTCCAATGGCAATAACAACAACAACGACAACAACAGCAGCAACAAGTTAAACGGCTAAGGCAACGGCGGCGAGTCGCTAAACTCAAACTTGTCTTTTTGGTTTTCGGTTTGTAGGTGAGCTGGGCCATGAACGAATCACCACGCCGCACAGCGCCCCTCCTTACAACCCCACCGCCTCACGTTATCCGCCGCTGCTGTTGTTGCTGCTGCAATAGCGTTGGCGACCTTACAACCAACATGAACATTACAAGCACCGAGCCAGCCAGCCAGCCAGACAGCAAGCGAGCTAGTCAGTTAGTCGGTCCAACAATCAGCCAAAGCGAACATGCACATACACCACCAATGGCACCAACGGCATCAGCAGCACCACTGACACCACTGGCACCACCTAGGCATTGTCGTCGTGGCTGGTGCTGCAGATCGCAGATCAACGTTAGAAATGGAAATGCGCTTGACTGCATACAATGGCAAGGCAGGCAGTAAAGCAACAAAATATGTGTTACTGTAACTGAGCCAACGACTACGAGCTGCGACTGCGCAGAGAGTCTTTGGTTTCGTTTTCGATCTTCCTGTCATTGTGTGTGCGTGTGTTTGTGTGTCTGGAGCTGGCTTGTGGCGCATGCGCATGCGCACTCGCACACGCTTCTTGTGGCATGTTGCCTCACTTGTTGCAGCAGGTGAGAGTTGTCATTGTTGTTGCTGTTACTGTTGCTGTCGTCGTTTAGATCGTTTAGACGTGTTGGCGTTCCAAGACTAATAGCTGCAGATGGGCAACGATCTTTTATCAAATGCCCTGCAGCACCGGTTGTTCTTATTGATGCAACGGAAATGAGATGTTGCTGATGTTGCTGCCGCAGCACCAACGGAAGTAAAGGCCAAGCTGCAGTATTTAACCCATTATAGATCTATAACGGAAGTTAAGGGCAAGCTGCCGTAGTTAACCCATTATAGATATATTGTTTTCTATTTGTACCTATCCATATATGTATTCTTTTGAGATATGAAAAAATTAGTCGATCCATACAGTACATCTGTGCGTCTACATAAATGCACGGATCGTCGGAAGCTATATTTAGGGCCAAACTTATTTTTATTCCCTCTATCTGAGGAGTACATTAGAAAATATTAGCTTCCTTGTTTGTGGGAGTATTTGTTATGAGGCCTCTGGATGTGCCTGATGAGTCGACTGTTTAATGAATCAATCAACGATTTAAAACAAGGCACAAAGTATATAAGATTTTATTTATTTATTTATCGATGTAAAAGAAAAAAGAAAAAAAAAATCACTAGAGAACTTAAACTAAATAAAACTAAAGAAATTAAAAAGCCTATATAAATGAAAAAAATATCTAATAACGAATCCGACACGGCGGGGGATTTTAATTGCGAAACAGCCAGCTATGCCCCGATTCACAGCAGAGAGTAGTCAGATACGTAATTAGACCTAACAAAAAAGAAGTGGTGATGAGAAATAGCAATAAAAGATAAAAGAAAATAAATTTAAATTAAAATACCTAACTAATACAAGATAAAATATAATCATATGTCATGTTTTAGTTCCTCTAACTGTTCGCATTAAAATATACAAAGCTCGTATGGCTAAGACAAAAACATATTTTCAGATTACTTGGGAATGTCATTATTAACTGGGAGATTCAAATGTGTAAAGGTCTAGCGTACATCGATATATGCATATCGAAAATAATGTAAAGTATTGATAATAATTGAATAAGAGGGTATTTAGATATGGAGTGGGTGTATGGACATGTAAAAAGTGTGGAAGATGTTTAAATCATAATAAAATAAAGCAATCAGTTGTGGATAAAGTTTGAAAAATATACGAAGTTTACAAACGCTAGATTCCAATTAAGAGATATTTGGGTAGCAGGCTTACAATTCTTTTGTAAAAGATCAGTTGAATGGACTTATTGATTAGCAACACTCCTATTATTATGCTTCTAAGGCATTCATAACATACCCAACGTCTTAGTCTATTTTTGTTGTGTCCTCTTGAATAAATTCTTTACACAAATCGTAAATTGTATACAAATCTGCTATCCATGTTCTGGCCAAATTGCAGGATTCGCGGGAAAAATATATTGAAGACAAATAAAACCAATAGAGAAGAAAAGGAAAAAGAAAAATCAATATTTTATCATATTTTAACAACAATTGTATTGTTTTTTTTATTAATATCTGAAGACTTCAAATTAAATGTATTTAAATCTAGAATATTAATGGCTAAAATATATATATTTATATATATATAATATATTGATTATACATACAGAATACATAAAGAATTAATATATTAGTGGTAATATAGTTTATATATTGAGTCCATTTTCCAGATAGTGCAGATTTACTCAGATAATAGGATTAAAAACAAAATTGTGTTCGGTTTTTCTTCTTAATCGAACTTAGACTTTATCTGTTAGGCTTTTGCCGTCTGAGGAATTGTAACTTTCACAATTGTAGATCTTAATTTGCACACGCCATGCTTCTGATCACTTGATTTCCAGCATTAATTAGTTGAAGCATTCATCTCAAATAACAATTATGATGTTAAGCTATGAAATGCATTAATATATGTGCGAACTCTAGAGACAACTGAAGGTCGCGCATGCGAACCGAGCCATAAACAAATTTCTAGAAAGTAAGCACAGCTCGATGAGGCGAGGCAACAACAAAAAATTAATAAATAGGCGCACATAATTAATAAAATTATGAGAACGATATGGCAAAATGAAATTAATCGATAGTTTCCGCCTTCTGGCTAGCAGGCAGCAACAATAACAACAACACAAAAAGAAATACATAAAATTAATTTGTATAATTCGCCTGATGGAACGAATTAATGCATGATGAATAAATTGTTGAAAAGAGTAACAGCAACAGCACTGCAACAAAAAGTGTACATAAATTAAATGCAAATTGCGTATTTAGAATAACAAAAAACTCAATTTACACACACACACACCCATAGACATCCACACACGTATGTAATTCATGATTGGCAATTAACAATTGCCAGCAAAGACAAAGGAAAATTGTTGTTCAAGGTTTAACATTGGCCACGATTTATTGTTGGATATACATATGTAATTACTTGAAATTTGGCTTGAGCCAAAGCCAAAGTGCTCTGCTTGCGTAGAATGATATTAACAGCCAATAAAAAGTATAAATAAAAGCAACAACAATTATATTTAAACTTGTTTGCCAAAATGCACTTTGTGCCTGGGGTGCTTGTCAATTTTCAATATTTCTGTGCACCAGCTCACAGTTGGCGCTCTATAGAGCGAACCAATTAAGGCTCGAGATGTTTGACTTAATAATAAATCAATAAATAAATAAATAATAAAACATCACTTTGCATTCGTTTTATACGCTTTGTGCGGAAAGAGGCGTGGTAGTCTGAATGCGTATGATACCAATACCTTCTTTCTGATCTAAGTCTGAAGTATTACCTTAAACGGGCACGCTTGATATGCATACTTGTCTTATAATAGATAGCAGGCCAAGCCCTATTACAAAAAATTATTTTATATATATAGTTGCCGTTCCAGCAGAGAAATTTGTTATTACAATATCCCAACCAATTTTAAAATTAAAAGGATTTGTATGAGGACTCATAGCTACTCATTAAAATATAATGGATTTATTGAAATCGAACAATTGTCATTGTTCTACCAGTTTTATATTTATTTTTTTCTTATGAGCCGAATTTCTTTTGCCAGAAAATTATTTGATAGCTCAAGTGATAGTCGTTTCGAATCTGCTGTCATCGAATCATGGTCAAAAGATGTTTAACTCTATTCAGGAAATAATAAAAGCCTAATCTTAAATTTTAACATTTAGGAAGAATTTCTATTCAGTACACATGCATCACAATCATTTTGGTTCTGAATAAAAAGCGAGAATTTAGCCTTCCTCGAGGGCAACTTTATAAATTATATAATTGTTTGTATAAAAGGCTATACAAATAAATGAACCTTCTTATGCAAAGTTTTTTTTTGCCAAGTTTTGTTGCAGCCATATGCAATTTTTTTGTTTTTTTCTTAGCGTGTACTGTATGTTGGATCTATCTAACAGATATAACTAATTTGTGCGCCAACTCGTTTTCTATGACAGCGTTTTTTGTTGTTGTACCTTTGTAGCCAATAAATTGCGCGCCTGCGATGTCGTTGTAAGTATTTTTTCGTAATTTTTTTCTAATATATAATATAAATACAAGTTCCAAGCTGCAGTCTGGCCTTGATATTTTACAAAACAAAAACAAAAAAAAGAAAATTTATTTATGAAATCAAATGCATACGAATGCGAATAAGTTAGAGCGACAGATACTTGTTGCATTTATTATGGCATTCGATTGAGTGCGAATGCTTTGAGCTTAGCAGTGGTGTACAAGTATCTGTATCTGTAACACGTAGCCATAGCTACACACATGTGTAACTCGGGCTTGACTGTGCGCTAAATACAGGAAGCCAGAGGCAATAATATTGTCAATGGCATTTGCATTGTATAGCTTGCACGAACACTTAACAACATTTTGTACTTAAACAGAACATACAAACATAAAGCTGGATGCCTTGCTTTAAGGATGTGTTGCTCTTTAATTGGGCTTTCACATTAAGTTGGGCTAGTAACCGATTGCTAAACAAACAAACTCAAAAGACTTAAATAATTGTTCCATGCATTTTTGTTCGCGCCTACAATTCTGAAGGGAGCTACAAATCAAACCATTTTCCCGAGTATGTCTTACTGTGTCTTTTATAATTTTTCATAAATAAAAGTACATACATATTTAACTATTTCTTTAAACAAAAATACTTAGCCAATACTCAGCAAAGACTCGCAAGCAGGTTTCTGGAGAATTAATTATAAATTAGTACAGTTATGGGTACAAAAATATATTCAAAACTTATTGTCACTTTGAGAAGAGATCGTTTTAGTGCATTGATCGTATCCCCAGGTTCCACTTTCGTATAAATTTAAAATTCATTTGTCACATTTAAATAAAAATACACAAACATGCTATTATAAATGGCAAACACCTGGGCATATTTACATAGACTGCTTAGTTTAATTATAAATATATTTAAAATAATACCAAAAAGGCGTTGGGCTGGCTCACAGAATCGCTCAATCTTTGGCCAAACTCATTTGGTGTGTGAGCGCGAAGGAAGCAACAAATTGCTATTTGGCCAAACTTGCTTGCAACAAGTGGATGGAGACGTGTCCGGAGAGAGGGCAGCGACGGACGCTGAGCAACGTCCATCATAATCAACGTCCATCATCAACTGCTGCCGCGTGCGGCAGTGACACGCCCACAAGTAGCTACTGCATGCTACAAGCGGACAGTTGCACGCCAACTGCCAATTGCTGTTGTCGCTTTGTTGTTGTTGCTGGTGGTGCTTGTGTTGCTTGTGTTGCTTGTGCTGCCCGCCGGTAGCAGTGGCAGCCAGCGAGTAATTTTTCATCAAAGCGCATCTTCAAACTCAGACAGCCCAGCACCAGGCCCGGACAACTACCAGTTTTTCAAAGGGACGTCCGAGGCAGCGGCTGAAGCCGAGGCACAGGCTGAGGCTGAGGCCACGGCAGCCTGTCAGGTTGTGCCGGCTCCTAAATAAGCGCCCATGTAGCTTCGTATCTGATATTAGAATCTCAATTAGTTTTTCACTGTCTTTTGCTTGCGCTCAAAGCGTTGGGGGTATTGTAATTTGCTTTTGGTCGACAGGTTTTGACGTTTTTTTATTTTTTGGCATTGGATGCCAAGGTTTCTGCCAAGTTATTGACGGAAATTTGTAGAGCTTACTGGATGGATGTGATTATTTATTTATCTATTTATCTATCGACAAACAAAACTGTCGATATGACAGAATCAGTACACAGAGAACTTATAAAGTAAAATGTAAAAATGCTTGAAATTACAATAAAAATGTAATGAAGAATCGCCGAGGACAGCTGTAGATGTTTTTGGTGGGGAGAGGCAGAGCTAAATTTCTAGTAGGTGAAGAAAATTCGCATAATACCCAAAAAGGATTGTGTAAGGCATAATGAGTTGTAGAGCTGTTAAGCAGAAATGGTGAAGAATGTACCGAGAAATCAATACAAGCTGAAAGACAAGAGAAATCAACATCTCCGACAATCGGTTTGTGGAGAAACTGTGCTACAGTTAGTTTACGATGGATGTTGAAAAAGCAAAAGGTTGCTAGAATAGGGTGTTAAACAAAGATTGGGATGCAAAATAGAAGACATTGTTTCTGCACCACCTCACCCCGATCCTGATGCGTTTTTTATTTGGAATGCACATAGGGATCCACATTACTTTTCGCCTTAAAATTAAACTGAGTTGGATTTGTTAAGTTTTTCTATTGATCATGTACATCAATTATTATTTTAACACATCGTGCATTATTTAATAGCAATTTGAATTTTGAGAGGCATTTTTGAATTCTTTCGACTACAAGCAATTTTTGTTGTAGTGGAGAAATAGCGATTAATGTGCATTAGTGATTTTAAAATTACTCGATAAAAGCTTAAAGCTTGATATTTCAAATCGTATACTTTCCTAGTGCAGGCAGAATGCAGGATGAAAATCATGTAGAAAAAAACCTACAAAAGAAAACCAAAATAAGGAACAACAGAAAAGGATCTACGATAATAGTGCGATTAGTTCGAGAGTACTTGACTCGAACTTAAAAGTATAAAATAAGTTAGTCACATAAATTCAGATATTGAAAGACTTAATAATAGACAGTCTTAAAATGTGAATACAAGAGACAGTCGTAAGTTTGAATCATGCGGAAAATATTTTTCTTTTTTTCAATGCTATGACTCATGACAGAAGGTTTTTTTCCTAATCAGTTTATTTCATTGGTTCGCTATTAATATTAATATTATTTTTTGCATTGATGAATCACCAATTAAAAATTGCAGTCTGTGCGATCTTTATTTAGTTCAAAACAACCATGTATAGTGTATTTTCTGACAAAAAAACCATTCGGGAGTTAAAAAATTAAAATTCAAATACAAAAATAGTTTGAAAAGTTTCAAGAAAATTTGTCTAAGCGTCGCATCTCGAAATTAACATAGTTTGAGGCCTAGAGATATAACTAGATCTTTTCGAAATTGTTTTACTGGGTATATTTCACATGAAGGATTCCAAACACGTTGTTTTCATAAATCACAGCAATTCATATTACATTGCGCTGGAACCCACGCCCCAAATGACAACAACCAGTTGATATCCCTTAGTGGCAATTTGAATTCAAGCCGTCAGGCAATTTACTCCACCCTATGGGTGAGGAGCAAGACATATCTAACACCTTAGCCAGTGGAAAGCACAACTCCACCAGTACTGTATACTCGACTTGGGGTCCAACCACAGCCACCGCGATACTCCCACTCCCAGAAGGCCGTCCTTAATGAGAAGCCTTGGTACTACAATCAAAAGAATTTTGCATTGCATTTTAATAGAATTATGCCAAACAATGAAACAAAATGTTGCAGAAATTATTGTTGTAAAATATATGACTACCATTTCGTACCACTTACCACTTATTAATCATCAAAAATTCACTAAAAGCTATTACAAACAATAATTAAATATTGCATGTCAAATGAATTTTTCTGTAAATGAACAAATATGCATTACATATTCTTAGTTGGAAGCCCAGAAACTAGTATTGGAAAACAAAACTACAAAAAAGGCGGCACTCATATGGCAAACCAACCACGTTCTACAATTTACGAGTTTTTAATTTTTTAAAATTAATTCAAGCTAAAAGTGCAACGCCAACGAAAGCGACGACAGCAACAGCGACGACGACAAAGCTCGACGGCATTTGAATAAATTAATATAATACACGGCAAATAAAATCATAGAACAACAACAGAAACAACTACATTAGCAGGTTATATGTAACTAGGAAATATCAAAAACTGGTAGTTGCCCGAATAGTAAAAGCCCCACAATTACAGCAAAACCACAGCCAAAACAACAACAATAACAGCAACAACAACAGCAATAATAACAGCAACAGTAGCTACAGTGCGACGTCTACTTGTCCGTCCCACCGAGGCACGTTGCCGACAGCCGCTGGCTGGGCAAGAATGCAACAAAAACAAAAATACAGAAATTTTCAGCATATGCATGAAAAAAAAAGTGCAACAGGTTTTGTATTTTCGCGCTAACCTTGAATAAAACTCGTTTAATAATTTTTCAACTGTCTCGAAAACTAAAAAACAACTAGAAAAACAAAATTGATATATGAAATTTTATATACCGCCTATTATACAAGCCCCATTATTTATACACTAGACTCTGATATGTGTATGTTACTTGTATGTAGTTAACAAATCGACTCACTTGCATTGGAAATTTCGTTAAATAGCAAAACGTTTTTTGCTCATTTTTTCAGGTACAGTTGCGACAAAAGGCATTTCCGCAACTCGACCTCACCCAGTGTTGAGCAATTTGCACAAAAATGGCCGAATGCTCATTCGCCCGCTGCCTGCAGGAGCGTCGCCTCATCAAACGCGAGCTCATGAAATGGTCCAAGGATATGCTGCACATTGTGGGTAAGTGGCCAAAACGATTTTCATCAATTAAAAAGGCATATAAGTAGTCTGGACCAAAGAGCTCAACAAAGCCAATAAGCCGAATGATTTTGTTCGTTTTTTTTTTTTCTCTTTGGGTGAACAGGTGTAAGGAGCTCGACATAGTCAATAGCGAGGAAAAACAACAGGGACCTTTATATACACACACATACATAGATATGTAGCTAGAGACTGTAAAAATGTTACGTGCCAGCAACGTCGGCGTCCCTTTCCAGTGCTTGTGTCTTCCTTGCGCCTGATACTACCTTTGCTTCCAGCAAATCCTCTTGGCTATGGCTATGGCTCCGCAAAATTGCGTTAGTATAAGTGCACATTTTTTGCCATATTCTTTATACCCTTTGCAAGGGTGTTATAAAATGTACTTAATGTTTGAGACGATGGAAGCCACCCATACACTCGTATGTAAAAGTATGCAAGAGATTATATCTACTGTACTCCATACACAATGAAATTGCAGTTTTAAGAACTCATTTAAAAGATTCCCTGAAACCAAAAACTACAAATATTCTTAAAGGCCTTAAATGTGAAATATTTCGCTTATAGTACAGTATATTAAAATCGGCGAAATATGCAATATTTCCTGTTACAGACCGAAACTTGCAAATGTTCAGCGTGTGTTCTTTTTCATTGGCATGTATTTATATTTAGTTTAAGGACAATTAAAATAAGCTGAGATGAAGCGAAGCTATAGAAACGATTCTTAAACTAGTGGCATATATATATATATATATATATATATACATATTTATATATATGTATAATTCATGAATTAAATTTGACAGCTTAAGAAATTTTACGAGAATATTAAAATCGTCTTTATAGAAACTAGAGGGAGAGGAAAATGGGTCATCAATTGAGAAATGTATATGCGGATTTTTAAGACTCATGTCGATCTAGATCCAGATTTTGCAGGAACTTACATACACACTCGTAGATGCTTGTTTAGAGAGTAGTTAAGATTGAAAATAAATAGTTGTATTAATTTATTTGATTCATAGACAAACAAAGCTGCCTACTTAAAAAAAAAGAAAAATAAATCATTACGAAAAATAGTAAACTAAATAAAGTTAAAGAATAAACAAGCCTTTAGAAATTACAAAAATACGTATATGTTATATTCGTTATATTCCTGCTCGGTAGGATATATGTTTAAAATGCGATTTTATGCCTTTAATTATATCTGGACTGCATCGGTTTTTTCTTTGCGTTTCGAACGGCAGTGGGCAATGAAAGTAACTGTCGGCCTAGTGAGGGGTAGTATGCAAGAAATATTGTATATAGAAAATATTTTTGTCTTTCTAAGATTTTTTGTTTTTATAGTTTGAAAAGTTAATATTTTTGTTTTATGTGTCACATTCATACATACATACTGAAACTAAAAAAATTTAGAAAGTATTGTTTGATGACTCAAATCCCTTTTAATCGATGTCTTATGTTAAAGAAAGGAAGGCTGTTCCGCAACTCCGCTGACCGATTTATGAACATGTTTGACTTTGTCTAAATTGGGAATTTAGGCCCGCATGCTTACCTTCTTATCTTGTCAGATTATATTTACATTTGGCATTAGTTCTACCATGATTTTCTATACAACTTTTCACTAAAAGTATTTTATGAAAGCTGTTTTCTTGAAACGATGTTATAATAGGAAACATAAAACCTTATCTGCATGTTGAAGGGAATGTCAACTTTGACTAGCTTTTCAGATTTTCGTGATGAATCTCTCCTATAGAGCATGAGCTCCCCGGCATCAGTTTATTACGTATTCTAATTAGCATAAGTTGCTGTCCAGTAACTATATGTTTTGAAATAGAGCAAGCTGCGCTTATCCCTGGTATATAACGGGCCGCTCGAAACACATACATATATACGGGTACATATGTATATATATATAAAAAGATGAAGAAAAAAAACAAATACCCCACGAAGTCTGTTCAAGCAAACCAGCCAAAGCAAACACCAAGAAAAATTAACATAAATTGCTTTTTTCCTGCTGCTGCTGCTGCTGCTTCTTCTTTCCCTTCAGTGCTGCAGCTGCCTAGCTGTCCAGCTGTCCAGCTGCCAAGCTAGGCAAGCCTGCCTTATCCTGCTGCGCCTGCTGCATGCAGTGTGTGAGTGTATGCGTCTGCCTTATGAAACACTCATTTCGGTTTTTGAGCACGTTTAGCACGTTGCCGAAGCCGAAGCCTCAAACCCTGCCCCCACTGCCACCTGCATTAAAATGTTAAATGCCTTTTGTTGTTGTTTTCTTTTTGTTTTTTATATTTTTTTTTGTTTTTTGGTCTCGTTTGGTTTTTACTCTGCCCACAAGCAACACCATGCCAAGTACTATTTACCTCGTCCTTGCCCGCGTCTGTGTCTCGTGCACTCAATTACTTCCTCAATGCGCTCCATAATGCTTATCGTCCTTGTTTCTAGTTGACATTCCCACACACACACAGACACGTATATATGTATATATAAGGAGGCAGAGGCGGCTTCCAATGCTGACGTTGACATTACGAAAAGCAAGCTAAAGCAACGACGACCCCAACCCCAAAGCATACTCAAACCCTTAACACATTTTTCCAGCGACAATTTTTGTTGCTGTTGCCTCCTCTTTGGGGATTCGTTTTACCCGTCGGCAGCATATATATATACATATATATATATATATATATATATATATATACGCATACATATGTATATATATATATATATATGTATGTATATATATTAAAAAAAATGTTGTCTGGCTTTCGACTGTGGTTGGGTTTGGGTTTAGTTTTAGTCTTGAAGTTGTATGTGTATGTGTGTGTGTGTGTGTGTGTGGGTTGCATTTACTGCAAGTGTCGCTGTATGTGTGTGAGTGTGTGTGCGTGTGTGTGCGTGTGTGCCCAAAACGAAGTGCTCCACGAGATAACGAAGCACACTTAAGCACACGCACACACACCCACACAGACACACATTCTCATAAAGGCGCCTGGCTGGCTATGTGGTAGGACGAGCGAGGGAGCATTGCACGTCCCTACGAAATATATCGCACAATATAAAAATGCCGAATGCTGCCGAATGCTGACTGCTGCCTGCTGCCGAAAGCCGAAAAGGCAAAAACAGCCGAATGCCGCCACCGAAAGCGCTGCCCACGATGACTCAAAGCCAACGAGAAGCGAGCAAGTGCAGCAATCGTTGTTGTGTCGTCGCTGTGTTCGCTATCGACGCTGCCGTCGCAGCTGCAGTCGCCGTCGCAGTCGCAGCTGCTGCTGCAGTTGCTGCTGTTTTTGTGGCCGATTTTCGTATGCCCGCCATTGCCTAATGGCGGTGTTGGTGGAGATGGGGGGACAGCAGAGTGTTGAGTTTTCTACGACCAATTTTTTTCTTCGCTCCCCCAACGATGCTCGTGTTTTCGGTTGATCGAAAAGAAGACGCTGGCTAGAGATGAGAAGGTGGTTCGGTGGCTTGGATTGCTGTCTCCGCTGGCTTTCGTGGCACGGGTTGTTTGGCTGGGCGGTTGTGCCTAGCAATGGCTCAATCAATGGTGGCACTGTGTGTGATTGTAATGGGATATACCACTTGTGGAGTCTGCTGGGCGTGGGTTCGAATTTTCAGGCGACAAAACGGTTCATTTGCATAAAACTGGAAAGGGGACTTGGAGCTAAATTTCGTTTAAAATAAAGCTAGTATAGCTGAAGAGTCTAGAGCCATTCACCCCTTAGCTTATTCATCTTTCTAATCTGTATTATATTTTAAAAGCACAACAATTATTATTAATTAATGGAAGAACACACATGCTTTTAATTGTTGTTATGCTAAGCAGTTTCAGTAAAATTAGCAGAATTGTCAAAAATATCTGTCTGTCGGCCCGTTTGCCAATCTCAGTCTTGTTTTTCTGATTAATCGCAGATTATTACAGTTTAAAAATACTATAATTTTTTTTTTTAGATTGGAATGTCGTACTTTTTTTAATGTTCTAAAGCTGCGCCTCAAATGAAACTCCATAATTACATTTACATGCATTATTCCATTTGTTAAATGTTCACACTTTACCGTAAACTGATTAAACATATTAACAACTTTAACTTTTGTTTGCTGTGTTTATTAATATTATTAAGAAAATATGCACATCATGTAGAGAAGCGCAGTAGAAAACAAAGCCTGGCCACAAAGCTACCAACAAATAAAAACAACAACAACCATGGAAGAGCAACAGGAGAAACAGCCAAACAAAAAAATCTTCAAAAGCGTAGAAGCGAGAGCCAACGAATTGGCGCTAAACGGCAGAGCGAAAGTGTCGGAGCATTTCAAAGGGTTTGTGTGTGTCTGTGTGTGTGTGTTGCGAAGAAAAGCGAAGCAGCAGGTGTTGGGTAATATTGCGGGCAAAATATATACATACAACCACATGCCCACACACACAACTATCTCTTCCTCCTTTCTCCTGCCCGCCAACCCAGAATATATGTATAGGAAACGTGTTGTATATTGGGTGCAGTGCAAACGCATCTTTCGATTACAGCAGCAACAACAACAGCAACAAAAATGAACTAAAACATGCGTCTCCTTCATCCTCGTCATTGTTGTAAGGAGTAAGGAATTTTTATGCGCTGCGGCAACAGAAGGATGCAACAAGCGACTGCCTCGACAACTACTACGACGATGACGAAGGCAGGCAGCAACAAACAGCTGTGTATTTGTGTGTGTCTGTGTGTGTGTGTTTGTGTGTGTGTGAGTTGGGCAACTTCCCAACCCAACCTGCTGCTTGCCAAACATTTTATGGACTCTGCAACGCAATGAGCTCTCCACCTACTTTCCAAGCTCGCGCGCTCTGCAGCAACCATTTTTTTTGCTCCCCTTTCTTATGTTTTTGTTGCTTCCATTGCACATTTTTTCGTGCTCTTTGTTGTTGTCCTTATTATTGTTATTGTTGTTATTGCTGTTGCTGCTGTTGTGCGCCGCACATACAGCGCATTTTTTCTGGCGGTTTTTAGGTTACATTTTTACGAGTTCTCCGCTTCCACTATGCTAGTTCCTTCTTTTTTTATATTTTGTTTTTTACGCTTGTGGCAATAGCAACGCCGACGATGACGATGGTGATGGCGATGGCGATGACGCTGACGCTGACGACGTGCACGAGGACGACGAGGCCGGTGTTGGCGAAGGAGCTGCAATCGTCCTTCGTGTGGGGCTGCCCAACGCTGGGCTGGCAGCAAGGACGCCGCCAAGTTTGGTGCCTCAAATTCGTGCGCTCGTTTCGTTTATGTTTGTGTGTGTGTGAGTGCGTGCGCGTATGTGTGTGTGTGTGTGTAGAAGCGCTACAAGTGGGTGTGCGGCTGCCGGTTTAGTTTTGTGGATGCATGCCACACTTTTGGGTGGCGCTCTCAGTGCAGAAATTGGAAAATAGATTTTTGGGTGGCTTGCCTGCCAACATTTTTTTTCTTTTTTTTTTCTTTTCTTTTTCTTTTTTCCATAGTCGACTTTTTTGCGCCCGTTTGGCATTTTTTCTTTCTTTCGTGCATTTTTGATGGTGGCAAGGAGTAAGGGAAATGCAACGTGCAGTGTGAGGGAGTAGGTGCGACCTTGTATGTGTGTGTGAGTGTGAGCTTTCCTAGCTCTGAGCCGGCAGGAAGCCAACAGCGCAGCCCTTGAAGGCGGCAGACGCTGCTGTTGCTGCTGCTGCTCCTCGAAGGTGTGCGTGTGTGGATGTGTGTGCGTGTATGTGTGTGTGGCAAATCATTGTTTGTTCTTAGCCTTAAGGTAACAACTGAACAATATGCGCCGTAGGATGAACTAACTTCCTGCTGGACTAAACTTTTGCTTGGCATTTTATGCATGCCTAGAAAAAAGAAATACAGAAATGAAGCGGAAGCACGAAAAAGCGCAAAGTTAGAATGAGAAGGCACGGACGAAGGTGATGGGGTGAGGAAGGAGCAAGGAAGGAGGAAAATAACGACGACATCGACGACGCCGACCCCCGACGCCAACGCCAACGCCTTTGCTGGCGACGAAGTGTGCGCCAATATGGCGTTAAGGACATTGGGCAAAATGCAGTGTTCAAAAACAAAAAACACAAAAAAAATGCACATTATATGTGGGTGTGGGTGAGACTAGGGCTGAGGCAGAGGCTGAGGCTTAGTCGCGTGTGTGTGTGGTGTGTGTTTCTGTGAATGTGTGTGTTAGTGTGAGCAGCAAACGGCAAAACATACAAAAACAAAATGGTGAATAAAAAAATATAGCACGCTGCACGTTAAAGTGGGTGGCATGCCACAGTAGGCGGGGGGCTGTGTTGTTGCTGCATTTTATTTCGTGCTGAAAAAGTTTCGTGTGCTCGAAAAAAGTTTCGTCGTCGTCGACATCGTTGCCGTTGCCGTTGCCTTTGCCGTTGCCATCGTTCGCTTTTGGTAGTTTTTGCCGTGCTATGTCTAGTGTAGGAGTGTGAGTCTCTATAGCACATATATATGTGCAAATATATATATATATATAGTGTGTGTGTGTGTGTGTGTGTGTGTGTGTGTGTGTGCGTGCGTTGGTGTTGCCCAGCATTTGGCTGTTGAGTTGGGTTTGAGTTTTGCACCAACATTTGGCTGCACTCGGTTGGTTGGCTGCCTGGTTGGTTCGTTGGTTCGCTGGTTGGGGCTGCCTTTTAGTTTGGGGTGTCGTCTCTGACATTTTTGTCGAATTCGTTGTAGTTGCAGTTGTTGTTGGTGCTTTTTCTGTTTCTGCTGCTATTGCTGTTGCTGTTGCAGCGTCGACGCCGACAGCGACGCTGGCAGCAACTATTTCTGTGCAACAGCAGCGGCATTTGTGAGCCATTGTGCAACAAGTGAGTTTGGCAGCAGCCACCAACAGGACGACAACTAGTTTTCGACAGCAGCGGCAGCAGAAACAGCATCGCCAGCATCAACAGCAACAGGAGCTGAAGCAGGAGCACGAACAGGAACAGAAGCAACAGCTTCATCCAAGTGACACTTCTACCTTTACCTGCCCGCATTTAATTGTGTAAATTTGAATGGCCCTCTAACAGTGTTTGTTTGTGTGCCTGAATCAATGCCAAAATGGAAAAATCAAGCAGCAGCTGCTGCTGCCAGCTTGTGGCATTGTGACATTCTCGTGAATGTTTGAGTGTTGACTGACGCAACAATTGGCGCCAACTGTTGCGCCCCTTTCACGTTTGTCGTTTGACGTTTGCCGTTCGGCGTTCGCCGTTCGCCGTTTACCGTTTGACTTCCATTGAGTTACTACGCCCCACACAAACACACACGCTCTTCAGTATCGTGTTCGTCGTCTCCTTTCTATGTGTTTATGTTTGTGTTTGTGCTTGTGAGTGTGTGTGTGTGCGCTGGCATCAGTGACAAAAGTGTTGTGTGCTTTTGTGCGTCTCCTGCCGCAGCCGCCGCAAAATGCATTTCCGCTAACTGCTCTTTTTATTGTCTGGGTGCAAATTTAATTAAAGACACTGTCGGCACAGACCTTCCACCAAATTCTGTTTGTGGACAAAATTAAATGCATCATAGACACCAAAAACTTTAATAGTGAAGTCTTAATTGTGAGCCAAAATATGTATTTAAATAAAGTAGTTAAAATGGAAATAAATACAACAGATTTGCTGTTTTAGGTAAGTGATTTACAAAACTTAAGAAATTTGTAAGTTTTAAGATTAAATATATTTAGTAAACATAAGTTATTTAGTGATGTAAAAAGTAAAAATATTAATAGCTAATATTAATCCTTGTCTTAAATTATCCTTTCTATTGAACTGTGCTCACAAAATTTACCAAATGTGAGGAAGTATCCTCTTCTTTACTAATTTTATCTCTTAATTTAAACATTACAAAATGCTCCACTTTTTAAAATTTGTGTATTCTGCGTCAAAACTTTACATTCTTTTAAGACAAAGTAATTGATAAAGAACTTGCAAGGGTGTTTTAAGAAAAAAATATTCACGAATGCTTATGAATGCATCCTATTTAAGATGAATTCATAAACTAAAAATAACTAAAATCCGTACAGAAACTGAAAATATTTAAACGATTATAAATAGAGATATATGAATTGCTTAAGGTCTGAATGGAAATTGAAAAAATAATAATAATAAATTAAAAAATGTAATTAAGTAAAATACTGAGCCGATGTATCTATAATTTGGACTAACTTAAAAGATAGGATAGTTTTTATTCCAATTATTTATCGTTCAAATACTTTAATCGCGAATTAGTTTTTTTCAAAAATTTGTTCGTATTTTTTCATCAACACTTTGTGGATAAGTACGTAAAAAGTAAGACTGACAAAAAATTAAACCTAAATAGAGCGTCAAGAGTTAGTTAGTTCTTAAAGTGTTGAACGAAAGTGTGTGTCGGTAATCAGAAGTATACAATTATGATTGTATAAAGTCTGATAAAAAAGTCGCTTACTATATCTATTCGTTCTAAACTAAATTAAATTAAATTACGATGAACTGGCAGCAATTTTCAATAGAAAATAGGATATTTCGTCTACAAGAAGAAAATATAATTTGAAATGTAAAGTGTCTAAAAAGTACTAAGCGCAGCGAAGCACACTGGATGACCTAGCAGTAGATTAAAATTTTTATTGCAAATAACTCTTAATTAAGAGCTTTCAGATAACTTTCACAAATATTCATAAAGGAATCTCACTGGCTTTTCAAAGAAAACATTGAGCGCTATAGAACTTCAGCTAAATTGTCAAATTTTCAACGTTCAGTGGAAAATTATATTATTGTGCCATTTAACATTTTACGAAAAGTATAAAACATGAGTACTTTAAAATTATAACTTCTTCACTTGTAATCAATATCAATAATTTGTTGGGGCCTAGTATAGCTCAACTAGCTAACAGGAATCCCATAATGTGAGTTCGTTTCCTGAGTATGACTCGGTTCGAATCACGGCGCTACCATCATCATCGTAGCATAAAAAATTAAAAATATAAATAATTTATTAAGAATTAATTGTATTTATGCGTCTAATTCCGTTTTAACTGAGTAGCTTCTTTCAATATTGATGAAAATAAAATTAATAAACCACTTCTTTGACCAACACTTTAACTTAAAGTGCTATGTGAAACCTTGTCCAACGTGACATCCAATAAGCCACAAAAGTCAACACTTTGCAAACTATTAAAAGCCAACAAGTTGCAAAATAGAAAATGGCAGATTCCACGTGGGGCAAAGTGCCCAAAGTCGGAAACTTAGCAGCCAAACTTTAAACTGAAAACATACATTCGTTTCTATATAAAAGTTACTATACCAGAGCAATTTCATTCGTATATGGGAAATTCTTTCAACCAAAATTGTCCGCAGCATATTTTACAAGCAAAGTTGTGAAGATAGACAATCCGACAAACATGTGTAGGACATGGGAAGAGCGAATAGGTAGTGGTTGTAGTCGCAGTCAACAATAGCGAACAATGTACCACACACACGTGCACACACGTGGAACGAAAGACGTTCCTGTTTGACTTTGTAACATCGTTACACAACAACAATAACGAGCGGAGCAGCAGCAGGAGACAAAGCAGCAGATGTAACAGGAATAGCAACAAACTAGTGCGCTTGTTGCATAAGTCTGGCACACACACGCACACATACACACACACACACACACACATGAAGGGCCAACAAGTGGCATTTGTGACGCACAAAAGTATGCAAAAGAAACCGTGTATTTCACACGCTCTAACAAGGCGTCGGCAACGAAGTCCTGCCGACAGGATGCTCTGCCACTCACTTTCGGCAATTCCGCTACGAAATTTTTGGCACACACATGCACACACGCACGCACACTCACACACCTACATGCATGTATGGTGTCGTGCTTCCCCAACGGCAACAGTTGTGTAAAGCAAGCAGTCAACCACTTGTTGTTTGTGTTAGACATGTTTAGAATCAAAATATGGGCAACAAGTACAGCTGCAGTCTTGCTTTTTCGCCCCTTTTCTATAAAGAGCCACACCCAAAAATGTACATACTCCAAATGGCTCTATTGAATCCCAACCTAAGTAGAAGTCCAATCCAAATCGTCTGATAAAGAAAAGAAGATTTTTATTTGCCGTATCCGTGCCTTTTCTTCTTCATTTTGTATGTTGCTTTGCTGCATTTTCGTCATTTTTCATTCTTTATACATACTACTATATACATAGGATACATAAAATATATATCTTTCGTTGCTGTGCGCACAATAAAAAATAAAATCACTTCGTAACTGAAGTGTGTGGAAAGAAATAACCGGAGACAGAAACTGCAATGATGACAGCATTAAAGTTGAACGATTTCTCATTCAATTCATTTTACCAATTTTTTTCCACCATTTTTTGACACGCTGGCCAGGCACATTATTAAGTACAGTGGAAATTGCTTAACATTTCGAACATTTTATAACTTAATGGCACTCCCTTCACTGATAATGGTTTACTTACAAGAGCTGTGCGATCTGAAGTTGAGGCAAATAGTATGGATATTCAAATAGTTCGAATGGAAATAAAAAAATCGAATATGAAGACAATCATAGTTTAAGGACAACTGTACGTAATTGTTAAATTGTAGAAGATTCATCTAAGCCTGAGAATTACACACAAAACGTTGATAAATCTAAAATTCTAAAGGCTTTTAATTTTATTCTTCTGTGTTCTTTTAAAAAATAAACAGAAATGGTTGTCATCTGGCATAGTAAATACTATAATAAGGGTTTTATTTCATTTGCGCTTTTGTTAGCATGAAATAAAAAAAATACGTTTAATCGTACCGGAAATGTCTGCCAAAGTTAATTTTTATGAATTCACATAACACTTGAAAGTAATATTTAACTTTATGAACCTCATTTTGCTCTTTTGTCCAAGTCATTTCGTCACTTTGTTAGTTTATTTATATGAAAAGTTTGTTCAATCCACAAAAAAGACAATTTTCAAAAAAAATTATTTATTTTAAAAAATGTTAATGTTATTTTTAATTAGTTTAAAAATAACGTACAAAATTAATTAATTAATTAATTAATTAGGCAATAGCAGTTTGTTAAATAAAATGAATGCATGTTTTTAAAATATATAGAATAAATTAAAACACAAAAGCTTCAAATTTATGATTACATTGCATTTTTAAGATGGTCTTAGCGGAAACAGTGCTTAAATTTTTGTCTCCTAAAGTGTTTTGTTTAATTAAAATCCAATTCATCGGAATAGGAAATATTAAGAAATTATTGATGTGTTACAGTTTTTGACATTTAACGTACAATCAATCCTATTTCTATCCTAAACTCATGCAATGATGATACATGAATTTATTTGTAACACACTAATTAGTCTAACTTTCGAGCTGACAAAGGACATATCCAGTTTTGTAGAATTTTTTTCTCTAAAAGCTGTAATTACTGTATATACCAATATTTGGTTTTGTTCACTATTTTCTTTTTCAGTCAACGCTTGTGGCACTTGTGGCTCTTTTTTGATATGCCGCCGCCGCAGCAACAACAACAACCAAAGCAACTCCTTGAAGTTGGCTGCGGTGATGTTGAAGTTTTATTTTTTTCACATTTTTCCTGTGACTATGTCTCGGTGGTGGTAGTGGGAATTGCTTTTGTGTGGGCACTACAAACTGTACTTCCGTTTTATCTGCAGCTTACCAGCGTCTTTGTTTGCCACACACACACACATAGGGATACGCACACAGAGACAATGACAACGAACAGCGAAGACTAATCGATAAATATTCAGTGCACAGCTTGTAAAAATACATTGAAAATGCATTAGACGTTGGTCTATGGCATGAATTTTAATAGCGGGCGTTAGCTCGGTGTTTTTTTTTATTTATTAGGTGCCGTTTCTTTTTCTTTTTTAATTAAGAGCGAAAAGAATTGCACTTGCGAAATGCAATCAAAAAGAGCTTCGTGGCTCAGTGCGCCACATACGAGTATGCGGGGCCACTTGTTGTTTTTGTATCTAGACTTTTGCACTAATGTACGAATCGTGTGCTATAAATTTCAAATAATATTGACAAGCAATCCAAGTGCACAATTTCTACGCTTGCCCAAGGTTGACAACGCATTGAAAAAACCGCACGCCGCAATTCGATTTGCGACTCGTAACAACAACAACTACAGTTATAACGACAAAAAAAAAACGTGAAAACTGCCAATCCAGTTACCTGTTGTTGTTGTTCTGTTGTGGAAAACGCAATCAAAACGCTCGAGAGTCAAATGCCATTTGTGCCGGCCACTAATCAAATGTAACGAAATTATAAGCATAAACATGCTAAAGAATGAATTTCAACAGACACCATCCACCCGGACAGACAGAAGTTTGCCTTGAAATTTGACCAAAATGGCGACGGAACGGTAATGTCGTAGCACCGGCAGCGT
This sequence comes from Scaptodrosophila lebanonensis, assembly GCF_003285725.1. NCBI lineage: Eukaryota > Metazoa > Arthropoda > Insecta > Diptera > Drosophilidae > Scaptodrosophila > Scaptodrosophila lebanonensis. The sequence continues at coordinate 15,077,794 of NW_022060538.1, forward strand.
CAGCCGCAGAGACAGCGACATCGACGGCGGCGGGAGCTGCCTGCCCCCCGGCAACAACTTGTTGACTAGTAGCTGCATATTGTTGTTGTTGTTCTTGCGACATTTACACGGAAGCAAAAAGCAGTTGAGAGTTTCTAATGAATTTACAATAGTGCTTGGAGGGGAGCCGTGCGAGAGCAGACAGATTCAACAGACAGACTGAGCTGCCAGAACAATATTAGTGGTCGTTGTAAAACACTGCGTATACGTGATATGCAGGTGCGCTTAGGTCGAATGGCAACAAAAGAATTGCCAAGGAATTTGACAAGCAAATATTTCGTTTAAATGCCACAACGATTGATTTCTGTGCGAATTATATTTTCAAATCACTGTCATATATTGTTGATTAAACATAATGCGCCTGGCTGCGACAAATGGTTGTTACATCGAGCTAAACATTATACTATCAGATACTACTATAAGGTGTCTATTAATAGTGAAGCATATTTTCATTTATTGATTTTTATTAGTAATGTAATTAAACAAAAATAAACTTCCAATCAAATTACCTAAAAGTGAGCCAAGAGGTCATGTTCGACTGCGGAACCTTTACTCTGCACAATAGTAGAATATTTATTCCAAAGAAGTCTTGATCAACCCTACTGTTTGCATTTCATATTATGTTATCTGTTCTACATTTGATCAACCTTCAACCAACATTCGTAGCCTAGAAGGGTTGCAATACAATCTGGTAATACAATAACATTCTTAACATCTTAAAACTCTTTTTAAATCGCTTTATTTGCGTGGGGCTGTGATTAAAGCAGACATTTATTTTCTTGTCAATGAAATGGAAAACGCTCAAGCTTATTGCTTTACCAATAAAGATAACAAAACGATTGCTATCATAATATGAACCACCATAATATTTAGTTGCTTGAATATAGTTTAGTTTATTGTATTGCTTTTCAGGCAAGTTGAAATGTAGTGAGTATTTGTGGAAGGTCATCCTTGACCTAGCACCACCTTTCTCCATGACAAGCGATCTTCATTGGCCTTTTGCTCATTAGTCAGTGGCACAAAATCAGTCCAGCAATATTTATATTGCATTATAAAATTTATCGTTTATAGGTATCTCCGGGGAAATCTCTGACCACTTTCTGCTGCGAGTCGGGGTAAAGCTTGCCGGACTGGCTTTAAAATTTTCCTCCACCGGGTAGGAGATTTCGCTTTTACTCCTTTTACTCTTGCTCATTATGCTTAATTAGATGTTAAGTAGAATTAATTTTCCTTCTCTACTAACTTTTTTTATCCACTTAGGTCTATAATGTTTCTGACCACATTTAGCTGTTATTCGGGGCATAGCTGGCCAAATGTCAAATAAAAGAAGCTATTGTATAGTTTTTCGTTATTTTTTAAGTTGAAATTATAAAGTTGTATTATTAAATATCTTTATTTTATTTTATAATATTATATTATATTATTATATTTGTTGATTTATTAAATAAAGTAAAAATAAAATGACGCAGTGACCACTGCACTTTGGGAAAGGGCCTCGATTATTTTTTAAATATTGGCTGTTTCTATTCGTAATTTCTAAGTGCACTGAGCATTCATGGGCAAATCACACCTTCAGCTCACAAATGATTCACAATTATTGCTAGGGGCTAGTTGCAGCTGCATTGGAACTAAAGGGTTACCACTGATAAAAACAATTGCAAAATAAATTAAATATAAAAAAGTTGCATATAGTACTTGGCTGCCATAAATGAATAAAAATCAAGAAAAATTGATTAAAATTATCAGCTTGCGCAAAAAAAGGAAGGTTGCGAATAAAAAAAATTATTGCACCCATGCCGTTACACACACACACACACCCGCACACATACATTTGCAAGTGTTTCAATGAAGACGTTGCAAAAAAAAACATCCGAATGTCTCAATAACTTTCGTGTAGCAACAAAAAAAATGCGTTGCCTTTGTGGCAGTTATTGCTGCTGCTATTGCTTTTTTTTTTGCTGCTGCTAACTTTGCTGAAAAGTAAACAAAACTGCGCTGTGTAATGATAACAGCGAGCATACATATGTACTATATACATATGCACACGTATATATATGTATGTACTATGTATATGTATGCTCTTATCGTTCAATTTCGCAATGTAATTTTAAAATATTGTTTGTTGTTTTTCTTTATTTTATAATTTTAAATGGCGATAAATCAATGAACGCAATGCACAGTGTCTGAAATTATAAGTACGTATTTAAATACTATTTTTGATTGCACAAGCTCTTCAGTACTTTAAATGCTATTTTTTTAATCAAAACCATTAAATTCAATCTTCAAAATATAGTTTTTTTTTTATTGAAAAGTATATTAGCTCTCCAGACAGTCCCCATTCTGGAGGCAATAATTAAGAAATTAAGGTAAAGCTAAGTAACGATGACTGAACTTAATCTATAACAATTCATCTTCTCATGGTTATCATTTCAAAGTACATATAAGGCATACTATAACTTGAAAAATATTTAATTGCAGCTACGATAAGATTCCCCCATGATTTACACTTATCTGAAACATTTCCATTTCAGAGGCACAATTTTTACCTTACAAGTATGTATTACTAGTCTTCAGATATTAGAATGTTGAATAAAACTATTACACGACTTTGTTGAATATGATGTCGATGGTGGTTCTTTCTATGAGTTACATTCTTTGTTCCTACACGTTCCTATTACTTTAAGCGATAGACTATTTTAAGTGTCACTGAAAATGTTTTATTCTATTCTTAGTCCCACTGTGCGTCGAGGTCGGATTGATGTCTCAGTTGCAATTGCAGTTGCTGCTATGACTTTGCAACTGTTGCGTACAAGTATATGTGTTGCTTATTGTTGTTGTTACCTCTGTTGCTGTATTGTCGTTGCATGTAGTTGTGAGCAAGGGCTAACCAGACGCATATGTGCTTATAAACATGAGTGTCCGTGTGTTTGTGTGTGTGTGCATCTATGAGATAATACCTTGAACGTGCGTCTATCAGGTCGTTGTCGTTTATTTGCCGCCAACGCAAGCCCCGCACATTGTTTTTGTTGCTGCTGCTACTGTTGTTGTAATTGTAAGTGTATGAGTATTACGTACTCATATGCAAGCAAATGAAATGAAAAGTGTATAAAGATTTTTACCTCAAAATGCATAACAAAGCGAATGACACTAATGCCACCAAATCGCTTTTATCTATATAAATCCAATAAAGTTAGTCATCAGTATCGTAGACTTTTCAGCAAATATCACGTTTGACATTTTGGCAAAACTTACTGCGCATTTAGTCTAGAAGCGCATTATAAATGTAAGTGGTGTCCACTATCAGTTGCATTTTTTCGAAACGCCTACAGTTTTCGTTTATTTACTTTTCTTAGCACACAAGCAAGAGTCAGCCCAAAGTTCAGATTTGTTGTGGCGATGAAACAAATACAAATAAAAATAAAATGAAACCCCAAATGAAATGCATAAAAAAGCAGTCAAGCCAAAATCTACGCTCATTTACAATGCGTTTCACGCTCACAACAACAACACAATAAAAGCACTCAGTGTTGAGCACAGTTCTGAGTGAGTTACTTTGCTTGCGCCACAGCAGCGAAAAGTCGGCAGCGCTTGGGGAAATTCACCCCAGTCGCACATACAAATTCAGACTGAAACTCAACATAGTTAATGAGCAGGAAATGCAGTTTTTGCGCTTAACTAAACTGATGCGTGTTTTTACTACTTTTTTGTGAGTGAATTTGAAGATTGGGTTAATTTTTGAGAGCAAAATACATATGTACATTTATGTTTGGGGAGAAATCAATCAAAAACATGTCCATTATAAATACAAACAGAGTCAACAACAAAAGCAAATATTTCAACTCAAAAATTCATTTTATGAAAAGTTTCTTTTATTATGATTTCTTAATAAAACTGATAAATGATGTCATTTGTGAACAGCTGCATTTTTAGCCTGTTATTTTCAATAGGACCTATAATATTTACATACAATGCACATTAAATCTTTTTAAAAATAACTGTTTCATATTATTATTCACTCCAAATTCATAAATTTTATCAGAGGATTTCCCTTTTTTAAGCAATACAATGCAATCCCTTTAGCATTACAGTTCATAAGTGTGTGAGTATGTGTGTGGTCCCTTGCACATGGATATGTGTGTGTGTGTGTGTGACGTTGCTTGTTAACCAGCAATGAGCAAATTAAATAAAACACAAACAACAAAAAATGTGGTGAATTTATGTATGCCCATGTATTGGTATTATTCTAGCATGGTGTGTGTGCGTTAGCATATGGCTAATAATTTTGAGTGGATTTAATATCGCTTTACTTGTTTATTTTATTTTTTATGCCTTAAATGCAATTGTCAACAAGAAACCGAACGACTCAGACAGACACCGGCTATTTATTTTGGCAGCGCGCAGAGTCGAAGTCGCCTGGCTTTTTATCAATGCGCGCTGGCGCTGCTGCAGCTGCCTTTCAGTTACTGTTTTTGTAGTTGTAGTTGTTATTCTCCGGTTGCAGTTGCAGTTGCATCGCCATGCTCTCTCAATAGAGCTTACACGCTCAGCTTAAATGTTCTTACCGTTGTTGTCGTTGCTGCTTTTGCCTTACACCCCAATACTCCTAAAGTTCTCGCGTTTGCGCGCCACTCAAAAAACTCAACACGCTCTCTCTCTTACGTTCATGGCTCATGGCTTAGACTCTGTCTCTGACTCTGGCACTCTCTCGCTAGCAATTGTCTCCTGCATCTTGCGCTCATTGTCAAGTTCTCAGTTCATTCTAGTTTTTTAATGGTATGAATGCGCTTATATGCAATTTTTTGACGTAGTCGACGCTGGCGCTAACGTCGACGTCGTCGCTGCTGTTGCTGTCGCAGTCGCTGTCGTTGTCTTCGTGTTGTTGTGATATAATTTTGCAGTCGGCTTCGGCAGTCGCATAAACACAACGCATCCGATATGCAACGGAACGCATTTTCGGACGCGGCCCGAGTCGTTCCGAGGTGTAGCGTCCGACGATCGCGTTTATCAATCGTAAATGCATTTTGCAATTGCATATTGTTCATTAATCATCATAAATAAAATATAATAAAAATAAATAAATAATTTAAAAGCAGTATATAATGTTTAAATAATATTTTCAAATAATACAACATTTGTGCCTACATTAATTATAGAATTTCAAGCCGTGTATGCTTTCCTAAAACAATAACATTTAGAACGAAATAGTGTTGTGATTTCAACTTTCGCCGCTGTTTATTGTTCCGTCGTGTCTCACACATACACACACCCACACCTATGCAAATACTTGCTAAATGTTGTGTGCAATTATGAAGACATTCCATTCAATTGTACGAAACGCGTTTCTTTAAGAATGTTTTATATATTGCGTATACGACGCATTGTACTTCAGTTTTTTGGGCAATGCACGCTATCAAGTGCGTTTGTTGCGCTCAACTTTCATTGACAAGTCATTATTGTTGCTGATGTTTTTGTTGTTCTTGATTGTTCTTGAGGTGTTGTCTAGCAGAGCAGCGCAACAACAACAAGAACAACAACAGCAGCAACGGCACAATGAAGTCGCTGGAAACACACATACATACGTAGACACATACTTACATACATAAATTGTTGTGTGTGTCTGTCTGTCTGTGTGTTTGTATGAGCTCTCGCCGCCGCTGCTGCTTCTGCTGCCGTCGACGTCGCAGCCGTCGTCGTAGCAGTCGTCGTTGTTGTCGGTTGTCGGTCGTCATGCAAAATGCGGAAAACGTTTTTTTCGCGCACTCGCGAAATTTTTTAGAATGCATTTTTATTTCGGTCTTTTGGTTGAATAGTTGCACTTGCACTGCCCGCGACGCGACGTGTGTGCGTGTGCATGTGTGTATGTGCCCCTTCAATGTGTGTGCGTGTGTAAATTATTGTTAATAATAAACGACAAAATAGATTTCAAAAAATGTGATTCTCAAAAAAAAAGTTCTTAATAATTTAAATTTGCAGTACAAATATTGAAAAAAAAATTTAAGCAAATTAAATAGAAATGTGCAATGAAATTTTAATTGATTTTGAGTCAATTTGATCGGCACAGTTCGTAATTTGTGTGAAACGCATTGAAAAACATTTCAATATCACACCAACACTACACTTTTCACTGCACTTTTGTTCCGTTTCGTAAAAAATAGCGCGCGAAATTCATTAGCACCATACCCAATTCCGTTAACACACACAAACGAAAATATAACAAAACTCAAACTACAAATATTAATATGCTACCAACAATAATACAAAACACAAATCACAAAAGGTTGTCATGCAAATGAACTGCAGAAAACTTCAAAAACCAGCATCATCAAAAAAAAAAAAAAACAAAATTGTAAAAGAAAGAAAACAAACAAACAGTCAAAAATGAAACAAAGTACTGGAGTAATAAAGTGTACTCTGAATTTTTTGGGGACTGCTGATGCTGCTACCGTTCAACTTTTTATGCACATAGCAGAGTAGTGGCAAATGTAACAAATTTTTGTCAGTCTCAATTTTCGTCAGCAGACGCCAGCAGCTTAAGCACTTGCCTCCCGGCCCAGCCCGTCCCGTCCTGGCTCGGCCCTCAACTCGGTCATGACAATGCCCCAGCTATGTAGCTGGCACCTACCTCCATCTCCCTTCTGACTCTAGCCGGGCATTTACTTTGCCGTCGGGCACTGGCGCTACATAATGAAAAGAAACGGAAAACAAAAAACTAAAAAGCATGCAAAAAATAGCAGATATGCTGGAAAAAATCTCAAATTAAATAGCCAAAAAATTCATTTTTTTTTTCAAATTGCTCAAACTTCTGTGGCTGGTCCACAACGAATTGTCCATGAGCTGCAGCTGCGCGGCAGCTAAAAGCGACATATTTAACCCATTAGTTCTGAAACGTCGATTCGCGTTAGGTGCAGTATCCTCCAAACGCAACAAAAATTTTTATTCAATATATATAATTTTGAATACTTGAGGCATTGTTTATTCTTTTCTACATCCCATCTCATATGGGGCTCAAGACTATCTGATAAATACTCAAAAATATTTAAAGATTTTGACAAGTTGACAATGCTAATTCATTTATCAATTATGATTACGTTTCTTAGTAATTCAACAATTTATTTTAAAATTAGTTTCGAGAAAATAAAAAAAAAAACATTCCTAATCATTCTAGGAGAATTTAAAGCACATCTATAGTGCTGCTGTTGTTTAATGGTTGCTCTACAAGTATAGGAACATGGATGTTATCTATTAGCTTAAATTCGACAGATATCAGCACTATACTCCCTGAAATCATATTTTTTTCGCAGGGAGTTCGTGGAGGGCTGTAGTTCTAGGGCTAGTTTGTGCCTATTTTTATCGAATTGATCGAAGCCAACATATTCTAAGCATTTGCAAGACATAAAACAATATTTTTATAAAAATTCATTGAATTTTCCAATATGTGTTCATTAATTTTTACATTAATGACAAACTTGCTGTATTGCGTCCAGCCACTTCAGTGGGTTCATTTCCAATGGGTTAATGTATAGCTAAGAGTAGCTGCTTTCAGAAAACTGAAGACCATTGTGCGCTGCATTTGATTTTGCTTATTTCTTTGCCTCTCTCACCTTCCGTTCGTATTCGCATTTTTCATTTTTCACGTTTTTTCACGATTCTCGGTTCGTTTTTTGTTTTTGGCACATCCTTTTTTGTCCGAAACTTAAATTACTATTTACAATGGTTTTGTTGCTTTTGCTGCTACTGCTCGAGTTTGCCTCTCCAATAATTTTTTGCTTTTGTTCGGTAGAGTTTTTTCTGCTGAGCCCAGCCAGAAAGTCTGGCTGGACCTGCCGGACTTTCTGACTGCCGTTTGCTAATTTCATTTAGCAGTTCACTGCATTTTTTTATGAAGCTCATAGACCGAATGAAGTTTACCATCAAATCCAGACGCAATCTGACGTGCAACTGTAGACGTGATTAAGCTTTATACAAATCTATTAAATCAGTTAAAATAGCTTAAATAGTTGGCCAGCAATAAATATGAATAATATGTACGGGTATATCAAACAAAAATTCTTTAGCTTATCAACAAAAGTGCAGTGTTTAGTGCCAGAGTCATGCTCCTCACATAACTCTCAAGCCACAATCTTAATTTTTTGTATCATTCGTAGATTTTTAACAGAAACATAAATAATATCAGCAGCAACAACAACAACAAAAACAACTGCAACAATAACAATACCTTTGTTTATATATTTTTGTTGAGTTGAATTTGCAAGGCATAAAAACAAAAACAAAAAACAAAAACAAAAGTAACATAACCAGAAATAAAAAGTGCAATCAATTAAAACATAAAGAGCTAAATAAACGATGAAACAACAGCAACAAGAACTAGAAAAATAATTAAAAAAGTAGCTGTTACTTTTGAATTATTGTTCACCTTATATAAATAATATAAACTATTATTATAATAAAACATATCAGCAAGCGAACAAATTCAATAAAAAATATTACAAAATAATAATTATTATAATAAGCATGCACACAACAACAACAACAAGTGCAACTACGACAACAAACACACACATTTGCCGCTGTCTGTAAATTGAACGAAAAAAGGTCGAAAATAAAATACCAAAAAAAAATTGTTCAACGGGGAAAAAGAAAGAGAAGTCGCTTCATTTTTACGCTGGATATTATTTACTTTGTGCTCCACATAAAATTACAACCAACAGCCAAAAAAAATACAAATAAATTGCAAAAAAGTGCAAAACAACAACAACAGCAACATTAACAGCTATAATAATTGCCTGTATTCCGCCTTTTGTGCGCGCACCAAAAAATATAAATTTACGGCAAACATAAAAAAAGGAATTTATACATATACATTGTATATAAAAAGGGCACAACATATACAAATTAAACATATATATACAACTGCAATAACAACAACAAGAGGAGGAGGAGAAGCAGGAGGAGGAGCAGTGGCAGCTGCTGCAGAATTTGTGCTGCTCTTCAACTCTGCCACATCGTGCCACCGCCTGCATTGCCCCCAAACGCAAGTGTGGAGCCACCATTGCAGCATTGGCAGCATCATCCGCATCCGCATCTATTTCGCTGTTGGGCAAAAATAATTTAAGACAAATATATGTGATGCTATGCACATCAGCAGCTATGAAATATGTACGTATCTGTTATTAAAGCACCTCTCTTTTTTTTAATAATTCATAGGTAAATATTTATACAATTTATTAATTTGATTAACTTTCATATCTGGGCGGTTGAGAAGACGCGCAAAAAAGTATGTTCGACTTCTCTTCAACTTATTATACTAGTACTCTAGAAGATATAGACCTCTAGAAATACTCTAGGAGATAGAAATTTATAGATCTCTAGAAATAAATTGAAACGTATTTATACCAAATCTTTCCACTGAAAATGTGATCTTATGTAAATATAGGTTTTCCATGTCTATATAGTTAAAGATTCCATATAGTATACATCGTTTGATACAAAACTTCATAAACATACAATATAAAAGACGGCAAGTGTATTATGTATATGGACGACGTTAAGAGTACAGAGAGAGGTTTTCAGAAGACCTGTGTTGAACAAGAAAGGGCTACGATAAATGTGAGTTCATGCGGCTAACATTCTAAATGATCCTTGATAACGAGAGATAGCATGAAGGCTAATCATATAATACTATCCTTTGTTAGGTAATCCATTATATGACCTATTTAAAAAGGGTACAGCGTTATGGGTTGATAAGGAAAATCTAGATTGTTTCATTATGTTGAAAAAAAGTTACCGAAATACCGATTCTTTCAGTTTCGAATGAAACGCACAACTGAATCAATAAGACTAAAGGTCCTTGCCAAGCTTTCTGTACATTCTTCGGGTCAACAAATTTATTAAAAAAAAAAAATTCCAGAACCATCGCACCAGAGTCCATTAATTCTCTCTCGCTACGCATTATAAGTCAGCAGAGGAGCTGCTAATTTATATAAAATTGCTGCCGCTGGCTCTTTACTACTGTTTTCATAAGTAACGCGGTCTGTTATCTGAGTAATTCAGTTTGTGTGCCATCCCACTGACATTGTGTCCTTCAATGCAAGCAAAAATGAAACATCAGGCCCAAATAATCAACAATAAGAAAAGCAAAATGCGTAAACAAAGATACACAATGAGTGTGGCTATCAGATATACGTATACATCCATAGCACAATGGGCGACATATAGACGATCGCAGTTGACTGCATACATACATAAAAGCGTACATACATACATTATAATGCATATGCATGTGTATAGACAAATAAACTTGAGGACAGAAGTTCAAGCAACTTTTCAATGTGACTTCCCACAAAGTTCATTATATTTCAGATTTGTAGATGTGGGAAATAATGAATACTCGTTATTTGCATAATTTATATATTTTCTGGCTTGCCCAAAAAGATGAATTAAATTTTTAAATTAATAAATAAATTCAATAAGTTTTCACTTGTATTGGTCAATTAAATAATATTCACGATTCTCTTTTTTATAATCTTGGCAACTACTTATGTCTGAATGTTAAACATAAAGAAAAAAGATGAATTTTTAAGATAAAAGTATTAGTTTATTAATATTCTCTCCTCTTTTACAACTTAAATATATTACTTATCAAAGTACGTCAACGGCTTTCTCTTTTGAAAATATTTTTTAATTGCTTTCTTACTTCGAAATAAGTTATATTCTTATCTTGCTTTCTTCGGTATTTACTGGAAAAAAAATAATCTCTAGTTATATTTTCTCAGTTTCCATTAAATAAAATAATTCAAATGCCATTCCTTAAATTAAACTGTCAGCTTTACTGTTTTGAAACAATTTATGAAGAAGCCACAAGAAAATGTGAATTCTGTTAAATGACGGGCTATTCAAAACGAAGCAATTTAGTATCTTCTTTTGATTTTCATTTATTTAGTTTTATTTTTGAAAAAACAAAATCACGAGTCAACATTTTTGTCTCAAGTTAAATAATGTCTGCTTATGCAGAAATTGTTATGATGACTAAAAGAAACGTGTATTACCATCAATGTAACAATTTCTGCATTAAGTAATTTTGCCAAAGACATACATACATATATTGTATTCATTCATTGAAAACGATTTTGGGAATCAGCAACGGAAACACCAAAATGCAGCGCCAAGTGCGAACCAAGTCCAATCTAGTGGAGAGATCGTGAATTGTCAGCGTAGCAGCTAAAGCTATCGTAGCTTAATTCATGTCCGCAATCTCCAATCTCAGCACCAGACCTCCAACTCGAAGCCATCGCTGCTCTGCCCCTTATCAGGCAGTAACGTGAGGCATTTGCCTGCTGACAATTCTGACCCAAATTGAATAAAGCGCCCGACACCGACGCCGACGCCGACGCCAACGACGACAAGACAGTCTCTGATATGTGAAATCCCTTGTGTTGCACAAAAATTAAGCAAGAAATTATCGAAAAAACGTACATATGCATACATATATTGTATATATACTTATTGTATTGTGTATAAAAAAATGTATGACAATCGCGCAAACAATACGAAAATGAGTATAAAAATAAAATTTTAGCGCATTGCGTGAGCAACAAAAAAAAAACAACTCAAAAGCGGAAATATTTTGCGCTCTTATCAGGCGAAAAAAATTGATTTTATTTCGTGCGCTTAAATTGTATTTTTCTCTTGTTTTCGCCAACAATATATCAAAGTACAAAGTTGGTATATACTCGTATAAACTATAAATTTATGTGCATAATCCATATTGTATATATAAATACCTCTATATAATATAAGTGGTATATACATAAATATATTTATATACATATGTGTGTGTGCATGAAAATCTATACGTTCAGGCCGCGCAGCTGCCACGATCGCTGTCCAAATCAAAATACAGCTTTCCACTATCGAACAACTCAGCTTGCGACGACGCGTAGTGTAGAAATTATCGCAATTAAATTGTTATTATACTATATATATATTTTTATAAACTACGAGTATAACACACGCTCATATTTCTGACTATTTTTTTTTGTACGATGTTAGTAAAAAACTTTTGCTGATAAGCGTCGGTACAAACAGTGTTATACACAAAAATTGCCAGCAAAGCATAGTTCTGGATTTTCTTTCTTTTTATTTAATATTTTGTTCTGAAAAAAAAACCGCTATATTTATATTAAGGAATTGCCAGTCATAGAAATTTTTTATAGGGGTTTTCATTAAAATATTTTCAATTTGTTTTCCCAGAGGATTGTCGGCATCGCATTAGACATAGACCGTTTATTTTTGATTTCTAGATAATAGACTTAGATTAAAGACTAATTTGTTGATCAAAATATCACTTTTAAAATAATTATTACTGCTCTTATCATACTAAAGTCTAAAGACATCAAAGCCACTTTTTGATCATTTTTCAAATATATAAAGTACAAACTGGTAATTAATATAGAAAACTACGCGCGTTATTTAGTTTTTAATTTTAAAGAAATAATTGAGCAATAAACCGCTTGCCAATATTTAAATAAATAAGTTTAAAAACTAAATAACTGGACTGAAATAATTCGAGAAAATAAATCAAAATAAATTTGAATGTTATAATAATCAAAAGAGAATGTTACAGTCAAACAACACCGACTAAGTAATGCACTCACCATTGTTATTAGCGCACATAGCAGAGGCAAAGCTACGTCGACTTGGCGGGTGTAGTACTGGTACATAATTGGATGGCTTTCAGCTTTTCCTGACCGTTCTGAATCAAATTGTAGACAACATCGACACTGAATAAAAACTAAAATAAAACAAAGTTCGGCCAATATTGGTTCAGAAGTTTCCGAAATTCAAGAATTCCTCTAGATAGACATTGCTATATCGTTGTGTTTCTCCATGCTGCTCACATACTTGTACAATATATAAGAGCTATGATTTCGGCTCTTGCCTTTTGTATACATTTGCATGAACCTGATACTTCCAGATATAACCATTATGTTTTCTGTTCTCCTATCGAGAAAGACAAGCATCTACCTGTCAACCCGATAATCCGATTAATAAATGGTTTTATAAAAACTGAACAACTAATATTCCACCTTCGCCACTGGTCTTCAGCGCCCTAAATATTGCGACTGGAAAACAAGAAGAATTAAGAATTGTTCCAATAAATTTAATATATCTACAAGTACTCAACGTGTTCTCTCCAAATTTTAGGTTTATCGAAAAGTATATAAGTTACAGATTGATTTAGATCTAGGGAAGGAAGCTCCCTCCTTTTCTCATTACCACTCAATGCAATTTGTATTAACTGCTGTAACTCTGGGCTCTGATCTCAAATTTGTGCTCAGATATATCAGATATTTAAATATGATCTGCCGTTAGTGTGGATTAACATTGCATAGAAAAGCATATACACAGGTCGTACTGAAATGTGCATATGTATTTCAAAAAGTACATTGACAGATTTATGGAATGCAACTTTGAAGTTCATCGTTCGAAAAATGTCAAGTAAGAGCTCATTTCCCTCCTTTGGGAGCTGACATTTTTGAAAAGCACTTCTTAGTGCTCACCTTGTGTGAAAATATCAGAATCCTACCTCTTACTGTTTGGGGTGTGTAATGATTGCCAATCAGTGTCCAGACAAAGGATTTTTTATGCTTTTAATAGATCATATATATATTATTTGCCATATAATAAATAAAGTAAATGCATCAAAAACATTGTGAGGCATACATATGAATTGGAAATAAAATACTTATCAAATTGAACGATTATTGCTAAAACCAGCAAAATTATAATAGAGGTTTTCAGATATAATATAATCTATATCTGAGTTTTTATTTCTCTCAAGTGACGCGAAACTTTCGAGGCGAGCATTTGATTTATGAGTAAGTAATATATACCGACCCAATAGCAGCCACACGAATCGACCGCATATATTTACATATGTACATGCAATTATATGTATGTGTGTGTCGATATGACTCAAATAATGATGCATCCATTTCTTGATTATAATTGTTCTTTTTTGTTTGTTTTTTTTATGTTTTTGAATTTTTATAATCAACAAACGTCTCTTAATCAACAAATGCCCAAAAATATGAGACCACCGTGCGTGCCACAGAATCTCGTTTATGTTTAATATTATTTTGGGAATAGTTTCGCGCGGGTTCTTGAGCTGAATCGACAGTATTGCTCAATAATTTAAACAATTTTTTTTTTACTCGTATATAGTAAACATGCATGTAACTTATAAAAAGCACATATTATTGATAGATACGCGAAAAAAAAAAACAAATGTGCAAATAAAACGGGTCTCAAATAACGTTTGACAGACAGACAGACAAATGGGGTGCAGCTGTTTTGCTTTTGTATATATATCTTATATACATACATGCTATATACTTGTATGTATACACATTTGTAAGTGTGGGTAAGATAATGACCATTACGGTCGTCAATTGAAAGTGTTTACCATTTGGGTAAAGATAACAATGAAATTACAAAATAAAAGTAAGTAACTACAACAACAATTATGATGACTACAGCGACGCGTGCTAAGCAAATGTCAACGTTAACAAAACCGAGCAACTTAAGTAAAACAACAACGTGACAAATGTGTGAACATTAAATATACATACATACATATGTGCATCAACAGAATAAGCAAAAACAAAACCGCATAAAATGTGTAAATGAGTACGCAAAAGCGCAAAAGTTGCTGATCGAGACAAGTTGGCAGCTCTAAAAAGCATAGCCTACCACTTGGCGCGGACCACACACAACGTAATTAGTTGCCTCTGCAACTTTCGTCATCATCATCATCATTATCAACATCATCGTCATCTTTGTGCATGTCTTCGGCAGCACTTTGCTTAAGACACTTAATGCTATCAAATTTAAAAGCATCAATGTCGTTGCCACAAGTCGTCAACAGCAGTCAGCAACTGCAACTGCAATTGGAGCCGAAGCTGCAACAGTCAGTAACTGCCAGTACTGCCAACTGCCAACTTCAGCAGTCTTCTGACTCCTTTGCCTTTTGCTCTCCGATCTCTTGCCAATCATTAGTTACCAAACATTTAACAAACGGAAACAGCTGTCTGGCTGGCATGTAGATACGCCTGCCTTTTGTCTTTGTCTATTTGTAGTCCAGCCGGCCTACCCTATCTTCTGTATGTAAGAACTTTAGCATGCCCCGAACCATTCTATTCAATCCTGTGTATGCTGCACTTAAAAAACGCATTAATATTATTATCCTTAAAGGTACGTCCGAAACGCATTTCGGAATAGAAGAAACATTAATAAAAAATATCTTTGTTTGCACCGAAGTTTTACACTCTTCACTGAGATATACAAGCCTTAACGTGTTCTCACTATCTCATTGCTCATTAGAAAATATCATCATCATATGGATATTTTTTCTAAACAAATCTTTCCAATCATATCGTCGATCGATTCTTTATATGGATCTTTTTTTAAACAACTCTTTCCAATCATATCGTCGATCCATATATTAAATATAAGAAAAAATGCAAACCTTTAGCTAAAATTGTGGGAAAAGTAATAATAATAATAATTAAAATCTTTTGTCGTTCTTCCCCTTTTTTTGTTTATTTTCTCACCTCTTGACTCCAGAAAGAAGTTTGATAAATGTAACATTCAGTTTGTGAGTTTATTTGTTTCTTTAGAAGGCCAATTAATGGCTTTATCGTATATTCAACCGAGTAAAAAATACAGATGATTTATATTCGGAATAACACTTCAAGTATAAAATAATTATACAATATAAAAAGTAAATATTTAAAAATTACTTCTAGTGACACTAGAATTTGGGCAGTTCAAGAAAGTGGCAGTTATTGGTAGTCGTACATTTCGTTGAGTGTATGCTACACTATCCTATTCGACAACAACTAGAACGTCAAACTGCCAAAAGGAAGCTGCTACCAAACACTCTAAATGCAGCCGGCAGTTTGGTTGGTCAAACTTGTGGCGGCTGCTTTACTTCTATCCATAAAAGCAACAACAGCAACTACTATAGCAACAACAAAAACAACAACAGCAAAATAGTTACAACAGAGCTAGGTAACAAACACACAAAAAAAACGCGCGTATAAAACTTGGCTAACGACTTTTTTCCGTTGGCGCTCTTGACTTTTGCATTGAAAATCGTGCAATTCACCTGCTGCCTGCCTACCTGCCACCACTACCACCAACAACAACAACAACAGCAGCAGCAACAATGACGTTGAATGCATCTGCATCTTCAAGCGTCGTTTGTTTTGTTAGTGTTATTGTTGTTGTTGTTACTGCTGCCACAGTCTGCATCTGCATGCGGCGCTGTTGGTGTTGTTGTAGTTGTAGTAGTTGTTGTTGTTGTTGCTTGGTTGCATGTTAATGTTACAGCTGCACTTGCACTTGCAGCAAATGCCGCACTATGTAGCCTCAACATCGTCATGAATGACGCGTCTATGTCGTCCCTCCATGCGCAGCTTACCTATCCAGCTCTAGGTCTATGTACATATGTGCATATGTATATATATGTATGTGTGTGTGTGTGTGTGTGTATGCAATTATTTTCTAGGCTGAAAATTGCACGCTTGCACATACATACATACATACATATGCTTGTATATGTATGCTACTTGGGCTTCTTCTTTTGTTGATTTTACAAGGTGTGGAATGACTTTGGTAGCGCCTCATCGTCAAGCTGCTGCTGCAGCTCCTACTACTCCTCCTCCTCCTCCTCCTTTTCCCTCTTTCACAGTCTCTCTCTCCCTCTATCCCGCTTTTGAAGTTGGTTTTCGGCTAAGCTCTGTCTAAGCTACAACGACTTTTAATGCTTGTTGTTGCTTGTTGCTGTTGTTATTGCTGCTCTTGTCGGCCTGGCCGGCCGCACGTTTATGGTCGCGTTTTAATGTAATTGTTGTTGTATTACAGCAAATTTGTACACTTTGATTGTAGTGGCTGTTGTTGTAATTTGCCATTCATTTTGGTACTGGATCAGCAATTTGTGGCTCTAGCTGCTAGAAATCACAGACAGCAACGGGCAATTTTGAATACTTACGAGTAGTTGAGGTTTTGTGTCGTGTGCCAAATTAACCGAAGAAACAATCGAAATTTCGATTTATTTTTAAAATAAACATGACTAGATGTGTTGATTTTAATAAAAGTTCAATACTCGATCAATCAAGTTTCCTCGATCTTGAATCTTAATTATCAATTTACTAATGCAAGTGCACTTTTTAAAATCGAAAATTAAAATATAACTTCTATGAAAACTGATTTTCAATACTCTACGATAAGAGTACAGTATTTGATCAATCAAGAAAACTTACTATTCTTTAGTTTCCATTTTCTCAAATAAAAGTATAGTGTGTTCATAATACAAACGCACTTCTAGGATCAAAAAATGAAGTATAACTTTTATGAAAACTGCCTTTCTTTAATCTACGATAGTGTGTTCATAATGCAAGTGTACTTTTTAAGATCGCTAATTGAAATACAATTTTTTTGAAAACTGCTTCTAATTTTTCTAAAAGAAAAGTTCAATATTTGATATATCCAGGAAACATACTACTCTTTATTTTCCCTTTTCTCAAATAAAAGTGTATTCATTATGCAAGTGCACTTTTTAAGATGAAAAAAATGAAATATAATTTCAATGAAAACTGCTTTTCATTAATCTAAGATAAAAGTTTAATATTCGATCAATCAAGTAAGCTTACAATTCCTTATTTTCCATTTTCTCCAATATACCTATTATGCAATCTGCCATTCAAAACAAATCTGCTTATCATTAATCTACGAGTATTTATGATTTTAGGGAGGTGTGTTTAAATTCCAAAAATATAGCCCTTTAGCCACTGAAAAGGGCTATTGAACACACCTCGTGTTGCCTACCAATACAAACCCTCTAATTTAACAAAATTATCATTTTCGTCACATTCCCGAATGAGAGAACTTAAATAAAAGTTCTATAAGCTCTAGTCACAGTTTGCAGCATTATACCGTATAGTTAGGAATACCGCTAAGCCATCTGAATTGTAATTATCGTTTTGAAACCACCCCTAAACAAAACAGGTAGCCAAGTCAACTGAC
The DNA here is from genome assembly GCF_003285725.1 of Scaptodrosophila lebanonensis. Classification (NCBI taxonomy): domain Eukaryota; kingdom Metazoa; phylum Arthropoda; class Insecta; order Diptera; family Drosophilidae; genus Scaptodrosophila; species Scaptodrosophila lebanonensis. The sequence goes on from NW_022060538.1 coordinate 15,095,920, forward strand.
AAGGCAGCAAGACCAGCAATTTGCCAACTCAACTCCCAAAACTCAACAGCACTTTTTGAGCTATCATTAAGCTATATTATCAAGCATTTAAACGCTGACTGCTGCTACTAGTAATGCCACTGATGATCCATTTCAAATAATTTATAGTCTTGGCTTTAATGCTAATAAAGCCGCCGGGTTCGCGCTCACAGGTTACACCCACAAAGACAAAATTTATTATGACGTTGATGGAGAGGATGTGGTGCTTGAAGCGCAAGCGCGCAAATGAATGACTCCAGTGGCTTAATAAATGACTGACTAACTGACTAAATGCCCAATAGTCCAATACTACAACAGTATGACTGCCCGATGACTATTGACTGACTGCCTGACTCTCTGACTGACTGACTGACTGCCTGAATGACTGGCTGGTGAGCCCAAATGAATGATGGCAAAGTAACAGTTTTGAGTGCGCAACTTGAAGCCGTGTTATTAGTTAAATGGCGTATAATGGATGAATAACTTGAAAACAGTAACAATAATACAAACAGAAACAAAACGCGCCAAAGCGCGTGCTTTTGTGTTTAGGAAAGCTATCGACCATCCAACCAACCAACTGACAGACTGACTGACTGACTAAGTCAATGGTGGCGACGACGCCGGTGACGACGAACAACCGAACCACACCTTAATAATTACTTAAAAGGAAAATAATTTACGAAATTGCATTCATAGTTCAGCAGCAATGGCCGCTTGTTGCAACAAAAGCTAGCCGTAGCAAACAACAATAGCAATGCAAAAACAACAACAATAGCAATGACTACGACAGCAGCAAAAATTGTGCGAAAAAGTCAAACGCGGCCATTTTGTAAGACATAGATATTGAGTTTCCTAGCAAACATTTGTCCATCAACCACCGACCATATAGCGTGGTCATCGTACCGTGGGCAGCGGGTGGGCATTGGCTGCCTCCTTCCCTCTCCCTCTCCCTCGTCCTCTCCTCTCCCAGTCGGTCTCATTCGACGCATTTTTTGTAAAACGCCGCTTGGGCATCTCAGTATCTTCTAATTGCACTTTTTATCAAAGAATTTAACATATTTGCTGGTGGCAATGGCAGAACGCTAGCAATTGTGGGCAGGGGGCGGCGGGCTGTAGATAGGCAACTATTTAATCACCTAAATTGTTATACTGTATATATACATACATACATCTACACACACAGACGCACTCGCTTCAGGTTATATGGGGCGTATGAGTTATATGGTTAGTACACGACTGCACTTGTAATGAAATTTGTCACGCTTGCTGCAAAATTCAAAAGGCTACAAAATATTTGCTACAACAACAATAGCGGCAACTGCAAAAATTTGACACATTTGGCTGGCAGGCAGGCAGGCAGGCAAATCCGAGTCGCGAAAAGTCAAGCCGAACCAAGCCAAACCAAACCAAAGCAAACCGAGCTTGAAAATGCATTCGCTTAAAAAATGTGCTAAACAAACGCAAATGAATGTTGCACTGCACATTCAAATTCAAACGCGAAATGACAACACTGACCAAGAACAACAAATATATTGTTGCGCACATACATACAGACCTATACTCGTACATGCATACATATGTACATACATATGTATATTCTAAATACCTGCAAAACACAAAGCACAAACAATAACACCAGCGCAAAATGTGCATAAAACAAAAGCAAATGTACATTAAGAAATGTCAGAAAAAATGAAGGCTACTCGCAAGATAGAATTTCATAAATAATTTAGCGTGTGTATTTTACGTTTTTGTGTGTTTGTGTTTCTGGCTTTATTTTTTTTTGCGACGAAATATAGTCTGTTGCAAAGCCAGAAGAGAATGCATTGATTTACAAAATGTTCTATCGTTGATATTGACAGCGAAGAGAACCATAACTGTCAAATTGAGAACAAAAGATTGAGACTTGTACTTCATTTGCTTCTTATAACTTTAAAAGCAAGCCTTCATTTTTATAGCCTGTACCCAAAGGGTGAAAGGCTATACTAGTTTTGTGCGCATGTATGTAACACACAGAAGGAGGCGTGGCAGACCCCACAAAGTATATATATTCTTGATCAGGATGAGAAGACGAGTCGATATAGCCATGTCCGTCTGTCCGTCTGACCGTCTGTCCGTCTGTCTGTATGAGCGCAAGGATCTCAGTAAGTACAAGAGCTAGGATAACCAAAATTGGTATCAAGGTTCCTATAAGCCCTAGGCAGAACGAGTTTGTTTATTTTTTCCGATACACTTTACTTTACACTTTACTGTCGGGCTTGCTCGACTGTAGCGTTCTATCCTGTTTTTATTTTAAGTCATACACAATACGGCATAAGATGGTTGAATGGTGGCAACTTTTCAGGCTAGATTGGGCGCATAAATTTAATTGTTTGCTTGTTAACTTATTAATCATTTTTAAACAGATCTAACATAAAAAGAAATTAAATATTGAATATCAGTATCGAATATCCATCAGCAAAAAACGGCAATTTTTTAAATATTGATGAAAGAGTTATTCATATTTCATTGATATTTTTTCAAAATAGACTCAAAAGCTCCTCTAAATTATAAGCAATGTTTAAATGTTGTCTATGACTAGATAAAGCAATTCGCAGCTTTTCATATATAAATGGCTTTTTTTATAATAACTACAATAAATTAAAATTTCCAATTGAACTGATTCCTGCCGTCAAAAATTTAACAATATAAACAAAGCATATAATTAATGGTCCAATAACCACACACTGTTTTATGCCCTTCCTTAATCCAGTTTGACGAGTCACAGAAACCCAGGCTCGATATTTAAAACTAATAAATAAATTACACACTTATTAAAGTATTGATAAAGGCACAGTGCATATTATTGTTCTCAGTACTTCACTGAAATGCTTGAAATGCCTTCCAGACATTTATTTACACGCGCGTATTCATGTTCTGTTCTGTTCTGATTTTATTTTTACTTTTGTTTTCCAATACTTTCAATGACATTTTGCTAATGGCGGATAAATTCCAGCCAGCCCGTGGCGCTGTATAAGTTAGTGCCCACCTTCGCCTATCAAACATAGCCATAGCCATAGCCATAGCCATGTATAGCATATTCCCGTCCAGACAATCGGGCAAATAGTGGTGCAGACGTCGTGTAACCTTCACTGAAGGTGGCAGTCGGCAGCAGAGCCATTAGAACGAAGTAAATATGAGAATTTCTATTTGCAATATTTAAGTCCAATTGTCTGAGTATTTTGCAATTGTCTGCGACAAAATTGAATTCAGTAGAGTATGGCTGCATTAAAAGATTTCCATGATCAGGTTTTATTGCGCCATTCTACATTGTTTTCCCATCTTTGGATAGCGACCTTCCAAAATGCGCAACTGCTATTTATAACTAAGAAGTCGACATTAAAATTCATTTAAATTAAAAACCACTTCCCGTATAAATTAAATTAATCACAAAATAGCAGCTCAAACATGCAGGTTGTTATCTCATTACACTCGTATATACAAGTATATACATACATACATATATATGTATACTTGTACTCAGAAATTTTGCATATTTAGTTGTGGAATTACTTGCCTGAAACTTACAAGACGTAACACCCAATGACTAAATGAAGTTCTTCGAAAAAAAAAAAAAAAACAACAGAACACAATTGAAATTTAAAAACAAAGAAAAACATCTAAAAAATATGTACATATATATTTAAAAAACTGGCAAAATAGTGGGGGGAAAAGCAGATAATAGGGGAGTGCCATAAAATGTAGCCAGCCGCAACCATAATAATAACAACAACAACAACTCACGTGTGCCCAAGCGCCTATGACAGCGCAGCGTGGAGCAACGGCAGATCAGCTTCGATCCATTGTTGTTGTTGGGCTTGTAGTTGCTGTTGCAGTTGTTGTTGTTGTTGTTGCATGCGACCGTCGCCTTGCTAACTCACACAAATACACGAAAAACCATGAACTGGAAAACCTTGAAAACTCAACTGCGATTTACGTTCGTTGTAGTTTTATTTTGCGCCGCTTTACGGTTTTTTTCTTTTTATATTTTTTCTTTTCTGGTTTTTCTGCTTTTTTTTTTATTGTTGCGTATCTAAAAGATACTTTCTGTACGTGCATATGCTGTGACAAATCTTTATAAAAAAGCGTACAATTTCTTTGTGCGTTTTGTTTTTTATTTTTTTGGCTTGCAAAACTTTCTGAATTGTGACTACTTTACGCCCAGTAGTTCTTTGAAATGCAAGTGGAACTGGTACGAAGTTACAAAGTTATATGCCAAAGGAAAGAGATATTCTACATATATAGTATATATGTATATAAATAAATAAGAAGGAAATGGTTTTTTATTTTAGATAATAATTATTATTAAAGCCATAACCATTTCTTATTGAAATAAATTTATTTAAGAAAAACTACTTTTGGCTTCTTATCAAACGGTGTGCACATGTCATTTTTCCTTTGAATCAAATCATATATTTTGCATGTCTTGTATTTGATACAATGTTTTGTCTTGAGCATTTAAGCATTGTCCAACCAGCTAGTAAAATCATAGCATAACTTCCTACGTCCAAAATTCCAAAGCTCCTTTGAAAATGTGTTCTTTCAAATTTCATTCTAATCGGTTTTAACAGTTACGCCTCTTCTTGTTCTGCTTTTTGCTTTTAAAACGCACGTAACATACTATTTTTGTAAGCAAGGTATTAGACTGTGGGACTTGCTCGACTGTTACTTTCTTTCTTGTTATACTCTGTACATGAAATATACAAGAGTATATTAGGTTTGCGGGAGGTGAGAAATGTAACAGGCAGAAGGAGGCGTGGCAGACCCCACAAAGTATATATATTCTTGATCAGCATGACGAGACGAGTCGATCTAGCCCTGTCTGTCTGTCTGTCCGTCTGTCCGTCCGTATGAACACCTGGATCTCAGAGACTATAAGAGATAGAGACACCAAATTTTGCACAAAGATGCCTTATGCGTGTATTCTATACGAGTTTGTTTTATTTTTTTTATTTTCCCCCCAACTTCCCCCCTATGGGGGGGGAGACTATAGGATCTAGGAACACCAAATTGTAGTCCAAGATGCCTTATGTGAATACGCAGAAAATGTGTATTTTGGAATTTCCCTCTCTCCCCCCTCTACCCCGCAAATGCGATTTTCTCTAACTCCCATAATTCGTGGAATTTCGAACTCAAATTTGGGAAATACCGTCAGTTAGTTATTATGTGTCCGTATGCCAAGTTTCACAATGATAGACTGATTTAACAAGAAGTTATAGTCATAAATATATTTGCTAGTCAAGCGCTGCCCGCAGCTGTTGTTGATGCTGATGCGTTGGTTGACTGCAAACATGTTTACACAGACACGAATAGACGCGCATAAACATACATACACTCACATAGACGCAATTACTATATAAATGTGCAATTATACACCCTTGTGAGTTCAAATACCGAGAAAGGTAAAATCGATCAAAAATTTTTTTTTAGTTCTCTTACTTTTTTTAGTTTCTATAATTATTCTAAACATGTACAGAGTATTTCAAAGTCGGTACACCCGACTGTAGCTTTTTTACTTGTTTTTCGAGCATTAGTCATAAATATTACCCACGTGAACCATATCACATGTACATTTCTGACAATGATTCTTCTAATTCTACTTCTTTTTCCCAAAATTGAATTGACTGCCAAATGAAGTAGTGATGCAGGCCGTACAGAAGTGATTTAATCAATTGCCACCTTCGCAATTTATTTGAGAACTGAAGAGCTATGACTTTCCCATAGTCACACCCATAATACAGTAGAAATTAATTGCATTTTAAAACCGTCGACAAAGTCTAATTTACACAAACATGCGCTCTTTTTGCATTGGCCAACTAATTGCCGCGCAAATGGCCCTGTGAATCTCATTATGATTTTTAATGCTGATGCAGTGACTGCTCCTGCCAGCTCCCCTCTTCACATACCTCTCTGGTCTAATACGCAATTTATCTTTCTAGTTTAGTTTTTTTTTGCACTTACCAACATTTCTTGTTTTTCATTTTTCTTTTGCAGCGCGCACTCGCATGTAATTTTATTATGTGCCGCACGCTCGCAGAGAAAAAAGAACTAGTGGAAAATCCAGAGTCGAGTGCCTCGACTTTCAAATACCCTGTGCCTATGCCTATGCGTATCTGCGCGTGTCCGCAAACCCTATTTGCTCTTGCACCTTTTAGGTACAGAGTATAATAAATTTATAAAAGGCGAACCGCGGCCTACCTCATCTTGCCACTGCCACGCATGTTTCTATTGCATTATCATTATAATTTCTGCCTGCCCGTATTTTCTTTGTTAGGCCTATGGCAAAACCTTTTCATGAAGGGTCCCCACATCGTATGTATCGTGGGGTTGCAATTGTTTTATATAGAATCTGATTTGGTTAAGTGCGCACAGGCCTCATTTCTTGCTTCTTTTTCTCTGCTTTTTTTGTTCTTTCGTTTTTCTGGTTGCATTTTTTAACTAAATTATAAGTGCCTAAGTGCCGGTGTGTAACTGTCTTGTTGCTGTTGTTGTTGTTGTTGGCATTGCTATTGTTTTTGTTGTTGCTACTGCTGTTGCATACATTACATACGCAATTCATGCTTTGTGCCTATGAAAGGCTTTTTATTAATTAGACACTCGCCTTTGACAGGCCTATCTTAATTGTAGACCTAATTTGTTTATACCTATTCAAAGCACAATATGTTTGTAGGCAACAATTCAATTTTGCGGGCAAATGAAAACATCTACTGGGAAAATAATTATCAACAATATTGAATAAACGTTGCTTTTAATTATGACAAACATTCTCCGCGAATAAGACATTAATAAATGAATACCCTGAAATAGTTAACTTGTTATTATATTGCGTTAATGAATAATTTTCCAAAAGTAACGAAAAATTAGCTTAAATCATATTCTTGACAAGTCAATCATGCCCTCCAGTTTGTTGACGAACCTGCTCTAATAATGCTTGATCAAAAAGCACAAAATAATCAGATAAATAAATAAATAAATAAAAATACCAAAATATGTAGATAACTTCATTTAGAACTAGATTAAACTATCAGATAGGTAGTAGGATACTAGTTTAATGGTATTAACATTTTGTATATAATAACAATTTAAATAAAGAGATAAATTGAAAATTACACAAGCTGTGAAGGTGTTGTGTAAACAAGATCTGTATACCAATATTTATCAAACAATTTTCTCCCTCACTTTTTATCAAAGATTTATCTTTAAATAATTTTCGTATCGTTTGCTTAACAATATGTACTGTTCAAGAAAATAGTTCCAGGCAGCACAAAAATTATGATAAAGTAAACTAATTAAAGACATTTTTTAAAAATAGTGCAAATTAAACTAATTAAAGCATTAGCTCACAAATATATATTATTCAATGCGATTACTATTGTTCAAGTAAGACTATTAAGATCATACACGCAAGCAATTGCCAAACTCAAGGTTGCACTAAAATGCTCAAATACAATTTTAAAAAATAATAAATTTGAAAAAATTTTTTCATAAACCAAATGATAAATATACTCAATCGCCAAATGTCAAACGGCGACATCGTAGGCGTCGTTTTCTTGTCGTTTGGCGGCGGCTCCAAATTTGGTCGAAACTAAATTTACAACAAATTGCCATGATAAATAAATTACACAAAGCACGCCTTAGTTTGAAAATATGGAAAATAAACATTTTAACTGTACGAGCATGATGTTGTTGCTGTACTCGTACTTGTTGCTGGCAAAGTGCAATAATTAACACCCCACCAAATAGCATGAGGTGGGCAATTTTTTTTTAACAGTAAAATTTGTTTGTTTAGCGATTTTTGCAAGAGGCAGAGATAGAGAGACAAATATCGAGACAGAGGTACTGTTGTTCAAATTTTCATGTGTACAAAAAAATGTTGTTAATGAAAATGAGCAACAAAGCCAAACGGACACACACACACACACACACACAAAAACACACACACAATTCGACTCACTGCCAAGACAAACAGCTCTGAAAACAAGTTTTGCAAAAAGAATTAGAGAATTGAAAAACATTCATGAAAATGCGCAAAATACACTAAATAAGTAGAAACGTCAATAAGCGACGAAAAATAGGCGCACAAACAACAGCCAAACAAATACACAAAATGTAACGTGAAAGACACGTACATATATACATACATGCATATACTTATACCTACATATATACATATAGTATATGTTTAGTGTGCGCTTGTAAAAACCACAACAGTAGATAGAAGGAGAGGGAAAGAATTTATGCCAAAAGTAGTCGACGGCTTAGTAACAAGCTTTGGAAAGAGCTTGAGTAACCAAATAAGCAAAAATACAAAGACAAAATCTTAGATGCGAATGTGTGTGTCTGTGTGTGTGATATGTCAGATGATCAGGGAAGGAAAGAGATAGATGACTCTGGGGAAGGGCTTTATAGTTTATAGTAGTAGGCTTCGACAGGAAGTGAAATTTACGAAACCGAGTTTTAAAAAAATTAAATATAAATAACAATTAATTAATTAATTAACTTATAAAATATAAATTAATCAAATTACTGTATAAACATAGACATGCAAATGCCTTAATTCAAATCAATATCTTCACTGTTCGCCATAATTTTATTTATTATTATTATTTATTTTATTTATTATTTTTTTATATAAGCAAACCAGGACTGTCGCCATAAGGAAACAGTATAAAAGTTATAAAAAAGCCTTTATGGCCATATGTATAATTCTATTGAAATTACAATAATATCTAATAAACACCTCCGTCTCGGTGGAGAAACATTATTTGCCCCGACTTGCAACGAAAAACTTAGCAGATAAAGGGAGCTTAGAATTAGTTAAAAGCTTATTAAAAAAATAAAAATATGTGTAGAAAATAAGAGAAACAAATTATAAGAAAGTATTAAAAAAACAGCGCGAACTACAAAAAAAAATTTGAAAAGATTATTTCTCTATTCTGCAAGCAATTGAAAAGGTGAGCATTCGACTTCTACAGTATTTAAAAAATGAGGAAATCAAGATTATGTGTCCATGTTAAATATTACCAACCAACTATTTAGCAGATTACTCGCATATCGATTTAACATCTCTGTTTAAAAAACACGTTTTTCTTTTTGGTGTAGATTAGGCTGCATAGTGCATCTGCATAAGCGCTAATCCATAAATAGTACGAGTATGCTCAGCAGCGATCATAAAATTGTAGGTCTCCATTAATAAGCCCAATAAATTGCTTATAACCAAAATAACTGCCATAAAAAATGGCTGGCCAAGTGCCGCAAAGAGTGCGGCAAGCGGCAACAGCAGCGGCAGAGGCAGAGGCAGCGGCAGCTCACACACCCAATTGACTTTCATGCATGCCTAGGTTCACATACTTGCAGTTCCCCATATATACGAGTATGTATACTTATATATCTATATACTTGTATGTGCATCTGTGGACATGCAAATTATAACAGCAACTGTAATTCCATATTACACACACTATGCTTTGCACCATATTCGTTAATTTTGTACGCTTTGATGTATTTTTTTATTGCTTGATATTTTTCCATGTCGTTCTTGTACTTTTCGCTTCCATTTTAATAAAAAACGAGGCACAGCGCTAAGTTCAAGATCAATAGAAGTCGAATTACAAGCATGAAAAATGGCAACGAAATGCAATCCAATTGCCAATTATTGGATACTATGTACTATATATGCTTGTGTGTACATATGTCGGATATCAGAATTGATATGGGCCGAGAGGGAAAATCAATCGCCCTGCACGACTATGTTTTGAAATTAAAGATGAAACACTTTATTCTAAATATCAAAATTGATAATACAATTAACGATCATTATCTAACTAGTTTGATAAGCAATATAATGTTAGGTAGAATTTTTAATTACCAATCTAACAATAATAAAAGCTACAAAAAGCTGCACTTTATTCAAAGAAAGATAACTTAAAAGGTACTATATAGCATGTGGGTTCGACATACACCCACATATTAATTTTTAGTACTGATTTCTTCAAATAATAACCTGCAATTGAGTATGAAATTCTTTTGTAATTAATAAATAATTTCAATTTCGAACATTTATTTCACTATCGAACTCTATAGTTCTCCACAGAGTATGCAGTGGATAGTATTGTAATTGTCGTACTTTTTGCATCAGTAATTTGAAATTATTTCGTATAAGCAGACAGCAATTAAGAATTTCGATTGAGTATTTATGTCATGTATCAAACTTGTTGATATGAGTGTTGATTCTTTATTTTATGATCTTTAAGTTTCTTATTCGTCTGACCTTTATAGTTATTAACCAAAACAACACATTGTGGTTGAAAATTCTAAACGAAAACATGATTACTTTATTTCTTACTACTTGTATTGCAACAATTAATGATACGGAAAGACATCCTTACATTGTTTTAAACGTAATTTAATTGAAGCGACATTTCTCTTACCCATTACCACGGCAAATTAATTCCTTACTCATTTTCCATACAATTTTCAAATGAATTGACACAGTACCCAGCCAACAGCCTATAAATGTGAACATGAAGCTTCAATGCAACACACCAATTAGCCATAAATTAATCGGCTTGCATTAATAAGCAAAGTACTTAACAATTTTTGGTTTATACCCAAAGTCGAGACATTCAGGCAACAGTCAGAGTAGGAAACGAGATTCATTTACAATCATTATTTGCAGCCAGTGTAAATAAATTAAATATTTAGCTAGAATTTTACTAGCAAGACCAGAGACAATAAATAAAATAATAAAATTAAAAAAAAAACAAGAGACACGTCGCCAAGCCCCGCCACCACACCCAGACACGAGTCGCCGCCCGCTACCCCCGTCTTACGTATGCGGAATTAAGCGCTCAAGTTGTAACCGAATATGGCGCAGCAAGTTCAATTCTAATTTTGTTGGCTGGCGAAGGCGGGGCCAAGGGAGGGGGTTGGCAAAATATTTTTTATTTTTCGCATGCGAAGCTGGGTACATTTTATGCGAGAATAATGCAGCAAATAAACATACTTACTCATATATAGTACTCGTATAAATTTTGCGTTTTTCTATCAATTGATTCAAGGTTTACCTTTGATTTTTCTTTATTTTTGTGTGGCTTTCGTGCAATTCGTTGCTTAGGCATTTACTGCCACATACTATACAATGTGTATGAGTTGTAACAGCAAATCGGGCAATAAGAAGAATAATACTTGTATGTATATATATAACACAGCAAAAAGCTTTCATTGGAAGTGACAACAAATGCATTCTTAAGTGATTGAAAATTAACGCAATTCTCGCCTTCTACTTCACGATCGAGCGGCGGAGAAATGAAAATGAATGCCGCTTACATACAAAGTTGGCTTTGATAGACAGAAAGTGTTGTATTCGTATACGTTATATATTATGTAACTATAGACCAAATATCGCCATGTATTTATGTGGCTTTCAATTTAAATTAATGAATAATTTTTGCGACTTGATTTGCTTGATTCTATACATGTGCACGCTTGTGTATATTGTTAGTGTGAGTATTGAAAAAATCTATAATAAATAGTAGATAGCATGAGTGTTGAAAAATCTTTCATATATAGAAGACTGCTTCGTTCCTGAGCAACCTGGTCAGGCTACAAATAGAAAAGGAATTAAGGTGTAAAATATTATATTCAGCTTTGTAAGACAACAAAAAAAGAAGCAAAATACATTAATATTAAATATATGAATATTAAAGATCTACAACGCTATCGAGCACAACTACCATTGTAAAGTTTTATTCTAACAATCGTAGTTCCGCTACAAAAAGTTAAAACCTTGTGAACCATTTGTCTTGAATTCGGGGTAAAATGAAAGCTTATGTCGATCGTTTGTGTTTGCTACGTATTTTTGGTATATGATGTTCTAGTTGGGTTTCACATTATTAAACACATTACCTAGATCCATCATACATTAGAAAAGTTGCTTGAGCCATTTAAAAGCAACAGTCATGAATCAAAATTAAATATAATATTAAATTAACTTATAAAAGACTCTCTCATTTTTATGATTTAGTTCTCTATAATATTGGACATGTATACAAGTAGGTTTCTTTCAATTCTATCATTTAAATTTGTTTTAATTATTTTTGAAGAATCTTCAATGCTGTTCTTTTATTATAAATGTTGTGCAAATTTGTTAGAAATAGTCAATGTTGTTCATTTTAAATTAAAATGCATAAAAAATACTTAACTTTACTTTTAAAATTAACAATATATTCGTTTTCTTAAATGGCTTTACCCATTTCGTTAAAATTTTTGTTTGTGATATTAATTTTTTGCCTCGCACATATCAATCCAATCATTATACACATCAATGGGCTCAGAGAGATAATGAATTATTGTTTTGAAATCTTCTTGGCAAACGCGACATGTAATTTTTGCCAAGTTTCGCCTTTTGTCCATTTTTACTTCACAGGAGCTATTGTAACTACAAAAAGGACAATTAAATTGTTCGGCCAAAGGCTCAGTGAGCTTCTTCTTTGGTGGAGGCTTTCGTTTTGACTTCCGCCTTCCCATAATAAAGCAGCTTTTAGAAAATAATATAACTGACTGCAAAGAACAGCTGAAAAATACAATATAACTGCCCCGTAGCTTCTTTATAACATGTGCAAAATGCGCCGAAACTGTGACAAATGCTCGGACATTTTTGATAAACTTAACCCCATAATGCTTAAATATTTAAGACTTGATCAGTGGACAAGTAAAAATTTGAAACTCATATACTTGTATGTTTGTTTCTGATTGTATTTATATCTTCGTTTTTATAATCAAATAATTTGTATACCCTTTACCCTTGTACCCTACAAGAGTATATTAGTTTGGTGCGAGTCTACATGGAACACACAGAAGGAGGCGTGGTAGACCCCACAAAGTATATATATTCTTGATCAGCATGACAAGCCGAGTCGATATAGCCATGTCCGTCTGTCTGTCTGTCTGTCTGCCTGTCTGTCTGTCCGTCTGTCTGTATGAACACAAGGATCTCAGAAAGTATAAGAGCTAGAATAACCACACTTGTTATTCAGATTCTCCTGAGCCCGAGAAAGGACGAGGTTGTTCATTTTTCCCGATACACCCACCCCACTCCCCCCTATTTTAAATTTTCTATAACTACCGTAATTCTTGGAATTTTGAACTAAAATTTGGTAGACACATCCAGTTAGTAATTATATATCCGTATACCAAGTTACCACATTATGATAGGTTGATCAGAAAGAAAGTTATAGCCATATAACCAGCCCCAATGCACACATACATACATATGTACAAGTACACAAACACGCATAGGTACGATTCTGATGTAAATGTATGCATGCATGTATGGAATATTTTATATTTAATTTAGTTAATTAATTATATTAAATTAAATTAAATTAATTAATTGATTTAATTAACTTAATTTCTTTTTTTATGGGGTGGTACAGGGTATTTAAGAGTTGAGTCTGCTCGACTTGAGCATTCCTTTCTTGCTTTTACATTTAATTTTAAATAAGGGTTTCTCCACGCTATGTTTTTTTTAAATCTTCTAAACGGCGGTGAAGTTATTTGTGTTCATGTCGATAAAGATATTATCAGAAACATGGGATAATGTCAAGTCGATCTGATTTTCCTTATGCATGACTTCTGAATATCATGCGTCACATTTGTTAGTTTTTATTTGCATTTATTTTTATTTAACTGCAAAAAAGCTATAAGTTTAGGTATTTAAATAAATAAATTGGTAACTAATTTCAAAGAACAAGCTAAAAATCAGGGACTGTTATAATAATCATAATAAAAATCATAATCATTATCTTTCAATTTAAAGATTAATTTTGAGTTATACGTTACAACTCAACCAAAAATCATTATTTTTGGGCAAAAAATAAAACTCAAAAATAATGATTGCTCTTTAAATTTTATTTTTTTTAATGAAATATAAAACTCAAGTTGTAATTTTGTATACAATATTTAATCATTCTAGTATTTTAAAAGAACGAAAAAGATAATCCTAAAATAATGATATTGGTATAATCCTCGTCATTTCAAAGCTACTATACGTGATTTTTTGCATAAAAACATAAAATAATCATTATTTACGGTCCCTGCTATTAATTGATCAATCTATTAACTTACATCAGCGCCTTTCAGATCAGATCCACTATTTTTCTAAAACCTATGATTTCATTTAGTCGAACCATTCTCGCTGTCTCGACATTCGACAACTATGTATTATATATCAATAACATTCTGGGAAGAATACAAAACAGCATCACGTCCTTCTCGCTTTAACTTCCGCACACAAATCACAGACAATAATAGCCGCCAGATTTTGGCACTTGCAACCAAAGAGTGTAGCCAACCAAAAGTGGGGCCAAATGTGAATGCGCGCTTATGTGTGGGTGTGTGTCTGACAGGAGAGGATAACACACAGCAACAAGATGTTGTTGATGCCTCTATATCTGGCCATGCAAACAGCAGCCGCGATAAAAAAAATTGGCAGCTGGTGGCGCAGCAGCCATGAATTGAGTTTTTTCCTGCATGGCAGCCGTCATCATCCTCGCCTGCAATGCAATCAAGTGGATGGGGCATGCAACGCCAAAATGCAAAAAAAACGTTAAAAAAACGGAGCCTACGCGTCCGTGTGTTGTTTGCTTAATTCTCGCTTTTTTCGTGTTCGAGCCCGCGAGTTGCGGCTGACTGGCAAAACTGCAACACTTGCCCATGCGCGCCTAAAAGGATTAAGGCGATCCGTGTGCAATCCGCGCAATTATCCTTTCATTGTATTGGGCGTATGTTGTCTGTGGAAGTTGGATTGGGCGTGGTTGTGGTTCTGGGTGTGGGTGTGTGTATGGGCGTGTGTTTGAGTGCCACTGGCTATGCAGCAGTCACGCTCGTTGGTGCCACTGATGGAGTTGATGCCTGAAGTTGCAGCAATTAGTTGCATCACTCTCTCTCAACACTTTTTTGTGGAATTTTATTTTTTGGCCTTTTTTTGGTGTTGTTGCTGCCTGTTGACGCTCCGGCTACATTTTGTGAAGGGTCCCCACCCGTTCCTGGTGAGCACTTCACGTTTGTTTCGCACACTTGTTAACATTGCGTATACGTAACGCTGGAAGCTGCTCTTGGCATTCATATGGTAATCATTTTATGAGTGAGTACACCATGTGGCCAACTGTGTGAGTATGCCAAGGGTCCCTTTTGCTTTTGCTGTTGCTGGTATGTATGTATATGTCACTTTTTTGGCTAGCCAGACATGTCTGCGCCTGCTGCTGGACGTTGCAATACACTAACGTTGTTGCCCAAGTGGCGTGCGGCCTCTGCCCGTGGCCAGAATATGGCTGCATGCATTTGAAGTGCGCACTTAAGTGGCCCTAATTGGTTTCCCACTCGCATATTAAGTGCTTCTGTGGTGAATTTTTGGCTGCTGTTTAGCTTTCCCCGAAAATGTAGCTAAAGTGGCAAACGGCACACATTTGAAGTTGCACGCCAGCTATTAGTGAAGTGCTTAACAAGTTACATGAAATTGGATCACTTTTACGTGGTGCCGTGTTCACAATAGTGTTGTTCGTATGGAGTTAGTTAAGTCTATTAGGAGTTGTTTAACAGATTAAGTTGTGGAATCTGATCTTGTCCATTTTTTAGTTAATGTTATTGTACCTAAAAGGATAATATCAGTTGAGATGTTCCTTTAAACTGAGAAAATACTTTTTTATTTAAATGTTTCAATTACATTTAATCGTCGAGTGGAATTATCAGTTAAGAATTCTGAATATACATAAGTCCCAATAAAAGTGATTCCTTTAACACTTAATGATTAAAAACTATTGCTCCTAAAATCTGTTTTACACCAGCCTGTCTATTTATTTATTTATTTGTTTTGTTTAATCTCTATCCTAGCGTTACGAGTATTAGGTTACTTTTAAGTTAGTACGCTAGTCAGTAAATATGTAGATCGATATCAATATACCCTAACAAAACATATCATATAATTTTATCAAAATACATACATTTATTTTAATCGTATTCTTATTTGTTATATTTTTTAATTTATGACACAATATTTAAAAGTTAAATTTGTATTTATATGTAAATTTAAATTTGAGATAACATATAATATATATGTTATATATATATAATATATATTATATGTACATAGATATGTGTACATATATAGTATTCTTATACAGCTCGAAAAGAAAAATCGATGTGGGTATATGTTATCTCTTTGCTTTTACTGTCTGGCTGCTCAAATGTCTGACTAACTGTTTGGGCGACGCGATGTCTAACTTACTTCGCTGCTCACTTGTTCTGCATATACATACATAAGATATGTGTGTGTATGTGTCTTGGATGCTGTGACTTGATTCACTTATTCTCTTTAATCGCTCACTTGTTGGTGCCATTCATGTAAGCATCGGTGGCAGCGACTTCAACACAACTGTTGAGTGCCAGGCAAACAGGCCACAACAGCATTAACTCCTTTGCTTGATGGTGACAGCACAGCCCAACAGCAACAGCAACAGAAATGTGGGAGAGTTAGTCTGTGTATGTGTGTGTGAAATTTAAATATGCGCTCATGAAAATAGTTTACTACTACCACTTGTTGATTTGATGCTGCAGCCAAATTCCACTTCACTTCCCCTTTCCTTTCCCATACCTCCCCGTCACAAACCACACTTCTTATTGCTGGCTTCATTCCATTCTGCTGAATTTAAATTGAAATGCTTACGTTGTCAGACATTATTGTTGTTGTCATTGTTGTAGTTGTTGTTGCAGCAGTTATGTCATCATCTGCTCTTTTTCATGGCATTTGCTGTTTTGTGCTATTTAGTGCCAAAACGTTCAACGAATAACACCAGAAACACAGCATCCAAGCAACAACAACAACAACAACAACAAGTACGAGTACAACAAACATTCGCACAGTCTGTGCAACTTAACTAAAACCCATTCATTGTAAATTCAACTAAATCCATGAATAAAATTTTCATGCTCCGCCATCGCTCTGCCTGCCTCCAAAGCCTGGCAGTCTGGCCGTCTGGCAGTCTCGCCAGTCTTCCCACTTCCAAATACACTGCCTCTCCGCCGGCCGCGTTGACTGCACATCGTTGTGCAGTTAACAAGCGTCGCGTGTGCTCGTTCTCCCTCCCTCTCCGTCTCTCTTGCTTCTGCCGCACACAACACATCCTGTTGCCTCTCTTTCTGACCAAATTGAATTTCCGAATTCAATGAATGAATGAGCATGAGCGCATGAATTGGTTTAGTTTTAGTTGTTTAGTCTGTGTGCTGCATACTTTTGGGCTGGCATTTTGCAAGCCTGTTGCATGTTGCTCCAGTTTTTGCTATATACCCGCTCTCGAATGTATCAGTGTGTGTGTATGTATTTGTATACAATTTATATTATACTATCAGTTTAATGCGCCGCTGCAATGGTCCATGGCAACAATTGCGCCGGCTGCCTGTTGCTCCCCTTTGCTGTTGTTGATGTTGTTGTTGTTCTTTTTGTTGCTGCTGCAACTGTTGCCGTCTATTGCGGCAGCTGCAATGTTAATATCGTCGTCGCCGTCGTCGTCATCGTCATCATCCTGCTGCTGCTATTGCTGCTTCTGCTGCTTCGCTTTATTTAGTTTTTGCACAAATTTCCTCCCGGCAATTGTCTATTTTTTATACAGTTGCTGCCGATGCTCTCGTTCTTGTTGCTTTTGTTGTAGTGGCGTGCTTGTGCGGAAATTGCATTTCTCGGCATTTTACATTTCAATAAATTTCGCTGGCATTGTGCGTTTTTTATGTCGCCCAGTTGGCTTTGACTTTTTTTTTATTAAAAATATAGATAAATAAAACGTTTTTTGTTTGTTCGGACCAGAGCAACTGAAAAATGTGCACTGAGCAGTTATAGTGCGGCCTATTAAACGATTACATTCGAGAGCTGCTGAACCAATTTATAACTTGAAACTACACACATATGTATGCACCTTTACCTTAAAGATTCTTTACCTTTTTGCAACGATTTTTGTACCCTGTACCCAAAGGGTACAAGGATATATTAGTTTTGTGCGAGTGTACATGGAACACACAGAAGGAGGCGTGGCCGTAATTCTTGGAATTTTGAACTAAAATGGTAGTCACATCCAGTAAGTGATTATATATCCGTATACCAAGTTTCATTATGATAGGTTGATTAAAAAGAAAGTTATAGCCATATAACCAAGTCCAAGCTCTGGCCGCAGCTGTATTTGTTGCTGCTTTGACATAATTATGTAATGCGCACATACATATATACAAGTACACCAACACGAATAGAACCGATTCTGATGTAAATGTACATGTATGTATGCATGTATGGAATACTTTACATTTAATTTAATTAATTAATGGTGGTACAGGGTAATTAAGAGTTGAGGCTGCTCGACTTTAGCATTCCTTTCTTGTTCTAGTTAGACATTTGTAATACAGCCAATCCAGCGCCTTATTTGGATGCTACTTTGTGTAGCATCTGTTTAAAACTTGTATTTATTTATTTATTAATCAAGCTTGGTTCTCTAAATTGTTAAAAAAGTAAATAGCAAAATTGTAAAGCTTCCAAAAAGTGTCTTAAAATTTAAGATTTTAATGACAAGAAGCAGCGAAATAAAAACACAAATTGAATCTCTTACACTGAAAAGTTGATTGGATATCTAAATTGTTATAAAAGTAAATAGCAAAATTGTCAAACTTCTAAAAAGTGAAGGTTCTTAAAATTTAAATTAATATTTCATGACCAGAAGCAGCCAAATATAAACATAAATTAACACAGCATTGTTTTCTCTGTGTGAGAAATGGAAAATCTAAAAACCATCACATAAATTAGATTAAAAAAATATATAAATATCCAAAATATATTTCTATTGTATTTATACAATAGCTCGTAGCTTAGAATTATTCCAGATATCTTAAATCTGCTTCAATTAAGAAGTTTTGATTTTACATAATCACCTGATTAGGAATAAAGAAATTTTATTCTAATTCAAGAAACATTGCTTGAAACTTTTCAAGGCTGACTTCGCATGTTTTGTCCCCATAATAATGCTTAATAGCGCTAGCTATAAGAGCTAAAGTTTTACTTTTTAAAAATTTTTAATAATAAAAATCTTTTTATGCAATCAGCAGATAGACCCATATTTGTGAATTTCCCAAATATACAAATATTTTACTACAATTTCTTACCTAACGGTTGTTTGCTTCACCTTCACTTGAAAAGTGGAAGTGATTTATTTAAAACAAAATTCAGTGCGTTCTTAATATATATTTCGTATTGCATCGGATAATCGCAATTCCCCAGCAATTTACCCAAAAGGAGGTAGTCCTCGCTCTGCACGCCAATATCCACAACAATTTCCTTTTCGTAAACGACACGCTCGTGCCTCAGAGCCCACCAATTGCAACTCACTTAATGATACACTCAAAAAGCAACAAATAGCTTAGCAAACATGCAATCGACTGCAGTTGCAACAGTAAAAAATGTTTAAATTTAGCCGAAAAATGCAGGCTGGCCAATCACGTGGCTTTAGAGAGAGACAACGCTAGCACGAAAAATGTATTTTCAACAACACCCACACCAAAACAAAAACAAAAATGCAACACACATACACACCTACATACATGCACATTTCATGCACATACGAGTACCTGCAAATGCAACGATAATGTGTGCGCGTGTGTGTGTGGTTGTGTCGAGGCAATCGAATTTATTTGCTGCTTCTAATTTTCTTGATACACAATGAGTCGACAACTACGACAATTTCTATGCCAAAGTGGCACACAAAAAAGCCAGCTCACACACACACACACACACACACGCACAGAAATGTACATTAGGCTGTACATTTGTGTATGGGTTTGTTTGTGTGTGTGCCCTCGTGTAAATTGCCATATGCGGCAAGTTTTTGGGGTAGGTTGCGGCCAAGTGTAAAGGGTTGTTCCTATACTTGCTTTGCTGGGCTGTCAACGCTCCTAATGCGTGCTCATTTCCCGGCCCCTTTTTAGAGCGTTACGTCTTGCCAGCTATATTTTGTTCATACGGCAACGACCAATTCAATAGGCCTTCCCACAAATAAATTCATTGAATATGTAGATTATATAGATCTTAATTTGTAAATTGAGTTTATTGTATTTTTCCCGGGAGCATACACAATTAATTTTAGATATTATTAAGTATTTTAATCAAATTGCAAATACCAGCAGTGGATTACTGAAAGACTTAATTTTTAGGTAGGACGAGACGAATCCGAATCGTTCATCTATTTCAATTACTTCTCCTATCACAAAAATCGAACTACGGTACCGAAAGGTTTCAGCAAGGCTTTATTTTGATGGCCATAGATGGTATGTCGAAGAAAGTTATGCAAAATTGGCAATGCTAATGAATGAATAGATCGTACGAACAGGAACTTTAGATAGTACATCAAGTGACCATTGTAGAATTATAGGTTTTGTGGTAAGGCGCAGTGCAACTCAGACGATGACAACTTTTTAATTCGTTCCGTTTGAACCTATGGTTAGTTAGAAGAATTCCACTACTTGATACTGTCTACAGTTTCAGTTTGCTTTGTACTGTTAGAATTGGGAACTACAGTAATATCGTTTCTACAAATTGAGCTGCAATCCAAACTGTTTACTTATATATTTTTTGTTACCCTGGCAATATCTACATTAAAAATGATGGGCGCTACTTGTTCATTCATCTGTGTCCACATTTTTTGGTATCTAATCGATTGCTTGGCACTGTCCCCATTTATAAGTGTGAGTGTGTATGAAGTGCTTGTGCGTATGTCCTTGCATTTTGTGCAATTCATTTACATTTCGACGCTGCCGTTGGCGCCGTGTATTGCTATGCACCGCTTTTTTTTTTTGTCTATACTCGCATGTATGAGTGTGGAGGTGGACGGTATGGCCCAAAGCGTTTTAAATGCACACAAACATGTCACACATGCTTGTAAGTAAGTGTGTGTGTTTGTGTGTGTGTGTGTGCACGCCTAAGTCGCATGTCCTTTTCATTGCACACAACATTAAACAAGCCCCTAAAACGCATGCAAACGGCTTTCGCCTTTCATTTTGCACATGCTTTTTATTTCCATTTTTCTGATGTTGTTGTTTCTGTTTTGTTTGCTATTTTTGTGTATGCTTGTACATATTTTGTAAAACTCATTTCTTTGCTTCACTTTTGGCTTTTCAACTTCGCCGTTTTTCCTACTGCTACTGCTGGTGCTACTGCTTCTGCCACTGCCACTGCTGTTGTTGGTGTTGCTGTTGCTGTTTAGCCGCTAACATTCTAACCAATTTGTTGTTGTGGCAGGACATGTGACGACATCAAGTCAGCAGAGCCAGCAGCAGAAACAACTACAACAACAACACAAAAGCCTTGCACACCAGAGGGTTTGGCTGTGCCCTTAACAAGCGTGACTGTCCCCGCCCCCCCACACACACCCGCCTGCATCTTCTTGCATAGTGCAGAGTAGAAGTAGCAAGTAGCAAGTACGTTGACATTAGACACAACACACATTTACACACACACACACATGCACACACATACACTCACTCTCCCACTCAAATACTCGTACATGCAAAATGCGGTGGCGTGCCACAAGAAGAACAAAAGCAACAACAAGCACAATGCATTGAAATTATAATTAAAGTATTTCCATCATATTTTTGGTATTCTAATTACTCTAGAGGAAGTAACACGCTATACTTGTACACATATACATACAAGGGCGTAGACAAAAAAAATTTGCCATATAAAGTCGACCACACGTTCATTATTATGACGCACTATTTCGTCTTAAAATGGATCTGAGTTGGATTTGTTGAAGTTTTTTCATTGATCATATGCATAAGTTATTTTTTTAAATACATCGTGCATTATTTAACCAAAATTAAAATTTTTTGACCCCCTTTTGGTAAAAGCTGCCTACGCCCTTGTATACATATTAAAATAGGCTTGCTTATCATGGACGAATATTTACGAGCATGTACATATCAGATTTATTTCATTCCTAAGCCATTCCTCTTTAAATGTAAACGTTTTTTGCATCTTCTAAGGCAAAAACTATATAGAAATATTACTCACAAGGATTCCCATATAATATAGCTAGAAAATACAGAAAATTGATTTTAAGCTTGCAACATGTAAATAGATAACTTAATAGATAACTTTGTAATATTTCATTTCTTTTTGAAATGGTGAAGAGGTTTGACGAGCAAATAAAGACATCATCCAATTTAATGTTAGTTCATGAATATCATCAATTTGTTTACCCTTTAGTTGTGGCAAGACGCGATATTGACAAGACAAGACATGAAGTCAAGTCTCTTCATGAACGGCAAGAAATTTTGAACAATAACACCTAACACTTGTTATATTCATACACAGAGCAAGCTAATTACCAACCCCATATATCCTCATTATGTAATAAAGCTGCTACGGTCGGTACAAAATACTTCTTACAGAAAAAACTCATTTTATATTTTAAAGATTTTTATATATCTCAACATAATCTGAAAAAACGATCGGTACAAAAATCATTCTTTAGTACCAACAACTTAGATTTATTTGTAAATTTTTGTATTGCATTTGAAATTTCTCATTATCTTTTTACAACCATCTTGCAAATGTCAAGTATGAGGAGAGGGGGAGATCGTTTGAGTCGTCGAAGAGAGCAGGCGTGGGCATAGACAAGAGCACAGCATTGCGGAAGTTATTCTTATTTTAAGTTCTCATATATATATATATATATATATATATATATATTGCTTGATTAATAACTTGTATATACTTGTAAATAAACTGAAGAAATGCATAGAATTAAAGAACCTGACACAAAATGTCCCTGTTTTTATCGATAAGTAAACATTTAAATATATTAAATACTTTATCAAGAAAACTCAAATCAAATTTATAGCAATAATGTACATGAAGGCGAACAGACAGTGTGGGATGCTTCTGAAATCAAAAAACAGAAACTAATTTAGCTTAGGACATAGCAGAATATAAAAATCAAATTGTCCAGGTATTATATAAATATCTGAAATATCTTTCCAACCTAATGCTAAGGATGTCATTATATTAGCTACCTGTTCTAGCAACATTTGCGGCATTTTCGGTAAGCAAAGGTCATGCCGCCTTACAGACGGAGAGCTTAAAAAGCTTTGCATTTTTATCAAACAGCCTTCAACCGCATTAGCATATCTTTTTCGATGAGTCATGAGATCCGTGCTCGTTGCGTATGCGTAATGTTGGAATATTATAAACCACGAGACATACATCTGCCACTATCTGACATTTAATTATGACATACACAGGTATTACCGAACTAAATCAGTGCAACAAAGACAACAAAAATGCTTTGAAAAAAAAGGTATACAAAAAAATGCTGAAAAAATGTCAAGTCTTTGGCATGTCAGGGTACAAAAAGTTGACATTTCGGTTAGGTGCACGTAGTAGGTTCGTTCGTTT
Source organism: Scaptodrosophila lebanonensis (assembly GCF_003285725.1). Classification (NCBI taxonomy): domain Eukaryota; kingdom Metazoa; phylum Arthropoda; class Insecta; order Diptera; family Drosophilidae; genus Scaptodrosophila; species Scaptodrosophila lebanonensis. Next base: position 15,119,462 of record NW_022060538.1, read on the forward strand.
TCTCGTTCGCTCTCGAACCGTTGCATGTCATGATGGAACCACAATAACAATAACACACAACAACAACAGCGAAGGAATGAACCACATAATGTATTAATAGCTAGCTGGTATACTACATACATACATATATAGGTGCATACATGTACATATGCTTGTACATAATATGCGGCATATTACTGTAATTTTCAGTCTGTGTACATAAGTATGTAAAATGCGTGGCTATATGTGAATGTATATGTAGCTGAAAAAAATTAAAGGATGAGCATTAAAAATGGAAAACATTTTTGTATGACTTGCGTATGTACATACATACATACATAGGTATACCAACAAACATACATACAAGTGCATGTGTGAGTGTAAATATATGTATATAAGGGCTTATCTACAAACGTTCTCACCATATACATATATGCACACACATCAACACACATGCATATATAAGCCATATAATGTGTACATTAATCGATAATTGCATTTTTTTTCGTGCATTTCTTTTGCCACTTTTCACGCGTTGCTTGTCTCTCGGCGCATGGCCTGTGCCTGTGTGTGTGTGTGCATGTGTGTGTGCCGCTTTTTTAAATGTGTTTTCGTGTATAATTGCTTTTTTGGCCCTGCCGCCTATATACAAGCATGTACATAATGTAAAAAATAAATGCTTCACACCCGCCGCTTGCTTTATTAATCATACGCCCCTTTAAGGTGTTCCACAACATTCGCCAAGCGATACAAAAAAAAAAAACACTAGCAAAAATAATGGTAAAAAAAATTAAAGGATCCTAGCGTTAGGCTTCACTTTAATTCACCTATTTCAACAGCTTAGGCAACTTCGACCTTTCGCATTTGATTAAACGCACTTTCAGTTTTGATTGCTGCTGAACCACCAGCCCCTTCCAACTCCACATCTCCAGCCCTTTCCCAACTACAATAACCCGATGTGTAGTTGGTTTTATTGCACCGCAGACCGCGAACCCCAAATAGGTAATAGCAAACAAACAAACCGACAGACGGACAGACAGAGAAGCGTAGCGGCGACGATGATGACGACGACGACGGCGTCGGCGTTGACACATCACGTTGCTTTTGCAATGCATTTCTTTGCCTTGAATACCAGTCCAACTAGATACCCTCTAAAACCTCTTCTTGAATATTTATTGAAAAGAGAGCGATCTGCTTTTAACTGAAGATTCAATTCGAAAATGCTTAAAATATAAGTTGAATTTTTGTGCTACTTATAACTTTTCCCCAACTAGTTCTAACACCTAAGAATCTCTTCTTGATAAGAGAGCGATCTGCTTTTTATTGAAGATTCAATTACGAAATGTTTGAAATATAAGCTGAAATTTTTTACTACTTATAACATTTCTCCAACTACATCTAACACTTAATCTCTTCGTGAATATTTATTGATAAGAAAACGATCTGCTTTTCATTAAATATTCAATTCGAAAATGCTTGAAATAGATGTTGAATTTTTCTACTACTTATAACATTTCTCCAACTATTTATAACCCCTAAGAATCTCTTCTTGAATATTTGTTGATAAGAGAGTGATCTTCTTTTTATTGAAGATTCAATTAGGAAATGCTCCAACTACTTCCAACATTTAAGAATCTAATAACTTATATTAAAAATACTTCCAAAACAAAACTTTATCAACAGCACTTACCAGAAAAGAACCAAATAAAAATATAAAAATGTATAATTTGAGAGCTTCTCCAATTCCGGCAATATTAATATTTTCCTTCTACATTTATATTAATTACTATAAATACAAATTTGACTTAAATATGAAAAGTGAGATTCGTCTGGGTTGATTCTTTTTTGTCTCTTACAACAACAACATGTGAATGAATATAATAAAATTGGTTTACATCGCTTAAACTACTTTAACACAAAATTGCAGGGCCCGCTCAGAGTTCCAAGTACCGAACTCTTCGTCTTTTGATCGACATGTCCGTCAAATTCAACCTCCTTCTTACGACCGCTGGATATCTACCTGTTGTCGCTGATCGTCATCTTCTCTCTCTCGTATGTTCGTCTTCTTGCATTTGGAAAGCAAAAGGCAAAGAGAACAACACTCCTTCCCACATATGTATATACCTGGGTTTTCAAAATATTCAGAAATATAAAAATACACTTACAGGTTTCATAAAAATATTAATATTTCTTTCTGATAAATGCAATAAAGCTTCAAAGATCGTGAATGCTAATACATATTTTAAATGGCCACTTAAATTGTTTGTACTGTAGATGTTGCCTGCTAGGCTCGGCACATGCAACACCAGCGAGCACATACATACAGACATGCATACTTACATACAGACTTCAGAGCTGACATATGTTTGTATATGCCTATTGACGTCTAACCTGACGACGTGTACTCTTCTGTGCAAGAAAAAAAATCTATTTAGCATACATTCAGGCGCTTGCATAGCATAATATGCTAGGCTTTGCAGACACTGAGTCGACGACGACGACGACGACGTCGACGACGCCGCAGCATTGAAATCCACGACATCAGCAGGCAGCACCTTACGGCTTACAGCGGACACCGACGCGCCGTTGCGACGTCATCATCATCATCGCCACCAACATAATGATAATCATACGCAATGTGTGTCGCGTGGTGTGTATGTTTAACCGCACACACACACACACATATACACAAACATGCCACATTTTTTGTGCATATAAACACGATGATGATGGTGATGATGTTGATGTTGATGCGGCAGACATTTTGTGCGTGCGTGCATGCGTTGCATTGTATAGAAGCGGCGGCAAGCAGCCCAACAGCAACCCCTGGCATTTTATATATGCGTAAAGGTTTTTTATAACAAAAATATATACACACCAATGTAGAAGTGTGTCTATGCCTTTGTGTGTGTGTGTGTGTGTGTGTGTGTGCGTGTATGTGTGTGTGCTGACTGCATTTTAAAGTTTGAGTTTCGTAAGTCCTGCGCGTGCATTCACCTCGTTTTTTCAGCGCCTCTTTTTTGGTGCGTGCGACGACTACTATGACGGTGGCGACGACGATGGCGACGACGATGGCGACGACGTCGTCAGCAGCAACAACCCCCAAGCGCTAACTCAAAATGCAACGATGGCGATGGCGATGACGATGGCGACCCTGTTTATTTGAGCGCTCCAAAACGCAACGGCAACAGCAACAACATCAACAGCCAGTGCAACTGCAATTGCAACTGCAATACAATTTTTATGCTGAAAAAGTTTGAACATGCCGCTCTACTTTTGCACCGGAATGAGCAACGTAGGGTAACGGGTCTGCCATCGACATCGTGGGGTAGACGTAGACGCATCGGTAGGCGCCTTTGCTCCACTTGAACGTCAACTTCCAAATGTACACGCACCATACATACGTCGCACGCACTTTGGCGCAATCAGCGCACGACCATGAAGGGAACGAGAACGCCGAGGACATGCCTTGGGTCTAGCTACCAGGCTGGCTGGTAATGGTAGGGTGATGCTTTTCCCCAATCCGTACTTTGTTGCCATGCCCCTAAAGGGGCACTGCAGAATTCTCAGCTTGTTATTTTAAGCGCCATCTTGTATGTGCAAAAAAATATAATAAATTAATCAAATTCCACACACAAATCGAAAGACATGCATAAAATACTCCAATTTTTTTGGGTGCAATGTGAAGTATTATTTAAAATACACACATGCCAATGCCTCATTGAATGGAATGTGCACTTATTATTTACTCTGAATTGATACAATTTTCAATTGCTATTACACTTGATTTTAACTTAGCATTTTCATTCCAATGTAAATCAATACAAGTATCAACCCTAAGCACGGTTTTTTCATCCAACTGGTACGACAGCTATTGTTTTAAATAATATTTATAACATTCAATTGCTATCCAAATATTAATTTCAATAGACTTCAACTTCAAGTACATTTTAAAATGTTATTCGAACGATAATCCATTCAAGAGTAACTATATGTTGTATACATTAAGAAATATTTTTAGTGGACGCATTCTCCGCAGTTAGAAGTTTAAATTTAAATGTATCATAGATTCCATTCCGGGTCAACTAGAGCATTCATTTTTCATTTAATCTTGCAATTTGTATGATGCCACTATTGTCCTTTTAAGATAATTCTTAAAAAAAGCAAAAATTAAAAAAAAAATGATAAGAAATTTTCTTATTGTTTATTATTGTTTTATTATTGTCATCAAAACATGTAAAACTATTACGTGTTATAACGTAAATAATACCCATTGGAAGCAACCTGTCAAATAATTTAATTCTCTTAGGAGTATATTTTTCCCAAACAGTACCTATAACATATTTTCAAACGTTTTGTGTTTTTAAATTGGAAATTACCAATTACGTAGAGCACCTACTAGTATGTGGATCCACAGTTCTCGTCAACATCTTTAACTCTCCCTCTAGTTGTTTTTTACTTATTTTTAATTCGCATTTCGTGTGACTTGACGCGTAATTTTTTCACATAAGCAAAAGTTTTTTTTTTTTAATTTTACTTTTGTAGGCACGCATGCCTGACAATTCAAGTGCCACATGCCGCCGTCGCCAGTGCAGCAGTTTCATGTGTTCGAGCATGTATGTATGTGTGTTTATATTTGTGTTGCAAGCCACATTAAATTGCATAACTTTTGTGGCAATTAGACGGAGAAACGTCATCAGAATCACACTCATTTGTCCAAATGTAAGGAAACACATTTTCCAAATGCAAACAAACACACCACGACTAGTCCTTGCGAATCTATCAATTTTTGTTCTTGGGGGCTCCTTATTACTGCAATCAAACACACGCACACTGAGACATGTAGGTATAAACACGCTTCATTTACCATTTATACATGCTGTGTATGCGTTATTATAATACGCATACGCAATGTGTGACTGTGTGCGCTGTAATTTGAATGGAAGAAAATTGACAGCTAGTGCCATTTCTGTAGTCTTTGTTTCTGCCCCTTCTCCCTTCTTACTACCCATATTTGTGAACACACATATAGTGTTTCAATTAAGTAATTTATGCATAGTGCAAAATTTCCCAGGCATTGCACTTGATTGAAAGAGAAATAAAGAATGCTACAAATTCCAGTCAAAGAATTGTAAAAAAAAAGCGTGCGATTACACGCAGCTACACGTACACGTATATGCTATGAAAATTATAGTTTATTAAGATAATCGAATGCCATACAATTTTTTAATAGCACTACAGTTCTGCCTATGAATATTTAATAAAAAAAAAAGAAAAGGGTGTCGTAGACTATAGTAGCTTTTTAGTAATTATAGTTTACTTTTCCTGTTCGCCCACTTTTAGGTCTAGAACGCGTCGCTGAAGAATTCATGGGTCGCAGGATATGGAAACACTATCAGGAGCAACAAACGCGCACCCAATTGAATATAGCAGATCAACAGCCCATTGCAACAGGCATCCAGGACGATCCCAATACAGCTCAAGCGACAGGCAAATTCAGCAGCAACAGCAATTGCAAGCAACAACAACACGAACCACCAAACCACCGTCTACAACAAACGCACGCAGCGCAGCCAAAGGAAAACGGTCAACAATCAAACGACAAACCGCAATTTGAAGACGATTTTGGTGAGTGCAGGAACACTTTGGTCAGCTATTTGAATGCTTCAAATTATGTAGAACAATAGAAACTGGCTTGCGGGGTCAGGGATTTTATTCACATATTTCAAAATATTTTACCCATTAAATGATTTTTTTAAAGCAAAACTATTTCTGCAAAATTAAAAGCTATTTTATATTGCATTGAAATTTCCTGAAAGCATTCAAACTTATTAAGTAGAACGTCCATGACTGAGTTTGCTAAAATGTCAGCAATTAAAATAGCTATTTAAATAATTATTACATTTCGAAATTTTGTAGGTATTCATTGGATGAAGAGAACAGAAACCAAATTAACAAATAGACTTAGCTGCTGTTTTCAAAAGTAAACCCAACCCAATGAAGACGACCTAATAAGTTGTTTTGAAATTCTACTATAATTTTCCTTATTTGAGAAAGTAGAGAATATCTTGTAAAATATACCTAGTGTGATCAGATAATATGAGTTGGCTTATTAAAGTCGATTGAAGCGTTCTAAAAACTAAATAATAAATCAATAATAAATTAATGGATGGGCTCTCGTTTATAATCGACTAAATCATACGAAGAAATAACCATAAAACCCAGGGACCGCAAATAATGATTATTTGTGTTCCTTTAGAAACGAAAAATAATTCACTTATAAAAACTTTGAGAAAGCAAGGAAAATTCCTTGCAAATGCCCATATCCTTTTTTAGGATTATCTATAAATTTTCACCATGACTTAATTTTTTATTCATTCTCTCAAAATTTTATGAGTTTTACTTTTTAACTTAACTAATAATCATTATTTTTGAACAAAAAAATAAAGCTCTTTAAAAAATATTTGTATAATTTAATTTCGTCTAAAAATGGGGGGTTTCGTCTTGGTTTATTGTTTAAGGATATGTATAAAGTTTGTCCTTATTCCCTATGGGCAGGGGCAATTACAACTTAAAGTACATTTTTGATAAACAAAAAAAATTTAAAAAAGAACAATCATTATTTTATGCGTTCTACTTGTATTTTTTTTTGCTCAAAATTACAGATTATTCGTAAGTTGTAAAGTAAAAGTCAAAAATAGTCATTATATTATGAGCAAATGATTGAAACAAAAAAAATTTTATTTTTTAATTGTTAACATAATACTTACAATGATTAAAGTTCCTGATAAAACTATATAGTTTGGGGCTCCAACTTGCTTACTCCCAAAAGTTATTAGTTCACTCCTGTTTGGCTAAAAAAGCTAATTTTTATTTGGCTTATTTTACATATTTTTTAGACAACAAACACACATCACACGATATAGCTACAAACACAAATACAACATCACGTACACCATCACCACCGCCTGAACCCAACGATTGGACACCGTCTGATAAGTGTAATTTCTGTGTTAACGGTCGTTTGCTAACGGTGAACGCCAAAGGTGAATTGGTGGCCGAAACGGCGCTGACAACAACGTCCAACAACAATAACAGCAGCAACTTCAGCTACAATATTGCCGCTGTGGATTCAAAGCAGCTGCAGGTACGGCCTTTTCTCTTTCTCTCACAGTCCCTTTCTCTAAAGAACTATACTTCGACATAAAGAGTATACTTGATGGAATATATATACATATATATCTTTATATTCTTTTTTAGCCTCAGCTCGATAGCGACAGTGACAACTCGAGCATATCGCCGCGCAACTGCAACAACAACAATAATAAGCTGAAGCTTACGAAGCCCGCCACAACGGCACACACCGCCAACGGAACGTCGGCGGCAACAACAACAACACCACCATCAACAACTTCTATAGAACTTTATAAGCTGCTCACACAGCAAGCGGCCACAATGACATCCATGGACTCAATGGCCGCACAGTTGGCTGCAATACAAAAGATATCGGAATTGCAAACAAGTGCGTAGTAACATTAACAGAAACAACAATTATGGCAATTCTTACTAGCATAATGTACGTTTTTTGCAGACTTTAATTTGATCAACTCGCTGGCCAATCATCAGCAACAGCAACAACAACAACAGCATACTAACTCGGTAACGCCAACTACCTCAGAAGTATCTGCCGCCGCAATAAGTCCAACACTCAAAGATACACCCAGTCCCAGTGCAGATGCACCATTAGATCTTAGTTCCAAACCGTCACCAAATTCATCGATTAGCGGTGATCTAAAGTCAGGAAGGTAAGTCATATTCCTATTAATGCATTTATTTATAAATCCATACCCTTTCTAATGGGAGAAATAATAAAAAAAAATTATTATTATTACACCCTAAAAAGTAATAGTCTCTTTATGATATGTGTTGCTTCCACTTGTTTACATGCTTAGATCGATTTGGCGTGCCTTGCTGATCACGAATATATATACATAATTCCCTATTGTACTTGACTTTTTGTAATGTAAATTATCAAATTATCAACAAAGGGCATTACATAGACTGTTATCCACGGTCATGAAAAACCATGCTTTTAAAATAGGAATGCAATTTGTTTAAAATTGGAACTATTTTTGCTACTGCTTCATAGAATTCCTTTTATATAACTCTTAAGAAAAATTTAATAATAAAATAAATTCTATGAGTGAGCTTCATTGAATATATAAACTAATATATCTTATCTCTAAGCTGTCATAGTTTCCGTATAAGAAATTAATTTTCCCGCACACCACTCAATATCAGATCCTTTTCTTAAATATCGAAGTAATTTTTTGTTCACACAACTAAACTTTTAAAAAAATTGTTATGGAGAGCATTTAAGAAGAGTAAAAACGAACCATATCCATTATTTATTCTGCTCTTTATACAGAGTTCTAATACTATTTTGCAAAATTGAAATAGATATTCTTCATAGAAAAAAATGCAATATATTAGCATATATTTCTTAAAAATTTTCAATATTACGACTTTAAAATCAAATTCAGTTTATTTATGAAATATTTAATTCAAGAGTCTAGCGATTATTTAGAAACTCGAACACAAGTTATTGCTTTTAATATTTGAGAAATATTTCAGTTCCTGAAATTAACTCTTCAATATTTAAATTGCCACCATCCATACTACTGAGAGGAACAGAAAATAATTACAATGTGCCTATATACCAAAAAAAAAAAAAAAAAAATTGAGCACTGCGCAAACGCCAAAAAAGAAAACACACACACACAAAAAATCATTGCATTGATGTGTTTGTATGTATGTACATAAAAATGCATGTAAAAAAGTAGCAGCAATAACAACAACAGCAGTAACGAAAAACGTAGGCATAGCATGTGCGAGACACAATACATGAGATAATTGCACTTTAGGCTGCCAGCCTGACACTGAGCGAACGTGCATTTATTGTAGCATACTTAACGGGGCTTTATTGTCGTACATACAGACATACTTACACACACACACACAAACACACCTACATTAGTGTGTATGTGTATAGATATGTAAAATTCGAGCAATTATATATGAATAACGCTGGTTGGGCTAGTGGGGCGGAAGGGGGCAACTGTGTGGTTATGAAACGATGCCGAAAATTACACATACGCCTCATGGCACACACCATGCACTCGGCGCCACCGCAGCTGCCACAGCAGCCACAGCCAGCCGAAGCAGCGCTGGGCACGCTTAATTACCAGGCGGAGCATAAATCTACATAACATTTTTAGCAACCGAAAAAAAGAACTCTTTTTTTTAGAAGAGCGAAGAAGAATGCAAAATTCATGTATTTCATTTTGTTGCATCTTAGCTCCTTTTTTATCCTGGCTGCCTGCTATTTTTTTTTAATTACTCTAAAATGTTGAGCACCTTTCCTACTGTTTGCGGGTGTGAGTGAATGTGTGTGTGTAGGTGCACTTCAGACAACATTTGCTTGGCCACCAGACGTGCCTTGTTAGCTGCTGCAAAGCGTCGCCAACGTGTGCATAATTTTCCAGCACTTCCACAATTTTTGTCATTACATTTTTCGGTTGTTTTTTTTTTTTTTTTTGTTAAGCTGCGGCTGCAGCTTTCATGTGTGTGTGTGTGTGTGTGTGGTTGGGTGTTGCGGCGGCTGCCACTTGAGCCGCAAACACAAGTCCTTGTCTATTGTCTAAAGCATGGCTAAGTGTTTGTTCGCAGCCGCCATACACCTATTTTAATTGTCGTAATAAAAAACGACGAAAAATGTGAAACAATGCCAAAGAGGATGGGCGACCGATGATGGAGACAGAGAATGAACTGTGAAGTAAGAGAGAGACAAAGGTAGAGTATGCAGCTAAGAGCAACAAAAATTAAAATAAAGTATAGCGGAAAAGCAATAGGAAATGCGGCAGGATGCCTTAAAAGGGTTAAAGTTAAGATATTTTAATATATATATAAATACTTAAATTAATAAATGATTAAACATTGCTTAGAAACAATATTAACCCATTAACGACATGGTACTGTGTTTCAGTGTCAAACATACATTTTATATAAATACAATTATTAAAATTAATATTCAAGATTGGAGTCTAGCTCTTAAACCGTGCTCCCACTTTTAAAATAAATTAGTTATAAATCTAAGAAAAATAAATATACCAGTTTAGAGATCATCTCATTTTGTCGTATTCCTCACAAAATATCTTGTATACAAATCTTCTGTAAATAATTATTTATCGATATATTATCATTGAAAACATTAATTTGTTATCAATGTTGAGATGGATATTATTTAGGAACAAATGGTAATATGTAGGTATTTAAAGGCAATTATTCTCAGACACCGAGTCAATATCATAACTTAGATCATTCGAAACCTAATTTTGTTTTTTAATCTAAGCGTCCTTACATATTTATGATAAAATACCAATACCATTAGTAATACACATACTGTTCTTAGAACTATACAAATTGTTGAGCACTTATACTGAAAGTTATCTTTAGTTTCTTTTATTCCAATCACGCGCCTTGACCGCTTCTTTTCATTCAAGATTTTTTAAATGCCCTTGTTGCCTAACCTCTTTGGAAAATACAATGCTAGTTTTCAAATTAATTTAGAAATCTCAAACAGTTATAAAACAAACAAATTTAGAATATCTTGAACATTTAAATAAGTTCTGGAAACTTATACACATTAAAGGGTTAACACAAATTCTTGTGGGATTGGCTGTCGTAGCAGCGATCAAGTGTTCAATAGGCTGTCAGCCAAGTAGGTGTCAGCGTCCAGCTGACGACGCCTCACGCACACACACACACACACACACATACACACATACACCCGCATTACTAGAGAAAGGGGCACAATACAAGTGAGGGCCTTTGAGATTCAAACAAAAGCTACTGACGCTGCAATTTTTGGCTTTTTTCGAGCGTTTATTATTACGACATTTTATTATTATTTTTTTTTTTTGTGTGTGAGAGAACGGCTGCCGTCTCGATGCTTGACTTGGAGTGGCAATGCCGCCTTTGCCACAGCGGCCTCATCAACATGAGCTGCAACAGCAACAGCAGCAGCGGCAGTGGCAGTGGCAGAAACCCGACTGCGCTGCTTTGCGCACCAGACAGAAATGAGTGCATCATATCGATCGCTTTTTTTGCGCGTTGCGTTTTATTTTTGCTTTTTTCTTTTTATTTTCATTTTTTGTTTTTCGTCATGCCTTTCTTCTTGCTACTTTTTTCTATGCACTTTTTCAATGCACCGGGTTGCGAGCAGATAGCAGGGGCTTGCTGCAAAGTGTTTCTTGGTCTGGTGTTGTCAGTATGTATTTAATATATGTATGTATGTACGTATGTATGTATTCATTATTTTTCGTTTACGAAAAATTCTCCGCACAGACACCCACCAACACATACATACATAAATAAGTACTTGTGTACATACATACCGTTCCGAAAAAAAAACACGCTCACACACATAAAAATATGAACGTAATAACTAGCGTAGAGTAATGACGACGCCGGCGTCGACGTCAACGTCAGCAGAGACGCCAACAGCGACAGCAGCGTCAACAATATTCGTATTGCCCTTCCATCTTCCCCCATTTAGCCCCAAAAAACGAACGAAATAAAAAAGCTTAATGCGTGCACTTGTTGTTGTTGTAGCAGTTGTTGTTTTTGTTGTTGTTGTTGCTACACCAAACCCAGTCATTTTTTACGGCAATTTTTTTTTTCGGTTGGTTTTTGTTGTTGTTGCTTTCGCTCTCGTTGTCGTCGACGCTCTCGCCCTACTCTCTTTTATTTTTCCCATATTTTTGTCATTTCAATGACCGGCGCTTGCTAGTTGGCCCATTGGGTTGTTCTTGTAGTTGTTTCTGTTGGCCATGTGGCTGGCTGGCTGATTGCCGTTATGTGTTATATGCGTGCGTGAATGAAATGTCGCTTAAATGAGCGAGATAGAAAAAAAAGCATACAAAAATGCAGCAACGATGTTGACGACGCCGACGGCAGTCGTAAAAAATGAGTGCATATCTTCCGAAAAAATGCAACGCCAGTGCATGCACGTGTGTGTGAGTGTGTGTGTGTGTGTTTAAGCGGGTGGTTGCCTGTTGTGCTCATGCGAGGTGTGTTTAAAGGCGATGTTTTGAGCGCATATTATAATAAAGATCCTTTTGCGAAGAAAGATATGAAGCTGATAAGATTTATTTTACTTTTTCTTAAGATACTTATTCTTAAGATGTTTTTTTTTTCCTTGAGCACGTTTCTATCATCTATCTAATTTTACGATCATTTGCGTTGGATCTTTTATAAAATAACATATTCACTTAGTTTGTAACCATTTTAAGAATGTGAAATTGATGGACAATTGGAGATAATTTTTTTCTTCGAAAACGCTTTCTGAGAATATTTTATATGAGTATATAACAAATTAAATTATACGAGATAACATGCATGATAAAAATAATTAAACCCAAAGCAAAGAGTACAATCAATTCCATTCCATCTTCCTTGGTGTTGCTGATTATTTTTGATGTATAGTCGTTTCTGTTCGTTCTAGATCGACAATGAATCATATTCCTTTGATCTTGTCAAGGTTTGTCCAATCGTTTTCGGGTTTTGTGATAAATGATCTTCTGGGGTAATGCTCTTCTTCACCTACTCCCAAAACAGAACTATTTCTCTCTCTCCCTCTCTCTCTCTCTCTCTCTCTCTCTTCAGCGTATGAAAAGGGTTATCTTAACCCATCTTCATCTCTGACTACATACGGCTATGAGTCGGGAGTCGCAATAAAATATTCCCAAGGCTATGTAACTCCTGAGCTTTTCAATAAAAATGTTTCCCGCTATTGACAAACTAAGAGCTATTTTCCAATTATTAATAACAGTTTCTAATTAATAAATGTCGAGTAATACTAGCTGCTACGAATTTTAGTTTTTTGGCGCAGATCTCCTTTTCATGCATGTTTTCAGCAGCTGCAGATCTTCAGCTGACGAGCATTACTTCTTGAGTGCACCTCGTATTTGGCTATGTGTGTGTGTGATTGTGGGGATTGCTGCGCACGCACTAAGTGTAGGCGCAGTCGAGCCGAGCCGCCTGCCTTGGCAACAAAAACAAACATGCAGTTGCATTCATACAAAAAATCTCACACACACTCACGCACGCACATACACATGCACTTAATGCATTTTTAACAAAATTGCATTCGCCATCGTCGACGCATGCACACACACACTTGCAGAACCATACGCATGTGTTCTCAGAGCATGGCACATGGAACGGGACAGTTGGCTGCATTGTGCGCTCGTTGCAGCCAACGGCGGATTTTACTGCCCCACTGCTGCAGTGCAGCGTTGCACGCAACGACATTTGTACAACAAATTAAAGACAGCAACAAAAACAACAACAATGAGAAGCCGAAAAAAATTGTTGAAATTAATTAGAAGAACATGACGATGGGCGGGCTTAGAATACCGTAATGCTACTTCCAACAGCTTATGAGAAACGTTCATTAAATGTTTCTATGACCACAAATTAGTAATGTTGCAATTATTAGTCTGGTATTTTGGAGCTACGACCCGTGACGTAAATTCAGGAATCAATAATAACAAATATAAATTTAAAACAAGTAGAGAAGCTAAAGTCGTGTATCCCGACTTTGAAATACTCTGTACATATGTGTAGAATAATTATGCGCGTATGTGTGTGTTTGTGTGTGTCTGTGTATGTCTGTGTATGTCTCCTGTGCCTGAGCAAAGCAGTAACAACAACAACATCTGTACATATATGGCTATAACTTCCTGTTAAATCGGCCTATCATGATGAAACTTGGCATTTGGACTTATAATAACTAAAGGTGGTATTTGTCAAGTTTGAGTTCGAAATTCCCAGAATTACGGGAGTTACCATTTGCGGGGGAGAGGGGGGAGGGAGGGAAATTCCAAAATATACATTTTCTGCGTTTTTACATAAGGCATCTTGGACTAAAATTTGATGTCCCCAGGTCTTATAGTCTTTGAGATATAGGCGATTATACGAATGGAAAATCGGGAAAACCCCCATAGGGGGGAAGTGGGGAGAAAAATCAAAAAAATAAAACAAACTTGCATCTTTGTGCAAAATTTGGTGTCTCTAGCTCTTATAGTCTCTGAGATCAAAGTGTTCATACGGACAGACGGACGGACAGACAGGGCTAGATCGACTTGTCTCGTCATGCTGATCAAGAATATATACTTGTATACTTTGTGGGGTCTGCCACGCCTCCTCCTCTCCTGCAAACCTAATATACATTTCATGTACAGAGTATAAAAAATGGTTATCGCTATCGGGTATCAAAGAAGGTAGAAAATTGCTTTAAAATCCTCTAAAAATTACTAAAAACTTCACTAGCACATCCGCTATAAAAAGCAAAAAAGTCCACTTAAAAATAAGTTGTTAGAAAATTAGCTAAAAACGGCTAGAAAATCCACTAAAATTTTATAGAAATCACCGCTATAAATCTAAATTGTTATAAAACCTGCTAAAAAGAATAGATAAATAAAATTCTACGTGGCTGATAGAGCCACAGAAAGCGCAGTTTAATTTACATATTCCTGGATTCCCCTGCAAACCATAAGAAACAGCGACTCTTAGAAATGAAGATCAACCATAAATTGAAGGCAAATCAACTGCTGCCGATTGCGTGTGTACATTTAGGATTGTGCAGCCTTGTGTTGTAAAATATGACCAAATATGAACACTAAATTGCTCACATTTTAGATTGGTTCATGGACGCATTTTCATACCTGACACAGCTGATTTTTGTTAACTTGCTGTTCATTTATGTGCGCTTGTTGCCGTGCTATTGGTTTCGTTACAGAAAAGGTTGCCTAAGACCATCCCATAAAAAGTTTCACGCCTGAAAAATTTAAATAGCTTTTAGACACATACTCATATTTTCCAGGGATCTCGCGAGTCTACATACAAAGTTTGGCAAATATGGGAATAGTTGTATCCTAAATTAAAGTACGAATTAAGAATATATATTCTTATTCATTCATTCCTTTGGCCTGTTACCTACTTTGCACAAGCCAAATATACCCTTTTTATTGTTCGGGTACAGTTTATAAAAACTGAATTATAGTTCAGTTAATGTCCCATTTTTTAAGTAAATGATTTCATGGACATTTTTGACCCAAAAACAAAAATATTGCTGTGGATGCAATTTCAATATTTTAGTTGCACTTATGTATACAGAATAAAGCTATAAAACTCGTAAAATAGTAGCATCTATAATTTTATTACATTTTTTTCGTTGTTATCCCACTTTACGGTACGAAAGAAAAAAATTATTGCCCACGCTCCGTTTGAGTAAATGGGTGTGAGTGTGTGTGTGTGTGTGTGTTGGGAATTGTGGGTGGAGAGGTGTGTGAGTATTTGGGCAAATGGCAAACAAAGGGTGTGGGATGAACCGACAAAAATGCGATATGCGCATAAAAACGCCAACAGCAGCGGCAGCGGCAACGGTAGCGACAACAACTTCACAAAAAAGTACTGCAATTGCAGCAAGCGTCAAAATTACAACAATAATGCCGACAACAACAACAACAACTTCAGTGAAATGCGAACAAAAATGAAGCAAAAAAAGAGTAAAATCAACCCTTTTTTATTTCGTTGCTGCCACAAATTAAAACAAAATGTCAGAAAAATTGCAACGAAAAAAAATGCCATTAAAAGAGGAGGCAAGAGCGGAGGGGCGGCAGCAACGTTGTTGCACACATAAATGAATCCTCTCACATGCGTGCAACAGCAACAACATGCTGTATGACAAGCCAGCAACTGCCTGCGTCGCTACTAACGTGTTGCTGTTGTTGCTGCAACATCGACGACAGCGGTGGCGGCTGTTGCAGCTGCAAATTGCAATTGAAGTGCACCCAAAAGGTAAACGACACCAATAAAAAAAAACCAAACGACATTGAAATGACATTTTTCATTTTTTTTTTCCTTGCACATTTATTTTTTGTTGTTGGCGCGGTACTGACATGGATGCTGTTAATGTTGTTGTTGTTGTTGTTATTGTCGAGGCAGCAATTTCGCGCTTACTGTCTGCCATTTTTAAATCAATTTTTTTTTTTTTTTTTTGGTAAGGCTTACTGCACAATTATGCAAATTTTTTGAAGCAAAAACAAAAAAACCAGATAAGTTGGGATAAAGTATGAAAATAAAGTGAACACAAATATCTGTGCATATTAATGCATACCCGCTCTGGACCATTTTGGTCAGCAGGCGCCACAAAACCCACACACGCATTCAGCCAGTGGTAGTCATTGCCACCTGCTGGCGCAGTTTTTTTTTACAAGGCTGTCCGGAACTCCAATGCCAACCCCGACCCCCCACATTCTCCACAAATTTTCAGACATTTTCCAGACGAAAAATGTTGCGCGCATAAAAAATGGCAAGAAAAGAAAAAACAAAAATAAAACAACGGGAGGGGGTGGTGGTAAAAAAAAATGGATAAGTTGCCGTCAACTTTGCTTGACTCCCCCACATAGTCCTTAGACCTTCAGCGGCCTCTCTCAGTCGCCGTGTTGGCGAGAAGCTGTGCGTTTCCTGGCCACGTTGCAGTCAGCAGTGCAATGTACTGCATCTCCACTCTCTCTCTCTCTCTCACACACACACTTTTGTGTATCATCTTTACCTACACTTGCTCTCACTCACTCTCTGTCGCACTCTCTGAGGTATTTTGCATGCTATTTGACGTTTTGCTGCCAAAAGGGTCTCGTCCTCGCAACTCATCTCGCATTTCTTTACCACTCGTCGTTCTATAAAGAAAATAAAAATTTCGTACGCCTTTCATTGCTATTGCTGCTGTTTTTGTTGTTTTCGTTGTTGTTGTTATTGTTGTTGCTGTAGCACAAAAGTTGCCTTTTCAAAGCGAGCCACCAAAAGTGCACCCACCCAGCTCCACCCACTCCAAAATAAAGCGCGCGTTGGCATTAAGTGAAAATGTTTTTGAAATTCGTCTAATGAACTTCAAAAACATGTTCGTCGCTCTCCCAACTCCCTGACTGGCGCCCAGAGACAGTCGTCTCTCCATCCATCCGTCCGTCCTCCCGTCAGTCTGTCCGTTCGTCCGCCTCAACAACGTCAACTTCGCTTGTCATCTTTTGTCTCTCTAGCCAAAAAAAAAAACAGAAAAAAATGACAAAACTCCGCTTCCTTTTTCTATATGGCTAGTGCATCCTTGGCAATACTTTTGACGAGTACGCCGACGTTGCCTGCTACAGACATTTAAAAAGCACTCATTGTCAGGCTTCTTGAGAAGTGTGTGTGTGTGAGTGTGCCGAAAAAAAGGTTGACTCTGAACATAATGGAAGGAAGGGAAAATAATATTTTGTCAGCTTTTGTTTGTGCTGTGAAGCGAGATTTGCAATCTCTGTCGAAAATTGCAATTCACCTCGCAGCGATGGAAAAACGAAATGGCGAACTGCCTTCAAGGCTTTTGTAATCATTTTTGGCTACTCAACTGGTCAGTCAATGACTGCTCAGATTATGATGCAATTACCACTCATTATGTTGCAACGATGTGATACGAATATAACAATTTCTCATTTATAAATCGCAGTGAGTCAATGACTCTATCAATTTTAGATTAACAACAGCTGCAATCGTACTGCCCTTATCTTATCAGAATGAATAGAAACAGAATTTTGTCACTACAGGCATATGAAAAATATTGTAAAACAGGATATAGCTAAGCGATTATTACAACCACATTAGTTTAACCCAAAAAAAAACGTTACAACAAAAAACGAGTTAAGAAGCTATCTTCAGCTGCGCCGAGGCTTTAAACTCCCCCTGTGCCACGCAACAAAAGCTGGCTTCCAATTCCAAATATATAAGCCGTATTGTGTTCGTGCTATATAACTTTTATAAAAAAGGATTTTTTATTGGTGGTAAACTTTCGCAAACAAACTACCTGATATGATAAGAACATCAAAATAAAACAATTTGGCTCCAACACATTTTTAGGTAAAAAATGTGTTATATTATAGCTCTTTAAAAGGCATATAATTTCTCTAATACCTATGTAAGTAAATATTTTAGAGATCTGAACTAGTCGAGGTCGGCACTTTTTTGTGGCCTATAAAATGAACTTCGCTCCAAATCTGTGCGAACAGTTTTGATTAGTACAGGCAGCCGATAAGACCTCACGATATGGATTTGTCTCTTCATGCTAAACATACACTTACGTATGTAACTATCATTCTGCCTTTTGGGTATTACAAACTTATATCCCAAAAGCAAAATACATGCCCTATCATTTCATCATTGCGTCCTCCTGTTTGAAAAATAACCACATGATATCGTTGGCTTGTAAACGAAACAAAAGCAAAAAACAAAATCAAAAAGTAGCAATCACATTGCTTCTTCATGGGCTTGTTTGTTTAATAATAACAATTGGTCACAAGTCTTTGCCATAAAATGCATCACATTGCCAAACGTATGAAGATAATATATAGTAGAGTTTTTTCAAGTACCTTACCGCTATCTACTCATAGGGGAACCCTAATATCTTCTGGTCTATAGAAAAACACCAGCATGACAGTTTTTATTATGTTGTTGAGCTGTTTGTTTAATTCACAATTAAATATTTTATCTATCTGCTAAAATATTACTTCGCTATACTTTTTATGAAATAAATACCAAAAATATTTGCTATATGGAATATTGCTATATAATATATACATATGTATAGTATAAAAATAAAATAAAACTTGTAATTTATTCTTATCAATATGAGGAGGGTAGAAGACTTTAACTGAAACTATTGAAAATATTTTTATGTTAATACGGACAAACATAATTCTTTGTTTTGCTCACTTTTATTTTTAACATATAAATAACATATTTTTCCTAGATAATCATTTTGTTTAATTTTTTAATTATATTTTCTTAAGTTTTATTTACTTTTTGTAACTATTGATATTATTATTAAGTTTAAGCACTAATTTATTTTTTGTAAATATATTAAACGATTCAGTTGTTATACATGAAACGTAGTGTCCTAATAAATTATTTCGCACAGCTTATGCCGCAAAGACTTTTGCCGCTTATTTCGTTGTGGATTGATCAACCCGACTTCGATTGTTTCGTATTAATACAGGTACCTTGTGGATGCTCTAATAAAGAATTTTGAACTTGAATTAATGAATGCTCTCATCACAAACATACCACTAAGAAGCACGTCAGATCCAAAACTAGATACAGCTGAAATAATTTCAATGAAATATTAACTAATATACTCTATCTTACGAGTTAAGATGATATTTTCGAATATTTAGTTTAATGGCGTGGGACAGTCCCCATTTCCGTCTATCGGTCTACGGATGGGTGCTGCTTCAAAAATGTTTGGAATTATTTTTAATAGGGAAATTAGTTCTTTATAAAGTTACCTTTGAATGCATCGCATTAATTAAGTTATTCAATTTTCCGTCTTTTTCAGAACGATATCTGAGTGTGCGACGCCCACACCACGTCGCAGCTACAGCGAGGAGGATCTGAAGAGCGCCTTGCACGACATATTGGCGAATAAGGTGGGCACGCGAAAGGCAGCCAGCCAGTACAATGTGCCGCGCTCTACACTGCGCAACAAGCTCTACAAGATGACGCTGGAGGCGAAGCGCAACAATGCGCCGACGCCGCCTGAGCTTCAACAACTGCAGCACGAGCTGGAGCAGGAGGAGTCGGGTGATGAATACGGCGGCCCCATGGGCAGTGGCTTGGGACTGGGTATGGGGCGCGGTGATGACAGCAATCAAGGCAGTGATATGGGTGAGGAATTGGAGCATGGAGGCTCACCCAAATTGTCCGGAGCATTGCGCGCACAAAACCTCACGCCTACAGGTAATGTTCCAGCTGTTGGTAGTAGTGGTGGTGCCATGCCGCCCATGCCCATCGATCCAAATGTGCTGCTACACACGCTCATGGTGGCCGCAGGCATCGGAGTCATGCCAAAGCTGGACGAGACGCAGACACTGGGTGACCTTGTAAAGACACTAATGATTGCCAGCAGGGGCAGCATCATTAGTGAGGTCTTTGCCAGTGCGGCAGCTGTAGCGGAAAGCAATGTGGCGACTGCCCTACAAAATGGCGCACCACCTGGCCTGCTCGATCAGCATCTGTTGCTGCAGCAAATCCAACAGCAACAGTCTCAGTCCCATCACCACCAGCCGCTGCAACAACAACAGCAACAACACCTGATTGGCGGCCTGCCGTATCGGCATCGTTTACCAAAGTCTGACACACCGGAGACAACCTCGTCCCTGGACACGAACGAGGCGTGTGATGATCCTATACTGAAGATTCCGTCCTTCAAATTAACAGGCGCGTCTAGTGTGTCGCCCTCGCTGCTAGCCAGCAGCAGCAGCAATAACAACACCTCCAACTGCAGCAATAACCGCAATGGTGGCGATCAGAGTCCCCACTCCGCTTCACCGATGCTGGCAGCTGCAGTCGTGGCTGCGGCCAACAACAACTATCGCCAAAGCGGCAGTGTGCTCTCACCCTCGCCGGTGTCCATACAGAAGATGATGGCCAACACCATACAGCGTAAGATCAACGAGCAGACCACCCAGGATGCGGCGGCGGCTGCTGCAGCCAATATCTTGGGTCTGGGCGTCGCCGATGGCAAGCGCAACAATGGCAATACCAGCGGCAGTGAGTGTAGTAGCAGCGGTGGTGCTGCCGGAGGCGGTGGTTCCGGTGTTACAAGCAGCGGTAGCTACAAGAAGCCCAGTATATCCGTAGCCAAGTTCATTGGGGACACGGATACCTCTCGCTTTGGAGCCTCACCCAATCTGCTGGCCCAACAGCACCATGGACACCTGCCCTCACACCACGCGCATCAGCTCAGTGCTCAGGATGCCGCCGCCCTGGCCGCGGGCAAGGGCACGCGTCCAAAACGCGGCAAATATCGCAATTATGATCGCGATAGTCTTGTGGAGGCGGTTAAGGCAGTGCAGCGTGGCGAGATGTCTGTGCATCGTGCCGGCAGCTACTACGGTGTGCCGCACTCCACACTGGAGTACAAGGTAAAGGAGCGCCATCTAATGCGACCCAGAAAGCGTGAACCAAAGCCGCAGCCAGATCTGGTGGGACTAACAGGCGCCGCCAATAAACACAATCCAAACATTCCAGGTAAGCAAGCGTTCGTCTGGGAAATTGGTCTATTTTTTCAAGTGAGGCATCAATTCTGATATTAAAATTTGATAGTTGCTTTAATTCCGGATTGCCAATCAATTAATCAATGGCAGCTTAATTAAATCATTTATTATACTTTTTTGCATTGGAAGAGAGAGTCTGATAAATAGATAGGTTTTTTAAAAATAAACCATCAGTTTTATTTGGTATTTCTTTGGTTAAATAATAGTTTCCCCTCACGTAATATCTGTGATGATGCGGTATTAAGACTTTTAACAAATTACGGAAAATTAGATTGCTCGACAAGTTGGCTTATTTTGATGATTCCATTAACCAAATTATTTATTAAAAAAAAGTCGGCTTCTTAAACCATTAATGGTTATGGACTCGTAAAATATTTTGGTTTTCTTCTGTATTATTAGACTTCTTTGAACTCCCACCCGTTGCTTTTAGCTAAAATAATTTAGATTGTATTGAAACTATAAATATATATACATATTTATAATTTATTTGCTTCCAATAGACAACTGTTCGTTGATGACCAACTCTCAATTTCAGGTCTCAATCACCTCGACAAGCTAAAGGCGAGCAACAACAGTGCCGGCTCAAAGCTGAGCAATGCGCTCAAGAATAATAGTCAGGCCGCAGCAGCAGCGGCGGCTGCAGCGGCAGCAGCTGCAGCAGCCAACACGCCCAATGGCATGAAGTTGCCAATCTTTGATGCCACCGCACAGTTGCCCTTTCAGGCAAATATGTTTTGGCAGCAGCCAGGCAACGCCAACTATGGACTGGACTTCAATCGTAATCCAGAGTTTCTCAAAACGCATCTAGCCGAGGCCATACGTCTGAATGCCGGCGCCAACAACAATGCCAATAGCAGCAGCGACAGCCCGCTCGGAGGCATCAGTCAGAACCATCATCACGGTGTGCCGCCGATGAAGAGTGCCCTGGACTTTACCGAAAACATGTACGACGGCATCATACGCAAGACGCTTAAGAACAGCGATGGCAGCAACATGGGTGGCAATGGCAACGCCTTGCTGGACCAGCTGCTGGTAAAGAAGACGCCATTGCCCTTCACCAACAATCGCAGCAATGACTACTCGGCGGCCTGCTCTAGCTCCGAAGCGGGTGGCAAGCGGGCGGGCAGTCCGCTGGCAGCCTATGCGGACATTAAGCGCGAGCGTCTCAGCCCGGAACGTTGTGCGGACAGCACCAGCAGCGATGAGGAGCATCCCAGCAGCAACAATAACAATAACAACAACAACAACAGCGAGTCGGCGCACAACAAGAACCAGAGTAGCCACAACAAGTGCAACAACGGCAGCAGCAACAGCACCACCAGCAACAACGGCCGCAGTCGCATGACATCTCGTGACTCAGAAACGGATGCCAGCAGCTTGAAGAGCGAACATTCCACACACAGCTCTGCCCCCCATGCGCACGCGAACAACAACAAAATGATGGATCTCAATGGCACCGCGAAGCGCGAGGCGCAGTACGCGGCGCCAGATGCCATGCCCAACTCATCGATTCTGCAAGAGAAGTTGGCGCAGATTAAGGCCGAGCTGGCGGAGTGTGCTGCCTCCGAGGAGCCCTTATAGAGCAGGTTGCAATTGCAAGGCTGGCAGCAGCAGCAGCAGCAAGGGCAGCAGCACCACCACCACCAGCAACAACAACAACAATTGACGCCAGCTTTTGCTTGGCCACCGCTGGCTGCCCATTATTACAGCTTCTAGACACACACATACACACAAGCGAAGCCGCACACTCACACACATACTATAGTACAGGCAGATAGGTGAGCAGTGTATGCATTAGTTTTATTGTACAGTGGTTTTTAGGCATTTTAAGTTTAGGTGTATTGTGTACGTATTTGTAAGTGCAGAGGTGTAGGTGTTGATGTATGTGTAGGTGTATGTGTATGCGTCTGTATGGATGGCCAAGCGATGGCCGAAGCTCCACCAATAGACAACCAAAATCAATTCAAGCCGCTTAAGCGAAATGTGTTAGGCAGCAAATTGCAAATTAAACTGGCAAGCGACTTGGCTCTTAGTTGAGCTAAAACAATTTACATTATCTATATGTATATACATATAGTATATGTGTATATACAGTTATGTAAAACAACAACTACAACTTTATATACATATATATACAGATAGAGAGAGAGAGAGAGAGAGAGAGAGAGAGAGAGAGAGAGAGAGAGAAACACACTCAAGAAACGTTCATACAATATACATACAAGTGCATTGCAATATGTATATTTTTTGTTCAGTTTTTTTTTACAATCGACAAATAGGCATTCTCTTGTACAAACAAACAAACATTCGAAATAATACAACTATGTAAAACAAATCCAAGCTAAAACCCCTTAAACCAAAACTGAGCAACTAAGCACAGACAGTGGATAGCCAATAAGCGAGAGTAAGAGAAAGGGCGCGAGAGAGATTTCATTTGAATGTAAAAGCTAACTTTTCATTTTTCTAAAAACAAAAACAAAGAACGATAACTACTTAAAATTAAAACATACACAATTTTATATTTTTTTATTCAACTAAAACATATATGAAGAAATAGCAACATAAAGCAGTTACACTGAACAACCAAACTAAGCGGCGTTTGGGCAGACATTGCAAAAAAAAACTTCAAATTTTCAAAGCATTCCAAAGGTGTTCCAACTCTTTCTCATTCAAAAACTTGCCAATTTGCAATGTGGCCACAATGCGCACGCATCAACAACAACAACAACAGCAATTCAACTACAAACAGAGAACATAATGTCAACAACAGCAACAACAACTACAATATCCGATCAATAACAACTACAACAAACTGAACAACCAGCAAGCAATAATAACAGAATTAATAATAACACAAATACCAATCCCAACCAAAAAAAATAGCAAACTAAATTCAAAAACTACGCATAAATTCACACAAAATTTGTAAGCAAGTTTTTAATTTCTTTATTTCTTACCAAAGTTCTTAAAGTTATTTAATGATTTTTTGTTTTTAGTCAAAAAACAAAGAACTAGAAACCCCCTCAAACAAAAGAGAAAACCTTTAAAATCAACAAGCATACAAAAACGGAAATCAATAAACAAAGCTGCCTTTACACATTTACAAATAAAATAAATTAGTAAGAAGAAAATAAGTGGGAAACGTTAGGACAAGCACACAAAATAATAATTCAATGAACCGGAAGAAAAAATAGCATACTCCAAAAAATAGAAAGAAAAAAAACAAAAAATTAAAAATGAAAAACACACCCCCCGACAAATGATATCATTTTATTAAGTTCTTCAACAAAATTCATTCTCTTAAATCAAAAATTGCAAATAAAACTCCCAATATATGTAACAAGCAAAATTATATGAATACATACATAGTATATGGCAACAAAAACCAAAATATAATACAAAATTTCAGTGTTTCGGTGTTTACATAATCAAAATTATATATGTGCATATGTCTAGGCTATAAAAACAAAATTAAGCATGAAATTAAACAAATTTTCGGCAAAATGTTTAAATTAAGAAAAACACAACTTGGGATGTGCAGAAAATGTTGTAAGGGACTGGACTGTTTCACATTTCTACAGGAAATATATTACTCGTAATATACCAAAAACATTTGTAAGCATACAAATTATAATTATATAAAATTCTAATCTAAAAAATGCTCCATTTATGCCATAAATATGTTCATTTTTAAAATACTTTTAGATTCAAAATTCTCCTCTTGTACATGTAGAATTTGGACTTAAGCTCAAATTATATATGATATTACGAGTGGATTTAGGATTGGCTCCCTTGTCGCTCTGCAACATTTGAAGCACATACCCAAAGAACATATTTAACTGTAATATGCTATACAAAGTCTCTATATATATATATTTATGTATGTGTGTGTCTTTATCACTACGCGTATACCTCAAAACAACAAAACACATGATCATTTTGAGCAAACTATATTTAAATGTACTTATACACTCTATACACGATTTACAAAAACGAAAGAGAAACAAAAAACAAAACAAAAATCAAAAGACATATTTACACAGTAAAATTAAAATGAGACCTCCCCCCCTTCCCTATCAGGTATACACGTGCAACACCTTTTGGAACAACCCGAACTCACTTTCACCCCCACGATACATAAGTCTTGTGTTTTTTCTGAAACGTTTCGAAATTATCTATGGATCTGTCTATGGAACATAAATGTATGCGTAAATAAAACCAGAAAAAAATATATATACACATATATATTAAACGTACCTAAAACATATTTTGTGTGCTAGTTAGTAAGTGTCAAAAGAAAATAAAAATTATATATACAATATATTTTAAAACACACACACACGCAAATGAAACCAAGAAGAAAATCAAATGAAAATGAAAGAAAAATGTTGGGTCAAGTCGGTAATATGTCAAGATGTTTAGTGAATTATAATTAAATAACAAATCAAGAACTATATACAAAAATCATTTAAGAGCATTTAGAAATTAAAGAAGATTTAAATTATAATTTAAACAAGGCAACAAATTATAAGCATATTTATTGGCTACACTCCAAATTACATTCAATGTGCATAGTGCATAATGCAAGTAAATGTTGTGGTTTAGGCAAAACTAAAAAAAAACTAAAGAACTAAAATTAAACAATTTCCTTAAGGCATACATACGAAATTTTATAAATATTTGGTATATTGGAAAAGAAAAACAAGCATTCTTTAGCAATTAAAACCAATCTAAAATTTAAAAGAACACACACACATTTGGAAATTTCATAAAGCCACAGTATGGGAATCTAAAAAAAAAAACAAACAACAAATGTTTATAACATTACAAAACAGACAAAAAACATAGTATTTATTATTGCTAATTTTATTATATTTGAAGTATACATATAAATATTTATAATATATAAATATATATACAAGTATATATATATTAGACACACTATCTGTGATTAATAATCCAAAATTTTGATGAACATTTTCTGAACGATGTTGGTTAGGCATACCTACATACATATTTCATACATATGTTAAAGAAGAAGAATGAATGAAAATTCAACAATTATAATACTGAGTCATATATAAAAAGCTATAACAAACTTGTAGGTCGATCGGATAAGAACAACTTAATAACGCAGAACGATACCTATTGCATAGGGAAGAAAGAAAGAACAAATTGTTAACTGCAGCGGAAATTGGGTGCATTCTTCACAGTACTGATTGATCACTTAGAATTATTCCACAACAACAACATCATTAGTGTGAAACAGTTCTGCAGAGTCGCTTAGCATTTATCGATAACAAAAGTGAACAGAATACTTATATATTACATCTGGCCATTGATGAAAGCGCTCTGTTAAATGTGCCCTCGATAACACAAAACTGAACGTCTATATATTGGACAAGGCATAATACATATATAACACATACATACATATATGTACTGTAAAGCCTGATTATGAAAATCACTTATTATTATAAGCGGTCAATACATACATACATAGTTACGGTTACGCAAGAGCTACGGCACATCACTAAACAGAAGAAAAAAATAGTTCAGAGCATATATAGTTGTATATATATTTTGGAATAATTTTTACTCAAAGGGCAAAAAAATACATACCGAAAACCCAGTTTATAAAACAAAATTAAAAAATGGACAAAAACAGACAGCTTTGCATATTAAAAAAATAAATTAATTAAAAAATAATTATGAAACAAAATTATACAACAAGGAAGACACAACAAATAATATGCATACGCATACAATTTATTTTGTTTATAAATTAAAACGTCAAACACATGCATGCATATGCAGATGATCTATGTATGTATAGGGGAAAACTGAAATCAAACTAAAAATAATATGAAAAAATTAAAGTGCAATTATACAGTTTATACATAAATTAAGGGAACTAATGTTATAACAAATATGAAACATTTAAAACTTATTAAAAACGGCATAATTCCAAAAAAGGTAAAATAAAAACATAAATTAGCTAAATTACAAGGCAAACAACAACAACAACAACTTTTGAGATGTTAAACAAAATTAAAACAAACAAAAAAAACCCACAGACATGTCAGCCTGGACAATACATTTAAAGGGTACGTTCGCGCAGGCAACTAGATTCCATTAAACTATCTCACAGAATTCCATTTATCTGTAGCTTTCTAAAAATTATAGTTCCGTTTGAAATTCTAAATGAAATTTATGTAGCCTTGGGAAAATTATTTGGATTATTACCAAGGCCGGGTTTATGGAACAAGTTGCCCAATGTGTGTCGACCTGAAGCACGCTGTTATGTGTCCGCGGTTTTGAGAGCTACAACCACTAATGTGTAGTAGCCTCAATGCACAGGATGCTAACAGAGACCAATCGAAAAACCAATACAATACACAATAAACCAACAACAACAAACCAGCAAAACCAAGCCAAAAGCAAGGGTCGTTAATGTACAAAATGGCAACCTTGTGGTTAGGAGGTGATTAAGACAAACACATAAACAATTGAGTGTAATGAGAGTAACAGCTTGAGAAAGTTAAATTGTATAGAATTTTTGCATGCTCAACAAAATGTGACAGTGGATGGGTAGATAGTAGTGTAGTAGGATAGGCAGGTATAGGGGCCGGGTCAGGGGCAGGGCCAGGGACAGGGACAGGGATAGAGACAGGGATGGGGGCAGCTGTTGTGCGGGCTGCCCTTTGGGAGCATGCGAAAACGCTCAGGTACGTGTTTTATTTTTCGGAGAGAAAAAAGATTGATTACCCATACATTACTTATTCTTTGTTTACTACAAAATACTAGTTAATATTTGAAAAAAAAAAAAACAGAAAATAAACATTAATTATTTGTTTAAAGAAACACACACACACACATACACACCTTTTTAGCGTGCTTAATAAATGAATTGCTCACATTTGTGTATAAAACAAACGAGTACGAGTATATGTATATGATTTGTTGAATACCAATCAAAATTTGCTGAATTTAAGTGCATATATGAGTATATATATTAAAGGTTTATTTTCTCTATTATTTATGTAAAATAGTGCATATATATATTATGCAAATAGGCAAATCAAAATTTACTTATACAAATATATATGTATGTATACTTTATTATTATTATCATTATTATTATTAATAACATAATTGCTAGCGCGCATAGCAGGCAGGCAGTTGTTAGCCTTGATTTGTGGTTTGTACATATTAGACAACATTATATGGTATTCTCTTAATATTTTTCTATTACGAATGGGCAACACATTTGAATCATAGTGCAATTGTTTCAAACAACCAACAAACAAACAAACAAACAAAAAACCAACAACAAAAATAACAAAATACATATATTTTAATTGTAACTCATATATAATTTAACAGCTTTCTTTGCTATGTCAAGAAGTACATATGTATACAACGTGTAAGCATTACATTATTTACAAAGCAAAAAATCACTTATTTTTTACAATATGGACAACTTTAAAGCAAACACATGAAAATCAAAAATCATTGTAAGTGCACATAACTTTAGTAGACATATAAAATATGACTAGGTTCTTCTTAATTATGCGCACCCAGCAAAACAAACAAACAAACAAAAGAAAGTTAATATAATTTTGCAAACAAATACAAACTACAAGTATATTGAATTTGATGTTAAATGAATGTCGTTTAAAATGAAATGCGAAATCAGTCTATAATTATAATAAAAACGAGAAACAATTCAAGTCTATGTTAAGTTATAACAGCAAAAAAAAAAACAAAAACACAACCTTATACTAAATTATGAATACAAAATTCTCCTGTTAAATATTTCTGTTCTGTTCAGTTCCACTTGAGCGATAAGCACGAATCTGAAAGCAAGCCGTACTACTACTATGTAATCAAAACCACAAGCAAACCAATAAGAACCAACAATAGCCCAGCCAAGACAACAGCAACAACAGCAAGAACAACAACAATAGCCCAAAATAATTGAACTAAAAATTGAAAAGATCTTTACAAACACAACATAGACCCTTGTTGTGTATTTAAACAAAAGTTTAAAGAACAAGCGATGAGAAACAAATGCGAAGCCTACAGTCGATTGTAATTTTCTTTTTTCTACAAGCAGTTATAAAACAGCAGCAAGCAACAAACAAACAAACAAACAAACAAACAAACAATTCAATTAAACAATAGTAATTAAATGAATACAACACTACTCTTACTACAAAACTTAAATAGACACAGTTATAGAAATAGCCACAACAATTAACTTTAAAACCAACAAACCAACCAACACTAGAAATACAAGACAGACAGACAAACACACAACAGATTTTAAAACAGTTTTTTAACCATAGCCATAACTAATACAATAGCCACATAATTAGAGTTTTCATAGCCAACAAGCATTACAATAGACAAGCCGATTTAATACCAGAAATAGAGTGACAGAGAGAGAGAGAGAGAGGGGGGGAGATGGAGTGGGAGTAAGAGAAAAAAGAAGCAGCGCTAATTCGAAGGGAGTGTTGCGCATGCGCAACATGTACCGATACAATTGATAAGAAGAAAGCAAAGAATCGAATAAACAATTTTTATTTCAATTATCAACAACTCATCACACTCACAGTTACAAAACAAAACAACAATAGCCCTAGTAAAAAAAAAAAAACAAACGAAATACTTAACATATTAATCAACAGCAATAGAATTAAGCAATTGGCAACAGAAAAGGCAAACATAATATACGACTAATATGTATAACTAAGAAAACTTTGTAACTTAACAAATGTTGCAACTTGCATTCAACATTTAACTAGCTTTTGTTCAGCAACTAAACGTAAAATAGTGTTTCTCGTTTTTAACCAACAACAATTTTCAGTTCTGAAAGAAAGTTGAAAGTCAACAACAACAACAACAAACTGATGTAAGTACAATATTTAGATTTCGGTAAAAAACTACAAAAACAACAACAACTACATACAGCAAACTGAGCAAAATATATTTTGCATTTAACTTACTTATGGCATTACATACAAATTATAAAGAAATCGACTTTTTTTGTGTAGTCAGAAAAGACAGAAATGAAATTTGTTTTCACAGCCAATAAGCATATAAAAAACGCATTATAATTAGCAATAGCCCATAAGTTTAATAATGAAATCGTATTTAGCATTAAAAACACATCAACAAACAAAAACAAAACAGCAAAGAAACAAAAAACTTTTTAATAAATACAACAACAAAGCATGCAACAAGCAACAATTTCTATAGCTTTTGCTTCTGTAAATCGTTTTGTTATGTTAAATATTATTAAATATACACATTGTTTAGCCAACCAATGTTAAAAACAAATGAAAAAGAAGATGAAGAAGATATGATGTACTTTTTATGAAGGCATAATATAATTTTAGGAATTTATTTAAACAAAACAAAATCATTTAATTCGGCTTAGTATTTTTACAAAACATTTTAAGTGACATTTAAACATTTAATTAATATTATAATTTGTTTAGAACTATACGGATCGTGCATAATTGTTTTTTATGTATACTATACACACCATAATTATGTTAAACATGAAATTATTATAAACAAAAATTTTCATTTTCGTTATTTCTATTATTATTATTTACTTCTTATTGTGTTTTAAAAGCAAAAAATCGATTTATATATATACATATATATACAATATATTTACGCAGCAAACGTTTATTAATAAAACAAACTATTTTAGTTACAAAATGCCACTTATGATTCATTTATTTTTTATTTTCCAACACACACCCCTCCCCCCTCCCATTTCCAACAAACAAACAACCAAAACAAATGTATAAAAAAAATAAAGCAAAACAAAAAAAATATAAAGACGCACTTTAAAATGCTACAATTATTACCATATTATGCAATAGTAATCAATTAAAACAAATTATAACTTAAAAATAAACAATAGCCCAAAGTAAATATTGACCGTGATGGAGCCGACTACAAATACAAATAAAAGGTAACCCCAACTTCGGCATGCCGAATATTTATGCCCTTGCAAGCATTGCGGATTGATATCTCTCCAATATCTGCATTACATAGTTGACCGATTTACATAACATAAAACAATTGCTATTTGTTTTCTTATCCGGAAAATTGTCCGAAAGTTCGAATCTACTCTTTGCTGCCTTTATTGCAGTTAAAGACACTAGCTAGAAGAGTTACGAATACAAATACTTCACTCGTAATAATATTTAATGTCTGATTCTACTTACCGAAAGACAAAACTTATTAATGCGTGGAAAAGCGGAACGGAAAACTAGAGTCAGGGGATTCGGTCGATTATAATGAAAATTATTAATTGGATTGCACTTAGTTTTCCAAATCTCTCCAAAGGAATGATCAGAATGATCAAAATTGTAAATCCCAAATACTAAGGTTAAAATGCCCTTTTGCAAGAGTATGAATAAAACTCTAACGCGGCCATTATTTGCTCCATTTTCACATTTGAAGGCAAATCGAGCGGAGAGCATGAAATTGGCAACCGAAGAAGGAAAACAACAACAGCAACAACAATAACAACAACAACAAATAAAAGCAACATTGGCACTACAATACACGAATTTTGAAAATTACGATATTTTCTGTTCTTATGTACTACTTACTACCTATGTTCTCTAACCAGTTTTAATTTAGTTAGAAAATAAGACTTTTGACCAGATTTGGCGTTTTTGGCTCGCCCACTTAACACAATTTTGAGGAAACCACTTGTGGTTATTGCAAATTCCAGACCAGGCGAATACAACAACAATCGAATCAAATCAAATCAGCAAGCACTACTCGAACACACATATATTTCTAAAACTCAAGCTTCAGGGACCAACAAAAAATATTTAATTAACTGGAAAGTCAAGTTAAAAATCAAAAGAGAGAAACAATCTACAGAAAGTATGTGTAGACAAATTTTCGACGCATATCCCTCGGAATCCACAAAATCACTAGAACCAAAAAAAAATAAATAAATAAATAAAGCTTACTGAAAAAGAGAATACTTGTAGACATTCTCGTTCATGTCTAGCAAAAGGGAACTATTTCATACGGCGTAGGCAGACATTACCAGTATTTCGAAATTCGACATGTAAAAGTTGTTTTATGTATAGAAACAAAACCCCAATGTATATGTACATAAAAACCTTTTGGTAACACATATTTACGAATACATTACGAGTAAGGCAAGGCGAAATAATTCAAAACATTTCAGGCAAGCCAGCAGACGAGTAGTTTCGGGAATAAGAAAAGATTGTATACGATACGAAAAAAACGGAAGAAAGCTAAACTTAAATTTATATTAAGTGTAAAAAGGATACTACAAAATAATTCATATGATATATTTGGCTGATATCGTACTATATGTAAAAATTTGTCAGCGGCAAAAAGTCTAAACAGAATCAAAATTTAACTCAATAAGGAATTATGATTTGGTGTAGTTTTCGTGTAAATAAAAAACCAAAAACAAAAAATAAAAATAAAAATCAGCTAAGCGCACTAACAAAATTCCACAAACACATAAACACCCACACATACACATACACATATACATACATACATGCTAAGTGGGTTTTCTATGGCAAGAATAAAATTACGAGAAACCAAACCAACCAAAAGAATACAAAAATCTCGTTAAGTAATAATAAAACAACAGAAACAACAACAACAACAAATTAGCAAAATTTTGTCGTCTTAGTAAATGCTAAATTCAAATGTGTAGTATATTTATATATTTATGTATGCATATGTTCTATGTACGTGCGTATACGCATATTAATTATTATTATACATTATTATTATGGTCACCACTGTGGGGTGACGTGCGTACGAGTCTTATTTGTACTTAGTTATGTTCGTGAAAAACTAAACAAAAACATTTAAGCCAACCAACAACAACAACAACAACATCAACGTGCTGAAATTCAATTGAATTGCAATTGGAACACCAACAAGAACAACAACAAGAACGTTTATTTTGCTTTAAAAATGTTTAACAAAAACATGGCAAAAACCATTGTAAAAAAGTATAAAATAATATACAAAGAGGCGAAGATGAAATATTTGTGTACATGTGAAAAAATATATATCAGGAGTAATGGAAAAAAATACCAACTAAAAGACACAACTATTAACTTGTAATGATGTGAACTTGGAGCATACTCTCAGTATTTTTAATAATACTGTCAATAAAAATTAAATAAATCATAAAACCAGTGCAGTCAATAAATTATTTCTTCAAGGTTTCATTGTTTTCACAGCATTTGAGATCTGACCGGAAGCGATCAGACGATCCCTGTTGAGTTCTACATGTCGTTGGGTGTAAAGACGTTAACAAGGGATTCCAACACTTACAGCAAAGTTAATAACTTATGGGATTTTGTCCTTTCACCAGCCTGTCTGAATATCTATAGGACGTATCTGATTGCACCAACTACTATTGTGCCTCTGGGACATGCTCTATGCACACTCCAAAGGCGATGTTTGACTTTGTAAGCTCCAGCGACCAACATTTTTACTACAAATTTGTTAATGTATGATCGGATATCAATTCGTCCCTGCTCTGCTAGGTGGACATTAAGAGGCCAAATCCAGGCAAATTAAACATAAGTACTTCTAGAAGACTAGAAAAGACTCGAATTTCCGTGCGGACTAGAATTGCTGCCCCCATTATTCCCATTATTTCCAGGAGCCATAATTCCACTTAGTCATAATTATACACTATATACACTACATATATATGTATATAAAATCTGGATCCATTAAACTGTTTCGAATCCTAAAAAAAAACGACAATTGAATTCCCATTCCCATTATTCTCATTATTTCCAGCAGCCATAATTATACACTAAATACTATATACACTATATATATATACATATATATATATAAATATATATAAAATCTGGGTGCATTAAACTGTTTCGAATCCTAAAAAAAGACGGCAATTGAATTTGCTTTAAAATGTAAGTATGTGGGAAGATGTTGCATATAAAGATTGTGTTGGCTTTGGGAATTTGTTGTTTTTACAAGTCTCAGATAGCTTTCGGTAAACTATCAAAATTTTAAATATTATTCTCTCTTAAACATCCCCGCCTTCAGATGGTAAACACAAAAACTACGTAAAAAATTAAAAATTTTAAAAAGCAGCAAAAAACTTGCAGCAATACTTCAAAAAAAAAAAAAAAACCTAATGACAGTCAAGCGCTTTAAGTGCGACCTCAGTCCCGAGGCCCCCACAAGTCTCAAAATCGATGATACCAATCGGTTCGATTGTTGTCATGTTCACGATCGCATACCGTACGATGCCGAGTGCTTTCTCAAGGATGTCTCAAAGGAACTCAATATGCTATACCGACGCCACAGCAGAATGATTGAGAAACGCAAACGCCTTATGGAGCTGGCATTACCGGTGCGTCGTTGGTGCCGCTTTGTTCCCAGATGCCCATGTCGATTTGAGAAGTCAATTGAAATGGTGCCAGCCGATCCCCCAATACACACACGCACCGAACAACTGGCGCTACCGCTGATCCGGTACGTTCCTCCCTTTTTCAAATTCTGAAGCCTCATCTAGCATTTATGTATGTCACTTCTACAGACGCCTACAGGTTCGAAGAGCTGATGCTCTGGTCAAAGGCGACAAGATTACTGAGGTGATATTGAATCGCTGGCTACGCAACAGTTATCTCTCGCTATACAGTCGCTTAAGCAACACACAGCCCATGAAAAAACCGTAAGTCTAAGCGGAGAGTGGCATCTATGTACTATACATCCATCATGCGTTTTTTACCTCCACATTTTCAGTCCCAAACCCAAAAAACAGAGCAAAAAACAAAAAGCGCGTCACGCCAAATACATTGAAACGCTGGCCAAGCCCAAACAAATTCCGAAGCCCGCGAAGCCGGTAAGTTAAGCAAATAGCCAAGCAGCCATCCAGGTTGCCCCGAATAACAACGAATAACACCCTACAACGCCCTATAGGAGCGCAATGTTGGCGAAATGGATAAGAAGCGTCTCAAAAAGCTGGCGCGTCCGAAGAAACGTATCGAGGATATCAAACAACCATGGGAATTCACGAAAGCATTGAAAACCTACAAACCAACTGCTCGCATCCTAGCTATCGCCAAGCCCCTAATACGTGAAAATTTTCACATTAATGAGGAGCCTGAGAAAGTCTCGCGCAATGCCCTCAAATACAAAGGTAAACGCTAATTTTTCAAAAGTAGGTTTTGATTTATACATTTTTGTTCATTCTATTCACAGCCTCTCCACGTGTTAAAGAGATGGCGCAACCATTAAAGGTGTTCGATCGTAACGCTGGTGCCGCTGAGACAGCTGATGACCCGTTCACGATATCCCCAAATGCACTCAAGTACAAGGCAACGTCACGTATCAAGGAACTGGCCGAACCAAAGGAGTTCGAAAACACGCACATTCGCGAAAATCCTTTCGCCATCTCCCCAGCTGCACTCAAGGCCAAGGCCTCACCTCGCCTCATCGAATTGGCCAAACCGAAGGGTGGTTAACAACTCATTGTCTAATTTTCAGTTTTGGATATATATTTGGCTATTTTCTCTTTTGGTCTTTTTGCATTGTTTTGGCTAATATAAGTAGTATGTATATGTAAATAAAAAGTTTTATAAAAAATGACACTGTGAAGTGATCTTTGGGCCAAGAATGGAACACAATTTAGTAAGATAATATCAAGATCGCCCTGTTTACACTGCAAAAATATATGAAAAGTCCTTATGATGCAGTCCATGCGATCAGTAGATGGTCCACTGAAGGTGGCTTCCGTAGCTTGTTCGATACTGCTTCTGAATTTCTATCAAGTAATGAGACCACGTATAATTAGTAATCATTAATCACTAATCGAAATTACCTGGGGACGGCGCTCATCGATACATAAAAGATCACCATGGCGAGACGAATCGATATAACCATGCAAGGCTACCCGTACACTAATAGAAAAATGGTGCTCCGAAGTATTATATTTCTCGAATTGTACTTTCAAGTACGATTTCCACATGTGTGTGTAATTCGTAATTCGAGCGCAATGCAGACTAATCAAATCTTAATGTCAATATCAATAATCCCATTTCAAAAAGATAATAATAAAAAAAAAACTCGTCCTTTCTCTGACCTAGGGGAATCTGGATGCCAACTTTGGTTATTCTAGCTTTTATAGTTTCTGAGATCCTTGCGTTCATCCAGACGGACAGACGGACGGACAGACGGACGGACAGACAGACGGACAGGCGGACGGACATGTCTAGATCGATTTCTCTCGTCATGCTGATTCAGAATATATAGATGCTTCCTTCTGCATGTTACATACTTTGCACAAACCTAATATACCCTTTTTACCCTACGGGTACAGGGTATAATTATACTTAAATGAGAAGCATCATTTATATTTTATATTCCAAGTATGTATAATAAATAACCCTTAACGAAAGTTTCTCGCGAAAACCAAATCTAAATCAATTTTATTGCAGAATTGTTTACTAAATAAAGCCGGGATTAAAACAGTCTATAATCAATAGTTTGATAAATAGTCTCAAATCAAGATTTTTGGTCTTGGTATTAGAACTTTCGAGCAGTCAAGTAGAATAGACCGATTTTGCAATTGATTCTTTCTCTCTTTTTTAAACTTTTCGTACCGAATTTTGTATGCATTGAATAACCCATAAAATGCAATTTATGAGAGCGGAATTGAACAAATTTGTTGTAGGGCCATAATGGATGGCTTCTAAAATATACAGAAGTTGTAGGGAGGGGGCCCAGAACTTTGTGAAAACCTCCGCATCGCTTCTCTAATATTTATGTACTATATGTACATTTTGTACAAATTACTTTATTTCTTTCTTTGATCTAATTAGAAATAAGTGTTAATACATAAATACATGTAAAAAGATCTCTTGACGAATACAAATGAAATTGTTTTCGGATTTAAATAATTTATTTATTGGTTTTTTCTCTCGTTCTTATATGGAGTTACGTGGTCTACGCTACACTTTGATTTGGTTTAAATATATTGAGTTTGCTTGTTGATACACATTGGTTTGGTAATCTTAACAAAATGAAACATAAGCTAAGAGTTGGCACCAAAAATACAATGTGTTTATGAGAAAAATACATAATACAAAAAATTTAAAATAATTTTCTTGGGTAAAATAATACAGAAATTTGAAAATAATAATGATAAGGACCAATCTGTAAAAGTAATGTGGTAGGTACATGGAATTTATAACTGCTGGATATGGGCATTGACTAAACTAAAATATTCGGCAGAAATAATACTCGATGGATGGCATTGAAACATAAGAGACGAACATACTGCGCACTAATGATAAACTAATAAGAAAGAAACTAAATCAACTTTTTAACAATACAATTTTGTAACAACACAACTGCCTATGGCCCGTCTTAATGTTTTTGTGTGTATTTGTGTAGGTAAGCTTGAGTCAGTAATTTATGGTTGTTGGCTATTGTGACTGTCCATTTACTAGCACGCTTAGTGCAGATTTGAAATGATGGCGCGTGTAAAGTCCTGCGTTGTTGATTGGCCGCCCAGATCCTTGGTGCGCACCTTGCCGTCCAAAAGCACCTTGTTGATGGCATTACTAATAACTTCGCTGTAGGTGTGCAAGTTGATGTGACGCAACAGTTTTGTGCCACACAATAGCATTGCCGTTGGGTTAGCCACGTTCTTGCCAACAGCCTCAGCGAAGGTATGACGTGCACCCTAAAAAACAAAATAACATGAGTTAAAAATCAGTCATTGATCAGTCTGAAGCGATCAAGTATTTACCGGCTCGAACACCACCGTCTCCGCTGAATACGAAGCGCCTGCAACGACGCCAGCGCCGCCCACTAAACCTGATGCTAAATTGTCTACAATGGCGCCATAGAGATTTGGCGTGACCATGACATCGAACTGGTTGGGGTTGGAAACCATTTGCATGGTTGTATTGTCCACAATCATCTTTTCGAATTGTATGCGGGGATAAAGTTTCGAGATTTCCTCGCACGACTTCAAAAACAAGCCATCGCCCAGCTTCATGATGTTGGCCTTATGCACAGCAGTCACCTTCTTGCGGTTATTCTTCGTAGCATAATCAAAGGCAAACTTGGCAATGCGCATCGATTTCTTGGCAGTAATAATCTTTAGGCACTCGACAATTCCAGGCACCGATTCGTGCTCCAGCGCAGAATATTCACCCTCAGTCTGTTCACGAATGATGACCGTATCGATGTTGGAGTGGCGCGTCTTTACACCAGGCAAGCTGCGAACATGCACAACGTTGGCATAGAGATCGAGATCCGTGCGCAGTTTCATGTTGAGCGTTTGCAGGTCACCGACATTGCTATAATCGGGAGTAGCCAAAATACCCTGCCAAAGAGGAGTTAATCGAATAAACAAATCCAAAAACTACACTGCGGTAGAATAGTTAGCAACACTAACCTTGATGCAGACTTTGTTCTTTTGGATTGACGCCACAACATCCTCGAGCTTGGCACTCAGCACAGGATTGATTTCCGACAGGAAGTACGATTCGAAGTCGACAGGGACATTAGCCGCCTTGAAGACCTCTTGTAGGGAATATACTAGCTCAGGACCTACACCATCGCCGGGTATGAGTGTGCAGGTGGTCCTGTTGCCACCATAATTGGAATCCTGCATTAGAATTCAAAACAGTGACGTATTACATCGAAAGGTCGCAACTATCTTTAACCAACTTTACATTAAACTTACATGGTTGAGGGCAGCCGTGGTGTGGAGACTACGCGCCGCTGCTGCCTAGTGATTAAAAATAATCATAATTAGTATTTACTCGCCAGGACTAAGCCCTATAACCTCAAAATTGGCACATCTGCGTGTCTTTGCACAGAACCGTGACTGCTCTGGCGGCTGCAGCCAACACGCAAGTGTTTATGTAAGCACAATATCTCGGAAATACGCTATACAGCCTGCCTCTCGTATTTACCTGCATAAATGTGCGTCCCACTGTTCTAGCCAGCATTGCCATGTTTCTTGGTTGCGTGTCCTTTGGGAAGTTGAGCTAGCGAGCAGTATAAACTAATTGTTAAATTTGAATTTTATAATTGAATTTTGCAAAAATTCAATCGGCCACCACGGGTAACAGCTGACTGCCACCTAGAGGTGGGCGATATTTAAATACCTATGCACCTCAATGGCTTAAGTCACAGTTCTGACGGTTTTTTGAAAATTATATATGACAAAAACTCAATCTTAAAGATAGCCTTGGCTAAAATGGCGTGCGGAAAACGTGTTATACGAAATGTGTTCCTGTAATTACTGACATACAAAAGCGTTAGTTACAGCCGTAGCAACCACTTCTGCTATTCTCTAGCACAGCAGTCAACAGTGTGCACACACCACTAAGTGCACAAAATATTCTATAGTTTGGCGCGCTACTGTTTGATCTTTAAATTCAGAAAGATCCATATACTTTTGTATTTTATGTAATTTGTAAGCGCAAATAGCAAATTGATAATCATGATCAATATATTTTTTTTATTTACCAGAAGGACTTTGAATTTCTGTTCATGTTTTTATTTTACATTCTTATACACTAGTTTTAGAAGATAGAATTTCAATTTGGTCCCACACATCAGTCAAAATTGCATTTTCCGATTTAAATCCAAAAATACCATGAGAGCTGCAGTATCTTTGTTCCGAAACCACCTCTCGCGCATTCATGCGGAGGCGTTGCCGAGGGAATACTACGGGTGGGAATCAGTATCCAAACAAATCTTATCAATCAATTACTCAACCCACCCACAGCGAAAGTACGATGCCCCGTTGTCGCTTCATGCAGTACACGCGCCCAATGGATGCCCAAAAGCGACTCGGTATGGTGTCTGAGGATGGCACAAAAATGGTTGAGCTCTCGAACATTACCTGCGCCGCACCAGACATGATACAGTTTATACATCAAAGATACTGCATGGACAGCCTGCTCGATAGTGTACAGTATATGGATGTGCAGGAGGTGGGGGAAGATGTGGTGCTGCTGCCACCGATCAATGCACCGAGCAAAATCATCGGCGTCGGCTGCAATTACCTCGACAGCTGCGATGAGCAGCACCAGTCTGTGCCCAGAGAGCCGGCCTTCTTTGTGAAGTTCAACACATCGATTATCGGCGCCCTGGACAACATACGGGCTCATAATATAGCCAAAGTAAGTGATCTCACGTAATCTTGTAGTATTTCACAGTACTTTGAAGGAGAACTTTTTCCTATCACCAGCGCATTGACTACGGTTGCCAGCTCGCCGTCGTCATTGGCAAGCAATGCCGTCATGTTCCGCGCATCTCAGCCATGTCCTGTGTGTTCGGTTACATGCTCGCCCAGGATATAACGGCGCGGGACTGGCAGGCACTCCTAGGCGGTCAAGTGATGTTGGGCAAATCACTTGACACTTTCTGCCCGTTGGGACCAGTTCTAGTGCACAAGATACACATGCCCGACGTAAACAACTTGTGGATCAAGACCTTTGTCAATGGCCAGGAACGACAAAGTGGCAGTACCCGAAACATGATATTCAAGATAGACTACCTCATACATCGCCTTACACAGTAAGTGGCTATATCAACAGATCTAACTAATAGGAGCTGTATGTAGTTGATACGGGAGAGTATATGAACATTCATATCTCTCTGTATTTCTGTTGATTATTTGAGAAAAATACATTTGTTGTTACTTTTGTGGCGTTCCGTTGTTTTCCCCAGATTCATGACGCTTTGCCCCGGCGACATTATCTTGACAGGAACACCTGCCGGTTCCGGAGCCTATCTCAAGCCTTCCACATTCCTTAAGCCCGGCGATCTCGTTGAGAGTGAAATACAAAATTTAGGTAAAATGCGAAATAAAGTGGTCAATCCGTATGCCTAAGCACCGTACACTCTTTTAATTAACCTGGCCTTTCTCTATTTTCATAAATATGTATATTATTTATAATTTGTATAATTGCAGCTAAAAGGAAATTTTACAAAAACGTTTTTTAATGATTCATGTTTGACTTTTTCTTGCACTTTTAAACAGAGAGAGAACTGCTATAACAAATTGTTCAGGATGATTTGAGTCTCCTGCTTAACCTTTTCTGTTTTGCGTTAAATTGGACAAAAATAAAATGTCGGGCAAATTAAAACGGATAAACGAGTAGGGAAACATAATCTACAAATACAACAAGCCACTGGCTGCGGCATGTGCCATTAGTGTGTTGGCCGCCTGCTGAGTCTCCAGCATGAGACGCGCCTCCTTCATCCACTCGCCGGCTATTTTGCGGGGCGCTCCTTCCAGCAGATTCAAGTACTTAAGCGCCTGCAGAAAATCGCTCCGCTCCACATGATACCTGTATAACGAAATAACATGAAGCTTGGACTTAAGATTTTAAGAATTAGAGTTTATCGCACCTGGCCCTGTTCAAAATGTCATAGGTGTCCAATTTACTAAAGTCAAAGGGTTTGTTCTCGAGCTCATCCTTGGAAATGGGATTATCCGGTCGCAAGATGAACAACGATTGCAGATAGGAAAGGAAATAGATGGGTAGACTCGCACCGTCTTCAGGCACCAGCGCCAAGCGACGCGCTATGCGCTCCACATTGACGAATCGTTCGCGTAAAGCATCCTCTGGATAAACACCACGCTCCTGAGCCTCCTTGGGCATGTTTTGCAAGACGGCAGCGACTAATTCATCGCCCTCTGCAAAAATATCATTAATATTGTCCCATGGAAATCAGAAATCCACTTACTTGCCACCTTGGCAATCGCGTTGATCTCGTTCTTAAGTGGACGCAGCTTATCCTTGTAGTGCACTCCAGGAGTGGCAGTGCGCACCGAAGCCCACAGAGCTTGGCAAGCGGCCCACAAGGCTTGCGCTTGATTGGCAGTACGTTCGGTTTCTGCACGTTCTGTGAGTAAATTATTAAGCTGTTAAGCAAAGGAACATCATAGATCTTTCAAATGAAACAGGAAATCAAACATGGTCTGATTTTAGCCGTAAAAACTATTGTCAGTAGAATGTGTTGGTCAATTGTCATCAAAATTAACATTTATGTAATGTAACTAAGAAATCATTTACAGTCTTAATGCTTTTGTCAAATAGATTTTCCTCGACCACTCGGCAGTAATAAATAGTAGTTAAATAAATGTCGGTTTAATTTCCTGCTACAAACCACAAGCGATACCTTTAAATTCCTGATCAATTTCTATACGAGCAGCATGTAGTTTTAAAAAGTTTAATTACAAAATAGCTAGCCAGGTTTAAGCTGCAATACTACTAGCTTTAAAGAACCCAAGTAACTCACCAGCTAGGGCAGCGTCCATGCCTCGCAATTTGCCCAGCATGGCAGCCAGCTGTAGCTTATAGTTGGCTTTCTCCGCTGCCAGCTTCTCTTCAAGCTCGCGCTTGAAAGTACGTGTAAGATCCGTTTCGCGTTGGGTAACAATGTCCTTGATGTGATCGGCATGCGCTTCAGCTTGCTTTTTTAATTGCAAACGCAGCTGCTTGTCGGCATCGGCATGGATTTGGAAAATCTTCTTTTGATTATCCACAGCCAGTTTGCGCTTCTCAGCCTCGAGGTGGTATTCCAGTTGAGCGCGTAGGGCTTCCGAATCGTTGTCACCGCGCACGGCATCAATAGCACGTTTTAGACGCAGCTCACCATCAGTTTGGAGACGCTGCAGCTCCTTCTGATAAGCTAGCACATGCGTGTAGGCATGCAGTATGAATAAATCAAGATCGTCCTTTGCCAAATCAAGTTTCTTTTCGGACAGGTTGAGGCCGGGGAATATG
Organism: Scaptodrosophila lebanonensis; assembly: GCF_003285725.1. Taxonomy (NCBI): domain Eukaryota; kingdom Metazoa; phylum Arthropoda; class Insecta; order Diptera; family Drosophilidae; genus Scaptodrosophila; species Scaptodrosophila lebanonensis. Next base: position 15,162,495 of record NW_022060538.1, read on the forward strand.
GATTCGATTTCGTCAATGAAATAGTTTCGAGCCTGCTCTACGCTACGCCAATATTTATCCGACACACTGGCCATATCTTTGTGTCTATAGAGCTCATCCTTTACAGAGCTGATGTGACCAACCAGTTTCTTGATTTTATTGCGCACCGCTTCGACATCATCGTGATTTTGCGCCGTTGCCACCTTACTCAACGCCACCTCACACTTTTCTGCAAGCAAAAAGAATCCACTTAAGATGCATGGAAATGGATATATTTATCTACTAACCAATCATAGATTGCGCATCTCGTGCTGAGCGCTCAGCCGTTGAGACTGCCGTGTCACGGGCACTCGTGCGGTTCTTCAATGTTGTCCATAGCGATGTGTCGGAATTCTCCACAGCCTTATCAACCACGCGACGCACATCCTCATTGAAACTGCCGATAAGTGTAAAGTCAAGATAGAGCCTTTTAATGCTTGTTCGGTGACTCACCTCTTTAATATGCTAATGGCCGTATTGTATTCCTTGAGCGCCAGCTGTGCGGATAGCTCAATAGCCTTCTCTAGTTCAAGAACGTCACGTGGCAGTGGCTCGGCCTTAGGCGCTGGCGATTTTGGCACAGCTACGGGGGTTGCTGCAGCCGGCTTGGCACCTTCTTTCTTTTCTGCGATTTTTTCGGATGCCGGCGCCTTCACCGCTTTGATCGGTTGCACGCGCGTATCAGCATCCGGCCGGACGGACCCTGCACTGCTGCCGCCAAACAAACCTGTGACCTTCGACGTGACGCTGTCCATAGAATCACTCACATTAGTAAAGGTTTTCTTCACGCTGTCGATTTGTTCGTTTATGTTTTTGGTAATTCCCTGAAATGGAGGCTCCTCTTTGAGAGCAACTTTAATGATTGATTCAGCGCCGGGAACATTTTTCTCAACCAGTTTACGGAACTCGTTGTCGTATCTGAAAATGCACGTGAAATGAAATAGCAGCCACAACGATGCCTTACTCTCTATTTTTTCTCTAGGAAACTCACTTGGCGTATGTTATAACGCCGCCGACTGCAGCCAGTGGTGTCACGATGAGCATCACTTTGCCAAAGCCAGCTTCGCGCATATGTGGTGGTAGGCCCTGACCATGCTGATGTCCATTGCTGCCCCCACTACCTCCACTGCTACTACTGCTGTTGTTATTGCTGTATTGCCTACCATTCTTCTGCTGCAACGTACGCTGGAATATAAGCAAACAAACGACTTGGTAACAACTCTAGGGTAGACATGGGCTTATTTAGCCACTGTTCGTCCACTTCGCATGATCATGTGCCACCCAATCACCCACAAATTTCCATTGGGCATTGCTTGCCATCCCTTAGGGCGCTCAAAACTGCTGGAATTTTGGAAATTTACGCATATTTCTTGCATTCGGTAGATGACATAACAATCGCACTTGTATATTTTTGCAATTGGATTTATTTGTGGGTGCGCGGGGGACACAGCGACGTCACGATTGATTTTCACGTTCCGCAGAACTTTGCGTGTTATCTCATTCAGTTACCTGCAACGCACACTTGCACTGATCTTTAAACGCTAGCCGATACATATTGTTGTCACAAAATTTTGTTAATTTAGTTAGCTAGGTGCCTGCTGCAGACGCTCCGTGTATTAACCGGCGGCGTGAATAGTTTTTTCCTACCCAATGCTTTTCTACGTTAAATACTGGCCTGGTTGGATGTCGCCGTCTGTTGTGACTGTCAAACGACGTCTGCTTCTGGTGCTTCTTCTTATTCCACATGCATACGTTAGTTTTGCATGCACTGGTCGAGATAAGAATGACGTTTGTGTGTGCAATTTCTAACGGCATAAATTCTTGTGAAATTTTAGAATTTGTGTTTACAAAAATTTCCCAAATATATATGTAGATATAAGTAATAGTGCCAGAAATTTGAATTTTAATATGCAATTGTGAATGGCAAGAGGCAGTCCCTGAACATGTGTTCTCTTCAAACAGCTGATGATTAAAGCTGTTACGCGACGACCAATAGGACAAGTGGCGGAATTTGTTAAAATTATTGATTTATTAATATAATAAAATGCTGCGTACATTAATAACCGGTGGTAAGTTGAGCTGATTTTAAAATAGTGCTGTTTTAAAATTAAGCATTTATGGTTTGCCTTTTAGCGCTTCGCAGTGTTTGCCGCACAACACCGGCTCTCCAACTTCCACATCGAGCTAGTTTTAGCCAATTGATAAGTTCACGAAGCTTAGAACTCAAATCAACTCTATTGCCTGCCACATCGCTTACCCCCAAGGCAATGCTAATACAGCTGCCAACGCTCGTTCCATCCCGTAATGTTACTAAGTTCTCCCTCATCAAGGGCAAACGTAAGACTGTTAAGGCGGTTCTGAAGCGCTTCAAGCGTCTGGACTGGGGTGCTTGGATCCGCACACACTCTGGGCGCAACAAGAAGTTGTTCAAAAAGTCTTCAGCTCTTAAACGCCGGTTACGGCAACATGTCTTTACCAATGCAACACAGAGCTGGCTTCTGGACAAGATGGTCACGAGCTATTGGCGCAGGCCAAAGCCCTACATCAACGATCCCTATGCGCCGTACCACCGCCGCGACGAATACTTTGCCACCAAATCGAAAGTATTTAAAGTATAACTCTTTTTATTTTGGTTAAATGCACTACGGTCGTTTCATATGTGAATAAAATTATTTAACAATTCATTGAAAATGGCTTTTAGGGTGCCACAACATTATTGGTTAACAGGCCGAGGCCTTCTATTTCGGTCTTGATAACATCGCCAGGTTTTAGGAATTCCGGTGGACTGCGATGAACGCCCACACCTTTGGGAGTACCGGTTAAGATGATGTCGCCAGGCAACAAGGTTATGAATCTATAGAACAAAAGCATAGCTAAGAAACATAATTTTTAATTGTCCGACAGCTGCTTACTGTGTGAGCCTGTTAATGACATCGTCGATCTTGTAGATCATATTGCCGGTGTTTCCGTTTTGCTTTTCCACGCCATTAATCCATGTCTTCAATGGCAAATCGTACACATCCTTTATGAGACTTTTATGAACAATTGCAGGGCCCAACGGAAGAAACGTATCCATGGATTTACCCAATAGGAATTGCCCTCCATTACGCTCCTTCTGCCAGTCCCGTGCTGAGATGTCTTGGGCGACAGAGTAGCCAAAAACATAATCCATGGCTTGCTCCCGCGGCACTTGGCGCGCTACCTTGCCAATAACCACAGCCAGCTCCACTTCCCAATCGATTTTCTACAAAAAAACACTTCTTATCTTATCTACAGATGTGGTGCCCTTCATTTGGCAACTTACGCTACTAGCGGCATGGGCTATTACGTTATCTCTTGGCCCGACAAGCGCATTGTTATATTTGCTGAAGAACATGGGTTCCTTGGGGGCAGGCTTATTCTGCTCATCACAATGATCCTGGTAGTTCAGACCAATGCAAATGATCTTACCTGGGTCTGTTAGGGGTGGTAGCAGAGTGACGTCATCGTTCAGAGGCACCTTGGGTAAATTTTGAGCCTTTGCTGCTATCTCTTCTATATTAGAAGTTTGGGAAATAAAAGTTTTTACATCATTTGTCACGCCCTCCAGCTCTGCCGACAGCTCCACCAATGACTTCCCATCTTCGGCAAGTAACCCCATGCGTTTGCAGAGGTCACCTTTCCGCAAATATTGCACGAAACGCATTCTGGCAGCTAACATTTATGACTGTTGACGAGTTGAGCTTCAATTGGCTCCACAAGTGCATAAATAATGGAGCTTTACGTAAAAGCGGGCGACTATCAATTGAAACGTATTTTCGAGCACTGCCTAACCGACAGTTTAGGGGGCACTGAATGGAATTTTTCTCCAGCTGTGACAATTGAAATTAATAACCGTTACAGTTTAGGAGTTCACAGTTTGAAATATGCATTTAACATTTATTAGCTTTTATAATCATTTTCGTGAGATATTACTATCATTGAACAGTGCAGCTAAATACATTAAGCACTTCATTTCAAATTTTAGAACATTATCAATAAATTAACCTGATCTCTTCAACTGAAATTCCTTATTCGCTACCTGCAGAAACTTTGCCATCGCCAGTGTTAAGCTTCTCGGATAACTCATATTTCCAACGCATGTATGTGACACGCATGCGATCCCAAACGTTATCAAAGGAATCCATGGCTGGGCGGACATCAAGTAAGGCGAATCGGTAATCTTTGTCCACAAGACCGCCATCATAGTAATCAATGACATAGCGGACATCCTTGCCACAGCGATCAACAATCCAGTCGTGACGATCAAAAGGCAACTCATAGCTGGAAAAGTAAAAGCGATTAAGAATGATTTCGACAGAACTCTAAATCTTAACCCAACCTACCCCAACAGGCTACGGAAACGAGCACGTGGACTGAAATCTTTAGCTTTGCCGCCAAAGCTTTTAAGGCGCGGATTACCGCACTCTTTGGCATGTAGCGCTTCCCATTTAAGTACCTCCTGCCAGGCCTGTTCATTGTTGGCATTGTGAATACGAATGATGTCACCCATATCCTTCTGGGAGACATCTTCCTTTTTCCAGCGCCAGCCCTTGCGTAGCATAGCGTTCCAGAACATCTGTTGACTTGGATATTGCCAGAACTGCACACTGCCATCCTCGGTGACCTTGGGAATGGTTGAGGTCTGACGATCCGTGGGCAAGGGGAAGGGCTGATCTGGTGCAGGTTGCTGGTTGGCTGGTGGCATCATGTTTAGCGGATTAACATCGCTATTGTCATGTTGTACTGGGCATTCGGAGGCCGATGACATTTTGGGATGTGGTGGAACAGCCGAGGCCGATTGTTTGTCCCCTTGATGTTTTTGATGCATTGGACACTCTGGTGGTGGCGAACCGGCCATTGCCATGTGCTTGGCATGATCAGCTGGCATGCTCTTGTTAGCCTCCAAATGTACATTGGTCAGTGCGGTGTTTCCCATTGTGCCAGGTTCTGAAACAAAGGGTTTTCCAAGAATGTGTGTCACGAGCCATTTCTCCCTGCGCCTTATTCTCAATTGCGTAATTGCTGCACTTGCAATTGCAAGCGACAGTTGGTAACTGAGAGGTAGGTGCTTACCTGAATTTGTTCCTTTTGCAATACAAAATGTGTTCTTATGTAAAATATATAAATTTCCAAGAGTTTTAATTGATATTAACAGCTCAGGCTCATTGTGAGGCTTATCGTCGTCCCAGAGTTCTTGGCGAGGTTACATGAGTTGACATCTTCATAAAGTCTGGCAACGCTGTTTTAGTGTTGACTATGACTGCAGATAATAGACGTTTACCACACTACCAGCCAATAGCCCATACTAATTTTGGGTAGTTTTCAGATTTTTGCAATAAAAGGTGAGTTGGTTGACTTTAACATATCATAGGCAGCTTCAAGTAAATTATTGGGAGTAGTTAATCGCACTTAAGACACATTTGGCAACTCAGCAGAAACAATAATTGTGATAAATTCCGGTGCTAACATCTACTGCTCTTACTCTGTGATGTAACCATTACCTGACAGAGCCACGGCTTATATTTTGTTTATATTTGCGAAAATTGAACAACTGATAATTAATACATTGTTCTTATAGCATGGCTGCCGTGTTCCGTGTCGGCCTCGTGCGGTTCGTCTGCCGCGGTGCCACCCCCTCAACTTTGCTGCAGGCACAGACGAACGCACTGCCCTCCGCCTTCATGCAAAAGTGCAACATCTCCGGCAAGACAATGCGCGGAGGTCCCCGCGTGCCCAAGGCAGCTCCCTATCCGTACAAGACGAAGAAATACACTGTCATAAATGCATTCTTTGACAAGACCTCAAAACGCTTTGATGAAAACTCGAAAGTCATATGCGTCGAGGGTCCGATAGCGGCAGGCAAGACAAAGTTTGCCAAAGAGTTGGCTGAGGAGTTGGACATGCAGTACTTTCCTGCTGTAGATATGGATCTTGTGTATATCAACTCCTATGGCTATGATTTGCGCAAACTCGATCCCCAGCTACCTCCCAGCTGCCGTAGCTACGATGTGCGTGATTTTTGCTGTGATCCCAATCACGACTTGGCCGCCCAGTTCCAGATACGCATGTATATGCTGCGCTATTCGCAGTACATTGATGCACTACAGCACGTACTGTCCACCGGCCAAGGCGTCGTGCTCGAGCGCAGTCCATATTCTGACTTTGTCTTCATGGAGGCGATGTTCCGTCAGGGCTACTTGTCTCGCGGCGCACGCTCTGTTTATAACGAGGTGCGTCAGAACACTATTGGTGAGCTGTTAAAGCCTCATCTTGTTGTTTATTTGGACCTACCCGTGGATGCAGTACAGCGGCAGATCAAGGCCCGCAATGTAGACTACGAAGTGCAGTCGAAGGTGTTCAGCGAGGCTTATCTCCGTGATCTTGAAACGCTCTACAAGCAGCAATTCCTCAAGGACATTGCTTCTCATGCTGAGCTTTTGATTTACGATTGGAGTGCTGGCGGCGAAACCGAGGTCGTGGTGGAGGATATCGAGCGCATCGATTTCGAGCAATACGAGTCGGATCCACACAACAAAAAGATGCTGGATTGGCGCTTCCCACTGGAGACCGAATGGTGTGAGGCACGTATCAAGTACTGCAATGAGAAGCCCGACTTGATGAACTACTTCAATGTACCACGCTATGATGTGCCTGAGCTACTGCGTGGCGCCGATGAAGGCAAAGTGTGGCGTGATGTTTGGTTTAATGTGAGTAACATGGATATTGTTAAGCAGATTACTATTCTAACTTTTACCTTAACAGGCACCCGGTATGAAATATCGCCCTGGTTACAACGAAGATGTTGGCGATACTGGCCTCTTGACCAAAACCAAGATTGGTATCAACGAGCCTGTCTAGGGTGTTGTACGTAGTCAGGATGTTTGACGAATTGTGTTAATTATCTAATAAAAAAAACCAATCTAGTAAATTAATGTAATGTCGCTCACACATGTGCATAATTTCGTATAATTCATGCATATTGTTTGATTATTTTGTACAATTATTTAGCACTTGTTAGCGGAACATTTGATATTTGTTCTCAATCGCTATCATAATCATTTTTACCACCCCCAACAGATGTTAGGGGACGTCTTGATTCCTCGTCTGAGCCATATACCACTTCTTCGTCGGAATCGTTAATCATTGAAAACGCTGGATTATCCTTTGTGACGGCCAATTCGGCCTGGGCAAAGCGTTCATTCGGAGAATACACATAAGCACATGTGTACAGATAAAAGTTCAACAGACCATAAAAGCACATAAACTGTGCTGAACTCTGGTAGGTGGTATTCAGTGAGGCGACAAAGTTGTCCTCCAATATGCCGAACCCAAAACGACAAACGGTGACTGTTATGGATATGGACAATACAAAAAGCATAAGCAGTGTTAAAAATTTCAGGCGCATATCTGAAAAAAAATTAAGAAACAATTATGAAAATTTTCAAAATCTCCGATATTATAAGTAACGCACCAAAGTAAGGCATGAATCGCAGTTCCGTATAGGCACGAAGAACCAACAATGCCAGATATAGCACGTACATGCAGCACGCAATGTAAAAGAATATTTGAAAGCTCTGTAAGGGAGAAAAACCATTAGTACACCTCAAATATTGTGGTTCATAAAATACAAAATAATTGCTTTTCTTCTCCACTCTGTGCGGATGGACTCTAAACTGATTTTCAATGAAAGTTTTCGTGATAACTTAGCGCTGAGCTGAAGTTTATTAAAAGTTGTGGTAAAGTTATTAAACATACATATAAACTCATAATTTTTATAAGAACAGAGCCCAGGTGGTTTTGGAATACCACCTTTTGAATTAATGTTGCTACTCACATTGTAGTTTTTGGTATCCACAAAATGGCTATATGTAGGATCCTTCAGTTCGTTGCATTTTTCCCAAGTAGCCAGGACAATGGCGCACAGCCAAATGGGCAGGATGACAATAACTTTTATCAAATAGAAGCGCACAAAGCGGCGTTCGTTCTGTCGCAGGCCATGGTAGATGCACAGCCAGAACATGAGCAAGGCGCATAGGAATGTGGCCTGGAGAACGCCATCCAGCATGCCCGGTAACCAGCTGTTCATCATAAAAACCAGTGGAAAGAAGGGATCTTTAACAGAAAGAAGCTTTTAAATGACAAATGCTCATGGGAAGACAAATAAATCTTACTATCATAAAGGAATAACAATGGCAACAATATGGACAGCCATTTTTGCTCGATCGACCAATCGTAAATAGGATATTTCCTCAAGGAGTGTGCGTACCAACACTGAATGTTAAAGAATACCATTAATTGAGTCCATATAAATAAATCATTGTTTTACTTACGATCACGATGAAGGTGAAGAGCAGAAAAATGAATCTAAACCATATCTCGATTTGTGTGAATTCCGGACTGTATGTCTTAAACTGTAAATGAAACGTTAAATTATTTTTTAGATCGGCAAATATGTATTATAACCAAGATCCTAAGCAACATTTAAAAATTATATAATAACGTCTTACACACACAACTGCCTTTTGTGGTCAGACAGATAAAAAACACTACCAAAAATTGTAAATAGAAGAGGAGAACTTCATATATGGAAAACATTTAACAAAACTCAAGAATATCTACTTTTCACCTTTTAATTCAATTGTGTACTAAAATCAATTAGATTTCAAAATTATAAACTTTGGCGATTTCAAAGATCTAATATATTATTTTCAAAAATGTTATCTAACCGTTTGGGATCTAAAATGCTAGAAGCAAATTCAATAATTTACTTTGGGAAATAATATCTAAATAGGAAGTTAGTAAGGATCTGTGGTACAATGTCATTAAAAGCTCAGATAGTTTTAGTTTACGATTTTTAAATGTACTCACATAGAAAGTAATGCCCTTTATATTATACTTTTGGTGGAAAGACTCCAGTCCAAGGAAACGCACTGTGATAATGTAATGGGCATAGTCCAGAAATCCAAGGTGCATAACAGTAAACTCTTCACAATCGTTGCGCACGCAGACCAAGTGTCGAGTGCGATTATGTGCTATCCCTGCTCCCAGGACGCTCAGTGGCTTGTGCTCATCATCAATCCCATCTATAGAGACGCTGATGTGAAAGCTTTTGTCGTAGCGCTCATCTAGAAACTCCAATAATTGATTATTATGCTACGTTATAGAGAAGGTGGAGGGAATAGAATACCCACCATCGTTGTTTTCTGTGACCAGCTTTGCTATCAGCCAGAGTTGTTGAGAATAGGTAGTCATTAGTGGGGATTTCATGGCAAATGGACCTGTTGCCAGGACTTTTTTACTCTGGGCCAAAGTTGTATTGGCTAGAATTTGCTTGGCCGTTATTTGAGCTGTGCTCGTGATCGGCGGTCCTGTCAGTCCAATAATGATGCCTAGGCTGAAGCAGGTAAGGAAGCCGAGAAACACCATCATGAATTCTCGCTTGGACATGGAATAGAGACGCATGTGAACGGAGCGCTCACAACGGTCGTGATGATATGCGGGTGCTATGTATTTGTTAAATTCGCTGAACAAATCGCTGAAATGGGAGAGCGAATTCTTCAGGCGTAGTAGCAGACCACCCGACGGCAAATGGTAGGCATAGCCCAGGCCAGCAGCATCTGTGGCATCTTTTGTCATGATGCTGGAAAGTCGTATTTCCTTTAATCCTAAGTTTTGGACGCACTGGCAAACGTAAGTCGTTATTTCATATTTTGAACAGCACTATAATTTCTTACAGGCACGAGTGCGCGTAATTGTTCATATTTTACCAAAAACTATTGAATAAAGATTCGGCGCAATTTTTCCTGTCTGCCTTTTTTACTTTCAAGGAAAATATCGATTTTGGCTCACATATGTTTGACTCCCTTGTGGGGGTGTGCGACGCTGACTGCATTGGCCTGTTTGACAGTTTGACATGCACTACGCATGCGTGCTGTTATCAGCTGTGCTTCTCAAACGTAAACAAATACGCAGATAATTGTAAATAGCTTTTATTTATACACTTGTTCGCTTAATATTAATTACATTTTACATATATGCTGCGGCATTTAGTCCCAATATTTTATCTGACCATCCCAGCCGGCTGTTACCAGTTTGCTGGCCTCATGCGGATGCCACAGAGTGCTGATGCAGACACCATCGTGTGCTTGCCACTTTTTGTACAACTTCGTCGTCTTCCAGTCCCAGATATAGCATTTTCCATCACCATCACCCGATACTAAATAGCTCATATCGGGAGAGAAGTCTAGCTGGCATGCATAGCCCGAGACCATGTGGCCCGTGAAAGTCTTTTTGCGATTCATCTTGAACCGATTCAATGCGGAGAAAATTACGATTTTGTTATCTAGTGATTGACAAGCCATCCATTTGCCATTTGGCGCCAGTGTGACTGCGGGCATGGAATGCATAGTAGGATCAGCTATATATTTCATATCAACGGGTATGTCCCATTCCCAAATACGCATCGATTTGTCGTCCGAGGTTGTGACAAACCGACGATTGTCATCAACAAATGTGATGGTGCTTACGGATCCTAAATGCCTGTCGTATTCCTGCACAATATCGCCGCTCCGAGTGTCCCACTGCAAAGGAATAAGTTTATAAACAACTGATTACAAACTGAGTCCAAATACTTACGCATATGATCTTTTTGTCCGATGTGCCAGCTACAAACAAATGTTGTTTACTATTGTCCGGATGAAATTTAACACAGAAAGGCATTTTGCGTGTGGTAAAACGTGAGATAACATCGCCCGTTTCCGCATCCCAAAGCTTTATGTAACGATCATAAGAGGCAGACAAGAATTGTGTACCCCTGTTGTTCCAAGCAATGTCCTTAATGGCCTGACGATGACCAGAGAACGTGCGTATGCAGCGTCGATCACCATAAACCTCCCACAGTTTGACACGACAATCCATGGAACCGGAGAGCAGTAAATGGGCAGTTCTGGGAAACCACCGTACAGAAGAGATACCCTTGTTGTGACCCGTCCAAGTGTGTATGTGTGCCTTGGGCAGAAAACATTTTGGTGGCGGTGCATTCGAACGTAAATTGACGCCCAAATCGTGTGGAGCATGCAGATATGAACGTCCCTGGTAATCGTAGGCATCTTTGACTGCAAAAGGCATAGGAAGAACGCTAGTAATGCAAATAAAAAGTGAACTATTTTTCGAGACTTACTATGCAGTGTGGACTTCTCCTCGAGTGGCTTGTCCTCTGGTATGCGTCCGCGTTTGTGTCGCTTTGACAGCAGCTCATCAAGCTCAGCACGTTCCTGCTCATTAGGACGCGCTATGCTCAATTCGTTCTCAAACTTGCCCCAGGGGCCGAGGAAGCCCTCAACATCTTCGGGATTGTCGTTCTTCTCTTGCTTGCGCATTTTCTTTGCCTTTGGTGGTTCAAATACTGTCTTACCATTGTCATCGTAGGCGGATTGCAAATCACCGACAAACGACTGTCCATCGGCAGTCTCGTCCACTGTGGGGTCTAAGGCATAGCCATATGTGTGGAACGTGCGTCGTTGATTCTCAAACTCAAATGCGTTAATGTGCGCCTTCTCCACATATCCAGCCAGAGTGTTTCGTGGCGCCCGCTGTTGCATGGTCATGTTTGGATGCTCCGGTCCCTTCACAGGCGCATACATTTCATCGAACTTGGGATTGTAGGTAACCTCCTTAAGCGTTGGATCCAGTGTACGCGGCACGGCCGCCGCTCCTATGGGCACAACCTCGGGCGCCGCAACAATGGCCAATGATTTTGATAGAGAATGTTTTGTGTCCAGCGGTTTCAAATGAGCAGGCTCTTCTTTCTCTCGCCCTCTCTGCTCGTTGTCCGACTCGCCTTCGGACGAACTACCATATGTTTGCAAGCCAAGCATCCTTAACTATAGTCCGCGGACGAATGCTGTGTATTTGTTGACGAAATATTGCAAATAGCTAACAACTAAAGTGTAGAGCACAAAAACGAAAACGTTTATTGAGATTTCCATTAAAGTGTGCTGCCACACGAAACAGACAGGTTTATTTTGAAGGAATTAATTACACAGTAAATGGTCCACCTCAACACATTTAGAGTAGCGCGCACTCAAACCAAAAACAATGCTGATTCCTCCTGTTTCTGCCTTTTTGCTAGATAAGCATTTTTTATTAGTTTTGCTTAAAAGTTGCCACCACGTTTACCGTATTCATTTGGACTATCGATTCTTTATCGATATCAAACAGCTGCTCACAATGCTTACGTCTCCGTGTGAACGGTTAATTTAGCTTGCAACACGTGCGCGGAACTTGGATATTGGGGAAAAATATCAGTGAATTTTTATATTAAAAAGAATAGTTTCTAAAAAGTAAAATGCCGTCAAGGGAAAAGCTCTTGATGCAAAAAATTGCCAAGCGTGAAAAAATGAAAAAGCAACTATCGCAAAAGAAGGGCAAAGGAACGCCGGATTCAGTGGCCATCAAACAACAAGGAAAGCCAAACCAACAGAAGCTGGCGCCGAAAGGTAAAAAAGCAGGTATGTTGTTATTGGGTGGGGAAGATATTTGGATGCCCGAGAATTCTTAATATTGTTGTGTATTCCGCAGACTTACAATCAGAGCTGCAGCCACAGCGAACAAAGAAACAACTGCACCAAAAGAAGCCCCCAACGAGAATTGCAATGGCTAACTCTGAATCGGATTCCGACTCTAAGGAGGAAGGAGAGGAAGTCACTTACAGTAGTGAAGAAGAAGACTTTGAAATGGGCAATGCAGGTTGGTAAATGCATCAAATTCCCGTCTTTAATGTGATGGTGATGATATAAAGGCGAATTCGATTAGATCAAGGAGCGAGTTATTGCTGCTTGATGCCGACATGAGATTAAAAAATATAAATATTCTGAATATACTATTATATATAATTTTATCATTAAGCAAGACAGTTACTTATACAACGAAATTATGATTATAGCTGATCCATCTAACTCCCATGAAAGTGATGACGATGAAAGCGAAGAAGAAATTGAATCCGTGCCGGCCAAAAAGTCAAAGCTGGGTTCGACTGCATCCAAGACGAAAGTAGCAAAGGAACCCACAAAAAATGGCAAAGCTTCCCGTTCCGACTTACAAGAGAAGAATCAACCGAAAAGTAAACATCCGCTGAACAAAAAGCAATCGCAAATTTCTGTGGCCAACTCAGATTCGGATACAGATTCGAATGAAGAGGAAGCGGACTTCGATAACGATGAAGACGATGATGATTCTGAAGATGAAGTTGGTAGCGAGGTAGAAGATGAAAGCGAGCCTACGTCGGCCAAGAAATCAAAGTCAGAATTGACCATGTCCAAAGCAAAGGAAACAAAAGCGCCTATAACAAATGGTAACGTCGTTTCCGATGATACGCCATTCACTGTGGAGTCTTCCTTGGCTGCATTGGACCAACGCGACCCCGAAGACAGATCATTTAGTTCACTGAAAGGCGCAGTTTCGGAAGCCACGCTGCGCGCCATTTCCGAAATGGGCTTCACTGAAATGACCGAAATTCAAGCAAAATCCTTGACGCCATTGCTTAAGGGTCGCGATTTGGTGGGTGCTGCACAAACGGGTTCGGGCAAGACACTTGCTTTCCTCATACCTGCTGTAGAGCTGATCAACAAACTCCGATTTATGCCGCGCAATGGCACAGGCGTCATCATAATTTCGCCCACACGTGAATTGTCCATGCAGACGTTTGGTGTGCTCAAGGAATTGATGACGCATCATCACCATACCTATGGTTTGGTCATGGGTGGATCGAATCGCCAGGTGGAGAGCGAAAAACTAGGCAGGGGCATTAACATCTTGGTGGCTACTCCAGGTCGCCTTTTGGATCATTTACAGAATTCGCCAGATTTTCTATACAAGAACCTGCAGTGCCTCATTATCGATGAGGTGGATAGAATACTGGAAATTGGTTTTGAAGAGGAACTCAAGCAGATCATCAATCTGCTACCTAGTAAGTGTAGTCCCGATTACAATGACTGAAACATTTCGATTCGCTAAACATTCCTTTCCTTTTCTAGAACGACGTCAGACAATGCTTTTTTCGGCCACACAGACGGCACGCATTGATGCCTTATCTAAGCTGGCGTTGAAAAAGGAACCGCATTATGTAGGTGTGCATGATAATCAGGAGACCGCCACTGTGGACGGACTGGAGCAGGGCTACATTGTGTGTCCCTCAGACAAACGGCTCCTCGTGCTCTTTACATTTTTGAAAAAGAATCGCAAGAAGAAGGTCATGGTTTTCTTTTCATCCTGCATGTCTGTCAAGTATCACCACGAGCTGTTTAATTACATCGACCTGCCTGTCACCTCAATACATGGCAAACAGAAGCAAACGAAACGCACCACAACATTCTTCCAATTCTGTAATGCCGAAGCAGGTATCCTGCTCTGCACGGATGTGGCTGCTCGTGGACTCGACATACCACAGGTAGATTGGATTGTGCAATACGATCCACCAGATGATCCGCGCGAATACATCCATCGTGTGGGTCGTACGGCACGTGGCTCCGGGAATTCCGGACATGCTTTGTTAATGCTCCGACCGGAGGAGTTGGGCTTTCTGCGCTATTTGAAGGCCGCGAAGGTGCCTTTGAATGAGTTTGAGTTCTCGTGGCAAAAAATTGCTGACATACAGTTGCAGGTAAGTAAAATATTAGGACATATTCCACATCTCCGGGCTAATTTTTTACCTTCTCTGCAGCTGGAGAAGCTCATTTCGAAGAACTACTTCCTCAATCAATCTGCAAAGGAGGCATTTAAGTCGTATGTACGTGCCTACGACTCCCATCAGCTAAAACAGATATTCAATGTGAACACACTGGACTTGCAAACGGTAGCTAAGAGTTTTGGCTTTTTGGTGCCACCTGTGGTTGACCTCAAAGTGGGCGCGGCCAAGCGACAGCGTCCAGAGAAACGTGTCGGTGGCGGCGGTTTTGGTTACTACAAAAAAATGAACGAAGAGACAACAAAGCAGCGTACTTTTAAGCAGGTTAATCGTGAACAGGCCATTAAGAAGAAGTTTATGCGCTAACTGTAGGTTCCGCAATTCCTTCTCCATACATTCGAATTAAATCGGATCGGAAACAAACAGGAGATACCAAGTTTTGCTTCCCATTCGGTTGTATTCGAAGAGACAATGTAAATTCAATATTATGTAGAAATAAAAAGCATAAACCTAAACTTAAACACGGTCTTTATTTACAAGGTTTTGATTTGACACGGTTTGAAAATTAAAAATGTTATACATGGTTACACGACTTTATTCCATTTAGCACGATTTATTTTGCTTATGATCAATGTCTTTTTTTATACGGTTTTTTTCTACAGGACTGTTTTGGGAACCTACCGTGTAAAACAGAATAAGGTGTATTCCAAAATTTACATTTAACAAACTAAAAACAAGAGAGATCGCTACTGACTGTACTCTCCACAAAAAAAGGAAACTAAAAAAATATATATTAAAAAAATTAAATTAATTAAATACAAAATATTCAATACATATGTACAGTTTCAATAGCATATATTTTACATCTTCGTGTCTATGCGTGTTCATATGCGTGTATTTATGCAGTACAGGAAAAAGCCAAGGCAACAACAACTGCGGATAGAGCTATGTATGTGCAGAGTTACAAGCAGAGCATAGGCAGCGATTATTTATGGCTATAACTTTCTTCATAATTGACCTATCACGTATTGGCAAACGGACTCATAATCACTAAGTGGAGGTATTTACTACATTTCAGTACAAAATTGCAGAAGTTATGGGGAAAAACATGAATTGCGGAGGAGTGGGGGGTGTATCGAAAAATAAACTCAAACTCGTACTTTATCGGTCTTAGGAGAATCTGGATACCAAGTTGGGTTATTCTAGCTCTTGTACTTTCTGAGATCCTTGCGTTCATACAGACGGATATGGCTATAGCGACTCGGTTTGTCCTTTCACCCTTTTGGGTACAGGGTATAAAAATAGCCAACTTTAGCTGCTCTTGTCTATGCTAGTGTGGTGTAGAGAGTTTACTCAAAGAATTACATTAATGGCTATAACTAAAAACAACTGAAATAAGAAGCACCTGATACATAATTTGGTGCTGCTAGCTCTTATACTTATGATCCTTCCTTTCAACGGACAGACTGAAAGACATGGCTATATAGTGTAGTGTGCATACATAAGGAGTACACACTGTACGCAGTGCACTCTTAAGAACATACACTGTAACACTTTATTGCAGTGAATAAATTAATTCAAAAAGCCAAGCATAATTCGGACGCGATGTAATATGATCGCACATGCATTGGGCGACATAAGTGCAGCGTCAGTGCAACTAGTGTCAGCCACCTCAAGTGCACATAACATTCTCCCTCGCGCTCTCGCTGCCAACAGCGCTGAGTACAAATACATAAGTAAAATACATAATGCGGCCGCTCCGCTGCCGGCGTCTCTGGCAGCGCAGCTACGAGGCCTTAGCTAAGTTCATTTTAAGTAAAATGTAAGAAATCAGTATAAGTTCAAGTTTTAAGATTGAGTGTCATAAAAGTTAATAAATAATTAATAAAAACTCATAATAAAAAGTACGTATGTTATTACATGGCGACCATGACAGTGTCCTACATAGGACCGTGATAGTGGTCCTGGAGGACCAAGGACAGAGGAGCTGATATACCATAAAAACGACCATAATAACGGCAGGAGGACAACTTTAAAATTCGGAAGACGGAGCTTGGCATGGACATCAACACAATAAAAATACTGAGTGAGTAGAGTGCGCGAGTGATGGGTAAACGCGGAGGTGTGCACAATAAAATTAATAAGAGAATAGCACATTTAAAGTGGCTTTTATTCTCAACTGCAACACCACCCGCGTGGACAACGGCCCAAAAATTGCAGGCAGAACTTGACTATTTAAAGTCAATAAGCAAAAATGCGAAACCCGACTCCGCAACTCGCTCCACTCGTATTGAAAATATAAATAAACGTGAAATAATTTTACCGCCTTCACCCAAGCAACTGCCAAGGAACGCAAAAAGCTGCCCAACGGACTGCGAGGGACCATTGCACACCCCACACTGCGAGTACACGTGCCGCCACTGCACGATACGCAATTAGGAGCAGTAAGTGTGAAAGGCATAGGACCGCCTTTTGCACCACCGCTGGAAAAACGCCGACGACAACTGTAAGTGCGGGAGGCAGGCCGCCCCTTGCACCAACGAGGGAGCATCAGCGTGCCACACCGGCGACGCCCAGCTGATGCGGGAATACACCACATCAAATAGCGACAAGTGCGGGAGGCAAACCACCACCAGCGACAACGAGGGAGCATCAGCGTGCCACACCGGCGACGTCCAGCTGATGCGGACGCCACAAGACGACAATCCCAAAAAGGGACACCAGAGGAAAATTTAATGATTAAGCAAAGATAAAAACTTATAATGCAAAATTTGTAATGCATATTTAAGTTAAAATATATATATGTAAGAAAAATTGTAAAAAAAATAGCCAATAAGAAAATTGTAAAATAATTAATAAGGAAAATTGTAAAATTGAGCGGAATCTTTTCTGCCCGATTAGAAGTACAGCCCGTAAAGCTGTACGAACAAATAGGCAGGAAAATTGTCAATCTTTTAATAGTATGAATGAGGAGCAATAGTATAAGTAAGATAGATCAGATAGAAATATATAAGCCATATAAAAGTGGCATAGTTACCGATAAAATAAGTAATATACCCAAAATGGGTTTGATAGACACTAAGGTAGTAGATTCCACTGCAGGAATTGTCAATAAGGTGGAATCACAGAAAGTAGATGTAGAAATGATAAATATCCTGTTGGTAGTAATCGTTGTGTTAATGAGTGCGAATTTGTTTTTTAAGCTGTATAAGCTACACAATAAATGCCTAAAAAAAAGAATTCTGAGTAAGGCAAATGACTTAGATAAAATATAAAAAAATATACAGCGATTACTGCCAGCAGCAAAAAAAAATTATTAATAAATAAATATAAATAAAAAAAGGACATTTTTCACCAATGTAAAATTATAATATCAGGTATGCCCAAGAGTGGAAAGAAATCCACACCTAGGTAGAACCAACCACTATGCACAATGGGTAGATGACCAGGACAATAGATTTAAACAGTAAATAATAATTATGAAATATAGGAATAGAATAGAAGAAACATAAATAAATAAAAATTAATAAATAATAAATAAAACATAAAAATTAAAAGTAAAAAAAAAGAAAGGGTGTTCAACTTAATTACCTAGGAGTCCAATGAAAAAAAAATCTTGCTGAGCATCAAAATTATCCATAATACATGGACTGGAATGCTATATGCGGGAGAGTGCAAGAGCTGAGAGCTGAATTTGATAAATCATACAAAAGCCTCACTCAAAATAGGCCAATACAGATTGGTACATTGAATAAGCACACCATCAAATTGGTGCATTATTATAACGAGATCCGAGAGATATTCCTAGAAAACAAACCTAGGCTCACGGATCTCCATTGGACTCAGGCTTCAGACGTTGTCAAACGTCTAAGAGAACAGCTGCTCGCTGTTAGGGAAAGACATGGCTTGGATATACACTTGCCAAATGTCATAAGTAGCGCGGCGACATATATAGCTGTGGACGAAGATGAAGTAATGTCTATAAGTCCCAGGTCAAAATCGCCAAATACGGCATATGTCAGCATAATTTCGGAAGAAGATTCCAAAAGCGGACTTACTCCCAATAACAGCCCCGCAAGAAGCGAACCGGCTGACAGCCTCAACGCAATAGTAAACAGCCCGCAGTTGCGAAAAATGTCGCAGACACAGATACAATTCTTAAAAACGGCGTCATCTCTGATACCGGAGTTTGATGGCAAAGCCGAAAATTTGAGAAGCTTCTTGGACGCGTTGCAGTTGGTGGACTCAATTAAAGAGACACACGAGTCAACGGCAGTCCAATTAATAAAAACAAAGCTCAAAGGCAACGCACGCAATTTAATTAGCACTGAGAACTCAATTGCTGAAATTGTTTGCAAACTTTCTGCCACTGTAAAAGGTGACTCAGTTGAGGTTATTACAGCCAAACTGATGAACCTTCAACAGAAGAGCAAGACGGCTAATCAGTATACCCAAGAGGTAGAAAAACTGACAAAGTCTCTAGAGAGTGCATACATAAACGATGGACTTTCATTGGAGATAGCCGCTAAATACAGTACGCAACATGCTGTAAAATCAATGATGAAGAATTGTAACATTGACAGGGTAAAGCTGGTAATGGAGGCCGGCCAATTCAACAATATGAATGAGGCTGTCTCCAAGTTTGTCAATAGTTGTACCGATGCAACTGGACGAACAGATACAATTTTGTATTATAAAAACCAGCAAATAGACAGACGCTTCAGTAATAATCATAGAGCCAGAGGTAATAATAACCATCGCGTTGGAAATAGCTATCGTGGTGGAAATAACTATCGCGGTGGAAATAACTATCGCGGTGGAAATAACTATCGCGGTGGAGATAACCATCGTGGTGGTAGAAACTACCAGAATGGCTACCAACGAAATAACAGCAATTATAACCAAGTCCGACTGGTGCAAACCACGTCGGAAAACCAGTAAAAACCCTTGGGATAAAGAAAACTGTGGAACAAACGGTTCACGCAATAAACCTTAATTTCAATCTTTATGTTACACTAAAAAATGAAGCAACACATAAGTTGTACACATTGCTGGTTGATACAGGTGCAGATGTGTCTTTAATAAAGGAAGATACGGACTCGTTTGATAACGTCAATTATAATAATATTACTCAATTGTCCGGTATAGGTGAGGGAACAACCAATTCCAAAGGATCGGCAATGATAGAACTCCTATCAACATGCTATGCCATCCCTCATGACTTTCATATAGTAGATTCAGACTTTCCGCTTCCATGTAATGGAATAATAGGTATAGATTTTATGAAGAAATATAATTGTCAAATAGACTTAAATCAGGAGAGTGATTGGCTCATACTGAGACCTAATAATATTGATCACTCAATAAAAATCCCAATACATCATACACTTCAAAATAGTTACACAATTTTGCCAGCAAGATCCGAAGTCGTCCGAAAAATTTCCATAAATACTACAAGCAAGTATATATTCATACCAAATCAAGAAATTCAAAACGGAGTATACATTGGGAACTCCATTGCAGACTCTAAAAATATTTTTGTCCGAATTTTGAACACCACAGATAAAAATGCAATCATTCGGTTAAACGAAGTAAATTTTGAACCATTGAGTGATTATGAAATAATAGAAACAAATATGAACAGCAGTCACATTGAGGTCTTGGACAAACTAAGTAAAAATTTCCCACCACAGTTCGAACACGCTCTTACGGAGATATGCACCAAGTACATTGACGTATTCGGAATAGAAACCGAATCGATATCAACCAATAATTTCTACAAACAAAAGATAAGAATGAAAGATGATGAACCAGTTTATATTAAGAACTATAGAATTCCACATAGCCAAAAAGAAGAGGTAGACAAGCAAGTCGAGAAGCTAATAAAAGACAAAATAGTAGAACCGTCAGTCTCAGAATATAATAGCCCATTATTGATAGTTCCAAAAAAGTCATTGCCGGGTTCTGATAGTAAAAGATGGCGTTTGGTGATTGACTATCGCCAGATCAATAAAAAAATCTTATCCGACAAGTTTCCGTTGCCCAGAATTGATGATATTCTCGATCAATTGGGTAGAGCTAAGTACTTCTCATGTTTGGATCTGATGTCAGGATTTCATCAGATAGAGCTTGAGGAAAGCTCCAGAAACATAACGTCTTTTTCCACGAGCAATGGCTCTTATCGCTTCACGCGATTACCATATGGTTTAAAAATAGCACCAAATTCATTTCAAAGAATGATGACAATCGCATTTTCGGGTATAGAACCTACTCAGGCATTCTTATATATGGATGACCTGATTGTCATCGGGTGTTCAGAAAAACATATGATTAAGAATCTTACAAGCGTTTTTGATTTGTGTAGAAAACACAACCTTAAATTGCACCCCGAAAAGTGCTCATTCTTCAGGCACGAGGTAACCTTTTTGGGCCATAAGTGTACTGATAAGGGTATTTTGCCAGACAGCAAGAAATATGATGTCATAGAAAGGTACCCAGTCCCAACGGACGCTGATAGCGCTAGAAGATTCGTTGCATTCTGCAATTATTATAGACGTTTTATAAAAAATTTCGCCGATTATTCGCGGCACATAACAAGATTATGTAGAAAGAATGTTAAGTTTGAGTGGACCGGTGAATGTCAAAAAGCATTCGAATATTTAAAAGTCCAGTTGATGAAGCCTACGTTGTTGCAGTACCCAGATTTTAGCAAAGAATTTTGCATAACGACGGATGCGAGTAAACAAGCTTGTGGAGCTGTACTGACCCAAAATCATAATGGGACACAACTGCCAGTAGCGTATGCATCAAGATCGTTTACAAAAGGGGAAAGTAACAAAAATACAACGGAGCAAGAACTGGCAGCCATCCATTGGGCAATAAACCATTTTCGACCATATATTTATGGCAGACACTTCACAGTCAAAACCGATCATAGGCCCTTAACTTACTTGTTTTCAATGACGAACCCGAGCTCAAAACTGACGCGCATGAGACTTGACTTAGAGGAGTATGATTTCACAGTTGAATACCTCAAGGGAAAAGACAACCATATAGCAGATGCGTTGTCGAGAATAACTATAACAGACTTAAAAGATATACATAAAGGAAACAAAATACTAAAAGTCACTACAAGAAATCAAAGTAAACAGAAAAGTCTCTGCGCAGAGAAAGACAAAGTAGATTTGCATAAGCAAACTAAAAATAAAGCTTCAAAGCCCAACGTATACGAAGTCATTATAAATGACGAGGTACGAAAAGTAGTGACCTTGCGTACGACAGATTCAACATGTTTACTAAAGCATGGAAAAAAAGTCATAGCAAGAATTGATGTTAGCGATATGTACTCCAATGGAATTCTCGACTTAGGTCAGTTCTTCCAAAGGCTTGAAAGGCAAGCCGGTGTGCTTAATATCAGCCGACTCAAAGTGGCACCGAGCGAAAAGATTTTTGAAACAACTTCAATAGAATCTTTTAAAGAAATGGGCAATAAAATATTGAAATCATTAAGAGTAGCGCTACTCAAGCCGGTGACCCAAATAAATAAAGAAAAAGAAAAAGAAGCAATACTGTTTACATTCCATGACGATCCAATACAAGGAGGCCATACGGGTATAGCAAGAACAATGGCAAAAATAAAAAGGCATTATTACTGGAAAAATATAACAAGAGACATTACAAATTATATAAAAAAATGTCGAAAATGTCAAAAGTCGAAATCGACTAAACATACCAGAGCCCCATTGATAATAACAGATACGCCAATAAAGGCTTTCGATAGGGTAATTGTGGATACGATCGGTCCACTACCTAGGTCAGAAAAAGGAAATGAATACGCAGTAACTTTAATCTGCGATTTAACAAAATACCTTGTAGCCATACCAATAGAGAACAAAAGTGCAAAGACAGTAGCCAAGGCTATATTTGAACATTTTATTCTGAAGTACGGTCCAATGAAGACGTTCATTACGGACATGGGAACAGAGTATAAGAATTCAATAATTGAAGATTTATGTAAAAATCTAAATATTAAAAACATAACATCTACTGCACATCATCACCAGACTGTAGGAACCGTGGAGCGAAGCCACAGAACATTTAATGAGTTCATCAGGTCATACATCTCAGTCGACAAATCAGATTGGGATGTGTGGTTACAGTACTTCGTATATTCTTTTAATACTACACCCTCAATGGCACATGATTACTGTCCATATGAGCTAGTTTTTGGTAGAACCTCAAATTTACCAGAGTATTTCAATAGCATAGATAGAATAGAACCACTTTACAATATAGAAGATTATGCTAAGGAATCTAAGTTTAGGATAGAACAAGCTTTGAAAAGAGCAAGATTAATGCTAGAGTCAAATAAACATAAACAGAAAATTAGTTATGACAAGAATAGTTTAGATCTGAAGTTAAAAATAGGAGACCAGGTTCTATTGAAAAATGAAACAGGTCACAAGCTAGATTTTAAATATACAGGACCATATAAGGTAGAAAAAGTAGAAGAAAATAATAACATAATAATATCAAATAATAAAGACAAAAAACAAACAGTACATAAGGATAGGTTAAAGATTTTTAATTCGTAACTTGAAGTATGGCCATACACAAGCATAAATACATATATATAAATATCAATAAATACAAAAAAAAATATACATCAATTTTCTATGATTCCATCGAAAAAAAAATAATAATAGAAAAAAAATATATATATATATACATATACATATAAAAAAAAAAAAATAAAATAAAATAAAAATAAGATAAAAAAAAAAACAAAATATATACATACAAATAAGTATATACATACATATATCAATTTTCCCTTTTAAAAACATTATTAAACAAACAAAACAAATAGATTAATAAGAAACGAATCATAAAGATATAAACATATTTCATAACTAGATATACATGAAATTAATAGATAAATAATTTAGAAAATAACTTCATAATATTACGTTATTTTTCAAAAGGAGGGAGATGTAGTGTGCATACATAAGGAGTACACACTGTACGCAGTGCACTCTTAAGAACATACACTGTAACACTTTATTGCAGTGAATAAATTAATTCAAAAAGCCAAGCATAATTCGGACGCGATGTAATATGATCGCACATGCATTGGGCGACATAAGTGCAGCGTCAGTGCAACTAGTGTCAGCCACCTCAAGTGCACATAACATTCTCCCTCGCGCTCTCGCTGCCAACAGCGCTGAGTACAAATACATAAGTAAAATACATAATGCGGCCGCTCCGCTGCCGGCGTCTCTGGCAGCGCAGCTACGAGGCCTTAGCTAAGTTCATTTTAAGTAAAATGTAAGAAATCAGTATAAGTTCAAGTTTTAAGATTGAGTGTCATAAAAGTTAATAAATAATTAATAAAAACTCATAATAAAAAGTACGTATGTTATTACAATAGACTCAACTCCTCATAATAATCAATACAAGTATATACATAAATACATCCTTATGAGGAGAGATGGTTCAGTTCAATCATTGTGAGTGTGCTTTTGAATAGAAATTACTTTAGTTAATATTATAATAATAATATATGCTAATATTTCAAAAACTGTAATTGTTCTCATTAAATGCCGCCACAAATGCGATTTTTATCATTTCTTTGAGCCTTACTAATTGACTAACAATGAATTTGGTAATCATAATTCATTGAACATGAACTATACAGTTAGTTGTATATTTGTGAGAATGTGTATTCAACAAATCCACGTAGCCCATTTGTCCAACGACTCATCCCCATCTTAGGTTGGTGATGCGTAACACCTACACGGATGTGTCTTTGCCATATTTGCGGGTTGTTTGTTTCAAATTTTTATTGTTACTGACTTTCAGCTGACGGTTTAAAAAGTATTAAGCGTATTGGCGATTGAATTTTTTATTGAATTGTGCCAGTTTGCGAGCCCACGCTGTTGATTCAACTTGTTTAGTGCAGTTCTGTTAAAACTGTGGCAGTCAGTTATTGTCAGTATTTGAAGCTGGCATTGCATGAATTTTCAACCTTTAATCAATTTAATAATGCTCACTGAGTTATTGGCGCCCACCTAATGCATTTGCCAATTGAAATAGCAATGAGAGCTCTAGACAATTTTCTAATAAAACCTGTTTAAACTTTGGACACCCACAGTCACGGTTGAATTTGTTGATTTTGCTGTTACAATCAAATTAAAAAATGTAATGAAGCCCGCCAGCAACAGCTACAATCAAATGTGGTAACATATTTGTAAGGTAGTGGGCGTGGGTGTGCAAAAAGCCTAAAATAACGCCACACCCACGCGTAAAATTATATAAAACTTGAAGCTAATCAACCGTGTTGTGATTGACCAACAGATTTCCCTCGTTACTCATTTATGTATTTATAAAATTTTTATTTTTTTGTGAATGAGTTAACGCTAATGCTAAAACTTAATTCATTCATGCGGGCTCTTCCGCTCGGAGTCGGTTAAAACAAACTAACTGACGTTAAATGTCGAGCTTTTGAAGTTTTATGAATGGATAGTGGACAGGCCACCTGTCAACTGCCTCACCTCTCCATCCAACATCCAACAACAGCAAAAGCACACAGACCGAAAACTAAACACGTGGGTAGACACTGACTGCTTGACATAGAAAATGCAAGTGTGTGCACAGCAGACAAACATTAAATGTCCAATATAGCGGCTGCGTAGATCGATGCCTTATCTTAATTTTACATCCGTTTATTAGAAATGTTGGTAACAACTTTTGTTAAAATGAATTTATATCGAAACTGATTGTGATGATTAAAAAACTTATCTAACTCAAGTAACGATCGATTTCTGATTTTTATTTCTAACCGCAGAAATCAATTTTCATTGAATTTTTTTAGAAATTAATAAAATGATATGTATTTAAGTACAATTATGTCTGCAATTTCTTTTTAAATGCCAACAAAATGCCCGCCGATTCAGATAAAATTCAATTGAAGCAAATTAAATACAAATTTCGAAAACTATTGTTTGTTGTGATAACCCATCTGAAAATTTAGAAATTCTTAATAAAGTCTTAAAAGTGTGCATGCACTATCGTTTATGGGATTTTTGTCGGGCTGACTAGCTTTATGCATTTGCTTATGTGGACTTGTATGTGTGTGTGGGTGTTAAAGCCTGTTTGAGGCACTTATAAACCTGCAGCGCCTACGCAACGACAGTAACAGCAATCACAACATCAGCGGCCATGCGTAATGAAACAACTGCCCCGCACTTTAATGTCCGACTGCCTGTATTTTAACATTCTAGTAATTACACGCAACACACACATACTACACATTAGCTTTGTGTGTCAATTGTAAATTGGCAAAAGCATAATTTGGCGGCTAAAGTCAAAGCGTTGGTGTTGCTATAACCACAGTCATAAACTTCATGCACATACACCAACTTGCTGGCGTTTGGCCAACAAATTTGCATGCAACTAAACGTGCAGCGAACAGAAATGGTGATGCCAAGGATGTAGCACATTGAGTGTGAATATTACAGGCGCTGCAAATGGTTAGAAACGAAAAAGAAACTGAACTTTCAACGCAAAACCTTTTCGTATTCCTCTGAATTCTGAAAAACGTTGCATTCGGGGGAAGCAATGTACACAATTTTGGAGCTCTGTACTGTTAAAGACAAAATTTATTTGCACCTATCCGACTTGTATATACCATATATGGGTATGCTTATTTAAATTTAGATAATACATTTGCGATCATTACTTTCCCTAGAGTTAACTTTTTTACATAAAAATGGAATTTAGCTATCCATCTTTTGAAAAATGTGAGAAAATAAGAACTGCTTGCAGAGATTACATTTTGGAATATAATCATCCTATGAGATGACCTAATCCCATATAATAAATAGGACCTGGTTAGCTGATCTCTAAAAGATGTGATGATAAATACGGGAACTATAAGAAAACAACGGTGGACGAGAGGATATATATTATATATTAACGATATATATATTATATATATATTATATATTAACGATATAAACAATACAATTTCTTGTATAGTTGCTGCAGCTTCATTTTGTGTGCTATGCTCATCTTGACTAAAGGGCATTGTGCAAGGCTATGGACGAAAAGAGATCCCACACGACATGGTAGTTTGTCAAACTGCTGCACGGACACTTCCTTATATGACCGTTGCCAGTTGTCTCTCGCTTTGGAATTGAGTTCAAACAATTGAAATGCATTTTAAATGCAAT
This sequence comes from Scaptodrosophila lebanonensis, assembly GCF_003285725.1. Lineage (NCBI taxonomy): Eukaryota > Metazoa > Arthropoda > Insecta > Diptera > Drosophilidae > Scaptodrosophila > Scaptodrosophila lebanonensis. The sequence continues at coordinate 15,189,450 of NW_022060538.1, forward strand.
TTTCAGTTTGACGTTTTCATGAGTGCGAGTGTGTGGGTTTTACCACGAGCCTTGGATGACAAGTGGAGCACAATAACTCACGCCTTGCGCATTTGGCGCCGTTTTGGACAAAGTGGTGTTTGAGCATGTGGCACAGCAATTGAGGCATTTTAGTGTGCAGCTTTGCAGCTTGTTAAGACTTTTGTAGGATGGCACGAATTTGAAATCGTACACAATGATTCGAAGGTCTTCTTAACAGCTTAGAAGCCCACGCCATTCCAATCACTTGGTCGTAGGTGTGAAGATCAAAAGGGCTATATCTACATACATATAGAAATGAAAAATCCACAAAACATAACAAAGGCAAAGTCTTTACGCGCTCTGACACATATTTGAGCGACAATACGATATAATGCGCCTATATTTAATGCTCGCCATATAATCACGGCCCACACATGCACTGGCCAAGTGGCAGCAACTTGCACACAAATTTGGAGCCTAGTGGGCGCCTGCTTTTCACTGATCGGTAATATGTACATACATACATACATATTTATGCATGTGTGTGTGATTGAAAACTTTCACGTCTTGTTTAAGTGCATGCGGGTGCTGTAAGCCGGCCATGGTGTCAACATTTTGGTCAACCAACAAGCATTTACACGGAAGCCACAAGCCGACAATGCAATGCAATGGAAAGTAAAAGTTGTGTGGCTGTCTGTAGCCGCTTTTGGTGCGTCGCCATCGACGCCACCACTGCTGCTGCGTGCGAATTCCAATTTTCCCACATACATTTGCCCATGGGCTCTTACAGCAAACTAACACTAACACTTGGTTACGTATATTTCCATCAAAACAGATTTGTAATTTGCATAGATTTTTGGCCAAAAAGCCTGCCCACATGCATACATATGGCTACACAAATCTGCGGGGCTACCCGTCGTTTTGGTTCTAATAAATGCGCACAAAAAAGAATGCTTTTAACAACAACTTTTAACAATTTCCGTGTATAATTAATGCGCCTCCACTTTGATCACCATAATTCAAATAGCCGCCAACGCGCCAACTTGATAGCGCGAAGTATGTGTGTGCGAGCAAGATAGTTACTGTCAACGGCTCATGTTTGATAAGTGAGTGCTACCAGATGTTTAGCATACTGGTGATTGAAAAACATTTACAATCGTAGATTGCATAAGTCAAAGCCAACTCCTAATCTAGATGTTATTTTTGAAATAAAACTTCATTTAACACTTTATTTGCTTTGAAAGCCACGGTATTTGCACAGTTTCACTGTTAAGCCAAACAGCTGCGCAACACTGTATGTTAGCTGTGCCAGGTGGCAACGCTTGTATATGATCCTCAACACTCAACCTTTTTTCGCTTTGCGCTTTAGCATTCAGTTTCATTTTCTCAGTCTTTGCGTACGGTTCAGTGGTGGAAGAATCGTTGAAGTAAAGCGAGATCGTGCGTTTCCCGACTCGAATAGCTTGTAATATAAACACATAATAAAAAGGAATTCTCAAATTGTTTATTAAACTAGTGTACAACTTATTCAAAAATGTATGTGACTTTAAAACCAAAACGCAATTAGTGCAAAATGAATAACGAAATGCAGCCAAGCCCAGCAACAGCGTTGGCACCAACAACAACAAATACATAATCAGCAACTGTGCATATTTGTGCAAAATTCTCAACATTTGTATTTCATAGATATTGCCATTCATTGTGATGGAAACATTGCAATTGTGCCATGAATTTGAATTTTGTTTAGTTTTCTAAATGTCCAGAACACTGATTTGCATATTAAATAATTTCCCTTACTTTTTTTATTGTATTGGTACAAAGACGAAGTTTCAGGCTGCAGCAGCAGCCGCTAGCAAGCGCTGGGGAGTGAGCAGGAAAGCAGCACCTATTTTGACATTCTGCTTTCATTCATCTCCGTAGCTGCGCTCACCACGCTCACTTAGTTCACAAAGTCACTCTCCTCTCCTCTTCGCTTTGTGCTGCTGCTGCGCTGTTTTTGTATTTTTGCGTTTGCTCGCCAGTGCTTCTTCTTACATTTTCGTAAAACGATCAACGCTGCTCGCTGAGGAATTTTCTGTTTTATATTTTGGCTGGCTGGACTGGCTCTCTCCTGCGCTCGCTCACATCAGTTAGATTCATGTTGTTGTTATTGTTGCTTCTCACACATTTTGGGCGGAGTTGCTTTCATTTTGTTATGCTGCACATTAAATTTTATGAAAATAAAGGAAATGAGAATTGTTTTATCGACTTAAAAAATAAAAATAATTTATCGCGACAGTAAAGTGTTCTGAATTACATATGTACATATGTCTATTTTTCCAGTTTTTTAGAGATCACGATCACGCGTGTTAAGCATAAAGTGCAATTGTGCAATACATAAAGAAGCAAAATCAAAAGTTAAACGTTAATAGAAGAACAGTAGTGGAAAGTTAAGTATACATACATGCTCGCAAAATTATAAAAAAAAGAGAATCTCTCGTTTTAAACGATACACCCGCATTGTGCAAAAAGTAAACAATTGTAAAGGCATAAACAAACACAAATACAAACATAGAAAACACCTCTCATATAAACACACACATAGACGGAAATAGAGAATCAAAAAACAACAAAATGAGTGTCTGTGAGAACAAAGCCGTTGTGCAACAGCAATTGCAACAACAAGCCGCCGCGGCTGCGGCTGCCGCCGCCGCCGTTGCCGCTGTCCAACAACAGCCCCCACAAGTGGTGCCACAGCAGCACATTACACCACAGCAACAACAACAAAGCACACAGAGCATTGCCGATTATTTGGCCCAATTACTGAAGGATCGCAAGCAGTTGGCTGCATTTCCCAACGTCTTTACGCATGTGGAGCGTCTTTTGGATGAAGGTAAGCGTAACTGATGATCCACGTCGTAACAAATACAAATACAACAAATATTGTACAGTTCACATTTTCTGTGATGATTCAATAAAGTTTTAAATGTATTTGTTGTTTGTTATTCGAAATGTTCATGATAAACACATCGTTTAATCAATAAAGAAAATCTAGTAATAGTTTTATAGTCGTGTCGTTGCAGTGCATGTGCATTCCAGCACATTTGCACCTTCAATTACAGCCCCTCCCTTATCAATAGTTACTTTGTTGCTTTCTTTCGCTTAATTTCTATATTAAGCGGCATCTTTGGCTGATCTCTTCTGCCGTTTCGAGAGTTCATTCCACCTTACACTCAAAAGATACTTTTGCTCTGTTGCTGTTGTTTGTTATTTTTAGTGACTTCCTTTTTGTGCGCCACTTCGTGTGCTCTTCAGCATGGCTCTCTGCACTCCCCCTCTTTTACCTCAGCCAACATCAAAACATCATCAACGTCGCGACGAGGCCACAGGGCTGTGTCTGCATCTGTGTCTGATGCGCTTTCGTTGTTGTTCTGCTTTTAACTTCTTTGTTGACTCTTCCCATTCCATGTGTTGCACGCACCCTGCTGGCCCCCGTACTACCACTTACATATACATACATACAGATATGTATGTATACATGTACATACATATATGCGTAGGTATTTTGGAACTCTGGTGCACAGCATTCTCGTTCTCTTTACTGGGACGCTGATGTTCCGCATTTTCATCTGCTGCTTAACGAGCACGCACAATATACAGATACACAGATAAACATTGTATGGCGCTCTTATCGTTCAAGGCAATGATCTGCAGTAGTAATTTCTGTGCTGGCATGGGGCATAACAACAACAAGAGAAACCACAACAAGACCGCCCATTAATATGTTTTACGCACCATATAGAATTTTTATTATGTGCAAATGGAAAAATTGTATCTGAAAGTTGCGTCTCTTCTTGAACGCAAATGGTCAGAAAATGCGTGCGTATTGGAAAGTTGCCATGCCCAAAACAAACAATTTCGGTCAAAAAGTAACAACAACACAAAAAGTCCAGCCGTAGAGTCGTCAACTCTGGCGCCCGTCAGCAAAATCACGAAGCGGGGCGTATGAGGCGTGTGCAAACAGTTTCGAATAGTGTGTGTGTGTGTGTGTGTGTATTCGTTTTTTGTGAGTATGAGTGTATTATGGGCCAGGATGCGAGGGTTCGGGGCAATTACCTGGTCCGGCGGTGACGTTTCACAGTTCGTTTTCATTTTTCACAAACAATTATTTTGCTTTCTAGTTGGTGTTAGTGTTGGTATTTGTCCAACATCTGTTGCCCATGTGCATATATAGTAAGAGTGTTAGTGCTCGTGTAGCACTTTTCGTAATGACAAAATTATGTTGCACAGATACAGATACTTTAGACGCCACGGCGTAGGTACAAACTAGTTTCTGTCTATGAAATTTATTTGCTTAAAGCAAAGCGTTGACAATTTGTAAAACTCGTTCGACCAGTAACCCACAACAGCAACTGAGACAACAACAATAAGTAACAAAATTTAAGCAAAAACAGTAAACGCCATCCACAAAAGAAATTGTAATATCTTAGAACTTTATAAGAGCTGAACTAAAGACAATTTCTTTAGTACCAGACATTGTAATGGACCTTTTCACTGATTTAATTACTTTAAAACATACATTTTGAACCTGGAACGAAATGCATTTACGACTTTTGATCTGGGGTTCAAGTATCTTGTACTTGTATATTACATAGTTTCAATTTCAAGTGATGCGAATTAGTAAGTTCATATTATAGCTACCGAACTGATCAGCACGTCATATGCTACTTAAATATTCCTCCTACAATATTGGGATCCAATATCTAGTTTGGTAAAATTTCTTGTAATAAATTGATGTTTTTCAAATTCAAAATTTTGTTTAATATGCATTTCCTATTAAAGTAATTGTACATCGTTTAAAAGTTTTGGTACCGATTGAAATGGCATGTTCGAAAATGATCGGAATTAATTGACCAATAGAGAAACATTGAGTCCATGTGTAGTCTATTTAATATATTCTTACCAGATAAAAAAAAACTTGTCACGTAAACTAGGCACGGGAATTGTAAAAATGTGCATACAAAAGCAATCGTAACTATAATACACTTCTAACACGCATGATCACATACCCGTTGCCTTGAAGAACATTCAATCTTCACATTTTCGATAAGTGTTATTGCCTAAGAAAGAATTCCCTGTACTTGGAAGGCATCGCTGCATAAGTGCCGACGTCGTTTTTTTATCTGTGTGCTTTATCAGATTTTGGGGCGCGGCGTTGCGGAAGCGCGACCCAGACATGGAAAATGTAGTAAACTAATGTTGATCGCAGCCTCCCCGAACTCTTCTGTGAAGCTTGGCCTGCCAGCCAACTGCAAACTTGTAAACTCTTGCGTTTGCTTCATTTTGTTTCCTCAGTTTTTACCCGTCAAGGCAAGTTAGTTTTGTCCGGGGAATATATATAGGTATATATATATATTTTCGACGTTTGCTGTTTCTAAAAAGAAGTTTTTGCAACTTTCTCTTTTCAATTGCTTTTGTTGTGGTTTTTGCTTTTTTTTTATGGCGGCGGTTCGAGATGAGGGCAAAAACAACTTTGAACCGCACATGTGCCCAGCAAGTAATTTGAAAAACTGCCCCCGAGTTATTGGCGGGCCTATTTTTTTTTTTTTTTTTGTTGCTGCTCGCTTATATGAATGTTTGTGACTGTAAAAGTGTGGGTGTACAGCAGAAAAACAAGAAAAGTTTACTTTGATGACAAAACCCCAAAAAATAAAAAGAAAAAGGCAAAAGGCGGACTGCAACAAAGACAAAGACAATTCATTTCGCTTTTCAAAGTCGCCTGAAATACAAAATTTAAGTAGCTTAAAATTATTTTGTCCCATACACAGACACTCGCAGTCACTCACATCAAGGCGGACCTCATTAGGGTCTACCCTCCGGGTTGCGGATGCGGCGGGTGTCGCCAAACTATGGCTACCTGTTGGGTGCCGTTGTTGTAGTGGCTATTGTGTCTGCGGTCACTTGAAATGCACAGCTTGTGATTACATTTAAATATGTTTTTTTTTTCATTCTAATTTATACCCTATACACAAAATGTATTATGTGTATACGGGGCTACTGAAAATATATGTTACAGGTGATATTTATGATCAGTATGTTTATATAGTCATGTGCCCTGAAACTCTTCTCACAACATTTGATGAAAAGATGTTTAGCGTGATGATCAGTTATATGTTAGATTTGGCTACCAAGGCCGACTAACATTAATTAATTATACGTCAGCTGGGTGGAGGGTGTCGCACAGTCGTCCGACTATAGCATTCATACTTGTTTGTTCACACACACACACAAACATTTTTGCGTGCCCCTCTTTTTGTGTTGTCTTTTGGCTTATTATTGTCTTTATTCGCTCGACGCTTTTGGCACTGCTGACATAAATTTTGTTGTTCTTTAGGCTGACTCATGCCCAAATAATATAAAGCATCTGAACACAGCATTGAATTCTATCTCTAAAATACTTTTGCCATGTGACACAATAAGTAAGCGAGCTCGCAAATATTGTTGTTCTTGTTTTCCACATTATACATACGTATGTATATAAATTTACATACATATATGTATATATATATATATTTATATATATATATATATATATATATATATAGACGTAGATGGGTGCTTTGCACAGTTGAAGTGTGCCTAGCCTGTGGAAAGCCGACGTCAAAACGCTCAGATTACAGAGCCGTGCAGTCCAAGCATAACTGCACGTAAAGCTCTCGCCAAAGCATCTGTGAGTGTGTCTCGGTTTCTTCGCATATCTTCCGCATGACGCTTGTTAATTATGCAAGCAAATTGTGGCTTATATCAAACAAAATGCAGGGCATATGCGCATCTGGGATATACCAAGTCTTCTATACTATACACGTATAAGTTTAAAGGCAGTCGCACCTTTAATTTGATTATTTTGAAGAATTTCTTTTAGAAGAATTTTATGTAGCTCACAACGCCCACACTTGGCCGAAGAAAACAGGCAGAGCACAGCAACAAATACTACAGCAACACTGAAAAAAATTTCGTATCGTTGCTACGTGTCAACATCGTTTCATTGGACGCACAAGGCGCAGCGTACGTAGCTCTCTACATGCGGTGCCGCTCGATCTTATAGATACAATATACGTATATATTTACGCGTATATGTTATGTATATGTACATATATACTCGTATAGTATATAAATCTTGCGGTGTGCATTCAAAAAATCAAATTACGGCAACACCCGCTACAAACTGCCCGTCTATATTCATACATACATACGTATATACATATCGTGACTGCTTTATTCTGTATATGTGTGCATATATACATACATACACTCATATGTATAAGTATAGATATAGATGGTATTTTTCAGATACACAAATTTCGTTGCTACTTGCCGCCCCTGCAGCTACTGCCACTGCCCGACATTTTTCATGAAAATTTGAAATGTGTTTCATTTCGTCTAAATTTAGAATATTGGAAAATGTTTTTGCTCTGGTCTGCTCCCAGCGTTGAACAAATGTTTTTTTTTTTTCGAAACAAAAAAAAAAGAAATTGTTTTTTTGCGGCTCTTTCTCTTGGAATTTGGAATTGTTGCTGTTTTAGGGCGTTATAAGGCAACAAAATGTGAATTTGGGAGCTCTTCAAAATATCTCCGCACACAGAACGTAAAAATCAAAATTATTCCAAAGTTATGTATGTATATGCCGATGCGTCAGCAGCTTACAATATTAAACCTATGTACGCATTAAAAAATAAAAACAATTACAGATCTAGGTAAAATATGAAAATGTTTTAAGTTGATAACCGTTAACAAATTAATTGCGTACTATTTTATGAGCATTTATATTTTTTATAAAGCTAATATCTTTTGCGTAGATTTTTTAAATCTGATTTAATTTTATACCAATTTTATTACTCAATAGATGCTTCTGAAAGGTGCAACATTTTTCAAAACATTCTTCCAATTGCTTCAACTTTAGTGCTGTCTAGGACTAATATCCAACCCGTTTTGTGATACGTAATAAATATCCAACAGTTTATTGGCTTTTATTGCTTACTGCCTCTGGTAATCAAAACAAACAGTTACCATTTCCATTGTTTACCCCTATGTTTATTTATAGTTCAAATTTTTGCCTAGCTGATTGGTCATTACCCGATAGAAAGCTAATACATAGCTTCATAAGGCAAACAATTGCATTCGAACAACAGGCCCATCATCATCCGCATCATCTCACGCTTCAACAGATATATATATATAGTATATATATGTGCAAACTTAGATTGCAATCATCGCTCGATCGCTTGATTGCTTGATCAATCGAGTGCTGACATTGTCGCATCACTAGCTGACTACAAAAGATCGCCAACTGTCATTCCTCCTCTATGTTTTGGTCTGCGCCTGCGCACACGCTTTACAAACAAAATTTATTTTAAATTAAGCCCCATCGATGACAAAAAAAAAATTGAAAAAGAAAAACACAACATTTAAATTCAATTTTCAGCGTACAAATATTATCATAGGCTCGAAGCAATGCTTAACGCAATTTGTTGTAACTACAGTCCATGCACAACCATGGGGAGGCAGTGAGTCAAACCACTAGAGACAATACATATAGTTAGATAAATGACGTGCTCATAAATTTGTTGACAATTGTTATGCGGCAGGCGTACGCACAGCTGCACCCTCACCCGCGCTTGAAAGCCGTACCCGCACGTAGCATGTTTGGCTGTCCAGCCATCTACTCGATGACGACCTATTGGTCAGCACTCTACACGTTTCATTGGGTTTTCAAATTCAATTAAAATCTTTTGTCATGGCGCGGGCTCGCAAATATTGCGTGCCATTTGCCGTTTACCGTCCGCTGTTTACTGTTTTGATTTAGACGCAAATGGTAAGCTGATAGTCATTGTTTATATTACGCTACTCTAAAAGCGCTACCAAAAATGCAGCGAAGCGTTCGTCCACGGATGTTTGCTGGCCAATTGCAGTTGACTAGGTAGCCAGTTGGCCAACTGCATTATGCTGACCATTGAACAACTACGTCGCAAATGAAGCAATGTGGCTTTGAAAACAGCAGTCACACATGCCATTTAATAAATGTTTAATTTTTTTTTTACATGTTTTATAAAAGGGCATTGATCGTTGTCATTGTCAGTGGGGCGTAGAGTTGCCGGCCAATGTTTAACAAAACTTAACTATGTGGGGAAACATAGAAAGTGGAATGCAAAGACTAGAGATTTGTCAACAAAAGGAATGCATAGATCAATGAACTTATTTATACTATTGAGCGTCAAAGGTCCCTAATGTAATCTAGAAAAGGTGTTCATATAAAAATAATTCCAGAAAATAATACTTGTACTCGTATTAAAATATTTAATATAAGCCGCTTATTTATACTATTGAGCGTCAAAGGTCCATAATGTAATCTAGAAAAGGTGTTCATATAAAAATAATTCCAGAAAATAATACTTGTACTCGTATTAAAATATTTAATATAACTTCTCTTGTTTAAACAATAGGATTAGGCCTTTGTTTTGAGATTATGTTATTTTCGCAAAAGAATAGGAAACGCTGCTGCATGTTTAGGGGCGTACTACCGAACGGACGAGACGGACATGTTTAGCTCGATTTCTGTATCGTCCTGCTGAAAAAGAATATATAGTGTATAGTACTCAATTGGGTCCGAAAAGTTTCCTTCAGCCGGCTACATACTTTGCTTCTGGGAAGAGCGCATAAAGTACAACGCGTTTTTGAGTTACTACATACGAGTAGGAATAATGCTTTCGAAAATAAAATTACACCAATAAATTTTCCATTTCCAATTTCCATTATTGATATGATTTGTTAAGATGGCAAAGAAGTAATGAAACATTACATCGCATTGAATGATTGCTTCCTACACTTTGTGCCTCGTGGGGGTGTTACTAAACGCATCGTAAATATGATTACATAAAGCAAATTGAACGCCCACCAACAACCGCAACCAACATGCATGCTACCAAACTTTAATGATTGGCAGGCCAAAGCAAAGCGCCAATAAAATGGCATTTAACCCAAATAAATAAACGAGAGCCAGTACGACATAAACATTTTTTTAATGCGATATCAAAACTGCCAAAATAAAATAAAGTAAAATAAACAGACTGAAGCAATGCATACAGTAAAAACACACACACACACATAAAAATATATACATATATAGATATATATATATATATATTAAATGCGCACCTACACACACAGGCAGCACCTTGTACCGACTAGTCAAGCATAACACCTGAGTACAAATGCAACAATTAGAGGCACATTTTCCTACCTGCGCATAGAATTTTATGAAAAACTTTAAACTTTCAATTCAAATACTTCAACGGCATAAAAAGTTACAGATTTCGTGCGTTCAGATATGCGAAAATAGTGCAAAACTGAAACGGGTGTTGCCAAAAAGCCGACGATGACGGCGGCGGACCCAAAAAAAAAAAACAACAAAATGCCAATTCACTGACACAGACACAAATACACATACACAGTCAGTTAGACAGTAGTGCCCGATACGTTAACGCAAAAAGACGTGACAACGATGGCGGCAACGACGACGTTGGCGACATTCATTCATGCTACAAAAGTAAATACACGCCATGGTGCACGCAAAACTTGCCGTGTATTACTCAATTGCATTTGATGGTGGCACTTGCGGGGAGGGTGGTGTTGACAAAAGATACCACACAACATTTAGCGAAAAGATACCGCTTCGCACCAAATAGCAAAAGCTATTCTCAGGCTCTTTAAGTGCTAACCGCATTCATATGCTTTACCTCGATGTAGTAGTCTTTATCTAACTTCAATTATTTTTGCTCGCAGGGGAACGAACGAGAAACGCCCTTAAACCAAATTAAACTTACTTTAAACATATGTAGTATAATAATTTGTGGTATTAGTAGAAGTATCCTACAAGCTCCGCAATTCTGGTAAACCTCATTATTTAAGTCGTACAATGCAGGAGTCAGCATAATAAATATTCATATATGAACCTTTTGTCTGCATTTCGAACTTTCGATTATTATTTTGTAAAATATCATTAATTTGTAAAAGTGGATATACCTAAATTATTTCCCATGAGTTCAACATCTTGGAAACAAACTATGTACTATATTCATTAACAACCAATTGAGAATTCTTAAGCCATAGTGAAAAAACATACTTGCTTATTTCTTACAAATAATACATTTGTACCACTGATTATTATTTTTTTTATACCCTGTACCCGTAGGGTAAAAAGGGTATATTAGGTTTGTGCAAAGTATGTAACATACAGAAGGAAGCATCTCCGACCCCATAAAGTATATATATTCTTGATCAGCATGACGAGAGAAATCGATCTAGATATGTCCGTCCGTCCGTCTGTCCGTCCGTCTGGATGAACGCGAGGATCTCAGAAACTATAAAAGCTAGAATAACCAAAGTTGGCATCCAGATTCTCCTAAGTCCGAGTAAGGACGAGTTTATTTTATTTTTTGGAATTTCCCCCCCCCCCCCCCCCCCCCCCCCACCCTTCCCACGCTACAGAATTTCGTCAATAGCGTCCACATTTCAAATGGTACCTAAACCAAACTCTGCACACATAATTTATATATAATTGTCTACTGTTGTTCAAAATTTTATTCAATTCGGTCAATTCTAAGAAAAGTTATTAGCGAAACAAATTCTCGCCAGTACAACCCCACCAAACTGCAGCAACAAGTTTGCTCTTCTTCTTCCTCTTTTTGCTGCTGCTTTGGGCGCATATAACTCAGTGACGGAAGTTTACCTGGGTACAGGGTATTACACTGTCGGGCTTGCTCGACTGTAGCGTTCTCTCTTGTTTTTTATTTAGCAACTGACACACTTTAAATTGGCTGTTAAAAAATGCATAGAATGTAGGTGGGAAAATTTCAATCTAACTTTTTTGATTTGACTTGTATCTGCAGGTTACATTATGTATGTATCTTTGGCTATTCATTACGCGTCGCTATTAGTTGTCGCAAGTGACAGTGATCTTGCTAATGTAAAATGCAGCCTCTTCGACGATGAAAGGTATACACACACTCGCACATTCAAACTTACATACATACAATTTTTCAAACTGTCTCTTTTGTCTGCCACAATTTGTTGTATCTTTGCATCTTTTTCTGCACGTACGTAATGTCGTCGGCATCGTCTGGGCCATATGACGCATAAGCGGCAAATATTTCTTTTTGTTTGTCATTTTCATCAAGTTGCGTATCTGTTGGCATATCTGTAAGATGATTTCTTTTTAATGTTTGTCGACGGACGTACGCTTTATAGTTTCTATTGCTGTTGTTGTCAACGATTCGTGCTTTTATTTATTCCTCTAGATTGTTTTTTCTTTCTCAAAATTTTCTGTGCTCCACACATACTTGCTTCTATGTTTATACTTGTATTCATTTTCGCCTTATCTAATGTTATTGTATAATATTTATTTGTTTACATTTTAATTGTTTTGCCACTGCTTAACCCATTTCATGCGCAAGCGACGTTCACTGAGACAAACAAAAAACTACTTACGGTTTTCTTAATTATTAAATATATCATTAAAAATAAAGAGAAGCACGAACAAAACTGATATGAATTGAAAATGAACGAAAAGTGATGATAGCTCGATTCTTCATAAAAACCATGATGCCATAACACAGCTTTCGAATAGAAAATTCTGAGACAATCGATACATTTTTTACATCTAAATGTTTTGTTGGATTTGGTCTGTCTTAAGGTAATGGGTGAACGGTTTTCGGTCTGCTTGGGGTGTGTAATGCTACTTAAAAGTATGTATATACAGGCTGTATGTATGTACTTAAAAGTATATAAGGCCCGCATTTCACACGCCTGTCTGCGTGGCTGCCTGCCTGCTTTTCGGCTTTTCACTTTTGCTCCTGCATTGGCAATTGAAAAATTAAATTGATTAACGATAAAAATCGGCTGCATTGTGCGTTGCACAATAAAAGTGATTCACTTGCTCAAGTGGCAGTGCGACTGTCTGCCGCCGGGCTGCTGCCTTCCATAAAGAGTCAAAAAGCCAGCGATTGACCATATGGTGCGCGAAAAATAAAAAGCCACAAGGCACTTCAAAGCGAACATCGGTTTGGATCGAATCGAATCGCATCGTCGTTGTCGTCGCATGAGCTAGTCACAAAGTTGTCTTTTCATGCGCACATACTACATACAAGTACATATGTATGTATGTATGTACGAGTATGTACTTTTAAGCGAGGCGAGTAGCGAGCAGCGGCAACTCTCAGGCAAACAACTCTCAACAGGGGCAGGCACACACTCTCTTATCAAATTTGTTCAATTTGTGCCTTGGTGGTGGGCATATTAAAGCAATTGTCTAATTTCATGGCGGTCTGCTGCCACATGGCTCTTCGATTGCTCGCTTGCTCCCTTTTGTGTGGATGGGTTAAGCTGCTGGTAGTCGCGTGCCACACAAGTTTGAAAGGGAAGCGAAAAACACACTGTCGGTTCTGAACAAAATATTTCCATGTGTGTGCGTAAGTCTGAAAAATTGCCTTGCAATAACAATAAAAAAATATCCATATAATATGAGCATGTGAGAATGTTCTTTTATGCGATTCTCTTTTTTTTTTGTTTTTATTTCGTTGCTCGAAAAAATTTGGTAATTGCCGTACTCTGTATTTTAAGCGTAAAGAAGAGTTATATTAGAATCATGCAGGTGTATGTAACACTTCAAGGCAATATAGCTGAAAATGTAAACAATTTTAATAAATGAGATTACTAAGCCGCTAGGGCCTATTCGCCTATTCGTTATGAAATTCTGATCTATTAAATTTAAATACAACACTATTAAATTTTCTTGTTGTCCTGCAATAAGGAAACAAATAAAATTTTTAGCTAAAAAATATATTCAATTAACAATTAGAAGGAGGCATTGCACACCCCACAAAGTATAATCAGCCTTGGATCACTCTTAGAAATCTCAGCTCGTTGGTCCATTATTGTGTCTGTCTGAATGAAGGCATGGATTTCCAAAACAGCTGAGAACCCACATTGACTGAACCTTTTATTTAGACTCTCTAAGTTCCGCATCAGAATCTGGTCGAAACAATTTAAATACTATTTAATTTAATCGAAATCGGTTTTCTGAAAAGTCGCGTATAAAAATGGGTATAATATAGCGACGGCATTTTTATTTCTGGCTTTCTATAATGTTTTATTTCAAGAAATTTAAAATAAAATTGTGTTTTTTTAAAATGCTGTTTTTGGCTAAAGAGTATTTAATAATCACCTTATACTATTATGTTCACCTTTTTGTGCCTATGTTTGTGAATTTTTGTTCATATTATTTGCTGGTGATGGTGCTGTTGCTTCTTTAAAATTATATCCCATGTGCTGCAGTCGAGGCTATCAAATAACGTGCCAAAATGACGTAATTGCCAGTGAGTACGAATATCTGTGTGCATGTGAGAGTGTTTGTGTGGGTGCTTGAGTGTGTGCATTTAAGTTGCCTAGGAACTGTGAAATAGCTCATACTCGTATATGTACATATTTCCAAGGAAAACACATTCGATTCGGTCAAAACTCATAAGAGAATTATTTATGGTGGGCGCCACAGAGCAATGATCTGTCAATTATAGTGGCAATGTACTGTATTACAAAACAATTGATATCGATATAAAATGTAATACCATGTGATTATTTGGAAAATCTCAATTCTTCTCATGTCGAGACACAGTCCTACTTCAATGACCTCTGTTTCAAGTCTGCTTACGCAGCTTCGCACTTCACTTTTAAAGCATTTGGACGTCTGCCCACTTAGCAGCTTCACGTTCCAAGGACGTCTTGTGACGCCCTATCAATAAAATGCCACAGTATATACAAGAGTAACAACACTTCTAGACTGCAACTACCATTTCATGAATGTCATTGGCATATCCACTTGCATTTTCAAAAGGGGTAACTTGGACTTTAAAAAACACGTAGGCTTCTTATTTTCCGGTTTTCCACGCATTTCACAAACCAAAGAAAATCCCACACACACTACATTTTTATGTGTTCAAAACCCAAAGAGCGAGAATTATAGTGAGAGACGGGAAGTGGGAAGCAAACAAAAAAGTGGCACATTGACAACGACAACGCGTCGTCGCCTTCATTGTGGCCGGTGTCTTGATGTGGTCGTAACAACTAAAAATAAATAACAACGTGGGCGCACGCAAAGGTGTAAAGAACAAGTTGCATACAATAACAACAGCAGCAGAAGCAGCAGCAGCAGCAACTACAACTACAAAACAGCAGCTACATAAAATTAAACATACATAAACACAAAATCCGAAACGAAAAAGTAATGAAAGAAAAAAAAATGGTCTTACAAAACTATGATTGTTGCTCTAAATACGCTTGATATGTCCATTAAGATACTCGTAGATGCCAATAAATATAGGGGAATATAAAAAATAACATAGCTGTTCTCGATCAAAGTGACAAGACGGATTGATTTAAACATTTCATATTTGTCCATATTTCTGTCTCGTATTACCAGAGCTCCAAAAAGAAACCACTCCTCAGAAATATGCTAAACAAAATCCAAGTGTAGAAGTTTTCTTGATGTATACATTGCTTTCGAATATTGTTAGTTATGTTACTCTTTTTTTTTTATTATTAATTTCAACCTGTGGCAAAGTACGCTATATAATTATGTAGATATGAATAATCAAATAAAGAGATACTATAGAAGAAATAGCTGCCGTTGCTGTCGCATAGTTAGCCGTACGTATACAAAGATGGGCTTGAGCTGGGTAGGTGGAGAAGTGGGTAGGCAGTTGAGTTGCCAAGTCGTGTGCCTGTTGCTTTTTGATAATTTATAGCATCGCTTTATGTATTGTCTTTTATTTAAATAAATGCCTGCGTGTGTGTTTGTGTGGGTAGTAGCTTGTGGAGGCCAAAACGCTCGATCTGTTTGGGCATGCAATTCAACTCGCCGTCGCACTTTGCGGGACGTGTGTCACGTTGCGTATGCGCGATAATCAAAATTAATTATAAGTCAAGTAAAAAGGCAAACGAGCGAGTGACAACAGCGGAGACTACGACCAAGTCCATGATCAAGTGACATGTTAATGCCATGAGGGCTACCTATATACACAATGCTATATAGCATATATAATTTCATGCGTGGCCCATTTTAAAGCGCTTAATTTACCCGCCCACAGCTTGTTTTTCCTTCCTTGTCTGTCTTTGCCCTTCTTTGTGCACAGTTATGTATGTGTATTTCGAAATTTTGTTTTGACGATCTCGTTCAGTCGTTCGCTTAGTTGCTCCTCGCCTTTAGGCCACTCATGAATGATCGGCCTGTCTGTTGGCCTGGCCAGGTTTGGTAGTCAACGATTTGTACGTTATTAAATTAATATTAAAGCCAAATAGAGACATTAACAAGTTAAAGTTGTGCTTAAGTGTAGCAAAAGTATTTCTAAATCATGACATAAGCGGCGCACAGGCGGCGTTGGCGGCTGCTCCCAAATGGCACACACAACTTTCACTCAGACATACATACACGCAATCCATATAGAAACTACAATCTTAAATATGTGTGTTGTGTACCTAGGTACATAGTTCCATAAAAATTTATGGCATTTTTTATAAACGACCAAAAGTTTTTCTTCCATCTAACACGTAAACTTCCTTGCACTGCACTTTGCAATAATTTCCTGCCTATTTCTTCTAATATTTTTCATTTATTTTCCGAATTTTGTGGCCTTTTGGGCGCATTTCCTCATCACAACCGGCTGCGTATTTTCAAAACAAAATATTTTTCGTAATTAAAACAACAGCGCGAACAAAGTCAGAAAGACCAGTGAAAATTTGCTTGTTGATGGAGCACAGCTTGTAGAACATTTGCCGAATTGTTTACGTTTGCCAGAAATTGAAATAATTTTTTCAAATTTTTGTTTGGTTTTTTTTTGCGTTGTCTGTCCAAAGCAAAATGGCTCTGGTTGCTAAAGCTATGCCACATATTTGTGCATTAAAATGGCTGTCTAATAAAAATTAATTGTATAATTGCGCAGAGGCACGAGGCATGTATTAAATGCTGCATTTCACACTGGCCCGCATACTTCGATGCCAAGAAAGGACACTTAGCCTTCAACTTTTAAAGAGGTTTGAGGTGTTGTTCTCATGTGCACAGCAGTCGCATCAACACTTTTATCCTTTCACGGCTAATAAATGTTATTTATAGTCATAAACAAAGAAACATACTTTAGCCTACTTTTTACTGGAGTGTAAAGCAATAAGGGAAACAATTGTTGCTCTCAAACTTTAATGTTCAAACTGAAATAATTCATCACGATAAGATTCTGATTTAGCGTATTTTGTATTTAAACCCACATCTCTATTGATCACTTAGAAACTATAAAATAAGTGACTGATATTCTTTATCCATATTCTATATTTCTATATATTCTATTATAAAGCCCATCTTTTGAGATTTATCTAAAGAAATCCGCAATTATTTGAGTGATCCGACTGTCTTCAAACATTTTTTTCAATATCTGGCCCAGTGTGCGTTGTATAAATGGATCGTAGAGCGAACCAAAGCGCCGTAAAGGCGCGTTGACGGTCTACCCCCAAACGAGAAAAGGTCATGAACCCTGCGTATGCCAAATATGTTTCTTTCTATACATACTCGTATGTGTGCGTGCGTATCGCGCTGTAGAATTTGTTTTTATTACTTTGTTGGTTTATGCTGTGACTTCTGTGGTGGCAACGTCGTTGTCTGTTTATGTTCCACACACGTAGACCGACATCGTGGTCATATAAAGCGGAAAATTCATTCGGCAGACGATCTGAGCGGGTTCCAGAAATAAATGGAGGATAGCAGTCAGTGGTATTGTCGGAGTGGGGCACTATAGATGTTTTCTGTTATAAATATGTGTAAAAATAGCAGTCCCGAAAAATAACAGAAATGATACATTCTATGCTCTGGTGCTAAAAGCGATCCTAAATCAACGTGTTGATGGAAATACTCATGTAGCGCAGAGATCCCTGCAGCCAAACTATGAGCCATGTGTGAGATTTTAATTTTAAGAGCACGATGCTTTTCAGGTCTTCATTGTTTAGTTAGTACAGAATCTTAAAAAAATGGGCGTGCGTCAAATGCTATAGTCAAGAACGATTATAAATTATTATAAATCTATCTTGATTACTTATTTTGTGCCCTAGGCATTATGAACTCGCTGGCCATAAATTGATTTGAGAAACCCTATTTAAACGCCATTTGTTAAATATAATTAATCTAATCTTATCTTCTCTTCTTCATTGCTCGTTACAGGTGAGTTTACTTAACAACTTATCAGCTGGCGATAACAGTAGCACTACTGGCTATTGGTAATGCCAACAGTCAGCAGCAGCCATTGAAATAGCAAGAGGAGTAGCAGTAGCAGTAGCAACAACAACAACAAAATGACAACAAAATGCCGGCGGTGTGCACGGTTGGTGCTACCCAAGGGGGAAACTAACCTGATTGGTTGAGTACACAAATCGTGTATGACCTATACTATATGCTGTTAATTTTTAATTGGCCTAAGCAGCCATTGCTATCTGCCCATTCATATGTGGCATTTCTGTTTTGTGACTGACCGCGCTATAAAACAAGCGCGATTAATTGCTTTATAAAAGTTGAAATAACGAAATGAAAACACAATTGTAAATGGGTGCGCTTGAATCGACTATTGAGTCTACCATATTTGAATGAGTAATAACTGTCTGCCTCTTCCAACTTGGTATTGTGTATCCACCTTTGGAGGGTTTTACTACAATTTATGCATTTCAGTTGGCGAACGACTGCAATTTATTTGTTGTCATACTGAAGTGATTAGCTTAAAAGGTATAGAAGTCATATTGGAAAAACCATTTTATTTCCGGAAATTCACAAATACCCACTAAACATGTTGGTAAATGAAATGCTAGTAGACTCTTATAGTTTCAGCTTCATATTTGTAGTATTATATTTATTATCTTGAAAGCATTATCTTCTTTAACTGCAAATAGCAAAAACATATCTTTTAACTTTGTGGAACGAATACCAGTTCTGTGTTTGCGATACAGTTAAAATCCGTTAAAAAATTTTCTATTGCAGCTCTTCAAATATTGACCCAATTTTTACATTAATATCGTAAATATAAATAATACAGATTTAGTAATTTTCGAAATCGTTATATCAAAACCGTTATTAGCTCTGTAAAACCCTCGTCAATAATATAAAAATATATACTGTATAAGTAGCACAAATACTCTTCATTGCTTTAAAGAGTGTGTGTCAAATCTGATTTTTCTGAAACAATAATTATTGCTTTTTAGGCAAATTTTCGGTCGTTAAGATGTATACTTTACAGACAATTGAAGAATATTGCAATTATGAAATGAATAGCCGATGAGAACATATGTATAGAACTATATTTTCAGCCACAGTAAAGCCCTTGGCTACCCTACCCAAGCCCATGCCCATTCCGTGTCCCGAAGCCCCTGCATTGTGTGAATCTTAATTAATTTTTAAATATTGACAAGAAAAAAGGCAAAGTGAACGACTGAACGGAACGAACGACGAGCGGTCAAGGTGTGGCTTCCTGCCCAGCTAACTTGTCTGTTATACAATACAGTCTGTATCTGCGCTTTTTTTTTGCAGTCATTAGTAGTGCAAAGTTTTTGGTTTTGGTTTTGGGTTTTGTTACCCATTTTCACTTTTTTTCAGCACAAATTTACGCATTTATTGCATATTTATTGAATTGTTTTTTGGCTTGCGATTATTTTTTCTCTTGTGCAGTACGTGGGGGTATTTTGTTGAAAATTGCGCTCATGGGAACTGATTGATTTGCTGCTGGTCGGTTGCCTGATTGAATATCGCAGCTTGGCTCAATGCCTGCCTTGCACTATATATCGCAAAATAGCAGCAACAACTAAAACAACAACAAAACAACTGTTAAACTGTATAAATAGACATTTGCAACATTTTTTGGCAATGACAAGTTGCATTTTGCTGATGTCGTTGTCGCCAGTGATTTTTTGCTTGTTTTTGGAAAAATTGGCGTACAATTTTCGAACTTGTTTGCAATTTTCTACTTTTGGCTGCAACGCAACATGTTTGACCAATCAGTGAGTGCGCATTTGATGTTGTTTTAGTTGTAATTTTATTTTTTGGCATTATAGCATTTGTTACCTTCAACTAATGAAAATTTCGCACATTACGCATGTGTTTATTTATTTATTTTTTAAATATATATAATCACGGGTAACCCAACTCTGCATATTTTTCGTCTATTATATAACAAATTTATCATGTGAAGAAATTGGACTCGAATTCAATTCTTTCAGCCGGTTATTTATAGTCAGACCACTGATCATAAATTCTTGTTCAGTTCTGCTGCATTTGAATCAGAAGATCTGCCAATCTGTTCCCATATTATCTCTTCATTTGTGCAGTACACAGGTGAGCTTAGATACATTTTTAAGAAGCATTACATAGTTTTCTCTTACTCTTGATCAGAAATTGCAAACACGACCAGAACATTTATTGCAACATACTGTCTAACTCTCAGATTCATGTTGTCAAGCTTTAGTTAGTTGTAAAATGTCACGTAAATGTCTTGTTCTTAGCTCCACCTATAAGAAAAATAAACATTAAGAGTTCTGTACGAATAGACCGTTCAAGGCACTTAGGCAATGTTGATTCAGTGATTCAATTTCCATAAAATTGCCCTTTAGTGCGAAAAAAAGAGGATACAATACCGAGATATTGCGTTGCTTGGATTGCTAACTTTGCTGTGATTCACGTTTATTTTTGTACATACAAATTTTTGTTTATTTGCATTGTTGTCGTCGTTTTGACAGTAATTTGATTTTTGTTTGCGCCAAGACTGGTTTGCTGATTACTAACACACATACGAGCAGACATTGCCAACAACACAACAAACAGACTGGCAGGCGTGCAGACCGAAAATAAGATGTATTAAAATTATATATCAGGTAACTAAGCTAATGTCAGGCTGCAAGGCTGCCGGTGTCGTTTATAGAAGTAGTTGCTGTTGTTATTGTCATCAATTACGACACACGTAGTTCGTATGCAACTGTATTTGCTTTCATTATATGCGTGTGAAAATTTGTTAAGATGCCACCCACACGGCAGACTTGTTGTTTTAATAGACTAGCATGTACTTAAGTATTTAACTGCGTGTGTATGGGTGTGTTGTGTGTGTGTTTGCTTGCCAATGTTGCTGCGCATAATTTTGTTTGGTTTAACAGTTAGCTGCGACCCATATAAGATATGCTTGATGACAACTTTCCATTTTGGCCATTGTATTGTGAGTAAGTAGTTGGCGCTCACAAAAATTGAAAGTTCACGCTATGCCGTTGGCATTTCACTTCCTTTTTAACACACACATACTACGTTAGCTGCTGTGACGACGTCGCCCCAGACAAATTAAATCAGTCAAGATTTATGCGCACACATCGCTCGCCTTAGCTTGTCAAAAGGCATTCTAGCGTGGCCAAAAATGTCTGTCTGAGAAACAACTGCGGTGCCATTAGGCGGCGGCTGCGGGGCGACACCAAGTGAAAAGCAGCAGAGAAATGTGGCATGAACAACTACAACTAGTAACCACCTTCACTTTGTGCATTGTTTCTGTCGACTGCCACCACTGACATATTTTCCTTTATGACTTCTGCTGGTTATGCGAAAAAAAAACTTGGCTTTTACTCACACCTCGCATTTCCATTACCTTTTTACTGTAGTGGGTGAGTGAGTGTTAGGCGTTGTCTATTTGGCATTAATATTTTAATGCCCTAAGTCAGTCGTTTGAAACATTATTGCTCATATTAATAGTCGTTTTCAAAAATAATTCTGACTGCTTTGCCAAGCAATGCCAACCAAATGCCATAGAATGCCACATCCTCAGTCAGATTGCTCGCCCATTAAATTGTTTAATACTCTGTCTGTGTATTTGTTGCTTTCATTTTTCCTATTCCTATTAAATGACAACGGCTATATAAAATTTTAGTCACGATTTTTGCTAATTGCACGTATAAATCTAAGCTCATTTTAATCATAACGAATTATTAGCTCGGGCTATTTTAGATTATTTTTTTCTTTTTGACTTGCTGTCTTAACATTTTAATTTGGCTTTGTCTTAATTTTTTTAAATGTGTGAGTTGTAATTTATGTTAAAAAGTTAATAATATTGCTGAGCATTACACTAAGAACAGAACATACTCGTTGTGGTCGAATTTTTGGGTAGCATGAAATATAAGAAATATTTTCTTTCAAGTTACAAGAAGCCACCATTTAAATTTCACCATTATAGTTAGATTCCTTTAATTTTCAAAGCAGTCTCTTTGGCATTTAAAGGTAAAAGTACTTTCTATCTTTATATAAATTTGTTTATCGTATTTGTTTTCTTTTAACATTCCGCTATTAGTTACAAACTGACTTTTGGTGACTAATAAAAATGATCAAATAGTCTAATAATAAATCAAATTACTTCATCGGCAACGCGTTCGATACGACTAGATGATGGTCTGTGCAATTTATGATGTTAAAATATTGACGCATTTGCATTGCTGTTAAATGTTTAAATTATACAGATTCTGATAGCTGCAAAGAAATCGATTTGATTGTTCTCCGTAGTCTTGTAGTGAAACATTTCAGTAAAAACAAGGGAGAACGTTACAGTCGAGCAAGCCCGACAGTGAAATACCCTGTACCCAGGTAAACTTCCGACACGGAGGTATATGCGCCCATAGCAGAAGCAAAAAGACGAAGAACAAGAGCGAACTTGTTGCTGCAGTTTGGTGTGTGTGGGGGGGGGGGGTTACACTGGAGAGAATTTGTTTCGCTAATAACTTTTCTTAGAATTGACCGAATTGGATACAATTTTAAACAACAGTAGATAATTATATATATGTAAATGATCTGTGCAAAAATAAGTCCGTCCTTTCTCGGACCTAGGAGAATCTGGATACCAACTTTGGTTATACTAGCTTTTATAGTTTCTGAGATCCTTGCGTTCATCCAGACGGACAGACGGACGGACATGTCTAGATTGATTTCTTTCGTCATGCTATATATATTCCATACTCTTCCAAAGCCATGTCCGACTTTAATCGCATAAAACATGAATTACACCCATTTCAATTGTTGGGTTATTTAAATGGATTTATTTTTAATTGGATATTAATTTAATAAAGTTTCTGTTAAACATGAAAAGTTGTAGGAAATATCTGTAATTGTTTGCAGAATAATCTTTAATATTAGTTGTATACATTGCAAGCATCTGTCAACAATTATGAAATGTAGCCATAGTATTCATCGCGCCCACAACTCGTTGTGGTTTAAAATGTGCATTGTCAGACAATCCAATGTTGGGTATGTATGTGTAGTTGTTGTTTTTATAATGAGCGGCGTTAGAAATGTTTATTTAACTAATAATTTATAGATTGGGTTTTGTGTGTTATTGTTTGCTTAATGTGCGTTTTAACAGAAACGAGCTCGCAGTTTTGTTTTTTTAAGTGTTTATTGTGCGATCGCACCCAAAACTAGCCACTAAAAGGCGCCACGCGCGTATCCGTGAGTTTTTTTCTTCATGGGTAATGCAAACTTGAAGATACATTTCAAATAAACAAAGGTAGCGAATTGGCATTAGCCCGGCAAACCTTTTGCCTTTGTATTTATCTCAGGTGTTTTTGCTTCTTTGGCTTTTCGCTTCACGCAATTCTTGTGCATGTTTTTCAAAAGGTGTTTTGCATATTTCTCGTACGACTTTGTTCATAGCCCTTGGCCCCCCTGCAACCATGCTGCTGAATCATGACGAAGCTGCTTTTGTTTTGCTTTTCAGCTACGCGCTTTGCTTTGCCTCTGCTGTTATTGTTATTGCGGTTTTTTTTGCTGCTTGTTATGACCTATATCTCTACAGACAGTTTTTTTTTTTTTTTTTTTTTTTTTTTTTTGTAATTTCGTTGTTAATGTAGCTCGCTATGTTGTTTTTATGTATCTGCTATTTTTAATTACCTTTTTTCTTGCTCGTGCTCTCTGACAAGTCAACATGTTTTACCTAAGCCACAACTTTCAGTTGTTTATTTATTTTGCAGTCATAATGCAGAAGTATAGCAGCAACAATGTGAACTGAAAACAAAAGACTCTTGTACATTTGTAAAATTCACTTTTTATGCAAAAGTATATTTTGCGCATAAATTTCAAGTAAAGCTTTAAACAATAATTTTAGCCAGCGCGCTTAAAATAATAAAGCCATGCCAGCACAATTGTGCCATATACCATATATAAATAATAATATTATTGTTGCTTGAAATGTGTGACGGCTGTATTGTAGAAAATATGCGAGCGCGTGTCGAACGCGTGAGAACCAAAAAGTTGATGACAATTTTATTACAAACATGGTAACCTGAAATGATAAAAACGCACTAAAGCTGTCCCAATATTGCTTAACAAAGCATTCCCAATATGATTCACAACAAAGTAAACAACGACGGTTAATTATTCTGTTATTTTATTAAAAAAAAAAAAAATTAATTAAAATTAAAAATTAAAAAATTAATAATTAATATGATTGTAATGGGATTTTGTTTAGCTTGAAACTGAATAAGATATTAGATATTATAAAGCTAATTATCTTAATTCCCACGAAAGTTTTCATATAAAGAAGAATCTGTTTGTTAAAACATCTGCTGAAAAGCAAACATAATGTTATAAAATATATAACTATTTACACAAATTCTAAGGTACACAAGTTTGTGAAGGTACATATTTGGGGCTTAGATACGATCGTAACTCAGTTAGAATTTCCTTTTATAATGCGTATAGTCAACTGCACTATTCTAGTAGCACATTTAACCGAATTCTTTGTTCCATTATTAAGTTAATAATGAAAATGTAACAATATTCCTAACAATACTACATTCTCATCTTGCCTTTGCTGCGTTTTTGTAATTTAGGAATATGCATTCGTTCGGAATAAACTATCTAAACCAATAAAAATTTAAAACTATTGATACTATGGATGTGCCATAGATCTTTTATCGAATTTTTTTTTTATACTCACTAGCTTAACAAATACATATATATTTGGTTATAAACCTGACTTCAACTTTGTCTTTAAGAGTTTTGGTACACGAAAATGTAGTCTCTTAATTGAAATCTGTTTCAACCAGTTGACTCTTTCGATAACATTCGTTTTGGTATACTTAATATTAAAATAACCGTTTCTTCAGCGGGCAAAACTTGGTCGATGGGGAGTGTCCGGTTAATTGCGGTTTTACTGTAATTTATTTTACCCACCGTTTTTTGACCAGTGCTTTTTAAATATATACGAACAATTCATAAATGTTTGCATTTATTTATATTTACTTGCCACGCTATTGCCAAACCGCAGACATCAAAATATGCACAAAATATGCAAAAATATATGTATTTGTAAAAAAAATAATGAAATTACACACACACATGTGCATATTGTGCACTCAACATGACTTTGTGCCAAATTCAAGGTTAACCGCAGGCGACCAGCTAGCATTTCATTAGAGTTCATGCCCAGACCAGACCCCAGACCATTAAACCAAATGGCCCGATGTTTGTGTTCGCCTTCTGTCCAATCCAGACAACCAGTGGCGCCTGAAGTGCAAATAAACACAATTGCTTCACAGCTTAAAGCTATCAATCGTCGAATGCGTGCATTTGTGTTTATATGGCCAAGAGGCACGTCTTAATCGCAATACCAAGCAATTGTCATAGATGTTTGTGGCTTAGAAGCAAAATCTTGGCCACAATCAACGTTGAGGTTAAACGCTCTTGCACCTTTTTCGGGCTTAAACTTTTGTCATTGCAGCGACAATTTGTTAAACTTGGCTTGTCACAACTCGCCCACCACATATCACATGGAGAGTCGGTTGAAACACTTAGCATTTGACATTGTTGTTGTTGTTGTTGTTTTTGGTAACACCCACATATGTATATAAACGCCGCGACGCTCAGAATGGCGCGTCATCTAATTTGTATGAATGGTTTTGCATTCATAAATTAGCTTTAGTTTAAAATACAAGCGAACATGTGTGTCTGTGTGTGCGTTTGTGTGTATTATGAGGTGCTTGGGTATGTGTCGCACTCAAAACATAATCGTGAGCTAATGCAAATTGCTCGAGCACAGACACCTCGCACTAAACAACACCAACATCAATCAGCTTGGGATGGCTGGAGTTGTTAGCTTCGTTCGCTCTGTGACTGATTTTAATTTGACTTTGGTGGCGCCTATAATATCTTATGAGAGTGACAAGTTAAGTTTCAGTATCTAAAGTGGTACAATATCAGAGCTTCGAGTTGGCAAATTATAAAATTATTGATGTATGAGCTAGCTTACACCATAGATAGAGCTACAATATTTTTAAAAATACGATAATAGTTTTATTTTTCAGAAACTATATTTGAATTTAGATAACTTCCGATCATTTTAATACAAAGATTTTCAAATATTTTATGAGCTTACAATTTATTTTTCATTTAACATAGCCTTCAAATTCAAAAAATCATAGATTAAAGTATACTTATAAACAGTACTTACTGTGTTTATAATCAGATATAATCCGATTACGTTGAGATTAAATTCTTTATTTTCGAAAGGTTAAAGGGTATACTAGAAAGTCTAAACGCTATATAGTATGTAACAAGCAAAATAGGCGTGGCAGACTGTTCAGTGTTATTAATACTAAATGTCCGTCTGTCTGTCCGTCCGTATGAACTCCAAAAACGTTTGAACCATAACCAAACGTGACATATAGACTCATTATTTTATACCTATAGAGGGGAGAGGACATTTTGTGATTATGTGTTTGCTAAGCCCTAATAACGGATGATCGGAAATTAGTCTTACTATTTTTCTTAGTATATAAGTATTTTCAGTCTGTCTAAATTAGTTGTAGGAGGTTCAATAGTTTTATTTTCATTTAACCATAACGATACAAATTGTAAAACTATTGTAAAAGGTCGAAAATAGTAATGAACGAATGGTGAACACAGTCCACTACTATCCACTTCGTTTTAAACTCATTAATAAATGTTTCTTATAACCAAATGTGCATTGCTGAGCTCCGATTATTAATATTTTTCAATTTATTTTAATCAAAATTAATCATAATTTCTAAAACTGTTGCTCTAATTTCAAACGTCCAATCATCATTTGTCCTTGTTCTCTTGTCTGCTTTAATATCGCACATTTTTCCTTTTGACATTTAAATTAATGATATTTTATTTTCATCAACTTATGCGCAGCAACGCCTCTTTATTTGATATTGTTTCTTTTTGGTTTTATTACCGTGGACATAAATAAATTTGTAAATTAATGGAAAAATTATTTAAACCGGCACAAAAAGAAAGCAAGAAAATTGCATGCGTTAAGCCATAATAAAAATTGTGCACCTTTTAATTTTTTTTCAGTGCGACATAAAAAATAATCAACAAATAATAAAAACAAAATGAATGCATTATAGTATTTTTGGAAATATTAATAGCAAAATAAGAAGAAAGAAATTCAGTGGAAAATGTGGCAATATGGTTATCCATGTTTGTTTTTCTGACCAGCAACACTTGGGGGAAAATGAAAGCAAAGAACCCATAAATAAAGTGCAAAATGACAACAATCTACGTATATATACATACATATAGTATGCTCTGAGAAACAACCGATCGAGTCCATATAATTAAGAGCAGGTCACAAAGAGCTTGTTTTTCATACTTGCGACCAAAGCGATTTCAAATTCTTAAACATATATAGTATCAAGTAAAAGTGGTATAATTAATTTTATCCGACTATCGAATACACTGTTTACATTTTTTTATAGAGCCATTTGCAGTGGGCATCGATCAATTTAATTATAAGTACTACTTGGTATTATTCGGCTATTCTTTAAACACACAACTACTGGTGTGAGCTTCCTTCTGTTGCCTGCCTATTTCAATACATTTCAAGGTAGCTGTAACAACCGTTTACTTTTAAGGTATTGAGTATCAAATCTGAGCCTTAGATCTTTTGGTTGAGCATAAATGCAATCATGACAGCTGTCAATTTTAATCGAGCAAATGTCACGCATGTTCGCTGGCAGTCGTCGAGAGTTGTTGGCGTTGTTGTCGTCGTTGTCGCTGTCATGACTGATGTGCGCTACATGGAAGATTGGGGCGGATTAGATGAATAAGCTGCAGAAAATTGGTGTAAAATTGCATTTGCATATGTTGATGACGACTACAAGTTTGTGGCGACGACGTGAAGGCCTGGGGCGTCAAGTCGCGGGAATTAGTCATTGAATTAATGCTTGGCCGCTGGGCAGCAAACACAATTGATAGTAGCATTTATATAAATTACAATAATTAAGTTGGCTGGCCATATGCGCAGCGCAGGCGGCTTAATTAATAACTTGGCTGTGCATACATCTCTTAAGTTTTAGAACGCTCTCTCTTTCCCCCCATACTTTCCTCCATATTTTTTTTGCAAACTTCATCCGTGCTGTTTTAAGCTGTGCGTCAATGCGACTATAATTAAATCGTGCGCCATTCCATATTTCCATCTGGCCTTTTTAGGGCAAAAATTAGTTGGCGAACAAGTTTAGCGTTGGTCGCCATGTGAGTGTAAGTGTGTAGGTGTAGCGGCTGAATGTACAAAGAACCCCTCCAATGGCAATCTAATAATTATCAATGAATGATCTTTTCAATTCATTAACAAGTTTGCCGTTGTACATTTATGGCGAAAAGTGAAGTCAAGTTGTTCGTTTGGCGAGCAGTTTTCAAAGATTTCTATCTTTCATTTCATTCATTTAAATAACGTTCCTAATGCAAGTCAAGTTTAAGCCATAATTTATATGTGGCTCTATACACTTCTATTTTAACTTTATCTTAGCAATTTCAAATGTGTTGCGCGAAGGCTGTAACCACTCTATAAGGCCTGGGCAAGGTGTCTAAATTTGGCGTTACTGGCTATAACTTTTTCGCAATGTTATGTCTAGGTATCTGTGTGTGTGTGTGTGTGTATGTGTGTGGTTTGTGCATGTAGGCAAATGTTCAAGTATGATTATTATTATTTTGTATAATTTGCTGTTGCTATTGACTCAACCCCCACACGCTGCTTTAAGTGGCTCAAAAGAAAAATTTAGCGTGCGCATGCGTTGGACGTTTTGACAATTTGTGTTGTGTCTGTTCTTATACTCATACTCATAGTATATACCCTGCAACCAAAAATATAATATAGGTAAAAAAGTATATTCATTGTGGGATAAAGTAAAGTTAAGTTAAGCACACAGATTACGTTCTGTTGGTGCCACATCGATCATAGTTTAAGATATCCTTGAAGCTGAGCCGCACAAAGCTTTATTTATATTTTCAAAATAGAACTTAAAGGAATTTTAGGTATTTTACTTCCAACAAAATTAGTTTAAACAAACTTTTAGTATTTTTAACTTTGGCCGATTAGCAATTTTGTGAATCATCATAAAATGCTCAGTGTATGGGAATGCACATATGGGAAAAACTCTACAATTACGCTATCCGTTAAATAAACTAAAAACAATACTAACCAAAATATAAATCATTGATTTAGTAAACAGCATTCATGGCAAAATAAAACTGAGCTTCTTTAAGCATGTTGTCTATTTAAACGCAACATTGTGCACAATCTATAAATTATGTCCTAGAAAATTGCTATATAGCAGAAATATAGGTATACATATATGTACATATATATAAATAAAATGGGACGAGGTTCATAAAATTTGACAATTTATTGACAGTCGGTTGCTGCTCATAAGGCAAAATCTAAATTTAAATTGTTGCAAAATGTTGCAGCTAAACAGCATAGAAGGCAGAAGCCAGAAGGCAGACCTTCCCTCCCTCCATGCTTCCCAAGCAGCTAAGGGCGCCATTTCCTTTCGACATGTACCCACAGAGCCGTAAAATTATGAAAACCAAGTGTCTAGCAGAGAAAATGCAACAGAGGGCAGCTATTTTTGGGGATTACATGTTGCAATGCACACGTAAATGATATTTTCGTATGCGCAAGAATTTATGAAGCATTACAGAAAATTTCGCAGTCAAAATGTCCTAAACAAAAAATATAAATATACTATACTTATAGTTGTGCATATGAATACAAGTACTGTTTTCTAAGTTGTGTGAGTGGCTTTAAGAGTGTGAATGCCAGACCACTCATGTCATTAGAGACACAAATCCACTTTAAGCCAAGAGGCAAATCCTTAGCATGATAAGTTATTCTTAGCATGTAGAACGAATGTTTGTTGATATTTAAATACTTATTTAGGTAGAGAATATAAGTATAAACAATTTGTCCCAACAAAAAACAAAATTAGTATAAAATGCTTTGGATACATTGCATTGCCTTATAAAGCAGAAAAGTTGATTCAGCATTTTAAGTTCATAATAGTACATACTTATAAGTATAATAGAAACAAAACGCAATAATTTATTAAATATTTCATTATCTCGGAATTGTAAAGAAGTGAATGTGTTTCTTCTTCTTATTCAATAAAATATTTATTTCTATAAACAGTAGTATATAGCGTCTAGATATTTTAACTGATTTAAAAATATTTTAAAATAAAAACAATAAAACTTAAGTGACGCCCTTTACATTAAAATTGGACAATCTGAGTATAGAATGAGTATAACCTATGAAATTAAAGTTGATGTCATACAGTGACAGTTCTTAAGTCATTCCCATGACATCCGCTACCACCCACATAGAAAATATGGTAAAAATACTATAATTGTCAGTTTATATGTTTGGTGACAAATTATTGAATGTTAAAGCGCAGCCTTTGTAAGCGAAATGGAACGCATGTCAAAATAAACAATGCATACTATTAATTGCATATGCAAAACTAAGTAACACCAATACCAGGAGCAGCAACTGGAAAATCATGTTGATAATATCAATTGTTAAGGCGCTGTCAACTGACACAGTTGGTGGGCCGAGAATAGAACGGGCACGGGCCGCTCTACTCAAAATAGTGTGAATTATAGGCGACAACTCGATGACTGTCAAAGCTCAGCTCAACTAATGCATAAACTGCATAAGCACACACACAGATACACACGATTCAGTAAGCAGCTGCTATATCTAAGATGCTAAAACGCTTTTAGTCTATAATTTTATTGGCAAATGTATGCCATAATTCGTTTATATATAAACCAAATGATTTCATTAGTAGCAGACTAGCGTTGAGACAGCGTTTTACATCTAATAAATTAGCAGCATTAAAATAAAATAAACATTCACACGCTATTATAAACTAACAATGTTGTTGCTGCAATTTATAGCTGGTGTGTTAATAATACAAATAAAAGGCAAATTAGACGTAATTTAATCCGTGCGTTTAACTATATGACAAATTGCCGAAGCGCAATGAAATGAAGGCCGCTAGAGTGGCGGAGGGTACTAAGAGCTGCCACTAATGCTGCGGCAAATAAAATTATCAGCAATGCTCACATTGCCAACGGAACGGAACTGAACAGCAGCAGCCTCAGCACACGACAGTAGCAGCCAGTTGCCTGTCAAAATGGCCACGCCTTGCCAAAGTTTGTTTGTCTATTTTGGTTGTCAGTTTATTGTTTAATATTTTCATAATTTTCACAGTTTTGCAGCATAATTATTGATGTCGTTGAGTTTTTGTTGTCGCTGCTGTTGGCAGTGGGACCAACCCAAACGTTTTAACTATTTGCAGTGCTATTGGGACGAAATTGAATTATCTGATGCGCCTACAAATACAAATTATTGATTGGCGAATTATTTTGAAATATCATTCCCTTTGCTTAGAAGGTGATGGTAAAGACTTTCTTTAAAACATATACAAATTAGTGACTTTTCCCTCTTTTTAAGAATGAGCTTTTTTAGTCGCACTAGTATTTTAAAAGCAACGAATGAAAACCCGATACAATTACGAAAGGATGTGGTAGAAGAATTTTGATACACGTAGTTAAACAAGAGTTATAAACAGCATTTTTACTTTCTTGCTTAAATCAGAATGGAATTTTGACACATGAATTTGATTTCGCCAAAATTTATGAGTCATAAACATTTGCATTTGCTGATTCACAATGATTCAAGATAAAAGCGGTTCCCGGTTTCTTATCCCTTTTAAGGATTACGGTAAATGTCTCTAAGTTATGGTTATGCTTTATCTTTTTAAATTACAAAATAAATGAAATACTTATAAAATATTTTTCTATCTTCTTACAGAAATTGCACGCGTTCGTGCCTCCCTATTTCAAATTAATGGCGTTAAGAAGGAACCTCTCACGCTGCCAGAACCAGAGGGTGCAGTCGTCACATTGAATGAGAAAGTGTATGTGCCAGTGCGTGAACACCCAGATGTAAGTTTATAAAAATCGGTTGATGATCTAATTTATGTAGATGTATAGTATACTATAGCTATGTGTTTGAATGATCCATTTTATTATGGATTTATGTATGCGCATTAGAGAATCGAAACAGAAATGTTCGAAACGCTTCCGCTAATTAGAATTGACAACATAGAGCGGGGCGCACGCGCCTTTTTACTGCTGCTGCTGCTCAATGAAGCTCAATGAGCAACTGGTACACCGGAAATCGCTCTAAGGTGCGCCCTGCTGCCTGACTGACTGCTATGAAGACTTTGCTTTTGCTGCCGATGTTGCTGTTTCTGCAACAAATGGGCGGTTATGTAACACTTGCACAAACACACACACGTAAGCAGTCAACTGTTAAGTTGTCTAAGACAAGAAAACGCCTTAGGCATAAAGCCGGTCGCATTAACAAGCTTTTACAATATGTGTGTCTATGTTGCATGTTGTCAGTAAGAAGACGTAAATGCAAAATGCGTAGCAGCCACTGTCATTGCCACACCCCACACCTCGTTGCTGTTGGTGCTCCTCATAGCTCTTTAAATAGGTTAGACGAAATCACTGAAGCGTTTTAGGAAGTCGTCGTCGTTTAGATTTTGTTATAATGTTTTTTTTTTCCAACTGCCTCCATTTGTAGGCGTTCTGTTGTTATAGTTGGTATTGTTGTTGGCTGCCATGGCAAATTAGAATTTGATTTAATTTTATGCAATTTAAAAGGCCTTCTTTTTTATTATTTGGAAATTGTTTGGGTGTAGCTTGGCTTATTTATGGCTGACAGCATCGAGAACTGAAGCAAACTGAATTTTATTTCATTGCATGACACACTTTAAGTTTATGCTGAACTGTGACTGCTGTTGCTTTTTTCTAGTCTTCTACTTAATGGAGTTGTACGATTTCCATGTATAAGTATGAGCTACATACAGTCTAATGCATAAATTTAAATAACATTAATGAGTGTGGCGAAAATAAAAAGCGGCCACGCATCGTATTAAGCAGCTATGGGACAGGTGTTCAAATATTTTCCCCAACCAATGGCGCCAACAATTAGAACTGACAGCTGAGCCATGTTGTTTGTATATTCGCAATTTGTTTAAATCAAATTGAATAGAATATAGAACGTAAAGCTAAGTTAAAAGTGTCGGAGCATTGCCGTAAGCAAATATCAAGTATGCGCCATGTGGCACTTTGGTTCCAAATAAAGGAGCGTTTTCGTATGAATGCGTAAATATATGCTTATATAGAACTGCTCAAATTTTTACTGCTGCCTTTAAAAATATGGCTACAAACGTTCTTTTGTAATCTCTTATTTCAAAAATATCAAAAGCACGAAGCTTAATGAATCTTATTCAGTTCTCATACAAATTAAAAAACCGTATTACAGTACGACCATAAAAATGAAGTATGTATTTGAAAAGTTCTTGTAGACGGTGTTATTTTTTAGGCCTCATAAAATTAAGTTCTATACAAACAGAGATTATTCATCAAAGCAACATACTAAATACCTCTGGGTATTGCACCAGCTGGTAAATGTGTTAAATCAGGAGACAAACATGCATAAACATTAAATTGGTTTTTATTAGCAGCACAACATAAGATATGTTGACGCATGTCAAATGTTTTGCTCTCTTGGCCAACGAATTGGAACGAAATAAAATGAATATGAATGAGCTTAAGTAATAAATTAGAGAAAAAACATATTTTAAATCTTGTAGCGACTTTTTGATCATGCTGTTGTTGTTGTTGCTTCTTCTTCTTTTTCTCTCTCGGCAATCAACGCTAGTTGGTCAACGTTCTCCCAAAAATGATATGGGGCACAAACTTGGAAGATTTATGTGCCATGGGCGCTGATGTTTCAGGTGGTGCCGCTCAAAAACATTCCCATGTACTATATTTCGATGCCAACTAATTAATTTTTTTATGCCAGCGCCGCCAACTAACATATATTTTTCGTAAAGTTGCGCGGGCGTTTGAGCGTTGCGATAAATCATTTATTTAATTGCAAAATATCGCACATTTTTGACATTTTCTATTGGCATTGCGAAAAATTAGCTAATGTTTTAAGTCAGACAAATTTCTCGTTGCCAATTGCATGCTCTGAAGCATACTCATAAATATAAACACTGCTGAAAAATTGATTGTCTCTTAAAATAGTATTAGTAAAAAGAAACGCACTTGAGCACCAACGATAATTTATAAGTATTTGAAATATTATATACATATACCATTAATGTTAAAAATTAGAGAAGTTAAATAAATATAGTATTATATACTTGTATGTTGTTATGAGAATCTTTCACTCTCTAAGGTACTCGAACCCGCCCATTTACTTCCCAATTCTATATATTATATAGTGCATTAATTTATAAGAATTTATTTCTTGTTGCACTAGGAAATAATAATAAAATAATAATAAAATAATAATAATAATACAAAGGGATAAGCATTATTGCGAAGAAATTTAATGCCACAACTGTGCCTTATAATGTTTCTCTTCTCATTTCGAATCTATATTTATAAATAAATATGAATATTTCATTTTTTTAAATTTTAAAGATAAATGCACTTTAACGAAACAAAAAACAATTAATTAAATTACTTTTTGAATCGAGCTTTGAACTGTATGTCTTAAAACTCTCAACTAACTTGACCAACGGTAGCCAAAACTTACACTTATTCTAGTGCAAAAGGAGATGCGAAGGCCGTAGACCCATCCTCTTTTTGGGAGTGTTTCAAAAGCGTAAATCTTCTAATACGATATGCTATTAGATAAATAGACAATGGCTTGAAAAAAAAAACAAATTTGTCAGTTAATATTGGAAAATACGATTGATGAGTGATTAAACCACGGAATTTATATGAGATCAACGCGAGTGACATCAAAG
This sequence comes from Scaptodrosophila lebanonensis, assembly GCF_003285725.1. Lineage (NCBI taxonomy): Eukaryota > Metazoa > Arthropoda > Insecta > Diptera > Drosophilidae > Scaptodrosophila > Scaptodrosophila lebanonensis. The sequence goes on from NW_022060538.1 coordinate 15,224,727, forward strand.
ACATCAATAAAAATGACAATTAAGATCGACAAGTTTTGCAATCTGAAGCTAAACAGACATGTATTAATATGCAGAAGAGAAATATTAGGATGCTTTGTGCATTTTAGAACTTAAAAGTCTGAAATTTTTTTGCAAAGAAAGCGGAGCAATATTTCAAAAATCTTGAGTTTTATGGCTTATGTATGCATATACTAGTATTTTTATTATTATTTTCTTTTAAATAGTGCGATACTTTATTTAGTGTGTGACCAAATTTTTCTCCTTTACGAGGGTGTTAAAATTATAATTTAATGTATTTAGTTTAACGTAGATGTAGACATGTAGTCATCGCCGAGACAATTTTAGGATTATGTTTGTTACACGGGCCATAAATTTCAAGGCATTAAAAACGGACTCATGCAAAACTAAACATGTCTAGTATTTTCAAAAGTCCACACATCGCTTAATAATAGCAATCAATAATTTATACAATACTTTTGTGTGATTAACTAGGTAAATAGAGATTTGTCTGTTAGTTGACAGAAACAACAACAAATGCCATGTAAATGGACAGCAATTTGTCAACGTGCAGCTACAACAATAACAACTAGTTATGGCAAATGTGAATGCAACAACATGTCAGGCTCTCATTTACAATATATATGTATATAAAAAAGACAAATAGAAGCGAACAGTCAGCAATGCAGCCTTTAAATGCGTTCAGTTTCAGTTTCTTTTATTTGTTGTGGCTGTTGCTGCTACTGCTGTGTCCAAAACATAAATACAACTTAATTAAAGTCAACAGCGGCGGCTGCTCTACCAGAAACAACAACAACAAAAGCATTAAACAGCTTACAATTAATTACTGCACGCCATTAGCGCGCATACTCGTACTTGTGCAGTTGGTGCCCCGCAAAACTGTCCAACTGTCGGCTGTCTTGTCTGGTCTGGTCTGTCAACGCATTGCGCATACGCCCCGTTGTGCCCATCTGACAATTGACCCAATGCGTTATGTGTTTGTTTGTGTGTTCGTCTGAGATGTTTGGCATTTTTGCTTAATAATTTAAAGCTGTCATAAATTTTAGTATGTTTTTTGTCTGTTCAACAGTTTTAATTTCCTTTGCTCTTCACAGTATTGTTATGTTCAAGTATGTTTAGGTGACAGCCCAGCTGACATCTTTTCAATGAAGACCCAAATTTGTTCTCTGCACATGGTGGTATATTTAAAGTTTCTGGGACAGTATCAAATTTTAGAATTAACAACAAATCTTTTGCCTTTGGTTAAAACATGCAATAATTCGATTTAATTTCTTTCGATATTTTAATTTGTATGAATTTGATTTCTTTACTGAAAAATTTGCCAAAATGTGGAACTGTAGATTGAATTTTTGTATTCAAATAGAAATGAAAATAAAAACTGTTCTGAGCTCAAAAAATCTGATAAATTCATTGCCTTCCATGCATTCTCTTAAATATTTATTGAATTTATATTAATGTACTTTCAATCTACTTATACCGTGGGCTTCTTCAAACATTGCAAGATTCATACAATTCTGAATAGAATACAATTCTACATTTGTCAAATCGGAGAAACGTAAAAACTCCACCCCCACACGCTTGCAAATCCAAAATAGCCAGCTCTCAAAATAAAGAAGAAGTCGATCAAGAAAAGCTGTGCAATAAATATACAGAATTATTTTTCAATTTGAGATCTTAAGTTATGTGTAGTGCAAAAACCATTTAAACTCTGTTTTTTTCTCATTCCTGCTGATCACTAATAGCTCATTTAACTGAGGGTCAGATGCCATCATTACGGAGCACATAAAGTAATACTTTATGCATGTATGTTCGTTTCTAGGTAGCTATATATTTAAATAATTTGCTGCACCAATATTTTTAACGCTATACTGTCCTAAAGTCGTTAAAAACACACTCAATTAATCTACAAAGTGCGGCAAATTAGTCATAAACATAAAATGCTAATTACGTTCAGTTTTTATATTCATTTCGTTTAAGTAATTTAATAGGTACAACCATCAAAATATACATTGAAAAAATGAGTCGCACATTTGCTTATGTTTGTTTGCATTTGATATTTTCAAGCTGTGTTTTCAGTTTTTGTGTTACATGTCAAACTTTGATTTATTTTTCCGTGCAATAGACACGCTTTTTGTATTCAGTTGCGCGTAATGCTGTGCATACCTCTCGATACTATATACAAGTATATATAAATATATGTAAAGAAGTAATATTAGACGTAATCTGTTTGATCTGCGCCGACGAAGCTGCGCCAAGCCGCAGACTTAAGTGTGAGTGAGTATCAATTAGTGTGTTTGTATGTGTGTGCATGGCATTTTTCTAATTAGCTGTCGGCTAATATGAAAAGATGCTGAAATATTTGGAAAATGTACAGAAGCTTTTAGGATTTCCATTATGCTTACACATTTATTTGCAAATGCCAGAAAGCGGCCCTAAAAAATGTTTAAATGTATTGCAATTGTTACAACATTTTTTTTTACCCTTATAATTGAGCTTTGGCACGTGTTTGGTACAAGAATTTATTCATTCGGCGGCTTTCTGTTTGCCAATTATAGGCTGTTACCAAGGGCAACATATCATTATGTGCCTGATTACAACGCCACGCCCACAGGGACTGTCTGTTTGACTGGCAGTGTTGCCTGATACTTTACATATTTAGATTCTAAAATAAAAACATTCGGCAAAGATTGGTACTATTATACAATTTTGAACGTATAAAATGGGATAAAAATAGACTCGTAGATTTGATATTTCGTATTTGCAAGTAAGAGCTCGCATTAAGGCGGTATGTAAACATTATTTTTATATATACTTTGTATAAAAGACTTACATTTGTCTTCCAGTCTATTTTTGGGTTCGCATTAATGTTGGCAACACTGCTTGATTCTTTGATTGCTTATTATAAATTTTTAATTTTTGTGCACTTTTCTTTTTGCCTTTTTTCCCTTTGTTGTTGTTGCTGTAAGTAGCTTTTGGCAAACTTGCGATTGTCCTCTGTGGCGGCTGTTACTGCGGCTTATCAATTGTTTGCTGGTTGTACCTTTTTCCTCATATTTAAGAGCTCTCTGGTGCCCTTATCAGTGAACACAATCTGTAAAAAGCTGCAGCATCAACTACTTGCACGTACATATGTGTTTGTATGTATGGCGTTTATATATGTATGTACATGTGTGTGCTTTATATATATGTCTTATGTATGAAGAAGATTTGTTTGCCTTCGCTGCTGCTCTGTTTGCTGCTACACTTCACTTTACTGAGCTGTAGCTGCCTGCGTCTCGTCTGTTTACAGCACTTTTTTTTGCTCAAGTGCTGCCGTAGATAACAACAACAATTTATTTATTTAGCGTTGTTTATGTTGTTGCTGCTGCTGCCTTTTATGGTGGATGCTTGCCACTTGAAGCGCATAATTGCCAAGTTATGAAAGGTTGTCTCTACATTTTTATTCTTCTCTTATTGATTTCGAATAAGCTTCACTTGTTTTTTTTGGAAACAAAACCCACTCAACACACATTAAAATAATTTATAATTTATTTGTACATTTGGTTGACTTTGCGCAAATATTTGTCAACTTTTATGTGCCGCACTGCGAGTCATTTAATTTCCGTTAGCCCACTTAAGCAGCTTGTGTAAACCTATGGCACGGATTGCATTTTAATTAAAATGTTAAATATACGCCTTCTGTTTTTAGCAAAGGGGAAACTGTGATAAAAATGTAAAGATAAGCATGCGCTTTGACCCAGAAATTCATTTTTATTGTTTTTTTTTTCTCAAACGATTCAGATTTAATGTGTACGTTTTTACTTGAACTTTCTGTAATACAATTTTTATTCATGGATTGTTATACAAATCTTTTTTTTTTTTTGAGATTTTATTTGTATTGATATACTACTTCCAACCTTTTACTTAAAGCTTTAAGGGCATTATCACAAATATGCAGAAATATTCTTTAAAGTCTTTATAATCTGAACATTAAGCCCCAAAATAACTATACTATAGACAAGAGCAAATAAATTGTTAAATACTTGTAGGTAAATAGTTCCTAGTAGGTCTACAAAGAACAGAAAAAGCGTAGACGATCTATGACGACAGACGAATCTTTATTTCTAATAATTAACTAGAAATCAAATATGACAATCAACGATAGAACATTTATAGCAAAAGCCTGCTGGATGGCAAACGCAGATTGGATTTTAATCCCCGTAAGGCTCAAAAAATAATTGCTTTTGGGTGACTTTTTGTGATCGTGATCCTGATCATTGAAAAACAATGAGGAAACAAAACATACATACAGACAGTAATAGAGACATTAATAGAGAAACGTTACAAAAGCAAGTTTGTAAAAAGCAATAGTATTCTCGGCCCCTAATTACATGTCGTTGTAAGCCACAGAGTTTCGGCGCAAATAACCATCCCCTCATCTTTAGTTCGTTTTTGCCATAACTAGATACTTCGTCTTCAAAACTTTTGTTGCCACTAGACCTATTTTCAGTGCATTTTTATGCAACCAACAATTTTATTTTAAACAACTTTTGCATATGCACGGCCCGACTGTAACTAAAGCTATATGTTGAAACTATGCTAATTGCATGTAACAAGACATAACATGATGCGGCAGCTTAACTTTCGGGCCTTGCAACTTTCCCATCAAATTTGGAGAGGTGGCATTGCAATGCGCTTTGAGAAATCGCGTTCATTGGTATAAATGCATGTGGCTGCACTTTAAATTATTTTAAAATTTAATTAAGCCTAAAGCCATTAGGCATTAACTGCATTTTTTTTAAATGGTTTATTTTGAGTTGCGCTATTAAAGGCCGTCAGCCATTTGTACAATTTAGCGTTAACGTGCGTTTGCAGCAATTTTCAATTGATTTGATCTCTAACGCGCTCTCGGCTATTCGCTCAACTCAAATCAACTCGAACGGCAATCTTTCGGTTACAGATACAACGGCTGCAGATACAGATACAGCGCAATTGCCTGTTGATGAGCAGGCAGTCGGCCAGTCAGCCACCCAGCCAGCCAGCAGCTGTAATGCGTCAGCGTTACTGAAATTACCAAGGCATTCACACACATACTCGCATACTCACATACCCATACACTTCACACATCACATCATAGCTTCAGAATAGATTTCGTTCTTAGTCAAATAGATAGTGAAACAAAAGGCAATTGCGCTATATTGTGGGTGGCCAGCGGCAGACTGTGTTCGGCCAATCAACGCGTGCTACTGCTGTAGTGGTTGTTGCTTTTGTTGCCTCTGGGCCGTTCGAGAACTAGTTTTTAATTTCCATTTCCAGTTCCACCTATCCAATGTAATTTATATAATTCATAGAAAATTGTTGATATCGTACCACCAATAAATCTAATTTATCATCTAATTTATGGAGCAATCAAATGACGCCACTGCAGGCGTGGTTATCGCCTTGGCTTAAACAGTTTTAACCTTTTGCATTTGAGTGTAAAGTTGGTCAACTATTTTGCATGCCAACCATTTGGTCGATAATTGGCGCCACAGTTTATGATTAAGAGCCGCACTTAAGCCGAAACAATTTTTGAACAATTTTTTGTTTTCCTCATCAATTATCCAGCCAGTTAGCCGCTTAGACAGACAGTCAACTTAAAACAAGCTACGAAGACGTTTATGCTGCATTTGTTTGCGCTTGGTTTGTCATGCCACAAGTAGTAAGATTTTCCATGCATTGTGAGCGATGGAGCAGACGATGACAGCGTCCATAAGCAGCAGCAACAATAATAACAACAACAACAACAAAATCACAAAGCAACATTGCTGTTCGACGTTTGCGTCAAACTTTGCACGCCAAGTTGATTGTTTTTCAAATGCTTTGAGTCCCGCCGCTTTGAGTAGTGGTTTGGAATTGATTCTAGTTGCTAAAGCTATATCGATAAAGATTTTTACCAAAATGATGTTGCAAATTGTTTGCCGAGAGCAGAACAATCTACAGATGCTTCGACTATTATTTAGGCCGTCAAGTAAATTTATATTATTAGTGTATATACTTGTATGAAGAATAGGTGGGCTGCAGTTTAATGAGATTCGATAGGTAGACTGCATCTGAGCATTAGATTCAAAAGTGACTTTTGTCACTGAGCCAGTGGTGTTGGAGTGGGAAATCAGTTTTTATTTGATCATAATACAGGTATAACAAACATTTGATGCCACAATCAGTGGGAAATAAGTAGTAATGTAACAAGATATGAAGGCTTGTTAAGTTTCACCCAAAAACATTTTTGAGCACCACTGTGCGCGTTGCTGATGCTGCTGCAGCAGCCGCTGATTGGTTTATCGTGCTAAATTCAGGCGTGTCGCCTTAGGTCATATTACATTTATGTGATTTTCCACGCTGACAGTATCTGTGCAGGCAGTCAGTCAAAGGCGTAGACGGCTTGTGACTAAGAATGCGCTTAATAATTTTGACTTTGAAACATTGTTTGGCATTTGGGGCTGAAAGTTCGCGTATTTGCGACAGTTGTGCTCACTCGTATTTCTTTCATGGTTTTATTAGCCTTGCATTTATAATGGCTATTAAATTTATTATATGAACTTTAACATTTCCAGACTGGAAGCTAAAAGCACATAGTTATAGCTAATTCAAATTAAAGTGATGTTTAATTGTTTCCTCTCTATTCATTTGTTTCTCTATATTTTTCTTTTGCAGTTCAACTTTGTTGGTCGCATTTTGGGGCCACGCGGCATGACCGCCAAACAGCTAGAACAAGAGACTGGTTGTAAGATAATGGTACGAGGCAAAGGTTCCATGCGAGATAAAAAGAAGGTAAGCGTAAATGTTAAGTTTATTTATTCAACAATAAAAATGTTCTATTAAATTGCTTCTTATTTAAGTTGAAAGTAGCGAACAAATGGAAACATGCATGCATTATAATGTACACAAATAATGAAGAAAGAATCTTGCCCTATATTCAGCATGAGAGCTTCTATTTATCATTAAAATCTCCGGTAAATGAGCATAGAAACGAAAAATCAATAATGTTGAAACAAAACTCAACAACTCATAGATTAAAGTTTTTTTTGGAATGGTGCCAAAGAAGACGGCCCTCGAACATCGTGGCCTATGGCACCTGAACTATTTTGCAAGATTTCTTGTTATGAGATGGGGAATCGTTTTAAAAGTCATTTGAAAGCTGTCCGAATATTTCACTGCTGGAAATGAGCCATTTGTTGATTTGTTAAAAGCAATCTTCTTTCATTAAAAATCACATTTAAATGTAAGTGTTTCACACAACCATTTGATCGGAAATTCAATCCACCTCCGCAGCCGCTTACACATTTCATTAACATGAACAGAAATAAGAGGCCAATTTTCTGACGTCAGTCACTATGGCAAGAGATTTATAGTTCAAATACCAAACTAAAACCGAAAACCAATACAGAGGCAAACACACATCTGTCCGTACATGTGTATAGATATATGTATTCGTAGAGCACTTCCATTTTAATTAGAATGAAATTCCTAAACACATAGACCGCTCACACACTCATGGGTATAAAATGTCTGTTGACAGTCGGTTTCCGTGCCAAATCAAAATTGCAGTGTATTAAAGAGGGTATACAATAAGTTTGTGCACAGCCACACATAGCCACATACACATATTCACATACTCATACACATGCATGTAGCTGTCACTCAGATGATGACTTAATTTCCTTTTAACGTGTCTGCTGCCCAAAAAAGTAGCGCCGATTAAATGTATTTTTGTATTTCTTAAATGTAGCACGCATTTTGCATCAACAAGAGAAGCGAATTAAAATTTCGTTTATAGCGTTGCATTTGTTTTTATTTTGATAATTTGGTGACAAAAGTTTCAGTAACAGCAACAGCTATAGAAACGACAGGCACCCACGCATCGGGCAACGTCTGTCAACTTCGGTTGACTCACAAAACCAAACACACATATACATTCGTGTATGCAAACATTTTGATACACTTTGTGAAAATTTGTAGTAGGGTTTTTCATTTTAAGCATGGGAATTGCAAAAAAATAAAAAACAGTCGAAATGTTTACCAACATGTTTTAAAAAAGTGCTGGTGCACGGTCAATTACTCATTGTGCGAAATGTTCGCTAACTTAGCGGCAAATACCGAGCACAGTATTTGCACTTTCTAGGTGAAAAATACATGTCTTAATACTAAATTATAAAAGTATATTCACTCAATTGAGCTCAATCTTTGTAGGGTAAGAAATTGGTCATAATTTCACATTCATTTCCTTTTTATTATAATTTATTATTACTAAAAACTAAACTAAACTAAATGGGTGAATTCTAAAAATCAACATCTGCTTTTAGAATAATGACCCAACAGTAATGGAGAGATCTTAGGATTATATTTGCCGATCTGAGGCCTAGGCCCATCTGTTCTGACTGTTAACCTGGAATTAATGAATATATGGCCTCTGGCAAAAAAATTTAAATTTAGAAGAACTGCCTATCTTTGTTTTTATTTACGGCCATTTTTTTAGACTAATTTTAGAATATTAATAAATTTAAGCAAAACATTATGTCAAAATACTTACGTGTTGAAGTGTATAGTATACATATGTATATGTATGGATGATGCTGTTATTGTTGTAGCAAGCACCCACCCGAAAGAGACAGTTTGGGACTAGGTAGGATGAGGTGTTCTTCTATGCAAATGTTATAAAAGATTTGTTGTGTGGCTCATTGCCATCTGACAGCTCTTCTTAATTTGACACATGAAAGCAACTGCGACGGAATTAGCCGGAATGCCTGGACACTTATGTATGACGAGTCAACAGTAGAAACTTCAAAAACCAAAAGACATGTGACAGCTCTTTTGCAATTTTGAGCCTAATTGATTAGGTTAGATGCCAAAGCATTTTTATGGGTCATAAGTGCAGTGCAGATGTGTCTGTTTTTACGCATGGGTGGAAATATGAAATATATTATGAATATATTTTGTGTTGCTCCTTGTTATTCTGTACAAAATAATATTTTTGAGCATTGGTCGTCATTATCAAGTGCTCATCATTGTTGTTGGTCGTTGGCATAAAGTAATGACTGAGAAAATGTTTTTAATTGCATTGCAGCGAAACGCCCACATTTTTATTATTGCCCATTGGGCAAAGAAATTAAAAGAAAAGCCGCAAAAATGCTCAGCAAATTTGTTGCTTTTAATTGTTTGGCTAAAGTGTTGGCATTTGCATTTGCACCGACGGCTTCAGTTTGCGACGGTCGGTGCCTGCCATTATGCGCATCACTAATAAAATGTTGCACTTTGTGGTTGCGGTCTGTAAAAATAGCAACTAAATCAAGGCAATGACTTTTATTATGCTGAAAAAAAAAACAATTTTTGTTTACAGCCAAACAGTAGCGAGAAAGTAAAAGGGTGTACTAGATTGTTAGGAATGTTTGTACTTATATATAAAACCCTTGTTCATTGGTTTTCATCTCTATCAGTCGTTGTTTTTTTGTGGGCATGGGTCGCCTAAAGCAGCGCATTGTGTTAGTTTCTTCATTATTTGTTATGGTATTTAAAAATATAAGATCAGAAAACCAACCAAATCCAATGGCCTTTAGTTCCTTCAGATAGTTCTTCTGATCAGATAGTTTCAGATAGATCAGATAATTTTCTATAAAAGATAACCAAAACCTATGTAGTGAACTACTGCTTTCAGGAAATGCATACTCCTATTCCTTCATATTATCTATAAAAAAAAAAAAAATGTTGTAAAAAATATTTGTTAATGAAATGTTAATGTATGCTTTTTTAAAGGCATTTTCAATAGTTTTATGTAATTTAGCGACACATAGATGTAAACTCTAGTTATGTTCACTCTCAAACATTTGATCTTGTATCTTCATTTACAGGAGGACGCAAATCGCGGAAAGCCCAACTGGGAGCACTTGTCAGACGATTTGCATGTCTTGATAACTGTCGAGGATACTGAGAATCGAGCCAAAGTTAAATTAGCTCAGGCTGTTGCCGAAGTCCAGAAGCTTCTTGTGCCGGTAAGTCTGAAGTGCTTTAATTAGCGTGAATATGTTAGAGTGCTTTTTTTTTGTCCCCATGCTTGATCCAAGTACAAGAAGAAACACTTAAAGCTTACAATTAAACTTAAAGAAAGAAGAAAGCTCAATGAAAAGAATTGGGCCGTCTTTCTGTCTTGTCTATATGTGCATTAAAATGAAATTATTTTGGAAGCAAAGCCAAAACCGATATGCCAGTTGTTTTTAAATAATAAAATAATATGTTTTTCATTTAAAATGAATAATTAAAAAGAATTAAATTGTGTGTTTATTTGCGCTGTCTCTCTTTTTTATCTGTATAAAATAAATAATAAACTATTTCTCATAGCTAAAATGTTAACAAGATATTAATAATGAATTTTTTATATTATTTTCATTTTTCTTACCAAAATTAATATGCTTTAATGTATTTTGTTTAATACAATACATTAAAAAAAATCACACACACACATGTACTCGTACTAACAGCAAGCCGAAGGCGAAGATGAACTAAAGAAACGTCAACTTATGGAATTAGCCATTATTAACGGCACTTATAGGGACACAACAGCGAAATCAGTCGCAGGTATGTCTATAATGCTCTACTACATACTTCTACTTACTACATACTCTACTATATATGAAAAAAGGATAATGCTTTTTTATGATCGTAATCAATAATATTGTGCTTAATTGAAACGTAACCACCGGCCCTACTGACTAACGGCGTCTATAAAAACAAAAGAAAAAAATAAAAGCTCTAATAACTACTACAAGTTTAACATAACACAACGATATCTATAAATAAATATTTTTATAATACTATTTTGCCACCACAATATTCAATTTACATCCACTTTTCTTTAACGGCCAGCTTTCTCATGCGTTGGTTCTTCTTCTCTTCTGTATCCCGCAGTGTGCGATGAGGACTGGCGTCGTTTGGTTGCTGCATCAGATAATCGTCTGTTGACGCCCGCGCTGCCGGGACTAGCCACACAGATACGCACACCCGCCAATGCACCCCTTGGCGCCCCATTGATACTTAATCCACGCATGACCGTGCCCACCACGGCCGCGAGCATACTGTCCGCCCAGGCAGCGCCGACTGCTGCCTTCGATCAAACCGCCCATGGCATGATATTCGCACCCTACGGCGATTACGCGAACTATGCAGCACTGGCTGGCAATCCTTTGCTGACGGAATATGCAGATCATAGCGGTGGGTTGTTTGCTAGATAAACTCTATACTATACTTACTATACTATACCTACATACATACCTACATACCCTATCTTACTTAAACTCTCTATACATACATGCATATATATCTGCATATTCTTATAACCGTTTTACCACACACATTTTTAAAACAATCGAAAATGATTTTATTTCACATATCGACTTTAACTGCAGTAAATTTATATCTATATCTATATATACATATATATGCGCCATAACTGATTACCAGCACTCAATCAGCACACAAACATGCACACTTTTATATCCCAAATTCGAGTTAGTCATCTAGGCAAAAGAGCAAAGGGGTGGACAGTAGCCCCAACTGCATCTTTGAGTTATTGTAAGCTACTGTATATATTTTTTTCCATTGTTTAAATACTTCCCAAGCAGCGAGCAAAAGTACTCAACAAATACACGCCTAATATTTTAATATTTGCAATGCTTTAGCTCTACACTCTACACTGAAAGAAACAACGGTTTGCAAAATGAATACTACATAGCTGTGTTTTAAATCATTATTTTCTTATAATCAAAATTTGAATCCACCAGATGCAAACAAATCTCTTATTCTATTTAAAGTTGATCCCAGATTTTCTAATGGAGATCAGCAAATTTAAATTCAATTTAGTTTCAACTCAAAATATCTCATACGGCATTCTAGTATACAACAAATGAAATAACACTTCGCAAAAAATACGAAAGAAAATAGAAAAATAAAACTATTCAAACAGTACTATGTTTTAACTCAGAATTTAGCTTTAGTGAAGTTATCAAAAGAATTTACTTTGAAAAAATTCAAAGAGCGAATGTTATCGGTGTTTAGCTTGATTTCATATTTTGTTATTTGTTTTTTATATTATTTATTTGTTTACATGAAATCTTGAAAAAGTTGAACATTTTGTATACATTTATTATTAAAAGCATTTATTTATGTCAACTTTGTTTTAACATTTTAAAAACAAAACAGCGACTCTAGTGTTGAATAACTTTTTACACAGTGCCATAAAGTATGCAGCAGAATATTTTTTTCACGCACACTTTAACACTTAACATGTTTGCTTTGCATGACAAATTGTGTTTAGTGCTTTCAATTAACGCTTGATAAATCACCAACAAAACCGAAACTTAAAAAGAACAACAAAAACATCGGCAACAACAACAATAATAACCAACAAATGCTAACCAGATTTCTTCTAATTATTGTTTTCATCAATTTTTTCTTATATTTATTTGTTATAAATAAATTTTTACAGTTGGTCGATTTATGCATGCCGGCTCCGTCTTTTGAACTTTTTTTGTTTGAGTACAGAAAGAATTTTCAAATATACTCGTACAATAGATATATCCAATATACAATATACCAGTAAAATAAAACGTCTTAAGAAGTGTTAGTATTTAGTTATCAATTATTACACGCCCACAAAAACACACAACATAAACATAAACACATAGTATATGTAGTACTATAGCTGTATAGCATATTTATATACAAGCCTATTTATTTAGAGCCAAGCAAAGTTTACAACAGAAAGAGAAGAACATCTGCAACATCACACCAGCAATCAACAATTTTTAATAGTTATAATAATGGCGAAGCCATTCAACACAATATAAGAAACATTTACAAAAATCAAAAAGAAATACTCAAAGGCAAATGACAGGCCTGTCTATTTATAAAACAATACAAAAACAAATATTATTGCTCGTCAAAGTTTTTATAGTTAGTTTAAGGCCCGAAACATTTCTGCATATATTATTTAACTGGCAAATAAGTGATTTTTAGGCGCTTAAGCGCACAATTTATATATGCATACATATATATTTAGGTATCTATGAACGTAGTCATTAAGCGAGTGCAATTTTTTCAATTTTCTACTTTCAAAGTACGTGCAAATTAAAAAAAAAAGAAAAAAAATTGATGAAAAATGAGTATATTCTAGTTAACAACAACAACTGTATGAACAGCAACAGCAGCAGCAACAACATCTACTTGTTTGCTATACTCTGCTGCACTCGGTTGTTGTTAGGAACCATGAGTATTCTATTCAGAACTTTCACATAAGTTTCTGGGTTATTTAACATAGGGTTTTTGTTTCTCTCTTGTTTTACAACTGTTTCTTATAAACTTTGCATCTTTGCATATACACATACATATGTATACAGTTTCGTTGTTTTAAGGGTGTGGGGTTTACATATGCTGTTGATGTAAGTGCAATTTATAGCTTAAGTTCAGTGTGTATGTGTGTGTGTTTTTTAGAAGTTACAAAATGCAAGTATTTATGCACAAATGTACCTTATGAAAAGTATCTATATCGGTTAGGTTTTTGTAGGCACAAACCGTTCGATTTTTTCCAGCTAGTGCCATTTTATTTGAGCTGCTTTTAATTTCTAGCATTTTTACTTATTGTTTTAATTCTATTCGATTCTATATACACACATACTATTTATATAGTATAAATGGAGCCTTGAATCACGTTGGTGCTTACACTTAATAATTATATTACAAAATAGGGTTCGTAGTGGCTTCATCTTGCGACAGCCGTCCAAGCAATATCTAACGACAACATTTGCACAACACTAGTCAGCAAAAAATATATTTAAAACAATATGAATACTTAAGCACAGGCAGCTTAGTCTTAGGGATTTTCTATGCAGAAGATAGCCGGAAAAAATGCTAAAGAACTCTAAGCTAGATGTTAAACACAATGAAAGGCTAGGCCTAATTAAGCTGCTTAAAAATCACTTATTTTGTCGCATGCGCCATGCACACAAAATCAGGTTAACATACTATATATCATATATACAATGCAAGATTTGTAAAAGTTTACACATTTCGTCAGTGAAATGGCATATATATACGACTCATTCCAAAGAAACAGAGAATTTAAAGTGAAGTAGCATGCAAATGAAAGAACTTATAGAAAAAAATTACACATTATTTTACAATTGGCAGCAACAGTAATATAGTACTGGAAAAGGAACATTTATTTTTATAAGGGGAGTATCTGTTCGAAAGGAAATGGTAAACACTATTTAGGGGCTTCACTCCAATTTTGTTGTTGTTGGTTGTATGTATGGTATTGCTATAATTCCTGACTAAATAGTACATCACAGTTTAGCGAAATTTGAACAAAGTTTTGCCTAGTAATGGAAACATTTGAAGTACCTTACCTACTGTTTTCACTTCCCAATCATTTCTTTAAAGTATAATACTCCCCTTCATTGTAGGAAACAGCAAAAGAATAAAAAGAAAAGCAAGCAACAACATTTTCGTAGCAATTAAGTAGGCTTTGCATATCTATATTTATACCCATACCACATAAAGTAGACAACAAACATATATATTTATTGCCTATAAAAATATATTTCTATATACAATAACAACCTATATATATATATTTAAAACTACATGTATCGTATCGTATATTTTAGTAGGCGCCATTAAGCAGCAGCGTCGTTTGGCGGCCAACAGAGAACATCCCTATCAGCGTGCTACAGTTGGAGTGCCAGCTAAGCCGGCGGGTTTTATTGAAATACAGTAAATTAAATGAAATACAAATCCGCACCCACTCATACAAACACGCGACTATTACACCACAAATCACACACACAAACACGCCTAAAAATTTTTGTTTTTGCTTTCTTTTTGCGATGGGGAAACCCAAAAAAAATTAATATACTTGTAAAGAACATTATAGTTGCAGTCCTTGCTGCACTTTTTCTCGTTTTTAAATTTTTCTTAACTTAAATAAATTAAATTTTGTTTTTTTTTTTAATAATTCTCTCAGCCTGCCGCCATTATGTTCAAAGATATGAAAAGGCAACACAGTTTAGTTAAATTCTTTTTATATATTTGTTATAGCTGATAATAATAATTTTTAAAGCGATATAAACAACAAATTATGTGAACATGTTGTTTTAATTTATTTTATTTACTGTAACTCTTCGATGGGACTCAGTTGTCCTTCAAAAACGCCGGCTGAGCTTGCGCCCAACTCTGTAAATCGCTGGCACCTGGCGCTGTTCTCTGCTCTCTGTGCGAGGTTGAATAAAACTCAGTCAGAAAACCCAAACAAAACTCAGAAAAAATCAAGAACATTTTTCAGCGCCTAACAGGTTAGTTGTGTTTCTCTACTCATATATATTTTTATACCCCTACATATATATTTTTACTATATTCTTAAAAAAAAAGTAAAATGCAACTCTGTAGGCAAACAATTTGCTAGTTGCATTTTATTTCAAATACTTCCACTTGTGAATTTTGCGAGTTTTTGCAGCATTTCTTTTCAATTACATGACTGTTGAATCCATATACACACATACAGACACACGCCCGCAAAATTGCTGCTAATTGAAAAGTAGTTTCTTTAGAAAAACAAAAGAAAAGAAAAGAACAAATTATTGTTTTTTCCCCACTTTGTACACGTTGACTTGTGCCTTTGGTATTGAACAAAAAAAGAAGAAAGAATATTATTTAATAGAGGATTTCCCAATACTGCATACTCCAGAAATATATAAATACATTTATTAGTGCACTCTGTATATTGTACGATATGTTTCTTTGTATTACTTTCTGTAAGCCATATATACATACATATGATGAAAGATTAATGATAACGTTGAGACGTGAAGATAATTTTACATGTGTATTTAGAAATATAAGCCATTGTTAGATGTAATGTTTTTTATTATGTATATCATTTGAATGTATGTTGCAATTGAATTTAAAGTGTACCAGAATAAAGATCAATGACTTTTGTTGAAGTGAAAACGAAAACAAAACCACAACAAATGCATACCAAGTGTTATGATTTTACTATATTTGTTGTACGTATAGTACAACGTACTTCCCTAGAGAGATGACAACAAGAACCACATCGGAACTGAAAACTTTTTTTCCAGTCTTTAAACCTAACGCTTTCGACTTTAACCAAATCAATCGTACCAAATCGTAATGTCACACATAACTCATTGATCACTAAAGAAAAACACTTAACTACTGTTTGCAACTGTAGAATCTAAGTCTTAACTTTAGCCTTAAGTTGTATGCTCACTAGGATAGTTCAAATCGGCAACAGCCACATCCACAAACTAATGAAATCCCAATCGATTAGACAAAATGAACGGCATTCCTCCAGTATGATAGTATATCGCTTTACTCCACTAATATTTGAACTATCCTAATACGTACACGTTCTTAGCCAACGCAAGTTGCGGAATTTAAAACTTGGGTCCTGATGTACTACCATAACTACTACTAGCAACTCCATACTGTCGTATATGGGCCTATCACGCCAAGTAATTGTATAATACTATAATATATGCTTCAAGTCTGTTTTACGCACTACTCTCCCACTATATAAATACTTAAATCATTAAAACATTTATGTATGTCGCGCAAAAATGTGCCAACAACATCAACCAATACCCACCACTAGCAACAGCTCACTATGTGTATTTAACAGATTTAGAACCAATTGCTCAATGTTAATTTAAACTTATTGTAACAATCAATATTTATTGGCACCTTATGCCTATCGCATGTAAATATTAGGCTTTACTCGTATTTTACACAGAGTTTGAAAACAGTTTTTAACTGAACATTGAGATATTGGTTCTTACTACTATCTAAGCTTAATGGTTCTGGTATTCGTATCAATCAAATGTTTAATATCTAGCTTATTAAGTTTACATATTTTGTATGATGTTGAAAAACAAAATTAAAAAATTGCATTCGCATTTGCTTTTATAAGCAACAATCAACTCACAATACACCCACATAGACACACAAACATACCCCACACGAACTACTTACTAAATCCATTTTAATGTCATGCCAAATGTTTGATGAAAAGTAACCTCGTGCTTGTTGATATGCACAAAAAATTTCCCCTTGTCACATGCTTAAGACAACAAATCAATATAAATAAAATAAATCTATGATACATTCTTTTACCGAAAGTCGATGTAAATAACGCTTTTATTTTTGGCATATTCGAGATGAATTTGTATTGATTGACAATGATTGACAGCCAATGCACTTGCAATTTTACTTTTGATTTTTTACACACTACACAAAATTCTTTAATGATTATTAAAAACTTACATTTTATTTATAAAAAATACATTCTCTATAGCATTTACATAAAGGATAATTCTTAAAAAATATAAATATATACCAAATATGTGATGTAATATTATTGCTAATTTTAACTAACCAAAGGCCAAGTTAACCAAACAAAGAAAACAAAAAACAACATTTTTATGTTCTTGTAAATTATACTCGATTAATTGATAAATTCGATAACCGAAACTTCTTATTTTGAATTAATAACGTATAGTATGTAACAAGATATTTGTTATATACAGCAAATCATAAACTCTTATTATTTGTTGCACTTCTTTACAACTTCTATACTCTTTCTCTTAGTTCATTTTCAATGCTACTCGTAAATGCAAAAATGTGTACTCGTATGTGTTGTTTCTTCTACTCTTCAAAACGTTGCAATACAACAACATTTTCAGCCTACATACACACATGTACATTGTGGCAAAATAAAACTATTTAGTTAACATTTTAGAATATAATTTTAATTTACAAGAGACGGAGATCAAGACGACAAAATCAGACACAAAAGACAAGGACGGGTGATGACAGAAAAACACAAAGTAAGGCTGATATTGACAGACTAGGCAATAAATAACAGACCAAGAATGCACGGACAACTGGAGGCAAATCTTCAAAAGACATACAAAGTCGGTGGAGAAAGGAAGACAAACACGCATAAAATCAGGCAAATGAAAAGACGTCTAAAGAAAACAAGGATTATTTGAGAAAGACAAAGATATACAGAAGTCAGACAATGTTAATAGCGTTTATAGATCGAAGAAACCAGAAAAGGACATACAATAATAATAAAACATTGCACAAAAATAAGCAAAGCAAGAACAGATAATGGAAAAAAAAAACAATATAGGGAAAGCAAGGGCGTAAAAATGAAGCTAAAGACAAATAACGACAACGAAAATGTAAAGACAAACAAAGACAAAAAATAACAAAGAAAAGTACAGACAAATAAAGTTAACAATGAAAAGTAAAGACAAACGAAAATGAAAAACTACTACTACAATCTAGAAGATTGGCCAAGAGAGACAACGACTTAAATGAAAACTTAGAATATTTTGTATATTTTAATATTCCATTTTAAAATAGTTTTTGTGCCACCATGTGCTGTGTGTTTAGCAAAAAAAAAAAAAGTTACTAAAGATGCTACGCTGATTTGAATTGCATGTTTATAATACCTAAGCCATGACCATGCCATTTAGTAACTTTTTCGACAAGAACTCGCATATTAATCTTACATGTTTAGCATTAAGAAGAAAAGAAGAAGAATAAGCAAAAAAAAACTAACTGCTAACCATTTAATAAACCAAATTTCCACTTCTATGACTCTTTTTATTTACATGCTAACAAAAATAAAATCAATCAAAAAAATAAAATTTTAAAACAACCCACATACATTTAATAAACACACACACGAAAACGCATAACAAAACCACCAACAACAACAACAACTACAACATCATCCATCGCCTGCTGCCTGCCTGATGCGTTTGGTAGATGAGCTCGATTGGGGTCGCAAGTATCAGAATCGGTGCAGGGAGCATGCAACATTGGCAGGCGAAGCCGCAACCGCATCAGCATTGTGTCTGTATGTGCCATGTTAAATGGAATGTGAAAAGCCTAACAACAGCATTGACAGCACCGACAACATCATCCACAGCAATACCAACAGCAACAACATGTAAATGTCACTGACAAACACTAATACATACAAACCAGCACGCACATATTCTCGTAAATGCCTGCCTGCCTGCCTGCCGACCTGCCTGCCCATTCAACAGTAGACCCAACATTATCTGAGAGACAAGTGCAACAAGAATCATCATCGGCAGCAGCAGCAGCAGCAGGATAAGCAGAAGCCGGAGGAGAACAGCTGCAGCAACATTAGCAACAGAAGCAACAACAAATACAGCAACAACGTGTCGTCGATACAATTTTGTGGCCATTTCTGTTACGGTTTGTTGTCAGTTAATATACAAGCCAACAACAAATCAAACAGCGCCTAGTTTAATAAAACTCACAGATACACACACACACCCACACACACACACACCCACACACACATTTAAAAATTGAAAGTTCAACGAACAAAAAATGACTTAAACACATAGATTGGGGCGCCCATATACATAAATATTTAAGTATAAAATGCGCCATGAAATTTTTTAAATAATTTAAATTTGTTTTCTATTTAATATGGAATCTCATAAAAGGAAGCCCCAAAACATTATTTTATCTCTTTTCAATTTTTTAAAAATCTCACTGTCGGCAAAACGCAAATCATGTTAAAAAGCGTAGAAGAAGAAGAATCTTTTATAGTTGTTAAGTTGAAGGAAACATATGTTTGTTTGCTTTGTGTAATATCATAATATAGCCCCCACCCCCACTGCAAACTCATTATGAAGCAGCAAAATTATTTGTTGTATATTAATTAAATTAACTTAAATGAAATGAAGGGAAAAGAAAAAACTAAAAGTAATATTTCTGTTAATTCTGACGCACAGTTTTGTTAATCAATCATTATGAGTATTTGGATTATGATTATGTTATGTAATAATATTACTTATACCTTTATATATACATATATATACATATAATAACGAAATGCAGCGCGAACGCACGCGCTATCAAATAAAACATTAACACTTATAAAATAACAGCGCCATATTTAGTTAATACAGAAGAAAAGAGGAACAATATGAAAATCATGCATTAATAATACATTAAATTAGTTTTAAACAAATATATAATATATATATAAATATATTGATGAAATGGGAGAAATGTATTTTATGCAAAAAAAAGAAGAAAACAAACAAAAAAATCAAACAACAAAATTAAATGGCTGTTAAATATTCTTTAATATAAAATAAATACTAGCGATTGTAGTGAAAAAGAGTTTAAACAAGATTTTATACTTATTTTTATAAAAGCTGCAAATAATAACTTTTAAGCCAGTCAGTCGAAAATTTTTAAGATAACAATCCTACGAGTGAGTATCTATAAATAAAAAGTGTTTTATAAAAACAAATTAAAACATCAATTGAATTGCATTTAAAACATGGTACAAATAAGAATCAAGCCAGCCGAAGCTGAGCTCACATAACTAATAGAAATTATAGTTTAATTTTTATATTAAAGAATTTTTAACGGCTTGTTATGATAAAAATAAACGAAATGTAACTGGTGTGCCTTTTTAAAAACATTGCAACTATAGTATGTTTAAATATAATATGACAATCAAATCAAAATGCAAAGGCAAAAACTTGAGCACACGACATTTGCTGCATAATAACCACATAATTAAGTAAATAAATTGAATTAAAAGAATATCGAACTACATACTCATTAGTGTCAACAAACAAAAACATCAAGAGAATTATGCAATGTGCATAAACTTATAATAATATAATTATAACAATAATTATAAACATAAAAAATATTACGGCAATCGTGCAATCGTCATTTGCAGCATCGCCAGAATTGAAAATCTTTTGGTGTGCTGTTTCTTTTCTATAGTTCTGTAGTTTGTTCTTGAACAAAATTGATTTCGTGGCCGAAACTCAATTAAAAACGATTATGAGTAATTTAACTTTTATATATATATTAAATATTTTGTAGTTTTAAGTTCATTCTCATTCAACAGTTGATATGTTGTATGTACTTGTATTGTGTTTCAATTCAAAAACCAACCCATATCTAATTCATCCATTCATTGAATTCATAAGATTTATTATTTTATATGTAATTGTGAAATCATCGCATATACAAGCTATCGAGAAATTATCATGTTCAAATATAAAACATAATATATAATAACCCGCGAATGTAACAAACAAATCAAATTATGTATAATTTTTGCATAAATAAATGTTTATAAAAACTCCAACCAATTTCTTTGCTTTTATTTCAACAATTTTCTTAATGATATGTTCCCACAACGAAAAGGACGATTTGGACGTCTTTCGACACCTTTGTCTTAGCTATTTGGTTTCTCAGCAAGACGAACCAAATAACAATGGGAGCCGAATACTAGATGTAAAATAAAATAAATTTATTGTAGTCTTTGTTGGCCTTTGTTTAGTTTGTTGTTTTGTTTCTAGCATGTCATTTCTTACTGTTACGCACAAATTGTTGTATAAATCTGTGCAGCCTTTGTAAGTAAACAGGCTGGAAATTAATAAATTACATTAGAAATAGCAATACACCTAGGGGGGTTGCGTTTCTGGAAAGCCTCGTGTTAGGGGAAATCGTGTTAAGCGAGACAAAAGTAAGTAATACGGTTATTTTTATACTCTGTACATAAAATGTACAAGAGTATATTAGGTTTTGCGGGAGCTGAAAATGTAACAGGCAGAAGTAGACGTGGCAGACCCCACAAAGTATATATATTCAGCATGACGAGACAAGTCGATCTAGCCCTGTCTGTCCGCCCGTCTGTCCGTATGAACACCTGGATCTCAGAGACTATAAGAGGTAGACATCAAACTTTGCACAAAGATGCGTTATGTGTGTACGATGTGCAAGTTTGTTTTATTTTTTTGATTCCCCCCCTCCCCCCACTTCCCCCCTATGGTGATTTTCCCGATTTTCTATTCGTATAATCGCCTATATCTCGGAGACTATAAGACCTAGGTTCACCAAATCTTAGTCCCAGGTGCTTTATGGGAATACGCAGAAAATGTGTATTTTGGAATTTCCCTCCCTTTCCCCTCTCCCCAGCAAATCGTAACTCCCGTAATTCTTGGAATTTCGAACTCAAATTTGGGAAATACCCCCAGTTAGTTATTATGTGTCCGTGTGTCAAGTTTCACTAAAATCGATAAAAATGTTTTTCTTTGAATACTCTTAATTTTTGTTATTTCTATAATTATTCTAAATATATGTACAGAGTATTTAAAAGTCGGGACACCGGACTTTAGCTTTTTTACTTGTTCAATTTATATCGTGTTTTCTGCGTTTCAAGCGTGTTAAAGGTAGGTAGAAAAGGTAGCAAATTTTTAATCGTGTTAGACCGAGTTCATATTAAAATAGGTCACCGTGTACCGAGCATTTTATAGTAGAAAATACAATACAAGGAAGCTCCTACGTTTGCTAATAATTTTCCATAGCAAAGTAGGTAGTAACGCATACCATGAATGTAAAAAATGCAACTCACAACCGCTGTTTTATTAAATACTCTCCTCGTTGCTATTAGTAGGGACTATGTGCGACGGAAACAAGAGTAAGTTAATTAAGTCCACTTTGCAAGCACCGTGTGGCGCCTACACACAGGTTTCATAATTTATTTAGCTCTTAATTGACACTGTAGCCAGAAAGGCAACCTTTAAAGCTTAATTGCATGCTTAAATTTCAAGTAAAATGTCAACAAAGTTGAATTGTTTCGTTTTGCTAAGACCGTAGCATACGTTTAAGGGCATTCTACATAATTTACTTTAATATCCGGCTAATGACTGCTAATAAACAGTTTGCGAAGAGCAGCAGTAACAACACTCTAAAGTTTTCAAACATAGATGGTTCAACTCGAAAATATACTATACACTCGTAATATACGTACTAAGTAATCTACACACACACGTACTTGGAACTGTTTTGTAAACAAACCACAAAACACGTGCACCGGTTTGCAAAGCGCATGTCCAACAGGCATCACTTAACATTTATCTAACAGAGCGTTAACAGCGTTCTCTGTAAAATCATCTTAAAACTGGATAGAAGCCTGTCCCACAGAACAGTTTGTCTGTGGCAGGCTCGTTGCTCGCACCTTCCGAGCGAACGTACGAACAATTTAAGCATCGAATTATATTAAGTATCCTCGCAACAAGTGTCTGTTATTTTAATCGGCAATATGTGTGTGCGAAGTATTTTGTTGACTATTTGTGGGCTTTATGCGCTATTTGCTTTGACAGTGGCAGGCCAAAACGTAACCAACGACAAAATAAGTAACAACAATAGTTCTTTGTCAAGTGAAGAAGAAGAAAGGTGCGGTAGCACCCAAGATATGGTAGACGAGTGCTTCAAGGACTTACCGCCGCATCTAATGGAATTCCTGCAAAATACAAAAGTCGTCATCAGCAAGAAAGAAATTATTGCCAAATGCAAGTACGTGAGATCAAATTTGCTTAAACACTTGAGTGTTGCCTTAAGATGTGTGCCTTGTGTGAGTGAGAGGTCGTTTTAAAAATAGAAAGTGTGCAACACGAAGCCTTAAACATAAACGAAAACTCATTAACGATTCTAAAAAAAAAAAGGTATACAAAAGCCCAAGCGCACATTTCGAGTGAAGAAGTCTGTAGAAAATCTAAATGTGGCAAAATTAATTAACATCTATGTTTGCACAGAATTTCAATTATAGGCACACTTGATTGCCTCTTCAAAAGGGTTAAGGTTATGTCTTAGGGGTCACTTCAGGTGTCATTAAGTCCAGAAAACTGCGTGACTTTATTGATGGCGTGTCGAAATAGCCTGCTACAAATATTTCCAATTCATCTGTGTTTTTATTGAGTGCGTGCCTAACGAAAGACTTGGGTAGAATACCCGCGCGCTAATTGCAAAACGTTCTATTATAACTTCTAAACATAAAATTGCAGGGCAACCAAATTAGTAAAGTAATGAACATGAAGTAAGGTGTTGACAAGTGAACTGCTTATGCTCAAACATAGTTCTGTCTAGATTTGGATAGCAGTGCTGTGCCAATAGGTATTAATCAAATCGAATGGCAAATAGTTCCACATCACGGTTTTTGCAAAAGCTGCATCCATGAGGAAATTGATTCCCATTTTCTCTTGTCCGAATAAGCGAATTAATAATAATAACGTAGGAAAGTTCAGCACCTCATCTAGTCTAAGCGAAAAATTACAGCAGACACTGTAAGAAATTTATTTTGTTTGCCATCCTAAAAGTAGGCAACATCTTTTGTACATTAAGCACGCCCTCCACCTCATCGTCCCATCCAATATTTATTGTGGCAAAATTTAATTAAAAATGAATTCAATGGGCTTTAAGGAAGTGTGTCATGGGAAATCTCGCCCGAAGTAAAAGCGGGCGAAACCTCACAACCATCTTGACGGTTGTGATGGAAGGAAAAGGGCAATAATTTTAATTAACTCAATTTAATTTAGAGTCAGTGCAAGAGTTGTTACAAAATTAAAGCCAAGCGTGGTGATGTGGTAAAGTCCATTGCATATATCCTATATAATAAATAATATTAGAAAACGAAACTTTTTGAAGCCAAGTAATAGCTGGATGGCTGTTGGTACTGTAAATCAGATTAAAAGTGTGAGAATATGCTATAGCTGCTGTATTTTAACAAAGCTTAAGGATTTTACATACACATATTTAGTATGTATAAAAGTTAAGAAATCGCCCCTACTACATGTTTTTTAATGCTTGTACAGGTATTAAGACAACAAAATTAAACCTATGAAGCCTGTGTTCTTACAATAATATTTACCTTCTAAGATATGCTTATGTATTTGAATGTGTGTGCTGGTTCAGCTGGCAGAGCACTGGAGGAGATAACATTTCGGGTAACAGGGGGGGTTGGTTTCTCGGGTTTCTCTAAATTTCCGAGACAGAGGAACGTGAGTAGAACGACTCATCTTTGTCATGCTTATCAAGAATAAATGGAATTGAATACTGTACTGATACGTGTACTTTAGTTTGCCTCAACTAACCGATTTCTAAAGACCTTTCGGGGGCAGCGAATAAATAAAATCATTAGAAAATGCATGTCGCTCTCAGATTTTTTGTCTCTATTCGGTATATTATTCAAGACATTAATAGTTATTATTCTCCATTGGGCCTGTTATTTTACTGCCCGTTTATATAACTTTAGAAAAACTAGCTTTCAGACGTTAAGAACGTCTCGTAACAGTTGATGTTTGCATTTATTTAAACAAATCTGTTCACTTACTTTATTTTTAATTAAAAGTTGAATAAACTTGAGTTTTTTTGTATGCGTAGTATTTTTAGATGCTTGTAGCTCTAAGAACGATTATCTATGTGTGTATGAATGAGTTGTGACGTAATATGGTTCACAAATTAAAGTAATCAGACACGAGTTATTATTTTATTCACCATTTCACCCAATCTCTAATTAAATTGATTTGTTACAGTGTTTTCAATCGCGGCATGAAATGTTTCGATGCTTACTCGGCACGTTGTCTGCAAAACCGCAAGCTGAGCATGTTTAAAAATAACGTCGAGGGCGCACGCAAATTTTTCATCAAATTTTGTAGTGACGTCGATTTTCAGCGAGGTAAGTGTTGGTGTTTCTGTGGTTGTATGTCTGTTTTGTCTGTAAACATAGCCTGCAGCAAAAATATTCTGTCAAAAATCAGAAATGAAATGTTTACTCGTGCATGCACTTACACATGTACTATCGTACGTAGTCATTTGCATATATATATACAAGTATATAGTACACTCACATATACTTTGGCTGGAAAGGCTCTCGAGCGCAAAACCCACAAAGTTGCTTCCACTTGAATCTGTCGAGGCAACAGCTTGTTACTCACAGCTTTCACTTTGTGGGCCTTTCAAATGTGTGCTCTAAAGATTTTGACACAGAAACACAAATATATATGTACTATATTATATACTTTACACAACTCATTATTTATACATTGGCTTAGCGAATGTGACAAGGCAATCCCCCACACTACAACATTCACAAACTGGGCAAGAACACTTGCATCCACTTGCATGACAGATGGATTGACACTAGCTCGTCGTATCTTTTGCAGATTACCTGCGGCACAAGGACTGCTTCGCTTACATACAACTGGATTGGGTGCGCTGCACAAAAGAGTTTCAGAATATACTTACTGAAGAGCTGCACGATACCACGCGTAATGTGACTGACAAATTCATGGAATTCTGTTGGTGAGTACACTGGTGAAATAAGGTGGGGTGCAGATGAATTCCTCTCAAAGCCTTGATAATTATAGCCTGTACCCAAAGGGTGAAAGGCTATACTAGTTTTGTGCGAATGTATGTAACACGCAGAAGGAGGCGTGGGAGACAACACAAAGTATATATATTCTTGATCAGGGTGACAAGGCGAGTCGATTTAGCCATGTCCGTCCGTCCGTCCGCCTGTATGAACGCAAGGATCAGAAGGTACAAGAGCTAGAATGACCAAACTTGGTAACCAGGTGCCCCTAAGCCCTAGGCAGGTAAAGTTTATTTTTTTATTCTGATACACCCCCCCCCCCCCCCACTCCCCCGCAATTCGTGTGTTTTATTTTATAACTTCCGTAATTCTTGTTACGTCCAGTTAGTGCTTATGTGTCCGTATGCCAAGTTTCATCATGATAGGTCAATTCTGAACAAAGTTATAGCCATAAATAAAATCGCTACTCATCCTCTGCTTGCAGCGCTGCCCGCATCTATTGTTGTTGTTGCTTATGTATATACACGTACATAAACAAGCATAGACAAGTAATGTAAATGTAAATCTGTACATAAAGATGTCTTCTATGTTTGTATTAAATAAATGTTCTTAATTATTTTAATAATTTAATTAAATTTTTTTAAAACTAATTTATTTTTCTTTAAAATTTTTTTTTTTAATTTTACTTTTTTGTGGAGAGTACAGGCTATTTTACTGTCGGGCTTGCTCGACTGTAGCGTTCTATCTTGTTTTCAATATAAAACCTTTAAAGTTTTAAATAAACCCTGGTCTTTACGACCCAATAATGTGAATCGACCCTTTTACTGTTTAATGTATAGAATTCAAAGAGAAAAGTTACAGTGAAATTTATCGGAAAGCTATGAATAAATTAGCAATTAGAGAAGAATATAGGAAATAGTTTAAATGTAACGATTTTTTGCAATTTTTCATTTGTGAAAAAGTCTTTCTTTTGTTTTTTTCTTCTGTACAACATTGCACTAAGCTGTAAACTTCTATACTAAAGCAAAGTCTTCGGACAACTTTTTTACAAGGGAGCGACAGCTTTGGTCGTGAACTTGAAAAGCGTGAAAATTCTCCTTTTACATTATCGACTATCCGACAGATTTAATTAAAAAGGAAACGCAATTTTCACTAAAAACGGAATGTCGATGAAATGAAAATTAAAAATATTCAATTGCAAAAATATTCAAGAAATTATATTATATTATGTAAATGTATTTTGCACAGCAACATTGTGTTTTTTTTTTTCATGAAATAATTGGAATTCGCTGGAATTGGTTTTTAGTTGACTTTAATGGAGATTGTCTGCATTATAGTATTTTAAGCTGCGGCTCATTTGGAATTGTGTATATACCAGGAACGAAAGCCATTTGCATTTGTTTTCCCCGTTATGTTGGCGCCAGTCATCCATTGTACATGATCTGATTTGTTTGACTTTGTATTTTCAGTGCACGTTATGCCTATGAGAACTGCATATACAATAGTGCACGGTTCAAATGCTACAAGCACTCGGCTGAATTTGCTCGCGAAACGGCCAAAATGCTGTCGGATGAGAAGCATTTCAGCAATTGTCGGTACTACGAGGACGCCATTTGCGCTGGAACGCAACGGTTCAGAGCTTCACATTCGAGGGGCCTCCTGTTCTTTTTGTTTTTACTGCTGTTGAGTCGGCGCATGATGCAATCACATCTGCCATAAGCCGGCAGATTGGCACGCTCGGTTGATATACTTGTAGTCTAATAAGAATGCATAGCATTGGTGAAGTAATAGAGGACGTGGTCGTATTTGTGTGATTCTTAGAGTACTGCTTCTCATGCTCATCTATTCAATGAAGAGCGGTACTTTTTAGTTATATAAGTGTGAAATGTTGCAATTGAAAATAAATTTAATTTCAAAATTATAATGTGCTTTTATTTATTTTAACAATTTATATAAATAATGGAGAATGCGCGTGTACTATACGTAATAAATAAACAAACAATGTCAATTTTCATACTGCCCATCCATTGGCCTTTTCAGCGAAAACATAAATAAATAAAGTATTTTGTTCCTTGCATTTTAGTTGGTAGTGCTAGAGTTCTACGTGCCGAATTCCTGCACTACCTACTACTAATTTTGAAATTTGTTTCATATTAAATATTTAATTTTTTAAATTTTGATAAATTAAAAAAAAAATTATAATTAAATGAAAATAACAAACAGAAAGTATATAACACGTAAGTAGAGACTTTTCTATATGAATTAACAGTTACAAAAGCATACATTTATTTGTGAACATCTTTGATAAAATCCATTATAATTAATGTTATAGGAAATTATTAATAGATGACATGCATAGTGCTCAGGAGAATATGTTTACTAAGTTTAACATGGCCTGGTCTTCTCATACTGATCAAAAATATATGCACTTTGTGAAGTCTGCCAGGCCTCGTTCTGTGTGTTACATACATTTTCACTAAACTGTTGGACCCTTTTACCCATTGTGTGCAGGCTACACAAATAACAACAAAGATGTTTTTAGTGCATCTCATCAAAATATTGCAAATTTAACATAAAAGCGAGCTGGCGCTGATAAAATGTGCGAATAACAAAGCGCCGAAAAAATACAAATTTCTGGAAAACGTATGCGTATCATGAAAAATTGTGTGGGAGCTTAAAATGAAAACCCATGTCAACCGCAAAAGCCATAAGCATTAACATATGTACATACATATAGTTTATAACTATAAGTTTTTATTATTACACTGAGTTACAATATTTAAAGTCCTTCTTCGATTTAACTGATAGCTCTTCACTTATAACTCTGATGAGGCACCTAGTTTCAATAAAATATAAAATTGAAGAAATAAATGATTTATTTTTAGATAGATAGATAGTTAGAAACAAAGGATCAAAAAGATTTAAAAATAAATTAAATTTAAATATTTGATCCAATTACTAATATGAGCTTTTAATTATTATTATATCAATTCCTATTTCATTTAATTCTGGACGTTAGCAAATACACAGGATAAAAGGATCAAATATGGGTTAAATATAGTTTTCTTTTAATAAGAAATACATATACAACTTTCTATTAATAACATATACACAATAGAATATAAACAAATACTTAGCTGTTCATTTGTAAATAACATGCCAAGATACATACGTGTATGTAAGTTACTTAATGTGTTTGCTTAGCCACTTTTAATGCAAAAATGACTTAAGAATGCTTATAATGCTTATAATGTAAACTGAATCCAAAAAAAAAAAAAAAAAAAAAAAAAAAAAAAAAAAAAACAAGAGAGAACGCTCCAGGCGAGCAAGTCCTTCCGACACTGAGGTATATGCGCCCATAGCAGAAGCAAAAAGAGGAAGAAGAAGAGCGAACTGGTTTGGGGGGTTGTACTGGAGAGCATTGGTTTCGCTAATAACTTTTCTTAGAATTGACCGAATTGGATACAATTTTAAACTAAAGTAGAAAACTGTACAAACTGTACGATTTCCCTCGCCATGCTGATTCAAAATATATATACTTTATGGGGTCGGAGATGCTTCCTTGTGCATATTACATACTTTATACAGGGTATAAAAACACTGTGCCAATCCGCTTAACTTGGTGTCGAGCAAGCAGCAATGGGGCGCTCCATTATGATTCTTGTCGGAAAACTTTTTAAGTCGTAAAATATTGTGTCCATATTGTGTTTTTATCCCCAAACAGATTTAATTTTTTTTGCTTTTTTTTTGTTGTGGTGCAAAAAAGTAAAGGTGCCGGGCTGCGGCTTTTGCTTTTAGTTATGAATTTTATACATATACTTGAGCTGCATATAAGTTAGTCTTGTATCAAAGTTTGTGATAATAAACTTTCTAAAGATGTTGATACTTTGCTTTATTAATACGCAAGAAGGGAACACAAAAAAATAAAGTACAAACAAAAAACAAACCGAAAACAGTTCAACAAGCCATATCGAACAAGAGAGAACGCTACAGTCGGGCAAGCCCGACAGTCAAATAGCCTGTACTCTACACAAAAAAAGGAAAATAAAAAAAAATTAAATTATTAAAAAAATGAATTAATTAATTAATTAATTAAATTAAATTAGAATACATGTTTATGTTCAGTTTTAACAGCATACATTTACATCACGTACCTATGCGTGTTTATATGT
The DNA here is from genome assembly GCF_003285725.1 of Scaptodrosophila lebanonensis. Classification (NCBI taxonomy): domain Eukaryota; kingdom Metazoa; phylum Arthropoda; class Insecta; order Diptera; family Drosophilidae; genus Scaptodrosophila; species Scaptodrosophila lebanonensis. The sequence goes on from NW_022060538.1 coordinate 15,255,180, forward strand.
GTGTATGTATGCAGCATAAAGTTGAACCAAAGCAGCAACAACAACAAAAGCTGCGGGCAGCGCTGCCGGCAGCATTTTATCAAAATATCAAATCTGCGCTCTCATAAAAGTTCAGGGGCCTGGCATAGCTCAACGAGCTAACAGGAATCCCATAATGTGAGTTCGTTTCCTAAGAATAACTCGGTTCGAATCACGGCGCTAAAACGTAAACCATGATTTTTAAAATGTTCATATTTATTAAATGTCAATCTGTCGTGTTATGGCCTAATCTGCTTGGAACGCACCTTAAGTCTTGTGAGTATACCCTTTCAATCATAGGGTATAGGGCATTGGAAGATAAAATGTTAGCTATTCAATTAAACACTAAGTACTTATTTTAATAAATATAAATGCCAAATGTGAATATTATGCACTTCAGCGTACTTGTATAATAACCTATGTGAGGCAGGAAGAAAGTTGAATTTCTTAGTGGCTTCCAAATTAATTAAACTAGATTTGTACATGAGTAAATTAATAACTACCGAATATAATTAGAGCTAAAAATAGTTGCATTATTAGTAAGTGGTGGTATATTGCATTTGTTATATTGTGTATGTTAAATTTGAGAGAATTCCTTGCTGTATCCAAATCAATAATTGGGTGAACTATGAAGCGTAACCCTGCTATACAGACTTGCATACTTGCAAGTAATTATATCTTGTCAATAGCGTAATATTGACAATGAAAAGACAAGAGAAAACACAAATCCTTTTCACCCACACAAGTATGCAGTTTATTGACACTAGCACTAGAGCTCTAGTGGCACTCGAAAAGCCTTGCATACTTCCCGTGAAGAGCTGAAACTGTTTACTTCGAACACATTTGCTTTGCACATGTACGAGTACATAAGTAAGTATGTATATATCTTTAGAAATCCGTAGTCGTAGGTATGTACGTCTATTTACTTTGCCGAGCGACTGGGAAATTAAAATTGATAGCAAGTCAAAAGAGCTCAAGAGCGAAAATGCACAGTACGCTTCGCTGGATGTGTATAAGTACAGAAGTATTCATATTTTTATGAAATTTGAGGCTTCAATTTGCAGTCTTCGCTGTACTATGAAATCGATGCGCCATTATTATTTTAATTAAATTAATTTGCTAGAGTTTCACAATTTGCGCTAAGGGGTCAAAACAGAAGCGAGCCCTGCATACTACATTTAAGGAGGCGACTTAAAGTTAAAGTGTTCGTCTCATAACAGCCAAGATATTTAAAAACTTTATTGTGGTTGGCATATTAATATTTTCACTGGACTTACCAAGTTGTTGCCGTCATTCAATTTTCATATCAAAGATGAATTGAACTTGCCTTTCCACCTTGTCGTGAATGCTGAATGAATAACACAGTAGGTACATGAAAAGGTATTTGCAGTTCCTTCATTAAATATTGACGTGTAGTACGAAATTTGTGCTCTCACGTTTATGCCTGAGTATCCATCGTTTATTACAAATTTTACAATGTATACAAATATTGATCAATTGATGTAAGTAGAGTGTAATAAAATAAATGGTACATATACTAAAGTTTAATTATAAATATGTATAACAGGCCGGTAAGAGTCAGATATAAATAACTTTTTAATGAGAATAACATTTAATTGAACATTGCAGGGATTTTGAAAGCAATATAAAACTATAGTATATTGACAACAAATGACTTTGAAATTAGTTTATTTTACAACGGATGCATGCTTTGAATTTATAAAATCCGTTTTTATTTATTTAAATAAAAGATTGCTTACTGGATATATTTAAAACACGAAATCGGCTATTAGTAATACTATGTTCTACAATAGCTCTTATCATGAAACTCAACAATTGAGGTCTATTATGAAACTCAATAATTGAGGAAATAAACTAAAGGGTGTCCTTTTTTACGTTCTCTTTTTAAGTTCCTTCATAATCATGTTTGCCTTTGCACAAACGTATATGTGCATGCAAATGTTTCATGGAATTGTATCAATAATAATTAAAATATTGATTGCACTCAGCTATGGTCAGAAGCCAATAAAAAAAATATGTTTCATATTGCCAACTCCTCTATGTTTTGTTTATCATTAAAATGCAATGGTTACAAATGGAAACGAAATAATTTAACGTTTAATGTATATGCTCTTTTTTATCAAACAGGTATATTAAATGCACCTTACTCCAGCATGACTTATAAATCAAAAAACCAAGTGGGTCCTCTGAGTACCGTATAAGGAGGCGCCAGCGCGTCTGGGTGAAATAATTTGCCGCATTCAAGCATCCCAGACATTCGAGTATTTACAGACTTATACATAAATATATGTATGTATAAATTTATTGCCTGTTTTAAGCCCTCTGCCACAATTATGGCCTTGGCTAACATCATAAAACAGGTAAGCTTTGAGCACGCACATAAATGACCAAAATAAATTGTTAGCTCCGTGTTTAAAGCTTTTGTCGACTTAAATCACAAACAAAGCACAGCAATGAAAAAAGTTTCAGTACCTAGAATGCATATCCAACCGCATCATAGATACTGACACGCACACACACGCACACACACACACACACACACACACGTACTCGTACATTGTGGGCATGCAGGAAAAAGTTGAAATTAAAATATTTTGCATTCGGGAGAGTGGTTGCCTGTCTGTCTCAAAATTCTTATATAAGTAGTATGATAAATATGTTGTCAATGCAAAATATTCAAACATAATACTTACCGGGTGCATGGTTGGGGTATTACACTGAACTCTTCGGTCTACACTGAAAGAAATTAATGTAATTATGATTGTAGGCCAAATAAGTACAAATATTTAGGTAAATATTTTATTTATTGACTATTTTTTATTGAGGATTCGCTTCATTTCTGTGAAAATTTTAAATCTTATTTAAAACTGATATAGTGTGCTTCCAATATGGATTAAAAAACTTTCCGAATGTTTTAGTGAAAATACAACGGAAAAGAAACTATGAAGGGTACCGTCCATAATTTTAGAATATACGTTTCGGCTAATTTTGAAATCTATCTACGTTTTACAAATAAATATAATATATGAATAAGCTAAAGCATTATACAAGTAGAGCAAATACTTGTTTATGTCAGCATTTTGATTGAACTGAGAACAGAAACAATAACAAATATCTTTCAAAACTGTCAGAATAGCATTGACTAGAACATTTTTAAAACGTAATAAATATTATTTAAAATGTATATAGTATAAGTATAGAAACGAGCGATGCAAAAAACCGTTGATAACTGTTAACCTTTTCATTTCACAAGCCTATTTTATTTACACATTTTTAATCATCTTTTTTTGTTTGTGCTTATAAATATTTATTAAAAAAGATTTAGCAATGAACTTGTAGTAACTATTTATTTGGTGCGTTATTTCCGTAATTGAAATCTGAGGTGACTTATCGTTTTGTTTGTATAGATAGAAAAGCAGGGAAAAGTAAGTAAATCAGTTCTTATACCTGATTCTTACATTTTTTTCAACATATTCTTTTCTTAAAATGCTTGTCTCGGGTGTTTATAGAAAATATTCATATCTCATTAACTTACATTTATACAAGTAATTACAGCCAATTGTTTTTGAAATGATTTGTTAGTAATACAAGACTAAAACTACATACGATCTACACATATTACGCGCCTATATATTGAGTGACGCCACCACCATAGCCATCATCGTAGCCTTGACCACCGCCTCCGCCTCTGCCTCCTCCATAGCGCGCTGCACCACCGCCATTATAGCCATTCGGGCCAAAGTTGCCTGAGTAGACTGGACGACCGGCGCCACCGGGATTGTAGTAAGTGGCTCCGCCACCACCACCACCACCACCGCCGCCGGCATTGTAGTAGCCGCCACCACCTCGACCATTTGCTGTGTAAACGCCAGGCGCTTGTCCACCTGGCGGATTACCTGCAATATACACGAAGTGCTATTACTAAGTGGAATCAACAGATCGGACAAGATCGGTTTATCTTACAATCATAACAACCGCCGCCTATATAGACGGCTGCCTGTGTTGAGGCTAAGGTGCCAATGACGAGCACCGCAAACGCAACCGCAAAGTGCCTCATATTGTGTTTCTTCTGAGCGAGCTGTTGAACTGATCTGTTTGGAGCTATGCCTTCGACTGATACTTTTATACAGCGACGTAGTATTATAGAATTACTTTTTGCAATTTGTTTTTAGATTTGCAATAAACTGATCGTGTTATCGTCGTTTCACATACAGTATACATTCAATGAAATATTAATCAAATTCTGGAAATGCCCACATTTATGCGATGCGACAGCAGAAAACCATCAAAACGACTCAGCAGTGCTCGTTACTGATGTACACTACGTTCTCATTGAATGTAATGGGATGGGATGACATGAGATAAGTTGGTAAGCAACGACAGAACCAGGTAGTATGGTGCGGGCGGTTGTCATAGAACACTCAGCTCAGTCACGACATTTTGGCACAATAACGACATTAAATATTTTTTCCTCCATTCACGCTGCTGGCGTTCCCCTGCCAACTTCTCAAGAATTATTACTTTACATGTTTATAAACAAATGTGTATGGTGGGTTTTGTTTTGTTTGCCAAAGCTGCGAAGTGATGATTATTATTACTTATTTGATGTGTAATTTCCATAGCATAGTATAGCATGGACATTGGAGTGGGAAGTAGCATTACAGAAGACCCATAAATTTTGCTTTAATATATTCATTCAATGGGCACTTGCATCAGTTACCTTATCAATGGGGTTTTCCCATTACGTGACTGATGTCGAATTAAATGAAACTGTTTTTGATTGATAAGCCCTGTACTTTACAGAACAAATGCAATTCAATATCGGGGCGCTATGTAGCGCATATGAAAGTCGTACGGTGTTTCGATTTCCGTCAGACCAGTCAACCGGCAAGTTTTAAGCTGTGAAGCTACTGTGTACGAGTATTGTTGTTACAATGGCTACTGAATCATTCTGAGCGATACTTATGGGCATTAAGTATTCAGTTATGCGCGCTGTTTGTTAGTGAAATGAAGCTTTTCGTTACCGCACATTCTAATGAAATCGAAAACGTTCACACGCCCCCCTTTTTATCGATGTGTAGCCTTGGGTGGAAGGTAGAGTATTCAGTCATCGCCGCTGGCCAAATGCAAATAGATTGATCCGTTAGCGATAACATTACAGCACACATAATGCAAATTGTTTTGATCTACGTTTCATATAAAAAGTAGGTATATGGACCTCTAGACCTGCCATTTACTTTGCATCGCTCAACGCCTAACAATATGTACTTAAAGTGTTTATTGCTGCTGTTGGCGCTGCCAGCTTTAATAGGCGGTAGGTGAATTGGAAAGATAGCGATCTTTGCATCTCAGTCGTTAATGTTTACCCGCCTTTTATTTACAGCGTTTCCGAGTAATGTGGTAATAAATGGTGTTTGTCTGACCTGTAAGTAACGCTTGATCATAATATTATCGAATTGAAAAACTATTTACTTGATGACTCGGCGCGGCAGGTCCAAATCCACACGGTGAGCCTGTCATTATTGACGGTCAGGAATATCGAAGCTTCAAGTCAGGGGGTAGTAGTGTTATACTGAACAGACCTGGCTACAACAATGGACGTGGCACCGTATATAGCCGTGGTGGCAACACGGTCATCAATGGCCGGTGTGAAATATGCAATGTGGATGTGTGAATAGCATAAGTGGCTGCTGTGAATCTCAATACAGTGTTCCTTCGATATAGTGTTTGTACTCAATAAATGCATTCTCTTAATATTAAGTTTAAAACATCTGTCAGCTTAACGAGATGGTTTCAAGTCATCCAACTATTGAGAAAGTACTCTAATTTTGTAAATGCTTTACTAACATCCTATTTACATGCCAATAAAGTTTTTAAATGAAAACATTGAATTGTGAAAATATTTAAGCATCATCTTTGTTTTAGGGTCATTTCTCAAGTGATGTCTAACGAATGAAATTATTATCTCTACATACTTGTATATAAAACAGTTCGTCCTAACTGACTGACTGATTGGCAATCAACGCACAGCCGTAACGGTAAGAGCTAGGAAGCTGAAATTTGTCACAAGTTGTGTTTTATGGTGTCGGTGAGCAGCTTTATGTCCTAGCTCTCGAATCGTGCCAAGGTAATTTGCTATTTGGGAAATGAACTCTTTGGAAATGAGAAATAGCAAAGCCCAAATGGTAAGCGTTAAGAAGCTGAAATTTTGGACACAAGTTTCCTGTTAAAGTGTAGGTGACTTTAACTTACACTTGGATTATTTACTCTAAGGAAGAAAATGTTCATTAAAGCGTAGAAGAAATTATTATAATAATAATGTACATACATACACACAAATTTATTAGTTCATATTTTTGAAATTTTACAATTGAATTCTCAATTTGCCAGCGCTTAGGTACTTGGCATGGGAATCTCAGAGGAGGGCGCCCACCATATTTTTTTTTTTCAGAAATTTCAGCATGAATCAGCATGACGAGAGAAATCGATCTAGCCATGTCCGTCCGTCCGTCCGTCTGGCCGTCTGGATGAACGCGAGGATCTCAGAAACTATAAAAGCTAGAATAACCAAAGTTGGCATCCAGATTCTCCTAGGTCCGAGAAAGGACGAGTTTATTTTATTTTTTGGAATTTTCCCCCCCTTCCCCTGCTACAGAATTTCGTCAATAGCGTCCACATTTCAATTGCTACCTAAACCAAACTTTGCACACATAATATATATGTAATTGTCTACTATTGTTTAAATTTTATTCAATTCGGTCAATTCTAAGAAAAGTTATTAGCGAAACAAATTCTCTCCAGTGCAACCCTCCCAAACTGCAGCAACAAGTTCGCTCTTCTTCTTCCTCTTTTTGCTGCTGCTATGGGCGCATATAACTCAGTGACGGAAGTTTATCTGGGTACAGGGTATTACACTGTCGGGCTTGCTCGACTGTAGCGTTCTCTCTTGTTGTTATTGGACTTGCACGTTTTAATCAGATCTGTCAACTGAACGCATTTTCCAGAGTGCAGCTTCGAATTTGGGTAAAAGCCTTAAACTAATTCAATTACTTTGACAGCTGGCGCATTGTTTGTGTTAGAATTTGCATTGCTATTGTTATTTGACCTTATCGTGTTGCTGCAGGACGCCTGGCTCGATTCTCCAACATACATTTGAAGCCGTATATACTTCTATGTTGACAAACAGTACTTCAAAGCTTACGACGTCAACAAAGGTGCATTGTTTGCATGAGTATCTAAAGACTATTTTTCCTGATTCCTTCCTGATTTCCTTCATTGTTTAATAGGACAGCAGCATAATGATCCATCAGTTTTTGAATGGTGTTGTTAGTCAGTCAGTCAGTTTGAAATGAAGTTAAATGAGGCGTACTGTTGCATATCAAAATATACATGTCTGCCACCCACTGTATGATCAAGCCTTATCATTTTCAAAGTCGTAGAAATATTTCATCAAGTTTATTTAAAAGTTGGCTGCTAGCCTGCCTCACACACATTCATCCTAACCCACACATTCAGACAAAATGTTTGTTGACAAAATATTTATTCCGTCCCCTCACAACTTCGTTTCAAAGCAATAGCAAAGCCAGCAATGCTGCGTATATTTCGCATTTTATTGCCATGTTCTACACAAGTGAGCCTACCTCAATAGTACAATCACACAAACATAAGGTAGTGAACTGCCACAAAGCTACAAATTCTCGGAAATATGCTGTTGAAATGCATGACAGCAATACGTGTATATCATTCGGATGAGGTACGGCAGAGCAACATACATACATATGTACTTGTATTTCCGCTTGTCGGTTTCAAATTATTTGCTTTAGCTGTATTCGAATTACTACAAGTATTGGCCAGAAATGAACAAACCTACGTTCTTCTTCTTTCGACGCTCTCTAAAGTTTTTTAAAGAGTTCATTTTCCAAATAGCAAATATAGTACAATAATTACTATGTATGGTTATACGTACATACATACGGGCGAATGCCAGTCCTGACTTAACTGTGTGCTTCCTCAGCACGCTTTGTACGCACCGAAAAGTCCGAAGCGGGACATTTAATTTTGATTTATAAATCGGGACGTCCCGCCAAAATTGGAGCGTTCGGCAACGCTGATAGGTACATACATTTAAATTTTTCATGCAGGCGTTATCCCCCTATATACTTGTACATACATACATACATATATAAGTATGTATTAAATTTTCTAATTCAACACTAATTTGTGTCTTCAATTCCAAATATGATTGTTGTGAATGTAAAAGGCGTGTTTCTGCTTTTGTAAATCGCATGAATACACTCATAAAATAGACTTAACGGTAAATGACTCTTAGATTTGTTCAGCATACTTCTGTAGCGTTGTTAGCTAACATTAAAACGGTAAGTCGCTGTAAATATGCGATCAGCTGAGATGCTAGAGATGGGCATGTGTCGGATGCTCTATGTGCTAGAGCATCAAAACTATCGATAGTTGAATCGATACCCACAGTTAGTAATTATGTGTCCGTACGCCAAGTTTCATTATGATATACCCATTTAACAAGAAGTTATAGCCATAATTATATTTGCTGCTGCAGCGCTGCTCAAGCGCTGCCCGCGGCTGTTGGTGATGCTGGTGCTTTGGTTGACTGCGAACATGCTTACACAGTCACGAATATACGAGCATATACATACATACACTCACATAGACGCAATTGCTTTGTATATGTGCAATTATACACCCTTTACGTGAGTTCGAATACCAAAAGAGGTAAAATCGAACAAACAATTTTTTTTTAATTCTCCTACTTATATTAATTTCTTTAATTAATGTAAACATATGTACAGAGTATTTCGAAGTCGGGACACCCGACTTTAGCTTTTTTACTTGTTTTTAATATTCTTAATTTCTATAATTATTCTAAACAGACTATTTCAAAGTCGTTACACCCGACTTTAGCTTCTCTATTTGTTTCTATTAAATATTGGCACTGGAAACCAAAACATAGCTAATATTTTGAACAAGCTTCTCATCTCACACATGCCCATCACACCGGCAATTCCCATAATGCTTAGGTAAATGAACGCCGGCACGTGTGGCTGAGAGTGGCTGCTGGAGCGCATGACATGGCTCCCCACTTTATATATGTATGTATGTTTTTACGCGTGTGTGATTGTTAGGTAGCAATACGAATTAGCTGGAAAAATGAATTGAAATGGACTACTATAGTTGCCAACTAGCAAATGCAGTTTTTACCAGTCGGACGTATGTATTCGTGGGTTGAGCACAAAGCTACGCTGTTGATTAGTTTTAAAATGTATTGTGGCTTTCATTTACCTCTTTCGTAGAATATCCCTTGAGCGTTTAAAGCTTCAAGAGTATTATCACTTTTCAACGGGAATAATTAGTGTATACCAAAGGTTTATTTTTTTAAACTTGTATGTGCATACATAACAACCATCTACTCATATTTCCTTTTTTAGTTGTATATAAATAATAATTAATTAATCAAATGGCAAACACAAACTAATTTGTAGCATTATGTAAATGGATTTCCCACACAAGTATATCACTTTCATGTTTGCAACGTCTTAATTATGTTATTGGATAACAAGACTTCCGGACAGAATGTGTTTGTGCTGCCTTAAGAAGGTTACGCAATATTTGCGTAAAATGTTTAATATGTAATGTCTCGGGTTACACTAATACTGTACTTGAGTTAACCACACAAAGGCCCAAAGTGCAGAAAATATTGAATAAGATAACCTGCAAAGGCAAATTCAATTCGAAAGATAAATAAATAAAGGCTATTTATATTTATAATTTGAAATGCGAAAAAGGAGCTTCACTGAACAGAAATAAAGTGCGCACTTTTATTTATTGTTATGGTATGTGGCACTGAGCCACATGAGCGATATATGGCTAGGTTTTCGTTTCAAAACATAGCATTTCTAATTGGCTTTTACCCGAAATAAATTATGTTTTCTTTTTTTTAAATACACGATTAGCCCTTATATACATTCCATTTGAAATTAATATTTAAGTAAGGTAACAGGTCCTGCCAGCCTTTTCAATTTTCAGTGGTATTCTGAGTAACTCGATCGCTGTAAGGCTCGATTCGTACCCCTATATTTTTATACCCTATAGCCAGAGGTTAAAAGGGTACAGGGTAAAGCAAGTGCAAGAGCTAAAATAACCAAACTTGGTATTCAGGTTCTATGGGGCCCTAATCAGATAAAGTTTGCTAATTTATTTTGATACACCCCCCAACTCCCCCCCATTTGTGTATTCGTGTCTTTGGAAATTTGTACTCAGATTTGGCAAATACCTCCAGTTAGTGATTATGAAACCGTATGCCAAGTTTCATTACGTTAAGTTAATTATGAAGAAAGTTATAGCCATAAATATACTCTCTGCCGAAGCTCTGCCAGCAGCTGTTGTTGTTGCTGCTTTGACTTAGTCCTGTACTGCATACCTACACGCATATAAACACGCATGGACACGATGATAAAAATTATGCTGTTGAAACAGTATATAAACATGTCTTAACTTTTGTATGTATTCATTGAATATTTTTTATTTTATTAAATTAATTAATTAATTTTGTTTAAATACTTTTTAATTTAATTTTCATATTTTGTGGAGAGAACAGGGTATTTTAATGTCGGGCTTGCTTGACTGTAGCGTTCTCTCTTGTAATTCCTATTTAGCTGTTCCCATATTCTTTTAAGTATTTAGTCTCTAATATCTGCACATTTGTCTTGGCCATTCTTTTATTATTATGCTGTTGACTTATGGTATATTGCGAAAGTATACTTCAGCCATGGAAGCATGCACTTTTTTCTTTCGAAATATGTATAACTTTAATGTCGCTTAGATTTATAATAATTTTTCTATACAAAATGAAATTAATTTGCTGGATATGCCAGTAAAATCAATTTAAAGCTGAATGTTTGAATCGCAGAATATGATGAGAAATGCTGGTGCTATTGTGTGTTGATAAATTAAAATACGGTAGCGAATAAAGAAAGGTCGTGGTCTGTCATTAAAGGTACTGTTACATATTCCGATCCAATCTGACATTTCATTTTCTTTGGGGTGCCCAATCTTAATTACAGCCCGGTTTTGATCAGTGTATTTGATATTTGATAATATACAAAATGGATTATTAATTCTGAGAAACCAATGTTTAAATTATGTGAATTCAAATGAAAACCTAAATAACATGTTGAAATTCTACATTTATGTTTATTTTGAGTGATTTACTTTTCACTGTTTGACTCTAAAAAGCCGAGAGCAATTACTTTAAGTAATTAGCATAATTTTGAAATAAGTACAATTTGAACAATGATGGCGCTGGGATTCCTACAACACAGACTGTTACTGCTTTGATAATACATACATCTCAACAGCTGCTTAGTTGTAATTTTATATATATTAACATGAGTTTATTGAAGCCTATGGACCCCCTATGGACAAGCGTTATGTATAGATTGCCCTTTCAAGTGCATAAATTAAGATTTTTCTGGCATATTAGGTCCAACTTCAATTAAAATGTAAAGGCTTAAATGCACTTACATACATTTTGCTTAAGTTCTTGTGTAGTTTATAGCTAGTATTCACTACACGAATCACATTAAACTACTCAGCTACTTGAGTAGTTCGTGCTACGAGAAACAATGCCGAATATGCAACAAAGTGTTCGTAGAGTGTAGTCTACAGTCCTACAAATTCTTGCAACATATATATGCACACAGGTCGACACATGCTCAACAAATATTTGATTTTAGGCCGTCATCGGTGGGACTAGAAAATAACAAAATAGATATACGGCAGGGGTTCAGCCAATTGAGCATCTTTGACTGAAAATTTGTGTGAAATTGAATGATTTTAATGGGTAACCGAAAACTGCCGGTGCGCATGAATTTAACAATGAAAAGGTAATGGAAAAAGGGTATAAAAGGAATAAAAGGACCTGATGGGAGAACAACGAGTTGTCAATAAATTGTCAATGAATTGTTTGTGCACAGTTCACTTCAGGCTGTGATTTAGGCATTGTAAATTGAATGCCTCTTTTGAAGTGGCATCCAGAAAACAGAATAGACGTATTCCCTTTTTTTATATGAATATTACACACACGCACAGATATGAGCACGTGCCACAAATGACTTTGAGTATGAAAGAAATGTAATAATTTGATCACACCTGCTTTCTGGTAAGTTTCAATAGCACAAAAAAGGTATTACAGCTATTGCTGATGTTTGACAAATCAAAGCGGCGTATACGTAATATTACGCACATGATTTATGCAACAGTCTGTTGAACAGGAAATTGAATTCACTGCAGTTGACTTTAAGTTAAAAATTATGTTGAAATGGTGCTGTTTAGCAGAAACTTATTGTTTAATGTATCATAAATACCAAAATACCACAGTGATGAATTATGTACTATTTGATTAAGTTATGTTTCTCTAAATAAATGCAAGGATTTCGAAATGTTTGAAAGTCAAAAGATGCACCCTTTTAAGGTTCAGAATTATACTTTCTTAATATATATTAGCATACTGGCTGACCACGCCTAAATGTTATATTTATGCCATTTATTGATATAAACCTTTTTATGTTCTAAGTTGAAACAAATCTGGCATTTTGAAAATGTATATATGTAAGTATGAAGAAAATAAGAATAAGATGGATAGACACATAGATAGATGGGAAGATAGGTAGACGGATAATGTAGCTATAGCTACAAATACATATAGACATATAATATGTATTTATTTAGATCACTGGTAATTATTTTATTTTAATTAATATGTGTGTTATATATATAAATTATATAAAGCATTCTAGCTGAGAGAAAATGTGTTTTTCTTAGCATATACATGAAGCGTAACAACATGTTGTTGTGATTGCGGAAACCGAAGAAGTTAAATTTGTCCTATATTTCGATTTGCATACCACCCACCACTTTTCCACTGTACATTATTTAGCTCCCATCATCATCAGCTATATAATTCACATCTATATTGATTTATAAACGGTATCAATCGATACGACTCGATGCTTCATAATACTCTTTTATTGGTGACTCTAGCTCCCTATCTTAACAGACAAAGTTCGTCTAAGTAGCAACAACTCCGTTAAATGTGAAAGCCGGCCATTCAAAGTTGCCTTTAGAGTGCATTAAAGAATATTAATCGTTTTAAATATTTCGTACTGTATTCAATTTTTCAATAGACCATTTGGGTTTTTTAAAAAAAAGCCCTTCTCTTTGTACAATCGAAGTGTATTTTATGATCAACAATATTGTTCTTTGTTCAGCACCTTTGAAAATGTATTTCTGTTGGCTGGTAGCCTTGATTATTCTGCAATTGGTTGCTACGTGTGCCGTTGTTCGTTTAATAAGAAGCAATTCTGGCTTTTGTTGAGATTAATTTGCTATTTCACATGTTGGTTTTGTGCTATTTTTATTCACAAAATTTGGTGCAAATTGATTTATTATCCTGGCGCACATTGTTATTGGAGTACCTCAGAATATAATTTTCTTTCATTGAATTCGGTCAAGTACTTTGAAGTCCTGGTGCTCAACAGCTTGTGAAGTGATTTGTCATGCTAGTGATTGTTTTTCCATATATTTGTGTGTATGCTGTAAACGAAAATTTGTAAATTTTGATTTGTTGTGTGCATGAGATGTTAAATTTTGAAACGTGTCCTGCCAAATGTATGCATGAGCATGGATTTGTTTACTGTGGATTACATGGCGTATGCCTAATTAAAATGCATTGATGAAGCTCACATTGAAGCAATGTCACGATTTCTTGCATGTGCAGCTCATAATCAAATATGATAGCCACACAAACAACTAAGCCAACGAATAACCGCCATTTGCAAGCTAAATTAAAAGGATTAGAATTAATTTAACAATGCTACTTTGCAAGTGAGTTGAGCAAATTCATATAAAAAATGTATGCCGAGCACGTTCAAAGTATGCTTTAAAAGTAACAATTAGGTACAAAGAGTTCAAAGTTTGATGAACATCAACTTCAAAGTGCTTAAGTGTATGTATGCGATAAGCCTAATTAACTGCTCGGCCATAATGACAAGCTTAGCGAATGGCCTTTATCCCTGTCTACCATAACAAATCCAACAGCAAGATGGCCATGCAAACACTCAGGTGAGACGAGGAAAAATGCCTGTGGCATAAACTTGGCACACAATAAGCTTTGCAGAAACTTTGCAGCCAAAACTTTGTGCAACAAACATTGAGCTGTGAGCATAAGACTCATGTTCAAGGTAATCCTTCCTCGCAAGGTACCAGTTCAGTTAAGTTTTGCATTTCTACTTCATAAAGCGCTAAGATTCTGACAGACTTCTTTAAAAAGATAAATTTTCAATGTGACTTCAAATTGGGTTTAAGACGACATTCGACAATTTGCGTTCAGTGCGCACCCAAAGCTGCAAAGTTTCACATTGGAGCCAATGCAAATGTCTCTTGTGCATCAAATATGTAAAAGGACCTCAAATTAAAGCTATTTAGTATATGCAGTATAAAAAGTTCGCAACAAGTAGAGCATGTGCCTGACCTTGACATTATGTTGTAGCTGTGAAAAAAAATGATAAATTTACGAGCGACGTGAATATGTCAAAGCCAAATAGCAAGCTATGCTTTAATTTTAAAGCATTTTTAGTAAATATATTTTGTAAATAGCCTGATTATATAAACAGAAAATACAAGTATAGCGAATTGTATAGAGATACCCAATAACAAAACAATTATTACGTACTAACATACCATTTTACTCTTTGACTGCAGAGTATAAAGAGTAAATGTTTTAGGGAATGTACTACCATCACAATAGAAACGAAAATGTCTGATTCCCAGAACTTTGCTAGTGCCGCCATAACAGTATTCTCATAAACATCTATTGTTCTTTCTTGTCTCTGTCCATAATTGGCATGGTAACGCGCTTAGAACTTTTAGTTAATTTAAGGATGAGTTTAAATACCCATATCTTTGTATTCGTATTAGTGTCGGTTGCTGGTGCATGTGCTGTTCAGTTGTTTAAATGCTGATTGCTCCAATTATGAAACAAACAAATTGAAAAAGCATGGAAAAAATAGGTACAATTTCGTAAATAAGTTAGTGCAAAAGGCAAGTGGATTATCGAAAAATATTATTTAAAGCACCAACAAATGGTTCATCAACTGCAATTTTTTCCCTAAATATATATAAAAATAGTATATTATAAAATTTTTTACCATGCCATAAAAACAATTTCTTTTTTGGGCATATTTTAGCACAGTGTACAGCGTATTTTGTTTAAAAGCATTTAATTTATTTATGCGATGCACTTAATGCGCACCTTCTGCAACAAAGGATTTAAGAGCAAATGAGCTTGGACAAAATATTTGGAATTAACCACAGAAAACCAACAGCAACATTTGAAAAACAAACAAAAACTTGTCTTTTGTTTTCTCTTTTTTTCGTGTTTAAATTGAATTGAATTATGTCGCGGCTGTTTGCATTTTCGATGATATTAATATACATTTTTGATAGGCATTGAAAGCAAACGAAATCTGTTTGTTTCATTATATTTTGATTTCTCCAAAATGTCGGACAATAAATGCTCAATTTTTATGATTTTCTGGCAGATAAAATAAAAACAAATGCGCTTTGTTAAGTATTTCCCATCCTGTTAGCATAACAGCGCGCTGTTAAGATTTATCTGAAATGTGTTGTAATGCCGTGGGAGCTGCTGTAATGCTGGAAAAATATTAAAGTCAAATGGCCGCGTAAAGTTATATAAATAAGCAGGTATGAGGCGAAATGCTTATTTAATTAAGTATACGCCCTGCAAACATTCGTCCTCGGACACAAGAAATATGTATGTACATATTATAACATACTCAAAAGACAAACATGTGCTCAAATATTGACGACGAATTTAATGGCAATTTACACATTTCACTCATCATGAGCACTTTTTGTTGGTGTCGGCTTAAAAAGTGAGCTGGCAGTGAGTTTTGAAAAGTGACAAGCTGGATGCATGGATTGCGGGTAGTTGTGTAATGAATGAGGGTATTCAAAAGCACTGATTAATTGAAGACTGAGAAAATACAGAGCTAATAAAAAAAAGTGCACTTAATCAAGCATTACAAGAAATAGCAAGTTAGTTCAACGTCCCTGTTTGTACTCTTGCAATTCTCTTCTATTTCCCGAAGCGCTTCAACTATTTTCCAGTCAATTAACTTCTTTTAATAATGCCTGAACACTTTTGCTTTGTCATTAAACATGCATATGTTGTCAGCTTAGAGCTAGAGAAAATTGCTGATTAATCAAATCATTTGTAACAATTAATTGATAAAAATTGCAATTCATTTATGTTTTTAGGCTGGCATTTAATATAAGGGGGTGAATGTAGAAACTAATTTGGAAAATGTGGATACGTTTTATATAAATTATCAGCATGTTTTCTCGAAAATAAACACAGCGTGTTCTTTTTAGACAAAATATAATGTTGAAAATAGACAGCGAAATAAAGGCAAATAAAGCAAACGCGCATGTTATCCTTATTCCATATATTTCAAATATGTGGGGGAAAATTTCAACATTGTTTTAGCAGCAAATTGTTGGTGTGCTGGAGTGTTAGTGGAGTGGTTTACAAGATATACAAATGTTGATAATTTATGAATATTCATGAGAAACGACTTAAACTTCTACACTGTTTGACAGTTGCATGAATTATGGAACGTGCCAATATCATACGATGAGTTGTTGAGCGTGTGTGCCTGAAGGACTTGTCGCAGAGCACGGAATAAATGTCTGAATTGTATTTGATAAATTAAATAGGCAAATATTTAGTGGCCGCACAATTGTTTCAACTAAATTTGCAGCAATTATATGCAAGTGTTTGTATGTCAACAGTACATAAGTGCAAAATGTTCCCATATGGCTCCTCTAAGCCCTTATAATAATCATCATGATTGAGTTGTCTGACACGTGTAATGAAGCCATCATTTATCAGCTTACCAGGGCATGTGAATACCCTCAATGTACTAATTGTGCGCTGCTGTTTTTGGTAGATAAAAATAAACGCTTCCTCAGAAACTATACAACAATTTATGACTTGTCACTGCTGTTGACTGGTCCATGAAAAGGCTTTAAATATAGCTTTCTTTGGCATAATAAGTCTGTGGTCAACGTCATCGCTAGTGTGCCACACGGCGTATACGCAATATTGTTTTACTTTGTCAGGGGCAATTGCTAAAATTGTAGTTAATAAGTTTTTCGTGGCCATTGTGTCCAATATGTATAGCATAAGTTAAATACAAAATGTAATATCCAAAGTGTTTCCATATACTATTATTAGCGTTTCATCCTTTCGAAGAGAGCAGTGTTCGGAGTCCGGTCAAAAGCCAACAAAAAATGCAATCATACCTATTGTTATTACTGGAATGTTTTATTCTTGTTTTGTTAATATACGACGTAAGCAGATTATCTTATTGTTACGTAAGAGGCCAATTTATTAATAAACTATTTCTGTGTGGTAATTTTGTTGCTCGAGTATCATTCTTGTTGCTATAGTGAGCAGACACTTGTCAGTTAAATTACTTGTATGTGTAGTATCAACCCACAGAGTGAGCATAGGCGTGTGTCCATGTGCATACCTGTATGTTAATTATAACTGTGTACTATATATGTATTCATTTAAAGCCCGCATTCGATGACGTATGTAAGATGTATAATACGATTATAAAACACACATATGCTGTTTGTATGCCTGCAAGTCAGTAGGGGCCGACATGGCGTTTGTGAATTGGAAATTATCTGATATAGTAGAGCCAAGCCCTTCCAATTTAATTAATTTATCTTCTTTGTGAAATGAAATGAAAAACAAAATGTACAAACAGCACAGAGGACCATAGTTTTGTGGGCATCGATGTCACTTCAATTTCAGATTGTACGTATTATTCGTAGTCTGCTGAGTCTTGTCCAATCCTTTATTATTCAAGAGAGCAGGTTACAGTAGAGCAGTTGCTATAGCTGCGAAAAATAGTAACACGTTAAAGGCATACTATTATTGCTGCCCTTGCTTAGAGTTTTGTGGGCGGTTGTCTTGGCTGAATAGAGCTAAGAATTACATAAAAAATATTGTGCACAAAATTGATTTAAAGAGTCTACATACTGAGTTTAGTGGATGTGTGTGTTCCTTTTTTTCCAAATGCTGGCGTTCATCCAGTCAGGCGGAGAGACGGCCATGCTGACATAGCAAGATCGACGCATCTCGTCATGGTGGGGAATCATATTCGTATAAATCCTTTCTTTAATAGAGGACTCTAATTTGTATTGCTTTCATAGTTTAGTAGTAATTTGTTCGTATTTGTTTGCAAAATTGTTTTAAAATTAGTTCCGCTTTCTTTTCTGTTTTACCTATTAATGCTAATTATTAATGCCATTATATATAAATAGTTACATGATTTTTGATTCGCTTTTTTTTTTTTTAGAATATCTTCATTGTTTCTTACTTTGAAAGTAATTGTTAATTTCGATTTTATTATCCTTTATGCTTTCTATTGGCATCCCTCAAATTGAATTTATAAAATTTGGTATAAATATGAAAGAAAGAAGCCCTGAAATTGGAGCTCTTTCTCACTGATCTTCTTCCTTCTCTTCGCTGCTTGAGCAGCCTTGCTTATTTAGCACGTCAACAACTTTCTGCACCCCTAGATCCTTTTCTATATGAGTCACAGCCAAGAGCGTACGCAGGGGGGGGGGGGGGGCCGTTGCCCCCCCTAAAAAAAATTTTTCCATATAAAGTCGACCACACGTTCATTATTATGACGCACTATTTCGCCTTAAGATGGATCTGCGTTGGATTTGTTGAAGTTTTTTCATCGATCATATGCATAATTTATTTTTTAAATGCATCGGGCATTATTTAATCAAAATTTTAATTTTTTGGCCCCTCCTTTGGTAAAAGCTGGCTACGCCCTTGGTCACAGCCCTCAAAAAGTTCCAACGATGCTACGTGATTCAAACTGATGTTTGGGGTTATTATTATTCAAGAAATTTTACCTTATTATTATTGTTATATTTAAAATTAGAGGCACTTTAATTTGCATTGTAGTCAAAAATAAAATTCTTAAGATATATTATATTATTAGTTTGTTTTCTATACTTTAGGCAAAAACTTACCAAATCAGCACCTCAGCGAAGCTAATAAAAAACTTGGAGCAATAGCTTAAAGCTGAAATGTTGCCAAACAAATGTGCAATATGTTCTAATAAAGTTCTGCTGTCTCTGTGAGTTGGCAGAAACCGACTGTCTAAAATATAGACCAGGGATATTGTAGTTTATGGCATGCAATACGAACATCGCTTTCACCCTTCCCTCTCTCTCCGCCTCTCCATTTCCATCGCCAGCACATATATTTCTGTGCACCATCTGTAACATTAACAATGCCAATGCGTGCCATAGACCGAATAGATTTACTGGCAAGGCCATTTGGCTGACATTGTTCTATGCCGTTCTACTCGTATTTACCTGGCTGTCTGGGCATTTACAGCCCATTGCCATTTCAATTCATCTTCAGAGCAGAGAGTACGGTTGCTGGCTGAATACATCCAATTGAACGTTAAAGCTTGAATGAGCAGATGGGCAAAAAGCTGTCGACTTTTTTTTTATGAAGTACCACATGACGTTTTTCATAATTCGTCAGGCCTTCCTGGCTCAGCTTTGATTCTCCAATTCTCCAATTCTTCTTGAATGAAAGAGCTGCAATAAATGATTGACAATTGATTGAGTGATGAAGTTGGGGCAGCCACCGAATGGCCCAGGCACTAGTCCAATGACTGAAATGTGACTCCATTGCTCTAATGGGAGATGCTTTAGTAGCTTGCAGTCCAGCAGACTGATAAGACAGATTTGCTTTAAAAAATTGAAAGTTATTGAATAGTTTTATATGATTCTATAATGTAATCAGCAGTCTGAATACCTCGGAGTGTAGGAGAATAGCGGGTCTACAAATAAGCTTTAAATTTAGCACCTGATAAGCCTTATCCTTAGCCCAAAGGCGCAGGGGTTTAAATTGGAGATAGTTGACTGTCTTGTGTTTGTGAAGTTGTTTGTGTAGCGTTAATTTATTTTAAATTAATAATTTCTAAGTGCATAAAATGTATTTTAAATGGCTTTAATTATTTATCTTACTCTAGATAATTGGTTATTTGCAGCTCGATTTGTGTGTGTGTGCTTTGCGAAATAATGAAATGAATTACAAAACGTGCAACTTTTAATTCATTAGTATAATCTTGAAGCTGCAAAGCAGGTGAAGTACATTTGGAATCTGAATAGGTTTTTATGTTTAGTTGAACATTTTCAGGAATACACAAAGTATAGTTTGTTGGCCTCTTGCAACAATTGTACTAATCAATTCAATGTTTTTATTATAAATTGCCAACAGTAAAATATGGAGAAGCTCGATTGAGAGAACAATCAAGCGCGGCATGTGGCAGAAAGTGTACAATTGTATAAGCATTGTGTGCAAGCTAAACAATAAACTAAACAATAAACTATATGTTGCTGTTTCTGAAAGCTGTTAGTTGGATTCCCATTTAAATTTGCTTAAAAGATTGAAATAAAATACATACATACAAAGAGTGGGAAACGATATAGGAATTGGTCTGTGGTATACTAGTAGAAGCGCTTTAATATAAAATACTAAAGTTTTTAAGTTAACTGGCCTTTTTTATAAGTCGAGCAAGTGATCAAAACATAAAAATAATTTAAATAACAAGCATAATTCGATATATTTTCTTTCTTTCTTCACCATTTAACTAGACCCCTGGTGTTTAGAAGATTTCTATGACTTCTGTATGTAAATTATTCTTACGCTGCTGTTTTTAGGCAAAAGACAACTTGACACATATGGCGGAGTAGGTGAAATGTGCTTACTGAGCAAGAGAGTCACCTTTACCTATGGGTAAAATCTGCTCACTGAGCAAAGTAAGCAAGTGCGCAGACAATGCCTATGGGCAAATATGAGCATTGGGCTAAATGAGCATGTCATTAACCCCTACGTATGGGCAAAATTTAATCACTAAGCTAAGTGAGCAGGTGAGGAACCCGTGCCTATGGGTATAATGTGATACATGTGCGTAAAGTAAAGTGACCAAGTGTGGGTAAAAGGTGCGCACTGATGGGTAATGACTTCTCAGCCCAGATGTGTCATGCAGTCTGTCTGTCTATCGCATGAGCTGTTTAATCAACAATTGCTGAAGACTCTAGAATAGTAAAAAAAGGTTTTTCTTGATACCAACATCTCTTAAAATTTGTGTTTTGCGAGAAAACTGCAAAAGTATCAAAGTAACTTAAAGTTGCAGCCATTAAGTCCGGAGAATATGGTGTTGCTCTTAGTTCTCAGTAAGTAGCATTGACATTTTTCCTGGAAAACTTTGCAACTCAATTCTTTGCGAAACAACAGCTGACATATAAAGACGCCTGTTGCTTGGCTTCGTTTTATATAAATACATATACTACACTGATAAAAAACCCACGGAAATTTCAATATTTACACGCAGATTTAACTATTTTTACCATAGATTTTGCACCATCATGTGTTTTAGTAAATATGAAGTGTGCACACTTAAATTTGAAATTTAATATTAAAATATTAATATTTTAATATTAAATTTAAAGTGTGACGAAATTAAATCACAAGTGATGATGTGGAGACGTGGGTTGGATTCACGCCAAAGGTTTTTTTTTATAATTATAAAATATTTTTTCCACTTTTGTGTCTACTCGACTGGGATTTTTTCTAACTCTTTTCAATATTGACATTTCCATTTTTCCTTTAAAATACTTTTTTTATTAAGAATTATTTTTAATATTTCTTGGCGTTTTTTATGCCTTTTAGTACGGATTGAATAACACTTACTGGACACATACCTAACGACCATATCTGTAAGTATGCCAATCAGTTACATTTCGTATTTATACCACACAACCGCTGTAAACCGACTTGAGAATTCTAGTCAATTAAAATTTAATATATTTTTGGTATATTTAAATAGACTACAAAAAACTTCAATTAAAGTCGAGAAAAATAGTGAAATTTACTCTTGAATATAGTAAATTTAACTATTTGTATTTGAAATGTGTGCATATTAATATTTAATATGGTACATTGAACATGTCACACTTCAATAACGAAGTTTAACACTTTGTTTTGAATATTAGTCATATTAAAATCACTAATTTGAATATGTTTTAAGTAAAATTTACGATGTTGTTATATTTGATTTGAATATGAAATAGGTGAACATTAAATTTAATATGAAAATATTCAACTTTTTTATCAGTGTAGCATATTGCATATACGAGTATGTATGTATGTATGCCTTTTAGTACAATAGCTTGAATTTTTATAGGCCAGGCGTTAGTCAGAGGCGAAAATAAATGTATATAGCAGCCAATTTATGCATATAGAGTTGCATAATAAAGGGACGCACACATCGCACTCGTGAGTGATACTTGATTTATGGAAGTCCCAAAAATGTTTTTATGGCTATTTAATGTTATAGTCAAGCAGATGGTTTCTAATTTGGTTTCTAGCATCGTTTCATGTGCACTTTATTTCGACCTTTGACACAATTAAAAACTATATCGTAGCTCCTACAAATTGAAATTTTTGAGTCAAACAGATAGGAATTTCGTTGTGAATGCACAAAGAGTCAACAATTGGTCAAATGGGAAGTTGCTGTTGGGGCCAAGCAAAATGTTGCACGATTAATGGCGAAGATGCTACTCCTAGCTGCTAATTTATGCATTCAGGGTCCCAAAATAAAGCGACGCACACATCGCACTTGTGTGTGATACTTGCTTTATGGAAATCCAAAAAATGTTTTTATGGCTATTTAATGTTAACGTCAAGCAGAGGGAGAGAACTGTTTTAGCCTCATAATGGTTTCTAATTTGGTTTCTACCGTCGTTTCATGTGCACTTCGCCTCGGCCTTTGAAACAATTCATTAAACACTCAAGCCGAAGCTTCGGCAAATTGAAATTTTTGAGTCAAACAGATAGGAATTGCGCTGTGAGTGCATAAAGAGTTGACAATTTCCCAAATGGGAAACTGTTGTTGGGTCAAACAAAATGTTGCATGATTGATGGTGATGATGATGCTAGCCGTATCAGCCGTATCAGCCGTGAATCAATCATTGTTTGACATTTGCTGCAGATGCTCTTGCCTACAGCAATTGATTAAAGTCTGTTAAGTGTTCAGGGTAAGAATTATGCTACGAATATAATTATTGTTAATTCATTTGGCACAATTCCATCTAAGTAAAGGCGTATGAATGGCAATCGAGCTCACTAAAGGCTACAGACTTTTGAACTTTTTACTGACAAATAAGAATTTCAGCTTGAGTGCCAACCACAGATCAAGCCTTTCACAAAACTCGGTAGTCCTTTTCATAGAAAACACAAACCGACATGACAGGAACCGCAAGCCCAAAGACCAGCACCAGCGCCAGCACAAAAAGTATACAATCTGCTCTATATTAGAATATTTGTATGAAAGTAAGGCATGTGTGCAAAGCGGCTTAAGTTCAATTAAAGCTTTTTAAATTGGTCGCCCTTGTATGAAAAAAACGCATTATTTTACACACATTGCGTTTGAAATGGGCTGGAAGTGCTGCTGCGAGCCTACAGTCAGACAGTCAGACTGCCAGACAGACAACCTGCCGACAAATTGGTGAACAATTACTACAAAATTTCACAAATCTCATTATAGACATTTCAAAAGTGCCTTAAACTTGTTATCATTTAAAACCCATACACATACATTTAATGCTAGAGACTACCGTCTGTCTCAATAGCCTTCTGAGTCTGGAGTGGACTGAAGAATTTTGTTAGCAGCCTTAAGCTATGGTTAGCTGAGCAGACGAGTAGTTGAGTGTCTTACTCAAATCACGATATCTTTAAATCTTTCCAAATAGCTGAATAATCGAGCTGATTTTTAAAATTAACATTCAACACTCCCCACATCGAAGTCTGCAAAATATTGTTCCTGCTACCTGTGTTCAGAGGTAGTTTATTAAAGCAAACATTAATTTATTAGCTCGATGGTTTTAATTCCTAAAATTCTCCGTAAGTGTTAATGTATTTATTTTAATGAGTTTTTAAATTCTATTAGCTTATGCACTTAGTATACTTTTTATACCCTGTACCCAAAGGGTGAAAGGGTGTACTACTGCATAATCTCTGGCTTTGACTTATTTCTGTGCTGCACATACACGCATATAAGCACGCATAAACACGATTTTGATGTAACTGTATGCTGTTGGAACTGTACATAAACATATGTTTTCACTTATGTATGTATTGAATATTTTTTATTATTTAATTATAATAATTTTAATTGATTTAGTATATAATTTGTTTTTTAAATTTTTTTCTCTATCGTACCCACACAGGGTATTCCACTGTCGGGCTTGCTCGACTGTAGCGTTCTCTCTTGTTTTTTACATAGCAATGACCGCGAGTTGCCAGCTTAAGTGATTAATTAATAATTAAAATAATATCAACTGATAAATGCGTGTGGCAAATTGTGTCCCACCTGACCGTATGGGAACGGCTGTACAGAAAAAGTTGTCTGAACTTAATTTAAATCAATTACAGTCCTTATTGTCTGCACATCCTTTAAGAGTTAAGTGGCTGGTCACACGTACATAATTACATAATTCAATCATAAACGCCTCTTACGTATGGAATTGCGTTAGTTTACTTCTTCAGCTATGTATAGTATGTATCTACCCCACCAATGCGAATGTCTCCATGTTAATTTATAGATTTTCTTTTAAATAGAAAATCTGCACATTTGCAAATGTGCATTTTGTTTCTTTCCGTTGCACCGACTAGGAAATGAAAATCAGTTGTAGTTTGAAATCGATTGACACACCATGTAACCGGCGGCTTTTACGGTTTGAATTTAACAATAAGTTAACACACATTTTTGTGAACAATTTTTGGATTACAATTAATTATTATTTTCTTTCGGATAAATCCAGTAATATAAAACGATATTTTTTAATTCAACTTCAATGTATTCTTAAGCATAAGAAAATGTGAATAATAATCTTTGTAACATACCTTACAAATTTAAATGCGCCATCTATTGGTCAATATATTTGTTTTCCACCAGCTGTTGAGTGTGCGAGCGCCACCTATTGAGTATGGATGGCGCCCTCTTTGAGTTCTTCTGGCAAACAATGCAAATGAAATTTATGTTAAAACTAAATGACTGTTAAACATTTGCATTTATGTATTTATTAACTGCAATTTTACAGTTAAAACTATGACGTAGCTTAGAAAATACAGAGTTAGTCAAAAGTATTTACACAAGAAACATTTTTGTTCACATGTGCATAATCCCCTAAAAGTGGCGCTTTGTTGTTGTTGCAATAATGTTTTGTTGTGGCAATGCTAATAAAGTAGGAGCAAATGAAAGATGAATTGAAAAAAAAAAAACGGCTCGTACAACAAATATAGTAGCAAATTAAATTTCAAAAGTATTTAAGCATATTTTATTAGCGTCTAGAGTATTTCCACATCATTTAAACTCAAAATAGTTTTATTTTTAACTTTATTTAAGATCCATTATTTCAAAAAAGATGTAAATTCGCTGTCATTTCTTATCATTAGGGAACTAAGCTGTTTTATGAAGGACTTAACATTTTTAACCAAATTAAGTCAGTTAATTAGTAGACTTTCCAATGCATTTCTGACACCCCTCGGTATATATGTACATACTGTATGCGATCAAAATTGCTTCCGGAACAGGATATACAAATTTTATCAAAAAAGTTAATAAATTGTGTTTTTAAAATATTTATTTTTTTTTATTTATTTATTAAATGTTCCTATGCGATGTGAAAACGACATACGAACAGTAAGAACAAGCTATAGCTCTGTGGACTTAAGCTATAGTGTTTTTAAAATAAATAAATTACTAACAACAAATTTCTAACTAACTTCAGCTTTGGTTGGACTAGACAAAACACATAATAATTCCAATATACACAACATTGTAGTTATGTCCCATTTATATAGATATACTAATATGGCATTTGCGATTGATAGCTAATTCGAACAGCTCCATGTTTCTCACTAGAAGCAGAGATTGTATTCAGTAAGGAAATATTACATAAATAATTTTTCCTCTACTTTGTGTATCTGCAAAAAAAGGATTAAAATAGATTCAAAATTAACAACTTCGTGATATGACATTAACTGAAAATTGCCTTATATGCCGACTTTAATAAAACCCTGATCCTTCGCCAACTTTGCAATGTTTCCCAAGGGTATACCTAAGCTAAAATATACTCTTTAGTTGCGGCAAAAAAATTGTGAATATGGATGCGGAACTTGGAACTTGCGCTTGGAATCCGGCTAATAGAGTTGGTGTTTACGCGCTTTTGTGTGTGACACGACAAAGGTGGTCGCAACTGACCGGCTCGGGTTCGGGCAAATGCATTTTTCAGTCCGGCCCAGGCCCAGGCCCATGCGCCCTTTGATTTGATTAATTGATGCATTAAGCTCATTTACGCATAATTAATGCCACTCCAATGGCATTGATGTGTGGGTGTGGGGCTGGCTCTGTATGTGTTTGTGTGTGCTTCAAATTTTAAAATTATTTCTGCCCGCTAGCTCTCCATTGACTTGCCTACAAAGGCATCATTAGAAATTCTAGTCGTGCGACAAATCAGTGGCGGCACAAAAGGAGAAAAGAACGCTGCCAATTCTCTATGCCGGCGGCAAGAGCGGAAGTACAAATTCAACTGCATGTTTGCATTTGACTGCGTGACTAGCTGACTGACTGACAAACTGACAAACTGACAAACTGACTGACTGACGTGCGTATGTGTGCACGATGTGTTTGCAGATAAATGTATGATAGATGCGCCCACAGGAGCAACTTTTATACTCGTAGTACCTGTAAGCGACGCTACGGCTACGTGATTTCTTGGCTCGGAGCTGGAGACAGAATGTCGATTTCTTCAAGTTTGTCACAAAAATTCGAAAAACTACTAAAGACAACGTGGCAGGCTGGCAGTCAGTAGGGCCTGCATGCGTAATGCGTCAACTTTTCGTCGCTGCCGACTTTGTTGAGTCCTTTTGCCTAATTTGGGTCATTTCCTTAAAGTGCAATGCGTTGCAGTTGATGACAGTTCTTGAGAAGCCCACACAAACACACATACACACACACACACACACACATGCGCACATACTTTTCCTTTCTCAAAAAGCAATTACAGATAAAATCGGCTCATTTCAGCCGCACAATGTTTGGCCAAGTGTTAAGAATTTCGCTTTTCACACTTTTGATTCTATGTTTCTTATACACTCTCTCAGCGAGAACTGTACGAGCACCATGGACTGTTGCCAAGACATGACATGGGTGGCGGAAAATACAAATATAAAAAAAGAATTTAACAAAAATATAATAATGTGGAAGGCGAATGCAACGTTAATTCAAACAGAAGGCACAATTACAAGAACACCTTATTTATTCAATCACTCGAAAGAGAAGCGACAGCGAGATCGGGGAAATACCTGATAGGGCTGCCAGAGTTCCTGTGTACATACATACTTATCCTACTGGATCCGATTTACCCAAATGTGCTCAGAGATGAAAATATACCTAATATTAATAATAGAAGAGGAAAGTATTGTTCTAATTAATAGATAAATAAATAACTCAAAAAAAGGAAGTGCAAACTCTTTAATCGGGTAAGGATAATTTTAACTTAATATTACCTTAAGAATCATACAAATTAAACACTGAAGGGAAATTTGCATATTTTCATACTAAATAATTGTTCCAATATTTTGCAGTAAAATCTAACATAAGCAATACTTGTTTATCTAAAAAAACATATTTACTATTTATTTAAATATGTATAAAGAATATTCAAAACATTTGCAAAATACAGGACGATCAATCGGGTAGTTTTGTTATTAAAAGGTGTTATCAGCACAATGGAAAACAGGAAATTATACCTTTGCAGGATCCACGGATGAATTCAGTACAAAAGCCATAAATGTTCAATAAAATAAAAGTGTAAGCACATTTAATTCAATGCATTCAAATTAATTAATATAAAAACAATCGAAAAATGGGTACAAAATAATAATAAGCGACAAACCTGTTCTTCTTTGCATAACAAAAAAGTTAAGGAATTCCTATTCATCCAACTGTATAAGGCCCTTTAAGAATTTAAATACCCTAAACATACCCTAAAACTGCAGTAGTAACTGCTCTAAAATTGATAAATAGCAACACTTACCAATACTTACCTATAAATAGTTGCTAATAGGCTTTAAAGTTTAAACTAATCATATTACTTCTGATAACAAAAAGTAAAACATATTTATTAATTTATTTTAACTTTTTGTTCGTTTGTCATTGATTTAAATATACATGAAATATAAAATATTTTACTATATTCTATGTATTGATTATAATTGTATTTATGTGTTGCTTTATATTACATTCTTCTCAATCGTGTCAAAATCATGTCTCTGGATTGGTCTTTTAAATTTATTCAATAGTCAGAAGTCAAAGAAAGTTAAATAAATTCTCTGAAAATGGAGTTGACTGACCCATTAAAAACACCAACAGCAGCAGCAATGTCTCCAGTTGTGAATCGCCACTTTAAGAGCACGAATTAATTGTATTGTCTTGGATGTGGTTCGCCTTCAACACTTTCTCTTGTGTTTTTGACATAGCCTGTTTATTGAAAGCATGCCGCAACATTCTTAACATTTCAATTAACAATTCAATTGTTATACAAAATTTAATCAAACGGCTTTGTTGAGCAATTTTTGACTTATTTTTGATATGTTGGCAATAAAGAAAATGGAGCCAAATTCGTCACAATTCACAGTGACAGTGTGGCCAACTTATAGGGATTAGTTCATATCTTAACACCCCCCTCGATTTCAGGATAATATTTCCGGGTCATACTCGCACACAATATTATGCATCGCATTCCAAATCGTTTACTCGAAGAAAAAATAAAAGTTAAAGAAAATAGACAGACGATGTTTTTAATTGAATGTATTTTATGGTGTTGTATGTATTTACTATATAATGTGATATAAAAATGTATATTTATGTTTACAGGTTCAGAATCACATATGCTGGATGAAAAAAACAAAATTAAAATAATAATAAAATGTTTTAATGTTTATATGTGACATCTTATAAGTGGGCTTTTCGCTCGGTCCCCAGCACTACAGACAATCGAAGTTCAACTGTGTATGAACCCTTAACTGAATGTAGAGCATGCCCACGTCGGTCTCTCCGCAACAAACCATTTGTTTATGCTGCTGCTGTTCTTCTTCTGCACCTTTTGCTGTTCTGCTCTGCTCTTGATTACCATCAGTCGCTGTTGCTTTGGTGTTGCTTTGAGTAGTTTCGCTTTCTTTTTGCACAGTGACACAGTTCGATGGCAAACAGATGATTACAGACAAATTTCCAGCTTAATTTCTCCCTGGACTGCACTGACTTATCGGCCTATTCCCTAAGGTTGGCAAACAGGAAGTCTCAAGGTGCAGTCGTTGAACTCAACTGCCAACGAGCACTTAATGTGCAACAGAATGCAAGCAAAATCCAAAAAAGCAAAAAAAAAGAAAAAAATTAATGTCATTAATATTAATTAGAGGCACTTGGCTGTCTGTAGCAGCAACAGTCCGTCCGGATGGCATGTGTAGTTTTTGAATCTAATTATCATAAAATAAGCAAACTTCCAAAAATTTCAGTAGCGACATTTCAGCAGCAACCTCAGAAATTCCGGCAGCATATGCCGCAGCGTCAACTTTTTTGAGCAGAAATTTGCGAGGCGCCCACAAAGCAATTCCCGCTTGGTGGTCCTGTCTGAGTGCGCATTGCATTTCGCTGATGAGGGTAATTAAAAAGTTTTAGCCGCCCCCGCCCCCGCCCACTACCCCCCGCACCCACCATCCTTCTTAGCTAATACTCAGCAGCACCAAAAAAAAAACAACTAAAAAAAATGAGTTGCAAGCCAAAAGTGCAACCAATTCAGGGGAAAAGGTGGGGGGGAGGGGGTGGGGTTTGGTCGGTTAGGGGTTGGAGTAGGGGTGGTGGTGTTGGTGTGGATAATAAATGCATAAGTAAGAAAGCTGAAGAGCAAACAAAATTTCAAAATCGACATGCATTTTGTTAGGCAAGGCACCATGCCATCATGCCAGGCATAAATAAGACATATTAACTTGCCTTGTTGGCGCAAACGGCTTGTGCAAGCACGATTGTGTGTATCTTGGTGTGTGCGGTTGTGGGTGTGGGTGCGTCTATACTTTTGATTTTTGACTAATTTCGCATAGAGATTTTCGCCAGCTAGGAAGGACTTTGTGACGAACTTTTTGTCTGCCAAACTTTTATGACAAATTTCGTGATTATGCGACCAAGAACTTGCCAGAGACTGAGTTTCAGGGGTGGGGTGGCGAGGGGGACTTTTAAAAAGTGCTGAAATGCATTGGTATTTGCATTTGTTTGTTTGGTTGTGTGTGTTTGCGCAAACTTTAAATGCAAATTAGATTTTAAATAGTTTGTTGGGCGCTTTGTGTGTAGCCGCTGCTTTTGGCTGCCTCTGCTGTTTCTGCTGTTCTGCTGCTGATTGTGACTGAAGTCGAAAATTCCCAGCGCCACATCAGTTTCCACTTGCCGCCAATCTTCAATACAATTTCAGTTTAATCATTTAACTGGGGCCAAACACTTAAAGCCGCAGACCACACGCACACACACACACACTTTTTCAAAACTTTGGATTTAGTCACTAAAAAAAAAAAACAGTAACTAATTAAGAATTTAGTTCACCTTTTGTAACCATGTAACCAACTGTACATTCGTTTTTCTTATATTTTTGTATTTTATTAAATCAACAAATGTGGAAAACAGCTTCAGATTACAATAAATAGAATAACACTACGATATAATTTCAATTTAAAAGATAAGAAAGCTACAAAAATAAATAAATAAATAAATGTCAGAGATTTCCCCAAAAATAGCTGTAAAGAACAGATTTTATGAAATAGAGAGAGAGAGAGAGAGAGAGAGAGAAAGACAGAGAGGGAGACATATAAAGAGAGAGATATAGAGAGAGAGTGAAAAAGATCAATCAAACGATTGTGCAAAGACTAGATAAATGGGAAAATAATGCATTCTTGTTGTCTTGGAACTGAAAAGTTAAATCGACCTAAATGGGCGGAAACAACCTACGGATGGTTAGTGCTGGAAGATTTAGAAGCTAAAGCCCACAAGTGAGCGCTGGATCCCAGTTGAATCCAAATTTAATTTAAAACAAAAAGTATAAGTTGTTTCTGCACCGGCTCCATACATTCCAGCGGGAAGCATGATCAGTTTTTAAGCACAGGACATACTGAAGAAGTGTGTAGATGTTTAAAATAAATGAACGGCCATTAATTTGTTGGAACAAACATTTTATGAATCCAAGTACATCCTTGCCTTTATTTACAGTCCTATAGATGTGAAGGTTGAAGTGAAATTTGGAATCGAAAAGTATTCATACAACAATCACTAATTGCGAGCGGGTGGGGAGAGGGAGAAAAATTCTAAAATGCAAAATTTCTGGGTGTTCATAAAAGGTGTCCCTAGGTCTTATAATCTCCGAAATATGGATGATTATACGAACGGCGTTTCTGAAACTGCCCCATAGCGGTGAGAAGTATTCCAATATCAATTGTCTATATATGTTACAGTGGCATATTTTCAATCGTATAAAGGTCAAATGGATCGTAATTTTTACGTTAAACACAAAGACATGTTTGAGTATTAAACATTGTTTTTTGGTTGAACTTTTGATTGAATTTTTCCATGTTTCTTTCAAGGTAAAAGCGATAGTGTATGTCTTGTCTTGAGGCGGGATCTGCGCAGAACAGTCTTCTATAAGTGATCTAGCCAGCCTATTGCATTGTTCGCTATATCCGCAGATATCACAGTTTATTAAGTTCTACAGTTTCTCGATTTGGTTCATGGCAACGCGTTGAAAAGATTTTATTCTGAAGAATCTGGACCCAGGAGTTTTCTGTCAAGGCATACTTTTAGTTTCAGCTGAAGCCTCTTCAACTCGAATATGTCACATAGGCTGGAAGAGATCAGTCTCAGTTAAGACATCGTTAAAGCTTATTTTCAGCTACTGGGGCATACCTTCAAAACGTTTGTCTTATCGGCAAGAAGAGTCCAGCTCTAGCTCAGTCGCAGTTACGTCCTCGGATCACTGGACTTCAAAGCTACTTCTATATACTTTTTGACGTCGATTTGTTTTTTTTTTTGACCAGGTTTCCGCGTAAAATTAACAAAAATAAATGAATATAAAATGAGACTTAAAATGCACTTTGTATGGAAATTTCCGTATAAAAAATTAAGCAACAGTAAACAATAAATGTGGGGGGCTGGGTGTTGGCCGCAAAAAGTGCAACTCTGGCGAAATGCCTAAAAGCGGGCAATGCAATGCAGTTGTTGACCCCCACACCTCACCCCCGCCCTTGGCACAAAATTGCAGCCACAACACGACAATGACAATGACGACAAATAATAATAATAATAAAAAAAACATTGCATAGGTAAAAATACCTTAAAGCAGTTGGGTTTGGCAACAAAGGAAGCTGCAGCCCTCAGTCTGCGCTTCCCGTGCACGCTCAGATGACGACAAATTGCAAAAATCCGCAGCCTGCCGCTGCCCCCACAACCGCTGCCTCCTTTGGCTTGCCACGTTCGGATGCAATGCAACGGAAATGTGAATGCACCATAAAGTGAAGTGAAAAATGCACTTGAATTTTCCTATTTTCCTAACTGTTTTAATCACTTTTTTTCTGTTAGCATGCCGCTGTGTTGTGTTTGTTGTAATTTTCGAAGGCCAAAAAAGACTCGAAAAAATAGGTAAAAATTAAAATGAGCGCCGCTCAGTGCAGCGCAGGCAG
This sequence comes from Scaptodrosophila lebanonensis, assembly GCF_003285725.1. Classification (NCBI taxonomy): domain Eukaryota; kingdom Metazoa; phylum Arthropoda; class Insecta; order Diptera; family Drosophilidae; genus Scaptodrosophila; species Scaptodrosophila lebanonensis. The sequence goes on from NW_022060538.1 coordinate 15,288,217, forward strand.
CAGGATCAGCAGCAAAACGGCAGAAACAACTCAAACATAATAATTTGCAAGTGAGCATTGTGTAGGGGCGCGGGACAGGGCCAGGGGGCATGGCATGGCACGGCATCGCATCGCATCGCATGGCATATGCATGCACAAAAACAACAACAACAAGAGGAGCAACAAGAGCTGCAGCAGTAACAACAACAACAACAACAAGAACAATATGAACGGCCCACGTACCAACGCCACCGTTGAAAGGTGCAATGCGCGCCCCGCCCAAAGGGGGCGATGAAGCAACTTGTTAGCTCGCTGCTTGTTCATCAACAATGCGTCGTCGTCATTGTTGTTGTTGTCGTTGTTGTTGTTGCCTTCTTGTAGGAAAATTTCATTTTCAGTGAGGGTTGCGCAAACATACAACCCATCCCTCGCCGCTTATGCTGCTGCTGCTGCAGTTTCGTTTTGCAAACGGCTCCCGGATTTTCTTAATTTTTCTCATTTTTATTTTTGTTGTTTTGCTGCCGAAAAAAAAGAAGCGTACAAAATTAAAAGAATTTTTGTTAAAAAAACGCTTCAAGTGGGTACTATGATGTCGTTGTCGTCATCCCCGCCGTCGGAGGGGGGTGGTTCGGGTGGTTACGCTGGTGGTAACGTCTGTTGACTTGGGGTCCGACGTAATCGTAGGTGTGTGTGTCTCTCTAGTGGGCACACGTATGGGTATGTGTGTGTGTGTGTGTGTGTCTCGCGCTTCTCTTGACGCAAAACACCTCATGTGTTGTCGCCGTGTTTCAGGTTGCCTTCGCCGTCTTCGTCTCCGTCCCCGTCACCATCACTGTAGCCCTGTCCGGGTCTGGGTGCACTGACATGCTGACGACAGAGGCGCTCTTTTGGCTTTGACGCTGATGCTGATGCTGGCGTCGGCTTTGGCTTTGGCTATGGCTCAGGCGCTTGATTTTTAGCAGTAGCTTTTAATTTTTTATTCTAATTTTTTATATACATATTTTAATGCACTCTTTGATGTGGGTATACTAATTTCTTAAAAGCGCATGTGACATACTTGTAGGTGGTGTTTAGGAAATTCGTACAAGTGTTCGCAGATCAGCAGGTGTGGATTATGTAGACGATGGTTTCAGAAGTTCTTTAGCAAAGGAGACTTCTTACCATATCAGTTTTTAATTGGAATAGAGCTTACGAAAAGTTGTATTGAACTTGTAAGTCTTATTTTGTGGGAATGTACTTGTCTGTAACACAGAGAAGGAGGCAGACCCGGACAAAATAAGTGGATATCGCCGTGTCTGTCTGGATGAACGCAAGGATCTCAGAACAGTTTAAGAGCTAGAATAACCAAACATTTCCATTAGCTACAAGAATTGTAGCTATTTATTTACTATTTTGCTATTTACTCTTTTTATAAATGATCATTCATCATCCTTAACTCACTCTCGTGCCGATGTTCAGTTTCATGAAAATTAACAGTTTGATCTCAATGCCTTCCAATTGTGGTGTTCCCGGAATCTATTGAACCTGCATTCCACCGATGTAAGCCTCACTGCATATTCATATTATTTAAAAACTTTCCTTTAGAACGTATTTACAAACGACTTAGGTGTACTGTTTGATGCTAAACTTTGTTTTAATGATCACATCTCCACCATTGCTAATAAAGCAAAGCACTATGCTTTCTAGGCTTTATTAAGCGTTGGGCGAAGGAATTTTAGGACCCCTAAATAACTGTAATTTTGTATACGGCTCTTGTGCGGCCTAGCTTAGAATATTGCAATACATAAAAATCGCATTGAATCTGTTCAAAAGCAATTTCTTTTGTTTGCTTTATGTGGTCTTGGATGGAGTAGAACTGACCCTCTACCACCATATTCTCACCGGCTACAATTGTTAGGTCTTCCATCACTTGCCAATCGCCGGATTTCATTAGGTGTTGATTTTATTCATAAACTACTTATTTATTGGCGAAATCGAGTCCTCGGTGCTTGTTAGCCAAATTAACTTTACTGTTCCTCAAAGACATACAAGATTTTTTGCTCCCATAAGCCTACATCGCTGTACCACCAACTATGCTTTGAACAGTTCGTTTCGGGTTTTCTGTAGCAACTACATTCAATTGAGTCAGCTCCATGAAAGTTCTGTCAGTTCGATTAAATCATGCATACTTAATTTCTTAAGCTAATACAGTTGGGGCTCTTTAAAATCTTTACTTTTTTAAAAATGATTGTAATTCTATGTAATTTTAATTTTTTTGTTTTTCTTGTAAATAAATATATTAAGCTTTGGCAGACCAATTGGCCATTGTGGAACTGTGGACGTCAATGAGCAATGCAGGAGTGGTAGAATCTACTAGAGTTTATGAAGAAAAAGAAGTAATGAGTAGCATCAGATCAAAGAGTCGGGTAGAGAGACGTGCTGACAGCGTGCTCTTGCTAAATAAATAAGAAGAGTTATACGAATGTTGAATTATCATAACCTGACCTAATATTAATTACACAAATAAACCATTAAATATACGAAGGAGAGTGTGTAATTTACTTGGAGTAAGACCTTCGACAACCCACGCCTTGCAATTCTGCCCTACTATCTATAGGGCTGAAATCTTACATGGACACCTAATAACGTGACTGCCTTCAGATATATAGTACCCTAAATAAAAATAGAGTTATGATTAGGCACGTCACATAAAACTTAAAACGAGCTGCTCACGTTCATCTCTAAAATTGGAATAAGTATAAAGTCCTACATAATAAGTTTAATACCACTGAACTTATGGCTTGCATAATTATGTAAAATAAATACTTTGAATTATTACTAGAGCTACCAAGCTACTACCAACAGTTATAGTACAACAACAATCTGCAGGCTCATCCGACCCAAGCAAGTAACGCACTCAAGAGTCAAAAGAGTTGACCTTTATACAGGTTTTGAGAACTTATTCTCAGTCTCACACTGAAACAATACAATGAAAAAAACATTATTTAAAAGATATATTGAATACACAACGTTATCCCGATATTTTCCGTGGCATTTGTGAAATGTGGAATGCTGGTGGAGATGCTGGGTTTGTAGAGTATTTGGCGCTCGTTGCAGCTAGGATATGCATTTTTTGTTTGACTTTTCTTTATTTTGTATTTATTTGTCCGTTTTATTTTATGCGGCTTGTACATACTTGGCTTTTACTCGCGTGCTTTTTGGCACAGTGGTGTGTTTGGTGTTTGGTGTCATCTGGCTTAGCGTTTGGCGATGCATAATTAATTCGTGCGGCAGCAACGCGCTCTTTGCCAGCCAGATGCAGTCGGGAGCCGGGAGTCGGGAGTCGGTGTGTCGTGCACTTCAATAAAAATTTATATATGTATATATATATATATCTTTTATTTTATTTTTAGTGGTGCTTTTGAAAAATGTTTTTCATGTAGTATCTGGTGCACTGCAGTGGCGGGGGAGGGATACGTAAAAGCGCAAAAATGTGACGGGCACGCTTGAGTGCAGTCGCGTTGTTGCCTATTGGGGTGTACGAGTATGTGTGTATGTGTGGGAGTGCGCTGTGTATTGTTTGTCAAACAACTTGACGCAAAAGTAAAGTTTCAGAATGTTGCTGCAGCTGTTGTTGTTGTTATTGTTGTTTTTCTTGCAATTGCCTGTGGGCGTTTTATTGGGGGTAATGACTTTTTGGGCTACCTGGATGGGGCGTGGCTCTAAAGAGAAGCTTTTGGTTAGCATCTTCGTTCATGTCCCGCATTCATCTCCAGCCCCTGTTCACCTCATTAGCAACCCTTTTTTTCTATCTTCGACTTAACTGATAAGCCATGCATGAGCGCCTTGGCCATTGTTGCATGCCCTTTTTAATTGGCCGGAAATTCGCGGCACTACAACCCCAAAAGTCCACATTTAATTATGTGCAAAAACGCATTACATTTTTAATTTCAAATAGAGACTAAACACACACACACAGAGCTCGCAGCGCACAAACAGAAAGAGGAAAGGAAACTGCTTAATTTTCAACAATGTTTGCTTAGATTATTTCATTAAATTGACCAGCGACAAAGCAAGTTAAACAAAACCAACGGCGAGGACGGCCTTTGTCCAGGACCAAGGCGACAAAAGCAGCAACAAAAAATTATAAGAAAAAACCAACAACAAAAGTGTTGAGCAACCCCCCCAAAAAAATAAAAAAATAAACAAAAAAACAAAAATGAGTATCCCGCACTGCCACTTGCACCCGCATTTGCACCCTCACGCGCTATTAGACGTTGCTGCCACAAACGCAGACGGCTCGTAGGGCAGGCACGAAGGACAAAGGTCCTAGCGGCATTGGCGGCATTGAAGGGAACGTGCACTTAATTAAAGATAAGAATTAACTGCTGATTAGTAGTTCTTCTTTACACTTGACACTGTGTAGTGGATGAGCAGCTGCTCCGAGCTATGTCTTAGGCCAGCCAGCCTTGGGCGGCAACTGTCGAGGCACGTACTTAGTAACCAAAGTTGAGCATCTTGCTCTTGGTAGCCTTAACAAGTTCTTATTTTTGTTTCATTGCGTTTGTATTTGGCGGCCGAAACACGAACAAAAGCTCGCAGCTTGCAAGCCTTTTGGCCTTAATGTAGTTAAATGATTTATGCTCCTTAATTTATGACCAGACCAGACCACCCGACCATTCGAACAAACACACCCATTCCTACCCACCCTTGCACGCCCATACGGAGTGGCTGCTGCAATTATGAACATCAGGACAATTACATATGCATTGTGCATGTTGTGTCTTTTCATTTTTAATTGATGTGCCAATACGTGTCTAGAACTGAGCCCGCACCTTTCTTCTCTCTGCTATAATTTAATGCGTGTACGTGTTAATCACAGCAATTAATGTGCGCGTCAAGCCTCCACCCCCTGACTAAACAGACATAGACATTCCCATAAACAAGACAACTTTTTGCGCGCACGTCTTAGGCCAACAGTCCGCACGCACTCATCTTAAATGCCCTATTTTCCAGTCATTACATTTTTGGGGACTGGCCAGTTGGGCGGGCGTTAAAAGCTTATACAAATATTGAAATATGTGCATAAAAATAAATAACAGATGCCATCTACAACTTCCAAGGAGACTTATCTCTTATACCAAGACTATGACGACACAAAAAAAAAAGATTTATAAGCCAGCAGTCGGAGATTCAACTGTAAATTGCTAAAATCTGGGCCAAAAGGTTGGGCTATGTCTCTACTCACATCCATAACGGTCAGGAATTCTATCGGAGTTATTTGGAAACAGTGAGGAGAAGAGCGCGATTGAGAGCAGGTGAGAAACTACATTATACAATAAGTTCATGCAGGATGTAGTCGGTTTAGTATCTGTTAAGAAATGAGCCAAAAAGTTAGTGGCTTCGGAGGGTAAAAAATAATCTAATATATTAGGATAGAGGAATGAACAACTCCAACAATCATTTGGTGGAGAAATACAATAAGCATTACTAAGCAGAAGACTACTCATTAAGACCTAAGTTGATGACGCAGCGAAAACAACAGAAATTGCTTCAGATTGAACTCAATTTAAAAAAACAAAATTTAAATAGGCTTTTATTGTATTCCATAAAAGTTTTAAAAGTATATTATTGTTATAGAAAAAGGAATTTATAGTTACAATAATATTCATATTAAAGCTGCATTATAATCCGGCGACTGTATTATTTATTTATTTTTAATAAATCAACAAATAGTGCTGTTGATAGAGATAACAATAAAGATAACTGCAACTTAAAATATAAGAATGCCTTTCATGTTTATAGTTGTACGCTTTTTCCTTGAATAGTATGTAGTGTATGTATTTTTAGATTTTAATTAATTTTTTATTTATTTTTTCTGTGTCTCAACTTTAATTGCGGAAAATTAAAAGGGCCCGAAAAGAATGGTGGAAAGCATTATCGCTGCTACAAAATTTAAAATAAAAAAAACAGCAATCGTTTATGATAGAGCCGCCTGAAAGTATGCAACAAAAATGAATGTGCAATATGGTTCTTGAAGCTTCGTGTTTCGAATCGAATTGGAGAAGGCTACCGAAAGTACAATGTTTAAAGTTATTTATATTCTTGGGAGCTCAGCTGCCAAGTTGCTTTTTGATTTATTTTGATTTTCGTGTTGTTTTTCTTGAGTTGTTTCTTAAAGCGCATATTTACCTGACGTAGAGAACACAGAATTAAAATCCAAATGAGGATTGAAAGTCAACTGCTTATAATAATAATAAAAAAAAACAAAATAAAACATCGTATTCAAGTATTTTCAATAATCACAGCAGTAACACCAGAGATAAAATCTACCTTTACCTTAAGCTACTATGTTGGGTGGAAGTATCAACTGTATGCTTCAAGAATTATCTACTTTGAGAAAATGAACATGATACTGTTTATTTAAAGATTAAGTCTTTAAGATTTAAAATGCTATATACTCCCCGTTTGAATTTCTTGACATGTAGCAGAGTATATAAAAAATGCAGAGCTACTTGTACTTACTTACTATTGAGTCTAGCCCCAGTAAGGCGGCTTGAATTATGTTGACAATGGCGCCAGTCGGGCCCAAACCACCAAAATTGAAAGCCATATACTCGTGCACACATATGCTTTGGCAACCCTTAGAGCATTTGACTTTTTGATTTGCTCTGCTTCGTTGTGTTATTTTTGAAGATATCAGCAAAATTTGTCTTTTTCTTGGCTTTGCTTAGTTTTTTGTGTTGCTCGGGCAGCCCGAGGGGGGTTGCACGACAAATCAAAGCGTAACAAAGCGCGCGAGTGGCAAGCGCAATTGTGCAACGTGTGGCAGAGCCAACAGTTGACAATTTATTATTATATGCTTTTGACTTTGTTGTCGCTGCGGAAATGTTAAATATTTGTTATTGCAGTCTAATGCCTTCCTGTTTGCTGCGCGGCGCGTCCTCTTGCCCTTTTTGGCAGTCGACTATTAGCACAGACAATAAATCTTGCAACCAGATACATACGAGTATGAAGTTGTTGTCTTTACTGTCGCGTTTGCTCTTACAAGTTGCCACTTGCATCTGCCACAAAAACCACAAGCACATTTGTCGCACAAGCCGACGCGACAGAAATTTTCAATAATGCTGGCGAATTCTGGCGAAGTGCTGGCGATGTCATCGCCATTGTCTTCTCATCGTTGTCTGATCGTCGTCATCATTTTTGGGCAAAAAGGCCGCATGCATGCCCGGGCATGGCACAATTATGACAATTTCTGGTGCATAACGTTGCAGCGCTTTTAATGCAATAAAGCAGCCGACTGCACAGTCATTAACACTCAACGTTTGGCTGACAACAATGAATGGGAATGTTGAATGAAGGGAGCCCTGGTGTGGAGGTGCTGTGGCGTGGCACGGCGTGTCGTCTCGTCTCGTTTCGGAGGTAGGTTGCATGCCTCACTTTGTCGCCATCATCATCGTCGTCGTCATCGTCGTCGTCGTCGTGCACTAATTGTCTGCCTGGCCAAAATGCGCCGCATGAAACGCTCCAATGCAGGTGTATGTCAGTTGGTCGCACCGCAAAACACTTTGCAAGCAATTGTCAGTTTGTAAGTGTTAAGGTCGAGCGGGTGAATGGAAGGATGGGTGGTTGGTTGGGTGCATGCAACGGCGGTGCAACTGAAGCCAAACTCACTTAACAACTGACAATGACAAGCAGTCACAGGTAGTTGCAACAGTCGCCAGTACGAGTTCGCCCGTTCGTGTTGCCGTTAATAGCTGCCTGCCAAGTGTCTGGCCAAGGCTTTTGCAGTTCCAGTTGCCTAAGCGACATTGTCACTTGCGGTTGCATCTGCCACTGCTTGTTGCCAACAGTTGCAGCTAGTTATCTTACTTTAGTCTTTTGCATACAAAGTAGTTGAGCCAAAATTTACTTCAACTTGGCATTTCGCTTGTGCGTACCGCAAACAAAATTCACTCCACAACACAAAGCGCTCTTGATGCTGTGCGCTGTTTTTTTCTCATTTCTATACGAATATGGATACAACTTTAAACTAACTGGAATTTGCACATTAAACATAAGAGGGAAGAAAATAACATCTAATAAATATTCTAACATTTATTCGCTGCAAGACCGAAAGCACATAAAAATGAAGCTGGTGGTTTAAAAAAAACCTTCAAATTCAAAAAACAACCTTTTTGAGTTCTTTAAGCGGATTGGGAATATGTGAAGTTGTTGGAAACAGTTTTAGTTAAAAAGTGTTCCTAGCAGTAAGATAATTCTTTAAAATTAGCGATTGGTGATAATGGCATTCCATTCAGATGACTTCTAGCTCTGCAAAAGTTCAAAATTTGACACATATTTCTGACTTTATACTTGTATAGAAATTAAATAAAGAAAATCAATATACGTGTATAATGATAGCATGAAAATATCCACAATTTATTTATAATGTATTTAAGAAACAGAAAAGTTGCATGGCAGGCTCCATTAAATTCTTTTATATACACTTTTATTCTTGAGCATTCAAATATTTGCATCATATGTTTGTATTAAAAACGCATTCTTCATAGATACGAGAAATATGACAATGCTGCAAATGTCCTTAGCAACGATTCTGGCACTGGTTCTGTATTAAGGAGTAGGCATTCGGCTAATGATAAATGTGGTCTACAATTGTTGTTTAAGGATTTATTTAATAAACCATATAAATTGCAGATACAGCCACCACGAAATCAACATTGTGAAGACCGGAAATCAATTAGAGTATATAAAATTGGAAATCAAACGTCAACGGCAAAATGTCCTTTGGGAATATGCAATATCAGCAGAATTTTCAACAGCAGCAGCAGCTTCAGAGACAACAACAGCAACAACATCCGCTGTTGGCAGCCATTTCCGGAAATAATTATGCGTAAGCAAAAGCAACGACAACGAAATTTATGCGTCGCCTGACACTGATGGCTTTTTTTGTGTGTGCGCGGCCAGCGTCATATTGAATGCATAAACAAGCCAAAAGACGGACAGACGAACAAGTGGACAGACGGATAGACAGAGCGGGACAAAGCAAGTGCATGCCCGTGCTTACCTGTGGCTGAGCGACCCAAGCACTTAGCCATGTTTATGTGTGCCAGCAAAACCATCATCCAAAGGCAGCTCGGCCGCGCGCATTTTGCTGCACTTACTCTCAACTCTGCGCCACTGGTCTCTTTGCAGCCACGGTCAAATACAACGCGCCCACCACCTCTGGCCTCAGCAGATGCCGCATTATGGGTATGGGCATGGTCATCCCCTTCAGGCCGCTGGCAGTAACAACCACAACGGCGCTTACGCGAGCGCCGCAAGCGCCCACTCGGGCTATGCGTGAGTATTGTGTTCCGACATTCTGTACGTAGAGATGGGCGCGTGAAACAATAGCTCGTGAGAAATTTAAAAAAAATGTTTGATTCCAGATGAAATTTTCAATATAGAGCACGACATATTCTAATATGGAGTAATTATAATAAATATTTTCAACTTAAAAACATTATAAAGTCGGGGGATTTAAAAAATATGTATAATTTGTTCTATTCGTTTAGAGAGCGATTGGTAAAAGATACAATTTTAGGTTTATATTATCAGAATTGCGGGTTATAATTAAAAAGTTTGTTGGATTCGATTTAAATCGTTCTAAAGGATCGTTGAACAACTCTCCAAAAAGATCATTTTCATTTTGTAGAGCAGTAACAGTTTCTTGAGGTGTTTGTGTTCGATTTTAATTTATTCTGTGGATATTTAAACATATTTTCCCAAAATTTTGAAGTGAAAAATAATATGAATTAATTGATAAGGAACACTTTTCATTCAGCCCAATTTTTATGTCTCTCAATGAACATCGAGACCTTCAATTTCGTGATCCCAACGATCACGCGCCCATCTCTAACATCTGCCCACACAAAACTGGTAACCATTCTAATGCAACTTTAAACACGGCAGAATGGATCCATCTGTGGAGTATGAGCTGCATCAGTCGCCGCACTCAGCCTCGGGCAGCTACTCCTCCTATCAGCCGTCAAGCAGCGGCAGCAGTGGGCCAGCATATCCGCCACCACCTCTGCCACATTATGGACCGCCACCACAATACCATAGCTCCGGTGGCAAGCCGCCTGCAGCTATGAAGAAGAGCAAGAACAACAACAACAAGAAGAAGAGCGCCTCGGCTGTGATGTCGTCGCTAACGTTACTCTCGTTCTTCTTCTTTGTGAATTTGTTGCAGAACTGCATCAAGGATCACATGGCCACCATGAATCCCACCGTCATGGTTCTAACGGCCACAAACGGCCGCAATCGTTTCAATAAATTAGCTGAAATGAACTCACGCGAACAAAGCTCCTCTTCAACGGCATCGAGCGCCACTTCGTCTTGGCTGGCGTCAGAGACAATGGAGGGGGCTGCATTGACGCCATTGGCCAGCGCAGCGCCCGCTGTGCCCATTGTAACGCCTGCCGTGACTTTGCAATCGCCATACAGCCCTAATAAGCAGCAGCAGCACAGCAAACCAGCGCAAGCTTATAATCATTATGCGCAACACGATGACGATGATTATAATTACGGGCAACGCACACCTTATTCCCAATCCCAATCGCAATCGCAATCCGATGTCCATGCAACATCCACCCATAGTGGCGCCGATTTCTATCCTAATCGCACACATATTGACCAACAGCGTCCCACTGATTACTACCAGCACCACTATAGCAACTACCCCGACAGGCATCATTACACAGACCCGGGCTATCCTTGGTCTTACAGAGGCGACTCGCATGTGAGCAACAAACGTTACTCATCCGCACCGTGGTCTTCAGCTTCGTTGGGCGCTCATTCGGGCGTGAGCTCTTACTTGGATAATGTGCGGCAAAGGGGCAGTGATGGTGATGCTGGCGGCGGCGGTGGCGGTAGGCGTGAGGGTGATGGTGATGGTGACTCTGATGCAATGGTCAGCTCCAGAGTCCACCAACATTATGCTGATGATGATGACGATGTTGAGAATGATTACCGGCGTCGACACAACGCTGCTTTCTACACACGCATTAATTGAATGTTGCTGCGCACAGTTGTATGCTATTATTTTTTTAGCTTCTGCATTTTCTGTGCAACGCTGTTTGGTTTTAAAGTTGTTTGTTTTGTTGCAGCAAAGTAAAATAAATATTTATAATTAAAAACAAACAACAAATTCCGCACACACCACACCACACCACACCGCACCGCACAAAGTACAAGTTGGAGAGGCAGACAAAAAACAGCAAGCGCCAAGTTTAAATCCTAATGAAAATTAATGCTAATTTGTTGCACAACAAATTAAATGCTGCATGTTCGTGCGAGAGCGTGGCCAAGGAAATAGAGAGGGGAACGTAGGGGTAACATGGAATGCCTGTAGTTAGCAAAAGCGTGTGAAGCGTCCGCCTGCTAAGACTTTATTTTATTGCTTGCCACAGCCATGTACGAGAAGTGTGTGTGCAACTTGTGACGGCTGCCACAGCATTCACCACGCTCTCCGTTCACTGTGCGTGCAAAACAAATTAAACATTTTCTAATGCATTTGCTTGGCACAAGGTGGAGCAACATTTTAAGCGTTTGCTTATTTATTTATGATCGTTGTTCTCGAAATTTTTGATAAAGCATGACCAACAACAACAGCAACAACGACAACTGGGGTTCCATGCTGTAAAATAAGTACAGTAGACACTCGATTTATGAGTTTTATATGACAACAGAATATAGACAATATTAAAAATTAAAATCATGTATAAATATTTTGTAACAAGTTTTATTATCGTGATTATTTCCCTTTAAACTAATGTATCGACTGACACAAATTTGCACGAATTTCAAATTTTTACTGATAATAAAAAACAAATAAAAATTTTTTGAGTGTATGAATGTCTATGCACGTCTATTCGTGCCTTTGTGAACATGTTTGCAGTCAACCAAAGCACCAACATAAACAACAGTTGCGGGCAGCGCTTGGGCAGCTAATATATTTATGGCTGTAACTACTTTTTAAATCGGTCTATCATGATGAAACTTAGCATACGGACACATAATCACTAACTGGGGGTATTTCCTAAATTTGAGTTTGAAATTCCGAGAATTACGGGAGTTAGAGAGGGGAGGGGAATATTCAAAATCCACATTTTTTGCGTATTCATATAAATTTTGGTGACCCTAGCTCTTATAGTCTCCGAGATATAGGCGATTATACGAATGGAAAATCAGGAAAACACCCATAGGGGGAAAGTGGGGGGAAAAATAAAACAAACGTACACACATAACGCATCTTTGTGCAAAGTTTGGTGTCTCTACCTCTTGTAGTCTCTGAGATCCAGGTGTTCATACGGACAGACGGACAGACAGACAGGGCTAGATCGACTCGTCTCGTCATGCTGATCAAGAATATTATACTTATACCCCAGGGTCTGCTCCCGCAAACCTAATATACTCTTGTACATTGTATGTATAGAGTATAAATATTGATAGACAATTCGCCATATGAAAATCTTAAAGTATTTTAATGTTTTTTACATTTTAAATTTTAAAATCCGAGCTATCCAAATTTTTAGCTAATGTGGTAGAGATATTGAATTGTGATTGCCGTTTGAAGATTAGTCTCTGGTGAATGGTTATGATGACTGATTGGTAATATTACTAATTTTTGAAAGAAAAGGAGAACAAGGAAAACTTCTGCAAGTTCCAATGAAAATATACTTTTATTTAAATAATCTCAGAGATCTATTTCGAGAGGTGCCACAGATGGTGGCTTATTTGGTCCACAGCATACATCTTCGAGTCCTCTACTTCTCCAGATGCTTTTAAATTCCTTCCTGGAAGGGGGTTCTTTGATTAATGGAGAAATTCCGAATAAATAAATTGCATCTCTGCATATTACAAATAAATTTATTTTTTAAACCAGAACCAACAATTATATTTATTTTTTAAATTACGAGCGCAAATAGCCGAACATAGGAAACCAATTTTAAAAGTTATTACTGGCCCTAAGCTTAAACATTCTTTGCAGTAAAGATATGGGTCCCATTTCAAGCACGATAGTTGCATTTCAAGCTGTTATTTTACACTCTTTTAAGGTATTCCTAATTAATTTAAAGGCGGCTCGTATAAAAAGGAACAAAAAATGTTGTATAAATGTTGACATTGGAATGCCGAGAAAAACAAAAATTTTGTCAAAATGACAACCAAAACCATAGCAATGTTTTTCATTTCGTGCAGAAATTTTACCTGCATCTTCATGTTAATTGCCAGATAACTATGTACTTTTTGGTTTATAAGAACGAGAAAAATAAACAAACACTATCCCTATTATGTGTTTTGCTTTAATTTGTTTGTTAGATGAATCATGCATGGAATCATGTGTTTAACTGTTGAACTGCTTAATAATATTCCATGTTCATTTTCAAAATAAGTTAAATGCAACGAAATTTGCTGTCTTTTGAGTAGCCATTAGAACAATTAGAAATGGCTTCTACAAAATGGTTTCCTATTGTGTGAAGAAGTCAATTTCGTTGAGTCAGTGCGCTGCGCCTTGGTGCTTTCTCATATCAATTTTCACATAGAAACTTCAAGCTGAAAAGAAGCGTCGATGCACATGAAACTTGATAAAATACTCTCTTGAATTTAAATTAAAATTACACAAATATTATGCGAGTTGATTAGTAACCGAACATGAAGACTCTAATTATTATCTTTTAATTTACGATAGAGTGCAATGTCTAACTGTCCACAATACGATATGTTATGATGGACTAAAATCAAATTGAAAATAATCTCATAGTTCAAGTGTTCACAGTGGCGTGTGAAATGTGTTTTATGTGTTAGGATTCGCATTCGGTTCTACTTTTCTGTGCCCTGAAGATGCGACAACAAGGCAATGGCAACAGAGGCAGCGCTTGTGTAAAAGCAAACTCATGTAGGAGACGCCTGAGATGGCTGACAGTCTTGGGATGTTGCAGGCGGGCTTTAATTAACACATTTAGCGCACTTTAAAATGCATTATGCAATTTATGCGTACAAACAATGCTATCAATTTCAACAAGTTTGATTAAACGTCATTTACAGTTGCCAGCCAAGTTGGAGTGCAGTCATCGTGGCTGTTGCTGTTGCTGTTGCTATTGAGGCTGTTGCTGCAATTGGCATAGTCAGCGTTTGTGCATGCTTGTGTGTATGTGTATATGTATGTGTATATGTGTATATGTGAGTGTATGTATTGTATGTTGCTTCATTTGCAATTAAATGCATGGAAAAAACGAATACACGGCTTGCTGCTGCTGCTTCGGCTTGCTGGTTCTGCATTCCCATTGCTGCTTTTCGGCGTTGCAGCCGCCACTCAAAAGCGTAATTTAAAATTCTCTTGGCTGCCATTTTACAAGCACCTCACCCTGTGCGCGCGCTTTTCTTCGCTTTGCGTCAGTGATATGCCTGTTTAAGTGCTGTTGTTGTTGCACAGTGTGCGCACACGGTGCGTATGAGTTATGCCTGGACTGCATGACTGCATATGGGAGCGACTTATTGTATGTGTGTATGTAAGTCCGTGCCGTGCGTGTGTGTTTGTGCTCAAAATGAAGTTAATATATATTTTCTTTAAAGCGTAGTCAGCGGCAACGGTGGCGAAGCACACGTGTGCGGCTTATGCGTTTATGTGTGAGTTATATTTAAATAAATTTATGACTTTAAGTGCAAACCTGCAGCTAATGCGTGATTTTTTGTTAAGTATTAACGAGACTGGCGTCGAAGCGAAGTTCACCATTTTATATTTTACTGTCTGTGGATGCAGCGAGCACGTGACTTGTGGTCGGTATGTGGCAAGCGCACTGAGACTTAAGTTGAAGAGCGCGAATTGGTTTTGTGCTGTTAAAAAATTAAAACTATACAACATGTGTATTGTTGCAATTAGATCACTGGACACCAAATCGAGACAGTCTTAGTCTATTCCGCAGGGACCGCAAGTTATAAACTCATAAGGATCTTCATCTTCTTCATACCTTCTCCGGCCGTCTTACATCCACTTAGTTTTTCAGTTCCTTTTAGACCAACAAGAAAATATTTTTCATTTATCCGTTTAGCGTTTTTGGGTAATTTTTTCTAAATTTAATGATCTTTCACATTCGAAAGTAAATAGACAGAACTCTCCCTCTCTGTCTCTCTCTTTATTCTATAAAAGATATCCTTTACATTTATCTCCGTTAAAACCTCTGACCACTTACGGTTGTTATGCTATGCTATTCCCACACCTTTTTGTTCTGCTTCTTACTTCGTCTAGATAGCTCTTAAGTAGAATTAAGTCTAATATATATATTTTTCTTAGATTCTAAAGCTTATAATGTCTCTGACCGCATTTAGCTGTCGGGGGCATAGCTGGCTAAATAACAATTAAAATTCACCCAACGTGTTGAAGACATTTATAGACATTGTTATTTTTGAGGCCTTTTTAAGGTGAAATTATATAATTATATGATTTAATATATTTATTTTAAAATATCATAGAGTAATCTGTATCGACAGTGCAATTTGTTGATTTATTAAATATATAAATAAATCGAATTGACGCTTATATCACAATTGGAAATGTAAGTTTTCTGGCTTGTTTGAGCTCATATTTTAATTTAAAAGGCCAAAGAAATTTACATATAAATGAAAAATAACATAAGAGCACTGTTGATGGCTTTAAAAGTGAGGAGGCGGTAAAGTTACATTAACTTATTCGAATTATTAATTATTAAGCTTAAATAATGTATACTAATGTTATAAAAAGGAAAGATTTGATTGTTTGTTTGAATTGAAAATGCTCCGAATCTACTGGACCGATTTAATGGAATCTTTCGCTGTTGGGAAGCTACACTATCGACGGTTAACATGGGCTAAAAAAATTACCTTAAAAAACTCCTGGATAGCATCATGCTGTTAGTTCATAATCATCCTCGAAACATTGTCACTTTAAGTATTAAAGCAATATTATTCAAAAGCCCCCGCCAAATTAAAGATTACAAATCAATCGACACCGTGATTAATATTGAGGACATTTAAATTCACTAAACCCATGTGGACTGCCGCCACATGAATTAACGGTAAAATTCTGAATTTTAATCATGCTTTTGAGAAATTAAAGCCTTGCAAGCATGTGCAATGGGACGAGGCTGCTTATTAAGGAATTGCAGGACAATTTAAGTGTAGCAACTAATAGCAACGGCCTAGCTACTGGTCAACTAACTCATATAACGAGGATACCGAGGATATCGATGATCCCATTTGATCATTTATAAGGCTTCAATTTCCGGTAGTCCCCAGGCCAAGCCTTCGAATTAGTAAGGATCGACATACGAAAGCAATGTTTTACGGTATGTTGACCTATCACGGGTCGGAGCTCCTGAAATTCTATTTATTTTGCTACCACAAAATAAAACATCACATATCTTTAACAGAGAACCTTAGGTCAGAGGAAAGGAGAAAGAATAACAAAAAATCTAAAAACGAACAAAAAACCATTAAAATAATAATATCCAAAATAAATTTTACTCCTTCTTAGTAACTCATAGCAAAAAAAAGGGTTTATGTGTGTTGAGTGTGTGTTATAAAAAGTATAATTTTTAAAATTTTTGTAAAAATAACCGTACGAAGCAGGGGCAGTTCTAGTACAAGTATATTGATTTAAAATCAAATCTAAAATTCTAACCCTCACCGAAATTATTTCTGAGCAACGCAGAGCAGATCTAACATATACCCAAAAATATGAGTAGAATGCAATTAACTAATAAAACCTTCTATTATTGTAGCGAAATTGAAATTCGATGATGGGTAATGGAAATTATTAGCGTGCTCCGCTACTTCACTTTCTAACCCTCTCCCTGTATATGCCCATCTGAACTATTTGCATTATAGTTAATAATAAGCAGTTATGTTGTCTTTCGTTGCAAATCAGAAGCTCGTGCTCAGCATATTGCCGTAGACGATGATTTATTGGATACGTTTACAATCGCATTAACATGGCAATTATGCTCATACTCGTACTATTACTGTGATGGGCAGTGTGCGGATTATTTAAAACGGAAAGTGAAAATTTGTGTTGCATACCCGCGGGCTGAACATATAAATGCATTGGATCGTGGTGGTGGTGGTGGTGGATGGGCCGGCAATAAATTTACTTTAAACGCAAATAAATTCATGAATAAAATAAAGTAGTTTTTTAATAAATGTCGTTTTTTATTCAATGGCCGCTACTTCATTAAAAAATAATTAAAAAGTGTTATCGTTGCAAATTTCTGTCTGCGTTTGCAAAATTATTTATGCTCACAAAATTAAAAGGCATTAATATTGGTACGAATGTGTTGTGTCAACTATAAGTGTGCAGCAGATATATTAACAACAAACAAGCCAATGCATTTACAAAAATTATTAAAGAGCATATTTATTTATTTAAATAAATGTCATTTTCATTACTACAACATGCAAAATACTTAAATCCATTTACCAAAATACAAAATTCCTCAAAGCAAGCACAACAACTACAACGACAACACTAATAGCAAAGCAATGGTAAGAAAAACAAATGCAACAACAACAACGCCAACTGATTCGGTCCGTGCGCTTAACGCTTTGCTATACTGCTTTATATGGCAAACAATTACGGTAAGTAATTTATTTCTGCTCAACTGAATTAGAAATCTCTTAGCACTAAGCCAATACGAAAGCCGTTCGTGAGGGTTGCTAGAAGGCGTTATAGAGTTCTGTCTGTATGTTTATATAAGGATGTGAAAGTATGTGTGTTTGTTTGTCTGTTTATGAAGATACAATAAGATATGCAAGAAAATTAATAGTAGTACATTTTTTACAACACTTTTGTCTCGGCTGCTGCTGCTGCTACACCGAGTACTACTTTTGCCTTTGCCTTTGCCTTTGCTGTTTGCTAGTGCGATAATTCATTGCCTGTCTGCCTGCCACGCACTTCCTGAATGCCGAACCCCTCTGCGCCGCTTTGGCATGAGTTACTTTCGTGTTATAATCGGCTTAGTCTACGCTTACGTTTTGCTTTTTGCATTGCCTGCGCATTTGTATACAGCGCAGGACTTGTTCCCTTTGTGCTCCTTTTGCTGCTGATGCTGCTGTTGTTGCTCCTCTGTGTACATTCCAGAGGTGTTAAGTTGTTATTTTTATTGCATTTTATTTCACTGTAAGCGTCTTTTGTTTTAGTATCTTAAAGTTCAACGAGTGCCTTCATTGGTTGTCTGGTTTAAAGCAACCACATCACGTGCCATGTCCATGGCCTGGTATGCTTCATTTATCACACATTTAAATGTGTCAACGTCGCATGCAATGCGGCTGCTGCTGTTGCTATTGCTGTTTCTGGTCGAAAACCCATAACTCATAGACAACGCTCTTGAGTGTATTGTGGTCGGTTTGGTGACTGGCCATCGCTGCTACTTGGTCACATAAATGTCACTGCATGTGGCATAATTGTGTCACAATTGTATGAGAACTGTATGCAATTGCATGCCCAGCCAAAGCCTAACCAAATAATAAACACACAACACCGATAGTTGATTGCTGAAGATGGCTCGTGAGTGTGAAGCAAAGAGAAAGTTGGACAATTTCTTAATTTAAGTTCTTCATTTACAACTTTTTTACTTAGTTTCTATAAAATAAACTTTTTGAAACGTGCCGAATTGTGCAGCTCTTAAAAAGTACAATAGCTAGAGGGACATTCGCTAATTTTATTAATCAGCAAGACTATCCGCTTGTATATATTTGATTTACAGGTAAACAAGTGTTCTTCTTCTTGACTGGTCTTCAAACCCGTTATCGGGCTATGACCTGACGTAACACAGCTCTCCACGCGCCTCTGCTTCGCGCGCGTCGCTTCCAGTTGGTCACTCCGCAGGTAGTAAGTGCGTTCTCTACCTGGTCCTTCCAACGTAGGCAAGGCCTCCCCCGTCGTCGTCTCCCCCCAACATCCGCATCGAGAACTTTTTTCGCTGGGGCGTCTTCTTCCATACGCACGACATGACCTAGCCAGCTTAGCCGCTGGATGTTTATTCGCTTGACTATGTCAATGTCAGCGTAGAGCTCGTACAGTTCGCTGTTCCATCGTATGCGGTAGTCGTCGCCAACGCGTATGGGACCGAAGATCTTCCGAAGCATCTTTCTCTCAAACACTGCAAGAGCTGCTGCATCAGTCTGCGATATCACCCATGCTTCTGCACCATAAAGCAGCACGGGGAGGATGAGCGTCTTGTAGAGCGTTAGCTTGGTTTTTCGGGAAAGGTCTCTGCTACTCAATTGCCTACTGAGGCTGAAGTAGCATCGATTGGCTAGAGTTAATCTCCATTTGATTTCTAGGCTGACATCGTTGGTTGCTGTGACGGTGGTGCCAAGATACATAAAATCTTTCACCATTTCGAAAGTATAGTTTTCCACCGCGATCTGGGAGTCTGGTTGCCGCGTGTCCCTGCTAGAGGAAAACATATACTTAGTTTTGCTCTCATTTATCACCAAACCCACTTTTGCAGCTTCCTTCTCAATAGCCGCAAATGCTCCGGTGACGCCTCTCCTGGTACGGCTGATAATGTCTATATCATCAGCGTACGCAAGAAGCTGAACGCTTTTAAAAAAGATCGTTCCGCCTCGGTGTACACCAGCTTTGCGCACCACACTCTCCAGCAGGAAGTTGAAGAGATAGCACGAGAGGGCATCGCCTTGCCTGAAACCTCGAACGGTATCAAAGGGTTCGGAGAGGTCCTTTCCTACCTTGACGGAGCTACGAGTGTTGCTCAACGTCATTCTGCAAAGTCGCACTAGCTTTGCAGGGATACCGAACTCAGACAGTGCGGCATATACACGTTCCCTCCTCGGGCTATCGAATGCTGCTTTATAATCGACGAAAAGATGGTGGGTATCGAATTGAAACTCATGGGTTTTCTCCAGGATTTGGCGTAGCGTGAATATCTGGTCAGTGGTGGATTTACCAGGCATAAAGCCGCACTGATAAGGCCCAATCAGTGCTATCGCAAATGGCTTTAGCTTATCACACACTACGCTTGATATGACCTTATATGCGACGGAAAGAAGGCTGATTCCACGATAGTTGGTGCAGACCGTGGGATCACCTTTTTTTAGGACGGGACATAGGACACCGAGATTCCAATCATCAGGCATGCTTTCAGTTAGCCATATTTTGCAGATGAGCTGGTGCATGCACCCTACCAACTCATCGCCGCCTGCCTTAAACAGCTCCGCAGGCAGCCCATCTGCTCCCGCAGATTTGTTGTTTTTGAGCCGCTGGATGGCTGTTTCGACTTCGTCATGGCTAGGTGACGGTACTTCAATACCATCGTCGGCGATCGGTTCTGTGGGGTCATCTCCGCTGGCGGAATTGTTAACATCTTCGCCTGATAGAAGATTGGAGAAATGTTCCCTCCACAGTCTCAGTGCCGCTTGCCCGTCCACCACCAGATTTCCTTCCGAGTTCTTACAGGCTGACGCTGCGGGCTTAAAACCTTGTGTTAGACGCTTCACCTTCTGGAAAAATTTCCTAGCGTCGTTCCTGTCTCTACAAAGCTCCATCTCCTCTCGCTCTCGCTTTTCTTGCTCTCTCTTCTTGCGTCTAAAAAGCCGCCTCTCCTCCCTCTTCTTCTCCCGATATACATCATGCACAGCGCGCGTTGTCGCCGTCTGCAGGGTTCTTTTGTACGCGGCATTCTTCGCTGCAGTGGCTTCGCGGCACTCCTCGTCGTACCATTGGTTTCTCGGTAGCGGCTGTTGGAAACCAATGACATCTTCTGCGGCTGTGTGCAGTGAGCGGGAAATATGTGCCCAAAGTCCGCTACCAGTATCGGTTTCCGAGAACGGTTGAGAAAGCAGCTCAGAGAGTTGAGCGGAGTAAGCTTCGGCAGTCTGTTGTGCTAGCAGCTTTCCGACGTCTAGTTTTCGCTGCGTGTTGGGGCGTACATTTTTCGCCATGCATAATCGCATGCGGACCTTGGCTGCAACAAGTTGGTGGTCCGAATCAATATTCACACCACGGAACGTACGCACGTCCAGCACACTGGATGCATGCCTTCCATCTATCACAACATGGTCTATTTGATTTTTTGTCATTCGATCGGGTGACTGCCAGGTAGCTTTGTGGATATCAAGGTGTTCAAATCTGGTGCTACTCACCACCATGTTTCGTGCTGCGGCGAAGTCAATTAGCCTCAGTCCATTGTTGGATGTTGTCTCGTGGAGGCTGAATTGTCCGACTGTCGGGGCAAAGACGCGCTCTCTTCCAACCTTGGCATTAAAATCGCCAAGAACAATTTTAATGTCATGAGAGGGGCAGCGGTCATAGACTGTCTCCAGTCTCGCATAGAACTCGTCCTTGGTAATCTCGTCTTTGTCCTCCGTCGGAGCGTGGACGCAAATCAGGCTTATGTTGAAAAATCTCGCCTTGACACGGATGGTTGCCAGCCGTTCGTTCACAGGTGTGAACCTAGAGACACAGTTACGCAATCTCTTGCTGACCGCAAAACCGCATCCAAATTCGCGTCTTTCTGCATGGCAGCTGTAGTAGATGTCAAAGGCTGCTCTTTGGGAGCAACCCTGACCTGTCCATCGCATTTCCTGGATGGCGGTGATGTCAGCTCTTACTTTATTGAGAGCATCCGCCAATTGGATAGTAGCACCTCCTCTGTTAAGGGTCCGGACATTCCAGGTGCATATCCTTAAATCGTGGTCCTTTAAACGTTTGCTAGGGTCGTCAACTTTTGGGTGTTCCTTATCCGAGGCTGTTGTTATGTCCTTCACTGGGAGTAAAAAATTTTCATGTGGTGGGTCCCAAGCCCTACGCACAAAAGCGCTGCACACATTTGCTCACTTACCAACTCCGGATGGAGCCGGAAAGCTACCCAGAGAGCACCGCGAGGAGGTCGTGTGTCAACTTGATGATGGCAGAGACAAAGATCACTCTGGCCATTTCCACGTTAATGGCAGTCAGAAGCTTTACATTGTTCTACCAAAATCCGAGCCCTCCGTAAACAAGTAAACAAGTGTTAGTGCTACTAAAAATTATATAAGTAAATGTTTCAGATATGTTCAGATACGTTCAAGTTATTACAATATGCATATTAATAATACAGCCACAGAAAATTGCTATGAACATAAAAGTATTGTTTATTTATGTATTATATTTTTATGTCAATAAACAATTGGACATAAGGACAACATAAGGAAACAATATAAAAGTAATAAAAAAGCCTTATTACATACATATTACAATAATATCTAATAAATGCCTCCGACTCGGTGAGGAAACAATATTCAATAGATCTATGATGATGAAATTTATTTTACAAAAAAATTAAATTATGAACGGACAGCTAAAACAGCTAAGACAGAGTAATTACCTTCCAATTCACAAATGCCTTTAATGGTGTAACAAGTCGTTTTGGAAAATGAAAATCGAAAGGACGGTAAAGGGACTCCGAAGTGTGAATAGAAAATTCGTATTTCGTATCCGCACGACTTCAAACTTTGTTTGTGCAATCTTAAAATGAAACCAAATCAAACAGCATTCATAATTTCTGGAATTTTCTTAAGCTTTAACAAAAAGATTATATTTTCGTTGAGTATTTTGGTGACCTTCCTCATAGTTATTTTTATTGTTTGGCCGGCTCGAGGTCAGAGTAAGAAAAACCAATTTATTTAATTTTCTTTTCTTTTTCCCGGAAAAAGAAAAGAAAATTAAATAAATTGGTTTTTCTTACTCTGACCTCGAGCCGGCCAAACAATAAAAAAAAAAAAAAAAAAAAAAAAAAAAAAAAAGATTATATTTTCATTTCATCCAAAATCCTCATGAATCATTGACAAGGTCAAATTATCAATGCAATTTTGAAAACAGTTTAGAATTAGAGTGGAGGATACCAGTCCTGCATAATAGTTGCTTCATCGCCTACTGGCTGGCTTCTTATCCCTCTGCTACAACAACAAGATTGACTTTAAACTGGCGCCCACAAGTATGCAACACTTGCAATTCAATTACCGTGCAGAGCGGCAAAAGTTATTATCGCAAATACTGCTAGCAGTGCACAAAAAAAGAAAGAAAGAAGAAGAACACCGTTCATACATAGAAAACTATTAAAACCTATACATACATTCGTTGGGGTTTTAAGCTTAGCAAAAAAATTCAATGTGTGCACACAATTCAGTGCCAGAATGGGATTTTGGGCAGCGAATAAAAAAGCAAAAGTAGACACAAAATCGACTGAACTTTATGTGCATGCTAAGAAAAGTGCTGCACACAGCAGCAGTAGCAGCAGTAGGAGCAACAGAGACAGCAACAACAACAACAACAACATCACTAACAACAACTGAACACGGAAGTGAAAACGTTTCACACTCCAATTGCTTGCTGCCCTGCAAAACTTTATGTAGGGACAGCGGCACATAAAATAGTTTTAAATAAGAAAGGCGAAAGCAAATAAACAATTCTATTTTTCCCGCAACTAAACGTGCAGATAGGTGGAGCGGTAGGAGAGAAGAGAGGAGTGGGGGACATACATACATGCCGTTGTAGCCGCAATCGTTGCAAGGACAGTACGTAATAAATGTAAAGCTTTGTATGTATGTAGGTCTGTGAAGGAAACGCGCATGAAACTGAAAATTTCCTGTAGCATACTTTGCCGAGTTCTGCAACGTGCGGCATACATTGGCACACTAACACACACACACACACACACACACACACACACACACACACACACACACACATACACATATAGGCAGAGGAGCTGCAGTTTAGTTGGCCGTGTGAACTATTTTTACTCACACTCTTACACTCGCAAACACACACAGTGCACACAGCCATAGTAAAAGTTTTAAAGGCGTAATGCGTATTTAAAGCTATTATTACGCATACGCCACATTGGACGCGCTTGACATTGTAAATAACACACATACATACACACGCACACACGTTCACATGAGCAGCCTGCAGTTGATTTAAATTTAAATGCGCTTTTTGTAATTAAATTGACTTTTTGGGTTTTGTTTCCCTTTTTGGCCAGCGCGAGGGCAACTGCCAAAAATTATGCACACCACATGAAAACACATCGACATAGGCACGCACATCTGTGCGCACAGCTGTTGACACATGCCGCCAGCGGCCATTTTGTTGCCAGCGTTGACAATGTCTGACAATGTCCATACACACCAATACACACACACCCATACGTGCCTACACGTGCAGTTAGGTATGAAAATGCGCGTTCGTTCGCTGATACGAACGCCATTGAGATTTGCGTCATGAAATTTTAACGCTTGAGGGCACATTTGACCAGTCAGGCGGCGGGCCTGCTTGCCGAATGGCTGGATAGTAGCTTTGTTCGCTAGCTGGCTGGCTGGTTGGGCGGCTGGTCAGCCGGTCGGCCAATTTATGACTTAATTTTAATATAATGTCAAACATTGTTCGCGCAATGCCATTTTCAATTTCGTTTTCAATTTATGAAATATTCATAGATGTCGTCGCAGGCACCGATGAGTTTTTCAGCAGCATAGAAAGTGCGAGGGTGGATCTACATCTTGGCGACCAAATGAAGAATCCCTGAACATTATTTTTTAGATATTCAAATTTTTCCACTTGTTATTAACGGAAAAATGTTCTTTGTAGACCCCAAGTAACAATCTATAGTTTTAGTTTTTCCTTAGAATTACAGATTGATAGCATATGATTGGATATCATTATAATATGTGTTCTCAGCTTGAAACGGATGAAAAGTTATCGTCGGCGTACTATATTCATAGTCCTTGTTTTGTTATATCTAGTTGTTTTAGTCTAACTTTTATTAATTGATGATATACTAGCTATATATATATACTCTGCTAGCTCACGCACTTTAACTTCCCGGTCAGCCAACACCATTTCATGTAGTTTATGGACATTTTCCGGTGTAACCGCATCGGAGGGCCTGCCACTGCGGACTTCCTCGGTAGTGGAGTTTCGGCCAGCACGAAACTCTCGAAACCAATATTTTACAGTATAGTCTGAAGGAGCATAAGCCCCATAATATTTGTCCAACTTTTTTTTCGTTTCCTTTGCTGTTTTCTGTCTCAAAAAATAATGCTTTATCAGAGAACGAAAATCGGTTTTTTCCATGGTCGCCATTTTGCCAAAAGCATCAAAAATTATCAGCTGTAAAAAAAAAACTAAGGGCTCCATCGAGCTGAATTTTACCAGGGATACCTAAATATGAATGGACTATAAGGCCCCATAATCATTTTATCGATAGTAGCGCATTTTGGTAGTCAAGGAGGTTACTTTTCACCCCACCTAGTATGTAAAAAAAAAACGTTTGCACAGCAAGACAACTAAAACCATTTGAAGATCGAGTTAACTTTTTAAAAAACGAGGTCTCATACTTGATCGCATTCTTTCATGTCCTTGTGCCAAAATATTCACAAGATATACTATAACAACGTTGCAGACTCCACGTTGTGGTGGGTGTTTCTTCAGAACCTTTTGCGCTTCACAGTTTTTAATTATTTTGTAAAAATTAATCGCTAGCATTTTTCTTTAAATTTTGTATATTATATGCCTAAATAAGCTGATCTCCCCCAAAATTGTAGCTTTCTATTTGCTTACTTATTGTTTGGTTATGCAGGCGCCACAGCCAAAAGGCAACCTTTCATCATAAATACATTTGTTTAATTCGATCACAAAATCACTCAATTTGTAATCTTGCTCTATGCAGCAAGTTGAGCCATTTAACATAAACTTAACTCATTGTTTGCTTTGTCGCTCAAATTCCTATTTTTTCCTTTGCGCATTGTAATTTTGCCTAAGGCGCTGCACTGCTGCAGCGGCCCAATCTTTTTACTTGTTAACCAACTGTCAAATCGCATCGTACTTTGTTCGCTTGTGTCGATACGGCAAAGCCTAGTTTTCCGTCTACTAGACCAATTTTTACATTAACATTGCACTTCGGCAATTGTGTAATAAATCGAATTGCATTTCGGCAATTAAAATCTACATAAGTTGGTTTTTCGTCGCTTAATACTGAACTTGTACTATTTGAATCGCAACCAAACATTTATAAATAAATAGCATTTTTAATTCGAACAATTTCGCACAGTTGAATATTAATTTTTGCCTATTATTAGTTATAGAAAAGCCTACAGCTATACACTTATCATGAACTATTGGATCTGCCTTCGAGTTGTTGCATTATACCATCGACTGCCACAAAATGGTCCATTATATTGGCGTTGGTCGACCATCGCTGTTGTTGAATGTTGCGGTCGCCTCTGGCCCCCTTGCACACCACACACACACACACATACATATTTGTATATGTACGAGTATGGAAATGATACACGCGAAACTGGAGCGTATACGACAGGCTGCCATTTGCATAGCCAACAGCTTGCGGCATAAATTGTATTATAAATAATATTTAGCATGCATTTTGCAACTGTCAGCAATGGAAATTGCTATAAAAAAAGAAAATGTTGGAAAAATACTGAGAGAATCGTGGAAAATCTAAAATACAAATTGCGG
The DNA here is from genome assembly GCF_003285725.1 of Scaptodrosophila lebanonensis. Classification (NCBI taxonomy): domain Eukaryota; kingdom Metazoa; phylum Arthropoda; class Insecta; order Diptera; family Drosophilidae; genus Scaptodrosophila; species Scaptodrosophila lebanonensis. The sequence goes on from NW_022060538.1 coordinate 15,314,726, forward strand.
TTTCTAAATTGAAAATAGTGCGTGTGCGTGTTCGACAAGCAAGCGCATAAACAGATTTACTTATTAAATTTGTTGTAACATTTTCGTTCTTTAATGCGGTTGTGGTTAGGAACAGGAAAAACAGGAAAATAAAAAAAATCAATTTTAAAATGTAAGACAATATTTTATTGCCTAAAATATTAAAATACATTCCCATTTCAAATTATATTATTTATTATTTATTTTTTTATTTCTGACAAGGAACTTTCAATTTAAAAACATGGAAACATACAAAAATAATAATAAATAATAATTAGTTCAAATATAAAAAAAAAGAAAAAAGAATAAAAAATTACAAAAATTTCTTTAAAAGATTAGAGGTTTTAAAGTGCATTTCCGGAATAATATTTGGAATTCAGAAAACTGAAAATGTAATTTGTTTTCTGCAAGCTATTTATAAAAATATAATAGCAAGCTAAGTAATTATCTGGATCTGTGGCGAATCTAGATATATTGCTTTGATAATGCCCTTTATAGTTTCTCCATAATAGTGGTCCATTTATGTATATCTTACTGTGGCCGTTCATTCATTTACCTTTGTGTCGTACTTTCTATCTTTGATATCCCGGATTTTTCAAAGGCTTTCAAAATAAAATAATGCCGTTTTTATACCTGGATTTCGGAAACGGTTGAGCGCACATTAACCAAACATGGTATATAGATGCTCCTAGTCCCTAAGCTACTCGAGTTTATTTTATTTTTTGAATTGGAAATGAAAATAAAACATGTATTGTTAAGATGAATATAAAATGTAAAATCTGCAGGCCATAACATTTTTCGGCCCTTTGCAGAATGCTTAAATATAAACATGCTCAATACCAAGTTACCATGTAAGTTATTTAGTGAATGCAGTTCCCTTTTTGAAAACAGACACAAATAGATAAAACCTTATATATGAACATGGGCAAGCAGGTCATAAAAAATATTACTCGCACAAGTGAGTGCAAGGAAAAGGGTAGCTGAAACCCAAGACAGATCATAAACTTTGTAAGCATCTGGTATCGATTAGTGCGATATCATGTGCAGATCGAAGATAGAAACAGGAAATAGGAAATACAGTCCACATACAAATAGGAGAAGGAATTATACACCAAATATAAATTAAAGGGAACAGCAGTAAGATAAATTTGATGTACAAGATAGAAAATAAGAGTAGATCGTAAGTAACAATTGTGTATAAAATAGGCAACATTTTTATGCTCTGTACATGAAATGTACATTGTATGTATATTATTAAGAATAAAACGGATCCATTTTTGAATTCAGTAAATAAAGTGGTGTTTTTCTTTTGAATCCCATTCATTTTTTAACGGATCAAAAGTGAAATTACTTTATGGTAGTGCTTTTTCAGCTTGGAAGGCATAGAGCATGAGCTAGAATTAATTTTCGTTATAAAAAACACAAAATTTAAAGTCGAAGTTTTGGTTCGCCTCTACAAAGAAGTTACGCCAAGCACAACAGCGTCTATGGAATGTTCGCTTATACCTGTGAGAAGAGTCAAATCTTTGTTTAAATAGTAATTAAAATAAGGTAATTAAATGATAGCCTCAGTCAATATTTTCATAAAAAGAAAACATGTTTTAGACAAAAAAAACCTATAATTTCTATTCTATAAACTACCTCAGCATACTATCTGTCAAAAAGAAGAAAAGGGGCCAAGTTTAAAATTTTTGACGGGTGTAGTGATTGTAACAGACCGACAGACGTGATTTGGTTTCATTTCGTGACACTAAGCATATGATCATATATATATGTAGTAGCTATAAGTGTTACAAATTTACACACCATAAACCATATATCCTTACACTTTTCAGTAAAGAGTATAGTTAATAAGTATACAAGATTCAATAGAAATTGAAAAATCCTCAATTATAAGGAAATCGCAAACCCGGACGATCGTTTAAAATTTTATTGCAATTCCAAGAATATTCCAAAAGAGTGGCTTATGTTGTAAACGCCAAGCTTCCGACGACTTTCTCTTCTATTTTGACAACACTTTTGTATTATAACAACATATATCTGTGGTTTTTTAAATAGTTTATATTTAATCTTAATTATTCATTTTTACATTTAATTACACTTTGATAAAATTCTGTTATCGCGAGCACAGACAACTTTTCTCTTCAACAGCTCCTCCCGACTCTCGAGTATGCAACTGTATTCCATTTCTACGATCCTTACTCCTGCAATCCTACATATACATATCTTTACACAGTGAAGGGAATCATTATTATAAAAGACACATAGCCTTCAAATTGAAGAAAATCGTATTCATAAGAGATTTGTCATTTGTTAAACGTGAACAGGCCCGCATATACTTAGTTCCTCAAATATTGAGAAGCATTAATAATAATTATTATTGCGAGTGGCTAAGTAATGTAATTTCGGTGCAAATGTGTGCATGTTCTTGACTGCCTAAAGACATTTTGCTAGCTGGCGCTCAATCAGCATAATTAAAAGCTCATCGTGCAATTAGCATGCCTTGGTGACAATTACATGCGCTAATTAATGTTTCATAAACTGTTTGAGCAGCTAACGACGAGCAGCGTGCAGCGTGCAGGGTGATTGGGTGAGTGGGTGGTTGGGTGTGCATGGCAAATTAATCAAATTAGCATCGTTAAGCTTTAGGCGTGTGCGCCTTGTAAACTGACAAAAACCGCAAATGTAAACAATAAAAACAGCAACAGCGACAACAATCCGAACAAAAACAATTACGTCGAACAACAAATTGTCATAATTACAAACACACACTCACATACATTCAAACAAATAAACACACACCGACCAAAACAATACAACAAATTGTGACAATTTGGCGCCTGATTAATGACAGTCTGCGGCTTTTCAATGCAGACAGCTAAGTGTAATATTCACTCATACCTACATACATATGTATATACATACTCGTTCCAGAATAAGCTCGAAACCATCCTCATGGTCAGCCTCAGTAGCATTCATGACTGTATTTTGGATTGCATTTGGGCAACCAGTTGCTGGCCAAAACAAATATTGTTTACTGAGCGCCCACACTAGACTGGCTCTTGGTTTTCATGAAATCTTGAAGAGAAAACATTTCCATTCATAACAATAAGCTTTTGAATAGATTTCCCTCTTAAAAGTGTGCCCGAGGGAAATGGGAATCAATTCACAATACTATGTAGTTTGGAAATACTATAATTAAAGGCCTTTATGAATACAATTAGCAGCTTTTTTTTTTTAAATTATGAAATTTATAGTTTCTGCTTTGGTTAAGAAAAAACCAATAGGAAATTCGAATAATAGACATGACCGCATTATCTTTGACCCAAGCCATTATTTAATTTTCCAAAAAAGGAATAGTGCAAAAGGAATGGAGAAATTGGCATATAAGATACTTATTTGGTGTATCTCACTACTTATATTTTCAAAGGATGAAGCAATTTGTTAGTTGGATAAAGGTAAGCCATACACAATAAAAAATTATTATTGAAAACATTTAGTATTCAACTTTTTACGTTACATAAAAATGTTAAAGTCTAAGAAGCTTTTAAACCTTATTTTATAACACAATTTTTTGTTTACATATTTAAGAAAGCTCAGACAGCGTTAAAATGTGAAAAAACAGGGGACGTTCATCTTCAAAAATACTTTCTTTTTTAAATGGTTTCAACATGTTTACATTTTTAAATGTTTTTAGATAAATATTTAATTTGCTTCACTTCTGCTAAAATCGAAAAATGTTCTGTTGGAAGACTTATACATATACCGTATACAAGAAATTATTCCAAAATGATGATTAAAAGTTTACGGAAGAAGCTATGCCAAAAGATTATGTTTAAGAAGATCCGTTTGATTGTAAAGCGTTTGGTTTTTCAACATCATAAAAATGTGGACATTTTTGAGACCATTTCAAATTGTTCTCCTCAGATATAGTGTATTGTTTTAGGCGCCAGTCTAACGCACATTTCGCTCTACTTAAATGGCCATAAAAATGAAATCATTTGAACCATAAATAATGGGTCAGCTGCCGCACGCTGCGTTTATTGAGTATTTATTTATTTGTTTGAACAATTTAGATTTCCATTTTGCACATTTCCATTTAGCCTTTGTAGCTGTCGCGTCTGGTGGCTGATCGACATCAAGGCGGCCTATCGATCGGCCGCCAACTGTTCGCCATCGGTTCCACGACAAATTTCCTCGCTGGCCGAAGACAACGACGCCGACGAAGACGCAGCTGCTCTTCAGTCACTAAACGCTTGTTGTACCGTCTGAACGTGCGCCGAACGCTTTAAGGTGCAAGCAATAGAGTCGATAAGTGAGGAATATTTGTTGCGCATACGCCGCATGTGCCGCCGCATGTTGCAGCAAGTAGCGGCAACTAACAAGTGGCGTTAATTACGTGTGTTGACAAAAAGCAAAATGTGGCCCTCAAGCGTGAAATGCCTAAACGGAAATGACAAAACCAAAAATAAAATTTAAATAAAAGAATATTATGTGCCTGTGTGTGTTTTGTGTTGTAACAAAGCAATCAAGTGTTGAGCATTATGTTTGTTGTTTTTTTGTAAATAACAAAAAGAAACCAAATAAATGAGTGTCGATACATATGTAAGTTGTCAATTAATAAGCAATATAACTTATAACTCGTTCAATTAGTAAAATATCATACAATGAGAGTCAAGGGAGCTTTTTCCAAAAGGAGGGGCCAAAAAATTAAAATTTTGATTAAATAATGCACGATGCGCTTAAATAATAATTTATGCATTTGATTTGCATATTATTAGTTAGTTTGGATTAAATATTGAATATATGAGAGCTTTCATTTTCTCTTTAAATACATTATTTGGTTTGATCCTCAAAGAAAAACAAGCGCTTACAAAACGAGTCTTCATTTTCGCATAATTTTTTTTATAATCTAATCTAATTTTATAAATAATCTAGTTATGCACATTTTTATTAAATAGTGTTTTTTAGAAATTAATTTAAAAATGATTTATCTACTTAAACAATTTCAAAGCCCTAGATAATTTTCTTGTACATATAAAGCTTCTATTACTTCTATTTGCTTAATATATTTTCAAAAATTTGTAGAATAAGTACGTAGCAGACTAGATGAGAATCTGCACTCAATAATAATACAATATTTAAGTGCATGCAAATGCTTTAGCTTTAAATATATATGTTGCCGTTAGACTGCAGCCTCCTAGCCGGGTTTAATTCTGTTGCCTTTTCAGTGGAGATATGGGACTCGCTTCACCTGCCTCTCGTGTCCTGTCCAGTCCATTTGAATTGACATGCAAGCAATTTATTTGAAGCTTAATCTTGATTGTATTTAATAAATCATTAATTCAAGCACTAAAATCTGACAAATTTGGCTGCAGGAATTTCCATTTCACTAGAGCGTTGCTTATTTCTGTAGCTTAATGTGCACCATTTACTGCGTTTATTGCAATTATTCATATATTTTCATATTATTCTGTCAATTTGAAGTGTTCCAGCAAATGCTTCATTAATATTTTCAGCACCTACATACACATAGTTTTCCATCGTTATGGCGCAATATTTTATACAAATGTCACATGCTTTAATAGTTCAAATTGTTTTTCTTAACTTATTTCAAAATTTATGCCTCGCCCTCGCCTTCGCGCTTTCCCCCCGCGCCGCGCAGGCCGTTTTTACAAATCTCTTCATAATTCAATGAAATATTTTTATCACTTTCGACTGGGCACATTTAAGACTTTTTTTCAACGTTTTATGTGTGTCTGTATTTGCATTGTTGTTGTTGTTGTTGTTTGGTTCACGACAAAACAGCTACAAATGATATGTAAAAAGCAGACAAACAGTTTATAAAATCACAGCAGCTAAGCAGCCTTAGCAGCAGCAGCGACAGCAGAAAAAGCTTAACAAAAGTCAAAAACAAAACATTAACCCACACACGACACAAAATGAAAATCTGAAAATCGCTTTATGGGAGGAACCCATGGAATAAAACATACGCTGCCGGGTCTGCTGGCATCAGTCAATGTCAGTTGGCGCAGTGCCAGTGCCCGAGAAGAGCGGGTGGGCAGGCTAGTTGGGTAGTTGGGGTCGGGGATGGAGGTGGGGGAGGGGGTGGTGTTGCAGCCAAACAAAAGGGAAAGTGTGTTGCAGCCATACGCTGCGTTCAATGCGCTTCAACGAAATACGAGCAACTTCCACAATCTCTAATACCAAACATGCTGAGAGACAAGTTATTTTCCACGACAACGTGGCAGGAGTCTTTCAAGTGCTTTCTTTTTTTTCACATATCAAGTGGCAAGCTACAAGTGCCTTGAGGAACATCTTTTTAGTGCGCAGTGAACATCCAATATCTAGGATTACTGCGTTGTTGTGGATGATCTTTCAGAACTGGAATTTAGATTGCAAATAAGTTGACCATTAAGGGACTAATCTGCGACTATATCTTGACCGGATATGTCGATATGCTTACATTTTCTTGAGCTCTACTTCCATTTTTACATGTTATACATGAAATTTATTCGTTTTTTTTTTCAACGCTAGCTTATTTCATATAAGCAATAAGGCATAATGCACCATAAACGAATTAAGTATATCAGGTATTATAACCAGAACTCTTAATTGCAAACTAATTATAGAAACACACGAATATGAGCCAATTTTTGTGAATAAATGATATGAAAAGAATTGATAAATCAGTATCGTTTTGTCTATTCTTCAATATTATAAACACTATATTATTATAATGATAATTCCAAGTAATGTGAAATAAAGTATTATAATTGTAACGTAAGAATCTGGAAGAATTCGCGGTTGAAAAACGACTTAGATGCACGCCGCTTTGACAAACTATTGTTGACTCCTCTAATGGCTTTACCTCTCTGATTACACAAATCTTTGCTGGACTTCCCACCACGTGTATCTGACAAGTACTACCTGAGTACATTTAAGTATGCTGACTGAGTACTTTTACCAAGTACTTTTACCGAGTACTGAGTACCGAGAACTGACGAGGTATCGCGACAATACAAGTATTGTTGCTGGGTGTGCCTTCAATAGCGCTGTAAGGCCTTTTCAATATATTTATATCACAATTTCCACATAATTATCTTTAAGCGGTTTGCCTAGCGAGTGGCCACTGTATACAAATTGTACGCCAGCGTATATATATCAACGCCATAGATTCTATTGCGAACATATGTGACAACAAAGCACGCCAAATATTTTCAATGGCTATAGCTTTTTATATTTTTTTGTTGGTATGTTTCTTATGTATATTTGAATTTCTATTAATTTTATGTTCCACCTAACAAAACAGAAATAACAAAATTCTTTACGTTTTCCGTTAATTTCGCTTAATGGATTCACTGAAAATCTATCAAAATGGCCAACGTAGATCGCCTGGCAATGGCCAAGTGAACAATTTATTGTTCCATTTATTCCATTTACTATTGGGTTGCGTGTGCTGGCTATTCTCAATTTTGGAAAAGATTTCAAGTTTATGCATATAAATTTTAACTTGTGCAATAATTGGCATGAGATATACATTGTACAAATATAAACAGATTCACATACACACTACGTACTACAAGTATACATATGTAGGGGTCCTCATAATTTAATGTGGCATATGCCGAAGGTTGTAAACTTGAATATGTACGTTTAAATTTTGGGTCAATGTGTGTGATGCGGAGAGAGCTAAAGAATCTTTTGGGTGGATTGCTGGAACTAAATTCAAGAGATGCAAAGTGATATTAAAGGGATTAAATGGAATTAAGCTGGATCTTAGATATCATTTCTGCAAATAAAATCTAATCGTGATGGAAGAAAAATACACAGTCATAAGGAAACTTTGATGAAAAGGGTGAGCAAAGTAAAATGGAATGATTCGTTTTGTGGAGCCAAAAAATTAATTGCTTGCAACAGATTCATACCTCCAGTCATTTCCATATCGATTCAAATTTCACAAATATTTGTTTGTTTTTTAGTCGGATAGAGAATGAAAATAGTTATAACGATTTTTCAAAAAAGACTTTTATAGGAAATCGTTGTAGTACGATACGAGCAATTCGATCGTAAGTTGAATCTTAATCTGTGATTCAATAAAGAAGATGACTGTGTTTCATTACTGATCGCAATTGTCTTCCAAAACAAATTCATATCTAATCTTCATAATATCTAATTATACAAACAATATCTAGATATTCTACTTCTATAAACATGATATTTTCCGAATTTCGAATTGAGATATATTAAGGAGCTTTTGGGACTATTTTTTTATCATCCCAGCATTGTGCAACTAATTCTTGTGAAAGTTCCATCTGTGTCAATCTTCCTAGAGTGACGTGCACACAGGAAACAAATATTTCGTTTATAAATCGATATTAAACAGTAACAAAAGTATATTCAGACTTCAAATTATTAGCCACGACAAAATAATCTTACTTTAAGTACGTTTTTTTAGGCCTGAATATTCTAGATTTTGATTTAATGTAAACCTGTTTATTTAATATAAAATTGACAAGATTCCTTTTAATTGTATTGTGTATGTATATCTTCACAACTTGTACCTTCCCTTGTGTAAAAAAATTACTTGAAAAATGTAAAATAATTATAAATTGCAAAACGATTGAAGTTAGTGCATATTAAAAGAAGATCTGGGCGTGAAACTGCATGATTCTCTCACAGTTTTTGCCACTCTCAAGATCCATATATACATATATTCAACTTACCGGTTTTGCAAATCAAAATTTTGACATTTCTATGAGCATTTTGAATAACGTTGATTGATGTTGATTTAAGCAAATTAAATTTCAATTAAGATTCAAAGCCAGCTTTTGCACATTCGGCGTAAATTTCCGAATGCTATTCATCTATTTACTGGTATGCACTATCATGTAAAGCTGCTGCATGGCATTTGCGTCTTGCACTGTCTTTTTTAGATTTGTAGAGATGGAAAGAGATACCTGCAGAATACACCATAGTTTAAGTTCCTGAATAGAAATATTTGCGAGTCCATTTTGTTGTAAGAGAGCTGCAGTATGGTTTTCTTTGTAACATATACAACATAAAAGTTATTGGAAAAAAAATGAAAATTACAATTAAAAAATTACTCATGCTAGCGTTTTAAATAAAAAATGTCAGATGATCGCAAATAAGAAAAACAACAATCTCTGCGAATCCTGATGGTAGGTGAGATTTTGGAATTATCTTAAAGTCCTTTGTCAAATGACGATAGTTTCGAAAATTTAACAACTCTCAATTTGCAGACACTCGATTGGCTTACATTCTCCTTGCTTGGCGATTTCCCCAAGTTCAACGAATACTAGTATCGTATGCAAGACGCGATAAATCACTCATTAAAATTATTCTATTCCCAATTATGGAACTATTTATAAATCAATTTGTTGATTCCTTATGCTATCTGTACCTGTTTCCTACTTGTTAAATACAATAATCTGCTGCATCATTTCCGGTTCAGTATTGAACAAAAATCGAATTTCATGCCAAAAAGTTGAGAAGCATAGTCCGCCTCTACGGCGACCCTACCCCTCATCCATCGTATTCTTATTTCAAGCGGATCCAATTGACGTTTTCCAAATTTCTCGCAATTTCGTGCAATTTGTATTTTTTCTTTTTAACTTTTTCGGCCATTTTCATTTTTATCGCGCTGTTTTTATCTCTTTTCAAAATAAATTAAATTCAATGGAAGAATATTCGCGCAAATTGCGCCGCAAGCTCGCAAAATGGTGTGCGAAAATCCCAGGCGCCGATTTTCATGCGCCTTCAATTGGTTCAACAATCCAATGCAACAGGGAACAATATACTATACATACATATGTACGAGTACATATACTTATATACATATATACTTTGATGTGTGCGAGTGTGTGCGTCTACTTATAACACGCGTTGCCTTTTCGCCTCATTTATGGTGACGTCAATAAATTTCCTCTCGAATGGCCATAGACAGCCACTACTTGCCAATAAGAGGGCCACAACAATAAATAGAACTTTTCGCATATATTTAGTTCGCCTTTTGTTGATTCCTATTTTTTTTTCTTGTTTCTTGCTGGCATCGTTATATGTTTGGAATAAGTTGGCATTTTTTGTTGCCATTTACTGCTGCCTATAATTGGTGTGTTTACGTGTTGCGCGCCCTGAACTTGAAATTGTTTGATCTGCGGCAAACGAAGTTGCCGCACGGCACGATGTTGCCAGCCTCTCTGCTGCTGGGCTTGCCGCGAGCGTCGCGTCGTTGCACTTTCGTTGGGGATTATGATGTTGCATACGGGGCGTGATTAGTTTATTTTTGGCTCACCGATGTGCAATTTGAACTTTGTGGCATATAGATGTGTGCGTGGAAGTTTGCGTGTGTGCGTGTGGCGCTGACTCAGTTGCAAGTGCGAGCTGCGAGCTAAGATGTGTTGACACTGCAAAAAACAGATGACCCCTTTAGCTGCTATGTTTACTAAATGAGCGAAAGAAGCACAACAACAAAAATGTTGAAACTATTCGGAATGAGAAAGACTGAAACATCAAAGGTATACTATGCCTTCAAAGTAATATTGGAAACAAATATTGGCCTTCACATTGTCTTTAAACGAAATGGCGTGTATGTGTCAGGTTCAGCTTTTAGTTTTTCCAATACTTTAGATAATCTGCTGCATATATAACAAATACTTATGTAAAAGGTGGTATAATATAAATACTTTTATTATATTTAAATAAATAAAACAAACATAGCATAAAAGGCGAGTACATATTATTATCTGTGTGAATAATTAATGCGAGTTATAGAGCTCTGGTCTTGCCAGGTTAATAAATTTTCTAACTGCGTCAAATGTGTGAAAATATTGATAATTTTTTAAGAAGCGTGCTAATAAAAGTTTTAAAAATTGAGAGATACATTTAATTTAATTTAATTCAATTTAATTTTTGCTGTAAATGCTACTCACATCTCAGCCTATTTGCCTATTGCTCGGGAAAATGCCAAAAATGTTTAAACAATTTCTATAAAAATTACACAGAAATTAAAATCTAACAGTGTTTTGTGAAGCAGATATTTTAGAATATATATAAATAATTATAATTAAATAGTTATTAATTAGCCATTCGTTTCCTCATGACAATTACATATTAAATTGGGAACCTGTCATAGATATAGTAAATAAGAAGGTTTCTTAACTATATCAATTATTATTATTCAGAATTCAATCTAACTTCTTAGACCTCTGTGTCTAACCTAACTAATCATTAAGGATAAGGCATCAACTAGATGAGGATCTGAAGCTACCAGTCATTTGTTATAAATTGTAACTATTTATAAAGTACAATAACAAATGTGGTTCTAAGCTAGTCCCTACTACAATTTTTCATTTATTGCTATTTAAGGTAGATTTTATCCAGACAGCAGAAATGTTCTCGAAAAGGCGACATCTAGATATATGACATATAAGTAACATCCTATGCTCATGCTGTGCAACTATTATCTATGCCGTTAATTAACCCATTAATCACACTAATTCGAAAGACGGACCGACATACCAATAGACCACAACTTGGGACTTGGGAATTCAAAGACCTGCCTAGCTGCTTACCCCAACTCATTGGCTTTGTTGCTCAAGCCATACGATTATTAAGCTTTCTACGCCGCAATTAATATTCATAAGCGATTTGTTTATCATGCCACACCACAGACAAACACGGCCGCAGCTGATGAGACGATTGACTAACTGGCCAAATGACTAAATGACAACGTGACGCATAACGAGCTTCGAGCTGAAATCGTTTAATTTGCAGCTTACCCATAAATATCGAAAGGGAGATATACATATATGTATGTATGTATAGTATATGTATGACAATTAAATTTAATTATGTGCCATGTGTATGTCTCTTCATGTTTTTTTTTTGTTTTTTTGTTTTTGTTTTTCGTGCAGTGTATGCGTGTGGCGTCTATAGTTGTTGTTGCTGCTACAGCTATGTACTCGTATGTGTTCATATTTGTCCAGCGTTGTCATCGTCGAGTGGAGTGAACATTTGAAGCCATCATCGCAGTCAACAGTCGCAGTTCAACTGCCTACGAAGTCAATAGCGCAGGCGAGCAGTACTGAGCAGCGTGTAAGCACACTTAGCAATTAGAATTAATTAGTCGAACAAATGGCAAACACCAACTACTTAGTACACATCATATACACACCAAAAGGCAACAATATGCAATAAGTTTGAATAAATTTTTATTCTTATCTTAATGTAAATCCATTTCTCAACAGGTTGAAGCCAGACACGGCGGCAACAACAAATAAACTGAAGAAAACCCACACAAAATAAACGAACAGCAGCACGATTTGTTTATAGGAAAATTTTAAATTAAATAAAACAAAGAAAACAACATACTTAGTACTATAAAACAAAATAAAAACGAACTAAAAACGAAGAGCAAGAGAACGGCAGATGGATGCACGAGTAAGGCGCTCGCCTTTGGGACAGACATGCAATTAGAGGAAATTTATAATTAAACACACACACACTCACACACACATTCACACACACTTCTGCATAGACAACAAATTGACAAAAATGTTTAATTTGCTGCGACGCACGCGTCAGAGAAAAACGCATAAAAGCAAAAACTACGATGTGAGCGATGAGGAGGAGACGGCCAGCCATGGTAATCCGACAAGGAGCACGATGAGCGGCAGTAATGAGCGATATCGTTCATTCAGCGAATTGCAGAGCAGACCCACAGAGTCGTTGAGCATGAAGAGAGCCACAGACCCAACAATATCTTCAGCTCCCTCAGTGCCATCAGTGCCATCAGCGCCCTCAGCGCCCCCGGCACTCTTGCCGCACCGTCGTGCTGTCATCGAAGAGTTGGAGGATTTTGCCAGCGAAGATGACGATGATGTGGTTGTGGTTGTGGCTAATGGGGCTGCCGGAGAGTGTGGTGCTGGTGTAAAATTAGCAAAAACAGCTGCTACTGTGAGTAGTGGAAGCAGCAGCAGTGGCAGTGGCAGCAATTCAGCAGCCATTTTGAGCTCTTGGCGCTCTACTCGTGGCAGCACTAGCTCTAGCTCTAGCTCTGGCTGTGCTAGCAAATTGAATATAAATAACATTAGCAAAGGCAATGGGGCGACGGCGAGGACAACGACTGTTGTTGGTTGTGGTTGTGATGAAGATCGAAATGTTGCGACCAGTTCAAACGAGGCAGCCAAAACGAATGGCGACGTTGGCCAGCCATTAATTGGCATAGATCTAAACGACTACTATAACGACCACAATATTGAGCCGATCGATGGCTGTGCGCAGCCAATTTCTGGCACGGTAATTGACGACGACAAGACCAAGAGCACAAGCAAAAGTAAAAGCTCACTCAACACGCAACACTCATCGCTAACGAACAAATCAAATACAAATACAAATTCGAATCCGAGTTCGAGTCCAAATCAAAATCAAATCGCGCAACAGAAGAAACAATCGCGTCTATCCTTAACCAATTTTGGTCTACAGCTGGTGCACAGTGCTGTCAAAAGTGAAGCCGTGAACTCGAATTGTGAAAGTGAAGTGCCAGTGCCAATTACAGAGGCAGAGCCAGTGGCAGTGCCAGTGGCAGAGGCCGTGCCGAAAGTGAAGCGCAAAACGTTGCAAAAGAGTCGCGATTTTCTTAGTGAAATTTTCATGGCGCGTGGACGTAATCACCAACATCGTCAGCAGCATCGCAGTCAGCAGCAGCAGCAGCAACATCAAGCAAAGGTTAAAACCGCCGTCGACGTAATCGGCCAGGCGCTGGCCGCTGTGCCCGCTACGCTAGCGGCGGCACCAACACACCTTGAAACGAACTCCGACCCCGCAAACGATTCTACGAATAGTTATCAAATGACTATGTCTAATAATAGCCAAAAGAATTTTCACAGAGCGCTAAAGAGCGAAGAGCGGGAAAGCCCATGGGAGCGCCAGCGACGCAGTAATTCAGCAGACTGTGAGATACGCACTGGAGCAACAGCTGCCACAGCCACATCAACAGGCAGCGCCAAGAGCGGTAGCGAGGTGCGCGCCCACAGCGTTGGACCAAGAGACTTTATTCAAGCGGCAAACGTCGAGCGGCACGCTGTGGTTGCAAATGCGGAAGATCGCAGCCGTGCACCATCTGAGCAGGCGAATGCACTACAACGCAACGCCGCTCAAACCAACATCAACAACAACAGCAACAACAACAGCAACAGCAACAGAAAAAAAATCAATATTAACAACAGCTATCAAGAGCAAGAAGAACATCAGAATATCAGAAAACAGTTCAGTGACATAATCATGGGCCAAACAAGCGCCAAACCCAACGAGCAAACAACGGGCTCCACAACGTCTTCACGTGCCAGCACGCCGCGTGAGTTTCGTGAGTCCATAGTCACGCCAGAGCCGCCAGTGGCGCCACCACGTACGCACCACCATCAACAGCAACAGAATGATAGGCAATTGCCCAAGATAACGGTGGTCGACTGCAGTTTTGATAGCGAGAGCAGCGAGGGCCAGAGTCCCACAGAGACGGCCGAGGAGGTGTACTACGATTTCGAACAGAGCCACAACAACAACAACAACAAGCACAGCAGCAGTGGCGTGCACATCACATCAGTGGATGAAGGGGAAGACGAAGCAGAAGCGTGTGGAGATGCAGCCGCCGAGTCTCTGGAGGACGAAGTTTTCGAAACAGATATCCCCACGACCGTGTATCAAAATGGAGGACGTCCTTGGACGCGACTGCGTCACGTCAAATTGGAGAATGTTCAGGAGGAAGCAGAGGAAGAGGACGATGTAGACGAGGCCTTGGAACTAGATAGCGATGAACTTGAACATGCCCCCACAGCAATGCCACACAAATCGAGTCGCGAGCGCCAATCGGCAAGTAGCGAGCGCAGTGCCCTGAAAAGTGATTCCAATCTGAGCAGCAGCTATGCGGACTCGGGCATAGGCATAGGCATAGGTAGCATGGTCAGTCTAGGGAGTGCGACACAGCAAGAGACGCCGGTACGGAATTGCGCGACGGCAACCCTGCGCACGCCATTCGTGCGCGATGGCAACTCTACCGACTGCGAGGAGACGCTGCTGCAGTGCGACGAACTCGATGATGAGCAACAACATCATCATCATCATCATCAGCAGCAGCAGCAGCAGCACCAGTACGGGCAATTTAATGAACGCCTGGTGTGCATCGAGAGCATTAGCCTGCCCGATGTCGTTGTGGAGTCAACGACCGCGAATAGCGCTGCGCCATCAACGACATCAGCAGCAACAACAACAGCAAACACGGGCGCAAATGCGAACGGCATTTCCGACGACACACAGATCAATATCAATATTAACGGCGCCAGCGGCAACAGCCTCGGCAATGTGCATTTTATACCCATACACGTCGAGGGGGGTGCTGGGGGCAGGGGTAGTGCCTCACGCAGTCGCAGCAGCAGTCCCAACAAGCAGCGCAGTCTGGACGACACCTTCATTGGCAAACAATACAGCATGCCGCCTACCATCGAGATCATCGAGGATGGCTGCATTCTGAATGCACCAGCGCCCCAATCGTCGATGCAGGATTGCAATGGCAACAACAACAACAACAACAACTATGAAGTGGATATTCTCAAGTAACGTATACGCCATGTATTACCAATCAGCTTAAAGCAATTCAATTGCCGCTCACCATAATGCCAGTCAGCTATAATTCTAGAATGCACTTGATGATCTAATCGCTGCTATATACTTGTAGTTTGTTTATCGTTGTGATTCAACGAACGTCCAGCCTTTTGTTTATCCACTCTTTATATATACGAGTATGTATGTGCATATATATTGAAGCTTGCCAAAGCGGCGCATGAGTAATGTACTAACTTATTTATGTATTATACCCAATGACTATTCCTTTGTGGACACAGTATAAAACACACACGCTATACACTACAACAATCCAATTTACAAAAAGCGGCCCTTTACCATTAGAAACTACAAGTATTTAAAATGGCATCAATAGCCATTTCGATTTTCACAAAAATGTCCCAAAGAAATGTGGAATATTCACAGAATATTATCAAATGTATTGTTTACTTTTGGACATTATATTTGTGTGATGAACGTGATATTTTTCTCAAAAAAGTTTAAGCAAAATATATAAAAATCTTTGATTTATTTTTTGTTGGAAGATCATCGTGTCATATTTACTAAAAATTCTGAAGAAGTTGCTGTTAGATTCTTGATAGAGACAAAAAATGTTAGTCGTGCAAAAGTCTTTGATAATTACCTCATGAAAGACCAGTCTTTATTTTCTTATATATATATATATATATATATATATATATATATATATATATATATATATATATATATATATATATATATATATATATATATATATATATATATATATATTATGTGTATAATAATTTGTTGAATTGTTTTGTTTTGATTCACGGCTTATATTGAAACCATTATCGGCAGGATGTTTATATATACTTTTCTTTAATTAAAATTTCATTTTTATGATTTCCAAATTCTTAAACTACAAAACTAATCAAATTTGGAAACCAAGGGGATGTGTTTTTGCACATTTGTGTTAAAGTGCTAATAATGTTGTTATCTAACCATAAATTGCTTGTTTTTGTCTTAAAATACAATTTGGATGTCCAATGAGAAGAAAAAAGTTTATTGCCCATAAATCATGTTTTAGGATATATTATTATACCCTGTACCCGTAGGGTAAAAAGGGTATATTAGGTTTGTGCAAAGTATGTAACATACAGAAGGAAGCATCTCCGACCCCATAAAGTATATATATTCTTGATCAGCATGACGAGAGAAATCGATCTAGACATGTCCGTCCGTCTGTCCGTCCGTCTGTCCGTCTGGATGAACGCGAGGATCTCAGAAACTATAAAAGCTAGAATAACCAAAGTTGGCATCCAGATTCTCCTAGGTCTGAGTAAGGACGAGTTTATTTTTTTTTTTTTAATTTTCCCCCCCTTCCCCCGCTACAGAATTTCGTCAATAGCGTCCACATTTCAAATGCTACCTAAACCAAACTTTGCACACATAATTTATATATAATTGTCTACTGTTGTTCAAAATTCAATTCGGTCAATTCTAAGAAAAGTTATTAGCAAAACAAATTCTCGCCAGTACAACCCCCCCAAACTGCAGCAACAAGTTCGCTCTTCTTCTTCCTCTTTTTGCTGCTGCTATGGGCGCATATAACTCAGTGACGCAAGTTTACCTGGGTACAGGGTATTACACTGTCGGGCTTGCTCGACTGTAGCGTTCTCTCTTGTTTTTGAGCTAAGAAGTAGCCACTTAATTATCAAAAAAATAGGCAGTTATTTTAGCATATCGATCTTCTGCAGAAATATAAAATGTACAGAAATATTTATCTAAAATGTTTCGATATACCATATATCCACAATCAACTGAGACCATACCCAATAAGTTAGTCCAAAAATGGTCGCTTTTTGGAGAACTTATCTCTCTTACTTTCTCACTATCATAAG
Source organism: Scaptodrosophila lebanonensis (assembly GCF_003285725.1). Taxonomy (NCBI): domain Eukaryota; kingdom Metazoa; phylum Arthropoda; class Insecta; order Diptera; family Drosophilidae; genus Scaptodrosophila; species Scaptodrosophila lebanonensis. Next base: position 15,332,263 of record NW_022060538.1, read on the forward strand.
AACCCCTGCATTTTAAAATAGAGCAAATTTTTATCTCACATAAGTCGTTATTAGTTATTAGATAAAACAAATTCAAAGCAGTGTATCAAAAACTCTATTAAAGCAAGTTGAATTCTTTCCTAATTATACATTAGAAATATGCAATATTTATCTCACAAAAGTCGTTATTAGTTGTTAGATAAAACAAATTCAAAGCAGTGTATCCAAAACTCTATTAAAGCAAGTTGAATTCTTTCCTAATTATACATTAGAAATATGCAATATTTATAGGTATACTAAATAGCAGCCATTTCTTTCTCCCTGTTATGCGAATTTCTATATGCTTCCTTCCACTTAGTTATAATATAGATCCACATTCAATTGTTTTTAAACTGAAACCATAACCAATGCATTAGCCCAAGAATGGTAGCTTTTTTGAGAACTTATCTCTCTAACTGTTTTCTGTATTTTAAATTTCTGTATTTCTGTATTTTAAATAGAGCGGGCTTTCATCTCACAAAAGTCGTTCTTAGTTATTCGACAAAACAAATTCAAAGCAGTGTATTCAAAAGTCCAGTAGTCTAGTAGCATGCTTTCCTAATGTATATGCATATACTCGTATTTATAGGTATACTATATAGCAGCCATTCGACTCGTGTCAACTGCGTAGCGCTAATTTATCAGTCGCGAGCAATTCTTCTTGTCAATGCTTGCAGCTCCTGCACTTCCCTTTGATTATTGTTGCCATTCATCTTGGCATGGAGAACGCCTTCGATTCCAGTCAATATTTTCTCTTTGTTCGGCTGCATGTGTGGCATTTTTACAGCTTTCCCATCTGTTTTCCAAGTGTCTGCTTTGAATTTTCTATTGTTCTTTTTTTTTTGTTTTAAAGAGTTTGGCATATTAAATGAATTTGTTTTAAATTCAATTTCATACACCATGGGAGAACAGTTGTTTGATGCAAACCATACCACCCATTGTTTGGCCTTCAAAAAAATGACAGATTGTGACAGTCGGGCGACAAGTGTCGCAGCGTAGACCAACACTTGGCAGCTCACTAATTATTCATAAATATCTATTTATTATTGTTATATGTTATATGTTATATTTACTAAAAATTCTGAAGAAGTTGCTGTTAGATTCTTGATAGAGACAAAAAATGTTAGTCGTGCAAAAGTCTTTGATAATTACCTCATGAAAGACCAGTCTTTATTTTCTTATATATATATATATATATATATATATATATATATATATATATATATATATATATATATATATATATATATATATATATATATATATATATATATATATATATATTATGTGTATAATAATTTGTTGAATTGTTTTGTTTTGATTCACGGCTTATATTGAAACCATTATCGGCAGGATGTTTATATATACTTTTCTTTAATTAAAATTTCATTTTTATGATTTCCAAATTCTTAAACTACAAAACTAATCAAATTTGGAAACCAAGGGGATGTGTTTTTGCACATTTGTGTTAAAGTGCTAATAATGTTGTTATCTAACCATAAATTGCTTGTTTTTGTCTTAAAATACAATTTGGATGTCCAATGAGAAGAAAAAAGTTTATTGCCCATAAATCATGTTTTAGGATATATTATTATACCCTGTACCCGTAGGGTAAAAAGGGTATATTAGGTTTGTGCAAAGTATGTAACATACAGAAGGAAGCATCTCCGACCCCATAAAGTATATATATTCTTGATCAGCATGACGAGAGAAATCGATCTAGACATGTCCGTCCGTCTGTCCGTCCGTCTGTCCGTCTGGATGAACGCGAGGATCTCAGAAACTATAAAAGCTAGAATAACCAAAGTTGGCATCCAGATTCTCCTAGGTCTGAGTAAGGACGAGTTTATTTTTTTTTTTTTAATTTTCCCCCCCTTCCCCCGCTACAGAATTTCGTCAATAGCGTCCACATTTCAAATGCTACCTAAACCAAACTTTGCACACATAATTTATATATAATTGTCTACTGTTGTTCAAAATTCAATTCGGTCAATTCTAAGAAAAGTTATTAGCAAAACAAATTCTCGCCAGTACAACCCCCCCAAACTGCAGCAACAAGTTCGCTCTTCTTCTTCCTCTTTTTGCTGCTGCTATGGGCGCATATAACTCAGTGACGCAAGTTTACCTGGGTACAGGGTATTACACTGTCGGGCTTGCTCGACTGTAGCGTTCTCTCTTGTTTTTGAGCTAAGAAGTAGCCACTTAATTATCAAAAAAATAGGCAGTTATTTTAGCATATCGATCTTCTGCAGAAATATAAAATGTACAGAAATATTTATCTAAAATGTTTCGATATACCATATATCCACAATCAACTGAGACCATACCCAATAAGTTAGTCCAAAAATGGTCGCTTTTTGGAGAACTTATCTCTCTTACTTTCTCACTATCATAAGAACCCCTGCATTTTAAAATAGAGCAAATTTTTATCTCACATAAGTCGTTATTAGTTATTAGATAAAACAAATTCAAAGCAGTGTATCAAAAACTCTATTAAAGCAAGTTGAATTCTTTCCTAATTATACATTAGAAATATGCAATATTTATCTCACAAAAGTCGTTATTAGTTGTTAGATAAAACAAATTCAAAGCAGTGTATCCAAAACTCTATTAAAGCAAGTTGAATTCTTTCCTAATTATACATTAGAAATATGCAATATTTATAGGTATACTAAATAGCAGCCATTTCTTTCTCCCTGTTATGCGAATTTCTATATGCTTCCTTCCACTTAGTTATAATATAGATCCACATTCAATTGTTTTTAAACTGAAACCATAACCAATGCATTAGCCCAAGAATGGTAGCTTTTTTGAGAACTTATCTCTCTAACTGTTTTCTGTATTTTAAATTTCTGTATTTCTGTATTTTAAATAGAGCGGGCTTTCATCTCACAAAAGTCGTTCTTAGTTATTCGACAAAACAAATTCAAAGCAGTGTATTCAAAAGTCCAGTAGTCTAGTAGCATGCTTTCCTAATGTATATGCATATACTCGTATTTATAGGTATACTATATAGCAGCCATTCGACTCGTGTCAACTGCGTAGCGCTAATTTATCAGTCGCGAGCAATTCTTCTTGTCAATGCTTGCAGCTCCTGCACTTCCCTTTGATTATTGTTGCCATTCATCTTGGCATGGAGAACGCCTTCGATTCCAGTCAATATTTTCTCTTTGTTCGGCTGCATGTGTGGCATTTTTACAGCTTTCCCATCTGTTTTCCAAGTGTCTGCTTTGAATTTTCTATTGTTCTTTTTTTTTTGTTTTAAAGAGTTTGGCATATTAAATGAATTTGTTTTAAATTCAATTTCATACACCATGGGAGAACAGTTGTTTGATGCAAACCATACCACCCATTGTTTGGCCTTCAAAAAAATGACAGATTGTGACAGTCGGGCGACAAGTGTCGCAGCGTAGACCAACACTTGGCAGCTCACTAATTATTCATAAATATCTATTTATTATTGTTATTATTTAACACTTATTTATGCACATATTTAAATGCAATTGTCCGCCTCTAGACAAATTTAATAAATACAAGTATGTGGCCTGTGCTCATAAATCAGCTCAAAATAAATTCACTTCGTCATTTTTTTGGCACATTGGCCAAAGTGAACAAAAATATAAAAGATTAGTAGCAGAATAGAAGATATAGAAACACTGAGCAGAAATGGCAAACAGCGTCCAACATGTTCGCAATTCCCACGCTTGTTTTCAATAATATTTTGCCTTAATATTTGTGCAGCTACGTCAAAATTCGCTCTATACATATGTATATGTATCTATAGACATGAATACCCCTACAATATATATATATGCAGATTTGTATACTTGTATAGTACTATATCTGCCTAGAGCGCAATTGCATAGCATGTTGCCTGCTCCACTTTTCCGGTTTATTTTAGTTTTTATTATTTCTCTTTTTCATAAGCACATTTTTTTCTAAATAGCAAAAAGTAAGAGGAAAAGCACACAATTTTATGTTCAGCGCCAGCGCCACATTGAAAATGTGTAATTTAAATAATTGGAACGATATTTTAGACTGCTTGCACTTGTGGAATTTGTTTGCTTTAACTTTGTACTTGATTTTCTTAATTAATGCACAGCTGGTCCACTACATTCTGTGTGTCTGTATGTGTGTGTGTGCGTGTGTGTGTGTGAAGAAACAAGGGCGGATCAATAATTCAGTGAATATTTAGTGCATGTTTTGAACAATCAATGTGTATACGAGCCCTTTGTTTGGCAAGGGCTTGTCGAAATAAGTGTTTGTTTTAGACTCTGTGTGCAATTGAATACAAAATTTGAAAACAATAGTACATCCTAGTTACCAGATATGAATAGAAAAACGAGTATAGCTTCAATATTTCTAAGACTTGTCAGACACATTTCCAGTTTCAATTCATTTTTATTTAAAATTTATAAAGTACGAGTACATAATTGCTGGCTTCGAAAGTGAAAAGGAAAACAAGAAAGGAACAATTTTTATTTTATTTTAGACATTTCTTTGATCATAACTTTATGGTGCAAGTCAGATTTCTAAAGCTCTCTAAATAGTTTCCGATTTGGAAATGGGAGAAGGACAAACTGAGAAGCCTTTTCAAAATATTTTGGGAGAAATACAAATTCTAAGATACTTGTACATATTATATTGGCTGATATGGATCGAAAAAAGGCAAAAACCATTCGTCCTTTTAAATTGTCAACATCTTTTGCAAAAAGCGTCAATTTCTGAATTCGGAAAAAAAATATATACAAATTATAAAGAAACCTCTTCTACAACTTTCTACAAATAGTCGCTGTGAATAAAAATGCAATATTAAGCAGTCCATAGGTAGCATTAAGTAGTCTAAAACCGTATTAAGCATTTATTGACCGACCCATGCTTTCAATGTGGAAATTATGGTTTTTCTTTTGTAGGTCATTATTTAACTTTTTACCTTCTGAAAGATAAATTACAAATGTGAAATATCCACATAGTTTTAGCTTTGCTTTGTTTTTGTTGATACTACAATGTTTGTAATAATTCCTCTCGTATTCTACACTCAGCACTGACTATTTAGTCCGCCCTCGCTTAGGCATACTATTTACTTATAATAACTTAGCATTGAACTGCTGCTTACTTAGACTTAGTTGGGCATAAACATACATAAACAGTATGTTGTGCACGCGGCGTATGCGTAATATCTCCAACGCCCAGGTAACAACAATTTATGGCTTGCTGTTTAGCTACACAATTCAATTGAACAAAAACAATACTGCCAACAAACACAAAACAAAACAGCAAACGGAATTGCTGCCAAAAATTGTTGAAATATCTTGTAGATATGTATCTCATGTGAGAGTGTTTGAAACGCGTGAAACCGCGTGTCACAATTTGATAAATACGACAACGGTCATTGTTTATATGTACTATATATATATATATATATATATATATATTTTATATACTATATACCCACATACACACACCAATATATAGACTAGTCGACTGACTGCTTTCTGCAAAGATATATATATTTATAAATAGCAAGCCAGAGCGCATCTCTGCAACACTTTTCATCAAGAAAACGCGCCATCAAATAAAATGAAATGAAATTTAATGAAATAATCGTAAATGCAAATGCAAAGAATTTTATTTTGCGTTGAAGCAGAATAAAACAAATATTATATAAATATATATGAATGTGTATATAAAAGAAAAGTGCACCGACATCCGCGATATCAGGTGCATTTTGTCATTAATGCGTTTTACACCATAAAATCTTTTATATGTACATATGTGCTCAACAAAATAGAGCCTTGTTTGTTTCTTGGGTAAATGTATAATATAAGGTATATACTATATGATCAACATAATAAGAATCAACATCGTTTCATTTAATAATATTCTGTACTAACGTGGGTTTTCTGTTTTCAATACTCGAAGTTTCTTTGGGACGCGGCTTTCCAATCTCCTAGGTGCCTCATAAATCCATTCATATTTGAATATAATAATGGGTTGTGCAATATTAATAAAGAATTGTTTAATAATCAAAACAATCGAGTTTTCATGGGAACTTGGCTTTTCGATTTTCCAACTCCCTTATGTTTTGACGGAAATGCTAAATATTGAGGTCCTTGAGCATTGTCGTTGAGCATCATACCAAACAATCTAGATTATATCCTAACTTTGTCCAAATACGATCGAGAAATAATGTAATAATAATATTTAAAAGAGTATAGAGTATATTGTTTGTTCGACTGTATGAACGTATGAATCTTTGAAAGTATAAGAGCTAGAATATCCAAACTTCATAAAAGCCCAAAGCAAATCAATTTTGTCTTGTGTTTTCTGATGCTCTTCATCAATATTAATAAATAAACAATCACAAACAATTTTCCGGAATGTGTTGTAGTATTGGCTCGAAAGCTATTGGGTCATATAAAAATTGAAATATATACCGTAAATAGTATTGATCAGTAGTCATATACAAGTATACAAGTATTTCGTGTCATATTTTTCATGTTTGCAGAATTCGAAGCCATTCCATTTTCATATTCTTAGCACATGTGGGAAAGGGCAAGACTACACCTCCAAAATAGCAATGAATAAAGCATTTTTTAATACATATAATTAATAGGATTAAATAGATTATGAAATGGCAATTAACTCTTAGAAATATATTGGAAGGAAAACATGAATAATGTTTTGTTTATACAACTATTTCGCAGTAGATTCGATTGCATCGATTTTAAGCTGCAAACATACAGAAAAAGGTTAATTAAATATAAGTATATATATATATATGATTAACGTGATAATCACGCTCGGACCACTGTCACATCGCTAAACGTATAATCGTTACTAGTAATAAAATCTATGAATTCTGAAGAGCATTGCGACGCAATTCAAATCAAGTGTATAGATTTCTTTTGTACTTTCTTGTCGACTAGGTCTCCGTTTTTCCATTCAACACGCATCCAGACACATATGCTTATGTCGATATGTATCTGTTTATATATACATATAAGCCTTTTTATATACGTCTGCATTATTATTTATTTATTTTCGTTGTGTCTTAGCTAGAATCTAACATAATACTTGTGTATATGTCTCTACGTGCCTGCTGTTGCTTCAGCTTTTGCTGCCCGACATCGGCAACATGTACAATATCTATCTGAGTCATTCTGGTTTGCAGCGTCTAATGTTTTCAACTGATTGTCAGATATAGTAACATATTTTTGGCTGCGCCTTAAGCTGTTAAGACTTTTCAGCAGACCAAAACAATTTTATGAGTGTCATGCAGCGATACGTTGGTCCACATAGAGGGCGGGCGTCAAGCTGCCTACTCATCGCTATACTATATGCACTATATATCGGCCGACTATAAAACAAACACTAGTTTATATTAATGTCTATTGATGTGTTTTCGCAGGCAGGAGCTGAAACTACAAAAGGCACGCTACAACACCCAACTGGACGATGCGCACAAGAATTTACACAACTTGGAGGGCAAGGTGGGGGACATGCAGGCCAAGATACAGAAACTGGAGCAGGAACTTTCACTCAAGCAGTGGAATGTGGAGAGTAAGTAGCATTCCCATAAAAGTGGTAGAACTAGTGCATCTCTAAGGGCATGCTGTTATCTGTTTCAGGACTCCAGGGCGAACTCGATGCAGCGCACAAGGATGATGAATATGTGAGAAAAAAACTGAAATTGCTCGAGGATGAGAAAGTTAGTTTGCGTCACAAATATAGCGACAACGAGGATGAATTCAAGCAAAAATATGGTAAGCTCAAGGATACTATTTCATGCTACATATAAACTATTGGATTCACTATCACTCCATAGCCATTAAGTTAGATGTTGACGCTATCCTTAAATTAACAAAAATTAGCAAAATAGAATGTGCAGTAAGCAAAAAATGTTAGTCTTAAGCAAATTTGTGTTTGGAAGACATTTTAATTTTAATATTTTTAAGATTGGTAAGGGGAGTCTTTGTAATTAATAAACAATAATTGATAGTTAATGTACATTTGGCACAAATGGTTATTGCTGTCGGTTATCAAAGAAAATGACTAGAAACACAACTATAAGTATATAGAAAATGATTAGAAAATCCTTGAAAAATAACTAGAAACCTAGCTAGAAAATACGCTATAAAGTCCTTTGAAAAAGGCTAGAAAATTCACTATAAATTGTTAGAAACCCAGTTAAAAATAGGTAGAATATGTTGGAAGATACAGAATCGCAATAAATAGATAGAAAATCTGCTAGAAAATGCCTAGAAAATCGACAGAAAACCCGTTAGAAAATGGATACTCCACTATAAGTAGTTATAAAATCCTCTAAAATTGATAGAAAACCCGCCCTCGCCGATGCAGCTTTCAAGAGCATCAAAAAAAGCAGTTCTATTTCCATTCAAAAGTGGGACTTTTTAAAATCAAGACCTACCAGTTAGGCATAAATAAGAAGAAGACAAATAAACTGTTCCCGATTGCAAGATTATTTTCCCATTAGGATCGTGCGGTAATGTGGTTTGTGATATGAAAAATAGAAGGACACCAAGTTTGTTTATATTTTAGATTGTATAGTACCGATAGATTCGCAGCTTCTGATTTCTGATTTATTGCAATTTAAGATTTACAGTATTTAGGATAGACTTTGCTCTTCCAAATAGTGTCTATATATTTACAAAAATTGTCTGAGAGTTAATTAAGAATTCGTTGGAATGTAGAAAAATATAATTTCGATCGAGGTATTTGGAAGCTTTATGAGTCAGTTGCTTCTATCTGTGGTTCTAATCCGGCATTTTAATCTCCTAGACGAACTCGAGGCGCAGTACAACGAACTTAAGGAGCGGTACACGCAGACCCAGTGCCTGGCGAGCAGTCTCCAAACGCAATTGGCCAGCGCACAGGCAGCGGCGGAGGAGTGGAAGAACGAGTTGGGGAGGATACGGGCCGAGCTGGAGGAACAAATACGCATACTCAAGAATGCGCTCGAAAATTCCGAAGCCGAGCGCAAAATATGCGAGGATAAGTGGCAAAAGGAGTTCGAAATTCTACGCACACATAATCGAGGCAAGTGTTAAAGGAAAATAGAGTTGGGAAGTCTTAACCAAGATATGCCTGCACCTTTACAGAGCGCGAGGACACACTGATGACGGACTGTGAGTGGCAAATGAGGCAAATGCAGCGGCAGTGCAAGGATAAAATGGACAAATCCGCCTACGAACGGAAACAGGCAATGGCCAAGGCCGAGGAACTCGAACAGGAGCTGCAATCACGTCGAAAGGAGCTGGAACATTTGCGCGTCTTTCAGGCGCAGGTGAACTCTCTCCGGGGTGTGGTCAGCGAACAGGAACACTCCATACACACGCTCATGGAGCGCATCGACACTCTTCAGACGGATCTGGATACGGCCAACGAGAATTTGGAAGCGCAAATTGAAGCTGTGCACAAAATCAAATATCAATGTGATAAGTGGGTCCCACCCCTCCTGCATCTAAGTATGCATAATAATTAATTGGTACTCGTATCCTTGCAGTGCCATTTATGACAAGGAGCGTCAAATGATCTATCGCATCGATGAGGTGCGCAATGAAGCTGCCGCCTTTTGGGAAAATAAACTTTAGTAAGTAGTCAGCCTCAGTGGAAAATGGTCTGTGAAATGAAAAGTTTCCAATCCTGCACTACTCTCGACTTACAGCACAGAGATGACAAGACTGACAAATGAACTCGAATCCGTGTATGTGGACGAGCGACGCGAAGCTCTCGATAAATTGCAGACCGAGCATGTGGAAGAGTTGCGTGCGCTCACTAATCGATATACAGCCAACGAGGAAGAGATGCGCGCTGAGGTATGTCCACAAGACTCTTATATTGACATAGTTGTTTAAATAATGTACCATATAGGAGGCATTAGAGAGCAAATGAAATGTGTTATCGAAAATGGAAATGGAAATACTAGGGCAGTCTAAAGAGAATAAATTATCGTATAGTTACATTATTTTAAATAGTTCCGATGGATTCAAAAGGGTCCCTTCTAGCATAACCCTTTTTCTACGGTGGTTTCTAATACAAATGTAAGACTATTTATGAGTTTTTGTGATTTTTCTCAACATCAGTTCAATACTCGTAAAACATATAGCTGTTAAAAGGACAGTTGCTACAATAAGTTAATTTTAGTTGATGGACTGATACGTAGGGTATTTGAATTGGTGAAACAATAGTCTGTCCTTAACGTGCTAGGCGTTATTTGATTTGAGATTGCCTTCTCCATTAAAACTCACATTTAAATGTAACTGAATACAATGTTACATAGAAACCCAGATGAGATTAGATTAGGCGCTATGTCTTAGCCTTTTATGGTATATTTAATGTGATTTCTGATACAACAAGCAATTCTTTTAAACCGAAAGAGTCGTCTTCATTGTGTACAATAGATAGCTTTTGGCAACCAGTCTTTAATGACATAGGGTTCTTCCAGCATTAGACCCCTTGCTTTTTGTTAAATATTGCCAAGAACTGACCCCTAATCTGTTATTTGATCACTCTGATTGAAAAACAGTTTAACTCTTAACTTTTAGTATAGAACTCCTTTAAATACATATGTAGCTTCGGATATTATTGGATGGAGTTATAGAAGAAAAGGAACATAATTGGTTTTTGCTAAAACTAGAAGAACTTTATTCCTATTCAAAGCCTAGGCAAAGGATGGACAGGATGTGCTACTTCTAGTCAGTATTGTTGATAAAAAGGCGTCAATTGCATCGTCATTGATTGTATGATTGTATCGTATGATTGTATGTAGCTTCGGATATTATTGGGTGGAGTTGTAGAAGAAAAGGAACATACTATAATTGGTTTTTGCTAAAACTAGAGAAACTTTATTCCTATTCAAAGCCTAGGCAAAGGATGGACAGGATGTCAGTATTGTTGATAAAAAGGCGTCAATTGCATCGTCATTGATTGAAGGCCTCTTCGTTTTTTAGAACAAGCTCGCATATACTACTCAGGAATGATTTTTGGGAATGAAATTCGTTTTAACGGTGTCTTCTTCTTTCAAAACCTCTTACAAACTCAGCCACAACATAAGCTTGAACAATCGTGATAAATAGCACGTGAACGTGTTATCCGCTCTTGACCAATTTCAAGCACTTATATTTATAATTCTTTATAGTGTTGTTTGTCGATGAAATAAATAAAGAAATAACCCTCCACAGATCAACGAGTTAAACGAGAACCTGGAGCTGAAGAAACAGGACTTTCTCGCGCTGCGAGAGCGCTCGGATAATGCGTTGTTGCAGACACGCATGCATTTGGATCGCGCTGATCGGGAATATCAGAATGCCATGTGCCGCGAGGAGGATCGTCGGGTGGAGCTGGAGGAGAAGCTGAAGAAGGAGTTTGAACTCGAGAAGCAGGAAATGGAGGAGAAGTTCCGGGAGCGTTTGGGCCAAGTGAAGGAGGAATTCGCCAAGGAACTGCTGCTATCCACGCAGGATATGGTGGAGACACATCGCAAAGAGCTGGGTACGCAATGAATTCGTGGAATATTTTTCTTTATCAATTATTACTTAATTATTTGTATGTCTGGGCAGAAACACAAAAAGCCAAACTGCAGGCGGAAAAGGATGAGGCCCTGCAGGAGCTTGTGGAGCGACACCGAGCCAAAATGGCAGCTGCCGAGGAGCGCATCAAGTGAGTGTCGATGTTGGCATGTGTGTAGTGGAGTGTAGCGCCCATGTAGCCTCCAAGCTGTCGTACTAAGCGCATTTTTAGTCGCCCGATGTTAACCTGTAGACATGAAGATATGCTTTGTTGTAGTCCCTGCCCCGCCCGGTCCTGCCCTGTCCTGTCCTGCCCTGCCTCCTGCTGAGCCACCCCTCATCCACTGCTCATGCACTTCTCATACTTTATGTTTTGATAAATTCATCTACTCTTTTCTGTTTCTTGTCTCTCTTTCATATTTGGTTTGATTTATTCAACAGCATTGACTTAGATCGTGCAGCATCATCGCATCTATTCGAAACTGCCTTGTGTGTGCTTGCAAAGGGGGCGTGTCCATATATGCCAACACTTTATGTGCTATATCTGACCATGTCGCCATTGATTGCCTTAGCATGTTTAGTGTTCAATATTCTCGCTGTGCTCTATTTGAAATACCGCCATCTGTTGAGCAAATAAACAAGTTTTAAAGAGTAGTCTTAAGATTGTATTTGTAGACTTACTATATTTTACATAAATATAGCATATATATATGGTTCTCTTTTTTTTGGTATCAATTTCAAATTTCAACGCATTTCTTTCACAAAAATAACCCCCGAAAGTATTGCCTGCTTGTCCAAAGCCGTACACTCTAGAAACTTAACCATTGTATAAACATATCTTTTACTTTCTCTTTTTTGCTATAAACCCGACCCACTCCTTCTGCTCTTTATGCTTGTGTATTGTATCCCCATCAACCAACCAACCAACCAATCACAGCGATATAGAGCTTCGGCATCAGCGTAATCTCAAGGATCTGAAGGCTGCCTATGATGCTGAGAAAGCGGCGCTGGACAAACGCGATATCAGCAATGCGAACGAGATCGAGCAACTGCATCGCCGATGTCGCTGTCTAACCAATTTGTAAGTTCAATTCTCTCTCTCTATCTCTCTCTCTCTTTCCATTACTTTTGCTCTATCGTTGTAGCTTAGCCTTGTCGTCATTGTTGTGTGCCCCATGGCTAAGCCAAATAGCTCAGTATCGGCTAATGCTGCCTTATATTGCCTTTACAGATTTGAGGAGATGCGAATGCGCTACGAGCGTCGAGAGCCCCGTCCCGAGGATCTGCGCGAGATCGAAGAGCTGCGCACGCGCTGCGAGACCCAAGAGCGCGATCTCTATGTCCTCACCGATCGCCTGAGGGAGATGCAGCTTCAAATGACCGAGTTGCAACAGAACGGCAACAACGATGGTCAGCAGCGAAAAATTGCGGGCAAGACTATCAAGAAGCCGCCACCCAAGACGATACCCACCAGCTGTGACGTCATCTACGAGGAAAACGAGGAGCGCGAGTCGCCCGAAAACGAAACAGTTGCTGATCAATACGACGAGGACGAGGAGGAGGCCGATGAGGATGAGAATGGGGATGGGGATGTGGATGCGGATGCGGATGAGGAGGAGGTCGAGGATGAAGAGCGGGAGCCCAGCGACACAGAGTCGAATCACACAATCGAAATAAGTGGCAAACTTGCCGATTGCATCAACGAGGATGATGTCCATATGGTATCGGCTGTTTAAGCCGCTTTACTAGACAAATTGAACGTAAAATCGTGGCTGTTTTCTTCTTATCCTTTTTTTTAATGAAAGTTTTGAAATACAAGTACTCGCACTATTTTCTAAGCACGGCGGGCAAAGCCTTGCAGGCCTCTGCTTCCAGCAGCTGATTAAACACAAATTCTTTGAATTCATGACGCGGCTTGTTGTTATTGCCTGGAAAGTTTTTGAAAGATGCAGAAATCAAGCTAAATAATACCAATAAAAATTGTAAAATCTCTCAATTGGTTTATGAAACCACCACACAAGGAACGAATAAATGTAAATATTTGTAATTAAAATGTGTTTTAATTTATTAATGTATAACACAATTGAAACGGGGTTCTAGGACGTTAAAAAACTTTCTCTAGTATCTATACTTGTATATTCAAGTATATAGTGTTGTCTATATATACTATTTCATAAAATCAATTGCTTTGATACAGTTATGAGTTTTCTGATTTGCGAAATAAGCCAAATATCTAATTAAATATCTTCCCCTTTAAACAATTAATTTTGAATTTCGTTTCCACCACACTTCGTATCACAAATTCCATTCTCTGCACGTGTCTCGTACAACGAGAGAGCACACCAAACACACCTTTTGGTGAATTATATCGGAAAACGCTAAAGACTTGATGCTAAATGTGTTGAAATTGCCTGTTCGGCCAGGGGAGAGTGGTGAATTGTAGTGGTGTTATTAAGAGTGGTAAAGAGAGCGGTCAGTCGTTGAAACGATTCAATAAGGGGAATGGAAGGTGAATTAGTTTACAATTTTAATCGTAATTCAAAAACGTTACCGTTGTCATGAGTTTTCAAATATAAAAATAAAAAAATATAAAAATGTTTTTATGGCATTCATTTTGGTGCTTTATAAAAAGAATTTGCTAGAATTTTTCTTTTATTTAGAATATTTTAATCGACATATTCTGAACGTGCAGTGGAAATATTTTTTTTTTTTAATGTAAACACCGAACTTTTAAAATTGTAAAGGAATTTAAATGCTGTATATTTAAGCATTTGGAATATACTTCTTCATGCAACACGCAATAACAACAAACTTTCCCCTCCAACAGCTGACTGTGCGCTCAATTGTTGTGCGCAAGTAGGGGAAATGACAGGAGAGAGAGAGAGCAGAGTCGTGGCGAGCTGTCGCTCTAACTGCAAGATTCAATTCGCTCTCGCTTCAGTTCGAATTCGACGCTCGATGTGTAAAGAACGTGTTGCTGCGCGCGGATGTGTCGGCAAAAGTGTACGGTTTAAAAGGCAAGAACAAGCAGATGCAAGCCAAAGGAGCGGAGCAGCAGCATCCGAAAGACAATTGAAAAATTGAACTTCATGTGCGCCTGCCGCCGCTGTCGACTGCACATTAAGGAAAATCGTGATAGCAGACGCATTTTGTAAATTTGTTAATTTTGTTGTTGTTGCCGATTTCAGTATTTTATGCCGTATTTGTGCCGCCGCGTCTTCGTTAACTTCGTGTGTGTTCCGATCTTGTGCTGCCCTGCCTGCCAACAGTAACAACCACAGCAACATAAAATTGCTGCAATTATGTGAAGCAGCAGCAGCAACAGCAGCCTCAGCATGGACGTTTTGAATAAAAGGTACAAAGAGAAGAGCAAAAGAAGATCAGCTACAACGAGCAGCATCGCTGCCAACTGCAATTAATAATAATAATAATAACAACAACAACCACAAGAGTAACGACAAGCAACCAGCGCGGTGGCAACAGTCTTTTGCATAAATAAGTAATAAACAAACAACTACTATTTTGTAATTGTTCAGCAGTCTGTCTAGTCTGCCGGTCGTGCAAAGGTCGTTGGTGTTAAGGTCATGGCGTGTATTTCCGTGCAAGTGCAAGAGAAAAAGTGACAAAAAATATATTAACAGCAAACATACTTGTACAGTAGCAACGACTATTGATCGCGCAACTCTAACGGTAAATCGAGCACGTGTGCCTGTGTCTTTAATTTCGTTTTTGTTTGTAATTTTTGTTCGTTTTAATTGCGAGCCAAACCAACCAACAACAAAACCAGCACTAAAACAGCAGCAGCAACGACAGTTATAAAGTCTTGAAGCAGCAGCCAGCAAGCAGTTCAGCTCCACGCCTAAATGGTAAGTTCTGTCTTTTTTATATTTGTTGTTATTGTTGTGTGCTATTGCCTTCCACGTTGTGTTGTTATTGTAAAAGATTTGCTGCCGCCTTGTTTTGTTTTCAACTGCTCTGCTGGCTCTACGCCCACCTTCTAATGCCTCTCAGTGCTGTCGCAGCTCGACTCTCTCTTTAGCCGTTGCCTCCACCGAAGCAGCAGCGCATTTAAGGATATTCCTAATCCGTTTTATTGATTGCAGGCACACAGCTGGAGTGCTCTGCCCTCTCTACGTGAGTATGTGTGTAAATCTGGTGTTTGCGTGTATATGTGTGTTTAAGTGTTTAAGAGTGTGTGTGTGTGTGTGTGTGTATGTGTGTAGTGCGGCAATCTGTGCGCTGAGCCGCGTTTCTGTTTTTCTTTTTTTATTATTTTTTTCTACTTCTCTTTCTCATCCTGCTGGGGTTGAGCGTGTGTGTGTGTATGTGTGTGTGTTGTAATAAATGTGCCTGCTGTTTTGGTCTCTGCTCTGACTTTTCCTACCGTTTTCCTGCGTTTTCCCATTGCCTGTTTTTTATTGTGCTTATCAGCTGCCCCGCGTGGGCGGATTTGCTGACAATTGTAGTTGCTTGTTTTTGTCCTTCTCTCCTTATTCGCCTGCTCTTCTTGCTGCTGCCTCTGCTGCTGCTGCCTCTGCTGCTTAGCCGGCCTTAATTGCAAATTGCGTGTTGCCATACAATTGTTATGGACCACATTTGGCGGCCGTGCTTTTACATCGCCTACTTTATTGTTGTTGTTGCCGTTGTTGTTGCTTTTTAGTGGCGCTCTGTGATTTTTATTGAGAAACCATAAATAAACGTTCAATGTAATTGAAAACTTTGCCGGCAGCTTAAAGGCAAGTGAGTTCAAGCTCGAAGCACACATAAACACACAACTTGAGGCAAGTTCGTTCGAATTGTTAAATCTTAAGTGCATGATTTGTGCGATTCATTATATTTATTATTTCTAACAATCGTTTCCTATCCAAATGCTTTTGGGAAACAAGACTATTCTATTGATCCATAGATGTGTACTGCTATCTTCTAAATGTGTTGTATGTTAATCTACGGTCTGACAGGCGAATAATTTGCTCGCAAATCTTTCGGAAATCATGAAAATTATGTTATTTTAATTAAAATTTCGTGTGCGATTTGCTTTTCAAAGCTTGCGAGTACTTGTATGCAAATCATTTATATAACAGCCTTTGCTTACCTCTCTTTAGCTTTTTTTATATTGAACTTCATCCATTTACTATACAATAAATAAATAAATTGAAACCGTGCAATATTTCAGTCAAGTAAATCTTAATAAATTATTTTAGAGAACTGATTTCGTTTATTTTGAATTTTAAAGCTGGCAGTTATGTGTTTTTCCAGACATTTGTTTCTGATATTTTTATAAAGAACTGCAGCTCAATAGAAAAATATTTTCAACTATATTTGCATTCTACTTTTCTGCAAATCAACAATTCATCAAAAATCTAAATATCTTACCTTACTTTTAATATTTCTTGAAGGTCAAATAATTCAGATGATTTTCAAAAGAATTTGATTAAATTCTATGACATGAGAATACATAAATTGTAAAGTTTCTAATTGTAACAAGATTGATGTGAAAACTTCATAAAGATTTTTAAATTAAGAAATACGAAAATTTTATGAATATACGAAAACAATGCTAAGTATTTTGAATAAAAATATAGATGTAAGAAAGAAACATCTTTATCTTCCATTGATTTGTTTAAGATGTTTATGATGATCTTGATCGTCTTAGATGCGGTTCGTCTTCAAGTCTATCTCAACCCTTTTTGAACATTTTATGCTACTCTTAAAGTTGTGATCGAAATCGTACTGCATCATTCATAGCCTTTCGCATGCAAAAATTCCATTTGTTGGATAATTTCAAACATTATAAAAATTGGAAAAATAACTTTAAAATTTGTATAAAATTGAATGAAAATTTGGCAGAAACAATGCTGCCAATTTAAATATAAAAAGAGTTGTCGCTCGATTTAATTTTAAATTCAGGATAATATTTTCCAAGCAACATAAGAGTCGCTGGATATATGCATTTGGTACATATGTATGTACATACACACAAATTTATGATAAAGTTAAGCTTTTGCAGATTTGTCAACAATTTTCTAGCGCTCCTATTGAAATTACAAACTACTATACATGCTTTATTTTCTAATCTTTAAGTGCGAGAGTGGAAACATTCTCCATAACTTTATTTTCAAATTGTTTATGCTAATTATTTTTCGTTTGATACAAAAAATAAACTAAAAAGGGGGCTTGCACTTATTCCTTTAACCGTTGTTCAAAGGCGTTTGGTTCCTGTCCAAAACGGAAAGGGGGAATTAAAAAAAATTAAAAATAACTTCATCAAACAATTAAGATAAAAATGCCACGCACTTGCCCAAGGCATAACTTAATAATCATGGCAAATGTCTTACTAGTCGGTCCAGTCGGTCCAGTGGCAGCATCGGCCGCAGAAGTCGCAACACCTTTGGAGAGGTGTGTCTGCCACAGCAACAGCAACAACAACAGCAACTAATGCCGGCTGCTGCTGTTGGTGCTGCTGTTGCATGCTGCAAGTGGCAAGTGGCAGACACAGCTGCGCGCCATTTAAGTCGCTGACAAGTGTTTTGCCGGCATTTGTGGAATGCGCTGGCCAGGAATCCAGAAATCAGGAACGGGCTGCGTACCACAAAAAAGAACGGCGGCGGCAGCAGCAGCAGCAGCCAGACATTGCTACCAATTATGCGATAAGCAGACGGGGCGCACTTTAAACTTGGCCATTGCAACAAAAACAATAAAGCAACAGCAATGAGAACAACAACAGCAACAATCAAATTTATGCCAACGGCAAACTTAAAGCATGAAAAGTAAATAAACGAGCATAAAAATGCGAGCAGAAAACGCGCAATAAATAAAAATACAATAACAGCAGCAACAACAACAACAACAACAACAAGAAAAGCAACGAAACTAAAAAAAATAAGTTCAGGAAAAACTAACAAAGGATGCGGACGCGGACGCGGATGCGCGCTCATCAAACGAAACGAAAAGCGTGCAGGCGCGGCAACAACAACAGCAACAGGAACAACAACAGAGGAATGACCTTATATTGCAATTGTGCAATACAAACAAAGGGCCCGCTAATGTGGAAGGAGGAAAGATAGGGGGCAGCAGGGTTGGATTGGCGCGAGGCACGCCTGAGAACGCAAACAGCAAGCAGAGCAGAGCAGGCAGGCAGAGATCAGCGGCAGCACCAGCAGCACAGAACCGGTCGCTTTTGTTGGGCCGCACAGGCTGTCCCAACTCGGCAAGGCTACTGCAGGGCAATTGGGCCAAAAGCATAAAAATCAGTCAAGAGTTGCCGCCATCGCCATCGCCATTGCCGCGAACGTTGAGAACATTAAAAGCGACAAACAAACAAACGAACCAACGAATGCACACACAAATGGACAGCATGGGCAGACGAAAACCAAAGCCAAAGCCAAAACCAAGACCAAGGCATTGGACATCAGGAACAGCAGCAATGCTTATGCGGCCCATGCAGTCCATGCAGTCGATGGGTAGCCAAAAAGCCGACCAGGCCGGGACCTGGGCGCAGAAATCGATTTTCTTTTGCAAACTTGGCCAGGCAGCCAGCCGCAGGGCTGCAAACCGAGGCCTTTTATATGTAATGGATATGGTCGTCGCGCGTCGCTGTTTTGCTGATGACGATGACGAACACGATGATGATCCTCATCATGCTGCTGAGAATGATGTTGATGCTGATGCTGATGCAACTGATGCACTGCTGCTCTTGCAGTTGCAACACAAAATTGCAAGTCTAACTGTCGTCGCCATCGTCTGAGTCGTCCTTATCCTCATCCCCCATGCTCTCATAGCTGTTGTTTAGTTGCAGTTGCTCTGTCGTCTGGCCAAGCTTTGTTGCCATTGGTAATTGCAATTGCAATTTTCTCCAAAGTCAGGCCAGGCAGACAGTCCGCTAGTAAGCCAGTCAGCCAGTCACGTGTGTGCAGACTCGCATACACTCAGAAAAAATTAGAACAATTACATGCACAGTTTATTCATTTTGTAGACTTCATTTTAGAGATTGGCATTGCATTAAAACTTTGTTTAAAAATTCTTTAAAAGATATTCAAATTAGTGGTACCAGCTGGATTTTAAAGTATTCCATTTCATTTCCAATCTGATTTAGTTTTTGAGAAAAAGTGCTGCATATAATTTGCGAAAGATTGGAGATATAATATTTTAGTTGCTTTAAATATAATTAAATGCACTTAATATTTACCAAGAACTTACTGCGTAGAACTGAACATTTTCCTATATCCTGCCATATCGCAGGCTTTCTCCTACTATTTACCGAGTGCGTGTTTCTTTTTCCAAGTTTCATCAAATGATAATTCCATAATTTGTGCGTCATTTCATTTGAAATACATGGAATTCCCCTTAAGGAAATGCGATAGAATATTTCAAGAACATATCTGATAAGTAAAACAATACATTCGGTCTTTGAATTTACTGATGAGACTATAGATATCATAATTTTTAGGCCTGCATTTGAATAGTTTCTATATTAGATTACTTATAAAACAAGACATCTGTTTAGTGACATCTGAAAGGTTGTCATAAAAATAGAAATAATATAAAATAATTAGCATAATTTTATTAAATTTTTGAGGCTATTTTAAAAGCCGATAAAAATCAGTGTTATTAATATGATTAGTTGATGATCAGTTAATTAAATTTGTTTGAGTGTATATTATAGTAGTTTTGTTTCTCGCTTTGTGGCCCTGCGCCGGTTTTGTTGATTGCTCGAATCCGTTGTAGTCGTCGCTTAGTAAATCTGCTCGAGAGCGCCCCTGCTTCGTCCCCACTCCGGAGCAGGCCGGGTACAGAGCTTAAGCAAATTGCATTCGAGAGAATTTAGTAGCTGTAGCTGCAGTCTGGAGGAGCTATAGCTGTCGTCCTTCTGGGCAGTGACTATTCCAAGCTTAGCTGACTTATTTAATTTCTGTTATAAATAAATTTGATAATGCAATAATTCTTGAAAGTTTGCGACCGCACCGCCGGCAAGAACAATATATATGTACGTGAGCTAAAATCTTCAGGTCTTCTGCTTCCTCTTCACTCCAGGTTTTGTGGGCATTAAATGCAGTTTGTTTGTTTTTATTGATGTTGTTGTTGTTGTTGCTGTTGTTGTTTTTGCTGGCTTAAGCGCTCTGAGGTCTAACAAATTAAATTGTTGAAAATTTATATGGGCAAATGTAAAAAGGAGATGAGATGGAGGATGCTGGATGGAGGATGGGGAGATGTTGCCTGAAGGGTGGAGCCTGTTGCGCTGATTTATCACTAATTGAAATCATTTTGACTTGGCCAAGCCCAAAGTGGGGCCACGCACATACTTATAGTCTGAATACACACATCTACAGAGAGAACTTGATTCCATGCTAAATGTACTTTTCACACTAAAATTCTCCTTTCAGCAGCAGTCTTCAAATCGGTGAATAGGGTTTTCCCAGTCAAGCAATGCAGATGGGTTTCAGGATACACCGAATTGTAGCTTTTAGAACGACAATTCTTTGATCAATAATAATATTCCAGGCCGAGACATATTACATGAGGAGCTGCGATGAATTCTTTTCCGCAAAACTCAGCATAATAATCACCATTCTGTTCGTAAACCATGTACTCTAAAGTCCTACTGGGAAAGGCGTACGTTGGGGTTTTTTTTTTGTTTGTCTTCTGGCTTAAGAGCCTGCTAACAAAAAACCAATTCCGGGCAACAACAACATAATTTTCTAAACGACAACGACGTGAAGTGCAACAGCAACAGCAACGGCAACGGCAACAACAACAGGAGCCTCGTCTCTTACAACATGCGCAACAACGGGCATCAATTGTAGAGCTTGGTCGAAAGTCAGCGCCTAGACACGCAAAAGCAAAATTTGCATGCAGTTCGGAGACGTAGTAGCTTGTTGCAAGCGGGGCGGGTGATGGTGAAGGTGATGAGTTTGGAAGGGAGGGTGACGGAGGGGGTTGAGTGGCAGAGACAGTGGACAGTAGTGGCAGTGGCAGCAGCAGCAGCAGCAATTACCGCTGCTACTGCGGGCACATCAATTGCCATTTGCTGGCGGGACTTTGCACTCCGCCTGCAACGACAACCTTGCAGCCTTTGCCTTGCCACCTGCTTGTCTGGGAAATCTGTGACGTTGCTCAGTTGCTCTCAGTCGCTGCCCGCGTCGCTGCAGCTGCGTGTGTGTTCCATCGTGCTCTGACTAAAATGACGTGACTGTCAATAGGGGGCAGCAAAGTGCAGCGGCGGCAGCAACAGCACCAGCAGCAGCAGCTAAAAACGTGTGTAGGCTGCAGTGCCGACCCCTCACGCCCCTCCTGCCACTGCCTGTTTTTCAAGTAGTCTGCAACGACACCGAGCATTGCCTTCTTCTGCTGCCGCTTCTTTCCGTTTTGCCTTGGCTTGTGGTATACACTCATCTTTTGCACTGATTTTGCCTTGGATCATCAACAAAAACAACAAATCAACAACAGCAACAACAGCAGCGACAGCATCAATGACAACCAACAGCAACGGGCAGACGTTGTGGACGACATCGTTTGTGCACCAGCAGCAGCAGCAGCAGTAGCAGCAGGAGATGCGGCAGCAGAGGCAGAAGAAGAAGAAGCAGGAGCTGAAGCGCATCCATTCAATGTGCCGGGTACTGCACATTTTGCTAAGGTTTCCTTGTCACTCATCCCGTTGCTGTTGTTGGTGTTGTCGCTTTCCTTTTGCTTTAATTATTGTTCCGTTTCGTCTGCCATTTGCTGCACTTTTTGTCGTTGCTGTTTTCATTTTTGTTTTGTTGTTGCGTTTTGTGTCGATTTTTGTTTTTTTTTTTTGGTTTTAATTTGGTTTTTTTTTTGTTTTGTTTAATTGTTGTTGTTTTTATATTTGTTTTCTTTTTCAATAGGCAAAAAACATTGAAAAAATTGTAATCATACACAGTTGAACAGAAATGGAAATTGCAATTGCTGCGACAGTTCGGAATCACTTTGGGAATTGTTCAGATACAGATATAGAGATGCGAAACATGAACTGAATCTAAGAAGAAAAACATAATAAGTACAATGATAGCCCTCTTAGTCTGTTCAATGGGATTGTCCGCTTCAGAAGATACTTAGATACCTATTGCATAAAAAGAAATGTTTTAGAAAATGTTTCTGCATAAGAGGTTTCCAAAAGAGAGCTTTCATCATACTTATTAGTAGAGCTAACCTAGTACTGAGCCAACAAAATGTTTACAATACACACTTTATCGTGATTGCAGAAGCTTAGAAAATAAGCCAACAAATTTATCTGCAGTATTGCATTATATTTGAGCTTAAAATTTTCAATTTCTGCTCATTTTTGTTGTCCTCATGCAATTGACCTTTAAAAAGGACTTAAAAACATTTATTGAAAAATTAATTAATTGTGATTAATTGTTAATGAATTGTTCATGTTGTTTATCATACATTTTTTCAACTAAATCTTAAAATTATAGTAAGCCCTTAAAGGAAATCTTGCTCCCTATTTTGTAGGTGTTGAGGGTTGGTTTCCACACCGTAATCAACCGAGACAGAAAGTTTTTTACAACATGAATAAGTTGATATGATAACGCTAGTCTTATAGTTATAAATACAGCTAAAAGAATGTGTAGATACAAGTCTAGCCATTAAGAAGCAATCAGTTATAGATGATTTTGAAATTTCAGAAAACAACTGTAAAGAAAATTGTTTGAATGGTTAAGTGTTTTTGTTTTAAAAAGTACAATCACTAATCCTTAGATTAGTATCGTACGTGCTTGAACAACATCGACGCTAAAAAAAAGTTGCTGTAAATATTATTTGCAGAACTTGACAAACAAAGAAATTTAGAAAACAATAGTATGTGTACATAATGAATTTATATTAAAAACCTTAAGCAATAAGCAAAATTTATAGAAGATGAGGATCCTTTTAAATCGATAATGGATTTTTCTTGAAGAAATCCAAATGAGTATAGTACATCACTAATGTGAAAGCTAACAAACAAAGTAATATTATTTGAACTCATTTGATTCTTTTGCAACGTAAATGATGTTGTATTGGACGGCTCGCCTATTGCCATTGCGTTCAAATGTTCGCTTGTAATTATTCTATCGCTTTTTTTTTTGTTGCTCTGCTTTTGCTTTTAATTTGTTTTCCATTACAACTGTTTTTTCTCTGTTCATTTTTTTTTCGTTTTTGTTTTTGCACTGGCAGTATAGCCGTGCAATGCAACGGCCAAATGCAGGCGAACAGCCTCCCCAGTTCAGGTTCAGAACCTAAACCTAAACCACAAAACCCAACCAGCCAAAAACATTTCACTTTCCTTTGTGCAGAATGCAAAGTTCGATGCACCTTGCGTCCCGCCACTGACTCTGGGTCCATGCTTTGTTTGTTACTTTAACTGCCTCAAAAAAAAAAGCGGAAAAAGCAAAAAAAAACAAGAAATAAAAAATGGAAAAGAAAGACCTGACTGGAAAATAAAAAACAGAACACAAAAATGCATGCAGCATGTGGCTTGTGGCATGCAGCCTAGACGAGACCACAGCGGGTGCTGCAACGTTCTAGATACTTCATTTTTTTCCGTGCACTATTTTGTTGGTGTTGGAGCTGGTGTGTTGCTCTGCTAACTGCTATGCGCGTTGTGTGTTAGCCATTTTGTGTGACTTAAATTGCATTTTATTTCTGCAACGTTGCAAAACATTTATTTACTTTCATGGTTTGTTGAGTATTTGCCAAGCCACAAGGTACAGCAACAACAGCTACCATGCACAACAACAAATCCAACAACCACTACGCTGATGACGACGACGAGGCATGAAATCCAAATGACGACGTTGAGTTGCAAACAGGAACTGTTGACTGCTTTTGAACTTATGCGTTGTCGTCGTCGTCGCCATCGTCATCGTCATTGCATCCTTAGACAATAATACAAATGCACACACACACACACACACAGACGCCAAAAGAGGGCCAGACAAACAGAGACATTCATACACTGTCAGAAAACGCACACTTTGTATTACATTAAAGAAATATTTAAGAGTGTGAACATTTTGCAAAATTGTTTAATTGGGCATCACTCTGTTGCATGCTGCAGACAGCATGAATTATGCACTTAGTATATTTAAATTACAAGCATATCGAAATAATTTAAAACTGACAATATTTAAACTATCAGTATACTTGTAGAATGCTCTATGCTCTAACACTGACAAGCTGCAGAACAAATACAGCAGAAGTCACAAATGTGTGGAATCTCAAATTTAAAATTGTCGAAAAGGACAAAAGTTGTTCAGCAATGATAAAATACGTTTTCTTTTAGTTTTGTTTTTAAATTTATGTTCGATATGGTTACAAGACTAGGACGTACTTTGAAAAAGGCACTGGTCTGATCTCTAACATGAAATCGCAGTTACAATTTACCTCTCGATATCTCAATATCTCAATACAGGTATATGATTTATAAATATTACAAATTGCTTCAGCTTTCTAAAATCACCTTTTACGTTTCTTCCCCGATTTAGGCAATAATCGATATTCCGAGAGTGTTTCCAATAAAAAGTAATTAGAGAATGGTTTTCTTAAGTTTGGGCTTTGGATTGACCCTCAATCAGTCAGTCAGGACAAACTGTTTTTATTTAGATTTGCCTCTTTCTAGTCCTTTAATACATTGTAAAACAAAATTTAATATAATGCAAATATTAAAAATTATGAAAAATATTCATTGAATGACGTTTTTGAGGTCAAGAATCTATTCTGATGTTATTAACAAGACAGGCTTGATATTAAAAAGTCGCTCCTTTCGTAAACTGCATATTTATAAAAGAATTTGTTCTTATAACTGCTAATAAAATGTTGCAAAATTTGGCAGTAAAATTGCTCGAAATCGGAGGCGATCTTTAGGCAGATGTCGTTCCTTTGTAATTATTACAAATTAGTCTGCTTGGCCCCTTGTTTCTTTCAGTGTAGGTGCATTTTTGGGGAGAGAGCAGAGAAGCACTCAGGCAAGCTTTCGCAGACATTTTGACATGCGACATTTCTGGTGCCCCAACGCATCAGTTTTCGTGGCACTAAGTAGCGCGGGATTTGGCTGCAACTTGGCTGGGAGCTTGGGCTTTAGCTGTAGCTTTGGTGTTGGCTTTGGAATGTCTCTGTTGACATGTACGAGCATATGTGTTTGTGTGTGAGTGTGTGTGGAATAGTCTTCAGCCATATTTTCAGATAAATTATTTGTTAGAATGAACGCTAACGAGACGAGCAGTTGCTGCCCGCACAGATAACAGCTTAACTTAATTTTGCTGTTGTTGTGGCTGATTGTTCTGCCACTTCTACTGCTGTTGCTGTTGTTGTTCTTGTTCTTGTTGTAGCTGTTGTGGATGAGGCTGTGGCTGCTGCAGCAATTATGCGCTAATTAAATGCTACATAATTTTTCGAATGCCGAAGACAGCTAAAAAATGCATAACATATGTTGCACACACACACACACACACACGTACATATATATACATATTGTACAATATATATAACAGCACATATGTATGTATGTATGCACATATGCCTTCATGTGATCATACAAAGTGCAATGAAGGCAAACCCTTTTGTGCCTGTTTTGTGGCCTCATGCCGCAGGCGCGAGCACAAAAACAATTTTCTGGCAGCAGCAGCAGCAGCCAAAGCAGAGGCAAAGTTAAAGCCATAACCATAACATGTTTTGTTATTAATTATAGTTTACGCAACGCATGGACAGGCCGAAGACAACAGCAACAGAAACAGCAACAACAACAACAGCAGCAGGCAAATGCGAGGCAGGCAACGCAGACAGGAAAGTCTGCTCAATGACCGAAGATGAAGCAAGCGATCCATTCGACCATGTGCCATCATGGGGCATGGTAAAAAGAGTTCACAAACTGCACTTAATTTGACGCACAAATGTCAGAGGCAAGTGGCTGTTGTTGTTGTTGTTCTCGTTCTTTGTTGTTGTTGTTGGCTGCTGTTACTGTTGAGTTGAATCACTCAGACAGACCCACAAGATGGTATTTCTTGGCCGTCAGTTGGCCAGCTCAGCGGCTTTTCATTTTGAAAATAACTCAATAACTAATCCTTTTTGATGCTTACACACGGTCTTCAACATCCCTTTCCACCTCTTCATCTCCCTCTCTCTCTCTCTCTTTCTCTCTCCGTTTTTCGTGTGCATCCTTGCCGGGGTTGTTTGCCCAAGGCGCGACTGTCGTAACATGTGGCAGCCTAGTCCGTCGGTCGTTGCCTCCTTGACAATAAAAATTATCATAATTATATTTAAATTAATATGCAACAAGCCCAAAAGCAAGTTGCATGCAACTCTCTGAGGCGGCAATTTGAGCACTCGCTGGACAAATTGCAGGAAATGCCAGACATACTTGTACATAAGCGTTTGTTGTTTTTGGAGCACACAATTTTTGTTCCTTTTTTTTTTCGTTTGACTGTTTGCCAAGCCTTTAGCTAATGTTGTTCACTGGTGTCAGTTTTGTTGTAATATTAATTAAAACCCCTTAACCGATAACCCCTTCCAGAATTCTCACCGTTGCGCTCAGTTGCGCGTACGCACCTTTTCCTGAACACACACACACACACACACACTTGTCTAAACAAATGCTCGTACTATATGTAATAGGGACGAAGGTAGTGGGAAGGTATTTGCTGAAAAGCAGCGGATCAATACTACTAATAGCCCTAAGCCCATTATCTTCCATCCGTCCTTCAATTCATTACAGTTCATTAATTAAATAATTCAAATAACACCGCCTTAGCGATAGAGATAGAAACTCGTCCTTAAGAGAATTGTTACTGTTTACTTTAAATTTCTAGGGTGGTTAACATGAATATTCTTAAGAATATTAACGAACCATTTTGTACATACTTTTACCCAAAGAGTTAAAGGGTATACTTAAATGTCTAAGCACCACATGTATGTTACAACTATAAAGAGGTATGACAGGGCTTTCTCAAATGAATGCGGAGAATTGAACTTTAAGCAAAATGTGTATATTATTCGATCAAAAAGCAAGTGCAAGAGCTTTCCTCTTTGTTTTCATACATAACATTCCGAATAGGTAATTGAAAAATCAGGCGAATGGGGATTGGTTGACAGTCAAAATGCGATTTGTTATTAAAAAGTCAATCAAAAAATGCCAACTTCTTTCGGTACGATATCCAAACCCTTCATTAACCACAGCATTAACCATATGGTCAAGTGAAATGAATTCCCAATAAATTCCCAATTCGTAGAAACAAATCAACATCGTCTTCACTTTTGGCTTCTCAAAATTATTTTATTTTTCGGTTTTGGTTCATCTGGATGCTTTATTTTAAACGTTTAATCTTGGTTTCAAGGTTTTATTGATTAATCAACAATGTCAAAAAAAGGTTTTTGGTCTTTCTCTGATCCCTCAATGATGTCTTTCGTATGTTGCATTTTTTTTTACCAATAGCACAAACCCAATGTTGCTTTGTGATCAATAACTAGGCTCTCAACGATTCGATTGTTATGCTATTTTTACGGAAAGTCGATAGAAGATGTACCTAACCTGCATAGTCAGCGATCAATATGTGTGTACTTAATTCTAGCTTTCATCTCCTTTTTGATCTTTTGTCCAATTATAGCTATTTCAAATTTCGAAATTAAATTTATAGAAATTGATTCGAACAGTTCAAGTTGATGGTCGAAGCTTTCGATTGATTGATAACGGACGATGTACATAAGTGTGTGTTAGAAAGTAGCAATGTATTCATCTTTTTTATTAGGCTAACTAAGAGCTAACAGTTTTGAGTTAAGCAGACTTCATCTTTCTAAATATTTTAGCCATAATGCCCAAAGGATTGCAATTGCGATCAAATTAAATCTTCAACAGCTTACAAACCTTTAACTTTAATTTTATTCTAAGCTCAAAAGGTTGGAATTTTTGAATATTTGGAGTAGAATTTCTTTTCAATTGACATTCAGCTGTCAATTAGTTGATGCCAACAACTGCTAAAATGTCGTCTATAAATATAAATATTTTAATTAATTTTGCATTGTTTTGCAGCGAGAATAGATTCTCGGATGGTATGTTGGGGATTTCTGCATGGGTTGAGGGGCACTCAGAATTTTGGGTAATTTATGTAAAACATTTCCATTGTAGTTACGCCACACGCTCTCGCACATTTATAATTTATATTGCAATTAAAAACTAATGTTGTCACCTGTGCTGAACGTGTAACAGACGCTTCTTGCTGTTGTTGTTGCTGTTGCTGTTATTGGTAGTTCTGCTGTTGTTGTTGTTGTTTTTATTATTGTTTTGTAATTTATGCGCATTTTTAATTGCAGTTTGAAATCATGCCTCTGCCTTCAAATATCCAATGCATATATCATTTATTTTGGTTGTTGGCTTTATTGCTGCTGCTGCCGTTATTGTTGTTGTGCTGTTTTTTCGAGCACATAAATTAAATAATTAACTTATTTTTGCATTTGCATAGGCATGCGTTTGTCAATGTGATTTCATTATTTAATTTTGCTTTTTGCATAATTTATGCTAAATTGTATTTTTTGTTTATGCGTACAACACGGCGGCGGTTTTATATCATTTTATATGCATTGTTGTTTCTTACTGTTGTTGTTGTGGATTTTGTTGTAGCTCGTCAGCTTTATGATAAATTGCTTTTAAAATGTTTCACGCAAAGACATGTGATCGATTTAGTTTAGTTTGTTGCCCATGTTGAATAATTAATGTTGCGTCCATTTGTTTTAGGCTTTGCCCTTTTCCCTCTTATTTTATGCCTTTTTGGTTATTCGATTTGTTTGGTTTAGCCGCCAACTTTTGTCAGACAAATTAATTTGCCTTAATCTAATTTAGTCGTATGTGTTCATCATCTGATATTGGCTTGGAGTTTAAGTTAAATTTCAACTGAAGTTAAATACAGGTTTCATGATTCAAAGAGACTTTTCGACTTTTTTTTTTTTGATTGTTATTATGTGTGATGTGTGTCTTGAGTGTGGGATTAAGCAGCCGTCAAGTTGCTGTTTATCTTCGTCTCTTTTCTGCAGTTTGAAGTCGCTTAGGGTTGATTAAATTCCTGAGATAGGTTTGAGTAATAAGCTGTTGAAAAGCTATCATGATATAGTTCTCGTGAAAACTTATAGCCGAAGCGATTTACTTAAGTTCTAAAGATATCATGTACAACTAGTAATTGTTTTGTAGCTTTGCCAATAAATTGATAAATATATAATATGGTTTTGTTTTATTTTAAGCTATTTATAACAAGCATGATTTTTCTTTAAATCAACAATTATGTGCTATAGTAATACGACTTGAGTCACATTTGTCATACTATTATTTTTCGAAAATAAGTAACTCTAACTAGAAATGACTCATGGTGCTCCAAAGATAATGCCCTTCCCAAAACATGTCCGAGAAACATGTAATAAGGAAGGTAGATCACATGTTATAGATACATTTGTGATCGGCATGACGATACGCATCCCATATCCAACTGTTTGTTCGTCAGCCTGCCGGTTTTTAAGTGGAGAAAAAAGATATTTTAGTTTCAATCAAATAAATAAGTCTAGCAGCCTTTTCCGCCTGACAATTTTAGTGGTCTCCGCTGTCCATCGTCATGAGCTACTTTGTCTTCCAGTAGTAGCCAGAATCGAGGACACCATATACGAAAATCGATCCACTTCCTACTGCGAACAATTTACTAGCGGTACGAGAGTCCTCAGAGTCAACGTCGTATAGAATGAAAACATCAAAGTCGATCTTAATGCCTGTATTATCTGCCTTTGCTTTTATTTTATTCAAATTCTTAACAGGACTTGCAATGATTCGATAGTACGATAACAGTAAGATATATAGATAATATAAGATATATGTGCTATCTTTCCTTTGGCTTTCAATGCGTCAGATCTAAAGTTTCAACAAGTTTTGAATGATGGTGATAGGATCCATGAACAACACTCTACACTCTCAAGTAAAGAAACCTAGTTTGTAAAATCTCAGATGAATGGAAAAAACTCTCCCACTGTGCGGACAGCAATTCCGCTCATTGTTTTACCTTTGGTATCCGGTACGCCATTTGTCTGCCGTTTAATTATTTATTAACATCGCTTTACAAGCATAATTCACAAAACTACAACAAAATTAGCTTTTGTTTACACTACAAATTTATATTTATCTTGCCAAAGAGCTTTTCGTGTGTATTTATTGTAATTTATTTAATGATGTTTTTAATGCTCTCTCTGCTGAATTACAATATGTCGCTGTTCATGTAGTAGTTGTTGTTGTTGTTGTTGCTTATGATATTTAGGGTCATAATTATTGACAAAAAGCATAGTAGTAGTATACAAACAATACAATAACAGGCCTAACAATGTTTAATATGGCTTTAGCCTATTAGGCTCATACATTATTTTTAATGTGCTCATTGCCAGTTTAATTGTTGCTGGTACTTAATTGAATGCATTAATAATATAACGAGCTTAGACAAAATTTAACACAAAAAGCCAAAAAAAAAGAAAAAAAGATTTATGTACACCATATACGGGAAATGGGCCATAAAGTCTAGCGCCCGCCACTCTCTAGCAGATCGTTGAAGCATTCATATGTAGATTAGAGGCTGGCTGACATTTAAGCTCGTTTTAAGTCAAATTAAAAGCAAATAAAACCCGAAACAACTCGCCGCATACATGGAGCAGCGATTTAGATAGCAATAAAATGCAGCTCACAGCTCACCTCTTTGAACTGCACATGCTATGAGAGCGCCATTACCAATTCAGAAATCTTGGCAACAGCAGCTGCAGCAGCAAGCGGCAACAACCAGCAAGCAAGCGACAAGCTAGCAACATGCTGCACAACAATGTCGACAACATTAGAAGAGTCACGAACTGCAACAGCAACAGCAAAACCAACAGCA
Organism: Scaptodrosophila lebanonensis; assembly: GCF_003285725.1. Lineage (NCBI taxonomy): Eukaryota > Metazoa > Arthropoda > Insecta > Diptera > Drosophilidae > Scaptodrosophila > Scaptodrosophila lebanonensis. The sequence goes on from NW_022060538.1 coordinate 15,363,695, forward strand.
ACAGCAACAACAACAACAACAGCAGCTAAATTGTAAACATAAACAAAACATTTATGACTATTTACAGTTGAGCAGTTGAGCTCAAGGCGAGGTGGCAGCAGAAGAAGAAAAAGGAAGCGATCCCGGCCACGTACGTGAGCTGCTGTCAGTTGTTGTTGTTGCTGCTGTTGTTGGTGTTGCTGCTGCTGCTTGTGTTGTTGAAGTTCAATGAGTTTTTGGTGTGAAAGGGTCAATTGTGTAAATAATAACGAAAAACTGTGAACAGCAAACAAAAGCAGGCAGTCAGGCAGGCAGGGGCGAGCAACGACAACAACAACAACAAAAATAACTACATCGATCGAAACTTGTGTCATGTTGCAAGCGTGTGTTGAACACAAAAAAAAAAAAGAAACTCATAAAAATATCACACGCACATAGGAAAAAGTGCGATAAGCACTATGCAAACAGATATTTAAGAGTAAATAAATACGCTTATACACACGCATACACGCACACACACACACACACACACACACACACACACACACACACACACACACACACACACACACACACACACACACACACACATGCATGCATGCATATCTAGACGGGGTCAATGCAATTGCATTTGAACTGCATTCGTGTCTAGAACAACACAACAGACTTACTGTCTCTGTTGCTCACTGTTTCGATTGCTGGTGGCATTGCCTGTTTAACGCACTTTTTATGGCGCAATTAAATATTGTGTTTAATGCTTTTGTAAATAATAATAATAAATAAAAAGCTGAAATTTATGTAGTAGTAACTGCAACACAATCACGATAATGCACGAGGCAAGCCCTCGATAATGAAGTTGGAGTTCGGCGGCTGTTTCAATTTCAGTTTAACGCACTCTAAGCTACACCAGTGGGCGTTCAGCTAGATACAACACCCAATGATTTCACGGCTTTTATGTTCAACTTCTATACCTTCTTCTAAATAGTTTAGCCAGAATATACAAACAAAAGTAGTAGTGGTATAAAAAAAAAAAAAAACAAAAAAGAAATAATATTTTTGGAATACTTGTAATTCTTATTATAATTCAGAAGGTATTCAAGTATTTTTTATATTGTTTCGAAAATTATCTTGCAAAAGGGCTAGTTGTATAACTTGATAGTTATAGTTAAGCAGAAAATTAGTCTTAATTTCTAAATGTATGTAATGGTATGTAATGTACTATGTATGTTAAAACTTCTATAAAAAGCACTATTTTGTCGCAGTTTTAGAAACTATTTTTGCGTAGGTCATTATATATGGCATAACTAGTCAGAACAAGACATCCATGTGCAATACTGTGTCGAAAGTTTTAAAAATAAATTATCTTCGCTTACTGCTAGCGAAGTTATATCTCAACAAATCTGTCATCTAAAAGCCAATTTAAATTTTTATCGTTTGGTCAACTATCGTCATAAGTCATAAGTGTTTTTTAAGTTTTGTACATTTTTTAGGAAAAAACCCACTCGCTAAATAAATTTCTCTAAACTTTTGTGGTAGCAAGATTCTTCATATTTTGATGCTGATCAGATAGAAGACTGTAAACGGCAATAAAATACACAAAAAGACTTTAAACTAATAAACATTTCAATTAAGTTTACGTTCACAATTTACAATTCTAATTTACAAGATCGATTGATATTCCCTATTCATAAATATTGGGGCTACGTGCTGACCCGGACCTATTCAAATGAACGTTAGTAAATGAAAATGCCCTATGAATGCGATCCGGCGTCTGTTTTATTTGCGTACAGGAAATAAAAATGTCATAAAAACTGTCATGGCTGCCGACGCTTTGGCCTCTGACTATATTGTTGGCAGTGCAGTCGTTACTCCTCATAAATGCATATAAATTATGGCCCATATGGGCTGAGTTTGAAGGGGGGAAGCTCGCAGCTGCCTCATTGTTGTTTGCTCGGTTGGGTTAATATGCCACGCAATTTCGGCATTTTATGTAATGCTGTCAATTGTCATGAGTATTTCGAGCTTAACAATGCAAACGTTTTATGACAATGATATTTAAAGAGTTAATTGTAGTCTTTGGAGTGTGAGAGCTAATTGATTTTATAGTTTTAGGTAAATAGCGATAACTAGCTCTTGAAGGCATTTACAAAACTGGCCTAAATTTACAGTAATTGTCCAGAAACTGACACACAAAAGAGATTAGGCAATTCATTTAGTTTTTGATGTGGGTTTGACATTTATTTCACCTGCAGCCATTAACAGGCCATTATGTTTTCTAAGTAGCTTTATTTTATTTTGTTGTTAACTTGTTAATAAATGTACACTTGCGGTGTGGAGTGTGACAGAAAGTGCCAAAATATGTCTAGATTCTAGAGAAATGCAATTTGTTAAAAAAAAATTTCAAACAATTTTTAAGTATGTTTAATATTTTATAGATTTTCTACACATTTCGTTAATTGTAATGAGGATTGTTTAATGGTTTGATTGGACTTAAAAAGTGGCTTATCCAGCTTTAAGGATATACTATATGTATTAACAATAAGTAGCACATTCTTTCTTTTAAATAAAAGAGACTGGTTTTTGTTGACCGACTTAAATAACAAGAGACATTTTATTTTCATATGGGCTCTCGATTGCTTCTCGCAATCTAAGTAGGTCTGAAGGCAAATGGGTTAAAAGGCTTGACAGAAACAATCTTTTTACCAGTCTTGTTTGCTTTTATAACTTTTGCTATTTATGTATAAGTAGTATGTATGTTGTTGTTGTTGCTGCCCGTGGCCTGATGCTTCATGTTACTACATATTACTAAGCATTTGCATATTCTTTTGGCCCTCCTTGGCGCTTGTGTTTGATATGCCGATGCTCATTGCCTGATTGCCTTGCTTCCTTCCCTCGTCTCGTATCGTCTCGTCTCGTCTGTCGCCTGGCATGCATATTTTTCAACCCTTTTGTTGTGGATCGTTGGTGCTGTTTTTGCATATTTTATGCTTTGTGTGTGTGTGTGTGTGTGTGTGTGTGTTTCATGTGCGTGTGTGTTTTGTGCTTGTATTTGTTTGCTCATTGCATAATGCAAATAGAGCGACTACAAGAACGACAATAGAAAGAGTGAGAGAGCATTGACATACGCTTGAGTTGAAGTTGCAAATGTCAGCGCTCGAGTGGCAACGTCAATTGATTTGCTTGCGCCTGCTTGGGATTGTTTTGAATTGTTTGTTTTGTAAGCCGCTTTGACAAATGATGGCTGCTGCTGTTGCTGCTGCTGTTTCCCAGAGAGCATAAAAGCAGCTTGCAAGAAAAATGGGTTAAGTGCTCGAGTAGGAGCAATTTTACATATTTTTACATCAGCAATTGATGGTCAGCTCTCGAAGGCCGACTGCTCTCCGCCATTACGCATATGAGGCATACGAGTATGTATATATTTCCACACCCCATGGCTCGATGTCACATAATACTCAATCAAATTAATATTGATGTTGACTCAAGTAATTAAATCTAAAACTAACATTTAGCTTTTGCAACCAAACCCTTGCCAACTCACACACACACACGCACACAAACTTAGACACTCCAGCCATAAATAGCAACAATTTTCGTATTAATTTTCATAATTTTCCAATGTTGACAGCAGTGTAAATATAAATACACGTAAGCAAACAAGTCAAAGGCAAAGCCAAGGGGCAGAGCCGCAGGCAGAGTGTGGCAGCTCTCCCGGCAGCACTTGGGGCGTGCGTTCCATTGAGTGTGTGGTATGGTGACAATGTTGACAGCGTCGCAGCATGTTGAGAGACTCGGGGAAAAAAGAATGTAAACGACTGAAAACGAAAACTGTGAAAACTGAAAATGAAAATGAAAAGGATACTTATGTACGTGCCGGACAATGGGGGGTAGGTAATAGTAGTTTAGTGGTAATAGCCAGCGGACAGTGCAGACCGGACAGGACGATGTTGCAGGACAACTTGTTGCTGCAAGCAGGCGGCTCGTGAAGAAGCAGCCACTGTCTGCGCCTGGCCAACCTGCTGTGTGCGACCGCTTGGACTATAATGTGGCAATTTGCCTAATAACTCAAACCAGTCCAACTAATATCACTGTTGCTACTTTCTTCTTCTTGCCTTCAATGCTGTTGAGGTTGCTGTTGTTGTTGCTAGTGTTGTTGTCGTCGGGGGTGTTTACGCTGTTGTTATGTGCACTTGCGGTTAGTTTGAACTGTTGACTTTGCGGTGAGCACTTTAAATTGATTAAGTTGGACTGGCCTAGCGCCAGAGTCGATGCTAATGCCGCGCTTTGTGGTTTGGACCGTCAATTTGTCAGTCGCGGTCTCAGGACCGTTTCTAGGCACTTGTGCGCCCGCGACCTAAGTATGCAATTAACAACATTGCGATATCAATTTACACAACAATCTAAAATTCTTAGAAACAGGTATTTTAGTCATAAGTAAGATATTTTGTCTCTACTGGTCTCCTCTGCTAGCGTATTAGTTCAACATCAAAAAGCAAATTTTAATTCCGAGCAACTCAGTAGCTATTATGTCAGCATTGTAAGCTATATTGTTACCTCTGACTCGCATTCGACAAAATAGATCATGCTCTATTTATATATATTTTAGTATGTGTCATACTACTTTAATAGACTCAATTAATTAAAGTTTCACAAACCAATGCAGGAAATGACACACGAAATGGAAAATAATTTCTTACTACTACTACATTAATTGATCATATGTGATGGGCACTTTAATAGCATGATTGCTCGAAATGAAATACAAGTAATATTGCAGCCCCTGCAAATGAGCGCCCAAGGCAAATAGCGCATCCGCCACTCCTCGGAAGCGTTGCCTGTGCCTCCGACTTTCAACTGCCACAAAACACTTGAGCGTTAAGTCAAAGGCAGCTGCAGGAGCGCGAGCGCCGTTTTCTGATTAATTCGTAGTGCTTTCGAGTGCACTCAAATGACGTGTAAGTCGGACAAACAAAAATGAGCAGAAGTTAACTCTGAACACAACAGAACAGACAGATAGTGAGATTTTCTTTCTCTCTCTCTCTCTATCTCTGCCGCTGTGGCACTTGAAGTGTAAAAAAGTTGAAACAATTTACGTAAGCGCATAGTGGTTGAATTCTTAGTATGATAGTTTCATATTTTTAGAAAATGCGACAAATGTTAATGACGTTCGTGCCATGAATTATGTTGGAGATAAGTAGGAGGTGGGACGCTTTAGATTCTTTGCTTATAATGCGGTGGATGTCGGGACCAGTATGTTCAATAAGAAAAATCCTGCAAGAACTCTATTATCCAGACTGTTTGAAGCCTTGCTTCGTTTATTCATAAAATCTCATTGGCTGATTAGGCAATTTTTTCTGTCGAATAATGTGAGAGCTCGAGGATACCAAGTAAACATATACAAGTACAAATTGAGTCATTAATTTAAATTATGATTTAAGCACAAATAAAATTGCACCACTGTGCCACTTCTAAGAGGCGGCTGTTAATGTTAACTGTGAGTTGTGCGACACGGCAACTGTTGCAAACTTTTCAAGTTAAGCGTCAAAATTAAACTTGAGCGAGAATGTTTTTCAAGAGCCTTGGCAAAAAAGTTACAAGTCACACAAAGCAGCAAATGAACTAAACGGGAGGCATAGAGTGAGTGGAGAAAGAGACAGAGAGTGAGAGAGGGAGAGGGGAAGAGCTGGAGCTGTGGCGCGTTGGCATCTTCTCTACAGCGCTTTGTTTACACAGCAGCCAAAATTAATTTCGCCGGCAAGTTAGAAGAGAGAGAAAAAAAAGTAGTAAAACTTTAAGCTCGAACCGTGCTTGTCTCTTCAGCTGCCTTTGGGGCAGCTGCGCCTAGAATTTGCACCTTCTTCTTCCATCATCTTCATCTGCTTGATCGCACTTAAGTATTGCTATATTTATTTGCACTTTGCGCACATTTTGACAAGAAATAATGCGCACACATAACATCGAGAATGACGACGACAAGAGCCAGCAAAAATAAATTGAGCTCGAGTGGAGAGGTTGAAATTTGTGCAACGTCATTTTGGGCCTGCCAAAACAAACCACAAGCACACACACAAACAACAGACAACAGACATGTATGTATGTACGTACGAAAAGTAAACCACAAGGCCCGAATGGTTACAAGTGGACGAAACGTGTAAACCGTAGTTCAATCATGCTAAAAATGCCACACAAAAAAGGCTTAAATTAAAGTTTGGCAGTCAGCCGGCGACCGTTTGGCAGCCTCTGCTCGCTAGCCTCATTGGGTGGGCCCCAAAAAGTGCAGCCGAGTTTTCCCACACATCGAGCCAGAGATAGCCGCAGAGGCAGACAGAAAGACTCAGAGTCAGAGGGACACTCAGAGTCAGGGTGGTGGTGGTATGTAATGCCGTTGGCTTGCGGTTAGTTTGCTGGAACATGCAAGCAGCTCCAAATCATATCTGAGTGTCAATATGTGCGTGTGCAACAACAACTGCAACAACTGCAACAACTGCTGCAACTGCAGCAACTTCAGCAGCTGCCTCACTGAGTTGATGCATTCAACATTTTCGAGACAGATGGAAAAAAAGGCGTGCATTTAAAGTGCCGGCAGACAGGGCAAGTGCTTGAAACGCAAAGCTACTTAATCTATTAGATTGACATTTAAGAGCTCTAGAAGTCCACTTATAGCTAGGCATAATTATGGAATTAATAATGGTTTTTCCAATTTCTCGTTACACACAATGGGGTTAAGCGGAATGAACAGAGCTTTTGCAAAAATGGGAACAATTATAGATTGGATTATTTCAGCAGCCTTGGATTTAAGTGTGGCTTAAATAGAGAGCACACGAGTAAATATGTTAAAAATGAGAATTTTGCTTTACATTTTTAAAATGTATACCTAATAGTATGGTAGTGGAATATACTATATTTTATTGTCAGTTCCCAAAGATAATCTAAGCCCTAACTGCATCACTTGAATAACTAGTACTCTTCGTTTATTTTGGTGTTCGGATTAATGTCTGTACTACATTGACACTTTTGCAAGAATAACTCTTACTTTATTAAATGATCTATTGTTAGTCTTCTATGGCAGATTTTTTTGATATATTCACTAATGAATTTCCATATTTATTTTTACAGGTAAGTGCAACTGGAATTAATTCATGCCATCGTAGTCGTAACAACTGGAGAAATAGAAGTTGAATTTTGAATATTCACAGGCCTCGCATGTTAGAGGTTTGTTTCTTTCATTACATTTAATCATTACAATCACGATGACAACTCCAATAAATTATTAATGAACAGCATTGAAGCTTTTCAATGTTATCTTGAAAAGATTTGTGTTCGACATTATTATAAAGGCTGTAATGACTTTGTTTGCCCAACATCTTGAAATTCGGAACGAATATTTGGCAAAAATGTAATTTCCATTCGCTAGTTAAGCTCCAATCTGATGGATCTATGTGCTCTGCATTAACTACAATTGCATTTTGTACACTTAATACTGCCAGTTGAAATTGTGTGTACACAATCGAATTGCTTGCCACAGACGGCGACGGCGACGCCGACGCCGACACCGACACTGATGCTGTTCCCGATGCTGGCGATGGCGATGTCTAGGAGTTGACGTCAACGCCGACACACAGAGCGACAACACGAAATTGTATCTTTGCGAGCTTGCGCAGCCAAAGTAACTCGTAGCTCCGTCCTTTGCTTGTTGTTTTTGCTGTGTTGCTGTTGTTGTTGTTGGTGATGCTAGTGTGTGCCATGTACATAGTTGCTTCTCACTTGAAAAAGTTGCTCATTTTTACACACTTTATTTTTGGTGCAACAACGACGGCAACATCGACGGCAACATCGACGGCAACGACGACGACGACGACAGCGACGGCAGCGGCAACGGCTAAGGCATGCAAGTTGCTGATGCTGTTGTTGTTGTTGCACTTACAACTTGGAACATTGTTTCAGCACTTAAGCGACATCATGAGCACAACGAACCTACTAAAGTGTGTATGTGTGTGTATGTTTGTATGTGGCATGGAGGTGCCCCCCACAGCGCCAGCTCTTTAAACAGCCTGCGCTCAAATGTTTAAACATTGCGAGCTCTTCACACACACACACGCACACACACTGCACAAACTGATGAACGTTGTAGGAATGACTATATGTACATATGTATGTTTGCCTGCCTGCCTGCCAGCCAACCAACCATTCAGCCAGCCTTTGTTTGAAGTTTGTCTTCGAATGGAAAACTTTTGTGAAAATTAATTACAGAATCGTGAGGTCAATCGTTTTTCGGTGATAATCGAGTGGGTGCGAGCGCTCAGCTCGGGTGGACGGTCGAAGGAGGCAGGTTGGTCGAGGGAGGCAGGTTGTTTAAATGCGCTTGCAGCATGGGGTCTCAGCAAGTCTGAGATGCAGCAGCTCACAGCATGCTCACTATACATACACGTATAGCCCATGGATCTGGGAGCATGGACTATGGTGATGCGGCTGTGGTCGTCGCCTCGCTGCACTTTCTACATTGGATCCTGGGGGTTTTATGTTTTGCTTGCGCATCGTTTGGTCGTTGCAGCTTTTTGTTTATAATTTTGTAATTTTCAGCTTTGGCGACGAACAGGTTAAGCCCAGTTTAGACAGTAAGTGCGATTGTGGTTTTGAAAACCTAAGAAACTAAAACGGTGCTGCATCGAAGCAATACGAAAAACAAATATTTATTGTATCATTGAGGATACGAAATAAGTGAGATACCAATTCTTGAGCGTAAGGATGTAGAACAAAAGAGAAAGTAAACCTTGAAAATATTTTTGGTATTCATTTTAGATTTTATTTTGTCAATAAACATAGAATAAATATGAAGTTAAAATATTATAAAAGGATCCAAAATATTACAACTCTTCAGAAATGTCTACTAAGGTCTCTGGAATCTGAATAACAGTTTTTATCGAGGAGAGAGAGATAGAGCCTGCAAGTTATTTTAAAAGTAAAAGGGAAAGATGATTAATATTTGAACACAAACCCCGAAAACGATTAAATTTTTTACAAAGCTGATTGAGAGTATATTTAATGTCTCCTAAGAACGGTGTTAGACCCTTAAGATCTCGTGAAGTCAAAGTTAGGGAAAGTTAGAAAACTATTGACAAATGTGTAATGAACTACATTGAATGAAACTTTTTTTTCGGGTGTAATCCAAACGTTTAGGATTAGTGTTGCAGTGAAATTTTTGTCAAGTTTCTAAAATTAGTTTTAGTGTCCGAACTCGCCCTGAGCAGCTGTCTTCACCATTTTAGTCATCGTCGTATGGTCGTCGATGTGGTCGTGCCAAAGATTTTATAATTTTTACTTACATTTTCGGTAGCTGCTGCTGCATTTTGCATAATTTTCCAGTTAATGTTTTGTTGGTTGTTGCCGTAGCTGCTGCCTTTGTTGCGGTGGTTGTTGCTGTTGTTGTTTCCTTGTTGCGTGCTTTTAAGTCGTGAGGCGTAATTAAAGAGTTTATGATTTGTTGCAGGGCGGCGATGCGAGGTGCGGTGTGGTGCGGTGCGCTGTGGCAAAGAACGTCAGGCATTTTAGATACGTTGGGTGGCCAACTTGATTTTCCAGCTGAGCGTTTTTTCCCAAGCTTCCTGACCGCCTTAAGCTAGTTGCCTTTTGCCCAACGCTCACCCGCTCGCTTGCTCGCACTTGTCAGCGGCACGACATGGTCTGCCATCGTCTTGGCTCGTCTCAGCTCTGCCCTCATCTTAGTTATTGTCATCGTTGTTTTTTCGTTATCCTTTGGTAACTCGCCTCTAGGGCATGTTTTCGTCTCTCTTTCGTTCTCGGTGTGTCGCTTATTGTTTGCTTCGCTTATTGAAAAGACAAAAATGCGTTGTCGTCTTCGTCGTGGTTGTCAGCACCGAGGACAGCACTAATTTTAACCAAATAACTTTGACGACTACTTAGGATAAAACCCCTTTTAAGGACGCTTTCTGGGCTTAACCTTTGTTTAACCTTTTCTCTGTTCAATTTCATATTTTGCATGCCAGAAAGTCTTTGCCAGCTAATAACACATAATCCACATACAGAGCAACTATTTTGGATGGTTGTGGACGTGGACGTGGATATGGATATGGGTGTGGGGATATGGGGTGTGGGTGCTAGGGTGTGTGTGATTGTGTGAAAGTGTATGTTTGCAAGCGGTTGTGCGTTTGGGTTGATTTGGGAACTGTTTGCTATTTGTTTAGGCCTTTTTTCTTTAGACCAGCATCCAAATAAAAAAATGTCGCTTAAATTGTGATCCTTTAAAGCTTGAGTGCGTGTTTGTGTGTGTGTGTGTGTGTATGTGTGTGTGTGTGTGTGTGTGTGTGTATGGGTGCTGGTTGTTGTTGTATATATATTAAATAAATTCAACACACATATGGCGTCAAAAATTTGGACACGCACAAACATACATGTGTATCACGCATATTTCTGATTTGACCGCCCGCCCCAAATGCTTTAATTAAATGAAATCTCATGGTTTTTGTGCGCCTGCTTCTGTGAGTCTGGCTGTGGTTATATCCTGGCTGCCTGCCAGCCTGTCTGCCGGTCGACTGGACGATCCGTGCGTTGACTCCTTGCCATTTACATTTCGTAACACGTTTTACAGTTACACGCACAACTATGTGTGTAAGGGGTGTGGAGTGTGACTGGAATATGTTGTGGTGGTGGTGGTGGTGGTGCCGGTGGCGTTGGTGGTGTTAGGGGATGTGTAGGGAGCAGCATAGCATTCAAAAATTGAAAAACCAAAATTTAAGCTGGGTAGCTTTTTGGATTTATGACCAAATGGCACACGCACACAAAAACTACGCATTGGAATGAAATTGTAGGTCCATAGTTTTAGGGTTATATGCATTGTATGTATGGAAAACAAGCGGTATACGGGTGTGGGTGTGTGTGTGTGTTTAAATATAAATGTCTCCTCACATGCATCACAATATTGCCTTAAATTTTATCTTTAAAGAAAAGCATAGCCAAACACTCCTAACTAACATATTTATAAGATTATTTCAAAATAAGAATGTAGTTTCATATAATTTTCGTACGAACTCTAATTACCGCGACAACAAGATTGTTTTTTTTGTAGCAACTTTTTACAAGGCCGTGTTTTAGTTTTCATACCACATAGCATCAAAAAGAAACTCGTGTTGCCTGGGAATACAGAATTTCTGCAAACAAAGTTTGAGCAATGTGGGATCAGCCGTTTGCGAAATCTGGGCGTTCATCCAGACAGACGGCCGGACATGTCTAGATCGATTTGTGTCGTCATTCTGATTAAGAATATATACATACTTTGTGGGATCGGCGATGTTTCCTTCTGCTTGTTACATTGTTACTTTTCACAAACCTGATATATCCTTTCAGACCGACTGACAAACGGGCGGATATGGGCTGCTCGATTTCACTCGTTATTCTGATTAAGAAGATAATTGCTTCTGGTTGTTACATTGTTACTTTTCACAAGCCTGATATATCCTTTTGATGCTTCTGGTACAGGCCCTTTTCTAAATCATTCTGACAGATGGAAAAACAGGCGGATCTCTCGTCATTCTAATTAATAATATATATTTTTTATAGGCAGAACCTTCAGCCTGTTACGTTGTTACTTTTTACAAATCATTTATCCCATTTTTGGCCTTCGGGTATAGGGCATTAAACCATCAGTGATCCTGAAAATCAAGTCTAAAATGTTTTAGAAGCATTGTTTTTGAGAAAGTTTTTAAATAACTTTGAATGATTGTGATACGTTTTTCTTATCCCTTACACTATTTGGGTAGATCTGAAGCAAGATGTGAAGTGCATAATCCATTGGTATCACATACACACGAGTATTTAGTGTGCTATTGCACTATATCTTTCTTTGCATTCTCTACCTATTGAATGCTTATCTACCCATCTTGAGTATCCGTTAGAAAAGATGCCCTACAACTTCATGTCATGGACACACACACACACAAACCTACCTGAGCTGGCTGTCCAGCACCACACAAATTAAGCAATATTCCAGTTACTTCCCCAGAAAATTCTTTTACCAAAACGTCCGGCGACATTTTGCATTGAATATGCCTATGCTATATTGGTGAGCACCCTCACTCGTCACAGGCCATGTCTGGGACACATTCCCATTCTCTGTGGGTATGTGTGTGTAAGTGTGCGTGTGTTTGTGTGAACTACGCATAATGCGACACGTTTCAGGGTTGTTCTTAATCCCAAAACGTAGCAAAAGGCAAACTTGCACAAACAGTTACAGAATGTGGACTGTAACCATATTTCTCTCATTGTCTCACCGTTCAGAGTAGAGACTATTCTGGTCTTGGCATGTGAAATGAAGCAGCAAAAATTGTTTGGTTACCTGTTCTGTGCTACCACCTCCACCTTCTCTTCCTATTCATCGACTTACTTGTATTCTGGTCAGCCAGCATAGCAGCTGTAAATCCATGCGCTCTGACCAGACAGACACAAAGAGACAATTATTCATGTATGCATTGCTTGCTCCCAATTCCGACGCATTGTCAGTGCCATTAGTCTGTCAGTCCACCAGTCCACCAGTCTGCCAGTCCACCAATCCACCAGTTTGTTAGGCTAGTCTACATCTTAGGATGGAGTAGCATTTCACTTTGCATTATGTAAAACATTTTCACAGGCGACAAACATTTGCATGATTAACCATAATTGAAAAATTTTTGAACGAGCCACCTACTATGCTACAGCATAGTGGAAGGAAGGCATCTAGAAAAACGATTGTAACATTAAAGGCAACTGACAGGCCGCCAAGTTGGAAACTGGGAACCCAATCAGTAGCGCCTCATTCAATTCAATTTATCTACGCATGCCAGGCGGCAGACGCTCAGGTAAGGTAACGAGGGGAGACAGACAGCCCGGGTTTCTTTAACTTCTCCCTATCTCTTCAGGTTCTGGGATGTTAGCCACCTTGCGCCACAGCCAGTATTTGCGTCAATATCCAAAAAAGGGGGAAGGGGGCGGGGGGAAGAAGGTAGCACGTTATCTTTTGTGCGGCTGTCGTCGCTGCCACACACAGTGAGTCAGTCAGTCAGTAAGACAGTCATTCAGTTTGTCAGTGTCTGAATCTTTCAATCTTTCAGTTTCCCAGCCAGCCACGCCCGTTGGAATTCGATTTCGTCTTATATTTGTGTGTGTGTGTGTTTTATTTTGTGTGTCTATTTCACTGTCGCCATCGTCGTCGCCATCGCCGTCGCCGTCGCCTGCTTTCATTTTTTCACTCCATCAGTCCATCACTCTATCACTCCATCGCTTTAGTTTATGCACTTTAACCTGCTGCGTGCGGCTGGCAGGCCTATATAAAATTATTGTACTCGTACTCGTGTATCTATAAGTACGCAGATGCTTGGCAGCTTCTTGAACTCTTAAATCTCAATTTCTCAGCCTGCCAATTGTACGTGCCATGACTGTTTTTGGCTTTGGCCTGGGTACGTACTACTTGTATATACTACGTGTGTATTAGCCTACCAATGGACATTGTAACTGTAATTTTAAGCTTATTCATAATTGATTGAGGCAGGCTGGTAGGCAGGAAGTTTCTACTACATTTATTAGACTGCCGTTCTTCATTAATTTTTCAGGAAAAACATTCGAGCACTCTCGTAACTGTAATCATTCAAGTAAAAACCTTTTTCTCAGTCGGTCGTCCGTTCGTCCGCTCGTTCTTCTCTCTCCCTCTCTATCTTCCTCGCCCGCATTTGAGGCTCACTTTGTTGTAGGCTAATGTGCGGCTTCCTGTTTTTACGGTTTTTGCTTTAATTAGTTGATCGCACGTGATATGGTCGACAGGTCGAGTCTGTGCCCGCTTTGTTTTTCGTCGTCTCTGCCGCCGCCTCACTGTTTTTGTGCAGCAAGTTCTGTGCTCGCTGTGCATAGTACTTAAGGCTTTAATTTCGCTGCTTATTGTACTACTTGGCCTACCTGGCCGAGTCCCCACACAGCTACCTACCATGTACCTAGCATGCACCTACCTCTTGTCCATCCTACCTACGCCACAGGCTGCCTTCGACTTTGGCTTGTTATATTAGCACTTGTCTAGCTTTAAATTGCTTGTAAAGATTATCTTTGGAAAACTCACACTCAATTTGCGCGTCTATTTTAGCATATAATATAATCTGTGCAAAATCTTAAGTAGCTTACAATGAGTTGGGGCGTTTGTTTGAGGCGGTCGATGGCTCAGTCCCTTTGTTCCCCCAGCACCTCAGCACCCAATCGTACATAGGTTGGGCGTTGGGCCTGTACATGGCCGACTACAAGCAAATGCTGCCGCCCCAATACCAAATGCAATCCAATGACCAAGGCATAATAATAACCATCTACTGTATCTGTGTATGACCAGGCGAGCAAATGTTCGTGAGGATGGCGTTTGGATGGCGCACGGGCTTGTAAACTAAAAGATACATAAATTGCAGCTGGCACTCACAATCACACACATTTGCTGCACACACAAGCCACACATACACACACGTGCGACATGTAAAGCACACACACACACACGCACACAGGCGTACAAACAAAATGGCGCGTTGTGTAAAATGTCACACAGCATTGACTGGCAGGCTGAAAGTTAGGTTCAGACGTGGCAGCAAATTGCATTAGCTTCAGGAAAAGTAGGTCTCTAACTATAGCTGAAGGATTCTGAATATTGATGCAACAACAGCACATACATATTTAACATAGTATACTATATGTTGTAATCAGATTTATTAAATGAACTTTTCTAAAATGGGGTCACAAGTTTACACACATCTAGGTGCAATGTTGTTGAGAGAATTACTTGTATGTGTTGATGGCGCTTGCGAAGAACAAGTTGTTCTTGTTTAAGAAAGTTGAAAGAGTTCTAGATGCTCATACAACTAGACATGATCATTTTAAGCTATAACTTTTCAGTTATAATAGCTACCAAGTTTATTATAAATAATATGTATATATGAACAATCGGTACAAAAACTACTCCAATTTAAACGACTTTCTGGCTTGTAACGATCTCGAATGAGTAGAAATCCTGCCAAGTCCTTTGAGGTACCTAGGGCTATTGCGAAATGGGTTTCGTTGTCTGAACGTCCCTTAAATTAGTAAACTGACTACAAAAGCACAGCTGTTGGCCAGCGTTCGAGTGAAATAACAATAACGTACTTAACATACGTACACCCACACACACATACATACATGTATACATTTAAATACACACACACACACAATCAACCGAACCAACAGTTGTTGCTTCCGCTTCATGTCGTTGTCACTCGCCATATCTGTTAGCTTGTCCTTTTAGGCTGTTCGCTTGTGTAATTTGATGCGCGCTTTTAGTTAATTGTGGCAGCAGGACATGAGCATTGCCTGTACACACACTTACACTTACAGCTAGTATGTAGATAAATGTATATTAGTATGTACAGATGTGTGTGTGTGTGGATGTGTGTATCACAAATAGTTACAGCATTACATTGCGCTTAAGTGACATTTGTCGCAGTTGTTGCCGGCCAGCCGCTCGGTCACATGTGTGGCTCGTATTTCTCGGTTGTTGATAACTCTCTTAGTGGGTGCTGTGGGGGTCTTTGTAGCGCACACACACCCACACACACGAATACAAACAATGACATTTGCGCATTATAATGTGAACATATAGCCACATTTCTTTATTGGTATATATATATACTCGTATGTTTGTTTGTTTATGTATTTGCCGTTTGCCATTTGTGTGCATGCTTTCCTTTTTGCATTGAACTTGTTATTGAGCAAGTATTTTAGTTAATTAATTTTGTGGTCAAGTGCATGCACACAACCACACCCACACACACATACCGGTACGGTAGATAGCTATGACATACATAGCTATGATTTGAGCTTATGGTTTGCAATTTTCGTTTGCTGCATTTCTCGTTTTGATTGGCTTTTTGTGGCAAGTGCTGAGCATGCGGGTATATGGGTATGCATGTATGTGCGTGTGAATTTTTGGTAATACATATTAAATCTGCACAGTTTCTAATCGGATTGAAAGGCTATGGATACTCTTTGCTTATGTGTATATCAAAACTTTGCAAAATCGAAATGATTGTGGGAATTGTGTGTCCAATTTCTCGTTGCCAGAACTGGGTTAAGCAGGGGCTTACGCAAAAGAAAATCAAGGTTGTAGATTTATTTGGAAGCCAAAGCAACGCTATTCAATATTTAGTATGATTATAAATTCTTACGCCCATTCTGTTACTCATATCCACTGGCATTTATAATTAGGGCCAAAAGCAGCTCAGTAGAATTCGCACTTATATCGCAGCTTTCATTATTTGCTCCAGCACTTAAAAGTTAACAATTTCATAATGCTCGCTCACATTTCGTAATTATGCTTGGCATATGCGTACATTTCAACAACTTTTCAATTACAACAACAACA
The DNA here is from genome assembly GCF_003285725.1 of Scaptodrosophila lebanonensis. Lineage (NCBI taxonomy): Eukaryota > Metazoa > Arthropoda > Insecta > Diptera > Drosophilidae > Scaptodrosophila > Scaptodrosophila lebanonensis. Next base: position 15,380,079 of record NW_022060538.1, read on the forward strand.
ACAACAACGAGTAAACTACCCTGAAAATGGCCGAAGTCACTTAATTGGGGTTAAAAACTTATTGAAGCGCAAAATACTGAACGGCAGCAACTGTGATGGAAATATGGAATGTCCATTCAACTTTCATGTGTATAAAAAGTAAAATTAATTGAGCACCATCATACAAGCTTACACACACACATACACTCATACAAATATGCTGCAGATGTACTATATATTTGTAGCACTTTTGTTTTAAATTCTTCTTTTTTTCGCCATCCGCGTCTTCCCCTGGCCGCTTGTCAATCTCAACACTTGCCAAATGCATGCAAATTTATGCCGCAGTGCGAGGAATATGCTTAATTTTATAATGCAAATACTTGTATATGCTGCGGGTTGTGCAAGTTGCTATTGTTGTTGTTTTTAACATTCATTTAACTGCCTCCACATGCTGCCAGTCGGCATGATAGTCGACCAGCCGACCAGCCCACTTGAGCACTTGGACATGGTCCAGCGCCCCATTAGTCATCTTTGGCTAAACGCTGTTTGAGTTTTGTATTATTGGTCGCTCCATTGGCCGCTGGATTGCTGGATTGCCGGATTTGCAAGCTGCCAGCCTTAGTATATGCCGAGCCTTTCCCCATTGCCATCGCACAGTGGTGTCGTTCACATGCAATTATCAGAGCTTTTCAAATGTAAAGAAAGAAACAGTTTTGAAATGTTTATATTTATCCTCGTTCTGCATATATTTAAAAAGTTTGTATTATTATTGCATTAAATTTTATGAATTAGAAACTTTAAGAGCATTATAAAATTGTCTTTAGAGGGAGGAGTGCTTGAGTGCCAGAATTGGCAGATGTTTGTGATTGTGGCAGGATAAAAAAGATCTTGATGTAGTCCTAGATCTTGCAGGAACTCTCCATAATGATCGTAGATTGTTGATTTGTGCGTGTTTACAGAATGGTAGTGGGAATTTGGAAATGCGATTTTATTTCTCTAATGATGTCTGGCAAGTGGTATGTAATTATCCGGGGCAATTAGTTCTGCTTTTACTGCAGCATCTTCTTTTTCATTACCTTTTATTAGCAATAAAAAGGATCTCAAAAAAAATGCAGAAAATACCAAAGTGATCTTAAAAATAATAAAGTACAAGTAAAATAGTTGACAAAATAATAAAAGAAAAGGAAAACATTAACAACGTTTTAAAATTCTCAATATATGTTTATTGACTGGCATTCATAATTTTAATTCAATTTAGGAAAAGAAATTAGATACTTTTCTTTGTTCTATCAACAAATTATCATAAATATTAAAATAAGCATATTAAGAAAATTAAAACATTCAAATAAGTGTGTTAGGGACCTGAATACTTTTAGACCTGTCTCAAGATATGTAAGTGTACCCCCTCCCCTGCCTTTTACAAGAATCTTACATATATATCTAATAATTTTATCTTTACAACTATTCCCAATTCCATTCAGTGTCAAATTTATTTGGACAACATGAACATGCATTTGTTTATTCTTGTTCCACTGTGCGCGACTGCTGCGTTTTTATGTGTGTTTTTTATTGGCAGCCGGCAGTGTAATGCAGACTGCTGTCCGATCGCAAAAGGGGGGAGTGGGTGCGCCACTGATTAGCGTTTTGCATGCGAAATGCATAAATCACCAGACGAGCGAGCGTTCCGAGCGACAGTCCCCCAGAGTTGCAGCTTCCAGTTGGTGCCCCTTGTTGCTTGTCGCTTGATGTTGCTGTTTTTGTTGTTGTTGTTGGCCAGTTGGGTCTGTGCGCCGCTGTTGACATTTTTATTGCCTGAGAAAATAGAATTTTTTGTGTTGTTGTCGTTGATGTTGTTGCTGTTATGGCTGCAACGAACTACGCGTTACTGCATTTATGTATAAAAAGATTTAGCTGCATAAATTTGGTTTTTATCGCAACTAAATGGCCATAATACGCAACGAGAGCGCCTTCATTGCGGTTTCATATACATACATACCAACATATTTTTTCGGAAAATAAAATAAATAGTCAATAAATAAAAGTGGTCGTTGCTGTTGTCGGTGGTCGTACGAGTATATGCATTGAGTGGGCGTTCACATAAAAGCCAAATGGCCATTTGATATAAAGCCCTGCAGAAATTAAAGACGTTACTATACCAGACCATGTTGGCCATAAAGGCAAATGGCGATTGCGATGGAGATGGTGATGGCGATGGCGATGGCTAAGGCTATGGCGCTGTCAAATGCATGAATCATAGCCGGGCGAAATGTTCGTTGTAACAACATTAACAAAACATAGGAGAAATGCAAAAAGTAATAAGGAAAAGACTTTTACTAATTGAGGCCAAAAGCAGCTTGAAAGTTGCTGAATGCCGGCCGTTTGATGCCTGTTGACTGTTCCAGCGCTTACAAAAAAAAACACACACACACACACAAAATAATAATAAAAAAGAAACAGAAGAAGAAAAGGAAATTATGAGCACGAAGAGAAAATAATTTTATTTTACAGGCAAGGCGGCAGCCTTGGCTTTTTTCCTTAATAGCTCTGAAGATTCTTGGAAAAAATAAAGCACAGCAGTGGCAGTGGCAGTTGGAGAACCCTTTCTCAAGCCGCAGCTACAAATGCGCGCAAGCGTTGAGCTGTGAAAAGGCACAACAGCAGCAGCAGCAGCAGCAACAACAACAACAACAACAAATATAACAGCAGGAGCTACTAAAGGACCAGCCAAGTGAAGTGGCGTGTGGCGTTGGCGGCTTTAGCGTCAACGTTGGCGTCAGCGTTGACTGCAAAAATGCGTTCTACTTAATGTTGCTGCATGCATTTATAGCAAATATTTCCCATGCCGCCTGCCTGCCCACAATTGCTAATGATGCACAGACGCCGACAATGGCGACGACGACGCTGATGAGGAGCAGAAGAAGAAGCAGCAGCAGACATAGCTATAGCTATCTAGCCAGTTCGCTCTTGTCATTAAGCTGTGCAACATTTACAGTTCTTGGCTTGCTTGCTTGCCTTTTTTTTTCTTTCCGTTTTTTGCTGTTGTTGTTGGTGCTCTTGCCTTTGGCTGACTTGGCTTACTGCTTTTCGATTTAACTGCTGATAGCTTTTGAAGTTAGAGTAAAGTTACGTAGTACACTTGGCGCACACTTATCTATCATTATCATCAGCTGCAGCAGCAGCAGCAGCAACACACGCACTCACATGCACATGTTGCTGTTGCTGTTGCCACTGACGGCAACTTTTCTATTACGCTGCAAACTGCACTTATCGTCGTCATCTGCAACGCCATCGTCGGCAAGTCAGGCAGTCAGCAAGGCAGGCAGGCAGGCAGCTAGTACGTCCACTCTAATCACTATATGCATCAGCTTGATGGCATTAGTTGGGCGCAGGCAACCGCTGTTGTTGTTGTTGCTGCTGCTGCTGCTGTTGCTGCTACTACTTCGGCTGCTGCTTCTGCCGCTATCTTAGCAATGCGCTCAGCTGACACTGCCGAGGATGACGATGACGACTAAGACGATCAAGACGACTGTAACGACGATGAGTTTGGCTGGCAGCTGTTGAATCAACGGCGATGCTGCTGCCATTTCGGCTTGATTTTTCTTTACAGTAGACATTAAAGTTATGATATATTGTAGTCCACATTTTAATCTTGGAACTACATCAGACCTTTGCAGTTGGAACAAGCTCTTACCGAGTTTTATCTTTTATTTGAAATGAAAATCAATTTTGTAGTATAACTAAAATATTACTTACATGTGTTGTTAATTTTGAGGCGAAAAACATTTAAGCTTTTATTATAATATATGTATTTCAATGGCCAGCCATAGTTAGAACTGGCAGGCCATCGTCTTTAATTTAATTTTATCAAATAAACAAAGATAACAAACATTTATTCTGAAATGCTCACTATTGAACATTTTAAATAAAAATAGAACAAAGTCTGCATAAGCCAAAGGTTTTGAGAAACCTCAATGTCTTTACATTTTTAATTTTCCTAGGAAATGGTTTTTGTTTATCATGAAAAAACCTCTTTAAAGACTAAAAAATAATCAAAAATAATATTCCACTCTATTTTCAACAAACAAAAGAATTTTGTGTCGAAATTTCAAGTTTTTAGCGATTACTTCTACTATATACATATAGAGCTGATTATAAATTCCTAAATATATATTATAGTACTTAGTGAGTAATAATCAAGCTCATCTGGATTTAGTGGAGTTTTTTTTTAATGTGCATTGTCTTTGTGTTTCATTTGAGGAATGAACACTGTATGTTGCATCCGCAGCAAGTGCGATGCCTGGCCACACTTTTTGCTGTTGTTGTTGTATTTTACTTGCCACAGTCAAGGCCTTAATTTTTGTTTAATGCCAGTTTGTGCCGCCTGCGGCTGCTTTTTGTATAATTTTTGTTATGAATTTGCTGGAAAATTGCAATTTTATGTGCAGTTTTTGCCGTTGTGGTTTAGTGCTATTATTATTAAAATAATTTAATTGCTTATTAAATCATTTTTCTAACCCTGCTCTTTCTCATTTTTCTTTCCCTCTCTCTCTCTCTCTCTCTCTCTCTCTCTTTATTTTAGGTAAGTTTTTAAGCACAACAAATTGGCAAGTGGATCGCGAGGCCGGAGCGTGAGTAAATCCTATATCTGTGTATGCTGATCTAATTAGTTTGCAGGCGTGCCTTGTTCTATAACTTTATTACCCTGACAACCGGTTCTACTACACGAACAATCAACGTGCCGTCAAATTAAATGAAATTTACACTTTACCGTTAAATAGAAAAATTGCAAGCTTTAAGAACTACGGCACGCCAGTTTGACCATAACATTTAATGCCCTCTCCTCCATAAGTAGGGGTACGAGCAAATTTGTTTTAAAACTAGCTGCCAGGGCAATGAAAACGAAACGCAACCAGCATCAGTATTTGACACAATTTCGCAGAGTAGTTGTTCAACCAACAACAACAAAATAAAGGATAAAAAGCAATGTTATAGATATTTCATAAAAAATGCAATGCGCTAACCAAAAGCGACCTACCGATGGCATCCACGTTAAACTAAGAGAGAAAAAAATAAATAACTTGAGGTTTGGTTCATAACGAAGCTGCTTTGCACTACAGAGAAGGATTTGTATAATGGATGTGAAATGAGATAGAATACGCCTCCTAATATTTTATTGCATTGCAATAAAAAAGAGTGATTGATAGGTATTCGATTAAGATTTCAAATACATTATGTATTCAAAACTACACCTTATATATAGAAATATATATATGTATATATTTTAAAATAATATATATGTATATATCTTAAGGTATTCGTATAAATAAATAACTGCTGTCTGCTAAGCCCTAATCCCATAATTTAGATAGTAAATATTATCATGTCTAGAAGCCAGACCATCAAGTCTTTCTGTATTTTTGCGAAAGGAATAACTCGCTTTTTGAAACTAGAACTTACGATGTTCTTTTATCCGTCATGACAAGATAACTATGAAATTAGGAGTCCCTACTTATAGTAATGTAGAGCAACAAACTGAACCTTGCCTCAATGCACTTGCAAAAAGTAGAGAAATTGCCACTATACTTGTTGTTGTGCCTAACCCCCTTCATGCAACTGGTATGTTGTTAATGCATAGTGTAAAAAAAATAAAAAAAAAATGAGAGAAAAGCTTACAATCACGTAAACGTGAAAAATAACAAAAAAGTTGAATAAACTTTTATAGGCTTCGGGCGGCAGCGTCGGCGGCTGTTGCACAAATGGTAGTAGAAACCAAAAGGGAGCGAAAAAATGCCAAAACGTGAAATAGAAACTGCAGCCCAAATATGAAAGAAACAAATCCGGCATTACTGCACGACGACCACAGCGAACTCCAGTGCCAAGTGCTGTGCTGGTGGTGGGCCTGCCTGGAAACTGATTCGAAATCTGCATCGTACTGTCTTTGCCAATCTCCTTCCTCCGACCAGCCACTGGTACTGCACTTGGCCGCTTCAAGCTGCAGGCTCTGGACCACGCCAAACATTTTGGCGTTTTGCGTGTTATATTAGAAAACATTTAACAACTTGTGCGCATTGTTCAGTTGCATGTTGTGTGTAGTATTTAAATGTATTTTACTATGTATTTTTGCACAACATGCCCAGTTGACCTCATTCTCTGTACGCTTTTTTTCTAACCCTCGGCCGTCGATTTATAAAGTTTCATATTAGGATTCGGCATTGTTTTGCCAGTTGCCGGCTTTAGTTTGGCATGCCTGAAATACAAAAACTATAACTATTATTTACTTTTGCATGTTTTTTGAGCAACAATTTCGATTTGATTTTGTAGAGCATATGTGCGGAAATGTTTTGTGCTTCCTCTCTATACAGAGTTTTTGGAATATGGAATTTGATTTAAAGTAAATATCGAATTAAAATGCACATAAAACGGCAACCCGGCTTAGATATTGCTGCCAAATTGACATCTCAGCTTAAGCAAAATCTTTGGCAGAAGCCAAACATTGACCACAGAACTAACGACCGAATGAGGGACCTAAACAAACATTCAAGTGTCAACAAATTTGTATGGGCAGAGGTTCAAAGTAGTAGTGCAAATATTTTTGATAAACATTGTATGTATGTGTGAGTGAAGGGCAAGAGGGGGCTGCAAGGCTGGAAGGCAGACAATTGAATGGCTGTAACAGGCGCAGACTACTAATTTTGGAAGACTTAGGAAATGCACGGACAGCACTGTAGAGTGCAACAGTAGTGTAAATAAGCAACAGCAAATGTTGACAGACATAACAACAATAATAACAACAACAACGCGCATATGCAAGTAGAATCAACCACCACCAAAAAAAAAAGAAAAGAAAAGTGAATTGAAATTCTGTGACCATTGTCACGTTGCTTTCATTGCATACCCTAAATTAAAATCGACAAGGGCAATTCAGTTCAATTTGTGGCATTATTTGTAACATAAATAGATCTGCTAATAGACTTATCTTTGCTCAACCAAGCCCAAAGAATAAAAATGATCATCATATTATCATAATAAAACTTTATATAAGAAAGTAATGACAGTGAAAATTGCCAGTCGAGTCAATTAGTCAAATGAACAACTGTATTGGTGGACAGTTCCTCAAAAAAGTCTCCAAATTTCTTTCAGAGCGGCCCCAGCGAAAAATGTGGTTCTACTACTGTCTCGTCATTTCAGTTATTTAAAAAATCATCATTCGCTGCCTTTTATATGTTTCTGCTAAAGTATAGGATAGTTTGCATTTCTTTTTTTGTCGGAGAAGCTAAGAACTCTACTCCCTACATCATGCTTTACAAACATAACCTTTCATTCTAAGTTTATGGATTTACTTCTTAACCATTATGTGTCCATACTATATCATTTTTTCTTTAGAAAGCATATTTGAATTATTTCCAATACCTATGCATGCTATAACACAATAATTATTTCCAAATCAGGTCGGCTCTTCCAATCGCCATTATTCGAGATGGTCGAATTTCATATGTGGATATCAAAAATCACTATAGCTCTCAGAGGATGGAAGTTGGGTTCCAAAATCTTGTCATATTTTTTGTGTGAAGCATATATGTATTTGTCACTGTTTAAAAGTACTTGCACTTCTAGCATCATATAGTTGTTTCGAACACCTGCTTTATAATAAATTGGTTTTATAAATAATTAAAGTGGGAAGCGTATTCAATAGTCGCGCTCTGCCGTTCGAAGCGTCGTTCATTAAGAGTCGAACGGCCACCCTGATCATGTACACTTCTCCCCCTGATATTAGTTTTGCGAATAACCCTGTGATTTTCAATGCAAGGCCTGGTCGTTGGTACGTTTGTACGTCTGTCCGTTTATCCTGCCATCAATACTTGTCTTGCGCCAAAGCAACGCGCTCAGGATTTCGCCTCAACTTCATTTATTTTCTGTTTAACAGTATTTAGGGATTTTCAGGCATTCATTTGCCCATTGTATTGCTCGCTTCCAGTTTGCACCCCAATGAGGAAAAAATGCCCAGCCGAACCGAACCGAACCAGACGTTTCGACGCATAGGGTTAAATTATTTATTGTTAGCGTTCGCTTTTCCACCATTGTCGTGCGAGTTTTTCCCTGGAATTGTTGTTGCCCCAGACTAATGCCTTTCAAGTGTTGCGGCCAATCCGCAGACAAACGCGCAAAGTCCTTTCTAGGCTGTAATAATATTTGCCGCAGCAACTTTGCGATTTGTTTAGTGCCTCAATTGATGATGGCTCGGGATTAGGGCCCTCCTGTCTCAGTTTCTTGTTGTGGCCGCCGTATTTGTTGAGTTGGCAATTTAATTTGTGAGGCGCTTGGCTTGGCCTTCCTACAATATTACTTGACTTTTTGCCACAAACTTTGTCAGCAACCCAAAAATACAAATACAAATACAAAAACAACAAGAACCAAATTTAAAAAGTAATTTGCCCAACAAAAAAATTGTTGGTTTGTACTAGAATACAAGGCCAAAAAGCAATTTCTATGCACAAAAATTTTGGGAACCGCTTTCGAACAATGTCTCAGGAAGAAGATGGAGAGAGAGAGAGAGAGAAAAATCACAGCCACAACAGAGAAAGTCAATTTTCGGCACAGGCTCAACAGCGACAATAACAACAGCTACAACAACAACTACATAAAAAAGGAACGAGCGTGCCCAAGCTGCCAATAAATCCGTAACGAATCCTTTGCCGACGCACCAACAACAACAACAACAACAGGCGCGGCACAAAACACGAAAGGATCTACGCTTCAGTGCATTTTTGATGGACGTATCCGAGCGTAGCATATTGATGGCAAGTTTTGCGCATTTTACGGATATTGCACAATTTCTTTAGCACGATGCCCCGAAAAGAACGCATTGACTTTTAATGCGTCGCCCTAAAATTTTAACCAAATGTATGTATGAACGTAAATACTCGTCGTACATACATACATATTAAAAAAATGATTAATTGCTTGGGCGACACACACAAAACCAAAGTGGAGGATGATGTTGGCACGAGGCGTGGTAGACAGGCGTGAGCATTTGATTGAAGGGCGTCCCGCTTTTGCATACGCAAAAAGTCATTTTTAATTGGATTCCGAAGCCAGTGAGTGCGACCAACTAATAAAGATTAATTGTTTTTTAAAAGCAAAAAAAATTGAAACAAGACAAAATGCTGGCAACGAACAGAATTGGTGTGTTGTACTCGTAGAAGAAAGGAGCCGGAATATGAACATGACCAGGAATGTGAACAGTTTATCTATGTCAGCGACGCGAACGCACGCACTCAATTGGAAGATTAAATGCAATGTGGCCCCCAAACCGCCCTCCGGCAACAACAACATGGGCATGTCCTGGCTGGCACTTCTCTTGTGCCGCCCAAGCACGACGACACTTTAATTTTATGTTTTGTTGCCGTTGTTGCTGTTGTTGTCCCCAACATAGTACAATGTGTTATTGTGGCACTGTCCTTGTGCGACGTTTTCAGTATTATTTTGTCTTTTTTTTTGTTTTGTCATCGTCGTTGTTGTTCTTGTTGTTGCTATTATTTCGCATATCCTCAACCCACATATGTACGTATATATTCGCTACCGTATCCAACTGCCGACCATTCAAACATGCCGCTCATCCATTTTTGCGTATGAATTGCAAAACGCCGCACATATTTCACGTTATTGTTTGCTGCTTGGTTGGATCGTTGTTTGTTGGTCGGTCGGCCGGTCGCTCAGTCTGGTTGGTCTGGCTGGTCTGGGCTGCATGCCTGCCTGCCTGCCTGGCAGGTAATACTTACTTACGCCTTTACCCTCGACAAACTCCGCAAAGTCGTGCCAATGTGTCTACATATACATTTGATATATGCTTTGGTGTCGAGCATGAGTTAACTGTGTCACAGGCATCGTAAATTTTGCAACGTTGCATGGCACGGGCTTGAGTCCGGCTCTTTCATTCCAATAGGGTTAGGGTTGTCAGACTGTATTCCTCTGAAAAGTCCGTGTGTCTATGTGTGTGTGTGTGTGCGACTGTGGAGAGTGCATTGAAATTGCTAGAAATAATCGTTAAATGATGAAGTCTTCTTCATCGCCAGACACACGCAGGACATGAATACCAGAAATACACGGAGAGAAAGCTGACTCTCCTAAATCATAGCCGACTGCTTCCTTTTTAGGTTTCCAGACCTAGATCAGAGAAGCGAACTGCAACCTTTGTAATCAAACTAAAACTTAAATTAGTAAAAGAATCGATGGCTAGTTTCCTTTGCCTGCTGCATTTTTCTGTGCACACCGACTCCATTGCTCTGCTCCACATCCCTTCGATCTGCACAGTTTGTATAATTTTCACTTCCTTCCCTATATAAATAGTATAGTCTTTTAATATTTTAAACACAAAAATGTTTGCAATTTGTATTTAAGTGAAAGTGCATTTTTCCTAGCTGTCACACTCTCTTCGACTCAAATTGCTGTAATATTTTTAAATATTTTTCTCAGTGTAGTGCTCGCATGTGCGAACTTCTGCTGTCTCCGAGTAATGACTTATGTATTGCAGCGTTTTTTGGGTGGCTACATTAAATCAAAATTTATGTGGAGATCATAACATGTGGAGTGCAGTGGAGGAGAAGGGGAGCTGTTAAATGGGCTTCCGAGAGAGCCATTAACATGTGGCATTGCTGATTAATGTGTCTATACAAAATTAGACTAATTTAGTGTGTGCGTTTGCGGGGGTGTGAGTTCGAGGAGACGTATTAAAGACTAATTAGCTGCAGCAATTGCACTTTGAAGTGCCTGCCAGCGTCGAAACTGAAATGTCTGTCAAAGCAGCTCTCACACACACATATATTATATAATATATATGTATGTACATATGATGGTATCTATGGGTATATCTGTGTAGGACCAAATGAGTGTACGTGCGTGTGTGTGTGTGTGTGTGTGTGTGTGTGTGTGTGTGTGTGTGTGTGTGTGTGTGTGTGTGCGAGTAGCTGCCTGTCAAGAAAAATGATACACAAAACTGGCTCGGGCTTGCGCTGCTCGGGGCAGCGAGGTTAGCGGCAGCTGCCACTGCCGGTCTGGCTGCCTTATGCCTTTGGGCCCTTTTGTTTTATGCCGCCGACGGCCTTTGTTGTGTCGTTTGTCTGCCACAGCTCCTCAGCAGAGAAAAAAAGAGAGAAAGAGCAGGAGCGCGAGAGACGGAGAGGGATAGAGGAACAGAGAGGGACTTCTCAGTGCCGAGTATAATTTCGTTTAATATTGTGCATTTTAGTTGTGTAATTGTGCGTTGTTGTCGAGTCGACGACATTGTCATTTGACGTTCTCAGACATTGTCCTCGGGCTCCGGCTTGGATTGGCTTGGCTTCACTTTCCTTTTTCAATTTTTCATTTCAACTGAAATTTCATTGTCTTTGTCCGCTGTATCTTGTGTTTCGTTGTATTGTGGCAATGGCGAGGATCAGCTTACACTTCTGGCTGGACGGACCCACAGTCGCGTGGGTATCAGCAGCAACAACACCGCCAGCACATTGGTTCGAGGCCTGCCTTCAGTCCTTTACCTTGTCCTTTCTGGGCTGTGATCGCCGCTGTCATATTGCCGGGCACTAGCAGCGCCAGTTTTTGACAAGACATTTTCAGAGTTTTTAGTTTTATTTTATCTGATCGTGCGTCATTTGTAGTCAGTTGGAAAATTTTTATAATCGTACACACAGGAAGGTTCTTTAAAATAATTTTCATTAATGGCTAAAGTTTCTTTAACGTTTTTACGGCATATGCCAGCCCATATAACACAATTTTTAGACAAGAACGGCGACAAGCTAATCAGAATGATGAAATTTCAGTTTTATTTCCCCCTCTTCCTCTCTTATGTGGTTTGTCTAATGTGTTTTCATTTGTAATTTGAGCTAGTGTTCGGAGTTTTTTCTTGTTTTTTGGGACTAGCACAGATTGGAAATGAGTTGTGAACTAAAAACTGGCAGGTAATGAAATTTAAATGGGTTCCTTGAGTTCTGACAGAGGGCGAAGGTAAAAAGCGTGCGTGGTGAAGGCGCAACGATGAACTATCGTTGGAATGTGAATCTATTTGTGTGATCAAGGTTAGATCAAATGCTCAATCTAAACTGCCAGCGATTTGGCTGCCGTCACCTCCCAACATGATTAAAACTTGCTTTTATAACTACAGTAGAAATCGTTTAGGATGTATTTCAAAAACCTATTTATAAAAATGAAGGATAATTATTTATCTGTTTCAATAACTTCTCCTCCCACAGATGAAGCAAGTCAGATCAGTATATCATATACCGGTCATATAAACGATATGTGATTTAAGGCAAGTTTATGTAAGAGTATAAAAAACTTTATTGCTTATAAAAATATTGGAATATTGTAGCTTGAATGACAAAAAGCGAAAAATATGCTTTCTAATAAAATAATGTTGAGAGTATAGAGAGCAACAAATAATAAACGAGTGATCACAAACGAGAATAACTTCTTAGCAGGCTTTTTTTTTTGTAATTAAGCTTACATACATTTCGCTAATCGTGTTTAAAGTTAACTTGGAACGAGTAATAGTGTATGGTATATATATTTCTTTTTTATAGATTTAAAAATGGATAATTTTTTTTTGAGATCAATAATACTCGTATGTACATACATATGTATGTTTTTCTTCAATGGAATTTGTACTGTATTCTACTTAACGTCCATAACTCGAAGCTTTATTTCTTTTTAATTTTTAACCCAACTGACTACCCCCCATTGAGCGGCGGTCGTTCTGCTTTTTAAAGTCATTAATCAAGCCCCACTTAAAACCTAAATGCTTACGAATTGTATCGCTATTGCTCGGCACGATTTCAATGATAAGTTGTTCGTATTTTTTTCTGACTTTATTTTATTTTTATTAATACTACAATGCCGTTTTCTTTTACCGTTCCCATAAATTTCCATACGCATGCGCCTTTGACACAATGCGCACAAAACTTCCGATGAAATCTCAATAAACTAACCGAGATGCAGGCACACACACACACTGAGACAGAGAGAGACATACATATGTATATGCCTATGCTATACTCGTACATACATACATACATATAGGCAAATCAGCATGTAAATTTTGTCGCTTCTCTGGAATTGATTTATATCTGTAGCAGCCGGCTTGCCACAGAGGGAACTCCACCACATTTTATTATTCATTGGAAACTGAAGATGATGATGAGCGGCAACTTCGTTTCTTCGCGTTTCTTGGCGCAAATCGAGACAACGACAACAACAACAATAGCAATAACAACGATAGTAAAGGCGAAGAAAAACATAAACCGAGAGCGAAATAAAATTAAACAGAAAACGGCAAAAACGCAACTGAAGCCGCCATAAAACTGAAGCAAAATCAAAGCATTGAATTTAAATTAATTTGACTGGAGAACTGACTGGTGGGGGCCAACAGATTGAGGCACGGATCGACTGACTCATTCACTCACTGACTGACTGACTGACTGACTGACAGACTGACTGATTGGCTGATGGGGCTGGCTGAGAACAAGCAGACAAAGTTGTACGTGGGCATTTTCGTTTTATGGGTTAATTGCCATTGTTTGGCAATCAAAGGCAATGCCAAAATGATGCTGTTAAAAATGTTTTATTTTCTTTAGCTTCATTTTACTTTCTGGTATTTTTATATCATCATGGGGTTGCTGCTGCTGGAGCCAGTTAGTTGAGAAGCGGCCAATGATTTATGGGGCGCGGGAAATTGAAAAAGCTACGCCAGCGACAATATGACAAATTGACAAAATGGTAAATTAATCAATGAAAGTTGTCGCTCCTCTCCACTCTGCTCCGCTTCACGCGCACTTCCTTTTGTCATCTGCTGCCGCTAAATTGAATGCCAAATTAATATTTATGGGCAAGTTGTTAGCCAACTCAAGCTTAATTAATGAATGAGCGTGCAATGCAGCGCACAATTGCCAGCCATTTAAATGTACCGTACACTATTTACATTTTATTTTCATTTAAAAACCTTACACAGAACAAAAAAATATATATATATAAAATAAAATAAAATCACACAATAAGCGCTTGCGGTGCAATGTCAAGTATATGGGTAAAGTAAAAAACGGACAGAAGCCAGCAACGAAAAAAAGGATAAAAATTATAACAATGCCGCAAGTTAATGGACCACAAATATTTTTTAAATCGGCGAAAAAGATGACAACGTTGACGACGACGACAACCATGATGACGTTGACACCGACAAAATGAAAAGCAATAATGCAATTATTTTATCACACGCAGCCTGCAGCGACCAAATGTTATTTTTAAAACATACGAGTACATATCCATGGATGCTACAAAACCACACTCTTCAGCAAAATAGAGTAACAAATAAAAAGCAAAATGCCCAAATCTGGTAAATCATCATCTGCTGCTAAGATATTAGAAATCATATTTACATCACCTTTCTTGATTTTATTCCCTGGAATATTAAACTAATATTCTCACGTTTTCATGAATGTGCAGAATAACATAAATAAAATGGTTCGTTCCGAGAAATAGTATTTCGAATTAAACAGGACATACTATATGTGTTCCAATTGGCATAGAATGGTGAGGTTATATAGTAATTCGCACTGGAAGTGACTTTAAGCATTAATAACCAATTGCCTTATTACATATGGCTGTGATCTTGGGGTCATTCTCAAAATTAATAATCTGCTACTAGCTTTAGAAATTTGGAGTTATCTACCAAAATATTTCAAAACGAAAGAATGCTAATAGAACAAACAATAAATTAGTTGCAACTTCTTTTAGATGCAATTCTTTACTAGTATTTTCCTCTTCACTAAAGTACATAAACTCCAAATCAGATCACTTTATAATATATATACATTTTTGTCTGAAAATTGGTTTGGATGCTGCTGTCATTCTAGCTCTTTTACTTTCCGAGATCTTTGTGTTCCTACAGACTGCTGCCAGTCTAACTAACACGTTTAAAATTATCAAAATATGTTTACTTTTGAAGAAAAAACAGAACCATTACCTGACCATTATCTGACACTTCTGGCTGGAGTGAAAAAATACTGTCTAATGAAAGATTCGATATTTAAAACAGGAACGTTTATAGTTCGCGCCCATAAACATGGCATAGTGATGAGTATTCCTCACAATACTCTACAATGCAATTTTGTGCTCTTTGGTAAATTTATTTTGTTCAATAGTGTACGTATGTATGTGTGGATACATATGAATATATGATTATATGTATATACAAGTATATATGTGGGCATACATTATAGTAGGCGTACTAATAATAATAATAAAATTGTGAAAATAGCCATAAGCGCGCTCGGCTGACTGAGCGACTGTTCGACTGGACGACTGGGCGGGTAAATTGCCAGCCCGTCTGCATAAAAATTATAGCTGCATTTAAGTAATTGTTGCAACTGATGACAACACACGAACCGAGCAGGCCCGTCGTGCCTCGCCCGGCAGACTCCTTGCCTTGCCCTGCCTCGCCTCCTTCGCCTTGCCGCGTCCTGTCGCGTCGCGCAGAGCTGTCAGTTGCATTGACAATGAAGCGTTAAAATACGCAAAAAACTGCAGACATAAAGCGGCTTGGCATGCAGTTCATAAACTGCAGCAGCAACATCAGCAGACAACAAGAACAACAACAGCAACAGAGAGGACAAATTGGAGTAGCTGTTGCACGCTGCATGGGTGATCATAAAATATGCGCCCCACCAATAAAATTTTATTAAACGCCATAAAAATATTTTGTAAAATCGGCATAGAGCGTGTGTTTATTTGACTGACTCTCTGTTTGGTCATGCATTTAAAAATAATGCTGAAATTATGCAGAAGAGCGCTTGACAAAGGTTCATGATAAGGCGCCATAAAATCCAACAGAAATAATTAGCAATTATTTTTAAGGTCCCACTTGTCGATAAATATGCAGGGATTTTTATTTCATTTATAAATATTTGTTGTTGGCAATTAAAATCAACTTAAAAATAAATAATCGAAATAAATCTA
Source organism: Scaptodrosophila lebanonensis (assembly GCF_003285725.1). Lineage (NCBI taxonomy): Eukaryota > Metazoa > Arthropoda > Insecta > Diptera > Drosophilidae > Scaptodrosophila > Scaptodrosophila lebanonensis. The sequence goes on from NW_022060538.1 coordinate 15,396,057, forward strand.
AAATCAACAGCTGCCGGCAGATATTACATTCCGGGCTATAAAGTTCTTTTACACATGGGGACACTCAGACACTAACAGGATGTAAGTGTCAAATTTGTGTAAATACATAGTTCCAAGAATTACGGAGTTAGGGAAAAACGACTTATAGCGGTAGACTGAGTAGTGGGCAAGGAAAATGACACAAATTTGTTCTGGTTGGAGAAATATGAATACCAAGTCTGGTATGTCATCCTGATCAAGAATATATGAAGATATGATTTTTAGGGTTACTTTTAAAAATTAAAAAATATATAAATACATCCATTTTTCTTATAAGTTTATTAAAATTATTTATAGAACAATATTGCATTCATGTGGCTGCCTTGGCTAGCTTTGCAATGGCACATCTTTTAAGACCTTGGTGACGGTTTCTGGCCTGCTCGATATTCGCCTTAAAGGCCTGAATTAAATTCCGTGAATTGTTAATGGATCGTTCGCATAACATTGGTCCTTCACGGCACCCCACAAAACGGCTTTAAATCGCAGCACCGAGGTGACCATTTGGCATTAGAGAGAGCTAGTTCCACGATAACCGAACCTGTGTGGCATGAGCTGTTTGGGTTGGCGTGGCGTCCTCCTGAAACGTAAGATCGCCCAAGCCGACACCTTCAATTTTCGGCGACAAAAAATCGTTTATCATGCCTCTGTGGGAGTTCTACAGACCGAAAAGGCATTTCCAGCAGCATTTTCAAAGAAAACTTGGCAAACGATGCCACCGCTCCAAGACCCGCACCAAGCTAATCAACGATCATCCGATTCGTCCGACAAGTTGATTTTCAGCGGGAAAGAGCTGTCACTGTAAAAATAATATATGATTAAGAAAATAACTACCATATGAACTACCCTGTACATTCGCACTAAGCTTTAACTTTTAGAGGTTTGTTCGTTCCAATGGCCATACCGTCAGATAACTACGAAGGTTCCATAACGAACATTTCGCTAGTTTAGGCCGACAAATGTTTTTCAAATGAAATTAATCAAAAGGAAACAATAATTTGTTTTTGGAAGAATTGCGCGATTCTTAGACCATGTCGGTCGATGTTAGTGTTGTAAGCTCACGCTATAAGAAGGTGCTATCGAGAAAGCGCTACAAGAACCATCTAATTCATCACTTGTCTGAAACACACATACATACTTTCTCTATGATTCATTATACTTAGAAAAACCATCACCCCACTCCCAACTCTAGCGGTTCATTAGCTTTGCAGCGCACTCAATGCTGCGCGCCTTAAATCTATTTAAAAACTCTCACCCACCTAGAACAGAATTGCGTCTTATGGAGGCAGGCTTGTGGGTGGCGCCACATGCCACAGGCCGTACTGATAACCTACAATTTAACTGTGGAATTTTACTTCTGATTACTTTGTAACCGCGGCACGCTTCATTGCATGTTGCCAATAAGTAAAAAAAATCACACATCGATACACACACACACACACACGAATATACACCCACGTGGGGGGGTGAGGCATTGGGAGCCACACTCAGGCATAGCTAGTAGTAGTACGCTTTTTGACAGTTGAACGCATTTTTGACGCTTATTTCGTTGCGAACCAGCGAGGGCGCCACAAATTGCGTGAGTGTTGTTGCACGTGTCGTGCGTTGTCAACGGCAGCGTCGCACTCTAAAAGCTTTGCACAGCATGCGGCCCAGAGCACAGGGGACAGACAGGGCAGAAAGAGGCAGCAATGAGCAGTAAGGCAACAGCCGGCAGCTAAATTTCGCACTTGCAACTGCCAAAGCATCGCGTTGCTGCCAATTCTGCTGCCAACAATTCAATACTCACACGCAATTTGAATTGACTAATCCAAAAAGCATTTCTGACATTTGCTCTCGCCTGTTACTAATGACTTGCCACTTCTCGACGGTTGGCTGGCTGGTTGGTTGGTTGGTTGCTTGGTCGGTCCTTTTGGTCGATCGATCGGATGGTTGCAGGACGACACGGAAACAGGAGGGCGGGGAGAGAAGACGGCAAACCTGTGCGCTCGCGTTTATTTTCAGCTTTGCTGTCAGGCATTTGTCATATTTCTGTCAAATAAGCGCTTTTAATATTGATAGCTGCAGCCTTACGACTGTCAACGGCAACAGCAACAACAAAAGCAACACCAACGGCAAATGGGCAGCGGATGTTGGCTTCGGCGCGTTTTATTATGACTTTGCATCGCGTCGTCAGAGGCAGAGAGGCAGCAGCAGCTACGTGTGCAATCAGGCGTTTTATGTGATCGGCTTAATGTGAATTTATTGCATTTTTGGGTGCTGCCAGTAATGAGCTTCAAGAATTGGCCTTTTTTTTCGTCCCTGGGGGGGATTCGCGTTCGAGTTCTTAATGCCATACCGTTATTAATTTGGAACAACTTAAAATCAATAAAGCCCTTCAACACAAAAACATATGCAAAGCAACAGAATAAATCATGAAAAATCAATGCCCACATATAATGCAATATTTATGAATGGATATACATATTTCGTTTCTTTCCCATATTTTTCTGAAACTGTTCATGATGTTGCTGCTGATGATGATGATATTGGTGATGATGATAATGATGATGTGTAACTGTCAAATATTATGAGGGCATATCACACATTTTTCATTGTTTACACAATGAACAAAACCAACACGTTCATCTGTCCATTGTTGTTGTGTTTTTTCTATGATTATATCGGTGGTGTATCGGGCTCTGATGATGATTTATAAGCGGCTGTTTAGTAAACTGTAGCGCCATTTGTTTGGTTGCTTGAACAAATTGATGAGAATAACAAAATGTTAAATTATTAAACAGAAAATAAGCTTAAGGCCGCCAAATAAGTAAATGAAATGAATTCAAATCGCAACGCTCCCAAAACGGAAACTTTTTAAGCACCCGTAACGCAAGTTTTTAAACCACCTGCACGGCATGAAACCGCATGACAGGCTATGACCGGCCACCACCCGCTGCTTTTTAGTCGCTGCTTAAATATACCCAACAAATAAAAAGAAACAAAAAAGTTAAATATGAAAAATTATTTGAGTGTTTTAAAAAAAATATTATTGCTGTGCTGCTTGAGTCTGAGTAGCTGGTGGGATTGCCAATATAAACTTGGCTGTAAAATGCCAAAAGGTCACTGACGACATCACACAGTGGTTGTAAATTAAAATGTTTCAAAAAGTTCTCATGCTAAATAAGAAACAAGATAGAACGCTACAGTCGAGCAAGCCCGACAGTAAAATAGCCTGTACTCTCCACAAAAAAGAAAAATTAAAAAAAAAAAAAATTAAAAAAAAAAATTAAATTATTAATAAAAATGAATGAATGAATTAATTAATGAAATTAAATGAGAATACATGTTTATGTTCAGTTTTAACATGTATGTATGTATGTATGTATGTATGTATGTATGCAGCACAAAGTTGAACCAAAGCAGCAACAACAACCACAGCTGCGGGCAGCGCTGCCGACAGAGGCAGCGCATGAGCAGCGATTTTACTTATGGCTATAACTTTCTTCAGAATTGACCTATCATGATGAAATTTGGCATACGGACACATTAGTACTAACTGGATGTACCTACCAAAATTGATTTCAAAATTCCGAGAATTACGGAAGTTATAAGAAAAAACACGAATTGCGGGGGAGTGGGGGGTGCATCGAAAAAAAACTCAAACTCGTACTTTCTCGGCCTTATGGAAACCAAGTTTGGTTATTCTAGCTCTTATACTTTCTGAGATCCTTGCGTTCATACGGACAGACAGACGGACGGACGGACAAGGCTATATCGACTCGGCTTCTCATCCTGATCAATAATATATATACTTTGTGGGGTCTGCCACGCCTCCTTCTGTGTGTTACATACATGCGCACAAAACTAGTATAGCCTTTCACCCTTTGGGTACAGCCTATAAAAAGAAAAAACTAATGAAAACCTAATACGCAGCCGAAAACATTTTTACCTTGTGGGACCAACAAAATAATAACAAATTCTGAAATATGTTGAACGTATTTACTCGACGCCTAAAAGTTCATTGGCCAAGCTCTTCCTGAGAAGTTTTGAAATATTTGACAGCTATGGAAATATTATTTAGTTTATTTTGCAAATGTTTAATCTAGGCTAAAGATGGTGCAAAAAATGCTTAAAGTCCTTAGCAAAAAGTGAAAATTCTAATTCTAATGAAAAGTCAAATTCTTACAGTCCAAGCTGAGAGACTGGCTGCCTTTGAAACTGTTTATTAGTATTTGCAATTGAAACAAAATAGCTGAAAAAGTTTTGGAACATGCCAACAGAAAATCTTCGAATTAATAAACATGATGGGCTTCAGAAATTGTGCCACTGTGCCATCTCAGGGTTTATAGAGTTGGCAGCATCACAGCTGGAAACTTTGAATGATTGTGCACTAGGCTTTAAGCCGTACTATGCCGGGCCAATTTGCATAGAATGCTGCCTGCGCACACTTGAAAACTGTTTAACCCAATTTATTTGTGGCAGTTAGAGCACATCACAATAGTACGAGTAGTAACAACAATAGCAGCTGCAACCACATCAATCAGCCGCATTAACAGCAGGCCACTTCAATTTGCTCTAACTGCTCAATGAGTTTAGAATGTTGTTGTTGTTCCTGTTGCTATTGCTGTTGCTGTTGGTTTTTTAGGGCGCAGTCAAAAGTCAACTGGCAGTTGGCAATTTTGAACTTTAAAGTGCAATTAAGCGCATAACTCCCCATATGCATAGCCCAGCTCTGCAAGTGCAGATCTATTTGAATGCAGCCTGCTAATAATTGCTGAAAATGCCTTTAAATTTAAGCAGCACAACAACTGCGGTTTTAATTAGAGTCTTGTGTCCATGGGTAGGGTATATTTGTATGATTGTACGTTTGTGGAGTCATGTGGGTATTTAGCAAACAGTCAAGTGGTTAGCACATAAACAGCTAGCTAGACAGATAAATTTACTTCACATTGTGTCAAAATGGCTAGAGCCCGGACAAGAGCTCCAAAGGTAGTCTTTGGGACTCTATATACTACTGTATGTATGTACGTATGTATGTGGACACACCCTCGAGCGTTCGCTTGACTAGGTTGACATTTAAGTCAGGTTGTAATTAATTTATTGAGCGCGCACTCATTCGCTTTCAATTTCAAGCATTGTGTGTGCCTTGCGGGTTGTAAAATTTTAATGTCCACTTCATTATCTCGATTTCAAAATCTAATTACCAAAAGTGACTGCAGCAATGTGTGGCTATCCATGTGGCTGTGTGTGTGTGTGTGTGTGTGAGTGAATGTGTCCCTCTGTTTGTCTGTTTGCTTAGTGACAGTAGTCAAAGGCACTCAAAAGCGAGATATGTTTGTATGTCTGCAACTGATGGCCAACTTCACTTTTGGTCGCAATTAAAGCCAATGTGTAAGGTAAGCCAAAAACCAAAAAGCAAAAACAAAAAAAATATATATAAATAAAAAACGGAGAAATACTTTAATTGGTTCACCGAAAACCCAATACTCTTTCAATAATTGTGGCTAGAACCTATCAAAAGTGTTAGCTGCATTCCATAACTGTTCTCAGTAGATAGCGTTTAAAATTTTAAATAAAAGTATATGTCAGACGATCGTTGATTTGTTTAAAAATGTATTTTTTAGCAATGTGTTGAATTTTCAAATGTCTCTTAATATTGAAAATTTTTTCAATACATTTCAGTAAATGTCTTTCAAACTTGAAAATATTTATAATATATGTCATACCTTTGCATTTAGTTATAGTCTATGTTACCATTTTATCTAGTCTAGGATTGTGTAGGCTATATCATATATTTATGTTATTTCTCCTACATATCTCTTGTGATCAGCTAACGTTTTACTTTACGCTACAAACAGCAGACTATATGCATAATGCCCTTTTGCTAGGGTGTTCAATAAAAAATTGTGGCATGAAAGGCGCGAGCGCGAGCGTGAACGTACGAGTATGTTGGTGCCGGCCTCAGTAGCTGGGGCAGCAACTTCATCGGCGACTTGGGCGCTGGCCTTTATTATCTTGATGAGCGCCCAAACTATTTTACGAGCTCAACAACAAGTTAATTAGCCGTCGGTATTAATGGTCTTTGTTCGTTCGGCTCGGAAACCGAAGCGCGGCAGTTGCTTGAGATGCCGCCAAAAAATTTTATGTTGTCAAATGTTTTGCCTACTTCCTATCATTAATGAAGACGCCCCCCTCAGAGAAGTAGCTAGCTGTTGTTATTTTAGCTGTTGTGTTTGCTTAACGTTTCTCATTTGATTTGCTTATTTAATTTTTATTGCCAAGACGGCAGTCGTTTCCTTTCCACACAATTTGGCCAATTTTTGCCATTCTTTGCGTTCCCTTTTCACTGGCTTTGTCTTTTTTTTTTGTATGAGTGTGTGTGTATTTGCGCCTCAAGCTAATGACAATAATTAAATTGACAGACAGCTTGTAGTTGTGTGTGTGTGCTGGGCCAAGTGCGTAAGTAAACAGCGGAGACCGACGATGCCGCATGTTAATTAGCCTTGGTCTTGGAGTTTCTTGCCAGGCAGCTGCGCGTTACCGGGCGTGTGAACATTTTTGTTGCTACATTTCCGTTGCACACCTGCGCGAGCAGCAATGCAAAAATTAAATAATAAATAAATGGTTAAGTAAACACCAAAACGACTGCGCAAATAATTTTAATTAAATGCCAATTGCGCATACGCCATGTATGCACCGGCAATGGACCATTGGACGATGAAGTGCCGCAGATAAAACACCGCAAGTGCCAGCTGACAGCTGTTGCCGTCGTCGTCGTTGTTGTTGGCGTTGCCGTCGTCGCTGTCGTATGAAGTGTTGCAACAACAATAACGACAGATAAAATAACAACTACAACAGCAAAAGCAAAAGCAATAACTACAACAATTGGCCCGCAAGTTTATTGACGCTTAATTTGATTTGCTCGTTGGCAATACTCACAATTGGCTGTTTGAAAGGTCGAAAAGTCAACACGCCGCGCGAACGTAACCGCTTGTTTCATATTATGTCTGAATGACACCGTTTAACGGCGTCCCACAACAACGGCAACAACAACCATAAGGTGCCATACATTTTGAAACAAACGACGCGCCATAAACAAATTAAACTTAACAATTTATAATGCGATTGACGCCCACAAACATTTCTGTAGAATTTGTAGTTTTTTTTTGTTTTTTTTTTTTTTGTTTTTTGTTTTTGTTTTGAGGGCGCTGGCGAGCAACTTGAATGAAGGCAACAACTGCAACATCAACAACCATTGCCAGGGCAACAGCAACAAGTCAACAAATGATTTTATTTTGCTTTTATTTATATACTATATATATGTAAGGTTGTTGTTGGTGTTTCTGTTGTTGTGCTCCCTGCGCCTAACAACAACAATTTTCGGCTGCGCCTGCTGTGCTCTGGCTGACTGCGTTGGCGTTTTGGCTTTTAAAACAAAGCATTTACAATTTTAAAAATTTTTTTTAAAGCCATCCGACGCTTAGTTTCCGCTTCACAAGCAGACACATACACACACACACTCATACACATGCACAAACTTACACCAACTTTGACCCAAAATATGCTGCAATAGGTCGCGCCAGAAGTGAAAGGGTTTATGGCTGTTGCTGTTTCTTTTATTGTTGTTGTTGTAACTGTGGTTGTCGTCGTGATGTCGGTGACAGCGGCTTAACTTATGGCATTTTTATACCATTTTCATTTTTCATTAATTTGCGTGCACTTGGCACGACGCGCTGGACGTGCGCTCACATTAGTTACGCCTTTTGCGGCGCTCCCAAAAACAGCAAATTGCATGCAAGCAATAATAACAGAAACTACAACAGTATTAACTAATAGAGCTACAGAAACAATGGCAACAATAGCAGCAGTCTCAGATTTATGCGCTAAGGTTTAAAGGCCGCTCTATAGCCAGATATTTTTCAGTCGATTTTGATGTGGAAAAATGAACTTCAATTTCAATAACAAATTGTTTTCAGGTCCTTTATTTTCACATCAGTAGCAACCATTTATTAAGTAGTCAAGTTTATAATTAAATTAAGAAATGATTATGTTCAATAATTAACAAACACTTATCTCAAATCGAATAATAAGCATAAATATGTAATAAAAAACAATCGCCCCTCTTTCAGAAAGAAATGAATCAAAAGAGATGGAAGTGACATTCTTTTAGAAGTATCTTCAATTACTTGTATTTTTAAAGCATCACATAATTAATGTCGTCAATTGTTGGCCTGTTATTATGCTTAATAATAATTCTTCATTTCAAACCATTCGAGTGTATCACAGAAAACGCTTTATTAAGCTATTTTTCCAGATCACAGGAATAGCTTTGAAATTTCAATTATTCGAGTATTTGTTCGGTAAATTGATTTGTGATGGATTTTGTGAATATATATTTGAACAGTTATTACCGTGATCATTGTTTCAACATGGGCTACCAAATGTTAGTACTCGTAAAGTGGAAATTGAAAAAAAAACTCGTTTTTCTAAGAAGAGATATAAAATCCCAAAAAATAGCTAAGTAAGTCAGTAACAAACATTTAGCTTTTAGTTTGCTTGATTCGATCACCTTTCTTTACTTAATAGGTATTGAGTTGCAATTTACAATTACTTGCAATATACGCGTATATCCTATCCATCTATGTATAATTCATTTCTCAATATTTTTCCACCACTCTTTGACCGAACAGCAAAAAAAGCTTAATTCATGACATTTGCTGGACAGTTTTATTGGTGAATAATTGCTCATCATTAAACAATTTGTACGGCATGGCATCCAATGATTGATCTATGTGCAGCAAATGAAACAAAACAGCTGGCAAACAAAAGGCAAAGGCAAGGCAAGTCAGCAGGAAAAAAAGTGGCTTAGTCAGGGATACAGAGGAAGCGGCAGAAGCAGCACTTTATATAAATATGGCCAACGCACGGCAGGCAGCACATAAATTATATGAGTCCAAGGCAGGGGGCTGTGGATTATGGCAATGATTTTTTGTTGCTGTTGCCAGCGTTGCAACCACTAAAATAATCCATTAAAGATAAACTAAAAGCAAACACTAAACTTTTGTGCTAACCAAAGAAACCACAGGCGCGCACACCCACGCGTCTGGAATATAGACAGGCAGCCATACCGACAGACAGACATACATACATACATACGCGTGGAAACACACATGAACATGCGCTGATAATCAATCATTTATCAATGAGCGCGGTGGGAGCACACACCCAAAAACTGCACTTCCCACAGGCACACACAAACACACAAAACATTGATGCAGTGGTTGTTGTTGCTGTTATTGTTGTTGTTGTTGTTGTTGTAGTTGGAGTAGCTGAAGCTTTTAGTTTGCGTTTAACGCCTCATAGATTTCCTAAAGCGTGAAAATGCGTCAGCGATGCCTGCAAAGTCAAAGGCGCGACCCACATGGGAGTCGATGACGATGACGATGCCGATGTCGTCGATGTCAGCGCGCTTATGATAAAGTGAGATAGGCTGTGAGTGTGGGTATGAGGGTATATATATGTGTGTGTGTGTGTGCATTTGTGCACGCACTATGCGCTCTGGCAGGCCGCAATACCTCCTCCACCTCCCCGCCACAAACTAAACGCAATGCAGAAGTGAATGAATGCCTCGACAACATGCGAACAGAAGCGAGTGGCAGCTGATAACGCTGAGAATATTCGGCAGTGCTTCAGATTGTAAGCCTACACTTGGAGAAAAGTCTGATAAAAAGCCTAAAAGTATGCAGACAAACTGTTTACTCGTATTATAGGTAGATAATATCATAAATTGGCAGGTCTCAGCGCAGATTATAAGGATTTGGATGAAAAAGTGTAAGGAATATAACTTACAATGACTTGTCATATAAAGCTATAAAACGTATATAGTGTAGTAAAAGGCATTTAGCTTATTAACCGAAACTTAGCTATAAAAACGACTCGAGTGTGAAGAACGGATCGAGCTCAGTATTAGAATAATTTTGAAGAGACTGGTCTTTAATACATCCATTCTTGGAAAAGACAATAATCTTCTTTATTTTCTGTACAACTCATCATTACTGATTATTCTTGATCTTGCTGTGAAGATAAAAAGTTCTTCTAAATATTTTGATTACTATTCCAACTGCTTGAGTTTTAACTATACATAAAATATATGGATTATTTACAATTATTTCATACCACTTCTCCTAAACCGATTATCTAAAATTAAAAGACGCTCAAATTGGCTCTAATCATAAATGGTTTCATTGAGTTAAGTTTTTCTCTCACTGTGCTGGTGCTGGAGTGCGTGTGCGGTTTGCTATTCACACAAACGCCATGGGCTTAATTAATTTTCTAGCATTTTGAATTTGATTTGAATCTGGTCGTCGCCGTTCATAGACATTTGCTTGCGATTTGAAATGCAGCAGTAAATGCCGCGGGTTTCTTGATTTGCCATTAGTAGTGTGGCCAAACATTTCATCTAACATCTAGCCCTGACTCTGGGGGTTGAGCAGAGGGTTATATATTTATATATGTGTATATATGAGAGTGTGTGCGTGTGTGTGGGTATATCTATGCTAATGCGGGTGTGTACACAATTGAAATTTATGCAATCTCCTAAATTATTTAAAACATTTTGCTGACTCTCACATTTGATTTTGATGTTCTCTGTACTTGTAGATGTTCGAGCCAAATGCGATGAACAGTGCCGGCTGAGACACGCCGCTGAGTCCCCGCGCGATGAAGTAACAAGAAAAGAACAACTGCGGAAAACTCTTCGTTTAAGCAGGACATTTGAAATGCGCTAAAATACAGTTTAAATGCGCGACGAGGGACAACGATCATGACCATGATGTTGACGATGATGACGACAGCGTCGAGAACCAGGACTAAGACTAAGCGGATGATGGCGATGCTGACGACGTGTGGCGCGTGTGTGATATGAAAATGCAAAAATGCGTTATAAATTTTTATGAGTGTACGCGAGCGCATTAAATTTTAACGACTTACAGTGTACTCGTATGCATGTGTGTTAAGAACGCCAAGCAATTTAAAACAATACACGCCGAACTTTAAAAGCACAAATCTGAAGGCGCTTCAAGCGCAACTCACATTACACATAACTATTAAAAAAAAAAAAAAAAAAAAAAAAAACACAAAAAACGAAGAACAAGGAGCAAAAACAACAACAAGGCGAACAGCAGCTACAGCGGAAATTGCATGTTTAGCAACAGCAACAACGGCAACAGTAGCAGTAACAACAAAAGCAACAGCAACAACAACAATAATACGAACAGGAGCAGGAGCAGGAAACAGGCCAAGTCTTCAACAGTAGCAGACTGTGCAAACGCACTTAGCACGTGACACGGACGCGCGAGAACATCGTGTAAGCTCTTTGCACACTAATAGACGCCATTTTGTAACGGTAATTGGCGCCGCACACGTGAGCCGCCAACACTCAGATAGAAGAGCGACCCCCCAAAGCCGGCCAGGTCCACTTAAAGTACCATTTTTGTAACCGACATTCCTCCAACATGGCCGTCAGCAACATTGTCTGTGAGTGGCTGCGAGCATTGGGTCTTGCCCAATATGCCGAAAGTTTCCTCGACAATGGCTACGACGATTTGGAAATTTGCAAACAAGTTGGTGACCCCGACCTCGATGCGATTGGTGTGGAGAATCCCGCACATCGACACAAGCTGCTAAAGAGTGTGCGCTCTTTGCGTGAGAAGGGCGCCGCTTCGGTGTATTTCATGCTCAACGATCCGAATTCGTTATCGGGCAGCATGGAGATTTTATGCGAGACCCCACCAAGCAATGAACTGGAGTTGGTGCTGCGCGAACAGCTGGAGACGGATGGCGTGCGTTTGACAGCGCATCCATATTCGACACCGGTAAGTGAGAATGCAATTATATGGTATAATAGTCTTACACAAATATGGAGCGTAGTCGTGTGCAGAGGGTTTGTTATAAAAAGAAACTTCTAATGAGCACCGCCCGTTGATCCAGTAATTTGTGTAACGCACAGTAGTAGCAGCAGTAAGTAAGTCTAGACTTGATAAAGTTAGTTGGATAGCCCCTGACTGTGGCTACTATGTGTGGGGACAATAAAACTGCTGCTACACAATAAAACTTTGATTGAACAAGGCATTCACCCAAAGGAAACAATACGTTTTTAGTCAACACAAATGATGACCACCTTCCTACAGGAAGATGGAGGCATAAAGTATATTGTATATTCTTAATCAGCATGACGAATCGATCTAGACATGACCGTCCGCCTGGATGAACGCCTGATTTGATGTAGCGTTCTATCTTGTTTCAATTTCATTTTATAAGGAATAGACGCATTTTAAATGAAATGTAAGTGTTTTATCCGACTCCAGAGATATAGTAGAATTTTTCCAACCCGGTGATTCCTGCAAAGCAATTATTCCCATAGTCTGTTTAGTGTAGGGCTTAAAAAGGTTTGCCCCACTGTAGGGTTCTATCTTGTTTTTATTTCGAACTATAAGGAATAGACGCATTTTAAATGAAAAATTAAATATTTTATCTGCAATCGAGTCCAGAGACATAGTGGAATTTCTCCAACCCGGTGATTCCTGCAAAGCAATTATTCCCATACTCCTTTCAGTGCAGAGTTGAAAATGTCGTTTGTTACAAGAATCCAATTGCACATAAGCCAAAAATAATACTGTTTAAATGCATCGCCCACTCACTTCAATCCCAACCAACCAGTCAGGTACTACAACAAAAGAATGGGAGATCATGAGAGGACACAGGCACAGGCACCGGTTCGAATGGGAACTATTCAATGTCAGTTTACATACTTAAATTAAAATTCTCGACATGTAGCAGAGCACACGCACACAATCACACACTACAAGTATGCAGCCACATTCGCTCAGAGGTGTAGGGGTGTAGAGGTGTGGCGGTGTGGAGGATGTGAGAGATAGGGAAAGGTAACGGATAAAAATTCTGGTAGGGCAGGGCAGGGCATGGCATGGCACGGCAACAGAGAACCAAAGAGTTCCAAATGTCAACCCGACCATACTTGACAGTAAAATGGAGTACATTTTAAAGCGACGACGGCGGCGGCAACTTCACTTTTGTATGCAGAAGCTTTAGCCTTTGGTGCCGTCGCCTCGAGTGCCATGTTGGTGCCATAGCCATTGTTTTACAGTCACACAAGACAAGGAGACCGAGCGACATATCATGTGCCATTATGTATGTGTAGCAATGGGTCTGCTTGCCTCTTCGTTTGTTTTCGTCCGCTGTCGCAACAATTGCTAAAAATCCGTTCGAGCTGCTCTTAAAAAATGCCTTTGCCTCTTGTTCACAGCGGCTGCGCGTAGTCTGTAATTAAAATAATGCCAAAAAGCAGACAAGTTGCCGAAAAATGGTCACAGTTGATGTTGCCACTGAGGATGAATCAGACAGGAGCTGCCACAGCAACAGTATCAGCAGCGATGGCGGCAACGTTAAGTTGCAGCTTCGATTTAAGCCGCCTTGATTTATTATGCAAAAACATTTCGCAACACAAATTATAACTGGCCATCAGAGTACCAAGACTGACAGCGACGACCTACACAGTTAAGCGTACACTTGAAAAAATGTTTATTAACAATTTTTACTTTGCATTCAAAAAGAGTTTTTAAAAAGAAATTTACATGGGTCATCGTTATTTACCCCAAAAGTAGATATAATCTTTGGAATCGCTCAACATAAATTATTGAAAATAATGGTGGTTTCAAAATAACTTAAGCGGATCTTATTATTGCTGTTTTACAATCGTCATATAGTTGTACTTTTTTTCATGTAGTTATTTATTTAGGTTCTGTCCTGGATTGGAAATTATTAAATTTTATGGGAACTGGTAACTTCGATGATAACTTTTTTTTTAATAATTCCTTTTTACTCCACTTGGGAGCTTAGGGCTTCTACAAGAACTTTCCATCCATTTCGAGCCGTCTGTCTAGCTGTGTCCCATGTGATGTTGTTCTACGATAATTCCTGAAGGGTCCGCCGTCAGGTTGTCGTCTTAGGTCTGCCGACCTGTCTGCTTCCTTAGGGGTTTCTCCAGTCTAGCGCCATCGTTACGTTGTCATCGAAGTGGAGCCGAAAGGATTAAAGGTTGATATTTTCGCGATTTTTTCGAGAGTTGTGCCAATTTTGTTGAGTGTAAGCGGAGATAGAGCAAGGACAGCAGTTCCTGAGCTAAAGAATTTGCACGTCAATCTGCAAAATGTGATTTATATATGAGTGGCAGAGGCAACATCAGCATCAGCATCAACATCAGCATCGGCTTCAGCTTTGCATCAGAGTTCTCAACGTCGTTGGCGGCGCATTCGCGAACGTTGCGCACAAATCACGTCATTGAGTTGTTTTCATCAAAAGGGCAAGCATGTAGCCCGTAGCCTTCTATAGTAGTGTGTAGTAGTAGCGTAGTGAGTAGAGTAAAGTAGTTGAGAGGTCCAGGAGCAGCGGCCTGGCGAGGCGAGGCGACGCGACGCAACGCAACACGACGCGTTGGTGCTGATGCTGATGAGTCTTCCTTCAACTTCGGTCGCAGTCGCAATATCAGAATTTTGCCTGTCCCTGCCCCATTCATTCATTGATGGCTGTGCCCAGGCCAGGTCTTGGAAGTTGATGATGCGCGTGGCTGGGGGATTGGTCGTTCTTGCTTCCATCCGCACTGCTGCCCGCTGTTGGCATCAGTGACTGGCTCCTTTGGTTTTTGTGTGTATTTTTATCCGAAAACTATCTGAAACGACGACTTCTTGCAGTTTTGTATCTTGCGTACTGTAAGCGCGTATCGCAGCATTGTGGCATACAATTTTTATTTATTACTCATTCAGCTGCAAAATTGTTCCTTAATTGCCCATATCAGCTGAGAAATGAAATTTATTACCTGGCGTGTGTATATCGCAATGCGCACACGACGTAGACGGCCAAGTTGGTGGAGTCGAGTCAGCCGAGCTGGGCCAACTCGGAGACGGAGCTGGGAATGAATGTTGAGTTGAGCAGGGACGCCTAAACTTTAGCAGCCGCATCATTATCAGCGCAGTCGGCAGCAGTCGGAGAAGCAGCAGCAGCAGCATCGTCGACATCATTAGTTTTGTGCGCCGTGCCGACAACGTTTTGTATATTTACTTAATATTGCAATGGACTGTGGACTTCATGGCATGGTCGGTCGGTTGGTTTGTTGGTTGGTCGGTTGGTTGGTCTGTCGTTTGGTCAGCCTGCTTGCCATTTATCTCGGTGTGTGCGCCATACGCGGACAGCTCGACAGTTGTGGATGCTGTTGTTGTTGTCATGGTTGTTGTTGTTGTTGTTGTTGGAGCAACCTTCTGTGATTTCTGATTTCTTATGCCAATTTACTCTCCTCGTTCGCTGCTCTACTTCCACACACACCAGCATATCCTCATATTGAGTTCAGCCGCGGCTCATCTGCACAATCATCGTCATCATCCTCATCAGCTTTGGATTGCCTGGCAAGCTAAGGTTATTGTTGTTCTTGTTCTTGCTGTTTATGCCGTTGCCATAGATCAAAAGACAGTTTGCTTTAGTTTTCTTCTTCTTGCTGTTCTTCTTGCCTTTCCACACCAACAACAACAACATCAACATCATCAGCATCGCCAACGCCATCACCAACAACAGTCTGTGGCTTTTGTGTCGTTGTTGTATAATTTTATTTTATGTGCTTGTAGCCTTGACCAGGTCAAGTTGTTTTGGGGTCGCTCCAATGCGCTCTGTTGCGCTTCCTCGCCCGGACTTCAGTCCATTCGTTCATTCGTTTGGTCGCCTCGGCTTCTATGCCTGGCTGGCTGACTTTAAGTTATTTCTGCTTTTGACTTGAGCGCGCCTGGGTTTATTGATTTGTCCTCTTTGATCTTCTGCTTGAGCTGTGGCATGATTTCATTTTTATGAACTTGACTTTTGCGCATTTTGATTTTGATTTCATCGTCGATGTTGATGTCGGTGTCGGTGTTTGTGTCGGTGTCTGTGTCTGGGCTTTTTCTGAGTTGCAATTTTGCGTAGCATGGCAAGTAATTGCCGCTATTCAATTTGTACACTTAGTCTACGTGTAATGTTGCTTTATTGTTGTTATTATATTATTTCTGAGCCGTCGTAAACATAATTTATGGAAAAATGTGCAAGATAAGTTTTTGAACAACCAGCATTTATTAATATAGAAATAGACAAATAAACACAATAGAGATGAAGAAAAAACTGGATATTAAAACTGCATTGAATCCCAAGAACTTGTAGCTCCAATGAAGTCAAGACGGTTTTAAAATATAAACCGACTTACCTGGTATAAAATAGATATACTCCTACATTTCTTATATCGCTTTTGAGAGCTTCACTGATATCCGCCCCGAGCTGAGTAGTGTCGCCTGACATTTTAGGCAATTGCCACGAGTTGACAGAACTTGAAGCGCTTCTCAATTTTTTATTTAAATTTGAAATCAATTGAGTCTTTAAAAACATTGCCACAGTCATTGTACATTATTTTTTTCTTCCTAATTACAATTCATATCTCGCGCACATTGCACTAATTAAAATATAAGCATTGTGCGCCCCCATGGCATGACATCAAAGCAGCCAATTTTCCGAATTTCCCTTCCTCTTTAGCTTTGCGATCCAGCAGGAAATTTGCATAGCCTTTTCAATGCTATAAAACTTAATCAAGCATTTAACACCAAAAAGTAAAACTGCGAAACCATTCATTGCTCATAAAAAATACAGTCTAATTGTGGACGCAACAGAAAGAGCAAAGCAAAAACAAAAAATAAAGAAGAATGAGGCCAATGGCAAGGAGTATCCAATGGTGGGCATCAGCCAAGAGCCACACATTTTGCGTTTTTGTTTTTTTTCCTCCCTTCAGTATCGACCCTATGTCCAAACGTTTCAAGTCCATGTGCAACCCCCTTTCAAATAACCACACGACGGCCCTATCGACAAGTCTCAGTCAGCTAGTCAACGGACTGCAGACGGCAGACAGTAGACAGCTGGGAGCAGGCTATGCGTCCTGCTTCCCTTTTAATTAATTTAATTGCAATTTAATTACGCTTGCTATTTAATTAAACACATTTAAAAGTAAAGTAAAACAAGCCAGCTAGCTAGCTAAAGGACGTTTCGAGCGGGGGTGCCGCCAGTGCCTCGAAAGTTCCGGACTGCATGCAAAGTTTTTGGGTTGCCTGCCAATTTTAGTTTGGGAGGAAAATCAACAAACAGTTGGAGGAGCCAATCGGACGAATTGGAGGCCATGCATTGTGCCTGCTCAGCACCGGCAAATGGCTTAATTAGACATGAATTTTAATTGATTTGCCGTTAGCATTTGAGCGGGAGAACTAACTTGAACGAACGTGAACGTGCTTGCGTTTGCGTTTGCGCGCGCATTTCTGTCTGCTGCTTTTGTTGTTGTTGCTGCTGCTGTTGTTGTTGTTGTTGTAATTGTAGTTGTTGTCATCGGAAAGTGCCTTTTGTCACGCCAGGCTCCAAAGTTGCACTGTGTTTGTTGTTGGTGCTGTTGTCGTTGTTGTTGTTGCTGCTGTTGTTACCTTATCACCTGTCAGGCGGCCTGGGCTTTGACAGCTGCTGAGCTTCGAGGCTGGCTCCCACAGGAGTGCTACTTGACACATAGAATTGGCAGCGGCGTCGTCGTCGTCGTTGGAGTCGTTGTAGTCGTCATCCTCATCGTCGTTGGTCCGTTGATAATTGACGATTAATTTAATAGAATGCCCAAGTTTGGCCAGCAAGTGGCAGCGAGTGCAGTTCCTATTGCTGTTGCTCATTCTGCTGCTGCTCATCTATGGGCTCGCTTGTGAATGTGTATGTGGATGTGGATTTGAACGTGAACGTGGTCGGCACTGGCGGCATGCTCAATTGCGCGAAGTTATTTCGAATGCCGCGAAGTGGCACCAAAATGCTGTCGTCGGCTGTCGCGCGTCGCCCATTGGCGGCGTTGTTCTCGTCGCCAGTCTTTGGCTAGTTGGGATTCTAAACAACTTGCCACATGCTTGAAAGTTTCTGCAGCCTCTTCTACTAGTTCTACAGGAGCACTTCTTTAAAAGAAACTTGTGCAAAAGTTGAGCTACAATTAAGTAATTTATTTGTAGTTGCTCGGCAACAAAGTGGGCCAAAAATAGAGGTGCTTGAAATATTCTGTATATCCATTTAATGCATAATTGTAGATGCAAACGCAGTTTAAAAAAAACATATAAATAGTTTTTAAAGGCGTTTAGGTTGAATTAAGCAATAAGTTAAAAAGTGAGTCTTTTTGTAGTTGATCGGCAATGAATGAGGCTCGTGGAAAATCAGCGATGCTTTAAATATAATTTATCCTTCTTAAGGTTCAGTTGTAGTTGCAAATACATCATTTTAAATAAAACATAGTAAAAATGTGATTAAGTTGATTTTAACAACATGTTGAAAAGGGAGTATTTTGGTTTTTCGTGAAAAAGCAGCGGTGCTTTAAAATTTCTCTATGCTTTTTAACGTTCAGTTGTAGTTTTAAATACACTTCGAATTAAACATATAAATACAAGGGGAGGAACAATCTTTTGAAAAAGAAATAATATCGGTTTTTACGTTTCTGGATTTGATTAGATTTTGACTTTTTATTTGGCCCAATTTTCAGCTTTTCACAAAATAAGGATTGCACTTAGGTCCTGAATTTAAAAGTAACTAAGTTAAAAGCTACTAAGTTACTGAAATAATTTAACAATTACGGTTCTTCTATTTCTTAACATGCATTAGCTTCTGCTTACCGCTAGACATGTTATAAGATTTTACATAGAACGCTTTAAAGATTTTGCTACAAAAACGATTGTGTAGCAACAGTTCGTCATAGAGTATTAAATACATATTTATATATTACATATTTCTTAAAAGATAACTAAGAAATTTTATAGAAAGCAGATGCGTACCGCTGCTGAGAAGGCTGATATGCAATAATTAATAGCACAAGAATTTCATTATAGATATTAAAAATAAGTTTCTCATAAAAATATATACAAGAAGTAGGCTGTGGAAACTTCACGTACTTAGTTCATTAAACAGAGTAATATTATACAATTATATTTTCAAATGTGTTCTCCGATACTTTCTTTGTAAATGGGGACCGCATAGGGTTGTTCGTTACATAAAACTTTGACTGTAGCCGTTGGCTTTGTGCGTTCGCCTTACTTGGGGTTTATCTCATATTTCACATGCCGCCGCAATTACTGTAGTCATGGCAGCTACTTACTGTGGGTCCTGTTCACTGCCTGCTGCAGTGTCAACTGCCTACACAAGTAGCCTGCAGTTGGCTGCTGCCTTCCTGCCTGCCTGCCTACCAGCCTACCTATCTACCTACCTGGCCAGCTAGCCGGCTGGCCATCGCCTTGAAATGTTTCATAAATACTTTTGCGCGGCAACATTTTGCTTATAAATCAAAAACGGCCAAGCAAGCTGCCGCAGTTGCAGTTCAACTTGCTGCTGCTTTAGTCGCTGCAGCCGCTGTTGCGCGCTGACAGCCGCTTATAAATCTTTTTGGCCAAGCTTGTCGCGCACTTCACTTGGCCTGGCTCGCCCTGGCATGGCTCGGTTTGGTTTGGTCAATAGCTCGCATTGCTCCCTGGTTGGGGTAGTTGACGGTTTCTCGGTTCTTAGTGTGTGTCGTGTGCGGCACAAATAAAGTTTCGTGTAACCAATTATACCAATTCTTCTTCCTCAGCTGTTGCCCCTGCACTTTGTTGCCTGTTGCACTCTTTGCTCTCTGCAGCCTTTTTCAATTTGTTGCAAACTTTTGCTTATTTATGTTACAAAATTCTCAATTCTCATTGGTTATTTATTATTTGGGAGGCTAGTCTCCTAGTCAGTCGGCTATCTAGCTAGCTATCTGGATGGATGGCTAGATGGCTAGTTGAGAAAATTTACAGTCTACGGCAGTCGGCTAAACAAATCGCGCGCCATTGTCAAACTTACAGTCAGGCTTGGAGGACTTGACATAACTCGCTGTCAATGTGTCGTCTGCCCGTCTCATAGTTGTTGCTGATGTTGCTGTTGTTGTCGCAGCACAAGCAATTACACATTTCACAATTGTGCCACGCTAATGATGGGAGTCCGAGCGCCGTTGACAACTGCCTGTAGAGTTTTTGACATTAGCCAATTGGCAGACTGTACAAAATTGTTCAATTGCGTGCATGTGCCTGTGTTGTGTGTTTGTCTCTGATTGTGTGTGTGTGTGTGTGTGAGTGTGCGAGTGAGTGTGTGTGTGTGTGTGACAGGACGAGGGAAGTCGATGGGGGCTTATATGGCGACAGTGAAAGGCGGCCCAGGCCTACGCGTCCGACATTGTTGCTGCTATTTTTGTTGTTATTGTCGTCGACTGGCTTCTGGCCATTGGGGTGATTGTGCTGTCCAGTGCATTGATATGCCCGTCGCTGCTAAATGTCAATTAATGTCATCAACTATTTCTTTTTTCAATTTCATTTTGCAACGTTTTCGCTTTTAATTGGTTGTGCTATAGCACCGAGGACTACCCGCTTAAATCTATAGTTGTAGACTGGTGTTATACTCGTACTCGTATTTGTTGTGCTCTTGACTGCTGCTCTGAACGTGGAAAAGCGGCTGTAAATGATTTCTTTAAGCCCCAATAGCAAGTGAAAGTTGTTTGCACTCCTTTTGGGGTTAGCTGTGGGTGTGACTGCCAGCAAGGTGAAAAGCGCCTGCCGCTGACACATTAAGCAGAGATACAAAAAACAAAACAAAAAACTAAATGAAAGGGAAGGCAAAAGGCAAAAGTGGGAGTGAGTCTGGTTTTGGCTTTAGAAATGGCGCATCAATGACTGCCTGTGCCCGTTAAACCGACTCCCTGCTCACCTAGAATTAATTAGAACATGCAGCAGCAACGACTACAGCCGTAGTGTCCATGTGCATAAATCAAACATGGGACAAGTGCAGCAGCAAGTTGCATGCCTCGACATGCATAAGCAGGAATTTCAGCCTGTAGGCCTGCCAGTCTGCTAACTTGCCCGCTTGTTTGCTGTAATTAACAAGCATGTAACTGGAACATGGAACGATTAGAAACAAGTTACCAAAAAACGTGCAAAATGTCAAAGTGGGTCCCCCAAAAACCTCGCAACTCAAATGTTGTGCAAATAGACACAAATCGCAAACGCGCACACACATAATTCGTTGCAAACACATGCAGTTGGAGATCTCTATAACGAACCACAGCAACCGCAGCAAGCGGAAACTGCACTGAACTGATTCTAAGTCGTTCAAGGCTTGTGATGAATGAAATAAAAAATCGTCCGAATATATGGCTAGCTTTAATATGTTGAGACAAATTAAAAAGTACCTCTCTAAAACTGAAGCTGACTGGAGAAAACAGAGATTATCTTGTCATGTCAATAAGAAATATATCATTTAATCGATGCTTTAATAGCAGATGATTTTCTTATTATTTTTGTACTCTGCCAGCATGAATTAAAAAAGTTGAAATGTGTATATTTTAGACCAACAAACAATGAAGTGACGAACAGGCTGATTTGAGTGAGAGTTTATTAAATTATTAATGCCGATATTCTTGTAGTCCCAAAATTGCTTCGCATTGAAATTTTGCATAGCGAAGTTAACCTGCCAGTGGCTTACTCCGAATGCAGAAAATATTTCATACGCCCCCAGGGCAAGGCTTGGCATGGCCCGGGCCGGGCCGGTCCGGAACGGCCAGAACTGGCAAGAGAACTGGCCTGCCAATGCATTTTTTAGGCCGAAGTAGTCGCTGTTCCCAACGATGCTACGAGCTATGGTGCCTTTGATTTGCAGCAATGTTGTCATATTTTGCATGGGGCTGCTTAACAACAACGATGAGTGCGACGACGTCGTCGACGACTGTTGCTTACACTAAACGACATAAGCATAAATCTCACTTACCTACAACTTGATTTACTTACTTACCCAAACCGTGCCCATTGCTCAGCCAGTGTGGGCAACAGCTGAAGCAGCCGAAGCAGGAGCAGCAGGAAGGAGGCATATGCTACGGCTCATGCCACATGGCACGTCATAACGAATGTGAGCCTGTCAACATTTCAACTTTGCGCCATTTATGTTGGTCAGTCAGTCGTCGGCGGTAGAAGATAGAAGGGAGGGGCAGATTGGTACAATGTGGGTGCCGGCCACGACGTTTATTTTTGCATGAACCATAGGCAACCAGACAACCAGAAATCCAAACATCCAGACAACGCTTCTACGTATGTAGGCGTTGCGTCTTTCTTTTTTTTTTTTTTGGGTAGGTGTAGTCACTCACTTCTCAGTTGTATATCGCATTCGTGTTTATTTCCTGTTTGCCACACGTACTCACTCGAGTCTGCCGGTCTGTCTATCTGTCTCCTCTGTCCGCCTCTATGACAATTTAGCCATAACAACTGAGGCGACTTTGTGGTGGTCCTTCCTCTGTTCCTCCCGCTTCTTATGATTCATTTGGTAATTTGAAGCATTGACGGAGATGGTTTGCGAAGTAGTGTATGACATTGGATATAAATGGTAAGCGTTTTAGGAGCTGAGTGATTGAGGCGACCTAAACATGCAAGATTTGTGACCGTGGGCAGCAGAGAAGGATTTGCATAATGACACAGCTTTCCGTTATGAATTGTAACTGTGACCGCTAACGAAGGCTATTAATATTTCAAAGAAGCGCTCTGAAAGACCCTCAGACCTTTTGGTGTCTGATTACTTGTACATAGTACTTAGACATAGTTTATTTATTTATGTACACCTAATTCTGTTTTCACCCGACAGATTGGTTCCAGCAACAACCGTGTAAAAAAAGACATTGACCATATGCAAAAATAGGTGATTAGTTCCGTATCTCTAAAGAAATATATGACATTTTTAATTTTCAAACCGTGTTATATCAAAATCGTGTAAAAAGAACGCGTAAAAACAGAATTAGGAGTATATATACAAAACAACAACTTACAACGATGTAGACGTAAAAAGTCTGATCTATGATCAGGTTATTACGAAGGCAAATAATTTAAAAAAGTAAAAAGGAAACACGCCATATCATTTAAAAATGCTCTTCATAATAACGAAAAACATTCCATGGCTATTTTTCAAAACATCAACTTTTAGTCCATTCCCTTAATTCTGTGATTTTTAGCTTTTTTCAATTGCTTTCAAGTTCAGTTCCATGAGCACACATCCATTGTCAATGGCGACGTACACGTGGTCAAGCCGGTCTAAGCTCCTGCCGCCATTCATATGACACGATGCGCCCATAAGTGTGCTGCTGCCATTGTCGTAACGTCGTCGTCTAAGCCATAAAGCAATTCCAGTTAACTGCCAACTACTGTCACCATGGCCATGTTCGGGCCTAATCATGCAACTGCAAATGCAGAGTAGAGACTAGACTAGCTCGCCGCACCCACTAAATACTTGTGGCCATTAGAACGACACAAATCATGGCTAGCCATTAGCAAAGTGTCTGGCACTCGCACTACCTTCGCCCGCGCCTCTCTCCCCTCTCCCGCTGGCCAACACTTGAAGTTGAAGTGCGAGCACCTGCATGTAGAGCAGGGCTTTTTATCACCTCAGCCAGCAGGAGTAGCATTTCACACAAAAACCAATTTAGAGCACTTTTGTCTTGCAGCACACAATGCAAACAGCAGCCACTATTGTCTGTGTATATACTCGTGTATATATGTATATGTGCATATGCATGTGCTATATATGTATGTACACATATGTGTTGCAGTTGGCACCTACACTCGCCCACACCAAAAACACAACTGAAAATTTAGTTGTTAAAGTCAAACAACAATTTCAACAATATTTCTGCGCATAAATTGTAACGTCGTCGTCGTCGTCGACCCCTTTTACCTGTTCCCCCAGCCAAAGCTCTTGCCCTTCGCTGTTCGTGGTCGATGTCATGGCTTTTATTATTATTTGTTGTTATTTTTATTTGCTTCTTCTTTCACTTTAGCCTCCACTCTGACATTGTCGCAGCAGCCCGAAATGCAACGGCTACAAATGCAACTGCAACTGCAACAACAACGCCAACTGCTCCCCTTTTTCAGTTGAACCGACGAAGCGGCTGAGCGGCTGCTGTTGCTGTTTTGGGTCATAAATTTCGCCTGGGCGACATTTCGGCATTTTGAGTATTTTACGGTAACAACAACTGCATGTTGTTGCTGGTGGCAGGGGCAACAAATATTGTCGTCCTCTGTATTGCCATGCGCTCGCTGCCTGCATATGCAAAGTGAATTATGTTTTACAGACGCAGACGCAACAGCAACAGCAACAACAACAACAGCTACAGTAATTTTATTTATTTATATTTGTTGCACACACACACACATTCACTTACTCAACCCTGAACTTTTCTGTGCTTAATTATCTGCAAATAACATGAAATGCATGAAACGTTCCCCATTGTTCGGCACGCCCCCGAATTTCATGCTCAGTGCCCGTACCAGTGACAAATCCGAGTGATACATCAGCCCAGGCAACGAGAACGACAAAGACAGTGGCGAAGGGCGTAAGCATTTACGTCTGTCTGTATGTATGTGTGTATTTGGCGTGTGTCTCAATCTAATTATTTGCAAATAAGCCACTTGAGCATGAGTCAACGCCCAGTCATGATGCCCATCAATATTACATTTTCATTAGCCGCCTTGTCTGCCTTGCTTACTGCCTGCTGCCTGCTGCTCCAGTTGCAGTTTGCAAGCGTTAAGATAAGAGTGAGCTGGTGGGCTGGGGGAAGGGGGAGGTGAGCTCAAAAGGGGAGCAGGACAATTGCATTGCCCAGCTGCTTAATTAATTTCAGTTGCCACGCGCGAGGCTCTCCAATATCCGCATGCAATCAAAACTGCAGGCGCTGCGTGCTTAAGCGCCGTCTGCTCATCTGCTCAACCAACAACCACACATACCCACATACCCACACACACACACACACACAAACATACGAGTGTAGTATAGTACATACATACGTGCGGCCATATGTCCATACAGTCCACTTCCTTATCTGAGGCACTCGCCCGACTGGCCGCACTTTGAAGCGCGCTCATCAACGGGTTTTCACAAGCATATCAGTTTTCATAATTGGCACTGCCAGTTCGTCGTCGTGGAAGTTGCTGTTGCTGATGTTGTTGTTGTTGTTGTTGTTACGTTGCGCAAACATTTCATGTTCAGTGTGGGACAGCAGGACGATGAGACAATCAGCCAGACATACAGATAGGCCGACCGAACGACAGACCGACCGTCCGACCGAGTGTCTCATGTGCTTCCCACTCAAGTGGACATTTGAGCTCTGGCTTTGTGTATATGCACTCGAAGAAAGAATGATCTTCGTTCCACAGACTTTGAACTTTCTTTCATGTCTGTAAAAAAAAATCTTAAACAAATTATAAAAGTGTATAATATAACTTATCGGGAAATATGTAAAAGAAACTCATCCGAATGTACTTAATTATAGTATACGATTATTTTATAGTCTGCTAAATGATATTAAGTTAATATTGGATTTTCCTATCGAAAAATAATCTGCAAGCGAGAGAGGCAAATAATTTTACACAACAGTTTTTTAATTTCCTTTTCAAATTCAAAGCATTCAGTGTTTATCCACTGTTTGTCTTAAACTCAACTCGTTTTTCTTAGAGTGCACATTTATATTTATATGAGCGCTTGTATGTGCGCTGTTGTGTTTGTTGTATCTGTTCTGATATGTGCAGCATCATCACCTCATTTAGATATGCGATATGCAAAGCTTTAGCTACGCTTTGCATCGTTTTATTTAAAAATGTTTCTTTTTTTCTTCTTACTTACTATACTTCACTCCTGTGCCGTATCTCTTGGCTTACTTGTAGTTGTTTTGCCAACAGGCAGTGTCGTTCTGTCCACCTCGGTGCGTTGCTGTTGTTGTTGTTATTGTGGTGTTGGTGTTTGTGCCTCGGCTGAACTTGACCCTGAGGCTAAGGCAGAGCAAAACATGCGCCTTAAATGCCAGCGAGCCAGTCAACCAAACCAAACATCCCATTCCATCCCATCCCATCCCAGGGCCCGGCTCAGAGTCAGAGCCATAGTCTGTGTCAGTGAGTGAGTCCGCCTGCCGGGCAATGCCAACGCATTGCACTCAATGAAATGAATTGGTTGACATTAGTACCTGTACGAGTTGCAGATGTTGTCGAGTCGATGCTGATGCTGATGCCGATGCCGATGCTGTAGCAGTTGTTTATGGCTTGCATTTATGCATGCATAGGCTTCCAGTGGAAATTATATACACTGGGTACTTAGACGGAGGTGTGAGGATTGAGACAACGACTGGGACTTAGTTGCCCTTAATGGGCATATATGTCGGATTGTGGTGAATTGAGATGGGGGTCTTAAAATGGGACCAGCAGTGAGATGTGAAATTTAGTAAGATGGGTAGATATGCCAAAGGTGCGAAAGCGATACGAAAAACGAGACGTTGTTTTCGTATAGGGAGAATGAGTGTATTAGTTCTGCATTTAAAAATAATAAGGATGTAAAAGTATCCTATTCTTCACTTATTTTATGAAGGCATATGTGAATGAGAAAAGCTCTCGATTTAGTTCAAATTTCGCAAAAGACTTTGAAACGATTCTTCAACAATTCTTCTCTTAACATGTACAAACAAATTGAATATATCTAGATTCAATATTAATTTGTATATATTTATCAATCTTTAGTAAATATAAATTCAAATTAGTAACAATACTCGAATCGAAAAAATTTCCAAAACAAAAAATGTGCTTGCCCAAAACCTGAAAAGAAATAGCTGCAATTAAAATGCTCCAAGCTTGTTGCGCGCTTTATCAAAAAGAGTTGTCGCATTACGCGTAAGCACTCCCATTCATATAATTTCATTTCATATCTCCCACTCCCTCCCTCTTGCTACCCACTCGACGCATTCCGCAGCACTCAGCACCAACTAATTTCACATGGCATGTCACTTGACGAACCCCAAGCAAGACAAATGCATAATGGTTGTGTGCTCGGCCCTGCCCTGCCCTATCCTGCCCCTCACAAGTGCTCAACCCAATTCCAACAACAATTCGCAACAAGCCGTAATTCTCACACCCCACTGCCCCACCCACAACCCCCTCTCCCTCACCATTGTACAGTATGTTAAAAAGAATTCGCTGTGGCGCACTTGTCTAAAATGACATAATTTACGGCGTAGCGCAGCGCCCGTTACGCCCACCCGACTGCCACTAAAAATTATAAATAATATTTCACTTGTACGAAATTACAAACACACATACATACCATACATTATCCACATATGTATGTATGCAAAGAACCCCACGCACGTACAAACACACACACACACACACACACACACATACACAAGATACTACTATATATTCACACTCGTATATTCGTATTCATAACGCAAATACAACATAGCGCCGTTTTCTTGACTGCCGCCCGCCTATTTCTTCTTTGTGTGGCTGTAGTTGGCTGAAGTTGGCTGAAGCTGCTTGGTTGACTGCCTCACTGGTTAGCTGGCTGCCTTGCTGGCTGGATGGCAGACTTGACTGTCTGGCTGTTTGGCGCTGCTCTTATTGCCAAATAAATTCGTGCAGCAGTGAAAATGAAATGTGTAAAATATGTTGCCCGGCTGTGCGACTCTCGACTTTGTAATTCGGCTTGCCTTCTACCATGTAGTACAGTGAAAAATCGTTGAAATGTGAACTAAAATTTCTGAAAAATGTTCTTGATGTATAATCGTATATGTATACCATACATTCCCAAAGCAAGCAGGTATTAGGAAAACGTAATATTCATTTTCCAGAAAGATTAACTTCTTTTTAATGCCACCCGGAAAAGCTTTCTATATTTTAATAATTGAAAACCCATGAGAAATACTTTTATAACTAATTTCGCGACTCTCGACTTTATATTTCATTTTGGAAAATCATTGAAATGTGCATAAGACTTGCTGGAAATGATTGTTTCAAGCAGTTATTTGGAAAATGATATTTACTCTTTCGAAAGCTTAACTTTCATCGTAAAAATCCCTTAATATCAGTCAGTTTGGTCACACCAAATGATTAACCAGCTGTCCGAATAATACAATAAAAACCTATGAGAAGTACTTGTACAACTGATATCCTGATAACTTTATGTTGCTTAGCCTTTATAGAGGTGTTTACATTTTCTCTTAAGGTTGAATGATACATGCATAGCAATAAAATCAAAGATTATCTTCCCCCACTCTTACCCGGATATTAAAGAGATATGAACCAATAGATATTTTCTAAACTGGAAACATTAAAATTGTTCATTAGTTTGTTCAAAACGCCACTCAGTATATAGGCAGCAATAAGTATAGGGTAAACATTTTTGCATTAGGCATTGAAATCTTTAGGCATTACTTTAGAAGTCCGTACTCTTTTCAAAATTTAAAATAAAATTCTTGCAAATTCTTGGACACTTTCTTAACATTAGTTAAATGTGTTGGTGCCGTTTCTGCTAAGATCTGTTTTGCCTTTGCTGTTTGTTTTCATTTTTAAGGATGCTGTACTGTAACGATTGCCTTGAAAGGCAAGCATGGTAGTAAGCAGGCGGTCGGGAGGTAGTAGGAAGACATTTGTGTATGGTTTTCACTTTTGCATTGCTTTTGCTTCTCGGCACGGCCCCGAGTTCGGCCTTAATTAACTGCTTATGAATCTGCATATGCAGCAGGAGTTCGGCAGCAAAAGCAGCGGCAGCAGCAGAAGAAGAAGAAGAAGCAGAAGCAGCAGTAACAGTCGCAGCAGCAATCGCGGTTGTCGTTTGTCTGTGTAGCGTCTGTTGCTTTCCTCCCGTTCCCCCTGCCGTTCCCGCCGCTGCCAGAAACTTCAGCTCATATGTTGTGTAGGTGCTGCTTCTTTTTTGGGGCGTGTTTGTATGTTTTTGTGTGTGAGTGTGTGTGTGTGTGTGTGTGTATTGCTGTTGCGGTGGCGTGGCACAAAAAACAGGATGCTCATTTAAATATTTAATGAAGTGCTGTGTCGCAGTTGTTGCCGTTGTTGTTGTTGTTTCTGTTGCTGCTGCTGGTATAGTTGTAGCCAGTACTTCGCTTGTCGAGTGGAGTTGAAGCTGCACACTGGAAGCTGTTGCTGTTGTCCCAAAAACAAAAACAGAAAAAAAAAAACAAAAACAAAAAATGTTAAGCAGCTAGCATGGGCTAATAAGTAATGCCAAACCCGACCGTTCGTATATGGCACATGTAACAGTTTCCACAGCTTTCGTTTGAGCTGTTTTTTGTTTTTCTCCCAGTTTTCAGTTTCATTTTCATGCCACTGTTGAAGTGGTCTGAGAGCTGGACGCTTGCATAATCAGCCAGAGAATAAGCTCGTCAAGCCTGTGCCAGTTGTCAGTTGTCGTTGTTGTTGTTGTTGTCGCTGTCAGTAAGCTACTGCAATTGACCCATTTTGTCGTCGTTGTGTTTGCTTATATTATGTGATGGTGTTCATGTCGCCCAGCACATGCCACACATCATGTGGCTTTAATGCCCACCACAAAACCGCCCAAACATCCAACCCACTCCCCCTCCCTTTTTGGCCCGATTGCATGATTAAATGCGACACATTGTCCATCGTTTGCCCAAATAGCGACGTCTCTGTGGGCTGTCGTTGCAGGGCACGTCTTTAATTAGAAAATAATTGCAAAAACCAAAAACACACCTCCCCAACAACTACAACGACAACAACAACAACAGCAACAGCATTGGCATTAATACAAGAACAACAAAAACAGGATGGCATGGAACTGAAAAGAATTGAGAGTATAATGGTTGAAGGAGCGGCAGGCGCCTTGCTGTGCCTGTTGATGGACATGTTGCTGGCTCGATGACTGGCTAGATGCCTGTCTAGATGCCTGCCCTGTTGGATGGCAGACTGGTTGGATGGTTGACTGAATGGCGGGCTCGCCGGCAACGCAAAGCAATTTCAGCACAGAGAACGCCCGTCCAAGGCTGACACATGCCAAAACAGACAAACTATGAGCTGGGCACAATATGTTTTTTCACCCATTTCTGCCCTGGCTGCACAGTAGTCGGATTTAATTTAAAAGTCAGAAAATTTGTATGATGCGTTGAAAGATCACACTTCAAAATGCACAGCAAATTTTCTAAATAAGTTGCTAACCGGGGCGTTTGTAAAAGGTTAACAAGTTAATACATACAATACATATATACATATAATACATACATACATACAGGCCCCGGTCCATAAAAAAACAAACATAAAATTTTTGTAAGTTATTTGTTTAAAGTTTAAACTATACTTCCATAAATATTTGGATTTAGCGAAATTTAACTTCATATTTGTCATTCATTTTTATTCAAAATTAAGATGAATAGCAATAAATTACAATTACTACAAAGTACAGCTACTTATCGGTTTTATATGACATTTCGGATAGCCTTTGGCTTCAATCATAAGTACGTATGTTGCAAATAATTTGCATACAAGCAACTATAGAACCACTTTTTAATATAAACAAATTATAACATGGTATAGCCTTTAATTTATTTATCGTTCCTAATAAATTCACATTTTACCCTTTTATCCGAAGCACTGTGCTGTAAGATTCTTGTCACATTGACCACATTTTTTTTTGTTTTTAAATATTTGTTTTTTGTATTTTTTGTTATCGTATTTTCCTGCTGCTTGTTTTAGTCGTATATGGTGCGGCATTTTGACTCCCATTGCATTGACATGCCTTCATTTCTCTTGCAACATCTTTGCAACACCTTTCAGTCATCGTGGACTCTGAATGTTATGTCAGCTTACCACGACTTCAACGTCATTGGCGTCGTCATCGTTTGTGGCCATTGAGCTCTGTCGTTTGCACATCCTCCAGCAGCTGCTCCTTCGCGCATTGTCTGCACTTGGTTTGTCCCAAGTCTGTACCCTGCCTTTGTCACCCACGCACATACACTCAGGCATACATACATACACACACGGATACACAGAGCTATACAGCTTGCTGATTTTTGCAAAATTTATATTACTGAAGCGACAAGCTTGGCCTCATGTTGTTACGTTGTGACATATGTGCATCAACGCCCCATGTTTGCCTTTCTGGACGCCAAACTGTCAACGCGTCGAAGACACACGCCGTACCATGACAATGGCCAAGAGCAAGGGGGAGAGTGGAGGTGGGGTCGTGAGTGAGTGAGCGATTTATGTATATTTGGTGCAAGCAGGCGTCGCAATATTTGATTGGGCAATGGCAAGACATGGCGTATGCGTAATTTGACAATATTCTTGTCACATTGAAGGCCTTTGAAATAAAGTGTCATGCCCAAGCCCATACCCATACCCAGGCTCACATCGTATAACTGCACCTTGTAAAATCAATTTTCCGCCACAATAAGTGGCAACTTCCGCGTGCGATGGCTGCATGGATGGATGGATGGATGGATATGTCGGTTTGGGTGGGCAACGCCCCAAACGAAACACTTCAGAGCGCGTCAAGAGTTTCTAATTGGAAAAGCATGAAAATGCAGTAAAATTGCATTTGTGAGTGCGACTCGGCAGTAGCGTAAAAGGTGGAAGGGGCCGCGCAATTAACCTACTAGCTAGATGGCTCCCTGCCTGGCAGGCGTCGACATCGGCGTCAGAGGTTAGTTAGTTAGTTGGCTGACTATCTGTCTGTCTGTCTTTCTGCCTCTCCGCCTGCCTGGCTATCTGACTATCTGGCTGGCAGGCGACGACATGGGTAAACGATACAAAGACGCAAATGCCTGACGTGCCGAGTGAGAAGAAAGCGTGGCAAAGCCTTTTTACCAATTGTGTGTGTTGGCTGTCGCTTGAAAGCAATCCGGAGCAAAGGATAGACGACAGTTCCCGGGTAGTTGAACTCACTCACATATGTGGCGGAGTGCGAGCTTTTGTGTTTTTTTCGGCAATAAACTAATGAGCGACAAAATGTAAAAAGGAGCAAAGCGGCCGGTTGGGAGACAGGGGAAGCAGGCGGGCAGGAAGGCCATGCCACACGATGCCGGCTTGTCTAGTCTGCTCGGGTCTTTTGGTCTGCGAGCTGACTAGCTTCCTTAATTAGAAGGCTAAGTTAGTTAACGCTGCCAAGTCAGTGGCACTATGGAGTTTGCACTATTAACCCTTTGTGCACCAACTACTGTACACTTACAGACATGCACTGAGAGAAAAACTGAAATCACAATTTCAGAGCTCACTCAATACTGATCGTTACAATCTGCAAAAAGCAACTTAGGTACATTTACGCATTTATGCATTTAACCTAAAATTATAATATTAACATGAATTTATATTTATTTAAATAAGGCTACTTTCAATGTCCATCAATCTGTTTATCCCTCTGAATGAACGTTTAAAAACGTGATAAAAATGTCATAAGAAAAGTTACTGGCGAAACAATGTTATCCTAAATTGCAGCAGTGGGTTGCTCTTCCTCTCTTCTTCATGAAAACAAAACAGAGGCGGAAGTTTTCTTTTTGGGGGAAGAAGAATGTTCAAGAATGCATTTTTTCTTAAAACAACTTCAATTTGGTAATTTTTTATGTTTATTTTTTTTTTTTATTTTACCTTCTCGCTAAGTCGTTACATTTCGTTATAGTATAGAAAGTAAATCCTGATCAATATTGCAGAAACGAAAATGAAACAGTTTTCTTTCAGTGTACATACATGTGTGGCAGTCGCACAGGCAGGCAGGCTGGCTGGCAATTCTCATTTAGCAATTTAGCTGCACACCCACTCAGGCAGGCAGGCAGGCAAGCAGGCAGGGAGCAAGTTCGTCTGTCTGTCCCATTGCCCCGTTGTACCTCAGTGTCTGTCAGTGCATCAGTTCGTCGTCGTCGTCGGTCGTTTGCTCGTTTGCCTGCGCGCTCATTTAATTAACAGTCGCGCGCCATGCCAGCATTTGGACTTGGAAGTTGAAGCTGGAGCCTTGGAGGCTGGCCATGTATCTTGAGGCGGCGCTGTACGTTTTTTTTTGTTGTTGCTATGGCTGTTGCTGTTGCAGTTGCTGCTTTATGCTCTGTATTCGTTTGACTTAACGGCTTCGCTTTGCCGGCTCATTTCGCTGGCTCATCGTCTCATCTCGCATGTTTTTAATTATGAATTATCGTTCTGCCTTTTTGTGGCAAAGTCTGCCCGCCTGCTTGCTGCTCATAGCTTGTTGCATTTAAATGACATAATTATGGAGCATAAAGAAACACCCACGTTTCATATTTTCCTTCTTTTTTTCTGCGTTGCCTTTGCACTTTGCTGTGCTGTGACTTGTACCGGTGCGAGTTCAAAGCGCTCGTTGGCACTTCCTGCTCAGAACTCAATTTTCATTTTTGCACATGCCGCATGCCAAGCTTAACAATGCTTAAATATTTCCACTTGTCTATTAACTACCTCAGCACAGCACTGTAACAATAGCAGCAGCAACTTTATGCAGCAAATTAAAATTGCAAAACTTATTTTCCAGCAGACAACTTGAAAATGCTTTCCGGCCCATCCATCCATCTGCCCACAAAAAATTGTATTTCTATTTACAATTGTAAAACAATTTTTATTTGCACATTGACGCGGCATGGCGCACTTGACTGCCAACCATATACCCCTCATACTATCTCATCCAGCCACTCAAATTTGATCAAGCCCACACAATTCGAATACGGAAAGCCTCGTTACGTTCAAAAATTTGGACAATTGAAAGCGCATTTGAGCATTAAGCGCATATTACGTGTGCAAATATCAACATTTTATTTCAATTTTTAGCCAGTTTTTTTCAACGTCAGTGGCCACTTGTGAAAACCATTTTCATTATGAGTGGCAACAAAAAACCCCCACACAGCCACAAAACACACACACACAGAGAGAGAGAATAAACACCAAAAAGTAAAAGGCGAGCACAATTTTCATATCGATTTACACAGTCAATGGCCTAAACAAATAAAATGATGAGCGTCAATGAAGCGAATGGCGAAATGTTTGATTCTGATCGCTCAGGGAGTACTGCTGGGCTGCTGCTGGGCTGCTGCTACTGCTACTGCCCGCTGCATTGATTATCAAATATTTTTAATTTAAATATATATCTCAAGTGCAATGAGTTTGGCAATGAATGTGGTATTTTGAGTTCTCTATCTCTCTCGCTTTTGTTTGTTGCATTTTGGGCGCAATTTCATTTGAAGGGCTTAGCTTAATTGGAAATTGTTTGACTTTGGTTGCAAAATATGAGTGTAATTGTGAGCTGGCAATCCATGTGGCTACAACTCTGTCGAAATTAATACGAATGAGGGAAATGAACCACTGTCGGAATGAACTGAATGAATTTAGAGCCATCGGTTGAGGGTAATGGAATCTTAGCCAACAATGTGAATTGAATTAAAGTCATTTACAATTCGGAAATGGATGCATTTCTATTCAAACTCTGTTAGCCTATTTAATACAATATTACTTATATTTAAATTCCTTTAATTAAATGCGTCTTCGTATTTTAACTTTAAATGAACGACAATGTTTTAAAAGTGTGTAAATTGTTCATACTTGTAATTCAGACGCGCCTTCAATTGTTTTTTATTCAAAACTAGTTTTTGTTCAAAATATTATTTATTCCTCATTGCACTTGTAATTTCATAAAGCCATTCGCATATTATGGGGACTAAAAAATGTATTATTGGCTATCGCATTATATAAAGCTTATATGTGTTTATACTTACTTTGAATGAAATTATAAAAACTGGCTAAAAAGTTATCTTCGACTACGGTGAAGCTATATACCCTTGACGCTGTTTTAAAACAAGACATTATTTCACTACACACTACTGTTTTCATACTATTTTACCTTTCATTCCAAACCATTTGTTACTTGTTACGATTGATGCGATACCACCAGATATGACAAAAATATTTTCAATACCTAATACCAATAATTGTATAAACAAACAGATTCGTCATATCGTAATGATGAAATATAATACCACACAGATAATATATATATGTCCCCCCAAAACCTCGGTACAACGTTTAAAAGCAATAGGTCGAAGTCTGTGAATGTTACGCAACAAAAACAATATACCCTTACACTGTTCAGTGAAGGGTGTACAAAATTTTAAATTAATTTGTCAGAGCACAAAAAAAATATATAGCTCTATCGTACACGCAAAAACTAATTAACTATCGATTGTCTTTTTTGCAAACGTTTTTTTTTTCTTAGCCAAATATTATATTACAATTATAGCTATACACATATTATTATTATTACTATGTGCGCGGAAAAGGGTTTTATAATTAAGCATGTACGACCACAAATTTACCGGCAGACTCTTTGCCGCTTTTTAAGCTGATTAATATAATGTGAAAATTGCCTAAAGGTTTAAAATGTTGTGCCGATGCTGTTGTTGTATGTTTAAACAAAAAATTAATAATTAAAATGGCAAATTAATGCGGTGTCAAGCAATCGGTTTGCCAAACAGCCCACATTCCACAGCCAATTAGATGAACGCTTTTACATTGTGCCAGATGCTGGTATAAAATATGCAATATACTTGTATGATAGTTATAAATGGCCTTAACTAAACGTTAATTGGCGCGCAGAGAAGGGAAAATAAAAAAACAAAAATAAGCTGATATCATCAGCTTTTGAGGCCGACAAATTATTGCAAAAACAAAGGGCAAAGCGTGTTGTCGCATAACAAATGACACAGTTGGGAGCTCGAGCGCTCCATTATAATATGATAATGCTATCAATAATCTAAGTGGCAACGCAACTAATAATTAATTTTATTGATTGGCCCACAGTCTTGGCATTTATGGCGCCTTAATTGCTTATGTAAATCCAGGGACTCAAGCGAGCATAATGAATGGCACGATTCTAATTGAAGAGAGAATGACGAAAAGTTGGAACCAGCAATACATGATAATAGTAAGAACCAGGCGAGAAATTGCAAAAGTATTGCCTTGTGTGATTAATGAAATCAGTGTCGATTTGCCAGCTGCAGAAGTCGGGCTTAATTCTAACTTCAATAATTTATTGCCTGATTTGTGGGTACTCTTGAAACTGAATTATAACCACCACCAGCCATTGCTTACCTCATCGTTAAACTTTCCACTGGGGTTCCTTTTATAGTTGTCAAAACCATTCATCAATGGCATTTGACGCCTAGACGCTCCTGTTAATGAGCTTTAATGGCATGCACCGAAAAGTAGGCAACACTTTGTGAAAATTTTAATTTCTTTGCACACGCACACCACGCCATACATACGCACAATAGGCGGCTGTTAACTTGTCTACAATGCAACACCTAGAGGGCAAAACAGTTTTATGTCGCTTGATTTATGGGGCACTAACACTCCCACACACAAACCCACACACGCACATGCATACACTTATGTGTGGCAAACCTCAAACGCCTGCCAAATCTGCCAGAGTTTTTATGCAGGCTATAAACTAACGTTTAATGCGCGCAAATGCAAATAAACTTACACTAAACGAAATAAGAGCTTCCCGGATCTAAAATCTAGCAGACATACTTTAAGTCACTCTGGAAAGATGTGTCGTAAAAGGGGAAAAATAAAAATAAATCAAATTAGTATAAAATAGAAAAGTTAACCATTATTCAAACTAACTCCAAGATGGTTGGATGAACTAGAGCTTATTTTGATTTGGTTAAAAGCCTGCTATACTCAACAATTAAAAATACATTTTGTTAAAAAAAATGTTCACTGTATGAAAAGGTTAGGCTTATGCAAACGAATTAAACAGGCAGCAGCAACTAACTTCGAACACACGAAATATATTTATAATTCGTCTGTGTCGATTCTTCTTTTATTTATTTTATATATAAATATATACTTTTTGTGAATACTGGCGACAATTCCTAGACTACTTGTATATAAAACAAAGTCTGTTCATGTAAGTGTCTCAGTAAACTTGATTGAAAGTGTTTCCATTTTCTGAGTGTAAAAACACACACAATCTGAAACCTGCACACATACCGACCCACTATATCCTTCGCATTTAGGCTCATTGTCGTAATGCATAAAAACGCACTAAAATGTTCCCACGCAATTAATTCAGCGTTCGCTCCATCTGTTGTTCCTGCTGCTGTTGCTGTTGGTGTTGCTGCTACCTCTGTTGTTGTTGTAACTTTTGTTTACTTAATTGGTAAACATTTTGTTACATTTTTACGAGCGCCAAGGTGATTTTCGTGAAGCGGCATCGCCAGTAACACTTGAGTTTGGTGGGCCGCTCGCTCTCTTCTCGATGCCTGTGTGTCGTTCTATACAATTAATGAAACAACTTTCAACAGTATACGACTACACGCAAATGTACCTATATATACCTTTAGTATATATGTATATATACATCTTTTTATATTGTATATTGTATAAGAAAGGGGGCACACACACCGCGCATACGCAATTTAATATGCCATTTTTATTGTTGGGTGCTGCTTCTCCTTCGACAGGGCACTTGTTTCAGCATTTGTTGTTAATTAAAACACAAACACGTGCAAAACGCATAAAAAATTCAGCAGGGTGCAAATTGAACTGACTGCCATCAACCTTATCCTGCCAAGCTTTCAACCGAAAGTGCGATCTCGCAGTCACTGTTGCCTGACATTCAAATTAAATTACTAACAAAAAGCGAAAGACACATGCACCTGTGTCTGTCTGTGGTCGCTGCTCATTTGGCCATGCCGCCTCCATTTGATTTTTACATAAACGCAATATGAATTTAATCCTTTTAGCACACCATTTCATTACATTATGCATTTTTTCACAAAACCAGAAAATTTATTTGTGTTGCGTTGCACCAAAAACAAAAACAAAAAAGGAGTAAAGTCCATGAATTCCAGGGGCACCAAACAAATTGTTTACTTTGTTGGTTTTTCTTTTTTCCTTTTTGATATTTGTTTGTTTGTTTGTCTCTTTGTTGGTTGGCAGCATAACTGAAATTGTGTGCCGGCGTTATGTTTTACTCCTTTTTTGTTTGTTTGGCTCGTTTGTTTGTAGTCGTTATGTAGAAAACAATTTCATGCAAAGCTTTTTTTCTTTGCCAACTCTGCTGCTCCTACTGCTGTTGTTGTTGTTATTGTTGCTGTTGATAATGGTGCAACATTTTGCGGCTGCCAAAAATATGCCCATTTGTATGTGAACTCGAATATAGCATAATGTGATGTGCATTAGGGTTACTCAATAGGCTGTGGCTCAATAGTATCTGTGGTTAAATATTTTTACTATAATACCGTGACCGCCAGAGCTACTATAAATTTCAATAACATTTGAATCATTGTTATGCGGCAGCTCTTAAAACATCAAAAGCAAACAAATCTACGTATTTCAATTATGCACATATTTGTTTTCTAAAATCTGGCAAATATATTTGTAAAATTTAATTTAAGAACTGCCTTAACTTAACTAACTTAATTTGAAGCCTAAATTGGTTGTGAAAATCAAGTAAAAGTCTGAAAAGTTCTGCCTAGTAGTCCCCTTATATCATTAATCCAGTTAAACATTTTAAATACTGTTCCGGTCCATTTATTATTTTGAACATTATCTACATAGCCTTGCCAGAATTTCCACTTTCTGAATCACCTTCGTGGAAATTGCTTTCGCTGCACACACATAAAAAACGCAATATAGTATGTGTGTGTGTGTCTATTGGCACAATTCATCTGTCTGTCTACATGTCTTTGTGCGTTTTTGTCTGCCGACCGAGGAGTTCAATGCCAAAAATATGTAAAATTTTTTATGCTTTCCAACCAAAAATGTTTCATCGCACACCCATTCACATAAAAGACACAAAACGAAGGGCTTAAAATATTTTTGCCAGGCTGTAAAGTCAGTAGAACAAGGCAGTCAGGAGTGCCGGGCTGTCCAATGTGAAGGCGGCAGAAATAAAAACCCAAAACAACCACAACAGCAACAAAAAAACAAAAAGTACAAAAAATCAAGTATAGCGCCGTCAGAGAAATGCGACGCATGCTGGAAAAAAACAGCATCAGCAGCAACAACAATAACAGAGCGCGCCGCTATTTGTTGCATGATAGGGGTCATATATGAATATTTGGAAATTTCATAAACGCCGCACAGAAGCTGTGTGGCAATTTGCGTAGTTGTTGTTGTTGCCACGACCACGTTACCGTCGTGATGTGTTTGGCCCGCACATAAACATAAAAATGTGCAAACACAACAAATTGCTTTAAAATAAACGCAGTTGGCTGCCGTGTCTGGGCTGCTTGACTACTCGTCTCTTTAAAGAGTTGGAAATAAAAATTAAATTAAAATATATAACATGAAAACGCAGATCCTTG
Source organism: Scaptodrosophila lebanonensis (assembly GCF_003285725.1). Classification (NCBI taxonomy): domain Eukaryota; kingdom Metazoa; phylum Arthropoda; class Insecta; order Diptera; family Drosophilidae; genus Scaptodrosophila; species Scaptodrosophila lebanonensis. The sequence goes on from NW_022060538.1 coordinate 15,435,349, forward strand.
TTGCTGTTGTTACTTTTGTTGTTGCTGTTGTCGCTGTTGCAGCATTCCCGGTGGTCGTCGCATGTCACGCCGACTGTGGTTTTGTTGAAATTCACCTTGAATGAGTGCGAGGGCCGCCACCGCCTGCTGTAAGAGCAACAGCAACAACAACGACAGCAACAACAGCAGCAGCAACAACAACGATAGCAACAACAGCAGCAGCAACATCAACAACTGCTGCTCTGCAGCTGCTGTCAAACCGCAGAATGCGCAAAAATCTTGATGTAATTATTCATATGAACTCAGTCCAACAACACCAACGCCAAATTTGCGTAAAGGTGTGTTGGTATTGGTTTGTCTACATGTGCGTATGTGTGGTGTGTGTGTGTTTTTGTGTGTGCCAGCTGCCGTTCCACCGCCGCAATTTACTGACAGTTTTGCCTGCTCAAACAATTTTAACCGTAAACCTCTCCTGTGTCCTTTTCCATCCCAACTGTGCATCTGTGTAACAGGCTCGATATGGACTTAAGATAATATTCAATAATGACATGAGCTTAGCCAAAAACGAGACGAAATCCTATAGATCGAATTAAAAAGAAAAATGGAAATGCTATCCATTGAAAGAATAGATAGGATTGTCCTATTCCACAAGTTCCGAACTATGTATTTTTCTACGAACCACTTTTAAATTTAATGTAGATAGAAATATTACAAGGTTCTTGATTCTATTGCTCGATTGAAAGAATAGAGAGGATTGTCCTATTCCACAAGTTCCGAACTATGTATTTTTCTACGAACCACTTTTAAATTTAATGTACTATAGATAGAAATATTACAAGGTTCTTGATTCTATTGCTCGATTGAAAGAATAGAGAGGATTGTCCTATTCCACAAGTTCCGAACTATGTATTTTTCTACGAACCACTTCTAAATCTTCATTTTATTTTGTTCTACTAAGACTAAGTGCTTATCTAATATCAATTCTAAATTTCAAATCCAAATGTATATACTATACATTAATGGAATATTTTATATGCTGCAGTGTTGTATGTGAAAGATTTAATTAAACGTGTCAAAATCTTAAATAATCATCAGAGCAAGAACTCGCAAACAATATTTTCGCAATAAAGTAAAATTTATCTGAATATTCTTTAATATTGCAGATTATGTTCCCATGCAAAACTTAAAACTTCGCATATCTTTGAGAGAGCAACTGTAGGGTTAATCGCGAAATTCATTTGTCATGCTTATAATTGTCTCATTCGGTCAAAATTGCAAACGGCGGCAGCGAGCGACCTCGAAACAATTTCCAGCTACAGCGCCAGCAATTTTAATGAAAACGTAGACTTCAAAATCCTCTTGAGTCTTTTCGATGAATGCCAAGAGTCTTTTCTTCTGCCTGCGCCTGCGCCTACCTTTATGCCTTCCTGCACGTATTCTGCTGAGCCTGTGTGGCCGGCGGGCCGCTGTCAGTAATTATACTTAATTTTTGTCTGTATGTATGCACGCGTGTGTATCTGTGTATCTGTATAGTATGTTGGCTTTTCGGCAATATCCTCTTCAAGTGAAAGGGCATTTGTGGCAGTTGAAACATTTATTTGGCTGCAAGAAATCGCATTCTTCTCATGCATTTTGTGGCTGCTGGCGTTTAGTCGATCATTGTTGTTGCTGCTTTTTGTAGCTATTGTTGTTGTTTCTTCTGTTGTTGTTGTTGTTGTTGCTGTTGCCCAGTGTATTAAGTTGTTTCGCAGCTGTGCTGTGGCACGGAAGTTGAAAAAAGCGCTCGTTGTTTGTTCGTTTTATGGTCAAAAGCTGCTGCCGATGTGCTGGCTGGCTGCTGTTTAAAATTGAATAATGCCCGCTCATTTGCTTTTATGACATTTCGATAATGATGATTGTTTGTGTGCCTTTGTTATGGCATTTTATGGACGAGTATGGCAGCATTATCTTAATTTTGGCATTTCTCATACAAAATTAAGCATACGCCAGACAAATTGTTGTAATTTGCCTTCGAGAGTTGATTAAGAAGAAGCCGTGCGACTGAGATTGCCTCACTGAAGTAGCGATGAACGACAGAACCTACCTACATATGTATATACAGACAACATTCTCATCTCTATACCACCACAAGTCAGTCATCACTCAAGCCAGGTAATCCAATGCGCAACGAAATCGTATAATTCTTGTCTCTTGAATGCCAGAAGTTCTGATCATTGCCGCGCATACAAAAGTAAATGAAGGGAGAACAAAAAATGCCAAGCAGGCCAAAGTCGTAAAGTAAAATAAACTGAAATCGATCATGATTGAAATCGAGCAGAGAGCAATGCATACAACAACAACAACACCAACAGCAAGAGCAGCATAGCAGCCATACGGCCAAGTGTTTTGTGAAACATCAACATTTTGACAGGCACACAAATCCTCTTGAAATGAGATTTATAAAACAGAGAACCCGGCACCAGCACCAGCACCGGCACCGGCAACATCTCATCATCATCATCATCATCCGGCGATGTGCCGGCCACAAAAAAGCACAAAGTCATTGTCAGCGTTGCGCTTCGCTGCAAAATCAGAAAAGCAAACAAACAAAGAAAAGCCACAAAATGGAGCAAATGACGGCCTCAATTCCCCGATACCGAAACGACGAACCGAACCATTACCATTGCACTTGAGCATGCACTGTAAAATGAACTATTTAGAAATGCTCTAATAGATGCAGATAACCGCTAATAGATAAGGAATCCTTAAATTCTACTACGTATATAATTTGTTTGTAATCTTTGTTTTTATTCGTTACTAATTTTCTGTCGAAGAATATTCAGATTTTAAACTCTGCAGCTTTTCACATACTTGTAGAGCGCAAATAATATTAATCATGGCTAAAATTGAATCTCTCTTTTAATCAGCAATAGCTAGGTTTATTGATTATTTATTTATTTTTATTGTACCTGTTTCTTTTTTTACATACTATCTATATATCACCTTTTTTTTGTCAGTGTGCATACTGCTCCGCATTGCTTTATAATGTGTAACATGTAGCCGGTGTTGCCGTAAGCCGTTGGTGTTATTGTTGTTGTTGTTGTTGTTGTTTTTGTTGCAGTGTTGCATCCTCATGTTGTCGTTTCGTTGTCTTTGGGTTTGGCCCGTCGTGGTCGACGCTCGTATTTATTTTCATTTCCAAGACATTGTAGTGTCATTTCAGCAACGGTGACTTGTCCAGCCGACCGCAGCATGAAAAGTAAATAAAAAAATAAAAAAAAACAGAGACTACCTACAACTACAAGAGCAATCGTTGGTGGGTCGTCGCTACTCGCGCTCCTCGTTCCCCATTCCTGGTTGTTGAGAAGCGCGTGGAACAATCCGACGCGCTGCAGCTTTTAATTAAGGCAAAGAGCAACTGGTTGCTGACGATGCCGGCGTTGCCTGATTGCTGCGAGTTGCAATTTCGCCTGGCCTTATGCTTGTTGTTGCTCTTTTATTTTGATACAAAAAAATAATTTATCTGCAAGTTAGCCGCGTGTGTATCTGTAACTGCAATATGTATCTGCAGTCGCTTTATGTTTTGTTTGTTTAAGGCTCGGTGGCTCTCACGACTAACCGACCGTCGCTGCCCTCCCGCTGCGTCAAGCAACACCCTAGCAACAGATACAACAACAACAACGGCAGCAACAGCAGTCTGAATCGCCTTCGTCTCTGTCCCAGCATCACGTTCATGCGTGGCCACATTTTTTGCCGTAGCCACCGTCCCAGTCACTTCCCTCGCTACCATCCGCCTATGCTGCCCGCCTAGCCTGCCGCTGTTGCCACCGCTGTTGCATTTTGTTCGTTTTTATGGCAATAATTGCAACTTGATGACTTAATTGCGGATGCAACTTGTTTTCCAACGGCTTGCCCGCCGCCATACGCTGGAAATTGAATTTTTCCACCTGGCCAGCTCATGTTGGCAACCAGGCGGCAGGGAGGAGCTGTGACGGAGCAGCTAGTATGCGCTTTTAAGCAGGATATGCTTTCATTATTATAGATAGATGGATAGTGGTGGTGGCGGTGGTGGCGGCGGCGGTGTGCCTGCAATTTTCCATTGCATAAGCATAAGCAAATAAAAATTCATTAATTTATGACTGCCAGAGGCTGGAAGGCAAGAAGCCACATCACCAGCAGAGGCAGAGGCAGAGGCAGCATCAGTCCAACAAGTTAATGGCATTAGTTTAGTTCGAGTTTGGAGTTATTTATAAAATTTTTGCTGTTGCTGCTGCAACGTCGTGACATTTATGCGAGTGTTCATGTAAATGATTATTACGTGCGCATATTTCTTCTTTTTGTTGCTGTTGTTGTTTGCTGTGCATTTGCCAGTGGATTTCATGATTTATAGCAAGACGTGCTACGTGTTGTTGCTCTCTCGTCTGGCTAAACTAATTTTACGTTTAATTAAAAAGAATTCTGCGTCATTTGCGCCAAGAAAGAGAAATAGTAGAGAACCAGAGAGACGCCGCTCTATTTGATAGACAGTTTATTTTTATGTTATTTTTGCTATTCATGCTTGTTGTTGTTGTTGTTATTGTTGCCTGCCCCTTGCGATATTTATGTTTAATTTAAGTTAACATGGTACATGAGATCTTGTTGGGCCTATTAAACTGACATTGATGCCTGGGCATGTGCACGACTTTGATGTTTGCTTGTAATTTAAATGCGTGGGCATATATTCAAATGAGTTGGGTTCGAAGTATAGACAGACGCCTTGAATGCATATGTGTACATGCATGTACATGTTTGTGGAAGATTGAGTGGCATTGCAGCACTGGGAGGCATACTCGTATAAATGTTTTCAAGCAAGTGGGCAGCAACATGAATGAAAGCTAAGCTCCAATTTGATTTAATTTAAATTCTTTAGGACCGCAATCAGTTAGGCAGAGCAAGTAGGTTTTTAACATGGCATGCAGTAACTAATTTAAGTTCCGCATCGACAGGCACTTCTCTAAAAGGGAATGATGATTTAAGAGATCTAACCAATACTCGCCTCAGACTTGTCAACAATGGTTTTCTAATCTTATATATCCTTGTGCATATTTCTTCTGCTCCTCCTAGAAATTAATAAAAAGTTGACTTTAATTCAAATAAGGCAATTAGGTGCTCAACGGAATAAAAGATATATATCATATATCACATATATATAATGTATATAGACGTATATCATATATCACATATATATAATGTATATAGACATACCTTTAACAATATGTATCCAAGTCTGAGTATCTGTCTGAAGGTGACACTTTTCGCTGCCACTTAACGGGTTCCATAGGTGCCTGGGAAATTCAATACCTTCTACTACAGTTTAATAGTTTATCACATTTCAGAGTTCGACTGCATGCATCGGAGTATAGTATAAGTATTTGGGACCGATACTAATGAACCATTATAAGCAGAGCCATTTACATTTTTTCAATAAGTACCCTCATTTCTTTTATTGCAATAAAACCCAAATCAAGACAATTTAATTAACATTTTCTGCCTTCTCTCTCTTTTTCTTGCAGGTAAGTTTCCTCGCATACTCATGTATTCACAATCAAATCGAATCGTTTTGTCTGACTTAAACGTGGGCTAAAAATGTAAGTGCCTCCAACCACAATCACAATACGGCAACAGAAAACCAACAAGGTAGTATAGTATATAAATGTATGTATAAAGAGGGAAACATTCCAGAACAAAACTTCAATATTGATAAGGCCCGCCCGCCGTACGCAGTTTAAAAACTCATTTAGTGTCCAATCAAGCGGCCATAAAATAAAGTCAATAAATCAAGCATAAAAGTAACAAATGCACGCACGCACACACACACACACACACACACGCACACATACACACAAATATATGTGCATTGCTGCATTTCAATAAAATTCGATATGTTTTGGGCATAGGCTGTTGCTCTGTTGACTGTTCGGTTCCTCGGTGCCTCGACTCCTCAGCTCTTGAGCTCTTCAGCTTTATCAAGGTGTGATGATCACTTGCGTGCCAGCGGCGCCTGACTTGCATTTCAGAGAGCGCGTCGGAGTTGGGAGTCTTTTGAGACGTCGCATTGGCGGTCGCGCAGTTGGGCTCGAAAATCAATAAAAATAAATCGAAATGTCACAGCGCTGCATGTTTTTAATAAGTGTGAGGTCCCGCAGCTACAAGTTGAATCTTAAATGAAACAAGGAGAGACGCAATTCCGATACACCGAACACTACATGCTCTAACAGCATTCAGGATACTTTCTATAGCTGCCAAATTATATATGGTTATCTCATCAATTGATCGCTAAGTTGTCGCAGCCCGAACGAAATTTCTATGGTATAGCTAACAGATTTCTATAAATATTAAAACACATGGCATATTTATATATGGTAGGAGACTATAAATGGTTTATCATAAACTTGCTCTATGTTTAGAAAAGTTAGATGTCTTTATCCATTCATCTCGATATATGTGGCTATATTGATGAATAATGTATGCATCACATACACTTACACTAAATAATCATACCATTTGGACTAATGACTTCTTAAACTGCTTTCCATTTGGTACTCACGAGAATTGGATATAAATTCAGACTGAGATTTTTAGCAACTCAATTCTTACCAATTCACATAATATATGTACATAGGCAAGCTTGACTATTAAGGGTATACGATTGAAGAAACTCTTAATGGCCGTGGATCAGTGGAAACAGACAGCAATTTTCAGTGGAACCTAAAGACTTCTCTCTCTTGTAACTTTGTCTGTAAAATAAATAAATTGTGTGACATTAGAAATTAGTGTAAATGGCGCAGGAGTTGACAGTTCTGGAAATAAAAGAAAAGAGAAAAAAAATATTGAATTACCACAACGAAAGCATCCCACAACTTGTTGGAGTTATGGGACTCGTTCAAGGTGTGTTTTGTATATAGTGCCCGAATATCAAAAATCATTTCAACTTGTCAATTAATATGCCGCGATTTCAACTTCACGACGGCGCGCCATACCCAAAATCAACAATCAATTGAATGCGTACATAAATTTCCAAAATGAAAAATGTGGCGCAGCATCGTGTCAAGCAGCGGGTGGCCAATGGCGAGACCGGGGTTGGGCAGCAGCTGTTGGAGCCAAAAGCCAGTCTCTCCAATCTCCACTTTTTCGAATGATGCCGTTCAGCCAACTAGCCACAAATTGCTCGTGTTCGGTTTTAAACCGTTTTACGTAGTTTTGAGACAAGTTCTCGTAATGTTCGCCAAATGTGGCGCTGTTTGTAAATCACGCACGCTGCACGCAAGCTCACAAAATACAAACGAACATACTTGTATACACATTTGTACTACACTTGGAGAAAAGTATCATCATCTATTCCAAAAAGGGAAAACCAAATGAGAAGAGCAAAAATTCGTTCTTAATTAAAATGACATATTTTGAACCCATTAGGTTTCTTAATTGGTGTACGGTTTGTGGTGTAAGGCACAGATTCGAAGCAGACACAGATAGTTTCATAGTTCGTTTTGAATAAAAAGCATCAAAAAATGATTGGGAAATCAATAAAAATATGAAAGATAACTAATTGAAAAAGAGGTATATAAAAATAAACGACTGAATCGGTAGTTTATATATGGGTGTCCCACAAATTAAACGCAATGTCTGCACTGTTCCCGCATCTAGTGTAATCCAACCTATGCCTAAGACTATCTCTTGCTGATCGCGGACAGCGCTCGAGAGGTAATTGGGAATAATACTTAGATCATTGATTAATTGCATAATCTGGGCAACATTTTTTTTGTTTGCATTGTCAATCAAATATAGCATTTTTCCTTTAGGAAGATTTGTTGTTTTGTATTGCTAATAAAATATAGCGTTTTTCCGTTAGAAAGAATCAATTTTTGAGGTATTATTGTAAAATGTGGAATATTGTGATTTTTCTTTTGGTGTACACTTAAATTTATATACGTATTGAACGATCGATTGGCTTAGGTTTGGAATCGTTTCAGACTCCAACTCAGTTAACTTGGCCGCGAGTATGTTAATCTTGGAGCCGCGTGACTCTGCCTTTTGTTGTTGTTGTTGTTGTAGCGAGTGTGGTTGCGCTGCGCCGCTCGCTTAAATTTATGCGCTGTTCAAACGGCGCGTAATAAATTTGTTTGCTCTTCAACTGTGCGCGCGCATGTTCATTGAAATTGTTGCTGCCACAGTCACAGTCCCGCAGTCGCAGCCCCGGTCGCAGCCCCGGTCGCAGTCCCGGTCGCAGTTGCAGCATCGTGGCAGCGCATTGGGCCGGGACTCGACATTGGCCTGGACCGACCGGGCCTGCAATGGTCACTTCATTTTGTACCTTTTAACAGCATTTCAGCATTCTTGGATTTGTTTATCTAAACGTTTTATTCATTTGTGTGTGCGGCTGATGCTTCTGCTGCCTACGTTTATAGTTTCTGTTTCTGTTGCTGCTGCTTCTGCTGCTGCTGCTGGCTCTGCCTTATCTCTGTGGCATGGGGCAGTTCGTGCTGCCGTATGCTGGCGGCCTAATTGATGCGCAGTGTTCTCCGGCTCGATTGCTGCACATGCGCAACATTCACACTTGAAACTTCTTTTTCTTCTTCTTTTTTTCCTACACGGCTTTTTTGTGCCTTGTCGTCGTCTCTTTCGTGTGCGCAGTCGCGAGTGGCTCAAACAGTTGATTGCACATTTTATTTGCGCATTTATTTGCATTTTTTCTCACACAACAGCACGGCTGCCGTTGCGCTCCCCCACACCCCACCTTCCTCACACTCCTTGCCACTCAACGCGCTGTTTGTTTTTCAACGTAATTCAATTCAATTGTCTGCGCTTGCATTTCTTTTCTTTCCCTTCCTTTGCCTGCCCCCCCTTGGCCCCTTTGCACAGTTCTTGTTGTTCTTATTGTTGTTGTTGTTGTTGCTGCTGCTGCTGCTGCTTGGTACTGTTTCTTTGTTTGCTCGTTCGGTGGCTCGGTTTGTTTGTTTGTTTGTTTGTTTGTTTGCCGGTTTGTTGGTTCGAATGCCTCAGCCAATGGCAACAAGCAGCGCTGAAGCTTGGCAAAAATTGTCCGTTTCTCATGTTTGCCGCCGCTTTAATAGTTCATTTAGTTTGCATTTTTATGAAGTCTTTGTGTGGGTTGCGTAATAAATTTTACTCAAGTTTATTTATGTGCCATCTTCTAGACATTTATCACTCAATTTGAAGGCGTAATTGGGCGCAAAACGACAGTCGCTTGCAGTTGCCTTTCTGGTTGGCAATTGCTATATACGTACGAGTAGGAGCTGAACGACGCGTCGTGACGGAGGAGGATGAGAAATAGCAGGCAACGAGATCTGTGGCATATTTTGCATATCGTTATGGAGCAGTTGTCGCTGTTACGGTTGTTGGCACTGATGTCTCTTGGACAAGCCTTGATTGACGTGCTCCAACGGTAGTTGATGTTGATTGTTATTGTTCTTGTTGATGTAGGTGCTGGTATGGTATGCGGTATGTGGTTCTAGGCCCACTTGGCACCACTTTAAATTGCTCTGAATTGGTTTGGAGTTGACATTGCATTATGCAGATATATGTATATTCTACATAATTGTCATATGGTTTGAATGCATTTTAAAGTAGCTTTTGAACAACCGCTTGTCTTCATGTGCTTCTATACAAGGTGTTACCTTCCGACTCAACTTATTAGTGAGAACAATCAAATGTTTTCATAAAATAAATTATCTGCGACTATCTCTCAAGAGTGACCTCGAATCAGTGAAAAATTTATTGGCTGCATGTGTTTTTCTCCTATATTTTGAGGTATCCAATTGAACTTCTAGATATTTTATCGATAGAGGGCATTTTTGGGCACATATTTTCAAAGCAAATTTTAAATACTTATTAGTGACCTTACCTTATTGTAATTTGCTGCTTAACAATAATTCAAAACCAGACGTCCATTGATGCCTCTCTTGGATCCTGCACAGCACTACACTAACCTAGTATAGTATGTATGTACATATTTCTGTAGCATATTAGTGGAAACTGTCAAAAATTTTCTTTATGCTGCAAAATAAATGATCCTTCAAGACTTTAGAGTCTCTCAAGAGTGACGTCAAATCCGTTATAATTTAATAAAACTTGAAGATAACTTATCGATGGAGGGAATTTTTGAACACAACTTATCTTACACAAATTTGAAATATGAATATTAATATATATGGTTAATATTTCATATCCAGACGTCCATTGATTGGTCCTGCACTGAGTAACTATTAAAGATCAGGCCGGTTTCTCTGTTATTCCATCATACCACTACTTCTTGTTAAAAGTTAGTTTTCGCAGTTTCGACTTGAAAATTTAATGTAAACAATTGATTTCCTTCGCTAAATTTACAATTCCATAGAACAAACTGCGGGCACATCCAATCAAAACAAATACCTACGATTTTCAACGAACTGTCTATCCCTATCCACTACGCACCTTTGTTGGCGGCAGGAGATGTGTCTGATTTAATCACAAATTGTGCAGATGAAAGAAAGTGGTGTGCTGCAGACAATGGCCAGGAAGGACAATGAGCCTCGGACCCTAGGCGAGCAAATTTCAAATGTCTTTAGCAACCACACCATTAAACAATAAATACCCAATTTATGGAACAAAGCTGGCGTATTGTGGGCGTGGCTGATTGATAGCAGCAGCAGCACACACATACACACACACATAAGTGCTATTACACTTGCTATGCAAAGCGACAGCAACAGCAACAACAAGAGGAACAGGAGCACAATTCTAATTTCATTTCATTATGCATTGGCAAGTGAGTGAAGCGTTGAGTTGTTGATAGATGGATGGCTGGCTGGCTGGCTGTCTGGCTGGCTGGCTGGCTAGCTCAGATACGTTGCTGTTTGGCACTTGGCAGGTAAACCACGTACCTTTTTGTTCCAACTATATATTGCTCTACCCTATTTCCTGCTCTTCGGAGCGGACAGGCAACAGTTTTGCAAAAATTTGCGCGCCATTGTTGCAGGGCGCTAAAATAGATTTCTCGCATGGTAAATTGCATTGTTTATGTGTGTATGTGCTAGCCAACATTTGTTGCTGTCTGATTGTCAAAAAAAAGGAAGAGAAGAGTATAAAAAATATTGAAAAAAAAAAAACAGCACTACAAAAAATCGAATTTCCCGTGCGGACTGATTCGATTTGGCGTTGCAATTTCACGCTGTGTTATTGCAAAGTGGCTGCAACTGTCGGCGCCAGGCAACGGCCACGGACGCGTACATGGACACGGGCATGCCGAGTCCGTGTCGGCCATCGCATGAGAGCCAACTATGCCAAATGCTGCTGTTGGTGCTGCGGCTATGAGCAACAGCAATAGCAACTTCAAAAATAGCAATTTTGGTTGGCAATTTTATCAACAGGAGCAGCAACAACAACAAAAACAACGATAGCAAGTACAACAATAAACACACGAACAACAACAACAACAATATCAAATTTAGCGAGAAAGAGCGAAAAAAATCTCATTTAGTGACGAATTAAGCGCCAAAACAGACAGGCGATTCAGTTTGTCAGACAGGCACGAGACATAGCACACACAGAGGCCCACGAACAACAACAACAGCAACAACAATCGTTTGGCATTGTCAAGTGCAGGCCGCCCACGCTACACATTGCAAGCGGACCGTCGACCCACCAAACAGTAGCTCCAAAGCCCGTTGAACTAGTCAGCGGCTGCCAACTCGACAAGCCTTCATCTGTGTACGCTATCTATTGCTAGCCATCGATTGGTTTTGCTGCCGCAGTTGCTGCACAGTGGGTAAATTATTTAATTTGCGTAGATAAAATATAATTTCAAACTCATTCGTCTGCTTGGCTTATTCTATTTGAAAAGAACAGATTAGAGACTCTTTAAAACATACGAGTCCACACAACCTTTGAATAATTATGTCCTGAGAATTTAATAAACTCAAGTAGTTTGTAGCATATCTACTTTCATGTCCTATGAATTTAATTGTTTGGTTCGAAACCGTTTTCTAAAATCAATATACAAAATAGTTGGGAGTGTATATGTCATGAGTTCAATCTTGAGTTAAAACCGTCACGATGCTTAACTTTCGGTACAACTACTCATAGAAAAGACTCGTTACAAATATTTGTACCCTAACTATGTAGAGTCTACATTGTTTAATAATTGTAAGAAGTATAAGTACTGTCTATACTGTCTATTTCCTTTGCTATTCCCTAAAATGAATTGCCTAACATATTGTTCAAGAACAAACGCGCTTGTGCTTAAAAAATGGAACTCATTTACATCCAATATCCTTCAGCCTTTGTTTGTACCACTGTGCGCCACATCCAACGTTGTTTACCCGAAGCTTCTATTCTGGGTGCCCATGTTCTCCGTTTTGCCTATCCTTACTGTTTTTATGGCGCCGTTTATGACTTTAAACGCCATTTTGTGCGCGCTCATTCACGCCATGGCTGCCATCGTCATCGCAATCGCCATTGGCATTGGTATTGACTACGTTCCTCGGCTGCTGCTGTTGCTGCTGTTGCGGTTGGTGTTCGTGTTCACGTTCATATTGGGGTCTGAGGTCTGGTCTGCGCGGTGGGTTGCTTTGTCCGATCGCTGCCCGTTTTGATAGATTGTTGCAAGGGCAAGTGCAATATTAGAACTTGATTTATTTATGCAATTTTTACTATAAAGCGCGCAATTTTCGTGCGTTCCGCGAGTTTCATGTTACCATTGGCATTTGTCTATCATTTTGGCATGAGCTCACAATTTGTTTTGTTGATAGTGTTGTTGTGACGAGTATTCTCGCTGAGCCGGTAGTCAACATGTCGGCACTGCAATTAGTTTGGCTGGGAATTGATACTCCATGTTGATTGGCAGTTAAACTATGAGTGAGGAAGTATTATGAGCAATTGAATGAAGTTGCAAAGAAGCTGAAATGCAACAGACAGAAGATGCTATTATATTATTCGTAATATATATCAAGAAGACCTATATTGTAACTTAACATAACGTTGTAAGTAAACTGATACTTACGAGTATAACAAAACAATTGTGCTAGGATTTTAAAAGGTACCTACTTTAGATATACTTATTTTACTTATTTGAAAACGGGCAATTTTAACAAACTCCTTGAAATACGTTTTAAATAAATAAAATGTATGAGCAATAGTCGTTTCTACTTGAAACAATACTCGATCAAATATCATCGCATTCCAGACATATCAAATAAATTTTACTATGAATCATTATCACACTAAAGTGTTTTAAATAAATTGCACTATGTCAAAGTCTTTGAGAAAAATATGAATAAGACGAGCTCTGAAGCATGGCATCAGTCTTTCCATTTCAATTAACTATTTAATCAATACGACAGTCAAAAGAAATGTTGATAGCTACATGTCACCACCTCACTACCTCATCAATTACTGCACATTACCATATTCACTCCAGTGCCACCCTCAGAACATTTTCGTGGATCACCATTTGATAAAATTAGTATTTGCTTTTTTTCTCTTTTATTCTACTCGCCTCTTGCATCAGCCCTCAATTGGACCACAATCAAAAGCGATGCCACACAAAGCTGAAAAGCAATAAGCAGCGCATAATCAGCATTTTTATCATTAGAAATATGCAAAGGAAAAAAATGTTCATTATGAACAAGGACAAGGTGGTGATGAAAAAAAGAAAGCAAAGAAACGAATGGACTAGTGGAAATAAATGAAGCACATTATAAATTCAAAAGTACTAACTACAACAATTATCCTTAATGTTGCCGTTGCCATTTGCCTTTGCAGCACCAATACCAACTAGATATGCCATTATTATTATTGTTGTTGTTATTGCTTCACCTTTAGGTGATGCTTGATGCTGATGGTGATGGTGATGCTGATGCTCGTCCAGCAGCTGCCAGCGCTTGGCTGATCACTTGCAAAGAAATTCAAATTAAAATGCTTCAAATGCTATGCAAAATAGTTTCAATTTTGTGCCAGTGCTGCAGCACATCACAGCGCAAGGAATGCTCATTATTCACCAAAAGCGTAATGCCGGTGGGAGGCGGTTGGGGGCTGGCAGTAACGGTACGAAATGGGTGAGAAGGTAGCGCGGAACTCTAGTAGAATGGACAGCTGAAATTGCAAACGCACGATAATTTTATAAAAAAAAAAAACACCAGCGCGACAAACGACGACAGTCGACTGACACACAAGTGAGGGGTGGCTTGGCAGTAAATTTGTTGGCAGATAAAGACATTCCAGCTATTGTTTGCAATACTACTATCATTCGAGTAGTATACGCCTATCGATTTCGAGAAAATTGCAGTTAATTACACGGCAATATTTTTCAATCTCGCAACGCTTTATTAGTTCGAGTGTCTGCCAATAAATCTGCTAGTACACCCGACAAACACGACACGAGCACAGATATCGCTTTTGTAAACTATCCATAAAAAATAAATCACAAAACATCCAAAAAACTATGCAGCTCCCGCTCAGCCCAACAATTCGATTAACACGGAAATTGTTCAGGTAGGAAATTGAAACATTCAAGTTCATTTTTTCCTCCTGTCTGTCCTCTATCTAGTAAAGGTCCCTAAACATAGCTAGCCCTTCATATTGGCATGCAGTTTTGTTCGCAAACTTGCGCTTGGAACGAATGTGTTTGTCGGGTGTGTTGCTCTATTGATTTACGGTAATAAGGCCGGCCATTATATTTGTTGTTGTTGCTGTTGTTGCTCGTGTGCATTGTACTGCTTTTCACTTAACGGCGCATTTACAAAAGGACAAACGCATGTTAACAAGGCGTAGCAAGGCGTAACACGCAAGCGACACCAAACTCCTCCCACCCCTATCGACCGACCACTCAATTTTCTGACATCGGAGTCACGTGTATGCTTTGGTAATCAGAGCCAGCTGCCTGTTCCGTTGCGGTCTGCTCCGCACTGCCTGCTCAGCTCTGGCCTGCTTTCCATTTCCATTGTGCCACGTTGCGCAGTCATTATACCCTGTACCCAAAGGGTACAAGGGTATATTAGTTTTGTGCGAGTGCACATGGAACACACAGAAGGAGGCTTGGTAGACCCCACAAAGTATATATATTCTTGATCAGCATGACAAGCCGAGTCGATATAGCCATGTCCGTCTGTCCGTCTGTCCGTCTGTCCGTCTGTCCGTCTGTCTGTCTGTCTGTCTGTCTGTATGAACGCAAGGATCTCCGAAAGTATAAGAGCTAGAATAACCAAACTTGGTATACAGATTCTCCTGAGACCGAGAAAGGACGAGTTTGTTCATTTTTTCTGATCCACCCCCCCACTCCCCCCCTATTAACGATTTTCTATAACTCCCGTAATTCTTGGAATTTTGAACTGAAATTTGGTAGACACATCCAGTTAGTAATTGTATATCCGTATACCAAGTTTCATTATGATAGAATGATTGGAAAGAAAGTTATAGCCATATAACCAGGCCCAATGCACACATACATACATATGTACAGTACACAAACACGCATAAGGCACGATTCTGATGTAAATGTAAATGTATCTATGCATGCATGGAATATTTAGTTAATTAATTAAATTAATTTAGTTAATTAATTAAATTAAATTAATTAATTAAATTAAATTAATTAATTAAATTAAATTAATTAATTAAATTAATTAAATTACTTTTTTGTGGGGTGGTACAGGGTATTTAAGAGTTGAGCCTGCTCGACTTTAGCATTCCTTTCTTGTTTTTTTTTTACATAAAACGATGTGTTTTATTTACTAGTTTTGTGGGAATGTATGTAACAGGCAGCAGGAGACATGGCAGACCCCACAAAGTATATATATTAATGATCAGAATGACAAGTCGAGTCGATATAGCCATGTCCGTCTGTCCGTCCGTCCGTCTGTCCGTCTGTATGAACGCAAGGATCTCAGAAAGTATAAGAGCTAGAATAACCAAACTTGGTATCCAGATTCTCCTAAGCCCGAGAAAGGACGAGTTTGTTCATTTTTTATGATGCACATAAATAAAATGGCATGCTCTGCCCGTAGATGTTGTTGCTGCATATAAACACGGAGAGACACGATGCTGATGTAAATTTATTTTATGCATGTGTTGAACATTTTATATTTAATTTAATTAAATTAATAAACTTTTTTTAAATAAATTTTTTAGATTTTCCTTTTTTTTGGTGGAGAAATGACGAGTTAGTTAATTTTTTTTGATGCACTCCCCACTCCCCCTCTATTCGTGATTTTCTATAACTCCCATAATTTTTGGAAGTTTTTTTTTGCACATGTAAATGTAAATGTATGTATGGAATATTTTATATTTAATTAATTAATTAAATTAATTAAATTAAAAAAATTTTTTTTTTTTGTGGGGTGGTACAGGGTATTTAAGAGTTGAGCCTGCTCGACTTTAGCATTCCTTTCTTGTTTTTCAATTATGTTATTAAAACAAGGCACTGCGAAGGAGAGGCAGCTTGGCTTGGCCGTCAAGGCAGTGCCTGGTGCTGCCTTCACCAGTTGTGGTTCCTGGCCGGCGCGACTATGTTACCCAACATTGCTTTAACCTAGAGCGGGTGAAGCGTTGCGTGTTTTGTTTTTGAACACTTTTAAAAACTAACCGCAGAAAACATGAAAATTCAATTATGAATGCCCTGACGCCCCCACAAAACCCAGTCCCAATCCAAATCCCACTGACACAAACACTCACACTCTAATTGCCACTGCAAATGAATATTTAGTGCTTTATAAAATTGAGTGCAAATAAGAACTTTCGAGTGCAGTGTCATTAAATTATTTCATTTATGTGGAACTTTTACCAAATATAAGAGACAAAAAGCCTTGAAAAGTTTTTTTCTTTTAATGTATGTATATTGGTTTATTTTTGTTTGGAAATTAATTTAATTGTAATACCCATTGACTCTTTCTTGCATATTTAGAGAACTACAAAATATATATGTATTTAATTTATGACTCTCAATTCTATTTTAGTTAATTATTTTATTCAACCTATCATATTTAGGAATTATGTTGAGCTTCAATGCCTTGCTGTTACTTTCTGGAAAATAGAAAATGCTTGAAAAAATATCTTAGAACTTGATGTTTCAGAATGCACTTTAAATTGAAATTAATATGCATTTGAATTCAGCATAATTTGTTCAGTGTACTCGTATGTGTAATTGTATTTGTGTGGGACTAGGGGAGGGAAGCGTCTGGCAGCCCCAAGGCGTATCCAGCAATTTGCATGAACAAATATTATATAAAAACTGCAAATCTATGCAAACTCGTTCGTTTATCATTTGCAACAGCAACGGCTGGCAAAGCAATCAGTGCTCGCAGTCACAGAGTCAGACAAGTTCAGATAGACAGACAGACAGACAAACGGACAGACAGACAGACAATCATACAGACAGACGTCTAATTATGTCGAGCAACAACTTAACGCTGATGCTACAAACAAATTGCATGTGTGGCTACGCGAAACCCCGATTGCTGCAAATAAAAATAAATATTTACATTCAATTTTGCAAGGCGCAATTGGCGAAGGAAAATTGTGCGTAAAATTTACAGCCACATAGAGAGTGGGTGAGTGGGCGAGTGGGAGGGATGTTGCAATATTTGTTAACCTCAAGCAACAGACCAAGCCGGGCACAGAGAATTGGGTGATGGGAGGAGAGAGTGAGAGAGACAGTCAGACAAAATCGATTACCAACTGATTGACTGTCAGTATGGGGCACAACATCGACTGCCAGTTAAAATGGTAATTGACTTTTGCGCACAAACCGCAATGTGTTTGTAAACTTGTTGTGGCTCAAAAAGTTGCCACCAAATGCAGCGATCCAAGCGGCCGTGCTTTTTTAAAGCAGCTCACTAGCAATATTGTGGAGTATGTACATAGAGTACATAAGTATGACAGGCAACTAGTCTATCTCATTTCATTTTTTGCCCATCTGTAATAACGCGCTGCATCAGCGAAAGAGCGGCAGCAATGGCAGCTAGCAATGCAATTTTACAAAATGCTAGCATAAGCCAAGGCGCATTGACAACATGACTATGTCGACATGCTCGTTGCAAGCTGGTTGCTACTGCTTCTGCTTCTGCAGCACCTACAGCTACAACTACAGCTCTACAATGTCATATTAGAGTTTATCAACTGCCACGGCTATGAAAATTCAGAACGAGCACAAGGTGCTGGGGAGAGGGAGGGAGTAGTCAGCAATGGTAGGAGACTGCGATTTTCAATTTCGCGCACACTTTGCCCAGATAATAGAAATTTCTTTCTCTGCCACGGGTGCTACTGTTACTTGTGCTGCGCGGTGCTGTGCTGTCGCTGCGTTTATTGACACAAATCGCAAACGCATTTGGCATAAGTATGGCCAACAAGCTGGCGTCTTCTTTGTTGTCGTCGTTGTCAACGTTGTAATCCTCCCCACTTATTGTTTTCGTTTTGCAGAAAAATAATATCTGGGTTATGAGTGGTTTAATGGCAGTTCTTTGTGGGCTCGAAGTGCGTGCTGGCTTTAAGGAAAGTTTTTCAAAAGTTATGCAATGTTTAAAGAGTGCTTGTGTTGGCTATTTAGTAGCTTGAAGCACTCAGGATCTGCATTTTAGATACAAGAAAAGGGAAGCGTCTTTCAAATGGTTGATGGATAGTTCTCATTAAAATGTTTATACAACTTTTAAGAGCTCTGATGTCTCTAGAGGAAATAATTCTGCAAACGCTGTTATACTTAAAACTCTGAAGTGCTCACAACTTTTTAAAATCGTTGAAAGCTAAGACTCCCCTTAAACAGGTGTCTTTTTGGTACTAATATCGTTTTTATACTGTATATACATATATAGCGGAGGAAGCAAAAGAATTAGAAGATCGCATTCACTGATAACATGTCTCAGTAGAAACCGATTTAGAAAACATTGAAAATAAAGATATACAACTACACATCAAATACGTTTACAAGTATTGACAGGATTCTATAGCATGGGTGTTGCCTAATAAAAAGAGCCCACATACTCTCTTCCGAAATAAATGTTTTTATTCAGACGGACAAACTCGCAGAATTATCCGTATATTACGATTCCCCCAAGAAACGTACTCCAAAATTTTCCATCGGTACGGGGTATTTAAGTAACTTATATCTAAGTTAAGTAATTCTTCTGCTGGAACTTGACTAATTATTAAGAAAATACTACAGATTATATGACAAGTGACGAACCTATGTATGTAAAAAGGACTTCGTTAAACTTAAATACTGAATTCTAATACTTCCCAAAATTGTGAATAAATATTTATCTATGTAGGAAACTTTAGTTCAAGAAACTATTGGTATTACTACACATCAAATGAACTTTAAAATAAACAAGTTATAGTTAGACAGACAAAGTAATATCTTCTGTTATATCACTTATTTAAATTACAATACTTCCTCTATACTTCTCAAATGTAGTTTTTTTAGTATTCTAGGCAGCTTGACCCCTATTTTTCATTGTGGATCTTTTAATTTAAATATAGCGCCATTAATCGCCTGCAACAGCTTTGGCTGATTAGCCTTTCAGCTGCTTCACTAATCACACATTTTGCCAATACTTCTAATACACATCCGTCCATCCATCCACACTTTCAACACTCTGCAGAATGAAATATGCTTTTAATCAAGCCAAATCGAATTCATTGCAATACACACCGGTGTCTCATTATTTAGGCAAATGTGCAGCCATTAACTACACACTATGCCCTGGGCTGGGGGCTTCTTGAGGCGCTGTCGTCCACTTGGTACGACCCGAAAGCTGACCCAAAACAACAAATTGACAAATGTTGCCACTTAATATGCTACAGGCCGGCAAATGTAAAACAATTTTCTGTTATTTCGTATGCCAAAAATACAAACTAATTAATATGAAAAACGTCAGGGGAGTTGGGCCACATGGCCCGAACGACTCACACGGTCTTCACGGCCTACACGGGACAGCTTGACACGCATTGAATTTTATTTGATTTTATAAAAATTTAATTTCGACAAGGAATTTTTCTCAGCGTGCAACGGCAATAATGACGACAGCAACAAAATCACACAACAATAACAACAACAACAAGAGCAATAGAACAACAATGTCGACACTAGGCGGCAATTTCTCAATGTTGGCTCTTGTGTCGGCAGGTCTGAACTGAACTGAAATGAAATAAAATGAATGGGGCAGAGCTGCCCAGCCCAGCCCAGCCCAGTGACTGAATGGCTCTGAGTGAGTGAGTGAGTAAATGACTGAGTGACTGACTGACTGCCTGACTGACTGAATGGCTGCCTGAGCTCTCTGACTTCCTACAGTTTGTTAAGGGAATTTTGCATTTTGTTTGAATTATTGCCTTCATTAAGATTGCGTTGTTGATTTTTTCTGCTCAGCTCGTCACAGTCGCGCCTTGGCAATTGCTGCCCGCCCAGTGAGCGACAGCGACAGCAGCGTCCTCCTCGTCGTTGTCGTCACGGTTTTGTTATTGTGTACACCTTGGGCCTCCACTGCTCTTGGTAACTTGAAGCACTGACTGCACTTGACAATAAATTTTATTTTACCTACGCACTCACCGACTGCCACCAAGACGAAGATGGAAATGAAGATGAAGACTGTGTGACTCTGTCGGTCTTATTTTTAGCTTAATTGTGAATCAAGTTGATTGTCGCCATGTGTTGACATGTGCGTGTGTGTACGATAAGTGTGTGTGTGTGTGTTTGTTTGTGTGCCCACATTTAATTGTGCAAAATTTATTCATATGGAAAATTTGCCAGACTGTAACATTGAAGTTATAATTGCCACGAAATTGCATGCGTTCTTTCTATTTCTGCCCTCACATTGCACGTTGCTACACTTGTAATAGTTGTAGACCTATAACCAAAGTGTAATAGAGTGTACAGAAGGGCGATGGCAGTTATAGCCGTCAGTCAAATGATTCAATTGTCATTCGATATGGGTGCAATGCAATCAAAGACAATTTTGCGTTATCTTACTCTTAAAATTGTTGGACATTCGCGGAAACAAAAGTATCAAGGTTATAAAGCTGATGCATATGGTGGCTTTTTTTGTCCATTATTCTAAGTACATATAGTTATTACATGCAAAGGATTTTTTTCAAATTCATAGGCGGTTTTTAAAAGCCATTGAAAGCTAAATTTTGATCAACGTTCATAGCTTTTAACTACAATCAGACGAATTCCTTTGATATCCAATTGATAACTGGGCTCTTTTTATATCTATAACGTTTCTAAAACACTCATACTAATTAAAGTATTTGAGTTCCCCTTTTCCCCTTGTTGCTTATAGGAATGGTTATTTCTTGCTTATTTTTCGAATTTCCAAAATAAAATAATTGTTTTGCTTGAAGTTAAAGTGATTTCCATATTTTATTTACTGTCTATATTTTGAGATGTTTGCTCAAATCGCGCCTGTATTGTTGCATAATTAAAAATCTTTCTATTTTAATGGACGCTTCAGCGGCAGCAATGAGAATCGTTGAAAAATTTCACTTTTTGCGTACAAATTTTGCTAAATAGCCGCAGGCATCACAGAAACTTTCCAAATTTAACGCACAATGGCGCACTGGGCTTGATTTCATTATTTTTCCTTGCATCTTCGTTGTGCTAGCCGCAATAACAAGCAGAACAATTACAACTAGCGACTCCCCGGACAGGAGTTGTTGGTTGGCTTATGCAAACAGGAAGCGCATAATGAACACGACGGCCCACGATCTCACAATCCAGCTCTATCACTCACTCACTCATTCGCTCACACAGTTACCCATTTTGATAACTGCTGCCTGTTCTGTTCTGTTCTGACTGCCGACTACTGTCTGCCTTTCATTCATTCATTTTTGAGCGGTTTCGTGGTTAACAACCGCTTCCTTATCCTTATTATTTTAATGCCTGCGGCAACATTTCATCTTACTTACATTTTCCCTACGTTTTTTCGTTTTTCTTTTCCTTGCCGCACTGCATTTTTTGCCTTACATTTGGCGGGCTCTGTTGTTGCTTAAATATTTTAACTACTGCGCGCTTGCTAGTTGCTTGTCTGTCTGAGTATATATGTGTGTGTGTGTGTCAGTCTGTCTACACGGCTTTACGCTGTAATTGGGGTTAACTACGCCCAGGTGCGCACACCAGACCACCAGGGGCACCAGCAATAGTCCCCGCTCCAGCCCAAGTAGAGGAAGAGGAAGCGCACGGCACGCCGTCCATTGTACCGAAGTGTGCCAAAAGGAAAAGTAAAATTTTTGCCGCACTTATAAATTGTCGGGCACGAAAAAGCACGTGGAACAAAATAAAAGTGCGCGTTTCGGGCATGCATTTTTCTACATTTTATGCCTAAATGGTGAAGAAGAAGTTTGTCCATTTTCTTTTCATTTTTTCCTGTGCCTGCGGACATGCAATTAAAAGTTTGTTTTTCGTTCACCAATTGAGAGTGAAATTTTTAGGCAACAAAATCATTTTTTTTGCTTCGCATTTTCGCATTTATTCTGCCTGGACGGCACTTTCATTAGAAAGTCACAAAGTTGGCACGGAAAATTTTCTGCACGCAAATTAAGAAATTCAATTAAGAGATGTTTGTGTTGCCTTTTACAACACTCAACCAATCAAGTGACTTGGTTGCGCTGTCCCACTTGCAGGCCGGAGAACACTGTGTGTGTGTGTGAGTGTGTCTGTATATGTGTATGCGATGGTATGTGTGCTGAGTCTCATCATCAATTCAGTTGATAATTATTTTTACGCGACGCAGCAACTCCATTAAAAATGCAAATGGCAACACTTTGCCACTTTGATGCCGTTGCCAGTGTTGTCACGTTGCTGTTTTATTAATTTATTAAATTAAAAAACAAAACGTAGAAGGCAAGTAGTAACGGCAACGACAGCAGCAGAAACAGCAGCAGTGGCAACGGCAGCAGGAACATCAACTTCATCGGTAGCGCATGTGTAATTGTAAATTTATGACAAGCAATGAGTGACAGATAGAGAGAGACGCATGGAGAGATAGGGTGAGAGCGACAAAGATAGCAATTGCAAAAAAGGATGGCAAAGAGTTGAAACAGGCGCCATGCCGCGCACTGTCAATTGTACTACATGAATTATTAATTATTTGTTTTCACACACACACGAACGGCCGACATATTCCCTCACATAGCAGGGCACGCACTTACGCAGTGTTGCATTGCGGCAAAAAAAAAAAAAAGAAGACAGACAGGTACACTGGACGTTGTCAGTTCATTTTTTTGACAGCCAAGAGCTCGGCATGAAACGCAATCACCAATGTACAGTTGCTTTTGCTCCGCCCCCGGGAGTTTGCCTAATATAATTATTAACCAAAATGCGCAAATCGAGAAATTCTTCTAAGCGCGCACTCTTGCTCTAGGTCTGATTGCTAATAAAAGCCAAATTAACTTAATCTAATTAGCTGTCACGCATTATTTGCGACGCCCAAGCGGCAACAACGAGGACTACGTAGACGATTAGGTTGATAAAAATTAAAAGCAATGCGTTGAAATAATTCAGCTGCTTCAATTTTTCTTCTTTTGCCATTGCGATGCCATTGCCCAACCACCAACGAACCAAAAATGTCGCTCCCCCTACGGCCATTCCCAATGCGTAGGTAGCTGGGTAGGTAATGTGAGCAGAGGTAGGCCGACCAACCCCGCCGTGACCCACACACACACACACTTACACAGACTTACATACATACTCGTATATACCCATCAGTCGTCCCACAGAAGCAGCAGCAACTTATTTATTGTGCATGCCCTGGGGAACACGCCAGAGAACGAGACCCACAACGACACCAGACCGAGATGATGTACAGTGGTGAACAATTTTATACTCGATTCTATTATATGATGCTTTTAAATATGTAGGCAAGCGATATATTGAATCTTCAAGGTATCATCTCCTGAAGATAGATTCGAAAAACTAAAAGCTTTGTCAATGGAGCTAAAATTGATAATTCTATGCACTCATCGGTTTTTGATAAACTTTTTCCGCTCACTCATTAAATACCTTATATATTATATCTAATTCTACTTAGTTAGTAGAAAAGGTCTTATAACCTGAACTCTTTATTGTTAACTTATAATAGAAACACACAAATTTGTGATCCATTTTTTTTCGATATTTCAAATACATGAATGGCTTCTCAATGTCATTCGTGTACACTTAAATATATGATGTATTATACACGTATTTCATATTGGCTCCATTATTCCCACTTGCAAATCAAAATTTTAGATTATTTCAAATCATTTTACAATATTTCTGGATCGAGTTAGCACACGATGTAACGGGCTTGATTTTGACTTTGTTTGTCACACAAATCAACAAGAACTCTGTAAAATGATTTAAAAGCATTGTTGAGATAAAATACAATTGTAGTTTAGAATAAATATAATTTCAATTTTCCCAAAATTCGCCACAAATTGTCTGCAAAATAAGATGCCAATGAATTAGAATTTTGTCCGCGTAGTCGGGAAATATGGCCTACTGTTCGACGCACATACGTATTTTGCTATTTTCCTTTTCTGTATGTGAATTATTCAGCTTTCAATCGATGAAGCCGTTGCTAAAACCAATGCCATCCTCTTTTTTGTGGGCTAACTCCCCTCTTTACTTGCTGACAGTTTATTTGGCAAATTGCTTGCATGTAATATGAAACTTTACTGCTTTTTTTTGCCGTAGCCAGGCTAATTTTTAGTTTGCCAATGAGTCAGCTGTAGCTAACACAGAATACACTATAAAGTAAAGATATGTGTACGTGTGTGTGTGTGTGAGTGTGTATGGTGTGTGTGCTAAATCGAAAATCTGAAACACGCGTCACACGTTCTGCCAGCCCGCATGGGCCACTAATACAGCATGACTCACTGATTTTTCACGTGGATGGCTGAGCTGAGGCCGAGGCTAAGGTTATGCTTATCAGCCGATTCGCATCTAATGCATTGAAAGCCACCCCTTTGGACAGACACCCCCCTGCTCTGCTGACCATAAAGCAGAGGGGCGAAAAATGAAGAGGAAGAAAATTTAAAATTGTAAAATCTCTATGCCGCAATACTCGTCGGGCAAATAAATCTAATTAGAATATGTGCGCAATATCTGAATATGCACGAAAGGTCTCTGGCAACTCATTTCATATGCTCGCCGCATCTGGTCGCTAAATATTGCCAGTGCCAGAGTACCAATGCCTTGGCACCGTCATTGGCGTCTTTACGTCTGGGTAATAAATTTGATTTGTTTCAAATTACAGAGCAAGGCAATATAGAATTTTTCGTAATCTCATCCTCTCCTCTGCTTCTGTTGCTTCTTTTTTGTTATGTTGGTTGCATTTTGTTAAGCCGCCAAATCGAATCTTACTTGTGGTTACTTTTTTGTGGGTAATTTCAATAATTTACATAAGCAAATCAAATTGTAAATGTAATTTGGAAGCAGGGGCCGTAGCAGCATCAGTTTCTTTGTATTTGCGCCCAAAATGGGTCGCACTCTGTCGAAAAAGAACTATGTCGAGTGTTGAAAACGCGCCAGCCTTTCACGATATTTCTTCTTTTTTTTTTTTTTTTGTTATCCTAGCTTTGGTTGCTTTGGCAAGTGACGAAAAATGTGTCAACTTCAATGAGTTTCTTTTTCACGTCGTGTGAACCTTTCAATGTGTGAGTGAGTGACAACGCGCCTTTTGTATTTCGCAACTGAAAACGCAATGCGTCAAAGAATTTGGCTCAAGTGGTACTTGGGCCCCACTGGGGTACAAAGCCTTTAGGAATATGCTGAAAGTTGACGGCAAAACAAAGCTTGCTGCTTGCGGTAAATAATAATAAAAAGAGTTGACAGACATAATGTTAGCTTACCAACACCTTTACTACACAAATTACTTTCACGAACAAATCTACAATACAGCAACAATAATATCTACAAGTATGAATCAGAAGACCCCTCATCGTTTAGTTCTGCAAACTAGGAAGGAAAGAAAAAATATAATTAAATAACTTTAGTTATGTAATTTCTTTCCCTATACCTGTATGTTGCAATGTCATACTACAGTATAAAGTCTAAACACCAAACATACTACCAATAACTTTTGAATCATACAAGCTAGGCACATCCAACATGGCATGCAGACTAGTATTTTAAATACGCAGATCAATTGTCGTAAGCAAATTTGAAACTTTTGAGATATTTACAAACCCTTAATATTATTTAATGCTTCCTATTGTTTTCCGGCATCTATCCTAGATAAATAACAAATATAACAAGTACATACATATATTTAGTATAATTATAGAAATTAAGAAAATTAAAATGAAAATTTTGATTGATTTTACCTCTTTCGGTATTCGAACTCACGTGTATACAAAGCAATTGTGTCTATTTGGGTGTATGCATGTCTATACGTGTCAATTCGTGTCTATCTATGAGTGCATGTTTGCAGCTGCTGGTAGCGATTGGGGAGCAATTATATTTATAGCTATAGGTTCCTATCATAATGAAACTTGGCACACGGACACATAATCAGTAACTGGGGGCATTTGCCAAATTTGGTTCGGAAATTACGGGAGTTATGGAATATCACTAACTACCTTGGAGAGGAGGGAGGGAGGTAAATTGAAAAATACACAATTTCTGCGTATTCATATAAGGTATCTTGGTATAAAATTTGGTAAAATAGGTGATTATACGAATGGCGAAAATCCCCCATAGGTGGGAAGTGGAGGGGACATAAAAAAATAAGGCATCTTTGTGCAAAATTTGGTGTCTCTAGCTCTAGCTTATAGTCTTTGACTTGACACTTGCTCATACGGACAGACGGACAAACAGACATAGATTCACAGTTACATTTTTCAGCTAGCGTAAACCAAATATATACTCTTGTACATTTCATATAGAGAGTATAACAAGTAAGCACGAATGTTTCATTTCCAGTCATCAAATACGGATTCTAGATTGAAATAACCACAAAATACTAAAATCTAATAGCCCTTAGTAGATTTTAAAAAGTTATCGATAAAACAGCAGAAGAGCTTTACGTTATCCGTGTGCTGCTGCTTTTGCACACAGCTACCAACACTGCTTGCATCTATTGTGCTATTAGTTTGCAATACATTGCAACACTGTCTCGTAGACTGACAAGTGACCTATGAAAAAAGGAAGTGAGCCCGTTGTGCTATTGTTGAAGTATTGCGGAAAATTTTTGGCTTTTGGTGGAATAATACTATTAGCAACATCTGAGATGGCAAAAATCCAATTACTATGTTAATAATGAACAAAATGAATATAAATTACGCGTTGAAGTGAAAATTTGTGCAATATTATCGAGTGACGTTTCGCTTGGGGCACACGCAGAAAATTCCAGTCATCTCGAGCGGACAAAAAAAAAAAACTCGGCAAGCGGTGATAATTTCTTTCGACTTCACTTATTTTTGTCAATTATTTGCTTTTTTAAGCACAAAAGGAACACACAAGTATCAAGCAATTTGGTTAACCACACGCCCATTTAGATAATACAGAATTGTTTGGGTTGAAAATTCTGTAATTGCGTCTAACATAGAACTATATGTCGTTCCTTGTCGTAGTTGGCCGCAAGTAGCAATGTCAACTGCGCTGGCAGCGGCGACAAGTGCAGCTAGCACGGCGACGACGACAACAACAACGACAGCGGCAGCAGCGGCAGCATCTGCAGCGGTGGCAACGGTGACGGTAGCGGCATTTGCAACAAATTCAGCAACAACAACAACCGCATCAACGAGCACGTCTATAACAACAGCGTCTGCGCCACCGATAGCGGTAATAACAAGCACTGCCATTGGAAAAATGCCAACCAGCGCTCCAGCTGTAGCGGTGACAGTAACGCCTGAAACGCTGCTGAGCGAAAACAACAGTATCAGCACCACCACCCTGATGGATGCGATGTCAACGTCAACTAAATTCCAGCCGATTTCGGAAAATAGTGAGTTGAGCTTTATGCCAAGTAAGGATTGCGAAACCGAATCCCTATCCGAAGATCAGCCGGAGGAAGTAGCTGTTGATGATAGCAGATCGGGTAATCCGTTGCTAAACACATATCCGCGTCCGCCCGGCGGCTACAAGTACTCTATGGAGTTTCTCTATAACATTGGCCGAGATCTGGCGGGCATAACGCTTAACATACCTACTCCAACGTCTATAACGCCTCGTAAGTTGCGTACTGAACCCCCACCACCACCGACCCACTTGCCTCTCTTGCCGAATGCCATAAGTGGTGGCAGCACAGCCGCACCGCATACTTCGTCGGGCGCCAACTCGCCCATTGATCGCTTTGCTGGCGGTGGAGGTGGCAGTGGTGGTGGCATCGCTGGACCAGGAGGTGGAGGTAGCAGTGGCAACATATCGCCCGTGCAATTCATCTATTCGGGCTACATGCCTAGTGCACCGCAGCGGCGATTGTGGCATGCGGAGAATGCCGTATGGCAGTTTGATCGCAACTATCCATTTAATCAAGGCTACGCCTCGCAATATGGTATTCCGTTGATGCCGCTTGGCTTTGACCATCCATACAGCACACCACAACGTTTCATTTATCCGGGCTATTACAATCAAACTGGAGGTGGAATACATGCATCCGGACCGGGCATGCCACGCTCCAATCGTCATACAGCTCCATCTACAACTTCGTCGACAAATATGCCAAGTAGTCAGTCTGCTCAGCAGCAGCAGCAACAACAGCAAGCGGAGCAAGCGGCGGAAAATTTTAACAACGCGGGCGCCGGCAATGGGCATCAGAGCCATTGCAACTATGGTGGCGTGAATACCGCCTATGGGCGTCCGTATCGCGAACGCTATGGTAGTAGTCCCACAGATCTGGGCGGCGCGTTTCACCGCGAGTCGAAGACTTTCTATAATAGCTCTGCGGCCAATGGTGCAGTTGGAGGTGGAGTGCGATTCAAGCAGTTTGAACCGCGTGGGAGTGGTTCCTATCAACCGCGCTATCAGCAGCCGAACGGTAGTGAGCACAGCAGTGTCAATGGTCGTGGCTACAAGTATCAAAACTATTCCCAGGATCGTCTAAGTGAGAAGCGATCCAAGGGACATTTACTTAAAGAGCGCTCATCCAACTCATCCGGCTCGCTGTCCACCTCGTCCTCCAAGTCCCAAATGGAGCGCGCTGTGCGTCCCATAAACGAGGAATGTAACTCGATCAACTCACCTGGAACTGGTGGCACGCGCCACCCACAGCGCAGCTATCGCAACCGTGTGCGGTACAACGATCTCCCAAACGGTGCAGAGGACAAGACGTCGCAGCACCGCATCAGCGTTCCTATAAGCAGCGGCAATCAGGCATCGCTGCGTCGCCTATCCAAGTTCTCGGATGTGCGCAGCTTTCAGCCACAGTCGCGACAGCATCAGCACTCGCGCTACTATCAATCGCGCAACATGGAGAACTTTAACTATCAGCACTTCCTAAACTATCAACAACACGCTGGA
The DNA here is from genome assembly GCF_003285725.1 of Scaptodrosophila lebanonensis. NCBI lineage: Eukaryota > Metazoa > Arthropoda > Insecta > Diptera > Drosophilidae > Scaptodrosophila > Scaptodrosophila lebanonensis. Next base: position 15,464,768 of record NW_022060538.1, read on the forward strand.
GGTGGTGGTGGTGGTGCTGGCGGAGGCAGTTGCAATGCCGCTACTGGTGCTATGGATCCGTCCGATGCGGCAGGCGGCATAGGGGCCACTACTAGCGCTACATCAGAAGGAGAGCAAGTCGGCCTGCATCCGGACTATGAGCAACGAAATGGCAAATTTTCGGATGCCATGGAGACCACATCGAATACAGATTTTGTTCTAGATGATCTCCATTCTCATGTCTGCAAGCAGGAGAACTCCGACCAGGATGTTCGCCCCACAATGTCACATGCCAGTTCCATATGCGGCGACTATGATGATGGTCAGTCCTATGCAAGCATAGCACCCAGTTCCCCCAGCGAGAGCTCGGACAGTGAGTTAAGTGACGCATCCGTTGAGTCCTTGGTGCGCCAAATTACGGTGCAATGCATGGCTACCGGGGCAGGCGCTCAGGTCCCGAATTTGGATGGTCCAAATTTGGTGCCCTATGGCGATATGCAATACCTGAAGGATTGTGAACGAAAGCCTAAAAATGGCTACAAATACTCGTCGCACGGAGAGAGTGAGAAGAGTGATTATAAGCCAGAACCATCGATACCTGATAGTGTGATCAATCTTGCCAAAATAATTGCAGCTGTGGCCGCCGACAAATCTCATGAAGATGCGGGAATAGATATTGACAAGGATGACTTATCGCTGGCATCTATTTTGTCTGGTACGGCATCGCTTTGTTCCTGCAAGGGTACTGTAAGCGCCTCTGGACGAGCCAATATAATAATGGTAAGCAATCGTTGAATAGAAACTATGTATACCCTTCACATCAGGTTTGTCTGTTTATCTGTTATTCAAGCTGTAATGCTTTTGTTAATCACAATTAGTGTTTCAAGCTTTACGGCAATCAAAAAAGAATTAATATTTCATGTTGATCTGGAGTCTTCAAAGTATATTTTTATAAATAGTTGTGAAGGGTATTCATTTGTATGGTCGGCTAGGCAGAATATGTATACGATTTTATCATGTTGGTACTATTGCCTGCACATCCCTCAGGACGATGTGTATGAGGACGAGCTACCAAGCATCATGCATAATCGCTATTTGCATGGCTTTTTTGGATATACGCCCGCTGATCGCTTTCTGCAACGCGCTGATCTAGTGGAAATGAAGCGGCCTCCCCGCTCAATGCCCAGCCGTGCTAAGTGGGAGCCCTTAACACTGGGTATATGGAAGAAATTTTTGGAATCGCAACAAACGCGCACTATTTACAAGACAAAGATGAGATTATGGCGTTTTATCTACACAGTAACCATGGTAAGTGGTGATTGATGCCGTTCCCCCTTTGTTTTAAAACATCATTTATTAAATAGGCTACATATCCACGTTATGGCCTGTATCTGGTGGGATCGTCAATATCTTATTTTGGCTCAAAATGCTCGGACATGGACATTTGCATGCTGGCCTGCACAAATCCCAACATTGATCCGCGCATGGAGGCCGTCTATCATTTGCAGCTAATGCGAGGTCTTCTCAAAAATACCAACGTATTTAAGGACTTCAATTTGATTGAGGCTCGAGTGCCAATACTGCGCTTCACCGATCGGCGTCGCCAAGTTGAGGTCGACATTAATTTCAATAACTCTGTGGGCATTCGAAATACGCATCTGCTCTACTGTTATTCGCAGTTGGAATGGCGCGTGCGTCCCATGGCAATTACCATTAAGCAGTGGGCTCAGTTCCATAACATCAATAATGCCAAGAACATGACCATCTCCAGCTACTCGCTGATGCTCATGGTCATACACTTTCTGCAAGCGGGTGTTAGTCCTCCAGTGTTGCCCTGTCTGCATAAATTGTATCCTGAGAAGTTTGCTTTCATGCAACCCTGCGACTTCGGCTATGTGGACATGAATGAGGTTATGAATCCGTATCCGTCGGAGAATGTTCAGACCTTGGGTGAGTTGTTGCTAAACTTTCTGCACTACTACAGTGTCTTTGAATATGGAAAGTTTGCGATATCGGTGCGTGTGGGTGGCGTGCTGCCGATAGAGGTGTGCCGAGCATCCAAGGCGGCCAAAAACGATGTTCACCAATGGAATGAGCTGTGCATTGAGGAGCCCTTCGATCAGACCAATACTGCACGTTCGGTCTATGATCCGGAGACCTTCGACCGCATCAGAGCCATCTTTCAAGCATGCTATCGACGTTTGGAGTCGACCCGAAATCTAGATTCAATATTCGATGGCTATGATGGTCCGACCATTCTGGCACACCCATCGGTTGACTCCGATGCCGAACTGGATCGCAAGTTTCCCAGTGAAAAGTCATCGAACTCGAACAGTGAGCTAGCATCCCCCAGGTATCTGAAGTCCATGGTTGATAAGTCGGTGGTGGCTCTGTGGAACGATATTGGTGATAAGCAGCAGGCTTCGACCTTGGAGCAAAAAGTGAAAGAGGTGGAAAATGAAAGTGCCGACAAATTAAACGATTTGGAAACCTCGGAGACTAAAGCACGCGATACATTAGTAAACAACACAACAGCCCACCTACCAACTACAACTACACCGACAACGACAACAACATCAACCAGCACCATCACAAACATAGGCTCAGCCAATGTTAAATCTGTGGCCGAGCCACATGAAGGCATAGGCCTTCGCCAGAATATATAGAAACAATCTAAATGAGCTGCTTTTGGGAATCTATCTCAAGAGTCTGTGCCTTTAGACAATTGCAAAAGCTGAAGTCCAAAAAAAATTTTCGATGTTTTAATGCAGTTGATAAACGTAGTTGCTGAGGTTGCGCCAAGCTTACACTTTTAAATTTTACGTTGGATAATTAAATAGGAAATTTACATTTAGAAGATTCTGAACTTAATTGAACCATTCACAAAACAAGTATGCTCAGTCGTAGCAGACCAATGGAAAATACATAAAACATCTACTAAATACACGGTCGCAAAAAAAGCACTAAAACCTGCAAAGGCACAAAGAATTAGTTGATAACTTTAGCGCAAACAAATACAAAAATATTAAAAATATAAACACAAACAAAAAATAAAATTAACATAAAAATTAAAAAAAAAACAATAAAACAAAAAAAAAATCTAAAAATATTAAAACTAGTAAAAAAGCAAAAAAAAAAAATTATAGTAGTATAGCTAAGTATAGCATAGCTAAGTAGGGCTGTGGAAGCCCAACGCTAAACACATATTTTTTTATACATCATTTTATACTTCCCCATACACGAACAAAAGACACACAAACATAATGTATACAATATTACACAAATGGAACATAAACACATATTTTACACTTTTTTATAAAAAACCAACAAAAGTCATTCAAAAAAAGGCGTATGTGTCTTGTAAAACATGTAAGGAAGCTTTAAGACGTTTATACGTTGAAAAAATTTAAGCAAATAAAAACAAGGCGACGCCAAGTAAGAGATTTTAGTGTTGGGTGGAGCAAAGGGTGCTTTTAAATGCCTTTTCATAGCATTGGGGTAACCATTACTCTGCTCACCTGTGCTGCTCATTGCTCTCAGATGACGCAGCTGCTGTTAATGCTAAAAATGTATCGGCTAAGATATTCGATTCCATAAAGGAAAACTCTTTTAAGCAATCATTTTGAATAAAGACTTATATAATTGTTTATGCAAATACCAAGTCAATACATAATGGTACCACATATGAAAAATAGAGACACTTTTCATTATTAATTGGTGTTCTACAGGCTTTGAAAGTTGAGTTGCAATGAAAGCTGTGCCGAGTGAAACCTCAGATCCAAGCTTATAGTCATAGTCCAGATTTCGCGTAAATCTTCAACTATACCACCAATTCGAAAATACTTATTTAAAAATTGAAAATTATTATAACTTCAGTACTACACACTTCCTAACTAAATATGTATTAATATAGCTGAAAAAAAAAACCAAAAGTTCAGCTTGGTAGAGAACTTCACTGTTAATGAAAGCATAATTGAGACATTTTATTCCATTTGCGTGCCACCCTTGGGCGCAACAAAATGTGTCCACATGCGAAGCCCAAAATTATCGAACCAAAATCAAATTCTACGCATATGGCGACAGCTGTCGTTGCTGTACTCGTAGTGTTGGGTGGTTTAGTCCGGCGATGGGCGTGCCAGGACAATTTGTAGCACGCATCTGTGCATAGGCCAGTCCGCCAACAACACCTCATCTATCAGTCGTTTCAATGCAAACCAAAAATGTCACTGCGAAAATTATTTCATCAATTTCAATGCTCAATTTCAATGCCACAAAATGCACTGACTGTGTTGCAAGTATACAAGTATACGAGTACACATACTCCTATACGAGTATGTATTGTACGTGCGGTGGTTGACACAGCGGGCGGCAGCATCGGCTGTCAATGGTATCTGTCCGAGTGTCATTTTGGTATTGAGTAATTGATATAACGCCAGCATCAGCAACACATAAACGATACACCGCCATTCAACTCCAACTCCGGCGGCAAATTTTTGTTCAGACTAATATTTCGGCGACTGTGCTCTAATGTGTAAATTGTCGAAGAGCGCAGGAGGGTTTTTGTCCTACGTGCTAGCATTGGCATAATCATCATTATCATTAACGGAACACATGAACGTGTGTAGGGAGGTGGGTGTTTCAACTGCAGTTGGATTGCAATTGTTACACTAATTTGTGCATATGTAGAAATTTTTGGCAATTAAAACGAATCGTTGTCCTGCATCTCCTCTGTGGTGTCATTTGTATTCGTCGTTCCTGATATTCTTAACTAAGGGTGCACATTTTGGAATTGGGTCCATGTGTAATTAATGTAATCGGCACACCATTGTTAATGCCGACACAATTTGCATTCGCAGTGGAAGCCATTTACACAAAATTCTAACTACTAAGTATTATATTTGCTTATCAGAGGGATGAAAAATATTTGAAATAATTAATACATATATCCTGATGAAACGCAGTCGATGTAAGTGACAAAAGTGCACCTCACTATTGCTAGTGATTAACTGTAAAATTAAATGCATACTATAACCCGAATGTTTTTGCAAAAGATATCATATATATAAAAATGAAAGTGTATACATATGTATGTTCCCTATATAGTCTGAAACAGCTCAAACGATTTTGATCAAATTTTGTGTTTTCATATTAGTCGCTCGGTTAACCTTTTTTGAATTTGTTCAAGAATTTTGGTTTTCCCTATAAATTACCTCATAAGAGGTAACCAATAAGAATATATACCGATAAAAGAAACCGAACGGAAGGCGTCCTAAAACTAACATTGTGTGGCACACCAACGCTAGCTGAGTACGCTAGTAATATTGTACCTTTCAAAATATTTTCCTTCAAAGAAATCCCGTCCGTACCTTCACTGAATTCGCTTTAAACTCCTGCATCGTGTCAAAACGACTTCATAAAAATAGTATTTTTAATTTATCAATTATCCCCAATTCCCACTGAGCTAAATCAGACGATATGCGTGCAGTGGAGCAGTCTTTTTTGAACTAAACAATAATCGGCACAAAAGCTCTCTTAAAAGACCTTCCTCTACTTCTACCAGCAAATCTTCTTTAGTGTTTGTTAAGAAACTATAAATAATTTGCTACCGCGGCATTTCATTTAGAAATAAAGCTCCGTTGTCAAACTCCGCATAGAAAAGCCTGCTAAAATATTCATAACCAACAATTAAGCGGTCAACTTAGTAGAGAAGAATATATCAATTATACTTGTATAGTGAGGGAAAATGTCGTCTGCCGAAAACGCAAATGCATTTGCACAACAAAGGCGCCATTGATTACTATAATGGTAAAACACCAGAGTTGTGCTGCCCTTTCTCCTTTTCACATCTGTAGACCTTTTGTACGTCTTTATACATTCATTAAAATTTCACAAAAAGTAATCTGCTAGCAATTTACGCCCCGATTTGGCGCAGCTGCAGCTGCCATTACGGGTGTTGGTGGCAGAAATGATGGGAATGACGGAGACGGCCGCCCCGCTCCTTACCGCACATTCATGCTTTGTGCCTCTCGCTTTGCACAAATAATTATTCATTGTCATTATAATTGGCGTGCGGGCGCTAAATGGAATCATAAACAGAGCAAAGTCAGAGGCAAAGACGAGAGCTGGAACGTTGCACGTACGACTACACATGCCCCCAAACGGCAGCATTTTGACAACTTGTGATAAATTTTTGCTCTGGCTCTAACTTGATTATTTGTGAACCACTGTGGCAAGACAATGAGTCAACGTCGGCGCCGTGGAGTCATCGTGGATTCGTCGCTCATATGGTTGATGACGCTGACAATGCTGGCAACGAGGAAGATGAGTTTGCCCCTTTTTGTTGCTCTTGCCCCTGGCACTGGCACTGGCCCTGTCTCTGCCCCTATCCCATTACTTATTTGCTGGCCTTTTTCATTAGTTTTCACATGGGCTGCTATGCTTTGGTTGGGTATAGTCTTGTCTGGTCCGGTCTGGACTGGTGTGCCCTGCTCTGGTGCTGTAGCTGTAGCTGTGCTCTCGTGTACTCTCGTGCTTGGTGACCATTTCCCCATGGACATTGGCTTATATTGTGCACACACATACTGGAATTTTCATTTTATGTCATTTCAATTTTCCTGCCTTCGCTTCGATTCGGTTTTATAGACGCAACGAAAATGAATTGAACGGAAAAAGGGTTAAATTGAAAGATGCAGTAACAGGAACAGCATCAGGAAAAACAAGAACAACTACTCCTATAACGACAACAATGACACTGGACAGCCTTTTTTGGTTGGCGCTACGCAGCTTTGCTTTTCTGCCCTTTTCTTCGGCTCACGCCCTTCTCCCACTCCTTGCTCCTCTTCCCCATTGCCTTCTGTAGAGCTATAGTTCAGTTCAGTTTAGATCATATGTGTGAGTTGTGCCTTTGGGGCTTTGTTGACGTGCCATGAGATTGTTGTTTGTTGTTTTTTATGTGAGCATTTTCTAGTTTTACGTTTCTTTTAGTGGGGACTTGAGGCACAAACAAACCAAACGTTGCACGTATGTATGTATGTATAGTATGTACTGGCTCACTGTCTGGCCATTGTGCGTTAGTCATGAGTAACAAATTACCTGCGGCATGTGAAAAAGTGCAGCCAGTGAGCGCTGACAGCACTGGGCAGCACTTGCAACCGACCGAACAGCGTCTGTCTGTCCGTCCGTCCATCCCCTGTCTATATTTGTGTTGATGAACTGCAAATATTGTTGCATGCACTTGGACATAGACATCAGGTTCGAGCTTGGTCATTGTTTTTGTTGAACAATGCTATACATTTGCAGCACTGTACCAAAATCACAAAACAAAAAAATTAAAAGCAAAACGTATTAAATTTTACTATTTATTCTTCTTTTAATTGCAGGTAAGCTCATTACAATTTGTACAATCAACTTGAAACAGGAACAAAAAAAATCACACACATTGTTCAATTTATTAGCGTAAGTGGTTGTCTACAATTTTAATTAGTTTTAAATGCAATTTAATGCTTTCATATACTTTCATATGTAGTTTTTCCCAAAATGCGGCTTGTTCAGAGGTTTTTCGACGTTGCACTTAAATTAATTCACACACACACTCAAACACACTCACACACACACACACTCACACACCCTAATATAGTTTCCATTTTAAAATAATAAATCATGTGCAAAAGCGACCGATGGTGATAAATGTTATGGCAAATGTTTGCCTGCATAAATTTAGGCCTATCTAAATAGTAGAGTATTGTGTGTGGATATAAATTAGTTGCTGCACAATTAGAATTGCATTAAATATTTAAAATGTGCGCACATATGCTGGCATCTATTTAAACCTAATTCTATTTGACAAACATTAGTGAGCGCAATATTTTGTGTTTCCATTTAACCAGAACACTATGCAGCACATTTTTAGTTCCAACTACTGAAAGCTTCAACATGTTTCCAACATTTAAAGCAAAATACTCTATAATAACAATTTTAATAAATAATTAAATTAAATATGTGACTCAAATGTTTAAACGTTGTTGAGGAATTACAAATGAGTTTACAAAATAGATAGAAACACCCACAAATAGCATAAAAAAGATGTACATCTTCTGAGTTATAATTGCATTAATTAATGAAATGGCAAAAAAACAAAAATACTTGAATGAAGATGTCTTTGATAAAATGTGTTTATAGTTAAGTTTTAAAGAGCAACTGCAACAGAGTTTTCTAGATGTCTTTCTAGATAATGACTTTTCTTCAAAAATGAAATGTTTCATTTCATTTTATTTGCTCCAAACAATTTAAACAAGCAGCAATCATAATTAATAATTTGAAATTATGTTGCATAGTACAATGCTTTTAATTAACTAAATGCCTTCAGCTATTTGCGCTCAATTCATTTTCCAACAACGTTCTGTGTACCGTACTGTCATTAACGGTTTGTCTGTCTATTTAGTTTTCCAATGCTTTTTGCATACCGTTTTTACTATACATATTTCATAAGAAACGTCCAGGCTATTGCTGAGAAAAATCAATCATCCTCAATAAAAAAAAAATGCTATAGCGTATAAGCTAAGGCGTGTGAACACGCCTCACCGCTATAAACCACATATATACTCGTATATTGTGAAACGCCTCCTCCACCAATCAAGCGCATTTATTATGCATTTTTCATATGACATTTTTTACTATACATTTTTTTGTTAGGTTGGCCGAGGGGTGGATGTTGGGGGGTGTGGGGCGGCGATGGTTGCCAAAGTAGACAATTTAAAATCAACCGCATAAAAAGTGTCGTCCTGCCCATGCGCTACATCCTTCGTCCTGGGCACAAAATGCCAGCACATACTCATACAGCACAGAAAGCGACATTCTGCTCCTGCCGCAAACCTTTGTGACTACACAGATGAGTGGCGCGGTTGCATATGTGTGAGTATGTCTGTGCGTGTTGTGTCGACAAAAAAAAAAACTCAAATTACCCGCATTTTTTTACGAGCGTTTTATTGAAAATTGAAATTTATGCGCTGCGCCAGATCGAATGCGAGCTCCAACGCCATTGCCTTCACGCTCTCATGGTCTGTATGGGCTGTCTATATCTGTCGCTGATCCCTGCTATATCGCTGTCATCGGTGGGCGCGATAAACGCGCTGTACAGCAAATAAAAAAGTATTACAGAAATACAGTCAGCTTCACCAGAGGCTAACAGTCTATATTACATGCGTGCTTCGATAAAACTCCTTTTTATTGATTTATTCAAAAAGAATATAGTATAAAGAGCTTTTTCCTGAATGCGCCGAAGACTACATGCCCTTAAAACATTCTCTTTGTCTAGTGATCCATAGTCTGTGTGTTAACAAATCCTGCACACTCTCATTTAATATCCATTAATGGCTCTCCATTGTTTCTATCAATTAAAAATGCTGATCAGTTCTGTTTTTAAAATATTTTATGCTATCATTAGGCGTTTTAAAATAATTTACTCAGACATCATAGATTATGAAACATAGGTCTCCAACACAAATATTTATAGAAATCCTTAGTATTACAGTCGTTTTAGCAAAAAGGCAAATATATACTATAGACTTAAATTGACATTGAACATGCAGACTTGTAGCACTTAAAGCAGCACTGCTGCCTAACTGATGAGGACAACAACGTTGGCAGTTGTATAAATCATAACAGTTGCACTTCAAGGCGGCACTGCTCTCTACTCGTACTTGTTGTTACTGTTGTTGTTGTTGAGTGTTTGCAAAAGGGTAGCGAGGAAGAGTTTACAGCGCGTATCGCTTACCGGCAATGAGTCGCACGCCCACGTATTTTCACGTAGCTACCGTTACTAGCGTGGCAACTGGTACGGCTACGGCCACGGCTGTTGCCATCTCTTCACACATTTGCATATCATTTGGCCGTGGGGGAGACAGGGCGTTGCTTATCAGTGCGCTGCGATGGCGACACTTGCCTTCATTCGTTGCATACTTACAGGGGATGGCAAGCATTTCCGTTGCCTGTTCCAGCGCACGCTTGTTAGTCCGCCTCTGACTACACTAGGTAGCCGGTAGCCGTTGTTCGTCTACTGCTGCACACTCTTAACGATTTCGTGTCATTTTTTGCATTTCCTTGTGCATTGCTTTCAGTTTTACTTCTGCATCCACTTTTGCGGTTGCCGTCAAGTGCGCGTTATCGCGTGCAACAACGTCGCACCTTCACCCAAGGAAGTCTGGCTGGCAAGCAGGCGGCAGGCGGCAGCCAGCAATCAGTGGAGTGACCCGACCAGGCGGCAAAGTGATTTTGCGGCCGGCACAAAATTAAAGCCGGCAAATAAACCAAAAGAAGTGAAAACCAAAAACTCTCAGGCACCAAGCAAATAAATCACCAAGCATGGCCAAAGCCAAAAGGCAAAACACGAAGTACCGAGAAGCAAGATGGAGAGAGAAAAAAGCATTGTTCCAGAGGCAACAACACACAGCTCGTAAATTTTTATGTGTACGTGTTAAAAACCTCTCACGTGTCAGTCGTTACGAAGACCGTTGCATTTTTATCTGCAATGCAGAAGCAGCAGCCGATGTCGACGCTGACGCCGACGCAGACGCCACTCCTAAGATGACTTCCAAGTTTGCTGCATTTAATTTCCATTTTCTTGGCGATTATGAATTTCCTTCAACTTTTCAAGTTGTCCTGATGATGAATGAATGGTTGTGCCAAAAGTAAGAGCGTGCAATTAGTGACGACAATTTGGGACAGACGATGGCGTTGGCGCAAGGCAGCTGCTTATCTTGGCTTCATGTCAAGTGCCTCCAAAAGTCACATTAACCAAGCACCGCCGCTAAGTATGCTACAAAAAATTGCAGAGACGATGATAGAGGATGCACCTTAAAGACAGACACTCTGCCCTGTGTATAAGAGAGGAAACGTGTGTTATTCCATGAAATTTGTTTCATTTTTTATCCCAATTATAAGTTATGTGTTTCTGATTTATCTCTCGCAACTTGTCAGTCAACTGATCACAACTGTCGACCAATTCATTATAATATTTATTTATTTATTCATAATTATTTGACTATTCCTACATCATTTGCGTATACAAAAAGCTTCTCCAATTTATTTTTTTATACAAGAACTCTCTTTTAAAAGCGTCGATATTGCTATTACCATAAGATTTCCAGTTGATTCCGCTTTGTAATTTTAATGCTTCTTACGGCAGCAGCCTTTTTTAAAAAAGGAAAAAAATAATGACGTACCAAATGTAAATTTATCCAAACTGATCTATATTGATCATATGTTTTTAAATTGGATCTAACAAATTTCCCTCTAAAGTTTACCAACTTGCATGCCAGATGCAATATACTTTTCAATGCAAGAGAGAAGGTATGAAAAAGAAAAATCTGAGGCAAATGTGAGGCAAAACGACAACTCATCAGCGGCTCATTAGACAAAAGATTCATGGCGCGGCCGGCGGTTCAATTAAAACTTAGTTACAGCATCAATTGCCATGCCCGTATCGCCCAAACACCCAAGCCACCGCTTCGCACGCCCCTAAATGTCCTTGCAGCGTGATTAATTGCAACGCCCAACCAGGGCAGCCATTTGCATATACACTTGAGCGTAAGCTACAGCCGCGTCAGTAAAGTTCCTTAATCCTTGCTGCAGTCGTTGTCCACGTCCACGTCCTCGTTGTCCTTCCGTAGTTTCTCCTGCAGCTGTCTGCTGTTTTAAGTAATTTTTTAAGACGACGCCAAAGTGTGCAGCACAGAAAAAAAAAAAAATCGAAGCAAAGAAATTAAAAAGAACGAAGGGATAATGCCAAAGTGCTGGTTGCTACCTGACAACCAAAAACGGGAGGAAGAATAAAGAAAGGCCAACAGAAGGAAAACGCTGCGGACAAACGTAAACGTCCTGGACATGGTCACCATCAACGTTGGCATAAAAAAGAGCGTAAAAAATATTACAAAAAACGTGCCAAACGTTTATTTAAAAGGATTTATGTGCGTTACGTGCTAAACGTGAAATAATAATTTTTACTTCTCATTTTTCGCAGTCGCCATATATATATATATATATATATATATATATATATATATATATATATATATATATTTTTTTTTATATTCTTTTTCGTTATTTTATTTACACGAAACCGCTGCGCATTGCAATGCAACGAAAGCCAATGACTAAGGTAAGGGTATCTTTTAACTGCATAGTGATCCAGAAACAATATATAGTATACATGAAATAATGTTGGTACCAATAGTGCATTTGCACCGTTTATCGATTGATCAACTACTTGTATATGTATATGGAGTAGATTCTATCGGCTAATAAAGAAGTTGAAGAAGATAACATAAACACAAATTATAGAAAGTTGATGACTTAACTTAGGCACACTCCTGAGATTGAGGAACCAATAATACGAGAATGTCATGAAAGGCTATGAGAATAAGTTTTGAGATAGAGGTTGAAATGTTTAAGTAGAAAAATCTGCATAAAGGAGACTCTACAATACCACCAATATAATATTCATTGGACATAAAAAAGTTTTAAGGAAGCTTTAATAATTAATCTCTTTGTTAAAATTAAAAAAAATCACAGCTGACAAAGAAAACGGAAGCCCGCCGATCAGCAATCTTAAATATTCACTAAAAGGGAAGTTTGTAGTTCGATTTATGCGTCATCGCTGCCCTCCCTTTTCATATGATGTGCAAATAAGTAATACGACATTAAACCACTGTGCCTCTGTCACTTCGTTTTTGTGTGCGTAGGAGCAAGGCTTTCTCTAACTGACTATGTGCACATTAGCTCTATTCCTTTGCAAGCCCTATTGAGCTGGAATGGAAGGGAAGAGGAAAAACGAGACATTGTGGAGACGGAAGGAAGAAAAGAGAGAAAAGCTGCGCCTGAGCTAAGCGTAAAATTGTTGCCTTGTCGGTGGTGTAAAGAAATGTGTTATTGCTCACAGATTTTTTCTGCCATCTTTGTGCAAGTGCCTGTGTCTTAATTGCTATTGAAGTTGCGACTGACTGCCTCACCGGTCAAGTGTCTGACCACATTGCTTTTGTTGCTGTTGCAACTACACTTAACCACACGCACAGTCGTACATAGTTGTAGTCAAAGTCTTGGGCCCAGGCGTGCGTTGCCAGCGTTCGCTCTGAAAGCAAAAGTTTTTATTATATTTTCTCTTATTGTTGGCTGTTTTTTTGTTGTTGTTGTTTTGTATTCTTTTCCCTTGCAAATTGTTGCTGAGCTGCCCTTGCCAATTTCAGGTTTGGTTTATTTGTATTGAAATTGAAAATGCGTGCGGTAGTCAACGAGGGAATAAGAAAAATATATGTACGAGTATATAGAAAATATACCGCAACAATGCCAAGTCCAATTTCAAGTTGGTTTTGCCGTCGCGAGCTTTTGGACTACGTCTTATATTATTATTATTATTATTACTCTGTATTTTGCTTTGCTATGTCTGGCCATTGCCTCCCTATGACTGGTGCTATAGCTGGTACTATGTGTGTGTGTGTGTGTCTATGTGCTGCTACGCATATAGCATAATAATTAGGGTGTCCTGTAGACGCGTCCTGCGGCTGTTAATGCAAAAGTCAGTCAGACAAAGCGCATGTCAGTGTTTTGGGGTTCATTTTGCGGCGCAAAAACTTTCTTAATTCTTTCCATTTCTTCTTCATTTTTTTGTCTTTCGGGAAAAAAGTTTTAATATGATTTGAAGCAGACGATGAGGACATTCACTCACACCGACACGCACACATACTCGTACGCTTTATATGCTTCAAATAAATGTGTAATTAAAGAGAAGGTGACAGGCTCATATTAAAGAGCATGAGCAGCCTATGCACCTGAACTTTGCTAAAGTTGCTTGAACTTTGAAATGCATAATTTATGCATATCAGAGGTGTGTGCGTGAAACTTAAGAAAATTTTAAAAGGCCCACACACACACCCGCACATGACTGTGCATGCCTAATAGTTTCGAGTCTGTCTACATAAAACATGTGCTTTTTTTTTTTTTAGCTTATTAGACAACTGAGGCCGTCAAGCAGTGGGCCTAACAGGCTGGCTGGCTGTCAGGCAGACGCAAAAAGGTTGTTGACTGCTACAATTTGTTAGCTCATACAACGACGACACCTATGCATGTATGTGTGTGTGCGTGTGTGTGTGACTCACACACGGTGTCCTTGGGGCACGCCGCTTTGACATGTTCAAGGCGCACAGCGCATAAATTGAAATTCATATTCAAATGTGAGTTGTCCCACACAGACGCACACACACACACACACACACACACATACACATGTGTGTGCACTTAACGCTTCTCTTGTTTGCTTTCTTTGTCGTAGGGGCGCAGTTTTCTTGCAATTTTCATTAGCAGACAGTTGTTGTTGTGGTTGCTGCTATTATTGTTTAAGTCTAGTCTAAGACTGATCGGTCATTTGTTGTCCCAGTTCAACTGCTGCCTGCACACAAAAGTGTCTGAGGCACTCAAGTGAAAGTAAGTAATCGCTATGGAGTTGCATTTGTCTTGGGTTTTATGTTTTCCGTCTACCAATTCAATTACCCAACACACAGCAAAAGGAAAGGGGACCAAAAAAATACCCGTTTCTTCATGTTGTTTGCATTTTTATCGCTGCTGTTGGCAAAAATTTAAAAAGAGAAAAGAAATTTTAAACGTATACTTGGAGAGGAACAATTTTAATTCTTAATAAGGCGACTGTAATTGCATGTCTTTTTACGTCCATCGCAGAAGATATTCTGCAGAATGTATTAAGAATAATGTATCCCGAGCTTCTTTACACATTGCGAAGAGCTTTGCAACTTGTTTATTGGCACTGGAGTGGCAGAATATTGTATCTCAAAATAATTAGTTTACCCCCATCGATAAATCTTGGACTTTTTACCGCTACTTGCAACTCATAAGAAATAATAATTGCTTCTTATATTTATGGTGACAGCTAAAACGATATTTTATCCATTATTATTTTAAATTTTAAGATTGGGTAATTTTTAATAGGCATATACAAATTTCTATTTAAAGGGTATCTGAAATAGACACTACAATCTACTTGCAGTACAACCACCCCCTAAACTCCGAATGCCCTACATTCATCTATTCCGATAGACATCAATTAAATTAAATAAATCTCAGTTTAAATAGAAAGTGCGCAACTTGCTTAGAACGAACTGATGTTGGAACGGCAGCGGCAGAGCAATCAACAAACAGCCTGCGGTCATCATTAAATGTCTAATTTATTTTAAAACAACAACAACTACTACAACACAGCAACAGCAGCAATTCAAGCAACAGCACAGCAATGTTAGTTGTGGGGGGAAAAAAAAGGAAAAATCCATTTTCCAATGCCGGCCTACTCGGCCTTCTGTTCTCGTCCTACTCGTCGTAAAATTGATTTAATAAAACAGGCACGTTTCCATTTTAAGTGCTGTAAATTTTAATTTAGTTGTTGCTTTGGACAGCTGAGCCTGCACACACATACAAGTACTATACACCCTTATACCACCATCCATATAAGGCAATGCGAGTGGGCATATCATCAAAGCAACTGGCAGACCAGAACTTTTTGATAGAGATCAGTGCGCAAGAAGGTTCTTCTGTTCAGCTTCATTAGTAAGCGTTTTTGGTACGAAATACCAGCAACAACAACTACAACAACAACGACAACAAAAAAAGAAAAACGAAAGTGAGTTGCAACGGAGTGAGCCAGCTTTGCTTTTCTTAACTTTGCTTCACTGCTGTTGGTGTTGGTTTTTTCTTGTCGTTGTTTCTTTGTTTTATCAAACACTCTTTAATGAGTTTTATCAGAAAGCGGGAGAGCGAGCGCCCCCGCTTGTTTGACAGTTGAAGACGCCGAGCACAAGGCGCTATTTTGTTAAAGCACCACAAGCGCTTCACTTTTTATTAATATCCTTGCGAAAGAGCATTATGAGCTAAGCCAGTTGCTTGTAACATCTTAAGGGAAGCCATACCTATAGACACAAAATAGGACTGTGCACCGTGAGAGTTTGTACTCAAGATATACATACTCGAATTATCTTTAATTTGGAAATGGAAAATTTTAAAAAGAGAAAAAATTAGTCATTTTTGCTAAGTAGTGTTTATATCAAGCTGAAAAAAGGGCTGCAATTTTTCTTTAAGTGCATCATCACTTCTTGCAATTGAACTATAAACTTTTACTGAAATCGGAACTAAAGTAAAGAACATTATTTAAATACAAAAATTATATTTGAAATATATTATTCATTTTAATTGGACTTTCCCTTAATTAAGGCTTTCAAGAGTATACAGGCTTCAATTATTTATGCCCTGAAAAAGTAATATAAACTGTCAACTTGGCTGGCGTCCACGCAATCATATAGAAAATATGTTGAAGATATTTATGAATATTTATAAATGTGACAAAAAGTTTGGGCCAGCGTATGACAGCAAGAATGCTACGCGTTTAGTTTGTTTATTTAAATGTGTGCCTTAAGGCATGCAATTGTATGCTGTTGCGGCATATTAATTCAACTTGAAGTTTGAGTGGGGACTTTAAGGCTAGCTGGGACTGTTTATACATATATTATAGATGTCTGTGGATGTGTGTGTGTGTGTGTATATTTGGTTTTGACTGGGGTGCCTTGGTTGCCTTGACAAAAGTTGAAATGGCAACAAATGCAAACTGACAAGGCAATTTCGCGCTGGGCTTTTCGCTTCTTCCCGTTTAGTTTAACAAAGTTGTGCGATGGCGCCCCTCTTTGTTACTTGACAGCCAGCAGCGGTAGAAACAACAACAACAGGAATGACAACAGCAACAGCTACAACTGACACACGTCACAGTCGGCATTATGCAAAAGGAATTAAAAATGCAAATGCGGCTTACCTTAGCCGGCACAATCGCAAAACAGTTCCAGGCGTTGTCAACCGAATTGGCAATGCGCAGAAAAGTATGCTATAAAAAGCTGCATAAAGTTCAACAACTAATCAAGTCAGCAGCAGACAAAGGCAGACACCAACGAGGACAACAAGAACGACAAAGACGACAGTTTTTTAATGTGCTTCCGCGCATTTTGCTTTCAATTTTACGCCCAAATTGGTGAGTTCTCTTACCGGACACCATTCTGTCACCCACCCACCCACTCACCCATCCATCCATTTATCTATGTCCGCAATGGACAGACAGTCAGCTCAGATTGAGGCGTCGTCTCGTTTTATTGACTGTCGTCCGCAGTGCCGGCATTCACATTGTCAATAATTTGGCCAAAGTCAACAGTTGCTTTTCCTTGTGTCTTTCTTTCCATTCCTTTTTCGCAGGCTTCGTGCGCTGTTTAAGCATTTCTTTATTATTTTCCAACACTTGGTCAAAGCATGGTAGGTTTTTCTAATGTTTCCATATTTCCAGTTAGCTGTGGTACAGGTCTTCGGGGATGTCGGGTTTTTGACCCACTGACTTCATGCGCAGGATATTGTTGCCGTTGACGAAACGGACCTGAGCAACGTCATGTGAATCAAGCAGGATGATGCCAATTTTAGAAGGCATCAGAATATTTTTGACTTTCTCAGAGTTCAGCTTTATCTATGAGTGTACAGTGTGTCTTCAAGGGAGGGCTGATTGGGAATTTCCTTTGCCAGGAGCGTGCATAAGACCCATCTCGATGGTTTTTATTTCACACCGAAAAAGGAAACATGATTATTATTGAAGAAATTCGTGTTTGTTTGAAAACTTGATGAACAAAGCTCAATATTTATTATTAAATTAACTAAGATCATTATTTTCCCAAATAACATAAAAATATAAACTATTAGGGCACCATCTTGGGGCATCCATCTTCTTGCAATCTACTTTATCTTATTTTTGTTCATCTCATTAATAAGATGTTTTAAATATCACGTCAAAGTTACAATTTCGGCGTCAGCACATTCTTTTCGATTTGTGTTTGAGTTGAATTTATTCAAGGCATTTGCTGTCATTATTGTTGCTGTTATTATTGTTGTTGCTGTTGGTACGCACAAAAGTGCACATGAAAATAAATTGAAAAGTTCTTAGTGGATGCCCCAAAATCCAAATAACCAGTGCACAACGGTGGCATTCATTCAACCTGCTGTCAATCAGTCAGCAGCCTGTTACATTTCATATTTTCTCTTGATTCTCTCAATCCATATACAGAATAGCTTTATCAGCCCTTGTTACTGTTGTCAACTAAATGCAGTCGAGGGCGCACCCGTAAGTATGCAGTGGCAGGCAGTCTTGCCATCATCCTTATCGCATTTCTTATCCCACCTGCTGTTCGCCATCCACCGTCTACTTTTGCAATTGCCATTCACCTGTCGTATACGCGCGCATATTGTGCCTCGTTTTATTGCTTTCGATTTCCATTTTTTATTTGCGTTTGCTTTGGAGCACGTGCGCCTCAAAGCCGCCTCAAAAGTTGCCTACAGACAGACTTGCACGTTGAAAATCTCATGCGCCCTCTTTTTTATGGCGTAAATTTTCTTCAAGCATTATTTTATTATATTCAAGTCGAGTCGAATCGAGCTTCGCCCATACAGTTGCTTTAGGTCTGTTTTCGTTTTGCGTGAAATTCAATTTACCATTTCTCCACTCGCACACAGACACACATGTACACTTAAGTACGCTCAACTACTCTGTAGTTGTTGCCTGCCCGCTCGATATCCCTTTCGCGTGTAAATAATCGTGCCTCTATAGAGATATTCCTGCCTTGCTGCATGCTACAACTTTTCTTTCCCTTTCCTTCATTTTTTTTGTGCATATTGAAAAGCCTTGCAGACACACACACACAAATAAAGAGTGCACAAAAAAAGTAGTTTAATCGGTGTTCCACCGCTACATGCCCCGACAGTCCCCCCCTTGGTCTTTCAATAGCTACGCTTTATCAGCGCACGCCATCGTTGCTGCCGTTTTACTTTTCCGTTCTCATGTGTATCTATTTTCATAGCACTCCCTCCACGTGGCAATTGCAGCTCTTTTACGCTTTGCTTATTAGGAACTAGTTCGATGATCTAGTTTCAACGCACAGCTGGTTCACACAGGAGCAGAGAACTTCTCCGACATCTGTCACTAACCAATTAAGCTTTTGCGAAGTATCCTGAGTCTCTTGGCGGCTTTAGAATTGCTTATATTATTCGACTTCATATTTCAAATTTCTTAAATAATTAAATATTCAAATTTATATATACAATTACTAAACATCGAAAAAAAACTTGGAAATCGGTGCCGGACTGAATTATAAACCTTGATGCAAGATCTCATATATTTATTAATATTGTCAGCAATAAGAGAGGGAACATTACTTACAACAACATTCTCAATTTCGAGAAAGGAAAATTTCTCGTAAAGAAAACTTCTTGTATCAATCAACTTTAGTTTTGAAAACCTTATATATTGTACAAAATATGCACATTCCATTTGAAATAATCCACGTACATTACTGTTAGATTCAGAACTAGTTCAGTCTTTCCTACCCTTGTTGTCGGTTGTTGGTTGTGCATGTGTGCGTGTTATTTCTTTTCCATGAAATTGCGGTAACATTCATTGGAAATATTCTTGATTTTTATTGCGCTCGCTCACAAGTGAAATTGCTTAAAATCTATTTGTATTTTTTATTATTTTTGCTTTCGTTGGCGACATTTATATTTGCCATTGCCTTCATGTGCCTCCTCATTGCCTGTTCCACGCCAGTTGTTGTTCTTGTTGCTGTTGCTGTTGTTTCTCTTGGCATGTCAATGCCTGAAAACAATTTGTTCCATACTTTTTTTTTATCTTGCTACTGCCGCCGCTCTTTTTTTTGCTTCTTGCTACATTTTCTGCCTTTATTGGGACTTTGCAGGCATTTGAAGTTAGTGTCTTGATTTTTTCATTCTCCGGCTCTTCTTTTTATAGCGCGCATTCCTTTCGGTTTATTACTTTGTTGCCTTCGCCTTCTAGCGCAGTTGCTATTGCTATTGTTGTTGCTGTTGCTGTTATTTTTGGCAGATTTGCCTAAATTCATTCAGTTTATTTGGCCCAAGCATGCAAACATGTCGCTGCGTTAATAGCCAGCCTCGACCGGACTGCCGCTGCCGCCGCCTGCGATTTTGCCTTTTGTCTCTGTTTTACTTTTGACTTCCTTCCGCATATTTGGCATATTTTATGTGTATTATCTCAAGTGAATTTTTGTTGTTTTGTCGCAATGCCATAACTTATGTGTTCCAGCCTTTAGTGGCTTAGTTCTGGTTCTTCTGGTGCTTGCGTTGTTTTTTTTTTTCTTTTTTTTTTCTTGTAAACGTTCTTATGCATAAGTGCGCACAAATGTATGCTTTAATTTCTTGATAACTCACTTGATCGCCATCATGCGAATGACCCAGCACGCCTCAAATAATGCAAATGTGCCTTGGGGTCACAAGGAAAAGTTGAAGCCATCAGCATTAATGCTGCCTGTCGCCTTTCCTTGCACATAAAATGGCATTGAAAATAAAAGTAGAATATAATATAAATCATACGCACAATTTAACAATATAAAAACGTTACCCAATACCAATACACCAATACAAAGAGCACGTAAACGTAACGCTTTCAATATCACTTATAATGTGAGCCCAACATCCCCTCCAACCCCACTTACAGAGTGCCAACAATACCGGCGTGCGATTGCAGGCAGCCATTTGCCATTTGCAACGGAAATCAAGTCGCACATGCGAAAGTAAAAATTTCAAACAATTGCGCATAAAAAGCATGCAACGTAGTATATAATGTGTGTGTATGTGTGTTTGTGTGTATTGTGGGAGGAGAAAAACGGTGAATGTTTTAAAGCGAAATATTCTGAAACATTTAACAAACATACAATGGGCTAAGCAGACGAAGGTAAAGTAAAATATTCTTGTGTCCGATTTTATTTTTTCTTAGCACAAGCCGTCGAATTTCTTTAAAATAGTACAAAATTTCTCAAAGCTAATAGCAGCATATTAAGCAAATATATCAAATGATATTATTTTTAAGGTGTTATGCTTTAATTTATGTAATTTAAGAAGAATGATTTTATGTATTAAACATATTATTGAAAAATTGTAAAGTTAGGCCACCTATCCCATAGTATAATAGCACAAGATATTGGGAGCCCAAGTAAATGATATTTTCTGCTGTGGAAAGCGAAAATGCGAAATAAAAGGCACAGGGGAATGGAAATGAAAGTATAATATTGGAAAAGAGTGGGCAGCATCGTGGACAAAGTAAGCAAGACTAATGAATGTTGAAAATCAATTACAAAGCGAAACAAAGCCAAAATACATTTGAATGGGCCCTCTGGCCCTCTGCCAGGATAAAAAGGAAATGCGGAACAGAGGGTGGAGTGTAGAGAGAAGCATAAAAATGAAAGTGAATATGCTAAATGTTGCAAACGTCGATTGCCGATGATGTTGCCGCTACTGATGTTAGGGGTCGCTACAGCATCGTCTGTATGAGAGTATCTGTGTACGACTGTGTGTGTGTGTGTGTGTGTGTGTGTGTGTGTGTGTGCGGCAGCAGCTTGAACAACATTTGAGCGCTTTGGCTGCGGCGATTTCCGTTGACAATTGTAGCCATTAGATGCCTGGCTAACGCAAATAAAAAAGGCAGCAATTCGCTGAGGGTTAGAGGTCTTTAAAAAAATAAACACATTTAAAGACCATGGAACCGAGCGCCACTGTCACTCGCTTCTGTGCGGTTGGGCATAAAATTTTACAACTTTCGATTTTCAATTTTCGCTTGCCGCCTGCCGCATTCGTTACCTTTTCCGATTTAACTTTGTGCAAGTTGTAAAAATGGCTAACAGCAGCAGCAACAAAAAGTAAAAGGGACTAGGGGAAGTTGGGAAATAAAAACCCATAGCATACTTTCTTGAGTGCGCTAACAGGAACAAATTTAGACACGCCTCAACTGTTTCCTCTGCTTGTGCTGTTAACTTTTAACAACTATATTTAAGTTTTATTTCAATGTGTGCATCGGTGCATACTTGAGGTGCTTTTCAATAAGCGTAAAATGCACTCACATGCACCCACTGCCCTCCAACAACGAATGTTCAGAGCAAGTTTAATATAATGACACATTTTATGATTGCATTTGCCTGCCATGGTACGTGCAGCTGGTCAATCACACGTAGCCCAGGCATGGAAGTGTGTAGCTGTGTACCATAAACGAAAAAGTGGAGGCGTGGGTTGATACTGAAGTTATAGTGAAGTTATATAGTAGGTGTCTATAAAAAACACAAAAGAAAATTGTTTCTTTTAACAGAATTAAGCTTGCTATGTTCCAATTTCTATTACGTTCCCACTACTAGATAAGAGGAGAGCTAATTTTTTTCTACAGTTTATAAGTTGCGCTCACCTATTATGTATGCTTAGTTATTGTTATTCTGATAAGATCAGCTTTCGCAAACATGTTTGCCATATGTAGAACTCTCAGCACCTTTATGGTACAGCAATTTTTCTGTGTAGCAGCAAATCAGCATTAAACATTAAAAGCTTTTAGCAACATATTAGCATTATTGGAAAGCGCAGCAACTTTCGCTTCATCGGCCTAACATTTCCTTTTCTTTCTGATCAAACCTCTTATAGTACAGTAGCAGTGCAAGCAAACAAGCCAAGTCAGCACATTGTGCAGAAGGCGTTACTAACGAGCGCTTCGACTTGGCCATGCCACTGTCTTGCCTCTGATGCGGATGCTTTTCCAGTCGCAATTCGCAGTTGTTGTCATTTTTATTGTTGCTGTCGTTGTCGATGCCGTTGCCGTTGTTGTTGTTGACCAGCAGCTGCCTTGGGCTGGTCTTGCTGCCGGGCTGGGCTTGTCTTCCCTGCCTTGCGGAGCCCACCTACCTGACTGCTTGCCTATCATGTCTTATCTTGTCGTTGTTTTGGCTTGTTTGTTCATATACACAATTACCAGCTAAGGCGATTTACAAAGCACAGCAACAGCAACAACAACAAACACAACAATGATAGCAGAAGCACATAGAAAATAATATCACTCTACATACATACTATACTACACTAGAAGAACTTTACTTTGCTGCGATGCATTCAAGTGCTCGGCCAAGGATGGCATTGTCCAAGTCCTTGTTTGACGATGTTTACAGGTGCAAATTTCAAAGTGAATTGCTTTTCTATCGTTTGGAAAAGTGCTACACAAACTAAACGGCACGCAAACCATAAGTACCGGTCATGTATATATGTATATACAGGTGTATGTGTGTGTGTGTGTGTGTAAGGAATGCCCCCTTTGAGTAGCCTTTGAAAATTAGTTCAAGTTTGCAGAATGCCTTGGAATGCGTCGATGACGATAATGATGGGTGGGTGCGGTGCCATTGTCGCCTTTGGCACTTTGTAAAATTGCAACAGAAGCTAAGCTAAGCGGATTTGTTTATTGCTGCTCCTAATGCGAGAGACGATGGTGTGATGTACAACTATGGTGTACAAACTCCTTATATATGTGTGCGTGTTTGGGGCGTTGTATCACTAATTTGCGCCTATCTTTAAGTGTCGCTTTGAGTCCACCCCTTCTGTTTTTGTCCAAGCTAAGTAAATTTGTTGTTGTAGTTTGTAGTTTTGTAGCCGTTGTTGCAAAAATGGCTTTGTGTGGTTGTCAGCATCTGTAAGTTTGAATTTTAATTGAATTTCCCCTCCACACACACACACACAGGCACAGACAATTTCGAATATTGACAATAATTGCTTTTTGAATGCCACAAGCGCCTGCCTACCTGTCTGTCCATAAAACTAATTATCAATAAACGAGCTCAGAACAATGCCGATCCAAAAATGAAAATACAGTCGTATCTGCCTAAGCTAAATCAGCGCCAACCGAAAAAGCATTTGAACTATAGATTATTTAATCCGGAAATTTGAGAAAATTAGCCAAATTTTATTAAACAGACACAGGGTCTCTAGAAAAAGTATAAAAGTAAATAAATTACAGCCTTAATTGTTAAGTTGCAAAATTATTTTTTTATGTTATTTTTTATTTACAATTTATTAAACCAGGATTCTGCTACCTATATGGTAGCCAAAGTATACATCTATTGAACACACTTAAATCTATGTAAATACAATGCAATTTACAAAATTTTTAAATTAAATATATATTTTTTTTAAATCTTTATTCTTTATTTAAGAAATGTCCTAAGAACAATTATTAAATTATTATCATGCGTTCCGTCATGATGGTTGTGACGTGTAAATAAAATATGAAATATATTTTATAAAATTATATATTTTACATAAGGGATCTCGTGGGGATATCCGTTGGGTGTGTGCATACTTATAACTATAGTTATCAAGCTTACACTGTTGTTGTGCACCTTTGTAAATATGCAAGCAAGAATACGGTTTTTGCATATACCAGATTCAAAATTTGTACATATCATGCGCTTTTTAAATTGCCAAGTGTTGGCAAACAGCATTCTGTCTCCGACATAAATAACAACAGTAGCACCACAACACCACCAAAAAACAACAACAATGGTCTCACGGACATTTAAAGCTACAAAACAGTAAGTGGACACGTTTAAGAACAAGTTTGCAAAAATAATGAAGCATACCTTGAGGCGAACAAACATGTCAGGTACACTCACACACACACACCCCTACACGTATATCGTAATCCCCTTCCCATCCAGAAATCAACCAACCAAAGAGCCAACTGACCACAGAAGTAACCGAAGCAAGCGTTTGGAATTGCAGTGGGGCTCGAGGCTCGCCAGTTGCCCAAAAATAAACACAAAGTCACGCAACTGTAGATTTTTGCATAAAATGCTGCCAGAAATAAAAGGACATCCCCACATTCGCAATCGCAGCTGTTAGAGTCGGGGAGGCAACCCAGGCGAGTAGCTTCCCCCGCATTCTGTGATACCTCTGGGCTACGATGGAATTTTTGTTAAATTTGTGCAAAACGAGTGGTTCGTCAGCTGTATGTATGTGGGTGTGTGTGTGTGTGAGTGTGTTTGAGAGGTGAGTGGAGCATAGCTTGACAAGCTGATGGCTGCCTGTGACTGTGTCTGGTTGCTTGTAGTCCCAAAGGATTACCTGCGCTTTTCCTTGTTCCTGTCGCACAGAGCACACACACACACACACACACACAAACTCACATGTATACAATCAGAACGTCAGCTGCAGCATATCCGGCTGGTCAGGGCAAGGGCAAGAGCCAGCATGTCGCGTCACGCATTTGTTTGATTGTCAGTGTGTTAGCTACGCCCACAACTACTTGGCTCCATCATATGCTGCTCATGCACCTGCTGCTCCACTCACTCATTGCATAAAAGTTCAATACTTGCTGCCCTGTGCGCTTCATGCTCACCCAGCTGCTGCCCCAACTGTTCTTTAAAGGACAACAAACTCCTTTACTTTTCAATTTGATTTTCTCTCCTTCTCGTTTGTACCTGTGCTCATTTATTTTTGACTCCAAAGTTTACACAAGCTATTTTCTATAGATAATACCTTCTCTCATTCTTTCATGTACAATTATTCCATATTTATTTATTTAAGCTCAGTCGTAGGCATTGCTCTTTTATGGATGTGTTGTAGTGATTTTCCCTTATTTATGAGCAACACACAAATACATCCATATGTAAGACACCACTAGAGTAGACTTTAGACTTACTCGTATATACATATATCTTCATTTACTCCACACTGTCAACGCAGTTTTTATCCCAAAAGTTTTGTGGGCTGCAAAGTTTTGCTGCTCTGCTCTGCAATCCTTGAATATCTCTAGAGAATTTATTCTTTTTTGTTACATTTATGCGTAATCAAATTTGATTATACAAACGATTCTTATGAACTTTTCGTTTTGTTATATTGATTGTCATAAAACTTAATTTTATTATCTGAAACAATGCAAACTAATCTTTATTGTCAAGTTAGTGCTTAATACGTTGCATAGCCTATGAAAGAATTGCTAAATGGGTGTGCGATGCCTTCTTCTGCCTGCACAAACCTTTATAATCCGGGTACAGAGCATGGAATAAATAAGCAACCAACTTATCTCAGTATACCACTGTCTATATTTTAAAAGCATTTATTTAATTAGTAAACTTATTTTTAATCAGAATGATACAAGTCAGTGGTGTGATTTATTTCCAACATTTCCGTTTTAACAAACGCTGTACCACAAAGCCATACCACCTAACACTGGTTGGTCCTTATTCAAACCGAGCAGCAAGGTTTTATTGTTGCGCTCAACTCAATGACTGTTGGCACTACATTTAAATTTTTAGAAAATATTCCAGGACTGTTTTTTGTTTTAAATCTCTATATAGATCAAGTTTCCTAGAACTTATGCACTATACATATCAGGTACATACAAGTATATACGAGACACATACGTGTATATGTATTGTAATGGTACAAGTATATTGATTGATATCGATCTAAATATTTAACGACTATCGTACTAATTTAAAAGTAATCTAATACTTGTAACGCTAGGATAGAGACTACAATAAATAAAATGTTTTTATAGCGAATACGTTTATTTATATAGCAGTAAAGATGAACTCTTTATAAGTTATATTAAATTCTGTTGTACTAAGATGTTTTTAAGTAGTATTGAAATGAACCACATTTTAACTTTCCATCCCTTCTCTTTTTGCAGGTAAGCGATTCTTTCTCTATGCCACAAATGTCTATCGGAAGTTCTTGAATTGAACCTAAATGAAAAGCGAAATAAATTTTAATTTCTCTGTTGTAAGTTATTTCAACTAATACACCCATCAAGCAGCTGGGCCAACATAATTTTCCAAGACTCACGAACAAGAAGAAAAAAACAAAACGTCAAGCACAAGGCCAAAAATCGTAAATTCTCACGGCATACCAAATACAGCCACAAAAATACAAAACAACAACGGCAACAGGAACAACAACAAACTGCGCCACACACAAAATGTCTTTTGACGCATCATAATTTAGGAGTATAAAGTAGCTGGAGAGCAAGTATGAAATTGTTGTTGTTTGTATGTACGAGTATGTATGTGTGGCTGCTATTGCTGCTGCTGTGAAAAATATAAATGTCCAATTTGCGCAGCCAGTCAGAGTGGCAGCAGCAACAACAACAACAACAGCGACAGCAATACCTTATACAGCTGGCCAACTTTTGCAGCAAATGATTAACTTGATTTATGCGTGCGGCGACAAACTTTCAGACTTCAGAAAATGTGTGTGGCATTCCACTCCACAACGCAACTTGGCAGGTGCTGGTGCTGGCTGGAAAAAGTTAAAAATAGCTAAAAAGAAAACGCATTTGCAGCAAGGCGTTAATTTCTGTAGCACAAAGTGCCATAAAAAATCAGAGTTCACATTCACCCCGACAGTAAGGCTCCTCGCAGTATGCTACAGATTTGTTGTTGGTGCAAAGAACTATAACAAGGTGCCATTAGTTTGCCTTCGACAGTTGGTGTTCCAGCGTCGTCGACGTTTTCGTTGTCCTTGCTGCCAATTCGTCGGCCGCATTGGCCTCATTTGTTTTAATGTGTCAATTTGTTGCCTCTCGCCCCCTTTGCTATGTGTGTCTGTGTGTATGTGTATGTGTGTTTGTGTGTATGCGTAGCGCTTACGCCCCATTGTACGAGGCAAACAATATGCGACAGCAATATTCTCACCTGTAATCTGTCATTTGGCCCTTTAATAAGCGTTTAATGTCAGTTGTTGTTGCCGTTTGTTGCTGCTGGGCGGGTCCATGATTTTCGTTATATAACCTTTCCAAAAAAAGTCAATGACTAATAAAGCTACAAACAACCTACATTAGGTAAAAGAAATTCTTTGAAACAAATACAGGTAACAAGTGTTTTAGGGAACAACAAAATCAGCAAGTAGAAAACTCGAGGTTTAAGTTCTTTTTTCTGTATTATTCAGAATATTTTACATATATACATGCGTTGATAAGTTAAGAATGACGAACAAATTTATATTAATACATATTAACGCTGCAAATACATAGACCGCTGGAATAATATAATAGTTGGCATCCCACTCTGTGGTTAATAAAGTATGAAATATATAAATACTATGTACTAAATACTACGCTATCCAGATGAATCGACTTATAAATGAGTAGAATCTTTTGAAGTACGTCCTATTATAGGGTTTGAAAGAGATTCTTCAGCGAAGTCTTCAAAATATTCTGAATCCATGCAAAAAAGTGGTCAAGCTTGATTTTTATAGGTCCTGGGCACGTTACAGTCACTCGTAAAGGAACCCATCATTCCAAAAGTCTGTTAGAGAAGTTTGACTTTTGGTCTTCCATTTAGTTTCTCATATTTTTTTCTAATTTTATGGTGTCCCAGCAAATGGAATTAAAAATATTGCTAAACAAATTTCAATTACCTTCAAAATCCAATAACAGATGCCTTTCCAAATTAACATTGATAAAAAAATTTATTTTTCTTAAATCAAATGACACAAATTTTAATTTCCCTATTCTGCTTTATAGAAAAGTTGAGCGTACAATAAAAGTCTGGTCCATCTACGAGTAAGTTACAAATCGAGGGTCTGCCGCTTTGTTTTCTTTATGGCTGGCAACCGGCAGATTGCCATATTGTTTGTAAACTTTTGGCCATATTTTCTTGTGCAAATAGTTGGCGGCTGTTGCTTTGCATTGTGGCGGCGCTTTTCCTTTTTGGCTTTTCATTCCATTTTGCTTTTATTGTTTGCGTGGATGTGTGTATGAGTTGCTGTTGACACGACCCCAAACAGTTTATGTTGACAAGTTGTTGCTGTGTTGTTGCTGGCATTTTTGACATATTTCACGCTTTGCTTTTATGCTTCCTGACTGACCACCACCGCCCCCGCCCCCGCCCGTCTCAATGTCTTGACGCAACTTTATTTTGCTTCTGCTTGTTGTTTGTGGTCATAAAAATTTGTTGCTCTATGTATTTGGTGCGCGCTTTATTTATTGCTTTTGATTTAGTGCTAAGCTGCGTGGCAAGAACGATGCGAAAAAAAACAAAAAGATTTCTTTTTTATGCATTTTATTTATGATTTCTAATAAGATTTGCTGTTCTTGCTCTTATTATGTGGGTGCCATAAAATTTTGTTGCCTACTTTAAAGAGGCTTTTCGTTTTTGGGGCAGTCACCAACCGGGCTTAAGGGTTCATAAACAAAGAGGAAATTTCGTGTTTCCCGCACGCCATTTGTCTACTTTAAATTTCAATGCAATATAATATAATATCTCCATCACATTAATTTCAAAGCTAGAAACTTTTCGGGTCCAGCTACAGCTACATACAAAAACTGCTGTTGCCATTAAATGCTTTCATTTTTATGAAGTGCAAAGTGAAAATGCGCCCAAGTCAAAAAAACTTTGCATACGCTGGCTGCTGCTTGTAATTCTACTCCCCACTGCCAAGCTGACAACAGTATGGCATGAATTATGGCGCTTACACACTGTGATTATTTTCAATGTACTTAAGCCCACATATGCATACAAATAGGTTTCTATGTGTGTATGTGGCACATTTTGTGCACTGTTTGTAGAATTTTGGGATATGTCTTTTTTCATTCTAGGCTAACCTAAATCTTTACATCAAATGGCATTTACTTATTTATACTTTGATTTTTGTCGCTTCGATTTCGAAAAGGTATAAACAAGAAGCACAATTTTTCTGCAAAGTGACGTTTTTGTTGAATCTGAAAAGGGTATAAGCTACATGGATAATTTTTCTAAAAAACGTATATCAGATCAATGTATGGCAGTATTTTGTTGTTGTTTTTGTTGCAATGCTATTTCGCCGTAATGGTTGGCAGCCAACAGAAAAGTTAATTAAGCTGCAAGCACCAAGCGATAGTACATTTGAAGTTAAGTGCTGCCACTGGTGTTGCCATTGTCGTTACGTTATCATTATACGACCTAATGTCCATGCCATTGTTATTATGCTGCGCCAGATGAAATAGTGGTCTATTTAATAGAGACAACGCAAAGTAGCAAGAACTGGGTATGCAACTAAACAGCGAAATTTAAACATACTACAAAAGTCTGAAAAATAACTATGAATCTGAAATATACTCGTATATTAAAGAATATAACTTTGTTATAAATTACCATCATACTTGAATGGGGTTTATACTTTGTATTTCTTGAAGAATGAACCGAGTTTTTTATTCAAAATTCCTCGAGCTACTCAGCGCTCTCACATATTTATGATCGAAACGACAGGATGTGTCTTTGATTTTAAATATTCGTGTCCTCATCATCATCATTATGGCAATTTAAGGAAATGCCGATGAAAATAATTAGTGGAAAATAAATGCGTGTGTTATCCAATTGTGTTTAATCATCAACTTTGTATATTGATGTCATTTTATTTTATTGCATTAGCCCGGCCAGTTCGCTGGCATATCAGCTAAACTCTAACATGCTAGCTTCTAAAACGAGCGTAAAGAAAAACTAACATTTTTATGCTTGCACTTGAGGGTCTCTGTCCTCGCAGCCTCCACTGTCTATTTGAAGTTAGCTCAGAGTGGCGTAACCCTCTTCTAGCCTTAGTGTGTTTAGTTTTTTGCGGTTATCTGACGTTTACATTGTCTAAACGCCTAGACAGACGGGTACACTTTGCGCACGTACCGCACGGGCAACCGCATGGGTCTCATTGGAGATTGGCAGCAGGCAAGCAGCAGCCGGCAAGGTGGTAGTCAGTCTATTAGACACACACAAACGAACATATACATACTTACATACATATTTTTGGTGCACTCCAACCCCTCAAAGTCTTGCTGCCAACTTTTTGTTGAGCACTTTTTTATGATTTTTGTTGAGCAGACTCACACATACACAAGCAAACGCATACGCGTACGCACGCCCATAGGTGTTTACACACATGTGCAGAGGACCGCCCGCTTTACTTTTCTCCACTTCACCCTCCAACCTCCCCCTGTGCTCCCGCACGTTGTACATTTAATGGCGTTGATATGGTTTTATGACCTTTGTGGCCTGTGTTACACATACGCCCCGAAAATTGCATTGTTCGCCTTTTTTTATTACATTTATTTTACGTTTTTTATGATTTCACTTTTTTTTGTTCTGTTTTGTTTTGTTTGTTTTTGTGTTTAATTTGCTTCTACTGTTGTTGTTGTTTTTGTTGTTTTGTACACTAAGGAGCCATAATTTCTAAGTTGATTTTCTTGTTGTTGCTGGCTGCTCTGGAGAATGGTGAGACGAGGACGTGGCGGTACAAAGTGGGCGAGTGTGGGTGCGTTGCGCATTGAGTGGCTTGTTAATGAGTTTGTGAGTTTTTGGTTATTTTATAGCCGTCTATTTGTACGTTAAGGGCAACCCTGGCCAACAAAATAGAAAGCACTTCACTTTGCAATGGGTTTTGCATTTCAGCCGCCACATCCATTTACATTGCTAGCTGTTGTTTTAGTCGTCAACCCTAAATATGCAAAATGCAATTGCAACTCTGGTCTGAGGGCTACCGCATTCTATGAAGCGCATCGCCGTACGTTTGCTGAAGTGCAAAGTATTTGTAAATAAAAATTCAATTTGATTTTGTTTTGCGTGGCGTGGCGTGGCGTTGCATCGTCGTACTCGTAGCTTGCCATCTGTTTGTCTCCCTATCTGTCGCCTGCCAGTGTTGTCATCGTATTTCAAATGTGACAAATTGAGTGCCCCTGCTGACTGGCTGTCTGACTGGTGACTACTGCTCCTCCTTCTGATCCATCCCCAGCGCTTTATCCTGATCCTGGCTGTGAGTACACATACAAACGACACCTGCGCTGCAAAATTTGTTTGCATTTTTATAAGTGTCGGGTTATTGATGCCAGACGATGGCGGATGCGAAGCGGCTTTGAGTGTCGCTCTGCTCCGGCAGTTTAACCGCAAAACGGTAAACACCCACACACAGACACCCTTGAGCTGCAGCGTACGAGTTTGTATGTTGTTGTGTGCTTTACCGGTTATGCGTGGTGTGGTTTTGCATTTTCCGCTCTTTTTCTCTCGTTTTTCACATTTTTTCCCCCCATCAATGACATTTTCATGCAAAAAATGCACAAAACTTACTGCCCCTGGCATTACGCGACAACAGCAGCAGCAGCAGTGGCAGTAGCAGCAAAAGCGACAATTGTTTTAATAATAATAAAGCTTAAATATACAAAAAGCATTTGCAATGCAAATGTTTGCACAACACGCGGATTTGTTAATTAATGTCGCGCACACGCATTTTTTTTTTTTTTTTACTTTTTTATTGCCTACTTTTTTCTTGTTCCTATGCACAAAAAAATCAACAATTATGCTATAATCGAGGTGGTCGGAGAAAAAATGTGTATGTCATTTCAAAATGTTTTCCATAAAAAAGAAGAGTAAATGTTTGCATTTATTTTCCTAATGCCATTAAACTCCCACCAATCCAACACATCATGAACTAGACAGAGTG
This sequence comes from Scaptodrosophila lebanonensis, assembly GCF_003285725.1. Classification (NCBI taxonomy): domain Eukaryota; kingdom Metazoa; phylum Arthropoda; class Insecta; order Diptera; family Drosophilidae; genus Scaptodrosophila; species Scaptodrosophila lebanonensis. Next base: position 15,497,111 of record NW_022060538.1, read on the forward strand.
TATTGTTATTTGGAAATGCGCATATTTATTTATTTATTTATATTTAGACATATACATAAATAATTAAGCATTGAACATAAAGACGCAAAGATGTGTTGGGGTATAACAATTATACTAAAATGCTTCTGCTGGAATTGCTGTGTAATTAAAAATTGCAAGAAAAAAATGCAAAACTGGTAAAACGCGTTTTTGCGAAAGGCAGAAATGGAACACGTTTTAAAGTGAAAATAGTGCGATGTCAGATGAGATGGTGCAACGAAGAACCAATCCGCAAATCTGCTAATCAGCTTTTAATTTCTGGAGCTGACGTAGGTTTCCAAAGCGAACTGCCTTAAGAATTCAGAAAAGAAAAGAACTGAGATACTCACTCCAACGCACTTAAAGAATTTTATTTCAGCTATACAGCCGTTCCACGAACTTTCTTGCATGCAAATGCACTTTCCCCACTTTCATTGTTATTCTATTTATGAAAGCTTAGGTAGTTGCTTTTTATCAATCGTTCGCTGTATTTATTACAAAATGGGCGGAAATATTTCAATAAAATTGCATGACAACTTGCTACTTAACTGGAAAACATTTATAGAACAGGCAGTCAAGGTATTAAATTCTCTATTGTCCTCCTTTGGAACCATCGATTTCTGTCGGTGGCGAACTAGTTTGCCACGAAATTGAATTGTAACTGCTTTGCAGAGGCCAGAAGCGACCGAATACTATATAGTGAGAATCGTTGATTTATGGCATCATAGCAGACAAGTTTATAAGGAAATTGCGTGACTGATTAATTGAAATTGAAGTATGAGGGCCATGCTTATATACATAAATACAATGCAAAACCTAAGCGGCAGAGAGAAAACAATTAAAACGCAACGTCAAAAAAGCGACGATGGCGACGAGGCCACTTGAACAGGCGATGGCAAATTAAAGCCTAAACGTAGACTAAAGCAACCCCTAAAGGCCCGAACAGTGGGCCAGACATTTTACGAGCACATGCAAAGCCAAGGCTCGGCCCAAGACAAAAATGAAATAAAGCCAGCTAAGAGCAGGCAGAAGAGGCAGAAGAAGAATACGAAGAGGCATGCTCCAAAATTCATGAGCCACGAAAACGCATAAATATAAACTTTTTTGTTGTTGTTCCCAGCTTATTTCTCGGTGAGACACGAATATTGCCGCATGTGTTGGCTGCAGAAGGCAAAAAGCATAGCATAAGCTCAGGCAAAGCAGAAGAATGTGTAACGGAGAGGTGAGCTGGGCCTGGAGGAGGCGGGCAACCTTAAAGCCGCCGCACGAACTGCCGCAAAAACGCCAAACGGCAGGCAATTTTTATGAGAATTATGACAATAATTGTCATTAAATCAAAAATGTTCAGTAATTGTCTCATAAATTTACTATGCAAATTGTGCATGCGAGTGTATGTGTGTAAGAGAGAGAAATAGCGAGCAACGGAGAGAGGTAGAGTGAAGTATGGAGACAGTGAGAAGAAGGAAGGGTGCGCGACAGTTCGTGTTAGTCGTCGCAATTTTACGATTTCAATAAAAACGTCGACAATATAAACTTTACTTTGCTTTTGGGGCCAACAACGAAAGAACAAAGCATTAAAATTGTATATGCATAGCATATTTCTAGGCGTGCGCACACGTTTGTTTTGTTTGCTAAGCTCAAGCTAACTCACTACCGAACCGGAGTTACCACAAACTTTTTATGATGCCCCATAAAAACAGGCGGCATAACAGCAAACATCGTCCAGTGCCTTTGCTATAGTCGTATATAGTTAAGACTAAGGTAAAAAGTTGCTGCAAAGGATTAGATAAGTTGTCGCTATGCTCCCAGCTCTTCCTTCACCATCAACCTTTGGCTCGATTTTATGTTTATAGACTCGTAGTTTTGCAGCCCACACTTAAATTTCAAATGACTCTTGCAGCCCATTTATGACATGCCATTATGTGCTTGAGTTTTAAAGTCTATTTTCTGAAGCGTTCCCGTATTGGGCGGTTAAAGCGCTTCGCGTGCCTCTGACCTCCGCTCTGCATAGAACAAAAGCAATACGCCCACAAATTTACACACGCGTTCACGCCAAGAGGCGTTCCACAGGAAGCCACAAAGTGGCTTTTGAATGCACAGCAGGCGCTGCTGCTACAAAAAAAGAGAGAGGGAATAAACCACCAACATAATACACATTGCGCTGTGCCGAACCACGTGCAATTATATAAAAATCAGCCACAATAACACCAGCGGCAGTAGCAACCAAATTGGAGGTTATTGTTAAATGCAATCGACTGCAAAATACTCTATTTTATTTACAAAAATAATGTCCACCTCTCTGCAAATCTTGAATGTGTGTGTCCGAATGACTTGAGACGATTGCCCATGATCTTTGTAACTAAAGATAACCTGAATGATTATTAATTGTTATTTTCTTATTAGGTAGCTTTTTCTCTAAATTTCTTATGTCAGGCACATCTTTACTTCAAAACTATTATCTACATATCCCAAATGTTTGCCGAATCTGTGCTGCTCCCACATGCTTTCCTACTTTGTTACGAAACTAATGTACCCTTTAACCCCATACGTATGTACAGTATAAATTGCTTACTTTTCTGCCTGCCACTCATTGCTTCTATGTAACTAGGTGTACGTGAATGTTCATTTAATTAACAGCTAGTTGTGTACATGGCAAAAAATCGAAAAGAGTTTCATTAAGGTGCTTATGGGCATAATTTTTTAATGCTATACCATTAGCTTTTTTGCTCACCTACTTTCGTTGCATGCTCTTTCAAGGCCATTAAGCTTAAGAAAACGTTCATATTACGGCATTTTTCCACAGGTTCCGTCTGTGTGTTGCAAGTATGTATATTTATTTCATAAATTTATTTTAAATATGGGCGGCAACAGCCATCAATTGATCCCTTGTGTCAAATTTCGGCGCACAAATACAATATTCAAGCTGTTGCTATTGTTGTTTTATTCTAAGCGTTAGCGACTGTTGTAAAAAAGCCATGTGTTAGCATATAAGCACGTGCGCATTCACACGTACATGCATATCGGTATGCCTATGTACATATATATACATAAACTTGCCCTGCTTCATCAATAATTCAACAGACCACCTTTTTCCATCAGTACTAAAATGTTGTTCATACCGCTTTACAAAAAAGTATATTTGTATGTGAGCAGCAACCCGACAAAGTTTTAGATGCCCGCTATGGCGCACATTTTTCGACATGAACTAAATAGAACATAATTCTGCAACTGTTTGGAAGAACTATCTTTATATCTTCTGGTACTTTAAAGGATTTTTTAAAAGACACGAAAGAAACTGAGATAAGATTTATTCTGAAGGTAAAAACAGAAGAGATAAATGTTCACAAACGGTCTTATAAACAATTGATAGCTAGTTCGTTTTCGTTTACTTGTGCTGGGTGGATAGCCGAACAACATACATATGTACATAAATATATTTGTGTTCCCCAAAATGTTAGCACCGGCCAGTTACGCCGATCCAACTATAACCCCATTTCATAAAAAACAGTAACGCTACAAAGGTAGAGAGTAACTAAATTAAAACCCCATATATTTTTCTTGCAAATAAAATCAGCTAGATAGAGATTTATGTATAGTATGTGTGTGTTTGTGTGCGTATGAAGAGAAAAGTGTTGGCTGCTCTTTTTTTTTTTGCATTAAATTGCTGACGCGCTGACAGTTTTATAAATTATTATGTTTTGCTTTTAACATGATTGAAATTAAATTAAACTGCCTTTGTCGCATGTGCAAATATGTGAGTGTCGTCTAGCAGCTGCCAACGACATATGTTGAAGGGAAAAAAAATCAAGAAAATCATGGAAAGCAGACGAACTAGAAAGCTACGAAGACGCCGCTAGCCCTGCTGCTGAAATTTCATTTACAAAATGAAAATTTAGTAAGCGGCATAAAAAACCAGTGGCGCACACAATATGCACAAGTGGAACCGCTTCGAAGGGGTTTGTGAGGGGGCGACCCATACGTATTACTTCATTTTTTCATCTTTTTTTTTTTGGAAATTTAATCATATGTACTTGGCTTAGTGTGTGTGTATGTGTGTGTGAGTGTAAGCGTTGAAGTGTTGAAGGCCCGCAATTTGCGCGCGTTCCTCTTTTTTATTGTCAGCCGCAGTGCATGTTATGTGTTTGACAGAGAAAACCTTTTAAATCCTTGTTAACTTGTCTAAATGCGCAGGTTTTTTCGCGCTCACTCATTTTTATATTTCATTTTTATTTATTTTTTGGCACTGCTTCTTGTCAACACCGCTGCTTTATGTCATCAGCAGTAGAGCAACAACAAAAAAGGAAAATAAATTGAAAGCATTTGCTTTTCGCTAACGTTGTTTTTTTTTTGTATTTTTTATATTACTTATTTACAAATAAACTGAAATTATGCTGATTGTTGTAAATGTACACACGTTGATATATATGTGTGTTCATGTGCTGTCGAGTCACTTTTACATCCCATTGAAACCGAAACAAATGAATGTGGTGGGGAAATCTTTTTGCCATTTAAATGAAAAATATGTGCAAATTCGCACGGCTATGGAACTGAACTCGTGCTCGTATGTGGGAGTTCTGGGGACGTGTGGCTCAGTAGTCAAAGAGATAAGCAAATGCATTTGTAGCATGGGAGAACACAAATAAATACTAAGCCAATGCCAGGATGACTGTGGGTAAGAGTTAGGAGTTTAATATTTTATTTACATTACAGCGATATAATAAAAAAACAAGTAAAAAAGCTAAAGTCGGGTGTCCCGACTTTGAAATACTCTGTACATATGTTTACAATAATTATAGAAAATAAAAAAATAAAGAAAATAAAAAAAAAATTTGATCGATTTTACCTCTCTCGGTATTCGAACTCACGTAAAGGGTGTATAATTGCACATTTACATAGCAATTGCGTCTGTGTGAGTGTATGTATGCCTATGCGCATCTATTCGTGTCTGTGTAAGCATTTTCGCAGTCAACCAAACAGCAACATCAACAACAGCCGCGGGCAGCGCTTGAGCAGCGCTGCAGCAGCGCTGCATCAGCAAATATATTTATGGCTATAACTTCTTGTTTAATCGGTCTATCATAATGAAATTTGGTATACGGACACATAATAACCAACTGGGGGTATTTCCAAAATTTTAGTTCGAAATTCCAAGAATTACGGGAGTTACGATTTGCGGGGTAGAGGGGGGAGGGAGGGGAATTCCAAAATACATTTTCTGCGTATTCACATAAGGCATCTGGGACTAAAATTTGGTGTTCCTAGGTCTTATAGTCTCCGAGATATAGGCGATTATACGAATGGAAAATCGGGAAAACCCCCATAGGGGGGAAGTGGGGGGGAAAATCAAAAAAATAAAACAAACTCGTATAGAATACACACATAACGCATCTTTGTGCAAAATTTGGTGTCTCTATCTCTTATAGTCTCTGAGATCCAGGTGTTCATACGGACGGACAGACGGACAGACAGACAGACAGGGCTAGATCGACTCGTCTCGTCATGCTGATCAAGAATATATATACTTTGTGGGGTCTGCCACGCCTCCTTCTGCCTGTTACATTTTTCAGCTCCCGCAAACCTAATATACTCTTGTACATTTCATGTACAGAGTATAATTAAAGCCTAAAATTAAAGTTTATTATGCTATTGTTCGATTTTTCTTACTATAAAATGTATAACATTTCTCAAATCTCTAAGGTACAAAAACTATATAATAAATGTAAAGAGTTTAACATTTTTATATACAAATTGTGTAGAAAAGTAAACAATCATTCTTTTAGTTAAGTTTCGAAAGTGAAAGTAAAAACGAAGTGAAGTGAAAATATTGCAAAATTATTGATCTGATTGATATTGATAAATCAATATAGTATTAACGAGTTATAAAAACCCCAATTTGCCAATTACAATAAAGGTCTTTATGCTTTTACGGAAAGACTGTCAGATTGTTTCATCAGCTGTTCAGGATGGTTTTTGGCAATGGGAGGGAGTATTATAGTAGTCTTTTCAATTCTGTAGGACTTCAAAAATCGACAGGAAGTTTATTCGAAAATATAAGATATTAGCAATATTTTTGTAAGCTATCAAATTTATACCGAAAACTAACTTACTATTTAGAAAGTGATAAAAGTAAATCACAATGGATTGGAAAAGACTTAACATCACTGAAAAAAATGGATCGAAGTAATTTGAAAGAAAACGTCGAAGCATGGCTTTTTATTAAAAGCATTACTACTACATAATATTTAATAAAATAAAAGGAACAAAAAGGACTTTCAATCTCAACAATCTTAGTTCTGCTGCTTCCTCATGATCTTTAATTGAAATACGTTAAATATCAGTATTAGCTCCCTTTTAAAACCTAACGCCTCAAAATCCACCCACAATCTATGCAAATTAGCTGCAGCTTAAGAGCCTTTGTATGAAAAAAAATTTTTTTTTGCCAATTGTAGGGCATTAAAAATAGTCAGCTACAAAATGCAGTGCAGGCTCCTTCTCTTCCTGTTCTTAGTCCCCTTCTCGCCAATGGCCAAGTTGAAATGAAAGAACAATGAAATGCTAAATGTGGCATATAAATGAACTCATTACGCATTGGAAAACAAAAATGGAAGGAAGCGTTGACAAAGATAATATTTATGCGCTGACTTAGGCATTTGCGAAAGTTGAAAATTTATTTTTAATTAATTTTGCATTTGAAGCAAAATATTTATTCGGCATCAGAGAAAACTACGCGTCCGCGTTCGCGCTCACAAATTACAAATTGTTGTTACTCTGGTCGAGTAAATGGAAGGGGGGCAAGGGATTGCAAAAATGTGTGTAAATTATGCAAAAGGCGTAGCATTTCACACTTTAAGCTGACAGCTAGTGGAGAATGGTGATGATGGTGATGGCGAAGGCGTTGGCAGGGCTAGGCCAGCGGGCGCAGCTCAAAGGTGAAATTTATGCGCCGAAATTAATTTCATGCAAAAACAATTAAGTTAATTTAGCAAAAAGCAACACAACGAAAAAAGCAAAGCGCAGTGTCTGAAAATCAAGCAAATGAAATGAAATATAATAAACTTGGCGAATGGCAGGACCAGGCAGGACTAGGCTGAGCTGCCAAAGGGTTGTATATCACAGCAGGGTGTGGGGGTCTGTAAATGGTTTTAAATTTCCATGGTTGCTTGCTGTATGTCGCGTATTTTGTATATATACATATATATATATATATTTGTTTGTGTGCGTGTAATACAAACGCAATTAAAACACACTCAAGAGGCGCAAACAGACAACCAGCAGACAGACAGACAGACACACAGACCGAGAGATACGGCAGCCAGAGATACTGACAGACAGACAGCAGAGAACAGAACAGAACAGAACAGAATTACAACGCACACCGTGAAGCATTTAAATGCCGAAAAATAGACAACGAATGGCGCTCGGGCATGAGTTACTGGACTGACAGGAGACGGGGAGATGGGAATGTTAAAAAGTGTGGCAGGGTTGGCGTTTGTATGGAATTTCGCTTTCGAATTGCGTTGGCGCGTTAAATATATTTGGCCATGGCGAAAGGTGTGTAAATTGTGCACCATGTTCGCGACAATGCAATTTTTAAATATATATTTGTCCGCAGCAAGATGTAATGCGCTACGCCATTTAAAAAGTTGCCAAATTTTAATGCGCCAGAAGCATATTCAATAATTTATTGTTACACGTAGGTAAAACATTGCAACAACTGCACTATATATAATATTAGGGATATAATTCTAATACAGGAAAGGAATTTTGTTCAAGCAGAGTAATGATTAAATAGAAAATACCATTCAAAACAGAAAAGTGCATCTTAATTTTTCATTTGTATATTTAACTACAAATTGACAAAAAAGTAAATGGATATTATTAAATTGTTTCGTTTGGTTTCTTTAGGCAGAACGTTTATCATCGTTCGAGAGTCCTTTAATTTTGTTTCAAATGACTGGCAACTGAGCAAAGCAAATCCTCAATTTAGCAGAGTAAAAGGAGCTGCGTCTATGCAAAGAAAGTGTGAAAATATAAATAAACCATGTAGTATGTAGTTGGTGCAGCTGTTCAGTACAGTCGTTGTACTATTTGTACTGCTTAGGAAAAACATTGACTAGAGGTGTTAAATGAAACCTAAATAATTGCAACAATAACATGCAGTACGGCTCGTATTTATCTTTAACTCACACACACTCCCGCACACACATCGAATGGTTGGCAATCAGCCACCCTGTTGTGGCAAGTAGGATTGACACAACCCCTAGACATGTGCGCCAACCCTCAATTTAACACCCATTGTTTTCTTTTTTCTCCTTAATTCGTATTCGTACCTCTAGATCTACAACTGAACTCTCTCCAACTCACAAGCGTGCAATAAATTTTTCAATGTCAGGCGTCTCGTGTGCGCAATCTATATAAAAGAACAGCTATAACAGCACCAATACCAACAAAGCCATATCAAACCAGCACTTGCACCCCTTGGCCACTAAGCAGCAGTAGCACCAACAACAACAACGACAGCAAAACAAACTTCCAATCAGAGACGCAACATCGACTCAACTTGACTCCTTTACAATACTCTTCTTGTTCTCCTTTTGCCTCAATCGACCACCAACTGCCGACTTTGTGATAAATGTGCTACAGCTTTTTGTCTTTACTATATTTTGAAGTCCAGCAGTAACGTCACATCCCCCGCTTGCCACATACCCTTGCCCCTCAGTTGACTATCTACATTTTCTCCAACTCCTCCTCTTGGTTTAGTTTTGAAAGTGTTGAAGCAGCACTTTGGAAGCGCATCAACGCCAACGCCAATGTCCGCCTCCAACGCCACCGGCGCCCCCCACAACGCCCCTGTCGAACCCACCAGCCTCCTGATGCACCCTTCCCGACCCAAGTCGCTTGTCTGTTTGCTTTTTATCTACGTTTTGCATGCGCTGCGAGACTCTTTTGGGTGAGACTTTGGCTCTTCGTCTGCGCTTTGCGTAGTTTTTCTTTCCCAAGAAGTTACATTTTTAATCGCGCCTTTGAGACTTCATTAGTGCAGTTGCTAAGACAAAATAAAAAATATAAAAAAGCAGAAGTGGTAAAAGCGAAATATGAATGGCAACATAAAAAAAAGAGGCGACGACGACATGTGCGCCGGCTCAAGTGCAGCTCCTGTTGTTGTTGGTGTTGTTGTTCCTGTTGTTGTCTACCAAATGGCGCATAAAGCGGCGCGTCTGCCATTCACATCTATCTTCTGCGCATATCTGTGTGTACACACTTGGAGATTCAAGTGCTTCTATACCCTTCTAAAAAGTATTACAATTTTAATCACACGTTTGTAGCTTTTTAACCCTCATTACTATGTGTCAATAGAATAGATATATCAGAACCTTGCTCTAGTTCCCGTTTGTCGAAAGTTAAGCATTTTGAATAAATCGTTTTGTTAAACAAATAAATGTGTAGCAGTAGAATAGGATAAGAGAAAGGAGCGCATATACAGAGCAGTTCTGATCTGGCTTTAACTCGTAACTTAAGCAATTTGCCACTAGCTTTAGTCTGTTTCTAGCTGGACAATAGACGTGGCTCTGTAGTTGTGCCTTGTGTTTTATCTACCGTTTCATGTGCTTTCTAATTATTTCTATTTTCTTTAGAAGTAAGCAAAACAAATTAAAGAAAAATATTAATTTAAAAGCTGTAAAAAGAATACTTGTTTTTTTTCTGTAAATAGTTTTTTACCGGACCAAGATGTTTTAGGGCTATGCTTTATATTATAATGTTTATAATATGCAATAAAGCAATATAATAAAGAACCAGCGAAAACCTTTTTAAATATGAATTTAAATTAAATGTTAAAAGAATTGTTAGAAAATGTATTGGACTTATTCTTCTTGATAACTAATTTACATATTTGCTTTGTACTTTTGTTTACACCATTACAACGTATTTCTTAGATTAAATCACTCGACGCCATGCTAAAATCCTAAGTATGTATTTTTCTGTGCTCGTCAATTGTACACTTATAAATATAAAGTCATTTAAAATAATGAAATAAGGGCATCTAATTTTCGACACAGTACTAAATAAATCATTTTCATTTTTGTAATAACTCCTTTTAGCGCGTTCGGTGGGACTGTCTGTCTCTCTAACCAGTTGTCTGTTTGTCTTTATGTGTGTGTATGAGCCCGAGCATCTGTTTATTTTTAAATGAAGTGTTTGTCTTGAGCTTCACGAGTGGCATGTTGTGATTTTTATTTAAACTAGAAGAAAATGTAAGTAGAGACGTCTTCAACGAACAACGAAAGCTTTAAATCCAAAACTTCAAACTCGGTCGCGCACAAATGACACTTAAACAATTTTTATTGTTGATATTTGCACACGCACTTGAACAGCGCCACCAACAACCACAACAACAATAATAGCAACAACGCAACTCTGCTGCTGCTGCTTCTTTTCCTCTTCGTCTCATACGCCGTTCACTTTGACAGCGTCGTCATTGTCGCCGTCACACATGTCGTATGCGTGTTATGCGCTGTTACGCCCCTTCTTTTGCTTACGTACGCCCTTTTTTGTTTTTTCTGTTGTTGTTGTTCTTGTTGCTCTTGCGCTAACATAAAATATGCATAAATTCCAGCATACTTGCCGCATTGTTGTTGTTTCTGTTATTATATTGCCACTGCTGCTTGTCATAAAAAAGCGAAACAAAAAGTAGCAAAAACAAGAAACAGCAAAAATTCAGACGCACACAGGATGTAAAAATGTTGAGCAGGCAACATGCGATGGAGGCGGTAACAACAAATACAGCAACAGCTACAACAACTGCAACAACAGCAACAAAAACAGTGACGACTGAAAGCAACCGAATAATATTTTCATTTCATTTGCACCTTATTGACAATTGACATGAAATTGTGTTGCCATTTTTATTATTCTTGTTACTTTTAATGTGTGCGCGCAGTTTTTATGCTTTTGTTATGCTGCTGCAAATAAAGTAATAAAAAACAAGAGTAGCGAGCTACCAAAACATGTAAGCCAAAGTAAAACTGCCAACAGCAACACCAATTACAACAAGCTCAAAGTGTAAAATTGTCAATAGAAAACGAAGAGGAGAACTCATGCAACATGCACATTTTTGCTAAAAACAACAACGCATGGCATTTGGAATTCAACACATTTTTTAAGACCCCCTCCCCCATGTGAGCGCGTTGTAAAAGTTTTTAATGTGTGTTTACAGCGCAAGCATAAACAAACTCACTATGTATGCTAATCAGATAAAGCTAATATGTAATTATGCTTCTATTTTGTAATAAAGTCGCAGTCTGACTTTGTCAAAAATAGTTTATTGAATACTGAGAATAAACTCAAGTTTACATTACTTTGATTGTGCAACGCTTGATATATTCAAAAGAAAATAAAAAACTTAAGAATCGGGCGAAAAGTTAAGTTTTATTAAATAACAAATATAAATAATAGCTTTAATTTTCAGTTTCGGTACAAGTTCCTTCTGATTGCAAATATGAATGAAGGGGAATTTGTAGGTCTTTCGAGTTGAGATTTAAATTTAATTATTGATTTAATAGCAATAGTGGTTTCATGCAAACCGAATTAGACGTATTGTTATTCGAAGCATAGCTTAAAAGGCTTTTAGTTACCAAAACTAAATATCGGGCGAAAAGTAAATTTAAAATATGTAATAGTTCAGCTATAAATAATTGCTTTACATATCGGTCTCGTTATAAGTTCCTTCAGATTGACTACAAAACAAAATAGAACAAAATGAAACACGTACAAATGTGTTTCAAGTTGGGTATTAAATTTGATTAAGCATTTAATTAAATTAAAATAAGACACAAATATTTCTTAATTGCTATGAAAACGGTAAGTCAAGCAGAGAAACAACTTCTTCTTGTATATATTAAAATGAAATCATAGACTTGTATCTTAAAACTTGCTCAAAAAGTTCAAAGTAAGAAGACCGATTTAACTTCAAAACTAAAGACTCCCATTTGATATGATTTAGTTATTTATAAAGATTAAATTGCATTTTAAAAGAACCAGCCAGTTTTCTCTGAGCTAAACAGCCAACTAACAGCTACAGACGCTTTTATTGCTTCGTACTATATGTATTTTGCGTTTTCCCCAACTCATTGCAACATGACACCCGCTTGCCAACACGCCCTCCACGAGAATGATTCTAGAACTTCCCACCCTCTCTTTTTTTCTTGCCACTTTGATATAAAAAATCCCTGCAATCTGTCTGCATTTGAAATGAAACCGAAGAAGATTTATGTGGTGCGCCGGTTTCAATCAACCAACAAACGAACCACCCAACAATCCAACCAGCTGCTGGCGTCATCGCTTATTACAGTTGTGTAGGTGTCAAGTGCAGTTGTTGTTGTTGTTCTTGTTGTTGGTCTGGTCGACTTTAAATATAAATTATGTTTATTGAAACGGATACTTTGGCAGGCAATCTGAGCTGTCTGCATTAGCGTAGATTTTTCAATCAGCAAACTGTTGCACGGCACATAAATCACCAGCAAGAAGATGTCCTGCACACTGCGAGCCTTGACTCCCGCGCTCTCTCTCTCTCTCTCTCTCTCTTACTCCCTCTCTCACCAGCTGTCAGGCAATCTACTTTCTTGGAGTGAGCTTAGCCAAGTGACGCGCTGACTGACTGACTAACTATCTGACTGTAAACATAATTAATTAGCTTTTAATGCTGCCGTGGGCGCATACTCGGATACTCGTAGATGAGAAGTACAAGCAACCATCCAAACAACCACCCACAGAAGAAACCATCCACCGATTCAAGCAACGGCTCCCGGCAAGCTTGAGGAGTGCATTTAGTCAAACGTAAAATGACGTTGAAGAATGCAGCGTCGTGATTGTGACAAGCGTAGCTTTACAAGCCAGACAATGTCATGCCACACACACACACACACACACACTCACTTACATACATACACATACACGCACGCCTCCAGTCAGACATAATGCTTGATCCTTTGTAGACATTTCGTTAAAAGTTGGGGAGCAAGCAGCCAACCAGCAAGAAATAAAAAATACCCACAATACTGCCAACAATCAAATCAAAAGCAAACAATGAACAAAAATGTAAGAAAACATAACCAAAGATAAGCGGCTTGCAGCACTAAAGCGGCTGGCAAAAGCAAAAGAAAAAAAAATCAAATAAGATGAGGAAGAAGAAAAAAGATGGCGACAACGTGGTTGTAAGCGGAAACGCACCCAACAGCGGCGGCAGCAGCTACAAAAATGGCAGGCAAAGAATTTTCAGGGTTAGGTTGGCGTTGGCGTCGCTTGTCTGCTGCAAATACCGCAACATGTACTCAAGCAGATAATGTTAAATACCACTCGACTACAGCAGCAGAAGCAGCAGCAGCAGGGGCAACAACAACAACGAACGAGCGAACGTGGCAGCTAGCAAAGTAAGCAGCAAAAATCCATGAAACAACAAAAGACATAAGCCCGCCAAGTGTGCGAACCAGAGAACGGCCATGGCAGCAGTTAAAAGGACACCAGGCAAAGGACATGGCCAGCAAAACGACCAAAACGAAACTGAAAGCAAAAGCTGCAGCAACACCACCAACAACTAAAACAATAACAGCAACAACAACAACAAGAGCCCACGACCGACCAGTCAGACATATAAAGCGAAACAAAAGTTCAAAGACACGCCAAACGTTTTTGAAGCAATGCGCCCGAAAAAAAACAAAGCCAGGGGGCACCCATTGAGTCAGTTAGCCATGTAGCACATGCAACAAACAAAAACTGGCAACTGCAGCAGAGCGGCTACGCCGGACAATTTAAGCGCAACATTAAATAATTTACAAACAAACCAGCAAAGCAAAAGAAATTATTGAAAAAAATGAACACTTACGCGCCGACTATTTCATGCTCTTGAGAATCAAGTGTGTCAAATGTTTTCAAGTTGTCAAAGCTTATGATATATACTCGTACTTGATCTGATGTGTAAAAAAAAAAGTTAGGATTGCTTCTTCAATAAATAATTCAATAGATAATCCCTTTACATCCATTTTATTTATTGCTGTACAATTTCTTTGCCAATCAATATTTTTATAGCCTGTACCCAAAGGGTGAAAGGCTATACTAGTTTTGTGCGAATGTATGTAACACACAGAAGGAGGCGTGGCAGACCCCACAAAGTATATATATTATTGATCAGGATGACAAGACAAGTCGATATAGCCATGTCCGTCTGTCCGTCCGTCCGACCGTCTGTCTGCATGAGCGCAACGATCTCAGCAAGTACAATAGCTAGGATAACCAAACTTGGCATTCGGGTTCCCCTAAGCCCTAGGCAAAACGAGTTTGTGTTTATTTTTCTGATTTTATTTGTTGGTAACAGCATCTAAGCTCGGGCTTCTTAAGCTGATATCTACTTGTGTGCGATACCAAGAGCAGATCATATTTATTATACTCCTAGCAGGATTATCGAGAATCCAGGGTGCTCACTTAATCGCCGGAAGTACGCAGAAAAGAAATACAAGTAGATGCAGCAGAGGCGACAAAGCAGCCGAATTGGTAACGCATATGCAACACAACCGAGCCCAACAATGGAGCCAGAGATGGCAATGGCAATGGCGATGGCGCTGCTGACATTGCTGCCGGTTACGGGCGACCACGTTGAGAAAATCAATAAAACGTGCAGGAGAGGCGCACGGTGTAGAGGGTGTTGGCAATAAGGCTGGGATGGTGGCTGAGTGTTGGGCGCGGCAAGCCACTTTTACTTTTTGCAGCTAAAGATGCGACGGCTGTTGTGTCTGCCTCTATACACGTATTTGTGTGTGTGTGTGGGTGTGTGTGTGTGTGGGCTTGTGAGAATGTTGCTGTTACCGCCGCTTTGTCATTTGTTTGGCTGCTGTGTTTTTGCCTGCAGCTAAATTTGCGTGTCTGCCACAACACACACTTACAGACACTCACACACACACACACATATATATATACATATTCGCACACGCATACACATATACATGCACAAACATGTCTCTCTTGACTTAGGTGTGGCACATGGCAGCTGTTTCAATGTCGACTCTCTTGCTCTCAACTGTGTGTGCTTTGCCTGCCACTTGGCCAACAACAAAGTGCAACACAGCGAATTGAAATTGTTGCAAGAAGGTAGCGTACACATATTTTTGCATATCTCAGTTGAAGTTGCCACCTCGGTCCCTGCTTCCGTCTTCTGTCGTCCGGCTCGCGTCCCAAGCACAATTCACAATCAGACGGTAGCGCCTGACAAGCGTTAATCTCAAATAAAATATTTGTTATACCAAAGCGGTAAGTTCAACCACCAAAACGTAACGGTAGTAGCAACCACCAAGTCATTCATTCATTCATTCATTCACTCATTCATCTATTCACGCACCCAGTCACTCATTCATTGCATACTTATGCGCGCATGGCGGCATTTTGATTATCTGAGTCTGAATGTGCCATCTTGCCACATAGACTTTGCATAAATTTTTTTACTTTTAACGGAAAAAAAAACTCCCACTTGCAAATACACCTTCGTATGCAAATGAGGTGTATAGAATGTGTGTGTGTGTGTGTGCGTGTGTATTTTTGGATATCTTTTACTTAGGCAACACTTCTAAGCTCTCTAGCAAATTGACAAAGAACTTTACTTCATTCTACTCTCTCGCTTATTCGCCTGCTGTTTGATTTTTGGGGCTTCTTTTCCTTACCTTTTTATTTTCTCTTCGTTTTCTTTTCTTTTGGTTAGTACAGCTAATGCCAACTTTGTGGCAGGTGTGCGCATATCCTTCTCGTCTACATCGTCGCGCTATTTGCATTTCAACTACGAGTATGTCTATGTTTGCCTGCCTGCCTGCGCCATACATGCGTATATGTGTTTTGTGTCTATGTGTGTGGGTCTGTGTGTAGTCTGGTATGTTCAAGCCAGTCGCGCTAACATTTTGTTTGTATTTCATTAATATTTCAGAGGTGGCGTTGTTTGAAATCAAAACATAAATATTAACATTCATGAATTGAAACTGTATCGCCGCCAGCGCATTTCCTGCAACCTTCCCCCAAATTTCTCGCGCGCTCTATGTTGGATCGTCAGAGAAACAGCAGCAGCAACAGCAACAACAACAATAAAAAAAATTATATAAATGCCGCCGCACAACCGCAAACCAAACAAATAACACTCACAAACTTGCACGCAAGTGACGGCGGCATCAACAGTCCATAGACGGACATACATGCACAAATATAGACATATAGTACATACACATATATAGACAGACAGACTGAGAGAAAGGAAACCGAAAAATGGGCATAAAAATGTATAAAATGTTCAGCAACAAATTAAACAAAAAAAACCATCTATGGGGAAAAAAATTGGAAAATGCAAGGCAAATATTTTTGTCTAGCCATATGTTCATCAAAGTTGCTTTTCCTATTTGCCACGGCCGTGATTTGGTTGTATGCGATTGAGCTTTATTTCTTTATCATTCGCTCAGTTGATGTAGACAGCGTTTTTGTTGCTAATAGTAAATAAATATAACAGCTACAAGCAAACTATTCGAAATGAACCAAAAACCGATGCATGATATTTGAGAAAATTGCTTATAACATAAGGCAAATACTCGTACTATACTACCATTATAGTATGAAGGCTAAAATGAAACCTTGAAAAATGAACTGTAATAGTAAATACAAAGATATTTATGAATATACGATGCAAATCAATATTCAAATACATTTCGATTCTTATTTTTAATTGAAGCTCCCCTCATGAATTGCTAAATTAAATACATTTCCTATCTTTTTCTTTACAGGTAAGTGAACTGGCCAGCCTTCAACTTTCAACACTCGGTGTTCCTTCAACGTACTATTTGCACTCAAACTCATTGTCATGCCCGCTATCATCTATTGAAGTAGTTTAGTTAGTATTTCATTATATTGTTTGTAAGTATGTGTGTACTATACATTTGAATGATTGTGCGCGTGTTGGTTGTTGTAACAATTTTTGGTAAATATTAAAACTTTTAACACCATCATTTTGTTGCTTTTTGCACGCACAAATTACGCTGCACGCAAAATTCTGTCAGGGATTTGGAAAACCGCCAAAAACAATTTGTAAGCTTAATTAAAAATTTAAATTACATCAAACAGAGCAAGCACGACAGTCATGCCTAAAGTCAGAGCTGCTGCCGTATCGGGCGGCAATTTGTGTGTGTGACAAATTTACACCAATGTGCCCAACCATGGTCTCGAGCCTGGGCCGCTTTTATGACATGCATTATGGTCGGACTTGGGTGCCACATGGTGCCGCACTCTAATTTGTTCGCTCCGACTCCTCCTCCCCTAACTTTAGGCGCGAAAAACAAAACGCCAAGCAAGTTTCTGAAAGCAAATGCAACCGTTCGGTTCTGCGACGAGCAGAGAACTTTGCGTTGTCGTTGAGTGCAAAAATTAATTGCATTAGAAAAGTTGCACGAAGTAGTCGCACATGTGCCAGTCGAGCTCTGATCGAGCCCACCCGGCACCGAAGCAGCCAGGCAGCCAGACATCCAACTTGCGCCTGCTTTTCAAGTTTAGAAAATGCCTTGGCGAAAGTTTCCACAAGACACAGTGGTCAGAACTAGTACGACTACAAGACTCTGGCTATACAGTTTTCAATTGTGATCCAAACTATAATTGATTTTATTTCTATTTTAAAAACGTGACCATCATTAGTTCATCACTACAAGTTGTTGACCGACTAATTGTTAAAGCATATAGATCGTTATTAAAATATAAACCATCATCAACTCATTAGGGTAAGTGGTTTATTGGATGCTTTTTATTAAAAATTATTTAAAAAAGCACATACCAACATGATGAATTTGCAAGAATAGTATTTTGCATCCCAGCTAATTGTTTTATTATTTGTTTTTTATATATATAATTACAATACATTTGCAAATTCGACACGTTTGGAAATAACATCCTTTGGAAATTTTTGAAAATGATTCTTCCGAATCAGAATGGTTTGAAATGTCTATTATCGAATTCTACCCACTGTACTGCATTGACTTGGGCTTCTCAGGCTGCTGGCAAACGTTTGTCAGTAAACTTAATTCCTGAACTTTTACCAGTCCCGGCCGAGTGAGAGTTAGGTGCGGCGAACAACAAATGTTGCCGAGCTGGCCGTTCCCGCCCACCCACGTAAAATTTACCATTTACAAAATGTTCGTCACCAACTTTTGTGCTTTTTCAACGTCGTTCTCGTCCTCGTCGGCGTCGTCGTCGTTCGACTTTGTCTTGAACGACTTTATGCCATCGCCTGATGCCACCAACAATGTTGCATGCCCCTGTGCTGCATATTTTAAAGCCAGAAACTTGCCAGACGCACATTTTACATAAATGTTGCACTTAAATACACATTTTGTCATAATGTGCTTACCCCACAATTTCCCAAGGAATGCGCCTTTAAAAATAAGCGCAAAACTTTTTTGCGCAAAATTAAGTTTCCCCAAAGGAAGGGAAATCGGGAGGGGGATAAAGGTGGCGACTACAAAAAGAAAAACTAACAAGAACAAAACTAAGGCGTGGCTCGATGCAGGCAAGTTCATAACAATTTTCAATAAATAACATTTTGTTTACGTTTTTTTATTTTTATTATTTTTTTCAAAAAATATGTGGATACAAGTTAAAGAATTGTAAGGAGGGTGCCTTGCCAAAAATGAAATAAAATCAAGTTGAAAAAGCCAACTAAGGAAAGAAAACTAAAAGAATTGCCAGCAGACTGTGCACTTTGTGCATTGAGTTGAAAACTTTTACCAAATGAAGGCACATCCAATGCTTCCTATACTACTCGTACTTATATGCGAGTGCACATATACTACATATGTGTGGTCTGGATGGTGGTCTGGATGGGTGTGTGGGATTGTGTGTGCAATTGCATAAAGACAAACGTTTTGTGAGCCCTTTCCTGCTCTTTCTCTCTGTCTTTCACTCTTTTTCCCTTTGTCATCATCGTCATCTTCCCAGCCCCGCAGTCGTTTTGTATTGAAATTAGACACATTTCCGTCATACAAAATGCCAACGGCTGCAAATACTTGCATATACCGAGTCGACCAGAATGTATGCAATAGATGTCTGTACATACTACAGCGCTCTCAAGTTGGTGAGTGAGAAAATGTTCAAGTGTGGGTGAGTGTAATTGGTGTGTGTGTGTGTGTGTGTGTGTGAGGGAGGGGGGGTGCTTGTGTGTGCATGACAACGAAACCGGCGACACTCGTTGACATTGGGGCGACAATGCGTCAAGTTGCACACAAATACGAGTACACGCACATCGCCAGGCAGCAACCCTTACACCAGCCCCTCACCCTCACCCACTTCCAATCCCCCCCTCTTCCACACATATTCGCGCACTAATTTGCATATTTATGCAATTATACGCTACCTTTTGTTCCTGCCGTCTCTAACGGCTTTTTGCGCGTACACCCCTTTGCCGATACTTAAAAACTCGGCAAAGCCCTCCTCCTCCTCGTTCGCCTGCCCCACCCCATTCATCCTTCGGCTTCAACAGTTGGTCGTGTGTAGACCTTACAGGTCGCGGAGCGCGGCATGTCACTTGTCACGCCAAACACGAACACGTTAAATGTCAACAATGAAGTGATGAGGAGGCAGGAAACAAAAGGGCCGGCCCGGGCGGGCGGTCGGTCGTTTGGGTGCCGTGCAACCGTTGTGCCGGTCATTGTCCTGTCGCAAATTGCGCGCCTATCACACACACACATTGAGGCACATACATAAACGACTGTCGAGAGACAACATCACACCACCCAAAATAAAAAAGACTCCTCTTTTTATTATTTTGTGACATTTGACACTGTCGGAACGTTTAGTGATTTATTTGATGTTGACATGCGGCGCTGCCAGACAACGAATGGTTTTGCGTTAAATATTTTGTATTTATTTATTTTTGTTCATTTGCAATGCTGTTGCTAAGATCAGCTCTCCCCCACCTCAGGCCCGTTTCATTCACTTGACATTTAATGCAAATGAAGTTATGAAATTTGTTCAAAAGCCAGCCAACAGATATTTCCCCCAATCAAAGGCATCGCCCCAAGTTTACCGCAAACGTTGCCGCGAGGGTTTCTCGTCTTGTCTTTGTTGTTGCCACTGCTGCTGTTATTCCTGCTGTTATATCTTTCGCAAATGATCTGCAATCATGACTCACATTATGAAAATTGCATAATTTTCCGTTACTGTCTTTCCCAAAGGGTTGACAAGCAGCGCGAGCTTCCTCCCCTTTTGAAATTTCAAACCACTTCAATTAGAGTTACAAATAAAAACCACATATAAACAAATAAAGTCAAGTACAGTCAAGCATCACTGCAATTAACTCGCCATAATGAGTAATCATTGAATTATGCAAGATCAACGTTGAATGCAAGCAGCAAACACAGACACGGCTTGTTATAGCCTTTGAAAACATCGAAAGCACTAATCTTAATTATCCGTAGTTTTGAAGAAAAGGTTCATGTAGGAAAAGTAAATTATAAAGAATCTTGACTGTATTATTTATGGTTTCCTTCTTTCTTTCTGCCCCTCTTTCTTTGATTATCAACAATTTCTTCGTATTTCCTAATCAGCTTCAAACTCAACCACTGCATATTTCCAATTAGCTTAGCGCCAGCGAATGTCAACTTAAGCAGCTTAAAGACGCTATATTTTCGATTTCGGGATGTGGTGTGAAATATAAAGAACTGCTAGCCCACTTCTATGTAGCAACCACTCCAGAAGCAAGAAGAGTTCCAGCATTTCCTATGGCTGGCTTCTAGCCTTAATACTTTTCACTCGATACCATTCAGCGCCTTTTCATGTCCCTGTCTCCCTGCCGCCCTGCTCCTTCTACAGAGCTGTTTGTGCTTTCAATTACGCCGTCAATAGCTTTTGACAAGTCAACGCGCCCGCTCGCTTGCAACAGCAACAAGAAGTCCTTGGAAAGTGCTACAATGCAACAAAATAGTTGCACTTTTTCATGTGCGCGCTCTGACAGCTTTTCAATAACGACAAAAAATACACCAACAGCAACAGCAACGGCAAAAATCTGGCAAGTGTTGCAAGTCGGAGACTTTGCCTTTGCCTCAGCCCTCACTTCTTCATCTGCCTCTGCCTCTGGCTTGGCTTTTGATTGTCGCCGTCGCACATTTTGTTTTTGTTGTTGTCGCTGCTTTCAACTTCATTGAACATTGACATTTATTGTTATAATGTTCGTAGAAAGGCTGCACAAAATTATGGAACGTATTTCACTTTGTCGACACTTTTATTGCGTTTATTATTGGTTGGACAAGAAACAAAATTTTGTACTACATAGTCGATGGTGCTTCAATTTTGAGACGCACTGACATTAAAGTCAATTGCTTTACCAACTTGCCATTCTACCAGTTGTTAATTTTCCAACTAGCTCGAGGGCACGCACGAGCAGCAGCAGCAACAACAACAACAACAAAAGAAAAAGCTAGACCATCAAACTCCAGAAATGACTATCTGCCTGTCTGGCAGAAAAAAGAGGCATCTTGCAACAACGCACAAAACTTTCTTTTGACAGCAATGAACACACGCTCCCAGACAACTGGCGAAACAAAGGCGCATTATAGACAAGAGCATAACATGCTACAACATTTTCTTGTTAGCTGGAATTTTGATGTCAAATGTACAGTAGACTACTTATGTGATCTCCATGGATGGGGAGCTGTGGCCAACAGCTGGCTTATCCACTGTTTCGATGAGTTTTGGAATTTACTTCACTTATAAGGCTCAGCTCAATATTAGTCAGATTGGCCTAAACCATACCATTTATAGTGTCTCTAGTAATATAATATGTTTTATTTATTATTATAGGGTTTTAAATGTTGAACTATACTGAATATTTAGTTGTCATTTATCTAGTCCCGATTCAATCAATTAAAACTCAATATCAGTAATGCTTTTATGTTTCGCTATATTGTTCAAATGGTGTATTAAATAATAATTGTTCAAAAATTATCTTCAAGTAGCAATTTCCATAGTAAACGGAATTAAACAAAGTTTTCTTTTTAAGAACATCCTAACAAATATCAGGAAAATGTTATCCACCTTATTGCCCAAAATATCCCATTGTACCATGTAACTGCTGCTGAAGCTGCTTCTGTTGTTGTTGTCTCTGACTGACATGATTATAAGTTTACATGCTGTAGCAATATATATATAAGTAAGCGTGTTTGTAGGAGGCAAGCCGTTGAGGCACGTTAACTCAAACGAAACTAATTTAATGCGCTGCAAAAGTATTCAAACAATTGTCGGGGCAAGTGAAAGTCCTGGATGATGATGACGAGAACGATGGAGGAACGTGCGCACATCAAACGGGAATTTAATTTGCAGTGCACAACGCAACGCAAACGTAAAGGAAAAACTTTTCTAGATTTTTCCAAGCAAATTCAATTGTTGGGCTGTTGAGCATCGGCATAAGCAAGAGGATGGGGCATAGGGCGTCGGTGAGGAGAGCGTGTGGGCGTGGGCGCAGCATAAAATGTTAACAATTTTATTTATGTTTGCTTTGAACTCTTGCGCTGTGTTCATTATTTGGGCGCATCAGCACAGAAGAGCAAGCAATACACAATAGAACAAAACTGACAAAGTGAAAGAAGCTGACAAAATGTGATACAAAGAAACTGTTGCATAATTTCAGGCTTCTTCCCCACTTTCCACTTTCCCACAAACCATATTTGACATTTTCGTCTACACACTATACGATATGAAAGCAAAGCACGCACAACATATTAAAAGCAAATACTTGTACTACAGATGCGCCATGTGTGCTTAAGGAACGTCTGATTTAAATTTGATTAAAATTAGCCTAAAAGTTGTTTAATTCAAATGGGCGTTCTTAACCACAAATTTAACTCTCTGTGTGTGTGTGAGTTTGTGCGAGCGTCTGTGTGCCCTAAAGCTATTACTCACATACGCACGAACAGACAGGCACCTTCAAAAGTGTGCTCACACACACACACACACACTCACTATTAATTTGCGTAAAATGTTATGCCGACAAAAGCAAACTTAATACATGTGTGTTAATGTGCACACACTCACAGGCACACATGTGCTTAAATACACAAACACGCACACACACATACATAAAAGCACGTGTGTGGTTGTGGGGGTAATAAAACGGCTTACTTGCTCATAGTAACAAGACAACCACCCCATTACCCCCTTCTTTCTGCACAGCTCCCTGCGCTCCTATGAAATTTGCATATGTGTGGTTTCAATATATGAGACTCATACATCAAACTATTAAAAGCCTCACAGAGAAACCTCATGGGCATGGCCGGAGCCCAGTCGTTGGTGCCAGTCTTGCCAACATTTGTCAAATGTTGTTTCTGCGAGTTCACCCCCACCTCCATTTTCCACCCCGCTTTGCTCGGCTTCTGCAAAATAGCAACAGTTTTTGGGCAAAAGTTTCGTCCCAGAACTTGCCACAACACACACATACACTCTCCCCCTGTCTGCTTTTGTGTGTGTGTGTGTGTGTTTTACAAAAGTTTAAGTGTGTCTCAGTTACAGCAGCAGGTGCATATTTACATATTTTTGGTTATGTACAAGTTGCTGCATGCTGTAGTGGGCGAGCGGATGCCACCTACCTATGTTGTGGGTAAATGATTTTAAGCCCTTTTTTGTCTTGTTTTTTGTGCACACACCTGCATTCGGATTTTATCATCTCAACTAAATTAGTTTCATTTATTTTGGCCGACTCAAAAGTTTAAATAGCTTTACACATAAGTATGCACAAGAAAAGTAATTTCAAGTGCAGCTCAAAGAGTAAACTGTTTTAAATGTTTGCCAAATTGTGCGGATGTACTCGTAAATTCGCAGACCAGACACCATAAACAATATAGCAGGTAATCATAAATTGCTTCCTGCCAGCTCATTTTTTATGCCAGCCAACAAATTTTGTGCGGAGCCCAGCCTCGGCACAGCAGCAGTCTTAGAGGCAATTAAAATAAATTATGATGTGCAGATTTACGAAAATTAAGAGATTGTTTTTCTTCTCCACACGTGAGCAAGCAGCAAGCAGCGAGCAGCCAGCAAACAGCGCGCACACTCACCCACCCTTGCACGTACGTTTGCACAGGATGCCCCAAATGCAAACTAAAAAAATTATATAATAAAAGCAAAGATAAAGGTTAAAATGAAATCAACTTGCAAGTTAACCCGCCGGCAACTTGGGGTTCAATACAGGGTAGCTTGCTTAAAGTCTTCACCTAAAGTCAAAAGGATAATTAAAAAAACAAATATAATATAATATTTTTCCAAGATACGTTTAAAATGTACCCGAAGAAATATAACTATTTAAAAAGCCTTTAACTGATTGTTGTAATAGAACTGTCCGAAACATTAATATTAATTTTATACGGTTCTATTTTGGAGGCACCGAAACGGTCCCACCGATCAATTTAAGATGAAACAAATTAATAGAATAAACAACACTGATCCTTTGGATAGTTGGATATTTTTCAATACAGACGCTTCTCGTTGCATTTAAAAGTAACAACAAATCAGGAAATTACACTTTGAAACATTTATCGCCCATACATGTTGCAATATTTCCATGTATAAAGAGTATAAATAATCGTCAGATTATAACGATTGTACTAAATATCTAGATAGATATAGATTACATCATTTGAATATTTCCCATTGTTAAGTTTTTCAATGAATCACCCTTTTAAAATGAGTGTCCTTTACCAAACGCCGCAGCCTGTTCTCATGTCAGTTTGCCTGTCTGTGTGACGGTCTATTCGTGTGTGTGTGTGTGTGTGTGTGTGTGTGTGGGTGCATGTGTGCTTGGCTCATCAGCAGTCAGAACACCTGACGCGCGCGCCACACATTTAAGCTTAAATAGGTTTTGCCTTGTTTTTAGAATGCTTGGCACACGTGTAGGCAGCTCTTCGCTAACTCGCTTGCTGCTGCTACACTGGCCTTTGCAATCAAGAATTCAGGTCATGTGCATGTGAACTCAATTAAGCAGCACATAACTTACAAACCGGATTACAATCATCATCATCAACAACAACAGGAGCAGCATCCAGCTGGTGGAGAGGGGCAGCAGAACATTGGGCCTTGACGCCTTGAACCTTTTTCGCCCGTTTTGCCGTTTGGCATGCAAAACAGCGCAGCAGTGTCCAAGCAGCAGTGCCGAAACTAGAGGCACATCCCTGCTTGTTACCCAACTTGTTTATGTTTCTGCACAATGCAAATTGAAAGGCGGCAGCCCAAAGAACTCTCACATTTAACTTTCCGCTCCCATTGCCAAGTTGTTCAGCTAAATGTTGACTTTTCAACGAGCTTCAAAATATGTTGCTCATGCACACCATGCTAACCTTTCTGCTGAGTCGACGGGTACAAAACAATTTGGCAACCATAAATTTGCCATAGTAAACAAGACGGACTCCCAAACCCTTTCACATACCCTCAAGCCCCATTCCAATGTCTCGACAATTTCTGGAGCATTTGAGGTAAGGTCAATGGCGACAACAGCTGTCGAGATGCCGATGTTGATGCCGCCTCCATTCGACAACATCATGACCTGACTTATTTTGTATGTATCGCAGGATATGAAAATTTTCACTTGAATAATTAATTGAGCAAGCAGTGGGTCCCATTATTCCTTAGCCCGCGTCCTCTATCAAAACAAGGGGCAGTCCTTGTTGCTGCTTTGTCTTGTTGTGGTTGGCATTTTGGGCAGCTTTTCATTTATTTGCGTTTGCGTGTCCGTTGCCGCCTACATGTGTGAGCGTCTGTCCGTCGGCTTGTCGGCGTGTCTGCGTATATATACTATATGTACCTTTCACTTTGATCAGTGGCTTGTCTTGTGGTTCTCTCGGCTACAAGTTGCCTTTACACTTGGGAAAAGAATCTACTCTTGTCGAGTCACGAAATAAATGTACAAGCATTTGCAACCAGTTGTCTAGCCAATCAGATTTTATAGAAGACATACGCAGCTTTAATTATTGATTCTTAATTGCCTCAGCGACAGTTATTACATAAATAGTTGTCTTTCATTTCAGACAAACTTTATTTTATTTTGTCGGAACTTTTTGCAGTGTACAAGTGTGATGGCTGTATGTATACGAGTAGGTTTGTGGTTTTGCGTCTCAGCTGCTTGCCACTGCCTTCGTTTAATTAAGAAACAAATTTGTCCAACCCGCTGCCCTGCAATTAGTTGGCCCGGTACATCTTTTTTTTCCCTAAAATGTTTGCTACCACAAAATCTACAATACGCCACGTTGCTGTATTTGCTTTTATGTTTTTGATTGTTTATTTTTTTCTCTATATTTTTACTCCCGCTACCCCATCTAGTACTTAAAGGGGTGCACATTTTTTCATAATCCGCTTTTAACCGCCGCCGCAACAAGCAAAACAACATTTAAGCCTTTCGTGATAAGCATTTAAATAAATTAAAACCCCGTTGCCGTTATGCCTTTGTTGTCGTGTATGCTGGCAAGCGCTTAGACACACACACACACAGGACAACAATGCAGCCAACCACACGCTCACTAATGAAAAATAGCGAGTGAGAGAAATGAAATGAACGCATAAAGATTTGTCAACGTTGATAAACAACAAAGCCCACGATGCGACGCGACATGGCTTGAATTGCCTAGCACTGCTCCTGCTCCTCCTCCCTCGCCTTCCTTGATGGTATTATGCTGAATTGTGTCTGTCTGCGGTAAATTGCTGGCCAGGCCTGCAATGATAGGTAGCGAGGGGTACAGTTGGGTGGCAAACAAACAAACAGCCAAATGCGCAAGTGTTGAGGCTACTGGTGCTGCTGCTGCTTTTGATGGAAAGTGTCAATGTGCAAAAAGCGTGAGTAACAAAAAAAATATAAAACCAAAATGTAAAAATTATCCCGCAATGTGCAAACTGTAGCCGCGAAATGGGGGCTGCGCTACTAAGTGTGCTATATTAATTTTTATTGTGCGAATTTTACTTCGCTTGTGGAATGTAATAAAAGTGTGGCTTGGCATGTCGCGAATGGACATAAGAAGTAATTAATTATTATGCTTGTCAACCGGTCTGATTAGTATTTAATTGTGATTCCTACCTAAGACCCAATTTTTAATACAACTGAAGAAACTATTTAATGGTCTCTTAAGTTGTTCATGTCGGCATCATTATACTTTTTGGTGTTGCAGAAAAATATACACTACTATTTAGTCAGAACGATGTAGGTATAATTATTTATTTGCCGAAATGGACAGTTCTAACTGAATAACTTAAACCGGTATCAATGTAAAAAGTTACCAAAAAAAAAAAACAAGACTGGACTCGTTTTAGATAACTTATCTAGTAATTCCTACCCTGAAATATATATGGAATGGAAATGGAATATAAATTGAAAGACAACATGGGTTTCCTTTAATTCTAACAAAAAATTCCAAAAGTCCTATTTATGAATACAAATTGTCAGGGTTAATACGAACCAAACAGCTCAATGCGACTCACTGTAAATGCCAGGCAAGCATATACATACAGCAACCATTGTTAATCACTAAAATCAAATTGCCATTCTAAAGCTTCACGTACACATCTTCCATCAGCAAAATCATAAACATTCAAATTTATACATACATATGTATGTACAAAGTACTCATAAGCGACTAACGTTGTCAATATAATCATTGTTGCCGCTGCTTATGTTGCCATAATGGATAATCACTTTTGAATTTTTAATGCCGCATATAAAATATAATTTTGCAATAGCCGTAGCGTCAACAGCTTTAAAATCCGCAATCAATATTTTATTGCTGCTTCTGTTTTTGCCGTAGCTATCTATACTGCTGTGACTGACTCGGATAATTAGCATAATAGGAGAGAGTGCGTTTTATAAAATTTCATTAATTTGCCATGTGAAAGCAACACCAAAACCAAAAAAAAAAAAAAAACAAAAAAAAACCAAGCACTCAGCAGCTTAACAGATTTGCGGCTCAAATCCGTCTATAAATACCGCAACAAAAGCGCTAAAAATTGCGAGTAAGGTGGAGAGTGTGGGATTGTGAAAATAGACAACTGCACTTGTCACTTTCTAGGTCAGGCGATTGCCCATTGCCAGGCCGCACAAAGTGCAGGCAGACACTAAAAGCCAACCGACAGACATAAAAACCAGCAGATAAAACGACAGACATTCTGTCAAATGGCCCCATCGCCTGTCGGCGCAATTGCAATCAGAGTCGCAGGTATGCAAGTGGGCGGCGTCGCCTTGTCTGCGCCCCTGTCAACAATGTCGGATAGTGACAAGTGTGTGTACGCCTCGCAGATGGCAGCGAACAGATTGCGAGACCTGCCTGCCAAGCTGCCAACTCACCGAAGCCAACATGCATGCACTTTTCGGCAGACATTGTGTCTCTGTACTGCCTACTTTCTGTGTTGGCTTCATTAGGGTAGTTGTGCCCGCAAACACACGTCTGTACATGAAGAGCACAGTGGTCCTGCGTAATTCAGAACTTTAGATGGCATAGTAAT
The DNA here is from genome assembly GCF_003285725.1 of Scaptodrosophila lebanonensis. Taxonomy (NCBI): domain Eukaryota; kingdom Metazoa; phylum Arthropoda; class Insecta; order Diptera; family Drosophilidae; genus Scaptodrosophila; species Scaptodrosophila lebanonensis. The sequence goes on from NW_022060538.1 coordinate 15,525,653, forward strand.
ATTATTTAAAAATGTTTTTTCTACCCTGTAACTGATGGGCAAAAAGGATAGATAGGATGAATAAGGTGTGGGAACGTGTGAGGAGGCGCCTCCGACTCATAACAAATCGATCTAGACCGGTCCGTTCATTTATCCGCCTGGAATCGACTTAGCTACCATTGACTCAACTTAATTTGTGGATCCTCTCTCTTTTCCACCGCGCTGAAGAAAGTTCGCCCATACAGTCCACAAATCCCAAACTACATTGCACAATTTTTATGAAACAGCCTACATCTAGTTAAAATTTCAACCAAATCGGTCAATCCTGACAAAAGGTATTAGCGAAACCTTTTTTTTTAGAGTAAAAGGCAAGCCTTTAAAAATTCGACGGTAGCAAAGGAATACAACTTCACCAGTGAACAAATAACTTTCGACCACTGTGTCTAGTCAACAGTAGCTGTCTATTTTTGTCTGCCAAAGTGCCGACGAGCCAAGTTGTGTTTTTTTTTTCCTTTTTTTGTGTATTTTGTGTTTTCAGTTTAACTGCAACTGCAGCAAACTATTTACACACGCCCACTTTGCCACGTTTTAAGGTCTATTTTTGCATTTCGTTTTCAAAGTTCATTGCACGCGCCTTCTGGGCTCAAAACTTTTTGTGTGCTCTTTGAGAGGTGGGGCCCTTTGGTGGGGATAGGTAATGTGGCAGGCAGACATTTTGTAGGCCAAATGTAGCATCTCTAGCCATTTGACAGGCATTTACTTTTTTCTTTAGTCCGCGCTGTGTTTTCTCATTTTACGCGGCTTTTAGCAGGCGCCAAAGCAATGTAAACTGACACGCCCTCAATCCCCAGTGCGCCCACATCACCGGCTTGGCTCAACGCCAGACCAAAGTTGGTCTTTGGGTTATACACAGACGTCCAGACGTTGTTGTTGTTGTTGTTGTTGTTGGTGCTGTCATCGTCATCTCCGTGACTTGCAGTTGATAAAAAATTAAGCATAGTTTTAGGCGCCGCCAAGCCAAGTGCTGTTGACTTGATGAAGAAACTTTTATTGGCCAGCTCAACGAATTGCCCTTTCCTCCTGTCCCCGCTAATCCGCCTTGCTGGCTGGAATTTGCTTTTTTAATTTTATACAAATATTTTTGCTGCGATGCTGCTGCTGCCTCTGCTGCTGTTGCTGCTTACTTTGCGTTTTATTAAAATGTTGACAGCTTGTTGGGAAGTTGTTTGTTTTTGTTTGCCAACAACGAGAGTTGAACGATAATTTTTATAATGATAATGCCGATGATTTTTAATGCGGTTGGCAACTGTTTTGTGCAACTTTATTGTGTGGCTATTGGGGAAAGAAGCGGCACTAATTAATGCACAAGAACCTCAACAAAATATCTGATGATCAGATGCCGCAATAATCGTACGAGCAAGCACCCCTTAATACTACAAATACAACAAAGCACACATAAATTCATTATGCCAAATTGGACGGGGAAGAGCAGCACCAGCAGCAGCAGAGGCAACAGAGGCAGCAGCAATAACGAGTAGTAAAATAAACATAATCAAATAAAAGGCAAATGCGCAAAATTGGGCAAATATCAAAAAAGCAAAAGACAAAGAAGCGGAGCAACTGTAACCACCACCAATCGAGGCAACAGCAATTGTTGCAGGCAGTCAGCCAAGTCTTACCACATGCCTGTGCATATTAAGTGGCACGTAGACGAGAACGATGAGGACGACGAGGACATTGCCATATGTGCGGCATAATGAGAACACAAGCTCGTGGCAAGTCGTGCATGATTCAGAGAAAGACTCCAAACGAAATCAATTCAAATTCCAACCCACACACATACACGGAGACGCACACAAACATACGATCAACATGAATTCATCAAAAACCGTTGCCCATTGTTGTGCGGTTAACTTGGAACATAGTATATGGCTTGAGGGTGTGTTTTTGCAGCCCATTATAGAAATGAACAGTTATGTATACGCTGCATGTCCTGCCACTGGACAAAGGTCTGCGCTTTATCATTTTGTCTTTTTGCTTTTTAGTTGCTGTTGGGCAAATGAAGTCAATTGGATTTGCAACGTCTACGACGTTTTACCGTTAAGTCTCCCTCTCCACACCGCCGCTTACACCCACCCACCCACCGCTCGCCCTGACGCATCAAAGTAAATTGTTTTAAGCTGCAGCAGCCCCTGTCCACCAGATGATGAAGCATCTGCTGCTCATGCACGCCCTGCCAGATTAGCATGGACTTATGGCGTCGAGTGGGGTAAAATCTGATAAGCCCAATGCCGTGACATACATGATGGTAGTTTGGGCAACAAGAATAATGATATAGGAGCATTTTGCGCCCCAGCCTCACTAGTTTCCCATTAACATTTAGTTGAATAGCTGCACTGAGAGAAAAATAGTACTGAGAAAGTTGTGTTTGTATCCAATATTCTGAATATTATATAATAATATATATTATATATAATAATAAATTAAATAGGTCTTGAAAGAAACCAATGGTATACGATTGAATACTATTTTCAGAACGGATTTTTTATGAACTTTTCAATAACATAATGAGTAAATTATACCTTCCCTAAATATGTACAAGTATATTTCTTTAATCTCTTATTTCATACCAAATATTATACTGTTTCGGAAAGATAAAACCAGCATTTAAGTCAAGTTTTTAGTTTAAAAATATTATGCGCATGCTTGAATTTATTTTGAATAACTGAGTTGACGTTTGTACGCCCACCATGGGCTTATCTTCTTAAAATTTCATATTTCGAGTTAAAATAAATTGTTGCAGTATACTCGTATATGGATCGCAAGCCACCCTAAGCAAAGTTTTTCGTTCGTACAAAAAAATTTGTTGCCTGCTTTTAGGCGGTGCCTATTAAATTGCACGCACGTCTCACATTCTCACGTTTTCTCTGCGCTTTCCGCTTCCTTCGTTTTTGTGGCAATTGCAGTTTGTGCCTAAACTTTTCTGTTTCCCCCGCACACACATAGTGTTAGTGGGTGCGTGTGTGTGTGACGTGCCAACATTTATTACTCACTCATTTGTTTTGGCCCCATTCATGAAGATGGCTCAGCTGCTGACCAGGGCGGCTTTCATATTAAGCAACTTTGGTCATTGGAGAGCGCCGCCAACGAGCGATAGAAATCTTTTTTGTTCATTTCACTTTATGTCTACATACACACACACACATACATACATATCCATATCCATATACGTAGACTGTTATACACTTTTGGCAATTTCCTGCTGCCTTTCTCACATTCGTGGTCAGTTGTCTGCTCGATGCCTGAATTGACATTGATGTGCCAAATGTGGAGATTTTCTTTCACTGGCCACAGGAGCAATGACAGCTATAGCAACACCAACAACATTCATAGAAAAAAAAAAAACAACAGCAACAAAAAAAGTAACAGCAAAGGCTGTTGAAATGTAATTTGGCAAATTTTTCTGCACTGCGTTTCGTTCGTGCTAGCAAATGAAACTCAATCCCTCTGACTGCCAGTCATTCACCCATTCCTTTTGTTGGCAGTCAAACACTGTGTTAGTCATTTTGGCACTTTCTCATGCCGTCTGTCATTTGTACCGTTGTACTTGTTCACACAACAACGCCCACTTTTCTACTTCCTACTACTGTCCTTCTACTGCCATTTGGCGTCTGGCAGTTTGTATGCCTGTGCGATTTGATGTCAATTTGCCAAGGCGTCTTTGCATAGTTGTAAGTATGTACACGTAGAATGCGGCACAATGTTTTTGAAAAATGAAATAAATCATTTGCTTGCAAAAGAATTGCCAACATGGGCAACAGCACTAAATTACTCGCTGTAATTAGCCGCCTACTTTGGCAGCCGCACATTTAGCTAAATGAACCATGTAATGACTAATGTAATGGTTCAAGATGAAAGGCTATTAAAAAGCAATGACAAGTTTTAAATTTCCGTTCATCTCTTGAGGTTTGTCTGTGCAGTAAGTTTGCAGGTTTGATTAAGTAAAAATTTAATGAACTTTATCTAACTAAACAGGTGTACTAACTTACTTTATACCTATTGTGTGTAAGTTTCTAGCAATATGAAAATTATTTAAGAAAAATAAGAGATCTTAGACTTCGACTTTATTGATAAAAGTAGTGTAATGTATTGTTTTGAATGTGTAAGTTAGTAACATCAATGAAGAATAATGAAAGAAGAACATTTATTTAGACATCAGAACCAAATTTCATCTTGAGAATGTTTAACCTAATGGTGTTGCCTCACCCTTCATTGGTACCCTTAGATAGTATGGACACATTATAATTCGTAGCTTATGCCCCATGACCAGTTAGGAATAAAGTGTTTTGCTGTAAGGCAAAGTCTAGAGTCGAGATAACATGTGATAACACAACATTATGTGTCTGCAATTGTTTCAATTTGAATTCAAGAGCTCATTCATTACACACAATCCCTCTACGAAATTCACTGTCTAGACGCACTTAAGCCAGCTGCAGGCTGAATACCGCCATCTTCCACAGTCATTTGCTCAGCACTGCACTGCACTGCAAACTCATTTACAATTAAAACAACATTAATTTCTGCTAATATGACCTCAAGCGTTTCAAGCGCACAAAATTTATGAAATGACGTTGGTCCTAGGACAACAATATGCACAATATGTAAAACAATGGGCACATTACCGCAAAAAAGTAATTAAATTACCGGCGAAAACCCAAAAGTGAAACTTAAAACGCCCAAAACGTTTAGACACGCCCACCGCACACACCGCTCTCGTCACATGCCATGTTGTGCGAAAATTTCGCATAATTGCGTCAGCGAACGCATAAATTGGCAAAGACAGCTGCCCTCAGGCGCACGTGCACCAGGCACCCTTCCGATGACGAAAATGCTGAAGCCGTAGTAATACTGACAGCCAGACAAATGGTAAACGGGTTACGAGTAACGGGCATTGCTGCTCCGTTGCAGGTTACATAGGCCCGGGCGTTTGCTCTGTGCGTGCATATGTCACACGCCTGTCCTTCCATATATATAAATGTTAAATGCACAGAGAAAAATAATTACAAAAATGAAATAAATGTTTATTGCAAATAGGCAGATATATGAGATCCTTGATTAAGAGCCGAAGCAGAAGAATCAAAAATTTGTATAAGATTAATTTATTCCTGAAAAAGCATAACTACAATAAAAGTTGAATCTGTACCTCATTATTTTCTATTTTCCTGGAAATTCTGTAGGAAATATCAAACTACTACTTAAAGTCGTAAGTACATATTCTTTTGTGTTGAAGACAGCTCTAGTATTGTCCGAGGTCTAAAGGATACGATTAAAAGTCTTTATAGTAAGATCATGATCAATGACTTAAACCCTTTATTTATTTAAATCTCTCTCATTCATATTCAAAACATAAATATTTATAAACCTTCTTGAGTTTGGTTTCATTTAGTTTATCCTTGACGTGAGCTTTTTATTAAAGACACCTTAACATAGTATAAACATATCATAATTGTTCTCAAAAGAAGAATAGCTGTAGTTTCATCTATTTTTATCAGTGTATAAAGGTTTGTGTGTGTGTGTGTGATTGTGCATGGTGCATTGTGTGTACGCGTTATTTAAATTGCGTTGCACATGTCAGTCGCATTGAATGCATGGCTGTCAGTCAACCTGCGTATATAAAAACGACGTCGAGGTAAAAGCAGCTTGTCAATTGTTCGTTTTGCCCTTTTTTGCCAACTTAAATTACATTAAATATGAAATATTATGCTAATTATGGCTGATTTCATTTGGCGTCATGCCTCAAAGAGACAGAAGACAAAAGAAACGAGACATGCTGTGCAGAGAAGACAATGCAAATGCAAATGAATTGCAATTAAATGAAAATTGAAATTGAAATGTAATGCACAAGTGCCTTGGGGTCTTGGCGCTACTTCGTCACTCGTTTCCGACACCCCTAAGCTCTTCTCAGCGAACTAAATGTCATGCGCCATTTTATGCGATCCAAGTCAAATTATCAAACATTGCGTATGCGTATTTTTTTTATACGATTTTGCTTTTCTCTTACCACAACCCTTTTTCTGAATGTCTGCTTCTCAAACCGCCTGAATGGCTGACTGGCTGCCTGGCTGACTGCTCTGACTCTTTTAAGCGCATTAACAAAACGAAATTGAAAGCAGCGTTTTTACGACAAGCACACGCACACACCCGCATACATAGTTGCACACATAGGCTATGGGGGAGGGGCAAGCATTAAAAACTGAAGCACATTTCGCGGCGTATCCACTTTAAAATGAGAAATTAAATTATTTGCTGCTAATGCTTAGGAGGAACTGCGCCAAGGCAAAGGGTTAAGTGTTAAGTGCGTGTGTGTAGGTACATGAGTGTTTGTGTGCAGCGGAAATGATACAGCAAAAGAAAGCAGCCGGCACACTCGTACACACACACACACACGCGCGTGGCAACAATTTGCTAGTCAAGCTAAAATTTTGTGCGCCGTCTGTTTTCTAAAAACTAAAACTCATTTCTGCCAAATTAAACTTAAATGTGCAGACACACACACTCACACATATACATACTATACCTAGCTAACAAAATGAGCTAAAAGCAAGGACTCACCGAGAAACACACACAAATGCACATAATTGTTCAGACCGACGTATAACATTTTCAAATTTTGAAATCAAATTTGGAAGAATGTTTTCTACCCAAAACTTATCAAATTCATGACCCTTCACTGCTGTTGCCACTAAGGTGTACAATACATATTAAATTAAACGGCTCGATCATTTCATCTAAATTTATTCGCTTCAAACACTGAAAGACTTACTTAATTCGTAAGATCAGCCACTTGTGGGAAAGAACGCAGCCTGGGATCTGAAGTTGGCAGGCGCTCCAACTCCCTCATCACTGAAAATTAACTAAGAACTTAACTAGTGCTCAGAGAATATAATGAGAAATGGCTGAAGAAACTTTTCGAATAATGTTATCTATAAAAACGCACAAAGCACTTTATACACAATCCTCCATAAAATATATTTGTCTGTTAAGTTTGGAAAACTTATTTGATTGTCTAAACCCATCCTACTACCAACTGATGTGTCTGGTTAAAAGCGAGGGGCACATGTGTAAGCGCATCTCGAATGTGAAATTAAAAGGCATTTCCGCAAAATGTCAGCGTCATATTGTAAAACATGAGCATTTAATTAGAAAATATTTGCAGGCAACGAGGCACACCGGGTGCGGAAGGTAAGCCAGGCAGAAGGCGGGTAAAGAGGCAGCCAGTCAAACATTTCAGCGACTTCCGTTGTCTGCCCCGCTGCGCCCCGCCGCCCGGCTCGTACTATGAAGTAAAAGCCTTCACGACCATGTCGATACATGTGCCACGCTAATGAATTTTCATGCGCAAGTTTTTCTTTTTAACAACTTAACATAGCCGTTTAGAGGCATATGCATATGTGTGTGTGCTTTTGTGTGTGTGTGTGTGTGTGTTATACGTAGTACAAAATACCTTTTTCCTTAATGGGAAGCAGCGTAGCATACTTTTGAGCGTTGCTTTCTGAACTGTGCAAAACTTTGCATGCATGCCGCATATTAACACCGAAAAACTAGCTGAACGGCAGACATGAGGCAGGCAGCAGGCAGGAACAACAAGTAAAACACATCATGCCAAGAACTATATACAACAGCTACACTAACAATTTTGTACATTTTAGTTAAACAAAAACACAAAATGTGTTGCCTTAAATTGCCGGCAATGAAAATGACGATGACGATGACGCTGACGATGTTGACGACGACGCCACCGACTGTGCTAATGGCCACGCATTATTCAGTGCCTCATTTTCAGATTGTCACAACGATAAGTTGTAATGGTCTATAGTCAAAGAGAGTGGGGGAGGCGTGTGCAGGCGGTTGAACGGGTGGGCATCTGACGAACGATGGTCGGTCGTTTCGTCGCTCGTTCTTTGGTTCGGTCAGACATCATGTCAAAACTCATTTGCTGTTAACGAGCAGCTATTGTGCTTATAAAAGGATTATTTACAAATCACTGACTTTCAAAAATTGTCAACTGCAGGGCAAATGCCAGTGCTTGAAGGCTTGATGGCCATGCCTCGCCTATTGAAACGCCAACAATTTGTGCTGAAATGCTTTGATCTACAATTTATGAAATTAACCCTTAAGTGCAAGGCGTTCTATAGACTATAGGGAACGAGAGAGACGCAAGGGCAGTATGTATGTGTGTTGTGTGTGTGTGTTTGTATCTTTGCATTTCATTCGGCTTGACTGCTGTGCATTTGCTTTGGCTATGGCTTTAGCGTTGGCTTTGGTGTTGGCGTTGGCTTTGGGCTTTGACATTGACGTTGACATTGGTAGTGAGCTGTGGGATCTGCTTCAGATGATTTCAAGTTGATTTCTTTTAACTGATTACGCGCTCGCAAGCTGACGGAAACGGATGCACAAGTCGCTCTGACTGATTGTTGCGACATTGTCTGCGCCAAATGGATTTGTAAATTTGAATGAATTGGGGTGGGAACGCGCTTATAAAGGACGTGTCAACTTTAAGGGCCTTAATTCGCTGTTCTTTCTGCTAATTGATACGCTCTGTCTGTCTGTATTTGTTCTGTGGTCACTCTAATTGCTGTTTACATGTATATGTGGTTGACCGCGCCTTCGTAAGCCCTTCCACAAATACGGGCTGGCTGACCAATGGGCGTGACGGTTGCTGCATCGTCGTCGTTTTCTTCTTTGTCATTTTGCGTGCTTTTTGTTTGCTCATTAAACGCTGACCGACAATGTCAGCAACAGCTACTGCCACTGCCACAGCCACAGCAACAATAAAAGAAGCACCATCAATTAGCAGTCGGCAGTTGTCGGATGTCGATTCTGTTCAGTTGAGCGCAAGTTTGCGCAAAAAATTGACAAGCTTGAGAAATTCTGGCGACTTAATGAGCAAACGAAACAGTTCACAGCTTACCGCTGGAACCTGCAGGCCAAATATTATTATATGGCCATGAAGCACATCAGCACGCAAAGCCCGACTGTCTGCGCCCTTTAATGCCACTTACAAGCACATGTCAAAAGTTATTAGCCTGCTCCTGTTTTGGTGCAATCTGCTGTTGTTTCGGCTGCTGAGCCCCGCACAAATAATTTGTTTTGCCAAAAAGCTGATTACTAAATACATAAAACAAATAAACAAACTCATTTGAGTGCGACGCCAGCATCGTTGGCGACGACCGAAATAACAAAATTCGTTGCCAAAAGTTTTGCTCGCCAAAGCAACGCCAGCACAAAAAAAAAATAAAATAAATAAATAAATAGAACAGAAAAAAAAATTAAGCAAAGAGAAAACTCAGCTTCTGAACGCTGTCATTGCCAAATCCCAATTGCTGTGCAACCTCACGCACTGGGAGAAAAATCAAATAGAATTACGAGTAATATACGTATCTGTTTTCATAAAATATAGCTAATATATAAAAGATGGCGCACCCACTACATACAAGTATATACCACATATCATCACAATATTAGTCTTCCTTTCTTCAATTATATGTTAAACCTTCAAAAGCTGTACCAATTGCTACCAATATATTGAAAGATTCTGTCTAGCTGTAGTTTCTGCCTATACCAAGGGTTTTTAAGCACATACTTGGAAAACATTAAAAGACAATGTATTTATTCCAATGAAAGAAATCTTGTAAAACCTATTTTCCAAAGATCCTCAAGAAGAGCGCTTCTTGTAAACTTTTACAAACTTTTCCTACTTAACTTAATTTTGTACTTAGATGTTAGAACACATGTACACAATGTTTACCGAAATGTTAATATAAAAGCTGGCGATGCTGTTTTTTAATCTCACTGTATTTGAGTTCAGCTGAGATTATATAATTAAAAGTATTTAAAATCAGGGACTGCAATCATTATTATGATTAAATTGTTATTAAAATACAAAATAATGGATATTTTTCAATTTTATTCACTCCCTCACAATATAATTATTAATTATGAGCTATATTTTACAACTCAACCAATAGTCATTATTTGTGAGCAAAAAAAAAAAAAAAACTCATAAAGTAATGACTGAGTTTCCTCGAAATTCAAATTCGAGTTGTAATATTTTCGTATTTAATTCTCGTAGCTTTCAAACATATTTTTAGCATTTTTTAAATACTTTTGTGCTCATAAAATAGAAATACACAAATTGTATGCCAAATGAACGGTAACAGAATATACTTGTAAGTATTTCGTACTTATCTCTTTATTCAGTTTTGTTTGTTTATTTTGCAGCTTTTTGGTTTTATTTTTTCTGAGTGGAAGTTCGTGTGTGCTTCTTATTTCGCAGTCATGTCAATATCCTTACCAACATATTTTCGCTTAATATTTTGCTTAGCACACAAACTTTCGCAGCTATTCTCGTAACACACTTCGCCTGGAACACACAAACACACTCACACACAACTTTCCCCTTTGGCCCAGCTACGTGAGTGCGTTAAACCCATGCATCACTTCATCGTCCTGCATGTTTAGCTCTCTAACTAACCTAAGCCCATGTTGTTTGTCTTGTACTTAGTCTCCGTACCAATCTTTGCTGTCATAGCTGCTGCTGTTCGCACATTTTTGTGCTATTAGCCCAAGCCTGGGTTATGTGTATCAAGAGTTGCCAATCGTATGGCCTACATAGCTTGGGATCCTACTGTCTATAAGCCATTGAAAATAAATTTATAACGTATACGTCATGTGTGCACAAGTTTATTGCAATCGTCGATGTCGTTGTCTATGTCGATATCAATATCGATGTCGATGTCGCTGTCGCCATTTCCCGGCATTGCAAAACTTCAATAAATTATTTTATTGCGACAGTTTGTGTACCCCTTTGTTGTTGCTGGCTTATTTATGAATTTGTTGAAGCATCTATCTAGTGCGCAAACTATCTCGCAGCCCTCATGTTCTTCAGGCTACTGCCTGCTGCCTGCATTAAAACTTCGAAGACGCCGCTGTCATGTCGCATTTGGCCTTAGCGGAACTCATTTGTTCTGTACTTGCAGCAAATTGCAAATGACTTTATGAATTTCTTGATATTGCCCCATCATGTGAGAGACAAGTGCGCGATGGCGATGTCAGCATCTATAGCCATCAACATGAATATATCCGGACACTGAAATTGATTCTGAATCCCAACCATAAACTAACGATTGCATAATAAATTTGTGCACAGGGCATTATAAATATATACAGTATGGATAAGTGTAGATCGATGCGCATATGAATTATGCGCCCATACATAATTATAGTTGCTTATTTTATGACCCTTTTTTATAAAAAACTTTATGAATACGAATAAATAAAAATCAACTGAAAGTTGTAAAATAAAAAGAACTAAATGCGAACCCCAAAGTTTTCAGAGCAATATAATATAAGCTCTTTTAATATCAAGTAACAACTTTATAGGAGACGGGAAAATTGGAAATGTAGTTTTAAAAATCGCAGAGGAAAAGCCAAACTTGTCTTACTTGTGGCTTCGGGTAATATGAATATAAGATTGTTTATTCTAGCTCTTCTACTAGGTACACATGGTTATATCGACTCATCGTTTTGGTCAAGAATATATACATTGAGTTGTCTGCCACGCCTCTTTCCATCACATGCATTTCGAGTATATTCTTCAGAACTTAAATCAAAAGAATGTACCTGATATTTGTAGGATACTTAATTCGTACTAACCGAATAAAGTGGTTCAAATATTAGGAAAAATACTGGGTACGAACTCTTTTAACGACGCAAAGTGTTAATCAAAAATGTTGCAGATGTTGACTTATTTCCCCATATTTCCACAAATACAAGAAGTTTGCTCCGCCACTGAATTTATAAATAACTAAAGTAACTGAAAATTCACCTGTTTTTTAAATAATGTATTTTAAATATATTACATTTTTATTTTAACAACCTTTATCCATATTTTCAATATTGCTTATAAATACCTACGCCATATGCTGCATCTTATACACTCATCTCAGTATTTAATGACCATCCAATATCCAAGCAACTGTGCATTAAACCGACATTGTCACAAACAACCTCAGCCATTCAACCTCAACACTTTTAAAGTCAATTGTGTACTTAATAAAAATAAAAGAGAAAAGAAGCCAACCAACAACAAACAGCAAACACCTTGAATGCCTCGAGCGCTCATTGTGAAATTACCCAGCAAGAATGAAAGCAACCCATCGTGTACCCCCAACCAGGACTATAACCGAAAGCTACAAATGAAAAAGGTGACGGCGACGTTCCCAGCGCGTTGCCAAGAGGCAATAAGTAGCAAAAATTACGCTAAACGCAGCAATTTCCTGGCAAATTGCACAAATATATATACATACTCGTACATATATACAAGTATATAGGTGGCATAGATGGGTGGGCCTAGGCAACGCAAAGGCGAAGCCAATGCTAAAGCTACTGGCACAGGCACAGGCAAAGCCCTGGCATAAAATTCAACTATGTATAAATAGAGCATAAAACAGACGCCGCCATTTTATAATGCGCCACGCGTCACAGCGCAGCAAGGAGACGCCTATAAATGCAGGCCAGATAGCTGTTGGGAGGCAGGCAGTCAGCTTGCTAGACAGTTGAGGCTGTCAATTTGCCGGCTACCACGGTGCTGTCATTGCCGCTACTGCGCCACACGCATGAGTAAGGTGCGTGCGAATTTAATGCGTGTCATATTTGATTGATGCCAGCCAGTCTGGTGATGAGGACCACAGGGACGAGGCTGAGGAAGAGGTAGATGGCATCGCGTCGTTTGACACAAAGAGCCGGCAGCCGGGGAACAATGTCAAGAGTTTAACTTTGCCCTGAGCGACACTCAAAATGCCACGGCACACGGTTGAACGGGCGCTCTCCCCTGCTATCACTCTCTCGCTCTGTCGACTAAGCCAAATGGTTGCCCCTGCAGATATGCAATGAAAAAGTATGTGTGTGCTCGCAAGTAGGCCAATTCTCGCTACAGCTTCTACTTCCAGCTGAAACATGATGAGTATTTCCTAAACTCACACAAATCATGAAATTATCATGTAGAGGAAGCTGAGAGGTAATGCTCTTCTTTTAGTTAGTTCTTTTAACTGTTATTGGATAAATATATTTTCCAAAAAGGCATTCACAAGTCCCGTGTTGATGCAGCTATTTCAATATAAAAATTGACTGTACTTGGTAAATTGTGGTACTGTGCTCACGCCATCTACTGATACTTTTGTCCTTAAATCGTCTAGATGATGGTGGACAGATAAATAAGTACTTAAACAAATTTGTCAACTTATACGAATATATTACTGCTATCCAATTTAGTGTCAGTTATACTCAATGAGATAGTTTTTTAATACATGGCTCTTATTTCTACTTGTACAATAAGATGAAATTTCGTTTAATTAACTTAACCTTAGCTAATTTTGTGAAACTGCAATTCTTTATAAATAGATTGAACTGTTTATGGTGGGAAGCGCAAACGTTTATGTGAGGGAATAAAATGTTACAAGGAGAAAAGATAAATTTTTCTGCTCGAACTCGACGCTTTTATGCCTTGACGCTTTCGCACGATTGTTCATTCTTTTATTTTACAACTGGGCGCATGTTTTTGCCAGCTCATCTATCTTACTTTGCTTAGTTGTATGCATATGCATGTGTGTTTGTGCGTGCATGAGTGTGCTGGTGTGTGTAATTTAGCTACGCATTTTGTTAACAATTTTATCACCGTCTTGTTTTTGGCAATTTGCCAACGCCACTAGCAAGAGTCGCCCTCCAAAGGCGAGTCGTTTGCTTTGGCTTTTACAGATGTCTGTGTGTGTGTGTGCGTAATAAACCAGTGCCATAATTTATGCCTCCATTCGGCACATACACACACATACACTAAAGTATACCTAAATGCATTAATAGCTGCGGCACTTTAAGTGCTTTGAGAGCTAAAGCGAGTTAATAATTTGCGCCAATTGGCGCCGAGCGCCAAACTAATTTGAATTAAGGCGCAAATTATAGCAACAACTAACACGCTTAAACTAACACATACACATACTCGTACACTTGTTTATATACCCAACACTCATACGCCACGTATGTAGTAGTGCCTTGCATATTTAAGCTGTTGACTCTATTAGCTGCCCGCTAGTTTTGTTGTAGTTTAGTCAACCCGCACCTGCTGCCCACTAACCGCTTGTCCAATCGAAACCAACCAACACCAAATGATTCAATTATTAAACCTAACAACAAGCAAACCAAGCAAGCAACGCCATTAACATAATGCCAATCACCAGCAAACAAGTAAACCAATGCAAACCGAACCAAATCTCTCTCCATCCAGCATCCAAACATCAATAACATTAACTGCTCATTAAATTCGAAAAGTCAGTAAAGTCTTGCACCACCAGCTGTGCAATGCATTAGCATTTCATACAACACCTCTAACCACCCCCCCAATACCCAATACCCGGCCCCCAATATATTAACCCGAGCTACCCAACAACCATCCATCCAATGCACATTTAGAAGTTGCCAAAGACAACAAACTTTTATTCGTACTGTGTGTGTTATTTGCAGGATGGACAACGCGGTCATTTAGAGGGTCTAGCATCCGTCTATTGTGAATTGTTAATGGCTCCCTTCGGAGATATTTTAAGTGCTTTAGAAAATGCTAGACAAGCGGCATGGGCGGAACGCAGTCCGCTCAACCCTGCCGGTGGCAGTAGCGGCGGCAGTGGCGGCAGCGGCAGTGCCTTCAGCGGCATCGGTGGCGGTGGCGGGGGCATCATTGCTGCCCATCGCCAACAGCATGGCCATCGCGGCCATTCCAGTCATGGCGCCGGCCTGCCCAATAGTCATAGTCAACCCATTTATGTGCCAGGAAAGTACTCGGTATGTATACACAACAACAACAACAGCAACAAAAACTACAACCATCACTACAGCAACATAAACAATAACAAACTGCAACAAAAGCCACAAAAACATCCCACAGAACATTCAGAAAAACAATAAACTTGTAGATCGCCCCACAAAATTGGGTCAACACGCAAAACGGCAAACACAAAACTTTGATATACAATACATTTATGCCAACAACAAATTATTATTGTAATAATAAAAAAAACAACCATGAGCAAAAACAAATAAGAACATGGACAAGCACATCAGCAATGTAAATAACTGTAAATATTTTGCATTTTGCTTAACCTTTGACATGCTCGTCGTTGTTGTTTTTTGTGTTTAAGCAACAAAAAATATATATATTCAATTTCTGTTATTATTATTTCAATTGATTTAAATGATTTGTTGCATGTTGCACGTTGAATAATATGAGAAAATCTGTAGCGGAGAAATAATTATAATCCACTTGCATTCTGTTTCTAGCCCTCCAGTTGCTTGTCAGACAAGGAGGAGGATGAGATCTACGGCTTTGGCTATGGCGTCTTTGCGCCGCGTGTGGCACGTGGCGCGTTAACGCAACAACAACAGCTGCTGCAACAACAGACATTGCAAACGCAGCAAAGCATACACCAACAGCAGCAACATCAGCTGCAGCAACAACAACAACAGCAGCAGCAACAACTACCAATTGTGCCAGGACAACAGGCGACGGCGTCAGGGATGCAAATGCCCGGCGCTAGCATCGTAGGTCCACACCAACAGCATCAAACCCTCCCGCCAAACGTAGCGCATTTAAATTTTGTGCAACAAAAGTGAGTATGGGAGACTATATGCCGTATTATAGGAGGGGATCAAAACTTACTAAACACGTATCAATAATTTCAAAAAGAGTAGAATATATGAGTTGATAATGAAACGTTTGTGTAGTGTTTGTAGATATAAAAACATCATCTGAAATCCTATTTAATGTGAAAAATTCGTAGAGCCTGATAGATTAGTCATGGAATAAAAGTTTTAAATTTCAAAAATGGCCAAACAGAAATTGATAAACCAGATCCTTGAATAATGTTCAATTCAAAACTATGTCGTACATCTCAAATGTCAGTCTTAGAAAATATAGAAAAATAATAATGTTGTTCGCTAAGAAAATATGAACAATAAACTTCATTTAGCCAATGCAATCGATATTCAGCTATTTCTAGGCTCGACTAGTTTACTTTTTTGAATATTTTCATATATAATTGATACATATTCACAGACCATACGTATATCTAATACTTTAATCGGATTCCAGCTAAGATTTTCGTTTCCATCTTTACTCTGATTGATAAATTGAATTGCTTCTTCTTCTATTTCTGCAGCTGTCTGAGTCCACGCTCCGCATATTTTTATGAATTTCCACCGACTGCAGGTAAGAAAATTGCAATTGTCCCTACGCAAGCGTACTAATCCAATTCCATGCACCATCTCCTCTCATTCCCGATGGTTTTTCTCATCTATTGCAGAAGGTCGCGAGACGAAGAAACGGACAACATTGGCGCGTCTGTTGAAAGGCTTGAAAACTGTAAATCGGCGGGATCGCAACAATCAACAGAATGGTGCACAGGCCAGGGTAAGTTCAACTTCTGTTTGTGCAACAATAATCCCCTTGGTTCCCCATCCACCCATCCACCCAATCGCAATACTCGTATTTGCAACTTGAAACTCATTTTCGCGCTTCGTTTTATGACCGCAGGCAAATTGTTTGTCCTTTCTGCGCTTGCCGCACTTTTCATTTAAATCAACTGCGGTAATTCTTTCAATTTATTTGTTCGCCCTTTTCCTTAGCGTGCGTTGCTCCTTCCGTTTGTCTTTTATGACCCTTTTTTGTTGTTACTGCTGCCAACTAACTGACTTGACTTTACTGTCTGTCGGATTGTCTGATTGTCTGCTGACTGTTTGTCTGTCTCTCCGTCTGACTGACTAACTCACTGACTGGCTGGCTGTTTGACTGAATGACTGCGTCTTGCTGTTACTTCTTTTCTGCCTGCCGCACTTAATCTTAGCCCTGGGGACATGTAAATTTTTATGCGCGCCCACTAGGGCTCCAACGCTGGTGGTGGCAGCTGCTACTCAACCAGCGACTCCTCAATGCAGTCGTCGAAGAAAAGGTTAAAATTGTTGAAGCTGCTGTGTTGCCATTGCCCGGCGGCTATGTCTACATTGCCACTTCCTCAGTATAGTCGTAATGTTGTACTTACTTTATCACACACACACACACACAAAAACGAGCACGCACACTTACATACACAAAGGATTCATTCACCGTCAAGTTAGTGCGCGAGCGCTGAGCGCCTTTGATTAGAGCAGCAACCTTTTGGGAACAGCAGCAGCAGCCTTTTGCATATATTTTTTTATTTTTCTGCTTTTTTTTGCACTATTCTTGCGCCGGGCCCATGACAAAAGGCAATGGCAATGAAACTGTGGCCAAAGATAACGTTAAACAAGCAAATGCGAAAAGAACCAGTGAGTGGGACGACAAGGACGAGGGCGAGAACGACGACGACGACGCTCATAAATAAGCAAAGACATGCATAAATTTTTCAAAAGCATGGCAAGAACGACTGAGCTGAGGCGCTGGCGAAATAAAAGACGCTAAAAAATAAATAATAAAACGAAGCAAAGAAGAAACGTATGTACGTAACGAAAAGGGATAAACATACCCGAGAAATGGTAGCCAGCTCTCCCATAATGTATGCCCGCCAACGTAGGTAAACACATGGAAAGGGACAGCGGTGGCGGCAGCGTCAGCGGACAGATAAGCGCAGGAAATGACTAAGGATATGCGCCTAAGTAGCAGTATCCTCCATAAAAGTTGCCCGCATGTATCATGTTTGTGTGTGTGTGTGTGTATGTGTATGTGAGCCCTGATGAATTTTTCAAAATATAATTAAACAGCGTTGCAACAAACAAACAAAAATGTAAAGTATACAGCACCATGTGTTCAGGACCCTTCAACTTGAACGACCTGTAGCAGCGAACACATGCTTCGCTTCTTTAATTTTTTCTTTCCCTTCTTCAGCTCCTACTCCAGCTGCTGATTTGTTATTTATGATAAGAAAACAAACGCATTAGACTTAGAATTGCGTACAGCAGGGCAGGGTCAAATGGGTCTCGACCCTCGTTGCTTGACTTGTTATTAATTAAAAATTAAAACCCACCTGAAAGGTGTGAAATATCTATACAAAACGAGGCGCGTAAGAATGCGGCAAGTTAAGAAGACAACAATAGCGATAAAGCACGTAAAGGGCCAAGTACTTTGCTACTACGCCCTAGTCAGCCTTTGATTTATGAGTCTGTTTGGATGGCCCTGCAAGTCCGAGCGGAGCTTAGAGTTTGCAGGGCACGACCAACTTCATTTATTGGGAATTGTGTTCTTTTTATTATTAAATATTCTGGCACGACAAAAAATTCAATTTTTGTTTCATTGGCTATTAAATTAGACCTGCTAATTATTGTTAAGTATACCGATATTGATTATGCTCTTTTTTCACTCCACAGGCGGCCAATGATCGCCTGCGACACTTTCAAATGATAAATGGCGGAGCCGCCGGCTTGCCACAACAAAGTTTCGAGGAGACAATCCATAGGGTAAGTTGAAGAAAGTAATGGACTAACTAACATAGTTTGTATATCCTAAAATTCCAAGACTTGTATGCAATTAATTATGATTATTCTAATTACTTCAATACTTTTATGTTGTACCTTAAGCAATCCGTAGCTCTCTCCAGTCTTTATACAAAATATAACGAGCATCTGCAGCATAGAAACAAGCGCCCGCACAAACGCTGCCACAAATATTTGCCGACACCACTACGTATACGTAATAAATATGGATGTGGATTGGTGGATTGTATAAATATTTATACTACATGTTAGATACATACATCTAAGGTGCATATGTATATATGCGCTTTTAAGAAATGGCCGTTAGAAATGGCAGCAGCTGTGACTTTGACGTTGTCTAGCAATATAACAGTCGCCCACAGAACCGAAAAAGAACCCAGAACAAGAACAAAATCAACTAAATTTCTACAAATGTTCATTGAAAAAGAATAAAAGGAACCCAACGCGTTGCAACCTCTTGCGTCACATTGCATTTGTAATGTAATTTCAGCACAAAAGCTGTGGCTGTTGCGTTTGAGCACGTTTACCTGTAATGGCATGTCAGGCAGTACCAACAACAGCAACTACAACTACAACAACAATAATAACAACTCGTGCCACATACAAAAATGTAGATGCATGCAACATTTAAAAGTTCATTGCCGTCGACATTCATTATTAATGACAGGGCGCGCGCCCGCTCGCCTCGCAACTAAAAACAAGCAACAAAATGCAATCAACAACGGCAACAAAACAGACAGCAAGGAAAACAGCACATCGTTGGTGTGGGAGTAGGTGCTTGACAGCTGCAACAGCAACAGCTTGCAGCGCCCATCGTTGTGCTCTGCATAATGCATGCAACCAAGAGCCTCCCACAAGATTCGCCTGCCTCTGTTTTCACACCGAGTTATGACGTGGCAGGCAACACCTTGACTTCAAATAGACTTTGAATGTTTGTTAAAAAAGATACATCTGCATAAAAAGAGGGAGAGAGCTACAGAAATTGCTTGATTCTTTAATATTTATTTATGAATAAACCAAATCAATCTGTCAGCACAAACCTATACAAAATTTCACAATTTTTCTTTTTCTAACTTGCAGTTAAAAGTACAAGAAGCAATGCGAAAAAAGGAGAAATTTCAACGTGAACACGAGGAGGTAAGTCTTGAACACTGACCAAGTCTTTTAAACAAAACTGTCTCAAGTTTCCATTACGTATACGGCATGTATGTCATGCTGGGCAATCAAAACATAAAATTTTCATCTAACAAGCCAAACATAAACATACTGTAAATTGCAATTGCAAAAATAAATCAAGCCTATTTGCTTATTGCCGTTTTTCACAAATTAAATAAAAATAATTGAAGAAAGCAGACGAAGGCACGAATACAAATATACCTGAGAGATATACACATATAAACTATTCCATTTTCAATTGCTCTCTGGCCGAGCATTTTATTTGCATAAATACACAAACAAGAGGACAAGGCAAGACAAGAATTTTCACTTTCTCTGCCAGTAATGTCCGTAGATAACTAAATTCCCGTATGCAAATGAAAATACGCTTACATGCGAGGCAATTAAAAAAGCTATTAAAATATTTTATACAAAAACAGCAATTATTTTAGCTTAAAGCGCGCACACGTCATGACGTGCTCAGCAGGTGGTGGTCCAACAAAAACCAAAAACAAAAAAAAAAAACAGAAAAGGGCATTCCCTTCTCTAGCTAAGCCAAATGTACGAAAACATGCAAAACACACTCACAGACAAGCCAAGAGTCGAGCATACCGACATTTCATAGCTAGGCAGCCATAAACACATGTACTTATACACTCACACTCACACACACAACATATAAGCACACGCACACTACAAGAACAACAAAAACAATGAAGTGCGACGTGGCAAATGATAAACTTTTTGTCTGTCATAAAAATTATTTTCTACACTTGAAAATTTACCGAGCACACGGCCATGTCGGCAGCGACAAAGGTGTTGCTTCCCTCTCTACCCCCCCCCCCCCCCCCCTGTTTTATTTTCTATCTGTATGTGTGTGTTGTGTTTGTGTGTGCATATGTATGGGGCGTGGTCGAGCTGTTGTAAAGTTTATGAACGCTACAACATAATTTTGCAGCTCATTAGTTGAGATAAGTCCAAGTTATTTACAGATAGGAGAGCAGAATAGTTTTATGATGACGCTTTTATGGAACCAATTAAATTAAGACTCACAATCAGAGAGATTAGTATTCAAGTTTTAAATTAAAATTGAAGCGGATTACGTTAGCTCGTAAATCAACAATTAAAGCGATTTATATGGGTTTATATTTGATATAAAATTTAAGTGTTTAGTGTCTTGGTAACAATACAAATTTTATGTTCAAAACTGTTACTATTATGGTTAACAAATATCCTAAAGAAGGAAACTGAGAAAATTAATTAAGTACTAATGTATATAAAATAGTAGCGGAACCTTTTTAAATGTCCAACTTGAACCAAAATATAGTTTTAATTCCATAATTGTTTCCAAAAAAGCTTTGAATATTTTTCCGGAAATATTGTATTCATAGAATAGCAGAGAAGCTCTTCCTATATTTAACATTTCCAAACAAGGCACGCTTGTGTTTCCACCCACCTACTAGGTTACAATCATACATGCTCTCTGCTTTTGATTTCCATTCGATTGAAGACAAAGTCCTTTAAAGCGTTTCCTCTATCGTCTAATGCTTTCTTAAGTCCCAAATATGCTTTTTGTGCTGCTTAGCCGTAAACTCTGTGAAAGGCATTCATTTGGCTTTGCATTCTGACTAAGCCAACTGTAGGCTAATCGCATGCTCTTCCCAAAAGTACCAAAACTAAAATGCAAAATTTGTTCTAGACACAACTCCGTGCACACATAGGCGCTTAAATTGAGTTGCTGCATGACAATTTGTCTTTATCTATGAGTGTGTGTGTGTGAGTATGTGTGTGTGTATGTGTTTGCATACACAGCGACAAGGATGCGAGGGCCTTGCTGTTATGCTCTGCTCCTCTATTTACGTGTGCGCCTAAGCAACGGCAATAATTTTTGTGCATAAATGAAAAGCATACTCACAAACACATACGCACACATAGGGAGACACACACATAGAGAGACACACGTTGTTGTTTCTGCTGCTGCTGCTACTGCTGCTTAACTTGTGCAAACAACTTTCTGTTTGTCTAATTGTAATTGCTGTTTTTGTTGCTGCCTGGCTGCCAGGCTGCTAGCTGCTAGATGATTTTCCTTTTGCCACGTTGTGTGGCAACATTGTGCAGGCCCGAAAAATTTCATGCACATGAAATATTTATGATGAGCAGGAATAGCAGTTTCAGCAACAACAACAAGCGCTGGACAAATGTTTGCAATTTCTTTGCCTGGTAATTAAGCACCGTAGCTATTTGTTTACATATACTCATCGCACTTGCCTCGAAGAAGAAAGTTTTCCTGTTGTCTCGAATAAACGTAAATATCAATTTGCGTGGCAACACACTCTCTCGATAACCAACTTTTGGTCAACAAGCGTTCGAGAGTAGAAAGAAAGAAGGAAAGAACAAAATGTATTGCCATTGCATTCCAAATGTTATTTGAATGCATTTTTAATGCGTGCTATATAAATGCGAATGTGATTGTGCATGTATAGTACATATACATATATACTTTTATATGTGTGCATGTATGTATGAATGTGTCCAAAAAGCTTTTAGCTAATTTTTCAGCAATGCCTTTTACGCTGCTGGCCCTGGCATGCTTTCTCGTCACACACAGCGTACACAAACATCGACGCTCATGGACTTGAATTAGTATGCAGCACACATTGCGCTATTATGTTGCAAGAAGCCAGCGGCATCAGCAGCAACAACAATAAATGTAGAAGCAACATTTTTACCAGGCTACTGGCAAGTTTTTGCTTTGAAATTGTTTTAGTTTCCAAATGGAATTTTGTAATTTTAACGCCTGCTCTCAAAATAAAATTGCAATGCGCTCAACTCAACAAAGGCAACAGTAACAGCAACCATCTTAGATACTGTTGCCAGTACCAGTACTACTGCTGCAACGGCTAATAAGATGAAACATCTGACGATGCCTGCCAATGTTGACAGACAGGCTGCGAACCTTATTGCGCACAACGGTCACGTCCTTAGAGTCGTCCAACAACCCGGCAAGACAAAGTGCCCCAAAATATACAAATGACTGCAACAGCAGCAACACCAGCACCAGCAGCAGCAAGATGAAGACAACAACGACTGCTTTAATAAACTCTAGCTTGTATAAGCAGTAATATTTATGCACGTCATCATCATCAGCATCGTACTTTTTATATGCGCCCTTTTTTTATATATGTATATGTTTTCGTTCTGTTTCTTTTCAGATTTTACGCGACATACGCCAGGGCCTGTTGCAGATGAGTCGGGGTGAGGGACGCATGGGTACGTACTTTCAACAATTTCAATTAAATTGCTACCAAATGACGTAATAAAAAAGGCGCCAAATGCTAAGCTTTAAAATTACATGCTAAGCACTGCATGCACCCAAAAGTATGCAACAGAAAAATTTTACACTTGAAATGCTGCTGCAACGAGCACCCAGAAGGCCAGGAGGAGGGCTTAGGCTTCATTGCCATCGTCAGAGCCAGAGTCTGCGTCAGCATCATCGTCTGGCAAGCGTCACATGCATAAGCGAGCATAAAATCTTATGTCCGTTTCCGGCATTGCTGCACAGCATCCAACAGCAACGGCTGCACCAACGACAACAACAATAGCAACAAAAGCAACAACTACAATGATGACGACAACAACTTTTTACCAGTTTTCATTCTGGTCGTATGTGGAAAATTCCATTTCAAGTTTTGTGCAGTTTTGTGTGCAACGTTGCGTATAATAATATTGTGTAGCCATTTTGTTGCCACTACTGCTGTTGTTGCACATTTTTCGGCGCTCCAAACTTTGCCTTGTTGCACTTTTTTTTTCCCAGTGACTTCCTCCTCTGGATCTTGGCCTTTGTGAACATATGTGCACGGCCCATGCATTTAAAGCTTAGCACAAAGCCAATTATTTGTAGACTCCCTTACTAACACAGACACATGTATTGTATTGTATTGTATGTATATTTGTATATGTTTTGCACACACATACATTTCTACACACAGTCTATCCATTTGCAGACGACACTTATATGTATGACGATGCCATACGAGGTGGTGCTCACTATGCGGTTAGTGCTCTGCATCATCAAGGTCACTGGTACGACGAACCGCCCTACGAAAGCGATCCGGATGATTTTCTAATGGCAGGCTTGAATTGTGGACCGGCTGCTACCATTCAGGTAAGTGCTTCATCAGCATTCTCTACGTTATTAAATTGGTCGCAGTTATTCAAAGCGATTGTCATTGAAATACCGCCAACAGTCAATATTGCATGGAAAGGCATTGGCGATATAGCTTGATGTAGGTTTGGAGGATTTAGCTTTAGCTTCTTTCTTGTCATTTATTGAAATCCACATAACTCAAATATTGTAAAAGTTTTCTTGTGACATAGACATACAATTAAAATACACATACTAGGATGTAAAGTCCTTAAAAAGCTGTAAAATTTTTATACATTTTATTTATTTAAGAAAACAGAATTTCTTAATTTTTTTTTTTGCATTCCCATTATAATCAAGTTCTCCAAATCTATAAAAGAAATATTTTATTTGGGCTTTCTTCCGCGCTTCTCCTGTCAAGTAGCTAAGCTTTGACATTTAAACGTTATATATAGACGATACCCACTGTATGCTGCAATTTCTAAAAGAGAGCTAACGTATGGCTTGATTTATGCGCGCGGCTTACCACCAACATTTGTGCCCACTTATTGGCATGCACTTTATCAGAGGCGGACCAGCAGCGGCGACGACGCCGACAACAACGACAAGTTGAACTGCGAACAGAGTTGCCGATAGCAGAGCAAGTCAAAAATACACTTTGCCTTCAACAATGTGGCGCATTGTCGTCTCAGGACAGCAACCTAGCAACTATTTCAGGCCCCACTCCCAGCGTCGTCTTCACAATCACTTTTTGAATTTATGCGCCACATTCGTCTTCGGTTGTTAATCCTGCGCCCGCTGTGCTCGTCTTTCGCAGCAAGCGCTGGGAAGGAGCTGGTTGCACGGCTCGTTGACTCACTACATGCTTTCGTTTTGCCAAACACAAAGCCAACTGCAACTTTGATTTCTCTGTGGATTTGTTGCCCCCGGGCTGAACACCCACAAGCCCAAGAATCGAAGAAGAATTCCAAAGCTGAAGGAGCGACCACAAAGTTGCTGCCTCTTTGTGGCTTTCATTTTGCTTTTTATTTGCTTTATTAAATTATACGCTGAATATATTTTGCTTGCGCATTGATTTCCCAACTTCGATGTTCATGTCCTTTGGCATTTCTGCTTTTAACTCGAACTCACTTTATTTTTATTGACAGGCCAAAAAAGTGCATAATTCCTGTTGACTTGCAGGCAGCTTCGCCTTCGACGACTTGAGACTTTTTTCTTTTTCCCCCCTCTTATTTCTCGACTCCTTTCCCTACTACCCCCGTCTCTCCCACTCTTTTAACATTGCATAATTCTGGCATAAGTTGCGCTTTTATCGGCGGGGTAGTCAGTGCATTAGTCAGCGACGGCCCATTTTTGTTTGTAATGGCAAAATTTGTTTTCTTAGTCAATTGAAATCACTCAAGACATCTAAGAGAGGCCGATGCCGATGTCGAGGCCATAGCCGAGCAAGCATCGATATCCTTGAGCCTGAAGTTTTGGTATTTCAACATCCGTTTCACTTTGATGTGACCGCTAAGAAAAAGGGCGAAAGCGCTTCCACAAAAATAAAAAAATTTGCAGCTAAGGGAAAAGTTTTCGTTGTGGTGTGGTGTGCGCAGCACTTTTGGGGCCTCCAAAATAAGACCACAACAAAATAAATAAAAGGTTAAGCATCTTGTATTTGTGCAACGGTGCGTACTACACATTTTGAGACTCGCATTAGCATCTTCGCAGTCGGCGTATGGGACGCCCCTCAATGGGTATCTCGTTGGAAACTTTGAACTGTTGCTGCTTAGATATGCAAGTCAAAATTAATGCGCAACATGTTACGAGGCACTTGCATGCTAAACGAAATTAAAATCAAAAAACTTTACAATTTCCGGATATTGCACGGTCGCTCACTCCCAACTCTAAATTTATAATACTACTACCAAAACAGCAGCTACCAGCTACAACAAGAACAACAACAACAATAGCACTCACATACAAACCATACGTACATGGCTGTATGTTCAAAGTTTTCTTTTCTCTTCTCGCGAATAAAGGCGCCAAGCTGTAGCGATAGCTTAGAGGGGAGGAGGCAACAGCAACTCCAAACAGTGGTTCACACGGACAAAAAATATGTCATTATTCACATTATTATATTTTATAGTTTTATTATATTATTCATGCAAAATGAAACAATCTAAAAATGCATTAGAGCTGGATGGAACTAAAAATTTTAAACTGCTTTTAATTCTGCTTTAATTTTTAGAATTTATATCGAATTCGAAAACTTTACGCGTTGTAAAACTTTTTTGCTGCATTGTAAAACTTATTGAATTTGCAAAAAAAAACTAAGCTGATCTTTATATTCAAGTCCATAATTTAGAAATCTGTCCAAAACTTTTTTCCAATTTCTCCGTTTTTCCAATCTGAAGATGGTTTTGCAATTTAGTTTTAAATTGAAATAAACTTTCACATATGTATGCAAGACAACAACAAAAAATACAACTGACACAAATGACAGAACTTTATGTATTTTGTGCTCAAATATCTAACGTTGTTTTGAATCGCAATCACGACCAAAAAATATATTGACTGTTTTATCAACTTTTGTTGTAAAATGGTTTCAATATATATATATGGGAGAGTGAAAATTGTCCATCGCCAATAAAATGCATAGCAATTGAAGAAAAAAGCAAATAAAGGACAATATCAAATATTGTTATGTTTCAAAACAAAACTATGTTGATTTCATATAAATACTTGTACGTATGAGCTCTTTCGTCTTTCGCCGCAATATTCGATGCTACAAATCCGATCATTTTTTTGATAAAAATACAAACTGAATCATATCGTTATCTGCAAAGAAAAGGGTATTTACATTTCCTTCTTTTTTAAATGCACCACAGTGCGGGAGCAGGAGGCGTCAAATAAAGTCTCATAAAGCGGCCGATGGGGTCTGCCCGTCTGCCTCCGCTGGCAGTCTCGCTGCGTGTTCTACTATAAACTTTTATAACTTTGTTAATTTTTCATAATTTTGTTGCTGTTGCTCGTTGGCGTCGCACAACAAATTCTACTTGAACGCTAATCCCCATGTTTTTGTTGTCTACTGCTACATCTTTCTCTATATTTTCTTTTGCCTCTTCTCTCATTACAGGGTGGCCGGGTGCGCTTTTCCACGAATCGCGAGAGTACTGGCGTAATTTCATTAAGATCCGCCGGAGATATTTCACTGCCACAACGCGGACCACCTCGACGTGGGCTTATCGTGCCACAGCAGCCGCCAAATCCACCGACAATAATACCGTTAACGCATGCCAGGTGAGTGTTTCCACCCCACGTCAGCTAGCCCAACAAAAAAATGTGTATATCTGTGTGTGTGTGTGTGCTTGGGTGATTCTGTTTGGGCGACTACCTTGTTGATTGCCATTATTATTTGCAGTTGAGGTTGTGGCAAATGGCAAGGCTCGCGCATTAATAATAAATGCTCAAGTGTTGCCAACGGATGACGCGCTGCTACACCAGTCCCCAGTACCCCGTACCCGACCCCGACCCCGACTCCCCCAGACAAGCCGAGAAAGGGCAGGCATGATTACGAAATGACCAAATTGTGAGCTTAAACTTTGTTCATGGTGCATAAAAAGGGCATTTGCTATTGTTAGCCCCGGGCGTAGAATGTGACTAAGTATACCAGATATAGCGTATACGCCGTGTGGCACACAAATATTAGGTGCAAGTGTGTGTGTGTGTGTCAGCAATAAAAAGTGGGCTGTTTGAGGCGTTAACCCTTTAACCTTTTCGATTTAGTCCACTTCAAAGGCAACGCCCATCACTCTCCCACACCCACAAACTGACCAACCAAATGACCTGTCTCATGCGACTGCTGCTTCGGCTGCTTCTGCTGCTGTTCATTGAACTATAAAAATGTGCCACAAATGTGTGCAGCATAGCATGAAAAGGGCAAACATTTAACTCAGCAAACAAGCAATAACAGCTATAGAAATAACAACAACAACAACAATAACCCAACACTAATAGTTGGCTTGAATCGGTTAGATATCAAAGTCCTTGCCCGCACGCTCACACAATGAATGGCTGAGTGACCAAACGAATCACAGGCCACCAAAGCAAAGTAAAAGCAAAGGCAAAGGCAAAGCAATCAAACAACTCAACTATCCCCAAAAAATCCCTCACCCCCCCAAATTTATTTGTCAATTTGAAAAGGTGGGCGCTGTACAACAACAACAACACCAACAATAATAATAATATCAGTGGAAAGACGTAAAAGGATTGACCGACCGAGGCCAAAAAGGTAGCCTCACTTCATTAGTGTTGTTATCAACGTTTTGCAGCCACATGAATGACTGAATGAATGAATGACGGGCTGACTAGCTCGGACTCCGAATACGACCTCAACTCTGAATCCGTCGGTTTTATACGCTCGAGCAACATATCGAAACGCATCGAAGCGAAAGTCATCAATTTCATATTGTTACGCACGCCACAATACAAAAAAATTGGAGAACAGAAATAAAGAACGATGGGCAAACATTGAGAATGACTGGCAGACAACGTGACAGACGGACAGACAGACAGGCGAACAGACGAACAGACAAATAGGGAAACAGCGTCAAGGTAGCAACAAAACAAATAAGAAGACAACGAAACACACATGCAACATATTGGCCATACCACAATCAACCAGCCAACAGCCGAATGAAATGGCATTATTGCTACTTCAACGCCGGTCGCTCGTCAATCAGCAGCAGCGTTGGCAACCCTACGAGCCTTTTTCCACACGTACGCACTGGAAACTATACAAAAGACGTGCTGAAATAACTTATACGCCCGGTGCGCCTCCGGGCCCAAGTAGCCGAAAAGAGAAAACTTTTTTCTCAAAAAAAAAAAAAACAGCAAACAAGCAAAAAACAAAAAAAAAACACGAAGAAAGTAAAAGCAAGCAAACAAAAATGAGAAAATAAACCAAAGTAAAATCTCAACAGTGTTAAAGTCAAACGGCCATAGACCCTCGAAAAGAAAAAGGTATAAAATATTTATTTATATGAGCTTTGTTTGCGCAGTGCGCCGCGTGCCAGAACTTACATTAACACAGCATTGTTCACTTAAATAGGAACAGATCTACTATAATTGCAAAGTGAGAATACATTTAAAACAATTTATATTATTAATTGCAATATTTGTTTGGAAACCCAATTATGAGTGCCTCTCATGAATACAATCACTTTTATATTTGTTCTCTACTGTACACGAATCTACAACTTTTCGCAAAATAAACAACAATTCCATTGATTTAATCTTGGCAGGGCATACAATATAGTAAACACTTAAAAAATCTAAATATACTTTTTGTATCAATAGCTCTAAATAATTTGAATTGAGTTATTACCAAATTTCTCTTCACCATACGCTTTCATTTTATTCACTCGAATTATATTAATTATTCGTTTATTGAAAGCGTAAAATATGCTTGTTTAATTTTATTTTAGAGAAAATGTCTTTCTGGTTTATTTATTTATGTTTTTAAAATTTGTAATGTCAAGTTTAAGCAAAATACTGCTCGTTCAAAATAAGTTTGTCCGGCCTTGCAAATCGATATTGCATTATCTTCAATTCTTGCGTTTTATTAACAAACTGCTTTCTTTCGATTCATATTTGCTTTTTTGATTTCCACTTTTTCTGTTTCTATTGCAGTGTATGCGACCGTTGTTATACACATATATTGATACCTTTGAGGTTGCGAATGTTTATTGGTGTGTTTATTTGTCCTGCGACAAGAAAATAAGCACAACATTGTTGTAGAAATCCAAACTTCTCAATGCGCCAAAGCTGCAGGCTTAACTTTGCTTTGGCATCATAGAGCTTGTCATGCTGAAGTGTCAGATTTGTGTGCTAGTTAGTGCACAGATTTGATTTGATTTACTTTCAAGTTGATATTGAATAACAAATATTATTTGTACGTTTATATAATTTCAGATCACATGATCGTGAAAGCGGCGACTATGCGGGCTCCATTTCGGATTTACAAAGCGTTACCTCACGACTAAGCGCCGTTTCGGTAAGTCCCCTCCCTTTTCATCCTGCCAAGCCCGCTGTTTTTCCAACTTCTACTTCTGTGCCAAAGTCCTGGACCCACGTGCGTTTGTGCGTCTAAATTGATTAAGTGCACTTTGTGACAAACAAACTTCGCATTCCGGATTTCGGATTTCGATTTCGCCTACGTCTGCAATGGAAATTGAGAAAATGGGAATAAAAATAAAGTAAACAGTGGGGCTGGGGAAAGCAAATGCACGAACGAAGCTAGAAGTTTCGAGAATGGTTGGGCAATGCATAAAAACTTGAAAAGCTTTTTAGCCAAAAGTTGACTTTTTTGCTCGAATTTTGTTGAAAAGGACGGCAATGTCACCACTTAAGCCAAACTAAACGAGCACCAGCAGCAGCCTGGCCATTTCATTTCCAAAGTTGACTTGGCTAATATGAAACCAGCCCCCTCCCCCTCCCCCTCCTCCTCCACCTCCACCTCCCGCACTCATTGAATCAACTCCTTTCGACTCATTCCCTATCTTAAACTTCCTGGCATTGCAGATTGGCACCAACAATTGCACGGCACGCTATCGGACCCTAAGCGGCGGTATCGGGGAGTCGCCATCGCTGTCGCCAAGTCCATCATCCGATTACGAGGACATTGGCGCCACACGCGGCTTGCCGCCAAGTCTGGCTGCTAAGGCCAAAAAGAATGGATTGCCCCACAAGGCGAACACGATATGTCAGAAGGCTACGGTGCATCATGTAAGTTAATTAATGACTAAGCAGTTGTCTCTCCGATTCCTGTATGTGTCTATTTCTCTGTGTCTGTGTGTGTGAGTGTGTGCATGAGTGAAAATGCATTTTGCAACAACAAAGCCAGCTAAGCGCCGTGCAGTCAATTTTGTTGACACAGCCATTGGCCGCAAATCCCTGCCTCCGTTTGCTTAAGCGCATTTCATGTTGTTGCACTTTGCCACAACAAAAACAACAACACGTGCGTGTGTCTATATGGGTATGTGTGTGTATAAAATGTAATTAGCTCGAACCCAGAACCGTCGCATTTACATACACGCCTGATTGGTTTCGGCCATCTAAGCGCCGTCAACTTGCAATTTGTCTAAAACGATGCGCCTACTCGCCCCACACTCCACCATACGAGTGCCTAACTGAAAAACTCTTTGCCCGAAACATGAGGGCGAAAAAATGGAGCCAGAAAAGCTATTGCCTGTCAGTTGTTAGAGATGCAAATGCACATCGAAGCAGCATGGATGCATCTGTGTTTTGCAAAATATCGAATACCTTTAAATTGCAAAAGATCCAACATTGTTTCTGGCCTGAGAATTGCAGAAGAATGTACGACTTACAAGCTCCATAAAAAGCTGTCCATTCTAGATTTCATTCCATTCCATTCCGATCAGATTTGGAGAATTGGATTTATTTGTCTAGATTTTCCTATGCCAACAAAATGTGCGTTGAAAAAATCTCTCTTAGAATGTTACACAATTTTACTTCACCAAATCTCTTAGTTTATGTAAATCGATAAACCTCAACAATTCAACTCTGTAAATCATATTCGACGACACAGAGTTATCATTAAATCCAACACTACCACACATAAGTATTAGATTGATATGAAATGAGAAATTTATACATTTATGTCGTATGTTCCGACACTGTATATGTATCTAAGAATATAAGCAATTAAATATCATAATTATAATAGGAAAACATACTATTCTTTATCATTATATATAGCTTCATTTTCATTTCAATTACATGTGCAATTAACGTAACCATGGAAATATAAATATATTTAAAAATACATATCAAGTTTTAACCATTTTTAATTAATCCTTTTATATTGTAAGCCTTTTTTTAAGGAGGACCCTTTCCCCTAAATAAACAAGAAAACAGTGCTATTATAAAGTAATTTTTACTTAACACTATTATTCTGTTTATTCTTGTATAGTTTAATAGTTTAATAGTTTAATATGTAGTAGTAATATACTTACCATAGGTCGTGATTTTTAACAAAGCTGCTGCAGTACCACTTCCTGTGCAGTACTGCCTGTAAAGTTTGAGGAAAAACTTCAGATTCCGTTCAATGTTTTCTGTTCGATTTACATCACTAAGAGAGGTTGCATTTCGTTCAACTGGAGTCCCGGAGCTTTCGCCTGGACATGCACTCTAAATGCAAATGCCAGTTTAATGAGTTTTTATGCGCGCCTCTAACACGATGATGATGATGATGGCGATGTCGACGATGGCGTTGATGGTCATTGGTGGTAATGCTGGCAATGTTGATGGCCTAAACCACAACAAACGGGCAAGAGCAAGAGCAAAAGTGAAAGTTCATTTTGACTTTGAAAAATTGTACACTTGAGCATTTTTCGTGCAGCAACGAGAACGTCGATTGCATCCATCAAAATTGTTGCAGACAACTTTGATGTTTGTTTGTTCATTCGCTGAATCGTTTGTTTATTTACTCGCATTTGTTTGTTTGTTGGAGGTATACGCAGAAAGTTTGACAAGCCGCCGCACAGCAGCGACCAAGTGAGCGAGTGGGCCCAATCCTAAGTGTCTGGCATTGGGGGCTTCATTGACTTGACGATATATGAGCAAAGTTACGGCCCAACTCTCATAGTCTGCCTGCCACATTGCTTATCAGCAGCGCCTTCAATCCCAATCCGCAACTTATGCCTCATGCCTTCCAAGAAATTCGGCTAAACGAATGCCACACCCGTATAACGGAACCATTGTAGCCAGCATGTGCCTCAAAACTAGGCACAGTGGTTCATTGGGCATTATTTGTCGGCTTTGTTGTTTTCATTAAAGTTTCAGGACTATATATATCTTTTTTTTATAAATAATGATTTAAGAATTATTAAGTTTCCTTTTTAATTTTCGTTATGTGTAAATTGCTTAGACTAATTGGAGAGTTAAAACAAACTAAAGAGGAAACATTGGATAAATGTTTAAAAAGGGAATTAATAGGATACTTAATTAATACCAAGCATTATAACAAATCATTAAAATTTACACATTATCGTTGCTGTGAGGACTTGCAACAGATAGTCTTAATTTTTCTTCACAACTTTGTCGGAAATGCTTATAGAAACAAATTTAAGTAAGAAGGAGTAGTACTTGAGTGTAATACTAGTGGTAACTATCGAATTGAACGAAATATTAACGCACTTATGTCCTCCAAATGCTGTATATATAATGGCAACTAGTTTGTTTTAAAAATCAAGAAATCAGTCCGTCAGACTTTTTCAATTTAATTGTTTCAAAACAACTAAAAGTTATAAAAATTCTGTTTAATTTAGAAAGTAAATGCATTTCTGCGATAAAAAGTGCTCGTTGAATTGACTTCTATTATTCTACATTTGCAATGACCCACTGTACAGTAGTTGTTGCTGTTGACTAAGCTTTTTTGTTTACATATATATGTATATATATATAGGTACCTAAGTGTGTGTGTATGTTACTATTAAACTTTTTAATGATTTAACTAACAAAACTTTCGCTCTGCTTTTCGTTTCTTTTCTCTGCTGGCCTTACAATTTATTGCACAACATGTGCAACTTGAAATGCTCCGATGCCGACACCAATGCTGATGGCGCCTGCCTGCCTGCCTGGATGTTCAACAACAACAATAACAACAAAAACAACCCAATATAAACACCAACAACTACAATCAACTAACGAACAACCAACGAACCAACCAACAACTTTCACTGAGCTGCTGCAGTCGGGCGAAATGCGTAGCTCACCAAAGGAAATTGGCGCATTTAATGAGAATGGACGAAACTTTGTTGCCACAAAGGATACATCAAGGGATTTCAGCAATTCCCAAGATAATACCGACCGTGGCAGCATGAGCGATCAGGCGTTTGCATGTTCCGCCAGTTCCGTCGAAAGTTTACCCAGCGCTTCCGGTTCAAGTAAGTACGAGAAATGGCTGTATGTTTATGTTTCTGTGTGTTTGGGTGTGAGTGTATATTGCTCTCTCTCTCTCTCTCTGTGTGTGTGTGTGTGTGTTGCAATTTAGAGTTTTGATTTTGCCTTTGCTTCGGTGCAGCAGCAAAGGCAGTCGCTTTCCCACACTCCACCCGCATTCCCTAGCCGGGCTCAGCAGTTTGTTTTCAGCTTTCGCTTTGTTTATAAAAATTCCCAGACTGCTGGCTCCAACAACCCGAGCTGTGTGCATATTGGTCTATTAACAGCTGTAGCTGTTGTTGTTTTTGTTTTTATAGTTGTGTTTGTAGTTGTTGTTGCTGTTGTTGTTGTAGCTGCGGTTCGTGGCTTGTTTTCGTGAGCGGTTTTTTCGTTGTTGCACAATAACTTGAAATTTTGCAAACTTAATGAATTTTTAATGCACTTTTGCAATGAGAAAGTTTACTTTTTTGTTGCAGCAACCACCGAACCGCCCCCCTACCCCCCCGCCCATGCCCACCTCTATTCCCACCCCTGACCTATTCAGCTGAGTTGCTGCAGTCAAGTGGCAAGTGCAGACCCTGGCCATGAGGCTCATGTTGGTGGCCCTGGTGGTTGGGCCGGAGAGCTAGCTCAATGTCTGGGGCGTGGTTAAATAAAGGGCAAAAGTGCTTGCCTGTCGCTCAGTTTTTAATGAACAAAAGTTTGGCTATATGCGCAAATTCTCGAGTAAATAAAAAACAACAACAAAAACAACAACAACAGCTCTCTGGCAACAACCGAGAACCGACAACAGCAGCATCAACTTTGAAAAGTGCAAGAAAAAATACTTCATTTTTATGTGGCAGGACAAAGCAAGGATTAGCAGCCGTGCTTTGCTAAAACTTCAAGTGCATATTTGAATATTTTGGGCAGTCCATACTATATACTTGTACTAGTATGTACTCGTATATGCGGCTGTGTGCAGTGTGTATGGGCGTGTGCGAAAATATTTGAAAAGTTTTTAATTAACCAAACGAATGGGTGTGTGTGTGTGTGTATGTATGGGTGTGGCTGTGGGTGTGGGTGTGGGTGTTTAGTGTACAACAGTACTAGAAATTGCTTTACCCTTTGGCTAATTGGCTGTGGGCGCATTAATTGGAAATTTTGCTGGGAAAACTTCCCTCATTTTACTGACCAAATATTTAAACTTTAACCTAAACTATCATCATGCTTTCGTCCTTACATGCATTGCTCACACAGGCACTCAAGCCCTGGTGCGTCCTGGCAGCCCGCACAGCTCCATTTCTGCCGAAGATCGCACATCGTTAGCCACAATTTGCAAAGCCAAAGCACTTGTCGATAGCCTGCCAAATCCGTACGACAAAGAGGCGCTTAAATTTAAGGTAAGCCAAAGCGAAAACTTGAGACGAGACGAAACGCAACAAAAGTGCATAAAAGTGCACACTCACACACCTACACACACTCACACACACACACACTCATATACACTCCTATAACCACACACACACACAAACACACTCTAGAGAGAGATTCTTTTGGAAGTGTCTCTGCTTGCTTCTATCTATCTCAGACATACTTATTTACTTACACTCGAAGAAAATGCATTTTTGAATAGAATAAAAAAGGAATCCCATTTCAAGAGAAACAGTCAAGCTTTTATTAAAAACTGAAAATATTCAAACTAGGAATGGTTGCTTTTTTAAAAACATTCATTGTCATGTTTTAATACACAATCAATCAAATAGTATTTACAGTCAATTGTTCAGTTCAAAATCAAACTTTGATAAAAGTTCGAAGTTAGAAGGATTTATCGGTTCCTTTATTTCAAATACAAATTTCAAAAATGTAACAATTTCTGTATATTATACAAATAAAACTAAATGCCCGAATAATTTGACAACACAATATTGAATAACATAGTATGGAATAATAATAGCTACATTCCTGTAAAATGGCATCACATATATATGTAATATATATCTTTAGTCATTAAACTGATCCTGCCATGACATACTATTCCATAGGTTTAATTTGTTTTTGTCTGCTTTAAGATAAAGTTAATCGTCTATGCTTTGTCGAGCCTGAGATTCGAGAAGAGAATTGGGGTACAGATTGTTATTATTACTTTGAAATGAATGTTTTTATAACTCTATAGAGTGTTTTCTTTGAGTGTATGTGCATTTAATGACACTAGAACTACATATCGTACAACATTATTTATTTTTCTTGGCTCGCTTTGAAACCCTTTTGCAGAAGGGCGAACTCATCGACGTGCTGTCCATGAATGCTTCGGGCATTTGGAAGGGCCGTTGCCATGGACGCGTCGGGCACTTTAAGTTTATTAACGTGGAGGTGTTGCCCGAGCAGCGCATGAAGAACTCGAGCAGCAAAACGCTGGCCCCGATTTCACGGCTGGGCAACAATATTGGCGGCAGTAACAACATGGGCAGCAGCAACAACGGACCGAACTCTGTGGAGGATCTACTGGTGCGCATTGGACTTAAGGAATACACCTCGGTGTTCGTGCTCAACGGGTAAGTGGTGTAGATGAAACAAATTTCACAACAATTTTTTGTTGGATTGTTTCACCTATCGTTCCATTTGCAGCTACGAGGATCTGGAACTGTTCAAGGAACTCGAGCCGGCCGACCTCGACTATCTGGGCATTGTGAATCAGGAGCATCGTGCTAAGCTACTAACCGCCGTGCAATTGCTCCATGACATCGAATGTAAGTGTTGACTAACCCCAACTAGAAAACCTGTCCAACAATCGCTTATACTACGACCACCCCACAACCACCACTCACCCACACCCACATCCACACCCACATCCACACCCCACGCCAACACCACAACACACACTCACAGCTACAAATTTTATCCGAACAGGCTCTGACGTGGACATTGCCGGCTCCAGTTCGGAGAACGACGAGGCCCGCCTGAACAACATTAATAAGAAACATGGAGCCTCCCCCTTCGGACGTCGTCACTTCCCACGCGACTCCGGCTGCTACGAGGGCTCCCCCCTGCCTAGCTCGCAGACTCCCACCCAAGCAGTGAACTCCACAGATGAATCGAACAGTCTGGACGATGTCGTCTCCAAGTGCTCCAGCGAAATTATGAAGCGCGTCGAGAGCGCGCGTCGTCAGAAAGATAATCCGTTCAAGGCCACGCTGCCGGCCCGTGTCGGCAAAAAGTCCTTTCTTGGCGGCAGCGGACTTATGGGCGACGATACGCTCACACGTGGCGGACTCAGTGAGAAGTCAAGTGATTCGGGCGTCAGCAGCAGTTCGCTATCGTCGGGTCCGTTGAAGAGCAGCACTTAACATTTGCCGACCATACTTGCCCACGAGTTGCTGCTCGGCGTCGGTCTGGGCAGCAACGGTGGCGGCAGCGTGGGCTGTGGCGGCGGTGCAACGTCGCCCACCACCTCCGTGGCGTCGGCTAGTATGGTTGGTTGCAGCAGCAGCATTAGCAGCGGTGGCAGCATTGCGACAGCTCCATTGGGCAACATTTGTCACACGCTGCCCCATGCGCCCTGTTCCGCCTCCACCTTGGCCTCCTCATCCGCCTCCGCCTCAGCCTCTGCTTCGACTTCAGCCTCAGCCTGCCCCAGCAGCACCACCATGGGCCTATCTAGTAATCTACCCTTGAACCGCAACTTGGTCATGTTGCGCAATCATTTGCGCAAAAATACGAGCAGCAGCAGTAATAGCAGCAATGCGGCAATATCCGCATCATCGGCGACTACGCTGCACGACGAGAAGGATCAATAACCCATTTATTACATACAGTTTTTAGTTTAGTTCCAAGTGCTAAGTTCTCTCAAGTATCCTCGTGTCTACTTATCACACATACATGTGCGTGTGCATGTGCATGTACATGTGTGTGGGTGTGAGTGTGTCTGTATAGGAAGTAGCTGTATTTGTGTTTAGTGTATTTCAATTGCTGTGATTCGTTAGTTTAAACGACGAGATGGTGAAAAACAAATGAAAAAGAATAGATGATGAGATGATGATGATGCGAAGAGGGAACGAAGAGCGAAAAGCGTAGTGCGCTTGTTAAGTTCAAATGTATAGTGTATAGGGCGTCGATGTGAGAAAAGCACAGAACGAACAGTCAGTCGTCCGGTCGATCGGACAGTGCTCCTGTCTGCCTGTCAGTTAGTCAGTCAATCCTTCCTCCGATAATCTTGGCATTTAATTATATTTGTACAAACTATATATATATATATATATATATATATATATATATATATATATATATATATATATATATATATATATATATATATATATATATATAGAGAGAGAGAGAGAGAGAGAGATGTAGACAGAGACAGATCTATATAGTATAGTATATATGATGTTTTTGTCTACAATCACGAATTAGTTAGCCTCAGATAAATGACTTTATTATGCCTTTTGTGTTCGTTTTGTTTTGTTTTCTATTGTTTTTCTAACGTGATATTGCGAGACGTCCAACATGAATTGCTCTTTACGTATATACTCGTATATATATATATATATATGCTTTGATTTGATTTTCAACTGCATTTGTTGCTGTACAAATTTTTACCTGTGGCCCCCATCCGGCCGGCCACCAAAACTCAAGTTGATTCCTATTTTAAAGCACATGAGGTGCACACAATAGACCAATTTAATGCAAAAATAACTTCAAATGAAAAATCAAAAATAAAATAAAATGAAAAGCGAGAGCAGAGAAATATTTACAAAACACCAAACTGCCATTTTATAAATAATTTTAATTACGTTGAATATTGTATGTAACCAACAATTGTATAAATTAGAAGAAAACAAGCAAGCAAACCATGAGAATCCGTCAAAAGTTGTAAATTGGAAATTTGGGAAATTGAAAATGAAAATGAGAATGTACGCTAAGCAATATTTTGAAAATTGTAGCCTATAATGAAATATAGCTCGTGTAAAGATTTGGCATATCCCTGCGACTTGTACATAGCATAGAGCGAACTACTTGTATGCCATTTATCAACACGTTACAGATCTTTATATAAATATATATAAATATATATATATATATACATATATATTATACATACTTATTAGCAACTAGCCAGCTATTTAGCGATAATCAAAAACAGACAATGAAATTAGTCAGACAACGCAGACGTTTTTTTTAATTTCTATAGCTTAGGTAAACAAATATCATTATGGAGTTTAAAGTAAAGCACAAAATTATATAGAAATATGATAATATTGAATAGCGACTATATAAATATCGAATATCTATTTATTTCATGTACAACCAATTCCAAACCGCTTTTATTCATACTTAAACCTGAACATATTTTGAGAGCATTCAAATAAAATACATGTATAAGACACAATATCTATTTAAAAAAATTAAATTAAATAAAAGTAAATAAAATTAGAAAGTATTGTATATTTTACTCCAAAAACTTAAATAAAATTTAAAGAGTTAGTAAAACAAAGCGCACGTGTTAAACCAGAGAGTAAACATATTTCTATGTAGGCATTTTTAAATTAATTTATTTAAAGCAAAATACAATTAAGTGTTTCAACTGTAAATTGTAATTGAAAGCGCAAACGCACGAAAGCCAACAACAAACAACAAACCACAACACGAAGCATGTGCTACCACACTTTCCAATTAACATTGTAAAATTATGTAATTTAACTGAATATTATAAGCAATATTAAAGTTTAAAATTAACAATTGAAAACCTATGACAACACAAGCAAAGCAAAACATCCACGTGAAGCGCCGCCACATTAATTATTCAGAGTTCAGTACATTTTAGATGCAATTTCCCAGCAAAACAAAACCGAAATGGAGAAATATTTAATGCATAAATCAAGTAAAACTTTTCAAATAAAAATGAACATATCTTAAAAGTACAACAAATGTGAAACTTAATGGGTGCGGGGTCCGCATTGGGAAGGACGTATTCCAAACTGTATGAAGCTCGTAAGCTAATACTGTTCAAAAAACTCAACAGTATTGTTAACCGAACAAAGCACAAATAAGAACGGATATCACACCAAACCAGGAATATAAAAATGCTCGGCATCAGACAAACTTAACAAGTAAACAAGTAAAACAAGATAGAACGCTACAGTCGAGCAAGCCCGACAGTAAAATAGCCTGTACTCTCCACAAAAAAGAAAAATTAAAAAAAAAAAAAAATTAAAAAAAATTAAATTATTAAAAAAAATGAATGAATTAATTAATTAAATTAAATTAGAATACATGTTTATGTTCAGTTTAAACAGCATACATTTACATCACGTACCTATGCGTGTTTATATGCGTGTTTATATGCGTGTATGTATGCAGCACAAAGTTAAACCAAAGCAGCAACAACAACAACAGCTGCGGGTAGCGCTGCCGACAGAGGCAGCGCATGAGCAGCGATTTTACTTATGGCTATAACTTTCTTCAGAATTGACCTATCATGATGAAATTTGGCACACGGACACATTAGTACTAACTGGATGTACCTACCAAAATTGATTTCAAAATTCCGAGAATTACGGAAGTTATAAGAAAAAATACGAATTGCGGGGGAGTGGGGGGGTGTATCAGAAAAAATA
The DNA here is from genome assembly GCF_003285725.1 of Scaptodrosophila lebanonensis. Classification (NCBI taxonomy): domain Eukaryota; kingdom Metazoa; phylum Arthropoda; class Insecta; order Diptera; family Drosophilidae; genus Scaptodrosophila; species Scaptodrosophila lebanonensis. The sequence continues at coordinate 15,566,042 of NW_022060538.1, forward strand.
AACAAACTCGTTCTGCCTAGGGCTTATAGGAACCTTGATACCAATTTTGGTTATCCTAGCTCTTGTACTTACTGAGATCCTTGCGCTCATACAGACAGACGGACAGACGGTCAGACGGACAGACGGACATGGCTATATCGACTCGTCTTCTCATCCTGATCAAGAATATATATACTTTGTGGGGTCTGCCACGCCTCCTTCTGTGTGTTACATACATGCGCACAAAACTAGTATAGCCTTTCACCCTTTGGGTACAGGCTATAAAAACTAAAGTCGGGTGTCCCGACTTTGAAATACTCTGTACATATGTTACAATAATTATAGAAAATAAAAAAAAAATTAGGAAAATACAAAAAAATTTGATAAATTTTACCTCTTTTGGTATTCGAACTCACGTAAAGGGTGTATAATTGCACATTTACATAGCAATTGCGTCTGTGTGAGTGTATGTATGCCTACGCGCATCTATTCATGTCTGTGTAAACATATGTGCAGTCAACCAAAGCACCAGCATCAACAACAGCCGCGGGCAGCACTTGGGCAGCGCTTGAGCGGCGCTTGAGCAGTGCTGCAGCAGCAAATATATTGCGGGATTTAGAGAAAATCGCATTTGCGGGGGAGAGGGGGGAGGGAGGGAAATTCCAAAATATACAATTTCTGCGTATTCACACAAGGCATCTTGGACTAAAATTTGGTGTTCCTAGGTCTTATAGTCTCTGAGATATAGGCGATTATACGAATGGAAAATCGGGAAAATCCCCATAGGGGGGAAGTGGGGGGAAAATCAAAAAAATAAAACAAACTCGTATAGCGTACACACATAAGGCATCTTTGTGCAAAATTTGGTGTCTCTAGCTCTTATAGTCTCTGAGATCTAGGTGATCATACGGACGGACTGACGGACAGACGGACAAACAGACAGACAGACAGGGCTAGATCGACTCGTCTCGTCATGCTGATCAAGAATATATATACTTTGTGGGGTCTGCCACGCCTCCTTCTGCCTGTTACATTTTTCAGCTCGCGCAAACCTAATATACTCTTGTATAGTACATTTCATGTACAGAGTATAAAAAGATAATTTGTAGCTACAACTATGCATATGATGTGATAGTGTATAGAAGTTTATGATGAGCTTATACAGCTTTATTAATCTTAGGTTTCTTTCCAAATATTCAATTCAAATATTCTACCTCAATAGGGGACGTGCCTTCATCCCCATCTAATATAATAATGAACCCCACATCGTGTTGGTTAACTTAGCCACTACAACCTCCGAAACCCCCCCCAAATGAATCTTTCTGCTCTGCTCATTGCCATTGGGAGTTCAATAACAAGTCATTTTTGTCTGAGCTTGTACCCTTGACTATGTATATGTATTACAAGAAAACATAGCTGCATGGCCATTGGACGCTAACTATATAAGTATAAAGCCTACTATTTATATTCGAGCTTACTTCTTTTTTTTTGCATTTACTCATTCATTGTCGCTCTGGACTTTAAGCGATACAAAGTTTCAATAATATAGTACATTGAGTGGAGATGGGACGCATTTGAATTTATGGACAGCATACCAGTAAGCCTTAAACATGTCAATTAAAGGGCAACTGAAATTACAATTTTTATTTATAAACTAATATTTAAGCATCGAAGCATAACGAATAAATTGATTTGCTTAGCGACGTTAAATCTTTTAGGGTGTCATTTGTAAATTATCTCAAAGAAATAAGACTTAAGACTAAAAACCGTTTACTTCAACCGGGACAATTCTCGCTCTCCAGCGCTGTTGTTTCGTCTTTGATGATCCCGAAATTGTACAAACACGTGTAGCATAAGTTGCCACGAATCAAATGCCATAACTCTTTGGCCTTTTCTATGTAGCTTAGACTACTGATATCTAAATAGCATTGTCGGGAGAAGCCTTGATCACACAAAAGAAACCGCCATTTCTCCGTTTGCTATAATTCAGTAGTTTTCCCACAATTTCACTGACATTGAATGTACATAAGCTCTATGCTGACATCAATTGCCCAACGGTCCGACCCTGAATTGCCGGCACCGGTCAGGGTAACCCCTAACACTCATCTATTAATTCCATAAGCTATACATTTGGCACCATCATGTCAAAATGCTGAGACACAAAAAATAAATGAATAGAAAAAAGAAGACAATTCATCATGAGAAGGCGAGCAATAGTCGCTACTATTCCACGGCGACTGTTTCCAGGGTTGGGGCGTCTGATGCCGTCTGATGCCACTGGCATGAGACGTTATAGTCTACGCTGATTAAATTTATAGCACTCATGGAACAGATCTACTTCTTTAATATGCAAACGTATATAGTACGCATATAGATAATGTTTATTCATAGCTCAACCGCTTAAAACAAATGCGACCGTTGTCACTTGTTTCTGTTGTTGTTTCTGTTATTGTTGTTGCTGCTGTTTCTGTTTTTGTTTTTGTTGTTGTCTCAAACAGTATTACTTTCAATCTACTTTTCTTTTTTTTTTTTTGTTGATTGTGTTTATGAACGTTGCTCAGGCAGGCACTAAGTTTTCGCTTAAGTGCCTTAGTAAATTGTTAAATTGCTTTTGTCTTTCTTCAACAAGCAAATGAAAATATGAAAATTGATATTATTGCATTTGCACAAACTACGTAGACTGCTAGTACGAGAACGAATACTTTTGACTTTATCTCATTTTCAACGCTACACTTTTCGCTCAGTTTCCGCGTGCTTTTCAGCGCATGAGCAGGTCCAGATGATCAGTCGGCGGAAGCAAAGCTCATAAATATTAGGTTCCAAAATCTAATAATAAATCAAGCAGAAATATTCAGCATAAGATCAAAGAAAATGACCTAAGTAATGTGTGAAAAGTTGTGTTGAAGGTACGAGTAGAGTGGAAAAGTATTTCAACATTTACGATCAAATTTATGAGCCCCGTAGTCTCGACACGAAACGAATTAGTGGTATCTTGCTTATCGTATAAATGCTCTCACATACGAGTACTGCATGCTGCACTTAGCTTAGACTGTCCATAAAGGCGAAAACAAACAAGTAAGAATGCTACTTATACAAGAACAATACCCTGCCGCTTGTAGGCCACGACAATCAAGGATCAAACACGAAGATTACAGAAATTTTGAATGCAGAAATGTGTGGTTTCTTACCACTGCATACTACTACTTGGCACTTATTTCTTATTTAAGATAGTACTTCTCCACCTCTTGTATTTTAAAAGGCAGCTTAATGGACAGCAGAAGAGCACTATCGTGATATTACTGCATGCTGATCGGGCATATTTAATGCAGTATGGTATATAGTGGATTATTCTATGCATCTCGTAATTTATTACAAGTCTCATTTTGAAAGAGCTGATAATTCCCTTATAAAATAGAGTATTTGAATAAACGTCTATTAAGTAAATTTTAAATCAAGCGGAAATGATGTATTTAGATGTAATCGAGCGTTATCAGCCTTATCGTCTAAATACCCTCAAATATTTGCATACTGTACTTTTTCTAATGCCCATAATATCCGTTCATCAAGTAAAGTAAATACTCATTCAACCAGCTTTGAAGATTAGACAAAGCCACAATTTGTGTACCCAGATTTTCAGAATTATTCATATTTATGACTTTCCACGCGCCAATAACCGAGTGACCAGCAGCCGTTTACCGGTTAATGAATCCATTAACCCCCGCACGCTGCGCCAACGCCTCGCTGATTAGCATGTTGACCCACCACAGTCGGCTTATCTGTACTCGTATACGTTGTGTGAAAATTTGATAAGGAAATACGCTCTTCACTCACACAACCTGCTCAATTTCTAATCTTATATAGTTGTCATATACGAGTATAGTAAGAAGTAGTGGGCTGTCTGGCAAGAACTTGCATTGGGCCACGCTCACGAAATCCAGCAACTTCTGTATGCACTTTGGCAAACATTTGGCTGTTTGACGTGTTCCTTTATATGTGATTGTCAGACAAGTGTGCATGAGGTAATTAGAAAGACCTTTGTTATCAGCAATTTAATTTACAATGGCTCATACCCGCTGTCTTCTTCATATGCTGATAAGCCGCCTAGCATAACACATTTGACTTTTAACAGCGGGTCTGGCTTTGGACAACAGTCAGAACACCGCGAAGTGTTGGCGACGGTTGATGAGTGCTCGCGAAACTCGAAGATCTCTGATCCACTTCACCTTGCATGCGAGATGTGAGCTGAAGAATAGTGAATCGTGTTGGAAACAACGACGCAATATAGAAACCAAAGTTGGCCCTAATCAGGCAACTCAAAATCAATTAGAATCTTATCGACAATAGCAACCAAAAATTTGTAGATACACCACATATATCTAGATTTCGTCATCAGCCACAACACATAGTTATATAGAACATAATCGGTGCTGGTTACCAAAATACCAAAAAGTGAAACGCCGCTGCACACACTATACAACTATTATTAGTAATAAGTTAGGTAAGTATTTAAACCCTTTCGTTAAAAATGGAACAAAAACTAAAAATAGAATGGTGAAAGAGAAACTTGTTCAGGACATTTTTAGTCCAGCAAAAGCCTATTTTAATGCAATACTCGTATATAAATAATACAAAACAAATACAGTTGTGTACATTTATAAACTTCGGGAGTTAGAAAAAATCAAGAAACGGAGTGAATAAATGGTAATTCAGGCTTTGATTCTTCCGATTTAGCTCACAAATATGCTATTAAGTGCAATGAATTCTTCTGCATTATTTTCCAAATTAATGTTATTTTGAAATAAACTGCAGGTTTCCAAAGCTCAAAGAATATTCGTTAAATAAAGCCAATCGCATATTGTGGAAAAGTAAAAGGCAATTCCGATCACTGACAAGGAATGCAATTACAAAAATTAACTACTTCTGTGGCATTTAAAATCGCATCGTTAATAAAATCTCAACAGATAAGACGTCTTACGTGATGGCCAGCTGCACACACTGTGATTTAATTGAGTGATAATTTTTAGTACACATACTCGATTATATAGAGCTTGCCATATTGAACGTTTTTAGTTAAACATAATTTTTTAATACAACACATTCCGTAGGTCTACAATATTTTGAAGAACAGACTTTCTACTACTACTTATAAAGCATTTGACTAATTTCAATTATACAGGCACTTCAGTTTCCAGAATATCTGCCCTGTTTTGAAACGTGCCGTGCACTGATAATTCAATATTTTTAGAACCATGCCCGTATCAGTCCACGACCGACTTGTTATGTCTAATCTTGAGCAGCTGCAATTACAGTTATTGTTAACTTTACGACAGACAAATCTACCTAAATTAGTTTATAGTTTATAGGCGACCCTAAAAAGCGAGTATCAATTTAAGAGTTAGCAATACGATATAGGCTGAAATCTTGAATTTGCTTGAAAATTGGCGCGAACAGAATACCACCCCCAACCAACAGTGTTATGGTTTGTTTACCTCGACTCGGCCATATGCCATAAAGATAGAGTATGCTGGAATGCTGGTTGGCTGGCATGCAAATATACCTTATCCACTGTTATTTTTATGCAGGGAGAATCGCAAATAGCGAACAATCTGACACAACAATGGGCGACAACAAAACAATGAAAGATATGCACGAGCTGGACTCTAACAATAGGAAAGCATCGGCGGCTGGCTCTGTGGCGGCGACCTCTTTTCAAATGGACCTCGATGACGAGTCCGAACTGAACGATCCGTTCCAGGCGCTCATGGAGAAGGCCGGCAATCATGGTCGCTACCAAACGCTCTACAACTATGTGTTTGTCGCCGGCTTGGCCTTCGCCGGCGCCCTGGTATACATGAACATCATTCTGGCCCTGAATATACCAGACCATTGGTGCACCGTCCCGGGCAGAGAACTCACAAATTACACGCTAGACGAATGGAGGCACATCACGTTGCCCAAGTGAGTAGCAGCCGAGGGGTGGGGGGGAGACGCCGATGTTTGACTTATTGATAACGTTTCCAATACAATCAACACAATAGCCAAAAAGACAATCGAGGCCTCGAAAAATTCAGCAGCTGCGAGATGTACGACATGAATTTTACAGGGGTGGACGATTGGTCCACATGGAATGTCAGTCAGCGCACGAATCAAACAACAGGTGAGTGACATCAGGCAACAGAAAACAGCCAACAGCCAACAGCCAACGGACAACAGACAATGGTCAATGGACATGAAGGGTCCTTCTATCTAGCTGCCTTAGTGAAAATGTATACAACTTGCTCGGTCGTATGTACACAAGTACAGTGGAACTCAGCTTTATTATAACAATATTGCGCGCTTTTCAATTCCATAGTTAAAAGAAATATTCACGAAAACGAAAAACGAAAACAAAAGAAAATACATCTTTTAAATGTATTTTTTAAAGCACTATTTCGCAGGAAAAAGCTTTCACAGGTTCAGGTAGATCTTTAGAGAGATTTGTCTTTCTTGTAACTAATTGTACATAAGTATATTATAAATGATTTATTTCTTTTAAAATTATTTCAGAGAAAATTATTTATTTAGAGATATTATTGGAAATCAAACTTTGCGTTCCAATTAGTGCAAATAAACCAGAATACAGAAACGCTACACTATTTAGTTCTTCAAACATAGCCTTATGTAACTACTTGTACATAAGTATATTATAAATGATTTGTTTCTTTTAAAATTATTTCAGAGAAAATTATTTATTTAGAGATATTATTGGAAATCAAACTTTGCGTTCCAATTAGTGCAAATAAACCAGAATACAGAAACGCTACACTATTTAGTTCTTCAAACATAGCCTTATGTGAAGTTTTTAAAATACGAGACATTACTTTTAAGGCAAGCAGTTGAAAAACGTTGTTTAAACTGATGTGGAACTGATTGGTTAAGTGGATCTTATCAATTTTTTACTCAATTTATATTGTTTGTCCTCTGAACTGAGACGTGACAAGTTTCGTCTTGAAAATGTTGCTCCCACTCTCCGCCAATGTTTTCAAAAATTGAAGTTAGGCTTCATGCAGGATAGCAAGATAATCGGTGGCAATTGGCTTTAGAGAAGCTCGACTGTATTTGCTTTTCAGGCTTATAAATTTTTACAACTTTGCACTTTAATGCATTGCATGGCTCACAATGTTTGGGAAGCATCCGTTTCCACTCTACCCTCACCAACACCCTCAAACTGACTTCTACTCTCGCCCACAGCTTGCCAGAATGGCTGGAGCTATGACCGGACCTGGTACGAGAGCAGCATTCCCACCGACCAGCATTGGGTGTGCGCCAAGGATTTGTTCGTAACAAATGTCTTCGTTGTGGGCCGCGTGACCGAGGTGGTCGGTTCATTTGTGTTTGGACAAATGGGCGACATGTAAGTCGAAGAACGAGACTAAAGTAATAGTGGCAGTGGCTGTGGCTGTGGCTATGCTTCTGCCTCTGCCTCTGTCTAGGGTAGAAGAAACTAAGTTATGAAACGGAAAAGTAGAGAAATGGTAATTGAATTTGCGCTTCTGCTACTCCCACTATCGTTTTCAGATTTGGACGTCGGCCGGTGTACTATGTGAGCGTTATCTTCTGCTCTGTGGGGCGCCTCTGGTCAATTGTGTGCACCAGCTCGTATACTTGGTTCCTCATCATGTCCGGCATCGTCGGCTTCACCGTAAATAGTTTGTTTCAATCGCCGCAAATTATTGGCATGGAAATCTCACGGGAGTAAGTTTGAGTGCACAAAGTCCTAGTCGTTCGGCTAAGATGGCGAAGTTTTTCTAACTATCATTACATGCGTGCTGCCTAGGCAGGATCGCAGTCGCATTGCCTTCTTTCAGAGCTGTGGCTGGTCCGTAGGCACGACTCTAATGCCGTTACTCTACTGGTGGCTGGGCCACTGGGACTCCTTTATGTGGCTGACAAGTGTGCCCACAGCGCTGGTTTTAATTTTCTCCAAGTAAGAGTAAGCCAATGCCATCAATGCCGCCATCGTAAATTCAATTCAAAGTTTTGTGGTCGGCCCATTCTTCAAGCACTGTTCACTGCCTCCAATTTGATTCGTTTCCTTTTTTATGACCTCTGACAGATATGTCATTGAATCGCCGCGCTGGTTGATTAGCAAGCGGCGCTTCCGCGACGCCATTGTCCAGTTCAAGAAGATTGCCAAATTCAATGGCCGGACATTCGATGTGAGCGAAAAGGAACTGGCGGAAATCTATCGACGGGACACACAGGATGTTACCTACGGCATTGCCTCGCTATTTGGCGGCTGGCGCTTGGCCCGCAACACCATCATCATGGGCTTTAGCTGGTGAGTGAAACACAAAACGCAAAACGCAAACCAAAAAGCAATTTGCATTTCTAACCTACGCACTGATGAATCCGCACTCGAATCACTTCAAACAATTCTCTCCCATTTCAGGTGTGTCGTAGCCGTTTCCTATTTCACATTGGTGCTCTTCAGTTCGCGTATGGCGGGCAATCCGTTTTTGAACTTTCTGTTTCAGAGTATTGTCGAAATTCCCGCCTATATTGTGGGCAAATACATGGGTGAGTATTTCCGGCAAATACAAAAGCAACTTGTTGTCGATTAATCGCTTTTAGTTCTAAGCCGACTTTAACAGAATCTTTTGGGGAAAAATACATCAATCGATAAGTAATCGAAGAATATAAATAATTCTAGAATGCGAAAGATGAAATATTTCTTAATGTCGGAGATAAATAACTCATCTGTTCGTTCACCCGTGTAGTTACTGAGAACTTTACAACTCCAAAAATTTTGTTAATTAATTAATTATTGTATTTGTACTTATTCGTTGTAGACCTCCGTTATATTTTAATATACAATTATCATAAACATCAGTTTGATTATATAAGTGTTCTAGAAACAATTGGCGATAGAAAAGTAAAAGGATTCAGGGAATTGTAAAGCGTTATTTATTTACTAATATTTGAAGATTTGAAGTTAGGTAAACGGTTTTTCAAGGCGCTGCTTTTTAATGGCTCCCAAATTTGTTAATAAATAATTTTCTATAAAATTGCTGACTAATTACTGTTGCTTAAATATTTTTCCACTTTGCAGGTGACACCTATGGACGTCGCTTCACCAACTCGGTCTCCTTCCTCATCTCTTCGGTTACCTGCCTGCCCATCATAATGTATGCCTCCGATAAGCAGTACGAGGCGCTAATGACCTACTTGAGTGCCTTTATTAAGTTTCTGAATGCGCTCACCTTCTTCACGGTTAATTTGCAGTGCCTGGAGATATATCCCACCTGCATGCGACAGACGGGCATTGCTCTGGGCACCATTGTGGCGAACGCCATTGGCGTGCTGGCACCGTATCTGGTCTACTTGGGCACTACGGTAGATATTCGTGCACCTTATTATATATTGGGAACCCTCTTTCTGCTCGGCGGTATTGGGGCGCTCTTCCTGCCCGAGACATTGCACAAGAAGCTGCCAGACACCATGGAGGAGGCGGAACATTTTGGACGCAATGATGTAGGTTGAGTGATGATGGCCCAACTAATTTATAATTTAAATTATGCAAAGCAGCAGCAGTAGCAGCAGCCGGAGCCTAATTTCATTTTTGCTAAATTTAATTTACAGAAATTCTTCAGTCTGCCAAAAGCGCCTGCAGCTCTACAGGATGCGGACACGGTGGATGTCTCAACAGGCAAGATGGCGCCGGAGCTGGCGAAACTGAATCAGCAGGCGTATGCGCCTTGAAGCAGACAATCGATTTGGCACCCATCCACATCATCATCATTTTTTCGATGCAATTGTACAAGATTTTACATGTTGTGATGCTACGTTAAGTATAAAGAGTACATACGTATTCAAGTATTATGTACAAGTAGTGTTTTCCTCCTCTTTTTTTTTGGTGGTACGTAATAATAAGCTGGCCATAAATCTGCAGCCATAAATCAGAGAAAGAGATTGGGTGGCGGGTGGCGGGAGACGGGTGGCGAGGGGACGAAAGAAATCTGTGAAATGAGTTTATCAGCGCGTCTGTCAGAAATTTACAAATTACTTCAACGCCATGGGTGTCGCTTTTGTGTGTGTTGTTGGCTAATTTTATGTGGCAGCAATTTAATAAATGACGCCTGCACGGCACACACGTCGTATGCGTAATGCGTGGCAAGCATCGCTGATAAATCCACAAACACAAACGCAAACGCAAACACTCACACTCACAGAGGCGCAGCCACCTTGTGCCTGATTTATGCAAGTTATGTATCAATTTTTATCACCAGTCACAAAAATGAGCCGAGCGCCGCAGTTGTTGTTGGCAAAGTGTTAAACTGTAAGCAGACGCCGGCGCAGACACCTGATAAAAATTACTTCAACACAAAACTTGTTCGGTATATACGAGAAGTATAGTGAGAGACATACGCACACACACACGCACACCAATATTCGTTTGTGTGTATCTATCTATAGAGAAGTCGAGGGCCCAGCCACAGATTCTCCGATGCGAGCAACGTGCAACTTTTATGCGCCAAGGTGTTTCGCTTTTCAAGTTATTTATTATGATTTATTTGCCAATGTGGCGCGTTGATGTGGCACGCCAAGACGGTCCTGTGCAGCTTGTGTCCTGTGCCTGGCCTGCTGCAGCGATAAGTAAATTGTTTATCCTACTTGTGAATTATGTGTTGTGAACAACAGCAACAGCAACAGAAGCAGAAGCAGAGGCGGAAGAAGCGGCAGAGGCAGAAACAGCAGCAGCAGCAGCTATTCAGTTTGATGATCATGTTGATGTTGGCTTCTTTGCGCTGTAATGGCCCCAACCAGACTGAAGGACTTAAGGACAGACTGGCAGTCAGCCAGCTAGCAGCTAACATTGTTATGCTTTCATAAACAGCTGAGCGCAATTTTCTGATAAGCACACGGCCAACTCCACGTTGCACTATGTGGCTATTTGTTTCAATTTATCATAAAAAGCAGCACCGGAAGTCAGAAAAGCTTTGGGCCGCCATTGGCCCAACATCGCCTGTCGCATTAGGAGTTGAATGAACAGGCAATGTCTTGAAGCGGCTTAGACTTAAGGTGTCAGTCTTAAGATTTCAATAGATTTACAACAGATTTGCAGCCATTGAAGTGTCGTTGGCTATTTGAAATATTTATAATGTTTCTGTCTATGGTCTGATGTGAAAGCAAATGGAAAAGCAAAACATGCATGCTGAATATCCCCAAGTGGAATAAAAGGAAGCTTTATCAAAATAAAAACAGGTATCATTTGACCATACATCTTGTTATTGATTTTAATTTAATCTTTAGTTACTATAATCTACATGATTATTGGGGTATTGATTTTCTTTTCTACACACATCAAATGGACGGTATGCTAGGATACAATATTTAAAGTCAAATATATTCCCAAATGCTACCAACTGATTCTAGATATTTACTTAAGCCAAGAAATAATATAACAGTCAGATGGTTAGACATTAAATTCGTTTGCCTTACTTCAGTCTGCCTCATAATTATAAGAATACTTCTATAGTATATTTGTGCAATACAAAGTTGACTCAGCAGCCACAACCATAGATTTGTCCTTATATACTAGCTCTGCAAATGGACTGACATGGCTATATCGACTCTTGATTAGTATAGTATAGCACAATTCTATATATACCTCATGTCTTACATACAGTCGATCGAAACTAGTATGGGAATGAAATATACATACCTTATACAAAGTTAAAAGAATGATCTATTCATAAGGAAAAACGATATCTTCTTTTTTTTCCGGTAATGGTTTAAATGGAATGCTATAGAACAGAAAGAAAGAAAGGTGAGAAAGATCTTTAAAAGTAAAAGTAGAAACTTGAAAACTATAGTAAGACCTAACGACGGAAGTTTTTTAAAGGCTAACTATTTATTAAGACATATCCTATATTTAATCCTTTAATCCTGATTTTTCTGCAATCTTTACAAGCACTTAAGTCGCTTTTTCTGCAAATCTGAAAATATTTATATTTTGATAAGTTGAATGAAAGGACAGGCAAGTTTGATGTTCATTGTTTTGGGTGTCTTCAACTCTTCAACTCTTCATGCCATTAGATTTTCCCATCAACTGGCATCAATTTGTGTATATCAGATGGCATTATCAGACGCCGAATAATGGTCACATTTGGCGGAAAAACTGAAAATGGCAACGGCAACTGCTTCAAAGCGGCAAGACGTCGCAACTAAATAAATATTGTTGGCAATTTTCACTGTCTGGCGGGCAGCCAAAGACGTGCTTTGGAGTGCGCTCGCCCGCATAAATGCCATTTTAAAAATGACCCGTTGCAAGGAGCCAGAGTGGAGGGACAATACGAGTACTAACTATAATGAAAATAAATGCAGGCACATTAGCACAAGAATCGCAATTAAAGCAGAGGCAACAGCAGCAACAACAACAGCAACAATATCAGGAGTAGCAGCAAATAAGTAAATAAGTAAAGCAAATGGGGCGCACAGGGAAATGCATAAAATGGCGGCGAGTGCAGCGAAATGAAATGAAAAGTAAATCTTATTTGCATTAAGTAACATACAGATACAGATCCATACATACATACATACATACAGACTGAGTAGAGTATAAGTATAGCCATTCATTCATGCACATCCTTTGTAAGTGTATTGCGTGCTCTTACAAATTTCTTTGAATTTTTCATATTTCACGCAATCGAGTATGAATAAAACTATTTGCAATATTTCATGTAGCGCTGCCGCATGAGGAAAATCCACCATGAAATACTCGCAGTGCAGCGCATGAAAAATGCAACGCAATGCAAGTGGCAAGTAGAAGTGGATGTGGAAGTGTGTGTATGTGTGTGTGTGTGTGTGTGTGTGTATGTATGTGGGTGAGGAAGTGGCAAATGGCAGTGAATGGGTGGGGTTGTTGCTGTCGGAGTTCGCTGGCATGTGCCACAACAGTGATTGCGCTTTATTTGTGATAATAAAACACACCATCGAGCGCAAGGCAGAGGACCATGCAGCAGCATTGGCAGACATTTCATGAACGAGGACGAGGACGAGGACGAGGAAGAAGCTGAGGACGGGGACGGGGACGGCGCGAAATCGAACCGCGAAATTGTAACAAACTGCGCGTGCATTGGCCTTGCAGGCAGCAGAAGTCAGTGGCAGGAGAGCAGCCGTAGAAGGCAGAAAATATGGCAACTCTGGCTGGCGAGAAATATGGCAAGCTGCAACAAATATTTAAGCTCCATCGTTGCAGCAAAGTTCGGGAAAATATTAAAGAAAAACATGTGAAAATAAAGATAAACTGTGTTGTTGTCGATCGACCAGGAGTGGAGTGTCGAGTAAGGGCGGTCGAGGCTGAGACTGCTGCTGAGACTGAGGCGTTGGCGGGAGCAAGCAAAAGGATTTACTGCATATTTCATGTTCACAACGAACCAATTTTACGCTCTTCAAATCCTATTAGTCAATGGCCCTATGGGGATGCAAGGCAAGCGGGGTGGTGGTGCAGGACGCAGGACGCAGGATGCAGGGTGCAAGGTACAGGGTGCGAGCCAACGGCAGCTGTTTAACAATGTGCAAAGGGCCGTCCTAAAGAGGGAATGGTGGTGGTGATGATGGGATTGTGGCAATTGGGTGGCTTGGTTCTGTACTCAGTATATGTTTGCCGGTATATATGGTAGGTATAGTATATACTGCTCATGTGACGCTGTAGCCCACGTAGAGGTCAGCTTAGTGTGTCTGGTATTTCCGCACGATTATATCTATAAGCATGTATGGCTGTGTGTGTGTGGCAGCAACGGTGCAGTCAAACAAAAAGAGAGCACAATAGTGAGTTCCTCTTTAAGACTGAATTTAAAATTTGTCATACATCTTGATGAAAATAGCAATCTGCTTACAAAGTAATCGAATACTGCAGAACACTGTTCCCAGCGATACCCTTTGTATTGTTGAAGAATCCTTCCCCAATACGGCAGGTCAATCAATTTGTGCATTTATTTAAACGAAATCAATGTTGAACAGATCAGTGACACAGTTCTGTTTCAAATCAGTTGGCAAGTCAAACAAAAACTCTCGTTTTTCAAAAGCCATTTCAACTTTAGTATCTTTCGTCGAAGTAGCTTATAATTTTCTCTCAGTGTCCATATATATGTATCGGTATTGAAACAGGCGCTAGGCCAAATCTCAAGCCAAAATACACAAGAGCCCTCATCAATCTAGTTACTTGAAGGCATGAATTATGAAAAACATACAAAATGCAAACGGAAATTAAAATTTATCAAAACAAAAAGTTTTAAGCCGCAAAGCACACACACAATTACATGAATGGACCCACATAAGCAAAAACAACAACAACAACAACTAATATGCAACAAAATTTACAGTTCGTTAAGCAAATGCGCGCTACAAACAAAAAATATAATGCTCCAGCTAAAAAAAAAAACCAAAAGAAAATTAAACATATTACCTCAGCCGAAAAGCCAGTCAACCAGCCAGCCATTTTTGACAGAACTCAGGACTCACATGGGGTCCAGTCTAGTGGAGAGGCTGCAGCTGTTGAAAAACAAACCTCAGCTCCACCAGCAGCAGCAACAACAACAATCATACAACTTTTTGTCATGCATCGGCCCTTCGCAGCGCCCTTTATTAATTTAACAGGCTCCGCCTTTGAATACAACTTGAACTACAACATCGGGTGGTTGAAGAGTGGTGGACGAACGGACGGAAAGGGGGCGGGGGCGGGAACGGACAGTGGAGGCAACAACAAAATTCAACAAGCCATAAAACATATGAGGAAGCATGAATATTTCATAAGGTGTTGGCATTTGTGCCCATCGCATACCATTCAGCCATCCTGATCCAGATTCAGGCAGGCATCAACACTCGACATTCTCCCGACCACTTGCCTCTTCGTCCCCCGCTCCCATCTTCCATTCCTATCCCTCATTGAACTACACTGGAGCTCTCAGTTTCCCATTTCCCGCAATGAGGCTACACTTGAACTTACACTGACACGTTTGAACGCCTCCCAAATCATATCCATGCATATTTGCCAAATGTATGTAGAGGCGACTATAGGTATGACAATATACATATGCAGGTACTCTTGTATGTACGAATATTAATGTGTAGGTATAGTATTTGTTTGCTGGCGCTATTGAACTTTTTGTCTCTTTAGTTTTAGTTTTTCACAAATTGCTTTCATTAATTTAAATGAGTTTCTAGTCAAGTGTCGTCTTGCATCTCGTTATGCATACATATAGTACTTATGTATATTATGTTGTTCACGAGAATTCCATGTACTCCTATTGGATGAAACTAGTGCACAAAAGGGTGCATACAATTGCGTGTTAATGCATTTTTTTAATGTAACTCCAAGATTTTCCAACATTCTCGACTTAGCTAGGTTTAGGAGTTAAGACAATAAACATTAATTTTTGGAGTTCACGAACAAAAGAATCCAAAATGATCTCCGTGTTGCACCGAAATATACGAAGTGATAAGATGCCCATGAAGGATCAGAGCTATGGAGTTATCTTTGTCTGCGCCAAAACTATATACCCTTTACTAAGCCCAACATAAAAACCAATTCCCCCATAGAGAACTATAAATTCTACTGTTGCCGTTCTAGTTATCTATCTTTTCCCAATATTATCTCATAACAAAAACTTTCCTTTTTATACTCAAAGTTTACACACAAGTACAAATATAAAATTATATATATTCTTAATTAGCAAGACGAATCAATATAGATATGATAAAAGCTGGAATTTCGTCAATATTGTCCACAATTCAAAAGCGATACAATTATCTACTTTTAAAATTTCAAACAAATTTGTAAATTCTAAGAATAGTTATTAGCTAAACAATTAGCGTTCTCTCTTGCCTTCCTGTCAGCTATATGATTACTATAGTAATCTGAAATGGATGGGTTCGATATGTATTATTTGTGTGCATCAAGAAATATCGTCGCTACTAAATTTCAGTACCATAGCTCTAAAGATGCGGGATCAGTAGTCTAGGCATACTGATCATATAAGTGTGTACCTATAGCCTGTTATCTATATATCTAAAGAGTATAAATAAAACAAAATATTACCCTTAAAAATTTGTCTTAGCAAAGCACAAGGTACACGTTTTAGTAGCACACCGCTAGACATTAAAACTGCATATGTATATACATAAATGTCGGTTCTTATCCAAGACCGCTCTTATGCCATAGGTTATGGCTTTAGCTTTTTTCACTCACATTCCACTAACTGCGACTGATCAGGAGATCGCCACTGAAGAGTGCTCAAAATCATTTGGTGTACACTTACACTCAGCTGGAGATATTTATTCACATCTATACTTCATATTTAGACTTTGAATTAACTTCAACCTTTGAGGACACTCACTCCAACTTTAGGAAGCACTAAAAAATTAAATCTATACAAAAATACAAATTGTCCCAATTTTGAAAAAGTTAAATATTTCTACACATACTAATACAACATTTTCAAATGCTTTATTTGTTTTACACTAATTGTTTATATTTAACATACAAGATTTTGATTAAATTTTCAGCGAAAGAGCCCTAAAACATGCAAATTTATACTTAATACACATTTTGTTGCAATTACCGGCTGCCAACCAACTATCGTATGTACTAATATCTCCACCCTGCACTAACGTATGTTTGTGAAATGCTTATTTATTTAAAAAGTGTGTACAATATATACGTAATTTTTTCAACATATATGTAAGTCGCTGGCATGCTCTTCTTATATTCTATAATGTATTTATATTTTTTACTTTTCGATACACATGCTTGCAGCATTTTTTCGAATATTATTGTTAAAGAATATTTGTCATATTGGCATTTTGTTTTTTGATTTGGCATTTATTTAAACACTTACATATGTAAATTAAAATATGCATTTATGCAAATATCAATTTGCCTTTTTGCACGGCTTATTTATTGAAAATGTAAATATTGTGACTCATCAATATCCATGTTCCATCAACTTATAAATAAATACTATACTTGCAACGAGTATGTATGTCTTTATAGAAATATCTATGTATATGTTGTCTGTATATACTCTGTATACTGTATATTGATTTTATGTTTAATTGCTGAACACACTTTTATAGCCTTTTCGTATTGAGTATTTATTGTTGTTTGTTGCCCATTTGAATATGATTCGTTATGGCCAAATGTGCACTAGGCCATATAAATTTTCAATTCATTCATTACGATGCTTTGAGCAATTTGTTTGGCTGTCAAATTTACATAAATCAGCCAGAGCTCAAAGTTGATTGCCATCAGACTACTTATCATAGCTAAATTTCTAGTAACAATTAGGCGATACAATCTGAAATAGCCAACTAATTCGCGGATGTATAAAAAGTAAGGAGTTAGGAAATAGTTGCGCGGCATATTGTGAGAAAAAAACAAAAATAGAATAAAAGTACGAACAATTTGGGTAATTTTTTTATAAAGCAAACTGGTGTTCCCGTTAATTCAGCTTAAATTAAAGTAAGTAAATCGTGTTTTTATGTTACTTTTTATGTTTAAATATACATATATAAAATGCATAAGCAATAATATTTTGTTATTTGGATACTGGTATAAGCCTGTATATTTCTTTCTTTCTGGAGTCACATTCTCCTCAAGTTTATTCCTAAGCTAACAAACCCTAAACAATTTGAAACTACATATGGTATAATAATTTAAATTGCATTTCGCTTCTGCAAATGGGTTTCTCTTATGTCTACTTCAAACTATATATGTCAATAATTATGCATATTGATTTATGTTTTTTATGGTTTACATATATAAATTGCTTAACATTCGCACACCTATAACTGTGTCAAATGCGACAGCACTTTAATATTTCATTAAATTAAAGCCCAGTTGCTTGCCATACATTTCAGCTACCGTCAATTTTCATATGCCGGATTGTTGGCTGTATGGGCATTTCTTCTCCTATACATTTATATTTTGCATATTTCATATGTAGATAAATATAGAATGTCATATAACATGCCACACGTCCTACTGCAAACATTTTAATATATTTTGTAAATACATATGCGTATACGTAATATTTTTCAAACAATTTTTACTGTTGCTGCTGCTGTTGGAATTAAAACAGGAGCGTGCAACTAAATTTCACTTTGCATTTTACATTTAACATTTTACACTTTATAGCTGCCATTTTATTGCTTTTATTGTTCTGTACTTGTGTGAGATTCCCTGTAAATATGTAAGTGTATGGGTCTGTGTTTGTATTTTATATATGTAGTTAAAAAATTACATTAAAGTGGCATACAATTTTACACTTCACTGCCTGTCTATTATTTTTGTTATTTTTCGCCTATATTTAATTTCACCTTTTTTCACTGTTTGCATTTTGTTGTTGTCTATACTAGTTATTTATTTTTTGCGCATTGTTTGCGCACTATTTTCACTATTGCTGGTTGATTTTTGAAAGATTTTTTTATTGCCTTTAATTAAATTTAAAAAAAAAAGTGATAATTGAAGCTTGGCACACAATGTGAGGCAAAGGCAATTGCATAAAAATAATATTGAAAAAAGGGGTACTAGTGAATACAAAAAGGGGCCTTAATAAAAATTCATTAAGCTTTAAAAATAAAACATTTACAACGTTTAAGTGTGATATTTGTAGCAACTGCAAAATGACGATAAAGCACTACACACACACATACATAGACACACAGACGCATTTGTTCTGGTTCAAATAACTGGTTCCATAAACAAACTCAGATAACTATAATGAAATTTCGAAGCTAACTCTCGCTAGTCGATTTGACTAATTTTTATAAGTTATTAATTGCAAAAAAGTCCTTGGTTTCCCATCTAAAAGCAGCAGGAAAACTAAGCACACACGTATATTTCTATTTATTTTAAGTTATTTCATTTAAAATCAGATTCAACTTGTCTTTATTGGCTTTACAAAATTAGTCTTATTTCTTTTAACATTATTCGTAAGCTGTCACGGGATATAAAGCCTACACAAAATAAATAGCAATTTCAGAAATAAATTAAAGGTAGACAAAATACACATAGTATGTAAATCAAAAATTGTAAGTGCAGTGAGTGAGTATTTTATTTTGTTACAACAATACGAGCAAAGAGTCAGCACAAATATTATTGCACAACACTACTTCAAATGCATGGAATGTCTGGATTTTTTTGTTTTTTTTTTTTTTTTGGCACCAGACCAACACGCGGATGTACAACATCAACTTTTTGGCTGCCACAAAAAGCTAACTACTTTGGCTAATTGCTGTTTGGCAACACTTTAATGCGTCGCTCGCCAAGCATGAACGCGACTGTGCGGTTGTGTAAGTATGCGCGTATATGCGTACGTCTGTGTGCGTGTAAATCTGTGACGGCAACGGAAAAGGAAAAGCAGGCACGCACGCATAGCCTCGAAGCATTTTATGGCCATGTCGTTGCAGTTGAACTCGACTGTTGTGGCAAATGAGCTCACGTAACATCTAACTGTTTCAATTTGGCTGTTCAATAAGGCGCACAAGGAATTTAATAATAAATGCAGCTGATAGTTTAAGTATTTTTGTAGCATTTGCTGCAAATAAATAAATAAACTTGTTTTTGCACACATTTTTGTGTCTGTGTGAATGGTTGGTTGGCCTTTGCTTCCAGGTCGGTCATGCAAATGGCGCCATGACTAACCACGACGATGAACTATCGACATTTTGCGCCTTTTGGCAAATGCAAACAACATTAAAAGCCAATTTGAAATGCTTTGCCGAGGTCGAGGCAGGAGGCAACAAAAATGCAAATCGCATTTGCTGAGACGCGACTGTGCGAAAAGTTCGTTGCATACTTTTGAGCGCAACATGCAATTAAAATGCAAAAAAGACTACTGGCAGCAGGAACTCGTGCAACGCGCCCGCAGCCTCAAAAACCAAAGACTAAAATCGATGCAACAGTCCGAATGGAACTGCTGGGGTGAGGGGGGCTGCGAAGCGGGTGTGGAGTTCAGTTAGCCACGTAGCCAGCGCGCATTGCAAAGTTGAAACGGAAATGCCATGCCGACTGCGCTTCACTGTCTGCGTTGTCTGCGGTTAACGGAAGTTTGGCATTGGTGCTCACTTTCTCACTCTCTCCCTCTCTCTCTCTCTCTCTCTCTCTAATGCAAAAACTATGCGCTTAGCCCCCATGATGCGCGCTCTGCGTATGTGCATGTATGTGTGTGGCTGTGTGCGTGCGTGTTGGCTTAACGTTAAGCTTGTTTAATTTCGTGTTGGAATTTTGCATTTTGTCAACATTCTACAGAGAGTTTTTGATTGATTTTAATTTCGAGAACGGTTGCATTTGGTTCGGCATCCAAAAAAGTGTGGTATGCTATAGTTTGATGTGCACGTTGATTGTTTTTCGTTGCATGTGTGTGCATGTGTAGATTACTCCCCCACTCACTCTATCTCTTTCTCTAACCAGCTCGTGCTTGCTTATCACTTGAATTCACTGAATTCAATGTGTACTATGGACTAGTTTAATTAGCTGCTTAAATTCATTTTGCTGTCTTAACTGGTGTATCACTGGTTGCATTAATTATTGTATAAATATGTACTCGTATATGTATGCTTATATAGATTTCAATAAATATGCGTTCTTTCCTTTCCTTTTCATTTTAAATGTGTAAATCTTATGCAGCATCAATGCTGGTGGCCGTGTCCTAGGGATGCTTCGTATAATTATTTAACGGCATTTCGTTGACATGCGTATGTGCCACCTCCTTGCTGCGCTCGTGCATGCTAATGTCAAGCGGTGCACTGGCGGGTTTCTTCTGTGCGGCTTTCTGCGTTTTCAGCTGCGAACAAAAAATTAAGTGAAATTTACTAAACGCAGTGCAGTAATTAATTGGAAGTTTAAAGATAGTAATCACATTATCGTTTCTATTATGCAATTAAATCTAAAGAAACAAAATATGGACCTGTAATATGATCTTCACAATCTGACAGTACCAAGACCCAACATGTTTATGTGGCCTCCATATTTTCTTTCTTGAAAAAGCTAATGTAATTACAATCATAACCAATTCTACGATGAAGCGAAATAGTTGTTGAACATTTTATATATTTACTCGTTGTATGGTCTTCTCAAAATCCTGATGAGGCTCCGGACGTTTCATGGTGCCGCAGGTCTTCAGGCGTTCGTTGGTCTGTAAAGCAGAAAGAAGCATAATAAATTGGAGGCATATTGTGCTTTTGATTACTTCATTAACTTAAGCAGCGTTCCCACTTCAAAAGCAGCCCACAACCATCTAACCACATAAAACAAATCGACACCTCACAACAAAAGCAGCTTAAGCAAGTCGTCGTCGTCATTGTCGTTGTCATCGTCATTGCCGGAGCTTAAAAACAAAAGTTCAAAATGAAAATGTCAAATGAAATGGCCCCACCCAGCAAATACACATAATGAAAGAGCAACACGGAATTTCCCTAAAGCAACATTTCCGCAACAGACCGCATAATGAGCGACAGGCCAAGTCAAGTTTAGAATATGCACAAATATGTTTAAATGCGAGTATGCGTGCTGACCTGACCTTTTCGTCTATGTAAGTGTGTGTGTGACAGCTGCTACCAGTTAATGCAAGACTACTGGACCAGTCACACCAACGAAAAAAACAAGGTAATGAGTGCCAAAGGACAAAATTGCTTAAGCACAAAAGCACTCGACGACGACTCACAGATTGAGGACTGTGAAGGGAGCCGTGTTTTACAATTGTCGCCTGCACACTCTCATGTCGAGCGCTTAGTTGAAGTCATTTTGAAAATTGACCACAAAACAAAGTAGCGCCGGCTGGCAGGACCCGCTCTAAAGCCATGGCCAGACGGTAGTCGCCGTTGCCGCGCGCAGTGCCAAATTGCGCTTAAATATTAAATGAACACCGACAGCGCAACACAACACAACACAACAGAGGCTGTCCGGAAAGCCCCAGCAGCCGGACCACAAAAAAGCCATGGGCAGCAGCAACCGTAAAACACGAAAAGTTATAAACTCTCGGGAGCTGGAGTGAAAAAAGAAACCAAAGACAGGGGCAGCGAGTGGAGCCCTTGCATAAAAACTTACAAAACACTTGGCACGGCTGAAATAATAAAAACAAATGCGCTCGGGTGCCGAAAAAAGCGCAATCGTGTGTAGGGAATCTGCAAAAGTGGGCGACATCCTTCCTGAGGACGATGAGGCCAGGGGCAAAGCCATCAACCGCAAAAAACAAACGCGAAAAGGTGCAAATGAACGAGCGGACTAGAGATCTAGAGTGGAGAAAGAGTGGGAAAATGCTCTGTGAGGACATCCGCACAAAAGGTTAGCAACGCCTACACAACACAGTTGTCGTTGTCCAGTCGACAGTCTCCTGCTCTTGAAATACATTTGACAGTTCCTATCTCTTACTGCCGCTCTAGCATTTGCATCCTGCACCTAAGCCTCAATTTTACACATACCGGACCAAGCCGACTTCTCTTCCAGCCTTCCCTGTCCAGCCCCTTCATGCCTTGTCCTTCTCTGCTCTGAGCTGCGTGTCCGCATTGTAGGCGTTTCTCTATCTCACCGAGAACGCTTGTTTCAGGGCTACGACAACAGCAACGCAATTAACGGTAATTGCCTTTTATCGGCTTAGCCTCGACAAAGTTTTTTCTACGTGTAGTACTAGTCAACAGTGCCTGTGTTTGTTGTTATCGCGGTTGTTGTCATTGTCGTCGTTGTGGCTATCGTTGCTCCTGTTGTTGCTGTTGTCCTGATGTCGAAGTTTTCCTGTTGTGTCATCCTCCCAGTTTGTTTATTTTTAGGTTTGCACAGTTTTTATATTTTAATTAAATGTAATAAGCACAAGTTGTAGGTACATGAGTAGAATTTGTTTTTAAAAAGAAAATTAAAAACTAAAAACTAGAGCTGTATCATTATTTTTTCCCAATAGCAAATACATAAGTCCTTATAATAATAGAGTAACAGCCCTAACTATGCAATAATATCAAATTATACTATTATCCTAGTCAATTTAAAAATATTCTGTGTATACTACGTTTCGAGAGACCATACCGTTCATATTCCAATTATGTTTCTAGTTGATGACCGGGAATAAATGGAAACCTAATACTCGCCGCTTATAATCACAGCAGAGACAAATGACAAATATTTCGTATTTGTTTTACAAACTCACCTTTAGCTGCATACCCTCCGTTGCATTCAGTTCGTCTCCGCTCTGGCGCAATCCGTTCAGAAATCGTGCAAAGACTGTACGTCGCTGTTTATTTTTGTTGCGCCCCTCTGGAAAAGATACATAAGACCAACAAACAAACAAATAGACAGATAGATAAATAGACATATAAAACGGTGGGTAGACAAAGTTTCAGCACAGACCGGTGTAATTGAATTAAAAACCATAAAACCAAGGAACCGAAAAACCAGATAACTGCCTGCATATCCGCATCCGCATCCTCAACTGAGTGCCGACTCCCAATTGCCAATTACCTGTTGCCGAGAAGTCGTAAAAGAAATTGGTGCGCGCTCCCGGATAACTGTGCTGCATGCCATTCAAATTCATCGCCGACTTGGAGTCGATTGCATTGCGTGCCATCCGATTGGCCAAATCGTTCTGTGTGTAGCTATAGATCTCATTCTCCTCCCGATTGGACAGGCAACTGGATGGCTGAATGAATAACAAATGCAACGCATTAGAGGCAAACGATTGGATTGACCCAACGCGGGGCCGACTCGTAAACTGTGCTCGACCATAAAGTCACAGTTCAACTGGGTCATAAATGTGCACGATTGCCGTTAGCTGCTTACCAAATACTTGCCGGGCACATACAAGGGCTGGCTATGACTGGTGGGCATCACCGAGGAGCTCATGAGGCCACCGGCGCTGCTGGTGCCGGCCGAGCGTCGCGTCAACGTATGGCCCGTCGAGATGCGCACGTGACGCTCCTTCCACTTGGACTGGCGCACCTGTTCAATGGCGTCCAGGACATCCTCGTAAGGCATGTTGATTTGTTTGCTGTAATGTGCCGCTAGGCCTTCCAAATAGCCGCGCTTGCCTTCCTATATATGAAGAATGCGAAAGGAAGATAGGAAGTGTATGAAAACGATATTTTAAATAGTTTATGCATGAACGAGCAAATACTGCTTCTCCAGATCAGTTTCACATTTAACTGCCAACGGACGGGAATTCGTAAAACTCGTAAAAGAAATCTATATAACTGAGATTAAATGCAATTAAAAGGAAAGGAAAGCAATAACACCTATAATCTACCCACTGATAAATAATGCCCCATTCTCTATTAACTAACTAATTTAGTTGCCTCGAAACATATACTCGACCTAACGATAAATAAAACCATTTCAAACTAAGTGAATAAAACCAAAATCAGTCACGATGCCATCTCTAATTTAAAGCTCGAATAGAGGTGCTTTGTGGTTGTGTCTTTCCTGCTGCACAAGTGTTAATATCTTCCGGTAATTAGCGTAAGGTTGCCACTTAAATATGTGCGTATGCTTCTGTCTGCACTGCTGGCGGCTGTCCGTCCTCCTGTCGCTCTCCATTTGCCGGCTTGATATTCAAAGCAGCCACTGAAGCGACAACACAGATGCAGATGCAATGCATCCTTCTAACAGCCCTTCTGCAAATGCTTGCAGCAAACAACTGCATTGAGGAATGTAGTGTGTGTGTGTGTATGTGTGTGTACAAATTCATTTAGCGTCGCATTCATGTAATTCACATGCAAACATTTGTGCTGAAATGCAACTTGTCTGCAACTGTCAGTCAGTCAAGTCGCGCTGTGCCGCGTCATGCCGTCTGTGGCAACTGTCTGGAGAGTATAAACACACACGCACATATACATATATGTGTGTAGATACTCATATATAGTATGTCTGCCTTATCAGCACAAAGTGCAATTAGTTGGAGTTGCCCCAGACAGCGGCCAGAAGCTAACAAGTCCCATACCCCAACCCAAAACCCCATCCATTTGCAATCCTTTGGACCTTTTCTAACCGCTTTGTAGTTGCGCACGAGTGCAGACACCTGTCGGGCAAATTTTTACTCCACTGCATTTTCATTTCATAGAATTTTCTGCTTGCATTTAAGTTACATTTCAATTTTCCAGACGTGGTATTGCGCATACGACATGTGGTGCGGTAAGTGACACAAAATATGGCCGGCAGTGGCAAATATTTGACAACATTTGGTAGCAAACTATGTTAAGTGCGTTGCCGCCTATCTGCCCCCAAAAAGTATACGCATAACAATTCCTAATTAAAATGCAAAGCTGCAGCCTCTGCAAAACTTTCCACACACACACACACTTTGTCTGGCACTTCATCCTGCTCTACGAGTATGTGCTCGATCACTTTTGAGGCATGTGCGGAAGTGTTGCCTGCCTGCATAATAAACTGTCGTTGAGAACGTTGCACATTAATGCGTGTGGTGGCTGTCAAAGAGTGTCAACAGTACGCGTGCTCAATAGCCGGGTGCCACCACAGTCAGCACACCCCGCCCCTCTTTAGAAAACTTTAAATAAAGCAGCCACATATGTTTTGCATTTTATTTTTTATCTATGTCTCTCTCTCCGAGTCTTTGAATGCAAATGGCCCTGAACCAGTGACATGTTTTCTGTGTCGCAAACACAAAAAACTACAGCTACAAAAAATGCATGAAACTGCAAATAAACTGGGCATGGAAAAAAGCGGCATCAACATCGAATGCGCCGCTTGACATGCTTGTGGCGCTCATCACAGCCACAAAAGTTGCAACTGACGATGAACGAAATGTATTTTCAATTGCGTCCCTGCAAAGCGTCATAGTGGAGCGAACAAGTCGAATAACGTAAATGGAAAACCCTGCCAAATACTGTATTAGTATTAATCTCTAGGATTAGTTACGATATTTTGATGAACATTAACGTTAAATTTGCATCCTTGTAGCGAAAGATAAGGAAACAAAAACGACTTGCATGATTTCGACAGGATGTAACAGATGTCTCTCAAATGTGATTTTAATAAAATTGTAGGTATGGGAAAAAGTCTCATAATAGTAATATCATAAGAGATATATACTCGTACTATTGTTAAAATTATAAATTTCAATTGAATATATAAAAAACAACAACAACAAAAAACAGAAATGAAGTTACTCTTGCAACATTGTTCGATTACATTTTGACCAGCACTTTGGCCTTTTTGGCATAATAAATGAGTACGTACTATCATAAATTCATAACAATACTGTTTTGTGGTGAACTAGTCCCACTGTTTGCAAAACTCATGCTTTATACCGACTTTAGAGCTCAGCATTATATCTAGGTGCGTCCCTGGTGGTGTTGGCTGCCAATTTTGCATGTCCACAACATTGACTGTCCATTAAATAGTTACCAAATTTTTATGGGGCCTTTAACTCGTATGCAGCGCGCTGCGCTCTCATTTTATCTAAACTGCCTTGCCACAAAAATAAACAAAATTAGCGCAATGTAAAAACATTTGGGTGGGCAGCCGGCATATAATAAAATAAACTTTACAACCATGCAAAACAGTCACCAGCAACTAACGGGTTGATAGTGGAGGGTGTTGGGCGTAGGGCGTTGGTTGGTATATGGTTAGTGGAGGCCTGTGGCTAGCCAAGCGGCCACTCGGTTTAACTAAATTAAAATCGTGTTAATTTCACATTAGAGCGCACACAGTGGAAATCCCCAAACGGTGGCCATTACAAACAAGCGGCAACTGTCACACGTTGTGCCACAGCAGCAGCAGCAACAACAACAGCAACAAAAACTGCAACTACAACCATAAACTGTACAACAATAACAATACCCGAATAGCAACACTGCCCATAAAATTAATAAGAAACAAGAAGCATTTTGTTCAAATTAGCATTTCAAATGTGCTATAATGTGAAGTAAATACAAGTATTGTAAATTCCTGATGATTTCTAAAACCTAAAATGCTCTGTTATTTAATGTTTCTTAAAATAAATTAAAATATTTTAAATGGACACCCGTATGTATTCTACAAATTTTCAACGATTGCTTGAAAACTGGGAAACAGAAAGAAAATTAATTTTGAAATACAAATTAATTATTAAATACGGCAAAAGCCAGAACAAGGCAGTTCATTAAAATGTGAAACTTTATTTCTAAAAATGAGCGGTAGTTATATTTTAAAAATATATAGTTTAAAGCATTAAAATCATGTTGGATAGTTTAATTGGCCCGCACATGAGGATTGCCGCAACGATGCAGCCGCTAAACAAAATGACCAAGATAAGTGTGCATGCGACCAGCAGCTTGCCATTGGTCAGAGAGGGTAGCTAACAACTATGCAGGGCCCCTGGGGAGTCACACTCACCGGTGTCGAGTAAGGATGTGCTGTCAGACGTATGCCGTCCGCCTCCAAATGCCGCTTCATCACAGCCTCCAGCTCCTTCATGGTCACAGGCGTATCACAGTCCGAGGCGAGAATCTCATTGCTGTTGCTCAAGGCCTTCGGATCGTTGATGAGCACATAGACAATGGCAGCACCCTTCTCACGCAGCGTGCGCACACTCTTCAGCAGTTTGCCACGATGCGCCGCACTGTCCACACCAATGGCATCCAGATCGATCTCTCCGATTTGTTTGCATATCTCCAGCTCATCGTAGCCGTTCTCTAAAAAACTTTCGGCATACTGCGGTAGACCAATGGTGCGCAGCCATTCGCAGACGATGTTGTGATGTGGCATATTCGCGTATCACGTGGCGTGGGGCAGCACCGCAGAGGGCGCGGCAATGTCCAGCGGTGCAAACGAGACTTTTGGCAGTTTAAGAGCGGGCTTGATGGGTTTTGAAATGTTGGAGGCGGATGTTGAGCTTGAGCTGGCACTGCCGCTGCTGTTGTTGTTGCCGCCAACTGCAGATGCTGAACCCGTTGGCGGCTCAAAGTGGCTGAGTGGATAGCCGCTGGTGTTGTTGCTGCTGGCGCTGACTGCGCTGCCGCTGTTGTTGTTGCTGCTGCTGGCCGTTGCCTTCATAGCAACGTTTTGTACACTTTGTAGTGGGTGGGTGGTTGTTTTTATTTTTATTGATGGCCTGCAAGTAAATGGAGAGAGACAGAGAGAGAGAGAGTAAGGAAAAGGGAGGAGTTAGAATGAAAGCCGGCTTATGGTTAAGTGTTAGGCCTGATACTGATACTTAATTCGGTTTGGCACTTCCGGCGCCCATATAAGTATGCTACGAGAATAGCTTTGTTTGGCCTGGAACATCTTATGCATAGGCAGGTATAAAACGCATTTATAACTGACTGGGCAGCAGCCATATCAATTTGTGTTAATAGCAGTCATTGTTCAAGCTCACACACACACATTCACATTGTCGCCTATAAGCACTTAATGATAATGCTCGGTCATGTACACGAGCTACTAGAACACTTGAATACGTTTAGCCCCGGAAGCCACTTGCATATGAATAAGCCACTTAAAATGACAGATGAACTAAACACACACACTCATACACACACACACACATACATACTCCTGCAATCAGCCGACAGGCATAGACATATGAGCAGACGTTGCGCCCCCGGCCAATAGACAAAAGACAAAAGGAAGTCGTCTAACTATTTACAATGACTGAGCAGACAGTCCAAGCTGGGCCTCGACAAAAATATTTTGCTTGTCAAAAACTAAATGCAAATATCACTGCAATCCAGCCAGCTCACAGTAGTCCATATATATTTATGTTTGGTTACACGTTTAAAATTATGTTTTAATTTAAATAGGTAAGCTGTGTTACGAGACCCCAAATATTGCAATCTAAGCTCAAGCAATACAAAATCGGGATATCTTTGCCTTGTTTAAAAGATTCTTAAAAATTATAAATCAATTCTGGCGCACAAACAAAAATGTTATTAGCGATGTGTTTTTTTACATACTTGGTTTATTAATTAAATTTTCATATGATGAATTCAGAATTCTTCAAGAATAATAAAAATAATTATATATATCAAAGAAACACCCCCAATACAATTTGTTGGACCTTCCTCCTAACATAATATTAAAAAAAAAATCAATGAATACTCAAATTTTAAGCCTTTAGTTTTGAAGTCAGCCCCAGAGTGCCCTTTGACACTCAAGGGCAAGCTGTTGCGGTTGTCTCAAAAATATTTGATGCTATTTCCTATACGCATTCGTCTGCCTTACATCAGGTGTCCACTCGTGCGCAGACATCGCTCAGTACTCTACAGCAAACTTAAAGTAAATGCCAACCGGAAAAACAAAGACACAGACATTCACACACTCAGAATCCCATAAACAATGCCTTAATGAAAATAATGTGGCTACATTTTGGAAGATGCCATTTTCCAGCACGCATAGCTGTTATCGTCATTAAGTGGGTGGACAGAGGTCCTACTCTGTAGACAACTCTTGGGCGTTGATTTATGCATTGACATGGCACTAGGTCGACTCTGTACTTCTACTTGTGTGTACGTGTATGCGTGTGTGTGTGTGAATGTGAGCGAGCAAGTGAGACAGCACTAATTGTCTTTGGTTTTCATGCTTTTCTTATTGATAAACACATGCGGTGCAAAATACCAAAGGAAAAAGCATTCTTGTGGGACGCAACAGCAGGGCTTATGAATTTTCAGCTATAAAAGGGTAATAAACTTCTTCACCATGAATTGGCAGGCGACAACAAGACCGACGACGAGTTCATTTATAACTAATGTCGCTTAATAATAGCACTTTATAAAATGGGGAAATTAGTCTGCAGTCCATTATTAGATTAGAAAAATTTAATAAAGATATTCATGATGTGTGATATTTTATTTAAGTGTATTTCTAAGTACCTGGGAGCTCTTGAAGCTCAGTTGAGATCCTTCTAAACCATCATAATTATTTACATATTTTTAAATAATTTACTACAAAACCTAACTAGTCAGCGAATTAAATATAAACCATACTGTCTCCGTACAACATATTTTTCATTTATTCGAATTTTTACAATTTTGCCTGATTATGCACAAAAAAAACAAAACAATTGAATATGTACATATGTATAGTAGTATGTTTTAATGTATTTTTTGTTTCTCTATATTTATATTTAGTTTATGTTAAGAAAACAAAGTACTAGGTGATGGGGTGAGTTTCGCAACACTTGGTACTTTGTGCATACCTCACATCTCAAAATAAAATGATCTTCTTATGGACGAATCATCCTATGTTCGATTAAATAGTGCTGCTAGTTCATTGGAAATTTTATGCGACTCCACTTGCTGAAGTCATAATTGAATTGTTCTTATTACCGGCAAACTCACGTGCTTTCGCTCAAAACTAACTACCACAAACTCTATTTCAATCTGAATTTTTTGCCAGTCTTAATTCTGACGTTCATATCCACAATATATTTATGAAATAATACGAACAAATTTCTAAATAATACTAAATTTCCAATTCCAGTATCCAATCGATAAATAATTGAGCTAAAAACCATCCTCTCTTTTAAGTTAGAATATTAATACTCTTGTTGAATTAATTTTCAAAATCCTTGAATAAACTTCAAATGTTTGATTAATTTCTTTAAATCAAATGCATTTTCGTCGGCTGTTCGCACACACAAAAGTCGAATACAAACCTTTGCAAATCTCATCCGACATCGCCGCTGCCTAACAGCATGTCATGCGCACGCCCACCCCCGTCTTTGCAGCTACCGCACATTGTTAGCATAATAAACACATAATAAAATGCATAAGGCAAAATCAGTAAAGTCAATGTTGAAGATATTTTGCATACTACAAGGCTGAAAGGACACTACTAGCCAGGACACGACAGGGCAAGGCAGGGCAGGGCAGGTTTGGAGAGTTGCAGCTGCTATATTTACGAGCAGCACGACAAGAAGTTAGAGCAGAACCACAACTACAAGGTGCAGGCACAGTTAATGAATGCTACACTGCCAAAGTTGATCTTACAAACAGAGTCAACAATTCCAAAGCTGCATAAAAGGTTGCATACAAACAGGCGCGCAGTGTAATTACATGACTGCCTAACAGTACATGTATAGATGTGTGTGTGTGCTTGCACATGCGGATGTATCCTCAGGTAGCCAGTCGCATTGCCCGATAAGCGTCTTAAATTTTCAATTTCATTGTTTATTAAGTGCTAAATAATTGTGCTTGTGTATGTGTGTGTGTGTAAATGTTTGTATAATTTGCATGTATGTGCGTATGCGTGTCAGCTTGTGGCAATTGTCAAAAGGTGTTTTGCTTGCGCACGATTTCCGTTTGTAATTATTGTGCAAATTTTGTGCAATCTCCGGTTACCGGGTTTATGAGATTTTCCACTTTATCGTTCATGTATTTACCGGCTGCACGATCCTTTGAGTGTGTGTGAGCGTATATGTTTGTGTTTAATTAAGACATTGATTATGTGCAGGTTATTATTAGTTCACAAACGCCTTTGAGGTGTGAACATTTCATATATTTGCCACCTGCCTTTGAACACATTTCCAAATTTAAATGCTTTTGCATAGCAACGGGTGCATGTTTTACTATATTTTCTTTTTTATTTTTTTATGTGAGTTTGGCAAACAGCACAAGTAATTAATTTTAATATGAAAGTCAAACACACACACACACACACACGCACACAATTGTCATATAATTTGCCGTCTAGACAGTGGAAATTTAGTATTTTCAATTAACTGCAACAGCGACGGGGGGCAGCAGGAATAACAACAATGCAGGCTCACAAAAAAGGCACACAATGCATAAACGGGTGAGCATGTTGACAAACCACACTCACACAAGCACACACACGAATATATGCAAATGCAATGCATGTAAAATGGAGGGAAAAACAACAAGTCACAGTGTTCAAGTCGGATATGGAATACCCTGCAAAATATGCCTCATAAATTGTAAGCCAATTCAAAACCTAGCCTGAATAACGACCGTAAAAAATATAAATAGCAGCTTTTTCTTATTATATCAGAGAGCTATATTTGTAGCAAATAAATGTGACTGTGTAATTAAAGCATTCCAGACGTTAATTCCAATTTTTAAAGATGTAAGGGTATATTATTTTGCTGTGTGTAAGCTTGTAACGCCTTTAAGGCCTAACACAAAAATAAATAGTAATAGTGTTTGTTGCATGAAACAGTCTATATAGCTTCGTCTTAGAAAAGGATAACTTTTTAATTAATTTTTATTGAATTTGTAAAAATCCAAATAATTTGTTGGGTGATGATTAAACGACTTAAATATCTGAAGATATAACATTAAGAACTATTTTTCTAACTATAGATTGCTAATTAGGTCTATTCACGTCTGTAAAACGAGGTATAGTTGGCCGAAAGGCAATCAGAAGCGTTTATTATAAATTTAATTCGATTCCTATATTAATTGAGGTATGAAATAAATATACTCGTGTAAATGTTAATTTTAATTAGAAAAAAACTAATTTAAAACTTATACAATAAAAATAAAACCATAATAATAAAGCTTTATACATCCATCCATACGCTTAAAAACTTATGATTTGTACCAGATTTGAGGATTCCCCTAATTAGATAGCCGCGTGTTCCTTTCTTTTTAATGTATCTTTTTCTTTTAAACCATCTGTGTTGCATTTGTACTGGAAGTTACAAGTTTTTTAAAACATGTGAGTATTAAATAATGTTACATTATAATTAAAAACAAAACTGTTAATTCATTTTGAAACATTATATATTTCCTATTTACACTGATCATCCCCTATATTCACTGACAATAATTCTATATACTACTTCGTTGCTTTGGATGCAGGGTACAAATATTATATGAAGCTTTG
Organism: Scaptodrosophila lebanonensis; assembly: GCF_003285725.1. Taxonomy (NCBI): domain Eukaryota; kingdom Metazoa; phylum Arthropoda; class Insecta; order Diptera; family Drosophilidae; genus Scaptodrosophila; species Scaptodrosophila lebanonensis. The sequence continues at coordinate 15,598,830 of NW_022060538.1, forward strand.
GGGCCGACTTTAGTGCACGGAATCGACAGCTGCAGGCTAACAGGCGCACAGAAAATGGAAATGCGGAAAATGCTAGACTGTATGTCTAATAAAAATTTCCACCTGGCTGACTGCTCGCTCTCAAGGTTGGCTACAAAATTACATATGCAGGCGGCACTGCTTCGAACAGCTGGCAATGCGTACCTCAATCTGTCAGTCTGTAGCTGCATATGTCTCTCTGTGTGTGTTTATATGTGTCTGCTGTCAATGCCACTGCACCTGTCTGCACTTGGCATTTGCAGTCGGCTGCAGTCGTCGGCACTCAAATGCAGCCCCCCAACCTCAGTTGGTAGGCACTTGCGGTTGATGGAAGCCTTCTAAGCGACAAGTACATGCACGCACATATACGAGTATTTAAACAGGACCCCTTGATCCTTCGTCCGCCCCTACCACTGTCAATGCTCCAGCTAGCCGAGCCCTCGGCTGCTTAACAAAGCGTGCGATGTTAACGGCTTCGATTTCACTTTTTTATTCCTTTGCTTGCCTTTCCTCTTGCTCCTGTTGTCCTTCCTGTTATTTTTGTTGCTGTTGCTTTGAGTCGTATCATATTTTCGTTGTCGTTTTTAATTGAAATTGCATTTCCTCCATTTGTTTGCACATAATTGAAATTTTTAATAGGACTTGTGCACACGCCTCTTATGCAAATTTGAGGAACTCAAAGACGAGAAGCGAAGTTTTTATGGAGGGTTTTTGTCCTCCTTTCCTGTGTTTGGTGCAATGAACGTGCATTTTACAAATCTTTGCATAGAAGCTTTCAAGCCGACAAGTAAACTGATGAAAGAGATTATTGCTTTAAAATATAAAAAAATATTTCAGAAGCGAAAAAAAACCTTTTTATGTATGTGATGAAGAGTATTTGCTAAAGTGTATAGAATTGGGGCATGTGTGTCTCGAGTTGTTCATTGAGTATTCGAACAGACTGCACAAATACTTACATACACATCTATTCATATATCAGAAAAAGAATCTTATAACGAAATACATTATAATAAAAATACATTCATTAAGTGGTACAGTAAAATATGTATATATTTAATTGTTTCGGAATGCAAATTTTGTTTGCACGTGGAACAATATGCATGCTTTCTATATATGAAATTGTGCTGCCAATCATAAGTTCCAGTGGCGTTATACTTGTATGTAACTAAAGAAAACCTAGAGGGAGACCATCAAAGCTTTTTGCGACCAATACATGTAGATCAACATTGACAAATTTAATATGATGACTTTTCTTCTCATCGAATAATTTCACAAATGTGTGTCAAATAATTTCTGACAAATGTCAAATATTGGTATACCAGTATGTACATATGAACACACTGGTAGACTATAACTGATATACATATATGTATTATAAATATAAGTATATATGACCTTAAACAGCACAATATATTCGAATATATATATGTATGTAAAACTGCCATTCGCAGTGTAAATTAAAGCAGTTTTCAAAGAGTGCTTGGAAGTATTTTGTGAAAGGGGCCATGAAATGCAATTAATAGTCCCAATTACTTGACAATTAATTTTCAATGGAATAAACTATATCACTCATTGCTGACCTATTTGAAAGGTAAGACAGTTGACTATTTAATTGCAATTTTTTATAATAGGTAGCATTCAAACAGGGATCGATCGAATATATGAAACTAAAAGAAATCTTATAAGGAATCTTTCTAGGGCTTATAGTCTCCGAGATATAGGCGATTATACGAATGGAAAATCGGGAAAACCCCCATAGGGTCTCTCTAGCTCTTATATATATCTCTGAGATCCAGGTGTTCATACGGACGAACAGACGGACAGACTGACAGACAGGGCTAGATCGACTCGTCTTGTCATGTTGATCAAGAATATATATGCTTTGTGGGGTCTGCCACGCCTCCTTGTGCCTGTTACATTTTTCACCTCTCGCAAACCTTATATACTCCTGTACATTTCATGTACAGAGTATAAAAATTATGATAGCTATATGGTATGAAACATACGAGTATATGTGGGAATGATGTGGCAACGATGCACAGCCAGCCCGACACAGACTTTTATCGATAGATTCGGAAAGAAGAGGAAAGTAAGCAGGCGAAAGGGGTCATGTGCGCTAAAGACGTACATATGTGACAACATTAAGACAACGAAAGGTGCAAGACGTGCGCTAAAGATTAATTAATACACATTCTCAGACACATTTTGTTAATTTATATAATCAAGCCCAAAAGTCTATTCACAAATAAATTAGTTGAAAAGACCAGCTCACCCACAGATTCAAGGATATATAAAGTATATCGACCATAAACAGTCAGATCTATAATAGTTGTACCTTCTGAAGGTTCCTTTAAGGTTCTAGAACACTCTCGCCATATTCTATGACATATACATATATTATACTATATGTACCTGTAGTGTCGCAGGGGATCTCTTCTGCCATTTAGAGAATTCGCACAAACCTCAGGTTATATAAAGTTTACTTTTGCTTCTAACCACAAAATGACAATAACACAAAACTATAATACATTTTCTCCACATTTAAGTAAGTTCTAAGTTCTATGCGAAATTAAATTTTCCCGTGCCTGAATTATACATTTTCCCGTGAGCTTATATTCATAACAGTTGTCAGCTCAACGAACGTGCATATATTTAACCAATTGCAGTTTAAAAAGGAATATATCAATTCTATGTATTATAAGCAGAAACATTTTATAATAAGACGCACTGCCACAGCTTCTACTTTAAAATATTTACTGACATACTTTAGACTGATTTTCAAGCATAATCTTTGAAAATATACTTACAATATGTGTGTAGTAATCAATGTATCACTTGTCGAGTGTTGTGTATGTGCTATGTCTTTTGTTGTTGTTGCTGCTAATCCTTGCACACAATACGCAAAGTTAAGCGGCTTTGATGCAGAAGGGCGTGTTATAATCAAATGCTTTTACACTTCATTTGTAAGATTTTCGGGGGTAAGTTGATGGCGCTATTAAGACATAATCATTACATGGTGTGCCCGCCACTTGTTGTTGCCTCACACGCCCCTACCAAATGTAGTTGTTGCTATGGGTGCCAATACAAACACGCAACCAAACGACGATGACAACCAAGGGGCTCAGATTCAAGCGGTGTGTTGCGAGGGGCCGACGGGGCAGGATGCTCGTTCATTCGTTCGTACCAACGGTCACACACGCACAATTATGCCGTTTGATTTATGGATGGCGAGGTCCAAAACCAAAAAGACATGCAACACGCGCGAACGAGCCAAACAAGCAACGCCAGCAGGGCCAGCAAGGACAGCAATAGCGGCGGCTTAGTGCGGCTCAGACGGCCAATAACAACAACAACGATGGCAACAATGAACGATGGCGAATGTCGACAAACACGAAAAAATGGCGCGAAAATGACCAAAACTGCGGAAACGCAACGTTTGCTTCGCTCCACGCTCTCACAAATTGCGGCCGCGAAAATGCAAATTGAAGCGCACACACACTGCCTGGCAGACACTCGCAGGATGTGGGCGGGAGATCGCGAATTTGCGGATGGCGTCACGTTTTGCACGCTCCTATAAATCAGCGCATAGACGAGTTGATTGCAAGCAAAATAAATGCATAATCAAGGACAAATAAAACAACGGCAGCAAACGAAGGAAAGCCAGCAAACCAAACTAAATGCAGGCCTACACACAAATCAAAAATCGCGCCTACGCTAACTGCACTTCGTATGTACGGGTATGACTGACTGACTGACTAGCTGGTGAACGAGGCAATGGCGATGTGTTGTTGCAGCTGCCACACGTTGCAGTGAAAAGCGCGCGCACAATACGGGAAAAAAACGCAACCAAAGTATGCAAAGCACGCGAACGTACTGTGAGGCCTGCTGGCTGCCACGCAGTCGAGAACTCGCCGAGAAGTTCTCGAGGAAAAGCAGCCACCGTCGCCGTCGCTGTTGCCACCGTTGCCACCGTTGCCGCCACCGCAGCAGCAGCAGCAGCCAACGACCGAGCAACGAGCGCGGAGCAGCGGAGCAGAAGCTTTGCAAACGTTGCAAGTGTTTGTTGTAAGCGATACCCGCCGCGAGGGAGCTGCAACAACAACAACAACTATTGCACAGTTGGGGAGGTTTTACAGCAATAGCAGAAGTACCACCACCAACATGTCTAAGTGCATTCAGCCAGGCAACCAGTGAGGCAGCCAGCCAGTGGAGGCAGTGGCGAGCTCGAAACTAGGTGAGCGGCTGGTGCGGTGCAGTGTTTGCAATCAGGCAGGCAGACTGGTAGGCCGAGCAGAGGCCACATGAGCCAAAGCGAGACAAGTGACAGACGACTCTCTTGTTGTTGTTGTTGTTGTTGCTGTTTACCTCAGCTTAGAGGCAATGTCTGACGATCTGGCACTGACTGAATGAATGAAAGACTGAGTGACTAAATGACTGACTGAATGACTAGCGGACTGAATGACTAGTCGGCTGAATGACTAGCGGACTGAATGACTAGTCGGCTGAATGACTGACTAAATGACTGCCTGTTCGCTTGATTACACTGATTAAAAAAAGTGACGAAAAAACTTTCTAGATTTAGTAAACTTGTAAGATAAATGAGATTTTATTTACCATTCTTACACAGATTAAAATTTTATGTTTTAGGTGTTGCAGGCGGGTGAATCAACCATAAAAAACCAACCATAACAGATGCCACAACAATAAGTAGCATAATTTCAGTGCATTTATTTATTTTAACCTTTCGAGGTACTATTTATTCTGAGCTTAAAATATTCTGCACTTTAAAATACAAGAATGGCAAAAATCAAATTTCAACCTCATAATGAAATAATTTAATTAATTGTTTTGCTTTTGATTGATTTGTTCATTTAAAATGCAATTGTTTTTCTCGGTGTAGCGAGTAGGCTCGCTCGCTAGCCTGCAACAAGACACAAAACATGAATGAGTTGTGAAGCAAATGAAGTGCTACGGTTGACGAGCTGCTGCCTGCCAGCACAAAAACACAGAACACAAAAAAATGCAAACTGACACACACACTAACACTAACCCAGGCATACGCAAACACGTACATACATACATATATGTATGTAGTGTATATATAGTAAGCAGCTACAACCCGCACCGTGTTTAAATATAGCAAAAGCTACAGCAGCTAAAAAAAGGAGTATACAAAAAAGTGACGTAAAATGCAACGCTTGCAACGGCAATGTCGCTGCATTTTGCAGGAACGTCGGCGTCGGCAACATCCGCAGCAGCGTTGGAAGCGTTGGCAGCGGCGTCGGTGGCGCTGGCGCTGGCGGTGGCGGCCAACGCGCAGACAACTTCGCAAGCTATCATGTCACCGCCGTCCTCATTTGTCTCGCCTGTAATACTTCTTCATTTTTTTTACGTGCCGTGTTGTTTTTTTATTTTAATTTCTTTTTTGGTCGCAACTTGCCTCAGTGGCCGTCCCCGTCTTTGCATCGCACATAACGGTGGCGCAAAGGGAACGACGGCAGTTTATTTTTTTTGCGCCTAGGCGCATATTTTGTGCTTCATCATGCTCGATGCTGCCACTGCTGGCGTTGATTTTGCAGCCTCTGCCGTTGCTGCCGTTGCTGATAATGACGACTGTGATGATGAGGGTGAGGATGATGACGACATATGCAAATAAACTTCGGTCGCTGATTTGCAGACCAACCATTCTGCAGTTGTTGTTGCCGCTGCTGTTACCGTTGCTGTTGTTCCCGCTGGCATTGTTGCCGTCATCAGCAACAATTGATGCGCCTAAAGGACCACAGAACGAGTGCATGGAACTTTGCAGCTCACAGGCAGGTGCACGACTGCAAACTACAATCCCATAGAGACGCGGAGAAAACCGGCGCTGCCATCGACCTTGAAGTGAATGCAACAACATGGAGTTTGTGCAGCACCCTGTACGGAATGCAGCAGCAATAGCAGAGTTCCACGAACAGCATCAGCTTCGTTAGTCGTATTGGACGCGTATGACCGAAAATAAAAATACAAAAATTAATCAAAAGAAAATTACAAACAAAAGAAGCAGCAGCCACAAAACAGACGCTGCAGACGGCAGCAGACAGAAGCAGAAAGTCTATGCCGCAGTCGTTGAGTTCTTGACGTCTCTGGTAAAAAGCGTTGCATACACATAGGTTGCGCCACAGACCAAGGCACGTAGTTGTACAGGCGCATAATGAAGGCCCAGACATAAACGTGCCGTAAACTCTGGCCGCCCAGTCGAGACACACACGCACATACAAAGTACCCCTCCCTCCCCATATTTATGTGCGTAGCGTGTATTTTTATACGTTGACAAAGCATTTTGCGTGTCATATAGAGCATGAGCGTATCACATGCAAAAAATGGTGTACAGTCAGTAGCAAAAGTGTTTGGATTAAGAGAAGCTGATTTCAATAATTTATCATTGGAACCTCTAAAAAAGTAGCTTCTGATAAATAACAATAGAGAACGATACAGTCGAGCACGCCCGACAATAAAATAGCCTGTACTCTCCACGAAAAAGGGGAAACAAATTTTATTAAAAAAAAAACAATTATTTAATTAAATTAGATTAAATATATTTAATACATACATACCTACATATAAAAGTGAAGACATTTTTATGTACAGTTTCAACAGCATGCATTCATCGTGTCTATGCGTCTATAATTATGTTAAAGCAGCAACAACAATAACAGCTGCGGAAAGAACTTCGGCAGAGAAAATGTTTATTAATTTATTATGGCTACAACTTTCGGTATTTGTCAAATCAGAGTACAAAATGCCAAAAATTACGGGAGCTATGGAAAAAACACGAATTGCGGGGGAGTGGGGGGGTGTATCAGAAAAAAACACAAATCTGGATACCAAGTTTGGTTATTCTAGCTCTTGTACTTTCTGAGACCCTTGCGTTCATACAGACAGACAGACGAACAGACAGATGGACATGGCTATATCGACTCGTCTTGCCATCCAGATCAATAATATATATACTTTGTGATGTCTGCCACGCCTCCTTCTGTGTGTTACATATATTCGCACAAAACTAGTAAATTTTGAAATAATTTCTTCTCTACATTTTTAATTTTTTCTCTAAAAGAGGCTTACTAGCTGGCTAAGAAGACTCCGATTCTCTGTAATATAGCGTCTTATAAAACTTCTTTAACTGCAATTTTCTTTGCAGCATCAAGCTACAATATTTGTAATAAACACACATGCAATACGACTACTTGTCAACATATTTTTCACACTTACTGCATATAACAAATTTTTATTGTGGTCCTGCTTTTTGTGCTGATGCGGCTGACTTGTTGGCAAAGTAGCAGCCATTGCTTCCCGCGTATCATCTGTCTCGCCACGTTGTCTGCTCTGTTCTGCCCTGCCCATGTTCTATTCCCACTCCTTTTTATCCCTTCCACATTTCCTTCCCCCGCCTTTTGCACACAACTTTTATCGGCCTTGTTTTGATAGTTTGCAATCAGCTCGTAGAGCTCCTGATTCTAAGCCTATTAAAACGTTTTGAACGCTTGAAAGCTTTGCCAGCATTTTGTTGGTTTCTCGGGCTGCAGAAAAAGTTGTTGCCAGCTAGAAATGGATAGGCCCAAAACAAAGTTAAGCTGTCATCTGGAGCTGCTTTGAATGCTTGGCTATGTGTGTGTGTGTGTGCGGGTATATGTGCTCATGTGCGATGCAGACGTCTGCGCCTCTGTTAATAATTAAGCCAGAGTTCTCGTTAGAGACGTCGCCTCATTCGTTGGTCGCTCTACCTCGACGTCGACGTCAACGTCGACTTCAACATCAACGTCATTGCTGTGTTTGTTTGTCTCCAGTAGCAAAAAAAATATGGCAGCATTGCAACAAAAATCGTTGCAAGTCGAGTGGCGGCCGTTGGCAGAGCACGGTGGTTGAATTTTTAGCAGAGTGTAAATGAAAAAAAAAAAGAGTTGCGATTTGTTTCTGCTGTTGTTGTTGCTGCTGTGCAACACATGCGCCATTATGCAATTGATTTTTCTTTTTTTAGCACTTTTTTGTGCCTGCGTTGTTGTTGTTGTTGCGATTCAACGTTTTTAAAGCTCTTACTCTCTCATTTATTTTTTACATCACAATTGTGTGGGTGTTGAAACTGTAGAAGGGTTGTAGCAGCGGAAACTTGAGCGCCCAGGCAGCGGGTTCATTCACCTTCCAGCAGACTAATTTGAGTTAGCACATGTGCCTAATTAAGCTGCAGTCAAAGCCCAAAAGTAGGTAGTAACTCATTACAAAAATTACTCCAACAACTGATTTGCTGAATGCAGATGTGTGTGCCTCCAAAAGGTGTCTAAACTGACGCTTCATGTGCAAAATCACATAAACAAACTGCATTTCTCCCTTTGAAAGCTTGAAGCGAACACACAAACACGCTAATACACAAAGCGAAAAGAATTCCTTGGACTGACTTGCCTTTCTTTCTATAATAAGAAGAATCCAACCAACCGTTGCTGCTTAATTAATCTTTCAAAAAAAATCTCTCTATATTAAGCAATGAAGCAAAATGCATCAGATTATGTTTTAAGATTCCCATACTATACTTTAGATACAAACATATGGCATAAACGACGAGTCATATCTTAGTTCGATACAACGAAGATTTCAAGTCTACAAATCAAAAAAAAAAAGTGACAATGTATTTATTTTAAAAAATGTTTGAAGGGTATTTCATAACAAAACAAGGTGAGTTTCTTCTAGTACTAAAATTCTAGAAGATACGGTCATTTCCACATATACATTCGTAGTGACTTTCGCAGGCATTTGCCTACCTTTTTGTTCATTCATATTGCTATTTCTCTTAGTGTACAATTACAGTCTATGTGACTGCAGACGGAATTTCAATGGCCCGTGCGCGCATATCACGTGTTCTATCTCATTTCAGTGTTGCATACAACGCGACGCGGCTTCTAACCCTGAGAATGTATGTATGAATGCAGCCCAGTTGCACGCATCGTGCAGCAACGATGCAGACAACGGATAGACACACCCACACCAGAGTTGGGAAAACGGGAGCGTTCAAACATCCGCGCGTGACTGCCTGCTCAAGTTGAAGAAAGTCGCGGCGTATATTGCGTATACGCAACATTGGCCACTTTGGCATTATGAAGTGCAGCGTGCAATGATAAGCCCATGCGTGACATGACGAGCCATGGCCCTCCTTCTCTTTTTTTATTTCTCTATGCGTATTGTGAATGTCAAGTGTTGGCAGTTGCTTGGTTGTTGTGTTTTGTTTGTAAAAACGCATGGCTGAAGGGGCGATCGAGCAGACGAGGCCCGGCTTGCCAAGTGGCTTTCAAGTGCATTTTACTTTGATTGCATGCCATGCAGTTCTCTTGTTGCGTGCATGTCAATTTCAACGGAAGTCGGGCAAGCTAAAGCTCATTCATGCCACAGCAGACCAACGCTGGCAGCTTGTGCGGTGTCATGGCGTAGCTTGACGTTAGGTGTTGGCCTAAAAAAAATTTACTTACTTAATTTTTACTACTACGAGTAAATTGAAAAAGAAAAAAAACAGCAAACATGTTTGAGAAAAAGCTTATTTAAATATATTATTACCTATAACAAACATTTATTCGAAAGACTACGCTGAACTCGATTACATAAAGCCAAAAGGTATTCCAACGTGATTAATAATGAATGGATCAAAGTTACTATATACCTCATCTTCTGTGTACCGGTTTGGTTTGTCGCTTAACGATGCCTCAGTTTTTATGATTCCACTCTTTATACGCATGGTCTTATGTAGTGCGTAATGGTGAATGATGGTGAAAAAAAAACTATTTTTGGTTAAAATTCACATGAGATATAATCCGCACCTGTTCAGAGATGGTATTTTCAAAAACTTAACAAGATCAGTGTCAGGGTCGTGTGCGCTAAGTATTTGCTTAAAGCAATATTGATTTTTAAGGTGAGAAATTGAGTTCGTACTAAATAAACAACATCAATCGTCTATATCATCGATTTTTTTTTTGGAAATTCACTCTCAAACAATAGAAAACAGAACTTTAAGCAAATTAAATTAAATATATATAACTGACTGGAGATCGGTCTTTGGCTGATTAGATGACTAAAGGCAATTGGTTTTGATGGCCTCTAAATTGCTAAATCAGACAGCCCATCGGCACATGTTTTATTATCTGGTCGGCCACAAATCAACACCCACAGACCTTACTTACTAAGTGAAATGAAGATGAACATTTGTTAAATTTATTTGGCAATTAAAATATATGCATAAGCTCATGCAAATTTTTACACTAAATTAACAATGACCATCTAAGACAAACAATGTCAGCTTTATAGCAAGATCGATCGCACTTTTACTTTCTATAAAGAGATTTTGATGACCCGACTAAACACACAAACAGACAGCTCCAATAATATTGCCGACAAATTTACAAAAATCATGCAAGACAAATCCAATTAAGCCAGAGCCAACTGAAGTTCAGTGAAAGAAGTGAAGTGAGTAAAAGCACATGCGAACGCACATTAACAATCCGCAACAACAAACGCAAAAGTCTACAAAGACAAAAAGATGTTTTCAAAAAAATAAACACAAAATTAAACAAATACACTCATACATATACATATATTGTATTATAAAGTTGCCACTTTAATTATGACAAAATACTCGTATACGTGAGTGATAGCCAAATGATGCCGCAAGCGAACGAACGTTGAAGTGTTCACAGCTCAACAAAAAAACAACCAAAACAGCAATAAAATAGCAGACGAAACCAACAAAACAAAATAAAAGAAATTATGAAATTGTTGGAAATGGTTACAACAAAGCACATCAACAACAAATACGGAGATGCTCAGGCAACGACACACTCAAATCTCTTGGCCCAAAACAAGTTTTGGCTTAGAAGATGCCAACGCCGGCTCTGCATTCAACGTTTAACCATCGATGTTTCCTCTCCTCTTTAACTTTACATGATTTCCATGTGACATGGAGACGTAGTCCAACTGTTCAAGTTGTGCGTCGCATGCCTCATTTTAAAATCAACTGGCAAACAGTGCACAACGCTCGACAATTTTGAAACATTTGGTGTGCGAGCTCTCTCCTACAACTACAAAATGTTGTTATTTGTTTTAATGGTAAGTGACATATAGAAACATTTACTAATCTATATCAGACTGTAAAATATACACAAAGGTAATTGTTGTTGCCTAAACCAAGTTGTTTCAAACAAGTCTCGGAGCATTTCTTAATTCAAAGCAGTTTTAAATAATTATACAAGAGAGAGGAAGAAAATCTGTTTCAAATTAAATATTTAATTCATTTCAATATATTTATTTCATTTCTGTATAGCAGTTCTGTATTTGCAGATTAAACGAAATAGAAGCGAATTATTTTGATATGACTTTTAAAATGAATAAACTTTTAAGTCTGAAGAACAATAAGATAACTTTTCTTTTTAGTTCAATATATCGAACACTCTCATGCACATCCAGGAACAGTAAATCATTTTAATGAATCAAAAAATAACATACATTGTCGGTTTCGCTTTACACAAATTTTTACAGAAACTACTCGCATAAAAATCTTTATTGAAAACTGATGATGACTTCAAAATTAATGATTCCATGTGTTTGAAATATTTACGTTTTGCTGGGAAACCTTACATCTTACAATCTAGCTTGAACGTTTATATAAAGCACTTCCGATTTAATTTAAAATGCATACTATACATGCCCAACATACATACATTGAGTGTCTATAAACATAAAACAGGTTGTGAGAGTTTCCATTGCTAGGTCAAAATTTTTCCTACTTTCATATACTCGTATATCAGTTTCTTGTTTAAAGTGGGTATCTTTTTATTCAGTTGAAGAAATATTTTTATATATTTTACAACAATAGTCGTGATATTAGGAATAAATTATTTTAAAATCGCAATCCATGTACATGAAATTAATATGTTTATCTAAAATTGTTCGTAGTCTGCCATTGGGTTGCTGCTGGTTCCCACTATTGGTGTAGAATATCAGTATATTCGTCCACAAGTACCTTTCCACACGGGCAGTCTGCAGTTGACGACCTTGGCATCAGACTATCAGCCCCAACAGCACCCACTGCAACTGCCACAACAGGTCAGCTACCAGCAACCACAGGTTTTGCAGCAACAGCAGCCGAACAAGTTGATTGTCCACACTCTGGGTCCGCAGGGTCGTGCCTATGAGCTGGAAATGCACAAGTCTCCGGCTATTTATGTGTCGCATCAAGAGAGCAGTGTGCAGAGCAATCGGTTGCCCTATTCTCAACAGCAACTACAACAAGCGACGCCTTTAACAGTGCAATCTGCGCCGCAACAGCTCTACCAGGCGCCACAATTGCAACCGCAACCACAACAACTGCAGCAACTGCCGACGACTAGTCACGTTAATCCTCTCCTGCCGAGCAACAACTATAACCAAGTACAATCCTCTCAGACGCCGCTGCCAGCGTCCTACTACGCGCAACCACAAGCGGCAAAATCTGCCTCGGCAGCAACATCCTCCTCCACGGCGTTGTCGTACGCCTCCACTAGCTCCGCTCACAATCCACAGCCCTACGCAATCGTGAAACTGTCCAATGGCCAAAGCACGCAAGATGGCGGTCATGGCAACGGGCCCCCGCACCAGCAGCAACAGCAGCATCATCAACAACAGCATCATCAACAACAGCAACATCAGCAACAACAACAGCAACTCGCTGCGAATGGTCATGCTGTTGGAGCCCGGGTCGGCGACTACTTTGCGCAGTCGCAAGCGGCCCAATTGGATGTTTTTGATTACAAACAGTATGTGGCCGGCGATGCGCGCAACTTCCAGCGCTTCATCACCACCTGCCAGCCCAATGGGCAGTGCCAACCTTTTACTCTAAATCCTGGACAGGTGGACGGAAGTCATCAGCAACTGGTGCACGCAGCCCGCGCCGTCATCCAGCCTGCCCAGGATGTTTGTGCCCAGCACGCGGGCACAGCTACTGGCGCCTATGCTGGTGGCTCATATCATCGTGGTGGAGCAGCCGCTGCCATTGCTGCTTCGTACAAGCCCCCAGGTACCGAGGTCAATGCGAAGGGTGAACTGCGTCCCCGCAATAGGCGCACCTATAGCTACAGTGAATCGCAGCTACTGAGATATCCTTATAATTAAGGAGCTCCTCGCATTTCTTACGAATTTTTGTTGTTATACCCTTCACCAATCAAGTGATAAGTGTCTAGTGTTTTTGGTGTATAGCTTGTAACACCCAGAAGGAATAATGACAGAAAAATGTTGACCTCTGACCGGGGAGAAATAAAGTTTGTGAAGGTATATAGTATAGCTTCGGCTTAGACGAAGATAACTTTTTAGCTCTTATTAACTAATTTTAAAGTTTTGGTAATAAACTAGTGTCGATTTTTTATAGCACTCATTAACAATATTGGCAATTTGTCTCGCGTGCGGCAAAACATTTCACTTTGGCAATAATGTTGCACAACTTTTCAACTTGCTCTCTTTCACTGTTGACCTTTGATTTTATATAATTTTATCATTTTTTTACATTCGCCAAAGAACCCACGGAAGGTGGACATTATAAAATAATCTTGTGGAGCGGAAAATATAAATTCGACCGCTCAACAAAAAAACTCTTCAAAATGTAATAAAACTTTCTCTTATACTACATTTACATTGTGGTTATACATAGTTGCAAATATCGGACGTCAATTAAAGCGCCACTTTCTTTTTAATTAAAATGAAAAGTCAACATTTGTTAAAAACTATTCATTCTCTCGCAGTTATAAACCTATAGAATTGTTGATACATCTATCCCATCTTAGTTGCTGCTGCACTATTTTTCTCATTGCAGTTTTGTATTTTGCTTAGTATTTAGATCGAAACATAACCAAACTTACTTTGTCGAAAAAGAAAAGAATTGCATATAATTCAAATTAATATTGAGTATTTGACAGTTTTATCTTCTTAGCATCGTCAGCGCTTTTAGGTTTGTTATGCTTTTATATACCGAAACAAAGAAGTAGTAGTCGGATAGAAATGTTATTCTCGTAGTCGATGCAATGCATACAATTGATAACTTTACGATATATCCATATACTCGTACTTTACATTCCAATTGCCATGTTTTCGTTCCTTATCAGTCACCTATTTTACATAAACAGTTTGAATATCCAATAAGCATTTCAATTAATGTGGCTAAGCGAAAACTCAAAGTCTAAACGTAAATGTTTTATTGATCAGAAGAGCTTTAGTGGAAATAACCATTTGGCCATAACGTTTCTGTCCTTAGGTCATTCTGAGACCTTTAATAAAAAGAGCCGTTAATATGCTAACTTCAACAATTTCTTGTTGATTTGATTATACATATACTGCAAGACTACGTATACACTTGCTTGTAAGAAATAATGCTGCTTAATAAAATTGTATAGTAAAGTATATAGCAGTATATATATACATATGTTGATGGTTGGCTGAATGAACAAGTTATGTTTTATTTTATACGTTGATTTATTGGACCTTTAATCGATTTTGAGATTTATCAAAATGAAAACATATCATGTTAATTAGCTTAAATTAAATTGTGTGTAAGACATATGTAAATTAACTAGCAACCATTTTTAATTACTCGATAATTTTTCAAAATAATAACTGAGTAAAAAATACAAGCCGACATTAAAAATGTTCTCGAACTCGGGCATGGTAAATACAAGGAACCAGTTTTAAAACCGAACCTCGAACTCTGGCCGAAACCACGTTCAACTTAAGGGGCTTGAAGTCATAATTTTCAGCCAGGCTTATGACGCACATATTAATCAATAAATTTTGATAATTACGTACAACCTTAGAGATTTTTTTCATTATTGCTCCAGAGTTATTCATTCCATCAGTAGAGATACAAATATTTTTGTGAACTATTATCATTCAGATAAACATTTTTTGCAGTGCATTCTATACTCATTAATAGCTAATCATACCGGTTTATGTATGAAGTTAGCAGAATATTTTTCGAAACGTCGCATAAATGTGATTAACATGTAGCAAGGCCTAAGTTTTTACAGCCTCCCCATGTTCTTGGCAAACAGCAAACTTAGTCTGTGCTTAGAATCCAACAAAAACGGACCTCAAAGATGACGAGTCGCTATAATGTTTTGACGCTGCTGGTAAATAGCCTGCAAAAATGATTAAACTGAAATAAAAGGGGGAGAAAATAAAAAACAATTTTTCTCGTAGGTGTTGGTAATCATCACATTCTCGCTAACTGTCACCAATGGTCTCGACCGTTACCACTACGAGCGTCCAGCAGTCGCATTTACGTTTCCCACACGGTCGACGACGGCAGCGTCCGTTCACCAGGAGTCGGGAACAACCCGGCGCTATAAGCTGCGCGGAAGCGTTGTAAGGCCGAAGGGACACGCACACCTGACAGAAAACTCTTATTGCACTGACGATGTTGACAAAGCAAAGGCCATCTACGCCAACTATCTGGTAGCTTTAAAAACGGCACGTCCCAAGGACCGGCGCCTTACACCTTACACGGAAGTTCAGGTGGGCAGCGATTATTTCGAGCCATCTCCGCTGGCAGTTGACAAGCTGAAAAGTGTTTTACTGTCAGCACAGGCACTGGAATAACAGAATGCGAAGACGTCAGAGAAAACGGCGATATGAACTTATTTGGTAGTCAAACTAGTCTTGTGAATAAAACGGTGAATGTGACTCAAACTGGCGATAAAGAATGCCATCGTTTTTTATACCCAGCACTTTGAATGCCGGGTGAGTGATGTTATGTTTTTAGAGCTCAGAATACCCAAAGCTATACTACGAATATCAAACTTAAGGCAATGCAAGAACTAACAACAGATATATCCACAAAGTGTACACACCATTGATCAGCATGTAGGACTATTCAATTCCGTCTGCAATTCGGAATCATTTCAATTCACAGCAACCAATCTTAATATTTTGACTCTGTCTACCCATAGTAATAACCCACTAATTTAATCAATATAGATCCGATTTCATATATAAAATATATTTAAATTTCTTTTGCAATTTCAACATTTAGATTGGTTCTAGAAAAAACCGTGTAAAAAATACATTAATCATATGCAAAAAAGGGTTCCTCATCTCTAAATCCTATTAAGTCCTCCCCTTTCTAGCTGTTTGTCAGCTGTGTGTTTTTTATTTATTTATTTTGTGTTATTTTGATTCGTGCTAAATGGAATGAAGAAATTTTGTAAATCAGAATTAAAAGGTAAAAGTCTTCAAATCTTTTTTAAATTGATTTTTTATAAGTAAACAATGACGCATACGCTATGTTTGCCAACAAAATTTGTATTGACGTCTGAGCAAGCCGAATAAATTTGCATAGCCGTAAATATCTGGAAATGGATTGAAGCGCACTGCTGTTAACTGAGATGACGGAGCTACCAAAAATGCCTTTAGCAAATTATGTCAGCAATTAGCTAACTTAACGAATTTGCTAAGAATAAAATAAAACAATGATGAGCGGCAGACTGGCGCCTACGAATAACGGCAAAAAAGAAAACAGGCGCCAATCTCGTATTAAAATATAATCAACTCCGAAGCAGTAATCAGAAGCAATCTCCAAATTATTAAAACAAATAAACTTAACAATAAATAAATAATTTATTTAAAATCATATCACAATTTCAAGTTAAAGCAAAACAAAAAACAACAACTTGTTAAAGTCAAAATATAGCCAAGCAAGGTCCGCTTAGCCTTTCACTCTAACCGGCGTGGTTGTACTTCTTGCTATCACCCGGATTAGCACTATAAAGGTCATAGTCAAACTGATCCCATTGCTGATATTCGGGACCACGGGGCTTTGTATTGCCCTTCTTCAGCTTCAGCATCATCTTCTTCTCGCGCTTCGGATCAACAGGTTCCACATGCTGACGGATGCGCTGCTCCTCAGCACTCAATGGCATGGGAGCGCGCACCGGCGTGCTTTGCAGGAATTGCTGATGCTGTGACTCATCCATGCCCAGATCATTTTCGGGTGCCACTTGAACATCGTGGAAATCGGCGAAGTTCTGCAGCTGCATCGACTCGGCCGGATGATGATCATAGTAGTCGGGCATGATCAGATTGTAGTTGTCATTCAGCTGCAAGGGCTGTTGGGGTCGACCAGCATAGGCCAGCCTAGTTTCACTGGCAGCGCCCTCCAAGTCGAAGAAGCGACCTCGATGTTTAGAATCCCTGCTGACATAGCGAGGATGAGCCAAGGCGCAACTGGCCAGCACGCTGAGGCAACAGCTGAGCAGCAACTACATCGGGTTGAAATAAAAAATAAAAGTTAGCTTTTATATTTCAGTTTTTCTTTAAACGTTAGCGAAAATTTGATAAACGGGTCAAAACAAGCGACATTTTTACGATAACGATGATCATTTATATAGATATTTTTGTATTAAGTAAAATGCTACTGAAAAGGAGCTAAACGAAACTGTTTTATTTAAAACAAAGGGCACTATAATTCCAAACCAATAAGAAATCTTCTTTTACAGCAGTTCTTATTGGGTTTTATACTTTAGTTTTGGTTCCAAAAATTAATATTTTGGTCTTTCCACAAAATTTTCTTGGCAGGTTGGATTTTAAAAACAAACTGATGCAGAGCTCAGAATTAATAAACAGTTTTCATTCACATTTAAAAGATGGAAATAATTAGGAAACCCGGCATTAAAAACATTCCATTTCCTAGTTTTGAAAACCGTTTATTTACTTCGAATCAAGCAACTTCCTATGTGTTTATTGATGGACTTGTGTGACTCATTTATCCGGCATGTAGAGATTCACTTTAGAATGCATAACTTACCATTTCAGTTGTGAATTTGGCAGACATTTCTGGAATGATGTTGTGACTTAACTCAATTTTAATTTGGCAATATGTTGTATTTTATATAGTATTTGCACTCCGAAAATTCTAATCGGTTTTTGCTCCGTTTGGCTTGAGCTCTCCAATACGTCTAATGTTCTGTGCGCTGCGGTTTTATATTTTAACCAAAAATTGCAGGCGAACGAAAGCTGTCAGAAAAAAGAAAGAATTTAGCGTTGCGTGCTCCAAAATCCGGTTCGGAGGGTTTTTTTATTTTTCGTTTCGTTGGGTTTGTTTTGTTTTGGCCAAAAACAACAAATACAATGAATTCTCTGCCAACTCCGTGTCGTTACGACGCCGTTTGATCGGCGCCTGCTGTCAGAGACTGACGACCAATCGATTGAGCGAGTGACTGACACATGCGGCAAACGCAAACGCAAACGTCGCGTCGGCACAGGTCAGGCACATGCAGTTGCATCCAAAAATTGTATGGAGAGAAGACGGAGCTGGCATATGAGTATTCAAAAATAAGCCAAGCCAACCAACAAGTTTCCCCACAGCCCGTCAAGTTCATTGCGTCAAAACGAACGCTCCCGAAACGTAACAAAACAAAACAAATCAGATGCATGAATTGAAATTTGAAATTTTTTGCTCGACTCTCTCTTTCTCTCTCTTTCGCAACATTTGTATTTTGTTGCGACTATGTATTGCGCCTTATTTTGACACACATTCCGTATTTCGTGAACATACTCGTATGTATATGTACATGTATGTATATGATTCATTTGAATTCGTTTTCAATTTTAATGGCCTTTTAAGTCTATGCATTTGTTTTTATTTTGTTTTTTTTGTTTCTTTGTTTCTTTTTACGAGTGTTGTGCACTATATTTTGCATATTTTCAATTTGTGGCATCGACTGTACAGTAAATCGCCAGCTTGTTGTAATTTCATTATAACCCAATTAGTATACATTAAATGTTAATAAAAATATTAATTACTGCCTCACTTTGTACCACTGAACTTTTGTGTGTGTAATTAAACATACCGCTCGAAAAAAGTGTGTGCTTTTGTGGCTTTTACATGTGTTTCGAATTACATATGCACCAAATGTACATTTTGCAATTGCAATATCGATCATTTTTTTATAGCAGGGCCGGCTGATCGCTTGATTTAATTTTGTCAGTTGATTGTTGTTGATTGTTTTCTGTTGCCGATTGCTGATTGCCAGCCATCACATTTTAGTTGGACCATTCACGGCCCAGTTCATTGGCATTTTGCACACTTTAGCAAAGCCATTTGAATGGTGCCATAAATTTGTATTTATGGCGGGAAAACCCGTAAAGTCCCATGTTGTGATAAGTGAAAAGCATTAAATTAATTAAAACATAACATAAATAAGTTCAAAATGACATTGAAATGCATAAAGATGGCATTTTAATTACTCTGTGTGCCTGTTGAGAGGATCAAAGAGCAATAAAATGGTTGTAAAGTTGTAACACATGTGGCAATCTTTAAAGAATTAATTGGCACATTTTTGCCATATTTAAGAGATTATTAAACAATATTCAAATCGGGACATTATGTTTGAAAAAGTTGGCTGTTTATGGATTTGTAATATAGTCAAATATTGCAGCCTAATATTTTTTAAAAATGGCTCTTTATTTCTCAGCTCCTCCAACAAGAAATTAATTTTCTCCTCTCTTGAATAGCTGCACAACTGACAAAGTATTGCACAATCACTCTCGGGCTTTATACTTCAATTATAGTACAATGATATTTTCCACCTGTTCTCGGCCAAGCTCTCTAAAAGCTTTTCTTTTCAGCTTCCTCCTGTACAAGTAGAATGTCTTACTGCTCGCGGCTGGGAGGCATAGCTGGCCAGACTGGCTATAATTCAGTTCTATATTTCTTACTGTTTATTTATTAATTAATACTTAATTTCATTTCTGTGATAACATTTTAATTGGGAAATTTTATTTTAAAGCTTTTGTAGGTCTATTAACGCCTTTGAATACAAATACCTTTGAATCGATGGATAGCCGGCCATATGGCCAATAAAATTCCCCCTTTGAGTCAGAGCCGTTCATTAGACATTAATGTAATTTGATTCGATTATTCCTATCACGCTTTTTAATGTATATAAAGACATATTATAACGTCGTGGAATGGAAAGGCTATATTTCTGCATTTGTTTTTAAATGAATTATTCAAAAGAAAAGTGTTAGGCGTTATGACAAAGAAATTGTAATTGAAATTCTTTAATATATGTTTTCCCCTGTACATACATTCCTGCTACATACATTCCTGAAAATAGATAAATCCGACATATTGCTTCCGGGCGAACATTGAAATCTGATATTATACTTATGTATCTAGACATTAGACATTTTGTGAGTTTAAATCTCACTTTGTGTGTGTAGCCTATAAATTTCTTACTTCGGCCAGACGATTTTTATATAAAAATATATAATAAATTTCACATTATTTGGTTTTTGAACTGTTTTTTAAACTATTCGCCGAACTCCCAACTTTTGTTAATTAGCGCAGTTTTCCCCACAGGCCTAACGAATTTCATTTTAATGCCAAACGGTACAAGTTTTCCTCCAATCGTTCTCCCCGAAATCCTCCCCCTTTTTTGAAAATAACTTCATCATCCTCAATTCTGCTTACGTAAATGATTTTACAGCGCAATATCCAGAAAAATCCAAAATATAAAAACAAAATTTTAAGCGGCGAATACCGCACATTTTTGCATTGTTGTTAAGTACTTACATTTTATTTGTTAATTTTTGTATATTTGAAGCTGTGTTTGTTGTTTTATAAAACTTTTTCGTTGTTATTGTTGTTGCATTCAAAAAGGTTCCGCGCATGTTTGAGATCAAAGACATGTTTTTCTGAGCACCAGAATGAAAAAACAAACAAATATGTAAAAATATTTTACTGCCTGCTGCGGGAATTTACGTCTGAACGGCACAAAACAAGTCGCTGCTGTAAAGGACAGGAGCCCAAACAAACCAACAGCAGCAGCCAAAATAAAAAAAAATATATATTTTTGTTTTATTTTTTGCGTATGTGTGCAAAAAGTTAAAGGTATTATACAATTTCAATTATTTTCAAGCTGCAAAATTTCAAAGCGGGTCCATCTAACTGTCCGCCTCGAACTATTTGCTCAGTCCCAATCCAAATCCCACACGCTTTCCCAACACACCACACTCCCGCACACAGTCCGGCCTCAAAGCAACGTGCCTCGAAATGTAACCGCAAAATTACTTGCAACAATTCGGCAGACAATTCGCACAGATACTATACAGATACAGATACAAACCCATTTGAGTTGGCCAAACTGCAACGATGCGGTTTCGTTTGCTATACTAGAAACCAAAACCTCAACCCACCAGGCGACGGCGCGTCATTGAATCGCCTCAAATCATTATCAAATGCATACATACTTACTTACTTACATACTCCTATATAAGAATGCGTGTGTACGGCTGTTTGTATTTAACAGCTTGATAGCAAATGTAAATCGCATTAAATTTAATATGCAATTCAACCGCAACTAACTGAGCGCATAATTTGTCAGCTTGTCTCAGCTTGGTTAGTCTCAAACATTGGCTATAAAGTGGTCTGCCTGCACACGAAATATATAAATACGTACTCGCACATATGTACAAATATATATTGCATTTACTATACAATCTTTAAGTAGAACAGCATGACTGAGCCCTTAAAGCTAGGGGTGTTATTTTACAAGTGCGGTTTGACAAGTTAATCCCTAAAAAGTTTGTATAATATTTTAATACGGAACAATAATACAAATTTTCATGAGATATTTGTGCAGTCGACGAATTTGTTACAAAATGCTAGATAAATAGCAAAATGTAACAATAGACAAATTGCAATTTTTATGAAAGCAACAACATTTGATAAACAAAGAATATCCTGCTTGTTAAGAAAAATGTTATTAAAAGCTACAGCTTTATAAGAATTATTAAATATTGTGTCTAGTCCCATTAAGTTTGTGATTGTGAATTTTTAATAATACTGGTGCATAATAAAATGAAAAACGTGCCAAACTTTTAAGTTAGGAAAGTAAGCATTTAAATCGCTGATCCAAAATTTCAACAGCTTTAAAGATATTCTCTTACGCATTTTAGTTCTCTTCACCGGGGAAGTCCATATATATATACACCTGATTCTGTTTTTACACCGTAGATTGGTTCCTAAAAAAGTCGTGCAAAAAAGACATTGATCATATTCAAAATGAATCGTGCTAAATGGAATAAAGCCTTGTAACAATATATAAAATTTTTAAATTTCAAACCGTGTTAAATCACTCATTTCATTTTGCATATGATCAATGTATATATATGTATATATACATATTAGATACTATATTATTATCGCCATAACGAGATGAATCCTAAACGCCACTCCTGCCACTGCTCTAGAGATATCTTTTAAGAGCCGAACTCCGAAGGCGCCATACTATATATGTAGCTTCGGCCGTGACGAAAAAACCTTCCCATTTATCTCTATTATAATTGCCAAGAAACGGTGTTACAACTGTATGTCTTACGTCATAAAATTATTTGGCACAACAGGAAAAGAAGAGTGCGATTTTGTAATTAATGGAACTTTTTATTTAGCCATTCAGAGCAATTTATCTATTTCAGAATTTTTGCAAAACCAATCTTCTCATTAGCGAATAAAAATGATTACCAAACATTTTTTTGTTAATTTGCTAACGAGTCAAGTTCCAATAGTTTCAGTTAATTTCATTAGTGAGTGTCAGTACAGCACATACTCACACACACACATACACACACACACACACACACACTCATACGGAGATGAGAAGCTTTCAAGTAGCCATTGCAATAAACATAATTCAAGCTTAAAGTGCGAAAGCAATTTGATTTGATTATGCATGCAATTTAATTAAATTCTTTACGCAACAAACAATTTCTCATTGATGAAGTTGTATCTTTTGTAAAAGCAATAACAACAATAGAAGAAAACAACCCAAACCTGTTACTGTGCTGCTCAAAATGTAATACTCATCACCATCGTATATCAGAATTGGTTTTCGCTTTAGATGCTTTAGATGTTCATTTCAATTGCGGTCAAACTGCTATATTTAATTTAATTCTTTGTATATGCCAAGTAATACATATTTCATTTGATTCAGTTTTTCCCATGCCCCTCATTACCCCACCTTCTTAGCTTTTGGTGGATAGTGGATAGACCAACCGAACACTATGCCTTGGCTGACACATGACCAGACTCTTCCCATTCATGGGGATCGATTGCAAAAAAGCCAACTGCAGGTCGGCATACATTTGCCATGCTTTGGCCGGACATTGCCCGAATTTGGCCAACGCATATTGCATGACCATCCCATTGGCGGCCACATTGGCCGAGAGTGCTGCAAAATAGCACATGATCATGCCTCCGATTAAGACTCGAATGCTATTCTGATGCTCCGTTTCCATATTCCACTTAGTGCATGCAAAGACCGTGAGTCCGGACAGCGGAACCGCAGCCAGCAGCATGTAGAAATCAAACTTATATGTCAGCACCATAACAGCTGCATAATTGGCCTGAAAGAACAACGAGTCCACCACAATGCTTATGTTCATTTGAGGCCGCACGAGGGCACCAGCTAAGAACACATAGAGAACCACAAATGCAAAGCCCTCTCGAGCAACCATTTTAGAACTGTGGGGAGACGGAATATGATATAAATAAATACAGGTCTATGGGGAAGTATCTTAAACTTACAGTTTTCTGTTCGTTTATATTTATATTTGATCGAAATTTTCCGTTGAACCTTGAACCCAAACGTTAATAATAACTATGGAGGGCAAAGAAAAGAAAACATTTAGTAATATTCTAAAAACAACATTTTGTAATATTTTAATTTTTTAATTAATTTTAGAAGCGTTATTTTTATGGATCACACCTTTTTCGATTCTCAAAACAAGAAAACTCTATATCTGTGCATCTAGCATATTTCTGCTTCTGTACTTCAAGTACATATCTTCACTATTGAACATATTTGCCAGTTTACATTGCTTGTTGGCCCATTTTCACACGATTCTGATTCTGTTTACAGGCCATTGGCAACTTTAATCTTTGCAATAACTTAATGTGCAAAAAGTCATAAAAAACACAACTGCAAGCAAGCCATTTACATGCCGATACTCACACACTCATACTTGCAACTGCATATTGTGGGTCATTAGCGCAAGCAGGCAGAGATCGAAGTGTTATAACGCCTGTTCACTTAATGGCCATTAATTACTTTTATTTTATCGAAGACTTTTTAAGCTTCACGCTTGCGCACCCAGCTGACATGAAAAGGTGCAATAAGGCAACAAAACCACCAATAGCAACAGCAAGAGCAACAAAAATAATAAACTGCAATAAAGCATAATTAATTGTAAGTTTTCCAACAGCATGTGCCAGCATTTTCATGCAAGTTTTGTGCAATTATTGAAAAGCTGTCGTTGAAATGACCAAAACAGAGAACGGACTACACAAAAGGCCAAGAAAATTTAAGTGGCAGCTGAGAGCGCAGTTGACAAGGCGTGTACTGGAAAATGTTTTGCAAAATTTAAGCAGCGGGTGGGCGGGCTGACATGCAAGCTGCAAACGGCAGTCAAGCAGGTACACAAATAAATCACAAGCGAGCTAATAATAATAATAATAATGCAAAATTTTCTGACAACACCAGTTAATTGCAAAGTGATAAAGTGAAAGTTATCGAGTCAATTGAAAGGCAAGGGAGTGCGTGTGTGGACCACCCGTTGACAGAAATAAATCAGCAGGTCAAGTCAAAATTTAATAAAGTCAAAGATAAGAGTATGAGATTGGCAAGGTATTATTAATCAAGCATAGGATAACATGATTGAAATGGAATATGTAAATACGATTTTTCGCATTACAAGTTTAAGAGATAATTAGAAAATAGTGGTGGCGCTGCATACTTTCAGGCGACACAGAAAGTTGGCCGGCATTGGCAACAGCTGTGTTCATTAGAAACATTCACAGAGAGGCACTGGCAACAGCACTTAAGGCAAACGGCTTAAACAAACGGCATGCGATTTTCTGTTTACCCGCGCGCTAATTGTAAATGCCAATCAGGGAGAGCAGCAAGCAGAAGCAACTAAAAGACAAAGCCAACTTTCAACTTCCAGCTGCCGACTGGCAACTTGCAACGGGCAAGGCGACTATGCCGACAGTCGTTCTAAGCTGGATGCTGCTGCTGCTGCCTCTGTTGTCGCCGGCTGATTGTGCCAATTGCCACCGCTCGGGCACGCATGACTGACTTATACAAACTTGAAACTAAACACAACAGCCATCAACGTTGCCGACGTTCCCAACTGTCAACGCACAAAAGGCACCCACACAGCCAGCAGCTCGCGCTCTGACGTAACGAAACGGTTAATTTAGAATACAAAACAACAGAGCCAAAGCAACAACAACAACAACAACAGGCAAGTTCAAAAGCCGTCAGCCCAAGATGAGACTTCTTTGCCATCTCAACCCATTTAAATAAACAGAGACACCCACACACACACACACACACACACACATACACACCATGTACACGTACGTGCGATATATAGGGGCTGCTGCCTCTGGTCTGATTCCATGACTGGTTCTGGCGCATACAAATACTTATACATATAAAAAATAATTTTTAGTGCTTGCTTCTTCAGCGCTGCTGGCAAATGTTTAGAATTTAATTAGCAACGCTTGCTGATTATTGCCCATTGGCAGCATAAAGGATTTACCTATTAAGCGAATTGCACGGAAATTGGGGCAACAGCAGTAATATGCTTATAGTGTAAACACCTTAATCCACTTACCTCCAAATGCCAAACGTATATAAGTATATATGTATATATATATAAATATATCGATACACACAACGTGCAAGCAACTGCTAAAAACGCTTTTTAGCTATAGTCCGTCTTACGTTATCGATTGGCACAGTTCAATTGGATTTTGTTGACTATAGTTTAGTTAACAGTTGCCATTCTTTGTTCAAAAAAAATATATATCATCAGCACGTGTACCGAAATGGGATGGGTGTTTTGAATTTGTTCAGTAATATTAAAAATTATGACTGACTTACATTGTTCAATCTTTCTAAGGTGATTGTTAAATCGTTAACTACTTGATGTTTAAATCTAAACTAAAAAAATATATGTAATGCTTAAAATTAATCATTTTAATAATCAGAAATCCATTTGGAAGGAAAGTCCAACATATATTGCTAGCTACTTATTACATCATTCATTAAAAGTCAATCCAAATATTATAGTATATTTATAAAGAAATGTGTAAGTATATGAATTAGATGCATTTCTTAAAATGAGAGAAATTAATCACATGGCTGTAAAGAGTTTACCTCAAAAATGTTTTTTTTTCATGGTATTTAATTCTTCTAAACACCCCATTATGGAATGCTATGATTGGTTTCCTATATTACGAGTAAAATTCCCCTTTGATAGATCAACTTTTAAGGAATTTATAGATGTTCATCTAATCCCTGTCCATGCTCTGCCAGGAGCCACTTTGATTCAACTCTGTACTGCACACAACCCGATGCAATATTGTATGCAATTGCCAATTTAAATCAACAGCACACATCTTATTGGGGCTTAAACAAAAATCGCTAATCTATTATTCTTTCTTGCTTAAATGTTCTGCTACTAACTAGGGTTCTATTATACAGATCCATACTGATAAGTATATTATCTTTATAAATCAGCGCTTCGTTCAACTGTACTTGTACTTCCAAACACACTCCAAATTGCGTTCATAAGACAAGCAAGTTAAAAAAATAGATGATTAACTTATTTCCATATACGAGTATATGAGCCACATTTTTTTAATAATTGAATAAATGCTTCAACCTTGCCTTATTTCAATTCTTTTACTCTATCTTACCTGAATACCTTTGATAAAGAAGTATAAGTTTCTCTTTTTGAAATGGATCAAGATGCTCTCGTTTGTATTACTATGAGATCATAAGCTGTTAAAGCTACAGCTACATACTATGTACTTTTCAAAACATCCAGATCAAAAAAGCGTTTGGATTATGTACATCTAAATATTCATTTACCAAAACCAATGTACGATCTATCGTAGCGGACGAGAAGTCATTACCACCGACTGGCATGCCGCCGTAGCGTTGACATCAAACAATGGCCATCACTTCAACACTTTCATTTTTTACGCAAACACCCACAAACACTCATGAGCTCACACATAGATGAACTAAAACATCATAGAAACTGCATGCAGACTCATTGCTATGAGGTTTTGAACATTTTTTATTTATTATTTCATATGTGACTGAGGAGCGGCAACAGCAACAACAACGTGTATGCCACACTCAACATGAAGTGTTGTGGTTTTGTGGTTTGTTTTATATTTTTAGAAATTGTTTTTAGTTGCTGCTTTTGTGTTGAAGTTGTGCGCAGACAAGCACAGAAACAAACATATACGAGTATAGTATAGCATGCTCATGTGCAAGGAGTACAACGCTTCCAGCGACATCGGACCTAGCCACGATGACAGATAAGACACATATTGTTGCTTGCGTTTTAATACACACATGCTCACAACTTTTGATGCAGGCTGTTGGAGGATGTGGGTGTGGATGTGTATTTGTCTACATGCGACAGCTTGTTGTTAAATTAAAATTGCAGCTGAAGTTGTCGCACATGAACAAACTCGCTGTCGTTATCATTCTCAAGTTATCGGCAGGGAACATTTGCAGTGCAACCCCCAGGCAGCACGTTTTATCCAACTCACGTTGCCCCTATTAATAACGGTTGCGTTTAATTTATTTTTAATTAACCGCACAATGTCATTGAATCTTTAAACTAACCCCTTCGTTTTCATGAATTGTAAAGAGTAGGAAAGTTTGCTGTAAAATATCTCCAGCAATTAATATTTACACATTTGATTTGGCAGATTATTCAAGACCTCTTTCCAGAGGGAAGGCGCAGAAATGTAAACTTAAGAATGCTTCATTCCAGGGATGCATTAATAATGGACAACCGGCTATACCCTTTTACCGCAAAAGGCAATATAAAATACACATTTAAAGCCTCGTGTTGTACAGGCTACTTAAAATAACAACCTTTAAATCAACCACAATTGTACTAACCACTTTATAAGTTAATTGTTTAAACACATATTCGAATTTTACTATAAAATATTATATCAGCCTACTCTCTAAGGGCTGCAAAAACAATTTCAGCACATACTCTATTACTGAAATGTTTCCTGATTGCCAAAAAACACTTAATACCAAAAAATTAAGCCATAAATAAATATGTAAATATTGAATACTTATTAAACACTCATCACGTTTTGGAAACCGCTTCGCTACTGGTTAATACTGGTTCATAAACTGGTTTTCATCTTCACTTTTAGTCGAGACACAATCCAACTATTCCTTCGACATTAGTACTATATTGTGCTGAAGCTTTACTATAAAACAATTAAAGCGTCTCCGGCTCGACAGCTAACCAACTGTTGTCTTCAGAGCTGCTGAGCTAATCAGGGGCTTGGTGCCGCAGCAGTCTCCTCGGCAGGGCACCACATCTCCCGCATTACAACAACGCACGCAGACTTCCGGTGGCGCAGGCGTCGACGATGGAGGGTTACTAATTAAAATAGGTAAGCGAGTGAGGGAGTGTTTTTGTTAAAAACAATAAGAACAATGGCAAATAGTATGTAGTTCAAATATGCTTACAGTACATACGATGGCAGCAATGGCTGCAGATCGTCATCGCGCTCTGTTGTTGCTGCTGAAGTTGCTGTTGTTGTTGGTATAGGCGCCCTTAACGCGACTTGTGTGATTTTTGGCGCGAATGGTGAGTAGGGCTGGAATAGTTGCTGTTGTTCTTGCTGTTGTCCTTGCTGCTGGTGATGATGTTGTTGTTGTGGCTGCTGCTGTTGGTGTTGCTGTTGTCGCTGCTGTTGTTGTTGTTGCTGCTGCTGTTGTTGCGGCTGAATTGGCATTGCCATCACCTCGTGTGGATGTTGCTGCTGTTGTTGTTGCTCCGCCCGCTGCTGTTGCAAGTTGACGCCAATGAACTCGGGCAATATTTGAGGTTGTTGACTCTTCTGTGGATTGGCAAAAACAAAAAAGTGTTGCTGTTGCTGATGCTGCTGTTGCTGTTGTAGTTGAGTGTTTTTAGGCGGTTGCTGTTGCTGCTGTTGGGCTGTCTGCTGTTGATGTTGTTGCTGCTCTTGTTGGCGGTGTAGTGTTGGCTGCCGATTTGGCACAGTTTGCTTCACCAATTGCTCCAACAATGGCCTCAACGCTTCACCTGCCACAAAGTGCTGTTGCTGTTGGTGGTGTTGTTGCTGTTGTTGATCCGGCTGTGGCTGGGCCGGTTCAATGATTTGTATTGGCACCCTCTGTGCTTCCGTTTTAATAATGCTCACGACACTATTTGGCGCTTGATTTTGTTGAAATTGCTGCCATGGCATCAACCGCGATGCCGACGTTACCAATTCTCCACTGCCATCTGGTGTATATGTTGTTATTGTTGTTTTTTTATATAGAACACCAGCACTGTGGGTATTTTGAAACAAATCAAAATGGGTTAACCAGTTTTGTTTACTTTTCACGGCCTTCACATAAATTTGAGCGACCTACTTTGCATTAGGCAGCGTTTCAAACTCCTGCGCCTCATTCACAGTCATTAAATGGCATAAAATAATCATAGACATAATAAGCAAACATTTTAAACTCAAATCCATATTTATTAATTCGAACACCAGTAGCGAGCTTCCTACCGCCTCATAAGAAACTTCAAAACAAACTAAAACCTTAACTTCAACAAACAATATATGTAGATAAGCTTTTTTCAAAATCGTCGTCATCAGCTGAACTGGTAACAGATTCTCAGGAAACTTGTTATAGACAGACAAAACAGAATGACGGTTTTTTTTGGTAATAAATATACCAGACAAAACGAAGCCAAAAACACTCAGTTGTACTTTTTTTTACCATGAATAGGCAAAAACGAAAGTGTACAATGTTTGGCGAGCTTTTACCATAGCTAGCGAATGACTCTTAAATACTCTTAACATAAATTTACATGTCAAAACTGACATCAAATATAACAAGAAAGGAATGCTAAGGTCGAGCAGGCTAAACTCTTAAATACCCTGTACCACCACATAAAAAAATTTATTAACAAAATTTATTTAATTTAATTAATTAATTCAATTTTAGCATATGGTTAAATCGGTGTATCGAAAAATGAACAAACTTGCCGTTTCTCGGGGTCAGGAAAATCTGGATACCAAGTTTAGTTATTCTAGCTCTTATACTTTCTGAGATCCTTGCGTTCATACAGACAGACGGATAGACAGACAGACATGGCTATATCGACTCGGCTTGTCATTCTGATCGAGAATATATATACTTTGTGGGGTCTGCCATGCCTCCGTCTGTGTGTTACATTTACATTCGCACAAAACTAATTTTACCCTTCGGGTACAGGGTAGAGATGGGCACGGGCCGACTATTTTCGGCCCGACACGACACGGCCACGAAATTAACTTTTAGAAACACGCACGCACGACGAAAATTTTTCTTAACACGGCCCAACACGGCCCAACACGAACTTTTTATATATTAAATATAAAAATTAAAAACATATATATATATATATATATATATATATATATATATATATATATATATATATATATATATATATATATATATATATATATATATATATATATATATATATATATATATATATATATATATATATATATATATATATAACTCGTTCGCTTGTTGCAGAGCTGACAGGGATATTGAGTATATGCCTTGATAATTGCCTTAGCATTTTAAATTCTGTTGCTTTTTTCCAGAATGTTAGCACACAAATTCATGGATCAACAACACTACTTATATAAACATCTATTTCAATATCCATTCTTGACCTGTCCAATTTAATTTTTTTTTTTTTTTGAATTATTAGTGTCCAAAAATTCAGAAAAGTCGTGTTGACTATTGGGTGCTTCGTTTTCTGATTCAAGTGTTAAATCGTTATTTAAGCTATCATTTATTTCATCTAGCATCGATTTTAGTGTTCTTTCGTGTTTCCTCGTGCGTGTTTTGTCGTGCCTTTTTGGCTCAACACGAACACGCACGGCCACGCACGAAATCGGTATTTACAACACGAATACGCGGGCCCACGCGTGGCACGAAGTGCCACGACAAAAAACACGACCCGTGCCCAACTCTAGTACAGGGTATAAAAATAGTTCTTAGTTAACGTACACGTATACGTAAGGCACTTAAAACTATTCCTTGCATTAATTGAAGAACTCTTCAAATAAATTCAAACTACAATTTTAGGGCTATTCCCAGAAAGCAATTTGATTCCCCAAGACCGCAATAATACTTATTATATTCTCTTTATATTTTCACAACTTGTTCTCCAAAGAAAAAAAACCAAACAGCCCCATTAGTTAGCACCTTATTGTCTGCGTAACACTTGAGTTTCAGAGAAACCCGCTTGTGAATAAATACAAATAATTGTCTGTTTAACTGAATGACTTGCGAACTATATAAAAAATTGAAATTTTTGTGCATGGAAAAACATATTAGGAGTATTTACAAAGTCATGTCGCAATGTGTTTTATGCTTGTTCATACTCAGAAGACTCGACAAATGTATGGTATAAATTCATATTTCCATGTTAAAACAAAGCAACCAATCAGATTTAGCCACATGCTAAGCAGAAAATTTAAAAAGTTATAGAAATATTTCGAATGGGAAAACATTGTCAATGCTTTATTCTTCGGGGAGAATAAAAAAGCAAGATAGTTAACAAAATTCTGCTCCATTGGGAACTAGCGAGCAAACTGTGTGAAGAACTGGATTTATTTATTTATTTAATGTGTTAACAATACTTGCCTTCAACACAAATAGAAACATACGTCATAAATTCAACTTCATAAGCCAATAAAAAATGTACGAAAGTATCTAATAATAACTCTGGCGGGGTGTGTTTGTTTTGATTGCCAGTTGGATCAGACCGAACGAATAAAACTAAAAAAATAGGAGATCGTTCTAATGCTCAACAAATAATTATTTAATTTCGTTACTTACTTGGCTCAATTATTTTGAATACATACTACTCCAAGAGTTCTTTCGCGAGAGCTGCTAATTGTTCATAGATTTTTAATCATTTTAAAGCTATTTCCAAAAGGATCTAAAGTTGTGTTTTAATATATTTATGCAAGGAATCGTCCTGCAACGTTGGCTATTACAAAACAGTTAGCTACAAGGACGCCAAACTTAACAAGCTTATAAACAAAATATAAATACTAACAATTACAATCTTAAAACCTTCTTTTGAGCCGAGTTATTGAGCGTTCATCAGGTAGGGGCCTGGCCAGCCCGTTGCGGTGGTTCAATAACCGGTCGTTGTAGCGGCTAGTATGACGGTTGATTTCCGTTTCAACGATCGCCAGATTAAGATCATTGGACAGTGTTGTACCCCGAATGTACCAGTCACACCCCGTAATAAACTGTAAGGGAACCGCACCATTGAGTAACTCAGAATGTTATTTAAGATTTGCTAAGATTTTCTTTTCTTAAATTTGGCAGTCTGTCCAAACACAATATGCTTACACCGCTTTGATTTGATAACTTCTGCCAGGCAGGCAAATTATGGAATCTTGGAATTTGTTTTGAAATCTTGCCATTTGATAAATTAAATGTTTTTGCATTAAAAAATAATATTCTTATCTCTAATAAGAACATTTCTACAAGAAGGAATCAAGGCTAAATTTACTTGATCGCTTCCTAGTTGTATTCTTTATGGGTGTCACTGACATACGCTCCAATTCCACATATCTACGACACATTGTAAGCATCACATAATCAAAACAAAACTAAACTGAAACAAGGTATGCAAATATCGTGTCCTCTTGCTTCAAATGCCAAATGTTTTCCATTAAATTACATGTGGCTAGGCGGTTGTCACGCCCATCTTTCGCCCCCACTCTCATTATGCCTCATGAACCAATTCGCTAGGAACTATGTGCCGGCATGGCCACAAAAGTCATGAAATTTAGTGTTGGCGGCATAATTAGACCATCAATTGCGGAAAATTCATGACAGTCATGAATGGGGCGTCTGTGTGACCGAGAAACCGCAGAGTTGGATGCGAAAACGCACACACACACACAACCACACACCCACATACGTACGTATACAGCAAAAATAAAGTAATATAGCCCAAAAGCATAAACTCATCAGCGTCGGAAATGCTGACAACGACAACAGTACCAACAACAACAACAAAACAACAACAAGAGACGGAAAACTAAAAGCCTCGCAATGGCAACAGCGGCTAAAACAAAACTACCAGCAACCGACCAAGCAGTGATGACGACGACGAGCCACAGTTTGGACGCCGGGCCGATGCTTGGCCGACTGTTGCTTACTGTAGATATGTAAGGATAACAACAGCACCAACAGAAACAGCAGCAACAGCAGCAACAACAACAGCAGATGCGCGCCATTTTGAAAGCAAATGCAAAGCACAAATGCTACTTTTGTCGCTCATAAATATTCACTTGAATATATTTCGAGTTTTGGCTTTTGTTCCTTTTATTGTTGCCCACTCGCTCGCTTTCATTTTCAGTTTTAGGCAAAAGGCGCCAAAGTGTGAAAATGTTCCAAATTTGTGAGTGTAGGTGGTAAGGGTTTATGCAGGGATGTGGGGGGCACGGAAAAGGACCAAATGCGTTAGCGTCCAGCATTTTTATGACTATTTTTCGTGGCTGTGGCCAACGGACTGTGAAAGTTAAGCGCGCGAAGCTCTTTCTGTGGATGTGAATGCGTTTGGTGTTGTGTGTATGTGTGTGTGTGTGTGGGTGTGCTCATAAATTACGTGCGAATTTTCTGTAGAGAAATTAAAAGCACATTGCAAAACCAAAACACTTAAAATATAGCACCCACACAAGCAAACAAACATATTTACAGCCGCACATACACTCATCAGGCGTTCTTCTGACACATGCTGAGCCGTTTATACGCACCAGGAATTGCATGCAAATACAGTTATTATTATATCAACAGCCTTCCATAGATTTCTTCCCAGTTCTCTTTCTAATGCATACCTAAGTATGAAATGTATTTCACCGATAATAGCATATAAGTAATGGATGCACGGTTTATTGGATTCGCTTTCGCGAAATGAAAATATGTGGTAAATCTATGCCACAAATAGTATACACATCTTAGGAAAGAAAATTCCGCAATGCTGCTTTCTTTTATTTCCATTCCAAATCTTTTAGGATTTGCACGATTTGTTTCGATTGCCAAAGTCGTACAATGTCTAAAAATTGAGGTTAGTGCCGGGCATAAACATCCCAACAGACATGCACCTCTGGCGCTCGTCCTTCAGAGTGCACTCTAGACGTCGGCACTGCTGGTGGCGTGTATGAAGAGCAGCCCAGCCGAGCATTGCGCAGCGCTCTTTTTAGTAAAATTACACGCTCTAATCCACAACTTTTGAGTGGGCTTGTGGGCTTTAGAACTCGCAAAAAAACGCGTCTAGTTGAGTAATGGCCGAGATGGGGAGACCATTCCTCTCTAAAACTTGAAAGGCGACATTTCGTAACATGCAAACAGGCGGCAGCCAGTAGATTTCTCTTCTTCTTCTTCTTGTTCTTCTCTTTTACGCCTGCAGACACTGCTACCCCAAACAAGCCCAAAATAAGCAACAAGAAAAATACATAAACTGGTAAGCATGGATGTATGCACGAGTACGAATTTTTACCCCCACAGCAGCAGCATAAACATCAGAAGCAAAAAGTATGCAAAACATAATTCATGCTGATGGAATTGTATGCATGAATATATGAAGCGCTAGCTGTTTTGGCCGCATCCTCTCCCCCTCCCCCACCCCCTCTTCGGGACATCAGCCACCGACCGTGCTATCCTGACGTCAACAGCAGCAGCAGCAGCAGCGGAGAAAAATCATATGCATCACGTGATTAAACGCGTCATGCATAAAAATTGTGCGACTCCATGTATGTAGAGTGCGATGGGGCTGGGGATGTGAAGCCAAACAACAACAATCACAAAATCAAGCATGGGGCAAGGGTTAGAGTAAGAAAAAATTAGACACTGCACATCATGTTTACTTGGCTTGACTTCACAAGCTTTGAATTTTGCACAAACAGCTCGTGACCAGCACTGGCATCAACAACAACAATGCCAGTAAGCAAAATGCCTCGGTTACAAATTTTACACAATTTTTTCTCATTTAGATGGAAAAATGTTGCAATGCTGTGGCTGACTGAGATGAATCTGAGCAGCACGTGCTAAAGAGGGAAGATGGCAAAAGGAGGATGGATCATTGTATTGTATTTTAGCATCAGAGTATGAGTGTGTGTATAATGTTGCTTAAACGCTTAGAGTCATGTGTGTGTATGTATGTGTACCCCATCTGAACATTTAAGTGAGTTATTACTTTAAAAGGGATACAAGCAAAATAGAATAAAACATAATATTTGTTAATAATATAAGCTTTCAAAAAATTTGAGGCAAAGACACGTCAGCAATACGGAAACTCAACAGATTTAATATGTTTTTTCATCAACCTAAAAAGTATACAAGCCCTACAGTGTTTTAATTATTAGTAAGTTTTTCCAGCCTAGAAAATATTTATTTGATTTTAAAATCATAATTTAGATGTAGTCGAATCAGTCTTATCAGTCTTATTTGATAATGGAATCTCATTGTAGGAAAACTAAATTAGCAAAGAAGTATACGCAACATCGTAGTACAAAAAACCTTTATATTTTAAACTTCAAGTATACTTATTTGTTCAATTTTTCGTTATCTTGTGCTATATTCTGTCTATGCACAATATATATTATTTTAATAGTGTAAAAATCTTTCAATCCGTTGATCAAAAAACGAATATTTAATTTCTTCTTCCCTACATTACACTTAATACAATGCCCTTCTTTCAGTTTGTTTAATTTAAATAAGTACTAGAGCAGAGGAAAGTGTACTTTAATGGGTACAAGTATTTCAAATTAGCTTAGGGCCTGACCCAACTCTGGCCGCACATACATATGTGTCAGAGAACTTCTTTTTCACTCTTTTCGAAAAACTTTCGCATACTTTTCTACGTCGCCGTGGAAATTTATTACTGGAAGTTATATCATCGCACGCAGAAATTATGTCAGGCAAAGCTAAAGTTAAACTTTAACTACTTTTCTACGACTTTTTGCAAACCCTAAAAAAAAAAAAAATAATAAAAAACTCAAGAAACTTTCTTCATTTGTCGCAGTTCCTTGGTGCCCATGTACCCTGGCTTAGTTGATTATTTGGTGCAGCCTACAAATATGCCAAGTGCCACAAAATGTGACAAATTTAGCTGCCCGGCCAGCGGAGCTTAATGCCTGCCCATGCGACGCAGTAAGAGGAAAACAGACCAAGTGACACATATTTAGTTTCTTTTAGCATACTTTCATTCGCTGCGCAGTGCGACGCCAAGCTCACAAAAAAAGAACTTAAAAATAAAGCCAAATTATTGTGGACACGCGCTGTATGCAGTGCCAAGCTTTCTCTATGAATATGTGCCTTGAGGCCAAGCACAAACAAAACAAATAAAAATGTTATGAGCGAACTCCTCCGACTGTGGACTGCTCTTTAGTTAGTTAGATTCTAAATTATTTCTAAGCTGCTGCTGCTACGAGTGAATCCTTGATTTCAAGAAGACTTTAATTGGAATGCTACGTTACCAAAATTATTCACATTTTCTTGTATTATTTATAGAATATAATTCATAGAATTTTGTAAAATTACATTCAATTGATAATGGTGCCTACCGGAAATACGACAATCTTGCGCTTCTTTTTAATTGAAAATGTTTCGTAGTGATAGCCATTGACAACTCTCGCTGCATTACGCTGCGCTTGGACCAACGGCATGACTGGACCCAGATCCACATTATAGCAATTTATTAGGATAATACCGTAGGGTGTCATTCCTACAATATCGTACACAGAGGACACTCTCTTATTCCAAATGCTGACGGATTTGAATGGCGTTTTGATCTCCTTTCGATGCATCTGGAACGCCTCTCGGATTGTGCGAAAGGTATGCATTGTAATGACGCCGGTGGGTCCGTTGGCAATATGTCCATGCGTGAAGTCTGACACCACCATGGGCGTGGCACTGGAAGGCACCAGCTTTGGATCTCCTGTGTAGATTTTACCCTTGAGGTATTTTAGCCTAGTCAATGTGCCCATATACGCAGGATGCTGGGCTATTGCAGGATTTAATCGCCTCATGCGATGAACTGTTCGCTCCATAAATGGCTCCGCCAAGCCTTCTTGGATAACCACCGTGGCCACGGAGTTGGCTGCAAACGGATTGTGCAGTGACTCCACTAAGTGATGTCGAGCACTGTTGGTATCACCTTCGTCGAAAACAATCATTAGACACGGCTGGTTCCATAAATAATGGATTGTCTCCTTAGCTTGCACAGTATGCACCTCCTCCTTTTTAGGCATTTTAAGTTCACTGCCGTCCATCGGAGAATCGGTATTAAGTCCGTCTTGTAATTTTTCAGATGAGGCGGCAACTTTACCAATAGTTTTCACAATTGGCAGAGAAAACTCTTCATTTTTCTCATACTTCAGATCATTAAGAAAGGCGTGTGTGATTACAGGCAATTTAGGTGGTCTTCGAACTTTAGCAGATTTGTCAGATTCTTCACGTGACATCCCGAATAAAAAGTGTAACGCTTTACCAAATGCTGATAATTTGTTTTCCCTTGCGATTTTTCAAAATTACATCAATTAATATATAAGGAATAAGGAAATAAAGCTTTGTTTTTCTAAAGAAATAATAAAACTACATACAATAAATATGAACTGACAGACAATGCTTGGGGACTTTTGAAATGTTTACTTATTTTCGCACATTTGGTGTTTAAAATTATAGTAATATTTTTTCCAAGGGTCGTACATCACTATTCATTGTTGTAAACTGTAAGTTTGTAAATGGAATATAAGTTGTGAAAAATGTTTATGTGTGTATCTTCTAACAAAAGCGAATCTTCATATTCAGACTCAACTTAGTCCGATCTTATTATCTTACTATATCGTATTTGTTCTGGGATGCCTTAAGTTAATGAATTGATGTTCAATTCATTTCGGTTCTTTACAAAAATATGTATTCTGTATTTTGTAACATTTTCTGTATGAATGCTTTTTGTCCGCAAATCATATCTAGAGGCAAATATTTTGCTCAAGAAGTACAGTTTATTTATGACCTTAATTGGAGTTGAAATTTCAAAGCATTTTCATCTTTCAAATTTAATAATCGATAGTCATTATTTATGCATTATAATTATTTGTTATCTTAAATACAGATATTGTGATAATGAGGGTAGAGCGATTTATATGCAGATAGTTTTTATGGATTGTGGCATACTTGTTACATACATTGCCAAATCTTAATATACTCTGGGAGTGTAGTGTATTATAAGTCATGGAAAAAGGCGGTGCACAAAAGCTGAATTCAGCTTAAGTTGACGCAACTACTTGAATTAGGCGCAATTTAAATATAAAGTCACGCTCGCTTAGTTTTTCGTATTCTAATGCCAATCTAGGTTAGCACAGTGCTCTTTATGCTCCAAATTGTAGGCACAGCATATCCTCTATCTAAGTTGAAAGCTATGGCGGACAGGTTGTTTTTATGTCAATTTTTTATAACCAAAAATCATACAATAAAGCCAGCATGCAAATATAAAGTTGACATTCCTTTATTGAACCATAAACCTTGAAGCTAATTTTCTGGTGAAATATTTTATACAAAGACAGTCATACTGAATTATTGAAAGTAAATCTAAAAGTTTAACCTCTTAAACTGATATTTGAAGCAGAAGTGTGAAGCAAAACCAAATATTAAAATTCACTAATTGAAAATTAACTATTTTTCTCATTGCTTGTTTGCATTATCAAAACATCGATTTTTTTCTCTTCTTTTTTGACTAAAAAGTTTGTGTCACAAATCAGTAAAGAAAATTGCAAAAACATAAGTAATTCATTTATTGGCAACCAAAAAATTGATGTAAAGAACTTATATAAAGTCCACCTTTTGTCGTCTGTACAAATGATGTCCATCGCCCCCTGTTAGTGTTTCTTGGATCAGATGTGGATGCCATTTCGCGCATTTTCCGAAGCCTTTACTTCCGTTCTTGTTCCGTTTTGATGGCTCTAGATGTGGATGCCCTTTCGCAAAGACCTTGCAAACAATATTCACATTCATCGGCATTTTCAGCTGCATTTTTTTGAATTCGATTTTACTTTTTTATTTGTTTACGAATGAAACACTGACAAACAGAGTAAAAAGTGGCTGTCAAACATATTAAAATGAGCAGAAATAAGCCAGAAAACGATGGTTGATTGGATTATTTTGAATATTGCCACTAAATACATACATACATACATGCATACACATATACTTCATTGTATATATATATATATATAGATTATACCTTTGATCCCTAAATTGCCTGTCAATTAAATTTTAGTTTTAAATTCTTTAAGTAAGCAACTAAGCTTGAATATTTACTTACTACTTACCCCTGTACATACATTCGTACAGAAAATTCGTTGAATCATAGTTTACTTAGTACATAGGTACAATAGTAAAAGTCATTTTAATAAATACAAACATAGTAGGAAAGCAAGATTAGAGCACCAACAAAGCCCTGCTAAAAGTTTTTCGGACAAAATCAGCGAAAGCGCCAACAAACTATTAAAAACTTTGCAGCAAGAAATATGTAGTAAGAATAAAATGTTGTGCAGATACTTGTAGATATATGTGGATATTTGTCAGAACTGTGTCATCTGGTGGTTCGTTTCGGTATTGCAATAAGCTTAGCAATCGTATTTATTAATGCTATATATAAACACTTAAAAGTGTCCCGTCATGACCTCTGAAAGACTGACTATCTCTCTTTTTTTTTGGAGGACCTGAATATCGTTGGAAACTTAACTAATTTGCCGAGTTTTACACGAACAAGGACATCTTTAATGTAATTTAATTCACATTAAGTCCTCTATTAAAAGGTCATAACAACATAACTATATGTTGGTATAAACAAGGTAGTATTTTATCATACTTGTACTAGTTCATTTGCCGACATAGTTCTGAGCTGCGAACTGGATTCACACATTACTCTGTAAAGGAGATCGAAAAAGAGGGGGTATGGAAGAGAACTGGTATTTTAAGACATTTTGTGTTGTGCTTATGCAGTCAGGAACGTGGCATGGTCGCCATATCTGAGGAGTGCCAAAAAGCAAAAGTTTTTCATACTCACTGACTGACCGACTGTCTCACTCTCTGTCTGACTGGCCGGCTGGCTTGCTGCAAGTGCATACAATGTTTGTGCTGATTGCAGTGCAGCAAATAGCTTTTGATTTCACAAATCAAAACTTTCTTGTGCGCGAACGTGATTTATGCTTGCTGCATAGCCAGCTAGCTTGAGGTATGGGGTCGGGATTGAAGGCGTGGCTCGAATGCAACGCCATGCACGAGTGCGCGTACACAAAAAACTTAGCCTTGTCCAGGACATAGTCGCCGACAAACACTGGACAAAGTTGCTATTTTGTTTGATTTTAGTTGCCAATGCGTAGGGCGGTGGCAGCGATGGCGACCACTGACGTCCGTCTTGGACGACTGCACATTTTGCACAAATTTCACTTCCATTCTTCAGTGTATTTGGCGATGCATATGTAATCAGAATGGAAATTTCATCAAGTCTTGAAAACAATTCATGGCTGCTTAGGTTCCAATATAAAAAATTTGTCAGTACTTCTATAACGAACTCTAGGAAGCCTTAAAAGGGAGCCCGTATTTGTGCTCATTTTATGGCTATACTCTTTTTGGTTAGCCTCGCACGTGAATTTCCTTTATTGCACTTTCATTTAATTGCCTGCATTGCAAACTTTTCTTACACTTGTTAACGAAAATAACATTGAATACTTTATGGTGCTGCAGGTGTTGCTACTGTAAGTTTGTAGGATTGCGTCCACTATTAACTAAAATTCATGTCTAAACGTCTGCGAGTCATAAATAAAATAAAATAACAAGCACAAGTACAAGTACAAATACAAATACAAATACAACAAGCACCCACACCCATTCAGCCTCAGCTGCTGCTCTAGTACCCGTTACAATAATAACAGAAGCAGAAAAAGCAACACAATCAACACGTTTGCTACACTGAAGCTGTCGTGCATTTTAAGCTGCAGCGCCAAAAGTTTTTGGACAACGCGCTTTGCGGTAGATGCAACGCAGCTAACTGTTTATACAAAACACAACAGCAACAAAAACAACTACAACATCTACAACATTTTATAGCATACTTTGCAGGTGGCTAGCAATGGCAGCAAATTTAGGCTAATTAGTTGCGCTTAAACGCGGCTTATGTGCAACTTAATGATGCCTAGCGCTAGCTTGACGCACACACACACACGAAAAGCTTGCAACCTCATATTTCTGTTACAGTTTCCACTGTAATTACAGCTGTTTGTATGTCGCAATTACATAGGTCTGAGAAAAGATAAAGACGAAAAATAATAAGCAACGCTATAGTCCTTCTATTCGACCATAATATTCTCTGTCTTTGCACTGAGGACGTATTATTAAAATAAAGTCTTTTTAAAAATATCACAATTTTTGAGTCCACCATACGAGTTCACGGTATTTTTAATAGAATACATATAGAGAAGTTATTGGATATGAAGTTGTTCTATTATTCATTCATTCGACAAAGTTAAACTTCTCAAAATCTTACTATTATTATATTATATATGTTATAAACGACCACTGATGTACACCATTTCAAATTATTACAAGCATTATTAAATAAACATTAAAGATAAAAATTAAATACACACGTTTATCATAACATTAACATCTTTTAAGCAATAAATGTATATATGTATAATACAAGAAAATAAAAATGTTAACTGTGCAGGTTTCGTACAAATATTTATAAATACTCACTGCATTTAATATGTGAAACATTATACAAGTATTTTAAAATGGTGGAAATATACATTTTGGAACCTTTTATACAATTCTAAGTCATTTAAAATCATGTTCGTTAAACATATCATTAGAATTAAAATATTTTTCTATTAAAACATATTTAAAAGCATTTAAGAATCAACGATTTTAATAAATTTTGTATTTCTCTCTACTTATAAAATTATTAGATAGATTAGATGCGATTTCATGTGTTCGATTCCACATGTTCTTACATTGCTACTTACTCACTCTCAAGTATGGGGTATTCAAACAACCTAAGATGTACTGCCAACATTCTTACGTAAAAGCCAACAAAAATATGGCTGATGTACAAAAATAATAGAATGCCACAAATATGCAAAAAAAAAGCTGCACTGCCAACGGAAACATGCCAAAAATAGCGACTCCCATCCCCGTGGCTTTGAATGCTCTTGGCGCTTTCCGTCATGGCCTAGACAGCCACCTCCTGTCATCTTATTGAAGCGTAAATGAGACATTTGCGACGCTTGTTTAATTAAAATAAATTTTAATTAAATTAAAAATGTGTGTTTTGGTGTTTGTGTATGGGAAAGTACATGGCGCCACAACAACAGCAACAATGGCCATGGCTTATGTAGACAAACTATAAGTATACTATATACGCAGGCATTTTACATTAAAATTGTTGGAATAGTTTTGGCCACCAGCTCGCTTCCCCGTGCTTAAACTCACTCAAAGATTTTCACAAAACTGTCACAAGCTTTCAACTAAACACAGTTGTTGTAGACAGCATCTAGAAATTTATACGTGTATGTGTATAAACATACATGCTTATATTTAAAGCAGCACTAAGAAATTGCCTTTCTTTTTCTTGAACATTTGTTTTTAAGTCTTTCAGGTGCCAAACGTGGTTAGCCTATCTTAAATAACCAATATCATATAAATTAATTATACCAACAATTTGATTAATTGTCAATTTATGTTTACCTGCTCATCTTGCAGCTTGTTGTTGTTGTTGTCAGTTATTTTTCCTTAATTGTCTTAATGTGTACATGCATAATGGATTGAATAAATGTAAGTTGTCAGAAGAGCTTTGTACTATAAGAATACATTTCTTAAATGCAACCGTATACATAATGAAATGTCAACCTATCAACAAAAGATTTGTAAAAGAAAGACAGTCTGTTAAGAGAACGAATACAATAAGGCTTCGGATGCAGCGTCATTTGCAAAATATAAATACCTTTACGACACATTTTAAAGAGAAATACGTGTAAATGTTTTATTTCTCTTAGTCATCAAACAATTGCTTACTCAGTGGAAGTTTCATGTCATTTGCAATTGCCCTGATTTGAGTTCGGGCCCTCGAGTGACGCGTGCGAGTCTGTAAAGCAATTCAATTAAATGCTTTTGCTTAAAAGCAAAGTTTTTCATTTAATTGCCAAACAGCAGTAGCGAAATGTATTCCCTTGCTTTTAATTTATTTCCTGCACTGTCCATCAACTGATGCTTCTGGCGTCCCGTTTTATTGGATTTAGGAAAGTGAAAGCCAGCTCCAAGGCAAACACAGCGGGGCGAACCATGTGTTTGGGACGTAAGCTTTATTTCTATGTATGCAACTTTTGTGAAAGAGAAAACACACAAAAGCTGCGCAATGCACACGCTAATTGCCAAAAATAAATGCAATTTAAGTTATCTAGTCAAATTTTATTACAATTAAAAGAAGAATCTGCGTACACAAAAAAATCCACAATGAAATTTTTTTGGTTGTGCAGGAGTCCATGAAAAATGCATATTTGAGTTTAACCGACAAACAAAAGGGCAACAAAAATTCCAGCAGGCAGACATCTAGATGTGCGCACAAACAAAAGAGGCCGTGATGAACATGCCAATGTATGAGAGCCGTGCATAAATACAATTCAAAGTTGCGTCGATTATACGTAAAAGCTAATGTGGAAACGATATCACTGTCCGGAAAGGGACTGAATCAAATGTGTAATATTACTCAGAGTGATCCTGTGCACAAACCGCTTCATTCGGTATATATTATATTGTAATACTATTCAAGTGCAACGACAGTTCATAAAGGCACTATCAACAGTCACAAAAAAAAAAAAATCACGAAGGTCAGGGCTTTTTTAAATGTTTGCTTGTTGAATAAATCCTTTTTAAAAATTGGAAATTGTGCATAAAACAGAACCAAATTGGTCATTTTTTTAAACATTGCCGTAATAAATAAAATAGAGCTCAATATATTTATTTGTCTATTGTATGGTGTATTTCTTCGAGTAGACTCTTAAGAATCTGTTCTGATGAAATCAACAAAACAAATATGTATTTAAATGTTCAAAATCCGCAAAATATATTTATATGTACTTTTAAAAAATAACACAGTGGATGAAATGTTGTTATAGTATTTAATAATAATAGTATTTATTATTATTTGAGCTATTTGTGAATACAAAAGGATTCATTTAAATGCCTGTTATATTTTGTATTGCAGATGCATTTATGCAAAGCCCTATATGTACTCGTATGTATGCATGTATATATAAACAATCACGTGCAGTACAGCTTTTTTCATTTGTCCGCCGGCGCGCGCTGAGCCGAAAAGTATGCAACAATAAATTTCACTTTGAGCGCGCGCATGTTACGCTTTTCATTATGTTTGAACGAACCTTCGAAATAACAATACCGAATACAAAATAAAAATACTTGCAAACTAAAAACAGTTTGCTTGCCAATTTTCTATCAATTTTGCAAGTCATGTGCTAGTTTATGGCTTTGTATTGATATTGCAATTGAATGCGGGGGGTTGATTCAGTCTAAATGTACGCTCTGTCAACAGCCGCCATTTCGCACTTTACTTCCCAAAAGAAAAAAGGCAATAAATTTTATGTCAAGTGAGTTTAACCTCGCCTATTTATTTTTTACCAAGCTCGCTGGATTTTTATTGCCACTCAATTGATTTAAATAGAGTCAGCTATGTTAACCCA
Source organism: Scaptodrosophila lebanonensis (assembly GCF_003285725.1). Taxonomy (NCBI): domain Eukaryota; kingdom Metazoa; phylum Arthropoda; class Insecta; order Diptera; family Drosophilidae; genus Scaptodrosophila; species Scaptodrosophila lebanonensis. Next base: position 15,643,807 of record NW_022060538.1, read on the forward strand.
CTGTTAACTAACAGTAACACTACTGTACTGCTACAGAGCCCCATCAACGCTGAAGCTTAAAAACTTTATTGCCACTTCCAACTAATTTAAATATGTTTTGGTATGTTACCTTTATGCTAACTAACAGTGAGTACCGCTTTACCCCCGTAGCACCCACGGCTGACTCAGCAAATTGGCAATTTTATTGCCAGACCACTTGAAACCAAAGATAACTTCAGGCCGATTGCATCTCATAGTTCAATTTTTGCCCAGTCCTATCAACAAAAAGGCTTTGTCCATTGTCATCTCATCACATAGATAAGCTGCACCTGCATTTTGTTGCTGTCAGCTGCAATTGTTTTGTGCTCTGGAAAATCTGAGCAATGACAAGATGTTCGAGGCAATTTTAGATACGAGTAGTTTTTGCTTTTTCCGCTGCATGAACTAAAATCGTTTCTCGTTTTTGTCTTGTCTTTTTCACGAACAATTTTTTTTTAAGATAAAATGTATTTTTGATTTTATTGACAACTGCTTTTCTGTACCAAGTCAAGCGTGGCAACCAGTTCTAGTTGCAAGGAAGCCATAGCAATGTGTTGGGTGGGCAACTGAAACCGAAGCTTTTGTTGCATAATTAGTTAATATGGTATATGCATGTGCTAAGAGTACTAGGCTTATGAGTTCGTTGTCTAGTTTTTTGGTTCATGTGACACATCAAATAAATAAACAAGTATGAAATAAATAAGCAATTGGAACTTCTTTAAAACTGTTTAAGTGTCTACCATTGGTGATTTTGCCTTAATATATAAAAACGTATTACGTATTTTTAGTACCCTATACTTATGGATAGATAGCTATTCTTTATCAGTCACCCAATAACCATTGGCTAGTGGATTAAGCAAAAATGTGTTGAGCACGCTAACACTTCAATTCAATCATATATTCAGTGATATTTAATACTCAGTAAATATTTGTACATACGATTATTTTGCGATAGTCAACAATTCTGTTCTAGTACTTACTCGTACATTCTGAAGCCAACTACTTGTATATTCGCTTTAGTGAGCGCATGCCGTAGCACAAAATACATTTTTACGCCAGTTAGTTTTCCATGCCCTGGTACTATGCACAAAGAAATATGAAAATAATCCGCTAGTGTCAGCCGAGAGATTAGTGACAACAGCGAAAGCCGCAAAACGAAATGAGATTTTGGTTTTGTATCAAATTTCTACAAGCATAGCCTGGAAAAAATAGTAAATGCTGAAATAATAAGTAGCCGTCGCAGTTAAATGAAAAAGAAGCAACGCACAGATAAAGCGACAAGTGCAATGTACGCATAATCTGAAAGCAACTACTTATACACGTATAGAAACGAACACAAGTTGCAGACAATTCCTAATGAGTGGAATTTACTTATAAAGCCGCTACGATCTAGTGCAGAACTACATAAACATTTGCTGAACAATAAAGGTGATCAACGTACATATACTATTGCAATATATTAAAAGTGATTTGGCGGGTCCAAGGCAAAGTCAATCGATGAAAAGACCCATGAACTGCACAATCGACAAAGATGCCGACTTCTATCGCTCTGAGAGCGAGCATCACAGATAATGCCAAGAAGTAAACGACTCTGTATGAGTCTAGCACTTCAAATGCTGATTCAGTGCGCATTCAGTTGTCATTTTTAATTTATTTTTATATAAATGAAATTGAAATGGGGTTAAATATTGGTATGACTGGCCTTACAGCTATACAAACTCGGGATAAAATAAGAAAGTGCATTAGTCCTTAAAGTAAGACTTTAAAACATAATGTAAGGGGGGCATGTTCTCAATTATATAAACATAAGCTCATTTTTTCTACTGTGCTTCTTAAAGCGTGAATCCACTTATGACATCAAACCATAAGAACAACCAACGAGAAATTTGATATTTTCATTTGTTGTGCATCGCTTTCCGAGCGAAAGAGTGCAGCTTCCAGCATCAGTTGCGCTTGAAACGCGACAGCGAGCGATTGTCTCTGGCTGTTCATCCTCTACGTCGCTATCTCTCATTGTTATCTATCAACCAATCAGTATGAGCAAGTTCTATTGGCGAAACAAGGTGGCTGTCATAACCGGTGCCTCTGTGGGCATTGGAGCTAGTACGGCCGTTACTTTAGCCAATGCCGGCATGGTTGTGGTTGGCCTGGCCCGGCGCTCTGAGCTCATCGAGGTGTGTGTGTCAGCACTTTAAGAGTGTCTCTTGTAAATAATTGCCTAATGTGATGGCCTTTTATTTAGGCACTGAAAGAACAAGTGACCGGCGAGGGAAAAATATTTGCGCGTCAATGCGATCTAAGCGATGAACGCCAACTGACGGAAACTTTCAATTGGATACAGGAACGTTTCCACTGCATTCATGTTCTAGTATGTAATGCGGGCATACTGAAGGCCAACTTTTTGAGTGGTAAGTACTCCTAAATTACGAGGGGCCAGTGAATTGGTTTGACTTGACAACAACCTTAACTGTTACTAAACACTTAGAGTCACCTACGAAGGACATCAAGGAGCTGTTCGACTTGAATGTGGTAGCCACAGCTTGTTGCTTGCGTGAGTCCTTAAAGCACATGGCAGCCATCAAAGTGCGCGGCCATATTGTGGTCATAAATAGGTGAGTTTGGTGGTGCAATATAACGGTATTCGTTTTTGCCAAACATAATGAGTATAATCGTTTTTTTCTGGAAAAAATAAAAGAGCATATAAAATTTAAAATACATAGGGGGAACGTTGCCCTCCACCCCCCCCCCCCCCACCCCCTACGATAAATGTTTAACTATAAAGTCGACCACACGTTCATTATTATGAAGCACAATTTCGCCTTAAAATGTCATTGATCATATGCATAAGTTATTTTTTAAATGCATTGTGTATTATTTAATCAACATTTTAATTTTTTGGCCCCCGCTTTGGTAAAAGCTGCCTACGCCCTTGCAACTTGCCATATTTGGACATCAATGGTCGCACACATGCTCGTCGCACACACAAATGCCTCGTAATTGTTATCATTTGCGAAATTACGTTTGTGTAGCTAAAATAGCAAAACTGGGCTAAGCTAAAATTAGTGCACACTCACACAGATACATACATATGTATGTATGTACACAAAGTTTATGCGTACAGATGTACATACTATGTATGTATGAAGAGCGTTGCATCGAACGGTAAATCAATTTACATATGTATATATTTGTTTTATAAGGAGTTGTGCTTACCATTGGCTAACAGATGACTAAGTAAAGCTGGTGCATACATACATACATATGTATATATGTATGTATGTGCCTTAAGTGTCAAAATATTTGCTTGAGTTATGTTCTACATACATTGATGTGTGTATGGTGTGTTGGTGCCGGGTGTGGGTGTGTGACGTGGGATGTAGAGATGTGGGGTGTGCACAGGTATAATGAAAGTGCAAATATAATTGGCAGTGCCAACTGAACTGCAATCATCATCATTATCATCAAAGGCAAATCATTTGATCAGTGTTGGTCAGTACTTAAATTTTTCATGAGCTTATGGTGACTGACAGCGGCTACGAGGGAGCGATAAAACTAATGGGAATGAGGAAGATGGAGCGAAGTGAATGCGTGGGCGCGTTATTTAAATTAAATTAAAAGCCATCCAGCAAACAAACAGCACAAACATTTATTGATATTTAAATCGTTGTTGGTGGTGTTGTTGTTGTCTCTGCTGCAACTGCACTTGTTCACAGTTGTCGTTGTTGTTGTTGTTATTTTGCGGTATGCGTGTGCATTAAAAGCTTTGCATGGCCAATGTGCTCGCACAAACAACAACAACAACAACATCTGGACACATTCAATACAGTTGCCGTTGGAGCAACAACAAAAATAATAACAACAACAACTCAATTATTCAACATAATTAAGTATTTTGCATTAAGCTGTGTACGTCTGTGTATACTGATTTTTATTTCATGAATTTCAACGCTCACCATATTTACAATCAAAAATGTTGCGCATTAAGCCGCATGTTTGATTTGCCTTTGCCCGCCTCTGCCACTTAACGCAGCATTTGTCTACAGCCTTAATTTAAAATTACATTGATTTAATTTTAATGAAATTTACTTGAACGAACATAGGCACATGTGTGCGAGCACGACTAATTATAAATTATTGTAATTTACACATTGAAAATGCAAGACGCATAGTCCAGTCAGATTGAATAATTATGTATACGCCATGTGTGCTTGCTTACATATATATAAATATGGGTAGCAAGATATAGAATGCAAGACAATATAAACAAGTACTAAGAAGAAACTTGTCTTATAAATCACTTTGCCATTAATTTTGATTTCTTCACATAAAACAAAATTGTTTTTGTTCAATGATAATAAACACAATTTTAATAATAGCCAACAAAAAAAAAATCACAAATGAGACAAATATTTCATTTCATCCCAGTAATAAGAAAAACTGATCATTTTTTTAAAATCCAATCAATTATTTATTAACAAAGCTAATGTTTGAAAATCCGCTAAAGTTCAGGGGAATCGAAGTTCAAACTATAACAATTCACTAAAGAAGTAAAATTTGAATTTACGCTTTTAATAAAATTGCTCTTTAATGAACAGTTACAGTATTTGAAATTTATCTAATTTATCTTTTTATTTTAATATGGGGCTTCAATCAGGTGTAAGAAAGAGGTTTTTATCAGTTTTAAACCTTAGAAATAAAAATTCGAACACAATTAAATCAAAACAGCGGACACTTGAAAATGGTTAGCAGCTATTTTTTAAGTCATCTTTTGGTTGGTTATATTTTTCATATACAAGTAGCTACGTAGTTTCAGTACAATTTTTTAGGCAACCACCTGCATTTTAAGCCAGTCCTCTAGATATGTAGTTATAGTCGAACAATTTAAATGCCGTCATTGCAATGGCCACTGCCGGCCAAAATGGCAGTCTTCGTGCATGTTTAATTAATGTCCACAAACGCGATGCATAATTTTCAACTTAATGAGCAAGCCAGGCGCTTGGCCAAGACGACTGGGCCTTGGACGTACGAGTGCAAATAAATACACATACAAGTACTCGTACACCCACTTATTATTGACTCCCGATGCCAAACACAATTGGGCAGTGGCCAACAAAAGAAAATTCCGATTTCGACATTAATTAATGAAAATTGCATTGTTGAGAAACTTAACTTTTTCTGGGAGCTTGTGGAATGGTTGAATGGTCGATTGGTATGTAAGGGGGTGTGGATAGGGCAGTCAATATGCATTTCGCTTAATGTCAATGCAACAATATTAAAACTTAATTAATTAAAACTGCATAAGGATGCGTGTGATGCGAATGAGCCGTTTCCTGGTGCAAGGTCCTTGGCCACATGCCCGCATATGCATATGTCTTTTTCTCCCTCCTCGTCTCTTATATAAGCATGTGTGTATATGTGTTTGCACTTAATGCCCCAACCGCTTGAGCATTAAATTAAAAGAAATTTACGCAATGTTTGCATAAAATGCACAACGACATGCAGGCAGGCTGGCGCGGCAGTCTGGACAGATTGCACAAACAGGAGGCTGGACAGGCATAGCCTTCCGCCTTTTTCACACTCATCAAGTAAGGGCGTCTACGTCTGGTCTAGGTCAGCTGTTGGTCGCCAGCATTTGGGAGTCCTTCAGGTAGTCCACCATTGTTTTTCCTGTTGCTGTTTTAAGTGCTTCAAACCGTTACGTTGCGTACCGTTGACTTTATTTACACACTTCTTTTTCTCACCCCTACGCCACGCACCAACTCTGCCAAACCAACACTACCATGAACAACAACAACGACGATGTTGATGACGACAACAACACAATACAGCGTACTTGGACATCGCATACCGGAAGTGCCGGTACCTTTATTCAGCGTTTATCCGGCCACGAAGCATGCAATTACAGCACTTTGCCAAACGGTGCGCCAGGAAATACATTTTCTCAAATTAAATATTAAATTAACGGTAAGTTAAATGACGTGCACACATCGAAATGGGCCTGCAGGCGGTGATGAAGGAGGTGCTGCTTCAAATTTGCACACAAATAAATCGTTTCTCCCACTTTCTTCCCTTCACACAGAGTATCTGTCCTGGCATGGTAGACACCGATTTTCTGAATGTTTACTCTCAAGCGGTGGCGGAATTGCCCAAGCTGCAAGCTCAGGATGTGGCCAAGGCAGTGTTGTATGCCCTGGACACGCCCGATGGAGTCCAGGTAGAGGACATTATTTTGCAACAGATGCGGAAAATCGAATAGGCTAATAAAATGTAATGATCAGCGAATACGCCCATCAGAAAATATGCACTGAAATTACATATATACAATATATGAAATTATAAAATTATCGATAATGTTTTAATTATATGTGTTTGGAATTTTTCTGATTTTTTTCTTAAACAAAAATAATATGAATATTTTACTTTCAATTTTATCAAACGGTAATTTGGCATTACTTAACAAGTCAAAATAAAAAGGGACACATATGTATGTATCTGTTGTAACTAAAAATGAGTTCATTGGATTAAAATAGACAAGAATACAACGGTTCAGTAATTTGAATTTGAACATACAATTAGTAACCGAGCAAGCAGCTGTTGTATGAACAAATGTATTAAATTTGACCAAGCGCATTGGGCTTCGTGAGTCAGGGCTGATGCTTATGCGAAATACCAGTAACTCATCGACTAGTCGATAAGTATCCGCAATAACCTGTATTAGGCCACTCTTTAGTAAGCACATATACTATACCTAACGCAAATATAATGCAATTTCGTGTATCATTGCGTTCTTTCTTATACCTATTGATTATCTACCTTAACACACTTGAGAGCTGTCACGGTCGTGTGGCAGTCACAGCAACATGCACATCGTTTTCTCTAATCGATATACGAGCATATCGATACGATAACAACAACCCTAATTCGTTTTGTGCAGCGTGTGCGTGTGAGATTTTCCGTAACACTCAACCAACAACACATATTAAAAGTAAATTAATTAACTAGCCTTAAACTATAGGTGCTCCCAAAGCACCAACTTAATAGCTCCAACCCAACAGTTCGGCTATCAAAACAGCGTAGCAATAATAGCAAAACAATCAGCAATAACCCGCATTCAAGCAAATAGGAAGATGGGGCACAAAATGCGTCCACGTAGTGCAAAAGTTTGACACTGTCTGCCGATTTTTACATACGTATATGAGCGCTAAGGGTGCGGTGAGGCTGGCACAAAAGTGATACTTGACTCCAAAGTTCGATATTACGAAATTAAAATCATTTTTAATAAACGACAAATCATACTAATACGTGCTACCACGTATTTCAACATACGCACACCCATTGCCATGCCACACACACACAATTTCGAACGTACATATGTACATACACATAGAAAGTAAAGCAAGAAAGTGTTGCCCAGTTGACAAAGAACAGGTTTTTAACCTAATTAATCAGAAAGCGTCGTACAAAGAATTGGTCCGAGGCGGGTACACTGCATGAGACAAACAATTATTTGTGTCAAGGCTAACATGGCCTAGTCAAAGTACTTGGTGGCCGGAAGCATTATTTGTTTGCGCACTTATCCGGACACTCAATATGGCGTTTTGCTGTACGAGTGAATTGATTTTCAATAACAACCACAAAAAATGCGTCGTCGAGTCTATTATGTGCATTAGTTTTCCTGCTCATTGCTTTGTTTTTGCTGCTGCGCTGTAACTGGACATTGAACTTGTCGTAGAGGGCATTAGGAAATCAGCTGCTTAAATACATTTCTCTTTGTGTCTTTCTTTACTAAAAGTCTAGCGCAACACTTGGCGTGCACTTCCCCCCACACACAAAACACACACACATAGCTCTAAATAACTCCCGCAACAAACAACCACACAAACCAAGATGTTCATCTGGGACTGGTTCACCGGTGTTTTAGGATACTTAGGTAAGCAACGCCAAAGGCAACTCCAATTGGAATTTGACATTGCTATATGAATTTTTTGAGCGTTTGCCAACAAAGCAACGGAGCAGCAGACCTCAAAAGCAAACAAAAGAAACCAAAATTTACATACATGCACAGATACATATGTATGTATGTGCGTGCGTGTCTAGTTTGATTTTAATTAACGATGCAAAATTGTTGACCTTTAGTCGTCTGTTTCCGCTTTAATAAGTTCATTTATAATATAATTATTGAAACTAATCTCGTTTTTGCAGGTCTGTGGAAAAAGTCTGGCAAATTATTGTTCCTTGGCTTGGATAATGCTGGTAAAACCACATTATTGCATATGCTCAAAGATGATAAGCTCGCGCAGCATGTTCCAACATTACATCCAAGTGAGTTCGAAGAGATAAACTTAGAGCTATATCCAAAATAGAAACCGATTACAATTTTTATCATAGCATCTGAGGAGCTGTCTATTGGCAATATGCGTTTCACTACATTCGATTTGGGTGGCCACACTCAAGGTAAGCGATTTTACATTTTATTTACATACATATGTATGTAGATATCACATCATTTTTTGTTACCTCTTATAGCACTGCAAATATTGTATTTATGCATGCTTATTAATATTGCGCATATTTTAACGTTCTCTCATTTAAATATAGCAACACAAATAAAACAGAAAAGCAACAACAATCAGAGTAAAATATAGTACATGAGGGCACCCATACATACAACCAATACTTTGTACTTTTTGACATTTGTTGCGTTCAATCAGCCACAGAGCAAGAATACAAAAGCCACAACAGCCAGCCAGAGAATGCCACTAGAGAACGGTGGGCTGAGTTGAATCTGCTGTTAAATAATAATTCAAAAAAGTACATATTATTTTTGTAAATATGGGTATAATAGAGTTTGAGCTTTGTGGGTCAAAACTCGATTTAACGAACGTTTTCATTTTTAAAAATATTGGAGCATACTATCATTTATATGACCGAAATCTTTAAAACCTTTTATAAAAAGTAAGCATGACTAAGCATTTTAATGCTAAAAATTTTAAATGTCTCATGCTTGGTTGCTTAAAAATGTTGTCTGGAATGTATCTACATATGTATTATAGTTGCATGGCAGAAAGATAAGTATGTAAGCCGGATTGAATAACTATTCCATATAGATAGGAAACAATTATCAGAGTTTGCTAAAAGTAATCAAGTATAGGAATTACTATACTATAGGTCTTAAATAAAAGTAATTTTTGTTGTTAAAGACTAAGAGTACTACTTTTGCGGAGGTCTTTCTTCTAGATAACTTGTTTTTCGTCAAGATCATAAATCAGAGCCCACTGTGCCCGCATTAAAATACATATACTATGAATACTAAACATGAAAGCAAACACGCTGCCAAGATAGCACAACCAACAACAACAATGAACGAAAAATCTCAAGCTTGTTTATGATTAGGCAAATTATAATATGATGGAAAAAGCGCAACAGCTATAGGTAGGGTAGACAGTGCACATCTAAGTGTGACTAGTAGGTATTGATAAGACAGGCTAGAGAATCCACACGTACGAATAAAAGCTATCACATATATATGTATGTACATACACATGTACTTCATTAGCACGTGTTCGGTGGGAGGTTCGTTGGGCGGAGTATGAAACGCACACTAGACTTATCTTATTGTTTGTATTTGAGTAGGTTATGTAAATGAGGGTATTGTGTTTTTAGGCTACAGTTGATACAATTTGGTATTTCCTTCGATTTATAAACATTTCTTTATCGCTTGCAGCACGTCGAGTTTGGAAAGACTATTTCCCCGCCGTGGATGCCATTGTCTTTTTAATAGACGCCTGGGACCGTGGCCGCTTCCAGGAAAGCAAAAACGAACTGGATTCGCTGCTCACAGATGAGGCGCTCTCCAATTGTCCCGTTCTCATATTGGGCAACAAAATCGATAAGCCCGGCGCAGCCAGCGAAGATGAGCTGAGAAATGTGTTTGGATTGTATCAGTTAACAACCGGCAAGGTAACGTAGAATTATACACTTCATATTATGCTTATGTATATTTAAAGAGTGGCAACTTTTCGTTGTTTACACAACTGAGTTTGTTTAAAAAAAATAATAAAAATAGGGCAGAGTACAGTCAGACGCTCCATCCGGAACAATTTCGATTTTAAATATAAAATCTACATATCGCGACGATATTGGCATCAAAAATAAATGAATAATAATCGTACAAGCTTCCAAAGTATTAGATTATAATAAAAATATAACAAAACCTGTAGAAAAATATTAATAGGAAGTGGTCGACAATGAAAATTTAACGATTTGCGATGAAACCAAGCTAGTTTTTGCTGAGCGCTGATAATATGCCAATATCGAACAGTTAGATCGCTATATCATATAGCTTTAATATCATTCTAAAAGAGTTTTTGTATGAACAACTTTTTTGCAATTAAGTTATTGGATTCAACTACCGTAGGTCGTGAATTTAAAAATCATCGAAGTTTTTGTTGCAATGCACAGTCAGAAATGCTCGTTAGAAATCTTAATTGTTTCTACATTTGTCATTCCAGGGTAAAGTTGCACGCGCCGATTTGCCAGGCCGCCCATTGGAATTGTTTATGTGTTCCGTATTGAAGCGACAGGGTTATGGTGAGGGTTTCCGTTGGTTAGCGCAGTATATTGATTAAGTCATAACAACAAAAAAAAACAAAACAAAAAAACATCAACAACCACAAAAAATCTTGGATGGACAAACAAATCAACAAATTCAGACGATAAAACCCGACTTCTAAAGCAAAACACGAAGCTACGTGCGCAATTTCTAATTTATACACAATTTAAAAAATATACAATAATAAACAAGAAAAAAATTGCAAAAAAAATATAAAATATTTTTTACAAAACAGCAACAACAAAAGAAAGTTCAAACGGTCGCAGCATAAAATAATTTAAAGAAAAAGGATAATTAGCAAGTGAAACACTTTTTTAATATAATTATTATAAAACAAATTGTAGCAAATTAAAGGTTATTTGATTTAAGAGCAAGTGCTAGCAGCGACGCTGTTCCATAAATAAATTTTAGCTACTTTTATTTGATTTAATCCAAAATTTTAAGTGTTATCTTGTTGCTTTTAGATCTTTGTGTCCTGTATATCAATAATTTTTTTTTAATTAAAAACCAAACGAAATTTTATGTTCCCTTCCAAGAGCTGCAATTGGTGTACAGCTTTTATTTGAAAAGAAACGGCTCCTGTTTTTATTACAAATATATTTCATTTATTCATTTATGTTGCATTCTTTAGATACATATAAGCTAATGAGTTACTTTAGGGCAGGTAATGAAACTATAAAAAGTAAAAAAATAGGATAACCGGCAAAAACGCAACTCAAAGTGACCCGGTGTTAGCCGTATATGTTTAATTACAATAGAATTTTACACTTCTGTTAAAAAACCTGACAATCGTAAACATTTTAGGGATTATCGCTCACTTTGGTTAATAAGTGATCGACTTCGTCATTTTCAAAATATCTACGATTTGGAATTTTCGTACAAGCGCAGTAAATGTGTAGAAAAATATTGATTAAAGAACATTGCTTTATCTTTTGTTAACTGTAGCAGGGTGTGCGGCGTTGGCGTTGCGACAGACGACGTCGACGGCGACAGAGCAATAGCTGTCGTCCAAACAGTCGAGCGAGTAGACTGCCTGCATTAGCCTTCTGCCGACATCATGAACGCGCTGAAGAGTTCGTAGCGCAGCCACCATCGCCACCCATTCGCCGTTTCTTCTTTTTTTTAGCTGTGAGACTTTCTTGACCACTGTCTGTGTTCGAATCGGCGCTATCGCCGCCTGCCTCGGTCTCCGACGATGATGAGCTGCTCGAAGAAGAGCTTGAGTTGCTGCTACTATCGGAAGCAAAGCCAGTGCTCTCATTTATATTAATACTATCAGCTATTTGAGCCAACTCCGGTCGCTCGACGCGCAGTACACGCAGCCACTTGTGCGACAGTTTTGGGCGCCCTCGCACCGTCTTGTGCCAAACGATGGGAAAGTTCGTACAACTGCTGAAATTCTGTGTTATGGCTATGGTATCGTCAAGATTGAGCACCACGTGCCACCAACCACCTGGTACGAAGACCGTCTCGCCAGGTCCTTGCAGAATTTCGATGGGTTTGTATTGCTCTGGCCACGAGGGTTGCTTCGTGCGATGATAAATTGTGCTAAACCACGTAATCGCCTCGTCGCGCTGCTTGCCACCCATCGCACTAGTGACCTTTAGCATTTCCTTGGGCGTATCCGTTGGAAACAGGCACCAACGCTTATGCCCACGCACCAGAGTGTTCCAGGCGCTTGTGCCCAATGGATCAATGTGTATGCCGGTTCCTGAGCGCGCTGGGCCCATCACAAACCAACGATATGGTGGCCTGCGCTCCTCCCCGCAATACTTGAAGAGATCATCACGAAAATACTTGGGGACCATGTAATCCTCGAGCAATTTGCGTCTTCGATGATGTTCACCAAAGCTGCTGTCAAAGATATAGAGTGGACTATCGTCGCGCGTCGTTTGCATGTACTCTACGTAGTATTTCATTTTCATCTTGACGCTTCAAAAATATTGTAAATGTTAATGTATAAATCAATAAGCAATACCATCATTTTTAATTAACCTGTAGCCCTCGTTGTCCTCGCCGCATTTAAACTTTTGGTTGCGATATTTCTTTGCCAGTCGCGATAACGTCCATTTCTCCTCCGCCAACCATCCGTTCGTGCATCCGGTAACCACTACGGGCTTATAAGGACGCTCATATCTTTCTATAAACTCTTCACAAGACACAACAGACTGGTCAATACGCTCCAAATTGTCAGCAAAGTCCCAAAATGGCCTGAAGTTTTCGTAGAAATGCATGGAAGTCCAGGCCGTGCCATCGAGTTCAGGACGGGCCTTACGCTTTACCTCACGGGTGCGCTTGCGCGAACGTTTGGGCAGTTTGAATTCTTCGCTCATCTCGTGGTCTTGGCAGGATTTTAATTAATTAATTGACCGAAGTAAACTGTGGAATATGCACCAAAAAGAACCGGAAGGGATGCAATCGATGTTATCGGGCCATCGCAGTCTACTGCCGATATATGAGTATAAACTGTGAATGGCAGTAACTTACGTGTTCATTGTGAATGCCTTGAATCTCATGTGACTGAAAACAGCTGGTCAGATGGGTGAAAATAATGATAAGCCAAGTCGGAACAGGTAAAATTTATTTATTCAACCACTCTTTAATACTAAATCAAGTACTTTAATAGAGTTAAACAAAGCGTTGCACCGCATATTAGATCATCACGTCTTTGTAAAAATTGAGATTGATACTTTTCTTGAGAACTTCGAGCTAAAACGTAACGACAAAGAAGTTGAGAAGCTTTTCCAAGTCACTGAGACTGTTGGAGCCCTTAAGTACGATTTATCCGACCGTTGCGTGGCATTGGGAAACAAAAATTTATCTGAAATAAGCACCGAAGTTAACAGTTTGCTGAGTAACGTGAACGCGCTGCTGGAAAAAGTTCAAATAGAGCATCAGGTGAGTGCATATTAACATGACCGGCTCTTCGGTTAAATGACCATGGCATGCTTTTTTATGCAGCCCAGTTCAGAATTGCAAACAGCCCGACGCTTACGAGCGGAACGAAAAGCAGAGTTTCTAAAAAATCTTCAGCACGACTTTCAACGTATTGAAAATTCCTTTGAAGAAAAAGAGGAGGAAATTGCTGAGCTCTATTCCGACTTAGAGCGAAAACTAAATATTGCTAAGTGAAAAGGTCATTACTATGCTCAAGTCGACCATTATAGATACACGTATTCGGTTACGTCCGTCTAAAAAGCTGTTGGATTTGCTGGACGCGCAAAAGGAGCACTTCAAGGAATTACCCGATAATGTAGCCCAGTTGCTTAAGTCTAACGGCTACGTGGTCCCATTAGGTGTACAAATTATTAAAGCCAATGAAAAGCAATATAAGCGACCCACAATTGATGTAGTTTTGCTGGAGAAACTCACAGCAGATGTGATTGATGATCCTTTGATTGCAAAAAGCGACTCTGAAGCTACAGAGGAGGATGAGACACCTGAAGAAGATCAGGACCAGCGGCAGCAGCCGAAGGGACCCACCTCTTTTTTGTACTTGTCTGATTTACATTGGCTAAACACATTTATGAGTGAGCTGCGATCCAAAAACATTTGCAATGTCTTTCTCTATCAAATAATAGAGAGCTCTGAGCTTATTTTGCCTGAGAATGAGCTAAAGCCTCGTAACCCAGAGCTGGAAGCACGATGTCAACGCTTGCGTGAAGAGCAACAAAATCGGGAATACCACAAGATGACCAAAAATGTAGACGCAGGTCTGAAACATTACCCTGAGGACACCATTGCTTATCAAAGTGAGTATCTGCCGTATCCCAGCTATTTTTAGATAAAAATCACTAATTTTCAATTTGTTTAATCAAATTTACAGTGAAAAGTATAAACAAGCAAATTATAGCAGTAGCTCAATTCATTTTCTCGGTGGCTGCTGGCTTTGTGTTCGGCTTTTTGGGCATTAATTTGATAGTAGGCGGTCTGCCCTTTGGTTTCAGGCTCCTCCTTGGTGTCATTTGTGCACTAGTAATAGCCTTGGCTGAGATGTACTTTTTGGCAAAAAAGCTGCACGAGTACGACGAGGTTTTGGATGCGCCCAAACGCAAAAAACCTGAACCACCGACTACTAGCAAGGGGCAGCGGGCTAAACAACATGCTGAATAGAACAATATTTGTCCATTTTATAGCATAAATTTGTATTATTTTTGCTGCTGCATCGTTGGCATCGTCGTTTATTTAAAATAATTAAATAATTGTAAATTTTTTATTAATTTAATGAGAGCATAGAGGTCCTTGGTGAAGGACTACGCTCCTTTTTCATTTTATATAAATATGCTTTCGAATATATGTATATTAAATATGTGTTCCTCAATCGTAGTGTTGTGGATTTGGATTCGGGTTCGGATTGTTCCAGCTATCATCTAGAGAATTGCTATCGCTGCGTCCAATAACTGCCATTATATAGATGAGCACAATGAATCCCACGATGCCACTAGTCACCAAGAACCATGTACGACGCCAGGGAGGGCGTGATGAAGGCGCATAAAAGCGGCGAGTCCAACGCGAAAACAGCTCCGCGGGTGTGCGACGCTTATATTTGTTTTCATCGCGATCGGGCCCACCAATGGGTGACTGACGTGGCAGCAATGGACGCCGGCTGCTGGCTACGAAGGGCAGTAAAGAGACTAAGATGATAGTTAACTATATAATGTCGTTTTACTGACCATGCAAGTCACCAGAGCTAGGTGGATTAAATGCATCCATAAGCAGCACGGAATGTGGACTGGCACCATCGCCGCTGCCGGCATAAGGTCCCCCGTTGGGCTTGCTGCGTTCGCCCGCGGAATGGTGATGCACTTTGGTCACATTGCTAATAGCTGCCTGGTTGGCAATTTTTGTTTTGACCGCTTTCAGACTGTTACTTTGATCTTCTGTGAGCTGCGAAAGAAACATGTGTAACATAGGTGAAAACGATATCTTGTTATATTACCAATGCAAGTCCTAGGCCATTCCGTCCCCAATTGACTTGCGATAGGTAATTCTTTAGCGCATCTGCCACAGGAGACACCAAATTAGAGGCCGGAAATATTTCAACATTACAAGAGGGGCATTGATGGCCTCGTGGTGCTGTGTTTGCAGGCAATCCGGCTTGGCGAGCATTCAAGCAATCCCAGTGAAAAACATCTGAATATCGAGATGTATGGACAATCAGCACAAAGAATATAACACTATATAGTAAGATCTAAAATAGATGCTCACGATAGCAAACGAGGCGGACGCAATCTCCCTGCTCCAACGTTGTACCACACAAGGTGCAATTGGAAATGTAATCACTATGATGCGTAAAGCAGATTTTAGAATATAGTAAATAACGTTGTATTTTTATCAACAACCATATTTGTGTTTATAGCTGCACTACTCACCTATCACGGAGCCATTGCAGATATGATTGAACAATGCACTGGAAAAAGAGGACTTTTCAATAAGAATTCATTTACAAGGGCCTTTGTGTACCTTAGGATGACTCAGAATGCAGTGCTCGCAAACATTAACACGATGCTCGAAGCAAAATTGGTTTGTCACAGCACGCTTGGGGCATTTACACAGACCCATTGAAATGTAATTATTTTATTTCCTGCAGTTTCTTTATACTTATGTATGTCGGAATGCTCCCATGCAACTGACAGCCACGTATTTTGTTTTACACTTTATTGTGAATGCCAAAATGTACCGTAAATAGGGCTGCCACAATAAAAAAATAGTGTAGGATGAAAACAAATAGAAACACATACATATTTCTTAATCGAGCCATTCTTTCATATATTGACAACTAATGGCGGTAACATCACCACAATTGGAACAATTTTTAATAACCGGACAGATTCCACATGGCATTTGTACTAGTCCTGGAGGTGGTAGGGGTGTATTAACTGAATGATAAACATATGAGCCGTCCGATTGAAGAATGCGCTCCGCGTTGCCATCATAGACAACTGTCTTCAGTATAGTTTCCAAATCATCTTCATCCAGATTTACTTTACTAATGCCTAAATCAGATATAAACTTGTGCACTTCCTTCACTGTGCAGCAGGACATTTGCTTGAAGGCCAATGGACCATCTCGTTTTTTTTCGGCATTATCGCGCTTCATTTGCAAAAAGCGTAAACACTGCTGATTTAAAACATCAACAAACTCCACCTCAAAGTCCTGATCCTGGTACCAGGCACCACCAGTAACCGTACGATCTGGCTCCAAATTATACAGCATATAGACTTTCTTTTTGCTGGCCTGTTTACAAATATTTATGAATTTGTGCTCCAACAAATATATATAAGGCAAATGACATTACTTACATTAACAGATTTAACGGCTTTAATTAGTTTCTTGGTTTCAAGATTTTTGAGTATTTTGTTCAGCTGTGTCATATTCAAATTTGACTTTATGCGTATATCTCGAATCCAAATGCCTTTGTCGCCGCCTTTCTCCACAATATCATAAACGATCTTTTCCTCATTATCAGCATCTTTGGGCAAAGCACTTTTCTTCTGCGGATCCTTTGCACGATATACCAGTTTCTCCCCCTTTTTCAATATTTCAATGCTACCCTGTTGCAATAATATATTTAGGCCCTCGACTCGTGTGGCAGCGGGTACGTCCGATAATGCCTTGGTAAGGTCATCATTAGTTGCTCCGGCCGAAACTCCCTGGATAACGCTTAACAGTAGTTGAGCAATCTCGGACATTTTACGCTGTAGATAAACAAATATTTAAATTAAAAGTGCTTTGCGAATCCAGTTTACGGTACAAAGTAAAATCAAAACAAACGTCATACCACTGTGAATGGCAAGAACACGCGGTGCGAGCTTAAGGTGCAACCTTTCTTGAAAGTTTTTAACGCGATTTTGTTTTATTTCTGTTGTAGTTTCTGATTTTATTTAGTGTACTTAATAAGGAATGTCGAAAACTCACAGCTCCGATGAAGAAACTGACTTCCAAGCACTTAGCAAAACGAATTATCAGCGCGTGCAAGACAAAGTAGCAAAGGTACCGCAAAGACGTGCCAATAAATAAATTGGCGTTGCCACCGTCTGGAATATTGCATTTCATCAGTATTGCCGGTCGATAACGACAAATGTATACACTTACATTCATTTTAGATTAGTTATCCAGATGGTGTTATTGCTGGTAGAGAACAGAGCTTTCAAAGCAGCTTTGATCGAGGTTATGCCGATGGACTAAAAACGGGTCTTGAACTGGCCAAACGTCTGGGATTCTTTGATACACTCCCCACACTTGATGCGCAGAACGAAGAGCTCCTGAAGGAAACACACGTCTATCAAGGCCTCCAAATAGCATCGCCTACGGATAAAACGCATTTCAAATATTTGGAATACCAATCGTTGCCACCAAACCTAATATCCGAAAAGCAAAATTCCTATATCAATAATTTATTGGGACAATATGCCGGAACTTTGCCAATTACTGAAAATTTATTCACATCCAAGTGATATTACTATGTTATTAATCGGCTTTAATGTGTGTTAATAGGATAAATTTGTTAACTGAACATAAATTTCTTGACTTATAAATACAATCCTTCGGGCGTGCCCTCTTTTTTGCGATACAACACGCTCTCCTTGGACTTCTTGAAGTCCTCGTTAGTTACCTTCATACGACGCTCGCGCAACGCCATTAAACCAGCTTCTGTGCAAATGGCTTTGATATCTGCACCAGATAAATCATCTTTTGCCATGATTAGTTCACTCAGGTTGACGTCCTCAGCGAGTGTCATGCGCGATGTATGAATAGTGAAAATGCGACGTTTGGTCTTTTCATCCGGGAGAGGGAATTCGATTTTACGATCAATACGTCCGGGACGGATCAACGCCGGATCGAGAGTTTCAATGCGGTTTGTAGCCATTATAACCTTAACATCACCCCGGGAATCGAAACCATCCAATTGATTAAGCAATTCCAACATTGTGCGTTGTATTTCACGCTCACCGCCAGAGTTTGAATCGTAACGTTTCGTTCCCACCGCATCAATTTCATCGATGAACACAATAGACGGAGCATGTTCCTCGGCCACGCGGAACAGCTCACGTACCAGTTTGGGGCCATCACCGAGATACTTTTGAATAAGTTCAGAGCCAACGACGCGCAAGAAAGTTGCCGACGTCTGATTGGCCACAGCCTTGGCGAGCAGTGTTTTGCCCGTGCCTGGAGGTCCATACAAAATAACACCCTTAGGGGGCTTTATGCCCATCTCCTCATAGTATTCGGGATGTGTTAGCGGAAGCTCCACAGATTCTTTGATTTCCTGAATCTGAGTGTCTAGACCACCAATATCGGCATAGGTCTCTTGCGGTGCCTTTTCCAGCTTCATCACAGTCACCATGGGATCTGTATCATCGCTGAGCACGCCCACCACAGCATGAACTTTGTGATTCAACAACACTGAGCATCCAGGCTCCAGTTGATCTTTGTCCACAAAAGATAAAATGCTGACATAATGCTCAGACCCCACAGACGTGGACACAATAGCATGATTATCATCGATAATCTCTTCTAGATTTCCAACAGACATGGGCGTGCCTCGCAGATCATCGACCTTGGAACGTTCCTCTTCATTCTTTTCATCCTGGGGCTTTAAGCGCTCCTGATTGCGTATAAATTCGTCCTCCATCATGAGATAATCTTTGATGCGTTCTAACTTCAGCAACTTTAGGCGACACCGTGTATGCGGAGTCACTTGGGGCAGCTTCATGGCAGCATCGGGACCCTTTGCGCGACGCTTCTTCTTACCAACGCGCGTTGGAATTGGTGGCTCGTACTTCTTTTTTTTGTCTTTGTCATCTTTCTTGTCGCCAGCACCACCTTGAGCCGATTGGTTCTGTCCCTAAGAGTTTTAAAAGCCAATTTTAAATACATTCCTCAATTGGCAGGATAGCTTTACTGCTTACCATTTTGCGTATTGACTTTAAAGCCTACGATATACTTATTCTTCACCGAATTTACTTTGAGTCCGGCAACACAAACAGATTTTTACTAGTCATAACCAAAGCGAAGTTGGGTGCGCTGCTTCTACAGATCTGTCGCTGCCCAACACCGATTGGCAAACTTGTATCGATAGAAACACAATTTGGTAAACAAAATTATTTATTTTTCTTAAAATTGTGTTGTCATAATTATCCGTTTTTAAAATGTAAAGTGCTTTGGCAGCATGCCCAAGCATGAGCATTGTGAAGCTGCTGCTAAGGATCGAATTTAATTTAAAAACAAATAACCAACATTTCATATAAGTTTAAGCCATAAGCACGATATTTGTTTCTCTTATTTCAAAGCGGCGCTCATTTGCAATGGTGTTGCTGCACTTACACTTTAATACACATCTAGTTTAATTCTTTAGATGCATACTCCATATGAAATACTATCAGTTTACAGCACTGCTCACTGCAGCCAATATCGATACCTCCGCAATTATCGGGGGCAGTCCAGAATATTTTTTTTTGTAAGAAATGGCGCAAAATGTTACAAATGTTGAATTAAAATTGAATATAGAGGTTTTAACTCCTGGAAATATTGCTGAATGTGTGAACTCTATTCTTGAGTTTCTGCTATACCAACGTCGACAGATTCCGTTCGTTTACAGAACGTATAAATTCATAATAGACCGATGGGCTCAGCAGGAATGTGACGCAAAGCCAGGGCTGGAATCCTTTTCGGATTACCAACTACATCAGCAACGAAGCAAGGCCACGGAGACTAAAAATGCGATCAGTGATATGCGCGAGGTATTTGTTGCTAATATCTTCTGTTTGTGAACTTTTACAAGCTGTCTATACAAACTTTGCAGTTCATTCGAGATGTATTTAAAAGCTATGCCGTCCGAAGTTTGCGTTTTCTTTTCGGGTCAAATGCGTTTATGCCCAAGGAGGCTTATACAATACACATACCAACGACGATGACCCGAAAACATAATTGTGAGCATCATGCAACCTCAAACAGTATGAGCCAAACGCTGCTGTAAGTGCAACTGATTTGATTACCCCCGTAACTTTACTAAAATGTAACACTACACAGCTCTCTGCTTACCTGCGAAGATCTCTACACGATATTTTCAACAGAAATGAATGCCACCAATCTTTTCCTAGAGCTGGAAATTTTTTCGCAGGAGCAGGATCATGGGTCGAGTATAGAGACAATAAAGCTGTTTCCCAAGGATGTTATGAGTCAATTACCACGCAGTTGCAAACACATACACTTACACTTGTTGCATGACTCCAATATTGACGCTTCCGCTATGCAATGCTGCAAGGAGCTGAGAATCTTTGAAGATCTGGAAATATTGGGTCTAGGTGATGAAACAGAAAATACTGTTGTTGGTAGCGAATGCAATAAAAAGACTGAACAGGACTCCGGCTGGTGGCAAGCAGATGTTACTGTGCGTGGATTCCGGACATCGTTGCAGGACTTATGGTCCAGCTAATATTAGGCCAATTAGTTCATAGTCCACACGCTGCCATCTTTATTCGCTTAATTTAGCGTAAACGTTTGAAAATAAAATCGACGGTGTCTCAATGGCTTTGGTTTTTATACTCGTATTTCATAAAGATGTTAGTGCTGGTCGCTTCTTTGGTATTTCGGTATTTCTGCAGTTTGGTCACACATTCATCGAATAATGCCACCGATGTATTGACACAGTACATTTGTTGCACCACTAGTTCCATTTACATATTGAAGTTTAAAACAAAAACGCAAGCTTGACTCATTCGCATGACATTTACAGTCTAGCTTTTAGTCGTCGTGGATTGCGTAGTCGCTGCAGTAATGTCTGAGAAACCGACTGTGTTAATTTTGGGTGGTAAGTGCGATCCAATTGTGTTCTTATCATATTTTACATACATATGTACATATGTGCTTATTATTCATTTGCATTCCTCCCATGGTTACTCTCTATCGTAGGCTGTGGATTCATTGGACGCAGCTTGGTGACTTATCTTTTGAAAAATGAGCTGACGCAGGAAATTCGTATTGCCGATAAAACGCCGCCTCAGATGGCCTGGTTAAATGAGCAACAGACGAAGGCGTTCGACAATGATAAAGTAGAGTTTTGCAGCGCGAATTTAATAAGTGCCGGTATGCAACCCACACACGCACAAATGCACACAGTCAATCACTCACTCACGTACTGTAAACTGGTTTTGGTCCTTGTCCTTTTCGTTTTTGCAGCCTCATGTAAGTTGGCGTTTGCACCACACCCAACGAGTGGACGTGCCTGGGATATAGTCATCAATTGTGCTGCTGAGACGCGAGCTAATCAAGACGATGCCGTCTACAAGGAGGGCATCTACAAGCTAAGCTTAAACTGTGCCAATGAGGCAGCCAATCAACACGTCAAGCGCTATGTCGAGCTTAGCTCTGGTTGTGTAAACAGCAGCGAGAAGACGCCGCTAAAAGAAGACTGTAAGCAGGATCCATGGACGGGTGTGGCCAAGCAAAAACTGAAAGTAGAAAAGGAGCTAGCGCGAATTAATGATCTCAGCTACACAGTGGTGCGGCTGCCCGTAGTCTATGGGGTTGGTGACAAGCGCTACTTAAGTGAGTATCACTATCAGTGTTTTACCTCTTCCAATTATTATCGCAATTGGTAGTAAATGGTTTTTCCTCGCAGTGCCACGAATTATTATTGCAGCCATATATAAGTACCTCGGCGAGACAATGAAACTGTTGTGGAACGATGCAATGCGCCTGAATACAGTGCATGTGAATGGTGGGTGCATACATTTGTTATGGCTATTACTATAATAACTTTAACTATATTGCATATAACCCAGATGTGTGTGCTGCTATTTGGCAATTATCACAAAGTCCCAAAGCAGATGGCCAGGTGTTCAATATAACGGATGACTCTGAGTCCACACAAGGCAGCATTAGCAGCCTATTGTCGGATATTTTTGGTATTAATGTGGACTATTTTGGTTTGGTGATGTCCAATCTAACAAAGGTAACCGAAAACCATTCGATAATTTTCTGCGCTTGTATCACAGTTTTGAAATCTTCACTATCATTTGTATATCTCTATATATGGTGGTAAACTTATCAATACTTAAACTTTTTGCAATGAAATACTAATACAAACTTGGTTCGTCTTTCCAATATCTTTAAACTTACGAAATTCGCATAATGAAGTAGTTTAAACCCCATATATTTTATGAGATATATGTACATATGTATAGTGAAATACTTATATAAAAATGATTCCATCCTCACTTTTACTGAACTTCTTACACTTTTAGCTATATCCTACGGATACGGTTGGTGAAATCAATGACAAGCATTTGGCACCCTGGGCCGAGATTTGTCAACGCAATGGCATTGAAAATACGCCACTAACGCCGTATCTTGAAGAGGAGCAGCTACAGCATAAGCACCTCTATTTGGATAATGCAAAACTAAAAGATTTTGGTTATGTGCTGCAGGCGCCAAAGGTAACAAGGGCACTTCTAATGGAAATGATTGACGACTACGTAAAACAACAATTGTTTCCCAAATCTTTGGCGCTCTAATTGGCAGCGTACTCTACAAAAGCACAAAGTTAATGCGCACAGCAAGATATTTCCAGATAGATTTTAAGTTGAAAAGTGTACTATTACTCATGGGTATTACTCCACTATGACCATTCCCAATTTTCACCTGGTATACGGTGCGTTATTGTCATAAATATCGTTTCAAATTTTTGCAAAAAGTGTACTTATAGATTATACAAATTTACCCTTACACATATCATATATACAAACATTCCAATAACATTTATATTATTTAAAAATTGTTTATGTGTACATATATATGTGTACATATTTTAACAATCTATACTTACATGGCAATGTTTAAGACTAAACTGTATAAGACTACATCATTCCATGCTAAACTTGATAGATTGTCGAAAAAAAAAACAAAAAAAATCGAAAAGCAATACTATACATATTGTATGTGATCATTTTAGTGGCCAACGAAAAACATACAAATCCGTATACATATTGTGTGTTTTCTTCTGTCTATATATACATTCGTATACAAATATATATAAAAGATTTATTTGACTAACTCGTAATTGTTTTGCATTACGCGGGACTCATTTTTATACCCAATATACAGGTAAATGATTACTATAGCGAGACGAACCGATATAGAAATGAGAGCCTTTCTGTTTTAAAGCAAAATCTATGCATGTCGTATAATATCACTTTCAATCAATTATTTTTTTTTTTAACGAGCTGTTTTGATTTTACTGAAAAGATTTAGTATACATATGTAGGTATTTACTATAAGAAACCATATTGAGGAGTTGATGTCTGAGCGGTTTCGATTTATACGCCAAGTGATTTCCCGTCCAAGTGGCTCGTCGCATAAAGTGCATGACACATGATTGGTGCATTAATATTTCATAAGAAATAGTACCTTTTAGGTACTAAAACGCACGGTAATGGGAATCTTTTTCCATACATTTCGATGCCTATAAGCTGTTTATGATCCATTTGTTCTAAGCAGGCAATCGTTTTGACAAACCCATCAATTGTCGCACACTTTTTGGATGGGGAAACTCGAACCCACTTTGCTTCTCCCAACATATATATCCCTTCCCAGAGACCTTTATAAGATCATTAATGGAATTTCCTATAATACAAACTGAAACAGCAGTAGCTTGTGAATCATTTCTGTGTACTTAGATATATTATGTTGACTTACTTCTGGCTCTTCCTGGGCCAGTGCCACAAATGCGGCACGAATAGGGTACAGTTTCTTCACAGGTACACATTCAAAATGAATGGTGTAGCTTGCCAACAGTGAAAGAATTATATAAATCGGTCCAATAGTTTTGGAGCCTTTTCAATTCAAGTAAACAGTCAAACGAACAAACAATCAAATCTTTCCACTTTATAATATTATAGATATAAACTAATAAAATATATATACCTGCAAATTTACATATTTTAATATCTTTGCTAAGGGTATATTGTGCTCGTTCTTATATTTATAATACGTGGCAGACCACATGTAAAAAGAAATGCAATTTTACTGAAAAAATGTAGTATATAGGTATTTGCTATTAGAAAACGTGATGTCCTAGCGGCTTCGATTTAATACGCCAGTCCAACAGTGTGTTTTTCGGCCCGAGTGGCTCGATTCATAATTGTATGACACATGATTGGTGCCTTATTCTATATCATTATTTACAAAAGAGTACCTATTGTCTAGTAACATGCACGGTAATCGGTATTTTTGCCGGAACATTTCGATGCTCATACACTGTTTATGATCCATTTGTTCTAAGCAGGCAATCGTTTTGACAAACCCATCAATTGTCGCACACTTTTTGGTTGGGGAAACTCGCACCGACTTTGCTTCTCCCACTATATATCCCTTCCAAGAGACCTTTATAAGATCATTAGTAGAATTTCCTATAATACAAACTGAAACAGCAGTAGCCTGTGGATCATTTCTGTGTACTTAGTTATATTATGTGGACTTACTTCTGGCTCTTTCCGGGCCAGTGGCACAAATGCGACACGAAAAGGGTGGTGTTTCGTAACAGGTGCACATTCTGTTCCCATCTTTTATTTGCTCGCACAAAACAGAACCGGATGCTGGAAATGTGGGCACCATGTGAACCAAAAACATATAGACGACTGGGAAAATCGCTCCGAACCTGTATTTTGCCATTGCTTGTCGCACTACTATATAATATTAGTTTGATCTGCCATTTGACGTATATTTCGCTCAACATCGGTAACCATATAATCAGTATTTATCAACGCTTCGCTTCAACACTTTATATAATATTTCCCCATAAATGCGAGAGGTTCTTGTTAATTAGTTATATATGTAATATCTCTCTTGTAATTAAGCAAACAAAACATTATAAAATTAATAATAATAATGCAATGGTATATACATATGTAAGTGTCGACGAATCTTATATTGTTTTATATTGAATGTTTGTAATGCTAATCAATGAATCAGCAGGACTCTATAACCTGGTGAATTACTTGGGAGCCTTGGGATACCAATGGAACAACAGATGATAGGAGTATCAGGTAAGGGTAAAATATTTTGCCATATAAAGTCGACCACACATTTATTATTATGGCGTACTATTTCGTCTTAAAATGGACCTGAGTTGGATTTGTTGAAGTTTTTGCATTGATTGTATGCATCGTGCATTTTCTTTTATCAAAGTCTTAATTTTTTGGTTAAAGCTGCGTACGCACTTGAGTATCTCCATCTGGCGGAGTTTCTTACTCAGATCCATGATAGTTTGACAGCAACGTGAATACGATCCATCTTTGTCGGTTTTTATATAGTTTTGATTTTGTTTGGCGCGATCGTTTGTGTTAATTTTTAAAATGATAACTCATACTTGTATATTCTGGTGAAGTATTTATTTTCAAAAGGAACAATTATGAAATGATGGAGCACGGACTGCGGACATCAGGGAATATTACTGGGACTTAATGCTGTTGCGTAGATTTAATCGTTTTTGGATTGACTGGCGATGGCAGAGGGCTTAGCACTTGCGTTTTTTAGGTTTTACACCGCAACCCTACGAAAAATTCAGCTGGTTAGAGAATACTTGTGATAAGAAGCGCTCATTAAAGAACACTTACCATCTGGCGATATTTTTGCTTCTCACACTCGGGCAACTTGCACCAGGCCCGTGCGCCTTTCTTAAGCGCTTGCGGCGCCGTTAGACCACAATTTTGCATTCGAAATTCTCGCATAAAATTTAGGAACCCGTTATTCATTATGGGTCCTGGCCTCATGCACTTCGGCTTACAAGTCGGCTTTTTCTTTGGCTTACACGTCGGTTTTTTCCTTTTGGGGCATGCAGGTTTTTTCTTTTTGGGGCATGCAGGTCTTTTCTTTTTGGGGCAAGTCTTTCGTTTCCGTTTGCAGGGATTTTTCTTTTTCTTCTTGGGGCAGGCTGGGCGTTTCGGAGGACATCGCGCAGGGCATGGCCTCGCTCCACATCCCTCCATATGCTTTTGGTGGCATCCGGCTAAAACAATACGGGGTATATCACAGGTCTACCATATGAGTTTTAATCTCGTACGGAAAAATACAGACGTAGGTATATGCTTACTAAATTGGCGTAACGCAATTTCTGGTCCATTGATAGATCACCCCAGGCACGAGCGGCTCCCAACACCGCCTCGCTGGCCGACATGTCTGTATTCTGTTGCCTATAAATACGCATAAAATTCCTATATCCGATAGCCGTAGAGTCCGGGCTCGCCTTTTTTGTCACATTATTCCCCATTTCAAATTTTGATTGCACCAATATCTACAAAATGCTTACTATTAATTTTCTGAATAAATAAAATAACCAAAATTTCTTGTCACTGACTAACTTCTACAAGATTGCATTTAGAACTGAATAATATATATACATATATGTATATAAAAATGGCAACAAACACAAATATAGTATTTGGAGAACAAACCCGATGCCTCCCTTGTTTTCCTAAAAAAGGTTTTTGATTTTGCGTTTTTAATTAAAACTGTATTCATCCATCTAAATAAAATACTTGTTTATGCCCCGAAAGTGGCGTCTCTGCCTCTGCCTTTGGCAACCTACATATGGCCAGGTCTGACCAAGATTTGAGTAGCATCTATCTAAAATGAATGTACAATAGTCCGCATCGGATGCCATGGGATCAACACTATGAAAAAGGGGAGTTTTTCGAGTTTTTGCCATTTGTCTACTTTTTGATATTGTTGTCCAAAATAGGATGCTTCTTTTGAACAAAAAGGCCACTCTCTATTGGGTTTTATGTATATTAGTGGCGTAGGCCTGTAGAGTTATGCAATTTTTTTATATTACAATTGATTTTCATTTCAAACAGTGGACATGGTTGCTTGTCTAAACTCATACATAGTAGATACTTGTTTGTAAATCTAAAATTTTCGGAACATATGACAAAAGGGCCTTGAATTCAATACATTTTGGGATAAATGGGTTAAAAGAGTTTAGTTCACGATCACACAAAGAAACATTGATAGGAATTACACATTTATCAAAAAAAAAAAAACTGGCTTTGAAGTTGGGTTTAGAATTTCGAGTTCATTGTCAAGTTTGTCTAAGAAATACTAAGAATTATTCTAAACAGAAGACTCCGAAATCCAAAGACTTCCGGGTCGTTCATTAACTCTGTACATAAAATGTACAAGAGTATATTAGGTTTGCGGGAAGCTGAAAATGTAACAGGCAGAAGGAGGCCCGAGAGACGAGTCGAGTCGATCTAGCCCTGTCTGTCTGTCCGTCTGTCCGTATGAACACCTGGATCTCAGAGACTATAAGATCTAGAGACACAAAATTTTGCACAAAGATGCGTTATATGTGTATAACGGTATCCATAATCCAGTATAACGAATACACTGCTATAAATAATCAATACTCGCATGCTTTAAATAATTTTTGTATTGTTTATTAATTTAAATATTACGGCAACGAAGCGTTCCCACGCACGGTACATAATTGAAAAATGCAATTGCTTAACTTTTACTCTCGTTAACGGGCGTTTAAATCTTAAAAATTACAGAAAATCAACAATATTTTAAAAATTATATCATCGTATCTGGTGTATAATATTAAAAGCTCGCAACTTGCTCAACTTAAAACGCTTTAATACGGCGAAGGTAAAATGGCTTCGTTTGGTTTACAAGATCCCCACCAAATATGTAGGTATCTATATATATTAGGTAGGACACATTTGATTCTCTCGCCGGTATGTGGCCTAAATAGTTATTATTTTCATGTAGAGCTTGCATTTGTGACATTTGCTAAAACGCTGATTGGTGCATATTCCTGGTGAGTTCTCTATTATCTTTAAAAACTAGTTAAGTTTGCTCTCCGGCTTTGCAATGAAGTGCTTAGAAAGCCAAGCCGGCATCGCGGTATGTGGTGAAGATCTTCTCGATGGAGTTCACATAGGCGGCGGTTCTCAAGTCCAGACCCAGGTCGTACTTCAAGGCCGTCTTCATGATGGCGCGCGCCGAGCGCTCCATGGTGTAGTCCAGGCCGGAGTGGACAATGTCCTTCTCAGATGCACCGGAGATGCGTTTCTGGAACGATTCGGATGGTGTGACAGGAATGCGGCCACCGACGCGTCCGAAACGACGTTCCAGGGACTCTTGCACGGATTCTGTAATATGGTTGAGTGGATAGCAGAAAGAGAGAAACAAACATACAAAGCGATTAGTTTATGTGCCACATGCTGGTCTAGGTTGGGTCTACAAGTGACAGCGAACAAGGAACAGTAGGTACATATATGTATGGATGATGGAAAACTATAGTGCATACGACTAGCTTCACTAAATTATGCGATTTTAATCAATTAAAGCGTGTGTGTATGGAAATAGGAAGTGGAAATAAATTGGAGTTAGGAGTTATGATGCGGTTAGTGACACAGCTTGTGGATAATAGAACATGCCTTTCAATTTATATTTACTAGTACATCTAAAAAGAGTGGCAACTATTCTGTAGAATCAATTAATACGTCAATAAAACTCCTTAAACGTGTGTATAGTAAGTTCGAGTATGTGTGGCTTTCAAAAATTCTATATACTTGTATTCAGATATAGTTTTGGATTATTTAAACAAACATGAACCGGAAAAATATTATGTAGTGTAGTGCTAAGACCTATAAGGAAACTAGGAAGATTTTGTGTACCAATATAATCTTTCTTAGTTCAGCTATCCAAAACGGAAAGATTACACTTGGGCAGGGAAGCAGAGAAACTAATTCTACATAAAGCGATTTCTGAGATCTGCGTCTTAGTAAGTAGTACACGTAGAAACTCAATACATATATGCATTTAGATGAGGTAGATGGGTAAATAGCTTGAACATAGTACAGTTAAAATCAGTATCTACAGAACCAATAACTACATTAACAAAAGCCAACATATATACACAGGTAGGAGGTCTAATAATGTATTGAAATTGAATTCGAGAAAAAAAACAACAAAATGTGAATTGTTTTGAGGGTGTAGTTGTGAGTGGTTGTATATGGGCGGGCAAAAGAAAAAAAATTAATAATAATGTACCGTCCAGAATAGCTCTTTCAATTGACTGTTGGACTGAGGCTACATTGGTAATAGAGAAACAGAAAAAAAGAAGAAGAATAATCAACAAATTACTAGATGAGATTAAAATTAATTTACAATTTGTATTTTGTGAATATAGTAGTAGTAGTAGTAGAGTGAAACGAGCTGAATTTTTAAACAAGGTGTGCAAAGTTATACCCAATATATAAAGTTTAGAAACCGAACGCAAAGAGCAAATGCTGAGGAGCAGCTGCTCTCCTGTACAGGTTTGCAACTGGCTTACTCGTAGCTAGTACAACTTAGTCTAACTTAAAGCATTAAAAATATAATTTGAGTACAAATGAGAGATATGTGAAACCATCGATTTTTGGGTGCATCAGTGCAGCTTTCGATTCTAGTGCAAAGGTGCGCCTAAGACGTCTAAGAGGCATTGTAGACTTACCGAGCAATTGGTAGTTGGACTCGCGCTCGTACTTGAAGGTCAGACGACCATACGAGACATGGTTCAAGTTCTTCAGCCACTCAAAGAAGGAAACGGTGACACCGCCGGCGTTGATGTACAGATCGGGTATGACCAAAATTTTGCGATCAATGAGTATCTTATCGGCAGCTGGTGTTGTGGGTCCGTTGGCGGCCTCGGCAATGATCTGCAACCAAAGTTAATTTTATTTTAATTATTGTTTTTGCAAGTATTGGTATATGTTCGCCATACCTTTGCTTGAATTTTGTGCGCATTCTCACTGGTGATGACCTTCTCGACGGCCGCTGGAATGAAAATGTCGCACTCCTCGAACATCAGATTCTCGCCCTCGTATGGCTTGGCATGTGGATAGCCAACAATGGTGCCGTGCTCGTTCTTGTAGTCTTCCAGCAGCTTGGGATCAATACCCTCTGGGTTGAAGATGGTGCCATCGTGCTCAATAATTCCAATGCAGGTAGCACCCGCACGAGTCAGATAGCGGCAGGTGTGCAGACCCACATTACCAAAGCCCTGGACAATGAATGTCTTACCACCCCAGCCGGGAGTAGTACCTAAGGATATTTATTCAAAATGTATTACAGTTTTCGAAACTACACAATTATTTCAGACCATGGAAAATATGAGCACTCTTCAATAGGATTTCATGATTTTGGAGGTAGGATTTATGGTCCGAGGTGGTTTTATTCTGATGTTAGACAAATTTACATTCATCACTAACTGATAATATTTCTAACTGCTTATGTTGAAAATGAAAAAATTCAACCCAAAGGTGGGGAAAAAATTAGGTAACGTGCTTGAATTTGTTTCATATGCATATTTTCCATTTCCTTTTCATAAATTTGAAACTTTATTTACGTGTGTTGTGAAAATAAGTCTCATGAATATATAGTCTGAAATGGGCTTTGTCACACTTACCAATCTGGCTCATATAACTGGCCTCATTGATGAAATTCTCGAGACCGTGGAATACGCCGCGACCGGTGGCCGAGACACGACCGTGAATGCCACCCTGGTTGATGGGCTTGCCAGTCACACAAGCGTGTGCATTGATGTCCAAGTGACCAATGGTCTTGGCATAGGTATCAGCAATCCAGGACATCTCACGTTCGCCAGTACCCATGTCGGGGGCAGGCACATCGACACCGGGTCCAATGAATCCCTTCTTGGCCAACTCAAGTGTGAAGCGGCGTGTAATCTTCTCGAGCTCGTGCTCGGAATACTCCTTGGGGTTAATCTTCAGGCCGGCCTTGGCACCACCGAATGGCACATCGACGCAGGCGCACTTGAAGGTCATCAGCGCGGAAAGGGCTTTGACTTCGTCGCGTGACACATCCAATGAGAAACGAATACCTGAAAGGAGATTGCATAATGAGTGAAAATCTTATTGGCATTACGTAGACAACAGATGTGGCATTTCGACTTTTTTCTTGTTTTTGTTTCTTTTTTTGAATGAAAGTGTTTCTGCTTGTGTGTGTATGTGTGTGTGTGAGAAAATCAATTTCCATTTG
Organism: Scaptodrosophila lebanonensis; assembly: GCF_003285725.1. Taxonomy (NCBI): domain Eukaryota; kingdom Metazoa; phylum Arthropoda; class Insecta; order Diptera; family Drosophilidae; genus Scaptodrosophila; species Scaptodrosophila lebanonensis. The sequence continues at coordinate 15,675,485 of NW_022060538.1, forward strand.
CATTTTCATAGTCGTCGTCACGTCTAGCACACAGCCTTAAAAGTACATTCCTCCTATCAGTGCACGTTTGTTGCCAACTATTCATCTAGCATAAGAATCTAGCTAGATAGTTCTGTATATTTTTGGATCAAGTCCAATTGACAAATGCTATAAGGGTTTTGTGTGTCATCGCAAATGCAACTAAAAGCAAAAGTTTGATACCGAAATTTCTCGTCTGCACCCCGCACGTGCCCTTGTTGTTGCTGTTTTTGTTGTAATTGTTGTTGCTGTTGCTGTTGCTGTTGCATTGTTGACCGACTGATCGATGTGGGTCAAGAAAGCCCCCGCCCCATTTCCTGCAGCCAGTTTGCGCAATCCCGAAGTACAAGTAAGCTGCATACGCACTAAATTATTGAGCTTTATCTTTATATTTATTTGCCCGTCGCTTGTTCTTTCTTTACATTTTTGTTTATCTTTGGGTGCGAAGGGGGAAAAAGGGGCTCAGTGCTGAATGTTCTTTAACTTTGCCGTCCTTGATTTCACGATAAGATAAGCCACTTCCTAACTTATCTGAGAAACCCTAAAATCATATGTGGCTATCAATGTGGCTGAGAATGCACGCTAGAATTTGTTACTAATAAAAAATTTAAAAACAGCACTTGGTGATTGTGTTTTGAGAAACCCGAAGCGGCAAAAGTATCCAATGCATTGAGCATGATCGAATATATAACTATAGTCTGCCTGTTTTATGGCACGTAGATAAATTTTATCAGTAACTAAACACAAAGTACAATTCGCGTTCTTAGAGGTTGTTTTATGTAATGAAGAAATAAATGATTTATTCAATCATTATTTGTAATCCATTGTTCAATTATTTGAGCATAACTAGAAATACATTCAAAATCCTACTTCAATTTTCAATTTAAAATTATTCACTGTGCTTAAAATCATTATGATTTTACAAGTGAGGTTAAGATATCTATAGAGTACAGGCAGCTTAGCCATTTCTTCTTCATTAATCCAAATGGAGAAATATAAAAAGTTGACCAACAATCGACCGTGTAAAAAGGGGAAAAATAATACAAAAAGAAACCCATAAATCTTAATGACTTAATAGGTTTTAGTAATATTAATATTAAACTAACTTAATTCACCTTTATTGTAATTTATAAAAACATTCCTACTGTTCTGTTCTCCTGTATGAAAATTTTTTGTAGAACAAGTGCTGAGATGATTATAATTTCCATATCAAAAATATCGAACGTTGAATATAGCATTCTTTATAAAGTTAAATAAAAAGGGGTCCTCTCAGAACATAAAATAGCAGTAATATTTTTCAAAACAGTTTTGAACATTTCGTAGTAGTAATATTTTTCAAAAATAATTATTGAATCGTATTTGTCAAGGCTAGAGAAGTTTCAAATCGACTGATTAGTATTAGTGGGTTACATCATAAGTATTTGTAAATGGATAGTTAAAAAAGGTCACATTAACTTATTATATTATTTTTTTTATAAATCTTTAATGTTTATTTAAGATAATTATGTGGAATTCCTTTGAAACAGTCAAAACAGCCTTTATTCAGATGTGGAAAGACCTTTTACTTTTTAGAAGGATTATGGAAATGGGAGAGATAAATTGTTGCCCAATTAAAAACTATTATTTTTCAGTGTAGCCATGTATTTTATATGGCGAGGCGAGCCCCCGAAAAGCAGCAGTTATATATACATAGTGCATATATGTATATATAGTATACTATACTATATACATACATATGTATGTATGTATATTTCGGTCGCTATGTTGAAGTTCTGAATTTAGCTGCCTAGTGACAAATTAGTGGCTGTGACCATGAATTTTAGCTGACCTGCTGTTGCTGATAACTGGACTAAACCTGAATGCTAATCTCTATCAGCACATTAGAGTATATACATATACTTGTATGTATACGATATGTATGTGTATGCAAAGCGATTTTATAAACAAATAAGAACGAAACGGCATTTGCTGGCTATAAACAACTTTTCTAGTTAGGTGGGTGCTGTCGTCTTCTTCTCATTCTCATTCTCATTCCCATTCCTATTGTCGACCGATATGGGCTGACTGTACGCGGCATAACAACAGCAGATAAAAAGTCAGTTTGCTGCCACTGCCATGCCCAGCTCTGTTTTGTTTGCATTGGCTCCACCATTGTCTCTTCCCATTTCTTTGTAGAATTTGTTTTTTTTTTTCGTTTTTGGTCAAAATGAGGCAACACCAACAACTTTATCAGAATGTTTTCGACGAAAATATTTAACGCGTGACTCTTTTTACACATGTACATACATACATACATACATACATACATGTGTATGTATGTATGTATGTTCTGTTGTTACGCTAGAGCGTATCTTTATCGTTATATAAATCTATTATTTCTTATAGCCCTCATCGATGTTGCCAGCCATTAAATAGCAATTTATATATAGACTTTCATCGGTATATATACATACATATATGTATGTTATGCTGGTTATGTATGTATGTATTTGCGCATGTGAAGCTTATTTGCGATAAGTTTTTTAGTTGTTTTTTGTATTTTAGGGGCTCGATCGCGGTTCGCGTGGGGTGTGTACACTATATATGTATACAAGTATATGTATATGTTTATGTATACACTTATATATATGATAGTACAGTATTAAGTGCCATTGGCAACAGCACGTCTGTTATTGGCTCTAGTCAGCTGACCAGCCGTTTTAACCATGACGTTGAACAAATAAGTACACATATCATCGACGCCTACATAAGTGCAAAATAATATTTATTTTTTTGTTAGTAATGCTGTTTACTTCACAACATTTCTTGTTGTTTTGACACAGTAAAATAGTTTTGATTATATTTTTGGCTTTAAAAAAATAATTAGCACCTAGATCGAGTTGATTTATACAGTTCCATCGTTATTTTTTTTAACAATTAGAAACTGAACTCTGGTCAAACATAGTTTTAAATAAATTTTATGTGTTCTGATAAGCCATAGGAACGAAAATACAGAGAGCTCCTCAGTATTACCACTGCAATCTGACTAAGGAAATCATTTAAAACACAATATTATTATATGTTTTTGAGTTTTTGAATAAAATGCGTAAAGCTTTGAAATTGAATTTTTTTTAGTTAATATTCTTAATATATTTTAGATAAATTATAATTTTAATGATGAAAGTTGCAAACAGAAAATATGTATAGCTTGTGTTCAATTATTTATCACCCTATTTCCTCTTATAGTTTCGTCTTTTTTACTTTATTGGAATCAAAGAGTTTTAGCAAATTAAATAAATTTTAAGGACTCTGTAGGGCAAAACATACTCGTATGTATTTATTAAAGTGTGACTTATGGAATAAACAAACGCATTCCCTGGTAAGGGTACCATACGCTATTGAAAGAAACGAATCAATAATTTAGTCTTCAATTATTAAACTAGGACATATCATTTCTCTCAATTGCAAAAACAATTTTTACAATGATAAATCAAGCAAGAGAGAACGCTACAGTCGAGCAAGCCCGACAGTGTAATACCCTGTACCCAGGTAAACTTCCGTCACTGAGTTATATGCGCCCATAGCAGCAGCAAAAAGAGGAAGAAGAAGAGCGAACTTGTTGCTGCAGTTTGGGGGGGTTGTACTGGCGAGAATTTGTTTCGCTAATAACTTTTCTTAGAATTGACCGAATTGAATAAAATTTTGAACAACAGTAGACAATTATATATAAATTATGTGTGCAAAGTTTGGTTTAGGTAGCATTTGAAATGTGGACGCTGTTGACGAAATTCTGTAGCAGGAGAAGGAGGGGAAACTAAAAAAAAAATAAACTCGTCCTTTCTCGGACCTAGGAGAATCTGGATGCCAACTTTGGTTATTCTAGCTTTTATAGTTTCTGAGATCCTCGCGTTCATCCAGACGGACGGACGGACGGACATGTCTAGATCGATTTCTCTCGTCATGCTGATTCAGAATATATATACTTTATGGGGTCGGAGATGCTTCCTTCTGCATGTTACATACTTTGCACAAACCTAATATACGCTTTTTACCCTACGGGTACAGGGTATAAAAATATTCCCAACATAACACATATGTATGTATGTATTTCAATTGAATATGAATCGAAAACTATTGTGTTTTCTGAAACAGAGTCCAGTCCTAGTTGTGATCAACACGTCGAGTGACATTGAGATTCCATAGGTCGAGTATTGAACCGGTTGGCAGTTTCAAAATAACGCACGTATGTGACATTTTCCTAAAGTGTCAATGTTTGACGCAATTTGACGCTCAACACTAATCAGCAGATATACACGTAGTTGCAGCTATTTAGCTGTGACTTCAAAAGAGTCTCCAAAATCATAAGATAGAACGTTATAGTCCCGCGATTCAGAGATTTTTATACCCTGTTTCGCACCTCCCCTCCACACCCTGCTGGCCTAGTATTAGTTTCGGCAATTTCTCAGTTATTTACATAGTTATATCGAACACCTATGTATAGGTTGTTTGAAGTGTTTGCTTATGCACTTGGGTGAGACACGAAGGCAAACACTTTGCACAGTTGACTCAATCCATTTCAATATGAAAATGCAAGTTTACGCTATTCTACTAATCGTGTTTGTCAATATGCTGTGTGTTTGCACAATATTTCAATACCGATACGCAAAAGTGTGTACTCATACTTGTGCACAAGTAAATGTGTAATACGTATACACCCCGTATTGCTATCGATAGCGCTCTTCATGTTCATTACATTCATTATCAAGAACATTTGCATTTGTACGAGTATTTCTAGTGGGGAGCCTGTTTGGTTTGTTTCTGTTTTGACAATAGAGTCTTGTGATCGACACTGGCGAGATCCAGAAAAACTGGGAGGGTGACTCCGACAGACAGATACAGAGAGAGAGAGAGAGACAAAGAGGCAAAGTAATGCTGACGTGCTGATGTGCAGCAAAGATCAATTAAAGCTTAGCTTACGACTGCTTCTATGTTACAAACACACTCACATTTACATATATATGTGTATTTTTTGTGGCTGATGTTGTAACAAAAAATGTACATAATGTGCATTTGTGTTTAAAGTTCAACGACATACATAAGTATTATATTTACATACTTGTACATGAGAGAATATACATATTGTGAAATGTGCAGTCGTTTCTCAGTAAATTTCGTATAGCTCTAAATCATATATATGTATGTACATAGTTTACTGTCAATTTCTTTTCTGATTGCAAGAATATACCTCAATTAATGAAGAACGAAAGAATAGCAATGAATGAATGGGTTTTTGTATTAAATGTACAAATTCACTTATTCAAATAAAAACACAAATTGCATATTCATTTAATTTCATGTCCCGATTTAATAATTACATATATCAACAACTTCTGTGGGAATGTTTTAACACTAAAAGCCTTGAGTACTCTAATCACTACGAGCACTGATAATATACAAATGTATTGATAATAATCATTTAATAACAACTAATACATAAGCACAACTATTAAAGTGTTTCAAATAATCAATAAAACAATAGTGTAATGTAGAAATGCAACGGAATGCAATTTTAGGCATTTTTGTTCACAAATTCACATATTGAGCGCATTTTATTTCTCATACGGGCAGCAAACACTGTCTAAGACTCTATCCCTATTGGAAGCCGAGAAAATGATGGCTGAGGAGCTTACAACGTTTTTCATTCCATTTGACTAGAAAATTGATAAATTGATGTACTTGTATACATTTCAACAACTGTCGAACAGCCCTCGCAGAGGGCCCTCGACTGTGTAGCATGTGAGTGACTCACGACTGTTGCTCTTCGTTCAATTTCGGCGCAACGTGAGCATCACGTGAACACCCAAACCAGACGAACGGCGTCCAAAGTGAACTTGGGCGCTGGATGAATGACAAGAGCCGAAGACGCGAGGCGCAGAAACCAGTTTGGCGCATTGTCCGTAATTTTTTGCGCAAAAAATTGAGCCGACTTCGACCAATTGAAGTGAAATAAAATAAAGAGCGTCGCTCACAACTACAATAAAATACAATGCCGATTTGAAGCGAATTTGTGGCAAGCGTGGCTGCATGAAGTCATTCGTGTCAGTAAATATAAATATCGGATACATACAAGAACTATTGTAACAGTTAAATAGTATCAAGTCTCAATGGGAATTAACATTAATTAGAGCGCTTGCAAATTTAACAACTAGAGAGTGTAAAATATTTGAATTGCTCGATAAAAGGCTGCCTAAAGCTAAAGAGCAGAACGTGTGTGCCCATAATTTTAGCGCTTTTGGCAAATGCATCAACAAACTGCTACTCGTGTATACTAAAATAGCGTATCTAATATTTAGACAAATACATAAGCACTAGCAACTTTTGGGGCTTGTCGACCAATCAACCACTTGGCAACAGCCTCCAACTTGTTTACAGTAAAAATTTGCTCGTAGTTGTTGCTTTCTCATACATAAGCGGGACACATGATCAAAAATGCCAAACAATTCGAAAACAAAATCATAAATACATATACATACATACATAAGTGATATGTGTTGGCCGTCCGTCCGGCCCTTCAATACTACTGACTAAGCGTTTTATTCTAGGCTGTTAACGTCGCCGCGACTTGCTTTACGATCATTATCATACAGTCAGTGTTGTAGCACGTGTTGTTGTATTTGATCGTTTTTTGTTGTTGTTGTCTTTCAAAAACTTTTTCTCACAAAATATATTTCAAAACCGACTTTTGTTCGACATCCCATTATTTGGGACCATCTGATTTTTCAATCTTCGTTTCATTTGATTTCTATCTAGGTACCATAATTATCTACTGGATCGTATATATGGGGGTAGTACTATTCTAACTACTTCTAGTATCCTTATCAACTGTTATAAAATGGAATTGGAAACTACATAATGAAGTTTTGATCAGGTTGATAGTTTCTGCAAAACTATAGCATTTCGAAAATTCGTTTTTTGTGTATTCTGCAATTTCTTATAAGAAAATGCGGGTTTGTGTCTGTATGAGACGGAATCTGATTAGAGATTGGAAATCATTTAAACACTCGTAGTGGGACAATGATTCATTGCACGTTTTTATGCGACATTGTAAAAATTTGAAAATTATACAATATGTATAGTATCTGAAGATTTCTCTAGTAGTAGCGTCTACTCATAAACAATCTCATAAGCTATGACTGGCCTTTTTATTTGATAATAGTTTGATAGAGCGTGAATTCATATGCACTTTTGACCCCATCCGGTTCTTAAATACTACGGCACATGTATGTACATACATATGTATATGTATGTATGTACAAATATGAAAGTCAGATAAGCATGTCACTAATGAAGTGTTTTCTTGTTTGTTCCGTTTATTTTTGGCCAAGCATTCGGTTGATAAGCACTCGAAAACTTATGAGGTGGCATATTTTGTAATTATGCGAAAACAAATTCATAAATTGAAAACTGTTTACGATGTCATGTTGGCGCTATTCGGCGGGGGGCGGACTTGGCAACTTGAAAAATACAAATGTATGTTGAGCATAATATTGTGACAGTTTTTGCATCGCCTGCGATCCACTGTGCGTTTGCTATAGCTCTGTTCTAAATCCAATAGGAAACTAAACAAAACGCAATAGCAAAGTTTATTAAAAATAGAACTCGAGCAAGCATAGCAGGTGGAAGGAAAATTTTGTAGAAAGCTGGCGCAAAAACAACTACATTAACAAATGTGAGGAATACGATTAGTTGCTTTTAGACATATGTACATATATATGTATGTTTGAATTTGCATAAATGGCCTGACACACATACCCTAAGCATCAGAAACGTATACACGGATAAAAAAGAAGGCAGGTCTCTCATATTTATGCGGCCCTTGATCGAAGGTTCAAATTGGCGTTTCCTAAACACTTGAGGGGTTTGGAAAACCAATGAAAACACGTGCATCGCATGCAACTTATGCAACTTGTGGCAAAATGAACATAAACATCGCGGAGTATGCGCGTCAAATGGTTTATAGGGTGGCGGAAGGGTAGCTGGACGTTGAGTTTGTGTGTGTATATACATACATATATATACATATATATAGTTACATAATTTGCAGAGAAAATAAACGGTTCTGCCGGCGATTGCAATATTGTTTATGTGGCGAGAGCTTAAGGAAAATTAATCTTTGATGGAGGAGGAAGAAAAGCAAAACAGCTGGAAATCGATTTTTGTTTGTACACACAAAAACGGGTCGGCTCTTCAATTTTGTGGACAGGCACATCACTCACCTCCTTTCGTTGGCACTCTATGTGTGCTATGCTGCGCCCGATAGCCAGTTATCATTTCGTAGTTGCCCGAGTCCCTTCGCAGGGGGAAGGCAATCTCAATAATATGGTCACAGGGTTGCATAAGCATAAGAATACCCTTAACCTTCTTCTTCTTCTCGTCCAGAGAAAGCTTGCCCTTCATGTCATCGATGAGGGAACCCTCAGATATCTGACAACCACGATGGAAGAAATATTCGACCATGTCGAAGAAGCGTGGATCCTTGGCAGTGGGCACATCCTTAAGGCGATCGGGTATCTGATGCTCGGCAGTATAGCCACGCGTCTGGAGCACAGCGGTGGGGAGAGCCTTGACCAAAGTGGTCAATTCTTGTTGGCGAATAGCGCCCTGGCGAGCCAAACTCTTCAGGTGATACATATTAACATCGGTTCTACACACAAAACGCCACACACACACAACTTTGAATAGTCTAACGCCAAGTTTTGCTAATTAGACTTTTGGTTGGCGCAACTTCCTGTACTTGCTTTCTTTGGCTCAACCGCTGGCTATTCGGCACCGCAACAAACTGAGCGTGTTCGGATATTTTCGTGGCATTTCATTCATTTTCACTCGCATTGCGCCAAAGCGCGAAAGCTTTTCTAAAGCTTGCACTCAATGGCAAGTAAACCGCCATTTGCTTCTGACTTGCACAGTTTCGATACCAATCGATAGTTTTGCATCGATATTGTTGGTATTAGTAAGATTTGTGTCTGCATACTTGGTATTAATCGTACTAATGAGAAAAATTAGAAACAATTTGGTTCCGGTCCAACAGTGTAATAGACTATAAACATTTTTAGCGTATTATCTGTACCAAATTCAAAGATATACATAAAAATGCGAATCATACAGAATACTTTTAAATCTTATATCTATTTTATTTTATTTTTATATTTTCAATTTTCTTTGGTGATTCTACTTCCACTTCCTTGAATTTGAATATTAGCTAAGCCGCGAATGATTGCGACCATTGTTTTTTATTTGTAACATATGTTTTAACATATTTGAATTGACTCGATAGATATCAATTTCAGAGTGGCAGCGCCGACTTTTCCAGCTGAGTTTTCTGACAGCCTTTGATGTACTAGTTGTCTGGCAACCTTTGATGTACGAAAGAATTGAGTAGTTTATGTACATTTTGTTTTGTCAAAACACGCGGAGACCAAAATTAACTTTTAATTGTGCAAAATTATAAAATATGTTACGAAAAATTGCCAGGCAGATGGGCCTGCAGGTAGGCCAGCAAATTCGTGTTACGAATTTAGAGCGACGTACGCTGACAACAACAAATGCACTTTACAAAGAGGGTAAGGCGGCATCTAAACAGTGACATAATGTTTACTTTTATTTCATTGTGTTTTTCTGCAGATGCTAGCCTTAAAGCCGAGGCAGCTGCACCGCCAAAGACTATTCTTGTAGAGAAGGACAAGAACCTCACACTTATTGGCATTAATCGGCCACAGCAACGAAACGCAATCGACTCGAGCACCGCTGCGCAACTTTGTGACGCTTTTGCCGCTTTCGAGGCTGATGATACGTCGCCGGTGGCGGTGCTTTATGGCGTGGGAGGTTCCTTTTGCTCCGGCTTTGACATATTGGAAATGAGCACCGATGAAAAGGAGGAGATTAGTGTGGACATACTAATGCGTCCCGAGGGCTCCGTTGGCCCCACACGTCGTCAAATTAAAAAACCCGTGGTCTGCGGCATAAATGGCTATTGTATAGCCAATGGTTTGGAGCTGGCACTGATGTGCGATTTGCGTGTCATGGAGGAGTCTGCAGTGCTAGGCTTCTTTAATCGGCGCTTTGGTGTACCCGTGTTGGATGGCGGTACTGCACGATTGCCTGCAATGATAGGATTGTCGCGTGCACTGGACTTGATACTTACAGGGCGTCCAGTAGGTTCGCAGGAAGCGCACGATATTGGTTTGGTGAATCGCATTGTGCCCACAGGCACGGCATTAGGTAATGCGATTGAATTGGCCACATGCCTGGCCAAATTCCCACAGCGGGCCCTCAACCACGATCGCAATTCAGTGTATTCTGCGGCATTCGAGACGTCCTCCTTCCATCAGGCTGTGCAAAATGAAGTGATGTATACATCGCGCGAAATTATAGAGGATATGCAAAATGGAATCAAGTGGTTTAATCAGAGTGAGTTTTTGTGGTGTTTACCAAATGGCGTTTTCCTTTTGAATAATCCCTGTTCCAATTTCGTTAGCCTTTAAAGCAGATACTACACATGCGTGGCTAAAGCGCGATCGGTCAATGGCTGATTGGGATGACGAGGAAGTTGCTGCGGCAGCCGAACACAAGGAGAAACTAAAGCAGGAACAGGAAGCTGCGGCTCTCGAAGCCGAGAAACAGAAAAAGGCCGAAAAGGAACAAAAGAAAACCAAAAAAGCAGCCGAACCCAAAGCGGAGACTAAAAAAGACGGCGAAGAATGTAAAAAGCCTGAAGTAGAATCAAAGGACAAGCCGACGGACAAATAGTCGCTTGACTATTTGAAAACAAAACTAACAGTTTTAAGCGAACTGCTCTGCTCTGTATATAAAATGTTGGATACACATTTAAGAACTGAGTCAAATGAAATTGTTGAATTATTTATTAAAATAATTATACACTACTAACGATAAACAAATTGTATTCCTCTTTAAAAAGCTCTATGAGAATAACGAAAGCTAGATGGCGCCATAAAATAAACTACATGTTTTGTTGTGGCTACATGATCTCCATTGCCTGTTATCAGGCACTAGCCGGCTGTAGGCACACGCACCTGTTATTCACGTGTGAAAGTCTAGTCGTAGATAAGACTGTATTTTAGCTGCCGTAGCCTTATCAAACAAGGGTGACTTTAGACATCGATTTTATTAAATTTTAACCTACGAAACATATTTTGTTATCTAGCCGTAAATTGAACTTAGTCTAGTGCGCAAAGTGCACTCGGGCCAAAAATAATATTGCGCATTAAACCGGAACTTGGAGAAAATTTATCAAGCATGGGGGACTTTAGCCATAGATTATTCTAATTTTAACCTATGAAACACTTGTATGTTGTTATTTAGCCGTAAATTGAACTTAGTCTAGTGCACAAGGTGCACGCTGCCCAAGAATAATATTGCGCATTAAGCCGGAAGTTGAAGAAAAGATTGTCCGACCGAGATAAAAATGGCTAAATTAATTATAAACTATTTTTAATTAATAAATATGAGGTTCCAGGCAGGTGTCTGTCTCTTTTGTAGACCACCAAGTCCGCCTAGACAGACAGTTTTTGGTGGTATGGGATTTTTCCACTAGGGAAAAAAACTGAAAATGTTTTGTTTTGCTAATTTGTAGCCTGCAGCATGGTTCAATGCCTCTCTATTGACAACCAGGCAACAGAATGAACTGCAGTTTAGGTTATTTGAAAAGCCGGCACTAATCAGGTTGCTCATACATGCTTGTATATCTACTGATTTGTAGTATAGCTAATCAGCAGCTATGCATATGTATGTATGTACATAAATATGTTAAATTGGCGATAAGGGCAAATGAATTTGGTATAAATAGCACGTGCCATTGGGAATATTGGAACACAACTTGTTTTTTAGTCGGAGAAGTCTGAAGCAAGACGGGACAGAGGAAATAACGCATCGAATTAATCGAAAAGTAAGTGAATGAATAAACAGTGAATATTGTAAAGAGAAAAGTGACCCAGAAGTTACGGCCTTCAATGTCAAAAAGAGCGCCAAAGCTAGTGGGAGAGTGAAAAAGAAAATGGCAGCAAGAACAGGAGGCCATAAAAGCTCTGCAGTGGCTGTATCTGAAACGCAGTTACATGGCAGCGCTCGCTTAGGGCGGCCGTTAGTTAGAGAGAAATTGTGAAGAAAAAGCGCATTAAAGTTTTAGTGTTGCAAGTTTAATCAATTGCAAAGTGCAACTGCTACTTGTAAGTGAAAATCAAAAAGGGAATACAAAATCTTTAAATTCGCAAAAAACACGTTAACAAAATGTTGCCTTCTGCAAATTTGTTCATTCGCGTGGCAGTTTTCTAAACTTCAAAATGAAAATATATGGCATACATTTTGCTGACATGATTAAATAACCACACAGAAATTGCGCACATATTGTATGTACATACATATATATAAATAAAAATACCCATGTACATACGAGTATACATACCTATGTACATACCTATGTGTGTGTGAGCGTGTAGTTTTTGCATGTATTTATGAATTCGGTTGGTCACATGGTTCATCGCCTCCGCAGACAAAATTGATGTTGCGTCCACTGCTACTGATCTTTGCAGCGGATCGCGCGGGCGCACAGAGAGGGAAAAAGAAGAAAAAAAGAGAAGACACGTCAACAACAATGGGCAGGTTTTTAGACATTTGAAGACCACGATACCGTCGACTACCGGTACAGGGATGCTACACAATATTTCAATACTTCAATGTGATTTCGATTACATACTTCATTGAAAATTGTATTTAATTACATGTACGTGGTGTATTTACAATTTGGCTCATGAATACAAATAACATTATTATCACTTAAGCTTAAAAAGCTTTAACGCCCAAGGCAGACAGACAGTCAGGCACCCTGTATTAAGAACTTTGCATTTACTGTATTCATATGTACATATGTATTCATATGTATGTATAGTAGAAATATATGCACATACATATGTATGAGAAAAGCTAATATTTGCACTGAGACTACGCTTAATATGAATTTATGTAAATATTGTTCCATTTATAGTCTGCTTTATAATGCCACCCAACGCCGTTACCGTGCCCAGCACACTCGACGCGCTCTCTACTGAGGCAGATCTGGTGCCACAGCTTGTGAAGGGATCCAAACAAACGGGAGTACTCTTTGAGGGCGATGCGGACACTACTGATGGCGCCTTGGCCACTGATATCCGACAGTTTAAGAAGGCAGAGAAACGCAAACTGAAGCTGGTCTGGCGTAACATTATACTTTTTGGCTATCTGCATTTAGCCGCACTCTATGGTGGTTATCTGTTCTTTGCCCAGGCCAAGTGGGCCACTGTTTTCTTCTGTGAGTATGCAAATTTGGATAAGTCATTGGTCTATACTAAGTAACATATTTATATCCTTTTTTGTAGCTATCCTACTCTACTCGGTGGGCGTTCTAGGCATCACTGCTGGTGCTCATCGTCTCTGGGCGCATCGCTCCTATAAGGCCAAATGGCCGCTGCGTTTAATCTTGATCGTTTTCAATACGATCGCTTTCCAAGATGCCGCCTTCCATTGGGCCCGTGATCACCGCGTACACCACAAGTTCTCTGAGACCGATGCCGATCCCCATAATGCTACTCGAGGCTTCTTCTTTTCGCATATTGGCTGGCTATTGTGCAAGAAGCATCCCGATGTCGTGGCCAAGGGAAAAAGCTTGGACTTGTCCGATTTGCGTGCCGATCCCATTGTCATGTTCCAGCGCAAGTAAGCTATAATTGACTTTATCTCTACAACTAATTTATTCATTATTCTGCATTATCCCTACAGCCACTACATGGTTCTGATGCCTCTGGCCTGCTTCATTATGCCAACTTTTATTCCCATGTATTATTGGGGCGAGACTTTTGTTAATGCCTGGTTCGTGGCCACCATGTTCCGTTGGTGTTTCCTGTTGAACGTTACCTGGTGTGTGAACAGCGCCGCGCATAAATTCGGTGGCCGTCCCTACGACAAGTAAGTTATACAATTGGCTCAATTAATGTACATCCTCTCAACGCTACTATATATTTTGCAGAACCATTAATCCATCGCAGTGCCCTGCCGTATCTGCCTTTGCATTTGGCGAAGGTTGGCATAACTATCACCACGTCTTCCCGTGGGACTACAAGACCGCCGAATGGGGAAATTACTCCATGAATTTGACCACAGCTTTTATTGATTTCTTTGCCAAGATCGGATGGGCCTACGACCTTAAATCGGTAGCACCCGAAACTGTTGAACGCCGCGTGCGTCGTACTGGTGATGGAACTCACGAGCTGTGGGGCTGGGGCGACAAGGATCTCAGCGCGGAAGATGTTAAAGATGTGCTCTTTGTCAACAAGAAGGCCGAGTAACTCCGAGGCGCCAGCATTAAACAAGACACATATGCACATCAAACTTGTAATATTTATTAACCTATCATAAAATAGTTCTATTGTAAAATATAAGTCTCCATTTATTGAATTGTGATAACGTATACATACATACATAAGGCGGTAATCTATTAAACTGCCTAATGGTTTATATTACTATGCAATATATAGTTAACATTGTTATCGCAAATCTTCGTGTGTTTTTATGAAACTTTTTTTCAGATTAATTTCCGTTGGTTTTATTGTTGCTTGCGATCGTGCTGTCTGGGGTTTCTCAAGTGGTGAACTTTGATGATAAGACGTTGCGTTCGGTAATCTAATTATGAAGCATATGTACGTCTATTGGAAATTTTTACGAATTATTCTCCTGCGAGTCTTGAATCGAATCTGCTAATTGCGAATTGATCTTTGCCTCATCACGTGCTGCTTTGAGCGCATCTCGAACCTCATAAACATGTAGCACCACATCAGCGAGTGCTTGTGGATGACAGCCGACCTCGAGCAGTTCCAAACAAAGATCCAGTGCTTCCTCAGAAAGACGCGTGTTGATTAGCGAGGACATACCGTGCAATACCATGCGCAAGCTCGATGATTTTTGAAGGACCAGAAGACTGGTATCTGCCGGATCACTTGACTGCTCGCCATCAGATTGATCAGCATTTAGATGTGCCATTTTTAAATTTGTGTAAAATATACTATGTTACTGATCTCGACAACAAAATCAAGTACACACATATGTAAATACAAATCAAATGTATTTATTTGTATTCATTCATGATTTGGTTAAAAGTCTGCGTTTGTTCCACCACTTAATGGTATGCGCTGTCCCCAATATTGTGAATAGATCTTAGCAAGAATTTGAAATACACTATTTGCGGTATTACAGATTTTGATTGATGGATATAAACTGCTTTAATCCACAAATTCTATCGGTATTTAAGAACTAATACAATTAGAAAAGATTATCTCATAGAGGCCATCCTTTTTTGTTAGTTAAATGTTATAAAAACTATAATTAGAATTAAAAAAAATAAAATAAACTCGTCCTTACTCGGACCTTGGAGAATCTGGATGCCAACTTTGGTTATTCTAGCTTTTATAGTTTCTGAGATCCTCGCGTTCATCCAGACGGACGGACAGACGGACGGACATGTCTAGATCGATTTCTCTCGTCATGCTGATCAAGAATATATGTATATACTTTATGGGGTCGGAGATGCTTCCTTCTGTATGTTACATACTTTGCACAAACCTAATATACACTTTTTACCCTACGGGTACAGGGTATAAAAACCAATACACTGCTTCACAATTTTAAATAAATACTAAAAGCGTTGATTGCAAGACCTCTTAGACTCGACGACTTTTATTTAGGTCCTAAAACACATGCAAACGGTGGTTGCCGTGTATTGCCGTCATAAACAAGCCACCCAGAATAGACATTTTATTCCAGAAGTAAAATCGTTTTAAGCTTCGTTCCGCATACTTTTCGAAGGGAACCTGCCACCAGGCGTATGCTTGAAAAGCATTTATGGCTATCAACGTGATAAGCAAAAAAGCCGACATACGCAAACGATAGCCAATCAATATGAATGCAATGAGGAATTTAACCACATATTTGTGAAGGGTGCGCCAGTACCAATAATCCAAATGCTTGTACGTTAAGTAGGCCATGAATAGAAATGCCATGCAGCTCTGCCTTCGCGGCTTGATCATGGCCAGTAGCACGCCGCTGACCAGCGCACAGGTGTCCACATATAATTCAAGAGTCCAAAAGGCAGGATTTACTGCCAGCTTCAGATGAGCCACCAAGGAAAGTAAACCGGCTGCAATGTGACGATGACGATCGCCAACCATCCAAAAACTCCCAATAATTTCCAAAAATATTATAGTCCATACGTAAAAGCCTGCGATTTTGTGACCACACTGCCAGGTAAAACTGACAATGTTTCGCTCCATCAGCCAATTGCTTTTATCGCTCAGATACATGACATCCGCAAGAAAACTTGCAATTATGCAAAAACGCGCCACAACTGATAAAATCTGTTTGAAAAGGCGCCGCACTTGATTTTCTATTACAGTCGTGTCCATGTTACCAGACCAAGCTAACTATGGGCATTCATCAACACTGCTTTCGCCTCTTTTTCTCGCTCTTTCTCTAACACTCCAGCCGCGCGACTCTTTTAACAAGTGATTGCCGCTAAAAAGAGAGACAACTGATTGCGAATTTCATAAAATATCAACATGTTTTTTAAACAATAGAGACGAACTGAAGCAAAGGAAAACTTTCATTGATTGTGCGAAACGTACGAGTTGCTGTTTGGAAAACTTTAACAACAATTTCCGTTGAGTGGCGTAGAGATGATCGCCTACTTGGTAATGAAGCTGCACAATATATTCGAGAATATTTATCATAAATATTATATTTTATATTAGATACTATATTATATTTGTAGAATAAAAAACAACCTATCGTCGACTGGCCGAATTTACCAAATTTTGACTTCTTGCGTATTATTGTATTAATATTGTTGTTGCCGGCTAAGCGACTGCGTCTTAGATTATGCGGGCCTTTGCTGATTAGAACATGCCATAATAATATACATGTAGTATGTACATAGGTATGTATATGTATTTGCAATACTATATAGAATTGGAATGTACGTATTTAAATTCCCATAATAGTTAATTGCACCGAATGTTTTTGTTTGTGCTTGGCATTGACGCGTGTGTCGCTAATGACGTCATGCGATGACGCAAAGTCCTTTTCATACAGTTGCAAAGGGTATTTTGCGTCTGGGAAGATATAAGTACCGCCGGATGCAAGCAGATCATTCGTTAATATCGGCCGGATCGGATGACTACGATTTTGCAATGCCTTAGTTGTTTTGAATGCACTTTGTTATTTTACAAAATGTACACAAGTCAGAGAGCTGCCACAGAAACGATATACATACATACATATTTATATGTTGTTTAGAATGGAGAAATATGTATATTGGGTATAAGGTATATAAGTTCCGGCTAACCATTCCGAGGCTAATGTATAAATGCATGTTCTTGTTTTCCATAAGCTTGGTCTCAGGTTCAGTGATTGGATCACCCCAGTTTACCCTTCAAGAGATCACGTTGCTCTGATCACATGCTGCCCTATCGCAGGGGATCTCTACGATGGTGTAATTGTGAAAAATCGTGATTACTAATACATAATTTCCACTGCGAAACAAACTTTTACTGATTTCAATTTAATTCAATCCCTACGTGCTGCTGGACACATCATGTGAAGTCTTATCAGTTGAGATTTTACTGATGATTTGACTTCATTTGCTGTATTACTTAGTAATTAACGTTAATCGTATAGAGCTTATAATATGTGTTTTGTAAAATTTTCCAAAATGCGCAATTCTCTTAATCGAACAAGCGAATTGAAGGGTTACTGCGGGCGCTCAGTCCTTCCTCGCAAAATAAAGACACTTAAAAATGTACTTCTAGAAAATACAACAAATACTCATAAATGTTTACAATAGGATTGATTCTGTGCGTCGAAGCTTATATAACCTTGAAGTATAGTCCTCTACTTTTAAACAAATACCCTAGCCCTCGCATAACGCGGGGGTTACGATCCTTGAAAACGTCGTGTTAAGCAAAATCGCGTTAAACGAGCCATGTATTTCCATTCAAAATGAGGGGTTATGTTCCTAGACTTCGAAAAATGCATACAACAATTTATTAGTGTTTAATTTTATTTTATTTAGTTTCAAAAACATAAAAAGGTTTATACAAATGGCAAACGTTTTCAAAAGTAAAAAGGCAGCTTTAGTAATTAACATTTTTTATATGGTGGCTCCCCTTTGTGCACGCCTGAAGACATAAAGTTTTGCTCACCTTAGCAACTATTTATGTATGGACATAAGAGTATGCACTCATTCTTACTCTGATGGTATAGAAAGTGGCACTTCCCTTCTTCTACACACATCTCATGTGTGGTGATACATACTATACCCAATGATACTCATTCAATAATCGACAAAATCAAAAAATCGATTTTGTCAATCGCGTTAGAACGAGGTATTTCACCGCGTTAAAAGAGAAAAGGTAGCAAATTTGCAATCGCGTTAGACCGAGTTAGCATTAAGAGTTAGCGTTAAGCGAGGGCTAGGTGTATAATCTAAAACAAACAAATATTTTGTTCACCCTCAAATAAGAAAGATGTTCGTTCAAAATTGTTTTTCTGATCGTTGCTATAACTGCTATGTGATTTATTCTCAGATTTTGTTCAAACTGGAGTATATTTTGTATCAATTATAAAACCATGACCATATCTTATTCCTATTCCCAGACAACCAGAGTTGAACACAATCCGAATTCGAAATCATAATTACGCTGAAAATTATATGTTGTCTCGTCTACCTTTAATTCTTCCTTCATTCAAATTGGATATTCTTAAGGGAAATATTTAAATTCTGCATTTACATATTTCGAATCTTTATTTAACTAGGAATACAAGTGTTTTTTGTCCAAACTCCTCTTGTAAAATGACTGGCTCCTCCACTGTTTTTATAACACGGTTTTATTGGGAAATTAGAGTCCATATGCACCTGCAGCTGTGTATGGGTATATTATTTACAATTAGTATCAGCCCATACAGAACATACATATTTATGTACATATTCATGGACGTATTTCCGTCTTACAACTTATACCCTTATACCCATCGTAACCTTGTTTAACAGCTTTGTTTCAATAGAAATCTTTTTCAATGAAACAAATATCAGTACCATACGTAAAACCTTTTCGTTTTCCATATCTCTGTAGAATTTGCATAAGTACGACTATCAAAAGTTTACACTATGCAAATTAATATTTGTGATTTAATTTGCCAGACAACTGTTGATGTTGTTTGGTCGGTTTGTTGTTGGCCATTGTTAGGCGGTGGCCAACTGGTTTGTCCACCTGTGCAAAGTACAAATTTTAAGACTGATATTATTTTCGGCCACCCCGAACCCATATCAGAAACTAACTGCATGCCAACTGTAGAGCAGCAGATTAGATGGGTGGGTGTGGGTCAGTTAGAATACTTCTAGAATTGCATACGTCGGTGGTCGAAATTGAGCTATCAAGGGCCTAATTTGTTTACATGACCGGCCACTTAAATTAGCTCGTTTGCCAATGGAACCAGACTTATAAACAAATAAACAGATGATTTACTCCTATTATCATTATAAACAATACCCCATATCCCCCTAGTTTGTCACACAAAACCTTCAAATAGAAGAAGAAGACGACAAAATAACAGAACTGCAGTTCATGGCTTACGTGCGCGCGCGCTCCAAACAACAAACATATGATCGGCAACAACAAATAGATCCTAATACATAGATCTTTTTATAAGAAATGCCAGGTATTGTGTGTATACATACATATTTGAACTTTTATTCCTCTGTATAGGTAATTTGCAAAGATGGCAATACATTTTGCGCGTCGGCTTCGTAGATGCTCTCCATAAAAGTTTTCATTCTTGACGCTGCCGCAAAGCTGCTCTCAGTTCAAGTTGAATTCGTGTGGCGTGCGGACGTGTTCGTGGCGTAACGCCTACATTACTAACACATAAAATAAACAACAAACGAAATAAATCAGCGTGAACAAAAACTTTTCCAGCTGGTAGAAAAAATTTAAGAGTGGAAAAGCGTTAAATAAATAGCTCATTGTGTGATTTTGTCCAACAAACAGGTTAGTTGCACATGGGTATTATATGTGTAGAGTTGTATAATTGTGAACTGAATATATAGAACATATATTTAAGAGTAATAGTTAAATGTACATATTTTGTGAAAAAATTTGCAACAACCACGCATAACTGGCACTTTTTTTTCATAATTTCTGCAATTTCTTTTTCGCCATTATCTTCAATTTCTGCTTTATCTTGTTTCTATTCTATCATTTGCTTTGCCAAGCTTCGCAGCATCTCTCAGCATACTCATAGCCGTCGTGCTCTTTGTTGTGTTTGTGGGTCCTCCACCTCTATCAAGACATGCATATGTATGTATGTATGCATGTATGTACTTAATTACCTCAGTTTTGACTCTTGCGACCACGACGATCACGGCAACTCTTATGAATTCAACGTTTCGAGCGCCACTTTTTAATTGGCCAAGGTTTTAGTTTAACGGTCAAAGTGGCTATAGAAGGTTAGACACAGCTTAGTAACATATGTATGTACATACAAACATACAATCATACATAAGTACGTATCTAGGGGCATATTGAAAATGCCACAAATCTTTTTATTATTTACAAAAGGTTTTTATTGCGTGAGTGTTCTGAAATTCCTATGAAGTCTTTAAGTTGGTTTTTAGTTAAGTTTCGTACAAGGGGATTTTATTAAAGTAATTGGTAATTTGACATCTATAAAGAAAGAAGTAGGTAGACGTTCCAGATTTGGCAAGTGCAACCTTAGTGACTTTAAATATCTTATTATTTCCACAATATAAATATGTACATATTAATTGTAGCTGCGTAGTTTTTTAAAATAGATGCCAGTACACATACATACATATGTACATATGTATGTGTGTATTGTACTAAACCGGGAAGCGAATCGCTTTTGTCGTACTTTTTGCGGCCATTGAACGCTTAAATAAGAGGCAAAAGTCCGAATTACAATTTGTAATGCGTTGTAAATACATAAATTAAAGCAGCATTTAATGACTCAGTGAACTTTGTTTGGAAAAGTAGGTACATATGTATGTATGTATGTATATACAAAGTACTATAAGCATCTATATTTACTTTCCCAGAAACAAATTTATGCAACATTTTGCGTGCCAAATTCAATTCAACAGGAACAATTTCCACAAATTAGCCACACAATTTAATCTTATTCACAATTGTGCAAAATCAAGAAAGAAGCGGCACAAATTGCAAGCTGAGACGCATTTATGAAATTGAAAATAATAGATTAGTACAACCCAACACCGCTACACCCTCACCAATAAAAGCATTGGCGTATCATGCTGCTGCAACGTGATGCCGGGCGGCAAGCATTTAACGTGCTTCCACTTTCTCTCTTTTTCTCTCTCTCGGTCTGTTCATTTGACTCTGCTCTAAACCTCTCCAATCTAAAGCTCCTCCGTTCACAGAAGCAGCAATATACCACATTTCAAGTTCAATATCAAGGCATCGCGTCATACAGTTGAATCGTTGCTGAAATTTTGAGCGAATAAAGATTTTATGCTCATTGCGCAGAGAACTTCTTACCGGCTGCCACATTTGTCCAATTTTAAAGAGACTCAACAGCTGTTTTGTTTACATGAGAGAGAGCTTAACTCTCTTCACCATATTTGAAAAAGCTTTCTTGCTACCGATCTGCTGTTCTTATAACTAACTGGATTGTTATTCTTGTTATTTTTCTACCCTTTTTGTTGTCAATTTTGCCATTGCTATTGCCGTCGGCGGCATCGTATGATTTCTATGCTCAATTCTCATTCGTTCAAAAGGTAGCGTGTTCTTGGTTGGGGTACGAATGAGTGCAGCTTACACCGACTTGCGAATTACACTTCGATATTCACAAAGAACCAATACGTACATATGTATGTATGTAAGTTTGTATAATATAAATTATACGTGTACATACGTATGTATGTACATACATATACATATGTATGTATGTATCATGTATTGAATACTTGATTTGTATGACGGCATTTCACCAGATTTATTGTTGGGTCATATCAGCGTCGTGCCATGCGATAACAATTCTAACGTGGCGTTTTTAGTACAGTCAAACCTTTTGTTGACGATTTTGCAAACGTATATTATTATACGTTTGCATAATAATACCATTAATATGTTGGAATGTATGTAACGCTTAATAACCAACTGCAACATATATATGTACATATGTACATAGGCCTATTTTCACAATATAATAGAGACTAAAATCAGATAGTTCTCTAAACTACAATTAATAGTGTATGTGTATTCCTTGTAGAATTTGTATGTATGGACGAGTTTGAACTGTTTCTAAGAAATTGTGTTTGTAATGCTTTCCTGATTAGATTGACTTTTAGACCACGTATTGCTAGTCAAATCAAACCCTGACCTTAACAACTAGGTACCTCTGGTTGGGGCTGGCCTATGTATAAAAAAATGTAAATTGCACAAAAAGCTCTCTCAAATCATCCCCCCTCGAATGAGTGAGAGCAGGAGAGCTCTTGATTAATAATGTTGAGCTTTTTTACGGCTGCTAATGGACAGCTGCTTGAGTCTTGCGCACATTTTCCGCACAGCAGTTTTAAATTAAACCGACATTTGACAGGTTGTCTCCGTGCATAGAGTGCTCGTAATAATAGCGCATAAAAAAGGTATTTCTAATGAATATGTATTTTAAAATTGTGAGAACATCCAATTCAAGTAGATACGATAACAAGTGGGGGAAGATATAACTATGTATTTCAATGACGAAATTCAATTGGAGCACTTCCTAATTTATTATTGCACAGTATATTGGAGTCGCACAAAGTTGTATCATGTGTGTATAACAAAGAACCTATATTTGCTGTGGGCTAGGAATTTTCCACGGCAGGCACTTCAAAGCAAGCAGAATATATTGTCTCCACCCAAAAGTGGTTGCAGTAAAAATGCTTAATTTAATTCGAAACCACGAACTTTTTCTAATGTTTTACTTTGAAACGAATTACATACTAACTAATATATATATAGGGGTGCCACATCCTTGTAGTACTACGTGACATGGGAAGAGCCTCACACCGGCTTTTTAAATATTTACAACGTAGAAAGGCGGCAGCGATGGCAACGATGTGCAGTCAGTAGAAATCCTTCGGCGAGGACATGCACAAATTTATTGATTTTTCTAGCATGTTCGCTGCTTCTGTTGCTAGCTCTTTTTTTCATTAATTGTCTTTTATGGTATAATGTCTTTATCCAATCAAACCCCAGCATAAGGTATTGTCAGTTGGTTCGATTGCAAACCGGCTGGCGGAGGGTTCCCATACAACACTCATAAGCGTGTAATTACTACAAATTGCGTAATTACAAGCAGCTACTAAGTAGCTAGTAATAGTCGCGACCACGACGACACCAAACACAACAACCTTGTTGGTGCGCCCAGCAGCGTGTCCCCCGAAAACGCGAAAAAGCCGAAGCGTGTCAAGTTCAAACATCAATTTGTTTTGTCTAATTACAAGTTGTATGCACTATGTATGTGTTCATACATATGTATATTTGCTGTGCATATTCAAAGTTTTACTAATGGTCTCTTCGTGTGTTTGTTTATTTTGCAGCTGCAATATGCCGCCCAACGCAACCGCCGGTTCGCAGTCCATTTCGGAGTCGCTGATCGCCGCAGCCACTGCAGCGGCCGAATCAGAACAGAATCCTACTAAGCTGCAGGAGGACTCCACCGGAGTGCTCTTTGAATGCGATGCCGAAACTATTGATGGTGGATTGGTCAAGGACATTGTGGGAATGAAGAAGGCTGATAAGCGCAAATTAAAATTGGTTTGGCGCAATATCATTGCCTTCGGCTATTTGCATTTGGCTGCCCTCTATGGAGCCTGGCTGATCTTCACCTCGGCTAAATGGCAGACCATTGCTCTTGGTAAGTAATTGGCATAAAAACCCGACCTGACAACCATACATATGTACGAGTATGTCTGGTGTTGTTTGTGCATCTTCCTGTCGCGTGCCGCGCATTATAATTTCGTAGGTTGAACGGTTATCAGCCTTATAGTTTGTTTGTCTCGTATTTGGCACTGATAACCTTGCCAAGTGTCTATTTTGAATATTCTATTATACTTCATATAGGTACCTCATGATACGTATGTACTATACATATAGAGTATATTAGACTAGAGTCTAGTCACTAGACAATTGCATCAGTCAAGTGAATCGCTTTAAGCAATATGAAATGGTATTTGAACTTTTGTTTTGGGTGGCGGTGATGCTGACATGGCTTTTGAAATGAAATCTTTGTTTATGACATCAGCAATATGGAATCAACATATCAACTAAATATTTCGTTTCTAGAAAACACACACCTTTGAGCAGCTTAGATCGGATACCTTTGTCATAAGTGCCATATATATGTAGTATATAGTATGTCTGTGAGACATAATCATAGTTAACGCAGCTGAAAAATATTTAATATTTACACACACACACGTAATTTATAAAATTTTTACAAAAAAAAAATGGATAACTTTTACGTTCCGAAGAAAGTTAACCGTCATGTTGTAAAAGCTGTGCAATACGTAACCGCATATTACGAGACAGAATTTGCGTCGATCTCCGATATTTTACTTGAGGCCAAATACCAGATGCGTAATCTGAATCCTGTGCGAGACATTGAAGAATCGATAAAGTCGTCGCTGCGAAACTTGACCTTCCTGGGAGTGCTGGCTGTGAATAACGGTGGCTATGGCATTGCTCTTCCAAACACAGCCTTGTTGAGATTAGAACGGAAACGGAAGCTACAAGAGCCCCAGGTACCGCCTGTCCCCAGCAAAAAACCCATTACCAAGGTATCCATGTTTGGAAAATTTCATGTTGCCCATTTAAAACCGAACTGGAAGCCCAAACGCAATATGATTGTACCTCTGAAATCGCGAAGCGAAGAGATTACCTTAGGACCTCCACCACCCAAGCGTCGCTGTATAAGAACGAGCCAATAATACTTTACTTAACTCGATTGATGGGAGATATTTATTAATCCAATCCAAGATTCAAAATTATTCGTAGATTATTATTCTTATTTGTTGCGTTAAGTTAAGCCTTAAGTGTAAGTGTTGAGGCCAGCAAACAAAATTGCAGTTTCTTGACCCTCAAGTAAATTTTGTTTTTGTTTTTTGTCTTTTTAGCTTTTGCTCTTTATGTTGTGTCCGGCTTGGGAATTACCGCTGGGGCTCATCGTCTTTGGGCGCATCGTTCCTACAAAGCCAAATGGCCGCTCCGTGTGCTGTTGGTCATCTTTAACACGATTGCATTCCAGGATGCCGCTTACCATTGGGCTCGCGATCATCGTGTGCATCACAAGTACTCGGAAACCGATGCCGATCCCCATAATGCTACCCGTGGTTTCTTTTTCTCCCACATTGGCTGGCTCTTGTGCAAGAAGCATCCGGAGGTGAAGGCTAAAGGCAAAGGTGTTGATCTATCTGATCTGCGTACCGATCGTGTCCTCATGTTCCAGAAGAAGTGAGTGTGAATACGTTTCGAATTATTTCCTTCACTGACTTTTCTTATTATTGCAGATACTACATGCTGTTGATGCCCATCGCTTGCTTTATCCTCCCCACAGCCATTCCCATGTACTACTGGGGCGAGAGTTTGGTAAATGCCTGGTTTGTGGCCACCATGTTCCGCTGGTGTTTCATTTTGAATGTGACCTGGTTAGTGAACAGCGCAGCGCATAAATTTGGCGGTCGTCCATATGATAGGTGAGTGGGTCGCTTATGAAATGATTTTGTCATAGTTTCTTACCTTACTTTCAATCGATCTTTCAGATTCATCAATCCTTCGGAGAACATTTCTGTTGCTGTGCTCGCGTTCGGTGAGGGCTGGCACAACTATCATCATGTCTTCCCCTGGGACTACAAGACTGCCGAATTCGGCAGATATTCGCTAAATCTGACCACTGGCTTCATTGACTTCTTCGCCAAGATCGGTTGGGCTTATGATCTAAAGAGCGTCTCGCCCGACATTATCAAGAAGCGTGTCAAGCGTACCGGTGATGGCACACACGCCACTTGGGGCTGGGGCGACAAGGATCAATTGAAGGAGGAGATCGAGGGTGCAGTGATCACACACAAGAAGAGCGAATAGATGCATTTTTTGTTGGCAGTGGGGGGCAGCGCGAAATGCCCAAATTAGCAGAATTCGAATCAAAGTAAATTTCCATATTGAATGCCCGCGAAAATTTTCTAAGTAGAAGGCAAACCATTAAAGTTAATTTTAAGAAAAAAGAAAATGTTATTGATAAATGTTGTTTATCGAAACACTACCGTCTGTGTTAAACTAGCTCTGGAAGTTTTGTCGCTCTATTTCGTTTTGGAGACATAATTTTGAATGCTGGCCCATCCACGTGTGGGGCGCCAAGTACAGAGTATAGAAGCGTCCTCACATGGCCGACGGCCATCGAACTATCTTTATATTTACACTCTTATACATATATAAAAAATATATAAAAAGTACGTTGTAATTATGGTACAGATCAATTTACAGCTTCTCAATCAATCAAACAGCAAGAGCAATAAGGACTTTTAGGCACACTTTTTAAAAGGTCTTACTTAAAGCACGAAGAAATTTAGTTCAAACAATTTGTTTAAATGCATTAAAGTACACACATACCTGGAAGGATTCAACGGAAGATTTTATTATTTATAGTAAACCAAAAATAATACAAAAAAGATAATTCATTATATATGTATATTTACTATGTAGTGAACGATCTATGTTACATACCTACATACATACATGTGTGAAATTCATATAAGTGTTAAAATAAAACCGGAGATCATTCCGTATAAGCATAAAGACAGAGTAGTCATTTGAAAGGCATTCGTTTCGGCTGTCACAATACGCACTTTACAGCAGTAACATATAATTATTAAAAAAAAATATACACAAAAAACTGAACAGCTCTAGAATATAAGAAATTTCTGTTTATACACGCTCACCGTAATGGACAAACTCAATGCGCGTAAGAATATCTACAACCATGTTGTGAAGGCTCTGGGAACTCTGCAGTCTACACATGATGGTTTTGTGCCCGCTGGGTGCATCGCACAGCAGGTCAAGTATCAGATGCGTAGACAGAAGCCAATAAGAAATGTCGATAGATGCATTCAAAAGTCATTATGTGATCTAACAGACTGGGGTATTGTTGCGCGCACTGGGCACTCGGATTACGCACTGCGCGAAGCTTTGTGTTTCGACAATCCGGGCGTTAAACCAAAAACCGGAGGAACCGGGCACAATCCGCCTCGCCGCGTTGCACGTCTGATGGTAAGCGATCTGAACTGATCTCAGCTTGTTTTTAGCTTGCAATTAGTCATACCTAATGGTATGATCCTACAGGCCCGTAAGCCCGAAACCTTGGACCCTCAGCGAAAAGCAAGACGCGTATTGAGTGGTGACTCTCTTTCTGGAAATGAGGGGGATAAGGCATTAAAACGCTTTCGTGCAAACAAACGATTTAAGCAAGAAACCAAAAAGCAGCGCAAGGTTTTAATAAGAAATGTAACAAGAAATGCAATTCTTAAACGCAAGTGCACCACATCCATCAACAGCATCACACGTGGACGACAAGGGGTCATGAGGCTGTGTCGACCATGTCGTTCATTGATGTTAAATTTGACTCATGCACTGGAAATGCTAAGAAAGGAAGACGCGGAGAGAAAGATGTCCGCAATGGGATACAAAACAGGGCGTAGAAGTGCAAGTCAATAACTTGAAAAATGATCTACATACATTTATACATACATATGTATATTTAAAATGGTTTTGTGGCGCCAACTACTTCACAGTAAATAAGTATATTTGGTATTTTCTGCGAATAAAATAAAATACCGCGACGATAACGACTAGTATTTTTGATATGTTCTATCGAATGTGATGCCATCACTCTGCTCTGCCCACTGCCGCTTTTATTTATTTGTGAGCTAGCTACGCGCTCGAGTTTCCACTCCACTCTCAGCATTTGTCGCATCAACATTGTGTTTACACGCATTAGCTTGTATCTTACACTGGTTATTATTTGAAAGTGTTTAAGATCATTTTTGGTCTTGTGTTTGTATTCTGGTGCTTGTGTTTCCGACCATTTATTTCTTAACTGAAGTGCTGTTGGCTCCTCCGCCTCCGTTCACGTCTGTGCAGCCATACAAAGTAAAAGATTGAGACGCTATTGTGTCGCAATGCAAAGCCCGATAATTAGTAAAGTCAACAAACCTATTTAATTGTTCCCGTAAATTAGCTGATTGTTCCTGCCGTGTAATAAAAAACCGCCAATTCATAATGGATAAAAAATTCCTCATGGTCCTTATCCTAGGATTCGGATTTATGTTTGTTTTCACAGCATTTCAAACAATATCTAACATAGAGGTATGTACATTAACAAATGTCAATGTGTGTATATGTATGCTAAGTGCGCGTGTGTATTCGTGGGCGTTGTTGACATCCTTTCCCTATAGCTATTTTCGTCCTTGTCCTTGCCAATAGTCGTTGTATTACCCTTGGCATTCAAGGGGGCGAATAGGAAGACGAGGCGCTCTGTCTAATACTCGTACATTTGTTGCTGTATGCTTGTTCTTGCTGCCGCATCAGCTGCTGCTTCAGATGGGTTTCTTATTCAATTAGCAATTGAGTAAATTACACTGATTTGTATGCAATGTGGGCGTTCACAATTTGTGCTCCGTAGTTAATATATATAGTATATATATGTATATAGTGTTAGAAGTATAGCACCAAATTGGAGGCCAACAACAAAGAAAATAATCAACAATTTTAACAGAGCGAGGGGGCAGTTCAGTATACTTATAATACTACTACATTTATAATTTTCCTCAACTTCAAGCATTATTTATAAAAACGATAAACCAGAATTCAAACTATAAGTACTTGCCTTTTGAAGTTTGCGGTTTGTTTAATTTCCAAAGACAGCATCTGATAAAGAAAAGTGATAAAAAACACTGCCTGCACTTCGTCACATTTTTCTCCTTTGTCATATTAATATAACTTGTACAAATTATGTGAATAAGAATTTTGATAAATGTGTTATCGAAAATAATGTGGAAAAAACAACTTCCCAAAGAAATGTGTCTTAAATAATCGCTCAGCGCATTCCTTCTTGCTGTGCCTCACATTACATCTGGCTCTGAAGAGAAACTTCCAACAGAAAAGAAAAAGCAAGCACAATTTTACGACTAGAATTTAAAAAATTTGTCACGGGATAGGATCAGTGGTGCACAATTAAAACTAGGAAAATAATATAAAAACAGAAAACAAACATATAGGTAAAACAAACTAATCAGAAAAAATAAAAACGTAGACATCAAAAATATTTTTGTTAAATACATTTGTTAGGGTTTGTCGAACGCGGGCGTACGCCCGTAACTACAGGGTATTCTGTATGTATATATTTACATATATATGTATGTATATACATGCATGTGTACAAAGTACATGTAACTACATATGTATGTATGTACATATATGTATGTGTTCTTGTTGTTGGTAATCAACTCAGCTGCAGACACATTTGTACATACATACATATGTATGTATGTATATATGTACTCGGCACATTTATTCATTGTATGTATGTATGTACGTGTGGATGCACATATCAACACAATTCATTTTGATTAATGCACATGTAAATTCTCCGCCCTCTTATATTGCGGGTGCCATAAAAGCAGAGAGCATTAACAACTTCCAATTAGAGTTTCATTAAGAGGGCACGGCTACGATGAACTGCATGAAGTTCCTTTACACAAACGTCACTGATAAAATAAATGATAGTGCTATAGAATTCACGTGCTTATCTGCGTTTGTCTATCGCCACAGACCTTTTTATTAAAATGGGCACATAATTGTAATTCGATGCATGTGTAGATCTACTTATGTACATATGTATGTATGTACACATGTACTTATAAATAATACGGTTTAGTCATGCAAAATAATTGGCTGATTCGATTCATTTTAACGGTATCTATAAATGAGAGAGCCTTAAGATCAAGGCCGTTCAAACTGTGCTTACTCTGAAGAATATTAACGCGACACTAAGAGAATAACCGGTATGTGTTATAAATACAGAGAGCAACTTATCACAAAGAGTTTTGATCATTTCTGGTTTTTTGTTTTGCATGCTAAACAGTTTATTTCAAAGCAATATGGGTAATGCGCCGCAAAAAAATGTTTGTGTAGAATACAACTGTATTCAATTGTTGTTGCGATATGGTCGTTGAACCGTTTATGTACACACAAATGTACTTGGTGCGTGCTTGTAAGAATCTGAGTAAAATTTTGAGCTTATAATATGTACATACATACATACATATGTACATATGTAATTTTTATAAAATTTCGTTGGGTGTTAGTGGGATAATGCTCTTCATGTGTAGTCGGGTTGCCTATGGAAGGAAAAGGAAATCAAGACAGATTGATTTGTGTCGTCATGCTGGTTCCGAATAAATGGACATACATACATATTAACTTTGTAAGATCAGAGATGCCTGCACACGCCTAATATGTATAGGGTATATTTTATCCCTTGAGTACAGAGTATACAAACTAGTACAACAAATATGTTACTCTCAGCCCACGTTATTTATGAAGAGTCGATTTATCGAAACTGGAACATTTTTTCATTCAGAAATATTTTATTGCTAAAGCGAGTCATTAACAAACCACGATCAGCTGCCGGAATTGTTATATAAATCAATTCGCTCTCACTTTCAGGCGTTAGCTTCGTTTGTATGGCGCAACTCTGCGCATGCGCAATATGCCCTCAAGTTGGCTGGTTTTTTGTTTATAAAAGGCAACTTAACACTTGCTTTGTTTCAGTTCGGATTTCAAGCCAATGCTTATGAATTTTAAACAGGGCGTGCGCGTTGCAGCTCACCATAGCTTTAAGTTATTAGTTTGAACAATCAACAGGTTGGCTCAAATGGAATGCAATTTTGCACAGAAGACCTTGGCGTAGAACGTAGTGAAGTCATGAACAATAGCATGGATAGCAATACCTCATGGAGGTATTTAGAAGAGAGGAATCTTACAAGTTCGATTGATCCAACTATAAATGTTTTAGTAAAGACGGTTCCACATGGTTGCGCAATCATTTGTGCAAATTTAAAACAAATTGTTCATTACATCAAAAGCTGCCGCAGGGCCAGGGACGAGGCAGACAACACTTTCAATGTCATTGAAATTGCATTTTGGATGCAATGGAGGGCGGGCGACGGGCGAAGAGCGCCGCAGACAGCGGCTCAAGGCCACGTCGGCAATAAAGTCAAGCCAAGTCGACCGACACATGTAAACATTGGATATGGACATATTACTCGTACATAGCCACAGACGGACCTCGCATGCTGCGATTTAGAGGTGAAAATGTTTGGTATACATAAGTGGGAATGTCCTACATATGCGGGGAGTGTAAGGCTTTTCCTAGAATAGTAATAGTACTGATCTGGAATAGTAAGATCGTTTCTTCGGGACCATGGAAAATAAAAGCAGAAGTGTGTTTTTAATGTAAAAAGTTTCTACATATAAATATGTAAAAATTATATAAAGACTAGCACCACAAAGAAGCTGTCATAAAGTTCGGGGCCGGCGAATATACATATGTACATATGTACATAAATTTATCAGTTCCCCAACGCTGCCCAGTCGATAACCTTTAATCTGGATTCGCACTAAATACAGGCATTTATTCAAAATTAAATTTTTGGCTCGTCACGTAATGTAAGGTTTCACTGTTTACCGTTTTGCTGCACAATGGGAGGGCCATGCGGAGGGAGTAACAGAGAGCGAGCGTGAGAGAAAATCAAACGACAAACTCGCGCATGAGCAATGCATGTGCGGGCGTTCGACACATAAACACAACAACCGTTAGACGTAGCCACTGCATATACCCCCATTTTAGCATAACCCAACGCAGTAGCCACGAAAAAGTGGGTGTGAATACCTTTACTGACGAGCCCACGCGACTATAACGTCGACGGCGCCTAGCAATGTTTTTGTTTTTTTTTTTTTTTTTGCAGAAAAAGCGAAACTGGTTTCTGCATTTTCCAGTCTGCAATTTTTGCCTTTATTTTTCGAGAGTAGTCGCACAACTTTGTTTTGCGTAATAAAATTATATATGTATGTACGTACAAATTATATGTATGCATATAAATACATACATATGTACATACATATAGTATATTTTGTTGCAGAGATCCAATCAATAAATTTTGACACATTCTGCCGTTGCATACGAATTCCGCATGTGGTTTTATATTTTATTTCTGAATCAGCATTAACTTTCTTTTCGTATATTCCCCTCTTCCCGTAATTTTTTCACGTCGTATTAACGTATATATGTATGTACTTATACCCCAGTGTACGAACAGTTACTTGACCGAAATACATCTGAAATGCAACACATGGGAAAAACCATCTTTTTACAGGCAATCCACCGCTTATCATTTGAATTTAAATCGCGAATTTAAGTTGGCTTTTTTTTATACTCTGTACATAAAATGTACAAGAGTATATTAGGTTTGCGGGAGCTGAAAATGTAACAGGCAGAAGGAGGCGTGGCAGACCCCACAAAGTATATATATTCTTGATCAGCATGACGAGACGAGTCGATCTAGCCCTGTCTGTCCGTCCGTATGAACACCTGGATCTCAGAGACTATAACAGCTAGAGACACCAAATTTTGCACAACGATGCCTTATGTGTGTACGCTGTTTGTTTTATTTTTTTAATTACCCCCCCCCCCCCACACTTCCCCCTATTGCGTTTTCCCGTTTTTCCATTCGTATTATCGCCTATATCTCGGAGACTATAAAACCTAGGGACACCAAATTTAAGTCCCAGGTGCCTTATGTGAATACGCAGAAAATTTGTATTTTGGAATTTCCCCCCCCCCTCCCCCCTCTCCATCGCAAATCGTAACTTCCGTAATTCTTGGAATTTCGAACTCAAACTTGGCAAATACCTCCATTTAGTTATCATAAGTCCAAATGCCAAGTCATCATGATAGGTCGATTTAATAGGAAGTTATAGCCATATATGTACATAAAACCAAGTAGTGCCTGCAGCTATTGTTGTTGTTACTGCTTTGCTCAGGCACATGAGACATACACAGACACACACAAATACACATGCACGCATAATTATTCTACACATATGTACAGAGTATTTTAAAGTCGGGATACCCGACTTTAGCTTCTCTACTTTTTTTTTGTTGTTAGGTTTAACTAAACCTGTGTCTCTCAGGACCCCACTTACTATACTTACATTCTATAAATATTTATAGAAAAAAAAAATTGAAAAGTTTCAGGTACTTCCAATTATATTTCGTTGAGCAATCTCATTTTATGAAGTGCTTTAAATTTTTATTATTACTGGAACTTATTGGTTTACCGATGAGGTAATTGCACTTTAACTCAAGGGGGTATTATCAGTAATTGAGTTTATAAATTTATGGTTGGTTTAAAACTGAAATCACATTTAGTTCAAACATTGTATGTATACTTTTATTGTATGGGCATAAAATCAGAAAATAGTTTTCATATTCAACTAAGATTTGGGCTAAATTGGTCGCGTGAAACCAAAAACATTGCTTTAATATACATATGTACATATGTCTTAACCCAAAAACAAACTGGATATTTATTACACTCAAGAAAACTACAAAAAATGCTTGTAACAAATATTGTTTCTTGGGTAGGCCTTTTTAAAAAATATTCACCAATTAAGTATTTCAAATGAAATCTGGTGCCATAGGTTTATAAAATAGTGATAGTGATATAAAATCATTTCAATTGGCTGAAGATTTATCTGGTGTTGAGTCCTTCTATAGTCTGTAGTCTGGCTTTAGCGTTTTGCCGCCAATTTTGACCTATATTTCAACGTAGTTACTGATAAAAAGGTTGCAAATCTTTCGAAAACACTATTGGATTTAATTGCAATATCTAAACATTAAACTACTCACAGGTTGTATGATAACTTGGAAATACTAATTATTGTTTGAACTAAACCAGCTCGTTGTATATATTATGCTCTCTATAAAAGCAAACAGGGAGCGAGGGAGAGAAGGAGATAAATGGAGTATGCGTATGTTGGAGACAATTGACATTCCACTTCATCATAACTTTCACTTTCAATATCATTTATTGTCGCCCTCAAACTCATGCCATGCCCACGAGCACAAATACACTCTGATTGAAGTGGCACAGACATAAAGAGATCGCATGCTCATTGAATTCGATTGCTGATAATGTGCAACAGGCTCAAGTGGGTTGCTAAATGGGCACAAGGACCGATCGGACCGGGCCGTATAGTAGAAAACAGTCACGAATGACAAACAGAAATCATGTCAGAGTCAGGTTCTTGATAACAGTATGTATAGGTTTAGCTGCACTAAAATCTCGTTTCGATCGTCCTAAAGTAAGTATTACGTGGAAAATTTTTAGCAGCCAAACATGTTTGTCAAATAGTGGCAATGCGTATTTTTCCATGCATTAACTCAAAAAGCTGAATTATGCAAAAATGCCAAATGATTGCAAGAATTGCAAGCTTGGACTTCGGCGACTGGCATTGCCATTGCACTTGAAATTCTTTAAAACAGCCAGTCGTTCGTGTAAGCCAAAAACAAGTTTTGTGCTCAATTTTTTCAATTCAACAATCCAGCTAATCGATTAAGTACGCAGAACGCTTTCCAAATGTCGCAATTTACTTTTATTATTAGGGGCGTGCTATACTCGTATGTAGATAAGCATTAGTTTACTGCCGCATCCGGACTAGCCCAGGTGATAGCCAGGAAATACGATATTTATTTGTTTACATGTAGTATACTATATAGTATATCGTAATTGACTAGTCAGCCCGTTTGGCATCCACATTCGCATGCAAAATCAAATAATTTGAGCACCTTATAGTCAACCATAGAGTACCCTGTACTGTATAATGCTAATGAATGAATAATTTTAAAATTCAAATCGTGATGAAAATAAAAAAATTTAAATAAATTTACAAACTCAATCTTATAGCTGGATAAGAAAGTAAAGTGACAAGCAGAATCTCTGCTAACTATCCCCAATTTAAGGCTTCAAGTTCTCAATTTATTTTGGATAAGTGTATTGCCTATAACTATGCATATAGACTCCGAATGGCGCTTTCATGTAAATGATTTGTTCTCTGTCTAAGACTTACGAACATTTTAAAAAGAATAAATAAACTAAATTAGTTAGAGTAAAACGCTTAAGAAATGTAAATGCTAATTAATAAACTCAAACTCTTTTTCCACAGAAAACAATTCTGGACAGTATCTCGCAGGAGGATGTCAGCTTTAAGGGCGAGGGCTACACAAGTCTGGCCATCATCTATCTTTTCTTTTCACTCTCTAATTGGTTGGCGCCCTCATTTATCTCATTTACCGGACCGCGCGTGGCAATGGTCGTGGGCGCCCTGACCTATACGTGAGTTAATCGGAAATTGAATATTTGGAATAGCATTTTAATTAGATAATTGCATTTGACGCCCTTTCTGCAGCGCTTTTATGATCACATTTATATTCCCATCGACTTCGCTGTTGTATGTGGGGAGCGCTGTGCTGGGCCTGGGCGCCTCCATTACCTGGACAGGACAGGGCACCTATTTGGCGCGTTGTAGCGAGCCCTCGACGATATCGCGCAACTCGGGCGTGTTCTGGGCTCTGCTTCAGTGCAGCATGTTTATAGGCAATCTGTTCGTCTACTACCAGTTCCAGGATAAGTCACATATTGACAAGGAAACGCGACATTTGGTAATAGGAGTGCTCACCATTATTGCCGTACTGGGCATCGTGTTTTTAGCAGCGTTACGCTTTATGGCCGATAATGCAGAACAGGATAATGAGCTAGAGGAGAAACAGACGGGCTGTGGTCAGGCAGTATATGCTCTAAAGTCGGCCGGAAAGCTATTCTTCACGCGTAAGATGCTGCTTCTCAGCTTGGCATTCTTTTACACAGGTTCGTTGAGTTTGGTAATTAGAATCGGTCTTAAATAGAAAGAGTGTATTATAATGGTTTCTATATGTTTCATGAAGATAGCATATTGAAAACTTTTCCGAAATATTTTTGAAACCTGAATAATGTTTAAAATGGCTTTTCTAAATTCTTCTTCTAATTGAGACTGAAATTACCCAATAGGTTGTAGTTTTAAAAATTTATTTTATTTTTGATTTCTACACAGGTCTTGAGCTATCATTCTTCAGCGGCGTGTTCGGATCCTCGATTGGCTTTACCACACGCATAGCCGACACACCTAAGGAGATTGTCGGCCTTGTGGGTATTTGCATTGGAGCCGGCGAGGTTTTCGGTGGCGGTTTGTTTGGAATATTGGCCTCGAAGACAACTAGATATGGACGCGATCCCATTGTCATCGTTGGCTATCTGTTGCACATGACTGCATTCTTCCTGACGTTCATCAACTTGCCAAACAGCGCACCATTTAAGGATACCACCGATATATCTTATCTTGACCCGCCCAGTGCTGGCATTGCACTGGCCTGTGCCTTCTTCCTGGGCCTGGGCGATGCCTGCTTCAATACGCAAATCTACTCGATGCTGGGGGGAGAGTATGTGAATAATGCTGTGGGCGCTTTTGCTCTCTTCAAATTCACACAGTCTGTGGCGGCGGCCATTAGTTTCTTCTATTCTGCACATATTGGACTGTACGTGCAGTTGGGCATACTCGTGGTCACAGGGACGATCGGCACGATTGCCTTTGTCCTTGTCGAGTGGAGCTTTAAGCGACAGCATCGTGAGCAGGAGGCGATACAGACACCGAAGTAAAAGTGTTGTCAACGAATAGCAAAAGAATTTAGCCAGTAAGCGATTTGTTGTCCGCCCTAGGGTTAAATAGCTGAACATACAATATTTTGTTAGTCTAGCACGTATCTGTGTCTAGTTGTTTGTGGAATTCTACATAAGTGCAAGCGCCGTCGTCTTCCTAGACAATAATTATAATTGTTGTTACTGTAATGTCTTGTTTTTTGGGGCGCATATTCCAATATTGAACTTCCAAAACGTAAGTATAGTTATATATGTATGCTTTTATAAATGTATATTGTGTATGTTTACATGTACGTTTATTTTTAATGTTATATATTAAGCAATAATGTGCAATTGTAAAGTTTTTGGTAAAATATTGTAATTTGTTTATTTATTAAATAAGGTAGTAGCCTGTATGGCATGCCAAGCTTAAATATATTATATACAACTTTCATGCTGATGTTATTTATTTCAAGAAAGTCACAAAATTGATTTGAAAAATCATCCGCCAACTGCTTCGCATTCTTTACGCGATGCTTGTGTTTACTAAATGCAAATACATCATCTTGGTCAGCATGATAATTTGTAACTATGTATGTGTCTGTCGCTATTGTTACCGAGAACTTTCAAACAAACAAAGAAGATGAGGAGAAGTATTTTGGTTTAAAAATTAAGATCTAAATTAGAAAAGGCAACTCTTTTAAAGATGTTTGAAAGCGATTAGGAGTCAATAAAAACATATAAACATGACTGTGTGAAGGTCTGTCCAAACGTATGAAGTACAAGAATTTTTGAAACGTTATTTGAAAATTCACTTCGAAATCGGTGAAGCCTACCATAGGAGATTAGTGCAACAGTTTATTTGCAAATTTTGCATTGTGCAATAATTGAGTTTAAGCGATACGTTGCAGATATGCATCACATACATACGGAGGGATAAGTTTATTTATTATATGATATATCTCTTCCGACCCTCTAAAGTTTCTAAAGAGTTCATTTCCCAAATGGCCCAGTCATCATAGACAAAACACGAGTGAACGCTACAGTCGAGCAAGCCCGACAGTGAAATTAAAAAAATAAAATAAAATCGTCCTTTCTCAGACCTAGGAGAATCTGGATACCAACTTTGGTTATTCTAGCTTTTCGGTCGGAGATGCTTCCTTCTGCCTACGGGTACAGGGTATAAAAAGTGGTCAACCTCAGAATTTGAATGCGAAGTGGGGTGGTGATCTTGCTTCTCGTCTACGATTTGCCTGTATATATTTCTTAATAAAAAAGACGCGTGCAGACAAGCGGAAAAGTTGCGGTAACACACAGGATAGAAAGAGGTCTTGGTCATTCAATACCAAAAAAGGTATGAATTAATATAATGACTCCTACAATTTCTGGGAGACCTTCAGGGGCGGCATGACTAGCATTGATAAAAAGAAGTTAATTTTAAACATTCTTCTGGTGTGTCATGCGAACCGAAGTCGCTCGCTTTTAAAAGAGCATCAGGCAGTTGATCAGAAAGCCGCCACTTGTCGGAGCCGCTCACGAGCCGGAACGTTCAAAGGCCGGCCATTGCGAACCTGGATTTATTCTCAGATAAACGGTTCAAAATCAATAAATGCGAAGCGCCTCTCTCGCTCGAGCCGATCTCGTGAGCGTAACTGTCGCTCTCGCATTTTCAGTATACATACAAGTACATAAGCCTGCCGCTTTTTCACTTGCTCTTCGTGAAAAGTGCTGACATTAACCACGCGCATTTGTGCAGTGAAAAGTTTACCAACATGCACTTATAACAGAAAACACGCTCTAATATTAAGTAAGATATGGATAGCAAATATATGATGATTTATTATTAACCAATATGCAATGCAATTATCTTGTTAATAGAAATTTAAATGGCTCTGGTTTTGTGTTGAGGAGTGCAACTAACAACCACAAAAATTGCCTACCTATTGAATTTCTGCTCAACGCTTTTGGTAAGTCATCAATAAATGTACACACACACATACATACATGCATGCATGCACATAAATTGATTCTTATTGCATTCTAGAAGCCGACTCTGCTTGTATTTAGCTGTCTTCACTTACTCTCCTTCACATAAACAGTACCGGCCATGTCGTTCGGGTCTATGGTCTTTCTTTTGAACGTATTCGCAATAAACGCGTGTTGACAAAAAAAACCTATAAAATCGAATAGGCCACAGCCTTTTAACACTTTGGCATTAGCATGATGCTCTGCAAGATCGTTCAATGCATATTGACAGCAACGTTGTTTCTCCTACTCTATGCGTACATAAAAGTACTCTATAGGTGTATGATTAAAGTACGAGTTAATAAGTCTGATGGAAAGAAGTCGAAGAAGCCACACGACAATGCATTACAAAGGAATGTAGATATTCATATTGAAAAACTAGACCAGCCTCCCGGCCCTCTACCGTTGCCCATAATAGGTAACCTGCTACTTATTGGACGTTATGCGGTACCTTTTCAAGGTTTCACCGAACTGGCAAAAAAATATGGAGACATCTACACCCTCACCCTTGGTTCGACTAAATGTCTGATAGTCAATAATCTTAACGTTATACGAGAAGTTTTAAATAAGAACGGAAAATTTTTTGGGGGTCGCCCGGACTTTAAAAGATTCCACGTTCTTTTTGGAGGAGATCGCAGCAATTGTAAGTGAATTGTGTAACAAAGTTATTGAATTACAAAATATTTAATTAACCTACATTTGTATAGATAGTAAATATATTGTAATGGTTATGTATCTGGAAAGGGAACTGAATAAGTTTCACACCAATCCGTACTAATTCCATTTACAATTTATTTATGTCAAATTTGTTTACCATTATAATCGTTTTACCAACCTATTTCGAAATACATATATCTCTAACTTTTTTTATTTTACAGCATTAGCCTTATGTGATTGGTCCCAGCTGCAGCAAAGGCGACGAAATCTAGCTCGCAAGCATTGTTCGCCGCGAGATGCTTCGTCGTTTTATCAGAAAATGTCAGATGTTGGTTGTTCTGAGATGCACGAGTTCATAGATCGACTTTCTCAGATAATGATACCAGGTGAAGATTTTGAGATAAAGCCGGTGGTGCAGCAAACTTGCGCCAATATGTTTATTCAATACATGTGTTCTCTGCGATTCAGCTATGATGATAAGAGATTTGAAAAAATTGTGAAATGTTTCGATGAAATCTTTTGGGAAATTAACCAAGGTTATGCTGTTGATTTCTTGCCATGGTTAAGCCCCTTTTATGGTAGCCACATGAAAAGAATTGTTTACTGGTCCGAAACAATTCGAACATTTATTCTAGAACACATAATCGATAAAAGAGAAAACGACCTTAACCTAGACGAACCGGAAAGAGATTTTACCGATGCTTTACTAAAGAGTCTAGTCGAAGACGATGTTTCTAGGGACACAATCATATTTATGCTGGAAGACTTTATTGGCGGACACTCTGCAATCGGAAACTTAGTTATGTTAGCACTTGCTTACATTGTTCGCAACCCGATTGTTGGCCAAAAGATACAGCATGAAATCGATGGCATCATGGACGACACAAAATGCTGCGTTCATTTGACTGATATTGAACAAATGCCATATACTGTTGCCACTATTTTCGAGGTTCTACGATACTCGTCATCCCCAATAGTGCCGCATGTTGCTACAGAGGACGTTGCTATTGCTGGGTACGGTATAACGAAGGGCACCCTGGTATTTATCAATAATTATGAACTCAATACCAGCGAAAAGTACTGGACACAACCACAAGAATTTAACCCAGACCGATTCACAGAACGGAAACCACCCACTTATTCTACATCAACATCAAACAAGCAATTAAACCAAATCCAGTTGAGAAAGAACATTCCACATTTTCTACCATTTAGCATTGGCAAGCGCACTTGCATTGGACAAAATTTGGTGAAAGCATTCAGTTTCATAATGCTAGCCAACATAATGCACAAGTATGATGTGAGTTGCAGGAATGTTGAAAACATAAGAACCTATCCAGCTTGCATCGCAATTCCGCATCATACCTTTTATCTCTCACTTAAGCCGCGAGTCAGTAAAATATAAATTATTTACAATACTATAATAATACTTGCAATCAAAATGTATTCGATAGAGTAACAATCACATATCAATCAAATTAATCAAATAAATGTAATTGGACAAATAAACTTATTATGACATTAAATGTTTTTTACTGTCAAATTTCTTATATGGTTTTTAAATACATCTGTCGCATACAAAAAATATCAAACTTTCGCTTCATGACCTACTCGCAACACAAACAAAATATTTTATAAAAATACATCAAAACTCCAAAAAAATCAATGGTTATTTAAAAAAATGTTAACAAGTGCCCTTTTGATACAAAGTATTTCCCTTGAAAAATTGCGGAACTGTGTATATTATGTATGTACATATGTATGTAGGGAATGAGTTTCGCTCACTTGAAGTCACTTTCATTTTCGCTCAAAAGCGCGAGCCAGCTGTTGTTGCGCTGCGAACTAGTCAACAGCTGTTGTTGAACTCACCACTAAATGCGTCAAACTCAACACACCCGCAACGCCTGGTCAATTTCTCAATTCGTAGTTTCAGTTTTCTTCAATACGTCATGCCGTTTACTGCGCAGCTCGAGTGTTGTTAAAAAATTCTTTAAAAAATAAGTAGTGCAAAAAACAGACGCGGCAACAACAAACACAACCACCCACAAATGCAATGTTTGAAAGATTTATGAAAATTCAATATAAACGTGCGTGTGTGTGTTGAAAAAGTTAGATTGTGTGCAGAAATAAAAGTGTAATAAAAATTGAAATGGCAAAATCTGCCAGCGGTAAATGTTATTAAAACCCAGGCCAGGCAATTAGCATTACCAAGCGTTAAATAAAATAGTGCTTTGCAAATACCTAAAGCATCAGCCGCAGGCAGCTTTTAACTGTTACTACTAACTTGCTGCTCCAATTACTCGCCGGTGTAGTTGTAACGCGTAGGTAAGTTAAATAATTAGCAGCAGAAATTTGTGTATCGCTTTCGGGAAAACCTTGAGAAAATTGTTTTTGAAATGCCACAGCTAGCTGAAAACAAAAGCAATTGAAATTCAAACGCATGCAGGCGCAACACAATGCCAAGCAGCGACGCCAACGCCAACGCCCCCGTCAACAACAACAGTAACTGAGCAACTACTGCTGCCAGCGCCAGCGTCAGCGTCAGCGCGACGTCACCTCAGAAGCAGCACCAGCTGCGGCGACAAAGCGGCAGACGGATTTTCGCTTTTCATTTTCTTTTTTTTTCAGTGGGGTGCTTGGGGAGACATGTGTTGGTGATAGTTGTTGTGTCAGCGTGTGTGCGTCTGAATGAGCATGTGACTATCCCTATGACTATTACTGCGACAGAGATTGCTCCTTGGCCAGTTTTGTGCTTTGTCATCGCTATCTGCTAGTGCGCTTTTCCTTCTGTGTTTCTCCTTTTATTCATTTTCTTCAATTTATTGAATGCTCTGCACGCTTGGGTCAACAAACCAAATGAATGTCTGTGTGTGTGTGTGTGTGTGTATGTCGTCTGTCTGTTTGCCTTCCATTTGCTCATTGATCGCGTCCGGTGATTTGAACGTCGTTGCTCTTTGGCGTTGTTGTTGTATTTGGGGTCGTCGTAGTCATCGTCATAGTCACTGTCGTTGCGTCGCAAAGTTGGTAGCTAAGTTTGTTTTGTTTTTATTATTGTCATTAAATTTGCTGCCTGGGAAAGGTCAATACACAAACACACACTCATCAACTCTCTAACACACACACACACACACACACATGCACACATACATATATGTATACTGAGGCTGCCTTGGCGTCTGGCCATTAGTGAAAAACCGGTTAGTGCTGCTGTTGTTGCTGCTATTGCTGTTGGCCTTTATCTGCATTTATTGTTGTATTTCTCTCTATTTCGGGGGAGCTTCACTTGCTAGATTCACTGATTGGGCGCCGCCATGGTTGTCGTCGCCATGACAGACATTTTGCACGTTCCAACTTCATTATCTTTTCACATTTTTACATTTTTCCCACAGACACTGAACAGACGTACAAAATTACATACACAAACATAAATATAAATATACAGACTCATCTGCCTTTCCCTGCTATGCGGCATACTTTATTCACTGATCGTTGTTTTTTCGCTTCCAGTACTATTTCATGCTTGCCAATAGCTTTTCCCCTCTTACTTAATACCCTGTAATGGGTAGAAGGAGATTAACTTTGGGTCTATGTGCGTCTAGGATATTTGGATAAGGTTTCGCACGCTAGAGTTGTGCTTTTCTTTTAGCTCAGCTTGCTTATTACTTTAAAAAGAATTTTTTTATCATTGCATTTTGTTGTTAAAAGACAATTTTAAATTCATGAAATATCAAAAATGTTTTTAAACGATACATACTCACTTGATTATAATACCTTTGTTGACATCACGGGGATCGAAGTGGAGCTTTTCGCGGGTCTAGCTAGTTTTTTATTCATACGAACGCCTTGCTTTTTGGGAATCAGATTGATTTTTACAGAATCGGATAAAATCTGTGAAGCTTCTGAAAGAACCCAATAATTTTCTTTCTTTAATACCTAATATTAATTATAATCCTCCATTATACAACGGATATTGAATAAATAGTTTTTTTTTTACGACACTTACAATTTTAAAATCAAAACTAGCAGACACAATATTTTTCCAAAAGATTCTCATATTTCTTTTCAGAAGATTATAGGGCATCTGGTATGTATGTACTGATATCAATTATACAAATTGAAGACACAAAGTAAATTTCAATGAAAAAGCAAAAATAAAAAAACTGCAAAAGCATTTTTTGCTTTTGTCTTGGAGCTTCAGCAAATTGTTTTGATGTGTGCCCAAAAATTTGGTCAACAAAACTTCACGCTTGGAATTCCACCAGTTCGTTCATGTCATTGTGTTAATTTTAAATAAAATTTACCGCTTCGATCGCAACTGCATACTCGTACATATTTGCGTCATCATTGCCCAACTTTGAGCGCGACGACCCAAATTGTTTATATAGACGACATCAAGAGTCGAACGATCCATATCTTTGGTTGCTCTCCGATTAGATTAGAAACCAATTTGTAAATTAATTAAAGTGTATACCGCAATACTTGTATGTCACACATGACATGCATATAGTATAATATACTATAATACGTAGTAGTACAGTCGTATCTGTACCCCTATTAATTACAATACACAGCTGCAGTTGCATCAGTTAGTGTTCAAGGCTGTGCCAAATGATGAATACCCTTATGCCATAATAGAGGGGCATCATCGGAAATTTTAAGCTGGCT
Organism: Scaptodrosophila lebanonensis; assembly: GCF_003285725.1. Classification (NCBI taxonomy): domain Eukaryota; kingdom Metazoa; phylum Arthropoda; class Insecta; order Diptera; family Drosophilidae; genus Scaptodrosophila; species Scaptodrosophila lebanonensis. The sequence continues at coordinate 15,719,784 of NW_022060538.1, forward strand.
CTTTATTGGCACGACACATTTTTGGTCTGGATTTACTAAAGAGGCTTAAGATATTGAAATCGCGCAGTGTATGTATTGAAAATCATAAGCCAACTAGACTTGCAAACTCTCTTATTTAACAATTTTGTAGTCAAAGTCTGTTATAAGTATTTGTTACTGTCCAGCTCTTAGCATAATCTCACCTAACCTAACCCAATACTACAATGTAGTATGTACTTACTATCAGCTTAAGAGATTGCGTTGATACCAATAGAAACGGCTATTTATTTTAGGAAAACAAGCCATGAAATAATTTTCATTTTATTAAAATTAATGCATTATCCATGTTATTTAATTCCTAAATATTTATTCTAAAAATTGCAACGTTTTATATTTATAGTTTTAAACTTTGTGTTAAACAAAACCTAATTTGTTAAATATTTAAAATTAATTTACATTCTGTAATCTCTTGAACTGTAACTCGTAGTGTAGATTCTATCTGCTTATATTATTTATTCAGTAAAAACTCAAACCATTTTCACACAAAGTTTATTTTTAAACGAATTCCCTTCCGTCCCAGTCGCATTGTTGCATGCAAATGGCGATAATGAAGCTATCAGCAATTATATCAAAATATTTGGTTTATCAACACGAAATTAAAATGCCAACTTTTAGAGAGCATTAGTTGTCGTTGTTGTTGTTGTTGTCTTCCATGGTGTTATTGCGTCGCCTTTCGCCAGTGCAAATAAAAAGCAAAAACCACAATTCACTTTCAACTTGCTGTTGGGTGTCGCGAGTGGAGACGGAGACCGACCCGTTAATAAATAGTGACGACGGCTAAAGCAACAACAGTAACGAGATCAACTGTGCGCTCGTTTGAAGTCGCAAAACACACACGCACACACATACACATAATTATATCTATGTGCACACTCAGATGCAGCGTGTGTATCTGAAAGATACAAAACATGCTTTTGGTACTTAACGGCCAAACGTGCCGTTGCTATTTTTTCTGTTGTTTTTTGGTTTGTTTTGATTTCCTTTATTGTTGCCTTTGCTTGTATTTTTAATTTATTTTCGCCTCTATTTATTTGCACAAAATTTTGGCATTGACAACTACACCAAAAGGTGTTTATCTATGTGGCTGTATCTCAAGCTCCATGTATGTATGTATGTGTGCCTCTATATAAGTAACGAGCGTGGCAAACGCAAAAGCGTCGCTTTATTTTCATTTCGCCCAGCTTGGCGGCAATTGTAAAAAATGAAGCACACAGTAACAAGTTTTTTTATACTCTGCAATCCTGAAATCGAAAGGTATGCCAGTTTGTTAAAAAGATACAGGCATGTGGCGAATGAAAGACCGCATTATGTTTTTAATAGCAAGTTGAGTTGTTCTATTCGAACTTCTGACTGAAATCAGTTCTTTAAATCATTTTTTTTTCAACTTGCTCTTTTCGTTCATTTCAATATTTCCATCGTTTTTTCATTTACTCTTTTTGGTACGTTCTTTCAGATTAAATAACTAAGAAACGTAAACGTTTTAATTGTAAAAAGTAAAGTAAAATTTAATAAAAGCAAGTAAACAAAAGGAGCAACTGCCAAAAAAAGTACCACAAGTCAACAGTTAAGTTACATAATCCGTGTGTGTTAGAAGTGTATAGAAGTTTAGTAGAGTAGCGTTTTATGCAATTCTTTTAACTAACGAATGTATTATAAATCCAATTATACACTATGGCTTGTTATAGCTATGATGTGATAAAAAAGAAGTAGTATTTAGATTTCTTGCTACTTAATTCAGTGTCGATGTCATTGTTTATGAAAAATTTGTGAGAAGAGAAGACAGGAAAGCAATGCTAAACTTAATATTTCTTTTAAATAGTTCAACTTTTCAGTATTGATAAATAACCATATGTCACCTATCACCCTTTTTGGGGAATCTATAAGCCTGAAAAAACTGCACAGTCAAGAGAAATATAACGGTTGGCATAATAAAGAAGACTCTTTAAGCATATAATTTAAAAACAACTGATTTGATTTGGATTTGAATAAAATGATCTAAATATCGTAACTAGCTTTTTTAATGCAAACTGTGTTAATATAGTTATTTATTATTTCTTAAAAGAAAAATGAAGAGTAATGCATTCTTTTCAGTTGTTATGGAAGCCCAGACAACATTCTATTATTATATTTTGGTATATTATTTGCAAAAGAGTTTGATAGTGAGATATTAACAGTACATTAGAAGCAAAGGAAACTAGTGATGGAAATATCTACATATGTATATCAACTTTTTCTTTTCCCAATTTTCCAATTTTCCCATGCGTCACAAACATTAGAGTATAGTAAAAATACCCTGTGCCAGCGTAGAAGAGAGCGGAGCTGGTGCACTAAGGCATCAGTGATAATGAGATACTAAAGTGCTTAGCATAACAAAAAAAAAACACAATCGCAGACTATTCTGTAAAAATACAAGACCGTCTTGTTCATGAGCGTCGGTTTAAATGCAATGCTTGTGGTCTCTAATGTGTTTTACAACATGAGAAAGTCTGTTTTCCCATTTCATACATACATCTGCATGGCATTGCCTGCGAGCAACTTTTTTCTTCATTTTAATGTGCCCCATTTATGACAGGCATAGTAAGCGGAGAAGCCGTCAAAACTACGAAAAATTTAAATATGAGCGCACAGACTCTGTAAGGGAATTAACAGAGCGCTCTTTCGCTTTAACGCTTCGCTTGCAGCAATTATGGGGCTCCCAAGTACAAAAATACAAGTAGTATACAAGATAGATAATCTATTTTCTGACATTCGGCGATGCATCTTCGAAAAAAGATATTTAATCAAATCTAATAGAAGCGACTTCAGAGAAAGAAATGTACACTCATAATAGGGCTACACACAGGTAGTTGCCCATGGCAAGAAGCTAGGCATTACAACAGAAGACAGATGTACGGAACCGGAAGTTATACAAATGCTGTCACTGCCCAACACTGCAAACACACAGGGTTGAGAGGCGACCAAACTCAGTAAGATTCTAATGGATTATTAAACTACTAAACTACTGTCGACAGTCAATAAACATAAGTATAAATGCATAAAAATAAGTAAATAAGTGGAACTTCCTTAGATAATTTAATAATCGCCTATAAATCAAAAATGAATTCCTCCACAAATATAACGCTTTTTGAAAACGTTGTCAATCCGCAATTTCACTTTTTCGTCCCGAATATCTGACAGTGGTTTGATTACTATTTCATTATAAGAATAAACTTAGTCTAACTTAGTCAAACTTATTGTTCCTTTTTAAGAAACTATCTCAACATTTGAAGTTTGTACCAAATGGTCAGCTAGAGAGCTACCACAATTTCGAGACAGTTTGTGAGGAAGAATTTCGATTATAAATACTTATATCGTTCGCACATTATGTCTGGGGTAGTATTTCAAGGGACCCAGCATATTGCTATATTGTATCAATGAAATGATGAATGAATGATCAGATAATGGATTAAAAAGTTGGTGCACAATAAATATGCAATCAGTCGTAGCTCACCCGTATTTGTAACTAGCCCCCATATGCATGGCTGTTTGTCAGTCTGTATGTTTGTCGGCTCGTTACTTATTCGCCTGCCATATAAACACATTTCTATATAAAAATTGCTTGTTTACTTTTCATCAATAAAATGTTTGTGCAGCACCACGGCTACACAAACAAAGACGATGACAACAACTAAAACTATAGCTGAAGGAACAACAATAGCAACGTTGATTATGAGTAGGTGCGGCAAGGTTGCTGCATGTATGTATGTATGTGTGTATGTATGCACGTATGTATATATGTAACTGCAAAAGAAAATAGACAGGTGTTTACCGGCGCTGCAAACGTAACTTTTTTCGTGGGTCTGGGTCTATGTGTGCTTCTGTTTCTCTTTCATTCTGTAGCTGTTGCATTTGGTCTTGTGTTTGAGTTTTTTCGAGTCGAGTCGAGCGTTACATTTCAGTCAGCATAAAAGCTGCAAGAGTCACAATTTGCAAACATCTTCAGTTACCAGCTTTTTGTTACGGCTTTTCATGGTCGAATGGCAAAAGAATAAAGACGGACAGAAATAAGAAAGAACGATACAGATAAGCTCATGCGACCACGAGTTACTCTTATGGAAGTTTTCAATTGTTATAGCAAAAAAATATTACATTTGCCAGCACTATATACTCTAAGATTCTCGTAGGGCGCACTACATACTACAAACACATCGTGTATAGCGTAATTTATTTATTAAGTCTGGTGCACCTAAAGTTTATAGTGCAGGTATGAAAGAACTTGTACAAAAACCTTTATTTACAACCATTTTGGGAAGTATGTCACACCTTTTAAAAGAGTACATATGTACAAGATTGTATGTATACTATATACATAAATATATAGTTTTGTAAATGTGCGTCTGTTTTTTCACAGCAACGAGCAATTCGGCTTCGGAACAATGACAACCACAACGCAGCTGGACAGCAGCACAAACGCTGGTGGCTTGGACAATGGGAATAATGTTGCTAACGTTGCGGTCAGTTCGACGACGCACAGCTCCATGGCCACGGCTGGACATAAGAACGTGAGCGGCAATCAGCTGGGAGGCGGGAACGGTGCAGGTGCAGGTGGAGTGGCCGCTGGAGGAGCGACAGGTGTGGGCGGCATGCTGGGCCCGCAAAAAGGTAAGCAGTAGCAGAGCAACATTTTCTTGGTTCAGTTCCGAATGAAAAAACCAGTTAAATGCGATTAATTTTGCGCGCACGCTATGCGATAAATGAGCGGGGAGGCAGCTGATGACTGATGATGAGCATTTTGCCGCCAAAATTTAATGTTTTGTTATGTGCGGCGCGGCAGTATTGGGAAACCACAAATGTCGTCGGACAAAAGGAGTGGCAACTCGCGCGATTGGCAGCTGGAGCGGGCCGATAACAAGTACTCGTGCGTGAGGGGTGAGGACCAGTGCTACCAATTAGGAGGGTTGCAAAGTGGGTAAAATAGCAATTCCGGGGGAATGGCAAGTCGTGGCCTTAGGGAAGAAGAAAAATCAATTGTGGACAGTGAGCGAGAGACACGTGCTATTGCGGGAAAAAACAAAAAAAGAGACAAAATAAGCGGAAGACAATATTCAAACACCGGAGTGACGACAGGAGGGTTGGGATATACACCAGCGAGGCTTCATAGGCAGAGGTAAGGGTCTAAAAAGGGGCCAGTGTGCCAGTGACTAATTTCTTACTATATGTAATAGGAGTAGCAGTAACTGCGGGCGTTCTGGGAAGTGCGCTGTGCGCGGGTCAGCACCGACCGGCAGTACTGGGTCTTAGGCCGGACCTCGGCCCTAGCGGAAGTCAGGCCAATTTCCATGCAACTGGAAGTCTGGGCTAAGTACCCTTCAACATTAAAATACTAAATATTCACACACATTCCGCTCAAACATAGAACCAAAATTTTATATACACCCTACATACATATACATAGCCATCTCACATACACCAGTGCAGCATATAACACAAAATTCAACTAAATACTCACACATATTCCGCTCAAACATAGAACACAAAATTTTATATACACCACACACTCCTTTATATACACTCCATACATGTTCACATACACCATATTCAAACACACACCGAATTTCCATAGCACTCAGACTCACATTCATCCCATAGCCACATAATGTAAAATACAAAACAAAAAAACAACACACAAAACAATTAACAATTTTCTGTTACACACATAGCCCAAACCATTCACAACATAATATAAAACATTAAACAGAAACACAACACCCAAACATTTAACCATATTGTAATACACACACGCCCATAGCCACATAATGTAAAATACAAAACAAAAAAACAACACACAAAACAATTAACAATTTTCTGTTACACACATAGCCCAAACCATTCACAACATAATATAAAACATTAAACAGAAACACAACACCAAACAAGTAACCATATTGTAAACAAAAATTCAAATGTATACTTAAGAAAAAAGAACATAAAAAAAAAAGAAAAGTAAAAGAAAATGTATAAAGTCTAATATAAGCAAAAGAGGTTGGAATGTGTATTGGAGCGGCGCAGTTTTTTTTTTTTTGTTTATCTCCTTGTCATTACATATCATTACACCCCTCATAACCACATACTCGAGTATAGGTAGGTTAGGAGGTTCGAAAATCGAATAAGATAAATAGGCACAAAGAGCCAACAAACTGCAGCGTCCCAAAACTCAATGGCCTAAATACCCGAATATATTTTTATTGTAATAAAATTTAAAATTTGAAAATGAGTCTGGAGTAGAATCCATTTATGGGGTGAGATGGGGTGACTAAAGTCCCGGAGCAGAAGGGAAACCAAAGCAAGCATGTTGAAGGGAGCCGGCAACAAAATGCCAAAACCGGCTCAAGGTAGGGAGGGCCACGCGGCTACATGACACCAAAGTAGCCACAACTCCACCCAAATTCCACAGGCGTCCCTCAGCCGACAATATGAGTAGGTGTGTTTGATAAAAAAATATAAATTCATTGTTGGTCTGCCGCACCCCTGTCGCGGTCGAATCTGACCCTGAGCCGATGGCTAGCCGGCGTAACGACAGGGGATGCACTGGCAAAGGCGGACATAACAAGATGGCGCCCAATATAAATACACCTGGGTCTACATTTTAGCAAATGTTGCCCCAGTTCGAAGCGAAGTTAAAAGCCAGAGTCTTGTTGTTTGTTTTTTGTGTTGATTTGTATTCTTTATTTAGGTTTACATGTAAATTTCAACAGCAATAGCTGCTGGCGGCCCCTGAGCCGGCGGGAAACGGTGCAACTGCCAGGTCCGTGGGTGAGCTTCACTAGGGCTCAGCCCATCGTTGCCGCAGTTGCATCTTTCTTACAGCGCGGTGTAGGTTGGTAACCAGCAGAATAGGCGCAGCGAAGGAGCGAGTGTAGCAGGTCCGTGAGGAGTCTTGGTGCCCACTCATTGTTGCCCTACAGGGTGCTCTGAGGCTGGAAAGATAGAGAGTAATGTCTGTCAGGTGTTAAGTAAAGAATAGTATAGTTGCCTTATGTTTTTTTTGTGTTAGTTACCGTTTTTTTTTGTGGTTGTTTGGTAGTTCTTATGAATGGTTGCGTAGTAGGTCCATGTCCTGTCCCAAGCGGAAGGAGCATCGTTGCCCTACGTATCAGAGCATAGGAGCAGCAATTCGCCATAGCCCGAGCAAGATTTGAGTTTTTAGTAGGCGCCTGGAAGAAATTGGGTGGTGTAAAGCGTGCGATACATATGTGTTTGTTTTGGTTGTTTACCTTCTACAGTGACTGCGTGCCGTGGTGCAGCGTCATACTGAGGATCCTCATCTCACCCTTACATGTCTAGTGTTGAGCCTGTGAGAGTAAAGAAAGATTGTTTTGATTTATGCTATTGTCAGTTAGTGTATTAATTACCTTTTATTTATTTATTTGCGTAGCAGCAAATAAATTATCAATAGACGGGGAGTCCATTGTGAATGGTCCCGGTCAAGCACAGCTGTTCCTGGGCTGAACCATCGATATTAATAAGTATCGACAGGGTATTTTGGCACAGATTAGCAGGTCTGTGCATAGGGCGGGAATTTGAAGTTCAACTTATCGTTAGTTTGTTTTTTTTTGGAGTAATTTTTTTCACTTAGTATTTTTTTTGTTAAGTCTTTTGGTATACATTTATTTATTCTCATTTATTTATTCTCATTTATTTATTCTTATTTATTTATTCTTATTTATTTATTCTTATTTATTTATTCTTATTTATTTATTCTTTTTTTTGGTTGTGTGTTTGATGGTATTCCTATATATATATACATAAGCATTTGATTGGATTAAATAATCCAACGGGTACTTAGCTAAGGATATTATCCCCGCTTATCATTTAAGAAAACACATACATACGAGTGGACCGATCTATTTATTTATTCGGAGTTTGCTCGTTTATAATATAGATATAGTTTTTTTTGATATTATAATCGGCGGGTACGGATCCGAGTACTAGCAGTGGTTTTTTTTTGGTTTGGATTAACAAGGTACTGAGAAATGAATCTTGACCCGAATGTTACCCGGAAGGTCAGGCGGAGTCAGGAGTTTATTAGAAATAGGCCATTGGTTCACTTGGACTCTCCTCCTCACGTAGGATTGAGTGAGGCGGGCAAGCCAGCAGAAGCACTCCATGATGACGCATCGCCGCCGAGTGTAAACGAGGCAGCGTTCCGAGGATTCGGGGATGAATTTCCGAACAGTTCCGGAGCAACAACCGGCGCACGCGCGCGTGACTATGGCGGTGAAGAGCAGGGTGGCAGAGCCGAGTCTGCGCTGCCAAGCGAAATTCGGTCAGCGATCAACGTGGCATTAGCACAGGCCCACGAGACGTATCGCGCATCGTTGTCGTCAGAAGTAGAGGCCATTCGAGAGACGATGCAGGCCAGCATGCTGTCGTTCATGCGCGAGATTAATGAGGCAGTGGCAGCGCTGAGGCAGGAGAGAACGCATAGCGCGCCTCCGTCTGTAGCACAGGCGCCGGTGGGCAGGCCAGAGCGAGCTCACGCGCAAATGCAGCGGCCAGCCTTAGGCGGGTACGAGCCGGCAGAGAAAGAAAGAGATTTTGTAAGTAGTAGACCAGCAGCTGCAGCACCGACTCACCTGTTCGTCGACAACCGAACTTTAGAGGCAGAACAGCGGGCACATGTGGAGCAGCGGCAGTTCTCAGCCGATCCGTGGATGCGCGATTTGGGCCCTGACGTGCACAGGCCATTAAGGCGAACCACGATGGGAGACTCCCGGCCCGACGTCGTCCACATCAGAAAGTGGGGCCTTGTATTTGATGGCGAAACCAAAGGAATGCCGGTGGCAGAGTTTATATTTCGATTGGAGCATTTGCAGTCCTTGTATCAGGTGCCCTGGGCCGACGTGTTGCGAGACTTCCACTGCCTGGTGAACGGGAGAGCGAAAGATTGGTATTGGATGTACATACGTACCTCGGGCGTGCCGGACTGGCCGAATCTCCGATATGGGCTGCAGCAGCAATTTCAGACTCGAAGATCGGAGTTTGAACGAGAGCAGGAGCTGAGGGAGCGGAAGCAGCGGCATGGCGAGAGCATAGAAGAGTATATTCAGGCGATGCTGGTGTTGCGTTCTCGGTTGGTGTGTCCATTTTCGGATTATGACCTTATTAAGGTGATAAAGACAAATATTAAAGACACCGTGTCTAGGGTCATCTATCCGATGAATATAACTAATCTGCAGAAGCTGAGAGAGGAGTGCCAAGACGCCGAAAAGATGCTGGCAACGCGTTGGGCGCGGCCCTCAGCCAGTACCAACTACGGGCAGCAGCGAGAGCAGCATCGAGTACACGAGCTGGACGTGGTAGCAGAAGGTACACAAGGCGGCCAACTGGAGCATTTGGAGGCGGTATATAGGCCACATGAAACTGGTGGGAGCCGCTCGAATCTCAAGTGTTGGAATTGTGCACAACCAGGGCATACATATTTCGATTGCGAGTCGGCGGTGCGCAATATGTTTTGTTTCAAATGCGGACAGCCAGGCGTGGTGCTGCCAAGATGCCCGAAATGCCGTCCGGGAAACTCGGAGAGGAGTCCGACGCAGCCGGAGGAGTCGCACTCTCGGTAGACGGTGAAACGCGTACCTCCGATGATACAGTAGTTAGGATAGGAATTAGTAGCGATAAGGATAGTACCGTTAGTCATATTTACTCACAGATATATAAAGTCAACCAGGCAGTCCCACCGAAGAAAGTATGGTCGCAGCGGAAACCCTTGGAGCAGCGTCAGCGCGACTATGAAGTAGCCAGGAACCGCATATTTGGTAGCCAGCACGAACCGGATGCGAGAGGGGCGTCGAAGACATCCTTGCGGGCGCGTAGGAGACACCGCGAACGCCGACAGAAACGCCAGGCGGTGTGTGCCGCGGTGAATTCTGCATGTCGTTCCGACAGCCGCCCATATGCTACGGTAGCGATTGAAGGCAGAGAATTTACCGGTCTGTTGGATACCGGGGCGTCGGTGAGCTTGCTGGGAAGTGGTGCCATAGAGTCGGTCCGAAAACTAGGTTTGGTGGTACGCGAAAACAAATCCGCGGTAAGGACAGCCGGCGGCGCGCCACATTGCATTATTGGCAGCGTGATGGCGCGCGTTAGGTATAACGGAACAGAGTCGGAAATGGTATTCCACGTTTGCCCGTCGTTGTGCCAACCGCTTTATCTGGGCGTGGATTTTTGGCGCAGGTTCGGTTTGGCTCCGAATGTGATCCCGGCTGTGGACGAAGGACAGCACGTGGCTGAGTTGGAGGAGGAGCGCTTAGGAAAGAGTACGCCAACGGAGCCACACGATTTAGAGGCGTGGCAACAGGAGAAGTTACAGCGAGTCGTGGCCCAATTCAGATCCTTCGAGGAGCACGGTCTGGGTAGGACGCCAGTGGAGCAGCACCACATTCAGTTGACGGAGGGGGCACTGCCAGTGAAAGAGCGTTTTTATCCCGTGTCGCCGGCAGTGCAGGCGCTATTGTTTGCAGAAGTCGACGAGATGCTTCGGCTAGGGGTTATCGAGCCAAGTGAGAGTCCATGGAGCAACCGAGTGACTTTGGTGAGGAAGCCTGGAAAGAACCGGTTGTGCTTAGACGCGAGAAAGCTAAATCAGCTCACGGTGAAGGATGCTTACCCACTCCAGAGCATTGAGTCGATCTTGAGCCGAGTGGAGGATACCATTTACATCAGCAGCCTGGATCTAAAGCATGCTTTTTGGCAGATCGAACTGGATCAGGAAAGCCGGCAGTACACCGCGTTTACGATACCAGGAAGGCCACTGTATCAATTTAAGGCCATGCCGTTCGGGTTGTGCAATGCGGCGCAGCGCCTTTGCCGGGTGATGGATAAGGTGATTCCCCAGCGTTTGAGAAGCCATGTATTCGTGTACCTGGACGACCTTCTCATAATATCCAGAACGTTTGAGGATCATTGCAAGGTGCTGCTGGACGTGGCAAGTGCTTTGAAAGTAGCCAATTTGACGATTTCCTTAAAAAAATCCAAGTTCTGCTACAAGTACTTGAAGTATCTGGGGTTTGTGGTTGGCGATGGTGCGTTGCGGACGGATCCAGAGAAGGTCGAGGCGATTCGGGCGATTTCCTTGCCGACCAGCGCAAAGCAGCTCCGCCGATTCTTGGGGACCGCTGGCTGGTATAGGCGTTTCATTCGGAATTTTTCCACGATTTCCGCGCCGTTAACGGACTGCCTGAAAGGGAAAGGAAAGTTCCAATTATCGGGCGAAGCGGTTGCGGCATTTCAGGAGTTGAAAGGGGCACTCACCTGCGCGCCAGTGTTGGTGCATCCAGACTTTCGGAAGCCGTTCGTGATCCAATGTGACGCGAGCCAAGCGGGCATAGGAGCGGTTTTGTTCCAACTCGATGCAGACGGGGCCGAAAGGCCGATAGCTTTTTTTTCAGCGAAGCTTCGGGGCGCTCAGCTGAGCTATAGTGTCACCGAGAAGGAATGCCTGGCTGCAGTAAAAGCGGTCGAAAGATTCCGGCCGTACGTTGAATTGATGCCGTTTAAGGTGGTGACTGATCACGCCAGCCTGCGGTGGCTGATGTCATTGAAGGAGTTGGACGGTCGATTAGCGCGGTGGTCGTTGGCCCTGCAGAGGTTCGACTTTAATATTGAGCATCGGAAAGGCAAGGAAAATATTGTAGCCGATACCCTCTCACGGCCTTTCGAACTGGAGGAAGTTGATTTTTTTGATTTCGAGACAACCGAGTTCGAAGGTGCGGAGTATACCGAGCGGCTGAAGCAAGTGCGGGAGAACGCGGAGCTATTTCCGGATTTACGCGTGGAGGATGGGCTGTTGTATAAGCGGGCGCAGTTCACGCGGCCCGAGCGAGAGGAATTTTCCTGGAAGCTCTGGGTACCGCGTCCTGTGTCCGCAGCCCTTATACAGCAGGCCCATGAGAGCGACGCGGCTATGCATGGGGGCATGAAGAGGACCATAGAACGGCTCAGGCAGTTTTTTTTCTGGCCCGGGATGGTGGCACAGGTGAGGAGGTACGTTGCCGGCTGTGAAACGTGCAAAGCAACAAAGCACAGCACGCAATTAGCGAGGCCGGTAATGGGCGCCGAAACCGTATCGCTCCGACCAATGCAGAGGCTGCATCTGGATTTTCTAGGGCCGTATCCGAGGTCCAGGAGAGGGAATACCACCATTCTGGTTGTTCTTGACCATCTGTCCAAATTCGTGTGGTTGCGAGCGATGCCAAAAGCAACAGCGGCGGCAGTGGTCCGGTTTCTGCAGGAGGAGGTGTTTTCGGCATTTGGAGTCCCAGAAACCGTCCATACCGACAACGGTAAGCAATTTGTGGCCAACCAATTTACGGGGTTCCTGCAGGGGCTGAGCATCACCCACGTACGCACGGCGAACTATGCCCCACAGGCGAATGCGGCGGAACGCGTGAACCAGACAGTGTTAGCGGCCATCAGGACATATGTACAGGGCGACCACACGAAGTGGGACGAGAAGCTCTCGGACGTGCAGTGTGCAGCACGCAGTGCTATCCATGGCAGCATCGGCACGTCCCCGTATTTCGTTTTGTTTGGGCAGCACATGTTCACCAGCGGGAAGGATTACAAGCTGGCACGCAAGTTGGGGGCGCTGGAGGATGCGGAATTGCGCATGTTGCCCAGATCGGATCAGCAGAAGGCAGTGCGGGATGAGGTACAGCAGAGTGTCCACCTGGCATATGAAAAGGCGAAACGGCAATACGATAAGCGTGCGAGGATGGTAGCGTACGTACCTGGCCAGGAGATTTACAGGCGAAACTTTGTCCTCAGTCGTTTTAAGGACAACGTGAACGCGAAGCTGTGCCACAAGTATGTGAAATGCCGTGTCCGGAGCAGCGTGGGCAACAGCCTGTACGAGTTGGAGGACATGCACGGGCGTCGGTTGGGAGTCTTCCACGCCAAAGATTTAAAGCAATAGCTAAGGCCCGGCTTTGTTCGTCGGTAGACCGAGAGACCCATCTCAGGGTGTGGGCGGTGGCCTACGTTGGGCAGAGAAAGAACCGCGGCGCTTCTCACTCCCGTTTCTTCCGTTTGGCACCAAAATAAAACCGGAGTGTGGTGTTATGTGCGGCGCGGCAGTATTGGGAAACCACAAATGTCGTCGGACAAAAGGAGTGGCAACTCGCGCGATTGGCAGCTGGAGCGGGCCGATAACAAGTACTCGTGCGTGAGGGGTGAGGACCAGTGCTACCAATTAGGAGGGTTGCAAAGTGGGTAAAATAGCAATTCCGGGGGAATGGCAAGTCGTGGCCTTAGGGAAGAAGAAAAATCAATTGTGGACAGTGAGCGAGAGACACGTGCTATTGCGGGAAAAAACAAAAAAAGAGACAAAATAAGCGGAAGACAATATTCAAACACCGGAGTGACGACAGGAGGGTTGGGATATACACCAGCGAGGCTTCATAGGCAGAGGTAAGGGTCTAAAAAGGGGCCAGTGTGCCAGTGACTAATTTCTTACTATATGTAATAGGAGTAGCAGTAACTGCGGGCGTTCTGGGAAGTGCGCTGTGCGCGGGTCAGCACCGACCGGCAGTACTGGGTCTTAGGCCGGACCTCGGCCCTAGCGGAAGTCAGGCCAATTTCCATGCAACTGGAAGTCTGGGCTAAGTACCCTTCAACATTAAAATACTAAATATTCACACACATTCCGCTCAAACATAGAACCAAAATTTTATATACACCCTACATACATATACATAGCCATCTCACATACACCAGTGCAGCATATAACACAAAATTCAACTAAATACTCACACATATTCCGCTCAAACATAGAACACAAAATTTTATATACACCACACACTCCTTTATATACACTCCATACATGTTCACATACACCATATTCAAACACACACCGAATTTCCATAGCACTCAGACTCACATTCATCCCATAGCCACATAATGTAAAATACAAAACAAAAAAACAACACACAAAACAATTAACAATTTTCTGTTACACACATAGCCCAAACCATTCACAACATAATATAAAACATTAAACAGAAACACAACACCCAAACATTTAACCATATTGTAATACACACACGCCCATAGCCACATAATGTAAAATACAAAACAAAAAAACAACACACAAAACAATTAACAATTTTCTGTTACACACATAGCCCAAACCATTCACAACATAATATAAAACATTAAACAGAAACACAACACCAAACAAGTAACCATATTGTAAACAAAAATTCAAATGTATACTTAAGAAAAAAGAACATAAAAAAAAAAGAAAAGTAAAAGAAAATGTATAAAGTCTAATATAAGCAAAAGAGGTTGGAATGTGTATTGGAGCGGCGCAGTTTTTTTTTTTTTGTTTATCTCCTTGTCATTACATATCATTACACCCCTCATAACCACATACTCGAGTATAGGTAGGTTAGGAGGTTCGAAAATCGAATAAGATAAATAGGCACAAAGAGCCAACAAACTGCAGCGTCCCAAAACTCAATGGCCTAAATACCCGAATATATTTTTATTGTAATAAAATTTAAAATTTGAAAATGAGTCTGGAGTAGAATCCATTTATGGGGTGAGATGGGGTGACTAAAGTCCCGGAGCAGAAGGGAAACCAAAGCAAGCATGTTGAAGGGAGCCGGCAACAAAATGCCAAAACCGGCTCAAGGTAGGGAGGGCCACGCGGCTACATGACACCAAAGTAGCCACAACTCCACCCAAATTCCACAGGCGTCCCTCAGCCGACAATATGAGTAGGTGTGTTTGATAAAAAAATATAAATTCATTGTTGGTCTGCCGCACCCCTGTCGCGGTCGAATCTGACCCTGAGCCGATGGCTAGCCGGCGTAACGACAGGGGATGCACTGGCAAAGGCGGACATAACAGTTTATGTTGCTTGCCTTTGATGTTGACCCCATTGCTTTTGTTTAGCTAAGTGTTTACTACACGCAATTTTCTGTTTACCTTAATATATCTAGAAGTGTATGTGAATCAATGGGAATACATAATCCGATTCGATATTTGAGCCATGGCCAATGCCGATTGTGCTTGGCGTTGGGTTTATAAATAGTTTGTGGGGTAGGCGCATTCATAACTTTGGTGACAGCTACATTAATGAGCTGCCTAACTCCTAGTGATAAATGAAATTGAGAAGCCCCACCAGTTGCTTCAACTATCTATATATATATATATATGTACAAGTATATGTACATCTACACCTAAATTAAAAGTCTATTTTTGAGCGCTGCAAGTATTTAAAAAAAGGGAATGGACTTAAGTGTGTACTCGTAGTGTCACAAATGCCACGAAAAAAGATTACACACTTTTCCCCAAAGATTCTTTAGATGTTTATGTAGGTATGTAGGTATTTGGTGATATATGTATTTTAAAAGCTTATGTTACTTCTCTCACTTTGAAGATAAAACGCTTCTAACAGTGGAGAGCAGAATTTCTTTTTCCTGGTATTAACTGACGCTGCAAATTCCTTAGATAGCTTCAGCTGTAGCTTCTTTGATCAAGCCTACGTACATATCGGGTGTTTTTTATGTCACAGCACGACTCGGGTCTTATCGTAGCAATTGCTGCCTCAATTCGTGCCAGATCGTCGGCAAACAATTAGTATATAGTATATAGTATTGTACATGAATGGTTTGGATAAATATTTATATGGAATATTTACATTACTTTTCAATTACAGAGAACAAATAAGATAACATCTTTATCTGGCATTTACTTGCTTCTATAGATAATAAGTACAGCATCTCTTAGGAGAAGAGTTAGAAACTTAGAAGAGCTGTGATTATACTTAAGTCAGTGGAAATTTCGTCCGCACATAGTATACGAAATCGGCCAAGCTTTGTTCATTCACACATAAATCTGCTGTCCCAGCATCAGCTTCCCCCTTGTATATATAACATACAATAATAGATACATTGTGGTTGCTATACAGACACACACACACACACACAGAGAGAGACAGTTCATTAGCTTAATTTGCATATTGTGTGATTTTAATTTGCTGCAACTTGTTGTTGAGGCTTTTGCCATTTTCGCTTTTCATGCCCATTAGCATCTTCAATACTAATAGCAAAGCCCGACTCGCCGTAATTTCCGTTCCTTTCGTTTGTGGCATTGTAATGATTGCCAATTTTTTGGACACTTTTCCCCACAGCTCGACAATTTTAGCTGATTGTGCAATTTTATTGTGAACATTTTCAAACAGCACTGCACACTGTTGGGAGCGTGTTTTTTTGTAATCTCGATACACATAGTATATTTCATTTTATTTAAATCGTGCGGCTCTGACGGAGGCGTCTGTTGCATTCGATTCGGTTGCAACAATTGCTTCAACATTTGGTTCCAAGGCGTGCCATATTGTTATTGTTTATTATTTGTTGTGCATGTTTGGATATGTATATATGTACATTCATATATATATATGTGTGTTTGTGTGTAGCTTAAGTTCACGGTCAGTGATTGATTTAATTTTTGGCATGCTGTTATGAAATTTTTCCACACACGCGATCTGACATTGAAATTGGGTAACTATTTAAGTAATGTAAACGCTGTTTTCAATTTAAAGCAATGCTAAATGGTTTCCATTTAATTGTGTGGCGTGTGAAGTGAATGTAATTTATGCTAAATCTCACAAACCAACTACAGATTGATGTTCCGGTTATTCCTGGCGCTCTTATAGACAGTTTACGTTGCGTAAATTACCAAACAAATTGTATTCTTGATTCAAAAAAATAAGTCGCGCCTGATGCCAATAATTTGAATTGGCAAAGACTTTACTTTTCGAACACAATAGGC
The DNA here is from genome assembly GCF_003285725.1 of Scaptodrosophila lebanonensis. NCBI lineage: Eukaryota > Metazoa > Arthropoda > Insecta > Diptera > Drosophilidae > Scaptodrosophila > Scaptodrosophila lebanonensis. The sequence continues at coordinate 15,736,641 of NW_022060538.1, forward strand.
AAGTAAAATGAACATTTCCTTAATTGCAAACCTTTCTCGGCTCATTGGAATTCTTTAGTATATAAATAAAAACTTGTCTTAAGTCTAGGAAAACAATTATTCCCGCTACAAATTTGATATTTCAAGCTTATCTAAAGCGTTCGGTTATTCTTTTCATCTGAAGCAGAATATATTTTCTAAATTAAGCTTTCAATCCGTAAACTTCTTAGTAAACCCTTTGTGTACATAGTTCGAAAAGAACCCATATTTGGATATACAAAATAGTTGTAGTTCTTCAGGGCAGTCGAAATCACATTTCACTCTTAATATTCTCAGTAATTACATATCTACTCTCTTGGAGCAGTGTGACCTTTTCGGCAGGTATAGACTGGTTTGTTCTCACATGGAACAGTCTATAAAGTGAAGACCAAAACAACGCAATTACTAACAATTTTCATCAATTTGCTAATAAATTGAACTAAACTATCACTAGTGTTGTGGCATACACGCCATTGTTCTAAAGACCGTCGGCCGACCTTCCTCTCGCCGCACATCCGCTTCAGCTGTGCTATTTATAGCAACCCTCTGGGGCACCCTTGCAAAGCGCGGCAACGCCCCTTCTGCAAAACCAACAAAACCAACCACAGGCACAGCTGGCTAGTCTTTTTGCTGGTCTAAATTTAAACCAGCTTGGGGCGAAGCTTGCACATGTCTCAGGAATGCCGTGTATATATGTATTTATGTATATGTTTGAGTCAGACTTCAACGGCGACTCCGGCTGTGACTCTCAAGTTGACCGACAGGCGCCAAAGTGTAGAGTAAATTTTCACTTTTGCCAAACTATGCCACAGTTTGAAATTACAAACTTGTATTTGCGTGTTCCTAATCTTTGTAATGGGCCCAACGCTCGCCCACATAGGTACAGCTCTTTGTATGCGTGAATAAAATTACCAGTTTGCCAATGCAAATGCAATTCAGAGCCTAACACACTGACAATTTGACAAATTGACGAACTGGCGTTTGACAAGACTCTGCGACCAAGCAATGCAAATGCAAAAGAGAAACCGTTTACGCTCAAATTTCCAAATCAAAATATTTAGTTAAATGAAACCAAAACAAAAACATCCATAAACAACAAGAGATACTCGTTAAGAAAAAGTTGAAAAAATAACTGAAACTTGTTTTGAGAGCGCGACATTTTTGTGGGCTTAAATAACTCGACAACGCACAGTGGGATAATTGGAGAAAAACGACAACAAAAATTCATTTTTAGGTCTTCAATTTAACACTATTAATGGATTGAAGAGCATCCTTAATACACAGATTTCAAATAGGCGTAGATTTGCTTCTGTAAATAAAAAACAAAATCTGCAACAAAGCTAACAGGACTTTTTAAAAATATAACTTACTGGAGACGCCACATTATGGAGGGTTACACACAAAATAATACTATGTAGTGCTTTTGTATTAAATTCGATTTACGCTCGGTAACACTTTTTCCGAAACTCTTCCATTGTTAAAACACCGAATGGTATACGTGATTCAATAAGGGGTTTTTATTGAAGATGCTGTCGGAAAAATGCTTGAATTGTTTCAAACTCAATCAAAATCTTCGGTGAAATTGGATTTGGAAAGTTCACTGATAAGGAAAATTCGGTCGACACTGTCACAGCGAATTTTAATCATCAACCACTCCCCATTTTAGCCCTATTTGACTCCGTTGAAATTTGAATTTCCCTATGAACAGAAAAGGCTTCTAACAATATTGAGTGGAACATTTTGTTTGTTTTAATAAAATAAACTTATATAAACATGTTTTCTTTGTTCTTATCCTTAAAAAGTACTCAAGTGCAAACCAAATATGAGTTTGTAATGGATTTAGAGATATTTTTCGAAATTTATGGAAACATGCAAACAGCTGACAGGTTACTAAACTTTGAGTTGCAAAGCAACTGCACTTTGTTAATTAAATATTATTAACAAAGTTTAAGTGTTGACACTGTTTTGCATATTTGTCTATTAAATCGGTAAATAAATGATATATAATAGCTAATAACTCGGTCTAACGCGATTGCAAAATTGCTACCTTTTCTCTTTTAGCGCGGTGAAATACCTCGTTCTAACGCGATTGACAAAATCGATTTTTTGATTTTGTTGATTATTGCATGCACATGAGATGTGTGTAGAAGAAGGGAAGTGGCACTTTCTACACCATCATAGTAAGAATGAGTGCATACTCTTATGTCCATACATAAATAGTTGCTAAGGTGAGCAAAACTTTATGTCTTCAGACGTGCACATTAAAATTCTTATGATAAAAGCAATGGTTAATGGTTCAACGGTTAGAATGAAATTAAATTATATAAAGTAAATTAGTAAATTATACAAATTGCAGTTTCTACGTGGCAGTCAAAGAAAAGCTTTAAGCTTTAAGAGCCACTAAACAGTCGAAAATTACTGATTTTTTGCCACGCCACCATATAAAAAATGTTAATTACTAAAGCTGCTATAAATGCCACTAAATGAATTTCTATTTTACTTTAATACATATGTGTTCTCTTTTTACGTTTGTTAACTTTTGATTAAACCTTTTGCCATTTGAATAAACTTTTTTATGTTTTTGAAACTAAATAAAATAAATTCAAACACTAAAAAATAGTTGTATGCATTTTTCGAAGTCTAGGAACGTAACCCCTTATTTTGTATGGAAATACAGGGCTCGTTTAACGCGATTTTGCTTAACACGACGTTTTCAAGGAACGTAACCCCCGCGTTAAGCGAGGGCTAGGTGTATTTATAATCTATCCATCTATATTTATATATCTATATATATAGGCTATGAACTGGCTTAACTCTCATAGGCCGCGTGATTTTTTCCACTGTGCGACGACATTACTGAACGAGAATTGTCGCTGTCTTTGGATTGCTTGTTATTGTTGTTGTTGCCTCACTGCCTGCCTCAACTTACTCTACTGCTCGAGTCGACCGAGTGCCTCAACACCCTGACGGGTGTTCGCTCTTGTTCGCTGGTGGGTGACTCATTTGCCTTTTTGCCATGTTCGAGTCCGGGGCTGGACTGCAGCTTGAACTTTGAAATCATTGCTCTGTTGCGAGCCTATTTAATTAGTGACATGTGTGGCGACCTTCCGCGCTTTAAATACATACATACTACTAATAAAAGCCATGCGACTTAAATTGCGGCAATTTTAGATTGTTTGTCAGTGGACAAAAGTTTAATTCAATTAAAAGTAAATAGAAATCAATGCGTGTGCAGTGAAGCGTGGCATGAGTGCGAAATTGATTGTGAAAACGGAAATAGACATGAGCTAAGAGGTAACTGCAAAGGCAACAGATGTTGTTATTACCAAAAGCAAAAAATTTCATAGAAACTATATGTATTTTGGTGGACCGACATTTTTTAAAACTTGCAATGAGATTTAAATTTAACGCGAGAAATACTCGTATATATAGTAGAAATTACAATGGAATGGTAGAGTAGAATCTTAAAAAACTTCAGTTGAAGACATATAAGTACTAATTATATTCTGTCTAATTTAGTGAAAAAAATCCAAATAGCAGATGGCTAAATATCCACTCGCCCTGTCATACTGATCAAGAATTGTGGGGTCTGCTATCCTCCTTCTATCCGTTACGTATATTTCCACTTAACTAATAAATGTTTTTAAGTATGATTGTCTTTTTTTTGTTCATTTTTATGGGATTCCTTTAAATGTCTCAATACATATACATACATACATATCTTCGAGATCATAGAGATTGAGATGAAATATAGTATGTTACTGAGGCGAAGAATTATGAATTTCATGTGCAGGAAATTTAAATAAAAAACGTGACATTATGCATTAAACATAAAAATAAATTACTTGGAGACTTGTGATAAAGCTGGATAGACTGACTGTTAATTCAAAGTCAACCAAGAAATTATTTTTACTTATGTAGTATCAAAAAGCCATTGAAGATGTTTTGACTCTACTTGTATATAGCTGTAAATCGTGCTTAAATTTAAGGTTCTACAAATGTAAAAGTGTTTCTAATCTAAGCATTTCCGCTTTTTATTAACTTACTTTGTACAGGCTTGGAGAACACCAAACGTAAGAAGTTAAAATCGCGCAGTGCGGCATCCACAACATCCTCATCGTTGCCGCATAGCAACACGCATAAGAGCAGCAGCAACAATGGCAGCACAGCCAACTATTCCAAGGATCATCTAGATGCCTGGCTGGAGAATTGTCTGAGGGATGCAACGAACGCGCAACTCTCATCTTCATCGGAATTTCTTGACTTCACGCCAACCAACAACAAACAACATTTTGTGGCGCAAGCGCAAACAACACAGCAACAACAACAGCAGCAGCAGCAACAACAACAGCAGTCCCAAGTTGCGCCGCAACAGCAACAGCAGCAGCAACAACAACAACACATGCCAAATATGCACAACTTTCAAGCGGCAACAAGCTATGTGCCCCAACAGCAACAGCAACAGCAGCAACAACAAAATCAGCAACATCAGCAATTTCTTATGCGTTCCCACTCTCAACCTTATAATATGGGCCTCAGTGGGGCAGCCTCACCCTTCAGCCTGGGCATTCAGCGCGTGAGTTTGTGTCATTTTGGACATGAAACATGCCTGTACTTAATGAATGAGTGTATTTCTTTTATTGTTTCTGTGTTGTAGCACGCGCCCAACTATGCGAAGCACTCACAGGCTTTAAGCCATCGCTACCCCATGCTCTTTCCGCCCCCGGGCAACGGGTATGCGAGTGGATTTGGTGTGACGCACGGCGATGGCACGCAGGACTTTGCCAGTCTTCCGCCGCTGGTCAATATGATGGGCGGTTTCAATGGCGGGTCCGAACACGAACAAAACTCCACGGATGTCCTAGATGGCAGTGGCAGTAATCCAAACATCAGCAGAGGGTGAGTAGTCGAAGCAAATCACTCACCAATCTTAAGAAAAATTGAAGATTTTCTAAAAAATGTAAAATAGCCACAGCGCAAAAATCAAATGTAAAGCTGATTCAAAGAGTTCAGAAATCAAATGATAATTCTACAAGGGATTTGTAACAGTTTGATCGACTATAGAACATTTTAATTCGACAGAAGGACCTTTATAAAAGTAGAAGATAGAATATCAAAAGAAAGCACTAAAAGTTGTTTATTATGAACTTCTAATACTACCCATGTTTTGGTCAGAAATCATCGCATTTCCATATAAAGCATTTGCTTTAATTTGGATACCTCCTCGTATTCTCTAATATGGGGTATGCAGTAATCATTTTGTCGGATTTTCCTTTCGATTTCAAAATGTGTGAGTAATTCCATTATCGGTACCATGAATTCGCATTCATAACCAATATTGCAATTATTGGTCACATGTTTTCACCAAAAAATAACAAACAATAAACGAAGAAAGAAAAGAAATCAGTTGAAAATGAAATAAAGCTGCTCTATGACATGGAGCATATGTCCTAACTGGACAATACTCTTTCAAATAGACTCGCCTTTATTTTTAATTTTAGTGAAGAAATCTGCAATGTTGATCATTATTCCAATTATATCGCTTGTGGGCTGCAATGCAATCTAAACTAAGGGCAAGAGCTTTTTTTTATATTATATTGTAATGTAGGATTCTTCCAGTATATTAGTGCCAATTAATGTCGAGTATTTAGACAGTATTTCACTCACATTTTGTTATACATTTTCCTAGCCCCAGTCTACGATTTCTTCTGTAGGCATCGGCGATGCTGTGGTAGTCTAATCTTATTGCCAGTTTTAATAACTAACGGCTTAGCTCAACTTCCTTTTGGAAGGCTAAATTTTTCAATAGAAATTTTTAATTATATTAAAATGTTTAATAAATAGGTACGTGTATATCTATGTACGTTTTCCCATATGAGTACATTTAGAGTATTCGCTTTCACTATAAATCTATCGGAAGAAAGTAGAACATGTCTTCTTAAAGGTGGTAATTCTACAAGTGATTTGTAAGAATTTAATCTACTATACAAGGTTTTAATATGTTGAGAGATGGACCTTTTTAAAATAGCACTGGCAGTTCTTACTGAAGTGCTTTCGAGAACATTAACCTCTCTAAGTGAAATTAAACCAAATAGATGAACAAATTATTTTCTTCAAAGAAAACAACCATCATTATACGAATTCTTGATAATATTTTGAAAGAAAGCTCCTCCTTACAATGTTGAGGAATGGTTTTAATTGGCCTAAAACCGAATCAAGTATAATTAGTAAATCAATATTTTGAAATAAATGTATCTGTAATACCGACAAACAACAATTACAGCATTATAAACACTACTAAACATATTTTTAGTTTCAGATTCAGCGATCCCTGCCTACTCAATCCCTCGGATAACGACTCTAAGCTAAGCGGCCAAAATACGCCCGATCGTCGCAATTGCAGCAATGAATTGGAGCAGCAAAATAAATTCTTTTCCGCACTCATGGAGCAAATAAACATTCTACATGAGACCAACTCGAAGATCTGTCGAAATTTGCACGAAACGAAAGGTGTGTGTGTGTGTGTGTGTGGAAATTTTTGTGTGCAACAGTTGGCAGTAAGAGTTGTATTTGTATTGTATACATTGTCTATCTAAAAAGCTCTCTAATTGTGCAACACTTGTGTATACAGCATTTTTTTTACTCTTCCCATCTACTCGTACTCCTACACTTGCTCTGGCCTGGCCATTTGTCTGCTCTTGTAAAAATAACAGTTGCCGTTTACTTTTTATAACTGACTATTTATATATACACAATCCTATTTTCAATTATTAATTACACGCTGCTACAAATTGTGACATTTTTTGAAACTAGCTTACAGAGTGACTGCTGCTTTCTATACATGATTCTTATGATTAATTTCTCAACTTTTTAAAGTGTTTTATGAACTTTCCATTAAGTCATTGGATGTAATATTCGAACTCAGACGATTTTCGAGCTGATTATGGTATCTTTGGTAGATCTTCAAACGTCAAATGTCTACAAAGTATTAGCGTAGTTAACAGCACTAACTACTTAGTATCAATCATCACCTTTTTTGTTTTAGGCGGCATGTGCGTTTGTTGACATATTGTTGTTGTTAAACATAAAAAAATGATATTTATTTTAATTTTATGAAAAGCTGTAATCGTTGAAAATAATTTATTAACCACCTGTACGTGTACATGTACAAAACAATATTAATTAAATATGTACAATTTGGATCAGAGTTGTAGGAAACTTAGACGTTGACAAAAGTTTCAACAATAATTTAATTTCCTAAGCATTAGTCACTTCTTCAGAAACTTTTCAATCTTTGTAGCAGAGTGTAACAATCTGTAAATGTATTTTTAAATTTGTACCTTTTGTTTTTCTTTTATTCGACCCTCCCAACTATGTACTTTGTCATTCCTGCACCTCACGTAAAACTACTTTAGTTGATATCGAAGCTTTAAAGCACGCGCCCAACAGCCAGCAATGGGGTGGGGGCATGCGGCACCGTAGAGATAGCTTGAGCGGATTAAGCACACAAAGTCAACCATTGGTATTTGGCGGTGGATTTGGCACGCACAGCCCAGCGCCCACTTTTCATTCAGGTACATTACAAGTGCCAACATTGATTGACATCGCCTTCAAGCAGAGGGAGCTTCCAATTAACGTGATTTCTTTTCGTTCATGAACATATGTACAGGCGCAGGCGCCTATACACCCGGCATGATGACCGATGTAGTTCGCGAGGTCAAGGAAGCGGCGCGTGTGCGCGAGGATGCACTTCTTAATCGGTATGTACTAAATGCTTTTATAGCTCAATCACCACTATATATATATATTGATCATTTGCAGCGTCAAATCTATGGTAGAGGAACGGCAATGGTCAATGAACGAGGGCAACGTGCGCATCTTACGTGACATCGACGAGCTAAAGGTAATCCATAATTGAGACCAAATTCAAAAAAGGAAAATAAACTCGTATAGACTAGGGACTAGGAGCGTCTGCATACCAGGTTTGGTTTATGTACGCTCAGCCGTTTCCGAAATCCAGGCGTTCATCCAGACAAACGGACGGACGGACATGTCTAGATCGATTTCTCTCGTCATGCTGATTAGGAATATATGTACTTTATGGGGAGAAGTCGGAGCTGCTTCCTTCTGCACGCTACATACTTTTCACAAACATAATATACCCTTTCTACCCGACAGGGTATACAAACTGCAGAAATCGTCTTATGGGTACTATGATAGATGTTATATACGAAGATTCGATTTGATTAGCCATGCTCGCCTGGTCACTCTCTGAAATATCGCGATAATGATGGTGGGCATATGGACTTGTTGCCATTAGAATAATTGGTTTATAAATATCTTTCAATAGGACATTTCTATTTTTTAGTTTTCTGTAGTGCTCTAATATTTTCCTCAAAACGCATGTACTACTTGGTATACATTTCATTTTAATGTTGTTTTTTTTTAAGTTTAAAAGTGGTAATGGGAAGAAGGGGTTGTTTGAAAAAATGAGAAGGAAGTTTTTGTATTACATCTATCCTTTTGTAAGCCAACGTTTCTCTGAGAAAGATAAGTCTCTCAATGAGAATTTTGTGTTTACATTGAAGTTTACAATTGTATTAATGAAAAACCTCCCCTTCCCACTCCTTTACAGACGCACGTGCTGCAGCTGCGCCTAGAGCGGAAGGAGACAAACAAACGTTTGAACCATCTGGAGGCGGAAAACAAATATTTGCGGCAGGCATTAGCCTCTTGCTATAACAACCGCACGCCACAGCACGATATCATCTATGAGAACGAGCGGGCGCAGCGAACCCGGAAACCCTTTCCCAATGGCAGTGGAGCGCGACGTGCGCATTCCTTTAACTTACATTATGGCACAGTGCATCAGACGCCGGCGCAAGCCACACACTCGCTGGATGAAGACGATGAGGTGGAGCTGGAGTTGGAAGAGAAGCAACAGCTGCCTGATGCCCTGGACGACGAGGAAGCCAGCAGTGAGCTGCAACGCTCCGCGGCTGGTTCTGCAAAGCGTCATTCAGTTTCCAGCATTGAGTCCCGAAGCAATGGTCTGACAACTCCTCAACAGCAGCCGCAAACCCCGCCCAATTTTGCTTTGATGTCGCCACCAACAAATGAGCAGGCAACGCCGCCACCGCTACTGCCGCGAAAAAAGGAGCACGCCCAGTTAAAGCGCGAACTTCAAGAAGCGTCTGCCGCACGTAAGGAGGCCAATCAACGTATCATAGCGTGGGTGTAGTCTATGCTCTAAACTCTTTACATATAATATTTGTTCTTTTAACCACAACAAACCATATGCATACAAACACCTTTTATTTCACAACCATGGGCACAACTAACAAACAATCACATCTATTACAAGTAGTTTAGTACTGAATTGTGGTGACTAAAAGCAAAACTCACACATTTTTTTGCATTTCTGTTCTTCTCTTTGGACTCTGCGCTCTCTGCGTTCCTGTTCGTGTTCGTTCACTCTTCAAACCCTTTAGACTCGAAAAATTGGTTACAGACCTAAGTCTCGCCGTGACGAATGCAACAGCTAACAACCTAACAAATGGCGGACGCGAGCTTCAGGAGCATAATAATGTTGGTGTAGGTCATGCAATGCACTCTCAAAATCAAGCCAATTGGATTCCACGTAGTACGGCAGCCATAGCAGCGACGTCGGGTTCAAAGTTCAGCGTGGCCGGCGGACCCATCACGGACTTATAGTTTTAGCTAGCAGCTTGCGACCCCAAGTCTCAACCAAAGGTTCCGCAGCTGGTCACCAAAGTGCGCGTTACTCACTTATAGCAAAAGGATCAAGGACGACCTCAACGGCGTTTGCACACATTTCGTTTCAAAATTATTTATAACTCATTAACATTTGCATAGCATCACCACTCTCCCATATATTTCATAATTGTGTATTTTTGTTTCGTATGTAACCCAAAAAAAGAGGCCAAATGTTTCCCCCCGATCCATCCAACATCATTGTAGAACAATCCTAATCTATTGACTCTTCAAGAACTTAAAACATTAAGGTTTTTTAAAATGTTTACTAATATATGGGTAGCACAATATTCATTTGAACAAAAGAAAACTGTGAATCATCTTGTAACTTGTACTAAACAGCTCCTAAAGATCGTGAAGGACATTTGAACTAATTAAGAATCTAGCGAAAATCGTGTACCTAGCAAAGAACAAAAATAATATGTCCTAACATATAAAAATGAAAGTCTTTCATAAATTCAAATTGTTAAAACAAATTATGTATTTTTTTGAGAAGCGATTGTCAAACTTATATATATTACACATATAGTATCTGTACATGTCAAAATGTAAAGTACACGCTTTGAAATCGAAGCTCTATTGATAATGTGCTCACTCAACTGATAAAAAGAAAACAAATTATTTCGTTTCGTATTTCGTTGTTCCTGGTATTTCTCTGAGGGTATACAAGGATAATTTGTAAATCCTTTTGTATACCATTAAAAGTCGCTTTATGTTTTATGTAAGGCTTTTTATTAAAAAGAAAACAGATTTTTATCAGCACTGATAATACGTTCGTCCTTTTTAAATTCGCCGAAAAATTACATACATATGCGTCTTATCGAGTGTTCACATTAGCGAATGATAGTTTTCGAAGCGCATGCATTACACTAATAATTTTAATATATTAAACGTATTGTTAAGTGCCATTTGATTTAACAAAACATGAATTGTAATTATGATGTTTAATAGAATATTTTTTACAGTAACTTGTGTGATATATATTCATTACTTTTTTAATGCCTTTTTGCATTTAGATCTGGGAATAAGTTCCAGTTGTCGGTCTGCGGCATGTGATTTCGATTTGAATCTGGATTATACATACATTACACAGATATATGTGCATTAATTTAAAACAATTGTTATATAAACACACTGTCCATATGTGTCCCGACACTACAAAAATATCATATAGCTATGACGATCAGGTTGAGATTGCTGCCACAGATGCAGTTGTTCTTGCTGCTGTAGAAGCCAATTTTTGTATGTTTTTGTATGTGTGGACGCATCCACCGGCAGCCGAGTTTCTTGGGAAAAGTCAAATGAAATCTTATAACGCATCTAAGAATACATAAAGCATAGATTAGAAATGATAAAAATATATGAAAGATGGATGGAAAGTAACATTTAAATGAGGTTGAGTGTGGCCGTGTCGGTGCGTGAATATGCGTGTGAATGTGCTTGTATATGGATGTGCGTGTGTGTGTGTGTGTGTGGTTTGGAGGTGGCTCTCCTTTACATACATTGTGCAGCCATGTCGCTGCTATCGATGCCCAGCATTGCCAATTCGTCCAGCTCCGCCTGACGCCGCATCTTTTCGCTGCCAGTGGGCGATACCGGCGGTTGCGGTATATTCGCCACATCAACCAGTTCGCTAACAGGTTTCGTTGGATTTGACTCAGGCGCGTCTTCTTTCGCATCTGACAAAAGTGGCGGTGGCGGTGATCCTGGCATAGGTATATCAACTGCTTCCACATGCTTCAAGCTAATGGGAATAGTTGCCGCGGCTTCCGCTGGCTCTTTCACATCACCGCCATTTCCATTGGAAAGCGGCTGCAATTGGTGTACTGCACTATTTTTGTTATACACATCGTTTTGGGAGTCACCGTCCATCTGCATAGGTGAATTCAACGACTTGCTAGATTTCTCAATAGGTTGCACATTTGTGGGCGGCAAGGAGGTCTGAGTGGTCTCTTCGATTGTTACCAGATGTATACCCTGCTTGGCCAAATCCTGCAGACTGTGCTCGTCCATTACCGCCTCATCTTCTACAATGGTTGTGATTGTTGATGGTGGCTCAGCCGGTGCGGGGCTCTCAGCCGCTTCATCAGCAGGTCGCTCAGAGGGAAAGATAATGTCAAGTGCTTCAGCGAAGTCTTTGGGAAGTTCGCCATCTCGAGGTTGTGAGGCCACATCTAAAGGCTGAGTGGACAGATCAGATTCGGATTCATCAATGCCCGGCGGCAGAACGTCATCCTCTTCATTCCCATCAATCTCGCCATCTTCTAAAGAAGGTTTGCCATTGCCAATAGCGGGTCCCTCGGCGCTGTTGCCCGGTGGTGGGGGTGGTGGACAAGCAGTCATGAGATTGGCAAACTGCACCGGATCTGGCATCAGTTCATCATAGTCCATCATCATGCCTGCATCGGGATGGAATGGAGGCGCATTGCCATATGCATCTTCCATCATAGCCATTTGGATTTGAACCACTGTTGGTGCAGGCGGACGCACAGCACCAGAGGTAGCAGGCTGTCCTGGTGCATCTGGGGGAGGTGGAGGAGGAGGTTGAGCCATCATCTCAGTTCCGTTGGTGTAAGGAAGGCCCATCTCGCCATAGATACCGGTTCCAGTTTGCGTTGAGGGCTGTTTCTTGAATACTGGCATCTTACCAATAAAAGGCAACTTCTTGCCACCCGCTGCTGCCGCCGCAGATGCGCTGCTACTCGAATTCTTGGAGCTTTTAGACTTTGACGCAGACTCTTTTTTGTCTCGCTTGGAATCCGGCCCTTTGCGTTCGGGCACAGTACGAGGCCTGAACTCGGAATGTTTTACGACGGGGCGTTCAACGCGACTGACGGCACCATGTTCCCGGCTGCCGGAGCGCGAACGACTGCGGGAACGGCTGCGACGTCGACGAGCATCACGGGAACGGCTGCGTCTCTCTCTGTTTCGCAGTGGAGAACGTGAGTACCGTCGGCGCCCACGACTGCGATCCCTGCTCCGGGAACGCTTCCTCCGCCGACTATCATAGTCGTCGCGGCCTCCTCTTGAACTGCTGCGTCTGGAACGGGAGTTACGTCGCTTGGCCACTGGACTACGCGATCGCCTACCTCTTTCAACGCGTCGCGACTTCTCTTCATTATGCGACTGTGGTGGTCCTGTAGTATCCCTAGGCGCCAAATTGGTCGTGTCGTCCGTATCGCGTCCTTTGCTCTTTAGCTTGCCCTTTAGTTGCTCCAAAAGTTTCTTCTCACTCTCGCTGATGACTGGCTGAACAGTGTTCCATTGTTGCATCATTGCTTCGTCGCGTTTCTTCTGTTCCTCCAAATCGGCTGCAGCTCTGATTGCGGGCTCCACTCCACCAGCTGGTGTCCACTTACTCAGTCGTGTGTGGGTACTGAGTGAATCTTTAATGATAGGCGGCGGTGGTGGTGCGACAGGATACTGGATCACTGGCTCCTCCTTGGTCACTGGCGTTTCCTGCTTGCGCATCGCAACAAGTATGGATGCATTGGCTTGCTTCTCTAATAGTTGCAAAACAGCTTCTTCGTCGGGTAATTTCTTTGGTTGTGGCTGTTCATCATCCGACGAGGAGCCGTCCGATGAGGACGATGTGTCATTGGCCGCAGCATTTGCCGCTTTCTTCTGTTTCTTTCCGTGCTTCCGTTTCTTTTTCTTCTTCTCGGTGCTGTAAATAATAGAGATTATCAAATCACCTCTAATTTTTTACATATCTAAATACCCTCTACTTATGAACATTTGATATAATTTATCAAATTGCCTGTTCAATAATTTTTTAAGCACTATAGCTATAAAGTTAATTATTAGCTTTACTAAAACCTGCAACCTAGGTTAGTCAACGTTGACAGATAAAGCAGATAGAAGTGATTTAAAGAAAACAAAATACGGATATTCCATATATTTAGGAAACACAGTTGAAGTAGAAGCTTAGCTTAGAAACTTCAAAATTAACAAATCTTGGTAAAAACTAGCACCATGAAAAAGTTTCTTTTATGGCTTGCAACATTTTTCTACACGAAGGATAAAAGAATATTATAACAACGTTTGCATATATTCTCGTATATAATTAGAATTACAAAAATTTTCAAAAAAATAGGGCTGTACATCCACATTTCTATTCAAACGATCAGCTAGTACTGCGTTTTCTGCCTCATAACAATGTCTTCATTTTCTACTGATATCCAATTGGTAGCACTGAATTTTTTTTATGGAATATTGCTGCTACAACTGATTGTAAGAGATAATAAACTTAAATCGTAGAATATTTAAAAAACGTACCTCTTCTTTTTGCGCTTCTTGACGGCCTTTTCTTCATCCTTTTTGGATTTCTTTTGCTTGGCATCCTCGCTCTCTTTCTGCTGCAACGCTCGCTCCCGTTCGGCCAGCCATTCGGTCTCGTAGTTAGGACTCTTTTTAAGAAATGTCTGAGAAATGCAGTTGAAATTTACAGATAAATAATCTGTTAAAAGTTTTCCTATAACCATTGCACTTACGTCATAACGGTTGGAATGAGTTTTCGACTTTAGATGAGCCGATGCACAATGTAAGTCACCAATCCAGACCCTGCACAATTTACAGTACCATGCTGAGGCAGGCACCAGGAATTGCATACCCCGCACTGGCACCCGTTTTGTGGGGGCATTCTCAAAACTTGGAAACGGATCGTGGTCGATATCGATGTGCCAAGGCGTTTCTATAGTGTCGCGGTTCATATGCTCCTCGGCATGTAAGTGCTTGAGATAGTCGCGAGCTGTCTTCGGGAACACACCACAGCTGGAACACCAGTGCTGTTCGGGATCGAAAAACACCAAATTGTAATTTTGTGGGGCTGGCTGAGCAGCTTTCGTTGAAGCTTCAACATTGCGCTGTTTCGCTTTCATTGATTTGATTGCGCGATGCTTAAGGCGATTTGTGGGGCTACCATCGCCATTCTCCTCGTCACCCTCAGATGAAGAGTCCGATGAGGAGCTGGTTGAATCACTCGATTCCGAACTGTCGTCCGAACTATCACTGGATGCCGAATTTTCCGATTGAGGTGCCGCTTTAGTCACCTGTTCCAGGCTAGCCTGTGTCTTGATGCGTATTGCTGACGGTTCTGGTGCATCTTCGGTTTCATCATCGGGATCCTCGTCGCCAATGAGGCCGTTTAACATGTCAATAACATTCTCTATAGTGTCCAATTTCTTTTTTATCTGCCCCTGAAATAATATTAAAGCTATATTTTGCAATTCTGTGCAGCCCTATTAAATTGGGTTTTACCAAATGTTACATTTTATTATAGTTATAAAGTTGTACTAAGTGTTAAATTATGAGTTACACTTGCAGAATGGGTTTCACTATTTATGTTTGAAGTTTAAAAACATATTCGATGCTACATTAATAGCCTATTTACCGCAAAATATTTGCTATAGACCTTAAATACGACCGATGGATTCAATTTGTGTTTTTTACGATATTTGGGCACAAAACATTGACAATGAAAAATAAATGAATAACTATTTAATTCATCTATTGTATGGAATACCTGCAAATAATCGTTCTGCGCTATGAAATCCTGCGTTGTGGGCGACGGCGGTTCATCTACAGCGGCCAAATCTTCACGTTGCTCTTTCAACACTTTCATCTCCTTTTTGAGCAGAGTTACTTTCGTCACGTAGTTGGCGCGTTGCTTCTTAAGCTCGTCCTTTTGGTTCTCTGCCTCCTGGGCAACGGCTGCCAATCGACCGATATATAGAGTGGGTAAAGAGAGAGAAACAAATTAGCATACATTTCCGTCAGTTCAATAGAAAGTTCAAATTTCATTTACAAAATGCATTCTCGAGTGCATTTCACGGCTAGTTACACAATGGCAAACACCAGCCACGGTCGGGTGCGGACGTCGGCTCAGCGGACCGCACACGTTTTCTTGTTGTGGTCCTCGGAGTTGAGTGCATGCGTGTGTTGTGAATGTGCCGCTCCCAAGACGAGAAGTGAGTTTCAAACAACGAAAAACGCCGAATACGCATTATGCATACGCATAAATGCGCGTTTTATAGCTAGATTCTGAGTGTCTACAATTTGTATTTTGGTTTATGTATATTATGTTCTTTTTCGCGTTTAATTTACAGTTTACATATTGTTTGGCTTTTGTTTGTTAGGGGCGTAATCATGACAACAATAATAAAACATAATGTGAGAGGTTTGCATGTGAATTTTTTGTAGTACCAAAGCGATATTCATTTCCACACTTACCGTCCTGTGGCGGCAAACCTCCACTCTCACGCGTTGCCGACGGCAACTCCTCCGGTACAGATGACTCCTGAACAGGCAACATTTGCTGTTGTTGTTGTGGCTGCTGCTGCGTGGGCTGCACAAGCGACTGTTGTGGTTGCGCAAGAGTCTCCGGCGTCGCTTGTGGAACACTTGGCAATGGCTGCGGTATCCAGACCTGCTGTCCGTATTCTGCGTATCAAACATGGATGTCATTGTAAAACCTGGATTCCCGAACTTGCCAATAACGACTTACCATTTACGCCCCAGGCTCCCTGCGGTGGAGGCCCATAGCCCGCACTGAAATCAGCTTGCGTTGGCGGCGGTCCTGGCATGCCATATGCTGCTGGTGGACCCTGGGCTTGAAATGCATTTGGCGGTGGTATACCATATTGGTGTCCATACACGCCCGGTGGTGCTCCATACGGACCCTGGCTGTACATTTGAGGCGGCATTACTCCGTATGGTTGTTGACCTGGATGCGCCAACTGTGGTGGCCCTCCTTGCATCTGTTGTCCGGATGGCGGCGGCAGGGGCGGCGAAGACGGCTTCTTTTTGGGTGACCAGCGTCCACCAGGACTCCCGGATCGTCTGCCACGTCTAGGCGGGGAGTTAGTTCGCGATCGAGAGCGTCCAAAGCGTCCATCCCGTCGACCACGTCGTGGGGGAGACCGTCGGCGATCCGGTGAGCGTCTCCTATCCCGATCGTAGCGCCTGCGTGGTCCATAGCGTCCATACTCGGTAGAATCGTAGCGTCCCCGGCGCGGTGGTGGTGAAGGTGAACGCGAGGGCGAACGTCGCCGGGATGGTAGCGTTACAGGTGATGGTGAGCGAGAGGGCGAACGTCGCCGTCGCGCTGTTGGTGAAGTCGAGCGTCGGCGTGAGCGTGATTTGCTGCTTTTGCGATTCGCCGCCATAGATTCCTCGTTTTTTTCATTCGTATCCATATCGACTCCGGGTGGACCAGGTAGCAGTTCGTCCATTTTATTATGCAGCGGAAGACGCTCCACTAATCGTGCGTATTTTTCAACTTAATAATTGTCTAAGTTTTATGTCAATTACAACGTTGCAAATTCTGAATATTACGTACAAAGCACCGCAGTTCAGACACGGGCACGATATTTAGTGTGACCGCATTTATTTCGTTACATCTGCCGCCAGCACTGTACATATAAAAATACCAAATTTTTAGTTTTCATTTGGTTTCAATACGCGCTCAATTAACAACGCTGTAGGCATTAGTGCTGGAACGGTGGAACTGGAGTAACTGTATAGGAAAAAGAATTGCAGTATTTTCATTCCAAAAGCATGCGTTTTAACTAAAGAGGTCCATATGTTTAAAAAGGTAATTAATAGTTAAGGTTAAAACAAGAACCAATTGTTTTATACGAGTAGGATTAGGATAAATGCCTTATATTAAAGTATAGCATTTTTAAAGATTCCAAAAGAGTTTTGGTTTTTTATTGAAAATGTGCGAGAAATATAAAATTTTATTACCGTTAAGCAACATATATTGGTCATTATTAATAATGTAGAACGAATTTTTTTGGTTGTCATGAATTATTAAAATTTCGTATCGGCAGAAAACTACACCCGGCTGACAAATGTCAAGTTAGTGATCCTTTGGTGCAGACACTTTAGTTTTTCAATGGGACAAGTGGGCCTCGGATGCAGGCATTTGCAGTATTGGAAACGTTTCATCAAATACTCCTCAAACTCCTCGCAAGGTTTCAGTAATGTGCGATAATCTTCGATTGATTCGAGGCTAATGGGGTCCAACTGATGCATAAACGCTTTCATTTTTAAAATACTGGCGTAGAAATAGTTGAAGATATCGACAACCATTATCTTGTGGTGCTGAATGGAACGATGGTGCTTATCGCCCAATATAAATGGAGTTTCCATCTTCTTATCCAGTTTTTTATAAGCTGCGTAAAACTCCTTGCAGTGCGTGCTTAGCTCCAAGATGGAGTGCTTCAAGCAATTGCTGTTTGAGGCACAAATAACAATATTAGTTGGAACATTGCTAGCTCTTGCAACATGAGTTGCTATTCTTATATCTTCTTACTTAGACGCACGCAGCACTTGCAGTTTTTCCTCGTACTCATTGATAATGACCTCCTCGGCGGATAGGGTGTAGACCTCTGGGAAGCGGCAGCCGGTTCCCGAACTGATGACTAGCAAATACCGTTGGGTTAACACCCACACCCGCTCAATGAGTATTTTTTGGGTCTCAATCTCGCAGAGATATAACTTATAGTAATCACGATAGCGTAACTCCAGATCCACAAGTAATCGCAGGACTTCCACTTCATTCTCGTAGTGCTCCTGTATTTGGGGCGTCAAATGGGGTTCATCGTCATTGGCGTTGCTCATTTTTTAACGTTCTTGTCTATTTTCTACTACAAATATGTGATTTGCAATGTGATGGCGAAAGTGTACTTCAGGCAGCAATAACTAAATAATAATGACATTGTAGGCCATGTTTGCTTAGCTGAACAATTACAGGCAGTCGTTAAAAGCATATTCAGGTAAGGGCTGCTCATGGCTGACTTATCAATGCACCAACAATGACTATAAATATCGGCATTGGTACAACAGCTCGATATTAGTTCTGACAAAATGAAACCTCAAGTGGTGATCTGCATTTCGTTTGTGGTAGCACTCGGCGCCTTGACCAGTGCTTACAATGGCGACGGGCAGCCAGGCTGTCG
The DNA here is from genome assembly GCF_003285725.1 of Scaptodrosophila lebanonensis. Classification (NCBI taxonomy): domain Eukaryota; kingdom Metazoa; phylum Arthropoda; class Insecta; order Diptera; family Drosophilidae; genus Scaptodrosophila; species Scaptodrosophila lebanonensis. Next base: position 15,755,396 of record NW_022060538.1, read on the forward strand.
TACCCAAGAGGAAGTGGACATTGGCATCTTTCGCGATAATTGGGATGCCACATCCTACTGGAAGTGCGAGAAGTTAAACGAGCCGGCCAGCCGCTGGCGTTGTCCTTCCGAGACGGGCTTTATGGATAGTCTGAAGGATTGCGTCAATTGGGATGAGTGGAAATGGGAGAAACCGGCCGCACCGCTCAGTGAGGTTGTTGATGAATAAGGAAACTCCAAAACATAGTGACATATTATTATTGTCATAATATTAAAAGTAAAATTACGAAATTGCGCTAAGCGAAAAAAAACGCAACAAAATGAATAATGAAAGCATATGTGTAAAAAATTGAATCGTTGAGTCCTTTGTAGATAAATTAAAATCATGTGGCTGATTAGTCCCGGGTGCGTAGGCCCCAAATAGAGGTGCGACGTGTGCCTACTGTTGGGCGAGCCACTGAGCTGTGTATGAACTTATTGATCCCCATTTTGGGCATTTGCTTCTCCAGCACCTCCATGGCCGATTCGGTAAGCACACCAAATATATCCAGATACGTGAGAGATGGCATTGCATTTAGTTCGCTGCAAGTGGAGAAGGATTGCTTCTTGTTATTCAAATTCTCATGAATTCTCCTTTAGTTTTAAATGTAAGAGGTCCATATTGATTTAAGATGAAACTCAGATTATTTTACACACTACATAATCTCCTTTATAGGATTTTAAAAGAAGTTCTCAGAAAAACGCAAAGGAATTAACAAATTTAGATCTATATAATGATTTGTAGATTAATAGTTGTTAACCAAAAGAGCGCGTATTTCAGGATATTTCTTTCACTTGACTTACATGAAGTTGTTAACCGGTATGAGGTAACACCGTGAAACGGATAAATACTCGAGCATTTTGAATTTCATGATGGCTTTTAGCGCACAAGGAGTCAGACTATTGCAATCGGATAGATCCAATTCCAGCAGTTGAGGGCAACGCTTTTGCAATATCACGACATCTGCGAGAGAAGACAACATAAATGTGGTTTAGCTCGAATTGTTTTCTTTAAATTGCAGCTATTACTCACGATTATCGAAGAGGACACGCCGACATCCAGCCACATTAAGGCGTATCACATTGGGCGTTATATGCACGACCAAGGCAGTGATCGCATCGGCACTTAAATTCGTCCACGATATATTCAAACTGCTTAAGTTGGTAAGGGACTCCATAAGCATCCCCACACTCTTGGCATTAAGGCCAGTGGACATGGACAAATTAAGCGCTTCAAGCGATTTGTTCTGGGCAATCTCAAAGCAAATTTCATCGTTGAGCTCAGCGTGTTCCAAGCTGAGCTTCTTAAGTTGACGACAGTGCGCGAGTAATATGTGTAATGAGTTGAGAGAAATGGAAGCCAAGCTCAAATCCAAATACTGTAAGCGAGTGTTGAACGAGGGAGGCGAGGGAGGGCAGGTGAAGGCAGGCTCCTGAATCTGAAACAATTGATGATATAAAGAATTAGCCAAAGTTGCATCAGTTCGGAATCTAATTAAACCTGTCGTTTATTGGGGCACTTACATCCGCTTGAGCTAGTCGCAGAACGACAACACCGCGGCGCACAACCTGCTCGAGAGCATGTGGACATAATGTGCGCAAGCCCAAATCCATACGAGTCCAGAGTGTTTCGTCGCGAGCCAAGCAGTAGAATCGTCTACAGACAGTCGCAAGGCGTAGCAGCGTTTTCTTGGGCAGCCATTTGAAAATGTTCAGTACTATCTCGTCCGAGAGCTTGTCGAAATAGTTGACGCCGCTGTTAAGGTGCGCGCTCATGGCGGTTGTGCGATAGATAAAGAAATTGTCCGATGGTTCCATACGCGAGGTCTGCGGCTGCGATTGCGGCTTCTGTGTTTGCTGGCGACTCTGCTGACGCTGAAGAGCCTGTTTGGAGGTGGAGGGCTGCAAACTTAATGGCGGCTGCTGTTGTTGTTGATGCTGTATTGATGGAGAGGGCGCAAAAGCTGTTGCCACCGGCTCGCTCTGGTTATTGCACGTGACGGTTGCCAGTGGATTGCGGGTGCGCTTTGTTGGCGAATTGGAATTGCTGCTGCACTCGGAGCCCAGGGCAACACGTTTGGCCTGTGAAAGAGCGTGTAGCTTCTCAGCCGATTGCCGCAGAAGGCGCTGCTGCGCATCCTCGCTGAATACTTCGACGACGGTGTTGTTATTGGTGTTTACACTACTGTCCAACGTTGTGTCTGCTGTTGTATTGAGACTGAGGCGTTGTTGCTGATGCGACATTCGTGTGGCGTTGACGTGAGGGGTCAACTCATTAGAATTCTCGTCGCTGGTGGCACTGACCGCCAAGGCAATGGCCGACAAAGCCGATGAGCTGCTTTCCTCAGAGTCCAACATGCCGATGCCCAGCTCTTCGAGCGCCTCGAATGTAAGCGCTGAGGGCGAGGAGGGGTGCTCGTACCGTGACGTCTTTGAAGCGGAGGTTCCAACAGTGCCAATGACGGCGCTGTTTCTACTACTACAGCGTTTTCTGTAATAGAGAGTAAAGCGACGGAACATTAATTAATAAAGCGCTGAGGCGGTGCCCACTTGCTGGTTCAGCAACAGGTCAAGCACCTTTCAATTTCCTTAGTCAACATTAATCAACATTAGTCAACATTAGTGATGTTGACCTGGTTTTTCTTCCTAGTGCATTTTAAATGCATGAAAATACTGTGACGTCACAGCACAAATCGCGCCAATTCTCGCCCGGCAACGTTTTTCTAAATGAGTCTCAACAAAATTTGGGCCTGTGTGCAATTCTAATTACCTGGTAGTTGGACACAAGTTTTCAATATTTTCGTCTGTCCTATGTTTGCGGCTGCTCATATTTACATAAATTCTTTAGTTATTTCGCGGTCTCTTTTGGACATACACACACACACAGCCACAAAATCTACGCGCTATTATTGACAATAACTTAGTATGCCCAAAACGGCAAAACTAAAAATACCGAACAGCAACCGAGAAAATACCAATTGGTGCTGCCAACTTGTTATGCATAAGTTTGCCCATCTCTAACGTAAAAAAAGCTGTAATAACAAAAAAACAAAATTTTAACAGATAAACAAACAAAAGAACGGGGAAAACGAGAAGATATTGCAATCTTCAGAAAATTTATAGCATAGGGAAAGTTTTTTGAGAAAAATTTACATGTTGCAGGGTTTTAGCACATCTTGAGTGAAAAGTGAAAACTGCAATAAAAACGAGGCGGGCGGTGAAACTGCGACGGCAGCAACAACAAAACAACAGCGTTGACGTTTCTTCCTGGATCCCAATTTTACAAAGTGCGTAGTAATTAATCTAAATATGTATGTACATCCATATATTCATGCTAGTGCATCACACACAAACGGCTCGCCTATAATAAATCAATAACAACAACAACAAACGTGTGCACATTAAGGGGGGGAATTTGTGCGTACATTTTTGGTAACAGTGCTTGCGTGATCATCGTGGGCCTTTGATTTAAATACATACTCGCAGTTTTGTCGTCCTCCAAACACCACACACACAATATGTAACAACTTATAGAATCACAAATAATATTGTGCTAGAAATTATTTTTAAAATTGCATATGCCGCAGTAACATTTTCCGCGCTTTCGTTTTACCCAGTTTGTGCCCGAAGTCATTCGTTTAAACAAATTCGAATACTCATATTCTTTTGTAGATTTGTCAAAATGAGCATACGCACGAGAGCACTGGTCTTTTTGACATTTTTTGGCAGTTGCCTGGCCATTGGCTTGTTATTGGTTAGCATGACAACCAACCACTGGATTCGGGCCACTCCGCGACGCGTCAATTCCACGGAAGCCAAAGGCGATGTGAATTTCGGTCTCTTCTATGGAAGTCAGCATTTGAATCTTGGCTTCGGTGTACGCACCTATCCCGTCAATGGTGAGTTTCTCGTTTTAAAATGTTTAATGTGTTCCTAAAGCAACTACTTTATTTTACAGTCTATACATTCATACGAACGGAGAACGGAGACTCCAGCTTCTGGTTGTGGCTACTATCTACACTTGGCACAGGCTTTGGACTTCTCGCCTGCGCTGTTGCTGCCATAGCTGCTGTGTTAAAGTCTGCATCGGCAGCCAAGAAGGGCGGCACCATGGTACTACTTTTGACTGCCAATATATCAGCAGCTGGGGCACAAGTGGTGGCCTTTGTGGCATGGCTGGTGCAATTCTATCAGTATCTCATACACAATGTGCTGATCGCCGAGCATCACAAACAGAACTGGTATAGTACGGGCTTGGCCTACCTTGGCTACAGTTTCTATTTAGTAGTCATTTCCACAATCGTGGTGCTGATTAATATTACCATACTGTTATATGCAAAACGTCGCGAGCATCGTGATCGCAATCGCAGAGAGCCCCCAACTGTGGACAAGAATCATCCCGTTATAATGCTGTACTAGATACTTGTATACAAGAAGGCGCAAGTGGGGGAGTAGCACTAATATAACCTCAAATGAACACAGGCTCGAGTAAGTGATGAAATCTCAGCGGCTCGTGCCTTACTTATAGATGCCTTTTGATTGCCAACGCTGCCTACTGGGCATTGCATTTTACTCATAAACGATGAAAACATACAGCATATATACTTAAAACTATGGATTTTGTAATAGTTTAGTTTTCGAAAACTTTAATAGTATTTATAAGAAGGTATTATTTTGTATACATTCAGTTGAAGAAAGTCTGATATGTATTTTAGCGCACAAAAGACAGCCGAAAGAACAAATTTCCTATAAATCAATTGCGCACTCAACTCAAACATGTACTCGAATAAACTTTATACTCTATTTTGATATACTACCTATGATATACATATCGCGTATATAGCTACTTTACAGCTATGTATGTACAGAGTCATTGTTAAATACAAATACATACAAACAAAGAACGCTTGTCTCACTTCAATGCCTTGAAATTAATTGTCCGGGTGTTTTTCCATTCGAGGGCGAGAATAAAAATGGAAACGAAGTGTAACTTTGTAAATCAGCTATTCGTCGTAAAAAATGTATACTAGACAAAATAGACATATTATATAAGTAATATATACACACATATTTTTGATACATGTATGTACACTGCGCGTCATCAGGTTAGCACACCTACATCAGCCAATACACCGTTATATGGTTTTTAGTATTTTCTTTTCTAGTCAATCGAAAAGGGTTTTTTATAGCCTGTACCCGTAGGGTAAAAAGGGTATATTAGGTTTGTGCAAAGTATGTAACATACAGAAGGAAGCATCTCCGACCCCATAAAGTATATATATTCTTGATCAGCATGACGAGAGAAATCGATCTAGACATGTCCGTCCGTCCGTCCGTCTGTCCGTCCGTCTGGATGAACGCAAGGATCTCAGAAACTATAAAAGCTAGAATAACCAAAGTTGGTACCCAGATTCTCCTATGTCCGAGAAAGGACGAGTTTATTTTATTTTTTGGCCTGTACCCAAAGGGTGAAAGGCTATACTAGTTTTGTGCGCATGTATGTAACACACAGAAGGAGGCGTGGCAGACCCCACAAAGTATATATATTCTTGATCAGGATGAGAAGACGAGTCGATATAGCCATGTCCGTCTATCCGTCCGTCCGTCCGTCTGTATGAACGCAAGGATCTCAGAAAGTATAAGAGCTAGAATAATCAAACTTGGTATCCAGGTTCTCCTAAGTCCGAGAAAGGACGAGTTTGTGTTTTTTTTCTGATGCACCCCTCCACTCCCCCGCATTCGTGTTTTTTCTTAGAACTTCCGTAATTCGCGGAATTTTGAAATCAATTTTGGTAGGTACATCCAGTTAGTACTAATGTGTCCGTGTGCTAAACTTCATCATGATTGGTCAATTCTGAAGAAAGTTAAAGCCATAAGTAAAATCGCTGCTCATGCGCTGCCTGCATGCATTTTTTTTTTTAATTTTTCTTTTTTGTGGAGAGTACAGGCTATTTATTTACTATTTACTGTCGGGCTTGCTCGATTGTAGCGTTCTATCTTGTTTTTACTGGCCAAGTGATCTATTTTCTTTAATGTGGGTAAAAAAAACGGTATCGGTTGAAGAGAAAGCATAATTCGAAGCTTAATATGAGTTAAAGCTTTCCATAACTGAAATAGCAAAATAAGTCGGCAGAAGTGGAAAAGATGTATACAATTTCTTACTTAAAATGTCGGGATATGGTATAAATAATAAATGCGGTAATAATAAAGTGATTTCCTGTCTTTAAAGGGTGTTAAGGAATGCTCGGCATTTGAAAAGATTAAAACTAAAGAAAATAAGTAATAAAGCTAAATTCGGGTGTCCCGACTCTGTACATATGTTTACAATAATTATAGAAAATAAACAAAATTAAGAAAATGAAAAAAAAAATTGGATCTATTTTACCTCTCTCGGTATTCGAACTCACGTAAAGGGTGTATAAAGTTGCACTTATACAAAGCAAGTGCGGCTGTGTGAGTGTGTGTATGCCTATGCAACCAAACAGCAACAGCGCTGCAGCAGCAAATATATTTATGGCTATACGGATACATAATGACTAACTTAAGGTATTTGCAAAATTTGCGTTCGAAATTCCAAGAATTACGGGAGTTAGAGAAAATAGCGATTTGTGTGCAATTATAAACCCTTTACGTGAGTTCAAATACCAAAAGAGGTAAAATCTATCATAAATTATATATGTCGAGAGAAATCGATCTAGAAGTGTCCGTCCGTCTGGATGAATACAAGGATCTCAGAAACTATAAGAGCTAGAATAACCAAAGTTGGCATCCAGATTCTCCTTGGTCCGAGAAAGGACGAGTTTATTTTATTTTTTGGAATTTTCCCCCTTCCCCGCTACAGAATTTCGCCAATAGCGTCCAATTGCTACCTAAACCAAACTTTGCATACATAATTTATATGTAATTGTCTACTGTTGTTCAAGTTATTAGCGAAAGTTATTAGCGAAACAAATTCTCGCCAGTACAACCCCCCCAAACTGCAGCAACAAATTCGCTCTTCTTCTTCCTCTTTTTGCTGCTGCTATGGGCGCATATAACTCAGTGACGGAAGTTTACCTGGGTACAGGGCTTGCTCGACTGTAGCGTTCTCTCTTGTTTTAATTTCTATAATTATTGTTAACATATGTACAGAGTATTTCAAAGTCGGGACACCCGATTTTAGCTTTTTTACTTGTATTTCCATGATCTTCGGAAGAAGGAGCATTAATTGCTTCGACTTCATAGTTGTGTGGGCGGTGTAATGGTGCTTTATTCGAATTCGTATAACGAAATTGTTTTGAGAAGAAGACTGGTCCTTTCTTGGGTTTTCTTAAAACTTACTGCCCTCAATTATCTGAAATTCTAAAGGCAGTCCACCCCCAGGGAAGTCGACAGTAGCACACGCTACGCCGCGGGTGACATCCGTGCCATGAGGCGAAAAAAGTAAAATCAAAAACTCAATTACAAATCTCTAGGCTCGTAAAAAAGAAAGCAACAGCGTCAGTGTTGTGATGAATTACTTAAGAAATTCTCCTTTTAAAAATGTCACAACAGACAGCCAAGCAATTTCCTTAACGTAATAATAATGCTCACCTCGTCTAGGTTCCAGCTAATTGCAGGAGCAGAGGACCACACCGTGGGCAAAAAATCCAAGTGTCATCATCGGATTTTGCAAACAAATCAATTATTTTCTTTTTTTTAACTTGTTGGCCATGCAGTACAAACTTGTTGTTGTTGTCTTTGTACGATTGTGTGATTGTCTGACTGATGGCTGTTTCCTTGGTGCAGGACGATTCGTGTGGCTTTGTCCTTGCACTGCGGCAGCAACTTCCTATTTATTTGCTATGGGCACATTGTTACACGGACAAAATGGGCCACAGGACTGCTTCCTTTGCGACGATCGACACAATTATGTCATCATTAGTTTTGATTAGTTTGTTGGCTCATGTTGATGGGAAACTGTGCACAGCCACAAAGGTGTACAACGAGTATATGTGTATATGCCTGTCTGTTTGTTTTTGTCCTTGTGGCATAGCCTGGCACTTCCGGCACCTCCTACTGTTTACATTTGGGTCGAGTCCAGCTGGCCGCTGTTACTGTTTTGGTTGCAGCCTGGGTTGATTTAAATGAAATTGCCTAATAATGATGAACGTGTTTTTAATTGAGGGTATCGCAGGGCGGTCTTAAGGCCTGAAGAGATGTCATACAGTTTTAAAAAATATTAATTTTTGGCTATGATTCAATGTATAGACAGAATTCATATTGATTACAATTATAAATTGACCCAAATCAAAATATCAATGCTATTACCAAAAAAAAATCTGTTTAATTCATAATTGAAAATAATAAAGAAAGCTAACTTTTATGTAAAATGAGAAAGAAAAGGCAAATCGGGAGATTGTAGAGATAGCCTTTAATAGCAATATTTTATTTGCTATACATCATTTAAACGATGACCCAATAGCTGGTCCTTGGAACTGGTCCCTTTTAATAAGAATATCTGCCCGTCAAATATGTTGTTCAATCTTAAAAAATAATTTAGTAAAACCTAATACCGCATAGCATTTATTTACCAAAATCATGTTGAGAGTTGCAAACCTTTTTAATGTATTTGTACACCCAGATGACGACAAACCAAAATATATTGTATTTAGCAGTTTTTTAAAATTAGTACTTGTTAATATATATAATATGTATTTTTTTTAGTTCCTTATCAAATCTGGACCACATGAAAACTTGATAAAATATTTATTTCTAAGTTACTTTGATAAAATGTTTCGTTTCCTTCTTAAATATTTATATCCCAACAGATATGTTCTTTTGTTTGTCGCTGAAATTAGTGGGAACATTAAATAATAAATGTAGCATATAAAATATATAAAATATGAAATATATTTTATATGTATATTTTTATATTTTTTATGTATTCCTGACCTATTAATACTTTCCTTGCCATATCTAAGCATTTGGTTTTAAAATAATTAATGTCGCTCAAATGATTTGAAATGCGACAAAATTTGTGTGCAAATTATTTGCTGTCTGATCATACTGATAGCTGTACTATATATTCAATTTTGGTACTATCTGGCTGGATAACGACTTATTTGGCCAAACAACTTAAGCCGTCACCATGTCGCGCTGCCATGTGTGTGATTGTGTGCTCGGACCATATGAGTCTAGAACGTGTGGCACGTTTCGGGGTCTCTATCTGTATGCCGATGTTGTGCATATGTATTGGTTGGCACTGCATTGCGCATGGTTGTGCAAGTCCTTGCTGGTAAACATGGCGTTAGGATTAGGCATAGAATGTCCATACATTTGCATTGCAAGATAATGGAAAGACACGCTCATTAGGAGGAAAACTGGAAGCACTGCAGAACCGATGGTCCCAGCGAGATTAGAGCGCAGACAATCGACTTATTAAGAGTGTTTATGCAGATAAACGCATCGTTTAGCGTGTGTCGGGACATACCCACTTTTCCGCCTGGGATTAGGTAAGAGTTCTGGAAATCACAAATCGCCAGAAGTATGTATGTGAAAGCATGTGAAAAAGGAAGAAGGTAGAAAAAAGGAAACGCTTACCGGCAGTTGGAAATGTTAAGCAATGTCGCTGGGCTGTACAAATATAATGAACGGGAAAGTCTCATAGCCGTTAATCGAAGAGCAGAATTATCAATAGAAATACCAAATTCCGAAATACCAGCACACAGCCTGCCACACACGTTGAGGCTCGTTTTATGCGACATACTTACATAGATTCATCTTTAGGAGCATGTATATACGTGGAATTATGGCAGTTTACATTTATAAGTCCGTTCTGTTTACTCGAATTTGTCTGTAGCTTCAGTTTTTTATAGTCTCGTTCGCCTTTTGTGAGGAAAGCATTTCTAGTGACCGCAAACATGTGAATCCTCGAAGAAAGCCAACAACAAGAGGCCGAGGCGAGGGCCAGGGTCAGCGCCAGACAGTTTGTCTGCCCATGAATCGCTGCGCTGCTGGCCAATAAATTTCCCAATTAAATGGATCCTCTGACACTTTGTATAGAACGTCAGCGGGCTACTACCCTGTTGTGCCTCTCGCTCTATATTTACACGCGTATGTGTGTGTAGCATAAGGGATGAGGGTTGCTTGCAAAGACGAGGGGTTGAAAACTGACGCACTTTGCTTGGCCGAACTGGCGCTGTGAAAGGTAGCAGGCTAGTTAACGCAGTTAAGCAGTTTGTTACGGTTTACCCATTGCGACTCCATTTTTTATTTGAAGAACTGCTCTTTTCTTTTTTTGCACTGCTCATTCAATTGCCATACAAGCGTTGCTCTGCTATTGTGGCATTGCGAAATTATTGTCCGTATATTTCTCCATTAGTCGCACAAAGAGACATTTCAATTTCTTTCCGAGACGTGCTGTGTGGCCGGGCAGGAAAGTCGTCCCAGTCGTCCTGGTCTCCGCTCTGGTTGTTCTACTAGATGGCGATTATTTCGTTGCGAAATCTTCGGACCACCCGACGACTTTTGTTTGGCCTCTTTGTGGTCATGAATGGCAGATAGGCGAGTGCCTCCTAGGTGGCAATTGTTCGCAGACGTCAGTGGGTTATTGATAGCCAAACTACTTTCTTGTTCGTAGTACCATATGACTTGACTTGCCTTGATTAGGGTTTTCTCAAACTACATAACAATGAAAGGTTCTGATGTTACGTGTTTGTCTGGGCAATTATATTTAGTTTTCTATTCTAATTCTTCTGAAATTCATTATTTTCTCATGCACTATTTACGAGAGTGCACGGTGTGCACTGGATTGAATAGGAATAGGATTGAAACCCCTATTTGTGATTTATTCTAAATGGTTTTTAATATACACAACAATAATCATGAAATACATTCGCACTAAACTCGCTTCATATGAAATAATTAAAAAAGCCGTAGATTTAAATTCCAAGTTACTTCAATAAAATATGTATCCTTTATTTTGGACTCTGAAAACTTTGCAGCATCGGGCTATTTTTTTCTGTGAATATCTAAAAAAGTATTAAGCAACAAGCAAATATAACTGGGCATTTCATATATGTATAATAAAGACAAATCTCTGATTTATGTACATATACATATTGTTGTTATTATTTCAATATTCTCAAGATGTGTCTATTGCACTATGTTTACAAATAAAAGCTCTTCTTCAATGCTTTGAACATAAATAATTAAAGGTGAAAAGAATTTGCCAATCAAAATATTTTCATCAAGTATGTTTGCAAAATTAGCTTTAACCAATCATTCTTTTTCATTTATATACTCTATCAATTTACACATTAATAAGAAGACACTTTACAATCAGAATAAAGGGGTATTTCCTAAACATCTACTATATATATTGGTTGATAAAATGATTCATAAACACAAATATTTCAAGATCGGGCTATTACTATAGCATATGAGATTGCTTATATATTTTTTAAAATTTAATTTAATATGTATCATTATACACTTGAATCATTTCAGATATGAAATAACACTTCATAGTATTATATATTAATTCCTTTTGCAACGTTTAGTTTTATATCGTTTTGGAATAGTGAACAGTATTGATGCAATTCTGCAGGGGGCAACGGGGGAAATTGAAAACTAAATAAAATAAAGTTTGGGCAATGACAATGGGTAGCTCGATTTGTGTCGTCATATAAGTATACTGTTATACTACTTTATAGGATCGGATGTGCTTTCTTCTGGCTGTTAAATACTTTACACAAACCTGTGTAAATTCAGGCATAGAAATTACGTTATATTAATTTATTAATATACTTCGAACGAGTTAAATACTAATGTCGCGTTCTCCGTCCAGTACTATGTTCAAAGAAATGGTATTATTCAATATTGTTTAAATTTTTTATTTAAATTCGATAACATCTAAATGGAAAAAAGATATAATATTATATATTTGAAAGAACTATTGTATATTTCACTAGCATAAAGTATGTGAAGGGAGATTTCCAGCTATTCCTTTAAAGCTGTCATTAATGGCACATATATTTTGCTTTGGATTGAAGTCACAGTTAATTCCTGTACTAAGCTGGCATATTTTCGAAAATTAGTTGATTTCAGATGGATCAGACACATGGTTGCCATAGGAATAGTAAACAACTTTTACTTTTACTTGATCGAAGCAAGATATAATATTTTTTTAAACAGCTCAAAAAATTCTAATTGGAACAAGTTTGGCTTTAAATTTGTGTACTATATACAAACGTATAGATTGTCTGCAAACGCTGCTTTTGTCTTAAGAAATTATTCAAACATTATTTTTTAACTCTTCCAATAAGCAAATTAATGTATCAAATCAAATCATTTACTGATGATACTGATTTCGCACTTAACGTAAATGTTGGAATGAAAATGATAAGCAAATCTTCAAATCAAACCTATAGTATAAAGTACATTGATTTGGAAAATTAATGTAATATCTACAGGTTACTTCAAAAGTATTGATTCCATCAGCGGCTTAAATACTTTGAACGTTGTTGGTATGAGTAGTCTATCAAGACGCTTTTATCATAAATATTTGTATATGCTTCTGCTGCCATTCGTCTTCGAATTCTTGTGACACATTGAACGTGACAGAAATAATTCAAGACGAGAATGGCTTTCTCACACTCGACCTATCTATCAAACGCTCTCCCGATCAGGCCAACTCTCCACTTTAATTAATGGCAGCAATTAGGCAACAATGTGGTCTAAGGAGAATTTCCATCCAGAGAAGACGACAGACCGTCTGGCAAATACTGATGCAGAGCATTTCGTTGTGAAAAATGCCTATTTGAGGTGGTAAGCTGGCAAGAGTCGTGACCAAGTGCTCAAAGTGCAGCCGCTGTGTCTGGTGCAAACAAAATTATTGGAATCAATAGGACACATTATTAGTTAGATCATTGTGCCACTTGTGCCTGCAGAGATGTCGAAGTCGACGACGCGCTGTCTGCCACTCTGGGAAATCTTCTCACCAACTGACCAGGTAAAAATGATACCTGCACGCCCCTATCAAGCGGCTGAATTGCCATTGTCTGGTATTTGAAAAAAAAAGGTTGAAAAGGTAGCTGCCTACCAGAAATTGTGTGCTACGGTGTTACGAAAATTGCAGTCTTTGTCCGCACGTAGAAGTCACATTCACAATCCATTGATATTGACATTGACCAGGTCGCATAACAAATGCAACAATTTTTGTTAAACCAGACCAGGCCAGAGCAGACTTTGTGTCTGTGTCTATCTTCGCACTCAGTTGCTCAGGTGGCCCAGACCCCATTGTCCTCATGAATGACGCAAACTGTCAAGTGAGTAATGGCAAGGGGACGTGGACAATTGCACTAGATCGGAGTGTGAGAAAATGCAACGATCGTTTTATGAGTTCTCTTTAGTCAATTTTTGGTGAAAATGGATTTGTTCTAGTTCTCCGATTAAATAGGTTTTACAGCATTTATATACATTAGTTAGAGAGGGCGTGCCCGTATTCCTAATTTAATGTGATTCCTTTTGCTGGCAATTTGTGAATGAAAATTTCTCAAAAAGAAAAATTTCAGCCATGACTTGTGTCTTTTAACCCTTTGATGTGTCCTACCGGCTGTTGCCGACTGACCTTGCAAATATTCGAATGAATGCACACTGCTAGCCTCTGTGGTCTTTGATTTTGCCGGCATGATGTGCAAATTTTTGCCAAATGCATGCTTTAAGGCGAATCAACAGTCATTAGCAGGCATGCAAAATGGCCTTTGATTTCTACATTTTGTGGTTGAAAGGTGCCGATCGGAGAAAGTGTGTGGGACGAGCTACATATATACTATAGGTGTGTATAGTTAAACAAACGCTGCACTACCACAGACTTAACCATTATTAGCTATTTTCTTGAGTTTCATTTCAACTTTCAAAAAGTCAGACGATGGGAAATTAAAACCGTTTTTGAGTACTTTTTTCATGCTTATATATTTGTTGATTTTGTAAACATATATTGTATAGTGCAACTCTCAATATTTGTTCTATATACTCTTAGTATCTAAATATAACTCATGTATTGCTAGTAACCGTGTATTCAGCACATAAAAATGTTAAAAATATTCTTAGATTGTAATATTGTATGTGAGTGTGTTTCAGTGTATATCTCTTAAATCTCGTAGTCGCTTAGCATATGAGAAAAAGGATCACTTAAGGACATTATTTACACATGTGTGGGTTTTTCTTTCCTCAACACTTCTACCTTCACAATATTTACAAGTTGTTTGGTACTGTCTGTCTGTCTGCCTGCCTGTCTGTCTGTTTGTCTGGAGGGCCAGAGGGACAGATCACGTCGAGGGATAGTAGTGTAAATATTCATTAAAAAATAAATAGCTCAATATTTGCATATATCGTCCAAGGGCCTCGGTCCTCGGTCGTCGGTCCAAGGAACGAGGTATCTATAGTTAAGTACATTGCGCCAGTGTGGGCCAGGTACATTCGATTCGTTGCTGAGGTAGACATGGATCTTGACGTTTAAGTTGATTAAATTTGCTGATAAAGATGATTGGCCGGCATTTTGTTGAATGGTATGGTTGGTTGGTACACTTCGGATGGTAGCGGTTTTAAAGCGTGCAAGCGCTTCACAGATCGCTGGAGCTGAGCTTCAAAAACCGGACGACCAGTTTTTAATAGCCATACAGATACGGATACATGGGCACAAAGATTGCCGGTCCCAGCTGGCGTTCCTGCGGCATGTGCGTCTTCATATGTTTCTTGAGATGATCGCGACGTCCGAACTTTTTGCCGCAGGCGTTGCAAGGATACGGACGCAGTCCAGTGTGTATGCGCTTATGACGTGTCAGCTCCTCATTGCGTGTGAAGGTTTTGCCGCAGGTGTCCACGTCGCACTTGAAAGGGCGCTCGCCTGATGTAACCAAAGAAAAATAATTCAAATAAGTATGGAATGTCAAAGAATTTGTGGTGACTGTTTGCCCAACACTTACCGGTATGGATGCGTATGTGGCCCTTGAGTTGGCCATTATTGGAGAAGGCGACATCACAGTGCGGGCATTTGAATTTCTTTGGTCGCTGCTTGCGTGCATTTAGCGCTTTCAGCTGCGCGTCCTCGGCCATGACACGTGCATACTCCTGCTCCATCAGACCCAAGGTGAAGGGATCCATGCCAAATGCAGCCGCAGCAGCAGCAGCAGCGTTTGGAGAACTGGCGGCGGCTGCAGCCGCAGCGGCAGCATAGTAAAGATCTGATGCACCGGACATGTAGGGCGACACCTGCTGATGTGGGGACATCTGTTGCGGAGGCAAGGCCGAGGAGGTGGTGGCAAAGACAGGCGATTCAGGCAGCTGGGGCGTTTGTGTGACGTCCAGCAGGGGGGTCGAAGTTCTTGTATAGCTGCTATTATTCAAGCCATCCTCATAGCTGCTACTCTTACTGCTGATGCTGCTCGACGAGGAGGAGGAGGAGGAGGACGATGAGGAGGCGCATTCACGATCACTGTCAGGGCCATGATGGTTGCTGCCATAGCTGCTGGCTGGCCGTTCCGTTTTGATTGTCGTTGTTCCAGTCGTCATACCCACTCCTATCGTCGTCGCCATAGATGAGGTTGTAGGTTCACGTTTCACGGGTCTGCTGGCATTTTCGCTGGCACAACTTACGGGCGCTGGCGTATTGCGATGTGTATCCCAGGGACGGAAGAGCCGCGAATAGGTTTGTGGTGGATGCAAATTAATTGTCGACATATTGTCTCACGTACACGAATTTTATATTTAATGCGAAATATTGAATTTTCTTCAACTTATTTGATTGAACACAGAGGAACGTTTTCTGGAGTTGCGTGCCTTTCAAGATCTAAACTCGAACTGAGCTCTCCTATCGAGGCAGCGCACAATTTAAAGAGATTTCATTGAGCGCACACGCAAAAGGTCCTTGCTGCCAAAGGCCTACCTACAGGGCTACCTACACACACATACACACGCACACACACGCACGCATACGCACGCACAAACGTTTTGGCCTGCGCTTCATTCATCGATTTGAGAAAAAACCTCCGTGCGTCGTTCTATCTGTCTGTTAATGTATGAGTGTGTGTGTGTGTTCGTGTGACTGTGTGCGTATGGCACACTCTAGGGTGGTTTTCACTTCGCATAACAATGGCCGCTTGCACACATATACATACACACAAACACACTTAGTACATAATGTACTCTGGGCTCTGCCCCGCGCCACATTTCAGTTTAGTTTCCCTGCCACCAATTCTAATCGCCTCTTCAAATGGCATCTTCTTTGACTTTCGTTTTTAATGTACACACATACATACATACTTGTATATGTATGTATGTATGTAAGTATGTTTGGCAGCTATTATATATTGTACTATATATAAATATCTTTTTTGTGGGTCTCTCTGGGGTGACTGTGGCTGCGCTTAGCTTTAAGTGAAGCATTCATGATTATGAATTTTACGCTTACCTACCGACAAACCCCCTTATACGCAATTTGATAAAAGTTGTTGTCAGTGAGGCACGACAGGGCTGGACTGGGCTCCGCTCCCCTCACTTCCCCACCTACCGCAACGCTGCATGCCGCACCCCGTTGTGCGTTTGTAACTTGGTTATCTGGCTGGCTGGGTATCTCACTGGGTGGCTAACTGGGTAGCTGACTGAATGCTCGGTAAGTTTCGAAACATTGTGCCAAATTTCGAGCCCATGATTTCGCGGGCTTGTCCAAAATGTCTAAGGGGCCTGACTTCAATTCTTCATCTGCGCTCTGAGTTTTCTTTTGTAGTTTTGCTTCCCCCCGGCTGCTGTGGCAATTTATTATTGAATTAAGTGCTTTTTCTGGGGGTTGGTCCCAGCCTCAGTCTCAGTCCCAGTCCCATTGTTTGTGGCAACTTTCCACTTTAAATATGCAAAATGTGTACCAAGCGTCTTGTCAAGATGGGAGTATGTATATATACACGTATTTGTGAATATATATATGTGTGTGTGTGTGAAAATGTTAAGTCTGCAAGCTATGGCTTAAGTATTCACAGCACATTCTTTGGGAGGTTTGAGCCCTTGGGCCGAAAAGGTTTGAGCATGTAAAATGGTACAGTTTCATAAAGTTTGCCCGTTTTAGCTGATGGGGATGTTTTGGTTTATTGTTTGGAGCACAAACTGGCTCGGAGGGCGGTTGCCCTTTGCAGGTATTTCGCCTCAATTATAGAAGTAAAGAATAATTTAGAACTGATAGTAAGCTAAATTGCTAGATTAATGGTTATTTTTGGAATTACATATTGTTGATTGTTTAAATGTAAGCGCATTTGTGGGGATGACGAACAAATTTAAGCTCTAAAAGATGTATAGTATGTTTATTGAATAAAAAGAAGACAATAATAGTAAAATAACAGTAAAATAGTTGCTCTTAGCTGTTATATCAGTCAATATTATTAGTCATACTTGTAATATTAAAATTCACCCTAGAAATATGAAAATGGATGGACTAAAAAATTGTTCAAATCTGGCTTAGTTAAATAAATTACCAGTGAACAGCCTACAGTTGATATTAATCAAAAACTAATGTTGACAACCTATTTACATTTTATTTATACGAACTAGTTGTGTTTTCGTTTTTTTGAAAATCATTTAATTGGCTGTGCTCCAGTTTTTTCTGGACTCTGAAAAGTAGATCTTTGTCAAAAAGTAATTGCGAACTGAGAATTGATTTCTGGACCTCTGTCTCTTTGCTAGCTAGTTACGCGTCTGATGAATCTTTCGTTACCTTCCTAATATTATCTATCATCGTCGCAATAGGATTAAGAACAGTAAAGAATTGTGTTGGTTAGAAATAATTGAGAAAACCATTTCCATAATTGGTCCCTCGGAAGTTTAAGGGATTTTTCAGCATTTATAAATTTATTCTTGATGGCCAACTTATGCGCTATTTAATTGTATATTAAAAATTGTCTAGTCTTTTCTACGTTAATGAAAGTTAAAGGACAGTTTCTCTTACATATCTAGATATGTATGCAGATATGTATTCATGAACATGCATGTTGGCTTTAGCTACTTGTGGTGCCTGGTCTACCTAGCTTAGCTTGCACTTAGCTTGGTAATCGAAAGTCCCGGTTTTAGGCACTTCCTATGAAAGATGCTTCAGTTAGTTCGGCGTCATTTAAGCCTACCGCTGTGTCATTAGGAACAAAAGCGAAATCATTAGGATTAAGTGCAACTGCTTTGTGCTCGTAACGCTAATGAATGTAACGGGTGCATGGGATCGGGATTGGGTTTGGGTAGGGTTTTAGGGCTGCGCCTTTATGTGGTTTTAGTACCTGCAATAAAAATGCAACACGTCGCAGAGTTTCATTCACGATTCAGGTCGCGTTGCGCTCCGGATTCATTCATAAATGCGGATTGGCCAAGAGATACGGGACTATCTGCTTGGTTGACAGGTAGATCGGGCCACGAGTGCGAACCATAAAAAGTCCACGAGCTTATTTGCGTAGGCTGGCATTTAGGCTTGCAGCCGTCGTGGGTTGGGTCTTTCCATTTCCATTAGCATAAATATTGGACATGGGGTTTTCCACCTATTCATCCGAAGATGACGGCGACAAAAAGTAGTGAAGTTGGTGATGGTGTTGGCGACGACGACCACGGCGACGACATTGGTGTCATAAACTAGCGCGTACCTATACAATGCGGCGCTTGTAAATTGCAAGAAAGGAAGTTATAAATGCCGCTTACAGCATTTCATTCATGGAAAGTCTGCCACACATACCTGTGAAAATAATTAGAGCAAACAATGATAAGACGCCATAAGTGCTATTATTTTCATAAATCGATTAATGAGGAAATTTTGTGTGTCTACATGAGCTAACACGCTCAGACATAAGTACATACGAGTACATATGGGGAAACCACGGCGGTTCCTTCAAAATGGCGACAATACGGCGTCAAGGCGGGGAAAACACGTAAGCCTTACCGAACTTAACCGACCTTCCAGAATCTGAGAGCTGATAGATAGTCTGAGCAGAGCAAGATTAGTTAGTGCCTAAGTCCATGGGCGGATCAAGGCATCCGGCTCTCTTGCACTGAGTAAGCTATGTAGATTGCATTGATCACTCCATGTGATGGACTAGGTGTGATCTTTATAGATTAGGCTTAATCAAAGAGTGAGAGAGAGCACTTCTAAGGCAATGCTTAACGTGTGATTTAAAGAAGCTGGATTAGCTGGAGCTGGAGACCATACATAGCCTTTGGGCTAAGGGCCACTGCACAGCCATTTCTAAAATACTCAATAAACTACACTTGGAAAAACCTCGAACTTTCGATTTAAACCAAATTAAAAACGCTGTCAACAGTTGGTGAATTGGCGAATATAATTGTTTTAAGAACTAAATCCTAATTTTAAGCATATTCTTGCAAGGCAACTATTTAGAATATTTTGAATTATTTTTCACTCCCACTACCAAGGGCGTAGGCAGCTTGTACCAATTAATTTAATTAAATAATGTACGATGCATTTAAAAAATAACTTATGCATATGATCAACTTCAACAAATCCAACTCAGATCCATTTGAAGGCGAAATATTTCGTCTTAATAATGAACGTGTGGTCGACTTTATATGGCAAAATTTTTTGTTGTTTTTAAAACAAGTTCATACGACTTGAAAATAGAGTAATTATTTTATTATTATTAATTATTATTGTAAAGAAGAAATACATTTCCTTGAAAATAAGGTCATTTGAAGTTGCTTATTTTTTTTTTTCTAATTTCTACGCTAATTGGGATCTAATTTACTGAATTGCTTAAATTTTCTAATCCCATTACGACGAAGTTGTCTGTCGTCGATTTTAATTTAAAATCGATGTAATATAGATATCCATTTATAACAATAAAACAGATCAACTAAACCTTACAGCTCAATTACTCACAATTCTTATTTCTAACAATTCAATACCAGAAGATCATCTTATCACTAAATCAGTCGTACCTCGTTATGACAACCAAAAGTAACTAGCATATCGTTTGGGTATAGAAACGAAAGAAAGAAAAACAAGAAAGCGGTTGAGTTCCAATACCAGTTTCGGTTGCATAAATGCATGTTCTAAATCCAACGGAAGAATTCGAGAAAATAATCGCCCCTTAATCCAACATTTAATAAAAGCGTTTTCGAAATATCAAAAGATACCTACAGAATAGTATCTTCTGATTGTGTTTCGCAACAATTATGTATATTTATTGAATTAGATTTCTTTTAAAGTAAGATTTCAAAGGGCAATCAAAAGATACCTACAGAATAGTATCCCTTCTCATTGTGTTTCGTAACAATTATGTATATTTATTTAATTAGATTTCTTTCTCTTTTCAGATAGTTTTTACAAGCGCTTAGTTCTTAAAAAGGTCTAAGGCTAAGTATTTAGAACATAATCCAAAAAGCTCCAGCCTTCAAAAATTGAAAAGAACAGACTGTGCGTAGCATGTAATTAATTATACAAAGCGCCTCAGCCGCACCCATCGAAATCGAAAGCCTCGAAAAAGGCGCTATGCTGGGCGTTACAATGGCAGCTGCCTGGGCCTGCAACAGCGCCATGTTATGGGTGTGAATGGCGGCAGGGAGGGGCGGCGGAAAACCGCACTTTAACGCGAAAGCATAAATCAAATTAGTTTTTCAAGCGAATGCACTCGACTAATTCTTTGCGACGATATCGCGTCCTCGAAATGACATCGCCGGCCAAGGTACAGGGCGCACGGATATTGCTCATTTGAAGCGGCGGCAGCAGCAGACCGCACAATAGCCACAAAGGATGCTAGACACAAGCACACAAACACACACACAGGCACACGCACGTACGCAACCTCTCACTCTTATATTAATGCAGAGATACTCGTACTATATAGATATCGATTAACATTTATCCCGTGACACAACGTGCAAGAGCAACCGCGGCGGCCGTTGGTCCATTAAAAGGCAGAGAGAACAACAACCTGAAGCAACCCCGGGCATTGTCGATGTCAGTCCTGACAATGGATGGTTCTTGGCATGCGGTGGCGGGGTTGGCGTCCCAAACAATGAACGGACGAGCAACACACGCACTCAGAACTCAAAATATGATCAATGCTCCCTAGGTTTCCCACTAAAATGTGCGCCTTGTGTCTGATATTTGTGGCGCACGCGGCTTGTCGCTCCTTTGGGGCATGCCACATACAGCAGATGCAGCCTTCTCACTCGCGCACATGCAACAAGGCGCGCACTCATTTATAGTAAATACATTCATATATGTATATGTGTGTGTGTGTGCGTGCGCAGCTGCTCTACCAGCAATGGCGTTTTCGCCCCGCCTACCGCGCGCGTTTTGTGCGCGTTTTCTGAAAAGGATTTTTTAATTTCTTCTTGTCGCTTGGTTCCGGGCCCAGGGCTTATGATCAACAACATTTCACAGTCTATGTGGAAGTCAAAACAGTTGTGAAAATCCGCAATTTTCATTTTAATTTTCGTTTCAGTTGTAGTTGCATTTGCAATCGGCCGATGTGAAATGCACTTAACCTCAAATCCAATAATCCGCTTGTAATGCAGTTCATTCAGTTCCATTCTGTTCAGTGCGGCTGAGCTCAGTTCTGATCGGCTCGGCTCTGTTAGCTTGTCTTGTCAACTGACCACTGGGTAGCCTTTGTGTGCATGTCCTGTGGAGTTTTTCAATTTGAATATGTATGCGGGCTTCCAGTTGTGCGTGTGTGTGCTGCCTTTCAGTAAAGTGTTGACCTCAGTGGGTAATCGTTCTATTATTAATGGACATTTGCCTCTAAACAATGTCATCGCTTATATCGCCTGTTTGCTACCGGCCAGTTTTGATTTGGCTGACCTGCCCAGGATTAGCTCGGTTTTTGGGCTTACCACACTTTTTAGATACGTAAATATGGAACGAGTGTATAAAATGCTTATGACATCTGAATACTGAACAAGTAAATTTAATTCAATTCAATTTATTTCATGGCATCTATACAATTCGAAATAAATTGAAATCTTTAGTTTCGTTTGAATATGTTTGACTTCAATGTTCGAATGTACATGGATATGTCTGTTGACTATCGCAGCAAATTTTTCGGTTAATTGCAATCAAAACTAAAAAAATAACAAGGTTATGCCGGGTAATATTTATTTAGTTTTTATTCAAACATAAATTTGTTTCAATTGTGAATACAGGTACAACATTTTCGAATTAATTATAAGTACTTTAAATCGTAAGTGACGTTTCTATATTATATTTAATGTATCATGAATGAAGAAATTCGAAAAAAAAAATGAAATAAACTCGTCCTTTCTCGGACCTAGGAAAATCTGGATACCAACTTTGGTTATTCCAGCTTTTATACTTGTAGTTTCTGAGATCCTTGCGTTCATCCAGACAGACGGACAGACGAACGGACATGTCTAGATCGATTTCTGTCGTCATGCTGATTCAGAATATATATACTTAATGGGGTCGGAGATGTTTCCTTCTGCATGTTACATACTTTGCAAAAACCTAATATAGCCTTTTTACCCTACGGGTAAACAGGGTATAAAAATGAGAATTATTTATTTTATATTTAAGTTTTTCTAACAAACTTGCCTATTATAGTAATTTATCTGAGTGTCTCCATAGCTATGAATGTATATCAGAATTGTTTATTACTGCGAAACTAATTGATGCACATCAGTGAAATTTGACTTATATATACAAGTATTATGAAGAAGAAATATGATAAAATTTAAATTCAAAATACGTTATCAATTTTTTGAGGCAACGGATAAAATTGGAAATATATAAAAATACAAACGTGTATAAATTACCGAATAGTAGAACGAAACTGGCTATTCTTAATAGTCGGAAGATGTAAATTCCATTGATTTGATTCTCGCGATCAAATGGAAAACGATGTGAAATTTATCTTTTATTTATTAGAGCATTTATCAAAACAATTTCGTTACATGACGATCAAACTGTATGCCTAAAACACTAAACATTTGTTTTCAAATGGAGAATTATGTTTAAACGAATTAAGAAATAATTTAGGCGGCTGAATATAAGTCTCTAATAATTCGAAAAAGCTGACAAGTCAGAAAATAATAGGTTAGCTACAGCTAAAGTTTAAAGTCATCAGTCGAAGGACTATTTTTATAATATTTATTATATCTATATACATTTTTCACTTTGGGGAAAATAGCTATTTTGCAATCTCATTGCTATTGTATCCATGTTTAGAAGTGGGAAATACGTTTTTGGTCATTGTGGAATGATAGAAATGTAATTTTTTGAGATCGAGGATGAAGTTTGCCTACGAACCGTAGAAACTTTTTGGCAGAGCCTGGTTCCAATAATTCGGTTCCCCGGTAGTTTGGGTTCGTAACTTTATTCAATTTGCCATGTGACATGCTTTGCGGCTTATGACAGATTTACAAGACGAAATCGTCTTAGGTAAATAAATCTGTTCAAGCGAGCGAAAAAAAGTGGAACAATTGTCGGCACGCTCCCTAGACGTTGAGGCATTGAAGTATTGAAACAAGCGGTCGTGCCTTGATCCGCCTAGCAAACGGCATAGGGGTTCTGACAAGAAATGAGGCAAACATAAGTGGTTTGGGTCGCCTACGATCCGAGGACAAGAAAGTCAAATGCAAATTGAAATGTGCGGAATAGGAGACAAAGGCAGAGGCAGAGGCAGCAACCATTCTTGTCTGTTTCTACTGAACATGGACAATGCTATCGACCTGGTCAAAGCCTTTTCACACTCATCAGTGCAATTTTCGGTAGTTGGCCGACTGTGTCGGCATGGACTTTGTACCATTCCGAATGGGTATGCAAAAATCTATGAAAGAAACAGTAGGAAGTTTCTATTGCGCTAGCTGACTTCCTATGGTGCAATTATGATGGAAAGGTGCTAATAATAACCGTTAAATTCATGTTTACCTAACAGCTCGGGCTTGGCCAGCTGTCAAGTGCTGTGCGAGTGAGTGTGCGAGTGTGATAAATGAATGAGTGTATGATTGGAAGGCCAGGTTGGATGAATGATGAACAACAGTTGTAGTTGAAGTGCTGCTGCAGACTCTACATATCAATTCATGTATTACACTGCTAAAAAATATTTATTAAAATTAACAAATGTTTTTAAATCCGTTATTCAATTATTTAAACAATCAACTAATCGACAAAAGGGCCTTGGATCTTGTAATTCAAAGCTTTACCGAAAGGTTCAAAAGTCACCAATTCAGGTAGAATCACAAATTTGTTGGATTGTCTAAAGCAGACAATTCTATTGTTTTCAATCTAAAAAGTTAAATAGGATAGTAGCAACGTCTTGATAACGAAAATTATGAGATTTATTAGGGATTGCTTAAAGTTATAGTAAAGCCGGTTCGCGAGGAAACCCATTAATACACGAAGGAAGTTATCGATTAATAATAACACATACTATACTACGAGCTTTACCACGTATACTCAAAAAAGAACAAGAAAGGAATGCTAAAGTCGAGCAGGCTCAACTCTTAAATACCCTGTACCACCCCACAAAAAAGTAATTAAATTAATTAATTAATTTAATTTAATTAATTAACTAAATTAATTTAATTAATTAACTAAATATTAACTAATTAAATATAAAATATTCCATGCATGCATACATACATTTACATTTCCATCAGAATCGTGCTTTATGCGTGTTTGTGTACTTGTACATATGTATGTATGTGTGCATTGGGCCTGGTTATATGGCTTTAACTTTCTTTCCGATCATTCTATCATAATGAAACTTGGTATACGGATATATAATTACTAACCTAATGTGGGTACCAAATTTTAGTTCAAAATTCCAAGAATTACGGGAGTTATAGAAAATCGGTAATAGGGGCGGAGTGGGGGGGTGGATCAGAAAAAATGAACAAACTCGTCCTTTCTCGGTTTCAGGAGAATCTGTATACCAAGTTTGGTTATTCTAGCTCTTATACTTTCGGAGATCCTTGCGTTCATACAGACGGACAGACGGACAGACAGACGGACAGACGGTCAGACGGACAGACGGACATCGCTATATCGACTCGGCTTGTCATGCTGATCAAGAATATATATACTTTGTGGGGTCTACTAAGCCTCCTTCTGTGTGTTCCATGTGCACTCGCACAAAACTAATATACCCTTGTACCCTTTGGGTACAGGGTATAAAAACCAGAGAGGGCAACATCAAAGCAATATTGATTATCTATTGTTAAATAAGTAGTATAATCCGCTTAATGATATGATGATCTCTGCAGTTTAATCTGCTTATCAATGATGTTTTGTTACACAGCAAACTTGCTTAGATCTTAAACTTGCTGAATTTTTATTTTCTAAGTTACCTATTTCCTCTAAAAAACTGTTTTGAAATTATTGAATTATATTTTGAGTTGCTACTTTCCTTATGTGTAGGGAGAATTATGTTGTTTAAGGCCTATGCTTAGCTCCCAAGTATGCAGAAGTCTGTTTATGTTTTAATATGCAGTATAGGCCTCCAGTTTAGCATAAATAAGTTACTTACATTTTTTGTTTGTTATATATTTTGGTACATGCTTTGAAATGGCTCAAAAATTGCTTCCATGATTGCCATGCTTACGTGATTGAATATAAAAACCAAATAATTATATTACATGGTATAAAAAACAATGTTAAGTTAAAGCTTAAACATTTTCATTTATTAGGAATATTTAAGTGCTTTCGGCGAGCCGGAATAATTCTCAAATGCTGACTAATACCTCTTTTCTATCAGTGTAACATATCTATATAGGTGTACACGCATTGAGTGCATCCTGCAGCCCAGAAAATGCCTGAGAGGC
This sequence comes from Scaptodrosophila lebanonensis, assembly GCF_003285725.1. Lineage (NCBI taxonomy): Eukaryota > Metazoa > Arthropoda > Insecta > Diptera > Drosophilidae > Scaptodrosophila > Scaptodrosophila lebanonensis. The sequence continues at coordinate 15,781,199 of NW_022060538.1, forward strand.
TTTGCAATTGTTGCGAAACATTGCGGGGGAATGGCAATGTCGCATGGAGGCCACAAGTCTAGCTTCAATTTGATTGATCATGGTTATCCATGCCGATGTCTGCTGTATGACCGTTACGCTCGTGTGATTTTATATAGAGCGATAATACAGCCCAAAAATGATACAAAAAATGTCATTTTTTTACAAAAAAAAAAAAGTAATGAGTGTATGGCAAATTGATGGATGAGTGGCAGACGAGCAATCAAAACTATATCTGAGCCAATTTTGAAGTGAGTTACGAATAGTTCTATGTGACTTTCACTGCAACTTGTCTGACTTTAGTTTTCTAGAGCTACGCCTTGCTGCTTATGTAAAGTTTTTAGTGTGCGATGTGTGTCTGGCAAAAACCACAAAAACTAAATTGACATCATAAATTAAAATTACTTCCACCCTTCTTCACCTATTGCTCCATACAAGCCGCAAACACCCAGTCATAGCCCTCGTCACAACGGAGGGTTGGAACGCGGGGTTGGTGCGTGAAAAACCCAAAACCCAAAACCCAGAAAGCAAAGTCAAAAGCAAAACCAAAACGTCAAGCAACTGAAAAAGGGGCGAGCTCGCAGCCATCAACACGATTATTTCGCATAAAATAAATTGATTCCTGTTAAAAGTCAAGCATGTCCTTTTGAAATGGAGACGAGCTAAAACGCAGATAGACAAACCGAAAACAGCGCTTGAAAAATGTCGAAATTTGTCCACAATAAGTTCTTTATTGAGTCGCCAATACAAAAGGATTGCCCCAGCCTGCTATAAACCTAAACCACGACCAGAATCGCTCGGCACTCGAGTGGCAGAGGAGCGGGCCAAACAATGAAACAAAAGACAACAAAACTGTGCCACGTCTTCGCCCCGATATTGCGCACGGCTATTGCACACACACACACACATACATATACATATATATAAACTATATAAGTGTATGTATATATTTGTACATCTGTAGGCCTTGAGCAAGGCTGACACCTTTGGTTCGACACCTTCCCTTTCTGTCAGTCTTTGGTTTTGTCTTTTGCTTTTCAATAGAAAGTGGCATATAAATAATGATGAGCGAGCCAATTTGGGCAGTTGCGTCAAAGGCCGAGATGCTTAGAGCTATTGTGACTGCTCCGTCGATTGTGCGGCACAGACAACGTGGCTGCGTCAGCGAGCGCACCTTTCGATATCCTTAAGTGCGGTCGCCAATAAGGCTACAAGTCCCGCAGAGTCCTGGCGCAGCGCAGCTCAGACGTCCGGACGCCGCTCAAATTGTGCGCATAAAATCGATTAGCTTATGGATATTAGTTACAATATTTGTATTTAGTTTATAAACTTATTTGAAAGTCGGTGGCTCATTAGCGTCAAGCGTGAATCATTTGGTGCCACCTATGAAGGTTTAGGCACGCAGCCAGTTTCATTGAGCGATGTGGGGATTGGGATAAGCAGAAGTTGAAAGTTTACCTTGGGCACGGTTGTCTTTGGACGATAAATTTTAATTAATTCTTAAATGTAAAACTAATAGCAGCGCTGGTGGCAATGAATAGATTCCAAAGTTGTTCCATCACTTGCTTCTGACATTTTCAGCACAAAACTAGGCGATACAAAATTAACTATTCTTAGCACGAAATGTTAAGAATTATTAAGAAAATTTGTATTAATATTACCTGTCCACTTTTATTATTTGGAGGGCCCTTTATTTATCCGTCCGGTCAGCTATGCCCCGATTATATTAGAAAGTTAGGTCAATTGACCCCCAAAAGGAACAATCATATTTCAACTTATGAATGAATTTTAGTTCTTAGTAGTTCTTAAGACTTGTAGTTTAAGCTTGAAATAATATTAAACCAAATTATTCCACAACAATCTTATGTATGTATGTCAATTGTCTATCATATGAAGGCACTTTAACTTGAGTTTTAATTTGACAAATATGTTGTGTTAGTCCTATGGAAACGACATAGACAATAAAACGAGGCAGTATATTGTTTGTCATTTATAATATTTGTCCTTGTAAGGATAAGACAGGTTAACATAGCAAGTTTGGTTCAAAAGTTTTTGGACCCACATATCTATATCGAGGGATCTTGTTATACTGATCATACAAGTATGTGTATACTCATATAAAACTGGGTAAGCTACGTTTTCTCTTTGTTAATTTTGTTTAACATTTCCAGGGTAAGACTTATACCCTACAAGTTTAGGGATACCTTAAACCATTATGTTTAATTCTATTTCCAAAGTGAATCGAAACCGGAATTTAAATAATATTTTGGAAAGAATGCTCAATGTCGGTAAAATTAATAAAATCTTCTGTATTATTTAAGGGTGCGTACTTACAACAAGATAATACAAGCCGTGAGCTAGACTGTCGCACTAGAACATTGTATGGTTATATCGTTTTAGGATTTGAAATTACATATTAAAGGAAAATTTGGCTTTGAAATGATTTGTTAAATTGTGAACAAAAAAAGCCAAAATATTCCTTTCTATTTCTTATTCCATAAGTTGGCTTGCACAATAGGCATTTCAGTCATGTCGGTAAAATGTTTGAGCATCCACTTTTTGTTATAAAAGGAGCAAAGATTCTAAGCACTTCACTGCCACGACAATTTGTGAATCAAAGTCATATTTCTGCGTTATTTTGCGGCTCAAAAGGCACTGCCGCTGCAATTCCAAGGAACTGCGAATACAATTCTTTGTTGGTTTCTGTTCGGATTCGCCTACGCGAAGAGATCGGCTTTGCTACCAGTCTTTGTGTCTACTGCTTGTAATTGAGACATATAACCTGTTAGAATTGAATGGCAGCAGCCTTCACACAGCTATACAGATCCCAGATATGCTCTCAAGTTCCTGCTGCCTTTATTAATTAGCCGAATTGTCTATTTTCAAGGTGTCAACAGGTAAATTCGTCATTGTGAACTTTGTTATTTTTCTCTCCCTTTTTTGTTTTTGCAATGCCGTCAATTGTCGGTAAGATCAGAGCCCTGGCATGTAGCAATGTCACGTTGCACATCTAAGGGACCGACAGCAGGCCGCAATGTAAAGGCTAATGTGGCAAAATCCTGACAATTGATGTCCTTGCGGCACTTCAAATACTGCGACTCAGTCTCTGTCGTTTGTTTGTTGTTTGCCCAGGCAACACTTGACGTTGTGGCTCACGAAGGGGCGCATATAAATAATATTAAAACAAATATCAATGTCGTCGGCTTATTGTTTTTCATGCAATGAATAATTTTTTGGTCATTTGTCTTATATGAGTCTACCTATGTACATACATTCCACATTCATTGGAATACTTGCCTCATGCATGAGATGCTAGTCGCCAAATCACTTCTTATTTATAATTTGTTGGGAACTTGGTAATTGTATAAAAGTATGCAACACCTACGTACATACATATATTTATTAACAACAACTGCTAGACAAGCACAAGATTATATTTATGGACAGATCTTTATTTTTGGAAATAAGCTATAGACATAGAGGCGATTCTGATGTAAATTTATTATATGCATGTGTTGAATATTTTATATTTAATTTAATTAATTAATTAATTAATTAAATAATTTTTTTTAATTTTCCTTTTTTTGTGGAGAGCACAGGGTATTTTACTGTCGGGCTTGCTCGACTGTAGCGTTCTATCTTGTTTACTATTAACTGATGAAAATATAGTAAATTAACTGATGAAATGCAAATTATAAAATATAAATCATATACTCGTATAAATAAGTTGATTGAATTATAATAATTAAAAAATTAATATACTGTAGCATACTTTGGTTGTTAAATGAAATGAAAATCGGAATCGGAATTGAAAAACATGTCTAGTTTAATAAATTAAATATTTAAATTTAATAATTAAATATATGTAAAATAAAAAAAAAAAAAAAAAAAAAAAGAAAAACATGTGTTGGAAACCAAAATTAGTTCCCCCATTATCGAAAGTGTAGAATATACATATTCCACATACTATAAGTCTATTACTTAGTATTACTGCGGATTGAATTTCTAAAGACTTTTAAATTTGTAATATCAATAGCAAAAGCTTTAACTAGATGGCGCTTTAATTGAAACACCCACACAATCGCTTGCTTGTTAGCACTGAGCACGCTCTCAATTGCAAACCACCACCCCCAACTATCCATCTAGCGCACTCACACTGAAGCACTTCCTAAGCACCACACTCTAAGCATTTCCTGCTGTCTCTCGGCAGTGTGTGCGTCGCCAAATCGTCGTCGGCTCTGGTGAGTTCTTGACTCGACTCTTGCAGCCCAACGAAGTTCTTCGCAGATTTTATTCTGCCGTCAGTTTGCGCTAAGCTTGCCAAGCAAAAACAAAGCTTTGCTCGTCCGGCCCGTTGATATTGCGCGCATAGACACACACACACCTACACACACGCCGAAAACACATTCACACACACACACGCAACACACACAATACTCCTCCGGCTCGACGGATGTTGACTGGTTGGTGCGGTTGGAGCCAGCCGTTTTGGCCATAAAATTGAAACGAAATAATTAACAATAACAAAAAATAAAAGGGCAACGAAATGAAGCACAAGTGAAGTTATAAATACATACATATTTATAAGAAAAAGGGGTCCATAACGAACGACGATAGCGAGGCCAGCGTGAAAAAATTCTAGTAACTAATTTTCTCGCATGTTTTCCAATGCAACGTTTTTCTTCTGTATCTGTTTTCCGTACACCCAATTGCAAGTAAATTGACATAAAGGGAAAGTTTGCAACAAGAAAAATACTAAAAAGTTTAATTTAATCACAAAAAAGTGCTGTGTTAAAAGCTAATTATAAATTAATTAATAATACATACATATAACTAACAACATAAATAAAGTGTGAAAATGGTAAATATTAAATGGCCAAGTTAGCGAAATAAATGTGTGCATGTGAGAGTGGGGTTCGAAAAGTGTGTGACACACGAGTGATTATGAAATGTCTTGCGATATATGTGAGTGTTTGTGTGTGTTTCCGCTTCTCACACACACACATGCATACACACACGTATATATACAGAAGCATATAATACAATGCCTTATGCAAAATTGTTTATAGCGCAAAGTCAATTGAATTTGGCCCAGACTTTGCACACGGCCAATTGTTTGCAATTTCTTCAACATTCGGGCAAGCATAATGGAGGCAGTCAATTGTCAGCGTCAGAGACACTTTTGCTTTCTCCTACGCCATTTATCACCATACTACTTACTTACTACTATGTACTACTATTCGCTATCTTTTGTCTTTTGTTTCGTGGGCACCGAAGAGAGTCTAAGAATGAAAATATGATGTAAGCCCGGTCGTCCAATGCGCCAGCAACAACAAAGACATTTTCACTTAACTTGCTACAGTTTCATATTCTTTCATCCGTTGCCGTTGCTCATCTATTTAGTTAGGGTAGATATTTATTTTTATAAGAAGTGTCGGCGCCCCATATTGCCGCCCGCAGCCTCCAAGTGCGCGTCATCTACTACAGCAACAACTGTAACTAACAGTAAAAACTCAGCTATCGTACCCACACCCGATTTGTAACCTTACCCAAGCCTGAGTGTATGAAGGGGGCAAGTAGTGAGTGAGTGAGCGTTGTGTTGGGCCAGCTCTGTAAATCGATAATGTGCGGCGTGAGGCGCTTTTGACCGAGTGGCCCACAATGATGTGCGCTTTCGTTTCGCTGGAGTGGGAGTGGGTGGAGAGGGGGCACCTCCCACTGAGTGTGTGCGTGCGTGTGGTGGTTTTACAGTTAGTCAGCCAGACGCCGCTGCTCCTTTTTGATTTTTCGCCCTCCCAGTTTTGATTGTAATACTTTGTCCTTTCGGCACCGTGGTGAAAACTCTTCGCGTTTCTCACGCCTTTCTCTCTTTCTCTTGCTGCTGCCTCTGCTCCTATTGCTACTTCTGTTCATTCAGCTGCGCGTAACTTGTGCTGTTATCACACCAGCAACAGTAGTAGAATCAAACACAACAACAACAACAACAACAAAAACAAACAACTGCCAATAACAACCCAATGGTTGTAATGCTCAGCAAATTTATTCAATGACATTTATTGTTGTGTAGTTTGTGTCGCGATTTGCGCATTTCTCAGTAAACACAACACGCACACACATATACACTCCCACACCCATACTTACATGCACATGATGTCATATGGATGCGGCACGTCTGGCCAATTGTCTGGCTGTTTGGATGACAGTGACATTCTCACTCACCATGGCGCCGTCCTCAGTTGTCTTTGCTGCCTTCGAAAGTATGCAGCAGCTTTTTGAGGTACAAACCGCTTTTGATTCGCTCCATTTCCTCTTGAACGCTGCTTTTGCTTTTGGTTTCGTTTCTTTTCATTGCAGCCTCTGTTGTTTATCAGCTTTAAATGTGTCACTAATTGAAATACATGCATGTACTATATATTCATAATATGAATTTCATATGTACGTGGAAAATGTGTTTTGCTGTAATTAAATATTGATTGATTTCGGATTAGGAAAACAACTGCAACAGGCTGCATGCACTATGACTAACCACAAATATGTGACGTTGTTTTATTTTTAATAACAAATTGCAGCAAGTGGCTTAAAAGTATACCACATTCACAATTCACATTGCGAATAATTGTTATGGAGAATCGAAAAGTAAAATGTGGTGGACCATGAACAACAATTCGGACGGCATTAAAAAATTAAGTATTGATATTATTTGAATATAATTTTGTCAACTTCAGCTTTATGTTGGGAGTATTGTCGTGGTGGAAAATGATGTGAAAGCCCCAGTAACAGACGCCTGAAGTATTTTGAAATCGTTCGGTTTTTGTACGAGAAAGGGGCTTGATGAACTACACAGTATACATTATCTTAAACACGTCCGTCTGCCCGAATGTCTGTCTGTATGAACGCCAGGTTCTAAGAGAGTACCATAGCCACAGTTACTTAACTTGGTATGCATATTATTTAAAGTCCTGTAAAGGACAAGCTTATGTTTTTCTCGGTATTTCCCTTTAGATTAATCGTGTACTTACGGAAATACAAATAGTAAATCGAAGAAAAAATACACCCAACGTGCATTGAGTTTGTAGCACAGTGTGTTTTAATAAATATAGAGTATGCACACTTAATAAACGATTTTAATACATATTACTTATATAAGTACATATACGTAGTGAGTTCAAGATGTTGAGCCATTTGTGCTAACGTGAGTTTGATTTACACATAAAGTTCTTTCTATTTTTAAAATGTTTTTGCTTTTTGTTGTTGCTAATCTTCTCATTGGAGTAATTGTTTTAAACGCTGATATTTCGTACATTCATATTATTTATATATTTTTGTTAAAAAGCCATTTTAGAGACCTTATTGTTATTATAAATATTATATGAATAACTAATAACTGAATTACTATAACACATACTTGACTTTATATTTATGTTTTACATCCGCAGATAACGGAATTCTAGTCATATTTGCCCAGTGTTTTACATTGGAAATATTCGTATAGAATTTCTTCTCAAGGCAAAAAATGTTATTAAAATATAATTATTAATATTTACTTCATGCGATTACTGAACTGGATACAGTGCATTTAAATGTAGGAATTGCGTAACGCTGCAAATGCCGTTGCATTATAGGCATAAATGTAATCTCTGCCCTAGCTCTGCACACCCGCTTTTAGTGATTTTCCATAACTTCCTACTTCTTAGAGTTTTAACTCAAATTGGTATTTCATTTCGTTAGTGATTATATGTTCATACACCAAGTTTCATCATGATAGCTAAATTATGAAAAAAGTTATAGCCATAAATCTAATCTCTGCCCGCAATTGTAATTGTTGTTGCTACTTTAACTTTTTGTACTGCACACATATACGCATACAAACACGCATAGACACGATTCTGATGTAAATGTATGCTGTGGAAACTGTACATAAACATATGTCGCCACTTATTTCTGCATGTATTAAATATTTTAAATTTACTGTAATTTATTTATTTTATAAGTTTCATTTTTTAAAATTAATTTTTAAAAGAATTTTTTTATAATTCTTTCTTTTTTGTGGTGCTGGGTACAGGGTATTTAAGTGTTGAGTTCGCTCGACTCTAGCAGTCTTTTCTGTTTTTTTTATACCCTGTACCCGTAGGGTAAAAAGGTAAGGTAGGGTAAAAAGGTACCTCAGTGTAGGAAGTTTACCTGGGTACAGGGTATTTCACTGTCGGGCTTGCTCGACTGTAGCGTTCTCTCTTGTGTTAAGTTATGATGAGCAAATAGTGCATAATTACCACAACGTAGTTTATGTTCGTAAATCGTTCGACTTGTCATTCTCTTGCGATCCGTTTCCATTTCTAATTAAAAGTTGGGGCTCTCTGGCAAACAAGTCGAACATTGATGGCCACATTCACTTTGTGCAGCTGTCTAACCACATTGTAGTAGATATGAATGCCACACAAATATCTAACTATATATGTGTATGTAGAATTGTACAAAAACGTACATAGCTGTGAGCTATATTAAATAACTTGCCTTGTCGTGTCAGCCACTGACCAACAGTCCCATGTGTCATCGGAAAACTTTGCAACTGGCATACTGACGTCTTGCAGTTGTTGCGCTTATGGGTCTTGCTTTTAACTCAACCTCAATCATACATACTGCTATCATATTTCCTGCAACTAAACGTAATGCGGGCTGCCAAGTCACAGTCAGAAAGCAGTCAGTAGCGAGCAGGCAGAAAAACCAAAGGTAAAACAAACTCAATGGCAATAAACTTAATAAGCTTGCGACTAACGTGACGTATTTACTTAGGCACACTCATATTTACACACATGTATGTATTTCTATTCCTATGTATACACTGGGAGAAATGATGAATAGTGGCTTAAAGGACTGAGCAATTTATTTAGTTTCGAAGCCCCCATTTTCTCTGCCTTTCCACTCTTTATTATTTTGCGATAATCAATGTTTATCAACTGAGTCCATGAAATTAGGACATTTGAAAAAACAAATTTGCGTTCTTAGTCACGAATAAAACTATACACACGCCTCAGGGCGCAAGTTACTAAGTAGATATTTAGATCTTCGAAAATTGAAGAATTGGCTTAGCTTCTGTGCTTAAGCTTTCTTGAGTCTATCATTCCACATTTCTTTTTTTAAATCGCACATACTTATACTATACTTGTATACTAGTACCATACCATATATGCTATAATTTTAATGCTTTGAATCGAATCGGTGTGCGTAGAATGCAATAAAGTGTCAATTTTTCTGTGAAGAATCAAATATTTCTCTGCCTGTAGGCTTCTATATAAATAAGTGTGCACATAACCTTATCAGAGACGCTTGCAGGCGTGCGACTTCGAGCACATAAGCCGCACTTTCTTTGCATTTCAGGTCTTGTTAAGGGGGCGGGAGGTTGTTCGCTATTGTCTATGGCACGCTTTGTGCGGCGCTTAAGCCGGACCGCTTTGTGAGTGCGTGTTTGTGTGCGTTGGGGTCGGGGAGCTTATACAGTCAACAAACTTGGTTGCTAATCTTTTAACCATGCCTCACACAGATCGTACGCAGACGCTCACGCCGTGCGCGCATGTGGAACATGGGCCTTCTATTTCTGATCTATTACTGTGTCAGCATTTATTCGGCCAAGGGAGATAGTAAAGCAGGAGAGTTGCCGGTGGACGTGGGCAACCTGGAGGAAGGAGAGGGTGACACGTTGGTAACAACGCCCGAGACACTGCTTACAGAGGTGAGAGTTGAATATGTTTTAAATTTTATTTAATATACGGCTTTCATTAGGAAACAATTCTGGAGATAACGACAGCTGCTCCGCCGCATGGTGCGGTACCCACTTGGCGACCTAGGCGAGAGAACTGCACCCCACCTGCCATCGAACAGTTTCCACAGCCCCTGATGAACAAGTGGGCCCGGCAGCATGGCGGTCTTATTATACATGTACTCGTGGCCATCTTTACATTCTTCGGCCTCGCCATCGTATGTGATGAGTACTTTGTGGCCAGTCTGGACCGTCTGTGCGAAGGTGAATATGGACTAGAAGATAATTAATGTTACTTCTTTCGGAAAGGAAAGGTTGAAAAGAGTAGAGTCTTTACTCTGTATTGCAAAGATTTCTTAGCACATTTTTGGTGAGCCAGCTATTTAACAAGTGGCCGTAAGTATTTACTATACGTATTTAGCTATGGAACAGTAAGCGACGTAAGCTTGGACACATTAAAATAGAGATAGGGAACTGTAATGCACTGGTTCGGAAGAGGGAGCAACGTTAATTGAGCTTTCAAAGATTTTACGAAAACAAAACAACAAGTTACTATTCTGGTTTAAAAGAAAGCAAGTTCCCTAATCGGGAAATTTTAAGAAGAAGAAGTCTTAACTTGCAAAAAACTCGATAGATGCTTCACAGCTATAGATTTCAGATTCAGATTTGCCTCGTTTATTTCTTTTGAAAAAGATAGAGATAGAAAGGATAATATTATTCACCATTTCCTTCATGTTATATTCTCTCAGAACTCAAATTATCGCCCGATGTGGCGGGCGCTACGTTCATGGCTGCAGGAAGTTCGGCACCGGAGCTAGCCACGGTAGTGATTGGTGTGTTCTTCGCCAAAGATGATATTGGAATAAGTGGGGTCATTGGCTCGGCGGTGTTTAACATAATGTTCGTCATATCCGTGTGCGCACTCTGCTCGGGCACTGTTTGCCAGCTGAACTGGTGGCCTTTGGTTCGGGACTGCTTCTTCTACTGCGTTTCCATTCTGGTTATGCTCGTCATTATCTTCAATGATGTGATCTCTTGCGTAAGTGGTTGATGGATACAGACTTGTATGCGCATAAGGCTTATGTCGACATTATTTACAGTTCGAATCAATTTTCATGCTGCTATGCTATGTGGGCTATTGCATTGCCCTGCACTTCAATACGGAGCTGGAGCGTTGGGCTCTGGGCCTTAATCTGCCATTTAAACTGCCCAGTAAGGAGGAACAATCGTCGTTGGTAACATACAAAAATGTGCCTGAAGGTTCTTACACACAGGGCACACAACAGCAGACTAGTCTGTCCAAGGATGCCAACGACGATGGTGCCGCAGGCTCCAAGCAGCAACAACAACAGCACGCGCAGAACGTCTACCAGAGCTGCAATGATCCCAATGCCAGTTGGGATCCAGATGCAGCCTGGGGCGATGAGGGCTCGAAGCCAGTGGCAGCTGGTGCTAGATTCAACCAACCAGCGGTCGATGATTGGGGTATGGGTCAGTTCCAGCAGGGTCAAGAGAACATGGCCTACAATGCCGACCAGCCCGAGTCTGTGGTCACGGGCGAGTCAGCAGCCGCTGCCGCTGCCGGAGGAGCGGGCAAGCCGGCAGTGGGTAAGCCACAGCCTGCAACGTCCGGCGGCGTCGAGTACTATAAATCGACAGACAAAAACCGTGAGCCACGTCCAGATCCACTCGTACGGCCCACAGACGGCGGCCTGCCAGCACTAATTGCTTGGTATGTGGTCTACCCCATACACTTTCTATGCAAGAAAACTATGCCAGATTGCCGAACCGAACAGTATCGGAATTGGTATCCATTCACCTTTTGCATCTCGATGGTCTGGATCTCGTTCTATTCATATTTCATGGTCTGGATGATCACGGTCATTGGCTCAACGCTGGCCATACCGGATACGGTAATGGGTCTGACGTTTGTTGCTGCTGGCGTTTCTGTACCGGATGCCCTAAGCTCAATAGCCGTTATCAAAGAGGGCTACGGCGATATGGCCGTTTCAAATGCGATTGGCTCGAATGTCTTTGATATACTAGTGTGCTTAGGTCTTCCCTGGTTCATACAAACAGCCATCATAAAGCCCGGCTCGCACGTCAATGTAATATCGAAGGGTATGTACGATGTATTTCCAACTTATCCCTTCTCTCTCTTAGTGCTTGTTAACGTCGTCCTAGCTGCCTGCTAGCGAGTGTGTATGTAAGCTTGTAATACCTTGGTGTGCTTACCAGCATGTGTCTTAACTGTTCATGATTGTTAGCTGGCGTAGTGAGAGTCTGAAGAAACTAATGCATATGGTACTAATCTTAACTGCATGATTACCTGATTACAGGGCTGGCTTATTCCACACTCTCCCTACTCTCCACCGTTGTCTTCTTAATACTCTCGACGCATTTGAATGGCTGGAAGCTGGACAAACGTCTAGGTATTATACTCATGCTCTGGTATCTGTTCTTCATCACACTGGCGTCGCTCTATGAGTTGAACGTCTTTGGCTACATGAACCCACCCGAATGTCCTAGTAAGTGAAAGCGATTCATTCACCAGGACTCTTTTTAATTTAATCTCCTTTACAGGCACGTACTAAGCACAGTAAAAGGTAAACAGACCGAACATCATATTAGAATATACAAAATACATGCAGGCAGGACTTCAGTCTTCAGTTTCTAATCACCAGCACCAAAAACCATATACATAGCCGCAGTAACAACAATAACAAAAACATAATGTTAATGTTAATTAATGGACAAAATTAATAGTCAAAGCGTGTTTTACATACATTTTTACATCGCACCAAAATGGCAAAAGAAGAAAATATATAAATAAATTATATTTAGGCAACAATAAAAAAAAAACAAAACAATATACATGAAAGTGTTAGCAAATAGCGTTGTAGATAGGGGGAAATTTATAAAATTAAGCGAGTAAACAATATTTTAATGCAAAATTGCAATGGTTTTAAGGATCAATAAGGAAACCAACAACGCAAAATTTTCGAAAAACTCATTTGTTTGTTTTTGTAAATCATAACAAATATGGCAGAGAGATTTTTGTTATAAATGTGTATTTTTAAATTTTAAATAATGCTAAATTATGTAAACAATTTGTTATAAATTTGTTGTGTTTTATCCCATTTTGTCCACTTGATTAGCACAAAATTCGCAGTTCCATTAAATTGTTTGGCACCGATAGTCAGAGTAAGTGTTAAATGTTTTGGTTTGAATAGTTTTTAAACGTATAATTAGACAACAGAACAAAATATGCGGGCCACTACGTCGACGAATAAAGCAACGAATTTTGTTACGTTTTTGATCGAAAGCTTAATTTTGATTTGGGTATACACACTTAATGGAAGAAATAATAAAAAACAAAAACAAATACAGACATAAAGAAAATTTAGAAACAATTCATAAAATCATTTTGATGTAGATACATGCATATGTTTAAATGGTGTGTTTGAGTTTTCAAGCACTTTTTATACGAGTACATAAATATATTTTATACATTGAACAAATTTACAAAGAGCCAGTTAAATTATTCATAAAGATAATACAAGAAACAGATTAACAAATAGTTTAATAAACGCTCATTCTGTGGCCGCTAATACATTGATTTTATTTAGAAACCCCTTTCGGATTATTACGAGTATGAATTAAAAACTTTAAGGCAATTATTGACGTCAATTTCGTATGTAAATATGCAAATGCAATTTAAATTAATATAAATTAATGTCAATTTACAGTGTATTTTATATATGCATGAATCGAAAACATTTAAACACAAATATAAATATTGTAAATGTCATTGTACAATTTTGTGGTACTATATTTATTAATTTTGCTTCAGCTCGGTGGCGTTAAGTGCTTATATAGAAGACATTATAAATAATTTAATAACCCATAATGAAATAATGAAACGAAAAATCAAATTATACATATAAACATACAATTATATACATATACATATATATACACACACTCACTGACATGCAATACAAAAAAAAAACTATATTTTAGAGTCATGTATAAATTGTTAAATTGAATATTAAATTTACATTTTAAAAGCTAGTTAATCTTTGTAACGTATATATAAAAACCTATTTAACTATATAATATTCTAAAAGCTGTATAAGTATTTCCATCTTACATTGCGTTGTCTACACAAGTTAAAGCCCTAGGTCATTAATACGTGAATTTATATAGTTTTAAATAGCTTTAAATATGATTTATTTACTTATTTATATCGCTTACATTTCACAGCCAACACTGAAGATTTGTTTTGTTCAAGCTTATGAAGTACATTTATAAGAAAATTCAGTTAGTATGTAGTTTGCGTTATCGTCCGTAAAGTGTCTGCTTAATGTTCCAATAGCACCTACGACCCGAGAGAAAACTCTGCGACACAGAGTAGCGGAGATGTGGGTCCTTCCTGGTCATTTTATGCAAGAAACAGTTGAATTTTAGCTGCATTTATGTTAGTAACTACTATCTGTAGGCATCTAAAGAGCTCATAAGAAACCATTAAACAACAAAACATCACACAGAAACAATAACAGAATTTAGCTGCAAGCAACTGTAGACAGTTATAGTACTTATACTATCACCTAGTACGGCAGTCAATGTAGTACTTTAATAAAGCATAAATCAACAAAATAAAACTAACATAGTGGGCAATGCACTGCTTTATGAACGCACTCAAGAACTTACATACTACATATACGAGTAAATACATAGTATGAGAACATATTCCGACAAATCTTAGTCTATTTTATGGCCGACAGAATCGCTATGATGGTCAACTGAATTCCAAAATGTTTTAAACCGACTTCCTAAAAACTGCTATACTAAACAACATTAACAATAAACGTACGAACAATCGCCTATTTCAAAATCCCACAAAGACATACCAATATAGTATGTATACAAACTAAACTATACATACATATATATACACACATAGTACTATATATTAAATGCTTTTTGGGCATTCCTCAAGTACAAGGCTCTTCCCCACTCTATCAAATATGCTGCAAGGAAGAAATATGAGTACATTTATATATACATATTGATACATATAAATATATATGAGTCAAGTTGTTAGCGAGATGCTAGGCTGCGTTATAGAGCAATTATACGATATGCAGGGCGTTGAGTTGCATTCATACCTACCTACATACATATATACATACACAGATATGCATGCATCATACGATACATAAATACAATAAATTACAATACAAGAACTTTAACATAAATAGTTGCAATTAAACAGTTTCAATTACCAATCAATTAACTTCAAAATATTCAATTCAAATTGTACTGAGAAGTTGAACAGATTATGTGCTATATACAAACAAAAATAAATTGTATTCCGTTTGTTTTAAATATCCTCGAAGTAAATTAAAGCAAAATG
This sequence comes from Scaptodrosophila lebanonensis, assembly GCF_003285725.1. Lineage (NCBI taxonomy): Eukaryota > Metazoa > Arthropoda > Insecta > Diptera > Drosophilidae > Scaptodrosophila > Scaptodrosophila lebanonensis. The sequence goes on from NW_022060538.1 coordinate 15,796,390, forward strand.
TATATTTCGTGTTACTTTTAATCTATATCTAATGCAAATTGCAAACTATAAATGATATATGCATATACATATGTAGTTATATTATATATTGATTATAATTATGGTGTTACAAGCATTCATATGCATTCATAAATGCGTACTCTAAACATACGATACATACTACATACATACATACATATACAAAAATGTACAATAAATAAATAAATGTACAATTATACATACTTCGAAGCAACAAACAACATATTTGCAACATCAGACTCGGACATTTATGTTTATTATAATATTTGCTGTTTACGGCAACAGCAGCAACAACAAAACAACTTGAAAATTGTACTCAACTTTTAAAAACTTATTATGAGCAAAGTGAAACCAAATGATAACAATAATACCTACCACACTTATTTGTGAGTAAACTATTACTAATACACACAAAACTGTTGATGTTATGTTTAGTCTAACAATGAATTCCAAAAATAAATGCATAAATATACAGAAAATAATACAAAATCGCTGTTGTAAATTAAATGTTTAGTTTATAATTTTGAAATTAAGCTGCAATGAGGGTTAAAAGAAACCTTTTTCTTCTACAAACAAATGTGGGATGTGATCAAAATTTAAACTTTATTTTTGTTTTGTTGAATGACTTGTTGAGGGTAGCTTCATAATTTCTCTCTTACAAGTATATACAAAAACTGCGCTCTTGCTGCACCTTCGCTGCATATTCGCTTTTAACGAAAATCTAATTTTAACTAAAAAATTAATACCTTTAAATTTAAGCTGAACATGAAAATATTAAATATTTACTTCTGACTCATATTCGTACGCTCAGGTCAATATGAAACGAAACTTTCCAGACCAATCAGACCATTTTGTGCTAAATTTTTGAAAATATTTATTCCTCGGACAAAATAGAAAGAAATATTTAAAAGAGAAATCTTGGGCGCGAATCGAAATCATCTGTCACCAGCCCTGTTATATAGTAATCAAAATTATATAAGTAAACTTGTTTGATTTAAAAATAGCTCACAGTTTATATTTATTTACTAAAACACACCTTTTGGATTTGCATTTGCGTCTAAATAGTTAAATCAACACTTGGGCTTACGGGTTTTCTTTATTGTATATAAGAAGAAAGTAAGTGAGTGTTAAGTGCTTTCACACTCGTTTTTGAGCATCACCTACAAACACATACAATTTGGATTCATCGCTAAAAATAATAGAGTTATAGAGTTCTGTCCTTCTCTTGCCCTTATCGGCCTTTTTTTTTGCAAAGCTGTGAGCAAAAGTTTTTCTTTGGCCTACAAAAATCAAAATATATAAGTTTTATGTTCAGCAGGAGCTGCAATCATACCTTATAGAAGTTATTCTCATTTCCTGCCGTGTCCATTCTTGATTTACTGTTTTCCCAATATTTTCAGACAATTTTGCCGCAATATCTCTATAGCTGTTGCCCTGATTGCATTTTTCTATATTTGAAGCTCGACCTTTCTCACAAACTTGCTTACCTTGTGCCATTGTGCTCAAAAATTAGAAACCTTATCTATAATTACAAAGGCATATGTTTTTATATAAAGTTAGTTTACAATTTTTTTTTGATATTTTACTTTTTTACAATATTATTTAAAAATATAATATTGCCGTACCAATTAATAATGGTCAAAAATATTATGGAAGTTGTCTTATTTCAATTGATTTTTTTCCATTATTGTTATATGAAACGTGTGCATGTTTTGATATGAAATTAAAGGTAATTCAATGACTTTTTTAAAATGTAATATGTTTGGGTTACTCATAATTTATTGAAAGTTGCATCATCAAAAAAAAAAAACCTAGCCGTACCAATTAATAGTGGTGAGGGCTTCTAAAAAGCTAAAAAGCTTAATTTTATAATTTTCATTTGCCTGTTTAAGCCGCATTCGTTGTCACTTGTCAGCTTAGTGCTATGCCATGCTCCCGAAGCTTATGCTTATGCTAAAGAAAGAAAGCTCTCGCCCTTTAGCTTTTTTCAATGTCAGCAGCGTTGTTCTCGCCGTCGTTTACACTATACAACTAAAGAAATTATATTCATACGCAACGGTAAACAAATTGAAAAGCTTACTGGAACAAGCGCCACACTGTTTGGGGCTTCGGTTGGTGCTGCTTTTGCTCTTGCTTCTGTTTCAGTCGTTTATTCACTGCCAAAGTGGTAGCAAGTGGTTGTGCGTGGTTCGCGCGAGTGTTGGTGGCGTTTCAGTGAAATTATTATACAATTTGTATACCTACCCAAACAAAACACACTTATACACATTTACGCGCATACACACACGCATTTGCTGCGCGAGTAAGTGTTGCAACCTGTTCTTTAGATTAAATTTTGGAGCTCTGGAAGCAAATGCTGAATGCTGCGTTTTTATTTTGTTTATGGAACTCAGCTGTGTGCCCGGCACAAGCTGATAAGATTTATGGATTTTTCAAAAATATGATGCCAGCGCCAGACTAAATTATATAATGCAAATTCTGACCATAGATTGTCTTTTGTATACATACAGCATTGTTGTTGTTCATTTTTTTGTTTTTCTGCCTATGCGCCTGCAAGTGAATGTATAATCGAACATTCTCTGACGGTTGACAAGTGAAAGACGGCGAGAATCGGAAATTGGACGCGTATTATTATGTGTGTACATAAGTAAATACAGCACAGCGAGTTATAGAATACACATATTCATACTTGTATAGTACATACATAAGTGGGAATGCTGCGTAGCGGTAGAAATTTGTGTGCGGCTGAATGCCGATAAGCATTGTAGGGGCAGCTCTCATATAAACAAACGCCGCTCTCGGGTCGCTGTCACACTGATAAGCGAAGTCTTGCATGGGCGTAGTCAAGATCCTGGTGAGATGGGCACACGATCTTCATTTTCTGTACACTTTAAGCTGGTATAGAAGGAGGTGGTTGGGAAAAGATTTAAAATAGGAATCCAATTGTTAGTGTATAAATATTTAAAATTATGGTCGTCAAAAAATGTATGTATAAACGCTTCAATGGACTTTGTCTCCTTTCGCTATAATATATGTGTTAAAAGGCGTTATTAAATGTATACAAATAAAATGTCTTAAAATAGATACTTAATTATGCATGCCTGTTTGATGATGTGCATTTAGAAACAATTTTCAAAGGTTGAATATAAATGATCGTTCCTTCATGTACTATATTGTTATATTCAAGTGAAAATTACTTATACATATATTCGGGAGTCTCACTCCAAGAAAAGTTTGATATTTATATCGAGTGAAAATTTAAAAATAATCGTTAGATAGTTAATCTCGGAAGTTTTAAAACAAACAATTTGTTAAAATACAATACTGACCAAAGAATTGCAAGCTGAAAAAAGTCTTCAACCGTAAATTAAGATATTTATTATAGCAAGTTAGCTCCGCCTCTTCTGCGTATTCATTTCACACCCTCCCTGACAACACCTCTGGGGGTCGCTTTAGAAATTTATTTGTGTACTTGCGTTTATTAATATTATTGTTACTATGCTTCCAATCTGAGTATGATGCTTGTATGAACATTGATTTAGCATCCGCGTACATGTGCTATTTTTTATTATCTTTATAAGCATGCTTCGATTAAGCCCAGACTGATTAGGCAGAACAGCGAAAATTATAAACAAGAGAGAACGCTAAAGTCGAGCAAGCCCGACAGTGTAATACCGTGTACCCAGGTAAACTTCCGTCACTGAGTTATATGAGCCCATAGCATCAGCAAAAAGAGGAAGAAGAAGAGCGAACTTGTTGCTGCAGTTTGGGGGGTTGTACTGGCGAGAATTTGTTTCGCTAATAACTTTTCTTAGATTTGAAAATTTTAAACAACAGTAGATAATTATATATAAATTATGTGTGCAAAGTTTGATTTAGGTAGCATTTGAAATGTGGATGCTATTGACGAAATTATGTAGCGGGGAAAGGGGCGGAAAATTAAAAAAAAAAAATAAACTCGTCCTTTCTCGGACCTAGGAAAATGTGAATGCCAACTTTGGTTATTCTAGCTTTTATAGTTTCTGAGATCCTTGCGTTCATCCAGACGGACGAACCGACGGACGGACATATTTAGATCGATTTCTCTCGTCATGCTGATTCAGAATATATATACTTTATGGGGTCGGAAATGCTTCCTTCTGCATGTTACATACTTTGCACAAACCTAATATACCCTTTTTACCCTACGGATACAGGGTATAAAAAATACCTTAGTATACTTAAAAATGTGTATTCATCTACCAACTACAGCACCCTGAAACCATATCCAAAGGCTTTTCGAAACCCCACCAACACCTAACAGCAACATATACGAAGAATATGGCTCCCCTGCCCCGTGTTGACATTGACAAGCCGAAATTCGATCAGAGCAACTATGTGGGACGTGCCAAGCATTTCTTTCTAGTCACCAATCCGCTCAACATATTCGCCACCAATGCGCAGTTGGAACGGGCGCGTCAAATTGTCCTGAAATATCGCGCCGGCAAGGATGTTCCCGAGTGTGCCACCATCGAGGATATATGGAAGGCCAAGTATCTGTACGATTCTGCATTTCATCCGGAGACGGGCGAGAAGCAGTTGATCATTGGACGCATGTCGGCTCAGATGCCCATGAATATGCTGATCACCGGCTGTAAGTATTTGCCACAACCTCTCCAACTCCTGTTGTTGTTGTTGTTTGTACTTTTTATATGGCACGAGGCACGGTTTTGTGATTCAATTAGAAAATTACAACGATTGGCTTCCGTGTGCCCACAGCATAAACAAAATTTTGTTGATTAATAAACAAGCTATTCAAGCGTTAAATTTTTTCTCCGTTGTTGGCTCTGCTGCTGTCGTTGGTGTCCACCACTAGGCATGATGACCTTCTACAAGTCCACGCCGGCCGTTGTCTTCTGGCAATGGGTGAATCAAACGTTCAATGCCATAGTGAATTATACAAACCGATCGGGCACATCGCCCATTAGCAATCAGTATGTAGAAATTCGATATAAATTTAGTATGCTTTCTTCAAATGCGTTACGTTTTTTTTTGCAGACAACTAATTACCTCTTACTGTCTGGCCACTGGAGGTGCCCTCGGAACAGCACTAACGCTAAACCATATGGTGAAGAACATGAATCCATTGGTAGGACGTTTAGTACCGCTGGCAGCTGTAGCCTCAGCGAATTGCATCAATATACCTTGCATGCGTATGCAGTGAGTAAAATTTGCCCAATTCATATATTCTGCAGCTATCTATTCAGAGCGGACTTCTTATGAAAGGTTTATTTGATAATATTATTTATGAAATTAATGGGTTGAGACTTTTAAGGGAAAAAATTCTAATTTTCGTTTTCAACTCCATAGGCTTTGATTTTAATTATTTTAAAATTAAAACTGATTAAAATTAAAAAAAAAAACTGGCCTAACATTATCGGATTGTATATTACTATAGAAGCATTAAAAACCATTAGTCTAGGATTTGAAAATCACGGAAAGGGTGAAGAAATTAAAAAATAAAATTTTATCACGACAAAATAGTTTGCTACTGCACTAATATTCGGCTTAGGTTGAAGTCATATTGAAATATACATAGAACAGAAGCATTACATTTAAGACAGGTTTTTATATTTCGAAAATGAATTACACATTACCTCCTACAATTTAAATATTATTATTTCTTTTTACAGGGAGCTGCGCAATGGCGTTGTTCTGGTCGATGAGAAGAACAACGAGGTGGGCATATCGACAAAGGCAGCTTTTGTGGGCATTTCTGCTGTGGTGGCCAGTCGTATATTTATGGCCATGCCAGGAATGACGCTAACACCTCTTTTGGTTAACACTCTCGAAAAGCGGGGATTTTTCAAGAAGTATCCACGCGCTAATGCGCCCCTACAAACCCTTTTCTGTGGTTTTGTGCTTCTCTTCGCCACGCCATTGGGCTGCGCTTTCTTTAGTCAGCGAGCGGCCATCAAAGTCGACAGCCTGGAGCCTGGAGTGCGTGAAGATATAAAGAAGAAACGTCCTGAACTGGGCACCGTTTGGTACAACAAGGGCTTGTAAGCCTAAAGAAATGAACGAGCTTAGCTGAGATCGAGGCCAGTCTGGGAAGTTGACAATAATTTTTATTTTGCTTTCGTTATTTATTTGTTGGACTCAATGTGCATTTATGAGCATTTTTTTTAAAAAACGCGCACACACACTTACATTTATATCAATCAGATATGAAGAGAAGACATTGTTGTGTAGTATAATTGTTGAAAATCAATACAAACATAAGTACCAATGCACGCATGTTAATATAAGCAGATAATAATCTTATGTTATCTACAAGTTATCTGTCACTGTTGCATACGAATGTAAGCATAAAGAATATGTATAGCAAAAGTGTCAGTCTCCAATAAAACTCTAAAGCGAACAGACGCACGGCGGTCCGCGACTATTGTCTTTTACTTTACTCCTACTGAGCCCTTCCCTTTTCAGCGAATATATAATCTATTCAATAGGTTATGGGCCCAGGGCATATAGGCTCATAGGAGAAGTTCAAAGTATTGTGAAATAGTAATCGTTTGGTGACTCAAGAAATATAACATTTAAAAAATGAGTGCGCTATATCAAATAGACAAATTGGAAGAGCATAACTATGACTCATGGAGCATACAGATGCGATCTGTCTTAGTGCACGCGGAATTGTGGAGTGTGGCATCAGGTGCTGAACCTAGTAATACTGAGAGTTCAAGGCCAAAAGATGAAAAGGCATTAGCAATTATAACGCTAAGTGTAAAAGCTTCACAATTGGGCTTCATTAAAAATTGCAACACTTCGTACGAGGCATGGAAAAAGTTAAAGGACGTTCATCAGCCGAGTGGACCTGTACGGAAAGTGTCGCTGTACAAGAAATTGCTAGGCAAACGCATGTTTCAAGGCCAAAGCATTTCAAGTTACATACACGAATTTAACGAAATTCTGGATGGTTTGTGTACAGTTGGCATCGAATTAAATGATGAGTTAAAAACAATCGTGTTGTTGTCAAGCTTGCCCGAACCATACGAAAATTTTGTCGTCGCCATTGAGACGCGTGACAATTTACCGTCATTTGATGTGTTATGTATCAAGCTGATGGAAGAGGGAGAGCGCAGAGGCAATGCAGATGGAGAGAGCGAGAATGCAAGAGCATTTATAGCTACGCAGCAGATCGTCGCGCATTCCAAAGCGAATTCAAAAAGGAATTCAAAAATCGTCGTTTGCTACAACTGCGGCGAAAAAGGGCACTACAAGGCACAGTGCAAGCGTGAGAAAATTCGCGGTGAAGGGAAAAAGCAATCGACAAAGAAAGAGATGGAAAAGCAGAGCAGCTTGTTAAATGCGTTGGACGTTGGAAAGATAGAGAACAACATGTGGTGTCTGGACAGCGGAGCAACAAGCCATATGTGTTGCGATAAGACGTTATTTTCAAAATTTATTGCGCACACTGAAATGATCGGTTTAGCTGACGCTGGTTTCCTGAAGGCCGAAGGCAGAGGAGAGGTGAAGTTACAGACAGAACTTTGTACCTTGGTGTTGTCAGATGTACTGTATGTACCGAAAATGAATGGCAACTTTATGTCCGTCAGCCGGTCAGTGCAAAAGAACAATGTTATACATTTTGGGCCACATTTTGCTAAAGTTATACAAAACGGCGAGTGTATACTGAAAGCGAATAAAGTTGGGAACCTTTATATGTTTCAAGGCAAACAAAATAGGTGTTATTCCGCAACTGAATCAGATGGTACATTGTGGCATAAGCGTTATGGCCATTTAAATTTTACCAGTCTGAAGGAAGTGATCAGCAAAGAGCTAGTGCGTGGTATTGGAAAGGTTTTTTTCCCAGACAACTTGAATTGCAAAACGTGTATGCTAAGCAAAATACATGTACAGCCATTCCCAAAGGTAAGCACTAACCGTGCCGAAGAGCTGTTGGAACTGGTTCATGCTGATGTATGCGGCCCATTCGACACGAAGTCACTTGCTGGATCCAAATACTTTCTGACCTTCATCGATGACAAGTCCAGGCGTATATTTGTTTATTTTTTGCGGAAGAAAGATGAAGTGTTCAGTAAGTTCGTCGAATTTAAAAACTTGGTTGAACGGCAAACAGATAAAAAGCTCAAATGTATTCGAACCGACAATGGAGGCGAGTTTGTCAACACAACATTCAACGGTTTCCTGAAACACCATGGTATTGCAAGGCAATTGACCGTGGCTTATACTCCGCAGCAGAACGGCGTGGCGGAAAGAGCAAACCGGACATTAACGGAGATGTCCAGATGCTTATTGGTGCAGTCGGGCCTAGGCGAGTCTTTGTGGGCCGAAGCAGTCAACACAGCAGTATACATAAGAAACAGATCACCTACCAGTGCACTGAACAACCTGACTCCAATGGAAGCGTGGACAGGTAAGAAACCCTGTGTTAGCCATCTAAAAGTTTTTGGTTCCATTGCAGTTGCACTTGCAAAGGGTCCCCGTAAAGGCAAATTCAAACCCAAAGGGCATGAGTACCGTATGGTTGGGTATTCGGTAGCAGCCAAAGGCTATCGGTTATACGACCCAGAGACGAGGACGATTGTCGAAAAACGAGACATTCTATTTGATGAGCGTTGTGGTGGTCATACCAATGAAGATACCGTTACGGTAGATTTTCCTGCATGCGAGGTTCAAGAGCATGTCACTCACACGGATGGTGACAGAAGCATCGACGACGATGACAGTGAGCACAGTTCTGACGACAGCAGCTCCAACGCATATGAGAGTGCAGTCGAAAAAGAAGACTCTGACGAGGATACTGTGAAGATTGGGCCAGGCCGGCCTAAAATTGTTCGAAATGGTAAACCTGGTCGTCCAAGAAAGCAATACAATGTGCTTGGAGCATTGGTTGCTAGTGACGTAATGGTTCCGACATCCTATGATCAGGCCGTTGGTAGCACACATGCAGTATTCTGGCAAGAGGCGATGCAAAAGGAATATCAGGCACTACAATCAAACGAAACCTGGCAGATGGCTGATTTACCAAAAGATCAGCGAGCAGTTGGTTGCAAGTGGGTATACAGCCTGAAACGTGACTCTGATGGAAAAGTCGAACGTTTCAAGGCACGACTCGTTGCTAAAGGGTGCTCCCAGAAGTATGGCGTGAACTATGTAGAGACGTTCTCACCCGTTTGCAGATTGGAAACCGTGCGGTTTATTTTGGCGTTAGCAGCGGAATTGAAGCTGTACCTTCACCAGATAGATGTGTGTACCGCCTATTTGAATAGCGACCTGCATGAAACTGTTTATATGAAGCAGCCACAGGGATACACAGATCCCAATAATCCAAGTAAGGCTTTATTGCTTAAAAAGGCAATATATGGATTGAAGCAGTCGGGGCGCGAGTGGAACTCCAAGCTCGATTGTGTACTACAAGGCATAGATTTTGTAGCATGTGAAAATGAACCGTGTCTTTACAAAAGGAACGGAAGAGGTGACTTATCATTAATCCTTGTTTATGTTGATGATATAATTATAGCATGCCGATCAAAAGAGGACTTGGCCAACATCAAGTCAGCCATTACAACATCGTTTGAATGTGTTGACAAGGGAGAGCTGCATTTGTTCCTTGGCATGGAAGTGCAGCGCGACGGTGAGCTTGGCGAAATTTCGCTAAGCAATTCGCAATACATCAAAGACATATTGCGTGAACATGGATGCGAGACCTGTAGACCTACAGCGACCCCACTGGATGCTGGTTTCCAAGTGATATGTACCAGCGAGCATTGTCAAAAGGTTGACATTGCATCCTACCAGTCTTCAATTGGCGAGTTAATGTGGCTGGCGCTTACAACAAGGCCAGACATATTGCATTCCGTTGCCAAGTTAGCTCAACGGAATCAAGATCCGCATGCAGAGCACCTAGTGGGTGTAAAACATGTGCTTCGATACCTGGCGTCAACTGTGGACCTGAAGTTGCACTACAAAGAGTGTGGACAACCCCTTACCGGCTATGTGGATGCAGACTGGGGTGGCGACCGCATCGATCGCAAGTCGTATACTGGCTATGTATACTACTTGGCTGGAGGACCCATATCCTGGCGATCTGAAAAGCAACGCAGCGTGGCACTTAGCAGCACGGAGGCGGAGTATATGGCTCTTTCAACTGCGTGTAAGGAGGCCATATACCTACGGCGTCTTATAGTGGAGATTGGCTGCGGTGACTCGAGTACTCCAACTATTCTTCATGGCGATAATTTAAGTGCTCAACAATTAGCTAAGAATCCTGTACACCATGAAAGAACAAAGCATATTGATATTAGATATCATTTTGCAAGACAGGTTGTAAACGAAGAACAAATTGTTTTACAGTATACATCAACCAATGAAATGATAGCTGATATTTTAACGAAAAATCTCCCTAAAGCGAAGCATGTTCATTTTACAAAGCTGTTAAATTTGATTTGAAAATTTTTGTAAAACATGTTTGCATTGAGGAAGGGTGTTGAAAATCAATACAAACATAAGTACCAATGCACGCATGTTAATATAAGCAGATAATAATCTTATGTTATCTACAAGTTATCTGTCACTGTTGCATACGAATGTAAGCATAAAGAATATGTATAGCAAAAGTGTCAGTCTCCAATAAAACTCTAAAGCGAACAGACGCACGGCGGTCCGCGACTATTGTCTTTTACTTTACTCCTACTGAGCCCTTCCCTTTTCAGCGAATATATAATCTATTCAATAATAATTTCATTCATTTACAAATCAATTTATTGATTTAACTTACTCAACACGCACCGAGAAACTCCACTGTAGCATATTTTTTAGCATGTATGGCCATGGAAAATATCAGGAATAAATTATACCACATTAAATATATAGTTTTATTTTTGTTTTTTAAAAAGAAAAGTATATTGAAGTTTTTCAAAAGAACCTTGATCGTTTAAGACCGTATCTTGCCTTTTGCGACATTTCCAATGAATTTAATTGGTGTTGGTTTGCTGGAGATGTTTGTTTTAGCCAATAATTATACGATTATAAAAAATACACACCGTTTACTAAACTTGTATTTATATAAATTAAAATAAAAAGCTTTCGTTTGTTGTTCAAAAAAGAAAATTTAAATAGAATATGAGAAAGTTTTGAATTTAACTTACATATTAAATACTAAAATAATACCGAACGTATGTCAGCTGTTTCGTGTTAGCAACACTAAGCGTTCCATAGCAATGAGCTTTATGACAGTCGCATAATTTGCTTTGTACTCAAAATTCCCAAACGCGTTTTCAATTTAGAGCGCATTTTATTCTGATCCAACTGATTTCAATCTTGGTTAATTGTATTAAATAAATAAAACTAATGGAAAACACTCCTAAAGTGCACAGGAGACTGTCGACTACGCTTAGCAATCGTCTGCATCAGAAACGCCATAGTTGTAAGTCACAAAATGCCTTATTTCCTACATTTGTATAGTACTATATTAAAATTGTCCTTGTAGCCTCACCACAAAGTCACAGAGGCGCAAGCGTAGCCGATTCCCCTGCACCACCAGTGTCGCCCACAGCGGAATTAAATAACTGTGCCAACAATGTTGAGTGCACGCCGCCAAATAAGAAGACGCTAAGTATGGATGATAGCGTGGATTTTTCGCCGCGGCTGGACATAAGCCTTTCTCCGAGCTGTATGTTCTCACAAACCCTGGCCACCGAGAGTCCCGAAGTGGGTTGGCGTTGGAATCGGAATAGTAACAGCGCAAATCGGAGGAATAATAGAGTTAATACAACCGCCGACAGTGGCTTCAATTCGGCGGAGACAGCAGAAAGAAATTTTAGAGAGCGTTGTAAGCAGAAAACTGAAAATGATAATGGTTATGTGGCCCGACGCAATCAGCAGGACAACGAACAGTGGCGTGCACAGCAAATACGCGCTCGTGAATTGCTCAAGGAGCGCTGCAATAAGTTGCATAAACAACTGGAGCAGGTCGCCAGCTCATCGAAATTATCAGTCAGTGCAAATGCAATCATTGCAGCTCCAATAACTGCTTCAGCATCAGCACCAATGCCTAATACATCTACCGCTGGCAAGCGTTCGGCTATTGCCGCCAAGCTGTCCATGCCATCGTCCATATCCCCCCCAGCGGCAACCTTATGTCACGATTCTGCACTAAACGACTTTCTTAATGACTCGGACACGGATTGCTTGTTGTTAGAGGCGACACAGCAAGTAGAGACAAAGTTTGAGCTCAGCCAGCAGATTCAAAAACCAACAATCAGAACCACACCCACCAGCCACAAGAAGGAGCAGCGTCCTTCGTTCTACATGAAGTTCCTAGAGGATGAAGTCGAAACTGAAGATTGGCTGGCGGGCCTGGACGAGGCGGTGCTGCTTGCTACTCAAGCCAAAAAGCCGCGCACTTCACTGCAGCGCTATAAATCCATGCCATCGACAGATACACCGGGGGAAACAAAGACAAGTATTGTAAACAATGCAATGGCCAAAGGTACCCGCAGCTGCAACACTGGCGCCAATAGCACCACGAACACCTTTAATCAGGTCCACTCACCCCGCATGAGACGCCATGCCAGCTCCAATGTGCTCAGTCCTGTTACATCGCATGGTAAGTCGCGAATATTAAAAATTATAATTAAATTTTCCTCTAATTCCATTTCGCATTTTCCTTTCAGTGCGCAGCAGACTTCTTGGCAGCCGGAAGTGAATTTATATTTTATTACTTCTGTATCTTTATTACCCTCACTACCTTCCATTTTCCTTTCAAGATAAAAGCAGTGATCGACCAACTTCCTACTTTACCAAAAATGCGATGCGCAAAAAGTTCTTAAATTGTCATTCACTTTTTGTTTGTTTTTGAAAACTGACCCATTCATACAGTTATACGAATACTTTAAGTTGAACATACCATTAGCCTAATTTGTAAAATTTAAATTTAAAACGAGTATAATTAAAAATTAATTGTAGTTTAAAACTGTGCTCGAAGCTAATTCTCCTGTTTACGACCCGCGCATGCGACCCACCATATGTTTTGTCCGGCGGGGGCAGCTACAACTGATGCGCCGCCCACATTGTGGCATTGGTGAGGTCGTCACCTGTCGCTATTTGGATGCCTCTTAACTACTGCGCAGCTTAGTGTTAACCAAATTATGTGACACGCACTCGAGCAACGCACACAGTGAACATTGTCTATATGCAAATGAAGGTGGCGGCGAAATTATTTTTGCATATGAGCAGCAAGCCCTGTATGAGTTCGGCGTAGGTAGAAGGATATAAAAATAAATAACTTCTACTTATTCGAACAAATTATGCTTATATCCTGCGCTATGAACGTTTAGATCTTGAAAGCATGAGAACTGGGGAAATTTAAATTATTTTTTTTTAAATTTTTATTTTATTTATTTTTATTATTTTAAGAAGATTAAGAAGTTGCTTTAGGTATGGGTCTGTTTGTCAATCGAAGTAAAAGTTTTAAATTTCATTGGGAAATTACTACAATTTTCCAGTTCTAGGCTGGTTTTGGAATATAATGCATTTTGCGTTCTTTATATTTTTGTCACTTGTCCTCCCATTTAAACGGGTTCAATTTCCATTAAAAATATCTTTGCGTTAACTATTAACAAGTCCCAAGGCCAAACTTTTGGTTTAGTAGGGATCGACCTACGAAAGGAATGTTTGCCTATCGCTGGTCAGAGCTCCTGAAAATTAATGTGTTTTACTGCCACAAAATAAAACAACATTAAATATCGCTCTGACTCAAAAGAGAATGACAAAAAAATAAAAAATGAACAAGAAATTCATTTGAACAAAAAATTATGTGTATAATTTTACTCTTTTTTAGTAGCTCATAGCAAAATGAAAGGTATATGTGCTTGTCATTAAATTTATAATTTTTGAAATTTTTGCTAAAAACCCGCACGAAGCAGCGACGTGACGCCAGTATTATTGTAAACCGAAAACAATTCCAAATTGGTAAAAAAGCTGTTTCTCATGAAATGTAAACATTTACATCTCAAATTCTTAGAAAAATGATATGCTGATATAAAGAAAGAGACTCGAATCTATTAGCAATAATGGAAAAAAATAAAATAAAAGTTGAAACCTTTAAGTTAGTTGCGTTGGCAAAAAGTATCCCATTCCACTTCCAAATGCCTCGTATCAGCTGGAAAGAGATGAAGCTTTGAATACCAGTTGTTTACTGTAGCGTGAGGCCCTTCGTACCGACTTGTCGAGCAGCCTTTTGACGTCATATGGCCCACAGCAGGAGCTGTTCGGTTGGTGGAGGTGGGGCTGAAAGTTATTGAATGAATGCTTGGTCAATTGGAAACATATGAGTTTTTTTAAGACGGCAAAACTTGCAGTTTTATGTGCGCTTTACTTTAAATGCATAATCAATTTTTATTACAGTTCTGTTGTGTTGTGAATTACTATTTTTATAATTTACGGAGGTCTTAAAGCGCATGCTGCGCCACAATACTGAAGGTCAAAGGTTAAACCACTTTGGTGCACATAAAAGACAATTTTACAATTTTTTGTTAAACCTTTTTCCTTTCTTGGTTTTTTTTTTAAGAAACAATGAAGATAAAATGAAAAGTATGTTGCCATATGTTGATGAGGCGCTATATAAGCCAATAGCAGGACAGAGAGGTTTCAGGCTCGGAGCAACAAGCCGAGCAGCGGCGTAGCAATTAAACGAAAACAAAACAGAATTGTGGCTGCAGACGTAGTGGCAGTAGCAGCGGGAGCAGTGCCAGTGCGAATATGGAAACAAGAAAAACACAGCGGAAATGGAGAAGAATAAAAAAAAAACACGATGTAGAGGGGCGTGAAACGAAGAGGGAACGATAGAGGCCCAAGTGGTGACGTCTACAAAGCACAGGCGAAACCACAAAGACGTTTTAACTTTTATGAAGCGACGCGTTGGCTGCAAAGGCAACGAGAGCTTAAGCCATACACACACACACATATAGACAAACACGCATGCTAGGTGCTCATTTACTCGTATGTGTGAGCGAGAGGAAGCGAGACATGCGCGCGAATGAAATGCCGCCCGTAGCGTAACGATTAAGTGTGTGTGCGGAGTGTGCGGAGCTTTTGAGAGCTTTGGCTGTGCTTTGCGTTGCTCGCACTGCTGTCTATGTCCATTTGGATATTCATAATGGCGTCCATTGGCGACGTTGGCAAACAGTTTTCTGCGCTCAGCGCCAACGTGAAGTTAGTGGCAACGGACGAAGCTACGCACAGTTGAGCAAAGCAAACACAAACTAGAGGTACAAGAGACAAAAACATTGGTCAAATAGCAGCAAACCAGACAAATAAATTGGAACAAGTTTCATTCAAGGAAGGAAAATAAAGAGTATTGCCTGCTTTTAGGCGTCACATTGACAAACAAACAATTACGAGCGCAGCTATTTTACGTGAGCGTGTGTGTGCGTGCGTGCAGTGAAGCGCGGCCTTTATTTTTGGCAACCCCCCCTCTTATATATATGTGTGTGTACAAGTTGTATGCCAGCGTTGCCCCATCGTTGTTGCAGAAATCCGAAACATTTTAAAAATCAACAAATCAAGTCAAACCAGTCTTAATTAAAGCTGACGACGAGGACCAAAGACAAAGACGAGAAAGAGGAGGACGATTGGTAATTGTAATTGCGAGTAAAAGGCGTGCAATGTTCATTGCATCAGCAGCATGGAGCTCAGCTGCTTCGTGGCGACTGCTGTGCATCGGCCTTTTGGGGCTTTCTATGGGTCTGCTGACCATTGAGGCAGGCTCCAGCCATGCCAGTCGATCTGGCGGCCTGGGCAATCAGGCGGTGTTCACCAGCTCGTTCCTGGTGCGATTTCGCCGTGGTGTCGACAATGACTTTGCGCACAAGGTGGCCGATAAATATGGCTTCGACAATTTGGGACCGGTGAGTACTTGTCGCATATTAAAACAAAATTAGTTTTGCTAACTTGTAGCTAAGGATAGAAAAATATATGGTTGCTACAACAGTGCGAAAAATCAATTATTCAGTGGCCGTTGGCTGGGGGACTGAAACTATAACAATAGCAACTAAAGCAGAACCAACATCAGCAACATCTACAACAAACTGCAGTTGAGTTAAAGGGCTGGCAGGCAATCGCTAATTGCGCCTGCTTAAGTGTCTGTTTTTCTCATCGTCGACTGTCGCAAGAACGTGCCTTGTAAATGCGCGTGGTGTCAAACAGCCAACGCCGAGAGCGTGTTAAGCATGTAGAAAGCAAACCACCCTCCATCGGCTGGTTTCTGACAGAATGACAGACTTCCGGCGGCGCTGCGCAACATTTATTGCATGTTCTTAGGAGCAGGCATTTTTTTTTTTTGTTTTTGACCAAAAATGTATTTTGCATGTTTGCGCGCTATATAATGGCATGCGGTACAAGGTCATTTGCTAAAAAGTTACATGTATTTACCATTTTCCGTTTACCATTCGCCATTTATGTGTTGGATATACTTATGTTTCTAGGCTTTCCTATTTCCTAAATATGTCTTTGACGGTGTTTGACTGTTGTACGAGTATCAAGCGTTGTCAGCTCTCGCTGACATAATAAATACCTCTAAGATGTCTCAGTAATTTCCTGCTTTTGACAGATTTATGACGCGTGTGTAGACTTCACACACTTGTTGCGTATTGGCTTATGTCTTGCGGTTTCCTCAGCTTAGTAATTTCAAAAGCCACATTGTCCGTATTGAATCAAAATGTTATGTTCGTAGAATTGGGTTGGTTCTCTGCCGTTAATACTTTTCTATTGTTTTAATTTTTTTTAATTTGTTTTGAGAGTACAAAGATAATTTAAAGAGAGTTTTGAAAAAAAACATCTCTGACCGTTTGGCTGTGAGCTGCGGGTCGATCTGCCGAGGAAATAAAAATAAATTACCCTCAATGCGTGGAATCCGGTATTAGATATTATTGCAAATTTTCTATTCAATATTCTATTCTATTCTTATACTATAATATTATTTTCCGTCGGGTCTGAGTCTAATTCTAATTTAACATGCTTTGGTAAGCCGAGTACTTAAGGTGTAACTGAACTGTAGCTTAGTATCTCGCAGCACTGATGGCCAATTAATTACGCCTGTCTGAATGTTTGCGTTAATTGGGTAGCAGAAAATCAAACGCAGACAATCCAATCCATCACGGCCAACAATTGCGTCAATAAAGAAATATGAAGCAGGCGCAAAAAGCAATTAACTAGTAGTATACTTATATGAGTATGTATAGTATATGTACAGAAATAAATAAATTATTCGCTTTAATTATGTTTTATATATATATGTTTTATTTGTAAAATCCATTTTGTTTAAGCACTCTGTTTCCTTTAAATTTCGGTATATATATCCATAGGTGTTTAATCCATTTAGGAACGACAATAAAAAGTGTTCGTGAATGAAAAATTTTATTTGAACTGAGTGACTATCTTTTCTTCATAGATTTTATTAATTTAAATAAAATAAATGCACACAATTGCATTTAATCAGAATATAGTATAAGGCAACACTAAATTGATGTTCAATTGTGGCATTGTTTATGCTTACATTGAATACACAAATTGTGTATATATTTAAATTGGTATCTCAATAATTATTCATCGCTAATAAAAATAATATTTATGCCACAGCACAGTTACTAATATAGTTGTTATGGTTTTTTGAAATTGTGGTCTTTTTTCTATCTTAGTATCTACGTTCAACATATTAATATTTATTTTTTTAAATTTCTTTTCATTTTTTTCTAAAAAATTTGTATACAATTTATTAATCCAGTATTTTGCTACCAATATCGCGGCCAAAGCTTGTTGGACATTTTTTTTTTCTCATTTCAACACAATCAATACGCTGGCTATATTATGTATAAGTATTATAGTTACGCAAAAGAAAGGCTTCTTGTGATGGCAGAACTTCCATAACAGCTTCCTCGTAATTGGAAATTCCTGTGATATCTGGTTTGGTAGTAGCTCACAACTTATGTATATATATGGTTGTTTGTGCACAAATGTACATCCGTAATTGCACAGCTTTACTTGCCTTTTCACGATCAAACAAACATGTACACGCATACAGGTACCTAGCTCTTACTGTTTCTGCCACTGTTGCTAGTTGTTATCTGAAAGGTTTCGTTGTTGCCGTAATGTGTACATTGACTTTATTGCGACATCACAATAACGTAATGTTGTCGTCGACATCGTCGTCTGGCTTACGCTCAATTGCACGGCAGTAGCTGATGCTGCTGCACACTCCTTTTACACATTGTCATGACAAGCAGATTGCACAAGTTTTGCTGACGACCCGCGACTAATTGCACCTGCATGTTGTACTACAGTTTTTCCATTTTCGAAAGCAGCATCCTTAGGCGCACAGGTCTTAGGCAAGTGTGCGTTCGGGGACAGCTATGGCAACAACAAGATTCCGTGCTTAGCCTTGACTTAATCATTTGTTCGCAATTGCCTTGCCGCTAGCATTAACAGATTTTCGTAAATGTCAAAGGTTGTCCAGTATTAAGCCTTATCAGCACTTGTTTAGGCCAAATCTAGCTCAACTTGGGCTTAATGAGAATGGGATTTTAAAAATAGATGGCAGCGCCAAAAGTTAATTAAAAGGCTTTTGCTGCTTTGCCCATGCGTTAGCCCCCGCTGTACTTTGACTTGACCAGGATGAGGCTTGATAAGGCCAGATCTCGCTTAACAACAATAGCGCAGCTAAATCTATCGCGTACCATGTTCAATGGAGTACCATAAAAAAGAAACATGGAATCATGGAATCTGTTGCGCCTACGCCAGGCACATGAAGCGCTATCAAATCATCAGGCGAAAAAAATAGGGTCAATGTGGAAAACATTTTCTATAAAAGCAAATACACGTTGTCTCTTATCGCTATCTTGCATGCGCATTGCATTCCCAGGCTTTGTTACCTGTTGGCGCTTGTATGGGACTGTGTGTGTGTGTGAGTGAGATTTTAACGTTTTTGATGTTATGGGCTTATCGCAAATGAAAACGTTAGATGTAAAAGTCATTCGATACAAATCTCGTTGTATTTTCGATTAACGAAATTGCGAATATCTTGCAATTGTGCGTCACATGTACGTGTTCATGAACCTCAGAAATGGCAAAATGCTGATGAGATAAGTAACTTTTTATACTTTTTATACATGAAATGTACAAGAGTATATTAGGTTTGCGGGAGCTGAAAATGTAACAGGCAGAAGGAGGCGTGGCAGACCCCACAAAGTATATATATTCTTGATCAGCATGACAAAACGAGTCGATTTAGCCCTGTCTGTCTGACCGTCTGTCCGTATGATCACCTAGATCTCAGAGACTATAAGAGATAGAGAACCCAAATTTTGCACAAAGATGTCTTATGTGTGTACGCTATACGAGTTTGTTTAATTTTTTTTGATTTTCCCCCCCGCGATTTTTTCCAACTCCCGTAATTCTTGGAACTTCGAACTCAAATTTTTCAAATACCCCCAGTTGGTTATTATGTGTCAGTATGCCAAGTTTCACTATGATAGACCGATTTAACAAGAAGTTATAGCCATAAATATATTTGCTGCTGCCCGTGGCTCTTGTTGATGCTGGTGCTTTGGTTAACTGCACATATGTTTACACAGACACGAATAGATGCGCATAGGCAAAAATACACTCACACAGACGCAATTGCTATGTAAATGTGCAATTATGCACCATTTACGTGAGTTCGAATACCGAGATAGGTAAAATCGATCAAAATTTTTTTTTTTATTTTCTTATTTTTTTTTATTTTCTATAATTATTGTAAACATGTGTACAGAGTATTTCAAAGTCGGGACACCCGACTTTAGCTTTTTTACTTGTTTATATTTTCACTAGCGTATCCGGTTTGCGTTGCTGCGCCACTGAATTGTAGTGGTTTTTAAGCTTTCCGACACATCTTTCCCAATACCTCCTTCACTTTTTAGGGCTTCTATTAGATCCTTTATTATTGTATTATTATTATTATTATTATTATTATTGTGCCGTTCACCTTACTTCGTCTGTACAAAAGATACCCAATCGCCTCCTGCTTGTGTTTCTTGGGTCAGATATGGTCCCGTTCTTGTTCGGTTTCTATGGCTCTGGAAGTAGATGCCCTTGCGCAAAAATCTTGCAAACGTGATTCGCATTTATTGGCATTTTCAGTTGATCTTTTTTCGCTCATCGTTTTTGATTTTGCGGTTTTTTTTTTACCAAAGGGTAAAATGCTATACTAGTTTTGTATGTAACACACAGAAGGAGGCGTGGCAAAGTATATATATTCTTGATCAGGGTGACAAGCCGAGTCGATATAGCCATGTCCGTCTGTCCGTTTGTATTAACGCAAGGATCTCAGGAAGTACAAAAGCAAGAATTTCGAAATCGAATTACCTACATCCCTTTTGTGATTGTCCGTATGCCAAGTTTCATTACGATAGGTTAATTATGAAGAAAGGTTAATTATGAAGAAAACTCTGCCCGCACCTGTTGTTGTTGCTGCTTTGACATAATTATGTATGTAATGCACACTTACATATGTACAAGTACACAAATTAATTATTTAAATTTATTTATATTAATTATTATTACTTTTTTTTTGTAGGGTATACAGGGTATTTAAGAGTTGAGCCTGCTCGACTTTAGCATTCCTTTCTTTTTTATATATAGAAGATTAATTCAAAGCCTATGTATGTATGTAAGCTACAATACATATTTGCTGTTTGATTTATTAAAAGCAAATTTGTTGTGAACAATTTGAATGACCTGAAGGCACGACAGAGCAGTAATTGGCTCGCGCTAGTCAACAACATTTTCCTATATATTAAAATGTACAGAGATGTACTATGCACTTAAACTTGAACAATCAATCTTGTCAATTTGAAATGTTGTTTCTCATTGTTGTTTTAATATTAATGCTGACCATATGTTTATGGGATGTCATTCTGTAATATTGTTTGTGAATTACAATTATTATTGTTATATTGGAAGTAAATGGGAGTAGAATAGCTTAGATTACTTTTTAGCGGTTGCTTTCAAGATGTGTAGAAAACGAAGCGCATGTTGGTTACCATAAGATGTATTAGTATTTGCACAAAGCGTAAAAAGGGTCAATTAGGCGAACTTTTTGTATATCAAGAGCAACTTGCTAACATTTGTAGCCAAAGTTAAAGTTTCTTCTTTTTCACATTTTGTGAGTACACCAAAAAAGTTGATTCTTTCACTTATTTCCTGAGGATGCAGCCACGGGACATTAACATTTAAGCTTACATCAAATCAAAAGGACCTTTTATTTTAGGGGCAACGATTTTAAGTTTAGCAATTCGTTTTGGCATATTTTCAAGAATTATACTCTGGGGAATTAAGGAATAAGGCGCACAAAGTGGGATTGCTGTACTCGTACATACTTGTAAGTACAGCGCCAATTTCAATTTTGTGCTTAACTAAATACATATGTTTTGTGATTGTCCCAAGGAACAATGTAATGAATGTAAGTAAAACAGCTGGCTGTTTTTTTTTCTGCCTAGACACGCACACAAAAGCATATACGCGGAAAAATATATACATACACCCACGAAAATAAGTGCTCTGGTTTGCTTTGCTTTGCAATTTTATGCCCGCTGCCGCTGTTTAATGACAATCAAATACAAAGCCAAGCGCCGTTGTGGGCACTTTAGTCCCAGCGCAGGATATACGAATGTAAGATGTAAGAAATAAAGGAATAAAGAAACGCAGCGTTTTCATTTGCCGTGGCTAATGCCTCAAAGCATATTTTGCGTTTGTCTTTTGTTTCGTCTTTTGTTGAAAATTTTCTGACGCCGCTTGTTTTGTGCCTGCGCTTAGCCTTTAGGCACACACCCACACCCCAGTTGTAGCTCGTAGGGGTTTGTGTTTAATAACTTTAAAAGCCAACAAACTCACACCTGGTGCTTAGCGCTAATCCCTGCAATTCATACAGGGGACTGGCTGCTTGCTCTGCCTACATGTGCTCATATTGTTGTTTTCATGTTGTGTTAGCTCACACAAGCGCATGCTTGCAGCATGCATGCAACAACGGCCACAACATCAACACGCAACCTTATGTAGCAGCCTGAAAGCATGCTACACAATCGTTGCATGTAGGGATTTGATAGATTTTGATTGACGAGCGATCACGTCCATGTTCATGTTTTCTTTAAATAATGAAAAAAGATGGGCTTAAATTAACAAAATCATTTCCAAAAATAGTTTAGGACTGCTTTCCCCTCTTAAAACATCAGTGATCAAACTTTGTGGCAACAACAGGACCCAAATGTGTCGTATCGCCACCGTGCTCAGCATTTTAACGTCAGTGGAACCACTTTGCGGCGCATTTTAAAGGACGATTTGCAAAATAGTCCAATGGGTAATCCTGTGAACTTTCGTCTTATTTCTGTACTCTGTCAGTGTTTGATTCGTAAATAAATAAAATTGTAAAATCGAATTTTAAAAAAATGCAGCTGCAAATGCCGATGAACGCGAATAACGTTTGCAAGACCTTTACGAAAGAACAACTACGCCCATCCATATCTAGAGCAATCGAAACGAAGCAAGTACGGAAGTCAGGGCTCCGGCAAATGCGGAAAAGGACATCCACATCTGATCCAACAAACACCAACAGGGGCCGATGGACATCCTTTGTACAGACGACGAAAGGTGGAGGACAGTGGGTACTCAATCAAGGACGTAATCGAAGCCATAAAAAGCGAAGGTCGTATTGGGAAAGATGTGACGTCGGAAAGATTAAAAAGCACTACAATTCAGTGGCGCACCAAGGGAAGCCGCAAACGCTAATCATCAATAAAAAAGATTTTAGTTCGAAGAATGTGTTTATCAAAGCACACCATCATACTTTTCGTTTTAAGAAAAAACATTTGTTACAATGAAATACCCTGTTTCCCAAAAATCTTCAGGCGCACATAGCGGAAGCAAAACTGAGAAGAAGAGCGAACTTGGTGCTGCAGTTTGTGGGCGTATTGCTGGAGTGAAATTCGCTTCGTTAATAAGTTTTCTAAGAATTTGCCGATTTGGATGACATTTGAAACTAAAGCAGATAATTGTATATTGCAAAGTTTGTAGCATAGAGAGGAGTGGGGGGGGGGGGAATTAAATAAACTGGTGTTGCCTAGGAGCTAGTAGCGTTTACATACCATGTTTTGTTATTGCGCGCTCAGTCATTTCCGAAATCTAGGCGTTCATCCAGACTGACGGATGGACGCACATGACTTGATCGATTTCCACAAACCTAATTTGCCTTTTCACCCTTCGCATATAGGGTATAACAATGTGAGGGGGTAACATTTTCCAAACGTTCGTAAACTATGTTTTGCACGATCTAAAATTTAATATCAAATAATAAAGCTTTTACTTGCACAAGCACAAACGCCAACGCCCTAATAATGCATCAGACATTCTACTTTGTTCTAAAATAATATGCACAAGCTGTGTTCTTGGTCGCAATCTGAATATTGTGGACCATTAATATGCAAGCATCATTTGACCTGCATGCTAAACTTTGAATTGTTAATTCGTGGAAACTCGCTAGCTTGGCAGCTATATAAATAAATGCATAGAAAAGTTATTACTCTTTAGATGCTGCAGCAGATAAAGTTAATAAATGACTTTAGGTCATTTACATAATGTTTTTTAATATTGTGATATATTTTCTTCATACTTTATGTTCATGTCGTTTCTCATTTGTTATGAGAGTCTTGTGTTTATTCAAAATACAAATTTTACAAATTTGCCCACAGACGTCCCATTTGTGCGGCAGAACTGCTGCCGACCCTTTGCAAATGAATGGCGCATTCGTTGGCAATTTGTAACCGTAGGCAAACATATGTTGGCAAATATAAGACAAACAAAGGACACACTCACACATATTCCAAGTGCACGCTGGCCAAATAGAGACGAAAAGGTTTTCATAGGACCGCAAAACCGCACACACCAACATACACTGACAAGGCAAAGGCCATATCACGTATACGCTTAATATGTCAAGTCGATGCGTGTTATTTATTTATTTTTAGCACTGAGCACCAAGTTGGAGCAGTGTTGGATCTGTTTTTGCGCCTGTTAGAGCGAAGAACTCTCGCATTAATAGCTTTGTACTGAAATTTCACTGCGTGTCAGCCTGACAAACCCAATGGGGCGCCTAACAACAATCTACGATATCAAATGGAGGAGGTGGCTAACACAACACAATGTTGAAGTGCGAAACTGTAACACATCGTCCGGTTGTTTTTTTTTTTTTTTTTTTAAAGAGAAGAATTTTGTCCTTTCGGGTGTGGCAGTCCCGTTTGATGAATTTGTGTACAACTTTGCAAAAATGTATAGAAGTCTAAAACGCTCATCCTTTTCGGAGGAATAGATAGAAAAGTCAGTATAAATGGTTAAAAATCTAATGTTTATACTCTGTACATGAAATGTAGAAGAGTATATTAGGTTTGCAGGAGCTGAAAAATGTAACAGGCAGAAGGAGGCGCAAAGTATATATATTCTTGATCAGCGTGACAAGACGAGTCGATCTAGCCCTGTCTGCCTGTCTGTCTGTCTGTCCGTCCATATGAACACCTGGATCTCAGAGACAATAAGAGATAGAGACACCAAATTTTCCACGAAGATGCCTTATGTGTGTACGATATACGAGTTTGTGTTATTTTTTTTTTGATTTTTTCGAATTCCAATGATTTTAATAGTTATTCTGTTATTCGGGACGGAGACAAATACAACAAATCAAAACCCATGAAAATTCATCTTGTCGTTCTCGACTTCTACGTGTTCGAACAAACATGACAACACTATTCGTCGTTTGTTCTCAAATTTTTTTGAGCACGGGACAGTGGAAGATCGTCCACATGTTTTTCATCAACGACCAAGACGTTCCAATGAACTGATTGAAATGGTAAGGTAGAGTGTTGCCCAGGACCCAAATGTGTCGTATCGCCACCGTGCTCAGCATTTTAACGCCAGTGGAACCACTTTGCGGCGCATTTTAAAGGACGATTTGCATTTGTTTCCGTATAAAGTGCAATTAACTCAAAGAATTTTGCCAACAGACTGTCCACGTCGCTTGGAATACGGCCAAACAGTTGCTCGAATGGTTGACACTGAACCTGATTTTTGGAAGCAAATTTTGATGACTGGCGAGGCCCAGGCGGCGTTAACAAGCAAAATTTCCGCATTTGGGGAACGGAAAATCCACACGAGATTCATGAAACACCATTGCATGATCAAAAAGTGACTGTTTGGGCCGGTGTCTGCGCCAAAACCATCATTGGGCCATTTTTCTTCAAAGAAGGCGAAACAGTTGATGGGAATCGATATCGGTGGATGTTGGCTCATTATGTCTGCCCGCAGATGCGTGAAAAAGGTCTGAACGGTTACTGGTTTCAACAAGACGGTGCGCCATGCCATACTGCAAATAAAACAATTCAGTTTTTACAACAAAAATTCCTGGACGTCTGGTATCAAAAAAGGCGATATTGATTGGCCACCCAGATCTCCAGATTAGACGCCTCCGGACTTCTTTTTGTGGGGAAATTTTACAGACCCAAATTAAATAATAATATCTCATACTTGAAAATCGGTTGTTTATTTTCAAAGATATTCAATGTTTACATACCGACATAAAAGATGGCACACCCTGTATATTTAATATATATATATAGATATTATTATATACATTTTTTAATGTAGGATAAATTTCATTTATTTTTTTTATTTTGTATAAGCATTAATCACTTAACTCTGACATGCCTGACACAAAACTTGTTGCAAATATTTGTTAGATTTGTAATAAAAAAACGCTTGTAGCCCCTCAGTAAATGTATTATACATTTTATACATATTTAACGATATGGATATGATATGGCTTTTCATTTAATTTGCACACACAGGAGTTGTGTCCATTTAGGGTAGATACGATAATGCTCCCTAATGCTAATTAAAAAGTTTTCAGGCTGCCAATTAATTGCGGCCATGGCGCTGGCAGGCCCCCACATTTTTTTTCCTAATTTGCATTAAATTCTGTCACAACAAGGCCTTCATGCTTTTGTTTTTGAGTGTTTCTTGTTTTATTAGGCCGAGAGAAGCGTGCAAATGTATACATACCTATTCCAATTAATGTGTGAAAAGAGACCTTAAAAATAGACAGTACGTAAGCAAGTAGCTTCGGAAAAAAAGTTGTAAGAGATGGATGTGTAGGTGGGGTTGGCGACCTCGGCACATATGGCGAGCTTAACGTATAGAATAGAAAAGTATTTCTCCGTGCGTCTGTTTGTGGAAAACATACAAATATAAACTCAATTTGTTCTGTCAGCACTTGAGTGCCATAGACGAAGAGCTGGGGTAAAAGTTAATCAAATTGATGAAAACAGAAAGAATGAAATGAATGAAATTTTTGAAATGCGTCGACAACTAGAGACAGAAAGTCGAAGGCAGCAACCATCTGTTGGCTAAATAATTAAAAAAGTTTCAAGTTAAACTCAGTCTGCAGTTCATTTATGTTGCGCATACTGAGTAGAATCAGTCGTAAGTAAGAAAGTATTTATCAATACACAATGAATAGAGAAGTTCTTAAGCTGGCAACATTATTTTATATAAGTAGATTTCATTTTCTTGCAATTGCGGGAATGTCAAAGCGGCTTGGTGAGCTTCTATTTTTCATACTTTTATTTTTTGTTGACGAAGCCGATAAATTGAATTTTTAAAAAATGTCTGTGCTGCACGGCATGGCGCCTACGCGTTCTGCTGACAAAAGGCAGACAACCAAAATTAGATAAGAATCATAAATTTAATTATCCATATATACGTACATAGCTGCATGAGATTTTTATTTAATTTCGCCACTCACACACAAAGAGCGGTACCCAAGTAGACACACGCACGCTCATTTGCTGGCTTTGTGAAATCACGCATACGCAATGTGGCCAGCGGCAGCATGTCAATGTCAACAGTAGGCTACATAATTTTGTTGCCATCGGGCAAAGTCGTTTTTGCTCCAAATAGCAAAGCGTCTTAAGTGATTATAAAACGAAGAAAGACAGGCAGGGCGAAGGAAAAAAGTGGAAGGAAAGGGCGTTGCATGTTGGCCTTTATCTTGCCAGCTGCCACATTGCATTTGACCTACATTCGTGCGACATTTGCTTAAATGCAGCTCGTTTAGTTCAAACATTGCACTTAATTAGTTTTCAGTGGGGTGTCAGCAGCGCCACCTGTTGTTCAAGCTGCCCTACTTACCACAAATTGAATTTGATGTCAACATAATGTACTGTTCCATATAATTCGTAAGAGTATATAAAGAATACGCACAGTGGTGCACCACTGTGCACACGGGCACTCAGGCAAGGGATGATAATATTTAGCCGAAAAACAACTCCACTTCTGAATATTGAAGTTTGAAAAACAATAAAAACTTAAACATTTTTTGTAATGCTTGTAATGTGTGATGAATAAGTTTTGCGCAAGCCAACACTGTTTTAATTGCTTTTAACACTAATATTTTGGGACAAAGACACTATATACTTGTACATATGTTTATTAAGAGCCTTTCGTTTTCCGCTTTTACCTTAACCAACTTCCGCAGATATTTCTGTGTCCACAACAAAAATTTCTTTGTAACTTTTCATCGATATAGGCATGACTTTTGGAACCATAACTAGGAACAATAAACTTCGTATGTAGGCAAGTTTCTTACCATAGTTTCCTTCTATAAAGTCGAACAGTTTCAATTTCGTACAAGCGGGGTAGGAAATGCATTAAAAAAAGTTTAGTTTATGAAACAGGAGTATTTCTGTCCGAGAAGAATCTCAATTTGCTTTTACTTTCAATAATTATTCAGTTAAATTTTCATTAGTATCAAAACATAGCTCAATATATACTTAGTGAAGCCCCTCTTTTCTATAATTTAAATTCAAGATTATTTTTGTGTGTCTCTGGGATTTCTTTTGGCCTTACTTTCCTTCCCTGCTTTGAGACCAAAAATTAATCAACTTACAATACTTGACATACCATTCTAATTTTTTTTTGGAATTACAGTCGTTCTCATTAAAACTTGTTCGTAATGCATTGCAAGCTACGGTATGAGGTTCGTGTGCTCAACATTTCTTTTCTTAGGCTTGTGCATTGACTTCAGTTTCAAATGTCTTGTCTTTGTTTGCACGCAACTTGGCGCGACTTTGTAATAAGTTACCATAACAATTGGCTGGGCATGACGCATTTTAGCTAAATCTTAGGCAACAAATCAAAGTCGAGCCAACGACTTGCATGCCTCAATCTGCAGCTTCATCAATGCTTATTAGGCGAAGGGCGGTGGGCGCAGATCTGTTGTTTGTCTTTACTTCGCGGCACATCCTGTTGAATTATTCAGCAGCTGCTACGTTGGCACTTCGAAGTCGTCTTTGCGTTGAGTTCCTCATTATTTGGCGTTTGACAGCCTGAGAGACACGCGCAATCCAATACACATACACACACACATACTAATACTGTAGTTTGTCTTTATCATTTTGCGCTGAAAAATTTACATCATTTATTGACGCTTTTTAATATGCCTCGCTTGGATTTACATACTGAGCTTATTTTGGCAAATCTTTGCGGGCTGGCAATTCCATTTTGTTTACATTCTTCTTAAGGGAGTTGGAGAGAGAAGTAAACGCGTCTGGTAAGAGTCGCATATAGCGGATATACTATATATCAGACTTTTAAAGCCTACTTTTGAGAGCCACTGCTGTAAGGTAATGCCTACAAATACTTTAAAGACTATCGAGTGTGCAGCGTGAATTTTGATTGATTGATTTGTGGCCCCTGGAGGGGAGCCTTGATTGTTGAAGTGGGCACACGCGCACGTTGTTGTTGGTGCTATTGTTGTTTGGCTAATTAGAGCAATTGCAAAAGTAAAGAACATTTCGTACCCAGTATGCACCCACACAGAGCTTATCACTCTATCTAAAATATACGTATGGGAAAACACAGCACAGTAGTGCGGTCTAATACCAGTCTTGTTGTTTGCCGCTGATAAACTGCTTGTTGATAAAAAGCTTTCTGTCATTTACTGACGTCATTAGGACAATCGTTTGATATACGAGGCTTTTCGGTTAGTTTGCGAATTGGCACAAGTGCTGGAGGTTAGAGAAGCACAGAAAATATTTGATAATGCAAATAATACTACTTGTATAAGTGGTTCAGCAATCCAACATAAGCCACTTTTGTTTGTGTTGTGTGTAGCTCAAATGAGTTTTATTAAATTTGCAATAAATTAATACAGTTTACAATGTCGGTAGTAGTATGTTTAAGTTGTGGCAGCTCCACTCTTGAATACCATTTCACCATAGACATTGAACTGAAAAAGATACAATGTGAAAGCAAATAGATGACTATGATTACGAGATCTTTATAGACAGAATTAGGAGTAAGACTAACTTTTCCATTGGTCTGATACGCTTTATACTTGTACTCGTTTATATGTAAATTATTTGGCTTTCTAGTTTGCCCTTTATATATACTTTTGCATGCAGGGTATAGTGTTCTTGGTGAAAATCGATGTATTCAATATCTTATATCTTATCTGTTCCCTGTTTCAATTCGACGAAGTATTTATGGTTTTATTTGAAAAAAATCATTAACTTTAACTTTAAATTTTATTTAATCATAGATATGGCTGTTTCACAGCATATTTGATCAACAGTCGCGGACGTCTTATGATATTATGGATATGGGCAATTCACTGCCAGTTTCAGACTGAGACTCTGATGCCGCAGCAATGCTGGCCCTACTTTCAGCTTTTCTCTTCTCAAAGTGTTCAAAGAGGTCACAGCAATCTGTATTATTTATGTTCTTCCAACCATCAGCCGTAACATGATAGAGGCGAACAATGCCGCCTGAGTAGGCATCCCTATGCGCTGCGTTACAAATGGAGCGACATGCCAGATCATAGGCCTCTCTATCAGTCATGTCCCACTTGAAGAAAGTGTCTAACAATCCAAGGGCAAGGGTGGAGCCACTTCCCACCGCAAACTCCGTGTGATCTACAAGATAGCCTTCTGAGTCCAAGTAGATTAGCTTGGGAATATCGCCATCGAAGCCAGCTAGCATCATGCCCATAGAGAGACCCATGTCCCTATATTGATGGATCGTATTGGCCAACATGTTTGCGGCCGAGATCACTGTTATGCGCTTTCCATAACGCAGCTCGTACATACGACACTCTTTAGCCAACACTCGATCCCAGTAGGTGCAATCGGCAGCCCCGCCAGCCATTGTGATCAGCATATAATCATTGAGCTCAATTATTTTCTTCATGTGCTGCGAGCCAATAAAGTCCCCGCTGGTAGAGCGTGAGTCGACGCAGAGGATGATCCCGCCCTGGTATATGAAGCCCAGTGTTGTGGTTCCATGTTTGAACTCCATGCATACACCAGGGCTTCTAGCCAATATTTTGGGTAGAGTCTCAGCTGGCTGAGGGTAAGCAGAAACGAAAATAAAATATAAGCGAATCGGATACATTTTTGTTTTATTTATTCTCTACCTTTTCAAACGGTGGCGCTAATAAGGCGTAATGATTACCTAAATTGTGTGTCCCTAGTCTTAGTTCGTTTTTCTCAGATTCTAAAACGAATGCGTCGTTCTTCATCATGAAGGGCAATTTGTCCATACCGCAAAGTCGTTGAAGAGCCATGCCGAATCTAAAGTATAGTATCTAAATCTAAAATAAATTCATAAAATATGTCAGAAAGCTTGTAAGCATAAAATGATAAATTTTGTTATTTTTAAACATGCCTACTAAAAGCGTTAAATGTAAGCTACCAATATATCCTTTAATATAAGGCAATGCTCTTTGCTTTAAGGTATGCTTAAGCTAAGAATTTAAGCAGAGATGAGAGGGACTGCAGGAATATTAGCTAAGATTGTATTTGAATTATACATCAATCATGCCCACTCTCGAGAAAAACTAATCTCATGCACTACTGCATTTGTTAGTTTTCATTTTCACGATAGATATTTTTGTCAAAGAATATTTCTAAAACAACAAGTCAGGGTGTTGCCACTTACAAAAAACAAATACACAACTTGATCAAGTCGGATATATATTGCGTAAATAAATGCTTTAGGTCGCATATTTTAAAGGCGGTAGAATCTTCTGTCGATTCCGTAAAAGTTATGGTGAATCTGACATATTCTCATCGTCAGAATTTGAAATTTCAAAACCCATTTTTATATTGAGATTAAATTTAATGAAATAACTGCAAAACGATAAGATATTTTGATTGATGGGTCGGAAAGAGGCGTTTCTATATTCTACAAGTAATATACTATATGTTGCTCTTGCATGCTTTGTGCAGTCAGCGACAAACGTTGTCATGTACACAACAGGGTATTCCTTGTAATCCTTTCTTTTTGCTTTTCTTTTTATATTCACTCGCCATGTAAATAAAGTGTTATGAGTTAGTTCGTTGGGCATGAGTAAAAATCCATAAATTTCTGCCGTTGAAAGATGACGTGTCACATCCACGTACGCACACCCAAGCAGTGATATCCCATCCGCACGGATATACATACATATATTTGTGCATGCTCGTAATCGTACCAGACAGTAATGTAACTATGTGTTGTAACTAAGTATAGTATGCGTACAGCTGTTACTTCAAAATCCATTAGTGTGAAAGGAAGCAACAAGTTGTTCAAGAATTTTTGGTCTATTCGGATTCTGACGTACATACATTATTAAAAGCTTGCCATTTGAATAAAAGAAATAAGCATAGAAATTAATTATCTGTGTATGTATTTGTGTATGTATGGTGGTCAATGAGCCACTAAGGGCACAAACGTGCACTGTAAATGAGCTTGGGGGAAGTGTGAGCTTGGAGATGAGCGCGTGTTTTATATGTGTAAGTAATTAAGGCGTCTGTGATTATTGCGGATTTTTCAAACACACCCAGACACATACAAACAAGCAGACACACATGTAAGTATACTAGAGATGGGAGGTTTTGTTCAAAATAGGTTCACTGTATAGATTGATTCAAATGAACTAATAAATGTTTAATATTAAATAATACTTTTAATTCTTTAATGATGCGTAATTGAGATAATGATTGTATAACAATTGTATAATGATTGAAAATCTTAATATTTATTTATTAAAATAAGCGCATGAATTAAAGGAATTACTTAATAAACATACCTGTTTCAATCGAACTATTTGATATCGCAATTGGCTCCTGATTGAGATATTCGATTTTAATTTCACACAAAATGACAAACGCTGTCACAAAATTTTGAAAGGGGATTGGAACGAAAAATGTTTAATAAGAGGGGACAATTGACTGGAACCTATTGATTAGAATGAACTAAAATGTCCAACTCTAATACGCATACACTCATACAAATTGCGCACGCACACTAACTTAAGAAACTTTATAAAGCACGTGGGCTTCCGCCGATGCTTAAATAACTGAAGCGGAGGGGCGGTGCTGTACGCAGCACTACGTGGGCGGTTTGTTGTGAGGCTTTTAGTTGACGCCGCCACATGCTATGAAGTGTCTGCTGGCCGTGCTTGACTTTGCAAACGTCGACGGCGATGCTATCACCCGTTGTGACACATAATATTTATAATGGTCTACTATACTCACACAACATCTCTCTCTCTCTCTCTCACACACACGCACACACACACATATATAGCGAAAACAATAGCAGCATTATTGCTACATTAAGTGGCGCTGGGTTGTTGCTGCTGTGGTTATTTTTATTTTGGCATGCGCTTCCTTTCCCTTTCAGCCACATTTCTATACACGCACATATACATACATATACGCGCAATCTTTTTCCCTAAGCCCTTACTTAGTTGTTTGGTATCAAGTTTTCTCATTTTTTGTGCTCCTTGCGTTCCATATGTTTTATTTATAAAGAGTAATGCAAAAATTATACTAAAATGTGTGTGTGTGTATGTGTATGTGTGTACGTCGGATCTAAAAATAATAAAATAAATGCCCGCAATTTAGCTGCATATGCTGACTTGGATTAGTTCATTTGGCCATAGTGCATGGCGTATTTAATAAATATTCATTGCGCCCACAGTGCGTATGCTTAATATTTGCTATCAACTCGAACGCCAGTACTTATCAAATTCAATAATACTGCAAAATGATGAACAGCAGCTGTTTCTGCTGTCAAAGTTCTCCGAGAGAGAACCGCCAAACAGATGTACAAGTATACTAAGAACATTAAAAGATATGTAAATGGCGCATAAATAAACAGCGAATGAAAATAACTGTCCTCTTTTGTTAAGGAATGAATTGCGTCCAGTTACTCAAATTGTCAAGCTGTCAAAACGCTTGTGATTGACAGTAGTTAACGGCTTGATGGCCCTTTATGGCCTATTGTTAATTGTTGTCGCAGCTGCTTAAATATGCGCAGCTCTTTGCCTAAATAAACCAACAGATATTTGGGCCATTCCAACATTCTTCCCCCTGCCCCTAGCAAGGAACGCGCTTTGTTTTAAAATTAATCAATTTTGGGGGCGATTCATTGTTGACAGTGGCTTTTGTGTCTGAAATTATTAGTCTATTATTAAGTATTCGAATATTTGGCAGGAGGCATTTGGGTTCGGCCTTCCGGTTTAGTTAAATTTAATGTGACCCAAGCCAGCACCAACAAATTATGTGAAGAATTTGTGAACATTTCATCAAATTTAAAGTAGGAAGTGAACATTTGTATGTAATTTAAAATGTACATATTAACAATGATTTGCATATTTAGCTGGTTTTGTCACGAAAAGGAATCAAAATAATTCATAATAGACATTAAATAATAAGAACAAGGCTGTGCTGGTTTTCAAGAAACCACAAATAAATCAATATGATCAACTAAGCAAATGTGTGATATAAAATGAAATCATATGAATCACAACAGCTCTACCGAATGCTCTCCAAATATGTTACGCATAATGTCATTAATTAAAGGGTTCTTTAACTGCAAGTGGACCGACTTAGCTGAGACCGTGAAGTAAGGTTGCACCTCCACGTTTTTCTTTGCATGTGTCAATCTGATAAGAGCAAATGACCTTTTACCAGCACTTATTTCCACTTACTTATCGAGTTTACCAAAGTCCAGTCTTAGCTCTTATTTACAGCATAAATGGAAACCTGTGTCCAAATTTCAGCTTTAAACCCCGTTCAAACATTAAAACATTTATTTAAACCTTACAATTAATATTCAAAACAATAGAGAATGTGATAGTCCCGACAATTGTTATAGAAGGTTCTTATATAAAAGTGAAATAACGTGAAACTCTTTCCCTAATAAATAACAAAATATTTTTGAATTTTGAAAAAAAGACAGACTTTTCTTTTTTATATAATCCATTCTTTATAATCCATATTTTGTATACACGTACACATACAAGTTTGACTAAAAGAAACATTAGTGAAATGGTTGTATTAATCGTCCGTCCTTCACGCCCATTTCGTTTGACTCCACACTACCTATATAAGCTTGACTTCTCAGATATCGGTGCTGAATTCATCTGTATTTGTAAATTTCTGAAAAAGCTAATAGGTACATATTTTACTCAAAATCCTTCCACTTGCTGGCAATATGAAGAGCAATTATATTAAGCAGATTTGTTCAAATATTTGTACTTCCCAGTGTTTTAAGGTATTTTTCATTTCCTTTCGGTGATGACCAAGGCTGTTGGAGCCATAAAACTGCTGCACAGCTTGCCACAGGCTTAACACTCAAATATTGAAATTGAAATTGTGGAAGTCGAAATAAAATTAAAATGAATAAATACACAAATTGAGTTTTTGATTGAGTTGCCGCATTTCATCTCATTCAATGCTTCGGCCTCGTGAATTGGAGAAAATGTTTATGACTTACCTTTTGACTTAACTACAGCTGTTGAATTCATTCGAGAACATTTTATTATACAAGTATGTACGTACTTTATAGGCCCGTCGAGGAAAACCCAAAACCGCACGTAGCGTGGGTCGTCACTGTACTTAAACGTTGTTGCGTTTGTGTTGCCAATGCCAATGCTTTTGTGCCGTCGGCGGCTTTTTGCATAAACTCACGTGGATGAAAGGCTAAGATGAATGTTGCACGGGTTGTGCAAAGCGCGCTGCCTTTTTAAACCGGCATGTGCCCGATGGCTACAATGAAGAAGCCTTTCGACTTAAATAACCATTACATACTTTGCATTCCTTTGATGATTTTCCTGGCATGCGAACTGCGTTCATGCCATAATGAGTGCGGTTTAGCGGCATTTTTGTGTGGGCAGCTGGCAAATTAATGGGTAGATAGGCCCCTTGAATGCCCACCTTTGTCCTGTCCTCTTGACCCAACATTCCTTACTATGTTATAATCACGTCAGGCTCAAATCACATGTTAATTAATCATATTGTAATCATGAATTAGACATGAAGTCAGTGGTTTGAGATGAGGCTGTTGAAAAGGGCAAAAGGCATAGATACACGTCGCGAAACTCAGCAGCTGCTGCCATAAACTTCGTGGTAAATAGTTCACAATTCGTACGGGGTGTACTCATATTAAAACTTTGTTGAAGCAGTCAGCGCAAAAGTAGGGCGCAACTTGCATGAGCAATGAACAGTAGCCCATTGAAGCATATCAAGTAAAAAGGAACCAGGCAACAGAATAATTGAAGTAGAGATACTAGTAAGCATGGCTCATGGAAAAATTAAAGTTCAAAGGCATGAAAAAAGCGGTCCTCTATAAATAAAAGCGGGAAATATGACTATTTCAACAAAAGAGCTTTTTATGAGAGAGAGAGCCGTAGTATTTTCATTAGTACAATCAATTAAATAATCGTCAAAATGAAACTGCAAAACTGCAACGAAAATGTAGCATTCATAGTTTATCAATAAGAAAGAAAGTAAAAATTAAAATGTTTTCACAAACATGTATATTGTCGGTTAGTGTTTGAACGGCTCTTTAAATCGCCTGATTATGGGCTTGACCGCTCATCTCTAAAGTCGCGCAGAATCTTGGCAGGAATGCTGCTGTCGATTGAGTAAAAGGATAGCTTCCTTTCAGGGAAGTGTGGGGTGCACAAGAACTTACGCTCGGGGGTGTTGCCTTACTTTTACTATATTCTACCCTATTTTTTTTTTGTGCTGCGGCTTCTTTATAGTAATCGCCTGCAAACGTTGAACTTATAAACAAGCCAACATAGTGTTTGGTCGTTGAGGTTCAAATCTGGGGTTACAGTGTGAGCATGCGGCCCCCACAGAGGGCGCTGCCATGTGGCACGTATTGCCTTGTAAGCTGATATGCTTTTCGCTCGAATTACATTGGACCAGAACAGAGAATTAAGGGGCCAGCACTGATGCAAGCCCAACTTTGTGGACGCTGCTCAATTTACGAAGAGCTCAGCGTGCGGAGCTGAACGGCCACTAATGATGTTGATGACGATGATGCCAGGCCACGACCGCTGATCATGACTGGCAATTTAAAAGGCAATTTATTGCCCTCACACACACACACACACACACACGCATGAACATATACACGAATGACGATGGAAATATAAACTCAATTATAGGGCAATTATAGGCCAGGCTAATAAACCAGAAGTTGAGCGCCTCTGCTGAAAAACAAGAGACGCCTTAATGTTATGCTCAATTAGAATTTGTGTATATACTCGTATAGTAGAAATATGTATGTGGAGGTATATTGTACTTGTATGAATGGCTAATGAAATTTGTTTTGCTTCTTCATATTCCATTTGCAGCTCGTGGGCGCACATGGACATGAGTACCACTTCAAGCACAGAACGTTGCCACACGCACGCTCCCGTCGCAGCCTCTCACACACGCGTGCACTGAAGAGTCATCCCTGGGTAAGTATTGGCAAATAGTACTACCTTCCACATCCATTTTTTCATTTTCACTCCATTCCCAATGCCATTCCCATTGCCAGGTGGCGGTGCAAATTGCGTTGCGTGTTTGAAATTTTAGACTGGTACCATTTGCAAGTAGCCAGGTATCAACGCACACACCCACATGACACACACACACACACACACTCGTGCTCATGAACGCCAAGAATGTGCGTTAAATGTCAGAGTTCAGACAAGTGAGCAAGCAACTTCCCAAATTGTTTCCGTTTGCATCACCAATTGCAATTCGCAGGTGGAGTACACGACCGTTTGATCTCACACACACCGCACACCCGCCTGTCAATGTCCGTGTGCTATTGGGACAGGAAATAATATATACTAGACAATGTTTTGATTGAAAATGTTTAGTTTCCAAAATATTGGAATATGTTGCAGTTGTTTATAGTTGTATGTTGAATATCTTAAACATAGCTCTGATGATATTGATTTCGTACTAGATTTTTTTTCACAAGAGCTCTGTTGGAGGAGAAAAATGAAGCAGCAGAGTTTGGTTTTATTATCAACAATCTCTTTTCATTTTGAAGGCTTTTCATTCTGATTAGTTATCTGTTCATCTGACAATGTTAACGAAAGACATGTGCAAAAGCTTTTTTCTCTTTTTTTTATAATAAAAATAATTGTTTGGTATAGTTTGTTATTTGTAAATTGAAAAAAAAAAAATAAAATAAAAACAAAGTTTTATTTTAGCCTGATTTCGTCACTTGTTGAAAGGTTTCATTTGTTCAACATAATTTCTAACTTTTGATTGTCTATTGAGAATAAATGCTACACAAATGAAACAAGAAATAACGTTACAGTCGGGCAAGCCCAGAAATGCCAGAAAAATTTCAATTCAAGAAGTGGAAATTTCTATTAAAATCAGAAAATGTACTAATTTTTCTTAAATTTTGATTTCCGAATGCTGAATAGGCACATTTGTCGTAACGATTTTTCAAACAGGAGATTCGAGTGAGGGTATCCCATAGTGCGTTGACAAAGTAATTTGATGCTTATATAAAATGAAGCACGTGGCCAGCAAATGCAATTAAGCTGCTATTTATCTTTGGCCCGTGTTTGGTTTACTTTAAAGCACATACGTAATTGCAGAATCAGGAATGTTTGCATTTGAATATGAAATGGTTGGTTTCGTTGTCAGTGTGGTTGCTCTTGAAACGTGCTATTAAAATGTTCTCAATAATTACTACTTCAACCAGTGCAGTGGCAAACAAACAGTTTGACATTGATTTCTATTTGATGGGCTGTGGTTGACAGCAGTGCACAGTTACACACAAAATTCAAAATTCAGACTGACACGTACGCATAACAATAAACAATATAAACAACGAACACTAGGGCGGCAGTTGACAAGTAAAACGTGCTAAGTGGCAGACACTGACAAGTTGAAATATTAGGTTGACAGTCGTCTTACTGTAATGCTCAATTAGTTTTGTAATGCTGAACTACTTCTCTTTCATTTACAGGTGCACACGGCCGTCCAGCAGCCGGGCTTCAAACGTGTCAAACGTGGTCTGCGCCCAGCTGTGCCCGCCATCCATGGCCTGCAATATGATGCGACTCTGGGCGAGTCAAACAGCGTGGGTGCTGAGCCCACAGATCCATACTTTCCCTTGCAATGGTATCTGAAAAACACTGGACAAAATGGCGGAAAGGTACGACTGGATTTAAATGTGCAGGCCGCCTGGGATCAGGGAATTACAGGGAAGAACGTGACAACAGCTATAATGGATGATGGTGCGTGTAAGGGCAGCAAAGTTGTTTTCCAAATGAAAACGCAACAAAAATTCAATTAAAATGATAATGAGAGTTAATTCATGCCTCGCCTTTTTTCACTGTTTTTATAGCCTGTACCCAAAGGGTGAAAGGCTATACTAGTTTTGTGCGCATGTATGTAACACACAGAAGGAGGCGTGGCAGACCCCACAAAGTATATATATTCTTGATCAGGATGAGAAGCCGAGTCGATATAGCCTTGTCCGTCCGTCCGTCCGTCTGTCCGTCTGTCTGTCCGTCTGTCCGTCTGTCCGTCTGTCCGTCTGTCCGTATGAACGCAAGGATCTCAGAAAGTATAAGAGCTAGAATAACCAAACTTGGTTTCCATATTCTCCTAAGACCGAGAAAGTACGAGTTTGAGTTTTTTTTCGATGCACCCCCCCACTCCCCCGCAATTCGTGTTTTTTCTTATAACTTCCGTAATTCTCGGAATTTTGAAATCAATTTTGGTAGGTACATCCAGTTAGTACTAATGTGTCCGTGTGCCAAATTTCATCATGATAGGTCAATTCTGAAGAAAGTTATAGCCATAAGTAAAATCGCTGCTCATGCGCTGCCTCTGTCGGCAGCGCTGCCCGCAGCTGTTGTTGTTGTTGCTGCTTTGGTTCAACTTTGTGCTGCATACATACACGCATATAAACACGCATAGGTACGTGATGTAAATGTATGCTGTTAAAACTAAACATAAACATATATTCTAATTTAATTTAATTAATTAATTCATTAATTTTTTTTAATAATTTAATTTTTTTTTTAAATTTTTTTTTTTTAATTTTTCTTTTTTTGTGGAGAGTACAGGCTATTTTACTGTCGGGCTTGCTCGACTGTAGCGTTCTATCTTGTTTCATTATAGGAGTTGACTACATGCATCCGGATTTAAAATTTAATTATGTAAGTAAACGTAAATAAAGAATGCGAAACATACACGCACACAAATGAGCAATGGCTGCCTTTTGAAATTGTATTTGTTTTTAATTTTCTTCTGTTGATGCGCGACCTGCCCTTCCCATAAAAATCCCGCTATTTGTTTGAGTAACCCATTGCATTTAGCTTTTTAATTAAATTTCATTTTGTAATTCAGTTTCGAAGTGCACAATTTACTCTTCTGCCATGTACGTTGGTCAGAGAGCCGTAAAATCAATAGTAAATCCAATAATGTTATGATATTGATACACTCATTGCCTTGCTGGATGGTTGAGGTTTGCTCTGGCATGATTGAAAGTTATTTCATTGCTGTCAACGAATTGACGTAACCAACAAGGTATGCAACAGAATTTTCGCGTTATGTATATTGCCTTGGGCTGGGACTGGATGTAGCGTGGCATAACAGGAGGAAGAAGAGCACAGACAACCTTTTCCGTTGGTTAGCCCATGAATAGAATTTATGTAATTTATCTTAGGCAATTTAAACTTTTTGATGAAACTTTCGCATCATTTATTGTGCGTGGCAAGGGGGCGTATGAATACAAAGCACTAATGCGTTTTTAATAGTAGAAAGCGGAAAAAGTTTATCTAACTAGATGCGGGTGTGAAGTGTTTTCGAAGTGTTATTTAATTTTATGGAACAGTGTGAGAATTATGTGAGACTAAACTCTTCCGAAATGGGCCAACACGAAAAGAGGCTGACAATTGAATGTACTTTCACATACACACGTGTAGACGTATATGAGAACGTTTATATTTAGAAGAAGGCAACTGCGTGGCAAGTTAAAGAGCTAATGTTCGGTGTAGCAGTCAATTGGGAGTTGTTTTTACATAATTGAATACTATTAAGCTGATAGAACAGATTCATATCTCAAGCTCAAGCTCAAGCTTGAAATGAAAATTTAAAATAAAATACTTCTGCTTCTGGTACTCATTGGCTATAAGGCTAATTAAGCTACAAAGGCAGCTCAAAAGAAAATAAAAATAGTGCAAACTTTTTAATGAGAATATATAGAGGCATCTAAGTATTTATAAAAGAGAACACAAAATTACATGCCTACTGAGTTTTGCCACGT
Organism: Scaptodrosophila lebanonensis; assembly: GCF_003285725.1. NCBI lineage: Eukaryota > Metazoa > Arthropoda > Insecta > Diptera > Drosophilidae > Scaptodrosophila > Scaptodrosophila lebanonensis. The sequence continues at coordinate 15,837,118 of NW_022060538.1, forward strand.
AACTAAGTACATATGTATATTCCTTTATGCTTCATGCTAATGAAGAATTTATGTCCTACGCAAGGTATGCTGTTTCTCCTTCTGACTGCTATATATATTCTGAATAAAATTCCTTTTTACCCTTTTACTCTTTTAATTGTAAAACTCCCGACGGTATTGTATCTCTGTATTCGTATTCATGTGGCAAATTAAATTAAATCATCCCACATACAGCACTCGAATGGGCGCGGCAACTTCTGTTTCATTGTCGTTTAATGGCTGAGCTTACACAAAATTGCACTTCGAGCTTAAAGTCGCATTACTTATTATTATGCAGATTGGCAGAATGTTGTTAAAGCAGGAAATTATTAAATAAATATGCTTAAGCTAACAATGTGTGTCTCTATCTCTACCTCTACTTTTCAGAATGCCGAAGCGAGCTATGACTTTAGCAGCAATGATCCCTTTCCTTATCCGCGCTATACCGATGATTGGTTTAACAGGTAAAGGCAGCGAAAAGTTAGCGACTAAGCTGTAGGGAAAGCTTTAAGTCCCTTTAAGGCTTATAACTTGTGCTTCCACTGCATTAGGAACAGTGATCCTTATACTCGTACAAATGCCGCGACGTTGACTAATATAAGTATTTATGGGTTGCTTCCATTCCCAACGTATCTTTTTTTTACAGCCATGGCACACGATGTGCTGGAGAAGTGGCTGCTGCCAGAGATAATGGAATTTGTGGCGTTGGCGTTGCCTATGACAGCAAAATCGCAGGTAAGTGGCTTCACCCTTGGAATTCCTAGACCACAGCAATAATAAAGCCAAAAGCAACAACAGTGGAGGAAAGGATTAATAAAGCGTCTGCTATGTCACGAGCTAGTTGGTTAGTTTATTAGAATTACGTCAATATTTTCTGCGAAGGGCTGTGCAGATCTCAAGAGTCTTATTACGTATACGACACATAGTATACTGCGCATTATTTTTTCAATTTTGGCCTTTATACTCGTAGCCACAATTTTGAGGACGTCATTTCACGGACACTCTCTATCTCATTATCAATTCCGTTTCAAAATGGTGCACATAAAATGTGAAACGTGTTGCTTCGTCATCATTGTCTGAGCAGTTGCTGGGGCGGCAACAAGTGCGAGCATAAATCTGAGCATGTTATCTGTTTTTTCTTTTTATGAGGCGTGTGGGAGAAATCGGAAAATATTCGATAAATTGCACACACAGTCGAAACGCTGACAAATCACAAGGGTGCGGGTTCTTTGAGTACTGGTTTCAGCTCACAGTGCAACGTTTTATGATTGCTATAAAGCGTCAAGTGAAAGTAAATGTGCGTCTCTTCGTGTTGCTATTTCCGCGTGAGTGAGTGGTCATATAAAAATTGATTTATAATTTCCGCCATTAAGATTAATGTGTACTTATCGCCTTGCTTTTGCTCCACAGGCATACGCATGCTAGATCAGCCCTATATGACGGACCTAATCGAGGCCAACTCAATGGGCCATGAACCGCATAAAATCCACATATATAGTGCTTCCTGGGGGCCTACAGATGATGGCAAGACAGTGGATGGGCCGAGAAATGCCACCATGCGCGCTATTGTGCAGGGCGTCAATGAGGTACGGTATCATGCCTTTACTATTAAAATATTAGTTGGCTAAAATCACTCTTTGGTCGACACCACCCGCAGGGTCGCAATGGTCTGGGCAACATCTACGTTTGGGCATCGGGTGATGGCGGGGAGGAGGATGACTGCAACTGCGATGGCTATGCCGCCTCGATGTGGACAATTTCCATCAATAGTGCCATTAATGATGGCCAGAACGCGCACTACGACGAGAGCTGCAGCTCGACGCTGGCGTCGACATTCAGCAATGGTGCCAAGGATCCAAACACAGGCGTAGCTACCACGGACTTGTACGGCAAATGCACCACAACACATTCGGGAACCAGTGCAGCAGCGCCCGAAGCTGCGGGCGTCTTTGCTCTGGCTCTAGAGGCAAAGTAAGTATATCTGTGTGCTTTGGAAATAATGTTAAACACACATTTTCTTTCTAAGTATGTTGGTATATTCAATTTATGAAAGGGACCTCACGAGTAGTTATACTTGTAGTGCTGAAATCTTCCTATCCAATTTGTTTTAATTGTACCAACTTTCCGGAAAAATTGTGAGAAGCTTTTTATAGTCTCTATGCTCCTTCCTCTTTTGAGACAAGCTTAAACTCTTGCTCGAAACCTGCATTCGTTTTGGCAAGTGCGATCTCGTGGATGGCATAAATGACAAACAGTTGTTGACCCTCCTTGGTCTCAAAGCTCTCGTTTACTTAATGCTATCAAAATCCTGACTCTAACAAATATTAATAAGTTTTTAAAATCGGGCCATAAATGATTCAACTTGGTCTCAAAATGCTCATTTCCTTGGTGTTTAGAGCTAAGCCCCCCTATTGTGTGTCTCTGGTTATTTCCAGAGAGTTATCTAGAATTATTTTTTATTAATTTATTTATTGTTAATTATTTCCTAGCGCAACAAGTAGAGTTACTTATATGTTATAGCACTAGTCACATAAAGAGTTTTACATATGTACTAAACTAGTTAGTTTATAATGAGTTTATATTAAAATTTGAAACAGAGAATTAAAATAAGTTTAATAAAATTTATATTTTACAATGTAATTTAGTTTTAAGAATTATTGAAATATGTTGGTGACGTTCTTTACAATTGTGCAGCTTGTAAGAATGTTCGTAATTATCCGAGGAAGATCTAATATTCGTAATATATTTTAATTGAATCGGTGGAAAATTTTATTTATTTCAGGCTGTACTATGCTCTCTCTGTACTTCTTCTTCTGCGGGACTTAGTTTGGGGAATGAAAACATAGAAAATCTTCGCTTATTGTAGTACCGTCAGTTCATGGGATAAATTTTCAGGGGTAGCTTTGAATTTTAAAATACATTTTAACAGTTTTAAGTTGAACAAACCTGCCAATTTGTTCCAAATCGCTGTTTTTCTGTGTTTTTTTGGCATAAACTCCAAAGGAAAATTGTTAGCATTTTCAGTTGTATTAAACTATGTATTTGTTTTGTTTTTAATTATAATAGTAATCTATATATATAAAACAGTTTGTCCTGACTGACTGACTGGTTGGTGATCAACACACAGCCCAAACGGTAAAAGCTAGGAAGATGAAATTTGGACTCAAGTATCCTTTCATAGTGTATGTGCGCACTAAGAAGGGATTTTGGAAAATTCGAGCTCCAACGGGGCGAAACGAGCTCCAAAGATTGTTTGAAAAATCTTCAGTTTTCCACCAATCAACTTTAAATTTGATTTTTATAACCTATAAAAGAATACAAACAAAACTGCATACTCGAATTTTCGAAATTTGTGGTGGAGCTTGAATTATTGGGGTTTTAATATTTATTCTCCTTTTCAAATGAAAAGTTTGTGTTATAAATTTTTTCCGTTTGATTTGAAATTTGGGGACTGTAATCTACGTAACTAAATTTACAACTTTGCCTTCAAGGATTTTCAAAATATGCATTTTATAAATGCAGGCAGAACAAACAATACAAAATATCAAACAGTTGGGGACAACTAAGTATACATACACACATACAAGCAGCTGTTCGTGTAGTTGCGTGCAAACGATTGAAATAGCCAAAGCAAAATGTGAGACACTAATATTTGAACGTACACACATACATATGTACACATCTATGTACATGTACACATCTATGTATGTATGTATGTCTGTTCATTCGTCTTGCACTGACAGAGCAAGAAATGTTAATTAATTAAAAACAAGAGAGAACGCTACAGTCGAGCAAGCCCAACGGTAAAATAGCCTGTACTCTCCACAAAATAGGAAAATTAAAAAGAAAAAATTAAAAAAATTAAATTATTAAAAAAAATGAATTAATTTATTAAATTAATTAAGAACATTTATTTAATACATACATAGAAGACATATTTATTCAGATTTACATTTACATCACTTGTCTATGCTTGTTTATATACGTGTATATATAAGCAACAACAATAACAGCTGCGGGCAGCGCTGCACGCAGAGCATGGGCAGCGGTTTTATTTATGGCTATAACTTTCCTCAGAATTAACCTATCATGATGAAACGGCATACGGACACATAAGCACTAACTGGACGTAACTACTAAAACTGATTTCAAAATTCCAAGAATTACGGGAGTTATAGAAAAAACACGAATTGCGCGGGAGTGGGGGGGGGGGGGGGGGAGGGTGCATCGAAAAAAAACTCAAACTCGTACTTTCTCGGTCTTAGGAGAATATGGAAACCAAGTTTGGTTATTCTAGCTCTTATATTTTCTGAGATCCTTGCGTTCATACGGACAGACGGACGGATGGACAAGGCTATATCCACTCGGCTTCTCATCCTGATCAAGAATATATATACTTTGTGGGGTCTGCCACGGCTCCTTCTGTGTGTTACATACATGCGCACAAAATTAGTATAGCCTTTCGCCCTTTGGGTACAGGCTATAAAAACTTCTAATTATAAGTACATTTTATTTAGCCCAGCATAGACGGGCAAGACCTGCTAGTACTCATATAATTTTATATGACCTTTCGACAATACCGTCCACATTTCAAAAGCTACAAAAACCAAATTTTGCACACCTAATATATATAATTTAGAATAATAATTATCTTTCTTTGTTTAATAAAAGTTATTTGCAAATCTAATTTTTGCTTCTGCATTGGGCGCATATAACTCAGTGCCAGAAGTTTGTCTAGGTACAGAGTATTTCACTGACGGTCTTGCTCGAATGTAAGGGCCAAAATGACCAGAGGGCCAAAATGACCAAAGCGCCAAAATGACCATCCATTTCAACAATTTTGTTAGAATCAAACCAATTCGACTGTTTTTTTTTTAATCTTTCTAGAGTTCTATTACAACTTGGCATATTCTTTTCAATATATAGTATTTGGCGGCGGTTTTTACTTTTCCGATATCAACATAGTATTATATTCATCTAAGATTCTAACATTCATTTTCTGCATTATACAGTATACTGCTCAAATACGTCTTTGCTGCTGCTCCAAATGTAAACAATTTCTGCAGCCCAACCACCAGTTTGGCTGCAATAAACGCTATTTTTTCGAAAAGGAGCAAAATCGAGCAAAAAGTGTTATTATTACTATAACATGAAACCTTCAAAGAGGATTTTTGCAATTTTAGTTTGCCTCACCACTTGTCAGCTTGCTAGCTTTACTCCATAAATCATATAAAAACGCATAAGAAAACTCGTAAAAATACACACAACAACAAGGAACAACAACAAAAAATTCCCATATATCACATTAATAGTAAATTTTAAATTGTCTACATACTTTTAGCAGTATTATCCATATTTTACTTTTACATTTAAATCTAACAGAAAATGTTGTTATTCAATGAAATATTACAAACGAATTCGCGCCAATTTCAGAAAAGTAAGCAGTAGATCATACTGCTGACTTTCAAAGGCCGCCAAAAATGTAGGATTATATAGTAGGAATTATATAGTACTTCTTTTGTATACTTTGGGAAATTACCACCTTTACGAGTTTTATTGCCATAAAATTTGGAGATTTATGCCAAAAAAAAATGCGATTTAGACCATAGTGCTTTAAACTGTTTCACACTACAAGTATATCTACAATTCTAAGTTCTGTGTGTAATATCGGAAAACCATTTCCTTAAAGAGAGGTGTTTTTAGATATGTTGTACGTCTTTTAAATTACTTTATAATGTCGAGTAGCTGACATAAATATATACATATTTAACTTTAACGGTTATCCCTACATACATAATACACAGCCCGCAATTGACTTGGCGCGACATACAACATTTGACGGTCCTGACATCGAAGCGCAACTCCTTATTTGATGCCAAGAACCGCTTTTATTGGACAATGAATGGCGTTGGTCTGGAGTTCAATCACCTCTTTGGATTCGGCGTACTCGATGCGGGGGCGATGGTCACGTTATCCAAGCAGTGGCATACAGTGCCAGCACGCTATCATTGCGAGGCCGGCGAGATTACAAAACCACAGTGAGTGTGTGCGTGTGAGAGATTTTGAGGATTTTAGTGCTTAAGTTTTGCACTCCTTTTGCATTGCTTCAGGGCTATAATCATGGGTCGCTCGCTGTTCATGGAAATTAGAACAGATGCCTGCAAAGGTACCGACACGGAGGTTAATTATTTGGAGCACGTGCAGGCAGTCATTTCGGCAAATGCGTCACGACGTGGGGACCTGGAGTTATTCTTAACATCCCCCATGGGAACCAGGTGAGTGTGACAGGTGGCAAGAACAAAGCAGAAGTGCAAACTAAAGGTGAACCGTTTAGGTCGATGATCCTGTCGCGGCGCGCAAATGATGATGATCATCGTGATGGTTTTACCAAGTGGCCCTTTATGACCACACACTCCTGGGGCGAGTACCCACAAGGCACCTGGATACTGGAGGTGAGCGCAGTCTTCTATCTACGCCCACTTACATGTATGCTAATGCAATTTCTCGCTTTCTAGGCACGTTTTAATTCGCCGCAAACACGCAACGGATATCTCCTGGAATGGTCCCTCGTGCTACATGGTACCAAGGAGGCGCCATATCGTACCCTGTCGCCCTCTTCACCACACTCGAAACTGGCCATTGTTAAGAAGGCGCACGAGGACAAGAAAATGAAGTAAGGCGGGACCGGGCAGCCAACCCATAGCTGTAATTTTTTTTGCGGCTTCGTCCATCAAACATCATGGGGTTTATCATCGAGATAATGTGAAGAGCAACAATTGTGCTGGCTGTGTTTGATTCAATTTAGTTTTTCTCATCTTTACCAAATTTTTAAATTATTGATTATTTAAATTTGTTTCTTTTGTTATTATTTTTGAGTTCTTATCGTTATAATTTGATTGAGAATTGTACCATATTTTAAATCCAAATATTAAATAGAATGAAATATTTTACTGATTTATTTGTCTACAAATGAATGTTTATAAAAATTAATTTACCAAGCACCATCGGGGATGCAGTGTTCTCACTTTTTCTCTTTAATACAATTTTTAAAATATTTCGAAGCGCACATTTATTTTTAGACGTAGGACGTTCAACCGTAAGAAGAACCAACAAAAAGATCAGTTAAGCCAAAAAATCCTAGCACAGATATAGCTAAACAAAGTTATCAATTCAAAGAAAAATCAAAAATTGGAATTTATTTTAAAAGAAAATGTAAAAAACGGAATTAAAATACAAGAAAGATGTTTAAAAATAAACTTGAACTTCTGCACCAATTAATTTAATATATACTACAGATTATGCAAAAATGCAGAACATGTTAAAAATAGTTCACAAAAATAGAAACATATTCAAAACATGTGTAACACATTGATTTACAATTGAGCGACAGAGCGAGGAATAACTGAAAAGTATTATAATTAGCTAAAAGGAAGAAAAACAAAAAGAAATACTAATATGTAAATGTACTTTATCTATATGTATGCATACCCTACCCATAAATGTGTCCTATGTACTAGACTCTAAATATTAGTATATAATATACAAATGCAAATATTTTAAAGCTACAGTATTTTATTTTTCATATGCATACCTGCATATATTTACATAACTAAAGTATCTAAAACATTAAATGTTAGACACTAACACGAAGAAGTTTGTCACTTAATTTAGAACATCAAAAACTAAGTTGCAAGCTGCTTCCATTAATCTTCAAAAGTCTATTTAGTTCGAGATTCGTACGAGTAAAATGCATTTACATAGTTTTCAGTTTCTTTCGGGGGCCAAAACAAAAAATTAAATAAAATATTGCGCATAACAATTGTTAATAATATACAAACAAGCATGGCGTGTGTTATTTATGAAAGTCTAAAGCTAAAACAAAAAGCAAAAAAATGTTAAAAACAGTAATAAAAAGTACAAGTTCAGAACATTTTAAAAGTGCGCAGAGTGTGTAGAAAGTAAAGACAGTTTGTTTTATTTAGTAAAAAGAACGAAACTAATACGACAAATGGCATTGTTAAAGTTTATGGAATATGTGCAAAATCATATGATACAAATATATAAATATACATACATATACTTATATACAAATACATAAATATATGCGATATATAACACGTATAGTTTATTATTCAAGAAAGTGTAACTATTTAGAGTTGACCAGATGTGGTAAATGTGGCATACAAGAAGGCATGGAAATTAAATACATACATATATACACAGAGCAACAGCAGCTATATAAATATAACTATACATAAATATGCGAGTACATAAATGTATAAATATATACCTAAAAATAAATGCAAACAATTCCATGCAAAAAACTATCTAAGTTACTTATATGAAAAAAAAATTATCTATCAATGTTGTACATAATAAAACACACACAATACAAAGTATATACCGAAAAGGAAGAGATAGAAAATCAGGCGAAACTCAATAAAGAGGCATCCCTTTATAGTACAGAGATATTTACGTGCATAGCCTATGATTTCATGTAGAGTTTTATATATTTTTTCCGTTTCGACAAATAATTTGCATAATTTAATTTTGCTTAACTATTTCCATATAATGGACACGAAAAATATATGATTTAATTTTGTAAATAAAAGTTGAAAAACGGTGTGGCATGAATTTTTTGTTAGGCAACATTGTAGACATTTTAATAAATGGATAACCATAAGAGCTACAGGTAAAGGACTTAGTCATAAAGAAAAGCCACTGTCAGTCGAAATAAAAGTAATCTTACTTGAAATATTTCTTTGCGGATCTATTATGTGATTGTTTGGTGAGTACTTTCTGCATATTTTAATACCCTAAGGGCAATACACAGAAGCAGGTGTACCAGACCACACTCCGTAAACATATTATACAGCTATCAGAGTAGCTATCTGTATCTACATTAAACAAGAAAGGAATGCAAAAGTCGTGCGAGCTCAACTCTCTCAACTCAACTCAATACCCTGTACCATTCCATAAAAAAAGTGAACTGAAACAAGAAAGGAATGCTAAAGTCGAGCAGGCTCAACTCTTAAATACCCTGTACCACCCCACAAAAAAGTAATTTAATTAATTAATTAATTAAATTAAATTAATTAACTAAATTAATTTAATTAATTAACTAAATATTAACTGATTGAATATAAAATATTCCATGCATGCATACATACATTTACATTTAAATCAGAATCGTGCCTTATGCGTATTTGTGTACTTGTACATATGTATGTATGTGTGCATTGGGCCTGGTTATATGGCTATAACTTTCTTTCCGATAAAATTTATCATAATGAAACCTGATATACGGATATATAATTACTAACCTAATGTGACTAACAAATTTTAGCTCAAAATTCTACGAATTACGGGAGTTATAGAAGATCAGTAATAGGGGGGGAGTGGGGGGGCGGATCAGAAAAAATTAACAAACTCGTCCTTTCTCGGTCTCAGGAGAATCTGTATACCAAGTTTGGTTATTCTAGCTCTTATACTTTCGGAGATCCTTGCGTTCATACAGACAGACAGACAGACGGACAGACGGACATGGCTATATCGACTCGGCTTGTCATGCTGATCAAGAATATATATACTTTGTGGGGTCTACCAAGCCTCCTTCTGTGTGTTCCATGTGCACTCGCACAAAACTAATATACCCTTGTACCCTTTGGGTACAGGGTATAAAAATAATCAATTTAATTAATTAAAATAAATATAAAATATTCACCACATGCATACATACATAAGTGTTTATGTGCAGTTTCAATAGCATACATTTAGAATACATCAGAATCGTGTCTATCCATGCTTATATGCGTGTATGTATGCAGTACAGGAATAAGTCAAAGCAGCACCAACAACAGCTGCGGGCAGAGCTTGGGCAGAGATTATATTTATTTCTCTAACTTTCTTCATAATTGACCTTTCATGATGAAACTTGGCATACGCACTTATAAGCACTAACTGGAGGTATTTGTCAAATCTGAGTACAATATTTCAATAACGGGAGTTATGGATAAAACACCAATTGCAGGGGAGTGGGGGAGGGGGGGATGTATCAGAAAAAAATAACAAACTTGATTTGCTTAGGGCTCAGGAGAACCTGAATACCCAGTTTGGGTATTCTAGCTCTTATACTTTCTGAGATCCTTGCGTTCATACAGACAGACGGACATGGCTATTTCGACTCGTTTTGTCATACTGATCAATTATATGCCACGCCTACTTCTGTGTGTTACATACATTCGTACAAAAGTTACTCGAAGCACTTATGTGTGTGTGCGTGAACAATTAGGCCGCAGAGAATGCGCAGAAATTATAATAATGCTATAACTTACTAAACAATTTAGATAATATTTAGTAACGCGAGTGAGGGCTTAAATTCGTATTTTTCTTTGGATCTAAATTAATATTGGATATTGTAGTTTTTGACTGAGCAGAATGTGCGAAGCTTATATCATTCTAATATCCTTGCATTCATATAGACAGATGGGGATGTCTGGAATGACCGGATTTGCACTGCCGATCAAGAATGTCTTATACAAAATATATACAAAAAGCTTAAGTACAGCTGCTTGAGTTTGTTGTTATGTTTACATATCTCGGGTACTTTAGCATGTCCTTCAACCTAATTGTGGAAAGTCTCCATTAAAGCTGGGCCCTGAGCTTTAAAGTTACTCTGGTTCTAAAAGTCCATCACTAAAAGCTGTGGCCATTCGACATCCAATACTAATGCATATGTTTATGAATTCTTGAACCTTAAGCTTTCTTTCATGAAGTCCTGCTACAAAACTTAAATGGCCACTGTTTGTGTATATTTGCTTAATATTACCGACACCAATTAATTATGCAGCACTATTTCAGTCATACTTGGCTTACATCTACAGCAGTGGCAATGTCGCATAGGCACACAAAGTATAATTAATGAAAGCCAATTAATATGGGCAGCATGTGATACCAGGAAGTCGGGAATAATATGCGTATAGTGGTTGGTTGGTTATGGGTTTTCCTCAAAGTGCCACTAAAGTGGCCACCTTGGATAAAATGGCAAGACATTTATTGACGAAACTAATTGTGCGATGAATGCGCGACTTTAGTTGCCATTTTCCGGGTGTGGCGGAGGGTTACAGAAGCGTGTGTCTGTGCCGTTTGTTGTTGCCGGAAATGCTGAAAATATTTATTAACTAGAAAAAGCAACAAGCAGCAAGGCCGGGCGCAAGGAAGGATATGAACAAACATGCGACGCACCCACAGTGAAAAGCAAATAAAAATGCGGCATACGCATACGCACTCTGTGCTTTTAGCGTGTGTTAATATATCTATGTGTGTGTGTGTGTGGAGGAGTGTGGCAGTATATGACGTTGCCTATGCCTTCATAAATCATCCAGAGCCATGGGCACATGATAAATTGTCATACTAATTGTTTTTAGCAGCCAAGACAAGCGGTGGCCGCCATTTCCTTTGCCCATGACGTAGCTCTCCTAATGACCTATTCACGACATACTTTTAGGCGCCAACTTTAAAATTCCAATAGCAAATGGACTTATTTAACTCGATGATGTCTAATTTCGCATGTCATTTAACTGCCGCGCCCCTTTTTTTTCACTTGAATTTGCATAAGTAGCAAATTTATTGGCATTTGTTCATTTGTTTAACATAAAAGAAGAAGTGTAAACACGTTTTTAAAGCAGAAACTGTTTTATAAGTTTTGACTATAATCGCAGACATTAGCCTCAGCTTTTGCCTCATTTGGACATACACTTTGTTCGGGCTCATCAATCATAATTAGCAGCTGCACCCATGTGTAGTGTGTATGTGTGGCCACATGGCGTATACGCAATGAAAATTAAAAATCATTAAAAACAAAATTCGGCCTCTTTAACTTAAGGCCAAGTGCTGGATTGCACGCACATTGATGAATTGTTTGTATCACTAGCAACAGAAATGGAAACGTTTGCCACAACAATCAAATATAAATGAATAAAACAAACGAAAGAAAGAACGAACAAAAACAAGAGAAAAGGAAAAACTTAGCTTTGTTAAACACATTTAGAGACCTGCAGTGCAGTTACAGTTCGTTCGCTTTTGTTTTGCGGCCTGTAAATATGCAAATAAGTAACAAGTTCGTGATTTATGATACGTTAATAATGACAGCTCGCTCAGCTTGGGTCACCCATCGTCGTTGTCTGAGCAGCCGCAACAGGTTTGTCACTTCATGTCTTTTGCTGCCGCTATTGTTGCCGATGTTTGTCGCTTGCGTTTCCCGTTTTTAAACAATTTATTTTGCCCCTGCTTTGGTCATGTCGTGGACTCCCCCCTCCTAAGTATTTGACACTTTTATGAACTGCCTGCGGTCGCATGAGTGTGTGTTAGCACTGCCCCTGTTGTCGTGACCAGCTCATTAATATTTATGCTTTGCTCAGTTTTCGTTATGACAAAATTGGGTTAGCGTACTTTAACTGAGCTGTAAAAGCATCAAGGCCATTTTGGGAAAATGTAGTAATATTAAACAATTGGGATAAAACACCTGTAAGCAAGTATTTAAGGCACTGAATGTCCCAAGTTATTTTGAAACTTTCGTAATAACAATCAATATTTTAAATGTTTTGGGAAAAGTATGACGACAAACTTTCTGATATCAATTGTTATAATTGCAATAAAACTGTCATTTTCAACTCTTACAATGCTTTTGGCAAATACAATTTACTCGTCGTTCCTTTGAATAATAAATGTGGACACAGTCATCGGTTATTGAAGGTTGAAGGCCATGGCTATGCCATAATGATACGCATGTAAAGCAATATTTTGATAATATAAACAACAATTTAAACAAAAAAAGAACCCGATTTCAAACTATTAACAGGCACTAAAAAGTAAACAAGTAAAAAAGCTAAAGTCGGGTGTCCCGACTTCGAAATACTCTGTACATATGTTTACAATAATTATAGAAAATAAAAAAATTAAGAAAATAAAAAAAAAAATTTGATCGATTTTACCTCTCTCGGTATTCGAACTCACGTAAAGGGTGTATAATTGCACATTTACATAGCAATTGCGTTTGTGTGAGTGTATGTATGCCTATGCGCATCAATTCGTGTCTGTGTAAGCATTTTCGCAGTCAACCAAACAGCAACATCAACAACAGCCGCGGGCAGCGCTTGAGCAGCGCTGCATCAGCAAATATATTTATGGCTATAACTTCTTGTTAAATCGGTCTATCATAATGAAATTTGGCATACGGACACATAATAACCAACTGGGGGTATTTCCAAAATTTTAGTTCGAAATTCCAAGAATTACGGGAGTTACGATTTGCGGGGTAGAGGGGGGAGGGAGGGGAATTCCAAAATATACATTTTCTGCGTATTCACATAAGGCATCTGGGACTAAAATTTGGTGTTCCTAGGTCTTATAGTCTCCGAGATATAGGCGATTATACGAATGGAAAATCGGGAAAACCCCCATAGGGGGGAAGTGGGGGGGAAAATCAAAAAAATAAAACAAACTCGTATAGAATACACACATAACGCATCTTCGTGCAAAATTTGGTGTCTCTATCTCTTATAGTCTCTGAGATCCAGGTGTTCATACGGACGGACAGACGGACAGACGGACAGACGGACAGACGGACAGACAGACAGACAGGGCTAGATCGACTCGTCTCGTCATGCTGATCAAGAATATATATACTTTGTGGGGTCTGCCACGCCTCCTTCTGCCTGTTACATTTTTCAGCTCCCGCAAACCTAATATACTCTTGTACATTTCATGTACAGAGTATAAAAATAATTGCGTATTCTTCTACAACTTAATATTCAATATATAATGTAGATACAATTATTGTTATTTTTGGAGTCGGTTCACCCAGTCGAGTGTACCAAGGTAACAAACATAAAAAAAAAAAAAATACAGACGAATTGATAACCTCCTCTTTTTTGAAATCGGTTAAAAAGAATGATAGTGGGTTCTACCGTCTATAAAATTTTTAAAACTGATGAGGCAATACATTGAATCTTCGATTGTTGACTTACCAATGCATTTTTTATATTTTCGTTGTTGGTTAAATATAATAATTCAATTTATATAAAGATCGTTTTAAACATTTTTGATAATTAATAAAAGTTAAAAAAATGTATATTTTCCTCCAATCTGACAAAACACTCGTTCTTAGCGTACTATTAACATACAATATAATGGTTTGAAATCGTTTGTAGTCAAACCAATCGAAGGGGTAGAAATACAGTGTCAGCAAAAAATTCAACTTTTTAGCGTAACTGCACTAAAAAAATTTACTAAAAAAATGAAGAAAATGTTCCGACATATTGATTATTACTCTTTTATTATGTATTTCTTTTCACACTTTTTAAGGTATATAGAAAATACTTTTCTTTGCTTTAAATTCAGTAACAATTATGTTAAAACTTAGAAGCCTGTGCTAATTGCAATCTTATGATTTCATAGCAATTGTGATAATTTGTATTGTTAGTTGAGTTATCTAGATATAATCGCTAGTTAGTTCAGTGCCCTCATTATAGGCTTGCGCCTAAATGCCTGCCTACAACATACTTAACTATGTACAAGTATGTATATGCATGTAAACGAAACGCTAATGTGTATTAGTGATTGCTTGGTTCTAACTACAACGAAACAGAATATTGAGTGTGTTGGGTAGCACGCTTCTTTGATTTGTCTGTACGAGTATTTATATTTATATATTTGTGCACAGTAATTGCCATGATTAGCAGCGATTGAAGGTTTGTTTGGCTCTGCACTTGTCATGATTTATTACTCAGCAAAGGCCGGCACGTGTCTTTCGAAAAATTTTAATTAACATACCGCATGCCAACCTCAATTACTCAGCCCATCGATGGGGATGGACGGGAAATTTGCACAGGCAATCAGAGAGTGTCCAAAAATAAATCTTATCATTTCCGTTTTGTTCGAGCTGTTTGGCAACTTTGCCCTTGTAGCTGATATAGCTTCTGTTGTTGTTGTTGTTGTTGTTGCCGTTACAGAACTTGTTGTTTTGCCATCGTTTTGTTTGCTTTTTGTCTAAAGATAAACAGTAAACAAAGACATCATGCCCACCAGCATCGACAAGAGCTTGACAATGTTACGGTTAGGCTACAATTTTGTTTACCTCTTGGACACTAAGGTTGGGTGTCACTGTCGTAGGTAGCGATACCGCTTTTGGCTGTACTTCATACATTCTCGGATACTTTATATATATACTTTGTCTTGTTGTGGTCGATGTAACCAAACTTTGTGAGCGTATTTTTAAAGTTGCGCAGGCGTTGACGCATGCCAACATAATTACTTTGGATAAATTCCATTCCCATTAGACGCATTTACTTTGCTTCAAATGATTAAATTAAATTTGCTGACACTGGTCAGCGAAAGTACCGCTCCAGGATATGCAGGATTTCATTTTACCTTGACAAATTATGCATATTTATAAATGTAAATGTGTGGCACGTCGCAGCTCGGAAATAGATAGCCCCGAGCAGCTGTCGCCATCGTCTTTGCTGCCTTTTCTTTTGTCAGTCTTGGTTCTGCGGCTTGGTTCTGTCGGCCTTCCTTGATATATGGCCTTTCATTAAGAGCATAAATGGGCATTGTTTAGCCGGGCAGACTCAGCCTGTTGCTCCAGCATTGTGCATAATGATAAAATTGTTTTGTTATTTTGGCCTATAAATTAAGCTAAAACACGATGCTTGCCAACAAAGCCTTCAGGTCATTGTTGTGCATTTTATGATGAATTTCAATTGGCAGCTTAGTAGCAATTTGATATAGATCATACAAAAGCGCACACACATGCACACACAAGTGCCATTTGCTGCCTTATCAATTAGATGGCATCGTCTTGGCTAGAGATTTATGTAGAACAATCAAAACAATTACCCACCTGCAACTTCGGCCTGGCTGGAAACTTAATAATACATACATTGGCTAGGGAAAGCTTGCAAGGTGTCCTGTGTGGTTTGTGGTGGGTGTGTGTACACAAGTTGGAGTCTTTGAATGTCTATTTAGTTGTCTGCCGTGCTTGCTTGTTGTCTGCCTGCCTCTCTGTTTGTTTATTGTTAAATATTATCTATGCAATAGTGTTTATGCCCCTGTATTGTGTTTACGAGTATGCTCGTATTTGTGTCTCCAGGGAGCCATTTATGCTTAATTTAAACGCATTTGTTGTCACCAGACCGACTGTAGCGCCTGGTAGTTGAAGCAACAACAATAAAGCCGTAAACAAGTGTGTATATATGTGTGTGTGTGTGTGTGTCTGTGTCTGCCTAACAAAAGGCTAGACAATGTGTGAAAATTAGGCAAAAGATGGGCTGCCAACGGCTGCTGAGTTCAATTGTTTGTACATTTGATTTTGACGTGCATAGTTTATAACAATTGCTTCTGTAGAATCAAGTACTCCTCCCACTTCTTTTTCACCAGCTTTAAAGCTATCGCATTGAAAATTTGCACCGTGGCAAGCATGTGGAATCTAATGACCTCAGATAAATAAAAAGAAAAGTAGCAATTAATTTTATTAGTTAATTTTATAGATGTTTTTCCGATACTGGAGTTAAACTTATATACTTTGAATTCCTGTAAAATTTTCAATGATGATGAACTCTGTTAAAAATAGAAATATTCAGTGACTTTTTCGCATTTGTTGTGGCTTATTAAAGATTCCGAGCTTGAGGTTTTATTACATTAGCTATTGAGACCAATCACGTCAGATTATTATGGTATATTTACAGCTGTAAATTTAGTTTTTGCTAATAAACATATTGGTGTTGTATCATTTATTAATGCCAAATGATGTCCATATAAGAGCAACTACAACATAGCTTAAATAAGCTTTAAAAAAAACTTTATACAACTAAGCATTTACATACATTTTAAAATATTGTAGGAATTAAGTTTTTTTTGTAGGATGATTTCTTAATTTTGTTGACTGCACTGCGAAAAGTGCTGTATTAGAAAGAAGAATTTAGCACTCGATAGCTTTAGTTGCTGTTTAATCGCCGGCTGTCATTATCTGATTGAAGTTTTCGCAAATCAATATACTTGTATATATATAAAATACTTTTCAAGTGCTGTGATGGACTGATGGCTCTTGGGTACTTACAAATTAATTGTTTAGTAGTAATTTAAGTATGGCGGTAAAAACGCTGTTATAAATGTGCATAAATGAAAATAAAAATGATTTTTGCGTATACCTTTTGCCTAATTAATGAATTATGCATATTTCACATTGTTTAGTTTGCGACGGTGGAGAAAAGAGAAATGAAGAGAGAGAGAGAGAAAGATTGAAAATGAAGAAGCCACTAGACAGCAAACACATGTAACATAACATTTTAACGCGATTTGTGGTTATTTATGCGCAGTATGATCGGCTTTGTAGTTTGGCCGCGTAAACGACTAGCTCCCAAATGTTTGTCTTACATAATCCGAACAACGCCCAAGAGCAGGTTCCGAGTGTTGTTTGCGCTGCGGCATATTTATCTTTGATTAACCATGGTTAAAGGCATTTTGCTCGTGGCGCGTTGTGTTTGTGTTTGCGTTTGTGTTTGTGATTGCAGCAACCGCAATCAAAGTCGATAGCCGAATTCAAAATTTAAAGCCAAAATGTAACCAAACTGTAAGCGATAGTCTCTAAGTATCATTTATCATATTTCGCATTTTAACTTTGTTCAGCGAAATTGTTAAAACCGCGTATAAAATCGCTTAGTGCGTCAGGTCAATCGTCAGTTCGCAAGGTTACGGAGCGAAGACCAGACCGGACAAGTCAATCAGACAAAATTGCTTGCACAAAATGCGTGGATTTCTCGTGAGTAATTAGTGATGGTGAAATGTGATGCCTTTCAGCTAATGTTGCACTTCGTTTTGTAGTTGCTTTGGTTCGTTGCTGCAGCAACGGCGGCTAAGTTGGGCTATAATTATAAGTCAGGTGGATACACTTCTGCAGTTGCAGGCAACAGAGGCGAAAGAATCCTTGGAGGCAGTGGGCAGAGTGCAGCTTTCAATGTACACGACGATCGATTTGCTGGACTCATTGATGCCGAAGCGGCGGGATTTAGCAGTACAGGACAACAACAGCAGCAGCAGCAGCATCAGCAGCAATTAGATCCTCAAGTGGAGTCACAGCAAGAGCAACAGCAGTTAGATGAGTTCAGCAAGGAGTTTTATACGTATGCTGCTCCTGAGGAGGACTTTGCCGATCAGGAGGCAGCACAGCGTATCACAAGCATACTGAAGCGTAATCTTCGTGTGCTTTTTATCAAATCACCCGAGCATCAAGGGCTCGCCAATGCGGCACTGCAATTGGCGAAGCAGGCGAGTGAACAACGCACGGCCATCTACGTGCTAACCAAGCAGGCCGATGTGGGTGAGCTGGCCCAGAAATTGCAAAGTCAGGGTCCCAGCCAAGCGCACAAGCCCGAGGTTCATTTTGTCAAATATCGCACGCCCGAAGAGGCAGTGCGTGCCCAGCAGCTGATACAGCAGCAATTCGATGCACTGGGTGGCAGCTCACGCAGCTCTGATGAGGGTGTGGCACCGGTGCTGGACTTTACCAGTACGAGCAAAGAGTCTCAGATACCGCAAGCTACGTACTTGCCGGCAACGCAAAGGCGTCGATAGCCTCTAAGACATTTTTCATAAGAACCACCCCTCCATGTCATGTAGTTTCTTAGGTGCTAGTCTAAGTTTTCATGTCCCCGTCAAACGGTTTCATCCCCACATTAATAAGATAAACAAAGTAGAAAGAGAGAACGGAAGGTGTTTGTACTCATACCTTAAGTTTCTTTTTAGTTTTTCACAAGGCTACCCAGGATCATACAAACGATGCAAGGCCCTGTGAAAAGTTTCAGTTTGCTTGTTTCATATTTTTTCACGCTGCTTTGCTATCTTGGTAACTACATGGTTGCTGCCAGACTGCCAGGCTACCAGGCTGCCACGTTGCCGACTCGTGTGGCCTGCCTCGAGATTAAAACTCGCTACTGTAATGGAAGAGGAGCCACATTGCGTTGCCTTTGTGCGTAATTTTTCAAGCCGCGTCTAAGTGTAGACTACACTTGGCGTATACGCGTTGACAAGGGCGTAGGCAGCTTTTACCAAAGGGGGGGCCAAAAAATTACAATTTTGATTAAATAATGGCATCGTGCATTTAAAAAATAACTTTTGCACATGATTAATGAAAAAACTTCAACACATCCAACTCAGATCCATTTTAAGGCGAAATAGTGCGTCATAATAATGAACGTGTTGTCGAATTTATATGGCAACCATTTTTTTTAGGGGGGAGCAACGGCCCCCTCCTACAACCTGCCAACGCCCTTGCGCGTTGAGATTTTGCACTTTTTCTGCTCTCTGGAAACCGACAAGGCCCGCCCATGCACAACCACCACTTTACGCATCAAGCCGCAACGCAACGTTGGCAACGTTTGAAAAATGAAACTTTAATTTTATATTGGCCAAGTTAGTGCCAAGCAACTGCCTCCACCTAATGTTCTTAAGCACAAGAAATATAGCTTAAATATGTTTAATACCCTATACACAAAATGCTAAAGGATAAATGTGGCCTATTTTTGCATGCATAAAAAAGCAAACCTAGGCAGCTTGAAAAATAACAAAATATGTATTATTTTAAAAGATGTTTTCTGCTTTTAAAGTTAACAATAATTAAAGTGCCAATTGCAGCTAGTCAATAAACTAGACATGAAAAGAAAAATTGAAATCTGTAAAAAGGTTTTTGCTTTTCTGGTTTTTATTGCATCTTTTCTCTATATCTTGTTCTTGTCTTGTGTTAAGTGTAATAGTGATATAAAGTAAACAATTTTAATAATTTTGTTTGTCTGCGTACATTTCCCTAAGCTTTTGAAGCAGTTTAAGTTGGAATTGCAACTGTTTTAGAATGTTGTGGTAAATACGTTGTTATGCTAATTACACAAATTAATGAACTATGAAAATATTCTCTTGATGCGATTACATAATTAATTGTAATTTATTTGAGTTTTGAAATCTAATAATTATTTAATTAGTTGAAACACATAATCAATCATATTTCTATATTTGATGTAATTATGTTGTAGCTGTTTATTTGAATTCCAAATTATTTGTTTATACTTATTACAAATGAATTAGTAATTTAGATATGCTTTATTATTTATTAATGTCTCTACAAATGGATATTTATCAATTTTCATTAATATTGAATTAGTAAGTTAATTTCAGTAGACTATTCATGGTTGTTCAATTGCTTAGAATATTTTAATATAATATATGTGCATACGTATTGTGTATTAATAAGTACCGTATCAAATATATTCTTTTGACATTTATATATACTAATCAGTTAGCAGAGTATTGATTAGTTGAACATGCTTCCTGTTGTGTTTTTAAATTTCATTTCACATTTGCCAGCGCAGTTACAGTCAAGCGCACCAATTGGGCGGTCGTCCAGGACAACTTTTGCGAGGCGGCCTCGAAGCGCTGATTTCTATCTTGCATGTTTCCGACATATTTAATGGCTGGCATAGGCCATGGAGCGAGTCCGGAATGTTTAAGCACCTTCATGAATAATTTAATAATATGATAATTTCGAGTATTGAAAACAATTTACAGTTTCTCATATTAATGGCCCCGAGGTGAAATTGATAAAATATGTGCAGTCATTTGGATCTAATTAGGTTGCAATGAGCAGCACTTTTTGCCATACGGAATGCTTCCACATAGACAATGAAGCGTCTGGGAAGGAAATCGCAAGCAGCTTTTGGCAGCTGCGTCTCCTGGCAATTGTTGCGCATACATTACGGCCGTATATTTGAGTGTGTGTCTTCATGTCTATTTTTAGGCGTTTTTTATAGCAAATACATTTTTCATTGTTGGCAAAGTCGTTGGCCTAAGACAATGTAGCCAGAGGGCGCAAAGGTGTAAATGGCCACCATCTCACACAGCTGGCTGCCATTTAAACGGATTCAATTTCAATTTGTGCGCCTGCTTGATATGTTCGTCCTGAATAGGCAGTTATGGGGTCGACAAGGGTTGGGGGAAGCATTACAATTATGCTGCCTGCCTCAGCCACGAGTGCCGCCAGCAGCCAACATGTATGCAAGACTGTGTGATGATGCTGGTGGCAAAGAAGCCGTTGGCGTAATTTGAAAGAAAAGCGAAATAAAAGTAAATAATGTAAATAAAACGAAGGCACACAAATAAAAATAACGCGCGTTTCTTGGGATATAAAATGAAGTGGTGCCGGAATGGGCATTTGGTATGACGCAAGCATTACCCCCGATGCCAACTGTAGGTGGTATACAGTGGTAAGTAAACCAAATTGTGTTTTATTTATTTGTTATTCTGATACTGCGTTTTATTTACTTATTAGCATTGCTTGAATTGTTATTATAGTATACTATATCAACAAGAGGTGGAGTAAGTCGAGTGCATCTCTTAAAAACCCTGTACCCATTACCAGACAGACGGATCTTGTAATGCTGATCAAGAAGGTAAATACTTTGTGGGACCGGCATTTTGATTTTTGAAAACCTACACGATTTTTAATACCCAATCAATTGTGATTTATTTATTATTAAAAACTACATGAAAGTCGAAATAAATCATATATCTTGATATGTGAATTCGATGTTGATTTTATGTATTGTGAACAACCATTTGCTGTCAACATAGTAACGTTTTAGTAACGCCTTAAAGCTAGCATTTTATTTACTTAATACTGGTTAGTCTTGGCTGAAACTTATGTTCTAATTTCGTATATTTATTTGAACGGTATTAACATCTTAGTAAAGTTCACTCGTCCCACTGTATAACATCAGCTAAGTTGGTGTTGGTGAGAGCAGCAGTAGCTGTAGAAGCAGCAGCAGCAGTAATAGCATCTGCGGCTATATTGTCTGTATTGGATTAAAGTGCGCTACTTATTGAATTAATACAAATGACTTGGGGTCGCTGGATGGACTGCGACATAATTCACGCCATTGAACAGTTCAGCAGATCAGTCCAAGTGCGATAAGGATGGCAGTAGGAAGGAGAAAAGCAGACGAAGCGAGTTACTCGTAGTTGCGATTTCTGTTGCGAGGGACGGTGTAGCTTTTAAATTTAATTAAATAAACAGTTGAAGCCATGGTAGTACGTACGGTTAATGTTATTTTTGTGGTTTGTCCAACGGAAAATGTAATTTGTATGGCATGGACATAGACACGGACACGGACATGGACATGACAACAACAATAGAAAAACTGTCCAAGTGTCGACAAGTGTGTATACCGAAAGGAGTTGTACCCTGTGTCGTTTTCAACAGTTCCTAATCCTTTGTGAATAATTGTTATCGTTTTGGGTTGCAGCCCGAGGAGTTCTTTTTGTTGTGTTTGCTCTGTTTCCTAAATTTAATTGTCTGTATTTGAGGTTATGCTGTGTTACGGTTATTGCTGCTGGCGTTTTCGCATCGATTATTTTTAATTGTTGTTTGACATTCTCTGCACACGTGCGCTGGGACTTGAAAGCGAGTCCCCAAATGAATTTAAGTTGTATAACTTTGTGCGTGTATGAGTACATATGAAAAATGTTTGATGAAATTATTAAGCAAATGCTGCGGGCAACATGCGATGATACACACACACAGCCCTATTTGAAAAGGGTTTTCTGCTTTAAAGCAAAACGGCTTAAAGCACAAAAGTAGGAAAAGTAAAGGCAGGTCAATTCTCAAATCGCACTGTAGGCCAAAAAATGATTGCTTGTTAAACTTTCGTGGTAGTTTTTGTTAAAGTTGTGCCATTTACGAGTTAGTCGCCGCAGCCAATGTTTGTATGTCGTTGATGGTGTAGCAAGTAAATAAGGAGAGAGCTACGTGCGAAAAAATAAATAAATAAAACTGAGAAGAGTACGAGGCAGGAGTTGTGCATTAAAGAAAGCCAAATGCTTTCAGTTCTTGGGGGTTTGGCAAACCTCTTGGCATTCTACTGTTGCCTTCTGCTGCTGCAAATGAGTGTTACACAAAGCTCTACGTACATTTGAACATGTGTCTGTCTTTACGTGCTTTTGTCATCTCGGAGCCAATTAAGTTACCTGTATTAAAAGGAACAGCCCAAATGCCTATTGGGCAACTGAAACAGCAACAAAAACAATACGTAAAACAAATTCATTGAAAGCTACCATAAATGTTGTTGACATATCAAAACACTCCTACAAGTATATACGGAAACACACACGTACTGCCACAATGTCCACGCTTGGGGCGAGCTACCTGGCCTTATTGGCCAACAATTGAACTCAGACTTTTTTGTTTTGTTTCAATAGTTTTATTGTTTCTGTAAGTAAATAACCATCAAATCGAGTAGTTTGAGTTTGCGAGCGATGTGTGCATATACCTCAGATATTCGGTGAGGAAATAATTTTGTACGACAGTTCATATTTAATAGTTTGGCATAAACAAACATACATGAAGTATGTATAAAATTTGATTTTCACGTGTTAATTCAACAAATGGCAATCAAATAACTGTAAAATGATGCAGTCATATGCAAATTTTAAAAAGTTATTTAGAATATTTCGTCAGTCTTTATTTTCATTGTTATAGCTGGTACCATAAGGGTAAAAGGCTATATTAGTTTTGTGCGAATGCATCTAACACATAGAAGGGAGCGTGGCAGACCCCACAAAGTAATATTCTTGATCATGGTGACAAGCCTAGCCATGTCCGTCTGTCTGTCCGTCCATTTGTATGAATGCAAGCATCTCAGCAAGTACAAGAGCAAGAATAAGCAAACTTGATATTCAGATTTCCTAAGTCTGAGAAAGGACGAGTTTGTGTTTTCTTCTGATACAAGTTGGTACCCAGACCTAGACGAAGTCCGAGAAAAAACGGGTTTGTTTTATTTTTGGGAATTTTCCCCCCTTCTCCCGCTACAGAATTTCGTCAATACTGTCCACATTTTAAAACCAATCTATATACAGTTATCTACGTTTGTTTTTAATTCGGTCAGTTCTAAAAAAAATTATAAGCGATCCAATGCATCAAGTTTGCTCATCCTCTTCCTCTTTTTGCTTCTGCTATGGGAAGTTAGTCTGGGTACACGGTATTTCACTGTCGGGCTTGCTCGACTCTAGCCTTCTCTCTTGTCATTATATTTAAATTTCATTTATTAATAATAATTATTTGGTTGTATAGCCGCTGCCTAATAAATTAATAGTATATTGATTCGCCTAGATTACCCACAAGGCAATGTTTGCTAATTATTGTAATTCCTTAGCCGGCTTGTATTTACTGGCAACGAAGCCTTGTTAATCAATACTTTCAACATTAAGCAACGTCGACATGTGGCGGCTAATCAGCGCCGATTTATGAAGCATGATTTCAGTGCGTGTTAGTCCATTGGTGTTGATTATCTGACCGCTGTCGCTGCGACGGGTAATACTATACTACATACGTACTTATAACATTATCACATTTACATTATTGCTATGGACTTTGGCCAGCAGCCAATCGTTGCAAATCGATTTTGTTTGTCCGGCAAAAGTCAATCATAAATCCATCCGAGTGGTGCGTAGTTGTTGTTTAGGTACTTATGTGTGCGTATTTGGGAGGGAGTACGTTCTATATAATTGAAATGCACACAAATAAACCAATGCCAATACAAGCACACAAACATTCGGGCAAACAAGCAAATATACTATTAGGTTGGCCTAATTTGCTTAAAACCACTTGACTGTTGCCGACAGGCGTGGATCAGGGGGGGACAAGGCTAGCAATGAGGAGGGTTGGCCGACAACCGGTGGTCGCAGCGGCAACCGCAAGCTTTTATTGCTGCAATTCAATCGCAATTGCCGGTTCGCGCGCTAATACACGTAATAAATGGTCGACAAAGCTTGAGAAAGCTGGCAGTCAAAAATTAAAGTGGGGATGAGCAGTGCAAAATGGGAGTGGTTCCATGTGAGGGGCTAGGCCGGAAGGACACGCACACAAACAGGCACATACTCTGCCATAGACAGACGTACGGCACTGGAACGACAGCACAAAACGGAAATGGAACTTATTAAAAGATTTGAATCTAATCGATTTTTGTCCTTTTACGCCAAACTGAATATTGCCACTGCTGTGGCCTGGAAAAAGGGCAAAGGCATTAAAGTGCGGCAAGGATTTTGAGCAGCCATAAATTTAATTGAATGCCAAACTAGCAAATGGCCACTGCCTCTGACAGGATACATTACGTACTATGGATAAAAAAGTCGATCTTCTTCCATATAAACATAGTATGTTTTCAACACAAAGAAAAGTGGCACCTGAAATATTTAATTTTCTTAAAATATGGTGCCTTACATAAAAATATTTTTGCATATTTATGGGAAACAGGATATGTTTTGCAAAAGTCGAACTACATATATTATCCCTTCGTATGACTTTTTTTTTCTGATTTCAATCCGGGTTTTTCATTAAATAGAAAAGGCAAAATAAAAATATACGTGTTTTTAGGTTTTTTGAAATTTAGTGATTTTGTATTTTTTTTTTTTTACAAAAAACGATGTGTTTTATTTACTAGTTTTGTGCGAATGTATGTAACAGGCAGCAGGAGACATGGCAGACCCCACAAAGTATATATATTAATGATCAGAATGACAAGTCGAGTCGATATAGCCATGTCCGTCTGTCCGTCCGTCCGTCTGTCCGTCTGTATGAACGCAAGGATCTCAGAAAGTATAAGAGCTAGAATAACCAAACTTGGTATCCAGATTCTCCTAAGCCCGAGAAAGGACGAGTTTGTTCATTTTTTATGATGCACATAAATAAAATGGCATGCTCTGCCCGTAGATGTTGTTGCTGCATATAAACACGGAGAGACACGATGCTGATGTAAATTTATTTTATGCATGTGTTGAACATTTTATATTTAATTTAATTAAATTAATAAACTTTTTTTAAATAAATTTGTTAGATTTTCCTTTTTTTGGTGGAGAGTACGGGGTATTTTACTGTCGGGGTTGCTCGACTGTAGCGTTCTAGTTGTTATACCCTGTACCCAAAGGGTAAAAGGGTATATTAGTTTTGTGCGAGTGTATATGGAACACACAGAATGAGGCGTGGCAGACCCCAAAAGTATATATATTATTGATCAGGATGACAAGTCGAGTCGATATAGCCATGTCCGTCTGTCTGTTTGTATGAACGCAAGGATCTCAGAAAGTATAATAGGCAGAATAACCAAACTTAGCCCGAGAAATGACGAGTTAGTTAATTTTTTTTGATGCACTCCCCACTCCCCCTCTATTCGTGATTTTCTATAACTCCCATAATTTTTGGAAGTTTTTTTTTTGCACATGTAAATGTATGTATGGAATATTTTATATTTAATTTAATTAATTAATTAAATTAATTAAATTAAAAATTTTTTTTTTTTTTGTGGGGTGGTACAGGGTATTTAAGAGTTGAGCCTGCTCGACTTTAGCATTCCTTTCTTGTTTTAATTTCTATAATTATTCTAAACATATGTACAGAGTATTTCAAAGTCGGGACACCCGACCTTAGCTTTTTTACTTGTTTTGTATTGTTTTTACGAAGGTGTACTACACAGGTTCTATTTGAAAACAGCTTATTAGTTAATTCATATTCGACATTTGTGAAAATAAAATACTTTTGAACCATATTGTGATCTATTTGTTGTGCATGAAAACATTTAAGTATGTATATCCCTACGTTTTGCTGGGTTTTGCAATTCTGAACCAAATATCTCATCGTCAGCTTAAAGTGAGAGTGCAGAATCGGACGTGATGGCCCCTTTAGTAGCACCTGCACGCGCCGCTTACCAGCAGACAAATGCGATTTAAAATAATTTGAATATCGAATTGATTGTGTGCACTTACCGACACACATACACATACCCACACACATAAATACAATCCAAAGCACATTTACTGCTAACAGGAAGCCAGTCAAGTGCCGAGTCACGTTTGCAAGTTGGCAGCAGTTTTCCAGACATCGGCGACGCCTTCATTGCAGCAGGGCAGTTGATGGTGCATTCAATCCATGAATGCTCTAGCCCATGCACAGCATCAATTGTCTATCTGACCGAACGCCCGGACCACCACACCACCGGACCGCCGGACGATCGAATGTACGAGTAAGCAAGCGAAAGGCAAACGCTTAGAAAGCATTGAAAGACTCGCGCTGTTTCGCACGTTACGCTGCGTTATTGAAATTGTTGAGGCAGCAAAAGTGTTCGAGGGCACTCGACCGTCTGCACATACATTTGCAGCTGAAGCTACTAGTGTATGTGCTAGTATATATACTATATGTTCGTGCAGGTGCTATTTTTTGCAGTTGCAATCACACAGCTGTCGAGTGTGCAGCACACGTAACTTGCTCAAAATACCAACGCTACCCCCACAGGAAAATGGTTCTTTATAAAAAACGATGGTCGAGGTTGTAGATGTTTAATTATTGCCTGATTATTTGGAATGGACATACTCGATTTGTGGTTTTTCGGGCTATTTTGTAAACATATATGAGAGTAAACCACGAAAACAGTACCAAACAGTTACTAAGAAAGTACAAGTACAAATAGCTGAGTTCTGTGCGTTTTAAAATTCCCGTGACACGTAAAACCGTAGTGAACCCTATGGAATTGGTTAGAAATAAAAATGTCGAGTGCCTTTTTTTAAGTAACGCTGGATTACGTTTTTAAGCTAAACGATTATGTTGAGAAATTAATATATGTGAATTTCTGTCCACGCTCTAATGTGGGTGATATTGGTTCAGTTGTAATTTTATGAAAAGTGTAAAGGTATTCTATTCGATATATTCTATTCGATATAGAAGTAGAATATTAGATACCATTTAATATCTACATTACCAACCATTAAATATCATATGCATTTAAAAGCATATAAGATTTATAGCTGCACTTCCAATGAATGCTGTATTCATCCGCAAATTTAATGTTCTGTAGAAAACTAAATAGGGTTTTCTTAGTTGCCCTATAAAGAGCAAAGTAAAACCACATAGATAACAATTTGATTATCTACATCAGAAGATAATGTGGCAGATTGGGGGTCGTAAGTTTGTTCCGGGAATCAGTTTTTTAAGATTAGGAGAACTATGAACAGGTGACGAGTGTATATTTTAGTCTGTATTAAACAAATGAAATACAGTGCGGATATTGAGACTGTCAGCCAAATAGTTTCCGAAATTCAGGCGATTAACCAAACGGACAGACAGTTATACATACTATATCTACAAATTAGTTCTATGGCAAGGTATGTTACACAAACTTAATTGCTTATTTCACTATTTAAATAATATTACAGTATTTGTGGTCAAAATTTGCTTTAATATTCAGATTTTTCTTAGGTTCTTCCAAAAATAGCGATATGCTATGCTTTCTCTCTAAATGCACAAACAAAATACACCAGCATAACAACCACTATAAACAAGAGAGAACGCTACAGTCGAGCAAGCCCGACAGTGTAATACCCTGTACCCAAGTAAACTTCCGTCACTGAGTTATATGCGCCCATAGCAGCAGCAAAAAGAGGAAGAAGAAGAGCGAACTTGTTGCTGCAGTTTGGGGGGGTTGTACTGGCGAGAATTTGTTTCGCTAATAACTTTTCTTAGAATTGACAGAATTGAATAAAATTATAAATTATGTGTGCAAAGTTTTGATTAGGTAGCATTTGAAATGTGGACGCTATTGACGAAATTCTGCAGCGGGGGAAGGGGGGGGGAAAATTAAAAAAAAAAAAAATAAACTCGTCCTTACTCGGACCTAGGAGAATCTGGATGCCAACTTTGGTTATTCTAGCATTTATAGTTTCTGAGATCCTTGCGTTCATCCAGACGGACAGACGGACGGACAGACGGACAGACGGACGGACATGTTTAGATCGATTTCTCTCGTCATGCTGATCAAGAATATATATACTTTATGGGGTCGGAGATGCTTCCTTCTGTATGTTACATACTTTGCACAAACCTAATATACCCTTTTTACCCTACGGGTACAGGGTATAAAAAGGTTCCTCATTATACCCTGTACCCAAAGGGTACAAGGGTATATTAGTTTTGTGCGAGTGCACATGGAACACAAAGAAGGAGGCGTGGTAAACCCCACAAAGTATATATATTCTTGATCAGCATGACGAGACGAATCGATCTGTTCGTCTGTCTGTCTGTATGAACGCACGGATCTTAGAAACTATAAGAGCTAGAATAACCAAACTTGGTATACAGATTCTCCTGAGCCCGAGAAAGGACGAGTTTGTTCATTTTTCCCGATGCACCCCCATTCGCCCCCTATTCCGATTTTCTATAACTCCCGTATTTCTTGGAATTTTGAATTTAAATTTGGTAGACACATCTACGAGTAGATAGTGATTATATATCCGTATAATAAGTTTCATTATGATAGGTTCATCAGAAAGAAGTTATAGCCATATAACCAGGCTGAATGCACACATACATACATACATATGTACAAGTACACAAACACGCATAGATTCTAATGTAAATGTAAATGTATGTATGCATGTATGGAATATTTTATATTAAATTTATTTAATTAATTAATTTCTTTTTTTGTGGGGTGGTACAGGGTATTTAAGAGTTGAGCCTGCTCGACTTTAGCATTCCTTTCTTGTTTTTATTTGCCAAAGTGCGGCATTTACATAAACTCTTGTGCTATTTGCTTAATTAAATTGTTAATAACATGTTTTGCGCATTTGCTCGCTTCTTTGTTTGTTTTTATATGTGTACGAAATTCGTTTATTGGTCGGCAGCTCTGGCGTTAAAAAGTCACAGGTAAATGGCAAAACGTTTTAACCAAACGCAAAACAACAACGCAATGATCTTTTGCTGCAAAATTAAGTGCCAATCAAGCTGCAATGTGGTTTTACTGAGCATCGAGCAATCAACGTGGGTTGTGCCAAAGCTTGTGTGGGATGTGTGTGTGTGGATATACGTGCACGTGTGTGTGGGTGTGTGTGGGTGTAATTGTATACATTTTGAACACACTTATGAACTTATTGCTACACACTCAGGCACACCAGAATATTTCACATGCATTAATAAGTAAACGGTTTTCCGTTCATGCATCTCTTGTGTGCGTTTTTGATTTCGTTTAAATTCAATTCAATTTATTTAATTAACGTTAAATATGCGAAACAAGCCACAGCTGCGTCGAACGCCCCAAAAGAATCAAGCGCACACACACATTACCCTCCCAACCAAAAATATATATACAAAAATATATATAGTATGCATGTGTCTTTTTCAATCATTTGTTGCTGGCATGTGCAGCAGTGGCAATAAGCAAAAAAGGAAAAATGAAACACAACCCAAATGAACTATAGCCAAAGGAAATGCTGGTCAATACCAACGTGACCAAGCGCAATTTTTGTTCAATTTTCAACTGCAAGTGGCGTGACAACGAAAAGCAACAGAAGCAGCATCCAACATCAGCAGCTGCCAAAAGGTTATAAGCTTTAAGATGTCAACTAGTAAATTAAATTAAATTAAACACATTAAAAACGTGTTGTTGGAGGACAACACAATAATATAAGCGCTATTTGATATGTAAAGTAACATCACTCACTTTTGTTAAGTAGCCCATCTGGCAACTTTATTTACGTTTGTTTTTTACTTATGTTTTCACTCAACTCTTCTGCGAAAGAGAACAAACGCACTCATAGCGGCATAACGCATTATTAGCTATGCCCTTTTTTGTAACAAGGCACTCGCATTTCGGACTTGCATGGTATCAGTCATTTCGGCACGCACGACACATAACATACAAATATACACACATACACACAATCAACCTTGGCGAACCTTAAATTATTTGGGAAAGGTACAGCAGCGCCAAATCGGCTCAACAAAAAACATATCAAGTGGATCGAAGACCCCTCCGGAGCACGTCTGGAACATTTTGGCGACCGTGACAGGACACAGATAAGTCTCGTTCCATTTTTTATGTTAAAATTCGCCGATTTCATGAAATCGTATAGTTGCTATACAGATTACCAAACAATATTGGAACGCCATAGTAATCGTCTGGTTCAGGGCAACGAGCTGCTGGACAGAACATTATCTGTAGCTACATACATATACATAAATCAACTGTAACTAGTGCACAAGGCACTGTGGTCAACTTAGCCGCTGTACCAAGGCCACGCCGTTGGATAGAACAGCAACGGAGACGTCAGCATTTCACCGTTCGACAGTCTACACCCGCCGCTCCGCACATCCCCTCTCAACAACCCACATATTGTTCCCGCCAACGAAACATGTAAGAAGCGCGCTCAAAGAAGAGCACAAAATCAAGCGGTAAATACACACATTTAATACAGTTGCATTCTTAAACTGATGTACAGCCAAATATTGTGGTTGTTGTTGCAAATTTGAACTCGCTAGAAAGATCCGCTAGGCTGTGATTCTTGTTGTTGTGCATTGCTTTTCAGTTCGTTTTAACCAAATTCGCCTAACGCGCTCAGCGCACAGTGGCACAACACTTAGTGAAATTTGTAATAAATTATTTGCATAAGAGATTTAGCTTCAAGTGGCATTAGTGTTGACCTGTTGAGGTTGTGTTACTGCGTTGGTTAAATTTTGCGTGTAATTAATTTAGATAAATAAATTAAAATGAGTCAATCCGACGACGCCGTAATTATGAAAGCTGCGGCCGTCGACGTTAACGATCCCCGTTTGATCAAACTTCGTGTGCAGAGAACTACAATGGAAAGAAACATCGAAAGTTTAAAGTCCAGAATAACCACAACTGGAGCTGGTTCTGAAGTACCAGTTCTTGAGTGCAACCTTCAAATACTGGAGTCCTATTTTCGTCAGATTATGCAGATACAAACACAAATCGAGGACATCCATAACAGGGATACAGGCAGGTCTAGCATTGAAGAACTTTTTATCGCAACAAAGGCAGCAATTGTCACGTTTATCAACGAGAAAAGGCGAACAACTGTTTCTGAGTCGACGTTTCTAAATTCTACATCAAGCATTACTGCTGTCCATCAGAGTAGGCTCCCAAAGATTAAACTTCCAACCTTTGATGGCCAGTATGCTAACTATAAACGATTTATAGCCGCATACAACAACCTTATTGAAAGCGACAGTTCAATCTCGGTAATTGACAAATTTAATTATTTACTAAACTGTTTGTCTGGACCCGCATTAGAAGTCGTGCAGGTATTTCAAGTCTCTGAAGGGAACTATGCCAAGGCGCTAAGTCAACTAAAAAAGAGATATGACAACGATGTACTCATATTCCTTGATTATATATCGAGCTTGTTCAGTCTGCCGAAGATGACCAATCCTGATGCGACGATGCTGCAGAAACTAATTGATTCTGTCTCAGCCATGCGAGCGTCGCTTTTGTCATTAGGTAAAGCTGAGGATGTTATGAATTCAATTATGATTCACATGGTTTTATCCAAAGTCGACGCAGACACCAAGCTTCATTACGACGAGAAGCAGACTTTTGAATCTTTGCCATCTTGGGAAAATTGTTGTACTACATTAACGCACAGATGTAGATTTCTAGAAAGTCGTTCCAAACCCTTAGGGCGACTAGATACGCCAGATGTCAAGCATAAGGCTAAGTTCAGCAATGTATCCAAGACATTCCTCACGAGCAAAGCAACTTGTGTCTTCTGCAGCTCATCAGAGCACTACATTTCGTCTTGTCCTGCATTCACTGCGTTACTTTTGGGACAACGAAAAGAATGGGTAAAAAGGAATCAACTTTGTTTTAATTGCCTTCGTAAAAACCACAACCAAAAGCAGTGTCAGTCAAAGTCACGCTGCAAAGTGTGCCATTCACCGCATCATTCACTATTGCACAACTTCGCGGAAGTTGAGCAAAGGTCGCAAGGACCAACTCTTACAGCCAGCGCTAATCCGAATAGCGGGCTTATGCCGTCATCATTTACGACGCCATCGTTTATGCCGTCTTCATCGGCCCAACAAGGAAATGTATCGTTAGTAGTTCGAGCGTCTACTAGAGGCATTCTCCCAACTGCAATAATACAAATCAAGAGCAAATGCGGTGACTATCACATAGTACGCGCTTTGCTAGATTCATGCTCAGAAATAAGTTTCATGACTGAAGAAACTGCTAAACGGCTCAAGTTAGAGAAATGTCGAGTCTCAAGCTCAGTATGCGGTATTTCGGAAGTTCCTCAAAGGATCAATTTCACAGTTCAAACAACATTGAAATCGCGTATATCGGATTTCGAATGGCCATCAACGTTTGCTGTTATAAAGTCCATTTGCAGTAACCAGCCAAATCGCAATTTGGAAATATCAAAATGGCAGTTTCCACCCCACGTCGAGTTAGCCGATCCTT
Source organism: Scaptodrosophila lebanonensis (assembly GCF_003285725.1). Lineage (NCBI taxonomy): Eukaryota > Metazoa > Arthropoda > Insecta > Diptera > Drosophilidae > Scaptodrosophila > Scaptodrosophila lebanonensis. The sequence goes on from NW_022060538.1 coordinate 15,870,480, forward strand.
ATTTCTACGAAACGAATAAGATCGACGTTCTCATAAACACGGAAGGTTTCTTCGATGCTGTTCGCGAAGGAAAAATATCGCTAGGCAACAGCATGCCATGTTTATTAAACACTGCATACGGTTGGATAGTAGGCGGTCAAGGCATTCAGCCGAGGAACCAAAACTATTCATGTTACGTCGTAAAGGAAGAGCCAGCGCTAGATAAAATTGTTCAACAGTTTTGGAATGTCGAGGAGTATACGAGCTCACCAGCCAAATTCACTGATGAAGAACAAAAATGTGAAAATCACTTTGTCAAAACCGTATCAGCTCTTAGCGATGGCCGCATCAGTGTACGTCTTCCATTCCGAATCGAATCGTTTGATCTTGGTCAGTCATACGATATCGCACGCAAGCGTTTTAATTTTCTCGAACGAAAACTTGAGCGCGATGCAAAACTCAAGCAGGCATATGCTGATTTTATGCAAGAGTACGAGGATCTAGGTCATATGACACTCATCCCTGACTTTGATCGTACTACACAACACTTTTTCATCCCACACCATTGTGTATTACGGCCAGACAGTTTGACAACAAAACTGCGAGTCGTATTCGATGGGTCAGCAAAGACGAACTTAGGAATATCGCTAAACGATTGTCTAATGACTGGACCAACAATACAACAAGATCTTATAACATCACTTCTTGCTTTTCGCTTGCACAAATACGCTCTGTCAGGAGATATTACGAAAATGTATCGCCAGTTCGTCATCGACCCACGCGACAGGCAATTTCAAATGATATTGTGGAGATCAAATCAAGAAGACGACTTACGAGTCTATCAGCTCAATACTGTGACATACGGTCTATCATCCGCGCCATTTCTTGCCATAAGGTGTTTATTTCATTTAGCTGATCTATTTGATTCAGAGTTTCCAATAGGTGCGGCAGTATTGCGATCTGACTTTTATGTTGACGACTTACTTACAGGAGCCGACAAATTAGAAGAAGTTAAACGAAAAAAGGATGAACTGACTGCAATTCTGAACAATGCCGGATTGCAAATGACAAAATTCACTAGCAACTCGTGCGAGCTCATCAACGACCAGCAAATGGATCAGGAGATTTCCATCGATCACCATGATGACAACATTGTAACCAAGACGCTCGGATTAGCGTGGGAGCCGAGCCATGACTGCTTTGTTTTTCAACACAAGGTGCAACATGATGGCATTGCTACACGCCGCACAGTTCTGTCAACCATAGCAAGGATTTTTGATGTTCTAGGCCTAATGGGGCCAATAGTAATACGCTGCAAAATCTTTCTTCAAGACTTGGTCATTCGGAAATTCGACTGGGATGACCCACTTCCTGCAAGGTTTGTCGAGATGTGGAACGAACTTAAGATTGACTTAGAAAACAGCTCAAGTCTCAAAATTCCACGATACGTAAGCACATCGCCATTAGCCAGAAGTGAGATACACGGATTTGCAGACGCTTCTGAACGTGCTTACGGCTGCTGCATTTACATACGCACAAGGATTGGCACAGACACTAAAGTGCATTTGGTTATAGCCAAATCAAAGGTGGCGCCAATTAAGGTTCAAACACTACCGAAGCTGGAACTATGTGCTGCAGTTCTGCTCAATAGAACTTTTCGCAAATTTCAAAGTAAACTGGACCAATACATCAACAATATTTATTTTTGGACTGACTCAAAAATTGTGCTGCAGTGGATTGGCATGCATTCGTCTCAACTAAACTGCTTCGTAGCAAATAGAATTGCTGAGTTACAGGCGCATTCTGGAGACGTAAAATGGAGGCACGTGCCTTCTGCTAAAAATCCTGCTGATATAATTTCAAGGGGATGCACAATTGAGGAACTGAAAACCAACATGTGGTTTACCGGCCCTGACTTTTTGAAGAAAGAGGAAATTTACTGGCCACAACTTAAGGAGCCATTGCCTGCACCTATAGAAGTGCGCAAACGAGCTGCACTGATCTGCATAGAAGAGTTGCAGCCTACAACTTCAATCATTGACACTGTCATCGAACGCTCATCGTCATACATCCGAATACTAAGAATCATGTCTTATGTATTTCGCGTATTCAACAGAGTTTCCGCTAATCGCCACTTAAGGGTTAAAGATATCTCGCAAATACAATCCTCAGAATTATGTGTAACGTTCTGGCGCATTGTAGCGCACATACAACAGTCAGCCTATCGTGATGAGATTCTTCTATTAGCGAAAAATAAACAATTAAAGCCAAGCTTGCAAAGCCTTGCACCCTTTTTATGTTCAATGCAACTAGGAGAATTGTGTGTAGATGTTGTGAGAGTTGGCGGAAGGTTAGCTAAGGCCGAAATTCCCTATGATGCTAAGTTCCAAGCTATTTTGCCTCGAGACCATCGTTTCAGTCGCTTATACGTAGAGTATTTACATCGTCAAAATTTACATGCTGGGCCGAAAGTACTTGTTTCTCTCTTACGAGAAAAGGTATGGATCGTAAACGCCAGATTGTTAGCTCGACAGGTTGTACGAGCATGCACACACTGTTTCAAGTACAAACCTCGTCTCATGCAGCAAGTAATGGGAAATCTCCCTGCAGATCGCTTGCGAGCTTGTCGCCCCTTTATGATCACGGGCGTAGATTTCTGCGGACCGTTTATGACGTCGTATCGAATACGTGGAAGGGCGCCATACAAGTCCTACGCAGCAGTATTTGTTTGTTTCGCTTCGAAAGCGATTCATATCGAGTTGGTCAGCGAACTCTCAACTAACGCATTTCTATTTTGTATTCGAAGATTTATTTCACGCCGTGGACTGCCTGAACGCATTTACTGTGATAATGCGACAAATTTTGTTGGCGCTGCAGCAAAATTAGCTGATTTTAAGAAAGACGCTCTTAACTCAGAGGCAACCCACAGCATCAACGAATTTACTTCCTGTAAAGGCTTTGAGTTTCGCTTCATACCGCCGCGGGCTCCACACTTTGGCGGCTTGTGGGAAGCAGCAGTAAAATCAGCAAAGTCTCTTTTGATAAAGAACGTCGCAGAGGCCAACCTCACTTTCGAAGAGCTGCAAACGCTGTTTACTGAAGTGGAGGCTATTTTGAATTCACGACCAATTGCCCCAGTGTCAGATGATCCAAATGATGGCGACGTACTGACACCAGGCCATCTCCTTATTGGTACATCACTGGTATCCGCACCAGAGCAGATCCTCTTCAATCAGGAGGACACTACCAATCTACGCTACTTAGACCGCTGGCAAAAGGTGACCTTTCTAAAGCAGCAATTCTGGGACAGATGGCATCGTGACTACATTCACACGCTGCAAAGGAAAACGAAATGGACCTGTGCGCAGCCAAACATTCAACAGGGACAACTGGTTCTTGTACATGAAGACAACGTACCCCCGCAAACATGGAAGCTGGCACGCGTAACTTCGGCTATTCCTGGAGAGGACGGCAAGGTTCGAGTGGTTGACCTGAAAACCAGCAAAGGAGCCTTTCGTCGACCTATTCACAAGATCGCACCGTTACCGAATTCTCACTTTTGAAAGTAGATCCTTTCAAGGGGGGAGGATGTTGGAGGACAACACAATAATATAAGCGCTATTTGATATGTAAAGTAACATCACTCACTTTTGTTAAGTAGCCCATCTGGCAACTTTATTTACGTTTGTTTTTTACTTATGTTTTCACTCAACTCTTCTGCGAAAGAGAACAAACGCACTCATAGCGGCATAACGCATTATTAGCTATGCCCTTTTTTGTAACAAGGCACTCGCATTTCGGACTTGCATGGTATCAGTCATTTCGGCACGCACGACACATAACATACAAATATACACACATACACACAATCAACCTTGGCGAACCTTAAATTATTTGGGAAAGGTACAGCAGCGCCAAATCGGCTCAACAAAAAACATATCAAGTGGATCGAAGACCCCTCCGGAGCACGTCTGGAACACGTGTGTCTTTTTAAAGCCGTTGTTATTAAGGAAAACTCTCTTTTCTACTTTAAAGAAATTTTCAAATTATTTGAGGTTTTACTGAATGGAAAAACAGTTGTTCACACAGATCCAGTAGAAAACTTAGTAGAGGAGCAAAGAAAGAGATAAAATATTATGGATGTGTTTTATCATAACTTAAATTTAATAATATACATATGTACAACTTATCTAAAAGGGGTGAGCATAATAATATTAGAGCTAATTTTGAGACGCTGCAGGATCTTGGTACACGGTGCTAACATTTTAGAAATATTTTTGAAACTAAACATTCGTTGAATTGCTTACAGGCTAATTATGTGAATTTTGTTATTGATTTTGTTTGACAAACCTATGCAGAAAGTGAAATGTTTATTCTGGGACCGCTACTATTTAATAAAGATATACTACATCTCTTCAAATACCTCTCTCCTTTCAATAAATACATATTTCACAGCCCAAATAACTTTGATAAAACTTTTCCCTTTGCATCATTTAGTTTACCTAGTCTTACTTTTCATAAATATCTGGCATGTCTATAATGATCAGCACGAATCCACCCCAACATAAAAAGCTAGACTAAATTCACGTTTATGTATAAAAAATATCATCTGGTGTTTACTTTTTACAGGCCATTATTTGACAATTTTGCTTAAGTGAGAAGAAATTTGTAATTGTGATAATGGGACCAGAGATCTTGCTGTCCTAGATATAAGTATGTACTTTCTATGATACATATAAATTTACGGCTACTATAATGCATTTTAAAATCCGATTTAGTTCTCTAAAGGGCTTGCATGCAGATAATCACAGTAACGTGACCATGTGATCAGGTTTAAACTGTTTAAGTTGATTGTCTATCAAATGATGGCCCTCATGCAATGGCAATCACATAAATACCACAATTAACAATTATTACGCAATATGCCGTGTAGGGGCGTGCACTCGACTTCCCGTAAATGGACACGCCATGTTTATATGGGTCCTGTTGCATTAAAGCCAAACAAATGAGGCGAACGCTTAGAGAGTACAAGGCAAGCAGACTTAAATGTATGCCTTCATATGTGATGCTTAGGACTCTGCAGTAACTGGCGTCAGTCCTTCTTCGGTAATTTAGCAGCCCCCTTTTCGCTACTTACTAACCTTCCATAGACCGTAACTAATGTATTTTATCTGTCTTCGGATTGACGATATAAAGTACGTAAAGGAAAATCGTAAAGTTTAATTGAACTTTTTATTGTGATTAATTTCCCATATGCTGTATATATATCCTTCTTATAATCTGTACCCAAATGGGTATTATTTGGGATATTTTTGAGTTATTGTAACACTCAAAGTATATAGATCAGCAGGACAAATAAAGTCATTCCAAATATGTTATTTTAAAGCCCAAGTTTCATCTTAATGTTTTTGGTTTCACAGAGTAATCTATTTTAAGTCAACATAAGTCGACCCCTTCAAATATAATTTAAGGCGAGATTGTGCTTTTGCTGGTAATTTTGATAATCAAGTTTGAGTCGGCCCTGGTCGACTCCTAGCGAACAAGAAGACAGTGGTTCTATGCACCAACTGCCCTTTCAGTACTACAGGGTATGTATTTGCTTAGATTTCTGTCGTGCGTGTCTGCTAAGTCGCATTAACGTCGTTCAAAATGCGCGTCTTAGCTGCTAGTCAGACATGCACGGTTACACATACTGCTTACAGTTGAACGCGAGCGAATTTTTGCTGATTTCGGCCGATTTGTTTCGTCACTGCTGCTCCTCGATCCTCTGTCCTGTTGCACAATGTATATCAGCGTATGGCACTGCAACAGAATCGAGCGAGCGTTCGATGTCGTTTGCCCGTGTTAAACACATTTTCAACACATGCTCGACATGTCTTCTGTGACTAACGTACACTTTTTGCTGTGTAGCTGTGTGTGTTTTACATTTGTAGTGCCTGTGAGTGTATGTGTGTATTTGGCTGCTTTGTGCCTGACAGCCACAGCGGAAGTCAGTTTGTATAGCCTGAAATCATTCTGGCGCACCGAGCCTTGATATATATAGTATTGTAGAGTGCCTCATGGCAGTTTTTGTATATTTGCCATCGCCATTGCCATTGCCATTGCTTTTCCTTTCCTTTTACACACCAACACCGACACAGGAACAGACACATACACTGACACATATATAAAAGACACACAGCACAAGGCGCTTTCAAGCTTCAACTTTTATTTTTTGCTCGCTTTCCCGCTTTGTTCGACAGCATTTCAATTACTACAAATGATTTTTGTGTGCTCTCTGCGCCCAGCCATCATAGTTTCAAATCGCTTTTGGCTCTGACACTTGATTTTCATTGACTTTTGCACCTTTCTTTCAATTTCTACGACTCAGATAATACCCTGAGAGCTTCTCGAGAGTTGTAGCAATTTGTTGAAAATACATTCGCACACATTCGTTTGGAAGCTAATGAATCACCTGGAAACGGCAATGGCAATGCCAATAAGCAGGTAAGTATGTTTCTATGGTTTTCTATGGAAAAATCAAAAAACTTTAGTCTATTGTTATAGAATTAATTTGTGTGTTTGTTTGTCTGTGTGTGCGTGTGTGTGTGATCAATGCCGTTGTTGATATTGTTCTGTGTCTTTGCCGTTGCCTTTGCCTTTCCGAGCTGTTGACTGACTATCTGTGCTACCGCCCACACATTTTAATTATTACTGTCAACAAACAGACACATCCACACACACACACAACTGGACGGACACATACTGTCAAAGTGGCCTGTCAATAGCATTGACCAGCAAGCCCAGCAGCTAGCAAAAACTTTTTGATGAGGGTTGTCCTCGCCAACGCACCCGTTACTTCATCACTCTTGTCCTTGTCCACGTCATACAAATGAAAACATATGTAGCAGAACGCTTCTGTCTGTCTGTGAGAGCGTACGAGTGTCTATATTAATATCAAATGAACTGAACAGACTCAACACAATCACATGGTGCGTCGGTGGAGAGCAGAAGGTTTGGTCAGGACTATGGCAACGCACGTATGTACATAAATGTCAAAATGTTTGTGGGCACAACTTCATTTGTGATCTCGGTTTGCCCTCGCCTGTGCCCCCACACGAGTATATGCACATTCTATTTACATACAAAGGCACTTTGCAAACACTGTGAGAAATGCAGCAGTGCTATGCAGTTTGTTGACCATAAAACATACATGGGATGGTTGAGATAGGTCAGGAGCTACGAATTCGTTGCTTTGTACAGCGTTTTTGCACTATTTATACCCTTTACCGAAAGGGTTAAAGGGTATTCTAGTTTTGTGCGACAAAGTATATATATTCTTATCAGGATGACAGGATGAGTCGATATAGCCATGTCCGTCTGTCTAGAATAAACAAATTTTCCGATACACTATATAAAACTAGACGAGAAAACATCTGAGCTTAAAACTATTTCTGGTACACAGACAATCTTACAATATTATCGTCATAAAAGGTTCCTACTGGCACCAATAACATTCAGATTATTTTGTTTCCAATGGTTTGGCAGAAGAAGACTGAGTTGAGAGAGAAAGATTTTTAAACATATCAAGGCCAAGGAAGTTAACAGATTAGAATTTAACAAGAAAAACTAGGAAGAGCAATAATGAGCTGGCCGATTCTATCACTGGACATTGACAAAGTCACAACTTTTAATATTTCGGGCTCCTTTGGCCCAAATCACTTTGTTTCAAAGCACGCCGATTTGTATAGCCTGTACCCAAAGGGTGAAAGGCTATACTAGATTTGTGCGAATGTATGTAACATATAGAAGGAGTCGTGGCAGACCCCACAAAGTATATATATTATTGATCAGGATGACAAGATAAGTCGATATAGCTACGTCCGTCTGTCCATCCGACCGTCCGTCTGTGTGTATGAGCGCAACGATCTCATCAAGAACATTAGCTAGAATAACCAAACTTGGCATTCAGCTTCCCCTAAGCCCCAGGCAGATCGAGTTTGTGTTTTTTTTTCTGATACACCCCCCCACTCCCCTGCAATTCGCGTTTATCCTAACTCCGGTAATTCTTGGAATTTTGAACTCAAATTTGGCATTTACATCCAGTTCATGGTTATTTTCCCGTATGCGAAGTGTCATCATGATAGGTCAATTTTGAAGAAAGTTATAGCCATAAATAAAATCGCTGCCCATGTTCTGCTTGCAGCGCTGCCCGCAGCTGTTGTTGTTCCTGCTTTGGTTCAACTTTGTGCTGCATACATACATACATGTAAAAACGAATAGGCACGTGATGTAAATATATGCTGTTAAAACTGAACAAAAACATGTCTTCTAATTTACTTTAATTACTTAATTACTTAATTACTTAATTAATTAATTCTTTTTTATAATTTAAATTTTTTTATAAATTTATTTATTTTTTTAATTTTCCTTTTTTGTGGAGAGTACAGGCTATTTTAATGTCGGGCTTGCTTGCTCTTGTTTAGTACACATACATAAATAAAACACACATAAATACAGAGAGAGACACACAGACTGGTACTTGGGCTGGTCTGATATAATCAAAGGATATCGCGTGGCGCACTGGAAGAGTGTGTAATGCAGTTCAGGATGAGGTCCTGGGGCTGCCTTTGTCTGGGTCATTGCGCTCATTCATTCAACTGGTGTGTAATTGCTGGCTATTGGTGCACAGTCGCCCCAGCGTACACATGAACGCGCCCAGACTTACGGGGCGAACAACTGACACGTTGACTGACATATTGATGGTGGGTCAGGTACGAGTAGTGCAAAAACAGGAAAAAAACAACACCTCTGGTCAGGTCACACGCAACTTCATTAGCATTGCTGCTGAAATGCTAACTGCACATGAGTGTGCCATTGCTATTGTCTGTGGCACTGTGACCATATCATTTATAGAGGGTATCCTGTGGGAAGGTACAACAAAACCAAACATGCCAGGCTCCTGTCATTAAATGCATTGTCACTGAAGCGAACAGAAAATGTTTTCCGTAAAATTATATACAATTTTCAATTTAACCTGCAATACTCATATATCTATTGTTGAATCGTAGTATAAAATGGTACATAGAAGCATGAATGTACTCTTAGTGCATTAACATTCGCATAGAAGACATGGTACTTTTCATGCGATTATTATTTAATATATATTATTTTTATATCCTGTACCCGTAGGGTACATATAGCCGTGTCCGTCTGTCTGTCTGTATGAACGCAAGGATCTCAGAAAGTATAAGAGCTAGAATAACCAAACTTGATATACAGATTCTCCTTAGCCCGAGAAAGGACGAGTTTGTTCATTACCCCACTCCCCCCCTATTCACGATTTTCTATAACTCCCGTACTTCTTGGAATTTGTAACTAACTAGACATATCCAGTTAGTGATTATATATCCGTATACCAAGTTTCATTGTGATAGGTTGATCTGAAAGAAAGTTATAGCCATATAACCAGGCCCAATGCACACATACATACATATGTACAAGTACACAAACACGCATAGACACGATTCTGATGTAAATGTAAATGTGTGTATTCATGTATGGAATATTTTATATTAAATTTCGTTAATTAATTAAATTTCTTTTTTTGTGGGGTGGTACAGGGTATTTAAGAGTTGAGCCGGCTCGAGTTTAGCATTCCTTTCTTGCTGCATTTTGTTTACTTAGTTTCGATATATTTTCAAAACTTTTGCACAACTTTTCAATATATTTTTCTCACATATATAAACTAAGTTGGTTAGTGCACCTTCTTGACCTTTCTTAAAATACTGATGGTTATTATGAACGCCTTATTGGTGTCACGAAAAAAAGTATTCGAATTTTTAACTATTAATCTGAAGACCATACTTATAAAAGAAAACTTAATAATGTATATTGTTGACATATGTAGCTCTGAATCCGAACTTTTGCCTTTACAGTAAGGTTCCTGGCCAATTTTAATGCACCACAGCCATCATCATTTTACAATAAACAAGCGCAAGTGGTATAGAAAAATCGGATACTCACGTCTCCATTTTTAGCAATGCAAATACTTGAGTGGGGTGGAGAGCTGATTTTATACAAAGCAACAGAATTCTACAATTGCTAGCTAAAGCATACATAGGTTCAACCCAACTACGAAATCTAATTCTATTTAAAGGTAATGTTTTTAATTGTGCCCATGGCGTTCCAATGGTATCCAATTCAACAAGCACAGTTCTCCTCCAGCTATTTCGGGGCCTTCCTCTTTTTCTACTTCTCAGGGGATTCTATTCTAATGCATGATGATCAATCCATCTCAATCGTCGTCTTCTGATGGTAACAGTAAAGGCTCTTGATTTGTCAATTGCCTTAGCGACGTGTTGCTTATTGTGTTGGGCCAACATAATTTGCAGATGTTTGTTAAATTAATATAATACGGTTTTATGTTAAGAACCAATGTTTCACAGCATTACCTAACCAATTCTTGCTTAACAAAATATTATATCAACCCAACTCGACAGTCCGACATTTTTTGGAATTAATCAAGATTCATGTTTACGTTACACATAAACAAATTGAATTTAGCATACACGGCTTAGAAAAGAAAAAACACAAATTGTTTGGTTTATAGTGGAAATGCCACTTCTATTTTAAGTCTACAACTTAGCTTGAAATCTTAGCAAGGCAGAGCCTGCTACTTGTGGCTGTGGTCCCACAATTCTGCGCCATTGTTGTTGACTCCGGTTAACCTTCTTCTCCGCACATGACCAAAGCATAATCAGTGTAAGCTCTGAGCATTTATGCATATGAATTTATTCAAATTAAGGTTTGCTTTTTAAAATGTCTACCCACACACGCAAGCCTACGCAGGTACAGTAGGCATGCCCGCAGCCATTTTGTTGTGGTGTGCTTCTGCTGGTTCTAAACTATTTTACATTCAAGCCAAAGCCCAAGCAGGCTAAAACTTCAAAGGCCCACGCCAAAAAACTGAAGTCAACGGTACATAGAGAGGTATGCGCCAAAACACGAGTCGCCCACATGCATGCGGCTGCGTGTCCGCCAATGTATGCCTTATATATGTACGTACGTAGGAGATGTACGTGTAGATGGGTCTGCGCATGCTTTTGAAGGCAGCTTTGTTCACATGTTTTCACTTTGTGGTTAATTTGCATTTAAATGGTTTTTGCACTTAGGCTATTTCCCGTGTAAATGAGCTTTGTTTGTTGTTATTGGTGTTGCTGCTCCTACGCCACTGCTCGCTGGACTAAACGAAGCAGAAATTGGGCTTTTGTTTTGCCAGGCTTAGCTTGCATTTAGGCTAAAACAAGAAAACTGGCGAGCCTATCGAAGGAGTGGAGGTGTTTTGGCTGCACGATGGAATTTTCTGAGCTATGCGGCGCAATGGAGTGCTTACATATTATGTGTCCTGTATTTTTCATATGATATTGGACTATGCGTCGCATAGCAGAATGACATAAAATATTGACTATTTCTAACCAATAGAACAAATATTATAAGCGTTAATGGTCTCGAATGTTACCAACCACACTCACTTAAAAATTGATTTTTAAATTTGTATATTTGTGTTTTTAATTCAATTTTGGAAAGGAGCAGAGCTAGAATAACCAAGCTTTGTACCCAGACTGTCCTAGTTCCGATAAAGGAATATTATACTTGCTGAAATGTACAATCAACTTTTCTCAAGGAAACTTGTGGTTGAAACAATTTGCAAGTACATGCAAATTTCATAAATATTCCAAATGGTTTGTAGGAAATCTGCCGACGAAGTAAATTAGTCCGAAATCAGTCTGCTCGAGTTTGTGTGGCAATTCCGGCTTGCGTATCTGGTCTTCACTCGGCAAATTTGTATGGGATTTGCGCATTTGCTCTACAAACTTGTCGCATTATGTTCTATGCTAGCAATCCTCAATTTAATTAAAAGGCGTTTAAATTGACAAATAATCCAACTGATGAACGCATTTATAGACACATTTGTACATACTTGTACAAAGAGTCGAAAATAGCTTATTTCGTGAAGGTGGTTTAGTTCGATATTAAATTCACAACTATTTCAATTGCAGTTCATATTAATCTTTTAAATATAAAGGCATTAATCAGCTTGTTTAAGATTACAAATCACAGGTTATCGCCAATTTAGAAGAAATTTTGTTATCGATAGCGTCAGTGAGAATTTATTAACACCTATTCTGCATTTTTGTACTGGAATGTATCTGTATGTTTTCTTAAAGCCCTTCTTTCTTTTAGCCTCCTTTAGCAGTTAAATATTTAGACCCGCTTTTAAACGCTGACATAAAAGGAATTTCAGCTTCGTAGTACTTGCCGTTGATTGTCAGCCATCCATCAATCAGTCAGTTAGGACAACTGTATTATATATTTAGATATGAAATTTGTGGAAACATTTTTGAAAAATTGATTTTCTGCTTGTGCAATGGTTTGGTATTCTTTATTGCGTGACGTCATTGCCTAGAGATCAGTGCTGCCACAATATTTGCAATCCTGCTTCTCTGCATGTCCCGAATACAGCATTGCAGCTTGACCGATATTCTAGGTAGGCGCTGGTCACATCTTCCATTAAACTGTTTATTTTAAAAAGGAAAACTCGGTATATTTTTTGCCCCATAACAGCTGAAAATTAAAATGCATTTAAATCAATGGCGTCCTTTCGGTGTAATAGTAAGAAAAAATTATTACATGGAAACTGCACACGTACGTGCAATATTAAGCTTTTTGCACGCTCTACTACGTACATATATGTGAATTTTTCTGCTGTGTTAATAAAGGAAACTTATGGGTTTGTGTGTTTGTTTCACTCGATTTTTTTTTGAACAACTTGTATACCTTCCTTCTGCTATGGGTACATAGTAGGTCCAATATGTACTATATAGTAGTATGCACGATTTATTTTACTGTATGTATTTTAATCAATTTCATTTATTTATTTGCACATAATTTCAATGCACATTTTGATTTTCCTTTCTTTCCGTGTTTTCAAATGAACAAACTGTGTTAAAAGATTTTTTTTTGTTCGATATGACAATCGTAACCACATGCCCTAGACTAGGTCAGCATTTCATATACATATATACATCCTTATATTGTTATTTATGATCAGGCACATACATAATACTTATTTATAGCACAACTGTCAGATTGGTCCAACCACTGAGTTTTGTGTTTGACTTGATTATAAATTAGGGCTGGGTTGTATTTTAATTGATTTTGGTACATATATGTATGCAATTACATGCCTGTCAAAAACTGCTTAAATTTGCATAATGAAATCAAAATCGCAGCAAAATTTATCTATCATTATATGTATATGACACTGGTGCTATTTGTCTGATAGCAGGGGTGGTGGGGCCAGGGGGCGGACGTTGAATGTGGGCCACCAAAAGTACACGCCAAATGCAAATTTATGCATGCACAACGCGACGGAAGGAATAACAGGAAAAAACATATTTGCACAATGTGACATTGCAAAAAGTGCTCTGTGCTGAGAGAAAATGGCAAATGCTGAATCCTGAATGCTGCAGATAAGCACTTTGTGTAACATTCATCATACGCCACGTGTGCCGGAGCTTTCCACGCTGCTTATCGATTGCATGCACATGTAGCATAATTTTGCATGAAATTGTTGTTAGATTGGCGAAGCTTTCAGCAAATTAGCAACAAACTCACATTACGGCAAGCATTTTATGGCTTAATAAAATTGTTTCGTACTATATACGAGCAGACGACGAAATATGTCAGCGCAGGCTTATGAGGCCATGTATTCATTTAGTACACGGTGTAAACTTTTGTTTTGGTCACTAATGATGACAGCCCTTATTGTACGCCGACCCAAACAAAGAACAGTGTCTCTAATCTAACAGAAATCGGACTGTTCTTAGTTAAATTTCTCTGTTTTGCCAGAACAGGACCTCCCAACATCGCTAAGGAAACGCTTTAGAAACGATAGTGAGACATCATTGATTCATTTATTTAGAATCATCACGCTACGATCACTAAAATATGACTCGTAATAATTAAATTAATAATTAAATTTTGATATTATTTAGTTGGTAAGAGATTCGTTTCTCTTGATTTGCGAATAATTGTGGTTTTTTATCTGAAAGGTTTCTTGTAAATTAAAAATATAATAATAATATATAATAATTTAATATAAAAATAATTTAAAATATCTTTCTTGTAATCTGTCAATGCGAACTAAATTTTTCGGTTTCATAAAATTAAAGTACTATTATGTGGTGTAAAACTTAAAAACGAAACAAAAAATGTTCAGTATGTATGTTGTTATAATATATTCAGCAGCACAAGTTCAATAAACATAATATATACAATATTCTAAATATATTGACGTTTCAACACTAATAATGATTAATAAATGAATGACTAAATTTGTTGAATGTTTTGTGGAATATCACTTATTTTAAAGTTTAAAAGACATGCAATCTTTATTTTTACTTTTCTATCTTTTTATTAAGAACTATGCAGCCGTCATATGTATTTGAAGACATTCATTACACGTATTATTTCTTTAATTTTAGTTTCATAATTTTTGTATAATTAAGTTTGATTTCAAAAATAATTTAGGTTCGAAATAGCAAAATTTGGGGCATCTTTAGAAAACAGTTTTTTTGACACTTTCAACTACAATTTCGATCCACTGTGTGGCATTCAACAAAGTTAAGTTCAGACATGCTTGAAACGGAAAATATATGCATGTATGAACGGCTATACCCACACACATATGCGCACGACTGTATGTGAGTGTTGGTAGCCATGTTTCTTTGTGCTCGTGTGTGTTTGTGTTGTGCGCTGACTGGGGCAATGCACAAACAGGCTCTGGCAACAGCAACAGTACCAAAAACAAAAACAACAACCACTTTTGTTGATGTTACTGGTCACTTGTCACAACGGCTGACAATTACGTGTTCTTGTTGTTGTGCGCTAGACCTTGCCAGGCACGCTATCGTTCGCTTGATTCCAGGCCAGGCCGGTCTGGTGCGGTCCGGTCCAGTTCGAGCCAACGTTGAAAAAACAAGCTGATTTGATTGTTTGTAATTAAAAGTGGACCCAGGGAAAATTAAATGAGCATGCTTACAGTCGGTTCCCGCTTCCTTTACAACATCCTCCACCTACAAGTTGTACACGTATGTGTGTGGGTGTTCATTTAGTGTGTTAGATTGTGAGTGTGTATCTGTGTCATAAAACTTAATAGCTACATCCGTGTGTCCGATGCTGTTATGTGCGCACATTGCGATTAATTTCAAAAATACACGTACAAAACTAATAAAAAACACAGGCCCACCATCTTTGAATATCAAGACAAAGAAAATGGCAGCCAGACACGTGTCGTGACGTGTCTTTCTAATTAAGGCATCGCGAACTTTGCTACGTTTTGCTTTTTACCTACCTACTTAGCGAAATTATTTTGAGCGCATTTGTCGTGTTGCCTCGCATTCGGTCTTCTAGTAGATTTCTGGGTGTTTTGTGGGTCTTTGTATATGGCTCTTTGTCTTGTCTGGGCTTAATGACTAATTGATACCCACTGTCAACACTTTGCGTTGCCGTTACGAAGCGTGGCGTGAACTGCGCTTAATACATTTAAGCCGGAGCCAAATCAACGCCAAGCTCGCTGCGACGTCTGTCAACATGTGTATTAACAGGCAGTGAATAATGAGTTGTGGGCGTACTTGGCAAGTGGAGGGGGGCAACAATAACTCATGCAAGATGAGAGGGTGTTTGACGGCTTAAATGGGCGGTTCTTGATGCTCGGCAAATAACCGCAAATGGCAGCAACAAAATTGTTGGTTTCTCAACGCTCATCATCCGCAACATCTTCATTATTTCCATACGATGGTTCATACGATAACCATAATCAAAATCAAATGTTAAATGAGATTGTTAAATAAAACGGGTTCTTACTTTAAGTTCCTACAATTAAATCAAAAATTACAATTATTCCAAAAAATAAAATAAACTCGTTCTTTCTCGTCCAGGCGGATGGACAGACGGACGGACGATTCTCTCGTCATGCTGATTCAGAATTCGGAGATACTTCCTTCTGCATGTTACATACTTTGCACAAACCTAATATACCCTTTTTACCCTACGGGTACAGGGTATAGAAAAAGCATTTACAAAGTGCAATTTAGAAATGTTTAATATAAAATCCCACAATTAAAAAACGCATTTTAAAAGTAAAATTTAAAATTGTTTAAAGTGAGATGCTTATGAACACTGTGACTAATTTACATTGCGTTTTATTTAATAAGTAATAACCAATACATAGCACAAAGGAGTATGTTATACATAGACGAGCCAACCCACCGGTGAAATATCCCGTATTCAAGTAGTCCCCATTGGGGAATCACTGATGGAGGGAGTGCATTGTGCTGGCATAAAATTGATCTAGAAGTTGATGTGGTATGCGGACTCTTGACAAGAAACGTATGCGAAATATTTAAAACCGACTTCGACTCACTGGAGTTATAAGTATTTAATTTGTAAACTCATTGTATACTTGCAACATTGCAAGATTTTAATCTTGCTTTAGAAATTAAGGGAAAGTTGGCAACGTCGCATTGAATAATTAGCGACAGTTATATATTAATATGTTTTTCGCTAATACGAGCATATCAATAGAGCACGAGTATAGTGGAGGGAAATTATTTCTCGTTTATATTTTTGAGACATGCTGCGCATAAGCGTAGAAATACATGCCTTCTGCGTATGACGTTTGTTTGCTTGGCTTATTTGCCACAAAATTAACCGCAAAATTAACATGATATGTGTACGACAATGATTTTGGTCACTCGTTATGTGCATTGTTATTGCTATCGAGTGCTGTTGTTGCCATTGTTGTTGTGCTCGTAGTTGCTGTTGTTACAACAATTGTGTGGTGCACAAAGTTTGGGGGCAGGTCAACCGTCCATGTGCACGGTGATTGCCAAAGCGGTAATCATACATGTAGCAAAGTAATTAGTTGCCTGCCTAGTTAATGTTTGATGCATTGAAAGCATTCAAGGACTTGACTGCAGGCACAAAGCATGTTGCAGTGTACAAGGCACACACTCAGTCGAACACACACCGTGACACATAAAAGCCCCATAGGCAGGCAAATGGCTTACTAACTGACTTGAATGACAGCCTGTTGCTTCATTTTTGTCGCTTCCAATGCGCTTACTCCTTAGAGACAGCAGCGGAGGAGGCATTGCTATTCCAGCGACCAGGTCCTGGCAAAAACTGTTGCGGTAGCGCAACAAATTGGTGGATAAAAGAGAAAGAGAGAGAGAAAATGCTGCGCAAGCTTTTCGATGCTCTCCCGCTCTCGTGCAGCACTTCGTGTTTGTCCCTGTGCACATCATTATTGGAAGCACTCCTTCATACACCCACAAATTGTGGTCCTCGAAGCCGAGCCGAGCCGAATCGAGCCGAGGGCTGAGCCGTCGATTTTCCAATGGGACCAAAGCGCTTCGCCTTCACTGCCACTTCAGTCCAGGATATACGCTTGTTCCGAGCACAACAAGTGCGCGCGTACGAGATCTGGCAGTGAATATAGCAACAGCCACAGCAGCAGCAGCAACAGTAGCAACAGCAGTAGCAGCAACTCCTACAGTAGCCACAGCAGTTGGCCGAACCGAAAAGCCAATCGAGCGTATAGTGTAGTGTATAGCCAAAGGCAACGACGCGACGGCGAAAAGTAAAATCGAAAGTGGAAAACAAGATACAAAAACAAACGACAGAAGTGACGCGACATCGTTTTTGTTGTTGACGTTGTACCAGTGTGTTTTTGTGTGTGTGTACGTGTTGTTGTGAATTTAACGGAAATTACGGCTAATCCCGCTTCCTGTCGTGTAGGCAACAAAAAGAGCAACAACAACAACAAAATTGTTCATTGCGTTTGCGCGCAAGAATAATTAACACGAAAAATTTAATTTGCTAAGCTATGTGCGCGTTTTTAATTAAAATGTAACTCAACGTTTAATGAAATTATTTGTGTGCGCAATTCAAAAGTAATTGGCGCAAAAGCTTTGTAATTTGCAAAATTGATGCCAAACAGAGAGAAAAAAGGAAAATTATTTGCAGCAATTGGATGCAGACAAAACCGTAAATAAAGCCACCGATTTCTGTGTGCATTTTATGATGATAAAGAGCAGAAATATTTTGAAATCTGATTATTGTTTGGATTGTAAGCGAGCAGTTTAGTCCCATGCTCGGTCCTCTAACGTGCAACTCTTTGTGTGCATTTTAAAATTTTGTGCAATCCCAATTTCGATTCCAATCCCAAAATCAGCTTATTTTAACTAACCAAGGAGAACAGTGCACCAGCAGAAGCCGTTACCGCAACAACTGCAGAAATATGTATAACTTTTGGATAATCGTTTTATGTTTAGGATTACTAGGAACTAAATCTATAAGTAAGTATGCTTGGCTGAATGCTTTGTTACTTGTTCTTGAATAGTTTACAAGCAACTTATATGAGTGGGGATCTTCTGCTTGAAGGAGCAATTCGTACACATTTGGTAATTCCGAATCAATAACGAGAGACTGGTTATATTTTTGGAATGCAATAATTTGTTTGACATTATTATATAACATATTACGAATACAGATTCGTTAGTTACGTATTTGTACAGTTAGGAATCATTCTAATGCATTAATTTTTAGTGCGATATGAAAGAATTATCCTTATTAAGAATTATCATTGTGTATAAGATCGAACTCTTGCATTTTGCAGAGTTAATAATTTAATAATTTAATAAATTATAAAAATTAATGAAAATATAACTTACAATATTCTTAATTTTAAAAATGGGTTAAGTGTCAATTAAAACTCGAAGGCAATATTTATGTAATTATTTGAGTAATGTGAGCTAACACCTACACTTTTTATACGTATAGTGTATATATATTCTTGATCAGTAAGACAAGACAAATCGATATACATAGCTATGTCGGTACCTCCGCCTATCTGTGTCCAGTTTGTGCCACGTTCGAGAATGGATAAAATCGTGTTTATTTAGATATTATGGATTTTTCTATAACTCTCGCCATTCTTGGAACTGGTATCCCAAGCTTGGTCATTTAATGCCGTACGTGCTTATGTGTTTCATCGTGATAGGATAATTGAATTGGAATTTACAAACATTTCTGTAGTTTCTGGTTGTTATTGCACTACATACAGACACAGTTCCGATGTGATTGTACTCTATTGAAAATGTACACGTAGATTTACAAATATCTCCTACATATAGTACATACGCCATTCATATTTATTTTTACGTAAATGTTTTATAATAAAAAATTTTTTTCATTTTTTGAAAATATATTTTTAAAGTGGACTTTCCTGTCTAGCATTGAATTCAATTTCAGTAATTGCTCTGTATATTTTTTAAATACGTGTGCACAGTATACGGTTCCTACTTTGTAATACGTCTGTCCAAGCTTTGGCCACAGCTACAACTGTAAAACGGTAAAAGAGAAGCCACATTGGGATATCTGCAACACCGCTGTGAAATTCGATAACCAAACCATTCACTTTTGTTCGATGCAAACGTAATTTAAAGATAATTATTTCCAATTGCTACTCTACAATAAATACAATATATGTAAAAAAGTAGAGCTGTTGCCGTTGCCTTTTTTGTTGATGAATAAACTAATGTAAATAACTGCAAAAATATATATTTATGTCCAGCCTAACCCCAAATGATAAAGATAGCTCGAATAAAAGCATTTATTTTGAATTTTCTTCGAAGGTTTTTAAATAAAATACTCATTTTTATACGAACTTTTCAATTAAGCAAACAAGACTAGCGCCGGATATTTCGACCTTGAATTATTTTAAGTGAATGCACAATTTTAAAAATACAATTTGGCATTTAAGAAATATTCATATGCACATATATGTATGCAATAGCTTGAAGCAGAAAAAACGCAGATGCTTGCTGGCTAATTGCAAATGGCGCGCAAGCACGTTACAAAGTTCTTGTTTCGGTCGAACTCGAGGTCCCGAGCCGTCAATTTTCTTAAAAACACTACTGGGCAGTAAAATGTCACGCAAACGCAGCCAGCAGCCAGAAGTCGAAGTCGTGTCCAAGTCCTTATGCTCGTCTCTTGCTCTCGTGTATTTTTTTCCATAAGACTCATGAATTATTCATAGTGCACGCTTCGATTATTTACTTCATAAACATTTTTCTGAGGCAGCTTTACGAGTGTGTGATTGTGTATATGAGTGTATGTTAGTATTTTACTTGTTGTGCTACAAGTTTTTAATTTTAATAAATTGTCGGCCTGCCAAACATTTTAGTTAAGTCATGCAACGAAAAGGCGGGGGCAGACTTTTGAATGGCAATTTACAAAACATTTTAAACATTTATAAAACAATTAAGGCAAATTATTGCTACATTTTTCCTCATACTAACATTTATCCCTTACTCCTTGAGTTTTGCAGCAATATGTATTATCGGTAAAGTAAGTAATTGCATTTGTAAGAGTATGTGTCTTTATTAAACTGATGTTTCTACTTTATATCTCCAGCTGGTCAGTTCACTGGAAGTGTGACTTGTGCTTTTATTTCATTGGTTAAGAGTGTTAAAGTACGTATGTACGAGTATGTGAGGCAATATGAACATTTCTTAATGTCAACATAACAAGACTAGAATGTTAGAGTTCTGTGAACTTAACTCTTTAAACCCTTTTTTTTTGTTTTTAAGTTAAATTAATTACAACTGATAAGATATTAAATAATATACAAGGTGCATACAAGGTGCAATTCAAAAGTTCCAGGACTTCTATTAAAAAACGAAAACTATTTTTTTTTTTTTTTGAAAAATTGATTGGTCGCCTTCAAAATAGTCTCTTTCCGCCTGAATACAACTTTTTGCACGTTCAAAAAGGTGATCGAACGACTTTTTTAGGTCATTTGTCGGTATAGCGTTGAGGATGGCGGTCGCCGCCTGTTGGATGGCATCAACGTCAGCATAGCGGTTTCCTTTCATGGCCAAATGTAGTTTTCCGAAAAGGTAGACGTCGCACGGTGCCATATCAGGTGAATACGGCGAGTGGTTAATGGTTAAAATGTGATTTTTGGTCAAATAATCGGTCACAATCGGTTGATTTTTGAGCAATTTTTGGTCGTCAGTCAATTTGTGCGGAACAAACACACCTTTCGTAAGCCCAAATGTTCGGTCAAAATTCGATAAATCGATGTTTTGGAGATGCTCAATTCCATTTCCATCAATTTCAATGATGATTTCGGTTGATTTTTGATGAATTCACGCACTGCTTTGATGACATTTTTGGTGATCACGAATTTTGATTGGCCCACATGTTGATCGTCATTTCTGTCCCCACGACCACTTTGAAAACGTTGAAACCACTCGTGCACTCTTCTACGAGATAGGCAATCATCGCCATAAACTTGTTTCATCAATTTCGGTAAAAGTTTTACCAATTTTAAACCAAAATTTAATGTTGGCTCTTTTTTTCGAAGCTTATTTTCCGACCGATAACACAAACATACTGACACTTAAAACGCAATAACTTCACTTCCAATCTATGAAATGTCATGAAATTCTCACTGGACAATCGATAAAGATAGCAGATTCTAACGCACCAGTTGACATATAGAGAGCGCCACCAGGGGGCGCTAGATTCAAAAAGTCATGTTTCCTTTGAATTGCACCTTGTATATTGCCCTCGGGTTTGTTTATATGCTTTTGGATGCATTGCAGAATTGAATAAAAATAGCTATACATTTAATAGCTGCTGGATTTTCGATAACTGGACTTTGATCGATAGGAAGAGTGTTTCAAAAGCATTATGAACCATCAATATTGTCTTCTTTTCTATAGATCGCAAATAAACCATGCATTCTTCATTATTTCCAGATGATTTTATAAAAAGGATGCATGTTTATTTGAGAGCAACGTTTTCGGAAATCGAATCATGACGGAAGTTTTTTTCTTATCTAATACAAAATACACGTTTCTGGAATTTTTTAGTTGGTTTAATTTGAATGATTTGTTTACGTTCTTTTTTTTACAATACGTGCCTAAAAGAGAATTTGAGTTGAATTTAGCCTATTTCGGTTGTTATTGTTTTCATTTTGGGAACATTAATCTTCGCATAGGGCTTGACTTATTAAGCAAATATGGACTGTTAGTTGCAGGATTCATGTTTGGATTCATGTCCTCCACAGTATTAAATGGTTAGCCAGAGTTATACTTATAGTAGATAATCGAGATTTGCTTAAATTGCAATACTAATCGCAAACGTTAATATTGTAAGTCAGGGAAATGTTGATATATTTCGAGCTGCAAGGTATACATTGTTATTCTCAATCTTTACTCACAGAAAGGTTTTTTAAATGATAAACACTTCTAACCACCATGTAACAAGTGTGCCACCGAGCCTGAACGTACACGTAATTTTAATTGCGTTTATAAATAAGCCACAAGATTAAATTTCATTACAGCTTCATTTTAAAAGTTAATGAAAAACTCAATGAGCAGCTCGTAAAACGGCGGCAACAATAATTCCAATGGGCTGAGAGCACAGTCTTGGTTTTCCTGCCTATCCATTACACGTTGTCGCATTGGCAACGTAATCATTGCAAAATTATTATCCCACGTTGTCAGCAACAGTCTCCACGGAAGCAACAACATCACCATCGCGAGCCATAAAGCACGTATTTGCAATTTGACGCCGCCAATGACTGAGATATGAGCCAACGAGTGGCATATAAAATGCAGCAACGATACCTTGAGTAAAATCAATTTGAAGTCATTAAATGAAATGAACCTTTATTGAGAAACACAGAAACACAGGCGCCAGACTAAGCCAGAGGTATGGGACTTAGGTCGGGTGTGGCCCAAGGAAAAAAGCAAAATATTATAGCAGCTAAGCACACAACTTGGCGCAACACTCTTATATATTAAGGCTGAGTCGGGGCATCCAACGTTAGAGGCAACCAAGTGGCTGGGATGGTCCTGCCTTAAAAATTTAAACACGTCGCGATGTCAATACTTAATACTCGTATGAGACACTCGACAGTGCTAGAACGCTCCATGTGGCTGCCAAGCAAACATAAGCGATACTAGAGATGGTTAAAGGACGTGATTGGGAACAAGCCAGTTGTAAAACGATGACAAACGAAGACAAACCGAGTAAACGAGTGGTTGAGCTTCTTCTTTAACCAAATTTGGCTGAACCATCATTCCTTTTTTTGTTGTAATGCGTCAATACAAATGTTGCAGTCATTATCATCCACCCTCTATTTATTGTTTTTGGTGTATTATTAATTGTTGCCATAATTTATTTACATACTTCAGTTATTGTGAAGACTCATCTCTAATTAAAGTCGTTCCTGACATGTGCCCCTTGATGCAATTACTATTGATTTTTGGTGGAAATTGCTTCGATTGAATTATTGATGTGGCTTGTTAATCATCCAAGTGCGCTGGTTCATTAGTGGGTGTAAGCGAGGGTTTTTGCTACACGTTCTGTTGTCTAAGCTTTCCGAAATCCCGGCAGCATGATATCCAAGTTTATTAATTAAATTGTGCAGTTTATGGGTATAACGAGCTGGGTATTTGAAAGTGTCCGCAACTACATTTTTGTGTCGACAACTAACAAACTGTCGCACGTGACAGACCTGACAACCAGCTAGAAACTCAAACTGAAAAACAATTCACGCAGCTGGTGTTTATTTTAAACTTTGCACTTAATTTAATACATAAATTAAAACAAAACAGTAATGAAAATGGGCTGTAAAAACAGGGCGAGTGCCGCATTATTATGTCATAATTTTCATGGCCGGGCAGTCACTGCTACCATGAAGGATAAACAAATATTATGTCAAGCCGTTCTGTTGGGTTAGTTGGTGGCCACTTTTGTGGTGGCTCCAACTGCTCGGAGCCTTGTCGTGCTCAGATCGCGAGTGGCAGCGTGGCGTATGTGTAATATGTGAGCATATGTCCCTATGCAATATATGTAATAATTGTTAGCGACAAGAGCAGCAATAACAATTTCAACAGCAGAAGCGGCATTAGGAAAAACACCACCACCGCCAACAACAAAAACAACAACAATAAGAACAACAATGCGAATGCCTTTGCGCAACCTCAATGACATGCCACGGGCAAAGTTTTAGAGACGAGCAGACAACAAGTCAGAGCACATGGCCTGCAGCTGATTGACTGACTGCTGGACTGGCTGACTAACTGACTGACTGAGTGAATAACTGGTTGACTGTCTGACTGCTTCACAGATAGCGTGCCCTCTGGTAAACAAACGACAAGACAAACATGTGAGGACCGAGCATGTCTTTGCCCTTGCACTGATTTCAACTGTGTGCAATGACAGACACAACAACAACAACAACATCAACGACAGGACCAACACCAACAACAACAACGACACTGTTGGAATTTCTAATGAACGTTCTTACAGTACAGCAGTATAACAACAATAATAATGGCAGACAGCACCTGTTTACCTAAACATTTTTATTTTTAATGGAGTGTGCGCGCAAAAAAGTTTTCCATATCCAAACATAACCAATACTAATAAATATTATAAGCTGTCTATAAATTGTTGCCAAAATATGAACACCAATGGCAAAGTTTTCCCCACTTAACTGCCTGCCAGCTAACAAAGTTCAGTCGAGTGAAAAAAATCTGATTAAAATTAATATTACACATTCAGATACACCTTACCATATAGAAGGCATATACTACAACGTAAGTCAGATGCAAAAAATATACTGAGGCTGACTGCGCGTGGTACCGCAGGTGAAAACCACTTGGCACAACTCTGGGAACAATTTTGCACAAATTTTGTGCAAAGACAATCAAAAAGTTATCAAACAATCTTCGGCAGAAGCGAAACAATGGGCCGGCGAGGATATCCGCCAGCAAAATAAAAGATACAAGAGGAAATGTAACATTCGTTGGCTTTGACTAAACTCAGATACCCTTTTGAAGCTCAATTTAGATAAAGTTTTGAATGCAATTTTCAAGGTTTGGGTTGCCAGCAATAACAGCTGGTATTAATTTCAATATATTTTAAGTTGGGAAGCATGCTTAAAATGTTGCGCTGCTTCGTTACATGTGTAATACAAATGGTATAACATTATAAAATAAATTAAAGCTACAGAGTTTCACGCACTTGCTTGACTGGCTTGGTTCACTTACGAGTATGTTATAATATAGATTTCATATAGCATATTTTTTTGGACCGAATATATTCGTATAATTTAATATATAATATGGCAACAATTTAAAACATTTGTTATTAATTAGAAGACACGTATTGCGAAAGATAAATTAGGCATTTCATAAATTATAAATTACATATTAATTCACATTTAATATGATCAGTCGTTGTATTCTTGCGTTTCTGTAATAGCCGTGTCGAGCCCTTTTTTGTAGAGCATCGAAAGCAGAGAGATAGAGAGACCCCAGACGCAAACATTTCCTAGAATTCGCAAGGCGGAAATGAAGCTCTGCGATGTTGTAAACGTGGTGGGTGGGGCCCATCTTCAGCTTTTCTCTGCTTTTTGTGTATCGGGATGTAAAAACTTTGTTAAACTTTTTTGTTTTGTGTTGCTTGGCAGCCTATACCTGCCTGACTACTCTCCTTCTTTTTTTTTTATTAAACGCGTTACGTAAACGCAGCGTTGTCTTATTATCAGCAGCATCAGCGACGCCTGGAAAGTAAATGCAAAGTGTGCGAAAGTCTATAAACGAGCGTGAAACTTAAAAGCCCCAAGGTGGCATCGAGGTGGGAGTGGCGGTGGTGGCTGCTATGTCGTGGCAGACAACAATTTAGCTTGTTGTTTTTGCCTATTGGCACAAGTTTATCGGCAACGAGCGTGCATATCAAGAAGTTACCCACACTTCCTCACTCTCACACTTACACTCGCACTCACACTCACACTGTGTAACCAACAAATTGCCACAGTAGCGGTGCTGACAACGTGGAAAAAATGCGACATATTTTTGCTTAGACATGTACTTATATATACATATGTACATAGAATATATATTTTGAGTTTCTATTACATATTTTTATTATTTATGATGCCTTAGACTTAGGGGTTGCCGCTATCGTTAAACATAGGCCATTACAAATTTGTGTGACAGCCGACAGCTGTTCGGGGCATGAAAAGCAAAAGGAAAAGGAACATAAAAAGCCTACACATTCAAAACAATTATGACTAAGTGCATGCATTGAAACATTTATGACTTGTCTGCGACTACGACTTACTACTTATATGTGTATGATTGAATGTAAGCCAGCGTAAGAAAAGCATACTATACATAGCAATATTAATAATTCAGTGTCAGCTATTTTTGCAAAACAAGTACATCCTCAAACATCCAGAAATACATCGAATAATTACCGATGAAAGTTAAATGCGCAAATACTTAAACGCTAAATAATTGAATAGTAGCTTAAATGTTTTTAAACATTCTCTTTCTGATGACTCGGTGCTTTGTCTGGGCAGCGACTTGAAAACTATTAAAATGTCAGCAAATAATTACGCATGAAGGCGGCTGCATAAATCCGGCCGTATTATTGCAAATCCGCCACTAAAAACGAACTGCTGCCAAGAAAGCATGATGCTGCGTGGCCATATTATGCGACACTTGAAGCAAAATTGGCAAGATGCTTTCCTCAACTTGTCAGCCAGACTTCCAGCTGGCGTGTGGCATAGAATGAAAGCACTTTATCAAAAAGGATTTGCGTTGAGTGGGCAGTAGAATGTGCATTTGCGCGTATTTTTATGTCTTTTCTTTTATTTTTTGATTTTTCAAGTTGGAGTTTGAACTTGAGTTTGCTCTTTGCCTTGAGGCAACTATTCGAGATACGACAAAGCATGGCACGTGGCATTTTCAGCTTGTCTCTGGCAGTTTTATAATAACAATAGCCGTTGGCGGAACAGCACGAGAAATGGTCGAGAGGAAGAGAAGAGGGGGAAAAAAAATCGATTTGCCATTTTTCACTAAATTTATGGGTTTATTAAATCCATTGTTATTGTTATGAGGCAACGAGGTTGCCAAGTTTTACGATTGCTTTTTTTTTTCATTTTTGTTGACATTAAAGTGGTGACGACGCGCCCTTTTCGTAAAGCGCTACCTTTAGATATATGTTGTGTGACTTTCTTTTTATTGCCCACCTCGAACAGTGGTAGCATTTCACAAAATCCAATTCATTACATAGATGAGATTTTACATTTGGGCTTGAGGGTGGAAAAAGATATTGGAATCAGTCTTAATATGGTTATGGGCTAGATCGAATTTTAAATAAATCTTAGGATCAACATTTTTGCTAAGGAGTAGCAGACATTACTTAAGGGCTGTGATTAACATTTCTAGTCAAGCGAGATAAGTGTTTGTCTAATACTTGTTGCTGTTTATTTGGCAGCAAGTATCTTGCAATTACTTATATGTACCTCGAATTAAATGCTGCAAGACCTTTCCAAATAAAAAATTTACGATTATTATTGTTATTCAATGAACAACGAGCTTAAAATGCGGGTCTTTGGGGCAAGCACAGTCATTTTTTCAATTTAAAATCATATGCTTTTATTTAATAACTGATTGAATGGTAGTCATCTAAATTGACTTAATGGACGAATTGTACGAATTCGAATATCTTTTTTGTTGTTGTTTGTGTTTCAACTACTGCGTTAAATGTATAATGTTAAAATGGTAAATTTGTTCTACTGTACTCCAAAAGATTGACTTTATGAAAGTTTTAGGCAACAGCGGTATACGGAAAGGAAACGTTTGAAGTTGTCATTGTTGTGGCTTTTAATGAGCATTAATGCGCGGGTAATAGCAGCAGCAACAACAAATATAACAACTCATGCATCTGCCAGGCCATGAGGTCTGCATAAATCTCAGCTAATTCAAACCCAAATCACAAACTGAGTTTCTCCGGCATATCTTTGCCCGGCAGTCATTTGTAAATGAAGGGCGCATGAACCCGAAATAAATTTGAAAAAGCCATAAATTGACCGAAAGCACGCCATAGGTCAGTCAAGTGCGTGTGTGCGTAAGTGTGGGTGTGCGGGGTAGGGGGTAGGGGTGTTGGTGTGTGGCAGCGACAATAAGAAATGTGGGAAAAATACTCGATGTTCTGGGGGTCACATAAATAAAGCAACAAAATCGACAAATGTAAATTGAGTCACAGTACATGATGGAGAGCCGGAGTCAGTGCTGGACATTGCGTTCTGTGGTCCGACGGGACAACAAATTTTTGTGCAGTGATGCGTTAATTATTCAGACGCAGGATCAGACGCAAGCTCGGGCTTAGTGGTCCACATTTTCGGCGCATTCATTATTACCCAATGAGATGGATGCGCCTAAGCATTTTGGGGCCACAGTTTGATTTTTGGCAAAACTTTTACATCGAGTGCTTGTGTATATGTGAGTGTACGAGAATGTGTGTGTATGCGGGCAGCCATTTTGTGGTATAAACTTTTAACAAAGGTCGATAGCATTTTAAAGTCAAACGCTGCTGGCAATTCATTCAAAATGAATGAGAGTTACAGCAAAAGCACCATCAGTCGCCAACAGTTTACGTTTCAAGTTAAGGATTTAAGGTTTTAGGGTTAGACCAGTTGAGTGGGTTCATAGGCTTAAATTGACGCCGCATAAATATGGCAGAAAAAACATAAATTCTAAAAGTCATAGCCGGCGCTGGGACAACCAAACACATTTATAACAACATCTGTAGGCAGCAATCAGCATAAAATAATATTTAAGTACAGCTGTGTTCGAATATCGGTATGCACAAGTGTTATTAATGGTTTCTTTAAGAGTCATTAGCAGTTGAGAAAGGTCGGCTTTCGAATGAAAGGTGCAGCATTTAATTAAATACCCCTTTTAGGTGGTAGAGCATATATGAACATAGTGTGCTAGGGAAGAGTATCCTCAATTGAAGCACTTATTGCTGTAGGCATTGGAACATTACGCTTCCAGACCCACTTTTCAATTAAATGTTTATCAGAAAATTCAACCATCATCTTTATTCACAGAACCTACAGATCAATCTTTAATTTCCTGTTCAGTCAGATCTCCTCCGGGCTCCAGAGCTTTCTATAAAAGTGGATGGGAAATTATCTTGAAATTTGTATATCATTTGAAATTTTCTAAAGCCGCTTGAAATGTTAGCTTCTGTATCATATTTTTGACTGCCATCTAAGAACAATGTTTATAGTAACAAAATAGGAAAATACACGAAATGAACATATGCAATGAAAAAACGTAATTACTTGTATATTATATTACATATACATATTTAATAAATAAATTTTTCTTTTTTTCAAATTTATACTGAACTTTTCTTCACATATCCTTCTTACTATATGCAATCAAATCATTGTATTCCTTTACTCTGACTTTAATAAGTGGAAGAAATATTTTTTTATAGCAATTCAAGTGATTGGATGCCCAAATGTGAAAGAGTCGTAACAATTTAATCACTGCTTGAAAGTACGAATATGTTGTGTAAGAGGAACTCACACACAAGGACCGTATGTAGTTTCTTTTATTGTTATTGTTGTTGTTGGTAAAACAAAGCATTTCGAAATTAATTAAAAAGCTATGTGTGTTGGGAGTGTTGAGCGTGAGCACACGTAAAAAAACATGTCTAGGCACTAAAAACTTTATTGAGCCTCAGCAGCAAAATAAAAAAAGTCACATAAAATGTCAAAAAAATAACGCAGTTTTGGCGACAAATAAAAGCGAGGGGAAGAATGAACACTGTCCGCTAGCATGCCGAATGGAAAATTAAACAGTGACGGAATTGTCATACAGACTCGAACAAGCCGCAGCTCCTACACCTACACACTCCCACAGACGCTTGCTAGAATGCTGAAGAAATAGCAAGCAAACAAACAATAACGGCGGCAAATGGTTGAAAAAAAGGGCTAGAAAAGTTGGTTGTCTGGCTGGCGGTCTAGCTGGTTGGGTGGTTTGTTGGTTGGCTGGCTGCATGGCTGAGTTTGCAAGAGAGCGTTGAAAAAAAAATAAACTACACATTTTTATTATGCAAAGGGGACGCAAATGAAAAGCAAATGTTTTGTTTTAGCGCGTGGTTGACGGTCTGTCTCGCGTCCCCAGTCCCGAAAGCTGGCTCTCAGTAATTGTGTGTGTAATTTTACTTTTGTGCGCTCACTTGAAAGTATTGTTAAAGAGGCGTATAAAAGCCTGGCCTAAAGCACTACTCTCTATCAGTCCGACACAGCAGCAATGCCATTGTGTGTTGGTGTGTGTGTGTCCGCATTAAAGTAGGCAATATAATACTAGCCGAAATCTGAGCTGACACATAGATGAAGCAGCAGTCGCATTGCTGCTGCCATACACCATGACTGCCCTTTATGAACACCAACAACGAACCGAATGAAGTGTGATTACTGCAAATTGAGTGACTCGCATAAATTTCCCTCTCGCACTGAGTGGTGACATGAATTTATAGTACTGCCCAAGGGGTGCTAATATTATGCAGAGTATTTACACATTAAGTAGGCGTGTGTTTATTTTTTCTTGTATGGTCATAACGGGAACAAATGCTTAATTTAATATTAATTTGATAAACAAAATAATAAAGCATTGCTTTAAGTACCAAAGGGTATTTTATAAAGTGATGGGCATTTTTATGTTCGGTTGGACTACAAGTATTTTAATTAGTATTTGTCTTGATATTACTTTTACTTTAAAGTGTTGAAATACAAGTATTACATTTTATTTTTTTTTTAAACAGTTTATTGTTGAATTTTCCTTAAATTATTTGTTACACAATGTATAGTGAAACAATTCCATAATTACATTAATCCTTCTTTTTTAGAGCAACTGCATAAATAAGTCTTAATCCAACAAACTTGTGTCAGCTATCAATGGAGACTTTGTTCTTCTATGCTAGGTATGTGCCTCAGCCCTTGACTTACAGAGCGTATGTCAGATGACAGCTGCTACCTAATTAATGTGACTGACTTTTCACAAGAGCCAACCATCTTGTACTGTTCTTAATGATGTGGGCTATGTGTGTGTGTTTGTTTGTGAAAGCTGGCTGCTTATTTACGCAACTGTGCACAGTGTGGGGATTGGCATGCCATAGCGTGTGTTGACTGTACTGATTTTGCGGCTCTTCAAAAATATTTAATAGCTGCAGTTAATATGCGGCAGGTGACTCAACGCCATGCCAGCCAAGCTGCTAATGAACATAACAAAGTAGCGCAGAGCGAAGCGAAGCGGAGCGGAATAGCCTTTCATGATGAGGCTGCGTGTAAATAACTAACGCATGCTCAATGTCCCGCCCACCTCACCGTTTGTATGCCACCTCCCCCCTCCCTGGTGAATGTGTGTATGAATAAAATATTTCATGCGTTAAATTAAATTAATATTATTAATGTAGGAAGCTTATGAATATGCGCTTTCGTGCTTGGCAGCTACTTGGCAGCTACTCGACAGCGCCCTCTGAACCGGAAATGTTCTGCACACGCTACACACTACGAGTACATGGCGTATGAGCAGTATGGTGTGATGTTGCTTGCTTCGGCGCCTTATTAATTGGCACATTTGTGCAGTTTACGCATATAGCTTAAGTTTGAATCTGTAACAGAGCTCTGTAAAGAATACATGGCAAAAAGTCAAAGCCAGCACGCACTTCATTTATTTGCCTTATATTTTGTTTCTGTTTTGGAAGGGGCACTATTTACACTGGGACTCTTTTGGCTTCCATTTAAAATTCTATGCCAAACTCAATTCCAAATGCTATTGGCACATACATACATACATACACTTTCATGCCGGCCGGTTAAGCTGCTTATTATGCCAAGCGTCTGGCTTGACTAAACGCTGGGCAAGAAGCGCGCATGTTCTTGGTATTATTGCTATTGTAGTTGTTGTTGCTGTTGTGTACTTCACGCAGCAATTGCTGTGCTCAAGAGATGGCAATCAAATGGAGCCAAATCACAGCGCTTCTCAATAATTGTATATTGTATGTTGATGGTGAGGACGCTGATGAAGACGACCATGGCGTTGGTGCCGAAAGAAAACAAAAAGTCAAATATGCGTCAATTGGCAGCCACATGCGCACTCAAGTAAACACAATCCTCCAGGAATTACCCGCAAAATAATAGCGCAACAACAACAAATACAATAACAGCAACAACAACTGTAAGAGCAAGAAGGACTCGGTAGAAGAAACGACACCAGCAGTGCTTGCAAACAGCTTGAAATTGCGGGTGCTTAGTAATAATAAGATTTGTGCTGCGAGTGCAAAAATAATGGAAATATGCTGCAGAAAGCACCAGGGCAAGAAATCACAAAAATTAAATATAAATAAATAATATAATAAAGCAAATTAACACAAAAAAGGAAACTTTCGCAACGTGGTTGCCATGCCAAAAACTAACGCATGGCCAGCCAGACAAGAATTGTTTTCATGCCTGCTTTTCATTTCAATTTGCGAAACTGAAAACAAAGGGGCCAGCAAAATACAAAAGCAACAAGAAAAGAGAATAACCAAGAACAACTTTGCAATGCCAGCACGTTGGGGTTGGCTCAGGAAAAAGGCGTCTGGGAATATGCCAGAGTCTAAAAAAGGGAAAAGGCACAAAATGGTAAAATAGCTTGCCTGACTGGACAGCGCTGAAAGGTATGCTATAAAGAAAGCCAAGTTTAACAAGTCTGCACACATACACAACAAACACATCTACACACACAGAAAGAGACACACTAATACACACACGTGTAGATAAACACACATGCATTTTGACGACACACTTGAATGGCTGTCAGGGCGGCGCTTCTGTTTTTGGGTAATTGCGGCCCAATACTAATACCTCCTTTGGGTGCCAAATGAAAATGCGTAAATTATTGATTAGAATCACCAAAAATCATGCCCACATTCTAAGGATACACATATATGACTATATACGTATATACGTAGAAGGCAAGTCCTTGGTTCAGATTGTGACGCCTTTTGTGCATTGATCTCTCAACCATACCCACATCCGCATTCCCTCCAGGTTGGTGGGGGGATGTCGGTGTGTTTGTATGTTCACGGACGTTGCATATTTTTGGCAAAATTTTGATTTTCTTTTTTGTATTTTGCTTTGGCTATTCCAAAAATTAGGATATGCTACCCTTCGGCAGTGGTCGCTTCTTTTCTATCGCATAATGAAGGCATTTTGCGTGCGACGCGTTGATTTTTTAATGGCGCCTTTGGCTAGGCTATGCCAAATGTGCAGAAAAAACCGCGAATGAATGCAAACAAAGGACTTTTGCTTGACTGCCGTTTTTGTCTTTTGCGCTTTTCGGTTTTCATTAACTTTTCGCCAAGGTTGCTTCACGCGCTCTTGAAGTTAGTAAGCGAAGGCAACAAAAATGGAGCGCCAGAGAGGAAGATAAAGTGATATAATGACGGAGAGAAAGAGAGATGGTAACACCTTTTATATTATTACTTTTGCACACACGGCCACGTCCTTTTTTACTTCTTTGTTCTCTTTATTAGCGCTTTGCAGGTAGAGCTTTGCAACTAGAGCTTAAGTGCATGTCGAAAGACTCAGCTACCTTTTAATTGACGGTAAAGCATAGAGATGTGCGACATCATTAATTTGTGTAAAAAATTGGTTATAATACAAACCTGTTACTTAAGTTCGGAACAAAAATAAATGTATATTATTAAACTCCTGAGAGACTCCAAAAGAACTTGCGAAGACGATAATTCAAGTATACATTTTTATATTGCATAAGGTCAAGAGTATTGAAATAAAATAACATTGTCTGATTTTTAAATACATTCAAATCGAAATCTAATTTAATTTAAATCCACGCACACTACTTGTAATATTTATAGTTTATAATATAAATCATCTTAGCTAATTGAATCAACTAGTGAAAATGTTCGTGTGATTTTTTTTTTGTCCTTGTTGCAAATGCTTATCGACTTCTGTGTCTTTTCGCCTCTATTTTTGAAGAATTATTATTTCAAATACAGCCTACTCATGTATAAATAAATTGAAATCTGCTTATTTGTATTTCTTATCTGCTCAAGCCGCTTTGTCATAAATATTATCACATATCCGACTGTAGTATATCTTCTTTTTATTCTTAAGTGTCATTTTTGCTTAATTAAGTAATCTTGATTTTAAGTCAACTGTTTTCTCTGAAAGTAAGTAAGTGAACTAGTACCAACAAAACTCTCGTTTCAATATGCATAAGTATGAAAAGGACAGAGAATTGCGCACTGGACATTTTGTTGGAGTTTTATTAATTTAATTCACACTGTAATCAAATGTAGTAGCTCGGGCACTGCGTAGGTCTTACCACCACAATGTTAGCTTCCAACACATTGGGTCGTCATACAAAGCAAAAGGCAAGTCTACGACTAGTGCGCATTTTCAGCTATGCCCAGCTATGGTCTAACAAAAACAGACTTGTACGCCCACACCCGCAAACAGGACAACCTCATGGACATAAAGTTTGTGTTTGTCGCCATGTCAAATACACGAAAAACCACAGCAACAATGTCCGGCTGAGCGCGCGCCTGGTACTCGTAGTGCTTGTTTCAGGATTTGAGCTGTGCGGTATTTGCGGCTGCCACTGACATTGTCAAAACACGCTACAAACGTTTGCCTAGCCAGACCGAGAGTAGGGCTCAGCAAGATTCAACTGCCTGGCCTGCAGCATTAGATTCTGTCTTTCTGTTGCTCTTGCCTGGCAGCAGGTGTACCCAAGTGTCAAGAAAAAATTGTTAAAAAAATTGTGCTTAAAAGATGAGGCTACCCAGCAGCAAAATATGAAGGAAAAAATGCTTGGGCCAAGCTTAAATGTCAATATCATCAGGATGCTTGAAAAAACCCCGCAGGTTTTGTGTACAATATATGTGTCTGTGTGTTAGCCTACGTCACAGCTGTCCATCGTCCTGTTATGTCAAAAAGCCTAATGCTTGTGTAGATTAGAGATTAGGACAACTTCAAAGCAGCAGTCACCGACAGTCGGCAATTTGACTTTAGGCATTTCAACTATTCACAGGAAAATGCTCAGGTAAATTACGTATACGCACCGTAATTGTCCTCTATGGCGCACCGTGCATGGACAGCGCGTGGGCTCCATTAATTGTTACAGTAGACGACAGAAATACATTTACAAACTTGTGACTTAATTAACCTGTGCAATGCGTAATAATTGCTAATTCGGAAAATTGAATTTCTTCAACGACAAACGAATAAAAAACTGTTGTGAAATTTAAAAAAGTTCGGAATTTTTCTTCAGAGACTTTGGCACGTATTTCTTAAGCTAAATGAAATCATATTCATTTATAAATTAAGTCCTTGATAGACTAAATCAAATAATACGTAGCTGAAATCACATGATAACGTTAGATATTCATTATTAGTACTAGCTGACTATAGTTGTTGGTACGAAAAGTTCCTAGCTAACGCATTTGCACCTTAAAACGTATACTTGTTGCATAAAGTTTTTATGAAACTACATATCCTTCAATCATTGGCTTTCCAAATTAAGGACATTTGCTTCTATATATAATTGCATAAAATGTTTGAAATCGATGGAGTTTTTTGCCATTTTGAGCAATAATAAAATTGTTGGGGATAAGTTCAGTAGTAACGCTTTATAATATAATATATACATAAAATTCTGTGGGTTTATACATTTACTTGTATGTTTGCATTTCAAAGGCAAGTTTATACGAGTACGTATTTCCTTCAATTAACGCACTAGGCAGTTGGTACCTTTTTGCGTTGATGTTGTTATTTGCTTTTCAAAAAGCTCAACGGAAATGTTTTCCATTTTCGATCCTACATCCATCACCAAACCGCCAATGGTGCCTCTACAATATCAACAATAACAACAACAATTGTTTTGCTACAGTTGCGCATGACATTTTTTCCTAATAAATAATTTGCAAGTTTAATTGCTGGCGACTAGTTTACCATTTCGTTTCATTTTGCTCGGGTCTTAGCAGCTACAATTCGAAAAAGCACGGGACGTATTTGGGAAATAAACAAGGAAAGCGACCGAAATGCCGTCAAACAAATTTACCATATTGCTTTCGGATTCCATGTCCTTTCTCACATCGCCCCTTTCTCTCACTGTCACCGTGTGTCCATCGCACACCGCACTCCCTCTGTCATGAATGATTTACATTCATTTTACAGCGACATTTTTCATAGTGGAATCTTTGCCAAAATAAATAAATGTTATAAATGACGGTTGCCAAATGCCGGCGTGAGCCTATTTCAGCTGATTTGACATGTGTCTCGTGATCATTGTTGCGTGGCCAATGCAAGCGCTTGTATGATTTAATCGAAAGAGAGGGATACGAGTATCACAGATATAGGCAAGTAGTCATCCCATCACAACGGATTAACTCAGATGACCATTGAAAAAGCACTGTCGTTCTCTACCCGATAGATGAATTGAACTTTCCGCAAGGTAGATAACCTAATCATTCAGTATTCAGTACTAACTTCTTGCAATAACCATGCCGTAGGGATAACCATTTGCTCTATGCGAACGTTAATAATTCACTAAGCAGGTGACTCAACGAACTTCCAAGAGCTGGCCTTATGAGCTAGAGATACGCACTCGCCCATCATTGCTCACCCTCATATCACTAAACCTTCCCTTTGTTTGGCCAGTCGAAAACACACACATTAAAAATACAAATTTAATTGCTCAAATGTCCTGTTGACCCCGCCTGTCTAATATGCTTGCAGAGAGCGTCCCATAGATGGTTGGCGTTGTTGCTGACGTTGCTGATGTTGCCCGTCACATTAATAAAACATAATTTCGCTTAAAAGTAATTTAAGCATTTTTATGTGCGCCGTTCATGTCGTTGACTACGTTTGCTTTTCATTTCTTTAATGGTTTACATCTTTACGAGTCAGGTAGCAGCGAATGGTCGCGCGCACTGGACCGGCAACTGAGGGCTAGCCAAACACACTCACACATATACAAAAGCATAAAACCCCTAACTCATACACACATTCACACACTCCCATACAGACACATAGACATCGTGCCCTGGCGCATGTCTAACGCTCGTTATAAGATTCATGGCCTACATGTGTTTGCTCCATGGCCTTGTAAATGGGCAATGGGCGTTGGGTGTATGTGTTTGTGCGTGGGTGGGCGTGTAGTTGTGCAAGCGGCCGCAGTCTCCGTCAACCTCAGCGCGCGTGTCCTTGAAGCCACTTTCGTTGGCCATAGCTTATATATGTATGTATAAACGGATTTTTCGTTGTGGCTCTGGCTACTCTGACCGTCAGTACGGTTGCTGCTGTTTTTTTTTTGTCATGCTATGGCCGCACTGTTGGCAGATAAAATTTTCAAACAGGAACTTTGCTTCCTGCGCACTGCTTAAATTTTTTCCTTTCATATTTCGTTTTGGCCATTACATTTGCTACATTCAGTCGGTTATATGTCTATGTATGTATGAGTTTCTATGTATTTATATATAATATGTGTGTGTGTGGACATTTGCCCTGGCTTTTTTCGTTTTGATTTGGATTTATACAAACTGCAAAGTGGGCTGCGCTGATTTGATTTGACGTCGCTGATGGCTGCAGATGGCCGAGCCTGAAAGTATGCTACAAAAACATAAACCCTAAATATACATTAGGAGGTGTGGGCAAACAATTTTAAAAGCCCATACCACACCTTTGGATAAATCTTGCATTCAAAAATAGCCCCTAATACTACTAATATTGGTAATCAGTTAACGTACATAATCATATATTTAAATGGTGATGGGGTTGTCTTGATTTTTGATTCAGTTCGATTCAATTAAAAAATAATGAATTTTTGTTTATTTTAATTTAATTTGTTTACAATTAGAAAAAATTAACTCAAAGTTGGAAAAGAGTTTTTCCTAAAAGAAACTCTATCCAATACCATTAAAATTGTGGGCTTTGAAAAGAAAAAAGCGAGGTTGCTGATTAATTCTTAAGCTCCAGGTCCACACTTCTCCACCAAATAAACACATTTAACAGCAGGGACACGCGTGAGGCATATACTTTACTCTTAAGCTTCATATCTACCCTTCTCTACCAAAAGAACCACATTTATCATCAGCTTTGGCGTTTATGTCGTAATTCAAACATGTGGTACGCTCGTTTTGGAAACAATATCATAATAATTTTTTCTGGGTTTTTATATCTTGTACAAAGGGTAAAATATTATGAAATAATCCGGTTTCTGTAACACACTTAAGTTTTGGCGATAGCCCCGCCTTATCTGTTCTATCTCTCAGATAGATGGATGGAGAGTCAAAAGTTCAGGATACAAAAATGTTTTATGCACTTATACCTAACGATATAATAATAATGTAATTTTCAAACTGCGCATTTTGATTCAGATGGGTCCAAGAAATGCTCTCCAACTCCGCACACGCTAATAATTTCGGTAGGTAGATCTCAATTGCATTCCTTTTGAGCCTTTTTAACTATGTGCCAAGTTATATCTTGCCGCAAATACAATCTCTGGCCATTTTGTGCAAGCACATCTGTTGATTAGCTCGTTTCAAAATTTTTGTATACTATATATACTGCTTTAAATATTGAGAAAGGGCATGTGCCTACAATATTTCAGCCTTCTGCAATTTTTTCTGTTCGCTCTTTTTTTTGTATTTTTGCTGTCTCCTATTTTTTGGGTCTACTACATATTTAAATTTCCAACGCATACAGAGGCAAGGATAAGCGGGATTTATATGCGTTAATGCCAGTGATTTGTTCTATAAAATTACTTTATGCCTCAGACGTGGCCATGGCACTTGGCCATCTTGTTTTTTTAACCAACATTAGAAAACGAGTACGAGAGAGAGAGGGGGCGAGAAAGAGACAAAGTAGCAACAGCACACCATAAAGTCAATGCCTAAATTGACTGAACGCCCCTCCAGGCCTGCGAAACGACTTATCCCTTTATCCTTTCTTCGCTCGAGCAAAAGCTGGACAAAGTTTCTTGTTTATGTAGGCTCAATATATATACTCGTAGTGTGGCCGCTTTCGGGTCTTTGTGCGCTGGAGCGTATGTGTAAGGGTATGGCTCTGCGTAGCTATGGAGCGCAAGTGAAAATGTTTGCTTTTCTAAGGCAGACACTTTTCACACTTCACGGCCTGCTGCTGTTGTTTGGCAAACTTAAAAGCGCTGCATCTACTTCGGCGTCGCCTTTATAGTATAGAGTATAAAGTATATTAAAAGTCACTGTTTTATTTTATTTATTCTTTTGGGCAAGGCATGGCTAATTCTCATAATTTTAATCAAGCATAAATTGAGAAACCACATGACCACAAATCAATTAGAAAATGGTAGAATGGACACGCTTCGGACATTGAAAATTATTGACATCATTGAATGGCATGGTTATGGCGTGAAGCAAACCAAAACCACAAATACTAAACTGGCACACAGCAAAACACACATTTACATACATCACGAAGTTGATGTTCGATCAAGTGTGCGTGGTTCATATTCATGTACAGTGGGCACTGGTACACTATTTCTAGAGCACTAGTTTTTGGAAGTTTGTATATACATTTTCATGAATTAGAAAAAAGCATTGGGTTTAATTTTGTTCAAACTAAGGAGTTTAGAAGAATTTTCTTAATATATTTGAGCCTAAAGCTCCTCCGATTAAGTCCTTAAAAAGAACTACCTGGAATTCAAAACTTTTCTAATTAACTCATCTATTATTTTAAAGAAAAAAATATTCGGAAACTAAAAAATTATTTCATTTCAAATCTGATTGCTTTGCATGAATGATTTAATCTCTGGAAAATTGGAAATTCTAATTAATGAGCAGAAACGATTCAAACATTGCGGTCTATTTAGTTGCAGGCGGGCGAAACCGTTGCAAGCAAGCGGAAGGGAACAAACGCAAATAGCAATAATGAGCAGGAAATCAGAAGCAGTTTTCGAAGTATTGGGGAGCAGCATGTCTGTGTTTAGGTCTAACTGTGTGTGTGTGTGTGTCTGTGGGGATCTAATGAACTCGGCATAATGTATTGTGTTTCGCCTGCCAATCAACCATAATGATTCAACATTATATTGAAAAGCAACAGTGTGCGTGTGAGTCTTTTGTGTGAGTGTTTAACAGTCTGACTGACAGTTGGACAAGTTAACAGACAGCGCATACTACACACTCACAAACACATAAAGTTAGCCACTGAGCTCGTAAGTATTGGTCGCTGCTAAGGCTGACGTATAATTGCGTTCTGCCTTGTCACTGCAACAGGCGAGCAGCAGGACCGCGGAGAGCCAGCTGTCAGTTCAACTGGCCCAGACCAGACCGGAAGATACCAAACCATACCATACAGACTGAAAAGGCAACCTACCCACGAATTGACCAACCAACGCCCCAGGGCGGCCATTTTCGCTTTTCGTTGCTTTCGCTTGAGCTCGGCACATTTCATTGCTGGTTGCCCGTGCGACTAGCCTTAAGCGATTATGATGAGGATGCTGACGATGAGGACGACGACTGAACAGCTGCCAAAGTGTAAATATTGATTTAGCAATCAATTGAAAATATGAATACAATTCCCCGGCAAATGCTTGTATACTCGCACTTATGTACGAGTATGTAAGTTTTTTTTTTTGCTTTTGTACTTGATGGCGCCGATTGTTTCTGTAGCTGTAATTTATTTATGTTGTTGCAATTAGTGGCAGACCAGCGTGGGTAAACATTTGACGGATTGAAATGGGTCGCAAATGAAGCGGCAGAATTGTAAAGTGTTTATGCTACAATATTAATTAGCGTTGAGTGCAGAAAATATCACACCAATCAAAACGAGTGCAGGACATTCTTAGTTATAAATGAAATCCATTGGGTAAAATATTTGTATGTTCGATCATATTATTAATGATAACTATTTTATATATTTACCAATGTTTTCATCATCAATAAATTTGACAGGAAGGAATTAAAATAAATTAATTTTAGTTTAGTCTCGTCAAGTTCAATGTTTGTCTGAATCTTTGAGTCATTACACAGGCTTTATATGTGTGTTGTATTATTATTATTTTTTTTTTTAAGTCTTTAATCTTTAAGATATGTTCTAAATTGGACCATTATTAAACCAGGCTTCTGTCATGATTGTTGTGGCATGATTCGAACCAACTCACCTACCTGGTTAGCTCGTTAGACTAAAATCAATATAAGCACTAAAAGCTGAAGCGAATTTCAAAACCAATTCATTGACATAAGAAATCACACTCAAAAGCCTGAGCCGAACGAAACTTTAACCATAAATTATACTATATTTGACAATAAAGCAGACAAGTATCTGTCTGGCA
Organism: Scaptodrosophila lebanonensis; assembly: GCF_003285725.1. NCBI lineage: Eukaryota > Metazoa > Arthropoda > Insecta > Diptera > Drosophilidae > Scaptodrosophila > Scaptodrosophila lebanonensis. Next base: position 15,911,777 of record NW_022060538.1, read on the forward strand.
AGAGGAAACTAGAAAACAGCACTTTTGACCAACCAATCCCAACGTCGGATAAAGGGCATATCCGAAATATAAATACAAGAAATGCTATCACAAATGTATTTGAAATTTCATTTGAATTTTCCGTTGTTTTATCTGAATACTCATATACCACATTGAGGCTCCTTAAGTATCTGACTTATCACTTTTTGTTATGCATAGCTTGGTATATTAACAGACCTCTTTTTATATATAAATGACGAAGAAGTTTTGGCTTACTAAAATATCACCTGTGATTTCCCAACAGTATAGAAATATTTTATACAAAGCTTATGTCGTCATTGGCTTGAATATCACAATTGTAACAAAAGCTTTTTTAAAGCATTGCTGAATTCCTTGCCAGAAAAGAGTGCAAAGCCAATATAGTTGTTAACGACAAATCACACGTGTCAGCTGTCGACACGCCCCTTTTTACACTGTGTCGCCGAAGGGTGAAGAGGGTGTGTTACATTTTTACTAATGACATAATGTTACATACTATACTTGTACTAGTATGTATGAGGTGCCGCATATCCGACTCCGTAAAGTTCACTATAGATTTCTTGATGACGTTCTGGCTTTGGTGAGCTCCTCCCCCCAATGCAGAAATGGCAGATCCTTCATTAAATATAATATGTTTATTTTGCTAATTCCCTCCCCCATCCCTCTCCGGTGTTAGAAACTGTCCACAATTTACACGCAATTAATTTTTATTTTTTTAATAAACAATTGTTCAACATCATTCTTTTTTCCATCATTAAATATAATATGTTTATTTTGCTAATTCCCTCCCCCATCCCTCTCCGGTGTTAGAAACTGTCCACAATTTACACGCAATTAATTTTTATTTTTTTAATAAACAATTGTTCAACATCATTCTTTTTTCTTACGTTTTGCACGCGTATTATAATGGGTTAGTTGCAGGGTATTTCACTGTCGGGGTTTCCACATTCCATCTTCCCTGTTTTATATGAGCGCTCAGCACGGAACATGTACAGTCAGAATTGCTACTGCAGCAACAGTTGCCCCCGTCGTGCGTTCTACGCTTGCGTTGATTAATGTTGATTGATTGATTATTTGCGTTTTGCTGACATGTTGCACGCTTTATTGTCGCCCAACTCGCGGAAAATCATCAATTTCCGCTCGTAAAAAAGTACAACAAGCCAGCCTCTTCCTGCCAGCCTGCCTGCCTTTGTCGTTCGTGTATGAACGCTCATTTTTTGCAGTCAGCCACAACGCATGCCAAGTCCTTTTTCTGCTGCTTCATGAGGCTGTGGCAGCCCCTTTGTGGCAGCCCAGTGGCCTGACAAGTGCAGTAATGAATATTTTTTCTGCACCCTGGCAACATAATTGTGGTTGCGAACATCTTGTCGTCCAATTTTTTAGTCCTCCTTTGGGCGTTTGTGTGTGGTGTAACTGTTGTAACATGGCCTGCCATGTTGCCGCTCGGATTGGCGCCTTTATATAGGACATTGGCTAGCTGCCAAACGGGTTTCCCAGCCTCAATTCTGTGGCTGTGTCCGTGGCAACTTTGGTGGCAGCCGCCTGGCCTGTCAGAACCAAATTGACGCTAAGTGTTGCGACATTAATGCCAAAAATTCGACATGATAATAAAGGGAGCAAAAAGTCAGCAAGGTTTCTGCTCCTTGGCACCGCCTGCAGTGGTGTTGGTGGTTCATTGTGGTTGCCAGGAACCGACACGGGGCAAGGGGGCAAGCGAGGCGTTCGTCTGCTCAGTTTTTGGCCAGCAGTCTCGGCAACATGATTGAATTTTCGTGAATTTTTGCTCGTTAGCGTGCTGCACGAACACGTCATGCCACGAATCGAATAAATGTTTTTTTTAAGGTTTGTTGTCTGTATTGAAGAGTGGCTTGCAACAAGTTGCCTGGATATATATTCATACATGTACGTATATATGAATATATGGCAGTAAGACCGAATTTTCGTTGACTGCTGGCTGTCACACACTTGACGCCGTGTCGCGCGCTTGATTTCGCTTTTTCTTCTTTTTTTTGTTGCTTTGTTTTTCATATTTTGCGATGAGACACGTCTTTGACTGTCATTCCCTATCCATCCACCCACTCATGCCACTTAACACAGCAGGCTTGACATTTTGCGTGACTGACGACAGCCGTGTGGTGCGAATAAATGGAATTGGTGCTCCCGACTAGGCCAAATAGACGGCCTTGCCACACTCCTGATCCGGGTGATTGCCTAAAGGGCAATGTGTTTTTTATTTCTCTTTTTGATTCACTACTTGATGTCTTAATTATAATTGGGGGTTTGGCAGGGTATGCGGTGGCACATTACACTAATATTGCAGTCGAAATGAGTTTATTGATTTTCCGCTAACAAAATTGTTGGCCATGTGCCTACTCTATGATAAGAACGGTGTTTCGCTTTGTCCTTGCCTTGTCTATTGGCGTAAAAATAGATATGTCGCCTTGAATTTGATTATTTGTCGCCCGAAATAGAGGAAGCTTTTTTAATTGCAAATGACCGAAAAAGGCATTCCTTATACTCTGTACGAAATCATTCTTGGCACAATATTATTTAATGTTATAAATTAGATTAGGGAAATAGTTAATGTCCACTAAAAACCAGAGACAAATAATGTTCGAACAATACATTTCTATATATATATATATATGTATATATATATATATATATATATATATATATATATATATATATATATATATATATATATATATATATATATATATATATATCTATATTTATATATTTTGGTCTGTATTACGTATCAAAAAGTCTATACACAGTACAGCTTATTTTGTATTGAGGACTGTAGGTTTTCATTTTGAATGCAGTATCATATCTGTGGAAACAGAGACAAAAATCTTCTCGCTTTACACAAATGCGCATAAAATATCCTTCGAGCGTGCTGTATTTTTAGACACATACTTGTATTTGCTTCAGTTTGAACTTCGGCTCGGCATTTTTCCCTTTTTAGTGCCTGAAGTAAACAACATTTTAAAAGCAGGCAATGAAATTTTTATTTTTCAAATATCCTGCAAATGCATTTGTTCGGCAATGATATTTGTGCACAATGCACCAGCACACACATAAGGTGTGAACATGGTCCCAGTTGCACAACTGCACACCCGTATTTATTGCGTATACGCAGCGTGCTGGATGGGATGACAATTCAATGGTTAAGTGTATACTTGTAAACGATTTTTCGATTTTAAGCCTCAATTCTCTAGCAGCAGTTTGTGCAAACGTGCGCCTTCTATGCTGACTCCCTCGCAGGTGTCTGCCTGCAAATAGCTGAGTACAAAAACAACAAAAATGCCTGTAAACGCTGCAGGACGATGTGCCTGGCACAAACATTTGACACCCAGCCGAGCGTGCCAGTTAAAAAAAAATGGAGAGAGAACACAAGAGAGAGAAAGACTGAAAGCGAGAGAGAGAGAGAGAGAGAGAGAGAGAGAGAGGGAGAGAGTGGGAGAACCACAGGCACACATAAAATTTTTCATGTGCACTTTCGCAAACAAATTAAGATTTATTGCCGTGAAACCGAACCGGGCTTGACCAGCGGGCTCGCCCTGAATGCCCTGCAAGCTGACCATGACAGTTCGAAAGTTCGTGAGTGTGCTCTGGTGGCACATTTTAAATTGACTGTATATTTGGCAGAATGATTTTCTCCTTTTTTTTTTTATATATATATAGCCTCACACTCGAACAATCTTAATGGTTTTTCAATTAAGCTGAAATTGGAAAGCATTCCTGAAGTTGTTGCTACTGTGATTGCCACAGCCACAGACATACTATATTGTGCGGTCTTTGGCGAGTGCTCGACATTCATATCTGTTGCTTACACTTAACATATTCGTTCGCCAACATCTCCTTGCTCACTCACACTGCTATTTCCCCTTCTTCTGTTCAACCCACAGATGGACAATCTGATCTGGATGTGCAATTAGTGGTGCCGAGATATGTGGAGCGCGGCTCCAGTGCTACCTTCAAATGCAGACACAACGTGCGACCGGAAATACTGTTTAAGGTGAGTAATTTGCACAGCTTACGACTGACATTTAAGTGTCACAATAGTTGGTAGTAAATAAATTATATGGCTGGGGTCCTAGTTCTATATTTTCAGCATGAACGCATAAATTATGAAAGCACATTATAAACTTTAAATTGAAAACAAAAATTGCTGCCTGGAACTACCCATAACGAAACTTTGTTCGCCTTGTACTACTTTGTGTGTGGCACAGAGCGCTAAAAAAACTTAGTGCGGAAAAAAATAATAAAAAAAAACACACACACACAAAACGGAAAGTATATCTAAAAAAAATTGTGCAAGTTTTGTCGTCACAACTTTGTGGTAGGCAAACGCGTCCTGGACATTTGCACAGGACTACGAGTGGGAAAGAAATGTGGCAGCGGCAACAACGAAGAGCTATAGCAGTTGGAAAAGACAAAGTTGCGCTGCGTGCCGCTCAAAGCGACAACTGAAGTGGTAGAGCTGGCAAAAGGTGCAATAATGCCGTTTGGACTCGATCCTATCTCCTTCTCTCCCCCCGAGGCCATGGCCACTCATTCTGCATTTGCTGTTGCTTTGACGGTGTGGCGTCACACGGTCGCACCATAAACGTTTGTCACTTCCGCCCTTTCGGTTTCAGTTGCGCCTGCAGACGCGACAATTAATTTCACTTCAGTTTCTTATTACTGTCACGAAACGTCAACAGACACGCACACGCGTGCAGCAAATCAACGCAAATACTACAACACCTACATAGTAGAATTCAAGGGAATTGGCATCCTACTACTGCCCCATCTCCTCGCCAAGTCAACAGGCACGCTACGCCTTTGAATTTATGGCAAATGAGCTGCTCGGTTTTTTTCTACCCAGGGGACTGAGGAAGCTACCTCTTACCTCTTGCCACTCAGTTCTGCATTCTTTTACTTTACTTAGTTTTGAACTTTCTGGTACTTGCCACTGCAAATTGTGGCACTCGAGTGGGCTTACCAAATTCAAGGCCGCTCCCTTTTCCCCATCCAAGTTAGAGCAGACGTTTTGTTTCGTGTAAGTGCCATAAAAAGCGTACAAGTTTTTATGCCGTAGCCGTGGAGTGTTTTAGAGTGTGCACGCAGCGGGAAGGTGGCATTGATTACCCACAGTTGAGGGGGAAGTGGGAAGGACTTGCCGAAATGTGCGCTTCATATGGCAACTGACGAAATAATCCCAACATTTTATTACTTAATGCTTAAATAAACTTAGGAGATGCCACAATTAATTTGTCATTTATACTCAATTAGTACGATTGGAAACATATACCATCAATTAACTAACAATGCTTGATTATAATTCGGGAGTGGATGTGCATGATTAAGCAAAGTTCGAGTATCTAACTGCCTAATAAAATAAAACTCAGCGTTGAGCCGACTTGAGATGGTCATTTCCGGCATGCATTGACATTTAATTTGATTTGTCGCGCATGTACGGGTATATTAGCATCAGAAGCCAGCTTTAGGAGCAAAGCTGCTCATCAAATACAAATTTGAGTCTTCACCAAAGCATCGGTTGGACCCTCTAATTTTTAATGTCCCACCAACGCGGTTGGATCTCTGGTACGCTGATGCCCCCTCCGACAATATTATGTTCTCGAATTTGCAGTAATAGGTGCGCAATTGCCTAAGTAGCTACGGGCGAAATAGTCGATGTGGCTGTGATGGCAATGATAGCTTTGTTTCAAGGCCTTCATCTGGCACTATTTCCAAATACATCGCAGCTGTGCTGAGAAAATCTTTTGTAAGCAATTCAATTTAAAATGTATCTTTTCGTTGCCTTGCGAACTTGTCTTGCGCCATTTAAAATAAGTGTTCCATTTAAAGCACGCGTAACTGTTAATAACTTGTAGCTCAAACGATTAACTGTTCATATTTCTTACCTGTTGACAGATTGGTGGTTATAATCAGGGACCGCAAATAATGATGATTTTGTTTTTTTTTTTAAACGAAAAAATCATTCACTTATAATAACTTTTGGAAAGCGAGGAATTTACTGACATCCTTTTTAAGGATTATCTATGTATTTTCACCATGTTTTATAAATTTTAATTTGTATTCATTCGCTCACAATTTAATGATTAATTTTAAGTTTTACTTTAAAAATTAACCAATAATCATTATTGATGAGCAAAAAAAAAAATAAAACTTATAAACTAATGATTATTCTTTGAGTTTTCTTTTTTTGATCAAAAATGAAACTCAAGCTGAAACTTTGTCTTTTTCATAAGGATTAAGGACAAAATTTATATACATCCTTAATCAGTGAGTCAAGGCGAACATTTTTAAATTAATTAATTTTTAATAAACGAAATAATTAATTTATTAATTAATTATTTTTAAAATCACAGATGCGAATGTATGTTACAGGCAGAATTATATTCAATGCAAGTGAGTGTCGAAAGGGCATTTCCTGACCTTAAATTGGTGTTATCGGGTCTAAGGTGCAACCTTACGTCGGACTCATTGCAAAAACTATTTTTTGTAAAATTAAATAACTAATAGTTAAAGATAATATTTAATGAAATAAAAATAAAATATTAAAAAATTAAATTTTTTTTGTAAATTAAAAAAAATTAATTAATTAAAAATGTTAAAGGATATATATAAATTTTGTCTTTAATTCTTATGAAACAGACAAAATTTTAGCTTGAGTTTCATTTTTGATCAAAAAAAGAAAACTCAAAGAATAATCATTAGTTTATAAGTTTTATTTTTTTTTGCTCATCAATAATGATTATTGGTTAATTTTTAAATTTTTTAATTTTTAATTTTGTCTTTAATTCTTATGAAACAGACAAAATTTCAGCTTGAGTTTCATTTTTGATCAAAAAAAATAAAACTCAAAGAATAATCATTAGCTTATAAGTTTTATTTTTTTTTTGCTCATCAATAATGATTATTGGTTAATTTTTAAAGTAAAACTCAAAATTAATCATTAAATTGTGAACGAATTAATAAAATTAAAAAATAATCATTATTTTGTAATTTTTTTAATAACACTTATAATGATTACAGTCCCTGGTTATAATACATTTTTTTCCATTTGCATATAATTCCATTTTCAGAAACGTGTCTAAGTCATTTCATATCTAGTTATGAATTGTTGTCAATTTATTTTCAAACCTACTATTTTATATAACTTACCAGTCATTATAGCTGCGTGAATATGAAGCTATTGTTGTGGTAGGCGACTTTTTTTTTTTGCAGGTGCAGAGCGACAATTTTTAAATGATGAAATTAATTCAATGCTCAACGTTTTGATAATTCGATTTGAATTTGAATTGTTTTCTATGAATTAAATAAATACATAAGCACTTAAGCAGAATGCTTTGTCAATGACAAAGCGCAGTTGTTTTTAGGCCTTCACTCCCTTAAGATTTTTCTACATACCATAATTTGTTTTCGCGATGCTTTAAAAAGTAGAAACTACAACTAATTAGTTATTATTGTGTTTTAAATTGGTGGTACATTTGTCTATGACAGTTTTAATTCTATTGTGTTGTCATTTGTATTTCGAATGTTTTAAACTTAAATTAAATAAAATCTAAGGGCTTTAAATCCTATTAAGAGTCTGACTAACTATTTGATTATATTAAAATGGGGTGCATTTACTTTCGCATTATAAAAGACTTTTCGTATAATGCGATTGATATCAATGAAAATGAAAATACAAGTACATTCTAGATTCTTTAATTTAATTCGTACAGTGTCCTACAGAGTTCTATAGTTTCCGCCGCCAAATTGTTAATCTTTCTCCATTAATCTAGAATATTTCTTGCTTAACAAGGTGTTATTAAGAGTCAACCAATTTACGCTAATTTGCTTAAAATTGCCTCCTGCATGAAATATCGATCCTTATGAGCATGCAAATTGGTTTAATGTACACCCATTACAAAAAAGCATTCTGTCAGCCTCATTAAGTATGATTTGTCTCACCCTTTTTGGTTGGAATTGTTATTATTGGTAAATTGGACACACACGTAAAGTAGACAATAATTTACAGCCGACATATGTATCTTAACATAGTCATTTTCACCCTTTTTTATTCACTCTATTTATATATGACCTATCGTACTAGTTTAATTTTTTTTTTCAAATTTTGTTTTTCAATATATTGATTTAGTGCCCAAAAATGGAAATCTTGGAACTTCCTATATTAGTTGTGTATTATAGATGAAGATTTGTAAGTACATAATTTTGTACCTTGGCTGACGTTCTATTAGCCGCTTACTGCTGTAAATCTGGTATTATAATTTAAAAAATTAATGTGGGAAAACAAAGCTTTCGAGCACAACACGGTGCCGGCTAATGACCTCCTATTTGCATGTTAATTTCGAAATACGTATATTCTATTCCAAAAAAAAAAAAAAAGTGGACGATGTGATTGCTCGCGCTCCGCTAAATTGTCAACTAACAAATTTAATGCGGCGACGAGTCCAGTCACCCGTCCAAATGACCAATAAGTAGGACATGTGTACAACTAACAAGCAAACAACCTATTCACGAAAACCTTTTTTGCCGACAACATGTAGACTTATTTTATGTTTGGCTTGAAGCAAAACCAGTTGGCTGGATAGTTGGTGGGTTTTTTGTGTTGTTGCTGCCACGCCAGCGAATACTAATTAGTATAATTAACTGTATAGCCAAGCACCGCACTCCTCGGCACAAAACTTCAGTCTCATTGACGGTGGCATCGTCCACTCATTCGAATTGTTGCGCGAAGCGTGGCAAATTGTGTGGAAGTGGCACTAAAAAGGCAATTAAAACGTAAATGCGCATACGGCGCGTCCAACGCCGACAAAAACAAATGGCGGTCGACGCATTCCACTCATTCACTCAGCTGGCCAAATAGCGGCGAACACATATACGAATAGTTAGGCACGAAATGTTGGCATATTAGGCACACCGTGGTCGATAATCCTCCAGCGGCTCGCTCTTAAACCACCATATTTCTCAATACTAGGCGATTCCAGAACTATGCAAATGCATGTGACGGAATCTGTTAAAATGAATAAAGTTTAGAAGAACATAAAAGTCCGTTACGTAGTGACTTAATTAGCGATCAAAAGAGAACTTGTATTGTGAATCGACATAGATGGGAACAAGGAAGCTAAAAATGTGTACTACACAAGTGGAAGGTAATAAGAAGGGCTAACATAATAATAGTATGTACAGAGAGAGAGAGAGAACTGAACATCAAGCCCAAACAAACCTATGACAATTTAAAGATTAATCAAATTGGACTTGCAATTAGCACATAAGTATACATTCACATTGAATAAACTAATTACAGTGGAAGAACGTAATAATGTCCAGAGTACATTAATGAGTGTTTGATTTTCGTTGGGGATGGCAGATACATCAGTAACAGTAACAGTTTGCGGCTGTTTTGGTTGCATGACTCAGAAACAAAAGGGCAAAATGTTCGGGCCAATAAACACAGGAACAACAACAAAGGTAAGCAGGACACGGGCAGCAGTTACGGTAGCAGCAACGCTAGCAGTAAGAGTGATAGTAGTGGCAACATCAGTAGACACGCCAAAGCAAACACATGGCTAGCACATGACCAGGCAACAATAGCAGTCAACTGACACGCCAAAACAAACAATTGGCATCATGGCAGTGCAGACCTCAAACCGCCCATGGAATATTACATGGTGGCTACTTTTTCATTGCTTTGCTCTCCAGAGCACCATTTCATCCAAAACCCGATAAATATATAATATACATACATATGTATGTGTTATTGTGAGAGAGCAGTGTTCGCTGCCCGAAGTTTCACGTCAAATCAAGTGAAATTGTTTGAAACTGCCACAAGTGGCTGATAAATTTTGATGTGTGTCTGACGGTCTTTTGCTTATCAATTGCTTTGTGTGTATTTGTTTATGTTTACATTTTCATTATTATAAGGCATCCTTATAATATTAGGTTATGCTAGTGCGTGTTCCTTATCGATTCAACTGACCGAACATTTGCCTCACATATGAGTCAGTAATGAGCGACATTTTCGCTCAAATAAAATAATACATCACGTATACGCATACATGCAAGTATATGTATGGCTCCACTATCTGACACCGCCAACTTCTCAATAAACAAATTCCACTTATTTACCTGCATATAATCAATGCAAATTGTTTAATGCAATCACAGAAGTTGTGTTGCAGAAAATAAGAACTATTTATATCCATTTAAGCGATGATACAAGTATAATTTGTAGTCAATCAATCAACAAAGCCTGCAATTCATGCAAAAAGGGAAACTGCTATTTTATGAACCAAACATGAGCATTTTTGTTGATCAGGAAAGGTGTCTTGAAACATTACAAATAAACTGAAGCGCACTTATCAAAATTTTCTATGTAACCAAAGCAATGTATCTGTCCCATACTCTTCATGATGTATTAATTAAAGCAAAGTTCGGTTCAGCAGTAATTCAGTTGTTCGGCAGCTTATATCGTATGTATTCTATAGCTTTACATATACAGGCCACAATGTGTGGGTGTGCACATATAATATGCATGGTTGAGCACACACTTGAGATTTGTATCGGGTTGCAGTTCGTGGGCATGCAGTGACGGGCACATTGCGATATTCATAAATGAACAATGTCATAAATCACAGTAAGATGAAAAAGGCGCCCCCATAAATTACCAGCACACAATAAATAAAATATTATCAGCATAAATTAAAGTTCAGCATCCCATACAGCAGCTCCATTTAAAGCCTCCGCAAATTAATTTGCAACATAAATATGAAGGATAAGGCAGCGCATAACAAAACTGCATAAAAATAATAAATAAATGCTGTATGTAATTAAAAATTGTCGACAAGCACTTCCGGCCTGGAGTGTTGTTATGTCTCCTGCCTAGCACTCGTTGGCGTGGCTGCCACTTATTTGTTGCCACGCTGCCGCCTTTTGCCGGATGAAGTCCACATCCCCTCCTCCATTCTCGACTGATGTCATCGGGGTGCCAAAGCTGCTGCTGCTGCTGCAGCTGCTGTTGGCAGCTAGTTGCATGTTGCGCGTAAGTTGTGTGCGCGCAAAACTTGTACATGAAAATTAATTTCAGTTTTCATTATTCATATTCGTCGGTGTACCCTCGTTTTTCATTCCTCTCACACAAACACAAACCGAACCACATACATAAGCCAAGTCCACAACAAGCTTATTTGCCTGGTATTCGAGTTTGAAATTTTGTGTTTTTAATTGCATGGCCAATGCACGCCCCCGTCAGCGGCTATTCAGAGATTAGTTTGAATGCTAGGCCCCTGTCAACGCGTTCGTGTTGTCGACAGCATTTTCCATTTCCATTCAACATTTATTATTTACATTTTATCGCGTATTTTGTATTGTTGCCACAATAAATTGCTTAGGCATTTTGTTCAAATTACCGCAGATCTGCGCCCGCAAACATGCAACGATTTTTATTTCTATAAGTAATCCCCCTGAAATATCAGGTATCAGACTTTGGCATTCGAATATATTCTAATCATTGTTCAAGGTGACGGGTTTTTGGGCTCTTTCGTAACATTTTATTTGTATAGATTGGAAAAAATTACAAATTCTATCGAATATCATGATTGTTGTGAAGAAACAACTGCATTTTACATAAATACTAGCTAATCCAGCCACGTTTACTGTGGCTCAGTAATTAAAGTAGGTTAAATACATTTTTTTTTTTATTATTTTAATTTATTAATATTGGCAATTATCTCTACACTAATTTGTGTACAATATTATTTTGTAACCTGTCTTTTGTCAATATAATTAAATATATTATTAATTATTATTAAATTTATTTATAGAATGTGTTGGCCAAAGGCCTTCAGTAGTTTATTTGTAATCTTGCTATATAAGCGTAGACTCCACATACAACATTCGTTGCCTTAACATATTCCTTACTTTGTCTGAATCTGTTGATTACTCACCTAAAGAAAAAGTTAAAAATAGCCGACTTTGTTTAAATCAGTTTAAAGAATCTCGAAAACGCAATTATTTCTTTGTTAACCAGTTAGGATGTGTGACTTGGTTGCGGAATTGTCATAAAATAATTAATTTGTTATAAAATATTTATAATTTATATTAAGAACTAAAAGAAAGTATTCAAATAAATCAAAACAATAAGTCCTAGAAGGAATGCATTGGGTGGTACGATATGTGTGATTCACGGTTGTCTCCAAATTTATAATAAGTTCTTAGTATTGGACGGGAAATTTTTCGCTTTGAAAATTAAAACACACACCTTTTGCATCTGTAGAAATGAAATGACATATGTATGTATTTTTAATATGGAGAACATTCCCCTATTTGATTTTGTTGACTGCAGCTGGTCTACAGCTGTTCCTTGTATACTTGTAGGCACGAAGGGAGAGTGCGGGGCCACAACAAATCCTCATATTCAATCACTGTCAAAATCAGACGCCATTAGCGGCAGTTGTCAATGACAATTGATTGACTCAGTTGCGAAACCGCGACCTGCTTATGCCGAAATACCCACGCGCCGACTTTTACACAAGCAGACTAATAGACTTAACTGTATGCATATTGTTAACTGTCTGTTGGTTTGTTCAATTACAGGTGACATGGCTGAAAGTCGACAAGGGCAAATTCTTCGAATTCATAAACGGGCGCAATCCGCCATTTCGGAATTTCACCATAGATGGGGCCGAAATCGATGTAAGTGAAATGGAATTGTAACTTGAAACTGTAATATTGGTGTGTCTGCTGAAAGCACAAATAGGCATGACTTTCTATGCCTGTCTGGCTCCATGTCTCTGTTGTACATTTCAGCTAATAAACTTACCTTTAGTCGTAATGTTACGCAAATTAAATGAAATAGGCTTTTACTTGTGAATGCCGCTTATTACATTTAATGCACGCCCGATTTAGATAACAATAGCTTTTAATTCCCTTCTTCTAAAACTAATTTGGTTAATTCTTTTTAAAAATGCCAGTGGGAAAACTCCAATGAAACACAAGTGACTCTGAAGGATGTTCACTTTGATCTATCCGGTCAATTTTACTGCGAAGTTTCAACCGACACGCCTATTTTCACTAAAGCCTCCGCCGACGAGCTGATGAGCGTTTACTGTAAGTACCAGTTATTTATTATAAAACTTTGCCACAAATAGGATTAAAGTATGTCTAAAAAAGTGATATTGAACCGTTAAGGTCGAGTTAACTCTGTAGTCCTTTAATTAAAATAAAATTCTTCCTTCTGTCTGTTCTAGTATTTATAGCCTTCACCCTTGGGCTAAATAACATAAAGCAGGTTATTGTTGGTGTTTGGCGAATGAATCTCTTTACATTTCCGCATCATTGAATGTTTAAATAGTTACTAAAGATTATAGTGCGTAAAAAAGCAATTAAAAGCAATGCAACTACTTTAGGGGGGAATAAGAAAGATACGAATTTGTTAACTCGATGTTTTCAAAGAAGAGTTCAATCGAAGAGAAACTTAGCAAGCGCATTTGTTTGACAACTTACAAGTAGTTAGCATGTAAGAGAAGTGTTCTATAATTTTGTTCTTTTTCCACCTTAATTGTTGTTTAGGTTATTTGTTTCAGTTGTCGAGAAGCTAATTGTCATAATCCGATCTTTACTCTGAATTCCGCAGTGCCCCAGCCCGGACCACCAACAATTAAGTTCCGGAAGCGGATGCCCTTTGCTGTCGGGGAGCGTCTCTTCGCGCTATGCAACACGACACGTGCACGTCCAGCGCCGCATATCACGTGGCTAATCAATGGCAAGAAGGTGCGTATGGGAGTGTTTCGCTAAATGGCGGTATTTTATTACGTAAATATTTGTGTAATTTGTATTTTGGCTACTGATTGGTTAGTTTGGTTTGCCGCTTACGGGTCGGTTGTTGCACCACAAGCAAACGCGCAATCAAATGTTTACGCTTCGCATTTTGCACAAACTGTGGCTGGCGTGCATAAATTACGAGTATTGCTGGGAAATGTTCAATTATACAAGCCGGGCGGTGGTGATCCAATGGCTGCCGTGGGAGAGTGTCGAACTTGTTAAATAACATGTCACTGGTGCTGCATTAAGATTAACGGCAGTTTAAGCCATTTTATAATTATGTAGCGTACATGTGACCGCATGCAGTTTTTATTTTAATTAGCCAAGGGCAAGCGCAGACAGCTGTTGTCGCACACAGCATCCAGCAGCAGCAATAGAAACAGGAGCAACAACAACAACAACACACAGCGGCAGACATTACAACGCCAGTGTATAAAAAGGGAAATGAAATTTAAATAAATTTATTATGGCTGCTGCCACCATGGCGTATGCACAATATGGAAAACTCTAAAATGAAATTTATTCATAAACGCGCCCCTTGGCGGCTGCTGGTGACCAGGACAAGCAGTAAGCACAAATATCTCTGTGCGTATGTGTATTTGTGTGTGTTGTGCTCGTATGTTGTGTACGGCAGTAAGTCCCCAAAGTGCTGTGATCCATTTTTAATGTTCAGCTGCGAACAATTTCACTTTTCGAGCGGAGAAATTAAAAAAGAGTAACGGCCTTAATAACACTCATTATAAGGAGGGTGCAATCTCTTCTGACATTGAAATGACTTTGTGTGTAGTGTTTATTGTAATTGCCACGACACGTTTTTTATGACTACGCCCCCAAATAATGAACTAACCTTCTCTCTCACGACTACAGGTGGAGGAGAAGTACGTACGCACGCATCATGTCTACTCATTCAATGGCAAGAGCCAGCGACGCACGCAGCAGCAGCAACAACACCCGCAGCTGACTCAGCAACAGTTGCAGCAGCAGTACTATCAGCAGTACTACAATCAGTATCAGGCTCAGTTCCATGTGCCACACTTCATCGATCGATATGACAAGAGTCTGCGTTGGGGCGGTGCACGTCCAGGCGGTGAGCATTGTTGTTATTATTTCCATTAGAGCTCAATGTGTCTTTGTGGCCCTTTGGCCAGAAGCATAATTGAATTCGGCGAACTAGTTCATTAAGATACAATAGGTACTGCTACTGAACTGTTTGGATTAAAATATGGACACAAATCAATCCATAAACGGGTGTCAACTTTTGAGTGAAGAAACAAATTATAGCATCAAGCTCAAATTTGCATTAATTTCATTTTTAAAGTGAATATTCAAATAAAAATAACTAATCTATAATCAAGACTTACTTTTTCTACCTTGAAAATGTAGGAGTATTTATTTAATAAATTTAAATTGTTTTTAAATAGAGTGAAAAGCGCAAAAAGTTAAAACTTTTCTTACATAAAAAAAAAAAAAACAATTTAATTAATTAGTGCAGGAACCAGTCGCTGAGCACACAGTTTATGAGTAGCAAGCATAGAGACGTGAAACTGTAAGTAAATGGAGAATGGTTGTTGGCGCCACAAGTAAAAGTGCCTTTTGTTCGCTTTTTAATAAATAAACAACATTCATAAATGGGACTTGGGGACGTCGAACGTGCCGCATTCCCGCTTTTGCCATTGTGTACACGTAGATATTCCATTAATTTTATGGAGGAAGCCGAGCCACTCACTTGGCTTGGACTTAGACCAAGTGCTGACAGCACAGGACAATTGTGTAATTGTTTGAATTTGACGTTGACGTAGAGATAAGGTGGGGCAGGGTAGGGCTGGGTATTGGCAGTGATTTCAGCACAGCTGCTGTAACATTTACTTTAATTAGCTTTATTGTTACTGACGACTCTGTGTTTGACTGGATCTTTTGCTCACTGCAGATGATTTCTCGCATTTTGCGCCGCATCATGGCCACGATGGACATGGACATCATGGGGGCGGCGCAAGTGTCTACAACAATCCGTTCAGCTCGCTGGCAAACTACCACGATTTGGGAGAAGTGCATGAAATACATCAGCGTAATTACGACAGTAAAAAGGCGCATTTGGAGATGAAGAAACAGTTGGAGATGAAAAAGCACAGGTGAGTTTTAAATTTGATTTGTACAAAAATCTAGTCAGGGTAGACTCACGAACTAAGTTCAGTTAATTACTTAGATTTCAAAACTATTGTCTGCTTTTTATGTGATTGATGCTCAAAATATGTGGCATACTAAGTATGCTTTAATATGTAATAAATATAGTTGCTTTACTCGTAGATTAAATAGTTTAAATTGAAATGAGCAATAGTTAGAATTAAATACGAGCTGAGATGTCATTTGAGTCTGCGATGCTGTATAGTATACCCTTTACTGAGCCTTACAATAACATTATTGCTTAATGGTCGTGGACTGATAACTATATAATCTACTATGTGCCATACAAAAACTCGTATGATAAGCATGAAAAGATGAATGCAAAACGAAATTTCCATTTGTCAGATAATGTGATGGTAATATGTCTTATCTTTATTCCATTTTTTTCTTTGGGACACCATTAGTCCACTTACTTTTGAGGGCATTAGTAAATATTATAAGGCAAGACAAATAAGCGAGAGCAACAATCTCTGCATTTTCTTTACCCTCGCACAATTCCACTAATTGATGTTGGTTATATTCCCTCTGTGGCTTTCCTGTATCTCAACATCCGCTCAGTATCTCCTTCTGGTTGCTCTGTTTGAATGCTGGGACCAAATAATTAGTAAGCCAGGTAGCTCAATGAGTAAGCCCAGGCGGTTGGACTTTTGGTCTGCAATCTATTGTTGCTACTTGCCGCAAAACTTTTCATATTCTTATCAATTTCCCTGGGTTGCGTGTGTGGCGTGTTTATTAAAGTTTTCTTATCTGTGGTCTAAAAGGATTTGGTCATGCTTGTTAGCTGCCAGCCCTATTGCCACAGGGCTCAACAACTTGGCTGTTTCAGTTTCTGTTGTCGGCTCCTAGAGTTCGCCTTTTGTTCTGTTTTATTTGAATTGTGGCAACGCATAAATAAATTTTTTTTACCACCACACTCACACTTATGCTGAGCTATACGTTAAAATCTTATCGTGCATAGTAGTATGTGTGCGCGCTTGTGTTATGGCTTTAGTTACTCGGCGCGATTGGAAGTGAAACGTAAATGAATGCTATAAATTATTTACGCTCACCTGTGATATTAAAAATCAACCAGAAACTTTTCCAATATAGCAACTTTTGGGCTAACTTTGAATGCTATGAACACACGTAGCTTTCACGGGCGTACAGTGTACGTGGGTGTGTGTGGAAGTGTATGAGTGTGTATGTCTTGGCTTACTTGAGTTGGCGCTTATTCAACACACACAAACACATAAACATACACATATATGTGCTCATATATGCCAAGCTGACTGACACAATTTAATGAAAGCCAAGCGCTCCGTGTGGAAGTTTCGCATTTTGAGCTGCCCTTTGAAGTTCTATAGCTCCGTGCACATGCAACACCCACACACACACACCCACACAAGTACTTACGGATACAGAACTTGTATACATACAACCGACACGTTGTCCGTTGTCGGTGGTGTGAAATAGTTGTGGGCTATGCTACTAACCGCAAACGCAAAATGGTTTGGCAAGTGTGGCTAAACAATAAAACAACATTTGTTACTTCAACTCAGGGTCTTACACTCCGCTGCAAAGAATCGTAGCCAGCAGCGTTTAAAAGCAACCACACCGCACTTAAGCCCTTAAAGCATTTCACTAAAGTTCAATAGTTGATGGACAGCTGTTTATAACCTGTACATATAAGCTGCCACAAAAATTTATGAAGTATTAAGTTCTTGAAATACAAGTACAACAAACTATTATAATAACGTTTTATGACAGCTTTATATTTTCCAGAAAACCGAGCTACGTGTCATAAGTAGCTGAAAAGGACGGTTTTATTTACAGTCCAATCTGTCACATTTTGAAATTTAAAATTTGTACGGCCTGTTTGTATATACAATTTATGGGTGCATATGGGTGTTATGCATATATTCTGCCTGCCTGCCATCCAAAGTTTTAAGTGGCGATGCTTATGAATAACCAGGCAGAATAGCTGCTGCCTGCCATATCAACTCAGTTTACGGCACTAACAAAGTTTCGCTGTTATTCCAATCTTGGTTCTATAATTTGAAGTAGTAGAGAGTGCTGGAGAGTGCTGGATGGCAATGAAGGGCATAGTATATGTTTGTGTAAGCGTAAGCAGTAAGCCAACTTAGCTAATAATCTATAAAGCAAAAAGCCATAATTTACACATGTGCCATTTCCGCGACTAATCAGCGCCAAGCAAATGAATGCGTATTTGTGCATGCTAATTGCATTTGTCGACTGCAAAAGGATTTTCCTAAATAAATTGCCACAATTTCAAAGCAAATCTTCTAATGTACTTACACGTTTCTACATATATTTGTTTCTGTGTGCAAAACTAATTTTGCTGAAAACTTAACTGTAATATATAATAATTTATATTCAAAATGCACGCCGCAGTGCTGCAGCTGCTGCAACCATATCAAGTTACCCAGCCTGCCACGGGGCAAGAACTGCATGGCACAGGATGGCGATGGGGATGGCGATGGGCCAGGGGCACTGGAGTTGCCACAGTTACCTTGAAACTATTTTCCAACAGCTCTGCTGTGTTTGTTTTTGCATCATGCACGCAGCCGGCTTAAATCAAAGAGGTGGTTGCGAAGAGGGAGGCAGAAAGGCAAAGTGTGTGTGATGGAGCATGTGGGCGTAATTGCGGTACCATGCCATGCCTTTGCATTGTTGCAATGCTGGTGCTATTAAAATTTTACAACGTTCGTTGCCATAAAAATATGTGATAAGCGATGCATATTTATACATACGGGTTGCCTGATGTAAAATAAATACCTTTTAAACGCACAAGTGAACGCCACACTCGGAGAAATGACAAGAAGGAAGACTTAAAATAATGAAAGCTTTCTTAAAAAATAATTATAATTTTGTATAAATCATTTGATAAATGGAGCGCTTTTCAAACGCTGTACAGTTCGTAGGAGAAAGAATGAGATCAAAGACTTTAAGTAATTTCCAAAATTAGTTACATACTTGTATTTCTTCCAACACCAGAAGAAAGCAATTTGGCAGACCTAATACAAGTTTTAATCATCTGAATAGACTTTGTTTCATTTGGAAATTCACAATAATTCGAAGTTCTACAATCCAGTTTAGTTTGCAATTATTTTTATTCATTAAAAATTGGTATATCTCATATAGCTGTCTTAATATAATTTATAGTGACTAATAAACACTTTTTGTTGCCAAAATAGGTTTACTTCTTAAACAATTGGAAAACAATTTATCGCGAAATGCTGAAGGAAAATTCAATGGAAGAGAAATAGGGTTTTGATTGTAAGATAAAGAGAATACGAAGATAGCTAGGGCATTAGTGTTTTAGATAGTTAGAATTTACTTTAAATCTCTGAGTAATTACTTAAGATATAAATGAGTTGGGTTTCCTTTGTAGAAAGCGCTATTTTAAAGCGCTCTTAGGTAGCAAGGTAAATATGGCAAACACAAAAACAGACACAATTGGAAAGTATTTGCTCTATCATTTTTGCATCCAATTTCATCCCTTTATGCTTAAAACGCTTTAAATTTTTTATTCTTAAAAATATCATCGTTTTATGAATTACCAATCAGTTGGTTTACAATCGAAAACAAAAACAAAAAATATACTCAGTTGTAGTTGTACTTAGGGCATAAATAGAAAACTCGCAATTTTTACAATTCCTGAAAATTGTTGACGAACTTACCAAGTTACAGTTAAAAGGTATAATGAGGGATATAATGGCATTGGCGTGAAAAATGGTGCTTAGCTCGTTTGGTTTCTTTTATTTCATTTCAAATTGCAGCTTTCTGGAAGATCTAATTATAAGAAGATGTCAAACTGAAACCAATAATTTCTCTGAGTGAATGTGGAAGTATATTTGCGGGTGACTGCATAAATTTCAAGAGTATGTGTCTGTCTGCTCATTTTGCCCTGTTTGCTCTAGTCTGGCCTGAACTGTCACAGTGTGCGTCAGTGCTAAACAAACTTTGTGTGTGTATTAAGCTCATATGTATATGGAGGTTTACGTGTATATGAGGGGACTTTATGAACGGGTGCGTGTGTGCCTCCATGTGTGTGCTGGGCAAGTTATGCAAAATATGTTATTTTGTGCATTTGCATATAGGCATGAATAGCATGTGACCTTGTCGCAGTACTAGCTTTGGGGCTAAATGAGTGACAGCCAGATGAGTACCGGCAAGCGGTTCATTAAATATGTATGTATTGAAAATACATCGCCTGTGCATTAACTATGCATAGTAATTAAACGGTTAATTTGATTACAGCTCAACTGACAGACGAGTGGCGAAACACTTACTAACAAGCACTAAGCACTTAGTTCTTGTGTTTGTGATTGTGCGCTCGCTCTAATGAGCCATCAACTGCGTCAACAACAGTTGGAATGCTGAAAAGGAGGAGGAGCTGCTCACTGCATAATGCAACAGCAGCAGCCATTTTGTGCCGTGTTATTAAGCAGACTGCAACAATTTGTTAAGTTTTTTGTTTTTTTTTTTGCTGTGGCCGCTTTAAGCGACTTTATGAATGCAACATAAAACAACTGCTGGATGCGCCGTAAAAACAACGGCAACGGCAACAAAACGACATAAAAAACGAGGGGCAGCAACAAGAGCAAAACGGTTGTAAAGGCATAACACGTACCACCGAATGAACACTTACTCACGGCTCAGGGTAGACCATGGGGTTTGAAGGGGCGAGGAGGGATAGTGGCAGTAGGCAAGCCTGGGTAAGGACAGGAGCGCATGAGAATGGCGCGTTTGATGCAGTCAAAAAGCAGTTTACACGTTGTTGCACAATTTATATTTGTGCAACACGTAAGGCCTTTATGCCATGCAACATACAGTCTCGGCGCACACTGCAGCTTAGACAACCTGAAACCAGAAACATACAAATTTACACGACCATGTCTATGGGCTTTGAATTCAGCACTGCTACCTGACTCTCCACACAACTTATTCTTCCCACAATTTTTTCTGTGAAAAATAAGTGCTCATGCACTCAGGGGAAAAAGATTCTTAAACTTTACGATGCGAGAAAAATAATGCGCTCTCAGCACCGTGCAGGAACTAAGAGTAATATTTCATTTTTTTGGGTCCACTAACCTCTGCCCGAAAATGTTATCAGTTCTAGAAACACTCATTTCAGTATTTAGCTTATTGGTGGTCTATAATTTTATTTTTATTGAATAAAAACTTATGAGCTAGCCATTAATTTCTGCCAGTATACAAAAAGTCCAGGAGAGAACATTCAACGACGAACTCAAACAATATAGATTTTCTACACATTTGCATAGCAATTGTCTAATACTTTAAAAGTTCGTTACATCAGCAGCTATCAAGGTGTAATTAGAGTGTGATTTCTGTAAATTGAATCTGACTCAATCTAAGACTAATAGTTCGAAATTACTTATGGTGATAAACCGAATCGTTCAACACGTTAGTGCATTGTCACAAAAAGAAATGGATAAACCCAACTTGTGCTACGGAATATTGTTTTTATCTCAGCGAAATAGCAGAAAACAGTTCAAACTTACGACAATCATTAGTTAGCAGCAAATAATTAATATTTTAATATAATATATCCTAATCAGTGGTTAATTGAAGCAATATTCTATTTACCGTAATAAGTTGGCCTCCAAAAGAACTTCCCTGCAGCTACGTACTAAGTAGTTACATTTTTTATACCCTGTACCCAAAGGGTAAAAGGGTATACTAGTTTTGTGTGAATGTATGTAACAGGCAGAAAGATGCATGGCAGAACCCCACAAAGTATATATATTTTTGATCAGGTTGACAAAACGAATCGATATAGCCATGTCCGTCTGTATGACTGCAAGGATCTCAGAAGGCACAAGAGCTAGAGTTACCAAACTTCGTGTCCAGGTTTCCGTAAGTCCTAAGCAGGTCATGTTTATTTTTTTTATTCTGATACCCAACCACCCCACTGCTATTTTTAAATTTTGACAGAAGTTTCTTTATAGTTTCAATCATATTTTTTCAATACGCAAAGGCTGCTCAATTTATATATTGCTCTGATCTTAATACAATAAGTTACCTAAGTTACATAAGCAATAAGTTTGTGAGCCGAACAGGATAAACTGATTTTTTATTTTAATATTTAAATGTGGGACCAACTACTATATCAGAAATATATTTTCAAAATATTTACTTCTTTGAACATTTAAGATACACTACATGTATAGCCTGAATATTTAAAGAGTATATAGTTTTTACTTACCATTTACTTGTTGTTGGGTAACTTTGCTATTTTGTGAAACAAACAGGGGAAGCACACAAGCTTTTCAATACCTAGTATACACATATATTTATACCTGTATTTTTTTGCACATTTGCGTGCTGCTATGCAAAAGGCCAACAAATGGCAAGTCAGCTTAATGACGGCAAATCGTTGGCCGCCCTCGCCTGTTTTGTTGTTGTTCTTGTTGTTAATGTTTTTGTTATTGTTGTAGTTTTTGTTATTGTTGCGCTGCCCTTGTACAGGTATTTTAACCCACTTTTGCAGCTCAAGTTTTTCCTTTGCTTGGGGCAGGTCGGCAAACAGCGAAGGAGACGCGCAACATTAAATGCAGCTTGTAATTTTCATTTAATTTGTGGTGTGGGTTACATTTTCATTGTTGCCTTGTTTTACTTGGACTTTTTCGGCGGTGACGGTGGTGGCGGTTCTGGGCAGAAACAGATTGCCTGACTGACTTGACCCTCAAAAAAGGGCAGCCATTAAATGAGGCGACTTTGGCAAGGCGCTTAAAGTGAAAGAAATTGGGTGGAAAAGTGATGTCCACTGCCTGGCTGCGCATTGCTGGCCAGCATTGAAGGTGCTGCCTGGGGCGCCATAATTAGCTGCCTGTGTTGTTGATCGCGTGTGTGCCGGTAATCCTTTTAGAGCCCCGTCATGGAGCGGGAGGCGGGGCACTGCTGTGTGGAACAGTAGCAGATGCAGACGTTGTGCGAGCAGCCATAAAGTGAGCCACTAATTGTAAGCTGCAAAGCTTGAATTGAGGGAATAGGAATACTACTGTAGTAGTAGTAGTATAAGGGGGCAGTGCTGTGGAAACCGGAGCAGCAACAGAAACAGCAGCAGTCACTTTATTTTTACGGCGACTTTTAAATGTGGCCAATGCCAGTGCGCGTTTGGCTTTAATTGCAGGTAGCAGCTTAAGTGCTGCCTGCCTGATAACAGGGTTGCGACACACGCCTCAAGTGACTTGCCTCATTAATCAGAAACACAACAACAACAACACCAACAATAATTATTACACAAACAACAGAGATAAAAGTCCAGTTTCATTAAAATTAAATTTCTTATTTACAACAATGTTAACAAACACTAGTCAACACAATTTGGCTAATTACATAAACAACTGCCTTAATAAATGCAGCCATATATGTATATGTAGACAACGTTCTACATGTCCTTGAAGGCAATTACAGTTATGCCTCTATTAAATTAATTAGAGTCCTACTTATTAGACAGCCCTTTATTTGACCTTCTGCACGGGTAAATAGGTGGCCTGGGGCGTGTCTGGTGGTGGTGGTGGTATATAAGCCGCTGACGCCTCCAGCTCACCAGCAACACCAGTAGAGCTGATTCTGCCGTCGGTGGCACTCAAGGAGAAGGGTGCAGATTGTAGGAATTGTTGATGCTGTTGTTGTTGTCGTGGCTGCTGCACCTGCTTCGAAGTGAAATCAAGCACGGGCGCAATGCCGCCATTGTGGGATTGTGAGGAGCCACCCAGGCGGTCGTATTCTTGCTGAATAGTGCGCTGAGCGTTAATCGCATCCTGGGGCGTGCGATACTTGACGAAATGCACCTCCGGCTTGCTGGCACTCACATGATTGAGATTCTGCAGCTTATTGGCCAGACTGGAGAGGTCACCTTGCTTAGTGAGCACATAGATAGCCGTTTGCTGCTCAGATGCTTGCTTGGCCAGTGCGAGTGCGGCATTCTCTAGACCCTTGTTTTCGGGCGAACGGATGAAGACAACACGCAGATTCTTCTTCAGTGAAGCAGCCAAGTCACCAACACTCTTGGTGTCCTCAAAATCGGCTTCTGGTGCGCTGTAGGTGAAAAATTCTTTGTTGAACTCCGTATCGATTGGCGCATATTCGCCACTACTGGAGGAGTCCAGTGAGCCACCGCTACTCCCACTAGACAGAGTGTCACCAGAGAGTGAGTCACTGGAAAGGGATCCACCAGATAGAGAACTACCTCCTATATTTCCGCTGCTTGTACCGGCTGCATAATTGTAGCCGCCCACATCTGCTTGCGCAGCAGCAAGCAAAGAAAGAACCTTTAACAAAATACAAAAATGATTAAAAATAAAAATCTCCCGAAATGAAGATAATATATTCCAGCAAGGATGACACCTCTTGGTATTGCGACCTATCCATGGTCTCAGACTCCACAAATACAAAATATAGTAGAATGTGGTATTAGTCAAGTTAACGAATTGATAAGGCGTTTAATGGTGGATTTTAAAAAACACGCCGGTCATGCACATTGTTAAATCCTCACTTACAATTAAAGCATGCATTTTGGCTTCCTGTTATTGTTGTTGTTGCTGCTGATGTCGCTGCCTGTCTGAGGTGTCGGCAGTTGTCGCCTTGTGGTCACGCCTTGAGCTATTAAACGGGTATGTTATTGCTGGGCCGAGCCATGACTGTTTTTATAGGCACGGCCCTCAAACAGCTCCGAGCTGAAAACAACGGGCTGAACGAACAACTCTCTGCACATTGCGCTGGTCGTGTCGCTGTCGGTTCGTTGGCAAGTGACGCAAAACCGCAAAAACCGGCAACTGTATCCGCCAACGAACGCATTTTGCATAAATGAAATTCATTGCAAATTTCACCATCCACACAGTTCGAAAATGCCAGCAGCTGTGAATGAATAGAAATACACTCTGGACGGGACAGGCTATTAGGTAAATTTATGGGTGGGGGCAGAAATGGAGCAATGTCTAAAAAATAAAACGAATTTGCGGTATGCGCCAACAAATGTATTTTGCTTCGTTGTTTCGAATTGCATTTTTTCTTTTTCATTTTTAATAGGCCGCGCTATTAATTAATTAAAAACAACGTCAACAACAACAAATCATTATGAGTATCAAATGGCACCAAAACCAATTTGGGAATCTCTTGCCAATTAAAAATGAATGCACAAACATTAATTTTTCACGCTGTCAGTAGCGATTAGCATTTTTATCCACAATGCGTCTCGATAATAATGAGCGAATAGCATTGCTTGTTATTGATATCGTTTCGCAAACGCAGCAACAGAATCAACAACAAAAATTCAATAATGCTATACCATTGAAAAAAAGCAACAAACTGCTTATGTTAATTAAGTAGCGCCGCTTACGGCATTTTATAGCTTAGCTTTTGTCTCATTTTATTTGCATCTAATTAGTGTTGGCTATGGGACAGCCTGCTCTTCATAAATTTTTGTAGACATGTAAATAAAGCTGGCCATTGGTTTGCAAAACTTAAAGCAGTGTGTTTAACAAATTGCTTAATTTTGTTTGCAATATTTTCAATCGAAATTCGGTTGTTATACTCGTAGTCACACTAAGATTATTTGTATTATTGAACTGAGGTAAGCTACGTTTAATTATTATTATATGATTGGTTTAAAGTTGAACAGATTATTACCATATTTATATTGTCCATTTTCTTACAAAATTGGCAAATTGTGAAATATATACTAATTTCTAAGCATACAAATATTATTTTAGCTCACAAATCCGAAATTGATGCGTAGGGCATTCGAAATTCGTCACAATGAAATCAAATGTATAAGGCATTTATTGTGTAAATTATAATCATTAATTTATTTATTAATGTATTTATTCATTTATGTATAAAGACCAGTGACGAATTAAATTTCCATGCGAGGTAAAACACAAAAAGCCGTTTACAAAATGTATTGCATACCTTCGAGCGCATAGATATATATAAGTGGGGTATTGTGTGGTGTGCCTTCCAGTGCCCCCCAAACTGTTGATCGTAAGTACTTCTAAAATGAACTGCATTAACGAGCTTAACATTGACATAAGGAGTCATTACCATGAAAGCAAGGGTCTGGTTGTTGCTATTGTTGTTAATGTTGTTAGCTGGCGCAAAAATTTAAATCAATATAAATGCAATTAAGTTAATTACGAAACTGTGTATTTTAAAACCCTACACGCAGCTTAGTGATTGACGATAAATGTGCAATTAAGCAAATTATCCCAAAGGCGGGTAATGGCAACTTGAGCATGTGTGTGGGTATAAGAGAGAGAGTACGAAAGAGAGAGCGAAAAAGCAAGTGTCAAGCAACTGCGCTTTACTTGAAAGCAAACAAAAGTTAATTGCAAAATGCAGCCAGCAAAACGAGCGAACATAACTGTGTATACATGTGTGTGCATGTGTGTGCATGTGTGTGCATGTGTTTGCATGTGTGTGCATGTGTGTGCATATAATGATGGTAGCTGGGATACCCATCTGCACAAAAACTGGCCCAGCAGACAACCATTTATCGATAAATGATGGGAGCGAGGCTGAAGACGCAGGATGTGCGGCAGCCTGTAGGCACAAACGCATACATAAGTAGCTATTGTTGTTGTTTTGATTTAGCTTCTTCTTGCTGTTGCTATTGTTGTTGTTGTAAATAGCAAGCAAAACATGGGGGCGCATGCCATTAGCACAGCTTGCTTGTTCTTTTGCTGCCTGCCAGCCGTTTAGCTGCTTTAATGAAGTTTTTGCCGCAGCAATTTGGAGCACCAACTATGCGTATGCGTAATGCCAGAATTCTTGTTTCATATGCCACATACGAACCACCATATGTTTTTGGATGTATACACATATACAAGTATCGTACTCTAATACAAAAGAGCGAGCGAACAACTTTAGTGGCAACCTTCATCCGTCCTCGTGGCATTTCTTGCTGCCACTTTATAGTGCATAAATTATTCAATGGGCCACATTCCTCATGTATGTATGAATGTTGTGTGTGTGTGTGTGTGCGTCAGTTTGTTTATGTACGTGTGCATGTATGCGCAACAACAAAAAGTTGCTCTGTCAGTTATAACTTCATACGCGCCGCTATAGTTGTTCCTGTGGCAATAGTCCCCAACGAAAGGAGAAGTGAGCTAACCCGGTTTGAAATTTCTTGCCTGTTAACTTATTTGCGGTAAGTTGAGACACTTGTTAGTGTCCTGTCCTGGGGTCGCGGGCAATGACGAAAGATTTTACACTCGACTCGTGAATTGTTAATACAAATTAGTGGTACCCTGGGCAATTTACATACCCTGCGTCCGATAATTCAAGCAACCAAGCTTTCTACGCTGTACTCGTAGCTAGTGATGAAGATATACATAGAGTACTGTGATTTAAAGATTTCTTACTGAAGTTTATATTTTCCATTATCCATTTTGCAAGTAATGCAATGTATGTATAAAAAAAACAAAATGTTTCGAAAAGCAATATTGTAAGCTGTTTTATTCTTCAAGTAGTTTTCTGAATAAGTCGTGTCTTTCAATACGATCTGCGTTTTTATGTTCCGAAATCAAACTTGTGATATAAATAAAAAACCTTAAATATATTTAATTGTAATTTTGTAACCTAGTGACCTAGAGTCTTGCAGAGTGCCGTTACATAATTCATTTCAGTTCATACCATTTCCGAATGTAATTCTTTCGAATGAGTGTCTTTTTAGAGTTCATTCCCATTTTTTGAGTAACACATTAACACAGGCTTTGATTTTGGCCAGCATGGTGAAAATTACAAAGCTATCCAAGCCAAAAGTTTAGCTGGTAATCTTTAGATTGCGTATTCAGGCCATTCCCGCTGCTGCTGCTGTTGATGCTGTTGTTGCCTTGTTGCGGTTACTTGAACATCCTGCTTCCGATTTCAAGTTCCTTGTTTTGTTTTTATAAGAAATTCATGGCATTTGCACGTTGGACTCTGCCTCCACTTAAGTTGCTTTGCTTGTTCTTTGTTTTGGGCCATTGTGTGGGCGTTTGTGCGGAAAAGGTTTGCCCATCGCTTGGGCATTGGCATTTGACATGGCTCGTGGGTGTGGACTACAATGTTCTTGCGCTGTCTGTCTGACTGTCATAAATAGCAAAAGGGTTTTATGTTTGGCTTGGCCACCTTTCAAAGCCCCTCCCTTACATAATTTTGCCTGGCTTGGTTTGCGTTTCGAAACTAAATTAAGCTGCGGCTTTTGCGGTCTGGTCTCTGAGGGAGAAACACGTGCGTAGCGGTAGCCAAATACAAGACTTATCAATTAATTAAGCATATTTCTCAAATTATCGCCTCAAAATTCATACAACCTTCTGTCCATAGTCAAGTTTCTGATAACGCGGCCACACCTTCGCTATTCTTACTGGCATTTTGTCGCGCGTTGCATGTCTTTACGTTGTTAGCGATAAGTTTTGAATTGACTTCGTGAAAGTTGTTGAGCTGTCAATTGCTGTGTCAAAAGGTTAAAGTTCTATAATTGCATTGAAGCGAAATTTTCATAGTTAATGCCCAAGTATATATACTCGTATATGTATCTGTGTGCATCTCCTGTTCACATTTCCGCCTGATTTGCATTACCCGGGAAGTTTGTTCTGTTTTGAACTGAAGCATCCTGCCTTGACTGTCGTCGATGTTGCTTTCCCCGCTGTTGTTTCACAGCTCACAGTTGTGAAAAGTGCACTGCATAAGAAATTTTATTAAAATATCAACAGCAGCAGCAACGATCACGTGACTGCACTTCCCTTCTCCTGCTCACGCTCGTTCGATTCTCGCTGCTACTACTTTGGGTCGACAGCAGTGCTGTTGCTGCCACAGACACAGCAGCTGCTAGGTTGAGTCTCCGGTGAAAGCTGTCGAAGGCTTATGCGGATGATGTGCATTTGCTTTGAGTTTCCCCGTGCATTTGTTTGCGTTCTTAGTTAAACTAGCTTACTGCTCCTGCTGCTGTTATAGCAGCTGCTTTTGTTGTTGCTGCCGCTGGAGCAGTTACCGAAGTTTTGTGCTTTGCATGTTGCCTAATGGCAAGATGGTGCTGCTTCTCCGGCTGCTCCTGCCTGAACAACTGTTTGCTTTGTTGTGCGTGCGCATACCCTGCAAACATTCTGTAGCATACTTTCGGGCTGCAACATAAAATTGTTCGTCCACGCATGCACAGTTATAACGACCACACATACTCGTACTTGCTTACATTTTGTGAATATGCATGGGGCTGCTATAGGGCATGAAGGCTTCGTTATTGTGTGCCCGACCATTTGCATATTGGGCTCCATATTTACCCATTTTCTGCAGTCCCCCAAGCCGACCACTTTCGTTGGCATCGGAAGCACGTCTAAGCATAAATACAAACATATTCTGAATCACAGACACACATACACACAACAACAGTCTGTATGCACTAACTTTTTACCGACACCTTCCTTTATCTACTTATGGCTGCCTCCAGCAGCTTCTTCTGGTTGCTGCACAGTCTGCTTCCGTCGACATCTTGCACTTTAAACGAAATAATATTTAAATATCATTTGCTAAATTTTAAGGCATTTACTTGGCAATTTGCATAAGCTATTTCAATGCCGCATCATCAACAA
The DNA here is from genome assembly GCF_003285725.1 of Scaptodrosophila lebanonensis. Classification (NCBI taxonomy): domain Eukaryota; kingdom Metazoa; phylum Arthropoda; class Insecta; order Diptera; family Drosophilidae; genus Scaptodrosophila; species Scaptodrosophila lebanonensis. The sequence continues at coordinate 15,941,413 of NW_022060538.1, forward strand.
TAGCGTTGCAGTCGTCGCTATGCAAATATTTTAATTCTTGAAGTCTTTGTTTTAAATGAACGAAGTTAACATTTCACCCAAAGGGTGAAAGGCTATACTAGTTTTGTACGCATGAATGTAAAACACAGAAGGAGGCGTGGCAGACCCCACAAAGTATATATATTCTTGATCAGGATGAGAAGACGAGTCGATATATCCATGTCCGTCTGTCTGTCTGTCTGCCCGTCTGTCTGTATGAGCGCAAGGATCTCAGTAAGTACAAGAGCTATGATAACCAAAATTGGTATCAAGGTTCCTATAAGCCCTAGGCAGATCGAGTTTGTTTATTTTTTCTGATACACCCCCCCCCCCCACTCCCACGCAATTCGTGTTTTTATACCCTGTACCCGTAGGGTAAAAAGGGTATATTAGGTTTGTGCAATGTATGTAACATACAGAAGGAAGCATCTCCGACCCCATAAAGTACATATATTCTTGATCAGCATGACGAGAGAAATCGATCTAGACATGTCCGTCCGTCCGTCTGTCCGTCCGTCTGTCCGTCCGTCTGGATGAACGCGAGGATCTCAGAAACTATAAAAGCTAGAATAACCAAAGTTGGCATCCAGATTCTACTAGGTCCGAGTAAGGACGAGTTTATGTTTTTTTTTTTTAATTTTCCCCCCCTTCCCCCGCTACAGAATTTCGTCAATAGCGTCCACATTTCAAATGCTACCTAAACCAAACTTTGCACACATAATTAATATATAATTGTCTACTGTTGTTCAAAATTTTATTCAATTCGGTCAATTCTAAGAAGTTATTAGCAAAACAAATCCTCGCCAGTACAACCCCCACAAACTGCAGCAACAAGTTCGCTCTTCTTCTTCCTCTTTTTGCTGCTGCTATGGGCGCATATAACTCAGTGACGGAAGTTTACCTGGGTACAGGGTATTACACTGTCGGGCTTGCTCGACTGTAGCGTTCTCTCTTGTTTCTTATAACTTCCGTAATTCTCGGAATTTTGAAATCAATTATGGTAGGTACATCCAGTTAGTACTAATGTGTCCGTGTGCCAAATTTCATCATGATAGGTAAATTCTGAAGAAAGTTATAGCCATAAGTAAAATCGCTGCTCATGGTTCAACTTTGTGCTGCATACATACACGCATATAAACACGCATAGGTACGTGATGTAAATGTATGCTGTTTAAACTGAACATAAACATGTATTCTAATTTAATTTAATTAATTATTTTAATTAATTAATTCATTAATATTTTTTTTTAATTAAATTTAAAAAATTTTTTTTTTTTTAATTTTCCTTTTTGTGGAGAATACAGGCTATTTTACTGTCGGGCTTGCTCGACTGTAGCGTTCTATCTTGTTCTATTTGACTACTGTACAAAATCAGATTGTTGTAGTCATTTTAATTTAGATCTCCTAACACGCACATTTAATTAAGATGTGGGCACATTTTAATAAATCAAGCCAAACCATGAAATGCAATAAGGCGGCTGTCAAATGCAACAGCAGCGGCAACTGATGACCCATAAAGTGGTAACAAAATCAAATATCCAAAGCGTCTGTCTGCCTGCTTGTCTTACTAACTAACTGAATGACTGACTGACTGACTGGCTGACTGACTGACTGAGTGGCAGACCGACTGCTGCAAACTATTCAGACGACAAACAGTTGCCAGCAGCACATTCGAAATACGATATATTGAAGGGCATAAAACTTTATGGTCCGCAGTATTTGAACAAGTGCTTCGGCACGCACCATGACTGTAGCATGGTGTTGTGCATATGTACGTGTATGTGTGAGATGTGTGTGTTTATGTGTGATGGGTGTTGCCACAGGTAATTTCACTGTCATTTTGCATTTGTAATAAAGCAACACATCGTGACACACGTCGCTGTATAAAAGGAGCCAGCACGCCTGGCTTGGGTAATTACGTGGCAGCCGCCGACAATGCCATGCGCTCAATATTTGAGTGTGAGTGAGCGTCAAATATATACATACACGTATATAGTATATGTATGTATATGTAGGTTTGTGGAATATCTTACAAATCCAACTGGCAGAAGCAGGGCTCATTTATATGCCGCTCAGACTTCTTATCAAATATGAAACAAAGTCGTAACGGATAATTAGAGTTACAATGTGAAAGTGTGAGAGTGTGTATGTGTAGGTATATGTGTGTGAATGCGTGTGTGCGTAAAGTTCGCATTTGAATAATGCAAACTAAACAGCTTTTTCATCTGGCAGCTACGCGCGAAATCCATTAGAATATGAGGTAGTCAGCAGCCAATAAAACTTTAATTCAAATGGCGATGATAAAGACCTAAGTCTTGCACACTTGTAGCTGTGTCTGTGTACTCGTATGGTGGTGTGTGTTGCTACTGATGTAGCTGCTGTGCGTGCGTTGCATGTGCAAAAAGCTCTATTGTTTAGCTTTCATTTGGTGGGGGCGTTTTAGCACATCAATCATAAAATGCAAATATTTACGATTCTGTTTATGTGCGAATCGATGGGCTGCCTGCTCTCACAATTCGCACATTTAACAACCACGCAGAATCACACATACACCCAATTTCGCAGCTTTTACGATGCCGGGACAAAATTAAAAGGTTTGGATGTAAGGCGTGTAAGGCATGAAGAAACAATCCATAATTTTTATTTTATTTCTCTTTCCAATGATATTAGGTTTAGTTCCCTCTTATGGGTCAATAATGCAAGATACCTGCTGTTTCTGATCATTTTATTTCCTAATGTTAATTGAATTTATCTTTTTTTTTTTTGCTTTGCAGAAACTCATCCAACCGCAAATACCGGCGGCACATTAACGAGAATGCGCTTGGCATTATTCGAAGCACACTGAATAGTGGCGGATTTGGACCACAGCCGCCGAATATGAATAAAGAGCTGGGCATACCACCTAATGCCGGACCCATGAATCAGTTGGCGGCCGGCTATCAACGTCCGTTGTCACATCCAGGTGGTGGCAGTGGTGTGGCTGCTGCCGCAGCAGCTGTGACGGCAGCGCAACAGGAAAAGGGGATGTTCAGCATTAGTCAGCTGAACATTGACCTTACCGAGCAGCATGTGGACCCCAATGGACGCATGGAGATCACCTGTCTGTCCACAATACCCTCAGCAGTAGGACAGGGTGAGCAGTATGCCGATTACAAAACGTTCTCGGTGAAAGGTAAGTGAGAAATAGAGCGCCCACCGTAGCGTATGCGCAATATGTATTTATTTTGCCCTACGTGTAATGCTATGCAAGAATAATATTTGTTTTAGGGGGCACAGTCCTAATATGGTTAAAAAACAACCACAGCAACAGAAACAGCACCAACCACAGCCCACGCACATGCTACTACGCTCCATAAAATGAGCTCATCAAAAATGTTGTTTGCATGCCCACCAATGCGAAATGTGAATTATGAAATGTACGAGTATGTATGTAGGAAAGAATCTCTGTCGCATTTGATGGGCTCTCTCCGGCCTTACTTTCACTGGTTGTCGCTGTTGCCGTTATTGTTGTTGCTGCTGTTAATGTTGTTGTTCTTGCCAGTCATTTTCACAAAATAAATTAGCATGATAATGCTGCTGGGTTATCCACAAAACTTTGGCATGGCCCTGGGCGCCATTGTCCCATTTTTCCCATTTCCCATTTCTGCTGGTGCTCCTGCTGGTGATGTTGCTGTTATTGTTTTCGTGATGATTCTTCTGAAGCCTAGTCAGTTGCAAGGACATAAAGAAGATGATGGTGAAGTCAAAGCAAACATAGCTGTACCTTTTGGTGTCGCTGTTGTTGTTATTGTTGTTGCTCTCACAGTCGCCTTTCCCTGGCAGTTTGAAACGCGCTGTAATTTATATTTGTGTCGCTGCCAGTGCCAGAGTTATGTGTATCAGCATGGGCGTAGCCAGGATTTAGTCCAGGGGCAGCAAGATTTTTTTGGCAGAATTTTTTCTATCTTATTATTTGCACTATACAAAAAACACATGAAAAATATGGAAAAATAGGGAAAAATGAAATTCAAGATAATGCAAATTTGAAATTTCCAATGCAATAAAATGTAAATAAACTTGCTAAAAAATAAGATTTGTGATCGTGGAACTAATATAAAGTTCACCCGTGCGACATCGAGAGTGTACAATTTAACAATTTGAAATTATGTTTTCTTACACAAATGATAAATTTTTGTATACCTACGTGTACATACTTTAAAATTATTGAAATCTAGATGAATTATACCGGCGGCAAAAATAATAAAAAGGCGTGCAAACGGAGAGAAAAATATGTGATTTTTCTAATGAGTGCTGCTCTCAGTTTGAAAATCAATTTATAGTATCAAGTCTAGTTAATTTCCTAAAAAGAATTCGTATTCTTCTCAGTTGAATAGCATTGTTTTACAAGTTAACATGGAATGGGAGCCGTATCTGGGGTCGGGGCAGTTATCAAAAGAAAGTTATGGCAGATAAAGAAATCTCAAATTATTTTGTTTCGACAGTTCAGAACTGAAACTGCATTTTCTGAACTGTTAAACCAAAACTATTTTTAAGAGATAATAATGCACAACGTTCTAAAATTAGTTGGATTAATATATATTGCCTCGATAAAACCAGCGAACTGATGGCAGCAAAAACAACTTATTTGCCACGTTTGTCCCGTTGTCCAAAATCAACCTTAAAACCAAATATAGGGCTAGTTAAGAGTTATATGTTGAGCATATTAACACAATGTTTTCATGCCCATATATACTTATATAGGTATATATTTTCAACATTATATCTTCACAGCAATCTAGTTGATAAATTTACCGTAGCCATAAAATGTATTTTTTTTTTTTTTGAGATTTTTTTACAATGCGGCACAAATTCCAAATTTTTGTTCCGTTCAGAATCTAGGGGGGGGAGGGGGGGGGGGAGAGAGAGAGAGAGAGAGAGGGGCAGTTGCCCGCTTTGCACCCCCCTCACTACAGCCATGTGTATCAATGTGCTTCTGTGTCGAGACGCTGCTGCCTGAGTGTATCACGTCTATTCTGTTTGCCTACGTTTAATTTCCATTTACTCAGTCCACCGACGCGTCGGTCGTGCAAAAGGTTAATTTATATCCTATTTGCTGTGCTTTGTTGCCCACATTGTGCCAGTTTGCACTTGCGTCGTTTACTGGCCAGTTCCAGGACTTTATCAGGAATGGTGGTGCGGCAGCTGTAAATTGTCTTAAATTATATGAAATAATTTGCACATTTGCAACCTGACATCACTAGCAGCACTGCTTCTGGCTATGGGCTGTCATTTGCCCCCGACACTTAACCATAGGGCGAATGCGTGTAATTTATTGTACGCAGCTCAGGGTCGCTTAGGTGGCCACTTCACATACGTGGTACGGCAAATGGCATCAGTAACAGCAACTACAATTCTAAGAATATTTTGTCAGCCCTAATTGTTTCTTATGTGTTTGGCAAGTTCTCTGAAATTAGCTTTCGTGTGCGCCCAAAAGTTGCCAAAAGTGGCCAAGTATGCTCTCAAGCAGTATAGCAATGAGAAAAAGTAGAGTAAAGTTGAGTAAAGAAATGTGAGTTCAAGAGTGCACTTTGCAGCTTCATATAAAATGAAGGAATATCTGATACGTACATCATTATGCAATGCTTTTAATTTAAATGTTAGGATTGTTCATTACAAATGTAATAAACTGATACAAAAAGTTTGATATTGATAGGCAAATAGCATAATATTGATTATTGTATGTATAAGAGATGCCAATAGAATGTCAACTAAGTATTCTATAGTTAGATGAAGTCCTGCTAATTAGCTTTGAATAATTATATAACCTGTTTATAAATTGCGAATTTGTTTCATGATGGCTGGATGATGCAACCATTCACTGTCCCTGCCTCGGCTTTCCAGGAGAAGATCAGAAAAGCTTTTCCTCCACACACTTCCACTTACCCATCCGCCACAGTCGTCAAACTACCTTTTATTTTTGACTTTTTAAAGCATCGCCAATAATGTGTTTGCGTCTGTGTGTGTCTGTATTTCCATTTGCAGTTGAAGTTGAGCGACAGCAGGCATCCTCCACATCCACGGCTCCGCCCAGCATCGGCATGGCGGCACTCGGCAATGGCAACGGACACGGCAACGAGACCTCCGCAGGCTGGCGTGCGCGCGGAGCGATGTTAACGCACATGTGGTCGTTGGCGCAGCTGTTGCTGTTTGTGCTGCTTACGCTGGGCTACTAAAACGGGAGGGCAGGACGGGCGGAAGAAGCTGCCAACAGTGAGAGTACACCACCGACACAATAACAAAAAAAGGTATAGCACAAAAAAAAACAACCAAAAAAAGAGGAAGGCAACAAGTTTGTTTTTTTATACATTGTACACCACATTTAATTTATTTCAACGACATGCGCGCAATCGAGCAAGAAAATTAGCACAAACCAAAACAAAATAATGAGAGCAAGACAGAAATAAACAAAAGCGAAAGGAACAAAGAAAAACCAAGGCAGAATGAAAGAGAAGAGAAACAATCCGACATACTATATAAATAAAAGTAATAATAATAAAAGAAAACGACTGTAAAAAAGCGCCCGATGTGGTGCGCAAGTTTGTGCACATAAAACAATAATTTTTTCGCCCACTCCGCCGCCCATCCACATAGGGTCGATAAGTTTGGGGTTGGGCGCTGCTTTTTGGAATCCAATTTAAATAGTTTACTTGTAAATAATTGTAAATGAGAGCGACTGGCTAGGTACGAGTAGTGGGAGCAATTTCGCTCCTATGCACTTTTTTGTGGCCGCAATGCAAAGTAAATGTTTGTAATTAAGTTGCAGCCGAATAGAAACAAGCCAAAAAGTTTCATTTGGCATTTCAGTCAGAATTGTTGTATAGCTAATTGAACATGGGATTTTGGAACGGGGCGGCGAGGGCTTAAGGCAGTAAACGGCACTACAACAAATACATATTGTGTACTTGAGAACTAAGTATATATTAGGAAACTGTGTGGTATAATTTTTATCAGTGGAATCGAGTGGAATTATAGTTGATTTGGTTCCTCGATAATGCTTGGGCTACCATGAGAGCATTCTCCATATGCCGCCATAAGATAAAGAACAACAAAACAAATCTTTAGAGTTTATATTTAAGGCGTTTTAAAGCAGCAGTCATACAGCTTCGGGCCAAAGTACCTAACAGAATTAAATAAATAAAATTAAATGCGAAAACATAAAAAACACAAACGAAATATTTTTTATGGTTTTGTAGCGCTGGAGCCAGCTAGGCAATGGACAAAGACATAGGGTGTTAGAGTATCCTAGGCTAAGTGTGTACAAAAGAAAATTACAAAAAAAAAAACACAAAAAACGAAACAATGAATTTAAGCGCTAGCAACCAAAAAAGAAAACCTTACCTAACCACCACCAAGACATAAAAAGGAAAATGGAAGAGAGTAAATTAAACGTTTAAATGTAATATAATTAGACAGTTAAACCAAGAAGCTTAAAAATACAATCAGTGTTGAAAACAAAACAAGAGACAAGCAAATGGAAGAAGTGGGCGCAGACTGCACGTCTCGAAATGGCCACCTTTAATGGGTTAACCCTAAGCTTCTGGGTCGACCGCGCGCACCCCTGTCCTACACGTTTCTTTCTTTTCCAGATAGAAGGTAGGCAGGCGCGTCCGGAGGGACCGGAACTTCTTCTTATTTATTTGTTCTCATTTCGTTCCTTATTTTTCTTTATATAAATGGCCGTGGTCGCATTGTAGTAGTGAGGACCTTGCCCCTCTCCTAGGGGGTAGCGTTTAAAAAGTAGTTAGGAAAATATTTGCCATTGCTTCTCAGCATTTGGTTCGAGCGGACGCGTTTTAATACCTAAGTACATAGGCAACGTAAGGATACATATGTAGATGTAAGTGCGTACACAATATATACATACACTAAATTATATTTAGTAAATGATTTTTCAAAATGCTTTGAGTGTCTATTGGTGTGGTAACTACTAAACAACATATATAGTATATAGTATATATATATATATATATATATATGCTAGCCTGCTGTCACCGTTTAAATAGCAACTAAAACCTAGCACCCCGGCAAAGTAAATACGTGTAAAGCAATTAGCAACTACTTAGAATCTACATATATAATCGATTGATATCTATAAATATACAAATATGTATGTCTAGTATATCGGTGTGCATCAGTGTGCGTGTTAGTGTATTTCATAGACAGCGATTTCCAATTGAAATACACCAACAACATACGAAATCACAATCACATATACGTATGCTCGTATATCGATAATCCGTAATCCTACAAACGTTTTCCTACAGTTTAAAGAAACAGTTAAATAGTACGAGTAAATATATAGTTAGTCAAACATTTGTGACGGTTGTTCAAAGCATTAGTTAAACAAAATGAGAGATATTGTAATTTTTAGTTCAGAATCCAGAATCCAGAAGGAATACAAAATAAATGTAGCGAACACAAATACATAAATACTTAAAGCTTAAATAAACTATAACATTTTTATAACAAATATTGTATGTAAAATGTATAAAGAAAAAACAAAACAGAAAAATGTAAAACAAAGTACATATTATATAAATGAATATGGCTAAAATGTCTTATGCAGGTATTGACGTCTTCCTATGCTACGCTGTCTATTATTAACTGAACGAGTAACATAATTAAATTAAATTTATAAATTATACAATTATTGAAATACTTAGATTTAAAAAAAAAAAAAATACATACACATATTGTACGTGTATGTTATAAACGTAAAAATTCAACAAGAATGGGTAACAAGAAATTTTTTAAAATCTATGAAACTCGGAAATTTACACTAGAAACTTAAGATTGATTATTTCTTAAGTCTAAACATTTGACAATTATTTTATACTCGACTTCTTATAGTTTAGTTTTGTGCTTCACTGGATCTGTTCCAAGACCCCACATTATTCTTACCAATGCATTTATATAAATCTAATTGTATTCATATGTTGTTGGAAGCAATGTTTATAGAAAATCAGCGAAGATTTAAGTCTAATGTACAGAAATCCTTAGCTTGTTGATCACATAAGCACACAAAGGGTACATAAACGTTCATCTCGTGAACATTTGATCATTCATGTTCGTTGCTGTAAAAGTGTATACCTATGTCTCGACAAACTATAGAATATTTGTAGTATTTGTGGTATTAGGAAACTTTCCCACGTCTTTTTTTGTTAAGCACCATTTCCACAAGAAACAAAATGCCAGCGAAACGAGGGATTACTCGTATATGGAGAAAAGGAAAACATTTTCTGTAAGTATGTTCCTTGGTGGTTTCCATAATCATCTGAAAGCGTTTGTGATTCCAGCAAAGCAAATATGTAAATCACATTTTAATAAGTTGCTAGGGCGAGCATTTTAATGGAGAAATAAAATGGAATACTGAAATAAAGAGCTGAAAGCGACTTGTTGAATTTTCTACGAAATATTTTTCTTCAAAATAAATAGTTATTTAAAAAAAAATAAGATGCAGAGACAAACCTTTTGCTGATTTAAGAGATATTTAAACTTACCCAATATTTCAAGTATGTTTGGACTGCAGGCATGTCAAAAAGACATCCGGATACTTTGTTTATTTCAACAAGAGAGAACGCTACAGTCGAGCAAGCCCGACAGTATAATACCCTGTACCCAGGTAAACTTCCGTCACTGAGTTATATGCGCCCACCAGCAAAAAGTGGAAGAAGAAGAGCGAACTTGTTGCTGCAGTTTGTGGGGGTTGCACTGGAGAGAATTTGTTTCACTAATAACTTTTCTTATAATTGACCGAATTTAATTGAACAACAGTAGATAATTATAAATAAATCATGTGTGCAAAGTTTGGTTTAGGTAGCATTCGAAATGTGGACGCTATTGACAAAATTCTGTGACGGGGGAAATTAAAAAAAATAAATAAACTCGTCCTTGCTCGTATGTACAAATTATTGAAGCTTTATCACAATTTGTTTGATGTTTAATATGCAGATAGAAGCCATTGGATGATTTCGTTTGGCTGCATTTTTTTTTATTGAAAACTATGACTTACCAACAACATAATGAAATACCTAGATATATATACTTTTATCAATCGTGTTCATTGAATTACAAATCCAAAACAGCTTGGTAAGGTCACTTCATCTCTTACATGTAGTTTAATTGAAAAAAGGGAACAGATCCTACCGCTTCTGACAGACTTTTTGCTTAATCTTTCATCCATTAAACTGCTTTTTTTTAACAGCAAATTCTCATTTTAATATCAAATTGAAACACATACACAAGCAACTCTCATATTCCATTCATAGTCAAGATTTCAAAGTATCTGTGTGCTGTCTCTCCTTATCTCTCCAATTCTGTTGTCTGTTGTCCCAATACTCAGAAATGGGTACTTTTCTGTGCGTTATATGTCGGGCCTAATGCAAATTATATGCCTCACTAAATATTGAGTGGATTACTCGAAGGCATATGCATTAGACGCCTTGCGCGGCGCCGCCATTCCATTGTGTCGGCGCACTATTTCGAGCATATTATAATGTGAACACTTATACAAATACAAATGAATATGTGTATATTTATGTACTCAAATGAAATGCAAACAAACACAAGCACTAAGCGAAAGATTAATGAAATGGAACTACATTAAGATTCACAGCAATACACAAACATATCATAAATGTTGTAAAATTTTCTGTGTTAAAGCGATTAAAACTGAATACAAATATGGAAGTAAATGAGGAAATCAATCCAAAAAGAATAAAAAAACGATTGAAATTAGTTTCTGTCAGGTGCAGAAATTATGTAAATTTATGGTCAGAATTGTAGTCAAAGACCGCAATAAGCAAAAATGAGAGAAAAACGAAATGTCAATTGCTATTAAATGCGGCAACCGATAACATTTAACCTATTAACGATTCCCACAGCGAGGGCAACACAATTAACATTTATTAAATTTGCAAATTTAATTGTTTGTCGGCGCGTTTCTGTTTCAAATAAAACAATACAAAATTCCACATTACAAAAACAGTAGTGAACACGATCCCATGTCTGTCCATGGGCGTGAACTCAACAAAAGTAAATTGAAACTGACACGCCATTGTATGAGTGTAACAAATACCAACCTTTGCATATAAAGTGTAATATTATTGAGAGTCTACTATATACAAAAGCGCATACACATATATGTAATATATGTATATTTTAAATGTTGTGTTTTGATAAGTCAAGTGTGTGTAAAATGATAAAGCGATGCACAAAGGGAAAGTCTGCACAAAGTTGGAGTTGCTTGAATGAATGCCGGGCCATCTGAATGGGCGGCTTTCATTCAGTTTGCATTACAAAAGATGGCGAGCAAACATTTGGACAGAGGCAGGAGGGGCTTAGCAAGCCCTCAATTGCCCATATTTACATATACAAGTACATATACCCACATAATCGTACATATTTATATATCACTTACCAACATCAAAATCTTCCAGCCACACATATCATATCACATTGAAAGAAACAAAAGTAAAATTAAACAAAACTAAAACAAAAAGCGAAAAACAAAAATGCAACATATACAAAGTATATTTAAAATATATTAAAAGCATAAGCATGTAAAATACAAATGTATATTTATACATAAGAAAGAAGCGTATACATACATACTCGTACATATAATTATATGCATAATTTATCAATTCAGCATACTCGTACATACTTACACAACATAACAAAAAGCTTTAAATTTGTCATTTCTTTCATTTGTCAATCGTAAATTATGACTTTATAGTAATATGCATAATGGTAAACAAAAATACCTTTGTGTTTCATTTGCCATTGTCTGGTTTTGATTTACTTTTCGGTATTTTGTATAAAATATTGTTGTATATACGTACAACAACACAGATAAGCGAAAAGTCTAGCATAAATTAAAGCAACACATAATAAGGGCGAAATTAAAAACAAATAATAATAACGACGATATGATTATTGATATGGTTATTATCGTACCAAAAAAAGAGAGAAGAAAATTACTACGTATGTACTTATGTATTGAATTCTAGATTTAGACATACCAAGGCAAAAATAATAATAATAATACTAATAATAAATTGTAAAAACGAAGCCCATGCAAAGTACGAGTACGAGCACGAATATATACAAGAGGAAGAGAACCTTTATTTTAAGTATTTAAGTACGTATACATACTATACCTACTAACATTAATGTGTACATTTGAATGTCAAGCAGATGCTGGCTGCAAACAAAACATACAAACCTAACAAATGTAAAATACAGAGTATTAAGCAAAAGGATAATGGACGCCAATTTCTAGTGCTGGTTGGTCTGTAAACAGACACCCAATACGAAAATACACACAAACATAAAATATAAATATGCATATTTGTGGTAAAATACAGCAGCAGAAACAGAAACAGTATGGAAGAACTAAAGTTTCCAAAATAAATGTTTAAAACGAAAGGCCAGGCCGTTTTTCTTGGAGCCAGCTTGGGGGTCGACTTAAAAGCAAGTCAAGAGACGCGCGAGTCTCATAAAAACAAACAAACAAACGGGCGAAGGAGTGTAACATTGGGGGCTGACGAGGGGGGATAACAAACCGAAATGAGAACCGCAAAGCACAAAGCACAAAGCACTACATGCACACACATCAATGACTATTACAAAGAAACAAAACCTAAAAAAATAAGAAGACACAAGGTTAAGGACTACAGATGCGTGAAGCAAACTTGCGTTACTTTGAGTTTGACGAATATCCTTTTAATCCTTTTAAATGTGCATAGGAATTGAGCACACAACACACGCAATAGGAAGAAAAAGAAGAAGAACAACAACAACAACAGCAACGATAACAATGAAATGCGTAAACAAGCAGGCAAACAACGGAAAACTGTGATGTAAGGACACATAAGGTCAGAATCCAGCATTACGGAGAGCGCAAAGGAAAACAAAACAAAAAGGCAACCGAGAAGTGCGAGCAAATGTTGTGCAATAATCAACGAAAGGATAAACTACGGAATAAATTGCGAATCAAGGGCATCATTGCCGGCAAGGCCGTAAAACACATCCGGCAACGCTGGCAGAAAAGGCCGCCTCAACCACACTAACACATGCACACGCAGGCACAGCAAATGGGAATGACTTGCCAGTACACTCAGAGAAAAATGCATTTTAAAACCGGGTCAGTTACATTTCATAGCCAATCTTCACTCCTTCCAAAATATTTTTTTAGAATTATGTATGCAAGCAAGATTTCAGCTTCAAAATTCTAAATGCCAGGGTTGAACTCTATTTACACATTTTTAAGAGTTGAGAAGTAATGGGAAGACTGTCTATTCAATAGTTTGAATAGTCTGAATCAAAGATTTGACCAGCATTTTAAATTGCACCAGACAATGTCGAGCTGTTTAGAATTTCCACTTTCCATTTCTATCACTTACATACCCGAGTAAAGTGCATTCGTGTTAAAAGTGTTTTGGAAGTGAATCTATCTTTTCGGCAAATGTTCTAAATTTTAGTTTTTCATCAATGTAAGTAAGTTGTATGAGTTTTAAATTTTAGTCCAGCATTTCGCACTAAGAAATGTGTACGAAAGATTCAATTTTTTTTCATCATCTCAGTGTAGTCATTTCTCTTTATTCTTTCTGCTGCTGCTTTGTGTCTGGTGACAATTTTCTCGTTCGCATTTTGAATGCCAAGAGCGCTACAAAGGTGTAACATCAATGTCTCACAGTCCCCTCATTACCGAATCAGAGCTGTTGGCTACAAACACGCATCCTCGCCCACCCACACTCGCAGACAGGCACGTGAGGCAACCGTGAGGCGATGGCCACACATCTATATATGTGCGTCACAGATGTGCGCTATCGATTGAAAATTTTGTGACAGACAGTTGGCGTCGGCCAATGCCAAATGGCGGCTTTGCATGGAAATGAGCAATTAACGCCTCAGCATCGTTACGCAGCAGAAACAAAAGCTAGCTCGCAGACAGAAACTACCTAAAAACAAGAGCATTTTCGGGTTTCTGTGCCTCGGGGGACGCACCATCAAAAGGGTTATCTGACAAGCAGCCTGTCCTGATTAAGGTATAAATATTAAATTAGTTGTAGCATTGGCCAGGACTAATAGCTAAAGCTTAGACCACTTTTCAGCTGCTGCTGTTAATGAGACGTGGTTGTAAGCGAAAGAAACTCTCAATGGCCCAGCGAAGATTAGACACCCTACCATTGCACTTAATGCTTGCAAGTTACAAGTTGTTAATTATAGTCTACTATAGTCTACTACTACTACTTATACAAAGTTCTTGCTAGGGTACATCAAGTCTAATATAGAAGGCTATAGTTGAAGCGGCAATGTTATATTTCTAAATAAATCAGGATCGATATCTAAACACGAGATCTTTGAGAACACCTTATTTCAAAAATTATTCTATGTAAAATTTACTCTTAAAATATTTATTGTAATTTGATTTGAATTTTTAATTTAATTTGAGTTCAGATAGGTCACGAATGATTGAAAAGTAAATTTTTTAAAATTGTTTGTTTCTATTCCCTGTATGCGTAGAATTTTCCAGAAATAAAGAGCTGGGGTCAGAAAAATTGGAATTTTACTTCATTAATAAGTTTGTACAAATAGGAAAGGCTACGGTCAGACAGGCAAATAATTTGCACACCAATTTGTCCGACTATTCTTGAATTTTTATATTCGCGATTCTATTTGATCTACTTGTATACATATACATTTCCACTTATTTGTCCGTCCGACCACAGACCATTAAGATATAACTTAATAACTCAATATAAAATATCTTGAACTACTTCAAAAGATTAAGCGGCACAGTGTCTGTCCTTTGGTAGAATGAGCTGGATATAAAATAAGTTCCTCTCTTAAATACCAATTTTAATTATGCCTGACCAAAAGTGAAAGCTTCATAGCATTAGAGCTGGTTTGCCTAATGCTGGCAACTCATGTATATATGTACTATATATGTGTCTATATGTAGCGAATACAATGGCAAAGTTTGACTTCCCTTTGCAAATGGTCAAAAGGGCAAACCGGATGTGGTTTGTTAATAAGAGAGGCAGGCTGCGCTGCTAACGACTATTGCTGCTGCCGTTGACTTGTTTTGGTTTTGCAGGGCATGCATTAATTATGGGAGCGCCTAAAAGTCGGCTAATTAATATGCAACAAACCAGAGTGGCAGTTAATGAGCCTAAACAGCACACACACATACTTGTATATAAGCGTACATATATACCCGTATGGATGTGCGGTAGCAAGCGCCAATGAAGCGGTTGCTTTGAATGCAAACATTGAAGTGCCCGTAGCTGTTCAAAGGCGAACGAAATAACTCAATTTTCACAGAGTGCCGCATGGCAAACCAATAAACACTTTTTGTAACAAATTCAAACTACTACGCAACAGCTACTGGAGCAGCAGCAGCAGCAGCCAGTAGGGGAGGGCGCAGTAAAACTTTCTGACAGCGACAACATGGCGTACATGCCAACTGCACTTGGATAAGTGGGCGTGATGGGCAGTGGCTGTCACAGCGACACACGCACTCTCAAACTCATTGGCACCTGTGGGAGCAACCGCTGCCTCCCAGCCAGCAGTTTGGTGCAACGGAAACGTTTGCCAAATTAACAAAAGTCTCGGCCAACTTTGGCGCTGGTGCAGCTGCTGTGTAAAGAAACAGGCGCACTGCTGCTGCAAAAACAATAACAACAGCTACCAAATGTCTCGAGCACATTTCAATTTGCGCGGCTAACAACACATACACACACACACACACAGATACACACACCCATGGCTGTACACATATGCACACAAAGTTGCTGCCTGCATGCGGACAAATGTCAAAATATTTAGTTTTACAACAAAACTTCTGCGCAACGTGCAAAAATTGAAAAGAAATATTGGTTAGCTGCCGTTTGAAAAAATGCGAATTAAACGGAAAAAATGGAAAATGCCGGTTGGGTGGTTCGGTGGCTGGGTGGCTGGGTGGCTGGGGGCGGGCCTACTTCCGCAAAGAATGCCAAAGTTTTGAGCTGCAAATTAAAATGAAGTAAAATTTCCTGCTTCTATTTTTTCGTTTTAGCTGCGCGGCTTCACGGTTCTGTGGAACATTTTGTATTTGAATTATTTGTCATTGTGTATCCCCATGACTTTGTAAGTACTTGTGGATATGACGATGGGGTACCGCATTCGTCAGCATGAGCGGACAGCGTCAGCTTTTGTGATAAAGCCATTTGTGTGATGTTTCTAATCTGCCGAAACGGTATTTTGAACAAAAATGAAGAAATAAAATACATAATTTGAGTTCAATTTGAGGGTGCAAATGAAAGCACTTATATAGTTATTATTAGTTTATACTTGTACATTAGTGAATAATAATACATTTGGGGTCAGTCGTGATCTAATCCCTAATTTATGTTGTTTATAGTTTCGATCCGATTGTTTATGTTTAAGAAATTATATACTCTGCTTTTGTAGTTGTATAAGCATAATCTTGTTTTATGAGGATATTTTTATGGACATTCCTCTCTAGAGACTTACAATTACAATTACAAATTAAACTATTTCCTAACAAAAGTTATGCATTAAAAAAAATTTTATGGAAAGAAGGCTAAGTCGCAGCAAGAAAATACTAGGCGGTACATACATTTTAGGAAAGTATTTTCCTTCTCCTTGCCGAAGACTCATGTTTTTTTTTACTTAGCTATATACATTGGCAAGTCTATTGTTTTGGTGTGCAAGGATGAATGATTGACCGCACGTCATTGTTACATACTTGTAAGTAAAAGATCATCACGACGAGACAAATTTGATTTCCCAATGAGTGGACAGATATTTCGCAAACAGTAAGGCTTATCGGATGGAGGAACAAGGCACAATGAAGGGTATAGGCGAAGCCAACATCTTAGCTCGTTTACATCTTATGTTGTATTCTTATGCAAGCAGTCCTGGTCGCAGAACTTGAACACATTAATGCTTTTAGTTTGTCGCAAGACCTTGACAGCACACACACACCTTGTCGCCCACAACAGTCTCATACATTGAGCATCATTTAGTTATCATTAAGACATTTGTTGCTGGTGCGCTCCTAAAACGCGTCAAAACAGCTTCACAGTGGCACAGTTCGGCGGCAAGTGAATGCTGTTTTAATAATTTATTTGGCGCATACAGCAGGTTGCTCATTAACACGCACACGTAAATACACTCACACAGACATACTCGTACATGTGTCGAGACACGCACATCACGCACTTGGCCGTCTTGCTGGCTCGCCGCCTCCAGCTCGCCGGGTTGCGAGCTTCCTCGGGCATATGGAGCGTATGCTCGTATCACCTTAATTACAGACGGAGGCAGGCTCGAAGCATTGTGCACGCAGTCAGACGGCAAATGGCAAGCAAGCAAACGGCTTTCATGGTTGAGTACACCGTACCCCTAAAGCTGTCACCCCGCCGGTACCCGAAGCAACCGCGCACCACATTGTCCTCGATGTTACGCTTTAGCGATTCGACACTGTACTGTGGCAGAAAGCAAAGCACAGCAGAGCAGAGCAAAGCAGACACTCGACTTCTGCTGATAAGCGTGAGATTTTTCCACACAAAAACACACACATACGCAGATAAATAAATGACACTTAACCCACACACACAGAGACCCTAACACACAGATGCTCGTCATGGCCATGAATACATGCACCGTTGAGTTGCGTTTATACCAGTTTTATGTTACATCTAAGTGAAATTTAAGGACTCCACTCAACAACGTTCTAAATCCTCACATAGTTCATGCTGCCGATGGGGGGTCGGCATTGCGGTGGGGCTGGGGTTGAGGATTCCTCGTCTATCTATGTATGTACTTGTATGTATGTATATGTGTTTGCCTATTACGGAAGCCGGAAGCCATCAACAGTGACGAGTGCCAGCAAGCAGAACACATTACAGCGCCCATCACATCGCATCGGTTCAGATACAATCTACTGGTGGTGGTGATGGGCAAGAGATGGGCCGAGTGTAGGCCGGTGTGGTTGGCATAGTTACAGAAATAGTCACGGTGTGCACCTGCAACAGGACGTTGGCACTTAACTTGTTGGCCATATGGCCCGACCATTGTGCAGGCCACGTTGCAATGCCAACATTTCGATTCTAATAACCAATTACAAATGGCGACCAGCTAAACCCATTGTGCATGTCTACAGGAGTGTGTGTGTGGGTGTGTGCATGGCTGTGGCTTAACTTGTTGCTGGACTTTATGACATGGCAGCAGTTATATCCAGGCTATTATTTCAAGGATTATATGTGAAAGGACAATGAACGAACGAACGAACAAACGCACCAGTGAGCTCTGAGGAAAACGAAAGGACGTGGGTTGGCCAGGATTTTCCTTGCAAAACAAATCACACATAAAACGGCGCACTGCCGCACCTGACAAAAGGGACAAATCACATACAGGGACACATAGACCGCTGCCGATTGCCGGCACAAAAGGTCCAAGAATTAGGCGCCAATGAAAGTTTTGCACACCAGCAACAGAGCCATTCGCCACTGTTTGAAATGGGTTTGTCGACGCGACGGCTGTGCACAATTTTGCATGTGACACTCTTAAGCGGTTCACATTGTGACGAAAGTGCTTACTTCATTACAGAAATATTAAATAGCTTCGGAATTATTTTGTAATAAGGAGAGTAGTGGCAATGTACTTGTATTTTCTCCAGTTATACTTGCCAGTTCTTCATTACTGGCTATTTCGTTATTTTGTTAGTCAGTTCCAAGAAATAGACGAGGTTCGGGAAGAAGGGTTGCAAAAAACGAATTTAATCTGATTAGAGACCTTACAGCTTTTCGTTACAGTTCTATACTCAACTTAAATCGCGAATATCGTACCACTGTGCACTGCTGGAACTTAAGCAATTTGTGGCGGGTGATTGAGCCATTAGCTAGAAAGGGCAAAGACACAAATTTGGCAAAGAACAAATTTTATTCCTGGAGTAAGGAAAGGCATATATACAAAGTAAGCTAACGTTATGGAAACACAGAAATGCGTGGTAAGTGAACAAACGTACGAGTGTGTGGGTGTGTGCGATTAGGAAACGTAACCGGGGCTTTATCACAATCCAGACTATATGGTTCTTACTTCACGCGGAAGCGACGCAGACTGGGTGGCAAGTAATCCTGTCCGGGCACCACATTGGCTGGCAAGTATTCTGGAGCAGGGGCGCTCACAGAGCTGGGGCGGACAGCTGCCAGAGGGGCCTGCGAGGCAAAGTTCAACACAGGGGCGCTGCCCTCGTTGGAGATGCGGGAGACACCTGGCAACTGGTTGTATTGGTTCTGAATGGCCAGCTGTGCGTTGGCCGCATCCTGAGGTGTACGATACTTGACGAAGTGCACTTCAGGTTTGTTCGATGAGGAGGATTTAAGTCCGTTAAGTTGCTTGGCTAGATTCGAGATATCAGCCTGCTTGCTGAGCACGTAAATGGCGGTCTGCTGATCAGCCGACTGCTTGGCCAACTGCAAGGCTGCGCGCTCGAATCCACGATTCTCGGGCGTGCGGATGAAGACAATGCGAAGGTTCTTCTTGAGGGAGTTGGCAATCTGTTGATTGTTGGCGCCATCATCGAACTGTTCCTCGGGGGCGGCATAGCTGTAGAATTCTTTCTGGAATTCCTCGATTAGTGGGGCAGCAATAGGTGTGGGTGCAATACTTTGTCCTTGTGATGAGATCGACGACAATTGGGAATCGATGGGCTGCGAAAGCACCGCCTCTCCGTGCTGAGCAGCTTGTACAACATCTCCAGCGCCGGGTAGGAAAGAAAGACCCTGATCGGCATGCGCAACGGGCTGATAGTTGTAGCCCAGATTATCGGCACTACAGGCAACGGCAAAGACACACAGTAGCTATAAAAAGTGGTGGAATGGGAGTTCAATCGATCATTTGATCTTTTATCAGCACACCAAGCACTTACAATAAAGGCGCGCATGGTTGCTGTTGCTATTGCTGTTTGCTGCTTATGGTATTTCACTATTAAACACACGACTTCAGATCTAAAGTGGAACTAATGTCTTACGCTACAGATTCAACCGCTTTTATAGGCGCAGTCAACGCCGGTGTTTTTTGTGTTTTGCATATGCAGCGGCAACATTCCCTGCAACGGCCCACGAGCCAGTGCCCCACCCTCAGTCTCATCTCCAACCCGAAAACCTCTCAGCAGACCTCTGAGACCATCACCGGACCATACGTGCGATGACCTTGCCATCAAATGCGATATTAATTTGGATTTTATTCGTTTCCGAAATTTGTGAATGCTTGTTTTGCTCTCTTCGACATAGGCCTAAACGCTCATGGACCGTCCGCTGAAGACACAGATGCTTGGCCTAAACATTTGTCTTGATATCAACGCCATGGATATTTGTTTATGCGACGCGTCGCAACTCAAAATGCTCAAATGCTTTTTGATTTAAATGCATTTTACGACATTTATAAATATGCATGCGGTCCAGCAACAGCATTAACCGTCCCCATAGCCCTAATTGATTTGTGTCGCTGCGACGGGTCATAAAGTCGAAAACAAACTGAAATATATTTCAAATCAAAATACGCAGCTGATGAGCTGCCAGCCACTGTGTTGAAATGTGTGGAGTGGGAATAATTCATGGCTAGCCCACTCAGTCAGACTGTCAGACAGCCAGCTAATCGGGCGGCCGGATCCGGATCCGGATGAATGTGGGTTCGCTTTCGCGTTTAGCTTTAATCCAGTAATTATAATTTTAATAATTTTCTACATCTGTGATTTTATCTGTGGCGCCGCATCGTGACGTCAGTCTTTGCCAATGCCGGTCAGATGGTTGTTCTGTTGTTCAGGCGGTCAGAGAGGCTCTCTAAAGCGTTAATGAAGTTCTTTAACTAATTTAAACTTTTGGCAGCAAGCAGCAACAACCACAGCAGCACAAACACCATCACAACTTAAAATAAGAAGCGCAAAACAAAAGCAAAGCCTAAAACGTGCCTAATTTGAAATGGCGTCCAAACAACACACACACACACACACAATAACAACAGCAGAAGCAAAAACAACAGCAAATAAAAATAAAAACAAAAATGGGAAGCTAACTAAAACACGCAAACTTCTTGGCAGCTGGTCGAAATCGAAATACGCTTTACAGGCTAGCAGCACAACATGTTCCAACATCGTTGCGCCACACCTGTGTGCACAGTGTGGAGAAGTGAAACCGAAAGGTGACCAAACGAAGTAGATGCCTTTAAGAACATTTTGAAACCTCAAGAGCAAAAAAATTCCCAAGCTGCCGTGTGCTTCCTAACTTTAGAATTAAGCTTAAATATGGGGAGATGACTTATAAATATACCTTTGTTGATTCGAGGAATTAAGCCATTGTTAAAACAAAGAGTGGGACAACATTAGGGTAACAAGGGGGATTTTTGTTCAACTTCAATGGTAATTAATATGCCAAAATAAATGATTATAGAAAAACCAAATTTTAGGAAAATATGCCATTAAATAAGCGTTTATAATTTAAAGTTTCTGCTTATAAATTAATTATTTATATTCTACGGTGGTATTGCAGTTATTGTAAAGTAAACATTCTATTTCAAAAGAGCTCAGCAAAAGAGCAGGTAAAGATAAATATGCCATTAAATAAACGTTTATAATTTAAAGTTTCTGCTTATAAATTAATTATTTATATTCTACGGTGGTATTGCAATTATTGTAAAGTAAACATTCTATTTCAAAAGAGCAGATAGAGGCCACAAGCCAAGTTTTCAAGTTATTTGCCGAATAAAACAAATCAATTGATATGCACCCTTTTGAATGTGGCTGGCTTAGGCAATCATTCATTTTATATTTATGTATTCATGAATTTTTAGATTTATGGGTCAAAAGTTATAGCCAAGCCATTAGCAGACATAATATTTGCTATTTAATATTTAAAACTAATCAGATAACTTTGCTCGCTTGTCGCTAGAAGTGAAATAAAATATGAAAGGAAGTCTATTAATATGAGTGCACGAATAACTTAATTTCTTATTTGATATTTTGTTCTATTTTATATTTTAAAATTATGATTGTAGATGTTTCGAAATTGCACACTGTGCCTGATCAAATGCAGCAAGTCACGGTTGGGCTGGTCAACAAAAAAGATTGTACTGGTGGTTGGTTGAGAATTGTGGGTGGGCCGCAAACTGCTTGACAGGATTAAAGCAAAGCTCGAGGAGGGTGTCCATGGTAAAAAGCGACTTGACGTGACTGGCAAACTTTTGGAAGGCTCTGCTAACGAGCGCACGCTCGCTCCTTACTCTCCGCTCCAGGTTTCATGTAGCTTAAGCATGCACGCTAAAATACTTAAAATGAAACTTGCTCCACAGATTTGCGGAGCAACGCCGGGCGCATTGGGCTTAGCATCGTTGAATCGTCCGTGGCGTCGACTTTTTTACGGTTGCACTTCAAAATGTTGCCCAAAGTGTCACATGGCACACGGACAGGGGTGGAGCGCGGTGTGTGTTTGACCTTTGACAGTAAAACAATTTGCGCTATGCAAGACACTTTTGAAATGATGTCAGCGTCAGAGTCAGCGCTAACGCCAACGCCCGTTGCCATCACCTTCGTTCCGCCGTGCCCTGCCTGCATAGCCATAATTTAGTTGGAACATCCTTAAAGCAGCGACAACATGGCGTGGAAACTAAAACGGGCGACTGATATCCGGTCGTAGTCGCGACTCATGTGGGCGGCAAGCTCGGCGCACAGCTCATTAAAAAGTTTGCCAGCGACAACGACAGCGACATTGCTTAAGCAAGCACTTGCCCGATGACTAAAGCCTGCGACTGCGACGGCAACAACGACGACGACCACGACGACGAAGACAACAACTGGGGGGCAAAAGTGAAGGCGACACATTAATGATTATCTAAGAGTTGCTTTGAAGATAATCCAAAAGTGTGTGGCCAACTTTGCTCGCTTCAAAAACTCAAAAGTGGAATGTTATGGCCACACAGCTGGAGGGTAATGGAGGACCCCACCACTGCCAGTACTGCGCCCGCGTTGCTTGGGCCAGAAGTTGAGACGCCCCGCCGGCGGCGCTTGTAATTAATTATTCATATTAGCGTACACATCTTGTTGGCCTACGTTATTATGGTTACCATTTGACGGATTTTTGATTAATTTGCATGAAATTGAAATTGTTGGGCAAGTACTGACAGTTTCTAGACAGCCAGGATGCTATGAATATCGTTAAAAGTAGAACATTCGGGCAGTCATGGAACAATATCTTCTTATTTGATTTTGTAATGCACAACCATACTGCATCTGAACTGATTGATTGGAATTGGTTTTCTTTAATTGAATTGCAAATCCTCAGATGTTATTGCTATTGTAAATCACATTGTACCATATTTTTATACAATTGTGAAGGTATTTTATAAATGTATCCCCAGCTGCATTTCAGCAAAATACAAGGATTATTCAAAAGCTATTTAGAAAAAACAGCCATAGTGAATCTGCTACTGTCTAAAGATAGATAATTCACATAGCGCCCTTAGGTACAAAGGTACATAAAAGCGAATACGAATCTACGTCACCCTGATTGGGTAAGAGGTGATCCACTTCCACAAAAAATTTCAATTTAAAATGAATTTGCTCATCGTCTTAGCATTAGATTAGATTAGCATTAGATTAATAGCTTAAGTATATCCAACTATATCTGGTTCTCAACCATCAACATATAGTTCCAACTAGTAATTGTGGTATGGTTTCAAAATTAATTGCAAATGTGAAAGACTTTTTAAAAATCCACATTTGTAATCAATTTAAATTTGGTTAGTAATGATAGTAAGGTGAAGTTTTGAAGTTTCTTAATAAGCTCTGGTGACTAAGAAACCTCACGAATGCCGCACTTTTAAAGTTGTATAATCTTAGATTTTATTTTCTATATTTGGCTGTACGCCTTAAATTAAAACAGTCTTCATAACAAATATACTCTGCAAAAATTCACGCTCTAACGACGATAAGTTGGCGGTAAATGCTGGCGGAAGAGCGCTTCTAGCTTTGCCGCCTCTATTTCGCTGGCCTGCTCATGGGTCTCATAATTGGAGGCGCCTCGAGACAAGATCTTGAAAACGACATGCTGTGATTGTTGCACCGGCAGCTGTTGCTGTTGCACTGGCAACTGTTGCTGTTGCACGGTCGGCTGTTGTTGTTGCACTGTTGGCTGTTGCTGTTGAACCTGCAACTGTTGCTGTTGCACTAGCAACGGTAGTTGTTGAAATTGTTGCACGCCATAATTCGGATTCAGTTCAAATACATCAGCCGTCTGTGTGGCATAACTGCTGGTGCTGCCCGGCAATCTATCGTAATTACTACGCAGACTACTTAGGGCACGCGTCACATCCGCAGGCGTGCGATATTTGACGAAATGGACGCTGGGCTTGCGTGCCAACTGCTCTTCAATATCAGCCTTTTGCTGGGCCAAGGTCTCCGGGTCCGTCTGACGTTGCAGAACGTAGATGTCCAGAGCATTGCGTGCGGCTAGTTGCTTTGCCGTCAGCGTGAAGAGATTCGTCTCGGGCGTGCGTATGAAGACCACTTGCTGAGGTGGTGTCAATGCAGCTGCCAATTGGCGGACAGCCTTCACGGGTGGGGTGTTATCCTCCGGTGGTGCAGTGTAGCTAAAGTATTCAGTGGAACGAGGGCTACTTGGAGCCTGGAATTCGGCATTTAGAGCGTAGAAGCTACCTAGCAGGCAAAGGATCTGCATGATACCGTCGAAAAAAATATTTTAAAGGAAAGTAATTAAAGAGACAGCAAAAAAAGTTTGAGAAAGAAGTAGAGAGAAAGTAAAAGTAAAATAACAGAGTTACATTAAGTTGCTATAATCATAACAAAAGTAAACAGACATTTGAATGAGCCTTAAGACAAGCCGGCTTGCAATATAGTTTTTCAAATATTTAAATCCAGTTTAAAGGAGAACTAATAATTTAGAACTCTTGTGGGTCCCTCCCTACTATTACTAAAAATATCATATTATAAGAAATATTATGGAAATGTAATAATAATTGAAACTGTATAGCTTTTGTGTTTTTTGCAAAAGATGAGAACTCACCAGCAGCGCTCGCATGTTGATTTGCTCGCCTTGGTCCTTCCTCTTGGCGTTGGGGTCTCGCTTTGTATGTTGGCGGCCGGCAGCGGCTGTTTTTCACAGCTCGAAGCGCAACTCGTTTATAATCTAGTCAAAGCAACAAAACCATCCTTATATACGACACAAACAACAAACTGCCAGACCACACGTATTCGAAAGTACCATCGCTGGCTTCTCGATGGCGATAGCGATGTCGACGGCGACGGCAACATCGTTCGTTCAGCGTTTGCATTTTTCTTCATTATAATTTTTTTTCATTTATTTTTGTTGGACTTACAAAAGATTTTTGCACATTTTGCCCGCCTCTGTGGCTCTGCTCTGGTTTTGTATTTGCCTGCTCCGATTATCCATGTTAATGTCGTTCAGCAAGTTTCAATTTTGAAATTCAAATACGCTGGCTTGTTGTTGCTGTTGTTGTTGTTGTTTCTGCTGCTACTAAGCTCATCGGCAACAAATGCAATACGCACAATACGAAAGATAAAGCCAAACATATGTGATGTTGACCTGCCCCACGATTTGAACTTGAATTAAAATTCGCATAAAATTTACAAATGAGCCCCCGTTAACGAAACGCAGCAATTTGAATTATTTATCAAATATTTTTTTATGTATACAAGCAGTATTTATCGTGACCATATTTAATGGCTTGTCTTGGCGATTAGGGTGCCATTGTCTGTCCAAAGACATAAACAATGGCATTCATTGCGTCGCTATCCCCAGCTTATCCCCACCAGCTCATCCAGCCCCCACATTTACTTTCACTCTCTGTTCGTTTTTTATTGACGCTTTTTATGGGCCCTGGCATTTGTTAATTTACACATCATTTTGAAGTTTAGAGTGATTTTAATAAGCGCAGAAGTCGCT
The DNA here is from genome assembly GCF_003285725.1 of Scaptodrosophila lebanonensis. Lineage (NCBI taxonomy): Eukaryota > Metazoa > Arthropoda > Insecta > Diptera > Drosophilidae > Scaptodrosophila > Scaptodrosophila lebanonensis. The sequence goes on from NW_022060538.1 coordinate 15,967,455, forward strand.
GCCGGCGCCATCATCAGCCGACTGGACCATGATAGACAACACTAATGGCAGCTCGCTTTTTGATCTGATAAGCTGCTTAACGAAATTTACAACTTGCCACCGATCTGCGATTTTGTAAACAGTTGCAAAGAAATAGCAATGGCTTTGGACTTTTTGTTTTGTGAGCTTTATTTCGTTTTGGGCATTAGCTCTACTATTAAATACATGGCTTCGCAGTCTTCGAATCTAATTAATGGCTTCATCATCACATCAGTATTTCATCTCCGGGCGCGTCTTCTCCTTCGTTTATCGGCTGGGGATGGCGGCAGGTAGGTATGACTTACTGGCTGAGAAGGCAAATATGACTTGCTGGGCGTTAGATATGTGCGTGCTTTACTGGCTGTTGGAAATATCATGCGACCGCCTGGCCTGTGCCGCTCATTGATACGAAAGTCCACGCGATCTGTAGATTGAAGAGCACGTGCATTCAAATCGTAGGAGCTGGGCCCCAAAGGTAGTTCACCGAAACCCTGGGGAGCCGCGGGTAAAACCGCAGCCGCGGCCCCTTCTCGATAATCCCCTGTATTTGCTCCATAGTTGGGCAGAGCCGGCAAATAGTTCGATGAGGGCAACTGTGGCAATGATGGCGCTGAAAGTTGTTCCTGTGCTGGCAGATACCTTGATGAAGGCAATTGAGGTGATTGCGGCAACACTGGCAGCTCTCTAAGTTCTTGCTGTGCTGGCAGATAGCTTGATGAAGGCAACTGAGGCGGTTGCGGCAACACTGGCAACTCTGTAAGTTGTTGCTGTGCTGGCAGATAGCTTGATGAAGCCAATTGAGGCGATTGCGGCAACACTGGCAGCTCTGTAAGTTGTTGCTGTGCTGGCAGATAGCTTGATGAAGCCAATTGAGGCGATTGCGGCAACACTGGCAGCTCTGTAAGTTGTTGCTGCGCTGCTGAGAAGCCAGATGAGGGCTGCGGAGAGAAAGATTTACCAGAATGTGGACTGGATAGACTCGCTCCACTGTAATGTTCCTGAATGTGCTGCTGCGCATGCGCAGCCTCTTCCTCCGTCTTATATTTGACAAAATGAACTTCTGGCTTGTGTTTATGTTGTTTGCGCAGAGCTGTTAATTGAAGTGCTAGTTCGTCGGCGTCCGTCTGTTTGTTGAGCACATAGATTTCCGTTCTGTCCTCGTTGGTCTGCTTGGCATAGGCATTTAGAGCACCTTGGACTGCCTTATTCTCAGGCGCCTTTATGAATACAACCTGCAGATTCTTTTGCGAGAGGTCGCCTAATTTGCGCTGGACACGCTCACCCTCGTCGGAGTAGTCTTCCGGAGCTTCGAAAGCATAGAAATGCTTGTGGTATTCGGTGTGATCCACATCTTGAGTGGAAAGGCCCTGCTGGTGATTCTCGTGCTCAAAGTCATAGGCAGACGGATCGTACGAATTTAGATCCTCCTCAAAATTGGGTTGATAATGGTAGCCCAATTTGGCACAGCAGCAGTTTGCCAACCACAAAACAATCTATGATGGTTGAAAAATGTAACATTTATCCAGTTCAATATAGATCTATCACATATTTCTTACCACAACTCGCAGCATGATCCAAGCTCAATAGCAGGTGGAGCACATTTGTCAAAATAAACACGAAGCTCTGGCCATTATATAATGTTCAGCCATTGGTGAAGCCAGACCATGTAGCTCGGACCAAATATGGTCTAACCAATGTGTTCCTATATGGAAAACGGGGTCAGTTTATGTCAAGGCACAACTCTTACAACATATTAGCCAAAAATTCACAACACAACGCAGAAAGTCAATAGGAAAAAAATTGCGAACTTTTTTGCACACCCTTTGTTTTGTTTTTGGTATTAATATTATTTATGGTTTCACTAAAAAGTTGGCGAAATGTGTTGACCAATTCATATGAAGTCTGCTGAATCTAATAATGATAAATTTTCGATTGAATTGGATGTATATGTACTTACTCAACTGGAATATTGTAGCTTCAGTATTTTGTTCTAACTTGTATTGTAGAATCTACCCGAAATATCCTAACTACTGTGCGAGGAAACTCTTTGCTAAATATATGATTCATTAGATTTTTTGGTCCATTGAAAAATCGGTAAAATACAAATATATGAAGCGATCTATTTCTTGTGCTTTCCACTTGTACAGTCACTTTCCAAAAAAGAAAGCAATGACGGAAATCGGTAAAATACAAATATATGAAGCGATCTATTTCTTGTGCTTTCCACTTGTACAGTCACTTTCCAAAAAAGAAAGCAATGACGGAAAATTACATATAAGAGTGGTTTTTATTTTCAATACTTAGAAATTGCTACTTAAATCTTAACAAAAGATGTTACAACAACTTATAAAACATGCAGTTGTGAATGGGGGTTGGGAATCAGTCAGGGGCCAAGAATATCTCCAATCGAATGATTTGTGCTTAGACGCGACGGAAAACCGAAGCTGGAAGGTAGGAGTTTTCGGGAGAGCTTGGAGCGGGGGCGGGTTGTGCAGCTGGCTGCGAAGCAAAATTGAGCACTGGAGCCACTCCGCCACTCTTGTACGAGGAAGCCCCACCAAGCTGATCGTATTGTCCCTGAATAGCACGTTGGGCATTGGCAGCGTCTTCAGGAGTGCGATACTTCACAAAATGAACCTCGGGCTTATTGCTGTTGTTGTTGTTGATGTTGTTCAACTTGTTGGCCAGGTCTCCGATGTCGGCTTGTTTGTTTAGAACGTAGATGGCAGTCTCCTGCTGGGAAGCCTGTTTGGCCAATTGCAGGGCGGCGTTCTCTAGACCACGGTTTTCGGGTCCTTTGATGAAAATTACTCTGAGACCCTTACGCAGATTGTTGGATAGCTGCTGTGATGCAGCGGGCTCATCAAAAGCGCCTTCATCAGCGGTATATGTGAAGAATTCCTTTTGAAGCTCAACTGGTGCAGAATAGGCGGGCTGGTCCGCCGATGGAGCGGCAACGCCTGGCTCGGACGGATTAGCATTGGAACCGCTGTCGGATGGAAGTGAGCTGTAGGAAGGTGCATTATTGGTAGCAGCTCCTGGTGCGAACGATAAACCCGCATTTGAGTGCTGGACGGGCTGATAGTTGTAGCCCAGCTTATCGGCGCTGCAAGCAACGGCCAAAAGACAGAGGGTCTGGAAAGTAAGAGGAATAGGAATCGTTTTAAATCCGTAAAGGCATAGCTTCTTGGGGTCACTCACAATCAAGAGACGCATTTTGTGTAAATTTATCTTTGGGATGGAGCTGATGCTTGCTGTTAACAGTTCGCTGTGTAATCTTCAAGTCTGCTGATATCATCGACACCCACGCTTTTTATGCTCAGCAGAAATCCCAAAGCCGTCGTCTTCAGTCGTCTGCAGTCGCCATTCCCAGGTCAAAGTTTGCACCAGATTTCGCGATCGCACCTCACTTCTCAGCTAATCTGCATTTCGCGCGCTCGCTTCAGTCTATTTTGCATAATTGGATGCGAGCATAATTTTTTATTGATTTTCTAATAAACTTTATAAGCACTGTTTAGTTGTTGTTTATGTAAATTTTGGAGCTGCTGCTCGCTGCTCGACGTCACTGCCGTTGTCGCCATCGTAGTGGGTGCTCTTGAACACATCGTCAGTTAGTTCGATCACTTCGTTCATGCTGCGCTGTTATTGACCATTGATGCCGGTCGGCGGTCAGCGATCGGCGCTCGGCTGTTATCACTCATACATTATCGACGGTTCCGTCTTTACGGTACAAGCAGCGATCTTGCCGTAAATTTCCGTGCTAATAGTTTGTCTAACCTTTTACTTCATGCAGATTAACATTTTAATTATGAAAGCAAATTTGTCGATTGTTTCGTATCTTTTGTTGACGACGATATGTTAGTACGATACTTATACTTTTATTTATTCAACGTGGCGCCAGCGTGGAATTTTTATAACAACCACAAACCTGACTCTACTTTACGCTGCTTGTGAGATAAGAACAGGTTGCTGCAATTTTTCCCGCAAGTTATGGCTCAGCTGGTGGCACTCATTGATGTGACATCTTCATTTCATCATTTTTGACTCTACTTTAACAATTGGTTAACATGCCGCTAATCATGGGCCACATGGGCCTAATCTTAAGAAAAACAATACTGTTTATATTTGGTTAACATTAGAATTTATATTTCTCAATTTCTGATAAGCCGTCGATTACATAGTAGTCAACAATAAAGATGCTTAATGCTATAAGCTTAAACATCCATCGAAAAACTTTATACTCCAATCACTTTTTAACGGATGCGCAGACGACGCAGAATTGACGAAGGCAGGTAGGAGTTCTCAGGCACACGAGCATTTGGCTGACGGATAGCCGATTGGGAGGCGAAGTTTAGGGCATTGGCCACACCTCCGTTAATCTGCTGCGAGGAACCACCCAGGGAGTCATATTGACTTTGGATCGCACGCTGGGCATTGGCCGCATCCTCGGGAGTGCGGTATTTCACAAAGTGGACCTCTGGCCTGTTGTTGTTGTTGTTACGAATGGCATTCAATTTGTTGGCCAGATCGCCGATATCAGCCTGCTTATTAAGCACGTAGATAGCGGTCTGTTGTTCGGCAGCCTGCTTAGCCAGAGCCAACGCGGCATTCTCCAGGCCGCGGTTCTCTGGTCCCTTGATGAAGACAACACGGAGTCCCCTGTTCAGGGAGCTGGAGACCTTTTCCAAAGCCTGTGGCTCATCAAAGTCATCCTCATTGGCACTGAAGGTGTAGAACTCCTTGTTCAGATCGGACACAGGCGCAGGATTGTAGGAGACAGGAGCATCGAGTCCGCCAATGCTTCCAGCACCCAGACCGCCAATGCTTCCAGCACCCAGACCGCCAATGTTACCACCACCCAGACCGCCAGTGCTACCACCCAGACTGCCATAGTTTCCACCTAGGTCGCCACCCAAATCGATGCCATCAAGTCCGCCGCCACTACCAATGTTCAAGCTGCCGCCGCCGCTGCTGCCTCCAAGGCTGCCGCCCGGAGCAAATGATAGTCCCGAGTTAGAGTGTCCCACGGGTCTATAGTTGTAGCCTAGCTTGTCCGCACAAGCCACGGCCACCAAACACAAAACGATAAAAGCGCGCATCTTGGGTTCCACTTAGAGCTCTCAACTAAGAATGATATCAAATCCCGCCACCTTGCCATTTTTATACCTACTTCTAGGTCCAGGTGTGTCAATCAGAACCGTTGTGACAACCATAGTCGGCATCAAGATATCGACCCGTATTCACACGGCATAGCATGTTTTTTTTTTGTGTATGCTGTACCCGGCCGGACTTTAACCCGTTTCGGGGCGGCTTCTTTACGCTGTAGACCAGGTATGCGGCGCTGATTAAAATTTGATGAACTTGCACGTTACAAACAAACAAAATTTTTATGCAAATAACTGACGCAGCCGCATACGATTCCGGCCGCCTAGGCAGCTCCAAATTGTTTGACTGTTCGGTAGCCAAGTTCTTTTGTTCGTTCATTTTGTTATGCTAATCAAAAGCCGCCGTCGACGCGTCGATTGAAAAGTGAAGCTCTAGTCACATCTTTTTGGGTTAATTTTCGAGATTAATAATTTTAAATGGGCCGTTGCCACAGATCTCTTCGGTCATTGTTTGCGGCTGCGACATGCAATTTGTCAACGCTTTCAAAACTGCGTAGGCGCGCCCCATCAGCAAGCCATAAAGATATAAATACTCGTATATAAACAGCACGCATAGCTGAGCCGGTAATGACCAAAAGAACTTGTTTTAATAAGACTGATTTGCAATTTTCATTGCGACGAGCCGCCACAGCGCCGGAGACACTATTTGTACCTGTTGAACCTGTTTTCCGGCGTGGGTTTGTACATGACAACAATTTTCACGCCGGCGTCGAATTTCTTGGGCGCGACCATTAGCACGCAAAATATGTTGGCCATAAATTTATAGATCCGCAAATTATTTAGGAATTCAAAGATTATTTAGTAATTTTATTTCAATCACAACAACAAAAAAGCAATAACAATCGAACATACGTTCATAATTCGTAAAGTTATTCAGTCTTATAGACGGAACAATCGCAGCACGGAGGCGGGCAAATAGGAGCTGTCTGGGGTGGAACTTGGTGGTGGGATGTACGATGATTGTGCGGACGTGGCTTCAGCTGCTGGAGCTGAAATTGGAGCGGCACCACCAATCGGTGCAGAGCCACTGGGAGCAGGGGCAGCTATAGGAGCGGGGGCACTAGACGCAAAGTTGAGGGAGGGAGCAACGCCACCATCGTGATGTGATGAGGCGCCGCCCAACTGATCGTATTGTCCCTGAATGGCACGTTGGGCATTGGCGGCATCCTCAGGAGTGCGGTATTTGACGAAGTGCACCTCCGGTTTGTTGCTCTTGTTGTCGTTAATGCTGTTCAGCTTGTTGGCCAGATCTCCGATGTCGGCCTGTTTGCTCAGCACGTAGATGGCGGTTTCCTGTTGGGAAGCCTGCTTGGCCAGTTGTAGGGCACCCTGTTCCAAGCCACTCGAAGCCGGACCCTTGATGAAGATGACGCGCAGACTCTTCTTCAAATCGCTGACGGATTGTTGGGCTGCATCGGGCTCATCGAAAGCGCTTTCATCAGCGGTATATGTGAAGAATTCCTTTTGAAGTTCGGGTTGTGCAGCATATTCGGGCTCAGCAGCGCTGGGTGCAGCGATAGGGGCGGATGGTTGGTATCTGGACGCCTCAGCGGTGTTGCCTGGTTGGTATCTGGACGGCTCTGCGATGTTGCCAGGTCGGTAACTGGATGCCTCGGCGATATTGCTTGGTTGGTATCTGGATGCCTCAGCGGTGTTGCCTGCAGGCTCAGATATAGCCGGTGCTGGATTGGATGCTGCTCCTCCAGGCAAAAATGAAAGACCGGAGCCCGAATGACCGACTGGCTGATAATTGTACCCCAACTTATCGGCGCTGGCCGCAGCCACGAGGCAGAATAGTGCGGTGAGAAGGCGCATGGCAAATGCTTGTTTGCAGAATAATGTGATTATTATGCTCCTACAGCGGCTTTTATACCCAATCGCTATATCTGTGCACCATTTACAGTTGTCAAATATCTAATAAATGCAAAAATAATGCATAAATTGGTCAAATTGTGGAGCCACCGAGTGAATTATGCGCAAAACGCGAGCAGCCCGCATAAATATGCAATAGAATTTCTTGATGGCCGTCATCCAAACTCCATTCGCTTTGCTGCATTCTGCTTAAAAGAAGCCATTTGTCCATATGTTTGCCAAGAAGTTGCCTTAGCTGTCTATTAAAAGCTATATCGAAATTAATTTGCTACATTTATAACTTTTTTCGCGTTTCTGTTCTTCATCATTTGCCTTTTTGCCTCTTATTTGGCATACGAGTATTAACCTTGCATACGACGATACACCAGCGACCAAATGAATAAATAAGTGAATAAAAAAAAATTCGAATGAGAAAATAAAAATATAAAATCAAATATTTTTATAAAAATCAACAAATTAATATTTTGGAAGCTGAGATTTCAATAAAAAATAAAGTTATTGCCTATCATAACCCAATTGTTGTTGCGTATTATGAAGTTCTTGAAACATCTCGTCATCATTTCGAAACAGTTGCATTGACAATAATATTAGCTAATAACAAGACTCTTATGAAAATAAAATAAAAATACAAATTCAAAAGCTTTATGAAGTAGCGATACATACCCGTAGAGACATCTACTTCTTTGGATTTGGTTTTCCATGCGTAGAGTTTATATTCGAATGGCCATCAGTGCAATACTTCCAATTGAAATTACGATTTTTTGGAGACTGTGATTGTGTTATCAACTGTGGCTTCTGGTCAAATATGACTCGCAGCATCGTTAACCCGATTCGGGCCAATTTTATTGACGGTTTCTCATATATGGCTGCCTGGCTGGGTACAAAAGGCGAATTGGAAAAAGTGTTGTACATTCAACACCCTCGCCAAAAAGTCAGCGGGGTACAAGATATCGCCCAAAATCGCTCGAAAAGCAAACAAAACGTTCGAAGCGTCTTTTCACATGCAAATTAGTCGTGCCGAGCCACATTATGGCTGCAATCCATTGTACCAAAATATATACATTTTTTTTTTAGCTACAGATATGCAAAATTTGTATTTCTTGTTGTTGCTGTTTAGCTTTGTTTGGCCGTTTATTGTTCGCTTTATGCAAATGTTGCGGGTGGATCGACCTTCCGTCGTGTTTGATCGGCGCGGCGCCGGAAGTGCCAAGTCTTTCAAAGGCGGCGATATCTGCGCCGAGTTCATCGCTAAAAATAGAAAAGATTTTAGAAAGATTAGCGGGCAATGGTTGTGTCTTAGCTGCATTTGCCGCCATGTCAGCAGCAAATGAATTAATTTGATAATTGGACGCTTAGTGCCAAATGACTAAGCTCAATAATAAATAACTTGGCGCCGCTCATTTAGCAATCAAATCAACGACAAGCCATCAATTCAACGCTAAGAAGAAGGAGTTCTGACGGTTGCCTAATTAGCATTTCCTCTGAGAAAGGACTGGTTGCTTATTTTAAATAGCTGCTGTAAACTATTTGTGAACTATTTTGGCGCATTTGCATAACAAACTCCATAAAAAGTTCAATTTGGAAAGTATGTATGCAAAAACTTGCATTCTGCTGCCGCTTAGCGACGCATCCATCCAATAAACGAAGAGCCAAGAGCGATGACGGCGGCATCGCACAAAGGCGCACTTAAGCTTTTTATTTATGCATTTTTAAGGCAAATGCGAGCAGCTCATAATTCATAGCGAGCGCTACTTTTTGTATTGCATATCGCTTTGTGCCTGCGATCTACTTAACTTTGCAAATTTGACTAATTGATACAAATGCAGAAGCGTGCCAGTCGATTGCATTTATAAACTGAACAGTCCGCTCGAAAAGGCAGTTACAAATCACAGTTTCAATCAACAACTTATCGCGAAAAATGCGTACCTTTGTCGTCCTCCTTCTCGTTGCCTTGGCCAACGCCGACAAGCTTGGCTATAACTACCAGCCAGTGCCGCAGAGTTACAGTCCCGGTGGAGCAGCTACTAATCCAGCACCAGCATATTCTCCTGAGTCATCTGGACCGCAATCTTTTAGCCCCAATGCGCCAGCCGCCGCACCTTCATCCTCCAACCCCTCGTACGCCCCACAGGCCGAACTTCAAAAGGAATTCTTCACATATACCGCTGATGAAAGCGCTTTCGATGAGCCCGATGCAGCCCAACAATCCGCCAACGATTTGAAGAAGAGTCTGCGCGTCATCTTCATCAAGGGTCCCGATTCGAGTGGCCTGGAACAGGGTGCTCTACAATTGGCCAAGCAGGCTTCCCAACAGGAAACCGCCATCTATGTGCTGAGCAAACAGGCCGACATCGGAGATCTGGCCAACAAGCTGAACAACATTAACGACAACAAGAGCAACAAACCAGAGGTGCACTTCGTCAAGTACCGCACTCCTGAGGATGCCGCCAATGCCCAACGTGCCATTCAGGGCCAATACGATCAGTTGGGTGGCGCTTCATCCCATCATGATGGCGGTGTTGCACCATCCCTGAATTTCGCCTCCAAGGGACCTGCACCAGCACTCCCGGCAGCACCTGCTCCTGGTCCCAGCTATTTGCCCACCAACATATTCCGTCGCCTGCGTTTCTAGAAGTTAACCCTGACTCGGACTGCGATTTCTCGTTAATTAGTTTTCGTGTTGTTTAATTGTACTACGAAATTTATGATATGAAACATTATAATACAAAGTATACGTATAAATCTATTTGCTTTTGATACCTTGTTTCGGAATGCTAAAAGGGTGGCTGCCAAGCCTTTGTTACTATAATCTATATAGACATGTTCATTTCTCCGAACTTCTGTCTGTTCTTGGGGACAGCAAACATGCTGTATAGACCTTTCTTATCCATAGAGAGAGCTTTATTTATGTGTTTATCAAATTTGGGTTCTAAAGAATCATAAAAATCGACGCATTTATTATATATCAGTCATAGCAGTCGTACATATGTACATATTTACATATTTATGAATTTTGTTTAGTGCCTCTTCAGATTCTAAAGTTATATGCAAATTGTGTTCCAAAGAATCTAGCGCCCCCTGGTGGCGCGATCTATATGTCGACTGGTGCGTTAGAATCTGCTATCTTTATCGATTGTCCAGTGAGAATTTCATGACATTTCATCGATTAGAAGTGAAGTTATTGCGTTTTAAGTGCCAGTATATTTGGGTTATCGGTGCGAAAATGAGCTTCGAACAAAGAGCCAACATTGAATTTTGTTTTAAAATTGGTAAAACTTTTACCGAAATGTTTCAATTGATGGAACAAGTTTATGGCTACAATGAGAAAAATGATATAGGAATTCAAGAGTTCTACCTTATGCCCTAAGCATTTGGGTTTCGTTGATTTTAGAATCCATTGAAAATCCCCATGAAGTGCCAAGGGCTTGGCAGACTTTGTTTGAATGCAAATTATGTGCAAATCTGCCCGCACCGATAGTGTCATGAAAAACCGACGGCACAAATTAAAAAAGCAAACAAAATAAAAACAATTAAACGAAGCTCTTGTATATCGTCCAAATTGTGGACAGCGTTTGCGAAATTTTAAAGCGCCAATGAGGTAGGCATTTCCCTCATTTTATGGGTCGGAGCTTACATTTCAAAATTGGATCGATTCAATGATCGCTGATTTGAAAATAAATCCAAAAATTAAATTAGTTTCACAAACCTAACAAACCAAATAACATTGCCTATTGCATAGATGTTGTCAATATCAACTGAATGTTTCGAAATTGGATGCCCTTTATCTAGTTGCATCAGAAAACCAGAATAATTTATAAGAATACCCGTAGCTATTTCAAATTATTAGTCCTAATTGTATATCATATCTTCCAACAAATTTTGAATTTCCTTGATTATTCGTAAATTTTGACAAATAATTTCTTGTGTATCATTTAGAATTCACAACGTCGCATGCATGGCAAATGTTCAATCGAGACATGTCCAGGTTATTTGATGAATCAGGGGATTATTTGGTTGGAACTGAAAGTGCTTTGACCGAGATTTTGGGTCTTTTTGGCAAACCTACGCGGCCGATTGCTGTTCTTTGCTCTAAAGTTAAAATTTTATAATGATACCATTTCGATGGTCAGTAATTTAAAAATAGAAAAAATAAAACGTTAAGCTATAAATAAATAGATTTATTTCTTACTGGTTTCAATTGTCAAACAAAAATGTTGTTAACTTCAGATTAAAGCACACCTTTTTTGATAGCTTTCAACCAATTTGCTGAATTTCGCCACTTTTAGAAACCAGTTTAATAGTTCTACCGCATTCTCTCAAACTTATTCTAGTTGGCGGCATCATAGTTTGATAGCCGACCAAATCAGAAATATCACTCTGTACCGGTCCACGAATTCCCGACTGCATTTGGACAATTAATGTGCCTGGCTCACGATAGTTTGCATAATCGATACATAAGCGCAGCACTTTGTATACGAAACTCGTTGAATTATGAACCCGTTGACAACCAATCTGGGCTATTGTTCTGAGCCTGGTCTCTTTAGTTTTCGGATGTATAAAAGGTGCGCGTTGCAACTTCAGGATTCAATCTTGATCTTTAGTTGATCAGCACGTACAACAAACGCCGCTAAGTAAAGAAATGATGCGTTTCCTCGTAGTTCTTGGCCTGATTGGAGCCGCCTGTGCTCAATACAACTACAATCCTAGTTCAGGGGGGCGCTTCGATGGCTCCTCGACTAATGTTTCCCCATCCTACTTGGCACCGGGCTCAGGCGCAGCCGCATCCAACAATCAGCCGTCGTTCAGCTCACCTAATGGGGCTGAGTCTTACAACTCACCTGCTGGGGCTGAGTCCTACAATTCACCTGCAGGGGCTGAGTCCTACAACTCACCGTCTTATTCCTCACCTGCTGGATATGATAAGGAGTACTACACATTCACAGGCGAAGATGACGATGACTACGATCCTGCTGCTTCAGACCAAGTGAATAGTAGCTTGAAGAAGAATCTGCGCGTCATCTTCATTAAGAGTCCTGAGAACCGTGGCCTGGAGAACGCCGCCCTGGGACTGGCTAGGCAGGCTGCCGAACAAAAAACAGCGATCTATGTCCTGAACAAGCAAGCTGATATTGGTGATTTAGCCAACAAGGTGAATGCCATTCGCAACAATAATAACAACCGTCCAGAGGTGCACTTCGTCAAGTACCGCACCCCTCAAGATGCGGCTAATGCCCAGCATGCTATTCAAAGCCAGTATGACCAGCTCGGAGGCAGCTCACAGTCCTACAATGGTGGCATTGCACCTTCCATCAACTACGCTTCCCGTTCGCCGGTGATTCCAGCTAATCACGGTAGTTACGGCGCAGCCAGCGCCCCAAGCAGCTCCTACTTGCCAGCCAACATTCTTCGACGCCTACGCTTGCGCACTTAAAGACGCAACCACCAGCACCACTGCCGCCGAAGCTATATGGATGTGGACATGTAAATTTTTCGCCATTGTTGGTGGACTGACTATTGCTTCTTTAACATTTTTATTCGAATAAACAATAAAAGACGACAAACACAAATACAAGTATACTCGTAAACCGAATTCGCACCGAACCATTTTCCATATGCCTGTGTGTGTGTGGTTGACAGCATTGTGCGTGGCTATTGCATTTTTATGCTCATGTTTTTGATTTTTATCGCTTTTCCTTATAATAACATTTATGCAAAACTCAGCTGTGTGAATTGAAAGACGACACAAAAGCCGATCGCCGTTTATTTTGTAGGCGGAAAAAACGTTTGCGGCATCATCATCGCTTTGTCTTCGCCGAGAAGTTGCGCTGACAGCCTCGAAGACAGATTTGTATAAATAATAACGAACGCCAGAGCAATGAACAGAAACAAAACGTACTTCAGACTAACAGAACCACATCAACTCAATCAAAGATGCGCGCCTTCATTGTAAGCCTGACACCAATCGCAGCCAAAGGATTAACTAACGGATTACTCTTTCAAAATATTTAGGTTATGTGCCTGGTCTCCGTCGCCTTTGCCGATAAGCTGGGCTACAACTATCAACCTGTCGCACACTCCAGCAATGGATTGTCTTTCGCTCCAGGCGGCGACAGTTTCTCTTCTGGAAACTTGGGCGGCCTAGGTGGAGGCAGTCTAGGTGGAGGCAGTCTAGGTGGAGGCAGCCTAGGTGGCGGCAGTCTAGGTGGAGGCAGCCTAGGTGGCGGCAGTCTAGCTGGCGGCAGTCTCGGTGGTCTTGGCAGCGGTCTTGGCGGCGGTCTTGGCAGCGGTCTTGGCAGCGGTCTTGGCAGCGGTCTTGGTAGTGGACTGGGTGGTGGCTTGGGAAGCGGCCTGAGTGGAGGTCTAGGTAACTTGGGAGGCCTCGACTCTGGCAACCTGGGTGGCTCATCTCTCGAAGCCCCAGTTACCTATAATGCCCCAGCTCCAGCTGCTGAACTACAGAAAGAATTCTTCACCTACACCGCTAACGAACAGGACTTTGATGAGCCTCAAGCTTTGGAAAAGGTGTCCAGCTCTCTGAACAAGGGTCTGCGTGTTGTCTTCATCAAGGGACCCGAAAACCGTGGCCTGGAGAATGCTGCTCTGGCTCTGGCCAAACAGGCTGCCCAGCAGGAGACCGCCATCTATGTGCTAAACAAACAGGCTGATATTGGTGATCTGGCCAACAGACTAAATGCTATTCGCAGCAACAACAATAACAAGCCCGAGGTCCACTTCGTCAAGTACCGCACCCCTGAGGATGCTGCCAATGCTCAGCGCGCAATCCAGTCCCAATACGATCAATTGGGTGGCTCCTCTCAGGCACATGATGGTGGTGTTGCTTCATCCCTGAACTTTGCTTCACAAGGACCAGTCCGTCAGGCTACTGCAAGGACCCCCGAAAACTCCTACCTCCCAACTTCGATCTTCCGTCGTATCTAAGAAGATACTGTGTCAAGGTTACCTACAAATAATACAGCTGTTGTGAACACTTTGTTGAATAATTCTATAAATTTATAAATTAAAAATAAACACATAATATTTGTTATTCGAGATATAAATCTTCTTTTTTTACCAAATTAATTAATAACGTTTATTCAAAGAATATTCATCAAGAGAATATTTTATTTCGCATTTATTTAAGTAGAACGTTAAAGCCGATTGAGCTTGGTTCTTATATACCCTTTAGTGCGACGTTTGACTTTCTGGCATATCCTTGCACCATTCGGATAGAGAGAGGTATATAAGAGAGGTATATATTAATATTACTTCCAAATGCAGATAATTGAAGCAAAATGAAAATGTGAAATTACAAAATAAATAGTGAGACCTTCTTTTAAACACGTAGATTACAGTAGCATTTTTGCAAAATACAATTGGGGCTCAAAGAAAATAACTGTTGCAATTTTACGCAATTGTCTCTGTACATTTCGTGTTGTGGTAATAGCATGTTTGACTAGAATACTTGTAGGTTACGTTAGGTTGTAATGGCTTTAGTGATGGTGCGCATTCACCCCATTGTAATACCATATAATCTCTAAAGATGTTGGACTACATTTACCACCCGGTGGTATTTATAAATTTTACAATGTTCACCAACTCAACCGGGAGGTGCTTTAAGAATGGTTTCGCTGGGGTAACGAACCTGCGCCTGCTCTGTGTTGGACAGTGGTAGTTGAGGTGCTCCACGCATTCTTCCTCCTCTTCCTCTCTGCGGCTTCCCTCGGCGTTTCTGCCAACCGGCATGAAGACGTCTGTTCAGCTGTTTCAGCTTTATTAGCTTGGGAGTCCTTTGGATGTGAAGGAATGGCCAGGTGAGCATCTGCCAGATAAACAGTGAATAATACCCGATATAAGAGATTTGTTAAGAGCATGTCTGCAAGTGAGAAAACAATCCATACTTAAGCTTACATCAATGTGTGCGCTTGATATGACAGCTTTTAGTAAAATCTGGGACTATGATCATTTTACCATTGACCAAAATTGTAGTGATTGGACTAGTCTTGATCGCTCATTACTTCTTTTAAAATACTTATGGCAATAAGAGTTGAATATGTACTTCCGTCTTTGGTAGAAAAGTGACGACAACTCATGTCCGTCACTAAGTGAACCCATTAGTTGGTTCTGTGCGGTATCATAAATAAATTTACAAACGTTTTTTTTTGACACATACGTACTATCTGATTCATATATGACCAGCACGAGAGCAGATTGCAGATGTCCTACACAAAACAAGTTCATAGCCTTGCCGTAGAGATTGAGAAACTATTTATTTCATATAATACATTTAATTATGACCTATCTAGATGGCTAAGATATGCATATAAGCGCATTTCAATGTGCTCACGACATATTAATTTTTTAATATTATATTAATTCTTGTAAAATTATTGAATCAAAAACTTGAAAATTTGAATAACCTAAAACAATCGACTAAAGCCGATGCCCATTGAGACGCGACAAAAATTCCACAGCGACCATAAAATTGAAGAGGCAAAGAGCTTTATAGGCGGCAAAACATGGCGCATCAACGCGATTTCTATGCAAGCGACGGCGCCGCGGCGATAGTATTGTTTTTATCAGCCTCGAAGATGGATTTGTATAAATATTAAAGATAGACCTAGACATGGGACAGAAGCAAATCGCACTTCGAAGTAAAAGAACCAAAGAATCAAGAGAAGAAACCAAGATGCGCGCATTCATTGTGAGTATAAAGGATTCTTCAATAGCAATGGATATTGAGGATTTAATGACGACTCTTCGCCTTTCAGGTTATGTGTCTATTGGCCGTCGCCAGCGCTGATAAACTGGGCTACAACTACAGGCCTGTGGGTCATTCCAACTCTGGATTGTCGTTCGCACCAGGCAGCAACAGCGGTAGCTTGGGAGGACTAGGTGGCAGCATCGGCAGTCTTGGTGGAAGCCTAGGTGGTTTGGGCGGTGGTGCTGATTTAGATGGAGGATTGGGTAGCGCCAGCAGCACCCTTGGTAGCTCTGGACTGAGCGGATTAGGCGGATTGGGAGGCTCTGGTCTGGGTATTGGCAATCTAGGAGGATCCAGCGGATCCCTGGATGCCCCTGTCAACTATGATGCCCCTGCCCCAACTGCTGAATTGGAGAAGGAGTTCTTCACGTATACCGCCAACGAGCAGGACTTTGATGAGCCCCAGGCTTTGGAAAGGGTTTCAGGATCTGTGAACAAGGGCCTGCGTGTGGTCTTCATCAAGGGACCCGAAAACCGTGGCCTGGAGAACGCTGCTCTGGCTCTGGCCAAACAGGCTGCCCAGCAGGAGACCGCCATCTATGTGCTCAACAAACAGGCTGATATTGGTGATCTGGCCAACAGACTGAATGCTATTCGCAGCAACAACAATAACAAGCCCGAGGTCCACTTCGTCAAGTACCGCACCCCTGAGGATGCTGCCAATGCTCAGCGCGCCATCCAGTCCCAATACGATCAATTGGGTGGCTCCAGCCGTGCTGCCGATGGTGGTGTTGCTCCTGTTCTGAACTTTGCTTCTGCAACTGCTGCTCGCCCGATCAATGCTAAAAACCCCGACAACTCGTACCTGCCCAGCTCTGTCTTCCGTCGTTACCGTTTCTAAATCGCATATAAGACGATTTTTAGTTTGTAAATGCTTTAACGAATATGATATCTTGTTGAATTGTTGATTATTACCTAATTACGTAAACGAACCTGAAATTAAAATTTCAAACACGAAAATCCAAACAATAGTGTTTAAATTTCTTGAGGAACTTTTTTAATGGCTTTGCTCCATAACATAGCAGACCAAAAATTATGCATACGAATATACTTGTAGTATGTATGAGTAAGTAGTCTGACTGTCCGAAGTAGTTAAGTTTGTGGACAAGGTTTTTCACAAATAGACCCATGATTCATGCACTTTTGCATTTCCATCTAATTTCCACGTCAATGCGCGAAACCAATTAACTGGTGACAGCAGCATCGTTTAAACATTTAAAAATTGTAATCAAGATTAGTTGCACCCACGCCAGATTTAAGATCAGCTTTCCTTAAAAGCCAAATAGGTCACTATTAAACAATAGTCGCTCAAGGTCGTTTTACTCTTATTAACAGTTAGATGACCTGCTTTTCGTTGTAGTCTTTGTGCCACGCTCAATTAGAAAGGAATTTCAAGTGCAACTCGCAAACCTCGCTATTAAGACATACAAACGCTTTGTCTAGACCTGATTAGCCGAAACAACAAACATCTAATCATTAATTTTATTGAGCTGACGATCACTTTTTTGTTGAAATCATTAACAAATAAACGATTCTGAATATTCAAAGTGGCGGAAAAAAAACACATATAACAAAAAAGTAAACTAAGTTGCGTGAGTTTTATGCATAAATTATACACCAATTATGGGTGAATCACGACGAATCGAGCGATCAGAGCTCGGAAAACGAGCGTAGTTGCTGTCGGTCGTTATTGCCGGATTGGTTAGAGCGTCGGCACGATTGATGCTGCTCAAAACAATGTGTTAAATGTGTTAAGAGCGAAATTATGTTAACAGATTAACAGCATTCCAAAAACTCGCCAACCAATAGCCAATGGCCAACATCTTCTGCCCGCATCGACTTCAGTGACGAGTGGTGAGTGGTTAGATCGAAACAGGTACCGGCGAAGCACGGTCTTCCGAGCGGAGACTGATCTAATTATAGCAACGTTATATCGCGGTATATAAGCTTTGTAAATGAAGATACTCGATTCATTCTATTAGAACAACCTGAGTGTGACGTTTCCCCCCACCGAGAAAGCAAAAGAAAGGATGCATGCCTTTATTGTTTTGTGTTTAGTAGCGGCCGTCAGTGCTGGTCGTTTGGGTTATAATTATAATCCAGGTAGCATCGGCAATACTGGCATCATTGGGGGTGGCAGCATTGGTAGCACTGGCAGCATTGGTAGCGTTGGTAGTGTTGGCAGCATTGGTGGTGGTAGCATTGGCAGTGGTGGACTGGCTGGTCCAGTCAGCTACAATGCCGCACCACAAGTCCAATACGATAAGGAGTTCTATTCATTCTATGCCAACGATGATGACTTCGATGACAAAGACGCTGCTCGTAAGATCGCTGCCTCGCTAAAGAAGAGCGTCCGTGTGATCTTCATCAAATCACCCGAGAATCGTGGCTATGAGAACGCAGTTCTGGCTTTGGCCAAGCAGGCTGCCGAGCAACAGACGGCCATCTATGTGTTGCACAAACAGCACGACCTTAACGAGCTGGCCAACAAATTCAATGCCGTTCGCAATAATAATAGCAAGAAGCCCGAGGTGCACTTCGTCAAGTACCGCACCCCTGAGGACGCTGCCAATGCGCAACGCGCCATTCAAAGCCAGTACGACTCATTGGGCGGCACATCCCAGTCGATTAATGGTGGTGTGGCCAATGCACTGAACTTTGCCTCTCGTTCCCCGGCCCCAGTGCAAATCGGTCAACCCCAGGTGCCCGACGCCAATTACTTACCCGCCTCGATTTTGCGACGTCTCCGTCTGCGCCATTAAAAGCGATTTGCGAGCGATGGAATAGATTTGCGAGATTTGGTAAAATGTTAATTTTCAATTGTTTTCGAATAAAAGTTAATTGTTTTTAATTTGAATGTAATTAGTATTTTATAAATAAAAGCACTAGAAGAATGAAAACTTGCTGTGGAGACCAAATTATTTATTTTGTCTATCAATGCTTATATTCTATAGTTGCAAGTCGTATTTTTCTTCATTTGCAATATAGGAAATAACTTTAAGCTGATAGCGAAAGAAAGGTATAAAATGTTTCAGTAATTCTCTGCAATTACTTATTTAACTTGGTCTAAGCTGCTAAGCGACATAAGCTGACATGAAAGTCTCGTGTCAGAATGTTTTTACCTTGATAAACTCCGAAACGACTGATCTAATTTGGCGTGATATAAAAGATTTTTAATTTAATTATTTATCGATTGGAAACTTGAATAGGGAATTTAGTATTTTTCAAAAATATTAATTTGTATTATTTCATCAATATGTTATGCATATGTACGTCAAAAAAAAGACTGCCAAAAATTGTGAGCAAAAATTAGAAAATAGAATGATTTGTTCACAAGAAGAAAGTTATTTAATAAATATTTGCAGGAATCTTTCAAATGTGCGAAGCTTAAAATTGATTTATACAAAAAGAGATAAAAACGTCTATTCATGTTTATACCCTGTACCCGTAGGGTAAAAAGGGTATATTAGGTTTGTGCAAAGTATGTAGCATGCAGAAGGAAGCATCTCCGACCCCATAAAGAATACATATTCTTCATCAGCTTGAAATCGATCTAGGCACATTTCAAAAAGTATTGGGACAGCAGATGAATGTTGATTGATTTAGGCCAATGTCTACCGAATGCTACAAAATCATGTACCAAATTGTTGCGGCATAAATATACAAGGTGTGTTCCAAAGTAAACAGGACAAAAAAAAAACGGAACAAATGGTTTTTTCGGCAAAATCAATTTATTTTATTCAAAGTAGTCTCCTTCTGCTTCAATACAGCTTTTTGCACGATCCAAAAGCATGTCGAACGAGTGTTTTAGCTCGTTGGCCGGTATGGCCGCTAGTATGCCGGTGCAAGCCTTTTGAATGGCCTCTACATCTGCATAACGCTTTCTTTTCATGGGCAAATGCATTTTTCCGAAAACGAAGAAGTCGCACGGTGCCGGATCAGGTGAATACGGCGAGTGGTTAATGGTTAAAATGTGATTTTTGGTCAAATAATCGGTCACAGGCGTCTATCGTCTGAGCAATTTTTGGTCGTCAGTCAATTTGTGCGGAACAAATATAATATGCGATAAATCGATGGAGATGTTCAATTCCATTTCCATCAATTTCAATGATGATTTCGGCTGATTTTTGATGAATTCACGCACAGTTTCGATGGAATTTTCGGTGATCACGAATTTTGATTGGCCCACATGTTGAACGTCATTTATGTCCTCACGACCATGCTATTTTATTCAAAATAGTCTCCTTCTGCTTCAATACAGCTTTTTGCACGATCCAAAAGCATGTCGAACGAGTGTTTTAGCTCGTTGGCCGGTATGGCCGGCAGTATGCCGGTGCAAGCCTTTTGAATGGCCTCTACGTCTGCATAACGCTTTCTTTTCATGGGCAAATGCATTTTTCCGAAAACGAAGAAGTCGCACGGTGCCATATCAGGTGAATACGGCGAGTGGTTAATGGTTAAAATGTGATTTTTGGTCAAATAATCGGTCACAAGCGTCGATCGTCTGAGCAATTTTTGGTCGTCAGTCAATTTGTGCGGAACAAATATAATATGCGATAAATCGATGGAGATGTTAAATTCCATTTCCATCAATTTCAATGATGATTTCGGCTGATTTTTGATGAATTCACGCACAGTTTCGATGGAATTTTCGGTGATCACGAATTTAGATTGGCCCACATGTTGATCGTCATTTATGTCCTCACGACCATGCTACGGGATAGGCAATCATAGCCATAAACTTGTTTCATCAATTGAAACATTTCGGTAAAAACCAATTTTAAAACAAAATTTAATGTTGGCTCTTTGTTCGAAGCTCATTTTCGCACCGATAACCCAAATATACTGACACTTAAAACGCAATAACTTCACTTCTAATCGATGAAATGTCATGAAATTCTCACTGGACAATCGATAAAGATTCTAACGCACCAGTCGACATATAGATCGCGCCACCAGAGGGCGTTAGATTCAAAAAGTCCTGTTTACTTGTAGTAAGACCGTAGTATTAAAACAATATTATAAATTTAAATATTTATTGGTATTTTGCATTTGTAGGAAAGTTTGTCGCCGATTTGTGGTTTGTAGTATAATCATATTGTATTCTTTTCATTAAAAATGATCGTGGCGCATTTAAAATGTAAGAAACAGAATTTATTTACGCATTAGTCAACAATAACTAGCTAGGATTAATATCAGTCAAAGATCGCTGGCTATTTCAATCGAATGTTCTAAATGAAACAAGCGCCTTAGACACGGCGGAAGATCGAAGTCGGCAAATAAGCATTGCCTGGGGCCTTGGCATTGACGGGACGAGCGGGTCCTTGCGATGCAAAGTTAAGCACGGGAGCAACACCACCATCGGCAGCACGGCTGGAGCCGCCCAATTGATCGTATTGGGACTGGATGGCGCGCTGAGCATTGGCAGCATCCTCAGGGGTGCGGTACTTGACGAAGTGGACCTCGGGCTTGTTATTGTTGTTGCTGCGAATAGCATTGAGTTTGTTGGCCAGATCACCAATATCAGCCTGTTTGTTGAGCACATAGATGGCGGTCTCCTGCTGGGCAGCCTGTTTGGCCAGAGCCAGAGCAGCATTCTCCAGGCCACGGTTTTCGGGTCCCTTAATGAAGATCACACGCAGTCCCTTGTTCAAAGATCCTGAAACCTTTTCCAAAGCCTGGGGCTCATCAAAGTCCTGTTCGTTAGCGCTGTAGGTGAAGAACTCCTTCTCCAATTCAGCAGCTGGGGCAGGTGCGTTGTAGTTAACAGGGGAATCCAGGGAGCCGCCTGACAAGCCACCGAGATTGCCCAAGCCAAGACCTCCGCCGATGCTGCCACCTCCAAGGCTGCCACCTCCAAGACTGCCACCTCCAAGGCTGCCACCGCCAAGACTGCCACCTCCAATGCTGCCACCACCAAGGCTACCGATGCTGCCACCTCCGATGCTGCCACCACCAATGCTGCCGATACTGCCACCACCGATGCTGCCACCACCAAGGCTGCCGATGCTGCCACCACCAATGCTGCCACCGCCGAGGCTGCCGCTGCCCGGGCTGAAGGAGAGGCCGGAGTCGGAGTGACCAACTGGCTGATAGTTGTAGCCCAGCTTGTCGGCGCTGGCAACAGCCACTAAGCATAAAACCTGCAGAAGAGAACGAATTTAGTAATCCTTAGACCGGTACGGGTGGTATTCCTTCGATTCTTTGACTTACAATAAATGCGCGCATCTTGAATCCAACGGAAGTTCTTTGACTGTAAACGTTCAGTTGTGTCTGATGTTTGCATCACCGG
The DNA here is from genome assembly GCF_003285725.1 of Scaptodrosophila lebanonensis. Lineage (NCBI taxonomy): Eukaryota > Metazoa > Arthropoda > Insecta > Diptera > Drosophilidae > Scaptodrosophila > Scaptodrosophila lebanonensis. Next base: position 15,989,563 of record NW_022060538.1, read on the forward strand.
ATCTCTGATATTTATACGAAAACCACCGAACCGTGTCACTCGCTGCGCTCAAGTTCATGCAGATCTGCGCGGCCGCAGTCGTGGAGCTGTTGTTGTTGTTGTCAGTTTCAGGCATTTTGCAGCAACTTCTTTGCTGCTTTGTCTTTCGAAACGTTAGCCACCATCGAATGGAGGCACCAAAGAGATAAAACAATGGCGCCGCCGCCGCCGCATCTCACATATACTCGAACACACGATCACACAGGCAATACAGTTGAGACGCAGACAAAGCGCATTTCGACTTGTCGGCCCATTCTTGCAAATGTTGTTGATGGCTCGATTATGCTAATGCGCCCCAGCCCTAGTCCAAGACCAACTACTTTGCTAGGCCTCTTTCCATTTAAGCGATGTGCACTTAACGAGCGCCTAACCTCTCGGCATTGCATGCCATCGTTTGTGGCCGATAGCATGTAATTTGATCGACTGACCAGCAGGCTCAGCAGCAAACTTGTTTGGCAAAAACCCATAAATGGCCATCGTTTCAAAAAATAAATAATTTTCTTCATATTTTTGTATGCTAAAACAGTTGACTAGACCAGCGATAAATACCAAGTTTCGCTTTGGCGGCGATCAAAACAAGTTCGAGCATCGACTCGATAGAGACCAGCGCGAGTTTTCTACATTTTTATATTTTTGGACACCCATCTAGCTCTTTAGTTAGTTGGAAATTCCCAAAAGTTTATTGTAGCCAGTTTCGTTGGACGCTTTTGTGAAAGATTTTAGAGCAAAAAATAAAAGGAATAAGTTTGCAAAACCAAATTCCATTTGCCAAATTATAGTTGATAAAAGGCTCGTATTAAAAGAAACAATCGATGAGAGAGCCAAAGCCAACGAAATCATAAATCAATTTTAGCTTCCCAACGCATCCAAAAGCCCTTCCCCTTTGTGTCACCTACCCACCCATTTTATCTCACCTATCACACCAATTAGAAGCCATAAAGCTAACAACCGTTTCGCCCTTGAAATTTTACTGTTGACACCTAAAGCTATCGGCAGTAATCAGCTGGCGCCAGCCAGTTGTTTAATCTGATCAGCGATTATCACGTTTTTCATCATGCTTTATTGATGCCATAAAAATTATTGTTTTGCTATTGGGGCTGTGTTATAGATAAATAAAAATATAAAAAAACGCTAACAATTTTGAATTGATTTGCATAATTAAATGGCTCCAACGAAAATCATAAAATTATCTCCATATGTGGAGAGATATTTGCAAAGCAAATGCGGAGAACGCCAAGCAACATGACTAAAATATGTGTTAAATGAAAAGATTTAGCTATAAGTAGTTTGGAAGCTGACAAATTGACTAATCCTTATTTTCTAAGAAGACTTTGATTCATAAACTCATCACTCATTCATTTCAATTTCTATTTAATTTTTAGAATAAAAGGCACACTAAAAAGACATGTGTCCATGTGTCCAATGTGTCCATGAACAATTAAGTTAATTATGCAAATAGCCATTTAATAATCGTTTTTCAATTGTTCCTGTGCTTAGCTTTAAATACTAGGAAATTCATTGGAAAGCTTTTGAGGCGTAGAGTGAAGAACTATTAAATGAAATCGTGTGATTAAAATTGCAACCTTCGTTATTTAAACAAAAATAGTTCAATAGGAGAATAGAAATTGAAAAACACGCATAACTTATGTATGTATATGTATATGTACATGTGTACGTCGTAATTGGAATACTGAAGTCCACCCGAGTTTAATTTCATGTTACTCGACTCTTCTTGTTTGTCTGCTTCTGTATAATTGCCATCCTCTAGTGAGATCCTTCTTCATTGAATGCTTATGAAAATATATAGTATTCAAGTATATGTTTATTGGTTTCTCGCACTCGTTAAAATGCCCAACCTCATATATAATAGGTTTGTTTTTGTTTTTCATTTGCTGAACAATGACTCCACCTTAGCCCCCAACTGTTGCTGCTGACGCTTCACCCCTTATCGCTGCCTCGACTGTCGCCGGCGGCAATGTCATATGGAAACGATACAAATGTAAACACAATAAAACAAACTAGCTACAATTTCAAGGTCTCGGACACAAAACGCACACACGCACATAAAACTGCACGCGGTAGCGACATAAAAACAGGTCACAAATATGCTGAGGGTGTCGAACGCACACATACATACATACATATATACTTACATACATGCATACATACTATATACAAATGATAAAAGTTGCTAGACAACGTCGACACACCAATAAATAAAATGCGGTCAGTCCGCTCAACTGACCGCCCGCTCTATGCAAATGGAGCTTTGGACCAGAGCTAGCAAAGCAGACTAGGCTGTATCGATCTATTTACAAATCTGTCAAACTTTTCGTGTGCGGCCAAAGTGACAATATAATTTTTATCGCCCGACCAGCGATAACAATAACAAAACAGCAGCAGCAGTCTCAGCATCGCCGCTAGAGATGAGCAAGACTTTCGCTTCTGAGGGCCGGTCCAGGCCGAGCATAAAAGTTGTGCACGTATCTATCTGTATAAATGAATATCTGAAACGATTTAATTGAAGTATTTTTTGTTTTATTTATTATTTGTATTTAACATCATTATTCATTAACATTTTGGCATTTAGGATAGGAATCGTCGTATTCAAATTAGGTGCGTGAACATTAATTTCGAGGTCCACGCTCATCTCTAGCAGCATTTACGCCAACACCATCAAATATTTAATATATGCAGATATTGTAACTTGCTGCCAAATCGGTTGGACAGTTTCGGTAGATCTCGCTGCTGCTTTTAGTGCCTAAACGAAACTGTCGCTGGTCTTGTATTCGCCATAAATTGGAGCATTAAGAAATTCTCGAAATCAAGCGCTTTGTTTCAACAAATTGGCAATTTTTTTTGCTGCAACCGTTGACCAGTTTATTTGTTTGATGTTGATTCTTTCTTCTATCTATTTATACTCTGTACATGAAATGTACAAGAGTATATTAGGTTTGCGGGAGCTGAAAAATGTAACAGGCAGAAGGAGGCGTGGCAGACCCCACAAAGTATATATATTCTTGATCAGCATGACGAGACGAGTCGATCTAGCCCTGTCTGTCTGTCTGTCCGTCTGTCCGTCTGTCCGTCTGTCCGTCTGTCCGTCCGTATGAACACCTGGATCTCAGAGACTATAAGAGATAGAGACACCAAATTTTGCACGAAGATGCGTTATGTGTGTATTCTATACGAGTTTGTTTTATTTTTTTGATTTTCCCCCCCACTTCCCCCCTATGGGGGTTTTCCCGATTTTCCATTCGTATAATCGCCTATATCTCGGAGACTATAAGACCTAGGAACACCAAATTTTAGTCCCAGATGCCTTATGTGAATACGCAGAAAATGTATATTTTGGAATTCCCCTCCCTCCCCCCTCTACCCCGCAAATCGTAACTCCCGTAATTCTTGGAATTTCGAACTAAAATTTTGGAAATACCCCCAGTTAGTTATTATGTGTCCGTATGCCAAATTTCATTATGATAGACCGATTTAACAAGAAGTTATAGCCATAAATATATTTGCTGATGCAGCGCTGCTGCAGCGCTGCTCAAGCGCTGCCCGCGGCTGTTGTTGATGTTGCTGTTTGGTTGACTGCGAAAATGCTTACACAGACACGAATTGATGCGCATAGGCATACATACACTCACACAGACGCAATTGCTATGTAAATGTGCAATTATACACCCTTTACGTGAGTTCGAATACCGAGAGAGGTAAAATCGATCAAATTTTATTTTTTTTTTTTCTTAATTTTTTTTATTTTCTATAATTATTGTAAACATATGTACAGAGTATTTCAAAGTCGGGACACCCGACTTTAGCTTTTTTACTTGTTTTATTTTTTCATTGCGAAACTTTTAGCTGACTGGCTTTTAAAATCATTTTTACGATCTGTTGCCATTGTTTGAATTCCTCATTGTGTTTTGCAAAAAAATATTCATATAATTTCCGCATACCAATAAAATGAAATAAAACCAAAAAGAGTGACAAAAAATGTGCGCATAGTTGGTCATAAAATAAAATGGAAATTTATAAAATTTGATATGCAAATAAATTAAGGCAATTATTTAATGTACCACAGAATGCAAAAAATGCAAAGCAAACGAAGTGAACAGTTATTTATTCGAGCAGTGGCATGTGTTTCTTTTTTACAATTTCATAAATGGGTTTGCACTTTATTTTCCATAAATCGTGAACGTTGTGTTAGCAATCAAATAGCGATACTGTTTATTTCGGCAAATTGGAACAAAAATGATTAACGTTTATATAGGCATTGCATGAGCTTTACTTCACTTAACTTTTTACTTTCCTTTTGCTAGTTAATCAAGCGACAAAAGCGATACAACAAATTGGCGACGACGTTGCCGAGCAAAAGTCAAACCACTTGCAGTGAGTAGGGAGGACGCATAAAAACAAAGCCCTTACATAAATTGTGCGCTTATTGTGTATGCCTCAACGCCCTCAAGTAGGCAATAAATTATTTTCGAGCATGCAAGTGCCACAGACGCGACTTGAGCCATAGGCAGAGGACTTGGGCTTAGGCTTAGGCATAAAACACCCGGCTTAGGCTTAGAACATTGGCGCCAGCTAAGTCTAGTCCGTGGCGCAGCTGACACTTTTGTGCCTGCTTTGCTTTTTATTTTAATTGCGAGCATATATCTAAATACGAGTTTTTGTGGGTACATATGTATGTATGTGTGTGGGTGGGGGTGTGTGTGTGTGTGTGTGTGTCCCACATAATGCTATATGTGTGCCCATTATACGCCAAGCAAAAACTACACGATGTTTTTCAAACTCGTTTGGGCGTAAGGACAGTAGCAAGCAAGCAAGCACTTTATGAGCAGCAACGCGGCTCTAATGACAACAACAACATTTAGTACAAATACAAAAGCAACAACAACAGTTGCAACAACAATATGGCACACACTGACAGCCACGCAACTTGCATGTGCAAATTGTCGTTTAATTTATTAAGCAACGAGAAGCAGACGCTGGCAATAGCAGCACTAACATCGCAATTTCCATTAAATATAAACATACAAAACACTAATTACACACACACTCACATAAAATATACATATATGTATATATATACTTTACTACATATACACTTCCCTGAGTACAAAATGTAATTAGAAAATAGAACACACACGCACAGACGCCGAAAATGAAGCATGTTAGTGACATAAATTTGAAGCTGTGGTGCAATGGCCATCCCTCCGTGTTACGCTGCGTATGCGTAATGAAACCCATAAACATTACACTAAAAACTGAAGCGGTATGACATAATTGACAACAAATAAACGCTTTGATCATCGGCATTTAGTTGTTAGAACCTGTTTGTGATCCGAATAGAAAGACTTGGCCGCTGACCTCAAAAGGGACAGGCAAAGGGTCGTTTCAACTTCAGAGCGTTTCTCGCTGCAACGTGCGGGTTAACAAACTGGTTGACCCCCAATCGAGCTGTCACTGGTCTGGCACAAATATTCACACACATACGCACACCCGCAATACATGCTGCGATCATTATGAAAATTTATAGGCGTCTTGAACTTGAGCCTCTACGCCTCCCTGCCGCTTTTGTCTCATTTGCATATCTAATGAATTCAATTTTCGGCTGCACGCCGATGCGAAGCCATAGGCTGGTCGCCCGCAGAGCGGCCCGTGGCCAAGTCCAACCAGTACATATCTGACAACTAAAAGACTGTTTCCGACAATTTAAACATAATTTTGACATAATACTATTTTAAACTTCAATTAAACGTATAATTTAATGCCGTTTAATTACATAAATTGAAAATGCGAAATTAAAAAGAGGAATTAATTAGTACAATATTAAACAGCCTACCAGATAATAAGTTCAGGATATGCGATTACTCGTACATTGAGAGAATGATCTTTTTTTATACTTTACACATAACATTTATTTAGTTCAGTAGTAAGATAATTAAATAATGACTATTCAGCTTAAATGGACAATCACAAAATGACTTGACAAGTTTAACAACTGCAAATTAATTCACTAAAAAGCGAAATATTTTATTGATATCTATACCTTACCTTTATTAGAGTGGAAATCATTTTTGCTGGAAGGAGCATATTTATCTTCAAAATTAAATTATAAAAAACAGTGATGGGTATACAGCTTATTAGCTTTGCCTTTAGTATATTGATTTTAGTTCCAGTATACATTTTGAAAATGACTCATATGAGGAAACGGATATTGAGATCAAAGTAAAACAGTAGACACAGCTAAATATATTAGAGTTGTACAGTTAAGACAGATGCTTTAAATATGAATAACCAATTCTATTTAAAAGTTAAATCACAAACCGTCCTTTCATAAGCCTTCTCGCTGACAGAGGTATCAAAAGAACTCCAGTTAATGCATCTAGTAATAGATAAGCCTTTTAAATACTATATAAGAGTATATTGCATACATGCTAAATCGACTTGCGCTGCTTTTGTCTCTTCAGCAGCAGAGCAGAGCTCATGTTTAATTAAATGGCAAGAATTGAGCAGGAAGAACAATATTAAAACAACAAACAAAAAAATTGCCACAATACCAAGCAAAGTGAGGCACATAAATAAATTGCCGCTTAAGTCGTGTTGAAGAGCCAACCATCAGAGCCCTCTAGCCAGCCCAGGGCATTGTTGTTCCCTATTGTTGCGACACTTTGAATCGCTGTTGTTATTGTCTGTAGAGTACCTTCTCGTATATACTACCGTAAGTACCAGAATTCTAGCAGGGAGGGAGCTGGTGGGAGAGCGCTGAAAATATTATTGTTGCGTTTTATTTACTTAGGGAAAATTATTCCGGCTTCCTAACGAATTCACACTGTGTCTGCCGTGGCTGACGGTGCTCCTAGAGTCTAACGTTTACTGTTAGTACGTGTCTAGCAATATGTCTGTTTGTCTTTGCATGCGTTATATGTCTGTTGTGTCTGTGTGTTGCGTCTCAAGTGTTTGCCTGTTGACAATAATTTGGATTTTATGCGTGCTAGCAAGACGATACTCGTACTGTCTCAGCATTTCCTTTTTCCTTAATTTTTAAAAGACATTTCTGTTGATCGTTTTTTTTTTTTTTTTTTTTTTTTGTGTTTATATGTACTTATAAGTATACGTATGTGTGTGTGGGTGTGATTCAAAATGTGATTTTATAGCATGCTTGAATTTAAGTGGGGAGCAGGCACACACACAAATTGCTTTATGCTGAGCGACACACATTGCGTATACGTACTGTGCAGATGCGGGGAAACAAGCTTAAAGCAACGACCTGACATACCTTAAGTTAAGTTGAGGTATCTCTTGTCATTTTGTATTTTCCTGCTATTGTGTACACTACATATTCGCTTTTGCTTTCGCTTTTGCCCTGCTCGGTCCAAAAAACGCCCTCAACTTTCGCTAGCTTTTATTTATGCGCCGCACATGACAATGAGCTGGCAAACATTTGCCCTTCACATCGCAGGCAGCCACGCCCAAAATGCCAGCACTCGTCACGTTTACAACGGCACTATCAGGAACACCATGAGCATGGAGTAGAAGGTGGAGAGGGGTGGGGGGAGCATATATTAAGTGCTGCCATGTTGTTATGTTAAAAGTGGCCTTAGCACGTGTGCCAACGCAGCCGCCAAAACGTTCGCGTTACATCAACGTCTTCGACTATTCAATGCGTTATTTGATAAGCAGCAGGCACTTCGTTTAATAAAACCCACCGAGGTGTACAGAAAGAAGAGAGAGGGACCGAGTTCAGGAAAGGGGCAGAAACTACCAAACGATGTAATAACAATTCCTGCAACGTATTCTCTTGCTGTCTTTCTTTTTGTTGCTCGTATTGCTGTAGCCAGCACTTTCTAGTTGAGCTTTAGACGCCTGCTCTGTTTAATCAATCAGCCAGGGCAAAAAATAGTATAGTCTGCGATGTCTGCGTCACGTGCTTACTATATCCTTGTCTAAGCATTAGCCGAATGACTAAGCCACATTTATTTATGAAGTTGCTTCCATGATGGATAAATGGTCACCAAGCTCAGGCACCAGCCCTCCCGCTCATTATTGGCTGTATTCAAAAATGATGGCGCATTAGTATTTGCACGATGAATAGTGTAAATACCAAATTGTGAATGCCATTCCACTCGCCGAAACTGATGTCGGCCCCCCGCGTACGTGAGCCTGCGGTAATGCTCCTACCAATGCCCATACCTCCTGCAGTTGGCCAACACGTTTCTATCCATGTATTCGTATTATTATTACTTGTTGTGGCGTTTCTGTTCAATCAAAAAGGATCAGCTTGGATGTGACCAGAGATCAGGTGTTTTGCCTTCTGCATGTCACGTTTGAAATTTATTTGCCAGCTGGAGAAAGGCCTTTAATTCAAGCGCGACCAGGTCAGAAAAGCGGCCATGTAGTGGCTGTTGAGCAGAAATTCAGAAGCAGCCAAAGCGAATAACAAGGACATATTAACATCTCATGCTGATCACATAATATTTATCCAACTACTGCTTACTGTTCAATCAAATTCAAAACTTGTTAGCCATTCGCAATTGTCATTAAATTGAATAAATGTTCAATCAAGGACATTTCTTAAATAAAGACTAAAGAGAAAGGAAAAACGTCTAGTATTGAAAACGAATAGCAATAGCAAATGCACTTCAATCACTTTTATTCATTTATATTTTCTCATATATGTATTTCTTCCTTTCGTTCTCCTAGCAACTATAGCCATGTCCGTGTGTTCATCCATCTGTTCGTCAGAAGGCATGCCAGGATATCCGAAAGAAGTGTTTATGTTTTTTATGTCAATTTTTAAGAAATACCTGTTTATGCAAGTGTTTTTTTTCTACTAAAATTTTAGTCTGAGCATTTGCTTAAATCAAGCACTCCACAGAAGGAAGGCTAGTTTTGCTTACATATAGTATATATATTATTATGAATGAAAGGATTCTTTACCAAACAAATATTGGTAGTGATACACTCTTTAAAATCTGTATCACGATTTAATTTGTTTATTAGCTTTAACTGTCGAGAGACTTCCTGCCATGATAGTTATGTAGGTTATTTCATTAAAAAGTTCAATTTAAATTTTTTTTTCATTAATTTATTAGGATTTTTGGAAAAATATGTACTTAATGAAGATTGCAATATATCGGTCAAAGATAGTATATACATAAGTAAAATTTTGAAGCATTTATTTTAGTCTATAGAGAACGCAAAAAGGCATCATTTGCTTGGGTTAAAAATTGATTTATTGTGGTAGGTTTCCTCTCCAATGAATCCCTATTTCTCTCTCCTATTCTCTCATTATAAAATAAACAAGGCCAAAAAACAAAAATTTTCGAACATCACGTGGAGCTGTCAAGTGTGGAAATTGGCGTTGCTCTTAGCCCTGGTGCCGCTTATCAATATTTGCTCAGTTACAAGACACATTTTTGTATTTTTGCATTTTCCGTTTTATTTTCACAAATTCGCGTTGACTGCGGGCAAAGGAAGGCAAATAAGAAATTCCAAAGTAATCAAAAACTCATTGTGCTTGCTTGCTGAGACAACACCCTCCTCCCCCCCTCCTCCACCTCTCATCCACTTCTCACTCCACCTCACTACCCACGCTCTACTGGGCAACTATATTTTTATGCGCATGCTTCGGCTTATTGCAAATTGTTTGGGGCGCTAAGCGAAAGCTCCAAAAAAACGCACAGAGCACACACTTTGGCCATTTAGACTGAGCATTCAATTGACGTTAAGCTGGCGCAGCAAATTGTAGCTGGTAATGGCCGCATGCCAAGTAACAGCAACGTCAACAGCAACAACAATTGCCACTCATATAATGTCTTAGATCCAGACACGCCTACTGCACTGGGAACGCAAACTTTTTAAATTTTTGTTTTCTCTGCCTGTTTTTTTTTCTTTTTAGCAAATATGCTTTTATAGTGTGACGCTGTGGCCTCTTTTTGGCGTCTCCCCGCCTAGTTAGCCAACGCCTCCCCCTCATTGACACTTGTAACAAGTTGTGGCGACGACATTTTGTGCTCGCATTTTGTTTGCCTGCGCCTTTGCTTTCAGCGCTGCGGCTATTGAGCGAATTTTTATATTTATTTATATGAAAACTTTGGCCAGCAATTTTCGAGTACATAAAGGAAATTTGTTTTACGTTGCGCTATTTTGTAAAATGGCCACTTAAATGTAGCCACGGCGACGAGTTGCGAAAGAAATGGCATCTAGAATAATGAGCTGTTTGGGGGCAAATGAATAAAAAGTGTTGCTCGCTTATAGGCGTCTCGTCTCCTAAATGTATGTATACGCTCACGTACAAGGCGCATTTTGATTACGCCAGGCAGGCTGCCATGCAGCGTGAACATCCGCCTGTCACAAAGATAAACGCCCAAATTTATTACCACCCATGGTTTATGAGCGCCATCCAAACGTAATTGCAGCTGCGTTTGTGTGATTTAAATTTGATGTAGCCTCAAGTATCTTACAAGTACGACTAGGCTTAGGTATTTTTGTGCAAAAGTCGACTCAGATTGGCACATTGCGATGACTTTCTTAATGGCAATTTGGAATATAATCGAATTTGCCAGCCAGCTGAGTCGGGCAAGCTGCTTTAAGCTACTTTAAATTACATGAACAATCAGCAACCGGCAGTCACCAACCACCAACCACTAACCACCAACCACTAACCGCTAACCACCAACCACCATCATCAGCGCCTTCAAGTACAACAACACAGACAGGAGCTAGGGCAGTAAAGCTAGTACTAGTCTCGGCCATTCCATTTGCGCCATATCACGTTGGCTTTCAGCGCAGCTAAGCACTCTGCAAATAAAAATTTATTGACCCAAGCAATTACCGCTAATTGAGTAAATAAACAATATTTTAACATGCGTTCTGCTACATAAAATTAAAGGTAATAGCAGGGACAACCACCACGACAGCAGCAATGTTGCCATTGCTGTTGATTATGTATGTGTGAGTTGACTTTGGCTTTTCTGTTTTCCATTGGGGACAACAGCAGGATAAGACGACAAAGCAAAAACGTGCACCGCAATAACACTAACAACAATGTGCAAACTGTCACCAAGAATTGCGCTCTGCAAGAATTTCTACCGCCATACAAATTAAGTTGCACCAAGCGACGATCTAAAGTTGTTTCTCAATTGAGATGATGAACAGTACGAGTTGAAATATACATCACGAGGTAGACGTGATGGAGAAATGTGAACAAATTGTGATAATACCTATAGAAATGGAAGTATGTTTATTTGTCTGCTTGTTGGGGTAAAATGTCGGTCAAATCATAACACTCCTTTAGCTAAGAAAGAGATCTGCAACTTGCACTGCAACTTGGGAGCACTTTTTGGCATCAGATCTTAGACGGCGTGTCTCAATAACAAACTATGGATGACCAAACAGTGAAATGAAAAATTGGTTTGTTGTGGATATACAAATTGCATATACGGCATGTATATCCCAATTCTAAGAGTAATTACTGCGTCCTCACTTGAATTGCAAATACACTACAAATCTTGCGATATCTGTGTAAAAAGCAAAGCAAAAATGAAAAAATGCAAGAGACACTAAGCGAAAACTGAAGCGGCAGTTGTCATAAGTGAAACTAAATCACAAGTGCATGTTGGGACCTGGATGGGTAGTTGGTGAACATGGCGAGTGTGTGGGACAAGGCAGGAGATTAGAGTGGAGTGTTTTACATTTTGTGGCGAGAAAGACTCGCATTACAAGCTCGGACACGACAACATTGATGTATTTGCTGTGCGTGCCACGGAGTCCGGAGACACAGAACCAGGCGCACTGTTCATTGCAAACAAATGGTGAACAGACAAAAGCCGGAATTACAACCACTCCGAAGTTGGTGAGAAATTTATATGCAAACATGGACCATGACGACGGCGGTAGCTGAGGCTGTGGCTGTAGTTGTGGCGATGGCGATGAAGTCCTTGTGGCAGCACATGCACGGACAATGACAAGCAACTCGTGCGTGCATCTGTATCGAAACGGTACTCAAAAATGTTTTAAAAGATTGTGCTGTGGGAAAGGGACCGGCTCTTTCATTGAAACGACTTAATAATTCAATGCAAAACTTGGCGGCTGCTGCTCAATTTAAAAAGTAAACAAAAATTGCTACAAAATGAATTTTTATTATATGCAAATGACCTGCCACAACTGTCATACCATGAGCTGGTGATATTTGAAAGCGCACCCCTACATCCCCTCGAGTCCGCCTTCAACATCAACCTCGCTCTCTTGGTAGCTGACCTGCCCCCTCTACCAGCTACCATCTACCAGCTGGCAACTGCCAACTGCATGCAGCCAACAGCGCGTATGTATGCAAATTTTCATTAAAATTTTGCGGCGTAGCCGCTATGCGAAGCATTTGTTATTTTTGCTGCTGATGTTGCAAATGTTCGGCAGACAAGAGTCAAAAATTGCTGAAACGTGCACTTGTAGCCCACAGACAAACAAAAATAGCAAAAAACAATTAAATTTTGATTAGAAATCACACGTGCTTTGAAGTGCGATATGCTTGCATCGTGCCACGACAAATGAAACGCGCGTGAAAATGTCAAGGGTTCGGAGGCACCTTGGGGAGCTGTCGCAGTCGATTTTCAGCAGCGTCCTAACGAGCAGCGAACAACGGGCTGCGAGATGATAGAAACTGTAAGTGAACCGCCATTGCTCACTGATGTTGTTTTACACACTCTATGTGTGTGTGTGTGTGTGTGTGTGTGTGTTTGTGTGTGTGTGTGTGTGTGTGTGCGTGTGTCTCTTTGTGCAAGTCCGTTTGTTTTATGCAAAACTCTTACTCGTCTCACATTTAGTAGTAAATGTTTTTATGTGTCCGCCGCTGCTGCGCAAAACACTTTAGCACCACTGTGCGACATAAATTCTCAGCGACAATTTTATATCGCCCACATGCCCGTCGAATTATCGAGCTGCGTGTCTTTGTCCGTAGACACACAGGAAAAAACAAATGAGAAGGAGCATCGGAATATGCCAAAATAATAAAAATTAAAGTTCGGACTTATTCTTACCAATTGAGATAGGAACGTCCTACTGTTTTTTTTATTAAAAAGCATCTTCCATATTCTCTATTCCTGACTCGTGACTGATGAAACACCATGAGGTTATTCACTAAAACGGTTTTTTAAACAAACACAAAAAATCATACCCTTACTATTTACAATAAGATATATAAATGATAAGTCGTAAGTAAGAATTTTCACTCTTATTCTTTAAACATAAGCTTTTTAAAGCCCTAGCTAAAAATTCTTCCATTAGAAAGCCAAAGAAAAGAAACGTGTCGAACGAGTGGGCGGGATGGCCTTCTGTATGTCAACCCTGTTAGATGGCGACTATGTCCATACGAGTATAAGGTTTTCCTTTTACCAGTAAATGCACTTTTCCAAGAATGTAAAAGTCGCACGGCATGAAATCAGGAGAATAGAGGGGTTGTTGATGGTTAACAACGATTTTTAGACAAATGTTGATAAATAAATTAGTTTCGGAGTGCTCTAACAACTATGCACAGCCAGTTCGCCATAAACGAGTGTTAGAAGAGAGATGAAGACGAAAGAAATATGTGACGACATTAGGACGACGAAAGGTGCAAGACACATTCCCAAATACATTTACATATTATTAATTTAATCAAATCAAAAGGAACAAATCCATGTCTGCTGAACTGGCTTAATTAAGTTTTTATAAACTATCATATAACATTTCACTTGGCTCTTTCAATTACGTTGAATTGAAACAGGATATTTTTTCTTTCGGTGCAAGTGGGACTGCGTATGTGGCGCATGTGAGATGCAAGCCCAAATAAATAAAATCAGACATATAGTACGTCTATATACAATTTTGATGCCAGTGCCAAGGATCTTTTGACTGATGACATACGCAACGCCCACATCGCCACGTTGCCACACACAAATGAGGTGCACAAAGGGAGTTGACGTAGTTGCGGCGCATAAAAACAACAACAGCAGCAACAATAACGACCAGGTACCACATAAAAATTTGGCACTGCTCAACTCTGTGTGTCTTGAACACACAATGTGAAATTGTGTGTGCGCTCCATTGTGGGCGCAACTCAAAACAAGGCATAAAAGGCGCTTTTAGGTTTGCGAATGAGTCCCAGATTGCAAAAAGGCCAGCAATATGGGAGTTGGGTGTGCAATTTAAATATGCATGTCCAGTTGGTGAAGGCGAAATTGCTAAATGGGCTGGGAATCTTCCATTATTGACACTGCACAATATTGTTGCTAGAGAGAGAGAGAGAGAGGATTTTAAACTCACATTGCACATTCCTCTTTGATTGCCAGATATGCAACCTTATCAATGATTCACCAAATGAGAACTTATAATTTAAAAATGTATACCCTGCACTCCCTCCGTCATAGCCCTTCAATATTCCTGTTCTGGCATTATAAAAAAGTTATAAATGCTAAATTTGAAACTTGGCATACGGACACATATTGACTAACTGGGGGTATTTCGCGATTTCTATGGGAGAGGGGGGAGGGAGGTAAATTCCAAAATACACATTTTCTGGTATTCACATAAGGCATCTTGGACTAAAATTTGGTGTCCGTAGGTCTTATAGTCTCCGAGATATAGGCGATTATACGAATGGAAAATCGGGAAAATAGGGCGGAAAATCAAAAAAATAAAACAAACTTGCGTGACCATATATACGTGAGAATTAAAATTCATCTTATATGAATAATGTGTTTTTGAGTGGTCTAAAGTCCTTTTTCCTGCCAGGTTTAAGTCCAAGTTATTTTGTTTCACTTGCCGGATAAGTCACTTGGAGATTCTTTTTGATGGCTAAGCATAGGCATAGGAAATCTCGTTTGTAAATTATTTAACATGTGTTTACAAGTCAATTCAATATTGGCGATTAATATTAGAGCTTTATAGTCTCCTAAAAAATATAATAAGTCCTTAAAGCTGGGAAAGGAGATCCAAAAACTACATTTTGTTAGAAATCTTTAAGTGCTGCTCATATTTTGCTGAAATTTGAGGATTTAAATTTTATAACAGATGATTCGGGCTTTGTTGCATTCCGTAACTAAGCTTCTTTTTTCAGATTAATGAAAATTTATGAAATGTAATTTTTAGCCAACTGGGTTGCCAGTTGCAAGGCTCATATGCCCAAGCTGCCGCAGTTGTTTCTTCTGCTCGCATTTGCTTTTTTCGGACCTAGGACCCGAAATATACTCTTTAGGATGTGTGTGTGTGTGTGTGCATACACTATATACGATTAGTATGTGTGCGTGTGGGGCACGTCAACAGCACCTGCATGGGTACAGTTTTAAATAATTAAAAGCAGAGTGTTAGCCGGAGCCATGAAATATCTGGCAAGCACTTGGTTTGCAACATGTCAGACGAAACGGACGCATGCCGGCTATGCAACAGACCGTGTTGCTTTGGATGTAAAATGTGCCAGCTAGTCGTAATTGCAACGCCCAGGCTTCAATGCGAGGGAAAAGCCAAAACCACATCCTCCACAGCGTATTTTAGCGTGGCCACCCACATGCTCTTAAACAAACATGGAGTCGGGCAGACACGCCCACACAATCTTAACTACTTTATGCAAGTGCAAGAAAACAAATGAATTTCATTTCCGACAAATTTGAGTTGTGGCAAAAAGATTTGCAAGAAAAACTATGAAAATGGCTTAGCTTAACTTTCCCTGACAACTTATTGTGTGCTTTATTCTTGCATTGCCACGGCAAAGCCGCAACTAATTACAACAAAAATGTCATTAGTTTCAACTTGTCGGCCACACAGCGACAAAAGTTTTCTGTTCATGTTTTGCCACTTAGTGGATACATGGTGTCGCCTCCGGCCACACCCTCTGCCCCCGCTCAGACGAAGCTCGCTGCCTGCCCCACCATTTTTTCCGCGCCCATTCGTTTCCGTAGGATTTTGCAGTCACGTCGCTGCCGGCCGAAGGCCCATTTCCTTAACCATATCCAAGCCTGAAGCCATTCGGTTGGCTCGCTGCCAGCCACGTTGGCTTTTATGGTTGATACAGCAGATACTCTTATAGAGTCATGCATCCTGCAATTGAATGGCCGACTCCGGTGCCAGTTGCCTGTCCATCGACCCACCAACCCACCAACCGACCAACCGACCACCCGCGCAACCGACTCAACAGTTGGCATTGACCACATTAGCGTGCCTCGCCTGCCACGCGAGGGGGTGCAACAGGCAGGGCTCGTTGACAAATGAATTATGTTTCCGTTGCATTTGCAGGCAGGTGCAGCAACAAGTTTGCGATGCAGACTGCGGAACATTCAACGAGCGATGCAATTCAGAAAGCAATAAGCAACTTTTTATTACTTTTTAACAGCTATAAACAATTCCACGAATTCATATTACCCGTATTTCCAGGCCAATTTGGATAAACATTATTGCCAAAGCTATGCTATACGAGAACTTTCTTATAAATAGAAAAATCGTGTTAAAAGTTGCATATTTTACCGAAACAGCTCCATAATTTTGAAACGAGAGATTATCATAAAGACGGTCACTAAGATAAATATAAGCAAGCAAAATATGTAGTTGTACAGGTATTTGTCTCTACTTTGTAATAAATAGCTTAATAACTAGATCTGAAAAGAACTGATATATATTTTTTCATCTTATTCGATTGCTTTATGCAATGATATATCTATGCCTGAATCAATTTTAATTCAATCTCAGTTATGAAGAACAATGATTTGCAAAAAGTTGAGTCCAGTACTAAGAACACTAAACACTGTTTAATATAACTACTATAAGCAAACAAAGTTGTGCGAGCTGCACTCTTAGAGACCCAAAACTAGAAGTAGCCCAAGGTAACACTACGTGGCACGAGCAACACGCACGAAAAACACGCACAAAAAACACGCACGAAAAACACGCACGAAAAACACGCACGAAAAACACGCACAAAAAACACGCACGAAAAATTTTCGTCAAAAACACAAAAATAACAGGACCTTCATAGACAATTGCAAAAGCTCGAATTATTTCTGCATATTCATGAGTTACTATACATATCTTAAATATTCCATGCATTTGAATGTTTTGTTTTTAATTGTTTAGTAAACAAAAATACTTAATTTGCCTGTTTATTTTTTTGATTATAAAATAATAATGGAACAACAAATAAATAACACCTACGCTGCGTTTTTCCAAAGGGCGAGGCCACGACATTTAAATTAAGTTGAACTAAAGGACGATGCTTTAAAAATAATAATTTATGCATACAGTCAACCGAAAAACTCCAAATAGTGCGAAATAATAATGAATGTATAGTCAACTGCAGATTGCGAAATACAAATATATATACTCTTTACATAAAATGTACAAGAGTATATTAGGTATGCGGGAGCTGAAAATGTAACAGGCAGAAGGAGGCGTGGCAGACCCCACAAAGTATATATATTCTTGATCCGCATGACAAGACGAGTCGATCTAGCCCTGTCTGTCTGTCTGTCTGTCTGTCTGTCTGTCTGTCCGTCTGTCTGTCTGTCCGTCCGTCTGTCCGTATGAACACCTGGATCTCAGAAACTATAAGAGGTAGAGACACCAAACTTTGCACAAAGATGCGTTATGAGTGTACGCTGTGCAAGTTTGATTTATTTTTTTGATTTCCCCCCCCCCCCCCCCCACTTCACCACTACGGGGGTTTTCACGATTTTCCATTCGTATAATCGCCTATATCTCGGAGACTATAAGATCTTTGGACACCAAATTTTAGTTCCAGATGCCTTATGTAAATACGAAGAAAATGTGTATTTTGGAATTTCCCTTCCACCCCCCACTCCTATGCAAATCGCGATTTTCTCTAAATCCCGTGATTTTGAATTTTGGAAATACCCCCAGTTGGTTATTATGTGTCCGTGTGCCAAGTTTCACTATGATAGACCGATTTAACAAGAAGTTATAGCCATAAATATATTTGCTGCTGCAGCGCTGCTCAAGCGCTGCCCGTGGCTGTTGATGCTGGTGCTTTGGTTGACTGTGAACATGCTTACACAAACACGAATATACGAGCTATACATACATACACTCACATAGACGCAATTGCTTTGTATATGTGCAATTATACACCCTTTACGTGAGGTCGAATACCAAACGAGTTAAGATCGATCAAAAATTTTTTTTGTAAGTCTCTTACTTTTTTTAATTTCTATAATTATGCTAAACATATGTACAGAGTATTTCAAAGTCGGGACTGCACTTCATATTAGGCAGAACTGGATAACTTAAGCCCCAATTGAGAAATGATTTTATCCTGCTAAAATTTCATCGAAGATTAAGCTTCATTTTAGTCCACTCGAGAAGTTATATATTTATTTTGTAAAGCAGTAGATGGATATGTGAAGAATGTATTAAGACAAGACCACTAATTCCTTATATTGAAGATTTGTATTAGTTGTGTTAAGAGGGCAGGCACGACAGCCCTCTTACCCAGCCCCACCCACATTATCAACTATGCACAACTAAGGTCGCTGCTGCTTGCGTGTTGCCATTGAGAAGAAATATTTAATCGAGCAATGGCCTAGACATTTTCCAGCGCGAACAATTTTTCACTTTGATGCACTTTTCTATTTACTCGTTTATCCCCACCTCCAATAAATACCTCCAGCAGCATGCGATTTCATTTCGCTCTTGTTGCCCCAGTTTCGGTCGGACGCTTTAATATTTAAAAAGACAATGCCACGCGTTGCGTTCACTCGATCAAAATGATTTATAGTATATATATTTCAGCCCAAATTCCCAACTAAATGCACTTCTGGGGCGTCGGTGCAGGGCAAGTGCACTTAAGACGACGTCAGGACAATAACGATGGCAGCTCTGCCTTTATCTATTTTAACAGCAGCCCGCACAGCAGCGCCGTTTTGACAAGCAACCCAAATAGTTTTAGAACAAGAATGCCGAGAGTAGAAAGGGCGGGTAACATGCAAAATCAAACACGGGCTTCTGCCGCCCAGAGTTGTGGGTCGCCAGCTTCTCTAGTCGGTCTATCTATATCGTAGGCGCAGCAGGAAGTATCCTAGTGTGGGGCGCCATTTCGAAACTTATTTTTTACAGCTAGTGGGTGCGTGTGGGTGCGTGTGGGTGTGGCTGTGTGTGGGGGAGTCTGTGTGTTTAAGGCACTTTTAGCACAATCCATCATTACAACAAATGCAGCTGCTGTTGCGTATCTAGCAGTAGGTTACAGCCAGCAGCTTGCTGAGCTGCTTGAGCCACACAGCGACAATCTTTTTCAATTTCCTACAGAAATCGAGCGTTGATAGCAAACATTTCGTTTCCTTCTCTTTTAAATGTCAGCAAAGTTTACTTGTATGTGTAGGAAGAAGAAACAAATGCAAACACAGCTGAGAAAACGGAAAAGAGCATGCATTTCATTAAATTAGAAAATGAAATGGAAAATTATGGTAAAACAACATTAAAACGTGCTCCATGAAAGTTGGCATCAATATATAAAAATCCTTTTCACAAGGTGACAATTATAATTTGATGAATTCTTTGCAATATTCCCCCCTATACCCCAAGACGTTTCAGTGAAGGCCATAAAAGCAAGGGCTGAATCAAAGGAAATTACATGTAAAACATCATATGAAACACAAGTAATTACATTATAATATAAATGTAACTATATTATCTAAGAAAGGGCTGCTGATTGGCATTGAACCCTGTAGCACTGTCAGCTACACAAGCGTGGAGGTATTGCAGCGCTTCCAATTCAAAACAGTGAGGCTGATTACCGGTGCACCCTACAAGAACTGCATATCTCCACAGAGAGATGGTTCCCGAATCGCCATGTCGAAATGCTCGAAATACGATAACGTCTTGTTGTTGTCGAAGGCGTCTAAAGGATCTACCTTTGGATTACTATCAAACATCGCGTAAATAATCGCAATAAAAATATTGCCAATAAATTTTATTTGTTCTGAACTTATCAAATTTTATTTGCTGGAGAAATTGTTGATTGAATCTGCCGTTCACTGGACGGCAATATGCAGTCATTAGGTTTATTAAAAGCTTTAATAAGTGCAATTGGCGACAGCAACCGCACTCAATTGCATTAAATTGGAAAAATCTCCAAGCTGACATGAAAGAGTAAATGGCGAACTCATAAGTATGTAAGTGCATTTAATTGCAATTCTCGCAGCTAGCATTTAATGCGGCCGTAATGGGAAAAATAATAGCCGTGGCCACATACTACAAGTATACTATTTATTTTCTTTAAAACACATCGTTGTTGGTTGGGCAGTGGCATGCAAACAACTCACATTCACGTAAGCTGCCTGCTGCGGCCAAACAATTGCCGTTAAAAACACTGGCAAAAGGCAAATACTGCGAACAGTTGATGGCTAAATAACCACAGGTTCGTCATCACCAGAAGCAGCCCTGGCAGTCGTCCCCTATGGTCAGAGACTGTGTTTATTAATGAACACGAGTCGCTGCATCTGCCACATGCCGCGGTGTATCATTGTCAGCATCCTCGGCAACACCACAAATGTCGCCGTTGTCGTTCTGCGTCAAGTCCTTATTTAAATCTGTGGCCCATGATAATCACAAGCCAAATGTATGCAAATTGAGCGCGCGGCTACTGCTCGGCCACCATCAGACGCAGACCCGGCCCCACCAGAGCAGTCATACCTCGGAGCTGGCCAAGCGAATTTAATCAGTATTTTATACCCTCCTTGTGAAAGGGTAAAAAAGTCCTGGTGTTTGTTACACTCAGAAAGCACCTCTGATCCTGATTGACACGAGCAAAAATAATGTTAGTTCACCGTTCCTCTGCCGTTCAAAATTAAAAAAATAAAATGAAATGCAATTAATAGGTCTTTCGATGTTTTCGACATGCTATTTTCCGAATTTAAGAGTTTTCCTTTTACGTGGAAGGAGAACGTTGTACTCATATGTTATAGGGAAAGCATAATTAAATAAATGAAAACATTAAACTTACGTTGCTATTATTTTCATGCTCTTGGTATTTGATTACTCATAGAATATTTCATGTGCCTGCCAGCATTTCATTAAGTTGCCAAAAACGAGGAAGTGAGCAAATCGAGCATAAAATTTCAGTCTTCTTCTACTTTCAAAGACCGATCTATTTTCAAAAAATGACAATCTGAACAGTTGCTTATTACTCGTACATGTTTGGGATGTCAAAAAAATGGAATTTAAGTTAGTTTTCGTATACTAGTTACACATAAGTGTTATCAAATGACTAGTAGGATTTTTGCAAGAAAGGGCGTTACTCTGCAACTAAGGTTGGACTTGACTTTAAAGGTCTGTAAGGTTTCGATCTTTCACATTATTAAGCAAAAAGTATAGTATATGACGTAGAATAACCAAACATGGTATCCGAATTTTCCGAAGCCAGAGAAAGGCCAAATTTGCTTTTTGTTTTCCTAAAGCATCCCGTAGTTCTTGGAATCATGAAATTTGGCAATTACGTTCACTTAGTGGTTTTGTGTCCTCTTGTGTTTCATAATGATGAAGTGTAAGCAACTCATCTCATCCACATACACATAGTCCTGCATAGACACAATTAGAGACAATAGTGAAAGAAAATAGTCTTTTGAAACAGTAATACAATATAGGGTCTATATACATACATCATGTTATCTATATTATCTATAACTTAAAACAAAAGTAATTTGAAGAATATAAAAAGGATTTTTTATTTCTGTTTTTATGAGAGTGGACACAAAGTACTGAAGAGTTGAGCCCACTCGATTCTATTCTTTTCTTGTTTTGTTTGTTGTGCCTATAATTTACTGAATACTTTTGGAAATATTTTAAGATTCTTTCACTAAAAATGCCGGATAATTAATAGTTTCTTTCACGAGTATATATCTTGAAGAGTGTTTAATTTTCGACAACTCGAACTAAACGATGTTATTTTACTTTTTTTTTCGCATGAGTGGTTTTAAGCGCACATTGTGGCGAGCTGATAAAGTTCGTCGGGACTTCAATGTGGTCGGACGAAGTTTTTTTTACGCAAAATTTAATTAACAGTATTTAAGCGTGCGATGAAGCTGTGTTAATTAATTGGATGTGCTACAAGAGACACAATCAAAGACGCGTCTTTCGAAAGTGGTATTCAAGAGTTTTTGGAAAGTTTAATGTAAAGGTGTATTGCATTTGTTGCTTTACGCGGTCGTACCGAAAATAAAATACCGTACATTTTTAAAGCGCCAGTTGAAGATGCTTAGCAAAATATTCATGCAAAGTTGTAAAGGTGGCAGCTCATCCTAAGGGGCGCGGCATGGAGCGGCAACAACTGCACAAACTCAGATTAAGTTTTATAGTTGCTCGTTATGCGAGTACAGGCTTCTCCTTCTTTCTACTCCCTTTCTACTTTGGAGTCCAGGTCTATGCCTGTGTCTGGGCTAGGGTCTGAATCCGGTCTTCGGCTAGTGTTTGCTTTTCGACTGCACTTTAAGCACAGAAGTTTGTTAATGCGAATACGTGAGCGTTGTTCAGATTCGCAAAAAGAGCACCCCATGGTGTCGACTCAACATATCTAACTGAGTATGTGTGAATGTTTCTATATATTATACTCGTATGTATGGGTATGTACATATGTCTGTGTAAGAAAGTTAGTAGTGTTAGAAAACTATAAGAATAATAACAAGAAAGCCAAGAAGCAACGGCCTGTCTATATTAATTTTCGTCAAGAAAAAGTCGAAAATCTCGTAATTCAAATGCAAGACAAGCACACACATGACCTTTGCCCCATCCCTCACACTCCTTTCATTACATCACTTACCTCAGTTGGTCGCCTGCAGCTCAGCTGCTCATTATTGATGTGCAAACTTCAGTATTCCTTTCGACAGTTTGGCTGGCAGCAGCCCAACCTAGCAGCCTTACACACCTTACATAACTCAAATGGACGGCTCGACTCAGTCATTGTTATGTCTGCTCAGGTCTGGTCTGGTCTGGCCTGATCTGTCCCTTTGCCCGCAACCCTGGGTTTAGGGCAAGGAGCGAGCTAATAAAGGTGTATGCGTGCATATACTGGTATATGGGTGGGAGCCAGGACATTAATAAATTCTGCACGTACTGAGCCCTCCATATAAATCTGTTTCAAGCATATCCTTGAAAATTGCAATTGCAAAGCAGCACCAAGACCGCCGTCAACAAAATAGGTGTGCGCCTGTGTGTGTATGTGTGTGAGGATATCAGTGAAGGGGAGAGAGACTCGAAAGCAAATACTTAGTGCGAGGCAAAGGAAGAAACGCGAGCCTTATTCCAACATTGTAACAACAAAACCCAAGTTGCTGGCAAACGCTTCCAGGCGACGGAGAAAGGAACAACAACAACGACTACACCTCATGCGATTACAATATTCGCAACGATGTCAGCAGCAATAACAACCACAATGGCAACAACAAGAACAGACAACAACAGCGCACCTCTCAAAATTCCAAACAGCTGCTGTAAAAGGGCTCCAAGCTAATAAAGGCAAGCAGCACTCCGGATAATATCGGATAAAAATGCGCCAGCAGGGGCAAATGTTTTGGCTGGCGACTGCAACAGTTTGCGGTCGGCACTTCCAACGCATGCGCCTTCCCGGCTCCTCCAACGCCCCTCCCCCCATAATCCAACAGCCCAGGACTAGCAGCAACAGGCAGCCAGAGCACAGGGAAGGGACCTAAGAAACGAATGAGCTGTTTCACGCAAATTCAGGCACAATGCATTAAAAGTTGTGCATATCCGTAATTCCCGCTGGAGTTGGACTCCAGGAATAGAATTTAAGGTACTTGTGTGGGACAGCTGACAGCGATATTACCTGCATATAGTATGTATGTGCTATACATATATATTTATATAAATATTTAATATCTGTGGCATGTGGCCAAAAAGTTGTAAATGGTAATTTCAGCTGCTTACAGATTTTGTCAAAGCAGCTTTGGCCCCTATATGTATTCAGAAAATCAGCTTCTTTTGATGCAATTTTGTAAGATGCCATAATTTCTAATATTCGAAATATTTACGAGCATATCGTGGTAGTAAAAAGTCAGTTTCCAGAATATATAAAAAACTGAGGTCCAGAATTCATATAATTCTTACAGACACACAAAATCAGCTCCTTTTGATGCAATTATGTTAGTTGCCATAAGTTTCGAAAATTCCAAATATTTACGAGCATATCGTGGTACTAAAAAGCCAGTTTCCAAAATACTTGTATATTGATGTACATCAAGCACTTAATTCTTACAGACTGTGTGCATTTTTCTTGACAATTGTTATACCCTGTACCCAAAGGGTACAAGGGTATATTAGTTTTGTGCGAGTGCACATGGAACACACAGAAGGAGGCTTGGTAGACCCCACAAAGTATATATATTCTTGATCAGCATGACAAGCCGAGTCGATATAGCCATGTCCGTCTGTCTGTCCGTCTGTCCGTCTGTCTGTCTGTCTGTCCGTCTGTCCGTCTGTCCGTCTGTCTGTCTGTCTGTATGAACGCAAGGATCTCCGAAAGTATAAGAGCTAGAATAACCAAACTTGGTATACAGATTCTCCTGAGACCGAGAAAGGACGAGTTTGTTAATTTTTTCTGATCCGCCCCCCCACTCCCCCCTATTACTGATTTTCTATAACTCCCGTAATTCTTGGAATTTTGAGCTAAAATTTGGTAGTCACATTAGGTTAGTAATTATATATCCGTATACCAAGTTTCATTATGATAAAATGATCGGAAAGAAAGTTATAGCCATATAACCAGGCCCAATGCACACATACATACATATGTACAAGTACACAAACACGCATAAGGCACGATTCTGATGTAAATGTAAATGTATGTATGCATGCATGGAATATTTTATATTTAATTAGTTAATATTTAGTTAATTAATTAAATTAATTTAAATTAAATTAATTAAATTTAATTAATTAATTAATTAAATTACTTTTTTGTGGGGTGGTACAGGGTATTTAAGAGTTGAGCCTGCTCGACTTTAGCATTCCTTTCTTGTTTTGAATATTTAATAACTTGACTCAACAGTTTTGACAAATCTTAAAATTGTTAAAAAACATTTGCAAACATATGAATGTCCGTCAAGTACTATACATGCTTTAAATAGCTTAATGTATAGTATATGATAAAGGTTTTGATATAACTGACTTAGTCTACAGGCTTTCTTGAAACTCATACTTTGCTGGTACGGAGCTTGAATGCCTTAATGCCTTAATATTCGCGGACCTTAACTGCCTTCCTAGACCGCCTAATAATTGTTAACTATTGTAAGTAGGTCTTTGATTTCCGTAAATCGGAAAGTAGTCCTAAAATACGAAATATTGCTGATAGTTAATTAATATATTTAATATGTTTTATAAGTTATCAAACAATCAGAATATTCTTTAAATATTAAGTGCTATTACTAAATTAAGAGTAACATTAAATATTCAGTTGATGCTTGAAGCCATATCCTATTTTTCAGAATAGTGTATCTAAATGTATAATCCTTTGGTAAAAGATGTCTTACGCATTTGTTATTTTCAAATTTGTAATTTACGAAATTAATAGAAAAACTTTGAATCGTGAATCGAGAAATATGTCTGGTTAGTGTAATATGACTTACTATATATATGCAATGCACAAATGCATTCAATATATTTAATTAAGCAGTTTAATATTTGAACAAACTTTATTGCATATTTGAAGTTTGAAGCTAGTTCTTGATGCCTTCTATTAAAGCGAGTCTACATTTGTTGCAGTTTAAATGCAAGTGCATACGAGCTCTGCCGAGCAGGTAAGAAGGCAGATATGTAGATGCCGCTTGTCTATGCACCATAAGGCAATGGTGGGGCGACATATGTGTGCCTCGTGCTGAAGGGAGCAGGACCTCGCGCTTACTTAAAATTTATGAAAACGCATCATCTGCACAGCACGTTCCATTATTTGCCAGATAACTCAGCGAATGGCGGCAAAAGGTGTGGCGGGCACGCTGCAGCGCCACGCTAACGCCCAAGGACTAGACGAAGCCCCACCACTGCAGGTGTCAGAGCAATAGTATATACTAGTATTCGTATGTGTGTGTTTGCTGTACAAACAGCAAGAAGCGTGGACATTTTTCACAAACTTCAAATGCGCGCACGACCAGCAGCAGAAACAGCACACAGCATCTTTAGAGGATTTATGCGTGTAATGTGAAAAATTTCAAGCTTGTCCGAGCAACAATAGCAGAAAAATGGCAACAACAACACCAATAACATAAACAGAAAATACTGGAAATTTATGTGACACAAAGCGATTGTGTGGAGAAGGGGTAGTGCGAGGACATTTGTGTTTAACCAAGCATAATCCCATTAAATCTGACAGAATAGCATGCAAGCTGGCGACAATTTGATATTCATACATACTATACACATACATAGTACATACATATATGTATGCTTACGTAAGAGGGTCCTGACAGCTCCTGAGCTGTGTGGGCCCGACTTTGTCAAATGCAGCGCTGAACTGCTTGCCGTTTTGACGTCAGTTGCATTGCCCAATCACTGGAGTGTATTAAAATGTATAACAAACTGTTTTCCCCTGCAATAGAAACAAAATCATCAACAGTCGTCGTCGTCGTCGTGGCTTAGGGTGCCTAGAGATTTGCTAACAATGTTGTTCTTGTTGTTGTCGGTTTCTGTTAAGGCGCCTGCAGCGCGAGCTCCGAAAATGAGATTTTGATTAATGCGCTGCACGTTGCATCAGTCGTAATGAGGGGAGTGGAGAGAGGGGAGGAGGACAGGAGGGGCAGCGGCATTAGTGTCATTGCCAAAATACCCGCAGAGAAGGCAGCAACAACAACATCCAACAACTGAACCTGCACTTGAAGTGTGCGCCAAATGCAAATTCAAAACAGGCGGGGAACCCTGGAACCTCAACCCGCAACCCATCAAAAGCTGCAACCACATCCATTTGTCTTGCTCAGTGACGACGAATGCCGCGGCGGCCTTTGGGCGAAATGTTGGAAAATTCTGCGAAGAGCCGTCCTGGCCAGGACACAATTCTTGCGTTTGCCGGTGGCACATGTAACTTACACCGTATGCTGACGTCAGCCGCGCTCTGTCTGCATTTGAGGTGGCCCAAAGTTCTTCGAAGAAGGTTGCTATACCTACGTTTATATAAGGGTTGTGGTGCAGTCATTTCTAGATAGAAAATTGCACCCTGGACCAACCTTTTGAGAAATATCGTAATTTGCTGCACTAAGTTAGGAAGAAGGAGATGCTGCAGTTTCTTGGCATAGTACTGGACTGAAATTGTTTCGCTAATAACTTTTCTATAAATTGATCGATTTCGATGAAATTTAAAACAAACCTAGATTGTTGTAATTAGAATCAGCGTGAAAAGTTTTTTATGTAGCTTTCGAAATGTGGACAGTATTGGCAATATTTTCTATAGGAGAGAGGGGGGGAGGGGGAATATGAAAAAACTTAAATAAATTATTTTGTAAACTGAAATATATCGGACTGGAAAGAATTATAGGCCAACTCCTATTTTAAACAAGAAAGAACGCTACAGTCGAGCAAGCCCGACAGTGTAATACCCTGTACCCAGGTAAACTTCCGTCACTGAGTTATATGCGCCCATAGCAGCAGCAAAAACAGGAAGAAGAAGAGCGAACTTGTTGCTGCAGTTTGGTGGGGTTGTACTGGCGAGAATTTGTTTCGCTAATAACTTTTCTTAGAATTGACCGAATTGAATAAAATTTGGAACAACAGTAGACAATTATATATAAATTATGTGTGCAAAGTTTGGTTAAGGTAGTATTTGTGGACGCTATTGACGAAATTCTGTAGCGGGGGAAAGGGGGGAAAATTAAAAAAAAATAAAATAAACTCGTCCTTTCTCGGACCTATGAGAATCTGGATGCCAACTTTGGTTATTCTAGCTTTTATAGTTTCTGAGATCCTTGCGTTCATCCAGACGGACGGACAAATCTAGATCGATTTCTCTCGTCATGCTGATTCAGAATATATATACTTTATGGGGTCGGAGATGCTTCCTTCTGAATGTTACATACTTTGCACAAACCTAATTTAGCCTTTTTACCCTACGGGTACAGGGTATAATAAAACGGCAAAAAATACCAAAGTTAGTAAAAGCCGGCCATATCGGTTATATGGCAGCTATACAAGTATGAATTAGTGGCCTAAACTGAACCAAACTTGGTATGTCGTCTTAGAGGGCCAAAATATGCGTACAAACTAAATTTGGGGCAAATATCTTAATATTTCGAATTTATGCCAAAAAA
Organism: Scaptodrosophila lebanonensis; assembly: GCF_003285725.1. Classification (NCBI taxonomy): domain Eukaryota; kingdom Metazoa; phylum Arthropoda; class Insecta; order Diptera; family Drosophilidae; genus Scaptodrosophila; species Scaptodrosophila lebanonensis. The sequence goes on from NW_022060538.1 coordinate 16,017,885, forward strand.
TGTGGATTTTGGACCATAGTGCACTGTTAAGCTCTCTGTAAAGCGGGCAGAGTATAAAAACTGGCGTATACAGCGGCTGTTAAGGTGGCCAAATAATTTTCACATAGAAACAAATTGAAATCAGTCTTTAGGCAACAACAAAATCCGATTGTTGTAACAGTCAAATAATAGAAGCAGTGTGTTAATGCTAATCGATTTACTCGAGGTGTCAATTGCATCTGAAGGCAAATGTTTCCTGGAAGTGATCGATTTGGATACAATTTAATTTGCATAGAGAATTACATACATAGATTATATAAAGTTTAGTTAAACCAGCTAGTTAATACTGAATCGTATTGCTTTTTAAGCTTTCAGACATAACATCTTTCGCAACACCTTTGCTTTTTATGGCTTCGATTAGGTTCTTTAAATTTAACCGAGAAATAAGTGTCTATAAATATTAAATATGCTTTTAGTGCTTTGTATGAGAAGCGTACAGGAAAGACAACTTTTAAATGTTTCTATGGCTCTAGGTGTGGATGCCATTTCGCGCATTTGCCAAAGCCACAACTCCCGTTACTGTTCCTTTTTATTTTCATGGCTATGGATGTGGATGCCTTTTCACACATTCCTCCCGTTGCTGTTCTGTTTCTTTTGCTCTAAACGTAGATACCCTTTCGCGAAGATCATACAAACGTGATTCGGTTCATCGGCATTTTCAGTTGCTTTTTTCTCGCTCATCTTTGTTGATTGTGTGTTTTTTTTTTTACTAATAGATGCTTTTTTTGGTGGCATTTTATTGAATTCGATTTCACAATGAAATACTGAGAAACGAAACATTGTTGCTCGCTTTGAACAATCGCCACAAAACTTCACAGGTGCACCCACCGGGAAACGGGACTATTTTGAATATTGCCACAAAATCGGTTGAGCGGTTTCCGAGTCTATAAATAATTCCATTTATATATATACATACATGTACATAGATGGCATGTTGGTGTTGTGGTATTACTGGAGTTCCTTAGAATGGGATACTTGTAGTCGGTAGGGGATTGAGTAAGTCAAGACAATAAAATCATACCAAATGTGATCGCTCATACAATTCCGAAATCCACATCACATCCAGTTATATCCTTTTTTGGGTGAGTATATGCCCTTCAAAAATATAACTACCCTAACGCTTGGTTTTCCAAAAAGAGTATGATGCATTTTAGAAGAGATATATTCTAGCTAAACATGTTCCTGATGAGCTGCGAGACTATATGTTTGGTGGTGATAAACGTTGGCAAGCATATTATGGAAACATGGCTGGCAATAACAACTAGCTTAAGGTAATCGTATAACACAATTTTCAACTAAGTCTTATTAATTATTCATGTTTAAATATTCTTCTTCAAGTCAACTAATTCTAACAAAGTATCTTCACTGATGCCTACATTTTGACGATCGCACTGATGGTTAGTATGTATAATTTCGTGTAGCACGTATACTATATGCGAGTAATTCAATGGCTGGCATTAAATATTGAAGAGCTGTACAGTAAGCGCTATGTTTTCTGCATTTCTCATACGTTACGTATCCTCCACACACTGACGCAGTTTAAATCGAATTATGTCATTGCTCATACGCACTGTGAGCCCCACAGGTACGCTTGTTTATATGTACATTAGTGTGTGCTCTGCATACGTTTCCGCTAAAAACTTATGTTGATTGACTTGATATGTTTCGCATATGTACTATACGAGTATGTATACTCGGATGCATGTACAACGTACATACTAACTGGCACACAACAGCACAAGTTCTAACGATTTTCACATTAGCTGAGCAGTCAACGCACTTGTCTGCCCACATCGCCGCCAGCCCGCTCCCCGCCTATCTGCGAATGCCGTATATACTTACGTCGCATGTTTTGAATACCTTTTGCTTGGCTGTCGGAAAACATTCTGTGCTATGCTCCAAAATGGCAGCGTCTTCCGTTGTGGGTGTTCCTTGTTTGCTGCCACTGCGTTGGCTACTTACATACACATACAAGTACATATATTCGCAAATATATACATACATAGAGCTCGTCATGAATGTTTCATGTGTCTGAACGGAGCTGCTGACAAACACATTTCGTTTATTGTTGCCTTTAATTTCTGCAAAATGTTGTGCATTGCATACTTATTATAAATGATTTCCATAGACGCATATATAGAACTTTGTTATTGAGCTCTGTTTGTTAAGATTACATTTCATTTATAAATAAACGTGCATGCCACATTCGTACACCCGAACTTTTAACATTTTTCGTACATGAATAAAATATATCTTTATGAGAGGTCCAGCTGAAATTTAAAAAAATAGTTTGGCTGCCATGTGAAATTCAAAATTTTATAATGGATCATTATTTCTACAATGTAGCGATTCCGTTTCGGCATTGAACTGGTCTTACATTTTGTTAGTACACAAGCTTAGGACACATATTTTGGCAGACATTTTTCCCGCCTCGTGCTGTAAGGTTCAAATTCGGTATTTTCTTGGCTTCTTTGGGAAAAAAACACAAAGACACGTTTCGCAATTTCTTTAAAAAAAACTTCTTTGCGTGATAAACGAATTTTTATTTTTAAAGCATTGGGAAAATTAATAATATAGTTAAACATCTGACTGCCAAAATTATAGTAATACTTATATTTAAATATAATTTATTCTTTCGACACGAAATCGTTATTCTAAAATCGGTGAGTAGCAGAGATATTGTGTAGTCAGAGGATTCTTACTTTGTTAAGATGCTTACCTCACATTAAGACTCTTTAAAATATTGCTACTTAATTGCGACGTACTTGCAAGATAAAGCGGATTTAAGTTAATTTCATTCGCACCTTTGACTGCGGAATTACAAACAGTATTTAAGCCATTCAGCAGTTTATCTTTGAATGAATTCTTACTGATGCGTCGTCATTGTGAGAAATCGTTTCATATTGAAAACCAATTATTTTTTATTTTCCATACCAAATGGCTGATGGAAAGTGTTCATCAGGAGGAAACAACCAATTGAGTCCAATGATTGCTGGTTGTTTCGTTTTCGATTAATTTTTGGCAAATTCCGCGAAAAGCAGCTTTTAATACTTACATAAAAGGTTTCGTTGGCAGGACACAATACCGGGGCTCACTTCTTGATGTGCGCCTGCCACTTTTCCAGGAAATATGTACATTGTACTCGTACGTATGGAAAAGTATTTACTTACCACACAACAGCGCAAACAGACAGAGCTATTCTCTTGACCCGTGTAGTACGGGACAATTTGAAATAATAGCACGACCGCAGGGCTGGCCGTTGGCCCACCATAAAACCAAAATAAAACAGATTTTCTCACAAATTAAAAATGCATACAATATTTTTTATTACATGCAAAAAATGCTGCTATTTTTATAAAAAGTTGTTTGTTTGTTGTTGCAGTTACATGCTAAATATCGTATGTCTGTATGTGTTACAGTTTTGCTCGTTTTTACATTAAAAATTTAACGATGCGCACAATATAACTTCATTTATATCTGTATAGTATATGTATGTATGTGTGTATGTTTATTCGTACGAGTAGAAACTTCAATTGTTAACTACCACGAAAACGCAGGTATAATAATATATTTAAATTTTACACTTCTCTGCAAGTACGCTACGGGGACTAAAACAAAATTACAACTGGGCGCGCTTATGGAGAAAAATAGACCAACGAATTGTGGTGGTTGAAATACCCGTCTTTTTGTTTATTTGTGTGTGTCTCTGTGTGTGTGTGTGTTTGTGTGAGTGTTCACTTATATTATAGTCGAACCCATCGCATTGGGGAGGGGCTGCGGAATGCTCTGAGTTTTTGTCAAAGATCATCAAATCTACTTTCAAAGTCAACTCGTTGGCGCATTTATTTTTTGTGCTAAAATTAAATGAAATTAATGTTGCAGTTTACAAAAAAAGTCGAATCCAAAATAAAATTTATAAATAATAATTATTAAATGAATGTTAAAAGCAAACAAAATGAAATTATTTAATTCAATTAAATAAGATTTTTGTTTGTCGTTTTTTGTTTCTGCTTTTGATAGCTGCTTTTTCATTTTCCAATTTGCCTCTGTCAATAGTTTTCGTTTGTTTTTGTTGCTGTTGTTGTTGTTATTGTTTTTAGCATGATTCTGTTTGCATTATTCATTTAGTTTGTTTTTTCAGTTTTCGTTTGAATTCAAAAAATGATGTTGACGATTAGTAACAAATGAGCTGTAAATGCAACGACAAGTTATTTGCACAATTAATTAAAGTTACATACATATGTATGTGTGTGTGTGTGCATGTGTATGTTTAGCATAGGCATGTTTATTATGTATAACGGCACATTTAACAATGTCTCTGATATGTGTGCGTGTGAATGCGTGTCCGTGTGCGGCGACATTATTGACTCTATTTTTTGTATACCCACATGAGGCCAACGGGGCGTATGCGTAACCAGAAACACATACCGTCGTCCTCTCTACTTCTTCTTGCCCTTGCGCTTGTTTTTGTTGCGATTGTTGTTGTTATTGTTGCCACTGCGGTTCGTGCTGCTGATCTGTCTGGACGCCTCTGGTCGCGGAATACCGCTCGTGACAATGTTGGAAACGGTGCGTGTGGTTGTAACTATGCTTGTGCTTGGCTCGGCAACATCTGGGCTGGCCACTGATTCGGTGGTTGTTGTCGTTGTTGTTATCGTCTCGCCTGTTTGCTGATCGAATACATGCTTCTCCCCCTCGCCAGCGCTCAATAGGCGATTGAAGAGCTCCTCTCCCGTCTCCTTGTGCTTCTTGCCGCCCTTTGTCTTCGTCTTCTTCACCACTTCGGTCACGGTAACCACAGCGGCGTTGTCCGCTGGCAGTGTGTAGGTATGCCGCGTCTCAACCACTGCCCCACCGCCCCCTTCGGCGCCCAGCAAATCCTCCACTGATTTACGCAACTGTTTTGAGATCTCGGCCAATGCACGCTGTTCGGCCTGCAGTTGCGCCAATGTAGCTGGAGCCAGTGCCTCAGCCTCCCCAGAATTCACGTCGACGGTGGCTGGACTCTCATCCTTCTCATCCTGTGCAGCCTGCTCTGTGGCTGCCGCCGCCGCTGCCGCCTCCTTCATGGTGTTGTATGTCTGTGACTTTTGCAACTTGCTGCCGGCAGCCCCGATAGCCTCAGTTTTCACCGTATTGAGATTCTCGATGACTTTTGCGCCCTGAACGTATGCAATGTGCAGGGCCTCAGCCGCTGGTCCGCCATTGTCCTCTACATCCGAGTCGCTGTCATCGTCCGTATCCGACTCGCTGCTCTCCTCGTCGTCATCCTCCTCGTCCTCGTCGTCGTCGTCATCGTCTTCATCGTCATCGTCCAACAATTGGCCAGCCAATTTGCCAATAATTGTATTGCGGTTGCTGTCCTTTATCAGCTCGTCGAGCAGCTTTTGATTGCCATTTTTGTCGTTGTCATTAGTTCTATGGACAACAGTTGTGACTGTGGCGACCCCAAAGTCAACAACATCATCCACGTCATCGCGCGCATCATCGTAAGCGCTCTCTTCGTCGTCCCGTGCATCGCCATAGGCGCTGCCGCCCTCCTCATCGTCGCTGTGCTCCTCGAGACTCTTTTGCAAATTCAATTTGACGCGCTCGTTCTCCAGCAACTCCTCGAGTACATTCTTCATTTTTGCATTTAATGACAGCTCCGTCTGGCCGCTGGATCCAGGCAGCACAAAAGTTTCACTGCGTACCACCCCTAACGCGCCCTCCTCCTCCTCCTCCTCCTCTTCTTCACACTGCCGCGCTTCTTCCCTATCTTCATCGTCGTCGAAAGAGGGATAGAAGGAGTCCGTTGTGCGACCCACTTGAATGGTTCGCGCGCTGCCATCGCCGCCAATGACAGGATTTACAACCTCCACAATTGTGGTTTGTTGGACGAATGTGGTGGACGGTGCCACCACCTCCTTGGCCAGCGTCTGGTGCAGTGCTAATGGCACGGCCTTAATGCGTACCTTGCCCGACGAAGCGCTCTCAATGGATGAGGGACCGTACATATCGGCATCGTGACGCAAAAACAACTTCTCGCTGTTCGCCTGCACAGTGACAATGGAGGCGGTGTCCTCCTCCTCCTCCTCTTCTTCCTCATCATCATCATCATCGTCAGAGTCCTCGTCGTCATCGCTGCCCTGCAGTTCAAGTGGTGGCTGCTCATCCTCAAGCGTCGCCTCGGGCTCCTGCAGCTCTAACGAAATGATGCGCTCCTTGCAGGTCTCCACCTGAATTAAGTTTGGAGTACATATATGGAAATGCGATTCTTTGTTTCTCTCAAATACTACGTCCATTTTACAAATAATAAAGGAAAGTAACACCAACAGCAATAGAGGAAAAGAAAAGACCATATACCAAAGAACACAGCCAAGAGCTTGCCAAATGAAGTGTAAGCGTGAAGCGTTCATAAACCAGCGCTGCTCGATAAGTATGAAATGTGCCAGCTTACAACTAATTTATACAGCATTGTGCGAGAAATGAGAAGCTTCCGAGAAATCCAGTGGTTGATAAGCTAAAGGACTTAAGAGCTAACTGCTTTGCTTAAAGCAAACTATTCGCATCCATCTATGCAAATATGTATGGTGCAAGAGCTGGGGAAAGGGGGACTAAATGTTGGAGAAAGAGGTAGAGAGAGAGAGTAGCGGTTTGTGCATTTGCATACGTAAGAGTGCGTGTTAAGTTGGATATTATGCTAAAGTACCGCTTAACACATCAGACATCGGAGAGTGACAATTGTGTGTGTGTGTTAGGCAAACGTACAAGTATACAGAGAGGGGGGTGCAGAGAGATGGAGGCGTTGACAAAATTCATAAATTAAGCTGCTAATGAGAGCTATGAGGAACTATCTTGCATATTTGCGAGCGAATGCATTGCTAACCAAAATGCTTCAACAGAAACAAGCTTCAAGACTGTTGTGCTGGACTTAAGTAAATGCTCGAAACGTTGGATGGTGTCTTACTCTTTTATAGTTTCAGTCTGATAGCTTCATCCAAAATAAACAAATTGTACATTTCTGCAGCCAGACAAAACACACTCAAACATTTCTAACTAGACATTGCGGTTTTAAATAAAATTATATCATTGTACTTTATGTAGTAGATAACCATTTGTTAGTGAAATAAAATGATTAGTATTAAGCTAATAGTAGTTTGCCTTGGACTAAGGTTTATTTCCTTCCGAAATGCTTGTCGAACACTTTCAGTCTGTTCTTAAGTTGGCGGTTGAGTAATATTCTTAAAATATGTTTTTATGCAATATTCTTTGAGAAAATGAAGTGCAACTACAACAGCCTAAGTTCCAATTATGATAAGCCTAGAGCAGATAAAGAAATAGCACACAACGAAGTCAATGCCACTGAAGACAAATTGAATGTGCAGTGTAAGTTGACAGGATATCCACAAAACCACACCCACGTCCAACTATTACAAACAACAAATCGACTCCGGCTGCGGAGCTCTGAGGCATGACAAGTAAACGAGTTTTGTTGCGATGATAAGCCGCCGACTGCCTTAGCCTTAGTTGGAGCTTGTCTTTGACATTCTGCGCGAGCTGTTGCTGATCCTGTCGAGGCGTAAACTCAAGAGCTGTGGTGCCCTGTGCCCGCAAACTTTTACGCTCCAGTCAAGGGGGGAACTACAAAAAATGGCTAGCTAACCAAATGACGACCCGGCAGGCTGACTGGCGGGCAGGCAACACAACTTTTGTGCCATTATTCTATTCGTATATAGCTCTTTACTCTCAGTGTGTCTACTCACGCGATTTGTGGTCGTGTGTGCCGCCGCTGACATTATGCGTCGGCTTGTTTATGGGGCTTTGTGGCCTCGCAGCTTCCGTCTACAAATTGAAAAGCGAAGCGTAGGCAGTCCAATTAAACCACCCGCAGTTGCTCGTTTTGGCGTGTTTCTATTTTTTTAAAGCTTGCAGCATCAAAATAACAAACATAAAATGTTGTGTGAGCCGCTTTTTTTTTTTTAATATCGGGGCGAAATCATTAAAACGGCACCTAAAATGCAAAAAACTTTTTGCTTTAATTTTAATGGACTTTGGCTCAGAACAAGCAACAAAAACCAAATAACGGCAATCGCGGGTCATTATAATGAGTTTGCATACTAAAACGAATGAATGAATGAATCAAGAATCGGGCCCAAGAGCGTTAAAGCACCGCCAGCTGTGCTCGTCGTCGCTTTATGGACACGCGAAAACAATAACAAAATGGCAGGGCTGGCTACCCAATAAACACACACACACACACACACACCCACACACAGAGAAACTCTTTTCTTGGCTGGATATTGCTATTGTGAGGCGGATGTGTGGGTGTGTGTGTGTATGTGTATGTGAGAGAGGCTTAAAAGGCGTCGCGCAAAACTTAAAAAGCAAGAAATATTGTATATACATTTTTTAACTCTCCTGCAAGACAAAACCTTTCAAGCGCACTTTCTACATAAAGTAGCTTATTGTCCTTTTAATGCGGGGAACTCCAGTTGCTGTTGTTGGTTTTTGGGGGTTTAGGGGTTTGGGGGTGCTGCTTCTACAATGGATAGCAAGGAAGCAGCGCTAAAAATGTCAACTGAGTTGGGTAGATATTAAAAATTTGTTTCCCCTCCTTGTTGCGGACGCTTACATAATGTCAGGATATTTTCATAGGACATCAAGTCAGTTGTTGTTTGTTTCTTTTTTGTGTATGTGGGTGTGTTTTTTGGCTAGCAAGTTGCTCGAATTCCGCCTCTTACGCACTGCAACATGCTCGTAAAAGTTATTTGAAGTGCATAAATTAATTAAGGAGGTCACAGAATGCCTAGCCTTCAACTTTTCAAAACTTTTGCAAAAGAATTTATGACTCCTTATGTAATGATGCTTTATACTTCTATATAAATTGTTGACTATATACAATGAGAGCGCAAAATGTTGATTTTGGTGCTTTAGTACGGTGCGAGCTGAATTATGTGCGTAAGACAAGGGTGCAATCAATAGTGGAGCTAATGCAATAATAGGACACATCACGGCACGACTAAAGACAGAAGGATAAATGCCCTTAAAAAAAAACAAACTTCAAAGACATCTTGGCTCAAGCTCAAAGAAAATATGAAGAACTAATCACTTTTTAAGTCGTTTTTTTTTCTATCTTTTGTTTATTTGAACTAACTAGAATATAAATCTGCCTTTCATCTCGAATATCCTGAATAGAAAACTATAATTTGAAGTTGATTCCTTAAATAGTTGTAGATTCCACACAAACGTTGCCTCTCTTTTTAACTGAGGCCACCTCCCTGCTTACCACAACTTCAGAAAATTGAAGTAGGTGCCAATATTTTTTCAGGTGGCTGATATCATTAGAAAGTGCTTTGCTCTTCCGACAGTCGATCGGCCAATTATGCATTCTAAATTAGGTATTCACTCGTAGTTTTTGAATATAAATGATCAGTCTCACAACATCGACAGAGAATGATTCACAAGAAGTTAGTAGGTGAGTCAACAGACATAATGTGATTGAACAACTCCAGTATCTACCTTCAAAACTATTGTCTGATAAAAATAATCATTATTTCATATTTCAAATTTCTTTGAGCGAGTTCCAAGACTTCACAACCAAAAGTACGATATTTATGTAACTAAAACGATTTTGCATTGCTAACAGAATCAAAAGTTGGTGCCAATTGATAAGATACGAGTAATGTACAAATTGATTGCAATAAAAAATTGTTTGCTTGATTGATTGATGGGTCGTTAGCTAACCTCCGTTTCGATGATTTTCTCAATGTACTCGACGGTGCGCAATTGAGGCCGCCCCGTTATGGGGCACGGCACCTCTTCAGTGCGGCGCACTATTTTTTCATCGAGTATTTTCTCGCGCTCACGCACGATGACCGGGCCATCGCTTGATTTTATGGCAATTTTTGGAAATACTATTTTCTGCTGGATAATAGACATGTAGAGAAAGAGAGAGATAAGAAATCAGGTTTACAGAATTGAACAATTTTGCAATACAAATAAAGGAAACACCAATTTTTTTAAATGTTTCTACTAAAGAGAACACGTGAAGCAATTAAATTGTATACAGATTGAAATTAAATAACGCCGGTTTTTGTAATGCTTCAGAGTTTTCTCTTCTTCTTCGTAATAGTTTTTTTTTAGAACAAATGCTCCTATTTCCTTGTACATAACCTTTTAGATACATTGTTTTACTCAGTTATATAGATAGGCACTATAATGAAGCAGTAAAAGGAATTTCAATTTCTAATATGTTTGTCTAAGTTTTTTCATTCGATTTTCAGGCAGACAGACCAAGACGTCTTTTAAAAGGGCTTACATCTTCAACTCTACACTCGATGAGTTTAATCCTCTTTATGAAAAACAGATCATTTTTATATCCTATTTAATTTCACATTCTGTGTGCCTTTTCTCCGTTGTCGTTCTGTCGCATCTATTAGTAACACATAAGTATGAGCCATTCATGTTTTGTTGTTTTTAGTACTTGTTTTGAGGTTAGTAAAGCGAACCATGTAAGCACAGTGGGGTGCCTGGTTTTACTGTTTGGTTATGTATTTATGGACAGGCAACCTTCTAAGGCAGAGTATAACACGCAAGTTAATGGCATTGGGCGGTTTTATTTTGCTTTGGGTATTTTCTATGTTCGGATGTTCGGGGTTCACACATAAGTTTCTTTACTCTGGAGATTGGATAGACTTTTTTGCTTGGCTTACCTCACGTGGCCTCGACTCGTGCGCGATCAAATCGTCGGTCATCTTGCGCATGTTTTTGATGGCATCCTGGGCCTCAACCGCCCCCTGCTCCAGGGAACGTAGACGTGCAGCCCTCCACGAAGCGCGCTTCTCAGCACTGTATGACATAAAAGTGATATGACGTTAATATAAATTGTCAACGAATTGCGACCCTGACCATAAATGTGGCGGCAGTTGATGGCAAGTTACGTTTGCAGCCACATTTTGGGGTCAGAAAGATTGACGAGCGCTAAAGCAAGAGTAAATAAATTAACAGAATAGCTGGGAAATGTGTACATTTATACGAAGCCCAAAATAAAGAGGTTTCTTATTTTTATTTTCTATAAAAAAGCGGGATTTATTGCGAATTCAAAATGAGCTAAAAAATAAATTCAGTGTAACTGTACAAAACTTATAAAAGAATCTGAGCGCGTTTCGAAATGTATTAAGTGTAGAGACTTTTGAAACGGATCAAAATTGCAGCTGTTGTTTGACTTCGTCTTCTATAACAGGCGGCAAAAAAGTAATGTGGATGTATCTCATATAGAAACTCCAATCTACGAAGCATACAAAATCGCATATACATTTGAAAATAGTAATGAAACAAAAATGAGATTACAAAACTTCGCGGTGATTGTTTTTTAGATTCAGTTACGTTACGCTTCTTTTTTGGAAAAGAACTTCGCAATTAGTTTTGCCTATCTTAAGAGTAATTAAAGAACTTATATTTGGCTCAAGTTGCTTACAGAATGAATAAAACAATTCATTATAATACAGTGGAGTTTGTATTTTTTGTTTTTTAAAAGAAAGTCAAACCCATGATTTTCGGCTTCATACAAACGTACAAGTATTCAGATTGCACAGTCCTTTATAGTATATGTACATAAAAACTGTATTGAGAGACAGAAAATGGCTAACCAGACACCGCAATTAAGTAAACAAAAGATTAAGTATATCTGGTGTACAAATTGCAAACTAATACGATAGGTAGGTACGATAAATACATAGTATTGTACATAGGTAGAGGTACATTTATAGTTTGCTGACCATCACACACACACTTTCAAAGGTGTGCGTACTATAAGTGTGTGTGTGTGTGGGTGTGTGCTAAAGTGTTTGTGTGTAGGTGCACTAGTATGTGTGTGGTCAAGAACCTAATCTTCAAATGACTAACAAAATTACAGGTCGTCTATCTATTTATTTCAAGCTGACGTTGCCTAACGTTCGATTTGCTGCCATTCGGGGCTGCAAATTGTGGTGACGTGTGACCTTTGGTTTACACGCATGTTAACTCTTTGGGGCGCCACGCGTAGAAACTTACTTAATGGTGGCGCGACTCTTGCCCGTGGGCGTAGTTGACGTAGTTGGCGACGTTGCCCCGCGCCCCTGCTCCTCTATCGATTTATTCTCCAACTGACGCACGTATTCATTGAAGCTCAGGCCTGCCTGACGTGCGGCTGCCGCAAGGGCGCGTCGCTCAGCCTTTAGAGTGCGCACGGGTATGCGACTGAGGGGGCTGGTGGGCGTGCCAGGTTCCAACTCCAGTTCCAGCTGCTCCTCCTGTTCCTGTTGCTGCTCTGGAATCGTTGCGTGTGCCGGGACCTCCGCTGGCTCTGCCACCGCGCCTATCTCCAGCTGCTGTGGCTGCTTGTTGAGTCGCTGCTGCAGTGCGGGCGGAATAATAACTTTGACCTTTGGCTTGGGCAGCAGCGAGGGCTTAGGAGCTTCCATTGGAGCTGATGGTGCGGGCGTGGCTATTAGTTGCTCCTGCTGCTGCTTCTTCTGTTGCTTGGGTATCTTGGTGGTGGCATGTGTTGGCGTCTTAGGTACAGTGGGCTGCTCTCTTTTGCTTTGTCCTGCACTGCTGCTCGTTTTTATATTTCATTTATTGTGATTTGTTGTTGGCGTGTCAGTTTCAATTGTGCGTTGTTGAACAAAGTAGAACACATACATTTATACGATAGAAAACATTAATTTTTGCCATTTTGTGTAAAATGTGGTTAGCACATGATGAGGATGAGGATGATGAACGGTTACACTAACAACAAACGGTGGTTTTAAATATGCTTCTTAGTCACATGTGGTAGGTGCAGTTAATGAGAGGGGCGTAGTCCGCTGCCGCTTCAGTCTATGGGCGAACGTCGCGACGCCTCGTGCGGCATGCAAAAGTTTTGGCATAACAAGTCGAATTTGTTGTAATTAAGAAGTAACAAGAAACACAACTCGGCATGTCTGTGCCACCTCATTGTTTGCAGCTTCTGCAGCAGCACGCCTGCCACAAAATCACTTTTTGAAAAACTTTGCCAACAAGTGCAATAACATGGCAGCTGGAGATTAGCGAACAGGCACACGAGCTCAGGACCCATCTAGGAGCCAGCCAGGACTGCAGGCTAGACAAATGGACAGATACTCAGACGAACGGAGTGCCGCAAAAACTTGCAACTCACTTGCTTCTTCGCCACAATGGAGCTCCTCCCTCCCTCCCTTTCTTGTTCTTCGTTCCCCCCTCGCACTTTATAAAATGCAAAATTAATTTGAAAAGTGAATGCGCCAAACTATTTGGCAACAACGTTTACACACATTTGCATTGTCAGCTCACCGCATATTCTTTTTAATTTTTTCTCAATCTTCTTCTTCGTCTGCCTGTAGAGAACTTTGTGTGTGGGGAATTTAGAGAGTGCGTGCGTGTGAGTGTGTGTGTGTGTGTGTGTGGAGGCCATGAAGGCTGCAGCTAGTCTTCCACTCAACTGCCTTTGTTGCAGACAAATTGCTACACACTTTCAATTCAAGCTTAATTCGAAATTACTCGCATGCGGTCCACGACGAGCAACGTCTATCCGGGCTCAATGCCCGTGTTTAAGCCAACGGCACAAACTTCTACTTGACTGATTTATGTTTTTCAATTTACACGCCGTCGGCATCTAGCAGGGAAAAGTAAAAGTTGCGCCTTCGTTTCGGCTTGTTGGTCCAAAGATTTTTCAATCGCTCGAGAACAGTCATGAATTGAATGCATTTTGCTTTGGAAGGACGTTCAGAGCATACACTCACAAAATATTTGCAGGCCCAAGCTATAACTAATGATTTTAAAAAAATCCCTGATAATTGGGATTTGATTTGAAATAATTGAAATTAAGCTCAGTAAAAACTAACTAATAATTTGCTGAATACTTTTTGGAAAGGAAGGAGCACCATTTTTCAAATGGCATGCTTTAAATGAGCGCTTGTTTACCTTTGCGGTAACTGTAGCGTTTAGCTTTAAGTTCAGTATTAATTCCTGCATTCCCATCGCTGGCCCTTCTTAGAAAATGAACAATGCTTTGCAAAAAGATAGATGGATGATAAGTGGGTTTTCCACACTTCATCGGTTCTACAGAAGATAAGAGTCTGTAAAAATTCCACTTTACTTGGCGTTGGTACTTTTCTGCCTAACTGCGAGGGAAATTCGCCGAAATGCAATCCTTTTTCTGTGTGCAGAAGTACTGCGGAAACTAAATGGACTACACTTGGCCTAGCACCAGCCTAGCTTGGCCTTGCATTTGAAATTTTTTCTGCATCACCGCTCTGCGCTCTTTTTTATTCATTCATTCATCCTTTGGACTTTTAAATGAACTTTTTGCTCACCTAGAAGTGGTGGTAAAGTATTTAAACGCGTTGAACTTTTGCAACTGACAGATTTATGCAATGGGTGCCCCGTTTCTTATAGCTACTTTGCAATTATTGCCATTGAACTTTTATTTATTTGAAAGTTCAGCTTAGCGCAAATATTTATCTAGCTTTTTGAAGCTAATTGCTGCCCGCGGCAATCTCTCTGTCGTCACTAGCATGAAAAGCCTAACAACCATAAATGTCAGCAACACGAATTCAAAACCAAAACCAAAAAACGCTTAAGGTTAGTATAAACAAACAATTCAAATAAATGGAAATTAATGTAGTTTTGCGTTTTATTTATTTTCAGTTTCAATATAGTACTTGTACTTGTCCTTTTTTATGCAATAACAAAAAAGCTTTCGTCACACATAAATATTGTGGCACATATTTCCATTTCCATTTTCCAATTGTGTTGCTACTGTTTGGATGTGTGGTGGTTGGATGCTTTTATTTGTGTACGGGTGTGTGTGTGTGTGTGTGTGTGTGGAGAATGATGTTGTGTATATGTATGAGCCATAACCGTAAACGTTATATAAATAGTACATACAAAATTGATTATTTTTACACATTTACATATAAATATTTATAAAATATATAAAAAGTTTAACGCTGACAACAATAAACAATGTTGTTTGACATATCAGATAAACTTAGCTTGCAGGCATTTTAAGGAATACATTGAATGGTTTGTCATACTTATATTTGTTGTAGGATTTCTTTAAGTTATGCTACTATATAAATAGTATAGTATATCAGCTGCTTGTGTTAATAGAGATAAGAAGCAATACCCATTCTTACCGATTCATACATTTACTTGTATATATAACTTTTTTGTTGCTCAGATATGGAAAATGCGTAACTCGTTTTCTGGGCTTTGGCAAAAAACAACTACTAGAATTAATTAATTAATTTATGAATAACTGAAAACAGTTGTCTTTAAAAATATGTAAAATGCAATAGATATTTCTCATTTTTACAATCTTTCATCATTCGCAAATGATTAATATTTGCAATGGTATTTATTATATTTATTTTTACTTTCTCTGATAACATTGGAAAAGTAAAGTGAGTTACACGCTTTGGTATATCTGTGAACAACGATATCACTATAGTTTGTAATCTGTCCTAGAAGTGAAATGTTGAGAACGAATGGCGATTGGAAAATCACTGAGTAATGATGTGAATATATTTCCAATGCAAAGTCCTTATTATGCATTAACAGAATAGTATAAATCACCTTCTAAATACGGTCTATTCAGATCTAACTGAACTGATTTGAATGATTGGGCAGCTTATTAAAACTTAAGTGAAAAGTCACACTTTAAGCGACAATTAACACACCACGCAACTTAAAAATGAAAAGTTAATGAGTGCTGTTGTCTTACTCTAGAAATCATTATTTTTAATAACAAACATTTCAAAAATGCAAAATGCCTATAAAATATGCAACCAACAAGGCGCACAAGTCGCACTTTTGTGACTTTTGTGTGAATTGTGTGGCTGGGGGTGTCGGTGCTGGTGGTGCATTCTAGAAACGCTGCATATGGGTGAGTGTGTAGGTGTATGCAAAAATTTCGAATGTCGCCGCTGTAGGCAGCTCAGACAAGGTTGCGCTAATGTTGTTGTTGTATAAAAAATAAATTGAAGACAATGGAGCAGGGATAAATAAATAGGATAAAATCATGTATAAGGACATTATACTAGTAGTATAGCTATGTTTAGATTAGTGGGTATTAGTAAAAGTTATATAAATTTGATGTAGTTTTTGTTGCTTCAGTAACTTAGCACGACATTATAGTCCACGTCACTTTTGTTGTTAAGGCCTTTAAAAGTAGTGTGTATGTGTGTATATAGTATAGTATCAATACAAGTATATGTATAAATAAACTAGTTAGTAACTTAGGCAGCATACAAGGTGTCACATTCCTATTTACTGCAAGTGGTTGCGTTTGTGATTGTGTGTCTGTGTGTGTTTGTGTGTGTTGCTTAACTTAATTTAGTTATAGCTTCTAAATACTGCTTCAATTTCTTCAAGTGGATTCCTGCAAAAAGTGGGTGAGAAGCAGAAACAGAAAGTTTTTTGATGTACAATTAAATGGTGCACAGGTACAGGTAGTGAAGGAACGAGAAGAAATACCGCAACAGAAAAATAATATAAATATATGTAAAGTATATCGGCGAGCGGCTAATTTGAAAGAAAAATTCTGCGCATTTCATTGTTCTCTTGGCTCGGTGCCGGGTACTGTCTCTCCTCTTCTCTAGACACCAAATGCTGCTGGGGCTTTCCCAACTTAATTAATATTTATACGGCAAAAGCAACAAACAACAAAACAAAACAATCTCGGATGATAGACAACAAAAAACTCATACGACCGAAAAAATGAGAAGAAATATAGTAAAAAAAAACACACATACAAAATGAAACTGGATAACAAAAAATGTCTGGTAAAAAACAAAAAGCATCATTAACGCCCTCATTTTTGGCTTAAGGTCAAATTATGCTTTTATATCAAAAGGCAACATATACATACATACTTACACACACACACACACAACGGCAGTAAATGTCATTGTGTGTGAGTGGAAATTTGCATACGACGGCGACACGCGGTCCATTTGTGGACGTAGCGCCAACGCCATAAAATATAAATTAATTTATGCGCAATCAACAAAACATAAATATTTTCATCTGCATAAAAAACAACACAAGAAGATATGAACGTAGTAGAAAAACAAAACCGAAATGTAAAAAAAATAATAAAAATAAGCGAAAACTAAAGCTGCGGTCGATGCTGCCTCTCAGCTGACCGAACCAATTGTTACGCTGCGCGCAACGCCTTCAAGGTCAACCGCTGCGCCAACCAATTGAAAGCGAGAGCGAGGGAGTCACCGTCATCCGAGCGCCAGCGTCGCCTTTCAAGGCAGCGCACAGTGGGACAGAAAATATACCTATAAGTTCCAAATCAGAACTTTCAATGGTGGCTACAGAGATAACCATTTGGTTGTGACTACCATTCTATTCTTTCTGCTATAGGACATGTAGAGAAGGGAACACTTCCTATAACCGTTCTGGTAACACTTTGTTTAAATCGTTTTATTGTAAGCATTCAGCAGCTTCGTGTGATCAAGTAAAAGTAAGCCGTTTCCTATATATCCAATTAAAATTTAAATAATGCGTAAGGTAGGATGTGAATCGATAGAAAGAACTGATCAGAAATGTGGTAAAAATGGCAGGTCAGGAGCAGCGGAGTTCCTGATGCATCAGTTGAGCGAAGCCTTTAGTAAGTGCCATTTGAACAAATCTTTACCTTTTCCGTATTTAATAATTGTCCATAGATCTTAAATAAAGATCAGGATTTACAAATAGTAGTGCCTAAGGTGACATTCGATAAAAACTCAATTGTATGTTAGTTTTCTGTTTACGTCCCACCGTGATCGGCGATACAACTTGAAATATGTAGTTCATAAATAACCAAACTATAAATTAGCCGATTAATGCATGGCTAAGAATTCGATTGCGTTTTGCCGCCATCGGCATCGGCATCGGCATCATCATCGCCATCGCCACGGAAGCCGTCGCCGCTGCTGACGACGACGACGACGCCAATTTGACGTCAAAATTATTCGTAGACACGGATCTGGCAAAAGTTTGTGCATGCCTTTGTATCAATAGTTTTATAGATTTAGACGAGTCTAATTTAAATATAAATAAAAATAGTTTTCAGAAGTTAGCGCGTATATAATAACTAACTATACAATTTGCGGATGCCTTTTGTCTCCCATGGAGCGATGGAGCGCTCCGAACGAATTGATGATGCGCAAAAAACTGGATGTTACAAGTAGGTAGGAATTCCTTGTAGAAATTTATTACAAGGCTATTAGCATTTTTTCTTTTTCGCTTTTTCGTTGTCGTCATTTTTAAAATTCCAAGGTTGCCCAAACGTAACATAATAACACACATTTAAATTTATGTAAAGCTGTAAAGTTTTTAGGTTCAAGTTCGCAGCTGTGCGAATTTATGTTGTTCAAGATTTTCAGGCTGTGGCTTCGCATCGCAATATTTTGAAACCGACTGGGCATTCAGTGTTGACATGAAGTAATGCGTAAATATTGGGATGAAGTTTTGAGTACTTCATAAAAACATTTATAGAGCAAATCCTTGTAAACTTGAAGGGAACATCGAGCTACTTGTACTTGTATGAATAGAAAATCAGTAACTCCCATACAATTGATTTTTCTTTTTCTCTAAATGAATTTGTTATTCGAATATTATTCACACTACTTGTTCTGTGAGTTGTGTTGTCGCTCTTCTTCAATCCATAGCTCATTAACTTATGAATGTTACTATTGTTAGTTAGTATTATTCGCTAAAATTCGATACATATGGTTTCTCGACAAACTGTTTTGTAGAAATGAATCCATTCGTTTGACGTTGCAAAAAAATTTTTCGACTTTGGAAGCGACCAAAACGTACTCAGCCTTTGGGGAATAAATTAAATTAAATTAAATTGTTGCTTCTCATAGTATAGTATTTTCATATTCCTAATACGTTTAATGCGTGTATGGGACACACAGCCACCACACAAACTGGCAGTCCAACTGGCTGTTGGTTAAATTAGGTGTCTACTGCCTGTTGTTGCTACAGCCTTGTGTGATATCTGTTTCAGACATCCTTGTGCCATCAGCAGACGTTGTCATTGGTGGCCTTTGACTTGTTTTTTGTTTAGGACTTTCTTTTTTCTACAACTTGGGGTCAAAATTGTATTAAATTACTTTGTTGTTGCTCATTAATAATGTTGTTAAAGTCAACAACTAGAGCACGACACGAGCAGGATACTGTCTGGGTAACTATAGCTCTGCCCCTTTCTTATGTGAAAACACGACACTAATCCGAACGGCTAGATGCACTGGAAAATTATATACATACAAGTATATTGAAATAGTTATATATGGAAGTTTTTGTAAAATAAGTTGTGGGCTCCAAAGTCTAACAATTACAGTACTGAATGGAGGCATTCAAATACTTCATTATTGCCTGAAAACGATCATCTATTTTGTAGAATCAGTAGACACAATTGTATACCAGTTTTGTTACAAACTACGTTCATTATTTTATATAGCTGCCGTCGGACAGATCGGGGCAAAAATCGCTCCTACTAGAGTAACCTTTTTTTATACGTTATCGCAGCAGGTGTTTGGTATTCAAGAGGTTTTTATAGTGCTTCACCATAATCTGAAGTATCTGGTGGCGGTACTTTAACATTCTACTCTGGTTCCTATAAAAGCTTAGTAGTTTAGTAGCCCGATCTACTAGCGCGAACATAGCTCTATTGACATATGTTATGTCCATATATTCGTACAATTATAAAGAAAAGAGCAAAGACAACTATTTAGATTTTTAGTGCTGGGACAGTCTGATTTACAGGTGCAGCAAGATAAGAAGAAATTGTTTCCAACACTTTTTTCTTAGTGTACCCAGATGACAGGTTGACATCGGGGCGTGCTGTTTGTTTGTGGAGCGAACACACGTTGCCTGTTTTTTGACATAACAAAGCAACAGCTCGACGCTAGCGGTAAAATTCTATATGCTCTATATAGTATGTACTCGTAGGTATGTACTCGAATATGAAAACACATAAGAGTATGTACATGATGTGGCTCGTGCTGCGGTTCCTACGTGTTGCATGCAACTTCGAGTGCCATTCAACCAAGTGTGGCGACAGAACGTGAGGCCGCACAAAAAGCGCTAATTATAATTGCCAGCCAGCAGTCGTTAGGTAACAAAGTTGGCGCTGTTTAAAAACACATTTGTCGGGAAACGCGCACATGAAATGCACAAAAGTCGACGGAAAAAAATGGATTAAGAACTGCAAAATGTAAAGGAGGAAAGACGCTACTTCGCATGAGAAACAAATTCATAATAGAATTCGCCGTAAGCATTATTAGGCGCCTGCAACTTCCTGTTAACAAATGTTTTATTAGTTTTAAAGATATTCTAGAATGCAGGCATTTAACGCTTTAATCTTTGCACCGAACGTGCATAAAAATGTGTTCGGCCTAAATCACGATTTTCCGCTTTACTGCATTGTAGAAAATCAGAAATTCAATGCCCCGCAGGCAACCAAATGATGAGTGCGTGTGCTTTTGGTTTCGTCCTAGCTTTACTCGAAATTGTGAAATGCTCAAATGAAGTTATCCAATTGTAAAAACAGCTGGCATTGTGCCTCGGGGAATTTAAGTGTGCCTGCCTGACTGCCTGCCTGCCTGCCTGCCTCCTTATCCTCCTACCTCCCTTATTTCCTACTTTTAACCATTCTTTTATAAAGAGAAAACGCGGCTACCTTCTAAGCCGCCTTTAGGCAGACTCAGCAACAGATACCCAGGAGTGTGGAGGCAAATTAAGTAATATTTAAATGCCTTGTGCTGCCTTGCTTTAAAATTAAAATGAGCACATTTTCCGGCTGTAAAATTATAGATACGCGTACAAGATAATAAGAAACCGAAACTGGCTGCATGTAAAAAGCGACTATGAAAAGAGATTTCCAGCGAAAAAAAAGGAAGAGAAAAATATGGAGTGTAACAGCAGTGCCATTACTTGATATTAAGTAGTAAAACGCCTTGAAGGCGAAGCCACACATCTCGTCCGCTGTGCCGATTTATGGACACAGACAACGCTTAAGTGCTACGTAAACTTAAACAGCTTAGGGCTTACTTTTGTAAAGGATATACATATATAGTATATATACCCTTAGTTAGTTATTAGACATGTACGTAAATGTGAATAGAACTTACACACTTTCGAATAACAAATTACGTTTCAATGATGATGAGCAACTCCGCTAGTTGCCTGGTTTGTGCATGAGAGTAAGAGAAATGATTTGAATGCATGAGGATTGTGTTCGAGTGTTAATATATCTATGTATGTACTATGTAAGTTCCAACTAGAAAGCAACAGAAACGAAAGCATTTTTTCAACCGGCACCAAAAACCAAACCAGAAATGCAGACAGAATGTTTCCTTCGTCAAAACTTAATGCTAAAAAGTTAAACTTGGCAATTGAAGCAAATGCACAAACACCGGGTGATGAAGATGCAAAATTGGTTCAGATATTACGTGTTTTCGGTACAAGTGTGTGTGTGTGTGTATGTGTATTGAACATAACTGTGCGTTGCTATTGTTGTTGTTGCGGTTGAGGTGGTGCACAGTGTCAGATTGTAGAGGTTGGTGGTGTGGAGTGGAGTGTGCGTTAAAATATAGTATAACATAAAACGCTGAAAACGCAAGCACCGATAATCCCAATTCCATAATGGCTTCTCACTCACCTAACATCCTCCGCGTCATCGAAGTCAGCCAAGTCGACGCTGCGCGACATAACATTGTCAACGACATCGTCGCGAACGGCCTTCATTGATCCTGCATCGCTTTCGGCGTCATTAATGCTGCTATCGGCACTACTGTTGTTGTTGTCGCCCGAGCTGGCATTATCATCGTTGTTATGCTGTGTGTTATGCCTGTGCTGCTTATCAGAATGCCTGGCATCGTCTTCGTCAATTTGGCTGATGGCAGGGGCATCGAATAATCTGGATTTCTTATCACGACGCAATGTTGCAATTTTCTTCTCCTCTTCCTGCTTCAACTTCTCGACTTCATCCTTTGACAGGAATGAGAAAACTTTTTCTAGAGAACGCGAGAGCGAGACCGAGAACGGGTGCGAAAGAAATAAAAGTTATATGAGCCATCAACAACTACTACATATACACGTTTATGTCCGCCTGACTGCCCGACTTTCCTTCACTCATTACGCACATCAGAGGGTCAAGCAGGCAGCCCATTAAAAAGCCGAAGTTTCGAGGCCAACTATCAAACCCAAAGCAATAAAAATAAATTAGCAAATTAAATAAATAGCGCTAGCTTACTGTGAAAATCCGCTGACTCTGAATAGCGACTGATTCACTGACCCCAGCTGTCTGCGTGGCAGCTGCACATGCCTCGACTTGCCAGACAGGCCATGCCACGACTTTGCCATGCAAATGATGCGCCCTCCCCCCACCTGCCCCGCCGCACATCTATATCTATTTCCTTTTAATTATACAGGCCACTGAGCAACAACTAGTGATAAGAGTCAAGTTCAACTTTGGATTGCAATTGCAATAGAAACCGATAGGAAGCGTACACTCTGAGGCTGCTCAAGTGGCATTTCATTTTATACAGAATTAAATTTCTTGCTTGGCTGTCTTTAATGTTTCCCCAGAATTGTAAGTTAATTTATAAAATGAGAGTCTGGCATAGATAGCGGCATGCAGAATACATAATGAAACTGAATAACATACGCAATACAAGTAATATACTTGTAGTCTTGCCCATAATACGCCTACAAATACTTAACTCACATCTATTTGAATTGGTCACATTTCTTGGACAATGTTCTATCTCACTTGTCTTGTAAATAGTCTTGTACTAATTATAAAGCAGCTTTATTTAAAGACTTACCTGTCTTTTGTGTGGGCTTGTGTTGTTCCTCCATAGCAGATTCGAAGAAGCGTTTTTTATCGGATACCGATTTAGGCACTTTAGTTGGTATGTTTGTTGTTGGTATTGCTTTTGTGTGTGTTTCACTTTCAGCAGCAGTTTCCGAAGGTGTTAACTGTAAAATTTCAAAAGCTTTTTGTTAGCCATTGTTTCCAGTTGGCACTTACACAGTAAAATCAATAAACATAAAAAATGGTCCAACTCTGACAGACACACTGTCTGACCAACTGTCTGACTTTCTGACTGACTGACTGACTGACTGGAGGGGGGTTGAGTAAGTTCTCTGCGTTATGCTGTTTTCAATTAAACGGCCTGGAAAAACTGCAATTTTCAAAGTCAAAGCTAAAAATCCAAACGACCATAAAGAAAATTGATGGCACTACACAAGTTTATTAAAAAGCGGCATCCAGCAACGAACGCCTGCTTTCTGTGTGTCCTTCTGAATGGGAGCAGAGCAGGATGCCAGAATACTCGTAACAGAAGCTCTCTAGCTTCAATCATAAAGTGACCAACAAATAGTGTTGGGCGGGTTTTGTTTTGTTTTCGTGCCAAGGCATATAATTTACAATGGGCGGCTGTTTGGTTCGAGCTGGAGCTCACCCAGCGCAAATTACACAGTTACTGGGGTGGTAAGTTGGTTGGCTGGTTAGGTTCTGGTCATTTATCAACCAAAGTCATGTACTGTCGGTTTTATGCTTTCGTACAATTTCTCCACATGGCTGCAATAGCCAGCGTTTTGGGCAACACGAGTCGATGATGACGGCGACGATGAGGACGCGTAGTTGGCTTTGCTTGCCAAGGACGCCGGATAAAGTCACAGGAGACGGCATTGGGGCAGCAGGTAGTTAGCAGTACAGTCTGCAGCTCGGAGCGACGACAATGTCATTAATGCCAGAGAGGCAGAGCAGCAGGCAAGCGAAAAGTCGAACCCAAAGAAAAAGCCAGCGTTAAACTGCACAAAGTGCAACCTTATCCTTTATCTCAGTTAGACCACATATACGAGGAGGACACTTAGAAAAATAGGTCAAACAAAATGATGTCTGGTCCGACTGTAAAATACGCCGCATCCAACACTTTCGGCTGCAGTTGAGGGCGTAGTTATGAAGTAAAATTGTTTCTCTAATACTTTTTGTGAGGATAAGCCAAAAATACAAACTCCAGTTGCCAAAGTGTTAGACCAGTCTACAAAGAAAGTTTGGTCAATGTGGGTTCAGGCATTTCTGAAATCCAGCCGTTCATTCAGACAGACGATTTGTCTCCATCTGCTTGTTACATATTTAAACGTAATATACAATTTTTTCGGTTAGAAAAAGCGTTCATTTAAGAAAAACTAAGGACTTTTGATCCGAGTCCGACTTCAATCAAATTATAAACATCAGATGCAACAGAAAGTGTCCTAAGCCGGAAAATGAGGAGTGGTAGCAATATTTAAATAATAATAAGTTTCAAATATTAAAACCGATCTGTGGGTGGAAGAGTGCTTCTAGCGTGCGTATAGCTTCTAAACTTTTGGTTTTTATTTTAGGTAGGCATCGCCGTTTTCAGGTATTATCAAGAGCTAGCGCAGCTGGGAGCAGTTTCTAATCATTTCGTCTTAGGGCTTTATAAAAACATTCTGTTCGAGCTTCGATTAGGAATGTATTTTGTTGAGTGCAGGCATACACACCGACTTGCACATATTAAGAGGATACACAGGCCAAGCTCATAAATAAAGCAAACGAACGACAAGTACAAGGAGGGAAACTATGAGCCACGTCCATGTGAGTGTGTCTGTTTTTAGCAAAGAAATTAATTTCGTATCAGATTTTTCGATTTTCAATTAAAGTGAAGCAGCAGCAGCAGAAGCAGCAATAACAACAACAAGCAGTAGCAGTGGCATTGGCTGGCGTTCAGTGTCCAGTCTGGACCGCTGTCCCTGTCTGTTGCCTTTGCCCTGTCTAGCAGTCAAGCTAATAGAAATTTATTGACCCATGAAAGTGTTGAGAATGCAGCGACGAGCAAAAGCCAAGCAGAGTGAACAGTACAGCGCTCTGATGCATTAAAAGCCAATTGAAGCGATTGAATAATTCAGGCAGGGCAGAAGCGAAGAGTATTAGTATTAGTAAGCAACTAGCAGAATTGCAAAGTGTTGCAGTGTTGCAAAGCGGAGGAGAAAAGTGAATGTGCGGGAGTGCATGACTAATATAATAAATATTGGGGCCACTAATATTCAGAAACTGCCACAGCGCGCAGATAAGGAGTTGAACAGGTGACCAGATAACAAGCCAAATGTTGAAATGCGAACAAGTGCAGAAAGGTACACGCTTATCGCACATAATTAATGTGTGAATTGATAAGATAACTGAAAAATTACCAAACATGACGGAGAAAAAAGCCAAATGAGCTCTATATAAAGGGCTCTATGAGCAATTGTTAAATCAGTGCGGGAGCTGCCGCAAAAGCTAACGGCTCGCCACGATTGGCGAACCGATACCTCAGGTGCAAGTGGGTCAAGGTTATGAGCAAATAAAATAACGATTTTAAATGACCATATACTCGAAATATGTCTAAAATTAAACCGCTTGCCTTCCCCCAATACTACAAGTAGATATGTGAAATACTTTTACTGTCTGCCTAATTAATTGACAGATAGTGTGAATTGCAAATGTCAGCAGTTTTCTCTTACAACAATTGTGAAGAGAGCAAATTTGTGAATGAAAAATATAAATTTAATTAATAGAAGCTAGCTTTAATTAACAATTTGAATAGTGGATATTTTTCTGAACTATTCTATTTGCATCTATACTCCTGGTTTTTAAATTTATAAATTCATGAAAATAATTGAGGTCCAATACTGATATTGTTGGTAGATCTTGCAATAGCATTTATTCTTTATTTTCATAAAATGTTCTCAGATACATACGAGTATCTGCTATTTACTTCCCATGAAACATGTAGGTTCTTTGGGGACAAACGACAAAATGAAAGAAAGCTAAAAGGTGGAGGTACAAAATATTTATTTGCCATAAACTAAGCAATAAAATTTCATTTGTTTTTGTGCGTCAGTTTTGGTACGTACAAATAAATTAGTTTCAAAACAACTTAAGAGCTCTAAAAAATGTAACTTTATAAATTGTATTCGTGTGTGGGTGTATATAGTATTTGTATTTTCTTCGTTGCATTCGTGGAAAGTTTTTGTGTTCATAGTAAGTGCTCACAGAATTAATGACCAAGACTTGGAATACGAAGAGTGAGCCTCAGGATGTGTAGCGCAAAATGCAATTGGACAAGAGAGGAGAAGTATAAAAAGGGAGCGTCAAGCTTTTGTCCTTAAGCAGCCAAATATTTCAATCAACGTCAAATTAAAGCAGCCCATCAGAGTTAAACCTGTCTAGAACTCAGAGCTAAATAGTCGCGCATGCAATTAAATTTCAACTGCAACTTGTGTATGGGCCCCCCATTGGGCGCCGACAACCGGACGAAAGTCAACAAAGAGTCACGTCTAATTAGCAGCAAAGGTGCGGCGAGCAAATGAATGGTGCTAGGACCAGCCACACAGCAACACAGCCAGCAGTCAATCAATCAATTTAAGCGCCAACTGCAAATGCAACGAGCTCGCACAACTCAAACAAAAATATTGAAATCTGCACACAGTACAAGAACGGAGCAGGAGCGTTCGGAGGCGTTCGATAATGGAGAGGCGCGGTGGGGTTAGAGGGGGGGCTGTTTAATTGATGGCGAAAAGGTGTTAAATTTTAATTAAAATGTATGAGCTGCCAGTACCATAACATAAAAAAGAACATAAGTTAAAGCAAAAGAGATGCGAGCAGCTTCGAAACAAATTAAAGCGCCGCTAACTTGTGCTGGCTAAATAAAAAGCGGACTACACCGTTGTTTCCTTGCCCGGCGACGTTGGAGTGACAGGCAAACGAGAAGGTGACGTCACCGCAGTTACCTGAACCAATTGTGGCTGAGACTGTGAGCGAAGCTTGAAAGCGCTGCGTAAGCCAAAAGGCTTGCGGGCCACTGGTGGTGCGGGCGCTGTGCGCAACTTGCTCGGTTGAAGCGGCCGCTTTGGTGGCAAAGGCGGCGGCGATGGGGATTTGGAAGCACGACAGGATAGCGAAGTATCACTGCTCCGACGCGAGTCAAAGAATGCCGTATTGCTGTAGATAGCCTCCTCCTCAATGGTGGAGTAAATTTCTTCTGCTGTCTCATAATAGCTCGCTGCCGCGTTCTGTGTCTCGTTGCGTTGCAACGATGATGTGGACGAGTCTATAGAGAAGGAGGAGGAGGTGCCTAGGGACGAATTCGATACGGTTAGCAGTTGGCTATGCTGTGCGATGGAGCCGCTGCCCTTGCTGCTGATAATGCGCGTTGTGGTCATGTTTTGGTAATTGCTATTTGAGTCGGGGCTGACCACAATTTCCGAGAAAGTAGGAAATTTCATTGCGGCATACGAGGGAGTAGGTGAGCTAACCGTTGGTGTAGTGCTGCTGTTCGTTGTGGTGGTAGTGAAGGCGCTGCTGCTGGCGCTAGCGGGTGTTTGGGTGACGCTGATTTTAGCCATTGGCGATGACATCGACACTACTGGCTCCGTGGTCATTTCACTCACCGGTAACTGAGACGACGACGCGGGCGGGAGCATTGACGACTGCAGATAAACAGGTCCCGCGCCGGTGAGCAGAACAGCTGAGGCATTCGACGAAACGATGCTCTGGTCGGTGGCGTGACTGGACATGTATTGGGCTTGGGGAAGCAGCACAAAACCGCCAAGATTGAAAATGGGTTGTGGCTGGGGGTTGGACTGGGCGGTTTGTTGGGGGATACCCTGGTTCAAAGTAAGCGTATTGGGCTGCTGCGGTTGCGGCAGACTCGCATACTGTACGGGCAGTATTTGCGCCGTGGGAAAGATTTGAGTGGGTGAAAGGGCCGTATTTGGGCCACCGACCAGCTGTTGAGGCGCTGCGGCATCCATCAGGCGCGACTGAGTAGACGATGGCGGCATGTTAGGCGTGTGGTTAGAATTAGAAGAAGATGCGTTAGTGGCGACAGTGGTTAGTGGTGTTGAGTAGCCGGCGTTTGTGTTCTGTGGCTCATGCAAATGATGTGAGTGTTGGGTGATGTTGAATGGATCGGTGTCTATTTCGTTGTCAACTGCCAGTTGTGGTGGTGGTGGCAATGGTAGACTGTCAATGTTATCATCGCAAGTATCAAGAAAGGGGTTTACCGCATATTTGCCACCCACAATGGGTATCGGTGGTGCCGGTTCACAGGGCACACCTGGTTCAGGAGTCTGGCCGCGTCGCAGCTGATTGCGTAGTTCGTTCTCTCGCAGCAATATGTCGCGATGTTCTTGTGGGGTGACAAGAATGTTGTCAGGTGAATTCTCATGGACAAAGTCATGAGGGCGACGCTGCGATGGTGGCAGAGCCTCCATATATAGGGATTCCTCAAGCAATGGGACTGTCGTAGGTGGTGCGGGAGATTTGGGCATTGTGGAATAGTTGACGGGGGGCAGCGGTGGACTTTCACGGGGACGCAAAGTTCTACTAGCACCTACTCTCACAGGCAACTTATTGCCTGGAGAGGGGGGCACCGGCACTGGATGTATGGTATTTGTATGTACATCATGCTCGAAGACTGCAAAATCGCCATGACCCACATCGCTGGCTTGGAAGCTCTCCAACGCAAAATTTCGCACCAGGTCCGCTTTTTTAAGCTGCGGTTTGGGTAATGTAGGCGGCGGTACCTTCGGACGTGCGCCAGTCAAATTTTCTGTGGACTTGGATATCACCGTACTGGGGGTACTGCGACCGCTAGAAGGTGACTGTTCTAGTAAATCTTCACTTGATTTCGAGGCACCCGGGAAAAAGAACTGATCACGTGGTGAGCGCGGAGAACGTGGGGACCTTGATATCGCCTTAGCTATAGCTGTGTACTCATCCTCCTTTGCACCTCGGAAGGGATTGTCACGTTCGATTTCGCTGCTTGGCAAAACACTCTCAGCGGGCGGTGGTGGCGGCGGGCTACGATATCCACTGCTGCTGCGACTCACTGGACGCTCTGGCGACGATGGACGCGAAACGCGCTGCAACTGTGGAGAGTCTACCTCCTTGATGCGCGCTACTGTCGGTACAATAGGCACTAGCTTCTCAGGTCGCCCTTGTTGATAACGTTCCAGTGAGGATGTAGTCGAAGAACTAGGACTAGTGGCGCGCAAAATTCCCTTGCGAGGCATTCGCGTTCGGTTTGCACCACGTGAATCCTGCTCTGAATCGTAGGCACGACCGTACCCATCTGGCGTACGTGAGCGTTCGTAGTCTGACTTTGAACGCTCATCTCCACTAAGGTCAAAACTCACAGATTTGCGATGTACACCACTGTATGTGCTACTGTCTGGGGTGCTGCGACCAGAACGCGGCTTTTTCGTTCGATTATCGCTCTCCGAATCGCTTGTGTAACGACCGCGCTGACGGTCAAAGCAATCGGAGTCAGTATCGGCATAGGATGGGGGGGATTGCCAGTCGTAGGGCGGTGAAGACTCGTGCTGCTGGGAGTCGTCCTCATCCTGATCGTTGTCATCTTCCACGTAAGGTTGTTCATCTTCATTGTCTTCATCATCTTCGTCATCGTCATCAATTATGTAAACGGGCTCGGCTTTTTTGGGCTTCGCTGGCAGCTTGTTGCCATCTGTGGTGTCCTCTTTATTCTCCAACATTTGTTGATAGGAGTAGCGGGCCCCTGGTGCCAATCGCTCTGGCGTCTGCGTAGCGCGTTGCTAATAGATTTTGGGGTTTCATTTAGTTCTTCAGTTTTCTCTGTGCACAATTGCAACACACACACACACACAGATTTTAACACAAATTGCAGTGCGGCGTTAAGAGTATGTGTATGTTGTGATTTTTCGTGGGTATGTGAAGATAGTGTTGTGTTTTTTTATTGTTATATTGCTGTGTGTGTTTATGGCTGGAATGTTTTGGTGCTAAAAGAGATATGTTTTAATACTTTTTCTGATGACACTTTCTCAGTTTGGACGCCACTAGAGAGCCTGTAGCCAATTACCATATGACGTTTTGCTTTGATATGACGACGAAGATGAAGGTGATAAGTGCAGCCAGATTTCTTGATGATGTTGATGAAAAACACAGGAGAATAAGTACAGCGTACAGCGGACAAAATACATTGGATAGCTATGTAGCACATACGAGATTGAAATAGAGCGCAACGAAAACATCTAAATTATAAATTATTAGAGCAGACAAAAACAAAACGCGACATCCTTGTCCGAGTAGTAGACATTGCAGTAAGAGATTGATTCAAATTTTACAATTCTCGCAATTTCTTTCAATTTCTAAATAATTTACGTATGCGAATTTTTTGTTTTAAGTCGTTCTATATTGATGTTATCATGCGAACTTCATTAAAAAATTCTCTGCGAAACAACCTACTTGGATTTGCAATTACTTCCCAAAAGACATAATAATACATTTGCTGTAAACTTTTGTACGACAAAAACATTAAGATTGCTTTTATTGACATAATATTGATAGCTCGTTCTTATTCAAGTCAAACTAAACTGTCAACTTTTTCAAAAACTGGGAAACTGAAACCAGAAATAAAACCTCAAAGGAGCCGTGCACAATTAACACACATATACGAGTACACGTAGTACAAGTAATAATAATAATTGATAATACAAATTTTAACTTTAAACATATTAACAATTATAAACAATTACAATTATTGGGCTTTAACATACACTCCTACAAATTGTTGCATTTTGTTTTTCATTAGAGGTATACTTAACAACTTGTTGTTTGACACTTTGCTTTTAACGAGTATTATTCAGTTGCATTATTTGGACCTTTTTTTGTGCTTGGCGCACATGTGTTACACATATAGTAATAATGTCTTTACACATAGAAGATATAGATAGGTATATCGATATATGTGTGTTTTTCTGTAAAACTGTCACATATAAACATCGAAAGGCTATGTTGTATAATTAGACATATATGTTTGTATACTGCAAATGCTATAAATACATTCAGATTTGCAGACTAACAATGTACATTCTTTTTCAATTATTGAATAATAGGAGGGACTATAGTGTTTCATTTGCTTCGAGGGTGTGTATGTGTGTACATGTGTTTGTGTATAAATTTTGATTAGTGTTGGCTATAAAGACACACATCTGTGGAGAGAGCAAGAGAGACATTGAAACCATTTGCTGAGAGTGTAGTTTTCAATTATCAGTTTGTTTGCTTGTTTTTTGCTATTTTTGATTCAATTTGATGATGGCACACGGTATATAGCAAGTAGTATATAGCCTCATATGGCTACGTAATTGCCTAAGTAGTAGTAACTTTTAGCCGTGCACCAATTTTGGCATAGTTTGGATCTCTTACTGTTGTTATTTAAAACCTTGAACTTATACATAACGCATACGCCACGTTGCTCTGCCTGTAGTAGTCGATTGGTTGTTTGTTGCTAGCAAATCGCAATTTGTTTTCTTTTGTATTTTAAACTAAATATTCAGTCTTATAGTTATAAACATCCGCTTGTTAAGCAATACGCTGCTCAGCAGTGCGCTGCAATGAAATGAACACAAAAAAACAAACCAACAAACAACAACAAAACAAAGCGGCGCAGAAACAAAAAGATACAGAAAGTACGGAGGAAAAAAAATGGCGATAGAGATTGAAAACCCAAACAGAAAAGAATGCATGAAAGACAACATAAAATAACAGCAAATGCCGCGCGGGTAATCCAGAATGAAGAAAAAACAAGAAGAACGAGAAGAAGATAAGAGACATTTTAATGGAAATCTCTTTCTGCAGTTTTTGAATTATTTACATTTACATTTATTATACGAGCCATCTATCTATATATTTTTATTTCAATGCAAATTCAAATGCGACAGGCTTTAAAAGTAAGCATCAGCATTACCAATAACAACAAAAACAACAGCCATATAGATTTACGTTTGTATGTATTCATGTAACAAAAAACGCCTGATGCGACGACCTAGCCAGGGCACGAGCCAGGCAGACAACAACAAACAATACGGCAAGTGAATATAACATAATGTGTAAGTAGCATAAATAATAACAACAACAACACAAACGAGTACAACGTTAAAGTCCGGCAAGCAGAACGCCCACATACCCTATACCTGCCCCTCTTTTGACGCAATAAATTAACTAAGAAAAAATCGTTCATATGACAGCTATTTGAAGATTTACATAAATACCAAGTGTGGTAAATAAATTTGTATAAGCCATAGAAAAAAATAATTAAAAGAATAAGGCTGGTATTTAATATACTTGGTCTGCCTGTGGATATGACGGGTCCAAGCAATGATGCTCCAAAAGCTATTGTTCGGACAGAAACACTGATTACACATATGTAAATGGCTCATTATGCTGATCATATACATTTATATACCTATCACATGGGACATTTCATGTCTGCTACTATGATGTAAATTTGGCATTTCTAGTATACCCTTTTCATCCTTGGGTTACAGGGTATAACAACAATAATACACGGACAGGTAAAGGTAACACAAGGTGGAGCCCTCGATGCTGGAAAAGCAGCAGCCAATATGCTAATAAATAATAAATCGTCTGCTGCCATATCAATAAATGTAGGCAGCTCCTTGAAGCGGACTTGTGCAGTGCAACAAAAGCTAAACCGAATGAAAAGCATAGCGCGTAGTTATTGAAAACAACAACAACCGTAGTAGCATGCAAACACATACATTTACTAGTATGTGAATAGATATATACATATAACTCATACTTTTCATAGCCATGGCGCCCAAATAAGTAGGCAACAAAAATATTCAAAAAAGCTCCAATACAATTTTGTGAAAACAAGAAGCAGAACAACAACAATAACAAGTAGTTAAATCGATTTGCACGCTCCTGTTTGTTTATTTTTTAATCAGGATTTTAATGATGCGAATGAGATGTTTGAGATTCTAGCATGAGGCAAGGTTTTTGTGTATTGTGGTAATATTGTAGTATTGCTTCTTAGAAAACAAATAGACACACGCACACACACACACACACACACACACACTAACACAAAATGAACACAAAACCTGTGCAGTCGAGGCGAACGAACTCTGTGTGGGTGAGTGCGTGTGGGCGAGAGTCGAACAATTCTCCGGTCGTTGCTGGTTCTGAGTATTCGAGTATAGTACTATATAAGTGTATTAAACGTTCAACACAAATGTGGCGCACATGAAATGTAAAATGTGTGAACACGCAGAACATGAACAAAAATCCATACCATCCACACACAAAACACAGCCACAGACATTAGTAAAAATAAAGCGTAAATATAATAAAATAAAAGAAACAATAACAAGCAGAAATTGTTAAGGTAAGGGTGTTGTTGGCTGGGTTTGCACTCATTTGTTGTGTGCCGAGTAAGTTGGTTGGTTGGTTGGTTGGTTGGTTGGTGGGTTCGTTGGTATGTGCGTTAAAAGTTACATACAAAATCAAAAAGAACTCGGCAGACACACATACGTATACATATGTACAGACAGACAAGCACAAAACAAAAACGAAACACACAGACACAAAAGTCTTTATTACATATATATTTTATGTATCAATATATATAGTAAATTTTTTTTTTTTTTTTTAAGAAAAACGTGCTTTCAGTTACATACCTGTTGTTGTTGTTGGGGAGTCTGTGTCGATGTGGCGGCCACTGACTCGACTGCGGGCACTGTCGCCGACGATGGAAGCGGCGCCAGCAGTTGGGGCGTCGCCGGAGTTGTAGGTGTTGTAGGATTCGTATCGAGGGTGTGCTTCGATATGACAACCGTTGTCGTCTTTTGTATTTTGTCCTGCTCATGCGGATGCTCCGAGGGAGACTTTGGTGGCACGGTGGTAAAGGCGTCTGCAGCCCTACAAATTTCCAGCACCTATTTTGGAGCATTCGATGGAGAGAGATTGAGATTAGTTAGGTGGCTTTCAAAATGAAACCTATACCAACAAAAAACGTTCTGATATTATTTAAATTTGTGTTTAATAATTGATTTTTTTTCTAAATTGTGAATCGAAGAGAAAGTCAGGCTTCATTCTGCCTGTTACATTATATGAACAAACATTAGTTGCCCTCTTTATCCTTCAGGTTAAGTGTGAAATAAATACCATTTAATATCTTCATGAACCAAATAAAACCGAGTACGTGTCCTTCGTCTATCTTAGGAACCTCTTAGAATACTTATCCTTTATTGGATCTGTCGCTTCTTATCGCTTTTTCTAATTACCCTTATGTCTTGCCACATGATTCAAGTATTGCATGGCGCCTTTGGCCAACTGCCAATGGCGTTGTCTTACCTTCTCCTGGGTGCTCTTCTCCTGACCAAGTGGCGCCAGCTGCGTCTGCTGTTGGTGTTGTTGTGCTTGTTCGGCGTGAATGAGCGCCACGGTTTGAGCTGCTGACGTGTCTGCCGCAACAGGCGTTTGACTGCGCACTAAATCAGCAGCAGGCGAGGGCGTGGCTGCAGGCAGTGTGGGTGATGGCGCGCCATGCACCAAGGCCGCGGCAGCTGCCAAGCCCGTTTGGCTTGTCGGCTCACCCGTGACCACCTCAGGCTTCTGGGTGGCAAACACATCAAAGTCCTGCGGAACCCAACAAGTCTCACGTGAATATTTTTGCTTGAAAATTTAAGCTAATTAGCCGCTTGTTCCAAACGTACCTGTCGCAAACGCTCCTCCTCATCGTGATCTAAGCTGGAAACGCTTTGGCTTTGACTCAGCTCCGAACCTGTTTCTGAGGCGCGCGAGCCTGTCGACAATAGGAGAAACAATACACAAATGGAACGCTAAACATTGCTTCTTACTTACCATGACGACTGCCACCGCTGCAAGAGGTCGATGAATTAAAGCCAGTGCTCATGCCGCCGGCCTGGCCAATGGAATGAATTAAATTGGATTTGTCGTAACCTTTGCAGACGACCAATTTTATTTCATTGCCCGCGGTGCGCAGGACGTTTACTGCATCCTGATGCGAGGCACCCAGCAGCGAGTGGCCATTGACCTCGAGCAGGCGCATGCCCACCTGTAGACAAAGGAAAAACAAGATGGGGGCATGTAAAATTGTCTTTCTCTCTGTGTGGGGATGTCGCTAAAGGCGCTGTTAAAATACTCTGTGGCTTTTGTTGATTTGGCAAGTCATCTGAAAAATGCTTATCAGCCAATAACGCCCACTACTGTCAAAGCAATGAATAACGCAAATTGACAGCTGCTGCCTAATCAGGGCTCTAGTATCACCCGCTTACTTACCTTAAGTCTGCCATCACGTCTTGCCGCGCCTACGGAATTGATTTTGGATATAAATACGCCCTCGTCGGAGGGATCCACGGGATTGCCGCGTTGTCCATTCAAGCCGCCCTTTATGTGCATACCTAGGCGCTCGCCCTCAGCCTTTGTGAGTATAACTTCCTGTTATTGTGATAGAAAACAAAAAGACAAAGAACAGAAAATCAGAAATAGCAATAAGTGGGCGCAAAAAATATACACATTTACATATACATGAAAATATGTAAGCAATTGTTAAGAATGAAGGAGGCACGAAAGGTAAAAGGTCAACTAATTGCAGGACAAAAGAAAATAGCGGTCTATACCATAAACGATAGCAAAAACATAACGGGGAAAACATTTGCATAATTGAAAATGCTGTGCATCGAAAAAGAAATGCCAGCGGCCTTTGAAAACAATTACGGCACACAACAAAATTGTAGCTCTATCTACTTATAAGTAGTATATAGGAAATTATAATCAGTTTGGAAATAAAACGATTTCTTGCAGCTTTTTCGTTGGAAGAAGAATAATTTAGCGAATATAAAAGCTTACCTCTGTGTCTATATAAACTACTTCAATGTGCTTTGCGTAGCGAATTGTTTAGCATAAAAATGAGAAGTATAAAGAAGTATCTAGTGTAGACTCAAAGCAAATACTTATGCATACATACTGGTATATGTACAACTACATTATATACATCGCGTGTTACTTAGGCCAACTAATTTTGAATTGAGAAAGCCCTATTAAAGCTTACCTGGAAACCAGGCGGCAGAGGATCATGTTGTATGGTGAGCTTGATTTCATCGCCGGGCTTCAAGAGCTCCATCACCGCCTCCTGGTGGGTCGCCCGAGATACATCCGCCTCGTTGACCTTCAGTATGCGGTCCCCCATGCGTAGTTTGCCGCATTTTGATGCTATACCTCCGGGCACAATCTAACAGGAGCAAGAGGGATAGGGAATTTAAAATAAAGAAAAACTCAGAAAACAGAATTATCTGAAGTCTTTAAAACCTTTATTGAAAACTAAAATTAAAATCGCGACTGCAGAAATCTTGATTGATGTTTAAAATAATAAAATACTAATAAGTTATAGAAAACTATTTGCTAATATTTCAAGATGTTCCTTTTTTTCAAGTAAATCTAATTGGAATAACAAATTATTAGCTATAAGGCATATTGAGTTTTGTTTTGAAAAGTTTCAATGAGAGTTTCATAAGAGGTTTTTTAGGATCAGGTTACTTACATGTGATATAAAAATGCCGGGCTCTCGTGTGCCAAAAGGCACACAGGAATGATCCGTACCTCCAATGATACTGAAGCCAAGGGACCCTTGATTTTTAGGCAACACAACCTCCTGGAGGGGTAGTAATAGAGTTATAATTGCATATCAGGAGCGAAATATAACAATGAAAACAAACTAAGGATAGAAGAGATACTAAGACTGCTGTGTTCCTTTCTAGAGCGCTTCGTGAAATGTGCTTGTGTTGAAATGTATGTACGTGAGGTGATGCTCTTATGTTTGTTGTGGTTGTGTGTGCAGAATTGTTGGTGATATTTACATACACATATAAGAGAAAAATTTAGTTTGACAAAAACAATCTGACACCATAAGACAAAAACAAAAACCATGCAGTTCAGATAAAATATTACTTATAGTATACCAACAAACAAGGGCCACAAACCGGCAGGAAACAGACCACGCTCTTAAAAAAATGCATATACTTGTACTTTTATGTGCTTGGCTTACAAATAACTTAAAAGTTATATTAAATCATATACGAAGAAGTTTTATTTATCTTAAAGACATGCAGCCCAAGGGAACGAAGTGCTTTTCTTGCCACATTTCAATCACCAAAAAGGGAATAGGCATCTCCGAAGCATCAAACGGCAGGTAGCCTTGTCGTTTGCCACTGACTGCGGTTTGGCACACGCAATTTAAATTCAGAGCTTCACAACCATCCCTCCCACACACACACACACACACACACAAACACCCACCCACCCACATACATACATACCACAACATGCACTTGTGCATTTTATATGAAAATGCCAAAAGATGATAATTTAACTTTTATATTCATTAGCAGAGGAGAAGAGGACTTCCAGGAATTAGGCGCCCACAAAGACAGTACTTTTGGTTGCCAAGAAGAACGTACGACCACACACACACACACACACACACATATGCAATCTTATGAGCATAATATGTTTGTGGGGGCGTTCGAAAACGTTTTCAAACTCACTTAAGCAATTTGAATTCAAATTTCGCTGTAGCTGCTTCTTTCATCGCCCTGGCACATCAGCGCCAATTGCAAGATTGCCAAAAATGTCAGCAAGAAATATTAAAAACAATTAACTGTGTTATGTTGATATTTACATATCAAGTGCAACTGTCTTGTGCCTTTTGACAAAGTCAAGTGTTTGCAATGCAAACACAGTGCACAAGTCCACAAGAGACGGCACATACTATACGTTTAATATATACAGAAGCGGGTGGACAAATGTTTTGAAATACGTGGGCACGTCCTTCTATCATGTCTACCAAATTCATTTCCTTCGCCACTTGTTTTTCCCCCCTCGTCCCTCAAGTGTTGTCATTCTGTCCAGCAGCTACAGCTTTTGGCATTTTGCATTATTTAAATAGTGTGTTTATTCATTTATTTAAATCATGAACTACATGGGGCCATAGAACTGCACGAAAGCTTGTTGCAGAGATTCTCTGCTGGTCCTCGAGTGACTCTTTAGTGTGACTTAATAATGAGCTGTCCAGGATATGACAGAGAGACGTTGCCCCAAAAAATGCATATATACGTAAAGTAAAGGGATAAGTAGAGGGATGGCAACTTTACATTTCTGCTCGAGCGTCAATATCGGAATTTTTCTCGCTGTATGCTACTTCTGTTTTCTATTTTCTATACATTTTCGATTTGGTTGTAATGAAATAAAATTAAGAAACTCGTATCAAAAGACAATTTAATTTGTCCCTCGACCTTAAACACGTTTTCTACGTGTTTTAAGTATTGGCGAAGAGTTTAAATAGAAAGTATTTTCCGAGTAAGAGATTAATTTAGAAAAAGTGTTGCGTCCTCTAACAAGTTAGTTAGCCAAATTCAGTTCAGTTTGTTTTAATTTGGTAAAATTACTCCGTTTTTAAAAAAGGATGGAAATTTCAGATATTTACAAATAATAATGACAAATTAGCAAATTAAAAAGCACATCTGTAGCTATGCTGGAAATATATATTTTGGATAAGAAGCCCCTACATATTTTTCGGAATTCGGTTTGTTTAGTTCCACTCAAATGTTAGAGACCCTAAAATGTATGTTCCCATAGTAATTTGTTAATAACAAGTAACAAATATATATGTATATAGTATATAGAAGACTGGATATCTGTTTAATGGCAAATATTTTATAGACTTTTTAAAAGTGAATATAAAAAGTTCTATGCAAATTCTTTACACCTGGCCATTGAGGCCCCTACAATTGGATATATCGGACACTTCAAAGGGTATAAACTGCTAAAACAAAACTCCAAAAGTCTATGTTTACATGATAAGAATATCACCGAAAGCCTGCGCGAAAGCTAAATACCTTTCCAAATACAATGCTGTGTTAGTATTGATTAAAGCATTTTTATAAGTCAGGCAATTTTTCTAAATCAGTTCGGTTTGATGACAGCTATATACTGGAGATGTCTGACGAAGTCGGTCCTTTCAATAATTTGTGTACATCAATTTTTGAATTGATTGAAACAGAGTCTGATATCGGGATTTAGATTCCATAATAAACCCTTTCATTTGTCAGTGAATCGTGAATGATCTAGAAAAAAAAGAAGCAATACTCCTCAACCTATATAGCGCAATTGTATTTAAAAAGCGACGATTCTTCAAATCGACTCAATTGCAAAGCCGCGATTTTGTATCCTTAAATGATCGAAATTATTAAGAGAAGAGAAGGCGCAAGAAATTGAAAGTGGAAACTTGACGAAAGTTAATTCGAAATTAGACATCCATTATTATTAAACTTGAATGTGTAATTATAACAATCAATTTAAATGAATAAGTTAGTTGCTTAGTAAAGTTTTGAGAGTTTGGGAAAAACTAAAACACCATTTGTTAGCACTTCAGTTAAACAAATAAATTAAGTTTAATAGGTAATCAAAAACTAAAAACTATTACAAAATTGCATGCAGTTCTGGTAAAATTAGTGACTAAAAGTAACTTCTATGTTAGGCATAGTTTAAGCCAAAACCAACTTAGTCCGATTCGCCAAAACTGTCTCCGTCAATGTGCATTGCTTTGCATATGGCTTTGACTTTAAAATAAGAATGTGAGGCAAAGGCAATTTGCCGTGCCATTGCCACTCAAACATGCCCCATAAATTTCATTATCAATGGGCCACAACCACACACAGATAAGTATACGTTTAGAGGCATGTTTGTGTGCGGCCAGGCAGACCAACAGTTAAATAAAATCATTTGCAAAACGCACATATTTTTATTTACAATAAATCAAAACAAGTGCTTACGAACTATAAATGACGCAGCGTATAAAATTGTATTTGGTGCCAATTGTGGGGGAAATTTGGTTGTTTTTTGAAATTCATACTTGTATATGTGTGGTGACGTGTGTGGTTGTGTGTGGTAGTGGTGTTGGTGTTGGTATTTAATAGGCTTTGGTGCATGTGTGAAGAGTATTCGCAATGCAATCAATGAACAGCAGAAATTCGTCCATGTCGTTGGAACTGGCTCCGGAATAAGACTTGGAACCGATTTCTTTGTTTGTTTTTCTACACACAACAACAACGAATGTCTTATCTTGTTTTTATTTATTTTTTCTTTCTGGTATTGGTACTTTTTTTTTTAGTGTATGCGTGATGTTGTGATAGTCACCTCACTGATCAATGGCTCCGCCAGCTGATTGTCGGTAATGCGCGTCATTACCGTCTCCGTGAACGTGCTCTTGGTGATGGTCTCGGTGACGCGACCGAGTTCGGTGGGCGCTGCCGGAAACATTGGCAAATCAGGCTGCGGCTTGTTCACATTGACGGTGACAGCACTGATGCCCACCTCATTGGGCTTGGCCACATGCACCTGATGCTGACTGCCGCCGCTGAGAAAATGTGCCGGTATCATCGCCTGAAAATCTTCGCTGGTCAACGGGCGCAGTGAGGAAGGCTGGCGGTTTGAATTTGGACAGGTTGTGGAGGTTGTTGTTGGTCGATAGGTTGATCGGTGTGGCAGGTTCATATGCAGGTTCAATTTGCATATGATTTGGACAAAGTTTCGACACAGTCAGTTGCATTTCATAATACATTTGGTTTTTTTTAGATTTTTTTTTTTTCATATATAGTTTTTTGTTTGTATGTGGTCGGGAAAGAGAAACAAAAATAGGTTTATTTTTGTAAATTTTGTTTTACAATTTGGTGGGCAAACTAAATGTAAATGCTTAACTAATGACTAAAGTGCTAAGCTGCAAGCCTATATGGTTCGAGCATTATGTACAGGCCCTAAGCATATTACTAAACTGTCTTCGTTGTCTGCTATTTCAGTGCGACTTGATCGATGAGGTAAGCTTAGCGTGCTACCGCACACACATATAGTATTGTAAAGTTGTACATAAAGGTATACTAAATATTTGAATGCATGTTTAGGAGGATCTGTAAGCAAGTTTGTG
Organism: Scaptodrosophila lebanonensis; assembly: GCF_003285725.1. Classification (NCBI taxonomy): domain Eukaryota; kingdom Metazoa; phylum Arthropoda; class Insecta; order Diptera; family Drosophilidae; genus Scaptodrosophila; species Scaptodrosophila lebanonensis. Next base: position 16,058,801 of record NW_022060538.1, read on the forward strand.
GAGGAACAACACAAAACGTTGGTGCACGCTTAGTTCTCTAGTTCTAGTTCTTTATATGGATAGTTATCACTGTACGAGTATGTATGCCTAGAAATGTATTGCGTTGTTGCTTAGATATGTACGATACGATATACCAACAAGAACTTCACACGACACATGCAAAACAGACACAAACAAACTCGATATATGTATAGGTATACGATTACAAAGTATGTATGTATGTAGTAGAATCTAAGAGCTAAGGTTAACTTGTGTAGAGAATTTCCCTTTTTAGATTTATTAGCACAATTAGATATAAATATGTGTATAGATATATTATTGATTTTACTTTGAATTTGTCAAAATCTGGCAATTCGATTAAAAATATCAACAACAATTTTGCGAGGGGCACGCAACACTTGCGCTGCAGTTGACATTTTAAACTTACCTGCACGACGATCCGAAACTTTTATCGAAAATGTACTACAAGCATATGCCAACTGCAGCGCAGGCTGAAGGCGTTAAAGCGCATTACGAAACTTATTCGATTTAGTTGTGTTCATGTGTTTGGTTTGGGTTTGGGGTTGGGGTTGGGCTCGGGTATATCTATATAGTAGTATAACTTGACTTGAACATGAAGAAACGAACGAACTTATGAGCAACATTAAAATGACGTGCAAAACTAGACAAACAAAGTCTAAGATAAACTTTAAGAGTGTAAACGCTTGAAGGTCATACCTGAGCCTCGCCAGAATCACCGCTGGTGGTGGAGGCAGCGCCATTGGGCGCCACATCGTTATCGCCGAGTGGCACGGAATTGGTGCGACGCGGCGCCGGCACAGGTTGACCTGTGACCTTGTCTATGGGAGCTGGCTGAGTCGCAACAGCAAAGCCATTTGTCTTGCTACTGGGCAGCGTGTTGCTGGCCGCCGCGTTGTTGTTATAGTTATAGGCAGCACCAGATGTAGCTGCTGCGGTGGGCGTGGTCGCCAAAGTATTGTATTTGTATGGCTGCTGTATCTCAGTGGCGCCCACATCGCCCACAGAGCGCTTGAAGTTGGCTGCAAAAACAAAAAGTTGATTAACTGACAAAGTCGAACTTCGCTAAAGGGTCCGCCTTGTATATACTTTATATCAGACATTTACGACTATAATGCAAATTATCAAAATGATATGGTATTGTATTTTTAAGAAACATCGTCTGTTTCCTATTCTATGAAATTCATTAATAAATTTGACCTTTTTGTATGAGCTACAACGAATATTGAACGAACATTTTATCTCCGGAATTTTGTAAAATTCTTAACAACTCCTTTTTAAAGAATAATTCTAAAAAGAGTTGTTCTCGTTATAGAATTTTATTTGTTTTCGTCCTTTAGGCAATATTCTAACTAATTTAATAACTAATTAATTCGCTGTAGATAATTTTTGTTGCCAACCTATAGGGAAGCTTGACTGTAGTTGAAATATCTGGGGGCTGCTTGTGTGACTTACCTGGTCGATTGGCCAAATAGCCGGAGGGACTCAACGAGTTCAGCACCGCCGGGCTACGTGGACTGAGGGGCGGCTCGAGCGGCCCACGATATTCACGCTGCAGTACGAGCCGCACAAAGCGCTGCGGTTCGGTGAGGCAGGCAACAGCTGCGTCGTGATGTGCCTGCGTCATGTCGTTGCCGTTAATCTGGAGGCAAATGAGTGGGACATCATACAATGAAAAGCCATTTAGGGGGCGTTATTACGTGTGCGCTTTATACTCACCGCCATGACTCGGTCGCCCACCATTATCTTGCCATCCCGATGAGCCAGGCCGCCCTCGGTGATGCGCGAAATGAAAATGCCATCACAGTCGTCCTTGAACGGCGGTGAGCCCTTGCCACCGGCTATGCTGAAGCCCAGACCCTGGCCGATTTGATCGCGTATGAGCGTTGTGTGCAACTGAATATAGCTTAACGGTGCGTCCTGCAAGAACAACAAAAAAGAAAGCCACCGCAAGGACAACAGAAATCAATCAACGAGTCACAAACGCACTAAATAGGATGACTTCTACCTTTCCATTCTCAGTGAGGCCGTTAGACACGGGTTCGGAAACAGTCGAGGGCGTTGCAAACACATTGCCCGAGTAGCTGTGCACAACTGGAGCTGTGTATTGCTGTTGATTTTGTTGTTGTGTTTGTAGTTGGTGCTGCAACAGCTGATTCTGCTCTGGAACTATTTCAATTGGCGGCGGTATATAACGTTCGTGTGTGGCAGCTACGCGAGGAACCTCAGCCACCAACGGACGCGTCTCCACAGATATCTACAAGATAATCAGGTATATATATTGTCTCAGCTGTCGTCCGATTGTTTTGTTTTACCTGCGACACACTGCCGTCTTCGCTGAACACCGGATGTCCAATGAGCCGCGTCACCTCGCGTTGCACGACCAGCACCAATACTGCACCACAAGCCTTCAGCACCTGCACCGCCTGGTAGTGATCCGCATCGGACACCGAGATGCCGTTTACTTTGATCACTTTGTCGCCCACCTTAAGGCCGGCCATGTCGGCCGGACCTCCTTCGGTAACGCGCGATATGAATATGCCATCATCGTCGCCCTTGAAGGGTGTGGAACCTTTTCCGCCGGCTATGCTCAGCCCCAGTCCGGCAGAGGTGCGCTCTATATGTATTTCATACTGCTCCACACGCAGCTCCGTGACGCCGTCGAGTGCATCTGTTAAAGAAAACCGCTCTTGAAATTACTATGCTTTAACTTAAATTTTCTCTCTATTCCAATTGCTCTACAATGCAAGTATTTCGTTCTGATTGCTTTTCAAGGTGGCTTCCTATCTTACCGTACTTCTGCTGTAGTTGTCGCCGACGCTCATACTCGAGATCTAGCGGATCATAGCTGGTGACAATGCGTACGCGTTTGTCTTTCCGCTTAAGCGAGCCATTGGGACTGCGATTGGAAGAGGCCAGCGAGCTGCGGAGGCTGCTCAAAGCGGGACTGTTACGCCCACTGTTCTGGGAAAGCATGCTCCGATTGCTGTTGCGTGGCAACGTATTGTTGCCCTCTTTGACTTTGATTTTGACATTGAACATGTTTAACAAGCTGATATTTTATTTTGTTTTCCCTTTTGTTGTTCAATGGGTTTTTATCTGAATGCACTTTTTAATATAACAAATACCCGCCTAGACTTCTTCTATTGCCCGTGCATTTTCACTGTAAAGGGAGTGAGGCGTATTTACAGTCTTACTTCTCTATTGCGAAAAGCTTTCTAAAAAAAGATATTTGAAATGAGTTCTTAGTTCTAAATAACCCCCTTAAAAATTAGCTCATTAATATGACACGATGGAGTAATCGAAAAGTAAATGTACAATAGAGAGTTGTGGTAGAATTTGTTCCCTTTACTTGTGCTTACTGTGAGAAATAAATCACGTTTATATCATCATCCGTCATAGTGAATTCCGAATTTTTTTAGCCATGTTCCATGCGCAGCACAACTCATGTGCATTTGTATGGAAAATCAAATCAAATAACACCCTTGCATATATTTACAAGAGCAACCATCTCATTATTTTTTTCAATTACAATTTGTTGTGTTTTTAAACTGCCTTATTTTCTTTAGCAATTTTATACATCATTGCAAGGTCAATATTCTCATAGAAAGAAGAATGAGTAGCACAAATATTGATGCTGGCATTATTTACATATTAATTGCATGGAAATTGGTGCGTAATTTTTATGCACCACATAGGGGAAGAAAAACCATCCAAACGTGCAGGTTGGGCCAGATCCTAAGAGAGACGAGGCAGCTACTTCATGGCCAATGAACTGAGGGCGCTAACAAATGAAGCGACTGTTGCCCGACCTGCTCAACAGACACGCCAACCTGGCCAAGACAATGGCCAACGACCTTGAGTACAGGCAAAGCAGCAATGGCCTATCCTCAGCTGTTTAGCATTAAAAGCGTGCTTAAGTAAGCAATAAGCAACTTTGGATTGATAATTAAATCAACAGCTAAAAAGCACGAACATTGACACACAGACAGACGAAAAACAGGCGGAGCGTCCCGTCTGCCTATAAAGCGGCCCAACTTCTAGAAATGGCACTTAATAAATCTGTGGGCTTCAAACCCAATAGGACAGATAAATAAGAGTGGGCGGTTCATTTGAGCAAAGCCAACTGTGTATCTGTAATTGTTCGTCTGTCTGCGCCGCGCACAGAAGTATGCAACATTAATTTACAGACCACGTCGCCAAGTAATGGACTTTGATTGACGGACTGTCCTTTCAGGCCAGCGATGCCAAGAAACCAATCTACACTTCTTGTCTAGTTTTAATGCGCTTTGTTGTGGGGGAACTTAATGATTATAGGATTATGTGAGGCTGTGATATAAATTCACAATCCATTTTTAAGACATGAACAAAATTATTTCTAACGAAATAAAGGGTATAGCTTCGAAGCAGACCAACATTTTTGCTTTCAATTGGAATTCAAGATAATTTAAGTTTCTTTTCTGTTAGAATGAATATTTAAATGTTGTGACAATTAGTTTTAAATACTTAATTACTTCTCTTCGTTCAAAACAATACAAATGTATTTATATACCGCTAAATGGGAATATTCTCGTATTGCCATTATTTTGCACACAATGGTGCTAGTAACTGAGTCTCATTGATTGTTTCTGACCTAGTATACGAATAGTTGTACGAAATACGCTATTTGCTGAGCTTCCCGTTGCTATTATTAGTATCGGATTATTGTGGCACGTCTGCTGTGGCTTATTATTTATTAGCCATCTCGCAGTGGTCGCTTAAATAAGCTGAAGAACTTGCAAACATTTTTCCATTTTGGCACAATTTTTTGCTGGTTTTGTTGTTATTATTGTGGCTGTCTCTATAGAAAATGATTTTCAATACAAAAAGCAACAGCGTTATAAACAATAATGCAATAAAACGCAGAGCAACAAAATGTCACATGCCATAAAAATAAAGTAGCCTTAAAGGTTTTACAAAAGCAAATGTATAAAATACATAACAATGCAGATGGGTCGAGGGTTAGGGCGAGAGGGCGAAGGGGCGAAGGGGGAGTAGCATGCGCGTTGCTTTTTGCAATGTGCAAACATTTTATGGATTTTTGAGCACATATTTTGTAGAGGCGGCAAGTAAGCAAAGCCAACAGCAACAACAACGACAACAATGGCAATATCACAAAATAAAGGCATAAAACAAAATACGATTTTTCGGATGTCTGTGCGTCTGTTGTGGGCGGGAGAAGGCAGACTGTTATATGACAAATGTAAGAGTGCCACGCATGTATGTATGTGTGTGTGTGTGTTGCAAGCTTGTTGCAGTCGTTTACACATATGTACATAGGTAGGCTAAGCTAAGGGCGGCAGCTTCAATGTAATAAAAAAAAAAATTGTTCAGAAAAAGCAAAATTTTGTCGGCCTACGCAAGTTTCTTGATACCCTTCTAACGCAACGTGTGGTTTATGGGAATCCAGGATTGTAATTTGTAGCTATGCAAACGACTTTTGTTTGTTTAATGCGGTTTTTTTTTGCTCAAAACTAGTTCTATTTGACTTCAAATACAATACGATGATTTTATTCGTGGATACGAGTATAACAAAATACTGAAAATACTGAATGAATTATATTTTATGTCGTATTTAAAATCGTTGGTGATCTACACATTTTTCCGTTATCTATAAGCATTAATGTAATTTCAAGATTACAAAAGTTGTTGAACTTCCTCGAGTATTAAATTCCCACCCAACAGGTTACCTTGTTGCCTCTCCCCGCTCCCTTTCCGTACAGTCAACAGTTTCATTTCACTCGCTTAGGACGCCATTTCGCTTAAACATTTAACGACAGTATTTTAAAGGCCTAAATCGTCCATCCACCCACACATACTGCGCTCATAACTCAGCACACGTGCCGGCACTCGCTCAATGAAGTGCGTGCAATAATATGCCGCAATAAATGCCATAAATAAAAACGAATAAAAATTTAAATATCTTAAAAAACAGAAACTCATAAGGCGGGCTGTAATGCATTGAAAATCATTAAAATGGAACCAGACGGTGGAAGAAATGGGGCGGAGATGCGAAATGCAGTGGCAGAGAGGGGAAATGATTGCATCGAGACGCCAAAGATGTTGCAGCGCAGCGCAGCTCCCCAAACGTATTAGAATGTATCTCATGGATACAAGAGACAGTAAATCAATGCGCGCAATAACAAGTTGCTGTTACTTTGACACGGGACATGCCGACGGGCAGGCTGAGTGTGAGTACGCCAGTTGGTTATTTATATGTAAATGACCGAAGACCACAAACAGGAGAGCTGTGGCTCGGACAGAAAGAGCAACTGTCAGAAAGGAAGGCCAGGAGCTCGATTCGGACTTGTACATTCACAGAAATTAGTAGACAAGAGACAAGACGCATGCCAACAGCAGAAATCATATTTCATACTTGTAGGAGCTTTTCGTTGTTGCCGTTTTGTCTTGCATAAGAGACACTCGGTGAGACTGGCGGTCGAGAGTTCAGAGTCCACATTCTCATTGACATTGCATACTGGAGATATTTGGCTAACTTGGCAAATTGGCCAACCGTTGAGTGAAACTTGAAGCACTTTTTATGCAAATTTAATGTGCCACAAATTTATGCAACAAAGTTTGCGTTAGATTCTCCATATTTATAGTCCTGCCATGTGCTGGCAGGCGCTTGCACGAAATGCTGATGATTCTTTTGACAGGCGACAGAGCTGAAGCCCGAGTTTGAGTTTGAGCCTCAGCCTAGGACTGGGCGGACCTATGTCAAGCCATCAGTAATGATATTGAATTTCTACAGCAGATGACCAACCGGCAGAGCGACCGAGCGACCGTGCGACCAATCGATTTTAATTACATTGGCATTTTCAATCAAGAGCTAGAGATCAAGTGTTTAATTGCGTTGCTCTTAGCTCTGAGCTATAAAGCTCCCATTTGGCTGACATTTGCCTAGACACGTGACATCGACAAGCTCATTACATTTTTGATACACATTTATAAATGTATTAAGTCATGATTGTGTCCCAATACTTTCGTACTGGTCGAGTTTTCTGAAATTTTAATGACGTTGTGTGTTTTCAATCACGAAAAGTATTTTAAGCTTCATAGGAAAAAATATCAAATGGAATTGTAATTGTTTCTATTTACAATTTATTTTACAATTATTTGGCAGAAACATTTGCTTCATCACTAAAAACTACAAAAAATATACGAGTATATTAATTCAATTGAAATACTCATCGGTTGCTAGGTATATAGACCAAACAAATTTGTAATCTACTCTCGAGCCAAAAAAAAAAGGCACTTTGAATAAAAACGGATAGCAATTGATGCCACTACGTTTGATTTTTGAAGAGTTGACTGAAATGGGTATGAAACCTTTAATGATCTAATTTGTGGTGCCTGGAGGGCACGTGCCAAACAAATAGGACGATTGGGTCTTGACACGGTCAATGGGGCCAACACAAATGATTAATGGCGGCCAATGGCCTGCCAGCGAATGCGTGCGCTGCCATTTTTACTCTTTTTCTCTCATTTTTTTTTTCGTTTTATTGACAAATTGCAACGCAGAAAAAAAAACAAATTCAAAGGCAAAGTCGAAGTGGAATTCGAGCGTTAGAATGTGGTGACAAAAATTAATGAATAAACTTTTTATGACATGCCGAAAAATGAATAGAAGCCAAAGCAAAGGCAAATAATGAAATAAATTCTGTAAAATATTTGGTCGGGCGGGTAATAAAGTAAGGTAGGCCGAAACAACAAACAACAAAGCCAACAGGCAAAAGCAACAAAAACAACAATCAACAGTTCAGCTTTGTTTGTGATTTCTAGTTGGCTCTTTTTTTTTGGGTTTGGTGGCCAATCGTTTAAATGATTTCATCTTTCATTTCTATGTTGTGCGGCAATGTTCGAGCATGTGTGTCAGTGTGTGTATGTGCACATATCTTATCAGCAACATACAATAACAACAGCCACAATGAACACAACGGTGGAATGCTTAAAGCCCAATTGATAAGAGCTTGCAGTAAAAAAGACACAGCCCATTCCAATGACGCGTCGTAAAGCAAATAAAACCCACACAGAGAGATTAAACAACAGTGGAAGAGACAGAGTGAGCGTAATGTAGTTAAAAGGTAACTGAGTCGGACTGAATTTTTGAAAGCATTATGTGTACAAATACACAAAACTGCACTTTACTGTACTTTACTAGCTATTGACCTTGGTCCACCTGTCGTATGTGTAATGTAATGGCTTGCTGCTCGAATGCTCGTATATGCCTGCCTGTCTGCTTATCAAAATTCTTAAGCCACGACATAGAACTGATATTGAAAATTTGGAATGAATTCAGGGGCGGGACAATGGGGAACGACAGTTGGATAGGGGGTGTGAAAACGTGTGCGACCCAAACATATCAGTTGTGGGCAGGCAGGTGATAAATGGGCTTAAAAAAGAAATATAGATGACATCATTGCCTTGACATTAATTTGTTCGCTGTGGGCTTGAGAAGTGCGGCAACGAACTTGCTACGTACACCACAGCTATAATACAAGTAGTTCCAATTTTAAACGAAACTACTGAGCAGTAAACAGTTAAGTTTACCGATAAATAATGCGAACCAATATAGTTGAACATAATCATGAATCAATTGGAAAATGTACCAAACATAATTTATAGTAAACAAAAAAACAGGTTTAACTGCAAGCCATAAACTAAAATCCTTCTGAGCATTGAATTACTTTTTAAAAGAGCCGAAATATAGAACATTTTCAATTTAAATGAAAAGCATTCTTGCCGCAGTCGAAAAACTAACAAAACTTAATCCTTTTACAAGTCGTTTGCAGTATTTGTTTTGCGAAAAAGCCTTTAATTTGCATTTGCATTGCCAAAACCCTTTTTTGTTAGAGAGTCATGAATAAAGCCCTCGGCATTGTTGGACGTTCCAAGGTCTGCGATGGCTACATTTTAATGAATTGTTTCAGTTTTATGCTTCAGTCCATTAACATGTTCATTTCTAATGAAGTGTATTGAAAATTCTGCATATTGTTTGACAGTAGCAATGTTTCCAAAAATAATAACTTTTAGTTCCAGAACAATTAATAATAAGGAGTTGGGCACAGTTCAAATCTCAGAAAGTACAACTACTTTTTAACTTTTACGATTTGTTCACGACATCGACTCAAAGCACTTTAAGGGGCACATTCAAATCTGTCGCCAACTTCAGAGGCATTTGCAATAAGAGTAGCTTCAACATTGTGGAAAATTGTAAAATGTCTGCCTGGCATTTATTGCATTTTTGTTTGTGTGCGATGTGTCAAGTGAGTGAGTTGGTGGTGTGACTTGAAATGTGGATGTAGGAGGGGCAGGGAAGTGCTAAACTTAACATGCAACTGTGAAAAGCGCTGGAAAAGCTGACGCACTTGGCATATTTCATTAACAGTTGCCCGCCAATAACTACCGTTGAATATACTTATGCATATACATATATACGGGTGTATACGTGTATGTGGGTGGGCGTGTTTGTCTAATGGAAAATTTATCAAATTATAATGCAAATACTTTAAACTGTTCTTAGCAGAGAAGGGTGTGTAATAAATAAATGTAGATATAAGAGTATTGAAGAGAAAAGAAACTTGGGCACAAATTGAATTTGCCATTGAAAAGCAGGGCGGCAGAGAGGCGATGGCAAACAATGTAACAAAAGGCCAACAACATGTAGCAGTGTATACAAGTAGTTTGTAATAACAATGAGCAAACACAAAAGTATAAGCAAACATAACAATAGTTCAATAAGTAAGCAAAATGGCAGCGAAGAAAGGCGAGCCAATCAGGACAAACCAACTCACACACTCGCACGCACCACACATGCGTGACTTGCCGGCCAAGACGATGGTGCGCTGCAGAAATGAATGAATGCATGAAGAAAGAAGGGAAGGAAAGAGGGAAGGAAGGGTGGATGCTAGGCAAGGCAGCTACATAAAAATCAATTGCATGCCTTAAGGTTATCAACGGGTTATTTATTGGCAAGTGAGGCGCCCCCGACTTCCCACAATGAATTTAGCAGTTGCAGTTGTTGTTGTTAAGCCAGTTGTTGTAGTTCGTCTTGCGAATCTGTTGCAGCTGCAGCAGAAGGAAATTGTGAGCATTGATACGCTGCAAATGCAGCATATTGTTTGCATTGCAAGCTCCAAGGCTCAACAGCAACACACACACACACACACACACACACACACATGAGCATGCATAGACAGCCGCCAGCCAGCAACCAAGAGGAATGCTAGAAATTCCGCAAATCTTGATTGTATTGCCAGAGCGCAGCAGATCAAACCAAAAGAAAAATAGAATAAATACCGAAATATACACAAAAAAAGGGGGCCAACAAGAAATTTCAGGAAAACGGATATCCACACACACACCCTCGAACGCACACACACACACACACGCACACTAACGTGTTAGTGTTTGTAGTGTGCAAATATGCCAGCCAAAAGCGAATGGTGGAAGTCATTGCACAGTGGTGCAAGTTTAGAATCCAATCGAAGAGAAGGAACAATTCCTATGCTGGAGTGAAAGATTCTTAGTTGTTCGAACTAAGTTCCCATATTCCTATATCCCTATACTACCAAAGAAAGAGAAGTAAATTTAAGACCAGTTAATCTATTTACTGACTTTAATCATTTTCTCCAAATGGGAATCTTATTCAAGTTCCACTGACATAAATAAACTTTTCATCGCACGGTCTCAAGCACTATTGTTTAGATCCTTTCGAGCAATTTAATATTTGACAGAACAAAAAAATATTTTGGAGATGTAGTTTGAGTTTAAGGCTTCTTCCTTAAGTTTTTGAGTCTTGAAATATTATACCATGGAATCTATTTCTCATAATGTAAGTATTGGAATCTTAAATATTTCAGATAAAGGTTGCCAATTCGATTTGTAATTTAAAAACCAATTCATTATAATGCATAATTAATGTTTTAGAATATCCCGGTTTTTTTATGCTATTCAAGTAAGAAGTAGCCCTGGTTTTATACATTTTCCTTTCGAATACCGTTATTTAATATTATTGTTATTATGAGTGCGCGGATTTAGAAATAGCTTTGAAACGTTATGTTTGCAATGCAGACCATTTTCGCAATCTTCGTTGGCGCCATCGAATCTGTATAAACAAGTCGAAAAACTACGAAACTGCTGAAGGAGCTCATTTCTGCGTATGAATTGCAGCCAAATGCAAATAAAAGTGCAACAAATTGCTGCAAAGCTGAAGCTATGTGTGCTCTGCGTGTCCGTGTGCGTGTGTATGTGGAAGGCAAACATTCAAAAAAGGAAGCTTCTTGTGCTTCAAGGCGCACGACAATGGCGACAATGTTGGATAGTTGGTTCCTCGGTTGGCTCGTTGGGAAGTTGCTGATGAGCCTCGTTTAACCTTCCAGTAGTTGGACTTTCTTTGTGCGGGTCTGGCGCGGAAGTGCCAAGAGTACGAGTGTTTGTCGATCTGTGTTTGTATGTGGCCTTGCCACAAGCTGAACTACATTTAAAGGCCACACACACTATGCCATATAACTGCTTGCTTATTTGCACTTGAAATTCAATTTTCGTCGGCATACGATGCGTATGTGCAACGCACGGCAGGTGCTTTGTGCGCGTGTGTGTGTGTGGGTGTGCGAGTGCAAAAACTTTCTAGACGCTTTTATCAATAATTTTCCTTTAGCAGCAGCAGACTAACGACCCGTAAGCGAATTATAACAGACACTCTGACGACGCCCCCAAAGAAGAAAGAAGAGCGGCAAAAATGCAAAGTGGGGGAGATATAACAGAGAGCAAGAAAAAAATCAATATGCTCGGCACACCTGAAAGTTTAGACCGTGACCACAGTGGGATATTAATAAAGCCGAACTACCTTTACCTAACAAAGTGGCTATATAAATATGTAGTATGTACATATGTATGTATAAGTTTGTGGTACCTTTGATCGCCCCATACACTTATTAGTTTTCAATTTAGATTTTGTCGAATACATTTCTTGAAGTCAAATAGCTTTTTCCAATTACTTGGCAGTGGTTCGGTTCGATCTGGCAAAATTTTATGTATTATCGAAACGGAATGTTTATATGTAGTAGTTTTTTCGAATTGTGCCTTAAAGACGGATGATTAATTGAACCTTTAGCTATTTACAATCTCACCTCGGAGAACTCTGAGATTCTATACTTCACAAGTATACGAGTATACCACAGTAGACAGCAAAATATTTCAATTGAATGAAAAGTAAGGGAATAACATCGCTGTGAAAAACTCAACCTTGTTTTAAAAAAAAGTAACTACTAATTCATATTTCATTCATCTTTCAGAATATGTTACTCATGTATTTAGATGGCATTGGAAGACATTACAACAGGCATATTCGAATAAATCGTTGGAGGAATTGCTATCAAGAACTAGCCATGGGAGCTCAGTTCAGAGACGCTGAAAAGATTCGGTCTATCTGCTCGCTTAATAGTGCATCTTATATAGCACTTTCGTAAAAGTCGCCGAGCTATAGGTAGGTTTGTGCGCAGCTTGACTGTATTTCACACTTTTGCCAAAAATTTTTGTAATTACGCGCTGGCTTTATACTTAGTATGACTAAGCGCACAAGTGTTTGCTGCCAGCATTCCCCCCATTTTTGCTTCTTCACACCCACAGTTTTAGCGGCATGTGAAGTTGTGTCCATTGTTGAATTTTTTCTCTAGGTCGCGACAAGTTCGACAACAGCGATGACAACAACAACAACAACAATAATAATGACGACGCCGACGCGTTCAAGTGCAATTTCAGGTGGCCAAAAAATGTGCGTTGTTATTGTTTTTACGTCTTATACGAGTGAGTAGTGTGTGCCTGTTTATACTTGTGTGCTGTGTGTGTTGGCAGCAGCAGCCGCAGCAGGCAAACAATAAACTTTAATAATAAGCAAATAATAAAAATATAGAGGCAGACTGTCGCGTCGTCTTTGCGCGCTCGCGACGTTGACAAAGCGTAAGCGTAACTAAAAAATGACTAAAATGAGTGGCGGGCGTGCAAAGCGTCCCAAGCCCCAAGCCCAAAGCCAAATGGCAATTGCACTCACATACAAACACTACACATACACACACTCACACTCTCTTTAAAAAATAAATAAATTTCGCTCTCACAGGTGAGTGTTGGCGGCTAGCGGTTCATTTCATTTTCATTTACTTTGTTTGCTTCTTTCTTCTTGTTAGTATTGTCAAGCGAATTTTTCAACTTGTTGCCTGCCCGCTCTACGCTCAATTGTAATGAGGCAGGCTCTCGGCGCACTCTCCACTGAGTGGAGTTACGCTCTCCTCTTCACTCCATATCCACTCTATCGGTGTGCATTCATGTGTGTGAATGGGAGTGTGAGTGTGTGTGTATTTATACACACACTGTATGTATGTATGTGCAGCGGCTGTTTGGTTTATCAGCACCTCTTCGTATATTTTGCAAGCCGCAATCCAGATAGCACATAGCTGATAAGATTTCGAGCATTATAAACAAGCCCGTTGTACATAAGCCAGCATAGCTGTATATATAGTACATACGTATGTGTGGGTCTCTCTCTGTGTGCGTGCTATTTTGGGCCAAATTGATGTTGTTTACCTGTTGCGCGCATGTAAGTATTTTCGTGCACGTATGTATGTTTGTATGTATGTACATATGTATGTACGAGTAGGTATGCTTGTAGGCCGACCTATGTATGTAGCTGTTGTAATAACGCGCTTTTAATCGCCGTCCCTTTGGCCTCTGATTTTATTATGTAATTAAGTTCGGCTTCCAAGTCGGAAGTTGAATACAAAATCAGGCGTATTTTATTTTTAGACTACACTTTCTTGCCGCTAGATACATACATACATATGTACATATGAACATTAAATTGGCGAGCGGTGACTGATATACTGATATAGGCGGACTCTATGAATCACAAGTTTAATGCTTATCCAGCCATAAAGCGAAGACCTGATATACATAGTATACCTAGTATGCAAGCGTCAGCGGCCATAAAACATGACTGACCTATATATACATACATACTTGTATGTATGTATGTGCATACCTACATAGTATATGGGAACTATTTTACATACAGTCATGATCAAAGCAAAAGGTACACCGCTCGCTTCAAACTGAAGAGGCCTGCATTTCGCAGTAGAGCTTTGTTTGAAAGCGAAAATACTATATAATCCTGAACTCCCAAAGATGAGTCCTAAAGCCATAACATACTATAGATCTACTTGTAATTTGAGAAAATTGTATGTCTAATTTGTGAACATTATCGAATTGGGTATTTGTTATTCATTCAATACTTATTTGTTGGCAAAAATGTGTGCAATAAATACCTAAATATTTATTTTGTATGAAGTACGACAATCAGACTCCATCTCTAGAACTAAATATTCCCCATCGCAATTTACAATGTTACTCAAATAAAGCAACCAATAATGTTTGAATATAAAAATATTTTAGGGATCACTTTGTATCGTTTCTGGAAAAGCAACCAGAAGTTGCGGGAATACCAACTATTTACATTCGCAAACATTAACATATTTATGTTAATGCACCTATTTCATTGATCACTATTGTATGTACAAATACACATGTATATTGTAAAAAGTATAAAGAGAGCGCATGGAGAATTGAGACATATATCGATTGTATATTGATTTTCCGTGCTGATAAAGACGTAATGTAAAAATTTAACACCTCAAAGGGCGGCGTGCCGAAATGCTATCAAATTATTGATTATTATTTATAGAGCATTAAGTTTTTCTTGCCAACTACGTAGTTTTGTTTAATAATAGAGAAAGCAATGCATTTACACACAAGTATTTTACGGAAGTGCTTCGATGTATAATTTAATTAAAATTATTTGGCATACCATGGGTTAACATTCGACGAGAACTATACTTGCATTGTTGTTGTTGGACATTTGTAGAAAGAGAGTAAAAGGGGAAAAAGAAAAAAAAAACACTCACCCGCCTGCTCGGACGTTGGAGCAGTTGTTGCTGCTAAGGGCGTGAGGGGGGCGTTGAAGGACTGTTGTTGTTGTTGTTGTTGCAGTTGCTGTTCCTGCTGCAGCTGTTCTAATTGCTCTGCATCCGCATTCTCCTCAATGGGCGATTGCAGCTTGGTCAGTGAGTGCTGAGGGGTTACGGGTAGCGGTTCGTTGCGCTCCTGAGAGGCCAGGGCATTGGCTAATATCTCGGTGGCCTGTTTATCGGTCATCTGCTGGACACGCTTGTTCTTCAGATGATGGGGTGTGTCCCTTCAAGGAGTAAACGGTACTTCACAGCTGGCCCAACATTATGAGTCTATTATAGTCAACTTACCGTCTGTGCAGCTTGGGCGGACGCTTGTAGAAATCATCGTCCTCGCCCTCGACTTGGAAGCCAACACGCCGCTCGGACTCCTAGGGTTAAAAAATAAAGTAAACTACATGTTCAGCACCAGAAGTATAAACTGCTTTTGAGGAGACACTTACAAAGTCCTCCTCCTGCTCGTCATTAGCGCCAACGTCGGAGGCGGCGGGCGTGGCTGCTACAACTGCAATCGGCGTTGTTGTTGCAGCAGCTGTGTTGTAATTGTTGTTGTTGATAGCGGCTAACTCATGCTGTGAGTTACCCTGTGCGGTTTGTGGCACTGCTATGGGTGTTGGTGTTGCTGTTGTTGCTGTCCCCGTTGGTGAAACAATGCCCACACTTGGCTGTTTGGAATTCAACACAGCAGCTGGTTGTTGTATTTGCTGCGACACCGTTGGTGTGTTGACCTGCTGGTGATTATTCGATATGGTTCGCGTTTCCGCTGTGGTTTCTGTCACGACTGGTCTGTGTCCATTCTATGAAAATAGTGGTTCGGCGTTAATAGAAAATAAAAATGTTATTAACAGACGAAGTATGTAATTAACAGCGGCATGTGAAACGAAATGTAAAGCGAATGTAAGAAATAAAAAAGATTCAAAGAATTCAAAAGAATTTTAAGGCATTATTATTCTTAAAAAAATATTACATACTCGTACATACATAGATAGATAGATAGGTAAATGGATAACAGAAAGCACTTAACATTAAGTACATGGTATAAATGAATAGAATAGAGTAATACTGGAAAATTACGATTGAATGCCCAACACCGCCAAAATGTACTGCAATACACGCTCTCTACAATAAGCCGATTAATTTGTTTGCTTGCGCCTTCTTACCTCCTCGGGCAATGCCACCAGATTGGCATTCTCCTCGTGCCGACTACGCTCCACTTTCAACTTTTGCGCCTTGGCCTTCAGATCCTTTGGATGCGGCGTGTTCTGGCGCACAAATGGCGTGTCCTTCTCCTGGGCGGGCTCCTCGAAAAACTTGACCACAGTCCGCGAGGGCTCGCGCTCCTCATATGGCTCGGAGTCCGATTCCAGGTCGCGTGCTGCGATAAAGTGCAAAATGTTCGAATCAATAGCTGATAAATGGCTGTGTGGATCGCACATAATAGTAGTTCTAGTATATAGCATGCACTAAGACGATCATAGCTGGATGGTTAGGTATGCATATACTTGTATGTGTAAGTGGTATACTGATATCTCTATAATGAACGCATTGTACGCCTCTGCTCTCGCTACTCGGGCTACAGACATCAAATTCAAAGTCAATAAATTTACGTTATTGTTGGCAATTAAAAAGCAATAGCAACAGCAACAACAACAACAACAAGAACGGGAACCGCACTATTTTGGACAGCCACCTCTCGTAAACAGTTCGTCTAAGCACTTTTCATCAGTCATGGTGTGTGGTGTGTGTGTGTGTCATAAATTTAACACCGCTGCGTAAACAACATAAAAGTTGCAACATGTGGGTAATCAGCAGACACCACCCCCCGAGCAAATAACCTGTGGCACAACAAAAGCAGCAATTGTTGGAGGGGCTCTCCGATAAACAGATGCAAATTGTTGTTTATGACGGAATTAGATTTATGCCTTAAGTAGCTGCATCCCCAGCCCTAACCCCAAACCCCATCCAGCCACGTCCAAGCTCACAGTCTCTACTGATTTGGCACTGCGAGACAAACTACGAAATTTTTAAATCCAGAAAAGAAGAAGCGCGACCAAGTCGAAGACATTGTTGTCGTCACTTCGTCTACTGCTGCCCAATGGAAACATTTTGATGGTTGATTGCAGTTAAACGATACAATTCTATACTACAAGTATTATAATGTTCTTGAAATGAAGATTTATTAGAGGCGACAATACTTGTAAACTGCTCTTCTTCTTCGTTAATATGCTTATTTTAACAAAAAGTGTTTTACCTCTACAAATAATCTCCATTTAGAGAAATTAATGTAAGAAAATAGCGATGCAACTGTTATCGATGACCGATGCAATACCATATATCGAAGATGCATCTCTGTTTGCTCTTAACATCGGAAATTTGGGGGCGCTTTTTGATTTTTGATTCCAACGAAATTACAGAGGAGATGGGTTTGAGAATAATTCATTTAAATAATAGAACAAATTCGAAATACGTATCTCAAGTTTTTAAGAGCCAATCACTTTTTTGCGGACTATTTACATATTTCTTGCTACACAAATTAGTCTCTCATTGATCGGAAAGTCTAATTTTGTTCAAACATCGATTTTTTTTATTTAAGAAGCATCGATATGCACGAGAGTCGATGCTTACATCTAAGCTTATATCCCTAATCTACAGACCAAGTTTGGTTTTTGTGGGCTAAGCCGTTTCGGAAATCTAGGCGCTCATCCAGACGGACGGAGTGATCCGTTGGCATGTTTTATTTCGAATTTTATCGTCATGTAATTGAGAATATAGCTACTTTACCCGAAGGGTATAAAAACAGACTACAGAAGCGAATACCAGTGAACAATTACGAATATTTAAGGGATAGCTGAGGTCATCCGGATGCTTACCATAAAGGCAGTGAACGATTATAAGATTTAATGCCATGGTGTCAGAAGCGCTCTTTTGTGCCTGATAATCAATAGCCTTTATTTGCAGATTTGGAGATTGATTTGATAGGCTGGCAACGCTTCTACATATCGGAATTGTCGCTGCTGCATCGCTTTAAGCGTTATCTCAACTTAGTTTGTTCATATTTCCAACCGTGCTATGCACACAGCGGGGTGTGTCATCAACACTGCCGATTAAATTCGGCTAGGTCAGCCAGAATGGGCCTAATACATACACACATACTCGTATGTATGTACATACTGTGCACCGAGTCCATATGTGGGCCACATACAAGTAGTATGAAGATTTATGTAAATGAAAAAACTAGCAATAATAACAATAATGCCTGGTGTCGTTATTTTTCGTCATTGTTTTCATGTCGGCGACGGCGTCTAGGCGTTTGGACTTGACTCCCTATGGCTTAATTGGATAATTTGAGCGGCGTTTAGCGACGCGACTTACATAAATGGGGACAGACGGCCAGTCAGACAGCCAGTCTATTGAAAACAATAAAATGCGTTTGATCTTGAACATGCTTCACACATCAGTGTTAAGTCTATAAAATAGCAAATACGAGCCCCAGTAGGAGAAGATAATACGTTCAAGTAAACATTATTTGAGAGCCACACTCATTCACAGCCGACGAGCTGAGCTGAAAAACGTCGCCATCGAAGCTTGTCTCGGGAGCTTGATGTAAATATGGCCAAAAATAGCTCAGCTAGTAGCCGATGATATAATCCATTCGTTTGTATACAAACCAAGGAAATGTATAAAACTAGTTTTTGGTTTCGATTGCGCGAATTGAGCGGAAATCCAAACAACAGTTATTCTGAATACCAAAGCAGCGTGTGTAAAAAATAAATAAATGAACAATAAGAAAACAAACAACCTTGCTTGTGCGTTAGTCTGTAGTGGACACTACTACCACATTAAAGCCAACGATTAAACTGAAAACATGTTAAGGTTTACTCTTGAATTCAAGCTCAGTTCGTGAATGAGCTTAGAGTTTAATAACTGATTAACTGATGAGAAGCTTATACGCCTATCTAGCCATATCGGATTTTGGGGAATCCTCACACCTTACTTATGGAAAGAAACCGAACTACAAGTATTTCCGCATATATAGTAATACTGAAAAGTAGAAAATACTTTGAGAGCCAAAATACTTGTAGTACTAAATCGTAGTTAGCTGTCGCTTATCAATAGTGTATCAATATAGCCTCTAACCCAATCGAGATTGAAATATTTTCAAATACTATATAATAAGGGAAAGTGATTAAAAAGAGGTGGGTTTGCAAACTCATCTTATCTATCAACTCTATCCCAATACACAATAATGCACTATAAATCGAAAATGAATAAACTTAAGATTTCTCTTTATAAATCAAGTCAATTTGTGCTTCCCGCGAACTCAATGCGACAATCACCAGCAAATACTTGTAATGCAAACAAACTGAAGAAATTTCGCCGAATTCTGTCAAAGACATCTGCCACCATTCTCAAGAGGGCCTTTCGAGCTATGATTATGGCTGGTTGCGTGACCCAATTGCCTTAAAGAAAACAGATTTAAGACGAATTGATATCTTCTGTAACTCATTGTCGCTCTGCGACTGAAAGGGTTAAAATATATATAGTACTTGCATCGGTCAATATTGATAAGACATCGGCATTTAGTAAATGATATCAAAAAGCTATGGAAAATCATAAGCAATGCAGTTCAGATTTTAAAAACAAGCCATTTTATAAGAGGCAACAAATTTACCTAATATCGATATATAACAGGAATTATCCCAATTATGTTCGTTTATTGCTGATAAACAGCCTCATTAGACACTTCTTATGCCAATTCCTGTAATATTTTTTATTTGCCTGAGAGGTTCCACTGTTAAGTGTCTGCCTGACAGCTCATTAATAGTGGCTTGTTTTGGTCTCGTAAACGTCCAGTATTTATATATATATATTTTTTTTTATATTGCCACACTCGTATCAGCATCGCCGGCACGATCGTAATAATAATTACGCAGCCAATATCGGTCCAGGCACATGACGTCATGAATGTTGACATCACTTCAAGCACGCAATCAGACATGAGCATTCATTGTACATGAATAAAGGGTACACTCGTATTTTGTGGCAACAAACAAAATGTTTGTAACTGATCGGAGCTTTGATCTCAGCGCAATCGATGGATACAAATGATCATTGCGGAGAGAGAGGGAGAGAACTGACTGTCGAGTCGAGCCGTCAAATTAATGGAACATAAAAACAGCAATACTATACTATATACTTGTAATAACATAATCAAATCAAACTACAAATCGAACGAGCACGCACCACCCAAGTGTGTGCGAATCGGGGGGCGGCAGTGGGAGGAGGTGGAGGAATGGGAATGGACTGGGTGTGTGCGTCTTCAATACCTCGCTGGTTGCGCGGCAGAGAGGTGGCCAACGCCCGTAAATACTTGTTGTTATTTCACGTATGACGTCATTGTTGTGATACAAAACTGGTTTTCTCTTTTGATAACTCACAGAACAGAAGAGCATGGTGTTTAGAGCACGGAATGCCGCTGGCCAAGTCGCGACTTGTAACCCCGGTCAGCATTCAAATAAATGTCGGAATTGCGTCTTATAGTAGATCAGCTGTATGAGATTTTAATGATCGGTTCAATAAGGCAGGCATGCAAGTTATAATGAGTGGGGCAGAGCGGGGCAGATGGGGGTGCAAGGGGGCAGAGCGGCATGCTTTCTTAAAGAGGCAGTCATGCTGCAAGCTGTGTACATAATTAGAGTTGTGTCGGCTTCATTGAAAACAGTTCAAAGTTCAAAGTACTATGCTATGTAGGCTACATTCAAGTTCTGGACTATTGGAGGTTCGGGTTATTGGGTTACAGATACGTATGCTTCGATATTCAATGTTTCATTTGGAAACCGTTTCAAATTGATTCCACTTTTAAATGTTTATCTTTTAAGGTTGCTCGGCATACTATTTTATTCTTCATCTATTCTATCTACATTTAGTTCAGCTACTTCTTCTCAATATACAATAATATTTGTCATAATCGTTGACTAGATCGAATTCCAGTTTTTCAAAGTGCGGCAAATTTTGAGAACTTTATAAATGTTTTGTTATGACATTTGAATATTGAACTAAGTTATTAACTGCTTAATTGCTATAATAATAATGGAAATAAAAGTTCAGATAAAAGCAGAATTTTATGATATTGTTCTGTTCGTATTTGGGGAGAATCGGAAAATTTTAGTAAAATAATACTTATTTATATAATAAAAAAAGTTCAAAAGCGATCGTTTAATACAAGTCGAGAATAAACATTATTTGATTTGGAATCAGAGTTGTGTGAACAAATTTTGTGGCCGCACCATATAATAAAATATCTGCGCTAATCTAAATAACGTCCAGATTTTGCCAAATAGCTATTAATCTTAAAGCAACTAAAATTTGTATTGCATGTGTGTGTATTTTTAACTGCGCTCAGCAGCCCGATAATCAAATATGGTCCAATATAATAACATGATCGGCTTTAAAATAAATCAAGTTCAATAGATAAATATTGTGTTTATTAGCTGAGCTTCGATTTGTTTTTGGAGAATAGATGAATCGTATAAACTCAAGTATCTTTGAGAGAATCGCAGCAGAGATAAATTTAAACAGATCGAAGCAATTAAGAGCGATTATTTTGCAGCTCTACTATATAGTACTAAGAATAAGTAGGTTTGCTAGTCGAGCTTACAATTATAAGTGTGTATATTCAATATTGTAATTTAGATTGAATACTCTATAGACTATTAGCACAATACACATCCATTAATTGTAGCTAGCCCGCACAACTCTATTACAAATGGTTAAGCTACAGACAGGCGTTATTAATAGGCGTGTTGGTAGTAGACGCAACGCAAACCTTTCTGTTGATAACTGAAGAATTCCGTCGAGTCGAACTTTTCGCTTGATCTATAAAGCGTCTCAGGTGGGTAATCTTTAATGCAATTAATCAGAGGTTTTTAAATTGAATGAAGGTGCATTTGGAACGTGTGTATGGAGCGATGCAGCAAAACAAAAAGTAGAAGAAATTTACATCAAGAATTTTAAAGCATTTAATACATGATGTCGATAAGTATTTATATTTATTTGGGTGTGTGTGTCTATTTGCGAGTGGTGCTTGCATTGATATTTCAATTAAATGAAAGAAACTTTTGCCAAATACATTTTATATTTTGCATTGCTCGGGAATAAATACGTAATACGAAACAGTTGCCAGCCCGAATTTTGAAAAAGAGAACATTTCCCACTATAATGTGTAGAGGGCACTAGGGAGCTCGCAGGTCTGTGGGTGTGCGAGCGTCTGCTCATCGCCCTTATGTAGTCAGCAGAAGGTGCCACGCCTGCTTATCTTATCATCGACACAAAAGAGCGCGCAGAGATTAAAGAATGGCACAATGATAGGGAGGAGCAGCTTTTGAGTCAGAAATATTACGAGTAATGTCGCCGACTCATTCGGTGGCGCTGGCAATGAACAAACGCGCCACAACCACAACCTCAGCCGCAGAAATGAGCTCACCGGCTAACTTGTTTCCAGCATAGCACCAGGCACCAATAGGGGATCTACTTATACTGAGCTGTACTCACCTGGGGTAAGGGGCTGGTATTCTTGCTGGGGCAGCAGGTAGCAGGAGAGCACCTGTTCGCCCGTTTCCGCATCCGTGTCCGGCTGGAATGTGAGCAGCGGCTGCGACTGGTTCTCCGACAGCCACACAGCCTTCAATTGCAAGTTGACCAGCGAATAGGGCAAGTACAACAGCTGATTGCCGCTCACGTCCAATACATGCAGCACCGTACAGTTTCCAAGCTCTGGCGGCAGCTTCTTCAGTTTGTTATCCCGCAGACTGAGGACCCCCAGATTGGCGCACTGCCCGATCTCCAGCGGCAGATACTCGAGCGAATTGCGATCCACATTCAGGTTGCTCAGCTTGGTCATGCGTCCGATGGAGGCGGGCAGTTCGGAGAGTAGGTTCTCCGTTAGTATGAGCTCCTGCATGTTCTCGCAGCTGCAATTAAAATTTAATTCATTTACAAAGGTAGTTTAATTGGATTGTTAGTTCGTCAAACGTGCGAGTCGTTTGAGCTCCAAGTTCTTCATATAAAAACAAGAAAGGAATGCTAAAGTCGAGCAGGCTCAACTTTTAAATACCCTGTATCTCCCACCAAAAAGGAAAATGAAACAAAAAAAAATTGAATTCATTTAAACAAAAATTATATTAATTAAATTATTTAATTAAATTAAATACAGTTTCAACAGCAGCAAGAACAACAGCTGCTAGCAGCGCTGCGGGCAGAGCTGCAGGCATGTAGATGACAAATTTGAGTTCAAAATACCAAGAATTACGGGAGTTATGAAAAACACGAATTGCGGAAGAGTGGGGGGGGGGTGTATCAGAAAAAGACAGAGACTCGTCCTTTCTCGGACTTAGAATCTGGATACCAAGTTTTGTTATTCTTGCTGAGATCCTTGCGTTCATACAGACGGACGGACGGAAGGACAGACGGGCATGGCTATATCGACTCGGCTTGTCATCCTGTCAATAATATCCATCAATAATATACTTGTATATACTTTGTGGGGTCTGCCACGCCTCTTTCTGTATGTTACATACATTCGCACAAAACTAGTATAGCCTTTCACCCTTTGGGTACAGGCTATAAAAAAATGAAAAAATTGTTGTGGCTATTGAATGCAAACTTTATATAAACTAATGTAATTTTATAATAAGTATATATGGTGTTCGATCTAGTGTTTTTGAAATTTTGTTGTTTTTGACAGTGACAGCTGCTTTTTCAGTGGTAGACTTCGGACGATAGACTTTTTTTTTTTTGGGGTGCCGTTATGGGCAGTGATTTTGCAATTAATTAGTATTTAGTATTAGTATTCATTAACTATTCAGGTCCTTCAGACGAATATCGTGCAAGCCATTCATGAGATAGAGCCAGAAACTGTCACCGAGGTCTTGGAAAACTGGGTTAACAGGATGCGCCACAAGAATGAAATTGTGTTCCATAAATAATGCAAACAATACATACTTTCGAATAATCCCATAAAACACACGACAAAATTGATTTCAGTTTTGTTTTGTTTTTAAATGAAACCAGTATAAGGACCATTTAGTGTATTATCAATCAAACATTTATTAATTATTTTTAATTTGTATCTTCTACTAAAGAACTGGAATTTAAAGGTGGCCAAAAAAAGTTATTTAATTAAAAAATGATTTTGGAATACGACCAAGCCATAAGGGATTCAGTGATAACACTAATGAGTTATTTATTTTGCCATTTGAAGCATCTTTGGCCGTACGGGTTTAGTTCATTTCTTTTCATTTTTATATCCATTTTTTTAGGTCTAAAAAGGTTGCTGACTACTTTCTGTTGGGAATGCACCCATTGATATTTTTGTTATATTGATATTTTTGTTATTAGATATTATTGCACTTTTATATTTTTTCAATTTCGTGTGCTTTGTTTGGCGATAAATAAATAAATAATAAAAGGTCAGTTATTGTTCCTAAATTTGGAGCAAAAATAGTTTTAAAATGTTTAAAAATCAGTTCGATCGGATGACAATCGTTATGTTTTGCTGAGTGCATCGATTTTTGGTGTATAGGTTGGAAAAGGTAAATTAAAAGGCTGGGAGTTTAAATGCAATCTTAGCCAACACTTCTTGGTAAATAGACCGACTTCATTCACTTACTTGCCAAGCGTGTCGTTCAGTCGCTGCAGGCGATTCTGGTCGAGTTTTAAAATGGTCAGTCGGCTCAGCTTGGCGATGCCATCGGGCAGTGTTTCGAGCATGTTCTGTGCCAAATCCAAGTCCGTTAGGCTGGCCAGACCGCTGATCTCGTTCGGCAGCTCCTCCAGTCTGTTCTCGGACACATCGAGGTAGGTCAGTTGTGTTAGTAGGCCCAGCTCGGGCGGCAGACGCTGCAGCTGGTTGTGATCCAGCCAGAGCTCATGCAGACCGGGTAAATAGCCCAGGTATGGTGGCAGCTCCTCGATCTCGTTGTCGCCCAAGTCCAGGCGTTTCAGTTTCGTTAACTGACTTATCGATTCCGGCAAATGCTTGAGCAGATTCTCGCGCAGCTCCAACGATTCGAGCTGTGTCAGACTGCCGAAATCGGCTGGCAATGTGGTAAGTGACATGTCATTCAAGCCCAAAACGGTCAGATTCTTCAGCTGCGAGAATCCGGAGGGCAACTTCGGTATGGGGTTCGAGCTGAAATCGGCCACCTGCAGGCTCTTCAAATGTTTAATGTCATCGGGAATGTCTGGTATATCTGCAAAGTATCGAGAGAGGGAGGGAGAAGAGGGAAATAGATTTAATTCGAATTCAAATTCAATTTCAATTGCGGTCACATTATTCACATTTCTGGCTGCTTTGTTGCCAACATTTTTGAGTGCGCGCAGCTTTATTGA
This sequence comes from Scaptodrosophila lebanonensis, assembly GCF_003285725.1. Lineage (NCBI taxonomy): Eukaryota > Metazoa > Arthropoda > Insecta > Diptera > Drosophilidae > Scaptodrosophila > Scaptodrosophila lebanonensis. The sequence goes on from NW_022060538.1 coordinate 16,084,267, forward strand.
TTTTCATATTACGCGACCTATCTAGCCATGCCTTCCACTTGCCCCCACACCCACACCCACACCCATACATACACACACACACACACATACGCCAAGGGGGCTTGCTGCCTTCTGCTCACGCATGAACAACAAGGAAGGCCCTCGATTATTTATTAATAAACTGCTATAAATATTGAGAGTGAGATTTTTTGCATTTGAACAGAAACAAGGACCGGCGCGAAGAACAACGCATAATGGGACAAACACTGACCGGCACAATTATTTTGACAAAACCACACTCATATGTTATATATTTATTAGTATGAGATGGTTGTGGTTCAAATATTTATACCCTGTACTCGTAGGGTAAAAAGGGTATATTAGGTTTGTGCAAAGTATGTAACATTCAGAAGGAAGCATCTCCGACCCTATAAAGTATATATATTCTTGATCAGCATGACGAGAGAAATCGATCTAGATATGTCCGTCCGTCTGTCCGTCTGGATGAACGCGAGGATCTCAGAAACTATAAAAGCTAGAATAACCAAAGTTGGCATCCAGATTCTCCAAGGTCCGAGTAAGGACGAGTTTATTTTTTTTTTTTTAATTTTCCCCCCCTTCCCCCGCTACAGAATTTCGTCAATAGCGTCCACATTTCAAATGCTACCTAAACCAAACTTTGCACACATAATTTATATATAATTGTCTACTGTTGTTATAGCCTGTACCCAAAGGGTGAAAGGCTATACTAGTTTTGTGCGCATGTATGTAACACACAGAAGGAGGCGTGGCAGACCCCACAAAGTATATATATTCTTGATCAGGATGAGAAGCCGAGTCGATATAGCCTTGTCCGTCCGTCCGTCTGTCCGTCTGTCTGTCCGTCTGTCCGTCTGTCCGTATGAACGCAAGGATCTCAGAAAGTATAAGAGCTAGAATAACCAAACTTGGTTTCCATATTCTCCTAAGACCGAGAAAGTACGAGTTTGAGTTTTTTTTCGATGCACCCCCCCACTCCCCCGCAATTCGTGTTTTTTCTTATAACTTCCGTAATTCTCGGAATTTTGAAATCAATTTTGGTAGGTACATCCAGTTAGTAATGTGTCCGTGTGCCAAATTTCATCATGATAGGTCAATTCTGAAGAAAGTTATAGCCATAAGTAAAATCGCTGCTCATGCGCTGCCTCTGTCGGCAGCGCTGCCCGCAGCTGTTGTTGTTGTTGCTGCTTTGGTTCAACTTTGTGCTGCATACATACACGCATATAAACACGCATAGGTACGTGATGTAAATGTATGCTGTTAAAACTAAACATAAACATATATTCTAATTTAATTTAATTAATTAATTCATTAATTTTTTTTAATAATTTAATTTTTTTTTTAAATTTTTTTTTTTTTAATTTTTCTTTTTTTGTGGAGAGTACAGGCTATTTTACTGTCGGGCTTGCTCGACTGTAGCGTTCTATCTTGTTTTATTTTATTTTATTCAATTCGGTCAATTCTAAGAAAAGTTATTAGCGAAACAAATTCTCGCCAGTACAACCCCCACAAACTGCAGCAACAAGTTCGCTCTTCTTCTTCCTCTTTTTGCTGCTGCTTTGGGTGCATATAACTCAGTGACGGAAGTTTACCTGGGTACAGGGTATTACACTGTCGGGCTTGCTCGACTGTAGCGTTCTCTCTTGTTGTTTTGCTTTCATCAAGTTCTATTACCTAATAATGAGTCGAATCAATATTTCCAAATGCGCATTAGAGCTGCATGCAAAACACACAGAGTTGGTGTCTATTGGCAGTAGAACCTATCGATTTCTGGCTTGTTTCAGTAAAACAATTACAGTACCACGTTTAATTTACTAACTGTTTAAAAAATGATGCACAGTTGTAAACACTTTATTGGATCCGGAAACAAAACAAAAGAAGTGTTGCAACACAGGTGCTTAAGCTTCTGCACTCCTTGCAGCCATTCCATTCCTTACAGAGCCAGGACATAAAGTATGTTGTCCTTAGCTGTTATGGTTTGCAAGTTCTCGGTGTTCATACAGACGGACAGTCAATCTAGCCAGAATCAGAGACTTTCTAGACTTAATAAAAAAGCTATTGTAAGTGCTGCAGAAAATAACATGTTATTTAATTACTGTACTGTTTACTGTTTGATTTCAATATTCATAAAATTTCTTGCAAATCAAGAAATAAAAATTGGGACTTCAACTGGGCGGCACTAGTATAGAACAGTAATAAAACCACTACATTATATCACAACTAAATTTGACTTGCATTTGAATATAATAAATTTTCATTTTTCATCTCATTTTTAAAGCCATAATAATAGAACAGTATTTTCGCAGTATTCTTGTAATATTTCAGATGGGATGCGACAAAACTGAGACCTCAAGCGATCACTTCTATTGTAACTAGTTTTCGGAAAACATCATCAACACAATACAAAAGTACATAAGTATTTTACTTATGTATTGATATTTTTATACCCTGTACCCAAAGGGTACAAGGGTATATTAGTTTTGTGCGAGTGCACATGGAACACACAGAAGGAGGCTTGGTAGACCCCACAAAGTATATATATTCTTGATCAGCATGACAAGCGGAGTCGATATAGCCATGTCCGTCTGTCTGTCTGTATGAACGCAAGGATCTCCGAAAGTATAAGAGCTAGAATAACCAAACTTGGTATACAGATTCTCCTGAGCCCGAGAAAGGACGAGTTTGTTCATTTTTTCTGATCCGACGATTTTTTAACGATTTTCTATAACTCCCGTAATTCTTGGAATTTCCGTATACCAAGTTTCATTATGATAGAATGATCGGAAAGAAAGTTATAGCCATATAACCAGGCCCAATGCACAGATACATACATATGTACAAGTACACAAACACGCATAAGGCACGATTCTGATGTAAATATAAATGTATGTATGCATGCATGGAATATTTTATATTTAATTTAGTTAATTAATTAAATTAATTTAAATTAAATTAATTAATTAATTAAATTACTTTTTTGTGGGGTGGTACAGGGTATTTAAGAGTTGAGCCTGCTCGACTTTAGCATTCCTTTCTTGTTGTTTATAAATTCTTGGAATTTTGAAATCAATTTTGGTAGTTACATCCAGTTAGAGCTTATGTGTCCGTGTGCCGTGTTTCATCATGATAGGTCAATTCTGAAGAAAGTTAGTAGCGTTCTCTCTTGTTTTAATTATTTTAAAGAATTTTTTTTTCATTTTTTCCTTTTTGGTGGGAGGTACAGGGTATTTAAGAGTTGAGCTTGCTCGACTTTAGTGTTCTTTTCTTGTTATGTATTCATGTATTTTAATATCGAGATGCATTTAAGGACATCAGTGTCTTTGTATTTACTTTCTCCCTTTTTTGTTGTGCATTACATTTGGAGAAAACTGTGAGTGACTCACAAGTTGTAGTTATCTCTACATAGCAGCTAAAAAAAACATTTTTTAAGATGTAACTAAGCTTCTTTTTATTCCATGTTTGCATTTTTGTCGGCAAAACTTTGAAGTTGACATTGAAAAGCAAATAGTAAAGAGTATTAGTGCTTTTGGTTCCGTTTTTGCATTGATTTTCTTTAAACTAAGAAAAAACTATTTCAAAATCTTAAAATGTTCTTTTTTGATCTTCCATTTGATGCGATTTTTAAGAAATTACCCGTTTTTGTATATTAGGGTTTCAGGTCTTTGTGGAGCAAATGTTCACCTAAGACGGCTGTTTTGGCCCTCTTCACCAAATTAAATAATTCTATTATTTATTTTGTGCACACTACTTTGCTTTTCTAATTATGTAATTTCTATTGATTTTTGTGTTTTCAATTAAATCTTCTTCTTGTACGTATGCTCCATAAATCATTTGGAAATAAATAATTAAATACCATTATGCTAATTTTATGTGGTGTTTTGGTCAGCTGGTACGAGTACAAGTAGGTACCATGGGTCCATGAGTATTACCAAACATTTATGGGCCATCCAATTTGCCTATGCAAATAAAGAAGCCTAGAACGCAAAATGGCAATGGACCCACAATTTGCTGTTTGCTGCTTGGTTTTCACGTGGCACGAACGCTCCGTTATAGTTGCTATTCTTGTTGTTGTACTTCTCCTCTGGTGGCGACCATGTTGCGGGTTTTGTTGATAGAGTGAGGCGAAGCGTAAAATGACAAACAAAACTTGTTGATCGAATAAAATTCCAACGGCCAAAGCGGAAATGCGCCCACAAAGTGCCATGCCACAAAAGCGTGCGCATGTAGTATGTGTATGTGTATACTATAAGTGTGTGTAAGTGTGTGTGCTGACGAGTGTGTATGCCACCGATACACACCTTGCACCTATAAACAAACACACACGCCTCCTAACACAGCGCTGCTTTGACAGCCACAACAGCAAAAGGGCTGGATGGACGTTCGTCCGTTGTGGGCAGTCAGTTGGGCAGGCATCCTTTACAATGGCGTTCCTGTTGACCTAGTTACAGGATACACACACACACACACACACACACACACACACACACACACACACACACACACACACACACACACACACGTACCCTCAGACGCACATTCATATACGTACACGGCAGCGCCCTTTTCAACTGCTCACCTGTTAGCTACATTTGTGCGCGTGGGGGTCACGAGCCTTCGTCGTTGTTGCCAACATCCACGTCCAAGTCGACGTCCAGTCGAGTTCAGCTCAGTTCAGCTAAGTCTTGTAGCTGTCGCTGTCTCCATTTAAAGTTACTAATACGACACGTGGGACCCAATGAAAGGGAACGCTCTTTGTGCGAGCGCAACACCAGCTACCAGCTACAGAACAGGATGCCAGGACATGCTCAAAGTCTTGCTCTTGAACAAAGACATTGTTCTATAGCTGCCAGCGCCAAATCAAAACTATATAGCTATGAACCCATGAATACGACCGACGACTATACAAGTAGTATGCATATATTCATATGTATATCGTGGATGGAATTGTTTTGGCCCGGCAATTGTGGGTTGCATACTCGTTGTATTTATGTGGGTTAGGTCGGTCATTGGAGAGCTGTGAATTGCTGTCGAACTGTCGAATAGGCTGTCCCTTTGTCGTTATATGTGTGTCTGCTGTTTATGGTCGACTGCAGATAAAGCAATATTGCCTGTCATTGCATGAATGAATGAATAAATGAACAAAAGTAATACTGCAATGTGTGCAATTTTTAATTAAAAATATGATGCATCGTAAATATAGTAGGTTGCTTTTATTTATATATTTGGGACTAAGTAACGATTATCGTTTGAAATTCAAAATAAATACAATTTCAAAAGAGGTTGCCATTTTAAAATATATACGAGTACACTCTTTAAGTGCACCTTCAATTTCCAGCTATTTACAAAATAAGCGATCTGGATGCTTTGTATGTAGAACGTTTATGAAAAAATATCTCACATTTAAAATACTGACTGTGGTTTGCTTGAAGCCATCCTTACTCTCGATATGATATAAGCTGGTCAGAGGGGATTGTTCAGAGCAACAAACTAGTATCACAATAACACCAGATATTTGAGTCTTGTCTATATATAAGTTTAGTCAGACGTTAACTTCGAATAGGCTAGGCAAGTCAACCGAAAGCATATAGGGGTAAAAAGGGTATATTAGGTTTGTGCAACGTAAATAACAGGCAGAAGGAAGCATCGCAGACCCCATAATGTATATGACGAAAGAAATCGATCTAATCATGTCCGTCCGCCGTCCGACTGTCTGGATGAACATCAGAATTTCGGAAACGGCTAAGCGTACATTAACCGATCTTGGTATGGAGACGCTCCTAGTTCCTAGTCTACACGAGTTTATTTTATTTTTTTGATTTTCCCTCCCCTCTTCACGCTACAGAATTTCGTCAATATTGTCCACATTTCGAAACCATACTTTGCACAAGTAGTCTATACATAAATATCTAATTTAGTTTCAAATTTCATCCAAATCGGTCTATTCTAAGAAAGTAAATAAGTTCCCACGGTAAGAGGTTGGTCGACGTACAAACAGAGCTAACTCCGTGCGGTAATCGCTTCCGGAAAATACAAACTTACACATATATGTGTACACGGCGCCTTAATTTTAAGATGATTTACTTCAATTATCTCGCCCAATTAAGGGGAAAACTGTCTCCAAGCCCTCACCGTTTGGTGCATTTATGGGAAAGTAAATGCATAGCACACATAAACCACAAATCATTAGTACAAGTAGTTCTGCATCATATGGGTGCTGGAACATTAAGATGAACTGCACGAGCGAAAAAGTGACAAGTGAGGGCATTACTGAGCGCATCCCTGACATGGAAGAAATCGGTATGCAACTGACGCGCCATGAAAATAACGAAATATCCCGCAATATTATAATAAAAGCTTTAGAATCAATTTAAAATTATGCATCACACGTGACAATAATTTTATTGAGGCATACACAGTTGCTTCCCCAAAGTGCTATGAATACTGTAATATTTTTAGCAAGACAAATAGGATCAAATTTTTTCAGCCTATAGACGACAATATTGAATTATGCTCTCCTTGCATACGCTCCAGTTCTACCTACCTCCTACTTAGGTTAACTACCAAAACCTTATGTCACATGGTCTGCTAACTTTGGCATTAAATCGCGGCATGGCAACAGCAGAAGCATTTGTACCATAACGGCAGCATCCGATTTACCAGAAGGCCAATCAACGAGTACAAACAAAGCACTCAGCAAAAAGAGGAGCAGCTAAACACTCAGCCAGTCAGACAGACAAACAGACAGACAGACAGGCAGACAGTCAGTCAGTCAGCCAATTCGTTTGTCAGTCAACAAGAGCGCAACAAATAGACAAATGGACGCAGCAAGGCGCTTCAATTAAACACAAACACACACATCTAACAATTGAAAACATATGGGCCCATATAGCATAGCACATACGAGTATGTATGCCACGCTTGGGAAGCAGCAGGGAAAAATGCTCAGCTGTGCGGCACAGTTGGCGGTCATTGGGAGCAATGCATGCAAAGTACAAAAGAGAAGCAAGTAATTCATTGACCTTTCACACATATACACACGCACACACACACACATTGATGCACAGATGTGGCATTAAGTGTCATACTCGACACACACACACACAAAAATGGCTGCGAGTCTGGGCAACAACAATGGCCAGGCCAGGTTGTCAAGCAGCCACAGAAATTGGGGGCGTGTCACATCAAAATATAATCAATTTGCCCGATTATGCAACAGTAGCGGCAAGTACTATATAGCCTATACATAATAAATTCGAAATAGCAACATCAATGGGGTTTTTCGGTTTTCATTTTTCCAAAATAAAAAACGCTCTTTATCATTTTTATCTCGAGCGGGTCGAGACAAACGTGCCGCTAAAAATAGCAAAACAAACGAATAAAGGCAGCAGCGATGAAAACAACAACAACTACGGCGACGACGACATACGACGCATGGGAATTTATAGCGCTTATAAATTTAATAAGGCAGACGAAACGACCAAGAGCCTCTTCCCAACATCCTCCCCTCCTTCGGCACCGGCAAGAACGTCGACAAGCGGCTCACTTGACGACGTCGACAAAAGCAAATGCAAAAGCAAAGACAATGCCGTCGAAAAGAAATGCGCCAGCACATGAAAATATTTTCAATGTCATTGTACGAGTAAATATTTTAAAAGCATTTCCACCCGCCCCCCCCCCCCCCAGCGAACGCCACCGACTTCTGTCTGCCTCTTCACTTGAGTTGCATATGAAAATTGAAATGATTTGTAGGATATCAAGGCGACTAGGCGCAGCGAATAAACGAATGAACGAATGAGTGGATTCAGACATTCAGACAGATGTTCGGCCTACACATCGAGGACGTATCTTTCAATGCAACTTGCATTTCATAATGAAGGTGCCCCGGTGCAACGGTCTGCACTTAGAGAAAAAGTGTGCAATAAATATGAATACCTAAAATTTACAAGTGTCCATATGTTATTAAAAGCATTACTAACATCCAACAACAAAGGGTATTTCAAAGGATGTACATACAGCAATATTATAAACAGAAAGTTAATTGAACAACATTTAAAACAGCTTTAAAAACAAATAATGCACCGCTCTTTTTGAAAGTGTTGGCAAGTTTTTGCACTTGGAAGTAAACTTAATATTAAAACTATCACATTACACTTATTTTAATTTAGAATAATTTAATATATTTCTCAGTAGTTTTTATACCCTGTACCCAAAGGGTACAGATTCTCCTGAGACCGAGAAAGGACGAGTTTGTTCATTTTTTATGATTTAATTAAATTTAATTAATTAATTAATTAAATTACTTTTTTGTGGGGTGGTACAGGGTATTTAAGAGTTGAGCCTGCTCGACTTTAGCATTCCTTTCTTGTTTAAATATAAATAATAGAACATCGTAAATGTTTCCAATCTATTTAACCGTTGAAGAAAAATCAAAAAATTTTCGGAAATATTTTCTCGCAGTAAGCCGTTAGAAGAGGCTTTAACAAATATCTATTATATTGCATATTTTATAGCAGACACACACACACACGCGCGCGCGCTAAACTTCAATATGCTTGCAGCTTTCAATTTGCCGCACCACCTGTCACAAATACAGCATCCGCCTGCCTGGCAGGCAGCAGGACATAATCCGCAACACCCACACAGGCAGGCACTGGCAAGAGCATCAACATCCTTGTTGTGCGTTTTTATGGCACAATGCCATTTCATTTATTGGATGGGGAGCTGGCGAACTGCTCCCGTTTCCATTCGCAGCCTTCATCTGCATGCAATTTGCCTGTCACCATTGTTAAAAGCATTCAGTAAATCCCTAAGCGGGGAAGTGGCAGTGCGGAAAATGGCATTGGCGGTGAATCCGACGCCAACCGACATCGCTTAATAGACGGCCCGACTGCCTGACTTTGTGGCCGCTTAACTGTCGTTGAGAATTGCACTCCGAGTGGCGTTGAACCGTTCTGGGAGTGCGCTAAGTAATGGGTTTTAATTGCGATGCCCTGAGTGTGAAAGTGTGTGTGTGTGTGTGTTCGTGCAACAGGTGCTAACAAAATACAACTAAGTCGTTGAATAAAACCAGACTCACAGCCAGGATAACGGCGTGAGAGATTACGTTATTTAATTGAGCAGCACAATCAAGTTCATGTCGTACAAATGACATTTAAAGCCCGTTTACCATCTGCCCTGCTGTCAATCAAACTTGCCACGATTTATAAATTCAAAATCCATGCCGGGAGCACAAGCACCTGGGTCCTCTAGTGTCGATACACAAGCATTCATTCGCAGCCAATCCCAGCACGTTCCAACAAACGCCCACACACCTGGCAACACAATTTCAATTAAATACAACTATTTCAAATTTTCCTAACCTGTTGCTCGTTTCACAATTGCCTTTGTGGTGCTTTTACCCTCCAAATGAGGTCACATGGGGCTGCACACAATGTTTGTACGTTTCTGTTAGGATTAGGAATTCATAGACGGTAGCTCTCTCTGGACCTAAATCATCTATGGAATTGCTTTATGATTGAGAGATATATTTGCATCTTAGCACATAGTCTGTTCGGAATTCCGATAGTATCAGGCAAGGATATAATCTTATCATAAATCTTTTCCAATTTTGCTGAGCTAAATAAATTATTCGAGACGAAAGGCACAGTAATTATTGGGTCATGTAGAGAGCTTTTCCATAACTTTGATTCCATATTATTGTTCTCGACGAAAATGTTCAAGATCTCGAAAGTAACCTCTAGTTGATAGAGTATTTGAATCACACAGTCGCTGGCCCGTTTTTGAACATTTTTCTTGCTACGCCTGTTGAGATCGCTTTTGATTTGTTTTACAATTTAAATACAAACATACATGCATACATACATATGTACAAACATATTTTTATGTGTTTCCCGAGTAGTTTTTAATTGCTTTGCCAATTCACAGTGACGTCAATGAGGCCGCAGAACGCTTCAATCAATACAATCAGTACGTATGGGGCAATTGAAATACTGCACAACGTGAGAAGAAATTACTTACTCGCGCACAATGCATACGTATTAGTGTGTGTGTGTGTGTGTATGTGCATGCGTGTGTATGTAATTTGATTTAGTTTTTGTTTAATGCTATTAATTATAAAAATGTTTCTTTCTACTACGCTGTGATTGGAAATGTTTTCCCAGGGCGCTGTTGCGGTCGCTTTTCTCAAAATGTTATTTTTAGACGCAACTGCTGCTGCCGCCTTTCTACAAAGTCATGGCCGCTAATAGTTTCGGCCCGGCCATAATAATGAACCAAAGATTTTTGTTTCGCCTTTCCTCTGTTCTTTAAGTTTGGCCATAAGCCGGCAGCGATGTTGAAGTCGAAGTCGATGTCGACGCCGACGTCGGATTAACGTTGTTCTGCTGCACTTGAAACAGTAACAGACTCTGTCAATGTTTGGCCGAGTTATACTTGTACAGCAAAACATATAGATAAGTCTTAAAAGAAGAAGAGAACAGAATGAGCACAGCTTTGTAGTTGCCACTTGTGCAACACACTTGGAACAGTTTACGAGTAACTTTGACCCAGTTGGTGTCAACGGAGTGGGCTTGCAACCGCTCCAGCATAAGAAGCTGCCAATGCGACGATACTTATAGCACTATGTATGTGCTTATGTCAGTTTTCAGGCAATTGATACTGGCTTTCTGGGCAAAGTTGGTCAAGTGGTTGTACTAAGTTCTCAGCTGACTTTTAAATGGCATTGGAGGGGGCAACAATGGCTCAGCTGTTGATTTAAAATGTCCATTGGGAATTGTAATCAGGAATTCTAATCGAGAATTGTAATCTGGAACTCACTGCATTTCGAATGACAATATATTAAGAGAATAGCTGAAAAATGCTTAGGCCAGCTTCTAAATATTTCCTCCATTTACATCACAATAAAAAGATTTTAAGCATAATTATAGAATTGGTGTGGACAATGTCTCCTTGACGTTTTTCTTACAGTACAACAACAGTATTTTCATGCTAAGGTCAATACTTACTATGAGCGATGAACATTATTTGTAAGGTATGGATAATTCGTAGTGCCGTTCGTACTAGAAAATGGTTTCCTTGCCGATCACCACATTATGTATCGACTGTTGTGGAAAACGTGATTTTTTTTAAATTTCTTCACCTATTCTGCACACTAAGCGCACCCTTTAGAGGGCGCTTCGATGCAGTTTCAACTTCAATACTCGATTAAATCTTATTGATGGCATTTAGCAATAAGGGTATCCCTGATAGCAGTTTGAGATTCGATTTTGATTAAATAAAATGAAGACAGAAATCGTGTATTTAAGATTTAATTTTGATGAATACCTATTACATATTTGCTGGCGAATTTAAACACATTTTCGAATTTGTATTCATATTTGAAATAAGTACAAAAATTAATTAATCGATTTTTTGCTGCACAAACTAATACGATAATCGATTACTTGGACCGCAGTCTTTCTTTCGTCACTAAGTTTCGAACCTCGTCAATAAGGTTTTTTTTAATTTATATTCTCTTCTATTTTACGCAGCTCTGTTCCTACGGGGCTTGCTTATTTGTCATGGCTACCCATAACAACAGGCAGCGGTTATCAACACTAGCAGTCAGCAGTCGCAGCCGCAGTCGCTGTTTTATGGCAGCCGTGGGTGCGCTTCGTAAATATAAATTTACAAATAATTATTAATAAACAATGCACGTTGGGAACACGAGTTGCAAATGGAAAAAGCAAATAGCGAGAAAAACACAAGTACATACATACTAGTCGGAATAGGAACTCAACGGCAAATAAACAAACAATTAGCAAGAAATGCCAGCGCCCTCTGGCGAGAATTTGTAAAGCGGGTCAGCTTGTCACTATGATTTACGTACTTGCTGCAACTAACAGCAACAATATCTACAAAAACAACAACAACAACAACAATGGCAACGGCAGCGACAAGTTAGCGCTCTGGCGACACCTGCACAATTACACGCCAACACGAACACAGACACACACACACATATACCCATAGATGGCACACACACAGCCACAAAAAGTTGGTTATTATTATATATACATATGTATATACTCGCAGTACTTGTGCATACAAAAGCATATTGTTATTATTTCGCGAATACAACTGCTATGCAAGTCGCTATCGCGCCATTCTCGTCGTCGCCGCATTCTATTGTCAAGTGCAAGCAGGCGTATACGTAATATATTTTTGTGTGCTATGCTGTGCAATGCACAGTGAAAATTACATAAACAACTTTTTAATTATTGTTTGTTTTTTAAATTTCGAATACATTGGAAAAAGATAAACAAAAGAAAAACCTTAAAGAAAAGAGGAGAATAAAATTACTCAATGACTCCCATTCAGTGGAACAATAAAAATTTGTACATAGGGCGCAAAGAAGTTTCAGAAAAAATTAAACTTTGCCGTTTGTTTTTCCCATGAATAAATTAAACGTTTTAATAAAATAGTACTTTTACATTTGAATGGTATTTTTATTCCAATTTCACTGTCTTCTTTAAGCATTTAATACTGTATCGTTACATTTTTCGTCGCATTATACATTCTGATGCTATTGTTGCTGTTGGTTTGTTGCCATTGTTGTAGCAAGAAACGATTCGAGAGCGCTAATTTCAACAAAGTACGCCACAATAGAAATTGAAATTTTTGTACCTACCACTATATTTCACGACCCATAAGCCTAATGAAGAAAATATCGCAACCCAACAGAAAGGTGCGCCACAACAACACCACAAACACACAAACTTGCACTTGCATTCTGCACACCTGCCGTATTCTTTTTGTTTCGTTTTGCCCGAAACGAGTTCAAAGCCATGCAGCATATGAAACAAATGCCTTGGCATTAATAAACACTTAGGCGATGCAATTGTCTGTAAAAGCCTTTCGCCGAGGCTGCCGCCCACACACAAAGACTACAGTTGATGCTGAAAGTATGCAGCCAACGCGAGTGTGGGCGGCCTTTCTCGCCCAACTCGCTCTCAAGTTACAGCCTACCGATATTTTCTTCTTCTTTTTTATTTAGCGTCTCATATTCACGAAGTCACCGCAAATTGCAAAACTCTGTGCCCGTTCACTTAGCGTTGCAACGCCAAGTGGCACGGCGCACTCGACTCGCTGTTTGCCATTTGTGGGTCATATGTACTATAAAAGCAAAAAGCAGACAGCCTGCAAAACTGCATAATCAACACTAACAACAGAAAGAAAACCAACATTTAGCAACGAGCCAATTTTGGCAATATGTGCAGGCCGAGTTAACGCTTTTCGGTCAATGGACGGTAATGCAATACCCTCACTCACCCTCATTTCGGGAGCGGAAGTAGGAAGCCGCATTAAACGACAACATCGTCGACAATATTTCATTTACTCAACATATGAATGACAATAATGCCAACCAGCGAATACTGCAAACGGACCAACTGCATTTGATATATGAGTACAAGCGAGGACCGCTCAATAGGTGCTTATAATGGTCAATAAAAGTACATATACTTGTAACAGAAAAGATACTTGTAGAACTCTAATCAAATACGTTCCCTAGACGCCAGTAAAGCAACGCTCAAGGTTATAATATTTCGTCCGTGTTCAGTGGATTTCCAGGACATAATTGTGAAGTGTTCAATGAGTTGGACGAATTAAGTACTCTATGAATAAAAATAGCTACGGAAATGGATCTCGAGCGACGGATACCCATTTTACGTAAGTAAAAATATGGGCCAGCTTGATACTGAATGAATGCACCTCGTACAAATTTATAAAAAGCATAACTACTTAATATAAATACATATACTTGTATACAGATATGGATGTACGTAAATAGTGTATGTGCGTGCGTGTCGCTTTGCTCATGCACTTGACTCCAATTACTGTTTACTGTTTACGGATTTGTGCTCGCTTAAGCAGAAAATTCGTGTGTGTGAGTGAGTATCTGTTTATACATAAGTACTATATGTATGTATTTATATCATCTGTATGTTGGTCCGTTTACACGTACATATGTACAAGTATATGCCAGTTTGTACGCCTGCGCGTGCAATTTTTGCATTGAACAGGAGCAGTCGAACAAAAAACTCGTATTGTTGTTGCTCAGCAGAAGTTGAAAAGTTTTCCGCATTCAAATTTATTCGATTAAAAAGTAACAAATTAAATTGACAACTATAAATCAGACAGGAGATAAGGGAAATAAACCAACAAAAAAATATATTCAATCAAGATAAGCTAGTTATTCCAACGATTTCATATATATCATGCTTTAAAAAGAAATCCGGCTGGCACTATCAAACAAAAGGGCGTTCAACAGTCTGGCCACAACGGTTTACATAGATATTAAGGAATATGAACATCCGTAATGCGTAAGTAATCCTATGGAAACCACGCCACTGCCATAGACAACAAGAACACACAGGTCTGCTCCCATTTTTGCATTGATAAAATATGTATATCTTCAATCAGCACCTGAGCTTTCGAGTTTAGTTCATATCTTTACAGAAATAGTACTACGAGTAAGTGGAATGTTTTAATTATAAAAAGTAATATTTATTTGATATTTTTGGCAACATTTCTATTTTTCTTAACGTTTGAGTTTAGTTATAAAAGCATTCACAAATTGTACTTTTGAGTTTACCAAAAGGAATCAGATCTGGCATTTGCTTTATGGAGTTACGATCGGAAATGCCACAGTTTCCTTGCCAGCAGATTTTCAACTTAAATGCATGGTTTGTCAGCATATGAAGGTGTGTTTACTTTACTTCTTAATTATCAATAGTGATTGGGGCATGAAACATTATGAAACAGAAATTTGAAATTGACATTGTGAATATCTAAAGTAGAAACCAGGACATACGGTTTCTTGGGCTTACTAGAGAAAGTATGGACAGATTGTTTAATCGACTCGTTTTATCAGTTAAGTTGTGTGTATGTAGTCAAGTTTTTTCTCTTTGTTTAAATATTGTTTACACAACTGCAAGCTAGACAATAATAGTAGACAACAACGCCCTGGTACGAGCGAAGTAATAATCGCATGGCGTTCTTCTATTTCAGAATTTATAGCTAAAACTATGATGAAGTGCTGAACTTTGCGACAAATTTCTACCTAGAGAGAAACAAGTCAGCTGCACGCATTGCACATTAGTGAGCAACGTACACCCACTCAGACTGGGCGTCGTCGCATGTTTAGCGAGAGATTAAATGGATTACGAATGCATTTGCTTTATCTCAAAATTGTAGTGGCAAATGCCTGTCCAAACGCCTCACTTAATTTGTATATCAAGAACAGTGCCTTGTCATTCATTCATTCAGTAATTTGCCGTCTCCCCCCCTCCCCTGAGCTCTCATGTCAGTGTCAGCATCAACGTCACTCAGTGGATACGAACATCTGCCATGCACTCATTTAGTCATTCATACGAGTTTGCATGAGAATGTTCTGTTTTACGTGGTAGCTGGCACTTGTTGAATGTTTCGTGAGACACGTGCATAAACAAAGCTGCTCGATAGTTGTTTGAAGTGTTGTTTATCGACTTACCATTGCGTGAAACGTCGAGCTCCACTAGATTCTCAAAATTTTGTATATCCGGCGGCAGGCGTCCAATTTCATTGTCACTCAGGCCAAGCTTTCTCAGGCGGTGCAATCTGAAGAAGTTCTGCAATGGCAATAGAGAAGAGCAAGGAGTCACATTTAGTTTAAATCAAATCACGACAATAAGAAAATTAAGAAGCCTTTCTCTCAAACCAAAGACAGTCGATGTCTGAGACTGAGGCTGAGCCTAAGTCTGAGCCTGAGCCTGTCGTCTCGTTCGTGGTCATAAATTGCAAATACGT
The DNA here is from genome assembly GCF_003285725.1 of Scaptodrosophila lebanonensis. NCBI lineage: Eukaryota > Metazoa > Arthropoda > Insecta > Diptera > Drosophilidae > Scaptodrosophila > Scaptodrosophila lebanonensis. The sequence goes on from NW_022060538.1 coordinate 16,100,110, forward strand.
TCTTGTCTTTTTCTTTGTGTCAACTGACAGGCCTAGACAGTAGACAGTAACTACAACAAAACAGCGTGACCCGCTTCAGCTTGGCCACAAGAAACATCGGCTGTGTCTCTGATTTTTGCATTAGAACTTGCTTTCTCCTCACTTTCCTTCTTCCTTCCAGGAAATCGTATTTGCGACATGTCGCCAACAATTCATTTATGAAACTCACGATTTTCATAGCCGTATACTTTTTTCGGTGCCTGAGAGTGAGAGAGTGTGGAACGCGGCTCAATTCGATTCGTTTTAAAGACAGTTGAAATAAATTATTTTGCGCTTTTGGAACTTTCTAAAGTGAAGGGGCCGCAACACCATTGTCGCCATCCCCATCATCGTCGTGCTCGGTTTTCGTATCTGGCTGCCATCGCATCCATCTATAAACATTTAGCTGACCTTCCTGTGGGCACAAATTGCTTATTGTTTGGCCGTTGTGTTTTAATACCAAGTACCTACTCTCGGCCTATCCGCTGTCCTACTCGCCCTCTATAAAGAAAGCTGGAGAGAAGCGCCAGAGTTGATTCACTGAGTCATAGACCTCAAGGTTAACAGCCCCAGCGGGCGATGGGGATGGCGGGGCAGGCATCGGTGCTGCCGTTTTATTTTAATGCTTTGTTATGCGCGATTTTATCGGCCATTGTTGGCGGGCAGAACCACGTTCTTTCATCCACTCACACTCACACACACACACACACACACACACACACACACACACACATCATGGCCAACAATCACAAAAAAAGGTAATAATAATAATGAAAATAATTCGCTGTAGTTATACTCGTAAAGTTTATTAAGATTTTTTTCTTTGCTTGCCAAATCGCAACTGAACTGCCAATTGGAATGGGACAAAGTGTCAGAATGGCTGACTGGTTGACTGATTGACAGACTGCCGTGGCTCGTTAACTGATCTCTTGACCCACTTTATTCAGCCGCCAGTCAGCCAAAAAAAACAAATTTTATTTAGCAAAAAATTCAACACCTTTGCGGAAATTTACGTTCAGTTTACAGCTTGCCACACTATATACAATTTTTTCGCGAAATGTGTTAAAAATAATATAACATTAGACTGCATTTATAGTCTGTAGTTTTTGAAAAAATTTTCCTTTCTTTATTTATATTTTAATGAGGTTATATTGTATTGGGCAAACAGTGGATTCAAATAATCCAACTAATACATATTTAAAAACTTTCTGTTATAATTTATCACATCTTCTTTGCTTTACTTATTTTTGTATTATTTTATTAGGCTAGTTTCCTACTATATCTGTATTGATAATTTAAACTGGCTGTACATGCAGAAAAACAAAGAAATTATGAATGTATGTCAATTATGAAATCTGTTTTAAAACCTTAGAAGATTTGTCTTTACGCGTTTATTCATTTAACACATATTGCCGAGAATTTTTTGAGTTTTGATAAAGTCATCGGCCTTTTTAACATAAAAAGACAAAGTGAAATCACTGTTTTCAAGGTGCTCGGTGCTAGAAACGATTGCCACAATTATTATTTTAGTTGAATGACTGCAGCAGGGAAAATAGTGGATACAAGGAGCTGCCACGACCTTAACGTGTTCTACTCGTTTTACCTCAACTTGCGAAGCAATCAAAAGCAATTTTAAAAAAAAGACAACACAACCAATCGTTCGATTCGATTTAGCGACTTTGTTTTAAATGTCAATTGTAGCTTGCATCACAACAAAGTTCAGATCAGAGCACAACAATCAAACATTTGTGTCAATGCCCATGTCGAAAGCGAAAACAAACCTAACAAAAAGACATTTCACGATGGAAAACCCTTTTGCAGCTCCAATTTCCCATTTCCCTTTGTGCTGCTTTGAACACTGTCATGCCCTCTTTATGGCCACCCACAAAGTGCCACAGTTGCTGCTTCCATTTTTACGCCTTTGCTATTTTTAAAAACGAAAGGCATTGCAACAAATCATGCGTCAGAAAGTTGTAACTGTCAACGGCAACAAAGGCAACAAAAGTGCAGGAAGACGGAAGAAAAACACAGAAAGGCGGCCGGCTATGGTAATGGTTGGGTGGTGGTGCTGTGGTGTAGCAGTGGTGCAATGGCCGGATATAATGCTAAAAAGAAGCAAAATGCAAAAGAGGACAACTGAAAAAAAGACACGAAACGAAACGAATGCAATGTGTAAACTTTTTTGCCAAGTGCTGCATAAAGAGGCTGCCTGAGTGACTGGTTGAATGACGGATAGACTGCCGGTACGACCGGCCCACAGCCGAGAGCCAAGAGCCAACAACCCACGGCCCACGCGCGTTCCACCCAGCCCATTCTCTATCTCTCTCCCGGTCTTTCTATTCCACTATCTCTTTTGCTTGAATGTAAATTACCGGCGGGCTGGCCGGCCGGCCGGCCGGCAAAACTAACGCGCGTACTACACAACACACAACCTAATGATGCCGTACTACCAGTTCAACTCGACCACACTCACTCACACACACACACACACACACACACTCACACACTCACACATTCGCATTCTCGTGTCCAACACTCACACTGGGGCCCGTGCTATTCGCCCAGTCAGCACACTTTTACTATTGTATCTAGTTTAAGCAGGCGCGCAGCAACTTGCTGGCAGCAACGACGCCAACGAGAGCAACAACCACAGCTACAGCCACAGCAGCAACAACAACAACAACAACATGCTCGTAGATAGCGGCCACAACTAGCAGCGAGAAATTGCTTTTAGCCAACATGTGCGGGCCAGTAACGAGTTGGCGAATTGCATCACAGTAGTTCGTAGCGCATCCAAGCTCCCAGCCAGCTATTGAATGCACTCGCACATCCACACGAGTGGAGGCAGTAGTCGGTGGACAGGTATGTAAATATGTATGTGTGTTCGAGTATGTTTGTAGCCTAGAGACGCTCCCAACATCACGCACACACTACACTGAGGAAACTTTCAACTGTGCGAGAGCTGCCATTTATATTTCGAAAACATTCGAAAACAAACATTCCCCATTAAGATCAACACAATTGGCATTCGCTTGAACTAATTTCTGAAGCATTACAAGTATTACTACTCTATATGTCACTACTATATGTTAGGAAGTAAATAAAATGAAGTAATTGGGTGCTAAGGCAAGGCTGTAAGGGAGATGGCCCTTTAGTTCAATCAATTATCACCTTGTCGAATCTCCGATAACTACTATAAGACACCCATATACTGGTTCGATTCAGGCTCATCGAACTTTCATGCTAGTCCTTGAAATACCTAACGATGCCAAGATAAGTCACACATCATGCATTATTAAATTAATCCCCCTCATAAAAATTAAAGAAAAATCGCACGAAAATGTTCAAAATGTTCAAGAAAACAAAGAATTTTCATACTTGTATGACTTTTTTTTTCAGTATTTTACCTTCAAAGCCCTAGAATTGCTAATTCTCAACAAATAATCGGTCGAAGAGAGGGCGCACGCAAGTGGTAGACATAAAACGCAAAATGTTTTTCCAAAATATGAGTTGGCTAACAAAATCAAAGAAAGAAATATTTTTAAAGCAGCCTTCTTTCCACTGAAGATTTGACAAAAAAAAAGCAAAACATTAGTTACTATGAAGTCTAAAAAGTATTTCAAAGTTTGCAACATAATAATTTTTCAATTTATTGGTGGTTTCTCTAAATACCCTATGGACATTTTTTCAGTGTACTACACAGCATGTGGAGAGAGAGAGAGAGAGAGAGAGAAGGAAGAGCAAGACAGACGCATAGATACTCGTACATAGTTGCATCTGCATGCTTCTGCAGCAACCGAGGCTGGCTGAGTAGCTGGCTTGGAGCCAGACGTCGGACTCATGGCTTTACGGTTGGGTTGGGTGTGGATGGATTCGGGTAACAAGACTGAGCATGTGGCGAGCGAATGGATGCACAGATGCAGAATATGAACTGATGCGGTTACTGCTTACTGCTACTGGGCTGGTCAGCCAGCAGTCTATGCTGTGTACTTAGGTGGGGTAATTAATTGAATTATTTGGCGTGCAGGGATCAAAGGAAAACGTAAAGTGCATGCCTTAAACGCATTTGCATACACAACATAATAAATCCAATTTGCTTGTTAAAAGTCAAGTTGAAATAACTAAATTCTTTAAACAATGCCAACACAGAAACACACACGCACACTACTCTAGTTGCTCGTACAAGTATGTGTAGATACATAGCTGCAGATACATTTGACTACGAACTGGTGCTGTGTGCCTCTCTCACTGAACCGTGACATGACAATACACACATATGTAGTACATACAGACAGACAGACATAGACACAATCGTACATATACATAATGCTTATTAATACACATGTATGTTGTTCGCTTCGTTGATTTCAGCAAAGCTGTTCTTTTTTCTTGCTAAATGTATCTGAAATTGTAATCAGTGGCGAATCTGTTCGAATATATCTCGTCGTGGTGTCTCACACACGCATGCTTGTGTGTGCATGTTGCAAATGACTGGGCGCTCAGCGAATTGTGGCCAACGACAGTGACAGACGGAACGGCTGAAAACAAGTTCTAGATACTTTAATGTGTGCGTTTGTTTGGTCGCAATGTTTGTGTTGTTGTTGTTCCTGTTCTTGCTGTATCTTGTTGGTCGCATCAGAATCGTTCAGCGAAACCAGCTGAGCTAGAAGAGACAGACAACAGACAGACAGTTAAACCGTCAGCGACAAACACAAACACACATGCAGCAAAAGCGTCTAGTTGTGCTTGTTATTGTTGTTGCAGTGGTTGGGGGTAACAACTACACTTGAAAGGCTGCGTCGCTTAGCATTTCACGCCATAAAAGTTGCAGAAGATACAAATGGCAAATGGCAGGCAGTCAGACAGTCGGCCAGTCAGATGCCGGCTTGTGTCGGCAGTTGCAGTTTCATTTTCACATGCAGCGCAACAACAACACTTCCATGACAACAAACATTCAACCAAGCTGGCGTATTTCGGAACTGTGGACCAAGTGTGGTTGCTTCCCATCTCTGGGCGCCTGTTCAAATCTGTACATCTTCATTTTTCTACCAACGCACGCACCCGTATGCTCGACTCGCACACAAACAACGACCGAACGCATTGTTGCAGCTGCTGCTGCTGTGCCACAAGTTGCAGACACAGCGCCTGGCAACAAAAGAAGCTGACTTCGAAGCTGAGGCAGCAGTAACTCCAACTGTGTTTCTAACAATTCAGCTTTTGAGCGATGCATCCGATCGTTCCGTCTAAACAACGGCAAATGGCAACTGATTAATTATTGTAAACGAAGGGGGGAAGGAAATTCAATGAAAGATGTTGAGCAATTACAGCAATGCAATTATTAACAATGTAGGGGGGTGGGGAGCATTGCTCAGATTGAGAATTGTTACAGCCCAAGAACAGACATTGGTTTATCGACAGCAAGAATATTTGATGAGAGGACCAACTATTTGGCAGTAATGTTATAAGCATGGCCCTCTTTTACACCCCAACACAACTGATTAAAGTCCTAGCCAAATTATTAGCACTAACTAAAGTTGTTGGCCTTGTTTTGGTTATTTAGATTACTTATATTTTTTCGTTCCTCCAGCAATTACTTCTGAGAAAATTCCATTAAATCTATTTTCCGCCGATTTCTTCCAGCCTGATCATAGATTTTGCTCGATTACTGCCATCGCCATGTCCACCATTGTTGTTTGATTTATTTATTTTAAAACTGCATGTAAATGAAACTAAAATGGCGATCATATAAAAGTAGTACTTTAAAATATATTGTTGGCGGCTCATCAAACGTAATTGATTTGTTGAAACGGGTAAACTATTTGAATCGGAAAGATAACGAGAATCGTAACTTAAGGCTTTAGACAAAGTTGCATAAGCAATTATGGACCCCTATTTCTCTCTCAGATTCGTCAGAAGAAGCTCGTAGGATAATGCAGAAGCTCCTGAATAGTGAAAGGACTTTAAGTTGGAAGACGAGAGAGCCTCTTCTAAGCCAGTTGTGGGCATTACAAGTGTGAGGGAAATGGGTCTCGGAGGGGAACATTAGCCCGGAATGAGTCGCAGTTCTAGGCACCGCTAACGATAATAAGCAATTATTTACCCAGTAGAACAAATGTATTGACTAAGTTGGAATGTATTGACTATTTTCTTACTTAAGTAGTAGGCATATTTATTAGATTTTTTGGTTTTTTTTTTGCTCAATTTAAATGTAAGCACAAAAAACCGAACAGATGTATATTTACAAAATTACAAATGAATTATGGAATTTATGCAGTTCGTCTGGGACGCATTGTCGGCAATAGGATTATGGGTTCTGGCAGCAGCATTCCAAATGGCCATCAATTTCTGTGCTCAAATAGTTTTTATGTCCCGAAGTTCGAGATGAAACGAAACCAAAACAAAGCCAAACCAAACAAAACATAACAGAACAGATTAGTGCCTGTTGCTTGACTCTCCGAAACTTTTCCGCAGCCAGTGCCAATGAATTATAAAAACTTGACGTCAGTGTCTCGGTTTGTGTTAAAAGCCGCTAGAAAAACTAATTGAAATAGCTGGAAGAACGTTTGTTATAGACGACAGCAAACCGGTTTTCAGCAGCTGCGTATAATTTATATGAGCAGGGAAAGAGATGGCGGAGGGAGACAAATTGCACCAAGTAGAATACATTTGAACGTATACAAGTATTTAGTAAGGTATGTATAGTAAGTGTCTTCGCAAGGCATCAGATAAAATTGTATTTATAGTGCGCACTGGCTTTCTGGCTATCTTTATTTCGAACCAGCCTTATGTTCGAGGCCCCCGAATTAGGAGAACTAACGAAATAACTAACGAAAATTCGTAGTTATGAAAGGTAAACTGGCGACTCGTCGCCGTATTAAATACTTAGCAGTTGTTTTCTGTTTTCTATAAGCTTAGCTGCCATTGCTTGCTATAAATGATGTCATTGCCAGTTGGCCGTGTTCAATAAAACAAACCACAACAGAACGCAAAACCCCAAAAGCACCTGCAATGCAGACACTGCAAGAAAACATAATATTTGTATTTATAAATAATTCCAAGTCTGCCGAAAAATTTTGCTAGTTCTTTTCAAGTTAATACATCGGTACTTAATAATTAATTAATAACTTAATTGAAAGCCGTTGAAATGGCATTTTGAACGTGTTGTTTAAATTCGAATAAAAAGCATTTGAAAACCATTTTGAAATCTATTTGTGTTACGTTTTTTAACAGCAGCAGAAGAAGCACTCTCCACACTTGTATTATATGCCAGAAAATATTAGTTATTGATCGCTGCTTTCTCAATACTTTCTTGCAGTGTAGCAGCGTGTTCCAATTGCGAAAGCCAAGCAGCCAAAGTGGCAGGCAGGCCGGTCGAGCCCAGAAGGCAGCAACGACGTTAACTTTGGCGATAAGGTGATTACGACAAGTTATCTTATCTGCGGGCGTGACTAATTGCCGCAAATGAAAGGCATGGATGCCTGACTGGTCGAAGCAACAAATTTCTAGCCTGCTGCTACTTTAAGTACCACAGGCATGGCAGGGAAATATTTAAAGAAAAAAACCAAAAACAATGAAAAAAAAACAAGAAATAAAAATGTGCAGACATTCGCTTGAGGTAGGTTCGACTCTGTTCTGTTCTGTTTTTTTCTTTACTTCAAGCTCAACTAATTGCATAATGCAAATACATGCCAGTAATAGGTACAAGAACAACAACGACAATGCACAATAGACAGCCAAAGGCAGTCCAAATGAGCAAACGCTCCGGCGCAGCTGTGTTGACAGGCGGCGGACATGAATAGCACACGAGATTGAGGCAGATTGTTGTTGAATTAAGAGCTTCAATTGAAGTACGATCTGTGGATGTCTGACTCTCTTTTTATAGTTGCTGTTCTACTGTTGCTACTTGAGCTGCTGATGTCGCTGACAGCACGGAAATTGTGCAGCTTTCATTTTGCAAAAAGGGTTACCAAGCGTCAGCAGCAGCAGCAACAACAACTGCAACAGACCACAACAATAACAATCAAACACATCCGATGTTGTCGGTTGCTTAGAATTAAAATGAACTCAATTGTGAAGCAACAGCAACAGCAACGACTAACAACAGGGCAAGAACATCATTATGACTGTCATTCTTTCGATGTTGTTGTTGTTGCTGTTACTGCGGTCATGTATTTTGCTTGGACAACAAGCCGCCGCTCCAGCAACAACAGCAACATGTAGTTGCTGCGGTCGCAACAGCAACCAGCAACAAGCAACATGTGCCTACCGCTCCAGTAAAAGTTGATGCTGCTGCTGCTGCTGCTGTCGTCTCAGGTTTATTGATATAAAATGCCAGCACAAATTTGCATTAGAAGTTCATTAGTGAGTGTGCACGGAAAACCGCAGCACTGACAACAACAACTGCGGAAACTAGAGGGGGCCAGCAACTAATGAAACACGAATGTCGAAGACGACAACTACAGAGAAGCGTCTCTACAACACGCAGCAAATTTCAGGCAATATCATTTTGTAATCAGAACTACTCGGCATATCATTCCGATTTGAGTTTAAATAAGTTCGGATTTTGCAAAACTATAATATATTTACGCATCGGAAAAGTGTCAAAATTTAAAACACAGATTGGATTGATATTGAAATGGGTTGGTCTTGTCTTGCTTTGTAATTCCTTGATTACCAAATATTGGAAAATTAATACCCTTTTAAAGTATAAGCTGAAAATAAAGGTCTCATTTATATTGTCTATTGTAAATTAAAATAAATCGAACCATATTAGATGGGAATAGGTAGACGCTACCAGTAATAGCTAATAGCTACTACTAATATAAAACTATATAATGAAAACTCTCTTGGCCGAACACTCACGATCGGCCAATTTTTGTCCGCCCAAGGGGAGTGTCCGCTTAAGGGGATACTTAAATACTTTATACACCGATCGAATGTTTAGAAAAAGTGTCCGGATAAAAGAGGTGCCCATTAAGGGAGTTTTCACTGTATTCAATAATATTTAAAAGTTAGTAGTAATTGGATCAGTCACATCTTCTTTCCTAGCTCCATTTCTTCATACTCATGTGGAATTGGAAATCCTATTTTTCTGTTTTAGGCAATGTTGACTGCTAAACAACAACAACAACAGCAGAAGCAGTTGCAGCAGCGTGGAAAGCTGAAGAAAGCCTGGCTGGTTGACCGCAAATGAATTGCAGGCCAAATGCAAAAATGGGCCAAGATGTGCACACGATGTGACATTTGAGCGGTCGAATTAGAGTGATGGAAAGTCGAGTCTCCGCATAGTTGGATCGAGATACAAGCATTCCCAACTGAGTTTGGGGACAGGTGTGGGGGGGGGGGGGGGGGGGGGGGAATCGATGCCACCATCACCACCATAATCACCGAGCACCACTTGTTGCTATAGCAACGACTGTGTCCAACCCACGTAATTCTGTTTATGTCGGCAACTTGTTTATCTGTCTGTACATACATACATACATACAGATACATATGCATGTGCGTGGGTGTTTGTAACTGTAGCCGAGGGCATTATACGTTTCTGTATCGGCTGTTGGGAAATGTGAAGGGGTGGGGTGTGGTGGGAGAAGGAGCGACTTCTATAAACAAGTAGCGCTTTGTGTTCGAACATAAACAAACTTTAGACAAAAACAAAAAGGAGCACAAATGTCAAGCAAATAGTTCAACTTCTTTTTCAACTATAAAGTGGAAAAGTATGTAGTCCTATAAAAAGGCAACCCGGCGTCGATGTCGCAGCTTAAAGCGTTGCTAGTTGTCAATACGAACTTGTATCCTCATATGTAACTGTAGTTGTAGATAGTCTTCGTGCTATTTATTATTCATTCGATTAAAGCACGAGACTCTCAGAAGCGACCACAAAGGGCTATTATCAATGACATAATATGTATCTGTAAGATTCAATTATGCTCGGCATGGCTTGGCCTATTAAATAAGAGTGTATCTGCGTGTGTGTGTATGCACTTTACAAGAAGCAGAACAACAGCAAGCCATTGTTGTCAGAGCCGTGAGCTCAGGGAAGAACAATTTTCTACGTACCATCATGTAGTCGCTCAGTATTAATTAAAGACTTCCGCCCGACTTTGCGATGGCTCCGACAACATCGCCTCGTCTTTTGTTGTAATTATTGCCTTGGTAATGACGATGATGCGCTCAGATAGCAGCCCAGATAGCAAAGTTGGCAGAAAACAGGCGGTATTGGAGAGGAGCAGAATAGCTCGGGCAAGAGGAGCAGCGTCGCTAAGTTTTAATGCAAATGACGCTGTCGCTGTCGCCGTCGCTGCCCAACTACCCAGCTCTCTAAACGAATTCAGAGAGAGAATGAAATAGACAGGACTGAGCCTAGAGGGTAAGCAGCGGAGCGCGTTAACAAATGACAATGGCAGGCAGAAGCAGAAGCAGAATCAGGAGCTGTGACAGCAACTCAGCCCAATACGAGGGCGAGCAGAGAAGGGGAGAAGGGAGGAATTGGCTAAGCCATTAGCACTTCGCATTCAAATCATCTCGGAATGCGAATAAAACAGCTGTTAGAAGTGTAGAGAGAAATGCCATCGAATAATTGGAATCTATACGAGTACACACATAAATACATACATACATACAACTACATACCCGTACATAGGTACAGTAGAAAGTGCTTCAGTGGAACTCAAACAAAAACAGTATAAATAAATAAAAGTGACGTAAATGCCAACTCATTGGAATAAATTATCAGGAAATTCCAAAACGTAGATTAGATAATGGGCGAAGAAAAAGTGGGCTTAAGAGAAATTTACATTTTATTCAGCATAGTTTTTTTTTGTAAAAGCTGTTAATAAATGCGCAGATTTGAAAACATTTGCATATGCACATGCAATCGAACTGAGGCTCGATTCAATTCAATTGTTGAGATTTAAATGACAATGACTAATAACGATGCTTTTTATTCAATTAAGCGTTGAAATATATTCTACCCAGTGGAGATTCATTAAGAACATAATATTCATTAAACTGTTAATCTAATTTTTCGATTTATTTTGGAGTTAAAGTTGGATCATTGAGAACTTTTAATAAATTCTTAACTACAAAAGGGGAACAATATAGGGATTAGACAGTTTCTTAAAATATCTGGTGTACGCGACTTTTTTTTACTAACCTTTGGCAAATCGCGTATGTGATTTGCATCTAGAAAGAGTTCCTCGAGTGTGCGGGAATAGCGTAGAATCTCTTCGGGTACTTGGGGCAGGGAACAGTGACGCTTGTCCACAAATTCCACCTGCCGATTGCAGCCCTTGAAGATTGGAATGCACTTGAACATGATTGATGAATTGTTGTTTTCGTTTAGTCGTTATTATTGTTGTTGTTGTAGTTGTTGGTATAGTTGATGACGTTTGTCGTAGTCGCTTCTTGTTTTATATCGGTTCGAGCGCGCATCGGTTGTGGTTCTTGTTGTTGTTGCTGCTGCTATCGTCGATGTGGTCTATGCGTAGGTCAAGCAACAACAACAAAATCGTCACGTTCGATTTGCGGCATCTGTTGCAAGCAGGCGAACGCACACACGCACAAACACACGCGAACGCACACACACACGCACAGGCGGGCCTTTTAGCCGCCCTAGGTTGGTTTTGTTTTTCCTTTTTTCTTTGCTTTTCTTGCACTTTTTAGTATTCACTTTTTTTATTGCACACGTTTTGGCCACATTTTAAACCTATTTTCTGTAATACAAATTAATATTTTAAATACATATTATGGTTTAAGCGCGGCCATATAAATGAATCAAAAACGTTGCAAAAAGGAAGAGGCAGCACGACAGGAGCAGCTGCCTTGCCTTGCCTGGCCTTGCCTGCCGTTGTTGTTGCTCTACAGGGAGTTGTGAGCGAGCAGAGAAGAGAGATGTGTGTGTGTGTGTGTGTTGAGAGCGAATTGAATTCAAAGCGCGCGCACGCCGCTGTCAGCAAATAAACCGAAAAGGTTTGTCTTTACATGCCTTTGCCCCCATCTGCGTGTGTGTGAGTGCGTAATGGCGAAAATCATGAATTATAATAAATTCTAATTGGCACTTTTTCTGAACAAGCCGTCGCCTTTCGCACAACTAGTTTCTGTTGCTGTTGGCTACTTTTGCAAACATTTTATCACGTACCAATAGCAGCTTGAAAATTGCTCAGCGAGCTGGCGACGCGGCATTTGTTGCTTCTTCTCCCAACAACAGCAACAATGTGAGAAAAGCAGTCAGCAAGCTGCCCAACAACAATGACACTTGATTGCTGTTGCTGCTGCTGGTGGTGCCGCGCTTACGAATAGGCTTAGAATGAGGGAATGGCTAAAAGACAACAAAAGCATAGCAGAAAAACAACAGCGTGCCAATGCCAGCGCCAGCGCCAGCAGCGACGTCAACGTCAACGCACAATCGAAAACTCCACTTGAGTGTAGAAAATTAAACGAAATAAAAACGGAAAAAATTATTAACAGCGGACAGCGACGACACACCCAACAGACGAAAACAGCCAGAAAACAGCCACGCACTCAGCCACACTCTTATACACCAATAAACGCATGTCCCATTGAAATTCTTTTGTGCATTTTCATGCGGCAGCACAACAACAAAATGATGGTCATAGGCGGCGGCGTCCCCACACAACAATTACAACAACAGGCTGGAAGCAGCAGGCCTAGGCAAGGGCGTTTATTTTTCGCAGGCTCTAACACGTTTCGCGTTTATTGTGTTTTTAGGAACACTTACAATGCTTTGCATGCAGCACAATTGCAATAAATAAGTAAAATAACTGTACAAAATACAAAAAACAACGCGAACGCGCACGCACGCACACACTCAAACACACAGAGGCAGGCGGTCTACACAAAAAAGTGTAAAACAGCGCGTACCAACCTCTTGCAACGAAAAATTCTCGAAAACTGCGCCTCTCACCGACAGTGCGACCATATGCAAGAACTGCCAAAATAACTTCATTCAAAATATTCAAAATACCAAAAAATACTGTAATGTGCATTTATCGAATGTAATACTATCAATTGATTTATACTCTACGTCAGCGATACAAAATATAAGAAGCCTTCTAATCAGCACTTAATGAGGTAGTTTTTAGATGCAGAAACTCTTGTGAAGGCGCTACTGCCGATAAATACTGCTTCATTTCTTAGTATTTATTAATGCTGCCAGATCAGCAGAATATGAAACAGCTGTTTCTGCCCCTCAGATAATAACGTCTATTGGAATGCAGAGCAGAGAATTTGTAAATTTTTTAATCTCTCCCAATATTTGCTAAAAACTGTAAGCACATGCCAAAAAAGAACTAAATTTGAAGCACCTGCGGGTCAGAGACTTAAGCCGTTTACCCTTTTGATATTAAAATAAAAAAAATAAATCTTAGTTTTAGATCGAAATTTGTGGGTTACGGAAGCTATGTATATATTTTACAAGTGACTGCTAAGGAGGCCGGACTTCAGGAGACCTTCCGGTCACGTTTTGGTATCAGGACTATTTTATTAGACACTTTTAACTTTCAAGTAAAAACTGGTGGCAATGGGGTATTAAATCTGTTGACTATTTTATAAAATCAAATTAGTTTTATTATTTAACAATCCTGAATAATTTTGAATATACTGAATTTTACTGGAACGTTACCTATAAATTGACGGCACAGGTCAGTTACAAATGTCTAAGAAATGTTAAACAAATACAAATATTTACATATAAACCAATAGGGCTAGCTTAATATGAATATATAGTTTATAAACTTTCTGAGATCCCTGCGTTTATACAGACATTCGAACAAACTGCCACCATCTCCCATATCCCTCGGTTTGGCGGACAACAATCAAACAAGCCCTCATTTGTTTTAAATAATGTTTTGATTACTTATACAGGCAGCATTGGAGCTCCTATTAGAAACTAGGATCAGTCTGATATGTCTGTCTTTTCTTTTCAGAATGGCCCCTGAGAGGCATTTATTGTGCAACAGATGTCGTTTCTTTTTGGCGAACAAGTAAAAGCTTAACCCAAGCTGACTTAGATATACGTGTAATATGAAATCCTCGTGCTGTGTATGTATCTTTCGTTCAAAGCAGGAAGGCCTCAAAATTGCAAGGTGAAGGTGGGAGATAAACAATGTTCTTATCCTGAACCATTTGTTTCCTCTCCGTGTTAGCCGAATTTTCGACAGCTAGCATTTCTGAGCCAAAACAACCGTTGTTTAGGTCAACCTTGCTTTTCAGTGATTAGTTATCCAATTAAATGAATCTATCTGAACCAATGAAGCAATGAACTGTGACCACCTCCCTGGATACTGGAAAGAAAGCATATAGAATTGTTTTTTCACATTTGATAATATGTATTTTTATTGTAATTTTGTATGCTCTTTTTTCTTTGTATAATTATTGCAGGTGTACTGTATAGTACTCTCTCCTCTACACACCTTGTTGACATTGGTGAGCTCTCTGGTTTCATCTGCCAGTTGGTCAACCATGGCCTGTCATTAATGCCTGCTTTTTTAGTAAGTATAGTATTTGATATATGCGCTCAAACAGACATACATTTAGACATATATTTATACTATTTTTAACTAAAACTAATCTGCCAAAATGGGCATATTGATCAAGGATCATAAGGTTCATACACCGAATATATATGTATATGTAAAGTACATATTTGTTTGTATACAAGTTTGTATAAGTGCATATATGCAGGTATAGACAATACATACAGATACATGCACGAACATACATTTTTGTTTTGCTTAACTCGATTATTTTGATATATATAGTATGATATAAATTTATTGGCTTACTTCATATACACATGAACATAATGCTTAATATCAGAATATCGCGAAACCAAATCGATCAATTTAAACAATGTTTTGCAAGAAGTAGAACTTGCGCTTTCTATGCTGAGTGTATTGGGTTTAGTAATTTAACTTAAATTTACAAAATTTGACTAGTTGGATTTTCTTTACACATTTTTAAGGTTCATCTTTTCCTTATTTATTATTATTATTATTTTTTGTTTTGTTTTTGTTGGTAGTTATTAGAGTTTCTCCCTAACAAGTGGGCTATAAATTAATTAACATTAAACACATCGACATTGGGCGACATTTTGAATAATTGTTAGTTATAGAACTTGTAATGAAATCCGAAAGATAGGCGTGCTTGTGATATTTATGAGTTGAGTATTTTGGATGTTAGATTTCATTTCTTAATCGTAGACCTAGCGACGTACATAAATCAACATATAAATATAATACATTATACAACGTAAGTTAATGTTTAAACAATAAAAGTAATTGTAAGACAAAACGCATTACAATTATTATTTACAAAACCATCTGTTTGTTTTCTCAAGCTCATTGTGGTCCATTGTGAGGTGGTTTGTGGATTCGTTGGGGTGTTCCTTTTTTGTGGTGGCTCTTGTTTTATAAATGCGTTTATCAATTTGCGACACAGGTTGCGGGTAAAGAACAAACGAACAAACGACAAACAAACGACGAACACCTCTAATATGTAATTGCAGACATATAACATTTAATATTTTTATGGTGAGACCATCCTCTTAGACCTTGCTCTCCGGACCCTCAGCCACGTGTTTGAACGCCAAACGTATGCGCGACAAATAGTGCGAGCATATGTGTCCGTAGTTCTTGTTATACCATTCCGGAGTTTTGCCCCTGCAGGTATGCAATAAAAATTAATACAAAACGCTATGAGATTGACTTCAATTTCGCACTCACTTGATATCCACGCGCGCTAAGTGCATGACCCGTGAACGACCGCTGCCACAGGGCTCGATCAGGTAGCGCGAGGCCAGCACCACACCCCGAACAGCTCCAAAGAGTGGCTTCGCCTTGGCATGATCAATTGATGTTTCCACAATGACGCAGGCGCCGCGTGGCAAGTCCGTTTGCCAAGAGCTGCAAGGGATCAAGTAATTACGTTAACAATTGCGATTCACTATCGAGGCATTTCTACTTACCGCAATACGCAGAAGTCCGTCGTTAGCTGGCCATCAAGGGCGTACTGATAGATTTCGGTACGATCGTCCAGTTTCTTCACCGTCTGGCACTGCAGCAGATTTACATCCCACGAAGCGCGCTGCTTAATTATATAATCCAGTACCTCCCTAGGCGGTCCCTCGATCTCCGTGGAGCAGCGCCATAGTCGCAGCGGATGGCCATCGCCCACCTTCTTGTAGGCAATGTCCACGTTGCTGTCCGTGAGGCAAGTGATGGTGAACCAACCTCTCGTTCTGCAAGAAATTTTGATTTTTAATGAAGGACGAATACCCAATAACACAGTCGCGATTCAAAAACTATTCCCCCCCCCCTCTCTAGAGATAAATTTGTTTACATTTGTGCATAAATGCTGCTCTACTGGTTTTAAATTATTATGGAATTACTAATACTACAGCTATAGTACATACTCGGAAGTATTCTTAGGAAATATCTTCAAATGTTTCAATTATTATTTATTATTATATATATTATTATTATAAATTATTTTGAATTGAATCGAAAACGCAGTTTTGGAATAAAATCTGATCTAAGCAGCGACGTTTAGTGCGAAGGTTCAAGGCCCTCCATGCAACTATCATCTCCGTAAAGAACACGACTCATGGGGGATTTAATTAATTCGAACTATGCTGGTTTCTCTGAAATATTTTAGATTTATAGTCTTTAGTAGCTGGTACTTACTTCTCGCGGCCCTCCTTGATGGTGGCACTGGTGCATTCATAGAGATACCCACGCCAGTTGTGGAACTGAAAGCCCTCACCCAGCATTTCTAGTGGCACTGGTTTCGACTCCTCCATGTAGCCGAAGTTGCATTTTCCCAGCTTTTCCTTGGCGGCAGTGTATATAGGTTTGTAGTGCTCGATCATGAAGGAGAGGCATTCGTGCGAAGCCTTGGCCTCGGCTAGTTCCTTCATGTCTGGCATGCCCGAGCCCTTGCCCTTACGACGCGGTGAGGCGGACACGGACGCCGTTCCCGTGGAAATCGAGGAATGGAAAATTGATTGGGCGAGACATACGCCCAAGTTGTTGCTGGTCATTTGATTTTGCTGTGAATTGGCCGCCACAATGGTGAGGAATTCGAGCAGAACATACAGGATCTCGCGATTCTCATCGGGCAACAGCAGCACAGCGCACTGTACGGCATCAATGCGAACTTCCGGTGGAAGATCTGTGGGGCAGAGAAGATGAGAGTAGAATATGAGAGTACTATTGTAATAAGAAATCTTTACACTTTCACTCGCAATTCATTTTATATTTCTTTGATATCCGGCTACTTACGCTGAAATATAGCTACAAAGGTTTCGGACATCTTGGTGGTCAGCAGGGATTCGGGAAGCTCGCGGAAATACTGCTTCAGCATGTCGGCCACATCGTAGGCCTGCTGCGTATCGAACACGTCCATGCACTCTGCCGTAGATTCGGTGCTCTCGATGATCTCCCGCAGCTTCATGATGCGTGACTTGCCACCACTCTTGCGGAAGATGCCCACCTGGTCCAGAGCATTTAGTTGAAGCCAGCGCAGAGCGGCGCGTACCGCAATCGGCAGTGTCTGCCCGGTGCGCTGTAGCACGAGCAGCAGTGGAACGCCGAATACCTTCTTGTCCTTGTAGTCGGGCATCTTGATCTTCTTAATAAACTTGGGCAGCTCCCAGTTCCAGCCGGATCGATGGGTCGGGCAGTACCGCTCCATATATCCGGTAAGAGTGACAAGCGCCAGCTTGCGTATGATTTGCAGCTGTCCTGCGGACATGGCAGCAAAGGGTATGCCGACATCCTGTTCCTGTATATTTGGCTCAATCTTTTGGGAGAAGCACTTCCGGAAAATCATGTTGGGTCGCTCCTCCATTTGGAAGCTGTGCCAGCGCACAACTGGCGTTCGTTTGCTGCCACTGCCACCCTCTTCCTCGTTTTTAGGCTCCTTGCGGGTAGTGCTGCGCGAGCGGAAGGACGAAGATCGGAAGCCTTCACGCTTCTTCGGGTCCTTGCCCAAGTTAAGCGAGCCGCCACGCGTTAGTTTTTTGATTTTGACCTCGGTGGTGTTGCTGTTGGCATCCTTGATTAGCAGCTTGCGTCCCTGATGGCACTCCGAGTCTGAGTGGGCGCCTATGTCGTCTACTTTGCCCGAGCGCTGCAGAAAGCGACGTGCCTTCGAGGGCTTGCGCAGCGATAACTTACCGCCAGTCGAAGACTCTTGACTGTCGCTGTAGTAGGACGAGGAGTCGTCCGACTTGCCCTCCTTCAGGTGAGGCATGGGGCTAGAGAAGAAGTGCAGGGGACTGGTTCGCATGGAGCGCGGTGTGGTGGGCGTGCGCTTGGGACTGGATCGGTTTGGACTCAGGAAATTTTCACTGTGCGAGGGTACCTTCAGTTCGTTACCGAAGAACGGCACCTTGGGGAATGTGTGCATGGGACTAACCGCCGACGGAGAGGGTGGTGTGGAGTAAACGGCATCCGGCTTCCGCATGCTGCTGCGCTGACCCAGCTGCATGAAGTCCAACACTTGAGGGCCACTTATAATCACGTTCTCGCGATTCTGTCGCTTGCGGCGACGCGACTTGATGGACTCGACGCGCCGCAACAATGCTTTGGCCCCGTCCTTGATGCGCTCGCTACCTGTGCGACGAAGGCGGGCGGCGGCACCATCGACGGACTCATTCAACGAGGTGTCTGTGGCGTCGCCCTTGCTGGCGCCTGGTATCATGAGCGTAATGCCTGCGCCCGATATATCGTAGGCATCGTCCTCGAAGCGATCCGGGCTGGACTCCTTAGAGGAGCTCTCTGTCTTCTCCACATTCAGTTTTCCCGGTGGCGGCAACTCCAGGCCCATTTCGCCTATGCGGGACCAGCGCCTGATGTGTGGTTGGAATGTCCAGTTCTCGCTGAGCGCAAAGTTTTCATCGTCCGACTCTTCCTTTTGCTGCAATTAAGATCCTCACATTAACGCCTCTTACCAAAAATGAAGCTCGATCCCTCATCTCTTACCTGCGGCGTTTGCGGCTTGTGCGACTGGTCTAGTCGCATATTGGCGCAACGATTCAGCACGCACAGGCGACGATAGAGTGACTGTAGCTGATCGTTCTCGAGATTGGTGTGATCTTTGGCTACGTTGGTTAGATCGATGGGGAATTGGTGATCTGCAATTAGAGAAGGATTGACCAAATTTTTAGCGACTTCAGCTCTTTAGGAGTGCATGCAACCGCTCGCGTCAACGGCGCGTGAAATTCTAAATGAAATACATTTTTTTCGGCCGCCCAAACCAGAAAATCCAATTCCATTGCAATCGCCTATAGCGTCTGTCTCAGTCCCAGCCAAGCGGCAAGTGAGGCGCCTATTAAATTGTAATAAGCAAAAACAACAACGATGCGGAAAACGATAAATATATGGGCGAGTAGTATACATACAAGTATGTATGTATATGAGTATGCCTGTATATAAGTATGTGTGCACATTTGTCTACGCAATATATTGCAGCAAAAAAGTCACGCAGCAAAATTTTCACAGCGTTTTTCCACACATCAGTATCCGCGCACAGTTCGCACGTAGGAAATCAAGTTCTTAGCAGCCTGCGACGACGACCAAGACGCCGACGACCACCACATAAAACCGATACAGATACGTAGATACAGATACATATGTCGTGTGTCGCGACTGAGCGGCTCATTGCCAGTCTGTGGATTCACTTGCAACTGCAACTGAACAATTACTGAGTAGGATGTCTGGCCGAAGGAAGTGGTCGAGAAAAGCTATCCTGTGTGTGTGTGTGTGTCTATGTCTTGCATTGGTTTCGCATTGTTTGATAAAAAAAATGTTGTGCACACATTTTCCCCCCATCAGCCGCCAATGAAGCCATTCACGGTTTGTTGAACTTCTGCTCAAGACATTCGCCGTCGGCGTCCCTTTCCCAGCAGCAAGCCGTCTCGTTTCACTCGCCAAGCTTTTTATAGTTTTGTTTACGCTACTGCCCGGTTATTTATAATTTCATTTAAATGTTTTACTAAATGTTGTGTGTTTAGTTTCAAATCCCATGTACTTTGATGCCGCGATATAAACAATTCAAAAAGGAAAAGGCCACAAATTTGAGACCCAATTTTGAGTGTGCCACTTAATCGATCTGTGGTGCTTGGAAGCTACCGTATTTTCTTCTCTACTCGTATAATCAAAGTTGACGTCAGAAATTCTTTGGCTGTTTGACTTTTACAGTAATTTACAAGGCAGCACAGCACAGCGCAGCGCATTCAACTACAAGTATTTGGGTCAATTGTATGATTAATTCTGCCGAAATAGAAAATGAAATATAGTTTAATTGCGGTATGTGGACGGTGCAAGACGGAGTACACAAAATTCGCCAAGTTCACTCAAATCTTGCTAATTAACAATTTCTCTAGCACATCTAAGCATAGCTTCATCCAAAAAATTTAACTTAAGTTTGCTTTTAAAAAACTCCCCAGTTTTGTTGAATTATTCTAATGCCATTAAACGCTTAGTGCGTCAGTTGAAATCAAATATCTGATGTTTACAATTATATCCAATATCCTATGACTGACTGGTTGTTGTGCTGCTGTACAATATATGCCGGTTACTCTCTGGAAACTCCTGGTTTTATACAAGCAAATAGATGCTTTGGAGTGCTTCCCCATTTATCAGTATAGCTCGGACTGTATTGCCCCCACTGAAGGTTTCCTCAAGCTCACTTTAAAAAGTAGTATTTAATTAAATTTAATTATTTCTCTAGATGCCGACAATTCTATAATATTCTGCTTACTGCGTACTTAAATACGAATACTAAGGGCGTAGGCAAAAAATTAAAATGTAATGCACGATGCATTAAAAAAATAACTTATGCATATGATCAATGAAAAAACTTCAACAAATCCAACTCAGTTTCATTCTAAGGCGAAATAGTGCGTTATAATAATGAACGTGTGATCGACTTTATATGGCAAAATTTTGTCTATGCCCCCCCCCCCCCTGCCTACGCCCTTTTGTTACTACTTTAAATAACGCAAAGGATTTCCTCCCTGCATACTTATTACCGAAAATTTTATTGCTTGTGCTATTGGCCCTTAATTTGTTAAACAATCCCGGTGTCCTCTTGGTTGTTTTTTAATGAACGTGCCACCTTCCGAGCCTCAACGCATAGAGGGGGCTTGCCAAAACAAACGAAACTCTGACTTTTTACACGCCACATCGACAGAACAAATTAGCAGCCGCTTACAGCTGCTACACCTTCTTTCATCATGTCGGGCTGCTGGCCAAATGACATTCGGCAGAATGCAACAAGGGCGAAAAGGTGAAAAACGCCCAAGGCAGCTTAAAGCCAAGCCCGAAGAAAGAGTTGGTGTGGCCGAAGACGAAAATCCTGTGCCACCAAGTCATCAAATCAAGCTTAAGCTGGAAATTTGAGAGCTGCCTTGCGGCCCTTGCTTACACGAAACCCATTAAAATAAGCATTTATCATGTGTGCTGTGTGCTGTGCCTTCCCGGCCAGAGATGGAGCTTGCAGCCGGAGACCGAACCTGGACGTGGGCCTCAGTCTGAGCCTGAGCTTGAGCCAAGCCCAAGCCCAAGCGCGAGCCCGAGCGCACGCGTACAAATTATGCTGCAAGTTACAAATTCGGTTCGTTTGCCTTTCTTGAATTTATGCAGCGCAGCGAGCATATTTCAAGGTCGGCGACATGCCGCCAGGAAGCGATCGACATCCACAGCAGCATCTTCGGCTCGCAGACAAGGGCATATGCATACAATACAATGGAAGGCATAAAGCGGGCATTAAGAGTCGTAGCCACGCCAAAATTGCTGGCTCTTAGTTTCAGATTCACTTTTGCTGATCACTCGCCGTCGCCGTCGCCGTCGCCTCATAACTCAAATTTAAAGTCAGGCAACTTTATCTGGCGGTAGGAAGTTTTGTGCCTCTTCTTGGACTTGTTATTTGAATTTGGGTGCGCGGCTTTTTTTGGGATGTGCGACCAATCCATGGGCTCATCACTCTGCACGGCCTTGGGGCGTTAAATGCGAAGCGACAAGCGAACCACAGAGATTCGGCGACAAAAACGGCAATGGATATACATATCGATATCCATACTCATGCTTGTATGTAGTAGATTATGTTTGTAATTTGATTTGTGGTCGGCGCGCCCGTTGCATAAGGAAATCAAAAATAAATTTAAAACATGCTGCAGGTTCAATGACTTCTTCCCACTAACTTTTTTTGGCCGAAACGCAGAGCATGTTGTTAAAATCGAAATCATTTTAATTTCATTTTTTATACGAAGGTGGTCCCCATAAATTCTTGGCCTGCGTGTCCTTTAGCCTTTTATTATATATTTTATCTGCTGCTGCCTGCGCTTCGCTCTCTTTCAAATTCGCTTAATTCATTGCCTCGCCAGGAAGGCACCCAAGTAGCAAGCCGCGATCCCAAGAAGCGCGGGTAGGCGTTCTTCTTGTGCTTACCCGCAGCTTTCGTTTTCGCTTCGAAGCATTTGCTGGCCTCTCAAATGGATTTCGGCAGGCTGGGACTTAATTGTTGTCGCACCGACACTGCCGGCGATGACGATGGCGATGGCGATGGCTTTGGATATTAATTTACTCAGACCCTATCATATCAGTCCAGGCCAATGGCTTCTTGCTTGCTTGCTTGCTGTGGTGTTGAAATCTTTAGACGAGTTCGCTGCTCAATTTTTGTGGGCCGTCATCTGGCAGTACTCGTGCAAGGTTCTGCCGCTGCCCATGACGTCTACAAGTATAGTTGTCACGTCATTGGTGCCTGTGCGTGCAGCAAATAGAATTTTATTGTGTTGTTGGTGCATTCAGAGGCACGCGAAAGGGAAAGTTTAATTGGATGCCGCGTCATTTCATCAAATTATTACAGTCCAGCGAAAATACAGCGAAATTATCAAACTAAATGGCACACCATTGTTGCTTGTAAAATAAGTACAGTTTGCGCTCGATAAATGTAACCCAATTGCCATAGAAGAATGTATATTTAGGGTAATTGAGTAATTGAAAACGAAACCCATTCCTCAATTAGTCCTAGTCTATCAAATATTTACTAATTTATCAAATAAATGCAAGCTTTAGTCTTCACTGTATTCAGTTATTGTTTATACTTTTATCAGAACCATCATTCAAATTTGGAATTTTAGTAAAATATGAAATTTCTCCTCGCTTAGAAATTATGTTGAAATTGTCGGCGATGGTGACTCCATCTTTGGAAAGGAAAGTTTAGTTGCATTGTTTAATTTAACCCTAAAATCAATTGAAGGTCCTATTGCTCTGATTTGCAAAATCATTGGCATGGGGTTAATAGTCCGATGTTCTTAGAAGGGCCACGCGCTAATCAAAATTGGCTCTATTTATTTTCTTAAAGTGCCTTACAATCGATTGTTCCTCTGCTTTAATAATTGAAAGCTATTTATTGCAGTTCCTTAGTGTCCCTAAGGGGAGCATCCTTAGCGAGCGCAGACTGTGACATTTAGTTTAAGTGCCGCCTTTCCTGCTGCGTCATTGCCGCTTGCTGCTGATGACGTCGAGGGGTCACATGAAACTGGCAATTACGTGCAACGGCAACATAAATGTCGCCTGCCACGCCCCATTCAGTGCGAAACAAAGGACATGTAAACACGCCAGAGTCAGAAGCTAGCGAACATCAAAGGGATAGGGGGCGGAGGGTGGGGTTTCCACTGTGACTTACCTTCGTACATTTGCGCATATTGCGGAAAACCTGCAGCCCGCAGCCATTTGCACGCTTCCACCGCCTCGATTTCTGCAAAGAGGAAGTATAAAATTAATATTGCGCATACGCCGGGTGGTGTGTCGTGCACTTTCGAAGCAATTAATAGTAATGTAATTTCGCTGACCAACGCGCACATTGAGTGCTTCTTTGACCGTCAAAAATGCCAAACTCAATTGAGCGCCAAATAATCAAAACTAAAAGCAATTAAGGGCTTGCTTTTAAGTATAAAGAGGGGGAGAAAAGTCAAAAATAAAAACAAAGTAAATGCAGTCTCCGCCGCTTATTTGATGGATTATGTTGTAAGCTGCCTAAATGCAGTCGACGCTTAAATCAAGCAGCAGTGGTCGGCGATGTGGTCGCGAATCGGCGCCACCTCCACCACCACCACCACCGCCACTGTGAGCCGCAAGCCACTGAGCAGCGGACAGAAGGTCTTTAAAATTGTGTTTTGAGTTTTGTGGCTGAGTGGTCGTCTGTTGATTTAACAACATATACGAGTAGTATCTGGGTTGGCTCTCTGCTCGGCTGAGATTGGGAGAGATTGTGATTGCCGCTGTTGAAGTGGCCGTCGTTGTTGACATGACATGAAAGTAAAAGTTTCTGAGAATTCGGCACAAGTTGCTTTTGTTTTGATGCGTAATTATTCGACCTCCGCGGGTAGGTTGGCATTCTTTAAAGTCAAAGGGAGGAGGTTATGTACAGCAGCCTGTGCTTGTTGAGGCAGGCAGGCAGGCGTGTCATTTCATGGAAAGGCAGAACACAAAACGAGGTACGAACACACTCGTTAAATATTTAACCGCCAGGCAAGCCAAATTTTTCATTTACAAACAAAATTCAGGTAAATTAAAATTCAAGTGCGATTTTTTATTAGATGGTTGCAAAAGTTTAATGTGGCTTACAAAAATGTTGCTCAAGCATTAAGCAAATAACAGGAAAAGCTTTGAACGCATATAACACAATTCAAGTTGTCTATAATTGTCATATTTTCTTTTTCTATCTATTTTCAGTTCAGTTGAAAAGTATCGTCTTTCTGTAAACCGCTAAATCTATTAATCGTTCAGAAAGAAAATATCTTGATTTTGTTTTGAGAATAAATGTTTGTGAAACAATAGGCAGATATATTTATTGTTTGTTTTTGTTATAGTGTTCAGAAAATAAAACCATTACCAATGACAGAGAGCTCCAAAATTCAACGATCTCTTTGCATGCAAAAGAGCTTTTAGACTGCCTTTTGGTTACCGATTCAACCTACTTTATGGACCCTGCTTGCTTTTATACCCAAAGCAACGATATTTCAAAAAAGAATAACAAAACAATAAATTATTTTATAAAACTTGATTGGCACAAATTTTATTTTAATGCCTGCAAATTAAATAATGAAAGAAAATTGCCCTGTTTTTTTTTTTGGCGCGTGTGTGTTGTGTGTTCTAATTTTTCATTCTACGAAGGCACCCATAGCGAGGGCATGAAAGTCATTGAACCGTAAATTACTAATTCATATCATTATTTCTGTGTTAGCTAAACAAAGGCACGTGCATATGTACCTAAATACATGTACACATCTGTGTATCTGTGTGTGTGTGTATTTGGAGCAACAAAAAATGGGCAGCTTTGATGACAATTTTATGGAAACGTACGCAATAATCCATAAACCAATTCAAAATCAAATCCAAAATTTCCAACAAATGCACAATGTTGAAAAAAGAAACAATTTATTCTGGGCCGATAGAGGAGAAAACGCTAGCGGGGCAGGCAACACCCAATGAATTCAAATGCTATTCCAGTTCGTCTGCCACAAGCAACACAAAGTCCAACATTCAATGAATAGGTCACGGGTTCTTGTTCTCCAGTTGGCTGTTGGTTCTAATATCTGCTTGTTCCAATTTAAGGCAAGCCGAAATAAATCCTGCCACAACATACACAATATATACATGCTGGTTATATATATGCTTAGTATGTATATATGTATACCTGTCTTCAATTTCAAATGCTAATCTGTGTACTGGCTGGCGTTAGCTCCTCACTCGCTTAGCCAACCAAAATCCATTTGAGCCTTAGTCGGGGAGTCAGCCAGCCAGGCAGGTTGCCAGTCAGGTTGCCAGGCAGGCAGCTCGAAGGAACGTCCTATCGATTTTTAATCAGCTTGTCTATTTGAAACATATTTCGCAGACACTCGACGCTACCAGCCACAACATGAAACAGTTTCCGGCTCCAGCTTTCTGTCGTTCTTAATGATCGGACATTATTATTAAATTTTGCAAGCGATTAACTTGCTCGATTCTGCCCGTCGGGGAGGAGGGCGCCTGTTGCGTGCATTGAGCCGGCAAGCAAGAGAGAGAGAGAGAGAAAGAGAGAGTATGTGCTATTTTAAAAACATTTACCAGAAACGCCTTTATGTTCTCCAAGCACCTTTCGGTGGATAATGCTTCGTGACACAGCTCTCACTTATTTTGTGTGTCAAGCCAGCCCCCTTGACTAATACGGACATTTGACCTGCTACGGCAGACAGTGGCAGTGTATGGCAGTAGTATGTGTTTGCAGTTTCGATTATCACTCAAATATTGACAGCTCTGCATGTTGACCTGCTCTACAAATAGTAGGCGTACCTCAACTTGGAAAATTTATGGTGCCAATTATGAAACTGCACCCATGTTTGTCTCTGAGCAGCTCTAAAAATAAAACCAGTTGCTAGGTAGCTAGGACAAGAGCACATTCATTATCCATGTCATCACACACGCACACACACACACAAACACACACACACACACACACACACACACTCAAACACACACATAGCGCTGTAACCCACAACTTCGTGAAATGTCACTTGAGCCTTATTAAAATTGCGCATACGGCTCGTTGTTTGCAGCTCATCCAAAAGCCATTTAAAGTGCCGAACCGCACTGGCATTACACGGCATCTACATACTATATGTGTGAGTGCGTGCGTCTGTATGTGTGTGGTGTAGGCGTGTTGTCTTTACATTGCGCAACGCTTATTGCTTATCGTATGGCAAATGTTTGCTGTGACCAAAGGTCCAAGGACTCGGACCAGAGCTTGTTGATTGTCCCTCCCCAATGCAATTATTGTCATTCTGGTCGTGGCTCGTGCGCCTCTTAAAAACATGTTAAAGCAAGCGATGCGTACGCTCTTGTGTTTCGTTTTCATGTACAACACGCGCAATCGGGCGAATATTATTCTTTGCTTTTGGCCTGGCAACGGCCGAAAAAAAAACAAACGGCCGTTTGGCTTTGTGTGGGTTTTCGCTGTGTCCCTAATTAGACACATAAAACCAAACCAGGATATGCAGCGGTGATAAAATTATTCCTTTTACAGCACCCCTTCCGCTCTAAAGCTGTAAAGAATGACGTCCGGAAACAAGCTACAGATTATTGGAATGTATTTTGTCCACAAAAATTGTTGGGAAAAAAATGACAGGGACTAGTCACTTGTGAGTACTTTTCAAAGCATAGTTAGTGTCTGTTCCCGTTTTCTGCTCAAAATAATATTTATTGGCATCAGATTGTATTGAAACTTATATAATATTGCTATTTTGGCCAAACAATATCAAATGCATATCATTCATAGCTTAAATTTCAATTCTCAAAGATATGGTATTGAAGGTCGGAAGAGGTACCGAAGAAATAAACAGAAGCTTGCACTTGTTGGTGATTAAAGAGATTGCACAACCACCTTTAAATTCCCTTTGCTCGAAACAGAAATACCAACGGACGGATGGAGAGTCATAGCTGATGAGGCGATTTCCAGTACGGTTTTCTGGATTACCCACAGCGTCCTTAGCAATTAACTCTTACTTTTTTTTTAGAAATGCTATTCTTTTTATTTCATTTTTCTGCCACAAACTTCACTCGAAAGCTGTCTCTGTTGTTGGACCAGTAATCTACACTGCAATTTCTGGAATTTATTATTTAACTATAAATTTACGCACTTAAGCCTGCAGTGCTCTTGACTTTACGTAAGCAATGAGCTGGCGTTAGGTGTCAATGGAGGCAAAGTTCCTAATACAATTGTCTCGGCCCAAGTGGTTCGTTGCCTGGCTGTTTGAATGCTTGAATGCCTCACTGTCTTGTTGAATGCCTGAGTCGGGAAGACTGTGTCAGTGACACGCTTTGTGCTTGTGCTCTGAAATGTAAGGCGAATTCAGCCTCACACACACACACATACACACCCACAACCACACCCACACACAACCAGAACCGCATGGCAGAGTATGCAAATGACAAGATGCACATTCCTATAAGTAAAAAGTACAAACACACACACGCTCACGAGCGCGTGTCTAAAAACTTATGTAAAGGTCTTGACAAACTTATGTTTTATAATTCGCCATACATTGAAGCTTCCCCACATGTGTGTGTGGGTGTTTGTGTGTGTGGGTGTGGCACCCACCCAACAGGTGGTATGCGTATAGTCAGCTCCAAGTTCCTGCTTTCAAATAATTTCGTTGAAAAGTTAAAGGCATGAGTTCGTTAACAAATATAAAAATAAGAGCATGCCAAGCTTTAATTAACAATTTGTGTAGCAACATGTGCATTGGAAAAACATTTTATCCCTGTCCACTCGCATTATATTAAAATTTCATTACTGTACAATCCGATTATGTTTGGCAATGCAAATTGGTAGCTAAATTCATTAAAACTCTTGTCCTCAATCGTGGCCTGCAGTTGCTTTTCATATTGTTGTTGTTTTGGTGTGGTATTGGGAGTGGTGTGTGGTGATCCTACGTCGATGAAATTAAATTGATTTACAATGTCAAACATTTCTGTATTCCACCAACGCGCCTATGTAAATATTGATTTAAATTTAACTCATGTGTGAATGCGGATTTGAATGATTTATTAAATTCAGTTAAGCTTCAGATTAGATAGTGATATAAGTATGATTAACAAATTTAGATTAACAACAAATGACCTATGACCGATATAGTGCACCGCTTTATAGCAAGATTGTGGTTCAAAATTCATGGAATTCAGAAGATGCTAATCATACAAGTACTTGTATGTGCACCTATCACCTATCTTTCTTTCTGTAAAATACCTTTTGCGTTGGGACTATCTTGTATATTCTTTTACCCTTTGAGTACAGCATATAAACACTAAGCTATCTATTTGAGAAGAATAGTTGAATTAATTAATTAACTAAAGTCCAACCATGTTGGTTGTTATAAATGCCTGGTTTGTGTGTGTTGTTTATCTCTTACTTATAATCGTATATCCGCTAATTGCGTGAATAAAGCAAAATTCTCATTAATTAAACTCATATTTTACGAGGACAGGCGTTAATGATTTCAAATACAATTTTGTAAGTTGCTTCCGTCGTTCACAAACAGCTTTAAATCACCTGCAGCCATACATTGTGCTGTTCATGTTGCTCGGCGGTAGTTGTTGGCGTTGTTTTTGTGATTCTCGCAGTTGTTTTATTGTGGGTGTTTGCAAATTAATGAATCGCTTTCAACTAACGTCGGCTGTTGGCCGTTGGCAAGACGACGGCGCATAGTCCAAACACTAAATGTCATGTGCAACATAAATTTTGCTCGGAGCTGACAGCAAATGACGCATGCACCTACTATAGTATTGTCTTTGTCTTCTTGTATAGCTGTGTCACCTTGCCACAAGTTTAGCCACGAGATGAGATTTAAATTAATTATAGATGCACAAATGTGCGAGCATACGTTCATATGTGTTTGCGATTGCCAATCTTCCAGTAGCTTTGCGGTTCGCATACTCGTACATAAATAGTTGCCTGCCATTTCTGTGTGCATAAGTCTTTTAATGAGTTCCCAACCTAAAATTGTTTGATGCAGAGCTACTCGAGTGGGCAGCCATTCAAGCCAGACTATATATAGCACAAATTACCCATACATATTGTGGTTGGGAGCTGGTCGTGGGACTGAGTCGGCTGCCACTCTCCCCTTCTCTCTCTCGTTCTTTCTCTGTCTATGTGGGTGCGTGCACGCACTTCCTTCTGAGTGAACACACAAAAGCTCTGTGCGAAAGGATCAAGCTATTTTTAAAGGTGGCGCTGGAAATGGTTTTATAATGCACATATACTTGTACACACACACACACACACACACAGATACTTACACACCCACACCCACACCCACTCACAAGCCCCTGGATCCGCAGTCAGCATTAGCGTTGCTATTTCCGCCGACTGTGTCATAGATAGGTATGTATAAGGAGGGGCGGGCATGTCGGGAAACTTGTTATATTCGCAGTGGGCTATAAAGTTATTTAAGGGAAGGCGCAACAAGTGACAGGCGGGCCGTCAATTTCATTTAGTTGTAACGAGACAGACAAAACGGGGGGAAAGGGGATCAGAGAGAGAGAGAGAGAGAGAGAGAGAGAGAGAGCGAGAGAGAAATTATGAACGAGGGAGAAAGCCAAAGGAAGAGCTCAGACCAATTTTGTCAATTAAGCTGCAGACTCGATTTGTGTAATTATGTTTTAAAATGCTTGCCACAGAAACGGCGCTGTTGTCATCATTATGAAATATTTGCAAGCAAGCCCCTCTCGCTCACACCCCCACACCCACCCCCACCCCCACCGACTTCCTCCTGGATTAAGGTGTGTATGTTCCGCTTTGAAGCGCTTCAACGAAACAACAGATCATTGAGCTTTTAATGCGCTTTTAATGTCAGCGTATTAACTGCATGTTTCCTGCTGAGAGCAACGCACATAATAAAAATACAAATAATTTCTGGCAACTTGTTGGCGGCCAAAATAAAAAAGACAGTGAACAACAACAAACGGACGAACAAAAAATTCGCATACAAAAATAATTACATTTCAAAACAAAACAAAACTCAATGGTAACAGGGGTGTGGGTGGGGAGGATGGGGGAGCTGAAGAGTGTTGAGCGAGCTCCACACGAACACAATAAAATGGGCAGCAAGACGGAAAATTTATGCTTTTTATTATAATAACCCGAGAATGGTGGAGGAAAATTAATTTAAATTAAACAACAACAAAGACGCGTGTTTCAGCGGGCCAAGTAAAACAGCTTAAATGTGCAAATCATTCACAGTGGTTGGCAGCAGAAGTCTAACTAATAAGCCTATCCCGGTCCTAAAGTAAACTAAAGTAATGTTGCTGCTTTAATTAAGAACAATTTACCAAATGTGCTAGCTCATTCTTAATTATATTAGAACCAAAAGTTTGGTAAACATTTTTTTTTTGTAGCAAGAATTTTAGTGAAATAACTTAGTCTATACATATGCTATATATGATCAAAAACAAAAGCTAAAAACCAATTTCAGATACTTAG
The DNA here is from genome assembly GCF_003285725.1 of Scaptodrosophila lebanonensis. Lineage (NCBI taxonomy): Eukaryota > Metazoa > Arthropoda > Insecta > Diptera > Drosophilidae > Scaptodrosophila > Scaptodrosophila lebanonensis. The sequence continues at coordinate 16,131,172 of NW_022060538.1, forward strand.
CTTAACTCTCAAAAGATGTGAGCATAAGAGAATTCAGGCAAACTAATATATTTGTAGAATTGACGGTTTGTGCAAATGCAAATTCTGAAGCACATTAAAATGTAACTCTACAACCACTTATTGTGAATGATAATGGGTTGCTAGGTTGGTTATACAACATTGTTGCTTTATTTTGGAGGCACGAATTGTGGTGGGCAGGTGCGCGCTACGTTTTTTTTTTATTTTCCCATGTTAATTTCTTTGTTATTAATATACACTTTCCAAAGGCTTGATATGCCTTTGTCAGCAAACCCTCTAATATTGCGAATAAAGTAAGCTGCTAATCGAATCAGACCTCCCATTACTAACCGTTTTTGGGTGTCCCTTGATGCTGAATACTGATTATTAATAGGAAGGTGGCAAATATATTTTCTGAAATGGTTCAAACTGTAAAGGGTATCATATTATACTCTAAAATAAGTATTTTGTTGTTTTTCCTTTCACGCTGCTTTTCAAATTAATTATTAGTATACGTTTTTTTGCATTTTCCTTGCAATTTGCAGACAATTTTCTCTATTTAAATGAATTGCTTGCATGAGTGGCGAGCAATTTCGCTGGGGTGTAAAAAAAAGAAGCAAAATTATGGTGCAACGAGGGTCCCCACAATACAAATATAGACATAGATGGCATATTCAAAGCATGGCTGGACAGACAGTCCACCGAGTGACGAGCTGAGTGGCTAAATGACAAGCCGTTGACTGGCTGGATGCATGCCTACTAATAAGAGTCTCACATACTCGTTTACTCGATGGCACGAGTGTGGCAACTTGTTGCAACACAATCTTTTCAGCCTGCCCATCTTGTACGAGCATCCCGATCTATTCATAATAAGGCATAAATAATTCGATTAATATGCGCTTGCGATTGATAAGTAGAGGCTGTGCGGGTGCTATTGTTTATGTTTCTGCCATCGTGGGGCCGCAAATAGCCACGCTTTGCTCTTAAAATAGGTGCAGAAATACAATAAACAGAATGCTGCTCGCGCGCGCATTCCACAAATGGCAATCAGGAATTATTAATCGTATTTGTATACAACAAGATCAGGCTGGGCATTCAATTTCAATTTAATAATCGACAAGCACCTATCGTACTCGTACCTATCAAAACAAAGTTGCCCTTGAATACAAGAAAAGAAAATCGCTGAAATTTTAAAATAGAAATTGAAATTGGAATTGGGATAGGGATAAGGATACGGATTGGCTCGAAGCTCACCTGCAATCTTACGCTCGCGCATTTTGCGCCAGATAGCCTCGGCTTTGCGCTTCGGCCAGTTCTCGAACTTCTGCGAGAAGCTCCGAAAGAACTTGTACTCGCGAATGGTGATCGACATGCGACGCTGCATATTGACGATCTTTGGTAGCGCCGTCTTGGCTGCTTTCACTAGCGACGCGCGAGCGAGGTGAGAGAATTACGAGTACTCGTATATTTGAAGGCAGCAGCGCGTGTCGCGTTCGTTCGCAAGATGTTTTCCAAGTGTGGCGTTCGTTTGTTCAGTGGAAATAAATGAAACAGTTCAAAGCATTTTTATGCCACAATCGTCCCTAAAGCTGCCCCCAGCTCCAACATCAACACCAGCACCGGCACCTGCAACCACACACTCTCACTTTTGTTTATTTTGTTTACTTTCTGTAATTTGTGGGCTGTAACGAGCGCGCGTTCCGCTCAGTTCCGCTTTGCTTTTGGTCGAATTCCTATTCGCCCACAACAAGTTGAAACCAAAACGCGTCTGCAGTGCACGGCGCCTGTAAGAGCACTAATGAATTTACCAACGCGACGAGGGAAAATGGCGTGCGAAACGGCGAGCCTATGCGAACAACAGGCACACGAGCGCAGAAATACCCGAGCGCCTGCACGAAATCGATGTATGAAGCAGTGGTGGAAACGGGGCGTATGAGCAACAACTATTGTTAGCCGCCTTCCTGATGTTGGCGTCGAATTGGTATTGGTGTTGATGCTGGTGTTGGTGTTGGTGTTGTACCGTTGTCTGGCATTACAATGTTCTTGTTCATTATGAGAGGTATCTTGGAGCGACTGTGATTGTGTGTTGGGATAGGAATCGGGATGGAATTGGGGCTGTGAGATGCAGCGGTGATGGCATGTAGATTTATCGGCGCCACAATCGCTTATTACATTGCTGTGGTTAGTTGGCTGCCTGGATGGTTGGATGGTTGGCAGCCTTTTGCCTGTCGCATGTCGTCCAGTGTGAGAAACGGAAAAGGAGGGGCAGGGCGGAAGAGGACTGAAGAAAGGACGGCCACTAGGACAAGCAGGCCAAGGGAGCGAACACACAAATAAATAAATAAATGACCGACTGACTGGCTAACAGAATGTTGTTTATATTTGCCGTTGATGCTGCTTTTTTCATTTTCATGTTCAATCGCAAGGATGTCCTATCCTCCTCCATCAAGTGCCTCTGTTCTGCTCAATAACTAGCACACTAACACACACACACACACACACATACATGCAGTGAACATGTCAGCTTTGTTCATTGTGTTGTGTTTTATGGGCATTCATTAAAATTCATATGGGCTGAGCGAGTATTAGTGGGCTTGTGAAAGTTTCAAGACTTTGCGAGACAACAGCCACATGCCACACCTGTTGCTTATATGGCGCAAGGACTGTTGCCGTTGCCATGGGCGGAGTGTGATTGTATGTGGCTTGTTTTTCAAGGTTAACCTTTCAGTTCCTTTGATTTTATAATTAATGTGAACTGACGGTGTGAAGCTGTACAGAAGCAGACAATCCACTGAAGGAGATTCTAATAATGTACATATTTTAATAAATAAATAAATTCATTTGGTAATTTTTTAAAAATTCGCATTCAGCGAATTAGCCAAAAAAGTAAATATACAATTCATTGCAGAAACATTTCTTGGACGTGTTTATATTTTTCTTATATACGTAATTATACATTTCTACTTTATACCAACACATATAGCGCTAAATATGTCATTCTTATTGGCTCGCACAGAAGAAATAAATAAACGAAATATATGCCTATGAGTTCTATTTGAACAAATTCAGACATAAATCATGATATACTGCGTGCTAAACTTTTCAATAAAGAAAACGCACAACGATGAAGCAAATGTTGTCTACTGGCTTCGTTGTACTTCCGATTTTGTTCATATGAATTCACATTAAATATTTTAAATATTTCAAATTTTCACGCAATAATATTTCTATTTTATGGTTCCCCCCCATATGGCGACCACAGATAATGGCGACCACAGAATTTTGATCACTGAAGAGTAGCTAAAATGAGTTCGTTAATTTGTATAAAAAAAATGAAACACATACTTATGTATATACTTATTACTGACCAGTATGGCACATTCGTCTGTATGAACACAAAGATATAACAAAGTATAACAGAACTTTCTATAAAACAGGTAATTCTAGCTTGGAGCATAACAAAAAAACTTCGAAGATAAAGAAAATACATTTTTGAAGTTGGTCCACCCATACAGAATCCTATCCAGTTATCCTATAGCTGTGTTATACGAGTATAAGTTGTTAGACATGCGCGTACTTATTGGAAGCAATAAACAAGAAAATGAAGAGCTGCAGTAAAATTATTTTACTAATAACTTTTCTAAAGATCCGATTTAAAACAGATTTAACCATTTACATGGAATTGCTAAATACCATTTGCGTTTTCCATTGTTTGTTTGATGAGTTCTTAAATGCATGTAAGGAAAAGGACAAAAAAGAAGGTTGTTTTTTTCTGTCATGGTGATCAAGAATCTATGTACATTTATATATATATATATATATATGTTATAGCATTATATAAATAGACAGGGGTAGAGCACATTGTTCCTTTAGCCAACGTGTTTGTCAATAAATAAATCAGTTATTTTATGAGGAAAGATGTGCTCAGGTGGACGTCTAAATATATATTCCTCCCAAACCTTCCGATAATAAGTTGTTATTGAGTTTCATTTGTTTGAATGCGTAAAAAAAGCTGGTACCTAGCGACGGCAACCAACTGTGCGTATGAGTAATGCATGGCGAGTCTAGGCTAAATGGGCAATTTGCTCAAGCAATACAAAATTAAACTATATAAATAATATGTATATATGTAATACATATGCATGTATACATAATGTAATACAACATTTTGGATGTCTTGTGGGGCAAGGCCATAGGATAAGAGGAGATAAGATGGCCGCTACTCTCAATTGTGCGCTGACCTTTACGAAACGCAATGTGTGCAGAGTACGGTCAGCAACAGAAGTGGCTGCGGCAATGGCTACTTACGTCATTGTAACGACGTCATTAATATGAACAACGACTGGACGACCTTTCGGGAGCTCAGCTCGCGTATTCCCATTTTCACGTGTTTTGATGTTTGGGTGCTCGAGTCCCTGGGTGGTATGGAAGGCAAAAAAACGGCAAGTTAATCGTCGGCTTAGCAGCCCATATGGGTAGTCCTGCTGACGTCACTAATGTTGGTCCTTGGTTGAAGCTGCTGCTTTGTGTTTATAATTCAGCACTCATCCGAGCGGGAAAAGCGAAATGGCATTTGGCTGAAAGCCGGCAAGGAGTGGGATGTCACTTGTGCGCGCATTCTGACCATTCGAGCATTGGCCCGTGCTGGTCGAGAGTCACTCGACTGCCGATTCAATTTCTGCCCATTTATACGCCATTTCTACATGAGGCCAATAGCTCAACCTCTTGCCTCCCCCCCTTGGTAGCTATACTCGTAGCTCTGTCCCTGCCCAGGCAATACAACAGTACGAGTACGGGTATGTGTGCGAGTGTATGAAAGCAATCAAAAGTGTGCGCGTTGACAGATTGACAGCCATTTTTGGTTTGGCTGCATTCTATTTGTATTGAAGTGTTGACGGAAATGTTGGATATTTGCAAAAAGAGCGCTGCCTGCTGTTGTTGTGGTTGTTGTTGTGCCAAAAGAACATGAAAGCAATTTAAATGACAGTCGCTGGACAGTGCAACACTTGATTGCTTTCAATTGTTCTATATGCGCGCATCGAAATCAAATTATGATGCAGCTCGCTGCGAGCGAAAGTCTAAAAAGTTTATTTATTAATAGCCCCATTCTATGATTGGTTTTTCCCATGTGTGCTGGAATTGATATCTTTTCTGGGTGCCGGGGATTTCTACACGAACGTTTTTATCCGCATATTCACATACGAGTTTAATTATACATTTTAAGAATTGTGGTTATGGTATCCACATTAACTTCTTTTAATCATTTCTATTTGCCTCGTCATAAAAAGAGACAGGTATACATAGTACTTTACTATTTGTGGGATACATTTCAACAGCACTGATAATTATAGAAATTATGAATGTAACCCCACTCTATTATTATAAACCACTCAGGCTTAATAACAGGCCACTAATTGGTTGGCAGGGACCACCAGCAGATCAAATCAGCCAGACAGCGCATCAACGCATTTAAATAACTCATTTAGAGGCGGTCAAAAAGACCAGAAGAGTCCACTCAGGCACACAAAACAAGCCTTGGCTTCGCTCTACAGGCTAGATGGGGCAAACTAGTTCCCCGCTCACTCACCTGCTAAATACCGATCGCTTTGCGAACGCGAATAGCGCAGTGTCTGCAACGAGAAGAGAGGGAAGCGGGGGAAGTCGCGTTAATGTCTGCTAATCAAGCTTCATTGCAGTTATATCGAGCTACCCACCAGATGCTGTGCGGCAAAGTCGTCGCAGCGGCGGCTGCGCTCGCGCTCCTTCAACAGCAGCGGCGCCGAATTGGATTTAGTCGTCAGCTGTTCCTGCAGACCAATGCCACCTTCGTGGCCGCTATGTAGCGAAGCGCTACTTGGCGAGGGCAGCTCCCCGAAGTGGTGCAGATTGGGTGAGAGCAGTGACTGGAAGGGCTCCTGACGCAGAGCCAGCGATAGCTGGGCGCGTTCTTTGGTATGCGGACGTCCCTGCAAATGTGGCAACTTGCGAGGCAACAGGTGGTGGTGTTGGTGCAACTGCTGCTGACCCGTGGTGTCCAAGGAGTAGCTACGATGGTTCTTTCCACGCCCCACACAAGGCGCCAATACGGCGTTATATCTGCGACGCAGGACAACCGGTGCGGCTGCAGTGAGTTCTCCTGTAGTGGTGCCGCTGCCGCTGGTGGCACTAGTGCCGCCACCACTGCTACTAGCATCGCCGTCAGTGCAGTCCCAGTCGCAACCAGTCATGAAGTCATCGAGGCACTCGTCGTACTCATTGGTCGTGGCCTTTTCAGTTTCGCCCTTTTGTGGCTGCTGCTGCTGGCGTCGAAGCTTCGGCTGCGGCTTCTGATCATCGTGAAGCAGCATGTCGTCCTGGGACTCGTTACCGTGTATCGCCTCATCACACAAGCTGAGCACCTCGAGCAGATCGGGATCATCGGAGGAGGCCACTGAACCACTCTTTGGGAACTTTATTTTGCGCAGTGCCTCCAAGCTGCTAATTGACTCGTTGTCGTTGTTGGTGAGGCCGCCTCCGCTGCTCCCGTTCGCACGATGATGCAGCTGGTGACTCTTCCAGTGGGACATGTCTTTGGGCGGCGTTGCCGTGCCTATGCCGCTTTCGTTGTTATCGTTGTCCAGGCCCGATGAGTCCAGTGATATGCCCGATTTACCCGAGCTGAGAACGCCAGCGGCCTCCTCGCAGGCCGACGACGAAGTGGAGCTGTAACACATCATGACAAATTAATATCGAGCGACAATTTAATGAAGAAATAGCGGGCGGTCCCAAGCAGCCCACCGCAGACAGCGGACAGCAGACAGCAGGCAGGAGGCAATGGTCGGTAGACACCGTCTAACGTACACCATTGACGGCTGTCTGTTTGAGTGCACTATCCAACACTGATTTGTATCTTTAAGCTACACCCATTTTTCTCCTTCATATCAAATTAAATGCCAAGTGGGCAACAAAGATATTTGTATTTAAAAAGGCATGTGGCCCGCCCCTATAGCATTTTATATTTTAAAAGTGTGTTTGGAAAAGTTATGCCTGAAGTCGTCTTTTGCAGAGCTTTTGGAATAGAATTTGTATTACTTTTAAATTAAAACAACATGATTGTTAGTCCTAATTCTGTTGGGTGGTGTTGTCTGCTGCCCAGTGTATCTGATACTTACTTATTGTCTTCATCGGCGGCGCCAACGCTGCGCAGTATGGACTCCTCCGATGTCCAGATTGTTGAGGTGGAGCCTTTTTTGGTCACGTCGCTGCTGTGCAGCAAGTAGCCAGTAGGCGCTGCGGCGCCTTTGGCCGAGGTCAGCTGTTGGTGGTGCTGCGGCTGCCCGTTGGCCGGGGGCGGGGTTATGGTCTCGCCGTGGCTCAGAAGCGACAGCTTGGTCGTTGTCAACGTTGGAGACATGTTCGCCGTCGCCGTCGTCGTCATCGTCATCGTCGTCGTGGCGGCGGCTGTTGCATGATTAATGCGTTCCCGTTTTGGCATGGACGAAGCAGCCGCCAGTGTTGCATGCAGCAGCATGTCCATGTCCTCCATATCGCTTGCCAATTGGCGATGTCGCCTAGATTTCAGCTCATCCCCGGTGGTCGCTTCACCTGTTGCCGCCTCAGTGTTCGCTTTGGCGGCAGCCGCAGCAGCAATCTCCTCGATTTTCAATACGCTTTGGAAATTTGTCAGCTTATGAGTTGCGGCTGGCTCCGCATTGCCATTAAATGCAGTCAGGCTCTTGCGTTGAGTCTTGCCTGCTGCGCAGGCAGAGCTGGCCCCGTTGATACCCTCGCTGGCCCCGCTACCGTCGAGGCTGCTGGTTCCCGGTGCCGACAAGGTTCGCAAGTAGGCAACGTTCGATTTGGTCGCTGGCGTCGCTGTTGCCGTCGCTTCGCTGGGTCCGCAATCAAGGTTAAACGATTGCAGTGGAATGGTTGCCTGCAAGCGAAACAAAAAGAAAAGAAACATAAGGTAAGAACGAACATGTATTAAAATATAGTCGGTCAGGTTTAATAAAGAAAAGTCGACAACGCGCCTCTGACAGTTTGGAGTGGCACGCTCAGTGCCACAGAGAAGGAGGCGAGGGCTGGAGCGCAGCAGCCTCAACCTTATACAAAAGGACCTTGAATACATAATGAGCCTGGCGTGGTCGGTGGCGTGGACGCTGCTCGAATCTGCGCTATTCACCTTTTTAGAAAACAACACAGAATGCAACAAAAATGTAAACGGCATTTTTAAACGTTGTCAAGTGGCAGTAACGACAACAACAGCAATAACAACAACAGCAACAACAACAGCTTGAATGCATCAGCAACGTTGTTGTCTGCAGCTTTTTGTGTTGCGCCACAAGAATTTGTATTTTATGCAAATCGAAAACGAAGCACTGAGAGTTAGTTTTCTGCGAATGGTTCACAAAGGGATTTCAAGTGTGCCGCTCGCTCGTTGCAAAAAAAAAAAAAAAAACGAAGAAAACTACGCACAATGTCTAGAAAATGTGTTATTGTGGCGAGCTTTTGATTTAGCTGCTGTCCTGAGAAGCGCCAAGGCGGTATTCTACGAACACTGGGTTAGCACGAACTATCTGCCATTCAATACGTTACCCATTCCTCTCAGAATTATCCTTTGTGCCCTTTTATGCAAAGCGCCGAAAAGTGTTCAGATATCATTCTATAGGCAATATGCATCAGCCCTATCAAACTGAAAGCAAACATTCCTAATCAGCATGATAAACATATAGAAAGTCATACGACATTTTTTTTTTTTATCGGATGATTAGTTTAAGTGTCCGGATACAGCGACTTTCGAAAACGCAACTGCACCTAATCTTATTAAGTTATTTTCAGTTCTTTCACTTTTGTCTGTTTAAATTCGAAAAGAGGGTTTGAGTTACAGGCAGTGGCGAAAACTCCAGATTCTTAGTAATAGAAATAATATAGAAATGTGATCAGCACTTTTGTGAGTAGTACTCATATGTTAATAACTTTTGGGTAGTTGCAGCTTTTCAATTCAAAGAAATTATTGAACAATTTATAACTATTTACTTGTAAAATGATAAATTTCTTTATTATGTACGATCTAGTATTACTAGTAATTATAAAAACATAAACACCCGGAAGTATTAGTATTTATTTAAAAAGTATATTCATTCTTCCTCAGCATGAGAAGATGAGTTGCTCTAGATATGCCTGCCTGTCATTTCTTCTGTGGATCAAATATTATTTTCAAAAGTATAAAGTCTAGAGCCACCTTTCCCGTATTCAACAATAACTTCCCAATAAGTAGTGGACTTTTTTTCAAATTCTTGTACCAATTGCTTTAAATAATTTATCTGAGACTTTGGTAGTTCCTAGGCCATGGTAGGAATAAGTAGCAAGGCTGCAGCGTTGCAAAAAAAGGTGCATTCGTTAAGTTCGTTATGTCAATTGGATTTACAAGCTAAAGCGATTGACAATTTTTGTTGCCCGACACACTGCTCAGGCGAAGGCAGGCAGTGCAAAAAATTCGTTTAAAATATATTTTTGTACAGCAACAAGCGGAAATTGATTTATATGATTGATTGACGCAAAAAGTGTATGGAGTGTGCGAGTTTGTATGGGCATGTGCCTTAAAGCATCAACATTTTATCAAGCTGGCTGTTGCAGCGTGTTGCTGTTCTTGTTGTTGCTGCTGTGCCAGTTAATGATTCAACTCCTTTGGGGCTTTTGGGTAATGTCAGTAAAAAACTAGTTTACAAAAGTACCCGGCGGGGTGGGAAGGGGTGTGAGGAGGGTGGAAAGATAAACGAGAGGAAGATTGTAAGAAGCTGGACAAGTCTTTTGTTTTTGTTCACAGTTACAAAGTCAGTTACAGTATCTCCAACAGAACCCAAAAACAACAATGAAAATGCTCAAGATGTATCTGAAGGGACACTATTTATAAAATTGTATGTCGGTATATATACATAGTTAATGTGAGGCCTTCAAATTGGGAACTCAAACTTTTTTGTACCCGATTGGGTGACAAATATTTGATCTGTATTTGAATGAAACTTTAATTGAGTCAAGTTCATTTTACAAAGTAATCCCCAAAAGTATGCCAATTCAGAATTGTGTATTATTTGATGTTTATTTAAAGGCGCATGGTTTCAAAACATCTTTTGGTTAAAGAACTCGTACCATCCCGTAGTATACAGTGTTCTTCCTTTAACAAAAGTGCAAACTAAAATTTGAGAAACCACAATTTTCTGACTACTGTAAGGTTTTCGCTTTAAGCAACTTGTGGGCTGGCAACAACAACAAGAACAATAACAACAACAACCTGACAGACGCTTGCCCAAATATGGCCAATCTATAATGTAATTATTTGCCAGGATGTGTTGCCGTTTCTGTTGCTGTGGCAGGTCTTTTGGGAATGTCACAACTGTTGAACTGTGCGAATAAAATTTGTAATGCATTATGGAGCAGAGCAGTGGCTGTCTAAATGCGCACGTCTTGCAATTACAATTTCATAAATTATTAATAAAGGCTTCTCATTGCCCCTCCCCGATCGCTCAGCCTTTTAGCCATTCGGATACTCGGCCACGCAGCAATTGCGCGCGTCGCGTGTTAATGAGTATCAGCTCTCAGAGACGCAAGAATCGGGCACAGACTCGCACACACTCGGATATATGTACACGTATATGGGCAGACTTATATGGGCATTTGTTCACTACTATTTATAGTCGCATAGGCGCCAGTTCGAAATCATTTGGAATGGCCGACGGCTAACTGTTATACTATTAAGATTTTACGGCCATTTATTAATGCTGTCTATTAATTTGGATATTGTTTTTTATCCCACATAGCCTAGAAATTGGAAAAAAATTCTCCATTATGCGCTGACACCAAGTTCAACATGTTTTAATCGAATGTTTAGTCTCTTTTTGTGTTGGGAAACGAGTATGGGTGCGTGTTTTGATTGAAATTGGAGCGTCAGCGCAGTTGTTGATAGCGCGAGATGAAAAGGAACATAAAAACTAGAATTTTATAGTCACAACTTGAGTTTCACACAATGCCCTTCCCAAAGGGCAATTTGAATGCCATAAAAGACCCCAAATTAAATGCATTTCATAGAACGACAGGTTTTTTGTAGGAATGTATACCCTTCTTACAAGAAAAATTCTCGTATGTGTTACTAGGATATATGGCTAGTCATGCAACGAAGTAGAACTATTTGTATAAGTTGGTTTTTATCTGAGTCTTGGGAAGTATTTACTCATGCGCTGACTTGTGCTATGAAATTCTTGAGTATCAATTCTTCGGTGTGAATTTCCTGGGTGAGTATTTAAATATTTTTCCCATAAAATACGTACAATCAGTAAATAAAATTTTATATTGGTGTTTGCTGCACTTGCCGAACAAGTGGCTGCCATAAAGGTTTATCTGCGGCAGCGAATATCGAAAAAAGGGGCACCCTAAACGCCACTAATTGATCATTAAAACGCGCTAGAAGCGTCAAATCTAAAAATATTTATAGACGCAGAAGCAGCTGCGAATGAGAACTTTACGACAACAGTAATATGCATAACGACAAATGCAATGCATCGCCAACGCCCTTTTTTATGACCGCCATATGCTCCAATTGACCCACTTTCCCAGCTGTTTACAGGCCGACCACCGTCCGCCTGGAGTTCACTCTTTGCTCTCGATGCCCCGATGTGATGTGTGAGTCTCAAGTCTGATGCAGTTTAAGATACTGGTGCGGGTATGTGTTTTGGCGCATGAGATTCAAAACGCAGCTTGCAAATCGATTTGACATACTCGTACCGAGGGCCTGTTGCCGTTGTGGCCTTCGGTCACGCATGCGCGCTGATAATAATTATCAAATCAAAACACTTAACTGCGGCCCAGCCCACCGTCGTCGGCGTCATCGTCGTTGTCGTCCCTCCTCTTTTTCCTGTCGTCCTTCCATCATTCGATCGTTCCACATTTTCAACGTTATGCTTGTGTTGGCCATCAGAGCCGTCATGTTTGTTTGCCTTGCAGTGATTTGCAAGTTCTACTTAAGTCAAAAGTGTCTGCAAAGTTGCGTGAAAATCGTTTTTGGTGCAGCTTACAAGTCCATTGCGGAATCCATCATCATTAAGGGCATTTGACAATGGCCAGCCATGGCCTCCATACGAGATTCACTTTCATGCCAACAAATTGCAGCGAATAAAGTTAGGGCATAAAGGGTGCTCAACTTCATCATTCGAGCTTTTGTGTAGGTTTTACAGTGTTTGAATAAAGTGCTATTTTGATTGAGCCCCCATTGCCTTATTAGAGATAAACCTCTTCACTAGGTCTAGGTATTTTCGACTTTTCTGCTGTGTTTGGTGCACCACTCCTAAGGATACCACGTTTTATTAATGGACACCGGTGTTGTCAGGTAACTATACATTGGTATATGGAAAAGTTTTTGAACAAAATGCTCATTTAATTTTGTAAAATATTTGGACGGAGGTGCATTATAAAAATGTTGTTGTCATATCTGAGGTTGTTGCATTATTCGTGAATCGCGAATGGTGACCAATTGCAAAGAAACATCAGATAGAACAGACATAAGAAGTAGGGTGTAGATATAGTGGCTCGTTCGTCCGACTATCAATGATTTATTTTCATTTCAATTTAATCGAAATCTGTCAATTCTAAGAAATGTTATTGCGAATCACCTTTTTACCCTACACATAATCTTCATACTCTTACCTCTTCTGTGCGCCCTGATAACAATGTAAATACATCCATCAAGGACGTAGGCAGCTTTTTCCAAAAGGGGGACCACAAAAATTTAATGTTTGATTAAATAATGCACGATGCGTTAAAATAATTATTTATGCATGCGATAAATACAAAAATTTCAACAAATCCAACTTAGTTCCATTGTAACGCAAAATATTGCGCCATACTTGTAATAATGAATGATTGGTCGACTTCATATTGCGGATATTTTTGTAGGGGAGCAATGGCTGCCCCTGATCACCACCACCCCCCTCCCCCCCCTACACCCTTACATACAAATACATTGCAGAAAAAACAGTGGCGGAAGTTTTCCTTGAGTACAGAGTATTTCACTGTCTCTCTTGCTATTGAATGACATTTTATGGCATTGGTTTCCGATCGCCTTTAAAAATGTGCTCATCTTTTTTCAAAGTAACACTTTTTGGACACTCGGTTGGCGGCTCGCTTTCAAGCCATCCCTCTACGGTTACACCCCGTATCCAAAGGAGAGGAGGAGAGTGCAGGCGTAATATTGGCAGTCTGTATTTTGACCCAATTCGCTGCTGGGTCTTCTCTACCGCGTGCCCAAAATGAAAAAGAATCGTAAAAGAATAAGAGAATGAAAACATCTGTTTTTTCTTTACTTTCGTTGACAGTTTGATGCGACAGCCGCTACCGTTGGCAAGCAAGCCACGCACTTGTGTCCTCGATAAGGTTGTCTTTGATTTATGCCTCAATGGAGCTTATAAATCATTGCCACTGCTGTCGCTCTTGACTGACTGATTGACCGACTGACTGACTGACTGACTGACTGACTGACTGACTGACTGGCTGTAGTTGTCTTTCGCGGGCCACTGCTCGACCTTACGGTACGCTAATTAGTGTGCCGGATTTCGATTTCAGCACTTTTAATTGGCACTTTTACTTCAGTCGCTGAGACAGAAAACGAAAATATGACAGCTTCCTCTGCTTCTACATCTTTCTTCGCGCTATTTTCCCTTTTATGAACCAAGTCCAAACATGTCGGAGTGTCGTAAGTAAATGTGCAAGTTGCAGGCAGAACTTCTGGCGCCCAAAGGCGCTCCCAAAACGGGAGCCACAGAATTCTCGTGCATATCGTGGCATACTTCAAGTCATAGGATGGATCGGGGGAATTGGGAATATGAGGGCGCCTCGATTGATGAACGTTTCCACAGCAACTTATAGGCTTTAAATTTGAGTTGGCTATTAGTATCATGGGGGAACTTGTTATTGCTAACATACGAGTCCAACTTGTGCCATCAACAACTACATGCAACAGCAGCAACGGCTTCAAGTCTCAGCAACGACAACCTAACCAGACAACCACACAACCACAATTTTGGCTGTTCGAAGCTTTTGTTTTGTCGTTGGTGTTGTTGTTGTTGTTGTTGACTTATCCATGGTATGGCACGCGTTTTCAAAAATTAATATTTGTGTGTATATTTCTGTTGGTTTTTCTTGGTCTGCTGATAATCTGAAAGCGAAATGTATGCTAAGCATATGCAACGGCAACGCTTAACAATTTTTGTTTAGGTTATAAATGTTTTAATTAGATATATTTGGCTTGATAAGCACGACAGCTAACAAGTTGGTTGTTTGTGCATACGGCTAATGGTTTATTGTGGTTGTGAATGCAGTTTGTAAACTCTGCTGTGTAACCACGGAATGTGAGGCAAACTAATGTGGGGCGTGTAAATACTCGAAGTGGTTGGTTGCAACAGCAACCTATTTATCAGAATCCACAGTTGCTGCAAGAGTGGTCGGTGGATTGTTGAGTGAAGCTGTTGATCGGTTCCAATAAATGTTTTTTCGTTTTTATACCCTGTACCCGTAGGGTAAAGGGGGTATATTAGGTTTGTGCAAAGTATGTAACATGAAGAAGGAAGCATCTCCGACCCCATAAAGTATATATATTCTGAATCAGCATAACGAGAGAAATCGATCTAGACATGTCCGTCCGTCTGTCCGTCCGTCTGGATGAACGCAAGGATCTCAGAAACTATAAAAGCTAGAATAACCAAAGTTGGCATCCAGATTCTCCTAGGTCCAAGAAAGGACGAGTTTATTTATTTTTTTTTTTAATTTTACATATTAGAATTCATTGTTAATGATCAACGAGTCGAATAAAAATCGTCATATCCATACATAGTACATGTATCTGTGTAAATCAATACTCTTACCACAGCTCTAGACACAGTAAACACTTTGGACCAACCTTATCAGATCACTATATACCGACTATATAGGATTTGGTGTACTAAATTCTAGTATTGACAATGCAATGACATGTAGGACAAAATGCGGAATAAAATATAATAATCACACTAATATTTTCGGAACAATTGTGTATCGTTTCAATACGTACGAATTAATACTATAATGTATTTAATAAAGTAGATAGTATGTTTTAGAATGTCTTACAAAAACTGCTAAAGACTTTGTTAAATGGCAGTAATTGTTGCCAAATTCATTTTTTGTATTTTATAACTTTGTTCATCTTGGCGTCCTTATTATTATGATCGCCTTATAAATGATCTTCATTATATAAACCATTAATATCCATTAATATCATGTAAGAACATATTTTTTGTAGAAATCCCTCCCATTTAAGGAACTTAAAAATGAAAGCCCCCATAATATGACTCCTCTATGCCTAAGAAAAGTACAACCTGTAGTCATACTGTCTGCTGTATTCGTAGAGCCCCATCCCCTAAGGTAGCATTTATTAGCGCTGCAACCCAAATATTTGAGAACTTAACTCACTTAAGTGCCGGGCATGTGACGACTAACGCGCCCATATCATAAAAATCAGGCTATTGCTGCATCCGGGGCATCATTTGAATCAAATGGCACCGACTTAGGGAGGGACTGACAGACACGGCGATCGTACATTTTCGGGCCTGTCTCTCATCACTCGCCCGTAAGGGCTGGCTGATTCACTAAATAGTTGGTGGTGGTGGGAGGGAATGTTGCGTGTGGGCTGGGCAGAGCAGAGAGGCGTAAACAGTATGTGTTGACAACATTGTTTCGTCTCAAGATTAAATGCCTTTGTCTTAAGCATATTTTATCTAACCTACATAAAAATACTTATGTGGCAGTTGAGATGACGAAATTAAAGCGAGAGCTTATGTGGGAATTTCAGCGATTTTGTGTGATGTGTGTGTGTACGGGGAGATTATGAAATTAGTCGCGAGCTCAGAATTTATGGCAGCTACTACTTACATGCTTCTCTGGTTTCAAGACGAGTGCACTTTGCAGCTGTTCTTGGGCAGATGCATGGCCCTTGCCATAGCGACTCTGGATGGCTGCCGAGGCTGCTGCTGAGAGCAGCATGGGCGCTGTTCTCGATGTCGGCGAATTGCAGGCCGATGTGGAGCAGTGGAGGCCAGTCGCTGTCTGCTGAGGCGACAAGGCCTTATCCGGTGAAATCAGACTGTCCAAATCACGCAGAAATTTGTTTGCCCATATGTTCATATTCGTATCATCCGGCAGGACCGAATGCTCCGCAGCAGCGGTAGTCGCTGGCGCCTTTCGATCTGGCTTGGCATTGCGTGGTGTGCGTCGCTTTAGCGTTTGCTCCTCCTGCTCCTTTTTCTCCACCGTGGCTGCTGCTGAAGTTGGACTTAGTGGTGGCGGCGGCAAGGCACTTAATTTAGTTGTCACTGGGTTGCTCTTTGTCTTTATTAGCGGCTGAGCTGCTGCAGTAGAAGTTGCAGAACTGTCCAATTCACTATCTGATTCTGTAGAACGCGACGAGTCATCAAGCATGGCACTGTCATTTCCATTCAGCTGATGCTCCTCCTTTGCCGCCTGCAGACGCTCTGCCAGCATTTGTTGCAGACGCTGCGCCTTCCTCAATTCAAACACTTCGTTGATTTCGAGCTGCAGATAATTAAATGGAGAGAAGATATAATTTGAAAAGGTCTTGTAGACAAACAAAATGATTAAGAATGTTTTAGGATTTGTTTTAAAATCAACCTTTTAGTATTGAGTCCTTATTATATAATTGATCAAAAATTGCATTATGAAATATATGAGGTCTTTATATAAATTTTAACATTTAAAATTTTTTAGGTTTCTTTAAATTTTCTATAGAAATAGTAGATTGACAAGAACCATAGCTATTTCTGAGTGCTACAGTAGCTGTTACTAATTGTTAGAGCTGCGGCTTCCCTTAAGCGCCACGATTTCTAATGTGCCACCATCGCCGCTGTCTCTGCTGTCATCTGATGATGCATGTTTGCTTAATTTGCCAGACCGGATAGAAGAAAGAAATAACGAAAGCCTCAGAACGAGGCACGACAAACAATTTCTCACACACAAGAACCCACAATATGCTGCAGCATGGGCCAAGCACAATCAAAGACAAATAAATTAGAACACGACCGCAAAGCCAGGCTCGGCTTTTCATGCTCCATTCGAAGAGCGGGACAACAAAAAGTGCAGCCACGAACTTGAAACAACATCCACGACGACCATGTCGAAGAGCAGCATCATCAGCCGCAGCAGCAGCAGCAGCACAAGCAACAAATGCAAATAAATTGAAATGAAGCAATTTGTTACTTAGATTAAACAAAACAAAACAAAACCGAAACGGAACAAAAACAGATGAGCTGAGAAGAGCTGAAGATCGACGATCGTTGCTGAGGCTACTTTGGTCCCTAGAGGCCATGGTGCCCTAACAAAGTCAACGAATTACTTAATTAAAAACGTGGTCCAGAGCGAAGATATAAATGTGCAGGCGACTCGAGAACGGGAGAGCGAAGAGGGTGCTGGAGAAGGCAGTGACATTAATAACGTGCAGTACTCATTACTCAACAATTGTGTTGCCCCTTGTGGAGGTAACTATTGTTGTTGTTGGTGCCGTTGTTATGTGGCACAGACGGTGGAGCAAGCGATCGAACATTAGCAGGCAATAAATTTGTAGGCTCGAAGGGTCGAAGGAAGGCACAAAGAAAGCGCCAGTGTAGAAGACTGGTAATTGGTGTTTGCTCTGATTTTATCACAAAGTCGCGTGAGAAGATTAAGCCTAGATACGAGAATGTTCGAAGTTGTTGAAAACAAGCTCCATTCCAGAACAGTCATCTTCCACTGCTACTTTTGCTAAGAATGGGGCATAATTATCGGACTTTTTCAATTGTCAATAATGTCAATTCTATTTGCACTTTTTTCGTTGTCGGTCCTTTTATATATGCTATATTTTGACTGTTCAAATATGGTACTTGTTTCGACTCCCTTAACTTTAAAATATAATATTCATTTCAATTTTCGTGTCCAGACCCCCGCCTGGAACAAATAAAAAACATTACAGATGCTCTGATGGTGGTGCTCTGATGGGCATATGAAATAAAATTAGAAACAATCAGCAATGGGTTTCCTTTAGGAAAACTCTCATATTTCCCAGTTCGACAAATACATTTTGTTTTTTAATTTCATGCTACGACGCGTACTGCAAACAATGACCACATGAGCACACACCCACATCCATGTACGCGGGACCCGTGCTCGTGTTCAGGACTGAAGCTATTCCCAAAACTGTAACGCATATAAAAAGACGCAGTGCCGGGCAGCAACTTTCAGTTTCTATGAGTATAACACAAGAGCAGGAGCAACTTGGCAGCGGTTCCTAAGTGAGACCGACTTGGAAGTGGAACACAAGACAGAGCAGGCAGAGCAGACAGAGCAGACAGATCAGACATCAGGACAAGGCAACGACAGCTGCTCGGCCACCAGCTGCCAGGCCAAGACAAAGCAGCCATCCAAGCAGCCAGCTAGCCAGAATGAGGCTCACGCTTGCCCTGATATGCGCCTGGTTTGCAATTTATTGCAGCAGCGGCCGCATCAGCAACGGCCACGGCAACGTAGTCTTATCTCTGCCACCATCGCTTATCGCCGATGTGGCGGCCTTGAGGCAACAACAAAAGCAGCAGCAGCAGGAGGAGCGTCAAGAGCACGAGCGCGAGTTGGACGTGGAGCTGACGCCGCCCTTGCGTTGGAAAAAGGATGCTCGCATCCTCTTCGACAACTTTGGTGGCAATGGCCGTGACGACGGCCACTGGACTACTCCACTGCCGTCCAGCCTGAGTGGTAAGGCATCCCACAACCTGCTGGATTTGGTACAAACGGTCCAAGGCGACGATGATGATGATGCTGACGTTGCGGTTGAACCGCAGCCTGCGGATTTTAATCGAAAAACGCTGAGCGATGGAATGTTCGATTCAGAGGCGGGGGCAAAGCAATCAGCGCCGCAGGAAATTGCGAGTCTACTTCACTTCGACGACAAACCGCAAAAATACGGGAAGCCTTTCAAATATTGGGTCCAACGGTGCCGGGCCGAAGGAACAGCAGATGGCCAGGATTGTTCGCAGGAATATTATCATGACGCGTTGGCGGCCAGGTGAGCTGTGTGGGTGGGTGGTGCCTAACTTAATTGCTGCTCCACCCCACTATCCTACTCTCTGTCTGTGTGCTCAAGGTTGTCCCAGGCACGAGAAAGCGTTGTAATGAAAACTTTCTCGTGGCAAGTGTGAAAGCGGCAGTGGCTCATCGCATTTATATACTCGTAGTAAGACAATTCACTCGAGCTTGCAATTTATCAATCGCATTAAGTTTAACCCTTTTTATTGAGTGCAGTGGATAAACATAAGTAACAAAAAAGTAAAAAAGCCGAAAAAAACAAAAACAAAAAATGAACAAAAGCTTGTGAGCGTTTTGCCTGTCGGCCAAAACACGCAAAAGCAATTAATGGGCGTGAAAAAATCGAAACAAACCGACAAGACAAAACAACAAGCGACAGCCGACGGACGACAGCAGAGTCCAAACTTTTATGGCCTTGGCAGAAAGAGTGTTGCCGATTTATTATGAAATTTGTCACACAATTGTGGCTTTTGCTACTGCAGCACAGATAGAGAAAGTTCTTAGAAAAACTGAAAAAGCATCCCAACGAGTGCAGGAAATCATATTATTACTCTATACGAGAATTATGATTCTATAACTTAGTTAGATATAATATAATAAGACCCAAGTGCAATTTTGCAAAGTCCATGTTAATAATCAACAAGAAAGGAATGCTAAAGTCGAGCAGGCTCAACTCTTAAATACCCTGTACCACCCCACAAAAAAGTAATTAAATTAATTAATTAATTTAATTAAATTAATTAACTAAATTAATTTCATTAATTAACTAAATATTAACTAATTAAATATAAAATATTCCATGCATGCATACATACATTTACAATTACATCAGAATCGTGTCTATGCGTGTTTGTGTATTTGTACATATGTATGTGTGCATTGAGCCTGGTTATATGGCTATAACTTTCTTTCCGATCATTCTATCATAATGAGACTTGGTATACGGTTATATAATTACTAACCTAATGTGACTACCAAATTTTAGTTCAAAATTCCAAGAATTACGGGAGTTATAGAAAATCGTTAATAGGGGGGGAGTGGGGGGGTGGATCAGAAAAAATGAACAAACTCGTCCTTTCTCGGTCTCAGGAGAATCTGTATACCAAGTTTGGTTATTCTAGCTCTTATACTTTCGGAGATCCTTGCGTTCATACAGACAGACAGACGGACAGACGGACAGACAGACGGACAGACGGACATGGCTATATCGACTCGGCTTGTCATGCTGATCAAGAATATATATACTTTGTGGGGTCTACCAAGCCTCCTTCTGTGTGTTCCATGTGCACTCGCACTAAACTAATATACCCTTGTACCCTTTGGGTACAGGGTATAAAAATATTTACGCACTGTGGACCAGTTTGTGGAAGAGATATGTTACTAATTATGAAAAGTTAAATCAAAATGTACGCATTTCAGAAAGTTCCTTCAGTTAGGTTAGCTTAGGTTGCATGGGCTGGACTGGAGCGATGGTGCTCACTCATCCAATTAGACCTTAGAGGTCCTTTGCGATGCCATACAATCCCTTTGGCTTATAGGTCTGCCTTTCAGCACCAGGTTAGCTAATGAACTATTTGTACAATCTCGATTTATGCTATCTCCGTGGGGTTGTTAAGAAAGCGTTCCTCTAGAGCAAAGCACCTGTTCCTGCTTAGTACAGGATAGTGGAGGAGCTCTACGCTTCCCTCCTCTTCTTCTTCTCTGTAATTTCTGCAGAATTGATTGAATGAGATGCCAAGTATGGCGCCGTGTCTGCCAAATGGACAATGGGCAGTGGGTATTCCCACCACCAGGGAAAACTGTATGGCTTTCAGTTTATCAGCGAAAGGTAGTTTTTGGATCAGTTTTGAATATCGGATATTTAATGCTATAAGCAGTTTGGCAGCAACCTACCTTTTCTGGGAGGCATCCTTATTTATCAACTATACCAAAATAATATATTAAGAAGTTAAATAATAATTAACATTAAGTGTTAGCTCTACTGAAGGACTAATAGTAGGAATTGACAGAGGCAGTTCACAAGAGAGGGAATCTGAGGAGTTGCCTGCTATATATGAAAGTGTATTCCGATGTCGGTGCTTCGTGAAAGGGAACGCCTTTCCTTACATTTTGCTCAGACCACTGTTCAAAGTCGTCACCGGGCATATGTGCTTGGCTGGCAAGGCGGCCAGTCGGTGTTGATTTATTTTATAAAATAACAACTGTCAGCAAAAATACACTGCCCCCCAAGCCGAAAACAAGCATATCTGAACCATAAAGCAACTAAGGTTGCATTAAATGGCCCGTTGGCGAGCTGCAAGTTTCACTTTTCATTCACAATAAGCGGCAGGCGCCTGCGCGACTCTAGAAGCGAGAAATATGTGCTGGGCCGGCGTGCTATAAATCATGTAATGCTTTGGCTTGTAATTTGCATTTAATTTTTAATGCTCAATGCTTTTTATTTGCTGTGTTGCGTTAATGAAAAATTGTTACAGGGTGCCATTAAAGTACAATTAATCATATTATTTCTCATGTTCGCTTGCTTCAAGAGATGTCCCACGTTGTTTGTTAACTGCTTGATTAATTGGCTTTAGGCCCTCATGCTCATTGGCCGATGTGTTCAATTTAAATTTTTAATTTTGCTCGGCAATTACGCGTACTTCTGTTAGTTTTGGGGGAATTGTTTTAAATGATTTTGATTAGTTGGGCCATGGCTGGGGCATAATCCTGCATGTCAATTGAGTTAATTTCTAGGTCAGTCCCATCTAAATTCACAGACGCGACCCACATAGCCACGCATGTTCATCAATATTTGTGACAGACATTGTGCGTTGTCTGCTTTTCAATACCCAAACGCGCCCAAAAAATTTGTAAAACATTCAGAAAAGACGCAACAAAATGCGTGATTTAAAAACCAAAGCAGCCCACGCACGCATTGAACTCGAAAAGAAAAATGTTACCTTAGTCTGCCCGAATGAATTCAAAGCAACGATACTTGTATATCCTTAAACAAATACAAATACGAGTACATACACAAATACTCGTGAAACGCACACACCCCGGAGACTCATGACTCGCACATTAATTCTGAGCAGCAGACACAAATTATAGAATTACGAGCAATTTAGTATCAGACAACAATGCACCACTTCCTCTTCTCCTCCCCAGAGACACAGCAGCTAGGCTGAGTCGCTTGCATCGACTGAATGCCAGCCAGAAAGAGCAGCAGTTCGGATCATCTTATCCCTCATCGGCCGATGATATTGCAGCCGATCAAGAAGCCGCCAATTCTGAGCGATACACCGAAGCCGACTACGATGAGGACATCAACAATGAGGTCCTCATGCTACTGCATGGAGAGCAGGACCTCATAAAGTTTCTGCATTGGGCGATGAAG
Source organism: Scaptodrosophila lebanonensis (assembly GCF_003285725.1). NCBI lineage: Eukaryota > Metazoa > Arthropoda > Insecta > Diptera > Drosophilidae > Scaptodrosophila > Scaptodrosophila lebanonensis. The sequence continues at coordinate 16,153,673 of NW_022060538.1, forward strand.
CTACTCTATCCCTTCCAGGTGCCAGGCGGCAATCTGAGCGAGAGTGCGGCCGATTACTATCACCCGGGTATGTTCATTTGGAAAAAACTCAAGTTGTCGGGACATCTCGAGCCGCCACTAATTGTGGATGAGCCGCGCTACGTAATTGTTAGACGTGAAAAGTCACAGGACTTGAGCGGTGAGTTGTTACTATTTATAGGAAATTTTTTTTTCTGGGGTTTCTGGTTGAGTTGCTTCAGAAATGTCGCCTAGAAGATGAAGTTTAGTCTTTAGTTACTATTTACAACTTCAAAAGAATATATGAATAATTTTATGAACTCATTTATGCCCATTATCGTATAAGGCATTGGTCTGTCTGACTATTTGCGGCAGATGTGAGATTTTGGGGCGTGGTATTTTTCACATATAATGGCATGTCTGAAGCCCACCGATCATGCATTTGCTCCACAAACGATGTGTGAAGCTGTTGTGAAACGCATTACATTATTATGGTCGCCGACTGACATAACGTCACGTGCTGTACAACATGTGCTGACAGTTTCCTCCACATGTTCTTTCTTTTCTCTTCGGCAGACGATCAGCAGTTTGAGGACGATCCCTTTATACCGCCACGCGGTCGAAAGCACAACTCGCCCGACTTGGATGCGCTTCTGCAGCGCTACGAGACTTTTGTCCCCAACCGCGGCAAACGCGACAAAGTCAAAGATCTGTTCAAGTATGACGATCTATTTTTTCCGAATCGCGGCAAGAAGAATCGAGATTTCTTTAAAGTGGACGACCCGTTCTTTCCCAACCGTGGCAAAAAGTTGAAACTACGTGATATTTACAATCTCGACGATCCATTCTTTCCCAATCGCGGCAAGCGGACGCACGTGCAGCCGCCAGCGGCCGTCGCCTGGCAACGCATCTGGGGGAAAATGAAAAGAAAATTGCAGCAGCCATCGCAAATGCAGCAGAAGTTGGGGCAACAACTTGTTGCTAATGAAATCAATGGTAGTGGAGGTAGCGGCGGTGCTGGCGGCGAGGAATTGCCACAAAGAATGTCAACGCATAAAATTAATGGTTACGATCAATCAGTCAAGCCATCAATGTCAGCCGCAGCAACATTGGCAGCAACGACAACGGACGATACTGGTGTTGGTGGTGTTGGTGGTGCTGTTGGTGGTGATGTTGCTGCTGCAGTCGAGGGCGCCCACTGGCCTGGTCTAGCCAGAGGCACAACTTTTGCAACGGCCGCTAGACAGGCTGCTAATAGATTACATTCGACAAGATCAATGTCAACAAATTCACAGCAACAGTTGCTGCTGCAACAGCTGCGGCGGCAACAAGAGGCCGAAGTGCAGCATCGTTTGCGTTATATGGCCGATCCAGTCATGGGCCAGCAGGTGAAAACTTCTTACAGTGGTGCGGTGGTGCAACAAAAAACGCCACAGCAGAGGCCCCGCGAGACACAATTAAGACGCGCCGACAGCGACGAGGATTCAAATGGCAGCAATGCGAGCATTGGCAATGACACGGAAGACACTGATTATGCCAATTTCGATATGTAAATGAGAGGCAATATGGTGGTTTTCATGCAGCTCTTCCTCCTTCCTGAGCAGCTTTTCTAGTTCGTAAGCTTTTTAGTTGCCATTACTCGGGCACTCAATCATTGTTGTAAGCACACACAAAGGGTCAACATGAATTCAATGTATTTCAAAAATATACTAAAGCATGCAATTGATTTTAAAAATCAACAGTAACAGCTCCAATCGAAGGTTACAGCGTTGCCCTTGAGAAGCGATTCTAGACCTACGAATGTGCCCTTGCCTGGCCATGACTTCGACTTCGACTCCGACTCAGACTCAGGCTTCGATTCCGATTGTTACTCTGGCTATGTCTTTTTCTCTCATTTAATTGTATTCATTGGCTGGTTAATTTATCGGTAAATGCAATCAGCATTGTCTACGCCTTGCAGCTGCACTGATCGCGGGCGTGTCTCACAGATGCTTGGGCGCAGATATGCCCATGGCCAGATGCATTGATAGAACTGCTAGAGCTCAAGAGCAGCAGCAGCAGCAGCCGCAGCAGAAACAGCATTAAAGCCCCGAAACAAAGGTCAATCGTCAGTTTTTCGACAACATTACCTTGTCGGGCATGTAATCCCCAGAAACCAGCACGCACACACACATCAATCATGAGCCCCGGCTTATTAGCAAGCATTGAACCTTAAATATCAAACAAATTTTAAGCTGCGCTGCTGCCGCTGTTACATCCAAATTTTCCATTTCAACAAATCTCTGACATTGACATTGACCATTGGCCAGACCCAGACCCCAACACAGACCCCGACGCAGACTGGGGCCCATCAGCCATGTCAAAATATTTGGGGTGTTTGAAAAGTGGAGTCTACGGATGCCCAATCGGCATAGCTTCAAGAGTTTTTTTTAATGTTTCTTCTTTTTTTCTTGTGCTGCAAATGACCATTGAAGGTCGTTGGACAGCCAACAACAAATTGGTTAAATAATGCCTCGAACGAAATGTTAAGCAGATGCGCAACTGCTCGGCTTTTTCATCCGTAGTAGTAGCTTGACGTTTTCAAAAAGTTCACAAACCACACGAAGATCATTGTAATTTGAATGGCACTTCAAGTTCCGAGCTACAATTTTTTATGGTTACGAGCAGTAAAAAAACAGTGCAGCAACGCAACCCAAATGCTGGGCAATGACACTTCGAGTGCCGTTTGAAGCCGGTCGGTCAAGCAACGCTCGTGCGCACATGCGCAGTAGGTTTGGAATTTGTCAACGATTTTGAGCTGGGTATATACATATATAAACGTTCATTTTTAGGAATTACAGATTAGGGAATAGTTTTATTTCATTTAATACCGTTTTAAATTCTTCTTAATTGCTTAATAAGCATTAAAGCAGAAAATTATTTCTTCATTTCGATGATTGTTTAGAGCGAATGCCTATCTGCACTGTATAGATCAACAGTAGGTATAAAAATTGATAGTTTCTAGTATTCCTTCTAATAATGACATTACAACAGTTTTTCTTAATTTCTTGAAAAATCTATGGTGTGTTTATTGAATGTATTACTATGAATATTTACTAGAAATGAATCGTTAAAGATAAAAGTTTACACTCTTCTCATTCTTTTAAGAAAAGATATGGCGCTAATAATTCTTCCATACACAATGCAGGTCCAGAAGTATTCTATACGTAGTTGAAGTGGCTTTTGGTGGCACAATTTCGAAGTTACAAAATTCTTTAAAAATACATCTTTACAAACTATCTCAACAATTTTGAAATGTTGTCCCAAGTTGTGAAAAATCAAAGTCTTCTAGCATATATTCCGAAACATTTCGCACAACTGTTTTGTCTTAGAGAAATCAATTTAAACATTTAACTATTGAAGGAATGCGATCGTTGTATATAACTGTTGTGTTATATAACCGTTGTGTTCAAATGATTCTTCGGGCCTGACGTCAAGAAACTCTCACCCTTGCCAGTCTGGGTGTTTAATTTAAGAAAGTCCCCTTTAGGCGCTTGGCCATAAGTTGCGAAATATGTGTGGAATAAAGCGTTGTTCCCCCTTTGGTATCATGCCTTTTATAAGACGTCAAAGGTGTCAAAAGTGAAGAGTTTACAAATGAATTTCATTCGCTTAGTGGGCTGCGCTTTCCAAACGCTCGAGCGGATTCGCAGCTACTTTATGTCACTTTTGTTTGAGATTTGCCCAACAAATTGAGAAAAAGGTAGACGCAGACCCCGCACAGATCGCGCAAAAAGAAAGTCCAGCTCCAGAAGCTCAGAGACATGTCTGTGAACAGGCCAGCAAATTGGCGCAATTTTGTGGCAAGTCTTGCTGCTGCAACTCCTGCTGCTGATTTGGTTGTCGGAAAATATCAACGCATTGTCAACGGCAGCCATGAACCTAACGGTGTTGAAAACGGCAGCAACTGCCACTGCCACTGCCACTGCCATAGCCATTGCAACTGGAACTGTGTCTGGGACTGCAACTCGAGCAATTGCCCCAGCAGGAGTAGCAGCAGCTTTGACGGCGGCTTAATTGCTGTCTGCAATTATGATTGTTGTGCGCTCACGTAGTGAAATTGTAGAAGTTGTTGCCAATGTCGCTTCACTTTCATTTGATTTGTTCGAATGACACTGGCAACTTTTTGCGCATGTTTCAGGCATCATGTTGCCGATGTAGTCGCTGCCTGTTGCTTGCTTTTTGATTTTCTGACTTCATTTGGCGCTGAACATTTCTGGTTTATTGTCTGCCTGACTGTTTTCTGCTGCAGCTGCTGCGTATGGACAACTCCTTTGGTGGATGTGTCTGTGCCTTTTCCTGCGCCTGTGCCTGTGCCTGTGCCTGCTCCATGTTACTATTTTTGTCAACGGCAGCAGGCTGCCTTTTATTGCCATTTGTTTGCTGTTTGCCTGTAGCTTTTGACGTCTTTTGGCTTTCGGTTGACAAAAAACGTCAAGCGCGCGCCTTGCGCCGCTCGTATTTGCAAATTGGGCAAAGACAACTTTCTCGCTGTTGGCTGTAGGCAATTGGCAGTTCGTAGTAGGCAGCTGGTAGGCGCAGATTAGCGATGCATTGCATAAAGTTATAGATAAATTAAGGCGCAAGCTGCGCGCATGCGCGCCCACATTCATTAGCAGCCATCGCATAATTGGCAATCATTTTGTTCGTTTCTTTGTTTCTGTAGATTTGTCTACTTTTGGGCGCGCAAAACTTTCCAATACTGCTGTACTGATATACTTGTATGCACGTACATACATATACATATACATATACATATGTATGTATGTATAAATGTGAGTTGGATGGGTTCACTGAACTTGGGCATGAAAGGGTGCAACTGTCTATTATTTGATCTTTACGTCTTCATTTCAGCACGCTCTGCCTTATAATCATCCAGTATCTATAATTAAAATCATTGTAGAACTCACGCAAACTAAAAGCATTTCACTTGCCTGGCTTGCCTCCGCTTAAGCAATTCCATTTGCTCCGAGAGCTTGTGCGGCCTCTATCTGATTTTCAATAAAACGTTAGACGCTGAAAGCTTGATTGATGCATTAAGCTTTACGTTGACGAGCGCCAATTATGCTTCTTTGTTGTTGTTGTTGTTTCTTTGGCTGGCTGGTAGAGTGACCAGCAAAATAGTGTGTTATATACGCGATATGAGAAATCTCCACTTTGGCGCGTAAGCAACTAGCGAAGCCAAAACGCTAATTGATGCAGGAAGCGCGACAAGCCAAATTAGCGCAAAACAGCAGCTGTCTTGTTGCATTGAAAAAACATATACACAGACACACACAACTTCTCATTTACAAATACACATGTATGTATACGTGTGTGTATTTAGAGTCGACTAGGTGTGTTGCACGCTTCGCTAGCTCAGCCAAAATGGGTCAGGCAGCGATTACACGCCAGCCAGCGAGCGCCTCCAACGCATTTCATAACTCGCGGGCCGGCATGCGTTTAAGCAAATTAAGCCTGCCGCTGTCTAAGGCCATTACAGCGACGCCCCAGCTACAACAGTAACAGCAACAACAGTCATCGGAGGCAACGCACAAACAAGCGTCTTATGAGTAACGGCAATTTGAACTAAAGTGCTGCACTATTTGTCATAATAAACGCGCACGCTCCAAAAGAAAGCGCACGAATCCATGAGTCCATGAATCCATGTGTCCGCCAGTCCCCGAGTTCACGAGCCGCGTAGGCAGCGCTGTGACACATTTTGTCATCATTAGCCACAGTTGCCGGCTAATAATTTCAATTTAGCCAAAAAATTAGCCGCATAGAAAAGTATGGAATATGGAAAAGGCGTTAATAGCCATAAGTAAGGCCAACGTCAGCATTAAAACGGCCGGCTTGAGCCCACGCCAAGGCAGCTTAGTAACTAAACGGAGGAGTGGGGTGTTTAGTGTGCCGTTGGCGGGTGTTGAGCTGATGACACTGATTATAATATGTGTGTATAATAGAGCATATCAAATAGCCAAGACCTAGTGGCACGCACAATTGAGTAAATATGATTATTTTTATCGTCTTAGTGGCATCAATGAAAAACCATAGAACTGCAAAAACGATCAATGGTAACTGCACCGACCTTTCCGATTTTTTGCGATTTATTCACATTTTCAATGGCTGGCAATGCCTGATTGCCAGCGTCACTCTCAAGTAGTAATTATGTGCCATATCAAGTGTGTATTTGACTTTATACGATCCATCGATTCTTAGCAAAAAGGCATCGATTAGACCGATTCTGAAAAGATTCTTTTCGCAGCCCTAGTGTACCATGTGCTATCGATATTATCAGTGCTGGGATTCATGCAAGCAAGGATTGCTGAAAGAAGATGAAAATCATTCTGATTCTACACTGGAGTGATGAACTTCTTCACTCATAAAATTTCAGAAACTCATAAACGTATGTATAAATATTGCAAAGACAATCAAATTGTTGTCATGTTTTCGCTTTTCGTGATTGACGAAAACCAAGTGAAATCCGATTTAAAACTAAATCACTTGCAATCATTTTATTAATTCTATAGTATTTTCGACACTCCAAAAACGCTCTTTTCTAGGTAGTTACAAGTAGATTTCCGCAAAGGAAATTCATTTTGGTCTCGGAAAATGCTGACTTTGATAATTTGAATCAATAAGATTTTCGAACTTTTTGACTGCCAGCTACAAACATTTTTCCGCCTCGAAATATCTGAAATTTTCTTGGTATGAGATGGTGTTTATTGGAACACATCTGTTGATGCAGTCTAATTGAAATATTTTTGGAAATAAGTTGAAAGACTCATCGGATATACAGCGAATGCAAATTTTCACACCCCGACAACTTGTCAATTAGCTGAGAAAAACTGTGTCTTGCATAACTTTTTGGAACGGACTCAGACGGCCCCACTTGCTGAGTGACTATATTCAATTATGTGCTCGTATATGGCATGCTTTTTAACAGGAAATATGCAGCAATGGTTGATAAGAGACAGAACTGGCGCTGTGCCTGCCCATCACACATTTCGCCACTGGCTGGTCACTGCCCCTACCCCTGCCTAGGCGGTGTCTTCAGTGTTCGACTGTCAACAAGAAAGCGGCGTGATTTTGCAAATGATTATTTTGCGTGACAGAAAAATGTGTTAAAACAAATATGGGAGCCTCTGTAAATGTCAATGTGTGTGTGCGCGCGTTTGTGACGCATATGTCGAGTTGCACGCGTCGCTTGCCTTGTGTTGCTGTACATAAAATTTTATGTTTCTGTACCGGAAAGCGCGATATTACAAGCACACATCAACAGCAATAGCGTCGTCATCATCATCGTCATTGCTGGCCATCGCTTGGCTCTTGTTGTACTTTTGTATTTTTATAACTGTTTCACATGAATTTTTCGTAGCTGCGTTTTGGTATTGTTTGCTGCTGTTGTTGTTGTTGTAGTATTAGTTGTTGATGCCGCAATATTTTGCTGCTTGTTGGCGCTGCTCATGGCGGAAGCAACACGCAGTCAACGTCGTTGTTGCTACGTTGTCGCTGCGTTTATGGTTCTGCGAATGCCTGGCCACAAAAGTTTCTAGTCAGTCTCCATTGATTCCAAAACCACAGGAACACACGCCTATATTCTATCAGTGTAGACTAGGGAGGGATGCGAGCTGGATAGGTTTCTCAGAAAACTGGAAGAATGGCGGATTCGAAAGCAGAGCTTGATCGTTTTACACAATTCGCAATATTTGTTGTTTACTATACATACTGGATTCTTTGTAACCAACATATTCTTGCCAATATGCCAAAAGCCAAACGATTTTTGGAAGTGCAACTTCTTATGTGTGGGCTGTGAATACTGGATCGGCAACCTTTTCTGTGATGAAATCAATAGCACGGTAACAGGCACACATAAATGAACAGTAAGTAGACCAGTTGGCGAAAGAGAGATTATGAATGTAAACAAAAATCATCTATCTAATTTCCGTCGATTTTCTAGCCATTTGCGTATTTTCTATCAATTTCTCAGATATTTTTACCGGCTGTGTATCAATTTCTAGCTGTGTTTTCATCCATGTATAATGAGTTTTCTAGCCTTTTCTAATTTGCATTCCTTGTTATTTATAGCAGGGTTTCTAGTCATTGTACCTTAACTTGTAGTTGTGTTTCTAAACATTTTCTAGCGCGTTTTCTAGTCATTTTTAGGGGATTTTCTGACAGCTTTAACCATTTGCTAGCCATTCTTTTCAAGCCAAATATACATTATCCATCAACTATTGTAGAGTAATGATAATGGCTCCCTTTACCAATCTAACCTTCACTTCTATCGCGTGTCACCCTGACACAATTTCTTTTTTATTCATCGTAGTAAGAAGGAGATCGTTTTCAACTAGACTTATGGAATATCTATTGGATGTGGAGGACTTACCTTCACGCGCTCCAAATACTCCTCCATTATGCCATATGGATCATCGCTGTCATCATCTATCAAGTCAAGACTTCGCGCCAAGTCGAGATTTTCGAGAGTAGCCAACTTGGCCGCGCACTTATCGGAAAATTGCAGCTTATAATGCTGATGCTGATGTGCACTTGAAGTGTTGGCGTCTGGTGTCGAGCCCAAGAATTTGTTATCAACTGTCATGGCTGCTGCATTGCTTCCGTATTTCTCGCCATTGCACTCGCCGCTCAAATTGCCGGCGCGTTGAGTGAGCCGAGTACGCGGCATAGTTGCACAACCGGTGCTAAAAACGCTGGCAGCTGCCGGCAGTGGGATGCTGGATGAAGTTGCTGTTGCTGTTGCTATTGCTGCAGCTTCATCATCAGCAACTGTTGCTGCCACATCACTTAATCCCGATTTGTAGCGCGTCGTGTCAGCCGCGATAGCCACGGCGGAAAGTGACGTGTTGGTTGATGCTGCTGTTGCTATGGTTGCTGCTGCTGCTGGAGCTGCTGCTGGAGCTGGAGGCGATGGCGTTGCTCGTCCATTGCTGATGCCGGTGTTGCTGCTGCCGTTGATAAGCGTTTGATGTTGTTGTTGGCCACCGTTCCTGCTGCTGCCACTACTAATTGCACTTTTCACATCGCTTGTCATGTTATTTTGATTTTTATTGCACTGAATTTTAGTAAATTTCTTAAAGTGACCGTTGTTGTTGTCATGCTGCCGCCCGGCGCCGTTTTGTTGTTGTTGCTGCTGCTGCTGCTGTTGTTCTGCAATTAGAATTGTAAGGAAGAAACCACGGTTAGCAATTTATCTGAAATGCATTTTCTTAAACACACTATATGAAGCTGTCATTGTCATGGCATGCTGAAAATAATTTCAGTAAAAAATAAGCTGTTGCCCACAATTGCCGCAATTATTGCGGCATGGTTGCTGCAACATGTTGTTCATATTTCGTGTAATGTTGCTTGTCGCCGCTAACACCTCGCAAAATGGCGCGCCCAGAAAATAAAAATCTGTTTTCATACGAGTGTATGCACACATATTTATTTTTTATTACTTGGCCGTTTTTGGCGAGCTTTTTGTGTGTCGCCTGGAATTGAAAAATTACGCCAAATGTGCAACAGCAGCCACCATATGTGCCACATGTGGCAATGGCTGATGCTGCTGTTGTTGTTAATATTGCCATTGCATGTGCTTTTGGCTTTGGCTGCTTAAGCCAAATGCGCGAAAATTTCTGCGCTAATCGCCTCAAATTGTGCGCCAAATGTGTGCCATTTAAATTGTCATAAATTTCGAAACATATACGTATGTACGAGTATGTGTGTATCTGCACATGTGCGATTATTTTTTTGTGAAACGAAATGTTTTAATTTTTTTAGATTGCCATAAATTATGCGCAATTACTTGTTTAAATTTATTACCCTCCCTTCTGCTGCTCTTTGACTTTATTATTAGGTCTGCACAAGAGAACAAACGACAATTACTTGATCACACCGATTATTGGATAGTAATTATTATCAAACATACAGCATGCTGAGTTCAATAGCCAAGAATTTGAAATAGATAGCCAGGAATAAATTCAAATAAAAATTTCAAAATATGTGTTTTAGTTCTGTTGCTACAAAAGATTCCAATGGGGGGAAAATTTGTCAACTCTACTTTTGATAATATCTTAAGTGAACCAATGGAAACCATATAGTTATCCTCATATTTCAAATGTGTGGCTGTTTGCAATAACATTATCGGGAATTCTTATAAAACAAACAAGGGAACAGAGCTTGCAACGATTTTTTGCCTTTTCTCTAGCTAGTCCCACTCCTGCTTACATTAACTAATAAATCAAATGGAAGTATTCTCAAACTTTCCTTCACTACCCACACATTCCGAATTCTTCTCAATAACTCAAGACGTACAAACATCGGACAACAACAGCAACCCTATTTGAATTCGTATCAGAAGTTCAAGTGAACTTTTTGGCGTCGCAGCGGTGGCCACGAATGGCCATTGTCGCCATCGTCACCTTCGATGCCACGCCAAACAGAACGCGGTGAGACCGACATGCCGGTCTCTGTTGAATGTTTGTTAATGTGTATATACTTGTATATATACATATATACTCGTAGTGTGTGTAAGTACGTAAGTGAAACGGTTAAAGTTTTTCGCTGTTGGTTTTATTGCTTTGATTTTATTTTGTTTTTATTGCGCATGCGTGCGTTCGATTGAGTTTTTTGATTAAAACGTAGCCGTCGCGTCGTCGTCGTCGTCGCCGTCTTCGCCGCCGTTGCCTGGGACTTGGCAGCAGTTGGGCCGGTAGGCGCGCGTTTAAAAATTCTGAATCGCATGCGTTACACAACTGAGTCGCGAGGCTCATGCCGAGCTCGTAAATCAGCGGCACAAACGAGTCCGTCAGACACTTGGACAGCTGGCAACATTTTATGGTGGTCTGGCCTGGTCTGGCCTGGCCTGGCCTGGCATGGGCCAGAGCAGCTCGAGTTTGAATGTTTGCCCAATTGATCGTTTTGTGGCGATTGGCAGGACGGGCCAGGCCCATACTCTACTACAGTTTTCGCTGGCTTTTCTTCTGCTTTTGGCTGCATTTCAATCGTGCAACGGTTTATTTGGCAATAGGGCGCCGATCACTGCGCCCATATGTACGACAGTGTGTGTTGTGTGTGGGAGGCGCGTTGAAAGTTCATGGGAGGTCTCCGAATCGATGCCAATTCATGAGTACGAGAGATTTGCGAAATTGCGCAGCAATACGATCCCGCAAATGGCAACACATATGTGCCAATTTAGCCATTTAATTATCGGACAAGTGACAAAAGTATCTTCGAACCTTGGTTGACAGGCCGCTTTTGTTCTATTTCATTGTCGTCTATAAATTTCCGACTTTATGTCAACCTCAGCCAACCCCTTGTACAGCACTCAGCTCTCGCCGCTCAGTCAAATAAAGCATTGCAAAGAGACAAAAGAAAACTAAGCTCAACAAAACAGAGAAACCGTATTTACTTTAAATAAAACTGTTTGCTGGGTGCGCCAGCTAAATAGCCACTGTCCAGATGTTGTGCTCGGTTGCACGGTTAGTGTGTGTGTATGTTGTTGTTGTTGTTGTTGTTGTTATTGTAGGTTGCGGCTGCTGCTGATGTTTACCGATTGATTCGCGGTCTGAGGTCACTTCAACGTGATTAATTGTTTATTGCTGCTCGTGGACGAAAAGGTGTCCGGCAGGGGAGGGCATTCGAAGCCAATCAGAAGGCGTTGTTGGCCGAAGCCGAAGTACCTAATTGAAAACATGAGCACTTAAATAAATGGCAAAAAGCGAAATCAAACAAGCAAATTGTCAGCTTGCTGTGACAATTGTCTCGCACACTTATTTATCTAGGCCAGAGAGATTTAGTTGAGGGCAAGGATACCAGAACATTGATGGGTGTGCAGAAAGCACAATTATTTTGATATTCTATTCTAGTTTGATCTAGGAAACTGTTAAGAAGCTGGCAGTCCGGTGATAAACTTATACATACTAGCAGAAAAATCTTTTTTTGTATCGCAAAGTGGTTGATTTTGACTTGTGAATTTTTATAATATATATATTATATAGATTCCTTTCTTCATTTTCTCATTGTTCAGTATTCTAAGTCGTAAAAAATTTGAAAGCAATAAAAATTAAAACGTTGACCTTGATATAGAATACGAAAACTTAAAAAAATTAAGGGAAAACGATTACCCATTTTTACTTGGATTCATATTAGATGTGAGGCGATATTTCCAAATACAGATTTAAAGCACAATTCAAGAATTGGCAATACAATATAACTTATATAATAATAATAATATTATATAAGTAAAGTTGCATATACATTTCTGATTGGGTTTGAAAAGTACGAACAATTTCCACAAGCTAGGCGGGAAGCACATAGAGTAAATATTATAATACGAAGTGTGTGTTGTTTAAATAGCAGAGAATTTTATTGGCTAGTGGCAAATAGGTGGCTTATTTCGGAGACCGTTGCAATTATCCACATATACTCATATTATCTATATAATAAAACTGGCAATGGACAATTAGGAGCGTTTTGTTTCCTTGCAAAGGATTTGCACGAACAAAAATAATTTCCCTTCCAATTTATATTCACAAACAATAAATAAAGCGTGACTGCCCGTGCTCTCTACAAGTAAATGCAAAAGCAACAGTGGCGAACTGAATGCAACTTACTGGGGACTACCTCAATCTGATTGTTCAGATACGCCGCTCTGATCACAGCTGTTGCTCGCATAAGAAAAAAGAAACTGCAATCGACGAGTGACGAATGCGGTCAACAACAAATGCGTGTATATGTATGAGTGTGTGTGTGTGTGTGTGTGTGTGTGTGTGTGTGTGTGTGTGTGTGAAATAAAGAAACAAAACAAAGGTCCAATAAGTGAATAAGTAAATAAGTAAACGTGCTGTAGAAGCTGAGCACCCGCTCTTGATTTGGGCATGTGGCATGGGGCATGGTTGCACGCTCATTATTCGACAATTGCCAGTAACTGGGACCCAGATTCGAAGCTGACGTGCGTCAGTTGAGTGTGCAACAGGATGAGACTATCATTATCATCATCATCATGATCATGATCATGATCATGATCATGATCATCATCGGCATTATCAGCATTGTCGTGTAAAGACAAAGTTGGCTTAAGCCGCGCGTCACTTGAGCTTGGCTTTTACTTAAGGGCTTGTCCCAACAGGGCTGGCTGACTTGGCTTTCAAGCCTCATTTGCCTATCAATATGATATAATACGCGCTTATGACGTTGAACCGTTCATGGGTACGTGTTTCCTGTTTGGTCTGCGACTGCTGGCCACAAGACGCACTGCAATGGCAAACATGGATGGAAATGATGATTATGATGATGATGTTCATAATGATGTTGACGCCCTGTGCTCGCTGCGCGCAATCAAAACTTTGCAAAACAAATCATATTAAGTGCACTTTGCAGTTGGCATTGGCTGGTGACAAAGTTGTCGATGTACTATATTGCTGTATTGGTGCATTGCTGTATTGCTGTATTGCTGTATTGCTGTATTGGTTGGGTGTGTTGCATGGGTTTCTTTGTTTTGTGGCAGAGGTCCGGCAACTGCACCCAAAACCCCTTTTTAACGAGTTTTATGCTTTCAATTGGCGCGCATTATTAATAAATTTATTATTATTGCTCACAGTATTCAGATACATGAGAGTATGTATGCTTTTTACCATTTCAAGCGACGTTTTCTTAGAGAGTTTTCATGTTGACTTAAGTGGCTTTTTATTAAACATTGCGGCATTTAATTGATCTGTAATAGACTGCAGTCAAAATATGAGTGTGCGCTTGTGTCTCTAATGTCGATGTGTGTTGCTGAGCATGTACGAGTACTGGTGTGTGTGTTAACGGAAATCGAATCGAATACGTCATAAATTATTCATAATATTCAACTGCAGCTAAGCTAAGCATTGCTGGCTATTTAAGTTTTCAGTGCGGCAAGCAAAGAAAACTTAAACAGCATAAGGAATTACTCATAAACACGCCCTAATCGCAACGTTTTTTGTTTACTTTTATTAAATCAGTGCCTGAAGCTATGCCTTAATCGTCTCTAATTGACTTTAATTCAATGCACATTTTACATGGATATTTAAGGCGATTTTTATTAAAAAATTGCCGATGATCATATTTAACTGAGGTCATTGGAAAATACACTTAGTCAGAGGAAATAACGTGATGAACCTGACCTTCACAGATGCCCGGGGGGATATACACTCCTGCTCTAGTGATATCAGAAGATTAAATGACTGAAGCCCCAAACGGACTGTTATGTTTCCACCGATTTGAGGGATTTTTTATTTTATTCAATTTGGAACTGAACATAGATAATATAAAACATATGTATATGCATATCCGCAACTCGACCGTTGGCTTCATTCAGATGAACTGCTGTGGGAAGAGGATGTACTACTGCCTAGCGAGAGTTTCCCAAGCCATTTGACATCTAGAGCTCGAATCAATTAATAACTATAATAGGAAACATAATTTCAGCGCCCAGTTTTCCCACAGCGCCAATGTGTCGCGAATCCGCCCGCGGGAAACTTAGCTATTTAGTCGCTAAAGTTAATGACGCGGCTTTTGCACAAAAAAAAAAAAAACAAGCAGACAACAAAAATGAAATGAGAGGGGAAGCTTACCATTTCCTGCCGCATAAGCTGCAATGCGTTCCTTCACCGACCGCCTCGGCTCATCCCCGCGCACATCATTGTATCCATTTGTGGTGCGGTTGGTGTTGTTGCTGTCATTGCTGCAGCTGCTCGGCAGCAACATGTGTGACGATGTTGCTGAGGTTGAGTCATGGCTAGGACTACGCTTCACCATTGTTGTTTTGATCACAGTCTTGAGGCGAGAGGGCGTTGTTGGACGTGTTGCTGGTGTTGGCTTGGCTGTTTGTGTCGCTGCTGCTGTCAACCCACACTCGATTTGCTTGCTTTGTTGTGGCGGTGTCGCTGTTGCTGCCGCTGCCACATTCGTTGTGTTCGTAATTGTCATTTTATTCTGCGACTTCGGTGAATCAATTTTCAAATTGCTGTTATCGCTGTTTTTACTGCCGCCGCTGTTGCTGTTGCTATTGTTGTTGGTGCTGTTGCTGTTGCTGTTGTTCGTTTGTGGCTCAACTTTGGGCTCGGCGGCTTCAGGTAATTTACAATAATTATAGTGTAAGATATTTTTGTCTTGTGTTGCAGCGCTGTTGCTGTTTTTGCCGCTTCTTAGTGTATTTTCCTTATTACTATATTGTTGTTGCTGTTGTTGTTGCAATTTTATGCTATTGCTAAGTCTTTGGATCTGTTGTTGCTGCTGCTCACGAGTGCAGCTATTGTTGCTGCTCCTATTACTGTTACTATTACTGTTGCTGTTGCTGCCTTTGCCTTTGTCCTGCCGCCATTGCTCATGCGCATTTCGTTGATTCATTAATTTTTCCGTTTCGTTTCCGTCGTGGCCGCTGCTGTTGCTGTTGTTGCTGTTCCCTCCGATCTCAACGATATCATCATAATCGCTGTCGCAATCGCGGCCTCGGCTATTGTTGCAAATGTTGCTGTTGCTTTTGGTGTTGCTCTTGCCGCCGTCGCTTGCGCGTGGCACATCATCAATATACGTGAAATCGTTATCAACGAATATGTTTCTGGCGTGCAACGTATTGGGGGCTTTCGGGTGCTTCAGATTGTAACGCCTGCGTTGTGGGCAGCAGCACAGCTTGACGGCCCGCGGCGATGTTGGCGATATTGGCGATAGCGACTGCGGTGGCGTCGCAATGTCAGCCCATTTCTCGATTAATGCCAGCTCGCGAGCATTGGACATTGTCGTATGGCCATGGAGTGTGATTCTGCAAAGAGAGAGAGAGAGAGAGGCAGAGAGAATTGATAAAATTAATTACGATACAATAAAGGCAGTTAGTTAGCTAGCAGCCAAAATCATGTTTAATACATTTCCCACCAACATGTTGCTGTTGGCGCATCAACAAAAACAACAGTAACAGCAGCAGCAGTAGCAATGGCAACAGCAACTTTTCACCAACGTGGCAGAAACGAAAAGTTTTCCTCATTCCTGCGCAAACGCTGTTGAATGCCGCCACCGATTCGTTGCGCACATCAGCGCATGTGACAGCCCGATGGCAGCGCCATCTGTGCATCATGTCTGGCAACATGTTTTAATTGCCAACTGCCTTTTGCTTTTCAATTTCATTTGCCAGCCCCAACACTTTCCATTACTCTTTTCTCTCCAATGTCCAGTCTTGCAGTCCTAGAAGAAGCAGCCGCCACAACCGTTTCAACTGACCGCCAAATGTTGCCACTGCTGCAGCAGCAGCATGCGAGCTCCAACACTGGCATGCACCGGCAACAGGCAACATACAACAGACAACTAGCAACCAGCAACCGGCAACATGTCGATGCATGATTAACTGCGGCGTTGAACTGCAAACGGCGGCGGTCTGATTCATTTAATTGCATTCGCCGCGGCGTCGCTCGTTGTGCTGCCAAACACGCCACCGTGAAAAATGTGTGCAGCAAATATCTGCCCAGAGGGCACCAGCCAGTCAACAAGTAGTTGGTAGTCGCCAGTTGGTAGTTGCCGTCCTCCCCACCCGCCCACTGAGAGACCAGTCCCAGTCGTAGTCCCAAAAAGAGTCAAAGTCAGATTCGCATACCGAGGACTGTCAACGTAAGCATTTTGTTGATTAATTCGAGTTCGAGAGCTGCGGGCCACAAAAACAAAATATTTACGCGCATTTAACGTACTCGATATTCATCTGAATAGTGATGGCGTCAAGTGTGAAACTTGGGTTCGAAACTTGGCTAGCGACACATCCTGGCTGACCTTTGAAAGCTCTCTGGTTGGTGGTGAAAGTGCAAGATAGGGGAAATTCCTTTCACCAAAGCTCAAGCGAATGACCACACCTACTTTCCGAGAGTCGACAAATTAATTTTAATTGTTCAATGCTGCCTCCTCTGTCCTTATCTGGGCAATCTATCTATCTGCCAATCTTCGCAGCGAGTGCGCAAGTGAAAATAAATGAACAATAAATAATTTTAATTATTTCATGAAGATGTCAAATTACACGCCCACATGTGCAGCCAAACAATAGCGTCAGGAGGCGAAGGAGGAGGAAGAGGGGGCCAGCTAGTTGGCGCATAATTCACATGGCTGCCATGTGTCGGTCCCAGGCAAGCGAATCGATTTATCGTACAATGGTATATTTTTCCACAACAGCTGATTAAAAAGACCACTGATATATTAATTTCAATTAATTAAATAAATTAAATGGAAACAAACACCTTAATCATACAAATTATACATTTGCTGTTGTACGTGATAGTATTCTTCAGCATTACAATCTCTCCATTTCTTTGGATCGATTTGTGGGGAAACAAACATTTGAAACATACAAATTATAGGGATATTGTGGCCTTACAAAAGTTTTGGCACTAAATTTTCGGCAAATTGCTTAAGTTCGGCATTCTTGTAGGAAAACCACAAAAAGGTATAAGGAAAATTTAAAGCTTAGCAAGGCTAAGAAAATTGTATTGATGGGAACCAAGGTTTGTTCCAACTTTTCACAAAGCTTTCAAGAGACATGCTGTGTCTCCTTAATGATAATTATGGAATTTGTATTAAGTAATAATATTTGTTATATAGCAAGCGCTGTTAAAAATTAAGGTGACCAAAATTAAATTGTTGGCCCCAAAACTAATAACAAGACCCACAGTCCACGTCTTCACACATTTTGGCTCTAACAGGCGGCCTTTTTGGCGGCCCCTAAGCCAGCGAGCAGCTGCGTTTGCTCTGTGTGTATTTATTTTATTTTCATTTGCCATTTCCAAATTTATTTATTAATATTTGAACATTTTTTTTATTAACTGAAGCTGAGCTCCACACGTGCCTCTGTGCTGTGGGAATTCAACCAGCTTTAATAGGATTTCGGCAGCTTTACATCTCCTCAGTTGGTCGCCGTTTCAGATTTCATGGTACCATAAGACCTGCTCTCACTATATGGCGGTTGGTGATTGAAAATGGGGAAGACGGATCCACATACAGTTTTCACAAAAATACTTGATATTATTGTATAGGTGGTGTATGAATAGTGTGAATACTATATTACTTATGTACTTCCTGTGTTTCAAAAATGTATTGCGCTTAGTCTGTTGAAAACAGTTATAATAGGAGTTCTGCCTGTCAAAAAAAAAAACAAGCACGCAAGGGTATTTCAGTTTCGGCGTGAAAATATTGGCTTACTTTATGGTTCCACAGCGTATATTATTATAACTATGTAGTAGTACGTGTAATGTAGTGATTTATGCGCATGAAGCTGCTGCTGTTTGTTGCTACGATGCTGTCCTCATAAAAGGAACGAAATTAATATTGAAATGCTGTTAAATCCAGACTTACGCATAAATTAAAACATACTCATAAGTAGGTAGGCAGGCAGGCAGGCCTCCGTTGTTGTTGGTGTTGCTGGTATTCATTTGCTGTTTGTACTATTTTTATGCACAATAAAATAAAAAATGCATTTCTCAGCTGTCAGTTGCTGCAGTTATTTTTTTCTTTGTCTGATTTATGGTTGTCTCTGTGTCCGCGTCAGCTGCTTAAACATTTGCACATTTGCAATGCATTTTAAGCATTTGACATCGTAAATATTTGTCAATACATTATAAATGTATATATACACACACGCACATAAGAGTTTATACATGTGTCTGTGTGTGATTGTCATATCGAGCTTGTTTAAATGCATTGCACGTAAATTGCTGGTGGCTATTTATTTATGAAGTCTAGACGAGTGCGAGTGAGGCTTAAATTGGCATATTCTTGATTAGCATAATGTTTGGGCCCTGAAACTAACGGCATTTAGTCTAGGCGGGTTCTATGAACCCCTGCGGGCACTCTCTTCTTCTCCCTCGCTTCACCCTCTTCGGCCAATAACTCGACTGCAGCTCGAAGCTTACAATTAAGCAGCCAATTGGCTGCTGGTCTTATTTTGTTTTTCTTCCATGATTTTAATAAGCGCTTTATGCCAGCCGCTTAGTGTCAGGCAGTCTGTCAGCAGTTAGCCAGCCGGTCCATCGATCAATCAGGCAATCAATAAGTCAATCATATGCACGAGCAATCAATAAAGCTCATACAAATTGCTGTCATGCACAAGTAAAAATTTCGCCTTTTTGTTTGGCTGCTCGGCGGGCTACAGTGAAATATTCAATAGATTTAAATGCACATTTATTTTGATGGCTGGCAGCTAAAAACAGAGGAAGAAGAAGAAGGGGATGGGGAGGGGGAAGGGGGAGGAGGGGGAGATGGAGTCGCTGAAGTCGCTGGAGGAGGGAGAAAGAGCCATGGCCAGCAATCAAGGCGACATTAACGCATGCAATTGCAACAGCAGCAGCAATTGCAGCAACAACAACCGGTTGGCTAAGCGATTGGCGTCATTAAGCGATAACAACAACAATAACCACTTGGGGTCTATTAATGCTGCCCATTAACCTTTTGACCTGCCAGCGTTCGCCGCTTTTGCCGCATTGCGTGTCGTCCACGACCTGGCTCACAGACCCAGCCCACAGCTAATAACTCTCTTTCGCTCCTCTCCCCCCTTTTCTCTTCCTCTTTCTCTGTTGCTGAGGACACGCAAAAGTGCGCAGAAGCCTTAACTTTTTGCGCTTAATTTGTATTTGTCTTTTCCGGTGACTGCCCAGACAGAGATCTGGCCAACATTTTGCTGCCAATTTGTTACGCCACAAACTCTTGTCGCCCGTCTGTCGGTCTGTCCGCATTTCGTTTTTTTGGGCAATCGCAACCCCATTTAAAATCCGCATTTCCCAGGCAACCGACAATTTGGCAATTAATTTTACATTTCCTTAGCTCGTGGTGTGTGAACTGCAATCGCTCTTTGACCTTTGGCAGCCTCTCTGAGCGACATGGCTTAAGTGATTCACGCCAACGCCAACGCCATACGTCACTCGGCCTAACAAGCGCAGAATTCCAAGCGGCAATTAATCAAAGCGCCTGTGGGCATGCACGGACATGCGCAGGCAGGCAAACAAATCCTTTTGTGCGCGGCAAGCAACTGACACTCAAAATCGTTAAAATGACAGCGGGAAAATGTTCACAACGCGAAACGCAAAACGCGAAGACGAAAACAACGGCTGTGACGATGTAGGCGCCTCATGAGTCAACTGAGAGAGCCAAACGAGAAATGCGTTAAGTCTGCCATTTAGCTTTTTGGGCGGCATTTCGCTTGGTCAGCACGACAGGCAGACTAGCAGACGGGACTTGCCGACGGGCTGCTCGGATAGTGACAGTGACAGCTTTTTATTGAAATTAAGATTTTCAAAGCAAATACAAGGAACTTGAGATGGAAATCATGGTATCGGACAGTTTAAGGACAACAAACTTCTGTAACCCAATTGCTATTGTTGATCACATTTCTTCCATTATTCTCTATGATGAAGTCTATGGTCACTTTGAGAAAAGTAAGTGCGCTGCAAGAAATGTATAAGTATATATAGTATATGATATAGTAAATGATTAAAATAAAGGAGAGGACTTTCTTTTCCAAACCTGTCCCTGGAAGCTAATGGGTTATGCAAAGTATGTAATAGCAACGGGAAACATTCCTGATCCAATAAAGTACACATACTTTTCATCAGCATTGTTGACGCCAAAAGCTGATATAATTTAAATTCACATTAATTCCTCATGGCGGGGAGAATATTTATGTAAAGAAAATGCCTTGCTATAATTATTAGTAGTATTGTAAACAGATTTGGATTACTTAACCGATATTTCATTGTTGTTCATGTTTATGTAAATAGCTGACTAATAAGAAACCCACGAATGTAATTGAAATGTAACAGATATCGATGGATTGGAGTTGTATCGATTGTGTGCATAAAAGGCACACGTCCACACCTAGGCTAAGCATTATCATTAGAATAAAACTCGTTTCCGACTTTTTATTTGCGAGAATTTTGGATCCGCATATGATTTAGAAGTTGCGGAATCAAGCATGAAGAGATAAACCGATCTAGACATATCAGTCCGAAAGTTTTTTGTTTTGTTTTGGTACACAGTATTTTATTGTTTCTTACTATCTTCTTTCAATTCATCATACTTATATTTTATATTAATTTATCCCCCAGCAGTCTTTATTATTTCAGCAACAATCAAAGCTAGTTCAGAACACAATACATTGGCCATATGCTAATGAGCAAGCACTTCCCTTAAGTTAAATCCATTTTACTATCCATTGAAAAGGTAGATGCAAAAAGCTTACCCTCGACCCTAAGATATGGTTATGGATTTGACTCATTGGCTCTGACTAAAGATCCTTCTACTTTTAAAACTCAATTCAATAAAAGCACTTTTGGCAGACGAACAATCGTTCCATGTTCCATCAGTTAGTCGACTGGCCTGACACATTGCAAAATGTTTGCAAATGTCGCACAGGGGACTGGTTGCTTGCCCGCCGGCCCGGTCGAGAGTTGATTTTATATTCAGGGACAAGGACGCGGTCTTGCATAAACAAAAGCAGAGCAACAAAGCCAGCAAATAAGTGGGAAACAAATACATGCTGTTGTGGGTAATATCGGACCGTCATAATTGGCGGCATTAGTTTGGAGCGCTTGGCGCTTTTCGATAGGTGCTCGTTGCCGATTACCGCATTGAGTCTTGGGGGCACCTGCAGCTGTTTGGATAGCTCTTTCGGACAAGTTCAAATTGAATTTCAATTGTATTGTATTGTCCATTGAGTGTTTTGTGTTTTGTGTGGTGTCTTATGTGTTGTGTGTTTTTTGTTTGTCCGGTGCGTGGTCGTTTCGCACAAAGGCCAGGCCAAGTTAATGAAAATATCATTTCAATTTAGCCCAAAGCGTAACAATAAATTTGTCTACGGCAACACCGACTTGGAGCAGCTGCAGCAGGCTTGGCTCAAGCAAAAGCTAGACTCAGAGTCCGAGTCAGAGCAGAGCGAAAAGGCATTGCGCGTGTCTCAGTTTATTGACACATGAAATATGAGCACCGTCGAGCGCACTTCTTAGGGTGTGGACGCGCGAGTGCTTACTTTAAGCCATTTTCGAGGTGCGTGCTAAGCGCACATTATTCAAAAAGCGCTCAACGGGCCAGTCACAAGTCGCAAGTCGCATACCAAAGTCGCAGCCAAAG
The DNA here is from genome assembly GCF_003285725.1 of Scaptodrosophila lebanonensis. Classification (NCBI taxonomy): domain Eukaryota; kingdom Metazoa; phylum Arthropoda; class Insecta; order Diptera; family Drosophilidae; genus Scaptodrosophila; species Scaptodrosophila lebanonensis. Next base: position 16,175,801 of record NW_022060538.1, read on the forward strand.
CCTTCCACATCAAATGCCTACTGCCTCTCCCCTGCCTCCCGCCCGTTCAACGAGTGTCAAGATTAAGCGCAAAAGTACGCAATCTGCGAGTGCACAGCCCGCTGTCAATTTGACAAATGCGCCGAGCTCACCGATTGTGACATTTTTAGTGAATTCGTAATTAAGCATGCGCGCACATGCATAAATAGCATAAATATTAAGCTAAAACAAAGCAGCGAGCGCTGCTGTTACTGCTGTTGCTGCTGTTGGTGTTGATATGGCCAAATGTAAACATCGCACCCGGCAAGATTGTCGATCGCTGATCAGTGATCGCTGCTCCACCGCTGTGCTTTGTCAGGATGACAAATTGCGGGGGCCATTAAGCAGCCGCCACGTTTCGGCATCTACGCCAATGGTAATTAAAATGAGGCAAATGCTTTGGCATTTGGTGCGTAAACGTGTCAAGGACTTGCGACATCAAATGAATTTTAAATTGTTACAAATCGTCGGTGTTGCACAGCATGAACTGTTTCGGAATTGTATTTTCGTAGCCAGCGAACAGCGGCAGGTGGCTCGAAATAGCATTTGCAAGCAAACACCTGGGTAATTAAATCAACCCGATATTGTGTCAAAACTTCAATCGGAGTGATTTTAACAGATAGACACATGATCGCAAGCACTATACTCGTATGTTTCAATATAATTGAGATGAAGATCGAAGAGTAAAAACCTCACGTCTATCTGTTCTCAACACTCTCATATGGGGAAAATATATGCTAAATACTTAATTGAGCTCTTCAATGGATCTATACATATAGTGAGACCCAATTCTTCCCTTGCCCATCCCTTTAGAATGCAACAGACTGATATTTTCAATTTTTAAATTTACTTGAAGCTAATGCAGTATTTTAATATTATATATTTTATATTATATTTTATTTTGTTTCATTAATCAGAGAAGGGTGACTACAGTTTTTCACATATATTTCACTCATTTCCGAGCTAAGGAATTTGACAATTCTTGCTGAGCTATATATAATATCTTGAAGCTAATAAGTGGCAAACAAACAGCAAATAGTTCAGGGGCTATGGAATACACGTCTGCAATTATCTCATCAGCTTGCAAATAAAACTTGTTATACGTTTATTGTCGCTTCCATTTCTAGCCAGTGCTTCTAAATGGCAATGATATCATCAATGCCAGCATTTTAAAAATTCACTTGTCAGTCACTGCGTATACGTAACGGCTGACACACAATTCACAAACAAAATTCCACACTCCGTTAACTTAGAACTCCCATGAATAACTAGTATTTGTTAAATTCAACTGTATACTCACATTTGCATAAATATATAGGTATCTTAAAGCGCGATCAACGCGAGTTGCGAAACGGTAAAAGAAATTTGCATATTTACCTGCAAAGACACAGAAAAAGACACATTAATTGTAGGTAGAACTTCTAAAAAGATTGCTTAACTTTCGAGCAACATTAAAACACACCTTTTGCAGTAAAAAACGGTATTCATAACAATTAAATTTTCATATCATCTACACTTTAAAATATAAAATTCACTTTTTAGTTTATGGCGAGACGTGTTTACAGTCTGAAACTGCGTTGATAAATAAATTGAGAATTGTTCAAAAATCAATGGGCCAACTCAAACTCAAAATAGCAATCCCCAACCCCACTACTTCCCCTATGGAGAAGCTGTCTTCTTGCACACAATATGCAACATTTTGTTGTGCATCCGGATGTTTGTGGTCCAAGTAAACAAAACAGGAAGACAAAATCGAAGTCGCAGCAAAATTAATGTTCAACTCTGGGCACAACTTGTTACAATTATTTATAATGGTGCGTTGCGATCAAAGTCGCATGTAAATTTGTTATATCATCAAATGCTAGCCGGGGCAATAATTGGGCTCAATCAATCAGCCCGTGATCGATGACTCGAACAGATGTATTCAATGAACGATCGATTCGAATTGACGAAGCGCTAATCTGCCCGTTGACCCAGTTGACTTTTTTCTTTATCTTCCATATGTCTTCATACGAGTATGTATACACGAAATACATATAGTATTTAAAAGTTGGAAAAACTAATGCCTCGCCTTGCAGGTGAATGCACTCGTGATTTATTTTGTTTACTAATGAATTCAACAATTGAATACCGCAAGCTGAGTCAGTTGCATTGCGTTCGGACTGCGACTGCGACTGCTCCCCATAATTTTTCTTGAAAATATTACGCGGCTGCGGTCTCTGCGGATCTTTCGTGCCTGAGACCCACCTGGCGGGGGCTTGTCATCGTCTGTGGTTACGCTATTTGGCTTTTGGGTCATCATAATGAGGTGCTAAGGTAAATAGACTTTACAAATACGAGCAAGCCCGCGACGAAGACCAACCACAGCAAATTGTTCTGTGCACTTTTAATGAGCTCTTGAGGTAAGCATTTTCTTTTTGCTGTTGCTGGAATTTCTAGTGCAACCTAATGATGTTTTACTGGGTTTGTTGCTATCGTCGTGAAAGTACTATGTGGTCAAAAATATTTTCTCTGAATATTTTCAAATGTTCATAGATAGGTTTTCAAACAAGATATGAGTGTGTTGTGACAAAATAAAAAACTACAGTGTATATCGTACATGTGTGGAGAAAAAAAATGTTTAAAAGTAACAAAATAAACCATAATTGTATTTGATTAAAGATATGAAGTCGTATTTCTCGTACATAAGCTATATATATTTTGGGTTATATAAAGTTGGTGGACTTAATTGTTTATTTTAAATGATAGCTAAAATATCTGTATTATGAGTTCGAACTCATCATAATGCTTTGACAAGGATTGGATAGCAATTATATAAAGTCTGTCTATTTGCAGGTAATTCTTTTCCATGAATAGTTTTCTTGAAATCGCTTGAGGGAACAAAGAGAAACAGCACTTTAAAGGAAACTAATGTTATAAATTATTATTAGATTTGTAAGGAAATTTTAAGATTTATTTGTTGATAAACGATTTTCATTAGCTTTCTACAATCGCTGCGCCAGCCATTGCAACCTAGCCTAACATCGCCAAAAAATGAAAATTTTTTGGTACACATTTGTCTTCCAAAAGCGACTTTGTAATACACACAAATCTATTGGCATTTCCAGCCCAATTCAGATCTCTAATTTGAAATTCCGATGCAGTGATGCCAACGTCTTCCCGTTTCCATTACACACACATGAGACGCTTATGAGAAGAATTGGTGAGCTCATTCAATTCCTACAATATGTAGCATCCGTTGTTTCAACAATGTTGCCCCAAAAACTGAGCGGGCAACAAAAAAGCATGTTCCAATAAATAGAAAACCATTTGGCACAATGGGAAAATTTGGGTATTCTAGTTGCGGCGCAATTTGTTTATTTTGGACCAGCCGCTGATAGAATTGTAACAACTGTCGTTGCATAAATAAAGTCATTATGATTTATGCTGCGTCGACGACGATGTCGGCGTCGGCGTAGAGAAGGCCCCAAAGTCAGGCGATTACGAAACCGAAACTCGTTAGAACCGCCAAGCTGAGGCATCATGCCGTGCGGCATGGATTTGCATGTCTAGCGCCAATAATTCTAAGGCGTGCCCACTGATGATATTTGAAGTGGTTGGCGGTGCGCCGAGATTTCGACTTATGATATGGCTGCTGTCTGGCTGGTTGTCTGTCTGGCTCTCTGGGTCTTTGGCTCTTAGGCTGGTTGACTCGCAGACTGGTTGACTGGCTGACTGGCTGACTGGGCTACAATCTAAAGCCATCGCTGTGCGTGGAATTGTAAATTTCTGCAATTGCAATTAAAAGGCAGAACCGCTCCCCTTCGCGCTCATCGGGCAGCCAAGTATTGCTGCAACATCTCGAAGCATGGCTTTGTGCATGTACGCGGCTCTTTTCAAAACGTCCAAAACAACCGCAGACTGCAAAAGCAACAGCAACAGCAGCAGCAACAGCAACAACAAGTACAACGCTTATCAAGTCACTTTTGTTGTTATTGCAGATGCAAAAGTCGATTTGCACGGCACGCAAATATCAACGCACACCCCATGCCTGGCAAATGGACCGACTAGAGATGAGTGAGTTGCGTGAGTGAGTGCGATTTATAATCTTGTAAATCACTTATAGGCCTCACAAACTATTTTTGCAGGGTTGCTGAAGGTACTTTTCATTTCAATAATAGATATTTAGTTGACCTTCGGAAGTATGTAATTTTCAGTTTTTTTAATCTCCGATAATATTCAGAATTAAGACAATAATAATAGATATTGTGTTATTTGTAAATTAGAATGAACTTATGAAAATGAGTTATTAGCAATATCAGTAGAAATCTGTTAACTAATAAACACTCGCAAATTTTCATTTGAATTTAATTTTTGCAGTTGCTTTTAAAATTTATTACGTATTTCTGCAAAAAGCGGCTGTGGGAGAACGGCAATGTGGACTGTTTTAGCATAAAGTTATTATTGAAATGACAGACTGCAGTGTCACGTACCCAGCTCTAGGACAGACTGGACAGATTGGGTGAATAACTGACGAACGGACAAACAAACAAACAAACAAATAGCAAGCAAGTGAAAATCATTGTGAGTCACACACACGCATAACCAGACCAAAGCCAAAAGGCGGCCAAGCCATGAAGCCACCACAGCCCCCAGACAAAAGCCTCATTAGGCGGCAGCATCGTCATTGCTGCGCACTCGTTTCAATTTCAGGCGCATGCGCACACGCACACTCATATGCTGACGCTGACGCTGACGCAGGCGCGTTGGCGTTGAAAGCGCGTCGAGCACTCCTCCTTAACTACATAGTTACAGTCATTGGATGGCAGAAGGAGCAGAATCATCAGCATCAGCATCAGCACCAGCATCACCATCATGTTGCGAGTACGACTTCGTCTTAAGTGTTGCACTCCTATAAAGCGAATTATGCTATTTGCGTAAATTATTGTCAAGTGCTCGGCGTTTGGCAGACCGTAGACTGTAGACTGCAGACTGTCGGCAGCCCCGTACACTAAATCATAGATGTGGCTGCCGATAGTTGAGTTGTTTTTCACGCCGATAAAATTGTTATGCCTGGGTGCGCTCGCTCGATGCCGTCTCAGGCCCGACTCTATCGCCTAATGAGCGGGACTAGCATTAAACTCGTAGGTTATCGTAGTAAGCGAATCGTGTGAGCTGTGATCTTGGAGTGAAACTAAAAGTCAGCAACGTTGAAAATTTGCACGTTTTCGTTGCACGTTGACCCATAAAAGCGGGGAAAAATTAATAATGCCCTATTAAAATGCTAAATTTTATGGCCTGTGCCAGTTTCGAGTGCCGTGCAGGCGCACAAAGACAATGGTCTGGCCCAAGAACAGCTGCCTGCCTGCTGTAGGCAGGCGACTTTCTTAATAAGAATTATATATGAAACCATAATGAAAGAACATAAAAAACGAGCTAAAGAACTTATTTTCATGTGCGCCGAACATAGATACCCTACACTTTAGCTTAAAATAAAGACATGGACTTGGGCTAGAAACTGTTTCCATAATAGCGATGTATATTATTTTTAGAAACGAGTATTTTCTACTTATTTTGGTCTCCTTTTCCATTCCAAATCATTTAAGAAAATGTAGTTTGTGAATATTTTTACAAGCAAGCAAAATTGTTTGACATAAAACCGCTTTTTAATGACGTTGGCATTTGTCTCATTATAGTGATTAAATATGTATATTATGGGTGCTACAAACTTATAAAGAAGACAAGAAAAGTATTCAGTATGCGATTACTCTTGACAGGGTAGGGTATAATAATACTTTTAAGCACATGGGGTTTATGGGGCGACGGTTATTTTACAAATGCAATTTTCGTTTTGGGAAGCAGCAGGGAGCGACAGTCAGGATGGGAAGGCTCAGCATTTGACCCAGAAACGCAGTGCAGACGAAATTGTAGAGTCGCAGAAACGCGGAAGTGATTTTTAGTGCCTTTCAACGCGTATAAATAAGTTTAATGACTCAATTTGTTATGAAAAATATGTGCAGCTTGCATATCCATGTGCCAGCTACGGTTTGGGGAAGGGGCTGTGGGCAATAAAGGCAACTGCACTTTGGCATCGCTTGCCATAATTTTGCTTAAATTGGCGGGGGCTGTCTGCTCAGCTTTAAGAATTCAACATCAGCTTCTGCTTCTGAGACTGGAATTAATGTTGACATTTCGAAGTCTGGTTAATAAAAGGCCTTGTAAAATTTAGCAGGCAGTGCTTCGGTTTATTTTAAATAAATTACACAATTTAGTGGTTCTTTGAACCACATAAAAAATGTCTTTGTTCCTTAAACAGATAACTGGAAAATTAAAGCCATGCAATATATATAAAGCCCGTTTTGCTTTATTAATGCGTATATGCGTTTATCAGCCTTGACGTCAAGAAAAACTCCAACCTCCGAAACAGGTTTGCAATAAAATCGTTTCAGAACACTTTGTTTTGTTTTCTTTCAATTATTAAGCAAATCTTCCCCTTACATATAACCATTATCCATTCTATATACCCTACTGTATCTGCACTTAAAATTTATAATTTGAATTTATTTTTGTTGTTGTCTATTTTCTATTTCTTATCTAATTTGGTTTTGCCTCGTCGTGTACCTTCTTCTTCGAGTTGGATGCTGCTCCCTATAGGTGTTAAAGACGTACACAGAAAACCAATATACTATTACATTTTTTTAAAAAGGAGGGTATAAAAATATGTACCTGTATAGCAAGAGCAGTACGAACAGCACTCTTTGCCTTTTTTTATACTCTAGGCGAATAAAAATAAAAGTGGAATTTATGACAAAAGTGTCAATAGGCCGGCACATAAATGCTGTTAATTAACATTTATTGTTTGCTGATAGTACAAAAAAAATAAAATAAAAAAAACAGCACAACCACAACACAATCAGCAATAACAACAACAAATACATACGAAACGCTATTCAATTCTCTGCTCATAAAAAGTTTACCGAGGCACGCTTCGCCATTGAAATTAGCAAATGCTGTTCGTGGACGCTTTGTTAAAAAATTGATGAGACAACCGCCCAATAGCATTGAGTATTTAAGTATTTATAAAATCTTTGTTGCTCCATATACGTGCTTTCTATTCCGATAAGCACACAATAAGTACATACATGCACAGAATTGTGAAAAAAACACAGAACTACGATAATTGTTGCTAGAACGTAATACTTTAATGGCCAAGACTTTCTAAAGGATAAATACATCATCGTGCAACTGTGTGAAGGGCACAGGAGAAAAACCGTGTTATAATTTGGTGTAAGATTCGTTGAACTATGAGAGCTGTGGAAGCCCAATAATTGAATTGGATATAAAATGATGTTTTGTATTTAACTTCGCAATCCGTAATAATATATGCATATGTATAAATACAGTTACTAGGTTACTTATTTGCTGATACGATAGGATGGATGAAAAGCTATGCTGCAGGTCACTTCCAATCATAATTTAATGATATTGCTCGCCTTTCTTAGACAGAAGTAGAGTCACTGGCGACTTGTAAATAGCCCAGTGCATTATTGACCGATCGACAGATACATAGTATGCAAGAACTAAAATATATGTATTGGGGGGCATACAAATTTTTCCAAAGCACACAAAACAATTTAAAGTGATTTGAAAATAAACTACGCAAGATGATAAGATGAGGCAAACGCAACCGCAGACCGATTTGATATGATTGGCGGCGGAGACTTGGGCCTCTAGGGCCCATCTTTGTCTCTTCTCCTTATATTGCCGCTGCCGTTGATTCCGTTGCCTTGGTTGTTGTAAACAAACTAATTAAAACTGACGCTGACAGTTGATGACAATTCACGCACAGCTGCAACAGTAAAGACAATGGGCTAAGCTTGAGCAACAGACCCACGAACGCGCATTGAATTTCTCCCAAAGAATTTACGAGGGACGCTGTAATAAATGAATACGAATATATGGCCACATGATGCTTCAACCCCAGTCGGGCGCCTAGAGAGCCTCCATTGCGTTTGTTCAATTGAAATGTTGCACGCGTAATTGCAGAACTTCAATTCGCTTCAAAGAATCATAATTATAACGAAGGCGGCGGCGGTGTCTCGGCCAAATAGAAATGCAATTCAAAATGGCCATTTATAACAGCAACAACTCTCGGCGCATACAAATTGGGCATAATGGTGTGGAGGGGCAGCAAATGATGCGTTAGCAACATGTTGCCAACAGCTGTGAGTCATCACAACAACAGCAACACATGTTGCGCACATGAGGGCGTTGCCTCAACACTCGCCATAAGCCATAAGCCAGCAATAGCAACGGAGCAACAACTGCCGGGGCTGCCAAAAAACTATGACGCACAGTGGGCTGGTGTCTCCAAAAATGTATGCAAAAATATGCCAACAATTTCGTTCGGAGCGCGCCCCTTGCAATGAAAACAAAAATGTCAGAGACCGCGACGACAGTCAGTCTGGCAAAACATGCCAGACGTGGGTAAATAATTATAGGCCCACTTGCTGTTTCTGTTGTTGGTGCTATTGCTGTTGCTGCTGCTGTTGCTGTTGCTGTTGGCTGTAATTGCTTGGGCAACAACAAAAAGAACAGCAAACAAAGCTCATGTTTAACTTGAAATTGTTACACATTTTTCGCTCCTGCCGCAGCGCAGTCGGCGTGCGGGCAACCGAGCAGTGACAATCATAATTTTTCATAACTTAACCGGTTTCGGTAACGTTTTTCTTTGTTGCCTTTTTGCCCGGCTAACTGACTGACTGCTAGTCTGACGTTTATGTTACTCGTGTTGCGCTAGCGGCAGTATTTGGTATTTACCTCGTCCATGTGAATATTTGCTAGGGTATGTGTCTATGTGTGTGTGTGTGTGCCTCAATGCCACAGCACCGCTGCACACGCGCACAAGTGTTGGCGTCGAGCAACCGCTAAGCGTTGCCGCTTATGGAGAGTACTGAAGCTTGGGCCTGAGCTGGGGCTTGAGTTTGCAGTTCAGCTTGGGTGAGTGGCGAGGCCAGGGTTCAGGCAACGCTCATTCCACACAAGAATAATGTGGCATGTGCCTGGTCATAATTACCGCCATACGCATCTGGGGCCACACCGATGTCAATGTTGATGTTGATGTCGATGCCGATGCCGAAGCCAACAACTACGCTATCTGGTCGACATCGCATAATTAGCCTCAATTTTGTTGCCTGTTTTTTGGACGAGGGCCCTTGGATCAAACAAACAACATTACGGCTAGAAGAGCAGCAGCAGAAAAAACATGTTTGCATAACTTCATTGCTGCGCGTAAGTATATAACTATTTTAAAACAGATACATTAAATATGTACGGGTGTTCAAGGTGACTCGGAATTGTAAGTAATTTGTACTCTCGTGCATTACTTACGGATACAGACAGACCGAGAGTATCTATTTCTAATACAAAATGTATAAAAGAAATAGATGCCAAAAGAAAACAAGGTATTTATGTAATAAAAATAACGCCAAATTCATTAATAGCATAGATTGCGAAATTTTAAATAATTCGAGTTCAATTTTAAGCATATCTCAATGAATCAAGAAATCTCACTAATATTAAAAAAAGGTTCTCAATATCTAAAATAAAAACAAATTACTTGCAAATAAAAAGCTCAAGCTGGGGAAATAAAAACATATAATAATGTTTATTTCAATTTTTCGAAGACAATTTGTAAAAAGTAGCGACGTTACAAAAAAAAAAATTCTAAAACGATGTAAAATTAATTTTGTGTTTTGTAAAGTATAATCAGTTTTTGCCACGCTTGCTCCAACAAATTAGATCCAATTCTGGAACTATAGCTATCAAACATCACCAGAATATTATATTCATCAGAATGCCACATACAAGTGAATCGGACCAACCACAACTGTCCTATTTCGAATTTGCAGTAAATATTACATGGAAATATGTAGTTCAAAGATAGTGAATAGTCAAGCCAAGCTTTTACTAAGTTTATCTGTCTTGTTAGTTATAGTCGATCAATTTCTTTCCCATTAGAAATAACACTCGTATACTCATGGTTGAGCAGCAAAATGTTAGTAAATCAAATCACTATACATTTCTGCCTATACAAGTATTAAAATATGGCATAAATTTCTTTCTCATGACATTTACAGATCCATCTGTGAAATGTATATGGGTGAGCAACAATAACAGCAACAGAAAGAGCATCAGTCTATAATTTAAAAACATTCAAGTGCCCATCACTCTATGGCAGGGCGATTTTTCTCGACTAGTTGTGAAAGGAAGTCAAACGTTGGGCCACAATGCTGACCAAATGCGCTGCAAAAGCGAACCGAACTTGCAACTCCGAGCGTCTGGAAGGAAAAACTGAAATAGCCACTAAGACAACACTACGGCAAACAACACGAAATAGTATTTCAACTGCAATTACTCGTACTTCAAAATGCCAACATTTTGCACAAAGAGAATTTTTCGCAACAAAAGCAGCGTGGCAACATCAATCATTTACATGAGGCAGCAGCAGCAGCGGCAGCAGCAACAGCAACAGCCGTTGCAGTAGCTGCTGCAACTGTTGTTTGGGCCCAGTAACATTTTCCAGCAGTGGCAGCAACAACATCGCAGCAGCACCGAAAGTGAGGCAGCTTCAAAAGTAAGGCATAAATTAGCTGCGGGGCTTATGTTAAGTTTTAATTTTGCACTTGTTATTGTCGTTGTTGTTGTTGCTGTGGCCAATGCTATTGTCTGCTCAAAGTAAAAGTGGTCGGCTTCTCGGCAAACTTTCCCGAAGCCATAACAATCAAGTCTAGTGTGCTAGCAACCCTTCTTACCAGTTTACTGCCAATATGTTCGATGTACACGTATGTATGACTCATGAACCACTCCACAGTCTTTGTGCATCGTCATAATTGGTTTATCCGCAGAGTCTGCTGTTTGCCTTTAAGGTGTTTCCCAGCCCACGCATCAGGGCACTGACGAGAGCTATTTGTCTGCCACAGTAGACATCCCCTAAGGGCCTCCGTAGAACATGCGGCAAATTAGTGAAACCAGGAATTATAATTTCATCTTTAGAGTCGAACTTCAACAAATTTTGGCACAATTTATGTACAACACCTAACACATGATTGTAGGTACTGAGGCTTCCATCTTGGAAATAATGGAACCAATATTCCTCTGACAGGTATCTTTGTACTTCAAAGGGTAAAACATCCCAGAGCCGTCGCAGTTTTTTTGTCAAGTTATGGGAGGTAATAAAATATATAGAAATTTTTATGTTTTTGTAAACATATATGTATGTATCTAATTTTATATTTAATATAAAAAATTATTATCACAAGTACAAAATATGTTCTTAAACCTATGTATGTTGCACTCAGTATTCCATTTAATTCATCAATCTACAGAACATCGATACAATTCTAGCTTTGGATTTTTAATGCCAAACCTCGTGTTATACATCTGGACTTTGCAATTCACCTTGTTATTGACGTGTGATTCAGTAATTAACGAGAAATCAGTATATTGAGTCTTGATCTATAGTTCTACAAGGTCAAACGAAAGCCGTTAGCGTTAATGTTACTTCGAAAACGTATACTTCATATAGTATTACAGTATTAATATACAATATACATATAGTATTTCATTTGTCATGTTATAAAATAGACATTTCAGTAGAAAAAGACTGTATAAATCAGTTTTCATTTCGAGGCCTGCGATTTAACATTTCTAGTATAGGCTTGATCTACTGTTTAGATACTCGCAGTACTGCAGTATCATCAGAACGGCAGTCATTTTTATGTCAATTTTATGGCCGCTCAGTCACAATATTCCAATGAACATCCGTTGGTGTATGTGAGTGTGTGTGTGATTCATGCGTCATATTGCGAAATTAGTGTTTTGTTTATTTTGTTGTTTGTGTCTTACAAACAGACATAGTTCAAGGTCTATACCGACTGAGCATAGAAAAGCTTTTCTTTCTTTCTTTTTCTTTAAATGACATAACTTTCGCATTCAAATGATTTATGCAAAATGCACATGAAAAGCAATAGCAGCGACAACAACAAATCCAAGACGACACATGAGGCTTATCTCAATGAGAGGCTGCCGCTGCCCAAACACGCATTAAGTTTTGGCCATATGCGTGCAGCTATCCATAACAACAACAATATCAGAAGTAGCAGCAGCAGCAACTACAACGCACAAGCAGCGATATTGATAGGCGCAATTAATTATACGCGCCTCACTCTGACAGTAAGCGTTTTTCCTCGCCTCCGATCTCCCGATTCCCCGATCGACGAATCCAACGTTCAAACGATCGTTCGTGCTTCATCGTCCATCGACGTCGGAGTCGCTGTCGTCGTTGTTGTAGTAGTTGTAGTTGTTGTTTTTGTCGTTGCGCGTATCAATGACCAAATGACATATTAGCCTTCGTCTTAGTGTAAAAAGCCGCGATAACTTTGGCGGACCAACGCATGCGCTGCGTTGAACGCACGCACGCACACACACACACATACACACACACACACACACACACACCTTCAACACCGCCATCACTTCTCGTATTTGCCTAGAACTAGTGTTGTTTATGTTGTTCGTTGTTCTGCTCGCCCGGCCAAGCCAAGCCAAGCCAGACCAGGGCAGGGCAGGGCGGGCGGCTAGCTAATCGTTTATTGAACCCGTCTGAATATAATGCGCATACGCAGCGTGTGCCATGCGGCTTTTGTGGTTAGTTTGGTGGTTAGCAAACTAGAGCGGCAGACAGATAGAAATACAGCATACCTACATATGCTTGTGTGAGTGTATAGCGACAGATATACGAATAGATAGACGGCCATATATGTATTTACGTTAAAAATGTCCCACTGTGCTGCTCCGTTGGCCTGCTGGCGCGTTGACTGCTCGAAATTACTACTGGAAGAGCATCGACAGCGACAGCGACATCGCTGAAGTCGCAGCTGGGCACAGCCCAAATGACGACCCCTTGGGGTGTGCGCGTTTTGATTAGCACCAGTGACATGTGAGCTTTTACGTGGTACGTTTTCTGGAAATATGAGCAGCCAAGTGACTTTATCAGCAGCCACAATTTCCAGGCTCAGTCTTGGCGCCGTGCGACAATGCGGCAACTTAAGCCGACAATGACGTCCAATTACTTAGAAACACTGAACTATATTTGATCGGCTGAGACTGAAGAGCTTAAAATCAATCAATACCTTCGTGAAATTACAAATCTATTAAAAGATTAACTATTAATGCAATTTAGTTGGGAAATAAAAATTTCACTTCATTTACTCAAAATTTGGGACTTAGGGAAAACTTGGTGAATTTCCAAAAATAGTCGATTTACATAACCTTTTTGATACTTTTTCTATACTATCATACTAAAAACTTTCTTTATAAAAGATGGTTTGAAGCTTAAAGCACAACATTGTTCAAATATTACTATTATTAGTATCATAATTAATTAATTATCATAATGCATGGGTTCTTGTTATGGAACTCTGGGCTGAGGTATTATGTATTTGTTAGATAATATTTACGTTTAAAGAGTCTGCCCCTATTCAAATGGGCTACGCTGTATTTCTCATGAGCTTCAGGCAGAGTCAGAACATGAAGATGCAGTTTCAAAAGCAACTCCCACACTTTAAGTAGCTCGTTTAGGGCATTTGTCACGTCTTTGTTGCTGCTTTTGCTGCTGTTGTTTCTCGCTGTGCCATTCCCCTGTAGCTTTTGGTCGAAAATTTACGAGCACAACTGCTTAGAATTATGATGGCCACGCACTGGCCAAGGAAAGGAGCAGCAGACCGTAAGCCCCTATAGGTTTGGCTTGAGTCGTTGACAGGAAACAACTGATATTGCCAGTACAGCCGCATATGCATGTGGCTGGCCATAGTGTGGGTGAGTGCCAGGCCTTTGCAACTTACTCGTATATCGCTGTCATACTATCTATTTCCAGTATTTCTGTTTTAAATACACCAATCATTGCACTCACTGTCCGCTCGGCCACGAATACACAGCATGTGGGTGTGGACGGGACGGGACAGGACGGGCGTGTCGCCCGCCATATGCGGCCGATAGAATCGGAGGTGTGAACGTTTTTATTGGGTTCGACTGCAAATTTATAGAGTGCCATGTGCCTACGCGTCACTTCCTATGACAGTTAAGTTGCTTGGAAATACGCTGCAAAAAATTGTCAGTTACCGCTGTGTAATCAGCCGCAGCAACAACAACAACAATAGCAATATGAGCAGCAGTGGCGACAAACACAATCATTATAGAAATTGCAAGGTTAGGAGACTTAATCGAGCGCAGCCCAGCCCGGACTAGCCCGGGCCAGCCCGGCCCAGCCCAGGAACTCGGCCGACCTCCAGAGACCACTCGAGATCACTCGCACTCACTGATTTGCTAAACAATTACGCTCTGGCAACACAACAAATAGGCTGTACAAGCACTTTAGATAAAAATCTTAATAGAATTGCAAGGCGAATTGCAAACACAAACACAAATACGAGTACGAATACTCGTACAAATACAAAAGAGCGTCGTCGTTGACTGCGAGCTCGACTGAGACTGCAACGTAATGATATTTATCAGTAATTCTACAATTTCCATGGGCATCATCATATTTACAAGTTAATATTTACGCTAACAAGATTTACAAAGTTTTGCGAGCAAGCGCGCCCAAAGCTAAAGCCAAAGTCTATGTCTATGTCGACGTCTGCGCATGCGCATTCTTCCCCTTCTGTGTCTGCATCTGCGTCTGCGTCCGCGCCTGACATTGAAGCGGGAGTCTGCGTCCGCTTACAAGGAACTGCCAGTCGACAGACAAAAGGATCGACATGGGAATGGGGCAGACGACGCGACGCGATGCGACGCGACGCGACGATCGCGACATGAGTAGACAAGCGAAATGCTTGTTAAAGCGCAAAGCATGTAGATTTCATTAAAGATATCGGACTGCACAGATGCAGATGGAGCTGCAGTTGGAGCTGCGTCGTGTTGAAGGGCGCACAAGACAGGCGTCGAGAGCACTCTGAAGTCTGCCACTTTGCATCTGGCAACATACATGTGATTGAGAACAGTGGGTGATAAGTCAGGGCAAATGAAAAATCATATATAGTATGTACATTTTTTAATTCACAAAAGCACAGGAATTGCGATTTCCGACCTGAAAAGCTTGCTCCCCCCCAGCAATCGATGTTTACAAGCTCTAAAAAAAAAGAAGAAAATTCGAGTCAGACTTGCCTTCTAATGGTCTATTTTCTTATGATAGTATTTCAGCTTACAATATGCTGAAATACCCGATTCGATTTCCTTTGTGAGGCCCTATAGACTAAGTCATTTGACTGAATTTTATTTTTATTTTCATTAGTACAGTCCACGATATAGTTCTTGACCGATCAAAGGACAGCTTTCCCTGCATTGTTTGAGTTTTGGGGTGTTGTATTTAGAGATTTTATCTTAAATGGTCATCCATCAGTATTAGAGAAATTCCAAAGAATCCCAGCAGTACTGATGAGGATGCTCTCCAATATACAAAATGACATCGACGCTCCAAATTTATTTTACTTTGGCTCTCTAACTTCAACTACGCATAGCGACTAATTATTTATACACCTCGTGAAGTTCATAAGCGATGATGTGCATGGTCAAAAATTTGCTACTTTTTAAATACCTGGCCCAATGTGCTGCGGTGCAATATGGGGTATGCCACAAGCTCCTTCTCCAATGAAATCAAAATTCAGTCCGGGTTCTAATGGACTTCAGCGGCGTAATAGTTCCGGCAATAAAATAGCAATTAAGTGTCTTTATGGACTGTTCTGCAAACCTCGGCTCATTGGCATCCTTTTATGGGTCCATAAAATTACATGTTTACGCATGCAACAACAACTTTATAAGAACATGTGTTGCCCCATAGGGCCATTCTATTCGATATGCTCCAAGCTTGTGCTGCGCTTTTTGGCGCAAATATTTTTTAGGGCTTTCGCATATCCTTCGCTTTTTTATGATTATTGTGGGCATAAGTTTGTGTGAGTTTATAGGTTTATGGCTTACATATGTACATATGTATAGTGTAATGCCGATAGCGGAGAGTAGGATTGGGTTACCCTCCAGAGTTTTTGGGGGCGTTTGCAGTCAGTGTTTATTGATTTTAAGTGTGACTTTATGTTGTTCTCTGAGGGAATGCACACAAACAGCAAGTCCATAAAATAATGCATAGGTCTCCTTCTTTGGCCAAGATGTGGAGTGTACGATTCGTTCTGCATGTCAACTTCATAAGCAGCGCATACGATTAGCACGCATGAGTAGCATTGGACAGGCCTAGATTGCCGCACGCTGGGCGCTGTTAATGAAAAGAATAAAATACATGCTCGGGGCTGGACTAGGCTGGAGGAAAGCGAAGGCATTACAAAAACAGCGGGCAGATTAAGCCAAATCAAGCAGCATTAGTTGTGGCGGCGACTTGTTAGGGCGCAAACATCCAGCTGGGCACAGAAATGATAAATTTTTAAATGGAATTTACTGTCTCGATTCATCTAGTATTCACTGTATAATTACACTCTTGTTCTATAGTCTTTAAATTCACCGAACTGTATTATGGCAAGAAATTGTAATTATTAAGTGGAAAAGTGTCGCATACGATGCTTCTGATGCTTCATTAGACAACTCGTCAAAGGCCTGGGACAAGTAAGTCTTTCAGATTTAATTAGAAAAGTTTGGAATCTCCTACATTTATGATAGAACATGAAGTGATGGCGAAAGAATTTCCGCTTACTAACCGAACTAATAACTTAATTGCGTTAGAAACAAGCTAGAGCGTGCATAAACGTAATAAGGCTTTGCACATATAGAAGCGAAGCCCACAACATAGCCGTAGGTGGGAGTCTATTATTTAAGTATAAGCCGGATATACATACGAGTACCTTATATACTTTGGCAATTTCTTTGTGAAGTCTAAATCTACTTTTCCACAAATACTAAAACAATATTTCAAATGTAAAACATTATATTGATAAGAGAGACTCTCTGTGGAATAATTCCTGGATTACGTGACGAGGAGGAAGAGCGGTATTTAGCGATATATTAATAAGTTTGTATATTTAGAAACTTGTTCTTTTTATTAAATTGCAACATACGTTGTAGTATTTCGAATTATTCAAACAAAGCAATTTGTGTTGTGGTTATATAAGAATATTGTAAAAGCGATTTAATTATTGGAACCATACAGTTTTTTCCAACCTATAACAACTCCCGGAAGGAGTCTGCTCTTGGAACAAAGGAACTCATTGATTAATTCGTTTACTGATTATCAATCAAAAATAGTCTGTAATGCAATGCAGTTGTCTGGTGACGCATGAGAGTAATTTGATTCTCTGTCTCTGTTTTTTGTTTCAGTCTATCATAGAAGCGTAACATCACGCCAGTTTATGGGCTTATCTTTATATCTGTTTTCACTCATGATTGTTCAAAGGTGTTAGTTATCACCGTTGTTTTGGGCAAAGACTCAAGACATCACTCTGTTGAATGATGCTTCACTGCTCTCTTGTTTTGTTTTGTTTTGTTGTGTTGTGTTGTGTTGTTTCACCTTATTTGCTCAACTTGTTTAGAAATTAATGCGAATTCGATTTTGTAATGTTTTTGTGTATGTGGCTTGACGACTTTGGCAATGTATTGAGTCATAGAAAATTCCCCAGAATCTTTAATTTGCAAGACACATACACCGATACATGAAGAGACGGGTGTCTGTATAATGAACGTCTGTGCATTAAAGAATTGTTAAATATTTTTTCTGTTTGGCCATTCGAGTGCAAACTGTTTGGAAAGCACAGAAGCGCGAATTTTAGACGATACACGACATCGGCCTGCATATTTGCATAAGAATTAGCCGAAATCTTGTTTCCAGTTAGGGAGGCCACGAAAGCACATCACGGACGAGTTTCAAGCTGTGGGTGCTCACAAATAACTTGGCATGTACACCATCAGCAGAAGCAGCAGCAACGCAAAAAACACCAAACAGGCCCATCAGTACCAGCGGCAACAGCAACAACAACCACAAATCGAAACATTAGCAAAAATAAAGCTAACAAAAAACATCTACGGCAGGCACAATTTGAATTTTTGTGTGTACGCGACACGAAACACGTTTTCCGTATACATTTTGTTTTGGTATTTTAATATACCACACACACAATAATATACTATATATATATATATATATATATATATATATATATATATATATATATATATATATATATGTAGTATACATGCATATAAAGATAAATAAGTGAAAAACATGGTTCAGAAAGGCCAGACAGACAGACAATACATTAGCCCGATCTGCGACCAATGGCCAATGACTTCGAAAACATGTGTCGATTAACATAAACGATCTCCGTCCCGCCACTCGAACGTAGCAAGCAGGGAAATGGAAGATTTTTGAAATCTTTATTTTTGTTTTTAGTTTGTGTCAAAATGCATGGCTTGACATCGCAAATAGTTAATATACATATATCGATTTAATTGGCTTGTTTGGAAATTTTCGATTTCGATTTCGTTTTTGTTTTATTTGTTTCGGGGTTTGCGAAAGTTTGTTATTCGTAAAAAGAAATTCGTTACATACCTATTTGTGCAATTTTAATGCAAAACTTCTGCGCTCGTCTGCAAAGAGAAAGGCAAAATGGTTGTTTAGTTTTCGTTTTCTCAGTTAAGTTGTCATCTTATCTGGGACGCCTTTTTATTATACAAAATATTGGCACAATATTTATTTATTTCTCTTTTTTTTTTTGTAAAAGTATGTTAATTTGTGACTTCAGCCACACATACATATGTTTAATAAGATGCATAAATTTGCTTAGGAAAATAGATAAAACCTGCTATCTGCGAGTCAGTCGGCTAACTAAACATTCAATGTAGACAAAATAACTGATTTCTTGTATTCCTTTAGGCTTTACAATTTTTACACCATATTGTAATAGTAAGTTTTTGTATTGGCCATCCGCATATCAAACCCACCTATTGGGCACTTGATTTCAAACAGCTGTATTGCAGAACTCATAGCTGACCTTTGATTTAAAATTGGAATCCTTGGTAACCTACTTCTCATAGTTGAGGTAAAGTCGAGAACATAATTCTAATTAATTAATTAATTATCTAAACTGATTGTGAAAGCAAATAAATTTTAGTTAACCAAAAAAAAAAAAAAAGAACCCTTCACAACATAAACATATTCCTCCATGGTCATGAGACGCAATGTATGTGAACGCACTATCTAATTTTTAAGGTATTTGGCATTAGCTTATATAGTGATCCCTACGAGAGATGATCATTATCATTTTTGTCAGTAGTTTACAGCTATCTAAGACATTGACCTTTAACAGTGATAGCCATCTATCATTCTACCTACCATTTCTCCATACAAACTACAACCACACTTTTTAGTGAATGGTTTTAGAGAGCACGTAACTTCTCCTATAGATGTATACAAATCAATTTTGTGTAAGTACCTTTCTAAATATAAACGTATACATGTGTGTACGATTTCTGCCAGACAATCGATTGACGGCTGAAGGAATGTAGCTTCTCCCAGTCGTATAACTTACTGAACAGATTGCTACTCTCCATATACTATAGTCTGGTTTGTTTTGCAATTCAATCAGCTGACTTGTCTGACATTGGCATGTCTAGAAATCTCGCTGTTATACTATGTGTGTGCAACAAACGGAACCAGACGTCATTTGAAATACAAATCGCTTGACGCACATCAAGCAGCAGGTTTGCTGCCATGGCCAACAGCAACAGTCAGTAGAATTTTTAAACTGGTTGCTCAACAACTTAAAAAGAAGGCGAGGCGACGGCAACTCGCACATGTCCTAAGTATAAAAAATGCAAAGCGAATTCCATTAGATACTCTTTTTTAACTTTCAAATGCCGCACATATTTCATAGGCAGAAGGGCGTGGCAACTGGTAGCTCCACCACTGACTTCTGACCACTGTGCGAGTACAGTGGCCAATTTGCGTGTGTTAATTGAGACTAAACAGCCGAGTGGTGCAGGCTGAGTGGCTGCACGGTGGCGGCCCTAGCTCTTTGATTAATTATGGACAGGCTGTCATAATTTACATTTCAATAGAGGCAGCAGCGCCGGCTCGTCAGTCCGACAGCTCGAATCTTAATTTGTTGTATTTGTGGATGGGAGGCAGGGAAATAATAATGATAAATACAAAATAAGAGGCAGGCAAGCGATTAGTTCGCGACAATTGCATGCAAGAATTCAATAAAGAACTAAGTGATAGATGACAATATACTATATGAGTGTATACTTGTATGTACTTCGACTGTAACAAATGTGGCAGCCGAGACAGAGGGGGTTTCGTAAGCTGTCTTGAAAATGAAAGCCTATTGACGCCATGTCTGTTGACTTAACCCACAAAGGAGCCGCAGCTGCTGCTACTTGACCGCAAACAGTTGACAAATCATGCGACACCATTCAAAAGATTTACTTTTCATGATGGTATCGCACCAAAATAAACATAAACGTGCCTCAGAATTAATCCGCCAATAGCCAAGAGACCCAAGAGACCCCCAAAAAAAAATACGCAAACTCATTGCCTAATCAAAAGTAAGAGTAGAAATTGTTAATAAACTTGTGACCGCCGAAACGCTCGAATGCGAGGCAGCAAACGCAACAATCACAAACAAATACAATCAGCAATAAAAATAAAACAAAATCAAAAGCGGAAAAGACTCTGGGCCACTGCGTCCAATGGCTGGAGTGCCCTGGCTGCGCATTAACCCATTTAGACGGCACTGGGACTGGACCACTTGGTAACCGGCTGCAATTGAGCCAAGCTGTCTCAGCCGCTGAAGTTGTTCAAGTGCTTGCGTGCTTTCGGCTTATTGATCATCGCAATGAACGCAATGGCACTTGGAGGTATAGCAGGCAGACCTAACAGGGCTGCAGATGCAACTACCGACAAGCAACTACAACACCTCCGATATAGCTTCCAAAATGTTGTGGGTGCCAGACAATTGGGCTGGCTAATCAGCCACCTGCAACTGACAATTGGCCGTCGCGCAATCTAAAAGCCTGCCAATCAGTCGCTGATTGGCCTGCCGCAAGAACCCATAACCATTGCCATAAATTATAAGCCGAAATGCATTATAACTGCGCAAATGTTTGATTGGGCTGAGCAAAGACACAGCGGGCAACTGCCAAAATATTGCACACACGAATTCGTTAGGCATTTCAAAGGTAAATCGGTTTCGAAAGGTAATTGACAGAATAATTCTAGACACACACAGCTTTGACTTTCAAATGCGGACAGACAGTGAATTGAAAATACTCGCAGTACAAATTGTTAAAAGGCACACGGGCAATGAATGTAAGAGAGTCACATTTGGACTCAACTCAGTCGAAATGGGCAGTTGATAAAACAGAAAAGGCACGTCGAAGTGTATATACCCTATATTAGCCGATTGCTAGAGTTGCCCCGCCCTACACCACAATCCTTTAACTAAAAGAAAGTTTGAGCACCTATCGATGCTAAAGTAAACCGATTTCGATTGTGATGAGAACAAAAAGAACGATTCGAAAATATACATATTCGTATGGCGCTTTGAATCGAGCATAATGGCTCGCTCTCACGACTTACTCACTGATATACTCGTAGTATAGTAGGACTGCGTTAATTGATTTCTGATTTCATGTATGTTTTCTACACAAGAATTTCATTGCCCCAGAGTGAAATATTTCGGTTGCTTTATCAGCTTTTGGCTCCACGCCTCAGAGAAAAGTCTAAAACGACTTATCAAATATTTTTGTATACGTAGATCTTTTTGTCGCTAGAGTATGTCTGCCCTGGGAGTGTGCGTGAGTCTAATCGGGTTGAATGGTTCATTACGCATGCACACAAGCGTTACAAATTAACCCAGATATTTACGATTATTAGTCTTAAATTTGGGTATTAAAAATGATTTAGTTTCTATAAAAATTGGAGCGACATATACTGTGCATCCGACTGCCACTGGCGGGGATTGAAATTGTTCATTTGAGCAGTTCAAAGTGCTATCAGCTATGCAACATGTAAATTACATAATTATCAACTAGGCAAGCAGGCAGGCAGGCAGACAGACAGACAGACTGCCAGACAGACTGGCAACTTAGTAGGTTGCTTGCCACAATCGCACACTAGATGCAATGGATATTCTTTGCTGGCGCAAACGGGTTTCTAGATCGGCCACAGCCTGCTCCATTTGTGTTGTACAACAATTGCTCAGGCGGAGCAAATGCAATTTGCAATTGTTGCTGTTGTTGTGATGGTGTTTGTTGTTGCTGCTGCTGCTGCTGCATTGTTGCAAGCTGGCAGGCAGCTATCGAGATGCTTAGAAGCAACACTTTTGATGATACCCAACGAGCAAACGTGCAATTTTAACGGTTGTGGTGTCAATTGCTAATGTGTTGCAGATGCCTGCATCGAGCTCCGAGTAAGAAAAGTGCCCATAAATTGCAACAAACTGATCCTGATGGTGCTATATGCCACCGGGCAACATTAAAGAACGAATAATTCATGGGTTTAGTCACCAAATGTGTGATGAAAATGGATCTTCTTTCAAGATTCAACATTCTTTAGGAACCCCACCATACAAATACAATATTGCAGCATAAATATGTGGGTAAGAGATTATAACATTCAATGTAATCTTGAAATACAGTAAGAGCACAACCGTAAATGTTTCCTTAAAGTCTTTAAAACCTTAATGTGTAGTATATTTGCAGTCGAAACCATAATATTCTCTCTCTTGCAAAACTCTCGATTCACAAACGATGTTTGACTTATTATATGAATTCTTGATTAAGAAAGCAAATTGAGGAATGTCATTCAAATGGTTGAGTTTCTTCGACTCTGTATATAATACGAGTAGTGTGTATAAACAGACATTCGAATACTTATGTAGACACATACTCCCTTGCTGAGTCACGTTGATCACGTGCCTTCGCCTTGCACTGAACTTGTAACTTGATTTCGCATTATTCCGGTTAAAAAATACTTTTTGGCCGTGTCATAAATGCAAGTCAACGCCTAAAGCACTCCAATACTATATAGTGGAAAAAATATCGGACGCGTCAAGAAATTAGCCAAAACAAACTATCATTTGATTTTATGTATTGTGCGACCGCCTGCCTGCTAGCGACAATTAGGCGTGTTTGTTATTGTTGCTGTCGTTGTAATTTTCATGCGACAAGTTTTCCCAGATGTTATTTCTTTTGTTGTTGTTGTTATTATTAGCGTTGTTGTTGTTGTTTGTTTAGCTACGCTCGTTTTCGACATTGCCAAAAAACATTGTGCAATAACAATTTGCGCTAACTGCGCAAACAGCAAAAATGCGCATTCAAGCTGTTTTTGTTGTTGTTGTTGTTGCTGTTGTTGCTGTGGCTGGACATTGCAGTGCTCGCTCGCAGGTGAGAAACAAAGCCAGGTGTTGCGTGCTGGGGGGCAGGGAGACGAAGAGAGCTGGAGTAGGAGAAGTTGCAGCGCAGCTTTTTGTATTTTTTCAATACATTTTTTTCCTTCAGTTGCTTGCCACATACTCGCATGCAGTATATGAAATAATATTATTTAATAAATTTCGAACAAAGCTGCTGCAATTGTAGAGCAAAATAAACCGAAATTTGTTTCACACAGTTCATTAAGGCAAACAAACAAACAAACAAATAAACTTTAATTGTGCAATCATTTTTGTTTGGCAGCGACACACCAACACACACACACACAAACACCCAGAGAGACACAACAATTTCATAAACTAACAAAGTGCAACAACAAAGACGACAACGATGACAACTGCAATATAATCGAACCGAAAATTGACTATAACGTCCAGCGCGTTGACAATAACAGTAACAACAGCAACACTCCGCACAATTTAGCTTTAATAGCTAAGCCTAATGAAGGTTAATGGATGGACGACACACATACACACATACTGACAAATACTGACACACGCACATGAAGTCGTCGAGAAAAATGCAGCTCGCCAATGAACGGACAACAAGCAGTCAGCCCGACCCGAAAATGCCTGAAAATAGTTGAAATTGTAACAAACAACAACAGCGATGGAAATTGTCGCTCTTTGTTTAACAACAACACTGACAACTGCGTAATGCATGCGAAGAGAGTTGCAAGGCACGCAAAAAAATAAATAAATAAAAAACACACATACATCGAGTTAATAAAACGATCGAATTTCATGAATTGTAAAATAAACTGAAAACCAAATTCAGTTGCTTCAGTTGCTGGTTTATGTCTTGAGGAAGCGAAGACAACAACCTCGCGGAAAATGTACGAGTGCGAGACACTAAGCGCTGGAGCTGGAGCTGGAAAAGGCGATGACGCCAATGAAAGGCTGCCTGCCATTTTCTGCAAGATGATCGGCATGCGTATAAAACACACACACACACGCAGAGACACTCTTTTTCTCTCTTTCGTATAAACACACATACAACTAAATAGGCACCGCTGCGTTGCCAAGACTTTTTTTTTCAGATATATGATAAAGACACGATTTTTGTTTGACATTTTCAAACGTTTCGAGACCTAAGCTAGGGTGGGTCGTTTTTAAATAGGTTCGTTGGAAAAATTCAAATAATTATGCCGGAGATCCCACAATATTGCTTAAAAGAGGCACATCATTGCTTAAACAAAAGAATATATAAGAGTTTCCCTAAAATGCGCCTCCATTTCTTATTTTAGCAACCGATATCCGTTGGAAACGCAATGTTTGGTTAACTCCCTAAATATAAGTAGAATCAAAAAAATACCGATACAAACACTTCCCAACCATGCCGAAGGAAATATTTTATGTCCGAGCAGTGCATCAGCTGGCTCAGTGTTTAAGTATATGGGTTACATCCCCTAATACTTTTTATAACTTATAAACTTATAAAACCGCAACCGCAAATTGTAACGCTTTTTGCCACTACAAGTCAGGCGATATAAAAATATATATCATTGCAATGGGTATGGTTAGCTAATTTAAGAAGATTACGAGAATGAATCAATTTTGTAAAATGAGAGTCTTCTTGACAAGCATGCTGAACCTATTCAGTTGGCCGGTAGTGTATGAATTTACTCTCATAAAGCAGTGGCATTGTTGATTGGTTAGTGCAGCTTATTGTGCGGCAAGTTAATTTCACTTTAACAAACATTTTGCTTGTTTTTGGTTGCCAGTTTGCAGCCAAGAGACCGCAGCAACATAGCTGCACAATCACACATACTTGTACATATGTATGTGTATGTGTGTGTATACATATATTTATATGCGCCACACCCCCCTTCCGCTATTCCCATTCCATATAGGCGCCTGGCCCGGCGCAGACAGCTCTGCGGCCAGGCGGTCGTCTGATGTCGAGGACTGTCTGTGCGACAGATCATAGAAATGTGTTGCATTTTTAATCAAAACCATCGATCAAACGGTAGTTTTATGTTTGTGAGTTTTCTATAACACACGCATACCAGATAGGGGCCGTGCTCGTACACACACATAACATACATATACATACATATATGTATGTATAGTATACATATGCACGCACATTTGACGACGTTCACTGTTTGTCTGGCTGTCTGTCACTGAGTCGCTGGGTTTGTTTGTTTGCCGGTTGCATCGCTCGTTTTGGTGTTGTCTCCCCATCTAACTGTTTGCGTTCGCGAATGCTTCAGTTGATATTCGATACTCTGCATAATGCATATCGGCAGCCGGCTGGCCTGATATATCCAGGGGTGTGCATACACCAGTCAGGGTATATGTGCCTCAAAGTGCCTTCGTAGCTCTCTGTGTGTGATTTGATCGATTGCCAACGAAAACATATTTTGGTCACTAAGGCTTTTCAGGAAATAAACGCGTTGAACGTGCCACACCAACGTCTCAATTACTCAAATGTTGTGCACTGAGAAACAACGTCCTTTGTGAAGAATGTGCAGGAACAGCAATGAGAGTCCCTTATAGCGTGCATTTGTAAAGGGTTTAATATTTTTAATAGAGAAGCACCTCTGTAAGATCCACAGTTGCATTAGCAAGTTCTTCGATTACTTCGCCACTCGTTTTCCCTTTCGGCAGCTGCCTCAACACAGCTGCTGCCATAACGCACGCTAATCACCCTGCCCTAATCTTAGCCCCTGACTGGCTGTGGCCCTCCGGCACCCAGCACGCACACAACTCCATTAGACAACCTTGAAACTGCAGTTCAATGAGACCACACCGCTCACAATCAAAAGCCCATTAACGCCTCTAACTCGAACCCCTTTTAAGCACAGCCAAGACGCTGCTGCCAAGTGCAAGCCGTTGCGACTGCCACTGAAACTGCTGTTGGTATTTGGATATTTACACACACATCGCCACGAATGTGATGAGGCTGCACAATTTCTCAAGAACTATTACAGCAGCTGAACAAAATTATACAATAGAACAAATGCTGAATGCAGCAGTGAATGCTCTCCACCCACCTTTGACAAACTCTTGGCGAGGGGAGAATAGTGTTTATCTGGTTTCTGAGAAGCATTTGGAATGCCGTCGCACACCTCTGCTCACTGGCAGTTTGTCAAAAGGTTTACACAGTGCTATAAAATCACGATCACGAACTATCAACAATTTTTTGAATAACCTTTTCATTAATATACTTATTTTTCATCTAAATCGGTGCACTATATTAAATAGCTGTAAAAGAAATGGAACTTATTTTTTATATTGTAACAAAGCTGTCAGTTTCTGATAACGATTTTGTGAATTCCAAAGTTGTTGTGGTAAACATTTCATAAATTAGCAGTTAAGCAACTCAAGAACGGGACATAATGTGATAATGTTTAAGCTGCCTTCTTTAATAAATAGTTTAAGTCGAAAACAAATACCATTGGCGAACATTTGCATAACCCGTACCTAAATAGCTAATCTTTATTGATAGAAAAAAAATTAATAAAACATTTTTCAAAACAGTTATATTATTTTCATGAATGTTATTATGAATATATTTAGACAAGTAGGGATCTATAAGTATATAGTATAAGAAACCTTAGCCTTACATTATTTTTGCATCCCAATCGTATGCTATAATATTTTCAAAATTACTTTCAATGCTCCGCTATTCCGGTCTTATTATACCTATGTATATTATTCATTTCTTTTTCGTTACAACCATAATGTGAATTTAATATTATAAGTATATCGTATAAACATAGTTTGGTTTGGTTTGTGCAACTACGGCTGGGACTGCTTTTGACAGCAATGCCATCTCAGTGCAAGTGCGTCTGTTGTCTGAGTGAGCTTCACAAGTGTGACTGTTAAATTGGCCGCCGTAATTTTAGGTCTGTTGTAAGCCCAAACACAGATGCAGACGCCAACACAGGCACCACCAACGACTGTACGAAAAAGCTAAAGCTGCCCGAAGTGCCTAAACAGCAGTCGCCTGGGCTGGACCCATAACATACAAGTACATACGTACTCGTACCATACGCGTATACGAGTCGCAAACATTGGCGGTACGTTGTTTTTGGTGGTGTTTGCTTTGACTAGAGCCATAACTGAAATGTACTCCCTTTGTCGGCTCGCTCGTATTATGCAATAGGCCCCGTCTCAATTCTCAATTGAATTTTATTACAAATTTTATGTGCTGCCTTGCTTTTTTCGTTTGTTTTTTGGCTGGCCAGCAATCTGTGCTTACTCTGGTCAGTGGGCCACCCAACGTTTAATTGGCTGTGGGTAATTAAAAGCGGCTTTTTTCTCACACACACACACACACACAGACACACACATACTCTCATACAAATTGATGGTCGTTGCAGCAAATCTTATTAAAGTGCACCGACCTACGCGCTACATACTACATTCACGATGCTAGAATTATTAACTACGAGTGACCGGCGATATCTCTGCATTCTTGTTAGTGCGTCTCTTTGGAAGCTGTGAACTGGAAAAGGTGCTGATGCTGGGGCTGGGCCTGGTGCTGGCCATTGGAACTGTCGCGCTGTCACACATTGCCCACACGCTTGGCTGCACATGTAAAGCAGCTTTGGCGCTGTCAAAGGTGTTTACTTTGGCTGCTTAAAGAGCTGACAACCGCTGGTTGGACGCCCAGTTGGCGCATCCACCATCCACCATCCAGCATCCAGCATCGACATCCACATAAGTATAACGTCCATATGAACTGACAAATCAATAGCCAGAATGCTGCACATGGATATTGAGTAGGCCGTGTCGTTGAATGCCGCCAAGTGTAGGCATTAAATCTGTCACGTTGCAATAATAAGCTATAAAGCATATCTGCCACGATGGCTGCCACATTGCAACATGGCCAAGGTTGCATTGCTGACTCTGCCTGTATCTGTATCTGTATCTGTACCTCGACCGATGCTTCTGATTCTGCGTAGGAATACGCCAAAGACAGTTGTCTGGTCGCTCTAATTAAATGCGGTTGCCAAACTGGGCGACAAGAACATTTTGTAATGTTTTCAGCTATGGGATAGCAGCTCATTAAAATACTTTGCTGAGGAGTCAAAAACAGCCTATGAGCCGAACATAGGCGGCTTTGATGTGTGGACCATAGAATGCTGCAAATTCAGTAAAATGTTTTATTTCTTATGGAAAAATTTGAATATTAAAAATTACCTACAGCTCTAGCAGACTAAAAAAAAAAATATGAAAACAATTAATTTTATAATTTATAAAATTAATAGACAAAGTATTAAACTAATTGTTTTAAAAAAACATTTGATATTCCTAATCATTTTATATATGAAACAATAATAATAATAAAAGTATATGAAAGCGTCATAAAAATTACACTATTTTTCTTGGGGCTGCTTCTACAGCTGGTCGAATTTAAAATGTATTCTTTCAATTATTTTAAGAATATGTGATGGATTATATGAGAAATTAGCTTCAAAGCGGACTACGGGCGATTAAATGAAATTGTTTAAATGATCGACTTCGAATGCAATTTAATTTTCGTTAGCCAATCAACTTCAGTGCCTATCGCTTGGAATATTTTGAGAGCGCAGCACTCGGAAAGACTTTGATTTGAATTCGTTACGTTTTGCTTTCATTTCAATTGCGAATTGGGAATTTATTTGTGCGCTGCCAAAGCCGAATGCTAAATTTAATTTATGCAATTTGCAAACCACAAGCCTGATGCACAAGCAGCACAAAGTAAATTCAACTGGAGTCATGCAGAGCACAAGTTATGGGAGACTAGGGAGGGGGAGTGGATACTAGTATTCGTACATGCTTTTTTCAATGCCAACTTTGATGCAAATGCAAATTTGTGCAGTTGTCTTCAGCCACTTGAACTTTTTGCGCTGCTACATCTGTTGTTGTTTTTTTGTGGATCGCAGGACGTTGTCGGTGGCTGGCAATGCGCACAAGCCAATAACAGCTCTCCAGCTTCAGTTTCCATGATGACGACGCTTATCTTGTCACTGCTCAGCTAAGCGAGATGCAGATGCAGCGAATCTACAGCGACGAATTGACGTATGTATGTACATACATTTATACATATATAGTATATAGTATACAAGTAAGTATGTATATATGGTGAGTGTTTGGAGCTTGGAACAAGCTGATGAAAATAGCACAATGCGGCGCTTGATACATTGTTGGAAGGAAGTGATCTCATCGTAAATTACAAATTACACAAAGTCACGATATCAATTTCAGATACGAGCTGTTTTTCTCTTGTTGTAGTTGTTGTTGTATTCGTAGCTTTTGCCGTTTGATGTTTGTTGTTATAATTAAATTGTTGCTGTTGGTTGTTTTTTTTTTTTGCGCGCGCGCCCCACACAATCACAAAAGAAGCAGAAAAAGAAATGCTTAAAAAATCCAAACTCTTCAGCATCAGCTTGACAGACATGAGAATTGATTAATTTACTACTCGTATACCCATACAAAGAGACAAACGTATAAAAATTGATTGAGAGAGCAGCCAAGAAAAACGAAAATCGATGCTAACTAATTATACAAGAACTTGTGTGGCAACAAAATTAACATAAATAAACAAAGAAGGAACAAATTCACATTTTGAGGGTCAAACACCTACACTTTGCTAAGTATCTGAAAACGAGTTAGAAATTTGTCTACCCGGAACTTTGCTATTAGGTCAGCGGCCAAATGCTAGAGAACTGAGACAGCAGCGGCAGCTCTACTATATCTGTAAGTATATTATAAATCTGCCGGCCCTGTTCCTATTTCCATTCGTATGGCGAAAGGTGACCCATATGGGGCCTGTTCGGTGAAAGCAACAGCATCGGCTGCATAAGCCAAAGCGCCTTTAATCAGCGCCCGTTGCCCGACTGGCTTAATTTTCAATGAAATATGTGAATGGGCACGGTATGTCTTTATATATGTGTTTGTCCCTACTTCAAAGTGCACAGTCATGCCGTGGATCGGATCGCTAAAAACTAACTGTGACCCAATATGCCAACATACGCCCACGCATATGTCAGTGTTTGGTTGCCCCCTCCCCCACCCTCTCGCTCAATTTAATTGGGATTACATTTTGTGGCACACAGCTGACGATTAATTAGTAGCCGACTTTTTTGTCTTTCATAATTATTTTCATCATCATCTGCTCGTTAATTAAAAATTCTGTGGACACTTTAATAAGCATTGACTGCATGCATAAATTCCAATTAATTCGTGAAAAATAACCACGAAAAAGCGTGAACATTTTTCAGTATACTCGTATGTATGTATAAGTAAAACATTAAACGTTTACTAACCGTAGTTTGATTAAAATAAAAAACAAACAAAATCAGCAATTAAAAAAAAAACTGAACATTGGGCCACCATCGCAAATTATTTACTTAACGATCAGAGTAAAATGTACATTTGGTATAAAATATATGTGAACTGTTTTTGTAAACTGTACATAAGTTTCCAATATATCTTTAGTGACGAATAAAAAATTCAACAGTAATATAATGTATGTGTCTAATTATTTGTATCGAATCTGAAAGGAAGTAAAAAGTTATTTCAACTTTTATATACTTTTTAAAAATCTTTAATCTTTATTTAAGAACTCTCCTAGTATAGACAATTTTTAAATTTTATAATAACTTTGACTCAATTTAATCATGCTTCTGTCATCACGATATGATATTCATATTCTGGGCTCTCAGCTCTCTCAGAAAATGATGTGTACAGTATTTTAATAATTATTATAAAATTCTTGTCCAGGCCGGACCAGTGTGCATTATTTCGATATTTTCCCGCCTTTGCTTTTCCAATAAATTCTGCTCGCAAATTTGTAAAATATTTGCATGTGCAAGTGTTTCGAAGTAAGTGGGCTTCGTTCCCCCCGCCATCCCCTTATCCGGTGCAACACTTGTAGGTGGTTGTCTCAAATGTCTAGCATGGCGTGCCTCCGCGATAAGGTCCAAAGAAAAACTGCTTACATGCCCCAAGTTATGTCACACGACAGCAAACCAAATCTTGAGCTGCACCTGGCCGCCTTACCGCCGTGCCGGCCACATTGACAGGTTGCGCCCAGCTCAGTCATGCGACATAAAATGAGCAAATAAAAGAGACAGTCGCAGGCGCAGTCGCAGTTGCAGTCACAGTCGCACTTGTTGCATTTTACAACATGTGTGTGAATGTGGAACTGTGTAATAGGAGCCGCTGTTCGCTTTTGGCTTGGGCTTTGTTTTTTTAAGCTTTGGTTGCAAGCGCGACCTTCGTCTTGGCCAAGCAGTACTCTGCGGCTGGGTCTTAATTTACGGCCCATCCTGGCAAGGTCAACCGCATTGGCAGCATGCATTGGGCCAAAAGCTTTCGTTGCCATTTTATGTGCATTACAAATCAATATAAATCGAAGAGTTATAAAAAACTGAGCAGGCCATAAATAAAAACGAGTAAAAAATGGCATAGCCACAACAACAAAAACAATCACAACGAATCAAATGAATAAAATGCTTGCAGCACAATGAAATGTCTCGAGATGCCACCAGCGACTGCAGCCGCTGGAACTGGTACTAGAGGCCAGTTGCAGTTGCCAGTTGCAGTTTGTCCGGGTGAATGGCACACTGGAGCTGCCGAGACTAAGACAGAGACTGAGGCCGATACTGAGGCTGCTGTGGGCCAGCGCCTTGATAACTGCCGTTTGCAACGCACATAAATCTTTTCACACCCAACCAGGCGTCTATCCAGCCACCGCACAGTGGTGTGGCACTCGAATCTAGCTAGATAAATAGTTTCAACTGATCACTAATTTAATCAAATTAGCTGAAAACAAATAAACTGTGTGTCTATACAACCTTCATTGAAAAAGATAAGCGTATAATGATGATTGTTTATACGTATGTATTATTAAACAAATCCAGATCTGTGCGTCCGTCTATTCGATCATCTTTTTGCTTCGCTCCTTGTGTTGAAACTAACCGACCCAGTCTGACTATATATAGCTGACATTGAAACAATAAGTCTACAAAGTTTTTGAGCTTTTGATTTTAAAATTATTCAAACCCAATTTTAGCTGATGTTGTCGCATCAATCATATTTTAATGTAGAATCTTCAAAAAATATTATATATTACGGACAAGGGGTATATAATTTAATTAGCGGTATACCGTATCCCCTTTTAACCGCCAGTTAAAGCACATAAGTTAATACTGATGCTGTTTTATGAATTAAATTCCCTAAATTTTGAACATAGTTTGTATCGGAAAAAATAGCTCCCATATATCCGATTTAAGAGACCTTAGCTAATTGTAGCATGTATACTATTTGAAAGGTGGGTCAACGCACAATCAAGCAAATAATAACAATAAACATTCTTTTAATTTCCAGTTCCATAAATAAACATAATTTTTAAATTGTCAATTTATCTTCAATAAATTTTATTTGATTAAGTGGAATGTTTTAAAAACTAAGGTTTATTAATTACAGACCCCAAAATTTCTTGTTGATACTATGTTGAAGTTGTTATTGAAACTTTAATATGCATTTGTCTTCGTTAACTCAGCGAATTTGAGTTGGGGACCACGGTATAGTACTCGTATGGGTGTGTATATTTGGAGTGTTGTAAGGTGCATGTAGTTTTGAAATTTGAGCCACGCATGAGGGAACAGCGAATGTACAAAGATGCAGCAGCTAATTACTAGAACAAACTAAGAGCATACATGTATGCAAATAGTATATGGCGAAATATAAAAATTAAGTCGCAAAAAGAGGTACTGTATTCTTAACAGCATATAGCAGTGACAACTTGTGATTATCGCTAGTCATAATTTAAAAAAATATTTGTTGCCGCTCGGCCCGTTCAGGTTTTTTTAATTGGCCAAACGACGAGCGGAATGATATCATGCAGTAATTATTTATTTTTAGCTAAATTGACAGCAAAAGTGAAAAAAAATCAAGCACAACAAAAAAATGTTGCTGATATTTAAGTGAACAGAAGAGTGCCTGTTGGGTAAGCCAGGCATAGAGGGGAGATGTGCTGCATGTATGTAGCACTGATAAGCTACTCCGCAGCTCTCAAAATGCCTATTGAATGCTCTTATCAGTTGTCACAGAGCCGAATACCCGAGCTGGTTGTGTGTAATTATTGTACACAATGGTTATATACTTGTACTTTGTCTGTTCGCGTCATATTGGAACGGGCAATGGAATTGTGAAATTTGAATTTCACTTTTCAATAAGTTTCCATTAATTGTATTATGTGCGCAAACATATCCATACTAAATAGTGTGTACGTAGATAAATATGCAAACTCACCTTTTCGAATTGTTCGCCTTGCACCACGCTGCGTATGATTGACGCCTATCCTCTGTGCAATGCGATCGCCATCAAGGTAAGACAACAACACACTTACACAGGCACAGGCACGCGCACACGCACACACACAGCACGCACACAAAACAGCAAATATGGAGAAATTAACAAACACGGTATGCCGCTTTAAATGAAATTCACCTTAATCCATAGAAAAACGCTTGGAATCTGTAATGAAAAGCAAAACAAAAGGGGCGAAAATTAATTGGAAATCAATGTGGTTGTTTTTTTTAAAGCTGTTGCTGTTGCTGTTGTTATGCTGCTATGCTGCTATAAAGTTGTGTGCGACCAAACTGTTTACAGCACTTGCTATTTCTGCTGGGATTAACAACAATAACCGCTGAGCGCGTAGGCCGAATAACAAAAACAATAGCAAATAGAAAATATTACAGCGTACACATACATATACAAGTATGTATATATTTTTTTTATTGAAATGCATCGTGTCATCTGGCAATCAACGTACACAGCTGGAAGTTTTTTTTTTGTCCATATACCATCCAGAGGAGATGGCACCAAAGAGGCGACGACGTGAAAAATGTACAGAGGCTCACTCAAGAACTTTCAAAAGCAATTGATAAGCGATCGTCTGGCCGAGCTTAGGCATTTCCATTATGCCGACTCAGTCGGCACAATCCCCTGCTTGTGCTCGGACCCAGACCCCATAGCCAAGCAAGTGAAAGAAAATTCCGATTGCCCGCGCCATTTCTATTGAGTTCAAGATAAAGTTTTTAATCAGGTTACTTATAAGCAGAACCATCAGCTGTTTAACTTAAAGGATGGCGTATAATTCGGAGAAGGCAAGTCAAATCCTGTTTCAAAGGCTAATGAAGGTCTAATTTCTTCGGTTTCAAAAATGGCGAATGAAAATGTTCTCTGGTGCATGATGGTTTTACTTTTTGAAAATGAATCAATTTGGTATATTAATAGAAATTGCATCCGAACACTATAAAGAGAATATATAGCAATGGTTTTTCAAGAGCATATAACAAAAAAAAAAAAAAAAATATTATTAGCCTGCGTTAAAAGGCAGTTCGACCGTTCGTCTGTCTGGATGAATGCCTACATTTACGGCTGAGCCCACTCTAACCAGTATGTTCCTGCCCTTCTCCTTCCCTATAGAAATTTGTCAATATACTCGTAAGTTGCTTTAATTGTTATCTCCTACAAACGTTTACATACATATATGTAGTATGAGTAACTTCACATGTACAGAACGTGTGAACATTTATAAGCTGCTGGATATTTTTGGAGTTATTTCTGCAAAGTTGTGTCTTTTTTAATTAAGACATTTTTGCTTAAAAAGGCAAAACTAATATTAAACTAGCTTAAAACAAAGAAAAAACCATATTTAATAAATACACTTATAAAAAAACTACGGAAATTTCAATATTTACACGTAGATTCAATTATTTTTACCATCGATTTTGCACCATCGTGTGTTTTAAAAAATATGAAGTGTGCACACTTAAATTTTAAATTTAATATTAAAATATTTAACGATATTAAGTCACAAGTGATGACGATATTAAATCACAAGTGATGATGTGGATGTGGTTTGATTCACGCCAAAGGTTAATTTTTTAATTTTCTTGATATTTGTTTTCTTTATTATTTTTTTATCAGCGTAATTAAAATATTATTATTTATTATTGCTTTCCACAATTCCGAAACATCGTACTTGATTTCTATGTAAGCTTAACTTTTTACAATTACTATCATTATTTTAATTTATTAATCAATTGTGATTAAATATGATTTAATTCTAAAGCTAATGACCTTTCCCAAGAAATCAGGTTGCGATAACGTACTCCAGAGTTCATAGTTCTGCTTAAAAATAGCTCCGAGTTGTGTTCAAAGTGATAAGCTCTAGCGCACAGAATGTTTCTTTTTTGCGAAGATCAGTCTTCTCGTTACACATCAGTCGATTTTGTGCTGTTCGTGTGATCAGAGGAGATGAGACTAGTTATAGCGTTCTCTTTAGTGGCATTATGCTGGCAGTTAGCAGAGTGTAAGCTTTACTGTCCTGAAATTTCTCTAAACGTCCATCGTACAACTGTGAATATTTCAGGTTTCATAACTGAGGCGCCACCAATAATTGATAATGGTTTCAGTACCATGCTGCTCCTTAAGTCCACCAATGGCAGAAGGCTAAGCGACGGCTTGGTGGATCTGGATAGTGTTCGCATGTTACTGATTAATCTAGAGCTCTATCACCTTCAAGACGAAGTGTTGCAGGCCAAGTACATGAATAAAGATTTACTCTTTGAAATGGGATCACCTCTTCAGGCGGAAGAAGTATTGAATGCATGGCAGCAATCGGAGAGTTATGACAACAATTATATTTTAGAAAAAACTGCACAGGTTTTTAGTTGAACATACTACAATTAAAAACTCTGTCAATATAGGAAACATTCCAAGTTTTTTTTTTTTTTTTTGGAAATAACATTCATTCATCTTAGTAATTATATTGCAAAGTTCGTCTTTAATTCAAAGACTTATCTACTGAGAAGCTTTTTTCTTAGGAAATTTTTTACTTGCGTTTTAATAACAGCCAGGTCAGAGTTCAAAAATAGCTGATAGCAACAGCCTCCGTTGGGCTGTCAGTCGATTTCTTGCCGTTCGCGTGTTCAGTTAAGCCTGAAAAGTTTGAAATGAAAGTGTCGCTGATTTGTGCATTGACTTGTTGGCAGTTAGTCATGTGTAAGTCCTTCCCAGCCTCCTTGTAAGCCACATAGTAGGGCATATGTATGTAATGGTCTCTCTATTCTTTTTCAGTTGCTGCCTCTGCGCCAATAAATTTTAATGATGTTCAGTTCAGTCCTCGTCTACTTTTAAGTCGTTCTGACGGCAACAGTTTTCCCAACCTAATTGCAGTCGACTATGCACGTGAGGTACTTAACGTGCTGGAACTTTATCATCTTGGACCCAATCTAGTCCAGGCAAAGATAACACCATCTGGGTTACTTTTTGAAATGCAAACGGATGTGCAAGCTAAGGAGGTGGCAAAAACTTGGATGCAAAAAAATGGAATCGCCAAAAACTTTGATCTAAGGCAAACAAACCAAGACTTCTATGACGATTAAAAAACGAAGCTTAGTTTTGCTTCAATGGAAATATTTTAAGATTCTACATTAATTGAATGGGAAATAGGGAAATCAAGATCACAATCATCATTGTGTATTGAGATTTTTTATAAATTAATTGTTAATTTAACAACAAATTTCAGCAGAATTTATTATTATTTTTTACACAATGCCAGATACATATTTTTTCTATTTTCTCTAAAATATTTGAAGCACGGAACACAATTTTTGACCCAATTTTTTAATGTTAAATTACAATTGTAAGTCAAATGAACTGATCAGCAGAACTATATAGTCATTATTCACCGAAATATGCATCCAATTTACATGTGCAGTAAATTATGGCAAAGAGCTTAGGTTTCGTATAATGAATAATAAAGGCCTGTGGCATTGGAATGGAACATAATATCAAGCAAACATTCACCCACATCTTATTGTTCAGAAGCATATACATACATACTAACATATATAATGCACTTTAATGCACTCACCATGTGTAATTCAATCTGCCGGCTACAGTTCATGAGTAATGCCATACTCTTTCACAAACAAACAAACAAACGAACAAAACAAACACAATGGCAGCCTTGACTTAATTTGCAGCGTTTTTATTTTACTTTGAAAGTTGCAACGAAAACAGAATTCACACGGCTGGTCACAGACCAGACAACCCATTTTTAAAGTCGACCGACAATGGCGCTTGGCGGTAATATTCAATGTCAAGCTCAATAGCAGCCAAAGGTAAGAGTATAGTGGCTGTGCACGGGAGTTGGGGAAGAGGAGGAATTGCGATACAATCAAATGGGATCCCACAATAAATCACTAATGGCCCGGCCATTAATGTGTGTGTGTGTTTAAGGCGCAATAAATTCTTGATATAAAAAAAATGTGAGATCGAAAAGCTTCTAACACCTACCCAAAACATCGCCGTCGTCTGGGCGGCGAATTCATAATTTATGCGATCAGTCCCTAGGAACGGCACTGCCATCCCGCTTATTTTGATATCAAATTGATTTCGCGGAGCAATAAATTGTAGGATTTTCACATCCGTTTCTGTTCATTGTCCACACTATAAGTCAATCAACTGTGTACATAAGTCCTCAAGGAACTAAATAGATTTCGTTTAATATCCTTCACTGAAAATTTACGACAAAAAGATAATCACGTCCTGTTACTCGTTTTCTAGCTGACAATTGTAAGCCCCGAAAAAGGTTAACAGGGAATAAATAGTGTCCAAAGTTGTATTTTAATCATATATACCTTCATTATTTGTTAAACATCTTGAAACTTATATATACTCCCAAGCACTTTTCCATCGACCCACAAATCGCAACAGAACTCATCAAAATTGCCGTAAAACTCAATTTGGTATGTCATAGTATTATAAATAATATCATCGACGAAATACTTCTATTGGGAAGAAGAACAAAAGTCTGCGCCGCCCATTTATTGTTGCTTTTATTTCATTAAGATAATGCCAAAAAAATATGCATTTGTATGACAACTATATGATATAGTGATCTGACATGGTCGGTCTTGATTAATTATCTGCGTCTTTTCAAAAAGAAACCTCCAAGACACATGCAAAGTCTAATAGCGATAACTCTTTAACTGCAAGAGACAAAGTAATTGAAACAGGCGGAAGGTCGGACGTACACACAGAATGGTGATCATGTGTATGTGCCAATAACAAACTAACACATAACAAACAATATGCCCTTACTCTTTTCAATGAAGGGTATACAAATAAATTTGTCTCCCGCCGTTTGTGAAGCTTCTAATTATTAGTTACTTGGTGTTTCCTATCTGAGCTTAAGTTATTCGTAATTATATCCCATCCTTCATAAAGACAGTGGATTTCGCAATTTGCTTTGTAAAAAACAACAATAGCCAGCCACAAATCATTATGCCTGGCAACAAAAGATTAGCCGATAAATGTGCATATGAAATTAACATTTGAAAAGCGGCAGATCTGCAGCTAATCACAAGCAAATTGAATTAATAATAAAGCCAAAAGCTGTCTTTTTTGGAAATATTTGTAAGTTATTGAAAGAGGCAGGGTCAAGCAAAATACACAACTACATACCTACTTATACGAGTATAGTATGTATGAGAGTGGATGTACGTTGTCATGCAAGCCGTCTAAAGTGGCTGATATATGTATGTATGTACAATTATTGCGTATACGCCACCAGTGGCTTTGAGGTGTCGATAAATAGTCAATATACTTGTACCCCTCAGCAGAGCAGTGAGTTCCAGCTGGTGTTATCGGAAAGAAATTGGTTGTTGTTGCTGCTTGTTCAGATTCAGATTCAGTTTTAGTTTTTTTTTTAGCTTTTCAGTTTCTGTTCATTTCGATTGTTTTGTGTTGTGTATGCCAAACGCGATTGTCAAATAAAACGTCGAGTTTATGTGACAGCTGAACGATTAAAAAAACGCATTGAGACTGCGTTTTCATGTCAACGAGAAGCAAGAGATTAGAAATTGTTGATAGTCAGTCGACCAGCAAATAGCGCTCCCCGCTTTTTGTGCCGCCGAGAGTTTGAATTATTAAAAAGCAAATAGAAAATTATTTAAATGCAAATTAAATGAGTCAAAATTACTAAATATAAGTTATATTAGTGTTTTAAATAGTAAAGGTAGTGAAAGTGTTGGAACGCAGCGGGGATTTCGAATTCGATTTCATAAAAAGTCCACGAGTGGGTGAATAAAGATCGACTAAATCTTCGGGGCGTGTCCGCGGGATGCGATAATACATTCGATTGTGCAAGATGGTCGCTATTTAGGCAAATAACTCATCTACACGTTATTAGAAAAGATATGCGTGTTCGGCATTGTGCCTCCGACAACTGGCACGGAAACTTCCAATTGGGGGTGTGTCACAGTTGACCCTTGACCCGAATACATTCATTTATCTTTATCCTCATTGCCGTGC
Organism: Scaptodrosophila lebanonensis; assembly: GCF_003285725.1. NCBI lineage: Eukaryota > Metazoa > Arthropoda > Insecta > Diptera > Drosophilidae > Scaptodrosophila > Scaptodrosophila lebanonensis. Next base: position 16,215,616 of record NW_022060538.1, read on the forward strand.
GGCTAGAATTCATGCAGGTAGCTCAATTACACGCATACAGGGTTGGCATACACAGAATGTGATACCCGAACCGAAAACATTTCAACAAATATTTAAACTAAGCATGGCAAATACGACAGCGGCCTGTTGTGCGTTCAAGTGCTCGGTGCACGGCACGAGAAAATGAAAATAAATTAAAATTGAAGCAATTAAAATGTGGGCCCGCTCCTGTGGTACAAAATGTGCAGCCACCAGCCGCGACAGCACCACCATCTCCGGCATAGCAATCGGGCATAAGGTTCCCGAGCCAGAGCCAGAGCCCCAGCCGACAAAATTACCACCATGATCGTCTTGTCGTCGCTGTTGGGCCTGACAATTCCTTTTCTGCTGTGTGTGTACAATTATTTCACATATACATACACATTGTGTGTAGTACACACAACAAACCACAAAAACTCATTGCAAACAAAATGATCGACGATAAAACGACTAAGAAGTGCACAGTGGAGCATATTATGAAAACATGTGCCTATTTAAAAAGTATATGTATATTTATTAAAATAAAGCTAGCATCAAATCAGAAGCAGTTAAGGCGAAAGAGAGAGAGCCTAGTTCCCTAATTCAAGCAAATAAAAATGTGATAGAAACCGTAATAGACTTGACTATTTTCGTCTGATGATGAACAAAAAAATAAATGCAGAAATTATTAAAAAAATTTATATCTCTAGACTTTATTAAACAATAAACATCGTTGACATACAAGTAAATATCCAAAGTAAGCGTGGAAAGCCACGTATTATTAATATATTTTTTAAGGTTTCATTTTAAAACAAAATAGCTGATTTTATGGAAGATTTTTAGTCAGGAAAAATGTGCACCACTGTGCGACGCTAGCTGCTTAAGACAATGTTTACTCTGGCCGTGTTGTTGGCTCTTGGCGGTTGGCTGCTGGCTGCTGGCTGCCTCAGGCCGTATTTAGCGACAATTAAGAAATCAGCCGTGTGGCCTGCGCTTTCAATTGTAATGAAAACCATTCACAGAACCATCGGCAGCAGCAACAACAGCAACAATAAACACGACAATGGCAACTGTCAACCCGAGACAAGTCAGAGTCAGGCCAAACTACATACATTGGGCGCCTTTCCACTCTCTGCCAGAGCCAGGAAAATGTTAACTGTTTTGCTATTTGCTGTTGTTTGCAGCAACCTAAATGCAAATTCACAATTAAATTGTTGACGGTTGCATTGAAAATGGCGCTGCCAATCAAAATTGTGCGATCGCGCCAAAAGGCAAGTGAGCGTAACGACGAGGCCCCGATGAGTTTACCCAAAGGCTGGCGAAATTGTAATCCATGTTGTGTGTTTCGAAACCAAAGACAAAGACCATAAATGTTGGGGCATAAAAGTCGACACTAAACATGCCCGCACGGCAGGCAGTGAGAATCAATTGCAAAACTATTAGGGCAGGCATTAAAAACATTTAAAAATACCAGATACTCTTTTATGCACAAACGATTTGCGCAAATTAATTGCATATTAGGTATTCATGAGATGGTTTTTTATGTTTTCTGTGCCATTTAATGCAGAATTAATGATCAATCCGTAGCATTCAACTGAAAAGCCGCAGCCGATCCAACGTGTGATTCATTGTATGCTGTACGAGTATACGAGTATGATGCGGAAGATACTAGTATTGCTTCCAACAAGACATTAAACCAGCAGCACACATGGTCACAGTTCAGTTCATTTCATTTCATTTTCAATGGAAAACTCTGCTATACCATCATAGCACAGGCGGACGCAGATCTGTATCTCATAGATACAGACAAACAGCCAGACACACACACACACGCACACATTCTACGTACGTACGCAGTCATAAATTGAAATGGGAGCGTCATTATTTCAACTGAATTTTAAATGCGGGATGTAATGTAGAGTACAATTCATGCTTTTTATACCCTATACACGAATGGTTTAAGAAATACTCCATAATACTCCTCTGGTATACTCAGAAAGTTTAAACGCCACATTAATGTAAACGACAAAAGAAGATCTGACAAATCCCATCTAATAGGTACATGCATACATATATAATTAGCATAACGGAATGAATTGATATATATGTACATGTCCGTCTGTCCGTATGAACATTATACACTTTTGAGCTAAAGACGCATCATTATTTCATTTACGTAGCGATTTTATAGATTTTTAACATTAGTGCTAAAAACCGATTTGTTTTTGGAAAATTAATTGATTGTATAAAGCCAAATACATACTTGAATTAGCACATCATTCTGACAAGAAAAAACTATTATTTTGTTTCCTTTTTTTCAGGTAAAGATAATACAAGTATTTGTAAGAAAACAGTCGAAGATGATCTATGCCGTTAACATTGATTTCATTGCAGCTCCTCCTATTTCAGAAATCTCTTATAAACACAACTTTAAAACAGAAAGCAGCCATTGTAATAATTGGTACAACAAAGTTGAGCGTTGAAAAAAGTTGGGGAGAGAATATTCAAGGGTCATAACTTTTTCGTTCTACTCAAACTTTTTCACAATCTTTAATTATGCATTACGTTTTATGTAACATCTTGAGGTATAGGCAGACAAACAAATAATTTGTATGCAAATTTTCGAGAGTAACATGCGATATGACATTGTGAAATAACTTCAATTTGTGTGGAGGTATTTTCATGTCTCACGGCTTTATGTGGATTTTTATTATGAGCATTCATATTATCTATAATTGAACTGTCTTAAAATCTTTGGGGGAAAGAATATTGAAGAAGCCGACTTCAAACATTTATTTTATTCTAAGCAAAAACAAAACGTAAATATATTTTTATGAACATGAGAAGAATCTATGTAGATTATCGACCAATTTTATGATTGTCCGGTGTACTGTATTGTGCAACCTATTACTGGGTTATCCGTAGTTCCATTAAATTGAGAATATTTTGCTGCTCGAATAGAGCAAGTTACGAAGAACAAGCTTCGCATATTTGCTATTTTAACTCGTAATCCGCTTTTCTTCGATCTGATACTAGGGCGTATCAAGAATTTTTGGCGTAACTGTAACAGCAGTTAGCGGCTTAAACAAAGCAACATTGAAAATCAATTGAACATGCATTTGGCAACACTCACAAAGTCAAAAGAACGAATTTATTGAGCTGCCGTATCGGGAAGAGTTGTGTTTCAGGCTGAGACAGAGACAGAGACGAAGGCGCTGAGTCTAACTTAAGTGAGTTGCATAAATTAACAGGCTGCTGCTCAGCTGTCTGTATATACATATGTGTTTACACATACATATTTGTGTGTATGTGTGTGTGTGTGTGGTTGTCTATGCAAAAAGCCGCGTTGTCGTAAAGTTGGAAAGACTGGCGCAGGTTTTGATGGCAACTAAAAGTCTACAATGTAACTAAAAGCTGCTAAGCTTGTGCGCAATTAGAATAGCTAGCCAAGTAGTAGTTGGCCAGTCAGTCAGCTTGGCAACCTGTTGTTGTTGTTATTCTTGTTGTTTTTGCTATTGCTGTTGCCACTAAAGCTGCAACTACATGCGGCTGCTTGAAGACATGTGTAGCTGAGCACATGTTAGCTGTTTTTGCTTGGTGTGTTTGTTTTGTTGGTTCGTTGGTTAGTTGTTTGGTTGCTTAGTTTGTTTGTTTGTCTGTTTGCAGAATGTCTAACTAGCTATCTATATTTGAGCAGATTGCGCTGCTAACCTCATTGCAATCTTGGCCTAAGCCAAGAGCCCAGCCTAGCCAAACAGACAGACTAACTGACTAACTGACTGCCTGACTGACCGGCCAAATCGACCAAATGACTGGGGCTTTGGCTGGCTTGGTTAGATATCACTGCTGCAGAATTTGTTGGCCATATTTTGTCAGTGAGCGTGTGTATATTGTTAACATGTGGACAAGTGTAATTTAGTTGTTAAAAGAGAAAGAGCGGGAGAAGGCGAAAAAGAGGCGAGTTCTAGCCAGGCTGTTTCCCCATTGACAACGCGTTGAGTTCCATAAATTGATATTTAACTGGTTCTCGGCCAAAACTTGTGCTCCAACTTAATTAAATTTCTTTTTAAATGTCCAATTTTTATTGCTAGACTAAGCAATAATATTGGTTTTATTTGTTCAAGAAGTGTTCCTAGCAAGACATCAAACAAGGCCGTTTTGATGATGATGATGAGCCTATAGTTGCATCTGTTTAAGATTTTAAGGGATTCTTTCGCATTCTATTTACTTTATAGAATTTGGTGTAGAATTTTTGGATTAGACCTAGAATATGACAATATGACACTGCATTGCTACGTTCTCCAGCCACCTCGTTACCTGTTTACATTTTTTTCTACATCTCTGGGTTGCCATGGCGAGTCTTTTGAGTTCATTTCAAATTTGAGTGTACATACATACATACATGTGCATGTATTTATTTGTTTGTAAAAGAGCAGCCCGTATATATTTTATCAGCTGTTTGTGTGTGCGTGTGTGTGCATGCGTTGTTTATAAGCTGAAAGTCGTTAACCTTCGTTGTAACACATTCATCATCATCATTCACCTCAGCGGCAGCAACAACAACATCATACAGCATCAATGCACGCAGCAAAACAACAAGCACAAACACACACACACAATCCACAAGTACACATGTGTACATATGGACGTGCAGGCACACAGCTGTAAAAAGAAGTCGTCTTAATCTTAAACGACGTCTCCATCCATCTCAGCCTCAGCAGCAATATCAGCTGTTGTTGTTGCTCTCGTTGATCGGCATCGCTGCTGCTCTTAGCCAGTTTTGTCTGTGTTTGTGTGTGTCTGTGAGTGAGTGTGCGTTTGAACACAAGCAAGGAAGTTGACTGACTGAATGACGAATTGACGGCTGCGTTGGGTAACTGAATCTTCAGCAGCAGCCACTTGGCCTTTCGAAGGCAGCTGCGTCAAAGAATACAGCGACAAAGTCGAGAAGGGGGCGACAAGCAACTCCAACGCAAGCTTTTGCCAAAGTCGGAGCGCGTTCGACAAACAGTCAGACAAACAAACCAACCAACAAGTAAATAAGCAGCACACACACACACACACCCCCAACACTACTAACTAATAAGCTTGGCACAGAAAGCACAAAGAAGAGCAAGAACAACACTGAGACTGATAAATAGCCCATTCATTTCGATCAACTCAATGAGCTATATCAGAAATAGTACACAGTTGAAGAATTGCTTAATCAAAATTTATAAAAAATTTGTAGTGAAGATAATCAACTTTGATATAAATAGGCAATATACTTGTAATTCAAATAATTCAATACATTCATTAGTAGGGATTTGATTATTTATTAGCCCTTCTAGATCATGTCATTTATATTATACTCGTACAAATTGGAATTTCCAAAAATTAAATTAAAATAAACAAATTTAAAAATGTAGTTTGTAGAGTTCCTTCTTGAAAGGAATTGGAAGACATATTACTAACTCGTGAATGGAAACTCGAAGCAAGGTCAGCATTCATTGGAAGCTCAATACTCGACCAAGCCATATACTCGGATAATACCTAACACATTTTAGAAAAGCAAAAAGCTAGGCTACAGCAACAATGTTGTGTGTGTATGTGTGTGTGTTGTGTGACAAGACGCGTCAGTATGCATTCAAGTCTGTAACGCGCAAAGCATTTAAGAAAATGTCACGCTTGTCGACATTTGGAAAGCATTTGAAAGTGTCACGTTTGGAAATACCTAGAACTAAATATGGGGAAAATTGGGTACAACTACTTACTACTACAATGCAATCATTTGACTTAACACTTTCTAACCTACATGAGGCGGCATTAGCTCCATCGCCGCCGCCGCCGCCGCACAAATGAGGAGCGCAAACAGCAGCTGGAGGGAAAGGGGAAAGATACATAGCAAGATTTCTATGGCGGCTGCTGTTTCGACTGTCAAGCGGATGTTTGCGTTCTGGCATGCCAGGCGCTTACAATTTGGAAGGCAGTTAACTGTAAACGAGTTAACAATGCAGTAGACAATTCAACGGTAAGAAACCGAAGAGACTGAAAAGGAGAGAAACGGTGCGCCTGCGCCTGCGCCTGCAACTGAAATAATTAAAATTCCATGCTCATAACTTCCGCAATTAAGCGGTAGACATGTGAGTGAGCAGAGGTCCTCAACAGGAGCATCTGCAGCAGGCGCAGCAACAACAACAACAACGGCAGCTAATTTCAACTCAAAGTTGCAGAGTCTCCCCAAAGTGCCTAGCCCTGACCGACCAAGCCAACAAGAACAACTTGCCACTGAATAGCAGCCAAACAGCAGTGGACAGCCAGCAAGTCAGCAACTGCTGGTAGACGGCGTGTATCTTTGAGATACACAGCGAGTCGCGACTATGACGACGACGTCGTCGTCGACCAACGCATGCCACATGGAACACGCCTGCCACTAATGAAGTAATTCATTGAACCGTGCCACAACGTCGCCAGGGCCGCTGCTGCCATTAGTTTAGTGTTGGTTGAGTTGCCACACACATGCGGACACGCACAGACACAAACAAACACACACACACACAAACAAACACACACACACTCCCACATGAAGACCTTTGTTTTTGCTGCTGCCGCTGCCGATGCTGCTGCTGCTGTTAATGCCATGAAATGAAGTCTAGCCCTAGACGAGAAATTCTCCATCCGCCTTTGTTTACTACTCGTACACTACACACTGCATTCTATTTGCTGTTTTTGGCAAACATCTGTGCCTGAGCACGCTTCCTGGATAGCCTCTATACTATACAGTAGAATACGCTTAACTAGAACATTAAAAATTAGGGGAAAAAATCGTTCAAAAATTGCATTTTGTTTTACCAAACATGAGAAAGCGGAAAATATCAAAGTGCTGGCTGTAACCCATTTTTTGTTATTTGGACTTAGTTTCGCAGTTTTTTCTGCTCGTTTTAATATTTAACTCTCGACTTGTGTTCTCTTAATAGTACACTGAAAACTGATACAGGAAAAACATAATAACAACATTTCCCCGGCAAGGGATCGGCGCATTAGGTTTCTTTGTCGGTTCCTTATAGCATCATATTTTGTATGTTATTTGCTTAACTGTTGTATTTATATTGCTCTATCTTTCGGGTCAGCCTTCTATAACCTCACTGAAACTTCATAAACATACTATAATTCACAAAAGTTCCCCTCAACCCATACTGGCCTTACTTGCAAACGAGAACTCAATATTCACACATCGAATCCTTACTAATCGATTGATAGTGGGGACACGAAATAGCATATTTTAATAGGTTAAATAACAAGTTATGACACATCTTAGCAATATATACTGTATTCATCTTGCACACACGACAAACGACAGACAGGAAGCGTTCATGATCGGCTAATGCCGCACTACTCGTACTATAGCTGCCAATCACTTTGACCTCTGCCTTTGACAGTCGCCCTCGCTGCCAGCCAATTATCACAGCAAATCGCCTGAGTGTGTAAGTTGACCTCGCCTTAAAAATGTGACTACTCCTGTCTTGCCGAGGTAGGCAGGAGGGCAGCGGGACAGGCTGGTCGGCAGGCACCACTACCACTCCTTTCCATTAAAAGTATCGCTTTGGGTAATCGTCGGTCAACCAACAACTGGGCAACTGGCCAACTGACCAAAGGGGCCTAACCCCGTCGAGAAAAATGTCTTTGATAATTAAGCAATGTTGCCGTCGTCATCGCCACTGCCACTAGCCGGTGTGGTAGTTGCACTAACTCACTCCACATTCTACCGATTCCACTTTCACAAAAGCGCAAGAACTTTATCTGCCGGCATGCGAGGCATATAAAGTACTCAGCATGGATGGCATGGCATGGACACGGAATGGCTTGGAGTACCAGGAATATTTGCAAGCACATCATTTTAATAGAACTACCTCATTTAAAAGGTAGTCTTGAAAAGTATTTGAACACATTGCAGCAAAGCAAACTTCAAATGTTGGCTTTTTATGAAATAAAAAACCCCACTCTTTACATATAGATATTGAAAACTACACAACTATGAATACATAATGTACAAGGCCTATCGGAAGTTGTTTTATTTTTATAACCACAAAAAAAGGCATTTTAATGATCGGTTACAGATACGGCAATCAAACCTTTAATTTGAATATTTTTAAATAAAGTAAAATACTACTTCACTATACATACTATTTAGTATAGCGACATGGTATAGTTTTTGTATACTGTCGTCCAGCAAACATTTGGAATCGATTGACATATTGGTGGGGTTTTGGATTCTCATACTCATATGTGTGTACTATACTATACTTGTAGAACATAAGATTACAACATAGGCCGAATACTATTACTATCTACTATATATTGTATGTGTGTGTGTTCGTCTATGCCGTGCACTGTGTTGCGCATATCAAAATCCATTAGTGGCTTTTGTAGAAATAATCAACAACGACACCAAAAACTGCAAACTGCATTTATGCCACAGACGACTCCGACTTGGTCGCTCGGTTGTTGTTAGTGTTGTAGTAATAGTTATTATTGTTGTTGCGGTTTGCTTAGTATTCGCACTGGTATCTATGGCTCAGCTAAGTGAACATTTGTAATGGTCAGTCGGCAGCGTCTATCAGCAAACGCGTTTGTTAGACTCGCTCGCTCAGTCGCTGAGTTGCTGAGTCGCTGAGTCGCTCAGCCGGACAATGCGTAGAGTGCGGTCGGTGTAGAGCGGTTGTTGTTCTTGTACGAGTAGTTGTTGCTGTGGTTGTTTACCCGTTTTGTTTTCTATAAGTTCTACGATGGACTCGCTCGCATCTAATCATTTGTTTTCGTTGTTCATTTCAAACAGAGCGTATCGAGCGTCGGGCATTTTGTAAAAATAATTACAACTGCGGTTATTTGGCGGACGTTCTTTATGCCATATACATACGTACTATACGTATATAATTGTGTGTGTGTGTGTGTGTGTGTGCGTTCACTGATCTGCCGCTTAGTCAGTGCCACTCATAGATGTAAAAAATTGCATTTAATTATAAACTCTGTAATGAGGCGGAGGAATGTACTTTTTGTTGTTTTAAGTATGAATATTTATAATTTAGCTCGCGCCTTGACGATTACATTTATCAGCTTCATGTGGTGATTGACTTGTTTCTATATACATATATGTATATGTACATACATGTGTAAGTGTAGACTGTGTATACAATCATATTTCATCTATAAATGTGCCTGCACACATAATTTACGGCCTGGTAAACAGAAAACGTTTATTGGGCAACTGACGTCATTGTTGCAGGGAACCCGCTCGGAACTGAACTGACGATTTAAATTTATAACTTTTATCATTGCACCATCAAGAGGCAGTCAAAATGCAGCAGCTTTCATTCATAAGGCTATTGCTCATCAAAATCGTAAAAAACATATACACATAGTTATGTGAAGCTTCCGCTGTGCAGCCATTTGGTTTTATAGCTTATGGATTTATGTTGCCCCATGGATTTATGCCCGATTCTTTGCCATCAGTCTCTGCCTCTGCCTTCCCGTCTTAACGCTTGTTGACGACCTTAACCAATTTATTGTGTTATTTATAAATGGCGACATTTGTAGCCTTTCGGACTCTATATAATTTTTTATGATCCGCCTGACCGTGCCGCACACAAGCATACATAAACAGCTTGTACATGACTGTCTCTATAATATTCAAAACAAAATCTATTAAGCTACAATATGTAGCGATTTTTATAATGCCGTATTTTTATAGCACATCTTGTTTTTCGCTTCTCTTCATTTCTTTTCTTTTCTGGCATCCAAAACAGCAGCAACATTTGATGGGGGAGTGCCACATTTAGTTGTTATATGCAAAATTATAAATCTCGGCAACGTCAACCACAATCAGAACAGAGCGAAAATTTGGCAGTTGTTCAACGCTGACGCATACAAGTGTCGCCCAGGCAGCATCGAGAGGATGTCGTGGCTCCTAAAAATCGAAAACAAATTTCAACAAATTTAAAACTGAAGGTAGCAGTTCTTTGGACTGATTCTAAGACAAATTTGTATCTACGAGCAGACGAAGTAAAATGTTCTACTACGCAGATACAACAGAAAGCTTTAATTATTTCACGTGTGTGTCGAATGTTTTCTTTATTACAACCTAAACGTATATGTATTTCTTTTTGAATTTAAAAATCGTTTTAATTTCACTTTTCTGGCACGTTCCTCATACGGAAGGAAGCCTTGAAATACAATTACCGTGTTCTTGGTTTCCTTTAGAAATTTTTTCCCTGTCTTAAGGCTTCATAATAAATATCTGCCATAAAATAATTCGTACAACAAAATTTAAGTTGAAAGGCTTCAACCTTTTACTCGCTTTCAATTGTGTATCATTCGCACATATTTAATTGTTTTATATTATGTTGCACTAGCTAGAATCTAGAAGACTATATATATCCATGTCGACGAATAGCATATTTACTTTTCTCTGTGGTTGTGAAAATTAAATCACTGTTTTTATTAAAAAATTAAATCTTTTAGAATAATATTTATAGAGCCTGAAAGAACCCCTATGTTATCTCACATTTTAAAAAACCTTATAGTGTTTCAGAGTCTTTTTATTGTTTTAAGCTGATTTTTAATTTCCATAGCCATTTGATTATGCAAATCTCTCCTTTGCGGTCTCAAAGGTTCTACCAATGGAGCTTTCTCTTCTTTCAATATTATCTGCAGCTACTAGAGACCAGAATAAACAAATTCTCGCCGACTCATGTTTGTTTTTGTTGTTTATTAGCTTATCAGCATGGCAACGTATCTAATTAATTTTTTCTTCTTTCCTCTATCCTATCGATACGCTCGCTATTGTCCATGGGGCTTTGGCTCTGTATCCGGCTTGGCAGCCCACGTATGTATGTATGTATTTATGTGTTTTGAAAAATTCCCAAACCAAACTAATTAAGTCACAAATACATACGGCCAAGTTTTATCAAGCGATAAAACAACGTGAACGGAAAGCATGAAAACCAAATCAAATGGAACTGCATGGCGCTATCGATGGCCAAAAAGAAAAATAAAAACTCTGGCGCGTTATTAACTAACAAATCGGGTTACAACAAGAAATTGGAGACCGAAACCAGAATGTTGTTTAACGAGAAAAATGCGCCTAATGAATGATAGTGACACTGACTGGTCAGTGATGATAAGGCCAAAATTTGTGCACGTGTCCATAGAAGACAATACACCACATGCAAACAAATTGTTTTTAAATTTGTTATTTTAACAAGTGCCGCTGCTCCAGCGCTCATCAATCAAATCGTTCGTGTTCGGAATCGGGTTCGAGTGGTTTGAAAATATTTTTAATAATTTTAATTTTTGCGCAGTTGCTTTTGAACGTTTTCAATTTCATTTAAAGGCTTTAATTGCCGAAATCAATTCAAAAGCCAGTTGAACGCGTCAAAAACTACGGCAGCAGTACAGCAGCACCAGCAATAACAACAATAACTACAACAACAGCCACAAAAATGTTCAATAATTATTAACAAGCCAAGTTGGCGGCAGTGGTCGAGTTCATTAGCGCCGCGGGCAAAGGCAAAACTCACACGAAAATTTTATTCAAAACACAAATAAAAGTTAGGTAATTAAGACTTGTCTTCTAGTTGCACACACACACACACACACACACACACACACACATACATACATATATATGTATGTACACACGGCATTCACAAGTACTCGGGCCGGCCTAGACCCAAGTCTCTCTACAATTTTGAATTGAAAAATGTACGCGACGCGCCACCAAAAGGCGTTTTGAAACTTGTTCTACAACTTGTTTGTTCGAATGGCGATTTTTTACATACCTACATATGTAAGTTTGTGCTCGTATATGCATATGTCCATATGTGCGATTTTGCGACACATATAGACTTTTACTGCTCGACCAGAATTCTACACCAGAGCACTAGTAAGACGATAACATAAGTCGGTATATACTACGCTATATACTACTGAGGTATTCGTAAAAATGTATGTGAACATGCGATAATATTTCGAATAGATGATTTAATATACTTGGAATGTGCGTCAATTGATTGCAATTTGAGTTTGAACTCAACGATTATACTCCCCAGCTATATCACAATACTTTGTATATACATAGGTCTCAATAAATGCTGGTCTAAGCATTATGTCTGTTACTGTTACGATCGAAGGTAAAGCAGATGGCTCATATTACAAAATAAATATACCCCAAGAGAATAGATTTTGAAGGACGGAATGTAATCGAAACATCCTTAAATTTTCTCTTAAAGAAGGAAAAAAAATTGTTGCATACCATCATATTAGGGTTTGTGGTTATCAATAACTACAACAGATATAAATTTTAAGACTTTATTGCTAATTTAAATCACACAAAACAGAATTTCTTATTTTTCAAAAAAAGTTGCTTAAATGTTAAGGCTACTTAAATAATGGAGAATGTTCCCAAAAGTGTGAATACTTTTCTTACCACTGTCCCTTGTCTAATGAGCCTATCAGCATATCAACTGGAGTGGAGTGTCACTTTTGTAATTGGTCTTACTGTATGTATGTATATATGAATGTATGGCTGCACATACATACTCGCATATAAGCAGCAATCGTTGGCTTGTTTATCGAGTCGAACTCAGCTTAGCACTTTGCTTAGAAGACCACAGTAAATTTCCATAAATTTTCATGCCATAAATCAAATTGAAAGTGTTTTGCTTGCAGACGTGCACTCGTCTCTCTTATCTCCAATGGCTGTTGCTGCAGATGCTGCTGGTGGTGGTGGTGGTGTTGGTGGTGTTGGTGGTGCTAGTACTGGTGCTCTTAGCTCTCGACTCTGCTGCTGTGCATACAACAAACTAAACGTGGAGCTCTTATCAGACGTGCAGCCGCCGCCGCAGACAAACACGAATGCGAAGACGAAGACAAAGTGCAGTCAACTCGGCTGTGGCAGTAACAAAACAATTGCTAACTGCACTTCCTATACAGTCCAAAGCCCAAGAACAGAAGGGCGATGACTAAGTCTCGGCTGGCACCCCTACATGTTTTATTACTTTGGTAAACAAAACAGCAACAGACGCGGCAGAAATGGCCAAATGAGAAAGAGACATGGCTTGGGAATGTCGACGCCGACGCAAACGCAAGCGCTGCCGATGAACTCATTCATTCATTCATTGCTGACAGCAGCTACAGCCGAATCGACAGTCATTCAGTCAGTCAGTTAGCCAGTTAGTCAGTTAGACAGTCAGCCAGTTGGCGTTTTTCGTATATACATATGTGGTTGGTTTATTGACTGCTTGCTAAAAGTTCTCAACATGCTTAATGGACTTTTGAGCTGTCAAAGGTAATGGCGATGGTAAACAGCAAAGGCAACAGGAACTACAGTCAAAAGGAAATGCACAGTGAAGTAATACACAACAACAACAGCAACAGCAACATTAACATTTACAACAACGGCAGCGAAACGTGCAAAAAAAAACATCAAAGTAAAAGCAAAACATGCGGCCTGCCTCGGTTTTTTGGCTCCTCGTCTCTGGGCGCTTTAGCCATTCGCATGTATGACTAATTCGAAGCGATAAGTTTGCAAAAGTTTACAAACAAAATTCGCATATGCAAATATTCAATATCCATATGCCTGATAAGTATGTACGTTTTTACATATAGTATGTACAAAACTCATTTGCAGATACGGCCAGGTTTTGGGGCATCTAGAACAAATAGTATCAATTCAAAGGCACTTGATTGTAGCAATAAAATGTATTTTTATTTAAACACCTTTAATCAGCCTCGATAATTACGTCATTGCGTCAAAAACTGAAAACAGCTCGCCAGCGTTTTTAAGTAGCTTGGTCAGTTCCTCAGTCTGTCTGTCAGCTTGTCAGTCTGTCTATACATGGCGCTCAACGAATTTGCTGCTGATAGCACTTTTCTGAAAATGCACGTCTCACAACATTTTTACAAGCTTACTGCGTTTTCCCCCCGTCTGAGCAAAACAAATACATTCGACCGAAGCGGTGAGCAAAAAGCGGGTGTACTAACTTAATGTGCCATATACAAGTATGTAGTTTGCCTCTCAACTTAAAATGTTCCCAGATGCTTCTCGATCGTGGAAACATATGCAGTTAAAAGGCAAAAGGTGGATGGAATACTAATGGATTTACAACAGATATTGCTTTATTATTATATTTTCTTTCTTTAATTGCCATAAAGGTTGAAAATATTTGGGATTCACTAAAAAATTTAAATTACATACTAAAGCTCGGATAGTATAAATCACTCAAAAAGCATAGCACCTGTATTATATGCACACCTAATTCTGTTTTTACACGGCTTTGGTTTAACGCGGTTTGAAAATTAAAAATTGTATATATGGCTTTATTCCATTTAGCACGATTCAAAATAACATATGATCAATGTCGTTTTTAAACGGTTTTTACACGACTTTTCCTGGAACCAATCTACCGGCATTTGTCTTTCATATGTCTTTTAAGGGATACTTTGAGTGGTGAACTAAGTTTCAGTTCAAGCACCCATTATAATCAGCCAGCAAAAACGCTGTTCACGTAAACAACATTGCAATTTATATTCAAACTATATCATCCAATTCAGTTCATGCCAATCGGTTTTTATTGGGGCGCCATATCGCCGCTAATTAATCATCGACAGACCAGGCTCAACCACATGGCACATCACACCTCACGCGCCTGTCTCACCTCTGTACCTACATGTGTACTAAATGCATGTGTTCATGTAAAATTCATTGAAATCAACATACATATATACTCGTATATATGTACATGTTATCGGCTGATTCACCAATTCTAATCGGAAATGCACGAACAAAGAGAAGCAGCCCTGGGCAATAAAAATGGAAACAGAACTTGGTAATTGCAAGCCAAGAACACCAATTGAATGTGCAATGTGGCCTACGACGAACAGAAAATTTATCAATTAAGATTCCGAAATGGGTGTAAGAGTCAACAAACCACCCACATATAAACACAAATTGAAAGAAAAGAGACGCTGATGAAAACGATGAACGATGAGAGGGCAGAGGAGAAAAAGGCAAAATGGGTAAATAATTGAAAACGACAAAAAGCCAATTGCACTTCAGCGTACAATGGCCATAAATATGAAATCGTATGGTAAATTAATGCTATTATAGCGTCTAAATCCAACACACCACACACACACACACACACAAACAAAAAGCGAGAAGTAGAAGAAAAATGGCCAGAAACAACAACAGCAAGTTAGAAAAGAGCCATATTTGAAGACCTTGTACGTGTGCTGCCTACACAACCAGTCCGCTGTTTTATTTGAAATTTGTTGTGCCGGGTCTGGGTCTGGTCGGATCGGTTTGGTTTGGTTTTAGTTTTGGTCTTGGTGTGGTTTGGTTTGGTTTGGATTCGTTGACTCAGCGACTGGTTGCCAAGACAACGTCTGGCCTTTTAGTTCATATGGCGGCACTTCATTTGCATAACAAATGCAGCAGAGCACAACGGCAGGCATAGCAGTGTACAAGAGCATCTGGCGTTAGTTATTTGTACTATCCGAAAAAAAAAACTCCAAATACATGGAAAACAAACAAAATATGAATCGTTCAAAATTGTTGCGAAATTGATAGCCGCAGAGTCGCATTCATCAAGCTCGCCAAAGTCAAAGCTCGTCGCGCTCAATAAAGAAAATTTCACTCAATTAAAACACACACCTCTCGCGCTCATAAAATGCCCAATAAAAAGTGAATGTCTATCATTAAGAAATTTTGCCAACCAAATTGCCAAATTGCCAAATTACCCTGACATTATCAACGCTCCCAATCGTATCTAGCGGTGATGCTCACTGAGCTGCGGCTGTGACTGCGACTGCGACCGCGACCGCGACTGTTGCTCCGCTATTTGATTTTCGCCCCTGAGACCGTTTTTCATTTCCGCCTTTTGCGAAATTAATTGCACTTAATTACAACCGAAAAAAGAGAAACAATGTGGAAATGGATGAGGCGGTCGCAATGGCATAGCGGGCTATTAGATCACCTGTCCGACTGACGGCAGCCAAGCATGAAAAGCGAACACCCATCGTTCCCCATTCCAAAAAAAAAGGTGTGCAAATTATTATGAGACGCCTTTGACGGGTGTTACAGTCAGAAAGTAAAGGGAGCTATATGCGTTACACAATTTTTATAGCCTGTACCCAAAGGGTTAAAGGCTATACTAGTTTTGTGCGCATGTATGTAACACACAGAAGGAGGCGTGGCAGACCCCACAAAGTATATATATTCTTGATCAGGATGAGAAGCCGAGTCGATATAGCCTTGTCCGTCCGTCCGTCTGTCCGTCTGTCCGTCTGTCTGTCCGTCTGTCCGTATGAACGCAAGGATCTCAGAAAGTATAAGAGCTAGAATAACCAAACTTGGTTTCCATATTCTCCTAAGACCGAGAAAGTACGAGTTTGAGTTTTTTTTCGATGCACCCCCCCACTCCCCCGCAATTCGTGTTTTTTCTTATAACTTCCGTAATTCTCGGAATTTTGAAATCAATTTTGGTAGGTACATCCAGTTAGTACTAATGTGTCCGTGTGCCATCATGATAGGTCAATTCTGAAGAAAGTTATAGCCATAAGTAAAATCGCTGCTCATGCGCTGCCTCTGTCGGCAGCGCTGCCCGCAGCTGTTGTTGTTGCTGCTTTGGTTCAACTTTGTGCTGCATACATACACGCATATAAACACGCATAGGTACGTGATGTAAATGTATGCTGTTAAAACTAAACATAAACATATATTCTAATTTAATTTAATTAATTAATTCATTAATTTTTTTTAATAATTTAATTTTTTTTTTAAATTTTTTTATTTAATTTTTCTTTTTTGTGGAGAGTACAGGCTATTTTACTGTCGGGCTTGCTCGACTGTAGCGTTCTATCTTGTTTTAAATAGCTAACATACTGCATACAGGGACTCAAGGAAAAGCATAACATAAAAGCATGTACCAAGTATTACTTTTACACTGATGTCAAAACTTAGGTTGAACAAGATAGAACGCTACAGTCGACCAAGCCCGACAGTAAAATAGCCTATACTCTCCACAAAAAAAAAAAATTTTAAAAAAAAAATAAAATAAATTAAATTATTAAAAAAATGAATGAATGAATTAATTAATTAAATTAAATTAGAATACATGTTTATGTTCAGTTTAAACAGCATACATTTACATCACGGACGGACGGACAAGGCTATATCGACTCGGCTTCTCATCCTGATCAAGAATATATATACTTTGTGGGGTCTGCCACGCCTCCTTCTGTGTGTTACATACATGCGCACGAAACTAGTATAGCCTTTCACCCTTTGGGTAAAGGCTATAAAAATATATCAAATATTTGTATGCCATCTACACAGTTGACGATAAACATACGATAAATATACATAAACTACTATACATATAGATATGCTCATTCATATTTTTAAGAAATCTATACTTATGTTCAATATTTTAATAGAATTCATTTTAAATTTTTAGGTATTTAAATACCTAAGATATATCATTTATTATATTCGTATACATATTTTAAATTACAACAAATCAACAAAAAGTTACAAAAACTCGATAGAATAGTCTGTCACATTTTCTCGACCACGAACCCTAGCCGATTGTTTTGCATTTATTTATAATAGTAGTACGTAATTATACATAGTATAGTAAATTATATATATTAAGTTAATTTAGACAACATTTGTTTGTTTTGTTGAGTGAACGAAAATTGTTATATGTTGTGGTTTTTTTTCTAAGGTTAATTGGCAATACACTACGACTGTCACGCTGAATAACGATAGGTGTCGGGTAACTTACACAACAACAACAATAACAACCATGCCCACAGCCACACCCACGGTTGAACGTGTCAGTTATTGACAGGTATTTGACAAAAAGCATTAACTAATAAGCCGCAAAATGGGAATTGCCAAAAAGGAATGCTGAGTCTTACGCATTTTTCTAAGCTGACGCGTAAGCTTGTACGAGTACGTGTTGGGGGACTCATTTCTATATTCAATAATGCCGCCCTTATTCAAAGCCATTAGTCAGAAAAAGTGGATTTGTTGTTGTTGTTCTGATGTGTTTGCATTTTCCCCATTGATTTTTTTATAAGCGAACTACGTCTCGAATAAAAACAAACACGAGCGTTGAGCGTTGAGCAGCGAGTCAGCTATTGCAAATATTCATAGCATGACAAAAGGTTAATTATGCAGCCCGGGAATCTTGCGATTTCCTAGAGTAAATCAAAGAGCGAGTCGACAGTCAGTCAAGCAGTCGGGCAGTCAAACATTCAGTCAGTCAGTCAAACAGTCAGCTAGTCTGTCAGTCAGCTCGTCAATCATTTGTGGCGTTTGCGCTTTACATGAAAATCGTGTTTGTATTTTTTGTTTTT
The DNA here is from genome assembly GCF_003285725.1 of Scaptodrosophila lebanonensis. Classification (NCBI taxonomy): domain Eukaryota; kingdom Metazoa; phylum Arthropoda; class Insecta; order Diptera; family Drosophilidae; genus Scaptodrosophila; species Scaptodrosophila lebanonensis. Next base: position 16,234,015 of record NW_022060538.1, read on the forward strand.
AACATTTTCACTGCATTTTTACAACCAAAGCCAACAAATTTTTTGACAAGCAACTGACAGAAATTGACAAGCACGAGCAGGAATGACCGTTTAATGTATGAGACCACAGGGACCATAGACATAGAGTCCGGCGGTCCATGGACCAGCCAGCCAGCCAGCCAGTCAGCCAGAACTGAATGTGAAAGATGGTTCCAGCTGTGAAAAGGTCAACATGCGCGGCCTAAACAACAACACCAACAATATACATGCATATGTACATAACTATATACAAGACATGCTGTGCCCTGCTTGTCGTGCCATGTTGCCTCACTTTTCATAGAAAAGAAAAGTGTAGCTGGCCTGAGAACCAACAACAAAAAGCCATTGCTGTGTATTATGTATATTCTACAGACCAAATCACTAGGTATTGTCACTTGGAAAAGTAAGCTAATATTGACAAATTAAATGCAGGTTAATGTGTCTTTAGAGTGCGGCCTCATTGTGCCCCATCCCCCATTACAACAGCACTAGAAAGTACACATATAGGTATCTATGGGTGTACTGGCTAAAAAATCGAATCTGAATGATTGTTTTAGGTTCCAAACATTGGTTTCTAGTTACAGTTCCCGATTTGAGTTTCAGGTAAGGTTAGGGAAGTATAAATGAAAAAATATCGTTTTGTGGCTAGTCAGTATTTGCAACTGCTGTTCAGTAGTTATTTTGATCAAATGTGATTTGTTGTTAAAGTTCTTTTCTTTTCAATTGGTATAGAAAAATAAATGATAAATGCATTTTAGTGTTTCATACCTATGTATATTCCTTAAATTATAGAAGACTTCTATTATAAAATAATATTTATTTCGCCAAAATTAGTTAAGTACCTTGTTGAAATTTTTATATTGATTTCTTAGCTGTTATTGCATTCGAAGAAATCTGCAACACACATGAGGGCGTGGATTTTGTTCAGCACCATGAAATAATGAGAAAAAACACACATATGTATATGTACATACATATGTCCGCGTGTTTTCGAACTAAAAAAATAAAACCAAAAAACAAAAACATGCACATATGTGTGTAAAAACTAGCAGCCAAAGGCAAGGCAATTCAAAAGTCATTGAGGCGCAAAAGTCAAGCATAAATATTTCAGAATATGCTTGTTGGCTCCGGGTTTGACTTCGACTCAGACATCGGCAGCGACATCCATTTGGCCCTAGCACTTGGTCTACGTCTCCCTTTCCAACTGCCTGCCCTGCATACGCTATGTGGCATAATTTGGTGAGAGTTCGAGTTCAACAGCTGAAAAACAACCACAGGCCCAACAACAATAGCAATAGCAATAGCAACAACAAGAACACGAGCACATTAACTTGAAATAAGAACAACACCAACAACCACAACAGCTCCGATGAGATGCGACCCAGAGCGGAGAGCAGGGAGCAGAGAGCCGCCAGCTACGCGCAATAGACAGCACAGTCGAGATCGACGACGACGACGCTGATGACCTCAGTTAAAAATAAATAATACTTTACATTGTTTGGAATTAGTTGCTGTTTTTGGTTGATTGTTGTACACATGTTAAAGTCTGTAGGTATGTAGATATGTACATACTATATGTTCATAAATAAAGACTATGTAGTAGTAGTGTGTTATTCATTAAAGTTCAGGGTAGCGCTCAGTGTCGCCAACATGGGGCGCTCTGCATACAAATCATGTTGTCAACTGTGCCCATGAGGGGGGAGGAGATGGCTGGAGGATGTGTTTTGTGTAAATTCTTGTACGACACTTAACACACACGAAATTGATGGATCTGCAAATGATATATTGGTATATACATCTAGGGGCCGTTCAACTGCTGGGTGTGTGGATTTATACTATGTTCTGGAAAGGAGGGAAAGTGCGAACTATTTTTTTATTTTTACTAAACTACAAACAAACCATAAACTGATAGCATAAGAATCGCAGCGAAAGGTTAATAAGCGTCCAATCTTATACCCTTTACAGAAAAGGGTAAGAGTATACTTACATTTATTTATACTAATGTGTAGCAAAAAGGGACCATAACGAAGAAATAGTAATTTCAAATGGAAAATTATATAGTACACGTTCGTATACTCGCGGTCCATTAGCATGGAGAAATGCAGTTTTTGCAGTGCGCCTCAAGGAGGGGACCTAGGTAAGTTCTTAGCTCGTTTTAAATTTAGATAAGCAGGAAAAATAAATAAGACAAATCTGAACACTACTGCATACCTACGAAAATAACGAAATTTACTTGCAGTATTTCTGGAATACTTTAAATGCTTCATATCCACATACATCTGACCAAGAATATTGCCATTAAAAATACTTTTCTTTTGTCGTTTACTGTTAAGAAACACAAATTCGAGAGGTGAGCAACTATAAGGAAAGTTGAAAACATTTATTTGTTTTTGTCAACAAATATAGGCTGTCGAAATGGGAAGATACAATGTATAAATTTATAAAGTTATTTAGGACTTTCGCTAAGCGATATTGACTCTGGGAACATTGGGAACATTCAAAAATAAATAAAGTCTCGTAGAGCAGTGCATATTTCAGTTTTATTTACCTGAATTTGCTGTTAAATTAAACAGAGTGCTCGCACAAGTGTTTCTTTATGGAGCTTAACAAAATATAAACAGAACAGCGATGAAAACGAGTTTAATATGCACACATACGCATATACATACATATATATGTATGTATGCATATGTGTACATATATACATGTACGAGCATGTGCAAGTGACGCAGCTATGCTGTAAAAAAGGGCACACAAATAACGGGCACCATGATGCCAGCTCCCACATATGTATACTGTTCTTTCAAAGAAAGAGCTGAATCCACTTAATCCACTCACTTCCTAGTCTCTACTAGCTATGACGCATGCAAATCAATGCGATAACGAAATAAAATAATAATGAAATCAAGTGTAGTGTTTATTTGATTAACAAAACACTCTCCACCACAGCCAGTCGGCCAGAAACATAATGAATAACAAACTATTCCTACTGTAACATACATACGAGTACAAACATACAGACATATAGAATGCATGTATGTATATATTTTTGTGTGTATGCACCCAGTGCAATGGAAATAAACAAGAGACCCCGGAGAGAACTATACGCATACGCAGTTGAAAACGATTATGATTTATGAGTTTATGAATCAAAAATGCTGACAATCGAAATTGTCCAAAACGAAAAACAAATACATACATAGCTCGAGTGGCGATCAAGCGGAAATGCTGAAAGAATACAGCAACGGTCTGGGGCACTGAGATAAAGTCGGCGGGTCGGCCAGTCGGTCGGTCTCTCGTCTTTAGCATGTGCATGTATGTGTGTGTGTGTGTGCGAGTAATGAAAGCTATGAGGCAGATAATGTGCTTGTCTATGCGTATGTGTATGTGCAACTAACTAACTGTAAACATATATTAAATAGGTTATCACTATCATTCCCAACCTGGTCCGAGACCGCACACATGGCAGAGGAAGCACCAGAGACAAGATAAAACGGCTCAACTAACTAAAAAAATAAAAGCAAAATAAAAGGAACGACAATTGTGAGATAGCGTTGAAACGTCAACGTCTGTCAGAGACTTCTGGGTCTGTCTCTGTCTATGTCTCTGTCTCGGCAGCGTCTCTATCTCCACATGTGTGCTATATACTCATAGCATGCCGGTTTCGGCATGTGCTGAACCGCATGCGGGTGAAAGTAAAAAGAGCCTACTAGACCTTAAAATGGTTCTATACACAAGAATTGTACTTGGTGGCCCAAGAAATTTGTTTATGCAGTAATTGCGAATCGTAAAGAGTGGAACTCTGTATTTACCTTTTTAACGCGTTTGCAGCTGTCGTAGAACAGGTAAATTGATGTCAACTTTCAATGAAGTAATTATTCTTTGTTTCTTTTTTTCACAACACAATCACTTGATGCCAATATTTGAAATTTATTCAACTAATTTTGAAACTCAATTGGTTTTTCCAAATATGTATTTGAATTTCTATTATTTTTCAACCAGCTTGAACATGTTGTTTTTCAGGTAACAGCAAATTAAAAATGTGCTTTGTTGTTGTAGAAATGCACAGAAAAATAGAAGCTAACAACGCATGCAACTTCTCTCTGCACTTCCAGCTATGTAGATATGTACATATGTATGTATTAAACGCACGCACACACACATACACTTTATCGTAAACAAACAGATTTTTACGCACTATTTAGCTTTATTTCTTTTTGTTGTTGCTATTACAGCTCGCAAGCGGGCTGTTTTATTTTTTCAAATTTTTCTTTAAATAATTTATTTTTGAAAAGCTCGCCCAGTATGGCGATGACAAACGACGCGTTTGTTTTGTTTGCTATTGCAATTTCCGCGCACGACTACGAACAAATTTATTTGTTTATGTATGTATGTAGTAGTTGGCTTTGGTGCACAACAAACACTTCTATTTATTAATAAACTTTAGCACTGCTATCGCTATCGTTTTGTGTCTGTGTGTTTATCGCATGTGTTTTCGTTTCTTCGTTTTGTTTTGAAAATTCGTTCTGCTTTTCTGGCTTCGTATTCTGTTTACACGCTCGCTCGTTCATTGAGAAAACCTAGACGACCGACCGACGACACAGCGACGACCGACATAACTTCCACCCGTTAACGAGTCTGTTTAGCTTGGCAACCATTTGCCGACTGAAACGGATCGATCGTGCTCGTGCGGCGGCGCACACGCACATGTTGGCAGCAACATGTTCGATGCGAACATTTGGTTCGATGGCCTCTAGAACCAAATAGGCCCCTGCGATTAAAACTGGCGGCGGGCTGGGTTGGGGCCAGGGACGGATCGGGACCCGAAACCGAGACTGACTTTTCATCATCGAAAGTAAAATTTCCACCTGCGGCGTTTTTGTGTGTAAATTTACACACTTTCGACTGCAAACAACAAACTGCCGGCACTGACTTTGCCCCTGTCTCTGCCGCAGCGACTGCGGCTGTGGCTGCGGTGATAAAACTGCGTGCCTAACTCTCAGATGGCTTATTTAGTGTGCGCACATTGTTTAGTTCTGGATTTTATGGGGCCCCAGAATGGGCAGAACGTAGTCATCTCGGTTGCATCTTGCATCGCGGTCTTTATCGCGGCCTTAAATCTTCCAACGCTTATCAGTTTCAGTTGGAGTTAGATGGTCTCTTTGCATGTCATGGCTTATCTGGCCGCACTTAATGGCTTTCTAAGCATTTTACAGCCAAGAGACTGTTGGTAAGTTTACCGTGTGGCACCAATTTCTAGGAAGGCAACTTAACACTTTCATTGTCTTAATTAGATTAGTTAGCAGTCTATGTGTGCACATTGGGATTTACTTGTATAACAGCTTTCGAACGCAGCCACATCTGAGACTCACTTCAGGCACACTCACAGACATTTTAATTAAGTTGAAAAATATTAAGTTTTGAATTTTTGTGTATTAACTAATCGGCGACAACAAAAATTTTTGATGAGTTGGCTATTAAGTGCGTGGCGCAAATGTTGCGCCTTTGCCTTGACACCGCTTTCCCTAAACCGGCGAGTCCGGTTCTCCCCCAGCACCCTGGCCTCTGACCGAGAACGTACAATTCGCAATATTGCTTCTCCCGTGCCCTTCCAGAACTTTCTCAACGAGGTCCGTCTTGTGGCCCTAGATGATATGGGTAAGAAAAGGTCCTACACTTTTGTGTGAGTTTGAAGAATGGCGTAAAAACAAAATTATTCATTTAAGGTAAGGAGCGAATGTCGTTGCGCGAGTCCTCGATGATGCGCAGGTCTGCCAGTCGCCTCTGGGCGATCATGCCCGAACACAAGAAGAATCGATATCGCGAACTGGCAGCGAACTCCGAACGTACGCGCACTATTTTGCTTCGGGCCAAGAGCAAGGCCAATCTAAATGATATGCGTAAAATAGAGATGACGCAGGTTCACAAATACCCAACTGCTCCTCCCCCAAAAATTGACGAGCCGGTATGCCAGTCCACCAGCTTGGACCTACAAGCGCATATAGAAGATCTAATGGCACCGCCAGTAAAAGAGTGGATAAATGAAAACTACGATGAGTATGGCGTTGACCATAGCCAATGGGTGGTGGGGGGTGACCATTATCGCCACTCACGCTCTCGTGAGAGAGTAATCCCAAAACAAATGGTAGAACCCTTCCTAAGTTCCAAAAGGTCGTCATCTTTTCAGCCCCTGAAACGAACACCAAGCCCCATGCCCATCCTGTCTCGACGTGCCCAGAAGCGCAAGCATCCATCTAACTCCGATTTAAAGTTAATCGCAGACAGCGATACAAAGAAGGGCTCAAAACTACAGAAAAGGAGCAGCAGTGACAGCGCAAGCTCCAACATATTTAAGGCCATAGTCAGTAGAACCCCGGCAAACAAATCACGATCTAAGAGAAGTGGCAGTTCCATTTTGATAAGACAACGCAGCAAGGATGGGTCCACTAACTTGAGCCCTGAAAAGCCGATGATATCACCGACCAGGCAACCAGTACAACAAAGATTCAATAGGGAAGATGCAGTGGGTCGCAAAAAGCGACGAACGAAGCGAAGGCCAAAGAGCAGTTTGAAGAGCAACCCACCAACTCCTAAACGCAGTGGTAATCACATTATCCAACCAAAGCCTAAGGCTACATCTAGGCCAAGTTTAGAAGACACAATCAGGGAGACGATTCTCTCATATCCGTCCAGAAAAAAGCGCACCAGCCATAAAAAGCTGAAGTCCGAATTAGAATTCATGTATCAGTAATTATTTGCAATCCTAAATCATACGATGTAAACCAATAAAATTTTTTCGTTTTAAGTACAATGGATAGACTCAAATTTCTGAACGGACTTTTCAAAACAAATATCTCCTAATTATTAAGAACTCTGATAATGGTATTTCTTTAGTTGGCGGGATTTGTATAAAATCTATGGATTTGCATATACTTTAGATTTATTTCTTGTAAGCAATTTTTGGCCCGCAAGGCAATCGTTGTCAAAACTCATTAATAAGCTTGTACATATAGAACAATTTATCAGGATTAGCTAAAGATATGCCATGTCAATGCCCTGTCCATCTCTCTTTCTCTCTTTTGATTCTTTTATCCACATGCTTCACACTCTGATCTTTCCATTCAGTATTTTGTGTGAAGGCACTAAGAAGTTGGTTTGCTTTCTGCTCATCTTTTTTTGTTTGTTTGTGTTTTTTTTTGTGTATTTCTGTTTCGTTCCCTTCGCCGGTTTCATAACAATTTCAGGGTGTGTTGCGCGACCGCATCCTTATCAAAAGTGCGCATCAACGTCACACACACAGACGTGTGCGCGTTCCTTCTCGAGGCCCGGCTTTGAAATCGAAACCACTGTCGGCAGCAATGCGATCCATTGTTTTGAAATCTAAGCTCGCAGTCGCTACGCACTGCATTTTGATCGATAGCGTCTGTCTGCGTTTTTGTTTGTTTCCAATGAAAACCAAACAAGACGCTGGCATCAAAGATGCTGCGCAGATATATTCGTGCATATTTTGAATAGTTTTCAATGCCAAAGCAGCACGCAACGTGTGCTGGCCGCCCTTTTTTCAAACACCTTTATATACTCTTTCTACACTGCTACCTCTAAAACCACTTCAAAATCCACAAGGTATTGATTGTATCTTAGGTAAATTCAGCATAAAAGAATGTGTTTAACAAATTCCCTATCTTAGCTTTTATAAAGCCTTGAGGAACTAATTGAATAAGACCCAAGCCTTTTACAGATTACCAGGTGTGTGTGGACCCACTCCTCGAGAATCTCTTACTATTCCATTATTATTCCAGGATCGACGACCCAAAACAACCGTCTTCAGATTGTCAGAAAAGAAGAATGGAATGCTAGAAGTAAGTGGTTTTAAGACAACAGCTATTTTTTTTAAAACAATTTTTAATGAAAAATTTGGTTTAAGAAAACATTTTTGGTAAATTTATAATTTTAATGATCATTAAAATTACCTTAACTAAGAAGTATATGAAGATAACGTTTACATAACAAGAGGACATATAGTTTTTAATAGGTAGCCATTACGCAACTTCCTCTTGTACTACGGAGCTCTGGTGGGAATGCATTATTGTGAGGCGGCAGTCGTTCATCCAACCCTCTGTTTACTTCCCATGCCACACCAGCAGCTTCGTTTTCATGTCGTAAAATCTGCACAGCGCAAACAATTTTCATTGCTTGCTAAACGCACTTTTCTCTTTTGCATAAATAATGCAAATAAACGCAGTGCGGCGCATAAACACAGTTATATATTTGAGCTCCGCAGTTGGGGGCCAATAAAGTTGTATGGCCATTTGCGCATGGGGTTTTCCAAGCGGCCAGTGAAAAGTGCCATAAAAAAGGCAATGCTCGCGCACTCACAGCCTGCAATCGACGGTGTCGTCGGCGACATCGTTCTGTTAATGGTCTCACTGTCTCCAAAACGTTTGGCAGCTGCCCGCTACTCCCACCCGCGACCCCCCCAAATGCATTTGCGCCAATTGCCGGCTGATAAGTCAAGTTTTTATGGCCGCAGAGCGAGTGCGCGCACATTTAACTTGATTATAAACGACGGCAATGCTGGCATATAAAATCGCTTTTCATTATGACACAGGCATGTGAAATTAATAAGCGCAAAATCTCACTCAAGTTCGTTGCCTAAGTCTTTTGTTTACTGCCAGCCTACCACACTGCCTGGCCCAGACTCTGTCTGCCCGCTGTGTTTGTTTTGGCCAAACAAAATCAAATGCGCTTAAAATGTCCATTAATTCAAATTGATTCTAATCGGGTTGGGCTCATTAATCTAAGCGCCACCCCACGCATATGCACATCCTGTTCCAGCACCGGCCCCACCTCTAGAAACTCCATCTGCCACCTGCCAAGTGCCAACTGCGGCTGGCGGCAAATGCATTTCTATTGCCAGACTCTTTATTGATGAGCGCTTTTATGCGAAACTCGCCAACAAATGCGTGATTAATGAACTAACTAGGCGATATATGTTGGGAGCACGCACTTGAACTGACTCAACAAATTCTGTGACAAATACCTAAGCCACAATATTTATGACTTTAGCTCAATTAATGCCAAGCAGGTAGGAATGCTATGCAGGCACAATTCGTCCTTTTTAGTATGACTTCCGCTTGGCAGCCACTTGTTACTTTTCTTAGCAAACAAACAAACAAACAAATTTTAAGTGCTATTTGCCCGCAAAGATAAGCTGCCAGGTACATGAAAGAAACTTCTTCAATTAAAATGCCAGACACCAAACAAGTGTTTGCAGTGGCCATCTCATAAACTCTATATTGCCATGAACCAGGTTCTAACATGGTTACATAATTGCTAGGGATTTGTTCCCGGTTTTGAAATTCATATCAGATAATTACGAGTAGTTGTATCCTTCAAAAAAATGTCAAAAGAAGTAGGTAAGACAGATTGGTATAGTAAGAGGAATTCGTGGCCTCCAGTATCTCGTAGTGATAGCCAGTAAAAAGAGATGACGTAGTATTATTATTTTCAATATTTTTTAGTATTTTATATTTTGATTTTAGAGAAGTATTTAGGAAGTAAAATTTTTGTTATGTATGTGTGTGTGTATTATTAAAAATAAATACGTTAATAAGTAACTTAAATCAATTTAAAGAAACGTTGTTTTTTTACGACTTAACCATTAAACGGAACCAAATCAATCTTTTTTATTTTCTTTTAAAAATAAATCGAAGTACTTTTTGAAAATAGTATTAATTTATACTATACTCGTAAATAGCTTTTAGAACATAGAAGTTTTAAGTATCATAAAAATTTTTGATTACACTTGTGTTCTAAAAACTGATCAGGGAAAATTTTTTTTTGCGCTCTCTCTAAAAGGCAGCTCCATTCAGGTGCTTCACGATCAAATTGGTTTCTGGTTTATGAAGAATTAGTAATTCTCAAAAACGAGGAAGGTGTTGTTGTATACAACAACATTTTTAACTTTCCCTCCATTTGACTCCCTTCGAAGTTTAAGAGTACAGACGTAGTTTTCTATGTTAAAACTTAAACAAATACTACTTCAAATATTTCGAAAGATGGAGCGTTTTGTGTAGCAGTTGTTGGCGTTAAAGAATTTGTAAAAGTAAAGACAACAAAAACAGTCGACTACGCAGAGGAAACTTCTTATGCAAGCGCGCTTCAAAGTTGAAATCGAAATTATTGTTGCCACCTTCGGGTTTTGGTCAAGACTGCGTGGTCAAAAAAGGATTCGACATTAAACGCCAATGACAACAAATAAATCAACATGACAAATGAGCGGCTTGGGGAAGTGGAACAGGCCGGGAGGCAGGCAGGCGGACAAGCAACCCAAAATTCTCCAACAACATCAAAAACATGCCCTGTACTTGCCGCAACACATGCTGTGGTAACATTGCGGCCCATTGTTAAACATGCTACCACAAACCAATAACAAAAAACCGATTCAAACAAAGCACAAAAAATCTGCATAAATGGGTCAGCAAGAGCGGCGGCGGCAGAGGCAGAGGCAGCGGCATTGGCTTTGGTGTTGTACTTGTTACGCCTGCCTGAGCGCTCTAGCAACTGCCAACCAGCAACTGGCAATCGGCCACAATTGTCGATTGCAGTCATCGCAATGCATTGAAAGTTTTGGCAGCTCTCCGAACCCGCCTGCGCCCGCAGTACCACTAGTTAGCTGCCACATCAGCGGCCAAAGCTTTTGCCTTTGTGGCTTGTTAGCTGTTGCTACATTTTGACGCTTTTCGAATTTATGTGGCCGCCAAGTCACGGCTAAGTGGCTATCAACAGCGGCCTGCCCCAACACACAATTCAGGGAGCTCATTTCTCCACAATTTTTACGAAGTGCTAATGCAAAGCATTCGATACATCTGCTAAGTTCAGAGTCACCATCAAAATTGGCAATAGGTGGCGCTGTCAACAATTTAGCTGCAATGCATGGGCTGCGCCAGTGTGCGGTGAGTGCCACCCATAGACGGACTCGAGCTGCGGGCACAGTGGGACAAGAGCTTGACTTGTGTATCTAATTTATTAGGCTTATATTTGAAGATTAAAATAAAATATAGAGACAATTCAATTGAACATTTCTTAAAAGATATGCATAGTATGTACACGTATGTATATTTGAAATTTGAAAATACAAGCAAATAGATCCAAACACGCCTATTTAGGGCTGCCAGTACTAACAGGAAGGGAATATATATTTAAAGAAAGTAAATACGCAAATTGTATTATAACTAAAAATGAATGCTGAAGTCTTTGCACACATAAGCCGAAATAGAGATTACATCTACGGCTTTGACTTCCTTTAGAGCTAGCCTTTCTCTATGAAATTTATAAGAGAACAACTCATCACATTAAACTCAGCAAGATTATATATTCCACGCTTTCTTATGTGAAGTAAATGAACGTATGCTCTTTTGCATTTGGGTACAAGTTATTAAAATTCCAGTCTCCCAATAAGCTATTATTATTATCCTATCCACGCTTAGCTCCTTTTTCACCAAAGACCAAATTGATTGTAGTATTGCTGCGAAAAAAATGGGAAAAATCATTCCTTTGAATTCATTTAAGGATAACATATTATATTTGAAATTGAAAATACAAATTAAGTTCTCAATATTGCAAATAAACTTCTTAAGTCATCTATTCCAGTTCGTTCAATAGAAGAATCTCGGATCTGTCTAATTTTTGTTAACATGGCGTATTCGACAATGCAGGGATAAAAACCATGTCATTTAAATATACAGAAGTATAAATGCATGTACCATAATAAATTTGATATAAAGCGCCAAGATAACGCCTCTTCAGATAATCATTGTTTCCACATAATGCATTGTTGTTGAGTATGAAGACTCTACCCGCGATTTTTGTGTCGAGACAGTTTAGGACGACATCGCTTTTATAAAAGATTGCCCGTGTCTGCTTTAGCGTGTATTGAAAATAATTGCGCGACGCCATCTAGTCTGCCAAGACTAACGGACTAATTGCTTTGCCGACCGAAACCTCTGACTATAATTAAAAAGCCATGGACGTCATTTCATAGTTGCCACATAAATCTAAAGCTCGCGGGAAAACTCAGCCAACATGCCGCCGTCGCTTGTGCCACCACGCGCTCGTTTTGAAATCATAATTCTGCGCCAGTCGCCGCATTGCTGAGTTGCCAAGTTTCTCAGCAGCTGGAGCATTGCTTTTCGACCAGTTTGCTCAGATCGTGAGCTTGGCTTTGTTTTTCGCGCTTAACCAGCTTACAGTAGCTGGGGTACTTGAATGGCCCCAAGCTCTGGAAAAGTTGTGGGGCATCCGTCTCTGTAATTAGGCGCTCATAATTAGCGGAGCTGAGCGATTTTTATTTTTCTTATTTTTGCATGCTGGGGAAAAGTGTTTCTGCTTATTTAGAAAGTTCGCAATATAGTAAGTTACTAGCGCGATAAAATTTAATTAGATATTGCAGACACCTGGTCTGCTGTGAAAGACTAACGTTGCCAGCTTGTGTGGAATCTGTGCTGCTCTAATGAGACAAGCAGGGGAAGTGATGCGTGGGTTTCTGCTTAGCCGTTTCCGTTGCATTGTGTCGCATGCGAAACTTGTAATTTACAGAAACCCAGTCGAACAACAATTCGAGTGGCCTTGATCGTAACGATTGCAACAACAACAGCAACAGCAACAGAAAAAGCAACAACTGCAACGAAGCGCAGCAAAAACTTTTAATGCTAATGTTAATGTAAATGTTGCAACGTTTGTTCTGTTGATTATTTTGTTTATTTGCTTTAAAAAGTGTTGAGCAAAACAAAATCATAAAACTCAAGCACGAAAAGCATAAATTGCAAACTGAGGTCGCACTTAACCCAGTTTGTGCCTCGCTCGCTGCAAGTGCAGTCGCCATAGCCATCGCCATTCGTTGCGTGCCTCGCGTCTATTGATTGCAGTGCACAAGATGTTCCGCCGAGCAAGCGATAGAGTTGGCGATAGCCTCAGGTGATCGGGTCGTTGCTAAGGTATAGTAGTACGAGTATACCTAGTTGTTGCTATTGTTGTTCAGCTGCTGCTCTTGCTGCTGCAACCTGGGCTAGTGGGCCGGGCAAGTCGTCGTTTGCACTACTGACACACACAGAGACATGCAGAGATTTGAGACTTGGTTCTTATAATTGCTTCGCTTGTATTGAACAATAAAGCTACAGTTAGACGTCCTTGCACAGACTCAGACTCAGGCACGTGTTTTTAAATAAAGTAGTACGGCCAAGCCCTACTTGTAATTACCCATCGGTTTTTATACTCTGTACATAAAATGTGCAAAAGTATATTAGGTTTGCGGTAGCTGAAAATGTAACAGGCAGAAGGAGGCGTGCCAGACCCCACAATGTATATATATTCTTGATCAGCATGACAAGACGAGTCGATCTATGTCTGTCTGTCTGTCTGTCCGTCTGTCTGTCCGTATGAACACCTGGATCTCAGAGACTATTAGAGGTAGAGACACCAAACTTTGCACAAAGATGCGTTACGTGTGTACGCTGTGCAAGTTTGTTTTATTTTTTTGATTAAACTGACTGCGAACATGCTTACACAGACACGAATATACGAGCATAAACATACATACACTTACATAGACGCAATTGCTTTGTATATGTGCAATTACGTGAGTACGAATACCAAAAGAGGTAAAATCGATCAAAAAATTATTCTAAACATATGTACAGAGTATTTCAAAGTCGGGACACCCGACTTTAGCTTTTTTACTTGTTTGACTTTGATTTGGGTACAAATGTTTTAAGTAGGAAACACACGAATTCCTAAGGCCCAGAGAATTAAGAACGCTAAAAATTCTTTATTTTCCAACGGATTATCCCTATAACGAAAATATGACTTGATTTGTGAATAATTGTATTTTAAATAACAATGTGGTTAACTATCAGGGGCTATCATTGTATGTGGTTGGTTAGTTGTACACGTTCCAGTTAGTAACCGGTGACAACTAAAAGTACAACGGAATTATAGAAGAGAGGCAAAACAACGAAATGATGAAGGTGGCAAAAATAAAGTGAACGGCAAAACAAGCATCGAGTTCCGCGAAATTATGAGAAGCGACACCAACGGAGGCAAGAAGTGCAGATAAAGGTATTACGAGTGGCTTGTGAAACAATCGATGAGAGTTCGCCGCAAAGGACAGTCAGTCCACGAAATTCGAAAACTCCCATTTTTATAGCCGGTACCCAAAGGGTAAAAAGCTATACTAGTTTTGTGCGAATGTATGTAACACACAGAAGGAGGCGTGGCAGACCCCACAAAGTATATATAATCTTGATCAGGGTGACAAGCCGAGTCGATATAGCCATGTCCGTCTGTCCTTCCGTCTGTCTGTATGAGCGCAAGGATCTCAGGAAGTACAAGAGCTAGGTTCCCCTAAGTTTATTTTCTATTCTGATCGATACTTATTCGATCGTGTCACGCATTGAAATAAAGGAAAGAATGTTGTTCTAGGGATATCGACAAAAACAAACTCCAAATTGTTGTCCATTCTTATATATATAGTTGTATGTTTTCGGTTTATAAACCTGAATTTCCATATGCTTGATTGCAGTTCGCTTGTCACGCACCCATCTCTATTTCACACATGCAGTGAGATTTGTTTCTAATGTATACCTGCGACTAAGTGCGAAAATTTTAAATGTGATTTTAATGCTTTTATTGCGTGTGCGGGACGAGCAAAACACTCTGACTTCAACGATGGAGCGTATGACTGAGCTCGAGCTATATTTCAAGCCAGGCACCACACGTCGCATGAGTAATATGCACGGCAGCTGACAAAATAAACAGCAACAACAACTACAACTACGACTACAAATGGCAACGGCATATTCAAATGCAACAAAACAATTTTACACACGCAAGCCAAACATTTGCTGCCACACATTTCACAAATCAACAGACTTATCGGAGGCATTATCACTTCGGTGGCCCACCCTCTCTCCCCCCTCAGCTGTCAAGATACAAACACCGAAAATTGTATATGTACATATTAGCTTGTAGTTAAATACGAGTACGAGTATGTGCGGTAGCACATGACAGCAGGATGTAACACACCCGCCAAAGCACAACCCCGACACAACAACACCAGCAGCAACAACAACAACAACAACAAGACATCACACAACGACAGCAGCGGAGGGAGTGGGCTGGCGCGTCGGCAGCTGCAGGAAGCGGCTGCCGATCAGCACACTTGCACATGCAAATGCAGCGTCCGACTGACAGTGGCATAGATAAGAGCGCATAACTTAATCGCCAGTGGCCAGATAAACGGATAGGCAGTCTGGCAGCAGGACAGGGCGTTGAGGGCGTGTCGGCTCGGCTCAGATCAGCTTCTCTGGCTGGCAGTAAGGCGCGCCGTTTAATTTATATAAACAAATTTCATAGCGCCTGGCATTCGACCTAATAAGATTCATGTTGGTCAGTCAAATATTAGGGTTACCCGAAAATCTTCCAGCAAGCTCAAACATATGGTTTATTATTAGTAATAATTTTTCACATCTTTTCTTTTTAAGCAATTTTGTTCTAATGTCCTTAAAATCAAAAAAGTTTTCTTTTAAAAACTATTTCTTCCCCCGCTACAGAATTTCGTCAATACTGTCCAAATTTTTAAACCAACATAAACCAAATTTGCACACGTAATATACATACAATTATCTACTTACTTCTTTAAATCGGTCAATGGTATCAAAAGTTATTAACGAAACAATTTGACTCCGGTACTACTCTTCTTCTTGTTATTGCTTCTGCTAGGTGCGCATTTAATAGAGTGCCGGAATTTTGGCTAGGTACAGGTTATTTCACTGTGAGCCCGACAGTTACTTGGCTGTAGCGTTCTCTCTTGTTTTCTATCTTTTTGATGCGGAGTTCAGTCTGTCCATCATCTCCTGTTCTTTCCCTTGTTATTTGTTTTAACAAATGTATGGCTAAGTGTCCGAGGAGGCTTCTACTTCATTGGACCTACATATAGTACTTAGTTGTTGATAAGGATATATGTATGTATATTTGAATATGACGTAATATTATTATTAATACTATAGATGCTCTACACTCTCTGATCTGAAAAATACCGCATAATTTAAAATGGTCACCCTAAAGGTATGTAGCACAATCTCCACTGATGTACAGTTAGAGAAACGCGCCAGGTTGTCTGTCGTTACTGGCTGCAAGTGTTGCACATTGCACAGATGCCAGCACCGTGATACAAGCTACCATAGCGCCCGAGAGGCCAACAACAAAAACAATGGTGGCAGCTGCTACCGATGCAACCGCCGCCGTCTCTAAAACATAATCTCTGGCGATATCTTTGCGCGCAGCATTCGTGTGGCTTCCTTGGACGCCGTTGACTCTGCCACCGCCACCGCCATCGCCATCGCCAAACCGTCGATTCCCCCGCGACTAGAGAGCGCCTGTCTAAGTAGCTGTCTGTTTCATTTTTTTCCTTGCTCTGAGGCCTCGGGGTTTATGGTTTAGTTTGCTTTTTGTGATTCAGCCTCTCCGTTCGCGGGTTGCTGCTGCTCCTGCTGCTGCGAATGTTGCCGCTATTGCTGGTGTCCGTAACTAATAAAAATTTCAATTTGTACGCTAAACGGTTATTGACGTATTACCGCTTCGCCGGGCCTGGCTTTCCACATACCCTGCCAGTACAGCCAGTAGACAAACTAAGTATCATGTGCGCGCTCAGGCACGGGGCACATGGCACGAGGTGCACAGAAGGGGGGGACAAGGCAACAAAAAGTAGCAGCGACGCCTTTAGTTATTGTTTCTGTTGGTGCAGCAGCAACGCCTTCAAATGTTTTATTCATAGCAAAAACAACGAAAATGCATCGCACAAAATCAGAGGTAGTTGAGCAACATCTTAGGCAGCGGCTGCGAAGCTTTCGCCGACCAGCTAATGCCACCCCGCTCATAAAACATTGCCAAATTGAATTCAGAGCTGCCAATTTTTAGGCAGCAATTATTTAAAGTGAATTGTAGCCACACTGCCTCAGTCACAACGTCCTTGACACTGTTCGCACTTGCAAGCAGTCTTCAAGTGAATCAAACAATCAAATAATTCAACACATTTCGGCTCGGCGCACCTGTCGAAAATCTTAAAGCAAAGAGCAGCGCAAACAGCTCGTCTAATCATGCTAATTTCCATATCCGGCTGTAGCTTAATTATACATCTCTGCACGCGCCTCTACGCGAAATTATTGTCTATCTCTGCACCAATTACAGTAACTGGCTTAATTACATATGAAGGCCGGGTACGCGACAGGAAATGTGAAACAAATGTGCCAAGATTTTATACAATTTGCTGTGAACAAGGCAGCGTGAAATTATATTGAAGTGCGCCTTAATGTCAAACACTTTTATGATTTGCTTAGCCTCGCAAGCAACATCAGCGGATCACGACTAGGTCAGCGATTTGGCTTTGGTTCCGGAACGGATCGGCATAAGTGTGCGGGCACAGCTCTTTATTGGTCACATTGAAATAATTTGACAATGACCTTCAGGCAGAGAATAAGAAATTGCGCTTGAAATAAGATAATTTCATGAATTAAAAAAAGTAACTCTGTGATGCATTGGGAGCAAAAAGACAAGTGCTCGGATCACTCCTTTAGTTATCCGAACATCATTTATAGCAAAAAGGTGTGGGAAAAGAATCGTAATCCTTCTTAGAAAATAGTAATCGTAGCCTACCCAGAGACGAATGCCAGATCCCGTCCATTCCGATCACATATTGGATGATCTGTCTAAACCTCGTAAAGGCTTTCCTGCTTCTGCTTGAATAACAGCAATTATATAGTACTAAAAACAAAACTTTGCGAATAATAGCTTTAGTTATATATTGCAATTTAATTTCTGAGCTGAATGTGAGAAAGCTTTCGAAATAAACACAAATATATGTACGCTTCCGCAATTGCGGGCGATCATCAAAAGACTGAGAAGTTGTTATGAGATGAGCCCCTCAGCTCCTGCCTCCTGGCACTTAAAGATGCCCCCGCAAGATCGTTTAATAAACATGCGATATATTTTTCCATTTAATTAACTTCCTTAAACGCTTAACATGTTTTTTTTTACATAATTATTGCACTGCACCATGATAGCAATGAAGCCCCTGCAACAACAACAACAACAGCAGCAGCAGCAACGACAACAAGAGCAGCAAATTAAGTTAAACAATGACAAAAGCAACAAGGGGAAGAAGAAGAGCGACCACAAATACTTGCACACTATGTAGGTCACCCACCGCAGGCCAAGAAAGCAGAGAAGCAGTAGGGGACGGCCGGACGGGGAGGCCGACAGTGTTCGACATAAAAGGCTAAACACATCCAACTGTACGTTCTCATAAAGATCACGATTAAATGAGTGCACAATTGGATCAAATTTGCGCTAAGAGTCAAGTCAAAACCATACGAACCAACAGCAACAATCCATACTGTGCCCAAACGCCAGAGCCACGCTCGAGCCGCCTTTGTTGCTGTTGTAACTGTTACTGTTGCTGTTACTGTTGCTGTTGCAGCCATGGCAGTAAAATTGAATGCGTGTGGGTTGCAATGTGACACATACTGTCATTATTACCAAGCAACAACCTCTAGCGGCTATAACAGCCACAACAACAGCAACTACAACGAGAGCAACATCAGCAACAACATACCGACCAGCAGGCTCATATTACCGAAGTCAACTCGAGTTGGCGGCTCGTTACAGGAAAAGTTTTTGGCCAACAGAAAGGGGCCAAAGAGAGTTAGTTGGGGCGTCTACAACGTCTGCACTCCTCAAGCCTCATTGTTGTTGTTGTTGTTGTTGTTGATGTTGATGAAGCGGCACAGTGTATATATGTGTGTATGTTCGAAACGTAGTCATTATGTAATGTCTCTGGTGCAGATAAGCTTCCCTAATGAGTGCCACATAGGCACTGACTCGCTGAACTTGCCACCATCTTAGGCCATACGAAATATCAAAAATGCCAATAGATACTACGGCCGTAATAAAAGCAGCCACACATTCCGGCTAATTTAGAGTTGGACGAACGAAAAGACTGCACCCAATGTTTCTAGTGAAAGCCAGATGATGTCGCTCCAAAGCAGCCACGACCGACTGATTAGCGGCAGTAGCCAGTATTGGACACAAGGCGTAAACTTGGCAATAAATTGTGCACTTGAAATAAAAATGCATGCCTGCAACACAAACACACACTCATATACATATATGTACTATATGTATGTATAGTCGTAGTATATGCCAGCACGAACAAAAAGCGTTAGAAATTGTAACATAAAGCAACTGTCACACATAAAAATATCAGGCAACAACTTGGCCAGGCCAACGGCAGCAGCCGGAATGTGTTGACTGACTAGCAACTGTCACTTTTGGCCACGACAGCAGCACCGAACAGCACCGGCAACTTCCAACTTGCAACAGTTGCATGTTGTCCACTGCAATTGCTACCATTTTCATTTCATTTGCGCTGCAGTGCAGCAAACAAATAATTCACAAGACCGGTGACAATTTTTCTAACATTCACCCAACTGTTGCAGTTGTTGGTGTTGCTGTTGTTAGTGGCACTGTTGCAGCTCCTTCTGCTGCTGCTGCTGCTGCTGCCGCTGACTGGTGCGTGGGTCGCTCTTAGTGAAAATTTGCAAAAATATTTGGTCAAAATGTAAAAGTTATTGCACGTGACGTCTGTCTGGCAAATGTTAATTTACGATTTCAATTTGGCTCGGCAGCAACAGCAGCGGCAGAAAGTAATTTATGCACCTTAATTGAGCTTAGACCATGGCTTGGTCGAAGGGGGAGAAGGGCCGGGGCCGATCGCCAACTTGAACTTCAAGGAGCGCACAAAATTATGACATGAAAGTCGGTTAGTCACGTTGCTAGTTCGCTGCTGGCTGCCAGGGCATGCTGCATTTGACACACATTTGTCTCGACCGCTTTTGGAATGCCGCCGCCATCGAAAGCTTTGCTTGCTGGGTCGCTGCAATTAAGTCTCAAGGTCGGTGCATTTGTTGCACTCACTGCTGCTGCAACAGCCTAAGGCCCTCATTAATTCTACGCCAACATGATTGGCTGGCTATCTAATTTAAGCGAATGAGTCTGTGAGTGCGGGTGGGGATGGGTGCGGGTACCCCCACCCCTGTCAGCAGCCACTCCATCGCTCAACGTCCAGCGACCATTGCATAAATGAACCAATTTATTTGAATTTAAGTTAGTTTGTTGCTAATTCAAGGGCATGCTGGTAGCATTAACATCTACTGGTATTTTTACAGCTTTGCAGCTTGTTTGATGTCAGGTTCCAGCTTCCAGCTCCCAGCTCCCTCTTGAACGCAACGTAAAGCAATTTATTTCAATTTAGAAACTCGTGTGCATCAAATTGGGTGTCAAAAGCAACGGGATAGAAAAGCATTACACATGAGGCTGTAAAGCAAAGCAATTGAAAAATAGAGCGTAATATCAAATAACGAGTTAAATGAGGGAATTCAAAGGAGTTATTGTTGTGAGTCGTTTAGGAGTATTTAAGGCAATTGTAGAAATCAGCATCTTAATAAAAAATTATTTTTGCGCGATTTAATGATTTAGTAAGTAAAACTTACTGTCTGCCTCCGTCCTTTACTCCCCATACCACGCTTGTACTTGTACACTTGTTATAGAACAAATGGAACAACTACAAAATTTTAAATCAGCTGGCAGTTGAAGGTGTTCAGATTTGTTGAAGACTTGAAAAAAGCTAACTCAAAACTTATCTATACTATGATGAAAATTATATTTTAATTGAATAAAGTAGTTGTGCTTGGATGCGCCAAAGCTCTTTAGCTTTCACTATCTTAAAACTTTTTCTTCTATGATCATAGACATAATAAACATTAAGAAACTCTGACATACCATAATTGGTTTGACAATATTTTGAACAAAAATGTTAGTCTAAGGAAAGGTATTTTTGCAACAATGGTACCTAATTCAGGTACATAAAGTAATGAGGCAGTAGAGGTTTATATATTTCTAATGTACAGATGAATTCATAGACAAATGCATAGAGAGAGAAAAGGACAGACACCGAACACAGTAGCTGACATGGCTTTATCGATGTACCTACAAGTATAGCATGCCATTTTAATTATTATATATTAACTATTATAAAGTAGTATTAAATGTAGATAAAGTTTTCTTCTCAGATATTTAATTGGAAGTTGCATTAATGCCGAAAAAATACGAGTCGTTGCTTAATAACCTTCATCAGAAATTTCGATTTCGTAGTCCCCGTACTGTGTTTGGATAATTTTTTTAGTCTCCGAGTGATCCGCTTTGCCATAGCCTTGAGAATATCCATAGACTTTAATGTACTTTTTGTCTGGCCTATGTTGAATGCGACCCCCGCCAAGACAACAAATATCCAAGCCAGTCTCCTTTAATGACTCCTGAGTACGTTTAAAAATATCGGCGTGCCATTTGCAGTCCGCATAGCCACGCACGATAGTTTTGCTTGCCTCCTCCGAGCTCCGTTTAGCACTTAATTTAATAAGCACATATTTGAATACGCCCTGCTCATCTATATCCACCAGCGGTACTGCCAAAAGTTTCTTCTCGGCCATTTTATGAAGTACTCTAAAGCCGGGAAATTCCAAGCTGAGACGGAGTTTGGTCGCAATTAGTTTTAGCATTTGAGAGGCTTCCTAAAATCCAGAATTACAAATTGATTTTGACATTAAAGTCTAGGCAGCTACGAGTGTGTGCTGAACTTTCTTTAAACTAAAATATTATAGTGGAGTTATTGATAAAGTAATGCTGTGCATATCAATCGAAATAACGAAAAGGCGCCCATTCATTGGCTTTTGAACAACTTTCTTTACCTAGTTAGCTAACATGCCACTGCAACTGTGGAGACTTGCAACACCTTTCCACCTTTCGCTTGGGCCACATGACTGCAAGTTAGTCGGGCGAATCGAAAATATACCACACACTGCAATACGAGTATGCTTTCTAAAGCCCAAGTCCATTCATGCAATAACTGACACCGCAAACAAACAACTCCGGGCGCCCATTGAAGTCACAGTTAATAAGCCCAAACAAATGCCACGTAATGCAAATTCGCCAACCTACCTGATGATGCAATGTGAGCTGAAAATCAGCGGCAAATAACAGCAATTGTGTCGACCAATTTCGGTGGCCCAAAGGCAACGCCAACGCTCTCTGCACCATGGCCGTGTCCTGCGAGCCTAAAGACGCCACCAGAAACCAACTGCATCTGACCATTGCAATGGTAATGGATAATGGCCGATTATGCTAACTCGATTTGGACAAACAGCGCTAAATTCATATTATTATGCGGAAATCCGCTAAAGCAACAACAACAAAGGCACCACAGCCACAAATTGGCAGCCAAAAGTAACCAAAACAGTAATAACTATTACAAAATTGGGTTCCCCTAATTGCAGGCCACAATTTTATAGACTGACGAACTTTTATAAATGTTTATACATACATACATTAATACATACATACATAGGAGTGTGTATACTTTTTTACTCATATACGAGTATAATGCCAATTTCTGATACAAATCAATCATTATTTTTGGCGCTACAAAATAATTTGTACCCTTTGCTTGTTTTCACTTCCTATTAAATTATATTTGGCATTTAACGAAATAGTGGGCGCTACGGGAGAAGCAATAACAACAACAACAACAACAACAAAAACGGCAATAACAGCAACAACAGCCACATCAATTACACGACAGCTGAGCCGACTCCTGTTACCAACAGGCCCATTCTCAGACCCATAACAAGGCGCGGCATGATGGCAGCTTCATCTACCCTACACAAGAAAGCATTATGCATCGCTTATGAAAGTTAAAATGAGGCAAAAATAATTTCAGACTTTTTCAAAAGGAAGCAGAGCAACAACAACAATAAAATCATTTGTTCAGGTAAGTACTGTTATCCTTTCAGGTGCCATTGTACTTCGAAACCATTGTTCATTTTTTGTTTTTTTAATTATTCCAATTTATTATTCAATTTTCTATTTGAATCAACTTTTGTTTACTTTACCAAACACATAGGTGTGGGATGCTCTCGCCTATTCCGGTTCAGCACAGTTGTATAAATTGACAACACAAAAATACAGGCAAATTCAGAATCAGCTCCTTTTTTCGAAGTCGTTAAAAAAGAGCTCACATTTGTTTTTAAAACACATCTTAAGTTCTTAGGTTTTCCTGTTTGAAATTGTCTTAAAAATATACGCAAAATCCTATGGAATTGTAAAAAAAATCCTGCTTATGCTTTCGAATATTTTAAATCTTAATATTACCATATTATTTTAAAATCATTTGTAAAAAGTTCAAGTGTAAAAAAAATTTTTTATTCAACAAATAGTTAATAATTAATTAACAATTCCTATAAAGAAAATCATATGTTTGTACACAATAAAAATGTATTTTTCTATAAATTAAAAAATGCATTTTTAAATACTTTAGATCAAATATATTGAAAGTTAGTTACATTTTGAGATAAAGGCTAAAAGGTTAGGCAGAGAGTATTTGAACGTCTATAAGAGAGTTAAGTATTTGAAGATCTTTTTTTTTTTTGGTTGTGTTTGTATTTGACGCGAAACTGCAACTTTATAAAAAGCCTTTTGCTGACTGCCTACTACCGCCCGCCCCACCTCGACGTGATTGAGTAATTTCGATTGTCTTGTGGCAGAAGTTTATCAAGACAAATAATATTAACGACATGTACGCCATGACTGCCACTGCAGCCTTTCGTTGGTAAAAGTAAGGCAAATAATGCTTGGGCTGCACGTCATTTTTGGGTGGGGATTTGGTTGCTGCTTATGCCATCGTCTTTCGGTGTCGCTTGATGGCGCAACATTTTTAATTATGCCGGGACTGAGCGATGGCGTGGATGGAGACGAAGCCAAAGACGCTGGTGCATTAGCCAAAATTAAACTGAAAGTCAGCCACTGGCAGGCCTTAAACTGTAGCAACCGCTTTGGTCGGCACAAAATAAATTGCTTTTTCGACTCCACGCCACAATGTTGTGGGCAAGCAATAAGAAAAGCTGTAATACTTTGTATGCAACATTGCCATCAGCCCATAAATCATAAGTAGCATTTATGCAAATGTATCAACTATAGTAAATGCATGTGTTATGTTGCGGCAGTGAAACCGAACCTTAAATCACACTTACAAGTAGAAGTACAGATATTTAAAATAAGTTCAAAAACTCTTTTCTATACATATAATGGATGGTGCCATTTATAACTTGTATTCGAATTTATGCGCTCAGGCAACAAAACAACCTTAAACTTTTGAAAACTGTACAAAATGTAAAAAGTTTCATTATTATAACAAATGTGATTTATGCTCTGAAATAAGAAAAAATAGTTCTTAAAATCAAATAAAATTGTTTCTTATGGAAATAGCTTTTTATGGAAATAGCTCCAAAGTGTTAAATATTTTCAGGGCGTTCTTTGCGTTGAACGTATATCTTTTAATCCCTAATCAATATCAGTTTTTTATATTATATATTTTATTATTAGACTCACCCGGCAATTTTTGTTTGTTTTTTCACACGAATTTATAATGGCATGGGTGTGTTGGAAAAATAGCAATGCAGAGTCAAACTAATACCAAGGTGTACTATACTTGTAGCCCATAAAACAAATAGGCGTTCAAGTACGTGAGAAGAAAACTAGAAAATTACATTCGGCTTAATTTCCTTAAATTTACTTTTTATACCCTGTACCCAAAGGGTACAAGGGTATATTAGTTTTGTGCGAGTGCACATGGAACACACAGAAGGAGGCTTGGTAGACCCCACAAAGTATATATATTCTTGATCAGCATGACAAGCCGAGTCGATATAGCCATGTCCGTCTGTCCGTCTGTCTGTCCGTCTGTCCGTCTGTCTGTCTGTCTGTATGAACGCAAGGATCTCCGAAAGTATAAGAGCTAGAATAACCAAACTTGGTATACAGATTCTCCTGAGACCGAGAAAGGACGAGTTTGTTAATTTTTTCTGATCCACCCCCCCACTCCCCCCCTATTACCGATTTTCTATAACTCAAGTAATTCTTGGAATTTTCAACTCAAATTTGGTAGTCACATTAGGTTAGTTATTATATAACCGTATACCAAGTCTCATTATGATAGAATGATCGGAAAAGTTATAGCCATATAACCAGGCCCAATGCACACATACATACATATGTACGAGTACACAAACACGCATAAGGCACGATTCTGATGTAAATGTAAATGTATGCATGGAATATTTTATATTTAATTTAGTTAATTAATTAAATCAATTTAGTTAATTAATTAAATTAATTTAGTTAATTAATTAAATTTAATTAATTAATTAATTTAATTACTTTTTTGTGGGGTGGTACAGGGTATTTAAGAGTTGAGCCTGCTCGACTTTAGCATTCCTTTCTTGTTTATACATAAAAATATCTCAATTTTGATATTCTTTAGAAACCAATTATACAATTTAGTTATTGGAGTGATAGTTTCTCAATTTCTGTACCACAATCAATTTATTAAGGTAGAGAATATATAGTAAAAAAATTAATTAAGTTTTTGATTTTTTGAAGCATATATTTTGGATAACTTATGGAGACAAACATTACATAAAAAATATGCCACCGCTTAAATACGAACGTCAACATTTTGAACATACTCTATACGTTAAAATTCAGTAAAATTGAGTAATAACTGCTGTGCTAATTCTAAATGTGTGATTTTTTAATATTAAATAACCCTTTTATTTAACAACCAAGGGAGTATGCTAGACTTGTTAGGTAAGATAAATAAAAGACAGCCAAGACTTTGAAAGCAAAATATTTACCTTCAACTGTAGCGAAAATGGAAAATAACTTAAAAGGGAACAGGAAAAAGTCAAAAATACTTAAGTTTTTGCTTAGACAGAATATATAAAAGCAGTAGAATAAACTTAAGAAATATATTTTAATTTATAACTTAACACAAACATACTTAATACTCTTTATTTCAAGTGTGGCCTTTATTTTAAAATAATATGTTTGTCCATGTAATTTATTTACAAATTAAACTTAAATTTGGAAAATTTTGCTTAACTTTAATCGGGAAATGCCTAAATATGAATTGGAATGCACCTCAAGCCAACATCTAATGAATTTCAATCAATAAATTATTATGCGAAAACATGCTTTGCCTTTTATCCTGTTGATTAAAAATAATGCCATTACCTGCAACCGTAGGAGGAATGCAATTTTTTTCAGCATACAAGTAAATTGAATAAAAGCGATAATCAATGTAATTTAATATTTTACGAGGTATTTAATCAAAAAATGTTTTGTAATTTTTTACATTCCTTTGATGAATTTGTTCGCCTTCATTCGGCGGCTTATGCAACTGATCCAATACTCACATGCACACAAGCTGTGCAGTTTTTCAACAACTGGCTTACCAATATCACATATCGGATTACATACTGCTCAGGCCCATGCCATATACCATATACCTTTTAAAGTCTTTTGAAGCCATTAAGCTGTGCAGTTGGGTTTTAACTCGCAGCATTAATTAATGAAGGTGAGTGTAATCAAGTCTTTGGCCAACCGCCGCTGGAACGCCTCGAAAAGATTCGAGAGATAATCGCATATTAAAATACAGGCAGCAGTTAAGCAGCTAAGTAGTCGCCACCAGCACTCAAGGTCGTGCACGAAAAATTATTAATTAAATCATTAATGTAATAAATTATTTATCAAGCAAAACATTGGAAGATGGCTATGGCTGTGGCTGTGGCTGCGGTTGCTGCAGCTGCCCCTTTTTAACACGCCTGACTCATTTTGTTTGCTTAATGAGCCAGCCAGCAAGCCAACAAATTGAAAACACAGCTTTGTGAAGTGCGAAAATACTGCTATTATGAGGGTGCAGCAGAGCTACTGCATACGAGTACAATTGTGAGTGTGGAGGCGCCCCCGAAACACTTTCCCAATCATCGAACTCATTCATACAGTTTTCAACTGGAGCCGCATGCATCAGTTGCATGCACATACATTCACGAGTATCTGCAAGATATAGTACGCTTTGTGTTGATATATTAATGATGATTTCTCGTTTTCTCGTTCGTGTCTATTTGAATTGCATGATTCATCACACACACTCATATGGAAAGCAACCAAAATACGACGGGAGAGCTGAAGCCACGTACATATATTTTTACACTTATTATTGTGGCTGTTTTTCTGGGTGTACGAGTAAAGGGGAGATCGGCGTGATTTTATTGCATGATTATGATAAGAACGTGATTTTCGGTCACGTGAGTTGGTGTGTGAAAATTACACTTCAAAATGTAGACTAGCGTGATAACCAATTCGTTTATTCTTAACAACTTCAAATCGACAAATCGTTGGTGAACAAATTTTCAAAACATCTATAAAATTAGAAAAGTATCTTTTTGGTAATATTGGCGAGTACAATTTTGTAGCAAATGAAAAATACGAATATGTATAAGGTAGTTTGAAATGTTTCCAGCCTGACAATGTAGCAACAGTTTTAAAACATACATTTATTGCGTTTTATTTCCCTGCGATGCTCCCACCTCTTCAACCCCTCCGAAAAGTATTCCCCGTAATGCTCTTCGTAATGGTTGCTTAAAGACGTGCTCCTCAAATAATTCAAATGTTTGTCCCTGAGTGCAACTATGAGTTTACGGAATAAAAAGTAAAACTATCACATCTGCACACTTTTAAAAATCAATTTTTTTAATATTCGTCAAAGTCGCAACATGCGTGATCGTGAAATCTTTCTATATCACGTGTCCATCTCCCATATAGAGTGTGCTGCCGTGACTGCCTGTGGTGTATGATGCACGTAGTATTTTCTTTTTTTTTTAGGGGGCGTCAATTTTGTAATCCAATTAACGCGCCTGCTGTGCAAATGAACCATAATTTTGAGGAGAATGCGCTTTTCTATTTCATTACATGTTTGCATAAATTAACACGACTCATATCGTATTTAGATGGCGCCCACAACTCTTGCCACTTTTACTTGTGGCACACATGTGTGAAGTTTTAAAAGCTATTACAATATACTCTTGGACTAGGTTCGGTATGTGTGCTTTAAATAATCAATGCTTGAAAGCATCAATAATCAATGGATTGATGAAAACAAACAGCAAACAATATTGATTTCGCAACATATTCGTACTAAGTTTTCTAACAATTTTTACATCTGAAAACACTTACATACATATAATATCTATCTAACTCTTATACTTGATATACCTAACAAAATCGCGAGTCCATTTAGAAATGTAGAAATATTTCTATTACAAGTAGGTAGAAATATTAATATTAGGGACTATTAAGAATTTGAATTAAACAATGTAGTCAGCCGCCTTACTCACAAACATAGACATTATTATTTGTTTTTCCTTCCTAATTGGATCCACAAGAGACTGCAAGGAAATGTTGTTTATAAATAGAAAACAAAAATTCAAGGTTACAATTTAATAAACACCTGAAATAAAACCTCCTCAAACACAAAGACAAACACAAACACAAATTTAAATACAAATTCAGCCAAGTTGCCAATTTTATTGTGCTCTAAATCTTTACTGGCACAAACACATTAAGAGTATCCGCACATAATGCCATAAAGCCGAGGTATTTTTAGCGCTTGACGCTATCCGATCGTTGGTCAGATGATGATGAGTGCGATGTTTGAGGGAATGAGTGAATGTGTGACTCACCTGACTGGTACATACAAGTATTTCGCATACACACTATAGTATCTATGAATGATTTGAAACGTGATGGTTTATTCATGCCAAAAAGCAAAAATATACCATTTGGCTTAGCTGCGCGCCACATTTGACACTAAATGCAATCGAAAGGCAATAAAACAAGACACACAAAAAACTTATTTAAATAAAAGCTCATTATGCATGCGGCGTCATATCTCAAGAACAGCGGCCAATTGTGCGGCAAACAAATTTGCATACAAATTCAAGCCGCGGGGCGCAGGGGGAGCTGGCAGGAAGAGGCAGTGTGGGTTGTGGAGATGGAATGGATTGGAACAACAGGGAGTGCCACTTTGGAGCGATCGATTCTCGGAGTCGGAGTCGGAGCTGGAGCCGAAAGCCTCGGAGGTGACGCCGTCGCTGACATACTGACACTGACGTGCCGCGGCAAAACTGAAAACTGAATTCAAACTCAAACTGCGCCTAATTGATTAATTGCGCAAAGGCCCGAAGAACGACAACAAACACAACAACAACAACAACACGATTTGCATTTGGATATTGGATTTTAGAATGCAATTGGAACTGTCAATTTGCATTTAATTCGGCGAAAATAAATTGCAACTGTGACTTGACTGACTCACGACTTGGCTTTGAGCAGCAATTTCGAATTTAAGTGCGAGGCAGTGATTTTTCGCTTCTGATATACATATACTTGTACACACACACACACACACATATGTATTTGCACAGACTGAAAAGCAATTTTATTTGCATTGCCTAATGCATTTCTTAAAGCCATTTTTTATTTGTTGTTTAATGCACGAGATCCCAGTGTCTGAATTGATTTTTATGTCGATTGACATGCTAATTGAGTGCAAGGTAAAGATTTGACCTTAGCCAGCGACTCTGACATGTCTATAGTATATCTTGTAATCAAAAATCAATTTTTAATGTTACATACTTGTAGATGTGTTCGAACAGAGAAGCGTGTTAAATACGGCTTATTACAAGAAATGCTCAGACGTCACAGCCATTCGGCTTGAATACCGGCTTTAGTTTTTCCGAAGACAGCTACAAAAGTCAGGCGCATACATATACGTGCGAGGGCAAGTTCGGAAGTTTCTGGCTTAAGCCGATGTTGTTATTCCTGAATCGCAAGGAAAATGTTTTACTATTACATGAAAGCCATCTCGCAATTGAAGTATTTATTCATTTGAATTCATAATTATTCGGAAGAGGTCTGTTCCCGCTCTTCTACATTATCCTTTAATATACCTATATTCACTACCAGCATCCTTCAACTGCATCCTAAAGTCAAAATATTCTTCGAAGCTAAACTATTTCTGCGCAATATAAATGCTTACTTCAAACGTCTTCACACATCGATCTAAGAAATGCTGCAACTGTCACAAACTATTCATCCCAGCCCCGTGCATACATATGTAAATAAAGCCAACGAGCGTTATAATGAAGACAGCCAAACACAACAGTAACAACAACAACAATAGTAACAGCAACAACAAAGACACATCTAGCTAGCAGTCACAACACACAGCAACAAAGTGTCGATGTTAACATAAAGCTAGCGACAAAATGAAGCAGATAACTGCGGTTTTTAATCAAATCAAATACAACAACGGCGGAGACGACAACGACAACGACGACAGCAACAGCGACTGCAGCAGTAATGTAATAGCAGCAACTACAACAACAACAACAACAACAACAGCAGCAGCAGCAGCAACTAAAAGGAAAGTGTTAAAAATCTGATAATCATGCGGTGGCGCTGTTTTTCACATGCATGCACATTTTTCTTCCCTCTTTTTTTTCTCTTGTTTTTGTTTTTGTCTTTTCCTTGCAATGTGCGAACAATTTGCATGCCGTTGTCGGTGGTTGTGTTGTTGTTGTTGTTGTTATTGTTGGCATTGTTGCTGCTGTTGTTACAGGTAAATGAACTTATAATTGGCCATAGACATAGCCAAGCGTTGGCAGCCCCAGTCCCAGCCCCATCCACAGCCATAACCATAGCCGCACATTAGCTGCATGCAACAAATGTGTTTAATGTTAGCTGTCAGCCTGGCCAAGGCGAGCGATGACGATGGCGATGGCTAAGGCGAAGGCGAAGTCAACGCCAACTCGGGGGCTTCAACTTGATGATGCGTTGATTTACAACAGCAACAACAACAGCAACAACAGTTGGAAGGCGTTGCTGCGATTGTGCAACACACGCGTTGAAAGTTGAAATTCCGCGCTCACAACAAAGTTGCAACGTTTAACTTCTTTTTATTTACATCATTCGTTCATCTCGCATTTAATTGAATTGTCGCTTGGGTTAAAGGCAATTTACATTCCATTCCATTTCAATATTTATCAAAGTTGCTGCCACACAAACCAAATAAAATGATAAATTTCGCATATTGCACGACGCCCCATGGTGGTCCGACAATCAGTCTCTGCAGCAAGCGCCAAGCCAGAAAGCAGCCAGTTGAATGCACACTAAACAACTGATAATAAACTTTCACGCCCATTAATTGGCTTCGCGTGTTGCAACTCCACTGATCGACCCATGCTATTGCCACCGTCCAGCTGTACATTCGTCCAACTGTCCAGTTACTGACGCTTGCCAATTGCCCCTGGCGCTGCTCATTGCTGGCGCTTTGCATTTTTTATGGCATATAATTCGTCAACAGAAATACTATAATATTGTGGAAGCCTGCGCAATGCAGCAGCCACTGCTGCTCGAAAAAGGCTGGCAAATAAAAAGTGCAAAACACTTTCACTGCAACCTTGAGACCCCTTCTGGACGGCCCCTCCCCGGATCTGGCCGCCAACCGTGCAACTTGTCGACAGTCGCTCAATTAACCACATTTGTTTTAAGCGTGTGATTTCGTTTTGTAGTTCGAATCGATTTCTTTTACTCGATTATGCAACGGGCTCCACAGACAGAAGATGTTCTGTTTGCTGCAAACAAAAGACTTAAACAAAAAACTTGTTTCTTGATGCACGCAACGAACTCTGAGCTGCGCTTACTCACGAATAAATGAACTAAATTAACAAAATCATATATCACGGTGTAGTTGCGACTCCGGAGGACCTCCCAGCAAGCGGCAAGCAGTAAAGCTACATCCAAAGCATTATCAACAACAGCAACAACGTGGATGACTTGGCAGATGCAACTATGCCACTGTGGCCAGTTTGTGGCCGGTCTGGACTTGTTGTTGCGTGATTTATGTGTGCACCAAATGAAATGAATTGTGTAACTTTATTTTCAAGGGATTTACGAGCTGCAACAACAACAATCACGTGGCACGGCACAAAACGGCAACTTAACGCGAAAAATTTCTTGTTTTTTGATCCCCGTCGCCGAAGTCGTCGCTTTGCAGCCTCCATCGCTTATCGGTGCCAGTCCATCGGACTCACGTTGCGGCTATAAAGCAAATAAAATTGCAGCAATTGTCGGTAATATGTTAATATTATTTTTGGGTGCGTTCAGCTTCACTTTCATTTGGCTGCGCTCTTCTACTGCATTCGCTCGCAAGCGAACAGACCCGGCCACATTTATTCTAAACACTATCATTACTAAACAATCACGACGCAATGAATCGCTGGTAAATATGTATATTGAAATAACTGTATTGTTTTCAAAACTGTGAAAAGACTTTACTTATTTAATCTTAAAGCAAGAGAGAACGCTACAGTCCAGCAAGCCCGACAGTGAAATACCCTGTACCCAGACAAACTTCCGTCACTGAGTTATATGCGCCCATAGCAGAAGCAAAAAGAGGAAGAATAATAGCAAACTTGTTGTTGCAGTTTGGAGAAAAGTTTGTTTCGCTAATAACTTTTCTTAGAATTGGCCGAGTTGGATAAAATTAAACTATATTTGTGGGGTCTGCACGCCTCCGCTATATATATATTCTTGATCAGCATGACGAGACGAGTCGATCTAGCCCTGTCTTTCTGTCTGTCTGTCTGTCCGTCTGTCCGTCTGTCCGTCTGTCCGTATGAACACTTGGATCTCAGAAACTATAAGAAGTATATACACAAAACTTTGCACAAAGATGCGTTATGTGCAGGTTTGTTTTATTTTTTCGATTTTCCATTCGTATAATCGCTTGTATCTCGGACACTATAAGATCTAGGGACACCAGATGCCTTATGCGAATACACAGAAAATATGCATTTTGCATTTTTCCCTCCCTCCCCCCTCTCCCCCGCGATTAGTAATTTTCTATAATTCCCGTGTTTCTTGGAATTTTTCATTGAAATTAGGGAAATACCCCCAGTTAGTGAGCCAAGTTTCATCATGCACAGGCACACGAGACATACACACACATGCATAATTATTTTACACATATGTACACAGTAGTTCGAAGTAGGGACACCCGACTTTAGCTTGTCTACTTGTTTTTTTTATCTAAATCCCAAAACACAATCTATGCGACTAACATAGTACATAAATTAATATTTATTTTTCCTGGAAGTAAGGGCTATTTAAGAGAAGACCCTGCTTAACTCCAGCATTCTCTTCTTGCTTTACTTATTTTATATTTTCATTTGCAATACATCTTTGCACTTTCCAGCGTTATTTAAAAATGACGGCTGTATTGCATAATTGTTGTTTATTGTTTTTTATTTTATTTCCAGTATTATAATGTTGGTATTAAATACTATAATAGAATGTTTGGAGGGTATGCTTTTGAAGAGCAAAAAAAAAAAATTATAGAAGTATGAATTTTTTTTAAATTAAATGGAAATAATTTAGAGGCGTAATTTGCGAAGCCAATAGTATTTTGAACCTGTTGGTTGATACGTATTTTCCACTTGACTATTTTGTAATGCAGTTTTGGCAAATATTAAGCTTGAAAGCCATATACAACAAAGGCGCTATAGTGCTTGCTCAGTGGAAGCGCACATTAAGGTAGACTAAGTTTTCTTAAAGCTTTTGCAATGAAGCGGCAAATGTCTATGTTATTCATAGATTTAATGAATACTTCTAATTGGCTTACAATACGAAGAATTAATTCCAATATATTAGACTTGATGATTGCTTGAATGGAATGCTTTTGATGACTAACCAGAGGATAAAGCCCAAGATAATAATAATGTTGAAATTATCTTGAATTTAAGTTTCAAATTGCTGCACAATTATTTAGTTGACATTTTTCTAGAACTTCGCGTAATTGCCAATTTATGCAATTACAAAAATTATAAAAACCACATGTCACTAATCGCTGTTGTCGTTGCCACAGTCACCCGCACTGGCGCGCCGCC
Source organism: Scaptodrosophila lebanonensis (assembly GCF_003285725.1). NCBI lineage: Eukaryota > Metazoa > Arthropoda > Insecta > Diptera > Drosophilidae > Scaptodrosophila > Scaptodrosophila lebanonensis. Next base: position 16,268,043 of record NW_022060538.1, read on the forward strand.
GCCTTCATCATAGCCGTCGCTCAAATATACAGTGGATTTGTCACTGTCGACCGCAAATATTCTCATGCCTGTCAATTGACAATGTCATCGTCGGCAGACCGTAAAGCACGGCAGCAAACTAACTTATGAGTATTAGCCGTGAGTTTGGCATTTTGGCCAAATATGGGGCTGGATTTATGTGATTGTTGCTAGATTTTGGCAAATGTTGCAACAAAATGTACAATTGACTTGTTATAGTTGCACATGCATAAGTGTATGTCTGTGTGTGTGTGTGTATCTGTGTGCATGTGTGAGTGCGACAAGGCCTGTCCAAACGTTGAGCCTATGCACATGGCTCATATGCTTTGTGCTGCATGTCGGGCTAATACAAAACTTTATGGCACAAATCGCATTTGTCTTGAATGTATATTTCCAGAACAAAATCAGCTTAAGGCGATGCTCAAGACGGTAGCCGCTGCATTGTGCACCCGACTGCATTTCTATTTGATGGAGGAGAAACGCATTTGTACGTAGAGCTCATAAAGTTTGGCATTAATGCTGACAGCGCGTGGGCTTGGGAAATGAAAAGTGTGACTGGAGGGAGATCTCTTCTCTTCTCTTCTCTTCTGAATGCTTATAAAGCAGTCTACTATTTGTTCATGGCACGTTGGCTCAGGTCAAGGCAGTAGTAGCCTCCACCGTACGTTCGTTTATACATATATTCATTTACCGATCATACCGGGCTGTAGGCAACAACGACCTTGATTCTTCTTCGACTTTCAACTCTCAACAACTTCATTTAAGTTTTGTAGCACACCACCACATAATCAGCTGGCTAAACAAGCGTTGCTGATTTTGATTCTGATTCCTCCACAAAGGCTCGACGTGCATTTAATCCTGTAACCATGAATTATGCGCAGGCAAAACCATTAACAAAACGCTCAAATGGGCAGTCATGTCGGCATCGGAGACCATGTCTGTATCCGTGTCCGTGTCCATGTTCATGTGCGCGCGCACTTTCAATAAGGCCGTAATCATTGTAGAACCTTGAAGTGCATTTTTAATGCCAGTGCTTGTCTGATAAGATTAAGTCATGAAAAGGCTGGCTGGTCTCGAGGACATCGGACATTGGACAGGCGACACCGGTTAGTGGCAGACTACTAAGTCGTTAGTCGTTAGCAAAGAGGCGTCTCTGCCCGTTCGCTTTCTGTTCGATGCCTGCCTGTGCGAAAGTGCTTGGCCCCGACTCTCGAGTGTGTCTCTACATGACTCTCACTTTTAAGCAATCGCACCAGAATGCCCCATTACTGAATAGCCCCAACACACAGTCCCAGAGCACAGAGGCAACTCACTTTCCTGGCTAGCAGGCAGCACGAAGACTAGGTTGTTGTTTTCGTTGTTATTGCCGTTGCTGTTGCTGTTGCTGTTGCCCATTAATGTACCTACATTTAAATGTCGATTTTGCAAATTGTTGCTGTTCAATTTCAATTATTTTCGTTGTTGTTATTGCTGTTGTTGCCTGTTGCGCAATGCGTTGAAATTGCGCGTAGTTGGGCCTCATTGTCATTTGTTATTGTTGTTGCTGCCGTCTAGCCAGCCAAAAAGTCACTCGCTTTTGGCCAACAAATGGTTTCCGCGTTTTGCACATTCAATGAACAACAACAACAACCACAACAACAGCTAAAAGGCGCACTTAATTGTCTTGAACAACATAATTTGCCTTACAAGCGCAACAATTTGGCTTAATTTTTATGTAAGTTAATTTGAATTTGTTGTTGTCGTTGTTGTTGTTTGCTGCGGCCATTGCAAGTGATAGCCACTCGAAAGTTGAAGCCGCAAATTCTTGACAGCAGCAGAGGCCGGCACTACACTACACATACAAAAATATCGCCAATTCATGCAGTTTAAAACATTTGTTCGGCATTTCAAACAACAAACAAAAACCAACTGACATGACATTCAATGCCAATAAAAAACGAGGCAGCGCCTGCCACCAAAAAGAAAGGCATTCATTCATGCGATCACTCATGTAGATACTCGTCGATGGCAATGCCACAAAGTCTTAATCAACACAGGCACAGGGTTGTTGACCTTGCCAAGCATTCAGGCCGAAAGACAGCCTGAAGGGTGAGCAGTGTAGCTGGCAGTTAATGGTCAGCTGTCTAGCAAGATTCGTCTGAGCCTGACTTTGTTTTTTACGCTGCAGCCAGCCAGTAATTAACTTATTTTTCTAACTGATGAGGACAGACCGTGCCACTGATTACTGAGCGCAGTTGGAGCAGCACTCCAATTTCCTTTTGAATATACGATATACTTGTATGTATTTCCATTAGCATGCCACTTCGCTTGGCCGCACAGATCGACAATTGCACATAAAGATGCCAAACAACTAAACTAAGCTGAAATAAATTGGCACAAAATATGGCTTAAGGCGAGGTTCTAGAACTTTCTAGTGGCTGACCAACTACATTTGACTGGTCCGAGTAACTCACTTAATTTTTTTGTTTTTGCTAAATTATCGACTTACAAATCATTCCATTGCTGACTAGCCAGCTGGAACTGCGACTAAGGCTGCAACAGGAAAAACAATTGCTTATAAGTCGCACAGTGGACATTATCGAAGAGGAAAGTACGAGTACTATGTTGCTTGTCCCTCCCATATAACAATACATGCGTAAAAATGCATTTTCAAATTAAAACTATAATATTTAGCAAGACCATAGCATATTTCCACAATATTACTGCAGTTACATTTATATTTTAGTGTATTCATGACTTATTTAAATAGCAGCACTTACGGTTTCGTAAGGAACGACTCTAAAACAATTATTTTAAAAAACTCCTTTAATAATAATAAACAAAGGCTTTAATATAGCAAATATTCGAGTGGCAAAGGAAATATTCTGATCAATTCATTTTCAGGCATCACACTCTACAGTAATTCTATAAAGAGATAAGTGTGTGGAGTTACGTTTTAAAATAATAAATAAACATTCAATGAAATAAATAAAATAAATAAACATATTGTTGTTAGACATCAAAGATTGTATATTTAGCAACATGTTTTATGTTAAGCTCGATTGAGCGTTCTTCACTGTTATTTCATTTAAATTAGGCGTTGCTAATGATAAGTGTTAGCTTAACAAAAACTCCAAAAAATATAAAATATATTAGGTTCGATTAAAGTGATTGATGAAGGTCTCTTTAATAAAAACTGAACATGTACTTAACATGCTGCTGTTGTTGCACTGCTTAGAAAATCTTAATTTCAAATTATTTCATTTGTAAAAAAAATAATTAACAAATGTAATTCAACATCGAATTTTTAAAAATCCTACATATATAGTAGTACTTACACAAAACAATAATAAACTAAGACACGTTTCTAATAAATATAACATATCCTCCATTTTCGTGCTCGAATAAGCCAGTTACATTCCAGAGGAGTTCATGGCAGGGATCTTAAATGGTGCGCATTGCATAAAATCCTTAATTCACTGCTCGAGAAATGAAATGTGAATGTATTTGGTGTGGCGCAATTATTGGCATTTTACTGCATTTTTCCCTACAACTCTTTTTTTTTTTTATTTATGCTGTTCATGTTTTGTGTGTAGATGTTATTGTTTTCGGTCTATGCTGTTTCTTGTTCGATTTCCGCGAACTGTTTTCCATGATTCCACTGAGCTATGCAATTTATAAGTCGATTACATGCATGAGTCGCAAGTTGGTTCACGTTTGATTTGCAATTGTCAAAACGTTTGATAACTTTGTCATATGATTTGTGGAAAGTTGCGACAAGTTTGTTCCAGAGCTGGGGCCGATGACAAGACATGTCGAGGAACTAAAGGAGGCAACAATTTTTACATACTACGTACGATTATGTTGCACACAACAAACAATGCCTGCCACAAAGCAAAGACAACAAACATTTGCGACTGTCTCAACTCAATACATAGTATGTATGTATGGCATGTGTGTTTAGTTGTTGCAGTTGTTTTTGCTGCTTTGAAACATTTTTACTAATTGCACATGAACAACGTTTATCACTCTGACAACATCAACGGCAACAGGCCGGCAGGCTAAGAGGCAGGCAACCAACTAACCAAAACCATTGACTGGAGTACAGACAGTTTTTGTTGTTGGTGCCAGGCTTGCTGTTGCTGCTGCTGCTTTGTTGGTGTTGTTGTCGCTGCTGCTGCTACAAGGAAAACTCATAAGCATTATCATTAACAATATTATTGTTGTTGTCATCAGCGGTAACAGCAACATCAACATGAAGCAGCAGGCAGCATCATCAACTAGCACAACAACTCTGGCCAGAGGCCTCCTCTGGCTAATCCCTCTTCAGCTCCCCCCCGCCAGCTATGAATCGTCTACTGTTGCTGCCTGCCCGCGCATAATCAGCAAAGCATTTAATAATTTTTATGTTTATATATTTTATACTTATACAATATTTTTGTTGACTGGGCCGCCCACGCATTCATTGGAGCGCATCGTTGATGGCAAATCGTTGGGCAAACTTTTGTCTGGGAAAGTCTGTTGTTGGTATTGTTGACGCATGTTGTTTTTGTTGTTTTTGTTGTTGTTGCTGCTGATTTTGCTGATGTTGCTGATGCTTTTTCGGCGTTGATTTGTCGCAAAGCTTGTGTTAAGTGGCCATCATTAGTTAAATATGTGCATTTTTCTTTAAGGATTTTCACTGTTTTCTCAGATAAACTCATGAAATATGAACAACTCGTTAATGCTGATGCTGTTGCCGCTGTTGATTTTGTTGCTGCCGTCGCAGTCTCTGTTTACTGCGTTCAAATTGCCATAATTCATAACTAGCAGGCGGCTGTTACCCGAACGGTTTCGGTTGGTCGCTCTAACTTTCATTTTTATTGCGACGGGTATGGATATTGCTGCCGTTGGTGTTACCTTTAAGTGAACTTCAACAACAACAACAACACTAATACCACCATCACTTACAACAGCCAAGTGTGTCAGCATGACCGTGAAACATTAGAGCAGCGTTGCAGTGAGAGTGTGCAAAATAAATTGAATTAAAAAACAAGCAATGCAGCGAAATGTGAAGAGTCGAATCTCGGTTGCCCTTCCCATAGTTTGGATTTGTCATAGCTGGGAGAGAAAATTGTTCTAGTTTAAGGTACATTTGAGAGCTATGTAATTAAGAACTCTAAAGAATAATCATCGCATTAATTTAATTCAAGCACTTCTTTAGTTTAGTAAAGGTCTCTCTTTTTCGCACCAATATTTTAAATGTCAGGCGAATATTCAGCATTATCTAGAGTTCAAGTCCAAAACGTAGTTTTATCTCATTTCCTTAGTTGTTTTACATTTCTTAGTGGAAACCTAAAAGAGTAGACAATATTTTTGCAAAAACTTCAAAAACCTTGACTCAGTAAGGTTAACCTTGTATAAAAGGGTATTTGAAAACAACTGCCAGCTCATAAATTGCAAACTCATTAAAATGCATTTATGTATGTGGCTGCAGTCAGAGAGGGAAGCCCATCTCTTGGCTGCTGCTGCTGCTAGTCAAATGAAATTGAAAGACAATTAACCTGATTAGCGTGCGGCTGGCAACATGTTGCCAATGTTGTGTGCAACACTAGGCATGTTGCGCTACTGTGCCACACAACCGCATGCCCAACAGCGGATTAGCGGGTAGGGGAGTGAGAGGAAGAGGTGCTCATATATGTGGGGCTGCTGGCGTTGCAAGATCATTAATCAAAGCCGCTACAGTTGTAACTGATGTTGCCTGGCTGTTGTATGTAATTGTTGTTGTTGTTGCTGTTGCTGCTGTTGCTTGTGGTTGTTGGTGCACGGATACGTAATTTAGTAGCCATAAATAAAGAAACTCCTCTGCGAGCGAAATTAAAATGTTTAGGCGACGCGCCACACACGGTTAGAGATGAGACAAATGCTCGACTTGATTGGCGCACGGAAATTAATGACGTTTCGCATAGATCTCGATGTTGTTTATGAAAACAAGGCAGCTGGTGATGGAGTGGAGCTGAGCGAAGCTTTCAATTTGCATTTCTTATGATGGCAATTGGAGCAAACAAGCTGCACACTAATGGGCTACCCACGCATTGTTCGTTCAAACAACAACAATAACAACAACTTCAGAATACTGTAAAATGCAACAACGAAACAAAAGACTTAGGGCACGAACTTGGCTCACGAGCCATATGGTGGTCAGGCTGCAATATTTTTTGTGTTGTATGGCATTTCTTTGCCTTTTGACATCAATAGAACATTAAAATGAACTACCAGCAACAGCAACAACAACAACAATAACAGCAGCAACAACAAACAGCGAATAGCCATCAAGTCATAAAATTGCGTTCCGTGTTCACGCAAATGAAACGGGAGAAAGTGTTCCGCGCGGTCCCGCTTTACGTCGCCACATTGTCAACACTGTAACATCTTTGGGAAAATAATAAAAATAAATTATTGCCAAAACAAGCTAGAAAAGCGACCACGGGGACACACGCGCCATGTTTTGTAATTTCAATTAATGTGCCTGGCTTATAAAACTTTAAAGCTTTGTGCCTATTTCACTTCGTGGCATTTAATTAAAGACATGTGACGGCATTTATGATGGGTGGGCGATCGGACGGCCGACGAAACTTGCCTGTCTAATGTGTAATAAACAAAAGCAACAGCAACAACAGCTGGGAGAAAAAGTGTGAATGAAAAGTCTGGGGTTTCAAGCGACGGAATTTCTACAGAAGAGAAATTTGTGAGAACCGTACGGCAATTAATTCATGCATTCAGCCAACATTTGAGTGCGATGCGAAATGAAAACTTTATATATAACTTTATATAAAAGCTACAGAAGGTGCCAACAAGCGGATTTAGATAATGATTATCCACTTATTTTGTTCGGAACGATATCAAAACTATACTTATATAACGGATATGCAAATCAATACTTACTCAAAAGAAATAAACATAAAGAGATCTCATACTGATATAGTATATATAACTTGTTTTGAAAATTTGCAAAACATTTCTCAGATATTACGAAAATTAAATGAATTATGAAATGAAGTCCTGTAGCCATATTCCATATTACGCCAACAAAATAGACTGGGAATAGCGTTTACAAATGACCAACTAATAATTACTTTAGGGAACTGTAAAAGTTATATTATATTATTATTATTATTATTGCAATTAATGGAAAGCAATTGAACACATATTGGTAAGACCAAGATTGTCAATGTCAGTCATCCATTGTTGGTGGCGTTTCTCTTTTTAGCTGCAGTGTATCTCAAGGTCGCGTACTCCTTACCAACCATTTGTAGTCTACTAACACAAGTATTTTTATAAATTGAATCAGTACTTCCCACCGCTTAGACCGCCGTCGCACCTGCATGTGAGAAAAACGCTTTTCATGCCTCAAGCCACCCGAGAAAACTAATTTTGGCGCACACGTCGTTTGTCTTTCGAAACGTCGCGACGGCCGCCGATGCCATCCATGCCGGAAGATGTTTCAATTTTGTGAAAAATCGCAACAATTAAATAAATCGGGTCGCTGGCCAGTTTTCCAGATTTCTAAGCGCCCAGCTCTGCTCGTAACGGTGTCAGGCGAACTTGATAAATCGTCTGCTATAGCCTCATTGTCTCTGATAGGTTTGAACACAGACTTGATGGACGTGAACGGCGTCACGATGACATCATTTCATGGAGCTGACGTTGCCCGCCAACATCTGCAGTTTTGCATAATTTGTCAAAAATGGCCAATAGGCATAAGTCAGACATTGAAATCAAGCACGAATCGTTAGTTAGATGTTTGTTTTTTGTTGCTCGTCGCGCCGTTTGTGTCGTTGATTTTCTACGGATGTCACAAACGCCACAGTGACAAATCAATCAAGTTCGTTTCCAACTCTACCAATGCCTTAACGGCCATAGAGAATATAAGCTGGCCACAACATCAAAAATACAGGCTAAATGTGGAATGAAAAGCGAGGTGTGTGTGGTCTTGTTTTCGGCAAATGAACTCCATCAGACTTTCGGCCTCATTTCACAGGCAAAACAAACGACTTAGGCAACGAACTTGAGCTGCGTTCTGCCAACACTTGAGCCTAATTGATGAATTTGCCTAAATAAAGAAAACAGCAGCCAGACAAACGCTTTTCCAACATTGGCCAGCCAGACCGCAGGTGAAATTTTCATTATTAATGATGATGACTTTTTACGCAGGCGCAAATATTTGAGCAGCACTACAGAGGAAAGACGGGCAGGCTGGTAGGCAGATAGCTACCAAATGTGTAAACTGACCCACTAAGCAGAGAGCGGGCCGTCTACAGGCCTATCATATTTATATATGTATATATATACGTACAGACATATATATTATTGTATAGTTTAATATGTTACTGTGCTTTCATGTCTTTTCCAGCAAATCAACATCTTTTAGGCCGACACCAACGTGCACTTCGTGCCTGTGGCCGGCGGCAATTCTGCGGCAGCAGCGTGCACAATACATATTTCAGCAATTTCCAACACTTGTGCAATTTCATAAAGTTTTGTGCCCAGTGGCAACAAACAAACAGTTGCAACACATTGCCTGCCATTTGGCTCTACTGCACTCCTGCTGCCACAGCATGTTGTTGCAACACATTTCCGCGTAATCATCATAATTTTTAGTGCTTTTTTCCCCCGTCTGTTTGCTCATTTTTCTAACTTTTATGAATTTGTTGATTTAGTGCATACTGCACTCCATTTGACTCAGAGTGTCCATTACAGGCAATTGTGCGAAGTAGAAACAATTTGCCACAGTGCATAAAACGGCACATTTAAAGAAAGACAGAGAGACACATGCACATGTGTACACTGTGGACAAACAGACATACATACATATAGTACAGATAGACATGCACACTCGTACATAGATAAACACATTTCAATTTGGTCAGTTGGCCTGTTGGCTTGGCCATGACGAGGACCACGATGACGCAGCTGACGATGACTTTATTTCCAGACGCCGCGCCATCGACCAGTGCAAGAGTTTCCTTGATTTCTTGATTAATGTTGAGCGATGCCTGGGCAGGGCCAAGACGGACCGCCGGGCCGCCGGTCCGACGGTCTGACGGGCGTCTTGTGGTGCGTTTATGTGCGGCATGCGCCGCTGGTAATTGACAACTGGGCAGCACTTGGGCAGACTTTGAGCGTTGCAGTCGCAGTTGCAGTCGCCATCCACGACTGCGCAGAATTATTATGTAACTTTTGGCATATTAAAGTGATTTATGGCCTGTGGCATTGACTGGTACCGCACATAGCTGGAACTGAGCTGGGGCTAAGCTGAGATTGCCTGCCTGCCTGCCTGCCTGTCGGCGGCCTCTTGCTCTTGGCATCGTTTTCATCTGTGCTTACATCAATGACTTCCTGTCTGTCCAAGCCCGCCAATGTCCGACTGGTCGGTCGTCTGCCGGCTCGGTGTACTCGTAGGAGAACTTTTCACATGCGGGATGGAGTTGAACTTTGGCGCGAAGTCTCTGCCATTTATTATCTGCGGTAAAAGTTGGTCTAAAGCATTTTACAGTTTTGTGTCATGAACTTTAATGTTTAGCATGCTTTTCCATTTCGCTGCTCTATGCTGTTTTTCATTGCCCTGCTGATATGTTTAAATGTGAGCAGTTCATGGGAACAGGCGAGAAAGTTTTTGCCACGCTTTGTAGCCAAAGTACAACACACATTTGTGATCACTCCATAGACAACAAACCAACAACAACAACAACAAACAGTCAGCCATTTAAGGTTCATCACTTCGTTGCCAGTCATCAATGCATAATTACGAGTACTTGTGCAAATCGCTGCCATTGACAGTTTTGGGTTACACTGACGAATCGCAGTCGACCCGCATAAGTACCCCACAATTCGATGTTGCAATTAACATCACGTTTAATAACTCAATCAACTGGATGCCATATTCATATACGATTACATCTACATATTCCCTTACATATTTTTATTTGTGTATAAATGTGAGAAAAAAATGTAAAGTCAACCCTCATCAAAAACATTTGAGCGCTGACAACAAAACAATTAGAAGAGGGATTGCAAAGCAGTTCTGCACTGAACTGGTTCTATTTTCGATCTTTTGAGGTGTTTTCCGACTAATCGATTTGACATCATCTCACCCGAACCAACTCGCCCTCCAATCTCTAATGGCCGTTTAAGCCACATATCGCTCTACCCGAAAGGTTAAGTACAGAGTTCATTATGCATGTGATAGAGTTACTTTGTATCTAACAAAATTGAAACTGTTAACAATTGTTTTAGATGAACATATACATACATCCAATTCTGTTTTTACACGGTAGATTGATTCCAGAAACAAACATGTAAAAAAGACATTGATCATATGCAAAAAGAGGCGATTGGCTCCTTATCTCTAACAAAATATATATGAAATTTTTTATGTTCAAACCGTGTTGTATCAAAATCGTGCAAAAAAAGACCGCGTAAAAACAGAATTGGTGTGTATCATTTTCTATTGTAAATAATCGTACAGCACTAATCGCACAATAAGTTGATATTTCATGAATTTCTTCCTTCACAATTTTTCAAATGACTTTCATATGCTTTTCTTTGGATATAGTTTAAAGTTCTACTAACAATCTGTTATTAAAATTAATATAACAGTTCAACTTATTGCAATAAAATGTATAATATTAGGAAAAAAGATTAGTTGCAATAAAATGAAAATCATAAACATTTTATTGGGCATATAATTTATAACTATAGCTTAATGCCGAATGACATAAAATTTAAAGTAATGCTGGCAATTGAAGCCATTGCAAAAAAAAAAAGAAATAAATACTGGAAAATGGAAAAGGAGTTACAGTCGAGCAGGCACGACTTCCGCCGCTGTGCGTTGTTATATTTGTGCATAGCAGGAACAAGAAGAAGATTGAACAAGCTAAGTTCGCGAACACGCTGGCTTCGCCATACCTTTTCCTAGAATAAGGGATTATGTAGCTTTTGCATTGTGGACAGAAGCGACGAAAAACAAACAACGACAGCACATAGAATACGCCTGTATTAATCTTTATAAGAATATACTTTATAGTATATGTATACTTTATCGGGTCGGAGATACTGCCTTCAATAACCGACACAACATTTTTGGATAAATAACAAGTATGTATTTACATTAATTCTTCAACAGAAAGTGGAAATTATTTTAAATGTTGTACTTTTTCGTTTCGGGCGTGCCTCCTTCTATATCAAACAGAAAATGGATATGAAACACATTCTTTGATATTTTTAATTACTTTGTTTCTTATACAAATAATAGTGACATAACTTTCTACACAACATTTCAATTTACTATAGTAAAAATCCTGCACGTAAATTTACAACTTGATCTGAAAGACGAACACGACTCACTTCAAATTCTACTACAAACAAGGAACAGTTTAAATGAATTTGTAGTTAGCTTTGAGTCAAATTTATGTAAAAATACTAAAAGATATAAAAGTTATAAATTTTTGTTGCATATAATAGAAAATGCTTAAAATGTTTATTGAAAAAAGTGTAAACAGTTTTTAGCGCCTGCCGTAGATTTAAGATGTTTCCCCACTGCTACTTTGTTTTTAGAAAAGCCAATACAAAGAGTATTCGGTTAGTATTTCTCTACTCTGCTGTATAGTAGAATAATCCGAGCCACTAAGCCGAGCCGCACCCAATTCTGTGTATACTGCCCTACTCTTTTATACATTTCATAATTATTGCCTTTTTCAGAAAGTGTGAGCCGAAGCCAAAGCGCAATTTGGCAAAAAAGGCGCGTCCAAATCAGCCAACCAACCGACTACTGTGGGTTTCTAGCCACACAATCCGTATACATATACTTGTATACTTATACATACATATAGCATATACGTACATACTATATGTACCTACATGGGTAGCATTCGAACATGATCTCAGCCACAAAATGTGCGCTTAGATGCCCGAGCAGCACTTACCGCAATAACGACGCTGTGATCTTAATTTTAAAAAGAGAAGAAATAGGCAAAAAAAAAAAGTAAAGCTGTTTAAAAATTTCTCACAGGTTTGAAATTTAAGCGCTCGGCTCAAAAACGACAGCAACAATAACAACAACAACAACAACGATGGTGACGACGATGACGATGACTTTGGCCACCACAAACTAATTGCAAAGTTTAAATGTGATACTTTTATGCATTTTAAATATTTCAATTAGTTGTAGTCGCAGTCGCAGATGGTCGTGCTTGGACAAGAGGGGGGAAGAAAAGAGAAAATTATGACAGGGTCGGTGCTGAGTAAAAGAAAGTGCGAAAAGCGAAATGCCGAAAAAGGTCTGTTTGTTTAACCTACAGCATATTGCAAATTTATGAACTTTAAGCTGCATTTATGCGTGCGGCTTATAAGCAATATAAGTAACTTAGTGCCAACAGTGTCATAAAAGGCCGCTGTCTCATAAACAACCCGTCCGCCCGACAATAACGACGAATTCCGAATCCGATTCCGATTCAAAATTCAATTCAATGCGCACCAATTCGGGGGCGGTGACGCGGAATGGGAGGGGTATTTTGAAGCAGACAGCGCCCAAAAGTGAATTTATATGCAAAACTAAAAAGCAGAGCAACGTCGCAAAAGCGAAAATAAAATTAATAATCACAAGAATTTCACTTTTCACGCAGCGAGGCAGCCAAAACAACAGCAAGAAGACAGCGCCAAACAAGCCGATTGGGGCATGTCACCCACAAAACAAAGTGCAGGGAACGCAGTTGCATAAATTTATTGAAATTTGCATTTCGACGTGTCCGTCTCTCTGCCTCTCTGTCTGCCCGTCTGTTGCCTGCTGTCTCGTTGCCGTTGCTGCTGTCGGTTTTTGGCCTACAAAAATATGGCATCGATTTGATCGAAACGCAAGATATTTCAATTAGCGTAAATACATTTTTGTCGCTGTCGCGGTCGCCCGACCACAAGTCGCACGCAAAGACACACGCACTACATGCCCCTCCACGACCGGAAAGAGAAATCGAAGATGCTTTCAGACACTCTTGTACAAATGTGCCCACCGTATGGTAACTTATGGCTTTATACTTAGTTTTCAATAATGATCAGGTCGCTCAGGTTGCAACCAGGTTGGTGGGCGAAGATCTATACATCAAAATGGAACTACCAATAATCTCATCTCAACTAAATAAACCCAGTTAGCACAGATATTCCTCCCATTTTTATTGTAGACCTCTCTTTACATAATCTTTTGGGATAAAAAAATACATAGAACACTAGCGTCCTGCCCCTTGCCTTGCACGGGTAATTTACAAAAATTTTCTAACACACACACACAATTCTATTTTCTGCGAGTTACTAAAATAGAGAATCTTATAAACATAGGTAGGATAGTATTATTTTAAGGATTTTATGTTCTGTTTGAGATTTTTATAGCCTGTACCCAAAGGGTGAAAGGCTATACTAGTTTTGTGCGTATGTATGTAACACACAAAAGGAGGCGTGGCAGACCCCACAAAGTATATATATTCTTGATCAGGATGAGAAGACGAGTCGATATAGCCATATCCGTCTGTCTGTCCGTCTGTCTGTATGAGCGCAAGGATCTCAGTAAGTACAAGAGCTAGGATAACCAAAATTGGTATCAAGGTTCCTATAAGCCCTAGGCAGATCGAGTTTGTTTATTTTTTCTGATACACCCCCACTCCCCCGCAATTCGTGTTTTTTCTTATAACTTCCGTAGTTCTCGGAATTTTGAAATCAATTTTGGTAGATACATCCAGTTAGTACTAATGTGTACTAAAATGCCAAATTTCATCATAATAGGTCAATTCTGAAGAAAGTTATAGCCATAAGTAAAATCGCTGCTCATGCGCTGCCTGCAGCTCTGTCGGCAGCGCTGCCCGCAGCTGTTGTTGTTGTTGCTGCTTTGGTTCAACTTTGTGCTGCATACATACACGCATATAAACACGCATAGGTACGTGATGTAAATGTATGCTGTTAAAACTGAACATAAACATGTATTCTAATTTAATTTAATTAATTAATTTGAATTAATTCATTCATTCATTTTTTTTTAATAATTTAATTAAAAAAAAAAATTTTTTTTATTAATTTTTCCTTTTTGTGGAGAGTACAGGCTATTTTACTGTCGGGCTTGCTTGACTGTAGCGTTTTATCTTTTTTGTTATTCATTATTGAGACAGAACTTCTCTGTAAACGATATTTGATGTTGTTTTATTTTGTGGCAGCAAAATAAATTGATTTTCAGGAGCTTTCGCCCGTGATAGGTCAACATACAGTTTCCTATGAGTAAAACATTAATTTCCTAGGTCGATCCCTACTAATTCGAAGGTTTGGCCTTGGTACTTGCCAATACTTAGTTAGCGCGAAATTTTGCCTTAATATTTAAAGTGACATAATGTTTCGAGGATGATTCTGAACAGCATCCTGTTCAGGAATTATTTAGGTAATTTCTTTACACCTTGGGCTACATTGGCGTTTTATTAAGGATCCCTTTCTTTTTGGCAACTATAATATAGCCAATGTTAACCGGGGGTAGTGTAGAATGAAAGAATCATATCGCGTTGACCGTTGTTTTTAAGGATATTTCTATTTGAGGGACGTAAACAAAATCTCTAGACCAACCATATCAACCAGCTTACTATATCATAGAGCTAAGATTGTCTTCCCTCGTTTGTTCTGAATTAGCTCGAATGTAGTATTCCGGGTTTTCTCAACACGGGCTTTACCGTTTCCAAAAGTTTTTGAAGACGGGCTATTTTTTATAATCTCTCTTACGTTCTAAATACAGACAGATGGGAATAGGCGAAATAGGAATCAAAACTGAAGATGAAAATAGTAAACTGTGCTTCATTCTTTCATTCTTCAAATACCGCAAATTTCTTAAATTTTTCCAAGATATTAATGCCTGACTAATTTTGGGAGCTGAAGTGGTTGGTTTCGAATCGTATGAATTTAGTCTTAACATGACTTTGGTTTTTTAACTCTAAAGTATTATTATTATTTACATCGCTGTTTGAAAAATGTGGTTTTGATTTAATTGTACGAGTACTCTTCTTATCCAAATAGGACGGATTTTTTTCCCCACATTTTGAACTATATTCAAAAATATTGGTTTGTAAAAACTAGTGTTAATACAATTTTACGTACAGAAACATATATTTTTCTTTAAATTTGAATAGGTTGCAGGCTGCTTGTTTGGTAACTACCACAAGAATAGTAGTTCATTCCCAAAAAATCAACATATTTCAAGTCAAACTGAAAAAAGAGATTTTCAAAAGCATCTTGGCGTAAGCCTTTTATATTCTACTAAGGTAAAACAATGGCTAGAAACGAATTTTTTAAGATGCTCAAATGTTACAGACTAGATATTTAGTACTATTTAATTACTTATGCCTATAATACAAATACATATGGTTTAGGTTACCTATTATGGTAAATGAATTAAAAACATTTGCTTTTGGTTTTATTGCAAATCACAAAGCATAGCAAAGTCCAGTTATTTTAGTACTTGAACCAAATTAGTAAGGCATTGATAAATTGGCGTGTTCAAGGGTCCTCTGGCGTGATCGTCACGCGCATCTGCTTCACGCCGCGGAAGATAACTATTTCCAGATCCTTGGTGCTGTCGGCAAGTGCATCGTACACATCGGAGGAGTTCTTTATTTCCTTCTTGTTGATATGCGTTACAATGTCCCCGGGCTGCAGGCCACCACTGTGGAAGAAAAAAGAGTATTTAGCGATTGGAGCTGGAGATGCTGCAGCTGAGATCTTACCTGTGCGCCGGTGAGCCCACTATAACCTTCCAGACAAGCACGCCGTGAACCAGATTGGCAGGCATATTTTGACTACGCGACTTCAGCTCGAAGAGTATATCGGGAGTCAGTGTTAGCATGGTAATGCCCATATAGCGCTTAACAGGATAACCCGTCTTGTAGGTGGAGCCTTTTTTACGGCGCTCTGCCGCGCGTTCGAGGAATACTTTAACATAGTCGATGGGAATAGCAAAACTAATACCCGCCGTCACTTTCATTGAGTTAACGCCGATGGCCTCGCCGTCTAAGTTAACCAACGGCCCGCCAGAGTTTCCGAAGGTGATGGCCGCATCAGTTTGTAAATAGTTTATGTCGCGATTGCGCAGCCCAAGCTCCTGTGAAGCACGCTGCGTCGAGCTGATGACTCCCGCTGTCACTGTATTGCTCAAGGCAAGTGGGCTACCCAGTGCAACGACCCATTCGCCAGACCGCAAAGTGCTGCTCTTCCCCAGCTTCATCACAGACAGATTGCTCACTTGAATGCGCAGCGTAGCCAAGTCGGAGGTTTGATCTACGTCCTCAATGGTAGCGGGAAACGTCCGACCATCGGACAAGCGCACTTGCACCATGGTGTGCGGCTTATTTATCACTACATGCGCATTGGTCAGGATCAGGCCGTTCTGTTCGATTATGAATCCAGACCCATTAGACGCTGTTATGGGCTGCCCACTGAAATAATCGAAGTGACGTGTATCCTTGATCTCTATGTAGACAACGGAATCGGCGCATCCGGCTACCACGTCTGCTATGAAGTTGTAGTCACGTCTCCGAGCTGTCAGCGCCCGTGCCGCTTGAATGGAAGGAGTCACCTGCTCCTTTTGCGATACGAGCGTGGCGCCCAGTGCACCCAAAGAGAAAGGCACGAAGAACCGGACAATGCCTTGCCAGCTGAATTTATGGCCTTCGTCATTCCTGTCATTACTCCTGCCGCTATTGCTATTGTTATTTTTACCGCTGCTTCTTTCTGTGGATGCCTGAGCCGCGCTGTGGCTGCTTCTACTGTTCGCCCCTGTAGTCACACTAACGCTGCAGTGATATAACGTGGGGGCGCTGCATCGTTTTATAAATAAGTCCAATTTGTTAATACTACGCAGCACCATCGAAATACGTTAAACTTCCCTTATTTGTTATTGTTATTCAATTTGTTCTGATTTATTTTGTCATCTTGACATTTGTTGAGACATATACACACACATGCATACAAGCGGAGATGAGCAATTTTATTCATAGTACCCGTTACTTTAACGTCACGAGTTTTACGCAGCTGTGACTCATGAAGCTGTGACAAAGTATTAAGTGGTGTCGGCCGCTTTAACAAAACTAAAAGTAGTGGATTAACAATAGTACGCTAGAATGTTGATTTTATGTTATTAATTATATTGTATACAAATTGTTACCGGAGTGTCTGATGTCCTTGAATTTAAAATACATATGTTTGCGTAACAATTGTTGCTTCATCAGATGAATAGCCTTTACAAATATTTAAAACTATCAGAAACAATTTCGGGCAGAATAAATTAATAAAAGCAAATAAGCCCACTCAGAAGGAAAGTTATTACTTGTGTGCATTATTTTGTTCTGTTTTTATATATAACTTTGATTATTCCGAATTTGCTTGTTTTGTTTTCCCATAAACTGAAGATGGCGCGTATCTTAATGTTCATAACTCATCCGTTTAAATACTCATAGTGCAAAGCTACTTGCTATGCAACGCATGTGGCTATCGATGCCAGTTGAAACACTAAGCCAGTATCGCCAGCTAAAAGTAATCAGCAATGGTACGTAGTGCTGAACGGTCGTTGTTACGCGAAGATGCAGTAGATGATTAAAGTTACCAAATTTAGTTTTACAATGTCACAAATAAAATAGTAAATTAATCGACGCGCTAGCAATCTCGCCCACTATGGAGGTGTTTCAAACGGACAACCATTACATTTTCGTTAAGCGCGATAAAAGTTTGTGGTGGAATCGTACAACGTCGGAGTTTACAATAAAAGCAGGTAATTTAACTGAAACTGGGTGTTCTTTTGCTGAGAAATGTAAAAACTGATGAGTAATATATGTGCGTGATGTGAAAAATATGGGGAGCAGCTCCCTTTTTGCTCATTAACCAAATTGCGCGAATTTAAAGGCGGACAAGCTGGCTTGTTGTTGCTGTTCAATGCAATCAGTTTTATCAACAACAACACTCGCATACGGCCGCCTTGCAGTCTGACTAGTATAGGTGTTGTGTTTATGAATGCGTGCGTGTGTGTGTGTGTGTGTGAGTTTACTCTGCTTTTGGCCCAATGTCAAGGCTTGTGGCATGGGTTCGATCGCAGCCTCAGCCTCTGCCACCACCACCAACTTGCCGCTATTTCGCAACATGGTCCCATTGTTTCTGTCCCTTTGTTATTGATGTTTGGTCATGTGCTGACGCATGTGCTGCAATTTCTTTGGCTCGCCTTTGTTTCTCGTACCTAATTATGTATGAATTCACCAGTAATTTAATGCACTTCGACCATACTCTGAATATACATACATACATAGATTTTAAAATTACGATTTCCGTACTTGACACATGATAACATTTATATCTAAGACGCATTTATATTTATGGACCCGAATTCCATTGCGCACTTACTGCTTTGCATAGTTTCTAAAGCTTGTGTCCTTATCAATTCATTAAGCTTGCTTTGCTTGTCACTCATGCAGCCAGCCACGAGTAGGATGTTCCGCGCGACATTTCAAGGTTCTCGATTCCCAAAGGGTAAGACACTTAGTTGACATACTCGCTGTTTTATTTATAGTTCAGGTAAATATAGCGCAACAATCAATTTAAAGCCTGGCCATCAATTCCTCCCCACAATTACTTGTTTATTGCGCAGAGCTCTTGCTGGTGCTCTATTTGGCAGGCACGCCACTCTTTGCGTGTTAAATTTAATTGAAGGGGCTTCAGTGACCTCCTACCCGGTGGTCCTTTACACGTGTTGCATATCGTTTTAGTTTGGATTGGATTGCTGTGTTTTGCGTTGGCGTTGGCAATCAAAAACATTCTCCATTAGTATAATCTAACACAAAAGGCTGTTGGCATGACTCATTCGACCCTGACTTTTGACTTTGTCCGACTGACTACCGGCCACTGTTGTCCTGTGAAAATAAATAAATCTCTTTCGAGGTCACTGCGACAAGTTTACGAACACGCAGTTCCTTTTGGCCACAATCTGTTGCCACTTTGCAAGTTTTCGTTTTGCGGACAATAGGGGGTCCGCTGTTGTCTTTCTCATTTGGAGGGCTCTGGGAAATGGGGTGGGACAGCCCCAGAAACCTCATAATTTATTGCTTTCAGAATTTGGCTATCGATTGCGCTAATACTTGGAAGTTCTATGAATTTTAAGGGTTACGCACTGCCCATTATTGTTTGTGCTGCCGTGCTTTAAAATTAGATAAGATTAAAAAGCATTCTTTCTGTACGTGCATGAGTTTACTTGTTCATTTTGTATCTATTTTTTCTACGGAGGCTGATGAAATTCTGCTGACGCTACTGTTCTGTCTAAAAGCATGGCATCATTTCAAAGCCATGTCCCCGCCGAGTGGCACTTACGCATGTCCTAAGCTTCCGTGCAAGGATGTGGAATGATGACTTGCCACGTAAAGTGGAATTTTTTACACTTGTTCTCTCTCAGAGTAAAAAGTGCAGTGGTTGCATTTAGTTCACGAGCTAGTGTGTTGAATGTCTATTTCGTTGTTGGCCTAGTTATAGTTATAAAGATGCTGTACTATGCCGTGAGTGCGGAAGGTCGCAGGATACAACCAATGCCCTATTATAACGTATAGTATGTTGTCATTTTTATCAAAGTTAGATCTAAAAGTAGAACGAAGGCTGAAATCAAAGGGGCGTAGGCCATGAAAAAACATACTCGGCGACTTATATTAAGTTTTTAAAGATATTTTCTGACTGCTATGCAATAATTCACCCTTTTTATTGGGGCCCGGAATACTACGTTCATAGTATTGAGTACAAAAGTATTTGGTATGTGCGTGGCCTGTTTTATGCACTGTACTTACATACATATGTATGTATGTACATAAGCCGTGTCAGATTTCCCCACTATTTTGGAAGTATTTATATGTTTAATGGGCTCCGAACGCCTAAATAACTGAAATATCAATCATATGACATTCATTAGGCGACCATAAAGCAAACAATATAAATTAATGTTTGTTAAATATACAAATGGATGTCCTGTTTCGTCCGAGGAGCCAATTAGTCCGGCTTAATTAGAGCACAGGAGCATTCCAAATAAATACATACATGTATAGTATGTACGAGTAGTATAATTAATGTATTTAATTCTATATACGTAGGCTGGGACTTGAGCTCTGTGGATGATATTGAGTGCATTGGCGTGACGCACGGCATTGTGGGCGTAATTTCTCTACCCAATGTTTATGAACCTCATCTGGTCGTTGTAAAGGAGGCCACTCCCGTAGGCGTACTTTATCCCCCGCACTTGGTGTATAAAATCAAATCGATAGCCATATTGAGTGCCGAAGAACCAGATGCTCTGCTGTCCAACTGCACAAAACATAGCAAGTGAGTCAAAATGTGTGCTAAATAATGTCATTAATCATATTAAAAGCTCCATTACCTCCGCTAGAAGCAACAATTCCACGCCCACACACAAAGCCTCACATAGCAACAACAATGCGAGCTCTCTTAACGGACCGGCAGGCGCTAAAACCAAGCTGTTTGAGGGCACACAGCTAATGAATAAGACGTGGGGTGCGGTGAAGATCGCTGGAAATACTATTAAGAACACCACTCAGCAGGGGGCGGCAATTGTCTCCAACCAGGTCAAGTCTTCGGTGGGCATCCGTGAACCCAAGCGCATCGAAAAACGCATAACGGAGGAGCTGCACAAAATCTTTGACGATACGGATAGTTTCTACTTCAGTTTTGACTGCGATATAACAAACAATTTGCAGCGTCAGGATGCAGCATCGCAGAAGCCCGACGAACGTTTCTTTTGGAACATGCACATGATCAAGGACATCGTTCAATTAAATGTAATTAAACAGTATAACATCTTATATATCTCTTAATTAAGTTTTCTTTTAATATTTTGTAATGCTTTCAGGATAAAACCTGGATACTACCTATTATACAAGGCTTTGTGCAAGTGGAGCCCTGCGTCGTAGGAAATGAATGCTTTACTTTAGCCTTAGTGTCGCGACGTTCGCGTCATCGTGCGGGCACGCGGTGAGATCTTAAGCAATTGAAGGCATTTAAGCAGCCCACTCACCTCTGTTGTTTTCACAGCTATAAGCGGCGTGGAGTCGATGAAAAAGGGCACTGTGCCAACTACGTGGAAACAGAACAAATACTCACCTTTCGCCACCATCAGTTGTCCTTTACGCAGGTACGAGGATCGGTGCCAATTTATTGGAGCCAACCAGGTTACAAATATCGACCTCCTCCACGCCTCGATCGAGGCGCAGCTGAAACGCAGGAGGCTTTCGAGCTACACTTTTCTAAAGAGCTGGCCATCTATGAGCGCGTTTGCATTGTCAATTTGGTGGAGCAGAGCGGCAAAGAGAAGCTCATTGGGGACGCCTATGCTGACCATGTGATAAAATACAACAACGAAAATATGATTTATGTAACCTTCGATTTCCACGACTATTGGTGAGTTGGCCGACAATCAATGGTCAGAAATATCTCTAAAATAATATATCTTGTTAGTCGCGGTATGCGCTTCGAAAATGTCTCGGCTTTAACCGATGCTTTGGGCCCAGAAGCTGGTTCTATGGGATTCCATTGGCGCGATCAGCGCGGAATGATCTGCAATCAAAAATCAGTATTCCGGGTTAACTGCATGGACTGTCTGGATCGCACCAATGTGGTGCAAACAGCCATTGGCAAGGCAGTGCTCGAGTCGCAGCTCGTAAAATTGGGACTATCGCCACCGTACACTCCCATACCAGACAGATTAAAGTCTCCGTTTATGGTGTTGTGGGCAAACAATGGTGATATTATTAGTCGGCAATATGCAGGAACTAATGCACTAAAGGTGAGTAGCACTTCTTTTAGAAACAGAATAAGCGTACTTACTTTTTTTATTGCTCCCACAGGGTGATTATACACGCACAGGCGAGCGGAAGATTAGTGGTATGATGAAGGATGGAATGAATTCTGCTAATCGGTTGGTAGTTTTTAAAATTTTCAGTACAGTATTACGATATTATAATTCTTTGCTGCTTACATCTCACAATTTTGTTTTGCTAACTGCCCATTTGTAAATACCAATATCTACGGAATGTAATTAGCTTGGGTTTAACGATTTCAAATGCTTCTGATTGTTGATATTTTAGTTCGTTAACTGTGAATCACGGGAAAGATTGACAATCAATCAGGCTTAAATTGTATTTGAATATAATCCTTTACCTCAACAGGGCAATAGGCCTCTTTAATATAACCTTCGCTGAAAAATGTAAGATTCCCAGGAACTGCAAATAAGATCAGCATGACGCCACAAATCCAATCTGTTACAATCACTTTTAGGGCTATTGCGCTGAAACTTGATATTGACAGACAAAGGATCGATGTAATTTAAAGCCGAGTCTACGTATGAAAAATTTGTTTAAGTATCGGAATCAAATTAATTATTGATGCTGTTGTTGCCATAACTGGACGCCCCGTAGGTCTTGATAAAATGTAAAAATAGGCATACATTTATAGCGAATAATTTACAATGCCCAATGATAATAGACTATATTGTACGGACACAAAGCTTATAGTTCACAAATCTTGATCACGGGGACTACACAATTTTTTACAGCACTCGTCACTAATGCTGCATGCTTCATTTCTTTCGATCTCCTTATTATTGTTTATGCTTGACACTATCGGACAACAAAAGTCAAAATATTTTCAAGTTTAAGAAACTTGCACCGAACTGTACATATATATTCCACTTACGTTAACGTTCAGATAATCTTAAATTTAATCTTTACATTTTTTCTTTGCGGAATGGTTTGAATCGTTCTCCTATGTTTCTACATTTATTATTCCGGTCTGCACTCTTTATTGACCGATAGTGCTTCTTATGGGACATTTGTTCGTTTTTATGAAACTCAATTGCTATACGCTTCACCCAAAAATAGGAACCAAAACTGTATATGGTAGTTTAAATATGCCAGCTTCTTACCTAATCAGATCCGCTAAGCTATCACTAACAACTTGGGTGAAGTTTATGCTCTAATTCATACCCACTTCATTATTATACAAATCAATTGAATAGCTACCTAATTACATGCCCACTTCTTCGTAGTTTCCTCATACAAAACTTTGCCGATTCGTTTCGCCAGTGCATTATCGATCTAATGCAGGGCAAGCTGCTACAGGCCGATCAGTTGCATGAGGACGAGGTGATGTCGACCATTATGCAAATACTTACGCCCGAGACGCGCGCCCCCTTACATGGTTATTACCATGCGGGCGTCCTAGGACCCGAACTGCAGCTGATCGAAACTATCGTCTATACAAGGTGGGCAGGCTTTAAGCAGCAAAAGCGACAGCAAAGATTTCCAGATGAACTGCCCGATGCTGTTACGGAAGAATCCAATGAACCCAAGCAGTTACACATTTTTGTTGCTACACTTGTTGCAATTTCTTTATTTTGTACTTTACAAAAGGTATTGCATATTGCTTTATTTTTTCTTATAATTTCTCCTCATCTTCCTTGCACACACATTTTCTGCTCTATCTATTCATCCAATATTAGGATACTAATATTTGTCTCTGATTTATAGCTACTATCTGGCACGCTTTAAGGACTCGTATCGCCAAGCCACCATCGATCTCATGCTCGGCAATCAGGTTTCTTCAGAGTCGTTGAGCGCGTTGGGAGGCCAAGCTGCTCCTGATGATACAGATGCCGCCGAGGGTGCTGAACATGCCAAAATGCTTGTAGAGGATTGTCGACGTCTGCTGCTGGGCTCGGAGCAGTATCCAGTGGGTGCTTGGGGACTTATTGATGCGCATCCCAGGTAAATCAGTATTTCATCTTCCCCTTGGATTAAATTGTTATACTAGCTTCCGAGAGTTCAAATCACATCAAACGGATAGTTATTTTGGATTGAGATTTGAGCTAATGTCTAAATGCTTTTAACATTATTTATGCTCAGATCTGGTGATATCAATGAAACGGAAGTGGATAGCGTGTTGCTGCTTACGGACGACTGTTACATTGTGGCCGAGTACGACTCGCACTTGGATAAAATTGTGCGATTCGAGAAGGTGCAGTTGCAGCACGTGACACTCGTAGAGTTGGGCATGTATCAGCAGACAAAGATCTTTCAAGGATCGGCACCTGCATTGCTCTGCGTACGCTTAAGCTATATGTTAGACGGACAGGATGGATACTATCACATGTTTCGGTCGGCCAATCTACGGTTCTTTAACAACACGGCATATGTGATCAAAACGCAGGAAGAGCTCACCGAATCGATGACCTCGATTGTGGAAATGTTCCGCATAGCTCTGGAAAATGTGGACAACACAACAGTGCGATTCATAACAGACGGAGTGCTGCAGCGCCGCAAAAGCAAGATGCCGCTTTTAGATGTACCCAAAGGCATGCCACGGAATCTTTCGGAATCTCAGTTGGTGCAATTCAGCTCTAAGGCGCTATCCAATGTCGCCGGTCAATTCTCGAAACTGGGTCAGACCTTCAAGAAACCCAACGCAACGTCACAACAGTCGCAGGCAAACAACCTGACCGCCACAATTAATCCGCAAGTAATGCGACAGTCCGACGGCAATGACGTGGACTCTTGCGTCGAGGCGGATCAGGCTGTTTTCACACTGGGCGGGAAAAAACTCAATTCGAATAGCAATAGCAGCAGCGACATAGAAGAGCATGACAATAGTCTCTATGAACCGGATCCGGATTCAGATGTGGATCTGGCGTTATCGGCTTCGGCGCTCAATAAGTCGAATTACAAGGAGAATTCTTTTATGCCCTCCGTGGGCATTGTTATGGCCAACCAGAAGGATAGTTCGCCCACCTCATCCGAAGATATGCAACAGCTGGGGCAAAAGGACAGCATGCGCAAAACAGCCGAAGACGTGCTTACCATTTCCATTACGTCGGTGACGGATCATGTTGGTCTACCTACGGGCCTGCTGGAAAATGCACCGCTTGTACGGCCTATCACACCAAATCCACAAATTTGCGTGCAGGCACAGGAAGCTCAGGAGCAGGAGCAAGAGCAGGTGATGCCGCACTCAAGGTCGGTATTCTACACCTGATTGTCGTTTTGTAGTTGGGCCAATGAGTTGTTTGGTGGCTTGGTTTATGTTTTAATTGTTAATTAGCCAATGTATCATACTTGTGTTTTGTAATCAACTTTTTGTGTGTCTCATTTACTACAGTACATAAGTTCTATATACATTTGTATGTCTATTATATACATATATATATTTTAAACTGTTTTATATACCCACTTCTTGTATAACCAATTAGAGTTAGCATGTTGTTTAGTCGTACAAATTCAGTATATGTGCCTGCTCCACACATACACTTAAAATTACTTACCAACGAGTATATAGCTCAACGTGCTTTCATAACTACACATACATATGCTCAAATAAATAGTCAATTAATTCCAATAGCGCGTTATTCTTCTTCGATAAACAAATGTACAATATTTACTTTGAATGGCGCGTTTTTAGTGTCGCAGTAAGAGATCTCAATCTATCATTGGCTTCGAATACTTCCGAGGCCAACAAGCTCAAACAGATCGCCAGTCCACTCTCAAAATTGGCCAAGGGCATGCAGAATATTGGTTTCAACTTGGATCCACGCAAGATAGCCACCAAGGTAACGAGGATATTAGGATAAACAATGATCATCCAGTCCTTTCCAGTTTCCGCAAATTTTAAAACGACTGCAAGCATAAATTTGTGCAAACTGGAACAGGTCCACAACATATTTAGAATACAATTCTGTGTCACAAATGGATATATTTTATTTATATTTATTTATTTCTCAGACCGGCGTTCTGTCCCCGACCACCGTCTCAGCCGACAATTTACCAACCGAGCGTGTCGTGAATGCAGATGCACAGGATCACTTGCAGGAGATGTGGACATCAGCTCAGTGCAAAACTAAATTGATTGCTTTATAAATAAGCTATATGCATATATATCTATAGTTGTAATATTTCAAAATTAGGAGTGACAACTCGTATGTGTGAATTATAAAAGCTTAGGCGTAGAATGCTCGTTACACACGTAGTTGTTTCTTATAACACTCTTTTTGTCATAGCAATTGATCAATTTAGTAAATGTATAAAGGGAACACAGCAACACCATATATTTAGCATATTTTATTTTAAACAAAACATTGCACAAAAATTATAACAATTAAATATTTGCAACGGTTCTCTTCACTCGAAATGTTGCCCCACGGCGGTCAATTTGACAGTTCGGCGATTTCATTCTTAAATATTTTACGAACAATGTTTTTGGTTCTTTTCATATTTTATGATTAGGAAAATTAGGAAAAAATTTGATAATGTTATCCTAAATCTATATAAAAGACTAATAAATTATGTGTAGTAAATGAGATTCCATTTCAAATTCCTACTAAGGCCACATACCGTCAAATTGGCCACATATGAAGGCAGTAATAAGTACTAAACAAAGTTGTGTACAAACTAATGCGGGGGCTCCTGTTTTTATTTATTTAGAGTTCTAAGTAAGGTGTTCTTGTGAATTGCTATAAAAATGCCGTCTCAATACTTCTGAATAGAACAATGAAATAGACTAATGATCTAAAAGACGAGTATTGTTGGAAAAATGCGGCGCGCAAGACGAGAGGTATCGTCGATTTGTATATACATTCGTTCTACTGGATATGAAACGTTTATAATGAAAACAGAGATCGACACAAACCTTAATGTTTATCCATTAAAATCAGGAAAAATGTTATTATTTTGAGTACTCTGCACTCCAACGTGAGCATAGGTAATGAAAAAAGAGCTGGAACTCGAAGATGGCCCATTCGGGTTTTTACAATATACTTGATTTTGTCGATTCCGTTCCGGAAGGTACGTGTATGTGTAGAGTAAGTGAAAAAAATCGAAGCATTAAAATAGTTCTGAAATAAGTGAACAAAGTACTAACAAACAATGAAAGACGGCAATGTCAAATAAATAATAACTAATAAAGTTGTTTATTTTAAATAAAAAATAAATTGGTAATATTTTTTACATAAATTTAAAGCAAAATAATGCCCAGTTCAACAAAAAATTTTAATTTAAATAAAGAATAAATTGGTACTATATTTTATATAAATTTAAAGCAAAATACGCAATAATTTCTTGAGTATTCTGAATAAATTCATTATACCGTCAAATTGACCGTTACGGTCTTTGAAGTTATAGTAAGAAACCCGGTCGTTCTAGTGTTAACTTAAGCATCGAGTTTTTGTTGAAAAAATTTAAATAGCGCTGTTGCATTTGTTTTGTTGCAAGAAATGTACGTTCTGTTTTTAGCCAGGACTGATACATTCAAAATATTTGGCAATGTACCTTATTTACAGTCTTACAATACTTACAATGTTTTTAATGGAAGGGATAGACATCCACTTCTTTGTTAATGGCTTGACTACAAAAAGCAGCGAAACCAGCCGTAGCTTTAGATTCCATGTGTAGATTTGTATGCTTGTATTTTAGGTACACTATATTTATGTTGAACTTTCAACAAATATATCAAATACACCAAGGTATATGCCGTGAAAATAAAAAATATTGCCAAACTGTCGCACCCCCGGCTAATATTGTATATATTATATTATAGTATTATATATTATATTATAGTAAGAATATTTGCGTCTGAAATTGTACTACCGGTTTCCTAATTTGCGTTAAACTAAGAGTATAAAATTTGGAACTGGATAGGATTGATTTTTGTCAAGATCTTGGTGTCTGTTATGTTTCCACGTAATTCTTGACCTTTGAAATGTCCACAAAAGGCTTAAATTCTGGAAGGTTTTCTTTTATTTATTCTCTTCTTGTACTTAATTTATTTCATCATACAAAGTAAATGCAATATTAATAGAACATACACAGTCATCAATGATATGTTTATAATATAGAAAAGTATTTAGCCAAGGCTAGGTTCTGCCAGATTAGCAAAAATTATTTCAAATTAATCTATTGTTTTTATTTTACTCTTGAAAAAATATATTTAAATGCGTGTACCACGATGTATTTGATTTGAAAACAATGACATGGTTCGTATTTAAATATATAACATATTAGTATAAATAATAAAGTAGGAATGTTTTCCAGTTTCCTATAGCTGTGCGAGTTATTGAAAAGTGTTTGGATAAGTGCTATTATATATATTTTGTAAATGTAAAGGATGAAAACAAATGTTAAAGTATTTCTTACGTCGGCTATTCTTAGATTAAAAAGTTTGGCCTTTCAGTTAGTGAAATTAATTATATAAGTATTATATATATACTTCGGCAGTAAAAGCAAGTAGAAAACATAAAACCCTGCTGTTATTTGTGTCAACCGTGTTCCATTTCCACTCAAATGAAATACGTTAAGTGAAATCCCTTGATACTATCGAAATGCTTTTCACTTGGTAACGGAAATGGAAGCAATCCAGCACAAGTGCATACTTTCACAGATTTGTGCGAATTGTGCACGATTTATGGAACTTGTATAAATTGAGTTTATATAAATAATACAGCGACATTGTTTGTTTCTACATTAAACAAGAAACACCATAATTAATTATTAACACAAACAATTATACGTAGTATATAAAATATTTGGGGAAAAAACCAAGCTAGTAAAAATGCACACACCTAACAAACCAAAAGACATTACAAACAAAAGACTTGACTCATGCGTATTTTTTACACAAAACACGAATACAAGAATTTGCGATATAAATATATTTACATATGTGTATATTATATACGAATATATACAATTATATATTGGGCACGCATCCATTTTAATAGCAATTACAAAATTGTCAACCGATGATAAATTATTGGAATTTTTAAAAGCAATTCAACGAATATACACAAATTATACACAAAGCATGGATTTGATCGAGATATAATAAAAAGTAGTTGTGTAATAAAATGTATTGTACGTAATATATGTTACATTTATGTATATGCGCCACCGAATATTTGAAATATATGTCGTAGAGTGCTTAGAATGTGATTCATTTCCATTAAAGTGTTTAATTTCAAAATGGTTAAGCTTGTTTGTAAAATTAATTAGTTTTGGAAGATGAGTTATCTTAACTCTTTCTTTTTCTTTCGCGACAACGAGTGTATCAGAAAAAAACACAAACTCGTCCTTTTTAGGACTTACGAGAATCTGGATACCGAGTTTGGTTATTTTTATACCCTGTACCCAAAGGGTACAAGGGTATATTAGTTTAGTGCGAGTGCACATGGAACACACAGAAGGAGGCTTGGTAGACCCCACAAAGTATATATATTCTTGATCAGCATGACAAGCCGAGTCGATATAGCCATGTCCGTCTGTCCGTCTGTCTGTCTGTATGAACGCAAGGATCTCCGAAAGTATAAGAGCTAGAATAACCAAACTTGGTATACAGATTCTCCTGAGACCGAGAAAGGACGAGTTTGTTCATTTTTTCTGATCCACCCCCCCACTCCCCCCCTATTAACGATTTTCTATAACTCCCGTAATTCTTGGAATTTTGAAATTTGGTAGTCACATTAGGTTAGTAATTATATAACCGTATACCAAGTCTCATTATGATAAAATGATCGGAAAGAAAGTTATAGCCATATAACCAGGCTCAATGCACACATACATACATATGTACAAGTACACAAACACGCATAGACACGATTCTGATGTAATTGTAAATGTATGTATGCATGCATGGAATATTTTATATTTAATTAGTTAATATTTAGTTAATTAATTTAATTAATTTAGTTAATTAATTTAATTTAATTAATTAATTAATTTAATTACTTTTTTGTGGGGTGGTACAGGGTATTTAAGAGTTGAGCCTGCTCGACTTTAGCATTCCTTTCTTGTTGCTCTTGTACTTCCTGAGATCCTTGTGTTCATACAGACGGACAGACGGACATGGCTATAACGACTCGCTTTGTCATCCTGATCAAGAATATGCATACTTTGTGGGGTCTGCCACGCCTCCTTCTGTCTGTTACATACATTCGCACAAAACTAGTATAACCTTTTACTCTTTGGGTACAGGCTATAAAAACCAGAACGCATATTTTAGAAGATAATCTAGGCATGCAAATTCTTCATTTGGTAACCTTTGCATATCATAAAGGTATTAAATACTTTAACTAGCATTATATCCACCCAATTTTGTCCAATATATGAAACAATGCCAGTGCAATTGATGGCATCCAATATTGAGAATGAATATATATTTTATTGTGATAATTGTATATATGTGATATATTTATATATGATTACATTTACGTAATGGTGTCCATGGGAATGAATACTATTTTAATTTTAATTCTAAATTCAATCAAAACAAAATTGTTTAACAAATTTGACTTGATTGCCACAACTAATCTGATGAAATGGGATATACTTATATATCTATTTTCCATATACATGTATTGATAAACTCTGAAACTTCTGAACCGATTTTAATTAAATTTCACAAACATCTGACATTGCTGAAGATTTCGATACGGATGGATACGATATTGAGAATGAATATTTATATATTTCATTGTGTTGTGTCGCTACTCGTTTGTAGCGGCATTGATGAGCATACTGACTTTAACTGCTCAGGGGTGTAACGTTATTTCACTTTATTGTAATCTCAAGCTTAACCTACAATGTAATACACCGAATTTTCTATGTCTAAAATGTTCCGGCACATATATAAAGTCTCTCTTTTCGCTTCGCTCACACACTTCTAACTCGCTATTGTTCCGTGCACACAAACACGTCCGCTTGCCTCGGTCACTCAACTCGAATTCTCCCGCGCACACACCACGCGTCCACTCGCTTCGGCTTCTCAAATCGCACTCTTTTGTATTTTATCGAGCCACAAAAGGGATCGACAAGGTATCTCGATTATTAGCAAGGTTGGGCATCACTCGTCGACCAGAGCTGCCAGGGCTACGATAAATGACAGTTGCCGGTTCAAATAGATTGCAAAATTTTCCATGACGCCCCCAATGCTGGAGCTAGCATTCAAACCAAAGAACCGGAAACCTGCTACAAAGAAAAGAAAGCAAGTGTCTGTTATGGCATGCAAGGAAGCGATCATAGTGGTTAGTTCTGTGTTGTGTCATCTTGGGAGGAACAAGATGGCAAAGGCAAACGGCAGATTTTCGAAAGACTTCGTTTATAAATTCCAGAAGTCGTTTTAACCGTTGCCACTCTAACAAGTTGATCTGCTCCTGGATGAAGTTCGATGACACGGCCAAGTTTCCATTCGTTCGGTGGAAGTCGATCGTCCTTTATGATGACCATGTCACCTATTTTTAGATTTCATCTACAAGATTAGCTTGTAGATGAGACAGCCAATCGTTGCTCCAATATTTCCGAAACGGTCGAAGAATTCGTTGGCCCTCAAGGAAGTCCTTAGCGATGGAGGATTCGGAGACTTGAGGAACTGCTGGTGCCAACATGGAATCTCCAATGAGAAAATGTGCTGGGGTTAGAGCAATACATTCTTCGGGCTCTGCTGTCAAAGGGCACAGTGGACGAGAGTTAAGGCAAGCTTCTATTTGGGTTGAAACTGTTGTCAATTGCTCGTACGTCATATGAATTCCACTGAATGATCGGTGAAGATGAGTTTTAACCGATTTGACGTTAGCCTCCCATATTCCGCCAAAATTGGGACTGTGTGGAGGATTGAAATGCCATTGTATGTTACGCTTGGCAAGCTCAGGAAGGATGCTGTCTGCTACTTCCTGTTTAAATTGATTGAGTTAACCAGGAAGGGCCGTTCCACCACAGATAATGGTCAGATAGTTCATCAGGTGTAAGACCGCGAGTAGCACAATCTGCGGGATTGTCGAATGTGGGAACATGCCGCCATTGTGCAGGTGTGCTGAATTCCAAAATCTGCACGACTCGATTGGCCACAAAGGTTTTCCAACGGGCAGGGTCACCGTTAATCCAGTATAGTACGATTGTGGCATCCGACCAGTAGAAATGGGAATGGACTCGCTTGTACGCAAATATGTACCACTCCATTTTGCGAGATTCGTTGCCAAAACTGCTCCAGATAGTTCGATCCTAGGGTTTGTCCAAGACTTAGTAGGTGAGACGCGGCTACGAGCTGTCAGCAAATGCGAAATCACCGATCCGTCTTTGTTTTCCAAGCGAAGGTATGCACAAGCAGCGTAGGCCAACGATGATCCGTCGCAAAATATATGCAACTGCAGTGACGTGATATGCGATGAATCGGTTCCCAACCATCGTGGAACTCGGATAGTTTTGCCACCGCTCTTGAAGTGCATGTGGTTCGTCGTCATCCCAATCTAGTGGAGTCAAATTGCCGTCATCGCGTTTAATTTTTGTGTTCCAAACATTCTTCATGATAACTTTAGCAGATGTGATGACAGGTGCGATAAATCCCAAAGGATCATACAGACGCGCTATGGTGGAAAGAATGGAACGTTTAGTACATGTTTGATTCAACGTGAACTTCACTTTGAAGCCATAATAATCATTGTTGGGATGCCAGTAAAGACCTAATGTTTTGATTGAGTCTTTGTTATCAAACTCAAAAATGTGTACATTTGAATGGTCTGCTGAAGTGATGCCAGTCAGCAGCGCTGTCGAGTTTGACGACCATTTACGAAGTTCCATACCGGCTGAGCGTAAGATGGCAACAAGCTGATCACGAATGGCAAGGGCTCCAGCAATAGTAGAATCTCCAGTTTGTATGCCATCCACATAAACATCATGTTTGAGAACGTGTGCAGCAAGAGGATAGCGATTACGTTCGTCGTCTGCAAGCTGATGCATCACTCGTATAGCTGTGTACGGGGCAGATGCAGTTCCGAATATTACAGTTGTAAGACAATATTCTGTTATTTTGTTATGTTTGTCGAACCAGAATATGCGTTGATAATTTATGTCGTCTGGATGCATGTCGATGCAACGATACATACGTTGAATATCTGCAGTGAATACCTAACGATGTTGACGCCAATTGAGAATAACTCCTGCTAGATCGTTTTGTAAAGCTGGTCCTATACAAAGAATGTCGTTGAGTGATTTTCCATTACTTGTCTTACAGGATGCGTCGTACACTACTCGCAATTTGGTAGTGAGACTATCTTCTTTGATTACCGCATGATGAGGCAAAGTACATGAGGTGAATACTATGTCGTTATGAACATCACGTGTAATGTGTTGTGTTTCGGTAGTTATGGCCGCAGTTAGTTGACCCAATTGAAAGTAGTCCTGCATGACTTCCTCATATCGTTCTTGTAAGTCAGGTTGGCGTCGAAATTTGCGTTCCAACAATTGGAACCGATTCAAAGCGATTGGACGGGATTTGCCAAGTACCTGCTGAGGGTCAAACAATTTTTTGAGCGGCAAACGTACCATGTACTTGCCGTTGGGTTGACGTATGTGTGTTTGCTGAAAATGGTCCTTACACTATTGTTCTTCTGCAGTAAGACGTCGTACCGTATCCATTGTCTTGTTCAAAATACTTTTGAACCAAGGCATCCAAATTTGTTTGATGGCACTGAATAGTGATGGTGTGCGTTGACCGTGTGTTGATTTGTCCAAACAGAATCCAGCCGAGCTGCGAGTTTTGAGCGATTGGTTGGTCTGGATTGCCTCTTTTGATATCTGAAAGTATGAGATGTGGTATTAGGTCAACTCCAATGATTATGTCGATTCTATTTGATTTAAAATATTGTGGATCTGCAAGTTGTAGTCCTTGGATGTGACGCCATTTTTGTATTGGAATGTCTTGTTTTGGCAGTTGAGATGTAAGCGATGGTAAGACATATGCTGTGTCGATGTACTTGTACGTGCTGAACTGTTGGTCGGTGCACGAGCTAAGTTTGAGCTGGGTTGTCCATTTTCATTTATTCTTCGAGTTGTCACCGACTCCGTTAATCTCTGCCAAAATTGGATAACGTTTCAAGCCAAGCGATTGAACCACATGTTCCGTGATGAGAGTTCCTTCAGATTCGTTATCTATTAGCGCTCTGGCAGTTTCGTCATTATGTATTCTGACCAAAGCCGTTGCCAAAAGTACAGTGCGAACTAGCTGAGATGAAGGTTTGGTCACTGCTGATAGGAGTTGCGTTGTGTTTGTGACCACTGCCTGATCTGAAGTAATCATTTGTTGCTTTTGCGGAGCTGCTATGTAGTCTGGTTTGTTGGTTGGAAAATGCAAGAGCGTATGATGTCGTTGTCCACATTGTTGACAGTTCCGTTTGCTGCCATATTTCGATGCTGTATGTACGGAATCAAGACAATTGAAACATTCCTTGGTGCGTTCAGCAATAGATTTGCGAATAAAACAATCTTGTGCGAGAAAGTCAGGACAACGACGCAATACATGTGAGCTGTCGTTGCAATTCACACACCGATGTGAAGCCATGCTGTTTGTGGTTGTGTGAAAAATATTTCATTTCTGAAATCTATTACCTGAATAATTGTTGGATATACGTTGCTGAGTTGTTCGAGCCGCTTCACGACGTTGTTGCCTGCTGGATCGATTCTCAATAATATCGAGGCTAATGAGGCGATTGAGGCGATGAGAAATTGCTCCAACGTACTAAATGTAGGAACGTTAGACGAGCTACCAAGAAAGTGCTTCCATGCTTGTAGAGTTGTCGACGGTAGTTTAGTTACAAGTTGATGTACCATCCAATGATCGCAAGATGTCGATTTTGAGACGTTTTAATTCGTTGATGCATACATTTGTGACATTGAGCATCCTCTTGAGATCGGCCGACTGTTCCTTAGCTAGAGAAGGCAAACCAAAAAATGTGTTCATCTGATGCATGAACTGTAGACGTGGATTGTTGTATCGTTTGACAGTCAAAGACCAAGCTGCTTCGTAGTTGGTATCGGTTAAGTCAATTTGATGAATATCGCCGTCTCAACCTGTTGGCAAGGCTTGCTTAAGGAAATGGAACTTCTGAACGCCTGATAGTGCGTCATTGTCATGGAGGAGTTGGGCAAATGAATCGTAAAATGCTGGCCACTCTACAAATTTGCCAGAAAAGGTGGGTACAGGCAACTTGGACAGCTGTACGCTAGACGAAGGCGATGCTTGCTTGATCGACGTTTGATTGTTATAAAGTTCATTTGCCATTTCTACTATTGGAGGGAATGTTTGTTCATAAGCCTCCAAAATTACGCAGTATATGTTTGTATGGTACTCATCAAAGGTTTCAGCAGTACGTTGCGTGAAATATTGATGATCACGTGGGCATTGGGAGATTAGGAGATCCCGATGTACTTGTTTGAACTCGGCGGCATATTCATCTAACCTTTTAAGAAAGCGTGTATAGAATGTTCTAGATTTTGACTGTGAATTTTCCCTTTTAAAGTTGTTGTATAAACAGCGTACCTGTTCACCTATGTATGTATATCTATTTGGATTGCATAAGAATGATCAAAACGGCATCCAACGTTTGCCTGTTGTTGAGCCACGATTGTTAAATCGAATAAAGTTTAGACAGAAACTATTGATCGCAACACAAGAAAGAACCAAAAACAAACACTCACCCCTTTTCCTGTATGTATGTAGCCTTGTAGCATGTTGTTTCTTCTTGCCTTCAATTGTGCGAATCGCTATCCAGCCAAATTCGTGTGTATGTTTGGCGCCGATGATTTGCAGTTACTTCTTATTGCTAGATGACGCCGATGCTCGTATATGTGAGTAACGCAATGTTGTACCGTTACTTTCGATATGTATGCTGAGAGTGGCGTGATCGTTGCATGTATTTATAAGTGACGCCGAAGACTGATGTGTCGTCACTTGGATGTGTACACCTTGGCAACGCCGAGAGTGGTTGGGTTAGGAAAGTATGTATGTATGTAGATGTACACCACAGCAAATCAGTTCGATCGTAGAATGTATGTATGTATGAGTGAAGTTTGCGAGTTGAGAACTTCCAAAACAAAACTTAAGACTGGGGATTGCCGCACGTCCTTAAGTGTATTTATTGAGACTGGGGATTGCCGCACGCCTCCTCTATGTGTATTGTGTTGAGACTGGGGATTGCCGCACGCCTCCTCTATACTGTATGTACTGTGTTGAGACTGGGGATTGCCGCACGTCTCCTCTATGTCTGTGTCTTTGTTCAGACTGGGGATTGCCGCACGTCTCCTTTATGTATGTGTTCAGACTGGGGATTGCCGCACGTCTGTATGTATTACACCAGCAAGCTTGACATTGTGAAATAACGGATCCCCTAATGGGCCACCATAAAATGTTGCGTCGCTACTCGTTTATAGCGGCAATGATGAGCGTACTGACTTTAACTGCTCAGGGGTGTAACGTTATTTCATTTTATTGTAATTTCAACCTTAACCTACAACGTAATACACCGAATTTTCTATGTCTAAAATGTTCCGGCACATGTGTATATAAAGTCTCTCTTTTCGCTTCGCTCAAAAGGGATCGACAAGGTACATATCTCGATTATTAGCAAGGTTGGGCATCACTCGTCGACCGGAGCTGCCAGGGCTACGATAAATGGCAGTTGCCGGTTCAAATAGATTGCAAAATCTTTCACATTGTCTTATATGTGATATATTAATATATGATTACATTTACGTAATGGTGTCCATGGGAATTTAATTTAGTTGAACTTAAATTTTTATTCTAAATTTAATCGTCGATTATAAAAGAACAAAATTGTTTAACAAATTTGACATGATTGCAACAATTAATTTTATGAAATGGGATATTTTTTAAAATTTATTTATTTTGACAAACAGTGCAGTCGATGTACAATACCATAGAGAAATTAAGATAGGTAAAACCAAAGAAATAAAGAAGCCTATAAAAATGACAAAAAATATCTAATAACGAATCTGACACGGTGGGGGAATTTTATTTGCCAAACGGCCAGCAATGCGGATATTATTTGCCTTTCGGCTATCTGTGATCCGTCTCACAAGTGTGGTCAGAGGCGTCAATAGATCTAACTTAACATAGAGAAGAAGCATAGAATTAATTAAAAGCTAACTCTAAAAAAATATAAAATAAAATAGGTAATAAAATAATGGTCAGAGATTCCGGAGATAGCTGAAAATAGAGGCTTTTATTAATGGAAGAGAAAGTTCGGTTGAGAGCAGATGAAAAGAAGTAAAAAAGCTAAAGTCGGGTGTCCCGACTTTGAAATACTCTGTACATATGTTTATATATATATAATCAGTGTATCAGGTGTTACGATTTGCGGGGGAGAGGGGGAGGGAGGGAAATTCCAAAATACAAATTTTCTGCGTATTCACATAAGGCATCTTGGACAAAAATTTGGAGTCCCTCGGTCTTATAGTCTCCGAGATAAATGCGATTATACGAATGGAAAATCGGAAAAAACACCATAGGGGGGAAGTGTGGGGTAAAATCAAAAAAATAAAACTTGCACAGCGTCCATACATAAGGCATCTTTGTGCAAAATTTGGTGTTTCTCGCTCCTATAGTCTCTGAGATCCAGGTGTTCATACGGACGGACGGACAGACAGACATACAGACAGGGCTAAATCGATTCATCTCGTCGTACTGATCAAGAATATATATACTTTGAGGGTGTCTGCCACGCCTCCTTCTGCCTGTTACATTTTCAGCTCCCGCAAACCTAATATACTCTTGTACATTTTATGTACAGAGTATAATAATCATTATAAGTTGAGCATAAAACCCAAAAAGGATTGTGTGATGCATAATCAGTTGTACATCTACTAGGGAAAAGGGGAAGATAATTTCTGGTCGCTCTAGAAGGAACTGAAAAATTGAGAAATTAATAGGAGAGTCAACACTACCGACAATTAGTTTGTGGAAAAATACAGCTCCAATTAGCTAATGACAGAAGATTACTAAGCAGAAGTCTGCTTGAGTAAGGTGGCAAACGAAGGTTGGGTTCTCAGTTTAAGCCGCGAAGACCAAAACGGAGGAATTTTTTCTGAATAGACTCAAAGTGATCCTGATGCGATTTGTACTGCGGACACCAAACGCATGAGCAGTTTCCAGAATGGGCCGTACCAGTGAACTGTAAAGTAGTTAAATTATTTGGGCCAACGTGCATTCAGATTAGCACATTAACAATACATTTTTACAAATATAAAATGGCCCAACAGTTAATGAACGCCCTTAGCCTTGTTTATGATAGAAGAAATATGAGGACGTGA
Source organism: Scaptodrosophila lebanonensis (assembly GCF_003285725.1). NCBI lineage: Eukaryota > Metazoa > Arthropoda > Insecta > Diptera > Drosophilidae > Scaptodrosophila > Scaptodrosophila lebanonensis. The sequence goes on from NW_022060538.1 coordinate 16,306,259, forward strand.
CGTCATTGTATGTGTGTTCGTATTATCCAGTATTTTGTGTGTGTCTATTTAGCAGGAATGTATATACATATATTGTTTAGTATTACTTTCGCAGAGCGCGTCAGAGCGTGGAGCTAACAATATCAATGTCTTAACAACAGTACACAGATTCATAATTATTAAGTCTCCTTTGCCCGTTTTTGCACAATTTGGAAAAAATTGCTTTCATTGCAGCAAAACCCGTGTTTGGGCACGTAGAAATTATTGACATTTGAAGCACCAACATTTACTCAGAAAACGCATTTAAGCAGTATATATTGCAGAAAATTAAACTAAAAGTCGTAGATGAACATAATACTATGTTGATATCGGAAAATGTAAAAGCCTTTGCCAATTATATAAAAAACCAGAAGCCGAGTTGTAATGAAACTCTATAGAAATTAAAAAAAAACACACGAATTGTTTTGCTTTTAACATAGTTGTAGAAGTTGATGTTCATTTTGAGTACAGGTTAAAAACGCTACAGTCAGTACCCAGACAAACTTCCGGCACTCTAGCGGAAGCAAAAGGAAGAAGAAGAGCGAACTAGATGCTGCAGTTTGTAGGCATAGTACTGGAGTGAAATTGTTTCGCTAATAACTTTTCTATAAATTGATCTATTTCGATGAAATTTTAAAAAAGCAAGATAGTTGTAAATAAAATCCGCGTGAAAAGTTTTGTTTATGTAGCTTTCGAAATGTGGACAGTATTGACAATATCCTGTATAGGAGAGAGAGGGTAGGGGGGAATATTAAAAAAAAAACCAAATACTATTTTGTATACTGAAATATATTGCACTGGAGAGAATTATAGGCCATTTCCTGTTTTGATACGGCAAAAAATACCTAAGTTAGTAAAAGTCGGCCATATCAGTTATATGGCAGCTATATGAATTAGTGGCCCAAACTGAACCAAACCAAATATCTTAATATTTCGAATTTATGCCAAAAAATATGGATTTGGGTTCATAGTGCACAGTAGAAATACGTTGGAATAATTCATTGCCAATCGTATGTCACAAGATGAGGTCTGGACCGATAAAAAACATAAATTTAGAGCAATTAAGGTGGAATGGTTAACCAAGCACCATATCTGCATGCAGTTCAGATCATCCTGCAAACGAGTGTGGAAGAGAGGATCGTTATAAGATAGAATGAGCTTCACATCATCAGCATACGTCAGTATGTGAGAATGTGACAGAAAGGAAGGAAGGTCATTTACAACTAGAGAAGCTAAAGTCGGGTGTCCCGACTTTGAAATATTCTGTACATATGTGTAGAATAATTATGCGTGTCTATGCGTGTGTGTGTTTGTGTGTGTCTGTTCACCTGTAAAAACAAGAAAGCAATGCTAAAGACGAGCAGGCTCAACTCTTAAATACCCTGTACCACCCCACAAAAAAGTAATTAAATTAATTAATAATTTTAATTAAATTAATTAACAAATTGTTACACCCATCCGGATGCCCGGATGAATTTGTAAATGGCATTCGGCTTTCTTTTTGCTAACGCCGACAGATTTGGGAGGAGGCCATCTCCTAGAAAGCGTTGCCTGGTCCTACACAAAGCTGGGCAGTCGCAGAAGAGGTGGGAAACTGTTTCCTCCTCTTCTTCGTCTCTGCAACTTCTACAGAAGTCGTTGTGCTGAAGTCCTAATCTGGCGGCATGGGAGCCCACCAGCCAGTGCCCCGTGATGGCTCTGATTACGGCTGAGCATTGGCTTCTGCTCAACCTACAGAGTTCTAAAGTCCGTTTCCTATCGCGGATGGGCCACGTTTGACGTGAGATTTTGTAGTTGCTTGTGTCATTGGTCCACATTTGATTTGCCATGAAATCGAAGTGGTTCCGAATGGACAGTTTACAGCTGGCCATCGGTATACCGATGCTCTCCTTGTCTGGGAGGAGGGGAACGGTGGTACCTTCTCTTGCCAGTTCGTCGGCTATGCAGTTTCCCTCTATGTCCCGTTAGCCTGGGACCCAAATGAGGTAGACTGAGAACTGTGCTGCCATCTCGTGAAGAGATTTGCGACAGGTCTGCACTGTCATCGAGTTCGATGTGATGTTGTCTAGAGATTTTTTTTGCCGCTTGGCTATCCAAATATATGCAGATTTCTCTAATGTCTGTGACTGGCAGTATGAAGAGAGCTTCTTGAATAGCTGTGATTTCAGCCTGGAATACACTGCAGTGATCCGGGAGCCTGAAGGCTTTTCTGATGCCGAGTTCTTCGCAGAAGACAACTCCGCCTACGCGGTTGTCCAGCTTAGAACAGTCTGTATATATTTTTATTGAATTTTCGGGGCCTGGTGGGCCAACGTTCCATTCATGATTGTTCGAAAGGGAGTATGGAGGTACTCCTTTGGAGTACAATAGTCAGTGACCATTGGTTGGTTTCTCTCATGCGAAGGGCCGCCAGCGTGGCGTTCATTTTCCCCATGAGATATATTGGGAGTATTCCCAATATACGTTTAGGCCACTCGACGTCGCCCAAGTAGACAGTATGCTCAGTGCATCGGTCATGCGCTCGCACAAAGTTTGAGGGAATTTTCCCGCGCGGCATCCCCCTATCCCATCCAAGGATCGTAGGAGTGTGTTGACTGCCACGTTCCATAGGAAGGGTGAGAGGACACCGCCCTGATGCGTTCCGCTGCTTACATATCTGGATGATGTTGATAGCCCCAGTGTGGATTTGATAGACCGCCTGGTGAGAAGCTGTCTTACCAGTTCCACAGTGGAATCGTCCACACCCAGGTCTGTAAGTGAGCTGGTAATGGCGTTTGGGGACACATTGTTGAAAGCGCCTCCTATGTCTAGAAATGCGGTTAGTGTGTAATGTTTGGTAATGGGGGCCTTTTCAAGAGATACGATTTTCTTTGCCCATTCTTCCATCTTCCGACCATCGGGTGACGACTCGGGGGCAGAATGGTGGGCAGCTGCGCGTCTCTTATCTAAAAACGTCGTTTTCTTTTTTGGTGGTGGCATCGCTGAAGTGCCTGGCTCTGCAGAGTTACCAGCAACCTCCCCTTCGACTGCTGGCTTAGCTGCTTCGCCTTCGAGGTGGAGGGTGTCTCATGCTCTCCAGATTCTGAGACAACCGATTGGCTTGTCGGATTGTCTCCACCTGCACTGGCAGCAATGGGATGAGAGCTGTTTGGGGTCCCCTTCCTGGTGACAGTCAAGTCTATGACCGTTTGGTTTCAGGGATTACAAATCCCGTCCGGCTTATGGCGAGTTCCGGTCTCAGTGTTTTTGTTTGTTTTGTTGGTTTTTGTTATCTTTGAAGGTGTCATATATGGTCCCACGAGTAGACGGGAAGAGGTGGGTCACCCGTGGCATAGCCCGGGTACCACGGGAAGCCTGACTTAAAACTGGAGGTCGGCAGGTATCCAGAGTTCGCATAGTAGAGGCTGAGCACCCCCTCAGCCGCGCATCCATCAGCCTACGCTGTTCCGCCTTGGATTGGGGAAAGTTTCTAGATCTTTCAGCTCTCGCCCGACTACCATTAGTCAGCACCACGAGGCAGACACATGACCATGCCAAGGGCCTGCTTCCAGCCGCCCTCGCGAGGAGAGTATAGTCGCACTTCCACTGATGTATCACAATTACGGCGCGTACCACCTGGCTTGGTGATTACACGTTGATCCCCTTGTGATACCCATTGGCTGACGGCTGCGACTTACTATATAGTTGTGAATGTGACAAGTTGTGTTTTTGTGGGCTCCGTGAAATAGTGCTTAGTACTAAAAAATTCAGAGACGGCCCAGAATTTTTCTTACTCTTTGCCTAATCGTTGCTAAAAAATATTGCATTTTTCCTATAAAATGGCTAAATCCAAGAACATGCTTTAAGAGGTTGACATTGTTTATTCCAATGATGACGAGGACGAAGGCCCCATTGGCATAATTGAATCTTTATACAATACCCCGGAAGCAGGCTCAAGAATTGTAAGAGCTTCATATGCCGAGCGCCGTCTGCTGTAGTGTGCACACATACAACATATGTTGTATGGGTAGTGCTTATAATCAGCCTAAATTGTTGAAATTTGTTGCCTAAGCGGTAAGCCCGAGTTTTGTGTTAACAGTTGCGCACTGCAGTTTTGTTTGTGCCCTTTTTATACCCTGTACCCGTAACATGCAGAAGGAAGCATCTCCGACCCCATAAAGTATATATATTCTGAACCAGCATGAGGAGAAAAATCGATTTAGACATGTCCGTCCATCCGCCTGCCTGGATGAACGCAAGGATCTCAGAAACTATAAAAGCAAAGTTGGCATGCAGATTCTCCTAGGTCCGAGTAAGAGGGCGAGTTTATTTTATTTTTTTTAATTCCCCCCCCCCCCCCCCCCCACCCAAACGCTACAGAATTTCGTCAATAGCGTCCACATTTCAAATGCTACCTAAACCAAACTTTGCACACATAATTTATATATAATTATCTACTGTTGTTTAAAATTTTATCAAATTCGGTCAATTCTAAGAAAAGTTATAAGCGAAACAAATTCTCGCCAGTACAACCCCCACAAACTGCAGCAACAAGTTCGCTCTTCTTCTTCCTCTTTTTGCTGCTGCTATGGGCGCATATAACCCAGTGACGGAAGTTTACCTGGGTACAGGGTATTACACTGTCGGGCTTGCTCGACTGTAGCGTTCTCTCTTGTTTTTATTTTACTCTTGAAAAAATATATTTAAATGCGTGTACCACGACGTATTTGATTTGAAAACAATGACATGGTTCGTATTTAAATATATAACATATTAGTATAAATAATAAAGTAGGAATGTTTTCCAGTTTCCTATAGCTGTGCGAGTTATTGAAAAGTGTTTGGATATTAAAAAGTTTGGCCTTTCAGTTAGTGAAATTAATTATATAAGTATTATATATATAATTCGGCAGTAAAAGCAAGTAGAAAACATAAAACCCTGCTGTTATTTGTGTCAACCGTGTTCCATTTCCACTCAAATGAAATACGTTAAGTGAAATCCCTTGATACTATCGAAATGCTTTTCACTTGGTAACGAAAATGGAAGCAATCCAGCACAAGTGCATACTTTCACAGATTTGTGCGAATTGTGCACGATTTATGGAACTTGTATAAATTGAGTTTATATAAATAATACAGCGACATTGTTTGTTTCTACATTAAACAAGAAACACCATAATTAATTATTAACACAAACAATTATACGTAGTATATAAAATATTTGGGGAAAAAACCAAGCTAGTAAAAATGCACACACCTAACAAACCAAAAGACATTACAAACAAAAGACTTGACTCATGCGTATTTTTTACACAAAACACGAATACAAGAATTTGCGATATAAATATATTTACATATGTGTATATTATATACGAATATATACAATTATATATTGGGCACGCATCCATTTTAATAGCAATTACAAAATTGTCAACCGATGATAAATTATTGGAATTTTTAAAAGCAATTCAACGAATATACACAAATTATACACAAAGCATGGATTTGATCGAGATATAATAAAAAGTAGTTGTGTAATAAAATGTATTGTACGTAATATATGTTACATTTATGTATATGCGCCACCGAATATTTGAAATATATGTCGTAGAGTGCTTAGAATGTGATTCATTTCCATTAAAGTGTTTAATTTCAAAAGGGTTAAGCTTGCTTGTAAAATTAATTAGTTCTGGAAGATGAGTTATCTTAACTCTTTCATCAAATATTAAAATTGAAATAGTTTATAACTCCGCGACAACGAGTGCATCAGAAAAAAACACAAACTCGTCCTTTCTCGGACTTACGAGAATCTGGATACCGAGTTTGGTTATTTTTGCTCTTGTACTTCCTGTAATACCCTGTACCCAGGTAAACTTGCGTCACTGAGTTATATGCGCCCATAGCAGCAGCAAAAAGAGGAAGAAGAAGAGCGATCTTGTTGCTGCAGTTTGTGGAGGTTGTACTGGCGAAAATTTGTTTTGCTAATAACTTTTCTTAGAATTGACCGAATTGAATAAAATTTTAAACAACAATAGACAATTATATATAAATTATGTGTGCAGAGTTTGGTTTAGGTAGCATTTGAAATGTGGACGCTATTGACGAAATTCTGCAGCGGGGGAAGGGGGGGAAAATTAAAAAAAATAAAATAAACTCGTCCTTTCTAGGACATATGAGAATCTGGATTCCAACTTTGGTTATTCTAGTTTTTATAGTTTCTGAGATTCTTGCGTTCATCCAGACAGGCGGATGGACGGACATGTCTAGATCGATTTCTCTCGTCATGCTTATTCAGAATATATATACTTTATGGGTTCGGAGATGCTTCCTTCTGCATGTTACGGGTACGGGTACAGGATATAAAAAGGGCACAAACAACAAAACAGCCGTGACGCCGCTTAAATAAAATAAAAATAAAACACAAAACTGCAGTGCGCAACTGATAACACAAAACTCGGGCTTACCGCTTAGGCAACAAATTTCAACTATTTAGGCTGATTATAACGCAAAATTTATCGCGAAAAGTAATAAAGTTAAGGAACGCACAAAAACACGACTCTCTCAAAAGAACTACTACCTTTTCCTGCTGCTGTAATTGTTGGTGCAGCATTAATTGAAGATCCATCAAGCTTCAATAATTGTAGCGCTTGAATATTATGCAGGCGGCGCTCGGCATATGAAGCTCTTACAACTCTTGGGCCTGCTTCCGGGGTATTGTATAAAGATTCAATTATGCCAATGGGGCCTTCGTCCTCGTCATCACTGGAATAAGCAATGTCAACCTCTGGAAGCTTCTTGTTGGATTTAGCCATTTTATAGGAAAAATGCAATATTTTTTAGCAACGATTAAGCAAAGAATAAGAAAAATTCTGGGCCGTCTCTGAATTTTTTAGTACTAAGCACTATTTCACGGAGCTCACAAAAACACAACTTGTCACATTCACAACAATATAGTAAGTCTCATGCAGAACTGTAACGCAACGCCTTTTATATCCTTGCAGCACCTGCACTTCTAAGCCTGCAACAATTTTATCTTGCTGCACCACCTTTTGGAAACAATGCAACAATCAGTGCGTAAAGAGTTCTTGAAATGTGCTCAGCTGCGGAATGAGATCCACATTTCAAAAGTTGAAAATGTCCACCCATGGACATGTCATCTAACAACACATTGAGCTGGCATGTGAATGCAACATGCTGATAAGGCCAATTCGAAGTCAATGCCTATAATGTGAGTATAGAACAATAATACAGCTCCTTTTAGATTATGACAGCGTCTGCACATGATTTTTATACCCTGTAACCAAAGGGTAAATGGGTATGCTAGTTTTGTGCGAATGTATGTTACACACAGAAGGACGCGTGTCAGACCCCACAAAGTTTATATATTATTGATCAGGATGACAAGACTAGTCTGTTCGTCCGTATGAACGTAAGAAAATTTAAGAGCTAGAATGACCAAACTGGATAGCAATCCAGGTTCTCCCAAGTCCGAGAAAGTACGAGCTTGATTTTTTTCGGTTCACCCCCCACTCTCCCACTATTAGTGTTTTTTTTTAACTTACGTAGTTCTTGGAATTTCGAGTTACAAATTTGGTATATACATCCGTATGTTAAGTTTCATTATGATATGCCAAATATGAAGAAAGTTCTAGCGATAAATCTAATCTATGCCCAAGCTCTGCCCGCAGCTATTGTTCTTGCTGCTTTGACATATTTCTGTACTGCATATAAACACGCATAGACACGATTCGAATGTATGCAAATGAACGCTGGTGAAATTTTACATAAACACTAATGTACACAAATGTATGTATGTATGCTTGTGTTGAATATTTAATATTTAAATTACCTCATTAATTAAATAAATAAATTATTTTCAAAATTCATTGTTTTTAAAATTTGTTTTTTGTGGGGTGGGTACAGGGTATTTAAGAGTTGAGTCCGCTTGAGTCTAGCATTCCCTTCTTGTTTTCGTGCTGCTCCGCCTTAAGGAAATTATACAACAAGCAGTGCAGGACGAATTATTGTATTCACAGAATACTTCGTTCAAAAATGTCCACATATGGAGGTCATATACAACATCATCCTCCCAAAATTTAACCACACACTGAGCTGGCACGTGAATGCAATATGTCGATAAGGCGTATAGAACCGCAATGCAACACCTTTTGTATTTGAGCTGCATACAGCGACGAATAGTGGACGCATCAAAGTCTCCTCCCTATAATCTTCCTTCCAACGAAAATTGTTGCCAGGCTGATTTCGATGAATTGCTTATAACCCGAGGAGATAGATTGACTGCAGGCGGTGATTTTAATGCAAAACGCCCTTAGTGGGGTAATAATAGTTGGGGGCCATAGCAAGTAGTGCATACCAAGCTCGTGCTACTTTTGCAGGAGAGCCAACATACTAATCATACAATACACGGCTTAATCTATGAACTCTAATTGGATCACTTGCCAGCTGTGGCGACACTGCATCATGCACTGCACTGGGAAATTCAAAACAAGTAAAAAAGCTAAAGTCGGGTGTCCCGACTTTGAAATACTCTGTACATATGTGTGCAATAATTATGTGTGTATGTGTGTATTTGTGTGTGTCTGTGTATATCTCGCGTGCCTGAGCAAAGCAGTAACAACAACAACATGTACATATATGGCTATAACTTCCTGTTAAATCGGCCTATCATGATGAAACTTGGCATTTGGACTTATAATAACTAAATGGTATTTGCCAAGTTTGAGTTTGAAATTCCAAGAATTACGGGAGTTACGATTTGCGGGGTAGAGGGGGGAGGGAGGGGAATTCCAAAATATACATTTTCTGCGTATTCACATAAGGCATCTGGGACTAAAATTTGGTGTTCCTAGGTCTTATAGTCTCCGAGATATAGGCGATTATACGAATGGAAAATCGGGAAAACCCCCATAGGGGGGAAGTGGGGGGAAAATCAAAAAAATAAAACAAACTCGTATAGAATACACACATAACGCATCTTTGTGCAAAATTTGGTGTCTCTATCTCTTATAGTCTCTGAGATCCAGGTGTTCATACGGACGGACAGACGGACAGACAGACAGACAGGGCTAGATCGATTCATCTCGTCATGCTGATCAAGAATATATATACTTTGACACCCTGTCTGCCACGCCTCCTTCTGCCTGTTACATTTTTCAGCTCCCGCAAACCTAATATACTCTTGTACATTTCATGTACAGAGTATAACAAGTAAAAAAGCTAAATTCGGGTGTCCCGACTTTGAACTACTCTGTATATACTTATGTTTAGAATAATTATAGAAATTAAAAAAAGTACGAGAATTAAAAAAAATTGTTTGATCGATTTTACCTCTTTTGGTATTCGTACTTACGTAAAGGGTGTATAATTGCACATATACAAAGCAATTGCGTCTATGTGAGTGTATGTATGTTTCCTCTTTAGTATAGATATAGATTGGTATGTATAATATATTAACATTAATCAATTTTGGCTAATGTAGAATTTAGGTATTGTCTTCTTCGTTGAGCAGTTCAGCTGGTGCTGGGGGTAATAATGTTCTTAAAAAAAGGTTGATTAAAAAGTTTAAGAGAATTTTATCCACTACAGTTTGTAATAGGTGCAAATCTCATCCAAGGTATAGGAAGCGAGATATACGAGAAAACCCGATTTTAGTGACCTTCAAGGTCATCTTAAGAGGCGGACACGATATTACATGTGACTTTTGAGACAACATATAGAACGCCAAAACAAAGATGTATACCAATTCTCCTATTCCGAGATTGACCCCTTCTTATACCCTGTACCCGTAGGGTAAAAAGGGTATATTAGGTTTGTGCAAAGTATGTAACATACAGAAAGAAGCATCTCCGACCCCATAAAGTATATATACAAGTATTCTTGATCAGCATGACGAGAGAAATCGATCTAGACATGTCCGTCTGTCTGTCCGTCCGTCTGCTTGCTCGACTGTAGCGTTCTCTTTTGTTTTTGTCTAAGATGACTAATACCTGTACTTGTATTAAAGTTTCGGTCTCAAGCTTTGTCCCGCTGCATGCAGGCGCTTGTTTACATAAGTGATAAAAGCAAAAAAAAAGAAAAGGAAAGACACCCCAGTACTCTACCCACAACGACCAAGCGGCGTGCTATGAGGAAATCAAAAATCCATTAAAATACGAGAGCCACGTTAACACACCCAATCAGCTTATATTGTGTTTGTGTGTGTGGTTGTGTGCGAGCTTGTCTCTATTGATGTTTGACTTTTATTTATGCGAACTTTGCCCGCGTCCATCCACCAATACAATCACCATCTGCACACGGCGTTCATATTGAACTTTTGGCCTGTCAGCTGATAAGAGGCACACGCTGACGTCCTGCTGTCCGAAGTGGCGCCTGCTGGGTGCGGCGGTCAATATCATGCTAATGCTGCTGCACAGTTGCATCAATTGTTTTTCAATCAATGTGTCATCAATCTTTTGGCTGTTTGTTTAATTAACGCACGAAACATTGTCTACCATAGTTGTGTGTACCTCTGGCCAAGATTTATTCACAGATTCATCCTCCACATCTGGAGAAGCAGAGGCATAGCAATGGCATAAATTGTTCATGCCAACCCATTTGACCTCCGGTCACGCTTGATTGCCACACATCCTGCCCAGCCCTTCTCTACCCGCCGGGGCCCAACTCCGGCTGCCGGCTGCTCCTGCAGTTGCTCGCCTGCTTTACTTTGCCATTTTTCTTTCGCATTTCACTTCTTAACTTTGTCGATGTCTTCTACGTCCATTAAGTGTGTCTGTGCTAAGACTTGGAAATTGTCTTTTGAATGTTTCAATTACACGCCTTCTTAAGCACAGCTTCCCTTTCAAATTGAACGAACGCCTGAGTCTCTGGTATAGTGGTTGGTTGCTTGCTTACTTCGTTGGGTGGACGTTTGGGTTGCCTCGGCTTCTGTGTGTTTGGTTTCTCTTCTGTTTTTTTTTCTGGTTTTTTATACGCCAATAAAGTGAAATACATAGATAGATGATAGCAGACATCAGACGAAGTGTCGGCTCAAAAATTTACTGCCTCAATGTAGGCTACATACATGTATGTATACGATTAAGTGTGCGTCCTCCACGCCCCACTGCCCGTTTGCCAATTTTGTTAAACACTTTTTCCTCAAACCATTAATTTTCTTTATATACGTGTTGGTTGGTCTGGAACTCACACTACTTTCCCAGTATGTTCGTAGAAGGCAGCACTGCAAGTTAATTTTATTGCTAAAAGCGGGTTAAGTGCTTGCTGCACAGCTGAGTGCTTCCTTTACGAGTCTATGGGCCGGGACTGTGATTGGAATCAAATTTGTTTTATTGCATGTATGCTAATTTTATTACCAGCCTCTGCAGTGCGAGCTAATGTCTAGCGTTTGAACTATGTGTGTCAGTGCCTAATAGCAGAGCATTTCGAGTACAAAACATTTAATTTAATGGCTGCTTAATTTAGAGTTGATCCTAATGCTAGCCCAGATAGTTAGCATTCATGCAAGTGCCATTAATAGTGTAATCGAGTAGTATGCACTGAGGTGGTAACAATAACACTATAATGCAAGGATTGTAGTATTGTTAGCCGATGCAAGTTTTTGGATTGCTGACAGACTTGGGCATCAATTTTGGGAATCACCAGTATAGGTCCAAGGTTCCTCTATTATTATTATTATTATTATTATTATTATTATTATTATTATTATTATTATTATTATTATTATTATTATTATTATTATTATTATTATTATTATTATTATTATTATTATTATTATTATTATTATTATTATTATTATTATTATTATTATTATTATTATTATTATTATTATTATTATTATTATTATTATTATTATTATTATTATTATTATTATATTAAAGGCTACACTGAAAATATTTTCCAAGATCTTACTTTAGCTGGTTAGTTTCCTTCATAATATTTGTTATTCGCTAAATTAACGCAGATACAGAGTATACGATCCAATTGACTTTAAACATTCAAACAAAATTGGTTCAGGAATTGGGTATAAACCTAGGAGAATCTGGATACCAGCTTTGGTTATTCTAGCTTTTATAGTTTCTGAGATCTTAACGTTGATCCAGACAGACGGACAGACGGGCGGACGGATATGTCTAGATCGATTTCTCTCGTCATGCTGATTCAGAATATATATATAATTTATGGGGTCGGAGATGCTTCCTTCTGCCTGTTACATACTTTGCACAAACCTAATATACTCTTTTTACCCTACGGGTACAGGGTATAAAAACTGTGTAGTAAAGTATATACAATATATGTATAGTTACCTCAAGTTAAAGATAGTTATTAAATAACCAATATATAGTAGCTTAATAAATTAAAGTCTCTCATTTAGTTTCCAACTGCAGTCAGGCTGATAATTTGCACTGCGATTGCTCACCCACAGTTGAAGAACCCATTAAAATAGAGAAAAGAATCAATTGTAATGTTCTAGAGAAATGAAATGCAAATTGGCACAAGCTTTGACAAAGAGGATAAATCACTCGCAAAAACCGTAAAATCAAATGATGCATAAATAAAATCAAATCTAACTGGCACACAATGCAATATTTGTAAAGCCAAATAACCTTGAGGTCAAAGTGCACATTGACTTTAATTGGTATGTTTCTGTGTGTGTATGTGTATGTGTTTGTATGCGTGTGAAATATATCACAATATCGCCAGAGACTAACCAACATAACACTTGAGAGCAAATTAAATAGAAAATTGCGTTGGCAAAATGGAAGAAAAATTTTGTGAAAATTTATACATAATTGAATTTATGGTCAAGCGTACACACACATACACAGATACGCAGTTATATTCGTTTTTGTGAATCAGAACACGAGTCATGCATACAATTACCTAAATATATAGCTATTTCCATGCTGTGTGTATGGCAGCTGAGGTCAAGCGACTGGCCGGAGGGGTTGCTGGGGCAGAGATTGCCTGTGGCTGCTGCAACACACGCCGAACAATTGCAAACCGAATGTCATCTTCAATTTCAAATTCAATTATAAAACAAATTGGTTTGAGCGCAAATAAATATACCAACAACAAACACACACACACATATAGGGACGAAGAGAGCGACACACTCGATACTCGAGACGACATCAAACGGCAAATCCATTCATCCACTTTGCAATTGTGTCCAGACCGCTTCGCTCTACTGAAATAAATGTAATGAAATGTTAACAAATGACAACAGGCTGGCAAACAAGGAGCAGAAACCGCAAGGGGCGGCTGTCCTAGTCGCATCCTTCCTTTCCTGTGTTGGTTGTTGACCAACCGCAGCAGCCAGGGGCAGCTTGCCACGTATCGAATTAGTTTGATGAGATTTATTGGCTCAAGTCCCACTTGACCGGCGGCCACACACTTGCAACGGCCCTCGCAGTCACACTCGCCATCCTGGCAGACAATTATGGATTAGTGCCATTTGTTTTTGTTGTCCTTTGCGGCATCCAAGTGGCAGCTACTTTGATATTTTGCAGGGACAGGACCACAGTTGACACATGATGATGCGATGACGATGATTATTACACATCGTAATAATCGTCGTAATGTGGCACCGATTCCGACGCCTTTGATTTGGCTCTCTATTACCTAAACGCGTCCGATTACAATGTCCTACCATAGTCCGTACTGAAGCAACCCCTCTAGAAGCCCCCAGCGTCTCCCACGCATGTCGCCTGTCAACATCGGTCCGAGGTCCTTTGGGGAAATTTGTCAGAGCATCAGGCAACGCTAAGGTGCCAATTAAGGGCTTTTTAGTATCAATTACAAAGTCGCACGTTTCCACACCTTTGTCAATGTGTGACCGTACTCCCTCTTCCCTGTCCCTTTGACATCACGTCACCCTTGCTCGTATGTGTGGGTGGGTGCTTAGGTGGGTATCGCTGCTCGTATAACATTACCGCCGTAACATGTTGGTCAGGACGTTACTGGGAAATTGTTTTGTGGCTTTGTTTTTATTGGGATGCTGGCTGTTTTCCGGTGGCTGTGATTTCGCTTTTTGTTAGCCTTCCTTCTTCCTTCTGTCACTCGTGTTTGACAATGTCATTGTTTGTGATTTATTGCCTCGCCTTCTCGAATTGTGTGTTTGTCATTAAAGTATTTATTGTTTCGGATATTCCCAAGGCTCACCAACTTTTTGCGCAATGCATTAATAGCAATTTCACGAGCTTTTCCAGATTATTCTTTTTAAGAAATAGCTAAAAGGATAATAATTGATTTCTCCTCTATCACTTTTCTACGGGATGTGGCCTTCATATCTATTTGGTAAGCATAATAATTATGATAATATTAAGAAGTCTACGCCTCGTGCGGATTAACAGATTAAGTTCCTTTACTGGGGAAAATATTTTCTTAAAGTATCTTAGCATAAAGCGCTTTAACACTCTTTGGTTGATGCAATCCATACAGAAATATGTTGTAAACACGACCCTCAGATGACTCTACTAGATGACTACTAGATGACTCTACTAGACTCTCCTGAGTCTTAAGAGCGTTTCTGCCGATATAGTTATTTAGTTTCTGGGAGTATTATTCTTGAATTTGGGCTATTTGAGTTATTGCAGTTGCACAAAGGTCGGTCTTGTATGCGATCAGCGGCCAAAAATACTTATAGTAGTACTGTACTGTACAATTTTTCAGACCCAATCTGTATAACAGATGTAAAAAACCTAATATATGAATGTAATGGAGATAACCTAAGCTCATAACGTTTTCCGTGGCATTTTTCCAAATCATTCATTCCTGTTGGCTTCGCGTCATAGGGCCAAATTGAAAATTGAAAAAAGCGTAAGTATACTTACGATCATACACACATCTGCAAATTTCTGCAGCTAGTTTTAACGTATTTATTTACGTAAAAGTCAGACAAATACAGTGACATACAAACCAATTGTGGAACATCAAAAAAATCAAAGGAAAAGCAGCTAATGGAGTTGAAAATTTTACGTTTAAAAATAGTAGGACGGCTTTAGTTTATTAATAAATATTCAGAAATCAGCAACTATCAGCAGCCAAACTCAACAATTTTATCGGGTGGCAACACAATTAAAACTAAAACTTTAGTTTCATTAACAAGTAAAAAAGCTAAAGTCGGGTGTCCCGACTTTGAAATACTCTGTACATATGTTTACAATAATTATAGAAAATAAAAAAAATTAAGAAAATAAAAAAAAAAATTTGATCGATTTTACCTCTCTCGGTATTCGAACTCACGTAAAGGGTGTATAATTGCACATTTACTTAGCAATTGCGTCTGTGTGAGTGTATGTATGCCTATGCGCATCTATTCGTGTCTGTGTAAGCATTTTCGCAGTCAACCAAACAGCAACATCAACAACAGCCGCGGGCAGCGCTTGAGCAGCGCTGCAGCAGCGCTGCATCAGCAAATATATTTATGGCTATAACTTCTTGTTAAATCGGTCTATCATAATGAAATTTGGCATACGGACACATAATAACTAACTGGGGGTATTTCCAAAATTTTAGTTCGAAATTCCAAGAATTACGGGAGTTACGATTTGCGGGGTAGAGGGGGGAGGGAGGGGAATTCCAAAATATACATTTTCTGCGTATTCACATAAGGCATCTGGGACTAAAATTTGGTGTTCCTAGGTCTTATAGTCTCCGAGATATAGGCGATTATACGAATGGAAAATCGGGAAAACCCCCATAGGGGGGAAGTGGGGGGGGAAAATCAAAAAAATAAAACAAACTCGTATAGAATACACACATAACGCATCTTCGTGCAAAATTTGGTGTCTCTATCTCTTATAGTCTCTGAGATCCAGGTGTTCATACGGACGGACAGACGGACAGACAGACAGACAGGGCTAGATCGACTCGTCTCGTCATGCTGATCAAGAATATATATACTTTGTGGGGTCTGCCACGCCTCCTTCTGCCTGTTACATTTTTCAGCTCCCGCAAACCTAATATACTCTTGTACATTTCATGTACAGAGTATAAAAATGACATAGGTAACTTAAAAACAAGTAAAAAAGCTAAAGTCGGGTGTCCCGACTTTGAAATACTCTGTACATATGTTTACAATAATTATAGAAAATAAAAAAAAATTAAAAAAAAAAAAATTGGATCGATTTTACCTCTCTCGGTATTCGAACTCACGTAAAGGGTGTATAATTGAACATTTACATAGCAATTGCGTCTGTGTGAGTGTATGTATGCCTATGCGCATCTATTCGTGTCTGTGTAAGCATTTTCGCAGTCAACCAAACAGTAACATCAACAACAGCCGCGGGCAGCGCTTGAGCAGCGCTGCAGCAGCGCTGCATCAGCAAATATATTTATGGCTATAACTTCTTGTTAAATCGGTCTATCATAATGAAATTTGGCATACGGACACATAATAACCAACTGGGGGTATTTCCAAAATTTTAGTTCGAAATTCCAAGAATTACGTGAGTTACGATTTGCGGGGTAGAGGGGGGAGGGAGGGGAATTCCAAAATATACATTTTCTGCGTATTCACATAAGGCATCTGGGACTAAAATTTGGTGTTCCTAGGTCTTATAGTCTCCGAGATATAGGCGATTATACGAATGGAAAATCGGGAAAACCCCCATAGGGGGGAAGTGGGGGGGAAAATCAAAAAAATAAAACAAACTCGTATAGAATACACACATAACGCATCTTTGTGCAAAATATGGTGTCTCTATCTCTTATAGTCTCTGAGATCCAGGTGTTCATACGGACGGACAGACGGACAGACAGACAGACAGACAGGGCTAGATCGACCATCTGATCGATCATGCTGATCAAGAATATATATACTTTGTGGGGTCTGCCACGCCTCCTTCTGCCTGTTACATTTTTCAGCTCCCGCAAACCTAATATACTCTTGTACATTTCATGTACAGAGTATAACAAGAGAGAACTCTACAGTCGAGCAAGCTCGACAGTGTAATACCCTGTACCCAGGAAGAGGAAGAGGAAGAAGAAGAGCGAACTTGTTGCATCAGTTTGGGGGGTTGCACTGGAGAGAATTTGTTTCGCTAATAACTTTTTTTAGAATTGACCAAATTGAATAAAATTTTGAACAATAGTAGATAATTATATATAAATTATGTGTGCAAAGTTTGATTTAGGTAGCATTTGAAATGTGGACGCTATTGACGCTATTGAATTCTGTAGCGGGGGAAGGGGGGAAAAATTAAAAAATAAAATATAAACTCGTCGTGAATTTTAAAATAAGAATGTATTTAAGTACATACCTTCAACTTCAAAATTCATTTTAAATTATTTATTTGATAGTCTGCCAAAAGTTTGACCACTTTGAAGTGCGCTTTTGTTTTCACAAAATGGATACTAAGCAGTGTTGCAAAAATGATGCTATTTTTAGAAAGTCTCGTGAGATTTCCGGAAAAAACCGGGTTGCCATTAGGAAGAATGGAAATTTTAGAGACAATTTGTTTAAATTTTGTCTAATTATTTTGTAATCAATTATTAAATCAGTTGATATTCCTTGAGTAGTGGCATCGTGAAAAGGTCAAGATTACATTACATTACATTTTTATAATTTAAAATGAAGCGTAGAAGTTAAGTTGTTGATGTGGATTTGGAAAACATTAAAAGTTATCCGGAAAATATGATAATGTTTTCATAATATACTTAAATTATATCAACAACTTCCTGATGTATACAAATATTTGGATCATATGGAATATTGAGAATATTGCATCAACAGTTTGTAAACGAAAGTTGAGTAAATGGCGAAAAGCAAAATAAGTAAAGACTGCACTTAAAATATAGTAAATGTATTTGTATTTATTATATAATAATTATGTAATTATTTTCATTTTATTAAGTGTATTTAGGTATCTTGTCATTTCTGTCCATTGTACTGGAGTTTAAAAATAAATCAATAATCAATTAGTTTGAAAGATTTTAAGAGGTTGCAGTTGTATCAGGTTGTGTATTCTGATTTCGAATATTCACATCTATGTTTATTGTTTTAATTCTCCTAGTCGTAGTCACATCTCTCACCACAAACATTCGTCACACCTTCACACATGCCTCGTTCAAACTCCAAGTTCCATTTGTGCGGCACGGCCGGCGCTCCAAGCGAGTTTTGTGTAATCTATACCTAAAATGCAGAGCAGCGTGTCTAAAGTTACACCCAATTTCTACTCGTATTACAAATTAAAATGTGCCGCAACCCACACACAACACAAAATCCCAGATTTTCACTCGCCTGCCACATTGCCGGCATTTTAAACTGATTAGCTGGCACCTTGTCTCAGTTGCTGCCCCTTTCTTCTTTACTGTCGCCGCTGTGGCTGCGTCTTCCCAGGCCTTTGCTGGAGTGGCTGCATGGGTCAATGAGATGCTAAGCATGTGACAGGGGACGGACAGAAGGCGACGAAAGGGTGTTAGGCAACCTTCAAAAGTCTGTTAAATTTTTAAGCAGGCTCTACTACATACATACTCGTGCATCCAAACACAACCGTAAAGGACTTAGTACAGAAATGTTCTCAAATGTTTTTTGTGGCTTTGACATTTCAACGGATTGATGGATTTTCGGTAGTTGCCAGAAGCAGGCAGGCGCACTAGATTTACAGTTCAGTGAGCATATCCTGCTGCCAACGCATCGGCCATGCCGTGATTTATTTGCTCGTATTTGTAATTTAGTTTTTTTTTTTAAGTTCGTTTTAAAATTTCTAGGCGTGCGCCCAAAACTGTCAACAATATGGAGCGTGTGATATATGGCAGCGATTATGATTAATCGTTGGTAATTATGTTGATTAATTGCCTTATTAGTGGCACTAGCTTTGTCTAGTTTCGGACGCACATCATAATGAGGTGTTGCTATATTTTGTTTCATTTTATCTGTTTCTGTGTGTATGGGAGAGAGTGTCTGGCGGCTTTGTTCCCAGCTGCCATAACTCATGTTTCCAGAAGCGTGCTGGGATTTGTGTGCGGTAATCCATGTGTATTTATGTATACACGTATATATACCAACACATGAGTAGAAATTCAGTTGATAAGCCCCGCAAATGACACTTAGCTTGAGTCTGTAAATGCAGAAGGGAAGCTACTCATTTTGTCAAATTGAAATTTCCTCACATTTCAATTAAATAAATCAATTGCACGATAATTGGGCTATCGACCAATAACTGTGCATACAATTTGCGAACGTCTAAGGGGTCCGATTGTGGTTCCCGATTCTAAACAAAAATAGCTATAAAACAGCTTGGCTTTGAAGGCTCGACAAATCGATGTTCGTTTGCATTTCCTGTGTGCCTTTCAGAGAGGAAAGAATGGAATTATCCTAAAAACCGTTCGTTACTTGAGGTAATAATGTTTTAAACACCTACTTTTATAACGAAAACATATTTTCTCTAATTAATGGCGGTTATTTTGGTTTGAATTTGATCTGTTTAGGTAGCTCTTGACCTATAATCTGTATAAAACATTAATAGCACTTGAGAGCAGAACAAGCACTTCGACAATTTATGGCATTCTTTCCCTGAGATGATCAATCAGGACGAAGCGTAAAGTAACAACATTTTTATACGAAATTTTTAGCAACAAAATTAATGGGAACTTTGTTCCTTTACTTGGTTTTAAATGTCTTCAAAGCACTGCAAATAATCAAATTGGCGGATAATCTGCAATGCATTAATTGTGATCCCCATCCCTTTTTAATTATGACCAAAACAATTTACTTCTAATGTTTTTCTTTATGCTTGCAGCCGCACAGTAAACACAACAAAAATCTGCTGGTCAAGCAATCATATTTCATTACGCACCGTTCGCCTTTTTTTCGTTTTGTTTTCGTTTTGTTTTGCCTTGCAGTTTCAACAAGCAACTGGCACTTAAAATTAAGCGTGTTTAAGTCCCCAAAGACCACAAGAACAGCGTAAACAACCAAGCAATGGACTGGCGGATGAATGCAACTTGAATGTTGTACACCATCCCGCCATCCCACCATCCCCAAGGAATTACAGTCGAGTCTGTGCCGTGCAGGGCGCGCAAACGCAACCGCAATCATAAAAATAATAACCACATTATTGTGTTTAATAATGAAAAATATCATTTTCGGCATAACTTTTGGCTTTTGTTTGTGCAACGAGTGATGGGGTGGGGGTGCGGGTGTGGACGACGACCACCCCAAAGATGTAGAGTGCCCGCATTTTGGTTGGTTGCTGGCATCAACCCTTAACTTCATCTCAGGTTTTAAGCATCCGAACATATTTTCTAAATTATGTTCATTTGCTTGCTGGTTGCTGCTTCCTGTTCGCCTCTCGTTCTCCGGTTTCTTTGGCTGTGCGGGGGAGTCGTGTTGAGTGGCATTTACTTAATTTGTGGATGCCGCCGGCGGGGCGGCTGCCATCAAAAGGGGTGTGTGTGTGTGTGTGTGTGCTTGTGGGTGTTTCAATCTTGAGTACCTGCCGCCATGACAGCAGAGTTGCCACCCTCCGGCAGAGCTGGTTGTTTTTATTGGCATGTTGACTTTTGAAATTAGTTTTTAATATGCGCAAATACTTTGCATATTTGGCTCAAGTGCTTGACAACAACAACAACAGTAGCAGCAACAACAAAGCAAAATCGAGAAAGAAATAACATTTTGTAGCAAGCAAATATTTTGCCCCTTTAAAAAGATTTGAAAATATTGCACCATATGCTGTTATCAGTAGCATCGGCGCAGCCGACATAAAAAAGTAAATATTTGTAAACAACCAAAATGCAATCCATAAAAATGTTTATTCGCTTTTCATAGCTTTGCCATCGCCGACGATAAAATACACTTTCCCTTTCGTAATATATTTATACATCTTCACTAAAAGCGAACAATTTATTTCAACAAGATGGGGACAATTTGTGGCATATAATAACAAGCTTTTTAAATTATTATCAAGTACTAATCGAACCTAATTTTTATAAATGATATATTTAACATGAAACATAGTATTTAAGTACAGACTGCAGACAGTGTTTCCTTATTATCGAAATACAAGTCATAATACAGAAAGTGGCTGGATTGAAACAGACAGGTTTCTATTATTAAAATGGTCGTTGCTACTTCCGATAAAGAAAACATAGTACCCGATCTGAAAGAGCATGAAAATCACTGCATATTGACATCAATTAAAGTGCATCAAGTCGACACTTAACAAACAACGTAATTTACAATAAATGTGTTTGTGAATTGCTCAACTCGTTCTGGGTGCTGGTGCTGGTGGTGGTGGTGGGAATGGAAACCAAAGTAAAAACAGCAACTATTCATTAGTTGCCCGCGCCTGAGGGC
Source organism: Scaptodrosophila lebanonensis (assembly GCF_003285725.1). Lineage (NCBI taxonomy): Eukaryota > Metazoa > Arthropoda > Insecta > Diptera > Drosophilidae > Scaptodrosophila > Scaptodrosophila lebanonensis. The sequence continues at coordinate 16,327,571 of NW_022060538.1, forward strand.
ACAAAAAGGTTCATCAGGAGTAGCGAAAGCAGCAGCAGTTGAGGCCGCAGCTTCCCAGTCGGGGTTCTGGCTTACCCTTGTTCAAAACTCCATGTGGCCAGCCGAGGGCGACAGGCGGCGGTGGCAGCGCCGTAGTTGAGTGCGTTGATTTGTGCCTTGGGCTGTGTTTTGGGACGAAAGTAGAGGTCACCAGAAATAGTTCTATAATGAACAAAACACATTGTAAATTGTCGCCATGTAGAGAGAATGGGCACAAGTGTGGCGCGGGGCAGCAGGCATATCTTTGGAGTACACTGAGCACAATTATTGCAAAGTTCTGATTCTGATTCGTCGGTTCATATACTATAAGTCATATAAGTCTCCAAAAAATTAAAATTTTGATAAAATAATGCACGATGCACTTAAAAAAAACCTATGCATACGATCAATGAAAAAACTTCAAGAAATCCAACTCAGATCCATTTTAAGGCAAAATAGTGCGTCATAATAATGAACGTGTGGTCGACTTTATATGGCAAAAATTGTTGGCAGGGTGGCAACAGACCACCCACCCCATTACATTTATTTAATTAACTTAATTTGTTGTCACTGCGGATAAAATTCAGTCCAAAGAAAAACCCAATTTTGGCATAAAACTATATGAGTGTTATATTAAAAGACGTTAAGAAACTTATACAAAATTTACAAATTTATTGGACACAATATTGCTTTTTGCAATATTGCATTTTGTTCTTGCATTTTATAGATGCAGGTACATCGATTATAGGCATGTGTAGGGATATATTGTTTTTGATTTCCAGTTTTAAAATTCAATAAGGAAGACGTTAGAGCTGTACTTTTTTATTGTTTATAGCCCACGGACTTTAAAAAATAATGTTTTGTATTTTGAATTGCATTTTGGACTTTAAGGCACATTGAAGTTTTGACGTAGACTAAGATAATTTCCTAGATAGTTAATTTATCGTATTGAATGGTCAAACTTTACTTATTGAATAACTGAATAAGAAAGAATTATTCCAAAACAATTATTGACAAAAAAAAACAACCAAGCCAGAATTATTCTGCATCAATAGATCGCAAAAAGTTAGTGCATAACTTTGGTTTGCGTTTATTGTGTGTCTTTTTATTGCACACTAAAGGAAAGCTTTCATCTGCCATATTTGGGACCATATTTTGAGTTTGAGTTGCTTTCCGCAAAGTGTAGCCGTGTAGTGGTGTAGTGGTGTGCGAGTAAAAGGCAAATTAGCATTAACCAGCCCAGCAATTTAAAACAAAATGAGACAGACAACAATAGCCGGCGCAGCATTCTCGACGCTCTGCCTTCTACTCTATTACAAACTTGTCCCCAGACAATTCAATTTTACTACCACAGGCAACAACAATGACAATGATGCTCACGACGACTAGGACTATGCCTACGATGGGGATGGCGAAGAGGCAGTGTAGTGTGTAAGTGCAGGCAACTGCCTCACAATGGCTATGGGTTGGCAGATACTCGAAGGCAGCGGGTCTTGAGTGCAATCCTTGCCGAGAACCACCACCAGGAGCAGCAGCAGCAGCAGCAGCAGCAAGGGATGTGGGTTAGTTGAAACGAGCGACATGCAAAACTGCTGCCACAGCTAATTTAATAATTTATCATTTGGCTGGAAGGCAACAACAAAAGATCATTTAAATTCGCGTGTTACACGGCCGGGCTGGCAATAAATGACGTGTCTGCCCGTTGGCAATGCAGCGCAATAATTTAAAAATTTCCACACCCCAGAAGTGGCTGCAGGGGTTGTTCAATGCTCTTCAATTGAATGTGTTATATTCGCTGGCTGTTTGTTAAATTATTTAAAATTAAATGATGTGGCAGAATTCAAATTTTTCCTTCGCAACTCTGTCCCACTATTCTAATTGGCGCATCTAATGTGCGTATGCAACGAGTTGTGAGCAAATTGACAACAAAGGCACAACAGCCTACAACCCTTTGACATGATGGCCTCTAAACAAATTTGTTTTCTGTTTGCACAATTGTTGGCTCAAATATTTTGATTTATAGAGCAGCACTCTTGAATAAGCCGAATGCGGCCCATCAAATCTGCTTGCCTGTTCAATCCTTTCCTCCAATTCAAGTGTTCGATTTGACAAATTGATTTTCACTTTCCCATTGCCATTCGACTCTATCTCTCCGTTCTGTGATTGATTTCGTTTGTTTGCTATGAAAATTGGCATTTTTTTATGTTGTTGTTGATGTTCGTCTATTTCGCATTTTGGCCACATCTGCGCAAATATTTATTTAGTTTAGGGCACACAAATTTAGTTTCGGCTTAGGCGGCATTGTCGCCCATCATTTAAATGCATGCAAATTGTAGCTTGGGCTTGACTTGGACGCCCTTCGCACTTCCGTTTGACCGGCCACTCGAAAACTTGTTGAAATTTATGTGCCGCTTGTGTGCCACCGCCCGACCACAAAAAATTAATTGCTTTTGCAAATAGAGTGCAAGTTGCTGCCACGACCATGCCAGCCCATTGCATCACATGGACTCGTTTGTAGTTGGCAACAAATAACTTAGCCTTTTGTTTATGTGTCGTGTGGCAGGGACTCCGATTTTTTCTGCGATCTGTGTACAAATAAATACACTGAGATTAATGCTATATGCGTTTTCGCAACGCTTAGTAAAACATTGCAATCGAACTAAAATTGTGTGTAATATGAATACTTTCTGATGTTCTTTGGAGCATAGAAATTTCCAGACGTTTGCTTTTGGAGCACCTAATGGGACTTTAGGAATTCAAGACATTAGTTTTCAAAATGCCTAATGAAACTTTACAAGCTCACGGTAATTGTGTGTATTGCAATTATCCTGCGAAATGTGTGGATAATCCTAAGACAGGACAAGATTTTTTAAGAGAGTTTTTTTAATTTTTTTAATTCAAAGAGCTTCATTTTTAATATGTATACGTTTATTTTTATCCGTTGAAATGATCTGTACAAAATCAAAAATGCACTCTAAGCTTAAAGTTATGTAGTGGAAATTAAATGTATGACACGTTCCGGAACTAAAAACAATTATGTACGTACGTAAAACAGCCGTGTTGTTAACAAAGAGAACAGGTTATTCAATTTTTAAAGTAAAAAAAAAAATTTAAATAAGTTAAAATGATAATTATAAATACAGGAACACAACTTTAATTGCTGTCATCATCAGTTACTCTAATTCGATTCGAATGCGAATCAAATCCCTATCATTAATGAAACAATTTTGAACTGAACTCTTGCTCGTTTGGCATCTACTTGTACATTTTTAACAGTGAACGCTGTATTGAGCTGTTGTTGGCCAATTGTTGCTACCTCTTTGTATAATTATTTCTAACGCCATATAGAATGGCTTCTAGCTGTGAGATGTGTGTGCTTTTATTTACTTGTACTAAATGGAATAACATCGTGGAACAAAATTTAAATTTTTTATTTTCAAACCGTGTTAAATCAAAACCGTGTAAAAACAGACCATGTATGATTAGAATTAGGTGTACTTGATTTTAAAATGCATTTCATTCGAAATGCGAAATACAAAACACAATATTAAATCTTGGGAATTATAGGAGCTAGAAGAAAACTTGCTTACAAGATCATAAAAAACAAATATCATAGTTAGAGTTCGAAATATAGTAGCTATACCGCACACGGGCATCGAGTGCTGAGAAAAGGCAGCTGAGGTGGAGAGCTTTGAAACTTATTCATTATTTCTTATACAGAAATGTTCTGATACATGCAGGATTATTCTCCAAACATACTATTAACTGACAGACATTAGATAACACTCTAAAGAACTCTGTCAACTGACTCTCATTTACAGCTATCCAGCTATCTATTAGTATTCCTTTCTTGTTAGAACTAGAAAGTTAAAGTAATTTTCTACAAATAATAGATCTTATTTCTTTTCCCAGTGTAATAATTTAGCCAGCCATATTTTTTCTCGCAACACTCTTCCTTCCGTTCCATCTAGCATGCCCCTCTATCCCGCTTTAATCCAGCGTTGAGTGTAGTTTAATTTTTTTTCTAACACGTCTGCGAATATAAATTGCAGCTTTGTCAAAGCGCACGTCAAATCTCGTTTAAATTAATGAGTTTGAGCATTTTTTTTCGGTTGCCTTCAGTTTGGGATTCAGTTTATTTATGCGTCATAAATTGCAACAAAAATGCCAACTAGTGCTCCAGTGTATCTGCCAATGTGGGCTGAGTGGGTTTTGTGGGTTTAACGCCGTGAGCATCAAACAAGGACCAGTCTAGTAAGCAACTGAGCCGGCAGGCAACGCGCAAATTATGAAACATTGTTTGGCACTTTGCGCGAGAGTAAAATCGATTAGGGGCGATGGCTTCCTTCCGCTTCCAATTCGGGCCAGGGCAGGCCAGGTCTTGACTGCTGGATCTGCGTGCCAAGTGTGAAATGAGCAGCCGTTAAGTAGTCATAAACTTGGGGCTGGTAGACGCCAATGATGGTGCTGATGATGGCGACGACATCCACGACAATGAGGACGAAGACGTAGACGTAGACGAAGACTTGCCTCGAGTTAATTAAAATGTTTATCGAGCTGAAGTGTTGATAATAGCAACAATACCAACACAAGGCTCGGCTGCAAAGTTATTAAAGTTATTGTGGCGTGTAATTAGCTGACGAGCTGTCAACAATATAAGCGCCTAGCGGGCGTCTACCCAACCTCCCTTCTCCCTTCTCCATCCTCAGGCCAACCCACCATCCTCCTTTTGCCGCATCATTTTACAGTCATTCCTTCTGTTTGCACACCAAATTGTCGGCTGATAAATCAATCGTATTCGCATTCTCTGCCTGTCCCTGCCTTAGGCCCAGCTCGTGATGTGTGCTTAATTGACTTGTGTATGGCTGTGTGAGAGCGTATCTGTGTTTATTTGTACGCCATTGCCGTGCTCAAGGCCGCGACTAATTTTACAATTTGCCGTGCGTCGTATAAATTATGGCTCCTATTACAGGGGTGCCCAATTAAAATGCTAGCGCCAGGATGTGGCATCCTGCAGCGTGGCTAATGCGAACGCGATTGTGTTCACGGCTGATGCGGCGGCTCCTTTTAGGACTCGCATCTGCATCTGATGCGTTTAGCCTGACTTTAGACGGCATTAACACATTTTTCAAGGCTGCTCCAATTACGTCCTCAGCGGATTTTACAACCTCCGCTTGCGTTCACTTCTTTCCTTTTCGTTTTGTTTGTTGTTGCCTGTTGTACAATTGTTTTTCCATTAATTAATTTGATTGAGCTGTCTATGGGCGAAAGTTTTGTGTCTTAATTGAAAAATGCGCCTAAGCTGCTAATTAGCATATTGCCAGGGATCGAGACAGAGGCGGATACAGGGACACGGAGAGGTGAAGGAAAAGACGCATGTTGTCTCGTCATTTGCAATTAGCAGCATAAATGATTCAATTACTCATACTTGAGGCGTGAAATGAAAAGTTGTGCCAGGACAAAAGTTGCTGAAAACTTTTCCTTGACCCCTGGCGCCAATTGTCCTTAAAATGACCGCTGCCACTGTTGTTGCTGTTGCTGCTGCGGCTCCTGCAGCTCTAATTGTGCACAAACATACACGTCCTCGTACATACATAGACACTCGTACATGCATGTTGCTCTAAAGCTTTCATTGCTAAGCGGCAAATTATTTTATTGGAGTTTGAGCAACTGCTCCTTTTTTATTTTTTGCTTTGTTTCTCTTGTGCCACCCACCGGTATACACTCAATTAAAACTCAAGACCCGTCCATAATGCATGCGCCTTTTAACCTTTTCCATTGTCGTGGCGAAAAAAGGATTTATTTTGATTTTTTCGGCATACCATGTTTCTACATCTTTTTTTTTTTTGAAGCTCTAAAAGTGTGTAAAGTTTAAAGAGCCTTAAGGGATTATGCGCGCAAATGTGTCGAAATTCGGGTTGCCATAAAAAGGGAAAGTGTATGGGAGCGGGCACCGACTAACCGAAAAAAGGACAACCATTTTGTACAGTGGTTTATGGCCATTTATAGATAAGAAGCAGGGATGCCTTGAAAATTGCCCAAAACTCTGCACTTAACAGAGCGCGCCTTGCTTTGGTCATCCCTACGTGTACATTGACCGGCTACTTATTAGTATCTTATGCCCAGTGTCCTGTTCCGTCCGCCAGCTGTGACAAGGATAAGTGGACATAAGCCACAAAGGGCTCACAAGCTCCGTTAGCGCTCCTTTCCTTTGCCCTATTTTCTATAAGTAGCATTTGGATTTTTACATTTGCTCAGACCTTCGACATTGAAGTGCTTGGTGTTGAGGAATACGATACACATGTAATATGTAGGATGTTCTACCCGGCATCTGACTGTTTCTAACTGTAGCGCAGAGCTGCATAATTCTGTTCTAATACTTGTGTAATTTCGCTTTATTAATATTTATTTGTTTGCTCAGCGTTGACATTTCCACCCTTTGAAGTTTATTTGCCTTACGCCAAAATCTGTCAACTGTACTTTAAGGCTGAAGTGGCAGTTCAAGTGCCATCGTTCTTAATGAGTTTATAAGAGTATGCGACAGAAATGATTGTTTATACAGCTTCAGGCCTGGCAGAGTGAGTGCAAATGTGAATTGACGGTCGACTCCGATGACAGAAATAGGTAGCTGCACACTCTTTTGAATTTATTGGACGAATTATTAAGATGGAAATGTGGAATATTGGATCTATTCTAATTGGCCAGCAAACCCTTCCCAGCTGCTCCATTCTTTCACTTGAGCAGATGCTTCTTGCTGCATTGCTGCATACAAATTCGACTAAACTATCAATAATAATTAATTAAAATTTGCCTAAGAAATAAAAAAAACAACCATCCGATTGAGTTCATTTTATTTCGTCTGAATAATATGAGTTTCCAAAGTACAACTAAGTATATTGGAAATATATTTGTATATACTATGCTTCTTTGAATGTCGCATTGTTGTCAAAATATTATTTTTTCACTTATCTAGTCTGGCAGATTATAGAAACGTTACAATGTACTACTCGGCCAAGACTTTGAAAAACTTGCTGCCCGAAATTCCGTTGAGCTTTTAAAAAGGCAAACTGGCAAGCACTACCACCCACACCCACCCCCACCCCCCAGCGACCCATTACATAGAACAACAACAACAGCAATACCCAAGTAAAAACAAAAGGCAATCAAAAAAGGCACAGCTCGCAATGAAAAAAAAAGTTGCAGCTAAGTTTCCACTTTTTATTGTACTTCCTTGTGCCGTGTCGAGGGTAAATTATACTACGTGAGTGCACATGCTGTATTTCCCAAACTCTACTTAGTGCCCGTGCGTGTGTGAGTGTGTGTGTGTGTGTGTGTGTGTGTGAGAGTGTGGGTGTGAACGGCTCATCAGCGGCGGTGGCGGTGGCTGCGTCAGTGGTGCGTTACCCGAATCAGATATAAAATACATTTAAAAAAGTAAACTCTTAGGTATTAAAAAACAGAGAGAAAGACAAAACCAAGTGTAACTAAGTAGCAAGGCGGCGGCACTAAGTAGCAAATTCGACAAATGCAACTGGATCTGCTCGCCCCAGCATCCACTTGTTCGTCTTCGATTCTCCTCCTGCCTGCTGGGTTTTCCCTCCTCTTCTGCTGCCCGTGCCCGCACACAGTATGTTAATTTGAATGTTACACAAACGAGATTGATTTCGGCACCGAGTCGAGTCGAGTCGAGAACGAGACGCACACTTGACTTGAATCGATTTAAAATTTTGCGCCACAACAGCATGAAATATTCAAATAGCAGTCACTCACACACACATACTCCCAAACGCACACTGGCAAATAGAGTTCGATTTGTTTCGAGTGCCAAGAATCAAACAACTGGGCGGCAAAGCTTAGGAAGGTGAAGAGTAGCGCCAGGCGGAGCAGATTGTGTGGCAGGGGTGTGGGGTGTGGGGGGAGCGGTGCCGCTTAAGTGCGGTTGCAAATGTCAATTGACCCGCCCAAAGCCAAAGCTGAAGGCGTAGTGGCTGTGTGGCTGCTGCATTTTAATTTTCTTTCACTTTTGGCTCTTGGATCCAAGTCGAGTGGCAGTGCGAGTATGAGACCGAGTTTGAGTCCGAGTCCGGTGAGAGATATTGGGAAACGGTAGTAGATAGTCGTAGCTGGATGGCATAGATCTCGTTTTCTTATTTACATTAAAATCTGTTTGCATTCACTTAAAAGGATAAGCAATGTCCTTTTAATGGGTTTCAAATTGAATAAAGGATTAAGTTGTTGGTTTAAAATTGAATTGCGTGCGCTCGAGTGTAAATCGCTTCTAGTTGGCTTGGTTGGCCCAAGTCCAAAAGGGTTGGCATGCCAATATCCTTTCGACAGCTTTCTAAACAATTTCACGCTACACATTGTGCAAATAACTATGTACGTATGTATGTATCCAGCTACTACTACTTCGAAAAACCAATAAAGTCTCTAACAAACGACAGCCCATCTACTAATTAGCAACGGCTTGCACATTAGCGAGGTTGACAATGTTCCTGACAACGCGCAAATGCAATCATAATTCGCTTGGGGTTGACTGTTGTTGGTTCCTAGAGACCAAATCCCAGATACCGTATACCAAATACAAAAACCCAGGGGCCAGCTAGTAACTATCGTGCCAGCGGCAATTATTTGCCAATTTCCGCAAATCAAATTGATGCAACGAGGGCTGTCGCATTGTCATAACGACCACATGCGTCGATTTTGCACGCCAGACCAAAAGAATGACAGCCCAACCAGACCGAACTCTCCATTCAGCCAGTCGCTCATTTCGCCATTCTGCCATTCAGCCATTCTGCTGCTATTCAGGCAGTCGGCAGGTGTGCCGATCTGAGCCTTTTGCGCTTTTCAAGGCAGAGCAGCGTAAAACTTTAACGAGCACATTAGTCGGCGGCAGTGCCAACTTTGATAAGTCGTCATTATTCGGCGGGCTATCAACCACCACCACCACCACCACTTGCACCACCAACTTCCATTTGCATCGAGCCCACCGCCTGCGCTCGGCTTAGTCTGGCTGTACAATTAGTTGATGCTCATTTTAAAAGTGCCATGGCCAGAGGCCCCACAGCTTAGTTATCGCTGTCTCTTATTAAAATAAATTTGCTCATTATACTCGTTCTCGTACTAGCCATAGCAGGACAAAACCAAAGCCATTTGCAAATGTCGTTTGCTCTGCCCGACTGCTGTTTATTTTGCGTCTAGCTGCTTAGTTTATTTGAATTGGTGTGCCAGGTAAACAGCCGCAGCCACAGGATCTTTGTGTCTCCTTTTGCTCCTGCCACTGTCCTGTCTGCCTGATTTTCCTAACCCATTTATATGCCGAATTGAGCAACATATATACTTGTAGTTTCGTTGCCAAGTGGTTGTCCCTAGGGGCTGTGGGTGCGACTGCGGCTGGGGCTGGGGCTGGTGCTGGTGCTGTGTGTGATTGAGAAAAATCTGGCGCAACAAATGAAGCTGAGACATGAAAGGTACAATCTTCAAGCATCATTGAGACCAAAAGGGCCCACACTGGAGCGGGCAAACACCCGACTCGACTCAAGTAATTGTGCTTTATAGTGTAGGTAATGAGTTGGCTTGGCTCCAATTCAGGCCACTCTAATGAATATATATACATATGTGTACAGTTGCAAGACTTTGATTGCAAATCTGATGTGGAGGGTTGCAAATTACTAGTTTTGTGTACTCCCCTGTCTTTTGATAAATTCTTCATCAAATGTAACAGAAACTATTTTGATTGCCACGAGTTGGGTCACCTGCTGCTGAAAAGAAACTCAAAGTATGGAGTTGCAGCTGATGAGCTTTACTTTGACTTAAACCCATAACCTCTAAGCAATATAAGGTGAGTCAATAGCGGACTTGGTTTAGTTTTATCCTTGCATTCCACAGAGAAATAGCTCAAGGGTTGTAAACTTTAATTAACACCAAGCAGTCTTAAAATTATGACTGTTGATGGAATTTCTAAATTAATCGTGTTTTATGATTAATTACAATTAAGAAAGGAACATTTAATATAAAAAAAATACTGTCTGTCTTTACTTATTCCCATATTCATTCATACAGGCAACGCAAGCAAAAAACTTTGGCATTACCCTAGACAAGCGTCTCATTTTCCGACCACACCTGAAAACTACGGTAAAAACAATGTGATTCAATTAGTGATTTTAATATGAATAATATTCAGAACAAAGTATTAAACTTCGTTATTAATGTGTCATACTAAATTGAGCCATATTTAATATTAATATGCGCCCACTTCAAATGACAAATACAAGTAGTTCAATTTATTATATTATAAAAATTGTCTCAACTTTAATTTGATTTTTTTTTACCTAAATATACCAGACTAGCGCCCTGCCCCAGCACGGGTATTTGTACAAAAATTTTCAATTTATTCATTTTATAACACATACACACTTAACACACATACACCCTTCTTTTTGCTATAAGTTGCTATGGTCTTGTAGTAAACTTTATTTTGGATATTATTATTTTAATAATTTTTTGTTCGTTTTTAGATGTTTTTGTTTTTCTTTATTAGGTCAGAGGTTTTCTGTAAAAGATATTTGATGTTTTATTTTGTGGTAGCAAAATAAATTGATTTTCAGGAGCTCCGACCCGTGATAGGTCAAAATACAGTAAAACATTGCTTCCGTATGTCGATACCGGAAATAGAAGTCATATAAATGATCAAATGAGATCATCGGTATGTTGATGGCCGTAGTTTCTACACTTAATTGTCCTGCAATTCCTTAATAAGCAGCCTCGTCCCATTGCACATGCTTGGAAGGCTTTCATTTCTCAAAAGCATGATTGCAATTCCGAATTTTACCGTCAATTCATGTGGCGGCAGTCGAGAAGGGTTGGGTGAATTTAAATGTCTTCAATATTATTCACGGTGTCGATCGATTTGTAATCTTTTATTTGGCTTTTTAAGGTAATTTTTGTACACCTTTGGTTACATTATTGGCGTTTTAGTAAGGATTCCATTTTTCTTTTTTTGCAAATATAATATAACCCATGTTAACTGTCGACAGTGTAGCTTCCCAACAGTGAAAGAATCCATTAAATCGGTCCAGTAGATTTGGCGCCTTTTCAATTCAAACAAACACGTTTAAGTTCTTACAGAGACTAAAACGATTAGGGTTTGCCAAGATCGGGGTTGGGCAATTTTGTATTTGGCAACCTGTACGGATTTAATGCTTATGTTAAATATAGCAACAAAAATTCATACAGGCTGGAAATTTATATAAAATTTGTCGTTGGGGCTGCCTTGTCTTGCCATAAAATGTATCCTGTTGAAAAATGGCCATGCATTAACTACAATGAAAGCTAGAGAGGTTAAAGATCAGCTTAGCAATTTATAAAATGTGTAAGTAGGCAAATGTCTGTACTGAAAAGTGTACCACTCCTTAAATTATTTACCATTAAATTTTTCCATTATACTCGTATTTTCGAGTAGAAGAAGTCTTGGTTATATCCTTTCCCTTTCCTTTCGTCTCCGGCAACTCATGCGCAAAACTTTTACCGCAAGCTTGCGTATTAATTGCTTCAAATGCTTTACTTATAATTGTTCTTGTTTGTTTACTGTCTGCTGTCGCTATTGCTGTTGCCGTTGCTTTGTTTTTGTTGGTAACTTTTTGACGCAAATTAAACAAGAGTCTGGCTGGCTGCTCTGTTATCTGGCTGACTGCCAAAGTTGCTGCTTTTAATTATGGCCGTCTTTGTTTTGATTTGCTTGCCATGTCGGCTTAAATATGAGACACACATAAGCGGATTTTCCAAAGGGTAGCAATGTCACGCCTCCAATTACACAAATACCCAGTTGCAAATCAACACAGCGCTCGCCGACAGCACTCCCGCTCCAAATGCTGATAGTTTTATGTTTACCGCTGACAATGGCACTTCTAGCCTGACCCAAAGCTTCAACTCTTTGGGCCGGGGGCGAGCACTTGCCAAATTTGTGAACAATACGCGGTCGCGTGGCGTTTTGTGGCTCACAAAGCAGCAACAACAATACAAACTGTAACTGATTTGCCAACGGCGCACACATAAGTAGGCAACAGAAACAACGGGGAATACTAGTTGACCAACACACCAGGACACCCGCACATCCGCACATTCGCACACAGGCTCTGGTATACGCCCACAGTATAAACAACTCAATTTGAATGCATTTAACCGCGTAATTGAGGCACGTGTCGGTGCTACGCGTGCGCTATTTGTGGTCGCTGTTCCGGGCCACCCGCTGCCCGGGCCCTCACGGTAGCCGCCAACCCCCTAAGCGCACCAAATTGCAAACCAATTGGCATGCAACTGGTTTCGACGCGCGGTAATGCGTTCGGAATGCCATTCCATTAAATGCCTGCCCGTCGAAATTAGTGCGTAAATGTTTTCTCACCAAATAAGAAAGGGCCCCCGGTTCATTGGAACTGGAACGCGGACCCATTTCGCTACGCTTGCCGGAAAATTAACTGCGAATTACCAAAAACGGATATGGCTCAAGGTTAGCCGACCGGCTTCCACACTGCACGCGTTCAATTTGCTTGAATTTGTGATGCATTTCAAAGCAGCTCGTTCAACGTATGACAGGTGGTTGGGCATGACAGCGAGAGGCTACAACTTTTTGGCTTCCTACCATGATGATGATGATGAATGACCCAGCCGGGTCGACCAGGAGTTAAACGCGCGTATGGTCGGCGTTAAGAATTTAATTTAACGCGCAAGGTTCGAATCAATGAGGGGTACTTTCGTTCAAATTGTAAGCCTTTGTGAAGATTTGGAAAATCCTACCCCAGTGAGAAACTAAATTGACCTTTTTTTGTACGTCTGAACTGAACACCTTACATTTTCAAATACTATATATAGTAGTTGCATATTAATCTGGTCTATAATCAAGCTGTCTTAAATGCTGCTTTATTCAGACGGCGAGGAGGCTGACACGGCTTATAAAGGAATGCAACACATATTTTTGAAAAATCCTTAACTCTTATGATCCAATGAATAATTAAAAACAATCGTTCCAATGGAAACGGCGTCCGATTTAAAACTTGCGTAATATTTTGAGTTATTAATAAAAAAAATTGACAAACTTCAAGTTTTGATATCGTGATAAAGATGAAGAATTATTCTTAAACAATACTATTACGATCGTAGATTATTTAAATAATATGACTAGTGTTTGATGTTCCATATCAGGGTGTAACATATTTGTTCACACGTTATAAAACCAAACTGAACTGTACTTCAGTTAATCTTTTTTGTTGAATATAGTTAGTTGCCTAGTATACACATAGCCCCCTCGTGCAAAGTCAGTAAAGTAATGTTATTGTTTTAAATATTTGTATACCCTGTACCCAAAGGGTAAAAGGGTATACTAGTTTTGTGCGAATGTATGTAACACACAGAAAGAGGCGTGGCAGACCCCACAAAGTATATATATTATTGATCAGTATGAGAAGGCGAGTAGATATAGCCATGACCGTCTGTCTGTCCATCCGCCTGTCCGTCTGTCATCTCAGCAATAACCAAACTTGGTATTCAGGTTCTCCTGAGCCCTAAGCAGATCCAGTTTGTTTATTTTTTCCGATACACTCCCCCGGAATTTTGTGCTCAGGTTTGGCAAATACCTCCAGTTAGTGATTATTACCGTTTGCCAAGTTTCATTACGATAGATTAATTATGAAGAAAGTTATAGTCATACATATTTTCTATGCTGAAGCTCTGCCCGCAGCTATTGTTGATGTTTCTGCTTTGACATAATTATGTATTGCATACATATACGCATAGACAAGATCATGTAAATGTATGCTGTTGATGCTAATTTTTTGTGGAGGGAAAATACCCTGTTATCTTACTGTCGTTCTATCTTGTTCATCTTCTATCGTGTAAGAACGCAATTTTCAGCGCGTAGAAAGAGAAAAGGTAGCAAACTTTTAGTCGTGTTAGACCGACTTCGTTTAAAATAAGTCGTGTTATGCCAGTGCTAAGTGTATTAGTAAATTTTAGCTTCCATTTCCATAAACTAGTAAATAAGAAGAACGGCGTAACTCTTTTCAATTTATAATTAATATTAAATCTAGTAAAATGGAGACAAATTTAATTACTTACATCGGTAGTACGAGTATACTTATTATATTAAAAGGGGCAAATAGACAAGCTTTTTAATGTAAATTTTTATTTATTTATTTATTTTTATCGACAAACAATGCAGTCGATGTACATAAAAAAAATCAATACCATAGAACTTAAACTAAATAAAACTAAAGAAATAAAAAAGTATCTAATAACAAATCCGACACGGTGGGGGAATTTTATTTGCCAAACGGCCAGCTATGCCCCGATTCACCGCAGAGAGTAGTCAGATACGTTATTAGTCCTATCAAAAAAGAAGTGAAGATGAAAAAATATAGCATTAAAAGATAGAAGAAAATAAATTAAAATTAAAATACTTAAATAATAAGAGATAAAATATAATTAAAAATAAAAGGTAAAGAGTCACTGACCCGTTGGTGGAATCAGTGGTGATCAGTGATTCTGCCGGAGGTAGCTGAAAATAGAAGATTTTAGTGAGGGGAGAGTGACCTCACTTGAGATTAAAAAGTAAAAAGTATTATAATTACCGCATAATACTCGAGAAGGATTGTGCGTGGCGTAATCACCACTGCATCTGTTAAGTTAAAGAGGCAGAAAGTTCCTTGCTGGCCTAGAAGGAACAGGAAAATTGATACGACATAAAAGCATAGACGAATCAACATATCCGACAATCAATTTGTGGAGGAACAGAACACCAAGAACTATCCTACGGTGAGCTAAAGAATGCAGGTTAATAAAGAGAAGTCTACTGGAGTTGACAATATACTATATTTAAAATAATACTATGTTTGTATTATCAAAATATTATTTATTTATTATTTATAAGTAATTTCCAGAACCGTATTAAACATTCATATTAGGAGAATTAATTATGAAAACATTTAACCCATATTTGCTACGCAGGTTCACTCTGCACTAGTGATTTAATAAATAATATACTATATGTATGGCAGAGATAGTTTACTTTAAAATAAACTTTGTAAAGTAATTTCTATAAGCTTTTGCTGCGCGCCGCTCTGTTTCCTTCTCACTCATTGCCGCTAATCGACCATTAAAACATCAAATGTAATTTTCAGCACAATAGCGTTTTACAATTTTATTGCCCATGTGTGATTTCAAATATTAATAGTCAATGCGTGTAAAAAACAACAACAATTACAGCCGCAACAACAGCAGTACATTTTCAAACAATACAGAAGCCCGTTACACTTTTGTCTCCAATGCGTTCGCATCGTGCTTTAAATATTACATGAGCACAAATTGCAATTTAATCCACAGATGTCAGCATTACGATCACAGCCCTTTACGCAGTCTTATCGGACGTGCAGTGGAAACGCGTGTCAGGCACAGGTCGTTCCCCCGGCCACCTCTCACCCCTGCGCATCCCACGCGCGTGTCAAGTTGAAAAATGGCATTAAAGTCACATTGACAATCATCAAAATGTGATTCTCTCTCATAAGGAGTGCAAACAACAACAATAAAAGCAACAGCTACTACCAACCAAACAACCCTCGGCCCGACTTGAACTCAAGACACATGTGGTAACAAACGGCGGGTGCCGGCCTTGCACCCCACCTCGCTCCCCCTCCCTGGTGAGGCTTTAACGTGCCCGTTTCGCTCTTCATCAAACACGCATACCGGGCCGTTTTGCGCAAATCTGTCATACTCGTATTGTATATGTCGGTGTGGAGGCTCAGCTTGGGCAAAAGGACTCTGGGGAGCCTGTTTATGTCAAGTCTGGGCCATAATTTATATGAGCGCACATATGTATACATTACGTGAAACACATACATACTATACTATATAAGATCGCACTTGCATGCATATGTGGGCGTGACACAAATTAAATTTTAATTGTCAGCGTGCTTCGACTGCCCAGCGTAAATGAAGTAAACAGAGTCGCAACATTATCTTCCACTCCCAATTACCCATAGAGCATCGCAGTATATACGAGTATGTAGGTAGTACTATAAGTAGAACTGTATTTACTTAGGCATGTGTATGTGCAGGCGTGTGTCTTACAATTATCTGCCCTCAGGCAGCGTGGCGGGCAGTCAGACGCGAAATTGTCGTCGAGACAAAACAGCGCGCGCGGCAATCCAAATTCAATTAAACAAACACAATAAGTTTCGATAAAGCCGTGCTGATAAGAGCGACAAACTAAATATTCGCATAAAATTTACTAACACCAGTAACACGTTGAGCAGAGAACCGAGAGAGAGAGAGAGAGAGAAAGAGAGAGAGGGGGAGGGAAGCAGCAACAGCAACTTGGAAAAGGGGCTACCATCCGTACTGCACAAAAGTCAATGGTGCAGATTAAATGTTGCTCACACCAACTCGACTCGCACACACTCTCTCTTCCACACACACACACACACACACACACACACACACACACACGCACACACACATACTGTGTGTGTACACAGACACATTCTGGCAGGGACGACACTTTCACGCTCAACATGAAGTATGCGTAATCTGCAACAATTCAGGCGCAAAAAAAGGTCCTCGTAAAGTACGCAAACGGAACAAAAATAGAAATCCAAAATAAGTCGCATAAAATCAAATTCAAAGTAGTTTAGGCAAAGGACCCAAAACAGGCGGACGACAAGCCCAAAACAACTTAATTGCGTGAGCGCCGCATTTTGATTTTGATTTGAGAGACCGTACTAGGGCGTTGGGGTGGTGCTATACAGCTTGTATACTGCTCCTGCCCTCTCCTTCCTCTGCTCCTGCTCTGCTGCTGTTGACAATGGTGGTGCGAAATGCATAAACAGGATTTCCTTTATTTGGCATCATTGGAAAGCAATTGTCTTGGATTTGCGTTTAACCGTTAGTCTGCGCCTTGCCTTTACTTTTGGCCAAGGGTTGGAGTGGCTTAAGTAGGCAGTGTCGTTAATTTATCGTTTCAGTGATTTGAATGAGTGTAGCTAGGAATATATAAATTAGAGGACACATTAAGTCCAGTTATTCGGAACCACCCCACAATAGTATTGTCGAAATCTATATCATTGCTACAATATGTTCCTTGTTTATGTTTATGATGAACCAAATTAGTTAACACTTGAAAAGATTATCGTAAATGGCTGATATCTGCAAGAAAGGCAGTATGAAATGAGCTATGCTTGTTGTGATCCTCGTTAGATAAGTATTATGGTCTCTTTACTTTAGGGTCACCATTGAGCCTGCTCAGCACTTTCTTCATCAAATCCAGTTGATATGAATAGGCATGCTTCTCAAAATGAAGACCTGCATTTCACACACAAATGTCATCCATAGGTAACTATGCCAGTCATATTTTGTATATAGTACATTAAGTTTATTTCATAGTTATGATTATACTTATTTGATTTCAATATTATATAAATATGGTAATCATTTAAATTCATGCATTCCAACAATTCTGAGCTGCACTAGCTAGCTTCTTTCTCTAGATGTATTAATAGAAGAAAGAAATGCCTATCTATATCTATGTATGAAGAATAGAATATATGAGCCCCAACCACTATTAATTGGTACGGCAAGGTTTTTTTCGATAGTGCAAATTTCAATAACTTATATTTATTCATAGGTGATGATTGCACAACAAATGTATACTTTTTAAAAAGGTCATTGAATTTCATATCAAAAAATGCACACGTTTCATAAAATTTTACAAAATTAAACAAGATAGAACGCTACAGTCGAGCAAGCCCGACAGTAAAATAGCCTGTACTCTCCACAAACAGGAAAATTAAAAAAAAAAAAAAATTTAAAAATTTAAATATTAAAAAAAGAATGAATTAATTAATTAAAATAATTAATTAAATTAAATTAGAATACATGTTTATGTTCAGTTTAAACAGCATACATTTACATCACGTACCTATGCGTGTTTACATGCGTGTATGTATGCAGCACAAAGTTGAACCAAAGCAGCAACAACAACAACAGCTGCGGGCAGCGCTGCCGACAGAGCTGCAGGCAGCGCATGAGCAGCGATTTTACTTATGGCTATAACTTTCTTCAGAATTGACCTATCATGATGAAACATTAGTACTAACTGGATGTACCTACCAAAATTGATTTTTAAATTCCGAGAATTACGGAAGTTATAAGAAAAAATACGAATTGCGGGGGAGTGGGGGGGTGTATCAGAAAAAATAAACAAACTCGTTCTGCCTAGGGCTTATAGGAACCTTGATACCAATTTTGGTTATCCTAGCTCTTGTACTTACTGAGATCCTTGCGCTCATACAGACAGACGGACGGACGGACATGGCTATATCGACTCGTCTTCTCATCCTGATCAAGAATATATATACTTTGTGGGGTCTGCCACGCCTCCTTCTGTGTGTTACATACATGCGCACAAAACTAGTATAGCCTTTCACCCTTTGGGTACAGGCTATAAAAACTCAATTGGAATACGACAACTTTCATAATACACGAAATATTTTGACCATTGTTAATTGGTACGACATTTTTTTTCAAAAAAAAAACTGTGAAAAACGTAAACAAAAAATGTAGAACTAACGGTAAATAGTAGTTTTAGTTTTTATCTCTGATTTGTGAGCACATTGGCACGTCGCAAGCCGAAATATCGAAAAGTCTAATGCTTTCTAAGTCTACAGTTCAAAATATAGTGCAAAGCTACAGAAAGAATATTCACTGTAACACTGTCGAGTCTCAAAAGTTACTACGTGTGACAAAAGAAGTTTGTCGAGTATAATAAAGGGAAATCCGCTAAGTACTGTGAGAGATATTTCTGCAAAATGTTCTGCAAAAATTGGGAAAACAGTGAAACGAGAATGGACGCAAATGAAAACAAGTAAAAAAGCTAAAGTCGGATGTCCCGACTTTGAAATACTCTGTACATATGTTTACAATAATTATAGAAAATAAAAAAATTAAGAAAATAAAAAAAAAAAATTGATCGATTTTACCTCTCACGGTATTCGAACTCACGTAAAGGGTTTATAATTGCACATTTACATAGCAATTGCGCCTGTGTGAGTGTATGTATGCCTATGCGCATCTATTCGTGTCTGTGTAAGCATTTTCGCAGTCAACCAAACAGCAACATCAACAACAGCCGCGGGCAGCGCTTGAGCAGCGCTGCAGCAGCGCTGCATCAGCAAATATATTTACGGCTATAACTTCTTGTTAAATCGGTCTATCATAATGAAATTTGGCATACGGACACATAATAACTAACTGGGGGTATTTCCAAAATTTTAGTTCGAAATTCCAAGAATTACGGGAGTTACGATTTGCGGGGTAGAGGGGGGAGGGAGGGGAATTCCAAAATATACATTTTCTGCGTATTCACATAAGGCATCTGGGACTAAAATTTGGTGTTCCTAGGTCTTATAGTCTCCGAGATATAGGCGATTATACGAATGGAAAATCGGGAAAACCCCCATAGGGGGGAAGTGGGGGGGAAAATCAAAAAAATAAAACAAACTGCAAAATTTTGTGTTGCTATCTCTTATAGTCTCTGAGATCCAGGTGTTCATACGGACGGACAGACGGACAGACAGACAGACAGGGCTAGATCGACTCGTCTCGTCATGCTGATCAAGAATATATATACTTTGTGGGGTCTGCCACGCCTCCTTCTGCCTGTTACATTTTTCAGCTCCCGCAAACCTAATATACTCTTGTACATTTCATGTACAGAGTATAACAAGAGGGGAATGCTAAAGTCCAGCATGCTGAACTCTTAAATACCCTGTACCACCCAAGCAAAAAAAAAAATAAAATTAAAAAAATTTAATTAATTAATTAAGTTAAATATAAAATATTCCATACATGCATACATACATTTACATCTACATCATAATCGTACCTCTGCGAGTTTGTGTACTTGTACAGGGTGCGCCATCTTTTATGTCGGTATGTAAACATTGAATATCTTTGAAAATAAACAACCGATTTTCAAGTATGAGATATTTATACTCTGTACATGAAATGTACAGAAGTATATTAGGTTTGCGTCAGTTGAAAAATGTAACAGGCAGAAGGAGGCGTGGCAGACCCCACAAAGTATATATATTCTTGATCAACGTGACAAGACGAGTCGATCTAGCCCTGTCTGTCTGTCCGTCCGTATGAACACCTGGATCTCAGAGACTATAAGAGATAGAGACACCAAATTTTGCACAAAGATGCCTTATGTGTGTACGCTGTGCAAGTTTGTTTTATTTTTTTGATTTTCCCTCCCACTTCCCCCCTATGGGGGTTTTCCCGATTTTCCATTCGTATAATCGCCTATAGCTCGGATACTATAAGACCTAGGAACACCAAATTTTAGTCCCAGATTCCTTATATGAATACGCAGAAAATTTATATTTTGGAATTTCCCTCTTTCCCCCCTCTCCCATGCAAATCGCGATTTTCTCTAACTCCCGTAATTCATGGAATTTCGAACTAAAATTTTGGAAATACCCCCAGTTGGTTATTACGTGATCGTGTGCCAAGTTTCACTATGATAGACCGATTTACCAAGAAGTTATAGCCATAAATATTTTTGCTGCTGCAGCGCTGCCCATGCGCTGCACGCGGCTGTTGTTAATGCTGGTGCTTTGGTTGACTGCGAACATGCTTACACAGACACGAATATACGAGCATAAACATACATACACTCACATAGACGCAATTGCTTTGTATATGTGCAATTATACACCCTTTACGTAAGTACGAATACCAAAAGATGTAAAATCGACCAAAATTTTTTTTTATTCTCTTAATTTTTTAATTTCTATAATTATTCTAAACATATGTACAGAGTATTTCAATTTCGGGACACCCGACTTTAGCTTTTTTACTTGTTTTTTTCTACTTTAGCATTGTATGAATGTTAACAGTTCCTGGAAAACATATAGATGCCTCTTAATTCTGCTACTCAGCATTGATATTTGCAGTCCAAACCAGCTCTCGTTGCAGTTGGAAAGCCTTTAGCTATTTGTACATATATAGGGTGACTTCAATATTTATTCAAAATCGTCATCTTGTCATCTGCCTTAAAACTCGTAAGAAAGCATTTTATCGATTG
This sequence comes from Scaptodrosophila lebanonensis, assembly GCF_003285725.1. Classification (NCBI taxonomy): domain Eukaryota; kingdom Metazoa; phylum Arthropoda; class Insecta; order Diptera; family Drosophilidae; genus Scaptodrosophila; species Scaptodrosophila lebanonensis. Next base: position 16,348,722 of record NW_022060538.1, read on the forward strand.
CAGCCAGAATGGCAAGCATATTAAGCATACGCAGTGTAGTGCCCTTCTGTGGCAGATTAACTTCAACAGAAAACTGGAAATACTTTAGTCGCAAAATTGTCATTTCATTTTCTTGTACACACACACACACACACACACACACACACACACACACACACAGTCAAGTATGCATTTATGTATGCGCACCTAAAATTAGCATTTAATTTTATGCAAATCAAGCTGGAACTGAAACTCACGCGCTTTGTGGAATTGCGCGTCGAGTTGTGAGTAGTGCTCGCATGTCGGCATCTGAATAATTTAGCGACTTACATTTACCGAAATTAACGCACACACACACACACACACACACACATGCTGTTATGCATGCTCATGCATATATAAGTGTGGGAGAGGGTGGGGTGTGTGCAGCAAATGGGATTTGGGCGACTAATTGCAAAGTACTTAAGCAAAGCTTAAACAAATGTAAAAGCAAATTTTTCATAAATTATTAATGCAAATGGCAGTCGCAAAAGAAGAAGAGAAACTTTGTTATATTTTTTCTCCATGCATGCCACAAATGGAATGCTGCGATGAGTGCTGAAAGGTTTCATTGAGTCATGCGATGCTGATCTGAGCCGGATTTCCATTTCTCCACGTGTCGATAACACTACGGCCGCTTTGCAGACAAAGCAATCACCGGTCCGCGTAATAGATATAAAAGGATTTCGTTCTGGCAATACACTGCCTTGTTTGTTTGGCTGGCTGTCTGTCTGTCTGCCTGTAGTATGTCTGTTTGTTTGCTTACGCCGAGCGCTGTCATCGCCACGCAGTCAATCTCTATGACTGACTCACTGTCCACATGGAGATTTCTGTTCCAATTATAGCCAGACGAGTGCCCCTTGCCACTGTTTTTGTTGTTGTTGCAGTTGTTGGCCACGCTTGGTTATTACAATATGAATGGACGCGCGAGAAGCGTGAATTTATTCATTTGCTTGTCTCTGTTTTGACAACCTCTCGAGCAGTCGCAGCCCCTGCCCGGGTTGCCGCGTATATGGGAGAGTCTGAGCAGTGTATCACACAAATCGGATTAAGAAATTTCGTATTCGTTCGCACATAATTGAATAGGTTTGGGTAAGTGTGTGCGTGTGTGTGTGTGCTCGTCCACCGTAAATGAGAAGCAAATTTAAAATTTTACACTTGACTTAGTTGAGTTGTCATGCCATTTCACACGTCACATCCACACAAGTAGTCCTGGGAGCCGGAAAATTGCTTTTGGCCTCTCACATCGAATTGCACAATCAACTTTATTCTTCTTCTTTTTTAATAACTTTTAAAATGTTTATTTCTGCTTGACTTTACATTTACGGATTTATTTGGTTTTGTTTTTGATTCTGTTTGCCACTTACATGCTAAAATATACATAGTATGTTTGTTTTAAGCTATACTATATAGTATATTGAAGTAGATTACAGTAACATCTTTGGATTTGAAGCCTTAACATACTATCATTTATTTATACAACACAAACTTAGGCATAATTATGCTATATGTATGTACAGTTAGGCAGCCGAACTCAATACTCAAAGCAGTTCAAATTCAATTTACAACAATCCGCTGCACAAACATCACAAATGGACCGGCCCCAGCTCCGGATCTTGATCGCCTATTCACTTGCCCCGCTTCTCGAGTAGTTGCAACAAACGCTGTTGCATCTTGCAATTTTATGAGTGCGAATGGCTCAAGTGATGCGCCCCCAGTGGGTGGAAGTATGGACCGTAGGGCGGGTAGGGCACGGCATGGGGGTAGAGCAGGCTGCTGGCATAGGCACCAGGTCCGAAGGAGCCACCCGAGGGCGGTGGTATGGTCGGACTGTTGACATCCATGCCCGGGTTCTGCTTCTTCCATTTGGTACGCCGGTTCTGAAACCAGATCTTGACCTGCAAGTGATGGAAAACCAGCAAAGAAATTAACCTTGTGCCTCGCTAGTAATTAGCATTCTCAGTTGACTTACCTGTGTCTCAGTTAAGCTCAAGCTGAGCGCCAGATTTAAACGCTCACACACGCTCAAGTAGCGCGTCGTCTTGAACTTGTTCTCGAGGGAGACCAGTTGCTCGTAGGTGAAGGCTGTTCGAGCACGTCGAGGCTTGGAGCCACCACCGCTTCCGCCCTGCGATTTTCCATCGCCATTGCGACTGCCGCCTTTCTTCGAATCAGTTTCGCTGTTGGGATCATCAATGTCGCTGCCATCATCGCACATGTCATCCTGATCCATGTCGTTGAGATCCTGGGCTGCAATGAGTCAAGCAGAAAAACTTTTGCATAAGCCAACAGCCATGTCATCAATCAAGCCCGGAGGACAAGCAAATCAATCAAGCCCAACCACACACAATCGTAGGCGAATTCATTGTGATTTAATTGGAAAAACCGGGCACATGTCGACCACCCACCTGAGCCCCAGATGTGAGCCAACTGGGCGTGTAGACTCGAGTCCGGAATTGATTGCAATGATGCGGCAATCAAAATTCAATTAAGAAGCCAGCTGTGCACAGCCCAGTGACCGTGCACAGTGGAGCGCTTTCGAAAAAGTTTGAATTAAACTACATATGTTAAATGTTATTCAGGTAGTAGAAAAAGTTTGCGTAAACCACCACATATTTTAGATGTTACTCAGAGAGTAGCAATAAATGAAGTTAATAGTTGATGAAATCGTTGTATCATTGCAAACTATTTTCAATTTTAAAAAGTATTTAGTCATTTCAGCAATTTCTAAATTGTCTTCATTATTTATTTCAAAGCAATTTCATGGCTAACGCAATTGCGATTTCATTTTTACTAAAATAATAAAATATATTGGCTTAGCTTTAAAATATATGTCGGCAACATAACTCAAGAACCGATTTAAGTCTGTATTTATAATTGAAAAAAAAAACTGATCCTAGAGTTGCGCATGAACGGAGTCGGTTAAATAATTAAAAAGGGCGATTAAAAGGCATCTTGAAGCTTGAGCAAAAAACAACTTCTAACATTCCTGAATTCTTAATTTATTCCCATGGTACTCGTTACTGCTGTTACCTATGCAGCTCAGATAAGCGACTTTGCGAGTCGCTTTTTGTGCCTGTCTGACCCGCTTGACCATCACATATATAATAGGAAGCCGTCAATCAGTCGCGCATAATGAGTCCCTTTAGCTGCGTTATGGTCTGCTCATTCATAGGTATTGGCCAATGATGTAACTTAAAATGTCTTAAGAAAGTGATATCCGAGTGCACAGCTAGCTTGTTAGCAAATTAGCCAGACAAGGCGAAAAGAGCGAAAGATTGGCCCCCAATACTTTTGTTGCGTGTTTGTGTTGTCAAGCCTGAAAAGGGTCGGTGAAGTGTCAACCCTAATCAAAAGTGCGCGGGCGATAAGAAAAACACTTTGTTGCGGTTAAATGTCCTACGCCCAAAAATATGCAACATACTTGTAAAACGCCAACACAGATGATTGCAATGCCTTCCGGACCATGAATGTGTATGTGGCTCGTAATTGGTCAACATGTTTGGGCCATATTTGCATGTAATTAGCTTAGCTGCGCCTAAAAGCTCGCTGCGCCGAGCAGGCTCAGCAGGCGGAGCGGAAGCTCCTAAATGGCCGCCACTCGCGGTAATTAAACAGAAAATTAACATGAACGCTTCATTTAATATTTAACGAATTTGCAACGTTCGCTTCACTGGCCTCCGATGGAATGCAATGCAATCCTTTCATATGCAAATGAGCTGCCATTGCCGACTGGCATTGAAATTCGCTTTGCGCACCGGTAATGGGCTGTGGAGTGTTTGCTGCCACTTTGATATGCGTTAATGGCACATTAGAGGCCGCCGTCAATAGACGCATTGACAAACCTCTGCGCGCCGACCACAAATGCGCTGCCAATGACTGTCGACTGGCTCCACTGACCACAACTGGTTGGGGTCAATTGAATTAACTGGGTGAGGGGGAGGGGTTGTGCAACCAGCCAACCGGCAAGGCAGACATACATACAGACGTTTAATGCGTTTGCAAACAATCGCGGAAAAGTTGGGAGGGTCGCAGACAGCACGCGGTTGAATGGAGTTGACGATGTGGGGATGGCTCCATGGAGTGTGCAAAGCGAACAGTAACCACAGCTGGTTAATAAGCACTTCACTCTAGTCACCTAATTAGGGGGGTTTTTGGGAAGTTGAAGAATTTGTGTCGAGCTCCATTTAATTATACTTTAAATTTTACACAAATTTACTGGCAAGCTCGAATTACAGAGCAATGTAAATTGCTATAAGGACTAACAAGCAACTCTAGTTTCTAATATTCTTCAATTAATTCTTACAATGAATTCTTCTATGAGAAGAAAAGGCGAATATATTTAATTATGAGGATAAGCATGACGTTACAAAATCTTTTTCAAAAATGCGATTACTGTTTACATTTTAAAATTGTGTGCATTTGTGGAAATAGCAATTCCATAAGTTAGCAGTAAATTAATAAAGTGTCTATCAATAATTTACAAATACCCGATTATAAAGGAAAACTGAAACAAGTGCAAGAATTGGTCCGTATAGGACACGGCCGAAATACAAATAGCAACCCCTTATATGCATTAACACAATGTACAGTTCCTTAAAAAATTAGTCTAGATAGCTTACTATTCAAAAAGGAACCTAAAATCTAGGACTTAGATTATTGTGTTCCTTAATATTGTGTTTAAATAAAATGTACACACATGATTCTTGTTTGCTAAGTTTGGTGTCATATTCTATGTTATAAGAACAAGTAAGAATCTTCCTAAAGCCTATGCATTTATGAGTTCACAGATACAGATAATACTCATAAACTGATTCTTTCAGGTTGAAATTTTAATAGACATGATTACATTATTTGAGGCTAAATGATGGGAGCTTATACAACGACTCTTATCATTACCGTCTTTTATCGGCCGCTTTATATATATATGCCCATTTGTGAAATGACTGCAGTTAATTATAATTACGCCGAGATCGTTTCATAAGCAATTTCCATGCCACGAGAGTTTGTGTGTGTGTGTTTGTGTGTGCCACATAAAGGGCCGTTTATGGGAGCACAAGAGCTCAGACATCCAAACAACACTCATTTGCTCGCACACACAGAGCTCCACACATACGCAGACAGCAGTCACCATGGTGCAATTTAAAAGGCAAGTAGGACCCACTTGGGAGCCACAACGGCAATTTAAATTAAAACGAGACATGGCCGAGCGAAAAGAGAGAGAGAGAGAGAGAGAGAGAGAGCGAGCAGGGGATGTCAATGCACGGGTAAGCGTGCTTTTGAAGCCATAAACTTAATTATGAAATCCGAGTGTTAATTACCACAACCGCCATATAATTTACCAACACGAACGCAAAAACACACAAGCGCACACACACAAACACACACACACATACACACACACACACTCTAACAAAATGGCTTATAAATTTTTAGCTTTTTGTGCGTTCATGGGATTCATTGTCGCAATCATTATAATCGCATCCGCCTGGCCAATGCGACCCCGGGGAGCATTTGTCGTCTCATTTTGCCATTTTCATAAAATAATAAATGAGTTGGCGCCAATGATGGCGACAAGAAAGCAGCCAGAAAGCTGGGCATAAAAAGCAGCAATGGCAGGCAGTGGAAATTGTTACGAAAATTGTCGCGTAACTTTACGAAAATTGCGGACACGCATAAGTTATCCTGCTGCTCCTGAGTAGAAACACACACATTCACACAGCGCACAGACCCAGCAGTGCTGCGAATACTCTCTGCGAGGGTGTATGTGTGGATATGTGTGTGTGAGTGTGCGTGTGAAAGAGAGCGCTGCCTTCAGCTCACCAAATTGAGTGCCGAGTAGAATAAAAGTTTTCGCAGCCATTTTATATTTTTGGGGTTGGTAGCAGTGACGACTCCTGCCTGGCCCCCACCCATGACCAGCTCTTGCTGTGCCACCCACATTTAAATGTTGCCACATAACCGTTTTAAGCATCCACCCGCTGCGGCCCAGTTCCATTTCGCTCCGATCCGTATAGCCAGCCCACTTGGTTATCGTATGTTTTTTCATACGCCTTGTGGGGCGCATTCAGTCCAGGGGCTATGTCGGCACATCCAAGCATGCCATAGCTTCCAGTTATACAAGAAGTTCAAATTGCTGTTGCGAATTGGTTCGCTAGCCTGGCTAGCCACCGACAACCTTCGCCGCCTTTCTGTCTCCATTATAGACCATGGTTTGTGGCTTTTTCTCGAGTGCCTGTGACTCTTTTTTATTGCCTTGTCTAGTTTTATGCGCTTCTAAACAGGTACCTAAACAGACACCAGCACTCAAATTTCTCCTATAAATTTAAAAATATTCATGTTTAAAAAATGTCCTTAGTGGAAATTGCGATTCACTTCGAAACAGTCTTACAGCAAGATTGAATTAGACAAGAAATATAATAAAGTAGTATAGTAGACGTATATCTATAAGAAATACAAATCCAACAAAATGGATTGTTGCAGTCGATCCAGCTCAACATTGAAATACCCAGTACCGGAAAAATATTCCAAACGCTATGTTATACGTGTTGTTGAACGGACGTAGCACTTGCTTCAGTAATTACTTCTCTAGGGTCTGACTGATTTGAATGATAATCAAAATGAAGAAGATAGAGAAATACTTGTAGCTTAGAAATTGAGTACAATACAGAAATAAAAAAATGTTGCAAAGGACTAGAAGAGTCGGAATACTTAGTATAAAAAATGTGGAATCAGACGTTTCGCATATCTAGGCGTTCATAAAGACAGAGAGATAAGTGGACAGGGGAAAGGACACACGTCATCCTGACTAAGAATTTGTATACTTTAAGGAGTTCAAGATGCTTTATTCTGTCCGTTATATACTTTACACAAACATATAAATGCACCCTTTTTCCGCTTCGGAAAAAAATTTTATTTCCGTCAAAGTAAAAACTATAATTTTGAATTGCAAAACTGTTGAACAATAAATATTTTTAGACCCTTAAAAGACTATAAGTCTCGTAACACATATTATAAACTATATGTCTACGTACTACTCAAAGACAATGGAAACTGAAGAAAATAAGCTAAGGACATACAATTAAAAAAATGTATATTTGCTATGCAAGAAGGCATTGTAAATTCATTCACTTCTTACATCATGTTTACAAAAAAACTTGCTATTACTTCCTCTCCTATTTTTTAGTGTAAAGAGTAGATAAATATATAACATTTATTTGATGCTGATTGTTGTTAATTGTTAACCAATTAGAACATCAGTCAGCAAGGTATCGAAATAGCTATTTTGGAGAGCCCCAACTTTTTCTCTTCCAAAGCCATTGCTTTCCGACCCACAACACTAGATGCATTATCCCGTGCTGAAACGATGTAGAATATTGGTTATTGGTTCAAAATTAAATGAAATTTCCACAAGAATGTTGTGATGGCTTTCTTGCATATTCTTAATAAGACCAGCCTTTCGACTATATTTTGTTAGGCTCTACAATTTGAATAATATGCAAATTTGTAGCACAACTATATGGGGCTTTAGCGACCTCCTCATGCATTTTACGCACATACACACCTTCCAAGATTACAACGCTATGTACGCTTTAGGCTTATAAAACATTAAACACATCTAAACACAATAGGCTTGCCAGCCACTGTCATAAAATATAATTAGCCGGCAAACAGAGTGGGTGTGGGGGCAGGGGCTGGCAGGGACGATAAGACAATAGGCCGCATAATTGCGCCAATTTCAACCAGAAAGCGAGGCATCGTGCACATTAGCACTTGCTGTCATTGTAGCCAGTGCTACGCAGGCGGGGCAGGAGTCGGGCGACAAGAGGACTCTTCTAGTGCTCAGACTACACGCCTCACACACTGTAGCAGGTCCCTGTAACCGCATCATTGAAGCGCCTAATGAATGTGTGGTAATTAAGTACCTTGCTAATTAATGACTACAGCAACACCAGAGCCAAAATGGCCGGCCAGTCATCCACACAACCGAAGCAGCCAACCAACGACAAGTCTTGAATACGAGTCGGCAAACAATGCGTATGCGTAATGCACACACACACACACAGACACACCCACCACTCTCTCTCCCATACACACACACACACACACACACTAAAGCAATATGCAAAGCGCTATGGGGTGTGGGCTGCCAGATGCAATGGCAGGGCTGGCTGTAAACTTGAACTGGCAATAAGCTGACAGCAGCAACAACAACAACAGCAACAACAACGGCACTTGGGCATCAACATAATTATTTCGAGTATCATTATCGCAGTGAGTCTGTCCGTTCGCCTGTATGTAAGTATGTGCGAATGTATGTGTGTCTGCGTGTGCGTGTGCGTGTACCGGGGCCTGGGGTCGTTGGTGGGGTCCCATTCAGTCTGTTTTATTAGCAGTTATGTTCGAGAGCTACGCTAACGACTGCGACGAGGACTAGGACGAGAACGAGGACGAGGTATAAGCGAGGATGCCGACGCCATTGATGAAGTTAATTGTGTTTTATTAACACAAACAACACAAATGCTCAAACAGTATTTGGCGGGCGGCAAGTGCGAGCTGCCAACAAATAGTCGTCTACCAACAACATTCCGGAATGCCGATAATAATGGTGTGCACTATTCTCTCTTATCCTCTCTTTCTGCCGGTCTCTCTGTTTAGTTTCGAAAGTAAGCGCCTTTTGTGGCTGCTCCATTGAAGTGAGTTTGATTGAGTGTGAGATGTTGGGCGTATTGTCTGCGAGTACCCGACATTATAGCATATTTATCGTAACAAATCGGCGGTATTACAGATTGTTGTGGTTCCTACCGGTATCAGCTATAAAGAGTTGATGAGTATTCGTGCAAATAAAACGTCTGAGCAGCGAAAGAGTTTATAATATTAACAACATAAATTGTACCTTGATCACACATTAATAAACATACATATATTCAATATTGCAAAGGTTTAAATACTCTGCATAGCTATACATAATATTTAGTCATTACTCGTAATAACTTGTATTTATTTAATAGCCATTATGGACATTGTCAGGTTGCCATCGGTTTGCATGACAACTTATCTTTCAGAAACTGTTTAATTGCGCAGAAATCAGAGCTTTTTCTTAATCCCTACAGTATTTGATGTATGTAAAATATATTTAAAAATGAATTGAGCATATTTTCGAGTAAATTTGAATCTAATTAATCTCGTTAAATGTTCGTCATGTTCGATTTGGAACCGTCTGCCTCAATTGAAACACTTTTACAAGTTGATTAATTAGTACTAGACTAAGATTAAAAACATACCTTATTTCAACTGAAAAGTAGCTTGAAGTTTTTTATTGTTCTACAGGTGCATCTTTTAATTAACATCTCTAGCTTATTCACGTATTCAAACTGTGCCCAATCCATTATGCTCTCCCCCTTTTCAAATATTTGTCATAATCAATTCAGTCTGGCAAAATGCCGCATCCTCAGTCCTTTCGGTATTGCCTTATAACTGCCAACCACAGTCAACATTTGTGTTGCTGCTTTGGCGAAGCTTAACGGCATTCAACCTATAGCTAGAACAACGTCTGCCATCCACACCCTCCCCCACATTGCAACAACTTCAATCAAAATTGCAAATTTTTATTTGAGCAATTTCTTTGCAACGAGTCAAGCATGAAAATCAATTAATTTTCAGCAAAAATTTTAGCAGCTCAAAAAAAAAATTGTAAAAAAAATTTGGGGAAAATGGAGCAAAAATAAAATTTATGCAGCAATTGCTTCCCCCCCAATTAAAACATCAATCAATCAATTAAAACAAATTCCATTCAAAATCCCCTTTGAATATGATTGCTTTGTGCTGCCCCCTCATCCTCCCTTTCCTTTATTGACTAAACAAGTTTGCGCCTCAGATGATTTTTTCTTTGCGTTTACATTTGTTTGGGTTTGAATGCTTTAGCTGAGTGAGTGAGTGGAGCAGTGGAGCTATGGAGTGGTGGTGTGTTACGTGACTTGTGCCTGAAAGCAGGCAACAAACCTGTGCACATGAATCTCTGCAAAATGGCAACTTTCGCACTCACACACGCCCACATAGACAGACACACACCCACATGCAATCGAATCAAAATCAAAACATACCAAAAAGCTACAAGCGGCAGTACAAATACAGACAGCATACACACACATATACACCAACACACGGCACTCATATGTATACACATTTACATATGTTCAGTTAAAGCAGCAAGGGTACAAAAAGCTAGAAAACGAGAAACAACAGACCGAATTGTCTGCAGGTGCGCCATGTTGTGGGAGTCTGGCTCGGCGAAGGGTTACTTTCGATATTATAGAGGGGGAACGAAATCGAATAGAGAGATTGCCAAAGTTCAAATATACTTATGTGTGAGTACATACAACTAGAGGTAGGTGCTATATGTGTTGGTAGCAGTTTTATAGCTTTAACTCAAATTGAATCGCCAATCAGTTGCCAGCTCAGTGATTTTAATGACTTACCAGACATATCCTCGCTCTGCTCATCATCGAGACGCTCGTGCATTTCCTCATCCCGTTCGAAGTTCCATTGACGCGCATGACCGAAAGGTCCCGCTCCCGCTGTCATTTTATTGCCCGTAAATTTATTCGGATCCAAAATATTCTCCACTGAAAAGGCCAAACGTTTGGTAGGTTCCTTGTCACACGACGCGCTTGTCGATGAGGAGCTGGCATTGTTCGAAGTGGGCACAGATCGCGTGAGATCAACGGGACAAACCTAAGATAGACCAGAGAATTGCTTGTATACTATAACAAAATAACTGGTTCGATTACTTATATATTTACGTATGTATGTATAATGTGGGCATTATATAATTTATTTTTGATAAGAGAAAGGTGTAAGTTTATTTTTTCCCCCCCACTTCTTCTACTCCTCATTATGCACCACTGCTCCAAGTATGAATTGTTCCAATCCACGCAAATAAAATTTGTTAAATAATGAACATTTTAATAGTAGTAGAATACTGATAAAAAAAAAACATTTAGATTACTACTGTTATCGTGATATTTCGCAAGAAGCCCTTTTTAGCTGTTTAATGCCATATTTCTTGATCTAATTAAATTTGTGTATTAAAGATATTGATGTTTCAAATGTGGACTCTTTTCAAATTCGCAGCTCAATACAACAATTTCATTTCTGTTTCAGGGTCCTCTGTGTTATGCAATACACTTTAGTGAACGCGCATTAGGGATTTGGCATAAAGACCTGTGCGTCGCACTACTTGTAAACATCTATCAGGTGTTCCCATGATAAGCACGTTGAAGGAAATAATAATAGAAATATTATACAAATTCCAACACAACGTAAACCTTTACATTCCCCATCATCTCCGGCTACTCACCGATGGTGCACTGTGCGATCCATCGTTGCTATCCTCGTCGTTTCCATCGACATTCAATTCCTCACTGGTGTCGCTCCGCGCATAATTAGCGGCTGCGATTTGGCGGGATGTGGCTGCTGCCGCCGCAGCCGCAGCTGCTAATCCGCCCAGCTGTATTCTAAAGCCATAGTCACTTAGCTCCGGGCGTGCACTGCCCGGCGAGGCGATGGATGAGGTGGCCACGGCAGCAGAAGTGCCGGCCACTTGGCCGGAGGAACGCGCGGCCACAACCTGCGCCGCTGCCACCAGTTTTATGCGCTCCAAGTCCATATCGGTGGCGGCTGCGGGGCTGGAATGCAGCAGCTGAATAGACGGGGGCGGTTGTTGTGGTTGCAGCTGTTGCTGTGGCATGACGGAATGTGGTTGGCTTGCTGGTGTGCCACATGCGGTGGCTGTGGGTGAATTGGCCTGCTGGTCGGAATGCATTTGCGTGGGCGTCGGCGGTGATGTTGGTGGTAGTGGCAATGATGGTGGCGATAACGGCGAGGTGGCTGGTGAAGGTGGTGCTGTGCTGGTGGCACTTGTGGTGGTTGCATTGGCCAAGGGGTTGGGAGTCACGCGCAAATGGAAAGCGGCTGCAGCTGCCGCGGCATGATGAGGATGTGCATGCGGATGAGAGTGCGGATGCCCATGCGAGTGGGAGTGGGAGTGCGGATGGTGATGATGATGGTGGTGCATATGTTGTTGTTGCTGCTGCTGCTGATGCTGGGCAGCCGCTGCAGCCAGAAACTGTGGATTCTGCAGCAGATGCGGATGTTGCTGCAACAACGCTGCGTGCGGATGCTGCAGTGGCTCCGGGCGCGCCAAGTGGCGCACCGCACTGAGCTCCAGGAGCTTACGCTGCTGTGCTGGACTGGAGAAGCTAAGCGCATTGCCGACGGGCGGCGACTGCGAACGATTGCGGGGGGTAGTCGAGTTGGTTGCGTTTGCTGCTACTGTTGCTGGCGTGGCGTTCTGGTTGGCTAGACTTGTGTTGTTGTTGTTATTATTATTAGAGCTGTCCTCCTCATGCGAGGGACTGAGCTGACTGAACAAATGTGACTCGCTGCTCATTTGTTTGAGGCGCTCCAAGGAGTAGCGCAAGCCCTCCTCCTGCTTGGAGGCCTGTCCATTGGAACTGATAATGAACTTGGGCAGCTTGGCTGGCGTGATGGTGACCGTTGTTGTCGCTGATGTTGTTGTGCTGGTGCTGCTGGCGGCTTCGGGGCCGCTGCCAGTGCCATTATTGCTCAGCTCTGGCGATGTGTTGGATTTGGGCGAGTCGGGATGCGAATTGGGACTCATCAGAGCGCCAACAGTGGGACTATCGTTGGGCTTCTGCACCGGGGACTGTAGCATAACCATCTTAAAATAGTCTTCAACAGCCGGATCTTTATCACTGTGTCACAATTTTCTCACTAGTTCGTTCACACTTGTCACTTGCTAAGGGAGCACCGAACCCAAAGACACGTCTTAGAGTTTGCCGTTCTGTCCGTGCGCAGTACTTGTCGCTTTGATTGCAGCCAATCGACTGTTACTGATTCCGTGGCCACAGTCCGGCCTACCTCTCAATAGCTCTGCCCGCTTATCGCTCTAGTATCTGGAAGCGTAATCCGCGCGCGACGTACTGCACGCAGCTAGAGCTAAAACCGTAATGCCAATGCCAATGCCCGTGCCAACCCCGTCGCTCAAACAGAGGGTTGCACGCACGCACACTGTCGCACACTCGGCCTGAGAGTGAGTGAGTTTCCGGATGCGATGGCGCTGCCGCTGCCGATGCCGCTGTCGCGTGATAATCCAATTGTGCTGACAACTTGTCCGCGTGGCCTGTGGCAAGTCAACTAAATGGAAAGTGAAAAAATCTGTTGCCGCATCTTGCTGCTTGGTGGTGGTGATGGTGGTGGCTATTTTGAGTGCAAACGCCGCTTTCTCGCTCTTTCGCTCTGTCACTCTCTCGCACTCGCTTGCACACGCCCCCAGCAACAGCTGGTGCTCCGCATTGAGCCGTTTGCTTTGAGCATCTTGGCTCCTCCCTTCGCCTGCTCGGTATCATCGTCATCGTCATTATCATCGCCGTAGTCGTCGTCCGTCTCTGGGCTTATCTGCAACCACACATCTAATGATTTAATTTGTTTTCCACTCGTTAGTAAGTGTAATGGTCTGTTCGAAGGCAAAGGCAGCTTAGCCTGCATCCCTCTGCTAGTGTGCTCCGCTCACCCCACAGCCCTCACGCATCGGCTAAACATACATATAGTACTATGCCCGTACATATCTTTTCACTCAGTCACGCTCACTCTGGCGCTCATCGTTCGTCGCTAGTCGCTCGTTGCTCGTCGCTCGTCTGGATGCGCCAAGGATGTGAGTAATTGTCAAATTATTTAGCGCAAAATTTGTTTGTTTATACGCTTGGGTGGCTGGGAAATGGATCTCAGCTTTTTGTGTTTTAAATTTTCTGCAGTCTGTTGTTGCTGCTGCTGCTCCTCTAGCTGCTTCTTCTCCGCCTTCGTTCGTTGTTATTGTTGATGGTGATATGGTTTTTGTTGTGCTCGTTGTGGCTTTATGCTTTTGGCGTATTTCTGTGGCTGCCAGGCTGGCATCGTCATCATCACCTTCATCATCATCGTCATCGTCAGCATCGCCATCGTCATCTTCATTGTTCTGCCATGCACGCATGCACATTTTTTCAAGGAATGGGTGGGTACTGTGCTTTCTGCCTGGTTTATTCTTAGTCATATATGCATGAATGCTTTATGCATTCGCGAGCTGCCAATTTACTTTTGTGCCTAAGTAACTTTATATATAGCAAAATCCAAATTGTAACGCTAATTAGCTGCAAGGTACATTGAAAGAAGACTTATCTGGGCCTGGGGGGTCACGTTATTTCTAGACCATGGATTACTTTAAGGACAAGTATTTTAAGCAAACGTTTACGTTCCTTATAGCCACTTAGCCTTTCTCACATTGTTCCCCCCTTACGCTTGCACTGGCACTCACAAAAAAGCACCCACACAGATACACTCAGTCGATGTCGCATGCTCACATTTATTTTTTCTCTTTTTCTTTCATATCCTATATACTCGTACATACGTAAGTGTATCACTCAAAAATGCTGGAGCAGTGTGACAATATGTTCTCGCACTCTTCCAATAGCAGCCCCTACATTTTGCCGCTCTCACTCTCTCCCCTAACTCTCAATCGCTGTCGCACTCTCTGCGCTGGCTCTCAATTTGCAGAAATTGTTTAAATTGAACACAAATTTATATGCGCTTTGCACAGCCAATTTAATATCGCATCCAATTTGCGGTTTATACGCATCGCATCAGAGGCAGAATGTTGTTGGAAGGTGTTGGTGTTGCTGTTGCTGTTGGTTGGGAGGGAGAGGGAGGATGGCTTGCTAAGTGGATAGGCGCTGCTGCTGTTGACGCTGCCCACCCGGACTTGAGCGCACAATGGGGCGTATAAGTGACATCGTTAAGTGGTCGGACGCAGGCAGCAGAAGTTGCTGCTTAATGAACTTCAACGGCATTTGTGCCTCGACGTTCTCATTCTTATTATTGTTGTTGCTGTTGCTGCTAACGTTGTTGTTGTTGTTGTTGGTGTTACTCCATGGCAGTTTTAAGCGTGCTGTTCTACCAGGCTCTCTCCGTTTTTTTAACCCCCGCCCTGTCCGCTATTGTTATTTTACATAGTTGGTTGCTTCTGGCGTGGGCGCTGGCTGGGCCACTGCCTGTCTTTCACTCCTCCTTGCCGTGGAGTCGTGGAGCCGTGGAGCTGGAAGCTCGCTCGGCTTCAGTTTGCTATAATTAAGCACAAAATGAGCGGAGGCAGCAGACATTCTTAATGAGCAGCTTGTTATGCCTTTTTCGTTTTAATTAGTTTTAAGATGCTTGTTACCAACACTAGCGCAGAATGTCAATGGCGGCACTCGCTTTAATTGGTCCATTGATGAACGCGTTCCGACTGCTGTTGGCTGTTCTGTTCTGGCACACCGTTCTGTGTGTGTGTGTGTGTATGTGTTTATATATAAGTACTCGTATTAGCACACTGTGCGAATGATTTGTGTCCTTTACAGCCAACGTACTGTGAGTTCAATGACTTAGACAGGGTCGAAATGTCTTTATCTCTTTATTGCAATAAGAAAAGTATAACACACAAAATACACAATTAAATGATTTCGTGTCTTCAATGTTCCTCTTAAGTGTGTTTTGAAGCAATTGCACATTTTCGTTATAAATATTGTTAACAGCTTAGAATTATTGATTTATATATTAACTCAATCTACAGAACTTCATCGTAAATTCGCATATCAGTCAAACTTTACATCACTTCGCTTCCACTTAAGATAAGTAAGTAATATATAAGAACTAAAAATGGACGTTATGGCAATAAAAGCATATCGACTAAAATGCTTTTGTAATACTATTATCAGTCATGGTGCTGCTTGCTAACTGGATATCAGCTTTTTGTATAGTTTTAGTAATACTCAAAGTATTAATCAAGTTCAGCTTTTATACAAGTATAAAGGAATTGTTAGGGGTTACATGAAATTCTCACTGGACAATCGATAAAGATAGCAGATTCTAACGCACCAGTCGACATATAGATAGCGCCACCAGGGGGCGCTAGATTCCAAAAAATCCTGATTACTTTGGAACGCTTCTTGTATGTATTATATTAAATGAAATGATAATTTTCGTGGAATACTCTTCCATACAGTGCATATAGTGCATTGAAGTGTTTATTAAATGAAGTAGTATGCATTAATAAATTAATTTGTGCATAAAATGTGGGCTTCAAAAAATTCGGTTGTTAACTCCATTTTGAGAATTTTTATAATAATTACTATAATAATAATTGAGTTTAATAATGAATAAGTGGTAGAAGAGAAGGTTCGTTTTGGTTAGTTGGTTTCACATTGATTTTGTTCTTTGCCAACATTTTCTGTCGGTGTAGTAAGCGCTTAACTCTTTTACATGCAAAATTAAATGATGCGCATACGCACGGTAAAACCGCAAATTATTTTAATTGCTTGTCTCGTCATTATTCATTATTTAAGTGCTCAAACAGCAGACGAGGCACACAGAGGCAGACATTGTGTGCATATATACATACTATACATATATATGTATTGCTATATATGTATGTATTGCGAGTATATAAAAGCCAGGCAGGGCTACAAATTGTCAGGTACACACACACACACACACACACACACACACACACACACACACACACACACACACACACACCCTCGTATATACAGCCAGCCAGCAGACACACACAAGCCGCTGTTTACATAGACATCAAACTTTTTTTTGTTTTTTTGTTGTGCCTTGTTTCTGCGGAAAAGCGTAAAATTGCTGTCGCTTGCCACATGTCTGCCTCTCGTTTCATCTTCTGCTCTTCTCTTGCGCTTCTCTCCTCTCGCCCCATGCGCTGTCATTTAATTAGTGAAAATAAGTATTAAATGGGCAGCTCTTGTTAAAATAAATAGTGCATGCAACACCACACACACACTCACAAAGAGAGAAGGACGAAGGAAGGGAGGGAGGGAGAGAGGTAGGATGAGAGCGAGGGAGCGAAAGAAACTGAGTGCCTGTATGGGTGTGTGTGTGTTCATTACAGCTTTCAACGGCACGCCAAAGATTTACAACTAATTAAAAAGTAAATAAGGAAAATCGATAATTACGCAAAGCTGCTGACCTCACGACTGACTACAAATTCAATTACTCATGCAAATGCGGTGCGGTCAGCCGCACAATTATGCGCAAATGAAATTGATTTCAATTTATGAATACGTTTTTGCTATTCTGACGCGCCTAAATTGCCATTTTGTATATTTAATGATATGGCACACAAGGAGCGAGCGAGAGGGAACGCTGGCAGACAGCGAGACGTCGGCAGTGTGACAGAGAGAGAGAGAGAGAGAGAGAGCAGCCACATCAGTAACAGCAACAGCAACACAAAGACAATAACAATACTCTGCGTTGCTCTGTTTATTTGGCCATTTTGTTGTTTGCACTCCACTTGCCGTTCGCCACGTTAATTTGTTTGACTAATTAAACTAATGAGCGTTCAAAGTTAATACATAAATTAGCCAGCAAGCTGTGTGCGATGGATTCTCGCTAAGCGTATTGAAGTTTGCACTTTTGATTGCAAATTGTTTATGAATAGGTGTTTGAGTATGCGTGTGTGTGTGTGTGTCTTTGTGTCTGGCTAGTTTGTAAATTATTGATTGAATTAGAAAACTCATTAAGCTGTTCCTGCTCACAATCATCGATATATTTGTATAACCAACAGCGGTAAATCAGGTGTGTGAAAATCTCTGCAATAGGAAGGTGAAGCATCTTCGGCCCCATACTTTTTTTTTTTTTGTTTTTTGGTAGTTTTCTTTATCGAATCTTCTCTCTCGGATACTTACGATAAATAGTCAAATCTTAATCTACTATAGTTATTTAATTAATTAAAAAATTTATTATTTAAATTACGGCCCTAACTCTTATTTCTGGGTGAGGAGGTCTCTCCGCCCGAGTCGTGTATGGCTAGTCTGCCTAGTTAAATTCTGCACAAATCTATTTGGATGGTCCTGTAGCTTAAGTTGGTACTCTGCTTTCACCTTGTCGATTTCATCTTTAAATCTTTCCGGATATTTTCATTCCGTATGTCCAGTGATGGTAATAATATACGATATTTTTAATAGCCTGTATAAACGCGTAAAATTCCGCTCAATATAGATTCCTCCAATTTCAAGGCAACTCGAGTTTACTTAAAGCCTTTCTGTTCGATTGGGACCTTACAAAAATAAGTGATAATGTTAAAATCGCTTGTTCATAGCATATGCTTTGCTTTGATTTTGTTTTCTTCGATCATTTTAGTATTTCATATATTTACATATACAAAACATATTTATACAGAAACAAAACCATTATTTTTCTTCAGAATCTGTCAAAGCCACAAAAAATAAAAAAATAAATTTTGATTAAATAATGCACGGTGCATTTAAAAAATAACTTATGCATATGATCAATGAAAAAACTTAAACAAATCCAACTCAGATCCATTTTAAGGCGAAATAATGCGTCATAATAATGAACTTTATTTGGCAAAATTTTTTCTAGGGGGGGGGGGGGGGGGGGCAACGACTCCCCCTTCCCCCTACCTACACCCTTGGACCACTCTATTCCTACCTTCAATTATCCATTATTTTATCCACATTTTTATATTGTTATTTATTTTTATATTAGTCAAATATTAAACATGTTACTTATTGGCATTTATAACTTATTAAAAACTTATCTCTTGTTACATTAGAGACAAGAATAAAGCATCGTTCACATTATATACGTTGGTATTTTTGCTTTTATTACATGAAAAACGTATTTGTTTTATATAGGAGTCTGGAAATTTTGATATGTTTACATTACTTTGAAAAGTCTGTAATAGCTGTCTAGCTACATGCATTAACTTTTCACTATATTGAAGTCTGAAACTTGAGTAAATCTTAAGTAATTACACTTACTCTTTTTTGCAGGTAGATGGTTAAAAAAATATTAAATATTTGGGAACGATCCAAAGCTAGTATTCTCTATAAATACAAAGGGAATTTTAAATAAAATTTCAATAATTTTGTATACCTAGTTATAGTTGAACTTACTCTCTCTCTTTATGTGCAAAATTTCTTAGTGTTAGTAGGTTATCTGCAAATTTTCTTTCCTAAAAATGTATATGAATAAAAGTTAAAATTTGCAATCTAATTTCTCTTGACACAAAGTTGTAATTCCAATACGGGTGTCAATTTAAATGTGTGCATATGTCGGACCTGTTACAGGTGGGCCCCTTCTGAGTGTTTCTCCTATTTCTCATTAAACGAATCTACTTTGGGCATAAATTGCTTAATTACCTTTACCGATTTAAAAATATATTTGAATAAAATTTATTGAGGTTTCTCATGCGGAGAACTTAGTCCAATTCACGATTATAAGCACTAATGACTTATATGTATATTCAAATAAATCGGTCTATCTATCCTTAAAACAAATCAAACGTTTAGACTGATTGCTTTAAAATTGCTTCACAAAAGTGCTATGTTCTATGAACTATAAATTTTTGTTATAAGGCAATCCCGTAAGTCTCGCAGATAATAAATAATATAAATAAATAAATCATTGGAGTCTTGCAGCATTTGAAGGGGAGCTTTCGATCGGGCCTTACCATTGATTGAAGCAAGAGGCGATTGATTTTCACTTTACAAATACCTCAAAGTTGCAAAAAAGCGTTCAACTATGATGCTTCAGTACATTGGTGAACATCATGGTCATCATCTATCCGTACATCCACAAGACTCGCCAGCTCGTCAGTCCAAAATGATCGTCAAACATGCGCTCGCCGCTTTAACTGGACATTAAATATGCTGCGCTAATTCTCCATCAATTTGCAGCTCATTTCATATGCCAACGCATTTCGCAAGCAAATGCGGTGGATGGACCGCCGGATGCCGCACGTGTGCCAAACGCAAACGCTGCTTATGTTGCCGACGGGCAACCGAAGTGCCCATAGGCCAGCAACACGGCAACACAGCAGAGCAAAAGGGCGGGCGGGCAGTCATGTTGAGGATGTTGCGGTCAAAACTAGTTTGCATTCCAGGCCCTAATTACAAAATTTCCATGCAAGGCGCTAGCACGCGAATTTGGTGGAATGAAAACAAAAACAGAAACGTGCTAATTGCAAATTAATTATGCAGGATATTGAATTTGCACTAAACGGAAACGGAAATGAACGGCCGAGGTAGAGACTGAGACAGAGATGTGGCATAGTGCAGTGGCAAGCAATGTGAAACGGCGACGGCGAAATGGACGAAAGACGTGATTTGCATGCAAGCAAATTGGACTTTGGATGAGTGGAGAGAAGGAAGGAAGGAAGGAAGGGGAGGCGGATGCCAGATGATGGTAATGGCTGACACGCTTAAGCGCCCGCAACAGCAACGGTAGCAGCAGCAGCAGCAACAACAAAAACAGTCTGTGCTTTTTGCGCTCGTCGGCGTCGGGAGCAGCATATAAACAGCTAAAGTGTTAATTGCCATAAATGGTTGTCATTGTAGCGGTAAACGACAGTAGATATTTGCTACGCTGCTTCTGCGCCAGTGCTTATACCCATACACCCATACACCCGCACGACCACCCACCCGAATACACACTCACAGCAACAGCAACAACAACAAAAGCAATAACAACAACAACAGGAAAAGCAAAAGCAACACGAGCAGCCCATTATCAAGCCAATGTGCTGAAGCAGCAAAACCATTAAGCGGCATGTCGTGTCATGGCGCGTCGCACGTCTGAGCATTGCACTCAAATGAATGAAATGAACTGCTAAATTATGCACGCGATTTAACCCTCGTTTTCCGCAGCCGCACTCGCACTACCACCCCCTGCCTAATGTCGCACCCCACACTCGAACACCCACCGGCTCGCTCATTGCGCCGTCGCCTTGGCTCGCACTCAAAGCCGAAGCTCACTCGCACACTCACTTATAGTTGGCACGCCCTGCGCTGCATGCGTCAAGCCAATCAGGTCGGAGTCGATGCCGGCTATTGCAATTACTCACAAGTGCAGGCGCTCACTCGCTCACTCTCTCGCCCGGTAATTTCCAATATGGCTGCCGCTCTCTGTGCGACAGTTGTTTGTCACTCAAGTGAACAGCCGGAGAGCTGAGCGTATGCGGGAGCGGACGGAGGGGTAGTTGGATCTACCATTTGGCGCCTTTCTGCTCCTGCAACTATTTTGGTCTTTTTACAGCCTTTTTGCACCTTTTATTTTGTCATTTGTGTGTAATTTCGAAAAATGTTGGCGACATTATGTCCGCTGCGTTCGTTCGGTCGCACGCTTAAGTGTCCTCCAGGGTACTTACTTCGTTAGCAGAAGTTTCTCGCTCGGCCCTTTTCATACGGTTTTCGTAGTTGCTGTAGTTGCTGTAGTTGTTGTTGGTGTTTTTGTTGTTGTTGCTGTGTTGGCTGCTGCTGTTCTTGTCGTTTTGCGGATATGTCTCTTATTTTCATAACTGTAAATTGCTTTAGATATTAAGTCTGGTGGTGTGTGGTGGCTGGCAATGGAATTGTGCTTTCATTTTATTTCTGCCAGCTCCTACATACACACACATATAAATGTGTGTGTGTGTGTGTGCATGTGTGTTTATGGTTGGTGGGTAAGCGGAGAAGCTGTCAGCGCTTTTGCAGTGCATTTTTACAATAAACCTCTCACTGCCAGAACATTATTACGACTGCTGGTACCTACTGTGTTGGGGCTGTGTTGGGAAATTATTTGGCCACATGCATTTTAATGCGCTTTTATTCTCTAACTATTAGTTGATGTGCTCCATAAACATAAAAGAAATTTTTAATACTAAGATTATATTACCATTAAAGCAAAGCGTGATTTTTGGCGAATATCATTTTATTAAAGCGTTTGACCGATGTTGGTTCAATGTATATACAAATATATTAAGAAACAATAAGGTTGTTTTTAATTTACATAACTTAACTGATTCTTAAAAGCATTGTAAAAAACGCTTACAAATTACAATTTAACAACAAAGGATGCACCTATCGAAATTCACAGTCCGTTCTAATGTATGTACTTCTTTTACAAAGCTGCTCGGCATAAACTCTAATCTAAATATCAGTGATAGGAATATCCATAGCTGAGTATGCATCCATTCAGTTCTAAAATTAAGGTTCAAATTGACTAACCCAGATGGTGTGCTGAACTAAACTGGAAAAGGGATAAAAAATAATAATATCAATCTGAAAACAATTACGATCATTCTAAAAATTATTTAGGTGTGATAAGAAGTAGGTTTTTAGATCTATTGTTGTTATTATTTCAAGATTGTGCATTTAGGATTTATATTTTGTAATTAAATAAGTCGTATATCTAAAGTTGGAAAGGCGACTCACTCAAGGCAACAATGTCGTTATGTATTACATACTACATGATAAAAGTACCAAATTCATGATTGTCCTACTCTTTATTTATATATAACGATGGGTTCAGCATTAGAGTATTTAAGTCCATCGAGAGCTCTAGTTATTTATTGGATATTTTTGAATTGTTTTCATTATACCATTACTTTTGCCAACAACGATTTCGGAAAGCGTCACACACATGCCCCCAAAAAAAAGCAGACACCAAAGCTAAAAATACACAGGACACAGAAATGTAAAATAAAGATTTTAATATGCGCCAAATTGAGACATAAATTAAAGGCACATAATGCTCATTAAAAAGCAGTAAACGACACACACACACAAGCAGTTCAAACGGAGAACGAAAAACAAAAGGCTATAAAGAAAAGAACCCTCGCCCAGTCGGCCTGAGACTTTTGGCAGCAGATCAAAGAGCAACGACATTTCGCTCGTGATTTAATAGTTTCCAAATCCACCATTAATTTATTTTCAAGCTGGCTGCTTAGGCAAATCAAACTAAACGGGCCGCAACGGCCAGAGAGCCGGCGTGATCGGCTCTCTCATGCCAAATGCTAATTGGCAAGTCAGCAGTGGATGAGAGAGGAACGCAGTCTCGAAGGAATTTCTGGTGGTCGGCGCTAAGATTAGTGGGCGGTGTTTTTTGCTTCCAGAGAAATTGTTCACTTGCGCAATTCTTTCTCACAGCGAGAAGACTCAGACGCACATCTCAATGCCGATGACATGATTTCCCAGATACTACCAGTATGTCCCCCTTTCTGTGTCTTTCATTGCGTTTTTTTACTGCGCGCGCAATTTAAAATGAAATTTATGCTGGCTGCGCAATTTGTGGGACATTTTTATGCTGCGCGCTCGCAAAAAGAGAAAAAACATTGTGGATTGAAAAATCAAAAAGAACAAGGAATACGAATATATGGGGCCCCAATGTGTTAAACGGCAGATGTTATTAAAAATTGTATTTAATGCTTTTATTATTTTTTGGCGTTTTTGTGGGCGCCAAAGATTTTTTGTAGCTGCGTATTTGTGCATTTTTTTTTCTCCTTTTTTTGTACACCATTCAGGCCATTTGTCTTCAGTCGACCGTGGAATATTTTTGGCATAAAGAAATTTGTTAATTTGTTTTTGGGGTGTGAAATTAATGATGATGTGTGCCCAACTTTATGCAATACATACATACATGATGCATTCATATACATATACTTCGATTTTTGTGTTCAAAATAAAGCCACAAGCTTCCGAAAACAAAGAGTTCGCGCACGCAGATACAAATCCATATACATATGTATGTACTGTTTTGTGTGTTACATATAAGCGCATAAAATATTTAGCAGCGCTCACACGAGCTTAGATTGCATAATGCATATTTTATAAATGTTGTTGTAACTGTTTTTTTTTTGTTACTTTTTTCCAGCGCAAAAAGTGTTGAATGTATAGATGTAAGAAAGGAAAAATAAAGAGAGAAAAAAGTAAAGTGAGCGTCGCGCTAAAAAGCATTTTAAAGCCAGCGTTTGCCACGCCAATGCGGCAACAAAGAAGCTGGCAACAACAAAAACAACAACAGCAACCATAACCATCAACACACACATACATACGTACGTATTTATACATATATAGTATGTTTTACATTGTAAACATGGAACGCGAGCGCGAGGCAGCCAGCATTGTTGGCTGGCAGGATTTAGGATTTTCCGGTTATACGCTTGTTGTTGTTGGCTTGCTGGCTGACTAGCTGTGTGGTTGCCAGCCTGACTGAGCATGCAGTCCACTGTAGCAGTGGCAGTGGCAGCGGCAACAGCCACAGCCACAGCAACACACTGATGTCAATCCATCATTTGTTTTAACACCGTGATTTGTTTATTTGACGAGCAATATTAAGCGAAATAAAACACAATCGCGTGTTTGTTGTTGTTGATGTTGCTGTTGCCGTTGCCGTTGCAAGCTAGTTGATGGCCACACTTGCCCATAAATAAATAATTTTCAAATCAGACATTTTACGCTCACACGTTCGCAGCACCCTTGTGCGTATTAATGATCTGCAATCAAATGGATGTTGTGAGCGCTGCTGATGGCCGCGTGTTTGCATCTTTGATTGAACGCAAGTTTTCTATTTAACAGGCTGATAAATGACAGGGCGTTATAATTAGTTATAAATGTTTTATTTGCACTGGCCAGGCACAAGTTTAATAGATTATGGTGTTAGTAATATACACATGAAATTGAGAATACTTGAGTTTAGTAGACATTGCTCGCTTACCCAAACCCATGGAAATGCTGATTCTCCAGATAACAATATTCCTACCAAATATGCTAGCCTGTGAAATAGGTCTATCGCTGCTAAAAGCTTTGCGAACTTTTAGAAAATCTTAAAAGAAATGATCATGACATTAATCTTAAAATTGAATTATTTTAAAGACTGTTTAGTTAAACTTTTCTTAGATTTGTATATTGAAATATTTCGTTTTTTATCTGATTAATTGTCTCTCTGGAATATTCCAATACATAACAAGAGACGAGCTATGAAGTTATTAGCCTTTATGGCTTCCATACCCTTTACTGTTCCTTGCAAACAAAGCATTATTTCTCCAAGCCACGAACTCTAAAGCCTACAGTGTCCGTAGCATCTACAATTTCTTTCTTCAAAACATGTAGCTTCTTTTTTTGCTTTTGTTCATTCATGGTCAACTCTCCGAAAACTATCTGTTTCCCAATTCCCAATTTACAGTTTGATTTCATGAATATTATATTATCTGGGGTCTCCTTCCATACTTCCAACAATCTTTCTTAAGAAATCATCTCCTGAGTTGTCTGTATTCTGCCTGCTGTCGCCAATTGGTAACAGAAGGGCGACTAAGGACCTTCATAGTAGCTCCTTTAGCAAAAGCGTTTCAAAATATATATGTACCATGAGCTGTATGAGTTTTGCGGTTGATCCAAACTCGGAAATCGCCGTCATTTAGTCTCAGGATCTTCGTTTCGAAACTCGCCCAGTGTCGCCATTTCTGATGTTGATGGAGCAAGTATCCTGTTTAGTGCATCCAGGGAGGAGTGTATCAACAAAGCAGGTTTATTTTTTTATGCACATTTTTAAAGTCATTAATTTGAATTTATACATTTAGATTTTGCAAAAAATAATCAAAATTTAGAAATACATTTTAAACTATTCGTAAAAACATACAGTTAGCGAAATATTCATAGACTTTATATTTAAACTGCTGGTTTTTGAAAAGAATCAGTTAAATGATTTTATTAATATTATTTGACAATTGCTTTTCAAGCGACATATGTATGTAAGCAGTATATTTATTTCGTTTGGTAAATTATAAATACTTTAAAGGCCACAATATTTCTCGGACAGCTCATCATATTTGTCTGTATTGATCTTGATGATGACAGCTTTTCCGGAATGTGGGGGTGGCCATCCTTTTCACGGTCACTCCATCTCCTTGCTTGGACCACAACAGGTGGCATAAAAGTTAAGCACGACCGGTTTTCGATCAGCAGCCTCTAGGGCTTTGTAAAAATCGTTTATTGAACGAATGGCCGTCACTTCAAAACTTAAATTTGTCCACTTGTCTTTAATTTCAATTAATTGTCTGCAGATATTAGAGTGATATTACTATCACAAAATGCCTTTGTTAACAAGTCGTCCGGATGATATTAAAGCAATCAATTAATTACGTTTCTATTCCCATCTGTTTGTTGATCTATTAAAGGTATTATGGACTAAAAATTAATTCATAATTTTGTTGTTTTCATTCGAAATGATTTTGCCATTTGCATAGGCCACCACTGCAATGGGTTAAGTGCACATTTATGGCGCACAACAAACACCTGAGCCACCGCTCTCTCGTTCTTCTACATTTACGACCATTGTTTTTTATGAGACTGAAACGCAAGCACTTCCTTTAGAGAGTTCAAAAATAACTGCCCCGCAGACTTGTTTACAAAGACACGCAGCCAATAAGCCATGAATGAGCGACGCCAATGTCACATAAACATAAATGTCGGTGGCACATCATCGGAGACAACCCCCCAAAAAAAGGAAGAGTGACGCTCTTGTTCATAGAAATTAAATGGCTTCAGGCAAAAACAACACAAAACGCAGGAAAGTGTCGAGTGGGAAAATATGAAACATAAACTCAACACTTCGATACGAGAATCCGCCCAACAACAGGAACAATGTGTCACAAATACAAGTATGCAGTTGGGAGCCAAGGCGGCACAGAAACCACTCCTCATAAATCCCGAGCCACATTTGTGGCTGCTTGGCTTTTTAACACTTTCGTTGCGACAATGCGGAGTCGATGACGATGACGACGATGACGACGACGACGACGACGAGTCAGATGAGGCGGGGGAGGCGGGGGAGGAGGAGAGTAGGAGAGTGGGCGAAGGGCAGGCAAGTTGTTAACATATTTTTAGTGTCATTTTAAAAATTTAAATTGTCGTAATCGTAAATTAATTTCATGGCACATAAAGGCGCAACACACCGTGCCGAAAATGTTGTTGGCAAGAACAATGTCTTTGGGGGCTTGGGTTTGTTTCGTATTTGCCGTCGATGTGAAAACCCACATGGTCCACGCAAACGGGTATTGTGTGTTTAATATTCGAATAGAAAGGAGAGGCATGTTTGCTCGAATCTATGCCACCCCATATCCACAGACTCATATGTATGCTTATGCTACAAAAGTGCAGAGGAAAGTGTTAGCTGGCATGCAATATTTTGAAATTGTTACTTTGTTGCCTTCTCTTAATTAGTCGCAATATTTCAACGCAAATTTACCATTACCACACACTATTGTGACAAAATTCATGTAAAATTTAGAAAATGCATTAAAAAGTCATAAAAACATTACACTCTACTCTTTTTTAATTAGATGCGAAAATCATTTTGCTTCTGCCAGCTCCTGCCCCCACAGACGACCAAATGCCATATTTATGTCAACGCCTCCTGATAATTATGATCGTATTTAAAGCATGCCTTCAAACCGCGAAAATGTGTTGGCACTGAACAGCGTTTTATAACTGCAAAATGACTTTTTGTAGTGGCAATTAGAAGTGGTGCCCCAGCTGCAGAGTGGGGCGAACAGAGCAGCTCTGCCACAGGAAATGCCAGCACATGTACAATTTTATTTCATAATTATTATTATTGCGAACTATACAAGAGAAGAACTCTTAATATATGTATGTGGCTTGTATTGATGTCAGTTAATTTTCGTAATGATTATCTATATTTTTTAGGAGACCATTAGGTAAATCAGGAAAATACATCAATGGCATAAGATTGTTATATACTTGTATGTAATTGTTCTTTCTCTTCAGCTGCTACAAAGAAGGGTGCACTGCAGCTTCCATTATACCCATTATACCCTTCTTGTTGGTTGGGCGTTCACCTCATCTGCAACTATACCTCCAACGACATTATTGTGAAGAACATTCTCAAAAACTCGATTTGAAAACATACTAATGTGCTTGTAAACTTGATCCGATTTTTATGCAGCATGTAAGCTTTAAATAAATGCCCATCTAGAGATCATTTATGAACAGAGATGGGTAATTAATATTTTTTTTGTGAAAAAAATAATTTGTTTTTAAAAGGCATAGGAGCACAGACAACTAAAAACTTAATCGCTTTGCGAATATATGTACATATAACAGTCAATACGAGACAAGTATTTTTTAAAACTCGTTTTTTTGTACACTCTTTTTCAAGCCTCTTTTCACCCTCTTTTCTTTCCCTATTCTTTTCCGCAATTGTTTTGTTTTTCAGATTCGATTATTTTATTTAACGATACCCACTTCCAAATTTAAGTTTTCTGATCTTTATCTGAAAATTAACTTACACTGGAAAAGAAGAGCGTTAGAAGGAGACGACGCGCCTCCAACCGAATGTATTTATGATGGCAAGACCTTTATAAAAGGATTCACTTTTTATACTCTGTACATAAAATTTACAAGAGTATATTAGGTTTGCGGGAGTTGAAAATGTAACAGGCAGAAGGAGGCGTGGCAGACCCCACAAAGTATATATATTCTTGATCAGCTTGACGAGACGAGTTGATCTAGCCCTGTCTGTCTGTCTGTCCGTCTGTCCGTATGAACACTTGGATCTAAGAGACTATAAGAGGTAGAGGCACCAAACTTTGCACAAAGATGCGTTATGTGTGTACGCTGTGCAAGTTTGTTTTATTTTTTTGGTTTCCAGTCATTGTTGGTCTCTTATTCCTTAATCAGTTATGATTAATTTTGAGTTTTCCTTTTCAACTTAATAAATAATCATTCATCTTTTCTAAGAAAAAAATAAAACTTATTGAATAATGATTATTCTTAACATTTTATTTTTTTTTAATCAAAAATCAACCTCAAGTTTACAACTCCTTCCCTCTTTTTTCATAGGAATAAGGCCAAAATTTATTTATATCCTTAATCAATAAGCCATGACGAACCCCTATAGTACAGTTTTGGGCTGAAAGCAAAGTCTTTAAAAAAATATTTCAAGGCAAAACTACAGCTTCAAAAAAAAAAAAAAACTCAAAGAATAATCATAATAATCAATCTAAAAATATGATTATAAGTTAAGTTGTTAAGTTTGAGAGAATTTGAGAGAATGAATAAAAATTAAAATGTTTAAATCATGGTGAAAATACATAGATAATCAAATGAAGGATATTGGTAAAAATAATCGCTTTCTCAAAGTTACTAAGAGTGAATAATTTCGTTTAAAAAAAAAAAAACAAAATAATATTTGATTGCGGTCCATGGTATTTATGGTGCTTTATTGCATAAATGCCTTCAACTATTTATTGATTGCTTGACCAAATTGTAACGCACAAATGGGTAGAGGCTTTCGATCTCCGTTGTCTGCATATCACATATAAATACAAGTAGTATAAATGCTTTTGGAACTCATTTGATTTACTCCCAGCATTTTGCTGCAAGTCACTTATTAAATAAATGTGTCTCAATTCTAAATGCTAGCCCATAAAAGACACATAAATTTTAGCTACGCTGGCGCACCAAGAATTATGAATAAACGCGCGACAAGCCGGCAGGGAGACTACGAGTGTTTATTTGGCTGCAGCTTCTGCTGCTTTTTAACGATATTTATGATAAATTAGTGCAGTAATACAACTTGTAAATCTGTCACGCGTCCCAGTAAATCATCGGGCATAAGTAATGTGCAGTTTAGGCAGCCGGCTGAAGGCAGCAGATACAAACACACGCGGTCGATCGGTGGGGCGGGAGAGCGGGAGGGACATCGGGGATACATCGTGGACGAGGGACCGATGCTGGCTGCATTTTGTCACACTTGAGTAAGGAAGCAGAAATGATCAACAGATGCTCGTCGTCGTAGTGGGAGTGTGAAATGATGTGCGTTACCGCAAGTGAAACGCCCCGAGAGTCGGGCTGTGGTAGTGGAAGAGCAGTGGAAGAGCAGAGGGGCAGGGCCACGGCTAATCTATGACGGAAAACATGTAATTGGAGAGCTGAGAAGCAGCTACGAACTTCAAACGGGTAGCCGGAGTAATGAGTAAACGAAAATAGCTCGACATTTGACTTGTGTGTGCTGCCCAAGTTAAACCTTTAACTCAATTCTCAGCTCATTGCGAGCCTCGATCCTCCGATTCCCAGCGGCCGCTCTCAAGTGCTTTGGGTGGCCTCTTAATGTGAGGGACCACCCCAATTAAAATCACAATCAGCAGCAGTTTACAACAAATTTTGTACAAATTAATTACGTCTCCCCATATGTATGTGCAGATGTCTCCCTCATGGGATGCGTCCTGCTCTGCTCATCGCTCTTGTTGCGGCTCATCGGCTGCAATATCTGGCAGGGAGCGGGCGGTACTTTCTCTTTATGGACTGTCTCATAAGTGAAGCGTGAACTAATTGAGATTCGTTGCGCTGACATTTTGTGCACGATCCTCTTACAGTCCCTGTTGGGTGATCTGGGTCCGTCTAATTGGCGTGTTTCCAGCTTGTGAAGAACAGTGAGGAAGCAAGTAGTGATCCAATTTTAATTAATTTATCACGTTGACTGCGCCTCCACTCATTCCACAAGGCATATAGCATATACCATATCCCATATCCTATACTCACCCATAGCATCCACCAATAGTACCTTTCGTAGCAGCACATGCCATAAATTTCCACTTGAGATTCTTTGCATTGCGAACGCGGCAAGACAATCAAATGAAATTTATGACGGGCTCTTGTCAGAAGTGCCTCCGATGTTTTGACATTGTCAACAGCGAGGCAAACAAACAAGCCAACTGCCACTGCGACGGTTCTGCCTCTGCCTCTGCCTCTGCCACCACTTCGGCCTCCTCAGTCTCAGCCGCTACAGGCCACCAAATGACATTTCTAATGTCACTTTGATTGTGTAATTTAAATTTTATTGCAGCCATTCAGCTCCAGCAGAAGATGTTGCTGTTGCAGCCGAGGCGTGCAGTCCACACCACACCACACCACGCGGCACCACAACAGGTACACTTGGAGAGGACGAGGGCGAGGGCGAGGGATAGTGCGAGGGTGCAGATGGCAGAGAGGGCTGTCTGGCTGCTGATTGCATGGCCTGTTCACATATCATTTCATTATGCCTAACAGCAGCGGAAGTTGTTTGGTTTTATGTCGGCGATGATGTCTACGTCCGCAGTCCAGTGGGCTGCAGTTATTAAAGGGGTGTGGGCGGCACTTAGTCAAGAGTTGAGGTGCAGGTGTACAAAGCAGCCACTAAACAAATAATGGACTTTGCCAGACTACATAAAAGAAGTATATCGCAATAAGAATATCTTAACACGGGGGCGAAGATTATTTTTGCAGTGCTACAATATTAGAAATTTGGGAGCATAAGTTTAGCTCGATTCTTCACATTTGATTACATTTTAGAAGATATTTTTTAAGCATTAACTATAATTCATTTCAGCTTTCTTCCCCAAAGTCGATTTTCAAATATCAAGCAAATTCAAGCTCATTCAAATTTCTTCAATGGTATTTCAGGACTTGTGAATATACCCTAATTCTGTTTTATAAAAATTGTATATATGGATACACGACTTTATTGCATTTAGCACGATTCAAAATAACGCAAAATAAAAAACACACACAGCTGACAAACAGCTAGAAACCATTCTTATATGGGTCGTTATGCACATTACACATACATATATATATGTGATTTAATAAAACAAACAAATTCTTGTTTTTTCACGGATTTTAATTGCTTTGAGATACAAGGACCAATCACCTATTTTTGCATATTATCAATGTCTTTTTTTTACACGGTTGTTTCTGGAACCAATCTGCCGTGTAAAAACAGAATTAGGTGTACATCTTCTTCCTCAAGTATTCATTAATCTTTATTTCCATTATACCTCATCCCTCACTAACTTCTGTACTTATTTAATATACATTGTGTTTTATGTGATGGTTACATCTTACTTTAAATCCCAAATATAATTAAGTAACGTATTCGCATTAGTTTCTAAATCAATCTTAATAAATATACTAGACTATTATTTAAACAAATTTCGAACAAATCATATTTATTTACGACCAGTTGAAGGCGCTTCTTTATTTCGAGTCTTGCTTTCAGCCCGACTTCTTCACTTGTTTGCAAACCTCTTGAAATGTTGTCAACAAATCTTGTAATAAGTAAGTACTGTTTGTTTGTTCTCATCTCAAGTTCCATCGTGCTAGGTCAATTGTGGAGGAAGTTATACCCAGAAAGGTAAACTGAGCTCATGCTCTGTCACCAACTACTGTTGCTTTGGTTCGAGTCCATACTGTACACAATAGTATAGACACAAACCCCATGCAAATGTATTTAACTGACAAAGTACATTAATGTACATAACTACAGGTAATACCCCCTACTGTATACATATGTCAATGTCACTATTACTTTGCGATTCGGACTCATATCTTAACGTTCATCATATATATACATATGTACTTAAGCCATGTGGATTATTATTATGTGGATTTTCCTTCCAGGTGTTACAAACTTACAATATACCCTTACACTTTCTTAGTGAAGAGTACAGGGTGCGCCATCTTTTATGTCGGTGAGTAGATATTGAATAACTTTGTCATTAGTGAACCGATTGACTTGAGTAGACCAGTGTTGAAAACCTCAGTTCAAGAAATTCTACAGAACCAAATTAAATAAAAATATCTCATACTTGAAAACCGGTTGTTTATTTTCAAAGATATTCAATGTTTACATACCGACATAAAAGATGGCGCACCCTGTACAACTGCAAGGCATATTTACAAATTAGTAAAGACCTCTGTACCTCCAGTACCAGAACAGGGTGGGACTATATTATACAAATGAACTCCATAAAGTACGTTTCGAATATGGAATAGATCGGTTGACTATTAGAAAGCATAAAGATTTTAATAATATTATAAAAATTCGGTTCTTATGCTGGGAAGAAGATAAAGACAAGTTTTACTGCTTTGAGCAAGCTTGGGAGCAAGAGCATATGTTAAATGCGTCCTTAATTTCAATTCCTATTCGATTGCTATACACCTGTGTTTGAAAATTAAAAACCTTATATATGGTTCCACGACTTTATTCCATGTAGCACGATCAATGTCTTTTGTAAACGATTTTTTTACACCACTTTTTCTGGAACCAATCTACCGTCTAAAAACAGAATTAGGTGTATATGTATTTATTTCGATTGCATATCGGTTTTGTGAATTCGTAAATTTTGTCTATTACCAAGAGGGAATTATTTCTGATCAGCAGATGAGGACCAGTCCAGATTGGTCCGTCTGTCCATCTGGGTGTCTGGATGAATGCAAGATCGCATAAACTCGATGCCAAGAAGCACTTTGAAGGTTATTTTTAATAAAAGAAATTAAATGAAGCATATGTACATATGTTAGCTAAAAGTGAATTAAAATATAAAAAATTGGTATACAAATGAAATGGATAGCAGGGTATACTTGTATAATAGGCAAGCAAACGCATTCTGCTTGTGATAGATCGAAGGACTGTTTTGGCAATTCATTTGTTTCAATTCATTTATTCAATTGAACTATTTCCCCTGAACTCCTTCGACACGACAAGCAATTTCAGAACCGGAACAGATCCGGAACATTCCGTTGCACATACTTGTACTCGTACACAAACAAATTGTCGACACATTTGAGTTCTGCCCAGATCTGCACAGGCGCCACACTCGCCGAGCACCATCCGGAACCAAGCTAGAAAGTACAAAGCGGGTTTTCGCGGCGACTAACCGAGCATAAAATTTGCATATGTGCGTTGCGGTTTATGAGGCAAGTGTCGGCGCTATCTTTGATCCTGTCAAAGAGGCGAATATAAATTGCTCAATTACAAGATATTGCTGTTGCTGCACACGACGATGTCCCCGACTGAAGACCATGGAAAGTCCCAGGCACCAGTTAATTACTCATTTGCTGATTGCCGGCTGTGGTTAATGAAGTATCCAACTAATTAGACTTTGAGACAAGCCTCAACTACCAAAGTGCGTACTCGTATGTCGTCGGCAGCTCCCCAAGGAATTGCCACTGAAAAATGCCGCCACGGAAATTGAAAAACGCCATGAACTGCTCCAAGGCAGCTGCCGGCACACGTGCTGAGAACTGAGATCTGAGAACTCAGAACGAAGAACTAAGAACTAAGAACTGAACCGAGAACAGGGAGCTGGGACTGGGCCTCTGCCGATGAGCAACAATTTATTACCTTTCAGTTTGACATTTTGACATAATGTCGCGGTGCCGCTGAGGAGGCGGGCGGGGTGTGGCAGCGTCTAGCGTTGAAAGTGCCGGCATTCATCTTTTGACAGTTGAATCTCATCGCGCTGGCGGCTAATTAGATTATTTGTCAGCCTGCCTGTTGAATGTCGTTAGTTCTGAGAAGCTGCTTATTTGGCCGAAGTGGTTAGGATTCTTGGCGGGGACCACGAGGGAATGAAGCAATTTAGGTGTTGAATGCTGCGACGTGTTTGACGCTTCCTGCTGTCTTAGTGCCGCTGTTAAACTGACGTTCCCACTAATTAGTTGCTTAATCATTTGAACTTCTTCTCATTTCCCTTAATTGGATTTTTAGCAACAAAAACTGAACTAATTTGGTTTGTTTTAAAGCAAATTCTACCCACCTAGCAGGGGATGGGGATTTTCTAATCAAATGAAAACGCAAAGTCTAGTTAATAATCAGTCATTAAGATATTATATGTCATTTATTTAATAATGCACCTCCTTCTATTTAGACTCTGAATCCAAAACGTGTACTAGAAAGAATCAAGGCCAAGTGGGATTTTTGAATCACAACTGCTAGGGATAGCCAGCGGGTATTTAGACTGGTCTTATGCATACGCAGACCAAGTTTATTACTTAACATATGTAGCTTCCATTTTTTCTGTAGCTCCGGTAGCATCGATGGTTCAAAAAGAACTCTCCATAATATAATTGTTTGTATCCGAAAGCAACGAGGGCCTATTTGTTATTTTAAAGTTTCTCTGAAGTTTCATTGAAATCTTGTACTATATAATATTGCCGTGATATCTTAGCATACAGACTTATAATCACTAACTTGAGGTAAACTTTTGCAAAATTTGAGTTCGAAATTCCCAGAAATACAGGAGTTATGGAAAATCGGTAATTGCGGGGGAGAGGCGGAAGGGATGAAAATTTCAACGTACATATTTTCTGCGTATTCATATAAGACATAGGTCGTATAATCGCCGAGATATAGCTGATTAATCGGAAAATCCCCCTTAAGGGGAAGTGGGGGGAACATCAAAAAATAAAACAAACATGCACGGCGTACACACATAAGGCATATTTGTGCAAAATTTGTCTCTAGCTCTTATAGTTTCTGAGATCCAGGTGATCGACTCGTAGATCGACTCGTCTTGTCATGCTGATCAAGAATACAAGTATATATACTTTGTGGGGTCTGTTGCGCCTCCTTCTGTTACATTTTTCATCTCCCGCAAACCTAATATACTCTTGGACTTTCATGTACAGAGTATAAAAACTTATAATAGAAAAGCAAATTACTTGGAAAACGCATTTCCAAGTGACAAAAGATTAACTGCCTTGGGTCTGAAAAATGTTCAAGTATAGCCTTTGAACGCTATTACGAATACATATTTAGTTCTAATTCATATCAATTGTTATGTTATGTTTACGATTAGTAGGGATGACAATACTTTTCAATAAAAATAACAACTAATTAGGGTAGTAAAAATCACAAAAGGCATGAAATTGAGATTCAATGTAGCCCGGAAATGAATTTTTTCTATAAAAACAAAGCTAGCTTCATGTCATTCAATTTAAAAAATTAATATTGAACAGGAAATATTTCTGTAGGAGTGGGTAAAGGGCATTTAAAAGCCTACTCGTCTCTAGCATTGCATTTCTGTTTTATTAATCAATCGTTAACACGCGGACGGACGCAGTGGCACGATTGTATTTTTGATTGTACAAAGCGCCATCTAGTGAGCAGTGAATTATTATACACAAGAAAATGAACTAAATTTATAACTCTACCAATCATTATGGTTAGAAAATTGGCTACGGGTACGCGGTCTCCACTATATTCTTGTGGGTGTGAGTCTTGGCTGGAGACGCAGGTGCCACCTAGCAAAATAAAGGTGTACATCCTTTTGCCTACTTCTAGTGTTGATTTGAATTAAATGCAATTACAATTAATTTAGTAAATTAACTAAATTTAAATAAAAACCTGGAAATCGCCAAATGTCGAATGCCAATTGCTGTTAAAATCTGATCGTTCGCATGATATACTAGTAGATTTGCTTCAATATCGAGTATATTTGTAACATTTTAAAACGCTATTATTTGCTGGTTGGTTACAATCTTTCTAATTATATTTTACTCTCTGCCGGACGTCTGCAGAATAATTTCATAACTTTGATTTGATATCTGCTTAGCCAGGAGATAATTGAATACTTTTTCATATTTCCTTTATTAAAATAAATACATTTTTATTTTATTTTAATACAAATAAGTGCCATTGGAATTTAGAGTCAAAAGTAATGAAATTTTGAACAGAATCAATAATCAACCCCAGCAGCCGTTCTAAATTCGATAACCGAATGGCGTGTTCCCCATTTTCGATTGCTTTTCGAAAGTAAATCGATTTCAATTCCGGCTTGTTTTTTTTTCTTTGTGTACAAATTTTCAAATGAAAGTGTCCTCGTTTTCATACAAATGAAAGAAATTCCATAATTCTAATTTCAAAACACGTTTAATATCTAGGGAAGGTCGGTGCTTAGGCTTTCTCTTTTATGAACTTGTTTTCGTCAACTCAAGTTTTTATGGAAACTTTTTATTTATTTAGGTATAATTTGTGTTTTCTGTGATCATTTTAGGTTCTCCACTGGATTTTCAATACATAATGCGATTTTTTTGTCTTGTAACCTGGATATCGTGCATCTAAACAACACAAACGTATACTGCAAAAAATGCCCATCACCGTGGCTAGAAATAAGACGTTTCTTTCGAGTTATTTTCTAAATCTCTTACACTCTCTTATATATTTTAGGTTTTTTCGTCACTGTTGCTTTTATTCCCTGATCTACGTCCAGCTAATTCCCGAGACAACGGCCCTCAAAGTCCATTTCCATTTTCTGAATTTCAATGGGCCCGCACTATTGACTGCCTTTCTGCTCTTTGATCCATCACCAAGCGCCTGTACGGCGCGTGACATCGCCATCAAATTCCATTTGAAGTTTTCGACCAGGCGCTCAGGGCCGGCAACAAGCACCTGCCTTGCATTCCAGAGCGCGTCATCGAGCGCGGCATGTGAATAGCGCAGACTAAAGCGAAAGCGAAAGTGTGCCTGTGGTGGTGGTTTGCGTGTGTGTGTGTGTGTGTGTGGGCTAACACCACAAGGGGTGTGTACTCAGCAGCGTTGGCAATGCGCCTGATAGGGGTGGGTCTATGGCCGATGACGTAGTCACGAGTCAACCGCTCACAGCTGACGATTAGCGAGCGAACGCCCGCCCAATGGGTGGGTCACGTAACCTTCGAAAATCCAATAACGCTCAGAATAAATGTCAGTCGCTCATTCCAGTAGCGTGCTCAGATGGGCAACACCTCAGCACGGCCTGAATGGTTCTTTGTGTTTTGTGCCAAGAACCCAATTTGCCGAAGAACCACAACCTCTGTGCGAGCGCCGAGGAAGCAGCACACAGCACGGGCGGCAGCAGTGGCCACTCTTTGGGTGCGGCACATTAAAATAGACACGTGTCCATCAGCGGTTTAACCCTTCTTAAGGTAACGCCCAAGGAATAGCAGGCGAACAGCGGCATCAGCAGCGCGACGCTCAGCACACAGTCTTCACTCGCCCAGTGCGCATGTCCTTGCAGGCCCACCAACTGGACGGGCGCTGCTGGTGTGATGCACTAGGGCGTGCTCTATGGGGCGGGCCCGCCCCGCCCGCTACTGCTGCTCTGCTGCTGCTGCTGTCGTTACTGGGCCGGGCTTGACGTTAGCAACGTAGCAACGTCGTAGTGTCTGACGTTGACATGTTCGCGTTATGTAACCTGCGAGCAAGGCTCCTGTGACAGGCCAAAGGCAAACCGGTTTACAGTTACGTCGTAACTAGGACCAACC
Organism: Scaptodrosophila lebanonensis; assembly: GCF_003285725.1. Classification (NCBI taxonomy): domain Eukaryota; kingdom Metazoa; phylum Arthropoda; class Insecta; order Diptera; family Drosophilidae; genus Scaptodrosophila; species Scaptodrosophila lebanonensis. The sequence goes on from NW_022060538.1 coordinate 16,386,713, forward strand.
TTAGCGTAGCAGGCGTCCAGGAAGAGCAGCTGCCAGATCTATTACTACGTTATTACAATGTCTGCATAGCTTGTGCTGCAGTTGATGGGTTGGTGGTGGATTTTAGCAGAAGAGGGTGTGTACACTTGCAGAAAAAACTCAGCCTAATACCAGAGTAAATGTGAGATGTGAAATGTGAAATAAGCAGCAAAGTCCTTTTTCAGATTTCCAGATCGGTTGGTACAAGGGGTTGTTTAAAAGTAGATTTCTACGTTGAATTGTTCATTCCTCTGTGATGGGAAAGAGTGCGAATGAATGCATACCCTTGCAAGTCTCAAGCAGTCTCTGCTTACACTTTCTCGGTGAGCATTTTTCCAGTCACCTGCCACTTGGCCAAGTGACATGCTTGGGTACATTATTTGTTGGCTATTTATTCAGTTTTGTTATCAATTATTATTTAAATTTATTAAAACTTACTATTCGATTAACGCTTCACTGCTAGTATATGCGCTAGTTTTGGAAGAACATGTTGTAATTGGTGTGAATCCATACAATGATAGAAGTCGCACAAAAAATAAACAAAAGTTAACTTTAAGTGTGAATATCTTTTAAGATTATTGAAGTAAATGTTTTTGATTTGCATAGGCTCAACCTTTTTCGTAATAACTACATTAATCTTATTATAACAATGGTTTTACTTAATTTACATATATGCTTTACTATATTTGTGTAATGTGATTTGTCCTTCTAACCATTTCGAACCAAAACCCCCCCTTCATCTAATGTGGGGGAATGTTTTTGTTTCTATCGCGCCGCCGAAGTTAACTTCTTATCTCGTTATATAGTAATATATACAGATCGTTTATTCTCATCTTATTTCTCTCGGTGTGTGCGTATGCTTAGGGGTTGTTCGATGCATGTGTGCTCTTAACAGCTCAGGACGCGTCTCTGCTTCAAGGTCGATACAGCTGGCTACCCATGCGTGCGTGTGTGTATGTGTGTGCCGTGCGTTTCCAATTGCCAACACACTCACACACACACACACACACACACACACACACACACATGTGACGCGTGCCGTGTTATCTACGTGCATGTGTAGGTCGCTGCACGTGTATTTCCCTATCACATACTTGCACACATTCTTTCATGGTAGATTCTTGAACAGGCGAGCATAATGTTCGGCTGGTGTTGCTCCTGCAAGAAATATGAGTGCCGCGCACACATGTAGGAGGCAACATAATGTCCACACGCACACGCACACACATATGTACGCAGCTGTGGGTGTCTACGTACATGGGGTGTATTGTGACGGGGTGGTTTATGCTACAGATGTACTTCATTTGCGTGATCGTGAAGGACGAAAATGCGTGAGTTGGATGCAAGTGATGTCTACCAAAATTTCCGAAATAAATAAAATAAATATCAAAGAAATGGCTTCACTACTACAAACATATTGCCTGCTTATTAGAAAAACACAGATCAACACAGATTCGTAACTGAACACAAAATCGCTTGCTTAAAAGACCATCACCAAAAACAAGTATTTTGAAAACTCAAAAGGTTTTGTACATTTCATAAAAATTACGCAAATATAAATATAAACAAAACTAGGCTGAAAACTAAGCAAACGTTATATAAATTTCGGCTTAAAAATACTATAAATATTCAAGGACGAAACGCTGAAATTGTTACAGAAATTGAACATCAAAACACTTCCTGAATTGATTTCGTAAAAGTGCGTGACTTGGACGTTACGCACGCAGTTCTGCTCACAGCGTAAGCTTGTGAAAAAGCTGATTTGAAAGTTTACCATTGGTTTGTGTCTTAGATGACTTTGACAATCGACAAAAGCTGAATGTTATAAAACTAAAATGCAAGTCTGTCAGTCGTTAACTTCTTGTAATACTTCGATTATAACAGCATGCACTCGAACGGTAGAAGGGTATTAGAAAAGAGTTTACCAACTGAAGGCGTTGTAGACGTCAAATCATGATACGAAGAATTGCTGTGGGATTTTGAAAGTTGAAAACTTGATTCACTAACCTTGGTATGGCATTTCTATGTTCATGAAAATACAAGTTGGTTTTTTTCCCAATTCCCACCCACTGTTTTTCTGAGCAGCGAACAGGGTGTTAAAGAGTCGGGCGGGTGCGACGACTTTGATTTTGATGAGTCTGTCTTAAGAAATTGCATTTTCAATCCCCTTCTATATATGGTGTAAAATTGTAGTGTTTACACAGCTTATTTTTAAAAATTAGACTTTTGATGATACAATTTTTTGATAGTACTATCCGTACTAATAAAAGTATTCCTTTCAAACCGATTGTGGCTTCAAAATCCGTTTATATTGATGCCATGTCGGCTTTTAATTATATATATGTATGTACATACTAGTATACATATACTCGTAGCAAGTTCTCAGCCAAACTGGCAAGTGTTTTTGATGTTGCATTCTTAAAATATGATTTTTGCGGGAAATTTAGTTTTATTTCAGTTTTTCCAAAATCCCAATATTTTCATTTCAATCTTAAACGAAAATTTATTTGGCCTATATGTATTTTTGATTATTTCTGCTTATATGTTTTTACGAAGCAAGTGGTTAAAAAATTGAAATACCATTAGTCTAATCCAAATATTCTAGAATGCTTGCATAGGGGCAATCCAGCACAAATAGAATTAAGTACGCCCATGTCTTTATCTAGCTCAATAACATACGCTATTTGTTAAATTGCTTTGCCCGATAAGCGCCAGAACATAAAGCTGTGCGACAATTGCGCCGTCCAACACTTTAAACAAAGAAAACTGCCAACTAAAAATCAAACGACTAGGGCTGGGCTTTAACAATTCCTATCCCAATGATAATGACGATGTTGATGATGACGATGATGATGGCACTTGTCATTGTGTTTGGTGCTCGAAATTGCTTTTATACACCACTCCAAATCGCACAAAAATAAACACAAAGCAGGACGAAGCAGTAAGAGTAACAACAATCGGATAACTTCTCCATAGGTAGCCGCAACTTTGGAAAGGAGTCTCTGCGTGTTTGCAACAAACTGGTGACAAAGCTTATCTCAGATGGACACACACAAAGGCTGAAGGACAATGACAATGAGACTGAGTCTGCGTCTGCGTTTGAGTCTGAGTCTGTCTGACTATAGATCACAGCACGCTGACAAGAAACGGACACTCAGACAGCTGTTTGATTTCGATTTGCAGCATTATGTGAGTCGTAATTAAGCTCGCCAAGTGGCTTTCATGTACAAAAACGAGCCAACTGGCAGGTCTTCAAACGCAGGTAATAAATTTTATTGTCCTTTCGCTTAGCGCGTCGCGTCTATCACGGCATTTGCTGGTGCTGTCCTCCCATATCCTGACTTGGCTTGACTGCCCAACTGTCTATCAGTCTGTCTGTCTGCCTGTCTGCCTGCCCCATTTGACTCGTCGCTTATCTAAAGTCAAAACAATTTTCATACATTTTCCAGCGGCAGCGGCATTGGCATTGGCATCGGCGTTGCCGCCATTATTGTGTCCTGACATGCCAACTCGCAATTAGTCGGGCATACAAACTAATTTGCGCTGCGGGATGCGTTGCACCCACATGTTAATTAAGGGCCGACCAGTAAAAATTCGCTCGCCAGTAGTTTGCCATCATTTGTACTTAAGTTGAATTTTATTTTGTGAACAATTATGCTAATTTGTGAAATAAATAGACGCGCGCACCGAGGACCACTCTCTGGCCTTTTGGCAATGGCCGCCGTTCAACTTAAGCTTTATTACGGTTTTTTTTTATTTTATTGCCAGCTCGCTTGCTCACTCGAACTGTCCCACAAACAGACCCGTCCAATTAAGTTCGCGTTTGCCATTTAATTATTCTAATTTCCCGGCCACCACCCCAAACACCCAACCACCTCGTCCGCCCTGTCCTGCCGGCTAATGATTTCTCGTGTATTTGTGCGCGTGCCGAGCATGGAAATTAGTTTGTACTTTTGCTTGTTTCTTCTGCGCTCATTTTTAATAGCAATGGCGGACAAACTGACTAGCTGACTAGCTGACTAACTGGCTGACTGACTGGCGGCCCGACACGCCATCCAAGACAGGCCACACCTCGAAACTGGCGGTTGGCGCTCAAGGCTGCTCGTTGGTTGTCGCCATTGCTACCAAGTTATCAAAGTTGTTTGACACCAACATTAATTTGTCAAACCGTCGCCGAGACGACTCGGCACTTTTAAATTGATGTTACTGTAATGATGCCCAAGCGCAAAATCTGTGCCGCTTGACAAATGAAAATTCGAGCCAACCGACTGACTGACTCATTGCCTGGCTCCACCTCCTCCCTAAAAGAAAATCAAATTTAATTAGTTTTCATTCTCGGCACATCTGCATGCAAAGCATGAGGCCAACATTTCAAATTAAAAACTTGCTGGAGCAGCAAAAGAGAACTCTTGTCAAGAATAATCTTGCATCAAGGTTGCGCTGTCAGCAAGTTCGGCAAATAAAATCATAAATATGCTAATTTGGCAGCTGCACCAGCACCAACAACAACAACAACAACAACCAAAATCCATTCTCGACGAGCTTTGAAAACCAATCTCAGTTCTTCCCACTTACAAAGTGAAATGTTGCGAAATTGACAAACAAGCTCAGCCAAACACACACAAACGGTGATGTCCTCGACCCACACAGGCAACGGAAATCAAAGTAAAATGAACCCACGAAGTGCACAGAAACAAAAAGGCAAAAGGCACCCGATTGTCCGTCGTCGACTGCGATATTATGGCGACGACGTTGACAACAAAATCTAAAAAGTCTGTGGGTAAAACAGCATCAAAAGTTTCACAGAGTGCCCCACACCGTAGAGGTGATCTCAGACTAGGGACGCACATTGTCTCAGAATAGTACGAGTATAGCTGGGAAGACATTAAAACTTTTGTGAAGAAACTAGCAAAATCAAAGGTCTTGTTCAACTTATTCTAGAACTGATCTAATTGGAATATTGAAACGGAAACTGGAAACTGCCGATAGAAATCAGCAATTTACTGAGACTTTAAAAAGACTATAATCGTATATGCTCATGTCTAATTACTATCAAATAAATTAATTAATCAAACATGCTAACTATTGTAAAAATATAGTAACATTTTAAAGGTGACAATAATTTCTAATATATTAATTAGTATTTAAAAGAGGAAACTAATTATACTTTGTTATGTTTCCATCCAACAGGCATAATTGTAGGTTTTCGTATCTTTTAATCCTAATACCTACTTATTTTATCTGCGCATTGTAACATACATACGAGTATAACGATAGCCCATATTTTTTTGGGGAAAAAAAATATTTCAAAAGCTTTAGACATTCGCATTTTGGATTACCCAAACAACCTCTTTCAATATATTTTTAAAGCAGTACTATTAATTAATTGATTCATTTCTTTAAGTTTTCAAACTACTTTCGTATTCAAACAGGAAACAACATAAATAAACAAAAATGTAAGAAAGTCTTATTCAGCAACGAAACTATCTGCGCATAAGTGCACAATTTTTTGTTTATTTTTTTATTTAAAAAATGCTACTTAGCTTAAAATTAAAATCTTCACTAATACTTACAAGCCTTCAACTTCAGGAGTGGGCTTAGATTTTATGGTAAACGTTTGTGGCTTTCCAATATTTAAATATACGTTTACTTATGGGCCTGTAATTAGGGTGGTGGGTTTAGTGTTTGGCAGAGGATTGGTTGAAGCGAGCCGTTTCTTTTATAATTCAATTATTTTTGAGAGTTTGGAATTGTATCCTTAGTAACGTCTCTTCCTTCCTTCAACATGCAGCAACATTTGCCTTAATTTTAAGCAAAAATAAACAGAAGGACCCAGTGTATAGGGAGATGGTGTAGCCTTTCATCTTTTACTGTACACCGAGACATGAGCAAAGGGCCCAAGCTAGAGCAGCTTTAGCCAATTTTTGATTGCAACATTTCGCACCAAAGGCAAAATGAGCACTCAACACACATTCACATACACAAACACATACTTGTAAAGAACTCATCGGGGGCGGCGACACCGGCAGCATCAACAACAACAAGAACTGAGCTACAGACCAGAAATGCTAATGCTAATTTTAATATTTTCCGTGACATGGAAAAACTGCTCAGCTCTTGTGTGTCGCTCGTTTTTAATGTCTTCTTGTCTCATTTGCATACAAACATATAAACGCCCATACTCAAGCGAATGCTTCCATATGATATATGCACATAGGTACCTAGTTGTATGTATACGTATACAAGTATATGGAAATATGCGCATATATAGAACGCTTTTGGGTGTATCTTTGTTTGTGGATTGGCCACGCGTCAGCTCTCTGCCTTGGGCGACAAGTAATTTTACTTCGCAAAGTAGATTGCAGAAAGTTTTCCGCTTTTATTTCCACTTCTGTCCACTGCCCGATGCCATTTGCTTTGTGCTTGCTGGCGATGTTGTGTTTAGTTATAACAACTTACGGCTTTGTATACCCGTATGTGTATATATTTCTCCTCTCTTTGTACTTATTGCTACAATTTGTGTTTTATTTCGAGCAAATTGTTCGTCTTCGCCATGTAGGGTTTACCGGTCGTATACATAATATTTGCAATATCAAGAAGTACTCGTATAATATAGGATAATAAATTTTAAGCTGATTTGCATGATTAGAGTAATTTAAGAAAAACATTGAAACCACGCTTGGCCGGACACTCACCATTGGCCAACAGTTGTCCGCCCAAAAGGAGTGTCCGCATAAGAGGATACTCAGTACACCAAAGAAAACGTGTCTGCCTACAAGGGAGGAGAGAGTTTTCACTGCTCACATATATACTACGGAGACAGTCTAGATTGCAACGAAGCTACGCTTAGGTTTTAAGTAGCAGAGATGTCTGGGTCGAAGGGAATTTATAGCTAGCTTGTGCGTTTAATAGAATTGGCTTAGCCTGTTTTTTTCTTCGATAGACTTGACTATTAAGAATATTTCTAAACTAAATATAACTTATATCGGATAACGGGTTATAGCCTGAGGAATATATCGCAAAATGAAAATGAAATGAAATTTATTGGAGTAGAACGATAAATTCCGAATTCTTCACGGACTGGTAAGACAATAAGATTTGTCAATTAAAGAGTCGATACCAGATAATACGATTTGTTTCAAAACGGACACACGCAAATATCTATACACTGATAGAATGGAATTAAATACTGTTAAGCTCATGCCATTCTGGGATGGGCTTTTGAAGGTAGGACCCACAGCAGTGCTCGTGCTCGTGAGTATGGCAGGGGAAGTGTTTATCAAAGTTGCATTTGATGTTCCTGTTGCCATTATTATTAACAGTACAACAAATGCAGTCAATGGCAGACTTGGCCGCAATCTGAATCGAGGAAAAAGGCAACAAAGCAAGGCAAAGGGCAACATAAAACAATTCACGTAGAAAAATGCAATGCGCACTGAGGCTGATGGTGAGGGCGATGGCGATGGCGATGGGGATGGGGAGAAAGCTGGAAATGATTACTTTTGTTTTTTCTCGCTCTGAAATCAAGGAGGCGTAGCAATGCAAAGAAATTACTTTTCCAACGAGTGAACGAGTATGAATAAAAAAGTGATCAATGCAATGAAAATGATTGTTGTTGTCGTTGTGTTGTGCTGTGTTCTCCTTTACAATTGAACGCACAAAGTAATGCCGAAGGGGGGCTATAGATGAGATGTCTGACTGGGAGTTGCAATTTTCAAACAAAGAGCGAGTAAAAAGCTATATTCATATATATGTATATAAAAAACATCACTTGAGCACATTTTAGAATATATATACATATACTTGTATTATTTAATGCAACGATCAAAGACTCTTTAAAATAGTAAGCTATATCAATAACAGAACCTAAAAAGTAGGAGGATTAAGTGGCTTTGAGAAAAGCTATTGTCAAAATCTAAGTAGTTTTCATTTATTTATCCAATTGAAAACGCATCTTTTTATAACTCATAAGAAACTTTGAAGTGAAATATGGAGAATTATGTAAAGCCAAAAACAAGTTATACTTGTACAAAAACTAACAAACAAAATAGAAGAGCGTCGCATCCGGATTTTTTTATTACATTTTATTTATTTTATTATATTTTTTATATCTACTTGAGATGGAAGCTTATCTAGAATTTTATTAATATATTGACACTCACTGTATGTTTCAGGACTATGGAAACATTCGTAAATATTTTGGTGGCTAGTCAGCCACCAAGGAAGTTGAAGTTATTTTTAAGCCAAGTTTACTGAGGTGGCCTAAAGAGAAAATCGACGAAAGGGCAACATATTTGTTTCAAACTATAAATTTGATTTGTCAACATGCTAGGACATTTTTATATTTCTCTAAAGCATTTTGATAGAAAAGTTTTTATATTCATATTATATTATATTTCACACATTTTTCGAAGAAGACTCACAAAAAATTGAAACACAAAACGAAATGTGAGTCGGTTTTGAATACAACTTGCTATTATTATATAAAATGAGCGTATGTATAATTATTATGATAATATTTATTACATAAGAACTAAAGTGCAACTTTAAGTTGCAGATAGATATTACTTACTCAGATGTTTATAAAACAAGTCCAGATATTTGCTATACATACCTATATAGACACAAACAATAATGAAAATGTCATGAATTGTTAACATCTTTGGAAGGAAAACATAAATAATTATTACACCTCTTTCGAATGCGCGAAACAGTAAGAGAAACATCAACAGCAACAGCAACAGCAAAGTCATAAAGTAATTACATGCGGTTGTCATTAGCTCATTAGGGCGACAGAATGCTGCTGCCGCGAGGATAACAATAAGGACGGAGAGAGGCAGGCGTGGATGTGGATGTGGAAGTGGAGGAACCAGTAGACAAAAGACAACCAACGCAATTAACCCTTTTCACTTGGAAACCTAAAACAAACGCCCCACGGCAGCCCGCAGTCTCAGTTGCAGTCGCAGTCAGAGTCGGAGTCGCACTCGTGTTTTCTGTTGAGCTTAGGAAGTTATAATAAAATAAAAATAATAAAAACAAAAGTGTCATTTTAAAAACCAAACGAGAAAACAACATCATCGAGCGACTCAGCGCACGGCGACACGGCGACGCGGCGACTCCCATAAATCCTGACGGATTTCGCTTGTAATTACTTCAATTAAACCATCTGTGACAATTGCCGCAGCCGAACATGAAATTCAACTTTACTTTTAAAATTCCCAATTGAGTTGAGGCGCATTATCCTCGACGAAGGAGCAACAACCACCCTCAGCTGGGAGCGGAGAGCTCACAATTTTTACCTTTACCTTGAGCTTGCTACTGTCTGTTGTTGTTGTTGCTGTTGTTGATACTGCTACTGCGGCTTTTACTGTCATTGTTGTTGTCTGTTTTAATGGGGTGACATTTATGGCACTTTATCAACTCAAAAGTCAATAATAGCGGCCAAGTGCCGTAAATGTGGCTTAAAAAGAAACGCAGCGGCAAGGTGAAGGCAACCGAAGGCGAAGGAAAAAGAGGAAAGAAGGAAAATCTGTTAAGAAAATTGCAATGCGATAAAAATGAAAATTTTTAAATTTATGCCGCTTATTTTCAATTTTTACGCATTTATCTGCCACCATCGGCCTCGCTTGATACTTAAGTCGGCTAATGCGCCTCTGAGATTGTGCCCCAATCGCTTTTCCGGTCCCAGCTCCTGTTGCCATTGCCATTGCCATTGCCATTGCCAATGCTGTTGCTCTTGCTTGCTGTTTCGTTATGACAACTGAAAGACATTTGAAATGCCGCCTGGCCCATAAGTGTGGAAGCGCGCAAAAGCGGCTTTCTGAGTTTTCAGTTGCGAGTTGCCGACTTGCCGACTTGTCGACTTTTCGACTTGGCAGAGCATTAGGCAAATGGATCCCGCAGGATTTTTCACAGCCTGACATTTGAATAACTGCGGGCGTTGTCTTGAGCTGGCATTTGTTGGCAGTTAGGCGGATGCTAGGGGATTAATTTGTGTTTATATGTGTGGGTGTGTGTATAAGAGAGAGAGCCTTGAAACTTTGCGTAATTAGGCCTATAATTTGTGTGCGTGTGTGTGTGTTCGTGGGCTCACGCTTTTTGCTGACAACTTGATTATGAGCAGAAAGCAGCGGCAAACGTTTCAACAACATTGTAAAAATTAATTGCCAGTGTAACCTTAAAGCCTGATGAGCATTTATCACCCTCCGAGACTTGGAGACTCCAAGACCGCGGCCAGGTAACAACTTCTTTAGGTTTGCGTGTCGAGCCCGGCAGGCATGCAAAACGACTCAACGCTGGCACTGGCATGCAAAAAAGTGGCGCATTCATTAGGAGCTGCCCGAGTCGGCGTCTTGTTACCACATTTTTCAATTATAGCACATTTCCTGCCATTTTCGTATGTGTTTTTTGTCCGTTCCTCCACTTTTGTGCCTCTACTTCCCCACAAATGAAGAATTATTGCATTTTAATTTGGCAAGCACACAGGCCAAGCGCCGCCGAATGTGCCGAAGCATGCTTGTAGTTTTGTTGCACCGATGACAAGCGTACCACCTGCTGCTTGTGGCGGTGCAGTGGTGCGCTATCTGAGCAATGGCACCTCAAATTCCTCTGCAATCTCTCTCTCTCTCTAATGAAGTGCAGTTCAGAGTTCAAACCGCCCAGCTAATTAGTTACTGCCAACGAACGCGCCACTTTATCAAAAGAAGTGCCCGAAACATTGGAGGATCTACTCATGAATGCGTGCATCTTCAGCACCAACCCCAATTCCTGTTTTTCCAAAGGGTATGAAAGGACACATCAACAAAGATGGAGTACTAGTAACGTATACTTCGTATATCACCAAACCAACGGTAAACTTATTGAAGAGAAATATAGTTGCATCTTTTGGATTGTGTAGTTCTGCAAACTTTTTTATATAGCTGTTACAGGATGAAAGAGTAGGTATACTAGAAAGTCTAAACACCAAAGGTATGTTATATAACCAGCATGAGCAGCGAATCCATCGCTATTCGTTCTTAATTGAAGGAAGAGAGAGAACGGTTTTGGGACTGAGGATCATATGAATAATAAGTTGGTAGACCTTATATTTTTTCTGGAATTCTTGCATTTATGCAAACAAACAAACAGGTCGATGGACATGTACATGTATAGATTAACTCGCCTTACTATTCTGATCAGAAATATAGGTATGTAGTTTAGTTGGTTGTTGAGGAACTTTACCTTTTTTGTATAAGGATATAAAAGCACCCAAATACTCCTTTAAGAATATGCGCTATTCGGCTTCCTATTGATGCCAATATCTGATCAGTCGGTCAGAAGGGCGACGCGTCAGTTGCTTCGTTACCTGTCCAACAAAAATTTATTGTTAAAAGCCGCTAATGAATTATTTACTGCCCATTTTTCCATTCTTTATGCGTGCTTGTGTATGCCTATGGTGGTGTGGGTGAATGTGTGTGCTTATGTGTGTGTGTGTGTGGGGGGGGGGGGCTCCCCTGGCATAACTCAACCAGTTCACACCCTTAATTAACTGCCTGCATGCGTGCGTGCGTGTTGCCACATTTACAAAAACATGCTCGTGTCCATCTCCTCGGCCTCCTTACCAACTACATAGCCAGTGGGAAGTGGCGTGTTTGTTTTTTGTTGGCTTTTTGACTTGCGGCGGAAAGAATTGTTTAACCAAATTATATTTATTAAGTATTTAAAAAGCGTGGCAGGCCTTTCTGGTCTAGCTGAGCCTTAAGGGGGGAGTTGTGCAATTACTTTTTGAAAACCATACCTTTTAACAATACCGGATATTATATCAGTGTGATAATAAAGGAGAACTAACATTATTCGCTTTAATCACGAACTGAGAGCGAAATTGTTTTAGGTAAAATATATAGCAGTAGGCTTCGATGCTTATTTACAAATAATGTGACCCGTAGCTTAGAGGATGAGGTGCCGTTTCAGTCTCTTAACTACGGCTGCGGGGTAAACTGATTTGGTCAGCCAGTTGCCTAGATGTTAGTCTTTATATGAAATTGAATAAAATGTGATCATTCTTTTTTAACTGTGGAAAGAACTATGAGCCTCATTTTAAATTTTCTAAATATTACGTCTACTCTAAGTAGCATAAAATCGGAAGTTAGCTTGAATCTATATGCATATATAAAAATTGAAGTATGTATGTATGTATATAAATGTTCCGTATAGACTCCGAAACCCCCCAACCGATTCATTCGTAAATAAAAAAAAAATTAAAATCGAATTCAAAAAAATGCAGCTGAAAATGCCGATAATGTTTGCAAGATCTTTGCGAAAGGGCATCTGCGTCTAGAGCCATAGAAAAGGAAAAGGAATGGGGTTTTGGCTTTGGCAAATGCGCGAATCTGACGTCGGAAAGATTAAAAAGCACAACAATCCAGTGGCGCAGCAACGCAAGCCGGAAACGCAAGTATCTTATAAGGGACATTAAATCAACATAAATAAAGTTTAAAAGATACTCGTAAAGTTGATTCATTTTATGCACCAAATCTCATCATTGATAATCAACTTAATATATAGATCTCATTTGTTGTTCTGGTTAAAAGAGTTTCTAAGTCAGAAGCTTTAATTGGGACTTAACGAGATGCTTAGTATATAAAAATATAATATTTAATATAAATTTAATGTTATATTCGTAAAAAAACGTAAAAAATAGGAGAAAACTTAATTCCAATTAAGAACTAGTGTGATTACTTAAGGAGTAAAAAGAGAAAATAGAAACTCTCCAACCCGTGGGGGAAAATTTAATTGGTAGTCCGGTAAGCCCCGAAATAGCCGTAAGTGGTCAGAGTTTTCCCCGAAAATAACTATAGGAAACAGTCTTTATAGAATACAGAGAGAGTGCAAAAGAGCAAAATAATTAGAGAACAAAATTCGAAAACGATTATGAACAACGTGTCAGCTTGCACCAAGACAAGATGAATAAAAAATAATTACCTATTAGTCTACAAGGACCTAAAAATATTAGTCGACCTAAGCGGGCGGAGTAGTGTACATCACCAATAACCATTTGGTGGAGAAAAACTACACCACGAACATTCCTACGAATTGCTAATGATGGAAGGTTAATAAACAACATTCAGCTAGAATAAGAGGGAAGAGCTGATTGGGATCCCCCAAACAGATTCTGTCGTAAGACAGGGTATATGTAAGACATCTAATGCATTGTATAAAGCTATATAGTACTATACATATATTAAATTATGTTTCTTATGACTGAACGAGCACTAATAAGAAGTTTATGTATTCGATGAAGCTTTCGTGTTATTCACATTGTTGTTGTTGCTGCGTAGTTTTATATTAAATGAATATTTCTAAGAATGGTAGCAATTAGGAGTAAATTATCAGAAATTCTGCAACGAAAGCAAATACTACATTATCAGCAAAATACAATTTACAATACAATACAATTACATAATTATATTATTGCGGATTTAATAAAATAAAATTATGCAATATACGAGTATATATAGAAATGATTAACCCTTTATATACACATTTACTCGTATAGTTGAAATCAAATGCCTTGCACTTAACCTACTTTGCACCAACAATGCTCTTGGCATTCACCTTCCTGCCTCGAATCTAAAAGGTGCCTCAAATATAACCGTCTTCACCTAATAACCTTAACGGCCTTATGAAGTCATTTGGCAGGAAAACAAGCAATTAAAATGATGAATATGCAATAAATATGTATTGTATGTACATAATATGTGAAAAGGACAGCCTTATATCCTTAAACCCTACCAATACACCAATTTATATGTAAATGAGCGACGACGTCGAAAGCATTTTATCTAAAAAGCCCGAAAATTAAAACGGAAGGTGAGCTAGCGGGTAGCTGGATACATTTGGCTAATGAAAATAGCGCCATTAAAATGAAAAAACAACTTTAGATACCGAAATTTAGAACACGCTGTGTTTTGGCATTTAAAGGGTATGCGACTCACACACACATACACACACATACGTACACAAAGTGCCACATGGAAAAGGGATGGGTTTTCTAATGGCCCCCTGCGTCGCGGCGACAAATTTTCGCCGACGAACTAACAGACATCAGCCTTTTAATGAATATGTATAGAAAATGCTACGTATTGCTAATGGACATGGCAATGATCTTTGAGCAAATTAGGGATTACCACGCATGTGTTGTCGTTCATTCCGACCGTTGGTTCATTGACCGGACGTGTATATCGTATAAATATGGCTACAAAAGATAGCCACGTTGAGCAATAAAAACAAATGTCTGAAAAGTTTTGACAGAGTGGCCGGCTCTCGAGACCCGTTTTATAACTTTTCGAATTAGAGCAATTTAATTAAACTATAAAAACGTCGCGTTTAAAACCACAAAAATATTCGGAAATGTGTGGAAAGTTGAGCGCGTGCCCAAAGCAGACCCCTAACAGGTAACGAAGAGGGGTTGCTGGCCAACTCGCCTATCTAGCGATATGTTTAATAGGCTATGACGAATGCACCCAGCCAGACGGGGGACGTTAGAAGTGCTGCCAGGCGAACGCTTAGATGCATTCAAGGTTGCAACAGAACCTTATGAAGATGATGAACCCTCCCCAGAGTTTTCATGGATTCTCATCTCTTGTTTTGCTGTCACACAAGTATTAATTAAACTGCCCACGAGCCTATGCGCCTGTCATTTGAATTGCAGCCGTTGCCCATCAGCTCAGTGGGCAACTTAATTATAGATAGAATGCACAAATTGTAGGCGCAGCACTTCAATTATAACATTTATGTTTTGCATTTTCAACTTTCAACTCTTGTTCTCCTCTTTTCGAGTGGTGTTGCATGTCTCTACCGATCCATCTCTCATTCTGAAGTAGCTTGATAATTGCAATGTGCATTCAATTGCGTGTGCAGTCAGAGTTAAAGGCTCGTTAGGGCGGTGGGCGGAGCTGGCCATTGTTTGTCTAGCTGATGGGTTAATTGGATTTTAATTTGTTGCGAATTGTTGTCATTGCTATTAACAAGTGATATATTGCGTGTGTAAGCGTTTGTGTGTGTGTGCGTCGTGTTGTATATCCCTATTAAGATATTTCGTTGAAATTGAGTTTAATTTATGCATCGCCATTGTCAGAGAATGTTTTATGCATAATGCATTGAATATGTAGCATTCGCTAAACTGTCATTTATTTTTAAATATAATTACCCGTTAATCAACAGCAGAACACACAAATAAACATAGTCATAGTAGGTAGAAAAGTCATTGGCATTCAAACACCGCCTATCTTAAAAAGGTCAATGATGTATCTCTTAGGAGCATGCCCATCTGACCGGCTCAAGGCTTTCAGTAAATTGATAAATAACGAAGTAATGGATGAGCAACAGAGAAAATGTTTTTGATTTATACACTATAGCTGTCAATTTTTTTCACACTTCTATACTCGTATGCTATAGCTGCAGAATGTTCATATGTTTTTATAAAAGTATCAAAATGTTGATTGCTCAGAATCTATTTGACGCACATCATTGTTTTAGGACATCTATGTTTTATATAAGATATAAGAGAATAATAATGGGTGTATCCATATTTCCTTTTAGGAACATGATTTTAGCTCCCGCTACGAAATATTGGGATATAGTGTGCCTAACTGCAACAAATATTTACTAACAATATTTAGTATGATTAAACCAAAATATGCGTGTATTTTTTTTTAAATTGTGTGAGTTGCGAGGATCTCTAAAGATATACAGGCAAGAATAACAATATACTCATGTTCCTCTAAGGCCTAACCAGGACATTTTATGATTTGCTATAGCTATAAGGCAGTTATGGAATAAAGAAAATGTATTTGATGCAGCTGATCCAAAAAATTCTACGGATGGGCTTGAAAGATCACTTTGTAAATTCTGTTTTGGAAATCTTTTAATATCATGGACTCCAGACTAAGGAGAGAACACGAAATACAATTCTAAATAAACGAAATTCGACTATTTAAGCAGCAAAGTCACAGTCTCTGGCTTTCTAAATCTGATTGTCACAAATTAATTCGCTACGGGTTAAGTTGCACAGCAACTTGCCAAACTGAATACAATTTTGAATGACAATGTGATGCTCGTAAACGCAATTGATTGATGACCCACCAAAAATAAAGCATCGGCAACTTCAACAGATTGCACTGGTGGTGGTGGTGGTGCTGCCTATGGTGGCAATGGCACTAGGAAAAGACAACAGCAGGCCAAGTGTCATAGTATTAAAGCTAACAGCAACAGAAACAGAAACAGAAACAAACAAAGCCAAAGTGAAAGGTTTTATCAGCCACGAGTCAAATATTTTGACAAAGGGTGCGGCTTTACAAGTAATACAGATGTAGCGCTCCATTTAAATGACTGATATTGTGTGTGTATGTGCGCTTGTGTGTGTGTGTGTGTGTGTGTGCAGCTTATTGACATTAATGTAACAATTGTCAAAGGATTTATTAATAGCAGGCTGGCCCTCCCCGATCGTTTCCTCGACAGCCCAAAGGGTGCGACAGCTTGTGGCGGGCTGCTGTCAAATGCGGAAGTTGCGACAATTGCGTGCCACCTTCTAATGCCACAGCGCGTCTGACTGTGTGTTCGTGTGTATGTATAAATTTTTTGATTGATATTAATGAGCCAAAAATTTGCATTATTTTACGATGAGCACATGTTTTGTAAGTTATTTATGGGTTTGAAGAGAGGGATTTGCAAAAACTGTTTGCATAAATTTCAGGGGTAATTAAATTTGCTTAGCGAAGTTTGTGTTTTAACTTTTTGCAATTGACAACACATACTATACATGCGTATGTGTGTGTATTTATTCACATCATTTCTCCAACATTTGATGTATAAAAAGGAAAATTTCTGCCGCACACTTTGAGCTTGCAAGATAAAAAATAACAAATAACAAGAAAATCCACAATAAAGCCACAAGAATACAAATTACCAGCAGTACAGCCAAAATGGCTGCCGGCAGACAGGCACACATTTGCACACACAGACACACACACACACACAAACACACTTACATTCACATTCACATGTGTGCACACTTATTTACACACAGCCCCATATAAATGCACAGTTTGTGGCGCATATAAAAACGGAAAGCAAATTTGAATTTTTAAATTAGTTTTGTAAACTTCTTGTTGCCTCTTCTGCTGCTATCGTTGTTGTTATTGTTGTTGTTTTCGTTAGCAAAGCCTGGAAATGTTTAACGACTCGTAAGGAAATTGCAAAGTAAAATGTCTTCAGAAATTTCAACATTTTTATGCAGGAAAGAGGCAGCGGGGCGGCCTGCAAGGCGAGGGTCTGTAATAAAAAGGAAGAAAGAAAAGCAAAACAGCAACGACTGAAGAAAACCACAAGATGGTGGTGGTAGGTGGTAGATGGTGGGCTGGCGGTGGTTGGTTTCTTGTCTGGTTGGCGAATTAAATTTGAAATTGCGAGTGGTTGTAAGTGGAAAAGAGAGCAGTAGTAGTAGCAGCAGCATCATCAGCAAAGCAAGAAATGTCACAACAAGTTGTGGGAAAAGTTGTATGCTGGCCTCCTTGCCAGTATCTGTGTGAGTGCAAAATTAGGAAAAATGTCTTTCGCAAGATAATGGGAAAAGGTATGCGAGGATGCCGCAACCACTACTTATGCATACCAAATAAGTGGCCCTGTCTATGGTTGGGTGCACTTCAAAATGTTGGTATGTAGTACGAAATCTATGTGATGAAGCAGCCTTCTGTTTATTTGTTTTGTCAGTCGTCGCACGCAGATTCATTTTAGATGAAATGGAGGTGATAGCGAATGAGTTTGTTAGCAGCTTCCTTCTCCTCACCGCCACCATCCCACTTAGTGCACAACTTCCTACTTTATGTTGGATTTGCCTTTGGTTCATTTGAAATGCAAAGCCGCACTTTGACAAAACATTAAAATAATATTACGTGGCAAAAAGTGGGAAAATATTTTATGCTAATCATTTTGTATAGTCGGAATTTTTCATTTCCATTGGTACAAACAAAATACTTATTAAAATATAATTGCTAAATCGTTTCGTCGTATGCGCAAAACTACAACAATAAATACAATATTTTATCAAATGTAGTAAATAAAATAATAAATCAAAGCACCCGCCTAGAGCAATAACTTCAAAATGCATTATTTATTCATTTAATTTAACTTATCATTTACTTTTATTTACTCAGCAAATAATAAATACATTTAAGAATGCATCCGTTAGCCATAAGACATATAAATACATAATCTTGTACATCTCATATAAACTTAACGTTCATATACTAGCACATAGGAATCTCATCAATATTCTAATTTTTTAGTCCGATCTGATGCATTCTTCGCAACATCAGCGATTATATCTTAGAGTTTTGAAGTGCCTAATCCGGTTCCTGCAATTTATAAGCCGGATTTATTCTATGACAGATATATGATCTATTAGTCCGATCCAACTCGCACTATGAAATATTAGTGGCTTATATATAAACTTTCCAACGCCCAATTTCAGAGAAGATGACACGATAAAGTCATATCCGCACATTTGAAAGTATAGTATGTATAAAGGCTAGAATGAGCAAATAAGATTTGTCTTAATGGCAATATTTTTTGGATGCCTCAATATTGAGAGCACTATTAGAATTCTTCTCTAGCTTTAGAAGTCGTGGAATGTGATATCTGCACATGCTCTCATAACTAACTGATAATAAAACGTATAAGCCTGTAATAGTAGTAATACAAATTTGTACGATTAAAGCCATCACATTTGTCAGCTTATTAACTATTTATTAAGAACACTTTTTGTGTACTAAGTATAAAGTTTTTGTAAGTCAAGAACTTTACAGAAAAGGCACATATCAAATATATGATAAATATATGGAACACTAAAAAAAAATAAATTAAAAAGTAGGATTATGCATACATTCACTCGAAAATATGATCACATAAAGTAGTTTGCAAATTTTACAATTTATTTACTTTTTATTTGTGTATATAATTACATGACGTTCCGATTCGGTTTAAGTCGTTACCGTACAGGTATAACTGAGGCTGGTTTTTATAGGGCTATTTATTTTCCATGAACACAAATTGTTCCATTTGTAAAAAGTAAAGTGCAAAAATATATTATAACTTATTTAGATAAAATGTGGTTATTGTCACTTACCATCATTGTTGTCCATTGCTCAGATATACGAGTAAGTATGATTTGAAAATTGACTTGTTATTTGAAGGCGCTTTTCAAATAGCTGACCCCGCACTGATAGCTGAAAGTTCAACCAGAAGTAATTCGCAAATCCGTATTAATTTCAACGATTATCCCAGGCCATCAATCACAAGTATATGAATGAAATTTTTAATCACTCCGAATTATGCAGCAGAGCGCACATGATGAATTGCGAATTATGATAAATGGCTCACATATCCGGCAGATACATGCATACAAGTACGTAATCGTACGGAGCAGAAATGTATATCCATACATGTATACAGAGAATTCACTTGACAATCACTTTTGTTTTATTGCCTCTCGCCTGCCTGGCAGTCGTAGAGAAAAGAAGAAAAAAAGCAAACAAGTAATCCAAAAACGGCAAGCACCAGTGCTGACAAGAATGAAGCACAACTGAAAAATTTCCACTTGGGATAACTTGTGAGCAATTGCAATGTGGCGCAATACAAAGACAATGAGAGAGCGGTGCCAGCCAAATTGTTGTGGCGCAAAAATGCGGCCATATGTGTGTGTGTGCAGGCACAATCAAGAAGCAATCGACACCAGCGCACATGCAACACTCGCATGCACACACAGCGAATCGTGCCTGCATAGAAAGGAGCAAGTGCAGCAACAGCCACCGTCGATGCTAACAACAACCAGCAACCAACAACAACAACAACAGCTATGGAACGATTTACCAAGAAAATGAAAATTTATTGTCAGAAAATGAAAGAAAGCACTCAACAGGACTCCCCTTGGCGTCTCTACTCTTCTCCGAGTGTGTTAGTTAGCACGACAGGAGCAGCAGCAGCGGCGGCAACAACAACAGCCATATCGCCTGCACGTCAGCTGAAAAAGGCAATCAAGGTGCCCTTTTGTTGTTGGTGCTGTTGTGTGTGTGCTCCTGGAGTAGCAGCAGAAACTATTGCGGCTTTCTTATGTGGTAAGCAAGCAAGGCAAAGCAAAGCGGACCGAAGCAAGGCAAGTGCAACAGTCCAACAATTGCAGCTGCTGCATTGTCATCGAAATTGCTTTCGATTTGTAGCTCAATAGACGCTTGGGACATTAAAGCCACACGGCTGCTCAATAACTAAAACACCTTCAGCCGGGTCGCTACTTGGCCAAGACGCCTTAGCCAAATACGTGCCTTTGCTTAATGGAAACATCGCCAGCGAAAATGCTAAAAATGATAATGGCCAAACATTTAATGTGTTGTTGCTGCTGCTGCTTTTGTTGTTGTTGTTGTTTTTGTAATGCTGTTGCCGCTTCTTCTGCCTCTGCTTTAGTCCAAAAAAGCAATTTGCTGTAACGCGCACAGCCCAGCAACACAAACCCAAAAGTTACTCGCACTCTGGACCAGGCGTCACACTGTGGAACATTTGAAGAAAGCCGTGGACAAAACTATGCTTTTTTATTGAGCTGCCATTTTTTTAAAACGAACTTTTGCTACTCAATGGAGAATAATTAATCAATCCGTTTTCTCGATTATAACAATTCCATCTCAATATTAGAGGCAAATTTAATTTAATTTAATTTAATTTAATGCTTCAATAAACGCAACAAATTGGATCATCAAATTCCAATAACGAGCTCAAATCATTTCTGGAATTTTGAACTAAAATGCAAATGCCTAACGAAACATTTCAAGCTAAATAAATTTTGATTTAATTTATTGTTTGGAATGTATGTATATGTAGGTAGTGTTTTTCCCTCAGCATGTAAATCTGTATAAAACACAATGGTCCCAGAATCTATAACATGTTCTACTCCTACAATCAAATAATAACTAATAAGGAATTCTCCTTAAAAAGCTGGCCACATTTCTTCTTTTCATTAATTTTTCCTCTTGTTCCGTTGATATACTACAATATATTTATCTTTTTATTTATCTTTTATTTATCTTTTTCCTATTACAATTGAAATATATACCAATATGGGGAGCAGTTAGACCCGATGTTACAAAAACGAGTGTGTATTAATAATCAGCATGAGCATAAGAATCAAAGAAAGAATGCAATATTTTGTTTATCATTCAATATTCATCTTACAACTTTAGTTCTGGAGCTTTTGCTAATGCTATTCAAAAGACATGTGTAGGACAATGAGATGAGGCTATTGTATCATATCAGATCCAAGCTATAGCCACATTTGTGGGTTTCGATTACATGGCAGATTGTAAAAAATTCGGAAATTGCATAAATATGTAATATTATTTTCAATTTTTAGCAAGGTTCGACAATGATGTTTGGGAGGGTTACGGTGACCTTAAAAATTAAGAATCACTCGAAAATCAAACTGACTCGGCTAAAACGGGCGATAAGTGCTTATAAGGAAGTGCAGTATTTTGCCATAATGTTGATTTAATCCTTTATTCAGGTACTCCTATTTATTGGCCATTTGATGAGGAAATTTTCGGCTAAGTTGCACAGGTTTATCGCTCATCTCGTTCGAACTGGCCACTGTGCAGCGTCGACGTAATGCAGTGAAATATTTATTGAAATTGTATGGTCCCCGGGGACCAATGTGCCCTGGTGTTGTGGTGGCAGCTATTAGGCGAGTCTTTAAGCACGGAATTGGATTGGATATTTGGGTCCGCTGCTTAGTGACTTGGTTCAAAATGGTGGTGGCGTCTCCCCACAAATGGTCCTGGTCGGAGTGGGAGGGGGAGAGGCGGTTGGTGCAATTTACGAGTCTCCGTTTGGCACTTTTAGCATTATTGCCATCGCAAATGTTGGCGCATAAATATTAAGGTCGAGAAAGTGCGGCAGCCAGGAAAGTTCGCACAGTTTGCCAGCCCACTTGATTATAAATTACGCACATTAATGCAATTAACACACACCTACTATACGCTATGCTATACACAGCCAACGAGCAGCGGAAGCAGAAACACGAGCAAGAACAACAAATACCAAAGGGCTCATTCGCCTAAAAGCGCGCACAGGATCTCACGGCTCTCTTAACGCATTCCAAACCCACTTGAGTGGCACTTCAGTACTGAAAACATATTTACCCTCGTCGGCTTGTTTACAAATACGAATATTTGGCCCACAATCTGGCTAAACATTTGCCACAATTACGCAAACATTAAGTCGTGAAAACGTGGATATAGATACTTGTAGACCTGAGTCCTTGGCCCAGTCCTCGACTGTTTGCGGCACGTGGCGCGCATGCGGAACATAATTATCACACGCTCGTGGGCGCGTGCACGCCAACCGTAGAGTTAGACCCTTAGAAGCGGGACAAAAAGCAACCCCGGACCCGGTTCCGTGCACTCCACTTGAGTTTTGGTTGCTGGTATACAAGCAAACTCTTGTTTTCGTCGATACTGTTACAAGGTCTGCTATTAAGAGGGCGTGGCCATGGTGCTGACAAGTCTGAATGCACTGTCCATGGCGGCAACAAATGGCCTCTCTAATTGTTTGACAGCCAAGTGGATGGCACGCGGCGCGTGCGTCAAAAAGCCGCTGATTATATAGCTAGAAAGGTGCGCCTAATGGTGTAGTTGTTTGGTTTTAAGCTCATAATTGGCACTTGATAGTTGGGAAACTCTATAAATGTGTGGCTGATGTGTAACGTTCGAGCGCATCCTTAATAAGGCAGCAAAATGTAACGATGCACACTCGCCCCAATTGGATTAACACACGGCATATTGTGGACGAGCAGAGGGAATTCATGAACAAGATACATATGTGGAACAAACAAAAAAATTCAAACGTTCTCAGCTAATAAATATACTTGTATTATGATTTATATTCTTACGTGGGCAAGTAAATAGATATACATACATAATAATAGGTATACTAGCATTCCGTATTTGTGTTTCCAAATATTTGAAACAAACAAAATAACTCCACAACAAGACAGAAATGGAATTCCAGAGTAGACTTAAGCCAAAGAAACAACAACAACTGCTTGCAAAAATTAATATTTCTTCAATTACACCCAATACCCTCATTATATTGAATCATAAACTTTTGTAATCCTCAAACGGGGAGTGATAGATATTCTTATATCAGCATGGAGACGAGTCGTTTTTGAAACTGTAAGGGAGTTGGTGCTTTTTTTCCCTCATTAAAGACTCCTCTAATTTATGGAAGTTTCATCTCAAATATTGTTTTTATCGACTCGTCGATCCAGACTATTATAATACGGAGTTTGTCAAGCCTAATTCTGCTTGTCACACCCACACTTTCTATTACAGGTATTCTTGATCAACTTGTTTCTCAAGATATTCCAAAACAACATGTGGAGAAGCTAAAGTCGGGATTGCCGACATTGAAATACTATGTTCATAAGTATGTATGTGTAGAATAATTATAGCAATTAACAAGTAAAAAAGCTAAAGTCGGGTGTCCCAACTTCGAAATACTCTGTACATATGCTTACAACAATTATAGAAAATTAAAAAAAAATTAAGAAAAAAAAAAAAAATTGGTTCTATTTTACCTCTCTCGGTATTCGAACTCACGTAAATGGTGGATAATTGCACATTTACAAAGCAATTGCGTCTATTTGAGTTTATGAATTCCTATGCGCATCTATTCGTGTCTGTGTAAACATGTTTGCAGTCAACCAAACAGCAACATCAACAACAGCTGCGGGCAGCGCTTGAGCAGCGCTGCAGCAGCAAATATATTTATATCTATAACTTCTTGTTTGATAGGTCTATCATAGTGAAACTTGGCATACGGACACATAATAACTAACTGGGGGTATTTGCAGTTCGAAATTCCAAGAATTACGGGAGTTATGATTTGCATGAGAGAGGGGGGAGGGAGGGAAATTCCAAAATACACATTTGCTGCGTATTCACAAAAGGCATCTTGGACTATAATTTGGTGTTCCTAGGTCTTATAGTCTCCGAGATATAGGCGATTATACGAATGGAAAATGGAGAAAACACCCATAGGGGGGAAGGGGGGGGAAAATAAAAAAATTAAACAAACTCGTATAGCGTACACACATAAGGCATCTTTGTGCAAAATTTGGTGTCTCTATAATAATACTTTCTGAGATCCAGGTGTTCATACATACGGACGGACAAACAGGGCTAGATCGATTTGTCATGCTGATAATAAATATATATACTTTGTGGGGTATACATACATTTGTATACTCTTGTACATTTCATGTACAAATAACTTCAACTAATTTATAATATCGAATTTTTTTCGGGATTATACAAATAATGTAATATTAATTTAATTAGAATAAAGAAGAAATTTTTAGCTCCAATCTTTTCTGCTTCTAATTAATCTGCTGTCGTCATATATCTTTAATACTTAGCATAAGAAACGAAATGAAAGAGGAAAAAACGTAGTTTTATTTTGCATAGTTTTTAATGAGCAAAAATAATTTCAGTTGGACAGAAAATTGTAAAAATGTAATCGATATTTCAGGTAGAAACATTGCAAAATATGTAGATATACTCATAATTTACATAAAAAACTTGTATCAGGGCATGACCTAAAGTGTTTGTTGCATTATGTACAATAATTAGATGACAAAATATGCACAGCAGGTTCTCTATGGCATATACTCAGTCAGCACTGTTAAGCCCAACCCACGAATTCAATCATCATCATCTACGCCATGGCATACAGAAAGAACATTGCTGGACCCCAAAAACTACATTGTAATTAAATATGCGCGCTAATTAAAATTGATCAAAATCTAAAACTGCAGCACAGCCACAAAAAACATTCGCCGAAAATGTTGCAGTCCGTCATAAAAAATGTGACGAGCAGGCAAAAAATGCCATTAAACTCTCATGTCATGCGAAAAAATAAGGCTCCTGCCACTACACCTTTCCTTGCTGCCATTTCCACAATGTACTCCGGCAATGGCAGCTCTTGCGACAGCATAGAAATGGGCAAAAGCCATGAATATGAATTATTATTGGTTCGTCAAGCGCACAAAAGCCTCATGCTCATACTCCCACACTGAAAAAAAGGCTCAAAAATTGAGAGCAGAATAATAAAAAACTATGCAAAATATTTTGCATACATGTCAACGAACCGGCACCGCCGGCCAAATGAATATGGAACGCAGTCAAGCAGTGGTAACAAAAACCACACAAACTTGCTAAATAATTTCTAGGCGCAGCCGCACTAGCAGTCAGATTCGGAACCACCCAGGACCTGCCTACAAGTACTCGAAGCGCTTTTTTTTTTTTTTTTTTTTGATCATCTTGTAACATGTTTCAATTTGGCGGCTATCAAAAAAAGCATACACCTGCCGCCACCGCGCACACGACACAAGCATTATATACATAAATCAAATCCATTTCCATTGCAGGGATAACCGTCCAACAGAGCGTCCCCCACCCTCCCATACATCCATTGCCATGGTTGGCCAATTCTTGTGCCTTGCTTGTGCCGCATACTCGTACTATGGCGTTAGCTGTTACCGATGCCGTTGTCCGCTTTCTACTTTTTTCCAGTGCACCCAACAACTGTCAGGGAAAAATTTTGAAAAATGGCAACATGCCATTGATGGAAGCAGGCTGGCAAAAAAGAAAACGAAAAAATTCGGCAGGATCTTTCGCAGGTCGTAAATATCATACCCTTACAAGCTGTTCAAGCAGAGTCCGAAGCACATATTAGTACGTATATACTTGTACGTATACTTGTATATTTTGAAAAGTCTTCAAATTCCTCGGCTTAGTACTATCGTGTAGTACTGTATGAACCATAAATATTACTTGTTCAAATACTTCCAAAGTCCATTAACTGGTAAGTACATATGTAAAATATTTGTAGACCAACCACCTCAGTAATAACTCAATATTATTGACGATCCGGTTTTTCTTATGAAAAGCTGATCGCTTAATTCAATTATTTAAAATTTGTTCACTTCGCTGGTTTTCTATATCAATAGAATGGGGCCATTTTGTAGCAAAGGCTTTAATATATAAAATGTAAAACGAAGAATTTAGAAGTACTAGCTACAAATTGTCTGATTTCATTTCTACATATGCGTAGCAAACATAATGAATTAGTTTGTGGAACCCTAGCAAGAGTACCAAAATACATGAAAGCCCACAGTGCAATACTGACATGGCGCATTGCAGTGGTTCGCTGCCTAAATCTAAGCCGAGATCCGAAAAAGTACAAGAAAACAAGAGAGAAAAAATGGGAAGGTGCAAAACACACGGCATGTACTCGTGGTAACAGGCGTGTCGGCTTACAATATCCTAAAGCGAAAACTCGTGTAAGGATTTTTTGTGAGGCAACTGCGACCCTTCGGCGGCACTTCCTCCTGCCCCCATTTGCCATTTGCGTTGATTAATTGAGGAATGCGCTGCCGGCTCAGCTCTATGTGCTGACAAACGTGAGAAGAAACAGTGGACCCTCACTAATTAAAACTAATTTTTCCATGCAATTGCGGAAAACGGGGCGTATGCGTGATAATAATAAGCGCAAGCGACAACTAGACGCTGGGCAACATTTCCTACACCAAGCAATAAAAACAATGCGCAATTGAAAGCCAGAGTCACAAAGCGCGGAAAAAGGAGCAAAGTATAGTATATAACCGAGCACCGCAAATGAATTGGCAAGCGTATGACAAGAAAATTACACCATTTCGCCAAAGGCCTTTTGGTTGTCAGTCCCGGACACAAAAAACGCGTGGGGCGGCACTTTTTTATTTCAGCCGCGCCAGCATTGTTGCGGCAACTGCATTGTTCGCAAGGCTACCTGCCTACGACTTTACACATTTTTTAATGGATTCCAGTGAGCGGGCAGATGGGGCGACAGAGGCAACGTAAAAGAAAGCACAGCACGGCGTATTGAAGTGAAGAATTCGCACTCGAGCTTTTTAACTTAGCTTAAAACGTGTGTGGGTAGAGGCAGCGAGAGTGCAGCTTGTCAAGGAAGTTGATGCCGTCCTGTCAGACCTCTGCCTTTGTTTCTGTTACTTTTGTTGTTGTTACCATTATTGTCGTGCAAAATTCTGTTACGTATCTTGGTCTAGGGCTGGGGCGACAACAGCCACAGCCACAGTCACAGCCTCAACATCAGCCGCATTGCTGTTTTGTCAATTTGGCCAAAGTGGTTTTCAGTTGCTTTAGCGCGCAAAAAAGGCTCAGATTCTTATGTATGCCAATGTCTCTGCGTATGGGAGTATGAAGACCAGCTGCATGCCTTGTGACAAATTGCACTTGTGCGGCATTTTAATCACTTAGGGACGCCCACATTGGCCCTATCTAGGCGGCTCATTCTATTTACTTAATGGCAGCGAAAAGTGCCAGCACAGACACCTTGAACGCCGACACTTTGCCGGCCATGGCTCAGTGCCATGCAGCAAGTGTTGCTCAACTCAGTCTATCCTGGCAATATAGTTACTTCTGTTGTTGGTGTTGCTTTCTTGTTGACATCAGTAGCTGTTGGCCCCGTTGCTTTAGACGGCAATTCATTAGGCTAAAATGCATGTCATGCCCACAAACATGTAGATCCCAGAGACGGATGCGTGAAAAAAACTTTGCACGCTCTTAATAACAATCATTTGCACAGTACTATACAGTCAGGATAATTGCATTTTTGGGCGGCCTTACACTTTTATTCCATCATGTACATTATTGGACCCCTGTATATGCCAATCAATAGCTATGTCCATGCATGATTTTTTTACTTCCTTGCGTTAAATCACATACGAGTATGATATGTAGAAAAATGAATTTATCTGCACTTTTCTGCATGAAGCATAAACTATTATTTGGCATACCAATAATCTTTTTAAGTCGAAGTACTCGTAGAGACAAAATAGTTCAAATTCATTTACTCATTTACCTATATCTCGAAGCTCCGTAATTGTTGCAGAAAACGATTATGTTTTCGCTTAGGACCTTGTGCTCTGTTTGCAATTTCATTTTGAATTCTCATATGTATTACCCTTAACCCTTTGTCGAGCTCGAATAATATTTTTACTCAGTAAGCATCCACATGTTTTCGTGTGAGCCTGCATTAGATCCTTCCTCAAAAATGGTTAAAATGGTCATGGTTAACTTATATTTTGTGAATCCGGGGAAGATTTTTTGCTCGCAATCATGAGGCAAGCCCATCCCTAGTAGCCGTGTGCGGAACGCGCCGATTCCTGGCACATGCTCAGAAGCCTTTTGTCTAACACCCGCGCAGATGATTTCTTTTTTAATACACAAAGCGAAATTTGCATTTGGCTGCTCTATTCAGGCGCGCACAATTGCCAGCTGTGCCTTTGAGTACACATCCTTTGTCTAAGCAGCGCCCAAAAGGCGCGCTCACAAATGTCTTTTGATTCCTTTTGGGCGTGCGTCGTTCGAATTGGAATTGGAAAAAAGCGCACACACTTGAATGGTGCGCCGCTTTTTGATAGCTTTTATTTATTATTATGTATTATGCTCGGCATGTCGCCCTCTACTGTCCTTCCCTGTCCTTCCCTGCCCTGCCATCAATCAAAAGTGCGCGAAATCAAAATGTCATTTTCTGTATTTCCCGACCGATGGCAATTCCTCTTGTGTCGAGCCTTTTGGCAGTATATCGGAGCTTTTGTAATTCACTCAAAATGAATGGTTAGACGAAGAGATGAGTGGTGGTTAGATGAGAGGAAAGAGATCAAATTGGTTTATGACAAGGTGAAGTTGCCCTTTCGAACATTAATCGCGATTGAATGACGTCTATGATAACTTATTTATTTATTTATTTATTAACTTATCCTAGCGTTACAAGTACGAGATTACTTTTGAGTTATTACGCTAGTCATTACATATTCATTTCGATTTCATTCAGTTAATTGTTAATTTACAGCAGAGGCTTAAACAACGATTAAACATCTTTTAATGGTTATACATATATAGTAAAAGAGATTGTTGGCGAATTACATCTTTACAAAATTTCTACTTAAATGTGTCTCTTTTTTACTTTTATTTCATTCCTTATTGGCACAGAATTTTTATTCCATTGGTTTTCGACTTGATATCAAATTGGATTAAAAAATAAAAACATACATTCAAATGGCTCCGGAATATGTAAATTAAATTCTAAGTTAATAAATTAGTTCTGTTAATAATAATAGTTGTTTTCCATTTTCTGTACTTAATTTTTGACAGTGCATTTCATCAACAGATTGAATACATTTCGTTAAAAACATACAGAACTGGTAATTTGGGAGCTTGTAAAGGCTACACTCTCGCCTTGAGCTCCATGAGTATGAAAAAGAATATAACTAGAATACTCATACAACATATTCAGTAGAATCTGAAATTAAACAATTTGTATATTTCGTATACCATTTCATAACAAAAGCATGTTTAGTATGTATGTTAATAATTTCTATCAAGCATGAGGGAACATATATACTCCTACATCTACAATTATTTGGCTTGCAAGGGAAGACCACACAGCTAATTAATTTAAAATCCATAGCTACCTAACCGCAGTATAACAATGAATCAGAAACTCGGACACACAGGTGATACAAATACAAATTAATTAGTTTCCAATAATTTCAAACAATGCCAAGCCATCTAGTCAGCACCAATCAAATGTCCATACATATACCTATAATGGACGACCTATCGAGCATAAGTACAATAACTGAAAATTAATTGAGCAAAAGTACAAGCAGGAGCAAGCAGCAAGACCGTTGCACAAATGCCAGCAAAATGAAATGAACGAACAAACAATAGCCTTCCACCCACTACCCACGGACTCCCAACTCACAGATCTACACATGAACAACCAAGCCAAGCCACAATAGCGATGGCACACACGAAATGCATTTTAAAATCAAATTTATTACTCTGCATCGACTGACAGAAGCCAGCAATCGTAACATGCTGGCAACCGCAAGAAATATAACAATTTTACACGTTATAGCGACATAAGTCAGCCATAGGATGTTGCAACATATGTCGCTAACTGCCGAAGGACATCGACAGGAAGCTTGGGGGTGGCTCATCAATCCAAAGCGACCAACAAACCGCCCACGCAATCAAATAACTCTGAGCCATTAGGTTTTTTAGAATGCATCGAGGTGGTTGCTGCCGTTCATTTGTACGAGTGTATTGAGACATTTAGCTCAACTTGATGTTCATTATAATCCACTCTGAGCTGCCTGCATTGCATATTGCATGTAAGCAGAGTATTCCCCGAGGCAGTAGACACCACAGCACAGCACAGCACAGCACACTGCCCAACCAGCTCATCACCCTCCTCGGGCCCATGCCCAACAAAGTCGCACACTCTATTATTAAATGCACTTTTAATCTTGGCTGCCTCCTCCTGCCGTCTTGCAGGATGATTTTTCCATTTTGCACCCTCAAATGGCAAACGATTATCACCCTTAAATGGTACTTTACACACACAAAGAGTGCTATGCATTGAATGGAATTGAACCGGTGGTCGGCACTGAAGTGAGTTGAACTGTTTCGAAAGCACCCGCACTGGCACACCAAGTCTAGAAGCTGCCAGCCACTCGACTTGCTCAGGAACAATGAAGTGCAACTATGCGTGTATTCGAGGTTGTGTGTGTGTGTGTGTATGTGTGTGTGTGTGTGTGTGTGTGTATGTGCTGATATCACATAAAACAAGCTACAGATTTGTAAAGCTGGGTGTGCATATCTGCTGGATTAGTACGCAATGTTTGTTTAACTTCTGCCTGCCATCAGTTCCTCAAGGGAAAGGATAACAGAGAGGTAATCAGTTCAACATTGGAGTAATACTTTTGAAAAGAAGAACTCTCTCTTCGACAATTTGTGGTAAGTTGTTGATTGAGTAAACGATGGGTTATATGTACATAGAAATAAAAAGAATTAGGCGCGTTCGAAAGTAAATAAGATAACTATATTATGAATTCATACATACTCTTGGAGGCAGGATTTCATTGAGAATGCCAATGAAATCAACCAACCAAGCACCATCTTTCATTATTTTTTTTATTTATTTGTTATTAAAATATGCTCAATAATTATAAAAATTGTAGAAATAAATGTGGAAAGAGGCACTGATTTCATTAACTTGTTTCCCTCGACTGCTAAGCTAAAAGGGCATTTCGAATGTGATTTCCACTGCCCAAGTAGCTAGTGCTTTGCAGCATTTATACTCATGTCACCTCACATTTATTCTGATATGACAAACTTTTGATGTCATTAAATGGCATCTCTACCAGTCGCCCGCCGCTGGTGTCGATTAAATGAACTCCTGCTCATGCCGAGGACCAACCCAATCAGACAACCCCAAGTAACAGCTCGCAGCAGGCACAATTACACGCCGCAGACCCTAATATATTGTACAAACATGCGAAACCCGCGGCGCATGCAGGGGCGAAATTGTGCCTGATGGCCATACAGAGATGGATGGTTGGCAGTAGGAAAAAAAAAACAACAACAACAATAACGGAAAAACAGAGAATCTGGAAACCCTCCCCTACTGTCATACGTGCTACCGCTGGGGTTCTTAAAGAGCACATAATTGGTCTGTAATCTATTTTTGACAGATTGAATTTCGCTTTTATCTTGATTTTGTTTTGACTGACTTGGTTGTTGCTGCGCGGCCTTTAATCTAACACCATGCAACATGATTTTCATTTCAAGCTTAGCAGCCACTGAGGCCAATTATTGATACAAAATTACTACTACTAGCTCCTTATTAAATGATCTTGCTTTTGGAAGTAATAAGGTATTGTCTGTTTTTTTTTACATTTTAAAACAAATTGATCTGCCAAGTAACAAATATGTTCAAAGTATTTGTACAATAAGATTTGTATTCTGATTATATAGAAATTACCTGGTAAGTGGAAATGAATCACATTTGAAATAAACAACAGCATGCTTTTAGGTTTAAAACAACACACAAACTTCTTTCTTCTCAGACATAGAAGCATTTGAATGCTAAATGTGGTATATCAAATTATTCTACTTTGTGGGATTCTTGAGATTAAATAGACGTGCAGTCAGCATTCGTCATAGGAGCATAGGTCTATCGAATCATTTCATAAACTTGATCATGAACATGTTGACTTGGCGGGGTCTGCCGCAGCAGAATCATTTGATCCTTTACCAACGACTACATTCAAGAGTATGGTCTCTATAATCTGTTACATGCGCTATTGATCAATTAACTGTAAATAATAAATCCTTTGTCAAAACCATCGCAATACCATTTAAATGCAAATATTGGGTGATTTCTTAAAATGGTTTATTTTAAAAAAGTTCAAAAAATGACAAAAATATTATTATTTTCTGATTATTATTGGTTTATTTAAAAGAAAAATATATTCTCTCTTATGGTTAATATAGAGCCACAACGTTTCGAAGTTCTCAGCAGACCTTCCATACACGTGAAAAAATAATGTTCAAATTTGTTGCGCAGTGTAATTGGTATGTACGTGTATATGCCACCACCCAAGTCAAAACCGAAGCCCAAGCCCACATACAGGTGGGGGATGCGTTGTTGTTGTAGTTCTGGCTGCTGCTACTGCTGTTGAAGTGAAGATTTGCTAAATGCTTGGCCTGTCTATAGTTTAATATGATAAGTGGGCTTCTGTTTTGGGCTGCGCTTGGGGACTCTTTGGCTCTTTCGTTCGCTGGCAGTTGGGTTTGAAAATTGGTAATTTTAAACCGCAATGATTTCAACGCTTAGATACAGTTCCTTTGTTGATTGGTGTTCTGGTGTGTTGGCATTTTTTGAGAATGTTTAGCATTATTCATGATACAGTTGAAGTGTTTTGCATTTTGTAATAAATTATATTAGGTTGCTTCTCTCTAGGGCTTTGTCTAATCACATTCACTGTGTTTGCACTTCTGGTAATATTTCCAGAAAACAAAAGCAAAGTGTCAACAAATATGAACGCAGATAAGCAAAGCCTTTCTTATACTTGATTTATTTTAAGCTGATGTTCAATTTCGCACATGGATGCGCTTGACAGAGCGAGGGCTTTTCAGGTTTTCCTTTGAATAAAAACTTCTTTCGGGCATTACCGAATGCCTAAAACTTTCAGCAGGACCTTACCGTCATACAGTTTTGTGTGTGTGTGTGTGTGTGTGTGTGTATGTGTGACTGTGTTTTTAACCCCTACTCCGAATTACCCCTTACAAAAGTCAATTTTCGAAAATTGTTTGGCATGTTGTATAACCTGTAATTTTCACACCATATTCCAGCGAACTGCGCACCGCCCGATGTTAAACTTTTTTGTTATTGTGTTTTGTTTGCGAGTGTGTGCGTGTGTGTGTGTGTCATTTATTCATTTGCAATTCCATTAAATGCATTGCTGGGCGTTTACCGAAACGTGTGCTTGCGGCAGTTTTAAATAAATATGTTTGTTTTTTTTTCTCCGAAGTGAGTTGCCAACAACGCGTTGCCATGATACCCACTTGCCATTAACCAGAGCAAAAAAGTTGGAATCGACAACAAACAAACAAATGGACCAGTGAGTGTGCCTTTGACTGCGACTGTGGCAGTCAACTTTGTTCAATTTTTTGCAATTACAATGATTTTGTTCACATGACATCCAGCTGAGTGCCGGGGCTCAGCTGCCACCGAGCGCACTCACCGTCCTGTGTTATTGTTGTAATAAAGACTTTTCAGCGGTTTCCAAGGCATGTGAATGGGTTCGAGCGGTGCGAATGATTGTTTCAGTGGCCATAAGGCGGGAGAAGCCGGACATCGAGTGTCGAGTATCAGGAAGGGCTGAGCCAGCAAGTTATCCAGATCTAGTAGCTTCATTATTATATTGCTGTTATGAGCTGAGACTCTTAGTAAGTTAAGACCTTGTAGAATAATTTAATTATTAAATTATAATTATTTGGTTTTCCGACATCTATGTTTTGACTGCAGATGCAAATGTTCAAATAGCATTTACCAAAAAAAAAGTTTTACGTTAGTTTAAATTTTTCCATATTCTATGCTAATGCATTTCTAGATTGTGTAACCTATGTTTAACTTTTTTGTAGCCAATTTTCTTCTCTTCTGCCTAACATGCGCCAAATCGAACCCCAGGCTTTTTCAAAGACCTCTTTCCGGTATCGTTCTGATTGCGCAAAAAAAAAGAAAACAATAGCATAAAAAAAGCAGTAACAACAATGTCTAGTTAAAGAGGAAGCGTGCAAAACATGCTGTACACTGTAGACATTCAACTGCAATGTGACAAAAGGCTCGCTCGTTTATTTGGCCGTAGGCTAAATGACATTAAATTACATAACAGCGACAACAGCAACAACATCAACAATAACAACAGCAGTTGCTGGGTGGTGCAGGGCAACAACAATCAGCGTTGCTGCGTTTTGGAAAACGTTGCGCAGTAGTCGCAAAGCGTTTTACAACCATTTACACACTGTATCCTGTGCATATCCTGGGAGCGCAACTCGTTTTTCTCCGATGTTTTTGCCATTGTTGATTTCCTGCCAGCAGAAATGCTAAAACCTCCAAACACGGCCTCCTGTTAATTTGTAGGTACACATCACATCGTGGCACACAATGAGAGCCGCATCAAATAACATTTTTCCACTGTCGACTGCATATTTATTGTTATTCAATTGGATTCGAATTTATGTAAAGAACAGCACCCGAACCAGAACTCGAACCGACACCATCACCATCACCACTTCCATTCCCACTTCCATTCCTGGAACCGCATCGACTGCCAGGTGATGTACACGTATGTACGTGTATGCATGTATTTATGTATTTGACAATTGACGCCTAAAACAGGAAGCTCGTTGTTGGCCGCTCGGAAATTTGAGCGCTGAGCGCATTAAATTAGCCATCGCGACTTGTCATTGTGTGTTCCTTACGCCTCGCCTTGGCCTCAATTTGCACTTTTTAATTTCAGTTGATTTTGATTGTGCGCTGTGTGTGCGAGTGTTTGTGTGTGTGTGTGTGTATTTTGTAATTGGAGAGCGCTGTTTGTGGGCATTGTTTGTGTTATTGCATTAATTTTCAACAATATGGTGCGTAATGAGCTGGAATTTGATTATGCCAACGTTACAGGCCCATAGTTGTACACATGTCGGCGCACATGAGTGCGTGTATCTTTATATAAATGTGTATGCGAGTGCGTGTATGTGTATGTGTGAATTTTGCAATTACAGGTTAAGCGGACGCGCAATGTAAACAGCTTGTTTCATATTGCGCGTTTAAAAGCGCCATATTATCTGCCTGTTATTGGCATGTGGAGAGAATAGGAGTGGATAGAGCTTTCTGGAAAATAAAATAATCATATTTCAGCAAAAATTGTATATCGATATAATACTTCAATACCAATCAATTTACTATATTTTGGCCCGCGTAAACAATTGCAACCTAAGCTTTTTCATTGATCATATGCAAAAATTATTATTTGTATGCATCGTGCATTATTGAATCAAAATTTGTATTTATTGGCCCCCCCTTTGGTAAAAGCTGCGTACGCCTTGCCCCTAGTAACTCTTTTATACCGATATCCAAAACGAATTTGGTTTATATAATAGAGCGATTGACGCATTTAAGGCTAATTTTAGCTAAAGCAGAGGGGACGAGTATGGAAATGTCATACTCGCTCGTCTTTACCATTCTACTTGCTAGAATTTCTTTAGTATATATGTCTTTCTCTTTAGTATCAATGTCTTTCGCCTTTTCTACCTTCTACCTTCTCGAGCACTGGCATGAATGTTTGAGCAAAATATTGTCACTGCTTCATAGAACAGGCTATTAGAATCAACTTAACTGTCGGTCAAGCCATAAAATATCAGTGGTAAGTGGACAAACCAGACGTCGAGTGCAGTTTGATTAATGCGGTAATGCAGCAACAATAAAAAGCAAATGAACAAGCTACCTTTTTGTGTATGTGCTGATGAGTCTATTAGAGGCAACAACAACAGGATCATCAACAACAACTGACGCAATTGAAACACAGACAGACAGACGGGCAGACAAAAGTAACAACAGCACGCCCTACCAACCACCAACGAGTCACCGAACCACCCAGCCATCAAGCCACCGACCCACCCAAAAGGCGAAATTCACGCTCGCCCTACGCACCAAAACGAACGGCCATAAACATAAAAAGCAAACGAAACAAAAACCGCAACTGCTAAAAAATAAAGCATATAAAAAACTAAACAAAAGGTTATCATAAAAGATAGAGTGTCAGTGTATGTGTGTGTGTGTGTGTGCAAAAATTGCAGCTTGTTAAAAAAAAAAGAAGGAAAGCGTTTTCGGCTGACCAACACAACACATAATGACAAGGATAATGTGTGAGGAGCAGGCAGGAGACAGCAGACGGCACACAGTAAGCGCGATATGTGGAATAAAAATAAATGTGCTAAATGGATAATAAAATACAAAGAGCGACAGGCATAATGGGCAGCGTGACACTCGGAGAGGAGCTCGACAAAAATTCAAACAAACACACTACTCGTAGTTCGCTCACATAAAAACATTGTGCGGTGCCTTTTTAAGCGTAATTTAACTGTTGTGGCCATTGTACTTAATTGAAATGCCAACAAAAATAGATAAACATAATAGCAGTAGCCGGAAACATGCAATGGACAGGCATTGCTTGTTTTATTTTTTATAACAAGCGACATTTTGGCACTTCATGTACGTTGGCGTGCTGGGCATTGACGGAAATGGAGGAAGGATCTCAAATTACATTTATATGGCCCGTCGTTACAGCTGCCAAGAATTTCTTTGCGGACTGCACATAAATAAATAACAGAAGTAGCAGCAACAACAACAATGCCACAGCGACAACGGATTCAACTTGGCTCTAAGCTGCGCCACTTCTCGGCCAAAAAGGCTGCAATTAAAATAAGTACCTCGCCAGTTTGGTTGGTTCGTTGGCTTGCGAAAACAAAAAGTTTCCAAAGTGCACGAGCCATTCCACCGCCACCCACTCATAAGGCCGCAGGAGGACACACACTTATACACATATATGTGAGTAAGGAAATATAGTATGTATATGCCTGTGCATGATATATAAGCACATTGTGTTCGCAAGCTAATTAAGAAATTACTGCAGGCAAAACAGCGTCTCTATAACCTCAACCGAATGTGCCTCACCCTGGCCCAAGCCGTCTTGTCTGCACCGCCATTGCCAAAAAACGTTTCATGTGAGCACAAAAACAAATGGAATTAGAACAAAACAAAAAAGAGAGAGAGGCAAATGTGAAATGTGATTGAGCTACAGTGATATTAACAGAACACTTAACCCTCTCCTAAGTGCAGCAAAATCACTTGTGTTTTATAAGTTATAAGTTAAACTTCCAATATTGAATGAAATTTGGATCGATAATATTAGTGTAAGAGTATCCCTTTTTGGAGGATTTTCTAAAATTGTGAACAAATTATTAAAACAAATTTGCTTTTTCCACTTGCTTTTATGCTTCACTCATGGAATCCTCACCCACTCACTAAATCCTGGCTACGCACATGGCTTCACTAACTGCTTTTTTGCTTTTACCAGCCACAATCAATCCTCCTTAACGAACTTGATATCTGATCCTGTTGTATTCCCAAATCTGCCAAAATCAAGGTAAACTCTTCCAAATGTTTTCGAAAAACCCAGAAACGTTAATTTTTTGGAGGGACTGATGCGTTCGTGTTTTTCATTCTCTAGTGGAATTCCTGCGTAACCCCACTTGCATTTAATCCAGGGTTAATTAAAAGGCTATGAAATATTTGAAATATACAACAGCTTTTTAGCGAATTCTTTTCTATATTTATTTAATTACAAATAAGAATTTATGGGTAATCAGAATAAAAGAATATCAAAATTGATGAGAAATATATTGAAACATTGTTAGATATATATAGTATATTTGTATTTCTTCCAAAACAAACCGCAGCATGCTACGTCTTCCAATTATAATAGAAATGTATATAACATAAGCACATCTAATCGGTATTGCATAGCTCCAAACTTTTATACCGGTACATAAATGTTAGAAGGTATAAGTTAAGAAACAAGAATGAATTTCGATATGAAATAACACTATCTTTTCATTACTACAAGTATAAATAATAGACTGGAATCAGAGATTTTCATATCATATTGCTAGCTTAAATCTCTATAATACACTTAATTCTGTTTTTACACGATAGATCGGTTCCAGTAAAACCGTAGAAAAAGAAACCGTGTAAAAATATACATGATGATATGCAAAAATTAGTTCGTTATCTCTAAAACCCATCAGAATTAGTGAAAAACAAAGATTTATGTTTATTCTAGTAAATTACATATATAATGTGCATAACGATAGTTGTTTATCAGCTTTATCTGTTTTTATACCCTGTACCCGTAGGGTAAAAAGGGTATATTAGGTTTGTGCAAAGTATGTAACATGCAGAAGGAAGCATCTCCGACCCCATAAAGTATATATATTCTGAATCAGCATGACGAGAGAAATCGATCTAGACATGTCCGTCCGTCCGTCTGTCCGTCTGTCTGGATGAACGCAAGGATCTCAGAAACTATAAAAGCTAGAATAACCAAAGTTGGCATCCAGATTCTCCTAGGTCCCCCGCTACAGAATTTCGTCAATAGCGCCACACTTCAAATGCTACTTAAACCAAACTTTGCACACATAATTTATTTATAATTATCTACTGTTGTATACAATTTTATTCAATTCGGTCAATTCTAAGAAAAGTTATTAGCGAAACAAATTCTCTCCAGTGCAACCCCCCAAACTGCAGCAACAAGTTCGCTCTTCTTCTTCCTCTTTTTGCTGCTGCTATGGGCTCATATAACTCAGTGACGGAAGTTTACAGGGTATTACACTGTCGGGCTTGCTCGACTGTAGCGTTCTCTCTTGTTATTTATTTATTTTGTGTTATTTTGAATCGCTGAATTTGCCAAATGGAATAAAGTTGAGTAACAATATATAATATTTTTATTTTTCAAACCGTGTTTAATCAAACCTGTGTAAAAAAGATGGTGTAAAAACAGAATTAGGTGTATTTAAAATTCCTGCAAATAAGTTAAATAATAAGTTAAATAAGTCAAAATGAAAAATTAAATCTCTATCAGGCATATTTAGGTATTATTTCTCTAGGTCCGAGTTATTCATTTATGAATGGAAAACTTCCAATATTTAATATTCTTTTCTTTTAACTCACTAACTTTCTCGAACATATGAACACAAATCGCTGTTGGAAGAGGTACATCGAAATCTTGTCGAAAAAATAAGTGAAGATTGCACAAATATTGATCATAATTATTAAATATTCACATGAAAGTCAATTTGTTAGGAAACTGTTATGCTCCGACAGTGTACCCTACAAAAACATAATCCAGCCAACGGCAACCCCCACCCACCCAAACAATTCACTTTGCATATGAGCAAATGTGGCCAAAACAACCGAAAAAGACCGAAATTATAAAAGCGCCCAAAAGGCAAGTAATAAAACCACTCCTCACCTCCACAGCGTTCTTTGCCATGCAGACATTCAAACCGGAAAGCCCCCAACCAGCCGCGCAGGCAATTTTTATATTTTCGCTACAATTTTCTACCATTTTATGAAATGAATTGAGTTGGTGCCTTTTTCTCTTTTTTTTTGGAAGCGCATTTCCTTAGCGAAAAAAGTAAAGCCATAAAATCCATTCATGTGCTTAAATAAAATGCTCAAGCACTTGACTGCATCCATACAGAAATGGTGGGCGCATGCAAAAAATTCGTTGTCCAAAAAAACTGAAATAAAATACGCAGCCAGCGAGAGAGCATCGCAACATAAAAGGCTGCCTAATTTGTTCAGTCGGCTTATATAAAAATGAAATGAAAAACCCCTTTTCAAATTACACAACCTGTTTCAGATTGGGGGTGGTATGAGGGCTATGGCTATGGGCGTACCATTGGCTGCTTAGCTGCGACTTGTGTGCCATTGTTGCCTCATCACAAATTTATTTTAAGTGCGGCTGTCGGTTGCAAATATGTATACAGGTATACAAGTAAGTGTACTATGTAGTATGTGTATAAGGATCAGCTGCCTAACATGTATTATTTAAAGAAATCTTGGCTGTTATATGCCAATGGTATTATTATTTACACGAAACAAGAAACTAAAGTTCCTTTAAAAATCAAAACATGAGCGCTTTTTTATAAGAACAGACGATGCAACATAAGAAAACCGAAATAGACTTCCTTTATGATATGTTTAATTTATCATATTACGAATACGCTCTGTCCAATATATTTATTTACCTAGTAACTAACCGACTTAAGGGCTTTGAAGACCGTTTTTGATTTGAATAAATTTTGAATTAAAAAAGAAGATAAACTCATGTACCCTAGGGACTAGGAGCGTCTGCATACCAAGTTTGGTAAATGTGCGCTCAACCGTTTCCGAAATCCAGGCTTTCATCCAGACGGACAGACAGACGGACGGACGGACATGTCTAGATCGATTTCTCCCGTCATGCTGATTAAGAACATATATACTTTATGGGGTAAAGTAATATAAATAATATACTCTTTTTACCC
Source organism: Scaptodrosophila lebanonensis (assembly GCF_003285725.1). Lineage (NCBI taxonomy): Eukaryota > Metazoa > Arthropoda > Insecta > Diptera > Drosophilidae > Scaptodrosophila > Scaptodrosophila lebanonensis. Next base: position 16,427,371 of record NW_022060538.1, read on the forward strand.
TACGGGAACAGAGTATACAAATTAAAACCTAATAAAAAGTTCGAGGAATGCTAGGAATTACGGAAGTTTGGAAAAATCAGTAATAGAGGAAGACTGGGTTAGACTTTGTTATTCTAGTTATTATATTTTCTGCGTTCATACAAACAGATAGGCCGACATTGTTACATCGACTTGCCTTGGAAGTGGGTATAATAATATAATATGGCATAATAATTAGATATATATACATATAACTACCATTAGCAGGCATAAGAGCGGAGGCAGCTCTCCATATCTCCATAAAACCAGTTTAATTCGGCTAATTTCATAAAACACTTTTCCAAATGCATTGCACAAATGCCTATCATACAACGCAATAAATAGATTTCAACGCCCACCAATTACACACAATCGGGTAGATTGTAACGCCCACCACAAAATAAATAATTGTGTAGCTGCATTTATTCGAATGTGTCTGCGAGAGTGTGCATGGATGGCTGTTAATTCCAATTTGAAAACGTTTGTTAAACATAACCAGAAGTATTCTATGCATTTTTATTGCCATTTATACACAAACATGAAATGCATTTGCCGCGCACAATCCTGATTGTTTTTTTTTTTGCAATTTAACACGCGGCACGGTTACGAAGTGGCCGACTGAAAGATGTATGGGGGGAGTGGGGCTGGAAACATTCAACGCGCTCGACGCGATTAAATTGCAACAAACTGCACAATAAATGGAAACTTAAACCGCCTAGCCTGCTCGTGCAATAACAACAAAGGGCAGGACAGCAGCTGCGCCAGCCTAAGCCGTGCAACATGGCGGCAATTGTTGCAGTTAGCTGGCATTGTTGCACAAATATACAGCCATTTATGCATATGTACGAAAGTGTTTATACATATGTATGACTTGTGATAGCAATTAAACGTAAATAAGTGTTTCTGCCGCTTTTGTGACCGCCAACTTACTGCCTGGCAAAAGGACTCCCTAGCAATGGTTAAATGGCAAATGAAAACATTTGAAATGCTTCCGAACTGATGCAGAACCAGAAGAATATTCCACATAGTAGTCAGGTTAGTTCTCTTTTGGTTTTATATCATTTTTTTGTTTTTTTTGACGCCATTTTACAGTTTTGTGTAATTGGGTGGCCAGGATTGTCCAGTTATAGTAACTTGACCCAATTATTAAAAAAGACTTGAAATCACAAACGTATTCTTGGTACACTAGTTATCAGATACAAAGCTTCTGAAAAATAATTACGTAAATACATTTCAAATAATTAAAGAATTTTAGCGAACCAAACTCGGATTTCAATTTTCCTTTTACCTTTCTTACTGGCAGACAGACAAAAAACCCTATATCACTATAATAAAGAAAACATAAAACACTTTCTAAAAATCGGAGCTACACGTAACGATTTTACAAGTTGGGTTTTCATTTTGGTTTCATTCGATTTATCATTCTTCCCAGCGGTCTTTTCGGCAAGTTCTTGAACATTATACATAATTTAAATTCGGAATTTATTGCTTGAGCCCAAAAATATTATAGAGGCCTTCTGTCATAAGGTGTTTTGGCAAGAACCATCGTCCAGATTTAAAATAAACTATGAACTAAAATAAAATATTTGGAACCTTCTGACTGCAGTAATACACCTAATTCTGCTTTTACACGGTCTTTTTTACACCATTTTGATATAACACGGTTTGAAAATTAGAAATTTCATATACAAGTATATTTCTATAGAGATAAGGAACCAATTACCTATTTTTGCATATGATCAATATCTTTTTTGTTGTTGTTTCTGGAACCAATCTACCGTGTAAAAACAGAAGCAGGTGTATACCATTCGTCATACTTAGCTAGTTGTCTTATACAGTTGTCTTGGAGCTCAAGCAACAATTTAAAAAATAGAGGGGAAGTGTATAGCCTTGCATCCGTATATCCTGCCCAATATTGGACTTCAAAATATAACTTCATTGCGTCCAAGCCATAACACAGAAAATCATTCCAGAAGCTGCGCTATTCAAAAGTTCTAAAGTAAATAAAAAAAAAAACACGATTGGTGTTTTATTGTTAAATGACTTTTATTTTTTCTTTTGCAATTTCCATTTATATTTATAAGCATTACTTTGTATTTCCTTCTGTCCGCTCTCTGCGTTTTTGATTATTTTAACATTAAATTTGTATTTTAATAATTTAACTAGTTACACATTTTGAAATATGTTGTTATTATTTAGCAGATTATTTTACGCGTTTATATTACAAATAGATTTAATGTATATATTAAAACATAATTAAATATCTTTTGTATCATACAAAAACTATCCATCTATCAAAGTGTTTGACCAGCAATTGAGGTTTAAAGCAAAAGCGCATTAAAATTATGAAACCATAAATATTTACAGAAACCAAATCAAAAATATAAAAACAAACCAAAATACAAAAATTTGATGACTTAAAACTGCTTGAGCAAGAGACATTTACAATGAGAGGGAGGATTGGGGGAGGGGTACGAGTACAAGTGAGAATAGTCCAAGTGGCAATATTGCCTGGACTGTATCTTAAAATCAAATATATACAAAAAGGATTTAGGAACGAACTATGAAAAACTCTTCGGTTTTTTGTTTTTGTCATAGATTATGCGGATAGATGAAAGATGGGGCAGCGAGCTTCTGCCGCCTTTCTTTTTAGGCCTATACTCGTATAGTAGAAAAATTGTTTTGAAACCAATTGATGTGCAGCATTCATTTGGCCATTGATTCAAATACTCTTTCAGGCAATGCCATAGCTATTTAGTAAGCTTTATGGACAATGGATTTCTCATCTGACGCCTCCACCGGCGAACTATTGGCACTATTTCTCAAGCTTTCGCACCGGTCCAGGCATTTCCCAACCTTGAACGTGGCGCCTGGCGGTTTGGAAGAGAGTGTGGTCGCACAAAAATTTGCTGATTCACTATCATGCTCTTCGTCGGCTTCCACATCGATGGCAGCATCGTCTTCTTCATCCGCTATACCGCGTTCCTGATCCCCATCCGTGTCGCAGTCCACTTCTATGGATGAGTGTCTGAGTGACAGCGCTGGTGTGCGCGGCGGCATAGGAGGCAGTGAAGGGGATGGCACGGACACGGGTTTTAATAGCGACATGGGCGCCCCATTCACATTAATGGGCCCCACAGCCGCTAGGCACCCCACGCCCTATACCAGCGAAGAAAGTGGCGGCCGCGGTGGGCTGGTGTTGCGTGCCGCAGCCGCAGCATAGTACTGCATAGGATGATGGTGAGGGGGTGGAGGAGGCACAAAGCCCGCCGTGGTGCCATCATGATAGAGCACTGGTACTCGCACCAGCCGTTGGGCCGCATGCGCCATATTCGCCATGTTGGCAGCCTCCAGCTCGGCGGCCAGTTGCCGCTTCCATTTGTTGCGTCGATTCTGAAACCAAATCTTCACCTGTGTCTCGGTTAGACGCAGTGAAGCCGCCAGACCGGCACGCTCCGAGGAGCTGAGGTAACGCTTGAGATCGAAGGTCGACTCCAGCTGGAAGACCTGTGCGCGCGAGAAGACAGTGCGGGTCTTCTTCTTCCGCTTCGACTGGTTGCCATCGCCATGCGGCGATGAGCTGTCTGAGGGCCCGTCAGTGCCGTCATCCTCCTCAATTATTTCTTCGCCCTCGTCGTCCGACTCATTCGAGCTGGTGGGCAGCATGTAGTTACCGCTAGAAAGCGACCCATGCGAGGACTGCAAGTGGTGAGAGAGATGGCCAGCGCTGCTAGTGGGCGTACTAGCCTGATGTGGATGCTGTTGGGTGGCGTGTGGATGCTGTTGCTGCTGCTGCTGCTGGTACAGCTGGGCATGGTGGCTGTGGAGCGCAGAACCAGGTGGAGGTGATTTGCCGCCGCACTGGCCATTGTTGTTGGCGTTACTGTTGTTGGCACTGGCAGTGCTGCTGCTGTTGTTGTTGTTGTTATGGTTGCTCGAGTGATTCGGACTGAGCGATGTGGGCGATGGTGGATTTTCCGTGGTGTTTGTGGAGGAACTGTCTGCAAAGAGAGCGAGCGAACATCATCGAAGAGAGCACGACACAGAGCGCGACACAGAGACCGAAAGAGAGAGAGAGAGAAAGAGAGGGAAGAACATTAGTAGAACGCAGATATTATTAGTTGATTTGTAAGCTGCCCCAAGAATATGTTTGTGCGTGCATATGTATGTGTGTCGGAAGATGGGGGTAGACTCTCTAAGGGTTGTTCGACGACGCCAACTACCCGAGTGTGTGTTTATGTGTGTCGCTGCACAGATTTAATCTGCAACACTTAACCTCACACTTGCCTCGCTGGTTTTTTCTGTTTATTTTCTTTTTCTGTCTTTATTTATTTGTTTTTTTTTTCATTTTGATACTGCCATACAACTTAAAGCGCAGACTCAGTGAGCGCCCCGACACTTTATAGCCGTATGTACAGGCATATACATACATACATGCATATATACTTAAGTGTTTGTCCCTGTGTCGGGCTGTCTGTCTTCCTGCCTGCCTGTCTGTGTGCGCGCAGTGTTGGTGTGTGTTAAATTACCATTTAAAATGGCTGTCAGTTAGTTTGTCGATTTTCTTTTTATTGAGCTTTTAGTTTGTATATCATTTGAAAAAGTTTAAATTGCTGTAATTTGCCTGTAATGGATTTACCTGGGCGCAAAAAGCTTTTGCTCAACTTGATTTGTTTTTCATCACATTTCACATTTCATTCTCCTAACATTCAGGAAGACCCCCGCCGCCGGCTAATCCAGCTAGCAATGCACCGCATCAGCAAAATGCCAGCCATTCAAAACTTAAGGCCACTTTACATGAACAAATTTAATTGCAACGACTCTTAATGCCAAGGGGCCAATTAAGTCGGCTTATTCTGGAACGATTGCTTCAGTTGCCGCTGCAGTCGTGGCAGTCGCTGTCGTACTTAATACGTGACAAAAACACACACATGGTGAATCGGACTGGTGCATTTTCCTAGTAACTCGATACTCGATTACAAATTGCAATTAATTGAAAATGGCGATTAATGCAGTCAAGTTGCAAGTCGCCAACACTACATGTGTATTGGCACGCATCGGCAACTGAAACACCGTAAGCCGATACCTCTGTATGTGTGTGTTCGCCTAAGACATTTCCATAGCACATTTCCTGGCGCAATTCGTGCTTCGTAAATTCTTTGTGGCATTAAACGAATACAACTAAGTCGAAAAAGCGAAATGTTTCGAATGCCTTAAGAAATGCCTGACCAAGCGCATTTTTCGATTGCGCAAACAAATACAAAAGTGAAAGTATTGCTTGCTTCTGGGTTAAATCGCTCAGGCATTTGGCCAAGCAAGACGGGACAGAACTAATGAACATTACATTTCGTAGCTGCGAAGATGAATGCAAATAAAATGTTCGAGAATTGCTCAAACTATTCCGATTTATCATTAAACCAATTGCTCCATTTTTTCAATAGAAACGATACATACAAAAGCAACGGAATAAAATACTATGTACTGCTTTAATTGATATTATTTATTTACATATCAGAGAGGGTGTAGGGAAAAACTGATTATTAATATTTTAGGAATTTCCCGAGTGTTCCAAGTTTGGCAACCTCCATAGTTTGCTTTCTTTCTTCGTGATGGATGTAATAGTTTTAATCATCTAGCTATGCTGCTGATAAATAACATACTTGGGTACAGTGTTGCCGATCATTATTGAACGCATATGGAACGTCTATGTATGTATCTTAAAACCTTAAATGTTTGTGTGCCAATAACTAATTGTAAACGATGTTAATCAAATAATTCTAAAGGGTTTCAGTATATCTTAACTTCAGTAACTGGGGGTTTAGCTACATCATATTTTTCGATTGGCTTTATAATTAATATTGTTGAAAATACACTCAGACCTCAAAGTACGTATTGCACACACAATTTCGATGAATAGGCAATTCAAACAATTCCCAATCTCGCATTCAACTTACCATGTGTGGGGCTATGGAATGGCATACGTTGTGGCGCCCACGGCCATCCGGGCGGACATAGCGCGGCATAGCGGCCGGCTAGAGCACCCCATTGCGAAATGAAACCCAATCTGCAAAGCGAAAAGGAAGGAAAAAAGGTACAAGATGGTTAATACAGTAAATTAAGGTATGGCACACACATAAATTATGCATTATAATTGCGCAAAATCAAAACGGAAGCAGTGCGCACGGAACGGGCAAGAGTGTAAGAGGCCCATTATAAGTCCCTATATATGTATATGTATGTTGGCACAATGCCTAAGGCCAAATATTGCTTAAGAAACAAAAACCAAGAAATCAAAGCTCGAGTGGCAGACAGCAAGAAAACCCGACCAGCAAAAAGAAAAACTGCTCTGCGAACGACCCCTAAGTGAACGTTAAGCAACCCCATGATGCGATTGCCTTCCTTGTAGCCTGGTCGGCAGGCAGCCATAACTGACAACAGCTGCTGCAAGTATTTCCCCCAGACATGGCGCACACATACACACATATGCCAGCACATCAGTATTTGTCTGTGTGTATATATATGTATATACACATATATATAAACGTGTTAACTTGCTTACTTAAAAGCATCTTTATAAATACATTTTATTTATTTATGTTAGACGGGCAAAGTTTGCAAGACGAAACACTTTGCGGCGCTTATAATGTGTTCTATAGATATATACTCGTGTGTACATATAATGAGGGTTGTTGGAGACCGCTTATGTATATATATATGTATGTAGAATATGTGTATGTATGTGTGTATGCTTGTATAGGGTTTATTGTCCCAAATCAAAGTTTCAAGTCAAATCATTCAAGCAGAACTTAATGCGGGAGGTAATTGGCGGGCGGCGAGCAAAAAGGTTCTTTGAGTTTGGGTTCTGGGCATGGGGAGGACGAAGGGTTATATTACGGCCTAGGCCTAGGTAGAGGCAAGGGTGAGGGGCGGGCTCGTTCATATAGCGACGGATGTTTCTTGTTTGTGGCACTTAAGTGATTTTCTTATGAATGAGCTTGAGCTTCTTGTTTATTGGGTGGCAATTTATTTATTAATTTGAACATTATGGGCAAGTTTTCCAATTAGTTACGAGATTTTAGCCATTTCAAAACTATTAGAAACCAAATGTATGTTGCTGATTTCTTTAAATAAAGGGATGTAAGGCTTTCACCTTTTGCCATTGCACACATGATGGCGATTCCCTAATCCTTTACTGGGTAGATGGAGAATTTATTGAGAAAAACCAAACTTTTCACTTTAAATATATGTTTATATTTTTATAGTTCCGAGTTCTTAAATAATAATAGTTCTGTAATGGTAAAAAAAAAAAAAAAAAACTTGGGCTTGAGACTATAATGGTGGCTTTCTGCTTCCCACGCGCCCGTTGAACTTATTTGGAAATAAAAACACCTGCAGTCGCATTCCCACAAGTCTAAAGTGCCACCAAAGCAACCCCACTTTTTCATACTGTGGCTTGTCTGGGCTTGTCAATGACCAATTTTGCTCTTCTTGCCTTGCTTTGAGCCAAGTTGCTGCTGCTGTTGTTGTTATTGTTGCCATTGTTGTACGGGTATTTGTCGTTAACCCTTTTGACCGTTTTGTCAGTGACCCGTGCACAAGCAGCAGACAGCCGTGACTGCGACATCAACAAACGATGAGCGACGATGACTTTGCCGCTTGCATTTGGCTTTGATTTGTCGTTGTGGCAACACCCAAAGTTCCACCAGTCAGTCCCACCAGGGACCGACAATGAGCCGGCCGCTCTCTCGGACAACTTGTGTGACATTAACATTTAGCTGACCTCTTTCGTAATGGCCAAGGTGCAGTGCGCTGAAGAAATCAATAGCTGTGTGTGATTGTCTCCCTGTCTCTCACGGACGCTACTCATTGCTTTCTACACCCAGTAATGATTTTTCAATTAAGTCTGCACTTTGTGGTAAGCCAAAACGTCAGTAAAATGGCAAGCAGGCTGGCCAAGTTATGAGTCACACTTCAAAGGCTTCCCCAACACGCACCTGTTCAAACTCCTCCAAATCAGTTCTAATGGGTTTCATGTTTACAACGTCAATTGAGAAAAAGCCGCTTTTGTTTTGACCAGTTCGCGCACAGAAGCCGGCCAAAAGATAACATCAAGCCCAAGGCAATGCTCAAGTTACGGCAAAAACAGGAGGGAATAGCGTGGAGAAATAACCGTAATTAGCGCGCGCTAATTCGGCGCCCCAAATCAGCGCGTAGGCAAAAAATTGCGAACAGCTTGTAGCTATTTGCTTTACTAATTATTTCAATCAAAAAGCACACGGACGCGGCCGCATTTGTCTTCCGGCTGGGCAGTAATGAAATAAATACAAAATCACTTTGCCTCGGGCAGCCGCCAGCGCCATCGCCATCATCACCGCATAGCTGTGTATAAATTTTCATTGAGTGTCATTTTGTGGCGGAAACGGGGTGGCAGCCATGTTAAAAATTCAGCAGCATGGGGAGCGGCGGCCACGTAGCTGTCAGAAGTCAACGCGATGTGGGAGAGTTTTTGTTGCTGTTATCATTTTACCTTTTTTTTGTTTTTGTTTTTGTTTTACTCAGCTGGCTGGCCAATCCCATAATGCTGATGTATGGCCGTTTTTCGTTTAATGAATTGTTTGTGGTTTTGTTTTGTTTTCTTGCCGGCCTGTCATAATTTGTCTTGAGGGTTTCTACTCTATTACAAAAGTGTGCGCTTTGCGATCGAATTGTGAAACACCATGTTTTACAAGGGTATGGTTGGCCCTGAAAGCGGTTTGTCGTGCTTTTGAAAAGTGACTTTGATGTTGCCATAGATAGAGTGTGGCTGAAATGAAATTACGGACGGAACGAATATTTCCGAGCATAAATAATGTTTTTTCGCGAAGAAGAAAGTAATTGTATTGGAAGATTGTGAAATATGCATTTTTTGTATGTTGGTTTCTCATAAAATTATCCAATCTTACAGTAGCTACCCAAGCGTTTTAAGTAGTTAGTTAGCCCTTCCACTCCAATTTGCCCGCACAACTCGCCACTAAATAGGATGCAGCTGCCCCCATTGGCATTACTCAAAAGACCACTTAAACACAATCCGAATTATATCCCATATACCATATATAGCAGCGACAATTGTCACACGATTTCCAAGCGAATTACAAAATTAATTTAAATAAATGCTTAAATTCAAATGAAACTATGACGTGCCACTAGCTGCTGCATTTGAATACAAAGGCATGCCTGGCAGGCTTAAAACCGCTCAGGAATCGTTCATGTATAAAAGATTTAAACACGCTAATTGGCTGCATAAAGCAACCCACCAAACACACATAACCGCACACTCACAGATTGCGTAACTGTATTATATTTTTGACATTTCATCGGGTGTTAACACGATGTGCGGGTCGTTCAGACTCTCGACGCAACCGCAAAGTAGCCAAAATATTGAACATTGCAAAAGACTTACACTTGACTGACTGCACAAAACTCGACACGGAAATGGAAGAGGACGCAGACGCAGACCCAGCGCGGAGGCCCTGGAGGTGGCCTTTGTCATTAAGCGGGATTAGAGAGCGAGTGAGTAGAGTAAATATTAGTATAGAGCGACTTAGTGGATGCGGGGTAGGAGCATGGAAGCGGGAAAGGGATAAGCCACTTGAAAAATTGTGACATTTGCGTTGGGCGCAATATTAGTTTTTCAAAACGCCACGGGAAGCCAAGGGAATGACACGTGGCGGACTCATTCTTATAGCCTGATGCAGGAAAAAGAAGTCAACACTGTCCGTAGAATCAAATAACAATTAGAAATCAGAAAATGCTGATATTATCACAAAATGGAAAAGTGGAAAAGCGCATGCACGCCGCTTGTGTTTTTAGCAACTGAAACATTTGCAACGCCCTAATGGACGCGCCTCCGAGCGACCGTCGAGTCAAATTGCGGCCATAGAAATACTTGGCATATCATCTAGATAAAAATGCAGCACAGGACATGCCGCCAAGGGCCCTAAATCAAAAGCAATTCACCATTAAATGACGCAGCGAGTTAATCCCTTTTGATAGATAAGATTTGCGAGTGAGTGAGTGAATGAATGGATGAGTCAGTGATTTAATGAAAGGGACAAAAATAGACCATTCCATTGTAATTATGTGCTTTATAATTATATTGTCAGCGAGTACTTTTGCGTCATCTTTAAGCGCACAATTTCCGCTCCTGTGGCTTGGCACCCTTTGCGCCCTGCCAGTACCAGTACTTTGTTGGTCGAGCCAAGCATATCGAATTACAACGCTTATATGCATTTTTTCCTCCTCTATAATTAAGCTGCAATAAAAAAAGTTGAAATAAATAAAAGTTCTACAGTAGCAGCCACCACTAATTAAAAAATGAATTCCAGGCATAACTGTCAAAATACTCTGGCCAGTCTGGAGAAAGTCGCATTATAGTAAGTAGCCAAAAAACAAAAATATACATTTTAAACGATCACTCAGCATTTTGTGCACGCTTGAATTAATCATTTTGTAGCTGACTACTCGTGCCTCGGACTCCAGAGAGGAGAAAACAGTCCCCGAATGGGTAGTTTTCGATGATCAACTGATAAGCGTGTCACATAGGCAGCCACACGTCAAATGTCAGCTGTAAGCGCCAAACAGCAGGAGTCAACACTTGGCGAGGGCGACGATCCTTAATTGGGGTAACCAACGACCACAGCACGCGACCCTCGCAAACAGGACTCGAGCTCTCTACTGAGCTTATCGCTCGATCACACGAACGTACGAACGTACGCGTAAATGAAATGAAAATGATCATTATTAGGCAGCAATGAGGACAGGCCGGCCAAACAGAAAGTCCATGCATACAACGGAACATAAAATAAAAGTGCAACATTTTTTTAATTCAACACACGCGTTAATCGGCCAACGTAATTCGATCTCTGGGTCTGGCATTGCCTCGGCATATTTAAATTCAGGTTAAGTGGGGCAGCCCAACTGGCTTTGGAATTCATTAATAAACTATATCACATGTATGTGTGTGCATGTGTGTGTGTGTATGTAGGTGGCTGTCCCTGTAGGTCAGTTTCATCAAAAACGAAAAATGTATTCATAACTCTATGCATTGTCTGTCAAAATGTGTTTCATGCATGCATTGAATTTCATTTATTTCGTAATACGATATATTGGTCAATTGTATGGCATTATGCCGATATGGCCAATGCAGTAAATCGATTTTATTCACTGACAGCTGTAACGTATAAATTAAACATTAACAATCAAACGAATTGAACAAAAGTGCCACTAATTATTTTATATTGTAGAATCTAATACAAGTCCTAGTATAGCCCACCACATTTTATATGTTGTAATCAATTGGAAAAATAAATGCTAACTATACTCGCGTTTCCTATATTTTTGGCAAGAAGTGTTTCTTAACTTTATCAAATATCAAAAATACTACACTGAAATAATGTATCGTAGATAAACACCAAATTTCAATCAATTTCCGCAGCTCCAATGGTGTTTAGTCTATCAAATAAAACTGAAGAAGCCGCTTACTTTAAATGAGAAAAGTAATGTTTCAAGAACATTATAGTGAATTCTACTTTACGAACTCAATTTATATTGAAAAGTAAACTGTGGCTATTAACTCCACTTAAAACTGTTCTCTTGAGTAGTTCAGCTCAGAACAGAGACGCTATTTTATCTTCTATTCAGCATCTCGTTTGTTAGATTATCCTTTTCATATGACCCACTTGACGTATCCTGTAACATTGGCTTGATATTGGAAAATGTCCATTAAATGTCTTATCACAAGGGCACGAAAAACATCTACATAAACAATAAATACTTCAACCACGGACAATACTGAAGAGGAATCGTATGTTTTTCCTTTGAAGAGATTTGTGTCACCTCAGGCACAGTTTCGTTTTCGATTGAATAGCTCAGAGATTATATAAAAATTTACTCAATACACGAAGTAGAAACAATACAGAAACAGGTCACAGGCAAGTGCAATTTTGGCCGCTTAGGTGTATTGAAGAATGAACGACCGCTTGACTTTTTGGTTTTAAGTTCGGAAACACAAACCGAAAGACAATACTCTGGCGTAAGCTGGCTTATAGTTGTGCCTAAGCCGAAGGAGTGCTGAGCGAACCTTTGCTCTCGAAGGACGAGTACAACGTAGTTACTAAGCTCTATTTAGGACCGTTTACATATATCCTTTTTTCATAAAATTATCAAATAAATTTACAAAATGAAATAGAGATTGATTTACTGATGATTTACTAAGAAATGTTTGGCACTGAAATCGAAGCGCAAACAAAAAAGTTTGCATTCTTTTTATCACTAAACATAGAATTTCTACTTAAATTCAATAAATATTCTTCAGGCTTCTAGGTTTGATCTAGTCGAAGTTTCTCTAGTGTGGCACCAGAACTTAGAATGTTGTTCCAGCACACAAATTTTAAAACACCTGGGTGCTATTCCGAAAAATCCAAAATTTCACGAATAACGAAATATTTGTATCTGCAGCCAAATAACATACAAGTATATCGAGCGATCAGAACTCACGATTTAAAATCTCTTTAGGATGCTTAGGAATGCTTGGGAATCGAAGAACATCTAGATAGGTAATGGCATGTGAGGATCCTCTTCCACTTACCTTGAGAGCATGGCCGCATCCTGGGGTCCACCTGTGCCGGGTTGCGGCAGCTGTGGAATGGGCGTAATCAGTGTGGCGCCGTTCTTTTTTGCTGGCTCGCTGCGACTCAGGATGCTGGAGATGGAGAAGCTGGTGAAACCATTGGAGCCCGTTGTGGCCTTGTTGCCATTGCTGCTGGCATTACTGTCGTTGCTGTTCGCACTGGCAGCTGCAGCTGCCGCCGAGCACGTCGTCGCAGCATTGTTGTGATTCAATGCCTTGCTATTGTTGTTATTGATGTTGATGCCATGACTGAGGTCCTCCATACTGCCACCATTGCGTTCTGGCGACTTGGGCGCCATGGCAGCCATGGCCGGTGGACTTAGGCGTTCCGCATGCTGCACTGCAGCTGCTGCTGGCGCCACCGCGTGCTGCAGGAGCGCAGGATGTGCGGCATGTGCCGGATGCAGGTGTCCGAAGCTGTGCAGGGCATGATGTAGCGCCACCGGGTGACCGCTCAGAGTGCTTAGATGATGCTGGAGGTGATGATGCAACACCGTTGGTGGCACTGCACCATTGGGACTGTGATAGTGTTGAGCGGCACTTGAGGAGGTGGGCGTGCCAGCCGCTGTAGTAGGTGTCGAGCGTGTTGGCGTGGGCGGTGTACTGCCGTCGGCAGAGCGAGCCGGGGAACGCATTGGACTGTCGCGGCCATGAGACGCGATGCCCACTGGACTTGGCTCCGGACTGGACACCACACTGATGTCTACTTCGGCCTCAGAGGAAGACATGTTGGGCACTCACACAAGAAAGAGCTTGAGTTTGTTAAGCACTGGTCTTCTAATAATAATATATTATTTTTTCACAAAATTTTCTTTAAATTGCTTTCACTTGGGTTTTCCACACAAAAGTCTCACTGCAAAAATGTCGAATATTTTTGCGCTTCGAGAAAATGTTCAGGACAGCCGCGGTTCAGCCGTCAATACGTCTGCACCGTTTGATCAACGTTTCGCATTTAAATTCAAATGCACAGTTAAAAGACGAAAAGTCCTCGCCGGAAAAACGGTACGCCTGTGTGTGTGAGCCGGCGTGCTGTGGTGTGAGTGTGTACGAGTGTGTGTGTGTAAAAGTGATCGTTTAGTGTTTTTATTGTTTCAGTCTCTGGATTTTTAACCCCCGGTCAGACAAGCAGCGTGTCGGGTGCGAGAGCGTGTGCGCTCAACTCAGTTAAAACTGAAACTAAAACTGACTGAGGTGGTTGGTTGGCTGGCTAGCTGCTTGCCTGCCTGGCCGGGCTCGCTTCGCATTCTTTTGGCCTTTGCGCTAAATGGTTTTCCACACACACACACGCACACATATATATAAATATGTATATATACATTTATATACTACATGACAAGGCCCGCTGGGAGGGTGTGTGCCATTCAACACGGGGTTGAGTCTCAGCTCTCTGCTTCTCTGAACAGAACCTGCACACGCATATTGCGTTCTCTTTCGCACAGGGGTTGCTCGCTCCATCTCAGCTCGGCTCTTTTGCTTGGATTGTTTCTATTTCCATTCCATTTGCAGTTGAATTTATTTTCATTTATTTCGACAATTGCGCTGCAACCGCATCAGCAGACACTTTGGGAATGTTCTTTTTGTTGCAACAACCCGAAAAAACAACCAAAAAAGTAGGCAAACAAAGAGTAAATAGTAAATTGTGCAAAAAGTCCGCCTGAAACACTTGGCATTTGAAACATGTCTAAGTTGGGGCGCTTCTTCTAGGCAGTCCTTCGAGCGTCGATACTGCTGCAGCAGATGCCATGGCCGGCTATTGAAATGCCAATATAAAATCAATCAATTGGCACCTAGCAGAAGGTCAAGTGTTGCTCTGTGCGCTCGGTTCGCCATTGAAATTTGTTGCCGCATATTGATGAAAAGTTTTCGGAGAAAGTGTTGAATGTGTTTTAATACGGAATGTAGTTGTGGCTAAATTGGTAGCAATTGAATTGATAGCGGATTAAATGGAGCGACAACCGTCTCTAAAGAATAGCAAGAAAGCATAGAGCAAAATAAAATTAATATTTATTAAGAGCATTACGGTATCAAACGCATTAAGCAGACATATACAGCAGACATGTTATGTTATATGATAATAGAGTAATTGTTTTTACAAATCCGGACATCCAAGGAAATCCAACAAAATTCAAGTTTATTCAAAGCGCAAATAAATAAATTCAGACAGTAAACATGGTTAAATGATTTATTTTTCTAACTTTGTTTTATGATCACTAAAGATCACAAAAGATTAAATGTTTTAAATGTTTAATTTTGCCCAAGCCAGAATATTTTCGTTGTTGTTGAATTTCATTATACACTAAATATAATGAACGAGTCAAAGTTTAAAACAAAGATAGGTAAGATAAAGTGCTGCTTTTCAAGACTGTATATATTAGGTATTATTTATTATTTTATTATTATTTTATTATACTCAAGCAGAAGTTTTTCCAGTTTTTCTATAATAAATAAGGCGGAAGACGGAAAAATTAGAAATTAAGTTATTTAATTGTATGTATGTGATTTACTTCTTTAGGTAAAAGCTAACCAAAACTAAAGGAATATCAACAATATCTGTACTTGATAATAATCCTGCACCTCTGCTTGAGGAAATTGAGTAGCTCTAACACAGTTTCTGTTTCATTCCAAAATGTTTCTCCAACACCCAATAGGCTACAGCTAGGCAGCCATTTTTGCAAAAGCGGGCGAGCGCTGCAAGACAGAGCACACCTTGCAGACGGAGAGCAGAACGAATTCATACACACGCAAATTGAAATTTTAAATGCTTTCGCTTTTAATGAGTACCACAGCAGCAACGCAGCGAAGCGCTGGCGATGCGGACAGACAACCACGAAGCATTCAAAAAGTGTTGCAAACAATTTACAGAAAACAAAAAAACCGTTATGCGAAGCAATTACACGCCAAGTAGCAAGAGTCAGCAAGAGCGAGCGAGCAAGCGAAGCAAAGAGAGCTGATATACGTGTGTGTGTGTCTGTGTGTGTGAGAGCATATGGCGTTTGAGAGAGGAGGCGTGTCTGCAGGCAACCAATACGAGTGCCGCATGTTTCGCATCGCGTTGTGCTGAGCGACAACCGACGGCAATAACTAAATACATATTTGCTGAGCAACGTCGGCGGCGACGGCCTTTGGAGGAGCTCACAGAAAAATGCGTAGAAATTCATGCGCAATTACATTTATCCTGTTTAGAAGATTGCTTTGGCAAAGTGCGTCTCAAAGTGGCTGCCAGACCAGCAGCCACCGCAAACTTTGGCGCCTGTGTGTGTGTGTGTGTTTCTTGTGCACTTGTGTTTGTTACGTATGTTTGTATTAGCTGGCATGGTCACCTACCTGCATATGTAAGTCGCTGTGTAACACATTTTTCTCTAATTTCCCTCTGTGCTTCGCTTGTTTTTGATTCGTTTTCATGTAAGATTTCTGCCAACCCGCTGAGAGCCCTGGAGCAAACACCCACCAGCACACACACCCTTGCATACAAACGCCGCTAACAGTTAGGTTCAAAAGGTGTCGACACTTAGGCGTTGGCCCACTTTAATTTTAACTGAATGCACAAATGGAATTTTCGTTACTTGCTGAGAGTCGCACACACATAGTTTAATGTGCTGTCATTTCCATTGTGGCATTGGCAACGAGCTTCGCTCTTACCCAGTACGTAGTCTCACCTCACAGTATATGAGTATAGATGTGTGGTGTGCTTGTGAAGCAGTTTCAGATAGATACGAGTATTGTTGTTTCTTACGCCGGCTTTGTCAAGTCTTTTTGGGCTTGCTTGATGGCATTAATTTTGCAAATTGGAAATGTTTTAGCCAAGGTGAATAGCAGAGCAGTACCATAAAATCTTCAAATGCCAACAAATTAATGTACAAGTACACTGTTAAACAGTGCAAAAAACAAACAAACAAAGATAATTTGGAGATCATTTAGCATGGCAAACACAAAAGCGCACTGACCACAACATTATTGTGGCAACAAATTCAAGAATTCCTCCCCCACCCCCCACACACACACACCCATACTACCTATGTATAAACAGGGGGGGAAAACGTTAAGCCAGCGCTGCAGACCCACAAAATATTCGACAAAAGCTCTTTACTTGGAACATTTAAAAGAAATAACAAACTGTTCAACTGTCGGACAAAACGATTCTACAACAAATTGCACTGCAATAAAAGAATGTGTGGGTAAACGTACACGTATGTATGTATGTGTACGTAAGAGTAAGAAAAACCATAGCTAGTTAGAGTGGGATGGCTGTGAAGCAGCAGAAGCCATCAGCAGTACACACGATAAGCTATAGGGCTTTCTATGTCACTTTGTCCCTCAGTCCATCCCTCTGTCTGTCTGCCCTTTTGTCGGTCTGTCGATCTGCCTGTCTGCCTGCCTGTCTGCCCGTGTGGGTGAAGGCAGAGCCCAGCAAGCAAAAACAAGTCTAATTGACGTACGAGCAAAGTGGGAGTTGCAATTTTCATTGACTCCACTTTAGTTAGCAGCTGTGAGCAAGCAACCGAGCTGCGGGCTGCCTAAAAGAAGACTACACAGTTGCGCACCGAGACACTTTGCGTATACTTGTTATAGCTTTTGTTTTTCGGTTAGTCGGTAAACTGAATCGAGGCATGCATACTACCAGGGCAAGCGTTTGAATCTGGAACGTCATGGAATGGAAGAATCAGAAACTTTGGTGACGAAATTTCATTTTCAATTTGAAAAGGAAATATGAGGAAAATATGATTATTTAGAAAAACAATGGTGAATATATGATGCTCTACTTTTTAGAGTATTTGTGAACATAAGACACCTATAGTTCTCATTTATAAGATGTATTAAAACTAATTTAAAAATTAGAAATACAGACATTACAAACACATTCAAAGACAAAGATTCTTATCGATTGGAGTATGCAACACCTTTTTTGAAACATTAGAAGGTATCAAAGCTTGACTTGATTATCCTTAAAACTTATATTTTGAGTTGTATTTCAAGTTGTTCATTTAAGAAATGTATTAATTTATATAACTAAGAAAACTAATTTAATAATAAATGTTTCTAAATTTACTAAAAATACTATAAAACCATACGATTGTATTTGTTTTTAGTGTTATAGATATTTTACATATCATAGAAACAGTCGTATTTAGTGATGAATGAAATATAGTAATATATAGAAAGTTCCTTTTCTTATTTACATATGGCTTTTTACATATGTATTCCCTTCTCTAGAAAAGCCGGTAAGTCTTTTTGCTGTATAATTTTTTAACAATTCGGTTGCCCAACCAGTTGCCTTGTTTGCTCGACTTAACTCCAATTAGTTTACAATCTAAGTTTTCGATAAGCTTGCCAGTAAAGTCCGTAGGTTTTTGTGGTAGCTCTCACACTCGTTTGCATAATGGCGCCATTTCGGCTTCAAATATGTCCGTTCGCTTTGCTTTGAGCCAGCACTAATGATGGACTGTAATATGACGAGATTCCTTCTATTGTTATTAACAATTCGACTAATAGGCAAAAAGCATGCACACCACAAAATGTTTAACAATAAACTGCATAGCTGGCGCTAAAAGGAAATGGAGTTTCTATCCATTCATCCATTTTGTGGCTATTAGCTAAATTTGTGACGCGTTTTTGGGCTTGTCATTGTCTTTATTTTCATTCAAATGCAAACAATGGACATCTAAAATATGTAAAACTTACACACACACATACACGCATATATAAACATACAGGCACGTAAATCCCCACGTGTGCGCGCCATTTTTACGTGCACCCCCACACGCAACCCCCACACCCCCGTAGTGCTCATAAATAATGCTTTAGACTTTGATTTAAATAAATTGTATTGCGAACAAGCAATATTTTATCATTTCTATAGTTTCGCGTGGCTCGGCAGCAGCAACAACTTCGATTCGATTTTCTTCTCCGTTTTTCAAATGCTTTTCTTGGCAAAGTGGCAAAGGCCACTGATTGAGTGCTACTTTAGGCACATAAATTTAATGTCACAGACATAAGACGTTCAAGTCGTAAAAGTATTTGCAACACGACTGACGACAAGCAGTATATAGTAAAAAAATATGTAAGTGCGTATGTGCTCACGTCTGTTTGCGTGAGCTAAAAAATTCACAAGGCTTCAAGCCCATTACATTATGTATATTGTCGTGTCATGCATAATGTCATATAAACCAACAAATTACTGTCCAATTGAAACTAATTTGGAAATGGACGTATACTAACTGGTTTCGCTTTTCAATATAATAATTATAAAAATTAATAGTATCACCAAAACAGAATTGCAAGTGAAAGGCTCCGTTAATCTTCAGTCAATTCCAACAAAAATACGATGATTCCTGATGGGACAAAAATATACAATTTTGTAAAAAAAATTGGCAAAAATTGAACATATTAATTTCAATTTCATTAAAAACATATAATCGAGAAAAAATAAGTTTTTCGTAGGTTCTTGATTTCGGAAAAATATGAACAATTTACAAAAATAATTTATATCATTTATTTATTAATTTATTTCTATGAAGAATGTTTTTTCGCTGGACAAAAAGATATTCCATTAGGAGTATCATCATGTAATGATATTATATATCATGTATAGAGCTATTCAGTTGGTTAGTAAAATAACAAATCTGTGGAAATATAATGCAAAACAAAAGTAGATTCATGTTTATACCCTCAACCCAAAGACAGATCGTTCTTTTGTATGAACAGCGGTAGCTCCGGAACCAAATAAGTTTATTTAATTTATAAAACACTGACAGATGGTAACAAGGCATCCTCAGGCGGCTTCTATTCGTTTAATAATATTTATTGGATGGATTGGAAGAATAACGGCTAAACATGTAATTAAAGATAGGCACCGTTGGAGAATGTTAGAATTAGACTTTGTTTTAAAGACTCTTTAAAACTTTTACTGTTTCTGTATTGGATTTATCCAGAGAGAGAGAAGAGAGCATATGAGCCATTTTTTTTATATTTTTTTATTTGTATGTATTTATATGTTTATCAGGCCATTTCAAAAATAATTGTGCAAATGCTTATCCATGTTCGTAAATCTTAGATGCCCTAAAAATTGCATTAAATCAGTAAGCAAAATGGTGTACAAATTTTTACTCATATTTTAATCAGGTAGCGAACGACTACGCTATTATAAAGTAGTCGTATTTTCTTTCCATATTCAAGTGCTCCACTGTGTCACAGAATTGGGGATTCGTTTAGAAAAGAACAATCAAATTCGCAATTTAATTAAAACAGTGTACAACTTTTCCAATTACCTGCACAATTTTCAACAAAATAAACAACAAGCGGTGGTAAAACGCCTTGAAGTTGGCTCTCACAGCCCTTCACGAGCAACAAGGACCTTACTAACAACTACAACAATAACACAACAAACCAAAGCAAATGAATCGAAGTCGAGCCGCTTTGAATTGAATTGAGTCAAATAATATCAGGTTCAAATTGCGGCTAACAATCAATTGACAGACCGACTGTCTGCCTATTGGTGTTCCTTGGCCACTCATAGACATCGTGGTCGGTCGATCTATTTGGCCATATCACGACAAGTAATGCTTCTTTTTGATTAACAGCAAAGTGTAAAACACACTCGCCCACATACACTAACATATAGTAAGCAAACAAAAGCAGAACATTTGCCGTCATTTTAATTTTGAACAATTATGTTGTATTATTTACAATAGAGAGAAGAAATCGATAAAGCAAACAAGCGGCCACCAACAAAGGCCGTTAGAAAGTTGGGTGCGCGTACCGCCAACAGTATAAAATTACCAATTTGCAATGAAACGCAGCGAAAACAGTAGCATATATATGTACGTATACAGAAGTAGTTGAACGAGTCGAGAATAGAGGCCATGTGATGCACGTGAATCGTAGCGCAAGCAACGCAAAGAAAGAGGCAGGTGGGCGATAGGACGGACAAATGATGTGCGACTGAAGTCCGATGGGTGTGTGAGCAATTGTTGTGCGAATCGAATCCTTTCCCCCCCACAAACATAATAAAACACACACAAAGTTGGACAAAAAGGAGAGCAACGGAGCTGCGATATCTGCCAGGGCGGCAAATAAACTCGATATGCCTGTGTGGCCAGCGCAGCGAATTAAAATTGACGGACGCAGTACCGGTATTACACACATATTATGGGTAAAGCAAACGAAATGAAACTAACAACAAAATAAAAAGTTTTACTCGTAACGTTTTCATATTGTATGCATACTTCATGCCTCAAAGTTATGAGTGTCAAGCGGCCATCACTAGCTTGCCGAGCCTTTTTGAATACAAACAAGTAGAGAAGCCAAAGTCGGGTATCACGACATTGAAATACTCTGTACATATGTAGAATAATAAATGTATGTATGTGTATGTGTGTGTTTGTGTGTGTATGTCTGGTGTGCCTTCCAAGTTTGAGTTCAAAATTCCAAGAATTGTGGGAGTTACGATTTGTTGGGATGAAGGGGGAGAGAGGGAAATTCCAAATTACACATTTTAGATATAGGCGATTATACGAATGGAAAATCGGGAAAACCCCCATAGAGGAGAAGCGTGGGGGGGGAGGGGGGTGAAATTAAAAAAAATAAAATAAACTTGTGTGTACGCTGTAGACATGAGGCAATTTGGTGTCTCTAGCTCTTATAGTCTCTGAGATCCAGGTGCTCATACGAACAGACAGACAGACATAGATCAACTCGTCTTGTCATGCTGATCAAGAATATATATACTGTGTGGGGTCTGCCACGCCTCCTTTTGCCTCTTACATTTTTCAGCTCGCGCACACCTAATATACTCTTGTACATTTCATGTACAGAGTATAAAAATACATTTTAAAAAGTCAAAATCAACTTGACGAATATAACATGTCGCTTGTCGCTTTTGTAATCATAATTACAAGTCAGGCATTTTTACATTGTGACAAGCAAATGAAACACTGAGGACTCATGGCAGACCTGTTTAAGTATTTATATATTCTTTAAGAGCGTTACAATTAGAGACTATGATACCCAGGTTCGTCCATCGGAATAAGTGCTAAGATCAACAAAAACTGAGATACGAAGTGATCTTCGTTTGCGCCAGATCTGTAGTCCTATGTAGTCCTTCACTATGCATTGTAACCAAAACATTGTTTAAATATTATACGACAGTTATATTCACGAAATCTTTCTCAGTAATATCGTTGCTATGACAAATATGCGTTAGATCTAGTTCTAGCATATGTAGTTCTGTGGGAGGCAAAATGGGTCACCAATAGAGACGTACATTGTATACCCTGTCCCGTAGGGTAAAAAGGGTATATTAGGTTTGTGCAAAGTATGTAACATGCAGAAAGAAGCATCTCTGACCCCATAAAGTATATATATTCTGAATCAGCATGACGAGAGAAATCGATCTAGACATGTCCGTCCGTCCGTCTGTCCGTCTAGATGAACGCAAATATCTCAGAAACTATAAAAGCGTGAATAACCAAAGTTGGCATCCAGATTCTCCTAGGTCCGGGAAAGGACGAGTTTAAGTCAAGTTTTAGTCAATACCGTCCATATTTTGAAAGCTACATTAACCAAACTTTGCACACAATTTATAATAATAAATAATCTACTTTTGTTTCAAATTTCATCTAAAGCGGGTAATGCCAAGAAAAGTTATTAGCGAAACAATTTCACTCCGGTACTACGTCCTCAAGCTGCAGCATCAAGTTCGCTCTTCTTCCTCATTTTGCTTCTGCTAGAGGCGCATATACCTCAGTGTCGGAAGTTTACCTGGGTACAGGGTATTTCACTGTCGGGCTTGCTTGACTGTAGTGTTCTGTCTTGTTAGGAATACTTTCAATTCTAAATGGAAACATGAAACATAACTTAATCACCTAGTTCTTCTCCTTTAGTGACTAATTTCTATCATGTATGTGTATGTGAAAAGGCAAAAGGATATCATGAAATCATCTTGTCGAATGTAAAATTGAATGAAAAAATTAATCGATGTGCTCTGATTTTATTATAATAACTTTATCGATAATAAAATTGGTACCACTCAGTTGTTTTTCCTCAGAAGAAAAGAAGGCACAACTAGTCCGAATTTCCTTAAATAAGTTTCTAGAAGATGCTTAAAAACTTGAGCAGATTGTTTTTTAGAGCTTATTTATTTATTATTATTAATTTTTTGTTATCAGTAGACATGTCGTACATATTTCAAAATGCATACATGATTATTTTCATCCTCCCGTTTCATACAAGCATCCCCCATATTACTGCCTTAAGCCTTTAGTGCGCCATTTAATTTTACACTCAATGCTCCTAGGCAAAAGGATCGCAAACTTAAAAGAGACCTGGGCACTTGAAAAATGATCGCGGATTAATGCGATTAACTCACAGTTGATTTGCAGCATAGGGGAAATAAATGCAAAAGTTTCAAATTCACTGAATGCGATCCCGATCCATGCGAAGTAAGTCGTCCGATTTTGATGAGAGGCACAATGGCAAACGGCGACTACACACAACACAAAGGCAACAAGCAAAAATCGTGCTAAAGTCCTTAATGCCGCTAGGATGTGCACGCACCCAGGTACACAGACAAAGACAACAAACAAATAGAGCCGACAACACACAGAAGCATGTGTGCAAATGCTGCTACTACGAACAGCGGGAGTAGTAGCTAAGACTTAATTATTTTATAAGGCATCCAACAACAGCGCCCTGGATCGGCATGGACCGCCCAGAGTGCGTGTCCTGCCGCCTGCGGTTGAGGCTGATACCGAGGCCAGGACTTATGGGAGTGTGGATGCGTGTGAGTTTGTCTTTGCTGCTTGCAACTAAATTGCCTTTTAAGGCCGCCCAAACCGCAATGCCGCAAGCGTCTGTATCATGGAAATATCAATTTGTCGTCACATCATAAAAAGCAGCGCAATAAAATTACCCCGCACGAGTGTACGGGTGTACGTTCACGCTCTGACTCCCGCACCGTATCCTGATCCGGCTCCTGCCATCTCTATCAAATCCCACATTCAATTTCGCACTGCTTTGTGCGCAAAATCCCCAAAGGAATAAGCGGCGCCCGTCGGCAAGCCCCACCCACACAAAAGCCAACCAAAACAAACAAAAGGCGAGCAAAAGTAACAAAGCAAAGGAAAAAAAAATGAAAAAGAAAAGAGGAGGAATCACATCGTAAATGGCAAATGCAATTCGCGTATTTTATGACGCGCCGTGTTGATGGCACAAAAGTGCTTCATACACACACACACACACAGCCATACACTGAATGATACACACAGTGGGACTTTGAGGGGGGTACTACGTTAAACCAATGGGCACACTGATAGTGAACATCAAGCTGTCTCCTCTCCTCGTGAACAACGAAGTAAGCTGAACAATAATAAGAGACAAGAAAAATAATAAAATAAATAATGAAGAACAATTCAATTATTTTGGCGAATGTTAAAAGCCACACAATCACAGACAAAGACAAAAAGGAAACGGAAATGGTTACAGAGACACTAAGGGAAGACAAAGATGGCGTGGCTGAAGTGGCACTGCATTTGTTTAGCTTAATGATGATGCATTATGGCTGTAAGACTTTTGCCGGGCTATTGACAGCTTTTGGGATCCTATGCGCAAAGTACATTGGCCTATCAGTGGATCAATAAATAGCAGCAATAGAATAGTTAATAGAAACAGCAGCCATGGATAAAATATGTACCATTAGGAATGTGGCTTCCACTGTCCTCAAATTTAAAAACTAGGGGATTGAATAATACTGCAGTCATAGATGTTCTTAAAACAAATATAATGTGTACAATGTGTATACCCTGAACGCATGGGCGAAGTGAACGGAAGCTCTTTAATTTCTTCTGGGTGTTTTCTACTCAGCGTTCTGACCTGTCGCCCCAATATGTTCAGAGTAAGTGCCTCCCCAACTTTTCTGATCACTACCAGAACGGAGAATTTTTGATTTAAAAAAAGTTTCTTATTATTTATTATTACGTTGAAAGACTAAGAATTTAATCGAAATTATAATTAAAATATTTACCTAATCTGATTTTTATACCCTGTACCCAAAAGGATGAAGAAAGTTATAGCCATAAATAAAATCGCATGATCTGCCTGCAGCTCTACCCATAGCTGTTTTTGATGCTGCTTTGGTTCAACTATGTGATGCATATATACACGCATATAAACACACAGAGACAAGATTCTGATATAAATTTATTTTATTGAAATTGTACATAAACACTTATGTATACGTACACATGCATACGTGTTGTATATTTTTTATTTAATTCAATTAATTCATTAAATTAATTAAATATTGTTTTCTTTATTTTTCCTTTTTTGTGGAGAGTACAGGGTATTTTACTGTCAGGCTTGCTCGACTGTAGCGTCATTTCTTGTTTTGAATAATGCGTCAAAATTTACCCTAGAGGTAAGCCTAAAAGCGTTTTTAGGTTAATTCGTTTGTTAAGAAAGTTTTTAGAATTATTTTGAGTGCCGAACAAAATGAAATAGGGCTTTTCATTTTCCAGCTTCCTAGATATTCCCATACTCAAAGTAATTAAACCACGTTTTAAGTAAAGCCATGACGAAGCTTTTGATTTTTTCAGCTTGCTTCTGGTAAGTTAATTCAATTGACCCTCCGAAGTTGCTTAGAAATATGCATGGAGTGCTATACTATATATGGAAACAGAGGGAACCTGGGGTGTGTTGTTATGCGTGAGTCCGTTATCTCTTATCATCATTAATATATAAATGGTCATGTTGACACAAAAAGGAAAGAAAAGAGTACATGCGGGTTGCATATATGACTATTCTCCTATGCCTATTAACTTCAATTATTATTTCGCAAAATTATTTGCCATATACCAATATTACTTATAGTTTATTATTGTTATTTCTTTGATCATATTAAACAAGTAGAGAAGCTAAAGTCGGGTATCCCGACTTTGAAATACTTTGTACATATGTGTAGAATAATTATGCGTGTATGTGTGGCTGTTTATGTCTCCTGTGCCTGAGCAAAGCAGTAACAACAACTATGTGATGCATATATACACGCATATACAACAACATCGGCGGGCACTACTTGGTCTTATGTACATATATGACTATAACTTCCTGTTAAATCGGCCTATCATGATGAAACTTGTCCCCAGGTCTTATAGTCTTCGAGATATAGGCGATTATACGAATGGAAAATAGGGAAAACCCCCATAGGGGGAAGTGGGGGGGGAAATCAAAAAATAAAACAAACTCGTATAGAATACACACATAACGCATCTTTGTGTTGTTTGGTGTCTCTATCTCTTATAGTTTCTGAGATCCAGGTGTTCATACGGACGGACAGACAGACAGACAGGGCTAGACCGACTCGTCTCATCATGCTGATCAAGAATATATATACTTTGTGGGGTCTGCCACACCTCCTTCTGCCTGTTACATTGTTCAGCTCCCGCAAACCTAATACACTCTTGTAAATTTTATGTACAGAGTATAAAAATTTGTTCGGCCGATCCATTCAATCGTACTACAGAATTTAAGCATTTTCAAAAATTTGTTTACAAAGTTGACTTACTAACATATGTACTCGTACATACTTATTTATGAAAACAGTGTAATAATAAATTTTGCTATTTTAAATGATAGTTCTAAAATTATTCATTAAGAGATAATGCTAAAATCGAGCAAAGCAGACCGTGAAATATTCTGTATTCCTCCTGAAGTTTATCGGGATAGTACTAGAGAGGGACTGACTCGCTAATAACTTTTCTTAGAAGTAACCGATTTGGGTGAAATTTGAAATAAAAGTGGAAAACGGAGTTTGGTGGGCCTAGCCGTCTCCGATTTCGCTCGTCTTGGGGATTAAGAATATAAGCATATACTTAATGGGGATGGAGACGCTTTCTTCTGCCTGTTAATACTTTGTACAGACCTTATACAAGGTGTGTTCCAAAGTAAACAGGACTTTAAAAAAAAAAAACAGATTTGCACGATCCAAAAGCATGTCGAACGAGTGTTTTAGCTCGTTGGCAGGTATGGCCGCCAGTATGCCGGCGCAAGCCTTTTGAATGGCCTCTACGTCTGCATTACGCTTTCCTTTCATGGGCAAATGTATTTTTCCGAAAAGGTAGAAGTCGCACGGTGCCATATCAGGTGATTAATGGTTAAAATGTGATTTTTGGTCAAACAATCGGTCACAAGTGTCGATCGTCTGAGCAATTTTTGGTCGTCAGTCAATTTGTGCGGAATAAACCGTGCACACACCTTTCGTAAGCCCAAATGTTCGGTCAAAATGCGATAAATCGATGTTTTGGAGATGTTTAATTCCATTTCCATCAATTTCAATGGTGATTTTTGATGAATTCACGCACAGTTTCGATGGAATTTTCGGTGATCATGAATTTGGATTGGCCCACATGTTGATCGTCATTTATGTCCTCACGACCACTTTGAAAACGTTGAAACCACTCGTGCACTCTGATACGGGATAGGCAATCATCGCCATAAACTTGTTCCATCAATTGAAACGTTTCGGTAAAAGTTTTACCAATTTTAAAACAAAATTGAATGTTGGCTCTTTGTTCGAATCTCATTTTCACACCGATAACACAAACATACTGACACTTAAAACGCAATAGCTTCACTTCCAATCGATGAAATTCTCACGGGACAATCGATAAAGATAGCAGATTCTAACGCACCAGTCGACATATAGCGCCACCAGGGGGCGCTAGATTCGAAAAGTCCTGTTTACTTTGGAACGCATCTTGTAGTATACACACTTACCCATTCGGGTAAAGGGTATAAATATATAGACATATCATTACTTTTTAAAATATTTTATTTGTTCCTCGTACCTGTGTTGGATCGGGCCATGACCAACCAAACTATGCATAGCTTAAGGTATAAAAACTGCTACTCATACTATATTCTGTGTGGGCAATAATTGTTATATTAATTCAGGTTATTTTATTAAAAATTCACTTACAAATTAGGTAAAACGAAAGTCAGAAAATATAACTTCATTAATATTCACCATTTGTTAACTCTTTTGCATACTTTTTCTGACGTACTTGTATTTTTACTCGATACATGCCGTCTCCAAGTCCAATTATCTCCCGAAGCCTTAACATACCACACATAAAAGGTAAAAACGAATTTAAATCCAAGCCGAACACGCGCAGCTGGATATCGGCTCGGTTTGATGGCGCGCATATCAAAATCAAAAAATGGCAATTTTTAATTGGGCACTCGGCATAGTTACCAATGCCCGTATACTCGCATTTATCTAGACAAACAAAAGCGGTGTGCACATGAATGTAAATGCAATTTAATTGTAATCCAATTTGTTGCCAACACAACAAGCAACCGAGCGGCGGAGGTAGACGGGCAGTAGCGGATACCTGGACGGGGATGGGCATTAGATCGGCTTAAGATATGCCCGCACACCCTTCCACAATTTGCATTCGATGAGCATGCACACACACAATGGACAAGGCAGCCGATCTAAGACGTTGCTATTATAAAAGTTCTAACGTTCTAACGTTTGCAACGAACCAAAGATCTTGAGTCGACTGGCGCCAGACCTAAGCCGTCGGCAGAAGCTGGCCAATGATCTCGATCTGGGCGATATACTCGTATATTGCAATTATGTTCTCAACTTTAGTAGCTGCAATTACCAGATCGAGATAGGCGGCCGCTCAAGTGCACAATTGCGGGATGGTGAGCAAGTTGTGCACTTTGTACAATTTTAGCAAATGTAAATAAATTAAATTTGTAAATATGACGACTGGCTCGCCCGTCTGCCCGGAGCTCTAATGGCAACCGTGAGATTTTTATCAATCAATGCCCGAAATCAGGCGTAAAATTTGCAGCAAACAACGTGATCTGTAAGTGGTTGAAAGCCCGCGTCACGTGCGCGCTCGTCTAATGTCAAGGATATGCTCTCGTTGGAGGGTAAATGTCCGGGGATATCCGCATAGTTTTTGTTTGTACACTTTATGGTTTCTGACATGCATATATGTATGTATGTACATACGTGTGTGTCGTACATTCGAGTATGTATAGTGATTTGTACAAAACTTGTTAGACGCAACCCGCAATCCACACCCCGTACTCCTCACCCCTTTCCTTGCCCATACCATTAAACCCGTACCCCATACCCCGCCGCTCTCTGCCGTTTCATTTCTTTGTGCATGGACGGACGGCCATGCAAATGTGGCGCGTCCCATTAAAATGAGCTCTGACAGGCTCGAAACGTTAGTTTTCAGGTCTCACATGTACGCCTGCCCCTGGCCCATGCACTTCCGCGCCCTTCCTTGCCCAAAGCCTTCTGTTTGCCTTTGTAATAAAGTTGTTCAAGTGTATTTTATAGGCATATGCTTTTTGGAACGGGTGTGTGTTTGTGTTACTTTTGTTGCTGTTGTTGTTGTTGCTGTTGTATCACACAGGATTAGGCATAATGAAGTGTTTTAATGCGTTTAGCCCGCGCACTCATCATCCAAACATTCTCGCACACACACACACAAACACACACACTAACAAGTAAGTACATACGAGTATGAACATGAAACTGAAGTAGTTGCCAAAATTCGCGCTATGAAAAACCCGTAAAAGGCGTAATGTAATTAAATTGTGAACAAAACCCTTCACGAGTTAATGTTGATGCTCTAATTATAGCACCCGCTAATTGCCACTCTAGAAGGCAGCTGATAATGCTATGGCCATTGGATTCTAGATTCTTCAAAAACAGAGTCTACATTTATTTTTATTTATTTATGATGATATTCTTTAACAAAAAATATTTGTACATGAAGTCATAGAACTATAGATAAGCTTTGAGCAAGTTTGGATTCATTATTTTTCAGCAAACCACAATGATTGAACAATGTGAGGAGATAGTGTAGCTTCCCAACAGTGAAAGAATCCTTTAAATCGGTCCAGTAGTTTCCGATCCTTTTCAATGCAAATAAACAAACAAACAATCATATGAACTGCGAAAAATCCATTCAAGTAACTTTTTCCCTTTTTATACCCTGTACCCGTAGACATGTCCGTCCGTGCGTCCGTCTGTCCGTCTGGATGAACGCAAGGATCTCAGAAACTATAAAAGCTAGAATAACCAAAGTTGGTATCCAGATTCTCCTAGATCCGAGAAAGGACGAGTTTATTTTGTAATTTATATATATATTTTTTAAAATGCGCTTACGGCCATCTGATCTAATGCAGAGATACTAGAGCGATTCCAAAATAACATTCTAAGGATAATAACTGGCGCACCACTTTACATGCGTAACACCTGCATTCGGAGAGACCTGCGCATTGCAACGGTGTATGAGACCACTCAACGTTTCGGGGACCGGCAAATCCAGCGGCTATCTGCACACATTAACTCCCTGGCCATACAGAGAACCCATCCCTTCGATCACGTCCAGCTATCATGACAGAACGCATGAATGAACAAATTTCAATGCTACCATATAATTTAATAATTGTCCTTCTCAATACAGATCTTAAATAAAGAATACAGATTTAATAAATATTTTAAAAAAATCCTTCCTTTTTATAATATTAGTATAGAAATAAAAAGAAGATATGTATCAGCAGTAGTAAACACATTGATAATTTCAATATTTATGTTTTAAAAATGGAATCAGGAAATTTCAAGTCATAATTTCAAAATTATATGGATATATGTAGTTACTATATAACAAAGGTGTTTTACAATTAGTTTCATGTTTTGAAGGGCAGGCCAAGCAGGTCCTGTCAAGGTAGTCTTGTCTAGAAGCTCAAATTTGTGCTGTCCATCCTATTAAAAATTTTTCGTTTTCACGTTCTACAAGTATAAACTTGGGGGGCTTACTTTCCAAATTATTTTTTTGTCTGTCCAATGTTTTTATTGCACCTTATTCTGTTTACATTTTGATGTTCATGCTTTGTACGTGCATTTTTTGGTTCAGTACGAATTTTCAGTATTTGTTGTTTTTTTTGTTGTGGGCGTTGGGGAGGGAGTGGAAAACCATTAAAGAAATTACATGCTGTTGACTCCTCTCTAGAATGTGTGTGTGAGGGTGTGTGTGCGAATGTGTGTGTATATGTATATAAAATGTATGTATGTATGTAGAAATATATGTGTGTGTGCGTTTGAGTTTGAATGCAATCGCATTGATGTTTAAAAAGCGACGACGATAGCGTTTAAATGTCTCGTTCCGTTTGACGCTCTAACTGACTCGCCAACGTTGTTGGGGCGTGTTTTTCTTATTTTGTTGTTGTTGCTATTGTTGTTTTCGTGTTGGCTTACAGCAAATGGGTGGCATTCGAGCTTTCTGTTTTGCGGGAAAAACATCAAAGTGATTGAATTGTTGCGATTGCTTTGAAAAATCGACAGTGGGCATGTAAAATTGTAAGGCACAAAGCAATTTGTATTTAAATTAAATTAAAATTGCCAGCATTTGAGTCACGAGCGAGTGAGTCCTGAAACTATTTCATGTTTCATTGATGCTTTTGTTCTTGTTGTTGTCATGCGCTTTGCTCTCAATCGCATTCACTAAAACACGCGTTCAAGTCTACCTCTCACTTCACGCTTTTGTTGCGACGCGCAAATGCACTTTATTTGTTGTTGCCTCAATGAAAATCGACCGCAAATAATTTTCAATTGCAATAAATATAAATTAACATGCACAGCCACACATTCAAGCATAGTAGAAGCACATACTCGCACGCACATAAGTATAGTTACAAATAAATATGTTTGTATGTTAACACTCGTATAGTATGTAATACTGTTGAAATGTCCATGGCTGGTTGCCTGCTCGACCAGGCTGACGCGGCTGCTTTTGTTTACCAACGATTGCCATTAAAATTTAAATCAGAGCAATTATTATTAATGGTCGAAAGCGCTTTTTATAAATGTATTCAAATTGTTGTGAAAATTGTGTGGCAGCCGGCAGTGGCAACAACAGCTACGATAACCGCATCGACAGCAGCAGCAAAAGCAACAATGCAATGGCAAGGCTATTAAAACGGAAAAAATCAATGGTAATAATTTTCGCGCCATTTTCATGTTTGCTGTTGTTGTTGTTGAACAATACGAGGGCAGATCGTAAAGTCTCAGACCAATTAACTTTAAGTCAGTAATTTAAACAAGTAAAAAATTTAAAGTCGGGTGTCCTGACTTTGAAATACTCTGTACATATGTTTACAATGTGTGAGTGTATGAATGTTTATGCGCGTCTATTTGTGTCTGTGTAAGCATTTTCGCAGTCAACTAAACAGCAACATCAACAACAGCCGTAGGCAGCGCTTGGGCAGCGCTTGAGCAGCGCTGCAGCAGCAAATATATTTATGGCTATAACTTCTTGTTAAATCGGTCTATCATAGTGAAACTTGACACACGGACACATAATAACCAATTGGGAGTATTTCCAAAATTTTAGTTCGAAATTCCAAGAATTACGGGAGTTAGAGAAAATCACATTTGCGGGATAGAGGGGGGAGGGAGGGAAATTCCAAAATATACATTTTCTGCGTATTCACATAAGGCATCTGGGACTAAAATTTGGTGTTCCTAGATCTTATAGTCTCCGAGATATAGGCGATTATACGAATGGAAAACCGGGAAAACCCCCATAGGGGGGTAGTGGGGGGGGGGGGGGGAAATCAAAAAAATAAAACAAACTCGTATAGAATACACACATAACGCATCTTTGTGCATCTTTGGTGTCTCTATCTCTTATAGTCTCTGAGATCCAGGTGTTCATACGGACGGACAGACAGACAGACAGGGCTAGATCGACTCGTCTCGTCATGCTGATCAAGAATATATATACTTTGTGGGGTCTGCCACGCCTCCTTCTGCCTGTTACATTTTTCAGCTCCCGCAAACCTAATATAATTCTGTACATTTCATGTACAGAGTATAAAAACACCTACAAATATTATTTTTTTCAAAAACTTTACAATGCTGTTAGTTGACCATTAGTAAGTATAATTGACACACAATTGTTGCAACAAAATTCAGATCAAATATTAAAGCAAAGCGCTAGGGAGGATATTAACAATTCGGTGTACAAATATAAAGTTTAAGCCACAGAAAACATGTGCGTCATTCTTTTTTGGAGGAGCAATATGCTCCATATGTGAATTGAGACCTCAATTTGGATACCTTGTGGTTGCACATCCATAGGCTTGTGAGTACACACACACATTTGCTGTGTGCTTTTGTACAAGAGAAATGCAAATTGCAATTTCCCCAGTTGAGTGTGGCGTTTTATTTCACTCTTTTGGATGGGTAAGTGCGTTTACCACAAATGAGCGTCCAAACAAACACCCCCGGCTCTACTCCAATGAGAATCCAACCAAACAGCCAATAATTATAATGCCAGCTTAATGGCATTTTACAATCAAATAAATTGCAGATAGCAAAATGGCAATTTACCCATTGCAGTCGCCCTTAATGGAGAGTCTGTAAAAGCGAAAGAGACGAATCCAAGTTTGAATTTTTCCTATAGGGTATCTATCTGAGCACACCTGCCTTTGGCATTTATAGCGGCATTGCACGATTCTCACGCAAAAAAAAGGCATACGATACTTTTTGTGGCGGATTGATGATTCAAAGATTGTAAGAGTCTGAACACTTTCTTAATTAGCTCAACTGCACTCGAATTTGTACAAAGTGTTAAAAGAACAACAGCCTGCGGAGACCTTCTAAAAACGGAGCAAAGACAGCCACACTCCCGATACGAATCACATTTGCACTCATTACAAAGCGCGACTCGAGTGCCGGACTAGATTTGCATCAGGATTACGATTACGCACTGCGAGCATATCGAAAAGCAGGCCAAGCGTTTGCACCTCGAACATAAGCCGTGCGTTTGACAATTGTCACAAATCAAGAACGCCTCGAGAATGTAGGCCAGAAGCACACAGACAATAGCGCAAGTGCTCGGGCGTTAAAGTATCTAAGCAGCAGAGGCAGAGATATCGGCAGTGGCAGCGGGAACGGTACTCGAAACGTAACAAAAGGTAAGCAGATTTGCGCTAATATGACGGCATCTGTTTGACAATGTCGCAAAGCGGGAAGGCCGGAGCACTTCAGAGCACGCAATGCGTGTGAACGACGATACCAACGACAACCACGCACATTGATCAATGCCCTAAGATGCAGTGGGCCCTGCCTGTTGAGCCCTATTAGATGTATTCGCAAAATAAACACAGATCGACCCACACGTTCAGGTACTGTTTACCTAAATTATGCCAAAGGTATAAGCAAAGAAGCATGACGACAGAAACAACGCAGACAAAGCGTCGGGCGCTTTAATTGGACAGAGTAGTCCAGCAGTCTGGGCTTAGCATAAGGAATTAGTTCAATGCTTCAGATTTAAAACAGGTTGAGAATTGTGAGTGTAGATGTTCCAAGAATAGCTGTTGAAGCGCAGGCCAGGGCTGTGAATAAGCAATCCCTAATATTACAAAGCGACTTAAGCTTCCACACTTTTGAATTGAAAATATACACAAATATTAATGCATTATGGAGATGCAAGTTCGGAGCAAATAATCAAGCCAGTGTGGGTGTCCGGCAAATTTCTAACATAGTTTTACCCATTTCTGCACTTAAGACTACGATTCTACTACCATGAACCATCAATCACTAAAGGGGAACTTATTTTATTGTCGATTTCATGAAACTACAATCCATCAAAATCAAATACTTATAGCCCCAAAAGATGTCTGCTCTCTAGTGGCGGGAATTAATTTGAGACACATATTTATTTAAATATTTAAAGCTACTTCAAAGTTAATAGAAAGGTTTTTTTTCTCTCATATTAACGTTTTCCACCAAACCCTTCATCAATTTCAAGAAATTTTAAAAACCGTTTTAAGATCGTGTATACTGTAAATACGAATATAAATACATAAATGTATGTACTATATATACGAACATACGGTCCGAGACAAGGAATCAGACTTCTCCTAACGGGAGTCACTCGGGCAACGATGTTATATGGAGCTCCCGTCTGGAACGAAGCCACAAAAACTAGGAGCCATATATAGTCGCCGCGAGTATGCAGCTCTTTCAGGACAGTATCAGACGACGCCACCCTGGTCATCCCGGGATGGGTCCAATAGACCTGTTGGCAAAGGTGGCGATCGGGGTCATTTCCACCACTTCACACCTCTACTATTAATTCTTGTTCATCTCTACTATTTACACTTTTTTCTCTTTTCACAATTAAAGAAATAAAAAAGAAAACATGTATGTATGTACGTTGATGTGCATACATACTACTTGTATATATAATGTTTAATTAATTATATACTTATGGGATGGATTGCGCGAACTGGCATGGTGAATAAGTACTATATACACAAAATGGTTACTCGTGTGACATTTTAACCACAACTTCAAATCAAAGTTACGGATATAATTGCAAAATTACTTAGCATTAGCTTTTTACACTCCGCCCCTGTCGCTGTGAGCGTTGCCCACATTATCGCCATCCTACATAAACAAGTTAACGACCAAAATAACAGAAACATGGACTGATGGACACTTGGAGTGCGCGGGTAATTTTCGCCAAATTACAGATGAAAAGCAGCGAAAATTGTAAAAACCCACAAACGAGCGCACCGGGAGCAGTCGGCGGGTGAGGGAAGCTGCACCAGCTACATACATACATATGTATGTATATAAATACTTACATGCATATGCATGTACGTGGCTGGGCGTTCGCTGGGTGTATGTCGATGGCGATGGGCAATGGGCGGGCGTAATTGCAAACATGGGAATTGTCTAATTGTGGCAAAGTAAGTGCGCGCACGCAGAGTTTCAAACAAAATGGTGGTCGGAGGGGTGGACAATGAGGGGTTGTTAATCGTGCTGATAAGCATTTGCATGAAGCCGAAACGATACAAAGGGCAACTCTAAATGAGTGGGTGTTGCTGTACTTACCTAAAAGGTCTGGGCGTGCAGCGAACGGTCAGATGTTTTGCCAACATTATCCCAAAAATGCGCTTAAATATGTGAAGGCATAGAACGCGTGCCCTCGCTCCTGTTTAGCCATTGTTTTCACATATGCATTTATGCATGTGCGTATGGAAATATGCGTGTGAGTGTGCCTATGTGAGCGGCTTCTATGAACAAAAATATCAAGATCGAAACTGAGTGCGAGAGCAGCGGTGTTGTATTGTCTGTGACGGCCACAAACCAAAGAAAATAGATTCTATTATTTCCTAGCTCTGGTTTTCATGCATGCGCTTTCCTTTTGTAATGGCCGCCGTCTTCTGTGTGTTACTGAGCTGCTTTTGGGCATTACCACTAGATTAGGAAACAAACAAACAAAATTCCTTTCACATGTAGAGCAAATACATACAAACATACACATGAGTACATACACAATTTATGTATGTACGTAGCAATGCCAAGGCTTTGTTTTGGCCATCGTTTTATAGCTTATTACCATTGTGCGGCGTGTGCAATGCGTGATAAATATTTTGCTATACTTTCAATTGTTCTCGCAAAAGTAGACAAATTCAAATGCAAGTCCAACGGTTCCTATCCATTGTGTTTGGGGGAATCTGTCTTTATATCGCATTTGATCTTGGAATTAGCACACGCGGCTTGCACTTGAAACATATTCTTAGCGTCTGCATTGCTCATTTACTTTATTTTCCCGCTGCAGATTTGAATTGATCATCGTTTCCTTACTTGAAACGATTATTTCTATCGATATACTCCAACCAGCTATCGATAGGCCAACAAGCACTGCCAACCAGTTCAAAAGCTCTCGCATGTCATTTGTTTTGTTTTTGTACTTTCATTTGGCGTTTGCTTCTCTACCGGCTGGTTCGTTGGCTTTTGTCTTCAAGGTGGATGTTAACACGATAACCATTTGCATATACTTGTTTTTGTTCTGTTTGTTAGATATAAATAAAACTTCAGCATGTCTTTCATTGGCCGCACACTGCTACGTAACGTAAGTTGAGATTCTGCCTAGTCTTTAAGTTAAAGACGAGATATTGCTACGATTACGTAATTTTTGGCATACCAAACGCAACTAAAAGTAACATGCAGTCATTTGTATTCTCGACGTGCATTGCAGGTCCCACTGCTGAGGAAAGCCGTGGCTGGGCAGCAAAAATTCGCTGCACGTTTGCTGCACCAGAGTGAGTAAACTATTTGCACCCCACCCACCTGAATATAAATGATTCTTTGTTTAGCTGCGCCGCTATGCACCGTGCGCGTGCAACAGCCGGCGCCAAACTTCAAGGGCCTGGCCGTAGTAGGCAACGACTTTCAGGAGATTAAACTAGAGGACTATAGAGGCAAATATCTGGTGCTGTTTTTCTATCCCTTGGACTTGTAAGCATTCAAAAGTGGGTTTGTTAACAGCTTTTGCATTATCACATCATTTCAGCACCTTTGTTTGCCCAACCGAAATTGTTGCATTTAGTGAACGTATAAAGGAGTTCCAGGACATTAACGCCGAGGTTGTGGGTGTATCGGTGGACTCACATTTCAGCCACTTGACCTGGTGCAATGTAGATCGCAAGAACGGTGGTGTTGGCAAACTCAACTACCCACTGCTATCTGACATCACAAAGCAAATCTCAGCCGACTACGATGTGCTATTGGACAAGGAAGGCATCTCCCTACGTGGCACATTTATCATTGACCCGAAAGGGATCTTGCGTCAATACTCTATTAACGACCTGCCTGTTGGCCGTTCAGTCGATGAGGTGCTGCGCTTGATTAAGGCCTTCCAGTTCGTTGAAGAGCACGGCGAAGTGTGCCCTGCCAATTGGAATCCAAAGACAAATCCAGCCACCATCAAGCCCGACGTGGATGAGTCGAAACAATACTTTAGTAAGCATGGTTAGATGTCAGTCTCTATTGATATTCAAGTTAAACTATTGGCACACTCCACACATTCTACCCGTATACATCTAAATAAAGCAAAGAACAACAGATGGATTCTCGTCAAGCGTTTACTAAATGAAGCATAAGATACAAAGTATGTGTGTCTTTGAGGTTAGGTAATATGCAAGCAAGGCTAGAGTAAAAAGTCACTAATTTTACAAACACTTAATTGCGAGGAGTCTCATCAGTTGAGCACTATCTTTAGCCCCACTTAATTTGATGGAGGTGGTGGAGGAGGCGGTTGCGCCAGGCTGAGCGCTGGTGGAGGAGGTGCGCATGGAGGTGGGGGTGGCGGCGGATAGCCCGCACCCCAGCCACCGTAGCCACCCGGATGCATCATACCCGGTGGTCCACTGCTCCAGGGTGGCATGGGAGGGTTGCTGGTTCCCGGCGGTGGTGGTATTAGCGGCGACATGGTGCCCGGAATCGGCGGATTCATGGGTTCGGAAGCCGGTGGTGGCGGCTGCGGTGCGCTCATCCAGGGCATAAGTGGCGGCGGCATAGGTGGCGGCGCTTGAACCACCGGTGGTGTGGGCACATATGCAGACATGCCCATGCCATTGCCTGTGGGCGGAGCTGAGCCCCAACCACTGCCGCCCATGTCGCGCTGATGGTCTCGCGAAGTAGAGCTTGGCGGTGATTGTATGGCCTGCATTTGCGAGGGTTTCTTGTCGAAAATACTGTAGCTGCTACGATGCAGAGTGGGCGCGGGTTGCGCATCGGCTTTAGGAACACTAGGCGGTGGGCCTTCGCCCAGTTCAGCCATTAAGCTCATGTACTCCTCATCGATTTTCGCTTGTGAGTCCTCACAGGGTCCCATGCCTGGTCCGCCAGCTCCTGGGCGCTTGCTGCGGCAGTCCTTGGTCAAATGACCGGCGCCACCGCAAGAGGTGCAGACGATGGTATTCGTGATAATTGGTTTTTCGGGGCACTGCCAGGACTTGTGATCCGTTGAGCCGCACGTGCAGCGTTGGATGTCGTTCTCCCGTAAAGTGCCATTAAGCTGGGCTAGCTCCCGCAGCTGCATGCGACGCAAGTCGTTGTGACCCTCGGGTGTCTCTATGCCCTGGCGTATGACATCTTTGATCTTGTCTACTGCCTTCTTTACCGCCTCCTGCGAAGGCGCTGTGATAAACGCATGCAACGGTTCATCTTCACCCGGCAAGGGCTGTCCATCCTTACGTCCCACTTTGCCCT
This sequence comes from Scaptodrosophila lebanonensis, assembly GCF_003285725.1. NCBI lineage: Eukaryota > Metazoa > Arthropoda > Insecta > Diptera > Drosophilidae > Scaptodrosophila > Scaptodrosophila lebanonensis. Next base: position 16,466,151 of record NW_022060538.1, read on the forward strand.
CCTTAACGGAACCCTTTCCCCGTATTATAATCTTAGCGCCCGTCTCCTTTTCCATAGCTTTTAGCGTGTTACCACGTGGCCCGATCAGCAATCCCACGAAGTTGATGTCCGGATACTGCTCCTGCGGTATGAGCACTTTATCGCTGACCCGTGTCACAGGAGGCCTACAGTAAGAAGTAAGTGTATAATACAAGTTAGAAAGGGGTAGAAGAAGCTACTGATTTAGGTCCCGCGCCCTTACAACTTTTCTTCACATTTATACAAATTGATGGCACAAATCTATAGAGAAATATTAGGTCACCGTGATTTTCAACTGAGAAGAATTGGAATCATTTCCCCTATTGCGGATGGAATTTTGCAGTAAATGTATGTCGTCTTAAATCTTGATCAAAACTAAAATGTACCATCTTACATCGACGCTTTTCTAAAACACATTTTTCTGATAACAGCACTACTATTCAAGTATAGTTGGGCGACAGTCCTTTGATGTGTCCATGTCCTATATCGAACCTACAACTTTGTATTCTGAATTAACTTACTTGTAATCGGCCGGTGGCTTAAATTCCGGATTTACAGCCTGCATTTTCAATATCAGCTGATGGCGCTGCTCTTCGAGACGCTTTCGGTAGCGGAACTCACGCGTGTTCAAACGCTTGCCATCTGAACTGTAAATGGGCTCGGGGGAGGGAGACCTGTGGACGAGAAGAAAAAACGAAAAGATGGCACTTTTGAAATGGAAGTGTTCGGTAGACCTGGTAGACGCTTTTGACTAGACTTAATGATCTTATAAATATTACATATAGAAAATGCATATCCTGTAATTTTCAAATCATTGATTAATCGTTAGCAAGTTTGTGATTAGAAATTCGCTGGAGAGTTGGGAAAAGAAGAATTTTGATTAATTCATTTGATTTGGTTTTCTATAGTCTAATTAGGTGGATCTCGGCTTGCTGCTGGCAGTTCGTTCGAGCACCTCTGTGTAGTAAATTATTCAATTTTTAAGTTTTTCTCGCTTGCACTACGAAATTAACGCTTACGGCTTAATGGGAGAGAAGAAAGTGCCATTATTAAAAATATTATGTTACGTATCGCCAGGCGCTTACATACGACACACGATCCTAGGGATCATCTAGTGATCTAGATAAATCGCTGTATCTAAAAGCTGTAGGTGCTTTTTCAAATAATAAAACTTGAGTTAGTTTATATTATTAATGGACGAGCGAATTCCACTCGCCAGATTCTGAACTGCCCCCTTACCTAGATACAAATGTTTTGTGTTTTAAATTATGATTAAACTTTGAGGTCGCTGCTTAGCACAAATGAGCAAATGAGTTGTGTTGGTGCCCAAAAAATTAGTCAAATAAAAATATATATGTTAAATTCAAGGCTGAAAACCGCTCAAATTTTCCTTCCATTTACTTAGTTGTATTAATTCGAAAATAAATCCAAATCTAAGTTTGTTAATAGTATTGGTTTTGACTTTTGTAAAAGTATGATTCGCCGATACCGGCGCGGTTTGCAGCCTTGGTTCAAATTATACAAACATATTCAGCTCTGCATCTTTGCATCTTTGCATTGCGTGCAACACAATGAAACCTGTACAGGATCATCAACCACCAGTGTCCAAATTCAGCAGTCACGCTTTGTTCACGGTCGGTTCTTGTCCGTTCGTTGTTAGATGCGATTGGAGAATGAGGGAGTACATATGTATGAGAGAGAACTTTTTCAAACCTTTCTTCCGGGTTCTGTGTGATTCCCAAATCACCGGTACGTAACTTGCGGCTGATCTCCTCGATTTGAAATTGAACTGTAATTAGAAGGCGTTAGAAAAGAAGAAAGAAAATCGAGCGCAACCTCGATATTAGTAAACGTTAAAGGTTGAAAGTCGATATGAAATAAAAAAGAAGATATATTAATAAAATGATTTCAATAGCCTGCATCAAAAGTAAATTGGGGTTCTTTGTGTTTCCGTTTTATAAACAGCGCCGACGCGTGCCTACCTAACTGGAAAATTTGTGGGCTATACAATTAGATTTGATCATTTGATTAGTTATTTGTGATTGCTTTTTCGGGGCATGTACGAGTATTCATGCCCTTGGGCACTCGTGTCGATTGTGTCACACGCAGGAATCCCTTCAAAAAGAGAATGAGATATTATTATATTTTGCTCAATGCAATTTAGTTGTGATGATTTTACGTTCGCACGTCCGCCGACTGGTTTGTGACCGTTAGGGGGTGTAGGTGACTGTGATGCCCCGCTACTATTTGTGGCTGTTGTGTTTGTTGGCTTATTAGTTTTGCATTAAAAACTTACAACTACACTTAAAACTAACTTATTTTCAATATATCAAATGTTAACTGGACGGTAGCCACATTACCTAAATAGGCTTCCTGCTGTGCCGGATCCAACGTAGAAGGCAAAATAGTTGGCATTCCTGGTATGAAGGTCTTATCGTTCTCTGTGCCACCCCAGCGTGACTTGCGCTTGCGTTTACGCTCCGCTGCGCTGTCCACTGCATTTAGAAGATTCAATAAAAACCAATGTTACAATTAAAACTAAGGAAACTCACTTGAATTGTCCGACGGTCCATTGCTTGTTGAATCGTTGCTGTTTTGACTGTTGAAAAGAGAGGCAAAACTTTTGTTTGCCGACGAATTGCACATGAGCTCTTGTATGGTTTGCGATAAATCAAAACGCGAATCTCGTGGCTCTTCGCGTATGGTTTCCAGTTGTGGCTGGCGATCAAAGAGTGAGGGTAGTCGTTGCTCTTGACTCATTATGGAGTTCATAGGAGTTTCGAAAGGATTCACGTGTGTGCGCTCACGGCTGCTACGCTCAGTACTGCGCTGGGGCTCCCGACTTCTATCTCGACGTCTGCGCTCATAGCTCCGACTACGCGAGCGGCGACGCCGATTGCGATCGTACTCGTCTCGTCCACCTCGAGAGCTGCTGCGTCTGGAGCGCGATTCACGGCTGCGATCGTAGTCGTCCCGTCCACCTCTGGAACCACTGCGTCTGGAGCGCCTGGAGTCCCGGTCTCGTCGGCGTTCTTTGCTGCGGGAACGTTTTCTCCGCCGGCCATCATAATCCTCATGATTTCTTGAACGTGATCGGTCACGACTCTCCCGACGACGGCTCTCCCGGTCTCGATCCCTGCTTTCACGATCCCGATCCCTAAAAATGGACTGGTTACCCATATGGTGTTAGAGCCATTGCACATCACCCACCTTTTTTTCTTTTCGCGCTCCCTGTCTTTATCCTTGTCTCGGCTGCGGTCTTTCGATTTGGAGCGTTCCTTATCGCCGCCACGACTTCGGTATTCTTTCTCATTGCCGTTGGAGACTTCTTTGATGCCGGCTGCTGCCATTTGCAGTAGTTCCGGCGGAGTCGCACTCATATCAGTTTTTTAATTGAGGCAAACTATATCAATTGTTGCAAACAGCTGTAATATTAACAATTTACTTCCTAATTCAACGAAATTTAAGCAGTTTCCCAAAGCCAATTTTTTCTGTGAAAAAATGGCGACAGGAGATAGTGTTGGATAATCCAGCAAGCCAGGGCTGCGCCACAAGATAAGCGATAAGAAATTAATAGTCATCGAATACTTCGATAGCTTATCGGTGTAGAGCTAGTCGCACGTGTGCGGTGTTTTGTTGTTATTTTCATGCAGTTTAAATAGGTGTGTTAAAACTATAAATAATGGGAGCCAAACACAAAAAAGCCAACGCCGATGTAGTGCATGCCAAGAAGAAGACCCAGGTCATCAATCCTTTCGAGACGGCAAAGCCACAGACCGCTAGAAAGCTGAATCCGTTCGATGTGCATGTCAACAAAAAGAAATTCGAGATCCTGGGACGCATCTGCAAGCATGACAGGGGAATGCCAGGGGTGTCGCGTGCAAAGGCGCAACAAAGGCGCTCCCAAACCCTAGGCAAGCAGTTTGAGGTGAAGCACAAGACCAACAAGTTCGTGGACAACCGTATTGGCAGACACTTGAGTGGAGATCAGCTCACAGATTCCGTGCTTAACGCACGTTATTTGGCAGATAAATTGTCGCAGGTGCGAACATCTAGCAAGGCAGAAAAGTTCAACTTAAACGATGATGAGTTGCTAACCCATAGAGGGCAAACACTCGAGGAGATTGAACAATACAGAGACGAGCGCTCCGATGACGAAGACGATGAGCGTTTGGACGGTTAGTATGCCAGATAAATTATGTGTGTAATATTTTTACTGAACTTGTATTGCCTCTTTAGCTGAATTCACAGCAGCAACTCACTTTGGTGGCGATGGCGACGCGCCTCAGGACCGGCAAGCAGCCATTGAAGATATGATAACCGAGCAGAAGCGCCGTAAAAATGAAATTGCCAAAGAAAAAGATGAGGTGTATGACTTGACAGAGAGATTGGATGCCAACTACAAGGAATTAATATCACTGGTGGGCCAAACTTCGAAGGAACAGATGCGTGAGAAACCACCTATGGACTCGTACGACAGGGCGATAAAGGAAATGACTTTCGATCGCCGAGGAACTGTTACAGACAAACTAATAAAACCCGAGGACCTTGCCAAGCAGGAGGCTGCTCGTCTGGAGAAACTGGAAAATGAACGGCTGCGGCGCATGAATGCCGACGGTGAGGAGGAAACCTCGAACGTGCAGCCGAAACACCGTTCTGCTGATGATTTGGACGACAGCTACTTTGTGGCAGGACTGGACGATGAGGACACGACGCTAGCCTATGACCAGGACGGAAAACTGTGTACGCACTCAAACTTCGATGGAGAAAGTGGAACAAATAAACGCGACAAGGAAGTGAATGATAGCGATGACGACATCGAAGAAGAGGAGAAGGATGATAGTGATGATAGCAGTGAATCTGATGTGGATAATCTCAGTGATCTTAAAGAGTCCGACAGCGACTCCGAGCAAGAATTATTGCCGCAGACGCCAAAGGAGAAAAAGCCGCAGAAATCAAATGAACCAGCCTCGCTTGACACCTCTATACCCTTTACCATAAAAATGCCCAAAACATACGATAATTTCACGCAACTTCTAAATAAACGGTCAGTGGAGCAGCAGGCCACCATAGTAGAGCGGATTATGAAGTGCAATCATCCAAAGCTAGAGGGTGTCAATCGAGAAAATGTGATCAAACTCTACGCTTTCTTGCTGCAGTATATACATGAATTGTTTGAGGATGCCAGCGAAGACGAAATAAGTGAACACTTCCAGTTACTATCGCTACTCGTGCCACTGATGTATGACCTAACGCACCTCAACCCCGAGCGCATGTCAAATACGCTGCTTGACGTGATCAAAGAAAAATATAGCACGTACTCCAAACATCCAAAAATGTATCCCACTCTAGATACTCTCGTATACTTCAAACTAGTGTCCAACATCTACTCCACGTCGGACTTCAGGCACCCGCTGGCTACGCCCACGTACATCTTCATGCAGGATATCTTGTCTCATGCGCACGTTCGCACGCGTCAGGATATTTCAATGGGTATTCTACTGGTCACCATCGCATTAGAATTTGGCCAGAGATCCAAACGCCTGCTACCCGCTGTCTTCAACTATCTACAAGGCATTGTTCACATGTGCATACCCAAGCAGCCGGATGAGGTGCTCGAGATTACGCCACCTTTTGAGCGGAACGGACCCTTTAGCAAGCTTCTGGCTATTGGCTGCAGTGCTGAGAGCAAGGCGATCGAGCAGATGCCACTTCAAGCAACCGATCTCGTCACACATACACTGTCACTTGATTTTAAGGTGCGTGTGCTGAGTGCAACGTTAGGTTTAATAAAGGACGCAACCGAGCTGGTGGGCGAACATGTAGGCGCTACATATCTGGCGACGCCGTTTCTATCGTTACTCTCGCGCTTGCCCATCGAATCCTATCCTGCGTATGTGAATGAAAACTTGAATGCCTGCAAGAATGCGCTTGAGCAAGTTGCGACACGTCCAATGAAGCCGCTAGCACCGGCTGAGAAGAAGCCAAAAGCCCTGAGAATGCTGGAGCCACGCTTCGAGGCCGTCTATGATGACAAGCGACGACCCAAGATGACCAAGGAGAAGGAAGAGCGCGCGAAGTTGCTACAAAAAATCAAACGCGAAAAGAAAGGCGCCATACGTGAAATACGCCGCGATACTGTATATCTCCAAGAACTGCGCATTAAAAAGCAGCTACAAAGGTTAGTGACCATTAACAGCAATCTCCTAAGGTGTGTTTGTTTGAATTTAAATAAAAAATTATTTTACATTTCAGCGATAATGAGCGCAAGGAGAAGGTCAAACGTATCTACCAAGAGGCTGCCATACAACAAGGCGAGCTCAATGAGTTGGCCCGCGCTAACAAACGCAAAAAGTTCTAGACCTGCGGCTGCTGAAGTTTTTATTTATAAAAGCTTAATGTGGGATTCTTTAGGCTTTTTAAGATCCACAATCCAAATATTTCGAATATTGTGGATTACTATGTAATAGCTTAAGTCGGAATGTATTATAATAGAGACATATATATACATGTTTTATTGCAATGTTGCAATGCGGCTCTTTCAGAAGTCGAAAGAGAAAGACTATTAAACTTCAATTATTTAGTTGGAAATTTGTGGGCTTCTTATATTTTAAATTACTCTGTAGATCATGGCGCATCTTATTTGGAAAGTTATTAGTTTTCAGTGAGCCCCGCTGCCAAAAACAATGAGTATGTTTATATTTTTACAGTTAACGACTGACATTGATTTATTTTATTAATGTTGTAGAAAGTATATTAATGATCACACTCTTTTTGGTTTTGTGTGTTTTTTACAGTCTTTGGAAAACACGTTCAGACAATTTTTAAAAACGAAGTTAGCTTGCTTAAATATTAAATTAGGATGATTGTTTTCTTTGCCGAATAATTTTACTATATCTTTGTTTTAATTCAATCTCGAGTATATTCAGCAAAACATTGCTGCAAACTATAAAACTGTTTAACATTTTTCTACCGTTTGGAATTTCCATTTTCCGATTAATAATTTGAATAATTAATAATAATATTCTTAACCTAGGGGGTCTAAGAAACATAAAACTATTTGCCCGATATCTCGCGGCAACGTAACGCCGCAGCTTCCACCGCTCCCGCAACCGCCGCACGAAAACCTGCAAGAGATAGATTATCGCTGCCTTATCAAACTTCCAATAACAAAACCATTTCCTTACCCGATCGTTCTAAATGCTTCAAGGCCGCCGCTGTTGATCCAGCGGGACTGGTAACATTGTCTTTCAGCACGCCCGGGTGCACGCCACACTCACGGACCATGTGGCCAGCACCGAACACAGTCTGCGCCGCTAACCGATACGCCATGTCTCGAGGCATGCCCATGTGGACGGCTCCATCGGCCAGCGCCTCAATCATCACAAACACATAGGCTGGCCCACTTCCACTCAGTGCAGTCACTGTGTCCAGTTGCGATTCGTCGACAGCTTCGCAGGTGCCCACGGCCTCAAGCAGCCGCTGTGTTACCTGTGCGTCCACATCAGTGGCCTGACTACCACGCACAAAAACCGAACAGCCGGAGCGCAGCAGTGCCGGGGTGTTGGGCATCACGCGGATCACTCGTGACTCCGGCGACAGGCTGGACTCAAGCGTCTGAAGCGTGATTCCCATGGCTACGGAGAGAAAGAGTTTTCCGGCGCTCAGCGATTTGACCTCCTTAAGTACTTGAGGCACCACCTGCGGCTTTACGGACACAAAGATTAGGTCGGACTGCTGGACAATCGGCGCGTTCTCGACCAGAGTCTCTATGCCGAGCGCTTTGAAGGACTCCAGCGAAAACTTATCAGCAGGATGCACGCTGGCAATAATAGCGCTGGGCTTTGTCAAACCTGATGATGCAATTTTGCTGAAAATTGTTCAAAAGTAATTGAAATACTACCTTACCCGCGCCCAAGAAGCCCTTGGCCAACGCTTTGGCCATGTTGCCCCCGCCAAGAAACCCAATTTTGCCAATCTGTGCCATCCTGGAATAATATTAAAACCTGCTTTGGTTCTGCTAGGAACAGTTTACGTTTCGATGGTAGAATAGCGACTGATTTTTTCAGTTGCGTCGTCGCGACGCTTTGTTGCAAACAAAACGTACTCGGCTCTTGATAAGCTATCTGGTCTTTGGCTTGCATTCCTTCCCCCCTTGGGCATAATTCTGATTAAACAACAAACCCATAAATGTATGCACATACATATGTACATACATATGTTTGATTTGGTTGTGTACGAGCGAGCCACAATCACATTCCATATCAGTTAGGTGCCTACTTACTGATATAAATACAAGTGTATATAAAATGATTTTATTTATCAACTTTAATTTCAAAGTGCAATACTACGCAAATCTGGAACTATTTTCGTTTCATCTGTGTCTAGGTCAACTTTTCTTATGCCTAAACGATTTATTCCTAAGTACACATATGTATACTTATGTACCGCGATTTTATTTTGCGTCAATAGACCAATTTTTAATATTTTGAACCTGAACTACAATAGATTGTTATTCTATTTATAAAGAGAATTATAACCAAAACAAAAATACACGATTTACAAATTTTAATAAATGTTATTTTTATGTTCTTTTTACTTTACAAATGTTCTTTATTTTATTGGTTAAAGGCGCAAGAAAATAAACGTTAGGTAACATTTGAATCACAATCCAATATTTGATTAAAAGATTTTGTTCGATCCGCAGCCTAAATCTAGGCAAAAGAATATGTCAACTAGTATTAACTTGTTTTAAATATGAGTCTAATATTTATTACTTATACAGTCTTACATTATTACTTATTAAGTAATTTTTATAAGTTATTTAATAATTTTCCGTATAGTAATAAAATTTGTTTCACATCTAAAAATATTAACATTAAGTTTATTCCAATTTCATTAATTATTGAAAGTCAGTACACATACTATAAGGAAAACTGCTTTCAATACATAAGTACCAAGAGTGAAAAATGTTTCAATTGTGCGCTGTGGGACCAGAAATATTTCAGATATTTCAGTAATTTTGTATTTCAGCGACAACAATTATGTACATACATATGTATATATGTATGTATGTGTTTATCAGCCATAAAGCCATTTGTATGAGTATGTAGTCTCTTGAAAAATAGAATATAAAACACTTATTTGAAAACCTACCATGCCAAGCATGCATTAAAAAAGGAAAAATTTTATATATGAATTTTATTTGCTTTGGTAGCCTTTGTAATGAAATGTGTACTGTTTTTGAACATTCAAAAACAAAAACTCTACATGTTTTTTCGAATTTCTGTTTATTTGCGTATTATTTTTATCGATTCGTCGAGCTCGTCGTTTAAAATAAGCAGCGTTGGCAGCGCTGACTTGTGACTTGGCGTTGCAAGCACTACCGCTTAATGTCGCTTAGCAACACTAATCGATAAGAACGAAAGTAGACGTCAAGAGAAAGCAATTTACGCTAATTTTTCGCATCAATCTAAACACGCAACACAACAATCCTATTGCCTTCTGTTAGTCTAATTCATCAGTTCTTAGTTTCGCCCAAGCACAGCAACTAAAAGCGATCGTCAACCAAAAACATCTTAGCTTAAGTGCTCTGTTGTTTTTTTCCGTTCACGCACTTTGCTGTGGCAGCGCCATTGACTGCGCAGCGACTGCGACACAACACATTTACAACAAAAACGAAAAACAATAAGGAAGCTTCTCAGCGAAGGTTGTTCCTCAAACAAGAAGCGACGCACGGAAAAAAAAAAACCAAAGCGTCGCCGTGGAACTACAATAAACGCGGCGAAAATAGTGAACACACATTTTCGGTGGCTCCTGATCCAAGAGCGAGTCAAGGCAATTTTCACAACGTTACGGGTATGTACACGTCGTAGTCATAGATGGTGGGACGGGAAGCGTAATTTGTGTGTGCAGTTGCACATACGCTGCCTACCCTAGTGGCCGCTTGAGTGTGTGCTCCCTTATCATTGTAATTTTCATTTGCCAAACTGGCACAAGCATCGGCTTCACACCACTCAATAAATTGTGCAAAAGTGTGCGAATGGGTTATAACTCAGAATGTTATCTTTCTTTGACAGTTTCATTTCCGGCCTGCACAGAAACAACAATCAATTCCAAAACGCAAAATCGTTAGCCAAAATGTCGTCGTCGGCTACGTCTGGAGCGCGAAAGCAGCCCACAGCTGTTTCGCGAATGAAACAAGACTACATGCGACTGAAGCGCGACCCCTTGCCTTATATCACAGCCGAACCGCTGCCGAATAACATACTGGAGTGGCACTACTGTGTAAAGGGCCCGGAGGATTCACCATATTATGGAGGCTACTATCACGGCACACTACTATTCCCGCGCGAGTTTCCATTCAAACCGCCATCGATATATATGCTCACGCCAAATGGTCGCTTCAAGACGAACACCAGGCTGTGCCTAAGCATTTCAGGTAACTTTTAATATACATACATATACTGTGTCAGATTGATTTGAGGTCAAAATATCCTGTCCCTGCAGATTTTCATCCAGACACTTGGAATCCCACTTGGTGTGTTGGTACTATACTCACAGGCTTGTTGAGTTTTATGGTAAGATGATGAAACCAATAATTCAGTGCATTCGTATGCATATATGTAATATTATAAACCTGTGCACCGATATCAGATTGTGATGCTCCTATTAAAATGTAACACTTTATTTATTATCAAAAAACAATGCAAATTCTAACGAACGTTTGATTCAAGATATGACCGATTTAATGTCCTACAAGTATAAAGTAATTTGTTTTGAAGGATTCGCTTTTATTTCGAATTCTTCTATTTGTTATAATAAAATCGAATTACAATAAAGTCATTGTAACTGAAATCGTGCCCACAGGAAACATTGTACATTAATTATACAGTCACTTTTCTTTTTTACAGTTGGAGAGCACACCTACATTAGGTTCAATTGAGTCTTCGAATTACGATAAACAAATGTTTGCGCAGAAATCGTTGGCATTTAACCTGCGCAATCAAAACTTTTGTGAGCTCTTTCCCGACATCGTGGACGAAATAAAGATACGGTTACACGGCACTCAGGGTGACCCCTCAAAGTCCACATCGTCCGCGGGCGCCGCAACACGCATGGGTAATGGCGCCCTCGAAAATAACAATATACATGCCAGCCCCAATGGTCATCTCATTGCAGCGGACATAGGAACATTAGCGGGTGCTGCTCCAGCAGATTTGGCCAATGGTGGCCCAGCGCTGCAGAACAGTGCACGTAATTCCTATCTAAATTGGCAGTCGGTCTATTCGAACCTGGTGATTATTATCTGCTTTGCAATATTTGCACTCATTGTTAATTACGTGATCAAAAACCTGAATCAGGAATAGGATTAACTAGTAAGCAATCAGCACTTGTAGCATCTATGTATGTTTATGTACGCTTGTATGTATATGGCATTATACATTCGCGTACGTATATTTAATCTAGTTTACTTAATTTAGTTTATTTTTGCTCTGCTCGCAGACGGTCTGCCAAGTCTTTCATAAATTTCAATATACATACACAATGAATGAAAAGAAGTTTTGTAGTGTTTATCGCTGCTTCAACACCACTTTCCCGGCCCGTCTGCAGTCAAAATTCAAATAAAATTGGCGAAGAAATGCGTTGAAGCTGAGCTACAAATGAAAATATAATCAAATTGTTTTGTTATGTATGCATTAATATTTAAAATTAGTAGTAAAATACGCTAAAACAAAAAAACACTAAAACTGAAATCCAAGAAACTCTGATATGTTTGTAAATGAATAAAGAGCGACTTATGTATGTATGTATGTAAATGGGGAAGTACACAAGAGCTCAATGTTTTAATCTGTTTGAGTTGCATATGGGAACCTAACAAAGTGCTCTTTAACGATTTAATCTCTTCTGAGAAGAAGTCAGTTGATTTTATAATCCTGCACATAAAAGCCGTAACCCTTCTTTGTGTGGTGTGTAGAACAAAAGAGGGCATGCAAGTTCATGAAACGTTTAAAATTTCAACTCAAAAGGCTTAACTTCTTCAAATCTTGAAAGTTTTATGTATTTATACCTCTGACTTGTTGGGGGGCATTTAATGCGAAATGTGGTTGTAGACGATAATAGCGAATTATATTTAAGGGAGAAAAACAAGCTCCAATTCCACTCAGAGATTTTCTCAAATATGCTTAAAGAGAGATGTTTTAAAATTTAAGACAGTCTGGTCTTTTCTGAGTAGGGAAGATCATTATAATCAAAACATAAAACCCGAAAAACATTGTACAAAGCGTAGTTAGTTGTGCATCTTGAGAAGATGGATGGAAATTAATTAATTATTAGTTGGTCTACAAGAAACAAGAAAGGTTAGCCGACCTAAGAGGACAAAGAAGTCTACACAGCCGATAATTACCTTGTGTAGAAAAATGACACCAAGGAGAGTGTTTCGAGTTTCTAGCGAAGACAGATTTAAAAGCAAAAGCATGCTCGAGTACGAATGCAAACAAAGGATGGGATTCCAGTTTAATCCACGGATGGAATAGGTTGGAGCTCGACTGACTAATACGATCCGGATGCTAACCGTACTTTTGATAATAAACGCATTGACGGTAACATAGTAAAGTGTCCAGCTGTTTAGTTTTTCAATCATTACATTTTGTGGACCATATTTAAATTAATCTGAGTACACCCATAGTAGTTGGGTGTGTGATTGAAATTTAATTTGAAATCTATAAGATCCTTGACACCGTCCCTTCACGTTGCAATGGCACATTTTCCATTGTATAAGTGTTTAAATGGGGCCTAGATCGATGAAAGGTCATTCAGAGCAATTGAGTTGAATACGACTCTAGTATTGCATTATTGTTTTGATAAAGATATTGGATATTGTCTATTGTTTCTATTGGAGCATTCAACAAATCCAACATATCAATACACTTTTTATGCGCTATCTGCTTTCATAAAAAACAACAGACGAATGGATTGCGAATTATGTTGTCGTCAAAAAAAACTTCGCTTTAAAAATGGTTTTAATCTTAAAAAGGTTAATTAGAAGTGTAAGATTAACTTGTTTATAAAATTGGACAAGAGGAGGATATGTTAATCGAACTCATGAACATTTTATATTATTATAGGACAGCGCTAGAGAAGACGAATGAATTGCGAATTATGTTTTCGTAATAGAAATGCTTTGCTTAACATTAACAAGATTAATTTCTTAGAAGGTTAAGCTTAACTGGTTTATAAAATTGGTTACAAAGATGGTATGTTAATCATACTTATACAAATTATAAGTAGGTGAGGAGAAAATTTTCTGGTTAGCGTCAATGAATCCAAAGGCTTGCCTGTTTGCGCAATCCCCTTGAGCTTATTCTATTAAAATCCAATTTCAAAACCTCAATATAGCTCCACATAAGACCCTACACATCTTACCATTATGCCAGATGCACACAAACACACACGAATATACAGGCAAGTGGCTGTTGCCTGCGGCTACTTTGTGGGTCATCTTAAGCCGAAATTACACATATGGAAACACACATATTATATACATACTAAATACATACTTGTATATGTACTACATATGGGGCTTATGACGATGAACTGCGTGTTTGGTTAAGTGAATTATGGTATACTTTGTGGCGGGCACACACGCTAATGGGTAATGGCAAATTATGGCCAGGCCAAAACAAACAAATAAGAAAGAAACAATATTTTGCACAAATTCCTTCAAGCCCCAGACCATGTTGTGTGTTAATCCCATCGGGGCCATTGTATGTCGGCGAGTGTCTGCGAAATATAAAAAATAAAATTTCATTTTGTTTCCGAAACTTTGGGGCGGCAGAGTCAGTGGCTGAGGCAGATGATGTCGCATTGTCGTTGTTTTCGTTGCTGTCGTCACTGAGTCAAAGCTGATAATTTAACTAACGTACATTTCAAGTTCAGGCGGCAAGTCTCACCAACTAACTAACAGCCAACAGCATCTGAAGAGGGGGCAACTACTACCACTAGTACAATGAGAAAGTTTTTCGTGATGCCACTTGCAACTTTTCAAATTTTGTCCCTGCTGGCGCTTCGAGTTGTTTGTTTTATGAACTTCAACAGTTTAAGCCAATTTTGTTGTCGTAACAAAAACAAGAAGAACAAAAAGAAAAAGAGGGACAAAACTAAAATGAAGATGAGTGCGTGCTGTACAATGATAGTTGGGGCTGCTGTGGCTTGCAATAAAAACAACAATACCAAACTGTTTATTAAAAGCAACGACTGCATTTCCGCCTGGAAATGTCAACTTGACTTTGTCAGCATGAGCATCATTTTATGTGTGTGTTTGTATCTGTGTATCTGTGTTCTTTGCAGCAAACTTTTTGATTCCATTTATTTCGACTGCCCTAACATAACAACATGTGTGTTTTTGTTTTGTTGGTTTAATGCTAAGCCTCAGTTTTTCATTTATTAGGGGCAGACCAAATGATTTATGATTGCTGAAATATTACTATGTGGTATTAATTTCAGAGTATAACTGTGCAATTTCATTACCCGCTTTCGTTCGCACATGGTCCAAGAAAAGGACAATCTATTGGCGAGTTTTTTAACTTTTTGACCTATTGATTGCTTGCTTCTTTTTAATAACTTTTGCCGGTGAGTTAAGAAATGACTGTCAACAACGAACTAGTGCTGTTAGTCTACAAATTCCTTTGCAGATAAAAGGATTGGAAAGTGACTTGTGCCTGCTCCAACGTTTTTGAGGTCATTGTTAGTGTTTCTGATTTTCAGCTGAAACTGCTTGCATACGATTGTTGGTGGCTGATATTATCTCTTCTGCTCACCCATCTCATCATTCCTTCGATGTTTCTAATCATCATGTGTGTAACGTAGTAGGACGTTTTGTCGGACTTACTTAACGGAAATGTGCTTACTTTTAAAAGACTCTTGGTCAATTATGATTATATATGATTATACATATATATTATTGGAGGGCAGGGTGTGTTCAAAGAATAATTGTACTATACCTCTTAAAATGGAAAAGTGGACATTTTCATTGTGGTGTGTATAAAAATTGTATTGAAATTAGTTAGTATGGGCTCAGTTAAAATATATATTTTTTTAAGAGTAATTCCAAAAGCTCAACGCATCTCAAGCAACTAACGAGTTTCTTGCTATAATGCACATATGTCGGCTGATGTGAAAATGTGGCTAAGCTGTCTGCCACCTCTTAAACACAGTAAAATAAGTACATGAAATGCTGACGCTGTTTAGCTCGGCCTTAAGTCCGAAAATACAAGTTAAGCGGCTTAGGACCTAAAATATGCACGCTGTCGGTTCGACGCCGACAAATGGTTGCATGTAGAGCTAAAATTTGTGCTAGGTCCGTTAAAGTATCCTTCAAAATAAAAGCGGGCACGAGTCGTGGGTTTTGGGCAGTCAAAAAATTGTTATGCGGACACGGTCAGGCGGAAGATAAATAAACATAAATAAAAATAACAAATGTAATAATCATTAAGCATGCCTCATTGGCGAGTCATGGTTGTGGGAGTGGTGCTATATTTGTGCCTATGTTTGTGCCTATATTTGTGCGGAGTTGACCAGACAGGCGCGCAATAAATGTTTAACGCACACACGGTCATATAGACGCATGAATATAAATGAAAATGTTTGTTAAATTATGTAAGCAATATACTTTTATGTCTGCGTGAGAGCGCAAGTGTATCTTTGTGTATGTATGCCTATCTGTTGGTGCTGCAATAAACGATAAAACATAAACTTAATATGTAAAGGCCACGCAAAAATAGCAACTGCAGAAAAGTATGCTACACATTACAGCTGTCCCTATGTGTGTGTGCGTGTCTATGTACGCATGTGTGTTGCCCATGTAGGGACTCGTGCGTGAAAAAAATTGCTTACATCAATATACAAATATAATAATAGTAGAGGAATATAGCGATATTGAAGAAATATTAATTTATTAAATACAAATTTAGCTACATAGGTATAATGAAGAAGTACACGTTGTTTTTAAATAAAGTAACAATATCTACATTTTGCTATTAAATTATAAGAAAATTTGCAATGACTTTAAAATATTTATCGAAAATATGTTTTAATTATTGGTTCAAAAACAACATTAAATTGCTATGATGTGATGGAAATACAACTTCAATTTATATATACATAAATCACACAAATATTAGGAAAGTTAAAAGAAAAACATTATTTTTTCATTGTGACAAAAAATATTACATTTTCTATTCATAATAACGTAAAACTTACCATTGTGAGTAAGCGATATAATGGAAAATAGACATTCGTTTTATTTTATTTTCCACCAATCTTTTTAAAGTTATAGGCCTCCAAATCTAGCGGGTTAGTAATTGTTCCTTGCAAAAATTACACAATTTTTCATGATGACTTTGCTTTTGTGTGCTGCTATATCGACATTTTTATTGTTTGGTAATTAAATTAAGCATGAAATCGATCAAACAAAGACGATTGATAACTTCTAGCTTTCATTGCAAATAAAATAGCGGGAATTCCAAAACATCCAGTGCTTTGGCTGTCTCCAAGGCTTTGTTTTATTGTAAATCTAAGCTTAAATAACAGTTAAAAAAGAGCCCTAAGAGTTCTGCTTATTTTGATTAAAGATTTACGCATTTTAACTAGCTTTGAAGCAGAAGTGGGTTGTTCGTGAGTACAACTTTTGTTAACATCACGTGCACAGCTCAGAGAAATTTGATGAATGCATAAACAAATGAACATCAGCTGCTTTCGTATTGGCACGTGAGGCACGAGCGAACGGGTTATGGCAGGAGAATGCATATTAAGTCATAAAATTGCAAAATTGTTTTGCGTTATGGTTCAATCAACGATTTGATAGATACATTTTTACATTTAGCCCATGCGATGTAAAAATGAACAACGGGTTGGAATTTTTATGCTGCTGCCAACTTTCCCGCCAGTGGCACTTTGTCCGTCAATTTGCATAAATTGTGGGAAGATACGAATACTGGGAATGTAACACACATGCATATGCATTGTACGAGTAGTATACGAGTAGGTGTATGTACATATGTGTTCGCCAATATTATGCAAATGTATGCATGTGTGCGTCTGCTTAAATGGCAAGCAACTTTTGCATGGAACACTTTGCGGCGCATAATTAAAATGCCATTGCCCTGCCAGCTCGCTCGCAGGCCCATATCTCTGGCCGGAAATTTAGTTTACCAACGCCCAGTTGGCCAGCTTGCCACCAGCTTGCTCATTGGCCCGTTCATGGCCTGTCCGTTCGCTTAGTGACGGAAACTGTGCGCTTTGACGCTAATATATCGCCTCATGATGTGTTTTATGGTTTGTGTTGTCGTCCTCGTAGATTTCGTTCCTTGTTGTTGCATTCACTGCTGTCGCTGTTCCCTTTTGTGTAAATTGTGCAATTTTCTGTGCTAACGAACTTTTGCGTTCAACTGTGCACTTCGCCAGCTCCAGCCAGTCAGCTGCAACCACAGCTACATAAATTGCCATCATGCTCCGAGTTTTCGCGCACTAATTTTGAATTATGAACTCTATTTTGCATTTGGCGACTAATTGTTGATTGAGTTATGTGGCCAAGAGTTCATCAATTCCTGATTGTTGCTACCAAAACAAAAAGCCAATTAGCATGATTTGTATTAGAGAAGCGTAGCGAGGTAATGAAGTGGGAAATACACTAATACTTACGTATAAATATATAAAGCATAATTAATCAAAAATATCAGATGTAAACTAATATTGGCTCTGCAGATAAGATTTCTAATAGTTGGGAACCTTTCCGAAGGACTAAAAACTTGGGAGCGATTGATTAGCAAGCAACACTGTTTCCAATCCAGAATCCTTCTTTAAACCATACAATATCAAAATTCATCTCAAAATCAATAAAATAATATGGAATTTTGCAGCTAATTTTGGTTAAGTGGTTTCAATGAATGCTTGGACTCATAACTGAAATAAAACGTAAAATAAAATATTGCAGAACGAAACGGTTTAATAATAAATTGCACTCGTATTACTAAAGATTACAAAGTGGTAAAGAATTTTACAATTGAGTATAAGGCTCAAAAGACATTTATTAATATTGTTTGTTTCTTTGTTAATCCTGGATGTATAAATGGAGGAATATAAAATAAATATTTCGGATATACAACTCACAAAATCAATACATTCATTAACAATAAAATATTCTATTCAGAATAGTTGCATACAACGAATGCTCCCAACGATATGTGCGGATAATGAACCCGAACCACAAGTACTTACAATGAAATTGAAGTAGATACAGGGAAGTGAGTGTACTCTTCACACTGTGACGATAACTTCCACAAATTATGAGCACAATAAAAAGTGGGGAAACAAGAAAAACTACACAACACGCGACATTTTTATGGGTGGCAGTCACTTCTGGCCATCTGCTGTAGTTGTTGCTGTTGTTGTTATGGTGTTTGTATGGTCCCTCTGTCAAAGTGCTAAGTTTGCAAGTGCTGTGTATGTTACGTATGATGCCACACTCAGGACTCTGCCACCAATGCACAGTGGTTCGTTTGGATGAAACTTTTGCGGAAACTGTATAACTTCTAAATGAATTGAGATGTGACTCTAAAAAACTATTTTCTAATGGTGTTGGTCCTTAAAGCAACCCTTCACCTACAATTTACTACAAATATTCTAATTTATTCGATGTATCAAAGGACAATTCGAGACCGATTAGGTTTTATTTCTACTTAATGAATACTTTTTTTTAAACGAAATGGTTATTTACGAAAATTGGCTAAAATTCCTATGTCCTTTAAAAAATGTTTAAAATGGCTTTCTAATAAAAAGATAAATATTTTGAGTAGGATGCACAATATATTGTAAAAAAGGAAAATAATAGTACGTAGTATTTCCTAATGGTGTTGGTCTTTAAAGCAATACTTCAATTATAATTTGCTACAAATATTCTTATTTATTTGATTTCGCAAAGGACAAATATACGGTACACTTCTAGACCGATTAGGTTTTATTTGCACTTAACAAATACTTTTTTTATACGAGTGTAATGGTAAGTAGTAGTAGTATAAAAACAGGAAAATATAAATAAAGTAAACATCATACCTAACCACTGTGCGACGTGTCAGCTGCCGAGTTGAGAGTGCGAAAAACTTGGCATTAAATTAACTTGAGTGGCTGCTTGAGGGACAGTGAGTGTGGTAATGGTCAGAGCTTGGCATTTATGGATCACCGTTTCAGCTAGAGCTCTATTCTTCAGCTACATACATTATGTGCAGCGTAAGGGCTTGATTATTAAAACAGGGAGGACAGGTACAAAGATAAAAGCCATGTGGTATAGCGATTAGTGCACAACAACGCAAGTAGTGCTTAAATTTGCAGTAGAATGGCGAGCAACATATGAAGAATGCCGATTAATCGATTAAGGTTCCTAGATATTATAAAAATTTATTAAAAAGAGAAATACTCGTATGTGATATTTTTTGGTAATTCAAAGCTCAAGCTAATATATAGCTTATACATATTAGACTACTAGGTGTTACTCGTCTTTGCTGGGCTAAGTATTTTTTCTTACAATTATAAGTTTATTTAAAATATGCTTTTTCTCTTCTGACACTCTAAAGTTTCTAAAGGAACCAACCCAACCGCAAATTTCTTTGGTGCGTTGCGAGAGATTTTTTGCTTTTTTGACGCTGTTGAAATTTGTGCCGCAACATTGTTTTTACAGGAAAACTCTCCTTATTTAGACCCAAGTATGCAGTTTTTCTTGGAATTTGAAAATTGGAGAGTAAACAGTGTAAGTTTGAAGTCAATCGCTTAGAAAATACGAATTTTTCATACAAACTTTGGAGCCTGATTTCCCCCCTTTGGAGCACGAATTTTCCGCTTCTTATCGCCAACCTACGCTATGACGTAAATATCAGCTTACCGTCTGGGCTGTCCGTTGATCACCAATCAGTCAGGACAAACTCTTTTATATATAGAGAGATTAGATTAGATTAGTACATCGAGGTTATGTATTGGCAATCAGTGATACCAGTATTCGCGCAAGTAGAAGGGATTTATGGGATTGGTACAATGTGTCTCATAGTCGAGTTAAAGTTCTCTTTTCTATTATTACCATTCTCAGTTCCTAATGCTTAGGAATATTACCATTTCAGCGTGGGCCAAGTGGTGGCTCTAAATCGGACACAACTATCAAATGGAAGAAGCATTTAGAACCTCAGCTCTACTCTCATTTCCCTCCAAAAGTTTATTATACTTGTAGCATACATATATTATAGCGCACTTGTTGAATTTGGTCTTGGCAGCTGCGGCCGTTAGCTGAACGGCGACGGTGCTATTTTAAAAGTAAAATTATTAAAACTTTTTAAATTATCATGACGACGACAACGCGCCAAATGACAGCGCGGACAACTTTGCACTCGTTGCCAGCCCGCTCACAGGCGTTGCAAGTCCATAAAACTAAAATTAACAACGAATAAAAGTGCACAAAGTTAATTTATGCAGCAGCAGTGGCAACCATTGCGACAGCTATATGCAACAACCGTTGCTCCGTAGTTGCCCGGCCAACGGGTCACCGCCGTTGTGCGATGGGGGGCTGGGAAGGGAGGTGGCTAAACGGTGTGGCGTCGAAGTTCTGCGTAGGTTCACTTGAAAGCGGAACACCGAACGCCATATTAGATTCGAATGCATTTCCCTTTTGTCGACACCTCCCGCTTCCGGTTGCCAGCCCAACAAGCGGAAATGAACAACAAACTTTTCAATTGAGTTTTCCGTTTTGCCTCTGCATGTTTTCGCCGCACGCAGCTGCTGCTTGCAGCATTGGTTTAGTCGCCTTAGTTGCTTAGCCGTCTAACGCTGGCAATGGCCTGCTGGGCGTGCCGACGGGGCGTATGATGAGAGGCAACTACGTATACGTATACAGCCGAAGGCAACGATAAAGTTTTAACATTATTTTTGGTTATTTTGCTGTTTGTCAATTGTGCTTGTTAGACTCTGCGGCTGCGCTGGGCGGGGCTAATGAATGGGCATGCTAGCAGGCTGACACACATACGAATACATAGCTTGTTTGCTAATATTTAAGCCTTAAGGCAGTTATCATAAATTAGGCGGAACACAATTAGAGAGGGCGACTTACTTACATGCTTGATATACAGCAATATAGTAAGTGACGATATATATGGCATGAAGTATAATTTTTCGTGTAACGCAAGTGCTCTGTCATTTCTAGTTGTGATGTAAGAGAGGTTGACTGGATAAATTAGTTTATTATCGCTAAGCTAAATAAAATTGAAAAGGTTTAATGGCCAATGTGATTAGCCATTATTTGTTGGATTATTGCATTATACAATGTGTACAAGCCTGAATCAATTTTAAGACGAACATCGTCTTCAAATCGGCTTTCTTTTGTAAGGATGTAACATGAGCAATTGTTATTATTAAGTCTGTAACAAGTAACGATTGAATTGGTATGAGGAATGGCCCTAAAACGGTTATGGTTATGTGTGTTTACATCTTCATAAGGTCTTCACATGATGATAAAAACAAATGGCATTATAAAATGTTGTTGCGAGTTGCTGTCATTGATGACGCACTGTGGCAAAAAAAGGGAAAACTTTAATTAATTTGCGAGTAAATCTTTCGTAAAGCACGCAAAGTAAAGCTAAAACATATAAAAACAGGAATAAGAAAAGGCCAGTCAAATCAAACCTCATAAATTCCAAACAAATTAAGCAACCAAATAACAAGACAGCAGCAAATGTTGTGTAATTTTGGTTTGTCGAGGCATGAGAAGGCACAGCAGGACATCGGACAGATGATGCCACTGCTACTTGTAGCCCAGAGATGATAATGATGGGCATTTACTACTCGTACATGGGCAGCGCATGCTAAGCCGGAAACAAAACAAAACAAAACAGCCTCACAGAGCGCCCATGAATGGCAGGCCGTAGCAATCATGAGAATTGGACAATGTGCACAAGAAGAAGCAAATAAATTTGACGCAAGTACGAGATGAAAAGATGAAGGAAAAGCTGCCGACACCAACCAACAAACCACCAACTAACCAACCAACCAATTGTACAAGCAAGGCATTTGGCTTGCGAGACAAAATGGAAAAAAATACAACACATCAGCAAACAGGCAATAAAGTAAGTTGTACAGAAAATAAAATAAAATCAAATAAAATGAAAAGCGCCTTCAAATGAGGTACAAAAAAGCTGAGCTGGGTTGTTGCCCTTCCGCTGAGCTTACGAATGGGGCCAGGCCAAGCCAGCGCTGGCTTACATCCGCCGCTGGTCATTTCAATCAATTTACTTCCACACACACACACACTCACTCGCACAGAAACAGCACATCTACGGAGTATCTTTTTTATTTTTTATTTTATAAATGGCATGCCAGTAGCAGCACGAACAACTCACAGATATTCGGAATGATGCCGGAAATGGCAGTCATGACGGAAACGAAGACACATTGTAGCTGGGCACAGAGCGCTCTTTGTCTCTAGATTTTTGGGGTGGTGTGTGAGTGTGTGTGTGTATGTGTGTGTGCGTGCAAGTAAAAGCTACGTAAGCAGTTATTTGTCATTTGTCCAGCCTCACACACATGAGTGCTAGTATGAATGCAATAATGTTTTGCGTTTTGTGTCTGCCCAGACACCGAAAGTCGTAAAAGGTATTTCAGTTTGATTGAGGGAATATTTTCTTCGCATTTCTAATTACACCGAGCTAGGACAAATAAACATGTGCATGTCTCATCGTAGGTGTTATACATATACAACTTTTTTTTTTATAAATATACATACTTGATATAATATAGTATATACTCAACTAAAGCATTCGTTTCTTGTTTAATTTATATGGCTTGATAATGACAGAATATGTTTTCAGGCATCGCTGATTCTTGCTCTTCAAGCATTTTAATAAATTTTAATTGCGGTGGAGGCATATTAAGGCCTTTAATGACTTTTGTGCCGATGTGCAAAGGCTTAATGTAAATGCTCCAAAAACCATGTCTACAGCTAGGACTGCTAAAGATAGATTAAATAGAGTTTTCGACTGATAGTTTCTGCCTGATTGAATTTTTAATATTTAAAAAATATTAATTTAAATTTGTCGACAAATAACTTCTTTTATAGCCTGAGCTGTTTTTTGTGTGCTTAGCACACTTAAGGATTCTAGAATAATTATAAACTTTGTAACCATTTACTTAATACTTATTATTTAAAATTCATTTATACGGCAGCCATAGCATTTGATAAATGGGCTGCTTGTATGAATTAAAAATCCAAGTGACCGAAAGCCTACATAGGTAGAACGATGGGGTCTGCTGAGCCTTCAGCAAAACTTCAAATCACTAAGAGGAATTATCTGCTGTCTAAAGTATGTTTGGTTAGCCCAGTTAGCCCTTTTCGAACGTAACCTAAGAGGAGGAATGCTCTTAAATATAAATTTATCGTCCGCAAAACACATTTAATACAATAATTTACTTACAACAACAGCCCGACTGTGTAATACTGTGCATTGGTATATGTGTCCTGCACATTAAGGGAAAGGATCAAAATCTAAGACCTTGGCACGAAATGTGCAGGACGCACATTGTGAACCTCGCCGATAACGCTAGTGCGCTAGCCGCAAATATTTGAACTGGCTAATCATTTGCTCCGTAATATGTACATCGTCGATCAGCGAGGCCTTGCTCTCAGTACGGTAGCAGTTAATTCGCCCGCACTCGGAACAGACGTCGTGCACCTTGGTTACCTTAATTTTCGGGACCACTGGCGGACTAACAAGCGCATTCAGCGTGGATCCGGATGCCAATTCATGTGCAACCCGCTCACGAGTTGTCATGCGCGGATGACTGAACTGTCGATGGAGATCAATGCGGCCCTTATGACCGTGACGCTGATGACGTCGCTGCCGCTCCCGCTCGTCACGTATCAAGCGCAGACGCTGCTCTTGCGCCTTTCTCAGGGCCTTTTCGTGATTTTGTTTCTCCAGCAGCAACTCCAAAGGTGTTTTTTGCTGCTCAGCAAAGTACCTGGCCCAGCGAAGCTGCACTGTTTTCGGGTCGTAGCTTGGAACTTCCAAGACTGGTGGGCTGTCTTCGAATGAATCGTCTGGGGACTGCAAGCTGTTCAGAGATATTCCGCTGGTAGTGCGGCCGAGACGAATCTGACGATGGCGCTTGTTTAATGCCTCCATTGTGCGGTCGTAATCCATTTCTACGAGAGACACTCCGAAAGATGTTTGTGACTTTAAAATACGCATCTCGTACAGTTTCGTTAGAGTGTCATTGTACATTTCCGGAGTACGCGTATAGTTTTTAAGGAGGCGAATGTCTTCTGCGTTCTTAGGAACTTTTCGCATTAAAAGCAATTGGTAAACGCGCTTGTACTCATCCATCTTAGCGCCCACAATTTCATGCAGATCTTCGTCTAGGGCACCCGATTCCAAATCGTTGGTGAGCTTTCCCAGCATCTCTTGATTTTCATCAACAATCGGTTCCTGCGTTGCGGATATATTTTTCTGCAGTTCTATTGGAAGATTTGTTGCGTCAATATGGTCAACTTTATCCGTATGTGGAGATGCTGTTTCTTCTGAAAGCTTTTGCTGTTTGCCATGCTTCAGTTCAGCTCTTGATATCTCCTGCAGACTTAGGAGCTTCTTCTCCAATTCCTCGTTAAACATATGATTTTCAGCATTACGCTTAAAGATTTCCGTCTGTGATTGTGTTATATCGGGTGCTGGCTTAAAAACAGCTTTCCAATTAGGTGAATCAATGGAACCTTCCTCTTCTTGTGATTTAAGCCACGCCAAGCTGCGTCTGCTCAGTTTGTTGTCAAGACTGGTACGTGTCTGTGATAAGGAAGTTGCAAGAGGGGGATCTCCCAAGGAGACATCTTTTATTTCCGTTGAGGTCCCCTTTTCCACTACTTTCAGTTGTTCTCCTGATACCAGATTTTGTTTGCTCGGCTTAGGAGTTGGTTGTATAGGGGGTATTGGAGTTAATGGAAGAGAAGTTACCGATTTTTGCTGCTCCTTGGTGACTTCAAAAGAATCTTCGGTATATAAAGAGACCATGCTGTGGGTGGGATTTTGCTTTTGCGGTGTTTGTAACGGGGTGGAATCCCAAAACGAAGAAACGCTTACTTCAGCACGAGGAGTTTTTGGATATTTTACCTTTTTGGAAGCGTCTTTGTCAGGAAATTGCTCGCCAAAACGAGGTCGTTGCTTGGTGTGGGATGCCTTTTTCATTGGCATCGGAACAAATTTGGCATGAGCTGTGACTACTTTTTTGCGGCCTATCAAGAGGTCTGTGCTAATGCTAGAAGATCTGTTGACATATAACATATCACCGTCGTTTGCAATTAAGCTTGCTTTCCTTTTTTTCCCTTTTTTTCCAGTATCCTTCGCTTGCTTTATTGTGTCCGGAATATAAAACTGGTCAGAACCTTTTAACTCCTTGGACAGCCGCTTAGTTTTCTGTTTACCTCTTTTCTTTCCCTTTAGCTTTTTTGTATAATTCCTTCCTTCCAGTTTCAAATCACCACTGTGCCTACTAGTACCATCGTTCTTTGTTCGTTGATCCTTAGTCATCTCCGGCTTGGTATCGCTGTCCAAGTATCCATGGTCCCCTGATGCATTTTTGTGTTTCTGATCTATATTTGTGTCCCCCTTTGTTTCGTATAATCTCTCCAGTTTTGTATCAGATCTTAAATCTGTAAGTTCTCGAAAGCCATCCTGCTGCCTTTCAGACGATCTTTTCGCAGTTTTCATTTTACTAAGACTCTTTGTGGCTCTTCTTTTGGGCTTTGATATCAGACCCAATGCTTTTTTTATTTTATATAGTCTATTCAAACTGCTGCTACTTTTTTTGAAGTCTAAACTGTCGCCCATTTGTTGCCCTCCAGTTGAAGTGTGTAGTTTATCGGCACTTTTATTTGTTTCTAGCAATAGTTTGCTATATTTTTGCGTTATTTTTGAACCATTTATATTAAGGCTCTCTACTTTGTCCAGTTCTTTGAAAATAATTCTTTTTTGTGTAGTGCTTTCTTTGTTAGGGCCATGCAAGCGGATTGTTCTCTTTCCCGTCTCCTTAACTTCATCTTTTGGCTTCTCCTCTGTCTCTTCGTGTAAAATTGCCATCATAGTAACACTGTCAAAGGAAGTGATGCTCGACTGCATCTGCGGATTCTTTAAGTTTGATTCTGGTTCTAGTTTACGTTTCATATGGCGTAATGCATTTATCATGGCATCACTAGTAAAGGATTTCGTATGATCGCCCGGCGTGAGTGGCTTATAATTGTGTGCCTTTCTCCGCTTAACCGTATTCGTAACTCGCAATAAAGAATTCAGACTACCGAGTAGGGAGCGCCTTTTATGCACTTTTTTCGATTGTTTTCTTGCGAGAAATGGACTTCGTTCTTTTGTTTCGCTTTCTTGCTTTGCCAGATATTCCATTTCCTGTCGCATAGTTTTGCCTTTTCGTTTCTTCATTCCGTGTAGTATTTTCTTTAATGGCACATTTTCAAGAGGACCGGCTGCTTCTAAGGAGGTGATTCCTTCAATGTTTGCCATAATGTCGTCCACCGTACCGTCCTTTCTCCTTTTGTATGTTTTGTTCATCTGTTGAGCATCGCCTTCAGTTGTCCCTTCAGTTCTGAGCGTTTTGAGAAAGGCTTTTATAAGCGCCCTCTCTTTGCCGCGAGCCGCCAACTTATTCAATAGAATTTCTGGCAATTGTAGTTTCTTTTTTTTGAACGCCCTACGCGAACCTTTGGGAAGCTTCAATTGATCTGCCTGATCCTCGCGCCGATTAGGTACACTGTATGGTACTTGACGCAAACCAAATTGCTGTTTTTGAATCACTTTTTTGCTTAACGCAACATTCAGATAACTCGCCGTTTCTTCGGAAAACCTTATTTTTTTCTTAATTTTTCCGCGAAGTGCTTGTTGCGTTATCTGTAGTTCCTTATCTGCATCCTCCAGCGGTAGCAGCCCATCGAAGGCTAATTCCATACGAAGAATATGCTTGCGGAAGTATTTCCACATATGTGGGGAGCTCCGTGCCACTTCCTTTAGCTTTTGCAGCTCGCTCTTCAGTTGCCTTTGCCTCGCCTTGTGGTCGTCGAGAATGTCATATTCCTTTCGGAGCGCGCGCTTCAGTTGTCTCACCAGTTTCTTGTAAAGGCGTCGGGCTAGGCATCCTCTGCGCTTACGACGTTGGTGTTGTCGCCTCTTCCATATCCAGTGATTATGTAGCTTATTCAAAATGATCGTTCGAAGCTCCTTCAATTTGTTCTGACGCAATGCAAAGATAAGTCTTTTGTCTAAAGATGCATATTTTCTATTTTTCGCTAACTTCTGCAACTCTTGGGGAATCGTGGTTCTGCACCCACCAGATTTCCCTCGCCTAGTTTTGCTTCTCTCTACCGGCATTTTTGTATAATTGATTGTAATTCCAACCTTTCTGGACAACTTTACATGTTTCCTTATTTTAATTTGATATATATTTTGGTTTTTC
Organism: Scaptodrosophila lebanonensis; assembly: GCF_003285725.1. Taxonomy (NCBI): domain Eukaryota; kingdom Metazoa; phylum Arthropoda; class Insecta; order Diptera; family Drosophilidae; genus Scaptodrosophila; species Scaptodrosophila lebanonensis. The sequence continues at coordinate 16,493,703 of NW_022060538.1, forward strand.
TAAAACAGTTTTTATTAAAATACGACGTTTAGTTTTGAAATTTAGAAATTGAATGAACATGCAAATGTTAATTACTATAATTGTATAGGTAACAATTTTTGGTTCTGCAAAACCTATACCTTGAATTAAATACGACGTAGTATTAGTTTTGAAATTTAAAAATTGAATGAACATGGAAATGTTAATTAATTGTATAGGTAACCATTTGTGGTGGTCACTATTTATTATTTATTTATTTATTATATTTTTAGGACAACAAACAATGACTGTCGACATAAGGAAACAATGTGGAACTTATAAAAGAGCCTTATAAGCCTAAGTATGAGAAATATAATCAAATTACCATAATACCTAAAAAAAAGCCTCCGACTCGGTGAGAGAACTTTATTTGCCTTTCGGCTAGGTATGCCCCGACTCACAGTCAACTGAGGTCAGAGGCGTCAATAGATCAACCAAATCAAAAGAAAAAGAAGCTTATAATTGAAAAAAGTAATTTTAAAAATAAAGAAAAATAATATGTTTTTTTGTAGGAGGAGTGGGGATGGAGACTGGAATCGCACAAGAAGCATATGCACATGACGGCGAAATTTGTTTTCTGCACAGGCTTGGGTTGCAAATATATATTCTACTAAACATAAACAGACCAAAATCATTCTACACTACTAGTCTGTGCATATATTTTTTAGTTTAGTTTAGGTATTTATTTTAGATATACTATACACGATAAAACAGCGTGTCGCCTCGTCTCGACACGTGTCTTAATGTTTTTTCTTTGTCTTTCTTTGTGTTTCTTTGTACTCCCATTTTCTTTTCGGCACATTTGTTTTGATCGGCTTAGACCTGTCCTGACTGCTGCCTTATGCGACTGCCATCGGCATGGCCATAGGGGTATTATCGTGACGGAACTGTTATTAGTGAGGAACTTAGAACACGAACCCAAAGCAAAGTTGGAGAGCTGTATTGGTTCGTTTGCAGCACGTAGTTTGCATCTTTCAGCAGCAATCGATGATAAGAATTAATGATTATTAAGCACACACACACATACACACAAGGCACACACAATATTGATATTGAGTGTGATGGACAGTGATGTGAGACAAGCAAGCTGGCATTGAACGAGACAACCAACCAACTAAGCAGACAGGCAGTGAGACAAGGACCTCCTAAGTTGCAGCTACTAAGGATGCCTGTGCAAACATAAACATAAACAACCTGTCATATTTGTCTTATTATACTATACTATATATGCTTCTTCAGACAATGGCTGCGTCATGTTTGCTTGTCTGTTTGTTTTAAAGTGTACAAGGGCGTAGGCAGCTTTTACCAAAAGGGGGGCCAAAAAATTAAAATTTTGATTAAATAATGCACGATGCATTTAAAAAATAACATTCATGTAATCAATGAAAAAACTTCAACAAATCCAACTCAGATCCATTTTAATAATGAACGTGTGGTCGACTTTATATGGCAAACATTTTTGTCCCCCTCTGCCTACGCCTTTGAAAGTGTGTGTGTGTGTGTGTGTGTGTGTGTGCGTGTGCTTGGTCAGGCTGTGCGCTTCATGTCTGCCATGCAAACAGCACAAAATAAATTGAGTGCTTGGCAAATAAGTTCGAGCAGCATACCAAAATTTTGTATATTGCAGAATGCACAGAATTGGTATATTATGATTTATGTGTATCAATTTCGTTTGTTCGTCTGTTAACAGATTTTGTGCTGCATTCTGCAGGGATGTGGAGTTTGTTCTGATGTTGCTGACGATGCTGTCACCTTTAATTAATGTTTCTGATTTAATCAATTTTCCTTAAAAAGCTAAGGTAAATATGATATGCACGCTAAACACGCAACTGTTTCATGGCATTAGAAGTCAGATGGCAGCTGTAAGCAGACCACTAGAAGTAAGATTCGCTTATGAGTTTGAATATATGTATATGTTGGCGCATATTTCTTTTCCATATGAGCTTGTGTGTGTGTGTGTGTGTGTATCTACTCACATCTATCACGCGTAGAACGAGCGTAACGTGCTACTCGTATGTCACGTACGACGTCAGTAAATTGCAATAAACCCAGCAAACATGCGTCTTGGCGACATTTAATAGAAATAAGTGGCACAAAGAAGAAGGCAGCAAGAGCTAGCCTCAAGAACCAAATAAAAGTGCATAGATGAAGAGTACAATGTGTACCTCAACGAGAATCGTTTGAAAAGTTCTCGGCCTGAGCTTATATTCCACTACAAAATATCTCCGTACAACTATTACCATACACATAATAGAATGTTTCGAACTTTTCATTTGAACCAAAAGCCAAAAGCATAGAGCATACGAACTTTATTTACAGAACAACACTAGCAGTGAATAGACATAATATTAATTACTTAAAGTGGAAATGTAGGCAAATAAATACTTTTCAACTTATAAATTCGATAAAAGTTTACAAATGCAACTGTCTGCGAAAACTTCTCAAGCTTCGGTCCTCGTATTCGATTTGATTGTATAATGTTCATCAAACTCGAAATTTATTTTTCTTTGATTATTTCTTGTTAAATTTAGCATCGTACGTTTTGTTGCTGTACGTTTATTTGAAACCCATTTGGCCTGGGCGACATTTGTCAGATTATTTTATTGCCAGCGTTGAATAACGAGTGTCAAGCTATTAAAACTAAATGGAATTAATTTACGCTCCAGCTGAAGTGTGTGCAAAAAATATATGTATTTTAATTATCACTCAGTACGTGATCGCAATGTTCAAGGTCGTGCCAAGAACAGCCGGTCCATTTTAGACAAATTTCACTATATACATATGTACATATACAAGTATAGCTTGCATTGCACTTTTTTGGTTAGATTTGGGAGAGGCAGTGTTGGAGGAAAATACGCAAATTGCCATTCGCTCAATTGTTATTGGAAGTCATTAGTGAAGCCAATGAAAAACATTTTAAATCATTCATCGCACACAAACACACATCTACGATTTTTTCCGCGTTTCATTTCATGCGATGAGTGCAAAAAATCCAATTATGTCGAAGCACGTATTTTCCATTAAGCAAACACACTGAACTCTTTACACACAAGCACACAAAACACCAACACTGTTGGCCGTATAGCGAGGCAGCAGTCCACAGCCACAATCATATTATAGTGGCCATAAGGTAGGCCAGCAAACCGCACGCCTGGCTGACCCATTAATGAATATGATTTTTTAACAATTAAGGCTATCAATTGCGTGCATTGCTTGGACAGCTCCGCAGAGGGGACTTAAGTCGATGCCAAGCCATTAAGAGCACATGGCTTGACTGGCAGAGCTGAACAGAAGCAGTGCAGTGTAAGTCACATATACGCACTTGACATTTCAATTTCCGCTTCCGGCTTAGCAAAAAAAGACAATGCCGACAATGAAAGATGTTAGCTACTAAAAACTCGAGCCAATTTCATACAGGGCGCGCAGCAAACGTGGCACGGCAGCAAACCTGCTTTCAATTACCCAGTCAGGACACGGTGGGTGCTTTTGTTTTTTTTACATGCCCCATACAACTTGAACTCGCCAACTTTTTGCAACAGCTACGTTTGCTTCACGTCAGTCTATTCACATTTTACGCTTTGTTGGTAGCCCGAAACTGCCGGTTCCTGGATGTCTGCTGCACTTTATTATGCTCACAAAAGTGTAAGACGGAGCGTAGGGATGCGTGCGTGACCAGTGACGATTAATCTGCCGTGCGCAACCCTTTTTTCCATTACATAAAAAGTGCTTTTATCGTAAAGTATAACCTCTGATTGAGGCCTTCGTTTTCACAAAATTACCTATTACTGTCTTCAGTACTATAAAGTGATGTCCTCCATGGTCATAAAATTTAACTCCATTCTTTTGTTCCTGTAGTACCACAGTGTTTTTTCACTTATCATCGCAATTCGTGACACGCAAATGGTGTAACTTTGTCAGGTATGATAATATTTAGCATTGAGCTATTTAATATTAATATCTTTATAACCAACAAGAACATACATACAAAACATCGACACATAGATTCATCTCATCCTGCTCATTATATATGTACCTTTAACATTATTGAACATAAGCGATGATTATTAATCATTACAAATATTATTGTTTATTATCTTCTTCCTTTCTGAGCAACTAAAAAATATAAATATAATATCAAAACTGCCAATTATTTGTACACATATTATCACTAATCTGTTTTTATGGTTTTTTTTTCTATTTTATTCGTAACTTAATTCGTGCTTCTGCGATGATAAGTTGTAAGTGGTCTCTGAAATACACTCAATTAGCGGGATTCCTGCTAGATCGTTGAATGATGCCAAGGCCCCTGTTTTTATAGTGATCTCAAACAGATAGCTACTTGTCTTTGTTATTTTTTAAGAGATATTTTTACGAATTTGTTTCATTTTGTTTACTGCAATAAGTAAACTTTTGTTTGTAGCTTTACGCCAATTTCAGAATTCTAACCCAGAGGTTTGCAGTCACGTCGTTGTCGCTAAAACACAGCGTAACGCGTGGCTTTTTGTTCACCTGTTGGTGGCAAGGAACAGGGGCGGAACACGGGTGAACACAGGGCACATGGCACAGGTACTTCATGTCCCAGTGTTTCTTCGGATAATAAAAATAATAGCAGGTAAAAAAAAGGGAAACTGCGGGAGCTGCAGCGATAAGGCTACTCTGACTGAAGTGGACAGAAAAAGCTGAAAAGTGGCATTAATAACAAGAGGCGGCTGAGATAAGCAGGCGTGCGTTTGAAGGTCTGCCACATTCTTGTTGTTGCTGGCTGTTGACGCAAAATTCGATTGCTAGCTTAAATTATGCTAATTTACTTTTCAATTCAATTTAAATTTAATTTTCAACGCGCAGCGCGTTTTAGTTTTATTTCCGTCAACGCTTTTTCAATTTGGTTCGTTTGCCACCCGCCGTCGTGCATTTTCGCATTTTCACGAGAAATAATTTAATTTGCCTTTTCCACTTCGACGTCCACTTTTCAAACTTTGCTTTGCTTATTTCCTTTTGCGACTTTAGTTGTCTGTGCAGTGAAGTACATTCCGCACTGTCTCACCCGCTCCCCCACCACTCAGTCTCTTTTGCAGCCTGTATCATTTGAAAATTCAAAGCTCGTACTTTTTTCATTACGCTTATTGAAAGAGCGTAAAGAAAAAGTTGAGACGAGAGCATAAAAATGCTTTTGAAAGTAGCGGGCAGCCAGGCGTTGGCGGCCACGTTGAAAATAATGGTTCACGGGGCGCGAACTGCTACGCCACTGCCGCGATCCTCTCATCCACAACCTACTTTCTACGACTAAGTCCGTGTCTGTATTCGTGTCGAGTAGCTCTAAGTGGAAAAAAGGTTTTGTCACGGCTAAGCACTTTTCACATTCACAGGGGTCGCCGCCAGCTACTGGTCAGTGGACAGCATTGGTTCGGCTAGCTCCGTGTCGGCATTTTTCTTTCTTTTGATTTCAATCGCAATATACAAATCTTTGTGGCCGCGTGCTTGCTAGATTTTCGTTTATTCGGGCATCCCATTAAGAAATGAATATGCAAAGAAAAAAGTTTCCTATTTTCGAATATAATAAACTATTAAAGCTGCCAACTTTACTAAACTGTTCCTCTGTACAGATTTCAATATTTATAGTGATGGTTCGGTTTGAATGCTCATTGAGACTTGAAAAGTAAAAAGCTGGAGAATATTAGTGATGCGAACACAACAGTTTTGTTGATATAATAAATAAAGATTCACCTCTCTTGATAATTCTAATTTATAAAAAGGATATCAAAAATATATATATATGATTTGTTGTTAATCAACAATCATTTCAAGATATATGTAGGGAAAAATACCATGAGAAGTGCAGTACCGGTTCAACTTGAACTCATCTCATATCATAAGTACTTAGCATTATTAACTGTGTTCTGAATTCCGGTTGAGTTAAATCAAGCTGAAATCTAAATTAAATGAAAAAATTTACGAGAATAAATCAAAAAGCGAGATCTTCAAATGAATGTGCCAAAGTGTATAAAATACTACTTAGTTGTTATTTCTGATTGAGAATAACCTCTCCTGAATACCAAGTTTGGCTTTTATACTAGCAGAGATTCTTTTCCCTTAGGGGGACAGCTGGAGGACGACGCATTAACAGAAAGACATGGCTCTGTTGTCTTACATTGTTATACTTGTCAAGATTATATCTACATTTGTGTGCTAGCTGTATCTTACATACAATATAATGTACACATTTAAGGTGAGCTATTAAAAAAATTGTTTCAAATGTTTTAAAAATATTACATTAATATAAATACCTTAGCAAAAAACAAGAGAGAACGCTACAGTCGAGCAAGCCCGACAGTGTAATACCCTGTACCCAGGTAAACTTCCGTCACTGAGTTATATGCGCCCATAGCAGCAGCAAAAAGAGGAAGAAGAAGAGCGAACTTGTTACTGCAGTTTGGAGGGTTGTACTGACGAGAATTTGTTTTGCTAATAACTTTATTTAGAATAGACCGAATTGAATAAAATTTTGAACAACAGTAGACAATTATATATAAATTATGTGTGCAAAGTTTGGTTAGGGTAGCAATTGAAATGTGGACGCTATTGAGCGGGGGAAGGGGGGGAAAATGAAAAAAAAATAAATAATATCGTCCTTACTCGGACCTAGGAGAATCTGGATGCCAACTTTGGTTATTCTAGCTTTTATAGTTTCTGAGATCCTCGCGTTCATCCAGACGGACAGACGGACGGACAGACGGACGGACATGTCTAGATCGATTTCTCTCGTCATGCTGATCAAGAATATATATACTTTATGGGGTCGGAGATGCTTCCTTCTGTATGTTACATACTTTGCACAAACCTAATATACCCTGTTTACCCTACGGGTACAGGGTATAAAAATCAGCTGTGTTCGAGGTGGAGAAGATTGTCTTATGATAAAGTTAAATGGCTGTTTTCTAGAAGCTAATCGAATAGAGATGCTAACTTAGCTTGTTCATTCAAAGGTAAGATAAAAAGCAATAATTTGATTGACATTTTTTTATATGGGTTGTAAACATGCACACTTTCTTTGTTATTTCCAGAGAAATTTCATTAGGCAGCTCATCCAGCTGTTTTCTAGTTGATGGAAAGCATTGTAAGAATAAATGAATTGTTATCCGTGTTTATTACTTGACTGCAAGTGTTTGGCACTCGTAGTTGAAAGTACTAGAATTTACTAACTCTTATCAAAACCAAGCATTCAACAAACGTCAAGCACTGAAATCATTACCTATACCATATTCGCCTCCACTCTCGTTATCTGCGGCTAGATTTTCGGTCGCGCAGCAGTCAAGGATAGAGCAGTGTAAATGAAAGGGCCGCAATGACAGCTCAATAGAAAAGTTAGACATGCAAACTAAGGAGCTCAAGTGAAGCGAAGTTTGATATCATTAAAGGCCACTTATGTGTCAAATGCAACAGCCATAGAGTGGTGTGGTCTGAGGCTGGTGTCCTCGCATGTGGCGGCTGTGGTAGCTGTGGCTAGGCAAGAGACGAACATGATGATGACGACACACTTAAACGCCATTGAAATGAAGCTCACTTGACAAGTAATGCTGGCACAACATACTGCCGCACATTATGTCAACTACAACTTAAACCTCACACTCATATCAACGCACTCACAGACACGGAAATAAGAAGAAGGACGATGAAGTGAGGGGCGAGCGCGAAGGCCGCGTCAGCAGACGTTGTCAACTCAATCTCGGCCTCAGTTGTTCCTTGGCCCCTTGCTTTTATTATCAGACATTTTTGCTTTCCACTACCAAGTGCGACATTATCTGAGGCAGCCCTGTCTCTGGCAACATTTTGACTGATTTGATGCACAACGGCAACTGCAACATCATTTTCATAATTGCATTGCCACGCATGGCCGGAAATTGCGTGGCGCCAACAAGTCGCTGTCAATAATTGCCATGCAGTTGTCGTCAGCGTCAGAGCCGACACTGAAGCTGCCGCCGTATGTGGACGTACAACGTGTCGTATGCATAACCACGGAAGCTGCACTCAACCGTCTGCGTCTGGATTTTTAAAGTCACATCGACATATTAAATCAGTGCGCATACATTATTATAATTTAATTAACAAACATTTGGTTGCTCGCCGACATTTATGAAAGTCAATGCAATTTAATTAAGTTTAACATTACTGTTGTTGATTGTCGTTGCTATAGCTGATGAACTGATGAATCATTCATATTTCGTTCAATACCCGTCCTCTTCCATCAGTCAAAAGAACAATGCATACATAGTATTTAAAATGTCCAATACTTGTATTAATTGAAAATAAATAACTAAAAAAGTTAAAGTCGGGTGTCCCGACTTTGAAATACTCTGTACATATGTTTACAATAATTATAGAAAATAAAAAAAATTAGGAAAAAAATGTGATCGATTTTACCTCTCTCGGTATTCCAACTCACGTAAAGGGTTTATAATTGCTAATTTACATAGCAATTGTGTCTGTGTGAGTGTATGTATGCCTATGCGCATCTATTCGTGCCTGTAAACATGTAAACATGTTTGCAGTCAACCAAAGCACCAGCATCAACAACAGCCACGGTCAGCGCTTGAGCAGCGCTGCAGCAGCAAATATATTTATGGCTATAACTTCTCGTTAAATTGGTCTATCATAATGAAACTTGGCATACGGCCAAATAATTACTAACTGAGGGTATTTCCCGAATTTGAGTTCGAAATTCCAAGAATTACGGGAGTTAGATTTGCGGGGGAGAGGGGGGTGGGAGGGAAATTTCAAAATACACATCTTCTGCGTATTCACATAAGGCATCTGGGACTAAAATTTGGTGTTTCTAGGTCTTATAGTCTCCGAGATATAGGCGATTATAATCGGGAAAACCCCCATTAGGGGGAAGTGGGGGGGGGGGGGGGGGGGGGGGGGGAAATCAAAAAATAAAACAAACTTGCATAGCGTACACATATAACGCATCTTTGTGCAAAGTTTGGTGTCTCTACCTCTTATAGTCTCTGAGATCCATGTGTTCATAGGGACAGACGGACATACAGACAGGGCTAGATCGACTCGTCTCGTCATGCTGATCAAGAATATATATAATTTGTGGGGTCTGCCACGCCTTCTTCTGCCCGTTACATTTTCAGCTCCCGCAAACCTAATATACTCTTGTACATTTTATGTACAGAGTATAATGATTAAAGCTATACTTAATATACTCTGTACATAAAAGTACCCCCAGTTAGTAATTATGTGTTTCAGTATGATAGACCGATTTAACAAAAAGTTATAGCCACAAATATATTTTCTACTCCAGCGCTACTCAAGCGCTACCCGCAGCTGTTGTTGATGTTGATGATAGATGCGCATAGGCATTCATACACCCTTTACGTGAGTTCGAATACCGAGAGAGGTAAAATCAATCCAAATTTTTTTTTTAATTTTCTTAATTTTTTTTATTTTCTATAATTATTGTAAGCATATGTACAGATTATTTCAAAGTCGGGACACCATACTTTAGCTTATTTACTTGTTTTTATTAGAACTGGTATAAATTAATTTAATTTTTGAATAAAATATCATTATAGATTAGGTATGTTACCTTAGAAAATATTGTTTATTACCTAGTCGAATACAATGATATCAGAGTATCCCCTAATGCTTGTGATTATTAATTAAATGCACAATTTTGTTTTGCAGGAAGCCATACTTTGTTATTTACGAAAAAGCTCAATTATAATAGCCCTAACGTAGGTTTAATTTACGCACAATGTACCCACATTCTTGCTTTTTCTACTACATTGATTGTTTTCAATCTTGCATACTATACTTGTTTCTTGATAGTTTGAATATCGATTTTTTCACTTTAGATAATGCAGATCAATATTGATTTATCAATTTAAAATCTATTCAATATCACATATTAATTGACACATAAATATTAATATCCCAGCACGTATACATCCAATTGCTTAATCTTCTATTTTTACTGAATATTTACTTGGGAATTCTCGTTGTTACATTTAAGATTGATTGGTACTAGTTGGAAGAAGACGCAAGTATGAAAAATATATAAAAGCTATTATTCAAAAATGGCTTAAAGTCAAGCTTAACCGGTCTAGGATTTTTCCCTGCATGTGCGAAGAAAACGATCCGCTCCTGGTTTTGTTAATCTGGCCCTTTCACACACTTAGCTAAACAAATCACAAATTAAAAGCAATTGAATACTTTTAATGTGAAAAATAAATGAAATATACAAATTGTAAAAACGTGCTTGCTTAACCCAACAAACTGCCCTCATAATAAAGAGCGAATTGGGCTCTGTGTGCCGCCCTTACCGCTTTTGTGTGTGCCTTGAAAGATAGAAATTCTTCCAAAACTATTAATATAATTAAGGCAGGCTGGGGTCCCAAGTCAAGCCAAACATAATTTGCCAGACACGCAAAAGTTTGCACAACCTCCCCACAAGAGTCGCAAAGTGCTCGCCTAAAATTATGCAACACTAATTTTACCTTAAACAATTAACACGTTTTCAGCGTCAGCAGTAATAACAATAACAACAACAAAAACAAGAGCAGCGAGGATGGCGGCAGCAACAAGTTGCTCGGTCTGTTCGTGTTGCCTCCGAACTTCTGAACTTTGCCTTATGACTTGCTCGCTCGTTCCCATGTTGTTGTAGCTGTAATATAATAAAACGCTTATTAAATTTTCTGCTGCCAGCGTTAAAATCACAACGGCAACGGCGCACCCACAAAATTGCTGCCCCAGCTTGGCCACAATGTAACACTTCAGCCTTGCCGCTCTGTCCTCTGCAGACCCACCGACCACTCAACCACCAGTACACCAGCTCACCCGCCTTGTGCTTCTAGTCGTTGCTCCATTTCTTGTGTTCATGATAATGATGCGGTTTTGTTATAGCTTTTGGTTGCCCTCCCAGTTGCTCACCCAGCATGCTGCGGTTGCACTCAACAAGCAACTCGTTGCAGGCACCCGCACTTCTGCTATTGAGCTTGCAAAGTTTTCCGTGTAGTGGCAACACTTTTCTATGTAGTTATCGTTGCTATCGCTGCTGTTCCTCGTGTCCTGTTGCTGGCAGCCGGGACAGCAAAAGTTGAGCATATCATTGTGGAGTGTGGGCTTGGGCAGGAGAAGGGCCTTGGATCATTGGCATTGTGGTAACTTTAATAATATGTTTATTTTTGGGCTTTTATTGCGGCGTTGTAATTATTTTTTAATGACACTCTCGCACAAATTATGAACTTTATGTTATTACCGAGTTCGTGACTGTAATTGTTAAAGCGAAAGTGCTAGAAAGTGATAGTACAATAGCAACTCAATGTGCTTTCAATTCAACTGAGTTGTTGATTGTCTTATTTCTACTGAATACATAAATATCATCTTTAAGAATGCTTTGTATTAAAAGGAGGGAAAAAAGACTAATTGCTCAATTATACATATCGAATATGCATATGCAATGGCTTAAAAAATGTATTTAATTAAAACATAAAACCGTATAAGGGTGAGCTAAGGAATACTTCAATATTACTAAAAAAATATTAACTTTGTAAAAAATGTATTGAACCTGGGAGAACACATTGAAGCACCCAAATACAGAAGAATGGAATACTATATTAATAGACGATAAGTAGAGGGGAAGAAATGATTCAGAAATAAATCACCAACTTGTAGGTTTGTGAATCGGGGCATAGCTGTGAAGACACAAATAAAATTCTCTCGATCCTTATATATTACACTCGGACCATAGGTTATGTTCTAATAAGTATTATTGCAAAGTTTATTTATTTTAATTTTAGTTAACTAAGCTATTAAAGAATGTTGTTAGTTTGGAAGGGGCATCGAAAAGTAACCTCAATATGCCGGTCCTTGGGCTCAAATGTATCTAGATGCGAGGTCTGGATATTGTAGATCAAATTTATAATTCCATATATATTTCAAGAGTGCACTGTTAACCAAAGCATTGCACAAAAAAAAAAAATTATTAATTTATTTATTTATTTATGTCAACAAACATTGACTGTCGACATAGTACATAAAAATTATAAAATGCATCTTATAAGCAATCTAATCAAATTACAATAATATTTAATTAACGCTTCCGACCTGGTGGTGGAATATTATTTGCCCTTCGGCTATCTATGCCCCGTCTCACAGCCATGTGTGGTCAGAGGCGTCAATAGATCTACCGATAAAAAAAGAAAAACCTAACAGAGAGAAGAAGCTTAGAAATACTGAAAAGCTAATTATAAAAAGAAAAAAATATATATATTGGAATCTCAGACCCGGAGGGGTTTAAGATTTTTTAGCCAGTCCGGCAAGCTATGCGCCGTCTCACAGCCGATCCTGGTGTTGGATTTCGGAGATGGATGAAAAGACAGGGTTTTATTATAGGAAGAGACAGTTCAGATATTTTCTTGTTGTTCTGGAAGGAACTGAGAAATTAAGACGACCTAATAGGAAAGGAGAATCAACACTACCGGCAATCAGTTTGTGGAGAAATACAGCACCAAGGACTGTCCTCCAATTAGCCAATGACGGAAGATTAATAAGCAGAAGTCTGCTCGAGTAAAGCGGCACACGAAGGTTGAGATCCCAGTTTAAACCGCGAAGAGAAAAAAGAAGGAATTGTTTCTGAACAGACTCAATTCGATCCGATGATGCGTTTTGTACTGCTGACACCAAACGCATGAACAGTATTCTAGAATGGACCGCACCAGTGAACTGTCGAGTAGTTTGGTGGTATAGGGATCATCAAATTCTTTGGACCAACGTTTAACGAATCCAAGAACGCCCTTAGCCTTGTTTATGATACAAGAAATGTGAAGATTGAAGTTCAATTTAGAATCAAACAGAACTCCAAGATCTTCGGCAGTATAAATACGTTGCAATAATTCATTGTCAATCGTATAGGTGACAAGATGAGGTCTGGTCCGATGGAAGGACATAAACTTACATTTGGAGCAGTTAAGGTGTAATTGGTTAACCAAGCACCATCTCGGCATGCAGTTCAGATCATCCTGCAAACGAGTGTGAAAGAGAGGATTGTTATATGAAAGAATGAGCTTCACATCATCAGCATACATCAGTATGTGAGAATGTGACAGGATAGAAGGAAGGAAGGAATTATCCTTGCCCGGACTTAGCAAAAATTGCATACCAAGCTGGTGACTATAGCTTTTACACATTCGGAGATCCTTGTGTTCTTATAGACAAACGGACAGAGAGACGGACATGCCTCGAACGCCTTATTCGTTAAGCATAATTCGATTAATTAATTTAAGCTGCTCATACTCATTAGATAGTCCATCCAGCCCTTAGCTATTCCTCCTCCACTCTCAGCCAAAATTAGGGTCTGAAAGCAAAACAAAAAATAATACAAGGCAGCCCTAAAGCTATTTGAATCGTAAATCTAAAATTAAATGCCAAGATAAGCCCGCTCTGCGTGAATTATGTCATTTTGGAGCGCCTAAGTTCACGCAATACAAATTACCAAGCGAAAGAAGCAGCGAAAAAGCAACAGGACTTGCAAATGTGTGTATACATTATGCGTGTGTGTGTGTTTATGTGTGCGTGCGTGTGCGTGTTTCAGCCCCTGGCAACTTATTCAATATCTTCATTGTATGCGCGTTTTGTCTCGGCTTGGCTTGCCTCGTCTTGGTCTGGCCCGACCCGACGTTGGGTCCCCCCTGTGTGTTGCTGCCGTTGATGCGCGCCAAATTATTACAAGTTTGTAATTTATTTAAGAGCTTTGCATAAATGGACATAGTCATTTGTTTGAGGCGGCGGCAACAACAGGAGATGATGGCCGCCCGGTCGTGCCGCTCATGTGTAATATATATGTATGTATAGTATATATGTAAGGATATTGTGTGCCCTGGTCCTGCTTGTGTGCCTGTTATCTTTACGACTTTGAAAAATTTACTTCAGCTGGCTGCAAAATGCTTTTAAATGAAATTATGAGGCATTTCCAAAGTTAATACTAAGATGGAGCGCTATAATAATGGCTGTTCGAAAATATTGTTTCATACCTGGGGCGTTCACTTGACATGTTATGAATGGCTTATGTTTGTCAGCTAACCGAATTATCCTTTTGCTCGCCATATGCTTTTGGTACGTGCTTGTGTCAAAGCCAACAACATTATTGCGTGCAATGATTTGTATGGCGGGAGAGGTAAGTGAAGTGGGTGTCGAAAATTGAGTTGATTCATCATGTTGGTAACGGAAATAGCTTTCACCTTTATTTAGCTGGCTGGGGTTCGAGTGTATATTTGTGTGTGTGTGTGGCTGAGGGTATTGAAAACGCCTGCCGGCCATAATATGGACCACACACACTAATATATTCAAAAGTGCAGCCTGATTCAGTGTAACAGTAGAACTACAAAGTGTTCAAAATATAATGGATATAAAATTTAGTGTTATGCTTGAAATATGAAAAAAATAATATAGACTGACAGTTGCACGCCCACACTTCCGTATCGTATCGAGTTAGAGGTACAAAATGTTAGTGTGCCGTAGGTCAGTGTTTAAAATGTGAAGCGTTGTCATTGCTGTGTGCTCGCTGCTGGCGTCTTAAGAGCGCGTCTGCGCACTGCCTTTGTTGACAGAAGAGCTGCGACGACGACGATGTGTTTTCCGATGAAAGCAACACGTGCTGTTCTCTCTTTTTATATTTTGTTTTTGCACGCTGGCCACATCTGAAGGGTAAACAAATAAATAAACAGGACGAAGAAATGTGTGCTGAAAACTGAATGGAATTTTACGTTGGTAGTTGCGTAGAGGGGGGAATTGGGAGTGAGTTATGCTCTGTCATGTTTTTGTGGAACAACTTTTGGCGCGAAAACGGCATGTGCATTGGGAATACATGTGAGCCATGAAACTGCACGGCTGGCCAGCCACGTGTATATTGCTGAAAGAAAATGTAAAATTTGAAGGCCATAGTTATGTTTTAACTAGAAAAATTAAAACAAGAAAGGAATGCTAAAGTCGAGCAGGCTCAACTCTCAAATACCCTGTACCACCCCACAAAAAAGAAATTAAATTGATTAAATTAATTAATTAATTTAATTTAATTAATTAACTAAATTAATTTAATTAATTAACTAAATTAAATATTCCATGCATGCATACATACATTTACATTTACATCAGAATCGTGCCTTATGCGTGTTTGTGTACTTGTACATACATATGTATGTATGTGTGCATTGGGCCTGGTTATATGGCTATAACTTTTTTTCCAATCATTCTATCATAATGAAACTTGGTATGCGTATATATAATCACTAACCTAATGTGACTAGCAAATTTTAAAAAAATTCTAAATTCCAAGAATTTCGGGAGTTAAAGAAAATCGTTAATAGGGGGGGAGTGGGGCGGTGGATCAGAAAAAATGAACAAACTCGTCCTTTCTCGGGCTCAGGAGAATCTGTATACCAAGTTTGGTTATTCTAGCTCTTATTATTCATTATTCATTATTATAATTTCGGCGATCCTTGCGTTCATACAGACAGACGGACAGACAGACGGATATGGCTATATCGATTCGGCTTGTCATGCTGATCAATAATATATATACTTTGTGGGGTCTACCAACCCTCCTTCTGTGTGTTCCATGTGCACTCGCACAAAACTAATATACCCTTGTACCCTTTGGGTACAGGGTATAAAAATATTACCAGGAAACATACAACTCAGCTTTACTTGCGAACAATTAATTACTTTATCTTTTTAGTATTTTAGTGGTCTTTGATCAATTTTTGATATACATATATAGTTGGCGTTGCAGATTCGAGAACGTGGTTAGTTTATAATTTTGATAATCAAGTAGAACCATCTGCAACACCACAAGTAATATCATTTAGTGTAGAAAGCTATGCTAATAACTTAGATAATTTCAGATATATGTATATATGTATTTTAAATTTATTAATGTAAAAGTTGTTAATGCTTGTATATATATCTACCTTATTGTGTTTGACTGCTATATTGATTAAATGAACTTGCGAAAAAAATAAATTAATAAAATTAATTACTTACTGCAATCGCCTTTAACATATACATAAATGAAAGAATTGGAGAAGCTAAAGTGAGGTGTCCCGACTTGGAAATACTCTGTACGTATGTGTAGAATAATTATGCGTGTCTATGCGTGTTTCTGTGTGTCTGTGTATGTCTCGTGTGCCTGTGCAAAGCAGTAGCTCAACGACAGCTGCGGGTAAATCTGCCTATCAAAATAAAACTTGGCATACACACTCTTAATCACTGAAGGCCAAATTTGAGTCAAAAATTCTACGAATGACGGCAATTACGGAAAATCATTAACTGCGGGGGAGAAAGGGGAGGGAGAGAAATTCCAAAATACATGTTTATACGAAACGAAAATCAGGATAACCCGCATAGGGGGGGAAGTGGAAAAAAAAAAAGCAACTTGCACAGCGTACACATATAAGACATCTTTATGCAAAATTTGGTGTCTCTAGCTCTTATAGTCTCTGAGATCCAGGTGTTCATACGGATAGGCGGACAGACAGACAGGACTAGATCGACTCGCCTTGTCATGCTGATCAAGAATATATATGCTCTGTGGGGTCTGCCACGCATCCTTCTGCCTGTTACATTTTTCAGCCCACGCAAACCTAGTATACTTCTGTACATTTCATGTAAGCCGTTGTGATAAAAACAATATATATATCGTTGCAAGGAGAGCACTGTGAGAAGTGACGGACTGTCACTTCTGATTATAATAAATATATAGTATATATGTATATATTCTTAAACAAAGCAAAGAAATTTCTAAAGTGTGATTTCTTTTTTTTTATGTTTACAAATGACTTTCAATTAAAGTTTCTTTGTTATTTTAAGCTACCTTTATGTCAATAAACGAACAAAGTAAAGTTTCTGAAATTCTCACAAAACTTGGAAAGAGCGCTCTCAAATTTGTGCACTCTCACAAAACGCACAGAGAGTGCACTTGTCAATTGCAACAGTTGCTCAAAACAACAACAATGACAACAACAACATACTGAGCTGTATTCCCAACTCAGGATTCCGAACCAAGAATGCCAGCCAGACAGATACGTAAGAGTGGAGGCACAGAAATAAAACGACCGAAGAGAAAAACAGCGTCGACGCAGAGTATCAAGCAGCGCAGTCTGCGCCGTTCGATTGTGGGCCAAGTCAACGCAATGTTTGGCAACAGTTGCAATAGCGACGGTGACGCCGACGGCAGCAACGATTACGCCGTTGGAGATAAACTGCTGGGACAAGTGTTGATGGCCGACGCAAACATAGATGTCAGCGTAGCTGCCGACGCCGACGCAGCTTTGGGGCTGGCAATTGAGGATGATACCAGCAGCAGCGATTTTGAAATTCAGTCATAGCCGGTGTTTCGAACTGTTTGGACGTGTTAAGCGGACGAAATTGGAGAGGTTGCGAGACGTGTTAGTTTGTATGCCTATAAGTGTATTAGTATTTGGTTTTCACACACACACGCACACAACCACTGATACACCCTCACATGTGACAATGTGTGCATGTGTATGTGTGTTAAGCACTATTTGGAGATTTAATGGAAAAGCATTAATGGATGCTGCCGTTACTGCCTGGGTCTAAAAGGGATGGCCATGATAGTGTTGGCCAAGCGTATGTGTGTGTGTTTGTGTGTGTGCATGTGTGTGTGTGCATGCCCATAAAGGGCTAAATTTGTAGCGGCATGTGTTCCGTGTGTGCGCCAGTGTTTGTGTTGTCTGCCTAAAACTATGCAACACAAATTCATTTTCTGACATTTGGCAGCCAGCTTACACACACCCGTAGACACATACATACATACAAACATATATGTAGTACTCGTACATATACTGTACTATAGGGCTATAAGCATTTGCCGGGTACGGGTCAATGGCAGAGAAACTCGCGCGTGTGTGTGCGTATTTTGGTTTTATCGTAGATTTCAGTGACTTTACGGGTTATTTGTCCGCACGAATGTGTTCATAAAAAATGTAACAAAAGTGGATTTCTGTGATGGTAGCCGGCGGCAGCAACTACGCTTCCTTTCGTTCGCTTTGTGCGTTTTGTACGCCCCTTAACGTGCCGGAAGCGGATTCTGTTGGTGCTGCAAGCATTCGCATATACAAACACACATACACACACAAATACATACACTCATACAAGTGCACATTACATTAGTGTCACGATTGTGGATAAAGTAAATTGAATAAAAGGTGAAATAATTTCCGGAAAGCTGCTGAAAAGCCCGCTAAAAAAAATTACAGTCTAATGCAAAGTGTGAAAAAGGTCGACCGACTGCCTACAAAGTGTCCGTAACGGCAGGCCTTTCCAAATGGTGTAAAATTTAAAATTCGGAGCGTGAAAAAATAAAATATCAAGAATAACAGCTTCGCGACCTAAAATTTGTAATTTGTTATAGGAAATATTCTTATGTTTTAGGCACCGACAGAATCGTAAAGTGTCAAATAGACCGAAATACTTTGCGAACTTTTATCGAGTGCCAGTGAGAAGGAAAAGCAAGCCAGAAAATTGAATTGAATCGCACAGTGCGCTGACGTGCAGTGAAGTATGTGGCATGCGATTATCAAAGTGTGATAAAAGTGCGGCAACAATAACGGCAGCAGAAGCAGCACGAGTAACAGCAGCAGCAGCAACAGCCAGCAGATGTCGCAGAAAACGTTGCCTACTGCACGGCGCATACAGTCAACAGTCACAGTCCATAAAAATTTCTGTCTATGCACTGCCTGGCACTGCGTATAATTTATTGCCACGACAGGTTTTTTTCTGGCCAGCTCCTCCATTTTTTTTTTTTTTTGGCAATGGATTTCGCAATTGTTGAATGCAGCGCAGCCACAAAATATGCTACAGATTTTTCGCTTTTTTTGACTTCCTCACAACATGGCGTATGTGTGATCTAAAAGCATATGTGTGTGACTTTTGTGAATATGTGGCGGCATGTATGTGTAACAAAGCAATTGTAAGCCGGTTCTCTGCCATTTCCCTTTTTTGGGAGATTTTTGGTTTAGAAGCGCACATCTCTGGTTCCAACTCTTCGTCTGCTTCTCTTGCTGTTGCAGTTGCTGCCGCAGTGTTCAAAATTTGTGCGGGCACCCAGCCAAAAATAATAAAATCACAATTTTATGCGCAGACAACTCAATGTAACTCGTTCGGTTGGCTCGCCGGCCTGCTTGCTTCCAGTCCCTGGCCGCTGCTCACATTACAGTCTGCGGTCTGCGGCCGAAGATAACGAGGTAATTTCACTGAATGATTTGCAATTTTCATTTTGTGCTCCGTTTTTGCTTTTGTTTTGGTTTGGTTTGGTTCTACCAGTTTGCCTTTGCGATTGCACAAATCTCAAATTTCAATGGTTTTTTGGTTAGCTTCTCGAATGCTGCCTAAGTGCGTTTGTTTGCCAAGCGAGTTGCTGAATTATGCATAGCTTGGAGATAAGCTGAAATGTTGCATAAGTTTGGCATCGAGAATCGGTCCTGGTTCGTTTGCGTTTTGTTATTAAAATTTAATCTGTGAAAATAACTGTCTGTCTGGGTTACTGGTATAGGCGAGGTAGGGGGAAAGTAATTGTTTCGGTTTTGTATTGTTCCATCTGCAATAAAGAGGAAATATTAAGAGTTTTCACATAATCCTTGCATCTGTATTTCATATATTTGATTAAGTTCAGTAATAAATAGACCATAAACAATACATACTTGTATACACCTACATATGAAACAAAGAAATTATGTATTTTTTGCTAAGCTTAAAGGTTAAGGAATTAATTTTTGAACTTTTTGTATGGAACACAGAAGAGGGGCGTGCTAGAATCCACAAAGAACACTTGTTCCATATTAAATGGGCCAGTTTGTCTGTCCAAAGAGTTAAAACGTAGAATGTAAACTGATGCTTTTAATTTAGACACAGACATGTTATTTTATTTTTCAATCACCTTAAATTATAATCTAGTTTTTAAGACTGCCGTATAGCTACTTACGCAGACGACACTGCGGTGCTTACCAGAAGCAGAGATATCGATGTAGCTTCGGAAGCCTTACAGCAGTATGTAAGTAGTTTCGAGAAGTGGGCTCTGAATTGGAACATTGGTATCAACGCCAGCAAGTGTGCGAATGTCACATTTACAACAAGGCCGTCGTCATGCGGAGATATCACAATGTTGGGGTCCACGCTCAGTCATACAAATTCGCACAAATATCTTGGTGTAATTCTGGACAGAAGACTCAACTTCAGCAAGCATACAACAATGGTGAAGCGATCGGTCATGGCGAAAGCCGGAAAGATGGCATGGCTGCTTGCACCATGCAACAAGCTGTCCCTGCACAGTAAGGTGACAGTATACAAGTCCATATTAAGTCCAATATGGAAGTATGCGCTACCAATTTATGGCATTGCCGCTGCTTCAAACCTAAACAAAATAAGAGTTGCGCAAGCTAAAATACTTAGAAAAATATGCAACGCTCCCTGGTATATGCGCACTAGGGACATCGAAAGAGACTTATGTGTCCCCAAGGTTGGCGATGTCATTCAAATGCACGCAAGCAATTACGAGAAGCGACTCGGCAGTCACCCCAACGCACTAGCGAGGCGGCTCCTGTCCAAACCTAAGAAGAGAAGACTGAAGAAGTGCCATCCAAAGGATCTCCCCACAAGAGCCCTTGTATAAAATACATAGTATATATCATAAAATATAATCATTTTTCATGTAAAACATTGTAAATATTGTATATATGTACATAGATATAAGTGCGTCCTATAGATGCTTACTATAGACAACTTTTGTATTCCCTAACTTTCAACTAGCTTAAGCTGCCATATTGGTAGTAGAAAACTAGTTTAATAAATTGAAAAAAAAAAAAAAAAAAAAAAAAAAAGACTGCCGAAACCATTTAGAGCCCACATTTTGTGTCTTTCGATATAGTAATATTTAATATGTGATTCCATCATATAATCGATTTTTTAAGTGCTTTTACAAACCAAAAACTCAGGCGCATCTCTAAGTTCTAAAAAATTATTGTTGTTTCGTGCAAGATACATTTGTTTTTGCCGCGAATGTTTATTTGTCGACTTGGGAACGCTATTATAACTTTCCGTAACTTCAGATGACATTCCTAGACATTCTCGTTTGAGCACGCGGCTCTTAGAAAAGTTTCAGTCCATATCCTGTTCTTCTTTGCAGTATGTACAAGAATGACAGGTATTTGACCACATGCGTGTCACTTGCACATTCAACTTTATTAATTTTTGTTCCTTCCATAGTGCCCTAGGGAATCGTAATAGAACAAATGCAAGTTCTTCATATATTTCAGTGGCTATCAAATTAAGTCACCTGCCACCCAATCGCAAGGTATAAACCATTTTAAAGGGTCGTGGGCTTGGCGAGTAAAGGCAACTTGCTCATGGCACTTGTACCAATTAAATTTATTTGTTAGAGAGTCGGGCAACGTCAACGACAGTCACCAGTGGAGCCAACGCAATACACTCAAGTCAAGTCAACTTTATTCATAACAATTCGTGCAACGCCAACAAACAGCAAATGGGAACAAAACAAAAGGCACTCCAGCCGGAGCTACAAGAGCAGCAGCGAAAGCAGAAGCAGCGGCAGCAACAACAACAGCTGCTTGTTGCCACAGGCCACTACCACTACGGAGTGGGGCCAGCAGGTGAAGATACAGATACGGCTCAAAGCCTGTCTCTGTGCTAGTCAATATGACAATGGGGCGCTGCAGCGTCGCGCATGAACCGCTTGAGCCCTCGGGGTTACAGTAGCAGCAACAACAATGGAAAGTTTTCATGGCTTAGAAAAATGTGCGGCCGTCGTCATTTTTTCCCCTGTCCATATACAATTGTTACGACAGCGACAGAATTGATGTAATATAAAAGGTGCCTAAACATTTGTGCAGACACGCGACTTTGCTGCTTTCCTGCTCCATTCATGCAGCACAGTGGGAGCTATAGCCAGCCGTATATCCATATATGAGCTGGTCCCATATACGATCTGTTATCTGAATTTCACACTTGTTAAAAATATAATGTTGACTGAACTATCATATTAGTGGCAATCAAAAGCTTATAGGAGTGAGGCTGACAACAAAATTACAAAATTAAAGCAAAGGTTTACTTCGACTTAAATCTTAATCCTAGTTCTTCCTTACAATTACATTAAATTAACTTTTTGATTGCCATGTTATATTTTTTGATTATTATATTTTCCCAAATCATCTCATTTCATATACGAGTATAACAAGTCATTCGAATTTAATTTTGCTTTAGCCAACGTGCACCTCTAGCTAAAGTTATTTATTGCTGACTTGTCATTCTCCTTTTACTTTTGTTTTTCCTTAAATTTAGAAAACCAACAAAATTCATGCATTTTGACTCAAATAGGAGCCGTTAGCATAATTAGATTTATTAGTTTTGAATGCACATTTTCAAATAACGAAGTGTTTTATTAATTTAATAAAGACATTTTCAAAGAATTTTGTGATTAAAGTTGCAATTCTTGAAATTATAACTTGTTTTTGAAGGTCGTTTTAAATTTCAAGACGATTTTGTACAATATTGAAAAGGTTTCATTTTATTTAAAGAAAAGCAAAAGGCTAGTAAATCCAAATTTGGCTTACCTCGTTCCTGAGGTATACGATTTTTAGAAGACAGAAAAAATAATTTCATGTTGATCCATCTGGACGAATGTCTAGAATTTGGAAACGGCTGACCCACACTCTGTTAATTCCTATCTAACACTAGTTTATAATTTCATATTTTATAATATAAAAATGTCTAATCTTATGGAGCAGCTGTGCCATAAATGCAATTTTTGGTTAAAAAGAAAAACTGATGTCATGCGCAATACTTAAAATTGATTTTCAAATGCGATTTTAATCATTTTTTACTTTGGCCTTACCAGGTATTGAAGCTCATTGTATAATACAAAAATAAGCTAATCGTAGGTTCAAATTGAAGACAATGTTGGCTAATCTATAAAAGCAACTCAACCAACTAAAATATTCTAGGGCGGTTTTGATATTGAAGAACAACAACCAATTCCATAGTACGCGGCTTTATGGTTTGTTTAATGTTTATACATATAGTATATACAATATATTGTATGTACTTATATTTCGATATGCTTTTTGCTAATGGTGCGCTGTGCAAATGTTATTAGGTGGCTCGCCGCCTTGCACATCCGATGTAGCCTCTCCGCCCCTACTCTATTATGGCCATAACCATCACCATCAGGGCCATCATAGCTGGCTCCCACTCGGTTGGACTCGCCATTGTTCCAGTGGCCGCTTTTATGTGCGCCAAGCGGCATTGTGAAAAATCGGAGCTATTTACGTTGCGGCCAACGACTGCGACGGATGCTCTTTGACTTGGCAACGAGGAGTGGCAACAGACCGAGCTCATCCCTTTTGCCTTTGTATTGTTGCCGTCGTGGCCAGGCCAAAGAGTTGCACTTCAGCAGAGTGCAAATGGATCTATTGTTTTAGACGTTTCGCATTAAAAGCGTGTGCTAGAAGTGGGTGACGCAAACAGGAAATTGTCGAGAACTCAACCAGCCAGTGAGCCAGGCCAAGAAGGAGAGCCAAATCCTAGTGGGGACGAGATTCGAAGGCTCAACTGTTAAAGTTGCCTTAAATTTTCAAGCTCTAGGAAGTTGGCGGAACATAAATTACCAGGCTGTCAACGTTTGCTAAACGCAAACATTTCCGCTCGCCCAAGCTCTGTGTAGGTACGAGTATGTATGCGGTCGTGAGGCATGCAACACATTTCGCAACGAACTGAAAAGGCCTTGCAGGTGCAGAAAATGTGAATAAAAAACAAACAGCAAGAGGTGACGACCATTAAAACGATTCAACAGTTCAGCTCAAAAGAAAAATTATTGCTTGACGCCTCGACAGCGGATGTGAAAGCGAATGCGAATGTGGGCGCGGAAGCAACAACGTTTAACGGTAGCTCTAAAGCAGTTAAAAGCAACACCCATGCATCACACATACTCACAATATACTCAGGTATGTGCAGCATTTGGGCTTGGCTGCTTTTGAAACGGACCCGGACCCGTGCCTGATCTCTCTGTTGCATTGTACCGCTGGTTGGTCGACCGACGCACTTAAAGCTTTTAATGTTGTACAAACACTCGTCTGCTCAAGACGCGTGGCAAGTGCTTAGAGTGAATGGCGGGTGGCGATTGCTGCCGACAGCCTACCCAACACACTCCAGTATGGGTCCAGTTGCAATTGCACCTACATTGTGTGGCGCTTTTTCGGCATTTGTTACCGAAGATTGATTGCCCAGCTAACAATTTTATATATTTCTGAGTCCATTGTTGCTGGCGTATGTGCACTCTATACTTAGTGCTTAATTATGTTCTGTCTTGATAATGGCAGGTGCCTTAAGTGGTAGCTGCGAACAGTGGAGCGTGTCTCGAAAGGCATTTAAAAGCAGTCTATTTATTTATATTATTTATAATTAAAAGCAAGTTGCAATTTTTATAGGTATTTGTATACCCTGTACCCGTAGGGATGAACGCAAGGATCTCAGAAGCTAAAAAAAAAAGAACAACCAAAGTTGGTATCCAGTTTCTCCTAGGTCCGAGAAAGGACGAGTTTATTTTATTTTTTGGAAATTTCCCCCCCTTTCTCCCGCTACAGAATTTCGTCAATAGCGTCCAAATTTCAAATGCTACCTTAACCAAACTTTGCACACATAATTAATATATAATTATCTACTGTTGTTTATTTAATAATAATAATAATAATAATTTTATTCAATTCGGTCAATTCTAAGAAAAGTTATTAGCAAAACAAATTCTCGTCAGTACAACCCCCCCAAACTGCAGCAACAAGTTCACTCTTCTTCTTCCTCTTTTTGCTGATGCTATGGGCGCATATACCTCAATGTCGGAAGTTTACCTGGGTACAGGGTATTACACTGTCGGGCTTGCTCGACTGTAGCGTTCGCTCTTGTTATATTTAAAATAAATAGATTAAGTGGAAAAATAATTGAAGTCTAGGTCTAAGTTGGTTGTAAGCAAGTAATTGTAAATGCCGTCATAAATGTATTAACTTGTAATAACAGCTGTAATTAAGTTAGTCTCGCTGTTAACTTAAGGTCCACAACATTTGTGCACATGTTAAGCGTTGCCTTGTTAGTAATTAATCTCAAAAATTTGAATCTGAATTGTGCGGTTGCTTCTTCTATGCTCTTTAGTGCATTCGTGGCATATAAGTACACAAGGTACACATATTTTAGCTTAATTGTTGTTACGAGGGAACCTTTACTTTTGCCTACCGGCAATCTCAGCATTGATTTTTCGTGTTGACCCGAAGAACAAATTATATTTTATTTATTAGTAATTAGTATTTATTTTAATGATCAATGAAAATTAGAATACTTGTATGTACTTCCTTTAATTCTCATGAGCATCTTAAAACCATTTCCATATTCATATCTGTGTCTAAACGGTGTACAAATCAAGTATAATTTCCATTCGATTATTGAAGGTATGATTGCAGAGTAAATATTTCAGTCAATAAAACCACAGAAAATTCCCCCTAATGATAACAGCCAGAGACCATTGAGGATTATAGAAATTTTGCAGATGGAGTATCTATCTAATATCTTTATTTAACGGCGCACATTAGAGATTATTGTGGATTTATTTTTTTCATTGAGAGAATATTTGCTAACGTAAAAACGAAGGATAAAGTCCGAAATTCTATTCAGTACTGCGGTAGCCCTTATTGCTTATCTACCCGTAGCCCTTGACTTAGACATTAAATCATAATATTTAAAAGATGGCCACAAATTTGTCTCCAGTTAGTTGTCTGTAAGTTGCCTGGAGCCATCAGATTAGACAGAAATAGTGACGAATGCGTTATTGTCTACTTATTGCTGTAACTCAGCCAGAATGGTGGGTTTCTCTACGTAGGAGGGATAACAAAATTAAGTGCTGTAAGCCACATAACAAGCAGCAGATAATCAGAACAAGCTGCCGACAAATAAACAGCAATTGCTGTGAAACACACATAAACAAAACAAAGCAAAGAAAAGCCCCCAAATACACACATGCGACTGCTCACATTTCTAAAGCGGCGCGCCGCTCATTCTGCGTCCAATTTGCCGACAGTTAGCAGTTATGGCTCCCAGCAGAAGACACCGAAAGTGTGGAAAAAGGATGTGCACTGTTTCCGCCGCCTGTCGCCACAGCAAATGAAGTCAAAGCGTAAAAGTTTCGCACCAGACATTTAGACAGGCAGCGCAGATGAAAGCAAGCAAAATTAAAACTCATTAAAAATGAAAGACGAGAACACAGAAGCATATACATACATACATACAAGTATATACATATGTATGTACATATATAGTATATATATGTGTGTGTGTGTGTGTGCATGTATACTTGTGCACAGGGCGAGAATTGATGCCAGGCAAGTGCTGAGCAAAGAGAGAAAGCGCCGGTGGCAAATTTTTACAACAAAAGGTGACGCAGAAAATAAACAAATCATTTGAAATTCTCAATTAAATGCAAACAAGTGCCGCACACTCGCACACATGCCTTAAAAGACTCAAAAGGTGTCAAGTTGCAAATAAGAAACCCGTTTCGACTCGACTGCCCTGTTACTTGTGACTTGTGATCCGTGACCGTCGCCCTGGAAGCGTTGTGTTCTCGATTGTCCTAATGGGCGTCATGATGATGTTTGTTTAGTCGCTGCCAAGGCGCAAAGTGCCTGTATGAGGCCTAAAATTGAAAAAAATACATATGTACTATACACGGGTATGTATGTGTGAAAAGGATTCTGCGAGGCTTTGTTGGGTTGGGTTTTCGCGTGCACTCTTACAAGTGTGCGGGCTGAATGAGTGAAGAAGTGGAAGCCGACTGGTAATGTGCTCGACCTCAAAACATGCTTATGTCTTCCTCATTGTTTGGCAGGCATGGCCAATGGGACGACCAGGCCAGGCCAGGTCTGAGCTGTTTACAATATCCAAATAAAATTTAATGATGGCAAAAGTCATTCATTTCGAGTGCTCGCTCATAAATACTCGTTAAATGTATTTATAAAGTACGCAGACTGTAGAGCAGTGCAAAATGTGTGCATGTGTGTGTGTGCCAGTCAGTTTTGTTTGTGTTGTTGCCCAGACCTGCCCTCGGAACGATGTGGTGATTGTCTGACGCGGCTGCTGCTGTTGCTGCTGCTTTCAGTCGTTATGTGCTGCCTCATATCCTTGTATACTGTCATACATATGTGCGATATAAATGTACGAGTATGTGGCCAGATATGCTATATCCATGTATGGCATATCTATATACAACTCTGTATTTCTGCTTTCCACAATCGTTATTCCTAGTGTGGCCCTGCAAGCTCATGCATAGTTATGTACACTCTTGTGTGAAGGTTTTAGTGTTTGGGGAATGTCGCTTATTTTTCCTCAAATGGCTTGAACTTGACATGAATAGTTGTTACATGTCATGACTTACAGAGCTTTAGTAATCTCGGGTAGATGTTATAAATATGACAAGCAAGTTCTCATTTGAAGAAGCTAGTTGTTACTATTAAGCACAAAAAGTCTAATAGTCAACTTTTCGTTGTACTAATGTTAATTTTATTAGATCCACATAAACACAAATAGATACACATAGACGCAATCATGAGATAAGCTTATGCTATTGAAGCTGTACTTAAAACTTACTACAAAACAATAAACCCATCAAGACCCAATAAATATAAACATGCAATTATCTAAACAAACAAACTAGGACACACAAAACTTACACACTGCAATAGATCTAGCCTTTCAGTTTAACATTTTACTAGCCACTTTCAATTTATTAGGCAATGCACCTCCCTTCAACCAACTCCCTTTCCACTCCAAAACAACTCCTCGCAGGGGCCAACTCTGTAAACATAAAAGCGTTTGTTAAGCTTCTCTCTAAACTAAATATAAGCTCATAAATATATACAGGTCAGCCTGAGGGTCTTAGTTGCTCTGTCTTTAAATAAATATTGAAATTTAGGATTATTTCAAAGTTACAGCAACAACCCTGGTAGCTGTCAAAGTGACTAGTCGACTTTTTATTGTGCGCTCCGTGAAAAATTGTAATAAATTCCTCTTTTTCAATTATTTCGCGTATAGTGCGTTAAAAAAACCACCCGGAAACCTAGTTTCACCTTGGCTTTTTGGCAATCGTTTAGTATCCTTATTTTCTTGGATTCCAATCAACAATTAATCTGCTGTATGGGGCTGCTCTGCTGACGTATACACGTCATCGGAGCAGAGACAGCCCAGAATTTTTCTTCTTTGCTTGTTTTGCAAGTCATCTTATCTCACGTAAATGAATGCTGATGAAGACTCGGCCGCTCTCGGAGCAGCTGAGGAAGTAGTCAATAAGCTGCCGAAGTACGTGGAGATGAGAAAAATTTCTGGTAAATCACCTTCGGAACTGAGAGCAAAAATAACCAAGGACTTGCATATGTCAATGGGAAAACCATACTTAAAGCCGTCAAGCTCAACCAGTAACTGGATTGCCTCAACCACTTGTACATCGACTACAAGTACCCTAACGTTCTCTGTGGTGAACTCTCAATCAATGTATACTACAGTAGCGACATCAAATGGCAGTTTGTGCTCCACACCCGCCGTTGTGAGTACACCGGCTTCAATCACAAACTTAGTTGCAAATCCAACTCTGGACAAATTTTGCTCGTTTCAAATGTCAGTACCCGGTATTAATAAGAAGCGGAAAGGAGCCGTCGAGTCACTAAAATCGGCTCAAAAAAATAAGCCAACTCCTGTCAATACAACCCAGGGACAACGAACTGCGTCCTCCTCTCCGCCAGCACTTCAAAATAATAGATTTGCAGCCCTTTCGGAAGAAGCTGATTCCATTATGGAAATGGAAGAGCCAGATTCCGAAGATCCATCGAGCCAGCAAAATGAAGCCAGCCGTTTCCAGCAGGGAAGTAGTATTCCTAAGCCTCCTGCTATATGTGTGCCACAAGTCAACAAATTGGATAAGCTGGAGGTGGCGCTCAATTCTGCTGTCTCCCCTAACGATTACGACATACGCACATCGAAATCTGGGATCTCGCGTATTTATACGAAGAATTCGAATGCGTTTCGTGCAATAATCAAATTATTGTCCAATCAAAATTGTCAATTCTGGCACCACCAGTTGAAGGAGAACAAACCCTGCAGATTGGTGCTCAGAGATATTCATCCCAATGTACCCAGGCAATTAATAGAGCGCACCTTTACCGACAAGGGCTTTACAGTTTTGAATATATATTGCCCCAGAAAACCGGACTGGCGTAACATTCAAATTAATGAGGAGGATGGTGAGGACATAAATAATGTCAAAACAAGACAAAATATGTTTTACGTTAACCTCCAGAACGCACCCAACGTTGCTGAGGCACTAAAAATAACTCAAATTGGTAGACACAGGGTTACAATATCAAAGGCCAAACAGAGTAAAGAGCTGGTACAATGCTTCAGATGCCAAGATTTCGGGCACACGAGGAACTATTGCCTTAAAAAGCCGGTTTGCGGTAAATGCTCGGGGGACCATGATACTGGCTCAAAATCATGTAACCTGAATGATAATGGGGAATTTATATGCGCTAATTGCGGAGAAGACCACATGTCGAGCTTCAGAGGCTGCAAGGTAAGAATTGATCTAGCCAAAAAACTTAAGCCAGCTGTGAGGTTGCCGAGAGATGGTCTAGTCATCGGTAGCAATAGGAGTTACCCAAATAACCAAGGCACTAAAGTACAGTTTATCTCAACCTCTACTGTTAAGAGTGGCTTCTCTTATGCTGATGCAGCTAGGCCAATTGGAGAAAAACGTACCAGCGCGCCAACAAACCAAAACTCGCCCCGATCACACAGTTCCGCCGAAGATTGGCATCTAAACAACAAATTTAGTATGCTGGAAAAGGCGATTTTAGATCTAAACGCAAGAATGGATCAAATGTATAAGCTCATACAGGAAAATATGGATTCCAATAGAGCCTTCCGTGACTTGGTACAAAAACTAATATCCAAATGTTAAATCCGCTGTTAAAAATCGGATTATGGAACGCACGGGGCCTGGTCAAAAACAATAATGAACTCAGGCTTTTCCTAAGTTCAAACTCGATCGATATCATGTTAATAACCGAAACGCATATGCGTCCTGGCTTGAACGCATATTTGCCAGGATACGACCAGTACTACGCTAATCATCCTAGTGGCACCGCTAAAAGTGGTTCTGCAGTCATCATTAGATCAAGTATCGCTCATTCACAGAATGAGCCAATTCTAAAAACAAGCATCCAAGCGGCCAGCGTAACTATACCGACGAATGGTGGAAGCATCAAAGTCTCCTCCCTATATCTTCCTCCCAATGAAGCTTGGTGCAGGGCCGACTTTGATCTATTGCTTGCAACCTTAGGAGATAAGTTTATTGTAGGCGGTGATTTTAATGCAAAACACCAATGGTGGGGTAATTCCAGATCTTGCAGGCGAGGAAGGTGTTTGCAAGAGGCCATAGCTAGTACTACTTGCCAAGTTCTTGCTACTGGAGAGCCAACTTTCTACTCTTACAACACACGGCTTAACCCCTCTGCACTAGACTTCTTTATTGTCAACAGGATTGCCCTAAACAGACTCACCGTTGAAACAAAATATGAGCTCGCATCGGATCACCTTCCAGTAGTAGCGACGCTACATCATGCACCGCAATATAATCCCAAGAGGGAATATATTCTACCACCTGCCTCCCGTATTGATGTTTTTAAAGCCGATCTCGAAAGAAGAATTAACCTGAACGTCGAAATTAACAGCCCAGAGGATATCGAAGACGCGATATCAATCCTCATGAAGAACATTTCACTGGCTGCGTCTTCTGCTGCACCGAAAACTTTACGCTTGCCAACCCAACATAGTCAAGCTAGTCTACCACCAACGGCTGCTGCGCTCTTAAGCCTGAAAAGAAGAGTCAGGAAAGAATATGCAAGAACTGGAGATACTCGCATTCATCAAATCTACAAAAGACTGTCCAATCGACTGCAAAAAGAGCTTGCTAAAATCAGACAAGGCAGAATTGATGACATATTGGAAAGTGCTGGTCCAGATGCATCATTTAATTACTCGCTCTGGAAGCTTACGAGGCGATTTAAGAGGCTGGTCATCCCTAAGACTCCAATTAAGGATCCTACAGGTGGATGGAGCTACTCCAGTCAGCAGAAAGCTGAAATCTTTGCAAACAGCCTAGAGGAAAGATTTAAGCCTTTTGACTTTACAACAGCAGATAGGCGAAGGGTAGTCGAGCTTAGGCTGGAGATGCCATTCCAAATGGCCTTGCCTGCAAGCCCAGTTACACTTCAAGAAGTGGTACAGCAGATAAAAAATCTAAAGGTAAAAAAAGCGCCTGGAGAAGACCTTTTAGACAACAGGACGCTGAAACTGCTCCCCACAAGGGCTCTGCTGTATATTGTCTTGCTCATGAATAACATACTCAGGCTGAGGCACTTTCCAAACTGCTGGAAAATGGCGCTAATTACGATGATTCCAAAGCCAGAGAAACAGCATACTGAAGTAGATGGATATAGGCCGATTAGTCTGCTACCTGCCCTCGGGAAGATGATGGAACGCGTGATTCTGGACCGGATTCTCCAGCTCGAAGCCGTGACGCGCAGAATTCCAAAATGGCAATTTGGTTTTCGAAGAAGTCACGGAACACCGGAACAGCTCCACCGTGTGGTCAACTTCGCCCTGGAAGCCATGGAGCAAAAGATGTACTCAGTGGCTGTGTTTATGGATATTAAACAAGCTTTTGATAGAGTGTGGCATGATGGTCTCCTCTGCAAATTGAAAGGCATGCTAACTCCTCAATTGTTTCAACTCATCGAAAGCTTTCTAAGGGACAGAAGCTTCAGAGTTGCTGTTGATGGAGTGAAATCCACGAGGCGCTCAATTTGTGCAGGAGTGCCCCAAGGCAGTGTTCTCGGTCCTACCCTGTATACATTATTTACTGCTGATATGCCTGCACCGCAAGAGATCATTGGAGTATACGAGGATGACGCACTAATAGCTACTTACGCAGACGACACTGCGGTGCTTACCAGAAGCAGAGATATCGATGTAGCTTCGGAAGCCTTACAGCAGTATGTAAGTAGTTTCGAGAAGTGGGCTCTGAATTGGAACATTGGTATCAACGCCAGCAAGTGTGCGAATGTCACATTTACAACAAGGCCGTCGTCATGCGGAGATATCACAATGTTGGGGTCCACGCTCAGTCATACAAATTCGCACAAATATCTTGGTGTAATTCTGGACAGAAGACTCAACTTCAGCAAGCATACAACAATGGTCAAGCGATCGGTCATGGCGAAAGCCGGAAAGATGGCATGGCTGCTTGCACCATGCAACAAGCTGTCCCTGCACAGTAAGGTGACAGTATATAAGTCCATATTAAGTCCAATATGGAAGTATGCGCTACCAATTTATGGCATTGCCGCTGCTTCAAACCTAAACAAAATAAGAGTTGCGCAAGCTAAAATACTCAGAAAAATATGCAACGCTCCCTGGTATATGCGCACTAGGGACATCGAAAGAGACTTATGTGTCCCCAAGGTTGGCGATGTCATTCAAATGCACGCAAGCAATTACGAGAAGCGACTCGGCAGTCACCCCAACGCACTAGCGAGGCGGCTCCTGTCCAAACCTAAGAAGAGAAGACTGAAGAAGTGCCATCCAAAGGATCTCCCCACAAGAGCCCTTGTATAAAATACATAGTATATATCATAAAATATAATCATTTTTCATGTAAAACATTGTAAATATTGTATATATGTACATAGATATAAGTGCGTCCTATAGATGCTTACTATAGACAACTTTTGTATTCCCTAACTTTCAACTAGCTTAAGCTGCCATATTGGTAGTAGAAAACTAGTTTAATAAATTGTATATATGTAAAAGAAAAGTTACAGCAATGTAAATAAATAAGTACAAAATATATGTATTATATCTTGTTTGTGGGACTGGTTCAAGTGTACTTAAAAGTTGGACTCTAATCCTTCAATCTTTTCAAAATAAGTACCTTTTTTGGATAATTGAAAAATGATGTAAGAGGGTATTATTTGCTTTATTTTTGTTTTATTTTTCTATTTTCTGATCATTAACATAGAGCGGAGGACCAATTTATTTAAAGTTTGCAGATATTGTGAAAATTCTGGGATACATGTTATACAACTTAATTGAAACTGTAACGTTAAATGATAAATCGTCTATCTTATTTGATTCCATTTATTAGTTTGAATATATATTGAATGAAAATTTTTCCACGTCCTTCAGGATGTCAATAAATCTGTCGGGCACAAGATAATTTATGCTAAGATATAATAATTTAAAATTAGAAACTTTAAAAAAGAACGAAACTTCTCAACCTAAAAACATGGAATAGCCATCGGTTATCTTCGATTTTACCATGTTTACGATTGCGTAAATTATGTGTTGTACTTCATTTATGTCAAAGCAAAAGCTATATCCGTATCATCTATAATATGGCTTAGAACAAATTATGATTATTCCCCGACTAAGTTCTTATAATTTACTGTGTTATGTTTGAAAACGGAATAATTGTATGGAAGAATTTCAGGAAAATTTTAATAATTGCATACTTGAAAATATTTTTCGTTGGCTACATATTGATAGAGTGTTATGCCTTACAATTGATTTAAATTAAACTTCGACTTTCATTCCCTTTTTTCAGGTGGCCAATCGACGACTGTGCTGCTAGAAAACAAAATCTGAAACTACTAATACGTGTTAAGGCTGAAAATTCTTGCAAAAAGCAAAAGAAAATATAGAAATAAGTGCAACGTCAGAAAACACATACACTCTTAAACAAAAAATCAAAAAGGAAAGAAAAACGGAAACAGCAAGTAAAATAAACTGAATTTAATTTATGAAAACACCGAGAAACAAAACACATGCAACGAAATGGGTTTATTAGGGCTTGTAACCAAGGCGAAAGGTGAGCTGCAAAATGGTGGCAAATTTTCACATTCGTGTGCATGTGTCCAGCCAGTTGTTGCTGTTGTTGTAGTTGTTGTTGTTGCTGCTGTTGGTTGTTAACAACTTCCAAATAAATTCGTGATGTAGTTGTGCGCGAGATAAGCGCGTTTTCTAAAACAAAAAGCAAATGCCAAATAGCAAACATGTACAACTACTAACTGTGTATGATGTCGAGCCATAAACGCATATATGAATATAAATATACATACATGTTTAAAAGTGAAATGCAGCTACAACAACAACAACAACGACAACGACAGTCGACACAAACAACAGGCAGCGCTCGAGTGGCGCGCTGTTGAGCCTCCACCTGTATGTGTACATATGCATGTGTGTGTGTGTGGCATATTCAAGTGCCGTCTAAATGAGACTCCAGTGCATGCTTGCGGCAAGCGAACGAAACCAAACCCAAATTAACCGCATTTACAGGCTGAGCACTTACAACATTGCCACACAGTCCTTGTTGCATTTAAAGTTTTCAACAAAATAATAATAACGTTGATAATTAACCTGCTCCTTGCAGCAGTAAGTACCAGTACCAGTGCCAGTGCCAGCGCCAGCGCAAACGCAACTCAAGCAATGTCACCACACTCAGCACCCCAGGACGAAAGGGAGAGGCGGCATTCACAGTTGCTGCCACTGCTGACTGCGCTTGCCATGCTTACGGCATTGCCACCTGCTGCAGCCACAAGCGGCTTACGCGTGCCTACCTTCCTGCTGGAGCCTGCCGCCCGCCTGCTCTTCGGCAACGACACCGGCTCCCATGTTAGCTGCACAGCGCACGGCAATCCGCCTCCAGCTGTGTCTTGGGTAATGCGCGATGGCACGCTGGCGACGCAAGTGCCAGGACTGAGGTAAGTTTGGGGCTACCCGCCGGTTGCGGTTTTCGCTGCCGCCAGCCTTACGCTAGAATAATAAGCGAACGGATCACGACTGTGGATTGTCTGACTCATATCGCTTAGAAGTCACATTGTTGTGGCTTCCGCTTATGGTTCCATTTCAGCTGCAGCTCTAAATTATGCATGAGTTGCTTGCAAATAAATACCAGAGGGAAAATTGTACCAAGAGATAGTAATTTGTACAATATAATTTTTGATTTGCCATTCTTAATATTTTCATCTCAAACCATAATTTAAACAAGTAAAAAAGCTAAAGTCGGGTGTCCCGACTTTGAAATACTCTGTACATATGTTTACAATAATTATAGAAAATAAAAAAATTAAGAAAATTAAAAAAAAAACATGTTAGCAGTCAACCAAACAGCAACATCAACAGCCGCGGACAGCGCTTGGGCAGCGCTTGAACAGCGCTGCAGCAGCAAATATATTTATGGCTATAAGTTCTTGTTAAATCGGACTATCATAGTGAAACTTGGCATACAGACAATAATATTTTTTTTTTTTTTTGATAAAACTTTAATTTTACTGTTATTATTTCCAACAACTTAAATTAAACTTATAGAAATATACAAATACAGCTTAAACTAGGAGTTTATACTTATTTAATTATTTATTTCATTTAATTATTAATTATTTATTCTTATATTAAATAAATCTATTGGGAAGATCAGCAGGGTGTGATCTCTTCAGCCTCCTTCTCACTACTCTTCTTCCTTTTCGTCGCCGTTTCAGCAGGCGCCTTGCTAATACGTTCACATGGGTGCGCAGACGCTCCATGTATTGCGCAGCTTACTTATTTAGCACGTCTCCAACTTTTTGTACCCCTAGATCCCTTTCTATGTGTGCCGTTTTCATGTACCAGGGGGCTCCTCCTCTAAGTCTGTTGCTGGGATGGTCGGCTTTGAGTATATTGTAGCCTGGAACATAGACGCAGATGCACTCCTGTAGCCAACTCTCAGTGATGAGCATCACGTCTATGTTATGTTCTGTAAGAAACTGCTTGAGTTCCTCAACATGTCCAGAAATTCCACGCGCATTCCACAATCCAAGGCTAAGTGTGCGTGTCATCATTTTTTGGCATTTAAAAGACTTAAACACATTTGCTTAAGGAAGTGATTTGTCTCCTGCAGTTCCTTAAACATGGCTTGTAGTGTGTCAACTTTCGCTGTGAGGGCCTCAATGGCCGCCTCAAGCCTCATGCTACGGTTTGTGTTTATGTGTTGCCAATTCTGTTCCTGGTTGTGTATGTCCAAGTTGTCTCTTTTTTCTATATTAATTCCCTTTTTTGAGCCCGAGTTCCGATCAGAATTGTGTACGCTAGTACGGGTACGAAGCGCCTCTGCGTAAGAAATGTTCTCTTGAACCATAACTGCAGGAACAAATTCTTGCCGCTTTTTTGGATTACTGGCACGTTTAGCTTTATTTATCATTGGCCTCCGTTGATCAGCTTTGGCTTTGTAGACACGGCATTCCCCAGGCCAAACCGGGTGACTCCCACCACAATTGGCGCAACAAAAGCTCTCCAACGAGGTTTCCTTGCATTGCGCAGTTGGGTGGTCTTGCGCACATTTTCCACAGATGAAAGGTCTCCAACAATAATTCTTTGTATGACCAAATCCCTGGCATCTGTGGCAGAGGATTGCATCAAGATTTTTTTTGAGTATCTCAACTATGACCCTTTGACGCCCAATTTGTTTAATTTGGAGTGCGTTCCTAAAATTCTTCTCCTGAGCCAAATTTATAAAGAAGAAATTATTGGGACTAAGTTCCTCAAGAACTTCACCATTTCCTTTATGTGGAAGCTTCCTTGGTGGAGGGTAGTAGACACGAATGACGCTATGTCCATGTCGCCTGAATGCATCCTTGATTTGTTCTTCAGGGGTTGTGCTTGCCAGATTTCGAACTATAAGCTTGTAAGCCTTGTCTTCTTTTAGTTGATAGGAGAAATTGCGCGCATTCTTTTCCTTGAGAAACTTAACTAGACTTCGAAAAGAGGAAGAGTCCTCTACTTAAACTCTTACTTTGCCTCCCTTACCGAAGTGGTAAGAATATTCGCTGGAGCCAAGTACCACGTTCAATTTAGCCTCCATAAGGGACACATTTGAAACATCCTCGATGTTGATAGGGGGCGGTTTTCGCGTTCTGGATACGATTTCTTTATTGTCATCGGCTTGCTCAATTTCCATATCCTCAGCGAGCGCTTCGGCATGGGCGATTTCAGTCTCCGTTGGATCATGATCCTGATGTTGGTAGTACAAAAAAGGTAAAAAAAAAAAACATGTTGCCTACTCGCCTTCCCTCGAAAGTATGCTACATTTTCATTACATCAGCAAAACAAAACATGACAAAATCAATGCTGCTGCAGTGCGTTTGTTGTGGCCACAAGTAAAAGCCACATGAGGGAACAAACACAGCACAGCCAAAAAGAAAGCCAGGCCAGGTCTTTGTATAGCAAGAAATAAACAAACGCAGACAATAAACAAACGCGACGCAGCCGCGCATGAATAAGTGAAGCTAAACAATGGGAGTGTGGATGGTAGGGTAAAGGAATTATACAAAAAAGTAAAGGCGTGGTAATGTTTAGCAGCCAGACAACAACAACAGCAACAACAATAAAAACAACAACATGATCAGCTGCAGTTTCAGCATTCATATTGTTTGCTTGAATTGCTGCGAATGCGTCGCAGTTCATATGTTAATGTCGTGTCCCATGACAGCAGCCGACTGCTTTGTCTTTATTTCAATGTCTGCGCGCTTGCCTGCACGTCGTTTGTTAACATTTAAAATATTAAAAAGCTTCAAAGGTTTTCGTTCCTCCTTTTGTCAAGCGAGGCATCGTTCGTGGAATGCCAACACAAATCGCTAGTTTAAATGCGACAATATTTCACACATTGCTTTTATTTATGCAATGCATTTTTATATAACCGTGTCAACAATTTTGATTGCAAA
Organism: Scaptodrosophila lebanonensis; assembly: GCF_003285725.1. NCBI lineage: Eukaryota > Metazoa > Arthropoda > Insecta > Diptera > Drosophilidae > Scaptodrosophila > Scaptodrosophila lebanonensis. The sequence goes on from NW_022060538.1 coordinate 16,531,655, forward strand.
AGAATTGCTGAAGAAAGAAAGAATTCTATTCTTGATATATGTATATTTTCTGTTACATTTTTCTTGTCACTGGTAGATTGTAGATTTTAAACTGATTAGATGTGCCACTTTTTATAAACAAACTTTATAGTAAGAAATGCCTTCTAAAATAGTTGTATAGGGTAATAGAGCTACTAGGTACAATTTGTTATCGTATTATTCTTAGAAGCTGTAGCCTCCACAAATTCTTCAGGTAAATATATTTACGCTATGAAAAGACAGATAATTCTTTAGCGTTTTTAAATTCAACTGAATACTTCCAATGTTTAATTTAAGTAATTACAATCAATTTGAATGAAGTGGGTGCTTAAGCACTGTACCAGTGTTTAGGCAGGCATTTTAATATTTATTATGTTTTGTAATTAAGAAAGAGGTGTCATCTATAAATCTTATCTCTGTCCATGCTCTCCTATATAAGCATACGAGTTTCAAATATAAATTTATATTTTAAACATTTTTGAACTGGTAACTGAATATACTCTTACTTATGAGTATAAAAGTAGCTGTTAAAGAGTTCAGAGTAACCATTATTCGAGAATGGGAAGAATTTGACATTCAAATGCTCCAAAACGTGGTGATTTCAATGCCAGGTGTTGAACAACCTACAAACAATGAATTTGTCTTAGTTTTTTATTTCGATTTTCTTAATTTTTTTTATTGTATTTTCTTATGTATTATTTGCTTGAAGTCTATTGATAATTTTATTAAGCTTAAAGAATAATTTTTTTTAGTATATTGAATGGTTAAGTTCTACTTTACAACGTAGTGACATATTTAATTGTTTCATTAAATGTTGAATTTTCACTTACAATGTGTAACCAACATTTGTTCTGTGCATCAATTTTTCCATAATCAACTCAATTGTAGTTCTTTATCTCGAGCGATTTAAGCTCTTTGTTGATTAACCAATGAATCAGTCTTCATCTATTTATAATTCAATTCCAGTTTTCAATGCCGCTTGGACTAAAATTAGATGGTACAGCGTTCAAGCGTTAAAACCAAATGATAAATACTTTTTGAAAATGTTGACAGGGTTGGGACAATGTGTAACATGGGACTAATGGCTTTTTTGTGGCTTTTTGTTGTTGCCCATTAGTGCTGTCAACTCAATTAAAATAAATTTTGTGCATGCAAGGCATGTTTTGATTAAGCTAGTTTGCGTTTTTGTTCGTACCTATTCGCCGTGTTATGATTTGTATACGCATAAGTGGATTAGTGTAAAACAGACACATGCATATTCTATATAAATAACAAAAAAAAAAAAAGAGATGAAAATGTGAAAAAATATGGTAAAAAGTGATACTTTTATACAGAAACAAATCGGAATAAAAAAATTCGGTGAATTTACTAAAAGAATTTTTGTGTTTTGCGAGATAAAATGACATTTGAAATACGTGATCACTCGCTCAGCAAATGTTGAAAAGCGTTGTGTGTATTTGTTTGTGTGTGCATGTGTATCAATGTGGTTGTGTTGGCGCTCGGCATGTGACACCGGAACCAGAGACTGGCGTCTAGAAATTGGCGACCAGCGACGATTGCCAGTCTCCGGAAAATAAACTCGGACTGGACAGCACAGAAATGAAACAAAATTTATTTTAAGCTGCTAAAGAGCATAGTTGAGTTCATGTGACGTTTGTATATAGACGTGTACTTATCTCGTCGCCGTCAGTCGCGCTCACTGCAGCTTTCGGGACGGGGTTGCTGTTTCCATTGCTTTTGCTACGTAGTTGATTTCTATGCTCGCATATACTCTCCATTCGGTCTATCATGTGAACGCAATAGACGTAAACAAATTGCTGGCACTTAAACATTTTGCAAACTGCGCTTCACGAAGTTTTTTGATGATGTTTCTGGCGCTGCTTTGGCAATGGCGACGACGACGACGACGATGGGAACGAGGATGGCACGAAAAGCAAGAAGAACAGAAACAGCGCTTGTTAGTTGGCTGATGTTTTGGGGCATGCGGATGATGATTAGCGGCAAGTTGATGCTGTACTTTTATGCACTGCATGTTGATGGGATAGATGTGTTTTGCATGAGTTATGTATGTGACGTGCTGCTTTGGTGAGTACTTGAGTGTTGAGGACGCTTAAGTGGACGCAGGGATTTTAAAACACCACAAAATGCATGTCATGAATTATTTAAAGAGTACCATACCAAAGCGGTTGACACAGATTACGAACTGGTGGGATACACACAAAGAGGAACGCAACTATTTCATGAAATTAGTGAAAAGCAAACTGTAAACTGATTGTGTGTGCATTGGGATGTGTTCTGAAATTCGTTATTGAAATTCTTAGTGAAGGGTTATACAAAGGCAGTGCAAAGCTAAAATATAACTACAACCCTTAGCGTCATCACACTCAGTTAGAAAAGTCTTGTCCTTCCATTGATAATGCAGAATGTTCTTTTACAAAAAATCAGCCGGCTAAGATTTATAAAAAAAAGACACCATAAATTATTTAAATATATTTTTAATCAGCCTCCCAACTCAAACAGATCTCGACGCGTCCATTCATTTGTCCGGCCATCAGGATGAGCGCCTGTATTTCTGAAACTCATCCTCCTAGATTCTTTAACATCTGATTTTTTTAAGTGAAACTTCATATGTGTTTTGAATGCTGGGTCGGCAACCTTTTCTGTGATGAAACCAATAGCACAGTAACAGGCAGTAACTAAATGAACAGCAAGTAGGCCAGCTTGCGAAATTAAAATTATGAATGCAAACAAAAATCTGCTGTGGTATCTAGATGCGTGCATGAAACCAACGGCTCAATCTGAAATGTAAATAACACCAATGTCTTCTCGTATTGATCAAAACACATTGCTGCACAATCGTCAGCAGTTATTTGCCTTCTGATTATTTATGCCTACCTGGTAGGTTATAATATTTAAAAGTCACTGTTTCATGTGGTTTTTGGTGATTCCTCTCGTTTTCAGTTCTTTTAGGAATATTTGTATTGCGAAATAGAACTGCGTTGTCTGAGGTTCATGAAAGCTAGATCGGCAATCATCAGAGACAGCAGGCTTTTTATACTCTGTACATGAAATGTACATTTCATGTACAGAAGTATATTAGGTTTGCGGGAGCTGAAAAATGTAGCAGGCAGAAGAAGGCGTGGCAGACCCCACAAAGAATATATATTCTTGATCAGCATGAGAAGACGAGTCGATCTAGCCCTGTCTGTCTGTCTGTCCGTCTGTCCTAGATCGCCTATATTTCAGAGACTATAAGAGCTAGGAAACCCAAATGTTAGTCCCAGATGCCTTATGTTAATACGAAGAAAATGTGTTTTTTGGAATTCCCCTCCATCCCACCTCGTCACCGCAAATCGTGATTTTCTCTTACTCCCGTAATTCTTGGAATTTCGAACTTAAATACCCCCAGTTAGTAATTATGTGTCCGTACGCCAAGTTTCATCATGATAGACCGACTTAACAAGAAGTTATAGACATAAATATATTTGCTGCTGCAGCGCTGTTCAAGCGCTGCCCAAGCGCTGCCCGCGGCTGTTGTTGATGTTGCTGTTTTTTTGACTGCTAACATGTTTACTCAGACACGAATATACGAGCATATATACTCACATAGACGCAATTGCTTTGTATATGTGCAATTATACACCCTTTACGTGAGTTCGAATACCAAAAGAGGTAAAATCGATCAAATTTTTTTTTTTATTCTCTTACTTTTTTAATTTCTATACTTATTCTAAACATATGTACAGAGTATTTCAAAGTCGGGACACCCGACTTCAGCTTTTTTACTTGTTTAATTAAGAGTTTTTTGAAAAAGATCATCATTTGATTTCCTTATTGTGGGCTCGCAATGTTGGTACTGGTGCAACGTTGGGTGCTGGAGGCGCATTTTTTTCCTTTTCCATCAAATAAGTATAAAGCCAGTTGTGCATATATGCAGCCCACCAAAGGCATTACGTTTATTGCATTTTTATGTAAATTTACACTTTTCGCTTATATGTATGCATTTGTACAAGTATGTAGGATATGAAAATGTGGAGGCTGCCTGCAACACAATGCAACACAATGCGCTGCATGTGGTGCGACAGCAAAGTGGCTGCCATTTTGCCACTTGCGCGCAACAAATTTTTGTGTTACTCTCACTGTAAATATGTAAATAAATAACGCAGTTGGAAAAAGCTCAGGCCAGCCGAGCACTTTTCACTAAAATATGGCGTGCTTTTCTTCTCTCCCACTTATATATTTTCTTGTGTATTTTTAGAAAAATATCTGGCAACGGCACATTGTATTTCCCACCATTTTTGGCGCAATATTATCGCACGGATGTGCACGAGGCCACCTACCGTTGTCGGGCTACCAACGAAGCAGGCACGATATTGAGCCGCAATGTGCAGGTGCAAGCAGGTAAAGTACAGTTAAGTGCAGCAAAGTAGCTGGCACTGAATGTGGTAACCATTAGACCAGACACACACACACAACACACACACTGATACACCCACCAGCTTATATTGACAGCACTAAACAGCCGACATTTTCAAGCTGTGCACGTTTCGTTGCGTCCCAATGCCACCCCAACCCACTCTTGGGATATTCTGTAAACAGAGCAGATACATTTTTTATTATTTATTCTAGCTTGCTTTTTGGTATGTTTTCAGCTTACCCGAATGTCACCTGAGCTTCGCTATCTGTTCATTTCGCTGTAATACTCTCTCCTTTGTTACATACGCTGGGAATTCGCAGCATATGCTGCATATCTTGAGGCGCGAATCATTCATTCCATTTTTCATTTGCATTTTTGGCTGCTTCCTTTGGTGAAATCGTTGAGCCATTTGACCTCGAAATCAGTCTCACTGTTTATTTGCACATATTTCCATACAGGCCCTCCCCCTTTTTCCCCCACACACACACACACACACATAAACACCCAACGATGCATGATAGTCGTTTAAAATCTCATTCAATATTTACACTTTGCATTTCATGGGTATCATTTTTGCCATTTTTTATATTCATCGGCGCCACATATCCATTGTCTCATCCGGGCCGTCAGTCGTGCGGCCCTCTTGCCCTTAACATGTAATTTCAAGCAATTTCATTCATTTAAACTGCTGCTGCTATTTTTGTACTGAGTCCGTTTATTGGACTACCTCGGTCGCCAGTGGCGATGCAGAGCCTCACCCCAGTGGTCGATAAGAGACGGACACGCAAGGCGCTCGTGAGCTTGCAGGTTGAAAACTCCAAAAAAGTTAAGCACATGTTTAGAGACATTTCGGAAAATAGTCAAAATAGTTAACAATGTTTTAAGTTAAAGTTTATGCACAAATTAAATGGAATTGCTCATTAAACTATGAGTAGAAGCATTCTTTAGTTCCTCGCTTTCGTGAGCTTAGTAAATACAAATAATGATATACTTGTATGATAATATCAAATTCATAAATTTAGCCCTAGAACGTAAAATTTTTAAGTTTTGAACTATAGTAGTTGTACATACAATTTTGGAAAACATTTTTTTTTTTTGTCAAATTTTAATGTCTCTTTCAAATTAGTTATTCCAAACACTTGATAGGTCGGGGGAAACGAAAAGTGATCTCTAAATGTATAATATATGTTTTGAATTTCAATTGTGTTTCATTTTTTATATATTTATCTACTTTATCGATTCCTTATAATAAAACATTAAAAACTAGAAGATATATAAAAGTACTATCTTGGACCAACCGAAATGCTTTTTCATCAGAAACAAGAATAGCATTTATCTGATAATCTGAATATTAAATAGTTGTTACTAGCTTAAGGGCAACAACTGGACTTTGGCTGACAGCTTTTTCTTCACGAGCTCATCTTCAGCGTCGAACATCGTCCCAAATCGTTTTATGCGCTCATCTGTATGCGTAGTTGTTAACTTTTCCTCTCTTTTTCCCTCGTTTATTCTCCCTTGCTCACACTGTGCTTTGTGTCTTTGCAGTGGTGCGTCGTCAATTCCACGTGCATGTGGAAAACACTGAAGTCTATTTGGGAAATTCGGCGTTGATTAAGTGTGCCATACCGGAATATGTGCGTGCGTATGTGCGCGTGGCCAGTTGGCATCGCGGCGAGGAGGTACTGTTGCCGGATCTGTCGGATGTTGGTGAGTGTTGCCACATTTTTGAGCTGACTTCTTTTTCATTTTTGTTGTTGCTCTGTGGCTGTTGCTACTATTTCTGTTTTCTGTTGTTATTGTTTCGGCAATGGCTGGCATGGCTTCACATCTGCACATATGTGCGTATGTATGTAAGAGTATGTACGCGTGTGTGTGGATGTTTATCTGCTGTTGAAATTTATGTACACATATTTTTGCCTGCCAGTTGTTTCCACAAGCACACAAATGTAGGCACTGCTACACTGCTATTCATACAAACCTACACCTCAAGGGAGTCAAAAGCACGGTGGGCTACGCCACAGTTGACATTTATTGGAAAATTTGTTACGTATACGCGCTGTGTGCGCACAGTGCATGAATCGTACTTTGATTTCAGCTTCAGTTTTCGGTAGGGGCTGACATTGTTGCTATTTGGCTATAGGAGAATGCTATCTGCAATAGACGGAGCGTTCGTTATTCGTTGTTGAAATTGTATAATAAACCGCCAATGTTTTTGCAGCGGGTCGCTATGTGGTGCTCTCGTCCTCGGGCGATCTTTACGTGCGCTCGGTGCGCACCGAGGACGGTCTGGTGAAGTTCAGTTGCCAGGTCACGAACACGCTGAATGGCGAGCGTCAGCGCAGCGATGCGGTCATGCTGCAAGTGAAAGGTGAGCATTTGTACCAGGGGTGCAGGGGGTAGTGCCAGTCGATGGATATTATTTTCCTTCACACACAATTTTTCGTTTCGCCCTCAGAGCTGAGCAAGAACCTGGCTCCACGCACCACACAGAAACCGGTAATGGAAATACATGTGGAGCGTGGCAACGATGCTCACCTTCCCTGCAATATCCAAGGCAATCCATTTCCCATATTCACGTAAGTATGCGTTATTTACTGGAGTGGGGAGAAGAAGGCCACATCTGCAAGTACCTTCGGCTGGTCTCAAAATATATCTGCTCTTTGTGTTGCTAATTTTTGGCACCTGTCTTATATTTGTATTTGTATCTGTGCCGTGCCAAATGTATCTAAGGCAATAAAACAGCAGCACGTACCAGATGGATGGGCGTAGAAGAAAAACAGAAGCTCAGTGCTAGTATTTTGGGGGCTGAGATGAAGGCGGCACGTTTATAGACAACACTTAAGTGCATTTGAATGTTTGCCCTGGGACGGCGTTTTATCTTTTATAAGGACTGCTGTTTTAGTGTTAATTACGTGACTTTACATTTCCACAGCGGGCATATAAAAAGGTCTTCCTTCATTATCTTTATTTTTTCATGGCTATACATTAGTGAGCTGTGAACTAATTTTCCCCATTAAGATCACAATTAGGCAGAAGATAAAGTAGATGCCAGACAAGTTCGTTTAGGAACAAAGAAGAGGTTCAATGAAGAAATTGGTAGAGCTTGTGTAAGCACTTTTGTTAACTTCTGACTTTTGCGCCTGCAAAGTAGTTAATGATGGACTTCGTTAATTTTGAGGGATATGTGTGTTCTTATAATTTAAATCAGATATCAATTAAGTGGGGGGAAACACATGTAGAATATATATTTTTGGCAAAAAAAAAGTAGTTGCAGGCACACAATTCAGAGCAATTAAATATAGTAGAAGAGAATATTGGAGAGCAAACACTTTTATAATTGGGGTCAACAGGTGTAGTTCGTTAAATTAAAATTTCTTATGCAATTTCAGTTATCAGTTTGGTTTGTTTTTGTTCAGTATCCACCTATTCGCAATTGCTATATATGATTATTCACGATACCCGTTTGACCGTCTTACAGTCTTAATCACTATTCCCTTCTATTTGCACCGATGGTTTTTATGACGAACACAATGGGTCGATGCCGACAACTTAATTTTTTAGAAACTTGCTACGACGCAGATCAGGATAACCTCTTAGATCATTTTATAGATGGCATGGGTATTAAACAAACTAATAAGTGTGAGTAACACAAGCAAATGAGTAATTTTTCAGGCGATTAGCTTAATTATAGTCAGTTTCGAATTACCTTTTGTAATCGTCGAACTCACCCCAAACTACGACTTTCCAACTCTTTCATAAACTCAATATGCAATTGGTTCTCAAAATACGTCAATTAAATTTTCAACAACAGAGAACGCTACAGTCGAGCAAGCCCGACAGTGTAATACCCTGTACCCAGGTAAACTTCCGTCACTGAGTTATATGCGCCCAAAGCAGCAGCAAAAGAGGAAGAAGAAGAGCGAACTTGTTGCTGAAGTTTGGGGGGGTTGTACTGGCGAGAATATGTTTTGCTAATAACTTTTCTTAGAATTGACCGAATTATATAATAATTATTAAACAACAATAGATAAATATGTATAAATTATGTGTGCAAAGTTTGGTTTAGGTAGCATTTGAAATGTGGATGCCATCGACGAAATTCTGTAGCGGGAGAAGGGGGGGAAATTTCCAAAAAATAAAATAAACTCGTCCTTTCTCGGACCTAGGAGAATCTAGATTGGCAGATTGGTTATTCTAGCTTTTATAGTTTCTGAGATCCTTGCGTTCATCCAGACGCAGAGACGAACGGACAGACGGACAGACGGACGGATGGACGGACGGACATGTCTAGATCGATTTCTCTCGTCATGCTGATTCAGAATATATATACTTTATGGGGTCGGAGATGCTTCCTTCTGCATGTTACATACTTTGCACAAACCTAATATATCCTTTTTACCCTACGGGTACAGGGTATAAAAAGTTGAAGAGCCAAATGGTCGGTAAGAAGATCCGTTTTGTGGCTGCCTGCCACATTTCCCCAGTGCTTTGCTAATATTCTGGCACTCCAAGGAATAAGCAACAACAACCAATAACTGTCAGGCCGTAATAAAGAAAGCAATATCGAAACTTAATTGCCTTGTTTACCAATATATTTAGTGCTCAATATATCGGCTTACAAATCTATTTGATGAAACAACCAGTAGCAGAGGCCGCCCCTGTCAATGAGTTGGCACTAAAACATATCAAGTAACCAGACGTGAAGCCATCACAACTAATTAGCAAAATAGAATTGCAAAAAGGAAAACAAAAGGAAAAACAAAAACATACTCGTAAGCACATTAAATTGCTGCGCCGAAACTTGGGGCTTATTAACGGCATCCCTGACTTGTTAATAAGCACCATAATTTAACAGTCTGTTTCACTTAGCAGGGCTTATTAAAATTTCATGCGGTTCTAAGCACTTGATGTACAAATTTTCACACAACGCGCCCACTCTCATACTATCGCACTCGCCAGGCGTAAAGGGCGCACGCGACAGGATATGACAACAGCAAAACAAAGCGCAACACAAGCACAAACACAGCGCAAGGACAAACATGCAAATAGCAGTAGCGGGTGTGGGTGTGGGTGGGGGAGGCCGAGGGCTAGCTTGGGGGCAGACTGAATGTCAGGTTGTGTTTTACATAAAGTTTTTGTTGAAAACATAAGCAGCGCCACGAGAACGAGAAATACTTGAAATATTTCACAGGCGGCAGACAGGCAGAGGGGCAGGGTGGCGGCTTGTGGCAGTGGAGGGAAGTCGGACCAAGTTGTAGACGTCGCTCGCAGACCCGCAATTTATGAGTATGCGTCCGAGCCTGCCGAGCCGTCTCTTCACTCCTCACTTCTAACTGCCACTGCTCTGTCTATTTGCAAACCGGCACATGCGACTGGCATATTATGATTGCTATAAATGCGAGAAAAATGCGATAATTTTGTTTTAGCATAAGTTTTGGCGTGCGGCGTGTTCCTCGTTTCTCGTTTCTTGACTCCCGACTACGTGGCTGGAATAAACAATGCTGCTATATGCGTGGGAAATCAGTTTGTGGCTTACGAGTTAAGCGGCTTTTATTGATTTCATTGTTTGGTCTTTGCTGATATTACGTGCATGTTCCTATGTGGCTGTGTTAAATGGCATTTGTTTTTGAGCTGCAAAGCCGGATGGTCAGGCAACAGAAACAATTTTATCTCTCACAGTATGGCAGATAGTTTTTTCAGAAACTTGAAAATGTTGATGACTATCTCGGTTTGTGTAGAAAATATAGCTAAACTAAATGGTATTGAAAGAGTATGCTTTTTAAGAAAACTTTATTTGTACCGATTCAATAGGGACATGATAGAGGAGACGGAGAAGGCATATAAAAAAAGTAAAACGATTTGTAACACAATCAATTGAATCCCCATTGATTGGTTAGGCAAAATGTTTTGTTATATTTTTCATTTTGTGTGGTAGTCATAAAGTTAACATGAATTAAGATCGATATATTAAAATGGGGACTTGCTTTACTCCGATTATTCTACCACTTGTTCTTCAATTTATTCAATTAGAGCCAACTTCATTCGTTTCGTTTTTTATAATTCAGTCTAATATCTATGGGTAAGGTGTACCGACATAAGAGTAATCAAATGCAGAAAACGTGCCTTCATATGAAAAATGAAATGTAAAAAAAATATCAACCAAAATATTTTACTTTTTATTGCCAGAATACTTAAATGAACATTAATATTTAGCAGACTTGATGCCAGATCTCGCTAATAACAGAAACTGATTTTAAGTAACTTTCTAATTTACAGGTGGTACCTAAATATACATTAATATTTAGTAGACTTGGTGCCTGATCTCGCTAATAACAGCAACCAATTTAAAGTAACTTTATAATTTACAGCTGGTATCGCGTTTCCGATTCGGCGGCCCTTTATCCCATACCCTCGTCACAGCGGGTCATACTATCGCGAACATTGTTGCTCATCAAAAATGCGGACGAGCGCGATGCGGGGAAGTGGGTAAGTAAGCAGCCGACCAAACAGTCAACCAGCCAGGCCAAAACCCCAAACCAACTGCTGACAGACAGGCACTCAGGCAGACATATACTATAATACAGCCAGAAAGACTGGCAGTGAGGCATTTGGAATGTCTGACTTTCTGTCTGGCTGTCTGGCTGTCGGTTTGGCCTTTCTCGTCAGTTGGTTGTGTGGGCAACCGAATATTGTATATAATGCATTTTTTATACGAGTGTATATACGTATAGTATGTATATGTATAGTATTGTATGTGGATGAACTCGCATGTATTGCATGTACAATGCGGCTGTGTATGGCCTGTCTATCTATGATACATAAATGCCGGCGCTGATTGATTTCACTGATTTCCTCCCCCTCCGATTCCCCGCCCCGCTCTCTTTACAGATTTGTCAGGCATCGAATCAATTCGGGGAGCAACGCATCGAAATACGGCTGAGCGTAAACTCGTATGTATCCGTGCATATATTGCCGCAAGTTCAAATTGTCAATTCGGGCGGAACGGCAATTTTCAATTGTACGACAACGGGTTCAGCGATCGATGCTATCGACTGGCTCCACAACGGAAAACCGCTCCAAGCGAATAATGCACTCAGTACTGGCCGGGATAAGTAAGTAGAGAGTAGTGCGCCAAACTGTAAACTGAAATACTGAAAACAACAAACAAAATGTGAAGGAAAGCAGAAAAAATCGAAATAGCCGAACCAGTGACTGTTGCCGGCAACAGTTTGCAACAAACGATGAGGCGTGCAACTTTGTTGCAGTTTGTTTCGTTGTTGCTGCGAGCTTCGATTTTTATCAGTTTTCATGAAAATTTTGCAAACCCAAAAAAATCATAGATTACATTCGTTCGCCAACGCTTTTGTTGTTGGCACTGTTCTGGTTTTTGTTTGTGTTGTGCTGCGAACATGTTTTATTGTTATTATTATTATTATTGATGATAAAGAAGCGAACAGCAGTTCATTTGTGCATTTGATGCTCAGACCATTTTTTCCTGTTACAAAACAAGGAACAAGTTTTTTGTGCTTTTAATATTATGTTCCTTTTGTGGCTTTTTTGATGCTTGTGCGACCGATTGCTAAAGAGCTTAACACTCATTTCCATTATGGTTGATGGCGTGAGGTCAGTTGCTTTTTTTCGGATTCAAAAAATAACCAATAACAATGATATGTTGTTGATCCTCAACATCGCAGAGGATGAGGCACCAAGTTTATATAAAAATATACATATTTATTTGTTAAATAATAAATGTTTATACTCTGTACATGAAATGTACAAGAGTATATTAGGTTTGCGGGAGCTGAAAAATGTAACAGGCAGAAGGAGGCGTGGCAGACCCCACAAAGTATATATATTCTTGATCAGCATGACGAGACGAGTCGATCTAGCCCTGTCTGTCTGTCTGTCCGTCTGTCCGTCTGTCCGTCCGTATGAACACCTGGATCTCAGAGACTATAAGAGATAGAGACACCAAATTTTGCACGAAGATGCGTTATGTGTGTATTCTATACGAGTTTGTTTTATTTTTTTGATTTTCCCCCCCACTTCCCCCCTATGGGGGTTTTCCCGATTTTCCATTCGTATAATCGCCTATATCTCGGAGACTATAAGACCTAGGAACACCAAATTTTAGTCCCAGATGCCTTATGTGAATACGCAGAAAATGTATATTTTGGAATTCCCCTCCCTCCCCCCTCTACCCCGCAAATCGTAACTCCCGTAATTCTTGGAATTTCGAACTAAAATTTTGGAAATACCCCCAGTTAGTTATTATGTGTCCGTATGCCAAATTTCATTATGATAGACCGATTTAACAAGAAGTTATAGCCATAAATATATTTGCTGATGCAGCGCTGCTGCAGCGCTGCTCAAGCGCTGCCCGCGGCTGTTGTTGATGTTGCTGTTTGGTTGACTGCGAAAATGCTTACACAGACACGAATTGATGCGCATAGGCATACATACACTCACACAGACGCAATTGCTATGTAAATGTGCAATTATACACCCTTTACGTGAGTTCGAATACCGAGAGAGGTAAAATCGATCAAATTTTATTTTTTTTTTTTCTTAATTTTTTTTATTTTCTATAATTATTGTAAACATATGTACAGAGTATTTCAAAGTCGGGACACCCGACTTTAGCTTTTTTACTTGTTTTTAATAATTGTTGGTCAATATTTAGCTTTGACCTTTACTATCCAGATCAGCATTAGATATTAGTTCTTTTAGTAAGTTCTTCTAAATAAAAACATATCTACTTATACAGATGCTAGCGTCCTGGTATTTTTATAAATTTTTTAAAAATTATACATTTTATAACACACACACACTTAACACACACACCCTTCTTTTTGCTATGAGTTACTAAAATTTATATTGGATATTATTATCTTAATGATTTTTTGTTATTCTTTATTAGGTCAGAGGTTCTCTGTAAAATATATTTGATGTTTTATTTTGTGGTAGCAAACAAAATTGATTTTCAGGAGCTCGGACCTGTGATAGGTGAACATACAGTAAAGCATTGCTTTAGTATGTCGATCCCTACTAATTCGAAGGCTTGGCCTTGGGGCTACCGGAAATTGAAGCCATATAAATGATCAATTGGGATCATCGGTATCCTCGTTGTATCAGCTAATTGACCAGTTGCTGGGACGTTGATAATAGTTGCTACACTTAAATTGTCCTGCAATTCCTTAATAATCAGTGTTCAGGCATGAAAATACGGCATCGTTGAAGGACTTGCTCAAGTGTCCCACGACTGCCTTAAAGACCAACGGACGTTACATTGCTGCCCGCGTTATGTAAACGCTATCCCACGCCTGCACACACATTGCGGTTCAAGTGTTAAGTGACAAGGATCGCGCAGCTGCATCGTTTAGAATTACACTTATCGATTAAGGTTTACACAGCTGCATACAACACTGTGTTAGTTAAGATAGGCTAACCAATAGAATTAGACGTCCTCATGCGGCGCCCTACAAACGCAGCATGCGGACCATCCTTATTCTAGATATTGTTCAATAGAAATCAAGTTCCACATGCTGCTGCCCTACAACACAGCGTGAGTTTTGAATAAAAGGACAGATCGCGCGACAGCACGAGTTCAAGTTCATTTGAAGTGTAAAAGTATCTACAATCAGCATCGTTCCATTGTACATGCTTGGAAGGCTCTAATTTCTCAAAAGCATGATTGCAATTCCGAATTTTACCGTCAATTCATGTGGCGGCAGTCCAGAAGGGCTTAGTGAATTTAAACGTCTTCAATATTAATCACGGTATCGATCGATTGGTAATCTTTTATTTGGCTGGGGGCTTTTGAATAATATCGCCTTAATATTTAAAGTGGCAATGTTTCGAGGATGATTATGAACTAAAAGCATGCTATTCAGGAGTTTTTTAAGGTAATTTTTTTACAATTTGGTTACATTATTGACATTTCAGTAAGTATTCCATTCTTTTTTGCAAATATAATAAAGCCCATGTTAACCGTCTATAATGTAGCTTCCCTACAGTGAAAGAATCCATTAAATCGGTCCAGTAGATTCGGAGCCTTTTCAATTCAAACAAACAAACTAACAAACAAACAAATCTTTCCTCTTTATAATATTAGTATAGATAAAAGAAATATTTTATTTTGATTTATTTAAAACGAGTTTCTTTGCAAAGACGCCTTGAGGGGACGTCTGACTGTGGAACTTAATCTAATCTCTCAAAAGAACCAAAAGCGAATATGCATAGCTGCTCTACATACTCTGGCTGACTTGGTTTTTGTTTAAACGTGAACGTAATGTTGATTTTATTTTGTGCATTCATATTTAAAATGCATCTGTTAGGTAAAAAACACGTTATTTACATTTACTTACAAACGCACACACGTATGCGTCTATGTGCTGCTAAGACTTTGATATGCAAAAACAATTTTCCAATATAGCCTTAAGATGGAATAACTAATTAGATTCGATTGGCCACCTTTTCGTTGTCAGTTTGGGACTACAATAACAACGAACTGATTGAGTTTCTATCCATAGTGTGGAATACATTCGCTCTACCGCACACACATCCATACATATGTAGTACATATAGTAGTACATATATACATTTGGGTATTTATGTAGCATTTATGCATACATTGTATGTAAATCATATCAGCGAGGACTCGATACGAAGGTTTTGTCATGGCTCCGCCAGCAGCTTTGTGAGTATTTTCGCTTGAATGGGTTGGACACATCTTGATAATTCAATGCAAATTACATGAAATCAGCATAATACATACATACAAATACGCAGCTCCCTTTGCACATCGGCTGCAAAAGCAAACTAAACTCGCACGCACACTAGAGTCCAGCCGGCCATCCAGCCCACAAGCAACCGAACAAGCACACAAACAAACAAACAAACAAACAAGTCTGCCTAAAGTACTTACACAAGCAAACAATGGTAGATACCATACCCAATACGGCTCTAGTGCTATTGTGTGTGAGTGTGTAGCGAGTTGTGTGTATGTGAGTGCTGGCCAGCTGTTGGCCGAAAATAAGCGAGGAAAAAAGCCAAAATTCAAGGCATGCCGAGCCAAGCGAATCAGCATAACAAATCAAGCAGAAATTTTTATGCTTATGCTAATAAAATAAATAACAAATTTCGCTCGAATGAACAAAAGGCAGCAACGCATAAACTTACATACACACATATACTAATACACGCTTATATGTGCATGTACGTAGATATGTGTTTGTACAAGTATGTAGTATACTATACTTATATGACAGGGGCAGCTGACAAAACGGTGTGAGTTTATGGCATATTGCGCACATTATGTGGATCAGGATCTCGTGCCTGGTCCTTGGTGCGTCCTTTGCTGTTTATGCAACGTTGCCAGTTTTTAAGTAACTGAAAAAAGTTGGTAAAAGTTTTTCATTTGTTGCCGGCTACCGGCTGCCTGCCGACCTTTGCAGGCTGCTGTGCGTCGTCGTCATCATTTTTAGCACTTTCCCTAAACCCTTTTTTTCCTTTTCTTCTCTCTCCATTTTTCAGTATACGCTTTCTGTCAAAGAGCTCGCTGTTGGTGCAAAATGTCGGACGACGGGACCGCGGTGTCTATCAATGTCTTGTCGAGAACCAGCGGGCCAGTGCCCAGGCGATGGCCGAACTGAAGCTGGGCGGTAAGTTAGCGTGGCTTAGTTTATGATGCACATATTGCCGTTTGCTCTCTATCACCTCTATCTGCCCATCTCTCCTCGTCTCTTTTCCACTACGCTGCATGCAGACACTGTGCCCGAATTGATTTACACGTTCATTGAGCAGAATGTGCGTCCGGGCCCATTAATATCGCTTAAGTGCTCCGCCAGTGGCTCGCCGCCGCCACAAGTAAGTGAACACACAAACCCATCGACCCACTGAAAACTGCAGCTGTGCCCGCTATACCCGAACTGATTCATAGTTCTGAACTCTACAATAGAAGCCAAGCATCAACGATACACATAATATAATTGCAATAGTATAATTCATAATCCATCATTCGTTTCTAAATATATTCAGACAAAAATGTAAATTGGAAAGTGATTCTTTTTACTCAATTTATCTCAAATTTACTTTGAACATAACTTTAAGTATTTTGCGATATGTTAAGAACCACAAATTGTTCCAGATAACGTTCGAAATAGAATTTTTGTGTGAAAACAACTTCTCATAATTTTTTAACCATTTTATAGCAGGATAAGGGCTCATTCTATAGCAAGCAGGAAATTTTTTAAAATACAAAATTTTGTAGCATATTATTTACTAACTTTTTATTTATTTACATTATTGCAGCTTAACATTAATTCTAAATTACAAGAGGGACTATTACTTACCCTATTTACTTAGTATCTTAATGCCACAAAATAAACTTTGTCGCACCTATTGTTTCTCTGCCAGCTGTTTAATTAATTGAACCGATTTCAATGAACTCTAGATTGTTTAGAAACATTACGAAAAACTCATAAAGACCTAATTTGGCGAGGATATATCTGTGACAGCTATATGATATAGTGAGCCGAAGCTTACTTAACGAGGCTTCAGAGTATCATAAACTTAAAAATAGGAATCTAATTTCGGAACACATTGCTTTATTTCGAATTTATAATTTTGTTTCAAAGAAAAATACGACTCTACATACCCCTGATCATTACACACTTTTAAACTCCACTTAAAATGGTTCAATTATTTAAAAAAGAGTTTGTGAATTGAACGTGAGTGCACAACACCTCCAACAACACACACATATTTCATTGTTGTTATTATTATGCATTATTATGACGGAATTTAACTTGACGCACATAAATTGCTGATTAGTCGGAAGAGTTATGTGCCAGGGCTTTTCGTTCCTTCAGTTGAAAACCTATAAATTTGTATCTCTTTCAGTTCGCCTGGCTGTTGGACTCGCAACCTATAATGGATGTCTCCCTGCATCATCGCTTCGCAATTGGGCAGTATGTTGATATATCCGGCGACGTAATAAGCCATTTAAATATCTCACATGTGCGACCCGACGATGGCGGATTGTATAAGTGCGTGGCCACCAATTCAATGGGCAGTGTGGAGCATGCAGCTCGGCTAAATGTCTACGGTAAGTCGAGAAATTGGCTATAAAATCAATACCGTTAGCCGTGACTTCGACGAGAGCCTTTGACCCTTATTGTGTGCCCTATCACATGTCAAATTTAGGACAGCCTGACCATCTCTTGTATGCCAAACAATGCAATTCGCATTGCTAGCTAAACACAAAAACTGCAAAATACAAAAGAAGTCGACTGGCTGTTGGATCCTGAGCCTTGCTGAGCCGTCTGCCCTGATTGGAAATATTGTCAAGGCAACAAGGCGACAACGCCGACCAGACAACAGACAAAAACAAATTTGCTAGAGCTGAAAAAGAAAAAAGTTCGATTTACGGCATTAAATGCTTCATTGCGCGCCAAGAAAAACGCTTCCTTCAGGCTCGACGAGGGCGATAATAATGATGATGATGATGACGATGATGGCGCTATCATTCCAATCATAATATACCATTGCTTCCATTCCATCGAGGCCACGAACATGGCAGAAAACCTCACTGTACCATCCAACGAACGCTAACAAGCTGTCTGGGCGGGCTGCTGGCTGTACTCGTATGTATTGGCTGCGCAGGGAGTAGGATAATCACTGTCAGATCAGACTATAAACTGCAAATATTAAAATGTAAACACGCCAGCTCGCATGAATGGGCGACTGTCAGCGTATTTGTTAGTGTGGGCGCTGCCGGCGAGTGCGTCTGTGTGCGGAAATGTCTGGCTGTCGTCGGTTAATAATATTTTTGAACTTTTCAGCATTTTAAGCAGCTTGAAAGCGTAATCTCAATGTGTTAATAATGCATAATCGAAACATAGTGTGTGTGTGTGTGACATACGAATATGAATCATACGCCCTGTATGGCCCATGATTGATTATGATGTTGCTCCATCCGTAGATTGTCTGTAGAACGAGCGTGCGTATATTTGATATTAAAGTGGGCGTGAAACGCTCAATATATTGAGTTATTTTGATAAATTATGGCAGTCATTCCAAAACTGTATTAGATAGAAGATAGTGGGAAGATAGGAATGGAAGTATGAAGTCATTTCCAGATACTCGCAGCTGTAGCTGCCACTTGCAGCAGTGAACTTTTTCGCCAAATCAGCTCAAAAATGCCATTGCAGAGGAGTAGATACAAAAGATTCGGCTACATTGGAAAACATTATATTATATTTCATTTATTTAAAAAGAAAAATTAAATAAAAAATTATTTAAAAAAAAAAATTCTTTTAACAAAATTGAATTAATGAACTAAATTAAATAAAATTTATTTAATATATACATAGAAGACATGCTTATGTACAGTTTCAACAGCATACATCATCGGGTCTATGCGTGTTTATATGCGTGTATGTATGCAGCACAAAGTTGAACCAAAGCAGCAACAACAACAACAGCTGCGGGCAGCGCTGCAAGCAGAGCAAGGGCAGCGGTTTTATTTATGGCTATAACTTTCTTCATAATTGACCTATCATGATGACACGTGGCATACGGACAAATAACCACAAACTGGATGTATATGTCAAATTTGAGTTCAAATTTCCAAGAATTACCGGAGTTAGGAAAAACACGAAAACACAAACTCGATCTGCCTAGGGTTTCGGGGAACCTGAATGTCAAGTTTGATTATCCTAGCTATTGTAGTTGCTGGGATCGTTGCGCTCATACAGACAGACGTAAGGACGCACAGACGAACATAGCTATTAGTCTTGTCATTCTGATCAATAATATAAATACTCCTTCTCCCTGTTACATACATTCGCACAAAACTAGTATAGCCTTTGGGTACAGGCTATAAAAATGTTTCTCATAGCAGAACAAATACTTGTATATAAACGTAGGATTATTTCCATGAATGTGAAAGAGAAAGCATAACATCCTGAATAGCCAAAAATGCCTAAAGGGCTTCAAATTAAAACTTATGTAAGTTAGACGACCAAAAGCGAACTTATAGTTTCAATGCATGGTCGAAAGATGATTAAGATTTTTTCAATAAAGTACGTCAATATCAATAAAAATAAACCATCGATTACAAACCTAACACATGGTTCAACGAATTCAGTTCTCCCGTCCAAAAACAAAACACATACACACATTAGGGTGCTTGGTTAAGCACATAAGCAGGCAGGCTGCTTAATTATGAATATTGCAATTTATTCAGCGTACTTACGCATGCATATCGCTGCATTAGCATCCCAAAAATGTATACACACACATACACATACACATGCACACACACACATGGCGCCTGCATTAACGGCAAATGTTACATAATGTATTTTTGACCAAAAACCCATAAAATGTTAATTATTCTGGATGTGCGGCTGACGCTGAAACGTTTGCCTAATTGCATTTTGCGACTAATTCAATAAATTGCACAATGCATGACAGTAATTTACTAATACTTGCAAATGAGAGAGCACTGAGAAAGTAAAGCACTATTGGTTGGGATAAAATATATTCCCTTAAAGCATATTTGTAGTGCCGATAATATACATGGAAGAGATAATATACTTTTATCATAAGACACGAAATTTGAATCTATTTATTTTGTATTTTATTTAAATAAATCCATCAAGCTGTCGATACAGATTACTATAAGATGTTTTATATTATATCATGATATATTATATTTCAATAAAGATATAGAAATGTATTATACTCTGTACATGAAATGTACAAGAGTATATTAGGTTTGCGGGATCTGAAAAATGTAACAGGCAGAAGGAGGCGTGGCAGACCCCACAAAGTATACATATTCTTGATCAGCGTGACAAGACGAGTCGATCTAGCCCTGTCTGTCTGTCTGTCCGTCTGTCCGTCCGTATGAACACCTGGATCTCAGAGACTATAGGAGAGACAGACACCAAATTTTGCACAAAGATGCCTTATGTGTGTATTCTATACGAGTTTGTTTTATTTTTTTGATTTTCCCCCCACTTCCCTCCTATGTGGGTTTTTCCGATTTACGCAAAAAATGTGTATTTTGAAATTTCCCTCCCTCCCCCTCTCCCATGCATATCGAAACGCCCGTAATTCCCCCAGTTAGTTATTATGTGTCCCTATGCCAAGTTTCACTATGATAGACCGATTTAACTAGAAGTAATAGCCATAAATATATTTGCTGCTGCAGCGCTGCTTAAGCACTGCTCGCGGCTGTTGTTGATGCTGGTGTTTGGTTGACTGCTAACATGTTTACTCAGACACGAATATATGCGCATAGGCATACATACACTCACACAGACGCAATTGCTATGTAAATGTGCAATTATACACCCTTTACGTGAGTTCGAATACCGAGAGAGGTAAAATCGATCAAATTTTTTATTTTTTTTTATTTATTTTTTTATTTTCTATAATTATTGTAAACATATGTACATAGTATTTCAAAGTCGGGACACCCGACTTTACCTTTTTTACTTTTTCTGTTATAATTTCAACTTAGAAACAAAAATAACTATACAGTAATGTAAATAAATGCCTCCGAAACGTTATAAGATAAGCTAGAAATTAAAGAGATAAGGTGAACAAAGAGGTCCAAATATTCTATAAATTTAATTCTATATGTATAGCTTTTTTCATTAACTTCTCTTTATTTAAAACATTCCTCTACCCATTTAGAGTTAGAGATATCATGTTGAAACTTCCCATCTAAACTCCCTGTAGTTGAATAAACAAGTTCAGGTTTAAGAACATAATATATTAAAATTCGATAATGAATTTCTTAATAAATGCCATCGTATCTTAGAAAACCTGTGGGTTGAGTAAATAATTAAAGCTTGGAATAAAAGAAGGAGACGAAATTTGTAAACCCGCCACTTTTTTCTTTTAATACATCAGGTCCTCCGTATGTGCGCGCAATTGGACCCATAAAAGCAGTGGCCGGCGAAGACATAATTGTGCACTGTCCGTTCGCCGGTTATCCAATCGAGCAAATTAGATGGGAGAAGGGACATCAGGAGTTGACAACAAGTAAGACAAATTGCTCTAAAGGGGCGCTGGCCGTTGTAGAAGGCAGCCAAGCACATGACAATAACATTTTATCTACATTTCATTGCAACTTTCTTCGTCGATTTTTTATATTATTCTCGCTGGACAGGCGCTCACTATACGCTGGCCACAGTACAGGAGGGCGGTCAGCTTGTCATCAAGAGTGTTGAGCCCAGTCGGGATCAGGGCATCTACACATGCATTGTGCGCAGTCGTGCGGGTGAGGAGGCGCGTCGCGACATGCAATTGAATGTGAACAGTAAGTGAACAGTGGGGGTAGATGTGGATGGGATGGGTACGACACGCCATTTTGTTGTCGCATTAATGTCGCTGACTAATCTACTGAGCCATCACACCCACACACTATTCCATAGGTCCACCCGTCATTGAGCCCTTCAAATTTCCGAAAAATCTGCAAGAGGGCGGTCGCGCGCAAATCACCTGCGCTGTCTCCTCCGGCGACATGCCCATCTACTTTGGCTGGAAGAAGGATGACGTGTCCATTCCCAGCAGCCTGCAGGTGAGTCTTGCACACAGTTTTCGTTGCTGCAACAAAGTTTTATTTCACGATTTTGCTACATTTTGTTTCGCAATTTTATGTGTTTTTCAATTTACAAGATTACCGAGAAGAAGGAGGAGTTCTATTCACTGCTGGTGTTCAAGGATATCAGTGCCAAGCATAGTGGAAAGTATACATGCTATGCGAGCAACGCCGCGGCTAAGGTGAACTTCACAGCGGAGTTGCAAGTGCGCGGTAAGTGTAAAGGGGCTGGACAAGGGAAGGGAAGAGGGTGCTCCCGACAGCTATATCTATTGGTGCGTTGCGGCGCCGTTCAAATAAATCACGTTGGATTTGTGTGCTGCAGGGCTGTTTGCTGTTGGCTGTTGGCTTCTGGCCTGCTTCGGCAGTCTGCATTTTGTAACAGTTTGCCCTTTTTTCGGGCTACGCACACACCAACACCAACACCACCCCAGCACCTACACATGCACGCAAACACACACACACACCTGCAAACTTGTTAATTTTGCTGTTTACTTTTGCGCGCTTTTATTCGTTACGTTTTGCTGCCGGTCACGTTCTAGTGGCGCCGCGCTGGTCCTACGAGCCCATGGACACGGCCATTATGCTTGGCAACACAATATCGATAAATTGCGAGGCGGAAGGATATCCGATTCCAGCTATTACCTGGTTCAAAGGACAGAGTAAGTTTTAGTTTATTTTATGCGGCCAATACGGCTCGTGCCATGCCAAGTACTACAGCTAGCTGGGGTTCATTAATGTTTGATGAGCAGACGCGTGTGGGGGGCCAGTCGAAATAAACTGAAACCCAACCCGGCCCAATATCGAGGACTATCTGCATTCTGTGGTATTATTAATTAGAGCCATACGATTTAAATGTACCGTCGGGATGGGGCAATTAGTTTAATGGCAGCCTGCGTGCTAATCAATTAAAGCGTTTTATTTCAATGACAGGCAAAGCTTCGAAGGATTTTAAGCCACTGAGCATGCGGAATCACTCGCTGCTCTTAAATCTGGCCACGGACAACGATGAGGGCTACTATATGTGTCAGGCAACAAATGAAATTGGAGCTGGCTTAAAAAAAATAATACGCATTAATGTAAATGGTAAGTTGGCGGTATCTTCAATATAAATGAAGTTATTACAAATCCCAGATATGTTTACGTATAGTACGTATATAAGATAACATATATTTTAAATGATAATAAGACGAGATAAGCTGATTCATGTAGCTATTAGAGAATTGTATTAATGAGTGAGGTGCGCCACACTGGATAAGTATATGAACAGATGCAGATTTCTATTTATCAGATGGAGCTAAAATAAGTTTAAATAATAACACGTTATTTCGGGATATATTTAGACGAGTTTGTTTAGACTAAGGGCTTCTTCTTCTTCTGTGTATTGGAGCTTTGTATGTACATATAGCTTACAACCGAAAGGTACATGCCCCTGCTCTGCCAGCGGTCGTTGATGCTGTGTTTTAGGGTGTACGGAGAGTTATTTGTTATCTTAAAACTTTTATATATTATTATATCCAGCTTACACTGATATAACTCAGTATGTATGCAGACGTTCTTAGCAAATATACACGGGCCTATTTCTATTTCTTGATAATGGAGCGAAACAAAATCTGGGTACAGGGTACGACTCTTAAGGTTAGCACATGGTTTTTATTCCCTGTACCCGTAGGGTAAAAGGGTATATTAGGTTTGTGCAAAGTTTGTAACATGCAGAAGGAAGCATCGCCGACCCCGTAAAGTATATACTTGTATATTCTGAATCAGCATGAAGAGAGAAATCGATCTAGACATGTCCGTCCGTCTGTCCGTCTGAATGAACGCAAGGATCTCAGAAACTATAAAAGCTAGACTAACCAAAGTTGGCATCCAGATTCTCCTAGGTCCGAGAAAGGACGAGTTTATTTTATTTTTTTTAATTCCCATTTAATTCATTTTCTTCTCTTTATTTAGAGCCCGCGCGGTTCGAACAGCCAGCGCGCAATATATCATCGCGTCGAAACGATCCCGTGACATTGAACTGCCATGCCAAAGGTGACGAGCCCATTTCCATTGGCTGGACGCACAACAACGGGCGCATAGACTTGAATAATTTCCGCTTTAGTATTGCGGAAATGAAGACCGAAAAGGGGGTGGACTCGCAGCTGACCATTGCCCACTCAGATCGTCATGATTCAGGCCTGTACAAGTGCATAGCGGAAAATCCTTATGGGCGCGCCGAGCAAATTATATTTCTGGCCGTGCAGGAGCGCCCCGATACACCCTCCAATCTCGAGGTCTTTGAGGTTGGCTCGCGCACAGTTAAGCTAAGCTGGCGTCGTCCCTTTGACGGAAACTCGCCCGTGCTTAGTTATCTGGTGCAGTACCAGGCACTCAAGTATTTACAGTCCCATGCCTCGCTAGGTGCTGCCGGCGGCGACTGGAATGGGATGAACGTCATCAACGTCAGCTTGCCATCGACGAGCATTAGCAAAAGGTTGAAAATTGGTTTAGAGTTTTACGGCGTTTGTCGTCAATTTCTTTTTTCTTTTCTTTTGCCTCAGCTACGACAGCGACCTGCGCGAGAGCGCCATTGTGGCGGGCCTAACGCCAGCCACTACCTTCCTAATACGTATGCAGGCCATTAACGAGATTGAGCGCAGCTCCTACACTGAGCCTATTGTATTGAAGACGCAGGAGGAGGCACCCACCGAGGCACCTTCCAACGTGCAGGTGCAGACGGGGGGCGAGAGCGAGTTGATTGTTACGTGGCAGGTGGGTGGGGGATCTTCAGAGTTTGTGGCCGCATAAGCCAGCGCTGCTTTAATTCCAGATACCGCCACGTGAGTCCTGGAATGGCGAACTAATTGGATATACCGTCAACTGCACTGAGGAGAAACAGAATATCAACTACATTAGCGTCGTTAATAGTTCTCTAAAGTCGGTAATTGTCAGTGGCTGGGCGACCACGAAGGCGACGCTCCGAGGCCTACGCAAGTACACACGCTATGCGGTCACAGTGCGGGCTCTGAACAGCTTCGGCTCTGGACCGTGGAGTGCGGCCATCTTCGGCACCACAGCGGAGGGCGGTAAGTGAAAGGGCGCTTCTAATGAGCGCTCTGAACATATATTGATGTCTCTCGCTTGGTGTAAATACAGTTCCCGAGGCGCCACCGCAACATGTCAACTGCACGGCGTTGTCATCGCAGAGTCTGAAGATTTCCTGGCTGGAGCCGCCGTTGCAATTCCATGGCGGCATTGTACAGGGCTATAAAATTTTATATCGCCCAATTGTGCAGCAAAGTGAGTATGCGACTTGAAAGTGGAAACTTTTTACATACATGTGTAACTCATGTGGGTTACAAGTCCATCATAGCGATACAGCTTCTGAGTTGTTTTGGCTGCGAGATATACTATACTACTTATTGAGCTAAGAAACTTTTTCAATGCTACCAACTTATTTTGTAGCTCTATTTAAGCTCCCGTGAAGTCATGCAAACGCTTGAAAATAATAAATTCATTACCCAACACGAAAGCTCAGAATCTCAGGCTCTCAGCATTCCTTTTATGGAATGGAATGTCCAGTAGTTGGAAAAGTTATGGATAATGCCATTGACCTCTTATAAAAATATAAACATCAGCTGAAAATGCTTCACTTTATTGCATCTGCGCGTTTCTGTGTCAGTCGAGAAAAAAGGAATCAAAAATAGGCCAAATGGTTTATCGAACTTTGGCACAATTTAGAGATTTGGGTGAAAACTCATTTTCCCAAAATCTCAATTCTTTCATCCTCTTCTATATATTCACATAGCCACAGTTAGCTTACAATGGCGAGTGGATTGACTTGGCTTGAGGGCTGTCGCCAATCAACAGGGTATCAGAATTCTGTGGTTGCAAGTTGAGACTTTATCGAGCTGATTTTGTTGATATTGCGAGCGCAGTGCACAATGCAAACAAACTGGGAAAGGGATATACTCGTGTATTCTGGCCCTATAAAGGCTGTCAGTCTGACAGACAGTCAGTCAACGAGAGAGCAAGTCTGTTGTCTGCTTGGTTGGGTGGTTGCTTGTCGCACGTTTATTGGTTTTTGGCGCCGGGTTCAATGAGGGTCCTTGCCAATGCTGGCGACGCCAGAACCCTCAAGTGCTGATGAGCGTTCAAGTTGTTGATTTTTACTGTAGGTTTAAGCATGATTTAAATCAATTTTTTTCTGTTTCTATCTTCTGCATCACATCGATGAATGAATCGATACACGCAACGCATCTGCGCCGCAAACCCGCAGTTGACTTTCCTGCAAAGCTGGAGATAAAACGCACCTCGAACCTCGAAACCTATTTGCATACACTGCACAAGGCCACCAATTACTCGTTGCGCGTGCTGGCCTACACAGCGACCGGCGATGGGATGGCCAGTCATCCGTTGTATTGCCAAACCGAGGACGATGTGCCTGATGCTCCGGCGTCCATAAAAGCTGCCGCCTTGACGGCTGATTCAATTTTAATTTCATGGCTGCCGCCGAAAAATCGCAATGGCATCATATCGCATTATACTGTGTATGCGCGAGAGGCGGGCCGCAAGGGTCAGGCCAAGTGTAAGTAGAGCGTAAAAGAAAAAGTGTGGGGACATGCATACGTATATGTTACTATTTCTTCTGTCTTCCTTTTTTTTATTTAACCTCCGATTGCTAATCCAGCCCACATGGTGCGTGTGGATGAGAACGGCTATCCTGTGACTTTCGAGTCTCGCAGCCTTGCTGAAAATCAAATGTACGAGTTTTGGGTATCGGCGTCCACATCGGTGGGGGAGGGCGAGCCAACTTCTGTGGTGGCGCAGGCCACAAATACGCGAGGTATGTTGCCAATCCTTTACATACACCAATAAACACATTTATGCAGATACAGTAAAGGCTCACAAATATGGACATACTAGATAAATCCCTTCTACAGAGTTGGGCTGAATAGCTATGTATCTTGTATAGTAAGATTTGCATTGAATTTCCTAACTCACTTAAAACAATGCATTTTTTTCGCTTTATGAAATTCTAACAAATTTATATTTTTTCCCCTAAAAATGTTAAACATTTTAAAGATTAGCAGAAAGTTTGTTCAATAGCGGCGTTTGTACTTTTAAAATGTGAACATTTTTTGCGAGGCATGTCAGAATAATTATAGAGCTAATTTTCCATGTAACAACCGTTACTATACATAGAGATATAGCGGTGTTATGTAGAGTCATGCTTTTGTTACAGTTTTCGCAAATTGTTTTTTTGTTGTTTTTTTATTTTAATTAAAATTTGACATTTTGCGCCCGTTCGGTGCTAAACCGCAGCAACCACATTAACCGAGCCATTTTTCACCTGCGGCACTTGCCACCAAACTGCAACATGGCTTGGCCACACGCTTAACTGTATGCTATGCTTTGTTTGTGCAGCGCCTGCTCGTATTGCCTCATTTGGCCGATTGGTGCGCAAAGCGGTCGGAACGGGCCTGGTGCTGGAGTGTTTGGCTGTGGGAAATCCCACACCGCGTGCTCGCTGGCTGACCCGCGACCGCCCTGTTACATTCAGCCCCTTCTACGAGGTGACCAACGAGGGCAATCTGCGCATACATCGTAAGTAGGCGATGGCGACATTTTAATATACATTTTTTCATTTCCTCATCCTTTTCTGCATTTTTAATGTTGCCGCCTGTTCTGTCTCTCTCCCCCTGGCCCTTGCAGGCGTCGAAAGCAGCTTGTCCGGAAATTACACTTGCACAGCGAACAATCTCTTCGGCAATGACGAAATCCAATATCAGGTGATTGCCATGAAGCCGCCCAGCGCGCCACAAATCATCGTGCAGTATGCATCCGCTGACAGCATACGTGTCAGTTGGGACCCGCCAGAGGACGGGGGCGCCCCACTGCAGGGCTACACCATCTCGTATCACATCACCAGCGAGACGTGGTCACAGACCGAGTTGATGCCAGAAAATAACGCTTACACGATTACGGGCCTGAAATGCGGAAATCAGTATATTATAAAAATGTCGGCGCACAACATGGTGGGCACTGGTGTGGCCAGTGAGGAAATTAATGTCTGGACGAAGGGCAAAGGTGAGTAAATAGATGGATAAGAGGACGTGTATGCGACCGACCACTAGGTATGCATTTGAAACTAGAATATGCCAAAAGTGCTGGTCACTCTGTAGTGCGGTCGTATTCAAATTTCACGAGCTAGTGTCGACCACAAAAGCCACTCGCTCAACACGAAAATACAGCTTTATTTTCAATCAAGTGTTGTTATTATTGCTGCTCCACATTTTCCCGCATTCCATTCCATTTCAGCCTCCCAGGCGCCAAATGGCAACGAACTAATTGCCACCAATGCAACGTGCGTTAATTTAAAGTTGTCATCATGGCATAATGGCGGCTGTGCCATTCATCATTTCTCCATCGAACATCGACCCCTGGGTGAGTGAGCATTTATTAAATTAGTAAAGCAACGCATTCACATTATTGGTTACAGTCGAAATCGCTTGCACTAAACTTAGTTTAATTCAAAAATCATTTACACATCTTATGACCAGACAATATTGAATTATTTTTTTGGGGGAACTTTGTTTTGTTTTTTAAATAACATCTAACTATATTGGGCATGTATATATATCCGACTCTTAAAACAAGTAAGACTGTTTAAGCATCCAAGGCAGTTTCTATAAAATAAAACACATTTAATTTTGGGAAAAACATATGTATTTATAAATGATCCCATTTAGTATTGGACTAAATCTTCTAAGGATCTCCAAAGATTAGTAAGTAGTTTTTTTTACAAAAAAATAGAGGAAAGCAGCTGAGATGCAGCTGATGATGAAGCAGTATTGACTTAAGAACTATGTTAAACCCAGTACATACATATATACACATGTACTTAGACTTACTAAATGATTTTTCTTCGTGCAGGGGTCGCACTGTATCCATAAATAAACCAATAAATATAATACAAGGCCGACTGCCAACATATTTCAACATATTGTGTTTCTTTCATTTAATTTAATTTAATTAATGTCATAACTTTAATTTTCATTCAACTATAATTTTCCTGTACAAATATTTATAAACAATTTTAAATAATCTGCAACGAAGTGTGAAGTACATGCATATTCCATCAAATTCACGCATGTTTTCATGACATTGTCATCGTTTTTTTTTGTGCCCGCTGCTCCCTCAGGCGACATACGCTGGACTGTTGTCACATCGGATATTTCAAATGCCGAGGAAAATCGTGATAATTTAATATTCTGCGACTTTCTGCCCGCAAAATGGTACCAGCTGCGCATCTCTGCCACTAACGATGCTGGAAAAACGACGGAGCATTATCATTTCAGCACGACGAGTATTGACGGCGTCACCATCCCACCACCCCCGGTGTTCCCATCGGAAAACGATTTGATGAACAATCTGATAAATGCGACAAATCCGACCAACGGTGATTGGTTTGCAACATTAATTGTCGTGCTCATAATTAAGGTGGCCATCATAACGATGTAAGTGCAAAGGTTTGCGGGGCCCTCGGCGCTTTAACTGATTACTTTATTTTAAATGAGCCTTATTTTGTGGGGGTACGCAATAGAACATTAGAGGGAGGATAAAGGCGAAGGTTGTAGAATTTCACAGTGTGGCAGTTAATGCAGTTAATGGGGATCCCCCACATATCGTTACAAAAAATTAAAATTTTGATTAAATAATGCACGACGCATTTAAAGAATAACTTATACATATGATCAATGAAAAAACTTCAACAAATCCAACTCAGATCCATTTTAAGGCGAAATAGTGCGACATAATAATGAACGTTTGGTCGACTTTATATGGCAAAATTTTTTCTAGGGTGAGCAACGTCACCTTTAGGTTTATTATTTCCTTATAGTACAAAGTTTTATATTTAAATAAAAATATAGAAAAATACGTACTATATACATATGGTTAGATTTAGTTACATATTGAGATTTAATATATGTACTTCTTTTGGGCTGAAAGATACTGATGCATTATAACTTCCCATAGCAATGACCAACCCACGGTGCAAGAGTATGCGTTCATTGCTTGGTTGGCTGAGCATTTTAATTACACGCCTAAACGTCCAATGAATGTGTTATTTCTTTTTGCAGCGCGCTGACCATCAAACATCGCCGCACCTTGTGCGGTCCAGTAGCCGAGGGCTACGAATCACGCACCCTACCTGGTGAGTACAAAGAGGAGCATGAGAACAGACGCAACCAGCAGGTCTATAGTGCTTCCCCGGTGAAGACAGTGGACAAGGGTAACGAGTCGGGTGAGTGCAGTCGATTAAATTGTTGGCTTCTGTATCGTCGGTGTACGTGCCCCGCTGCAAGCGGCAATTAAACGGCCACACATTATGCTTACGCTGCATCTTCTTTCTACTCTTTCTCCCCTTTCCACCCTTTCTCCACTCTGTGTACTTTCTGTACCTTGTACACGTGACTGAACCAGAAATGTACGAGATTTCGCCGTATGCTACGTTCAGCGTCAATGGCGGCCGCACGGGAGCGCCCGCCAAGACACCCACACGCGGAGTGGGCGCCCAAACGCCCCTGGACTACACCATGCAGTTCAAGACATTTGGCCACCCAGAGGGCGAGAATCTTAATGCTACGGCATACCCGCTTCTGCCCAGTGCTGGTTTCGGGCATGTGAAGAGCAAGTCCAGTTGGCACAAACAGCGCTACTACAACACGGATGGTAAGTGACACAAAGTCCGTGGTGGATATATGTCAGTGTGTCTAAGTCTGTCGATATATGTGTGTAGATGAGTCCACGCTTAGTAAATCGATGACCATAGTGGCTGGCTCCCAGTCGGGAGGCCACGCGAAAAAGTCGGGCGGCAGTCGAAATCCCAAGGGCAGCGCTAGTGCCAGCGGCAGCAGCAACAACACCGGCATGGGTGTGGTCGGGCAGCACTGCGAATCGGAGTCTGATACCAGCATCAGCCCCAGTACTGAGTTTTCCAACATGCCCACGTATCGAGTTCCTTGCAAATCCGCGCGCAGCAGCGACGGACGCGCCGTTGTAGGTTCGTATGCTGGTCTGGGCTGTGGGCGTTCGGTCGCACCAAACCCATACTATCTTTCAGATATGTTTCGCCCGGACTCGAGCACCGAGTCCAACAATGATCAGGGCTCTCCCGCACTGGAGCGCCGTCTCAATACGCCACGGCACATCAACATTACAGCTTGCAGCAGCGGTGGCAGTGGAGGGGTTGTCATGTCCCATGCCGAGAAACGCAGCTCTGGGCAGCGCAGCCGCAAGCATGCGTCGCAGCAAAGCAATCAAACGTTGGAGCGACGAAAGTGCCCTGGTATTAACAACAGGTAGTTCAGGTACCTAAACCCTAAACGAATCCAAAATCAATAAGGAAATCTATATTCTTCGGCCTGCCGAGGATAACATACCGTTGCAAACTTTTTTGACATCTAAATGGTTGCATCAACCGAACATCCTGTCAAAATTTTTGGTATCCCTATGAACTACTTGTTTCTATGACTTGACAAATATTAGATTTCTACAATTTTCATTTTCAATGCGCCATTAGATGAAGAAATCTTCAAAGAGAATGCATTTTTATAGGGAGATTACAAATCAAAATATAAATACTTTCGGAGAAACATATATTCGGTAACTATGAGATTGGTTCAGACGTGTCCAACACGATTTGTCATGATTGTCATAAAAACATAGCAAAAGTTGTCAAACCAAATCTTTGCCAAGGTATAAAGATAATAAATGTCTAGGCTAGAGGTGTGCGTGTATGAAAGGCCACAGACGACTCCGTTCTTATAAGAAAACTGCTTTTTGTTTCGTATTCGTAAATTAAATAAACAACGTATATATTTAATTATTAATTATTAAATTAAATTTTTTAAAATTACTCTTGGTTCTAATGATTTATTAAAGAAATACAATTATTATCATAAACATTTAATGTATAAGCAGTAAATGCATCCTCAATGGACGGTAAATAATTGGATTTTTTACATATTTTGATGAGAATGTTGAATTGTAAAAGATTTCGTAAAATATTCGCATACACATACACCGCCAGCCTAGGGCAAAAATTTGCAACTTGGTTAAGAAAATTGAAGACTTTGTGGCAATCTAAATTGATTTCGTCACCATTCTGTAGTGGAGACAGTGAGGTGAACGCGGAAACGGCCGCCTCGTTAGCCGCCTCCATAGCCGCCATGACGGGTGGTGATGTGACAGGCTTTCGCCCGCCTACTGGCTTCAACGATGGTCGCGAGTTCGCCGATCAGGCGGAATGCGAACGCGAGCAACGCGCCCTGGATCTGGAGGTGCAACGCGTCATGGAGAACACTAGTGAGGCACAGCTGGCCAAATTGGATCGCGAGGAACTAACTTCACTGTTGGCAAGGTAAACTAGCAATTAACAGCACCATTTAAAAACCCAAATGCTTGACTGTAGCTTGTTGCATGCCTGTAGCGTCTACCTACCTTGAACATCAAAATGACTAACACCCCTGCGCCCCATAGGTATCACGAGAAGAAGGAGCAGGAGCGTCACGAATATACCATACACGTTTAATAGTTACCTAGGCATACACAACTTAATGGCATGTATTAAGCTTATATACAAATCACAGATACGGACACGGACACAGACACAGACAACAGATGCATTTAAAGGCATTTAATAGAAAGATATTCAAGCAAATTAACAGAATCTCACCCAACTGTAAGTGTTGTTTATTTAGTATACTACCTACTTATACTTATACAAGTATATACATATATACATAGATAAGCATATAAGGCCGGCAGCGCACTCTTAGTCTAAGAAAATTGAAAGACTATATTCGGTTACACAGCGAAATTGGTCCATTTTGGAAAGTCTGAAATCAAAATAAACCAAAATAGGCGGATTTCCCTGTTCCTAGCTAGTACACTTGTATAGCTGCTGACTTAACTCACGGGAACCCGGCGTGGATGCCCGATCTTGATTATTGTATAAAGATGACGATTCTTAAATCTATACGAACACTCTTAAAACGTCTGTTAGTTAATTAAGTCTAGGCTTATGTGCGTACGATACATACTCGTACATACAAACATATGTGTAATTCAATTTGTTGTGATAAATTAAATTGTTCAAACCATACATACATACGTGTACTTAAAGTTGGGTTGATGTTGAGTTTAAGCGGTATTTCATGTTCTTTATTAATAAATACTCGATATTTAAAGAGCATAACAGTAAGTGTATGTTAAAAATGCGTGCGCGTTTTTGTATTATTTCATATGAGTGCAAATAAAATAAAACGTTTATGATTATGGAATTTAATTAAAATAGATAATCAACAATAAAATTGTATGGTACCTTAGGTAAATATATGTATGTGTAATGTATATGGAATCAAATGCGACAAAAAGCAATTGCACATTAACTGAATAAAATGCAAACGTGTAAAAACAAACAAACTCGTATTCAGTTGTTTTCATTACGCCAAAATGTTGAAATGAAACTCAACTTTGGTGTGTGTCTGGGCAAATATTTTCCTTAGCAAATGAGAGTAAGCCCAATCAATCAAAAGCACTGCCAGCTAACCACAAGTTAGCGGTCGTCGTAGACAACAAACCGAAATCAACAGCAGGCCAGTAGTTAGGCAAGGCAGTCTGTGTAAAAATAACGGAGGTGGTGCAATCAGCACCATCCACCATACTGTGGCTACAAATTCGGAGCAACTGCACTAAGCCACAAGGCTTTGGATTTACTCGTACATAGCAGCACCCGTGCACGCACAGCCCGGAAATGGATACCAGCATTACTGTTGTTATGTTTACCAGCTGTTTGTTGCATGCTTCAAAACTTTGTCAATTTTCGCAACAACTTTTGCCGAAGTCATGTCAATAACGTCAGTATAGACTGGGTCCTCGAGCTAGCAAACAGCATTACCTTCCGCTTTCAAGTTGAATCTCTTGGGCGCACTGAACTAAATGTTCAGGCCCACATTAAGTATACACATTTTTAAAACTTTCAAGTACATCTTTGATTGAAAGGTGTATTCTCTGTTCCTGTTAATGGATATACTCGTATAAGGGTTGGGTAACGGCAATAGAGGAGCACAGCTGACTACGCATTTAAAGAAGTTTTTTCTTTTAAGGAAAAGTATCCGCTTTCCGCAAATCTTTACAACAACTTAATGCAATAGAAAAGTTACGAAATTTTATAACAATTATATATAAACTGCAGTAAATAAAACTTGTGACGAAAATGTGTTAAATCAAGCCTTAATTAAAAAACAACAACAGCGGGTAAGGAACGACAGAGACAACATTTATGAATGGCAAGCCATCAGAAGTGAAAGAAAGTCTAACAAGATGAAATTATATTGCTGGGCAAAACAGTAAAAAGGTAAACTGAAAAGTATAAGCGCCATATGCATGTAACAGGCAGTAGAACCTACATATGTCCCGTATTAATACTGATAGATTTTGAACTATAATTGGAATGCATTGTATGACTTATCCATACGCGGGTCAACTTCATTAAAGACAACATAAGTATAGCTTCATTATTATATACAAGTATATGTGTATATAGCCCCCTCAGGTCCAATTGGTGCAGAAAATTGCGCTAACTAGAATAACTTTTCTTTTTTACAAGACATTCTTGCAAATATGACAATTGAAAGTTTCTTAGAATTCGTTGCAATTATCTCCACAATTTACACAATAATAATTTGTAGTACGAACAACTTTTCATACCCTTGATATGTTTGTGGGTTTGTGTGTTCGTAATCTGAAGCGCCACAAGTATGAACGCCTGTCCTTCTTTCTGTGTTTAATTTAACCTTTTTTATAATTAACTGAATATAATAAAATAAATGATATGCATGTGCAGAGATTACATTTATGCCTCTAACTATGTATATAAACATTAAATAATGAGACCTGACACATGACTTCCGTTCCGTATGAATTAACCTCAAATGTTAAATAGAAACAATAATTCTTCAGATTTGTGTTCAGAGTCACACGGTTAATATAAACAAGAAAATTCAATACTCATCAACAAAATTCCAATCCTTAATATGAGTGAACGAAACAATGACACACTTTATATATCTCTAACAATTTCAAACGCAATTTACGCCATAATTCTAAAGCTTCATAAAAGGCTATTAGCGCCATGTTTCCATTTTGTCGCCATTTTGTATTATTGTGGTTTTAAAAGTGCTCGACCTGCATTTAATATTGGTTCCTGATTGGGCTTCAATTATATGGCCGAATAAATACAATTACTTTTGGACGTCTGATTGCATTTCTGTGGTAAAACTGTTTTGCTTCACTGCTTCTATGGGAGAGTTCACAAATGTACATTAGCAGAATGAGACTTGAGTGTTTATTTACGCAAATGCATCAAATATGCGAGCTGCGTGCGAGATGCGTACGAGGCAAATATTAATATTTATTTGCGAAATAATTGTGTATGATTTGTGGCTGTGCGAATAGTTTAGTTCATTTTACATCGAAGTGCAAGGCACAGAGTAGCACTTAAAGCACATTCATTATTTATCAAGCATACGCCCCATATATCACAAGCAACGGAAATCCAAAATCGATACGCTTGACATGCACTTCTCTGCGTATGTGTGTGTGTGTGCTGGCTTATGTTCATTTTAGGCTCTCCACTGACATGATTTTGGATGGCTGCACTTTAAGAAATGTAGTTAGTATGTATTTTGGCTCGATTAAGGGCTGAAGTACAAGCGAGTAAGTTTGAATAAGCAAAAATCGATTTCAATTAGTTAAAGCTGTAGGCAGTGCTTTTGTTGGTAGCGTTTGTATCTGTATGTGTTTGTGCTATGCAAATGAACACGTAAGGATAATGTTGTACGACAATAATAGCAACAACAAAAACAGCAACAGCAGCAATAATAAAGCAAACACAATAAGATGCAAAACAACAACCAGAATGCAATGGCCGAAGGGTGACAGCGTTGACAACAACAATCTCGTAACAGATTATCTTCAGTAGCATGGAAGCTCTATACCCTTCAATCTCGATTCTTACTGAAACTTTTCAAATTTAGACTTACATTTTCAGTTTGAGCTTTATATGTTTTTTTATGTTGCAACAAAATCATTGAGAGGTAATGGTTTCCTGATCTGGTCAGTGTCCAACGATGTTCTTGCATCTAAGTAGTTGTTGAAATAAGCTGGTGTGTAGGAAAACTGAACGACGATCAGATGGATACAACTCTTATTGTTATTATTATTTATACATAGACCTACAAAGGCCTATGTGTCTCTTTTTTACTTGTTAAACATATGCATACCCCTTTCATTCTAGGTGAAGGGTATACTAATGCAATTTCAGCAAATTCAAAACCCGAAATTGCAAAAGGTTAGTTCTACACACAGCAACATCAGCCAGCAGCAACTTGTCCAAATTTAGTTGTAACGCACACAGCACTCGAGCCCAGCACTGAGGACACACGCAGCGTGCAGCAAGCCGCACGCAGGATAAGCTGCTGTACACATTAGCAGCCACAGTACAGCACACGCAGTAGTGCAGATAAAAGGGAAGGGCCAGGACGGCAACAGCAGGAGCACAACTTGCATTTAATAACGTACCACATGCCTGTGTAAGTGTTCGTGCGGCCATTGTCGTATATGTATGTGCTTGTGTGTGTTTGTGTGTGTGTGCGTATCTGCAGGCATGAAATGCCATAGTGATGAGCACGTGAAGAAATACCAAAAATGTGAAATGTGGAAAACATTCCTGAACCCATTTACAATTTTGGAGGACAAGATAAAGGAAAATAAATAATTAAATACAAACAAATAACATTATTCCATAAATCCTAATGTTTTTTATTGTTAATTTTAATCAAATATATCACAAAACAGTCAGCACAAACACTACAAATGTCTCTTTAATTAGATGAACAACTATTAGTACACGTTATACGACTAAAATATTTATTCTGCTTATGAAATTGAGGAATTACAAAAGGGAACTTTTATTAAAAATGAACAACAGGAAGAATTTTTCAATAAATGTGAGTTATTAATGCATTATTTGTTATGGCAGGATATTTTGTAAGATAATTTCAAAATAAGATTGGTGCTTGAATTTTAGTTTTCCAAATGTGAAATTTATTGTATACTCGTATAGTATGCAGAAGCTGACACAACTAGAAGCTGACACAAATATAATCTGTCATTCGAATATTTTAAGCATTTAGCGAAAATTAATCTCTATCAATAGTTATCTTTAGTATTTATAAGATGTATGGCTTTTATGTTAGATGTCGACCATGTTGAATTCAATGCTTTAAAAATGTAAGGTTCATTTAAATGTAATACAAATAATATAAATTGAAATGCAGGTAAAAAAAATGAATTAAGTAGCGTGAGTCGATGTTATAGTAGGCATGATTGCAATGATGGGATGTTTTGTCCACCCATATCCAGAGTGCGTGTAACTGTGTAGGCTTTATAATCGCATGGGCTATATTGCATGCTGTTTTCAGTTTGGTTAGCTTTACAGTACTGACCCGAGCAGCAGTTGGTCGGTTGCCGGCCCAACCAGAGGAGACATTATCTACAAATGCTTGCGAGACTCATGAAACTGAAATGCAAATGTCCTTTGATGCATTTGCACATGGCGCATAGCTGTGACCAGGGCGAGGTCAGTGAGAGGGTCAGAGGAGGATTGTTTGCGTTCTCGACCGAGATTGTGAAGCCATCAGAGAACATAGAAACGCCCACACTTCCATACAAGGAATTCATCTGCATGTATGTATAAGAACACATACACACATTGGTAAGTCTCAGTAAATGCTTTTAATTACTATTTTCAAATTAGCAAAAGGTAAATTATTTTATGTATGTATTATACATGTACATTAGTGCCTTGAATAGCTGAAATGATTTTAATATCAATAGGTAAGTATCTTATGTCATCTGCATTGTAGTTGTTATTGTTGCCACAACTAAAATTTTGCATTTTAATTTTACGAGTATTGCCAAATTAATTATGGATGGCCACTAACCTTTGCAATGCATTGAAAACGACTGAATATTTAAATGGTACTCGTATGTAGTTAAGTCATCAGCTTGGGCATTATAAATTTTATTTCACACGTAAAATTGGAAACCTGAAGGCTAAGTAAAGCGTAATGTATGTAGACAGGAGAGAGAAGGAATTTTTTTTTGTCGCTAAGGCACTAAACATTTGAAAAAAATAAAAATAAATGAAAAAAAGGAAAATGTGTGGAACTAGCTAAATATATATTTATACCCTGTACCCAAAGGGTACAAGGGTATATTAGTTTTGTGCGAGTGCACATGGAACACACAGAAGGAGGCTTGGTAGACCCCACAAAGTATATATATTCTTGATCAGCATAACAAGCCGAGTCGATATAGCCATGTCCGTCTGTCCGTTTGTCTGTCCGCCTGTCTGTCTGTCTGTATGAACGCAAGGATCTCCGAAAGTATAAGAGCTAGAATAAGCAAACTTGGTATACAGATTCTCCTGAGACCGAGAAAGGAGGAGTTTGTTCATTTTTTCTGATCCACCCCCCCCACTCCCCCCCACTCCCCAACACTCCCCCCTATTAACGATTTTCTATAACTCCCGTAATTCTTGGAATTTTCAACTAAAATTTGGTAGTCACATTAGGTTAGTGATTATACTTATATCCGTATACCAAGTTTCATTATGATCGGAAAGAAAGTTATAGCCATATAACCAGGCCCAATGCACACATACATACATATGTACAAGTACACAAACACGCATAAGGCACGATTCTGATGTAAATGTAAATGTATGTATGCATGCATTTTTATATTTATTTTTATATTTAATTAGTTAATATTTAGTTCATTTATTAAATTAATTTAGTTAATTAATTAATTAATTAATTTAATTACTTTTTTGTGGGGTGGTACAGGGTATTTAAGAGTTGAGCCTGCTCGACTTTAGCATTCCTTTCTTGTTTTCTAATAATGTAGCATCAAAGGAGGAGTTAAGTGGAAGAGCAGTAATCAGCTTTAATTTTTAACGCTTAGCTGCCCATCCCTATCCTCGTTGCACTATCTGGATTACAGGATTAAGGTTGTTATTATTTGTGAGTGCACGAATATGGTTTATATTCGACTGTTATCGTTGCGTGAAATGTTAACGGGTGATTGGGGAGGTGGGACGAACAACGGATTTCTCTCGCTGTTTTGCATGCAACATATCGTAAAGCAACACACAGATGTTGTTATTTGAAATTCAATCAGAATTAGGAAATACAGTATTATTTAAAAAGATATGCTTTAATACATTGTTATGTATCTACGTGGAAGTTTCAACATTCGACGTAGTTCTTATTTGACCTCGAGAATAAGTAGAAACGCGTAACAGCATGCAGATGGAATGCCGAGTAATAAATTGGGTTATATTATAAGTAAATCGATAAGTAAATGGAAGTAATTGAGATAATCGATGTAGGAGCTTTCCAAAAACCAGCAAACAGGCAAATGCAATTTAACCCAATACTTCAAAATGAAATGAAGAACTCATTAAGATTCCAAAGTTACTTTTCGTCTATCCCTGCTTAGCACTTAATGTCTTAATTGCACTCCATTTTAATATGAAAATTGAAATTGAAATGCAACTTGCGTTAAGGCGGCTAGGCCACAATGCGCTTTAAGCTGATCCGCCACAGTGCTGGCTAGTATGGATATGGGTGGTTCAGACAAACACGCCAGTCGACGACGGTCGGCCGACCGACCGACCGACAGACCGGCCGCAGCACCAAATACGCCCGACCCAGCTCCGTGCTATAAAGCAAACACCCGTCAACAGATACAAAGCCAACTTAGCATAATGAGCAAGCTCATGCCAAGCAGCTGCTGCTGCGAAACTGTGGCTGCTAGCGTCGACGGAGCTCGGGGCACGGGAATGGGCACTTGTTGGGGTAGCTAGTGGCTGTGTGCATGCTCGGTGGAAAAAAGACAGTGCATAAAAAATGCAAAGAAGTGTTACAAAAACAAACAGTGAACGGTGGTGGGCAGGGCAGGCTAACAACGCTCCCGCCAGCCGAGTGTAATTCATGTGGGACTCACTTAAATAAAGTGTTTTTGCATTGCCTGCCAACCGGATGCAATGTGGCTGCCTGGGCCCGGTCCCATGCTTATCACGTGACTATTTGAGTTTTCACAGATTTACCTCACTTCGCGCAACATGTGGCAACACGGCTGCATTATACACATACACATACATATAGTATTTCTAGCCGCACTAGTTAAAGGCTTCAATATAAAGCGACGCCTTTGTCGTGTTTTCATTCAGTTCGGAAGCGATGCCTCTGAATGGAATTAAATGGTGCGATGACGCTCCTTTGACTGATTTAACACATTGCCTTTTTGTGCTGGTGTCATTGAACACCAACACATGCCACGCATGTTCAACCAAACATGCACTCATTGGCATGTACACGTATACATACATACATACTCCTATCTACATATGCCTCGGGCTAAGGTGTTATCTTTACGCTCGGTCGCAGCAGCTGCAACCCCAACAACAACAACAGCAACAGTGACTGCAGCTTGTTAATTTGTGCACACTCCATTTTTTACGTTGCGATAGCTTTTTGTGCGACACTCTCACTTCCTTTTCCTCGTTTCCCGTTTTTCTTCTTGTTTTTTTAATTCCACTTGCCTTTTGTTTTTGCTCATTCAAACGTTGATCGGCGTTACGTGCGTACGTACGTGCCCGCGTGTGTGTGTGTGCGTGTGCTCAAAAAAACAATGTCGTTGCAGTTGTCGTCGGGAGTGCGCGTGCCTGCTCCTATTCATGGACCTGTGCCTGTTCTCACTTACGCAAATAGAAACTGATTCAAGTGGAAAGGCAGGCAATTGAGTTAAGCAGCAATTCCAATTGAAAACATTTATGAAAGTCCAATGAAACTTGCCTTTAGGTAACAGTAGCAGTAACGAACAAGTATGAATAACAAAGCCATGGCCAAGATTCTTTATTAGATGTTTGATTGTTTGTGAGTGTGGAGGTATTGTTGTAAGTAAAAGGCCTTATAGCAGAGTGGTCTTTAACGAGATCCGTGTATATGAAATGTACAAGAGTATATTAGGTTTGCGGGAGGTGAAAATGTAACAGACAGAAGGAGGCGTGGCAGACCCCGTAATGTACATATACGGACACATAATCTCTAACTGGGGGTATTTGCAAAATATGAGTTCGAAATTCCAAGAATTACGGGAGTTCGAGAAAAAAACGCATTTCTGCTTATTCACATAAGGCATCTGGTACTAGAATTTGGTGTCCCTACGTCTTATAGACTCCGAGATATAGGCGATTATACGAATGGAAAATCGGGAAAACCCCCATAAGGGGTAAGTGGCGTACACACATAGCGTACACACATAAGGCATCTTTGTGCAAAATTTGGTGCCTCTAGCTCTTGTAGTCTCTGAGATCCAGGTGTTCATACGGACAGACGGACGGACAGACGGGCATGGCTATATCGACTTGTCATTATGATCAAGAATATATCTACTTTGTGGGGTCTGCCACGCCTCCTTCTGTGTGTTACATACACTTGCACCCTTTCGCCCTTTGGGTACAGGGTATAATACATCTTTTTTTTTTAGTTATTTTAAAAAATAAACAGTGTTTTTATATAGTATGCTATGCGAATGGAATCTTGGCAGTGTGCGCATGGAGGTTACATGCTTAAAATCCTGAAAGTTCAATGCCAAAATAAATGCATACATGAATATATAAATTAATAGGTGTTTTGTTTTGCAGAAACACGGTTAGCTATTGCGCCACAACAACTACTGCAGATATTGTTATAATGTAAAGAATAGTCTGGTATCGTTTTTCTGTCTGCCTGTGTGAGGCAAAATCGGTGCATCGTCCATGGTGCCCTTCAAGTTTCTCCTTCGATTTTGTTCTTCTTATTCTCTGTAATTCTGCTATGCGCAGGGTATTTAATTGCGGTGCTTACTCGACTATAAAACCGAAACAATCATGTTCGAAGTTTGTTAATCTCAATGGATCAATCAATTCATTTCATTGGAAACTTCCCCTCTTCCCATCCAACCCAGTCTCATTTAATATTAATTCACTCTCGACATCATTTCGCCAACGACATGTCGCCCAAGGCTTACACTTAATCAATAATTTTGCAATTGGACTGCATAATGAAAAACAGAAAATAATTAAGCCGCAATAATAAGGGGAAAAAAATGTCGTCTAGATTATTTAATGTGCTAACTTAATCCTAGGTAGCTGCGACGACGCGCCGATGTCGCTCCAGGTCTGGATTGTAATCAGGTCAACAACTGTCCGGTAATTTTAAATGTGCATTAACCTGGACATTGTAGGGGGGGGGGGGGGGGGTGGTTTATTTATTTTCTTTCTCTCTTATACGTATACACTGTCTCCATTTTATTTTTTTTATTTATTTATTTATTGACACAACTCCAAGGGATTCAATGGCAATAACAGATAAAGCGTCGGGCGTAAAAAATTCAACAACGGAAATGAAAATTCATGACTATAAAAATCTAATCAGAAAAACATGAAACAAAAGACAGTGGGGAGTAGACAAAGGCGAAGACATAGACGAAGACGAACACAAGAAGCGACAGAGATGGACAGTGCCATTGTGGAAACAGGAAAATAAGTTGAAAGGCACTTTTTACGCTTGAATGCATTTGCAAAGCGCCGCACGAGGATGCAGGAAACGGAAATAGCCGGACTGTGGACTGCTACCTACTTTGTCACTCGCCCCAATGGAGGCAGAGATGGAGAGTACGTCAATATAAAGCACAAGGAGAAGCCCAAAGAGCAAAGCATTTTCTTGCATTGGGCAGGGGACTGGAGGAGGTTATGCAAATGGAGCTGCTTCAAAGAAATTGGAAAAGTGCAGCCTGGTCGGGCCCTGGCGTGGCAAAGGGCGCTTGAATATGCAGCAGCTTTTTAATTCCCTTAGCTGTTCAGCATAATTATATGCATAAAGTATACAGTTAAATACATACTGTATATTGCATGTATTATTTATATACAAATACCTATGTCACAATAAGATGTCTTCGAGTGTGTGTGTGTGAATGTATGTGTGTATGGAGATGCAAGTAGCAAATGACAGATGGCAATTATTTTGTTAATTGCCAACAAAGACAAGTGGTTGAGGCTGCCAACCGTGCTTCTAATTGACAATTCGGAATTGAAATCAAAGACATCGGCAAGCTGCATAAATTTGCCCTCCAGCAAAGTGCATAATTTACACACACACAAACACACATATACATATTCACATATACACACATGAACCGCAATGCTGCAAATGAATTGCAGCTAAGCTATAG
Organism: Scaptodrosophila lebanonensis; assembly: GCF_003285725.1. NCBI lineage: Eukaryota > Metazoa > Arthropoda > Insecta > Diptera > Drosophilidae > Scaptodrosophila > Scaptodrosophila lebanonensis. The sequence continues at coordinate 16,575,103 of NW_022060538.1, forward strand.
CCGGAGCCATTTCAGTTGGCGTGACAGCTCGGCCGCTCCTCCGACTTGCTTAAATGCCTTCTGACAAGGGCTCAAATCTGCAGTTGCTTCCACACATGGCAACTGCCCACTGGTCCTGGCAGGCACTTATTAATGCAGCCTTCGCCTGGTTCTAATTAGTCTAATTAAAAACTGAAAGGACACGCGCTTCCCGGCAACATAGAGCGAGCAGCTAGAAATTAGCTGCCCACTCCTGACTACATAGTGCGCTATTCCTTGTCCTCCGCATAAACTGTTGAGTGAGGGAAATTATACACCACAGGTGTGCATATGTATGCGTGTATGTGTGACTGATGCTGAATTCGTAAAGTGTGACCGAGCGCAAGGCTAATTAAAGCAGTGCCAGAAACTGTCAGCTGGAAAAGGCGTAGAGATGTTGAGGGAGTACCCTGGGTTCTACTTTGTTCAACCCAGGAGTTAATTTTGCCCAGTGGTGGCCAATAGCGCTCAATGTGAAGATAATGAAGTTCAAAGTAAACAATTTTAAAAAGTCACAATTCTTCTTTACATTTTTCAGCCATGATCAAACGACATACATTGTTTTTCAAATAGCGATTAATTTAACGTTAAATAACACTTATTGCATTGCAGTTTTGCATTATGTTATCTACATTTCTGTACAGGTGAAATCTGGTTGCCTGCCTACATCTTCTTTTTCGAAATAAACCACTTTCTTATAGTTCTGGAGCTTTGCGATATAACCATAGTGAGTTGAAGTTGCTAGGTATAGGTTACCAAGAAAGTTAAAATTTAGTACATACTACGTTAACTTTAGCCAGAACATTATTTAGGTTAAGTTAGGTTGGCGCGGTAGTCAAGGGTATAATCCTAACTCACTTAGGCCAAAGTTTTGGCCCATTGTGTCGCCGATTTGGATTGTTCCACGGTCCCGTCCTCCCATGATTGCTTCGTGTCTGCTGATAAACTAAACCCACCCGGAGACTTCGCAGTAGATGCCGCCGCCGACGCGACTGTCTAGCTTGGAACCATCAGTGAAGATTTTAATAAAGTTTATTGGTATTCTTCCCTAGAGGGACTGAATGTGTGGAAAGGAGTATGAGTATTCATTGGGGAGGACGTTATTTAAATCAGAACTACTTTATTTCGTCGTCATTTCATATACTGTTTTCATCTATTTATTTATCAGAGTATCAATTGAACACGATTTATCGTATCGGAGCAATTGACATAAAGATAAATGGGCTTTTCACAAAAATCGTTTTTATTAGTCAATTTTAGTTTTAAATTTTAACTTGCAAAAATGTTACTCTTAACATATAATTAATAAAGTATAGAAATTAACTTGCTTATTGAAGTAACTAATACAAAACAATGGAGAAGCTAAGGTCGGGTGTCCCGACTTTGAAATACTCTGTACATACACTGCTGGTCTTAGGTTAGACGCTCCAACCGCTTTTTATACCCTGTACCCGTAGGGTAAAAAGGGTATATTAGGTTTGTGCAAAGTATGTAACATGCAGAAGGAAGCATCTCCGACCCCATAAAGTATATATATTCTGAATCAGCATGATGAGAGAAATCGATCTAGACATGTCCGTCCGTCCGTCCGTCTGTCCGTCTGGATGAACGCGAGGATCTCAGAAACTATAAAAGCTAGAATACCCAAAGTTGGCATGCAGATTCTCCTAGGTCCGAGAAAGGACGAGTTTATTTTATTTTTTTGAATTTCCCCCCCCCCCCCTCCCCCTTTCCCCGCTACAGAATTTCGTCAATAGCGTCCACATTTCAAATGCTACCTAAACCAAACTTTGCACACATAATTTATATATAATTTTCTACTGTTCTTCAAAATTCTATTCAATTCGGTCAATTCTAAGAAAAGTTATTAACGAAACAAATTCTCTCCAGTACAACCTCCCCAAACTGCAGCAACAAGTTCGCTCTTCTTCTTTCTCTTTTTGCTGCTGCTATGGGCGCATATAACTGAGTGACGGAAGTTTACCTGGGTACAGGGTATTACACTGTCGGGCTTGCTCGACTGTAGCGTTCTCTCTTGTTTTACTCTGTACATAAAATCTACAAGAGTATATTAGGTTTGCGGGAGCTGAAAATGTAACGGGCAGAAGGAGGCGAGGCAGACCCCACAAAGAATTTATATTCTTGATCAGCATGACGAGACGAGTCGATCTAGCCCTGTCTGTCTGCCTGTCCGTCCGTATGAACACCTGGATCTCAGAGATTATAAGAGATAGAGACACCAAACTTTGCACAAAGATGCGTTATATGTGTACGCTGTGCAAGTTTGTTTTATTTTTTTGATTTTCCCCCACTTCCCCCCTATGGGAGTTTTCCCGATTTTTAATTCGTATAATCGCCTATATCTCGGAGACTATAAGACCTAGGAACACCAAATTTTAGTCCCAGAAGAAGTTATAGCCATAAATGTATTTGCTGTGATCCGCGGCTGTTGTTGATGCTGGTGCTTTGGTTGACTGCACACATGCTTACACAGGCACGAATAGATGCTCATAGGCATACATACACTCACATAAACGCAATTGCTATGTAAATGTGCAATTATAAACCCTTTACATGAGTTCGAATACCGATAGAGGTAAAATCGATCAAATTTTTTTTTTATTTTCTTTATTTTTTATTTTTCTATAATTATTGTAAACATATGTACAGAGTATTTCAAAGTCGGGACACCCGACTTTAGCTTTTTTACTTGTTTTTGCAAAATTTCTCTAGTTCTTATAGTCTCTGAGATCCAGGTGTTCATACGGACAAACAGACATACAGACGGACAGACAGACAGACAGGGCTAGATCTACCCCTCTTGTCATGCTGATCAAGAGTATATATTTTTCAGCTCGCGCAAACCTAATATAGTCTTGTACATTTCATGTACAGAGTAAAAAAACGCTTTTCACTTTGTTGCTTCAATTTATTTACATGAATATTTCTAATAAGAAAAAATCATTATTTATATTGCATTACGAGCTTTTTTAATGCAACAGGAGTTCGTAGGTATTGGGCGTATATCCATTTCCTTTTAAAAGAAAATATTTCTCACATTTTTTACGCTTCACGGTGATTTTGTACGTCACTCAGCCCGCTTATTATGCAATACAGCTGCAGTGATTGCGCCATTTCTGCTTCCTCCGTTTCCGGACCTGCTGTCTTCCCTCAATACACACGCCATTTCTTAGCCTCAGAGCGTAAAAGAGCAAACTGTCAATTGGCTTCAATCAAATCAGCGCATTAAAATCGCATTAATGTCGCAGGGCGACGTCAAATCTATACAGAGTTAAATGTTGGCATTTCTAATGCGTTCCACAGCCCGCATTCCGTATGCATGCGGGTGTCGGCGCGAGTTATCGAAACTATTTTTCACACGACTAGGCAAAGTAGACGAAAAGCTGACACCCAGTACACTCCCTTTGCTAGGCACACATATTCGCACTGAAGCGATGAAATGATTAGCTGTCTGACTTCGATATAACACAAATTTTTCGATACATGTATGTAAATGGATTTATAGATATGTATGTGTGTGTTTTAGGTTGGGTCCAACTATGGGTGTATTTGTAAGTATGTATAGTAAGTTATATCACATATATTAGCAACAAGCCGAGCAAACAACTCGTAATGAATTTTGCGGTGCAGACCTGAAAAGAAAACAAAACGTTTGCCTGCGTTCAAGAAATGCCCGAGCCACTTTACAGCAAAATCGTTTTAAGTTTGCCATGGCAGCACATAAGCTTCATTTGCTAAATTGATGCATGCACTTGCACTCGAACCTTCCAGCCAGCGTAATGGCAGAAATAACCGCAACCGAATAAAATTCAATCTGTGAAATGCTTTTCTTGCATTTTCTGCTGACAATCTGCAAACATAAGTGCCAGCAAGCGGCAACTAACAAGAAAGCAGAAACACCGACTGAGACAGGGGCAGAGACAAATGCAGAGGCGGGGGTGGAGATGGAGTCAGGGGCAGATTCAGCAACCAGTGCAAGTTGAGAAGCACTCAACAAACACCAGACTATGTGCAACAACGCTATCGCTATGAACGTGTGTATGCGCGTACGAGTATACACTCGTGTGTGACTATATACGCCGGAAATGGCAAAAGACATGGCTCCGATGGCGGCAGGCAGCGCCATTTGCTTCGCCAACGCTGTCGGCTAGTACTGCATCAGCGCATTATTGGATGATTTATTGACGTCGATATGCTTAGTTGAGTACCATGCTGGCATCTGCACAACTACCCATATATATGTATCTACGTATACGTATGCAGATATAAAGGCAGCCATTTTTGGTGTCTGCCTGCGTAAATCTGTCTCTGTGCGCACATGCACCCTGCACACAAATATATGTACATACATAGACTATGTATGCATTTACATAGATTCACATTAGCCTCATTACGCCCGCAGCTACACTATCGGGCAAAATTACGCATCCAAACTTATTCGAGCGCATTTATAGTTTTGAATCGACTGCTCCCTCTATATCTAAGTATGGCCTACGTGCAGCAATCCAGTAATCGGTACAAACATGTAGTTGTATGTAGATATGAGAATGTATTTTAATTCTTGAGCTCAGTCGTCAAAAGGATATCACAGCTGCTGTATAAGCTATCAATTAAAATTTGATTGCATAATAGTGCGGTCACAAATAAATAAAAATCAGTACAGCTTCTATGATATCTTCAACAAATGACCTATTATTATTTAAACAAACTAAGTTGTTATCTTCACATGCGCTGCCTTCACAGGGAGTTAACAATTTACCCTACTCTGTCCGTACCAACTAATGCTTAATTAGAAAGCATTTTTCATCATTTTGTATTACATACATTCTCCAGATATAATTTGATTCTTATAACTTTATAATTATTTAAGTTCTATCATAGTGAAACTTGGCACACGGACACATAATAACCAACTGGGGACACTTCCAAAATTTTAGTTCGAAATTCCAAGAATTACGGGAGTTAGAGAATTGCAGGGGAGAGGGAGGAGGGAGGGAAATTCCAAAATATACATTTTCTTCGTATTCATATAAGGCATCTGGGACTAAAATTTGGTGTTCCTAGGTCATGTAGTCTCCGAGATATAGGCGATTATACGAATGGAAAATCGGGAAAACCCCCATAGGGGGGAAGTGGGGGGAAAATCAAAAAAAAAATACACACATAAGGCATCTTAGTCTCTGAGATCCAGGTGTTCATACGGACGGAAAGACGGACAGACAGACAGACAGACAGACAGACATAGATTGACTCGTCTTGTCACGCTGATCAAGAATATATATACTTTGTGGGGTCTGCCACGCCTCCTTCTGACTGTTACACTTTTCAGCTCCCGCAAACCTAATATACTTCTGTACATTTCATGTACAGAGTATAATAAACAGATATTGTTCAATCAGTACACTGTGATATGGGATCAAATGAGAATTTAATGCCTGTGTTTTTACACATTGGAGCAATAAAGTTACTTCTCTATATATATATTACTTTAAATTAATTTAATTTAAATTTATTTATTTATTTAAATTACTTCTTAAATCATTCCGACTAGCTGATTTTGGAAAGTTCTTAATTTCTATTGTCGATTGGCTAATCTAGCAGACTTTTGGTTCCCACGAGTCGCTAATGGCTTTAGTTTGAAATTCGGTCTTGAAGAATATTGAAAGCATCAGTGTATAAAATAATTTAATTATTATTATAGAGTTCGACTTTTGGATCATTTTGAAATTGAGATTATTTTACTAGACTTTGTTAGGTAGTGTAGAATATGTATGCATATAACTGCAACGACAAAACCCCCTCTAAGCATTTTTTTTTCATTTGCTGCAACATATGAAAATAATGTTCGATTTGAATATGCCTTATTTAAGATTAGGCACGCGCATTGAAGCTGTATGTTCGTGTGTGTGTGACCACGTATGTGTGTGTGATAAATAAATTGCATTTACCAAAACCAAATCATTGAACTAGGAATACATTTTTGCTGCACTGTTGCCATTGGCATTGATAAAATTTATTTATGTCGAAATGCGTAATTCCTAAACGCGTTCGAAATTGGCGCAGAGGCATAATTTAATTGCGCGCATTCACTCATGGTTGTGGGTCAGTGGACAACAGTTTGCATGAAGCTCCAACATAGAGGCAAGGAAAATGCCAATGGCCAGAAATCCCAGGGCGGCCAAAAGCTTGTCATGCTTTTTTGACGCAGCGGAAGTTAGCCTGGGCGATATATAGCATGTGTGTATGTGAAGCTATGGTTACTCAGCCTGTCGTCTAATACATTTTTCAGAGCACTCAGCCTGACAGCCTGAGATCGGCAGAGGGGTGCATAGCTAAGTAGAGAAGAGCAAAGCAGCAGCGACCAACACACATCCGTTTGGCAAATATTTACTTCCGTCAAATCAACAAATTCATACATTTTTGATGGCAATGCAGCAGCAGTTGACATCAAAGCAACAAAAGCAACTCCTTCTATGCGCTGCCATGATAGTCAGCCATTTTGTTGAATAGATGTCTCTTGGAGTGTGTGCGTGTGTGCTTCGTTAGCCAGCAGCAAATTTCATTTCTTATTGTCATCTGTAGTCTGATATGCTTTTAAGAGCAACAAACGGAAATGCACACTTGCATTTTTGGCTGTGGATGGAGTGGCAGCTGAGGGAAGCGATGCCGTAGTAGCTTTGCCAAGCGGAAGTTGTCATCGAGAGGAAGTCAAATTTATTGACATTATACATTCAAAAATCTATTGAGCACAGTTGAGCTTGTTTTGAAATAGGAATTTACAATGAGTGTTTTTCAAATTTTCTGGATCTTTGCAACGAAATGGTGCATTATTAATTAACATACAAGTTTTCAGAGACTGGAGATCTAGGTTAGTTCCAAATGATAAGTGGCGATATTTTGTATGTGTTTAACAATATTCGTAGAAATGCTAGAAAAGCACTGCATTCTTCAAACTCTTCAGCAGGGCATTGTCCTATAGGTTAAAATTGATTTAAATTTTTTTTAAATATAACGTAATGATTTATTGATAATTTACGAGTATACAAGTCGAATATTCTATTGAAATATAACCTAATGATCTATCGACTATTTATATAGGTCGAATATATCATCGAGTTGCAATAGGTATTAACGCTCCAATTTTGTTTTTATTTATTTATTGTGTACTTGCTTAAAATGAGGATTTTTGCATTAAAAGCGATACGTAGCGCAAAATCATGTCATTTACGATTAAATTGGCTTTGACAACTGTCGGTAAGTCTCACTGTTTAGGTCTTAGCACCAGTCAAACAAAGATGCGAGATTAGTATCACAAACAAATACAATTAGAATGCATTAAAATACCTGTAAATTAATTTGCTCGTCTGATAAATGGACTCATTGTCTTATTGAAGGACTTCAGTTGCTGAATAACAACGCTCTGCAAATGTGAAAAAGCACTCACATTGATTGGCTTACTTACTTATGGCCAAATGCTTGAGCTGCTGATTTATACTCACACATTCAACAACGACAAGCCGAGGCAACTGCAAGTCAGCGGCAATCAATAGCAACAAGAAACATACCCACATACCTACATACATACATACATACTGTGTGTAGGTATGTGAAAAGATGGGCTATACATGTTGCCAATGCACGCTTACTGGGGAGGCAATCACGACCACAAGAACGTGTCGTAAATGCTTTTATGATATTAGGTATGTGCATATTTACGGGCGGAAGTCCTTTAGTTCATTTATCGCAGTTACTCGGGTTGCTTCCAAGTCCAACAGCAATATGTCAAAACAGTATAGACAATGCACGTTCTGCATCGAAATTCGCTGCATTTATTGCCATATTTAAAGTGTGTCACTTTTTATTGTACGTATTTGTGTGCCATAATGTTTTAGAACCATAAAACTATGTTGAAATACAATCCTTGTTCAGAAAAACGGATAAAGAGGAAGTTGAGTAGTAAGAGCAGATCTGAGACAAGACGATGGGGATAACAAAAATAAAATTGATTTCAGATCTTCATTCTTCATACTCTTCAGCAGGGAATTGCCTTATAAAATAGAATTATTTTTGATGGTTGCTCTTCATTAGTTTGGAATACTAAGTATATTTCATGTCAATTTTTCGATGATAAAACTAAAACAAATAACAAGACATTTTTTATAACAAATAAGTGAGAAAATACTTTGAAGATATTTAAAGTTTTGGCTGCTGTTTAGAATTAAATGAAGAAATAATTTTAATCTTTCTTTTTATAAGTATTATTCTAGATTTAATTGATGAATGCCTAGGTAAACGCCTAATAAAACCGAAAATGTTTCTGATTTTTAAAGATACTAAATATTCCAAGCTATTTTCTGAGGCAACATAAGAATGTTCCTTAATCGGGTGTCACTAGCTTAGTCGTTTGTTTAGCACATTTAGAACAAATATTTATAGAATAACAAATCATACAAAATATTCTGAAACCAAAAACATTTCATCTTGTTTAAATGTCGACCGCACAGCTCATACATAGGCCGTTATAAAGGATACTTGTGGAAATTCAAAAACGATTTGTTAAATGGAACCACAGCGCCTTAGATCTAAGGTGTCTGTAGAGTGGAGTTTTTATTGTTGTTGCTGCTGCAAAGACAAATAGCACCTTCCGCTTTTCAGCACTTCATAATGCTTCAGTGAGCCCGAATGGCGCCAGCCAAGCAGGATAGCATCCAACCAACAACCGGCAATGCGAAATGCCATCAACAACGTCTCCTTCTAGTCTTGTTGTGCGTGTTTTGTTCTGTTAGTTTGGCATGGTTTTTGGTTTTATTATCATAGGAGCGCACCCACCAACCAACACCAAAGTCCAGCAGTGCCAATAAAACACACTTCAAACAGCCTCAAAGTTTGTCACGTTTGTTGTGGCAACGCGCATTTCATGCACAAAAAACGCAATTAAACTTTTTGGAATGGGATTGTGCTGGGGAGGTTGGGGGTGGTGGGGTGGTGTGGGGTTTGCTCCTGAAAACTTTGACAGAACTGACAGCTAATTAATTTGCCAATGAGCTGCCATCGCTAAGCACCTGTTAAGTTGACACGCCGGGGTTCTTAAAATTGAGCATTTAATTGCTATTGCTGTGCACCCGGAGAACTTGGCCTTCGATCCCTATTATTACGTATACGCATTATGACAAGCACAATTAAAAGTAATTAGCAGGATTATGCAGATAGCGCGCAATTTGCAAGCTTTGTCGCCAACTTGCTGAAGTGCACAAAATAAATTGAACTCGCAGCTGCCCTTGCCGTTTCGTAGTGGGTGGGGAAATGGGGGCAACGGGGGCCACTGGGGCAGTGACAAGCCGTGCATAAATTTCGGCATTAACATGCTCATTGAACGGAGGCGAGGGCCGTAGAATTTACGATGCGTCGATTGTAATAAATTAGCCCAAACTTGTTACTGTTAAACTGAAAATGCCAATAAAATTGTTGAATGAAAAAGAGAAAATGCGCCAGCGAAAACAAGCTGGGAGACTGGTGTAAATTATGGGCACTCGTCTTCGACCATCGTACAACAGGCAAATGTTTTGGCCAAATGGTTTAAAGGCTCTGGCTCAAGTAAAGTAAACAAAACAAAACTAGAACAAGTCAAACAAATACATAGCTAGCCAAAATGGGAAATCAATCAGTTTAATTAAAGCTTGACGATAGTAGAAAGCTGCTAGAGCACAGCAGATTGTCTACATTTCATTTCATTAGCAATCCCAAGCTTGGCGAAATCACTTAACCAACTTTTCGAGCACACACAGACACTAGAAAATTGCATTAGTTTTATTTGCACTCCGCTTAAAATGCATTCAAAAGCAAATCAATTGAATGTTGCGCACTACGAGTATAGCCAAAGAACTATACTCGCAGTTGAAGCTCTAGCTGCCTAACTAAAAACTACTTGGGCAGCAACTTTTGACTGTGCTTCAATCCCCCACTAAAGGTGCAGAACCCGCTCCCCACACTTTTTCTCATTGTTGCGGACGAACTTTAAAAAGTTCGAGTGCATTTGCCTTGCGCTTTACGCACGCACCAGCGCCCCTGCCAGAGTTAGAGTCAGGGAGTGCGATCCCCGCCCCGGACCGTCTGCCCAGAGCTTCAGAGTCAAGTTGACTTTGAGTGGCTTTTGGTGTCTTTAATCTACTTCAGTCTGTTTGTCCGTCGCGTCGGTCTGTCTGTACGCTAACTAGCTGGCTGCCTTGCTTCGCCTCGCCTCGACATAATCATTTTGCATACTCGACGTTGCTGAGTTAATAAGTGCTCAAGTTTATTCCCTTTTTATTTTCAGCTCTCCCTCCTCCTCTCTTTGCTGGGACTGGCTAAAAGCTTTAAGTGCGGAAATCGCCAACTGTACGCAAATTAAAGTTGGCTAGCTGACAGCCTGGCTGTGCTGTTTGCATTTTAAATATTGCACATTTGTGTCCCGTTCTCTCAACTTTGTATTTTGTGAGCCTTTGGCAGACTACAGAATATGCAATTAGGGACTTATGCATGGCTCTGTACTTGTAAACATAACCAGACTAAGATAGAATTACAGATTTGCCGACCTATTTGGTACCAAAATAATTATCAGGCAAGTAGTAGGTTGACCCGAAATGCGTTGAAACAAATTGATTTAGATATCTTGCAATTGTCACATTCATTTCATTTTATTTCAGCTTTAATAACAATTGTGTATTGATTTTCATGAAATTGGAAAAGCGTCAAATGTCAGACGGGCATTGAGTATTGAGTCTCGTAAATGCTGTGCTAGCAGATAATTCCCATTTGTATTTGCTGTGCAATGTGTGATGGCTCAAGTGGATACAGCATTAAAAAGAACATGGGCTAGCGTCTCCATAACTGAAGATATAAAAGCTAATTGTCCATAGGGAGCCATAAAACCTCAGACAGGCACATTTGTGTCAATTAAATTATATGGTCGCAAATTATGAACAAAACAAGATTATCAGTTTCATATTCGAAATAATCTGCCCAGCTGTTGTGCTCCCTAATCGTACTTAAATAATTTTTCGGATGTGAATTTTTGGCCTTAGACCCTCAATAAAATTTTCTACAAGTCCCACTTAATCTTTAACTTGTCTCCGTTGAACTCTAGAAACTTAATGATTTGAACTCTGTACACCACATGTGATGTTTGCTTTTGACATTTTAACTGTGGGAGACGTATTAATTGACTGCCTCAGGGGGAATTGTCACGACCGCCATATATACGTACGAGTATGTACAAGTATATATGCGAATGGCATGAGGTAGCCACAAGGCGGAGTGTGTTGCATTTGGGGCGTGGGCGCTCTCATATAACGACAGTCGAAGAAGGTCAAGCAAGAGTTTAATTTGAATGATGCTTATCGGAGAACAAGCGTTTCTCATACGCAGTCTCTTATCTTGGCCGTATCACACATACGCTCGTTCTGCAGCTGGCAGTATAGGTAAAAACCTAATTAAAAGCCCTTTTGTTAAACATAAAAGTAGCTCAATAAGAACTGAAAACACTATGTAGAAATTAGAATTTTAATGTTGTGTAAAATGATAAAAACAACGGCAACAAATGCAGGGATTACAGCAAATACAGCACACTAGCAATGCTGAGTAATCAAATATTTATGACATTTTCGCAACAAAGAATATCTAACTGATGCAAATAAATACTTGCAGGCATGAACATATTATGAAATGCAATCGAAGCGTTCAGACACATATAGACACACACGGCAACGTACACACGTGTACCTGCACGTGATGGCCCAGAGGACAATGCGAACGGGCAGGCAAGGCCAACGAAATGAAGACTCCGACATTGTCCTTAGATATTTACCTGTGATATTCTAGAAAATGCCGAAGGAAAACAAAACTTCGCCATAGTTTGGTCACCAGAGAGGCACACGGGGGAACATACACACACACACATACACACTCTGATACACATGTGTACTCTTACGTATACTCGTATACTATATAAGAGGGATTATGGGTCCCAGGGGTTATGCAAGCAAGCTTCCGTTGTAAATTGATTTTGTAACGTACGTGTGCAGGCCGGACATAACGAGGCACACTCACACAGGTACATAAATTGAAAAGCATTTTATCAACTTATTGTTGAAGGGTCGATGGTTACACACAACCGCACACACCTGAAGGAACTGCACATGCCTAGAGACAGATATACTCATATATATATATGTGTGTGGGTGTGTGTGTGTGGCTGCTTAGTTTACACAAAAGCTAACGAATTTTATGTATGTCAGCAGCTGACATGTTTTTGCCGCTCATTGCCTTTTGGGCAACACAGCTGGAATTGCTTTGAAAATAACTAACGACAACTGACGTAGTTGTGAATCCAGAATATATATATATACACACACATACGTCTCTATACACAAAGATTTTCATGTGTATTTAGCTGGACAATATGGGTGGCTTCCGGCACTGCCTCTTATTGAAGCATAAAAATATTTCTAATTTCGCACAAAGCCTTGGTTTTCATTCCGATTTTGATTTGTCAACAGCAATGAAGCCTGCATAAACAATCGAAGCGTAAAAAAGGATAAGCAAGTTCGGTTATCTGTTCCTTTTTTCTGAATGATTTGCATGTGGCGCCTCAACAGGCTCCCTTTTTGATGACCAGACCCAGCAGCAGCCACACAGCATCTGACAATCTTCCGCTTTGTTCATTTGACATTTGCTTGCTGGCTGGCTGGACACAACTTCTACTCCCCCCACTCCTCTCCACCATCACCACCAGAATACAGAGTCCGCAATCTAGTAGCCGTATTCGCCTGCGATTGATATTGATGGCCTTTGAAGTGTTTGCAATTAGTTTGCATTTCGTTTGTCTCTGCTGTATTTTTTCCTCCATTCGGGCTGCTTCCTGGTAAAAAGTCTATAAAATGCAGCAAATGGTCGACTTGCTGACGGCATATTAATAAAACCTGATACATGTTAGCCGGCAATCGTGCCAGCCTGTTCCCAGTCATTTGGGCAGGAACTGTTGTTGACATAGCGTCAGCTGCTAATTGAACATACGGCCGCTGTTCCGACTCACTTGGGCCCGAAATGAGCGCAAAATGGATGTGATACCAAGAATGGAAAGCTAGAGTCATGCGAGCACGACCTTCGAAAACCCTATTCTCACTTAAAAGAAAAAGTTCATTAATTTCAACTAAATTGCTTAAACAACAATTTTATACATTTGCATAGGCGTTTGTGTCTAATATAAGGAGCAACGACTATAGCTGCTGGAACAGATGGACTGATGGGCATAGCTATATCGATTCATATCTTCATAGATTTCAAAAACATACTATATAGTCTGTGGGGTCTATCCCGTCTGTTTCTGAATGTCACAAACATTCGTACTAAAGTACCTTGCTACCGTTAGTGTACAGGGTATTAAAAGCAGTCGCATATTTAGACCAAATTGACATTTGCAGGTAGCTTAGCTGGGCAGCCGGCTAACAGCTATTTGCCGAGCGACATGCTGCCAGTGTTCGACATTAATCCCCAGCTTTTTGCATATGTCAGCAGCGCTTCACTTTCAGGAGAACAAAATGTGCACGAAGCTCTCAACCAATGCTTGTAAGGGATATTCAATATTTGTTTGGACTCATTTCCACTTGACACCAAATATTTATAACATCTAATTTCCAATTTTCTAGTTTACATCTCTCCCCAGATAGCTGCTGGCAGCAAGAAGGACAAGTCAAATAAATTGTCAACTAAACTTTCTGAGAAGTCTCACTTATACTCTTATGACACCATTCCAATCAAGATTAAAACTTAATTTAAGTAATAGCAACTATCGAATTTTTTTGCTGGCCAAACAGATCAACAATTTTTTTCTGGCAGGTGCTAAGAAAAGCTTTCACTTAGCCCTCAAATAAAAACTTGTCTATACTTTGGAAGGAGTGTATGTTTGCAACATATATATAGATAGATGGATATCACTAATTGGATTATTTTACCATTTTCCTTCAATTTTTATAAGATAGAAATAGAATTGAAGGGCTCTTTTCCTCTCCTTCTCTCAACGCGTCTGCTCGAACTGTTTATATACATTTTGTTTGTTTCCACAATTTCGTCCCTTAAATATGCCGAATATGTTTGATCTAATGGAAAGTGCAGAATGATAACGCAGAATGATACACTTAATACGTATTGGGGTAAGATTTGTTTTCAAATTTCTTTTCCAAACCAATAACAAATTATTAGGCATTTGAATTCGACTTGAACTCAAATCCACATTGCAAAATATAAATACTATCTTTTTGTATATTCCATCATATTCGGGGTTTACTTTAAAATGTTTACTCATCAATTTCAATGGAGTATTTTTCACCGGTGCAACGCACACATGGCGCATCCCAGAACACTGTTCATACACAGGAGATTTCCAGTAACAACAACGGATGCTTAACCCTTCGCAATAACAAAGGCACACACATATATATCCACATGCGCAGCAGTATAGAGTAAGTCTTTGCCTGTCAAATTAATATCGTACTTTATGCGCCGCGGGGTGTCTTCCTCTATGCTTAAAAAACGTTGCATGAAGCGCAGTATGGTGTCCTTTTTTTATGGAACTGGGACGTCCTGCCAAATTAAAGTAGCTGCATATTTTACGGCGAACAAGTTGTAGCCGCGACAAGCTGCCTACATCTATTCCCGGACATTATAATTCTACTCAACTGCAGTAAAATAACAACAACAACAACAATGGTATTTGTAAAGTAGCCCATGGTAACGGAGCCAAAAAGTTCACACAAAAAGTTGTTGGCGCGAAATTTGAATAAAGCGCGCAAATTGAATGAAAAGGCCACCACAGCTCAAGCAGAAAAAATGCCGGCCGTGATAAAATCATGATGGCTTTTTCTCTTTTTTCCCTTCTTCGCATTTTTCACGTTTGTGTTGTTCGTGTATGTATTGTTGTCGCTGTTTTTGTTGCTCCTCGCTTTGTTCGTATTTTGCGATCTATGGCCAAGTGGCGAGCGGATGGTCGGCTGCAATGCGGCTAGCTGAAAATAAATTTTTATTGCACGAACGATTTCAATAAGGGGCCGGGCGGCTTGGGAGCTTGAAGTATGGCGTACATTTCTTAATTAAACAACTTTTGGTTTCTGTTTTGCTTAGGCAATAAAGAAAAGTTTAAATAGGAGAGGCTCAGTGTTTGTTTATTTTAAAGCCAAGAGCAATCAGTTTTCCACCTCTCTGTGATATTGTTTTAGTTGCAATTGAACGTACACGAATAACTTCCTTAACGACATCTGAGTATTTACCGCAGTTTATATAAGCAAGCAAACATTCATAAATACATATTACTCATACGCACCATCTATACTGATTTCTATGCGCGTATTTTTATTAACAGCACGCCCAATCCAGTTTGGCTTATTTAATGCAATTTATGTAAATTTATGGCATCAATTGTAGCGTAAAAATTTCCAGCCGGCAAGCCACAGCCACCCAGGCAGCAACAAAAGCATTACATTAAATCAAATTTGAATGCATTGACCACACAACGCATTACGCAAACATAATGCGCCCGATAGAAGATTGTCTATGTATGAGTGTGTATGTGTACTATACCCATACAATGTAAGTATATGTATACATGCATGCTTTATCAATGAGAATTGAATTAAACTTTATGCATTTGCTGAATAAGGGCATAAATTATGATAAAAACATAAAATAAGTGGGCGTCGGAGCTAAAGCAAACTAAAACGGAAGTTCAAGTTAATTAAGCTGCATGGCCGAGCAGAGAAAACGGAACTGTGGAGTGAGGAGAAAGAAGCAGAACGATGCTGAGAATCGAGGCAGGCACAATTCACGCTACGCTGAACTATTTCTTTCCTTTTAACGAAGCCAAGCACCTTAAAGTCTCATCTGAGGCATCCAGATTCTCCTAGGTCAGAGCAAGGACGAATTTATTTTATTTTTTGGATAGTTGCGGAAATGTAAGACATATAGACTACAATTAGTTTTGCAAATAGTTCACATTCAAGATTTGTATTACTCTAGTGTAAAAGGGTATTATACTTATTTAAATACGCATGAATGTAATTATTGACTAGTGTCAAGACCGATCTCAGAAAGAATAAGAGCTAGATATGTCTGAGCAAAGTCGCTAAAAAGCGTAACAAAATTGGTTTTTGTAATGGTCGCTTGCATTAAAATTGAATTTTCTACATTTATCGCAGCTCGGTGCTACAAAATTTTAACCGTGGCTATAAAAAGGGCTAATATTTGTCCCAAAGCTTCAGGCCGTTATCAGCTGTATTACTCCGAAAGCTTTTGGTTGTACAACTCTGGCTTTTGGTTGGAATACAAAGCGCAACCGACTTTACGTATTTCCCTAGAATCAGACTATAAAAGGCCTGCTCGTGCTTCAAACTCCCTCTTTTGATCGACATACTTCAGGCCTATAACCACGCCGTATCCACGCCCGCAACCAAAATCAATTCCAATGGGAACCAACCTTCACTGCGGCTGGTCCTTCTATTTGCAACACGAGGTTCCAGCGCTGCGTATTCACAGAAGGCATCTGGGACTAAAATTTCTATATATATAACTTATAATTATATTTCAAGCATTATTAACTGATATGGTATAACTTTATATATATATACCTGCAATGTATATAAATATATTGTAAATTATATTTCCACATTGATTCGCTGATAGTTGCCAGTAAACTCTTTAAAATTTTTTTTTTTTTACGATCTTTTGCTAGTTGTATAAGCTCCGATATAAATAATACCCGTTATTAAATAGTTGGAATCCAGATTCTCCTAGGTCCGAGAAAGGACGAGTTTATTTCATTTTTTGGATCCTCCCCCTTATATTTTTATTACTAGTTTCATTACTGTTTTCTTCAGAAAAAATATTTTAGTATTATCTCCGAACTTTGATATATAGTATTTGTTTACTAAGGTACTTATAACGCCGGGAGTAATTTTGTTTATATTTGAAGGACTGTCCCTCATTGAACTGAAAAATTTTTGCTTTCAAAATAAATATGCTCTTTCAGTTCCCCTTTTCAAGTACATAGATAACACTAGTTAACAAAATTGTTCACAATAACTTAAGGGGTATACTAGACCCACTAAGTTCTCGAATATTCATGACCAGTCTGGCGAGATGCGATTTCTCCTGTTTCCGACAGAACACAACGATGTATAAATAAAGCCCACTCCGTAATTCTTTGAATTTCAACCTAAAAGTTTTAAAATATTTAAGAGTATTTTGTTTTTGTTGTGTTAGTTTATAATGACGTCCTGGCGACCATCACAGGGTGTTCAGCCGCGATGGAATACAGTCGCTTAGACTAGGTTCTAGGTTCTATCCAGGGCCACTGAAGGCCAACCACCATTAAAAATGCAACATTAAGACATAACTTCATTCTATTTCTTGAACCCAAACCTTTAATTTTGAAGCGACTCTGCCCGGCGAAAATACCCAGGCCAGAACTACGTTACAAGTTTGTAAGACCCAGAAGGTGGCCCACAGATATATCTATGATGGAAATGGCGAGTCCAAATCGCGCTTTTCGTCTTAATAAAAACTTCTCCCACCGTCTTTTTGGAAGCGGCCATGTCGTCTATACATTAGAGACAATGTGATTTTGAAATAGTTTTTATATGAAATCCATTTTGTTTTTCACGATATCAGAGAATGTGTTGTTAATAAATGTATTGCAGTGCATGGTGACCATTTGGTGACCAAATTCAAAGTAAATTTTAGAAAATGCTTTCTCCACCCACCAATAATAGTTATGACTGTACTCTAAAAAATTAATTGTAATTAATTAAATAAAAATATTAGATGAAGATTTGCCTGCTCGATAAGATAATTCATGCATACCCCTTAGGCATGGAGGGATGACGTTTTTATGGTAATGCACAGTGAAGAGTTTCAAGATTGGTAACTCCTCCAGGTGAGTAACTCCTTGCTCGTTTCACTTGTTTCATTGAAGAGAAAGTTTTTGTGAGCAGTCCTAGCAGTCCAACAGCAATGTTTTAAATATTTACAAAGTAGATTTCGATATAAATTTCAGTTAAAAAATCAATAGTGCACAATCTTTTGTTGTTATTTTCTATTTCCGTCCTCTTAGTCATGGCACTGATCTACTACGACTTAACCATTGGCAATGCCTACGAGCTCGTGCTTTCGGGTCTCCGTGAATCCAGCAAGGCCACCACAATTTTGGAACTGGGCCATTTTATTACCAACAAGACGGACTTTCCAGCTGGCGTCTGCTATAAAATCATCATGGAAGCTCTAGCCGAGGGTATAAAGCGCAAAACTATTCGGCAAGTGGGCGAACGCTATGCTGCAGTGCCGCCAAATCCAGTCAAATTGTCCAGAACTGTCAAATAAGTGGGCGAATGGCTGCGAGCTGCCATGTAATCTGATCTGGATGCGAGCACCCGGCTGTGATAATTAATTCATAACTCCAAGAGCAGCAGCAGCTTGAGTGTAGCAGAAGTGCAGCGCAAACACTTTATTAAAATTAAAATTTATATAAATTGCGGCGGCAAGCCATTTTGTCATCATACCATATACCGAGCACTTTAACAACTTCAGGCGACGCTAACGACGTCCACGTCCGCGTCGACAATGACAAAGGCGCATGATTTAAGCACAAAAGCTGAAGTAAAGTGACTGGGAGCGAGCAGCTTTTGTTGTTGTTGTTGTTGTTTTTGTTGAGGATGTTGATGTTGTTGCTGATACTCACCGCATCAAGTCTGACTGTCAGTCAGTCAGTCAGTCAAACGTCAGCATCTTCATCTTCATCTTCGTCTGCAGCTGCAGCAGCAACAGCAGCTGCCTTAGCGGCTTGTTGAGCGCTTTAGCATTGCTTAAGCACAAGAAATTGAAAGCTTGTCGCGCTTTGTGCCGCAGAGTGGCTTGTGAGAGGCACACACACACACACACACGCACACACACGAATATACAAACACATAAACAGACACCTGGAAAAATATAGAATGCAAAGGCGCATATTCAATGTGTCACTTTGATTTATTACTTTTGACAGCTCGTCTCCTTCTTCTCCTCCGCTTTCTTTTCTATGCTACTGCACTTCAATTTGCGCCACTGTGCATCTGGCATAAATCACACAATGTGCATCTGTCGAGAGTGTGTGAGTGTGTGTGTTGGGGAGTGCCTGCATGATAAGTGTGTGGTTAGCAGACATCAGACAGCCAAGCAACTCATGCACAATTTTTCATTTCCTTGGCATTTTTTTCGCCTTCCTTTGCCTGAGCACTTCACATTTTTATCTCATTTATTTATTTTACAATTAGACAAAGTGAAGTGCACTTGCAGGCAGCTTATGGGGCGCTCCATGCATCGACCGACAGCAGATGCAGCGCCAGAGGGTTGCACGCTTTCCATCGGGGTAGAGGCCTCAATGTGTGTGGCAAGCCAAGGACGAGGCATATTGAATAACAAAAAACTTTGCCACATCAAATGGTATAGCAGCTTTAAATCACAAGCTAAGACGTTTCCGCACTCAACATATTTGGGCCCGCAAAAATGCTTTAAATTACCATTAAGCAGCATTGAATACTAAGAATAGACGCCCACACACGCACACACACACACACACACACACACACACATACACACACAATCACAAAGATACCTAGGCAGGCTTAAAGGCAGCAATGGCACAAAGCAATAATCATAAAAGTAGCCTGCACGCTTGCACGTCCTGCTGTCTGGACCGCCTTTCACAGCCATTCGCCGCCCCTCTGATATCCTGCCACTGCTGCCTGCTGCTACCTTTGCCTTAAAAAGTTTTCACATTGCCTTCATGCTGGAATGTTGTGCCAAAACAAATGGCAAACGGCTCAGGCGAAAACACTTAAGCGCAAGGTAAGTGAAAACTCAAATAAAAAAGCTGAGCGCAGAAAACTTTTACAATGCGGACAACGACACGCTTTAAGTTTCAAAAGTAACTTGAAGGCTATCTTTTAAATTTGTATGTATGTGTGCATACGGTGGATCCTATTCCAAATGAAACAAATATGGCCTAACAGCTAAAATTCTAAAAGAATAACATATGATTAGAATTTATCTATATATGTATGTATTAAATTATACAAGTATCATAAATAGCTGTCAATTGTCAAATATTCTTGCCTGCTTCTTATGTACTTTAGGTGCCCCATAAGACCAGAAAGAGGACTGTGGCCTGGCACTTGCGCTTCTCAGTAACACATGTTTTGGCATTGAAACCATATACTTTACTTTTCCTTCAACCCAGGTTAAAGATCGTGAATGCTATAGTAAAATGTTTATCATCGAATATTAAAAGAAATGAATTGGCGACCTAAAAGGGTTCATAATGAGTTGATATATAATTTTTCAGTTCATTAAAAAACGATTATAAATATTAATTATAAAACAAGAAACTACCTCTAGCCCTAAACAAAATAAAGTCAATACTATTCTCCAGTATTTAATAAAATCAAATAAAAGGGCCCAAAAAATAAAAGTTCTCGAATTATCAAGACAGTTCTATAAAGTACCCAACACTAATAGTTAAAACAAGATTTTTAAGCCTAATAGCATTATTTTGGAAAAAAATATGTATAGGACATCTTAAGAAATTGAAATGAATTGTAAATATATCACTAAGGCTACAATTTATCATTCTAGTGGACTTAAGGGACTTATACTGTACGGATCCACTTCGTATCTGGAGTGACTGAGCAAAGTGTGAGAAAAATCTGCAATATCTAAATGAGAAAAAATTCAATAAATCGCAAAAACTTTTAAAGCAACCTCAGCATTACCATTACATCGTATTTAATTTCGATTCGCTTTGCGTTCAGCTTTGAACCGTTTGCTTGCGCCTGCGGGTATGCAGCGCATTTTTTCAGCTGCTGCTCTTTTAACTCGTTTGATGGTTTGCAAAAGCCACTGGCCTGCAGTTTGACAATTATTGTCTGCAGCTCGTTGCGCAATTAGAGTGCGGTGAACTGTAGAATCACTGAAAGGTTTTCCAGCTTTGTGCTCTGCCTTTAAATTGTTGGCATTTGCGACCATGAATGTAATAAACAAAATATTTATCATATGTAGTAGCTACACATTGGTTAGATTAGTTTCAGAATGGTATGCAAATAAAGTGTTTCAGTGGTCTAAATATTGCTAATGTGTGTGTGGGGACCTGCTACCTTGTTTGCGACCATATTTGTGAGCAGACGCATCTATTTACTTTCATAATTATATACAAAGAGCATGAACGTTAATACAATTCCATTGCATTATGCAGACACTAATTAGGTTTTCCCATGTCACAGAATGGCCCACCGAGAACGTTGACCAGGTATATGGTGTTCGAGCGTATTGGACAACAATGTGTTTATTAGGCACATGGTTGTGCTCGCTGTCCAGCTGCTCAACAACTCTTGGCCTTTAACTAACAGGCTCTAGTCCAGCTTAAAGTCCAAAATTTGGGTCAAGCCTGAAACAGAATGCAGCTCGACAACTTTTTCGCTGTCCGCCTCCATGCAAGCTTGAAATGTCAACGAAAAGTCACAAACAACAAGCTGACAAACAGAGACGTAACGGCGGGCTTGTGGATTGGCAACAGAGACAGTGGAATTTTTCTTCGTTACAGAAATCACATATCCTAGACAAAAAATAATGCATTGGGAATAAATTTTCCCCTGCTGGTAAATGGTTGAATTTATCAAAACCCCTATTTTTTAATTAGTTCAAATTAGTGTATAGTATTTATTATAAGAAACAATCGAAACTATTAATTTATAGAGAACTTATAGTTTTAAAACATACGCTCCTTAGTTTTAGAATAACCAAGCATTTTGTAGATGACATTTATTGATTGAATTAATGATATTTTGAAAGTTTTTTTTTATTATGAATATTAATTGGACTATTTATTTATAGAGAACATATAGTTTAAAAACATGCGCTCCTTAGTTTTAGAATAACCAAGCATTTTATAGATGACATTTATTGATTGAATTAATGATAATTTAAAAGTTTTTTTTCATTATGAATATTAATTGGACAGACCTATTTTACTCGGTAGCTTTAACTGGTGCTGACCAAATTTGTCGTAGCTTATTTATTATTATTATTAGTATTAGACGTTTTTGAATGCTTCCACCTGCTTTAACCAATTTAGTAGTAAAAAGTATAGCACTGAGCTGGAATACAATGAATTGTTTATCCTTCCCTTTCTTTTTCTCTTCATTCAGCTAGATTTTCTGCAATTAGCAATATGTGATCAACAATTTCGTTTCATCTTAAAGTGGTATGCGATTATTCGCAGTTTGAGGCAAAAAAATGTAGACATGGCTGACATTTCTAGAATCAGTTCAAACTGAGTCACTGTGCATTACTGCCGCCTGTCCAAAAATTTGAAATTCGACCCAATTTGCTCTGCAATCGTAACATGGCACATTTCGACACATATCTGCACCTACGGCACGACTGAAGGACTGGAAGCAGACATATTGCCGAGCTCGGCACATTCCACATATGCAATGTTGTCAGTCAGCCGTGCACAGAAGCCCCCTGTCCCTCTCTCCGTCCCGATACTCTGTTGGCCCAGTTAATCCTTCGTTGCTATAGGCCGACTAACCAATTTATGTGGAATGGGGGTATTTGCCATTTTTCAGCCTTGTCATCATTAGAGGCTTATTTGCTAATTAACAAGAGTCCGTTCCGGTTCTGCGTGGAACATTTTTTGTTGGTCGAGCTGCTAAATGAAGTTTATTGCTTTAATTGAGTGTCCAGCAATAGAGTGCATTAAAAAAGTAAACCGAATTGCATTTTTTTGTATTATTTAATTTTGTGGCATTATATAAATCGACACCATTTTGCATAAAAGTTTAAAAGCGGTTTATTTATTTTACAATTAAATCACAGTAAGCGTACAAAAAATGTCAGGGAATTGCCAACGTTGATGTTCAAAAATGTTCAATTGAAATAAAAAGCTGCTTTTGATATTTTTATTGATGCTCGCTTCCATGGTCGGTCCATTTAGCAATTCGTTTTCAAAAGAGTGTGAATGTTTGCGTATTCATTAACGCGTATTAAATAAAACTAGCAAGTGTAAAAATGTATACCATCTATGAATAAGCTGATAAACGTATCTATTACTACGAATACTCAAAGAGTCTCTGCACAATTTCAAATTGCTTTAAGCATATATATAATTTAAATTTAAAGCCTAAAGTATAGGTTTCTGTTATAGGCTTATATGCTTAAAGGTAAATAGTGACGAGATATATTTTAGACTTACGATATGTTGCAAAAATAATGTACATAAATACAAAAAGTTCTAACGCATGAGGAAACAAGTAAAAAAGCTAAAGTCGGGTGTCCCGACTTTGAAATACTCTGTACATATGTTTACAATAATTATAGAAAAAAAAAAGAAAATTTTAAAAAATTTGATCGATTTTACCTTTCTCAGTATTCGGTATACAAAGCAATCGCATTTGCGGGGGAGAGGGGGGAGGGAGGGAAATTCCAAAATATACATTTTCTGCGTATTCACACAAGGCATCTGGGACTAAAATTTTGTGTTCCTAGGTCTTATAGTCTCCGAGATATAGGCGATTATACGAATGGAAAATCGGGAAAACCCCCATAGGGGGGAAGTGGGGGGAAAATCAAAAAAATAAAACAAACTCGTATAGCGTACACACATAAGGCATCTTTGTGCAAAATTTGGTGTCTCTAGGTCTTATAGTCTCTGAGATCTAGGTGATCATACGGACGGACGGACAGACGGACAGACAGACAGACAGGGCTAAATCGATTCGTCTTGTCATGCTGATCAAGAATATATATACTTTGTGGGGTCTACCACGCCTCCTTCTGCCTGTTACATTTTTCAGCTCGCGCAAACCTAATATACTCTTGTACATTTCATGTACAGAGTATAAAAACCAATTACGTACTATACTTATGTACATTGTATGCTTCCGAAGAAGTTGTTTTATGAATTTTTAATACGTACGAATATTATCATAAATTTATAAAATTGAACACTTGCCAATATAACTTGAACAACAAATACAACCACACTGCAACCGATATGCCATTCATGCGGGAGGTGTAATTAAATAATAAACAAAAGCGTCATGTAGCTAAGTGTAATACTATTTAAATGAGTGGATGATAAATGGAGAGAGTGCACGGCAAAGTAAACGGCGGCATTAAGAGGATTTCTGTTGCATTGGCGTAGGTCTGGGTGTGAGTGCGAGTGTTGGAGTGGGCGAATGAGAGTGTGGATGAGGTGGATAAGTTGGGAGGTTCATGACCATATACATATATGTGCCCACAAAGCTGCCACTTAAGCTGCGCTACGTGAGCCAAGAATGCAGACAACAGATACTCAAACAAATGTACAGACAAACACACATATTCCTGCATATCTGCGGGGTAGCTTTTAATTATCTCGTTATTTTTTAATTTCCACCATTTTACTGATTTTTTCTTTTTAAAGGAAGTGACAGACAGGCAGGCGACAGGCGGCAGATGGTCGGGGAAAATGGCGATAGAGAATTAACCGACGACGCCTTTACGGCATAAAATGAACCGGCAAGATGAGACTTTAAGTTGCAACTAATTCTTGGCCAGCGATTGCATTGCGTTCTAATGACCCCAGAAGCGTCAAGATGTCTTTGAAAGCCCCACAAACGCACCGGTGTTAGGTTCAGTGAAAATCAATTAAGTTATTCAACAGTGGAAACACCCCGGCACATTAAGGTTAAGTTAGTTTAAGGATTAACACGCATTTACACCCCACCGGAAAATTCTTAATCCTGCGCTAAATTACGCATTCGACATGTTCTTTTTGTTATTGCCTTTGTCGGGGTTGTTGTTGTTCCAATTTAGTTTTGGGTGGGTGGCTTTGTTGCTGCCAGTGAGGCGTGAAAAAGGCTTAGAGCTACTAATTATGGGGCGCCTATTTTTGGCTCAATTTTAAATTAAATAGTTTATTATTAACAACTAATTGAGCAGAGGAGCGAACAGAGCGCTTTCTCTTAATTGATTTGCCTTTTTGATGATGATGGCTTTAAAACAACACTCATTGAGAATGTGACGCTTAAAGAGGGCATACGGCCATCCGTCCAAGCTCATGGAACGTGACTTGCAACAAAGTGCAAAGCTGGCTAAGCAATCTTATTGAATTCGTGTTATTTATTTAAATAATGTTCTGTCTGTTTAACTGCTTGAGCCACCTGGCAAAGTTTTGCGCTTCTACTGCTCACCAAATAGGCTTCATTATGCTTTTGGCATGTTTTCTGCTGCGATGCCATGGTCTTGCAGCTGAAATCAGTGACACAGAATTGATATTCTATTTCAAAATGTAATGCTTACGTGACTGAAATATGGGAGGACCGACCACAAATAAGACACGGACACTTTATTATATTTCTTACTCCAAAAGTAGAGAGGAATAAATTGTAGTTGATTGTTGGCATGTAATTTGTTTAAAAATAACACTCATTATTCATTGCTCAATCAAGAATTATTGGAAGTAAAAGTATCAGTGAGTACCTGTAGACCATTAATATACGTTATGGGGCTACGAATATTTCGTAAAAACTCTTTATCGCAAAGTATTTAAGTGATTATTGCGTACTTAACAATTTACGATTATTTTTTTTTAATTTTTTAATTGTAGGTAGAACTAAGTTTATTCAAAAAGTAACCACAAAGGAGATAACCTTTGACTGCAGCCTCTCTAAACAAAAGAATCACTGCATTGCTTGGATATAATTGCATTGTTTGGGAGCAAGCTTCAAATTGAAAGTAACCGGCACGGCTTAAAATAAAAGTTTCTGTCGAAAATACAAAATACAAATTGCAAAACTGTTCACTCCGAATGAAAGTTTTTTCGCCAACGCTATCGTTGCTCGCATTGATTTCGATATCGAAGTTTATTTGTCCATACTTTTAATGTGGTTTCAGTCCGGTATTGAAACAACACACTCACGAACTCCATTCAACGGCCAACGTGCCTCACTAACTTAAATTTAAACTTAACAGCGGTTTTCAGTAAAATATAAAAACGGATTTACGCGTTATTACATAATTTAACTGTTATGATGTTTTTTTTTGTTTCTTGAATTAGTTAACCGTAGTAGTTTAAACCATAATTTATTTTAATTAATTTTTGCTTTGCCGATATCACGGGAAAGAAATGTTGGTGGGGATGTAAGAACGCAACTGCAAAGTTAAGAGTGTCTGTTAAACATAAATATATCTAAACTCAAAATGAACTTGAAAGCATTTGTTTCAATTTATAAATCTCTTCTGATATTGTTAGAAAATAACACACACCTTAAATGTTTGAGGAATTTATAATCGAAATAAACAAGTAAATTTTTTCTTAACGATTTTAAAATTGTCAAAGCAAACCATTAACATGCACTACCTAGTGAGGGCTTTTTAAAAAAGCTTTGTACTAAAGCTCTCTTCAAAACACTGCCACATCGTTGCTTTTTGTAAAGTACTGCTTTTAGCTTAAAAAATTGAGAAAGCAGTTTAATCAAGCAGTGCAGACTGCAACTTTTAAAACCAGGTTTTGCAGTTGTGTATATTTTGTAAAATTTGTAAATAAAATCGTTTATTTCGTGTACCTAAACGGTAAGTATAAGAGGAATTGAATAATTAGAATACGAGTATTCTGACATAATTTAAAAAGTATGATCAATGTCTTTTTTACACGGTTTATTCTTACACGACTTTTTTGGGAACCAATCTACCGTAACAGAATTAGGTGTATATTCTTCTATTGTATTTTTTCGATTATCTGTCTGTATGAGTGTAAGGATCATCGAAAGAAAACCTCGTTAGGCAGGCTCCCCTGAGTCCGGGAAAGGACAAGTTAATTCTCTAATTATTGGAATTAAATTTTATTTGTTTTGTTTGTTTGTTTGTTTATTAATTCCTAGTACGACAAGAAGATTTCTTAACAGCACAACTGCAAAAGAAATCTTAATCCACAAAGTAATCTCTACCCATGCTTTGCCAGTCGCTCTTGTTGTTGTAATACAAGAAGGTTTAATGCAGTTGGTGAAGAGTGTGTAATATCCACGCTTCTGGAGTAGGGCAGCTCTGATGTGTATGTTATTGGTTTTTTGTTACCGAACTTAACAATTTTTGGATAAACAAAAAATTGTAGCTTGGTTCGGTAAAGACAACTCGGAGCACTGGTTGAATCAGAAACTACATTTCGCAAAACAAGGAATAAAGGACATGCCGGAGTACTAATTAACATATAAATTCGAACAGTTGTACCACAGTACCACAGTACATACTATATGTGCAGAATAGTCACACCAAACTCAACTCCTCTTGCGCTGGTCATGTGGTAACTTGATTTCCGCTTCAAATTTGTAATCTGAGCCAAAACGAACTCCAGAGTAAGGCCGCACACAAGGCGCAGTTAAACTGGATAAGTAACATAGCCTGCGTACCGCTGAGAAAATCACTTAAGAAAGTGCCACTGGTTCTGAACGGAAGTGAGTTTGGTTTATTCAATTAGGTGTCGCCGAGATACACGTAAAGTGATTAATTTGCACGCAAAACTCAACAGGCCGCTTGGCAACGCACATTTGTATAAATACAACAAGAACTTTGCAGTCCAACAACAGTCGCTCTAGAACCAGTTTTCAGCAAACAAACATCCACTGTCTTTGATTTGGCAGGCAGTAACCGCTCAAGACGTCCGCACCTTCGTCCTCGCCCACGCTATCGTCCACAGCGCCGCTCCAACTGTTGCTGAGAGCCATCAAGCCCAACTACCGGTAAGTCTCGAGTGCTTTTCATGTACGTCATCAAGTCACTTAACCAAACTCACAGACGCCACAAGTGGCACGCCCACAAATTTTTTGTGACGTATTCGCCCCGTAGTCCGCTTAAGGCACGTTACTCATTGGCGCGTGTTGGCAATTAGTTGAACGGTTTGTTTTTGCCATTTATTCGCTGATGCATAAAATTTACATAACTTTTGCATTTTCACACGCTTTGCAAACAGTTG
Source organism: Scaptodrosophila lebanonensis (assembly GCF_003285725.1). Classification (NCBI taxonomy): domain Eukaryota; kingdom Metazoa; phylum Arthropoda; class Insecta; order Diptera; family Drosophilidae; genus Scaptodrosophila; species Scaptodrosophila lebanonensis. Next base: position 16,603,208 of record NW_022060538.1, read on the forward strand.
ACTTGTCATTGGTTTCTCGAACTTTATTGATATACTTCCATTTGATATAAAATGCAAACTCGTAAACTACTATGCATAATATTAGTTTTATTGAGGGTTTCAGCAAAGTGATTGTGCTTCATTGCAATTATAAGTCGGTCTGCAGTGGAAGTCAAAAATATATAAATTTTACATTTATTGTTTTAATTGCAATATTAAAAATATTTAAACACATGTTTTCTTACACTTAATTCAGCGCAATAGTCTGATTCGGGCGATTCTGACAGAATAATGATGAATTGCAGTACAGCCCTACTGTAATGAGTTTACGAGTTAATACAAAAGGAAATAGGTGAAAAGATAGGTCGAGCGAATATCTTATTTAATCTATAAAAACTTATACCTAAAGTTGTTTTTATACTCTCTACATTAAATGTTCAGAAGTATATTAGATTTGCGCGAGCTGAAAAATATAACAGGCAGAAGGAGGCGTGGCAGACCCCACAAAGTACATATATATATGTCTGTCTGTTTGTCCGTCTGTCAGTATGTCCGTCCATATGAACACCTGGATCTCACAGACTATAAGAGGTAGAGACACCAAACTTTGCACAAAGATGCCCTATGTATGTACGCTATGCAAGTTTGTTTTATTTTTTTCATTTTTCTTTCCCACTTCCCCCTTATGGGGGTTTTCCCGATTTTCCATTCATATAATCGCCTATATCTAGGAGACTGTAAGACTAAATTTTAGTCCCAGATGCCTTATGTGAATACGCAGAAAATGTATATTTTGGAATTTCCCTCCCTCCCCCCTCTCCCACGCAAATCGTAACTCCTGTAACTCTTGGAATTTCGAACTCAAATTTGGGAAATACCCCCGTTAATTATTATGTGTCCGTATGCCAATTTTCACTATGATAGACCGATTCAACAAGAAGTAATAGCCATAAATATATTTGCAGCTGCAGCGCTGCCCACAGCTGTTGTTGATGCTGGTGCTTTGGTTGACTGCAAACATGTTTTCACATACACGAATAGACGCGCACATACATACATACACTCAGATAGACGCAATTGCTTTGTATACATATGTGCAATTATACACCCTTTACGTGAGTTCGAATACCGAGAGAGGTCAAATCGATCCAAATTTTTTTTTAATTTTCTTAATTTTTTTATTTCTATAACTATTCTTAACATATGTACAGAGTATTTCAAAGTCGGGACATCCGACTTTAGCTTTTCACTTGTTTTTTTAATCCGTAATGAATAAAAATTCAAACTATTTTAAAACTTCAGAGCAAAATAACATAATTTCTTAAATTATTTTTGAAAATACGTCTCCGAACTAGACTGTTAAATCAGCCCAAACAATTTTTTGATCGACATATATTCGAGTCCGCTGCGAGAGGAAACTGGAAAATTGTTAAGCCAGTTTTAAACTGTAGCCATGCTGAAGGATAGCCGATTTTAACCAAAAACAAGATAGAACGCTACAGTCGAGCAAGCCCGACAGTAAAATAGCCTGGAGTCTCCACAAAAAGGAAAAATTAAAAAAAATTCAAAAACAATTAAATTATTTAAAAAAAATTAAATTAATTTATTAAATTAATTAAGAAAATTTATTTACATTCACATCACTTGTCTATGCTTGTTTACATACGTGTATATATAAGCAACAACAATAACAGCTGCGAGCAGCGCTGCAAGCAAAGCATGGGCAGCGATGTTATTTATGGCTATAACTTTCTTCAGAATTGACCTATCATGATGAAACTTGGCATACGGACACATAAGCACTAACTGGACGTAATTACTAAAACTGAATTGCGGGACTTATTGAAAAAAACACGAATTGCGGGGGAGTGGGGGGTGTATCAGAATAAAAAAATAAAGTTGACCTGCCTAGGGCTTAGGGGAATCTGGATACCAGGTTTGGTAATTCTAGCTCTTGTGCCTTCTGAGATCCTTGCTCTCATACAGACGGACAGACGGACATGGCTTCTGTGTGTTACATACATTCGCACAAAACTAGTATAGCCTTTCACCCTTTGGGGTGAACATATTAGACACATTGTTTTAAGACAGTCGGTTTCAGTAAGCTACCGATTCTGTCGGGTCTTTTTTATCCAAACTCCTTCGTTACTAGATGTAATGTAGACATGAAGAGACAGAAATATAGTACTATAGCTCGCGTATTCGTATCTAGCCTTTTTTCGAAGGGTATAACTAAGCAGCCAGACAAAGTGTAATTCGTAAACCAGTCACAAGCGTGCCGTGTCCGGCTTGAGGTTGTTCCAGACAAAAGAAAACCACGCGTTTTATTTCTGCTATTTGCGGGACTTGCCCCCCCAACTTTGTTTTACGCTTTACAATTTTGACTGCATTTATAGCGCCTTTTATTAATGACCGGCCGGCCGACACATTGCCGCATACAATTAACATTAATTATAATTTTGATACGATACTTCGGCAGCAGTTCGGCTGCGTCAGTTTTGTTTTGCTATGCATGTTCATTCACTCATTTACACGTATATATCTCATATATACTTCCTGCTGCTACTTTTGCGCGCCTTTTCCTAAAAAGCTTAATCAACTTTCTTCTCGTAGGCGGGGAGTTTTCGTCATGGAAAGATTTTGTGATCTTGGAACGCGGGGAATTTTTTCGTTACAATAAGAAAAAGTTGAAAAGTGTTCAGAAATAAGAAAATATTCACTATTTTATCCATTTTATACTGTTTTTATTATCATAAGAAATGCATTCTTTTTCTTTTGGAATTATTAAACTGGCTTAAGTAATACAGCAGCTAAAATTTAAAAATTGACACGAAGTAATTAGATTTTTTTAATTGATTAAAACTTTGACTTCCAATTCGCCTGCTGTATACCCTGTAGCTATTCAAAGAATAATTTGTATGCCACGTGCCATTTATTTCACCATAAATATCAGATGTTTCCTCAATGCAGATGGTAAGCCGATCAAAAAATTTGTTTGTTTATTACTCCAACATTTGAAATAATAAATTAATTAAATTAGAATATGTTGTGAGCTACTAGCACCCAAGTAGTCAAAATCCTTAATTTCCATATGAATTGAATTATCGGATCATTATCTGGTATTTATAAATTATTTATTTCTCTCTAATATATTCAAACAGTGTCTCACAGTTGTCAATATAAGCACCATAAAATCGTTCAACAAGATAATCATGCCAAACAAAATAAAGCAGCTAACACGACGCTCACTAATAATTGATTTCTGCGTTCCGCTCAATAAAAATAATTTGCATATCAACGGCGAATAAAACATTTTATTACGTTTATTGGTTTGCCGCGTTGCGCGCCTTTTCAGTTGAATCTCCCAGAGACCGGCTTTGGGTACTTTTTTTGTTGTTGTTCGCTGCTTCTTTCGCTTCGTTTTTTAGTTAAAGCTTTCGCATCTGGATTTTGGCGCGGTATATAATCAAGAGTCAAACGTGCGTGCTTAATTATTTTAGCCATACACTTGCCAACGGCGGACGTGCCGCCAGAGAGCCATAACCTTTACAAATATAATACCGGTATCCCTTTTTGCAGCCATGATGGTTACGCTTAAGCCTTTCTTGATCCTTGCGCTTATACTGAATGCGTTGGGCTTTTTGCAGTTCGGCCACGCCTTGCCATCCATCGGACACTATGGCAAGCGATTTGGTGAGTTTGTCGAAAATTATTTACCTCGCTCCCAGACTCATGTCAGCTCTCTGTGCATAATGCAGACCCAATAGCCGGCATTGACTTCATACAGATATGTCTGAACAATTGTGCGCAGTGCAAGCAAATGCTGGGCGACTACTTCCAGGGCCAAAGTTGCGCCGAGTCCTGCCTAAAGTTCAAAGGTAAAGCGATACCCGACTGCCAAGACATCGCCTCCATAGCGCCGTTCCTCAATGCACTCGAGTAGCGGCGGCACAGAAGCTAATAATATCCAAAGCCGAAGATGGTATTGATGGCGTGTGTATGTGTGTGTATGTATTTTTATGGCCTGTGACTCAGGCACGTACTCGTATTTGGGTCAATGCGATGCTCGACACGATCTTGGCAGACGCCGACGAAGATGCAGACGATGACAATGATGATGATGACGACCACGACCACAACGACTGTGAAATTGCCTTTTGCGATATAATTTTAATGCCTCCATATGAGATAAGCTTTGGGTTTCCAGCAAACCCATTTATCGTTTTGCTAACCGACTTATCCGTAGTGCTTTATAGCCAAAAATGTTCCTATAATATTTATGCGCGTACTTTAAGAAATATATAGAATAAACATCAGCTTCGATATAACTTTGTATTTTTTTGTTTTTATTTTATTTAAAAAATAGTTGCATATACAAAACTTACTACAAAATATATTAAAACCTTTTTAGTTTCCATTTGTTGTTTTGTTTACGGCTTTTGTTTGTTTCATTTTTAACTTACGCGCTGTATTTTTGCTATTAAATAATAATATGTACACGAAATTTTAGAATGATGCATGAAAATGTAAAAATCGTTGGAAAACTGCGGTGAAAACTTTGTAGCAAAAATGGCAGTGTCAGAACTAATGACTGGCTTTTCGAGCTAACGAAGGCACTGTGGCAGAGTACGAGTAAGAGGGAAATAGACTAGTAAAAGAGACTATAGAGCAGTGGGGGAAAAGAGGAAAATGCAAAGCTTAAATATGTTTGTGTGCGGACGACGACTTCTTGTAGCTGAAACTCCAAAGAACACGAGTAGGTATGCGTACCAGTTAAGCAATACAAAATGGCAATTACTTTCTAAAGTTGAGCAGTGTGTCGGGAATTTCATTAATGTAGTTCTGCGAAAAGTAAATTAATTTGTAGTTACAGTTCAAGTATAGTGTATAGTGTGCCGAATACTTACGAAGGCCGACGAGTCCAAGCCATGGCCGCCGAAGTCCGCCCATTTGCTCAAATCAATGGAGGGTATTACGCCGCTCTTGCAAGGAACGCGTGGATTTCTAGAATCAAATAAAGGTATGGTTAGAATAGAGTGCTTATAGAGTATGTACCCATCAATCGACTTACATTTCGTGATCGGGCAGGACCATGGGATAGATTTGTACGGTATCGATCAAATCGGTATTGTCGCATATCAGACGCGATAATTTCGCCTTTCGTATCTCCTGCAGCTGCTCGGGTGTAAAGGACGATGGCTGATTGGGCAACTCATACCAGAAGCGGTCGCCGCGACGCAAGTAGCTCATCTGTGTGGCAATAACGCAAGCGAAAGTGGGTCCCAGCATGGATCCAGGCAACGACTTTTCCGAAACTCCGCCAGACCACAAATCAATATCGGCAGGATGTCTGTAAGAATTTATAAAATGAAAATGAATAATCCGGTGGGATAAAGATATTTAAATGACTTGCAATATGCGAACACATTGTTGAATCCTCCATATTATTCAGCTATTTATATATTTTCTAGATTGAAATCTTTAAGGAGTCTGATTAGGTTACTGTTAATAGCGATTGAAAAACAGCCCAAAGGAGGATCAAATGGTAAATGAGTGATGAGAATGTAGGAAAAATATATTTGCTATTCAAATACAGAAAAAATGTTAACTATCATTGCTATTTCTTTATTAGAAACCAGGAATTCCGATTTGTAACTTCAATTCATGTGGCTGAAGACACTAAATGAATTTAAAAAATCCTTTAAATCCTCCTTTAAATCGGTCCAGTAGTTTTGAAGCGTTTTCAATTCAAATAAACAAACAAACAATCAAATCTTTCCTATTTATAGTATTAGTATAGATACATTTTATAGCTAGGAAGGATCCACCAAACGTACTTAATTCTTCCTAATCTATTTAAAAACTTTTTACAAAAACTGTTATGAAATTCATAATAGTTTTACAATCTTTCCTTACTCGAATATACTGCCATATCGCAATACTGTCTCATTCGGCATAGAGCCATACATCTCATCCCATGTGTTTGAGGTTGGCAGGCCACAGAATTTACGGAACTCCATGTAGCCGGGTATGCCGAATTCGCGACCCCTCTGCATATTGAAGGAGACCAGGTCCATGCCAAAGCGCGCACCCTCCTTCTTGAACAAGTGATTGGTGACTTCCTGCGTGATTGAGTCGTCCATAGCCTGTGCGACCTGATTCATCAGACCCATAAAGTATTCATCTAGTACACCAGCGCGATACAGATCGTAGGGGCGACGAATCAAGTCAGACAAACGCTTCGAGGCAATGAACTTATGCGCCTTGGACCAGCGTTCCACGGCCGTGGGCAGCAGCGAGTGACCAAAACGGAATGCAGCGCCAGCAAAAGAGTCAATGATGCCAGGATTCACATTCGAGTCGTAGCCATCCCAATAGCCATCCTTTTGCAGCACCAAACCGAATTTCTCCATAACCTCCTTACCCAGCAGTATGGGCAGGAACTCGTTGAAGGTTACGTGTTGCACAATGGCGATGTTGATGCGACGTGCTTCCTGGAACAACGTCTCATCATCCCAGTGTTTGTTAATGTGTGCCAGGCCCGTGGCCAGTCGATTGTGCTCTCGTGCCAGCAACGTATGCATGCAGGTCAGCACCAACTGCTCGTTGACTCGAATTTCGCCGGCTTCGAAGCAGTACATGCTTTTGTTGGGGCGCGTGCAGCCCTCGTCCGGAATGTCCAACTTAAGCGGTAGCAGGTCCTTTAGGCCGTACTCCTGGAAAACTGGATTCATCCGCAACAATCCTCCATAGCCGGTACGCAGTTTGCGTGAGAAGCCTTCCTTTACACCGTACACAGTATTGGCATCAATAACTCCCGTCAGCGTGTTGAATTGTTGTCTCGAACCTGCAAGACGAGTGGGAGAAGTCTGTCAATTTTATTGTTATAGAATCGGAAATATAGTATAGTATATATAGTTTGCCTAGGTCTATTTTATATTCAGGATGGGGTTGCCAAAAATTAAATACAAGATATATCTGTTGGGGAGATCAATGGGGTGCGATTTTCTCAGCCTCCTCACCAACCTGACAGTTTTACTGTTATACAATCTGCAATATAGTACAGTATACTTGTAGTATCTCTATGTATTTACGGGTATGTGTGCCGTACAGAATTGCAACAAAGCAGCAAAAACAAAACCATGTACTGGAGAGATTGGCCATTTATGGCTATAATTTCATTTAATGTTGATTAGTGTGTCAGACTAAGTTTGGTTTTCGTAGCTCTTCATGCAGATGGCACAAACGCTTAACCCTTTATATCCCAACTGCTCGGATTTAAATAAGCTTAATTTTTGTGACACCAGTCTAAACCCTAAACTCATGAGTAGGCTAGATTGTAGAAGATAAAAATTTGAATTCAGACGAGAAAAATAAATTCAACAAACGTTCTTTTACTTGTATGTCAGCCTGTGATAAGGTCATTGGCTTCTTTGTCTAAGCTGGTGAGTTATGTGCTTAAGCTACTGATATTGTTTTTATCTCAAGACCATCTTCACGGGACATAGTCGTGGAATCAATCAGATGCAACTGAAACCGTCTGCGTCGCTCAGATTTCAGATGCTGGCGACTGACAACAGTTGGTGTTAACTCACCCAAGCGACAACCAGGCCGAGGCGATGGGAAACCACGCACGAAATCGATGCACTTGACATTAAAGAGGCGGTAGAAGTAATCGTCATCGGGCACCCGAATCTCATTGCAGTATGGATGCTTCAGATGCAAAGGCCGCTTGCAGCACTCCTCCGGATCGTTGCGGTTGACGGGGTCTTTAGGAAGATATCAGTATATTAGACAACAGTAGACACCAAAAAGGTCGTCCAATGCTTACCCAGTGGCGTGCCTGTCAACGTGAAATCGTGATCCATGAACTGACCCCAAGCGATGACCATAACAGTGCCGGCATGATCGTGATAGCCGTCGTCGGGATGCATGGTGCGTGAGACGACACGTGAGAAGGGCAAGTCGCGACCGGTAACAGAAATGCGAGGCGCATTAATTCCATCGGCATAGAGTGGTCCAATCAGGCGCTGGAAAGGTGAGTTCGCCGCACCCCACGTCGGATGCTCAATGTTGTTGCATAGACCGTCAAAGCGGCGGTACTTGCCCGGCCGGCACTCGACGCCCGCAAAGAAGGGCGGACATATCTCTCGTATCAAAGTCTTTGAGGTGTCAATGGTGGGCAGACCCTTTTCGATTTCCTCATACGACAGCCCATATCTGTAAAAAGAGAACAAGCATGAGCATGTTTTAAGTCACATTCGTGTATATTCAAGTATTGACCAAAACCAGTCTTGTCTGAGGCATTGCGATTAGACACGCTCACAACCAGCGGATATCGCTCAACTTGGCGTTTTCCTGTCTGTCAACGTCTCAATTCTTACTTAAATGATATTTTCTCATTTTAAGAAATTACCAACTGCACGAATTAGTCCAAGCGATTAGATCTGTGTGAGTGTGTGACGTGTTGCCAACATGTGCGGGCCGAGCAATAGCGTGTTGCCATTTTCTTGGCCGGGCCGGAGCTACCTTTCCTTTTCCATTTTCGCTGCTTGCAACGATAAGTTTTTGTGTTTATGGTTATGCAGCTGCCTTCAAGCCAGAAAATATTGCCACTGTGCTGTGGGCTACGTCATAAATTTAAGTTGGCACTTCCTCAAGTGCACAAGGGAAAGGAAAAGGGCGACGAAAAGTGCTTTGACTTGGGCGCAACAATTGCGAGAGCCGTGAAGATGGTGCGATAGTGCACAAAAAACTCGTGGCTTTCGACTAAAAAACTTCACAGTCAATTGAGCTAATGTGAAAGAGGTCACGTGACTGGGGCTTGTGTCAGCCAGAGGCAACAATATGGGAGGCATGACTGTTATTGATCTACTATTTATATACTATTGACCACATGCTAAGCCATGGTACATTGAACATTACCTCCAGCTTCATATTTTCTGTTAAATAAAATGAGAGAAGGAAAAATAGGTCTTCAAGAAAATCAAGAATACACACAACTGGGTGCACATTTAAAGTTTGTTGGTGAAAGGCTGACATGCATTTTTATTATTTTTGGTTTCCTTGGGAGCGTCTACTCCAACTATTTACAATATATGTATACATACAAGTATGTAATAAAAAGCATTTCTACAGATTATCAGAATTTTATTTTTGCAACTTCTAATACTTTCATTTAATTTCATTTTTTCAATTAGGAGTTCATGAAAATGCCAAGTTGATATTTGTTGGTGAAAGGCTGACATGCATTTTTAATAATTTTGGTTTTCTTGGATGTGTCTTCTTAAACTACAAGTATGTACAATATGTACGAGTTTGTCTAACAACAAAAATTATTGGATATCAGAATTTAAAATTTAAATATGTCTAGTATTTTTGAACACCATTTCTTTTTTTGAACGTTAATTTTCAATGAACCAACAAGCTGCCTTCATCCAGGTGCATTACCACCTAAATCTAATTTATTAATACTTTATACTAAGCTTAAACCTTTTAGCGAAGCTGCAGAAAAGCAGACATGACGGGTAATTCAAGAAATGAAGTCCATAAGCAATAAGTTTTTTTTAATTATTTCGAAGTACGTGTTTGCTGGTCATAGTACTCGTATGACACTATTGTGAGGTAATACATGCAATTGTTACCAAATGGTTCTCAATTCCATACCGATTTGAAATGTCATTGCTTAAGTATTTTTGTTATTTCCAACCCAAAGCCTGATAGAGGTTAATACTCAAATGCAATTTTGAACCCGCTCTGAGAAAAATAATGAAACAGAGATAAATATGCCATCAATCTAAATATGTGCAATTAACTAACTTGACAAATAGGCAATATTGATTTGAGGATGGCCGGATTGCAAAAATGTCTTCAATGAGCTGGAAGTTTTTTTGTTGTAATGATATTTGCTTCGTTTTATAATGGCTCTATTAGCTTATAAGATTTTATTTTAGCATTTCTAATTTATCAACTATGTATGTACTTATCAACTCATGTTATCATGAAACAAAAAACAAAGTCGGCGTCTCAGCTAATTATCCAAACATTTGATTTTAATTTAAAATACTTCCGAAATATTAAACAAAGTTAATTGAAACGTTGTGTTTTCTCTTGTCTTCTAATGCATTACGATTGCCAGTTTTTCGTGAAATATTGCATTTTGTATTTGTTTTAAGACTATCATTTAAATTTATAATATCAAACATTAAATTAATCATTACGTTTTAATCTAAAAACTATTCAGAAGAAATTTGAAAACATTTCATATTAAATGTTCATAAAAGTATGATGGTATATACCTAGTTGTCGGTGTGTAAGATTTCAGAAATACTTATAGCAAAGAAAGGCAGACCAAAGATGGGTAATTTAATGTAAAAGTTAAGAAACAAATAACAAACATTCTGGTGTTGAACAAATCTAAGTGTGGCATTTAAATTTGTACCTGTGGCTTTTTCAGGCAATTCATGAGACTTTTATCTGGAAATTTGCTTAAATTTGTGAGTCGCTACATATTTAAGAAACCCCTCTAACTGACCTACCGGTACATATTTATGTGTGTGATATTCAAAACCCGTTCACTGTTTTACAGAATGCCATAAAAGAAACTCAAATTTGCATGGCATAAAACTTTAACAACTATAATTATCATTCGTAAAGACGGTCGCAATTCAGCGATTATACAACTGTAATCGAGGCCCGCGCAGCTCTCGGCCGGCAGCTGTTTCCAAGGCTTGCATTAGATGAGCAGACGCAGAAGTGTGCCGCAAGTGAAAGTCGTGCAGAGGATGGTAAGCTTTTAAGCACAGGCTGGCCAAGTGACTCGACAACCCGCTTACCCACATTTTGATTCAACCACCCTGGGCAGCCCCCCTCCTTGCGGATCAGTCGCATCAGTTGCAACAAACCACCCAGTTGGCCAACCACACTGCACTGCACGCAACCACAAGAAACTGGAAATGTTGTGTGGCTGAGCAGCATCCTCGGCAACAAGTTGCATCTTTTTAGCGGCGCTGTTGCCAATGTTGGCAATGTTGTTGCTGCCGTTGCTGCCGTTGCTGCTGCTGTTGTTGTTTTGGTTGCTATTTTTTGTTGCTGCTATTGAAGGGGGCAGGAACGCGTCACGCGCACTCTCACTGACTGTCTGAGCGGCGATTGCATAATGCATTTGTTTACATTTTGCACTGCGAGCTCAACAAATATTGTGGCTCTGCATTTGACTGCTTAACATCGGATGGCTTCACCAAAAATGCCGTCTTGCCAGTTTGCAAGAAGCGCCAACAACAATTCCAGCTCTCCGAACAGCAGTCCCTCCACCTTCCCTCCACCTTCCCACCAGCACCACCACCAGCACCACCACCTGCTCCACCGCCTGTCATGTCAAAGTGATTTCGACTGCTAGACATCACTCACAGCCAGCGGCAAATTTTGCGTTGCAATTAGCATTTGCATGTGCCAAACTTTCAAATCCATACATAGATACAGCTACAGATACAGATACATGCACTCTTTCTATACCAAAAACTGACACATAGAACCTTGAAGGCACAATCTACTGCATCTCATATGCACTCGTACCGCTACATACTCGTACATACTCGTAAGTAGTAATGGCTGCAGGCGTCTGGCACGACTTCAGCGCCATGTCATGCGTTATTTGGCAATTCGATTTTTTGAGCGGTGGGCGTGCCTTGGCAACTTTCAAATGCGTTTAACATAAATTTCGGCAACGTTTACTTACGTCCGCGCCAGCTGAATGGATATGTCGAGCAATAGTTCGCCAACGGTGGCCAGCTCCTCAGGCTTCCAGTCCGACTTTGGTTGGGCCACATCTGCAAACAATACAACATCAATATAGACATGCGGAGACAATTCTTAACTACGAAATGTCGCTGATGAAATTATACAAATTATCATCGACATTAAAGAAAATTTATTTACTTGAAGCCCAATATTGTGTTTCAGGTGAAATCTTTTTAGGTGCATAAGAATATATTTAATTCTGAATATGTTAAAAAGACGGACTGGATTGACTGACAAAGAAGTCGGTAAGAACCTGTACAGCCTATTTGTACCTTCATCTTCACCACCATCTTTTAACAGCCAATAAACTATATTACAATTTTTACTCTCCACCCTTAAAAAAATATAAATACAGAAAACGACACAGAACTCCTCCTTGCTAGTTGAATGTGCTGTGATTCCTCTAACTAAAAATATATACTACTATTTTGTAGATGTGCTTGAACAATAGGTTCAGCTCTTTTTTTTTTGTTTTATATTTTAAACATTTATAGTATAGTATAGTATTAGTATAGGTAGGGCAAGGAACAGTTGGCGAATAAATTTGTTTGTTTTCTCAGTATCGCAGTTCTTACTTGTGCCCATAATTATATTTATTTTGTATTTAATTTAAAGATTACTTTAAAACCTGTTGTCTACATGGTTGAAGACCTGTAAAAGCAACGAACATTTCAAGAATAAGAAAAGTTGTTAGGATGTTCAGAGAGGTAGATTGACGAAGTTTAGGACGCATAGAAACTTTATGCAGTGTTCAATCAAAACCTTAGTAGATATTATACTTATTTTTAATTGGGAAATATACTGGAACGCACTTTATATTTCTCTAAAAAGCATTACTGCTGGTATTTTTAAAGTAAGCATATTCAACTAAGTTTATCATAGATTCAGATATTTACGATTTCATATTGTCTACATTTCTTCGACAAACCTGCACTCTTTATTTATTTTTTATTATTTAGTAGCCAGCTCCCAACTCAACGAAAAAAAGACTTACGTATACGCTTGCGAGCATCCAAATAGGCCGCATTGATGGCATCATAGGTAATGCAAGTGCTGGAGCCGCTGTTGTAGGGGTTTCTGCAAACAGATGGAAACAAAGAAGTGTTGAAAGAGTGTAATAGAAATTGGCAATAACAAGCAATTTGTCGCTTATCACATGCGTCCCACGCAACAGCCTGCGCACATAAGGATAATCAAATTATTGCCAGGCGAACGCTTAAGGCGCCACAGCAGCCCGAGCAGCTCGAGCCAAAGCTTGTCCTGAACCAGGGCACAGTTAATGGAAGAACGTTGAGCTGGAAACATGGAAGAGGCACGCAGCAGGCTAACCAAAATATTGAAAGGTCAGAAAATAAGCTGCATGGATAAGGCACGTGAATTGGTGGCTAAAAACTGCAGCAGTTGGCAGAAAATGCAAAAGTTTGCAAAATGGATCAAAGTCCTATTGCTAGCCATTGCCGTTCTATATGCACTATATTTTTACTACGAGGAGCTCCAAAGTCAAGTGAGTTTAAACAAAATTTCTATAACTACAAATGAGAATAAAATGTAAAATGACAAAATAATATTTTGAAGCCAATAAAATATTACATCAGTGAGTATTTAATTCAACTTTGTATCTTAAGCCAAAAAGGTACATTGATTCTGATTTAAAGAATACATTGAAATATAATCATATTCGCAATGATTTTCGGTAAAATATTGATTTTTAGTTCGACCTCGAAATTGTATACTCTAAACATGTCTTAGTTTAGTCAATTTGCTGAAACCGATTTCAGACTTTTAGAAATTAAACAATAACAAATATTCACTGGCATAATTTTTGTAATCCATAATTTGTAACAAGATGCTTACTATTTGCACAAAAAAAGTGCTTATCCAAATTATTATAATTTTAAATACAAAGTACAGCAATGGTAAAGTAGGAGCTAAACAAAATCTTTTGCCGTTATGTTTTATTTCAATAACACACATGGAAGAATATTATATGATCAGTCATCACGTTCCCCGCACTCTTGTTTTCCACAAGCTCAGAGCTATCGCTTTGAAACTTAAAAACGAAGAAATTTTTTAAGATACCGATAATACATGAGAGAAGCTGTATGATTCATAAAGGGATTTTTTCGAAAATATATATTTGTTTATTTATAAAGGTATTGGAAACAATTGTGTTGCATTATTCTTGTGTCCCAAATGGTGAACATAGGAAACTCAATGTAAAATAAGTAAAAAAGCTTTCTTCTAAATAAATTCTATGAACGGGTACCGGAATATAAAACGCGATCTTCACCATTTAAAAATGTTGATGGACATTATGAGACATAAAACCAATATTTTTCGAGTAAGGTTTCGATTTTATCCAATCCGACTGTAATTAAAAATAAAAATAGCATTTGCTTAGTTAGTTTTTTTTAGTTACTTTTATTCTTAAAACATTCAGACGGGCGAGAGCTAAATAATCCAATTCATTTTTTCCAAGCGCTGTGCTCTGACCCTGCCACGCCCCCTGCGTTATGCAATGCGCCCGCCGGAGCGTTGCGACTTCTGCGCAAAGATCAACGAAGTGCCACGCCTTCGAGACATTAGTCCCGCCGACTTCGAGGCCAAGTATGCGTACAGTGGCGCGCCCATCATTGTCAGCGATGCTACACAAAATTGGACAGCTCCGACAGTAAGTCCGCACCGGTGGTCGTATAACTCATTGGACTCATTCTTGTGCCTTTGTGGCAGCTTTTCAACTACTGGTATTTTCGCAATGTGTATCACAAAGCTAAGCACAAGGAGCGGATACGTGACTGTCAGTTTCTGCCATATAAAACGGGGTTCCGCGACATTTACGAGGCACTGGACATGTCTGTGGAGCGAGTCGAGTTAAAGGAGGGCTCGTCGCCCTGGTACTTTGGCTGGAGCAACTGTCATGCCGAAACGGCTGAGGAGTTTCGGCGCCACTATGGCAGACCCTACTTCCTGCCTGAGAGCTCTGAAAACAATGCAGTGGATTGGTTCTTCATTGGCACTGCCGGACTGGGTGCTCAAATGCATGTGAGTAGGGACAGAATGGGAGCTGCATGTGTCGACTGATGTCAGCTTATCAATATAATCGTAGATTGACAATGTTCGGTTGCCATCATGGCAAGCCCAGCTAGCGGGCAGTAAACGCTGGCTCTTGGTACCACCCCCAGAATGCTACTTTCGTTGCAGGAGACTTGATGTTGTTGTACAACAGGGCGATATCAGTAAGTAGAAGCACATTAATGATAATCAATTAAGAACCTATTAAACTGTTAAATGGCCTATATTTAAAAGGGATTATCAAGTTTCTAATCATCAAGTCGCAAAAAAGGGTTCCAAAATATTGCTTTATAGTTATAATTAAAATTAATAAACTACAAATTTTTGTAGTAGTGGTTGAAGTATATTGGAAACACCATATACGGTGTATTTATTGTATTCATCTACAATATGATCGGTTTGATGTATTTAGAAATTTTATATATCTAAGACATTTATGGAAATATGAATTGATTTATACGTTACTCTTGTTGTTTTTAAAGTTTTATTCAATTTTATTTTAAGCCTGTTTACTCAGTACCCAAAGAAACTTCCAACGCTATGTATAAAAAAGAAGATTAATAAAATTGAGAAAAAGATAAGCACGTGTTGCCTAGAAATTAGGAGAGTCTACATAAAAGTTAGGTCAATTGGGATTCAATCGTTTCCGAAATCCAGGAGTTCATCTATGTTGGTCATCATGTGATCAATCAAATATACTTTATCGGGTGGGAGATGCTTTCTTTTTTCTATTAGCGTACTATATGTACGCTTTCACAGTTCTAATATTGCTTTATACTTACAGTATTTGATAATTTAGTTGATCCTACTACTCTCATCTTAAAAATCTTCTTTCAGTTGTCTTGGACACAAACAAGTGGTATCATCAAACATTTGTGCAGCCTGGCGTCGTGAGTCTGACGATTGGCGCGGAATATGACTAATCAGAGCTATAGCTATCTGAAAAGTTGGCGAATCTACAACAGGAAATCGCTGACTGCTGCATTAGGCAGGCTGCGACTTTAATTTAACATTGCATTTTGTAGCCGGTTGTTTAATTAAAAAAAGCCCAAAGCACTCAAATGTTTGTTGTTGTTTTGATGCAGCTGGGGGGGGGCTAGGAAGGAAAAAATGGTGTCTCCCAAAAAAGGGGGGCGTACTTAGCTGACACGCAACTGCAACTTCCTCAAATGGCTTGGCGTTTTGGCGTGGCATGTAAACGGGTGTCAGGCGACAACGACGCATGTTAACAATGCGTAAGTATTAAGTAATTACAACAAAACAAGAGCAGCAGTAATTACAACAACAACAGCAGCAGCAGCTGCTGCAACACGTTGCCAAGCACGCAACGCCAACGACAATATGTGAGCGACATTTTTCACGAACTTGCGCGTTGCGATTTCAATTTTTCTATTTATTTAATACATTTTTCGCTCGTCGGTATTTGTTTTGTTGGAAAATTTGTCAAATGCAAAATTGCGGAGCATATTGCCCGCATTTGGCATTCGAGGCATTAACTGGTCTGCCGATTTATATCGCTTTATTTATTGCGTGTGGAAAGTTCAATGTGCGCATAGCTGCTGCGTGGACCCGATTCAACGTCGCCTTCGACTATATTTTGAGGCAGGGACTCGAGTCAAGTTCAACTAGAAAGTGGCTCGACAGACGTTTGCATGCGGCACGCACTGCCGGCAATGGCTATGGCATCGACAGCGACGACAACAACGACTTGTTATCCTGATTGCCGCGCCAAGTACTTGTGTTGTGGGTAAGTAAAAAATAATGTTATGAAGTTGCATCGAAATCGATACATGCGTGGCACAAGTGCCCAACGCCAACACTTCCTGAAGCTGCTGCTCTTACTGCTGCTGTTACTGTTACTGGTACTGTTACTGCCGTTGCTACTGCTGGCAGAAAAGTGAAACTGTATTAAGTTGCTGCATGGCGTATGCGCAATATTTCAACTTTGTGTGTGAATAATTGCAAAAGCGTGTCGTAAATTCAGACAAGTATTCAAATAACACTTATCTATGCGTATATGAAATTGTCTGCCCCATGGCATAAGCGATTGTACACTCAGAAAAATTCAAGTAATACTTTTTACATTTTTAGTGTAATGGTTGGGATAGTACAAAATAATAAGCTTCGAGGAACAACATGTTTTCTTTAACAAAGAAAATACAATATTTTAACTCTTCCAATATCTCTTTATAAACTTTTAAGCAAAACGGCATAAAGCTTTGTTTAATGTTTCCCTGAGTGTAGACTGCGGACAGCGAAGTCAAAGCTGCCGCTCCCCTGGCTACTTCGCTACGCACAAGTCAAAATTCCAGTTGAAAGTAAAACTGCAAACCTGTATTTATCTTTTAAGTAGGCTGGAGTTGATTTATTTTTACATTCAAATTTGTTGGCCACAAAGTTCAATAGCCAAATATTTGCGAAGTTGCTCACGATTCTTTTATTGCTGCTGCACTTGGGTCAGTCCACCACTACTGCTGGCATTCTGCCATTCTGGCGGCCACAGAAATTACTTAAACTTTTGGTGACCCCCACCAAAATTTGTATGCCACATTTTTTCAATGGCTGCTGGCGGCTGCCGGCTTGCGGCCGGCTGCTTGGATGGCGTGTGACATTTGAAAATTTATCTGACAGATATGCAACTGCCTTTGCCGAAGTTCAGGCATTGTGTCTGGCAACAATGTTTCAAAGTCACTTTTCGAAATCATTTCAAAACAAAAGTTTGCCATCAATAGCAAAAGGCAATCGGAGCTGCCAGCTTTCCGTTGGCAGTTGGTTGCTCAGGTGTCTTTTTTTTCACGCTGCATGTGTTGTAATGCTATTTGTTTGCCTTTTTGTAAATGCACTTGTTATTGCTGTTGTTGTTGTTGTGGTTGTCGCTGCTGATGTGGCTTTTTGTGTGTGGTTAGCATTGCTTGCAGTATTTATGCCATACACAACGTTTTTATAAAAATAAATCGAAAAAGTTAGTCATGTGACGAGTCGTGGTAGTTATTGTTGTTGTTGTTGCTATTGCTGTTTATGTTGTTTTGGCTGTTTTTGTCGTCTGCACCTCAAGTTGACGTTGACTCCATCAAGCCGCATCACATGACGCCGCCAGCCGCCAGCCGGCAACCACCAAACGTCACCAACCTCCGTTAATCGCCGAGGCCAGAATCCACATGCTGATTGCTGCTAACGAGCCGCGCGTCAACGTGCCACACATTGTGGCAAGCAGCAAGTGAAGCGTTAAATTTAGACATCGTGCCTTTGTTTAATGCACTTCTTATAATATGAATTAAATCTTTATTAGGCAGCACACACAAAAGGCGGCCAGCGCTGTCAAGCAGTCGTTGAAACACATGTTTTGATTCCATTCAATGCCTTCAGCAGTTGGCGATGATAAAAGATCGTCATGTGTGACCCATTAAACGATTCTGACACCGATGCCTATAAAAGCCGCACCCGGAACCTATTGCGCCCACACCCACTATCCCAGTCGCGTCGCCAACATGAAGTCTCTCACTGTTCTGCTCATTGTTGTCCTCGCCTTCTGCGCCATTAGCGAAGCCAATCGTGCTCCTCGCTGCCGAAGGGCTTGCAATAGAGCGTACATACCAGTCTGTGGCGAATTAATTCGGGGCAAAGCAATTCGATGCACGTTCTCTAACAAATGCATCCTGGAAGTTACAGCTTGTGTAAACAGACAAGGTATATATAGCGAGAAATCATTGCTGTAGATCACTGATATAAACCTTTTAATTACTTGCAGATTGGCGAATAGTCCGTGAGGAGGCATGTAAGAATCCTTCCCCCCGCTGCTCAGAACTATTACGCCTTTAGAAATGAGGAAATGCTTTCACAAATGCTGCCTTTTTATGTATGTGTACTTCTTATATATTAATTATTCCACACAAAAATGCAAAAATAAAATCTATATAATTATAATCCATACCTTATTTATCCTGGTATGACAAAACTATAGTAATTCAATTGGTGTAATATAGGCTGTGGTTATTTAAGTATATGTATCAAGAGCTTTATCCGCTGCTTTGTGAGTTCCGCTCGCTTCAAGTTTCTCAAACAAGACACTATTTGCTGCGATTGGGCGAAATGGATAAGAAATCATTTTCCGACAGCCTGTGTAGCAGTGTTGGATGATTTCCGTTTCACTTTAGCCAGGAAAAACGGTTTTTATTTAGCGCATTTTTCGCTTACTTTAGCACATTTTTATTAGCGATTGCGCCAGAAAATATAATGGGTTTTCCAATAGAAATATCAGAAATATTAAAAACTCAGCTGATCACTGACCTGCTGGCTGTGAGATTGACGATTTCCTAACGGGAACCCATTAGTGAAAATTAGAGTGAAACCGCAACAGGACAGGAAAACAAATGTACCAATATGTATCATAAATAAATGTAAGTTTTTCGTTTTGGGTATGGAAAGATAAGTTTTGACTGGGGACTTTTATACCCCAACTCCCATGGCTTTGTGAAAAACAACATGTAAAAGAATAGTGTCCGACCTAACATTACCACACGAAGCAAGGTGTGGTATTCAATAGATATAATTATTTAGATTACAATTATTTTTTTTTTTCTAACAAAAAGAACAGCATCTCTCCCAGTAAAATTGCTTGAATATCCCCATTCGATAAATAAATTTTCATTCACATTCTTAAAATTACATTTTAAATACTCCCATTTTTTAAGGGGCCATTGGCCCCCCTACAAAAATGTTGCCATATAAAGTCGACCACACGTTCATTATTATGACGCACTATTTCGCCGTAAAATGGTTCTGAGTTTGATTTGTTGAAGTTTTTTCATTGATCATATGCATAACCAAATTTTAATTTTTTGGTCCCCCCTTTGGTAAAAGCTGCCTACGCCGTTGTTTTCTTAGGTCTGAGAAAGGATGATTTTATTTATTCTTTGGAATTTTCCCCCTGTCCACAAGCTACATAAACCAAACTTTGCACACTCAATCTATTGAATAGATTATATATTCGCTGAAAAGGGAAGGGCTCAGTAGGAGTAAAGTAAAAGACAATAGTCGCGGACCGCCGTGCGTCTGTTCGCTTTAGAGTTTTATTGGAGACTGACACTTTTGCTATACATATTCTTTATGCTTACATTCGTATGCAACAGTGACAGATAACTTGTAGATAACATAAGATTATTATCTGCTTATATTAACATGCGTGCATTGGTACTTATGTTTGTATTGATTTTCAACACCCTTCCTCAATGCAAACATGTTTTACAAAAATTTTCAAATCAAATTTAACAGCTTTGTAAAATGAACATGCTTCGCTTTAGGGAGATTTTTCGTTAAAATATCAGCTATCATTTCATTGGTTGATGTATACTGTAAAACAATTTGTTCTTCGTTTACAACCTGTCTTGCAAAATGATATCTAATATCAATATGCTTTGTTCTTTCATGGTGTACAGGATTCTTAGCTAATTGTTGAGCACTTAAATTATCGCCATGAAGAATAGTTGGAGTACTCGAGTCACCGCAGCCAATCTCCACTATAAGACGCCGTAGGTATATGGCCTCCTTACACGCAGTTGAAAGAGCCATATACTCCGCCTCCGTGCTGCTAAGTGCCACGCTGCGTTGCTTTTCAGATCGCCAGGATATGGGTCCTCCAGCCAAGTAGTATACATAGCCAGTATACGACTTGCGATCGATGCGGTCGCCACCCCAGTCTGCATCCACATAGCCGGTAAGGGGTTGTCCACACTCTTTGTAGTGCAACTTCAGGTCCACAGTTGACGCCAGGTATCGAAGCACATGTTTTACACCCACTAGGTGCTCTGCATGCGGATCTTGATTCCGTTGAGCTAACTTGGCAACGGAATGCAATATGTCTGGCCTTGTTGTAAGCGCCAGCCACATTAACTCGCCAATTGAAGACTGGTAGGATGCAATGTCAACCTTTTGACAATGCCCGCTGGTACATATCACTTGGAAACCAGCATCCAGTGGGGTCGCTGTAGGTCTACAGGTCTCGCATCCATGTTCACGCAATATGTCTTTGATGTATTGCGAATTGCTTAGCGAAATTTCGCCAAGCTCACCGTCGCGCTGCACTTCCATGCCAAGGAACAAATGCAGCTCTCCCTTGTCAACACATTCAAACGATGTTGTAATGGCTGACTTGATGTTGGCCAAGTCCTCTTTTGATCGGCATGCTATAATTATATCATCAACATAAACAAGGATTAATGATAAGTCACCTCTTCCGTTCCTTTTGTAAAGACACGGTTCATTTTCACATGCTACAAAATCTATGCCTTGTAGTACACAATCGAGCTTGGAGTTCCACTCGCGCCCCGACTGCTTCAATCCATATATTGCCTTTTTAAGCAATAAAGCCTTACTTGGATTATTGGGATCTGTGTATCCCTGTGGCTGCTTCATATAAACAGTTTCATGCAGGTCGCTATTCAAATAGGCGGTACACACATCTATCTGGTGAAGGTACAGCTTCAATTCCGCTGCTAACGCCAAAATAAACCGCACGGTTTCCAATCTGCAAACGGGTGAGAACGTCTCTACATAGTTCACGCCATACTTCTGGGAGCACCCTTTAGCAACGAGTCGTGCCTTGAAACGTTCGACTTTTCCATCAGAGTCACGTTTCAGGCTGTATACCCACTTGCAACCAACTGCTCGCTGATCTTTTGGTAAATCAGCCATCTGCCAGGTTTCGTTTGATTGTAGTGCCTGATATTCCTTTTGCATCGCCTCTTGCCAGAATACTGCATGTGTGCTACCAACGGCCTGATCATAGGATGTCGGAACCATTACGTCACTAGCAACCAATGCTCCAAGCACATTGTATTGCTTTCTTGGACGACCAGGTTTACCATTTCGAACAATTTTAGGCCGGCCTGGCCCAATCTTCACAGTATCCTCGTCAGAGTCTTCTTTTTCGACTGCACTCTCATATGCGTTGGAGCTGCTGTCGTCAGAACTGTGCTCACTGTCATCGTCGTCGATGCTTCTGTCACCATCCGTGTGAGTGACATGCTCTTGAACCTCGCATGCAGGAAAATCTACCGTAACGGTATCTTCATTGGTATGACCACCACAACGCTCATCAAATAGAATGTCTCGTTTTTCGACAATCGTCCTCGTCTCTGGGTCGTATAACCGATAGCCTTTGGCTGCTACCGAATACCCAACCATACGGTACTCATGCCCTTTGGGTTTGAATTTGCCTTTACGGGGACCCTTTGCAAGTGCAACTGCAATGGAACCAAAAACTTTTAGATGGCTAACACAGGGTTTCTTACCTGTCCACGCTTCCATTGGAGTCAGGTTGTTCAGTGCACTGGTAGGTGATCTGTTTCTTATGTATACTGCTGTGTTGACTGCTTCGGCCCACAAAGACTCGCCTAGGCCCGACTGCACCAATAAGCATCTGGACATCTCCGTTAATGTCCGGTTTGCTCTTTCCGCCACGCCGTTCTGCTGCGGAGTATAAGCCACGGTCAATTGCCTTGCAATACCATGGTGTTTCAGGAAACCGTTGAATGTTGTGTTGACAAACTCGCCTCCATTGTCGGTTCGAATACATTTGAGCTTTTTATCTGTTTGCCGTTCAACCAAGTTTTTAAATTCGACGAACTTACTGAACACTTCATCTTTCTTCCGCAAAAAATAAACAAATATACGCCTGGACTTGTCATCGATGAAGGTCAGAAAGTATTTGGATCCAGCAAGTGACTTCGTGTCGAATGGGCCGCATACATCAGCATGAACCAGTTCCAACAGCTCTTCGGCACGGTTAGTGCTTACCTTTGGGAATGGCTGTACATGTATTTTGCTTAGCATACACGTTTTGCAATTCAAGTTGTCTGGGAAAAAAACCTTTCCAATACCACGCACTAGCTCTTTGCTGATCACTTCCTTCAGACTGGTAAAATTTAAATGGCCATAACGCTTATGCCACAATGTACCATCTGATTCAGTTGCGGAATAACACCTATTTTGTTTGCCTTGAAACATATAAAGGTTCCCAACTTTATTCGCTTTCAGTATACACTCGCCGTTTTGTATAACTTTAGCAAAATGTGGCCCAAAATGTATAACATTGTTCTTTTGCACTGACCGGCTGACGGACATAAAGTTGCCATTCATTTTCGGTACATACAGTACATCTGACAACACCAAGGTACAAAGTTCTGTCTGTAACTTCACCTCTCCTCTGCCTTCGGCCTTCAGGAAACCAGCGTCAGCTAAACCGATCATTTCAGTGTGCGCAATAAATTTTGAAAATAACGTCTTATCGCAACACATATGGCTTGTTGCTCCGCTGTCCAGACACCACATGTTGTTCTCTATCTTTCCAACGTCCAACGCATTTAACAAGCTGCTCTGCTTTTCCATCTCTTTCTTTGTCGATTGCTTTTTCCCTTCACCGCGAATTTTCTCACGCTTGCACTGTGCCTTGTAGTGCCCTTTTTCGCCGCAGTTGTAGCAAACGACGATTTTTGAATTCCTTTTTGAATTCGCTTTGGAATGCGCGACGATCTGCTGCGTAGCTATAAATGCTCTTGCATTCTCGCTCTCTCCATCTGCATTGCCTCTGCGCTCTCCCTCTTCCATCAGCTTGATACATAACACATCAAATGACGGTAAATTGTCACGCGTCTCAATGGCGACGACAAAATTTTCGTATGGTTCGGGCAAGCTTGACAACAACACGATTGTTTTTAACTCATCATTTAATTCGATGCCAACTGTACACAAACCATCCAGAATTTCGTTAAATTCGTGTATGTAACTTGAAATGCTTTGGCCTTGAAACATGCGTTTGCCTAGCAATTTCTTGTACAGCGACACTTTCCGTACAGGTCCACTCGGCTGATGAACGTCCTTTAACTTTTTCCATGCCTCGTACGAAGTGTTGCAATTTTTAATGAAGCCCAATTGTGAAGCTTTTACACTTAGCGTTATAATTGCTAATGCCTTTTCATCTTTTGGCCTTGAACTCTCAGTATTACTAGGTTCAGCACCTGATGCCACACTCCACAATTCCGCGTGCACTAAGACAGATCGCATCTGTATGCTCCATGAGTCATAGTTATGCTCTTCCAATTTGTCTATTTGATATAGCGCACTCATTTTTTAAATGTTATATTTCTTGAGTCACCAAACGATTACTATTTCACAATACTTTGAACTTCTCCTATGAGCCTATATGCCCTGGGCCCATAACCTATTGAATAGATTATATATTCGCTGAAAAGGGAAGGGCTCAGTAGGAGTAAAGTAAAAGACAATAGTCGCGGACCGCCGTGCGTCTGTTCGCTTTAGAGTTTTATTGGAGACTGACACTTTTGCTATACATATTCTTTATGCTTACATTCGTATGCAACAGTGACAGATAACTTGTAGATAACATAAGATTATTATCTGCTTATATTAACATGCGTGCATTGGTACTTATGTTTGTATTGATTTTCAACACAATCTATGTATGTTACCTACTTTAGTTTAAAATCTTATACAATTCGGTCAATTCTAAGAAAAGTTATTAGCGAAGCAAATTCTCTCCAGTTGTACTGGAGCACCAAGTACGCTCTTCTTCCTTCTCTTTTTGCTTCTGCTATGGGCGCATATAACTCAGTGACGGAAGTTTGTCTGTCGGGCTTGCTCGAATTTAGCGTTCTCTCTTGTTTTTATAAATTTTTAATATGCATAAGATATGTATATCTTTTGTTTACTCTCTCCTTCCCTAGAATTTACATGTATGCAAGACTCCATAGCATTAACGATATAACATCGTCAGAGACCAACGTCCTATTCACAACATATTTCATCTAAAACTATTGATTACAATATTGGCCAGCTGTTCAGAACTGGATAAAATCGATAAAATAGATGCACGTGTTTTGAAAAGGGCATATGTGACCTATATAAGTAGTATGAGTAAGCAGCAGGGTATATAAGGTAAATTTTTATTTAACTTTTTCTTATTCCCGGACAATGAAATCGGTGTATATTCCATTTATTATTGCTATTGCCGTCATCGCAATCAGTGACTTCGTTTCGTGTCAGCGCATTCCTATTTGTCCCAGATGCAGCAGAGTCCTTGCCCCCATCTGTGCCGAACTAAATGTAGCAAGAAGAAGGACCCGTTGCACGTTCACCAACAGATGCCTTTTACGATTTACTAATTGCGCCAATGCCCAAGGTAAGTACTTAATGTTGACTTCCGGTAAAATATTGATTCTTATTGCCTAAAAAATATTATTAACTCATTTCAGATTGGCGTGAAATTCATCCAGTTGCCTGCAAGCTTCCCTCAACCCGATGCAGAGCACTGCAACGAACTTAATAAAATGCAGACAACTAATCGAAATGGTTTCTAATTAGGAATCAGATTAAATCGAAAATAAACATATACATATGTAAACACAAATTTATTAAAAATTAAGATTTTGTTGTTTTTATATTTGCAAGGTTTTGACAATTTACTAATGTAATATTTTAAAGGTAGTAGTAGGTAGGTATGTAGGTAATATACCTACCTGTTTTCTTCAATCTCTAGTTAAGGAATAAAATAATTAATTTCTTCAGTACTTAATTCACTTATACTTAAATCCATGTGACTACTGATGCTATTGGTTACATATTATAAAGGCTTTCGTCAATTTCTGATATATTCTTGAATATGATTTGGAAAGCAAACAAGTACATTGATATCCTAGATTTAAAATGGTTTGTAAAGCAAAATTAATATTACCTATAATGTTCTCTCTAGGGACCATCTTACTTCATTTTATTTTTTGATATACTTGACGCTGAGCGATGGAAGAACACTTTAAAAGAAAACTTATCAGTTAAGTAATTGAAGATCAACAACAACAAACAAATCTTAAGAATCGGATTTGTTGAGTGAATTTATTTATGCCCGATAAACAGATAGCAATATTACTATATTTTATAAAATATACATTATTATTTCCATAAGCTTATTTCTGACGAGATAATGTCAGCTTTATCGACTATATGCAGTTTTCGCTTGGTATCTCGCAATTACTTTCTTACGAATGCATTGTCATTGCAATTTGAAAGGAAGGCCTCATTACTTTCTGAATGCCACCCCCTTGTACCATTCCTGTCTCATATGATCTTGACACATTTTTTAGACATTCTTCGCCAGCAAAACCCTATTCAAAAGATTTCACTTGCTACCGAACTGTGTCAGGTGTTTTCTACGTATTTTCTAACCAAACTCTGTCCAACTATACAAGTAGACACCTTTCACGCATGCGTAAATGTTTGAGGTACCCCACTCCTATGTTCTCACAAAACCACAGCTTCGTCAAGAGGTAATGACACATCCGTTACTTGCGGCTGCGTTGTCAGCTGCCAAGTACCAAAGCCAACAGCTTTGCCCCCCTTTGCCAATTTAGCAGCGACAACATTTCAAGCGTAGCACCGCGTCGCATGTATGTCTTTTGTTGCCGGGGCTAATGATTAGCTCAAAGTTGTGCTGTCGTAGGTGTAGAGAATCGGCAGGCGGCGCATGTTGCCACTGCCACAACAGCAACGATGAAGATTTATGGCTGTCAGCATGCAGTTACGAGTATTGACAGCGAATGCTGCAGCACGCTGTCGACTGGCAAATATTTGCGGGCACACATAACCCAGTCAGCTATGTGCTCGTAAATGGTATCTATGTCAGCTTCCTTTGCATATTTTCTATTTGTACTTACAGCGTGCCACGGAACAGATTCACATTGTAGTCGTAGACGGATGAGCGACCCGGTCCGGCGAGCAGCAGCGCGCAGTCCGACCCATGAGACGTCTGAAGCTGCTCCCCAAAGTGATGATACTGGGCCTGTGCCTGCGCCTGCGAGGCGATCAGAATGGCCAGCAGAAATATTCTGTGAATGAAGCAAAGAATGAGAAACTGTTGAATTAAATGTTCGGCTTTTTTATCCATGCGAGTGTGGTAGACAACACGCCTTTGTGAGTGAAGTAAATACGCCTCGAGGCGCGCATGCGCGCATTAATCAAAAGCTGGCCCCCGGCCAGGGTAGACATCAGCGCTGCTACAACAACTACGGCAGCAGCAGCTGCTGTCGAATAGCTCCTGATTGAATGTTTCAACTGCATTGAGTTTGAGTTTTTTCTTTGCTTTGTTTTCGTTTTGTATTTATTGGTTTGGTCTGTCTGGTCGGGTCCATTGTCTTTGCTGGCTGCTCTTACATGACAGCTGGCAACCTTGCTTTTATTTTCGCCTTAAATGCCCACAAATTTATGAGTCTTGTGGCCGTGTTAATCGCTTGTTAGCTTTTGTCGCCTGCCACTCTTTTTGTTTTTTGGCCTGCCAGCACCAAGTCGCTCAAAATATAAAAACGAACTCGTATTTTGTTCGATCTTTTGTTTGTGGCTTTATTGAGCTTTTAATAATTATTTATTGTTATTGATTTTCTATGGCGCACAGTGAAAGTGTTTTCCTTTTGTTGCAATATCTTTTCAGTTGTGCTTGTGTTTGCCTTTACCTTGACGGTTTCTTCCTACACTTTATTTATGGCTTGCATTGTTACTTTTGATTAAAGAGCTTTTCGCGTAGACCCAAAGGGCAATGCTACCAGGGCGCTTATGTAAATCCTTTCACTTTCAGCCTGACATTCAACAATTCGCTAAGGGCCTTTGTAGCTACAGACAGACTTTCTTTCTTCAAATGCGATACATAGTCCGCTCATATCGTATTACACAGTTGCAAGAGTGCACTCTCGTCTTACATGCTCGAAGTAGAGCTGCGATATTAGCTTCACACTTCAGGTCGCGGCCAATGCAGTGCTTAAAATTTAACGGCCCCTTAAAAGTAACGACCCCTTCTCAGTTGCCAAAAACAACTGACAAATGCATGTGGTTCAAGGTTGTGCATAAATTTTGTTTGCAACTAAGTTATGAGCTGACCATTTAACGGCAATTGCGTAAATCAAACAAAGCGTGCGACTCGCTTGATTGAAACGCTAACAAAGTGCACGCTTAGTTCATTAGATCAGTCGCATATAGCGAGTGACGCCCATGACAAGGCAATTAGAACGCATGCGCCCACACTTCGTATGCAACACGCACGGGGGCCAGAGCCCAGTGGCCGAACGTCCAAGTGTCCACGAATTGGTATTTCAAGTGCCTTGCCAAGTGGCTTGGACTTTTAATTCGCTTTCGACAAAGCGACCACGCCTTTGGCATGCGCGCATACAAAACGAACTCAAGCCCAAGACAAGCAGCGTGGCCAAATTGAATGTGGGCCAATATCTGGTGCGGCCTATAGAGCCGTATAGGCCGTATAGCAGTACATATATTCGTATTAGCCACGCTCGGTTGCTGGGGCTGCGCTGTGACTGCTGCGTATGTCAATTAATTGTTGCTCGCCTTTGGGGCGACAACTTTGTGAAAGGCAGCAGCCATGCGTCCTTCTGGCCGCAGGCAGTGCCAAAACAATTTATGCACGCAGTCGACGATATACACGCAAAGCTTTACACCTGTCTGCAAGAGCCAATTAATTTTTGCAAACTACTTTTACATAAAGCTGGGCCTCTGAGCGCTTGGCTTATCAAATGCAAAGGAATTTGCATGACATCAAGATCTTGAGGTTGCTGCTTTGACTGTTTGTGGCTTCGCAAGAGATACCTTTATTTTGCAGATTGGTATTTTTATTATATAATGAAAGCAATTAAATTTGAACAATAATTACTTATGTATTTAAGAGATTTGTGTTGCCAAAAATAAGGAAGAGAATAAATATCTCATTCATAAAACAAGTAGAGAAGCTAAAGTAAGACGGGTACCCCGACTTTGGAATACTCTTTACATATGTGTAGAATAATGATGCATGTATGTGTGTGTTTGTGTGTGTCTGTGTATGTCTCCTGTGCCTGAGCAGAGCAAAAACAACAACAACAGCTGCGGGCACTTCTTGGTCTTATGTACATATATGGCTATAACTTCCTGTTAAATCGGCCTATCATTTTGAAACTGGGCCTTTGGACTTATGTATAATGACAAACTGGAGGTATTTGCCAAGTTTGAGTTCGAAATTCCTAGAATTACGGGAGTTGCGATTTGCGGAGGAGAGGGGGGGAGGAAGAGAATTTCCTACGTATTCACAAAAGGCATCTGGGACTAAAATTTTGTGTCCATAGGTCTTATAGTCTCCGACCTATAGGCGATAATACGAATGGAAAATCGGGAAAATGCCCATAGGGGGGAGGGGGGGGGGGGGGGGGGGAATGGTGGAAAATCCAAAAAATAAAACAAACTCTTTGTGCAAAATTTGGTGTCTCTATCTCTTATAGTCTCTGAGATCCAGGTGTTCATACGGACAGACGGACGGACAGACGGACGGACAGACTGACAGACGGACGGACAGACGGGGCTAGATCGAGTCGTCTTGTCACGCTGATCAAGAATATATATACTTTGTGGGGTCTGCCACGCCCCGTTCTGCCTGTTACATTTTTCAGCTCGCGCAAACCTAACATACTTGTACTATTGTACATTTCATGTACAGAATATAAATAGGATATTTCTGGAATGAAGAATGAATATTGTCAAAAAACAACAATAATATGTGTCTTTAGATTTTTTAAGTCCCCTCACAGCATCCTATTACTAAGATATTAATTTTCCAAGTTCTTTTCCAAATACTTAATAAGCCAACATGCTTATTATGATTATTATACGCAACTCAATTTATATAAACCTTATATATTCGTTTGATTTATACAAAATCTTGGTTGTGTGTTAAGTAATAAAAAACTGCAGGAAGACTAGAATAACTAAACGTTTCTTTGCATCTTGTGGCCCACAGTAATATTCACGTTTTTACATTTATTTTAAATTGATTTTCATACGGTATCTCTTTATGGAGAATCAATTATTTAGTTAATAATAAAAAGCTAACACCGGCTATTAATCGAACACAATGATGACACACAAAAGCACGACTGCCGAGCACTGCACACATTTGGTAATTGGGTGAGTTTATTTTAATATGATTTGGCTTACAATGCCGTCAAAAAATATTCGACATACATGCTGTATGCACACCCAGCAGCCAGACCTTTTGGTCGTGCCGGGCCATGCATAACTAACGAACTGCGACCACAATCCATAAACAATATCTTTGGACCCACTTCTGGCAAGTTGCGGCGCCCTGCCGTGCAGCCGTCGCAGAGCAGACGCTCAAATTGCATATTTGGCTTTCAACATGGTCGAGATAAGTCCAATTATAACTGCGGAATATACGGCTATTTCTCGTGGCATGGCTCTGGTTGCCTTTGTGCAATGCGAAGTGATGCCACTTCACTCGACACGACGCTTCGGTGAAATTTGGCGGCTAATTTGGGCATCTGGTATTAAAAGCGCGTTGACATTTGCTTGGAACATAATCTTAAAGACTATACGACATGCAGTTGCTTTTGTTCATTGTTTGGCGACGAGGCATAAAGCTGCTGATTTGTATCGCCAGCCAGCTAGCTACTTATGTCATCTGCCTGTCTGCCTACCCTGTAATACTGTAGAGAAGGGCGTGCCAAGTGCATAGGACGACTATTGTTCAGTTTGTGTTTTTTCCCCTTTTTGCTGACGCTGTTTGCCACATCGCTCGCATTGTCTGCAACAGTTCATTTCATATACATAGGTGGTGGCATGTAAATAGCTTTTCTTGGATGGCTGACTGGTCGTTGCGCTTCTTTGTAAACAGCCTCATCAGCATCGACGTCATCAAATCCATAGTGTTGAAATATATCGGGCCATGCAGTGCACTTAATTAATATGAATTTATGAGTTAGGCATTTCAGTTTTAATATGCCTTGCAAAATCGACGAAGCTTCGCATCATGCTCTAAGGTCATTATATAGTATACCTGAATACACTCAGCAGAAAATGTGAACTTATTAAGTTATTCCAAATTAATTTCAAATATAACATACATTTTATTGCTGCAGATGCATTCATTTCCAAACAGCTTAGTTTTTTAAAATATTAAATAAATAAACCCAAAACATAGTGTAGTAAAAAGTGCAAGCATCGTTAGCTCAAATCTCGCAACATCGACGTTTTCTGTTGTAGCGATATACGATATGACGTCATATTAGCATTTATGCACTTTGTTGTTTTCCAAGTGTGTACAAAACACATTAGTGCCTGCTTGCTGTTTTAATTGTCGTACAACTGAACGATTAGTTTTTCACAATTTTCGCCGGCTCGCCGTACCTGGCAATGTTTAATTGATTCTCGCTTTAAGTAGTAGCGATTCAAAGGCAGCCGGAGACAGAGCACCTGTCTTAACATCCGCTTGGCATTTGAAATGTGGTCAGAAGCTGTTACACTTACAGCCCACTGGCAACTGCCAGTGCCGAGCAGTTGCAACATCGCACGGCATCAAGTGCATAAACGTACGCAAGAGACGAAAATCAAATCAATAGCGCACACTCGGCGTATGCTTAATAATTCGAAACGATTGCCACATAGTGTGGCACAAATGTGTATTTATGTGGCATTAATGTTGTTTTTATGGAGCCATAAATTGGGCCCCATTTGGGCCGCATTTACGAGGAGCAGCGGCTATGATAAGCTGCAGCAGCCAAATGCTCATACTTGTAGAAATACTTATATCGCGCAAACATCTACAAGATACATCTAGCATGTGAAGGGTTGATGTTGATATATCACCCATAGTCCCATAGCCGCAATACACGCGACTGGCAATGTGCAAGCAACTGGCTGGCAGGTGCATGCCAACGAGCCTAAGTGTTGGCGCGATAAGCATCGGACAAGGCTTTCGTGCATTTTATAAGCAAAGGCGTCTAGGGTATCCACCGACTGTGCTGAATGAAATAGAATGCGAGCAGCTGCCAGGCTTCACATGTGACCCAGTCGCGCTGATTTTTATCGCCGACTAGGCACGGAGACAGGCACGCATTCAATCTTAGTCGCGTTGCGCATACGCCGTGTGGTGCGTGATAAGTGCACGAAAAATAGTTCTCACATTTTTTGCCGCCTTAACGGCTTATTAATGAAGGCGGCAACAATTTGCTGCCCACTAGCCGTTGATTTATATTAGCCGAGTGGCTACTAATTGCATACAAATTGAAACGCCAACCGCTGCAGTTTCAATGCCATATTATTAGCCAAAATGATTGGGCATCATGAAAAGCGGCAAGTGCAGCTTTTGGCCAGTCTCAGTCCCAGCCTCTGCCGAATATTGCATGCATATACAGATAAATCAAATTTAGCGGCAAAGCAACTTTGCGCTCGATGCTGATTTTTATTTTGATTTGTTTTTTCTTCTATTCAAGATTTCAACAACCGAACTGCCTTGACTTTCTTGGCCAAGCAGCAAGCAAAATCCGACAGATAGCCAGCCAACGAATCAACAAGTCAGAAAGACAGCCAGCCAAGCTGTCGGCTTCTGGGTCCCACAAAGTATCCTCTCCACTTCTGCGCACATCAGCGACTTTGTGCACAAGTCGATGGTCGATTGCTGATTACTTACGACGACACCTTTCACGAAAAGCTGCGTGTTTTCTTCGCGCATTTGCCCGCTTTTTTATTCCCAATTCAAAAATGCCAAATTGTTTGGTGTTTGCTTTGCACGCGCAACATTAGATGACCACTGTTGGCACATCGTCGAGTATTCGATGATGCAATCGCCACTCCACTTGCCTACAAATGAGCGAGTGATTATCGACTCTTGCGTAGGCTAGTTATAACTCAGTGCAGTTGGCACACTTTATTTAAATAGTTTTCCAAAAATTGTCTGTTGCATGAGTCTAGTTGTATTGCACTTGCTGCGGCAGCGGCAGCGGCAGCTTATGTGTCCCTGCTTATGTCTACAACATGCTACATAGTTTTGCTCTTAGTTGCTGCAACAGCCTCAGACCACATAATTTTGACGAGCGCGCATAAAAAACAGACTGCACGCTATTTGGGTTAGTGTGGCTCTCACGATTTATTGCTGTTGTTGTTGCTCGGCGTCGCTTCATTCACTTTGTTGTTATAGTTGTTGCTGTTGTTACTTTTGTTGACTGACTGCCGACAACTTCTGCATTTTAATTAAGCCTTCAGGCTAAGTTTGCGTACAAAAAAAAAACAATTTCACTTTCTCACGCTTATAGGAACAGCAAAGGTTCAGGTTTACTAACACATATCCATATCGATGTAGGTGGATATCGAAAGAGTTTATTGTCGCTCATTCAATTAAAAGCCGACTCGGCAATCAGGTAAAATACGTTAATCTATTAGACTGAGATAGGCAAATTATTTGCACGTGGAAAAATGTCAAGTCTATTGCAATAGAAAACAATCCTTTTGTACAAAAAAGTTGAAGGTTAAATGACTGTTTCCTTAGCTAGTTAACAAGAAGGCCTTATTTATTAGAACCTTTAGTAGAACACTGTACAAATTAACTTAGTTAAATCAAGCTGCACACTTTTATTTAAAACAAAATTTTTTCAAACAAATCGAACATTGGCAAAGCAACAGGTTCATCATTATTTCCTATTGAATTTTCCGATCACAATTAATAAACTAAAATGTATAGAGGTACTAATAGCTCTTTTTCTTCCGCAAAGTTTACATCCTGCATTTAGACCCAGCTATGTGCTCATCCAATAAATTATTAATTAAATTATCAAACACTTGTAAGATATTTGCGAATCGTATTATTCTTATTTGAAAAATCCACACCAGACTCCTAATCCAACGGGTTTGCTAAGCTGATCAACAGAAATCAAAGAATAGGAGTGCTTAGACGATTCTATATATTTTTTTACAATATATACATACGTGTTAAATTAGCAATAAAACTTGAGATCAAAAAGAATGGTTTTATTTCAAATTTATAGTTTGAAATTTATATCTCACACATAGTTCCTTATTTAATTAGTCGGTTGCTCCTGTCTATTATTAGAAGCTTTAATAACTTTCCTTAATTAAATGTAACAATGTTATCATTGTCTTCATAAATCTTCAACAAAAACACAATCTCAGGCACGTATTTTTGGGAAAATTTAGCAAACAGTCCTTAACGAAGCAAAACATACAATTATAAAAGTGATGTAAAATGCAAGGTACCTATTATCTTTTTTAAAAGTGAATTTGTTCCGCAAACTGTTGTTGTGGTATAGTAGTCGTACTCATGAATATGCAATTTGTGGTTGATAACTCATTGAAAAGTAACAAATGAATGCATTCACACTACACCAATTGTGAACATCTTCCCATTAGCGCTTATTGTAATGTAATGTATGTTGGCTGTTGGTTGCCGTTGGCCCTCAGCCTCAGGCCAGCTAAGCCTCGAAAAGGGCAAATAATTCATTAGACAGGCATGCGAAAATGTGTTCAATTACTCAATCATCTGGCCAACCAACTGACAGACCGGCCATTTATTGAGGACTTATTATGATCCATGCTTGTTCAACTTTCTTTTGTTACCAAATAAATTCAATGATGTACAAAAAACGCGCAAAATTTAAAAAAAAAAAAACTAATTAAAGAAAAATAGAAAACAAATTCGGACCAAAAAAAAACGGGGTCGTGGGTAGCTGACGTATTGCTGTTGTTGTTTTTTTGTTTTGCTTTTTTTTTTTTTAAAGTGAAACGATTTAAAGTAATTTGACTTTATGTAGCACATTATGGCGCATCATCTTTGAGAAACTGTTGGCGCATCGCACAGATAAGCGCAAAGCCCAAAAGTGAATGTTGTGTATTGACCAACGTTCACTTTGTGAAAAAATTTAAAAATCGAGCAGCCAGACAAGTACTTCAAGTTGTTACAATAATGAAAAATAAATTGTTTTAATATATAGGTACATACATATATATTTGTTGTTTTTTTTTTTTATTTTGTGCCACCGTCGTTAAATAAGAAACCGTCACGTGGTTTGTTGCCTAAGTCTTTTGATTTGCGGCTGCTGCTGCAAGATTACATGTAATTGTAGCAAACACATTGAGCGCGCATTATGTAGACAGAAATAGACGTACGTATGACCAAAAACAACAAAATCCACAATACTGCCACAATTCATGGCTGTCGTCTTATGTCTGTGAATTAATCACGTGAACCTTGTAAGACATTTTATATAACAGAAAGCGAAGCGAAGTGGCGTCTTTTCGCTGTCAGGCAGTCTTTGTTTTAGTTACCTGCGAATCCAATCCAGCTCATATAAGTATGTACATATACAAAATAAATGATATTTACAAATCACACAAGCAAACACACATACAATACTTACTCGTATATTGTCAATCCTATATGGCTCGCATTCAAAGTAGTTGCCTCATTAATAGGCTATACAGCTCGCTCGGCGTATTCGCATTCAACTTATCGGTACCCCTCGATCTGCACTCACGATCGCCCCAAAATGTGCGTGCCCGCTTTCCAATTTTGCACCCGACAATCGACAGACTTTACTGATTTACGAGGTACGACCAATGTAAGGTGCAACGAGGAGTACAAAGCGCATGCAAATTGGCAGCAGAGACAGTACCACCAATCTGATGTGCCACAGCAGCACCACCACTAGCAGTGGCAGCAGAGGCAGTGGCAGCCTTGACACAAATTCACGCTGCTCAGTCACCACCATCTAGATGTCTTCCGCCTTGCTGGCCAAAAGTTGTTCAGCCCGTTGCCATTTCACTCGCAATCCACAACTACAATTATGTCTTCATTTTATAACATTTACCCAAACCGGATTTCTAGCGTCTGTCCAGACAATCGAGGCGGTCCAGTCCAGTCTGCCGGTCACGCGGCAGATGCAGCCAAAGGCGGCACGGCCAAATGCTTGGGGCACACTCACATCAACAACTGGAGCTAAGCTCAGGCTCTGGCAGTGGCAATTGTAGCAGGAAATCAACAAAAGTCAACTTGTTATTTCTGTTTTGCTTGTCGTCTTCTACTTTTAAGGAGAAAGTAAAATACCCAGACAATTGTACTCGTACATGGCCACAACTGCAGCCGGTTGAACATGAAGTTCAATTCAAACAGGCATCACCAGAGCCAAACATTTTCAGCAATTATGTAACAGACGAAATGAACTGCATTGGGCACGAAATGTTAATGACCTCGTTAACACCCCTCCAAGTTCTCAATTGCTCACTCGTTCTCTGCACAGCTTATAACTTTATTTTATGACAGACTAACAAAACAAATCAGCGAATGGGCGACCCCATAGACCTCACACAACTAACAACTAAGCGGTAGTTTCAGACCCGCAGCTATCGGTTGGCCGATCGACGATTGCTGACTTCCATGTTTATGCTTATTGCATCCGTTATTGAGGTGTGAATGCTGCCGTCTACCGCTAAAAGCTTTCAGCAACAGACAAAGTTGCTTTTGTTGTTAGCAGAACAACCAGTTCGCCAATTGCCATAAACCTGGCCTGTACTCGTAAATCAACCGACCCAGCCCAGGACAGGCTAGTTAATAGTTAAGCAGTCTGCCCGGAATTGTCATGATTCGACATCGCTGCAACGCCCCACGCCCCTGGCCTTGAACAACTGCAAAGCTGCCGCAGATCTGCTTAGCAATTATGCCAAAGCCACATCATTGTCAATACCGAGCACCGTGACGATCCTAGGCAGTGCATTGTTGCTTCTGATTTAGTTTTGGGTGCGAAGCAAAATCTAAACAAAGCAGAGTTCCTGGTTTCCAAAGTTTCCGTTCACAACATTTTCTTTTATACGCTCTATTGCTTTTGGTTAAACACGCGATGCTAATTTGTACTATACAAGTATATTGCCGAAAAATAAAAGCAGTTTTCCTTCATATATTATAAATAATAAACAAGTAGAACATGAGAGTCGCGCGAGCCCAACTTTTTATACTCTGTACCTGCTTCTGTCTTCCTCAACCAGGGTCAATTAATATTCTAAGACTTGCTGCATCATCCGATTACAATAAAACTTTGGACAATAGTAAACTAAGAAATCTTAATAAACAAAAATGCTTATAGCGAATGTTCCTATGTAGATGGGCTTGAAAACAAAGAAATTTCAGTTCATCCACTGCATCGGCATCTCAACCAAACCTTTATAATGGAAATCTTTATCAGTATTATTTGGTTCATATTTTTGTTAATCCACACATTAATATGTGTTCGGGATCCAAATCGATTCAGTAGATATTGGTGCTCCATACATTTTCTAAGAATTTATGGAATTGACTTTATGTTGTTGCTCGGAAGAATTGTATTAAACAAAAATCTATGTTTTCTCAAAGTGTACACATTAATTGCAATCCCTTTCGCTTTAAGGCTTTGGCACTTTTCTTCTCCGATCAATTTAAGCAATCGTCTCTACCATAACCTAATGGAATTTTTTTGTAGCTTATTTCAAAGTACACAGCTGTGCAAGTCTTGAGCAGTTGCATCAAATGCTAATTGATTATTCATAATTAAAAGCAGCACTCTTTTCATTCTGACTTCCGCAAATGTTAGATAACATCACATAAAACTAAGTTTCATTGTTTAATGAGCTTGTTATAATATCGTTATTATTAATTTCAATCATGAAATAGAATTAAATGTTGTAATAAATACTCATTAAAGCGAACACAGCATAAATTTAATAACTTAGCGTTTTCCGGGCTAAGCTCACTACAAATTTTTTCTTGCTTCTTAAAAGATTAAAGAAAGAATTTAAAAACTTAATTGACTTTGAAAACGAAACTAGCGTCAGTTTTAAAATCTATTTGGGGTGTGAATGTTTGAGATTTGGACGTTTATAAATCAAGCGCCGGAAGCTGTGATAAGCTGCTTAAGCACACGCCAAGAGCGTGACCTAAACGCTCATTAATACTGCCACTGAACTACGAGCCTGCTGAGCAAAGCTTAGGCTTAGACGGCAACACAGATTGCGGCTATAAGCTGTCTTAGCTTGCCTTCGATGATTTGCTTTGCAGTTAATTATAGACAGTAACACGATCGTTAACATTTGTTTGTCTTGGCCAGAGGCCAGCACGTGGCCAGAGAAAGTGGCAAGATGTGTTTATAGACAATTATAAAGAGTTGCATGCGATTGCCCAATGCCTTTGCAGGAAGGCCATAAAAGCGCAGCAAAGAAATGTTTAGTATGTGGCAACATGCTACGGCAATTTCTAGCTAAATACAACCTGAATATAAATTAAATAATCAAGCCACAAATATGGCGCAGAAGAGCCGTACAATAAAAAAACAAGCACGGTCAGTGGAAAAGAACGCACAAAAATTTCTGTGTCAGCGCACACCTTTTAGGCAGACGCCAAGTCAGAGTCCAAGAAGTACGAGTCACGATACATACACAAAAATTGGTGAAATGCCAACAGAAAGTTGTCATAACGTGAAGAACCAAGAACCCAGATAGAAATTACATAAACCAACAAGAACCAGTTGGTAGCGTTTTATGGCACCTGCCACAAACCCACACACACACATGCATGCATGTTGTGTCAATAAAGCTGAAATTCAACGGGTGGGCTTAAATTAACTTAAAAAATGTAAAGACATAGCGGCACTTTGTGCACAAAGAGACCAAAATCATTTGTCGCCGGACCAAAAAATAGGCAGTGGGCAAAAATGAAAACGAAAATGAAAATGCAGCTCATTAGCGTGGCTGAGAAATGAACAAATGTACAAAAAAAACAAATGGAATGAGCAAAATTGCCAAGCAACATACCTTATAATCATTTTGTTGACGTTGCACGTTGCCACTTGAACGTTGGCCGCTGCAATCGTTTTGGCTGCTGAGTCTCTGGCAGTGTTAATGACTTCTTTAAATGCGTTTTTGCGAATATTTTCGCGCGCACACACTAACACACACTCTCGGATAAACACACAGACAAACAGGCACTAACAGCCACAAATTAATCCAATTATGGCCGTTCCAAAGTAGAGCAAAACAGCGCGACTTCGAATTTGTCGGCTTCTTCGTCTGCGGCGTGGGTTAATGGCCCGAAAAGTCGGACGATGACAGCAACCGTAACTTGTTGTTAGTTTTAATGATAATTTTCAACTTGGCCTCAATTATTGCGGCCTGTCAACTGGCCAGAGTGCAACAGTAAGGTAGCTCAAGAGTTCATAGAAGTCACGTCGAGCCCGCTGCCTGAGTCTTTCGTATTGGAACGCTCCTTCTGCACTTCACTTTTTCATTGCTTTCCCGATATTTTTGAAATTTGTAGAAAATAAATGTAAAATTTCACTCTTTGTCACTTTACTTAAATCGAATTTTTTGTCAACTCTTTACTGCACTTGTTGGCAGTGACGCTTCCTGCTTCACACAGACACATGAACACAAAGGCTATTATCTTTCAAGTAAACACTCGGTGTACTAGTACCGTTAGCCGCATGCACAACCGCCTCGGAGTGTGTCCAACAATTAACTGAACACTGCGACTCAATGCTGCCACAGAAAAACCAAAAAACTTGCCGGCTTTACAGCTGCGACGCAGCAGCGCCAGTCTCCCATTTAGCTCGTTCTCAACGGCTTTGGTTATCAGTACGGTGGCCACTAACGGCACCGACCTGGCTGAGCCGAGAAGCGAAGAGGAGAAGGTGTTTAATGTTGAGTATGCTTTGCGTGATCATCGGGTTTCGAGTAAAACTTTGAGTGCCTTTTGCATTGGATTCGAGTGGTTGTGGTGAGGTGCGCTTGCTACTGGTGTGGTGAGTAATGACAGGTTTGTGTCTTAAGTCTTTTGTTTGGCCCTGTTCACAGCTATTTAAGAAATCCGATTGCAATTTAGGATAAACAAATATTAAAGCGAAATGCTTAATGTAAGTGTATTTTCTTACGATTTAAATGTTGACAATTTCATAAAAATTTTACTGAGAGTTGGAAGCGAAAATCACATACATAGCATAAACTAATTAAATAGATAATTTGTTCACTTTAAAAATCACCCTTTATTATAATTCAAGAAAATTAATTCTAGTTTTGAGAAAGCTTCTTTCTAAAAACAAGTGTTATTTGTTTATTAAGTACAGCCCCCCTGGGAAATAAGAAAGCATTTTCTAAATTTTTTAAGAATAATTATTAATTATCGATGTTTCCAGACTGAAGTTATTGAAAATATTGTACTAGTATTAAAATAGTATACCATATGTATGTATATGAATTGTAACTACTTTCTCTGTTAATAAATAAGCCTTCTTTGTCCCCTGGTTTTGGACTTTCTATTATATATTACATATCTCGCATCCAAGATTTAAAACGATCTATGGCATGAATCAATCGCAGAACAATTATACATATTTTATAAGTTTTAAATTTGTTTTTTACAGAATGGCTTATAGAATGAATTATTTTATTAAAAGGGCTCATATTATAAAATATAAGCCTCTTTAAAAGTAGGGCTCGTTGCAAGGGCAAAGGTAGGGGTGGGCAGGGGGGCCGTTGCCGCCCCTTCAAAAAAATGTTCCATACAAAGTCGACCACACGTTCATTATTATAACGCACTATTTCGCCTTAGTATGGAACTGAGTTGGATTTGTTAAAGTTTCTTCATTGATCATATGCATAAAATATTTTTCAAATTATTCAATCAAAATTTTAATTTTTTTTTTACATTCTACATATATACTCCAATTTTGTTCAAAAATCTATATTAATGATCGATATATAGATTTAAGACTCGTATTTATCTGCAAGAAGAGACAAATTTGATCGCAAAATAAGATTAAAATGTAATACACTGTCCCGCAAGATAAACACACACCAATTACACACTTGTACATAATTACTAATATCTTGGCCATTTACTTTAGGCCAGATAAGTCACACATTTGCTTGGGCCATGTCCACGTCCGTGGTTAGCAGAGCAAAATATCACATTAAACCAATTAATTTAATTTGTCAAGCCGCGCACAGCTCTGCAGGCCAGATCCAAGTGCCCACTGGCATAAACCAAAATGCACACTATAAAAATAAAATGAAAAAACTGAAAAAAAATTGCTTGCAAAAAGTCAAAAAGCATTGGAATAGAAATTAATTTTATTTAAGCACCAACGCAAATGATTTTGCTGCCTTATTTTCCATATCGATTTGTTGGCCTTTGGCTTTGTTGGGCTTGACAATCGGAGCACTGAATGCCGAAGTTGCAACGCATAAAGTTGTGCAACCGCTAAGCTCGGCTCCGTAGCAACAACAGCAAAAAAAAGCAGCAACAACAGCCGTTTCGATAACTACAATATATGACAACGACGGCCACGCATTTTGAAAAGTTGTCTTGTTGCGTTTATGTTCTTTTATTTAAGCCACAAATCTGGCCGATGTTGTTTCTGTTTTTTTTTTTCCTTTTTTTGCAGCACTACCAAAAACTTTGTTTATCAACCAGTCCAAGTCTGACATTAGCGCAACG
The DNA here is from genome assembly GCF_003285725.1 of Scaptodrosophila lebanonensis. NCBI lineage: Eukaryota > Metazoa > Arthropoda > Insecta > Diptera > Drosophilidae > Scaptodrosophila > Scaptodrosophila lebanonensis. Next base: position 16,644,420 of record NW_022060538.1, read on the forward strand.
CATTGACGTTTTGCTCCTTTTTGCTCGGTTTCTTGAACAAGCTATTAATTTTTAATGGCGTGTGACATTTTTGTTTACGCATTGCTCCAATGTAGAGCAAAACATTAGCATGGTGCGTATTAAATTTAATTTTTTACTTGTCATTGAGCCTCTTGATGGTGCTTTAATTGATATTTACCGCAAAGAATTTCGTTTTAATGGAGCAGCGAGGCGAGCGTAATAAAGTCATAAAGCCATGTACCTAACAAAAAGCTGACTGATTTGCAAGCGAGCAATTTTTTAATTGCGAACGCGCCTACAACTCGAGGGGGCACTAACCACTTGATTAGACCAACTAAGCTAACTAAGCCACAAATGGCTGAGAGACGCATAAAGGCAATTTAATTAAGTAAGAGACTGCATACAGCTGCTCTGAGGCCTGTTGCATAGCTCGTTGTTGCTGTTGCCGTTACCATCGCAGACAACCTTGCCAGCATTCTTTACATGTTCAAGATTTTTAGCAACGCACTGTATGTGGGACTTGTTGTTGCAGGCACTGCCGTTGTTGTTGCTGCTGCTGCTGTTGACTTCAAAGCGCTCACCTTTCAAAATCTTGCGAAACGTCAATTTTTAGCACAAAGTTATTTGTTATTGATTGAAGCGATTGAGCAATTGCTTGATATGTATTGATTTGCTGGCTACACAATTGTCAAATAGGTGCTCAAAATTATGGACCAAAAAAAAGTAAAAAAAAAACGGCCATAAGCATTTTTAATTAAAATTAAAACGCCTTAGATCGAATCGACAGCAGCCACTACGTCGCATGTCTGGCGCGAATTGCTAACACGCTTGTTGTCTGCCAGCTGGGCATTATCGTACAGACATATATGCATGAGTCACGGTGCCCATGGGGCGTATACGTCACGTGTTCGTGCACTTGGTTAAGGCGCTTAAGATCCGAGTAACTCAATAAAATGCGTACACCCAAAGAAAAGTATCATATATTAAAATAAAATGATTATAGTAATGACTATTATTATTTTGATGGTAAAGGTACTTACATATATGATCATTATGATAAAGACAAGTTTCTATGTGACCGAGAGCTCTTGATAATAACTAGGGTCAGCAAATCTTCAGAGTTTTCTTATTACCCTCATTTACCCTCATTATTTTATATATGAACATCGTTTTCATACTCTGTACATGAAATGTACAGAAGTATATTAGGTTTGCGGGAGCTGAAAAATGTAACAGGCAGAAGGAGGCGTGGCAGACCCCACAAAGTATATATATTCTTGATCAGCGTGACAAGACGAGTCGATTTAGCCCTGTCTGTCTGTCTGTCCGTCCGTATGAACACCTGGATCTCAGAGACTATAAGAGATAGAGACACCAAATTTTGCACAAAGATGCCTTATGTGTGTATTCTATACCACTTCTCCCCTATGGGGGTTTTCCCGATTTTCCATTCTTATAATCGCCTATATCTCAGAGACTATAAGACCTAAGAACACCAAATTTTAGTCCAAGATGCCTTATGTGAATACGCAGAAAATGTGTATTTTGGAATTTACGTCTCTCCCCCCTCTCCCCCGCAAATCGTAACTCCCGTAATTCTTGGAATTTTGAACTCAAACAAATACCTCCATTTAGTTATTATAAGTCCAAATGCCAAGTTTCATCATGATAGGCCGATTAAACAGGAAGTTATAGAAGTTGTTACTGCTTTGCTCAGGCACACGAGACATACACACACAAATACACACATCCACTCATAATTATTCTACACATATGTACAGAGTATTTCAAAGTCGGGATACCCGACTTTAGCTTCTCTACTTGTTTTTTTTTTTAATTTTTTTATTTTCTACTTGTATAATTATTGTAAACATATGTACAGAGTATTTCAAAGTCGGGACACCCGACTTTAGCTTTTTTACTTGTTTGTTTATTTTTCTTGAGAACATTTTCATTTATAAACTTTGCAAATTGCCTCACCATACCCTAAAGTTATATCATAACACCATAGGGACGATCTATGCGAAAATCAATCGTAATAAACGTTTCTGTTTATTTCCGTACCGTAACTATTCGGTACTTTACGATTAAGTTTTTATTTTAGCCTCAAACAATGTTTTTTTAGTAAATGACTGTAGCGTTCGTTCTTCACGTTTTATCATTTTTATTATTGTAATTACAGTTCGTTTTTTTTTTCTTTAAGTGTATTCATTTGAAATCAGTCACACTTACAGCATTTACTTTTTATTTTTACGCAATTTTTGGGGCGTGTAGGAACAATTTGATATTTGTTTACCTAATTTTGGCGCGTCATGATATTGCACTTATCGAAGTGCCATTCGCTTGGCTATTTCTTGGACAATTGAAATTGTAATTTGCGTTTATTGTTGCATGTGGCCAAGCAAAACGTGACCCTGAGCCATATCGAGGTGGTTTTTTCTTTTCTTTTTTCGCACGGAGGTCGCCTGATAATTGGCTCATAACCACACATTTCGTGGCTTTTATATTTTTCTTTTAATTTTTGATTAGGTACCCGGCACCAAAACTCTCACACAGATATCGCCTAATGAAGTCTTCTATATGCCAATTAAGGCATAGGCGACTAGTAATGAGACTTATAATCCATATCTATATTTAAAGAGGTACGGCTACTTATGGCACCAAAGAGCGTAGTGGTCAGACCCACTCATGTTTAATGCAGTAACTTTTGACCAAATCTTTAGACATTTTTCGTTTGAATCGTGCTTTAAGTCATAACATGGCATTATAACAAGAAATGACATGAGCGAAAAGTTCATTAAGAAAACCATTGTTGTACCAACAACAAATGCAACCAAAAGACTTTACAAGACAACCAAAATACGACGTGTTATGAATCCGGCGTTGAACCGGCCAGTACGCGAATTAAGTTCAAGCTGGTTTTTGCGGTATACGAGTATAGTAATGTATTATAGTTCTGCTTTACAATTTTCATCATATATTAATAACATTCCTCTTTCTAAGTCAAAACATTGCAAATTAATATGAATTTATGCGCGAGAGTAGTGGGTCAACATTCACAATTCCAAACAATTTAGTGGACACCAATGGGGTTGAGGATCTGGGCCTTAAGGTGATGGCAATGCTGAGCTGTGGTCGGCTCGAGAGCTGCAAGTATAGAAAGATTAGCGAAGAGTTGCCAAGGGCGAGTTTGCTTTACTTACACAGCTGGTTACGGCTACGACGGCGGCAGTTTTCCTTATTCAAGCTGCATTGTCCATTGAGCTGGAAGCACTGGCGGCCATCCGTAGCAAGAAAGTTGTGCCGAGAGAGCGGGCAATGGATGGCATTGCAGTCTGCCACATTCTGACCAGGCGACAGGGTGGCACCTGATGAGATAAGCCGTGCTGGTTGGCGCCGAGCCTGATTGCCGAGAAGCTGACGACCTGGTTGATTTAGGACAACCTGATGTCTTGGCTGGTTAACCACAACTTGGTGGCTCGGCTGGTTCAGTACAATCTGGTTATTCGGTTTGTTGAGTACGATCTGCTGACCGGGGCGATTATTCACAAGCTGCTGATCAGCAATTCCAACTGACGAGATGACACGACCAGGCTGCGACTCCACAGCTCCAACGACACCACCAACATACTGTTGTCCATTGTTATAAGGCACGCCTGGATTCGCCACAGCACCATAAACGAGACAACTGAGGACGACAAAATATTTCACAGCCATTTTCAAAATCTCCTAATGAATATTTGGTATGGTTATTTGAGAAAATGTGTGTAAGTTGTTCGGGAGACAACTGATGTTGATTCTGGCAAAACCATTTACTTTTATAGTCGCATATTTGGGGTTTGCTCCAACTTGTAATTACTGAGATGAATATGCACAGTTCATAGCCCTGTGCCCAACCGACCAATGTAATTATAATCGAATGCATTAAGCAATCATTATAATTAGGTCGTGAGTATTGCGAGTTTGACATTAACATGAACATGCTTATGTGCGGAATATTCCAGTTTATCCAAAAGTTCATCATACTTCAGTTACGTAAACTTTGAACTTTGTTTTGACCTAGTACAATAATAATTATATCTCATGGAAGAGAATAAAAAATGCACTGCGATAATATGTGGTCCCCCATTTACTTCTCCCTACACAACCACCTTAGCGACTATGTATCAGAGTAGCAATTTTTCCATGTCCTATGATCTGGGATTTAAGGGTTGAATTTATTTATCAAGTTAAGTACCACAGATTTCTTAGAATCAGCTTAATTGTGTAATGTCGGTCACAAAAATTTCGGCTGAAGCACTTGAAATGCTGCAGAGTTCAAATATCCTTGTTTTATCAACTCACAATACAATTTGAGTTTGTTTTTGCTTTACTTTACTTTTGATATGTTTTTTACTGAGGCTGTATGCTTTGTATTATGCATCATTAGCCATGAAACGTTTGGGATGTCAAAAGAATATTTGAATTGCAGGTATAAAAGAGATGCGCATTGCTTCAGTTAGAACCAGATGGTGTGTAAGAAACAACAAATCTGTGAAAATATATTTAAATTAATTCAAATCATACCCACAATGGCAAATTAATAGTGCTCAATTGCCTTGCATACGGCATTGTAGCCGAATCGCTATTGGGCCCCTTTAATATGGTGTAATCCCCCCCAGAGGCCGACCGATCGCTGGCCTGCATGGGCTGCATGCTGGCATCCCGGTATATGCTCATCAGCCTGGTCATCATGTCGTTTTAATGGACAACACGTTGTTGTCAATCAGTCAGGCCATCTGGTAGCTGTACCTTCCGGTCAGCCTGTGGCCCATGGCCATGCCACTTGCAATGCCATACACTGCCCAATAGCTACACAGTACATTTGGGCCACCAGTTCAATGGACACTGCAACTTAAATAAGGAGAACTGCCGTCTTCGCAGCATTAGCCAGCTCTGTAAGTCTCACTGAATAATTGGTTTTCGTGCTTTTTGTATAAACGACTTTGTTTTTAGTACTCCAACAAACCATCCGTCGTGTTCGTCAACACCAGAAGTCTTACACCATCGGTGGTATTGGACCTTATTGAAAATATAAGAATGAGAATGGCAAAACCAAAATCTACTATCTGACATATACCATATATATCAATGCGAAACATGTTTCAGTTTTGTGCTCCAAACGAATAAATATTTGTAGATTATTTTAAAAAAAATTTTCAATGTATAATGAAATAATAACTAATAAAATATTTACTCAATATGTTTAATATCAAACAAATATTAGACACGTTCAGTAGGTTTCTGGTTACCAACTAATATTCGATTTAAATCGCATTGGTGAGTTTTTGCAATAAACAAGTACATATATACAGAGTATTTATAAAAGCAATTCTAAATAAAATACTTGCAGTATGGTTAAGTCCCGTTAAAACCGGTTATTAGCACCAACAGTAAAATATTACAATATTCTATAATTGTCGCATAGCTTTGGTACACACCTTACTATATATTCGTTCGTATGGAGCCACAATCAAACAAGTGGAGAAGCTAACGCCGGGTGCTCCGACTTTGAAATACTCTGTACATATGTGTAGAACAAATATGAGTGTATGTGTGTGTTTGTGTGTGTTTGTGTGCGGGCTGCGGGCACTGCTTGGTCATACATACATATATGGATATAACTTCCTGTTAAATCGGCCTATCATTATTAAACTTTGCATACGGCCTCATAGTTGCTATCTGGATATATTTTCTGAATTTTATTGAAAAACTTCCAAGAAATACGGGAGTTATGGAAAATTGCTCATTTCGTGGGAGAGGGAGGGAAATTCCAAAACACCTTTTGTGTCCCTAGGTCTTATAGTCTCCGAGATATAGGCGATTATACGAATGGAAAATCGGGAAAACCCACATAGGGGGGAAGCGGGGGGAAAATCAAAAAAATATAACAAACTTGCACAGCGTACACACATCTTTGTGCAATATTTGGTGTCTCTAGCTTTTATAGTCTCTGAGATCCAGGTGTTCATACGGACAGACTGACAGACAGACAGACAGACAGACGGACAGACAGACAGGGCTAGATCGACTGTTCTTTTTATGCTGATCAAGAATATATACACTTTGTGGGGTCTGCCACGCCTCCTTCTGCCTGTTACATTTTCAGCTCCCGCAAACCTAATATACTCTTGTACATTTCATGTACAGAGTATTAAAAGCATTTGTCATTAAAATAACCCATAGGCAAGCTTTGAAGCTCGGAATATAAGCTCATCACATCAAACAGCCGTATCAGTTTGCAGGGAAGCGTTGCGCTAACGAGTCCAGTGTTTGTTATCTATTGAATATTTTATGATAATGAAAGCAGTTCTTATCAGTGGTATTGTGTTGAGCTTGGCCATAACTCAGATCAGTGCTTGTCCGGATACAGAAGATGTGGTTTGGGCCCTAGATGAAAGAATGTGCAAGGTGTTTCGTAACGAATGCTATTACACGAAGGAAAATCTGACGCGCAAACCAGGTAAGGGCTCAATGAAACTTTATATTAAATAGGTGATCTAATGAGCAATGTTACCAGCAATGGAAATCGTCTCCAAGGATGTTTGTCAGTTGAGATGTCCTGAATATTGTATACAAATATATCAGCCAGTTTCAGGAACATATTTGGGAGAGACTAGGACCTTTGGAAATTTATGTGAATTGATGGTGCATTCGTGTAAAACTGGAAAGAGTACGCTTATTCATTAGTATTATATATTAGAATTATTAATTGATTTATATTTATTTGCAGCTTTTGTTTAAAACGATCCCTCCTCTGGCTTTTGAAATATCTTGCTTCCATCTAATATTTTAATATCTTTAATATTAATATAATAATAAAATGAGAGCAACCACAAGTGGTCTGTATTATTTATCGGCTTATTTTAAAAAAATAATATGCATTCACATTTTATGGCATATTGCTTATTTTGTATTCAAGTGCAAAACCAGATAGAATCAGACAAAAGATCTGCTTTAATTGTTCCATTACAACAAGTTAACAACAATTTCTTTAAATGAGGAAGTATATTTATTTATATTAAAGGTTTTCTTCTTTCCAGGCCGAAGAGTCAGTTTGTATATAAAAAGAAAACTCATTGGTAGTCAATATCATTCGAAAGCTGAAACTTTGAGCCATCAACGTACTTAATAACTCTCAAGTAAAGAATCTTAAAATGAAATTCGTGACTATTTGCACATTGCTCATTGTTTGCTTGGTCTGCTTTGCTTTAGTGGAAGCAAGGACTCCGCGCCAGTGTAGTCCCTGCCCTAAAATCCGCGGGACACCTGTTTGTGCCCAACGCTGTGGACAAAATGCTCGATGCACCTTCCCTAGCGCCTGCGAGGCACGTAGACAACGTTGCCTCAACAATGAAAGTAAGTACCACTAGACAATATCCTCATCTGTAGACTCATATAATCCGCTTCTTGCAGCCTGGAACGTTGTACATGTGGGCGAGTGCAGAAAGGAATCACCTGAGTGCAGGCGCAGAACAAGTGTTTAAGCTAATTCCTGCATTATATATATATATATATATAATTAATTAATAATACAAAAATTAGAAAACGTTATTCCTTTGTTTTAATGGTTTAATTGGGACTGTTTAAAGGTAACACGCCAACCGAAGCCTTATCTTTGATTTTGCAGCAAAGTCAAAAATAATTGCCGAGCATTGTCCGCAAGTGCTAATTAAAATAAAGCTATTCATCAAAATCATATAAAAGTGGACTACGTATAACCAGAATTTAAAACTTCTCAAATCACACCGAGTGTTAGTTACCTTTTAATTAGATTCACGTACAAAATGTTTAAGTCTATTAAGCTTGCTTCAACTTTAGTTTCCATCGTGGTCGTTTTGAATTCCCAAGCATCTCGCATATATCATCCTTGCAATGTAGCACCCACTTGTTCCGATACTAAAAACCTTGCCTGGGCAATGGATGAACTCCGATGTCATGTATTTTACAATCCGTGCTTACAATTAACAGAAGAGTGCAGTCGCCAAAATCGGGGTGAAGGGCTCTTTACCGCAGTAGACAAGGAAAAGTGCCAACTACATTGCGATAATATTTGTGAGGAATCGTATGAACCGGTTTGTGCGCAGTTTTTTAATGATTTTCAAAGAACCTTCAATAATAGGTGTGAACTTTACAAATTTGCATGTGTGGAGGAAAAGCGTAAGTATTTCTTTATGCTTTAGATAGAATGAATAACTCACACAGAGAATAGATTTTTGAATGATTAATTTTTACGGTTCTATACTTAACAGCTTATTCATTTATTGCTCCCGGCTTATGCGCGGAAATTGAAACAATGAGTTTTGATATGGCGGTAAAAGATGAAATTGATGAAGAATCGGTCGAGACATAAAAACCACAGTACTTCTATAAAAAGAATATTTTCAGGCATGTATATGTACATAAATAAATAAAAAGTGCTATACAAGCTCAAGGTATTTTTATTTAAGCAACAACTGTCAGATAAACAAATATAGTAGAACATGTGTCATTTATTGACAATATAAGCAATAATGTTGCCCTTTTCGCATGGGTTGCCCCATTATTCTACTGTTTTGTGCTATGTGCGGAGAGATAGATAGATAGAGAGAGAGAGAGAGAGAGGAAAGTTAAAAAAAAGACAAAAACCAATTCTGGGAACAATTGCAGTGCCTCTGAATTCGGAGTAGCCATAGAGCATGCACGTGTACGAATCATTAATTAAAAGCTTATCTTTTAATTAAACATTTTGTTTAGTCATCCGACTTGTGTTTACTTGCATGGCCCGTATTTTACACTTGACAGCCAGATGCTAAGCAGATGATGATTAACTCTACTTTTATACCAGTCTAGTGCATAATATTTCTTTTATGTGAATTACTTTCAATAATGCTGGCATATCTAACCCCAAGTAGGTATAAAAATATTTCACTTCAGTAGGAAAGCATCAGTTGACTCTTAAGCCGAAAGTCTCAAACAGCAACTATACAAGTAGATTGGCTATCATGATCGCCAGCTTTTTAGCTCTGCTAAGTCTTTTTATTTATAGTAGTGCCCAGTCGCTATTGGTTTTCCAATCGCGTCAAGAACTTCAGTACTTACCACCATGCAGGGTCGGATTTGTGCAGTCCAGGCCTATTCAAGCTTTCATCGCAGTTGAAGAAAACTTTACAGATGATATGGGAGACTTACAGCCAGACGAAACCAACCTTCTTAATAACAATCTAAGCCAAGTTTCAATCACTGAAAACAGTGCTGAAATATTCTCAAATGCGAACCAGCTGCCTCTAGAAACAGTAAGTCAAAATAGTATTGGACACAGAAACTGTAACACTATACGTTGTCCAGCGACCCAGCAAAAAATGTGGGCTACTAATGGCCGCATATGCTATCGTTTTAATGGATTTTGTCACATGATCAAGGAGAATTGCCGTCGTCGTAACCGCAATCAGCGCAGTAAGTTGCTAAGATTTCGTATCACTCTTCCTTATTACCATTTCTCTACAGTTCTTCAGCCAAGTACGCGTCGTATTTGCCGTCATCAGAAATCTCAACTGTCTAAATCTGAAAACTTGAGTTCGAACTAACCAATATATTATGAAATAGCAAAATATAATTGAAGTTAGAAATTGGGTATTTTGAAAGATATGCTTAAAACTATAAACGCCAAAATATTTGTTAACGTATTGTATTTATTTAATTAATAAAATATTTTTTTATTGGAAGTCAAGAAATATTTAGCTTCAGTGAGAATAACAGAAATATTTAAAAAAGTGTTTATTATTTAACTATTAAGGCTTCTCCAAGTATTTCAATCTTCAGGGACAGCTTCCAGTTTCTGATCATCACTCATTCTTTTCAGTAGGGGTCAACTGCTTCGACTCTATGAGACTTCTGGTGTTGACAAAGTCGACGGGTGGTTGGTTGGAGCACTAAAAACAAAGTCGTTTATACAAAAAGCAGGAAAACCAATTATTCAGTGAGACTTACAGAGCTGGTTAATGCTGCGACGACGGCAGTTCTCCTTATTTAAGTTGCAGTGTCCATTGAACTGGAAGCATTGGCGACCATCGGTGGCCCAAATGTTCTGTGTAGCTATTGGGCAGTGTATGGCATTGCAAGTGGCATGGCCATGGGCCACAGGCTGACCAGAAGGTACAGCTACCAGATGGCCTGACTGATTGACAACAACCTGTTGTCCATTCCCATTTAAAACGACATGACGACCAGGCTGATGAGCATATATCGGGATGCCAGCATGCGGTCCGACTGGTGAGATAACCCGGCCAGACTGCTCATGAACAGATCCAACGACTATTGGTCGGCCTCCATAGTGAGATCCTTGACCAGGAAACGAGCCCAGTAGCGACTCAGCTACAATGCCGTATACAAGGCAACTGAACACAATTAATTTAGCTGCCATTGTTGATATTTATTGGAATTGAAATATATTTTTGGAAATTGAGAAGTTTTTCCTTTACTGTTTAGGAATCAACTGATGCTTTTCCCATAAAACGTGGTTCTCTTATATACTCCTTATTATTAAATATAGCCGTGTCCGATAAAGGGCAGACTTTCAAAGTGAGCTACAAAAGTACATCGACTTTTTGGTAATTACAGTTTGAAATTAATTAATCAAATTTTAATTAGAACGCAAATAAGCACTTTACAAAAGATACCTAAAATAAAGCAGACAATGCCTTTTCAAAAGTATGTTTGCTGTTTAGAGTTAATTGCATGCGGTTGTCTTAATTGCATGAAAAGAAAAAATATACTTTAGAAAACCTAAGAGAGAGTATCCAAAGCTCTAAATTTCAGCATGGATAATTTACTGTTGGAATTTGAATTTATAAGCTTAGCTAATAGGTTTTCACAAACCATAACTATCCTAGGCAATAATGTATTTGTATGGCCAAAAATTTATGTGTTTCAAACAACTGAACATTAGAAATTCATTTAATAATACAATATTGCCTTTCGTGTTTACCGTATTATTCTTAGCTCTTTTGATTAAATATATATACTTATATGCAAGTGCTGTTATGTCAATACTTATAGATTAATATATTGCCGACTGACTGGCTTTACAGGGCTTTAGACTCTTTGCTGACCTGTCCTCTGCCTGGGTCTATTGTCCATCTGTTTTGTGGCAGTCTGCTTGTATCGCGCCTAAGTTAGTAATCGTTTTAGTAGTTGCAGTATGAGCATATAAATTGTACTGTCACAGCTAGCCATAGCCATATATTATCAAAAAATATAAAAATATCTGGAAAGTACAAATGTTCTTATTTCCTTAAAACTCAGGTCAACAAGCTATTTTTGGCCGATAAGTTTTTATTGTTTGATTAACATTACAATTTTTTGAATCTGTCTTCAATAAAAGTACATTTATGTATTTAAATATTCTACACATTAAGAAATGTGTACATGCGAACGTGACGATCGCCTAGGCAGTTCATCCAAAATATTCTGAATTTTGAAGCACTTTTCGAAGGAAAGAATTTTAAATACAAACTTTTATAGACAAAGATTTCTCAAAGTTACCAGCCTAGTGACATCAATAAACAACTACATATACATAATCATTAAAGATCATTAAGGATTACAAAGAATTTAGAACGTATATTCATAAGGTTCAAGATTCCTGGTTTTGAAGAAATTAGATATTACAATTAATTTTACTTGTTGTAGCCTTAAAAAAAAAACTACAAATAATTTGCACACAAGCTGGTGTAGATATTAGCCTAGGATTATTAGCCTTAGGTGGCGGAATATAGTGTATAAAACTAAAATACGACCCTTTACCCAGCAGAAATGATAATACGAGCGATTGGAAATATTTCATACATTTATGAAAAATACAACTTTATTGCATTTTGACTGGCAAATATGCTGAAAATATAGATAAGAAGTTATCAGTAATAAGCATAACATTTTGTTCCATGACTTACTCTCTCCAGTTGTACAAACGTGCACATTTAATAGACATTCATTGCTAAATTCCTTGACAGTGCCATTATAGGAAGCCCAAACTGGTATGTAAATTTTCGTACAGACCTCATTGCATTTTTTCTGGCATTGCTTTTTAGTAACAATGTTCAAGCCTTAAGGAAAATTGTAATATTTTCAATATGCCTGCATTTAGGCAATTCTTAATACTAACCTGGATCCCGACCAAGATTCGCCCGGTTGAAATAACATTTGTTGCGGAAAGCATTACATCGACCATTTGCGGGTTCCAAGGCCCAAACAACCTCCTCAGTACTTGGACACCTAGCAAAACAAAAGCCAGCATGTACATGGGCTATGCTCATGGCTAGTAAAACACAAAGTACGTATATGGGCTGCATTATTTAGTACTCGACCAACTGTAGCAAAGCAGAATTAAATACTAAAGCTTAAGTGTCGAGTGCTACCCTTTTATACAAAATATTAATATGTATTATTACAGCCCGATTTCGGCACTGGCACTTACGTGTGTCTATCAATGTGAATTTTTGCAATGAACATGCGAACGTGACGATCGCCTAGGCAGTTCATCCAAAATATTCTGAATTTTGAAGCACTTTTCGAAGAAAATAATTTTAAATACAAACTTTTATAGACAAAGATTCTTCAAAGTTACCAGCCTAGTGACACCAATAAACAACCACATATACATAATCATTAAAGATCATTAAAGATTACAAAGAATATAGAACGTATGTTCATAAGGTCAAAGATTCCTGGTTTTGAAGATATTAAATATTACAATTAATTATAATTAATATTACTTCGTGGACAGTTCGATAGCAAATATCCCAAGACTATACAATTCTAAAAAAAAAAAAAAAAAAAAAAAAAAAAAAAAACGAATGACATAGCATAAAATCATCTGACTTTCAGGGCGCCGCAAAAATACCAGCGTTGCACAAAAATTGTTATATTTGTATTTTTATCCCTTTGTCTATATTCTATCAAAATACTAAGAGATTTTTTCTACATTTTAAAATTTTACCTTTTTATTTTATTCCCAAATTTTTGGTCTTTTGGCCAGTGAAGTTGTTAAACACCCACTGCCAACCATTTTTGTATTACTAGAAGCGTTGAAATACTTAGTTAGTGCATAACTTAATTTTAATTATAAAATAAATTACATGATTTTGTAATAATTTTTTATTTCGAGGGTTTTTTTTTGCATACGTTAATTAAAAGTTATACCTTACTTTTTAGAGTATGCATTTTATTTCACATGTAGAACTAGTGTTCTTTAATTGCTGTAATAGTGTTTATAAATGCTACTGATAGAGCTAAAACTTTTTCTTTTACTTTGGTTTTATTTTCAGGTTTTAGGATTTCACCTAATGACTAAAAGAAAGTTGTTTGATAGAATTGAGAACTAGACAAAAATGAACATTCAAATTCATTCATTAACCATAATTTTTATTATTTCTTAGAATCTAAATAAATCACTTCAAAACTACGAGTTTGACAATATAAGAAATTAAGAAACTGTTGAAAAGAAAACATAGTTTCACATGGTTTACAAGATGCATTCATTTATTGAAATCAATACGGCTCCTCAAGAGTACCTTAAAGGCAAATATGCTATAAAAAAATGTAAAAATATTTCTTTACGACAATATGTATAATTTATTTTTAATTCCAACTCACTCTTGCCAGTTGTGCACACATGGGCGCCCATCATGCAAGCATTTCCAAATTGTTTGACTTTGCCATTGTACGTTCCCCAAACAGGATCAAAAACTTGTGGACATATGGTAGGACAGCTGGGCTGACATTCTTCTTTAGAAACAATAGTCAAGGCTACAAAACATCCAATTAGTTATTAGGTATGTATTAGTATTTGAAATCACCATTTGCATACGTGTATCACTAGTACGGTTCGCCTGATTGAAATAGCATTTGTTTCGGAACACATTGCATAAGTTTCCCAATGCCCAGACCACATCTTCGGTATTTGGACATCTAACCCGACAATAGCCAGCGCTTAGATGAACCATACTTAGGCCCACTACGAAACAACACACAGCTATAAGTTTCATTTTTGTATACCTTTAGAGGAAGCGAATGCTAACTACACACTGAAATTGCCGATGATATTAATGAGCTTTTATACAAAAAATAAATTGCATTCATACATTTGTAATTGTTTATCACAGCTGCTTACAACATTCCATGTCGGCAGAAAGTAAGCCCGGCAAGAACTTTTTGTTTCTCTATAAATATTTTGGGTATTTTTTTAGGCTTGTAAATGCAGTGAATATACGAGTAGCAGCCCTATGCTTACAGACAAACGTGTCTTTGTCGACAGGTGCTATCATCCAATTTCGGGCATTGCGAATATTTTGTAAAAATTTATAGAAATTTTGCAAGACTAAATAAGTAATTATGTTAGTACATTACATGTGTATACAAATTTTGTTATAGCCTGAGTTGTAACATTTGTGAATCGGTGGTAAAATTGAATTAGCAATATTAACAGGAATGGCTCCATTCACTAATTGACTGAAATGGCATTATTACGCACCGACCAGTTACTATACAAGTATACGACTATATTAACAAAGATTTAAGATACGCCTGAACAAATCCATAACATCTTAGCCTAATTGCTACAGAAGCTTGGAAACTATATAAATTAGATACTTGGATTATTGCTAAGACAATATTTGTTATTTTAAAGCAAATGTCTGTCTGTGGAATGAATATTAAACGTTATGTCGAAAAAGCTGTGGGGAGCAGTAAAAAAATTACTCGCTCAAAACTAATCAATTGGATCAAACATATAGTAAGTATAATGAGCAACTTTTGTTGTTCCATAGCGGCAACGCAATTAAAAAGAAACATTTGTTTGTCCACAGTGGAACCACAACACAAAAGTCCGAAACAATTGCCCACCACACCTTCAAGACCTTCAGCAGTTGACCGATCATTTTAATGGCCCATATATTTATAGCCAAGCTAAATAAGGCGATCGATCTCGTTATGCGCTGCTACTTCATGGGCATATTATTTGCCTAGAACAGCATCATTTTAAACTGTTTGAGGCGCGTCAAGGTCAGGACTATAATCAGGTAAGTAACTTGCCAGTAGACCGCCTACAGAGGTAATCAACACTGAACTTACTGAACAAGCGACTGTTTCGACTAAAGCTTGGAATTGGCATAAACAAATAATAAGGTGTATAGCCCTTTGGCTGTATTTTAAATGTAAATAACGACTGGCAGTTCGATCTCATGTACAAACTACATTGCGATTTATAGGAGTGTGCCAATGGAATTATTTTAGCACAACCTAATAAACAATTCTAAAACAGCTACAGTGAAGAATTTTTAGTGAAGTGAAACATCAAACATTTATGTCATTATATTTTTCCAGAAAAACGACATTGGTCTGTCTTTGACAAACAAAACCATTGCTTTCTAAAATCTAAATAAATTTAAGAAGTGAATGTACATTTGTGCCATCAGTAAGTTATATTCAATTTAACTGTTGAATAACAAAAATGAAAAATTACAATTATTTACAATATTACATTTCAAATTGAAAAGTGTTTAAAATTGTGATTTGTATAAATTGTCTCAGGGGCGAAACTTTTTATTAAGAAAAAAGAAAACTATTTCTTGGACGGTTTGAGAGCTGCTTTAAATAATATATATTATTATATAAAACATAATTACAATAAAAAGCTAAATTCTACATTATTCAACTTAATCATATATAGTATGATTTAGAAACCAAATTGAATTTATTGTAGCTATGAATGAATAAAGTAGTAGTTCCCTTCGATTTTAGTATTAAGCTTACTTTTATATTGAAAGAAATTAAACAAATATCCGACTTATAATATTTTACGTTACCTAAATAAAAATACATATTTTTATACCCTGTACCCGTAGGGTAAAAAGGGTATATTAGGTTTGTGCAAAGTATGTAACATACAGAAGGAAGCGTCTCCGACCCCATAAAGTATATATATTCTTGATCAGCATGACGAGAGAAATCGATCTAGACATGTCCGTCCGTCTGTCCGTCTGGATGAACGCGAGGATCTCAGAAACTATAAAAGCTAGAATAACCAAAGTTGGCATCCAGATTCTCCTAGATCCGAGTAAGGACTAGTTTATTATTTTTTTTTAAGTTACCCCCCCCCCCCCCCCCACCCCTTCCCCCGCTGCAGAATTTCGTCAATAGCTTCCACATTTCAAATGCTACCTAAACCAAACTTTGCACACATAATTTATAAAGAAATATCTACTGTTGTTGAAAATTTAATTTAATTCTGTCGATTCTAAGAAAAGTTATTAGCGAAACAAATTCTCGCCAGTACAACCCCCACAAACTGCAGCAACAAGTTCGCTCTTCTTCTTCCTCTTTTTGCTGCTGCTTTGGGCGCATATAACTCAGTGACGGAAGTTTACCTGGGTACAGGGTATTTCACTGTCGGGCTTGCTCGACTGTAGCGTTCTCTCTTGTTTTCAATTAGTTCACAACCACTGTGCTCGGTTAGTCCTGAACTGCCGTAGCGAAGCCAATGCGCAGTTTCTCTCTATCATAAACGCTGTAATATCGGCCCAGAAATACGTCGCCTAACACCCAATAGCTTAAATCAATTGGTATGATACCACTGACGCATATCATCCTGCCAGATTTGGTTTGCTTTTCGAGCAAATAATCTGTCGGACTGAGCACAAACTTAACTCCGCCGATGACCAGCACAATATCTGGTAACTTTTCGAACACACAAGCTTGGGCAAGGCTGCTGGACAGACCATGGGGATCAATGGTCGACACGAGAGTCTGATAAAAAGATATTGGCACCAACATCAACGATGTGCCTGTGTCGACAATCGTGCTTACCGTGCCCGCAATTTTCCTCTGTCCCACATAGACGCCATCCATCTCAAATTGCCAATAGCCCGTATCGGATAATGGCACATATTGCAGTGCTCCTGTGAAGCGTGAGGTATCTATGCCCCCTAAAATCAGTTCACCTCCTTGCACCTCTCCCTCCTCCCGGCGCAAGAAGACCGAAAAGATGCAAGACGGCAGCAGTTGTTGTTGGCAGAGTTGAGTGAGGAAGGGCGTTGTGTTATGCCAGGCTATTCGATCCATGCCCAGGCCGACAATGCCATCGAAGGTTACGCTAGCGAATATTTCCTGCTGATGATATACCACCTCGCCGAACACCAGATTTGGTAGCTGTACTCCGCCCACGTTCAGAGTGTCCTGCGACAAGAAGCCACTGACTGTGCCCGCGCCATATCTGAGCAAAAAACTCTGACCCTGCCTTACGTGGCTTTTCGACTTGGCTGCTTCATAACGAGTGTGTTGGTGACATGCTTTATTGGAGCGTGGACAGTTGCTCGAGGGAAGCCACGTATTGGCCGATCCTGTGTCGAAGAGAACCTTGAATGTCTGCGGAGGTGTGCCCATTCCTACGCTGCCATAGTACTCCAAATTTTCACGATTATTCAGCAACAGGGTCTGCGTTGAACTGTTCGACGAAAGAAAGCTTTCAAAGGAACTCTGTCTTTGCTGGACTTGAAGCGGTATGCGCAGAACTCGTGATATGCCGGAGGAAAAGCCGAGCAAGCAGTGGATCACCCACATCGACCGCAACATCTTTGTTCAGATTTAACTTAGAACTGAGGTTGCCTCCGACTGTTGGCAGAGCAGTTGCGAGCGTTGCATGCGTAAGCGCAGGTGTTACCTCTAATTACTCTAGACTAAGGCAATATACAAGTAGTCGTAAGTTTCGTTTCTGTTACACCTGTACTTTATGCAATATATTAAAATATAGTACATACATAAGTTCGTATCTAATGAATAATCCGCATTTGCCATGAATATGGTGAGCCCAATAAAACTTTAATCTCAACAGATATCCCGACAATTAATTCTTGTGTTCTTTTGGCTGAGAGAAAAAAGCTTTGGCTTTTCTACAAATTGGTTGATAAATTGATATCAATGTTTTTACCAGGTGCATTATATTCGTTTGTGTAAATATTTAAGCCAGATAGTAGTATTACCAACATTCTTTCAATAATCAAAAATGCACTAACTTCAGTGAGTAAAAAAAATTTCACTGTCCTCGCAATTTGTTTATTAAAAACACATTTTTAAAGACATGCGGTGATATTTGTTTAATATATACCACGTACTTATTATTCAAGTTAATTTAGTCTTATTAATAACCATGTTTAACGAAGCAAGCTTAAACAAGCGAGAGACGTGTTCCGACAATGCCGATGGGTGCGTCTGCGCCAACCTAAGAGAGTATTTAGTATTATTTTAAAATTTCTTAAAGGTTAGGAAACTCACTCAAATTATTCAGGCACCGACTTCGTCGCATTTCACAAAAATTATTAAATATACAGTTAAGAGTCTGCTGCCCTCGCTTCGCCTCCCCACAAACGGGCTCTAAGTTATAGGGACATGCAAAATTACAGCGTTTGCCCCTCAAATTGTTTGCCAGCCCCCATTGGCAGCAGCTCAGAAGAATTAAGAAAGCAATAAAAACTTTCATTGCGCGATTATTTACTTGTATATGTGAGAAATTGGATCCGAACGTGAGGAGATATTGCTTGTGTTATGTCCCAACCACTTGTTGATGAGCTTATATAGTTGATGCCCAACATTTTAAATACAGAAATAATGCCAGATTGTTAAAGAACAGCTGTTCATTTTATGCATATATTACGACAAAAAATTACAAAAGTTTTCCTGAATATTAAACGTGTGCAAGATATGTACATATGCTCTTTAAAAATTCTTGATGCAATCAATTTCTTTACAATTATTGTAAACTCAATGTGAAAGCAGAAAAGCACAGTTCAACCCGAGGTAATTTTTGTATTTTAATTCCCTAATAGCTTAACACAATGGACTACCATACTTGTAGTAAAGAAAATCAACATTATTTCTTTCTTTTGTCAATTTGGAAGCGCTAATCAAATCAAATAGCAACTAAGTTATTTAAAACAGACATAAAGAGTTTTTATTAAACCATGTCTTAAATTAAATTAAAAACTTTTCAAAATTTAATTGTGCTTGCGGAGTTGGGTTTCCCCAATATTCAAAAAAGCAATTGGCACTAGGAGCATTTAATTAGCTGTATAATGCAAATCAGATTCAACATAGCTCCATATAAATGGTGTACGAGTGTTAAGGGCGAACCTCGACAGTGTATGGAGCGATAACAATTATTCATACCAATAGTTTCATGGCACGAATCAATTCGATAACCCTTTAAAGACAGACGGGAATGGGCACAACGCCATTTTGCTAGACGTTGTCCAAGGGGCAATGTTAGCCATATAGTACAGCATGGTGGTGCCTCACTACCCGCTCTACAGAGCAGTGTCGCAACAATAAGGGGTCGGCCAGCGCTTGCCACAAATACCGTAATCCGATCTTCTATTGCATCTTCAATTAGAGCAGCTAAAGAAATATCTGTCATTACGTGTTTTCCGTCTACAGCGGAAGATAAAATTGGATGGCAACAAGCCCACAAAGCAACTTTATCGATTTGTTGATGCCAGCACGGGTCGCAAGCCAAAAATTTGCTTTACGAAACAAGAGGCAGAAGAAATGTGTTCCAAGGGAAGACCACAAACACAACAGCCTCCTCGACAAAGACCGAAACAAATTACCGAACGCATACATTACATTTACTAATTACATCATTAATAATTATTGAAAGCCACCGTTTCTTGCCTGCAGCTAACCCTAAATAAATAAACATGAAGCAGCAAGAAAAGAAAACACATTAATCTCATTCGCGCGTTGTTGATTGTCCAAGCCCAGTGTACAACGAGTGGGCGTCTCAGACGGCCCAAAACCATACAAATGTCGCCCAAATGACTGACAGACAGACACATGGACAGGGACAGACAGTTGAACGGGGAAGGCAGCGATCGTACCTGTATCTGGGAAAGATTTATGGCAGCAACACTTGCGGATTTTGATTTCGGTCCAAAGTGTAGCACTTTCAAGCGGCAAAGTCAATCAAAAATAAACATAGTTATGCGTAGATTTTACTTTCGAAATGTGAACAGCAAAGCCAAAGATAAAAAAGAAGACAAAAAAAAAACAAGAAAAAGCAAAACAGGAAACCTGCGTAACAACACTCAATGACTTTCAAAAAGCTTCAGGCTTTGCATCGATTAACGCACTCAAGAAGATCTTTCTCCGCTTTTAGCCACAACAAGTGGCCAATTGGCCAAGTGCAATGGAGCCCACACACCTCAATGCTCTGGAAACTGGTACGATTCAACAGTGGTTCGCTTTCAATTAATCGCAAGGTGAAATGGATAATCAACAATTTAATGGTTTAGGTGCAGGGTATAATACAACATTTTCTGGCACTAATTAATTCAAGGAATAAGTGGAAAAAGTACATCTACGTGTATTTCTTCTCTAGTTTGTGTTGAGTAACTCTCCAAAATGCAACTTAGTGTACTTTTGTATTGTGCTATAGTGTATCTGAACCTTATGTTTTTGGCCTTTGACTGTGATGCTCGTCGGGTCAAGCGCCACCTTCTCGACACGCCTCGAAAATGTGGCAACAATCAACTGCTGACTGCAAATAATCGTTGCAGAAAGTTAAGTTATAATAATTACTCCCACAGATGTAAAGAGCATAATTATAAAAATTTGCGGTTTGCGGTTGTTGTCTTAGCACTGCAGTCTGCTTATTTAAGAGACAAGTTATAGCTTTTAGTTCCGATTTTATTAAAGATGTAAGCTGTCTCGTGTTTTCATATTATTATTATTACTTATTATTATTTATTATTATTTATTTTAAACAAATCAAATAGTTCATTTCGTTTTCCTCGAAAGATGTTACAATAATCTTCATGTTGTTTTAAAAATATACATTCTGCAAACTGGTGAAATCATGTGAGATAGAATTTTGTTTATTTTGCTACAAAATCAAGCAGCGCGTTACGTTCCAATTAAAAAGATATAGAATATTAAAGAATTGTTATCTTCATCATCTGCACAAACACAAAACATTTTAGAAACTTAATTTCAAAAGCATTAAATTCAAATGTTTATATGTTTTCAATTCCTTTCAATAGAAAGCGTAATTGTGGCTCGAATCTATATGAATCGAATCTATTTCTTGTATGCATGAAGAAATTATTGAAATTGTCAGCAGAGTATGATCAGATAAAGGTGCGTAAGCTACAAAGCTATCATCTGTTAAATGATCTTAAATAAAAACATCTACATTTATATATAGTTGGCCTATATTTCAGATTATGTACTTTTGTTTGAACTTGAAGAAAGCTGAAATTAATACACTACCTGTGGACTAAGAAACTGTCTTGAAACCCCACAAGTGAGTCAAAAGCAATTTGTTTTAAGTAGTTTTAATATGTTAATCGTATTTAAGATTAATATAAGCAAATTCCATATATTAGTTTCAATTAGAACAGTTTTTGATGGTACGCTCCATTGATCGATGTAGCAATAAATAAAGAGAAAATACACATCCAAAAGCAAAGATAGAAAGCTATGGAAGATGTTACAATAGTTATAATATGCAACAAATGTCATGTCCATACTTACTTAATATTGAATAAAGATAGAATTGCCAGGAGTTGGTACTTCAAAAAGATTGGAAATTGTATAACACAATATCCCAATTATGCAAATTGGAAAATGATTACAAGATACTTAAAATGATTATTTCGTATTCTATAGTTGGAATAAATTAAAATTAAGTCGATAAACAATTTTTATACATACCTCAGAGAGAAAGAATATAAAAACAATATTTTTGATATGAGGAAAGAATGTTATCTAGTAGCTATCCAAGGAAACTCAATAACACATTGGCACATGATAATATATTTGTTTGAAATTGGGATTAGATTAACGATCACGAATGAATTTGTATACCTTCGAGAAGTATAGCGCGCATAACCAGCCGAGTTAAACATCGGCTTTGGAAATCTGTCCTAGCCTATTCTTCCTACAATATGCGTACCTTAGTAGCTCAAACAATCAAGAAACCATGATTTAACTCACATTGAAAATAATGAAAATCGGAGAGCAAAATAGAAAACATTTCATATTACAAGAGCAGTCAATTGAAGACTGATGGAGAACATGTAGAACGTGTGTAGTATTTTTTAGAACTGACTGAAAACTTTTTCTAAGCTGTTACAAATAGAGTAGCTTACTTCGAAATAAAATCTGTACGTTTTCATGGCAGTATACTCGAATCTATTTAGTTTCCAATTCTTAATTGCATGATTTTTACGTCAAAACTATTCATCAAACTTAAGCTTTTGGAGCTACTAGCATGATTTGGTATAAGGTAAATAATTATAAGTTTATTTTTTTATGTCTTTAATCTTTAAGAACTTTAAAATTTCAATATTACTCCTGTGGAGCAAACTCTCAATATTCCTGCTAGCTAGTTGATCGTTGCCAGGCCTCATAAATTTATTGAAGTTTTTTTTGAAAACAGCAGAAAGTTTCGTTTTAAAAACCAGTGTTCCTTGCAATGATTGAATATTGTTCCATTGGAAAATATTTTTGTAAAGTATAAATGCATTTAATTGAAAGTATTGAAATTTTCTAATCTTTAAGATGGGGCCGGCGACTCCACCTACACTACTCGACCTACCACTGATCTATGCGGTTTAATTTACAATTGCTCCAATGACACCAATATGCAATATTGATATTGATACATATTAATGAATTAGCAAACATAACTCGCACACACATACAACAATTCCCATTGTTCGCTATTACTTCGGCATACTCGTAGCCCGGTATAATCGGGTTAATTCGTACATTCAGAGCAATCGTATTTTGTTATGAAAACAATATTAAAATACTGCGCAAATATATAAAAACACACACGCAACGATCACAGATAAGAACACGTTTGCATGATTACTGGAAACCCCCATTTAGGTCAATAGCCTTAGTTTTTGCAAAAGTGGTTGACTTTTTCCAGTTTCCTTAATTCTTAATGTAAGACAAGAGACAACGCCACAGTCGAGCAAGCCGACAGTGAAATACACTGTACACAAAAAAAAATAAAATAAAATTTAAAAAAATTATTTAAAAAAATTATTTAAAAAAATTAAATTTATTAATTAAATAAAAAATATTGAATCCATACATACAAAAATGAAGACATGCTTATATACAGTTTCAACAGCATACATTTACATCATGGTGTCTATGAGTATCTACATATATGCGTGTATATATGCAGTACAGGAATAAGTCAAAGCAGCAGCAACAACAACAGCTGCGGGCAGAGTTTCGGCAGAGAATATATTAAGGCTATAACTTTTTCATAATTAACCAATCGTAATGAAATACGGACTCATTATACTTGCGTGTGTCCGTCCGTCTGTCCGTCCGTCTGTATGAACCCAAGAATCTCAGAAAGTGTAAGAACTAGATTCTCCTAAGTCCGAGAAAGGCCGAGTTATGTGTTTTTTTTCTTATGCACACCCACTCGCCCGCAATTAATGATTTTCTGTAACTCCCGTTATTCTTGGAATTTTGATTTCAAATTTGGCAAATTTGGTCCGTATGACAAATCATGATAAGTCAATTATAAAGAAATTTGTAGCCATGCATTTAATCTCTGCCCAGGCTCTGCCCGCAGCTTTTGTTGTTGCTGCTTTGACTTATTTATGTAATGCATACCTACACGCATATAAACATGCATAGACACGATTCTGATGTAAATTATTCGGATGATGAAACTGTACATTTATGTATTGAATATTTTTTATTTAATTAAATTAATTAATTCATACAGGGTATTTTACTGTCGGGCTTGTTCGATTTTCTAAAACCTAGAAAATGTATTATTTTATGTTAAAATGCATACAATTTATATTCAAATATTAGCCCTAAATATTTGAAAAGTGTGCCACTATTTAGATGCCCATCTGTGCACAGATGTGGGAAGTTTTTCGTAAATGGCGGGTGTTTTCCAAAACGTAGTTATTCAAATTTAATTAAATCATGTATATATGAATAATCAGCCATACGGCCACAACACTGTTTAAAACAAAACCAATTTATATCACGTTTCTGGTCAAATGAAATACTTTCGCAACATCTGCGTACTTTATGAATAGCACGGGCTCTGTGGATTGTTTGGACTAGACACGCTATAAAAATGCCGTACTGCTCGACTATATTTTTAATCGCGCACTATCGACACCCCAGTATGTGGAAGCTCCCGCTTTTTATTGGCCTGCTTTGCAGCATATGCCTGTCGACTCAAGCTACACCGTCAGACTGTTCTGACAACTGCCTTTTGCGATTCCGTTGCAATCCGTACTACAAGGACTATGTGTGGAGCATTGTGGACGAGAAGTGTCGTGTATTCCAGAATGGCTGCATCTTTGCCTCCGAAAATTGCACACGTGTGAACCGCTGCCTGCCTGGTGAGTGACGTCTTATTTGGATTCCTGATTCGTTCAATTATCTTGCGATTGCCTGTAGAAATGGTGGCCACCACCCAGGAACAATGTCAGGAGCGTTGCAGTGACATCTGTACGTTCATATATCAGCCAGTGTGTGCCGCATTCCCTTATACGAATGATACTGAAGGCAGCTCTGATATTCGCTACCGCACTTTTTCAAACCGCTGCGTATTGGACAGCTATGCATGTAAAAGGGGACACGGTATAAAGTAATCCATAAGCCTTGAGTATTTTTTTAATTAACGTAAATTTCCTTTTCCAGCTTATGTGGGAGAACCTCAAGCTGGCGCCTGCAATGCAACTACTGTTTGATGTCATTTAAAATCTACTTTTCATGCCTAGACTAAGCCTTCATTGAATTTATTTTTAATTAAATATTCAGACTAATATTAATGCTCTGCAAAAATGAAAACTAAATGAGGCTATTTATTTATTTATTTATTATTTAAATTGCTACTTTTCTAGTTTTTTCTTTAGTCTCTTCCATCGACATTCAGAAACCTCACAAGGTAGTGCTACAAAAGGGGACTAATTTTTTTGAATGCAGCAAACTTGTCAAAGAAGAAAGATATATATTATTATAACACCATTTACATCTACTATAATCTATAGGCATATAAGACTATTTTGTAAGCTAGCTTGGAACAATTACTTAATTTTTCTCGCAGTAAAATAAGCATGCATTGCAACACTTGAGTAAATAATTGTTATAGTATTATTGTATTAAGACATATGCTAATATGACGCATCACTTCAACAGGTAAGCTAAAAAGTTAAAACCATCATAAGTGAAAATATAAGTATTGTATCAAAACAGAGTTTAAAAACACGCATCAAGACAGCATATGCTGTCTCTTAGAATGAACAATCGGTTCATGGAAAGGGAATTACTACTATCTCCACAGAGAATATAAGAAACAAGTTATTTGGATTGGCTATACCTTGTAACGGCAGGATCGTATTTTGTATATTTTTTCTTATAAAGCATTTTACAAGTAACGTTTAATTAAAATATTCATATTGACACTCCATCAGTTGAGATTCAACTAAGGCCTTTACAATTCACAATTTTTTTTTTGTTTTTTGTTTTTTTTGTTTGCCTTCCCCGATTATTTTGAAGAACCTTTTAAATCCGTCTGTGTTTGAACAGCTTTTCCCATGGAAAAGGTTCAGCAAAAAACAATCTTTATCTTAATCAAAAAGTTTTTTATTTTTTATTAATGACAAGTAAAACAAACTAAAGTCGGGTGTCCCGTCTTTGAAATACTCTGTGTTTACAATAATTCTACAAAATTAAAATAATTAAGAAAATTAAAAAAAAAATTTTACCTCTCTCGCACATATACAAAGCAATTGCATCTATGTGAGTGTATGAATGCCTATGCGCATCTATTCGTGTCTGTGTAAACATGTTTGCAGTCAACCAAAGCACCAACATCAACAACAGCTGGGGGCAGCGCTGCAGCAGCAAATATTTTTATGGATATAACTTCTTGTTAAATCGGTCTATCATGATGAAACTTGGCATACGGATTAGGGGTATTTCCCAAGTTTGAGTTCGAAATTCCAAGAATTACGGGAGTTACGATTTGAGGGGGAGAGAGGGGAGGGAGGGAAATTCCAAAATACACCTTTTCTGCGTATTCATATAGTATAAGGACATTTTATGTACAGAGTATAAAAATATGTTCATCAATTATGTTATTGTTATTTAATCGTTTTAAGGTTATTGCCTTTCGGAGGCATTACAAAAGCGACTATTAAAGCAGAGCACAGCTTTAGTTGCAAGATTTAAGCAGTTTCTACTATATATTAAAACGTCAAGTGTCCCGGAACTCATATTACGTGCTCTTTCTCCAAAATGAATTTGCTCGCCGGCTTACTAGTACTTCTGACTTTTAGCGGAATAGTTTTGGGTCAGCAATGCAATACCATTTGTACCACGGAAATAAACATCGTCTGTGGTAACACACGCCGCCAGGGAATGGACATATTCTGCAACTTTAGAAACAAGTGCGAATTGGACCTACATGCGTGTAGAAGGCGAGAAGGTAAGTACTTGTTGTTTATAAGAATGGAGTCGAGTGTCGGTGAATTAGTATAGGATTAAGAACTCCACAAAGTTAACTGCGTGAGTCACTCGTCTAGCAGCGAGTCTTTCTCCTTATCTTTAGATTATCTAAAAGGTATGCACAATTGTTCCCTTTATCCAAAGGATATTTAGACTTCTTGGAACAACTAAATATTTAACAAAAACCACGAAAATAGCCATCCAAACAGCTATTAATAAAAAAGAATTTTGTAAGGTATTATATCCGTTTTGCAAGCATTTTTCAAATAAAATTCAATTCAACAACTATGCTGGATAAAATTAACGAAGTTAAAATGAAATTGTTTAAAGCGAGCAATAAGTTTAATTACGAAACCACTATCTCTCTCTATGGACCTATGAATAAGATGGTTAAGAAAGCAATTCATATATTAGCCATTCACCTAATGACCCAAAGCCTCATTTAGAAGTAGTAATTTATGGTTATGCTGAGGTAGAATAATTCTGATCAAAAATATTATAAATTTCTTAAAATAGCTATTGGAAAACTAGGATATATGACTTAATCCTTCTTATTGTTGAATCATTACTTATGTGCCAGAGCGTATATCCACAAAGAACTTGTATTATGTTTATCTACATTACTTTTAGAAACTTTCCACATTTTTCACTGCTTCACACTAAGAAATTTTGAATGTTTTTTTCTCAGTTTGGCGACATCGTGTAGGCCGCTGTGCGCGACCTGCTCCTGCTGTGCTATGCAGGTAGGTCCACATCCAGGAACATGTGTCGCTATAAATACGATACTGATGCACATGGTACGGGAATATTATATAAGTTCAGTGACAGTTCGATGCTTAATATCAACAAAATCGGGCCCGTGTCGACATTCACACAATCATTTTCGCTTGGTATATATTTGTATGCACTCGTATACTTGTATATTTACTCAACTACCTTGTATACATGTTGACACAATTTTTGTAAGCAAATAAAAACTGAACGGAGAAACAAATGAAATATATTTTGAAAACTGAGTTTCGATTTTAATATAGCTTATAGCATCGAACCAACAGAATGACATCCTGGAGCTTCCTCCAAGGCAACAATGCAGGAATCAGTCTACTTCTACTCATAGCTGCCATCAGTCCCACCTGTGGTCAGTTGCATGCCTGGCAGGGTGCGTGAAATTGTGAACAAATTATTTTTGACCCTCAAATAACACTCTACACAATTTTCTGGCAGGGCCCAAAAAGTGTCCTGACGTCTGTCCCTCGTACTACAATGTGGTCTGTGCCATATACCACGGCTCCCTGCGCACCTTTGCGAGCAGCTGCGTTATGCACATCTATAACTGCAAGTACCAGACGGGTAAGTACGCACTAAACCATGCTGATTCCTGGATCCCCGATCTCACCAATTCGCTCTACACAGCCTACCGGATTATAGCACGGCGGGCTTGTGAGTTCATAACCGACGACCAGCTCCAGCAGATGGAACTGTGGCCCAACAGCTGCGGATTCAAGCAAAATGGCTGAACGGCCGCCAGATGGCGCTCGTATGCTTTTAGGCGCATGTGTCAAACTTCGTAGGAGTCCGTAGCTTGCCAGGATATATAGCTGCTTGTGTATTTATGTGTAACCCAACTCTCTGGCTCAACTGTTGTAACATCACGTCAATACCGTAACAAAAAGTATATATTTTTTTGCAATTCGCTGAATTTTAATCTGTCCCCTTCGTGTGCGAATTTTTGTAGCGCGGAAGCATAATATCAAAAAATAAATAAAAATTGTAAAATATCAGTGAAGTCTTGTGAAAGTAAAGAACGTATCTTGAACGTCCCCGAAGGTTGCAAATTCCCAGACAACAGCGACGACAGAAAGCGCAGGCAAGCAGTTAAGAAAAGTGCTAAACATTTACCAAAAATCAAGGGCAACGAAAGCCTCCCGCGCTGCAAAGTTAAAGCAGGTTTGTTCTTCATTAATCACATCCATCTTTCCAATCAAATATTGACATTGCATTCTGCATTGTGGGTGCAAAGTGCGCAACATAAATTATGTATAACAATTTAATGTAAATATGTATATACATACATATTATGTGCTTAGTGTCTGTCTGTGTGTGTGTGCGAGTGTCTGCATGCTGCGGTGCCCGTGCGTGTGTGTGACGGATTGTGGCTAAGTTTTGTAGCATACATTGCGGCGATTTGTAGATTGTAGGACATTTTTATAAAACATCTAAAAATTTAGTTGCTTGTGTGGGATTCTGCGGTGTCGTTGCCAGTCACTGGAAATTCTTGACGACCTACACCACGCAGACCTTAAATGTCGCCATTTGAACAGTTAGTACGACAGTTGCTTGCCCCGCTTCCACTTCTCACTCTATACAATTACTGCAGTGAACGTTGTGGCTGGAATCGACATCATGTTCTACCTTTTTCGTGCATACATGCTAGACATTTACAGTTTAATTTGCATTGCAAATTGCTAAACTCGAACGTCAAGTGCAGGTGCACTTGATTCCCTGTACACCAACCAGTATTCGTGACAGTAACCCACCTGCATCGATGTGGCAACTCTTCTTAGGCTGTCGGTCACTTGGCGCGCGTTCATTTTTACAAAAGTAATGTTCGGTCACACTTGAACATCGCAGTAATCATAAAACATTTGTTGTTCTGAGCAACAACAAGAGCAGTGTGAAGTAATTTGTCATTAAATTGTCGTTAAAGTGCAGCATGCTGAAGCAACCGAGGACATATTAAGGTGCTAGTTACGAAATAATAGTTAAGATAAGCAATGAGTGCCAGTCGTATAGTGTGTGTGTGCGTGTGTGTATTGTGTGTTTGCGCAAAAATAAAATGAAGAATAGATAAACACCAGTTGCAAAATTTCAGCAATCACAATCAATTGTATGCTTTTATTGAAATTTGTTGTAAGAAATGCAGTCCTACCCTACCCTACAATGTGTACATAAGTATGTAAGTACAAATATGTATGTTTGTGTGTGGGCGTCTTTTTCTTTGCATTCATATGAATGTACATACATATGTAGGTGTGTGCGTGCATTCGCTTTGTTTCCTCTTTTAGCGGACAGCCACAACAACAACAACCAGAACCAAATTTATGCGACCGACTGACAACAACAACAACAGTAATGCGCCATAATTATCAAACAAAAGTAAAGTAAAGAATGGGCAATGGGAATTTGAATGAATCAGCATCAGAATCAGGCACTGCCTCCTTTTGTTGATCACTTGACTTTTTTGTGGCTGTATCGTTCAATGGAGAAGTAGAAGAGGGGCGCAGAAGTTTCCCAAGCATTGCACGCGGCATATGTACGTTTTTTTCCATTGACCTCCAAGGCCGTGGGCTGACTTCGACGACGCATCTTCCACTTCAACGACCTTTTAATTAGTTTCGATGTACTTGAAATTTGAGCTGGAGACCAAGTGTCTTGTTAAATTTGATTAAAAATCAGTGTGCGGTCCGATTCAAGGCGTTAGCGGTCTGTGCAATCAAGTGTTATGCCTCAATTGGTCGCTCTGTTGGTTGCTGTTATTGTAATTGTCGTTTTTTCTGCTGCTGCCCATGACTGCACCTTTAACCTTTTTTCGTGGCTATTCCTGGAATTGGCTGCCATGGCAGACTGACCTTGACATTTGCTTCGACACGCTGGGCCCAGACGAGGGTGGCGAGTGGGCGTTTGATGGACATGCTGTTACGGTCGAAATTAATAAACGCTTTAAGCATAAATAAGTATGTAGCAACAATTTTGACAACAGACGTTGTACATACATACATACATATGTATATATACTTATGTGTATGGGCATACATACATACATATGTATGTATATATCGGATAGATTGGTGCGTGTCTTATCTACTTATATTTGCGTCTGCATGTTTGGGTAATTATTGATTTGCGCGTAGAGTTTGAAAATGTTTATGGGCAACTTGTTGTGTCGCATTTTAATCAGACAACGCCGAACAAAAGCAAAAGTAAGACAGTCAAGCCTCTCTGTGACGAACAACGCTTAATAAAGTGACGGGTATTCCTGGTTGCTGATTAAAGTTTGATTTCGCTTCAAACCATGCATTGTGACGAACAAATTTCCGGGCACACAAATTGCTTAGTAGCGTGAGTAAGAGTGATAGAGTGACCGCATTCTTTACAGTAAATAATTTGGTCACCATTGCTTTCTTCGCATTCAACATTTAACTTGAGTTCCAATAGCAGCATGGATAGCGAGGTGTGTTTTTACGGTTTACTTGTGTTAAGTTCGTTTCACTCAAAAGTCTGCATAATTAAAAGTTAAAAGTGGTCGGTTCGTTTTCTGACTTTGAAATCATTTTGTTAATTCAATTTAATTGTTAGCAAGATTTTCAAGAAACCATCGCCTTTACTTATTTATATCGAAAACCATCCGACCAATGTGAATACAAATATTTGTAAAATTCAAAACAATTAAGTGTGTATGAGTGCCATAAGATTTATCGTCGTATATGGATAATTTTGTGCAAATGGGCAATTTAATCAATTTTAAATATGTAATTTAAAAATTTGAAACGTCACATGCTTCCTCCACAATTATTTTCCTAACATAAACTTTAAAATATGAACCTATTCTATTCAATTAATCCACAAAATAGTTTTTTATTATTTTCAAAAAGAGTACATTTTTGAACTTATTTTTACGCAGAAATTCTTAAATAAGTGAGAACACTTCCATACTTTTTAGAAACTTGCTGCTCAGTTCACAACTATGTGAATGTACATACATTTATGTGTGTTTGATGATTTTCAAAATACTCCGAACTACTATCATATCGAATCTAAAATCTATTTAGTTGAGCGCCACTCTATATTCACATGTACATATGTATGTATGTATGTATATGTATGCAGGCAGTTATGTATTAATTTGATCAGCATAGAAAGTCCCCATAATTTCTTGTATAACAAGTTAGATAGTACTGGCGCAGTATAGTATAGTATGCTCGTATAATTCTATGCTCATGACAATGCAGGAATACTATTTTCTTGTAAGCGAGGGTGATGGGTAAATAGCTCAAGCGTTAGTAAGTTAGGCGTGTTAAACGTGTGTTTTATTTTTATTAAACAACGCCCTTTTCAAACTTGATCAACAAATGTTTAGATTTTATGGATCGTGTGTGATTAATGCCCCTTCATTAAACTGACTAAGCAATCGCGTTTGCCATTATTGGTGACGAAATGTATTTTAAACAAATACCGTATGTACCGCCTGCCAAATGCTGGTATGTTTGTTAAGCCCGCCTGTTGAGCAAATAGCGATGACGTGCTTTGTGGTGTGTCGGGCAAGTGACGCATATAACTGTCCAATCATTCAGCGCCCACCCAACTGACCACGGCAGTTAGAATGCGTCCCATTGATGCCTTTAGTGGCCATCAGACTTAATGCATTTAATATCGCCCTCTTTCACTTTCTTCCTGCAGGCAGCAGCTACGTTTTCTTTTGGCTGTTGTTGTTTTGGTAAACTTCTGGGCAACATATTGTCGCCGCCGACCGCAACACTGGGCAAAATTATGAACTTGTGTTCCTCGGCGGGTGCAACGGCATCGACCACATCATTATCGTCCACAGGGCAAGGGGAAAGCAACGGCGGAGGCGGCGTTACAGAAGCACTAACCACAAATTGCTTTGGCGGCGGAGGACACTCTGAGGCATCGGCGTACAACGGCAGCAACGGTCAA
Source organism: Scaptodrosophila lebanonensis (assembly GCF_003285725.1). Taxonomy (NCBI): domain Eukaryota; kingdom Metazoa; phylum Arthropoda; class Insecta; order Diptera; family Drosophilidae; genus Scaptodrosophila; species Scaptodrosophila lebanonensis. Next base: position 16,676,709 of record NW_022060538.1, read on the forward strand.
CAGAGTAACGGGCACCATAATCAGCCACACAACAACGACAACAATTGCAGCAGCAGCGGCAGCAACAACATGCCGCCCGAGACGCGTCCCAAAATGGTGACAGTGAAGCATCCGGAATCGAACAAGCCGAAGCCGACCACCAAGAAGAGCAAACCCATACAGGCGGATCAGGATGTGATCAAAGCGTTGCAACGCTGTCGAGACGAAGGTGCGTATCAATATTGCACCTTATTGGGTCCACTTAGCTATGAGCTAATACTAATAATTGTTTAGTTAAATGTAACTAAAATTATGGGAAAAATTTAGTTCTTATTATTTGCATAAGATGATGAATTACGGCCTTTACCAGGTTGTCGAAAAGCCTGTTGTTTGCGTTTAAGAGTAGCTTACTATAAAATATATTATTACCTGCCAAATAGTTATAAACAAATCCCGTTTGTGGTATATTGCAGGTATTAAACGACTGGACTTGAGCAAATCCTCCATAACAGTCATTCCCAATACGGTTAAGGAGTGCGTGCACCTCACCGAGCTATATTTATACAGCAACAAAATTGGCCAGCTGCCGACAGAAATTGGCTGTTTGGTGAATTTGCGCAATTTGGCATTGAATGAGAACTCGTTGACGTCGCTGCCCGAGAGTCTCCAGCACTGCACACAACTTAAGGTGCTGGATCTGCGCCACAACAAGTTGGCCGAGATTCCGCCGGTCATATACAGACTGCGCTCGCTGACAACGCTATATCTGCGCTTCAATCGCATTACGGCTGTGGCGGACGAGCTCCGTAATCTGGTCAACCTTACAATGCTGAGCCTGCGCGAGAACAAAATTCGGGAACTGGGCAGTGCTATTGGCGCATTGGTAAACCTAACCACGCTCGATGTATCGCATAATCATCTGGAGCATTTGCCGGAGGATATTGGGAACTGCGTCAATTTGAGCGCCCTGGACCTGCAGCATAACGAGCTGCTGGACATACCCGAGAGCATTGGCAACCTGAAGTCATTGGTGCGGCTGGGCATGCGCTACAATCGGCTGACCAGCGTGCCAGCCTCGCTGAAGAACTGCAAGTGCATGGACGAGTTCAACGTGGAGGGCAATGGTATCACTCAGCTGCCAGATGGTATGCTGGCGAGCCTCAGCTCACTGACTACTATCACGCTGTCGCGCAATCAGTTCACCAGCTATCCAACTGGCGGACCGGCACAGTTCACGAACGTGTACAGCATTAATTTGGAGCACAATCGCATTGATAAGATACCGTATGGTATATTCTCACGCGCCAAGGGCCTGACCAAACTGAACATGAAGGAGAACATGCTGACGGCGCTGCCTCTGGACGTGGGCACGTGGGTTAATATGGTGGAGCTTAATCTGGCCACCAATGCGTTGCAAAAGCTGCCAGATGACATAATGAATCTGCAAAATCTTGAGATACTCATACTGTCCAATAACATGCTCAAGAAAATACCCAATACCATTGGTAATTTGCGCAAGCTGCGCATTCTCGACCTCGAGGAGAATCGTATCGAAGTGCTGCCCAACGAGATCGGACTGCTTCACGAGCTTCAGCGACTAATTCTGCAGACGAACCAGATTACCATACTGCCGCGCAGCATTGGCCATCTCAGCAACCTAACGCATCTCTCCGTAAGCGAGAATAACCTGCAGTTCCTGCCTGAGGAGATAGGCTCGCTCGAGAGCCTTGAGAATTTGTATATCAATCAGAATCCGGGCCTGGAGAAACTGCCCTATGAACTGGCCCTCTGCCAGAATCTCAAGTATTTGAACATCGACAAGTGCCCGCTTGGCACAATTCCGCCCGAGATACAGGCCGGCGGCCCCTCCCTGGTGCTGCAGTGGCTCAAGATGCACTCCCCTTATCGGCAAATGTGAGATGTGGATGGCGTCTGGCGCACTGTCTATGTGGGCAACGACTGCTACTATCAGTACGAGCTTCAGACGGTGCAACAGGCGCAGGGAAAGCAGGCGGGTGGCGCCAGTGGCAGCAACGAGCGACGCTAACACTTGCTGCGCTACACATGCGCGCTGAGCTGAGCCGCAGTCGATGAGGAAGGACGGGACTCTGCGTAATGGCTGGCAAATTATAGCTTTAAAATGTTATACCAATGCACGACGGGTGGGTGTGCAACCGCCTCTTCTGTTCGAGAGTCTTTTTGATGTCATTTGAACTGCCCTTATTTACACTTTTCCTAAGTTTAATTTTAGTTGAACCTTTCCATGGCACAAATCCATTTATTTGGTCATTTGTCACACTTGCTTCCAAGCTAGTCAAGAATTCAGAAACGATATAATTAATGTGCACAGTTTTCAATTCATTCTAAATTTGTTTTATGGCAAAAAACAAGTAACAACCCGAAAGTTATGAAAATTGATGTTGTAAAAACCTCACGAATATCTAAATTTAATGTTGAAAACGAGATCACTCATGCGCCAAGGAATTGTTTAAAAAATATTAATATTATATACATATAAAAATTAGACATACTTTGATTAAGCAGCAAATACGCAAGAGGTAATGCAAAGTATTAAACACAATTGTTCAACATCAACGTAACTATAAACAAAAACACAAAAAAAACTGAAAGCCTAAAATTGAAAAAAAAAAAAAAATGGTTTGTCTTTTGTGTTTGGCTCCATTAACGAACTTGTTCCACAAGGAATCATTTTACGTATGTATTAGCCATAGAGCAAAATTATAATAGTATAGTAACATACCATATATATATTGTTTCCAAATGTGAAAAACTACCTTCAGTGTTAGTGGCAGCGAAAAAATTGCAATTGCCAATAAATGTAAGAATAAATAACATGCATGTGTATTAAATATAATTTAATTGCATTTAGCTACTATAATCAACGATATTTGTATGGCAAACTGAAATTTTTATAAAAACCATAAATAACACTTATATATATGTATATGTGTGTGTATGTATCAAAGGCAGTTTCTGGGTGGATTTGTATGCAGAAAGCAAGAGACAGTACTTAGAAAGGGCAAACTAAATCAAGAAATTAAAATAATGCAAGCACATACTTATCAATGTTGTAGAACTACTTCTGGAAACAAATAAGCTACTTGAACAGCTCAAAACATTGTCTATTAAATACATTTCTAGTTTATTTTTGTAACTGAAACTTAGAGTTTTTAAAACCAAACTGCGGAACTGCAAAGCGTAACAAGTTTTATATGAACCGCTCTATGTTGCGCATTGCAACGATAACTTTGTTGAAATTTAAAGCCCTTTTGCATAAAAGGGCTTTAAATTTCAACAAAGTGAATAAATCAACGAAACATTCAAACTTAACTACATGAATCGATATATTTTTCAAATATCTAACTGTAAGCAGTTGCATTAAACAGAAAATGGCAAAAGTAATTTAATTACAAACCAAACAAATAGTACGAAATTTACAAACGGTACAAAATCGTAACAAAATACAAATACAATAACAATTGTTAAAAACGTCCGCACACCTGAAATGCAGACGCCAAAGAATAAAAACGAAATATTTAAAATAATACCAATACCTATTTAAAGTAAATTGTCTGAAAACTTAAAAGCAAACAAAAATTTAAGTCGCATCCTTTGAGTAAACTGAGAATAAGGAAAACAATAATTGTTTAATGTCGATGAAACATAAATGTGCAGGTTATTAAAAGTAAAATCAAATGTCAAGTTAAATGTAAAGCTATTCCTAAAGAAACAAACATATTCGAAGAATAAATAATAAAGTGTTAATTTATGAATCCATACCATTTTCAAATGCTAGTACATAGCAGCCACCTTTCGTTCGCGGACTTGATATAATCTGCGCTTACACTGACAACTAGCTGGCAACGCTAAATGCCCAGCTATTGAACATGCCTCTGTTTGTCGTGTTCCAAATGAACTGGTGTCTGGTATTACAGATCTAAAACTAATGCTGCGAAAATGCCATTCTAACGGAAGGTATAACTGTTGGTTGGAAAGGAACCAGTTACTCACTTTTGGAACCAGTTTTCATAACTGCCGGGGATATGCGCATTTGTTTTGTATGCAAAAAACAGCTGTAACCGTCTCTTTGTGTGACGCTCGCTTAGGCGGCGATAACAGCAAGCGAGGCGCACGTCGGCCAGTCAGTTTGGAGGTAAAATACGACAGACCAAGAACTCAGCCAGTCAACGCACAATATATAGGTAAGACCCCACAAAAGGAACAGTGCCGAAGGTCAATGTAAGAAACAAAGCGGGCGGATTGTGAGATCATACATACAGACATACATATGTAGGTACCTATAAGTGGTTTGCTTGTTCTTTGTTTGTGTTAGAAATCATGGGACTGAATAGATACGAGTAGAAAGCATTAGTAACACAACCTTTGGTAAGAATTTACATAAAAACTTTAAAGTTAATGTATCTAATACATACATACATATGTATGTACATATGTATGTATGTACATGTATGATTTGAATGGGGTTTGTGACGCTTCCATCCATTGCAATCATGATAAGACAGTTAAGATTATATGTATGGTATGTATGTACTATGTAAATATGTATGTATATGTATGCATGCGATTATGATACTGGACCGACCAGTCTAGCTTATAAAAAATTTGAGGTCGAAGAATAAATAGCAGTCCATCTGATGCCGCTGTTTTGAATTTTGTTATTATTATAATTAGCTTTCTTATGAACACATATTCGACAATCAGCCATTATTAATAGTCTTATTGGAAATAGGTAAAATCGAAGGAGTATATAAAGCAGGGAGTATGATAGTCCCTTTGCCCTATTATAGTAATAAGATAAAAGTTAAAAACCCCCTTTGATTGGATTGTATACAATGTGAATATATACATAAGTTGTATGTATGTATAGTATGTATGTATGTTTATTTGATAAGTCATTCTCATTGTATTTATTTTCCACTCAAAGCGCAGTTCCTTCGCACAGAAATCTTTTTAAAACCTTATTCATTGGCAAAATGCCTCTCAGTCGGCATTAAACAGCTGCTTCTAAAGTACTTCTACTTTTAATAAAATACTTTTTTGTGGTCCAGCATTATGTACACCAGCCAAACACTGTTGCTGATTTTCGCATTTATCAGCGCTGCCGTTACCAGCACCTATGGTTACTCTGCGCTGCAGGACGCACGAATAATAGCCCAGTTTAGGCGCGATCAGGAACTGAATCATGCAAAGATAGCACGCCAACTGGTGCATCAGGCCAATTGGGCGTCGGTAGGAAGTATTTCAACAAACGCGATTGTGGAAAACTATCCTATGGTCAATATTATATCCGTGGACGATAATGACGCATCTGGCAAATCCACTGGTAAAATACACTTCCTCTTAACCGATCTAGATTTTACGGGACCGGACTGGCAGCGCAACAATAAAGTTACTTTTTTGTTTACGGACGAACAAACTCTAAACTGTAAGAATAACAACAAAGATCCTATGGAGCCCACTTGTGCGCGTATTATGATTAGTGGACAGGTTAGAAAGGTATGTTTTACGCTTTAAAACCAAAGTATAATTTTCTAATTTTAAAATATTATTCATGTACATACGAGTAGATCTCAACAAGTGCTGCTGACTACAAAAATGCGCTGGCGACGTTTGAGAAGCGTCATCCAGCGGCAATCAATTGGATGAAAGGTAAAGAAATGCATTTATTGGTCTCCTACTTTATCTAACTTAATTTTTATTTAAGCGCACCATTTTTATCTCTGCGAGTTGGACATTCAGAATATATTCGTGCTGGACTTCTATGGCGGTCCACATAACGTAAAATCGGCTGACTACTATTCCGTGCAGCTTTAACGACGCAATTCTTGCCGACATTGCAAATGATGGGACTACATTGAATGGTCGACTCGAACTCGGAAACTCTGGTCTTTGTCTTGTTTTTTATAGCAATAATGCAAATAAATTGATAAGGAAATTATCTGTACATACATTATACATGAACTCCATCCCTTGTTCCTCTGTGTATGCGAATTATCAGTCTGACCTGCGCTCCATCGCGGTGAGAAACGAAGAGTGTGCTGTTTTGTTTCTCTGTCTCAGCAACATCGTTCAAGTTTTACCAATATTGCAAAAGAAATCAAGTGTTCTTACCACTGCATTATACAAACAGTTGACTACAAACATGAACATGCATAAATTTCATATGAATGTGCGAAACAATATTTTTTCTCGGGTAGAAAAAAAAACATTGCCATAAAGATTTAATAAATTCTCATAATATTTAAGTTTTTATTTGTACGCTACATTTGGTACCAATTGATATAAAATAATTTATCTTTGCGTTTGGGAATATTTTAAAAAATCTGGTTTAGATAGCATATTTAAATTCAATCTCAAAGTAAATGCTAAGAGTTGTGCTTAATTCCGTTCGTGGTCTGTTCACTTTTTATAGAAACGTTTCGGAACAGAACATGAACATACTATGTTTGAACTCTTGAAAACTGAGAGCAGAAATTTCAAAACAGCTCTGTTCGATTTGTGCAATTGCCTCTTTGTGTCGGCACTAACACTCACGCGACCACCTCTAGGTTGCTGAAACAGCTGTTTGGAAATGTGATGCTCGGCAGTCAAACGCGTGCACTGGCAATTTTTACAAATTCAGCGATTGTTTAAATAAAATCAGTGAGCAATGCAATGAGGTAGCGAAGATTGTTTTTGCAGAATATCATTCCGTATTGACGTCGCCCTGACGTGTTTTTCCCGACTTTCCAATCAATTTAATCTGCCTACGAAAGCAGCTTAAACGCTAGGTGCATATCATGTCTACGGGTCTCAAGTGCCGCAACTGCGGCTCTAATGAGATAGAGGAGGACAGTGCACGAGGAGATCGGGGTATGTTGGCAAAACCCCATTCAGTTTCCGCGATGTTCAATTCATTTTATTGCCCTGGCTAGTGTGCATGAACTGCGGATCTGTTCTGGAGGATTCGCTTATTGTCTCTGAAGTACAATTCGAGGAACTGGGCCACGGTGCCGCCGCCATTGGCCAGTTTGTTTCGGCCGAGTCATCGGGAGGCGCCACCAATTACGGCTATGGAAAGTTTCAAGTCGGTTCGGGCACAGAGTCGCGTGAGGTGACAATAAAAAAGGCCAAGAAGGACATAACGCTCCTGTGCCAGCAGCTGCAACTGTCGCAGCATTGCGCGGACACGGCCGTCAACTTTTTCAAATTGGCTTTGAATCGAAATCTGACCCGTGGCCGGAGGAGCACCCACATCTATGCGGCCTGTGTCTATATGACCTGTCGTACGCAAGGCACGTCCCGTAAGTCTGCCACTAAAGTGTTCGCATAAAGCTGCATTGTGTAATGCCTTTGTTATTATTATCTTGCAGACCTGCTCATTGATATTAGCGATGTGCAGCAAATCTGCTCGTACGAGCTCGGTCGTACCTACTTGAAGCTATCGCACGCCTTGTGCATCAACATACCATCTGTCGGTGAGTACCTAAATAAAGATTACATTCCTTTTGGGGGTCTGTATGTATAATTCTGCAGGAGCAGTACATGTTCGATTGCAAGACGTATGTGTTCGATTATTTAAAAGAATTCTATGTTTGATTTTAAAGACTTCTTTCTCTATGGAATTTATTGTCGACGTGCGATGGAAAGCCGAAATCATTAAGCTCACTTACATAGACAATAAAACGGATATGTGTTAAGCTTCGAATAGGATTCGGGTTTGATCCCATTTTAGTATGAAGGTATTATATAGGACTGAATAGAATTTGTAGTCAAAAGGTTGGTCGCTCATACCAAAATATACATACATATAAAATAAATAGGCTTACCGAATGCCGTATAGCTCGATTCTGAACTCTGTAGTACGCATATTTTGTTTAATTTTGTTTGTTCGATATAGTACAGTGGGGGAGGTTGATATATTTACTAACAGGATATTTTATTATTGAAAAGCATGCAGATTCCTATCAGGACCAGGATACCACCCTTAATCCGTTAAATATTTATTTTGTGAGAGCTCACAGAATGCCGTATGGTTCGATTCTGAACTCTGTAGTACAGATATTTTGTTTAATTTTATTTGTTCGACAGTTGGGAAGCATTCAGAATCCTATCAGGACCAGAATACCACCTTTAATCCCTTGAATGTCTACTTTGTTAGAGCTTTTCCACATCCAATTTTTCTCAACTGTTTTCGCATTTACATTCACAAAAATCGAATAATAAAGTTTATTGGTTATTGACAAATACATAATTATTGTTTAATATAGGATAACATTTGTCTCGTATATATAAAAACAGGTTTATCTTTATCCCAAAAGCAAAATCAGTACAATTTCCATAGAATGAAATACTTAAACATAAATGTATTGTGGCGCATAGCAGCCTCGAGGGAATGAGTAGTGCAAAGCAAAAGGGCGTGTTTTTATCAGTAGTGGGCGTATACAGTATGTTAGAAGATATACTCAAGATTAAAGTTACGACTATATACTTGACTACGTATTAGATAATTGAGAACATATACGAAGTGTGTATAGTATATAATGAGAATATCGCACATATTTTGAGCACTGCTCGAGTTCCCGTGCATTTTCAAACCCGTTAATAATATGTTTAACTTTGCTTTCAAATTCGTATGCTACTTTCAACTTGGCTATATATGTATATAAATGTTTGTTATATCGTTTATATTTATATATTTGTTTTTAAACGTGTATATATGGTGGCGAAAAATATGTATTTTGTGTCTGGTCACGTATAATATAACTTTCTAGTATTTATTGCATTCAATATCCTTTAAAATATATGTGTATATATCCCTTAGCTTGACTGATTGCCCGATTTTCACTTGCTTATTGATTATATGCCGGTTGCCCTCATATCTTTATCTGTTGGTCTGCTGCAACGTCTCAAGTTGTGGAACGTATAAGTTTGAGTCTACTGTATTATTTGTATATGCATATGCACTGAATTTGTATGAGTACCAACAGGCCTAAATGCACTGTTTATATGTATTGGCATTGAGGACTACTATGAGAACTAGAGCTGGCTACTATATCATTAATTATAACTGCTACATAATGCTAATATCGCTTCTCCTAAAATTCCAATTTACTTTGTTGCGTTGTATTGAAAACCCATGAGTTTCTTTGTGTTTGTGGTTGCTGCTGCGGCTGCTGTTGTGTCGATTGCTTCTGTTGGGCATGCTGTTGGGTCGATCTCTTCTGCTGCTGCTGCGTCTGTTGCTGGTGCTGTTGCTGCTGACGAAAGTAACAGGCGCCCTGCCACTCGGCGCAGTACAGCTGTGCGCATCAGGTGCTGCTGCTGTCGCTGCCTGCGGCGGCTACCAACAAATCTTCACTGGCATTAGCATTGTTGGTGGCATTGGTGGCGCCGGTACCGCCAGTAGCATTTGCTGCCCCTATTGTGCCACCAATGGGCGTAGCACAAATTGAGTTTGTGGGCGAGTTCAAAGCTGTTACTGTAGTCGGTCCGTAGAAAATCAGCTCAGGTATTTGGCCTCCTTGAACTCCCGTACCGTTTGTGCTCTCCGAAGAGCATTGGAATTGGAATGTAACGTTGCCCATAAGCACCTCCGACATACCCTCCTGGCCAAAAAAGCTCAGCTCGTTTCCGTCGAGTATGACGGAGGCCGTGTAGTAGCATTCAGGCTCGATCTGTATGGGATTCTCGAAGAAGACGTGAAAGGTGTTGCTTGAGCCATCCGAGAAAAACTTGGTATCGTTCTCGGCAAGTGTCCGTCCCAGGCGTTTCAGTTCAATTTTCACATTGTAGTTGGCTGCGCCAGTCGAAGAGCCGTATAGTCCAAATCCCACTATAAAAATTCTGTTAAAAGAGCGAAAAATGTATTATATTATTTGCAATGAGAAGGCTTTAAAGCCTTGATCCGTCCGGAATGGAATTTTCTAAATTATTGCTCACCTGCGATCCACTGAGAACTGTATGGAGTCACAGCGTCCACGATAGCGCCATTGATTTGATCGATAGGCACACGATTGGAAGCGATGACACACCTGGGTTTTGAGACCGGCACGCGAGCGTGTTGGGAAGCTCAGGCTAGGCTTGATTTTGGCTGTAAAGTGCAAAAACATGTCAATGGTCTCCTGCGACGTCAAAATGCCGGTCTGGGCAACTCCGTTAGCAAACTCTTCCAACGTCATTGTGGGTATGCGGATCAGGTGTAGGGCCTGGCCCAGAAGACGTCGTTTGTTCTGGGGGGTATCATCGATGCTCATTTTTTCGCAAGCGTTTAGTGCCCAGTTAAGTGCTGCCTCGAACAAATGTATCTCTTTGCAGTTGAGAGTTTCCCGCGACAATATCGACTCAAATGTCTTGAGGTCAATATCCACAAAGTCTTCAGACTTAACCGCCATCTCGGCCTGTGCATCGATAACTTCCCAGCAACGCTGCATCAATTCGGGCTCCTCGAAGAGACGCGATTGACTGAGAAGTAGACAGGCGTTTTTTGCAGTTAGCTGCACTTCCAAAAAGTTAACACAGGCACGCGCTAGATGTGGCACAATGTACTTCTTGGCGGCGTACAAAGTGGCTAGAATGTGTTCAGGTTCCAGTTTGATTTCATCACAATAGAGATACCTGCAACGAAGATAAGTTAGATAAGTTTGGCCAATTTATGTTGTCTTTGATAGCATTTGAGGTGAGTTTAATGCCAACTAGTATTTACCTTAACAGTGTTAGAAAAGCTGTTGGCTCGACATCAGGCACTTTGATTTCCTGTTTGTTTTCAGCTAAGCCGCCATAGAACATGGCATAGAAGACCGAACTGCCTGTGGCGAGAATATATTTGTGCGCGGGAATGGTTTGTACGGTTTCGATATCTATAGAAAAGACGTTATCAGACTTGAGTTAAGAGTGTTTGTCATTATCGCTTGACCTACCGAACTCGCCACCTACAATAAACTTGACGTCGGACATTAGCTCGTTGTTGAACATGGCCGCATTGCGCTCCAGCACAGTCGCCTTGCTGGCCTGCCAGTTTGGATCGGCAGTGTCGATTGCATTCGAAGCGCCCACTGCTGCAAACGTACCACTACTCCCACCGGTGCAAACATAGGACCCACTGCCGCTGCTTGGAGTTGTGTTTGCAGCAGCGGCGGCGGCAGCAGCTGCAGCAATGGCGGCAGCAGCTGAGCTGGATGGCAGGCAGAAGGTCGTAGCACTGCTGCTGCTATTTAGAGCACCGGGGGAGGCGAGTGGTGAGGAGGGAGCGCTGATGGGTTGCGTTATTTGAATGTTGTGATCCACGCCACTGCTGGTGGCGCCTGCGGGTGGTGAAAGCGCCAAGCCACGTTGTTGTTGTTGCTGCTGTTGCTGGAGGTTGTGCGGCGGGGAGTGCAGCAAGCCGTTGCCATTATTGAGCGTCTCCGCTGAAATAAAAAGCAAAATAACAAAATATTAGTTATGACTCCAAGCGTTTTCAAAAAACTTCTAACCGAACTGCGTTATAGCCACCCAAATACCGCGCCACATTTGTGGTGCACATATAAATATAAAAATCGTGTCGATCTAAATAGCAGCGGTTGTGAATGTGTCTGGCAGCGACGGAGTCACTTCCGTTGCTACCGCACGCGTCTAATAAATAAAAACGAAAGCTGTCCCTCTCGAGCGAGCAGCTGCGGCCCCCTTTTTTAAGTTTTAATAAAAATAAAAACGCATACGAGACGCCAAAGTCGAGCATCCAAAAATAGCGGCGCATTTTGTTTTGCCGCTAAATCCGCAACGCGCGACATTTAGCACGAGCTACAGCTGTGCCCTCCCCTTGGGCCCCAAGCATCATTTTCGTTTAGTGTATTCGACGCGCTTTGTGTGAAAAATCAATAAAACACAGACAATGGTTGGATACGGCGCACCTGCCGCTGCCTATGTATGAGTCTTTGCGTATGTGTGTTGTGTGTGGCCCCATTCTTACCATTTATCCAACCCCCATTTACCAACTGGGAGTGCGACATGGATTCCTGATTGCGTTTAGTTGCTGATTTTAAGGATAGTCGGCTAGATGCATTGTTGTTATTGTTGCCACTGTTATTATTGCCATGATTATTGCTGCTGCTGGCCATGACTGCGGCCGCTACTGCGATTACAGACGAGATTTGTTTACAGACAATGAAAACTGAAAACGGCGCCGCAAAGGTCAGCAGCGAATGTTTTTCGATTCGCTTGCTTTTACTAATTGCAAATGAAATGCACTGCAAACATTTATTCTCAACTCGCAGTTTTACGTTAGTTTATAGTCTGTTTTTTGTAAGCTTGACTTTTGTGCAGGTTGGCAGCACTGCACAGCGTTGCATTCATTTACGCTGCTACTTTTTCTGATGCGTGCCATAACTGTCAGCTTTGTTTGCGTACCATGTGAGCGCGCATGATTTGAATGTAAATGAACCGAAGATGATGCATGACATGGTGGCCGTGCCTTTTGCGGCAGCTTTCGTAAGCGCAAATTGCATGGATTATATCATGGGTCTGAGCCAACATTTCCGTGATATCAATTTTAGACGCCGTGCGCACACTTTGCGCCCATTAAAATACGTCAATGCGTACGTGCAAACCGTGGGTCACTCCAGCAGTTACGACTCCGCTGTAGTATGCTGCCCAACCTTGCCATGCGCCACTAGCCGCTTGTCTTTAGTATTTGCATATGTTTAATTTTAAACTTGACTTGTATTTGGTTCTTCGTACAACTATTATTTATTGTTTGTCTTCGGCTTCTTTGGATTTTGGTTTTCGGTTTTCAACGTTGCGCATGTTGAATATGGTCACAAAATTTGAACTTGAAATTGATTTGACTTTTTTTGTCATCGCTATGCCTGAAGGTTTGTTTATTTCTTAGCACATATACACAAATTTGTCGTTTTTAACACACACACACACACACACATACTATTATCAAGAAAACCAGTTTTAATTTTGGTTGCTGCCGATGCAGCCGGCAGCGCTATTTGTCTTATTTATTTTTGTGTGTAAGTATGTTGTTGACCTTTGTGCAAACTTTTTTTTTTGAGTTTGGTGCTGTTTCCTAGTTACTTCTTTTGAAATATTTGAAAAAAAGAACTAGAGCGAAAGTGGGAAGTTAAGAAAAGAAGAGCGAACACTCTACTGCAAAAATGAAGTTGTTTCGATAATTGCTCGTCTTAGGACACCTCAATTTAGATGAAATTTAAAGTAAATGTAGGGAAACGTTATGCCCCAGTTAATGTAAAATATTCAAAATGATCAACTCTGTTCCTACCGATTTGTTTTACTACTTGGCCGGAACTTTGGAGCTTTGGATTTACAAAAAATCATTCATTCCTCATTCATTGAGTGGAGGACACCATACTAGAAAACTTATATTTTATTATAGATCCTACTTACTGTTGCGATAGCCGTGACGTAGCACCTGTTGATGCTGCGGCTGTTCGGGAGGCGGAAGTTCTTCGTTTTCGAGGACACGCGCAGCGTACTCTGGTTCGTAATTGTGGGCATAGGCGCTGCCCCAATGGCCCGCAAAGTCTTCCTCCTCGAGTGTCAGCAAATGGTCCAGCACCTGCACGCCCCTTTCGAGGGGGCCGTGGAATTTGTTAATCAGCTCGGAGAGACGCAGGTTGAGGCCGTAGTTGCCGCTGCCAATTCTAGCTGACCCTGTGGTATCGATGGCCCAGTAAAAGAGATGACGTCCCAGATGACTGCTCAGGTGATTTGCAAACGCCTCAATCATCTTTGTAGCACCATTGCCGCTTGTGGCATGTCTTCTTTGCTTGCTCCTCAATAGTCTGTGCTGGCTGCCTGCTGCAACTAATCAAAAGACGAGAGCGAGATTTTTATTATCAGATTATGCAACTTTTGCTGCACGCCACTGAACCCGATATTCTCCACCTGCCTCCCTCTCTCTATCTCACTATGCTCCTGCTTCAAAACGCTAACCTCAAATTTGCCATTTGCGGTGGCGGCGGTTGTCGCTGCCGTTTCATGCACTTTCACTTCCACACGCATTTGTTGCTTTTTATTAGTTACAGGAAGTACATTAAATTACACCAGCATATGTTTATGTGTGTGTTTGAGCTTTGTTTTGGGGCTGCCTCAAAGCATTTGAAGCTGCGTGTAATCGGACCGCGACTGGGCTTCAATGTAATTTGCTTTCATTTTCTCAACACGCGGTCATTTGTCAAGCAGAACCCACAAGTTAGACCCAAAGCGCAGTCTTTGTGGCCCAGTTGCCTCATCTCGTGTGTATGTGTATGTGTTTGAGTGTGGGGGACTGTGTGCGGATGCGAACCTTACCCGAGCTGCGAAAATTATGCAAGCGGCGGTTTTTAATTGGCAAAAATGCGAAGCCCGTAACCAAAACAAAACCGCGACACCGACACCGCCAGCAAACAGCCAGACAACGAATTTTTATAACGTCATGGCTTTGACGTTCGATCTCAGGCGGAGTCCGCGGGCAGCATCCACGTCGAAAACACTTTTTGTGACTCTTCAATGTGGGGTTCAAAGTGAGTTTGTCACGCCCCCAAACAAAACAATAAATACAACTATATTTGTTGTTTAGTTGAGGCAATGCGCGTTCATTTTTAGTAGATACCCAACAGTTTTGTCGATATTGAAAGCTTCCGGTATTGGTATATACGTCGTTATGTTTGGATGTAGAGTTACAGTGAATTCGAACAAAAAGATGTCTAGCGTTAGACAAGTTGCTCACGTTTCAATTAAAGGACAATATGCAATGCCTAATGGGGAACATTACAGCCCTTTATGCTGTCAGTAAGTCGAAGTATGAGCCATTGGTATAATATAATGAAGATATCAATTAAAAATACAAATCAATTTCCACTACAAGTATGTTGAAATCAATAGTGTGGTTTATAAATTTTATTAAATGCATCCCATTATTATTCAACAACTGTTGAAGATACAAATTGCTTGATGCCCTCTTACATTTGGGATTGAAGCTTTGGATAAGCCGAAGCTGTAGGTTTTGTCTCCATAAGATATAAACGGTGTCTAAATCATGCGATTTTTTTTAAAGGCTAAATTGTCAACAAAAACCATCTCTCTCACGCATTTTGCGTTGTTATACTCTGTACGTTAAGTGCAAAAGGGTTTAGTACGAATTATAGTTCCACACAATAAAAAAAATGTTCTTGGTATTAAGCTTGTTTGAACGTTGTAGCAGCTTAACGATAAAGTGCTTTATATTTGATCAAACTACAAGTTGTCACGAGACACTATTCAAAATCTTAAATATCAGTTTTACTTAAGAATCTTGTTATGCCATTCTTAAACATCTTTTTCTGCTTACATACATTTCGCGCTAAGGCTTTCTTTGATTTTTCATTGACTCTTCATGCTTAGGATATACAAGTAAAATGGATTATTTGTAGACTAAAAGGAAAGCAAAATCAAGGTGAAATTAAAATCACTTGGTCTTACCAGTCGGAAATGTATGCGGACTTATACATTTGCCTTATCTTTTGAAATTTAATTTTTTGATTGAGGAATGCTTAAAAGCATATGTAACAACCGAAATGGGAACGTAACTTTTGCAGAAGTTGCAGAAAGTAGAGCAATGCCATGTACGAGAAATGAATGGAAACCGGAAGAACTAGTTAATTGAGATTCGTGATATTAAGTCGAATTCGGAAACCGGAACAGGGCCGTTCGAGCATATTTTTAGCCGGAACAGACGCTTGCTTGTGCGTTGTCAAGAATGGAATGAGCAGTGCTAGATGAGCTGGCACTCATCTGCCTTATGGGCACAAGATATGCAAGTAAAATATATTATAGTAGTAGGGTATTGACGACACACGCACTAGCACTGCAACTGAAATATGCAATTTATGCTAAATTCGTTTCATGGCTTAACAACCAAGTCACGTTTATTATTCATCAGGTGGAGAGGCTTTGTTTTTCTTGCATGCGCATTTCATTCAACGCGTACACATATTTGCATTTAGGTTCAGTTTATATTTTGTTTTTCATGTTGGGATTTATTTTTGCGGCTCTCTGCACTTCAAATTTGCCGCTTGCATTAACATCACGCGCCCTTTTCCTAATTTATTATTGTTTCTTTTGGCTTTGGGCTTTGGGCTTTGGGCTCGCGCTTTGCTTCATGCTGCTGCTTCTCATTTCATTGCCTCTTTAATTACAAATCGCGACCCACTTTGGTCGCGGTGTTGTTGTTGGGCGGCGACGGGTCAGACGAGAGACCCAAGAGCGACGCCCGCGTAACACTTTCGATTTTTATTTCCTCATTAAACGCGCGCAAAAAAAGTGAAGAGTTGTCGCTTTTTAGTTGGTTTCTTGTATTTTTTTTTGTCTTTTTTGCTGGGTTATTTGTTGGCTTGAAGTGGTGTCTTTTATTTTCTCATTATTTTCGTTGGTTACTATAGTTTATGGGCTACTTGAAGTTTTGCGGCATTTTCATTTTCATTTGTAAGCAAATTTCGCAACTGCTAAATGTGTCATAAAGCGTAGAGTACGATGAACGCCCAGTGGACAATGAATTCAAAATCGAACAATAAGCCATCCAAACACATCTAGCCAGGTCTGCATGGAAACAGAAACAGAAACAGCAACGACCCCAAGACCTCCAAACGTTGCTTTTTCGTGCTTAGGCTCTTGAGCTGCTGTTGCTGTAGCTGTAGCTGCCGTTTCTGTTGATTTGTCGATTTGGCGCTTTAATTATGCCCGCTTGTCTGATTTTTTAGGTAAGGTGTTTTCAAATAAGTTTATTGCTTGCTTCGAGTGCCCTTAGGTTGTTTCGCAATTATTGAGACAAGTCGGGCAGGCGGCGCGTTAGACGCTTTAATTTGCAGATAATTTTATAGACATTAACGTGCAGTTTTTCACAGTCACTTTTCATATTTCTTTTTTACAAGTATGTCTCGTCTCTTCACCTTTTTTCGTCAGTCATGCTGCAGTTTGTCTAATGACTTGTCGACTTTTGAAAAAACCTAAACATTTTTTTTTTGAATGAAGTATTTCACAACACCTATGTAATAAGGTAGCTCCCGCACTAAACTCAAATTATGCATTTTTAATTCTATTCGTATTCTTGTGTGTGTGTGTGTGTTTTTTTTTGTTTACTATTACTACTTGCGATCACATCATGATTCGCACATTTTGGCGTGTTTCTTACGACACTATATTGACATGCACTGCACAATTTTTTGGAGAAAAATTCAAACCATTGATTTGCATTATTTGCTTATTTTTAACAGAAACCAGTTTACAATTTGTATGTTTATTTGTTCAGTTATTTTTTGTGATTCTACAACAAATTGCTCAGTTTTCTGTCCGCTGAAAAAGCTTCGTTATGCTTCTTTTTTTTGGGGGGCTCTTTAAATATTTATGTCTCCACGCGATCGTTTCTTGTACGGAATCTTAATGAGTCTAGCACTTTGGATAGAAAGCCATTTTGTGTTCTCTGTAAGTTTTGCGAGTTCGATGACAAGTTGCGGGGCGTGTTTGTGCCGTGTTAATAAAAACAACAACAACCACAAATAATTTGTTTGTCTACGAAATCGCAACGCTGCGCCGGTCTGTGATGATCTTTGCTCGCCTTACCTCACCACACTCCACACACCGCATAGTGAAAAGTTCTAGTATGTAGATAGTATTGTGGATAGGGGGAAGTTCTTTAAGTTCTATTTAGAGGCTCAACGTTTAACGCGCTTCGATCACCATAAGCATATAGTATATTGCGCAATTCCTATCTTTGTCTTAGTTCAAGTTATATGAAATGCTCGCTGTGTAGTTGTTGTTGCGGGCTTTTGGACATTACAAAAACAACAACACCTTAGCAAATTATATGGTAATGTGAGGGGCGCGCTGGGAACTTCAACAAAATTATATGTGCACGCTTTGTGTTAATCAAATTGATTTGCTTGATTAAAACACCTTTGGTGGAAATTAAAAAGAAATTATATAGCTTAATACAATGTTTCAACAAACTTTGTTATTTCGGCATAAAAATGAATTCAGAAAATTAGTCAATTATTGAATCAAGTTTTGGAAGGAATTGGATCACCTGAAATAATTCCATCTAACGGAATTCGTAGGATGTAGTTGAACAAGTCTTTGTGAAATCTTGAATAGTTAATTATGAATAGGTTGATGAATGGGTTGAATGATAATGTCGTAGGGCTGTGACATATTCTTTCAAGTTGTTGCTTGTTTCAATATTTGTATGTCAATATTGATACAGATTCTTGAACTTGGCACCCGTCACTGCCCTTTCAGAGAACATATATTGGTAGAGTCGCTCATCGACATTGATTTTCCCATGCACACACTTTTTGGACATACAAATAACTAGAATAATGCGGCCGTTTTCATTGTTAATTAATTTTTACATCGTTGGCATTGAAGCATAACCAACAATACTAATCCGACAGTATCGACACCTGTGAAGGCACACTATACAAGTATATTGCTATGTCGTAGTGATAGAGATTGGGAGAGAAAGAAGAGCAGCATTTTAAATATTTTCGATGAGCTGCCGTCTAACTTGATGCTAAAAATGTATTTTGGTTGTCATTCCACTTTTTAAAGCTTGCTGTATTCTGCACACTTCACTTGTTTTTTGTGCGTTTTGCTTAACGCACTTTACCGGCATTTTCGCAGCATTAAAAACAAAGCCTTAGCACACAAATTAAAACGTCAACAAAAGAACATGCAAGCGTCGTAAATATTGTAGTGATTTACACAAATTTCCAAATAAAACAAAACCAGCATTTACATTTGAGCTTGTTGTGCGCACGCGCGTCGACCGCCACTTCTGACGAGTTTGCCGTGTTGTCGAGTCAACGAACGAATTCGTAATGAAACAATGGCCGGCCGATCGAATCAGCGGGCCACCACCGATCGCCGATCACCGAGCACTGCTGATGCTGATGCTGTCGGTGGCGGTCGCTCTTGAGAGCCACCCAACGACGACGACGACGACGTCATCGTGGCTACGATCGCCACAAAACCAGCAGCTGTTGCTCAGCTCAGGTGTTGACGTTGACGCTTACCTTGAGTCCATGGCGCGTGGTGTGCAGCTACGAGTATCGCATGCGATTTTTGCTGGATCGTCTGGGAACATTTTTAGAGGAGTGCGAACGATTTTATTTGGCATTTTAATTGTTGTACTCATCGCCCTTTTATGCATTATAAATGAGCATAAAATAGTTCCCCTGTCACAAGCCTTTATATCTAGATACAAACTGAATAATTACAATTAGCAGTCCGTGTGACTTTACGATCAAACTAAAACATTATGTATATATAATCGTTATTGTTTGGCTTGGATTTGTCGTTTCGTCTTTGTTACCTAGTTTTTCTAGATTTGCTTACTCACTTTGTTCAAGAGGAACAAGGCGACTAGTAAGTACACACTGCCTCGAAAGAAATAATAAAATTTTCTTAAGAGTAACAAGTGGGCTGAAAAGTCGAAAAAAACATTTTTTTTATAAATTTTAATTTAATATTCAATCTTGCCTCAGAGAGCGAACGACGAATTTAGATACTTTTTTTTATAGTACAATTTGTCTTTGGCCTCAAAATAGGCTTCAGATTTAATGATTACCTCTTCACGGGGTCAACATTTCTCTCCAGCGAGAATTCTCTTGAGGTCTTGAGAACAGGAAAGCCGCTGGGGGCCAGAGAAAGCAATGAATCGGTGCATTGTCTTGTTAAAACAGCACTTTCTTTTTCTTAAAATGGAACCCTATTTCGCGATTCTGTCCTCCTTCCTTGAACTGTTCCAAACAATGTTCTCTTGAAGTCTGAGAACAGGAAAGGCGCTGGGGGCCAGAGAAAGCAATGAATAGGACCATTGTCTTGTTTAAACAGCACTTTCTTTTTCTTAAAATGGAACCCTTTTTCGCGATTCTGTCCTCCTTCCTTGAACTGTTCCAAACAATGTTCAGAATAATCAATTCGTTGGTGTTTTCGTTCGATTGTAAGCTCGCGGGGCAACCACAAGAAATGTCCAACACGTTCCTTTGATATATTTAGGGCCCCAGCTACCTCAATCAATTTCACTTTATGGTTATTCGAAATTATTTTGATGTTTTCGTCGATAACTTCCGCTTTGGGGCGTCCACTTAAATTTAGCAAACCACTTCTCAATGGTTGATTTTCCCAGTGCAAAGTCCGAATAATGTTCATCAAGACAAGCCTTGGCTTTAATAGTATTTTTATTCGCCAAAAAGCAATCCTTTATTAATACACGACATTTCTTTTATCCAATTTTTTGAAACTAACAAAAGTTGCTTCCCTCAAAATCCTATAACTCACAAACTAATTGTGCGACAGCTATCAAATTTAGGTGTAACTATAAATGATATGGATTTCAATACTAGTATGTAGGGTCTTGTATGTGCCAGCCAATGAATTTTTCAGCCCAGCTGTCTCTACGTTTTTATTGCTAACCTAATCCATAAATGAGTCGATTTATCCGAGAAGCGATCTACAACTTTTTCACTTCCGTACATTTAAAAATGTACTGAAATCTCCATTGAAACCAATCGAGTAAATAGAAAAGATTAAAGTATTATAAACCAAGTCTGTCGAATGCTAAATTACGAATGTGAGTATTTTTTAACATAAAAACTTTTAAGTTGAAACGATCTCCATCCATGGTCGTATGTCCCAGGGGCCCTGGTATCCGAAATTGGGATATTGGCTGAGCATTCAATATTATTTTTCGAAAAGCTAGAGTCGTCTTATTAGCTGCAATCTGTTTATTTAGCATACCAGTGTTTTACTTTTAGTGACGCTTTACGATGCTCTTATAATTGTTATTTAAATTTTTTAATACAATTTGTTTTCTTTTGTTAGTTTTTATTTTGATTTTTATTTTTGCTGTATGGGGGCAGCTGTTTCTCACCCCTCTAGCTTAGGTCAGGAAGATTCACAGTTGTTAAGTGGAGTTTGATTTATTTGTTTTGTTTTTGAGCGATTGTTGCTAATTTGTTACGACAAGCGCTGTGTTTTAAAGGCATTGAAAATGTCACTGGATTGTTTTTACTGACATGTGACGAATTGATCGACACAGTTCGGACAGACTTCAAGCACAAGCAAGGCTAAGCATGCTAGATTTGTTTTGAAATCCAGTGTAAGACAATAACAATGGCATAACATATATAAAATTGTCTAACCTATTGCCAGAAAATGTTTCATAGTTACGAAACAATTAAAACCAAGCACAGCGACAAACAACCAACTTTAGTTAATTACCAAAATTGCTGCCAATTTTGTGGCATTTTACAAGACATAAAACGAAAAGTAATCAGCGCGAAGGGATCGTGATCGGGCGGTGGGGAAGGGGGCGGCGTCTGGGTCTGGGTCCAATGCCGGACTTTGTGGGGAAGGGCGCGTGATATGGGCCCAGAATGATAATAATGATAATTGCTGTCATGACAATTGCAAAAAGAGTTGAAATTAAACTTGTATTTTTTTGTGCTTGCTTGTTGCCAAAGTAAATAATAATTATTTCACTTGCTTCTACTGCGGCCAAAACTACTGAGGTCAGCGCTGCTGCCACTGAAGCTGCACTGAGTGGCTCTGGCGGCATTCGGTCAAACATTAAGAAACCATTAGCAGCAGCCGCTCCCACCCGCTCACAACTCAAAAAACTGCGCCCGACACTCCGGCAACTGTAGCTGTAACAGCTGCTGTGGATGAGTGGGCGCTGCGTTGAAGGGTCAATGCAGCGGCTCAGCCAACGGCAGTGGCATCATTTTTCAAGTGGAACACTCAGCGGCAGCCACAGCAGCAAATAAGAGCAGGCGGTGCAGACCTAGACCCCCCAACCACATCTAGAGCGGGCCTGCCTTGGAGGAGGAGGAGGAGGAGCGGCGGCTGCTACTGCCTCGAATGTGCGCATTCATTTCAGTTTAATACATTTTTTCAGCAATTCGAGCGAATTTGACAAGCTAAGTACTAGGGGTTGCAGTCTCGTTCTTGCCACCAGCTAACATGTCATGTGGCATGAGCTGCCTGCGCTACTGTGCCGAGTTAGGCGGCAGTTGCAATTGGCGTTAGAGGTGCGCGAGCGGTCCCAAACATCTTGAAAAGATCACGATCCACGTTTGCGCTATGTCGATAACAATTAACGAAACTACACATTCATTAAGTCATTTAGGTAATCACAGAAAGTAAGGGCAGCAGAAAACACAGCTTTTACATATACATGAAAAATTTGTAGAAAAGCAATTCCGATTGGGAAACACAAAAGGCATATATATTGTCGCACAGCGTGTTTAATACTTAGTTTATTTCGTACTTTTTGGACTGTACTTTGCTGTTTTATGTGAGAAAGAATTTCGGAACGAATCATACGTTGCCCATTTGATCGTGGTTTAGTCTCCGCTAGATTGTTAGCAAGTATGCGAGATTCTTCCAAGTTTGTGAAAGGGAGAGAGATTCTCACTCAAACGTTCTAAAAATGCAATTCTATACATGCATATAAGAGGTCTGTTCAAAAGAAAAGGCGAATGTTGAATTTTGAATTTTCGCGGGCTCGATTTTTTTTATGTTATTACGTTTGTATGTATGTAGGTAGATGGCCAGAAGCATATATTTATTATTATTATTATTAATTCCTAGTGCTACAAGAATGATTTTTATAAATTAGTGCACAAGTCACAACAATTAAATTTCCTTAGTGATTTGATTTCAAGTGATTTGATTAGCCTATTTATATTAGATACATTTTAGTTATACATAAATTTAAAATGTTTAGGTTTTTTTAATTTTTATTATTATTATTATTAATAATAATATTATAATCAGTACAAAAGTGTTGCCTACTGAGTGTAAATGTATTTGTGTTAGTATTGTGCTCTTTACTTTATTTACATTTAGGTATTTCCTTCAAAGTGCGCATGAATTCTATTTCTAAAATGCGTTTCATTGCTGATTGTTTTTAAGCTATGTGGTAGCTCGTTCCACAGACGAACAGCAAATATATCATCTTGATGAGGTAAACGAGATTTTGTCACGACTTTTTCCTATTCCCAAAACTGATAAGACCAATGAAAGGAAAGCGTTTTGCACAATTTATGAGATAAAATCAAAATCGAAGAACGAGCTGATGGCCATACCGAAAAGCGCAATTCAGAAGTGCTTCGAGGATTGGAAGGCATAAGTGCATTATGGGGGATTACTTGAAAGGGGACAAAATTGATATTGATGAACAAATACTTTTCAAAAAAAATCAAAATTCACCTCTACTAAAAAAAGAATAATATTATGTGTATATGTAATGTTATGGTTTTTTTTAAACTCTGTACGCACGTATGTAAATGAAAATTTACTAAGCCGGCCCACTGGCCAGCGGTCAGAGTCACAATCACGTTGTGCTCTTGTTTGCCGCTCAATATCGAGGCGGCCTACCTCAATTTTCGGAGTAGTTGCAATTACAATTCAATAATCAACATTAATGTTATGCGAATTTTAAACTTGCTCTTGCGCGCAGTTGAGGGTCAGTTGCAGCGTATTCCCCGAGCCCGTCATGCCATCCATGCGTCGTACGCTCATTTGTGCGTCTCAGGTGATGGGAAGGTCGTTCGACTGTTTGATTTTGTGTGCTCTTTGCTTTTTGCACAACATTTGATTTTCCCCCCCAACTAGTATTTTCTGCAATGTTTTATTTGCCATACTCTAATGGACCTTTGACGAAGCCTTTGCTGTAGTCGCCACTGCCGCGTCGTCTGCTTTTTGTCACGGCATGAACTTGCTTAGCCAAGCGCTAATTAACGTGCGTTATGGTTGCCGTGTTGTTGTTGTTGTTGTTGGTGTTGTAGTTAGTGCCTCTGTTGTGGTTTGTTATTCACAGGTTTCCTTGGTTGAGTAATCTTTGATCTAGTCCAAATAGAACTAATTACCTTAGTTAATAGGCAAATGGATGATGAATGGCAAGCGCTGAACAATAACACAGAATACGCAAAGTAGGGCAGTTGCGTTTTTTTTTTTTTAAATACATGACGTATGCGTAATGTGTACTTTATGCTACAAACTTTGCACGGCCATAAAAGCAAGATAAATGTGCAAATTATCTATCTATTATGTACTTGTATATGCATATAAGTTACGAGTACTCGGTAAGTTTTTGGCCGTAAAGAGTAAACAGCAGTTAAGGCATTTAAGTGAAAATAAAATCTCTTGCATGCGATATAAAAACGCTTTTTGTTGATATTTCTCTATCCTACCTAACTACTCGAACTCTCTGCGGTCTTTCAACACTTGTCTTGGACAAATTACAACGACGCCGACATTGATGTTACATCGGTTTCGTTTTTGTGTTTTTTCTTGTAAAAAGTTGAATGAATCGAACGTCGAGTAGTCGAGTTCGGGTTCAAGATTTTTTCGGCAACGGCCGTCGCTGTGCGGCCGGTTATCGGCTGTTTTCAATTTCGTTGGCCGCTCTTGGCTCGAGCTTGGACTGGATCCGCTTTCAAGGTCGTCAGACAGGTTCTTCTGCTCTTGGTATTTGATCAAATCACGTTGGCGTGCGATGCAATTAAAATGTATAGATTTGTTTTGTTGTTTTCTTGACTCAATCATTGCGTATTTTTGTTTTGTTTTTCAAGTTCCTTATTGCATATTCGGTAAACACTAATTAGACGAAATCTTGTGTAATTACAGATCCCTGCTTGTATATTATGCGCTTTGCAAATCGCCTGCAGTTGGGCTCCAAGACCCATGAGGTGTCCATGACGGCATTGCGGATTGTGCAGCGCATGAAGAAGGATTGTATGCATTCTGGCCGTCGACCCACGGGCCTTTGCGGTGCAGGTAAGTTCGTGGACCTTGCTTTTGGGAAGTAGAAGACTGGCTCAAGCTGAAATTGTATTTTCAGCCTTGCTAATTGCTGCTCGTATGCACGACTTCAATCGCACCATCGTCGATATAGTGGGTGTGGTCAAGATCCACGAGTCGACGCTACGGAAACGTCTTTCTGAGTTCGCAGAGACCCCTTCCAGCGGTCTCACGCTTGAGGAGTTCATGACGGTGGATCTGGAGCGTGAACAGGACCCTCCGTCGTTTAAGGCTGCGCGCAAAAAGGATCGGGAGCGCATCAAGGATGTAAGTCTACCATAACGCTCTGGTTTCGGAATAATTTCTGGGCAGAGACTCACGAATCTTTAGTGTTTAAGAACACTCATATATTGAACAAAAATATTTTTAAATACCTTGTGCTAAGTTTGTTTTATTAAACCCAACTTTGTTCTTATCGAACTTTTAAAATGGTTGTCAATGTGAATATCTTGGTTTCTGCTAAATAGTAAAGAGAACATAGGGATTGCCACTGTTATAAAATATATTTCCTGAAGTACTAGATCTCTAAAGAGCATACAGAAAAAACAAGAAGTCAAAATGGAAATGGGTGCACATTTTTCCGCACTTTTAGTATTAGCACTAAGCGCTGACACGTTTAACTGGCAGTATTTTTTATGATCCTTTTCATAGGGTTAATTTTCCATTATTTAAAATTTTCGCCCCTACTTAGAGATATTACTTCAATACTGTTTAAAATGAATACTTCTGCAATAATATTAAGCAACTTGCCTTTTTGTTTTGGAAAGATTGGAGAGTTTGAGCTGACGGAACTGCAGAGACAAATAGATGCGCACTTGGAAAAGGACCTGGAGAAAAATACTAACACTATGCTGCGAAAACTGACAAAGTTCACGGAAGTGGAAGCTACTGATAAGGGCTCAGTTGCCTCCAACCGAATCGCTGAAAACGAGATTGAACTTGAAGAGTCACGGCAATTCATCGAGCAATCAAATGCTGAGGTGATTCAGCATTTTATTGATAGCAACACGGAGCAGAAGACTGATGCAACGCACAACATGGTCGCTGCCAACATTGAGGGACTGCGACCCGACATTGAAGCTATATGTCGGGTAACACAAAGCGATTTGGAAGATGTGGAGCGTGCCAAGCAGTCGGAGGAAACTGAACTTTATGTGGAAGATCTAAATGATGACGAGTTGGATCAGTATGTGCTCACTGAGGAGGAGGCACTGACGAAAATGGACATGTGGAAGAATTTGAATGCGGAATATTTGCAAAAGCAGAAGGAGCGCGAGGAGCTCTTGGCCAAGGAGCGTGAGGAGGGTAAGCCGGAGAGAAAGAAGCGTAAGCCTCGTAGGAAACCTATTGGGCCATCCACTACGGCTGGAGAAGCCATTGAGAAAATGCTGCAGGAGAAGAAAATTTCGAACAAAATCAATTACGACATCCTTAAGACGTTGACCGAGGGCATGGGTGCCGCGGGCGAGCCGGTGGCGAGTGGCAGCGATGCAAACAGCAAACCGATTACATTAGACGAGCTGCAGCTCACGCCCATCATAGTGGAGGAGGGTCCGATAAAGACCAAGAGGGGTCGTATTAAACCTGCTTTCGACCTACCCGGGCCAAGTCGAAAACGTGGTCGTGCTGAGGCCAGTCTGCCTACGGCTGACTTGACGCCCAAACAGGCGGACACTGCGGAGCCAGCGGTGGTGTTGGAAGACCATGGTAAGCACACTACAAATTAAAGTACATACCTGTATGTTGTGTGCAATCATAAATTTCTTATTTGATTCACAGATGATGCCGAGTACGACGATGTGGACGAAGCGGACGATGTCCATGTCGAGCCTGAAGCAGAGCCAGAAGCCACCCTCCACGATATGCTTAACAAAGGAGCTGTTGGGGATGACGATGAGTACGGATACGGCTTTGAAGAGGAGGAGTATTAGCTTGTAGAGTTTGCATTTAGTATAAACTATTCTATAATTTTTGTATGGTATTTGTGTTTCTATGCACCTTAACTCATATTGTATTTAGACTAAGTGCTAGATTTAGTCCCAGATGGATAATTTATGAATTAATAACGGATACACATAATAATTACTCAATTAAAAAAATAAGATTTTATTGCAATGCTTTCGAACAACAAGATATTTCTTTATTAATTTTCGTGCGACCCATTTCAATCAAGACACTTCAGATCACCATAGCTAAAATATTATGATACGGACAGTCGGATCAAGATTTGACAGAGAAGAAGCTTCATATCTAAATATTTCTTATAGAAATATTGCTTATTATATGGCTTATTGGGAAACATTGCAAAGTTTTACCTTCTATTTTAGTAAATACCTATGTATCTAAATAAATAATATTAGTTTCTTCAATAAAAGGAATGCTCATAAATTTTAGAGTTAAGAGTCGACCAATTTGCATCGAGTGGAGCTTGCCACTGCACTTGTTGCACGATTGCCACGAGCTGCAGAGCCGCACATCCACATTCACTTCGTCTGTTTATTTTTTTCCTTCTGCTCCTTTTCTTGCGCATTAGGAGCCATTAAATCATCGCTCAGTTGGCCCCTGGGCCTTAGCCTGGCCATTTACATGTTTAAGCCGTGTTTCCCACTGTTCAAGCGCCACGTAGCCGTAGTCTGCGTCTAATTGTTGGCCGCTACCGTAGCACCAACGCCGACGCCGCGTCTCAAAATGTTGTAAATAAATATTTCACTCTTAATCATGTTTTGCACTTTGTACTTCGCCTTGCTTCTAGGCTACTTCCTATTTCTGTCGACTATGCCTCGTAGCGTTTTGCACCGCGGGCGGTTACAAGTCCAGCCAGCCCGCCGGACTAGACGTCGTTGAGTGGCAAGTGCAAGTGCCTGGCAATGAGCTGTTGAGTCTTTTGAGCACTTGTCTTTGGGATTTTATAGTTATTATGCTGTAATTAGTGTTAATTTAGTTTCGCCACTTGTGCGCCGGCCAAGTTTATTGTTGTTGAAGTGGAGCAGGAAAATGTTGCATACTTTCAGGCTGCTGTGCTTAAATGCGTTTGGCGGCAACTTTTTGGATGTGAAGAGTTATTTTATTTTCATTTGCCGTACCCGAAGGGTAAACGAGTATTAAGAAATCGTTTACGAAGAAACAAAAGAAGCAGGATTTATATGCTTGATCGGTGTGACAGAAAAAGTAGTCTGTTTTAATATCACATGCGTTCTAGCAGCTATATGTATGTACTTGTATATACTATGAATCGTAAATAAATATAATACATATATGCTAGTGAAATGCACAGATCAAATAGCAGACTTCTTCTGAACCTGCTTAGGGTATAAGTATATGAGAGGGACGTGCGGGACTGTAGCACTTGACTGATTCTAAGGACAAACATAGATATAATTCACCATAAATAACATTCTACATCTGGAAAAAAACTAGATGTCGATAACTTTTTTTTCATATTTGAAAAACATATGCTGAAATACAAAAAAATTAGGCAGAAATTTTGCAAGCAAGGTAGGATGTTGGTGTTGTCGGTTTGCATGCTACTAATAACTGGTAAAAAAAAAAACTCGCGTCGCCCAGGGATGAGGAAACTATTCTTATTTTTATTTCATACCAAGGTTAAACACTATTTGTTACTATATATTTACATTATTTTCTATATTGTCGGATTTAACGGCGAATTCTTAAGTGCTGGTTTTCTTAACGTTGGTAATATTTTCTTCCTTACTACAACTTTGCTGATTTAACGTACAGAGCTTTCTTGGCTTATACCTACCCTGTACCCAAACATTTTTATCGCTACAGCTTTTTAATTGAAATAAAATTTGTTGTTCTAATCACTCTTATGGCAGATAGATTTTTGATTCAGTTCTCCGACACAGGCTGGTCCTATAGAACCTAAATAAAATAATTGGGTTATATAGTACTAAGTACAAGTACACTAGTTTACAATTAACTTGCGTTTCGTTTGGAAGAGACAAGTCTGTTTACCAAGTTTGGAGCAATAAATGGTGCGGTGCTAAAAGAAATTCGTAGATGTATTTTGTATTGCTGCGCTTTAAATGCAGTCTAGAAATCGCACTTTTGCCAGTTTCGCTGCACCTTGTTGTTGTTATTGCCAAGCTAAATAATAGCATCTACACTCGCATACACAATGATATATGCGGCTGTTGTTGCTTTTTGCCGTGCATTGATAAACGACTTTATTTTGCATGCAGCCGCCATGCACTTTGCTCGTAAATATGGCAACCTTTTGCATTGAGTCCATGCCTGCATTTAATGCCGACGCTAATTTGCATATTATGCCAGCCAACTGGTGCGCTTAAAGCCCCGACTAATGTGATTAATAAAATCCACACGAACTGTGAACACTGAACACTTAAAACTTAGGCCGGCATGAGTCGCCGGGTGAGTGCGACTGGCTCTGCTGTCCTGTGCCAACTTAGGCCGCAACTTCAAATAATAACGTCAAATATATGCACATGTAAATCCACTAAATGTGACAGTAAAATGGCAATTAGTAGACAACTTGAAAGCGCCGACTGGGCCAAAGACGACCCCTCAAACAATCTGCATACAACCGCCCTATAATGGGAGGCAGCCACTTGTAAGTTTTGGCCAGAGAGCCGAAATGTCGTGTAATTAATTTATGCATTGTGGCATGTTAACGCCTCTAGTTTTGCAAACGGGGCGAATGAGGGAGAGCATTGGTGGTATCCGGAACTATGCGAATTCTGGCTGTTCAAGTAGCATTAAATTTGTAAAGCTTGAGAGTTTTCAGGGCATGCACTTTAAGGAGAAAGTGATGAGGAAAGTAGCTTGGAATAATATTAATAAAATAATAAAGCGATGCAATACAATAACACATAGAAACTAAGCCCCGACAGACAGTCACGATAAAATGTTTACTGGGATTATAGGCCTACACGTAATCAGCCAGATCATGTGTTATGGCAAAGCTCTTGGTTTGAATATTCGATATGTAATCGTTGTCATTCTGCCATATTATTTACTAACGTCGCCCAATATTTCATTAAAAAAACTAAGCAATAATCCAGCAATTACAAATATACACTTTTTCACCGATAATTTATTTGTATATATGCGATATTTATTTATATTTGCCATACATTGCTAGTTGGTACAATTCCAGTAAACAAATGAACAGTTCTTTCCATTCTATCATTATATTATTGGCTATAGTTATAAGCATGTGATGGCGAAACCACCAGAGTAACTATCTCAGAAATGTCGAAAGCTATAAGAAAGGCAGTTTACGACTAAAAACTAAGGTCTAGACCTTAGTCTAGGGAAATATCAACTGGCGTCGTTTGTAAAAGGAAAATGACAATAAGGTGTCTTATAAATCGGAAACGCACTGTATTTTAATTTAATTAAAAAATGCAATGCTTGACGGTGCTCTTACTGTTTTTATTTATTTATTTTTATCTGTGGGAGGTGTCATCATGTTGTGGGCGTTATTGTGGTTTCTCCAACCTCGTCACTGACGCCACAGAAAAAATTCAACATTTACACTTTATTTGCGGATTCGTCTGCTTTATTATTAAATACATCTGCAATGGTCGCTGGCGACAATTTTATAAGTTGATAAGAAAAAAATTTAATTAAAATACCTTTTATGGGTCACATGGATTTCTAGGTCAGCATTATATGCAAAAGTCGTTTAATGCGCTTTAAGTGCAGTACATTAAGGTGGGTAGTACGCCTGCATTTATGCATTGAACCGCCGAGCGTAATGCAATTTTTAATTTCCCACTGAACGGCCTAAAACTTAAAAGCCTTGTTTTTTCGGCCCGCAGCCCACAGACCCACAATTAAATGCACATTAAGCACTAAATGTGATTAATTAGGCACAACCGAAAGCAAATTAGTCACATAAAGTGCGCATTTGAAGTTCCGAATATGTGTGCGTGTTATGTGTTTATGTTTTGTGTTTGTGTGGTGCGGATACGGATACGAATGCGGGTGTGTATGTAAAGCTCTGCAAAGTATACAACATTTTAAAGCACTCATTTGATTTTAGGCAGCTCGACTTGATTTAAACGAGTGCGGTATCTAATTTATGCGCTAATTAGCCTGGGTATCTATGTGTGCGTGTGTGTGTGTATTTTCAGTTGTTCGATTATTTTGGCTCATGAATAATTTAAATGTTTTTGTAACTGCGCATTAATTAAGCAGCAAATTGTTTTCTGCGTCAATTTGTTCCGTCCAGGGGTTCTACAATAAATAGAGGGTCATATGAATTCCGCACATTGTGGCTAATGAAGTGTGGTTCTTAAAGCCAAATATTTATTAATAGATATCAGCCCATAAGAGTAGCGATATTAAGTAGCAAATAACAGAATCATTTAAGTTCAATGTGTTTGATATTGATTGCGGAGTAATAAAGATAATGAAAGGTCCTACTTTCAAATACTGTTTTGCGTATGAGATGTTTAATTTATTTAAATTCCTGAATTGTGAATACCAGGACAGTATATTCTTTATAGCCTTCACAATGTAAATTGCCTTTGGAAAGCTCTGCTGCTAAAGAAGAATTAAATAGGAAAAAAGTGAAAGGTAGGAAGCGAGTAGGTAAGAAAAAATAATTTAAACATATAACACGAAACGGAGTAGTCAGCATGTGAGGTACTTTAATTGATTTCTCCACAAACTGATTGCCGGTAGTGTCGATTCCCCTTTCCTATTAGGTCGACTCAGTTCCTTCTAGAACGACAAGAAATTATCTTCCCCTTTTCCTTAGTAGATGTACAACTGATTATGCATCACATAATTCTTTTCGGGTATTATGCGCAACTAATAATGAATATTTTCACCTGCTCTCAACCGAACTGTCTCTTCCTTTAATAAAAGCCTCTCTTTTCTTTTCTCTTTCTCCGGAATCTCTGACCAGGAATGGCTGTGAGACGGGGTATAGCTTGCCGGACTGGCTAATAAATCTTCCCCACCGGGTCTGCGATTCCACTTATTTTAATACCCTGTACCCAAAGGGTAAACTAGTTTAGTGCGAATGTATGTATCATACATACATATTGTAGCGTAAATCGCCCTTTGGCCGAGCGGTGACCGGCGATTCGCTACGCAAAACAATAGCAGGCAGGTGTGTAAAGCAGCAGGGACCGGCAGCGTGGCGGCTGGCGAAGTGGCTGCAGCAACAAATCTGTATAGGGGAGGCGCTCGTGGCGCTGGTCGACCCTTGTCAGAGAAGAATGAACAGCAGCGCCAAAGAAATAATTGCGCCGTTCAACTCAGCTTTCCTTTACTTCACTTTATTAGCATTCAATGGCGATCAAAACAGTCAGATGGCCCAAATACTTAAGGATTTAATTTACACATATGGAGATGCTTAAATGATCCGCATCAGCGGAGGACACAACAAGGTTGAAGCCTTGAAGTTGGCTGCGGCAGCAAGGATCTTGTAAGAACAGCTGTTGATAGGTGGCGCATGTGGGCGTATCAATAAGCGCAAATCGATACTTGAGCGCAAACCTCGCAGTTTGAACTATGCACTACCAATTTGCATTACAATATTATTGATCAGGATGACAAGCCGAGTAGATATAGCCATGTCCGTCTGTATGAACGCAAGGATCCCAGAAATTATAAAAGCTAGAATAACCAAACTTGGTATCCACGTTCTCCTAAGTCCGAGAAAGGACGAGTTTGTGTTGTTTTTCTGATACACCCCCTCACTCCATCGCATTTCGTGTTTTTCCATAAAATAATTATTTTTGGAAATAATAATTTTTGGAAATTTAGATTTGGCAAATACCTTCAGTAAGTGATTATGAGTCCGTATGCCAAGTTTCATTAAGATAGGTTAATTATGACGAAAGTTATAATATAAATATTTTCTCTACCGAAGCTCTGCCCGCAGGTTTTCTTTTGTTCAAATTTGACTATTGGGGAATCCAACCCTCATTACGCTGCAGAATCGGTTTTGAATATGTTTCTTGATAGGCAAAGAATACTATATCAAAATAGAATAATATAGAATAATAATAATATAATATAATCTTGCATTGGTTGCAGTTAAACATTAAAACGCTTTTCATGCCGTGACTCTAAAACGCCTCAAACGACTGAGCTGGCCCGATAACGGCCTCCCCTATTAACAGCAGCAGTACTATATGCTCCTGCGCTAAGTTTTGCCTAAGCGCGACGTGTACTTTACGCTTGGGTACATATATACGCACATACAAGTAGGTATGTGTGAACATAGATGCGGAAGCACATTTCACACTTGACGCACACAACCACACACAAAACAACCTTGGCCATAGCCGTTGCTTACGGCTGGACAATGGAAGTTAACAGATAATTTCTAGCTGACATACAAACACACACACTGACATATGTACACAGCTAGGCCACGCACATTTCGCTCTCCATGCAAATATGCAATAACAAAGTAAATAAACGCTTGCGAACTGCCATTATGCCCCAAGCCGATTAATGCACCCCTACGTGCACACATACACACACACACACATGGACACACACATTTGTAAGTATACATTCATTTCCGTTCCGCGTGAAATTTCTATTCACTTGAACAAAGCTCTAGCTGAAAATCCAAAAAAAAAATACAACACAGAACATTTTTAAAGCAATTTTTCATGGAAGTACGCAGAAAACCTTCAAGAAATCGTCTTGCAAATATATTTTTAACATTGACATTTCGAGAAAATTTCGATTTTTCATTTGGTTTTAAAAGGAAGATAGTTTTGCAAAATATATGAACTCTACAGGCATTTCGTTCTGCAAAAAAATGCTCCAACTACATGGAAGCAACCGACACTTAACCAAATAGTCAATAGAAATGTGATGAACATGCTCCGTTAGAATGCTTTACTATAAAGCCAATGCAAAAGTTCAATTTTTATTTAGAAAATCTAACGAGCTAAGAACATTTCTTCGTCTTATACGAAGCTAGTTTATGGACGAATTGCGTCTATGACAGCTATCTGATAAGTTGTGGTCTGATAGGGTTGAGCTTCATCAAATAAGGCCTATGTGGGCAGTTTCAACGCGATAGATCTACATCTGTGGGGGGAATAGTACTATATTTAAAATAGAGGTACAGACGAACAGGTGGAGATCGCTTCTCAGTAAAAGGAATAATGATAAATTGCACTTTAATTTTTCTTATCACAAACCGCGTATTGCCGCTTATTCAGGCTTTAATTAAAAAACGCTAAAATTGAAGAAATACCATGGACATAGAGTATTTGGTCTGTCTCGAATTTTTTGTCGACTACTGTTGAATTGCGTAGGCAATGTATGTATGTGTATATGGCTGCCACCGTATTGAACATGAAGTGCCAGGCAAACTATGCGCGTCGCTCTGATTGCAAAACATGAGTGCAATTACCTGCCTGGAAGGCAGGCAGCGGATAACACACTCATACATACATACACACATACACGCTGGCTCACACAAACAGGGGAGGACAACAGGCGAGAGGCCAATGCCGTTGGCTGGCGCCGCAAAGTAGGCAACGATAATGGCATAAATTCAATGAATAAACATAACCGGTCCATATTCGTACACACACACACACAAACACACACCTATACACGCATACAAACACATTCATAAACACGTTCTCATAAACAACATGTGTGGCATGAAAGAAGCGTAGTAGCAACAACAATCGCAAAATATTAGCCCAAGTTTACTAACAAAATTAATTATGCGAATTAAGCGTAGTAAAAGCACTTTAAGCAAGCAGCGTACCCCTTCCCCAATTCTCAACCCCCATCATACATTGCCGTGCACTGCCACATCCGGGCCCCCACTTCACCGTGGCCAACAATCGCAGGCGTAACATGTGGCGCGGTTTGTGCTTACCGTGTCGTAGCCCGCAGCCTCGTGTGTTTATTGGACCAGGCATTGTTCAATTTATGTGTGCGAGTGTGTGTGTACGGTCCCCTTGAAGACTTGTTGTTAGTGCCTTGTTTTTGTCAGTTAGCAGTTTGCGGTCCAAGCCTAAAGTAGGCCAGTGCTCAAGCACTAGAGCCGAGCTGCAGCACCAACCTCGCCTGGGCTGGATGTTGTTTATTTAAGTGTGAAATTTAAGTGCAGCACTGCGTAATGTGTGTGTAAACCCTAAGCATATTTAGCATTATAACCCAGCATGAGATAAGCGGCGACGAGAGCGACAACGTTGACATCGAGGACGTACAGCAGCATCCTGCTGCTGTGCGGGACGAAGCATAGACTTTAATAACTGTTGGTTCTTCTAGAGCATAAAAATAAATTGACTTGACTTGCTGCTGCCACCAAAGAAATAACGATGGCGGGAGGGCGAGTAACAGCACTAATAGATAATAAATATCATGGAGGCGCGTAATCTCATCCTTGCCACTTGCAATGGCCGCAAAAAATGTTTCACTTTTTCTTTTTTTGTTCGCTCATGCGGGTATTGTTGTGAGAGTATAACCAAAATTGGTGTTGTTGTCTCATTGGCGCCACTGGACGCCGCACCGATGACACGAAAAAAAAAGAGAATGCCATTGTCGCCGACAAAATAAAACAAAATGGCAGCGTCGCCAGTTGGCAGCTTCGTTGACGCCATGCCAAATTAGCTAAAAGTTGGGTCAGTCATTTAGTTAATTGCTGCACAAAAAGCGCTCCAACTGCCGTGCCACTAAATCAAGTCGCTGATACTTACTCACTGAGTGCGGCGTTTTAAATTGAAAACATAAATATATAAATAAATACATAAATAAAATAAACGGGGAAAAAATATCAGAGCGCGTTTTTACGAGTATGTGGGTCAACTCTACATGTGTGCGATGGAGTTTCTCAAAAAGTGTGGTATGCGTAATTGAAATGAAAAAAATCCAATAGCATTTTTCCTTCAATTTTCATTTAAGGTAACTTTGCTATTACTGTAACAAGTCGTTAATATGCCAGAAAGAGGCACAACAACTGACTATAGGTTGCAAAGTTAAATTACAATTTCAATGTGCAGTTAAGTTATTTTGTTTTTAAATTGTATGTCGATCATATTCCGAACTTTAAATATAAATTTAATGCTTAATGTTTGAAAACTATGCACATCAAAATAGGAGACGATATTTCACACATATAGTTTGTTATTTTGTTTATTAATAAAAAAGGCTACTATAGCAAATGAAAAAACAATACACAAATAACTTACACAGAAAACAGAAGGTTTGTATAAAATGAATTTATATACATAATTCAAATTGCGCCTAAACACTAAGAAAACAGAACTGATAAAATAGAGATATTTGTTCTTAATTCTACGAATTTTCTTAGTATTGCTATGTTGATGTGAGTCAAGCAGCTTGCTTGGTTTATGAAACTAACTGACTAGATGTTTTTTTCGATATCTTTAAAAAAAGTAAAAACTGCATCAAATTAAATTGCAATTAGATAAACATAAGCCACTTGCATTAGACAAGTAGTGTTCAATAGAAGTGATTTTTTACATCTAAGGAAATTTTGATTTTCTGAAGGGTAAATAAATACTATGTGAAGCTACCGAACACATGCAGTGTTCAGAAAAGTGAACATATTCTTAATCACCAGCGACTATTAATTTTTCCCTGTGCAAGATGGTTACAAAAGTGAACAAGAGCTCAGAAATTAGCATAGGCATAGGCATACTGCAATGCAGTATTTTATTGAATAAATCAAGAAAAAAATGTTGCTGGCGATACATTTTCAAGAACTATGATTTATATTATATTATAATATTATAAAATAAAATAAAGATATTTAATAATATAACGTTATACTTTCAACTTAAAAGATACGAAAGTCTAGAAAAACTATACAATAGCGTCTATTAATGCCTCCGACCCGTTGGGGAAATTTTATTTGCCTATGCCTCGAATCACAGCCATATGTGGTCAGAGGCATTATAGACCTAACAGGCTAAAAAAAGAGTAAGTAGAGAGAAAAAAATAATTATACTTAACAACTAATTAAGCATAAAGAGAAAGAGTAAAACGAGTAAAAGGGAAATTTCCAACCCGGTGGGGGAAAATAGCAGTAAGTGGTCAGAGATTTCCACGAAGATACCTACAAGTATAAAGGATACATTTTATAGAATAGAGAGTTCTATCGAAAGCAAATGTGAAAGATCATTGTAATTAAAACAAATGACCCGAAAACAATTCTGCACAGCGTAATCAGTTGTGCATCTAGATAGAATGAATGGTAGGTAGGCAGCCTAAAAATAGGCCATGCAATAGAGCAGCAGACCAACGCAAGAAATGTATATACTTGTACTTATGTACAAATAGGATCGCAATGCATTTGATAAGAAAGGCATAAAATACACAGATGGAGGGGAAAAACCTCTTGACACGTTTTAGGATAAGCTAAGACAAAAAATGTATAATTAGGAAAAACTAGTACATAAGTCAAAAATTGTATAAATACTGAAGCAATTTCCGAAATAAACTAGAATGAATTTGGAAATTTGAGCGATAATTTGTTTCCTTACTAGTTCTCCCAAAGGAGCTTTTACACAAAATTTAGTGTTAGCCTTTGGTAGTAAATAGTTGCAACCTCAACGACTTGTTGAATAGACTAATTTCAGTATATACAGTTTGTGATAAGGTTTTATAACCTGTACTTTTTATTATTAACTAATTATAGATACACACCAATTTATGAGCCAATTTATGTGAATAAATGAATGGAAATGAAAGATAGTTTGTGTATATAATTGAACATGGTGTGGTTATCTTTAAACGCTTAATGTCTTGTGAAAGTTTCTGCAATATGTAGCTCCGAAGAGAATAGACTGTGCTACTTTTTCGGTAGTTGATGCTCATATCAATGGCGACTGGTCAGTGACATCGAAATGCTAGGAAAATTATAAACATAACATGTATTAAGGACTTTAAAGCAAAGGAACATAAAAGTTTTCGCTGGTAATTGATTCGTTCGCTGCCTATTCATTTTTAACATCAGAAAATTTGTTCCAATGTCTACGGCCAGTTTCTGCCAGCCAATAGTTCATATTTCATTATGCAATTCTTTACGCTAATTAGCGGCAACTTAAATAAAAATCAGCAAAAATTGCACAATGCTGAAACGTGGCATATGCCAAGATAATTAATTAAGACTTGACTGATTGGTGAAATGGAGAGCTTGGCCAGCAATTAGCCATAGTCAGAGTGTACAGACATGCAGCCGAGTAGACGGTCGAACGGGTGGGTGAGGCAAACAATGGCCAGCACTCTGCCTGATTTTCATTTAGCCAACAAAGTGGCAAGTGAGTCCTCAGTCAGTTCCAGTAACAGAAAGAAAGTCGTGCTGGGCGTGGACTTTGTATAAAACGTTTTACTTCGGTCATGCCTCTTTAGGACTGTTGTGCCTTTTGCTCTGCACACTACATCTATACGAGTATATGTACATACATATGAACAATTTATATTTGTAAATATATTTGTTGTTGTTGTTGTTACTGGTGCTGCTTGTTAGTGAAGTTGTGTGCGCTTGTTTCTTGAAAAATAATGACTGCACATTAAGTATACTTCCCAACATGGTAGTAGTGGCAACAACAACATACACATACACAAACACACGCACACACACAATCGCATACTGATGACGTCGCTGTGACACAAAGCAAGTAGAATGTCAAAAAATGACAACAGAAATATGATGCAAATGGCTCATGTAAGTGGTTCTTGGCTGCTTACATTTATAAAAAGGAACAACTTACAATGCAGCAGAAACACAAACGGGCACATTAAGGATTGGAAGGAGTAGTGGGAGTGGCAGCCAGTCCTAACAAGCAGCCGCCGTCATGACGGTTTTTTTCTCTACATAGATGTCTGTCTCTATGTTGCTGTTGTTGTTGTAGTTGTTGCCAACAAGATATAAAGCTTAAAGTCTGTGTATTTTACTTTGCAATTTTTCATTGCGATGCCACGGCTATTTATTTGCAGACATCTCCTAGTCTTAAATGTTTGCAGCTACAAATCACACATACGCAGGGTTGTCAGCAATTAAAATGTTGAGTGAATGTGACTTCATATACACACTAAGTACATATAGTATGTGTGTGTGTGGCAGAATTGTTTGTTTTAGCAACTTGAAGCACTTAGGCCAACATGTCGCTTGCATCGCAAGTCATATTTGCTGCCACAGACAATTTGCCGACGACATTGAAACTTGTGTTGTCGTCTTAAAGCTCTACGGGGCCAAAACGAAATGAAATGTCTTTTGTTTGATTCCAGATGCCTCGTTTAGCCTTCAATTAAAAGCGCATTTAATATAAATTGTTCGCAAGCAACTGCACGACATGCCAATTGCGCATTTTCCTTTCAACTTTTTCTAGCCCTGCCACCACGAATGGGCAAAACAAAGCAGTCGCTGACAACTGGAATCGGTATGGCTGACAAATGTTGTTAATACCTTTGGCCAGAGCCTGGCATTTCGCGCACGATTGAATGCTATGAATGCCAGACAAATGGCTGAAAAGGCAGGCGGCAGGCATAAGGCGACAGGATCGAGTCGTGGTATGTGAAGGTTGTACAAGGAATACAGGTATGTGCTGAGATTTTGTCGTGCAATGCTTAGAGTATCTTGATAAACGCAAACCTAGCTCGCTTTAATTAGGCACAGTTGCCTACAGGTAGTTAGTTTTGTGTACAAATTGTTTGCATTACCTAAGCTGCAGATCGTTTAGCCCAACATAATCAGCATTTTGTGCGTAAAATCAGCAGCCACATCGACGTTATCATCAGTACAAGTATTTGCGCAAAGTAAAGCCAGATGCCTGCCAACCCACCACATTCTTACCGGACCACTATAATTTGGCAATTTGTGGCCAAGAGGACTGCAAAAGCTGCACTGGCTGAAGGCTGCCAGCCAGTCAGTAAGCCAGTTCGTCAACCAGTCAACCAGTCAGTCAGTCAGTCAGCCAGTCAGCCACTTTGCCGGCCAACCACATTGATATTCCACGCTCGATGCGCGCTGCTGTTGCCATTGGCCATTGAAACCGCTCGCCCGGTCGTCTGCCCACTAACGATATGTGTCCTTAAGCATACATTCACACACACTCACACACGCAAACAATGGACAGCGCTATAAAAAAATATTTATCTATATAGCAAAATACGAGTATGCCAGACCAAGGCGGGCAACTTTGACCAGCGCTGACCAAAAAATTTGTAGCAGCCTGGCGGCATGACTTGACCAAGTCCTGCGTATCTGAGCTTAGCCAGCGCAGTTTTGTTAACTTTTTACGTATAATGAAATCAATTCACAAGTCACGTTGTTGCTGGACAATAAATACATCAGAGTCTATTTAATAAAATCATGATGTGCACTTTGGGATGTTTGATATACACAACACAGCAGAAATACACCCACACAGCTACAATAAGTCATATGTACTCGTGTGTATGTGTAAGAGCTCTGTTCGCTCTATCGATTTGATATTGTAAATGATTTTCCTCCTACTCATTGGGATGCCGCATATGACCGGGCTCGGTCACATACTTACTTGTATCTGCTCCATCTTTGTATCAATATCAATTGCGCGATAAGTGCGGAAGCAACGCAAAAACTTAAATCAAAACCCACACAAGTAACGCCTCAACGTCGTTCTTGGCCAACTCCATCGTATTGATTTGTGCCACCGCTACTTGGTTGCCACTTGGTGGGTTGCAAGGTGGCAGCTGTTGCTGTTTCAGATAGCAGTTGCTTCGCCTTTTGCACATTCATTTCTGTTTTGACTGGGTTCATAAAAAGATATAGAAATTTGTTGCGGCCGCTTAATGGTGGGCTTCTAAATTTGAGCAACGACATTCGTTGCATAATAAATAAATTAATATTTTGTGCACACCAAATTGAGTGTGTATGTTAAATAATTTGTGTAACGCTACAGTACAGTGAGATCTGCTTGTGATGAATGCTTTGTCTATTACCGCTTTTTTTAATTAATGCGGTCTTACAATTTTTTTAAATTTTAGACAATTCTTATGAAGACAAGGCGGGAACTCCATTTATAGAATGCCAATTATTTTGGAATATTTATTTGTTATTTCTCTGATACCCACAAAAAGGAGTTGCAGACCAATAATAATAGAGTTTTTCTTGAATATATACATACAAACCTTTTATAAAGGGAATGTAAAACCGTCAGAGTCACAGAGAAAGTGGCAACGTAATAGACCAATTAGCTAGTCTAGTACACACTCAATTTTAAACTAAGCTCGAGATAACTGAGATTAAGGGTTTATCTCCTGCTGCCACTCACTGGCTTCCAGACGAAATAGTTTCTGACAAGTGCAATGCATTTACAGCCAACGAATCAAGTCAACAACCAGTTAAGCTTTAATCGACAGACCCGCCTGGGTCAGAAACTACTACTCTGTGGCCAAAATGGAAGATCGGTGTGGTTTCAAAACAAGCTGGGCCATATACCGTCCGCCTAAATGATGCACCAGTTGTTCGTTGGCATTAAAACCAGCTACTTTGAAGAAGATGCTTTACTGAGTTCCGATAATGTCCCATTACAATTTTTGTAATTGCGAACTGTACTATATTTATTCAAATTACTCTGCATATGATGTCTAAGTGTCAGGCTAATTTTAATAAAAGAAATTTTGAAACTTAAAATAAACGGGATTTTCTTTATTTTAGTATTTTTATTAATCGCTGGCTATCTTTTGGAAAAAATATGTTAAATATTATGGGATTGTTTTAATATGAAGTCGACATATTGCGCTTTTATTTTCATTGGAAAGATGTTATTCTATTCTTATGTCGTTGATAACGGTTGAAAAGTTTGCAGAACAACTATTTACCAGTATTTACGCGTGCATTTAATGGCGTCTGCGCAGTGCCCAGAATTGAAGCAACCAGCTGTTAAATTCAAAATATATAATGTTAATCAAAGCCTAAGTTACCATATTTTTATTTGCTTAACAAATATAATTATTTTATTTAAAAAATGAAAAATCAAAAATTTTTAAACACTTTCTGTGCGCAATTTCTTATAGTTGTATGATAAGGATTAAGTGCATATCTTTTGGCTGCAGCGCCGAAAACTGTGCTACAAACAGCTGGTTTGATTTCCACAGCGGCCGCTCTCTCTAGACCCACTCTCTTTAAACACAGGTGTCCACTCTTAACCATGACCACAGCTAACTTCGTTTGCTTTGCGACCTCTCGCAGCAAAATTCGAACACCTGCGCTCTCTCTCTCCACCCGACTTTAGCCGAAGCACTTACTTCGTTTCTTATTTTGTTATACATTTTCGCACAGCCGACGCCCGACAGTCGGACGATGGACTTTTGGGCGAAAACGAAGCGCGCAGCTTCGTGTGTGGCGACTGTGTGCGTGCAGCCTCCTCGCATATGTGGCGTGCGTTGAGCGAGTCAGTCAGTAGATGTGTGGCGAACGTTGAATTTAACGGTCGGTTTGGCAGTGATGCAAGTGAAGGTTCGATTTTTGTGAAATTTGTGCTGAAGCAGAGGTTTGTTTGCTCTGCCGCTGTAAAAACCAATCAAAGAATTTACAAACAAATGTGCGCGAATACTAGATGAAGTGAGAAAGAAAAATCGGCAAAAACCCGAATCAGTGTGAGTGCGTGCTAAAGCCAAAGAAGTTGCTGCGAATCGTATTCAATAGAACCGAATTGCTGGTAAATTCCATTTAAATGTTTTGTGTAGTCCTGTAAGAATAAATAAAATGCCTCAAAATATCGCCATTCAAGCAATTTAAACTTAGACCGCACAGTGCGTTCAAGTTTCTTGTACTTGTTGTTGCGACATTTTTCTATTTTTATTACAACGCGGGCCCACACTTCGTATACGCGATGAGACATACACACACACACACACACGCACACAATACGCGGCGTTGTATGTCTAACCTACATTTTTGGTAGTTGTTTTCGTTGGCCAGAAGGCAGCCTGTGAGTCGCCCAGCCAGCTGCTTGGTCCACGTTGCCTCGATTCGATGGCAAGTTAATTTTATAGTTTTTTTTGTGTATGTTTTGTTTACTTTGCTTAAACGCCAAGGCTAAGACAGAAGCTACAAGTTTAGGGTCAGCCCCACCACATAACACACACCGAAATATTTTTATTAATTTTTTATTACACTCCAGCCGTTGGGAAAAATAGTTTGGTCATTTCGCTTGTTTTGATCAAGTTCTGTTACAGCTGCCCGGAGCTTGGTACATGACTAAACGAGTGACCCACTCACTGACCATCTCCCTGTTAGTTCATCTGTCTTTCTGTCACTCTGGCTATCCTCCATTGGCCGTTTGCCTTCATCAACTTGCCAACTTTTCACAATGATTGTTGATTTTCTTTGATTTTCCCCCCTCGCTGATGCTT
The DNA here is from genome assembly GCF_003285725.1 of Scaptodrosophila lebanonensis. Lineage (NCBI taxonomy): Eukaryota > Metazoa > Arthropoda > Insecta > Diptera > Drosophilidae > Scaptodrosophila > Scaptodrosophila lebanonensis. Next base: position 16,719,888 of record NW_022060538.1, read on the forward strand.
TATTGCTATCACTGTTGCTGTTGATTTTGTTGTTGTTGTTGTTGTTGTAGCTGTTGTTGCTGTTGCCGCTGCTGCTGATGTTGTTATTTGATTTTAGTACTTTGGCAAAGTCAACATTCGTTAGCAAAAATTTCGCTCACGTTCGTTTCGCTGTGTCCGAGCGAGTTCTCGATTTCATGAGCGCTTTTATTTGTTCCGCTGTCGTCTCTGTGTTTACTCTGTTTGTATTTCTCGCCTCATGCACTTAATAGTGTCCCTATCTGCGTACGTGTATGTGATAGACACTGTGTATTTGTGCGTGTGTGTGTGTGTGTGTGTATTTGCGCCTGTGTGACGATGGTGTATTATTGCGCTGCTGTCCTTAAGATTATTTATGTGGTGATTAGCTGCGCTGAATTATTGCGCAAATTATCAAGTGTGCTATAAAATTTCACTGCTATTTATTTGCACAACTTTTTGCCAAGGGGCCGCACGTAGCAGCGTTACAACAAACACCACCACCATCACAATCAACAACAACAAAAACAACAATGACGCCCGCTCCTTTCCCTCCACCTGCCACTGGGTCTCATGTGCATCATTGTGTTTGCTGCGTGTGAGTGTAACAAATTGCGTGAGTTTGATTTTTAAGTGTGAAAAATTGCACAATGAAATCTGATTAATTACAACGGGGTGCGGAAGCGTTCGGAGGTGCCCGTTAAAGATTTAGTAATCTTAGATTTAGAGACACTAATGCAGTTAAACATACATATTCTCTTTATTACCCACTCATTCTAACCAACTCACGCAAACCTTAAATCAGGAAATTAAATTTGCTTTATCTCTGCACACGTATCTTATTTCTAAATTTGTCTCTCATTTATATATTCTGTAGTCTTTTTCAAACAGCTGCTGATTGGCTTAACATTTTAAAAAAGTGTTAGGTTCCAAGTAACAGAAAAAGGGAACAGTTCCAATATCATCCTCCACACATAAATTTATTTTTATTAATCGAGCTTGTTTTGAAGCCGAATAAAATGCAGATTCATGTATTCCTTAGCTTTGGAAATCTTTTCTAGTTCTGAGAATCTGAATAAATTCTAAGCTTATTCTTTTGTGTAAGCAATCGATTGATCTTCATGTTTTATAAAAATATTGACTAATTCACACACTGATAACAAAATGCATAGTACAGATGAATATTTTCGTAGTCAATTTAATGTGCTACTATTTCATATTTAAATCAAATATAAACATAGTCAATGTTACTAAAAACATATTCAATTAGTAATTTTAATATGAATCATATTCAAAACAAAGTGTAAGACTTTGTTATTAAAGTGTGTCGTGATCAATTTAATTTTGGACCACAATTTTATTTAATATGCGTTCACTTCAAATAACAAATAGTTAAATTTACTATATTCCACAGTAAATTTTAATATTTTTCTCATCTTTAATTTGAAGTTTTTTGCAGTCGATTCAAATATACTAGAAATATATTAAAGTTTAAATGACTAGAATTCTCAAGTCGGTTTTCAGCAGTTGTGTGGTATAAACACGAAGTGTAACCCCTTGACATACGTATGTGTGAATTAAGTGTATTCAATCCGCTATTATTCACTTTTAATATTGATCTAAACTAAATATAATAGGCATAAAAGACGCCAAGTAATTAATTATCAATAATTAATAATCAAAAGAATTTGAAATTTCCTTTCCGCTAAAAATGGATGGTTATTTACAAAATATATATGCATGCATGGATATAAAATATGCATTATGAAAATGTCGTCATTATTGAAAAGAGTTAAATACAGTAGAGGAGTAGACAAGAAAGTGGAAGAAGTATTTTATAATTATGCTGGGTTGGACAATTATTGTATTTTATAAAAACTTGAAACTTCGATTATGCCTCTGCGACGAACAAAAAAAAAAAATAATAACACTAATTACACAAAGGGTGTATTAGGTTTGTGCAAAGTGCATGTTACACAGAAGGAAGCGTCTCTGACCCTATAAAGTATATATATTCTGAATCAGCATGACGAGAGAAATCGAAATTGTCTATCTGGCAAAGATATAATACCGCAGTCTTTTACCAAGACAAAATAAACTCCGTTAGTTTTATAAATCTCGTTTAATTGTTACCTTTAAATGAAAAATTTGCTGGCGCTTTTCTGACAGGTAGCATACAGTAAAAATAATAATTGAATTTTTAAGCAGCATTCCGAAATGAACTGCAATCTGAATTTGAATAGAATTTCACATATCTACATAAACTAATCACTTTTTCGATGTACTTAAGCTGTATATGCATAAGGTCTTTTAAATATTAGCTCTAAATAAACATAATCTCATTATTTAATCTGACATTGGCTATTATACATAGGCTTTCTGTTTTGATGTGTGAGCAAGTCATCTATATTATGATTTTCCATATTACTGAGCATTTAAATATTATGATTTTTGACAACAGCTCAACTAGTAATCTTATTGTCTATGTGTAATAGATTGCATTTAAATTAACTGAGATGGCAGCAAACCTACATAACCACATCACCGGAGAACATTTCAACTTAAGCAATAGCAACTAAGCTCTATTTATACTCACTTACCAGACTACTACTTGAAGGAGCTTATTTAAGCACACAACACGAGTTATAAATTTCTGTGAGTTTGCAGCAAAACAGAATCATTAACTTTTCTACTCAACGGCAACCAATGAAAGAGAACATGAACATGAGAATTTACTTTGTTGTGAGGTTCAGGAAAACAACATCAACAAAAACAACGAGACAGCAATAACCACTGCCTTGGCACAGACAATATTGAGGGGCTCTGACGCCCACACACCAACCGATTCAAGGTCTTTTGCACAAATTAGTATGATTTCGAAATAAATGAAACTTTAAGCTAAATTTAATGCACGGATTAGCGCAAACAGATACGGAATAGCTCCACAAGCCTGGGCGGAGCTTAAGCCCCTCCGCCTCCCCCTGCATATGGCAAATGCCTAATGATTTATGGCCGGGTACCAGTCAGCAAGTCTTCCTCATTCTCCTCCTCGTAGCCGTCGGAGTGTCGCCTAAGTGTGTTCAGTCAGAGTCAGTGTAGCCGGTGTTGTTTCCAATGAAAACCGAGCTGTTGAAAAGCGTGAAAAATTCCAGCCACATATTGTGGTGGGGTGGGGTTGGGGCTGTGGTTGGGGGTGACCATCGGAATAAATTCAATTTGGAGTTTTACAACTCAGCATGATTTCTATCAAAGTAGATGGCCGTCCTGGCTCACCGCAAGCTTTGATTGCTTTCGTCCAGGAGTCCCTTGTGGCTGTGCGCCCAAAAGTATGCAGCAAGCTCGGAAAAATATTCCCAAAACTTGCAGGCAGGCATGAAACGCTTGCTTAGCGCTGTGGGTCAGTTGGAGTTGAAGTTAAAGTTTTGAGTTCAGTTGAGTTGAGTTTAGCTGATTTTTGTTTTGCACTTTTATGTGCACGTGTATGTATTGGTGGGTTGCCTTTTGATGTGCTTGTTGTTCTTGTTTATTAGTTCAGCTGTTGCTGGCTGTTGTTATTGTTGTTGTTATCGGGCCAGATGAAAGTTAAAAGTTGTAAGTGAGCTGTACTGGGCAATCGGTAAATGGATTTGAAGTGCTTGTTCGAAAATATTTATGCAATTTTAATGAGCCGCTTGTGAATGTTTTTAATACAGGAAATTAATAAGTTAAGTAGCCGTTAGATGAGTAAGTGGAAAGTTTTTGGAGAGTTCACGGTCCGTTGCTCCCTTATGCATAGTTTGAAGTTAGCTCGCAAAGAGCACTGCCGGCGGAAGCATCTTAATGTGTTATTAAATGTTAATTAGAAGATTACTGCAAAATATTAGTTTTCCTTTAAATTAAAAATTCTAAATCAGTATTCGGTTATAACTAAATAAATTCACAACAATCTCTTTTGCATATTTAATATTAAATTGGCATTGATACATTTGTCCATTCTTAATACATAGCAAGTAATAGCGAATAAATGTGATTAAATAATTTAAATAACATAAGAGACATTTAATTTAGGGTACTTACATATTATAGATAATGCAAAGTATTAGTGTGTTGAAGCTAAAATCACTACATGTATTGGTTATTCAGCATTCTTCTAATATGCATTTATATATTGATTTATTGAACTTTTTTAAATATCCTATAAGTTTTGTCTTCCTCACTATCTATATCTTCTTATGTATATATGTAGGAAATTCTTACAATTGTTTAAATATTCGGTACAGCATGGAAAACTGGATTTAGTTCTTAACCTACCTAATGGCTACGACACTGATTACAAATTTTGTAAATCAGTTGATTATTTATCAACAGTTGGCATGACTTGCACAATGTTTTTATATCTGATTGTGATGCACGTTGAGGACAAATGTAAAATAATTAGGAAATACATTCTAATTAAGCTAACGACATATAACCAAACAACCTGAGAGGAATATAGATTTCTTTGAAGTACAAGCTTCTTATTTTTCCTCGTCCCCGGAAACCGCGCAAATGCTTGAGAAATATAACCGATGGGAAATATGGGACGACCTATGAAGTTTCGTTTTGGCTTACACTCTTCAATCAAGGGTATATTTATCATTCTGTGAAATCATATTTCTGTTTGTGATTATACATATCCAGCTTAAAACATATAAGTATTCGTCCCAGACAGATTTTTGAACACTCCTATTTGTTTTATAGCTCCAGTTGCTTAAGTCGCGTATTATTTTTCACTTCGAGAAATCGCAGCCAACTGTGAAAATATTGACAAAATTCAAACAGCACAAGCATTTGGCATAAATCCTTATTATCCTTTGTGCACAAATTGACATTGCACTTGTAAGGCGATTGCCAAGACGTTGGCACTTGTGCTGCCACAGCAGCAGAAATATTTTTACTGACAGTCTATCCAGTCCCACTTCACCATACTCTCTCTCCACGAGCCGTCCTTTACTTTTTTTTAAAATCTGTGGCATTGTTTTCCTTGCAACAATTGCTGAGTTGGGTTTCAGCTTTACTTATATTTTAGTCTGGGAGATGGGAGAAATTTTTAAAGCCATTGGCAGTGACTGATTCAGACTCCTGGAATTAAGGATGACTGTGGCTCTAGATGTCCGCATCTTTGCCTCTCTATAGTTAATACCGCCCAGCTGCGTGGCTCTAACATTTTTCACGTTGGCAGCTTAATTGACACACGGCTTAGGCCGCCGGCAAGTACACACAAACGCATACATACTAGTACATATGTATATATTCACATAAAATGCACAAAATTAAAATTCATAATGTTGACTTTAATGGAGTTAGCGCTGAAATATCAAATCTAGCGGCTTAGTCGACGTTCTTGAGCTGCCTGACTGCCTTGATGCCACGATGCCAGCACGTACCAAGGGCACGTCATAGATTAGCTCACATATTTGGGATGCTGAGGAAGCGAAGAGTGCGACGCTCCTCCAGACAGCTGTCGTGGCTGTCTTGTCTTGAATACGAGTATGGCTTTATTATGCGCTACGCAGCCACTTGGGCTACCTAAATGCCACAGTTTTCGAAATTCAGAGCTCATACTCATGGCTTGCTTGCCAACATTGACGTTATTAAATTATGCGGAGATTTGCGCACTTTTTGGGCTCTTGACGTTTTAATGATGGGCCTCGGCCAAAGTGCAATCGTGTTGTTCTTGATGTTGGCTTAAATTAAATTATTTTATTGCCGGAAAGCCAGGAAAATTCATTAAATCATGCTTTCGCGCAATTTTACGCGCATGCCAACCAACACATAATCCTGCCATACTCCGTTAGTAAGTGGTAAGTGGCTTGGTGTATCCATTCGCGTATTTTAACCTGGAATGACTTTCCCGTCAGATTATGTTTCTCGGCTGACTGGCTGCTCAATGTGTTCATTCTAGGTATTGTGCGTTGTTGATTTTATTTTAAAGTATTGCACTTAAGATATTTTTTATCACGGCATGTAATAACAATTTCTTTATACAAACTTGTACATATTATGTGAGTAGGCCAATCGCTATTTTTGGCAGCACTTTCTGCCATATACGAGTATGTACGTATTAGATATACTATATTCGTCTTAAAGCCATCGGATGATGGCAGACGGCTGTCATAAATTTTGAGCTTTAAACCTTTGCAACGACAACATAAAACCCAAAACTGCCATTGCCAGGCTTTATGCACAAAACAAGCGAAAATTTTATTTATGATTTGGCTGCTTCGGCTGTTTTTGCCTTAAAAGACACAGCGTCCATTGTTATGGGCTGGCCCTTTTTTGCGCTTAGTTGTGTGGCATGTTTTCTGTTGTCACCAAAAAAGCCAAAAGCCAAAAGCTGAAGCCAAAGCCAAAACCAAAACCAAAACAATCATCAAATAGAATCATAACAAGAGAGAACGCTACAGTCGAGCAAGCCCGACAGTGTAATACCCTGTACCCAGGTAAACTTCCGTCACTGAGTTATATGCGCCCATAGCAGCAGCAAAAAGAGGAAGAAGAAGAGCGAACTTGTTGCTGCAGTTTGTGGGGGTTGTACTGTAGAGAATTTGTTTCGCTAATAACTTTTCTTAGAATTGACCGAATTTGATAAAATTTTAAACAACAGTAGATAATTGTATAGAAATTATGTGTGCAAAGTTTGGTTTAGGTAGCTTTTGAAATGTGGACGCTATTGACGAAATTCTGTAGCGGGGGAAGGGGGGGAAAATTAAAAAAAAAAAAATAAACTCGTCCTTACTCGGACCTAGGAGAATCTGGATGCCAACTTTGGTTATTCTAGCTTTTATAGTTTCCGAGATCCTTGCGTTCATCCAGACGGACGGACAGACGGACAGACGGACAGACGGACAGACGGACGGACATGTCTAGATCGATTTCTCTCGTCATGCTGATCAAGAATATATATACTTTATGGGGTCGGAGATGCTTCCTTCTGTATGTTACATACTTTGCACAAACCTAATATACCCTTTTTACCCTACGGGTACAGGGTATAAAAACAGTTAGCAACGATAATAAATTTTGGCAAAAACATAAAAACTCTGCCACGTGGAAGGCAACCAACTGAGTTGCCCTGACGCCCCTCTGCACACAAAGCGGAGCGCGACATAAAAATTCGTCTATTGTGCACCTTTGATATATAATGCTCCACATTGGATGGTGATGAGTGGGAGGTTGCGGCAGCGGCGTCGACGATGGGGATGGAGGGAAAATGGCGATTGACTGAAATCCCTGCAAATCAGCAGTTTTGCTTTTGAAACACACACACACATGCGCACAACATATAATAAATCTTTGGACAATAAAAAATTTACATTTTTATAGGAAAAAGGCAAGAAGAGTTTGGAAATGCAATCAATATGGTCCAACAATTTGATATCAGAGGAGTACACCATATACATGTGTACCTCTCTCTGTATACATTGATATACATGTGTGCATATGTGAAATATAAGTATGAGTGTGCGTGCGCACTAGCGTGGGTGTATTGCCTTCATAATTGTATTGCATACATTAGGGCGTTAGCGCCTAATGGCCAGCATTAAGTGGATAATGTTTTCTATTATTTCGGTCTAAGACTTTCTGGGGCAATATTGATATTATTAGCATGTTAATTGATTTTGTTTCCTTATATTGTGCATTTTATTAGGCTCTAAAGAATGTGGAGGAATTTTATTTTATAATATTTGGAGAAAAAGTGTCCTTTATAGGCAGTAGTATTAGTATGTTAGAAATAATTTATATAATTACAATGAATACACAATTTATACCCTGTACCCGTAGGGTAAAAAGGGTATATTAGGTTTGTGCAAAGTATGTAACATGCAGAAGGAAGCATCTCCGACCCCATAAAGTATATATATTCTGAATCAGCATGACGAGAGAAATCGATTTAGACATGTCCGTCCGTCCGTCTGTCCGTCTGGATGAACGCAAGGATCTCAGAAACTATAAAAGCTAGAACAACCAAAGTTGGTATCCAGATTCTCCTAGGTCCGAGAATGGACGAGTTTATTTTTTTTTTTTAATTTTCCCCCCTTCCCCCCTTTTTACCCTACGGGTACAGGGTATAAAATGTAGAAAATAAATATCAATTACTTTAACATGTGTAGGGGTTTTAGATTTCGGTACACTGAATCAAATAACTGCCTCAGAAATGATAAGTTTATTTCTTATTTTAGGCACACAAGTTCATGTATAGCTTTATAAGTTTCAGCGCAATGCTACTTTTGTTATACTACAAAGTAAGTATCATATATATTATCATATATCTGAACAATTTGGTTGCACTTTTGGTTTTACCCTCTGCTTCCTACTTTGACAAATACAGGCGTAAGGCGAATGCAGTCCTTGCAGCAGCCAATTTGTATCTAAAATTTCGTTAAATTGTTTTCTGGGTTTGTTTATATTTGTTTTCATCTACAAAGTACACTCGTATATAGTGTTAATAATAATGATTAGACAAATTGACGGATACTTGTCCTTTCGTCCATTCATCCTTTCAACAGAAACAAATACAACACAACGGGCATAGTTTTTCATAATCTGGCTTGCTCGACTATTACATTCTCTCTTGTTAACTAAAAGCAGACTGTGTACTTGGACGTCATCATAATTGTGGGATTGATCATCACAGCCTACCTTTGGTTGCTCGACTGTCTCACTTGTGTGATTATGTGAGCAGTGCTGTACAAAATAGAAAGCATACTCTTCAATGCCACGTGCTGCGTAAATTCATGCCGCATCGTAATTCATATAATTTATATTAGGTTGCAGTCGCTTTTGTTTCGTATCCTCTGGCCCTCATCCCTGATGTGAAAACATAAAAATTGCGTTAATTTTTTAGCATGTTGCATGAAAAAATTGTTTAACAGCTTTTATTCATCGTGCTCCCTTATGTTTTTAACAACAGCAGCAACAACAGTTTTAAGTACTTTATATGAAATTTTTAACAAACAGCGTCATGAAATGCCACACCAGTACCAGTACCAGTGGCAGTGGCAGTAGCAGCAACGGCAAACAGCACCAGCAACAAAAACTACAAAAGGAGCTCTGAAAAATTAAAACTTATGACGCAACGCACGCGAATATTTTGCTGAACTGGCCAACAAAGGAGCGCACTAGATGTTGTTGCTATTGCTGCATGTGCAGGACTGTTGCTTGATACTGATGTTTATCATAACCGCCTACAACAATATTGTTATGCCATCCCATCCCATACCATACCATCACCCCCTACCATCTATCATTCCACATCTAGTATATACACATTGAAGTAATTTGCTACGCCTGGCTAATGACCAGCTCGTGTAAGTGCGTTGGGAGTGAAAAATCGGGACAACAGACACGATCTCCAAGCAGGGACAGCAACAGCAGCAGCAGCAATCACAAGTTTTGTTACAAGTAAAGTGATGGGCATGAATTCATCATGCAAAGCAGGAGCCTTGTCCAACCCTCCCGTTGACCCGTCCAGTCTTTGTGGCGCACATTTTAAATAAAGTAACGGCACAAAGTCTGTCACGGACTGTTGCTGCCTGCCCCTCTCCATATCTTCTCCTCTGATGTTGTGCGCTAATTTTATGCTCTTTTGTGATTTGTTTGCTGCCTGCCAGCCAGCGCTCCATGCAACAACAAAAGGCGCGTCTCGCTATTTTTTTTTTTTTTTTTTTTTTTTTTTTTTGGGATGGTCGCCTTGCCGGGACACACCCTGTGGGCATGTTTAGTGCCAGTTGGGTCGTCAGCTCACTACGGCCGCCCTGCTGGCTCCCTGCGAAAATGTAAACTTTGCGCGCTTTTGTCATTAGCATTGATAGTCAGTTGAGGAGGCGAAGTGGTTAGCGACGAGCTCCTCACTTTGCCTTTTTATGCAGCTTTTCATGTGTTGTGGGTAATGCTGGTTGGTGCTATTGCTGTTGTTGTTGCTGCTGTTGTTGCTGCTGTTGTTGCTGCTGTTGTTGCTGTGTTTTGGTTTGCGGTGTGGCCACCAGTTTTGTTGCTTTTAATGAGCGAGGCATGGCATGGCGGGCGTTTTGCTAGCAACTCATTAAGTTGTGCGGTTAGCTTTTTATTTTTACTCTCACTTTTGTTCACATTCCGCATAATGAAAGTAAATTATTTAGGCGGAACTTTTTGAGCGCTTGACCAAACCCTCGATTTTTGTTGTGGTTGAGTTTACGTTTCCCTCCTTAATATTTATATGGTAATAGATCAGTGACGACCTCTGACTTTTCAAAATCAGAGACACAGAAATAATTTACCAATAAAATGCAAAGATATTAGTACTGTGTTAATTGTTGCTCAGTTCATTACCGCTAATTTCTTATGTAAGATTAGTTTGGAATTATTCTGATGATAGGCCTACTTCAAAATACTTGTCTAATTTTATCTTCTTACTAATTTTATTTATTTATTTAAAGAACAAACAATTATGATATCAGAAGCATTAACAATTCTTTATCAAAAGTCCAGCCTTGTACTCGTACTTTATAATTATTGTTTGCGACTTACGCGTCATGGCCTATTTGTAAAACTTGACTGTATATAAATTATAAGCTGATCTGATCATAGTTTAGGATTAAAAGAAAATTGATTTAGCTTTATTTAAGAGATGAGTTCTAGTTTATTTAATTCAAAAATATATTTTATCTTAATTTTTGAGAAGTCTAGTCTTTAAACATGGGAAATCTTGCTTTGTTTTGCGCATCATCTATCTGTTTATCTGCCCCCATAAATCGCTACCCCATTTACGCAATATGTATATGGGTATTTGCATGTATGTGTGCGAATCCTCGGCCCACACCAACGTTAAATTATTTGCCCCAAATAAAAATAAATGTTCTGTGGTGTTGCTTATTAAAGTGTTGGCTGACTGGCTTGCTGTCTGTCTGGGAGCTGTAAACGTAAAGCGTCAGCAAAACCCCAAAGGCAGCGCAAAGACGCCAGCGACAGACGCACACATGTACACATGCGCACAACCACACGCTCATACACGTAGAGGTAAACACAAGTACACTTACGCACGCATTTTATTTCGTATGTGTATGTAAAAGGCGAAAACTTTTATAAGAAATAAAAATAAAAACAGCAAGAGCGAAAAACTTTGCTTAATTACACATACAACTTAAAAAAGACGAAGTGAAGTTGTGGGTGTGTCGCCGCAAGTCTGCGTGTGTGTATGCAGTCATAAAGCATGCACGTATACATATATACACATAAACACCAACACCAACACCAATACGAACATGTACGATGCATGAATATAAGCTCGGTATCTGAGGGCGGTTGCTTGGGCGTCTGTTTGTGGTTAGCAGGCGTCGAGGCTTGCGCGGCTCGCTCTTGTTTCAGTCCCCGCTCTGCTACTATGTGTCTATATACATGCATATTTCTATGTGTGTGTGCGAGCGTCGCTTATCTGTGAGTGGGTGTGTGGGCCGTTGCCGTTGCAGCCAACACATTCATTAAAATTTGAGTCGTTTTTAATTTATGCTCAAGATAAAAGCAACAGCTTCCCGACGACGACACAGAGACGCGGGACTTATTTATAAGTAAGATAAGAGGGAATGAATAAGTAAATTAATGAAATACACGTGTATGTATTTTTACGGCAAGTGTTTGTTTTTTTTTTTGTTAATGTGTAGTTTTGTTCCTAAAATACATAAGTGTGTGTTTTTCAATCCTTTTCGGCGTAAATATTTTCCGTTGCATGCTTTTGGGCGCATCCAAACAAATCCACGCACACGGTTTTCTTTTAATGCCTTCTTCCCTAGAGCGATTACAATATTTATGCTTGCTGCTTAAATACGTTTTACTGCACTTTATGCAAATGCAGCAAAATGAAAAAGTAAATAAATAAAAGGCTGTAGGCGGCACATTGCGTGCACACAGTATGGCAGCGAACAAGCCAAACAGCAGCGCATAGTGCAAGTGGGGCAGGGTTAGACCAAGGCAATGTGTCTGCCTGCTAGGCTCTTCTCTTTCTCATTTTTCCAGCTTGCGTGCCTGTGTTCTCTCTGTGCCGGTGTGCACCTCTCTAGTGTTTGTCGTGCAAATTTTCTTTAATTAGTGCGCCCAAATGTACCAGCACCTGCTCAAAAAAGGGCAGGGGGTGGGCGGTTTTTCAGTTGGATGCCGATGTTTGTGTTTCCAGTCTAATGTCTGCAGTTGCATATAGAATGTGTCTGTATGTGTGTGTATAACTGTGTTGTAATGTTATTTCCATCGTAATTGCAGTGGTAGGCACCTCACAGCTAAAAGTTTGGGAGCGACTGGTGCAATGTCTTGCGGTGTCTGTGCCTTAGCAACCCACGAATTTATACGTTGTGTAACGACGCTGGCGGCGAATATCGTAAATTAAATTGCATTCCCTTAGTCAAGCAGTTCATTGGCTATTTATGTTTACGCACTGCTTGTTTAGTTACGGTTTGAATTGGCGATTCGTCTTAGCGCCAACTGCCTATGATCGCATTTTTTATTATTCTTGCCTTAGCAGACGAAACAAACAAATTTTCCATAATTGTTTTTATATATGTACAAAAAAAAAATTATTTTCTGCAGCCGCACGGCTATCGGCCACCTATGGGTTATTTTCAGTATTGCTCAGTGGCAATATTTGCTAGTTGTCAGTGGCCCTTTCTTCAACCTTGACCTGTCAAAGGGAGATTGTCAGAAGAGGGGGTGAAGCAATTTCCGCAAAGAAAAGTTTTCTTGCGTAGCCTCGGCATCCGGATACTTTCTTTTCGCTTGAAGATCGCATGGGAGCAGGTTGTGCCCAATATACTCTGGCTGGCAAATATATGGTCATACATATAGTATAACCTATAGTCCGTTTCAAATTCGGCTGGGCCAATACTTCCTCAACGTCAACAGAGGAATACCAAAGGTGTGTCCACTTGTGTCCTGTGATCTGCAAACCCAGCTTTCTTCTTTTTGTCCTATTTGTGTCAACTTACCGATTTTTATGGCTTTTCCGATAGCACGCTTTGTTTTTAAATAATAAGCTAATTAAAAGGCCGTAAGATATGAGAGTCATCGAACACCACCCATTAGCCGACGAGCCCGAGCCGGAACATACTAGCGTGCGCTCTCAATCTTACACCCACCACCTCGCCTACACTAATGGGCTATTGTCTATACCCGTTACAGTTATAATTTCATTTATTATTTTGGCGCCCAACGTGTGGAGCCCAACTTTTAGTTGTCAATTTTATTTCGTATTTTTGGCTTTCAAATGTTAGGCTTCACAAGAACATAAATATGACTGATACACTTTTTATTCTTTTCTGCAGTAAAATCTTTAGTCTTTTCCAACAATAGCTTCTCGTACGTTAGTCGCAATTAAATTTCTTTTTCCCTTTTGTAGTTTAGCTACATTTTTGTTTATCGTTATCGCTATGTTTTCTTTTAATTGCAACTATCGTAAGGAAAAATAAATCTCTTTTAACGTCATTTAGGTATATTTAGCAGTTAGACGCATTGGACTGCAGGGGATTGGTTCTCTACAGAGGGTACGCCTGACCACGGCTACTGTTTAAATTGCAATGACACTGTATATCTATAACCATTTCTTCTGTCCTTTCTTGTGTACCGCTTTGGTGACTGTCAGACGCATAGGAATACTGGTGAATAGTTTCTTTGAAATGTCAGCAGGCCACGGCTGATAGGAATTAAAGCGATACCAATTCCTTTTTCTATTTTTATTATATGAGTTTCTGCAATTAGACGCATAGGAATTCAGTACGATCGGCTTTAAGAGCTGACTACTGACCACGGATAATGTAGGCATTCAAATAGTAAAAAAGTTCAATATCATTGGTTTCTAAAGACTTTTTGTTTGCGTTATGGGGTGCTTAGGAATACAGGCTGGGTTAATTTTCTGTAATTGCCGCCTGGCCACGGCTCATAATGAAGACAAGGTCACGTAGGTTTGGCATCAGAATAACACCGTCATACCGGCCAAGCGTTGGCTTGCGTTGAGTTTGGCGTTGTTGTTCTTACGACAAACACCAGTGTTCTTTCCTCTTACCCCGCTTTGGGAAGCAGACACATACGTACACAGGCTGATAAACACTGATAAGAATCTCTACATATGCTGTTGGTTAAGCGTGAAATCATAGACTTTTGGTTTTTGATCGTTACCGTTTCGCTATATTTATTTTTTTAGGTTTAATTTTTAGTTTTTCGCTTTTGGGTTTGTTGTACCTATATCTTAAGCTGCAGCAATAGTTTTGTTGACGTGCAGACAACAACAACATTTCTTTTTTGGTTTTGTTGACATTTTAGTTTCGCTGTTTTGATTTGGGATTTTGTTTTGCATTTATTCTTGCAAGTGTTTTGCTTGCATATGCATTGAAGTATTAATAGTAGCTTCGAGATGCCACTAAATCGGTCTACAGAAACCAGTGCCGAATCGGCAACTGACCTTTGCTTTTTATGCAAGGGCAACTTACAGGATTTGGAAACACATAGGGTGACTTGTGGACACATATTCCATAAGGCATGCATTACAACGCATTTCCATGCCTCAAATTTATGTCCCGTTTGCAGAGAGGTTTGCATAAGTAAGCCTTTGGCAAAGCCAACAACTTCGGCTTACAACACAAGGGCACAATCTCGACAACAAGGTTCGGCTAGCACGTCCAGTGAGGCAAGGCGAACTAGTGTTAGTCCAAGCCCACCTAATACCGTCAACCTCAGTACTGTTGGTAATTCAAGCCTTTCTCCTGAGGTCGGAGCAGCGATTGCAGAAGCTGTTAAAGCAATGCAGACTGGATTAATGCTGGAGTTAACTGGTCAGATAGGGAGATTACTACAAGAAAATCTTGCAGCTCAATTGTCAGCTGCACCAGCGGCAGCCACACCAGCGGCCCCTGCAGCAACGGCAGAATCAAGAAACATATCGTTAGAAATACCAGATCAGACCGCTTCTTTGCAACAACTATTGGGCATTGGCTCTAACAATGCCATTAACATACCATCAACGGCACCTCCTAATGCATCGCCTCGTTCGATCAATTCTAGCTTGTTGAGTAGACCCGATAAAGTTGGCCAAATCATTACTAGCTGGAAACTTAGATTTTCTGGTGAACGCAGTAGTTTGTCTATTGATAATTTCTTATACCGGGTTGAGGCTTTGACTCATCAAACTTTGGAAGGAAATTTCGATTTATTATGCGGAAATGCTAGTACGCTGTTTGAGGGAAAAGCTAGCGATTTCTTCTGGCGTTTTCACAAGTCCAGTGGACATATACGTTGGCCAGAGTTATGCGCGGCCTTACGCAAACAATTTAGGGACACTCGCACCGACGTGGATATCCGCGAATTAATACGCGATAGGAAGCAGCGCGAGAAAGAAAGCTTTGATGCATTTTATGATGCGATTGTGCTGCTGACTGACCGTTTGCAAACTCCACTGTCGGAGCAAACGTTAGTTGAGGTTTTGAGGCGCAACTTGAAACCAGAAATTCAGCATGAAATTTTGAATCTGCAGATCAACTCTGTTGAGCAGTTGCGGGAAATTTGTCGCAGGCGCGAATGCTTTTTGGAAAGCATTAATCGCACGCAGACTTATCGTAAAGCACTTCCGTTCAGAACTAACGTAGCTGAAGTAGTCAATGGAGGTAATTGGGAAGAGGCTTCTGAGTTTGGGGAAGACGAAGTTCCTTTAGATATAGAAGCGTTAGCATTAGTCTGTTGGAACTGTAGGAAGGAGGGTCACCGCTATCAGGACTGTATTGCCAAAAGAAAAGTGTTTTGTTATGGTTGTGGAGTGGCAAATACCTACAAGCCATCATGTCAGCGATGCTCAAAAAACGCGAAAGCGAGCACCCAAGGCAGTCGACCGCCTCAGATCGCTCACCATTCTCGGTCGACAAACACGGAGTTGTAGACCAGTATCATAATAAAATAAACTCAACTATTGTTGAAAATATACCGGACGTACCACATTTTGAGACTATGCCTGACATTACGTCATGCTGGCCTCACCGAATTCAGATTTTAAAAGAATCCGCCAACTTTCCAACGTATCTTCATCCTGGTAAACGTTCGCGCAACACAGCTAGACTTAAATCTTTTTGGCATGCAGCGAAAGTTATCTCGGCTATTGGCAAAAATGCTAAGGACCAACGTCCGTATGCAGATATTAAAATATTAGGTCGAGTTGTTTCAGGCTTATTAGATACAGGAGCATCAATGAGCTGTATTAGTGGACAATTGGCCCAGGAAGTTATACGTAGCAAGATAGGACTCAAAAAGATTCTTGGCAACGCTTGCACTGCGGACGGCAGTAGTCAAACAATTTTGGGACGAGTGACATTACCAATTGAATACAATGATAAGAAAAAGAACATTGTATTCCATATAATACCTTCTCTTAGTCAAGACTTATACTTGGGCATAGACTTTTGGAACAGTTTTGGGTTACTTCCATCTAATTTGCAATTGGCAGAAGTAGATAGGGGTACACACAATTTGACTTTGGCTCAGCAATCGGAATTGCAGAATGTTATAGCGCAGTTTCCATCGTTTGCCGTAGCTGGTTTAGGTAAAACACATTTAGTATCTCACTCTATAGATGTGGGCAACGCCAAGGCAATAAAGCAAAGACATTTTCCAGTATCGCCAGCGGTTGAAAAACTTTTATATGCTGAGGTCGATCGATTGTTGAAGCTAAATGTCATTGAGGAGTCAGACAGTGCCTGGTCCTCGCCTGTGGTGTTGGTCCAAAAGCCTGGCAAAGTGCGGCTCTGCTTAGACAGTAGAAAGGTGAATGCAGTTACGCAAAAGGATGCATATCCTTTACCACAAATTGATGGCATACTAAGCAGGCTACCAAAGGCAATGTTCATAACGAGTTTGGATTTAAAAGATGCTTTTTGGCAAATCCCACTCGATACCGCATCTCGCGACAAAACCGCTTTTACCATACCAGGTAGACCTTTATATCATTTTAAGGTCATGCCATTCGGGCTCTGCAATGCTCCTCAAACCATGTCCCGCTTGATGGACAAGGTAATACCAGCGGCTCTGAGGAATGAGGTGTTTATATATCTGGATGATTTATTAGTGGTTTCAGATAGTTTTCAGGCGCATATGCATGTTTTGCGCAAAGTAGCTTCTTGCATACAGGCAGCCGGCTTGACAATAAATTGCGAAAAAAGCAATTTCTGTATGCGTAGCGTAAAATACTTAGGCCACATAATCGGAGAGGGAGTAATACGCACAGACCCTAGCAAAGTGTCAGCGATTGTAGATTTTCCTTTACCTCAGAATTTAAGGGCGTTAAGGCGTTTCCTTGGTATGGCCGGATGGTATAGAAAGTTTATAAACAACTTTGCTGGAGTCACTGCTCCACTAACAGATTTGCTGAAGCAAAAGCGTAAATTTACTATGTCTGTCGAAGGAGAAAAAGCGTTTGAAACTTTAAAATCAATGCTTAGTTCTGCTCCACTTTTGATCAGTCCCGATTTTTCCAAACCTTTTTACTTACATTGCGATGCAAGCAAGACAGGAGTAGGTGGGGTTCTTGTACAAAAGTCAGAAGCAGGAGACGAAATGCCGATTGCATTCGTATCTAAGAAATTAAACAAGGCCCAAAGAAATTATTCTGTCACCGAGCAGGAATGTTTGGCAGCCATCGTATGTATCAAACGATTTCGTCCGTATGTTGAAGGGCATGAATTTACAGTCATTACCGATCATGCCTCTTTAAAATGGCTTATGTCGCAAACCGATTTACATTCCCGTTTAGCGCGTTGGTCGTTAAAACTGCAGGGTTTTCGATTTAATATTGAGCATCGAAAAGGCAAATTAAATATTGTGCCAGATGCGCTGTCACGCGTAAACGAGGACGAATTAGCAGCAATTGACTATAATAAGGGCCTAATTGTAAATTTGGACTCAGAACATTTTAAGTCAGCTGATTATCTGGATATGGTCGAGTCAGTTAAAGCCAACAATGACCAGTTTCCGGACTTGAAGGTGGTTGACAATATGCTGTATAGGCGCACCGTGCATACAACGGGTGATCAGCTACACGACAATTATGCTTGGAAATTGTGGATACCTAAGAACTTGGTCGAGGAAGTACTCCGCAATGCCCATGACAATCCGTTAGCATCACATGGCGGGATCCATAAAACGTTGGAACGAGTCCGGCGTTACTATTTTTGGCCTGGTCTTGTTGATGATGTCAAGACGTACGTAAATGCTTGCGAAACTTGCAAGATGACAAAAGCACCGAATTTTCCGATGCGACCACCTTTGGGCAAACCTGCGGAGTCTGAGAGATTTTTCCAACGTTTATACGTTGACTTTTTAGGTCCATATCCTCGGTCACGCAGCGGAAATATTGCCATCTTCATTGTTTTAGATCATTACTCTAAATTTGTTTTTCTGAAGGCAGTAAGGAAATTGAATGCAGAAACGGTTGTTAAGTACATGCAGCAAGAATTGTTTCATACATTTGGGGTGCCCGAAACTATAGTATCGGATAATGGTTCCCAGTTTAAATCTGAAGCATTTCAAAAATTCTTGCGGGAAAACAAAATTTTCCATTCACTTACAGCGGTGCATTCGCCTCAGGCAAATGCTTCTGAGCGCGTGAATCGCTCAGTTATAGCAGCCATCCGTTCGTATATTCGTCCAGATCAAAAAGACTGGGATGAAAGTTTGAGCAGTATCTGCTGCGCTTTACGGTCTGCTGTCCACTCTGGCCTCGGCACAACACCTTATTACATGGTCTTTGGTCAGCATATGATTACTTCAGGTTCAACGTACAAGTTGCTTAAAACGTTGCGCCTTATTGAGGATAGAGCGGTTGTTTTCTCAAGAGAGGATTCGCTCGATATTGTGCGCAGTAAGGCGCTTGAGACAATGAAGAAACAGCAGCAGAAGAACGAAAAAATCTATAATTTGCGGTCGCGTGAGGTTTCTTATTCAGTTGGACAAGAAATCTTCCTTAGAAATTTTAAACAGAGTAATTTTCCAGCCGGATACAATGCAAAGTTAGGACCAGCTTTTGTGAAAGCGAGAGTTCGACGTAAACTTGGAAATTCTTATTACGAGGTCGAAAATTTGCAAGGGAAAATACTGGGTCGTTATCATGCGAAAGACTTGCGTCAGTAAGAATTTGTTTTCTTGCAGCGTCTGGTGTTTTCAATCTTGCGTTTGCTTTGAAACCCAAGATTGAATTTAGCAGGGGGGAATTTGTAACGACGCTGGCGGCGAATATCGTAAATTAAATTGCATTCCCTTAGTCAAGCAGTTCATTGGCTATTTATGTTTACGCACTGCTTGTTTAGTTACGGTTTGAATTGGCGATTCGTCTTAGCGCCAACTGCCTATGATCGCATTTTTTATTATTCTTGCCTTAGCAGACGAAACAAACAAATTTTCCATAATTGTTTTTATATATGTACAAAAAAAAAATTATTTTCTGCAGCCGCACGGCTATCGGCCACCTATGGGTTATTTTCAGTATTGCTCAGTGGCAATATTTGCTAGTTGTCAGTGGCCCTTTCTTCAACCTTGACCTGTCAAAGGGAGATTGTCAGAAGAGGGGGTGAAGCAATTTCCGCAAAGAAAAGTTTTCTTGCGTAGCCTCGGCATCCGGATACTTTCTTTTCGCTTGAAGATCGCATGGGAGCAGGTTGTGCCCAATATACTCTGGCTGGCAAATATATGGTCATACATATAGTATAACCTATAGTCCGTTTCAAATTCGGCTGGGCCAATACTTCCTCAACGTCAACAGAGGAATACCAAAGGTGTGTCCACTTGTGTCCTGTGATCTGCAAACCCAGCTTTCTTCTTTTTGTCCTATTTGTGTCAACTTACCGATTTTTATGGCTTTTCCGATAGCACGCTTTGTTTTTAAATAATAAGCTAATTAAAAGGCCGTAAGATATGAGAGTCATCGAACACCACCCATTAGCCGACGAGCCCGAGCCGGAACATACTAGCGTGCGCTCTCAATCTTACACCCACCACCTCGCCTACACTAATGGGCTATTGTCTATACCCGTTACAGTTGCAGCAGCAAAAACAAGCCGAACTCGCTCACACATACATGTGTAACATTTTTGCGGCTGCTGCGAAATTAAACAAATATTTTAGTTCCAGCACCGCAAGTAGTTCTGCAGTAATTTAAACAGGCGCTCGTTCTCCAATGCTGCTTTTGTATGCAAATTACGCTAATTAGCGTCTAATACGTTCTGAAAATATCAGCAGCATTGGCTGAATGAACTTGTTGTTTGGCAAAGTAAAACTTTAAATTATTCAGCCATGGTTTTAATTAAAATTCACTAGATGATTTATTTCAATTAAATAATCCATAAACGATATTCTATTTGCTTTTATAACAAAAGATTATGCTGATTAAAGCCCGTTCGATGGCGTTTCTGAATACATTTAGGGATATACCTTATGCAAGCCTTTGAAATTTTAGCGCACATTGCGGAAGCTACAAAAAGCGAAAGTGTAATGCACATTTAGTCTTCATGAAAGATCAAAGCGTTACTTTTCTAAGATATAAGCTTTAAAAACATTTTGAATTAGAACTTTCTTAAATATCTAGCATATAAGCCTGTACTGTACTTCTTCTATTACTGCATTCTACGCACTTTACAGCAGGTTGCCCGTTGAAAGTTATTTTTTTTTATCTAATAGCTCTACTCTGGGCAGCAAGATTTTTGTGTGAACCTCTCATATCCTTTGACTTTTTTTCTTAAATGCCCATTAAAATTACATGAAAAAGCGAATCAGGCAAACATAACAATAAACAAGAAAATGGCAGCTCATAAAACTTGACAATTTGTTGGTCAGTCAAAAGTTGTTCGTTACGTCCCCACATCTTTCACTTTGTACTTTGCCTAAGTATTTTGCAAAACAATACGCCATTTTAACTGCTTCAATTCGAGTTTGGTTGGAAAACTTTTTTTTTCCCATTTTTCCGACCTTCGGCGGCAGCAGCGACAGAAAAAAACAAAACTAACAAGAATGTTGCAAAATATAAAGACAAGAAAGAACTTGGCAAGTTTATTAAAACTTAAGGACAACTCGGGCAATGCAGAACCAGCATAGTGAGGAGGGGAGTGAGGAGGGAGGGGGCTTTGCGGTTGCGGAAGTGCGCGTTGACAGCCAACAACTGACAAATGCCAGCACTAACTCACTCAGCTCCACGCAATGAAATAAAATATACATATAAAAAATTTTAAGTTGCTCTTTTATTTTGCTTTGTTTTCGCTTTTGAGTTTGGGCTTGGCCTGCAGCGTCCGTAGTTTTTATTTCTTTGAGCGATTTTTTATTGTTATTATTTGTGACCTGACAACCCTATGTGCCCGTTTTCTTTTCCCTCTTTCTTATTTATGTACAAACTTTGCCTTTTTCTTCTTGCGTGTCTCCACTTGCTGGCTGTGCACATTTCTAGCATTTGGGTCAACGGAAAATAAGCGTGATTATAATTAGTGGCTAAGCAAAAGAAAACTCTTTCTATCTCTAAGTAGAATTCTTTACGGGCTGGACTGCATGAAATTCCATTTGGGGTCCCATAACTTGGTTGGCTCTTGCTGTGTCTGCCTCTTCCAATGTTAACTTAGACAGACCAGAAGAGCACTGCTACTTCCTGCTCAAATTCGCACATACTTCTGCACACGCCCTTACAAACAACCGGTCTCAGATCCACACACTTTAAAATATTGCACACACACACACAGATATACACGAGTACATAGTCAATGACAAGTTGACGATGCTGATGACGATGATTTGATGCTTGCCTGGGCGTTGGCAAAACGCTGTGATTGAACACAACAATTTTGAAATTGCTAAGCACACATATACAAAGCCATGAGAACTGCTCAACATACACATACGCTCACTACAAGGACACGTGCGGCTTACGTGCTACTCTGACATTGGTGCTGACAACAACAAGTAAAAAATTCAAACACTGTGCGACAACATCAAGTCAATCAATTTGCTGCTTGACTCATCTGTGTTTGTTGTGTGTAAGTTAGAGATGGGCGAGTGACTAAATACTTGCATGCATTGCATCGAAGATTTATCAAAAATACATAAGTGACAGACATGAAAAATCAAATGAAGTTCAAAGTTTCATTAATTCTTCTTCAAATAAACTCTACAACAATTGCTACATCGAATTCACTTCCAATTAACTTCCATAACTTTTTGTTGTCATTGCCAAATCAATATATTTGTATGACAATTAAGTCGAAAGTAAAATTTATAAATAATATAATAATAGTAAAAATAAAAAAAATAATAATAGAAAAAGAGTAATATTATTTAGCAGATCATGAAAGCCTGCAAAATTCTAAAGAACCGTTTTTTTGCCAAATTGTTCTGAAATAATTATCATAAAATTTAATATGACAGATCTCCAAAAGTTCTTAGATAAAGATTGAAGATTAGCTAAAAATTACTTACCAAAACAGTTCATTGATTTGTTTTTATTATTAAAATTTAAAACTTTTTACTTACACGTATAAAAATACTTACTATAGTGTAGGTATTATTGGTTTGTAATACAATGCTATTATTTGAAGATTAATTTATCCAAAAGGTATTGAAATCAATATGAGCAGGAGGGCGAATTTACTTGTATTGCCAATTTTTAACATGATCTACGGATTTAATATGTACACTAGAACTGAACAAGAACGGGGTGAATTAGTTGTTAAAATATCGGACATTAATGGAAGTAATGCTATTAAATGTACAAGTTTTGTTACGAAATTAAAATCTCTTTTATATATTTTAGATATGTTTACTGATGGACGCTTTTTACCATTAACAAGTCTTGAATAGTCAGCTTACTCTGAGCTGTAAATGAAGGTCATAGAGAAGGTTTCGGATTTAAGTAGAATAGAGAATATGAAGGTGTCAGAACCAGCATAGATCTGGTTTCGCATAGTTCTCAAACGTAAGGTGTAAGCGGATACCAAGATTTAAGATTAGTATGTACGCTTTTTCACGAAGTCGTTTTTTGTTACTCACACGACCGTCGCCAGTGTGAGTTCGGTGTGTGTGTGTGTGTGTGGTGTCTCGTATTTCAAGCACATTGCCGTTAAATTATTTTTAGCAAAAATCGTGCGGACATGACACACTCAAGAGTCACCCGGCTTCTGTTCCCAGTCCAGCACGTGATTGCTCAGCTCTCGGCCTGTGCCTGGGCCTAAACTTTGCATCCACATCCACATCCAGAGCCACATCCACATCTGCAGCAGAGGCAGCAGTCGCCCTCTTAAGTATGCTATAGATGGCTGCTTGTCAAGTGGCAGTCAAGTAATTTCTATTAAGTAAGTGCTTTGGCACTTTAACTTCAAATGCATTTGCCAGTGATTGCATTAGAGAAGTGTCATCTTGGCTCCGTTCCGTTCCCCTCCGCCTCTTTCACTCTGAGCAGCGTGCGCTTAAAGCCGCTTAGCGTCACTGTAGCAATTTCCGCTGTTTAGTTGATGAGCCACTTAAAGTCTTTGGCAAAGTCTGTGCCGGCTGCTACCTGAGCCGAAAATTATACAACAGTTGGCGGTATTTCCAACTGCTCTATTGATTGTCGTTGCACAAACAAAGCTTAGGGGCTTAGGCGGCAGTTGTCAACTCAAAGCTCACAACTCTCAGCTCACTGCTTACAGCAAACATCTCGCAGCTTGCAGCAGCCGCCATCATCATCATTATAATATCAATGTATGCGTTGTCAACGACGCCAGCAGCGACGTTAGCGTCTGTGGCGGCAGCGACAAAAATCTTCTTTTTGAAAATGCCATTTCCGACAATTTCCCGGAAACGTAACATCCGCCCAGCCCAACAGGGGTAGGTGGGTCGTAACACTGGCCACGTTTAGGCCCTGAAGATGGTGCCACCGACGACAACGCTAATGGCGCCATTGTTATTGCTGTTTTTCTTATTGTTGCGCCGCATGTTTTCCATGTAGCCACCAGTAAAATGGGGCTATAAAGTCATGCGATTGGCGTCGTAGTTGCTGCTCATTAGGCAGCCAGCCTCAGAGGCTTGAGGCCCAATACACGAAGCTATGGCTTACTTATGGCTTTGAATACGATGAGGTGCAGGTCAATGTGCAGAAAAAGCTTTTCAACGTGGAAAACAGCGTGGGAAAGGCATTTAGATTCGATGTCAGAGCCTTAGAACAATTTTAGGCCATTTTTTGTTGGCCAAAAAGTGTGCTTTTGGCAGAATCTGCATGTCTGTTGCGTCGTAGGAATAGCAAACAATTAAATGAACATTTACTTTTGATACAGAGAGAGCTTCCCTCAGATACTGAACAATATATTGAAACTGGGTATTATATGCATATACACTAATATATAAGTAAGGAGATAAGGTTTTTGGTTAGATTTTAATAATAACACAAAAAATTGGACCATATGTCTGCTTTTTATACTCTGTACATAAAATGTACAAGAGTATATTTGGTTTGCGGGAAGTGAAAAATGTAACAGGCAGAAGGAGGCAGACCCCACAAAGTATATATATTCTTGATCAGCATGACAAGACGAGTCGATCCAGCCCTGTCTGTCTGTCTGTCCGTCTGTCAGTCTGTCCGTCTGTCCGTCTGTCCGTCCGTATGAACACCTGGATCTCAGAGACTATAAGAGCTGGAGACACCAAATTTTGCACAAAGATGCCTTATGTGTGTACACTATACGAGTTTGTTTTATTTTTTTGATTTTTTCCCCACTTCTCCCCTATGGGAGTTTTTCCGTAACGCCGTTCGTATAATCGCCTATATCTCGGAGACTATAAGACCTAGGGATATCAAATTTAAAGTCCAAGATGCCTTATGTGAATAAGCTGAAATTGGAATTCCCCTCCACCCCCCCTCTCCCCTTCAAATCCCAATCAATTTTCTCTAACTCCCGTAATTCTTGGAACTTCGAACTCAAATTTTGGGAATACCCCCAATTAGTGATTATGTGTCTGTATGCCAAGTTTCATTATGATAGACCGATTTTACAAGAAGTTATAGCCATAAATATATTTGCTGCTCAAGCGCTGCCCGCAGCTGTTGTTGATACTGGTGCTTTGGTTGACTGCAAACATGCTTGCATGCGCATAGACATACATACACTCACATAGACGCAATTGCTATGTAAATGCGCAATTACACACCCTTACGTGAGTTCGAATACCGAAAGAGGTAATTTTTTTTTATTTTCTTAATTTTTTAATTTCTATAATTATTCTAAACATATGTATAGAGTATTTCAAAGTCGGGACTTTAGCTTTTTTTACTTGTTTTTGACGCCATTTCTTTCTAATTTAAGCTAATTTAAGCAACGAAAATTTAAGAACATTATTTTGGGAGGCATTCTGAGAGTATTTAAAACAATTAGAAGTATGCAAGAAAGCATAATTAAATTGTAAAATGAACCTTTTACTTATTGGTAGTGGAACTTTTTAAACTGATTCTAGACAACTAAGTATATAAGAGGCATTGTAGTTTTCAAAGACACCAGCTATTTATCTATGCACAGGGCATTACTACATTTGAAATATTGCATTTTGTTGTTGGTGGAAAGAAACTCTTAGCAGGATATCACTACCTCAGAATTTCTTCTTTATAATCCAAACCATTCAGATGTTTTATTTAATTTGATGAGCTGTATTATATGTTCTTACAAATTGGTAGACGCAACTGACTTAGAATTAGAGAATTAATTCTAGAAATTATGGTAAAAATAAAAAAAGTTGATGGTCTACATCTTTATAAAAATATTCTAAAATACCAAAAGAGACAGATGTTGGAAACACCAACACCTGCATGATTATAAGACAATGCAATGGTTTTGTAGCCATACTCAGGTTTTCATATCGAGTATGCCACATACGACACTTGCTCGATTCTGTAAATTCAGCCAAGAATCCTTCATAGTATTTCAGTGAACTCTTACTGATGCATGCAATGAGTGTACAATATTTTAAACAATCCAAGCGCAACGGAAAACATAATACTGGAACTCCACCGTAAATGGAAACTTTTTTACCACTTAATTTTTTAATTTTATGTAATGTTTGAATGAATATATATTTGTTTTTGAGCAATACAATGCGCTATTAAAATGTTTGATATACACGTACTTACTTTATAGCAAGAATATATTTACATTTGCCAAACGTTCCCTGATGTTTGATGCGAGAGAGTTCATGATCAACATCGCTTAAATAGTATTTCTTGGGTCGGTTTATTTGCTTACATACATATATGTATATAGATATTGATTCTTTGCCTTTGCTTTGGTTACTTTGACGAGGTCTCTTGATTGGTGTTTTGTTGTGCCTAAAGTGGTTTGTTTTCAGCCCTTGTTTTTGCTTCGCTCCGACCCGATCCAACAGAGCGAGTGGTGCTACTTCATTGCTTATTGGGTCAGGACACAAAGGCAGCGGTAGAAGCAACAGCAGCCGTTCAACAAAGTGTAACAAGCGACGAAAACAATTGTTTCATGCGGTTGCCACGCACACACAGCCACATTTAAGCAGGGCCTGGTCTGCACTTTCTTCTGGACTTATTTGCAAACATTGTGGCGGTGCCAGCGACATAAACAAAAACAACAGCAACAATGACCTGACCAAGCGCCTATGCCTAAAATTTTTTATTTTTGTGCAGTCTGCCGTGAGGCGCTCAGGCTGATGGCTTGGCTTCATACCCACCTGGTAGCCCTACATTGCTTCAAACTGTGCCCTCGTCAACACATCGCCTCTGGCACCCCTCATCTCGGCTGAGTGACTACTACACGGACGATTGTTTGCTTGACTGTTAGCTAGACGTTGGCCTGCCATGCCTGGGTCAAAAGTCCAGCACAGTGGGTCAATTGTTTTTCGGCTGAGACTGGAAAACCACATCAACCACAACAATGGAAGCAAGAGCAACAAAAGCCACTCATTTGTAGTGAAATTTTCGTCAACAACTAC
Source organism: Scaptodrosophila lebanonensis (assembly GCF_003285725.1). Taxonomy (NCBI): domain Eukaryota; kingdom Metazoa; phylum Arthropoda; class Insecta; order Diptera; family Drosophilidae; genus Scaptodrosophila; species Scaptodrosophila lebanonensis. Next base: position 16,746,852 of record NW_022060538.1, read on the forward strand.
ATGACCTTGCGCCACTTTTACTGGGCTACAGTGTTGCCAGCCTTTGGGCTAAGCCTTAGAACAACGCCCCCTTCCCTCAGCCCGCTTCCCCCACCATCTTCGTAGTGTGATTGTGTGTGCGTGGAAAATTGCTTTTATATTACTTGAAGCAGCTCTGCATGTGCCATTATTTTGCACACATTGTTGCAGCAACGCCCGCTGTGTCATACACTTCCGTTCCCTTTGCGTTTGCTGTTGGTGTTTCTCCTGCTGCCACGCCCACCCGGTCGCTTATCGACAGAAACTCCTGTTTTGGGGTCACTGTTGTACAATATTTTACGCTTCTTCTGTCTCTGCGTCTTCTTCATCTGTGTCTTTTGCCACAGCTTACGCATTTTGCTTCATTTCTTGTCTTGTCATTGTTTGTTTAATTTTGTATGCCGGATATCCACAGCATGCTACTGCTATTGTCCTGCTGTCAACGAAATGCCAACAACAACAACAACAATAACAGTAACAGTAACAACAATAACAACCACAGCTGTACGCCACTCCAGAACAAATGTTTGGGGCGTGTGGTCTTCGGCCCGCTCCGTTCACTTTGGCTCGTCATGTTTATGCCGCTGACAACAAAAGAAATTAAATTGCCAACTGAAATTCAATTGTATCATCAACTTTTTTACTCTCAAAAATTGAAGAAGCCCAGCACAGAACGACGGCTCCATCGTTGGCAACATCTTGAATGCGGTAGTTCGTGGTAGAGATGCCTGACCTATTGGGGCATTGATTTTCCCTTGAGAGTGGTGTTGTCTGCTTCACGGAAGTGAACATTTGAATACCGTTAAATATTTTGGTCCTTATTCTTGTCGTTGTTGGCATTGTTATTTTTTTTTCCCCCCCACCAGCTACCGTGCTTTCGAATTATTAAAAGGCGCGTTGCGCACCCATAAAAAGGTCAATGATTATTATGTTGGAAATTTGAAATTTGAAATTGTTGCCCACCCGTGCATGCATAGCAAAAGCGGCATAGCAATGGCTGTGGCGGACAAAGTTCAAATGCAAACCGTGGGTCAAACTTTATAGACATGTTAAAATTTGTCTGAACTTATCGAAATAATTGGGGAAGTTTAGAGCAGGATGGTTGATCATGTCTTTTGGTCTATGGAATTTTTGGGATACTTCAAATGAATTGATATTGCTCGAAATCTAATGAAAGGTGAATTAAAAAGCTCCTGTTAGCGACTACTTCGAGTTGTCCGCCTACAATCGATTTTTAAAGCGGGTGGTTACTGTTTAATGTTGAATTTCAGTTACAATTCAAGTAATGGAATACCAGAGCCTGATGTATTTTAAAGGCTGAGTATATTCTCTACATTTTAAAATTCAACGAAGTTTTTTAAAAGCAAGCAAAAACACATTCAAAATTATTCAAATAGTAACTATCCTGGGAACACTCAAGATATATTGTCTTCTATTTAAAAACAGAGAAAAACAGAGGCTAGATTAATGGCTATAAATTTCTTTGAAATATTCCATTTCGGTAGAGAGTTCCAAGAAGTGCGGGGGAGTTTTGCAAAAATCATTTATAGCAGGCGTCCCGGATGCACAAAGTTTTCTTGCCTAAGGCTTAGTTAAGAGTAAGATCCTTGTCATACGGTATTTTCATATATATCTTGTGGGATATGAAACATTAATTCTTCGGTACTGTGTCTCTACTGCAATCAAATTCTTGCAAAAGAGTCATTCAGTATTTCTCACACAGATAAATATTTGATTGAAGCCTATGATTATTCACATTTCAAAGCCACCTTTTTATATTATCCTCACAGATTGTACAGCTCAGCTTTGCGATGTACATATGTATGATGCAAGTCATAAATCAGCATTTAGTGCATTTCATAGTGAATCATTCTTTTATCGCCTTTGCTGCAATTAAGTGCATTATCGGAATGCATAATTAATATTTGCGCTCGTTATGGCACATTAACGCATCTGCATGAAATTTTTATTCAATTTAAGTGCGTGCAAGTGGGTGTGTGTATGCGTGGGTGAGTATGAAGGATGCAGTTGTGCAATGTATTTAATAAACATAGGCTCACAAAAGTGACCAACAAAAGCTTGTTATGGACTCATTTTTTTTAACACTCCGCCTTGCGTCGAATACAATGAAAGTGTTTAACCGTTGAAGTGTAAGTATTGCGCACTTCATCGTTGGCCCAACAAAAGAAGACGCGAGTCTAAACTCTAGTTTTATGTTTGGACTCGTCTATATGTGTATGTATGGGTGTGTTGATTGGCAATGGCACAGTTGCAGCGGCTGTGGTTGTACAAGTAGCAGCCGTGCCTCATTTTCTATTTCAATAAATGCCCGCAAGTGTTTCAATGCACATGCAGCCCACCAGTAGTAGTATATTGCATCTACAAATGTAGTTATGCATGAGTGAGGATGTATGTGTGCATGTGTGTATATGTGTGAGTGGGTTGGTGGTTGGTTGCCTTTTGTGCATTGCCATGACAAGCAATCAGCTGCAGGTCATGCCACATTGTTGCTTTGTTGCCGCCTGCAGCTTATTAATATGGGAAGGCATCTAATTCTAACGAGCCGACCGCCTAATGAAAACCATCAATCTGTTTATGTGTGATTATGTATATGTATGTATGTGTGTGTATTTGCAGAGCATAGCAATAGAGCGGTCAATAATAATTAACGGATTTACTGGAAGCCGCGGGCAGTTTGGGTCGCTCATCAATGTGGCCGCATTGGTCAAAAGGCACTTTGAAGATCGACCGCTTAGAACGATTAACAACCGCAGGCATTGTACGATAGTCGTATCTGTTAAATACATTTTCTCAGCATTTCAATATCATTGCCGCATGAATAAGTTCGCGTTCATTCATTTGAAATGCAATGTGCCAGACAAACACAAGCCATACAAGCGAAATGAAAACGACCTCTAAATACACAGTAGATGGCAACAGCAATGAATAAACAACAAACAACATATATAGTATAGTACCTATTCACAACAGGAACAAAATATGGTATTGTAATTTCCCGAAATGACAATGAAATGGAAATGCGTCAAACATTGTAGCCAAAAATAGAAAATATGGCATGGCATCGTCTGTCAAAATTGGAACAAAAAAGATTTTTCTATTGCCCTCCGTCGATATACAGTCGAGTATGTAGAAATTTAATTGCATTCGAATGTTTTTAATTGAATCCAAGGTAACCAAGGCTGACAACGAGGACATACATTTTAATAAACGCGCACATGACGACTATAAATGTTAATATGTTTGCTTGTACTATGTGCCAGGGAATGCCTAGATTGAGTTGGGAACAGGGGAGCTAGTAGACATACAAACATTTGTAACCGGAAATTGCCAGCAGCAGTCAGTGGATGACTGGGAGAGGGTGTGAGCGGAAAGGTGGGGCCTTTGTTTAGGTGCCATGTGTGAGAGAATTATTATCTTGTACTTGCCCATGTCAAAGACAATTTGCATCTTTGAATATTAAGAAAGGGCCCCACCACATACTATACTCGTACGTAAAGGGACGAGGCCCTGTTGTTGTTTGTCATGTGTTGTCATGACATGTTGATTCGAACTCTATATTAAGCAGAGCCTAAGGATTTTCTAAGTGTGTACGGGAATGTGAATGTGGAATGATGTATGTCCTCGTACTTTGTGAGCTTCAATGGATAAATCGCTTTTGTATAAGGGATGACCAGTAAAAGTTTTTCCAAGTTTTCTAAGACATTTCATTTTAATTTCAACACATATTTAAATTTTTGATTTGATTTATAAAATAATAATTGGAATTGATAAATGGAATAATTGGGAACAATTTATTTTGCCATGTTTGGTTATTTGGTGTACTATGTCATCTTAGAAAGGACACATTATTGGTCCTGCCCTTATCCCTCTCCGTTTCTAAATTATTTTACGAATAAAAGATCCGTTTTATGTTCACCAAGTTTGTATGCTAGATATCGCATATTAAAAATATTAAAGAATTAAAAGGATTCATCATATACATATTTATTTATTATCTGAAACTAGTCGCTTGGGGCGAAAAAACTCCGTATATAAGTGTCAACGAGAACATTTGTATTCCTCTTCTTGATGCAAAAGAAAAGTCTTTGCTCCAAAATTCAAGTATACCACGTCGATTCAGGTTGGATGCCACTGGCCCTCTTTCCCGCTTCTTGCATTTAATTGTGCGGTTTTTTATGCATTTTTATGAGTTTCAATTTCATTGGAGCACTAAAACTTGTCACCGTCACTGTCAACATCGTCGACATCCCCGCTCGCCCCGCTGTCCTCGTTAATGCTAGCACAGCGAGCTCGCGCCCCCAATGTGATATAAGCACACGCACATGGTGCATGACTCCATCCAGGAACGGGGCTAATAAACACTTTTATAAAATTCTCAAATCGCACGTGTTGCGCTTGTCAAGGGGTAGCTGGATATACAATAAAACTGCTAAGTGCATGACCGTGTTGTGCCCTGGAGTGTAGGTGTGTATTTTGTAATAAAAACCAAGTGGAATTGTTGCAGTTACACAAACAGTGAAACCTAGGAAAATATAAGTGATCTGTATGAAGTACATAGAAACTTTACATTGAAGATTTCTAAATAATTTAATTTTTGTTATTCCTTTGGCCAACAAAAATGGAAACTCTTAGTTGAAGAAATGAAATGCTATGTGGGATAAATATTTGTTTAAATTGGCATTCAGTTGCAATAACTTTAATAAGAACAACGTTTTCATTGATTTAGGTCAGACCAGCAAAAAATTTGCACACAAACTATTCAAACTTTTGAAGTGTGTGTTAAATATAAAGGTACTGCAATCGAAACCAGCAATAATTCTTTAATAAAATATAGTTTTCTAGCCTACGTGTAAACAACACAATTGCATACAAATAATTGGGATATCTCACCACTTCAACAATCAGAATTTTGAATAAATTCAGCAGGTGTCGACTTTTCAGAGTTACTTCGCAATTAAACATTTTAAATATTTTCCATTCCTTTAGAGAATGCATTTTTATTTAGGGGAAATTAAAATTCTTTGTTGACGCATGCATATTTAAAAATTTTTAGATAAAATAAAATCCTTTCCACACTAAATTCCTTTGTTCTTTTGGTACGGCTTCTAAAAGGAGGTGCCTAGTTTCGGTTAATTAAATGAAATGTGTTCTTATCATTTGTAAGGACGTACATACTGTATACAACTATAAAAGTTAACAGAGGTAGTATATACTTACGAGCTTTTATATAAATGGTGTATTGTGTTTAGTAACATGTGTGGCGCATAAAACTGACATTGCGCATTCAGTTCCTTGGCAGTTAATGAGCACTATTAATGGCAGTCAAGGCAATGACTTGAGTGGGTGAGCAGAGCCAAGTGCTGTGGATTATTTATGCAGAGCATTTGATTTGGCTACAGTCTGCGACCTTCAAGGTAGACGACCAATTTGCCGCATGGCTGCCATCCACTTGCCCCACCCACAAGTGCCGTACGCACCCAGCCTCTTGCATCGCCTTGCCGCACATTAAAGCCACTTGTGTGTTTGCGTTTATGAATTTTTATGACTTATGATGACGACAAAAGCGCCTGCTCATTGCATGGCACAAAAGCTGCACAAAATGGACTATACGTATGTATAGACCACAAAGACAGGAAGAAAGCAGGCAGTTAGGCTGGCAAGTAATGGCAACATGTGCGCAACATGTTGAACAAAAACGACTGCCCGGATGACTGCCTGCCAATCAGTCGAAAAGCAAAAGCAAAGCGTTGGGTGGGAGAAACAGCAGCAACAGCAGCAGCAAAGTAATTGAAACTTAAATAAACAAAATGCGAGCTTGCAATGAGGCGCATGTGGCAACTGTAAACAGTTGGGAGGGCTTTTCGAGTGTGTGGGCCTGAAGTTGCAACGACGGGCGCTTGGAGTGCGCTTGGCATAAATCTGATGAGGATGTACGGCCTGTGAACGAGGTTAAAAAGCGTCACACGCACACACGCGGAGGAAACTCAAGTGCCTGCCACTTGTGCACAGCCTCATTAGCTAAAACAAAAACAAATTTGCGCATAAAGCGTCGCATGTTTTTGTTTGCGCTGCACAAAACATTTGCTGCTTTTTGTTACTTTAGTAGAATTACTTTTCTCTCTTTTACAAATGTTTCTTTTTTTGAAGTTCTACCCTTATGCTTATTATTTATTATTTTTTGTCATATTTCACATGTGCAGTGGCAGAAACAACAACAGCAACAATATCTGCAACATTCAAGTGGCATGCGCCACGCTTCCTGTTTCACAAGCGCCCCAGCAACACTTCCATCGCATCAAATGTTCCTGGAGCGACGTGCCGACATGTTGCTGCAACATTTCCAGTGCCTGTGCTGCTACATACGTCACGTCTTATTTTCGGGGTGTGTTTTTGGCATTTCTTGGCGCGTCTTTCGAATTTTTGCATGTTGCTCGAGTCTGCTCAGTCGTTTTTCAACTTGTCGCCAATGCGTACGCGGGCGGCGGTTTGTTGCGAGTGGTTATTGTGTTTATGCCTCAACAGCTGTGCCATGCCGGTGGCGCTTCCACAATACGAGTGTTGTTCTTTAAACATTGGGAATACATTCGTTCGGGAATACATTTTGATTTTGAGTGGTGTGTGCTATTGATTGAGCATGTTTGGGTGCTATAAACTATAAATTGTATATACAAGTATACACGAATACATTGATTGCAATACTAAATCGTGCTTTGTTTATTGTTCTACTTGCAGTGCACTTCCGGCAACAGCTGCGCACACATGCAACATTTTGTGGCATGCAACAGGCCCAATTAGCGTAATAAAAGCGTTTTTAGCAAAAAACTGCCCGCTATAAAACATCATTTGTTTCATGCATACTCGTTGTACTCTAGTACATATGTAAGTGTATATATGTACAAACGCAGTGCCAAGTGAAAAAATAAACGTTTCGGGCAGACAAATGGGCGCTGTCTAAATAGAAAACAACAATTAATAGCAGGAAGCTAAAATACGAGTATACGAGTACACAAAATCAAATTGAACGCGCCACAAGAAGTGCCAAAAGTAAAAAAAAAAATTGTGTAAATAAAATATCAAAAAGTGCAAATCAAAGTAAATTTCAATTATCGGAGGGCAACGAGGAAACGATATTAATTGTGGGCCTCTATGCTTATTAGCGGTATTCGCCTAACGTCGGCAATTCAAATAAGACATTTATTTATGAGCCCATTTGCCATCACTCGCTCTTTCGTTCCCTACATTCCCCACCCAGGGCCGGCTGTAAACATTTTCGCCCAACTGACAGTCGACGCATCGGTTGAAGTGTTTATTAAATAAGTTCGCAGCGAATGTGCCGCATGTTGCAGAACTGAAGTCTAGGGTATTTCTGCCTAGCCATGCTCGAGTGTGGCCCGTCGAACGAGTTGTCAGCCAAAGACAACGCCAGCAAAATGTGCACCGACCTATCAGCGGTTATGGATACAACTACAAATACAACAATAATTACGGAGAAGAATAGACAGCATAGAAAGCGTCGACAGGGAACGACATTCGATGGGTCAGCTAACTGGAGGAACCGTTTGCTCTTGATGGCTTCGGGAGTTTTGCTGATGCTACTTGCGAGTTTGGGTAAGTCGAAAGTGTTGTTTCTATATGCTAATGATAGCGCCAAGTTACGGACTAGTTATTGATTTTGCAAAGTTACCCCAGCTCTTTTTGAAAAGGAAATGAAAACCTGGGGGACATGGCTTTCAGTTGACGATGAATTTCCTAATTAAAGCTAGAAAATAATAGACAAATTAATTGCTTCGTACAAATTGTAGGCAAACCTTAGTGACGACAAATACTTTGTTATTTATCTTTCATTTGATAACATTGAAGCGGAACGGAAAGTTTTTCAAAAGAAACTTTGGAATGGTAAAAGCAAAAAAAGAATACTGAAACATATTGTGGGTTTGTTTTAGCGTTATCATAAAATAATAATTATTTATAAAATAAAAAAAAAATAATAAAAAGCAGAAAAATCATATGCGATAAAAGTTGTGGAATAGTACCAGGGTATAAAAAATACGGGATATATTCAATAAAACATAATATTATTGCAGGGCGTCTGATCTAAACGGCTGCATCAGTAGAAAGCTAATTTGCATTACAAAGCTCCGTCAGCAATGTGAGAGCAAATGTGGGTTGATCTTGAAGAGAGAGCTCATAACACCAAGAGAACATGATTCGTAGCAAAATATTTGCAAGCGAAACTAAAACAAACAAGAGCTAAGAGGCAAACAAAATTACTTTAAATAGAAATTAATTGTTTCTCCGAAAAAACACTTCTGCGTGTTTTAAACCATAATCGAAAGGAAAAAAATTAATTAATTAAATTAATTAGTTTAATTCAATATAACATATTTAACACATACATACATGCACACATAAGTGTTTATGTGCAATTTCAACTACATACACTTGCATCAGAATCGTGTTTATGCGTGTTTGTATGCAGTAAAGAAATACTTGTAAGTCAAAGCAGACAGGCTATATCCACTCGGCTTGTCACGCTGATCAATAATATATATATACTTCCTTTATGTGTTACATACATTCGCACAAAACTAGTATGCCCTTTTACCCTTTAGGTACAGTGTATATAGTAATTAAAGCCAAAATCAAACTCATAGAGAGGAACTTAAGAATCCGTTTTTCTGTAAAATAGTCATAAAATGCTTACGCCATAGATTCACGATCTCAAGAAAACATTTCACTAATAAAAGATAAGTTCGCTTTGGAGTACCAGTTAGTTTCCTAGGGCTTAAATGACCAGATTTCTACGTTCGGCTGTGCTTCTTTTAATATGAACTGCAGTCGAGGAAGTTCACAGATAGCAGAAATTCAATATCCTAATTATCTGACATATGAAACCTATAAACTGCATTCCCATAATGAGTGTGTCTGGAACAAGGACCATTTAATTGTTACAGTGACCCTGTGCCAACAATATACATTACTCTTGCAATAGCTTAATTATTTGTTTCCCTGTACCCCTCTCTCCCGTTGACAGAAATAGTAAGTCACTCTGAAAAAAGGTGCACTTCTAGAGCTGCCAATGAAATGCCTACAATAACGAACGAGTGTACAAAACTGTGTCATTTCCAAGCCAAACGTCCACAAAACCGAGCTATAAAACCGAACTGCAGCCAAACAAAGTCGTAAATCGAGAAAGTGCCGCTCTACCAATACAGAACGTCGGAAGGCAGACCGACAAACGGATAGGGGGACGAAATTAAAAGAGTGCCACACTCCCATACACTCACACATTCCATTCTGCACAATTGACACTTGAAATGGAAGCGCAGCAAATGACATTTGAAACAACACTTTGGCATAATAAAATACAAATAAAAGCAACAACAACAACAACAATAAGAACAACAGCAATAGAAACAAGCTGCCACCACTTGATGATGGCAAATGCGCGGCGACTGATGGGAACAAGAACAATGACGGAGATGAAGACGGAGATGGAGACGGAGACGAGTTTGTGCGGACGGGAGAGGAAAAATCCACTTGAGTTTTGTGCCCAAGCGCCAGCCGATTGACATTAAAAGCGGCAAACAATAAAAAGGATTGCATGCGGGGCCAACGGCAGCCAGAGTCTGATCGTGTATCTAAGCAATTCGTTTGAATCCAATCGATTGGCGGTAGGTGCCAATGGGCAGACGATAGGCGACAAGCGACAAGCGACGGCCGACAATCGACAACAAACTACCAACAAGCGACGATATTCAATGACAAACTCTGACAACCAGTCTAAATCTCAGCCAACGAGTGTCGAATGACAATGGGCTAAGGGCTGTGGTAGCCTAAGAGTCAACATCGACTGCATCGAATGGTGCCAAAACTGACTCGATGATCCCAGTCTGACTGGCTTGTTGGCTCTGGTGACACCGTCACCATCGCCGTCGACGATGAGGATGAGGACGACGATGACGTAGGTATTGACGACAGCCGCGTTAATGCTGATGGTGAATGCTTGTAAAAAGTTTTTAATGGCGTCGCTTTCACCGTGTTCCCTGCAACGTGTGTGCTGTTGCATGCCGCTCATTCGGCTGTGCTTAGGGGAACGAAAGGGGGGCCATCCAGCTAATGAACAGCTTAAGTAGCGCCCGGTAAGTGTGCGCCGCAATTCAATGGGCTTCACAGTGTAGGACTTGAAATTGAAGTGCATTTTTCGACTGTTCCAGAAATATTAGTAGTTCGGGTGTGGGGTGCTTGTGGGTTGGGGGCTCTGGCTGTGCTGGGTGTATGAGCCAGAGATTTGTGTGTTGAGGCTGTGACTTTTATATTGTTGTAGGTCGGTCATGCAACTGTGAGTGGAAATTAGCAGCAACTGCTTGTGTGCGGGGCAGTCAGAGTAAGTCAGGAACTTTTAATGGATGTGTGAACAGTTGTGTGACATGACATTAGATGGCAGAACGGAATGTGCAACGAAAGGGTGTAAAATATGAATGAATTAAGTCTATAGTGTGGATGTGTAATGATAACTATAAATATGTATGCTTTTCGTTGTTTATGGTGTTGTTGAAAACTTAGTTGGAGATGCAGCCAATTATTTTGGAGTATATTACAATGTTTAAGTAGCGAATTAGCCATTCCTATTGACTTGCCTGTTTTCTGTAGTGTTTATTTATTCCTTTAGTTTTGGAAATGGTCTTTATTTGTATAAGAAGTGTATGTTCTGTTTTTAGTCATTTATTTTAAAGCCAAATCATAATTGATTTGAACAATCTCGCTTACTCAGTAAACAATTGACTTCATTAATAAAGCATTCAAAATACCTTTTGAAATAAATTTAATTTTTTTTTCTCATGATTTATATGTTTTGGCGAGGGAGTGTAATTGTGATTGAATTTTTATTTCGAAGCAATTGCGGGTCGACCGTCGAAATAGCACGATTGTTCATGCTGTTCAGTTTTATTAATCCAGGCACGTAATGCCATATTACCCACAACTGCCCGACACACCTCTCTACACTCGATGGATGTGTATATTTAATCGGCACTTAAATGTATTTTTTATCAGGCGACGTGGACAACCAACTATGCCATTATAACATGTATCAAACACAACCAGAAATTATTCACTGGCATTGTCAAAGTTATGAAAATCTAATGAATGTATGTCGCAGCAGTCCAACAAGAGCTGTGGTTAGACTTAATAGACTGAGAGTGAAATACTCTATATGTTATATACAGTGTGTTGTCATGTTGGTACTGTAAGGCCCCTAAGTAGACGAAAATAGGTAAAGAATGAAACCGCTGGCGATTGATTCGCTGATATGTTTTCTAAGGATTAACTGATTTGAATAAAATTTGATATAGATGATATGTGTTCATGAAATCGATTAGATGGGTCTATACCTAGTTGCTTGTTCATCCGTATCTGAAATGCAGACAGACGGGCGGACTTGTCTACTTGTACATCGATTTGTCTTAATATGCTGACTAAGAATATTTACGATTCATAGTCGGAGATGCTTCTATCTGCACATTACGTACGTCTCCACAAACCTAACATACCCTTCTACGTTCGAGCAGAGTATAACAATATCAGACGTCGAATATATTGTTGAAATATTGATTGCAAAATAGCAACGACATATGCAAACAAATTATAAAATAAAATATGCACATTTCCTTGCAGTTGATTTGCAAATGTCACCATCTCTATGAGCATACATTTATATTTTTGGGAGGATCACAACACACGCTAAGTGATGGAGCAGGGGCTGGGGTATACAATATTATGCCAAGCACGCAAAAATGGCATAAAGGTAAAATAGATACGCCATTTCATTTATCCGGTTTCCCAATTCAAAGTACAAATACACACACACAAGCACACAAAGATACACACATCCACCCACAAGCCACACACACGCTAACTGCATGCTGTGTGGTGTCCATTGCTGTGTTTGTTTATTATTAATGCAATTTGTAATTATTTGTTGTTATTTATGCGCCAGCATGTGCCTGACAATCATATGCAGCAATGCTTCAGGCTAAGTCTTGGTTTTGGTTCCATTCTATAACTGTCCGCTTGTCTGTTTGTTTGCTAGTTTGTTTGGCTCTCTCTGCCTGTTTGTCTGTCTATTTATTTGTTTGTCTGTGCCACAAAACGTAATTATTGCGCGCAAACAACAAAACGCAACCAGCAGGATATTAATGTCAATGCAGTGCATACTCCTGGCCCTCCCACATTCTCCATTCGCCAGCTCCTCATACCCACAGAACCACATACAACAACACACAAACATGCACCATAAACTGTCAACTTGATTTCCAAAGCTGTTGCCATTGGCCGCGTCTGTTTCGCAGCATTTTGCGCATTTGCGTTGCCATAATTAACTTATTTTGTACATTAGCAACAGATTTTGTTTATTAACGCATACGAGTTTGCTTTTAGTAATACGCCGCCATTATTTTTGGGCGACGGGGCGCATACTTATCTCTTTGGTATTTCCACAGAGTTTATTTGTTTTCTCTTTGCGGTTATCGCATTGTGCCTTCCAGCCAGTCCCACCGAGCACTCCATGTGGCTTGTTCTTTGGCTGCCGCCGCATAATTTATTTATCATTAGCACAATTCGGGCATACCATAAGGGTATTGGTGGCGCAAGACGTTGCTAAAAATATACAAAGCTCGGCACTCTGCTCTGAGGCGGCTAAATAGTTAAAATAATTAAGCTCATTAGTAGTTTGTGAGAAGAGTACTTTAGTCAGCTCTTCTTAGACGGTTACAGGTGGGGTGCTGACTAGCGCCCAACTATTTTAGCAAAATTTCTACCCCTACAATGCAGTTCCTCATACTTCGTGCACATATTCCGAAATATTCTCCAAGTATTGCTTAAAAGGAGGATCTGTTGCAAAAATAAGGAAATATGTAAATGAACAATTTGTAATTTTATTACAAAACTTTTCTGATTACAAATGCATTGAGAAACATTACAATTGTAAAATTATAAAAACCATTGACTGCTCAGCAATTGTTTGCTGTAGCTTATTTACTAGGAAGATGTAAATAAGCTTTGCTGATATTTTTTCACGAAACTATAGTTGACAGACAATTTTTCATCATTTATTATGCTGCACAAAAAAATTTGTACTCAAATGTAGCCAACCATATGCCGTTTATCTATGGCAAACAAATACTATATAGAACATAAAAAGCAAATAGCATAAATCAAGTTTGATTAAGCCATGCAGCCGCGCAAATTCTCGCGAAAAGACCCAACAGTGCATAGAAATACTACGAATAAATGGCTGTTGCTTAGCACTGAAAAAACTAAACAAATATGCGGAATTTAGCGGCAACAACAGATAGGACGAGTGGAAAGACAAGAGAAAGCTGTGTGAAAACGCAACAGCCGCAACAAAAACTCTATGAACTTTTAACTATTGCAAAAACACAGAAAACATCTAACACCAAAATGAAGAAAAATAGAAAACAGAAAATTGCTGCGGGCTATAAATCTGCAACAGAAACAGCAACAGCAGTTAACAGGGTTGCGCAAATGTTGCCAGGGCTTTTGCATAAACTCATTTCCACATTTACACAGACAGACCTATGTACATACGCACACACACTACACAGCTTCAGAAATATGGCAGCAATGTGGCCTGCTGCGTAAATAACTAATAAGGCTCGAGGATAAATTTCAAGTTTAATTTTGCAAGCAAAAACACATGAAGCTGCTGAACCAAATGCAATCATTGCTCAGGACTGGCGAGCAGTTCTGTGTGAGTGGATGTGTTTGTAAGCACGTCCATTTATATATTTATATGCATATATATTTGTTACTAGTTTACGTTGCTATAACTTAATTAAAATTATGAATGCTTGTTAGTGCAACTAGCCAAAAATGCGCTTTTTGTTTTAGTTGGCAACAATATGAAAATGCTTCTTGCTGAAAAACTACAACAACAACAATAATAGCGACAACAACAGCTACAAAGACAATAACAACAAATAGCTAAATAAACAAAAAGCGACATCAATTTATGCATAAATCAAATGATGGCACAAAAACATCCAAATTGTACACAAAAGCTAACAGAATATCCATGTCCCTTCCCCCCCTCCCCCCCTCCGTCCCTTCCGCTACCACATTGGCAAATGTCTGCCATATCCACACTGTGTATATGTTTGTACGTGTGTGTGTGTGTTTATATGTGTATTTTAGAAACGAAAAACGAAATTTCCGAATGCCATTGCCGCTTATCGCCAGCCAGTTGCATCTCAATGTGTTGCTGCTCTCTCAGTCCTACTCTTTCTCTTTCTCTGTCCCGCTCGCACTGAGCCGTGCTTGGAACAATGTCACTCCATATGCATTTGCTGTCGCTGCCTTTGGTCATATTTTCATTTAAAATACAGTCCAGATTAATTTCCCAAACAAGCACAATGTTGCTGTGAGTTCTGCGGCACTCTGGCTGGCACATTGTTGTTGGCATTTTGTCAGAAACAAAAATTCATTACAACTTTTGATGTGGCATATTTAAAATGCAATAAACCCATCGCCAAAATTCGGAGCTTGTGTATCTCATTTGTTGGCAAATGGGTTTCTTAGTACTAATTGGCTTCAAGTTTTCAAGCTCCCAATTACTAAGCATTCTAAGCATACTAAGCTCATTATATATGATGTCTAGCTATGAAATTGCCCGATCAGAAATTAATATGTACTATATACAAGGTTTTTTGCCAGCAGTTAAAAGGAAAATAAGTATATTGGAATTTCATTTTCAAGGCTGACAATGTGTGATACATTTCGCATAATAGTTGGGACAGACATACGAGTATGAATACATAGATACTATATAGATAGACAGACAGACTTTAACTTGTGAGGGCAAATTGTAGGAGGTAAACAAAGAAAAGTATTAAGTCATATTGTTTCGCTTTAATTTGTCTCCCTACAGCCATAGTAGCCAAAGTGTGAATGTACTGGCTTCTCTAAGCCAGCGGGGAGCGATCGACCCGACTATCACTTGAGCATAACTCAACCATACCTACTATGTGCTCTTTACCGCTCTTTACCATATAAATATCCCACGCCTTCATATGCCACAAAGAGTTCCCTCGGCTATGCAAAAACGTCCCGTTTCTATATTAAATATACCTACTTAGCATTTGCTTACTGTTGCGCTTATCTTAGCTCTTAATGGTCGGGTCTCTTCTATATAGGCCCCGTGGTTGACCTTAACTCGACTGTTACATAGATTCGTAAATTTATTTTGCTGCGTGAGCTTAGCTCTCGCAGAATTGTAACTTTTATAAAGATCCTTAACCTTATATCTATATGCAACGATTCCGTATCAAATGCAAGTGTCAGGGAAATCCAAGAGGAAAGCCGAGAGAATGCTTCACGACGAGCTTCGCGATCAATTTGCGCATGCGCTGCCGGTAAATAAAGCTCTTGCATCAGTAAAGTTTTCGTGTTCGTGGCATACATATTCCTATATATTCCAAAAAGACCGCAACACGGTCCGGAACCAACAAACTGCTAGATTCTTAGCACATTATGTTACATTACATGATATTACATGATACATTACATGATATTATATATTCAATAAAATACTTATTGTTACCCAGCAGTTGAGAAAGAAACAAAGGAATAATATTATAAAATTAGTATTTCGTGTTTTGCTTATTTTTTTATTGACAAAGATTAATGTAATGATTGATCTATTCATCAGTAAGTAGTCAACAACCAAATCCTTTCGACCTGCGAATAAGCGAAAATAGTAGACAACAATGATACCACGAAATAGGATAGGATAGTATTTATCTTAATCCAAGCTGGAATACAAAACATATAGATACACTTGTTACCGTTCTTGTGTTTCGAAAATGAAATGAAACCAATCTACAACGCATGCATCGCTCTCAGCTACCTCAGGTAATGGCCAAGTTTCAAATTATCACAGACATAGTCTGACCATTCAATATTGTGCCGACCATAAAACGGCTGAAAACTTGTTGAAGGACTCGACGAGCTGTTGGTCCAAAAATTGTAACAAAAAACAAGAGAGAACGCTACAGTCGAGCAAGCCCGACAGTGTTCTACCCTGTACCCAGGTAAACTTCCGTCACTGAGTTATATGCGCCGATAGCAGCAGCAAAAAGAGGAAGAAGAAGAGCGAACTTGTTGCTGCAGTTTGTGGAGGTTGTACTGGTGAGAATTTGTTTCGCTAATAACTTTTCTTAGAATCGACAGAATTGAATAATTTTAAACAACAGTAGATATTTATTTATAAATTATGTGTGCAAAGTTTGGTTTAGGTAGCATTTGAAATGTGGACGCTATTGACGAAATTCTGTCGCGGGGGAAGGGGGAGGAAATTAAAAAAAAAAAACTCGTCCTTACTCGGATCTAGGAGAATCTGGATGCCAACTTTGGTTATTCCAGCTTTTATAGTTTCTGAGATCCTTGCGTTCACCCAGACAGACGGACAGACGGACGGACAGACGGACGGACATGTCTAGATCGATTCTCTCGTAATGCTGATCAAGAATATATATACTTTATGGGGTCGGAGATGCTTCCTTCTGTATGTTACATACTTTGCACAAACCTAATATACCCTTTTTACCCTACGGGTACAGGGTATAAAAATACGGTCTGGAAAAGAAATGAACGTGTGGAGCACTTTGAGCTTCAAATCAACAGGGGAGAAATAAAAAACAGGAGTAGTGAAAAATGGCAGGCCTTCTAATAAAGCAAACTATGCAGAGGTTGTCCAATGAACCGGATCTGGACCGGCTGAGCATCAATTCCGGTCAGAGCCCATCAGCAGGCGTCATGCTGTCGCGTCGTCGCATCGATGGCGGCCACTTGAAACGCGTGTGGTGTAGCACGGCCAGCGGCCATTGCAGCAGCAACTGCAAACAGACAGAGTCCCATTAGTGTCAGGCCATGAATGGCATTTGTAAACCGTTCTCGATGCAACATGCGCGATAAGAATCCAGTCCGAGTGTTGGTAAAAACTCGAAATGAAAGGCCAGTAAAAGTACCGAATGGAAAAATGAAATGCGAAACCAACCAACTCATACACAGATACCGAAATGAAAACCCAAAGCAAAGTTGCTATCGATGCTGGTGCTGAGATAACAAAATCCTTGCTAGGCGGTCATGCGAATGTCTATGTTGTTGTTCTTGCTACCAGCAAATAAATCCGTGCACGCGTTCGCCTTTTGAAACTCAAACGTTGCGTATACGCCGCGTATGCGTCGCGCTCAAGTGAGCAAATACCGAGCGAAAAGTGGAAGTAAGAGAGAAACGCAAGCTAAATAAATAAATACATAAATGAGAAAAAGCAAGCAATGGCTAAGAACTAAGAACATTCTTTTGTACGAGTACGAGTGCGTTTCTCAGTGCAAAAAAAATGAAAACTGCGAAATAGAAATATAAGCATGCGACTTCTATGCAGTACAATGTCAACCGTTATCAGCTAACTTACTGTTGTGTGTGTGGTATGTATGTATGCTTGTGACTATATCCCCTGGATGGCAGACAATATTTGTCCTGTTATCCTTTTTGTTTTATTTGCCGAGCGCGTCTGTGCATAGAAAGACTACCAGGGGACTAACGACCACAAGCTTTTCCTGCTCCTCCCAGTGCCACTTACCACTTACCGCGCGACACTCGCATTCACACTCACTCACAACCACTCAAATTAATGTTTGTTATTAGTTTTTCATTTATCGCATATACTTACGAGTATGTACATACACACTATACTACTTGTATATATATATTTTTTGTTTAACAGACAGTTGTCGTTGTTGCTCTTTGGGACGCAATCGCCACAGCTTTAAGTCTATTAGTTGAAGCAGTTGCTTGAAAGACACAGGTGGTGGTATTTTATTTCTATTCTGACAAATTTGTACAAATCTTCGTTGAGAAACTCAGACTCAGGGCGCATTTTGAGGTCAGGGACCCACCGCTGAAGATATTTCTCATTGAGGAATTATACTCTGTACATAAAATGCACAAGAGTATATTAGGTTTGCGGGAGCTGAAAATGTAACAGGCAGAAGGAGGCGTGGCAGACCCCACAAAGTATATACATATATTCTTGATCAGCATGACGAGACGAGTCGAGTCTGTCTGTCTGTCCGTCTGTCCGTCCGTATGAACACCTGGATCTAGAGACACCAAATTTTGCACAAAGATGCCTAATGTGTGAACGCTGTGCAAGTTTGTTTTATTTTTTTGATTTCCCCTCCCTCCCCACTTCCCCCTTATGGGTGTTTTCCCGATTTTCCATTCGTATAATCGCCTATATCTCGGAAACTATAAGACCTAGGAACACCAAATTTTAGTCCAGGAATTTCCCTCCCTTCCCCCTCTCCCCTGCAAATCGCGATTTTCTCTAACTTCCGTAATGCTTGGAATTTCCAACTAAAATTTTGCAAATACCCCCAGCTCGTAATTATGTGTCCGTTCGCCAAGTTTCACTATGATAGACCGATTTAACAAGAAGTTATAGCCATAAATATATTTGCTGCCCAAGCGCTGACCGCGCCTGTTGTTGATGTTGCTGTTTGGTTGACTGCTAACATGTTTACACAGACACGAATAGATGCGCATAGACATACGAATAGATTTTTGTAAACATATGTACAGAGTATTTCAAAGTCGGGACACCCGAATTTAGCTTTTTTACTTGTTTAAATAAAACAAGAAAGGAATGCTAAAGTCGAGCAGGCTCAACTCTTAAATACCCTGTACCACCCCACAAAAAAGTAATTAAATTAATTAATTAATTTAATTAATTAACTAAATTAATTTAATTAATTAACTAAATATTAACTAATTAAATATAAAATATTCCATGCATGCATACATACATTTACAATTACATCAGAATCGTGTCTATGCGTGTTTGTGTACTTGTACATATGTATGTATGTGTGCATTGGGCCTGGTTATATGGCTATAACTTTCTTTTCGATCATTCTATCATAATGAAACTTGGTATACGGATATATAATTACTAACCTAATGTGACTACCAAATTTAAGTTCAAAATTCCAAGAATTACGGGAGTTATAGAAAATTGGTAATAGGGGGGGAGTGGGGGGTTGGATCAGAAAAAATGAACAAACTCGTCCTTTCTCGGTCTCAGGAGAATCTGTATACCAAGTTTGGTTATTCTAGCTCTTATACTTTCGGAGATCCTTGCGTTCATACAGACAGACAGACGGACAGACAGACGGACAGACGGACATGGCTATATCGACTCGGCTTGTCATGCTGATCAAGAATATATATACTTTGTGGGGTCTACCAAGCCTCCTTCTGTGTGTTCCATGTGCACTCGCACAAAACTAATATACCCTTGTACCCTTTGGGTACAGGGTATAAAAAGTTTTATATTTTCTTAAAAAATAAAGTCGATAGGTGTAACACCTACAAGAAACAATGAAAACTATCATAGCCAAACAATATTATATGAGATCATTAGCCCACTGACTTATATTAGCAAACCAATTTTTATGAATATTTAATATTTAATTAATATTATGAGATAAATCCATGAAAGGACAATTTGGCTTCCATTGCTGCCGTACGATTGGATTTTCAAACCATTTGGCAATTACGTAGTGCAAGGGCTCATTTGTCCTCATATGGAACTTAGTCGCGGTATTTTAAGACTAAAGGTATCGTTTTAAAAATCTCTTGATGAGGTAATAAACTTAGTAGTGGAAAAGGCAGTAAGTAACAAAACTTCGAATATAAAGAAACAATACATGATTTTCGACCATCCTTTTGTTCTAAAATATACTAAATATCTACAAAATATTTTTCGAAGTCAGTTATACTTTTGATATAGTAATCGATTAAGATCGGCCTCGACACATATGTAAGAAGTATTCAGTGAGAAGTATACGAATTCTTGGTATTATTAAAAATGTTATCCTGTGCAGTTCTCTAATTCCACGATATTTAAACCATGCTAACCATACTGTTTGGCCTACCAGGAGCCCGCTTATTTTAATAAGTAATTTCGTATTGTTATTATTTATCATTAAACATCTGATTTTTAGTAAAGATCTGTGTCCACAGTTGCATGGTTCATTTTCACTTTCAACGTTTTTATTTCTTCTTTTCTTTATATGTAAATATAATTTTAATTATTTTATTAAGTGACCGGTTTTTCAGAGTGCAATTGATTAGTTGTTACTAATTTTATATACAATCATTTTTTCAAATGTTCTTAACAAACCAACAAGAAAATTAATGACTTTGTAACCCTGCTACAACTCATTTAGTGGTTAGACACGGAAATTTATGTTGGCATTTTCATAAACCATAATTTGTTTTGTTTTTGTTTTTGTAGTGGGTTCTGTTTTTGTTGCTACTGCCTCGAATATTTTTCAAAGGCAGGAGTTTAAGGTGTGTGCGACAGGCCGCACCTCGCATACAAAGCGGAAGAATAAATAAAAAAATTATGTTGGCGCGGGCTTTGGTTTTTAATGTCGATGTGTGTTAAGCATGGAATGAAGGGTTGACAGGAGTGTGAGGACCCGGCTAGATAAATTGTAGCTCGCCTGTAAAAACTATGCGCCATAACGAACCCACAAGCACAAACAACCGGTTTTGGTTTCATTGTTTCAACGTTTTTTTCCACTTTGTTGTGGCAGCGTTTTTTGTGAGCTAACTCACACGCACATTGACAATAGCAAGCTGTTTTTTATGCCGAGCAAAGCATTAGTTTAGTGTTGGGCGTGAGCGCCGCTTTTTGATTTATGGCTTAGAATTGCGCAGGCTGCGTTTTTTATGTTAATTAAATTGCTTTGGCTTTTTGCACGCTGTACTCGCTGATGTTCGGGCATTTGAAGTGCTTGTAACCACATACTTGGCTTAGTGTACTTCAACTTCAATTGCAGTTCCAAGCATGTGTACCTACTTGCTAGTCGGGTATAGAAATGGCGCAGGGTCGCTGTCCGCGAACTCACAGGGTGCAAACAAAATTTACTACAGTTCAGCGTTTATTGTCAGACTCAAAAGCAACTTGGAATACTAAGCTGACCAGCAGAGCAAGTGCAAGCACAAGTACATATCAACACACTCACACCCATTCACACATTCACATACTCACGCTAAGAGCAGCATGTCGCAGTTATTAGAAATTCCATTATATGTAGCATACTTATGTGTGCCCGTGCGCACTGTGTCTACATCCACACAACAGCAGCCAGCTGCCTCGTTTTCTGCGCTTGAGTGTATGTGTAAGCTTTTGTGAGTATAGTTGTGGGTTCTGTGAGCCCAGTCATTACCTCTGGCTATAGGCTCTGTTCCCTCTGGTTCATTTAACCGAACATTGTGCGTGGATGTTGCTGTTCCTGTCGCTTCTCTGTGTATGTGTGTGTGTGTGTGTGTGTAACTGGTTAGTGGCTGCATGATAAATCTTTCAATATGCTGGCGAACACATCAACAAAAACAGGAACAACAGCAATAATGCCAGTAAGAGCAACAACAACACACTGGCACACTGGCAAACACGAAGAACAACAATTTTCATTTGAATTTGCAACAAAAGCCTATTAAATACCAAAACAATACACATATATTACATGCTTTCATCGCCCCATCCCCCAAGGAACAACGACCCAGCTCGGCAACGAACATTTGCAGCTCAGTTCTATTTCGTTGTCTATTTGTTTGTTGCTGGCTCACATGCGGGTGAGTCTACAAATTATTATGCAGTGATAAATATTCCCACATTTCACATGTTGTACATCCATCCATATATGTGAGTGTGCTTGTGCTTATCTGTGTGTTTTTGTGATGAATGCGATTGTGCAGCAGTTGGTTGTTATGCCTGTTGCTTGGACCACGCTTCAAACTTGCTTATAAATATGATTTACTTTGTCTCTTTGATACCTGTAGCATAAAAACATGCAAAATTTCAGACAGAGCTCTCATCTAAGAGGCTTGAAAGCTACTAGTTACTTCAAAAGATTATTTATCACAGCTTTGTAGAATCTTTAAAGAATTATGTTTTACCTTTTTTCGGACATACAATATGCGACCAGCATGTCAATTTTTCTAAATCTAGAAAGAATATGTATTCTGCAACATCCGTACTTTTATACAAAGAGATATATCAGACTATATAAACTATAGGTTATATTTGAATATCGAACTAAGAATTTTTCGAGGGCTCTGAATTAATTACTCTAATACCAAGCAGTGAGTTCAACAAACTAAGAACTTAACACAAATTACAGACAGAGTTGTTATCTAAATCTACTAGTAGTATCGTAGTACGATATACTATATTTTATAATACAAATAAAGAATTACGTTCTTATCTTTTTGTGGATCATCTCCGTGGCAGATTTGGTGTCTCTAGATGGATTATTTTCCAATATCCTTACGTTTATACAAAGTGATGGATCAGACTATATTAACTGAAGAATATAGTACTGAGAGTTTTTCGAGGGCTTTCAATTAATTATTCGAATGCCAAGCAGTGAGTTCAACAAACTGGGAACATAATACAACGTTTGCGCAGTCACTGGTAAATTGATCAATTTGAATTCATTCTCGCCATGGAATCGGGAAAGTAAAACAGAAACTAAATAATCTGCAAAAATAACAATGTGCACAACTACACAAACAAATTTGGTAACTTTTGTAACCGGTCCCCATGCAGTAGAAAAACTCGATGCCAATGCGCCCAGGGGCAGGCAATGGTGTTCGAGCTGGCGTTCGTGGCCAGCAAAGGGCGCCGGGCGCAGAGCACAGCGCGTAAAAAATAGCGTCTAACTTTTCAATTTAGTATCACTTGCGGTTCCTTCTTTTTATTTGGTGAACCTGACGCCGTTGCGCCCAAACAATTCCCACAATGACGCACAATAGCAAGATTGGAAAACAATAAACAAGGCTATGTGTGGGGGATTGGAGGGCAGGTCCAAAGGTAAAGAAACTGCGCTGAAAGCAGCGTGAAAAGTGTTTGCCCAGCGCCAAGTTGTGCTCGCTTTTGTTGCCCGTGATGAGTGCGTTCAGGGACGACCTGTGGCAGATCGAAACCGAAACGAGCAACAAAAGAGGAAAAGCTGAACAAGCTCCAAAACTGTGTTGATATTTAAGGTTGGCGTGAAACAAATGCGGTAGTCATGTTCTAAGGAGCCTGGGACTGCTGGCCACAATCCGTAGTTTCTGTTGCTCTGCAGCTGCATGTAAACAAATCGCCCGCAATGGCAGTGCCAGCTGCAGCTTCTTCCGCAGCAGAAGCAAGTGGCACGCCATGTTGCTTGGTAACTTGGTTGAGCTAAAGGTAAGGCACTTGTAAGCTTCGGTAGTACTTAGCAAAATCGAACAAATATGTGACTTTCGTAAAAACTTTGTGTACTAACTTGCCTCTCCCTTCCTGCGGCTGCTCTCTCCCTCGCTCCCTCTCTGTCTGTGCTTCTAGATTTATATACATACATTGTTATGTTTTGTTGTTGGCGTTTGCTGCGGTGTACATAGCAGCCCCTTGTTGTATGCTATGATTATTTTTTATTCTATTTTCTTTCCTTTGCAATGCACATACAAGCACTAACAAGCAAAGTTTTATGCGCTGCCTGGTTGCAACTTTGCCCAGCAATAAGCAAGAATTTGTGGTTGCACTTCGAACTCACTGCTGGAGTCTTGGGTAGCTTTGTATGTACAAAAGTTTGAACTATACACACTTTTGCAATTTTCAATTGGCAAACAAACGCTGTTTTCGATTTCGGGCTGCAAATATTTATTCAATAGCTTTAAAAATGCCAGAGAGCTTCAATAAGCAATTACCAGTGTAAAGTTCAAGCATGCCTGCCAATTGCTGCAGTAGGCTTGCCTTGATCGCTAAGAGAACCCAAAGTCGTTGAGGTCATTGTGTAAATATTAATTTTACAAGCTGCAAATGGGAAGAGTGAGTGGATAATGAAAGAAGAGAAAACAAATGAAGCCGTACAGCAAGAAAATAATGAAAATCATATATTCTACATCCTGCGTGGAAGGACGCAGAAGCGAAATGGGCATGCGCCGTCGCCTGATATGCAAACAGCTCCCATAGGCAATGAATTACGCGCAGCTGGCATAAAAAAATGAAAACAATTTCATTTTATTTGCCTCATGAGAGATTTACACACCCGGACCGACCCAACTCGACCCGGCATCTCTCCATCGTCTCGGCTCAGACACAAAGCCCAGGGCCAGGACCAGAGCCAGGACCAACGGAATTAAAGTAGGCGGCGTCTACCAGCACTCACCGACAAGCTTACATTGGCAAGCTTGTCGGGCATCTTCAGAAGCGCCACAGCCGCAAATTATGTGTCATTATTTTTAAGGGCGCAGCCGCATGAAATGTGACCCAAATAAGATATAAAAATTTTTGAGTGCCTTGTTAGGCTATGTTAAAAACGTTGTAAACAGCAGCAACGTTGCCGGTGCCGCCGGCACTGGGGCAGTATGTGATGAAGTGCGTTGCTTGAGGATGTAGCTGGGGCGCCTTGACTTATGCTACGCATTTGTTGACAAACGACTTTAGAATGATGGTAATAAAGTTTGCGGAAATTGACGTTGATTGTTTGGTAATTAATAAAAATTTTTGGGGTCCACACCGCTAAACTGGGTTAAATGATTTGTTGCAGGCCAATGGTTTATTTGTGCTTGAAAATAAGATCTTGATAAGTACTACTTCAGTTGCTGTGAATTTACAGAAAAATGTTTTCAAGACTCTGACTTATCTATACAAATATTAAAAAGAGGAAAGATTTGATTGTTTGATTGTTTGTTTGTTTGTATTGAAAAGGCTCCGAATCTACTGGACCGATTTAATGGATTCCTTCACTGTTGGGAAGCAACACTATCGACGATTAAAATGGGCTATATTATATTTGCAAAAAAGAATGGAATCCTTACTAAAACGCCAATAATGTAACCAAATGTATACAAAATTACCTTAAAATTACCTTCATAAACAATCTCGAAACATTGCTACTTTAAATAAATATAAAGGCAATATTATTCAAAAGCCCCCAGCCAAATAAAAGATTACAAATCGATCGACACCGCGATTAATATTGAAGACATTTAAATTCACTAAACCCTTCTGGACTGCCGCCACATCATGCTTTTGACAAATTAAAGCCTTAGAAGCATTTGCAATGGGACGAGGCTGTTTATTAAGGAATTTCACGATAATTTAGGTGTAGCAACTATTATCAACGTCTCAGCAACTGGGCAACTAGCTCATATGACGAGAATACCGATGATCCCATTTGATCATTTATATGGCTTCAATTTCCGGTAGTCCCGAGGCCAAGCCTTGGAATTAGTAGGGATCGTCATACGAAAGCAATGTTTTACTGTATGTGGACCTATCACGGGTCACAGCTCCTGAAAATCAATTTATTTTGCTGTCACAAAATAAAACATCAAATATATTTCTCAGAGTACCTCTGACCTAATAAAGAATAAAAAAAGGGTGTATGTGTGTGTGTGTGTCATAAAAGGTATAATTTTTAAAATTTTTGTAAAAATACCCTTGCGAAGCAGAGGCAGGACGCTAGTATTATTAAAATTATTATTATGTCTCTTTACGATGGTTAAGATTTTGCTGGTGTGGATATTACTATATAATAATCCTGTCTTGTCTGCTTACTAGCAGGCTGTTTTCTTACTAAAATGTCAGGCATGAGAAGCTGAACTTTGCTGTTTTTTATGAAACTATGTAGAATCGCTTTTCAGGCACTTCGGGCCCTAGCCACTATTAATTGGTACGGCTACGTTTTCTTCGATAGGGCAACTTTTAATGACTTATATTTCTTTTTAAGTGATTATTGCCCAAACGTATTTATACTTTTTAAAAAGGTTATTGAATTACCTTTAATTTTGTTTCAAAACATGCACATGTTTCACAAACAATAATGCAAAAAATCAATTTAAATAAGACAACTTCATAATACTAGAAATGTTTTTACCATTAGTAATTGGTACGGCAACAATATTTACGAATTAAGCCTGAGTATCGTAATTTTTCTTTTTAAGGACAGCTTTGATTTTCGTTTTAATAGTATTAACTAAATTTAGGCATTCTTCAGGCGTTATAAAGTCTAACATTTTCTGAAATTTTGATTTAGGTTAGGGCTCGTAATATGCATTTTATCCGAACATGATTTTATCTCACGGTATGTCACGTTATTGATCGTTTATTATTAACTTAAAGCAATGTTTGTTTCTGACACATCGCGTGAGTTGACCCTTTGCTTCTAGGAAATGTTAGTACATGTATGCACAAACATGAAGCTAGTTTAACAGTGAAGTGTTTTTAATACTGCAACTAAAAATTGTGAAAGTAGTACTCAGTTCATCAATATTTATCATGCTCTATTAAAACTCTTGCATTAAAATAAATCTTTAGGAAACTTAAATCGTAGACACACCTATATTTCATGAAATATAACCAACATAATTGTTGCAGATAATTATGAAAAATGAAATCTATTTAGTGACACAAACTAAATGGCTGATGCTCCGTCAAAGATCTATAAAAAATGTCATGGCTTGTTTGTTATCAATGGTGCCAATGAGTGACTGCACAACATTTAAATAACTTATTCATATAAATAGGAAAAATTACAAAATCCAAACGACAATCTCACTTACAGTGCTCCCGCCTTCTCTCTTTTTGTGTTATTACAGAGCTCGTTGAGGGCGCGCTGCGGAACGTCAATTTAATCATAGAACCACCGGCAGTCCGGCGTGGCCAGCATGCTGTTCTGCGTTGCATGTACGATCTGAAGGGTGCACCACTCTACTCGGCAAAATTTTATCGCGGTCAATTGGAATTTTACCGATATACGCCCGGCGAGTTTCCCAACACAAAAGTGTTTCCATTTCCGGGCATACACGTGGATGTAAGTATGCAAAAAATGGCGAATCCAGTATACAAAAAAGTGTTGTCCGCACGCAGACACACAAAGGCTTCGGGAAAAAAGTGGAAGGCATTTCGGTCCTGGCCGTAAAGGGCAACACCGTCATTGTTTGCCGGCGACTTCACTGTTGGCATTAAAGGACGTATTATATTGTGTTCCTTTTTTCCCCGAGAGCTGTGGAAACTTTCGAAACTAGTTAACGTTGCATGCAAATGCAAGCCTGTTCAGCTGTCCAGTCAGTGTGCATCTCTAGCCATAGCCCTGGCCCAATCATGGTCCGTGAGCGAGCGTCAGTTTGATGCCCTTAATTGCGCGCACACTGCATTTATTTATACTGTATATTTTAAACTGCCTCTCATGCATATTCAGTTTGGCAGTTTTATTGTTATTGGCGGTTATTCAAAAAAGTCAACTGAGGGGCGACTCAAACGATGAGGCGTGATAGGAGTGGCAGAGACGGAGAAAAAGCAAAAGGATGGCATACACCTGCCACTATCGACGCGACTATCTGCAAAAATGGCCATTTAAATTTGCTCGACGACTTTGTCGCTCTGCACCTGTCTGGTTACCTGGCTACTCAGGCATTTGCAGAGTCTGGGTCTTGGTTGCCTTGGCTAGATTATTAAAAAAGTTTATCCTGCACAGCAGGGCAGCAACCCAGGCCACAACAGCAATTTCGTAGCTTCGATAAAGTTGCCTCGCTGAATCTGTCTAAATATTTCATCAGGCTATTGAGTTTTTGCCAGCGAGTTTATCTTTAGTTTTTTTTTTTTTGTCTTTGTTGTCGTGCAAAAGTTTTAGTTTGGCATTTAGGTTGCTTTTTAGCCTTCTTATTTGCTGTCCTGCGGTTTATCTTCGATTTAATAAATTTAAGTGCAGTTTCTTGTTATAATCACATAAATTTAGAAGATTCGAATGGATACAGTGTCAGTTGAAAGGTGTAACATTAGACGAGGCCATATTTAAGACATAATTGATTTTAGGGTCGTTATGCTATTCTGATGGAATGGAATAGGTAACCCATTCCCCAGCCAAGACATGGCAACAACATAATATTGTTGGAATTAGGTTGGAATACCTTTTTAAGGAAACAAGTTTTAAATCCTATCGCATTCATGACATGCATATGGGGAAGTGATCTGATATGGTTTGTCTATTGAACTATTGAAGGATTAGTGAAACGGGCAGAGGGACCGACGGACATGCAGAGAGACAGGCGACCAATAAAAAAATGCGCTTTGGATTCGTGCCCATATGCTTATTATGGATCAGAAAGTTAGCGAAGTTAGGACTTAACAACTTACATACAGTGTACTTAAAATTTACAAAGCTATATCTTTAATGCATTCATTCTTAATTCAAAATAAATCGAGATAAATTGATTACTAGTCCGATAAACTACTGTATTGTAGGTAACAAATATTAACATTACTTCCTAATTATTGATACTATAACTACCTAATATTACACATGAAATGATCACATTATTACCTAATGTTATTGCACATGAAATCATATTAGATATCGTTACTATCTTATCTTAATAAGTAAGGACAGAGAGTTAAAGTAGAGATTTGAAAAGATTAAGAAGACCATCACACAGAACGAGGCTAGCAGCCACCTTTAGATCGGACGCGCGATCTTTTCTCCCGTAAACCGCGAACCCGAGTGACCCCCGCTCGAAGTAAACTCGGAAAACAATGAAAAGTGAACCTCAAGCGTCGTCCAAGTTATTTTAGGTTATCAACATTCTAATATTGTAATCGTGGTGCAGTGTGAAGAATCAAATGAAAATAAAAGAGCCATAACAACATTTAACTATTATTTCGCGGTGTTCTTGCCTCCCGACTACTCCAGCGCCAACGGTTACAGTGGACACACGTCATATACGAAATTGTATAGTGGACATTAGTCGCTATATACGAAATGGTCCACTCGAACAACTGAGTCTTTACAGATATATTTGCAGTGCACTAGCCTGCAGATTTAAAGCCAAAGCACAGGCCACGCTGCTCTACCCTACAAGTTATAAATAAGTTCCTGATTTGAATAGCTCTTTTCACTTTTCTGTTTCTAAAATCTATTTATTGTTGATTTTTTACTAAAAAATCTTTGAGCTATTTGATATGTCAATCACACTAACTAGCGTATTTAATGGGTCCTCCTTCATTCTTTGCCCGTCTCTTCAACAGGTAACTAGTTCTAATGCCACCCAGGTGCTCATACGCAACGTTGGCTTCGGCCTCTCTGGCAACTTTTCATGCGAGGTTACCGCCGATGCCCCTCTCTTCTCCACCGCCACCGCTGTGGGCCAAATGCAAGTTGTGGGTAAGTTAACTTTCACCGCTACTCTGAGCCAAATTGGCATAATACGCGCTTAAAAGCGCTTGTTAACCAACAGCCGGTGCTCCAACGAGCCATGCAGCGTTTACTTTGACATTTGCGAAAATCTGAGCGCGTCGCGTTAACTTTGAGTTACCTGTGGCTTAGGCTAACTGCTATGACGACCCCAACCGACTCTGGTGGTGGATAGAAAAAGTTTCTGGCATAAGGCAATGGCAAATTTAAAGCAATTTGCTGAGGGTGGTAGGGGCTTATGTGACCTTGTCATATCTGCTGAAACTTTTTGAGCAGCGCAACAACTTTAGCTACAGAAACAGTCAGCAGACAGCAGGCAGCAGTGTTACCTCAAAGAAGCAGCTTTGCTTAGATTGCTCGACGCTCCGTTGAAAATTGCGTCATTAACAGGCCATAGCGCGAAAGATAAGCGCCTTGGCGTTGAGTGACGCCGGCTGTGGCCATTTGCTCTAGTCCTAAGTCGAGTTCTGAGTTCTACCTGCACGCCACACGCATTTCACGGCCTTATGCGTTTTAAATGAGCCAGTCGCGGCGCGTTGTGAATTAAGAATTTAATCAGCGGCAAGCACGGTCCTCGCCGTGGCAAATGGTCGCCATGAAAAGCAATGTGCGCGCTTAGCAATTATTTAGTTTCATTGGGCATTAAGCTTGAGCAGTACCGGAACAGCCACGGGCTTACTCAGGCAGCAAGTGAATCGAGCAATAAAAGAAAGCGGCCCGTGCTTCAATAAGAGGGAGTCATTAGATCTATGGCCCACAAAGGGGACTGTGGGTGGTGATTGAAACAAAAATAGTACACACTGCTGCCAGCTAAAAGCATTGACAATAAGTGCCAACAACAATATCAGCCATGGAATCAGCCACAGCGTAATCAGTTACCTTCCTTTTGACATAAGGTACAAAGTAATCACAATTGATTGAAGATTCTAGTTTGTGCGCTAAGCTTACATATGTGATATTAAGGTTCTAACTTATAAGGATATACATATGTACTTCATTTATTAGTAAAGGGTGTAAAGTTTGTTTAGGACAGCTCTAAGTCTATCTGATCGTCGGTATCGATTAAAGTAGAAAAGAGGACATTGCGATTTGGTTTCGTCTGATCAGATACGGTGTGGGCCTAAATAAATACTTCAAGAAACTAAGGCACCAAAAACAATAAGCCATTATACTTTCTAGTGACGGTCATACAAAAGAGTATTTTATTTTTCCAATGTAATAATTCCTTAACGATTTTAAGTATTAAGTCATATTTATAACAATGCCATATTCTGTGGACCTTTCTCGCTTCTTTCACTTTGACCAACAAATAAAGCTGAAACTTTCTCTTCACCACTCTCCTTAATATATTAACCTTTAAATTATTTAAAATTTACTCCTTTACAAGAAAAAGGTTTAAAATTGTAAAGAGCAGAAATGGTAAATTGAGATTGCAGAATCTATCTACAGCTGATTTCCCTTACTGATTCAAAAATCGAAGACCTTCGTTTGGCAAAGTTATATACAATAGTAGGTATGGTCGAAAGCCACTACTACACATATACAAGCACTTTAAAAAAGTGCTAGCTATCACAAATACAACAAGAGAGAACGCTACAGTCGAGCAAGCCCGACAGTGTAATACCCTGTACCCAGGTAAACTTGCGTCACTGAGTTATATGCGCCCATAGCAGCAGCAAAAAGAGGAAGAAGAAGAGCGAACTTGTTGCTGCAGTTTGGGGAGGTTGTACTGGCGAGAATTTGTTTTGCTAATAACTTTTCTTAAAATTGACCGAATTGAATAAAATTTTGAACAACAATAGACAATTATATATAAATTATGTGTGCAAAGTTTGGTTTAGGTAGCATTTGAAATGTGGACGCTATTGACAAAATTCTGTAGCGAAGGAAGGGGGGGAAAATTAAAAAAAATAAAATAAACTCGTCCTTACTCGGACCTAGGAGAATCTGGATGCCAACTTTGGTTAATCCAGCTTTTATAGTTTCTGAGATCCTTGCGTTCATCCAGACGGACGGACAGACGGACGGACAGACGGACGGACATGTCTAGATCGATTTCTCTCGTCATGCTGATCAAGAATATATATACTTTATGGGGTCGGAGATGCTTCCTTCTGTATGTTACATACTTTGCACAAACCTAATATACCCTTTTTACCCTACGGGTACAGGGTATAAAAACCGGTCACCCTCGCCCAAGTGGAAGCCTTGCTCACATGAAGCCAGCCATAATAAAAAGAGCAACAACAACCACAGTGGCACAAATAGCAGTAAATCCTTATATCCGTTTGGCATTAAATATTCGAGAAATTCGCTCTGAAAGCTAAATTCTGCTACAGTGGCTGCTTTTTATGCCACTTGCTGCGCGCCATTTCTCAGTGTGTGAGTGTGAGTGTGTGTGTGCGTATGTGTATGAGTGGGTATGTGCATGTGTGCTGGCATGATTGAGTAGCTGCCTAGCTGCTTTGCTCGTTGCATGTTTGTAGGCCAGGATTAAATATTTAGACGAGTTTTTCTGTCTCTCTCTCTCTCTCTCTCTCTCGTTTTGTTTCGCTCTGTCTCTATTCTACGTCAGCCTTTATTTCATTAGCGGATCTATCTGTTTGACTGCCTGCTCCATGTATTTAACGCTGCATTTAGCTCATTTAATTGGCCGCTTTTGCTTAACTGCCATCAAGGGATTAAGGCATTGCTTTTAAATTCATCGAGTTCAAGGACACGCCGCTCTCTCCCCCTCTCTCTCTGACCTCTGTTTGCTTATTAAAGTTTTATTAAATGCACAACAGATGTCGGCGTTTAATTGGTTTGTTGATTTTTTTGGCTGTGGGCGTGGATGTCGATGTGTGCGCACGGCATTTTAATAGAGCGCCCCTGCACATTCATCAACGTGAGATAAGGCAGCTTTGCTGACACAATGACAGCG
The DNA here is from genome assembly GCF_003285725.1 of Scaptodrosophila lebanonensis. Taxonomy (NCBI): domain Eukaryota; kingdom Metazoa; phylum Arthropoda; class Insecta; order Diptera; family Drosophilidae; genus Scaptodrosophila; species Scaptodrosophila lebanonensis. The sequence goes on from NW_022060538.1 coordinate 16,779,123, forward strand.
AGAAGGCGCGCGTGCATGGACGTCGGCTAAAAAGCCAGACAGGCAGACAGGACAGATAGGCCTATGTATGAGTGAGTGTATGTCTGCGTGTGTGTGTGTGTGAGGAAGAGTGTGCAGCCGTGTTTGTCTCTGTGTTATAGTTAAGCTTTTGCGGCTTAGGCGTAATATCGACGACACTAAAACCCCAATAACTTGCGGGCTAAACAATAAATTACTAAAGCGGAACAACAAACATTGAGCATAGAGACAATGGACACGGTCGATATATGCTTGATTTGCACATAAAAGCAATATAATAAAGCCACCGTTTCTGAAATATTCAGATTAACTTCAATCCGCGTTGTTCTGAACCAATTAAAATCGAGTAGCAACTGCTTATTTTCTCAAAATCAAAAAAATAAAACAAACTTGCACAGCGTACATACATAATGCATCTTTGTGGAAAGTTTGGTGTCTCTAGATCCAGGTGTTCATACGGACGGACAGACAGACAGACTCGACTCGTCTCGTCATGCTGATCAAGAATATATATACTTTGTGGGGTCTGCCACGCCTCCTTCTGTCTGTTACATTTTCAGCTCCCGCAAACCTAATATACTCTTGGACATTTCATGTACAGAGTATACAAATTCGATCGAAATGAATATATCAAAGGTTGGATTCGGTTTGGAAAATGGAAATTTAAATTTGCTGACATTTTTGTCTATCCTGTATCGCAAGGGTGCTCGGACTTATCTTCTTATAAATAAATGTAAATTATAAATCCAATGTTCAGTGATTCGATGATTCGTTTTACTCTCAAAGCTGCCGCAGTTATTTGCGCTTCATTTTACAGTCCACGCTAGTTTTATGAAATCCTTGATGTGCATAGATAAATACTGGCTAACATAAATAAGTAAAACTGACACATTAAATAAGTCAATTCTGTGAATCGAAGTATTCTTTCATTAGTGTGAATAAATTGGTGAACTCACACGACTTGGGCTTTAATTTGCGCGATATGCCATTTTCGTTTTTAGCCAATACTATTGAGTTAAATCGTCCTCATCTTTAGCTCTACTAAAGCATCCCACCATTCATGAAATGCCTCACATTTATATTCGTGGCCGCCGTTGCCAAGCGCAAGCTTAAATAACTCTGAGGTTTAATCGTGTGTTAATGAGCTCAAGTGGCAATCAGATTGCGGGCCACGATGAGAAGACAATGGCAGACTCGCAGACATACACCCACACACATAGTCGTAAAATAAACACTTTGTCCTTGCGCGCTTTATGAATGGCAGTCGGTAGGCAACTAGGCTGGCAGCCACACCAAACTCAATGCTATTTGTTTGAGGACGACAACGACAACAAAATGGCGGCATTGGCGACACCATAAATGCCAGCGTGGCACGGTTTCCGCCTCCCTGTTCCAGTGTGTCGCAGCAGGTCTTGGCGTATAGCAAGCGCTTGTCTCAAGTTATGCTAATTCATGCTTTCATTAAGTCACAATGCCACCCACACCGCTTGGTCTTAAGTCTGTTGAAATCATGCCATGGACAAGTATAAAGTTTATAGTTGGCAAATATATTAGTGATGCTTCGCCTTTAATAACTTAATGACCTAAGTCAAAGTTGCAGAGGCACAAGTCACGAAAAGGTCAAACGAAATTGTTTAGTTTGTCTCCTTTCTTTATATTTTGATGCTCAAGTGTAAATTGGGCTGTCCAGCTGCTAAATTAAACTCGAAACTTGCCAAAAACTGACCCTCATTAAAAGAATTTGACGAACAGTTTTCACAAAACTTGCAGGCAGGCGACTGTGGAAAGCAAAAGCGGCAACCACAGAACCCGGCGAAAAGGTCAAAATCTGTTCAAAGCTGCATGCGCTAAGAGGGGCAAAGGATTGTGTTGAGTGGGTGTATGAGTGTGTGTGTGTATGTATTGACTGTGCCCTAGCATCCGAGGGGCAGCGGCACAGAATAGCCTTCGGCAGCAAGTACCAGAGCCAAGAGCCCAATGTTGCCTTTGTCATGGAAATTACTTTCTTCATTAGTTACTTTGTTGCTTTGGCTTTTACTTCGCTGCCTTCAATGCTTTGCTTGACTTAATTAAAAAGTTGAACAAGGCTCCCATACTGAGCATAATGCTTGAACAGTCTGCCCTTCCCGGCTTGCTGGTTGCCTGAGCCTCTCTGCCAGTTTGCCCTCAGGTTTCGGCTTAGGCGAATTTTTGCGCCACTTATGCGCCTATTAGGAGGCGGGTTTTTTTTTTGTTTTTGAAGTGCTCATGCAATTTAATTGAACCCTTCTCAACTTCACGCTTACTCTACTTCAACTTTCACTCTTCGTTGCAGAATTGCCAGACAAGCGACCACAACTCTACACTGAACACACTCGCTACGAACCTGGCGATGTCCTGCGCGCCAACTGTAGTACTCCGCCCTCGCGTCCACGTGCTGAGCTTAAGTTCACAATCAACAATATGGTGGTAAGTAGTGCCCAACCAGCGGTTTTAAGTACGTAAGCCGTAATTGCCCCGATAATTAAAAGACCGAAAATACAAGCTACATCAACACTTGAAAATAAACACACAGTTTATTCGAGCTTGTTAGTTGAAATGATTACGTATTATTGTTTTTTTTTTTGTCTATATTAAGAGTCTATAATTACTGTCGCAATAAAGAAATATAAATCTTTATATGTACTCTTCAAACACATACTTTTTTTTTATAAGTTATCAACAAAAATTTTTAAAGAATATTATTTTATTGGATAACTTTTTAGTCCGTGCTCGAAAAAGATGTTAAGTATTTATCTATATATGTACTATAAGTAAATATATTGGTATTTATATATAAATAAAAAAGCTTTTAAGCCCTTCATCCGTCCGTGTGAAGCGGCAAATCAACCCAGCAGCGTCTAACCAAGCGTCAAGGCAAATTTAATGAAATATTTCCGCAAAGAATTTGCGCTTTGCCCCTTGAGCCATGGTCGTGAACACAAAGGCGCTGATTACAAATGTAAAGTAAAAAACTTGAAATGCAACTTCAATTTATTTTGCTTCATATTTTTGCCGTTATACACATAACAATCACAATCCGGCCGACTGACAGACAGTGGGTCAAGCTGTAACGTCTTTGTCGGAGGCCTTTGAAGTTTCAACATATTTTGATCCCCTAGATGGTAGGGATGCCTATTCTAATGAGAAATGAAAACGAAAATGTGCCATGTTAAAACTTAAAGGCAAAGGCTTGTGGGCTTGTCTATGTGTTTCTCTGCCGTGCTCGTGGTCTGCCGACATGGCATATGAGCAATTTCACAGCCAACAGTCAGACATTGTTGTATTAAGTCTGCTGAACATGTGACGCAGCTGCGGCCAGGCATGAATTTCATTAAACACACACACACATACCACTTGCTTAGTTGAGGATGTAGGAAGCATTTCATTGCCTTTGTCGTTGCTGAGGCAGCACAAAAGCTGCTCTCTCTCGCTTTTCTCTCTCTCTCCCTCTCTCCTTTTGCGATCTCTCTTCTTGCTGATGCTGGTTCAGCTGTTCGGCTGCTTCGTGGCTGTCATTTTGTGTTAATTTTCACTTTTAGCTTGTGGCGGCACTGCTGCCCAAGCCTGTCGAGCTGTCAGTGCGAGTGGCGTGTTTTTTTTTTTTTTTGCATTGCAATTTTATGAATATGCATGGTGGATGCGATGCTGCCATCTATGTATGTTTTCTACTCTTTCCCTATTCAACCACATTCTATCTTTCTTTACATATTTCCACCGCACAACTTTTGCTTTTCCGCTACCCCTTCGTGTGTGTGCGTGTGTGTTAATGGGTCTGTTTGGTTGCCACCATTTTGAACAGTGCTCGCGTGTCTCGGCTCGACTCAAATGACGTGCGCTGGCATCGAAGCCAAGATGTCAAGAGCAGTTTAAATGGTCAAGGCGAAATCCTTCTTGTTTGCTTTGCATTACAAACTCGTACTTTTTGTTACTTTGTGTTTGTTTTGTATGCAGTGACGAAGAGATAGAGAGAGGCTGTGGGACTACACGTTTTTTTTTGGGTAACAGGTTGTATATGCTTGACTTAGCTCTTTGCCGGGCTGCTTCACATTTGGAGCAGCAACAATGACTACAAAAACTACAACCACAACCAGAGCATACAGATTTCCCCCCAAATCGATGGCTGGGATGTTAAAGATGCGCATTGATGGCTTTGGTATGCTGCTAGAGATAGGGGTGCATACTTTTGCATGAAATGAAGCTGGATGGCTTTTATTTTAAGCTGAGTGCAAGCTGGGGCTTTACTGAAGCACATCATGTATCATGGCCAGCTTTAGGACAAGTCCAGTACCTGACTGGCATGTGGTCTTTTGTTTGTGCTTTTGTGTTATGAGTAAAAAGGGTTAAGCCGAATTAAAAAGAGTTTTACTTTCTTGGAAACAGGAATAAGTATTGTGCAGAATATGAGATAGATGATTAAGTTGTGATCAGTAAAAAGACACATTTCTTTATAAAACACGTGTACATTTATTTTTAAAAGAAAATAAAACAGACAAGAAAAACATTCAAGATTATTAACCGATTTAAAAAAAGAGGAGGTTATCAATTCGTCTGTATTTTTTTTTTTTATACCCTGTACCCGTAGGGTAAACAGGGTATATTAGGTTTGTGCAAAGTATGTAACATACAGAAGGAAGCATCTCCGACCCCATAAAGTATATATATTCTTGATCAGCATGACGAGAGAAATCGATCTAGACATGTCCGTCCGTCTGTCCGTCCGTCTGGATGAACGCGAGGATCTCAGAAACTATAAAAGCTAGAATAACCAAATTTGGCATCCAGATTCTCCTAGGTCCGAGTAAGGACGAGTTTTTTTTTTTTTAATTTTCCCCCCCTTCCCCCGCTACAGAATTTCGTCAATAGCGTCCACATTTCAAATGCTACCTAAACCAAACTTTGCACACATAATTTATATAAAATTGTCTACTGTTGTTCAAAATTTTATTCAATTCGGTCAATTTTAAGAAAAGTTATTAGCGAAACAAATTCTCGGCAGTACAACCCCCACAAACTGCAGCAACAAGTTCGCTCTTCTTCTTCCTCTTTTTGTTGCTGGTATGGGCGCATATAACTCAGTGACGGAAGTTTACCTGGGTACAGGGTATTACACTGTCGGGCTTGCTCGACTGTAGCGGTCTCTCTTGTATATAAATTATGTGTGCAAAGTTTGGTTTAGGTAGCATTTGAAATGTGGACGCTATTGACGAAATTCTGTAGCGGGGGAAGGGGGGGAAAATTAAAAAAAAAAAAACTCGTCCTTACTCGGACCTAGGAGAATCTGGATGCCAAATTTGGTTATTCTAGCTTTTATAGTTTCTGAGATCCTCGCGTTCATCCAGACGGACGGACAGACGGACGGACATGTCTAGATCGATTTCTCTCGTCATGCTGATCAAGAATATATATACTTTATGGGGTCGGAGATGCTTCCTTCTGTATGTTACATACTTTGCACAAACCTAATATACCCTTTTTACCCTACGGGTACAGGGTATAAAAAGTAGCTATAATTTGTTTTTGTCATCAAACAGACAGACAGTGAAATACCCTGTACCCAGACAAGCAGAAATTTGAAATTTGAAACAAAAGTAGATAATTATATATTAATTATGTGTGCAAAGTTTGGTTTATGTAGCTGTTGAAATGTGGACGGTATTGACGAAATTCTGTAGCGGGGGAAAATCAAAAAAATTAAATAAACTCGTATATACTAGGGACTATGAGCGTCTGCATACCAAGTTTGTTAAATATACGCTGAGCCGTTTCTTAATCTTTGCCTTATTTGCATTTAGTAATATTTAGTATATCTCTGCCATGAAATGTTTTTTTTTTTTTTTGAGCAGTAGTTTCTTAGAGAAATGAATACAGTCTTCTGATAATTATTCTGACCACGTGGTCTGTGTAGTGGTCGCATTTAAGTTCAAATTATTACAAATGTTGGGACAATTTATTTTCTTTTCCGACATAGCTAATAGATGCATCTACTTATATAACTATTTGCAATAATTTTTAAAGCGTAAAAAAATTGCTGCTCAAATGCTCAAGCTGTGTTTGAAGAAGGGTTTCGTTACAATGAACATGATAAATGAATTCAAATCATTTGCACCGCAATAACTCGAATGCTGCACAAGCAGACGAAGCCAAACTCGAAGTGGCAGCCAACAGCAACAACAACAAATAAACCAACAACAGTAACATCAACAAATGTCTTTGTCGTTGTTGCATGGAAATGGAAAGATAGCTTATCGGCAATGCGACGTCGACGAACACGGAGCGAATTTTGGCAAACGACAAAGCAACAAACGGAGAGAAAGCAGCAGTCGCTAGAGAAGAGGGGGGAAGCAGCAATGACACAGCCCCTGACTAAAATTGAGTAGAAAACGATACCGCAAGAGGAAGATATATTACAATTGCCGATCACAGGAAACAAATGAATATTTCATGCTGTGCAAATCAACACAGAAGGTGTGGCAAGGGGTTAGAGAGGCAGGAGGCAGAGGCACAGACTCACATAGTCTTAGACTTCCGCTACAGAAGCTACGACATTGCACGTCGTCGTCGTCAGGTTACCACTGTCGGCATCAGCTAACGGGAAAGTTTCGTTAAAAGGTGCTCCGGCAAGGACCAAGCCTGAGGCAAGAGTCGCAGTCATTCGTTCTCACAGTTGTAGTCGAACCCATTGCCTTAGCCAAACTTTATGTTGACAAAGTTTTTGCGGTAAAATGCCACAGCAGTAATTTGCAAGGCACTCACATACACACATACACATGACACAGGCACACCCACACCCACACAACCACACAGTGACATATGTGCCTTGGGTTACGGCTACTGTGGCTTCATTTTGGCTGCCTGCTTCCGCCGGGGCACACATTAATCATTTGGTATGTAAATTGCCAATTAATAACTGCTGCTGCTGCTCCTACATGTCATTTGCCGTTTGCTTAAAATGTTATGGATGTTATAGGCAAGTTTTGTAAAAGCTAAAGAAGTGAGCTTTTAGGCGCAGCGCAATTGTCTCACTGTGTGAGGAAATCACATGCATGCGTCGCCATCACCGCTTAATGAAGACAAATAGCCTCTGAGCATTGCCAAATTTAGCGGAAAATTGAAAAAAGCTTTAGGGTTTTTCATTTGTGGCACACAGCGTGATGTGTGGCAGCTTCTTGCGCCAACTTCTTGGCAACTGTTTCCAACGAGACATTGCAGTGCCATTCTAGAATTTATTTGCTATCGATACGCCAGCAATGCATTGCACCAAGCGCATCGACAAATTGTACACACAATATGAGCCTCAGATAGTATAAAGTATATTTATTATACTCGAAGTGGGATTGCGCATCGGGTAGCTGGTAGCATCGAGATGGCTCAGAGAAAGGGCACCATGCAGTCCCATGGGTTAAATGCACTGGAATTTATGTTTGCAACCAAAATGATAGTTTGCTGTTTAACATAAATCATAGTGGGAACCATGGTATATTTACAAATATAATGGAAATTTGCGAATTCTTCAATGCAGAAATCGCTTTTAATGTGGTTACCGAATTAATTGAGATTTTGCATTTATTGAAAATATTCCTAGATGCACATGTGTGAGCTAAAATGTGTGAAGCGTTCATTTTCTAAGTATTCGTCTATTTATTATTCAGTCAAAAAAACGAAACTTCTTGCCAGCAATGCAAAAATATGTATCTTCGTTTCACTTTAAACACAAGAATTTTGCGTAATTCATCTTTACAGCTATAAAGCATTTATGGTAGAATAGGAGTAGCAGCTATTTCAAAACTGTTGTACATTCTCAAAATAATCATTCCATTTATGGTATTTTATATATGCTTATATTAGCAGCGATTGTATGCAGCACAAAGAATGAAATGAAAAACGTAATAAAATACTTATTAGCAATTAAGCACTAACAGTCCTGTTCAAATAATAATGCTGCTTTGCACCTGCTTCTTACATTTCTTAAAGCTTCTTTTATCAACTTTTTCAGGAAAAACGTTTGCTGCACAAGGCTTTGAGCAGCAAATATTTCCTCTCAGGGCCTGAGGTGTTCTGTTTTTTTTTTTTTTCCTAAAATCAATTAAGTAACAATAAAGTTTCCTTCCTCTAAAATTTTCAATTCGTTTTTGTTTTGGGTGCGCAGGTCTCTTTACGTCTCTGAGTTTTCTCCAATTGAGACTCGGACAAATGCTAAGACCTATTTGCGTTTCCCAAATTAGGCGCTTGCAGTCAGATTGTGTTTTACAAGGTGCGTTCCAAAGTAAACAGGACTTTTTGAATCTAGCGCCTCCTGGTGGCGTTATCTATATGTCGACTAGTGCGTTAGAATCTGCTATCTTTATCGATTGTCCAGTGAGAATTTCATGACATTTCATCGATTGGAAGTGAAGGTATTGCGTTTTAAGTGTCAGTATGTTTGTGTTATCGGTGCGAAAATGAGATTCGAAGAAAGAGCCAACATTAAATTTTGTTTTCAAATTGGTAAAACTTTTACCGAAACGTTTCAATTGATGGAACAAGTTTATGGCGATGATTGCCTACCCGGTAGCGGAGTGCACGAGTGGTTTCAACGTTTTCAAAGTTTTCAAATAAATGACGATCAACATGTGGGCCAATCACCGAAAATCGCATCGCAAATTTCATCAGAAATCAGCCGAAATCATCATTGGAATTGATGGAAATGGAATTGAACATCTCCAAAACATCGATTTGGGCTTACGAAAGGTGTGTGCTCGGTTTGTTCCGCACAAACTGACTGACCAAAAATTGCTCTCATCGATCGACCGATGTGTCCGATTATTTGACCAAAAATCACATTTTAACCATTAACCACTCGCCGTATTCACCTGATATGGCACTGTGCTACTTCTACCTTTTCGGAAAAATGCATTGTTGTATTGAAGCAGAAGGAGACTATTTTGAATAAAAAAAAATAGATTTTGCCGAAAAAACCATTTGTTCTGTTTTTTTTTTTTTAAAGTCATGTTTACTTTGGAACAGCCCTTGTAGATTGAGTGTGGTTTTAAAACTGAAATGCTTTCATGCTTTTCATCTGCAGGGTTATGAATTTATGCCTTTTTATTTCCATCTCTATAAGCAATTGCACCTTTGATGTTTGTGAAAACAATTTGCTCACTTAATGGCAAAAACAGTTGCCTACAAAAATGTTTTGCATTTTCTCCAAAAACGAACTGTTGAGCGCCTTAAAATTGTATAAATTAAGGAATTATTGAAACCAAAAACATGAGCTTTTCCGTCTACCACACAAACTCGCATATGGACGTACCAGTTTTAGAATCTGTATAAGCAATATTTATCTAAGCGAAAATCCTTTCACACACACTCTCACACACACACTCATGCGTACAAAGTCGCTGGTATTCATGGCGAGCGGTAAATTCTCTTATGGCAACAATTTTACAGTGAATTGCACTAAATAACTGCCATTAAGCATAAAAGCTGTTTGCGCATGAAAGAGCTGCTGGCAGCATTTAAGCCAAATGCAAGTTTAAGCATCTTGGAAAGTGCTGAAATAAAGTGGACTTTGCGCAGACAACGACACAACGACACACTGACACAGAGACACGAGCATATACACACACACATTCATATATAGATATAGGGGATAAGATGCAATACACAACATACGAGTACTCGTGCAACATGCAACATACAACATACAAATGCAAGTCAAATAAAACAGAAATGGCTTAGCAACGAGAGCAAAAGCGCAGCAAAGCGTGAATGCATAAAAAAGGATGCAGCAGGACCAGTACGAAAAACGGCAACAACACAGTAGCGGCTGAAAAGCGCAGCACCCGTCCAGGCATTTCAGAAACAACTTTCATCAATGGTCGCCTATCTCCCTGGCCCCTTTTCCATTTTCGGGCTGTTGTCTGCGGCCGAGTATATAGTCAGCCACTAATGTGTGCTATTGTGAAAATCTTGCTTCCGTCCTTAGATTTTGTTTTTGTTGCCAGCACCAAGATGGAAACGTCTACGAGTGCGACGACAACGACGGCATCTTGGCCACGTCGCCGCCTTTTGCTGCATTACATTAACACAGATAAAGTTCCTTGATACATAATTTCCATGCATACACATACACACTTACTAAGAGACTTACAAACATCCACACAAGTGGCTGCACATGTGCTCCACCTCATTCCATCGGCATTTTGCCTGCCAACTCACAAATGGCGACAACATGCTGGCTGTCTCTGCTACTTTTTAGTTTGCAGCTTCTGCTCCTTCTTTTGCATTTGTCCGAGTGCAAACAAAAGTATTACAAGCGGCAAATGCGCTAAACGTTGCCAAATCTCGTCTAGGAAGAAGCAAGGAGTGGAGCTTCAATTGCTGTTGCTCTTCTTCTTGCACTTGCTCTTATACATAATACTAGTTTTAGTTGCTAAAGAGGAGCACATGGCGCTACACCCGAGTGCCCCAGCGCTTAAAATATGCAAATGGATGTGCAAGCGAAAAATAAACACCGCTTACATACTAAAAATATATCAACGTCTTATTCATCCCACTGTACTTTATATGTAGATGGGTTTTTCTTATAAACGTGTATATGTTGTTTGTATAACAAAAAGGACTTCTTATGCTCTAATGAGTAACAACTTTCACTCAATATTCGTATATTAGTAAAAAGGTGGATTCCCAGAATTTATTGAACTTATATAAAAAATAAATTATTAAATAGAATAGAAGAAAGAATTCCCAAAACTGGTTATTCAAATATTTTTATTGAATTAGTATATGTTTAGCTTTAAACTATATTTATATCTTAGAATATAAGTTAAAGATATTGTGGAGTCACTCAAGCTTCCTATTGGTACAGACTGTAATAATCAAAATGCCAAGCTTAAATATTTGTTAATTATGGGGAGTATGTATTGTATCTTCAAACGCCTAACTGAGTCAGTAAAAATATATTGAAATCAAATTGATTTGGTTTGTTTAAACCGAAATTTCAGATTTTGTTTCCTGCCAGATAAAACTTTACATATAATTATATTTCGATAGTGCTACATTCCTATAATCTCTGTTCAACATATCGGTATTTTTCTATCTTTCATTGTAGGTCACCAATGCCGAAACACAATATATTCGCACAATTGATAATCTGATTGCATCAAGGATCTCGCTCAAGCTGCAACTGCAGGGCGTGCACTTTTCGAGCGCCAATGCACCTGTCTACAATGGTTACGGCTTGAACTCGGTGTACGGTGGCCACGGAGGTCCTATGTATGCGCCCAATCCGGGTGGACTGGTGCTACGCTGCACTGCACAGATCGGCGAGTTGTATCAGGAGTACAAGGAAATTGAATTGGGCACGCCGCAAAAGGATCCGGTGCCGGCTCGCGGTACGTTGTGCAACTTTTGGTCAGCCAGTGGCAACTGCCTCTCGGTTGCGCATTTGTCTCTAAACTAATTACGCAATATCGTATCTGTTTCCTGCTTCCGGCCTCTATATGCTTTCTATGTCTCTATGCCTTTTCATGTCCTTTTTCTCTGCTTGTTTCCGTTGCAGTTACGCTCTCATCCGGCTCTAGCATGAAAAACTTCTTCAGCACGTATTTCTCCACATCGGCGGCGTCGCGTCGCTTCGGCATTGGATACCACTTGGCGCCAGTCGCCATGGCTGTGGCAGCATTGCTTGTCAGCGGAGGCTCACTGCTCACCCATATGGGCCAGCTAATTATGCTAGGCGCCGATATCGTTGATGTTGCTGCCTCTGCCGATTCACTTGCAGTGGCCAGAATAGTTTATTCCAATGGACAGAGAAACCGCAGCGACAGCTCCTTAAAGGCGCCAGTTGAGCCAAGACAGCAGCTTCCGATATCTCAGAGATAACTAAATTAAATCCGCCACGGACTAGATTGATGGAATGCAGCAGGCCGGGCCTACGACCGCGCCCATTCCTTGTGTGTTACAAATTAGTTAATTATTAAGTGATTTGAACATATATTTTATACGCTAGTTAATCGTAAAGGTGTGCAGAATATTTGGTTTGCCAGGTTACGGAATTAGTTTTTGTATTTCAAATGATTTTTAGTAGCAGCTCTATAATTTATTCAATACGAGTATCTAACGAGTTATTGTGTGTGCGTCAGCTAGCGAGCTAAAAACAAACTACAATTAAGAGAAACATTTAAAACTAGCATAGTTTTAACAACATAGCGTGAGAGCATAAATTAAAAAAATAAATGTTAATGCAGAAAAATGGAAATATAACACAGATTATAGAGCAGCCCACGCTCTTCAGTGTGCGTCATAAAATTAAAGACAAAAAACCAAAGGTACTATATGTGTTGCAAAACCAAATTCAAAACAAAAGAAAAACTGTGTAAAATATATTTAACAACTACAAAGCATATACATAAAAAGAAAATCAAAATGAATTAAAAGCCTCGTGTGGGCATAATGTAAATGGTGGTGAAAATAAATAAAAACGGTGTTAATTTTAAAATAATTCTAATGTGTTTTTTTAAGTAGCTGTTCTGTGTTTCAGATGACTTTGCAAAGAAAGTTTACAATTAGAGGATCTTTGTTGAACACATATCGACGTATGCATACACATTGCATATAAAAGTATGAATTGGAAGCACTCGAAGAATTTTGGGACAATTATCTGTTTCTATTAGTTGCTGAAGTAAGCTGTTGTAAAATGTTGGTAACTCATAAATGATTTTTGTGAAGAAAGAGGTTTGGGTCCCTTGTGCATTAATTTTGATAAAAGAATAAAAAAGTCTGCATAAAATTGGAAGCACTAATACTATGAGAAATTTTATTTTATTTTAATCTAATCAACAATGCATGGTGAAAAGCATTTTCCATTATGTTTTAAAATCCAAAAATCATGTACGACAAGCAATAATATTGTATTGCAAATTTGTAGTGCATTGTTCAAATCGCGAGCTTGACGCTCAATTATCGATTTGTGCTTATCGATGTGGCAACACCAAACCAACATATGGTTGTTGGCTATCGAGATCGATATTAACGAGGGGCGATATCTCTGTTTACCGAGAAGCGAACGAACGGCAGCATCAACGTAATTATAATAAGTTAAATATTCGTTTTGTATTAAATAAATAAATTGGTAATGTTAATTGCCAAATCGATACGCCCACTTGCGCCACCTACCAATAGCTGTTTTTTCACGATCCACACTGCTGCAAGCTGCAGCAAACTTCAAGGCTTCAACCGCAACTAACTTTAAGGTGTGCTCTGGACCGACACGGTTGTGTTCGCCGCTGATGCGGATCAATTAAGAATCTCAATGTGTAATTTAAATCCTTAAGTATTTGGGCCATCTGCCTGTTTTGGTCGCCATTGACGGCTGATAGAGTGAAGTAAAGTAAAGCTGAATTGAACGGCGCAAATTTTTTGGTTGGGGCTGCTGTTAATTCTTTCGAAGTGGACCCTTCTTTGCCAAACGTCGGCGCGCGCCACGAACGCGTCCGCGATCCAGATTTGTTACTGCGCTACAATATGTATCTACAATTTGAAATCTAGCTTTAGGAAAAATTCGTGTGCCCTCTGCCAATTCTTTTTAACAACTCTTTTCAAATGCACGGCGGAACAACTGCATTGTTATAACCACAACAGCCTTCCCGGCGATGGGCTGCGCATTTTCCGACTCAACAAATTTTCGCTGTTGATTTTTGGCGTTAAGAAATCTTACTCAACATTTTCGCAACAAAGGCAAAGTCGCTTTTATTGTCCGTATTTGGTTTGCCCACAAAAGTGTGAAAAAATCGCAGTTACGCAACGAAAGAGCAAAACTAGACAAAAACTACATTGCCATTGTACGCAGAGGGCTCTTCCTCCTTATCGGAGTTCTTGTTGTTACCACTTCCGTTGGGCATGCGCATTTTTCGTATTATTATACTCTACGTACAGAAGTATATTAGGTTTGCGGGAGCTGAAAAATGTAACAGGCAGAAGGAGGCGTGGCAGACCCCACAAAGTATATATATTCTTGATCAGCATGACGAGACGAGTCGATCTAGCCCTGCCTGTCTGTCTGTCCGTCCGTATGAACACCTGGATCTCAGAGACTATAAGAGATAGAGACACCAAATTTTTTTTTTAATTTTCTTATTTTTTTTTTCTATAATTATTGTAAACATATGTAGAGAGTATTTCAAAGTCGGGACACCCGACTTTAGCTTTTTTACTTGTTTTTCGTTGGGAAATTATTGAAGCGCGCTTTGTTATTTCTTTTCAATTGCAGCAAAGCAGTCGTTCCCTAGAATAAACTTGAAGGGAAATATAAGTAGAACGGCGCGGCGGGTCGAAGAGTTAGTTGCCTGCATTGTTGTCGCAAATAATTGCACTGATACGAAAGTACTATATATTATTGTGTATCCATGTAAATATGACTATACGTCGCTTGTGCTTCAAAATTATTCACAATCTTGTTCTCAGATTTAACAATGACGATGGCGGAAAAAGGGCGAGTCGTTCTCTGTATTCGATTTGTGCGTGATTTTGCATAGAAAATGTCATTTCTTTGCAAATGTGTACTTTTATGTACAAATACTCGTATATTGACATACAAACATGCTTACATAAATAAATGTGTAATCATTAAGTTATGGGTGCAAATTTTGTTATCAGATTGCAGAATGTGCAACAACAAAAATATCAATGAAGAAATATTCAAAATGGATTGGTTCATACAAATAGTAAAACCATGCTGGTGAATAGTCTTCGATGAGTCTTCGCAATTAGCATGACTATTATCGTTCAGTGGTCCATATTATTATACCCTGTACCCGTAGGGTAAAAAGAGTATATTAGGTTTGTGCAAAGTATGTAACATACAGAAGGAAGCATCTCCGACCCCATAAAGTATATATATTCTGAATCAGCATGACGAGAGAAATCGATCTAGACATGTCCGTCCGTCTGGATGAACGCGAGGATCTCAGAAACTATAAAAGCTAGAATAACCAAATTTGGCATCCAGATTCTCCTAGGTCCGAGAAATGACGAGTTTATTTTATTTTTTGGAATTTTCCCCCGCTACAGAATTTCGTCAATAGCGTCCACATTTCAAATGCTACCTAAACCAAACTGCACACATAACTAATATAAAGTTATCTATTGTTGTTTTAAAATTGATTTAATTCGGTCTAAGAAATTCTAAGAAAAGTTATTAGCGAAATAAATTCTCGCCAGTACAACCCCCCCAAACTGCACCAACAAGTGCGCTCTTCTTCTTCCTGTTTTTGCTTCTGCTATGGGCGCATATACCTCAGTGTCGGAAGTTTACCTGGGTACAGGGTCGGGCTTGTAGCGTTCTGTAGCGTTCTCTCTTGTTTTACTTTAGGTGTATATAATTTTTTTTTTATCAGAAAAAACTTGGCGCGATTTAATATAAACGTTTTATGCGCACATCCAACTGCTAGGGCGACCACGAGGGAAAAGACAAACCCAGGAGACTTTCGCAAAAAGGAAACTTCGTCTTCCGGAAATCTTTATTAACTCTTTCGTATTCAGCCTGACCTGTCATTTCTTTTCAACAATCAGCTGAGCCGAACTTTCACTGTTGCCAACTAATTTTAGACAGCAGCAAGAGACAGATGTCTAATTACTCCGATGGCTAACTGGGGGAGTTTAACCAAACATTTGAGATATCTTTACCCATTTTAGAGCTTGCCTAGCCAAAAATAAAACAAACGTAAATTTATACCTTCTTTTACTCTTTAGGTCACATCACTATTTTCGCCGTACAATTAATAGCTGGCGTTGCGTACTTGTTCATCTACGCTGATAAATTACTTGTAAAGAACAAAAATATCGTTCAAACGAAAAGCGGCCCACTACATAGACCAGAAAAAAACAAGAGTGAACGCTACAGTCGAGCAAGCACGACAGTGAAATACCCTGTACCCAGACAAACTTCCGGCAGTGAGTTATATGCGTCTCTAGAAGCAACAAGATGAAGAAGAGAGAAATTGATGCTGCAGATTGTGGGCGTAGCCCTAACTACTATTAATTGGTACGGCTAGATTTTTTTCGATAGTGCAACTTTCAATGACATTTTTTTATTTGTGGGCGATGAATGCACAAACATATTTATGCTTTTTGAAAAGGCCATTGAATTACCTTTAATTTCATATCAAAACATGCTCACGTTTCACATAACAATAATGCAAAGAAAACTTCCAATTCTTAAATACCCTGTACCAAAAAAAGAAAAAAAAATTAAATTAATTAACTAAATTAATTTAATTAATTCATTAACTAATCTGGATACCAAGTTTGGTTATTATAGCTCTTATACTTTCTGAGATCCTTGCGTTCATACAGACAGACAGACGGACATTGCTATATCGCTTCGGCTTGTCATGTTGATCAAGAATATATATACTTTGTGGGGTCTGCCACGCCTCCTTCAAACAAAACTAATATACCCTTTTACCCTTCGGGTACAGGGTATAAAAACTACTGCTATGTGCTAGAGAAAGACCGAACTGGGTAGTGGGACAGAGGAACTCTTTTATTTTTAGCGATCCAAATTTTATGTGTTTGTCGGTGATGCTAAAAAAAGTAATATAAAAGCGTACGGAGGCATACCACAAAGATTGTCTTAGGCGTTAAACCAAGTTTCTAGCAATCACAATGGTGAGGATGCTTGTTAGCCTAGGGTGTGGAAGACTTTACTTCATATATGGAGCAGTGCATGCAGAAAAAATACAAGTTTATCTTAGAAAGTAACCTCATTTCACAGCCTTGTGACTGTGCGGAATACTTTTCAACACGATGTTGCACCTACACACCCCACAAAAACAACCGATAATTGGGCTCAAAAGAATGGTATTGATGTCCTAGATAGGGCAGCTTCAAGTCCAATAGAAAACAACAAAAGAAAGCTGAACAACGACCCACAACGTGCTCTGTCTGGATTAAAATCAAAATTTCAGAAAATGTTGGACTTTATACGGCTGGAGAATGTCTAAATTTAGTTAATACTATTAAAAAGAGAATTAAAGCTGTTATTCAAAATAAACAAGAAAGGAATGCTAAAGTCGAGCAGGTTCAACTCTTAGGGGTGGAGTGGGGGGTTGCATCGGGAAAACTCGTCCTATCTCGGGCTCAGGAGAATCTGTATACCAAGTTCGGTTATTCTAGCTCTTTTACTTTCTGAGATCCTTGCGTTCATACAGTCAGACGGACATGGCTATATCGACTCGGCTTGTCATGCTGATCAGGAATATATATACTTTGTGGGGTATGCCACGCCTCCTTCTGCGTGTGCAAGTTTGGTTTATGTAGGTTTTGTAAAGTGGAGTGTATTTACGAAATTTTGTAGCAATACTGTCCACATTTCAAAAGCTACCTAAACCAAACATTGCACACATAATTTGTTTATAATGATCTTCTTTCGTTTCAAATTTCATGGTAATCGGTTAATTCTACGAAAAGTTATTAGCGAAATAATTTCGCTCCGGTACTACGCCCACAAGCTGCAGCATCAAGTTGGTTCTTCTTCTTCCTTTTTATTCTGGTAGAGGCGCATATACCTCAGTGTCGGAAGTTTACCTGGGTTCAGGGTATTTCACTGTCGGGCTTGCTCGACGGGAGCGTTCTCTCTTGTTATCCTACGGGTACAGGATATAAAAAGAAATGTTACCTGCACAAATTGTACCTGATAAAGTGACTGACTGGCAACCAGTACCTGCCAACACAAAATAGGAATAAAAATTGTGGGCGTGTCGATATGTGGAAGCAACGGCAGACAAAGCGTTCGTCCTCAAGCAAAATGTTATGCGAGGCATGAAACAAAAGCGCAACAAGTAAGTGTAGAAGAAACGACGTATAACATCACTGTTTGCACAGTGACAGCAACAGCAGCATCGCAAACAAACAAGTGTCAAAGGATTTTCCATACAAAGGGTGCACTGGTCTTTGGCAAATATTAAGCAACGCGTACCGTTTGCAAATCAAAAAAAAAAAAGAACTTGCAAAAGTTGTGCCTGACAAAGTGACTGACCAGTAGCTGCCAACACAAAATAGGAATAACAATTGTAGGCGTGTCGATATGTGGAAGCAACGGCAGACAAAGCGTTCGTCCAGCAGGGTACTCAAGCAAAATGTTATGCGATGCATGAAACAAAAGCGCAACAAGTAAGTGTAGAAGAAACGACGTATGCAAATCAGAAAAATAAAAAAACTTGCAAAAGTTGTGCCTGACAAAGTGACTGACCAGTAGCTGCCAATACAAAATAGGAATAACAATTTTGGGTGTGTCGATATATGGAAGAAACGGCAGACAAAGCGTTCGTCCAGCAGGGTACTCAAGCAAAATGTTATGCGATGCATGAAACAAAAGCGCAACAAGTAAGTGTAGAAGAAACGACGTATAACATCACTGTTTGCACAGTGCCAGCAACAGCAGCATCACGAACAAACAAGTGTCAAAGGATTTTCCATACAAAGGGTGCACTGGTCTTTGGCAAATATTAAGCAACGCGTACCGTTTGCAAATCATAACAAGAGAGAACTCTACAGTCGAGTGAAATACCCTGTACCCAGGTAAACTTCCGACACTCAGGTATACAAGTATGCGCCTCTACCAGAATAAAAAGGAAGAAGAAGAGCCAACTTGATGCTGCAGCTTGTGGGCGTAGTACCGGAGTGAAATTATTTCGCTAATAACTTTTCGTAGAATTAACCGATTACCATAAAGTAAATAATTATAAACAAATTATGTGTGCAATGTTTGGTTAAGGTAGCTTTTGAAATTGTAATGTGAAAACAGTGTGGTTCGCACCAAATTTATGTAAGGTGAGAGCAGATGAGGTTGCACGCCAAATTATTTAATGTACAGAGATTTATTGTACACACAATTAGACAAGTATAATGTACAACCATACACATTTTATGGGCTGACGTTTTTAGGGGAGAGGGTCGGTGTGGGATACATTGACTGCGGCTAGCAAAACAGCCAATAGCATATGGCCAATAGCACTTCATCAACACCCAATAGATATAAGTAACTTATAGAAATCCCTATGCCTGGAACATAGAAAAAAAAAGAGTGAGTTGGGGCGACACTTGTATTAGACTAACAGTCGAAGAAAGAAAAAAAAGAAAGATTATGAAAAGAATCGGAAAATGTATTAGGAAACAGCAATACCTTCTTAAAAGCTAACCAGATGGTGTGGTTGCTACGCTCTCTACCCACCCTACCAATGATTTTTCCATTGTGCGTTATTTTAAGAAAATTCCCAAGAAGGGGTCTTCTTCGCCTACCTTATCTCATTACATTAGGAAAAATATATTTATATTCACAAAGTCATAGTTATTTTATTCAATATATAATGAAAAATACTAAATTCCAATTAATTCTTTTTCATTTATAAAATTCAAGTAATCATAACTGTTTGGTCATCCGGCCAAAAACAGCCAAAATAATGTGCTGCCGCATCATAGTTAATAAGTAACGTAAATAACTCAATACAAAGTGCTCGCTTTCTTGGCATAGCAAGCTGAGCACTTAACGTTTCCTTTTGTTGCTTGCCATAAATTTGCATAGGCTGGCGCGCAGCCGCCACATATGTACTAGTTATTGTCGCTAACTCTGCAAGTTAAGTTTCGTTTTCGTTATCGCATCTGGTACGGAGAAGCTTAGCTTTGCGTCTACCAGCATAAACTTTGTAAATCGCGCAAAACACACAAAATCGTAGTCGGTGATCGCTACCTGTGCAAAATAAACATTTGTGAACCATTTTTAAATTGAACACTTTCGTTTTCGCTTATTTTGCAATTATTTCGCTAACATAATTTCGCATATTTGGGAATCATAAAAAAGCTTATGATTATACATTTGGTGACCCCGACGTGATTAATAATTCCACAAAACCTTGCTTAATCGCGTTAAAAAACAAAAGTGTACTTAATTGAGTTCATGTACACAAAAAAGATTCAAGTACATAAGTGCAAAAGTATAAGTTCAAAGTGCCAACTGTACCGCCAATAAACAGCCGTGTGAAACCGTTTTTGAGGGCAACGAAACATCAGCAGATAAAGCAGTTAATCGCGCGCGTCATTTATTTCTGCTATTTTCGGTTCTCGTTCTCTCTCGCGTTCATAATGTCTGAGAGCGACGGTCAAATGCAAAAACAGCTTCGACGTCAACAGCTGTGGGCAATGCAGTGCAGGCTACAAACAATAATGTTGAGTTTTATAAGCGCAAGGCGCAATCATTATATGTGTGGGCGCTTTTTATTCAAAATAAAATAAATGATTGTGAAATTGACAATATTTCAGAAAGCAAGCTGCGAAAATGTTTGGAAATGCAGCAAAGTATTCAGGCCTCTTTTAATTTGGAGCTGGACTTTAACGAGATTGGCAGCAGTTTACGCTGCAACTTTGCTGAGCTGGTGGTCTGCTTGGGGGGCCTGTAAATGCAATACAAAGGATGCGATCTGGCGATGATCAGTCTACTATTTTGATAAAGCGGTCTCGTTTGCCTGAGCTTAAGTTGCCTACATTCAGTGGTGGATATACTAAATATGCAGATTTCGCTTCGATGTTCACATCAATGATTGCGAAGGATCCAGATATCTCCGATGTGGAAAAGTTGCAGCATTTTAGGTCAAGCTTAAGAGGATCTGCGTTGGACACGATTCGTGCGCTTGAGATAAGTGGTGCAAATTATTCAGTGGCGTTAGACCTACTCGACAAGCGGTTTAACAATAAGCATCTTATTTTCCAGGCACACATCTCCGAGATTTTGGGCATTAAAAAGGCTGCAACTACAAGCAAGCTGCGAGAGTTGTCCGACAAAGTCAACGCAAATATGCGTGCACTTTTGAGCTTGGGCAATATGCAAGATGTAGCTGGCAGCATCGTCGTTCAGACAGTTTTGGGCAAGGTGGATGCTGCGACACAGGCAAAGTGGGAAGAAGCCGCCCCATTAAACGTCATACCGTCATGGGAGCAATTTGCGACGTTCTTGGATAGCAGGTGCCAAAAATTGGAAAACATCGAGCATGCAATGGCATCATATTCGTCGAATTATCAGGTGGGAAAGAATAAAAACACCAACACCAAACGCTCGTTTGTCGCCACTAACCCATCCGCAAATGGTTGTCTGTTTTGTGACAATAATGCACACGAAATATACAGTTGCCCAATTTTTGGTAATTTGTCGCCTGTACTTCGTTTAAAGGAAGCGAAACGCCTCTCTCTGTGTATAAATTGTCTTAGAAAAGGACACAGAATGAGAACTTGCAATTCTGGATCGTGCAGAACCTGTGGTGCCAAACATCACAGTTTATTGCATTTTAATAATTCAGCTGCCGTAAATTTGATGTCTGAGCAACCGTCCGCTTCTGACTTGCAGTCGCGACTGTCTTTATCTTTACTGCCACGTAGCGCTCTCGCAGCTGTTTCGCCCTCATTCAAAGTCGCGCTGGGACTTGGGTACCCTGCCGTGCACTGCTCGATTCCGGATCACAGTTGCACATTATAACTTCGCGATTCGCTCACCGGCTCCATCTTCGAAAGACCAAGTCGTCAGCTTCTGTGTCTGGTCTTGGTGACGTCAGTTTCAAGTCTGATGGTATATAAGTATAAGTATAAGTATTTACTATTACCAGCTGATGCTTAGATAACTAATGCCAATGAGGTTGGACTATGTAAATGCAATGCACATGTAACTTGTACGCACCAGTGCTCTGCTTATAGGTTAACCATAAGAAAAATAGTAACATTCGTAAATCTGCCTTGACTTTGAGGACAATCAAATTTTGTTACGTTAGTACACATATATGTATATGTGGCTCTTTCCCCTGTTCTGTAGGGAACAACTGGAGTCGTGGTAGTAGTTAAGTTCTCTCTGCCGCTGCTGCTGCTACGTTTGCTGCTTATTGAAAGTCTGCCTTGTCGCTAATTGTCTGCATTCAAATTCCAGCTTCGCTTGAGTATATGACGTCATGATATCCAACCATGAACCTTATAATTTTTGGGAACATATATCATCATCCAATTGGTTGCGTCATTATAGTCCCACTTACTTCAGTAATAAAATATTCTTCGAATCAAAAATAATCCAAAATGGAACAGCTAAACGCTGTGAAATGGTGATCTTACACGTTTTTAATAAAGCCTTCATTAGGATGGCTTGAATATAGCTCGATTTTAACAAGAAATTATACACGTGTGTTGGTGTACTTGTACATGTGTATGTATGTGTGCATTGGGTCTGGTTTTATGGCTATAACTTTATTTCTAATCACCCTATCATAATGACTTGACATAATGACCCTTTTACCCTTTGGGTACAGGGTATAAAAATTGTGGGCGTGTCGATACACAGGAGTAACCCATTTGGCTACTTTGTGTTAATTTTAACAAAACAAAATGCGAAAAGTGAACCGCAAAATTACTGCTGTATTATTTTCCATCGTGCCTCGGCCTTTATAGAAATGTTCCGAAATGCAATATTCGATTTCAACAAGTAGCAGCAAAACAAAAATAATAATTTTGGTTCCACCAGTTCTGAATTGTTCTTTGTCTTTGATATGCGGTCTTTTCGGCTTAACGAAATAAAATACCTTCCATAGAAAAAGTGTCTTTTTACTCAGATATCATTTATTATGCATGGAATTCCAAAATTTGAACGAAGTTGTTATCGTTATGCAAAGACCCAAATGTTGAAAGAATTTCGTTGCCACCCAACTGCTTTAACTTGCAACTTGCTTTAACTTTGCAATGGCAAATAATTATTACCCTAAACCCACTCTAAGTATGTATCCAGTTAAGACAAAGCAGCATAGGCAGATATTACATTTATGGCCATACCTTCCTACAAAATATTTAGCTACAAAATACCTATCACAATTAAACTTGACATGAGACAATTTTCCAAATGTGTCCTATCTGCGACTTAAGAGAGCATAATATCAAGATTGGTTACCGGGCAAACCTATATTGGCTTGCGTTGTCATATTGATCGAAAACTATTATATATTTTGTATATACAGGGCGAAAAAC
The DNA here is from genome assembly GCF_003285725.1 of Scaptodrosophila lebanonensis. NCBI lineage: Eukaryota > Metazoa > Arthropoda > Insecta > Diptera > Drosophilidae > Scaptodrosophila > Scaptodrosophila lebanonensis. The sequence goes on from NW_022060538.1 coordinate 16,802,187, forward strand.
GTCTCTTTTAAACGACTTCCGGGGTAATTTTTAACCACATACAGCTGCGAGCGTACAACTTATGTACGGGTATTTATGTGTGCATTGGTTTTAGTAATTCGCAGTCAAACTATGATGAATTTGTTTGCCTATTCTTGTATCCATCCATCAATATGCGATGCCTGTGTATGTGGCAGAATATGCATTTAGAACGCTCGCTCCACTCTGCAGGCTGAAGTAATCCAATCTTTTCAAATACCAACCAACACTGGTAGTGCCTGCAGCAAAGCCGGCACCTATTCATTGTGTCCTGCTGTGCCATGCCGCTGATTGTAGCCATGGAAATTTAATTTGGTCTAATTAGTTCCACGTGATCATCGTGTACGGATTCCCAGTCATTCGAGCAATTGAGGTGAGTTGCCATGTATAGTACATAGCACGTATTTTTGATAATGTTGTCGATGACGATGTGGACAGGGGTTTCGCTGCCACAGAAACTAATTTATGCGTTCCATGTATACACTCTCGTACATTCACGTATTTGTTGGAATGAATGATACTCTGTCTGCTAAATGAAGTCAACTAATTTGCAATTGCTTTTGAAAATGTAACGAACATGCAAAGGGCTTGGTCGCATGCCCATTTCACATTTTTGTACAGCAGCCTATTTATGCCTCTGCATATGCATAACTATTGTAATTGGTGATGGTTGCGCAGTTGCACGTGCTGGTAACTTATGCTAATTTGTGGCTACTTACCCGCCGTACAGCGTGGAATTAAATTTGAAAAACCACAGAGCGCACAATTAAAATCAATTAGACATGAAACGTATCGAATTACAAATTGATTTATTTATGATGTTTACACACTCATGCAGCGATCTGTTTGGCAATAAGCGCATCCTCCTGTTCACGACTTTGTTTACTTTTCTCACACAAAGTGCAATGCTCAAAAGGCGACGCTGGCAATATCCTGACCGATGCCCCGGCGTTCTCCGCAACCTGCGTGTCGCCAGCTGTCAGCTGTGCGAATCAACACGAGCTAGCGTCCCTTGGCTGATGCTACAGCCATTGTCCTTGTTTGTGCAGTAAATTGATTCCACTGATTCATATCAAATTTATGGTGAGCAGTCCTTAAGGCGTCGCTGGTCACGACAGGAATTGGCAGCGGGTCGCACAACGCTTGACTTTGACTTTGGTGAACTCGTTCTCGTCCTTGTCCTCGCACTCAGAGTTGCATTTACCCCTGTAACTCGCTGTTTGAGCAGAGACTTATGGATTGGCAGGGGGCGAGATTTTCCCACGTCTACATCTGTTGAGTTATTTGTTGCCTTGCCATGAACAAAATGCGTCAACAATATTCTTATCACTGTCGCGCACTGATTGGTATATGATGTAAGTATATTGTATGGGTGTCCAAGTACATATACTATAGGGTGATTGAAGAAAAACTCATTTGTGTTGAAATTAAAATGCAGTGTGTAGCATGCGTAATTAAAGCAAATAAAGCCGCGCCTTTCGCAGTCTGTGCAATTTGTCAGCAGGATTGCCAATACATCAGTATAACGAAGAAATCAGAGTAATGCGGTATTGCTCGCGCGCCAAGCATATCAACTGGCATAGTCTGCCGACGACAACATCATGACAAAACTCAGGCAACTGCCCCCCTTCAATACGCATTTCTGCAGAAACAGCGAAGCATTTCGTCTAAGCTTGGCCATTAATGTCAAGGATCTAACACCAATCGCTTTTGTGATTGGCATTTATCTGGAAAATTAACTGTTTGTGATAGACAGCGACATCACATTTCGAAGTTTTCCTCTAGCTATTAGAGCAAACAAGTTTACTTTAAATCGACTTGAGCAAAGCATGTTTAAAAATATTTGGTTGCACATATTTGCATGTATTTATGTGTTAAGGCATCTATTTTATTTTATTTTTGTTAAATTGGTTACTTAAGTTTTACTTTTTTGTTCGGAAATCGTCTATTGTATAGTTTTCAATTTGTTCAAAATGTTAAATTAGCCAAAATTTAATAAATTTCATTTACCAAAGCATCTGTCTAAAGCAAAATCTTGTTCCCAGCTCGTTAGTATAGTGGTCATAAAAAATGATTTGCCATTATTATATAAAGGCCTGATCATTGGTACACAAATTAGTTGTTGTAAGAATTGTATCTGAAATCTTTAAAATAAACATGGAAAGAATCTAGTTAAGATTCCAAAATGACATGACCCTTTAAAAGTTATATTCATAGTATCTTACAACAAAATTTCTTCGCTATTTTCATTCTTCGCGACACACTAATAATGCAGAACCATTAACGTTAAATATCTTTAACCATCTTAATATGCAATTGGTTATTATATATTTAGAAATATTCATGATATTAATACAAAAACATTTAATATAAATTTTTTTGTAAAGGGTATTAAAATGGTCATATGTATAAAATACTTAATACAGTGCGCGAGGGGATGATAGGTTTCGATTGCTCTCGCGGCACCCAATTTATATTAATTTACTTTGTTTTTTTTTTTTTAAATAATTATAAAGGATAAACATATCTGATAGCAGTGAGTAATATAACATATAATTATGTAGAGCTTACAACCAAAATAATTATAATGTTATTACACCATTTTTGTCAGTATGCATATTGTTTCGTAAATATATACAGTGGTATCAGAAAACAAGTAAAAAAGCTGAAGTCGGGTGTCCCGACTTTGAAATACTCTGTACATATGTTTACAATAATAATAATAATTATAGAAAATAAAAAAAATTAGGAAAATAAAAATAAAATTTGATCGATTTTACCTCTCTCGGTATTCGAACTCACGTAAAGGGTTTATAATTGCACATTTACATAGCAATTGCGTCTGTGTGAGTGTATGTATCCCTATGCGCATCTATTCGTGTCTGTGTAAACATGTTTGCAGTCAACCAAAGCATCAGCATCAACAACAGCTGGGGGCAGCGCTTGAGCAGCGCTGCAGCAGCAAATATATTTATGGCTATAACTTCTCGTTAAACCGGTCTATCATAGTGAAACTTGGCACACGGACACATAATAACCAACTGGGGGTATTTCCAAAATTTTAGTGCGAAATTCCAAGAATTACGGGAGTTACGATTTGCGGGGTAGAGGGGGGAGGGAGGGAAATTCCAAAATACACATTTTCTGCGTATTCACATAAGGCATCTGGGACTAAAATTTGATGTTCCTAGGTCTTATAGTTTCCGAGATATAGGCGATTATACGAATGGAAAATCGGGAAAACCCCCATAGGGGGAAAGTGGGGGGGAAAATCAAAAAAATAAAACAAACTCGTATAGAATACACACATAAGGCATCTTTGTGCAAAATTTGGTGTCTCTAGCTCTTATAGTCTTTGAGATCTAGGTGTTCATACGGACGGACAGACAGACAGACAGGGCTAGATCGACTCGTCTCGTCATGCTGATCAAGAATATATATACTTTGTGGGGTCTGCCACGCCTCCTTCTGCCTGTTACATTTCTGTACATTTCATGTACAGAGTATAAAAAGAATATCGTATAGCAGAGCAGTAGTGAATGATATTCTATTGTGAAGGTATTGTATTGTAAAAGTATAGTATATTTGGAACCCTGCCAAGCCCGTCAGCAATTTGCACTTCCATAACTGTTTAAATATTTTTATCTTGTCAGGGTTTACATTTTTAATTAAATGGCTTGGCAATTAAATTTTCTGCTTATCACAAATGATGATGTGCCTGTATATGCATGTATACTATAGTATGTATTTTTCACGTTTGTCCTTTATGCAATTTATCAGACTTTTATGCGCAGCTCGCATTTTCTCCTGCTTGCACATAGTTGTATGTAGGAGTATCTCAATTGTTATATGGGTATATTATATGTGCCTGTAGGATGCACCCAATGCAGCGGATACTCGGCGTTATCAACGCACTTGAATTGTTGGTGATTGAAAGTTGAATGTATATATATATGCTTAAATATATATACAAATAAGTGAGTGTGTGTGTATTTTTGAAAGTGTATGACACTCGTGATGCGCTGATGAAGCGTTATTAACGAAAATGTGCATTAATTGTGCATGAATGCATTGATTAATCTGTAAAGCTCATGATGGATTTGCGGACACATCCCCCCTCCTCTTTAATAATTTACAAAGTTTCGGGCGAATTATTTGCAATTACTTAAAGAGCAAAGAACGAACACAAAGTAATATGAGTGCACAATAAATAAGTGCAACGATATAAATACAATATCAGCGATATCTGACCATATCTCGACGCAGTCGCCCTGGGGACACGAGAAACGACAGTCATTTAAAACGGCTGTGTTGAGCCTTAAGGGAGAGTGGTGCCAGTAACAAAAGTTTCTCCTTTATTTTTATGTTGTCATTTACGTAAAATGCATATGAAACACAAATACACGAATGAAAAGGCCTGACCTGCCAAGTCAAAACTTTTTCACAAGGAAAAAGGCCGGCCATCTGTCTCCGCAGTAGGGGAGAGTTGCACATTTTGCAGATGGCATGCAGAACACAACAGGCCTCAGTTGCGAGCCAGACCAACAGTCTGTGGGAAGCGTGAATATTAAAGAAAGTGTTGGCACTTATAAATAAAATCTGGAATGAGTTGTTGTCTCTGGTTGTCTGCATGCGTGTTGCATCCCGAGAGGAAGTTCGAGTATTCAAATATTTAAATTCAACGCAGGAAACTGTTTGCAGTGATTTGTCCCTCAACAGTTAAAACAAGATATTCCCTAAAATTCCCTATGTTGTTATGAATTTGCTAATCATTATAGCCTGTACCCAAAGGGTGGAAGGCTATACTAGTTTTGTGCGAATGTATGTAACATACAGAAGGAGGCGTGGCAGACCCCACAAAGTATAATATTCTTGATCAGGGTGACAAGCCGAGTCGATATAGCCATGTCCGTCCGTCCGTCTGTCCGTCCGTCTGTATGAGCGCAAGGATCTCAGAAGGTACTAGAGAACCTAGAATAACCAAACTCGGTATCCAGATTCCCATAAGCCCTAGGCAGGTGAAGTTTATTTTTTTATTCTGATACACCCCCCCACTCCCCCGCAATTCATGTTTTTTCCATAACTCGCGGCAGCGCTGCCCGCAGCTTTTGTTGTTGCTGCTTTGGTTCAACTTTGTGCTGCATACATATAAACACGCATGTGTGCTGTTAAAACTGAACATAAACATGTATTATAATTTAATTTAATTAAGTAATTAATTCATTCATTTTTTTTAATAATTTAATTAAAAAAAAAATTTTTTTTTAATTATACCCTGTACCCAAAGGGTACAAGGGTATATTAGTTTTGTGCGAGTGCACATGGAACACACAGAAGGAGGCTTGGTAGACCCCACAAAGTATATATATTCTTGATCAGCATGACAAGCCGAGTCGATATAGCCATGTCCGTCTGTCCGTCTGACCGTCTGTCCGTCTGTCTGTCCGTCTGTCTGTCCGTCTGTCTGTCTGTATGAACGCAAGGATCTCCGAAAGTATAAGAGCTAGAATAACCAAACTTGGTACACAGATTCTCCTAAGACCGAGAAAGGACGAGTTTGTTCATTTTTTCTGATCCAACCCCCCACTCCCCCCTATTACCAATTTTCTATAACTCCCGTAATTCTTGGAATTTTGAACTTAAATTTGGTAGTCACATTAGGTTAGTAATTATATATCCGTATACCAAGTTTCATTATGATAGAATGATCAAAAAGAAAGTTATAGCCATATAACCGGGCCCAATGCACACATACATACATATGTACAAGTACACAAACACGCATAAGGCACGATACTGATGTAAATGTAAATGTATGTATGCATGCATGGAATATTTTATATTTAATTAGTTAATATTTAGTTAATTCATTAAATTAATTTAGTTAATTAATTAAATTACTTTTTTGTGGGGTGGTACAGGGTATTTAAGAGTTGAGCCTGCTCGACTTTAGCATTCCGTTCTTGTTTTCCGTTTTTGTGGAGAGTACAGGCTATTTTACTGTCGGGCTTGCTCGACTGTAGCGTTCTCTCTTGTTTTTATACCCTGTACCCAAAGGGTACAAGGGTATATTAGTTTTGTGCGAGTGCACATGGAACACACAGAAGGAGGCTTGGTAGACCCCACAAAGTATATATATTCTTGATCAGCATGACAAGCCGAGTCGATATAGCCATGTCCGTCTGTCCGTCTGACCGTCTGACCGTCTGTCCGTCTGTCCGTCTGTCTGTCTGTCTGTATGAACGCAAGGATCTCCGAAAGTATAAGAGCTAGAATAACCAAACTTGGTAAACAGATTCTCCTGAGACCGAGAAAGGACGAGTTTGTTCATTTTTTCTGATCCACCCCCCCACTCCCCCCCTATTACCGATTTTCTATAACTCCCGTAATTCTTGGAATTTTGAACTAAAATTTGGTAGTCATATTAGGTTAGTAAATATATATCTGTATACCAAGTTTTATTGACAGAATGATCGAAAAGAAAGTTATAGCCATATAACCAGGCCCAATGCACACATACATACATATGTACAAGTACACAAACACGCATAAGGCACGATTCTGATGTAAATGTAAATGTATGTATGCATGCATGGAATATTTTATATTTAATTTAGTTAATTAATTTAATTAATTTAGTTAATTAATTAAATTAATTTAGTTAATTAATTAAATTAAATTAATTAATTAATTTAATTACTTTTTTGTGGGGTGGTACAGGGTATTTAAGAGTTGAGCCTGCTCGACTTTAGCATTCCTTTCTTGTTTTTATTGAAGTTAAGCTTTTTCTCCCAATTTGTATTTAACTAATTTTTAGATATTTCAGGTAAAAAGAAATGAGTAATGAACGATTTTTATTTGATATTATATGAGGACCGTGGTTCCTTTCCGCTCTTTTTGAAAATTAAATATATACTTCGGTCAACAAATTCGTTACGATAGTTCCAATAGCTTGGGCGAATATAAAGAACAGTTGGAAAGAACGACAGACTTAAATATACCTTTGTGCTATTCTTATGCATAAGCATTGCTTGGCAAGCTGTTGCTGTGGAGAAAGCAATTAAATTCTGTTTGCAACTGCAACTTCTTTATGGAAACAGCTACTATGACACTCACTCCAGCATGTAAATGACACGACATATTTAAGTATATACTTTATACGAGTATATATTTCTCAAAAACCATAAAGATAAAAAAATCATTCGAATTGCATTTAGTCCTTTAATGGTCAAGCACTTATAAGAATCGAATTATTGAATATTGGTAATTGTATACAAGTAGTGTAATTGACCATTAAAGCCATCGTGATATAGGAATTCCGTTAAGTACGTTTATGTTAAAAAAAAGATGGTTAAATAATAGTAGACTTCTGAGAAATTCGAACTTTTTCCTACATCATATAGAAATATGTATATACCACACGAATACAAACACAGTTCTAAACTGACCCGTGGTCTTGCCTCTTGGTTCGAATCAATGATCTCAGCCTCATGCATCACACCTTCGCACACATGTCTCGTAATAAACTTAAAAATATAATTTTTAACGTCTACAACAACTATAACTTGACACTTTGCAAAGAAACTTTGTGTGGCTTGAGTGTTGTGTGTACTTTTGAGAGTCCTTCTTTGGAAGGCCAGCATGTGGGTCGTTCGTTTTAGTGAGGAAGATGGTCTACTGCACTGAAAGCTTAATTTAATTTGTGCACAAATTTTCAACTTGTGAGCTATCGAAATTTTGAGGGCTGCTGTTGCTTTTGTTGTCACTTTTTGTTTGTTGGGTCATAATGAATTATGCAGTGGAAAATAACTGCTGGAAAGTTTACGTATAATTTAATTTGCTAAGAAAGCGAGCATGTGACAGAAGCGGGAAGAGGCAGACTGTTGAACACTGGTGATTAGTCAAGTTTCCGTGGACTATGATGCTTTCTTGAAGTCTTTACTAGACACGCATGAATTGTTGGGCACAAGGGAAGTTGTACTTGTATTTGCTCAATTTGACTTTGGAGTAGTATCTACTTGCGAAACTTAACGCTATGCCAATCATAATAAAATATTCGAACCCGATTTGAAAAATATCCCCCCACTCTTGTTTCAAATCAGCAAATCAAATTAGCCCACAACATGAGGAGGCAAAATGGACGTGTTGCGTCGTTCTTGTCGTAGCCCCCATAGAAAACTTTTAATCCATATTAAATGAACTTTTCTATACAATTTTCGTCAAATTTATTTTGTATTTATTTACACTTTCTTCACCGCCTCCTCCACCTTCACCTCTCTCTCTCTCTCTATCTATCTCACTGTTGTCATTGCTCTGTAACAAGAACAACAAACATAAAAGTTTTGTGATAAAATTTGTTTTTATGTGCCAGCGCATCCCAAAAGTCTGTGGCAAATACAAAAGCTACTTCTTGATGGGAACTACGAGTACAGTGCCCAAAATCGTATATGCGTCGAGCGTGAAGCGAATGTCTCACGTTCTTCATTATTTTGAATTGAATGACTACAAAATTGTTTAGCTTTTTTATGAGTTTCGGCTGTTGTTTTGTATGTCTGCTGTTTTGCCACATTTATTCAGCTTATATTCTGGTGTAAAAACTTCGTCGACTGGATTTGCAATTTCAACTTAGTTAGCATGAACTTCCGTCCGATTAGAATTTCGAGACAAACTAAAGTCTATGAAAATACATTTCACCATAAACACAATTATTCAAGCAACAGAATAGGGCATACCATCCACAATTTGCAATTATCGACAGTGTTAAAAATATGATCAGGTGTAAATATTTACGATTGCAATAAAATATTTATGATTTCGAACTCTCGTTACCTATGTATGTAGTCATTAAAAATAAACAAATTAAAACACTTTTAAAAATGCTCACTTTTAACAAAAACAAAAAGCACCACTCATTCTTTAAGTCTGCTTTTCCGCGTGCAACTAAAATCTGGGTTTCTTTGAGCCCTTAAAGTTTGAGCTAATGGAAACAAATTGAGCTAAAAGCCTGTCGAGAGCAATGTTGCACTTCAGGTGAGGTCTTCTTACTTTTGTATGGGTATGAACAAAACAACTTACATAAGATAAGTTTTAGGCTATTTTAATGTCATTGCATATTGCTGATTTATTAACCATGCATAATAAAATATGTTATTTGCGGATGGTTTAAAATAGTCTTGTGAAATCTGCAGTATTTATGGTTCAAAGTGGAATAAGTGTGTAAGTGATGACTGAAGTAAAAAATTAAATTTCGTAGCTTAAGAAAATAGTTAAACAGATTATTTTTCAATGTTTATGTCTTTCAGTAAGCCCGACAATTCACATTAAAGTGCGGGAAGAGGGGAGAACATGACATGTACAAGTACATTTCATTTCCCTCTCTTTTCCTTTACCTTTCATTCTATATATTTGCAATTTAAAAGGAATTACTCTTTCCTCGTAAGTGGGGTACAATTAAATACATACCATGCGTTAGCTCTGCTACCTTAACATATTTCTGCAGCAGTTTGGCCCCAAAGTTCACTCTATTTGTTGTTGTTGTTATATCTGGAGAACCGATGCCGATGCAGTTGCCCAAGTCTAAGTTAAAGTTAATTGTATGAAGCTCAAGTGGACACTTAATGCGATTTCCGTTCAAAAAATAAAGAACTTTTAACTTTAATTTGTTGCAAACTTTGCCGCTTGTTGCCGCCTTGAAGTATGCTGCAGTGTTTGTATATGAGTTTGTATGTGTGTTTGTATATGTGTTTGTATATGTGTTTGTATTTGTGTGAGCGTTAATGCGTGTATGCGTGCTTGCAGTCTACAGATGCATACATTCTGTGGCCTGGCATACGACATTTTACACTTACAGCGTTAAATAAAATAAATAGCTTAATATTTAAATGTTTTACTCTTAAAATATGCGAGTATGTGTGTGTGTCTTAAAGTTTAGTGTGGCAACAACAAGAACAACAACAGCAGCAGTAAACATGTGCAGCTGGACTTGTTGGTTGTTGTAGTTTATGGCCGTGGCTACCCGTGCGTATATGTGCATGCGTGTGCGTGCGAGTGCGTGTGCGTGCGTGTGGCTTTCTTTGTGTGCTCTACTGGTATATGTTCTACATACATCTTCAACACTTGCGCTCTGTTTTGTTTTGCTTAGCTCTGCTGTGCTTTATGGCTGTATGTGCAGCATTTGGATGTGTCGTGTTAGACTGGGTGTGCGTGTGTGTGTGTTTATGCCTGCTAGGCAATAAATTCATAGAATATTTAATATGCATATTTGCAAATAAATGATTTATGTTTTGTAGGTATGTTGTCCGTGTATATTGCTGCTCCTCTACATATGTTATTTGTCCATATTGGTTGAGTCGGTCTGCTCAACGCTTGCTTCACTTTGTTTAACATTTCATAATGTTTGTGCAATGAAGCAAACTTGTGAAATTTATGCGCACAGTCAGAGCAACAATAATAACCTGAGCAACATGTTGTTCTCCAATTCTAAAGTGTCCTACTCACTCCCATATTTACAAACATAAGCTAACAAGAATGGAGTGCCATGTAAAGCGCACAAAAAATATTACACACAGCACGAGCTGAGCAGCTAAAGATCGAGTTGGGTCGAGCGGTTGCCTGACAAAGTTTACACAAAGTAATTTGTATGCACAGCAATTGAAATTCCTTTGTAGTACAAAATGAATTCTTTTGTTTGCACTTGGTGCCACCTTCTGCTCTGCTCCTCTCTACCATTCCCTGCGGCAGCTGGCCGCGGCAAAAGGAACGCAAAAACTCAACAAACTAGTGCAAAATTTGCTTTTGAGAAAAACTTGAAACTAATGAAGTGTAAATCCTGCCACACAGCAACCAACCAGCCACTAAACACAACTAAAACAAATGAAATTAAATAAGAAAAATTCTACTTGCTGATTTACATTGAAATTTGTTTAAACATTCAACTTTACTATGATGACTATCAACAAAAGAATAAAACAGAGGGCAGAGTTTTTGCTTTTGTCTTTCCGTGTATATGAACGGAGGGATCTCTAAAATTCTGAGGTAGAATGGCCGAACTTAGATGTAAATAGATATACATACTTAGGTGTTATTTTTTATCTGTTTTATTAAAATGAAAAATTATATTTTACTATATACATATATTGCTTTTATTATTTTATTCAGTGTGTGGTGCTCCGAAATGTGTATTTTTTTCGATCAATATCGTGTATGTTTGAATTTGCTGATTCAGTTAAGTGCTATGGATTTTTTAATGGCTTGTTTAAGGAGTAGTTAAGCAATCTGTTTTAATCTGGTTATTTCATTCGCGAATTTGATTTAATTTCTTGGAGTACCTTACTAATATTGAGAAATAGAACAATCGGCAGATTGGGGAAAATGTAATCAAAATGCTGAAAAGTAGACAACTGACTGACAGGGGGCGAAAATGTCAGCGCTATAATTGTTGACCTGAAGGTGCCAGATCACAAGTTATATTTATGAAAATTATTAACAAAGCTGTTCCTCTATCGTTACCGCCTGGCCGCAGCTCATTAAAGCTCTGCACATTGCCACATCGAGAGCAGCGACACTCAAAATGGCGACCGTCAACCGCCAACCGCCGACTGATGGCTGCCTTTGACATTTGGCGCTGTCTTTGGTTGCTTGGCTCGCCCATAGATAGCTGTTTTTGCTGCTGCTGTTGTTGTAGTTGTCAACGTTTTTGCGTGTTTTTATTTAATTTAGCATATTATGCTTTGCTCTCCATGTTTTGTTAGATGAGGGTGCCGGACGCCCGCTGCACAGTTCACTAATTTTTGGCGTGGCTCAGCGAAAGCTTTTAACATAATTAGTTTCAACTTTCTGACCACGTTTCGTTTTTGTTCGTTGGCCTGGTTAGTGTTCCGTTGCAGCGCAATTGCCACAATATGTTTGTTGCCTGCCGCCTGCCTTCCTGGCCGGGCCAGGGTCGTTTTTGACATGAACAGTTTGCGCCGCGCCTTGAATCTTTGGTGCATTTTAATTACTAACTAGAAAATTATATAGTTTGCAACCTTTGTTAGATGTATCCAAATTGAAATTAAAAACTCTGCATTTATAAGCCAAATCTCATATTAAACTTGTTTAGAATTGGCACACGTAACGTATGCGTCATAAAATCGATCAAATATGCCAAACACAAACGGAAGCGGATGTTGAAATTGTGCTCATTAATCGAAATTTATGTAGAACGGTATGCGGATGGAATGAGAATGCGCAAGCTGCCAAACAATCAGCATCATCAGCGTTATAAACCAACGTCGCATTAGTTTGAAGTTGAATCAAGTTCCCACATATACCAGGAAAAAAGGAGAAAAGTTTGAGAACAAACTTTATTACGTATGTTGTGCGACGGCCGCATTACAATTTCCAAGTCAACGCATAAATGTTTTTAAATTGCGCCAAATGAAGGAAATTCGTAGCACATAAAACGACGAGCTCCAACAGCTAAAACACTTTCAATGTGCTATTTATTAGCCCAGACAGCCAAGAAGGCTCCTTGCTCCCTGGTTCCCCGGCTCTCTGGCTCCCTGCCTCCCTGGCTCTCTGACAGCCCGCCCATCCTCGTCAATTTGCGGAACAGTCGTCAGCGTGTTGATTTTAATTTAGTAAGTATAAATAAATTTGCTACCAAATGCGTTGGCACATAAATTAAATTGCAAACAAATATCAAAGGGTTAATATCTGAGTTTGTTTGCGCTGTCCCTAATGCTCCTCCAGCTACTGCTGCTGCGGGTCAATCGCCCAGTTAGCGTCCCTTTTGTGTATGCATGTGTGTATAGAATCTTTTATCGCTTTTCAATCCTTTTTCGAGCAAATAAAGATTTTATTAGTTTACATCAGCGCCTTGCTGCCACGTGTTAACATGGCCTGCCTGTAGGCCCTTTGCCTTGTTAACTGGCTGGGTGTTCGCCTGGCTGCCTTCAGGGCGGACATAAGCCTGTGGTCTTGGCGCCTGTCCCAAATCAAAACATGATAGACGTGCATTGCCTTGCGAATGGCTAGACATTGATTTGCCAGGGTGAAACTTGTGCTTAAAAAGTCCAATATTAATAAACTCTTGGACTTTTGATTGCTGCCAAAAGTTGTTTTGATTCTTGTTGCTCCTCGTAAATATGCTTACAACTATATTTGCTGTAGCTTCATATATTGCAGGGAGTAAGGCATACAACTTTTAAAATAAAAATATACTTTGAATCAGTGAAGCATATACAGTGGGGGTGCCCGCACGATACAACGATGATTCTAAATGTTGCTAAATTTGTGACGAAATTCTAACTACAGCAATAAAATTAACCATTATTTATACTTATATTGAAAAATATGGCAGATATCAAGTATTCAGCTGCCTAATCATAATAAGTATATTTAGAGCAGAATGTCCGTTTAAGATCAAAGCATTTAAGCTCAATTTCTTAACATCATTAACTTGCCATCTTCTGGTATTAGAAGAGAGTACCTGAAATGAGTATAAAAAAGTCTAAAATAGTACTTCTTGAGCACATTAAAATCGGCCAGATTATTTAATAAAGTTGTCCGAAACTTAATAAACGCATAACACCAAAACGCTAATATGAATCTTAAAGCACGAACTTAAGACTTTATTCTAGACCTACAAGTAAATACCTCTAGGTTGTAAGATGTTGTAATGGAAAATCAAAGCTACGACTGTTTAGCGAGCTATTTATATTCTTGATCAGCATGATAAGACGAGTTGATCTAGCCTTGTCTGTCCACCAAATTTTGCACAAAGATGCCTTTTCCCCCACTGCACCCCTATCGGGGATTTCCCGTTTTTCCATTCGTATAATCACCTATATCTCGGAGACTATAAAATCTAGGGACACCTAGTCCCAGATGCCTAATATTTTGGATATATTTCCCTTCTTCCCCCTCTCCACCGCATTCACTGATTCATAGATCCCGTATTTCCTAGAATTTTGGAAAACGAAATTCAGAAAATCCACTTAGTGATTTTAAGTCCGTATGCCAAGTTTTATTATGACAGGACTATTTAGCAGGAAGTTATACCTGAACTGCCTACAGCTGTTGTTGTTGTTGCTGCTTTGCACAGGCACACGAGACATACAGAGACACACACAAACACGATAGGCACGCATAAATATTCTAGAGTACTTCAATGTCGGGACCCCGACTTTAGCTTCTCTACTTGTTAGTTCGTAGTCGGAATAATTTGATGCATATAGTCGAAATTTGCTTCTTATAGACTAAATAGGAAGAAAACGTGAACTTTTAATCAATAATCACTTAAAAAGTTTCACAAATATATTTTATGTTTATTTTGAATAACCGTTTCTGGTATGCTTTGTGTATTCACGTACAATACCTTTCAATTTCTAGCCACTCTTGTTGCTTAAAGGTTGGGAAAAGTTTCTATGATCGTGAAAATGTTGATAAACACATATTCTGCTGCTATTTGAACTGTGAAGTAGTTGCACAACATTTGTGAGGGTAAAACCAGAGCATGACGGGATGTCGGCAACTGCAGTTGGATGACTGTCGGGCTCATTTCAGTGGAGATGCCAAGATTTTAATAACAAACGCCTCTGCTTCTAGGCAAACAAGCCGCAGAGGTTTAGTTTCGGGTGCATAAGCTTAGTTTTGGCCGCACATTACCAGTTAGCTTCGAGCAATAAACACTGTCTCGGCTTTTGCACCTTTCAACTGCTCGTTGCCTATGCTAATAAGCTACGATGGCTGTGGTCTCATTTGCCGCACCAGCAGTAGCAGTAGCAAGAAAATGAGCAAACGCAAAACGCAGATGCAAATTTGCCAGCCGCATTGGGCCTCAACTGTGGCAAGGCAATAAAATTTGTGCATTTGCATAAGCAAATTAAATGCGTGAAAATAATGCTCAAGAAAACTATTTGCGAACCTTAAAGCAGCGTCGAGAGCACACAGCGAGCATCAGTTCGTCACATTTGAAACGACAACAAATGCCACAAGCACTTAGCCTTAGCCATCAGCAGGCGGACAGTTGGCCCTGGCACACAGTTTTTGCTGCTGTTGCTGCTTCTGATGCTGCTGCTGCTGCTTTAGCCGCTCTGCTGCTCTCCACTCATGTTGACAAGTGCTGGCATTGCACCCACCAAGTGCACGGATGCTGCTGCTCACTGCTGCCGTTTGCGGCCTGATAGTTGCTCGTTGACTAAGTGACCTTTGTGAGCGTTAAAATGCGCCACCTGACCCAACTCTGGTCGCTGTGTTTGGCCAACTTTGCTTGCGTGTGCTACTGACACTCGAAGGTACATACATACAAGCAGGTAGACAGGGAGGCCACACGACGACTTACAGTGTGCAGATCCAGCAATCTGGGTGAACAGAAATACATTTTCGCACATCTTGCTTTTATTCATAGCTTGATATGGCACTCCATACTCATTTGAAGCAGCATTCTTTTAATTAGAAACAGCTCATATCGGTTGCTGAATTGAGTAAAAGATCATGATATCCGCATTGTAGTACCTTGCTTTAACATTTCTTACTGCTAGAATGACAAAAAGGTACTTAATAAATTAAATGTAGAGCTATGTATTATTTAAGTATAAGTAGTATTTTATTATAACTAAGTATTTTATTACTCACTTAACCGAATTTATAAATATTTAGAATGGGCCTTAAATTTTAGTCAAACGCTTTATCAAGTATGTGCTATAAAAAGATATTTTTAAACAAACTCAAACCTCAAAATCAAATAAAGAATAGAATGCAGTAAAATTGTAATACCATAAAATGCGCTTGATTCTTTTGGTTTAATTGATTGATTGACTTTCAAATAAAACGATGATCCTATAAATAAACTGAATGAATCCATCATAACTGTCGATTGTATTTAATTGCCTATGTTTGTGCATGAACCGTTTCAATAAAAACGTTATTTTGATTACCAAAATTTGAAAATGCGCATACTGTGTCTCTATGACCGTGCAGCGTATGTTGCTGTTCCTCCCGTCTCTGTCGCTTTGGTTGTTGCTGTTGGCATCGTCGTGGAGATCTCATGTTGCCTGTCACCTTTAAATAATGTCCCTTGACGCCTTTCAACACAAATCGTATGTGAAAAGTGCTTCACACATGAAGTGTTTTTGGAATTTTTAGTACGTTTTTGGATTATGATCATACACTTACACACACACACAAACCACTCGTCAGCCACACACACATATACACACATCCCTACAATGCAAGCGCAGTAAGCACGTCTGTGTTTTGCTTTGCAGTTTCGGCATTTTCGAGCTAACCATCGTCGCGTTCCATTTTACAAAGGCGCATGTCCATGTGTGTGTATGTGTGAGTGAGTGTGTGTGTGTACCTCAAGCGTTGGCTTCTGTGTTGTTAAGTTATGAACTTTATTGTCACGACAGTGGATTTTCATGCCTTTGCAGCATGCCAGGCAGCCAGAAGGTAAGTTGAGCACTGCCGGAGTCGTAATTCTTGCCAACAGCTAGAATATTTAAATCATAAATGTTCTGAACAAATTTAGCTTATTTCAGCTTTATTATTCACGATTATTATTACAAGTTACTATACTTGCTTGGTTCGTTCGTACGTCAACAGTTTTTTATATTTGCTATGAATATTATTTTAAGCTACGTATGGAATACAAACACGTATCTGTTCGTAAGATTTAAAATTAAGAATTGAAAGATCAACGATGGCAGCGTTCCAAAAAAAGTGTCTATTTATATTTATTTGATGCTTTGACATAAACAGCCTTTTTATTTTCGATTCAGCTTGTTTAGCAGCTATATGAATACCAATTAGATCCAGTTGTTTGTGATTGGCATACAAAAGGGCTGTAAACAATATATTAAGAATTCAAGCAGCTCAAACGCCAAATTCCCCATTCTTTTTTGATATTTATTTATTTCATAAATTTGATAATAAGAATATATTACAATCAACCGTTTAATTTCATAGAACAGTACTTAAAAACCAAATTATATACCGTACATGCTCATCTACTATTATATATTTCATGAATCGAAATAACCGATTTATTTTATAAAGCGATGTGGCCTACCACTACTTATAAACATACCATTGTGCCTAGTCGAGTAGACTCTTACAATAAAAAATCTGAGATGCAGATAAGGATTTGTTTATATAGGTGTTTATACTTGTACCTATTCTATAGCTTTGAACCAATAGTCAAAATATGAAGTAACAAATTGTAGGCGTATTAATTTAACAGTTCTAGTTGTAGTCAGTAGTATGTGACAATAAATGATGCCTTCGAAAGCAGATGATTCAAAAAAGCTTCATCATTTATAATGCTTAGCAGATAAAACCAACTAACTAAGTGAATGCAAAACCTCAAATTTAGAATAAATTCTTAAAGTAAACCCCCAAAACTCTTCGTTCAATACCAATACCAAGGTATGTGCATATATTATAAAATCCAATAACCAATTCGATTTCATTTGTGTGGATTTCTCGCATCGCCGATGCCATCGTCATCATCTGATGGCATTACTATCGCCATGATGGTCCGGGCAATAATTTATTTTCGCTTCATGCTTTTGTGTTGGCATTTCTATTTGCATGCCCCTTTGAGATTTAGTTGCTATTTTGCCATTGCTATTTTCATTTTCTGAGGCAGCCACCATCGTTGACGCCATCGTCATTTGCTGAAGCCACAGCAGCTTCATTCATAAATATGAACGTATGTAGAGAATATTGAGTCCTGGTTGCTACTCACTGCTCCTTGCCAGTGAGAGTGACACGTGTCTGGGGAATGAATGCTGTGCTGATCTGAGCTGCTATTGCACAAAATCAAATACAGCGATGACATTTTGTAATAAATATTTGATGGCTTTGATATGCAAAAATGTTGCTGCAAAAAAGGAATTTATGTTTGCAAAGTGTACAATTTTTTTACATCCACTTGTTCCTGATTTAACAATGGGTATTGCGGGGGCTTAAGTCAAATGCAAACACAAACACAACTTTGTGGCTGGGCCGACTCCTTTTTTTTTTTCAGTAAGCGTGATTGTGGCTGCTGTTGCCAATTTCATTTCATTTATATTAAAATGCAGCCAGTTGGCTGGCCAAAAAGAAAACCTTGTTGCCCAACAGGCTGGCAAACTGTCGAGCGGGCAGGCATCCATGTAATGTGGCGACTAATCCTATGTAGTCTTTTCACTTGTTCCTCTAGCTACAGTGTGATCTTTTATTGTTTCAGTTGCGAACTAGATAACATAAGCTCATCCCATTTTACTTCCCGAAAAATTATTAATGTTTTGCTGCAATCTACAAATACACTATACAATACCCTCGATTTAAACTAGCTCATAATTCATATAATTTCGACAATTCCAATTCCTTTTTATTGTAAATATTTGATTTTTGATCCGCTGAAAAAGCCAAACGGTCAAAAGATTGCAATTCGGATTTGACTAACTCGGGAAATTCAAATTCTTGTAAATATATCTGTAGTGTATTTCAAAAACATGCGATATGTGCTGAGGATACGTCGTCTCCAATATTATTCCTTTACCTTATAAAAAATTCTATGAAAAATTGAAATCCTAAATCGTGCTTAACATGTGATGCATTTTATTAAGAAATTTCTGAACAGCATTTTCTCTGGCTAACTTACTTGTTTACATGGCGTGAAATCAAGGATGTAGAAAGACCAGGAACGAGCAAATCCATTGCAAATCTCTAATGATGCTAATGGAGTGCAATAGAAAGAGCTTTTTCCATCAAATGATTTCACTGTGCAGTATTTATTGCGCTTGTCGTTTCTACTACGCATATTTGGCAAGTGTTTGCGTTTTTGGTATTATGGCTGCTGTTGTCTGCTGCTCGACTTCGTTGCGCTTTAGCACCTCGCCAAATGTTTTTTTAGCATTGCTATCGTGTGAGTTTGAAGCAAGTGTGCATGGGCTTTTGGTCCCTGTAGATTTATTGCGAATACGAGTAGCTAACGTGTCTGAAAAGGAAATTATTTTGCGACAGGAGGTGCGGTTAATGAAAACGGTTCCGGAAGCCAGCTGAGATTGAGTTTCAATAGGCCTGCATACTGGCATGTGGTGTGTTGTGAGCAAACACAATTCTTGCGTTTGGTATCAAAGTCAAAGGAAGAAACTAAATTCCTAAAAGCGACGCACATGGCGTATGCGTGATTTTTGCTGCCTAATCACTTTAGACAGCTCAAAGTGAAAATGCAGGTGAGTGCGCAAAGCTTTGTCGCATGTCGCATGCCACTTGTCAACTGTCTTCTATCTTTCGGTCTTCTGGTTAACGCAGGCATGGCTGCAACATACCGTTTCCTTTGCCGTTTGTGCCAAAGTGAGAAGCGGAAAAAATTTGCAAATGCAATTCATAAAGAGGGCGCGCGTTGTATCTGAAGAGCTGTTTCCGTGTTCATGTGATGCTGTGGCTTCCGGACTCGCCTTTCATTTGAATATTAAGGCGTTTTTTGGGGCACTGAGAGCTGGTGCGTCAAGTGCTAGAGGCTCCACTAGATAGACGACGAGGTGCGACTACTCTTCCACTCACCACTCTACCCTCAGTTTATTGTGACGGAGAATTTGTGTCCTTTTGGCTTACGCTTCGTCTTGTTGCGCTGCTTTTGCTGCTTATAGCCATATTTTTCTTTTTTTTTTTTTTTGAGTTCGCCTGCAGCGGCATTTGCAAGGTGTTGCTTGAAATGAGTGTTGCAAAAACACACACACTCGCTCATGGCTTGATATGTCCACGTGTATGTGTGCGTTGAATTATAAATGTAAATTTGTATGCTCGAGCTGCAAAATAGCTGCAGGCTTCATTTAAAGTCTTTGAGTGCAGCAGCAACAACCGGCCATGCAACTCTTGTGCTGTGTAGGAAGCACGACCGCCATAATTCATGCAGCAGCATTTTAGTCTTCTCTTTTCATTTTAGCCCCACTCTAGTTTTAGCTCTGAAATACTTGTATGACAAATATCGTACACTCGTACTAAAACTTCGTAATAAATTTTACGGTTCTGCTGACAAGCGATTATAGAAAGTTATTAGAGGTTTGACGCATAACCCCAACGGGTGTAACAACTGTGGTCTCGGCCTCTCGTCAAATTTCACTGGTTCTGTAACTATTGTAATGCCTATAGCTATGAGAAAAAATACTCTGAAGGAAGGAAAATGATTTCGATAAGTCACTTCTGGGAAAGCATCGGTATCTGGTGACACTTTAATGTCACTGCAAGCTCTAGAGTTCGACGCAGGAACAAATCTTAATAGTGCTGTTTGGGTTTGTGAACTGGATACATTTCGAACAGAAAAAGCTAAGCAAATATTAAAAGTAAGAAGTTGTAAGCACAGTAACTAGCTTATAAATGAACATCAATAACAAATACTGTAGTTTTCTCGGTCAAATACATTTGTTAAATCACAAACAATTGGACATTGTGAACTTTGGTGCCAGAAATGTGTTTATTTTTACTTTTGTTTTCATTAAATGTGTTTTTATCTTGATGTAACCTGTTAGTTGCAGTTTTAAATACCTTACAAAGTACAGTAATGAGAAAGATTGTGAGATTTGGTGGAGTTGATTTGTTAAAAGATTTTTAATCTGCTATCATATTATTTGAGCTTAATTGGTGTTGAAGCAGTTTCTTCTTTTTTCATCAATTACCCCTTCCTCAATAATAACTAATTCATTTTTTAAGAAATAAAGTCACGACATTTCCAAAAATAAAAAATCCACATTTCCTTTGCAAAAAATAATTTGACCACCTATTTGGTTTCAATACATTCAACAAGTAATCTATAAATACCTAAAATATGGATTCTATTTTATTTGTATACTTGTATACTTTTTAAAATGTTTGTTCCGCTTACTGGTAACGATAAATAATTATAAATGCAATTAGCTGGCAGAAATTCTTCTAATGTACTTGTATATACAAGTATATGCCTAATTTGTTTATGTTTACCTTATCTGATAACCTTGATTGATAGTTTGGTGACTACTGACTAACAGTTCGTTGACGCAGTTAAACATTAAAGCCACGACACCCACTGTTCTTTGTCTCATCCTTGCCATACATGTAAGCACCCTGTATAGGCTCTGGGTGTTGGAGTTCAATAGTCGAGGATGGCGTAGAAGATGCGACTGAAGCTGCGCCTGATAAGGCACGTGTCGTCTGCCTGATACGTAAGCGTTCGCTGTTGTTTCTTCCGCGTAGCAGTTGTAGCTGGCACAAATATTCAAAATATTTAAGCTTTTGAGCTAACAATGCAACAAACTCCACCTGCTATAAATAAAAAGGTGCAACCACTTGGAAATTGTATTTACCGCAACAAAATATTAGCACAAATCCACTTGGCTGCCGGCAACTCTTTGTGTGTTGCGGCTCTTGTTGGTGTTCAGTGTTCCCGCCTTTAAGTAACTGTACAAGTAGAGTGCACCATGAAATGTTCATTGAGTTAATGCACGGAGTCCTTTTTTATCTGCTCTGCTTTCGGGCGAATACATGAACGAACGCATAAATGAAATTTGTACCATTCGTGTTCTGCATTTAAATTTTGAGAAACAGCAGCAGCGGCAACAACAACAACAACTAAACAGGACAGAGCAGAGCAGACGCCATTGCTTTGGCTCATTTGCTGCTTATAATGTGAATTGATTTGCATAAAAGCACTGCTCGTTATACGCACATTTCGCGCCATTTTGAGCATTGGTCGAGTGCGCACTCAATCTTTTATATGTTTTGTACATTTCACGTTTTGTGTTATTGTAAGTAATTTATTGAAAATTTGCATAACCAGATAAGAAGAAGGAAGTGAAAGCAGCCCTTACCTTTTCTAACGGGGTTGCACAATTTTCAGTTGTGGCTGACTCAATTCAAGGTCCTGCATAGTTTGAATACCCGTTTTGCATATTTCAAATGTAACAGATACTCAGTCAACAATTATTTGCATTTTCATCTTGCACAAAAGGGAGCTACAACAAAATATATATGTGTATTGTTGTGTATTTTGGAAATTCTGCAGCCATTCAACTACTTAATTACAACTTGTGTACACTCCCATTTGCTATGTTGAGTGTTTCACAATACAGGGAAAAGAAGAAACAATAGGAAATATATTTTTTTTTTGATAAAGATGAACATTTTATTGGCATTTACATCGGATATATGCCTTTAAGTTTTATGCTCATAGTTAAGAAGCTTTTCGGCTTAAAATTTTTATACTCTGTACATGAAATGTACAAGAGTATATGAGGTTTGCGCGAGATGACTCCACAAAGTATATATATTCTTGATCAGCATGACGAGACCAGTCGATCTAGCCCTATCTGTCTGTCCGTCTGTCAGTCTGTCCGAATGAACACCTGGATCAGACCAGAGACTATAAGAGCTAGAGACACCAAATATTGCACAAAGATGCCTTATGTGTGTATTCTATACGAGTTTGTTTTATTTTTTTGATTTTCCCCCCCACTTCCCCCCTATGGGGGTTTTCCCGATTTTCCATTCGTATTATCGCCTATATCTCGGAGAATATAAGACCTATGGTCACCAAATTTTAGTCCCAGATGCCTTATGTGAATACGCAGAAAATGTGTATTTTGGAATTTCACCCTCTCCACCGCAAATCGTAACTCCCGTAATTCTTAGAATTTCGAACTCAAATACTTTATACTTTATATTAAATAAATGAGTACAAATAGTATACATTTCTAGATCTTCTTGGGACCGCTAGGAGTTAAACTAAATAACCAGCAAATCAAAGAATTTCCTGCTGGTGGCTTACAAGATCACATAGAATATAGGGGCGCACATAAACATCAACAGACATAGTAACATAAGTGATAATCAATTTAAAAAGAAGAAATTGTACTCTTAGCCATAGTAGGTCCTAGACTTCATTTCTTCCACTGACAACTAATGGGCTTGGTACTAACGACAAAGTTTGTTGGTATAGGGGTGGCTAGGTGTGTGCTTGCAATTAAAATGTATATAAGTAAAGCAATAGCATTTACAATATTAAATGAAAACTTCAAAAGAGTTGTATTCGACACAGCCTTTACTGCCTGCCCGTCAATCTGCCTGTCTGTTGCTTCATGTTGAAATCGAGAATCTAACGCAACACAAAAGAATTCCAATCAAACCTGTAATAAACAAGTAAAAAAACTAAAGTCGGGTGTCCCGACTTTGAAATACTCTGTACATATGTTTAAAATAATTATGCGTGTATGTGTGTGTTTGTGTGTGTCTGTGTATGCCTGTGTAAGTCTCGTGTGCCTGAGCAAAAGCAGTAACAACAACAACAGCTGCGGAAACTGCTTGGTCTTATGTACATATATGGCTATAACTTCCTGTCAAATCGGCCTATCATTATGAGTTTGCGGGGGTTGTACTGGCGAAAATTTGTTTCGCTAATAACTTTTCTTAGAATAGACCAAATTTAATAACATTCTGACGGACGAACGGACATGTCTAGATCGATTTCTCTCGTCATGCTGATTCAAAATATATATATACTTTATGGGGTCGAAGATGCTTCCTTCTGCCTGTTACATACTTTGCACAAACCTTATATACCCTTTTTACCCTACGGGTACAGGGTATACAAATGAGACAGTGCTGGCGTTGCTGTTGTTATGAGCAGCTGCTACTTTGTGCTACAATAATACAGACAATAACAAAGGCTTCATAACAATCATACATCTTCACATACAGACACAGAAGCTTACATACTTACATACAATCTTGTGTATGCCACAGCCATATCCACTTGTCGACTACAATATATAGGGCGGTCGTATGGAAGTAAGTAAATATTATTTGGTTCTTTATTACTACTTGGAAAATGTAAAATCGAAATTGGGCAATACAAGTATATTTCATCCATTCCTGCTACTGCTGAAAGGTCCAAAGGCATACACTATTTATGGCATTCTTTGTTGTTCGGTGCTTGTATTACTTTAATTAATGGGAGCCACGCGGTGCGCAATACTCTTTTGGGTCGCCCACGTTGTGTATGTGCAATGATTTTAATATACACTTTATTAAAAGAACATTTACAGTTTCCTGCGCGTTTGTCAATTATTTTGCAAGTCACGTTTTGGCGGCTTTATAAATGTGCAAAATAAATATGTTTGTGCTGTTTTATGTACATGCATATACATGTACATAGTCCTACCTACTTACTGCACATGGGCAAGTGTGTGTGTGTGACGTGACGCATTTATGCCATTTTACCTTTATTGCGAAGCAGCAACGACACGAAATTAATATTCCTGCCTTTATACTACAACTACCGCTCTGGGTGTTTGTGTATGCACAGCAAATTGAGAAATATATTGATCTCATATCATAAATAATGGCGCACAAATTGGTTAAATTATGCACATAGAACTTTTGTTGTAACGAGATAACAAACAATTTTAATTTGTAACTATGCATTGAGAGAATACAGCGAGATATGCTCAAGTGAAATTCAGTTATAACAAGGAGTTACGCCAAGAAAGCCTAAAAATTACCGATAAATTACTTTGGGGTTAAATAAGGAAACAGTAGTTGCTTATTGTTACCAAAATTGCCGATAAATTACTTTTTTCCAATTAGCATGTTGCTGAGTCATATAAAGTATATAAATGTATTTTCTAAGAATGAAGAAAGTAGCTTATTGTTTGTTTCTTGGTTATTCGTAGTTAAATTAAACATGGTGCTTTGCCTCTTCAAAACTCGCAAAAAAACAATAATTACTCATTTAAATGTCCTTAGTTTTCTGGTTTATACTTACGCTCATAAGTATTTACAATATGAAGCGGGTACATTTTAATTGCTCCCAGAACCAATTGCTTAAGATTGCGGGATAGCATAAAAAAGGATGAACTAACACGCACCTAGAAATCTAAGCAAACATTGGCATAGATACATACATATTTAAATACTCATGCATGAAACCCTCTGAGACTCTTAAACAAATCACCATAAATGGCAGTCTATGTAGTAGCGTAGGCACCAGCACTTTTTTCTTAGTGTATGCATTTAATAACATTTTAAAAGTGGAGTAAGTAAGTTACTATTTATTCATTTATTTACAGCAATAAGTCAAAATAGTTTGACATCGCACACTTTTTGCTTGAATTTGCTCTACTACCAAAAAATTTATTATAAATTCAAATAAATAGTTATTGAAAATGAAATTCCTTCATACGAGTATATAGTTTCCCATCTTTCCACACAAAATGTATGTATATTAGAGGATTATATGATGATATGCCACATGCTACACCTTTCCCTACATGGTGCACGCATTTTGCATTAGGTCCTAACGCAAGATATGGAGGTATTCAAAATAGACCTTTATTTGGTAAATTTATAGATATCTCTTTTTCATAAAATGTATATATAATTTATTAAACCAGTGTAAGTTATTCAACGACCCGATAGGCCGATACTCAAAGCGATAATTGATGAGCTGTATCGATCGTATCGACGTTCTTGTTTAATAACCTTAACTCACATTATGAAATACAATTACTTTGTTTGCATTAAATACTTAAATATACTTTAAATATAATATAATATAAATACTCTGTTGTCATCTGACGCCGCCATCCGTGTTTTAAATATGCCGAATATTTACACCAGTATTCTGCTTATCAGAATATAATTTTTTACAAAACTTCGTTTCAATTCCATTTTTTTATATCGATTTTGTATATTATTCAAAGTTGGAGTTAGGTTCACTTTTCCATCAGCGTTCAATGCCAAAAATAGTAGGAAAGCAGCTATTTTATGGCAGTCAACAATAAACAATTAACGTGGTGACAGGTCACGTCACCTGGCAGCGTTGTTAGGACTTAAATAACCAATACAATGGCCCCTCTTAAATTTTTTCTTGATGCAGGACCCTCTCCGACAACAATAAGTTGTACCACTAGTAAATTCAGAGCCGGCCAAGCAGCAGCGGTGTTTGTTCTATTTTGCTGTTCATTTGATGCGTGTTTATTTTGTCATGCGATACATGTATTTGGGAGCTATTCCGGCCTGGACACGTTTTGTTGTGCCTTGTTTACACGCGATGTCGGGCCCAAAATCAATTGATGAGAATGCGAATTTCATATACCAATTATATCGCTTAAATGGCGCATCGCAGCTATAGAAAATGTGACCAACATGTGACCAAGAAATTCAATATATTTGACGTCTATCGAGCCTTGTTCCATTCGTTCATTGCACTTCAGTTAGTACGTACTTTCCGTACATTTTCTATGAAAATAAGTGCTTGGCAAAATGGCGCACTGCCATCCAGCTTTACCTGCAATTTATGCGTCATTATAAAGTCCCCTTTCCGCCAGTTAAGCTTCGTGATATGAAATATGAGCGCACATGCTAACAATAAGTGGAGGAATATTAAGGCTGTATAGCGCCAACGCCGCAGCAGCGATTTGTTGCTGTTGCTTGGTCGTTAATTGAAAATTATGTTTATGAGCATTCAAGGCAATTGTTAATGGTAATAAAATAAATTTGTTGGCCTGGGCGGCAAACCGAAAGAAATAAATCTTTTTTTATTATTAACTTTGCGTGTGTTTGGTTATCGGTGTTCGGTGACAGAGAACAAGAAAAACCATACCGAACAAGTCTTAATTGAATGCAGTTGCTGTCAGATTCCATGTGTAGGTGCTGTGTCAAACAAAAAACACACACAGTGACATGCCACCCAGTGCTCTTCCCATCGGAGCAATGTGTCAATGCATATTTAACTTGCTTTTAAAAGCTCTGCAGCTGATTGAGCCCATTGCAGGCGTCGAATCGGATCGGATCGGATCGCCTCGACTCCAGCAGCGCTCTCATGTAATTGATTGTCACACGCCGCAGCAATTAAAGTGTCAGTTGGACTGACACGTATTTCATTTTTTGTGGCCTCGAATGGTTGGAAGGTACCGCCGACTTGCAGCTCCCAACTTTCGGACTAAATTGAAAATGAACTGCCCATTTTGATAGGCGAATAATTGGCGTTTATTTGGCTTACAAATGCCAGCTTTATGCCACACAGATGCTTAGCGTTTGTGGTCACATAAGGGGTGCAGGAGTACACGGGCAAGAAGGACCCTTACCAACCACTTGACTAAAACAACACGAACAACGATTGTAGAAAAGGCGGCAACAGTAGCTGGAACTACAAAGTAAATGCTATTACAATTTAAATTTTTCTAGCTAACCAGGCGAAAAAAGGCCACTCGAATGTATACGTTTCGGGAACCTTTTGCTGCTTTCATTCATACTTCAATTAGTTTGTGGGATTGACTTACGAGGTTCGTTGCAAAATTCTTTTGTAGACCTATAATTCCATATTTTTCAATTAAAAACAGAACTTGTTATTATAATAAGTAAATAGTATTCAAATAGACGTTTGGTTTAAAAACTATAAGTGCAGTTTTTCCTATTATTTTTAAGGATGCATTTCCTCGGACTGGTTTAAAATTATGCACAATATTTCTTAATTCTATTGATATTAACAATATTAATTAACAGAGATAAGTTGTGAATAAGTATGCTGTCATTTCTTTGTTAACATTTTTCATAGTTTTTTCAATTACTTTAAATATATTTTACAATCTTTGAAATATTTTAAAAAGTAATTACTATTAAAACTGAATGCTCATGCTTCTTATATCATCATACTTATAAAAAAAATATATATTCTTCACAAAGAGCTTCATAGATTAAAGCTTAGCTGCAAAACCCCCCAGACCTATCATGTTATCATCGGGAAAACAAGCATTTCAATTCATGCTGGAGCTTGTGAGTGGAGTATATCCATCCTGTTCTATACTACAAGTATGTATAGTATAGTATATTAAGTAATGTAAGAACGTTGAAAACTGTGACTGAAAACAAAAAACCGAAAAAAGACGAAAACCAACGCTTCTATATTATTTCTAATACATAATTAGGGTTACAAGCATGCTCTAGAGCTTGGCGTCTAGAACCTACTGTTTTGCCATTTTACTTTGTACCAAATAATCTCTTTATATCCATTGCCTATGTTATGTCTCCATATGTGAATGATATTTAGGACGAAGGCAATCCCATTTCACCTTGTTGCCGCTTGCATTATGCCCGACCACATTGTCATTTCTATACCGCACTTGGAACTCAGCGAGGCAGGTCCAACTGGTTTGTTTTTGTTTTCGTTGGAATTGTTAAAAAGTTAGGTTTAAGCAGCATTGGGTGGGCACTGGCTAGTGGACAGAGAAACGGCTTTTGAGGGAACATTGTTATTTTTGCAACTGGCTCTGCTCATTTGCTTTGTGGCGCTTTATTTTATTTTCCCTTTCTGTGTGGCGCTTGGCATGTAAATTGAATTGAAAGTGGATATTATTGCGCTGGTGCTTTCCGGTTCTGTTCTGCTGTGTGTTGTATGCTTTTGTTTTTTTTATTTAGTGGCAAAGTGAAATGTAAATGCTGCATAAATGCGCTCCATGGCTGTTTAGCTCGGGCCTTAAAGTGTTGTTCGGCCAAATTTAAGCAAACTGGCAAACAAACGAGGGCAAAAAGTCGCAGCATCATGCCAAACGCACTTAATGCGCCGTAATGCTGGACAAGTTGTTAGGATTGCTGTTGTTGCTGTTGCTATTGCTGCTCGGCTCCGGTTTCGCTTGCTGCCTGCAGCAAAGGATCAGATCATTCATCAAATCCAACCCCGGCTCCAACCCCTGGTAGAAACTGCCATCAAACATAATAATCAAACATCAGCAACATAACAAACGACCCAAGCGACGGCACATGAACCGTTGTCGACCCAAACTGTGGGTGACGCACCTACTCAGCAGTCGGTGCGGTAGAAAGGCGGGTAGGGAGAGGTCCAAGGACTTTCTCAGCGTTTTCCACACTTTACACTTTACTTTTACTTGGCCGGGGCAATTTCGTTCTGTGCTTCATATTTTTCACACCACGCACGCGTCCGCTCTCCGTCCCAGACTCAGATGCACGCCCCAATCCAGGACTGAGACTCGTTGCCGGTTGGGCCCGGTCCAATGACCTACCCACACGTATTGCGAACGTCGTGCCGCGCAGCCCAGAAAATGTTTTCACTCAAAAGCAAATGCAATAAAAAAGGCAATTTATCAGCATAAAATATTATATGGCATGCCATTGAGTTGGCTCATTTTTTCTGTAGTCGTACTATTTCGCCTTTCGCCTCTAACTGCGGCCCATTGCGCCTTTGCGAGGGCCAACATTTAAAATTTAAACCGCAAATGTTGTTGCACATTTTTGCGCCTGCTGCCTGCTTGCCTGCCATTGAGTGGCTTCCAATTGTTGCTGTCAGTCAAATTAGCGGCAGTTACAAAGCATTTGCATACTTTAAGGCCCCCCATGCTGACGCACACGCAGTCATTCGACTGTACTGTGATTTATTTACAAATGCCTTGGGCCACTTGAGCGTGCGTTGCGTTGCATACGTCCTCCTGTCCTCTTCTGCAACTCATCACCATTATCATCATCAGGCTCTTAATCCTTGTTGACATCATTTGCCGTTTGCCAGTTACTGACTGTTGATTTTTTACCCATAAAGTGGCTCTTGGGTTGGTGGGTGCGGATTTGTTTACGCCGCTGAATGTTAAGGGTTATCATAGCTTTAGGACGAACTTTAAGCTGAAGAATACAGTCGCTTCAGCTATGAGTATGGCAAATACTTGTCCAAGCATTTGCAAGCCCACACAGTACAATCAAAATTGTGCATAAAAGCAACAGCCAGCACTACTTCGGCCCTCCTGGGTATTTTTCTAAAGTCCAAGGAGCCAAGGCCGACAGAGGCTGACAGAAAGGCGACCAGAGCAGCTTGGCAACTGACAATACAATATGGGACAGCGTTGTGTGCAGTTATTGCGATAGTAATCGCAAAATGGGACACAAAACACGACACTTTGGATATACGCCAAGAAGTAGGCAACAGAGGCAAAATGGACATTGATGCAATATGCTTTAAGCTGAGTCCAAGATTCTGGGCATGTCGCAGCCACCCAAGTTTGGGCCAGAGAAGGACTCTGCTTCTGGCCGCCCTCCAACTTTTGCGTGTGTCCAATTCGTGCAGTAAACTTTTCAAAATTCTGACTGCGTGCGCTGCCCGCCCACTACTCCTATTACCTATCCACACATACATGCCTTATGATTGCCTCCCTTGGTCGGTGGCCCGTTTAGTAAGCCCAAAAAAAATAGAAAGAAAGGGGAAATGCGAACTTCTGCCCAAAAATACTTTAACATTTTTTGCACTCGCTCGCCTTTTTGCGGTGCTTTCATCTCTTTTGCTTTCGGCCGCTGCCGCTCTTCTTGCGAAAAGTAGCTAATTTAATAAGAAATTTTCGCAAAACTACACGAAAAAGGCTTAAGTTCTACATGAGTAAAGTTATAGAAAAGTTGAAGTTGCCAAATCTAATTTGCTGAGAAATGCTGCACGGACTGCTAGCAGCTCAACAGCAGAAACAACAACTGCGAAGCAAATAGCAACAACTACTGCCAGCGTACTATGGGCCTTGGATACTTTGACTTCGGGGGTAACAGCAGCTGCAATAACAACAACGGCCTCATCTTACGAAGCTATTTGCTTGGATTTTCTTTGCGCTCGGAGCTCACTAGCCGGACTTTGCAGCTTTCACCAGGATGGGTGCTGTGTCTAGGTTTGTGTGTGTATGTGTGTGTGTGAGTAATCTTCAAGTTTTATGTATGTGAAATTTTATTAAAACAAATAATACAAGTAAGTTAGCATGCGTTTATGGGTTTGTTTGTTCAATGCTATGACCTTATATAATGAAGTTTTTTACTCTTCTGGGCTGCTTAGCTAAAGGAATGAGAGATTTGTAGGATGGTTATCTTTGTGGACAGTATGCAGATGGTTTTAGCTTTACGGCTACTAGAAAAGCTTTGCGCTCATCACAATAAAATGTTGTGCGCCTACGTAGTAAGAGGAAGTAAGTGATGAGCTTAAATAAAAATAAATGTCTTTTTTCTGCACTATATGTGTATGAGTAACATATTGTGAAAGCCTTATCGTGATTACAATTTAAGTAATTGATAGGTAATTTTGTAACAGCGTTCTGTGTGTACTTTTGAAGTAAATAAATAACAAGAAAGGAATGCTAAATTCGAGCCTGCTCAACTCTTAAATACCCTGACCACCCCACCAAAACAAAAAGCAAGTAAAAAAGACAAAGTCGGGTGTCCCGACGTTGAAATACTCTGTACATACGTTTACAATAATTTAAGAAATTAAAAAAAGAAAGAGAATTAAACAAAAATTTTGGTCGATTTTACCTCTTTTGGTATTCGAACTCACGTAAAGGGTGTATAATTGCACATATACAAAGCAATTGCGTCTATGTGAGTGTATGTAGGTATATTCTCGTATATTCGTGTCTGTGTAAGCATGTTCGCAGTCAACCAAACAGCAACATCAACAACAGCCGCGGGCAGCGCTTGAGTAGCGCTGCAGCAGCAAATATATACCATAATAATAATAATAATAATATAAGATAAAACTTGGCATACGGACACAGAATTACTATCTGCGGGTATTTCCCGAATTTGAGTTCGAAATTCCAAGAATTACGGAGTTAGAGAAAATCGATTTGCATGGGATAAGGGGGAGGTAGGTAAATTCCAAAATTCCCATTTTCTGCGTATTCACATAAGGCATCTTGGACTAAAATTTGGTGTTCCTAGGTCTTATAGTCTCCGAGATATAGGCGATTATACGAATGGAAAATTGTGAAAACCCCCATAGGGTGGAAATGGGGGGGGGGGGGGGGGGGGTAAATCAAAAAAATAAAACAAACTTGCACAGAATACACACATAACGCATCTTTGATGTCTCTAGCTCTTATAGTATCTGGTCTGATCCAGGTGTTCATACGGACAGACTGACAGACGGACAGACGGACATGGCTATATCGACTCGGCTTGTCACCCTGATCAAGAATATATATACTTTGTGGGGTCTGCCAGGCCTCCTTCTGTGTGTTCCATGTACCTTGTACCCTTTGGGTACTATATTAATTAAATTATTTAATTAAATTAAATGCAGTTTCAACAGCATACATTTAATTCAGAATCGTGTCTGCGTGTTTATATGCGTCTATGTATGCAGCACAAAGTTGAACCAAAGCAGCAACAACATCAACAGCTGCGGGCAGCGCTGCCGGCAGAACTGCAGCGATTTTATTTATGGCTATAACTTTCTTCAGAATTGACCTTTCATGATGAAACTTGGCAGACACATAATCAATAACGGGATGTAGCTACCTAACTTTAGTTCGAAATTCCAAAAACTACGGGAGTTATGGAAAAAACACGAATTGCGGGGGAATGGGGGGGTGTATCAGAATAAAAAATTAACTTGACCTGCCTAGGGCTTATGGAAATCTGGATACCGAGGTTGGTTATTCTAGCTCTTGTACCTTCTGAGATCCTTGCGCTCATACAGATGGAAGGACGGGCGGACGGACATGGCTATATTGACTCGGCTTGTCACCCTGGTCAAGAATATATATATTTTGTGGGGTCTGCCACGCCTCCTTCTGTGTGTTACTTACATTCGCACAAAACTAGTATAGCATTTCACCCTTTGGGTACAGGCTATAAAAAGCAGAAATATTTTTAATGGGCCACTTTACTGTAGAGATAACTTCAGATTTGATTAAAGTGCGAAAAATGAAGATAATATATTTTTTCAACATACTACTTGTATGTATTTAAGTTTTATTTCCTTTGCTTTTCCTTTTATATATATTTTCATTTTTCCCCTCTTCACCTTTTAGAAAGCCTTGCCAGCGCCCAAATTCAAATGTCATCGATTGTCGTGATTTATTAGCACCAGAATGACGATAAATCTTATACGCTAGCATTTAAACATTTTAAAGGTCATCAATCACCAAAGGAGAAACAACGACTAAAAACAGCTGCATGTCTAAAAGCTATAAAAGCCTTTTTTAAACAGCATATGCATTGCAATTTCATAAAATTAGACATTAAACTATTTGGGAACCACTCACAGCTTCCGAAGAATTCTGTTCTGTACGCTAGCTGTTTGAACATAAATTCCGGTGAAATAAACAAAGCAGTTGCCGGCAAAATATGCTAATAATTTTGCATACCATGCCACACCCACACATACACAACAGAAGACTGAAACGCCTTAACACACGCATACACGTACACACACATTGCTGCGTGCGCAATACAATTGTTTGGTCTAGTTTTCGTGCCACTGCTAATGCAAAGGTGTTTGTGGCAATTAAATAATATTGCTGTTCGTGCGGACTTATTATGCGTTCGCTCCCACACACGAATACACATCAAGAAAAATAATATAAACAACATGGCGGAAGAGAGGTGCCGCTAATATTTAAAAAAATTTAATACTGAAAATGACTGAGTCTTAATTTTGAATATATTTTAAGAGAGTGTTGCGACGAGAAAATTTCTTATCGACTAAGAACACTTTTCGCATATATAATAATACAATGCTTACGGAACCTGTTAGGATTTGGCAGACCCCACAAAGTGTATATATTCTTGATCAGCTTGACAAGACGAGTCGATCTATATGTGTCTGTTTGTCCGTCTGTGCGTATGAACACCTGGATCTCAGAGACTATAAGAGCTAGAGACACCAAATGTTGCACAAAGATGTCTTGTGTGTGTACGCTGTGCTAGTTTTTTTTTATTTTTTTGATTTTCCCTCCCACTTCCCCCCTATGAAAGTTTTCCCGATTTTCCATTCGTATAATCATCTATGTCTCGGAGACTTATGCCTTATATGAATACGCAGAAAATGTGTATTTTGAAATAATTGTAATTTTGAAAATAAATTTCCCTCTAGAAAAAGCTCAATCTGATGACAAATCCATTGTGACTATCGAAAATAAATACGCATCGAATTCGTCTTACACTATGAACACCTATCGGGGCACCCGACTTTAGCTTCTCCCCTTGTTTAATTTGATAATAAAGATGCAGCTTTGTCATACAAGGAGACACTTGTTGACAAATGTTGAGTTAGAGTGAGGGGCATAATTATAAGTTAACTTCTTTCTATCGTAATGTATGTATACAAGTAGTATATCAATGGTTATTTGTTCAAATCAATCTCATCATATTGATTGCATTAGTGTTGTACTAGGAATGAGGACTATGTAATATATAAATGTACGTTATATATGTATAAAATATTGCCTTGTCTTATTAACTGACGGATTGTCTAATTGGTAATCAACGCACAGCCCAAAAGTTAAAAGCTAGGATATAGTAATTTATGATGCATGCAAACACAATTAGAGGATTCTTGATATTGTATTATTAGTTGATTTATTTGCGTATTTATGAAAAACAAGAAAGGAATGCTAAAGTCGGGCAGGCTCAACTCTTAAATACCCTGTGCCACCCCACAATAAAGAAATTAAATGAATTTAATTGATTTAATTAAATTAATATAAAATAACTAAATTAAATATAAAATATTCCATACATGCTTACATACATTTACATCAGAATCGTGCCTATGCGTGTTTGTGTACTTGTATGTACATATGTATGTGTGCATTGGGCCTGGTTATATGGCTATAACTTTCTTTCTGATCCACCTATCATAATGAAACTGGTATACGGATATATAATTACTAACTGGATGTGTCTACCAAATTTTAGTTCAAAATTCCAAGAATTACGGGAGTTATAGAAAATCTTGAATAGGGGGGAGTGGGGGGTTGCATCGGGAAAGATTCTCCTTTCTCGGGAAAGATTCTCTTATTCTAGCTCTTATACTTTCTGAGATCTGTCAGACGGACAGACAGACGGACATGGTTATATCGACTCGGCTTGTCAGGCTGATCAAGAATATATATACTTTGTGGGGCTTACCACGCCTCCTTCTGTGTGTTCCATGTACACTCGCACAAAACTAATATACCCTTGTACCCTTTGAGTACAGGGTATAATAAGGGAATGGTGCGAAAGTTTGTCACAGTACTAAATGTTTGAATATCTACAATAGTAGGATATTTACTTTTCAATAAGTCTCACAAAGACAAAAATTCTTCGTAAAAAATATCTCTTTGATAACGATATATAGCCTTGATTTTATTATTTTGCTGTTTGCATTTCAAATTTGTCAAACATGCACAGCTCCGATGTCAATGTTTGCTCAAAATGCTGTTAAGTGCGTAATGGATTTTATAAACTTATTCCACCTGCTATCGGCTGATCCTTTCTAGCCTTTTGACTGGAATTGAAGTAGTAGTAACAAAATGCACTCGAAGAAAATTACTGAATATGCCAATTACGTTGTGAGTCGATCGCTTGTTATGTAATTTCTGGAACGGCTCTCCTGCAAATCGGCCCTCGAAACTTTGAGCAATTTTTGTTCACAAACTACAGAAGCATTTCATTAAATGCTTATGCCAACTGGGTGTTTCGTCTGGTATACTTTTTCTGCTTGCCTGCGTGTAGTCAAAAAATCGTGCTGCGCTAAAACCCAGTAGCTCACTGTTTTTGAAATCGATTCTGGGAAACTTTCATGCCAGCTCTTGCCATAGTTGTGAGCATACAAACAAAAATTCGTTTAAAAATTCAAATTCTACTCGAAAAGCGAAACTCAAGCGATACCACTGCATCCCCACCCCTCTCAGCACAGAGTAGCCTTTGTGTCCAATGCAAACAAGCGTTAGGTGAGGAATGCGCATATGTACTTGTATTGTGTATGCATACCAGTTTCAATTTGCCAACCAAGCAACAAGGAGCAATGGCAATCCAATCAATGATTTCCAACTAATTGCCAGGTGAAGAGAAGCGCAACAAATTGATGCAAAAATATTTCGGTCTCTGTGCTTTTCAGGCGCCAAAGCAACCAGCCAGATCTCCCTTATCACTTGCCATACCTATTAACCTATAGCGTCCCTACGACAATCCCGTTCCACTCATACATACACACACAGACACATACAGACTTTGCAGAACAAGCAAATAAGCAGCAATAAAAAATTGTCTGCCACATCGTGAAGCAGATGAATGAACAGCAATTCACAAAGTAAAACAAAACACAACCTTGTACTCCTTATGCGCCACACACACACACATATACTTCACACACACACACACACAAACTGACTAGCACTCACTTACTCACACCAAAGCCAAGGAAAACAATGCAATTTTTACTGTTTTAGTGAAAATTCCACTTTGCGCTGGCATGCGGCGGCAGCGCGTTAATCCCGGCCGGAGGCTGAGAAATAGAGAACCAGACAGGGCAGATGGTCGGACAACTCGAATAGACATAATGAAGTCCAGTGCCCAGTGGAGCTGAGCACGGCTTCGAAAGTTGCTTAAACAAAAGAAAAATGCACAAAATCAAGTCAAAGCGCGAAGCGCGCAAAAAATGTTTGAAATTGAGTTTGAAAATAAATTAAATTATCACAAAGACTGCGCCATATAAGTAGTGCGGATTGAGATAGAGATTGAGCGCTGAACTGACTGGCAGTGGTGGGGCAAAGCGATGCGAGTGATGTTTTCAAATGAATTTATTTCAACTTAAACGCCAATTTCACAAAAGGCAGCACAACTTTCGACATGCTAACAACTTTGATTGTCTCTCTGTCTGCCTAAGTGAATTGGCCATTTTGCACGTGGCCTTCCTATGGACACCCTATATATAGTTCGAAGAAATTAAAATTTTACTTTTAAATTAGTTCTGTCAAGTCGCGCTTTGCCCAGGCTGCCAAAAGTTTACTCATACATCGAGATTAGTGCGATTAATGATCGGACCGCAGGTTCAAATTGTGCTCATTAGGCCGACGAACTCTTATTATGCTTCCCAATTCTATTACCGCAAATTAAGGAAATTGCTTACATGAAATGCTTCCGCCTGTGTTTGTACCTGCCATACAAAATAATTGCCAAAGTGCGTAAATTTTATGTTAATCGTTCTATGTATATGTATGTGTACATACCTATAAATGGTTGGCACTTACTAATGCAAGCTATTTAAGTGTAGAATTAAATTTTATTTGTCAGATGTTGATTGTGTGTAGATGGGGGCCCGGACTCTCCTTGCGCACTTTTATTTATGGTGCGGCAGCAGCTTCGGCGACGGGGCAATGGGGTGAGGCAAGAGATACGGCAACGTGACTTGCAAAATGAATGCGTGTTCAAGTTATGCTGGAAAAATGATAACGTAAATATGGCCCATCTTGATACCTTGCTCAAAAAAAGGCATTACAGTTTGCCACCAAAATAGTTGAAACTCCAATGTGCTGCATTTTCGGCACCCAATAGTGAACATGGATTTAATACATATTGTACCAGAAATGGCAGTAAAAAGGTTGCTAAAACTTAACATTTCCACTAAGGAATTGTTTCAAACCACTAAATTAATTTAATACAAATATCCAAATATCTACAAGCTTACACTATTAACAAATTCTTTACATGTGAAAAAATGTATTTAATTTGACAAAAGTGTCTACCAACTAATTATACTTTGTACATAAATGTACAGAAGTATATTAGGTTTGCGGGAGCTGAAAAATGTAACAGGCAGAAGGAGGCGTGGCAGACCCCACAAAGTATATATATTCTTGATCAGCATGACGAGACGAGTCGATCTAGCCCTGTCTGTCTGTCTGTCTGTCTGTCCGTCTGTCCGTCCGTATGAACACCTGGATCTCAAAGACTATAAGAGATACAAGTAGAGACACCAAATTTTGCACAAAAAGATGCGTTATGTGTGTATTCTATATGAGTTTGTTTTATTTTTTTGATTTCCCCCCGCCCCACACTTCCCCCCTATAGGGTTTTCCCGATTTTCCATTCGTATAATTGCCTTTATCTCGGAGACTTTAAGATCTGGGAACACCAAATTTTAGTCCCAGATGCCTTATATGAATACGCAGAAAATGTATATTTTGGAATTTCCCTCCCTCCCCCCTCTCCCCAGCAAATGCGATTTTCTCTAACTCCCGTAATTCTTGGAATTTCGAACTAAAATTTTGCAAATTTTTTTGGTTATTATGTGTCCGTATGCCAAGTTTCACTATGATAGACCGATTTAACGAAAAGTTATAGCCATAAATATATTTGCTGCTGCAGCGCTGCTCAAGCGCTGCCCGCGGCTGTTGTTGATGTTGCTGTTTGGTTGACTGCGAAAATGCTTACACAGACACGAATAGATGCGCGAATACCGAGAGAGGTAAAATCGATCAAATTTTTTTTTATTTTCGAATCGAAAGACAGACGGATAGACGGTCAGACGGACAGACAGACGGACATGGCTATATTAACCCGTCTTGTCATCCTGATCAAAAATATATATACTTTGTGGGGTCTGCCACGCCTCTTTCTGCCTGTTACATACATTCGCACAAATCTAGTATACCCTTTCGCCCTTTAATTTAATTAATTTAATTTCTTTTTTGTGGGGTGGAGTTGAGCCTGCTCGACTTTAGCATTCCTTTCTTGTTTTTATTTTCTATAATTATTGTAAACATATGTACAGAGTATTTCAACGTCGGGACACCCGACTTTGGCTTTTTTACTTGTTTTTATACTCAACTGATCTGTCAGTTAATTTTCTTACGCCCAAGAAAAGTTCGTATTCAATTTAAGTAGGCAACAGTAGATTTTATTACCATCTTAGTGTCACCAGGTGATGATGGCCTGGATAATTACATCTTCAAGGCGATGCCAGCCAAGGCAGTGTTGTTCTTGGTGCTTGTGTTCAACGCAGTACTGAGACTGGGACATATTCCAGCCCACTGGAAGAAAGCGAGGATTTGTATAATCCATAAGACTGGCAAAAGCCCTTCTTTCATGGACTCATACAGACCAATCAGCTTACTGCCCACAATAGCCAAACTTTTCGAGCGGTGCCTGCTGAAACGACTTTTGTCCTTAAATGAAGTGACAAATAAAATCCCTCCCTTTCAATTTGGGAAAATCCCACGGAACACCAGAACAATTGAGTAGGGTAGTAAATTTCATCGTTGAGTAAAATTAAAGTTTTATTAAAATGAAAAAAAAAAAAAACATCTTAGTGACCTTCCCAAATTATTACGCAAGTGGCGAAGTCCACGATTCACATCCAGCGGCGAAAACCCTTTTGCGAGTAGCGCATTCTCGAAACGTCTTTACACAATTCGTGCGAAATAAATTTCAAAAAAGTGCAACTCATGTTCATTTGTCTCCCTGATCTGCCTGCGACCCATCACAGGCAGCCTTCTAGTTTAACCTTGAACGCTTCGTTAGCCACGTTTACGGCTGCCTGGCTAGGGCGTGTTAGAACAAGCATTCGACAGTCGGTAGTCGACTATCAAACACGGAAAGTCACACTATATACCTACAAGTATGTGAACATAGTATATCTCGTATTTAGTGTCATACGCATTGCAAAGGAATTTCCACACTGGCGCATTTTTGCTGCACGCAGATGAGTAAATCAGCGCTGCAAATAGCAATTTAACTCCTATGAGTTAAACATAGGAGCATAAAATACTTCATACGTGGGGAAATGCGCAGGAAACGCTGAAAATTCATTAAAACTTTTGCAATTATGAGAGTAGCGAACATGAAGCTGCAGTTGTAAAATCGTTAATTATTTTCGCTGCCGTTTTGTAACTTGCAAAAAATCCCGTGCCACCGGAGAACGTATTAAGTTTTTACCTCTACAGTACCTTCGAAATTAATTACGTGGCCATTACATTGACAATATTAGCTCTCGAAATGTCGCCCCCAAGTCATCAATATGCACAATTAGTGCAATGATTACCTTGCCAAGGTTATATTGATACTCGATTGTGGCACAATTATCGGCATTAAGCTCATTATGATAAGTTACCTGTTGTTCCTTTTTCTGCAGCTTGTGAGATGAAGAGGACAAAATACACACACAATTCATAAATATGCAATGCAATTTAGGCACCGGCCGAGACAAACTCAATTTGTTGTCATTAAGTTAATGAAGTTTGATGTCTGTTGCGTTGGACTAATCTTTAAATTTGTCAACGTCGTTTTGTCTTCTGTAGCCACAGTCCAGGTACTCGCAGCTTCGTAGCCTTGTCGCCGTTGTCATCCTTGTCGTCAAGTTAAAGGCATGTCCAGTGGCCATTGCCCTGATTGAATTTCATCCGACAATCAAATGCCGTTGCGGCAGAAGCTGTAGCAGAAGCAGAAAGACAACAGCCATGGCGAAATCGTAAATTAGTCTCGGCAATTATGTTTACCTTCATCTAATTAGCTTAATTGAAATTGGACAAAAGCCATCACGTACAAATAACGATGCCCACGCACACATTCGACCAAAGAAGGCGGTAACACCGAGTGGGGAATTCTCAATGCACTCTCTGTCGCTCTTCCCCTAATCGCATTGACAATTGTTGAGCGCTGCCTGCCGCTTTCTCCGACTATGGACAACGATTATACCGGTTTTAGGCATTTACCATTATCTGAATGCTGCTGAGGTTTCCATGGCAGATTTGCATACATCGGTATTTGTGGGATATCGCTTAGAAGCTGCATTTGCATTAAGCATAGTTAACATTGATAGTTCTCGTGATGGGGCAAAGAAGTGGTCTCGCTCTGCACACATTAGGAACTATAGTAAGTATTAACAACATTTGTCTTATCGCTCACTTTGTATGAAAGTTGAGCTATAACAATACGATTGTTTCCCATATTTCATAGACAAAATATACAGTTTTGTAATGTAGTTATAAATGATTGATTTGGCGATATTCATTTGATAATTCACCACTAATTATGAACTAGCACTTACATTGAATGTCGAATTCATTTTTGGGCCTAAAATGTCGCTTTAGCTGGACTCGATTCATATTCATTTCAGAATGTCTGTTATGTATAATCAGACCGACACAATCAACGTTTGTGGCCTGACGCACAATTTTGAGTGGCATTCCTACCACGACCTCAGAGGGACTCAGAAAGCCACACCTAATTACATACTTCAAACACTTGCCACCGCAGTGCCCAGGCCACAGGTACAGCTATGGTAACGCACCCAAAATCTCCTTGCCCTCAGTCTAGCGCACACTCCACAGGAAGCCCCTGTCCGAC
This sequence comes from Scaptodrosophila lebanonensis, assembly GCF_003285725.1. Lineage (NCBI taxonomy): Eukaryota > Metazoa > Arthropoda > Insecta > Diptera > Drosophilidae > Scaptodrosophila > Scaptodrosophila lebanonensis. Next base: position 16,843,296 of record NW_022060538.1, read on the forward strand.
TACTTGCTAGCATGGGGTTTGCCAGGTGCTCCGCTTTAATACTTACAGCACTTGTGGCTAGAGTGCACATAAACAATGCGGCAGGGCAGGCATATGCATTGCAAGAGCTGCAGATGACTAATAACCAAAACTGGGATAGAATTCCCATCAAAATATTAGCCAGCACTAGTTGTACAAGTAGTACATCTATTGCTTTATAAATTTTTTGCTAAACATTAGGCAGCTGGAAAATATGTAGCTGGTTGGGCAACACTGACGGCTACAGTAGACGGCTTTGAGGGCAATGGCGGGCACTGTACAAAGCTAAAAAACATGAGGCACTCGAACCTTCCAACCGACGCCATTTTGCAACCGCGACACTTAGCGCTGACGCGCCACATTAAACACAAACGAATGCGTTTTGGCTGCACACTCACATGCACATGGAGCGGAGTCGAGCGCGTTAGTTTCTGCTGCTAATTTCACTTGCTGCCACTCCAACCCCCCTCTCCCCAGCCAGCCCCCTCCATCTCAGGCAACTTTGTGCGCATCATCAACACAAAACTAATGCGAAAAGTTTGCGGAATTTTTACTTTTAATTGTTTGAGTGTTTGCCCGTCGACCGTTGCACAAAAGCAAAGCAAAGGACGGACAGGCGAGGCGTTTCCCAGCTTGGTGTGGGCGTGGCAGGTGGCGGCTGTGGCGCTGGGCGGTATAAGGTATGAGGTATGCGATGGCGTGGCCGCAAGCGGCACAGTTTAGTTAAAGCATAACACTGAGGCGCAGTCTGTGGCCATCAAAATACAGTCGTCGCCGTCAACGTCGCTTAAATCCTTTGCAGCCTTATCGTCTGCCTCGGGATTAAATGTTCATTTGCACTTAAAAAATTTGTGCCGGGCTTTGCTCGCGCGCTCCGACAAATTGTTTTCTTTTGTTGCGCGGCGTTTTGCAATTTGATATTTGTCTTTTTTCTCATTTTATTTTTGCAGTTTACAAAGATTTTTGGTATACCACACTTTATTGTTGTTGCTATTGCTGTTGCTGATGCTCGACTCTTTGTACACGGCTCTTCGTTTTGCGGCTTGTTTGTTTGTTGGTTTATTTACTTGTTTCTGTTATCGTTGAAGCCACATGTTTTATTTATCTGTTTCTCATCTTTTTGAAAATTTAAATAAAAATTGTCTGCTACAGAAACACCCCTCTCCCGCTGCTCGTGTCATGCGCATAATTGTAATATCTTTCTCAATCTACCTGCCGGCTGCTTTTGAGCCATGAAGCCGCTTTAATTGCATTGCCTTTGTTGCAGTTGCTTTTTTATACCCCTTTCATTTCCGGTTTGTGTATGTTTCATTAACACATATGCCCTACCAGTGCATGAGGGAAAAAATGCGTAACGTGTTGCGGCACTTAATTTATATACATTTAATTAGTTCTGTCATGTGGCAGTGAGAGGACGTTTTTTTTTTCAGCAATGTATGAACCAGCACAAGCAGATACATGGGTATTACGGGGCAAAGGGGGTTTTTGGCTACTCAAAGCTGTGCAAATAAGTTTCAGTTTCAGTTGCAAGTGTTTCGCACTTTTTTGAAAATTGTCATATATACAGAATTACAAAAATACTTACATTCATATCCGTGTACAAATATAAATATCAGCTGTGCTTTACTCTGTTGTTCAATTGGTGTGCAAAGCTGTGAAAAAATGAGCTCATCTCTTGACTTTTTTTAAGTCGTTTATTACCAATAGATAGGAGAGTCCGTATAATCAAAAAAAATTGCAATCCGCCATACCTTTATAAACTATGTATTTAAGTTTTCGTTTTGAAACTGAAGCGACATAAAAATGTAACTGAGCTGGGTGTTGGGTTTTATCACCCCAAATCGAGCTCAGGATTAGGCAACATAAAAAGTAATGTATAGGAATACGTTGACCCATGATTGACGTAGAGTAGCAATCCGGGCGGCAAATTAGTTGTCAATTCTACCCTATACTCGAAATGAGAAGGGTCTAAACGTGTAATATTGTAACGAGGCCCAGGAGACCGTCCCAGGTTGTCGTCTCAAAGTACTAATTGTACAAGTTAGAGTATTAGCAAGTGTAGAAGAAATAGCAGTTTTAAGCGTAGGACAAGTGATACTAAAAAAATTAGTTAAGGTTTGAAAGGCGGAGCAATGAGGCCAATTAAGGCCATATTGAAAAATTATTTAGGGGGGTCCATTGGGGGTGTCCAATAAATTACGGCACACTCCAGCCGGCGAGAATACCCAAGCCAGAGTATCGTTAAACTAAAGATTTGTCGTAAAATGTAGAAATGTTATTTATGAGATTTTTACAGTACCCCATCATAACCAAAATTTAATCCCAATGCAGCGATTAGTAAATACTATTAATTTTAGTAAAGGGTATACCAGAGTTGAACTGGTGCTGCTTCAGCATAATACTCTGCTTTTCATGCGTGACAGATGTTTAATTAAAAGTTTAAAAAGAACACAAAGCTACTACTCGTAAATTACGCCCGTTACCAAAAAGTACATAATTAGTTTTGCATAAAATTAACAGTGACAAAAACACATACTAAGTTTTGAAAAACAAAATTGCATGTTCCCGCTGTGTATTACACATACATCTACATTCATCATACGCAGTGTAGTACGTCGCGTTTCCTTCAGCTTTAATCTATCACGGGAGCTTTTGCAGAAAATGAAAAAAGTTGGCAAAGTCAATTTATGCTTTTGAGCTGAGGCCAAACGGCTTTTGTGAATTTAAGGGTAAGGATTTTGGCATAAAAACGAGTTACAAGGATTTCAGATGTGGCATTTTGTATAAGCTGCTTGCTGAATAGATCATTATTAAAACAAACTTCGTTAAGTTGAAATTAAAATCCGTGTTTATGCAGTCTCTAATACAATTTAGGTATTCACATAGTATTTTTGTAACCGTTTCAAAAAATATATAAGTCATTGCTTGCGAAAAATGACCTGCTGCAAAGCCACATACACTTGTATAGCCGGTAGTCAAAAAGTAAAAGGGTATTCTAGTTTAGTGGGAATATATGTTACACACAGATGGAGGCGTGGCAGTTCCCCAAAGCATATTAAAAGGGGTCTTTTCCCTCTCTGTGAGCTGTCAGTAACAAAAGCGAAACAATGTGAAACGCATTTGAAAATATTACAAAATATGTTTGGTTCGTTTTTGAAATTGGTGTTTTCTTCTTTCTTTTCTGAACTACAAAATATGTAAGAGACTATGTGGCACTGGATTTGCTTCAAGTGACGTGACTGGCAAATAATTTTTAATTCGTTTTCTGCTCTTACTCCACAACCAAGTGCAAACTTTGCCATTATGCATGTCTGCCTCATTTGGGAGATTAAGCTTCGGCATCGGTGGTGCTCATTGCATTTATGCTGCAATATATGCATAGTTTCGAAAGCGCTACGCATTCTCGTGTAATGGAAAAGTTCGTAGCCTAACCCAGAGCCAACAAACGGCTGGGAGTCTAAATGTCCATCAGTTGCTCGTCAATTGTCGCTCAGTCAGTTAAAATATCAAAGCGAGCTAAATTATTACCGCGTAGCAGCATAAACGTAAATTGTGCAGCAAACTTTTTAATGCCAAAAGGGAGAAGGAGGCAGCCGCAGGAGGCGGGCCGAAGCCAATCCGGAGGAATCCCACTGCCGCCCGCTCGCTCGACAAATTCATTGTCGACCTTAATCTACAACCCGGGCTGCCGGACTCGCTGGGGTTAAACGCAGTTGCTTAAAGCGCAATCAAAAATTAATTGCACTTGGCATAATATCAACTTTGTTTGCTTAGTTTGCCAGTGCACGCAAATCGCTGGGGTCAAATTATGTTGTGCCAGGCGGCATGGCACTGCAAGAATAGCAGTAACAGCAAGAGAAACTGTATCTACAAGTACAGTAACTCAGTACAAGAGCAGCAACTACGTTAACTGAAACAACAGCCATTACAAACAATGTGAAATGCACTAAATTGTTGCAACTGCCATGGCAAAATGAATTTGTGTGTTTTCCGATGAGGATGTTGACGTCAAAGTTAATCTTAACGTTGAGTATTCGCAACCAAACGATAGAAGAAAAACCAATGCTGTGATCGCACACATTTAACTTGTAGATGCAAAATGTGTACTCAATATACATATATATATAGTTAATTAAAAAAGCAGAGTAGTCTTCGTAGAAGAAAGTTGTTAAATCAAAATAGTGTTCTTTCTAATATAACATGTTAAGGGATACAAAAATAATTCCCGATTTCATTCAGAAGTATGAAAAGAGCAACTGAACTACTTATTTATTAAATTGAACCTTAATGCCCAAGTGCATGTCCTGTATCTATATGTGTCTAATAGATCAAACAAAGGTGCATTACGAAAAATGAAATGAGAATATTTTATTACTTACAGATCAGCTTATGTTTGACATTTGGTCTTTATAAATATTAGAGGTGGATTCAACCTTTGACATATCAATAAGTATTCATGCAGTTATGCATATTTTAGCCATTTAAGTCAGATTTTAATAATTGATAATTATATGTATCCCTATAAATAATATGAACTTATCATTGCCCAAAATAGGCATAACAATAAACTCGGGTAACTCTAATAAATACTCCTAATTGATATGTGTATAAATGATTTTGTTTTGGTGAGGTGATAATTGAATCAGCCAGGAACATATTAAACATTTTGTTAGTGTTAACTGAGTGCTTCCTTAGTGAAATAAATGAGTACGCAATATACAATATATGAACAAATAATATTTATTTCTTCAAATCCATTTGTAGTATTTCAATCACCTCTAAAACTGTATTTAGTAACTCAATGGTTTGGTTGCTATTTGTAATTAGACCAAGCAGATAATGTGGTGGAGTTTGCACCACAAGTAAAACACGTCCGCTCTGTTTGCCAATGTTTGCCAATCTGTTTAATACTGTCCTTTGGTATTCACAATCATTCGATGTTACATATCATTCGATCATTCGATATCACATATGCTTACGTATATACTCATACTTATACTACTACAATAAGAAATATAGTAAAAGGGATGATATTTATAATGAATAAAAGCTTGATTAAACATTTATGATCTGTTTCAAATACCAAAAACATAAAAGTAGTATTATTTTGATGAAATTATTTATTCGAAGCAAATAATAAATTTATATGTGATTGCATAAAAACGAGAAATAATTAGCACACCTCATTAAAAAGAACATTTATTGTGCACTTTTTACACAACCAGCTGCAAAAAATCAAATATAAAGCATAAAGTAATAAATCAAGCGAGTGAGTAATTGCCTATTATGTGTATGTATGTATGTATGCGTTTGTGAGATTGCTTTATACATGTATATGTGAGTAGAGAAATAGGGGCGCGTGTCTGTGCAAGCTGATGATGGCAGCCATAAAAATCAGCGCATTGAGAAATTCAATTATAAGCATTATCTGCTTCAATCAAACAGTGCCCCCCCACACACACACATATATATATATTACAAACGCTCGCATCGACATCAAGTCAGGGCACTGCAGAGCCATCAACCTCCACGTCATCAATCAGCAGCCATTAACACCGAAGAGTCCAATCCAGATCCGAGGTCTTTTATTGCACGAAGCCGGCGCTGTCACGATATCGAGCACTTTATATCCGCATGTATATAGACATGTATGAGGGTATGTGCCTGGTCATTGCAATCATATAATTTCGTTTGATTTTTATTTAATTGAAATTTATAAAAGTAATAAGTTATGAAAAACAAAACACCCCACATTATACCTTGCAGCGCAAGAGCCACAAGTCTCCCGTTTCAGATGGGCAGCTTTAAGGGATTGGTAGGTAGTTAGTTGCAGAAGTCGGGTATAATTTCCTTGTTTACTTAAGCCATAGTTTGATCCATTGTGCTGCCGCGTGAATTGTTCCCCTGGCATTCTGCGTATTTTTCAGACCCATCTGGAAGTCCTGGTCCTGAATTGGGATATATCCCTCGGTTTTTTCGTAGATAATGCTGAACGAGTCGGTTGGAAGTATTCTTCTAAAAACCGGCGTCGGCGTGGGAGGTGGGTCACTCTTTCTCTCTCTTGCTCATAGCTCCGACAGAAGTCGCTGTAGGAAAGCCGAAATCTGGCGGGATGCGTTCTTACCAGCCAGTTTTCGGTCAAAGCCCTGATCACAACCGATCAATGGATTCAGCTTAGTTTCCAACTAATAGTTTAAAGCTGACCATTACTTATCCGGAAGGAGAGGACCAGTGTCACTATGTCTTGCCAGCTCGTCGGCTATGCAATGTATGCCTGTATGACCCAATGTCCTGGGAATTAAGTGTAAAAATTACAATCTTTAAGTTTCCTTACAAAATGGAACATTTATGCAACTCGGCTTAAAAGACATAGTTTACGACAATTTTTTTCTTCCGAGTTTGACAAATATCCCATTTTAGATAAAAAATTCCCTTAAAATGTCAAGTGCAAAATATTGAAATCAGGGCTCTCTGAAGTATGTATTGCATTACTAGTTTCGAGAACTGCTGGGCTCGTATCATGCTCATGTTTGTGAAAAGTGCAATTCATGGCCCTGCTGGAAGTTTCAAGCCCTGCTGTGTTGGTTGCTGTGTCTTAATCAATTGTGAAAGAAATGTGAAATTAAATGAAGAATAATGAGATTTATTTTCTGTACTTTTTTACTCTTCGATTCACTCATGTCTTTCAGTTGTTGATTACTTTTACTAGCACTGTTCATTTATGGTTTTACATTGATCTGTTTTCCTGCAGTTAAGACTGCGATGCTTGATGGCTTTGATTGTCATATGCGGGTATGAATATAGTGTAAACCACAAACAAAGATGGCCTGAACTTGGGCAAGGAAAATTTTATGGCCTGGCTAATGAAAATAATTTGTTTTGCGGCTAACACCGATTGCTGGACGAGACAAGCTACCTAAGCTTGTACGAGTACATTTACCATTGGAAACTGCATTCAAGACAGATGCACATATTCTCAGAGGCCGACGCTTTCACATTTCATCAGAAAGTGTCAAATTGACAATGGAGCTAACCAAATAAATTGTACTTGTATGTGTGCGAGTGTTTCAATAGTTTGAGTTCTGCATTATGAGCTGTGGTAGCTGTGGTAGCTGTGGTCAGCACACATTTTGAGATTAGAGTTTCCAAATTGGTTTAACAATAGGGGTGCTTTAAGCACTAGGTGGCGGGCAAGCATGCAGGACATCTGATTCTTTGTTTCTAGCAAGCTCGACCGGATTGTTGTGCTACTTAATTAAACAAATAGAAATAGTGTGTGTAGGCGTCATGAAGGAACCACTAATAGAGGTTTCTGTGCATTTGATCTCTAAGTTATTGTGGGCATGCGTTGGGTTTAGGATGTGCTTTTGGCAGCTGAGATGAAAACTTAGTTTAGCATTTTATATTTTATTTTAATTGAATGAATTGAAAGTAGCAATTGTGTATAAAGATTAAGTATCCCCAAAAACTTAATCCCAGGCAATGACAATAAATGTGGATGGAAAAGTTGCTCAAATTAAAAGGTGCAACCATCGATACAGAAAAGCTCGAAATTATATTGATATTATGGACTGAAGTGTTCGGTTTCTGTAAAGAGTTGCTTGAATATTGTGGGAGTGATTGCAAGAAACAGGCATGCCTTTAAGCCAGAATCAACTGAAGCAGGGAGCCGATCCATTTTCATTTGTTAAAAAGGAATCAAAATAAGGAAATGATTGTTTATACTCTGTACATGAAATGTACAAGAGTATACTAGGTTTGCGCGAGCTGAAAAATGTAATAGGCAGAAGGAAGCGTGACAGACCCCACAAAGTATATATATTCTTGATCAGCGTGACAAGACTAGCCCTGTCTGTCTGTCCGTCTGTCCGTATGAACACCTGGATCTCAGAGATTATAAGAGGTAGAGACACCAAACTTTGCACAATATGTGTACGCTGTGCAAGTTTGTTTTATTTTTTTGATTTTCCTCCCACTTCCCCCCTATGGAGGTTTTCCCGATTCTCCATTCGTATAATCGCCTATATCTCGGAGACTATAAGACCTAGGAACACCAAATTTGAGTCCAAAATGCCTTTTGTGAATATGCAAAAAATGTGTATTTTGGAATTTCCCTCCCTCCCCCCTCTCCCACGCAATCCATAACTCCCGTATTTCTTGGAATTTCAAACTCACACTTGGCACCTCCAGTTAATGATTATAAGTCCAAATGCCAAGTTTTAAATCAATTTCAAAGTCGGGAAACCCGCCTATAGCTTCTCTGCTTGTTTTTTTTTTTTTGTGATGTAGGTTCACGTTTTTTGAGAACACAACTCTAGTATATCTTTGTCTAAGAATTTAATTTAAATCTTAAATTTTGGTTTGATGCCCTGACATGCTTATCCTTAACTGGTGTGTTACTTTGACGGAGCAGAACAAGACGAAGCAATAATCAACATACGAGAAAAGGCGCGTCTTCTTTTTTGCGTTAGACTCTAGCTGGCCAAAAGTTGACGGCACAAAGGGCGCAAGTCAAAGCCGGGGCCATTTGGCTAATTGCAAGGACGTGCAGACAGCAACGGGCTGTTGAAACTGCTCCACAAATTAGAGAGAGATGGTCTCAGCCTCTGCTGTTTAAATGCTCCAGGACTTGGCTCTTCAACTGGCCGTCTTTGCCGTCTTGGCGGCCGCACGACAGTCACGTTGAGTTAACAAAAGTGAAATAAATTATGAGCGGCTACGTATATTTTACAAAACTGTCAGCGCAGTTGCGCCAGCTAAAACATATTCAACGTCTAATTTTTTTCTTTACTCTTAGCTCGTAGCTCCTCGAGTCTCTCTCGTTTTCCTTTTGCCGGCGACAAACTTGCAAAACTCAATTCCCGCTGCAGCAAACAGTCGCGGTCCACGATGCCGCCTCCGTCGCTTCGACAACTTTTCGACATGTTGCAAGCGGCGAAAAAAGGCAGCGCGCAAAAGCGCAAAAGATATGCTTCCCTAGGCAATAAATTCAGTGTGTGTGCCAGTCACATACCGACACACTCACACCATCACACCTATGCATATACATATGTACATATACATGTCTCTACTATATATACCTGCATACTATACATGTATACGTATATACTTATACTGCTTCAAGATAACTCAGCTCCTTGGCACATACTTGGCGTTTACTTCTTTGCTGCTACTGCTACTGCTGCTGGTGCTGCGACTGCTTGAGCGTACACAAAAGTTTGTTGCCAAAAATTGTTCACCATTTGTGTGAAGTTGGCCCTCAACTCCCATCCAAGGTAGGACCGCGACAAGCCACGCTGCTGCCTATCCCTCTCAGACCTGCTGTCTAAGATGCTCGCATATTTTGCTGGCGTGAAATACCTTAAGGCTTTTGCCGAACATTTTATTTCAGGCGGCGCTGTTGTTGCCATAAACATGCACACACACTCACAAACAGACACACACACAAACGCACACATGCCACCTTCCACTGCAAGAGGCAGTCAACTTTGCGGAAAATCGTTTGAAGCGCTTTGCACTTCGTCGACATCTTTTTGCTGCTTTCATGCTTGCCAAGTGCTTGCAAGTGTGCGTGAGTGAGTCTATGTGTATGTGTGTGTGCATGTGTATGTATGTGTGCGAGTGTTCTGTCAACCTTGCATTGTTTTGCAAGCGCTGTGGCTGTTGCCGTTGTTGCCATTGTTATTGTTGTTCTTGTTGCCATTGTTGGCAACAGCCGCCCGTAAACCCGAATTGTCATTTTGGGGTTTACTATTTATGGATTTTTATTGTGGCTTGTCTCTTGCATTTGACATGAAGTTTCAAAAAGCACCACGAAAATGCCAGTAAACGCTATTGCTTGTATCTATGCCTTGTTGCTAATTTTAGGGTTGTATTGTCGCTCCTCGTGTCTGTAAACTTCAATTACATAAAGTGCATTTTTGGTGAGCTGCCAAGCAAATGGAGATGCAGTGAAGAGAAAGTTTTGCTAGACCCTAAAACGAGCTCAATGCAATGTTTTTGCCTAATAGGTATCATAACAAACATGTACAAAATATTTAATCTTTATGTTTGCGTGATACACATACTGGACGGAGAGAACATTGGCTCTTTATTCATTTACAGCAGAGTCCTATCTATCAGTATAATTAAAAATGATGTTCCTTTTTTGTACCGAAATATCGACAATATCCAATTTACCTTTTTGTCTAGACAGAAATCGGATCAGCTATACTAATATTATAATAGACAAATCTTGAGACGTAAATTAATTTAGTTATTGTTCTCTGTTTCAAATATATTCAAATCGCTTCATCAGTCTTCACCGGAATACTTGTACTTTTCAAGCACAATTTTGGACCCAGTTTAAGTGAGTTCTAGTTTTGTTTTCGTTTCAATCACCAATATTTACTAAGTTCATAGTACCATCAATTCAGGATGGTCTTTAGGCCTGATAGGATTAGCTCAAGCCATTATAAATGACTTTGTCTGCTTTTAGTCAACAAATCGTTAGTTAGAGCCGATAGTCTATGCAAATATTTGTACTCTACTATTTCTCACTTTTCACTTTGCTTTCTCAACATTACTTGCCGCCCATAACTCATTTACGCAGCTGCACGTGTCAACAAACCGACTGTGACATCGAAGGCGGAGTCGGTCCATGTATGGCCGGTGTAGCCTACCTTCCGGTTGCCACACAAAACACATCCGCTACATACATATTCATCCACACACACACACACACACACACACACACACACACACATACAAACACCATCATCCTTACAAAGCAACAGAAAGCAAACAAACAAACACGGGAACCGCAACGATGCGCGCCTTGGCAATCAATCCAAATGATATACACATTTCAGACTGCAGACCCTAGACTTTGGCCCGTCCATCTTTTGCTTGCTTAGAGCCTGGCCCAATATTTGATGTATTTGACATATAGACTACACTGGCAGCCTTTGGCTGTGTGCGCCATTGTTCATGTGACGTGTGAGGCCGAAAACAATATGTCTCAGTCGTTAGCAGACAGTCTGGTCTGTGCTTAAGCCTAAGCAGATTTCGCAGTTAACTGAACAGTCTTAAGAAAGATTACCATATTACTCATACGCCTCGTGGTATTATCTGGCCAAATAAGAACTTCATATTGAAAGTGCCCCGTCTTCCCCCTTTTGCTTCCTCGTCCACATGCAAATTATACAATTGGCTGCATTAAAAATGCATTAAATTTTGTTGTGTATATACAACAGCAGTTTGTACAGAAAATTTGAGCAACAAAGCATGTTCATACTTACTTTTTATATGCATTGCAACTGTGTAATTCAATAGGAAGGGAGCAAGCCTTATTTGTGCCAGCAAAATAATCAAAATCAAAGCACCAGGCATACTTACTGAAAGCCTGGCCTCCATCTAATTAAAATAGGGCGTTCATGTAACCGCCGTTGCCGTTGCCGTTGCTGTTGCTGTTGCCGTTTTTGACGGAAATATTTCCTGGGCGTGCCAAAAAGCGGAAGCAGCGACAAGCCGAGAGACAAGGACTTGGCCAACGCAAAACTATAGTAGCCGGCTGGCTCGGTGGCTGGTGGTTCAGTAAGCGTAACGAAATGCGCATAAAACAGCAGAATTTACAACCAGAAAGAGTCATTCTTAATGTGCCATGGCGACCGCAGTAGTAGGAGCAGGAGCAACATCAGGAGCCGCCGTAGTACCCGTAGCAGCCGAAACAGCCGCACATGCCGACAATGACTGTGCCAGTCCAGTGACCACTCCATACCACTACACTACACTACACGCCTGTCCAGCTTCTTCTTTGGTCTGCGGCCCCATTTCCAGTGTTTATTCATTGTGCCTTTTTAGAGCTTCCGTTTCGTCACGCATAACGCTTTCGAATGACACCAACATCAAAATGATCAACATTATTTGCCCAACGACACGATGTGTTGTGCGAGTGTGTGTGTATGTGTGTTTGTGTGTGAGTATATGTGTCTATAAAATGTGAGCTTCTCAAATGCCACGAGTTTCAAGCTACAACTACAAAATGGGACGAGAGACTATTTCTATGTCGTCGTGCCGGCCATGTTGTGGAAGATGCGTTATTCAGCAAACTATTTAGCCAATAGGCGAGGTGTTTCAATTGCCACTCTACTTGTATTCCTATATGTATTTGTATGTATGTAAAGGCATATCACAAAAGCGTATATGTACAAATGGCAAAATGCCTGACAAAATGGCGCCGTGTCTTGTTTTATTAGGTGCACTTCAAATGCTTGCGGCACACCCTTCTGCATGCCTTGTGCGTGACATGGCGTATGCGTAATTTTATGAGCTTGTTCTTTTTATAGCAATTGACATCATTTCTTTGTGTCCTGAGTGTGGCAGCAAATATTTGTGAATATTATAATTTGGATGCCAAGTACGAGCGCAAATGAAATTTAATTACACATTACTAACAAACACTCACACGCACACACACAGCAACTCGTACACAGACGTGAACATAAACAAACAATTTATGTAATTACATGGGCAGCCGCTGCCCTTAATGCTCTTCCGACTGCCCGCAGCCGTTGCGCTTAATTGATTGCTTTATTATTTTTTGTAAGTACCCCGTTTGTTGTTCTTGCTATTTTTTTGTATTGCAAACAATAACAACAACACTAACAACAGGCACAAAACTGAGCGGCACATATAGTACAACACGGCAATGAATCTCAGTTTTAATAATGACGACAGCAGCAACTGTAACATTAACAGAGCAGTAAAAAGTGCAGCTTAAATGCATGTAAATATTATGATAAATAAATTTGTTAACATTGTCAACACATTAAATATGATGGTAACTTAATTACACAGGTAAACAAATGCTCGTGTAAAATTTAACAAAGAAAATAGAAAACAATACAGAATGTTGCAGTTGATCAAGCCCGACAGTGGAAGATGAATATGGCTATATTGATTCATGTTATTATCCTTATTCTGTTACAAATGTTCGATTTACTAAAATTCCTCAATATCCTCCAGTTACAGGTTATGAGAAGCCTAACAAAAAATTTAACATAATTTCAATAATATTTAATAACTTACATATGTCGTCAATGCATTCGCTTAATAAGCTCGGTTCACATTTCCAAACACGTTCGAAAATGAAAATGTCTTTAGCAAAGAAAATAAATAAAATGAAAATACAAATGATGGTTTCAAATACAATTAATATAAAGCTGCGCAAACAGTTTCCGTAATATTTACCTAATATATGATAATGGAATATCATTTAAGTCCGTTCGATAAAAATATAACTCCAATGTATTATTCTTTTGGGACCTGGGAAATTAAAATTAAATAGAGGTATCCAAGTTTTCAATTTTAAATGTTTTGAATATAGGTAAGTGTTTATATTACAAGAAAATGTGTAAATGAATGAATGAAATGCCTCCTCCTTTGTCTTCAGCTAATTCTTTATACATGTGGTACGTTTTGTGGGCTGTTGCCACATTATTCTCCAATTTATGATGATTTATGATATATTTATGATAGGTAGCAATAAATCGGTAGTGCAATCCATCTTAACGGTATAGTATATACTATGTATGTACAAAGACAGTGCAGTTATTTATTTGGTGAAATAGTTGCCTCTTCCGTATTTCTTCGCATTCCTTCTAATCCATATAGCATGCAAAGCGTAATCGAATCAGCCAAATATCTCTTACTGATTTAAGCCGGCATTAAAGCGTTTTACAAGCAATTATGCATAGCATCGGCCCCCTCTTTCAATGCACACAGCAAATACGAGTTCTGGCAACTGAGTGCATGCTTTTATGAGCTTCAGCAAATATGTAAGGATTGCAAAGCTGAATTGCTGAGCAAATATGTTGACAAATATACAAACACACGCACATACCCAGGCACTAACTGCTGCACCGCCTGCGGCGAAATTATTTTGGAGCGGCATATCAACATCCGGGTGAATAATAAGTCACTACTACACTTCACGGCTGCAATTCAAATCAAGTTTCCTTTAAAATGCAACGCCATTTGATTATTACGTCATGGCAACATTTTAATGCCACTTCACATTGATGCAACGCGTTAAGCTCAGCACAAACACCAAATGCGCAATTGTGGCTGTGATTTTTCAACTTCGCAATTGCCACTCGAAGTGTCGAGCAACTGTAAATCAACAGCGTGGCGTGGCGCTCTCACTTACATAACCCTCCCACACCCACACAGTACCTCGCCACAATGCATGCGACAAGCAGTTCAAGTGTCATTTGTACATCAGCGGCTGGGGCAGATGTGTTCGTTGCAAACAAACCAAAAACACCTTAGTGAGCTATGCAGTTAAAATAAATTAAATAAAGATCAAATTAATTGCTATACTATATTCGTATAGTTATAAAGAGAACAGGCGACTATTCAGCCAACCACTTGTCGTCACCCACATGCCCATGCCCCAAGCCAAATACTAGCTGATTTATTTAAATTTTCTGGGAAATTTATGGCCATGTCTGAAAATGGGCGGTACGAAAATGATGGTGCCGCCAACCCAGACAGCGCTTCAAGCTCTTAATCCTCACCTAATTTTAAATTGAAACCTATGCGACTGTCTTCATCGCATTCGTCGCTTGCATGCACAAATCGACTCAAGCGAAGTGTATCAAGTGTGTCTGATTTTCGCCGCCTGCCAGCCAAAAACGTCGACCGCACAAATCGCTGGCGATTAAAAGGCAATTTCACGCATTGCTCGACCACTCACATAAATCACAGATCGTATTACGTATACGAGGGGGAGATTGGTGGGCAACTACCGAGACGAAATAGAAACACAAAGACTGTCCACTCAATAATCAAAAAAAGCAAAACTTTATAACTGAGTTTAAAAATATCGAAAATCCTCAAACTGATTTAACATCATCATAAATATTAACATTAATTGATAAAGAATTGATTTGAGATTGGATTACCTTAGCTTACATAGATGAGAAGCATTGAGAAGGTCATCGAAGCACCCACATATAAGCAACAATATGTAGGACAATAGGACAGCTTTATTTAACATCAAATCCTATAATGTCATTTTTAGGATCCCAAATCATTATTATATGGTATCAAATGGTTCCATACCGACTGCTCTTGGAGTTATAGTTGTACATGTACATATTGAAAATATTGCGATTAGCAATAAGATTACTTCAAGAAAGGTGCATCTCCAATCCATAACGTGTAGATGTAAATGCTGTGCTCACAGAAGTGTGTCGCAACAAAGAGCGAGATTTATGTACACATCAGGTAATAAGCCCACTATAAACTGAGAACTAAGCCAGAAAACCATTGTGTAAAGCGTAGTCAGTGCATCTAGATATTTTGTCTGCAGGCAAATACTTTCTAGTTTCTCTGTAGGGTATTTAAAAATTAGGACGAACTAGAACAAAATATGACCAGCACCAACGGGAGTTCTAGCTGAATCCTGAGGTAATATTAAGTTAACTGCTTAAAAGCAATAGCCAAGTAAAACCAAAATAAAAACATAAATTGCACCGGAAAAGTTAAATTTTAAATTATTTATTAGATCTTGAACATAGCTCAAGCTTTATGCTAAGCAAGAATCGGCAATGATTCAGAAAAAGTGTCAAATAAAATTTAAAAAAAAAAAAACAACTTAATATTGAGAGTTGGATAGTACAGTACAGAGAATATAAATATTTAGTATAGTATATATAGTTTATAGCATACTGTTTTATAGTTCGAATTGCACTGCGAGGAAACATTCAATTCTAAAAGACAGATTTCTTTATCAATTATAGCTCTAGCTGTCAGTTTTCTCAAATCTTTAACTATTTAATATCATATGGGTTTCAAGATTTACTAATAATAATCCATTGAACGTATTTATTTAAAGAAAATATTATACTTTTTTTCTTTTGAATTGCATTTTTGAAGCCATTAACAGGCATAGAGAAACTCAAATTGTCGATTTTGCGCCAGATGTTGGCAGACATATTCGTGCAGACTGTCAAAAGACATGCAGATAAATCGTTTGCCCAGTTTTGACATTCAAATTCAATATTTCATGCATTTCGTTTTTATTGACAAACTGCCATGAGTTTAGCTGCAACTGAACAGATGTGCAAACTATGCCATCAATTTATGTTCTGCTCTTCAAATAAAAATCGCTGGAGAGAGGCGAACCCATTGAATCATCGCATATTGACTCGTAGTAAACATACTTCTTCATAAATACATGCACATGAATATACATTTCTGGAAACTTTGGGCTATTTCAGCAGTAATGTTGAAATTGCCTGACGAATTAACTGACCATTTAGATAATTAGGCATCAATAATCAGCAAAGACGTGCATAGGTAAGGTACAGGTACAGACCTGTTACAAAACCAAATGGAGTTTTGTTGCTTGGTCAACTCTTCACAATGTCATCGTTGTAGTTTTCCAGTCGTAGTAATTAAGCCAACATCGAATTAGGCCATCAATCATTGCATTGAGTTATGACTGGGCATAAATTTCAAAAAGGCTTGCCAAAACTTAAATATGCATTGAAGCTTAAGTTGTGCAACCAGAGCCCGAAAATGCGACGGCATTTAAATACAAAGTGTCGGATAAATCAATGAAATTGAAAAGCAAATTGAATTTTCTGACTGCTGTCGACTGAGAAGAGTAGAGAAGTCGGCGCAGACGGAACGGAAATTGCATTTGGCTAAGGCGGCACTTAGAAATAAACACGAGTGTGAGCACAAATACGAGTACATACTAGTGTATAGACTTCAGAATGCAGAGCAGACGGACTGGTGGGCGTTAGCAGCAAGTGACATTGAAATATTTATATAATATAAGTATTTGATTGATTAATCAATACGTTCAGCTTGAGCTGTGCACAGCCTTTAAAGCTAATCACTCTTCATTGACTTAAAGGATAATTTTCGTATCGAAAATTTTAGCGCCATGTGATAAGTTAGATATAATTTATGGCTTCGAATTTCAAAGCGATTTCGATGCTGTTAGCGGTGGTCCGCACGATAAATTTACAGTTTCCAAAACGTTATTAATTGCTAATTAACGATGAATATGATTAATGTAGCTTTGAATACTCACACATACCATATATACTATATACCTACATAAGGTATCTGCTTCCATGGCGCAGCAAGCGCCGTCAGTCACGTGTGACTTTCTTTCATACACATATATCTCAGCATGAAACTGCCGAGTAATGTAATTACATATATACGCTCATACCCAATACATTTTGTACTATAGCCAAACTATTCATCATATCGTGCTAGTCGGCGTGTCGGTCGGCGAAACGTGGCGTATACGCAATGTGCATACTAGAATGTATGTATATGTTTATGGGCTATAACTAGCTGTGCTTGCAAGAAAGGTTAACTAATTAACATGTCAAAGCCATCTATAACGTTTTGGCCCCGCAAACCACTCTAGCTCGCCACAATATCTTCGCGTTGAGGCGTAAATCCAGCCTTATTACGCCTTAACAATCGCAAGCTTTGGGCACATTATAAAATATCCAAGCACATTTGCCGGCCCATAACATTTACACATGCAAGCAAGTATGTATATGTATGTATATCTATTTTGATTAATCCTTTGTCAATGACTTTGGGAGAAAACCGAATTAGTTCCTACCGCCCGTTTGGTTGCCGGTTGCTGTGCCCAGGCAGCCATAAAACAAAACGGTTGTTTGCACACATTCAACATTTTCAACTGACCTTAATTATATCTAAAAACCCAAGTTGGCACAAAATGAGGCATACCATTTAATTATGTCATAAACAAGATTAATACACAAAGTCCTTTAAAACTGCAAGGGAATGTCTTGGCATGTGTTCAATTTGCCAAGTCTGTAAACTACTAATTTCAGCCATACGAGCATTTTTATGGTCTAAACTATATGAAAATATGTAGTATACCGTATATATTATACCCTCTGCGGCTCAGTATTTAACTGAACTTAATATTAAATCAAATTTGTTTTTATCATATTTGTTAGTTTATTATAGGCTGTACCCAAAGGGTAAAAGGCTATACTAGTTTTGTGCGAATGTATGTCACATACGGAAGAAGACGTGGCAGACAAAGTACATATATTCTTGATCAGGCCATTCGTTATAATCATGTCCGTCTGTCTGTCCGTCTGTATGAACGCAAGGATCTCAGAAAGTAGAAGAGCTAGAATAACCAAACTTGGTGTCCAGATTCTCCTAAGTCCGAGAAAGTATGAGTTTGAGTTTTTTTTTTTTTTTTTTTTTTTTTTTTTGAGGCACCCCTTCCATCTGCCCTGCTATTACTGGTTTTCCATAACTCTCAAATTTGGTAGTCACATCCAATTAGTGATTATGAGTCCTTGTGCCAAGTTCCATTATAATAGGTTGATTTAACAGGAAGTTATAGCCATATAAATCATCTTGTTCCAACACTGCCTGCGGCTGTTGTTTTGTTTTTGTTGCTGCTTTGCAGAGGCACTCGAGACATACACAGACACACATAAACAAGCATAATTAGTATACACATATGTGCAGAGTATTTCAAAGTCAACACACCCGACTTTAGCTTCTCCACTTGTTTTTTTGTGGAGTGGCACAGGGTATTTAAGAGTTGAGCTCGCTCGACTTTAGCATTTCTGTTTATAACAGTTTGGTGAAGCTTAAATACATAAATTATTACTATTTTGATTTCGGTAACTATTTATGTCCGCACAATAAAGTCTGATAGACCGATTATACTACTGATCTATTGGTCAACACCATGAAGACTTTTTTGGAACTCGATATAGCCATGTCCGTCTGTATGAGCTCAAGGATCTCAGGAAGTTCAAGAGCTAGATTAACCAAACTTGGTTCAATTTTGGCATTTACATCCAGTTAGTGCTTATGTGTTCGTATGCCAAGTTTCATCATGATTGGTCCATTCTGAAGAAAATTATAGCCATAAATAAAATCGCTGCACACGCTCTGCTTGTAGCTCTCCCCGCAGCTGTTGTTGTTGTTGCTGCTTTGGTTTAACTTTGTGCTACATATGTACATACACGCATAATACATAAACATATCTTCTATGTATGTATTAATTTTCGTTATTAATTTAATTAATTAATTCCATTTTTTTTAAACAATTTAATTTTTTTTATTTTTCCTTTTTTGTGGAGAGTATTTTACTGTCGGGTATTTATGCTCAACTGTAGCGTTCTCTCTTGTTTTTTCTTTTAATTTCTCAAAGATTTTAAATGCAAATGTGTATATCTGAATCACAAAAACAACACAGGTTCATGTTAATTCATGGCTATAAGTTCATTGTTAATTGAGTTTTTAAGATAAGCTTGCCTCATAAACGAATACGCCTTACAATAATGCTAACGTTAAAATCGAAATGAAAAGAGCTAGCGGATAAATAGATGGTGCCTAAGAGAATCACAAAACAGAGAACGCTACAGTCGAGCAAGCCCGACAGTGAAATACCCTGTACCCAACTAAACTTCCGACACTGAGGTATTTGCGCCGCTAGCAGAAGCATAAGGACGAAGAGCGAACTTGATGCTGCAGCGTGTAGGCGTAGTACCGGAGTGAAATTGTTTCGCTTATTTCTTAGATTTAACCGATTCAGACCGATGGAATTTGAAACAAAAGTAGAGAGTTATATATAAATTATGTGTGTGCAAGGTTTGGTCAATGTCGCTTCTGAAATGTGAACGGAATTGACGAAATTCTGTAGCGGGGGAACGGGGGGAAAATTCAAAAAAGTAAAATAAACTCGTATAGACTAGGGACTAGAAGCGTCTGCATACCAAGTTTGGCCTTTGTACGCTCATCCGCTTTGTACGCTTCATCCAGACAGACGGACAGACGGACGGACGGACATTTCTAGATCGATTTCACTCGTCATGCTGATTCAGAATATATATACTTTATGGGGTCGACGATGCTTCCTTCTGCCTGTTACATACTTTGCACAAACCTAATACACCCTTTTTACCCTACCGGTACAGGGTATAGAAAAACGTAATCTAGTACTGTTCCGGACTTAGGAGGAAATTTTGCTTAGAAACTTGGGTACCTCTAGCTCTTATACTTTCGGAGATGCTGGCATTCTTACAGACAAACAAATCGTTTTGTTATGGTAATCCAGAATACATATGCTTTGTAGATTCTACCAAACTTTCTCCTGCGTGTGAAGCTGAGCAATGCACATATGTTTTTGTAAAATATATACATCATTTAATTTTTGTAGCAAGACGATTTGCGCTGAATTTTTCTTTTGTTTCCGGTTATTCCATCTGCTCAATATGCCATCTTGTTTTAAGCACATGCTAGCAGTTACGCCAAATGTTTATGACGGACAAGAAAAAGGTATCAAGCTTTTCTAATCTTTGTACATCGTCTTGCAAACGTTGCACGAGTGTTTATGGGATAAGTCAATCCCCAGGCGGCGAACCAGTCCGACAATTATATTCCAGACGAAGCGGGCCGGTGAGCGGAATGAAGTATTACTTCTTAATGGTGCTAAATAAATAACAAATAAAATTAATAGTTTCAATCTAAAGAAGAAGCTTTTACTGCTTTAATATCTATTATATTTACAAAATTGTTTTGTTGGACACTGAAATTTCCCTCAAACTACTTTCCCCTTGTGCCGAAGCCAGGTAGCTTTTTGGCATCAAGGTCAGCTGAAGTCCTACTCCGTGGCGGCCGGGTGACGATGCCGCAGCTGCAAGCCATACTTGTGATTCTTGTGCTTATAAACGCCATTCTTGCCACGCTTGCGTATGCAGCGATGATTGCGGCCCATGACCTCATATGGTCGACACCGTCGTCCACTACTGAGCCGACGACCCGGCAGAAAAACGTACTTTCTCGGTCTATTGTGTGCATAAAGCTTTGTATCTGGCCCATTGGATTTATCGGAGCTGCCATGAGCGCCAGGCCTATTGGAACCGTGATGGTGCTGGTTGTTTGAATGTCGCGGTTCAAGCGGCTCCTCCAAGTTGTATGTAGCTTTATCGCTTCCGGCTTTGAGCACCTTATTACCAGCCAGGATATTAAAACCGACTGGAGCTCGGTGTGAACGTCGATGCGCGGCTCTTGGCTTCTCCGCGCAACCGAAAGGAGTAAGTATCTCGTTATCTTTACATTTGATCTTATCCATAAAACCAGCCTTCTTCTTTGCATCATCCAGATTCTCATCATCCCAAACACGATTCACCACACTATCAAGAAGTTCATCCCGATTAACACATCCCTTGTTCTGGGTCATCACTTCGTCAGGCTCACAATTATAAACGATCACGTCATTTGTCTCATTGGCGCTCTGTGAAGGTTTACGGGTGGTCGCGTCATCTGGGTGGCTCTCGGTCTTAGGTGCATCTTCTGAAGGTTTATGGGTTGTCGCGCCATCTGGGTGGGTCTCGGTCTTAGGTGCATCGTCTGAAGACTTAGGGGTGGTCGGGTCATCTGTGTGGGCATCGGTCTTAGGTTCATCTCCTGCAGGATTAAGGGTGGTCGGATCATTTGTGGGGCCATCGGTCTTATTTTCATCCTGTGAAAATGACTGTATAATTCCGCCAAGTAGTAGAAGACCTAATAGGCTCCAATTCGATCTCATTTCGCTGTACATATAGTAGAGTCTAAATATTGAGCAACAGGTTTTTATACAGTTTGGTGAGAATCTGACATGGCAAGCCATCGCAATGGATTGGTTGCGGTTATGTCACGAGCGATTAAAGACCCATACGCCGCAGTCGATTTTTGTTGGCATCATTGAAACTGAGATTATAAATCAAAGTGCTCGTAATGTATAGGTATGTGTAATATCGCCCAAATTACTATTCACATAAGATATTTTAAAAAATTGAAGCAATATACGATTACAATGAAAAAGTGACACGCTTTTTTTGATCGTACCACTCGCATTATTTTTTTAAAGGGATTGATGGGGAAGGATTTGTCTATAAGTTTGAGGCATAAGAATATCACTTTGCCGACTATTCGTCACACGCCATACGCGTTTTTATCGCTGACATTTTGTATACTATATATACCGAATATAATATTTTATATATCATACATATATGTACATAATTTTATTACACCATGTATCCATAGGGCAAAAAGAGTATATTAGGCTTGTGAAAAGTATGTAACAGGCAGAAGGAAGCATCGTCGACCCCATAAAGTATATATATTCTGAATCAGCATGACGAGAGAAATCGATCTAGAAATGTCCGTCCGTCTGTCTCGATGAACCCCAGGATTTCGGAAACGGCTGAGCTTTTTTGAATTGCCCCAAGAAACTAGCGAAACAATTTCACTCCGGTACTACGCCTACAAGCTGCAGCATCAAGTTCACTCTTCTTCGTCCTTATGCTCCTGCTAGTGGCGCATATACCTCAGTGTCGGGAGTTTAGTTGGGTACAGGGTATTTCACTACCGGGCTTGCTCGACTGTAGCGTTCTCTCTTGTTTTAAAATATTGTACATACATATTTTATTTAGTACATCAACAATAATTCTGTCGATTATATAACTTAATATAATATTTTAAACTCAACTTAAGAGATAAGAAAGCCTAACACAAAGCTGTACAATAACGTCTATTAATGCCTCCGACACGTTGGGGGAATTTTATTTCCCAGTTGGCCAGCTATGCCCCAATTCACAGCCATAAGTGGTCAGAGACATTATAGACCTAAAAAACTATACAAAAAGTAAGTAGATGAGGAAAATTAATTATATTTAAGAACTAATTAGAAAAAGTAAGAAGTAGAAAGAGAAAGAGCAAAAGAGAAAAAGAAAGAAGGAAAGAGAGATAGAGAAACAGGGAAAGAGAAAGGTGGAAAGAGAGAGACAAATATTTCCTTGTTGGTCTACAAGGAACTGAAAAATTAAGGCGACCTAAGAGGGCAGAGGAGTCAGCCTCACCGATAACCAACTTGTGGAGAAAAACTACTCCAAGAACCGTCCTACGATTTACTAAGGAAGGAAGGTTTGTAAGCATCAGTCTACTAGAGCACGATGGCAAGCAGAGATTGGGATCCCAGCTTAAACCACGTAGAGCAAAAAGAAGGAATTGCTTCTGAATAGACTCAATACTTTCCTGATGCTTTATATACTGCGGAGACCAATCGCATGATCAGTATTCAAGCTCAGGGCGTACTAGAGCAGTGTAAAGAAGCTTAGTGGTATAAGGGTCATTAAATTCCTTGGACCAACGTTTAATGAATCCAAGTAATCCCTTGGCCTTATTGGCAATACTGGATATGTGAAGGTTAAAGTTCCATTTGGAATCAAAAAGAACCCCAAGGTCTTCAACAGTCGATATACATTACAATATATACTTGTACCCGTGCTGACGTACGAACCGTCCTTTTATTAAAAACTCACGGTGTGTTGTAAGGCAGCAGCGTGTGGAACTTGATTTCTATTGGACAATATCTATAATTAGAATTGTCCATATGCTTCGTTTATAAGGCGCCGCATGAGAACGTGTAATTCTATTGGTTAGCCTGTCTTAAACAAACACTGTGTTGTATGCAGCTGTGGAAGCCGCTGCGCGATGCTTGTCGCTTTATACACTTAAGCCGCAATGTGGATGCAGGCGTGGGAACGTGTTTACATATTGCATGGTGTGCGGTCTCCGTTGGTCGCTTAGGCAGACGTGGGTTACTTGTACTAGTCCTTCAACGCTGTCGTATGTTCGTGCCTGAACAATCAGCAATTAGGACAAACTGTTATATGCACGTTTATATATGAACATGTACTTATATACTAATGGATCATCTTTCACTTAAACATAGATTTCATAAATTTGGCTTGTATTTATCTATAACTTCGAAATATTTAAGAAATATACCAAAACGTTTGTTACCAATCACAGGGAACATGGCGATGTTAATATCGTTCTTCAATCAATAGATTCGAGTTGGAAGTTTGGCTTGAAATTTTTCTCAGTGAATCACTTTGGGGGTTCCCATCAACAGTGTGTATTGTTACTTTGTTGTGCAATCTCAATTTCCCACAATAAAATTAATGTTTTACGTAGCCAATTCCGAATCGTTTATTTCACATAAAAATGCGATAAATAAACGACGCGTCCTGTGCTCCACCGCCAAGGAAAGTCGAAAGTTGCAAGTTTCAGACCATGGCTGAATGAGTGGAGAAGTTTCAGTAAGAGGCGAAGGACGTCGACGAGAAGGAAGGCAGGATATGCGGCATTGCGGGTGTTGTTATTGTTGCCGTGTTGTGCACCTACAGCAGCATCGTGTATTTATAGTGCAAACAATGCAAAGGATGTTGCGCAAGGACATACGCGTTGGATTAAAGCAGTACGTAGTAAATGGCGGCGAAGGCGCCAAAGGACGAGCATCTACGGCATCAGAGCTTAAACAAAGCACTGCTCTAGGATGAACGAAAAAATGAGGAAAAGCCCTGCATTGGAACAAAGACAAAAGCTGCCACTGCGGGACTGTCAGCGACAACAACAACAACAGCAAAAGCAATAACAATACCAGCCACGTGCTACTACGAAAAATCCTTGCTATCCTGACTCTGCAATGCTGCTTCTCGTTTTTGTACATAGCTGTTGTTAAAATTTTCATGCTAATGGCCGCACGAAGCAGGCAGCGGTGGCTTTTAACCCTTGGCAAGGGTTATGCATATGTGTGTGTCTCGGTGTATATGTGTATGTAACGGGTCATTGTGCTTCCATTTTGGTCGCACCTTTACGCGCAGCTTATTTTCTTTCACTGTCCTTTGCAAATTTAATTTCAACTTATGTACCCATACACACACGCAAAAGGACGCAAGGAAGACAGGAAGGCCACACAAAAGGGCAACCAAAAGGAAATGGCTTTAATTAAGGATATCTTGTGAAATGTTTGCTCATATTTATAACATCCCAAGCAGCCGGCATCGAGTGCTGCCAAAAAGAAGAGAACGAAAAGCTAGAAAAAGGTGCGCAATCAAAAGCAGAAGATTGTTAGAAAATAAAATCGAAGAAAATACACCACAGCCCGGGAATTGGGTTGGGACGAGCGTGTAATACGCCTGGCTCGTATTTCCATCAATAGGCGCCACCTGACAGCGGCACCTCACGGATGCTAGTGACGCCGATCGGCCCACTCTGAGCCTTGCCATTTCCTTTCTTTTTTGCTAGGATTCCTGCATTGACTATTTGCCATGTTGGCTGCTTCATTTGCTTGTTTGTCTGACTAGCTGCCTGGCTGTCTGGTTGTCTGTCTGGCTGCTGGACTGCTTATTCGTTAGCCATTCTGTTTCTTTGTTTGTTTGTTGCCTGCGCTTTTGGGTACTTTGCAAAGGTAATAAGATAAAAGCTTAAGTGCCATTTGGGCCAAGTTACTTAATTGCGTGAATGGCAGCTTTGATGGGCTTCTTTGCCTTTTTTCTGGAGCAGATTGAATTTATCTGGTATTTGGCAGGCAAATGCAGGCAAATTACATTTTATAATTAGCAAGTGCATATGCTACCAGTCCCTCTCTATTCCCCTGTTCGCCCTGTTGGTCATTCTTCCTCTCAGCCTCCACCACCTCTACGGCTACTTAAGTGCAACTCATGTTTTATTCAGCACACACAAACAAACGAACATACTATATACTATACACGACAATGACAAGTAAATTTTGTCAAGTGGCAGTCGGTGAAGCTCATAAAATTCATGCAAAACACTTTGCTATTCATATATTGTAACAAGTTGTCTTTACTCTCCTGCTCTCTGTGCTGCCTCAGTGTTTGTGTAACTGTATGCCATGTCCTTTAGCCCAAGTGCTAAGTAAAAACAGCAACAATGGCAAACAAAAACAAACAACGACAAACTACAGGCAGCAACTGGCCATTGTTTTTGAAATCTACTACGCACTCCATGTGCTTTCAATGTTCGACTGTCCATAAAATATTGAATGTTTATGAATTTTAAGATACATTTACTTCATTTACATAATCTGTGTCAGTACAAAAGCAAAGATGAAAACGCTGGCAAGTAAGTTCTATTTGGCTAGCATAAACGTGGCCTTAGCCTCGGCTTAAGGCTTGAAGGTTGAACAGAAATCTCAGTACCTTTTACAAATTAAATCGCATGAGAACTTATTTAATAAACTCTATTTTTCAAAACAATTTTAGAAAAGGGGTAAATAATATCAACTATTTTCGAAAACACCTACACCCTCTCTTTTAGCAAGCAGAAGTTTTTTCAATCTTTCGACTTAATCCAAGAATACGCCACCGCATGGATGGCAAATATTCATCCTAACTGCCACCACCTTTTTTGGCAGCCCTGATAAGACAATGACAGAATTCTTAGAAACAAGGTACTAAACTCTACAAAATTACAATTTCTTTGTGTTTTAAGCACTTATGCTTCAAAGAAAAATTCCAAAGAGATTATTTAAAATCATATGAAATTGCAACGACGTCGGTTTCAATAAGAACACAACTGATAGAGCGATATATTTATATTTCTGCAATCAATTTGTTAGCTGCTTAAAGTCGGAAATGGCTTGCTTTTAAAAAAAAGGGGTATGTCGACATTAATATATATAGATTCACTAGTAAATATGTATACATATTTAAAGCCTGTATCCAAAGGGTAAAAGGCTATATTCGTTTTGTGCGAATGTATGTAACACACAGAAGGGGATGTGCCAGACCCCACAAGACCCCCCGCAGGATGACAAGTCGAGTCGATATAGCCATGTCCGACTGTCCGTCTGTCTGTCCCTCCGCCTGACCGCCTGTATGAACGCAAGGATCTCAGCAAAAACAAGAGCAAGAATAATCAAACTTGGTATCCAAATTCTCCTAGGTCCGAGAAAGGACGGTATTCACATAAGGCATCTGAGACTAGAATTTGGTGTCTCTAGGTCTTACAGTCTCCGAGATATAGGTGATTATACGAGCGACGTTTCCGAAAATCCCCATAGGGGGAAGTGAGATCCAGGAACGACTAGTCTTGCCATGCTGATCATGGCTGATCATGTGGGGTCTGCCACAACTTTCAGCTCGCGCAAACCTTATACTCTTGTACATTTCATGTGTAATGTATATACCTGAATTACCATACCTTTAAATGCTTATAGCTGTTAAATATTTCAATGTTTGCCAAGGTAGGAGGACATTCTGCTTCGATCAATTTATAATTTCAAGTATTTTAGTTCCACCAGCTCACATTTTTTCGCACATTTTTCGCGCTCGAATTGCGTTCAATGCTTGCAAAAGTAACGTCGGCCATTTTGTAGTGTGCGCCTCTCGGCCTTATCGCAATGGTCGCTGAACATGGCCCTGCGCTTTTACAGTTTGTGCATATTTTATTGCATCCGCTTCCTTTCGCCATTTTGCCTGCATACTTTCAGGCTAATTCGTGTTAACATTTTTCTGTTATTGTATTGCTTTGCCCAATGCTGCGTCTTGGCAAATGCTGTCCTTTATTGCCTTCACTTCTTGCCGTTCCGTTTTGGTTTTGCTACTCCTGTTTGCAACTTGAGTTGGAATTCATTTACATAAGAGAAGAAAAAATTTCAAGCTGTGCTTGCCGCCTTATCGTAAAGGTCACAATAAAAATGTGTACGTGTGTCCGCTCTCCCATGTTGCCCTTTCTTTAATTGCCTGTAGACTTTTTCCTCAGTTGATTTATGAACACTTGGAGCACAGAGTAAGGCGTATTTTTTATCGTTGTTTTCATAAATAATTACCGATATAATTATCACTTGGCTTTATGGGTCGCACACACATGTGCGCTTGCACTTGCTGGTCAGTCGAGTGCAGCAAAATTTATGATACTGCGCCGCTTGCCAAACAAGAAATTAAAAGTTCGCATGACCCGTACTCAAACTTTTGCACACGCATGTGGTGCAATGCACAATTTATTAAACTAACTGGAAATTAGTGCAACAACGCACACCCAAACACAGTCTTACTGGGAGGCTTGTGTGTTCGCATGTGTGACAAAAGTTTTGTGCATTGGGCGAAAAAAAGATGGTAGAATAAATCACGGCACCACAGCCGGAGCCGCCATTGTATGCTCACGCACTTGAGTCCGCTGTTAATATTAAATATAAAAGGGCACCACATTTCCTGTTCGAATACTGACTTCTAAGTATTAGCCCAAAAAATAAGCATCAAAGGAGCAAAATAAAAATAGTGTGCTGCATTGGGCTGAATTTCCTAAAAGTGGCTTGTTGTTATCTTCTTTATTGTGCATTTAAAAACAATTGTTATAAATTTAAATGCCATGATGGTGTTTTTGCAGCAAGCGCTCTGCTTTCCGCTTGATAAATGCAGACAATTAGCAAAATGGTTCGTTGGCGCCATCATCCGCAAGCCAGAAAATCATGAAGCCAGCAAATAAACCAGTCAGCGTCAGCCAACAAAGTTACTTTGTCGTTTACCAAGTTTTTGACACTCGTCCAATTTAGTTGCAGCAACACTCATCGGGCAAGTACAAAAAAAAAAAATGGAAAAGTATAAGGGGCGAGAGGTAATGCCGGTATATATGTAATATAATTCTGCATACTTCAACTAATATATTTATAATATGAGAGTCTTATCTGGAACTGTCCGCCTACTTGTCACAAATGTGTTCTTAGCGTGTGTTTCAGCTCCCTCTAATTTTTTCACTCACACACTCAATTGCTTGTGTTTTGGGTCTACGGCTTGCGCCGAAGCCTTACAATATACACTACTATGTTCGTACTATCTATAACAGTTATACTATTATTTGTATACCCTGTACCCAAAGGGTGAAAGGCTATATTAGTTTTGTGCTAATGTATGTAACATACAGAAGGATGCGTGGCAGACCCCACAAAGTAGATATATTCTTGATCAGGATGACAAGCCGAGTCGATATAGCCATGTCCGTCCGTCCGTCTGTATGAACGCAAGGATCTCAGGAAGTATAAGAGCTAGAATAACCAAACTTGGTATCCCGATTCTCCTAAGCCCGAGAAAGTACGAATTTGAGTTTTTTAATTAATTAAACTAATTAAATTTTTAAAATATTTTTTATTTATTTTTCCTTTTATTTGTGGAGAGTACAGGGTATTTTACTATTGGGCTCGCTCGACTGTGGCGTTCTACCAAATTCGAAGAATTGCGGAATTTATAAAAAAAACAATTGCTGTGGAGTGGGGGGGGGGGTGTATAAGAATAAAAAAAATAAACTTGACCCGCCTAGGACTTAGGAGAACCTCGACACCAAGTTTGGTTATTCTAGCCCTTGTACTTCCTGAGATCCTTGCGCTCATACAGACAGACGGACAGACGGACGGACGGACAGATGGGCATGGCTATATCGACTCGTCTTGGCATCCTGATCAATAATATACATACTTTGTATAGCCTTTCACCCTTTGGGTACAGGCTATAAAAATGAATAAATTGATACTGGAAATGGAAAAGGTCCAAAAACACTTCCAACTCGCTAGTGTCCCAAAAAAGTCTTCATGGTGTTGACCAATAGATCAATAGTATAATCGGTCTATCAGACTTTATTGTGCGGACATAAATAGTTACCGAAATGAAACTAGTAATAATTTATGTATTTAAGCTTCACCAAACTGTTATAAACAGAAATGCTAAAGTCGAGCGAGCTCAACTCTTAAATACCCTGTGCCACTCCACAAAAAAACATGTGGAGAAGCTAAAGTCGGGTGTGTTGACTTTGAAATACTCTGCACATATGTGTATACTAATTATGCTTGTTTATGTGTGTATGTGTATGTCTCGAGTGCCTCTGCAAAGCAGCAACAACAACAGCCGCAGGGTGTGCTTCAACAAGATGATTTATATGGCTATAACTTCCTGCTAAATCAACCCATTATAATGGAACTTGGCACAAGGACTCATGATCACTAATTGGATGTGACTACCAAATTTAGAGTTATGGAAAACCAGTAATAGCAGGGCAGATGGAAGGGGTGCCTCAAAAAAAAAAAAAAAAAAAAAAAAAAAAAAAAAAAAAAAAAACTCAAACTCATACTTTCTCGGACTTAGGAGAATCTGGAGACCAAGTTTGGTTATTCTAGCTCTTCTACTTTCTGAGATCCTTGCGTTCATACAGACGGACAGACAGATGGACATGACTATAACGACTCGCCTGATCAAGAATATATATACTTTGTCTGCCACGTCTTCTTCCGTATGTTGCATACATTCGCACAAAACTAGTATAGCCTTTTCACCTTTGGGTACAGTCTATAAAAATATGTATTTCAACTTTGTTCAAGGTAACATTTTGCATCAAAACTATTTATTAATTTCTCAAGCTGCAAACTTTGCGCCACTAATTGCAGCGATATATTGTATTGAAGTATTCGCTATTGATATGCAGCCTGGCCTTGGCACACTGTGCTCAAAACTTTTGCAGGACTGCCGAGAATAACAATTACTAAGTAGAATGCCGCGATAAGGAGCACGTATTTCAAAGTATTGGAGCAGCAGCTTTAGACAATTTTCGACAAATAAATCCGGCCAGCTGGCATATATAGTACATACTCATAGCCTTTTTCGCTTTTTCTATGTTTGCCATCCAGGACAACATTGTTATGCCTGTATGTGGCTTTGCCTGTGGGTGTATTTTGCTTTGCTGTAAATCCCAGGGTGCATTGTTATTTCCGTTTTGTGCAAAGCAGCATTGAGCAACAAGCGGAAATGGCTTCAAGGATATTGCAACTGCATTTGGAAAATAAACGAGTGCAGGAAGTAGAAGTATGGAAATATGCAAAAGCGACCAATATGAGTTTATAGTGTCATTGGACAACAAATTGTAGGATATTCCAACAGAAAATTTATTTTCCCAAATTAATTCTTGTTGCCACAGAAATCTTTTTTCCACTTAAAAAAAAGCATTGGCACATGGCCGTAGCGAGGGGGGTGCAAAGCGGGCAGCTAAATAGTTTTGGTATAACAGTTCAGAAAATGCAGTTTCAGTTCTGAACTGTCGAAACAAAATGATTTTAGATTTCTTTATCTGCCATAACGTTCTTTTGATAACTGCCCCGACCCTAGATACTCCTCCCATACAATTTTAGCTTGTAAAAAAAATATATTCAACTGAGAAGCATACGAATTCTTTTTAGAAAATTAACTAAAGTTAATACTAAAGTTGATTTTCAAACTGAGAGCAGCACCCATTAGAAAAATTACATATTTTTCTCCCCGTTTGCACGCCACTTATTATAAAAATGTATCATTTATATAAGAAAACATAATTTCAAATTCTTAAATTGTACACTTTCGATGTCGCACGGGACCAAATTTATATTAATTCCACGATCACAAATCTTCTTATTTTTAAGCAAGTTTTTTTTTACATTTTATTACATTCGAAATTTCAAATTTTCATTATTTTTAATTTCTTTTTTCCCTATTTTTCCAAATTTTTCATGTGTTTTTTGTATAGTGGAAATAATTTGATAGTAAAAAATCGGCCAAAAAAATCTTGCCCCCCCCCTGGACTAAATCCTGGCTACGCCCATGAATATACACCTTACAGTTTTTCTCACCAAAAATACCTTGCATTTCGTATTTGTATATTATTGAATTAGCAAGTTTCTAGTATTCACGCACAACGTCCAAAACAACCGGACAATAGAAATGCCAACTTGGTCCAAATTCAGCATTACATACATTTTTCGAATATTACATTTTGCTGAGTTAAATCTTGTTTTATATACACCGAGCCCTCGCTTAACACGAACTCTTTTAATAAGAATTCGGTCTAGCTCGATAACAAAATTGCTACCTTTTCTCTTTTAACACCGTGAAAAACATCGTTCTGCCACGATTGCCAAAAGGGAAGTCCAACTTTCTACAGTGTAGAATCTACACCATCATTGTAAGAATTAGTACATATGTACATACGTAGGTACGTAGTACGTAGGTGTAAGTTGGTGAGAAAAGCTTTACTTCTTCAGACGCACACATAGTAAGATTAAATAAAATGGTAAAGTGTGAATTATACAAATTGCAGTTTCTACAATGGCAGCAAAAAAAGCTTTAAGAGCCAATAAACAGTAAAAAAAAAAACTGAATTGCACCGCAAGGGATCGACCCACCATATAAAAACAAGAGAGAATGCTACAGTCGAGCAAGTCCGACAGTAAAATAGCCTGTACTCTCCACAAAAAAAGAAAATTAAAAATTTTTTTTTTTTTAAATTTTATTATTAAAAAAATTAATTAATTAATTAAGTAATTAAAGTAAATTAGAAGACATGTTTTCCTTCAGTTTTAACAGCATACATTTACATCACGTGCCTATTCGTGTTTATATGAGTGTATGTATGCAGCACAAATCATCAACAACAGCTGCGGGCAGCGCTGAGCAGCGATTTTATTTATAGCTATAACTTTCTTCACAATTGACCGATCATGGCACACGGACACATTAGTACTAACTGGATGTACCTACCAAAATTAATTTCAAATTTCCAAGAATTACGGAATTTATAAACAAAAACACGAATTGCGGGGGAGTGAGGGGGTGTATCAGAATAAAAAAATAAACTTGACTTGCCTTGGACTTAGGGGAACCTCGATACCAAGTTTGGTTATTCTAGCTCTTGTACTTACTGAGATCCTTGCGCTCATACAGACGGACGGATGAACAGACGGACGGACGGACATGGCTATATCGACTCATCCTGATCAATAATATATATCCTTCTGTTACATTTTCAGCTCCGCAAACCTAATATACTCTTGTGCATTTTATGTACAGAGTATAAATACGGAACTGTCAGATTAAGTTTCGTGAGCTGACAACCCTGTTGAATTTGTAGAACTATTTCGTCGATATGCAGATGTTGCTGTGAGCTAGTTTGAAAGGATATTGGATTTGGAACGGATATTTCGCAAAATGCATAGAGTTTTTTGTGGCACCGTAGATAATGAGGAACTGAAATCGTACGCCACTGTCAAAATTTTGACAAAGTTATAATCATGCCCTCTAATCATTTGCACAGTCAATTAACGATTTATAGGAAATTGTCTTTATCAAAGTTTTGGGAGCAAACAATTTCCTCCAGGCTGTCTTCTATTTTTCCCGATATTTACTTTCGATTAAGACACGCAAATATCGAAACTTGCAAACTTTTTGTCATACGCATGCCACGCACACAAACAGACAGTGACACATGTTTGCATGAGTGTGTGTGTGTGTGTGTGAGAGTAAACAAATTAGAGTTACAAAACTGCCGCCCTTTGGCACATACCCTCATATGTGTGTGTGTGTGTGTGAGAGAGAGAGAGAACATCGCATATCTAACGAAGATAAATAGTCAAAAGTTGGCGGTGCCTAACTGAGAAGAAAATCGAAATTCTCTTAAATGAAATGTGCAAATTTTCTATAATAAATTATCAATTTGGGCTTTAAGGCTAAGCAGAGCTTAAGCAGGAAAGCAGCGCGTATACATACATACTTATGGTTGCAAGCACAAATTAAAATGAAAACCAGGACACACTAAAAGAGCAGTCACTCAAGCAGCCCGTTGCCAACTGCACCACTAGGGAAAAATTGTAATTTAATGCTCTTTTGCACCTTCAAATCCTTTCAATTTCATAAGACACGTAATCACATTCGAAGTGCTGCGCTATTCGGTGTCTCCTGCTTCGTCAAACACCGACCTTACCCCCCTCCCCCCACACGACGTATACGTAATCACCAGAGCACTTGATGAAATGTTGCAATTTATATAGACAAACCCACAAGCAACAAGCAGAAAGGAAAAGCTAAAGCTTCCACTCGCTCTATGCACTCAGGTGGGTGATCTACTTGCATGTGTGTGTGTGTGTGTGTATGGGCATTATCCTTGCTACAGCAGCAGAAGCTTGCATTTTGCTTTCTCCTTTTTGTACATTATTTTGCTGTGCACTGAGCTTTTACAGCAGCAATTTTGACACACTTGATGAATTCCATACACTTAAGCAACAACCACTGTTCCTCCCATGCAGGCAGGCAGCTAACTTCAGTTGCGCCCTATTGAGTAGGGAACGAGTTGACTTGACTCGCCTGCCTGAATGGCTGAATGCAGCCCGACTCTTAGTCAACTTAAGCAAATAGATTTTGTGACCTAGTCGCTCTCTTGCTTGGGCCTTTCTGTTCATTGTCAAGCAGAAAGAGCCTTGACTAATGCATTTCTTAAATTATTTGACTCGAACGTGTGGCGAATGTGCACGCTGATTGAAATTACAAACTTAAATTGAAATTGCTGGCTCTATTATTGTTGGCCCAGCCAACGCCTGGGAGTCTCAGCTGCATGTCTGCACTTGCTACGCTTTCAAATATCCCTGCCCAACTCTAGCCGTGGTCCTACTGTCAAAATCGCTTTGTTCACTGGTTGGCAGCAGCAGCTGCTGTAACTGCCACAAATGTTGATGATTCTCTTGATATTGGTTGCTGTTGACATTCATTGTAATTAGAAAGTCGTAAACTGTTGGATACATTGTCGACATGGTCGAAGATTAAGCTCAAACATGTATTTCAGCTCCCATTTGTGTAATTTTGATAAAAAATGCATAATTTTTGAATGAGGCGATAACAAAACTATTTATTTTTAAGAAACTAACTTATACGTCGCTGGAACATGCGGGCTGATTATTTTGATTTACAATCATTAAAAAGTTTTGCAAAATGTAAATAATATGTTCAAACTGAACGATAATTGGAAGATATTAATATAAAAGTACTTTAAAGATGTCAACAACTAGTTAATAGGAGATTCAAATGAAACTATACGTATTTGAACGTATTTGGTTATGTTATTAAGAACATTCACTTCAACTTTACTGCATAATTTCTAGGTCTGAAAAAGAAAAACTGGCTTTCATTACAATGATTAAATCTCTGATTTGAAAGCGATCTGCTGTATATATAAGGATACGACTTACAATTCTTGGAACGTCTCATTTAACTTCTTATCCTAAAAGCTTGAATACTCAATCTCAATTATTTATTTTATACAGAGTATTAATATCAGACTATAACTATAGAATTACAGAAATCATCCAACATCTTTTTTTGATTTATTTATTTATTTATAGTATTTTCATCGACAAACAATGCAGTCGATGTGTAGTACATAAAAAAATCAATACAATAGAGAACTTAAACTAAGTAAAACTAAAGAAATAAAAAGCCTATAAAAATGACAAAAATATCTAATAACAAATCCGACACGGTGGGGGAATTTTATTTGCCAAACGGTCAGCTATGCCTCGATTCACAGCAGAGAGTAGTCAGATAGAAAAAGATGAAAAAATATAGCAATAAAAGATAGAAGAAAACAAATTAAACTTAAAATACTTAAATAATAAAAGATAAAATATAATTAAAAATTAAAGATGAAGAATCACTGACTAAATAAATAAATAAATTAAAGTTAAGCGTACAAAGATATATTTAAATAACATCGACGGGATAACAACTCGGTAACGGCTTGCTTGACGACTGGCACTGAACGGCTGAACACGACTGCTTTTAACGACCGACTCCAGACTGCTGCTACTGACGACTGTTTCTGCTGACGACTTCTTTTATACTGCTGATCCTTTCGACTGCTCTACTTATTCTATGTCTGCTTCTCGAACTTTCTGTCTGCTTCTCGAAAGTTCGACTGCTGTTTTTCTCCGACTTCTGTACTGCCACTATAGGGCCAATGCGGGCGCCTTTGCCAACCAAAGCACCGTTACCAATGTTACATTTATTAGCCAGTCCGGCAAGCTATGCCCCTACTCACAGCAGTTGTGATCAGGATTCTGCCGGAGATAGCTGAAAATAGAAAATTTTAGTGAGGGGATAGAGAGCTCACTTGAGATTAAAAAGTGAAAAGTATTATAATTAGCGCACAATTCTCGAAAGGATTGGCGTATTCACTAGTGCATCCGTTAAGTTAAAGAGGCAGAAAGTTCCTTGTCGGCCTAGAAGGAACAGAAAAGTTGATATGACCTAAAAGCATAGAGGAATCAACAACAATCCGACAATCAATTTGTGGAGGAACAGAACACCAAGAACAGTGAGCTAAAGAAGGCAGGTTAATAAGGAGAAGTCTACTGGAGTAGGATGGTAATCGCAGATTAGGATCCCAGTTTAGACCACGAAGAGCAAAAAGAAGAAATTGTTTCTCAACCGACTCAATGCGATCCTGATGCAATTTATACTGAGGACACCAAACACATGAGCAGTATTCTAGCACTGGCCGTACTAGAGAGCTATACAGTAACTTGGTGGTGTAGGGGTCGTTAAATTCTCTGGACCATCATTTAATAAAACCAAGAACACCCTTAGCTTTGTTAACGATAGTGGAGATGTGATGATTGAAATTCAATTTGGGATCAAAAAGAACTCCAAGATCTTCAACTGTAAATATACTATTGTATGCTGACAGATCAGTTTTTTGGAGGCTCAAGGATTCAAAACTTAACTAACAAAAGCCTAATTGATTTGTATCACAATTCTCTTTATCATTCCAATCTTTTGTAGGTAACGAATGGCGATAGTTTTCAGCCTTGGTCCAGAGCTGCCAATTTAGCTCAAAAGAAAATAATGGTTTGGTCCCCCTCTGCTTAGCATGGCGCAGAGGAACTCATTGGCTAACAGACAACGCTGCCAATTATCTACAGCCAATGTCCGAGCTAAGCTAATTTATTGCACACACCAACAGCTCAAAGACCGCAGCCAATTAGCAGTTTAGAATTTTTGCGTGGTCTGTTCAAGCGGCAGCGGACCAGGCAGTGGGGAAACCAAGCAACCAAACAACCAAGCAACTCAAACCGAAACATCCAAGCCGCCCATATCCGAACGTAAGCGTTTGTAGCCTTTGGGGTAAAATCAAAAATCCGGCCTTGGCTGTTGCCATTGCTGCATCCCGAACTAATTTAGGCGCAGCAGAGCATGTGAAAACTTTTTTGGCATATGTGGCCCATTATTTGCCATAAAATTTAACGTCAACCGCTGACACACCTAGAAAGACATAGACAGTGGGTTAACATTTCAAAATTCAGACTTTACTCGATTCAATCCAAATCTCTGGGAACTTCAAATGTGGTCTAACATTATTTATATAGAGCAGTGTTTTTTGGGGATCAATAGGTTTGCCATCCTTTCTGGACGTATCGAAAATATGACGGGTATGCGTATTAGAATTTAGCCAAACATCGAACACATTTCTGAACTAATGACAATTTTAGGCAACACTTTTATTCTTGACCATTGCATCCTTATTTATGTGATATACATAACAGAATTGATTATTTTAACTAACTTTCTTGAGCATATCTATTCATAGCCTTTTTTTGAAAGTGATAGGGTAAATTAATTTTTTGTGTGAGTTAGAACTATCACGTTGTTTGTGTCATGACCGACCATATCAGATAGCTATCCTATTTAGGACAATGATGTTGGTCAATGCTGAGAAGCTTTGTAATTATTAATCAAGACTACGTACTTTTCAGATTATACACATTTTTTTTTACAAACTTAAGATATCCCTGAACTGAGGCTTAACATAATATTTTTAAGAACTAGTGTTACATGTTCGAGTGAATGAAAATGCGAGCCACTGTGTGCTTAGACCCAGCATCCTTATCCCAAATCCCCGCCAGCTGTTAGCACATGTGTTGTAACTCAGCCTGTGTCGCCGTTGTTGTTTTCGTAGTTGTTGTTGTCTTAGTCTATGCTGTTGTTGTTTACGTGAGTCGCGTACGCTTGGTTAGCTTAACAGAGCTCCGCCCAGCCACCAAATACTGTCACTTGGAGTGCTTGGGGCGCAGCGATGTGGCGGAATGGTGCCAGTGGAGGAGCGTAGAGCTCCCGACAACAGCGATGCTTAAGTTGTTTTGCCAAAAGTTTTTGTCATGGTTGGGACTAATTATAAAATAGCTCAAAGGCCCCTCAAAAGCTGCCCAAACAATGTGAGCCGAGCATGGGTTGGCACTTTAGTTAAGGGTCTGGGCGAGTGGGAGTGGGCGCTAGAATTTGGGAAAATCATGGCAGCATGTTGCCGCAAACTAAACATTTGCTTGCCAATTTGTTCTTATTTATTTTTATGTTCGGCAGTCGCTTTCATTTTTTGCCCAAAAATAACCCAAGCCAGGCGGCCTGTAATGTTTGGCCATTAAAAATAATAGTGCGGTGTTGCTGTTGTTGTAACTGTTCTTGTTGTTGCCATACACGCCAAACGTATTTGCATTGTTGCCTAAATTTTACCTTGATGTTTTTAAAATAGAAGACACGTGCTCATTTGCCAAGGTATGCCACGCAAACTAGTAATTGGCAAGAGCGACACATGACTGCCAAATATTTAACAGTACGAATACTTATATAAATGTATTAGTGTGTGAGAGTGTATGTGTGTGCTTATCGTTGTGCGCTGTAGCGTTAAATTACCTTAAACCCTTTGGCAATATAGCTGGCATCTTTTGGAAAGGCCCACCAGATTACGCTCTACAATTATGACTTTAACGTAGATACATATTGTACATTTATGCCATCCGTATAGCAGTACACATACAAATTTATTTTAATGTTTTCTTTTTTTGGTCAATACGAAGCAATTAATTTTCAGCTAGTCAGATGTTAGGCGAGGAGGGTTCAATAACTCACCCGCTTTATCAAAAAACCACTTACACACACAATCAACTTAATGAAGCCATAATTATTTGGGTCAACAGCTTGCGGGGTCTGTCTTTTCATTCGGGCCGATTCCTTTTGGGTGCCACAACAAATCAGAGCGAAAGCACAAAGACGAGAGCAAAAGCGAATGTGAATGCTGTTTGATAAGTGGGCTTCGGGTAACGAACAAACGGATGGACGGGTAGGCGATGGTACAGAAAACACACAAATAAGCGCACATTTGCAAGCCTATTTAATAAATAGCCAAACATTACTTTCTGTTCTTTTTTGTTTCGTTGGCCAATGAGCCGTTGCCAACATACCAAGAGCAACTGCCCACCATTGGGTGTCCGAATGGAAATGTGCCTTTGCTATTCAAATTGTGACATGCAAAGATGCTCCATTGCTCGGACACAAGATAAATGCGAGTGATGTAATTGGCAGTTGCATGCAAAGATTTGTTGACCGTCGAACATTATTATATTAAGTAGTTAGTGTCCGTGAGCTGTGGGAGCATGGATCAAACAATTAGTTTTCCCATCATTGTAGCAGATGTTGCCTCAACATGAACTCATAAATGAACACATCAAGAGGACAGATTTAAACAATGCATCTATGAACCATATCTACTTACTGCGAAAAATTATTAAACACGAAAATAGAATATTAATATTCATTAATTATTTTTTGTAGGCTTTAGAAAAGTCAATTGGTATCCTGGACACAATTAAGGAATGAATCTACTTAAATTGATAAAAGGGACAAAAGTAAATAGGTAAAATTTCAGATCGCAATTTTAGGAATTTAGAAAAAAAAAATCGTGAATCGTGAGTCGAAAAGAATTTAAGCATGCCTAAGAGCTTGTAATTCTTATAACTTTTGATTATAAAGCTCTTTTGATTCAAAAACTCATTTAACATATGGAAAAAAAGAAACATAAATTTATCCTAATCCGGACACAAGAGGACTTTAATACTAAGTATGGTGATTCCGACTACTTTCTCTGAAAAGCCCGACAATAAAATACCCTGTACTCTCCACAAATAAGGGAAATTTAAAAAAAAAAATCATTTAAAACAAGAAAGGAATGAAATGAAATACCATGTGCCTCCCTCCAAAAAGTAAAAAATGAAAGAAAAAATTGTTTAATTAATTTTAAAAAATTATATTAAATAACATATTTAATTTAATTAAATACAAATTATTCAATACATATATACAATAGTAGAGATATGTTCATTTACAGAACAGCATACAATTACATCAGAATCGTGTCTGCGTGTTTATATGCGTGTATGTATGGAACACAAAGTTGAACCAAAGCAGCAACATCAACAACAATAACAGCTGCGGGCATT
Source organism: Scaptodrosophila lebanonensis (assembly GCF_003285725.1). NCBI lineage: Eukaryota > Metazoa > Arthropoda > Insecta > Diptera > Drosophilidae > Scaptodrosophila > Scaptodrosophila lebanonensis. Next base: position 16,883,293 of record NW_022060538.1, read on the forward strand.
GCTTTGTCTGAGATTATATATATGGCTACAACTTCCTGTTAAAAAGGCCTATCCTAATGAAACTTGGATATGGAAAATCGCTAATTGTGGTAGAGAGGGGGAGGGAGGGAAATTCCAAAATACACATTTTCTGCGTATTCACATACTGCACCTTGGACAAATTTAGTATTATTTGGTACTACCTTCCTCTATTTGTGCAGCTGTATCGATCATATATACTTCACAGCCATTTGTTTTAACTCCCAACTTGAGCTGACTATGAATTGGCTACGAACTGGCTTTATATTTAAGCTGCTTACTTTATTTACAGTAATTCGAAGCGCAACCAAAAACTAGCAAGTTGCAATTCAAATAGCTCGCTGCCTTATACCGCCCACAAACCAAAACCGTTTAATGCTGACAAAGCGCATCAAAAAATCCAATTTGAGGATAAAGTTACCAAGCGCGTTGCACTCGATTTCTAGATTCCATGACTTTGTTGATGACGAAAAGAGCTTAAATTGTGGCACAGCGCGCACAATACTTGTGCGGTCTGTCGGCTGGGCTTGAACCATAATTAAAATTAGCATGGCTTAGGTGATGATGAAATTAATTGGGATTTATAATAGGTAACACATATTTATATGTAGCTACAACAACAACAACACATTGCCTTTGCTTTCATTTCTGATTTGGTTCGTCTAGACGGTTTGCCTTTGAAAATCTCAAGGTATAGACATGGCCTGTGAATAGGGGAGACGAAGAAGACAGAGGGAGATGAACTCACATGCTAGTCTCTGCTTTCATATGCCAATCACACGTGTTAGCCATATGATATTTTTGAATATAAGTCGACTTTTCTCTTAATACTCTGACAAACATCGATACAGGCCCACATACACACACTCCAAGTGAAATTTCTGCAATGTTCAAATGTATTGCCGACTGTACGGCTTTTAGTCTTCTAAGCACTTGACCGGCCATTGAACTGGGCCAGTGCTTAGCCAATCGGAATACTTGCAAAATGACAGAAATATTTAATATTTTGATGAATATTCCCAGCAGGCGAAAAAGCAGAAATAACATCAACAACTGGGGATAATAGATGTAATGCGATTGCCGCCTCGAACGCAAATGAAATGCCAAATTTTTGGACATATTCGCATTTGTTATTAAAATTATTGTACACACTCTTTGCACACACTTTGCAATTAGTGAACTAAAAATTTGGTCAAACAATTAAAAATTTATGCACCATTTAACGCAGAATTTTTCATTTTCATATGCAGAATGGAGTGTTAGGGACCCGCGGCTGACAGCGTCAAATATGCCATTAAAAGCTATTAGCGAAACGTATTAAATTACACAATCGACGTTAGATTTATGTTGTTTACATGGACAAAATGCACAGCAGGGATGGCTGTTTCGGCATCGGTGGTAGTGACAAAAACAACATAACACGATAATGCAAGCCCCACTATAAATAATGAAGCAGCAAGCTAGGCCAGCTATGCCAGGTAGAACATAGAACACGCTCCTTTATTTATATGGATGGATATGTATATGCATACATATATATTTGCCATTCTGGTGCGGTTCGTTTGCGGCTGATTTGGGTTTTTGACTTGTTTGCTATTCCCAGGCCTATGTGCACAACAACTGTTTGCTTAGGCCCGCCAACAAACCAGTCAACCAGCCCTTGTCAATAGTGGTTGAGATCAAAAGATAGCCGGCAAGGCAGCCGTAAACTACTTTATTACGCATCCTGCTCGAATTTGGGCTCTGCCTTTGGCCTAGGTGTCGTTGTCTCATGTGGTCGCCTACAATCTGCCCACTTCTCACCTGCCGAAGGCTTCTGGCCACTCGGGCACGCGCCTGACTTCAGCTGATGTGGCAGCAAAATGCTCATGCAAAATGCATGCCCACAGCCGAACACTCACTGAGCCAATACATGACAGTGTCACTTTTGCATAAAATATTCTGCATGCTAGATGCTTAGCATATAGTATACCCACATACATATCTCTAGATGTTTTATTTGGCACACGGCGGGGACATTTGCATTCCCGCTTACTCTAATACGGACATTATGTGCTCGATAAAGTCTTATTTTAGTGCTTTCTCTGGTTATTGCTCAACTGAAAAATGGATAAAAATAAACAAGTACAAGTGAACTCAAGTTCAGGCACAAGAAACTTTGCGTTAACAAATTAAAAAAATAAAAATATTTTGAATAATTTAATTATTAAAAGCTGGTGTATGGTCATTTCGTATGCATAAGAAACTTGATTTAATTAGCTTAGCTTTTGCTTAAATTCAGTGCGAGCCAAAAGCAGTCTGCCATTTTCTTGAATTTACTTCGTTTGGAAGACTTGGAATCTGGACCTTCGCTTTTGCCATACCGGCAAGTTTCCAGCTTTAGCTGATCAGCTGAAATAACCGTCAAAACCGTCCACATTTAAAAAGCTACATTAACTAAACTTTGCACTCATAATTTATACATAATAATCTACTTTTGTTTCAAATTCGGGCGTGCTCGACTGTAGCGTTCTCTCTTGTTATACTCTGTACATAAAATGTACAAGAGTATATTAGGTTTGCGGGAGCTGAAAATGTAATAGGCAGAAGGAGGCGTGGCAGACCCCACAAAGTATATATATTCTATCTAGCCCTGTCTGTCTGTCCGTCTGTCTGTCTGTCCGTCTGTCCGTATGAACACCTGGATCTCAGAGACTATAAGTGGTAGAGACACCAAACTTTGCACAAAGATGCGTTACATGTGTACGCTGTGCAAGTTTTTTTTTTATTTTTTTGATTTTCCCCCCATTTCCCCCATATGGGGTTTTTCCCGATTTTCCATTCGTATAATCGCCTATATCTCGGAGACTATAAGACCTACGGACACCAAATTTTAGTCCCAGATGCCTATGTGCTTTGGTTGACTGCGAACATGCTTACACAGACACGAATATACGAGCATATACATACATACACTCACACAGACGGAATTGCTATGTAAATGTGCAATTATACACCCTTTACGTGAGTTTGAATACCAAAAGAGGTAAAAACGATCAAAATTTTTAAAAATACAAATGGTGTTACCTTTAAGGTGTCATTCATATCACAACTCATCAATGCAACTGTACTTTATTTTCGGTTTTCAATGCCAAGTTACTTTATGTTGGCAGTGTAAAGCAATTGCCATTAAAATAAATGTGCGATGCGGAATACTGCGTAATACTTAATATTTTTAATGATTTACTATACGATTGAAGCAATTAAAGCCTGTAAGCTTACAGACACGATTAATAATGGCAAGTCTTTAATGCAAAGTAAAATTTATCAAATAATTATGTACAAATAAATTTAATAATCTCTTTTATATTTAACAAGCTTGAATGCACAAAATGTCGCCAGATAAATGTAAAATACAAGAGATTTTAATTGAAACGGCAAGTAAAATGTTTGTGAAAATATTGTAAGTATAATAAATTGCATACAAGCTTTATGGTCTTTGCTGTTTTTGATTAACAATTATTAAATATTTTAATGTGGGCTTATTGCCCGCTTAAAATACAATCGAAAAAAATGAAATACCGTACACAGTATACAAATTTAAAATTTATATCCAAAATATGTGCTATATTTCGGTTTGCGCTGTTTATTAATAATGATGAGCACGTTTGCGTTGTAAATAATTAATTCCCCCTTTACTTGTTGTTGGTTAAATCAAACCTACGGTGACGTGGCCAAAATAACTAACACTCGCTTGAGACACATCATGGTCAGGTCCCTTTTTTTTATAAGCTGTCAATTTGTTTACACGTCAGCATCAGCATCAGCATTGTCGTAGTCGTAGTCGCTCAGTCCTTTGACTTTGTCGCAGCTGAAATATTAACGACTGTTATGATGCTAACGCCATCGTCTGTATATAAGTATCTTTGCGTGTGTGTGTGTGTATGTTGTGTGTACTTGTGTTCATGTAGTGAGCGCTTTACTTGGCACATTTAATAATTTTTCCCACACCGTGCTCTATGTAGTATACTCGTATTGTGACTGCCACCGCTTGTTGTCGTTTTGATCCTTTTCCCGCACACATCATAGATAATACTCCTGGGAGCACAAGCATCACACAAACAGGAACTGTGCACAATAATATCGCCAGGCCACAACAACAAGCAACTTCGGTTGCCACTCAGGTCGCTTCAAGTCGTCTCTCATGCGTGCGTTTATCTTGATGTCATCGCGTGTATTTGTATGTGTACATGTGTGTGTGTGTGAGTGTGTGTGTTTATGTATATGTGTGCGTTGGCGAAAAACGCATAAAACAGCATAATTTGTCAGCATGAGCACGGCAAGCATGCCCCTGGCATAACAATGAACTGCGCCAACGGGCTCCCGGTCTCTGCCCTGAGTCCCCTTACGTGTACATACATACCTATAGTAAGTATATCTGTGATATATAATGCCTAGCAAGCGAAAAAACAGTCAAAGCAGCAACAATAACAATCAGAAGAAACGCAAGCCTCAATTGTGCCTTCACTGAACTTTTTGGTGCTGCACAATTGGCAGGTAACGCATTCAAACAAATAGACGCATGCATTGGCGTTGTCAGGGAACTTTTTCAAATGCGTCATTTGAAGTTTTTAATGACAACATTTAAAACTTGGCACGCAAGCTGTATGCGAAATTTAAGCGGCACTGAAGTGAAAGCCCATGGCCTAGCTTGTGGGTGGAGTAGGAAGCTTACCGCCAATGAAATTGAAATGAGAATCACGCAAGCACTTTTAATTATCAGTGCGGCATAAGTAGGAAGGCGCCACATGCCTTGGACCCCATATGGCCTGAACTCCGACCGCTCACACACGCACACTCCCCTTCACACACACAGCGCCAAAATGATGCATATGCTCAGCGTCGAGTGGAACGCAGAGACAGAAGGCCATGCTAAAATTTCCAAATAATGGCAAGAGGCTCCAATTTGTGTATGTCTGTATACTCGTATATCTGTGTGTATGCGGATGTTTGAGGTAGTGCGTGTGCGTCGCCGTGTGTGAGTGTGAATGTGTCAGTGTGCGTGTCGCGGTGCCTTGTCTGCGGCAAGCTAATTTATGTTCATTTAATTATGCCTTTGCTCGCTTTTCCTTTCTTTTCTCAAAACGCAAGTGTGCGAGCTTTTTGTTCCATTGTTTGATGCTTGTATCTATCTATGTATAGCATACTATACGGATGTGTGTATGTGTACACAGTTGGCGTATTCATACTTAGCACTCATAAACTAAATACAATTAAATGTATATGTAATAAACTTCTTTTGCTTACACTGGTGGTGGGCACTAATGCCATTTTATATTTAATTTACGTGGCTTTTACTTCATTTGCCACCCATGTCTGTTTGCTTCAGCGTAACTTCTTTGAATACTGCCTTTGGGAAAATTGAATAAATGTCGACTGGGAGCGGACGAGTGGAAAAACTGTGTCAAAAAGTTTCACAAATCGTATATCAGCTTCCATAAATTTAATACAAAATTCAATTGATATGTTTATTTGAGTAATTAAGTAAAGAGTATTTCTTATAAGTTATAATATTATTAATTAGATCCACAAATTTGTAAAATATAAAATAAAATAATTTCCGGTATCTCCAAAAATGTTCCTCTTCCATTCTATAAGTATCAAGTTTCTACTAGCTGTGCAAATATTTGTAAGATTTAAAATAAAAATTTTAAATGATTGTTCCTTACATTGATAGTCTTCTCTAAAACTTAAGAATCTTTAGAAGCACGGAAAATAACAGAAAATGTTACCTGTTACATGTTCCTGGTAATTCACGAATATTTCGAACTCAATTTATATTGTTGAGCTTTATGTCGTTCCAGTTAGCTGATCTCTTTTAGGACGGTTGAAATCAATTGCTTCAGTCACTTTATAATAATAAAGTCTCTTTGTTTATCTGCTCTACTTACTTTTACAACTTTTCCAGTTTATCAGACTCATCCACTTACTTTGATGTGAATCGAAAAAAAAACGCAGACTTGTTCCAAGTTCAATATTATAGCTGCTTTACTTCCTTTCTTATGTTCATACAGATGAATAGGCGGATATGGGATCTGATATCAACTCATATCAGAATACTGAGTAATATGTACCAATCTAAAATGTGACAACGATTCAATAAATTATTAAAATGTAAAGTTTAAGCGCTTGTCGTGTTTACATTAATGTATGAGATACATATGTCCATATAACAGTCGGCAACACATCGAAAAGTATGAGAGACAGGACGTCCAAGCTTGGTATACCTATTTCTCTATGGCTTTGTATTATAACCACAAATCACATCTCGATAGTGCGTACCCATATGTCAAGTTCCATAGCGATAGGTAAACTCTAAAGGAAGTTAGAGACATAAATGTTTGGTTCAACTGTTTACTGTACACAAAAGCAAAGTCACTATGACGCTTATTTAATTCAAAATGTGCGCTTTTTAACGTTTTCTATTTCCAGAAAATTTTAATTAAAAATCTTTAACAAAAAAAATTAATACAAAATGATTTAAATTTTTTTTTAAAATTTGTTTTATTATGTGGAAATTGATGGCGATATATGTCTGAATTAGTAAATCAAATAAAAGCTGTATTCACTTTATTAGATTTTAGTGCGGTTAAAAAACTTTTTCTTTTGTTTTCTGCTGCCCAATACAATTATTGTATGTTGTGCACTTTACTTTTTGCCAATTAAAAATTTTTATTTGCTTTTTCTGCGCGCAAAAGTAGACTATACATTTATTACTATTGAAATCGATTAATACGCTCCATTGCATCAACGATTGTTCCTTCACACACATGCCCACACATACCATATACTTGTAGTACACCATTTCATATATTTATTTGTTTTTCCCGTCGTTTTCAGTTCAATACCATAGTTCGGTTCAATATACATTTGTGAAAATGCAGTGTACGTGCCGTTTATGGGAATCGGTATGCGTAAATACGAAAGGGGGATAAATTATATTCAAATAAATAATAAATATGGTTTCAAAAAGCGCTTTGAGCACACGAGCATCTTTTGTCCGTATGCGTACTAGTATGCGTAATTTAAACCTCCACAGAGAACACTTAATTACAGTTGAAATTCACATTTAAAGTCATACTATACAAGTATACGCATGTACTTATATATATGAATGATACATGCTTCGCTGAGGCCGCTGTCTTCTTAACCTACTGCGTCTACTACTACCTCGTATCTTTTCTGCGCGTTGCCTCGGTGCTTTTCGCCAGCTAAAACGCACTCCAGCGTAAACACTTCAAAGTCCATGGCTCGGCTCCCTTCTTATTTCCTACTTCCTATGAAAATGACATAATTAGCATGTTTTACATAATCAAAAGCGGCGGCTGTGGCAGCGGCAGCGGGAGCCAACCATTCCGAGTATATGGTGGTACTATGTACGAGTGTACTTGGAACTCAGCTCCAAAGCCAGTCAGAGCGTCTGTTCCCTACACAGCCGCAATTTTGATTTAATTGTTGCCTTGGTGATATTCTTTTAATTTATGTCAATTTATTTCATCAGGCACTCACTGCTTTTGTATCCCGCTGTCATATTGAAAACAAGGCACACCGACAAGCAGGATGAAAACTCTATTAGCGATGACGCAAAGCCTCAATAAACTGCGCTATGTGTGCCTTCGTGCACTTGTTGCCATGGTTTCAATGCCATGCACGTTTACTTATTTCCAAGACATGGTTTTTGTAATATTGTAAAACCACTTTATTTTTTATTTCTTTTCAAGTGAACGCCAGAGTATTATAATCCATTCAATTTGCGACATTAGATAAAGCAATTGATAATAATTGCACTTAGTACAGTAAGACTTGACAGGCTAAATGCTGCTTATATTCACCAATTTGACGAAGGCATTTGGAGTATATACATAGGATGTTGTTATCAGCTAATTAACCAATATTGCTACAATTTTATCACCTACTATCAATCACCCTGATAATTTATGAAATCCATTAAATCAGGGAATTTGGTATCTGAACCTGAGTCTGAACTATCCGTGTGGCCCTTCATACCCTTCATGCAAAATAATGGAAGTAAACAATGGGATGTGTCCTTTCCCTTACCACCAGTAATAAAAAGAGAATGTACAGTGTTAATTAACGAACAAACTAATGGGTGACGGATCAGGTTATCTTTCTTTTAACAGTAAATGAATCGAATGACGGAAGAAGCTTTCACAGTAAACAGTTGTCTTAAAGAAAAGCGTTTATTTTACAGTCCTATAACAAATTATTTCAGTGGACAGTTTTTTTCCCATCTAAGCATAATCCAAAAACAAGTTGGCAATGAAATTTTGTTAGCTCTGGCATATAATGTTAAAACGGAAGCGAACAAAACGTAACAATCGCAACCTATTTCAATTGAAGTAATTCACATTGAATTGCCAAGTACTGGTCGCTTATTGTTTGCTCCATTTTTCTGATAGAGTCAAGAAATAAACAAAAAGACTATCATTCGTTAAGAGCCCATTTTTTCTGAAGGTGCTCTCGCGGTTACTTCAAAGTAGAAACAATACATTTTGTGTAAAACGCACGTTTTGAAACGTTGAAAAATAAACTAGATCGAGAAGCCGAAGTCGTCCTCAAACTGTTTTTATATTAATAGGCATATGCATTCTTTTTAAAATTGTAGTGATATTAAGAACGTCTTTTTATAATCTGTGAGCACAGACCACAGTACTCAACAATGCTTAAGTGCCAGGTAGCTTCCAGATCATGCCACCAATCTTATTTCAACCAAACAGTGACCTAAAATAGATTCGCGCGCTCTTGGACTTGAATTCCGTTTAGGTCATGTTAGTAAGAAGAACCCCCCAGAAGTCTGGTGCAACAAAAATACATTAATCATCCCAACTTAAATAAAACTTCATTTAAGTAGCTGCATAAAAAAATCGTTTTATATATCAGTCGTCCGTGTCCGCACGTTGTTATTGCATTTAATGGTTTTCTTTTTACAAAAAGCAATTCACAAACGGCGCGCTCTGGCGGATTGAGAACCGGATGGAACAGCGAATGGACGTGCCATAAATGCGCAAGTATACGCACGTCACACAAATTTTGGACAGCACCATCGAAATAGCTGGGGACAGAAGGCAAAGAGCAGAGTAAGCGTTCAGAGTAGGGGGGGTGGCTGAGATATCGGAGGGTGGTTGTTAATGGTAATGGTAATTTTTGAATGAAGTCATTGACTTTATGCCTTGTCAACTTCATTTAAAAACTGTCGAAGTTTGGCTAAATAACAAGACGCTAACAAGTCCCTATTGAGTTTTTGCTTATCCATTATATGCTACATTACACATTCGATAACTTGGATTCTAGATGTGAGCTGACGATTAACTAATATTTGACTTTTTAGTTCGTATAATAGTTGACACTATGAACTAAAGGATGCTGTTCTACATTCTAGCTCTGATATGCACCTTTTCAAAGTTTCCGTAGTAAGCTCGAACTCTATCATTGGATGCTTTTCAGCTATCTATTATGAGAACTTGATCGCAGCTTCACAATCAACTTAAATTCACATACCAGCTTTGATTTAATTGTTTAATTGTTCCACCTTTCTTGTTTCCGTCCTAACTTTATTCCTCCTGTTTAAACATGATGTCCGTTGTAGCGAATGCAAGGGAGGACTGAGCGGAAGAAGCGAGATTACCGAACCTTTAACTTTTCTACTGTCAAGGATATCATACAGTGCGTAGGATATGTATGCCTCAACGTGTTTAGCAAGAAAGCAACCACAAAAACTTTTTCAATATATATTTAAGCGCTTTTTATGTTCCCACTTGCCATTTTCATATATTATTTTATTGTTTGGATGCGCGTGACAAATCGCCTGAGCCTGTTTGTCAAATTTAACTTCTGTTCCCGTTGTTAATATAATTGTTGATGTTTTTGGCAGCTGAACGCGCACACACACACACACATATATATATATATACTGAAATTTCTGTTTCCTAAAAGGCAAAAGCGTGGACGCTTTGTATGTTGTTTTTCCGTGCGGTTTTGTGTGAACAAAAAAAAGCAACAACAAAATTCCAATGAAAATCAAAAAACTTTGCTTGCGTGATTTGCCTTCTGCCTGTCGCTGTCGCTGTCGCATGCGAATCAAATGACTTTTAATCTTTTAAGTGCCTCTGAGCTATTAAGTGAATCTGGCTGGCGTTGGGCGGTTAGCTCGGCGTATTGTGCACTTGGGCAGCAAGATTTTATACTATACATATTTTATACATATAAATACAAATGGTATGGAAAAAATGTGGACTTGCGCATTTTGAAGCGTTTATTTGCGTACTCGTATTTGTGCGGCGTCGTCGGTTTTTATTTAGTTTTCACTTTTTCCCGCAAATATTTGCACAGCCTCTGAGCTGGCTGGTCCAGCGATTTTCAAAACCGACAACGCCGCGTGCTGGCTATCGATAGTACAACAACAAAAATAAAAACAACCACATGGCTGACGGTTATTTTATGCTTTTACCTCTTGGCCCCTGCCCCAGCCTCACGCTTAATAATCAGCAGCAAGAGCTGACTTTGTTTAACTTTGTAATTAAATGCAAATTAAGTGAACCGTAATTTGCGCCTTGATTTCTTTTCGTTTTTTTTTTAAACGTTGCCACGAATATTTCTTTCCTTTTTTATCATGATTTTTTTGTTGTTTGCGTTATTTGCCACGCAGACAATTTTAAACTCGTTCGCAAAGTTGCAAAAGTCCCAATAAAGTCGAAGACTTAATTAACGCCAATGTTGCGTTAATAGCAAAGCAGAAGTGGGCAGTATGGGCGTGGCCGTGTATTTGGGCTGTGCACGCAAGTGAAAGCAATTGAGGCGCAAACGGCAACTTTTCTAATTAGCGTCAGTTCAAACAGTTTGCTCCTTGGCTAGAATTGGGGATCGAAGCTCGGCTTAGAGTTAGCGTTATAGAAAGGGCAAGGCCATAACATCATTGAGTACTTGTTGGAATGTTTTTATACTTTGAAGCCAGTTTGCTGTAAGCTGTTCCTGCTGTTGGCGATAAACAAAGTGTTCTTCATAATATATCAGTTGCGTCTAAAAAAAGCCCTTGCAAAAAAAAAAACCTCTTCAAGCTAGAGCATTCAATAAGATTACAGCTTTATTAGTAAACAAATAACAAATGCTATTGGCTCGTGGCTCCCACAAATTTTGAACGATTTCTTGTGAGAAAGTATGGCATAACAACAACAAAGTTCGATGTCAAAATTTGCATAAATAAATTTATTTTTCATACTTATAGACGTTCTTTTTTACAGATTACTCAAGCGTATGGTTAGTACGACATTAGCGTTGATTATGTGTGTCAGCTATTGGCAAAAGATTTCCACATCTCTAGAAATTACACGACTCTACTGAAAGTTAAGCCAAGAGTATCTGAAGCCGCTAGACGTAATTACAGATTGCAGCGAAAATGAAAATGAAACGCAAACTAAACGATGCCACGCTATCGTGCCAAAGAGTGAACTTTACAAGCCGATGACTGAAGACTTTGGCAAAACTATGTAATACACTCGTACTGACTGACTGATGAGGAGGACTGGAAGGGGGAGTACGGCGAGGTTGTTCTTGAATGGAAGGAACGGGTAAAACTTTACGCTGTCTTGTAGCACCTTGAGCGATTTAACGCTACGTTGCATGTTTAGCTTCAGCTTCACGAGAATATGTCGGTGACAACGGGTCGTATGAGCAATGTGAGTGTCTATGTGTGTACGGTTGTGGATGAGTGTGCAGGCCAACGAACGCGAATCGAGTATTAAGAAAGTTACGCCGCTGTCTGTGAAATTGTGAATAACTCCGAGACTTCGTTGATTGCTGTGCAGGCATTGGCTTGTACAGGGTTATTTAAAGCCCGACATTTTCATTCGAGCTCGACATCTGCAAGAATGCACCTTTGCACATTTTGCACATTTTGACACTTTGATTGAAAACAGAAAATAGCATATGAGTCAAAGATATAGTAAAATATCAAAGCTCCAAAAGTACACTAATAAAAAATGTTCAAGTACGACGCCCAATTGCGTTACGTTTCACTGTAATTACAAAGTAATTTTTCTGCACAAATGTGTTAAAAAAACTAATTGTGAAAACATGATTTGATGGATTTTCCTGGACTATGCTCAGGTTTAAATTGTAAGTGGTGTGGAAATAGATCTAATTATTAATTCTTTAATTTGCAATTATTTTGAATGCCCATATATGAAAAGATACACTACAATAAAAAATAAGTGAGTAATAATCAAAATTTTGAATGTAGAAGTGATTATATTAAAATCATGTTCTATATGCTATAGTACTATTGGGCTGTAAAAAAATCTAATCTTGTCTGACCTTTGTATTTCTTATAGTTATATATACTCATAAAATTTAGAAAAGCGGCTGTGATTAGACATGTGATTCGGTTCTGTGGGGCTATAACCGATATTTGAGCGGTAAGCGCTTAGACAACAATCTCACATCTGTTTATACCTTCAATTAAATAGTAGAGCGACAGTTGTTCTCGCAAGTCAAGCTGAGCAGCCAGCAACTACATTGCGCTTACAAAGACAAATGCGTGGCGGGCAAAGATTGTTGCAACGGCGTGGCAAGTGCCACGTCTCAAGTGCGGACCCAGACTTGAAACTGCCTTAGGAACTAACAGGTCAGCATTTGTTAACGTTGATTGAATCGTTGGGCGCGCGCAATCTTCTTTAAAGCAGCCTGCTCACACGCACACTCGCACACATTTATACATGTGCTCTCCTTCTCTCTATTTTCAATTAAAAACTATTGTCAACGACAATAAGTCGTACCAGAAGCCAGCGTGCAACTTCCATGACTTCAGGTCCAGTTGACGCTGCTGACAGGCACACGTACGCTTAATTAGAAAAAGTTGCCATTGCCGCTTTCGTTGCCAGCGTCCACCTCGTCGCTTACAACCACGCCTCCATTTGGTCGCACACCTCTTGTGGCTCGGTCGGCAGCTGTCAGCCCGCCCACTTGGCAACGGAAGTAAATTTACACTTCAGTTTTTATTATTTTCCGACGCGCGTAAAGCGCGACTAATTTTCTTGAGCGTGGCCTGCGCCGTGTCGTGTTTCCGTTGAAAAAATAAAACCAAACCAGAATAAAATGAAAAAGAATAGAATATATATGGCACGGCCAGAAAATTGTATGGCAAATGCAAAAAGGACACGAGGCGGGTGACTCATAATTTTCTAAAAGCCAAGAGAAAAAAATGGAAAGAAAAGTCAAAATGAGAGTGCAAAAGTCAACGCTGTTTCTGGTGTGTGTGTGTGTGTGTGTGTGTTGGCACTGCATTGTTGTTGCTGCGTTGCTCATTTCTGCACTTTGTCCTTTTTGACTCTGGCATGTTGCTCTTTTTTTGTATTTTAAGCTTCCGGATGTCACGTGCGCATCATTTTCCAGCAGTTTTGGTGTCGCCATAATTATAACGGGCGCAGCTTAAATTAGTTGCCTTTCCCCTGCTCCCAATCATCCCATCACTTAGCGGCTGCAGGCAACGCGTTAATGCAATGTGGATAAGACAGCAACCTGCGCCATGGTTGTTGTTGATGTTGTTGTTGGGCATTCATTAAACATGCCCGCGCGCCCATGTGATTTTTATAGCCCGGCCATTGTCGGCGTTGTTTGCTCTCTCCCGTCCGTCCGTCCATCCGTCCATCCGACAGTACATCGGCCTGGCTTTTGTGCTCGCCACTGTGTTGTTTGGCTTTTAGTTTAGTTCTTGTTGTTAATGGTGTTGTTGTTGTTGTTGTCGTCTCATGTTGTCTGTAGTTTGCACATTTTGTCGACGTCAGCGTGATTAGTTGTGCCATTTTGTGAGTGCATGAGTGTATGAGTGTAGGAGGGTAGGAGTGAGTGTGTCAGTGCGAGTGAGTGTTGGTCGCTTTGTTTTCGACTGTTGCATTGTGCTGACAGCCAACGAGGTTTTTGGCACATGAATTTCTTATAAAGTGAAACCCAAACCGAATTGTGTGTGGGACGTAACAAACTGGAGCAAATCACCAGACTATATACCAACACACATTTACCATACATACGAAAATATTATTGCCACAGCAAACGCCGCCAATTAACAAAACTCATAAATTGCACGATCTCGACCTCAAAAATGCAACACTTGACTTGCAGGCAACGCCTCAACATCATTAACGTCAGCATTCACAAAAGTAAGCATAGATAGTAGAAGTATATACACGTAAATACACATAGATGAGTGTACATTTGTATATATAAGTATATACAGTAGACACAATTCAAAATGGAAATGCACCATGGAAAAGTTATATTTGCATTTTCATAATAGAAATGTTACGGATATTAATTGCGTATTTAATGTATTTTTAAAAACTTTTCATCTGGGTTCACTCACAAATGCACATTTCGGTTGTTATTTTGCCAAAAATGCATTAACGAATGAATACGAACACAATTGAAAAGAATTAACATTTTTTTTTAAACCATTATTCTCATCCCTAAGTTCAGCAAATTTCAAACTTCAGTTAACATGTATTCGCTACTAAAATATTAATTGAAGATATATGTACACCATTCAGGTTCGACATATTTTCTGTGTTTGTTAAAAAAAAATAGCATCGACACATAGTTTCAACGCGATAGCTTAAAATTTAGGGGGACTATGACTAAGTCAGGCAGTCAGGAAGAAGGGCGGTATCCGTTTGGATTCGCCTAAGAATACTGTTCCTATTACCTGTTGTCTATGTACCATTCATGCTTATGGATTTGATATAGGAATATATACAAATATTTTTTGTTAACAAAATCATGAATCATTTTAAAAATGTAATAAATAGTATAATAGTCAAAATAAATATATTTATTTATTGCTATTGAAAAGATGGTCGCTCACCCAAATTCCATGGCTATTAGCTACTAATAATGTCTGCTGCCGAAACCGAAAGTACACTGTACTGTACTACATCTGTTTGTATTTATGTACGGGGGTAAATGGGACACACATTTCCTCATACTCCTTGTTGGCAGCTCATGATATGAGTTTGTGTTAATGTGCGGGTCTATGTGACACATTAGAACACTTAAAGTTACAACTAATGAGACTCAAAACATAATTGTTGGCATTTAGTTAGATGAGCAGCCAAGACGACGACCGGCACACAACTTTTGCGAAAAGTGACACGGCATGAAAAAGGAAGCACACACACGGACTCAGGTAGGAGCAGGGGCAGCAGTAGAAGGGAGGACTCAGGCAAAGTGAAACGAATTAGGACTGTGGACGGGGCTGGGGTTGAAGCTGGGCTCGTGCGTTCTTTTGGACTGACTGTCGTGTGGGCAACACGAAAACAAATGCACCTAATGACACAATTTCATACAAACGCATACCAACATACTCACACGCTTGCAATTGAGGGACGCTGCACATAAATGGAACGAATCAAATTGGAGTCGAAGCGAAAACTGTTATACAACCTAAGAGCGTCATACATGTCGTATGCGCGCTCTTCGGCGCTCTGCCCGAACGAGTTGAGAAAGCGGCGCGGCACCGACTTCAATTTCGAACTTGCAACGATGCTGTACACGACGAAGTCGCTGCCACCGAAACGAGACGAGGAAGAGTAAAGCTAAGGCCGTATGCCTGATGCCTGCTTCCGAGCTAGCTGCGGCGAATTTTACGCAAACCAAATGGCCAGCCCGTGCTTTCATCATCAGTTGCCAAGCATCAACAAAGTGAAGCAGTTCTGGCCAGAGCTGGTGCCGTTTAGTCGGCATTCCAATTTATCAGTGTTGTCGTGCCGTGCCGGTAAATTGTGTGAGGGTGTTGGTGCCATCAAACGTCAGAAGTGGAAAAGTGACAGCCAAAGACTCGAAGGCATTCGCAAATGTTGTGTCAGATTTAGGTGTGAATCGAACAGGACTGGGAAGCTGCTGCCATTTTGGGTATGTTTGCCACTGTACATTAATTTCATGTTTCATGCCCGTTCTTCCGCGTTCCCACCACCACCACCACCACCCAAAAAAACATTGAGGAACGCTGCATACTCTCGGGCGCTGTAGAAACGGCAATAGTCTGGCAGTAAAGTAAAGTAAAGTAAAGTAATGCCGTCAAGTTTCAAGTTTCAGCTTGTAACCTAGTTTTTTCCCTTAGAATGCCTCCTCACAACGTAAATCGGTGTGAGTCTGTATGTATATATATATACACTCGTATATAGAAAGATGTATGTGTGTGTTAATTTTTCGTGCATTTTACGCGTGTTGTTTGCCTTATTTTGGGGGCTGTGAGTGCGAGTGTATGTTGCAATACATTTCTTGAATTTTACGTGTATTATTCATGCCGCGTCTTGCCTTGCATTATGCCAACACATCCCTCCGTCCAGCCACCAGCCACCAACCATCAGTCCTGCCATGCCTGACCGAAAAGCGCACAAACAGCGATGTTGAAAAGTGCAACGACAGGCTTTCTGGCTGGCTGGCAGGCAGGTGGGCAGGCTGGCAGGCAGGCAACTGTGATTTGTATGAATGGTACCATTAAGCCGGGACAACGAAACCGGGACGACGATGGCGATGACGATGACGACGACGACGACAAGGAAAAGGACGTCGCCAGGCATGCCTTACAAATCCCCCATTCACTACGTGAGCGCATAGGCTTGCCAAATCCCCTGCAGCACCTTGCCTGTAACTTTGTATGGCCGTGCCACACTGCGTATGCGTAATGTGGGGTTTTGCATATCAAGGAATATGCGTTATATGGAGTTCAGCAAACTCAACATTATGCTCATTGCCCAACGATAAAACTTTTAATCTGCCCGTGCTTACAGCAACAGCACCAGCTACAACAATAGCAACAACAACAACAACTAGAGCAACAAAACTTTTTGTAATGAATTCAATTGCCTTAAGTTTTATTTAAAAACAAATGTGCGATTCTTGTGATGCTCATTTTTTTGTTTTGCCGCCGCTTAATGAAAAGAATTAAGATAACAAATTCGCGTAACAAGCGATGATGAAGAATGAGAAACAGCGAAAGAAATGAAAAAGAGAGGCAAAACTTTTACAAAACAAAAACAACAAAAACAACAAAAACAAAAACGTATCCATCGCTTGACAGCAATGAGAACAGACGCAAATAAAACAAAAGCTAGTCAAAGTCAAGGCAAACAGGCACACACGCACAGTTAAACCTACTTACATACATATTAGCTAACAGTTGAACCTAACTAAAAAATTCTATGAAACTAAAACCTCAATGAACAAAATGATATAATGAAATAAATAATATTAGTCGCTCTTTAAACAAATAAACAAATTAATCTGAAATTAAATAATAGGATTCGATTCGATTACTAGTACAATAATGACACATATTCAATAACTAGTAGGCTTACCTGAGTAACTAGCCAATGATTATAACGGATGAGTAACTAACGAAGAGATTAAAGACTTTACTTCCAGCAGCTGAAGCATGTTTTGATAGCGTAGCGCTCAAAATACTATTCATTCAGTACAGTTTTTATCAACGAAAATATTTCAATAAGGAAAGTTGAAGAGATTTAAAATATTCGTTACTTTTTCGGGTAATACTGATATAGCTTTACTCCATTTAATATATATACTCAGTATAGAAAGCTAATGGATTTCTTGAAATGTGCAAATAATTACGTATTCATTTTCGCCTTTCGTAGTCTCCATTCATCTATGAAATATCATATAATCTATGTAAATAAACAGTTGGACATTTCCAAATTATTTTTTCGTTTTCATTTTGAAATATGGATTACTCTCCGAATCTCAACTTCTCAACTTAGGGCCTGGCATAGTTTAACGAGCTAGCAGGAATCCCAGAATGTGAGTTTGTTCCTTGAGTAGGCACTCGGTTCAAATCACACCGCAACTATCATGACAGAAGCATGGGGAAGAAAAAAAGTTATCATAATAAACCAACATTTACAAGAAAAAACCTATCAACTAACATAACTAAGCCATATAATAGAACACTATTACATGGTTTTTTAAACGTTCTAAATTTTTTTTTAAATATTCATGCAGTTGGATGCTGCGAGTTCTGGAAACCATTTAAAGATTTATATTCCATTTCTATTGATCCTCCATTTTATTACAAGCCGGTTTCATTGGAAGGAGTCTAGTCCAGCTTTGGTTAATTGAAGAGACGTTCAACTTATTTGTTTTCGTCTGTTCATACATATACATATGTACTATTTAACGACACAACGCCGTGCAAATTGAAACAGCACGCAAATGTCGTGGAAAGACAGGGCAAAACAAAATACTTAAGTCGTCGTCCTCCTCGTCTTCGTCCTCCTCGTCTTCGTCGGCCTTGGCTCGGGCCACAGTCAGGAAGCCGCCCTCCTGCTACTGTGGCGGAAATAAACGTACGCGCCTAGGTTTATGGCATGAATCTTGGCGGGAGCCTGTGAGTTGTGAGCTGTGGGTTGTGGATGGGGCGAACGTTGACGTTGTTGTCGGCAGCACTGAAAGAAGCGTAAAAAAGTCTAATAAATTAAGCAATTTACATGAATTGTTGTGCTCTATGCGCAAAGACATCTCATTTGTATACGACGATGTCGTGGGAGTTGGGGATGAGGCTTCGGTCTGGGGTTGGGAATAGCTAAAGCAACTTTGAGACAAGTCAAGGGATTTGTCAGCTGGCAGAATAAAACAAAAAAGAAAGAAAGAAAATTCAAAACTTGTTTTTTTTTTTGTATTACTGTTGCGCGCATTTGACAATATTTCAAGTCTGGTCTTAAGAGTATCTGGCAAAGTCGACTAAGGTAAGCAAATTAATATCTTAAATTTAATTTCCTTACCAAAGTGCAGTTTCATCTTTTGTCGTCCTCTTTCTCGTTGCCATCGCCTTACTCTGTTCTCATTTCACTTTGTTGTGCACTTGAAACCGTGCTTATCGGACCACATTTGCAAGTCTTTTTTCCGTTTTATTTTCGTTTATCAAGAATCAAATTTATGTGCATATTTGCGTAGTTTTGAAACAAAAACAAAAATTCCACTGAGGAAACTGCGATTGCAGTTGCTACGAAGCCTTGCCTTGCTGGCTCTGTCGCTGCCTTTGTCTTTGCTTTATTTTCTTTTCGTTTCTATTATTTTATTTAGCCTGCCAAAGTTTTAGCCACTATAGATAGGCGGCAGAGTTCAAAGTTTTTGGCAACGCCTCAATCTCAATCACTGGCAGCTTTTTTGTTGTTGGGGCTTTATAGCTTTGAGCTAATTTTTGAAAAGTCAACACGTGGCAGTGGCGGAGCAAAAGCTAATCAAACTATTGATTGTTTGACAGATTGTGGCACAAGCTCGCTTACTTTTATTGCTCTGCACGGCGCAGGTGAAAGTTAAGACACAACTTTCAAGTTTTATTCCATTTCTTGGCCACAGCTTCACCGAACTCGAGTCTCACCTTGGGGGGGCCATTCAAATACAAGCCCACATCCCAACACATCTGAACACATCGCAACAAATCCAGACACGTGCACATCAAAGTTTTCTCCTTTCATTTGCTGTTTAACGAAATTGATTTTTGATGCTCACGGCGCAACTTTCTAACGCCGGAATCTTGAACCCTTCAATATGGCAGTGAGTTTGTCTTGACTTGCTTTAAGTTTGGCAGTTCAGCTTCACTTACACTTTGTCATTGCTTTTTGCCATGTTTGTTCAGTGAGTTGGGTTAGGGGGACAGAGGGACAGGTTAGGGCATTTGCACACTTCTTTAACCCCATTCACATATTGTGCAAAAAAATATTGTTGTGCACTTGTCTCAGTGCTGCCTTATACTTGTGTTCACCGTTCCCTCTTATTGATTTTGCTCAAAGAAAAGTGTGACAGAAATTGAATTTCGCGAAAAGTGCGTGGCGTACACGAGTGCTCGTACTTTGCATATTATATTAATGGAGCTGCACAAAGAAAAAAAAAAACTCTTTCTGGTTGCAAACAACTTTATTTTTAGAATGTCTTTTCTACGAATTTATTGAATTACCTTTCAGGCGTGGACATTTCATTTAAGGGTACTAAACAATTCAATGGAACAAATGACAGAAATATTTTCCTCTAGAACTTTTGACAGGCAGAGTTTGCTTCTAGTTTTCGGTTTAGCTTTCTGTTAAGTCGTACCATGTTTATTTTACTTGTTTTATTACACATAGTACATTATATATATATATTTTATATACCAATATTGTATGGATATTTCATATTATGTCAAGGAACCAAAAAAAAGCAGTCACAAAATCCAAATAAATACAAAACTGTATTATTTATGTTAATAACTATTTGGATCGACTTTGCGTTGATTTTTATTTTTAATTTCCCATTATTAAAATCGCTGCCCATGCTCTTCTTGTAGAGCTGCCCGCAGCTGTTATTGTTGATGCTGCTTGGGTTCAACTTTGTGCTGCATACATACACGTAAATAAACACGCAGAGACACGATTCTGATGTAAATGTATGCTGTTGAAACTGTACATGAACATGTATTTGATTTAATTAATATACCTTTTTTTAATTATTAAAAAAATTTTTTTTTCATTTTTTCTTTTTGGTGGGAGGTACAGGGTATTTAAGAGTTGAGCTTGCTCGACTTTAGCATTCTTTTCTTGTTCTAACTGTTTTAAAAATTTTCTAACTAGTTTAAAGAGATATTTCAATTGCAGACATTTAAAATTGAAAACATAAATAGTATGTTATGAATTGAATAAATTATAGAACAATTGCCCTCAGTTCATGTACAAATCTGAAGCATCCCTTAAATTGTATTTTCTCTGGTTGTCTGCATCAGATGCATTGTTTGTGTAGAATGATATACAACTTTTCTTAGAACTCTTTGTTTAATCTGGTTTAGGTGAGAAAATTCCAGTCCAACCAGTCTCAACTGTAGTGAGCACAGAGTGCTGTCCAAACTACTTATTCACACTTGATGTACGAATAGCATTAAAGCCACAGCAAAAGTTATACGAATGTCCGTCCATAACAAAACAAATGTTGGCACTGAACTAAACTCTAAACTATAAACGGAAACAGATGGCTGTAAGTAAGCACTTGCTGAAAGTTCACTTTTATGCAGTTTTTATCAATCAGGTAAATGTGGCAGCGTAAGTTCAATAGCGACAACAAGTTAAGCTTGCATGCGGGACAACCACTGGTCAAGCTGAAGTTGTCAGGAAGTTGTTGGCGGAACTCAAATAATATAAATAAAATTGTTGCATACACACATCTATAAGAAATACACACCGATACAAGACATGCATACGAAAACAATTTGTGGAGCTCAAAAGTTTTTACTTCGCACAAAATACTCGAAATTATACATGTTCGAAGGTACACACACACACATTGCATAAATTCCAACTAAAAATGAATGCCGCACTCCATCACCACCCTCATCGTCCTCGCCCCAACACACACACACGTATGCAAATTCACGCAGCAGTGTGGCATGCAAGTGCAGAACCAACGACCGTACAATGTTGGCCAATGTTGCCCTTTGGCAACAATTTGGGCGCCCGGACACACACATATCCACACATACGCACACATACACACACATACACCTACGAAGTCAGCAACAGCATGTTAGACGTATTTGCCGCATTTTAGGACGCACACATACACATACAGACCATCAGCCACACCCACCAACGGCTGCCCCTCGTCTTGCCTCAATGTCAAAGTTGCTCGCATGGAATGTGTGAAAAAATATTTGGCGAAATAACGCGCAAATGAAAAATTTATAAAATATTCAAATAAGCATTTTACTTTTTGCACCATGAAGCCACAGTCCCTCAGTGAAGGAGCACAAAAAGTTCTCCGCTCACCCCTCCCTTCACACTTGGCATATACACGTACATATGTATGTACTTTATGTAAATATTTGTGTGCCAAAAAAAAAAATCCATGCGTGTGGCATCTGAAATGAACGCAAACAAAATTTGTTTAAAAACGCACAAATGCGTTTCTGTCAGTTAAGAAGCAAGCGAGTAGAGGGTTTTGAGTTAAGCAAAAACAATTTTTTGCACCACTACTTAATGAAAACCAAAAGCATCAAACTTTAGCGATAAATGAACTTTCTCATTTTCGCAACGTGGCTTTCGCGTTGGCGCTGGCGATGGCAAGTGGGGAAAAAATCAAAACTATTTAAGTTTCAAGCGTTTGACGCTTTACAACCACAAAATGTCGACACAAAGTTTCACACGCTGACAACCAGCCTCAATCTCACCCACACTGCTACAAACAACTCTGCACCAGCAGCAGCAACAGCAATAGCAACAACAAGAACAACAGCAATGGGGGTTGCCAATTCATTGTCCTGATAAACCGAGTCATAAAGCCAAGGATAAAATGCAAAGTGCCAAAGTTTTAATTTAAATTTGTTAAGAGAAAAGGGAAGAAGAAATACATGTATAAAATGGCAAAGAGGAAACTTAAATAGGAACAGTGGACTACCAACTTCAGTTAAAAACGCCACATCAACAGCCACAACAACAGCCACAACAACAACAGCAGCAACAAAGCGAACAGCACCCAATAATTCATTTGCCCCGGCATGGACGAAAAAAATGAAATTGAAGTTGCAGCTAAAAATTACGATGCCTTGGAGTAGCACACTTTCTGCGGTTGCCAAGTGTCGACCTCTATCTACATAGCTCATACGCACTGTGGTGCAACAGCACCCCATCCTTCCCTTCGCCAAAATGGCACTTTTGCCTGGCTGCCAGTTATTTTATTTGTGCAGCGCGTCGAGGGTAAAGAAAAAATGCAGCCAGGAGAAGTGCAAAAATTTGCAACACATGGCAGTCACTTCCTGTTAGACATACACACACACACACTACCCCTCCAAGCATACCCGAACACAAGCTCAGCTCCTGACGGAACGCGTGCTGGGAGCACGTGCTTGCGGTCTGCGCTTTAAGCTTACGTAAATATAGAAGCAGTTCCATCTACTTCCGCCTCCTCTACTCCTTTTTTTTTGCTGTATGTGCCGTGTTAGCTTATCGACTTTTCCTAGTGTACGTAAACTTCATGGTTTTCATGCATTTGCAGGGGAGTATGTGTGTGTGCCGCTGTGTGATTTAGGTATTATCTATGCATGAATGTTTTTAATTTTTTTCCGCCTTCTTTCAACTGCTTTCTTAGTTAGCCGTACAGTCGGGAAAAAGGGGGATGGGGAACAAGTAGTGCAGGATACTCAGTTCTTCGATGAAGCTACAAAATGATTTGTGGGAACAGGAGTTAAGTTACGTAGCTCGGGGGAATACTCGATGCTCAGACTACTAACATACTCGTCCCAGAGAACTTGCAGCAAATTCATGGAGCGACTTTTAGTTAATTGCCAAGTAAGAGAGTCGAGAACAGGGAGTGGAGTTAAATATGGCATGTCATACCATGCACGAAATTGTTGCGTGTTCACCTATTACGACGATGATGACAATGTTAATGGAGTAAATAGAAAAAGAGCCAGCGTGTTGGCATTGCATGATCACGGCTTCTGTTGCGTTTTAACACAACTGTCAAAAAGTTGAATCTGCCTTTCAAACACGGGTAACGAAGGAAACATACTAGTAGGTGTTGGTGCTATCGACTGTAAGTTGAAAAAAAGAAGAGTAAACGCTACAGTCGAGCAAGCCCTTTTTTTAACTATGGGTACAGGGTATAAAAATATATATTAAATTTGCTGATGCGTCATTATTTGGGTCCATTAAGTGCGGTTATAGAAATACTATTTAAGAAGTTTTGTTTTTTACTCTGTACATAAAGGAAGGATTTGTTGGAAAGGAAAAAAGCCAGCTTTTGCCTGGAAGCGTGCTAAACCTCACAAAGTACATATATTCTTAACCAGCATGACAAGACGAGTCCACGAGTAGCCGTGGGTGTCTGTTTGTCTATACCTAGATCTCAGAGGCGATACGAGGTAGGTAGTTATAGCCATAAATGTTACCTCTGTCCAAGCTGTGATGACAGCTCTTGTTGTTACTGCTACTTTGGCTTAACTCTGTACTGGACACATACTCACACTGAGACATGGATAGACACAATGCCGATGCAAAGTTGAAGTCATATTTATACAGTCAGCAGACACTTGTATAAAAGAGAGAAATGGCAGAAGCCCCTACTTCAAATATTGCTAAGCTGTTTAATCAATTTTCATGTATCAAGTTATCAAAAACGAGAGAGTCCACGACAAACGAGACAGGCCTACTGACCATAAGCTGGCAAATAGGATTTATTTGTTCTCAATAGCGTGCATATCAGCAAGCGACAGTTGTCGGTTGCATCGTTAGACGTTGAACCTGGTGCGACTTGGCGCCAACTACTTCAACAATTTTGCGCACTCAAATCATTGTCCTGTCCGTAAATATCCATTTCTAATTACATGCATCAAAGCGCATGCATCAACAACAAGGAAGAGGAGCATGTTAAGAAGTAGCAGTGACAATAGAAGCAACAGTATTGCAGGCGACAAGGGCAACAGCTAGTATTTAAGGCATGGCAAGGGAGGCTGTTGCATGTGGTTTTGCGAAAATTTTGTATACAAGTTATCAAAAACGAGAGAGTTCACGACAAACAAGACAGGCCTACTGGCCATACTGGCTGGCAAATAGGATTTATTTGTTCTTAATAGCGTTCATATCAGCAAGCAACAGTTGTCGGTTGCATCGTTAGACGTTGATCCTGCTGCGACTTGGCGCCAACTACTTCAACAATTTTGCGCACTCAAATCATTGTTCTGTCCGTAAATATAATTTTCTAATGACGTGCATCAAAGCGCATGCAGCGAACAGCTGCTGTTTCTGCTGCCTACTACGAGATAATGTTGTTTGTATGAAAATGTAAAGAAACGATTTCCAATCTAGGACCAAGAAATAAAAGATCAAACACAGCAGTCATGCAGAAGAAATTTTGTTTTCATACTGAAAAACTGGCCAGTCTTACAGATTTTGTTTTTATTTTAAAATCATTTTCTGGCCAAGCGTAATACGGCCTAGGCCTTCTCGAAACTTTTGGATTGAATAACAAAATTTTAAAGATATAAACATTTATTATAGCCTGTACCCAAAGGGTGAAAGGCTATACTAGTTTTGTGCGCATGTAGTAACACACAGAAGGAGGCGTGGCAGACCCCACAAAGTACTATATATATATTATTGATCAGGATGACAAGACAAGTCGATAAATCCGTAATTCTTGGAATTTTGAAATCAATTTTGGTAGTTACGTCCAGTTAGTGCTTAATTTTTTGTTAATTTGTTAATTTTTCTTTTTTAATTTTTCTTTTTTGTGGAGAGTACAGGCTATTTTACTGTCGGGCTTGCTCGACTGAAGCGTTCTATCTTGTCTGCTAGCGTTATACATAAAGCAATAATACAACTATTACTTTACGAGAAATCATTTAATCAAGCTATGGAATGTGTAGATTATTTCTATTGGCAATTGTTTTTGTTGGGGCAACATACACATGTATAGTATCTCTAAAAACGGAATAGAGAGACATTAGTTTCTACGCTTTTATTTTGCAGAGTCCTTGGTTACCAACTCCAATGCAATGCTACACCTCGCCCCCAAGATGCTTAGATACCAGACAAAACAAGAACAAGAACATCGGTTACATTCACCCCCTGTCCCAAAAGATTGCATGATGTTGCCTGGAGAGGTGCGCTGTTTGCGTGCAAAAAATGAATGCTTGACTGGTTGATGGTTGGTGCATTGAGGGACTGGCGGGCAAGGCAAGTCGCATGTTGACTACTTGTGTGCGTGTGTGTGTGTGTGTGTGTGTATGTGTGTGTGAGTAATGCAGACTCATAGAATATGCACGCATCACGCGTCATCACGGCAAATATTGTCAGCAGCGACGACAACGAATACACGACAGCCGTACAGGAATAAAGGGAAAAACAGCATGCCAAACATACATTAAGCAGAGGGAACATAAAAGACGGTAACATTGGGCCACAAAAACAAAAGAACTGGAAGGCACAATGGGAGAAAAAAGCTTGCATGACAACGTTGCACACACACACACAAGCAACGCACACAAAGGTACAAACACGAGTGTCCCAAATATCTTGCCTACATTTTGGCGCTCTATTGGTTTATGTACACGAGGGTGTCGTAAAACAAGAAGGAACAGTACCAATGCCATAGCTGCCGCATAAAGAACGCGAACTTGTTGAAGCCACAAATCATTCAATTTGCCAAAATGGCGCATGGATAGTAAGAAGGGGCGTACTGTGCCCCCATTGTTGGGGCGTTTCAGGGTCAGCCCGAAAAATTTGTGGCGTGAACTTTGTGCAGTTTATATTGGGCAAACAGCAAGCAATATTTAAAGGCATTTAAGTTAAAAGGCAAGAACTTGCCAAGTTCAACACACAATTAAAAGTTTACGCTCACACAGCAAGAGTCGACAATTGAATTTTGCATAAATGACGAGACGACCCTGACATCATTAAAATTGTATTTACATAAAATCAGTCAACAATTACACAGGGCAGCGAGAGCTGATGATGGTGGAGGAGGATATATACATCTGCATGACAAACGCGCTGCGATTTACATAGCAGCCACAACAACACAACAGCAACAATAATAAGAACACATAACAATGGCTGAGCTCGGCTTCTCTCTTGTTTTGTCACTTTTTAGCAAAACAAATAGCGCCAAATCAACCAGACACACACTGAATTATAAAAACGTAATAACAAGAAGATGAACACAAAAAAAGACAATGGTGATGATGGCAACAACGACAACAAAGGTTGACGATACCATCGAACGATGGCGACGGCGATGGCGATGGCGTTGGCGATGGCAAATGAAAGTTTCGATGCTGATTGAGTCAATGATGATGCCATTAAAAGTCGCAAATTGATGTTTTTGTTTCAAAAGCACTCCGGAGTGGGTGTGTATATGTGTGGACCAGTGTGTAACGCAAATTACAATTCCTCGTCCGTAGTCAAACAACGGATACAAACGAGAGATTTATTTTTGATATTTCCGCTTTTGTGCGACAGAAAACAACATGCGAAACGCATTGTGAAACTTTTTCGATAAAAATGTAAATTTATTGGTTGTCTCTAACAAACAAGACCAGCACATGTGAACACACACACATGAACTCGTATGTGTATGTCAAACTATGCCCTATGACAATAACGTCCATTTCACATAACCAATGTCGCTACCAATGATGATTCTGATTCTGATGAAACAATGGACTCTTGTGTTCTCTGTCACCCATTCCCTATTATGCACAAATGAAATCATATTTTTATGCTTTTTTATTGACGCATTTTGATGTTTCAGTTAACATTTCATTCATTGGATTTGCCATTCACATCATTGTTGTTATTGTGTATTAGCAGTTAGTTGGCGCTGCCTCATTGGGAGCACTCTTAATATGACCTTTGTACGAGCATGTGAGCTGACTTTTTATGAGATGAGATTTACGTGTGCGTAGTATCTTGTTTTATGAACTGTTGCAAATTATTCATACATGGCTAAAAACTTTCGTTCCCATTAAGCGCAAACATAAAAAATGTAGCATATAAGCACATCGTTTGGTTGTTTATCATAGAACATAAAAATAATCTAAATACTTACAAAAAGTCCAGTTAATGCTGATAGGTCAGAAAGTAAGATCATAAGAATATTTTGTCATAATCCTAAAATATATTAAAGCATACTATGTGAATTATATCTGTTTGGTCATCCGGCCAAAAACAGCCAAAACCAGCAGCACATCATAGTTAATAAGTAACGTAAATAACTCAATGCAAAGTGCTCGTTTTCTTGTCGCTTGCTTTGCATAGCAAGCCGAGCACTTAACGTTTCCTTTTGTTGCCATAAATTTGCATAGGCTGCTGCGCAGCCGCCACATATGTACTAGTTATTGTCGCTAACTCTGCAAGTCAAGTTCGTTTTTCGTTATCGCATCTGGTACGGAGAAGCTTAGCTTTCCGTCTACCAGCATAAACTTTGTAAATCTCGGCGATCGCTACCTATGCAAAATAAACATTTGTGCACCTCTTTTAAATTGAACAATTTCGTTTCGCTTATTTTGCAAATATTTCGCCAACATAATTTCGCATATTTGGAATCATAAAAAAGCTTATGATTATACATTTTGGTGACCCCGACGTGATTAATAATTCCACAAAACCTTGCTTAATCGCGTTAAAAAACAAAAGCGTACATAATTGAGCTCATTGTACACAAAAAATATTCAAGTACATAAGTGCAAAAATATAAGTTCATAGTGCCTACTGTACCGCCAATAAGCAGCCGTGTGAAGCGACGTTTTTGAGGGCAACGAACATCAGCAGATAAAACAGTTATTCGCGCGCGTCATTTATCTCTGCTATTTTCGGTTTTCGGTTCTCTCTCGCGTTCACAATGTCTGAGAGCGACGGTCAAATGCGCGCCTTCCAAGCTGTCGCATCAGCTGCTGCTGACGTAGCTGATGCAGCGACGCTTGCGCCAACAGCTTCGACGTCAACAGCTGTGGGCAATGCAGTGCAAGCTACGAGCAATAGTGTTGAGTTTTATAAGCGCAAGGCGCAATCATTATATGCGTGGGCGCTTTCTATTCAAAATAAAATAAATGATTGTGAAATTGACAATATTTCAGAAAGTGAGCTGCGAAAACGTGTGGAAATGCTGCAAAGTATTCAGGCCTCTTTTAATTTGGTGCATGACAAATTAGAGGAGCTGGACTTTGACGAGATTGGCAGCAGTTTGCGCTGCAACTTTGCTGAGCTGGTGGTCTGCTTGGAGGGCCGCCTGCTAAATGCAATACAAAGGATGCAATCTGGCGCGCCGCCGTGTTCGACGCTTCGGCAAGATGATCAGTCTACCATTGTGATAACTCGGTCTCGTTTGCCTGAGCTTAAGTTGCCTACATTCAGTGGTGGATATACTGAATATGCAGATTTCGCTTCGATGTTCACATCAGTGATCGCCAAGGATCCAGATCTCTCCGATGTGGAAAAGTTGCAGCATTTGAGGTCAAGCTTAAGAGGATCTGCGTTGGGCACGATTCGTGCGCTTGAGATAAGTGGTGCAAATTATTCAGTGGCGTTAGACCTACTCGACAAGCGGTTTAACAATAAGCGTCTTATTTTCCAGGCACACATCTCCGAGATTTTGGGCATTAAAAAGGCTGAAACTACAAGCAAGCTGCGAGAGTTGTCCGACAAAGTCAACGCAAATATGCGTGCACTGTTGAGTTTGGGCAATATGCAAGATGTAGCTGGCAGCATCGTCGTTCAGACAATTTTGGGCAAGGTGGATGCTGCGACGCAGGCAAAGTGGGAGGAAGCCGCCCCATTAAACGTTATACCGTCGTGGGAGCAATTTGCGACGTTCTTGGATAGCAGGTGCCAAAAATTGGAAAACATCGAGCATGCAATGGCATCATATTCGTCGAATTATCAGGTGGGAAAGAACAAAAACACTAACACCAAACGCTCGTTTGTCGCCACTAACCCATCCGCAAATGGTTGTCTGTTTTGTGACATAAATGCACACGAAATATACAGTTGCCCACTTTTTGGTAATTTGTCGCCTGTACTTCGTTTAAAGGAAGCGAAACGCCTCTCTCTGTGTATAAATTGTCTTAGAAAGGGACACAGAATGAGAACTTGCAATTCTGGATCGTGCAGAACCTGTGGTGCCAAACATCACAGTTTATTGCATTTTAATAATTCAGCTGCCGTAAATTTGATGCCTGAGCAATCGTCCGCTTCTGACTTACACTCGCGGCCGTCTTCATTGTTACTGCCACGTAGCGCTCTCGCAGCTGTTTCGCCATCATCGCTTGCTTCATTGCCTGCCCAAAATCTCGGCTCAGATGTTGTGCTCTTGGCCACCGCTGTCATCAGCATTCAAAATCGCGCCGGGACTTGGGTACCCTGCCGTGCACTGCTCGATTCCGGATCACAGTTGCACATAATAACTTCGCGATTCGCTCACCGGCTCCAACTTCGAAAGACCAAGTCGTCGGCCTCTGTGTCTGGTCTTGGTGACGTCAGTTTCAAGTCTGATGGTTGCACTGTGCACTTATGCTTGCAATCATTGGTCACTGACTATTCCGCAAATATCACTGCTTTGGTCGCTCCTTCCATTACTGAGAACCAACCAAATTTCACGGTTGACATATCTCATTGGGATATACCAAGCAATGTCCGCTTAGCTGATCCGGCGTTCTTCAAGCCACAGCAAATTGATATGCTTATCGGTGCCAATGTATTCTACGAGTTGTTGTGCGTAGGTCAGATTAAACTGGCTGATGGCCTGCCACTTCTGCAAAAGACTCGTTTGGGCTGGATAGTTACTGGAGGTGGCTCGCAGCGTCAGAAATCTGCTTTGGTTGCATCCAAGTCTCCGTCTACACAGGATTGCAATACACGAATCGAGCAGATGGTTCGCTCTTTTTGGGAACTCGAAAGTGGTGTCGATCCGGCTGTAAAACTCACCAAAGAAGAGTTCGACTGCGAGGAGCATTTCAAGGCTAATTACAGGCGCCTGCGTACTGGCGAGTATTCCGTCCGATTGCCTGTAAAGCTCAGCACAGATCTGCTTGGCGATTCCTATACGCAAGCCTATCGTCGGTTCATAAACTTGGAGCGAAAGTTAGAACGCAATCCACTTCTCAAAGCACAGTACTCTGCATTCATTAAGGAGTATTTAGAGTTGGGTCATATGTCGCTTGTATCGCCAGTTTCGCTAAATTTGTGCAAGTATTTCCTGCCGCACCATTGCGTTCTGAAGGAGGACAGCACAACGACAAAGTTGAGAGTCGTGTTTGACGGTTCCGCATCCACATCCTCTGGTCATTCTTTAAATGACATCCTAATGGCTGGTCCTTCCATTCAGTCAAAGCTCGCAAACACGCTTCTTCGATTTCGCACGTTTCCTATCGCTTTAACAGGAGACATCTGCAAGATGTACCGCTGCGTGCGAGTATCAAATCCGGATAGCTATTTTCAATGCATTCTATGGCGTGACTCGCCTCAAAAGCCTATTCAAGTTTTCCGTCTTGATACCGTCACTTACGGTACAAAGCCTGCCTCGTTTCTCTCCGTTCGCACTATGCATCAGCTGGCTGAAGATGAGCATGAGCTATTTCCTATTGGCTCCGATATCTTGCGCCGCGATTTTTATGTTGATGATTTAATCACTGGTGGTGCTTCTACAAACGAAGTCATAGAAATTATGAGACAAACCACAGGGCTACTTGCCAAGGCTAATTTCAAGCTAAGGAAGTGGTGCTCCAGCAATCCTGATGTGCTCAAACAAGTTCCGGAAGAAGACAAAGAAACTCTAGTTAAGTTTGATGATGGCAGCGACATAACAAAAACTCTAGGACTGTCGTGGGATCCTGCGACGGATTTATTCATTTTCACGTTTCTGCCAGCATTGACATCTGGTCGAATTTGCAAGCGCACTGTTTTGTCAACTATTGCCAGATTTTATGATCCGCTTGGCCTTATTGGACCAGTAATCGCAAAGGCTAAGATATTCCTGCAGGCGCTTTGGAGAGAAAGGCTTGATTGGGATGAAAGCCTTTCAGCATCATTGACAACATCTTGGCATAATCTTATTGCAGATTTTGAGCGCACAAAGCAGCTGAAATTTCCAAGGCTTGCACTTTCTGTTGGTGTTTCCATTGAAGTGCATGGTTTTAGTGATGCCAGCATAGATGCCTATGGAGCTTGCGTGTACATCATTTCGACCACGCAAGGCCAATCTCGTGCGGAGCTGCTGTGTTCCAGATCTCGTGTGGCGCCGCTCAAATCGTTGACCGTGCCCCGACTAGAGTTGTGCGGAGCCGTTTTGCTGGCACAACTCATAAACGAAATATCTCGTATGGAGTTATTCGACTGCAAGTTTTATTGTTGGTCTGATTCTGCAGTAGCGCTATCTTGGATTCGCAGCGAGCCATCCAGGTTTCAAATTTTCGTTTCCAATCGCATCGCAACTATTCAAGAGTTGACCTCTGGCATGGAATGGCGATATATTCCAACCGATTTAAATCCTGCGGACATACTTTCACGTGGAGCTTTGCCCAGCGAATTAGTCCAGTCCAACTTGTGGCTACATGGTCCCGCATTTCTGACGAAAGATAAATCTTCTTGGCCAGAGTCTTGCAATTCCGTCTCGTCGCTTCCTGAGCAGCGCTCTAAAGTGTTTGTAAGCACCACACTGTGCGAAGACATTGCACAGCAATGCAAATATGTTAACACATTTGGAAAGCTGCAGCGCGTGTTTGCATATGTATACAAGTTCCTGCACCGTGTACGAATTCCTGGGCTATCGGTGGACTGCATCCGTCATGGTACACTGCTGTTGATGCGCTCAATTCAAATGTCTACGCTTCGGGACGAATACAAGACCTTGCAGGCCGGACACACTTTGAAATCGTCTAGCTCCTGTCTTTCTTTATCTCCGTTTCTCGACAGCTCTGGATTGATGCGCGTTGGTGGCCGTCTAAGTAACTCTGCGCTCGACTTTGAAGCCCAGCATCCAATTATACTTCCAAGGCGTCATCCAGTCACGCGTTCAGTCATTATGCACTACCATGTCCGTAATCTGCATTCTGGACCTCGTGCATTGCTGGCCTCAATTCGGTTGCAGTATTGGCCAATTGGCGGTCGGAAAACAGTGTGCAGCGTAGTCAGCAAATGCACCATTTGTTTTCGAGCCAAGCCTCGTCTTGTGGAGCATGTTATGGCTGACCTGCCAAAGGATCGAGTTGATGCTTCACATACCTTTATGGTCACTGGTGTGGATTTTTGTGGGCCGTTTTTCTACAAAAGCGAGGTCCGCAATAAGGCACCAATAAAATGCTATATTTGCATTTTCATTTGCTTCGCCACCAAGGCTGTGCATTTGGAGTTGGTGAAGGATTTAACCACCGGAGCATTCTTAAATGCACTTAAACGCTTTATTTTGACGCGCTGTCGACCTACGAGGATCTGGTCTGACAACGCTACAAATTTCGTTGGCGCACGGAACGAGATGGCTGAGCTAAAGCGTCTTTTTGAATCCAGCGAGCACCTGCAGGCTGTGCAAGAATTTTGCCTTGCTGACTGTATTGATTGGCGTTTCATTCCGCCGCGCTCGCCTCACTTTGGTGGTCTATGGGAAGCGGCTGTAAAGACTGCCAAGCATCATTTCTACAGATCCGTCGGACTATCGCTGCTCGAATTTGATGAACTGCGCACGCTTGTATGCCATATCGGGGCAATTATTAATTCTCGCCCATTGTTATCCCTTTCAGAACATCCAGCAGATCTCGATGTCTTGACTCCAGCTCATTTTCTTGGTGCTGCTCCGCTGTCAACGTACGTTGAGCCTGATCTGACGAAGCTCAATTTCAATCGGCTGGATCGATGGCAGCGCGTGACGTACTACCAGCAGATATTTTGGGCTCGCTGGCGTGAAGAATACTTGACGCTTCTTCAACAGCGCTCAAAATGGCGAGTGTCGCAGCCTGGACTCTCCATTGATGATGTCGTTCTGGTCAAGGACGAGAATTTGCCGCCCCTCAAATGGCCATTAGCAAGGGTGGTCAGCCTCATCAGCGGCGCAGATGGCGTGTCGAGAGTTGCAGAATTGAGGACTTCCACTGGAACCATTCGGCGAGCCGTTCGCAAATTATGCCCGCTGCCGAAACAAGATGTTGTTGAAGACCCTGGTTCTTCAACAGGGGGAGTATGTTTGGTCATCCGGCCAAAAACAGCCAAAACCAGCAGCACATCATAGTTAATAAGTAACGTAAATAACTCAATGCAAAGTGCTCGTTTTCTTGTCGCTTGCTTTGCATAGCAAGCCGAGCACTTAACGTTTCCTTTTGTTGCCATAAATTTGCATAGGCTGCTGCGCAGCCGCCACATATGTACTAGTTATTGTCGCTAACTCTGCAAGTCAAGTTCGTTTTTCGTTATCGCATCTGGTACGGAGAAGCTTAGCTTTCCGTCTACCAGCATAAACTTTGTAAATCTCGGCGATCGCTACCTATGCAAAATAAACATTTGTGCACCTCTTTTAAATTGAACAATTTCGTTTCGCTTATTTTGCAAATATTTCGCCAACATAATTTCGCATATTTGGAATCATAAAAAAGCTTATGATTATACAATATCATTTCGAATATAGTTGGGTAATTCGTTTTATACGTAAGCCACCGTCAACTCTTTTTATGGAACATAAAAATATAATAGTTATAAAGAGAAGTTACATAGTTCTTACATAATACAAACCCGTTTAAGCTCTGTTTAATTAGGTTAAGCTGGCTGGAGCGAAAGCACTTAGTCCTGAAGGCTATTGTTATGCTATATAATCCTCTTTGTTGTTATTGGTCCCCTTTGAACCACCCGCTGCCGCTAGCTCACGATCTCCAGTTCTGTTATATCTCTGAGATCATTTAGGAACTGTTACCTTTAAGTAATTGGCCCAAGCCTGATAGGTGACAAAACAAAACAAACAAAACCATCCTTGTCTTTCCCATCTCTGCAGCTTTTTCCGAATTTTGAGATGCGGTTCAGAATAGAGGATGAGTAAATTGTAAGCTCTTAGGGTTTCTAATAGTCAATAATATTATGATACTTAAAGAATAACACAAAATATATGAAATCCAATTTAAAGAAATATCAGTTTGTAAGGAAGAATTATAATAATTTAAGTCAAATCATTTCAATTGCAAAAAAGCAATCAACTTTTCAGGCGTTAATTCCGATTAAAACGTTTCAAAATACTTCAAAGCTGTTATTTATATATTTTAAGGCGCATTTGTTATTATTGAAGGAATAATAATAAAAATCTTTTCGGCCCACATTTAAAATACTTTTTTTTCCGAAATAATCAGATTGAAAAACATCGGGAAACCGCACATTTTATGCACATTAAATTTAATAAATTAATCAATGTTTACTTTAAAAAATACATATAAACAATGAAAAACAAACAAGCAATGGGCAGACAGACAGCAAACAGCATTTTGAGGGCCAACACTGCACAATAAAATAAATAAATTATACACGTAGGCAAATGACAGGCAACCTGGCTCCCATTGCAGTCTGTACATAAATTACTCAATTTATTCAAATGTTCCGCAATAATTTTTCAGTTACAAACGGAAAACCAATAGCTCAAATAAAACATAACTAAAAAGCACAAGATTAACGCACTTAATCAAAGACAATCACTCTCGGTAGAGAGCAGAAGCACAAGAAGGACATGGAAACAAAATTAAAAAGGGATAAATGTGTTGTAAATTTATAGAATCTTTTATTAGCTCATGCCTAACAAGTCACAGCTTGATTGATCATAGATAAGGGATGACTATAAAGCATGTCGACAATGCGATTGGTATTATGTTGAAATTAGGCGCAACAAAGTCAAGCAGCAAACAGACTGAGAATAAAGGACACTCATATCCGTTTTCAATGATTTGCATATGACGAACGGCCGGCCATTCACAGCAGTTGGGATAAAACATATTTTTAAATCAAAGAAACCGCTATTAAGCTAAAAGAAAAACGAAGAAGAAGTAAACGAGAAAGGAAGCCGGGACAAAAAAGAAAAGAAAGCGCTATCAAATCCAAAAAAGCGACAGCACAAAAAAGGTTACAAATAGCCATAATAAAAACTTTATTTGCACAAAGGAGTGAAAAAAGTCAAGCCCACACACACTCACACACATGCACTCACACACACACACATTAACGTACAATGGCCAAGAAAGGCCAACAGGCTAGAAGACAACCCGTCTACTGGTGGAACAGACAGATTGCCGACCTCCGCAAGAAATGCATACGCGCACGTCGAATATGCCAGAGAGCTAGAGGTCGCGAAAACTTTGTCGAACTTCAAGAAGAGTATAAGGCTGCGAGAGCCACCTTAAAAAAAGCTATCACCCAAAGCAAAAGGAACTGCTACAGAGAGATGTGCGATGACGTTGAGAATAACCCATGGGGCACAGGGTACAAGCTGGTAATGAAAAAGCTAAGCAGCTTCCGTCCACCAGTCACAACATGCGCTACGAAGCTCAAGGCAATTGTGGAGGGACTCTTCCCCCAGAGGGCAGAAATTACATACTCAGTGGCAAGCTGTGAGGCCACAGAAAACATCCCAGGTGTCACTCTTGAAGAATTAGAGGCGGCGAGCAGAGGACTAAAACTAAAGAAAGCACCTGGAGTGGATGGAGTCCCAAACATTGCCCTCAGGACGGCTATCGAACACGAAGCTGAACTATTCAGAGAGACCTTCGACGCATGCATTAAGGAGAGGAAATTCCCCCGGATCTGGAAGAAGCAAAGACTGGTGCTAATCCCAAAAGGAAATAGCGCCCAGGACGCTTCAGGCTACCGGCCGCTCTGCATGATTGACACTGCCGGCAAACTACTGGAAAAAATAATTAGCAGAAGACTGGACGAAGCACTGGAAGGAGATGGCCTCTCAGACCGACAATATGGCTTCCGCAAAGCCCGCTCCACAGTAGATGCGATAGCAGCAGTTATACACACAGCGAAAGACGCCATTAAAGGAGTGCGGTGGCTCGAGGGAGAAAAAGAGTACTGCGCCATTATCACGCTGGACGTGAAAAATGCCTTTAACTCAGCAGACTGGGATGTCATTCTTGCAGCACTTGATGGGAAAAATGTACCAAAGTACCTAGTAGAGATCATTAGGGACTACCTTAACGACAGAGTGCTCCTGTACGACACAGACGAAGGCAGAAAGCATTATGCCGTGACAGCGGGTGTACCACAGGGATCAGTGTTAGGCCCAATACTATGGAACATAATGTATGATGGCATACTTAGGCTGGAACTGCCCAAGAGGGCAGAAATCACTGGGTTCGCGGACGATATAGCAATAGTAGTGACGGGAAAACACCTTGACATACTGACAAGAATGTGTAACAAAACTGTAGCAATAGCTAGGAGCTGGATAGCAAGCATAGGACTCAAACTAGCTGACCACAAGACAGAGGTGCTACTTGTAAGCAGCAGGAAAAAAGTAGAGTTCATAACAATAGAAGTAGGGAATGAACAGATCACCTCAAAAGCAGCAATCAAGTACCTGGGAGTCATGATAGACAACAGACTCAACTACAAGGAGCACCTCAAATATGTTGGAGGACGGTGTGCTGGAGTAAGCAATGCCCTAGCACGAATAATGCCCAACCTTGGTGGACCGAGGCAAGACAGAAGGTTACTATTGATGAATGTAGTCACATCAGTAGCCCTATACGCAGCGCCCATCTGGTCTGAAGCAATGGCTAAAACTTCATATAAGAAGCACCTGCTCTCAGCCTACCGAAGGTGTGCCCTTAGGGTATCTTTCTCGTTCCGTACTGTATCAACGGAAGCAGCAATAGTAATCGCAGGAATGCCACCGCTAGAGCTGCTGGCAGAGGCAGAAAAGCAGAGGTACCTTGGCAGAAGAACCGGCGTAACATACTCCCGGAGGCTAAGTGATGAGGCGATGGCAACATGGCAACACCGCTGGGACACATCCACCAAAGGAAGATGGACACACAAGCTGTTAGGAAACATAAAGGAGTGGATCGAAAGGAGACATGGGCAGGTCAACTACTATTTGGCCCAGCTGCTAACAGGACATGGCTGTTTTCGCGCATACCTGCACAAATACAAGCATGACAACAACAACACTTGCCCGGAATGTGCAAGTTGCATAGAAGATGTAGAACACGTGTTCTTCCACTGTTCGCGATACGACCGCCAGCGGAACCACCTAGAAAGGGTAGTAGGGGCGCAGGTTACACATAGTACGGTAGTAAACCTGATGCTGGCATCCATCGAAAACTGGACCCATGTGTGCGACTTCGCCAGAGAAGTCATAAAGCTACAAAGGATGGCAGAAAAAGAAAGAGCTGCAACCCTAGAGATCAGCACTCGCTGAATCACCACCCCCTGAAGTCATGCTTGACGGCGGTACCGGGGGGAACACATGGTCTGGAGGATACGGATAAGGATGGGGGTTTAGTACGTAGGCGCGAGCAAGCCAAAGAGTAAGTCTTGTCTCACATGCGAATCGTGCATATTGGTAGCTCGGGCTACCAATATCTTTCGAAGATTACCCAGCCTTTAGCTCGTATAGCTATAAAAAAAAAAAA
Organism: Scaptodrosophila lebanonensis; assembly: GCF_003285725.1. Lineage (NCBI taxonomy): Eukaryota > Metazoa > Arthropoda > Insecta > Diptera > Drosophilidae > Scaptodrosophila > Scaptodrosophila lebanonensis. Next base: position 16,921,487 of record NW_022060538.1, read on the forward strand.
AAAAAAAAAAAAAAAAAACACACACATTAACGTTAAAGTGGGACGCGTGGCGCATACCAAGCCAGAAAATATCCCGTTCATCGTGCAGGCAGGCTGGTTGCTGCCAGCAAGCCTGTGTATCCTTTCTTAATAATATGGTCAATAGCGACAAGCGTGTTTATTGTTGTTTATGTGTGTTGGTCGACTGTGTTTATGTGCAAGTAAAGAGACACATACACACACACACACACACACACATACATCCATACATACCTAAGACATTGTCAAATACGCCTTTGATTTTTGGTCTTGGGGTTTTTTGATTGCCTTTGTTCAGTTTGAGCTTTGTGTTGTTGTTGTTGTTGTGGCTGATGTTGCTTTGTTTGTTGCTGCTGTTGTTAAAAAACATTTATGCGCCATAATCAAAAGGAACGCGATACCCATACACATACTCGTATATAAGTAAGTAAAAATAATATATGTACATATATCCATACATACGAGTGTATGTGTCTGTGTGTGAATACAGAAACAGAAAATCCCGAACATTGCGTTGCTGATGCTCGTTCGGTTCACACAGTTCAGCCAGCGGGGTTATAACATTTGATTATTGCCGGGGATTAAGCCATAATTGCGTATCGCATTTCGTTATTTGTTTTCATTTGGCATCGTCTTCGCCCTTTTTGGCTTAACGCTTTTTAACTTTTTTCGGCATGTGCGGGCGTATTGACTCCAAATGGCTTCTGGCTGCTAGCGGTGGCGCTCGCTATCATTTGTGGCGCATTAGCTGCGCTTATTATGTGTAAATGTGCCGTGAGTGTGCGAGTGTGTGTCTTCCTTGTTGTTTTTACTAATAAAGATGAACGGCAAGCGCTTTAAACAGAAAAAAAAATAAACAGCAGCCAAGGGTTAATATTAATATCATTAGCGTTTTTATGCTACGATAAATTTTGATGAGCTTATGAGATGATGAGCTAAGCACTTTGAATCGCTTTTTAAAGAGATCGCTTACAAAATATGCCAACCACCAGAGACTCGATGTTAAGCCTCAAAGTATACAGCAAAATATTTCATAAAGTGATCAGTTCGACTGGAGGATGACGACAATGAAACCAAATATACACGAGCAACATTCGCAATCGCAGTATACAAACTCACTCCTTCAAACACCCAGACACACACACACAAACAAACGCTACAAGGCAAAAGGAAAATGTTGACTTGGAATTGGTTCGAAAATTGCAGGCATATTTGGCAACGGGTCATTAAATACGGAAATTGAGTCAACAAAGCCAAACGCCAGGCAGGAAGGAAATATACAAATACACACACAGACACACACACCCGCAATCTTACACACAAATCGTTACACACGCACAATACAACACAGCTTTAAGTTTATTTTTGTGCAGTGTGCTGGCGTTCGCAAAGTCAGGCCATATATGTATAGTAAAGATGCTGTTATTTTGTCGTTGCTGTTGTTGTTGTTGTTGTTGTTCTTGCTTTGCTTTTGATTATGTAACCTCTGACTGGCCAAATACATAGGCACACCCATTCATATGAGCATGCAATAATTGCTACTGCATAGACCAACAGAGAAAAAGAGCAACAGCGGCCATTTCTTTGGACCTTTTCGATTGGCTGCCAATAACAGAAAGGCTTCCAAGCGTAACCTGTAACTGTACATATGTGTGTGTGGGTGCATTCGTGTGTGTGTGTGTGCAGCACCAAAGGTTATATAAATGGGGTCGAAGGACATGTGTTGATTGTCGGTCAAGCGGAAAACTCAAATAGCAGACGGCCCTGCGACATATTTAGATTGTTGATTTTGTGACAATGTTGCTCAGTGATGGAGAAATTCAAAGTTGACTGTGGCCAGGTTGGAATAAAGGTGCTTAGTGGTTAAACGGTTCTTAGAATTATGAATTAGCAATGTAGAATTCATAATAACACCAATCATAATTTATAATTTAAATATGGAGAAAGCTGGGCTGACCATTGCATGTCGTTAAATGTTAAAATGTAATATATACCGACCATTTATCCTGCTAGATGTACAAAAAATCAAAGCTCTGAAGTTTATTTTCTCTGCAATAAACTTCGATTCCCAATTTATTTTTTCATATATGCGTTATTCACGCCCAATCATTAATGAGCTTGGTTACAAACCTTAACAATTGTCATATTCAACGCAAATAAGTAAATGCTAGATGCCACTTAATAGACCATGTATTACAGATTAAATGCAGGATACAGACTCTTATGATACGAGTATGGCAAAAACAAAGGTTCACAGAATTTATGTAAAAGGAAGACTTGTTTCTTTCTACGCAAATTTATTGGCTTAAAAAAAATAACACTGTAAGTTAGCTGCAGAAAAAACACTCCAAGTGTATATTAACACAACTAAATTACTTTTTATTAATTCGAATTGATACAATTAAGCTTTTTGTGTACGCGCGCTGATGGCGCTAGAGATGATAGTAACTATCTTATCGCTAAAGAGATCGACGCAGCTGGTGTCATCGATTTTTTGGAGATGTGCTCACGAGCCGATGAGGTCGCTACAACACCTTCGCACAGTTCGACTTCACAATAAAGAGTGTTTTTATAGCCTGTACCCAATGAGTAAAAGGCTATATTAGTTTTGTGCGAATGTATGTAACACACAGAAGGAGGCGTGGCAGACCCCACAAAATATATATATTCTTGATCAGGGTGACAAGCCGAGTCGATCTAGCCATGTGCGTCTGTCCGTCCGTCTGTATGAGCGCAAGGATCTCAGAAGGTACAAGAGCTTGAATTACCAAACATGGTATTCAGGTTACCCTAAGCCCTAGGCAGGTAAAGTTTATTTTTTTATTCTGATACACCATCCCCCCACTCCACCGCAATTCGTGTTTTTTTCCATAACTTCCGTAATTCTTGGAACACAAATTTAGTGACTACATCCCGTTAGTAATTATGAGTCTGTACCCCAAGTTTCAGAATGATAGGTCAATTCTGAAGAAAGTTATAGCCATAAATAAAATCGCTGCCCATACTCTGATAAACACGCAGATACACGAATGTACTTGTATGCTGTTGAAACTGTACATGAACATGTATTTAATTCAATTTAATAATTTAATTAATATAATTTTTTTAAGTAAAATGGTTTTTTCAGATTGCATAACATCCTTAAGAGTTGAGCTTGGTTTAAAATAGTTATAAATAAATAGGTTCTTCAACACTGTGATTTATATGTCAATAATTTAATATCGAATGCTCACGAATAACCGATTATATAGTCAGACGGACGAACAAACATGTCTCGTACAGGATATACAATTTCACCAAATATGTGTAACCCATGTCCTCGCTTTTCTTAGATAACTCCACAAATCCGTTACATGAATTTAAGAACTATCGATGCCTGCCCCAGGCCTTAGGAACACTTTAGAAAATCCACATAAAACTAATGCCTGTGGGAAAACTTTGGAGCTAGCTGAACGCCCGTGCCCACAACACTTTCCACAGTCAGCGCTCTTCCAATTAGTGTAAACAAGCGCCTCTAACTCATGGCACCCCCTACCCGGCATTAACACTTGTAATGAGACACCAACAAGCATGACAAACTGGAGACGCCTCGCAGTTAGTCTGGCGCAGTTGTGTTTAATATTTGAAATAATTTTGGTTATTTTGCAAAATTTACTCAGCAGGTGAACGAAACTTTTGCCAACGGCCTGCAAGTAGTTCAGGCATAGTCTCCTTATCCCACTATGTGTGTGCGAGTGTGTGCGTAGCAATTTATGTTAAATATTTATTATTAGCATGATTATGCGAAGGTTGCGTTTTGTGTGTAAAACTTTTGCGCTGTGTCTAGCAAAATGTTCACTGTAGATTTATGTGTAGCATCGCTCCATTTTTCCTTCCGCCTTCCCTGCGGTAATCGAACATTGCTTCCTTCTTGGCTTGCTTTGTTTGTGGCTTTGTCGAGCAGCTGTTGCAGGAAATTTTGCGGTTCAGGCACATTCTGTTCTGTTTGTTCAGTGTGTAAGCTTAAAAGTTTCGATTTAAATGTACTTAAATCGCTTAAATCACACATCCCACACTCGTGTGCACAGTCACCGGTCGAGAGGAAAGCACGGTAAACTCATCAGCGCAATTATAATCAGACGCACAGCAGCAAGCCCCAAACAAGGCGTCAATGATAGCCACAATTCAATGCAATGACCGCGGTTGGTGGCTTTCCTGCATTGGCTGCATAAGGGCATGGTTGTCTGGTGCAATGCTCAATTGGTCAGTTGGTCAGCTGGGTGGCCAATTCGCTTTGTGCGCCACATCGTGCCAACCAATGTTTATTAACCAAAGGCAACCCCCAAATGGCCAGTGAGAAGCTGACCTGCAACTGAAACGGCCACCAAGTGCGTTAGCCAAAATTAGGTTAATTAAATGTAAAGGTAGATGCGGAAATTACCTGGATTTTGCCGATTGCAATGCGGCACTGGGTGTTGAGTGGCTCGGAACGCTGCTTCACCATTGTGTTAAAGCAATTTAAGGAGGTGCGCAAACTAGACCCAAACAATGTGCGTTCTACATATTTTTAAAACAAAGCAACTTTGTTTGTTGGATTCTGAGTTGAAGACTAAGACCAGATTTCCGATGTACCTAGTATCATTTTTAAAAGCCTTGAACAAATAAATCTAATTGTCCATATGGAATAAATATAAAGAAGTGTACATTGGAATCTGATATTATTGTAATCGACTTTGACAGAATATTTAAATCGCAAATTTCTAATTGGACGACTACGGTGGTTTTTGGGAATATATGCTCTGGAATGTAGGCTTTCCTAATCCTTAGACAATACTCTTCCGTTCCAAGGCAAAATATATACGTAATATACTTCAAATATACTCCAATCGGCTAGTCCGCTCAAGCGCTTTCGTTCTTGGCTTGTACAACTTTAACAATTTCTTTTGTTAGAAGCAGTATTTATGTAAAAGTTCCCAGAGCGTCGCGGCCTAGGGCATGTTAGAGTATTTGCTGAGCTAATAGACTAATGCATTACTTGCTATACTGATATGGGGGGACTTACATAATCTGTTCCCCAACAACAGGCACAGCTATCTTACACAGTCGTTTGAGAGTTGCAGTTTTAGTTATTATTATGTGTGGGAAAATCTCTGGTTTAATTTACTTGAATCGATTTTATAACTAAAATTGAAAGAGGTGTTTCATGGTTATAAAGATTAAAAACAAAAGGAAATTAGTACATATTTTCCATTCGAAGAAAGTTAAATGCGCTGTTGATTTAAAGCAAACTCAAAAGCTATGAAAGCTATATAAATCAACGTATTCTTTTCTTGTACACACACTACTCGAAAATGTTATTAGTAGCTCGGGGAAGTGTTTCCATTTTATGTTACACATTTTCCAATATATAAATCTGATTTCGCTTTATTGCGCAATCTTATTTTTAACCGACTTCAAAGAAGGACGGGGTTGTCGATTCGTTTGTTTTTTTTTTTTTTTTTTTTTTTTAATTTATTATTGTTATCTTTGTTATCGCATAGATTTCAATTTTAATTGGAAGGGACGTACTTCAAGGGTACGGAGGAGGACGTTCTTTTTTTTATTGATTGTTACCTCAGAACTTTTGACTGGGTGAACCGATTTCCATGATTCTTTTTCCATTTGAAAGCTGGTGCTTTCCGAATGCTCCTATTTCAATTCATTCAGTTCTGACAATGGCATCCATGAGAAAACGACCTTAAACATACCTCATGTAGTCCAAATAGCTGAAAATTCTATTTCTGAACAGGATGCTGTTACTTCAAAATCATCCTGGAAACAAAAGCATTCATTGCACAAGACCTTTTTTTGCTAAAATTTTACTTGTTAAAACAAAGCTTCATCTAGACATTTTTAAAATGGCTATCTAGTGTATTATTTATAAGGTTTTCATTTGTACAGCAAGTATCTAATTTTAATTCCGAATGTCATATCCAGATCTGGTAGGCATATGTATTTAATTGATGAACATTTAATGGCACCCTAAGCGGTCACTTGTCTGTGCGCAACTACATAAGTGTATACAGTATACAAACGGATATGTTAAGGAGGTTATTTAATATAATCGTTCTCCTGGCTACAACATTCCTTCAAAAGAAGACAAAATACCTTCTCACTCTATAGAGACGGCAGCAGCCACTACTGTTGCTGGCAAAGTCAAAGCCAGACACTTGCGCCGTGAAGTATGCAATAAACATAATTAAAATGTTTTAAATTTACGTTAAAGCGCCAAGAAAATTAACTTTTCAACATTGTGTCACATGCGATACTGCGACAATTTCCAGCACAGCCACATCGCCACCAACGAGCATCGAGCTAGAGAAAGAGAGAGAGAGAGAAGTTCTCGTTCACAGGCCCAACAAGCACAATTAACATATTTTATCAATCTTTTTTGCTGCCGCGTCGTCGCCACCGCTACTGTCGACACCACTACCGTGCCTCGCACCCCACCATCACTACCGCTGCCACCGACGCCACTTACGCAATTTAAATAACTCAAGTGCCAAACAGCAAAATGCGCAACGCAAGGACACTTGAAATGGCACAGACACCATTACCAACACCACTACCAACACACAAAAGCTCACTCATACACACACAAACACTCGCTTATATACACACACACACACTTAACCGCCCACATAAACACATTAACACTTTGGGCATGCATCAGGTGAGGGGAAAAAATTGGGTATCCGCGAGGCCATGGGTCCAGCTCCGAGTTCAGCATTGAGGCGAGCGTTTTTCGCCTCTTTGCATATGCCAGCCAGCATCGACGCTCGGTACTGGCGTTGGTGTCGACGACTGCCACAAGGTCGTAGAGCGCGAAATGTTAAATACATTACGCACTTTTGTCGCCACTCCACGCGACGTGAGCGCTGCAAAAAAAAAAGAAGAGCCCAACAGCCATGTGATACACTTGGATAATCAGCCCAAGTGGAGATGGAGATGGTCATACAAGTATACTCGTTCGTATACAAGTATAGGCATGTACATATATACAAGTATGTACACATTTGCCCAGCGCAGCAGCGAATGAGCTGCCCATAAATTACACTTTAATTTTCAGAATTTTTGGCCACGGATTATAAATCAGCAGTGGCAAAGGGAAGTCGGCATAGGGCGAGAGTCAAGAGGCGAAGGAGCCACACGCCAAGGGCACATAAGCTGCTGCCGAAAAAAATGAGCAAGTGCCGTCCATATCCATGAAGCGACAGCTGTTGGCTGCCAGTCTGTCCGTCGTATGTTTGTTGTTCCCTGACTGGCTGACTGGCTGGCTGGCATTTTCGCTCACTCGCAATATTGAAATTTCAATTTAATTACATTGGTTGGCGCACGAGCCATGCTCTGTCCAGGACCAGACCCATCCTCATCGCTATGCCTACGATGAGTGCGCTCCACAACCGCAAAATGTGCTGTCGGTGGGTCAAAGCATCACCAGGCATCAGAATCATCGAGGGTGCACTTGAGCGCTGCGGTTTAGCTTAATTTGTTGAGATAATTGTGCTGAAATTATGTTATTATTAAATTCGCAGCCGTTTTGCGTTTCTCGTTTTGCACTCTGCGATGCTTTTTATTTTTAATTTTTGTTGGTTATTATGAAAATTGGATTTCAAGTGGCTGCGATTGCGTGAGCATGAGCGTATGAGCTCAACGTTGACCTTATCCTTACCCTTACCCTTATCCCAACCTAAATGGCGCACTAACTCAGTTTTGCTCTTTACGTAATTGGATTTGAGCAAGATTTGGCCAAAAAGAAAAACGGGCAGCTGAACAGCACTGCAAATGCCTTTAGCTTGGGCCCGAATTGCCTTGGAAAACATTTTTGCTTGCTTAAGTTTAACGCGCTAAATGTTTTGCCCCGGGTCACACAATTATGCCTTCCTCCTTCATGCACATCAGCCTCCAAAGGACTTGAAAAGTTGTATTCCTTTTTTTGAGAATTAATAAACCAAACAAAGCCGAGAGCGCTAATCGAATTACGAAGAAGGAAAATATGCCCTTTGCTAACAAAATCTAAGGCATCTCTGTGAAGATGGAGGATATAGCACTCTATTAACAATATTAAAGTTTTGGCACAAGATTTATTGAACAAATCGCAATCGATGCCACTCTACTTGGTAACGATGACAGTTTCCTACTTTATAAACGTAGATAAGTACGTTCTATCCGGTTCAGTTTCATATTTAAAAAACTAAATTCTAATTCGTAGTTTTCATTTTAAATTTTAATAAGACTTTTATCAGAAATTCAACTTAATAAATCAACTAAATAAAACTTTGTTGTATCAATAATGATAAAGATGAATTTCCACGGCAATAAACAAAAAGTTATTTTGACTAACCGAATATCATGAGGCACTATCGAACTCTTCCTTTCAAATTGTTAGAGGAAAGAGGTCTTGGAAAACCAGACATATATTTTTGGAGATCTTGCTTTTATACAGTCAGATGGACAAGCTAACATATCTAGACGAACTCTTCTTTTCTTATTAATAACAAATTTATATAATTTATTGAGTCTATCGTCTGTGTGACACAAAACCGAACGATATTGATCTTTATTTACAAGGTTTGATTACATACTTCATTATATCTTGACTTAATTTTAGGTATTTTACAAATTCGTAATGAAGAATTCCCGATCATTAGTGTTGTGCATCATAGTTACAAAAGTATATGACTAATTTATGAGCAAAAAATTGTGGGTAAGATGTCTTTGGGGCTTGATTCTTCCACTTCAAAATACAAACGATTAGAGTTCAGGCTATATATAGTATGTAATACCTAATTTCTTCCATATAAATCTTTATTTATAATCTATTTGGAGAACATTGAGTGAATGGTGTCACTACATTGAAAGTCTTGTGTGCGCATGAAATATTAGTATTGACTAGAAAGTTTATATTTATTTTATTTGTTAATTTTCTTTTTTAACAATATTCTAAATGAAAGATGTGTTAATATTATACAAGTAGAAACTAGAAGTACATTGGAGATTATTTTAATAGAGCACACATGTGGTAATGCAACTAGCTTTATATTTATAGACTTCAGACATATGCTACTTCCATGTACTCGTACATAGCTAGATTGAATCAGCACTCGTCTGATAAAACTCTGTGGAGCTTCTTACTACGAATTTCAAGATTACGATAATTTAATTAAATGCTCGAAGAACTGTTTGCATTTTTTTCACGTCTCTGTGCCCTTCCCTTTATTGATCTTTCTATTACCATCTATGTGGCAAAGAAGTTCCAATTTTCAATTACATTTTAACAAAAAACTACAACTACAAAAAAGCACCCAATATACTTATATAACTTTTTTTAAGTGGCGTTAGTCAACTCTTGTTGCATGCTTCCTCTGCTCCGTTTACAAAATTCGACACGACACAAGTTGCCGCGCTTCATTTTTCGCCAGCTTGGCACTGATAAATTAAAAGTCGTGGGGCGTGCGACAGGGAGGCGTGCCTAGTACTCGCAGCAACAACAAAGCACAGCATTATTCTTTCAATTTCTGCTTATGACTTTTAATTAATTAAGAGAACAAGAAAAACAACAATTTCATGTAGGGAGTGGCAACTAAGCGCATAGTCATTCAAAGAGAGTCAAAGTCAAGTTGCAGAGTGCGGCACATAAAAACAAAATACTATGAATGCAAAGCATTCATTAAAATATTTGCCATCAATGTACAGACAAATACACACACACAGCCACACACACGTACTATCATAGCATTAGTGGCTCTGTGGCCAACCATATGCCCATTGGCAGCCTCAGCAGCAAACGTCCTTGTTGGTTATGGCGCGCAAAATCAATTTGAAAGCGAATTAAATAAAAATGCATTTATGCGCATTTTGTGGCAATTATGTGAAGCAAATTGTATGCAACATGCGGCATCAGCAAGCACGGTCGTTTGGGTTTTGGGAGCCCAGAAGGGAGCGCTTATTCGAGCGACTGCTCCACACTTGGCTATGCACAAAGGCCAGCAAACAGATGCTGACTATGTTGAATGCCATGGACCACCACCATGGATAAAGTGGGCCCCGATGCCGCCTCGGCTGTTGCTGCTCCGCACATTTTAACACATGTCAACGTTGACTTTGAGGGGATTTAATATAAATCGAGCAAGCGGCAGTTGCCGCCGCACAAGCCACGTACTCATACTATATAGCGAGAGGTAATTAAGCTGATGTGAAAATCTTCGACTCGGTGCGAACATTTCTAGGTGGCAGCCAACCAACACCTTCTGTGAGCCAGCCAGCCAGTCAGCCATTCAGGCAGGCAGTCTGTCATTCAGTTAGTCAGCCAAATAGGCAAGCTGCAACATGAGCAGGTAATTAAATTGTTGCCCGTTCATTGGAGCCGGGCAGTGAGCGGCCAGGAAGCTTAACCCACTGTGCCCAACAAAATGTGTCAACGTCGCACATCGAAGGCAACAACAGATTTATGACACGACCAATACGTGCGTATGGGCGGCTTATGCAATGCCAGGGTTCGAAGTGTTGAGTGCATTCACCTGACAGTTGAAAGCAGCCCTATAAGGCCCATAAAACCTCGGGCGAAAAACCTAAAAACTTTGTAATAAACATTTCAATTTGTTGGCGGCTGCTGTGGAAATTTGGTGTGAAAAGATGTCACGAGCAGTAGAGGCTGTGCACAGTGGGCTGGACGCGATAGATATTGTTTGCGCAAAATACTTGTATAGATGGGAAATTGAGAATATGTGAAGTTTACCGACTTTTCCCCTATTCCAATACTGTTTGCTTAAATTTTACTCTTGTTGTTGTTGTTGTTATCACAAGGCTTCCCAAAATTACATGAATTGCATGATGTACAATCATTAAGGATAAAAAAAGCATAGCAGATCAAAATTAAAATAATATTTATTTCAATGCTAAAATAAAATATTTAGCCATCCTGCCGGTTCAATTTTTATACCCCATACCCAGAAGGTAAGCTCTGAACAAATCGATTACGCCATACTTTCGTCTTCTTCCCATAAGAAAGGATCCTATACCACATGTATGAATTAGAAACATAAGTGCATTTTTATAAACATATAATTATTGGAACGAAATTCCGTATTATATTTAATAGTAATGCTCCAAGTTCCAAAAGATTCTGATTTTTTAAGATACTACTAGTAGTACAATTATATATAAACACATAGTTCCTTTCCCATGCCTATTGAACATGGTTTACACAAAAATAAAAACAATTTTAATATTGATGGTGTTGCCTCACTCCGATAGTTCCTACATGTAGTTCCTATCCTATACAAAAATTGAACCAATTTGCATATTGAGAAGGATATAGTCAGACTTGATGGTGTTGGATCTCAAATATGACAAAATGCGAATTAGTTGCAAAAACCTTCTATAAGAAGAAAGGAGATCATGTGTACTATAAAACAGTTAGTAGCTGTGCAACAGACTTAACTTTTGAGCTGGTTTTTGGGCTAATTTCAATGCGTGAACCACTGTGCAGTGGCAGCAAGTGCTGCTGCTGTGATATTTTAAGAACAGCGACGTCTTCTCGTCTGCCTTGTGCCTGCTCGACTTCCACTACGCTCTGCAACTTTTATTGCCACAATGTGGCAGTGTGAAGTTGTTGTTGTTGTTGCTGCTGCTGCTGCTGCTGCCGCTTCGTGCCAATTGTGCGCCTGCAAAATGTGTCAAGTGAGCTGTGAGTGATGTGGCGAGTAACAAGGCAACTCGTATGCAGCCTGCGGCATCAAGCGATGCCAAGTAATAAGCATGATGCATAAAATGTATAATTGTCTCGTTTTTGCGTAGAAATTAAAAATAGACAAGAGGCGCATACATACATGTATGGGCTGTGTTTCTGGGCGAGGCAGCTACTCAAAATGGCGTTGTCTTCATTGAGACAATTGTGGTGGACTGGCAGCCACCCAACCACCGCAGTCCCGCCAAACACCCACGCAAGCAGCACCACTTGGTGCCATTCACAAGGCATTTGCTATTTATTGTGAAACGTGTCGTGGCACTCTGGCTCTCTTGTCAGTGTCAATGTCTGTCTAATGAACTCACACAAACACCAATGCGTCCAAAATGGCATAACATGGCAGCTCACACGCACACTGCCGTACATGCGTGTAAAAACGAAGAGCACAGAATGTTTTGCTTTGTCGCAATAATTTGCTTATTTAGCCTGCTTTTGTTGTTTGTTTTTTTCTTTTTTTTTTGGTGCTTTCATTCTTTTAAATACATTGCACGCGCATTGTTAATCTGCTTTTAATTAAAACCAACAGCAAGTAAAATGCGCTCCAACTCTAAGCAGCTTTCCTTCCACCTTCACCCTACCACTCCCCCAACGCCAGCCTTGTGCTAATTGTCCTTTGTTCGCCCACCCCCTCTGACTACGACCCACTCCTCGGCCGCGTTTTATTCTAATGCTGCTTGACAACGGCCATATAACTGGGATTCGTTTGGCCAAATATTGTATGTTACAGGCATATTTACATGTGTAGCTCGAGTGAGATTAGTTGGGGAGGCCGACGAGCTCCACTGCTGCTGCTGTTGCTGTTTCTGCTATTACTGCCATTACAGACATGGCTTGCCGCTTCTGGCAATTAAAATACAAATGTTTTCGTGACACCAAAGTCACTGACAATGACAGTGAATGAATGACAATGAATGAATGAATTAATGAATGCAGAAATGTGGCAAGCCATGAAAACAATATCAAAGCAACCACAACATGAAGCTAATTAAAATGAGAGACGTACTTATAGCAGGAAAAAGCTGAATGCCATTTCGAGTTGGCTTATATTCGTTACGGAAAAAATAAAAATTGTAGCACACATAAAAGGGAAAGAACATTTGTCGAACAAAAAGAGATAGTATTACATTCCATGAATATTATGTTATTTAAAAAAAAAAATACAATTCATCGCAGGTAATATCATCATCAATCAGAAAGAAAGTCTAAGTCGATGACTCAGAGTGCTGCATTTCCTGTTAATTTAATCGAAGTAAAAACGAAGTAAAAAATCGAATTAAAAAGGAATTTTTACTTCTTAGGCTAAATACCTCAAAAAACAGCTATTTAAAGATACTACACAGAAGTAGTCATGCTAGTGTTGCATAATAATGAGGATATTATGTACTGTACTTATCATACTCATATATTTAACCAACTACCCGCCAGAAAAGGGGCCTTGAACACAACAGAATTTTAGCAGTTCTTGTCTTAAAAACAACTTTTATTTATTTGTTTATTAAATTTATTCTGTTCCTGTATTTGAACAAACTTCTTTGCGGCGCCTAACAAATTTCTTGTAAATACAAATGTTTCTTGTTCGTATTCGTGACTTGAGGTCTCATCGTCTTAATAAAAACTCTAGTTAGCAATAAATGTGTAAATCTATATCAGAAAGCTCTGACTCTAATAGAGTAGATCAACACCAACTAAATACGATAATAAGTTCGTCAACACTAATTCAATGTATATGTGAATGTTTAAATTGCATTGTGGTTGTATTTTCGACATTTTTTTTTAAATTTTAAATTGATATAAATTTGAAAAAGGGACTTCATAGTATGTATCAAGAAGAGCTGACAAATTAGCTGGCCATTTATGCATCATCCGTCCCGATCAGCATGGTCCATAGTGATAAATGACAGAATATCAAATATAAATCAATCAAGCTATAAAAACCAAAACCCAACCCAATAGGGACATGTGACGAGTGTCAAAAACAATTAATTATAAAATTTATATAACAAACCGAGGCACAACAACAAAAATAATAGTACCAACGACAAAAGCAATAAAATTGGCCACAAACATGAACAATAACAACAAGAACATGTTGTGTTGAACGAAAAAAGATGAAAAGTGCGCCACACAAAATTATCATTCATAATAATTTGTACAAACAAACTGTGGGAAGGGACGCTGAAGTTGTGCCCAGGCTAGGTAAACAGCCGCCGGCACATCTATACACAATATGTATATATATATACAAGTATATATAGATAGATACATCCAGGCAACAATTACAAAAAATGATGTTTTATTTAAAATACCCGACAGAAGCAACAATAATAGCATTACGAGGGGCGGGTGAGTTGCGCTGTCGTATGTCGTAAAAATAACACAACAGTAACAACAACAATAACAACAACATCGCAACATCGACAACAGCAGTGATAATGTTTTACAACAGCAACAACAGAAACCGAAACAGCAGCAACAGCACATCGTTTGCTGGCAACAGCCGCTCTTTATTCTGCCTCCCAGACCGTCTGTATGCACATTTTTATCAATAAACAAACGTGAAAATATGACAAACAAATTAATAAAATGCAACAACAATAAAGTGGCCGGAGTACAGACATTGACAAAATATTATAAATGGAGCTGTATATTTGTCTATTTGTCTGCCAGCCTCACGTCACTGACAATGAAAAGGGGAAACTCCAACTGTCTGTCAGAGGACGCAGCCTAAATTTAGATTCCCCATCTCGTCGGCCAGCCCAGCACGCACTCGCAGCATGTACGGGAATTTCCGTCCCCTCTTCCGTAATTGTGACAATTTGGTTGCACACAAATGGCATAATAAATGCTGAGCGTATGCAATGATGTGTGAACTGCAACAAATTTGATGCCCCGCTGGCGCCCCCTCTTGAAATGTGCACAGAGGAAGTGATGTTGGGTTTAAAGGCGCATGCCAAAGCCTGTGCCTAGGCCTAGACCTGGGGCAAACAAATGTCACTCACACAACTTGTCAATCGAGTGCCCATCACTCTATGCATAATTCGAGCATCGATTGCTGTTGCAACTTTTAGATGAGCAGGCAGACAAAAAGCCGACTCGACTGCTGCCCTTTGTTTATGCAGCGATGGACGCGATGGAGGCCGCAGGGCCAGGGTCCATGAACCACGAATCATGCCATTGACATGGCAAACGAGCGTTTGGGGGTTCATTATGGTCTGCCATTGTAAAGTGACGCACACCCGCGCTCGCTTCCAGGGCCGAATCGCGTGGCTAGCAACAACAATGGAGCAGGAAGTGTCGGAGCTGCAGCAATGAAGCAGTTTTTTTTTTTTTTTTGACTATGAATGGATTGGTTTGCAGCGATATGTAGACACTCTTGTTGTTGTTTATGTTGGCCTATTGTTGTTATTGTTGCTGCTGCTGTGATTGTAACAGCGTGGAGCTTAAAGGATTTTAAAATGTGCATTTCCGGCAATCGCACGCATAATTAACAATAGGGGAGGTCATAAACAATGCAATTCAATTGATGCGATTCAATCATCGGCTTGGCTTTTTGTAAGCTTTACAAACTTGATGCTGCTCTGAAACTTGATTGCAGTTTGATATGGAGGCTGTTATCAGTTTAGATGTGAATGCAGGCTGCCATCACAGCCATTGCGTAATTCATTAAATTCCGTGATTAGGACGTTTTCGTCCAAACAAAATGTATACCATTAATTATTTTCTAGTACCATTATTAATTCTTTAAGAAATTGTTCCATCTTCTTTCTTTTTAATGCGTAAATGAGAAACTCTCACTATTATTTCAATATACTAGTACTTTGTACTGCGAAATAATTGATACATTTTACATAATTATGGATGACAAATGAATTAATACTTCTTATGTAAAGACGAACACAATTCTGAAAGTAATTCATATTATTTCCTTCCTATAAGCAAACCTATTACGTTTAAAAAATTAAGTAGCCAAAGTTATTTTGAGAAGAGCAGAGCGATTGCAGGCTTCTGCCTCCAAAAATTTAGTTTAGTTTCTTTTTAACAGCCGATTTCTTCAGAAACAATTCTTCAGTCTGATAGTGTGCCCATTATTAGAAAATTCGACTACCTTCTCCACGTTTGGTTGAGTTGAGTTGAGTTCCTTTGCCAAAATCATGAAAAAAGTACATTTGTGTGAAATGATCGGGTTTGAAAAATATATACCACTGGGACTTTTACAAACCCAACATTTTCCATTTTGTTCTATATAAGTACTATGGCATTACGTGATAGATAGCATGCATAGCCCCCATAGCCCCTTATCGAAGCAAAAGGAGGTATACAATTAAAATGAAATAATTTATTGCGCAGTGCAATTAGTGAGCATTCTTTACAAAAGGTAAATGGCCTCGCAATTAGTGAGCGATTTCCGGGCACGTTCGATCACTGCGTCACATTGCACTGAGTAAGGTAAAAGGTCAAATGTTTATCAGTTCGAAGCACGACGAAGACAAGGGCTTCGGCCACATAAATCAAGCAGCGCAGTGCATTGCACGTGACTGTCGATGACTGGTCGGTATTTTGGCCTCAATTGTTGCACGCACATTACCCGAAACCGTTACACTTTACGACAGCTATAAAATTAATATATATTTTGGGACCGCTTTGTCAGCAACTAATTGAAACATGTCTCTTTTCTTTGCTTGCAGCGACAGGACAGCGGCCGCTCATTAAAAAACTTTGCTGTTGGTGAGCAGCCGTAGCCTAGCGTATGAAGTAATTAGAAGCCCCACTAAAAACGCCTATAAATGTCAAGTGACAGAAATATTCGCGGAAAAGCGCACAGCCGCGGAAACCATAATGAAACGAGCAAATAAACGGCAGCTGGGACGCGTGTCTCACACTTTCCAGGCAATATGTTGCCAACCATTGGCAACCAGCAGTAACTACAACAACAACATCAGCAGCAACATCTTCAATAGCCTATCAAGCATAGAGCATAGCATGGCAGCAACATTTTTATGTTGAGCAACTGCCGCTTGCGGCAACAACATTGCGTACATGCAACAACAACTTCGTGCCACATTTAGTCGTGTATCAGACGGTTGTGTGACGTGTTGAGAGTACGGCGAAGCGGCAGAAAATTCCGCAGTGTGGGTGTTGTCGTCAGTGTTGTGAAAAGTGCGAGTGAGAGGCGACTTATTTCTGATTCTGAGCCGAACTGACAACGAGCTTATTAGCTT
Organism: Scaptodrosophila lebanonensis; assembly: GCF_003285725.1. Classification (NCBI taxonomy): domain Eukaryota; kingdom Metazoa; phylum Arthropoda; class Insecta; order Diptera; family Drosophilidae; genus Scaptodrosophila; species Scaptodrosophila lebanonensis. The sequence continues at coordinate 16,938,491 of NW_022060538.1, forward strand.
CAAATAGCATTTTAATCAAAACGAATACAAAGGAAGACAGTAACTCGAATCAAATTAAATATTTAAGCAAAAAAAAAATCAAATACAATCGAATAAATTAAAAAATTAAAAACGAAACCGTAAAGCAAATAATACTTTAAGTAATAACAAATTGAGCGACAGTTGCAAAATTACATCTTTACAATAAGTATAAAAAAAGTGAAATTTTTAAACAATGTGACATAAAGCGGTTAGCACATGCTTTAATATTTATATTTATCGCCTCATTCCGAATTGTTCGTTTTACTGCCAACAAGTCTTCATTTTTGCTCTGCAAGTCTGTCAACTAGAAGCCAAATCTGGACGAGCGAGCCAAAATAATTTAGTTGCTCGCCTCGAAAAACTCTCCATTAATTTCACACTTAATTAACGTCCGCGGATAGTGCTCAGAAGACAAAGTGGCCGCAGAGCCAGAAAAGAAAAAGAACAAAAAAGTCCCCATGTTGACAATGTGGCAGACATTATCAATGCTATCAACATCAGTCACACACGCATCACGACGGCAGCCGTCAACAAGCTGCAGCAAATGCCACAGCAGCCGTCAGGCATGTAGCAAAGTTTTATCTAGTTGCAACAACCCGGAAATGCAAAATCACGGTGGCAGCAGAAACTGCAACATGTTGCCAACAACAGGACCACCATGTGGGAGTTGCTGCCACAATGCGACAGGTTGGATACACGGCAAAAGACAAAGGCGGGGGCAGAAGCAGAAACTACAGCATCAGCAACCCATGTGGCAGTGGCTGCTGCTTTTTACTTTGCTGCTTGGCATCTTTAGCGGTAAGTAGAGACCAGCCACTTTCAGCCAAATGAGCCATGGCCAAGCGCCATGAGTGACTTTTAACAAAATGCGCTTAAATGTCTTTGATTTGGTAGCGACCAGAATAAAAAAATTAAACCAGGAGCAAGTTATATAAAAATGCAACACAAAAAAATGCAGCATTAGCCGGCAGCTAAAAAGAAAAAAAGAAAAACAGCAGCACAAATCAAGATGAATTTCCGTGCATTTTTGTGCAGATTTTCTGTAGCACTCGCCAACAAAAAACAACAAATATACACGTACGTCCAACTGGGGTGCGCCTGGCTATCTGTGGAAGAGAAGGGGAGGCAAGGGGAGGGTAGTGGCGAAGTCCTGGCCAACAACGAAATAAATGAAACCGGGCAAGCTCACGATTTTGGCTGCGAGAGAGCTTGACTGACAAGCGCCTGCTGCATGTATCTTCCTGCCTGTCCATACGAGTGTACGAGTGTATAGATGTGTGTGCGTGTCTGAATATGTGTAGTGTGTGCGTGCGGTTTGTTTAAAAAAGCTTCACGAGTTACAGGAGCAGCAGCAGCCAGCATAGCATCACCATCTCTATCGCAAAAAAAGGCTTAATATACTATACAGCACAGGCAGCAACAAAACACTCGAAAATAACGCGAAGAAATAGAAGAAGATTAAATATCGGGAAGGGAGCCAGCAAGACAGCAAAACATAGCTATATAGCTGTATAAATTGACTTGTGTTTTTCATTTAAACGCTGCATGAGCGTTTGCCTTACCATCGCTTTCAATAATTTCACTTGATTTTGCAGCTTTGAGAGCAGCTGCACATTTTTTGGCATTACATTCCATTCTTATTTTAACTTTTTTTTACTTTTTATACCCACTGCCACTTAAAACTGAAATTAACTTCAGCGCACGAAAGTGTGCTCCGGATACGGCACAAAAACACGGAGAATAAACCTAAGCTATCACGTCCTCCTCATATGTGTAGCCGTATATCGGTGTACGTGTGTGTGCACGGCTTGATTATTTCGTTTGAAAATTGATGTTGCCATCAATTATTGTGCGCCACAAAACACAATACGAGTACGAACAAAAATGAAAGATTCTTCACAGATGTTTGAGGGAGAAATTGAAAAAGAAAAGGGCGGACTGAAGAGTCAATACCCTGCTATTGCTCCTAGAAAAGCGTTACAACACTTTCTCATCAAATTCAATTACATCGGCATGGCTCAAAAACTTAAGTCCGAGGTACTTTTTAATTAAAAAAGCAGGGAGGCCTAACAACAAAAATTAACATTTTACCAAATCTCGAAAAACATACAACCTTTAATTTCTTTTTTTTAATTTCCAAGGTAATCAGCAGATATTATTAAATCTTAACTCAGAGAAATCGGGAGGTAGCAATCAAAGCTTAAAGCCACATAGATTTGGTAGAAGAAATGGCTTCTTAATGGAATCAATTCTTAATTATTCCTGTACTGCTACTTTGTCAATCGTATTAGTGATTACCTGAGGTCTGGTTCATCCAAATGCCATTTGACTTTATTTGTAGAATCGTTGCTCAATTCAACTATATTTGATCTTCCAATCGTTTTCTTCAAATATACCCGTATCGAATCGGAGCTCTCCTGGTTAGGACTATTATTATTAAACGGCATGCTATTTTTAGAAACATTCAAAAATGTGAAAAGCTAAACTAAGTATTTGTTCAGGTGTGTAAATGTGTGGAAATGTTAAATGATTCGACTCAGATTCAATGACTGTTATTATTTATTAACTTTCATTATATTTTTCGGGAACTTAATTCAATTTAATGGTTTAAGTGCTTAAATGTCTTTTTTGAAAGGTTTAAAGAGAGACATGATTCAAACACTCAATACCCTATAGCATAAAAATTTATAAAAGTTCTTAAAAATCCCTCCGCCCATACATACTTACGAAGCCTGATCGCTTTTATGAACTCTTTGCTAGAATATGCAGCATACCTTTTAACCAATGCACGCACTTAGGGTATAATGAACGAGCTGTGAGAGGAACAGAAACAGCAGCCGAGGCTCCTCTGACTGGCATAGACGGGCAAGAGTAATGGCGAAATGGCAATTGAGGTTTCCCTACTATGCTGTGGTTCTTAAAGCCAAGTCTTGTAATCGATGGCGTGGCAGGCAGTACAAATAATTGGGTGGTGCTGGGGTGTGCTGAGCTAAAATAAACTAAAATCAATTTGGTTAAGCATTGGCAATAGCAGGAACTGACGTAACAGCTACGAAGCCGCTAGCCCTCTGGCCACCCTGCCTATAAAACGCCCACACAACTAATCAGGATAAATAAATATTTATAATTAATTTAAAATATAAACATGAAACGCAACGAAGCCGCAATTAACATTGATGAAGGGGCTGAAGGGGGGTTCGGGAGAAAATGGGCCGGCGTATACCAAATATATCGTTCGATGGGCGGGCCAGCATTCTCAAAACACTTTGTTGTTGTTCACTTTAATTTTGATAAAAAGCAACGAACACTTTCATTAAGAAGGAAACCGACGGAAAAGTATGTGCTTTTGAATGGGTGTGAAAATACTATACTGAGGCGGTATGTTCGAGTATACGTGTACATATAAATGAATGCATGAATAAGCAATCAACAGTAATGGCCCAATGGCCATTGGTCGTCGGCAGAGAGACAGAACAAATTATGAAAATATATGCACGGCTTGGCACATGAAAGCCGAAACGGAACGGCTCGGCACGGCACGGAAGGAGGCGAAAAGGTTAAAGCGCAGCTGCCGTAAAGGGAAAAGCAACGGTCAAGCGGCAAGTAAAGCTCCTGCCTCAGCTAAAGAGAGAGAGAGAGAGAGAGCTAATGAGGCAGGCCACTTGGCAGCAGGTGTCTGCTTGGAAAAAAGAATACTGAAAAGCGCACATCATATGTATGTGTGTGTGTGTGTGTGTGTGTGTGTGTTTGTGTGTGGAAAGTCATGTGCGTGCTTAATGAACTGCAATCAATGGCAGCGATGGCAGCCAAGTCGATAAAACCGCACTGCGAGGCAGCTGATTGTGCGTGCACGATTGCGTGCAACATGAGGCAGGCCACAAATGCAAACAAGCAACAACAACAAGCCCACACGCACATGGATAGTGTAAATAGCGTTACACATTTATATATAAAAATATATAGTATATATAGATATACATTTATATCTCATGAAGACAAGAGCCCAAAAACAATCAGACTCTTCAATTTTTTAAAACTAAAAAAAAATATTCCATCTGGATCTTCTTAAAAATATATACACTTTTCATACGCTAACTGATTCCTTATAGAGCTGATAGCGAGATATTTATTTTACTGAAGTTAAAATGCTTCAAAGATTTGTTATTCTCTTCATTAAAGAGAAAAAAAAGATGTGAGAGTTATGGTGAATTTTGCTGCTTTAAAAATATATTAATGACAACAATATGTTACAATACCTACTCATATCTGCCATTGTAAGTTTAAAGCTCTTCCCATTTCCTTGTCATAAAATAAAATAAAAACTTGGTCTTCTCTTTACTTTTCTTAAGTCAGTTACGATAGGTATCTCAAGTAATAATCATGTAATATGTGTTTGCTATTGTTTCTGGTTTTTTATTATTGGACTTTTTTCTCTCATTCCATCAAATAGCATTCGCATCGAATTGTTATAATTTGGAACAACCCTCGGTTGTTTTCGTTTATAAAGAAAGTGTCCGAAAATTCGGTTCACATTAATTACGAACATTTTGTTGAAATTTATTTAAACACGGTGCCGAAAACAGAACAGAAATGTTGCACACAGACACGTATACAAAAGCACACACTTCATTAGATTGCACGCCATTTTGTATTTCGCGTGAAAATGCTTTCATCGCTGGACAACAACAACGAGCGACCCACCGACCCACCGACCCACCTACAATCGATGCCCGATGCCACAAGCATTTAATTACAAAAGGGGTTCTGTGGTTTATTTTTGGATGCTTCAGTGACGCTTCGATTTGTTATCTCAGCACAAACACGCACAAAAGTAGGCAATTGTTTTTGGTTTGTTGTAATGAGGCGTCCGTGCGGGTATTTGTGTATGTGTTGTGTGTGTTTGCGTGACTACAAAAGGGTAAGTGTGAATGCTTAGCTTAGTGTTATGTGTGGCTGTTGAGTTTGTGCTTGTTGAGCAATTAGCCCAAAACTAATCAGCCGCTTTTAGCTATCAAGCGACTCAGTTTCGAACCATTTAAGCTGAACATCCTCATGTGTTAAGGCTTAACTTTAACACGACCCCTTGGGCAAAATGTGTGAAAAATAACATAAAACCCAAATACATTGACCTCTGTTTCTGCCAACGGTAGCGGCATCGGCATTGGCATCAACATCACCATCGACATCGAGTACGACATGAACATGGGGACATGAATGTGTTGCCTTCAAAACCCTGGCCATGTTCTGTGGCCAACTGTGCCATATTAAATATAATTGAATTGATATGAAAAATTCAGACTGGCACGCATCAGGCACCCACATAGCAGACATTCATTTTTATGTTTATTGGCTGCCGCACACACACACTACAACACCCACTCCTACACACACAGATACAGAAGACTCACGGGCACACGAAATCACACAAGCACTCACACGCATTCATGCAAATGGCCCGACCAGCTTTGAATCGGACAAGCTTATTGATGACTGTTTGCCAGATGCAAAAAAACCGAAACTTGTTTTTCTTCCCAACTTAAGTAAAAAGCTGGCTACAAAAATATGATAATACATATGAAATGTCGAGAGAGGAAGAGAGGGACAACGTGCTCGTGAAGAGTAGGACGAGAAATGAGAAGCTGGGGATACCGACTGTAGCAAGCACGTCGGCATCATGTATGCCTTTGTGTTTGTCTGTAAATAAAACTTTATCATGTCCAGCCAAAATAGGAAGACAAAGATGTGTGTGTGTGTGTAGAAAAAGAAATTCGTCCAAAAGAAAAAAGTCTGACTTTAGGTTGTAATATTTCATAATTTATCATTGGCACTGCTGCTACTGTTGCTGCGTCTGCGTTTGCGTTTGCACTGGACGCTCATTTTAAATGCCAAAATAATGAAATTATAATTTATTGTTAAGCTTTTAATGGACTTTCTATGTAAATGCTGTCCAAGCTGAACGGCACTCTCTAAAAATAGCATCACATATGAAAGAGATATTCTATATTTGGTTTGATTACTTCTTACACGCTCACCAACAGATGGCGGATAGTAGTTAGCAGGAAAAATGGAATTGTAATTCTGTAAGGATCTGTCTTAATTGACTAATTATAGCTACTAAGTAAGTGATGATAGCAATTATAGAGAACATATTTATACATTTTTTATACATGCTCATACAAATTTAATGAAGTCTGCCGTGATAAGATGTCGTGATGGTGTGCAAAGAATCATTTTTGGTTCGATTACAATTTAAACGTACTTTTGAGCTGAACAACAAACATACTAATAAACAAAATAATTCTTTATATCCTCCGAACTGTGGCATCTACGACTGTGGCACCTTGATTATCAATATTATTTAGCAACCATTTAATAGATACGCATACAAATCAATATCGTCATTTCCATGAATCATCTTTACTCAGCCTTGCTGCGATACTCTCCATTTCCACATGTGTCAGCTGCCACACGCCTGAAAAACAATGAGCTGCACTTCAGTCTATTCAAGTTTGAAAACAATTTGACTCCATTAAGGCAACGCAAATACCAGATGGCATCGGCATACTCGCCCGCACAATCAAAGTTAGAATTAGCCATAAATGTTGACCGAAAATGTTAGTTGAATGGCTAGAGTTTTCATTGAATGGACTGCAGACCACACACAAAAAGCATAAAAACTATATGAAAACTTTTCAAAATTTCATTTCATATTTCAATTGCACGCCGTAACGCCATCCCGTTCCATAATTATGTCTTCTTCCCACTTGCACTCGCCCCATTGCCTCCGCCTGTCCCACCTCTGTATATGGAGATACTATGTGTGCGTGTTTGTGTGCGAAAACAAAAGCGCAGCAGGCAAGAAAAATATGTGCGAAATGTGTCAACAACTTTTCAAAACTGTAACAGCGCCAATTTGTCTGCCAAAAATGTTGAACGAGTTTCGGTTCGTTTCAGTTCAGTTCGTTTCGTTTCGTCCGTCTCTTTTCGAATAATTTAAATAAAATTTAACTCAAATTTTCTGTGCAGTCGGATACAAATTATGCAAATATTTTTGCACGTATTTCTATGTGCAGATTATTTGTATTTGTTTTTGAAAGTTATGAAAATGGCGTGTTTTCGGCATAATGTGAAATATTTTAATAACTTTGCCAAAGCTCTCTAACAATTTTCCATCTAGGCAACCATTTTTCACAGTTTGTAGATACAGATACACGAATTTCCGGATAAAATATTGTGTTAATTATCACAGAATGCCGTACCGAGCCACGAATTGCATCTGTGCTAGCATATTTGAGGATATGTGCTTGTGTGTATTCGAGTGTGTCTCGTTGTCTATGCAACCGCGCACAATTTATTTTCGTAATTTCGGTATATTTTTAGCAATGCGTAATTACATAAAGAATTCATGTGCGAATATTTGTTGTTGTGGTTGTGTGTGTCGGAATTAAATTACCTTAAACCCAAACAAATATTCAGAACCAAAGCAACTAACCATGCATTTTAAAGCTTGGATTCTTAAATTTTATATGAAAGCAAATGTTCAAGCAAATTCAAACATTAAATAAATTAAGACCAGTTCAACTATTTTAACAATGTTGGATTAATTAAAAAATCTCAAATTGTGGAATGGAAATTAAAGACCTTTTAAGTAATGGTAGAGCCAACACAAACCAATCATAATAATTTATTGCAGTGTGAAAATTAACAGACGCAATTTCTACACCATCTATGTATATACCTATGTTTTGATAGAACATTAAACTTCATTATTAAATTAGCATTTATTTATGTTTAAAATTAAAGATATATTAAAAAACAGTACTATTTCTTTAAACACAGATAATTACGATTTGTTGAAAAAAAATTTCAATGGTAGTAATAGAAATAATTATAATTTAAAGAAATCCAATTTATCTCAAATATATATTTGCTCACAAAAAAGAGAATACAGAATTATAAAGAGTGGCTCGCACTATAGCTTCATTTTCTACAGCTGTGACTTTTCTACACCGTCAAAAATGTTGCAAAATATAGTAACATTTGAATGCAGTTGCATAAATTAGTAGAACAACTTCTGTGAGGATGGCAGATTCAGCGGACGAATCCATATATTCCTTATACATAATATACGAATATGTGCGGAATTATGGCTTATCATGCCCCAGAAAGAAACAGCCGAATAATAACCAGGAACAGCAGCCTTGGTTGCCCGCGGTGCATTCACGGGTACTTTTGGGCGCTGACAATATGTTATATTACTTTGAACTCAGAGACGACATCAGGTCTGGGCATGCCACGCCATATTTTTCACCATGTGAATGCCACTGCGTCGGTTTTTGGCATTACCGCAGCCACATGACAATAAAAATATTAGCCGTAAATTATCACAAGTGAGTTCATCACAAGACAACTCTTGAACTCGCTCGACTAAGTGTGTGGGGGTTCGCATGTCTGCTTAATCTGTGCCTTTGGCGCTGGCTGAAAAGTTTGTCATTGGTGTCTGCACTGATATGCACACACACACACACATTCACACAGCCTTATATGCGAGTATGTATTTACTCTCTTCTGCTTTACTCTTCTACATGTTTGTAACTAAATATGTAAACGCAGCTGCAGCGCGCGTTTCAATATTTATGGGTACGGGCGGGTTTGTGTGGTTGTGGAGGGTATGGCAGGACTTGCTGCAGGATCTGGTCTGGCCACGTAGCATAACTGCATATTGTCATAATATTGAATGCATGATATATTGAATTTTGCAGTCAATAAACGTTTTATGATCACAGCTGCACATATTTCAATGAAATTTTTCTTATTTTCCATATCCCTATTGTTTGCATAGTGGGTGAAAAGTTGCATAAAAATTGTCAGGGTAAATGCGCAAGAGCAAAAAAAAAAGCACAGTACCATGCAAACAATCACACGTTAATTGTAAACATGCACTAAACCAAAAAATTTACTAAAATATGGTTCATAGACTTTCAGGTAGTTTTGAAAAAATAGAGTGGGGGATTTTTTGCATGGACCTAGCTCATGCAATTCGATTAATAATATATAATCGAAACTGAAAAAAAATGTTTATTATTACAATATAATACAATACAAATACAAACAAATTTGTTTTCAAACAAAAACCGCAATACACGCATTTATGGGAACCGACGACTATTCAGGTAGTTTTGCGAGAACTTTGATTTGGAGAATCAAAAGTGTAGAGTATATATACTTAATGGGGATGCAGACGCTTCTTACATACTTTATCACACCTAATTACCCTTTTTACTCTTCGTCTACAGGGTATAAATATACGGGGAAGCCATAATTTAAGCTCAAAAATAGCTTCTGTGTGTAAAGGCTTGTAGATGCTTAAGATACTATTTAGACTTTAACAAAAAACCATGACGTCGCTAATAAAATATATAGTGGGATTCCTTGGGAATAATAATAGAGAATACATTAGGATTGCCTGCTTCTGAATCTGTGAGTAGTAGTAATTCAGAAATAGGAATTTCTTTAAGTGATAATAATCAAAACGTATACTTACACAAATTAATACGAGCAGGAAAGTATCATATAAAGTGTATAAATTTCGTATGAAGCCAAAGAAATAGGATTAGGAAACGAAAACATGAGGATTTGATATCAAGAATTTGATCTGCTCAATTCAATTAGAAGCTATTACGTTTTCATATGTATCGTGTTTATATTTTTCAGTACACACACAAGTATACAGAATCCCAACTACAACTAAGCCATACACTTTTCAGTTAGATAAAAGCACATTTAATATTTCTTGGTGCTTGCCTAAAGGATGTCTAGAATGAAACTGTATGTCAAATGCCATAAGCTTAAGTCGGGCCTAATAACTAAAGCCAGTGCGCTACGTAGAATACAGCAAGGAAGGAATGTCAGGCTTTAAATGGGCCTACAAAGAAAGTAGGAGAAACAAATAAAAGTGACAAAAACAAATGTGTGCAAAATATAAGGCGTGCTAAGCACCACAAAAAGCAAAACATTGTCAGCGGCTGTGATGAAGGCGACAGAGGAGATGACGGCGGAGACGCTGTCAATGTTGATGTTGATGTCATTGCTGTCGATGATGATGAAGAGGCGACGCAACAAGCCGACGAGGATGAACTGCAAGCCGGAGGAGCAGGGCGAAGTTGCACAAGCAAACGGATATTACGACGCTTCCAGAGCATCTCATCTCTCATCTCAACGTAAATGTGGTGGTGGACGTGAGCATTGTCGTTGACAACTTGGCTGACTGACTGACGAAATGGGCAGAAGCAGACACTTGGGCAACGAGCTTGGATTTGGCTTTTTCAGAGGCATATATAGAGGCATTGGAACAGGCACAAGCACCAGCAAGCAGGCAGTCAGGCAATCTGCCTGTGCCGACGACATTGATGATATTGCGTTGCTATCAAGATTTCTATTTGAAACAAAAAAATCACGCTGTAGGGTGGGCTGGAAGTACGAGTAGGACAAAGAGGAAAAAAAAAACAAGCAAAGAGGTTTTACAACTTCTCGTAAGGCGGCTTAAACGATTTGCGAGTTTATGAAAAGCCAAACACACTTTGTCTACTCCACTCGTACATACTTGTATGGTGTACTCATATGTGGGTGCGGGTAGCATGGTGTATGTGTGTGTGTGTGTGTAAAAATAGCTGTTACCGAAAAAAAAGAACAGCAAATGGAAAATTGCTTTTTGATGTAGTCAGTCAACTTTTCCTGGCATGTGTTGCCTACTCTGCTGCTAATCGATCTGTAACTCTGCAACTCCCACTATAGCTGACTTTAAGCTGCCACTAAGGCGCTTCTGCCCTTCACAGACATGCAAATGATTTTAAGAGCCCCTTTGCAAGTGCAGTAGACCGCTCTTGTGCCAGCAGCAGCTTGTTACACAACGATAAGGGTCAGCCACCAACTGCCAGTTGCCTTTTTTCAATGAAATGATAGTCGATGGCGAAGTCTCAGTTCGTCCTGCTCCCCACTCACTGGATTGTTGGACATGAGCGCCCAAGCCGACCTCTTTAAGAACGTTCTGCAGAGAAAAATCAACGACAGTATGATAAGCGTGAGCCCGAAAGAAAAATCAACGAAATATGCATTTCAAGCCAGAAAATACATTTTGAACCGTCGACGATGATGTCGAGCACGCGTTGCTTGTTGCCGCTGCTCTTGCTGTTGCTGCAACTTTTAATCCAATGGATTTATGTGACAAGCAGGGCCATCAAACTGCCGCTGCAGCGCATATGAGAGGCAACTCCAGGGCTCACTCAGCGTATCAATATTGTTTTACGGCAACGCGCATGCAAATGTGTCCACGTAGTCAAGTTGCCGCTTCATCCATCGTAATTGTGGGCGCCCACACCCACCAGCCAAGCAGTTGAGCAACTGAGCCGCTGAGCAAGAACGCCAATTCAGCTTTTTTCTGGCCAGACCAATTCGAAGAACTGAATTGTCAAGACCACATCATTTCTGTATTGTAACTTAACATTTTTGTAGTTTCTTCATAAGTTATAGTTTAAATGGAACACACCGCTTTAGATATTAGTTTTATATAGTTTTATTAATACATACATGGTTTAAGACTTTGCGATCAACCAAAGTTGAAAGCCTCAGAAAATATGACGTGTATGTAGAGCACAAGCATGACATTTTTATTTCAACAAAATTACCAAACAAATTTTTAAAGGTCATAAAATACAAATACAATTTCTCATTTGAAATCTCGAACAGTTTGCAGCTCAACAGACTGTCAAAGCTACAAATGAATGCTCGTACATAAACCAAATTAGTCTGAATAAGTTTTTCCAGATATTTCGAACAGGGAACCATTTCAATAACTGTTTGATTTAGGACGTTGAGTTTGATTTGTCTATATAAAAACTTTTGTGAAAGGTACAAAATAATAAAACAAATGAAATTAGATAAATGTAACTGAGTATTTATATTAAAAAATAGCTTTATATTAGGAAAGATCTTAATTTTATGTAAATTAAAAAACCACCGTAATGTGAACTTAAAGCAGAGGCCAAAAATTATTTTAAAGCAAAACAGATTTAGGCAACATTTGAAAAGTATTCTTTAAAGTGATTTAATCTACGCACAAGAAAAGAATTATATAACTTATGAGTTTGAAACATTCAGAAGGAAATGTGGCGAACTGAATAGAATAGGTATATTTATGATCAACATGACTAAAGTAATCAATATAGACATGTCCGTCATTCCGGTTGTCCCGGTTGTACGTATCAACACAAAAACATAATAAATGTATTATCTGAAATAACTGAACTGTTAAACAGCTTTATATAAAAATACTTAATTTAAATACGTTTCGATTTATTTTGAAATTAATTGACATTGAAAGGAGTATATTATTTGAAATTACTACTCATGGTGCTGTTCAATTTGGTTTTCTGGTCTACTTCCTGGGTTCTATAAATGTACACACCACTAATATTATTTCACTTTTCAATGAAATCACTCTTTAATTAAAAAGTGCTGTTAATTCTCGTCACGCGGTTGCATTTGCCTATGAACATTCGAATCAAAAATAGATACATACTCGAGGTGTACATATAGTTGCAGTATTCTTTCAATTGTAACGACCATCGAAGGCTATTGCCTTTGTAAGCTGCACACCATTTTGGCTTTATTCAACTTCGTCTGTTTCTCAGAGGACAGAAATGCGCCAACACTGTGTGCAACAATCGAGTGCAAGTGCAACGCCAACGACATCGATTGCGTGCAATTTGTGGGTTTCGATTTTTGGAAAACCAGTTCCCAACCCACACACAGAGGCTATTTTGACGCATACAGCATACACATTCACGTCGCTGCCATCAATTTAAATAAATCCACAATTTTCTTCTTCTCTGTCCACAGATGCGGCTGAGGCCACGTTACGTAATGTAAATTTGCTCATCGAGCCGCCAGCCGTGCGACGTGGTCAGTCGGTGGCGCTACGCTGCGACTATCAACTGGATGGTGCGCCGCTCTACTCGATTAAGTTCTACCGTGGGCAGATGGAGTTCTATCGCTATACACCCGGCGAGTATCCGCACACGAAAGTGTTTCAGTATCCTGGCATTAGAGTAGACGTAAGTGCGCCTTGTTGTTAGCTGGTCGTTCGACTAATTGATCCTCTTTTTCGCCAACAGGATAGCAGCTCGAATGCCACGCTGGTGCTCATACGCAATGTAGGCTTCGGGCTCTCTGGAAATTTCAGCTGCGAGGTAACAGCCGATGCTCCACTCTATTCCACGGCCACGGCTTACGCGCAAATGCAAGTTGTGGGTAAGTAGAGGATGCGGGGGGCACGGGGCTAGATAGGGCAGTTCAGCAAGACAAGCTTTCAGTCAGCTTGTCTCATTAGCGCAGCTTAACAAAATGAGACCAGTCAACGCTGCTAGACGTGACAACAATGCTGTCAACTGCAGACAACAACTGCAATACCAACAAGAACAACAACAACAAGGGTAACCTCATCAACCACTTGCCGCTCGCTGCGCGCCCTGTTGATGACACTTCACACAAGTGCCGAAGGCCTTTGCAACCCATTCGCCCAGCGGTGCACGCTTTCTCCTTCCCAGCTCTTGCTGGTGTCCTTCCCCATCTCTTCGTCCCCTCGTTGCAATTAAAAGAACTAAAAAAATAAACGCCTCGAGCTGTTTGTGATTCTTTCCTGCCACAAAGACATCGTATACCATGAAGCACTTGCCCCTCAACATTCGTGCCTCGCCAGGCAAGCGCGAGATATCTCTTGGCAAAGGAAACCCACAAACAATCTGCCGGCAAGGTGTTGGGGTTGCAAGAAAAAAATGCATCAACAACTACAAAAACAAGAACAAAAAGCAAACAAGTAATGCCTCAAAGGCACTTGCAAGAGCAACTGCAAAGGTGTGAAAAAATTATGAGCAATAGACAATATGCTGCATATCGTTGTAGTAGTTGTTGTTGTTGCTGTTAGTTTATGCTGCCGGCTTTCTAACGACATCAGCCTAAACCTTCACACTCATTTAGTTATGTTAAGCAAAGGAATTGAATATGCTAGCATTGAAAGAAGGTGGCAATGAACATCAATTTACATACGCCTTTTGCGGTATTCTTAAAAGGACGCCTCGACTTCAATGTGCAACCATATTTGAATATCAGTATATTCACAACTGTTATTGATTTTAAGAGATTTCTTGGTGATCTTGTTGTGAAGAGTAAAGCAAAAAAGCTTCATTTTCTTTTCCAATTACTATACTAGCACACGCACAAAAATTTAAGTCGTAGGTTTAACGTATAGTCGTTCATTGTACTATTCTCATTGTTTCAATATCAAATGTGTTTACTTTAACAATCCTTTCACAGAAACTAACTTAGTTGCTGTTGGACTTTCCTTTTCGTTTGTCATAGCCTTTCGTGTGTCTTCTTTTTTTTTAATATAGTCATAACTTGTTTATAGACTCCATATAATATTATGGAATTTATTATGGCAACACTCAAAGAGCTTATGGTTTTAACGAAAATCGCTCGTATATAGTATATAACTATTTGGCAATTTATCGAGCAAACTATAAATATTTGCAAATTGTATAAATCAGCATAAAATAAAAACTTGATACGATTAACATAATTGATACAGAAATTCGAAAATCTTTCCAAAAACAAGATCATATGAGCTTAGCTGTAGTCGAATTACTTGATACTCTTAATCTGTGCCAACAAACATATATACCTGATATGTCTTTACTATGTAATTTATTATTAGAAGTATGTTTACCTTCATATGAGTATTAAATATTTGACTTGAAACTTGAAGCTGTACATAAAATATTTGGGCGCTCTTTCATAGAAGTAAACTTATTTAAGTGGAAAGGATTCTTCAAAAACTTCTTATGCGTTACTATCTCATATATTTTATATTTATTGGATCTACTTTCTGAATTATTACAGAATTTCCGGAGAAACGCCCTCAGCTATTTACGGAGCACACGCGTTACGAGCCGGGCGATGTTCTTCGGGCCAATTGCAGTACCCCGCCTTCACGTCCACGTGCCGAGCTGCGATTCACCATCAACAATGTGCCGGTAAGTGTGCCTGCCCCTTCCCCCCCCCCTCACCAATTGATGATTAACATTAAATGAGCTCTTGCTCCACTTATGTAAACAATTATGTAACATATAGGCTACAGTTCTATGCACGTTCATGTATTCGGCCTTGGTTATTAATCTCTAATTATGGTTGGAATATGAATCTTTCGAAAACGTATGTCTATTACGCATACGCCTGGGCGGCTGAAGACCTTCAAAAGAATTTACTTTGCCTTTGTCAGCTTTGCAGCTTCTTATTGCTGGAGCCTACGCTAATTAAACAGCTTTGACTTATTTATCAGCAGCATAAATCCTTTATAATTACAAGGACTCCCACTCCTACCCACAAACCCACTTACCCGCATGTAAATGTACAAGTGTGGGAGTCATGTGTAGTCTTGTTGCCTTCTAGTGAAACTTGTAAAGCCGGTAATGCCATGTAATTTCATGGTACGTGTGCCTCAAGCCCCACAAAAATTTGTCGTTTATTTATGAATACGATATAATTTAATAAAATGAAAGCTAACACCAGCCCCACGGCCCCATCTATTCAGGAGGACGAGCCTTTGGATTTCTTAATTAAAATTTTACACACAACACGAGTGTGCAGCCAAATTTACTGACTGGATTAACAATCTAAGATGATAACCCTATCCATCCCTCTGCCGCCCCCCACTAAGCTGGTACCCTAGCCATTTACTGCCTTCAAAATTAACTCAATAAACCAAGAAAGGGTTCTGTGTGCTCTGATTTGATAATGCGATTTGGGTGCTGCCTGTATCATTTATCAAAGGCAAAGCAAACAAATCACAAAATGCGCGCTGCCATATGCATTCCCATCTATTTACATATGTATATAATAGTATATCTGTAGGCTGTAGGCCAAACAGTACCATTAGTCATTTGAAGCATCAATTTTGCTGACCCCGCCGCAACTGCTTATCGGTTGCATAAATCTGAAACGAAGGAAATATACTCGTACGAGAATAGAAGCCCCAAAGGCGGAAACAAACAAAGTCAAGTCAACTTAATTTTAAATTGAAATACGTATTTGTTCCTTTAACTTGCCAAGCGGCCTGCGGTCACTAAGCAGCAAACCTTTTTCATCTTTTTTTTTTGCTTTTTTTATTTTGGTTCGTTGCTGCTATTAATCATAGTAGAGTGAGCCCAAAAAAGCAAAGCAATACATAAAATAAATTACGTAAAAGTTGTAGCAAGAAATGCACAAGGCCTTTAAATGAATTTACGAGGCAACACTTTTCATTTGTCACCCGGCTGGACAGACAGAAATATAAAAATACGAAAATACAGAGAGGCAAACAGAGATGCAGGGACGAAACAGTGGAGCAAGGCGGGACGGAGGAGACCGGGCGAGTTTCGGGAAAGCAAAGAAAAGAAAACTTATTAAACGCTTCATAAATTTTTATATTATGTCTACCCACATCATCAGACATAACGTGCAGTGGCAGTGTCACATCGACATTGGACGGCGTCTGTCTTATCCTGCCATTTTATATCTGCCATAGTCTACTTTTTCGGGCACACACACACACGCACCCACACTCAAACACTGAGACACCCACATGCAGGCAGTTTAACGTTTTATCTAGACGCCGCTTTCTGGCTTCCATCTCGTTTTGTTCTTTCTTACTTTATTTTTTCTTTGTTGCCTGTCACACCAGCCAACTAATGACAAAAGCCGAGACAAAAGTGTGTATGTTTCTGCGTTTGTACTTGTGTGTGTGTGTGTGTGTGTGTGTGTGTGTGTGTGTGTGTGTGTGTGTGTGTGTGTGACTGACTGCCTGCTTGTTTCGGTGTGTCGCATAAAATTTTATGTATGCTGTGTTTATGTTGGCTCAGACAAGAACAACAACAAAGCGCTGGCAATTTAGTTTCATACTGGATGGATTTTTGATATTGAATTATGGTCTCTCTTTGAATTAGAAAATTGCACGCAAAGTGAGACAAAAGCGAATGCCGTCCTGCCTCATAAGCTGTCAGTGCCAAATAATGCATAAATAATGCCTGGCTCCGTTTCTCTCACTTAGTGACATCGGAAAAACATTGACCTGCTGGGACTCAGTCGCATTCTTAATCTCTCCTCCAGCCTTGGGTCGTTTGTATCCATGCAATTGAACACAAAGTACAAGGCTGAGCTGTTTCGCCACAAATTAAAGCACACTCAGTGTCAAAGGGCAAGCCAAATAGTTGTATAAAATTTCATGTGTCTGCATAAAACACACATGTGGTCCACTGCCATTTCTGCCAGACCGATGTGGATGAGGATAAAGATGATAATGACGAAGATTGCGATAGCGACGACAACAAGCAGCTTAAAAAAGAGAGAGAGAAAAAACCTTAACGACTAACATAATTTGTTAAAAAGTTTTCGTCACATTAATGGAAAAGTAGCTCAAAATGAAATTTTTTGTGAATCATGGGAATTAGTTCGGATTAAGGCGGATGCTGTTGCCTCTGGTCTCCCCCGTCTCCGCCAAAGCAAGGGGCAAAGTGGGGGAGAGCCGAAAGACATGAACATGGATTTGTGCTGCAATCGATTTTTGATAAATTATTTATTGAGCATTAATGGGCCGCTCTCGTTTGGCTCCCATCTGTGTTCCAGTGGTCGAGCGTTGAATGTTTTGGCTTGGGGTTGACACAGAGCTACAAACGACGTGCTCGGAGACTTTCCAACTAAGCACATAATTAAAGCTTAACTGAAACTTTCCATGGCTTTGATTAATGATTGTTATTCACAAGCTCTTTGTGGTCCAAATCGATGGCAGGACAAAATCAAAATAAAACAAAACTTTAAGCAGCCAAATAAACCATATTTATGCAAAAACATTTATTATTCTCAAACTAAAATCAGCGAACAATACAAATACTATACGAATACAGCAACTAATTTCCGCAGATGCTGTACTCGTATTGCATTGGCACGAGTCCACATTGTGTTTTGCAGCTTTGTAGAGAATTATTATTTGCACACCAATGATTTGAATTCAACATGAACATAATGTAACTTCAAGTCTAACGTATAATGTTTATACACTTAGAGAACGTTTTCCGACACAATCCCATTTCGAGATGTGCAAATTATTTGTTTCGCAGTCAACACACTTACAAGTACTATACATACAAGTCAATAATTGCTTAATTTTTTTTATAACGTATCTTCAAAATGCCTACACAAAACCCAAACCAATATTTGTAAGCTTCCCATATTTGGAGCTTCCCATCACGATACGATTTGAACACGAAACATAAATGAACAAAGTGATACTTGCGAAATAATATTAATATTTGCTCCCAATCGTTTTTAATAAAATATGATTAGCAGTTTTCTTTAAGCTTAAAGACTTCATGTGGGTAACTTCTCAAAATTAACAGAAATGATTTATTTTGAGTGAATTGTGGCGTGGTTTTATGAAACTCACATTAGAAAACATTGCTTTTTATTTTCTTGGTAGAAGACTTCATCAAGATTTACCTATTTCTTAGGAGTTTCTGTTTATTTGTTGAAGATTTTCATTAATTATTCTTATTTTAGTCGTCTTTTCAAATATTTCTAAATATTTGGGTCTTGAAATGAAAGATAATAGGTTTTGTTTTTAGGCGCGTTTGGGCTTACCCAGCCATAAATGTAAATACATACAAAATATTTCAAATACATAAAAACGGCTGTTACTATATTACAAAGTGGGTTATTCGGACTTCGTTTGTCAAACTTTGCAGCTAAAGTTTTGATTTGTGCAATTCTCCTGTAAGAAACGTTGCTTCAGATGTCTAGGGCGGAATAAGATATGCTGACATTATGAAACCGCTTTATATTAATTTAAATAGCGAGGTTCGTTTACAACATTATGAATAATATTTTCGTCATTTAAATACATATTCTATTCATATTAAAAAGTAAATGTATACTATGTATAAGGCGTGTTTAAATTGTTGTAGCTGCTTTCCGAAACGCAAATGAAGCAATTATAAAATGTTAATAGTGGACAAACATTTTCCTCACACATTATTTGTGGCTTTTTTCACTCACACACTCTCTCTCTCTCTTTCTCTCTGCCATTCTCGCCCTCTATTTCTATCACTAGCTCATTTACCCTTTCTCTTCACCCCTTTCAGTTTAATGTTTTATGTACAGCTTTATGTGTTGTATATTAAGTTGCCATTTTCATATTAATTTGCATAAGCCTTTTGGGCAAAAATTAGCATGTTTTGCCCATACACTGTCATTTTTCGTAGTAAGTAAGTTAATGGCGTAGTAAATGAATGAGTGTTGCTATCAAATTGAACTTAGCAGGCCAAAAAGCGACGGCAGCAACAGTAAGAAGTAGGCAAACAAACTTTGGCAAGAGAGCAATGTTTATGTTGGCTAAAAACAATTTAAGCCACAAGCCAAAAACGCTGAATGTGCAAACAAACACAAACGTTCATTTAATTGCCCAAATTGTCTGTCTGTCTGTCTGTCTGTCTGTCTCTCTTTCTGTCTGCCTCTTCCATACAGTACGACCTTTCATTGTGCCCTCCTGCTGCTGTCCTTGCCGACTCCGCCATAAAGGTAAATCACAAGAAATATGAGGGTATTTTCTTTTGGGGCTCATGCCACATGCTTAATTAAAGCGTTTTCGCCTTAAGAGTCTCTCGTAAATTACGCGGCATTAAATTGGCACACACACACACACACACCCGAACACCCATACAGCCTCTAACACGCAACTGAAAATGGCTTTTTATGTTAAGATTCTCCTGCTGCTGTTGCTTCCGCTGCTGCTGCGACTGCCTGCATAAAAATAAAATTCAAATAAAAAGCTAAACCAAAACAAAATGTTTCGCTGTAAAAAGGGTTAAGGGGCACGCAACAACAACACAATTTAACTTTTTAATGTTGCTGCTGTGGATGTGTATTTGAAGGGAAGATTTTGCCTTGAAGCGCCCTTTTTGCACGGGAGTATTTCTATATATAGTACATGCATGTAAAACGACGTGCCATTGTTGTTGTTGTTGTTGACCCAAATTGTGTTTACTGTAATATCTTACACCTTTTTATGGTCGCCAGAAACGCACTGGCAACGGCTAGATACAACATACATACAAGTAAATGGCTCTCAAATGAGTTTACAAGTGCACATTAAATGCATATTTATTGCATTTTCATCATTAATGACCAATCAGCGGCAATCCTAGACTGAAAGAATTACTTGTATATTCTTGTCTTCTTACCTTAAATTGAAACAAGCAGCAGTTTCTATTTTATGACCCACCAACCTATGTTGTCGTATACACTTTATATGTAGAAAGCAGGACAAACGGAACCGAAAGCGCGCACGTTGCAGCACTATGAAGAGAAAGGAAATGACTACAAAACCATTTGCAAAATGGCGCCTGCAGTTCCTTAGGCACAAACTCAACAATGGACGCACACACACGCACACACACTGGTCCATTTGCGACTAAAAGCATGTCGTTATGCGTTGCAGTTAGCAGCTGCAAGAAGCAGTTGCCTTAGCTGTACTCGTATACTTGTAGTATGTAGATTTTCCACTGCCTGGCAAAGACGCGTCAAACGGAAATTGTGCGTTGAAGCGAAAGGCACACGAATGTGACTTCGTCTCTGCCTAAGTGGAAGCTGATATAAATATAAATATGAATATGAATATGCAAGGAGAGGCAAGTAACCATCAGCATTCAATTTAAGGAAGCAGGGAGCTGGGAGCAGACCCATGCATTTCGTGTAGTTTGTTGTGTGAAACGGTTCGCATGCTTGTACGTAGCTGTTGGTGCCATGGCGGAAATGAAATTGCTAGCACAAGAGTACACGCACATGCAGACAGATGGAGAGACAGACAGACAGACAGACAGACAGACGGAGGGACAGGCAGGCAGGCAGGCAGATGTTTGGACAGACGCTCTGACGCCAAAATGGGGCGAACGAAAAATACATACTATGTACTCGTACGCAGTAGAAATAGTACTAGTAGTACAGAAATGGAAATGTAAGCATAAGCGTCAAATAAACAGTTTGCACAGCGTACGGAACCAACAGCTACTACAGCAAAATAACCTTGAGTTGAATGATATCAAAAGAGCACACAGACACTCGCACTCCGTCCGCTACACACTCAAACAAAATGCCGGACAAATGTCCGGACAGGCGAAAAACCAACGAGCCATATGAGTGAATAAGTGTGCTGTTGCTGCTTGTCCTCTGCGTTGTTGTCACGTGTGTTGGCATGTGTGTGTATGTGTGTTTATGTGTGTATGTGTGTATATGTGTGTCGCAACAACATCGAAAACTCGTTTTTAAATGACAACAGCAACAACTACGAGTATAACATGGACAACAACTACACCAAAATATGACATGCCATGTCCGTTCTTTTTCAGCATCCGTTTCCTTGCGTTCAAGTTGCTCGGCTGTGTTTGCCCTTCTGCCGTATGTACAGCACCTCTTGTTGCAATATTTGTTGTTCTTTTCCATTTTTGGTGATTTTGTTGTTGTTGTTGTTGTTGTTGTTGCATAAGTGGCCTCAGTTGGCCTCAACAGGCAACATGCTTGTAATAACCCACAGACAAATTGCCATTCATATCTAGTTGGACGCAATGTGGACCAACTTTTTCAACTCTGCACCTCCATCCAGCTACACAACCCCAGCACCACCATCACCATATGCATCCTCCCATACATGCCCTTTGGCTTGGTAGCCGTAAGCGGAAGGCGAAATCAGTTGAACTCTTCGAAGAAAAAATTAAAGCCTACTTTAAAACTGTACCCTTGTAGTCCTACATACGTAGTACTTAGTATCAGGAAGGCACAAATGCATTTTAATTGTAATATACACACAGCATCTGTAACCACCATCTCTCCACCTCTCGATCGCCCCCACAGGTAACAACGGATGAGACACAATACATCAGAACGGTTGACAACTTAATAGCATCCAGACTGAGCCTGAAACTGCAATTGCAGGCCGTGCACTTTGTGGCCGCCATCAATGGCAATGCGGCTAATGCCCACTCGACAAATGCAGTGGGTGTTGGCGTTGGCGGTCTGGTGCTCCGTTGCACAGCGCAGATAGGCGATCTATATCAGGAGTACAAGGAAATCGAATTGGGCACACCGCAAAAGGATCCGGTGCCAGCCAGAGGTGAGCATCAAATATGCATTAATGTATGAGCTTTGGTACAGCTGCCCATTTACATGCGTTACCACTACCTTTAGACCAGACAGATCAAGTTAAGCAAATTGGGAATTTATTTCAGTACAATGCCATTTCCCTTCGATATTTAATGTATTGATACTATAGTATTCTTTAAAGTGGTTTCAAAAGCCAAGTATCTAAGAACACCATTTGGGAGGACACGTTTGGATGCACACTTGAAAATGTATCCAGACGTCTATTTGGACAATGTGTTTCGAGATAACATTGAGATCGTCGAAATAAGAAAATTCCTTAAACTTACTGGGTGGTTAAGGGCTGAGCTTTAAAACAAATGTGGGGGCCACCATGTTCTCTTTTTGAAGCAGGAGGCAGATAACATTTTAAATTGTTAGGGATAGTTGCAGCAACTATGTACTTATTATTCATGATGTTATTTAAATAATTGATTTCGTTTTAGTTACTCTGTCATCGGGCACAGGTCTGCGAAATTTCATCGAAACCTATTTCTACACGTCGGCCGCAGCTCGTCGGCAATCTGACAGCTTAAATCACTATCTGGTTGCCTGGTATCTCAGTGTCATGATGTGGGCGTTGGGTCGCAGCTAGTGGACTCGCCCCTGGGCTAATTGAAGTGTAGGAATGTAAACCTAAATGAGAATCAAATACATACATTCTAGAAGATATGGTAATAGCAGCTTGTTGTCTAGGGCATATTCACATGCAAAGTGTAGAATAAGTTAAGACATATGTATGTGTAGTTCGGTAGCATTAAGTCTAGCTATAATACTGCATAAGTTGCATGCCATCAAATGATATGAAATTTGTAAATATTTACTTTATGATATAAGCCGATGCATAGGCTCAATATTAAATTAACCCACACATACACACATACACGTACACATACCCAAAGCAAACAAAAAAGCACATAGCGCCGCTAATTGTTAATTAATGGTTTATTTAATGATGCATACAAATGCCATACGAATGTAATAAGTACATTACAGAAAAACTATTTCTATTGCATTTCATTTGAAAATACAATTAAAAATGTATTAAAAATATCACAAATACGAAAATTAAAAATCTACTCCTAAGAAACTGCAGGCCATGTTGTCAGGCCTACAAAAAAGTGCAACAAATGCAATCGAATTCAAAAACAAATTGCAATTGTAAAAAGGCAAACAGATGACAAAATGCATTCAAAATAAACAGACATAACTAATCACTGGAATGTTTTATATTCATTAAAAATACAGTACGAGTATATTAACAATTAATTCAACTTTTCAGCAAAAGTGATGTGGGTCACACATGTCCCTAAGCATTTATTAATTAACACCTAGAATACAAATTGATATTCAATTTGAGCTGGAAGCGAATTGTAAGTATGGCATGGACTTTTTTGTTAGCCAACAATTGAATCATACGGCTGAGCTACAAGTGTACCAGCAGGCCCATGGCTAAATATCATCAAAGGTAATGGAAATGCTAATTGGAAGAACATATTTATCATATTAATCGTTTGACTTCATTTCCCAAGGTTAATTCCTATTCAATAAATGCTTAAATATACGGTTATTCAACAGCCTGTACGTCACGAAAAGAAACAATGAGTTTGTTGACGATCCTTGAAATTGCTGAAACTATCCCTATTTCGACAAATGTCTTAGTTTAAAAGGAAACCAAAAGAAATACAGACTTTTCCTGTTTATTCATACCTTCTCCAAATAATATATTGCAAGGAAGAAAATGATCGAATTTTTTTCAGAATTCAAGTAAGTAAAATGCAGATTTCAAATAAGCCTGCCGGCTCTTTTGACTTAATTTCTCAACGTTAATTCCTATTCAACAAATGCTTAAATATACGGTTATTCGCCAGCTTGTACGTCACGAAAAGACACAATGAGTTTGTTGACGATCCTTGAAATTGCTGCAAGTATCCCTACTTCGGCAAATTTTTTAGCCTAAAAGTTACAATCAAGGAAGCCAAAACAAATACAGACTTTTCCTGTTTATTCATACCTTCTCCAAATAATATATTACAAGGAAGAAAATTATCGTATTTTTTCAGAATTCAAGTAAGTAATTCGCAGATCCCATAAAGCAAACACCATTACACACAAACTTTAAAAAAAACTCCCTTGTCGTGGAACAGTTGGTTTTATGTTGATAATTAAAATTTCCGTTTAATTATTTTGCAAATAGATTTGGTGTGTGGTAATATTTAATAAAAACCAGGAGTAATTCTTTCTTTCGAACAGACTTTACACAACATTTTTCTTTCACCTTGCACACCGGTTTTCTTCGAAACTTAGAATGGCTTAGCACCTCCTTCTGCTTACGAAATCCACTTCCATGCATTGCTCGGACGTATCATCATTAGAACCGACGTAATGCGCTTGTCCGGAAAATATGTGCGCCAGGAAATGCAAGCGTTATCGCAGTCTTTAAAGTCCTCGTCAGTCACAGCGTAGAGTCCATTAAGATTGCTCTCATAGCACTGACGAAACCACCAACCTGCATGATAGCTGAAGGCGCAGTTCTCATCGTCATGTCCATCGTTCTTCCTATCATACGTGGTGAATTGCTGACCCAGATGGTAGGTCAATGAATCACCAGCACTTCCCGAAACTACACCTATATGCTTTAAGGTGTAGTTCTCTGATTCGGAGCCAATAACAAAATGATCGTACTTGGCATATACTGGGTAGCTGTCTACATTATACAGCACGATCATCAACTCGTGTGGCGAATCTTTTGTCAGTTTATGCACACGGTCGAGTCCCAACCAAAACTCCTCATCCAAGGAACCGAAACCCATCTTATAGGAATCCCAAGGCCTATAAAAATCGGTGCGGCCATTCATGCGACGCTGTATAACCAACCAGCCGCCTCCATCGTATTTCCTTTCACACAAAACTTGGTACTCCTTCACATCGTGTTTACCCGTCAAGATGTAAATACCAGTCGTCTGTACCTCTTTGCAGCCTTTGATCTTCTCTTGTCCCAGCGAAGTTGTCCGCAAAAGCAGTAGAGAAAACAGAGCTATTAGTATTGCTTTCATTTCAAACTGCGAAGCAAAAATGGAACACAGCTCTTGCTTCCGCATCTACATTACACGAAATTACATAAATCGTCATTTAAAATAGACCATTTCATTGGAAGAGTAACTAATTTAAAATGCCACGGCCAGAAACGTAGCTATATAGAAATGGATGGGCTTTTTCTTTTTACATTGCAGTTGTTCAACTTAACTTATTAAATGTATCGCCAAAAATTCAGAATATGCTATGAACAAAGAAGTACAAGCTTGTCCGCTACTCTCTAACACAACTATAATAAAAATTATAGTCATATACCTTGGGTTCGTAGTAATTTCGGGAAATTATTTCGCTAATTAGTAAAAACCGGCTTGAATAAAATTTCCTAAGAGACTGCAGACCAAATTTTATCTGTTACACGCATTTTCACAAATCCTTTCAATCTTCAATTAAAATTAATTAAATGCATTAATAATTAAATAAGAAAAAAATGTATAATACAAATTACTATGGCTGGGTATTAAGAGTTATGCACGCATGAGTCTAGCATTCCATCTTAACACCATTCCCAGATAGTTCTAAGGGTATATTCCAAAAGGAATAGTCGTAGACTACATGTTATAGGTGCGTATATATTATAGGTACACAGTCTTATAACCAGCGTAATAAAATATTGCAGTGAATCAAAACCGACCATATGAGATCATTATATTAATATTGTCATAGAAAGCAAATTTTTGGTACAAATATATATTTTGTTGGAGGCCAAAATGCATAATGAGATTGTTGCAATAATATCTGATGGTATTGCATAAGCCTTGTGTACATAGATTAAGTAAACATTCATTAATTCATTCTATAAATGTGACCATATTAAATAATACATCCCACAAGGATTGGAAAGCATTTATTAATATTTAATGAAATGAAAGTGTTTGATTTGAACTAATTGATATTGAATTTACATACCGGGAACATTAATTTTGCACGCTTTGGATGGGAATTTCTGGCAACAAATACTACAAATAAATACAGTTTGGAAGCAAAAAAAAACACGAATGTGCCGATTTAAATACATTTTAAAAATATTTAAATTCCTGTTTCTTTTTATACTCTGTACTTGAAATGTAACAAGACGAGTCGATCTAGCCCTGTCTGTCTGTCTGTCTGTCCGTCTGTCCGTCCGTATGAACACCAGGATCTCAGAGACTATAAGAGATATAGACACCAAATTTTGCACAAAGATGCGTTATGTGTGTATTCTATACGAGTTTGTTTTATTTTTTTGATTTTCTCCCCCACTTCCCCCCTATGGGGGTTTTCCCGATTTTCCATTCGTATAATCGCCTATATCTCGGAGACTATAAGACCTAGGAACACCAAATTTTAGTCCCAGATGCCTTATGTGAATACGCAGAAAATGTATATTTTGGAATTTCCCTCCCTCCCCCCTCTACCCCGCAAATCGTAACTCCCGTAATTCTTGGAATTTCGAACTACAATTTTGGAAATACCCCCAGTTGGTTATTATGTGTCCGTATGCCATTATGATAGACCGATTTAACAAGAAGTTATAGCCATAAATATATTTGCTGATGCAGCGCTGCTGCAGCGCTGCTCAAGCGCTGCCCGCGGCTGTTGTTGATGTTGCTGTTTGGTTGACTGCGAAAATGCTTACACAGACACGAATAGATGCGCATAGGCATACATACACTCACACAGACGCAATTGCTATGTAAATGTGCAATTATAAACCCTTTACGTGAGTTGGAATACCGAGAGAGGTAAAATCGATCAAATTTTTTTTTTATTTTCTTAATTTTTGTTATTTTCTATAATTATTGTAAACATATGTACAGAGTATTTCAAAGTCGGGACACCCGACTTTAGCTTTTTTACTTGTTTTTTTTTTAATTCTCTTACTTTTTTTAATTTCTATAATTATTGTACGCATATGTACAGAGTATTTCAAAGTCGGGACACCCGACTTTAGCTTTTTTACTTGTTTTAGATTCAAATTAGATAAAACAAGTAATAAACAAATCAGTCATATATTAATAGTTACCTTTTAATGGCAAAAGCCGATTCTTTAAAGAGAAGCAATAGGAAAAGGTTCCACGCGATTTTAGCAATTGCCGCGATTTAGAAGCGTTTTGTCAGAGCTCAAAAAGTGCAGCATACTTTCGGGATGAGCTTTAAATTGCAGCCGAACCACTGAACTGGAAGCAGTTAGAGCTGTTGAGTTGCAACTGCATATAGACATTGGCAGTGTATAAAATGTAATTAAAATCAAATATACTACAACAACAACAACTACAATAAAAACAACACACTGTGCGCATCGTCATTTCAGCGCACTTTGCGGTAATTTCCAAAAGCGAAAAAGTCATTAAAAGATAAAATCGCAAAATCAATTAGCCAGAAACTTTAGCAACTACATTTGTTGGGTGGCCACCGATGTGCGGCCTAGGCGCCACTGCGACGGTCCAGCCCAGTACAGCGCAACCCTGCCAAGCCCGGTCCGATCTGTTCTGGCCATAAATTGCAACACTTTTATCGCGCTCTGCCTGCTGTGTCCTTGCTATGGAGACAGTCAGCAGCACGTTGCCGCCTATTTCGGTACTTTGCCTTCTTTACTGGCTACGCTTTCATTTCTCTGCCTGGGACTTCTCTCTATACTCGTACGTACGACTGCACACACAACGAGACGCGCACAGTTGCAGCTTCCGATTTCCGTTTCCGTTTTGCGGTGCTGTTTTGAAGCTGTCTGTGCATTTGGTTTTTATTTGCTCTGCGCGTTTGTTACATAAGTGGCAAGTCCTTTGCTTTGCCCGACTTGGCCACGTTTGCCTCTATTCGTATAAGTGTATGTGTGCGTGCGTGAGCATGTATTTGTTTTGGCAACGCATTTTTTCATTACTTTTTGACTGGCCCGCGTCCAAGTTTGAAGCAAAGGCAAATGCATTTCACTCACATGCTCTCTCTTTGCAAATCTTACCATCTCACACGCACAGACAAAGGGATTTTCGCTGGCTTTTCAAGGCACTGGCCCCGCCCTCAAGCAACGTCAAGCAGAACCACACGCATACACACTCAGGTCCAGCGGTCCTCCTACCGACTTTATGCGGACCATGAAATATTTTCATGCAATTGAAACGAATTGCAAAAAATGATTTATGCAACAGCATTAAAGCGCAAATTTGTACATTTAAAGGAAGCGGCACTGATATACGACCTTTTGATATGCTCGATGCGCACGGCAATGCTGTTCAGAGACACCAATTGCTATACGTTGCTGGAAATATTAGCTACTTGCAATGAGACCGATGCAGTTCCCCAAATACCGAAGGTTTTATGTTATTAATAAAATAAAATGCTAGCTATATGTCTGGTTAAACCATTTTATGCTGTACTTACATAGCTTGGGTGCCCGTTAAAATTTTTGTTAAGCGTAATACTCATCCCTAAAAGCGTACTCTTCATAACAGAAAACACATCCTCTTTGTTGAAGCTTTTATGAACTGTGCGACAAAAGAATCTATAATAATGTATTTTTTATTTTCATTTTAACGACATTAACAGAGTTTATATGCTAATGGACTAGTTTGTTCGACATTAAACAAAATATGCAAATTGATTCATTTTTTCATTAGAAAACAATGTTTTTAATGAGAAATGTCATGTATAGTATATACACTGTACTTAAATAAATGCGGCAAGTGACTGTGTTATTAGCTCGATTTTGATGCTGATACAATTGTTTAATTGTCTAATGAGAGGTGTACAATATTTCTTCTATAACTGTATTTTAAAGTACTTTACAACTTATTCCAAACAAATTGCTTGAGCGATTATTACGAAAATACAAGTATAATATCATCTTAAATAAAATAATTACATTTTACTCAAAATTGCTTTGCTTTAATTTAGACAAAAACTGTATTCTTTCTTCATTTAAATTATGAATACTTATTTTACAAGCAGAACAAAAGTCCTTCATATACACACCGTATCATAAATCGCCTTTGAAGTCAATTCATTAATGAAAACCCTCATTGAAAGTAGCCATAAAGTTTAAAGCTATGACAAAGAAGAAGCACACAAAAAAAGTTGCTGAAGAGGCAAAGAAAGGTGGACTCATAAAATGAATTGCTAAAATCGCTGTACTGCCCGACATTGGCCTTACTTTACCAACTACATATATCTCATCGGCTTGGCCTATCGAACTTTCGTCGTACTCGGACCACAGCTGCCGACAATGCACAGTGGGAGAAAAGTCCAATCTGGCATAAATTAATTTTTCATTTGATATTAGTTTAAATTTTTTCTCACTTTTGTTTAACACTAGATTTCAACAATCAACGTTCGTTGGTAGTTGCTGATGTTTTTAATTTCAGAGCTCTTTGATTTTCTCGCTCTTGTCTTTAAAATCCTGCTTTGCCTGGACCAAGACCTTGGCCTAATGAGTAGCAGTTACCTAGGATGCCTTCTAACGCTTCTACATCAGTGATCGTCGATTTGTTATCTTGGTGAAATACATTCTGCTTCCTACTTAAATTTTACAAATTGCAGATTACAGACCTGGCCCTTCCATTCATTCCCAAAAACCTCGGCCCATACGGTTCTCGTAGAACTCATAGAACTTGTGCTTTCCAAAGAATTTTGGCATTCTGTAGGGGGATAGGAGACTTCAGAACATTGGTAGGCCAAAAATATTTTAAGGAACTTTGCAACATTTATGAATTGTTAAATGTCAATTTATATCTTCAATTTGTTTTTTTTTTTGTTTAATTATTTCAATTCAAAACCATAACATTTTATTGCAAACCTTTTACACATTTATGTAGATTCATTGACATTTGGGCATCATTTGGATTCAAGGAAGGACACATCCCCGCTAGAGTTTTGCTCTAAATCCTATAATTCATGGTATTTTGATTTGTAATTGTATTGGTAATTACATATATACCCATGTGCCAAGTTTTATCTTAATATCAGCCAACAGCTGTTGTTGTTTTTGTAATTCAGGTGCGTAGGCAACATAATGGTCAGACACACCAAGCTTAATCTTAAACCAAATGCAAGGTATGTAGATCGATCATTACGGCCACACTGTGCAAAGATTTCGTGTTTGATGACATATTGAAAACGAATTTGTGGCCAAAGTTCATGGCAATAACCAAGCGGCCATTTTAGTTTCATATTTAATGGCATGCATTCATCTATCTGTGTGTATGTGTGTGTGTGTGTGCGTTATGCATCTATGTATCTCATGTCTGTGCACTTTGCATACAATTGCTTCGTTAGCGTTTAAAACACATTCATTCCGTTTGTGAGTGTCGGAGCAAAAAAAAAAGAAAAAAAAGCACACAAGGCAAAATTGATATTGCATGCCATGAATATTTGATGTTATCTGCACGCTTCAACTTTATTCCGATTTTGCTTTGTCCTTTTGCCTTCACTTTCATCGTGTTCGACAAAATATACATTTATTTGTAATGTCAAGCCTGATTTTGGCAAATGAAGTTTCGCACGATATTTACAGGGCACATTGTTAACCTCATCGCGCAGTGACAAATCCATCGTTAATATCCGCCTGTTCGTGTGGGCATGCGAGTGTGTAGAGATCGTAGGTGGTATGATGCCAACAATGGCGCTTCGTTAGTACTACATTAACAACAACTACAGCACCAACAACAACAATAACACAACCCCAAATAAGTACTGCGCCTGAGCATCAAAATCAAATTAATTTACATAAACGCAAATTTGATTTTTGCGCAATTGAAATGCAATTTGTAAATGAGACTCATTGCTGCCGCAAACCGAAAATAAGCATGTAATTATGTATGTATGTACATACATACATAAGTACTATGTGTGGATAAAAAATTCAAATGTTATAAATTATTGCTAATGAATTTGGTGGTTTATCCTGCGGCCAAACACCAAAACCAAAGATAGGCACTATATTTTATTAATTACAAATGTTAAAAACTAACAAATAATGCTGTAATATGTAAATCACAATTGGATAAGAAACTTGAATATATCTAACTCCTTAATACCCTGCCTAATAGGTTATTACTGGTTCAATTTAAAAATTAGTATAAATATGTAGTAAGCACCTCTACCCCCAATTCAAATACCATTCAAGAAAGTCCTTTCCAGTAAAAGTCACGTAAAATTGCTAATTGTCCTTTAAGACAAACCTTTCACTCGTCCGGGCCCCAAGTTTCAAACCCTATAACTGAATGTCTTGTACATCACTACACTCGTTTAAGTAAATTCATTAAATAAAATTAATAGTTAGCAGAAGGATTTCACAAAACATATATAATAAATAAAATATAGTAAAAGAACAATATTAGTTTTCATTAAAAGTGTTACAAATTTAACCTTGAGGCTAAGCTATTCCTAACCCCGAACAGAAATACTATAAATAAGGTAATAACTTTTGTTTTTCTGACACTTTTCGAACGATCCATAACCATATATTCCTGTCTTAGTAATCCATCATTCCGTTATTCCTAGCTGAATGGGGAAATGCGCTTTAAAGAGCACCTGCAAGCGATCGATGTGTGTCGTAATAGCAGACCCTTTCTTTTAACATCTCAAGTCTACAACACCAGTATCATCTTATACCTTCATAACCAAAATGGATCCTTCAATTCTACCTAAAGCTGTTTGCGCACGAAAATAGTATTGAATAGATTATATATTCGCTGTAAAAGGAAGGGCTTATTAGGAGTAAAGTAAAAACAATAGTCGCGGACCGCCGGGCGTCTGTTCGCTTTAGAGTTTTATTGGAGACTGAAACTTTTGCTATACATGTCCTTTATGCTTACATTTGTATGCAACAGTGACAGATAACTTGTAGATAACATAAGATTATTATCTGCTTATATTAACATGCGTGCATTGGTACTTATGTTTGTATTGATTTTTAACAAATAGTCTATACTAAAACTTTTTCTAATGCAGCACCAGAGTCTTTGCTGAAATGCGTAACATCTGATTATCAAAGTCAAAAGGTCACATCTCAAAATATGATCTAAGCCTGGTAGTCACAATTTAACAAGGACGTCTGGATCGTCCGATCTGGTCATAGAACAGTCAGGACACCCGTGGAAGCTTACACAACAATCAATCACTGCAAGTGCAGTATCAATAAATATGTCATTGAAATAGTCTCCAGACAGGCTTTTTAATAAATATAAGTTACAAATCTATATTGATTCGTATGGAAAAGAAAGTCCCTTGCCTAAAATTTCAAAACATTGTAGCTTAAAGTGGCATTTAGATACAATTCTACACTTCGTGCTCCCAAAAAACTGTTTAGTTATCGTTTGGCATCATTTAAATTCTATCGACACAAAATTATTAAAATTGTTGTATACAAATAATGTCAATTTTTTGGATATTTGAGGTCTCGTACCAATATTTTCGATAATAACTTTGAAACAATGTGAAATCAAATATGCTTCAAATGTTTGCATCATTTTACGGTAGTCGGAATTGTTTAAATATTAGCTAATATTGTTTACAATTTGAGATAATTCGA
The DNA here is from genome assembly GCF_003285725.1 of Scaptodrosophila lebanonensis. NCBI lineage: Eukaryota > Metazoa > Arthropoda > Insecta > Diptera > Drosophilidae > Scaptodrosophila > Scaptodrosophila lebanonensis. The sequence goes on from NW_022060538.1 coordinate 16,971,384, forward strand.
TATTTATATCTATTTGGCTATTAATTGTGAGCAATTGTTGGCAAAACTGTGCAAATAGCTGAACTTTATGTTCAGAGAGAAAAATATTTGTCATACATTGGGTTGCTAATTAGCCGCGTATTGAAAATAGCCAACATAATTTGCTTTATTTATTACCCAAAGTGATGGCAACAAAAGCAACAACACAAGCTAAAGCAATTTGTTATGATTTTTTGCAAGCTTTGACAAAAATTAAATGTAATTTAGTAAACCGAATTTGCAGTTTTATTTGGTTGGTTGTTGTTCTTTGTTTGTTTGCACTTTTAATGGAATTTAATTTTGTGCAAATTTTCCCATAATAACAATAACATAAAATGAAATGCTCTTCAGTCGACACATTGGGGCAATATTTAAATTAAAATGCCATAAATTGCAATGAAATATTTTGCGATTGCAATTCCCACACAGCCACAGCAAAAGTCCGGCAAACCACAGCGGAGATCTTCCAAAGAGCTATGCCTCTGAGCTTTAAACTGTAGACAGGCCCAAGCTTTGCGGCCTGTCAGCGCTTAAACCGTGTCAGCTGCGCACGTGAGTGTGCCTGTGCCTGTGCCTGTGTGTATGTGCGTGTTGGTACAAGGGACAGCAGCGTGTAATCAAGAGTCAAACAGACATACAGACAGATGACATTGGTAGCCATGACGTGAGTCACAGTCAGCGCACGCCGCGGCGACCTCAGCGCCGTCAGCGCTGAAAGACCGCAATAAAAATCAACAGTAGCAGAAGCAACAACAACACAACAACAACAAACACTACAACAACGTATACAGTTGGCCACAGCCACTCAGAGAGTTCAGTTGAGTTTTATTTTCAACTTTGTCATAATTTTAAAATGCCCGCCAGCCGGCCCAAGTGTTGACAGTTATTATGCAGCTGTCAGAACATGGCCAAGAACCAAAAGGCAAGTGCCAAGAGGCACACACACACACACACTCAATTAAATTATTGAAAGGCAATTGCAAGTTGAAATAAAATGTATTTGCTAGTTTCATTTAATTGACTGAAATCGTAAACCACCAGCGCCTTTCCGATCTACTCAGCTTAAATTTTCAAGGGACCATGTGATCGGCCATCACGTAGTGGCACGCGTTATCTAACAGCCCTGGCCAGCCTCTGTAAATTTTCATGAAATACGGCGCGCTCCTGTCAACAGACATTTCACCAATTGAATGCCTAATTGTAACACACAAACACACCGAGACGGAGACAGAGAGAGAGAGAGAGAGAGAGAGAGAGAGGGAGAGAAAGATAGACAAGAGCTCATTACACATACGCCACGTGTGTTGCCAAACATTGCTGACGAGGAGCCCGAGACACACGTTGTGGGAATGCGTGTGCCCCATACACTCCATAAGCGCATGAACTGCATTTGCACGCATGACTTAAGTAGGTCCAGCCCGAAGGTAATTGTTGCAAGTACGGTCTAGCAACAACAACCGTAACAAGAACACGACCACGCACGTACAACACTTGCTTCAATTGCCGGCTGATTATTCAACCCATTTGCGGCCAGCTTGTGCAACTCACAAATACACATACAGTTCAAAATGTGTCGATTTTAGTCGGCTTATTTTGGGAGCAAACGAATAAAATATATATTCGATTTCAGCTTCTTAAGCGCTTTGCAAAATCAAGGTTTTTGCTCATTAGGAGTAGCTGCAAAGTAGACGTTAGTATTTGTTTAAATATTAAGCAATTATGAGATTAACGTACTTTTCACAATACTATAGAGATTATAATGTGGATATTTGATCTTTAGGGTATACTATATTTTCTACTCGACTCTTTTCTGCACATTATTTAAAAGTTCATGAAGTATCTATATTGGACGTCTACATGAATTATGAACACAGATTGCTTTCGTTCTGTAAAAGACCAAACTAATTTAGCTTATATTTTTTATTACTTTATGGCCACTAATCTATCGAATATTACTTAATTTTATTAAAGGTAACAAAATATTTCAACAATTTCGTTTATCTTTGTATTTATCCAACAACAGTTTTTCTATCAATATTCAGATGCAACCAGTAGTCTCAATAGACAAGAAAGTCACTGTAGTCTGACAAGAGTGTAGATAGCTCTACAACAAATGAAAGGAATCGACTATTATACTAGTCAGTAATGGCCGCTTCTCTTTTTTTCTGCAGATCTAAATTCTGACTGTCATTTGCATGGCACTATGTTAGTCGCCGAAAAATTCTGCTCACGAACATTTTATTTTATAAACGAAATTTCATTGCATGCCTAAATCAATTGCAATTGTAGCTGAAATTAAATTGTCATTGGCAATGTTATTTTATTTGCGCGCCTTTCCGACGCCAATAAATCTAATAAAAATTCGAGGCTATCCTCAGGTCAGCTGCTGGTCTGCAGTTGCCTACTGGGGACTGTAAGCTAATGTTGGTCCAACTACCACAAATAAATAAAAATCCGCCTGGTTACCCGCCGCCACTAAATTTCAACTGTAAGTAGCTCGGTACTGATGCCACCATTGTCGGCATTGTCCAGCGATGTCTTTCTCTCCCTTTGGGCCACCGGCAAAGTAAAACCATCTACAGGAACAACTACAACTTCATTTCCGTTGCAGCTTACACTTTTTTCACAGGCTCTGAGCCGTGTGTGAAGTCCATTTTGCTGCTGATGGTCCTGCTACTAGTACGTATATATGTAGTATGTACTTAATCTATTTTTTCATGTCGTAATTGTATTTTTTATTTTATTTTATTTCCATTTTTTTTTTGTTGTGCGGTCTTTTGTTGGTCACCTTTGCAAAAAAAAAACAAAAAAGCAAAATATTTTGTGGCATTCCTTTGCACATTCCTTTTACAATAACACTGAGAATATATTATTACTGTTTTTGCACAACATTCCCATTGTTTTGTGCTTTGGCTTCCGCTTGTGTTGGATTCCTCAAATTCTATCTACACAGTTAAATGCAATTAAAGTGTGTTGTCAAATAAAATTGTTTAAAAAATTGTGTAATAGAGCAATCTGAAATTAAATGTACTTAAAAAGTATGTGAAATTTAATACTAGCTGTAAGTTGCATGCTACATTTATCATACAAATATCTGAGGCAATCTAATTGAAATTGAAATAAGAAATGTAAAGCTGCCCACATTGTTATGATCGATTTAAAAAAAAAACAAGTCATTGTCAGAAACGCTATTTGAAAGTTATTTATATGTTTCTGTTAACTCTGATAAAATGGCTATATTATTATACTCTGTACATGAAATGTACAGAAGTATATTAGGTTTGCGGGAGCTGAAAAATGTAACAGGCAGAAGGAGGCGTGGCAGACCCCACAAAGTGTATATATTCTTGATCAGCATGACGAGACGAGTCGATCTAGCCCTGTCTGTCTTTCCGTCTGTCCGTCTGTCCGTCAGTATGAACACCTGGATCTCAGAGACTATAGAGTTATAGCCATAAATATATTTACTGCTGCAGCGCTGCTCAAGCCCTGCCCAAGCGCTGCCCGCGGCTGTTTGGTTGACTGCAAACATGTTTACACAGACACGAATAAATGCGCATAGACATACATACACTCACACAGACGCAATTGCTATGTAAATATGCAATTATATACCCTTTACGTGAGTTCGAATACCGAGAAAGGTAAAATCGATCAAATTTGTATACCCTGTACCCGTAGGGTAAAAAGGGTATATTAGGTTTGTGCAAAGTATGTAACATGCAGAAGGAAGCATCTCCGACCCCATAAAGTATATATATTCTGAATCAGCATGACGAGAGAAATCGATCTAGACATGTCCGTCCGTCTGTCCGTCTGGATGAACGCAAGGATCTCAGAAACTATAAAAGCGAGAATAACCAAAGTTGGCATCCAGATTCTCCTAGGTCCGAGTTTATTTTATTTTTTTTTAATTTTCACCCACTTCCCCCGCTACAGAATTTCGTCAATAGCGTCCACATTTCAAATGCTACCTAAATCAAACTTTGCACACATAATTTATATATAATTGTTTACTGTTGGTCAATTTTATTCAATTCGGTCGATTCTAAGAAAAGTTATGAGCAAAACAAATTCTCGCCAGTACAACCCCCACAAACTGCAGCAACAAGTTCGCTCTTCTTCTTCCTCTTTTTGCTTCTGCTATGGGCGTATATAACTCAGTGACGGAAGTTTACCTGGGTACAGGGTATTTTACTGTCGGGCTTGCTCGACTGTAGCGTTCTCTCTTGTTTTTTTTTAATTTTCTTATTTTTTGTTCTATAATTATTACAAACATATGTACAGAGTACTATATTTCAAAGTCGGGACACCAGACTTTAGCTTTTTCACTTATTATTATATTATAAATACAATAACCCATGCAGTAGATGCCCGAATATCATCTGCAAAAAAGGTAAGTAGGAGGTTTGATCATCTTGACCACAATAAACTAAGTAACTTTTTCCAGATAGCCAGGCTAAAGATTTGTGTAATGATTTGACACCACAATGGCAACAAAATAGGCACACATATGGGCTAACCTAAATATACTAGTCGCTCCAACCATTGAACATATTGTCAATTTATTATTAATGGAAATTAAAATCTTGTATCCACATCAGTGCCTTAGTGGGTATATATATTATTATAGGATTTCTTCAGTTTTTGTAGGAAGGTTGGAAATACCAACACTTAATAATAAACTAAATAACATATCAAAGCCAAATATTTTTCAAAAATTCACATTATTGTTGTGATAGATATTAATTAATGAAGCTATAGGTACATATATGGCTTGTAATAAGCTTGCTCTTTCGTCTTCATAATCTACATAACATGTTTGTTGTCATTTATGCCTTTTAAAGGTGCAGCTTTCAAAGTTTATCATCAATCAATGTTTTTATTTGGCATTTCTTCAAAAAGTCCCTTGAGAATAGCTTTTCCCCCCACATATATTCTCAATCAAAGGCCCCAAATGAGTTTTGTTGTCAAAAGTTTCCATTGCAACTTCAAAAAGTCGTCCTTGTACTATACTGAGCATTAGGAGGCCTTAAAAATTATTCTTACATTCAATTAAGAGAATCTTTAGAAGTTGTAGGAAAATACTTGAGATTATGTAAATACGAAATTCTACAAATTCTATGAACGAGAAGAAGCAGTGTGTGGCAAGCCAAGTACTTGAGCAAATTAACAAAATTTCAATCACACTTCATTAGCAGAGAAATTTCAATAGCACCAAACAGCGTCAAATGTAAGGGGACACAAACATATAGTACATCCACATATATAAGTAGTATGTATGTATATACTATATATATATATATATATATATATATATATATATATATACAAGTAGATATGCAAGGGAAATAAATGCAGACACACAAGCCGAGTACAACAGTAATCAAAGCGAGGAGAAGCGGCAGGACTCGTAGCAGGCAAGTTTAGGATGTGTGTGCGTATTTCAAGAACTATTACAAAAGCCAACATCGAACGAAGACGACGCTGGCAAACACACCGCACACATTTAGCAAATGAAATGTTTCCACTGTGACGATGGTTTTCATTTGATGAGCGGGGGGGTTGAAAGAGGTTGTGGTGGTGTTGTTGTTAGTAGGACTCCTGCTGTTGACAACGCTGGAATTAGAAGTCAACTTGCTACTGAATAGTCGAGCAAATATCCAAGTTAAATTATTGGCACAGACAACATATGCTCGTAGCTCGGGCAAAATGCTAAAACTGGAATGCAAAAATGTCAGATCAGGCAGTAACTGCTATTTAAAAGCAGGAAGCTACCATAAGTGATCCCAAATTAATTAAAAATTCGTAGAATACTTTAATTTTCAATGAAATCAAGTTAATGTTTAGTTAAATTCTCACAAAATACTTTAAAATAGTTGAAACAATACGAGTAGGAGCAATAAAGTTTTCTCTTCGTATGCTACGAATTATTAAAAATAGTAGTTATGTTAGATAGAGGAATATTCTAGGCATACTTCTAACTAACGCTGCTACTTTTTCGACTAATGAACTGATTTCCAATTTTACGAAGCTAGAGAAACTAAAATCAAATAAGGTAAGACAACGGCCTGCCACTCCTGAAACATACTCCTATTTATATTACATCAGAATGCAAATTATGTCTTACATATGTGAGTAAATTAATTAAATTAATTCTTAATGGAAGGCCTGTGGGTTGCAGTCTTTGAAGGCGTCTCGAGTCGTGTTGTTTGTTTGTTCGGAAAATGGGTGGCTCTCGTGGCTGATTAACTTAACCGATTGGGTCTGTGAGAGTCACAAATGATTGTGGTATACGCACCAGAGAACTGCAACGAGTACTACATTTTCGGTCATACTCGAGTATTTACCCATACTCGGTATGATTATTTCATTTGGGTATAGTGACAAGCAATGACTGGTTGCGAACGAGCCCTCAACGAACACTCAGTTCGAATCAAAACTGCAAAAACTCAGAAGTGAGCGGTTGTGCCCGAAACTTCTTGCATGAATGCAAGCAATGATTGGTTTTAAACGAACCTTCACCAACCAGTCAGTTCGACTCACAACTGCAAAGACTCAGAATGAGCGGTGGTGACCGAAACTATTTGCCTGCGTACAAGAAATGATCGAACGTCGTATTTACAATCATTCCCGCGTGACCGAAATGACCAATGATATCGGCGGGTGCACGTGCTCTTGCATTTTCTATTGTTTTTTCGGCTATTAGTTAAATAGTAACATCGTATACAAATATGTAAATGCATATAAATTAAAGAAGCCAACCAAACTATTAGCGAAAAGAAATACCTTCCTTTTTATTTAAATTAAAAAAGTTATGGTATTTTAATTTATGTTAATTTGTTTATTTTAGGTCATGTTTTTAAGAAATAAAGTCATGCTAAATATTATAATATAAAAATAAATATATTTATACATATGTGTTATTTTCATTCTGTACTTCTTTATTTAAAATACCTACATACATATACACATGTTTGCGCATAATTGCAAACAACACATGCACGCACAAATGCATAAATATGTACATACATGCATATTTCATACAGTCATACTCGGGTAAAACCCGCGGAATACTCGAGGAATAGCGAGTATAGCTCGCGCAATACCCAAACAATACTCGACAAATAACGGCACAATACTCGTTCGATCAAACGCTCATACTGCAAAGTCTGGTTTGCTTCGATCAGGACCCAGTGATCTTAAAGGAAGTGACCGAGCCTGAACTGTTCGAAAGCAAACCAGTAAAGGCCGGTGCTTGTTCGTAAAAATGGAAAGATTGCTCATGCAAGTTCGATCATAAGAAAAATGCTGAGAGTACTCAACTCGTTCGTGCTCGTTTGCAACCAAGCAAAGATCTGATTTGATTGAATTTTCAGCAAGGGTGGTCGAACATACTCGAACATACTCGTTGCAGTTCTCTGATACGCACCTTACACACAATTGAAGGGGCTTTTGAAAGTATTGTTAAAGTCACGAATATATTAAGTCCTAAAAATATCGATTGTTAGTTAATCGTACATCGCTAGCTTCGCTTGAGCCCTCTTCCCTTAATTTTGCGAACTGCGCATTAATTAAAAAAAAGACGATCCAATATCTTACAGCGCAACACATAAGAAAGATATATGGATCATTTAAGGCATTCAGGTATAAAGCTGTTGCCTTGTGAAGCAGATTGGCCACTGTGGAAACGGAAGATTCGTGATATGCGAGAATATCATGACGGTGCTCTAGATGTACTGGATGGCAAGTTGATCAAGCCAGAGTCACTGCCGGAAAACGCAAGTGAGGCCGAAGACATAAGGAGAAAAGTGACTTTTATAGAAAAGCAAACAGCTATGGTAAGACGTTGATCTCAAGTGCAGTCACAGACGAAGTTTACCAAAAAATTGAGGACAAATGCATGGGAAGTGCTAAAGCAGCAGTTCGAAGCCACATCCAAAGAACTACATCAGCTCCCCGATTTGATTTTAGTGTGTAAAACTTTACACATCTTACCCAGCAGGTTTGAAAATTTCCGACACAGTTGGATGTTGTTGACAAAGGATACAGAAAAGACTTTTAATGAGTTCACAATGCAGATATATATGTTTGAAAGGAATGCAGTTCTGCCGGCAGCGCTGCCCGCATCTGTTGTTGTTGCTGCTTTGATTCAACTTTGTGCTGCATACATACACGCATATAAATACACATAGACACGTGATGTAAATGTAAAACTGTACATAAACATGTCTTCTATGTATGTATTAAATAAATGTTCTTAATTAATTTAATTTTTTTTAAATAATTAAATTTTTTTTTAATATTTTTTTTTTAATTTTTCTTTTTTGTGGAGAGTACAGGCTATTTTACTGTCGGGATTGCTCGACTGTAGCGTTCTATCTTGTTTTCAACTATGTATTATTTTTAAGATTAACAAGGGGAAGTGTTAAAGTCACGAATATGTTAAGTCCTAAAAATATCGATTGTCCATCGCTAGCTTCGCTATAGCGCTCATCCCTTAAAGTTGCGAACTGCGCATTAATTAAAACAAAGACGATCCAATATATTTAATAAGTATGCGCAAAACATGGGATTGGTATCACTTATGAATTGCTGTATAATACTGCCCCCTAAAGGAGTGGGCCAAATGCTTACACAGGCTTTAGAACGCCTTCGTATCGACCGGTACACACTAAAAAGCTTTAAGTTGAGCTTCTTTCAACCTTTGTTTTTACTTGGGACCCATTTTGTTAATTTAGAATAAATCCAAGACATTGAAAAAATGTATATGGATTGAATAGTCTGTATTCACTGTAATTTCCCATCTCTTAAGCCATAGAGTCAGTTTTGTTAACTGCAGGATAGTTAAAGCCTCAGAAGCCTGAGAATCATAGCCTAGCTGTTTAATATTGGTAACATGCCTGTGTATTGGGTGTTTAGAATAGGACTCAGGACACTGCCTTCAGAAACATTAGAAAAAATGGGATCTGCTGCTCGGTTAACTTTTCAAGATAAAATACTTGTAGAATGATCACCATGAACCGCCACAAGGCAGTATATTTTAAGTTCTGCGCATTAAGGAATCCATTTCACAATACGGTGCCACTTTTTGTAGCTCTAAGCCTTTGTTGTTAAAAAATAAAAAGTTAAAATATTCTAAAAAATTAGAACAATATCTAATAATAAAATGCAACTCGTTACACAGCACAAAGTATTGCGCATCACGGCAAACATTCACGTACACATTTTTGCGAAATTTTTTTTATTTTTACCTACCTGAAGCAGTTTATTCTAGAATGTGGTAAATATTATTTCAATGCTTCAAAATTAATGCACGAACAATGGTATAAATGCCCATAAAACAAAAACTACGTGCGGCATAAATTGAGGATTTGAGCGGAAGGTGCATAATAGTGAAGGCTCTTAAAAATATTATGCTGCAGCGTAGCAGTATATACAAGTATGTATGTATGTGTATGTGTATGTGTACGAGGGTGGTGCCATGACTTCACATATTACCCACGAAGCCACTAAAATATTATTTCATGAAATTTGCTTAAGGATGCAACGGCAGCAGCAGAGGCGATGGCAGAACCAGCAGCAGCGGCAAAAGTTTGCTTATCCTTGAAAGTTTATTTTACGCCGGAAATAAACAAAATTGCGCTCGTTGAACGTTGAGCGTGCGCCATATGTTGCACGTTGTCTGTACGGGTGAGTGTGTGTGTGTGAGTGTGTGTGTTGATGCGAGTGTGCGGATTTGTGTATGAGTGCGCACATAAAGCAAAGCGCAGCAAAGCCCTGGCAAATGCATAATAATGCGCGGAGGTAGCCCTAGGGCTAGAAAAACAGGTGACTACCCTATGGATGAGCGTGTCTTAGAGTATAGGGATGTGTATGCACATATGTATATATATATGTATATATGTGCGAGGCAAAGCTTTATCAACTCACTCGACACATAATTCGGTTTATTAGCGTGCGGCTGCAAATAAATAGTTTCCCGACTCCACTCAAACGCTTTAAATTCTGTGAATAATTTTCCTAAAAGCATGCAACACTTCCTACGCTTTAATTACCCTTGCCTTACTTTGCAACATTTGAAGTGCCACAATTATGAGTATAGGGTATGTGCGTGTGTGTGCGTATGCGTGTGGCCTTTGGCCGTGGGCGTGCCAAAAACCTCAAAAGTAAAGTAAGCAAGCAAGCAAGCAAGCAAACTAAAACAACTAAAATAAATATAAAATGTTGTAATTTAGCAGCATATTTGCACAGCAATTATTTTCATAGCAATGGCAGCAACAACAACAACAACAACAACAGCAACTAGGCCAAAAACAAAAGTGAATTGTTGGAGCAGCAACAGCCACGAAACAGCAGCAGCAGTAGCAACAGCAACCCATTAAGAAAACATTTAATTGTTATTTTTACCAAATGAATAGCAAACGGCCTGCAGCGGCACACGACACAAATTGCGGTGTGCGCTCATTACGACAATGGGTGAGCAAAAGAGTGGGCGCTGCATGCTCACAACTACAGCTAAAACCCTTACCCTCTGCAACCTGCGAGCAACCTGTGCTACGTGCATTGGCTTCTTTCATGCACATCTTTGTTGCGATGCCTGGTTGCACCTATTTTGTTGGGTACGTTGACAAAGCCGTTTCCCGCCCACTGTCCGCTGGCCATTGTCCGCTACCGCCCGCCCGCTTAGCTTGTCCAGTTGGTCTCCGTCGACCCGTTACGCTTGCGGCTGTGTGCCAAGCTGAGTAGAGGATTGCGTGCTAGCGCTATATTTTTTCCACTAATTAAAATAAACAAACGGAACGGGCGGGTGTGGGGCGAAGGACAAGGGGCAAGATGCATAGGGCAGGGCGTAGGGGCAAATAGCAGTGCCCATCCCCACAGCGCATACGCATCATCAGTTCGACGCACAGGAAAGTCAACTAGAATCGCTTGGTTGCCCTGCTCGCCTACTCCTCCTCCTCCTCCCACTCCCCCTGAAAAGTTTTCTATGTGCTCCATAGCGACCTTTACCGAGTGCTGTTGTGAAAAATGGCGCAAGGTTACGATCCGCAGCAGCAGCAGCAACAACAGTAAATTTGCATTGAGCGGCAACAGCAGCTGTGGCAGTGGCAGTGGCAGAGATCGTCATGCACATTAGTTGACCCGCGGCTGTTGGCGGTTTGGGTTTTAGTTTCATTAGCTACCAGCCCGTAGGTGCATTGATGGGTGCGTCCGCGGATGGTTGCACAACAGGCTAGCGCTGTTGACATGGCATTGACTTGTTTGTACGTTGTTTTTACGCCTGTAGGTTGCCCTTTCACCATTGACATACACGTATACTGTTTAATGAACGGAAACTATGTTTGGTTAGCTCTGCTATTGAATTCACTTTTTCCAGTCGATAATTATCGATATAGATGAGTTTCATTCAGTATAGATCTGAAAGTTCGACCATTTCAATCATAAATTATTGTAGTCCTTTCAAGTATTCAAAAATTATGTAGATATCGATATACATCAGTAGAATGGATTTAAATGAAAATTTCCATTGAATTCACTTTTTGAATATTCAGTCGATAATTATCGATATAGATGAATTTCATTCAGTATAGATCTGAAAATTCGACAAGTTTTCAATCATAAATTATTAAAGTCCTTTCAAGTATTCTAAAATTAATAATTATAGATATCCATTAGTAGAATGAGTTTAAACGAAAATTGCCATTGAATTCACTTTTTGAATCGATAATTATCGATATAGATGAAATTCATTCAGTATGGATCTGAAAGTTCGACAATTTCAATCATAAATTATTAAAGTCCTTTCAAAAATTAAGTAGATTTCGAAATATCGAATTAAACGAAAATTGCCATTGAATTCACTTTGTGAATATTCAGTCGATAATTATCGATATAGATGAATTTCATTCAGTATAGATCTGAGAATTCGACAAGTTTTCAATCATAAATTATTATAGTCCTTTCAAAAATTAAATAGATATCGATATCTATCAGTAGAATGGACTTAAACGAAAATTGTCATTGAATTCACTTTTTAAATATTCAGTCGATAATTATCGATATAGATGAAATTCATTCAGTATGGGTCTGAAAGTTCGACAACATTTCAATCATAAATTATTAAAGTCCGTTCAAGTATTCAAAAAATTTTTGATTTTAAGAAAACTTCTTTAATATAAGAAAAACTACGGTCGAACATACAAATAATATTCATTCGAGTATTCCTCTCTGGCCGTAGCTTAAGTCTCTTTTCAACTCGAAGTAGTTAATAATATAGTTCAAATAACACTTCTTCGTAAAAACATTATATTTTTTGTTTTTATTAGTTATTGTTTTGCGAATTGGCAGCAGCTTTGGCCATAGCGCGACAGTTATTTTTACATTTATTATAAGAGACCACTTACAGACTTAACGACTTCAAGTATGTTATCTGAACTTCAATCAAACTTACATTGTGGAATTCCCAATAGCTCATTGAGCTGTACCAGACCAAGTATCTTTAATTTGGAAATTCACTGAAAAATGTTGTAAATGATTTTTTTAAATTGTTTATTCTGTGCACAGAATTATCTGAGCACTTATTATTTGTTTTAAAAACATGAATCGTCCATTTTAAGTTTCAGTTTGCATACTTATCTCAAAACTTTCAAAAATTTCAATCTTTTATTTTTTTCCTGCCCGTAAATTCTCATGTAAATAAATAATCATTATAGTTCAAAATTAAGGCTTCGAAATCCGCAATCTAGACCAAATATACATAACTTAATGTACGAAATCGAATAAGAATATCTAACACGATATTTACAGAATTTCAAGCAATTACCATCAATTAGTAAACTCTTTTCAAACAGTTTGTGTTACAGCCATTGGCACTAAATCAATTTTCTGAAATTTCGCACACGCAATAAAAATTTGATTGAAAATATAAAAAAAGGACCAAACAAACTATACAAAAAACATGTTAGAAATACAAAAAACAAACTATACAAAAAACATATTTCTAACAAGCTCGATGCACTTCTCCCCTAAGCCAAACCAAACCATTCACTCTCTGCCACACTTTTTACACAGCACAGCACAGCACATTACACTGCACATTTCATTTCAGTTTTGTGCTGCAAACATTTTGCATAATAATTTTAATAACAACTTTTTAATTGCTTATTCATGTACAACGCGACCGGACGAGGCGTTTAAGCTGAAACTCAGTTCTGTACATTGGGCCAAGATTCTGCCGAATTGGCCTGAACAAAAATGCATAGTGTCCAAAACGCTACGAATTTGCAGTGCTTTAATATTTTTGAATAACCTGCTTACTAATGAGGATTACATTTCATTGCCACTAATGTTTCTGAACTTTATTTTCACAATAATGTGTACTTTCAATTGTGGACGAAGTGTAAAAAGGTATTACGAAACTGTGCAGTTTCTGTAAAAACTAAAAATTGCACTACAAAGTACTTATATTTTTCATCAGCATGTTATGACGAGTATCCCTAGATCTGTACGCCTGTCCATCCGTAAAAGAGCTAGAATCAATAAACTTGCTTTACAGGTCGTGCTAAGTGCAACCACCACTCAACCGCAAACTGTTGTAACTCTTGAAAGTTTTATAGATTCATATTCATAGACCAACATTAAAGGCGATTATAGCCGAAGTTGTAGAAGAGAGGAGAACAGTAACACTTATACATAAGCGTTTTTTAACCAGATGAAATTTACAGTAGCATATACTATATGTATGTATTTATACAAGTATATGTTGGAGCTCGCACGGCTCTTGGAATTGACTCCTTATAGTATTTTGGAGATAATTTGTGAAATGCTTGCCCAGGCCCAGTGTGGACTAAATGGGAATAGCCTGGCGAGCCGCCTCCCCCACTCTCTCTCCTTCTTTTAACTACATTCCGAGTACGAGTATACCCTGTCAGTTATGCAGGAAAGTTTTACTTTTTAAATGTTTCTTTATTAGTTGATGTAATTGTTTTTTGCTATTTTGTCGGCATTGAGCGCTTTTACCGTTTTAGCGCGGCAAACACTTGAAGACAGCCAACAACAAAGCAACAGCAACAACACCAACAAAAACGAAAACTGAAAAACAATGAAAAGGAAAAACAACAAATTTTCGTGTAGCACAAAAACTTGGCCTCAGGCGGAACGGAGGGTGACGCAGAAGGAAACGTCTTGCAAGTGGACACAACTTGGTTAGGTTTTGTATCTTTTGTGTTTCTGTGGATGCGGTTGTTGTTTTTGCAATGGTTCGTTATTGTTGTTGCTGTTGTTTTTGTTGTGGATACTGTGCAGCAGTGAAATCGAGCTTGGGTCTTGCGCTTAAAGTTTTCGTGTAAATTTCTAGCGCGCAAAACAGTTTTAAATGCATTGGCCAGCAACACGAACAAATATACCCCAAAAAAGAACAACAACAATCACAGGAATGGCAGCAACAAAAAAACAAAAACCGTTCTGAATATTTTGTGTTTTGTTTTGTCAACACACCGGAAATGCTCCAATTTGCTCTGCCTGCTGCGGAAATGGGTGCAAAAAATACTTGCGCACAAGCACGAGCCAAATCGTACGTATTTATGTAAACCTACATCTTTATATATCTATCTATATATATATATATATATACAGTTATATATTTTTGTAGAGCAACAAAAAACCTTAAATTGCAACTGTAATTTGCACTTTTGTTTTGTTGTTGCAACATCGACAGAAGTTTTCTGCACAAAACTTTTGTACAAACAGCAGCAGGCAGTAAACAAAATCAAAAACTGCAACAACAACTATAACAACCGCAGCCATACAAAATTCCTACATTTAACAAAATTTTTGAATCAAAACTAAATTTAAGAAATGCTTTTGGCGACGAAACTTTTCCAAGATTCTGATGCAGTGAATTGCAACTTGGGCAGAACCGGTCCCGGGGCCACAGGCCAAGTGTGAAGATTTAGCAGATCAAGAGTAGTGTTTGCTTTGAAAATTTGTTGTGTGTTTATGGGTGTATGTGTGCAAAAGAATTTGCTCAATCAACATTAGCATGTTTCCTCGAGAATGCTTTGAAATTTGTTCAGTCCTTTCAAAAGTCAAGCAAAACTATAAACTTCGAAACTTAAGCTAAAGTTTCAATTAACTATTGCTTTTTATCACACCCCAGACCTCGACAAATAGTGCAATCTTCAAATCACTGATAACAAACTGACAGCCAACTGATATTAGTTAAGCACAGGTTAATTGCCAGAGGGCACGTGACAGGCACACAATGGAGTTCGAACAAAACTACCCAACAATATACAACAGACAAGAGCGAAAAGGCAAGAACAGGCAGCAAATAAATGGCTAGAGTATACAGACATAAACACATTTGTGCTCACATATCAGGTAATAGATGCCAATGGCTGATTTGTGATGGCCACCATCTGAAAGCTGATGTGCGAGGTGTGAGGCGTGAGGTGGCGCCTTTGGTCAGGCCGCTGACATGTGTAAGTAAACTTGTGATGAGGCGCGAACGCACACAAGACCAGAATCGAGAAACGCGGACGACTTCCCACACAGACAGAGACTGAGGCTCTGCCAGCAATTACAACATCTCCAACAACAACTCATTAGATTAATGACGCTGGTAATGGATTATCGAAGCTGGTGCAGCGCCATAGACAACAACGGCACCAGTCTATGGTTGACTCTGGCTATGGCAACTAAATAGCAGCACGTAATTACTGACATGGCTCGTTGGAGACACATGCGACAGAGGCAGTAGCAACAGCAACAGCAACAGTATCTGAGCCACAGACGTTGGGAGCAACAACGAAAGGAACACCAACAGCAGCAGCAACATCTAGGACAAGCTTAACAGTAGTGACAACAGCAATTTGTATTAATGTTTGATTAGATCTAAATGCTTTCACACTGCAACGAAATGAACAGACAGCATCAAATGCACATTTAATGAAGCGTTTCACATTGAAAACTGCACAAATTCCGTATTTGTTCCGCTTATTTCTGTTACAAAAGAGACAACAACGAAAGCACAAATACTACAACGGTCTTTCACTTGGCAACTCGTTATATCAATAATAACTGAAATGTCTTGTTCGGCTTGTGATGCACGCCGCATGCTAATTGAGGAGACCGCAAACAGCAAGAACACGGCCCATGTAGTTGAGTCTCAGCATGTGTAGTACAGTGTGTTCATTAAATATAGCTAATGCGATATTTCAAAATCTGGAATTTTGTCATCATGGTCACAGCTTTGTTATGCCAACTAGCATTCTAAGCTAAATAGATAATTATGCGAATAATTATGAACAAATTATAGTGTGAGAATTAACTTAGTTCGCCTAAGCAGATATATAATCTTATATTCATAAATATTCAAAAAAAACAACAATGGAAGCGATTCAAAAGCCTTGTACCACCATTCTGACACTCGTTCGAAATGCTTCTTAATCTTGAAAAACGCTTTAGGTGATTATTTTGAACAAAATAAAATCACTTTGCAAAAGTGAAGTTTTCTTTCAAGAATCCTTTTTATTTTGCAATGAAGATTTGCATTGAAGGCATTCAAAACTAACTGGCAAATAAAACATCATCTGATGGTTGATATTTTGTTACAGAATCATGTGTTGCATTTTTTAAGAGTCTTCTATTTGAAATGTATTCGAATTGGGTGGCATTAAATAGAAATTTATATCTAATTGGAATACGTTATATATAGCCTAATCACAATGCAAAATATTGCATTCAAACAACAGCAAAGATATTATTTTATAAATTTTTAAGAGAATATAATACGACTGAGCCTTAATCGCTGGCATCTTAGTCAATTCCTACGGTATCCACTTACTCCACTTTTCGTCTTTTGTTTTTAAAAAGGCAACTGCCGGCTAATTTGAATAAATGCCAACAGAAAAAGAAGAGACTTAGTTTTTGCTCCACATTTTTTGGCGCTGACCATTGAGTTTTTCGAATGCGTTCGGCATACAGAGCAGGAGAATCATGCAAGCGGTCTCAACAGCTTGGGCTTGTCATATTTTGGCAACAATTTATGCACAGCAGCAAACAGAGAACTTAAGTGATTTTGTGTGTAACTAATTGGGTTGTGGTTGAATCGGTGTAAGACACATCGGCATACGGCAGCCAGAGCAGACAGTAACAGCAGCCGAGTGGAAGCACGAAACTAACTTAGTTAATGCTCAAATCAAAGCCAACACATTGGTAATGACAGCGCACTTGTCAATCATTGGCAACACAAATTGACAATTTCATTTTGTTTACACCTTCATCAACTTAATAACTCTAACGTTATTTGCCAGCAACACTACGGCGATGAAGACGTTGAAGCGTTTGCCACCTGCAATGCCACTGCAACTGCCATAGCTGCACAGTCATGCTGTCGTCATTCGCAGTAACTGTCCGCCGACTGTCCGTTTGTCAGCATTCAGTCAGTTAGAAACTCAGTCACACACTCAAATGTCTGTTAACCGCATTTGGTTGGCTGAACATGAAACGCGTGCCACTTTTCACTAAAGCCCTGTTTGCCCCTGCCCTGAAGCTCGACTTCATGACCGCACTTTTCTCTAAGCCCAGTTCCTCCGTTTGATTATGCAATTATAATGCAGCACACGTATAATTTTTAAATCGGAGATCTTCCTTGCCGCTACTTGTCATTATTTTTTATTGGCTCTTTTTTTTGGTTGCTTTTCCGCTCCTACAGTGGACTGCAGACCGACCCTATTCCTTCGTCAGCCGTCTCTGTTGACTTGTCACATTTTAAATGTCATATTGTCAATCGCTTGGCTGACTGACTGTTCAGCCTCTTGTCAGCTTATGTGCCGCTTATGTGCGGTCTGTGGCAGTGGATCGGCATGGCATGAATGGCATGAGGGGGTGCCTTATTAAACGTTTATTTGATTTCTTCAACATCAGGATATGAGTTTGGACTAGACTTGGAACTTAAGCTAAGGCAGAGCTAGCTGGTCATTGCCAGGCCACTTTAAAAATATAACTTATTTTTTCAAAATACTCGGGGCCATGATATCCCAGTTAGAATCCCAAATCTTAATACCCCGTAATTATAAAGCTAAATAGCTAGTACGACTTGTTTTTAGGGAAAAAAAGCATTTTCAGATTCCGCTCAACTGAACAGCTCGGCTTATACCCAAAATGTAAACAATCTGTAAAATTGAAATTCATTTTTGTAATACTAAGGGTTGTTTTATTTTCCATCTTTATTTACTATAATTAAATTAAATTCTATAGACAGCACAATAATTTATGTGAATCTTGAGGGCGGACTAAACTGTAACATATCATGAGAAGCCGAAAAATATTCCAAAAATTATACAAATTACCTTACCAACAAATAATGTCTAATACCTTTTAGTCAAATGTGTTCAATAGAATCTTAAATATGACCTATTTTTAGCTCCACACAAGAAACTTCAAAGTGATGAAGACGGCTATTTCTTGCAACACATTGGCAATTGTTTGTCAGAGGTGGTTGGAAATTCGGTCAATCCCGTCCCAGCCGGGCAACTATCACTGTAGATTTGATGGCGCCAGCGAAAGAAACAATCCCAATCCCCATTACAAGTGCCCTAAACAAACTTCTCAGCACATGCCATCAGCGAGAACTTTCAGGTGATTCTCCCATGCAAACAGTATGCAAAATGTAACACACGTTTGAGAAATTTGCATATACAAACCGAAAATTGCCCATAAAACTTGTGTTATTACCTGCGTTTATTTGCCAAACCGAAACTTGTCAGAATTCTCGCATATAAATTTAATGAAGCCGAGCAGATCCCGAACGACAAGCGACAAATCTCACGGATATATACTAGCACATCAAATCCGAGTTCATGAATCGTCCGGGAACTTTCTCTTTTTAAAAGCGCGTGTATAACATGATTTTATATTTTTGTCGCTATATATACTTGTATGTATTTAAAGCATTTATTTAGATTCTCAAATTCGCACCCAAACTGGTCAGGTGTATGCCAGGTGACACTTTTTTCAGCTTCAGCTTTAAAAGCGTTTTACTGACCTACTTACTTGGGCTGCGGCGTGACATGAAGTGACAAGGTTCCTGTCGACTGAGTGACAGACCCGCTGGCAGAGGGACTGACGGACTGACGATCAAAACAACTCTCACCCACGAACGAGCTCACGTAGTAGAATTATATAAAGAGCAAAAAAAAACTGTGCAAATATTTTTATGTGCACATAAAACAATGCTGGGCCAGTAACAACAAAAGGTATTAACAAGCCCAACAAGAACAAAAGAATCAACAACCAGTTGCCAGTAGTTTGTTGACGGTTGCCGGTTGCCAGGCGACAACGCATTTCAGCCAGGCCCACATTTCAGGCAATGAAATTGTCAGTGAATGTGAAATTTTAAATAAAATGATGAATTTATGTTGGCGGGCATCGTTCTGGGCTCGCAGCGCAGGGCGGGGAACAGAAGCACTCGCCAAACGTGCGAGAATTCCAAAATCAAGACTGAGAAGAGCTGCTCCAACTGCTTTTGTCACAGGCATATAATTTCATTCAATTTGAGGCGCGCATTCGTCAACAAATTGTTATTGTTGGTTTTGTTTTCATTTGGCGAAAAGTATCTTATAGATACTTGTGCGCATTCTGCATGCTATTTACAGAACCCAGTTTCTGTTCTCCACAGCTCTGCTGAAGTGCAAAATTATGCAAATATTGCGCACTCATAAAAATCGTACTACTTGCCCAACTTCGACCATTTCTCTTGCGGTTTTTAAATTTTTGGGCAAGTAAACAAAACGCTCGAATGACGCGCGGCACTTTGCAAACCGGAAACAGAACTACGAGTGTCTTTTGGCCGTTCTGACAATGTACAGTATAATTTGCAGGCATTTTTGTTCACATAATTCCTAATACGAAGGTCCTCTGCTAATAGCGTCTTTTTAGCAGAACTTTAGTAAATAATTTTGGATAATTTTTGGATCTATTTGAAATACTTGAAAAAGATGCGGGACAGTTCGCATTAAGTTCAATTACATATTCCAGTTTAAAAATTAAATTTACAGAACACCTTATCATGTAAGTATTTTGGATATACTATTCAAGAGTATTTATCATATCTTATCTAGTACTAATCTTTAATATGTGCAAGCCACATTTTAAGTGAAATGCTGAGGAACCTCTCCTTCTTGAATCGGCGCATCTTAAGTTGTATCCAGCTCCTGTGCAAAACTGCTCCACTGTACAATGCAAACAAAGAAATTCGTAAAGTTCGCAGATACATATATGTATTGTTTGTTGTTGACTTGACCCCAATGCCGCAACCAAATGCAATTGCCTGGCGTGTCATAACAAATGAAGTGCCACATCGAGCATTATTCATCAATCAGCAGAAATAACTTGCCGTGCGCATCATTCACGTCTTCAGATCAATGACATAAGGCGGCTGTATGCAAATCTAGGCGAAATAAATCGACAAACGGTGCAGAGTTCAACTTTCGTGCAAAGATTGTCTTCGTTCGTCTGCCGGCTGCCATGCAAAGCAGATTAGTCGCCGCCCCTTCTGTTCGCTCAGCTGACAGCTGATACGACGGATTACGCAACTTTGAGTTGTCAATATGACTTAAGCTGCTGTCGCCAGCAGTCGCCGTGCTGTTGTTTCTGCTAACGAGCTGCCACTGCCGCTGCCAGTGCCATTGCCAGTGCCAGTGCCATAGCCATAGCCGATGCCATCGCCACCAGTGCCAACAATAACAAAGACAACGTTTAAAGCGCAACTCTGATACTCTCTTGCTACTTGCTTCTTGCTGCCACGCTTCGTGGACATGGGCAGCGGAATTACAATTTTATAATGGCAGCACCATCGTCTGCCGCTGCACCAACCAAATTGATTTCAACGCCACTCTGGCGACATGGTCGTGACGTTTGCTGCAATTAGTTGGATGACAACTTTGTTGCCATTTAATTATGCGTTCACCATTTCAATTAGAATGCTTAGCGGGTTAGCTAGCAATGTATTTACAAGTAGTATGGCGTTACACCCTCACCCCATTCTTGCCAAAGCCAA
The DNA here is from genome assembly GCF_003285725.1 of Scaptodrosophila lebanonensis. Lineage (NCBI taxonomy): Eukaryota > Metazoa > Arthropoda > Insecta > Diptera > Drosophilidae > Scaptodrosophila > Scaptodrosophila lebanonensis. Next base: position 16,992,466 of record NW_022060538.1, read on the forward strand.
TTAAATTTTTGCTGAGCTCATGCATAAATCAACTTAAGTGGAAAATAAATTGTTATGGCTACTAACATCAAGTATACGCTACACAGGCTGGTAACGACGAGGCAAATTAAAATTAAATGCGGTGAAAGTAATTTCAAATAATAAAGAAAAAGTAATATGTAACGAAGGCGCGACCAGCAATGAAATAAGAATACGGTTATCGCCAAACACTTACAATTATACCAAGCAATAAAATCTGAATATGAGAAAGAATATTTATATTTAAATTTATACTAAGTACATATAACTGAGGGGAATTTAAAATTAAACACCACCAATTATGGCTCATTTAATTTCTGTATCGATTTCCAAGGGAAACGGAATCTCTTAATCGTGTTTACCGATTGTTTGGAAGTGGTCGAAATTTAAAAAATATTTTAGTATAAGAAGTAGTTTTTGGTTACGTTTTTTTCCACTGAACAACGAAATTGGGCAAAATTCGCAAAGGAGGTTAAAGTCTTAAAGCCATTGGTGAGTATGAAATTATAAATTCCAGGATTTTCGTGAGCGCCGATAAGTCTTCCGGTAAAGCCACTATATTACTATGCCCAATCTAAACCTAAGAATTAACAAAACTATTTAAAATATTTTTTTAGGCTGGATAAGAATAAGTGTTTTGATGTCCTTCTACTTTTTTTAAAATGATATAATTTTTTAGTGCTCCGATATTATCCGAAATGAAAAGATACACAGGTTAAGGCATGAGACAAAAGCTAATAATACAAATCTAAGAAATGCATTCAGCCCGCCAGCTATGTCTCCAATAACAGCCAAACTTCTGAACCGAGTGAGAATAGTGACTTAGAGCAGTGTAAGGTCTGAAATTCTACCGGAGATTGCGAACAAAAAATGATTTTCAGAAGGTGAAGAGAGAAGTAGGCTTAGAGCAGATGGAAACATGGGCGTAGCCAGGACTTAGTTCAGGGTGGGGGCAACATTTTTTTGGCCGATTTTTTACTATCAAATTATTTCCACTATACAAAAAACACATGAAAAATATGGAAAAATAGGGAAAAAATAAATTCAAAATAATGAAAATTTAAAATTTCGAATGCAATAAAATGAAAAAAAAAACTTGCTAAAAAATAAGAAGATTTGTAATCGTGGAACTACAATAAATTTGGTACTCGTATATACAAGTACATACGTGTACATACTTTAAAATGATTGAAATCTAGATGAATAACACCGGCTGCGAAAAAAAAGTGGCGTGCAAACGGGGAGAAAAATATGTAATTTTTAAAATTGGTGCTGCTCTCAGTTTTAAAATCAATTTATAGTATCAACTCTAGTTAATTTTCTAAAAAGAATTCGTATGCTTCTCAGTTGAATAGAATTTTTTTACAAGCTAAAATGGAATGGGAGCCGTATCAGCGAACTCTTGGCCGGAAAAACAACTTATTTGCCCCGTTTGTCCCATTGCCCAAAATCAACCTTAGCACTAAATATAGGACTAGTAAAGAGTTATAAGTTGAGCATATTAACACAATATTTTCATGCCCATATATATATAGGTATATAATAAAATGGATGTCTTTTTCGTGATTTTTGTACAATGCGGCACAAATTCAAATTTGTCTGCAAAATTTTTGATCCGTTCAGAAACTAGGGAGGGCAGCTGCCCGCTTTGCACCCCCCTCGCTACGGCCATGGGTGGAAACGATCATTATAATCAGAGATTAAAACTCAAAAACAATTCTACATTCCATAGCTAGTTTTGCGTTTCTTTAGTAGAAAAGGAAACATGTTGGTGAAACATGTTTGCAGTCAACCAAAGCACCAGCATCAACAACAGCAGCGGGCAGTGCTCGGGCAACGCGGGTGCAGCAAATATATTTTTTGGCTATAACTTCTTGTTAAATCGGTCTATCATAGTAAAACTTGGCAAACGGACACATAATCAGTAATCAGGGGGTATTTCCCAAATTTAAGTTCGAAATTCCAAGAATTGCGGGAGTTACGATTTGTGGGGGAGAGGGGGGAGATATAGGCGATTATACGAATGGAAAATCGGACACATTAAACAGATACTAAGATAGAAAATAATAATAAAGTATCTACTTCTTTTCCATTTGTTCATACTTACTCGATAAGTCCATTTATTCGTTACCGTTCCATTTGTTCGAAATTCAAGTTTGCTCGCGGCTTTAAGAACGTTGACAATAGGAAGAACATAAAATGAAAACAAAACCCCACCTATGCGATCAAGAGGCATGACAATTTCAGACACCCAAACGCGTGGTGACGGTCCTCGACGCGCAGGACAACCGACTCGTTGGCTGCCTGATGCCATTTTTGCATGCCACAGGCAACGGCGCTTTCAGGATTTATTAACGCTTTTGACTTGATTTAGCTTGTTTATGTTTTTGTGCTGGGCCAAAACTTATGGCTGCGCATTATGGCCAGAGAATGGACATAAGGTGGACGTATGTGTGAGTGTAGTAGTTGTTGTTGTTACAGGTGCAGGAGGAGCATGTATCGCACATTTTCCTTGTCAGTCTGTCAGCTGATGTGCATCATAAATTATTTTGATGTGCGTTGCGTGTTGAAAAATCTGATTGGCGTTTGTGTGTGTGTGTGTGTGTGCAGCTTGGCGCCAATGCCTGGCCAACAGACAGGTCGCTCAATATACATACTATAAACTGGTTGGGCGCTATGCAAAGCAAAAGGAAATGGCGGACTTGGTAAGGTGTTAAATGTCTTGCGCAAAGTATTTTCAATACATTTCTAACAGCATTCAGTGCTGTCTAAATAAGCATTTCAAATAACAATAGAGCCATAGCAATTTAATAGCTTATGTATACATTTATCTATGTATGTATGTATGTATGCCTTGCTTATTTATTAGCTCGGATTTATCTATGTACGCAGCGTGCTTTTGAATTATGACCGCCAGCTCACTCTTTGATCTGCGCTAATTAATGAGCCTTATGTCAAAGGTTGATTACCTTGAAACAAAAGGAGCACTGCCCCCACCTCTGTGACTGCCTTAAACCACTAATTTAAGATGGTTGGAGTGTTTTGCAAACTCAGGACACTAGCACCGCTGCCCACTGACACCCGAACAACCCTAATTTCAGAACAACAACATCAACCATTAGGGCCACATAACGTTGTGCTTCTTTCTCCTTACTGCTGATGTTTTCTGTCTTGTAAGTTGTCTGCGCTGTGCTCATGACTGTGTGATGCGAGGGGCAAAAACTCAACCAAATGCAACGTCATTCATCACTAAGCAAAACCACTTGGAGCACAAGGGTCTTCCTGCCTTCAAAGCCCGCTCTATACCCCTCATATAACCCGTCACCAAGTCGCTGCTCATTTTTGCACTTTATCGCCAGCGGAGACTCGAACAAAAAAGCCCAGAAACACGCAAATATATACAAGCACTCACTCATTCACCATACACTTAGTCCTTTTGTTTTTAGCCAACCACAAACACACTCACCCAAAAACTTGCCGGCATTCATTTCATGCGTGTATAGTATATTTTGTTATTTTTATATGCAGCGACAAAAAACTTTTGAAATAAAAAATTAAAAATGCTGCTCAACAACTTTGCTGCATGATAAATGAGCACAAATACAGCAAAAGGTGCTCACCATAAATACCGTTTGTTTATCGGTCTTTATGAGGGCGTTCCAGGCGCCCAGGGCACTGGGCACTGTACACTGGCACTCGAACTCGCCTTCACATATTTCAGAATAAGGTGTCATCGTAATTAACAACAAGTGTGTTCATATGTGCACACACACACACAAACACATGAGGATGTAAGCATTTGTTTCATTTGTGCGCTTGCAAATTGAATTTAATAATAAGCTCGGCATAAATTACATGTCAGTTCCAAGAACCCTACGCCAGTTTTGTGTAATGCTGAAATAAAACGCAACATTTATTTCAATTTACTCGCACATATGAAAAGACAGACTCGAAAATATCTTGATCAAATGAAGTCAGTCAATAAAAACTGAATAAAATTGTTTATACTCGCTATTGAGACAAACACTTAAGAATCTATTCAACCTAATTGGTAATACCTTTTTTATGGATTGCTGGATTCCTTTCCTTTAGAGACAGGGTGTACTAACACACTAATAATCTGCTCATATAAGAGCAGGTGATAAGCGGCTACTCAAGACACATTATAGATACATTATACATTATAGTGCATAACACACAACACAGATATAGAATATCATTAAGTAGCCGCATAAAATATACAGGATAGAGTAAAATAAGACTTATTGAAAATTCGATTAAGCACTATTTGTACAGAGTAAATAAAAGTTATATATATTTGAAAATAAAATTAGAATGAGATTGGAAATTAAATGGATTGTTTATTTCTTTGTTTGTTCTCAGCTTCGTATGCAATAAGAAATGAAATAATCCAAATAAACACAACTCAACTAAAGTGTTGACATTTGAATTATTCCCGAAAATTAAGAGACGTGATTTGTTTTCCTGTAGGGCTCCCTGAACTATAAGAGATGGATTACAAAAATAAACTAATTCTGCTTAGGGATTAGGATAATATAAGTGCCGTTTTTCGTAATTTTACTTTTCAAAATCCTTACATTCATACTGTGAAGGACTGTATATACTTTGCTGCCTTTAGTAGGTCACTAAACAAAACGCCCTAAACGCCTAAATCTGAAATTTGCTAGAACAGAAGAACCAGAAACAATTTTAATTAATTTCAACAAACTTTTCTGCCCCCACACACACGCACGTACATACAGACAGCCTTAGTTGCTCAAACACACTCACCAGCCGCGGTCTTGAATCGCACATTATGGTAACGTCATTAACAAAATCCTGATGACCATGTGCCATAATGGGTGGGCCACAAACAGATGCGGCTAGAAGAAATGATAATATTTCCACTTAATATGCGGATCACTTTAATTTATTTTATTTGCCAACATTTTTGTATGGAGCGCATTCAAAATGTGATTCAAATGTGGTTGAAAGTTTGCGCATTACGCTCACAAACACAGACACAATGACACTAGATAGAAAGGATAATGAATAATAATATTTAAGATTCAAAAAATTCGAATAATGTTGCGGTATAAATGAGTATGGCAAAATTAAAACACATACACATATTCATAGCTGTCGCCACGTGTCCATTGAAAATGATGTCATGAAATTAAAATAAAAATAATAATAAAAATAAAGAATTATGTTTGATGCGTCACACAGCGATGCGACAACAACAACCGGCACGGCAGCACGCGTAATTCATTTATGTGGCAGATAGTTCAAAGAGCATGCCAAATGAGGAGCGAGTCGAGCGCGGCTAATGAATGAAAAATAAAAAACAACGCATCAAGTAATCAGCGAAATGAAAATATGACAACGGCAACGGCAACAACAGCAATAATAACGACATGATTTTTAATGAAATGAAATATACTTATGAGCGTACTCGCATACACATACACGTATATTTAAGTAATGTGTGCGTGTGTACTTGTGCTCGCAGGACAATGAATAATAACATTTTGAAATACCGGTCACACAGAAGTGCCAATGTGGCGTATGCGTGATGGGTGCGCGTCAGCAACAGCGTGCATATAATCATCAAAAAAGATTAGCAGCTATGAGGTGTGTGTACAGGCAGTGACCACTTGCGGCCACAATCTCTAACCGCACGATTTTTCTTTAATTAATAAACAGGAACCGGCAGCCACAACATCGGCCTCGAGAGCTGTAGGCGCATGCCAACTTCTAGCTCCAAACTGCACTCCTCACTGACCACCGACCGTACCCGCACGGAATATGTCATAAATTCTATTTATGGTTTGTTGTCGGGCGTCAACTGTGGGCTTGCACGTTCCTCTATTATGATTTAATTTAATAAATTACAACTCCATGGCGAGCATTTAGTAAAAAATTGCTGCGGCAGGTCCGACGAAGTCGACACGCAAGCCACCTGTCTGACACGACAGCAGTCCCAACCACTGGCTGGGTGGGGTTTTGAAGACGGAAAGGCGTACATCTGCACCAAATATGCGCACATTAGCGCACATAAATATGCCAAATGAGCCGGAGAGTGGCCGCCGCCATTTTAAAGTGAAAGGCTAATTAAGTAATAATTCGCGTTATGCAAAAGTCCGCAATTCACGCGATTTCCACCTAATTCCGACACCATTTGCAGTTGGTCACACGTTACGTGAACGAACTAATCCTTTTGGTGAGAGCCCTGTCGAGTTAGGTCATATGTATGTGGGTATATTTAGATTTTTAACTTAGCATGTTAGGTCATGGTCGGAACTGTGCCACTGGTAATGGGATTAAGCCATTATGTACTTTACTTTATCCCATTAATAAATGTTTACAACAAACGATATGGAGCCTTTTAAACGCTCATGCCTAGCTACAATCCTCACAATAAAAACGATGTGAATAATGAAAAAATAATGCAAAACGAAATGATTTAGTTTTACTCTTTTTATATCGATCAACTTCTGGGGGAAGTAAGTTTTTAATTAATAATTAACCCTTCGTACGACTTTTTTCTGATTTCAATGTAGTTTTTTCCATTAGATAGAAAAGGTAAAATAAAATTAAACGTGTTATTTGGTTTTTTGAAATTTGTGATTTTGTATATTTTTTTTACAGAAAACAATGGTTTTTACTTTTACATTAAAGTTGTTTCTGGGGTCAAAAAATGTGTGTAAATGAACTAAAATGTTCAATAATAAATTATTCATTTTATTAAAGCTAATGCGACCCCTCATTTATCGCATTTTTAATTGTACTTGCTTGCATCCCACGAATCACAAAACTGGCGCCAAAAGTGATTATAATTTCAATTTCAATTCACTAGCTTATTTCAGTGTATGTAGTATAGTATGTGTAGAACTACATCAAACAGAAACTTTGCAAATTTCGCGCATACATTGTAAAATATTTGAGTTTAAGCGGTATGTTGCAGATATGCATCATAGACATACGAAGGGTTGAAGCACTTCCAAATACAAATACATATGTAATCGTATACTAAGGAAATAGTAATGAAGAATGTTAGACGAGAAATGGAAACAATTTTGATGATGATATACTATGGGTACATTGGCTGTCGAAGGAAAATATCTTGCGATTCGATACGCATACTCAATAATATGATATCATTTTCCAGTCTGGTCGTTTCTAAAAGACTACTTTAAACACACCTAATAGTGGTTTACAACAGACAGGCGCTACATAGGTTATTCTTGTCATACATATTTCTCCTAAATAATGAAATAATGACTATAAAAATGATATGTTTACGATTTTGTAGGTTATTAAAACGGTATTTATACATCATGAATATTATCTCTTACAAGTATAATTATTATTCTTTTAAAGATATACAAATTTATTTCTACATTTACTTAAAATTATATTCGGAATAATTCGAAGACCTGCACATTTCGCTCAATTTTTTCAACGTGAAAGAACCATCATCTTGCACGATAAAAGCGTAACAGAAAATTGTGCAATCTTTAAAATAATAGATCTATTAGTTTATAGCTAACGTACAAAAGTTAATGCAAATTGAAGAGCGTAATTTAAAGCAAAAACTTTTTGCACTGCCAGTCTAGGTTTTCTAAACGATTATCTAACTTTTATGTCTGAGCTGAGGTTTGCTTTTATAGCCTCCGAAGAATATAATCTTTACTGCCGATTATTACAAATGATGTGCCATTAAAATATCGCATAAATACAAAACTCAAAATGTTTCCAAACTGTGTCGCTGGCACAATAAAATGCAAAACAGAACAAATGGCATCGAAAGCAAAATCAAAACCCACTGACCAACGAACGAAATGCTGATGCAAGAAGAGTTCAATCTACCAGACAGAGCTGCCAAACACACATAACATTTGTATTTAATGTGCAGCAGTTACAATTTTATGACATATCCCCTATGGAAGAAAGAGCAGGAGAGAGCAAGTACTACAGAGAGAAGAGGAGACACCTAGCCGCAACCCGTTTGACAGTTGTGCGTCAGCAATCCGTGCATTGACAAAATACTTACAGATCCCAAATGCTTGGCAATCCCGCCCAGTCAATGTCATGCGCATATACGTACACCTGGCCCGATATGTGATACGCAACGGCTAGATAAGAGCCATAAAAAGCAACCTTAAGCCGTTTCCAGACTGCCAGCGACGTGCCATAAAGTGCAGAATCCTTCGCATAACATAAGAAATAATGAAATCAAAAATGCCAGCAAATGAAAACGCAATGATTTCGTCTAATTATAGCACAGCCAGCCGTTTCAGTCTCTGCAGTCACCAACTTGGCTAATTTAGTTAGCCTGCTGCAGTGCGGAAATGCCAGAAACAGCCGTCGACACTTGCCGCCTAACGAACAGCAATACTCATCGCCAGCATCCTCAACCTCATCATCGCCATCGTTTGCTAACTATGACAATCTATGACTGCTGCTGCTGCTGTGGCTCGGGCAACTCAGTTATGGCCCTGCCCATCAACTTAAAATATACAGTCCAGCTTCCCTAAGGAAAGCCGCCGAGGACTGAAGCAACTAATTTTCAGGAAAATCCAAACACATAGGAGAAATATATCTTTTGCAATACCACTGTTTTAAGAAAGGACACTCACTACACTCACTATTTTAGATCAGTCAATGCAGTCAAGCTCTGTGACGATTCGTTATAGCGAAGTCTAAGCGTACTATCTCTGCCTATCTAAATTTAGCTACAACTGTTGCCTTTTATGGGCTTTGATCTTCGACAAAACGCTGCCTAACCGCCTGTTCCGTCATTGTCAAGGGAGCTGGCAACCGCAGCCTCTGCCGCTACCGCTGTCTCTGTCAAGCGCTGCAAGCTAATTGTCCTTTGGCATTCCTCGTCTATGTGGTCGGGTTTGTTGTCGTCGCAGAAGCTGAATTAACTTCGCGCTGTAACTAAGGCCGACCAGAACAACAAGATATATAATTGGTGTTTTATCGTTGTTTTTTGTACCTATATTTAGATGATTACCAGTACATGCTCCAACGCTTTGATTATGTTGCTCAAATTATAGTAATTTGCTTTAAGTAGACAACAATACGAGCCAACAGCTACACACATGCACATTACTAGCACCTCGATTTCGTTGATTAAGAGTAGAGGGGCACAATTAATCCATTTGCATTTTTTAAGTGTTTATTTACTATACTGCCTGATCATATTGGAAGAATTAAATGGAAATACATACGCATAACCATAGAAAGGAAACAATTATGGTGTAAGTTAATTCGACAGCTGGCTAATAATTCAATAAAAACAATCGACACACACTCGCATTGATACTCGACTTGTATGGAAAGGAGTATGAAAACGTATTTATGCTCGCGAACATAATTCATGCGAAAAAGTAAAAGTCAGCAACAAAAGCAAGTCAGTGATGGAAATGCAAATTTCATTGTGAATGAATTAATGAGAGTGCCTGCAAATGAAGAAATCACCTGCAATTAGCATAAATGCGTCATAATTTTTTATGTTCATTAATTGCGATGGCAGCTAATATAAGGGCTGGGCGTTAACATTTGCAACAACATCAACATTCTGCTGTGCTCAAAAAAGAAATTTATGCAAATTGTAACATAACCCACACAGTCTTCTACATTGTAAGTAGGTTTTAGGCAGAGTGACCATTTCTCGTAAACTCTGAAGCTCTTTATTACCACTAAGCAGCAAAGAAATCAAATTGTTCATTAACGTTCATTGTATAAAATTTAATATGTTCATTTTTTAAATCTTTTTTCGATTTCGGTCAGAGTTAAGAATATTTGGTAACAAAATCCCATTTCAGTTTTCTTAAATTATTATTTATTTATATACAAATATGTATCTTAACCAGACCAAAATCAACCTTTTTTTATATTTGACACACCCTAAACAAGTTAATTATAATGAGTTGTTTCCAATACAATATGAAATCAAGAGATGAGAGAGATGCTCTTAAATTCTTAAAAACTACTCTTCAGTGAACGCATTAAATAACTTTTAGAATCCAACGAGGCTAATCATTGGTACAATTTGGTTGTTTTATAAACATCTTGAAATTTTTCGTGTTACGGTCACTCTGCATTCAGACATTGTTATCTTGGAGTAAGCATCAGCATCTACATACCTCCACCTGGGATATCGCCAAGTCGCCTGAGTCATTTGCATGGTCGTGGTCGTGTTCCCAACTGCTTCTTGGAATCTGTCATCGCACTGATTAACATCTCCAACCTGTACAACGCTCTAGACGGGCACTGATTTATAAAAGTTCAAATTAGTACAAGATTCTATGCTAAACGTGAGCATTAGACTGCTGCCTAGTTTGGAAGTCAAATTCGTTGCTTGACTTTTAATTGTTCAGCCAACGCGAACCAGTTTTTACCGTTGGCTTTTCAAGTTCAAGCACTCCAGCCTCTGAGTGAACAAGTATAGTGTACATACTCTGTTGAAATCCATCAACAAATTTTTATACAAACTAGCAGCTGGTTGCGCATGCGTTTCAATTGAATCGCTCAGATTCTTTTGCTGCCAACGGCGTCGTCTCGGCTGTCAAACTGCGATATGTAAACAACAAAAGGCGGCAGCTTGGTCGACTGGGCAGTGGCATAGAATTTTTAGCAGGGTGTGTGGAGTACTTAGCCAAACAATTACAAAACCACCGAATACTGCGTCACTTGGCCGACGAGTCGTCGTTATTATATGTAGGCGTCAGTTTGGCGGTGCTGGAGACACAATTCCACAACTTGGCATTTTTTTTTTAATAAAAAATTCAGATACCGTCTCGACCGGGCGCTTTCTGGACTCGATTTACTTTTAATGAGCAAGTCTCTTTGGTCTTTGACCATACTTGTAGAGACATATTCGTATGTGTTTTGGTTTCGTTTTTTATTGCTTCGTTTGTAGCTCTGTAGGTTTTGTTCTTTTTGGGTAATTTCTCGATAATAATTAATTTCGGCAGAACTTTCTATTAGCTGCTGCCGCCGTCCTCCTCATCAAAATGCGTTTAAAGCGTCGAACGGTGAAAGTTCTGTAATCAAATTTGCGAATTTAGGCGTCTGGCGTCTGGCCATGGAGTCAAGGCGACTCCGAGCTCTGTGTGGCCATGGCCCTGCTCAAGCTCAAGTGTAGATTTCTGCTTAAAAATTATATGAGGTTTTTATCTTTGTGGCTTTTGGTCAACATGGTAAAGTACTGAGGAAAACGTCAAGAATAAGCGGTCGAAGGCTGTTGGGCATCAAGTGACATCATTGAATATAAACATTAAAATTTACTTAACTGTATCTAGAATTTGTTTTTTTTTCTGTTTGATTATTCAATGTTGGGCCGTCTGCGGTAAGTTGAGAAAGCTTGCGAACTCTCATGACTCAGCTGGTCCATAAATATGTGGAGCTTGAGAAGTGTTCTCTTCTAAGAAATTGTTCGTAAAACTGTTTGTGGTGAGGACTTAAAAACAAAATGTTTATGGCGCATGATTACGGGTACTAGAAGAATGTATGTCGATATAATCATTGAGGGGATTTTTATCTTACTCTTTGAAACTAATTTTATTGGAAACAAATTGCTGAACATTTTTGTTTGCATATGTCAAATTGACCGAATATGACCGTTCTTATACCACATGAATACATCATCTTATTTAAGATATATGTATGTACTTTTTTTTTAATAATAAAAAAATATGGTTATGTTTTACAAATACGATCTATTACGATCTGTTTCCAAGCTATTTACAGTTTTGACTATAGTCTTAGTTCAGCATAAAAAAGCATAATAAAGTCGCCCACCGTGGAAATAAAATCAAAAACTTAACTTTCGACAGTCAGCTAATAAAGCAACTAAAGAGCTTCGGTAGAAAGTGTGTGCTAACAACAGCAACACCGGAAAAAGATTATTTCGAAAAATCCTGCCCAGGAAGTGTTCAATAAAATGCTTCACAAATTTGGCAAAAGCCCTCTTACCAATCACAACAGGATGCGCGTTCAGCAATGGGCCTGCAAAGTAATCGTATTAGTATCTACTCGTACCTCATAATGACCGAGCTCGTGCTCCCCAGGGCAGAGTTGCGTTCATTTCAATATTCAAAAACAAAAGGCCCGGAAGCTAAATCTGTGCATCTCTCGCCTCAAGGCTGCCTATAGATATGGGGGATGAGATGTCCTGCGGCCAACGTCAACTAGCCAAGGATGTTGGCATCTTGGAAGCTGGGTGCGTGGAAATATTGAAAACGCGCGCATTATGATAATTTAATGTGCGTGATTATTGAAAATCGTAATAATATTTTTATGGCGTTCACATTTTGTCTGACGGCCGCACGCGTTGCACGATGAGCGGACAAGTGGATGTTGCATTGTTGTTGTAGTCATCGCTGGTCTTGTTGTTCTTGTTATTGTCGATGTATTTTTCAAAGCTGCTGCCGTTGTCGTTGTCGTTGTCGCATTATTATTGTTATTACAGGCTTTTTTATCAGTGCCAAAGTGCCAATAATTCGAGGCAATTTATTATTTTAGCATTTGTATATCAAAGCCGACCTACAGCGCCATTCGCACGCCCCCACACACACACACACACACACGCATGTAGGTTTGTATATGTATGTAAACGCAGCTGTTGTGCTTCATAGCCACTTACAAATGCAAATCACGTGCGCGCGTAAATAGCAGAGCCAGCAAGAGCAACAACAACAACAATAACAGGAACGGTAACAGTAGGAAAGCAACAGCCGCTTGTTGGCGCCGGTTCGGTGACAGGGAGAGCGACACCTGTGCTATACACTTAGACTAGCTACAGATACAGCTACAGCTACAGCCACACAGAGATTCAGATACAAAGCCTAAGATACAGCCACACAGCATGCGTATTTGTTTATTGAAATTTCGCCAGCTCTATGGTGGGGGCGTTTATGACTTAGAAAAAATCACGCAAAATGTTTGCGCAGCGCAGATAAAATGAGAATTTAAATTTTTATGTGATGAAGGAAGTTATTCAATGAAATTCAAGAGTAACAACAAAGAAAATGCCATTCAAAAGCTTTCACCAAGCAGTCACCAACAACATTGTATTTGTGTGCCTCGGTCTTGGTGTCTGTTTCAGTCTCTCTGTCATTGCTGGAATTAATTTCACAGGTTGGCGCTGTTTCGCCTTCGCCCAGATTCTTTTATCTTTATGTTTATGACAAAATCGTCACAGGATTTCAATTTTTCCATGACGCAAATCGTAGCACGTTCATCGCTGATATGGGATTAGATGCTACTGGCAAATTGAAACATTGCATGACGAGTTGGAGACGGCTGAGTGCGAACTACTTTTGAGTTTGAATATTAGTGATATCATTCTGATAAAAGCAACCAACATTTGTGGCATTCAGTTAATATAAATATATCCACATATATACGGGTACGTCTAACGAAAAAATTGTAGCCCCCGGCGTTGATTTGAATAACGCATATGTATACTTTTAAAACGTTACGTTAAATTATTCAATTAAGACTCGAGCACTTCTTTAAGTCTTTGCAATACTAAGGAGTTTACTCTTCTTATCATTATTTAATTACAGTAACCAAAGCTTATTGCGAATATTTGTATGTATGTATGGGCCACAAGGGGGCGTCGCAACAAGTTTATGTGATTTTTATAGTCGAGTTAGTGCCTTTTTTCGGTAAATTTCTAATCTTCGACAAGGTTTTCTATTTTTAAAAACGAGACTTTATATTATTTGTAGCTGAAGGCCCCCAGTGATCGCCGTGAAGAGCTACAAACGCTAGAAGCTAGATAATTATAAATTCAATTAATTCAATTATTTTTAAGTAAATTGAACTCAGAAAATTGGAAAACAATGTAAAATTCATTAAATTAAAATACACTTGCAAAGTTGTTTCATTAAATACAAGGAATTCTCCTTAGCGCCTTTATTAATATAATATTATAAAATAAAACCCTCCACACAAGCAGCCCGCTCCGACAATGGCGCTTACCATATTTTTTGACAATAACCACAAATTCCGTATGGGAGCCATCATTAATTAAACTAAAGTGAACTGGGAAGGATAAATGGGGTTTCAATAAAATTGACATAATTGGAACAAATACTTATGATACAACCAAGTATGGACCAAATAAATGTGGGTCAAGAAAGTTGAGAAAATACAACCAGAATAAAGAGTTCAATATCGAAACTTAGTAAGAACATTTTGTCTAGTCTTAAAAACTTAGTAGGCTACGAACAGCTACAGTATGGCAAACAGGAAAACGAGAATCGCAGGCAAGGCAAGAGAGACGGTTCAACAACCTCACACATCAAGTTAAAACAAAGCTTTAGGTTTGACTAATTCAAGTCAATGAATCACTTGTTGCATTGCATCTTTAGATGAGGTAAATGCACAAAAACAACAACTCAGGCCATAACAATAACAAACATTTCCCGCAATAAATCACGCAAAGCTCACAGACCAAACAATAAACAAAAGAAGGCAAAAAGAAATGACTAACAAGACGAGAGAAAAAACCAAAAACAAACAGCTGACGGGCAAGCCCGGCAAAAAACACCAAAGACAACAACAAAAGTTACAAATTTCGTCAAAACCAAGAAGAAGAACACATTAAGTAGAGTAGCCGGCCGAAAATTGCGAATTGACCAATCACAATGAAAGCGGCTAAAGTGCAAAGACACCAAAATACAAAAATAAAAGAGAAGAAGAAGGAAGGAAAAAACCAAGACTTCTGGCAAGAACGACTACGATGTGAAGATGATGATGACGATGGTCAACAAGAGTAGCAAGAAAGTGAGCAGGAGGGCTGCTTCGATGTCGTTGCTGCTTGTAAGAACTCTTTGGCTGTTTTTGGCCAAAAGCGGCCGCATGCCGGCAGAAACCAGAACCAGCAAACAGAGCGAGAGAGCGAGCCAAGCAGACAAAAACAATTCGCAAGCACAACGAACAAACAAAAAAAGAAGAACAAGCGACTTCCCCCAACGAATCGACGACTGCGGCTTCAGAATCCCCCAGCCAAGTTGCAGCTTATGCTTGACGTCGGCGCCGACTCCGACGCCGATTTCAGCTTTGACGCCAACGCAGACGCTGACCGCGACGCCGCTGTAATGAAAGCTAAGCGGCGCGTCGACGCAGGGCTTTGCGCAAATTGAATTGAAAGCCGCGCCAATTGCCGCCGCCGAGTCGTCCAGAATCAGCTAACTGAGGCGGACGCGCAGGCGCAAACGGTGCAAGAACTTCATCATCTTCATAATCAGTGCCATTATCATTAACAGCAATTGCTGCTGCTTCTGCGCTGCTGCTGCACTGCTGCCGTTGCGCCACCAGAGAAATTGAGTTCTGCCACTGCTGGTGTGAGATTGGCGGGACACGAGGGTATATAAGAACCTAACCACGGCTGCCCATGGAGCAATACTCGTCTCGGTTACGCGTGCGCCATTGAAGCGCTCCTGAAGTTGAATTCTGGGCCAGTATCCTGCGGCAGGATAAACATTTAACGAACCAAGTGCAGTGCAGAGAAATTATTTTGCCAGTGCCAAATACTGTGAAAGTTTCTTGACAGATATTTCTATAAATATTTCGGAAAATTTCCACGTTATTTCTTGTGTTCGAAAGTGCAACAAAATTCTTAAATTTAATTCCAATTTTAAAGCCTGGTGAGTGATGTTTAATATTTATCAAAGCAACTATGAAAGAGGCTATACTTTTTAACAAACAATTCTGGAATTGAAAATTTATGAAAAAAGGTACAACAAAATATATAATACTTGATCAAATTAAAATGGTTTTAAAGAAATGGGTGAGGAAACGAAATTGGCATACCAAACATATTTAACCACAATAAAATTAACCAAATCAAAGCCAAGTGCGCGCATTTCAAGATTTACTAAAATTAAATAATTTGTATTTAAACTCTCTTTGAAGTCCGTTCCAAAATATTCAAGACAAAGGCCGTTCTCAAGGACGTGCACTCAACATGAAATCAACGCAAATGAAATGAAATGAAATGAAATAAACGATGCCCACGACCTCTTCAGCTCTGCCTGCAAAAGGTTCAGTTATAAGTCCAGTCTGCTCCATTCACCCCCCACCAAGGAACATCTATCGTCCTTTATGCTATTTTAAAACCTTCGTCAACTGTTCAAAAAACAAAAAAAAAAAACAATTTTTAAAAGCAGAGGAATTCACTGAAAGGACTGCTCCCACAACTCAATCAAAACATGCTACACACAGTGGAAACCTCAAACCAAAGCAAAGCCATTAAACTACAACACTTTAATAGACTTATATTGTGAAACGGACTAAAAGAACTCATGCCGAATTTAGAATCAGAATTCAAAGCGAGCCGAAACAAATCGACGAACAAAAAAAGCGCACTCATAAAAAATTGAAGGTCCTTTGCCGCCCCCGTGGCATGCAACACAATGTAAAGTTTAATTGACACCATTGTTCAGCAACACTTTTTGCTCCATTTAACAGCACATTCAGATTTCGCATTCGGCTAGTATTCCCCGTCTCTGGCCTGCCTAGATTGCGCCGCGTTGACAGGCAAAAAGATAACGACAACTGTTGTCGTTGGCTATGGCTATTGCTATGGCTATATACAGACCAATACCCCAATACTTCAACACTCAAACCAGCTCACGTTGGGGCGGCTTGTCAGTGGCAAGTCCATCAGTCACTTAGCCATTTTATGCGCGCGACACTCACTCAATTTTTAACAGGGCATCAGTCGCTGGACTCGGACAACAATTCCGAGCACGTCGTTCAAATTATTATTATGCGAAAATCGCAAAAGGATCTGTAAGCAAGCCAAGTCAATCCAACTAAGAGCTCTGAATTGAACAGCGGCGGCCTGCCATGTGAATTCGATTTCTCGATCGTTACAATTTTCAGGCAGGCTAACTGACTGTCTGTCTGTGCGACCGCTCGACTGCTTGCTCGCCTTCCTGCCTGCCTTCCTGCCTGCCTGCCAGCCACTTCAGCAGACAATCAAGAAATTTAAATTTGATTCGTTGTGCAAGCTGGCCAACACAAACAACAACAAGAGCGCGAGCTGCACTTAAGTGTCAAACGAAAGAAAAAATACTTCTTCATTCGAAGGACTCATGCCAGCGCAAAAACTTTGGCGTGTAGTGCTTGTAATTCTCGTTTTTCGCGCCATTTTCTCCTTCTCCCTTTTTTATTTACGTCTTTTTTGTTATTTTGTCAATTTGTTTGGCATTCTGCTTTAGTTTTCAGCGATTTTCATAAATTAAATTGTTTGTCACAGGACAACATTGACAGCAAAAATAAAAAAGTTGCATCTTGCGTCTTGGCCAACTCCAACAACCATCCCCCCACCATCCCCACCCTCACTGGACACTTTTGATGTTGACGTGTGCTTTGTCAGTTGACGTTTGTCATTTGCGCCGATTTATGTACCCAGCCTGCTGATGAGTTCCTATAAATCAGTCGTGGCCTTCGCTGGCGCCGCTGGCGCTCGTGCATTCGCCCCACTCTCACTCCATAAGGGATGTCCTTTTATGTTTCTTGTTTTTTATGGGTATTTTTGGCAAGGATTGCCAAAAGTATTAAAACTAGCTTAGTCAAAAAAAAAAGGAACAGACACTTCTTATGATTAGAATGACGAGAATAGTCAGTATCTTGGTCCTATTTGGTAAATAGATTACGCAATTCAATATGTTTTTTCACCAAATAATCGAAAATTGACAATAAAGCCGTCGATCTATCTTTTCAAAACGATTTAACGATCTCTAAATAATTCAGTTTCCATCATATTGGTTGTCTGGTAATTTTGATTACACCTTACATTGTTCTTTAGAGGCAATTCATTCAACGTTTTATTAAATATAATAATTCTTATTAGTTGGGATTCAGAAAGAGTACTGACTAAACTGAACAGGAACCATTTCTGGTAATATGTATATGGATACTTCTTTCAAAAAAAGAATTTTTAATTTGTATCTCTTGTGATTCTAATTTTTGTTAATATTTTATACAGCAATACCATATTATATCATCGATTTTGAAATTTTTAAATATGAATAACTAAAAATAATAATATTTGGAAGGTTCCTCATTATGTTTGAAATACATTTTTGTATTTGGAAATGTAAGTTGTGCTCATTCTGCTAATTACAATTTCATTTCAATAAAATTCTATCGCAAGGGTGTGAAATCTTCGGTGCTTTAGTTAGCAAAGCTCCCTTTTATGCTTATTTTTTTTTTTTGCTTTTGCCTCTGGCGCACTTGAAGCGATTAGTGTACGAAGGTGGCATCGTCCTTCTCGTCGACATCGTGTGAAGGATTCTCAGCGCTGATTTATACGCTTCATCTGTTTAATTTGCGTTTTGGGGCGGCAATTTTCCCCAACGACTGCGCCTTAGCTTTTTGAGGCATAATTAATTTGATAAGCGTCGGCCACCATTGAGGGAATTGAGGTTTATTAATATGATGTGATATGCTTGTCTTTGTTGTTGTTTTTGTTTTTGTTGGGCAGAATATTTACACTGCTACCCAACTGAGCTGAACTTTGGCTTTGATTATAAATGCTATAAACTTGAATTATTGAATACTAAGCAGACGCAACATATGCAAATTTTAATAGTCACTACCATAAGAAGTTCACACGCACAAATTATTACACTTTCTTTTGCAGAGCTGCTCATTTACATAGATAACTATCAAACTACAAACGCAATGCAAATTATGTGCCAAAACACTTATGCATACAAAAAAAAGTCAAAACAAAAGAAAGCCACAAAAAGAACCAAAATCTGAGCAACGAATGCGTGGACACACGCCCACAAAATAAAGTGTAACGAAAGAAATGTGAGTAAATGGTAAATTGTTAATTTAAATTCCACACATTGGCTCAGCAGCAATAACAATAGCGATAACAACAACAATAGCAACCATAAACCAAGGCTCACATCTGCGCCAATTTTTCTGGCTCTTCGCACATTTGGAACGCAACCAAAAAAGTAAAATAAAAAGCATTTAATTTTAATAATATTTGCACACCCAAAAAATGTGCACAACACAGGGAGGAAAAAGAACAAAAAGTGAAATTATGTCTTTTTGGCCATTACGCATTTTGATGGCTATCTACGTGTACATGAGCCGGGCCGAGTGGCTTCAGTTCAACGCTGCCTCATACCCACTTGTCACTTGTCTGACCGAAAAATTATGTTAATTTTATGTGTCAATTATCTGCCAATAAGCAGCAGGCACAGGCAGGGCGCCTCATTCAGTGTCAGTTGGGATAGCACACAAAGAGGCAGAGCAGAGTCAGAGTACGAGTACGCGGTGGGTGCGGGCCCCCGCCGCTTTATTTTTCGTTGTGGGTTACTAGGCCTTTGCGCTCAGCACAGCTCATGTGTAAACAAGGCAAGTGGTTTGTCCAGATGACCACTCGGCCTTTGTTGCTGGCCCATGTTTATTTGCATTTGATTCTTATGCAAATTAATTGAGTTTTTGGCTTTGCGTTTTCTTTTATGCGTGCTTAGACAGCGACGTATAAAATGTATTTAGATAAACACATAAGGGCAAACCTTATTGAGCTCATCCATATACTCGCACATCTTTGTTGGGCAATCGCAGTAAAGTAATGCTTTTCCAGAAACAAGTCGTACCACTTTTAATGAATAACAATTTGATGAAATAATTTAATGTTTAAGGTTTAAATTAAACACTCTTTACTGGATGCACAGAAAAGTTTCGCAATCCATACGGCCTATTGCAAATAGGTGCGAACTATACAGTACGCAGTCTACTCACTGCAAGATTTTGCCTACTTTAGCTGCAAACCATCTCTGGGAGAGCAAAAAAGGAAACAAACATAAATAAATTTAAATTTCCAAATTCAGTCTTTGACTTATATATGTATTAGTTTTTCCTTATGTAATAACAATTTAATATTTTACACTTTCTTATTCTCTAAATATTGTACTTACTGTAATTTTACATGTTTTATCTATCTTCTTGATAGTGTCAAGTGTTTTTTTTTTTTGTGTATTTAAAGCCTTTCTTTTATCATGCAGTGAGAACCCACCCTTAACTCCTGTCGCCCCTATTTCCATTTCCCTATGTTATTTTCTGATCTCTTGTTCATTTTTGTGAACACCTATATTAATATAAAGATGTGAGGGGCTAATGTACATTCTACATTAATATGAATTGTTTAGTATTTTGTCTTTTCATACAACTATGTATATGTCGAGCTACGATAATGTGACAAAAGGTACTGTGGTTAGACGAATTAATTGTATGAGGAATGTCACGCGAACAAAGTTCCAAATTTGATTGTGTATATAATGGAAGGATGTGGATTATCCATTTCTCCTTTAACATATATTTCCTCTCTGCTCATATTGTTCTTGATGCTGCTTCAGCTTCCATCGATTTTAAAGTTTCATTTGAGGCACTCCGCCTCCGTTGTTTACTGTGAAGCTTTGCATTTATTTTAACAAATATTTGAAAATAAAACCCGCATCTAAGTATGTACTTAATCAAACTTAAATTCGATTTTATAAATATTTCATTATGTTAAGTACAATAGACAAAAATATATAAATATTTATTTTTTACTATTTTTCGAAAATCTGTCAAAAACTTTCAATTTGAACCGTTATCATGGGAAATTGTATTCAATGTAATAAAAATGAACGAAAATAATTTGTGGGTAGAGGTTTTTTTTTAGTAGAGTTCGTTCACGCCAATAAAATGGCAGGCAATTAAAATTCCTAAATCGAGACACCTCTTCAGAATTCGCCCTAACAAATGCAAAATAATTTTTTATAGGACTACTATAAAAGCTTCGGCTACGAGTATAAATACTATAGTCTGCATAACAAGGCCAAGTATATGCCAATCAATCAAAAATTAATGGCATTTCGTATTGTCACCAATTTGAACCGGTTTAAATAGCACACTGGTACTTAACTCTGGCGAAACATACACGTATATAGTAATGTGAAAGTCTTTCTTTCTATAGATTATCTAAGCTGAAAAAAAAGGTTCAAAAATACTTGATTTTGACCTCAACTCACAGAGAAGCAGAGAATAATTGGATAGATCGCGTAACCGCAAATTGACTTTTAGTTGCATGCCACGTTTTAGCTGCAAAGTTGCATGAGTAAAAATGTAACGAAGCGTAAAGCAAACAAATTGCCGCACAATTTCATCGCACAAATAAGTCAGCTAGCATTTCAGTCAGTCAGTCAGTCATTGTACAAACAAACAAACAAATAAACAGCAGGAATGGCAAACAACAACATAAACAAAACAGCAACAATTACAAGTACAACAAAAAATGAATGAAAGCATAAGTCTGCCAACATTGCATGGCTTATTGCTTTAGCCTCGCCTACCCGCGTAAAACAAATAAAATTAGTAAATTATACAATTAAGCTTCAACTTGAACTTTAATGGCGAACGGCGGACGAATGATGTAATCAATTGCTAGAGCACTTATCGCTATCAAAAAACAATTTCAAATAGCCCGTGGCACTCATCTCTAAAGGTACATAAGAATCTGTATCTGTAGCACTTACTAATGCGTTTTGAAAGCGACGAGTCGATCTAATTGAAAGTCATGTTCTTCATGGTACTGGCTGACTGACCAAATGTGTTAATACCATTTGCCACATAATTTTTATGCGGCTTAGGCTGCCACACACATCCATGACTCGGCATTATGGCGCTGCTTCTGTGGCTATTGTCCGCACGCCCAAACTTATTATTTACACTTCATTATATTTATGTAGATACTGTTATGTATGTATATGATGGGTGAAATTTCGAATTGTTACATCGAAGTCAGGCCAGTCACATGGGGTTCATTGTTTTCTCGATTTATACGTAATGTCTTTTAACCCATTTGGCAAAATATATTCAGTGAGCTTGATGCTGTAGGCACTTTATTTTACTTTATAAATGTTCAAAAAATATGTGTTGTTAACTAACCCCTGTGTTGCAAATAGTTTAAACATTTAGTTAGTAAACGTCTTTATCACAAATAATTATAAATATACATATGTACATAAATCTTGGTACACAAAGAGTTCAATATCAGTATTTTAGCCTAGAAACCCACAGGTGTCAATTTACTTATGTATTTGATGCAATTATTATTACATTAAGCATATTTGAACAGAGTTTAGTTTCTTTAAATTTATTTATATTTGACCAACAAAAATGCGTTAAATTTTATATTTTTATATCCAACATTTTCATATCAGCCTTCTACTAATTTGAGACTTTCATTCAATTCACTGGTGTGAGCCCCTTGCTTTGGGTTTTTGTTTCTACTACTTTATCGAATGCTAGTCTCTGATTATCTTCTCTCATTTTCAAGGCGAATTTAATGAAAATCCACAGCTAGACTGCCAATTGACTACTTAAAGCACAAGAAACCTCGACCTATCTATCTGCCTATGTCATTCGTTTGTTCTATTTCAATTTCCATTCCCAGTGCCGTTTCACAAAAGCACAAAAGTGGCAAGCGAATTACCATAAAATTTACATAAGAGCTTCCGTGTAAAATTTATTTAAAACAAATAAAAAGCAAACTACGTGAAATCCTGGCCACTACATCTTGCTCAGATCAACAACAGCAACAGCTACGACGGCGACTATGGCACATGGCGGAAGCCAAGAGGTTGTCAGGCATGGCCATAAACATAAACTACCGGCACATGTACAGCCACAGCCACAACAGCAACAGCAACAACAACAACAAGGAACACAATTGGCAACAGGTGTAGGCCGAGCTGTTGGCCAAGCTGTGTGCGTAGAAAAGGTTGGCCCTTATCTAATAACAGCGCACAGCTATTGGCAAGCGTCCGACTTTGACAGTACAAAGGCGGTCCAGAATGATGGGCAGAAACAGCTTTGAACTTCCTGCTTGTGCCCCAACTGCTGCTTGCTTCTCCGGTTCCTACCGCTCTTGCTGCAAGTGTGAAGCGCTTCTGTCTGGATTACGGCTGGACGCGGCCCTTTTTAGTTTTCATTTTTTTGGCTGCGGCTTAACTTGTTTGTGCAACAAAATCGTCGTGTACATATTTGACAATTTTCGGCCTACAACAGTCGGAAGCGGTCGTCGTTGTTGTCATTGTAGTTGTTGTTTTTGTCTTTGTAGTTGATGTTCACGAGGACCCCATAGCTGTTGCTCAAGCCGTGGCTTTCTGTCTCCCTGTCAATTGTTTTGTGGGGCATTACGTGCAGCATCCTTTTCGCCATGTGGCCTTTCATTGGTCAAATTTACAGTTTTTCACAGTTGAGTCGTTCGGGGAAATCTACGAGATTGTAGCGCTAGATTGACACTAAAGAGACAGCAAGTATTGGACACGTTTTATATTGGCCGGCCGAAACATTTGTGTGCCTCAGAAAAATTTCTCCGGGGCATATCAGCAGTGGGCTCAGTACAATTCCATTCCATTCCATTCAGCTTAGTACTGCTTAGGTGGAAGCGAAAAATTAGTTAACCAAAGAGCTCGAACAAGTTTCTATGCAAGTCAGCACAGTACGACTACGAGTATGTGCGGGTTTTATGGGTCGTGGTGCAACTGCTGTCCAAAACTGAGAAAATTAAGTAATTATGCACTTGACTTGCTGCTTTTGCAATTGCCTGGCACAGCTCAGTACGTAATGGAGCGAAGTTCTGGGCCAAATATGTGGCCATTGAATGCATTCATCTGGGCATCGGCAGCCATTTAAGCCGTTTTGCCAAACACAATGCGCACGCACACATGACGAGCTAATGGAGGATGAAGACATGGAGGTATACACTCTCCTGCACATGCAAATTTTTGCCCAACATGGTAGCCACACATACCATAGCCAGACCATAGGCATCCTACCACAACCCACCACTCATAAAAAGCAAAGGCCAACATGCGGCATTGACTGAGTGAATATTGGCAATTGGCATCATGTACATACGACTGCGAGTGAGTATTTTGCAGTCATGCTAACGTTTGTCTTTAACCAAATTATAGCTACGTATGGCCATCCTCGATATGGTATAGGCTACGGCTTTGGCTTTGGCCAGGAAATGGCATTGTGAAATGTGCCAAAAACTCTCTGACGACGCTCTGACTGAGCCACAGAGTCTGCTGCTTGGAGCAACCATTGTCAGCCGACAGTTGATGCAGTTAGTTGACTTATATTGACTGCCATCCAACCAGCCAGTTAGACAGTCAAATAGCCAGCCGGTTGCCTCCTCGTCAGCTGCATTCCCTCTCTCTAGACATCCCTCTCTCCGTTACAGTTTCGTTCGCCCAGCCTCTGTACATATTTCTCCTCAACTCGATATCGATATACGAGTAAGGCATTACCTGCTAAACTGTTTGGCAGCATCACAGGTAGCATGTCAAACAGTTTTGCAATTGTTTCGAAATTGTCTCTCGTGCAAATGCAATTTTCTTCAATTTCATTTGGGCGGACATTGTATTCTACAGCCGGCAACAGCAACGACGGCCTGGGCTTTGGGATCGAAGAGCTTTCAGCTCTGAGATGTGCAATAGTTGGCAGCTGGCAGCGCTTGGGTCAGTTGCTGAGGCGTGGCTCTGACTGTAGCTGGCTTCATCGTCGTTGCCCTAAAAGGACTATAATCTATGGCATCGAAAGAGTGGCAGATTTGTTTTGCGAAATGTAAGCATGACATTTAAGTTATTTGCTTCTCAGCCTTGCTACTTTTTCCACTCGTGCATTGTCATGTGACAAGTGGGTCGCACGAGGCCGGGGAATACAAGTATGTAGTCGAAATTGGCGTTAGTTAGAATAGATAATGGGCCATTTATGTAAGTGCGTTTATATTGATGCCATTTGACATGAGTCAGCATTGTTTTATTTTCACATTTTCATATTTGTTTTTGTCACAACAACTTCATTACATTTCGTAATTTCCGAAAGAGCGCACCAATGGAATACTTCTGTGACTTTTTCTATTAAATATGTTTGAAAAACAAATAAATTTTTGATAGAAGTTTTGATAAAAGAGCACTATGGTAATAAATATTAAATATTGATCAATTAAAAGAATTGATCAAAGAATAAGGACTATAGAAAAAGGATCGACAATTTTAGCATTTCAAATCCAAAACATTCTAAGCACGCATGTTTGTATCTACGCACTAGTAATGAATGGACTAAAAGTTCATTTAAAGTATAGTCCTATTAAAGTATAGAGCCACACATGTAAGAACCTCACTTTCTCCGATCGTTTTAGAGGGAATTTAATTATAAATTAGGAATTTAAATATAAAATAGCGTGGAAATATCCATACAAGTATCACCTTCATATACTCGTATAGTATATTAAAAGCTCAAAGTTTTCTATACCGGAAATTGTTTGTTTAAATTTCTTGTTTAAAATAAGACAAGCTGGCTATACTTGAAAATAAATTCCATATGCTTTGCCCACTTCATAAGCTCAGGTTGTGAATTAAATTTTTGTTTGTCGATAGGTGGAGGAAATTGTGTCATTGTCGGTTTCAAACTCGACAATTTTGTTACACAAAGCCTATGCCCATTCTACTATAACTAACACATAGCAGACGAGATGAAAAAGAAAAGTAGAATTAAACTGAACCAGACTCAGCCCCAAATTCCAGGAAAGCCCATGACGTGGACAATGGCCTCAGTGATAACATAATAAAACACACATAACTGCCGCACAAACAGCATCCCACAGATGCCACAAATTCCAATGCATACACACACACACACACACACACATATGCTCTCCCATATTTACCCACACACCCTCACATACATATATAAATACAGCGACACAGTCACGCGTTCTGAAAAATTTTATTAAAATATATGGCAGACAGGCATAAAAAATAAAGTTGAGAATGAAAGAAACTCATATAAAAGAAATCAATGCAAAACTAAGGGACAGGAAGCGAGGGAGGGACTTAAAACCCTTTAAATCGCTTAAGAATATGCAACTGTATGCCATAAAATTGCGGTTTCATTACAAAAGCCGCACATGCCGCAAAGCATTTATAGTCGTGGGACAGCATGTGAGAGACTACAGATTTATATGGGTGAACTGTTACTCGTCCTCCCACTCTGTGCAAAGGTCCTCATGCTGCAACTAACCCTCAAAAAAATGTATAAAAAACGCACGACCAGTGCCCCAACAAAAGAAAGTCAAAACCAAAGCAGCGCTTGGGTGAGCGTTAAAGCGTTCCCTCTAGTGTTGCAATAGAAAAGTTGTAGAGTCGCAGCTGCTGCACCCACTTTCTCAATACATTTCATGGCCCGTTATTTAAAGTTAACGATGTGTAAATAGTTGAGAGCTTAAAATGCAAAACCGCAAGTGAAAACCGCAATTATGACAACAGAAACAACAGGAACAAAAGCTGCTACAATGCGTTCGCAACCCCCCGTCTGCTCCTGCTTGCCCACACATGCAGCATGTCTAACAAATTGCAATTACTATACTTGTGCATCCTTTAGTGAGCGAGACTCAAAAAGTGAACTGCCTCACAGCTATGATTTGTCCTGCACGAGCGATGGACGCAAATTGCGATGTCGACGTCTTCGTCCTCGTTTATTGCACAAATGAGCCACATTGTAAGCAAAGTGGTGCGCCACAGCAGCAGCAACTAACCATAGAGTGGACAGGACGTCTGGTCTAGGCCGGAGCTAATGCTAGGGCTCGGTGCAAAGCTGCCGCTGAACAGACCGATGGCCACATGCACACAATTACCGCAACGACGACAATTACCCGGCAGCAATTTTCTTGAATTAACACCCAGTTGCCACACACAAACACAAACACTCACACACACACAAGCGCGCTCATGTCCATACATACAAGTATATACACTTGCAACTTTTATAACTTCTTCCGAAGCTGCCTGGCACATCAACAACAACTATGCCAGACAGGGCAGCTGCAGGAGCAATAACAAAAAATACATAAATTTATTATTGTTGGCGGCGTCATTTTCTTGATCAACGTTGCAACGATAACTACACAACAACAACAATAACAACGAGAACTGCATGCTCAACCATAACAATAGCAACAACATTCCTGATGATGGCGACCTTGAGTCGCACTACGTGTTGGCCCTTAAGCGTTTTTTTTTCCCCCTTCTACTGCAAGGTGCGCGCTTCGTCACCAGACAAAAGTCCCAGCTGAAGCAATAACAACAACCACAAGATCTTCTTGGTCAACTCTTAAAGCCAATAAATTAACAAATGGATGCACAAAGCAACTTCAGCGCTTCGTCTTATTGTCTTGCCGTCTTGGTTAGTTCCTTGGCCATCTCGAATGCTGTGCCAATGCCCGAAAGCGCATAATTACGGTCTATTTTAACAGCAAGTCTCCCTCATAAATGGATTACTTAGCTTACACAGCGTTGCCACCAGGTGTCGAAACCGCAAATTGAATTTAATGTACGCATCAATCTTTAATGTAGACAACAAAAATGTCCATTTAAAATGTGAAAAGGCGCTGGCAACTCTATATTCCACCAAGCCTTCAATAGAGATGGGCAACTGCAATCATTTCTGTCACGCTAATCATGCTCTAGAAACAAAACATTATTAACATATTAAAAAATTATGTATATTAAAATACTATTAGATAGCGGTTTGTTTTTTTTAAAAGGGTGCTACAAAATTTAATTCAGCATCATACTTTACTGATTTATATGAGCATATCAATTCTTGACCACTACTGAAGCTTAAACTACTGAAGCTTAAACTTCCCGTAACTAGCTAACTTCTTATTTCGAATCATCATTTAAAGTGTAAAATACTATTCAAAAGCATGTACATTCAGAATTGATAGAAACACGCTTATTTACGCAGACCATTTCCACTGCTTTTAGCATCCATCTACAGTTTAAGGAATTATGAGATTCGCATATAGAATAGTTTTAAGTTCTTTTATAGCATGCTGCCAAACGATGCAACGCTAATGGCCTTGCACTCTACGCACCAAGGGCCAAATGAGTCTTATCGGACAAGGGAAGAGCGCGAGGGGCGTCGCCCAGCCATAAGCTTGAACGCCCCTTGAATGCCGATGCCAAGGCGTGATTTAGTGAGCTTTGTAGACGGTCGACACTGATTTATGCTTAATGACTAGGCTTTAATTGTTTCGGCCGCAAAGGCAGCAACAACAAAGACAACAATATGCCTAGAATCAAATGAAATACATATGCAAATAGACATTTTCAAATAAATGCCGCATATAAACAAAACTAAATTGCTTGAAATAAAACTTGGCCAACTTTAAGCCAGACCAGCATGATACACACTCACACACATACTACTTACTCCCATACATGCACGTACAAACATATATTCAGTGGCTGGTTGGAGTGGAACAGAGCCAAAGGGGCAGCGAGCAATCACATCAAGTGAGCAAAACAGATTTGTCACATGACCACAACAGCCAGTAAATCAGCATAAAAGGCAAGTGCAAGTCAAAACATTTCAGAAATTATGACCCTGTGCCGATGCAGGGCAGGAATGGCAGAAAGGGCACAAAGGCAGGGCAAGCCGCAGAAAAAGGGCACAGAGCGCACAGAGAGTAACCCTCAAGCGATAATTGCCCGCAAAGCAGCGCACTGTGGAGGCACCATAACAAAATCAAAGAACATTATCCCTGTTATTTCGAAAAAAGTGGACTGATTTGGAACGTATTTTAAAAGCGTCAAAGAAGAAGTAACAGTAACTTAAAAGCTACTCCAAAAAAGTAATTTCTAATTAATGATAATAACAAATACTATATTTTACATCAAAAAAGCAATATTTAGCCAATATCGAATTAATCGTAAAGAGGAACAAGTAAATGCACAAAAAACCTGGGTAAGGTAGAGGAAGAGATTGTTCTAGCAAAAAAAGTTTTGTTTTTATTATCAAATATTATTGTTATTGGAATATTTTTCATATTATTTTGGTAAGCATAGTATTTAGAAACTTCAGCATTTTTGAAGCATAGTATTTAGAAACTTCAGCATTTTAGCTTAACATTTAAAAAAAGAAGTATTCCTGTTACTTTATCCCACTATGCCAAAGAGACAACGAGGCTTTACTAGCCAGACGTGCCATGAAACAAAATTCGGCAAGAAAGAAATGTATTTCGGTTTCTACCAGTGCAATGAGTGGGAAGAAGTGGCGGGGCCCTGAAAATTCGTAGACTGCAGTAAGTCGACGGCATGCAGAATTTCATAAATGCAATAATTGCCGCATTCATATGTGCACTCATACATGCATTCATACACAAAAGATGCAAATCAGGCGGACAGGGAGCCGCACGGACAGACGATGGGTCGGCCACTCGAATGGAGGGCAAGAAGACGGGTCACTCTGTTGGACTGAGCAGGGCGGCTCAGCTACGTTGCGAGCATAAATAAGTTGTCTGTTGGCCTCTGTTTCAGTTGCTTGCTTGCACAATCCACCACCGGACTCCGGTTCTGGCCACTAGCCCACTGGGCGCACACTCTAACGAGGCCATATTCATTACAGTGCGGCCACTTGCATTGGCCGTTGTTGTTGTTGCCACTGGCTTGCTGTTGCTGTTGCTCTTGCCGTTGCCGTTGCCGTTGCAGTTCTTTTGCTCAACTTGAGGAAGCATTGCATTGTATGCTGCCAGCATTGTCGTACGTCATCAAAAGTGTAGTAGCATGGAGTCATTGCACAGTTGAGGCATGAGAGCATAACAAACAGCTTGTTGTTGCTGCTCCTACTGCTACTGCTGCTGCTGCAGCAGCTACTGTTGATGACGCTGTTGTTGCTGTTGTTACCATAGCTGCTGGTTGCACTTTGCATGCAGGCCGATGAGCAGACAGCGGGCTAGCCACGGACACTTCCGTTCGGTCATTGTTTTTGACTTTTTTCGGTGTTATAACTCATGTTGACTTGATGATATTGTTGTTGTTGCTGTTGCCGCTACTGTTGCTGTTGCTGAGTTGGTTGCTGCACTTGTCTGTACATTCTGTCGACCTCACTGTGTTGTTGCATAAACAAATTCATCAGAATCTTTAAATTAAAGCAAGACTTTAGCGTCAACATATTTACTTAATATTTTCAAGTATGTAGATATGTGTTTTTAAAATCTCCATTGTTATGTCCTTATTTATGCCTGGCTAGATTGATGATTTTTAAATAAAACTTACGCAAAGCTCAAAAATAATTGCTCCGAGAATTTATTTTTATCAAAATTGTTACATTGTTGTGAAATATTTTAGTTTATTGTGTGCTTAAAATATTTGAATTAATTTTTACACACAATACACATTTTAATTCATTGAATTTGTGTAAAAATGCTGACAAGCTTCCAAAATGTTAAAAATCATAATGGAATGCGAAATATGTGCAGGAATTTTTATATATTAACGTTCTACTCTTTAAAAAACATTCAAAATTTCATAAGTTTCGCTATTCGGAAATCATTTATGTTATAAAACAAGAGAGAACGCTACAGTCGAGCAAGCCCGACAGTGTAATGTTTTTGCCCTGTACCCAGGTAAACTTCGACACTGAGGTATACGCGCCTCTAGCACAAGCAAAAGGAAGAAGAAGAGCAAACTCGATGCTGCAGATTGTTGGGGTTGGATTACTGAATAGAATTTGTTTCGCTAATAACTTTTCTTATTGACCGAATAATTATATATAAATTATGAGTGCAAAGTTTGGTTTAGGTAGCATTTGACGTGTGGACGCTATTGACGAAATTCTGTAGCGGGGGAAGGGGGGGAAAATTAAAAAAAAATAATAAACTCGTCCTTTCTCGGACATAGGAGAATCTGGATACCCACTTTGCTTGTTCCAGCTTTTATAGAGTCTGAGATCGATTTCTCTCGTCATGCTGATTCAGAATATATATACTTTATATAAATATATATATATGATTCCTTCTGCATGTTACATACTTTGCACAAAAATAATATACCCTTTTTACCCTACGGGTATAGGGTATATATATAAATTTCAGAAAAAGAACTAGAATCCTCAAAACATAACAAATTGTTTTCATTAAATAGAGATAAGTTGCTGAATTAAAACACGAGCTAAACACATATAAGTTGAAAGGAAATAAAATATCCAATAGTTTGCTATTCTAAATCTTTAAGCAGATTATTTTCCCATACGCATGATTTAAAATTCAATTGTGTGTGTGTGTGTGAGTTTTTTGTTTTCAAGCGTTTAGCAACCGAAAATTTGACGCTACTTACAACTAGTCCCGGCCATGTATGCCCGCCCCGCTGTGAGTGCAAGTGACAAGGCGTGTCATTTGCTTCTCATACCCCACAATAGCTGGAATACTCAGACAAGCGTTTATGTTCATTCACACATACACACACGCATACATGTGTGTAGTTAGTGTTCATGCTACTTAAACTTTAGCAAAATGTTCTGTCATTTTGACAGCTAGTTTGCTTTTGTACACATAAGACAAAAAAGCACACATCACCACCAAGGAACGTGAGTGGGCATGTTGAGAAATCGTTGGAAATGTGAAAACGAAGCATACATTCGGGCATAGCTGCCATGAGATGAAAGCACATACTTGAGGAATAATACGCACACACACACAGTGTGGGTAACTGACTCACGCGCACGCATACTAGAGAAAAACGCATATCAAATGCAGTTAACCAGCTTGTTGACATGTTCACACACAATTTACTAGTACACACACACAAGCACGCATTTGCACACACACACATACACACCCAAACATACACAAATATGCTGGAAACTTTGTGTTTTTGTTAAAAAATTTGATTTGGCAACTCTGACAATTTGGTTGGCAACGGGCCACGTTGCGTATACATGACAAAGAAGATTTTTCATTTATTACATTGTTGTTTCAACAAAAATTGCTCGCGTCAGCTGTGCAGGACACACCTCCGGCCAGGTGGCAGTGAGATGACCCCAATATAAATATATTGTAACATATCACTACAAAAGGAACAACAACAGTTGCATTTTTTCAATGTTGCCAGCCATAACTTATGGCCCACAAGCCACACAATTAGAGAAGAGCTCGTGAGCTTCTAGCAAATCAAGGTGTTGACTTAAAGGTACTCGAAATACGAGTATGAGTGTAAGCATTTATCCAGACAAGGCGGTAGCAATGCGACAAGCAGATACTGAAACATTTCTTTTAAAATTGTATGTACTATAAGAAAATGCGTTTATAAATATTTTTAAATTATTTTTATTTATGTTAGTTTGGCATGTAATATGCGTTTATATTATTATCAACAGAAAACATAAATTTTTAAGTGTAGAATTGATATTTTCTGTTGATAATAACATGTCATACTATTATTTATATTTATTAACGAATTTTTTCTTGTATTATAACATACTGCATTTATTGATACACTTGGTTGCAGCAGCATTTATTAGTAATAAAAATAATGCAGTAATAATATAAATGTATCCACCTACTTGTATTACATACATAGCTTTACCTGCGATAGAGTCTGAAAATTTATTTAAAATTTTGGTATGAGTTTCTCATTGCAAAAATCATCTGTTTCCAATTTTATATTAATGTCTAGTTTATTCTTTAAAATCCATCAAGAATTTAAAACTCACGATCCTGCCAGACACCATTCCACCGCCCATTTCCGTTCTTGTTCGTGCTGCAAAGGATTGCAATCGGTACGTGCGTTTGCAACAAATTGCAGCATAAACACGCAAACAAGCGCACTCACTCACACATTTGCACGCAGTCGCTTGAAAAATGCATACGAGTATGTACACAAAAACACATATAGCCTGTATCTGTGTTTGTGCATTGGAGTGCGTGTCCGTCTGTCTCATGCAAAAGTAAACGATTTTTAAATGCAATTTCACAAATGACCAACAACGACGACGAGTCCACGTCTCGAGTAACCACAATGCAAAATTGTCCACCACCACCTACCCCACATTACTCCACCGTGTTCCACTACTTGTATAACGCACAGCAACCACTCAACTTGACAGCACACCTGCCCAATTGTAGTGAGCTTCAATTTTCCACTGCACTCAGCTGCCCATTGAGTATAAAGTTGTCAAAAATTATACGAGGAAATCAAATTTTAATGCGCAACCATCGTTTGGCTCGGCTCCTTTCCTATCTACATTTTTAAATGCATTTATGATTCGCTTGAGCTACCTAAGCTATCTTTAGCTCCTTCTGTCTGGCTTATGAAATTGAGTATAAAATATTTATTCAAAAGAAAAAAAGCAGTCGCACTGCTGACCCCAAATGGAACCTTTTCTGTCTACCTCTTTCCCAGTCATTCGTACTTCCATGCTTTTACCTAAAATTGCACACAGCTACGTAAAACACACAAACAACTTGACCATCTGCAGACACGCCCACATATGTAGGAGAGGTCGGCCCCAGTGCATTCCACATACATAACAGACAAAATACTTTGCCTCACTTGCATTCTTTTGCGGCTTGCAGGCGAAAAGGTGTGTATGCGGGAAACTCTCGATGTGGTCAGTAAAAACAAAAGAAATGGACATATAGCTACACTAACTTCTATCATTTTATTAGAAGAGCTTTATATTGACTTTTCAAACCAATACATGGGTAAATGAAAGCCTGAAAACAATGCAACAAAAATCTCAGTTACCTAACCTCCTTTATTGAAAAATATCAGTAGTCCTTTAATTCCCCAGATACTGTCAGTAGTTTTTAATATTTACAAAACGACAAATTTTGTTCTCTTCTATTTAGAATTTCAACATTTTGGCATTTATGAGGGCAGCGTATTATTTCTTTGCTTGTACTTTTCTCACATGTGTGCTTCAGTGCAGAGTATCGTCCCTTTCGGGAAAGGCCATTTGCCCATCCTAGTTGGATTTTTTCAAACTATTCTTACTCTTCACTTTTGAATGGCAAGAAAATCTCAACATTTATGTAGCTGTGATTATGGAACTGTGCATACTTCTGCGTTCTGACATGCACACATTGTCAAAATATTCAAGCATACATATGTAGATGCCAACACACATACCCTAGTATACAATGTGTGTGCAAATGTATGTAATTCTGTTCATAGCCGAAGCTCTGCGCATTTTTGCACATTGACAGTGTCTTTCTTTTTGGCAGTCGGCAAGCCAGCCAACCAAAAGCATGCCAACATTTCCTTCTATTGCCAAACAATGCAATAAACGTAATTACAAACCAAATGTGTGTGTGTGTGTGTGTATGGAGGCGTGTGTGCCTGGGTTTGCTCTTAGATTGTTAGAGCGAACACGCATTGGAATTTATCAATATTTTCTGAAATCCCAAAACAGCAACAGTCAACTGCAACTGGCTTAGTCTGCTCCCACTTCTTCAATCGGTCTGTTTTTGCTTCGACATACACGTACACAAAAGTACGAGTATGTATGTATGTATGACTTGCGCCTATTTCCCAGCAGCACCGTTGTGATAATTTACACTACAAAGATTCGAAGTACAAGTGTATTTGTGCTTTTTCCAAAGCTTAAGCCAGATTAAGATTAAAACAGAACTACCATCTTTTGATAAGAATAACCATTGAATTCCTTAATCTCTAAGAATTTTGATCGGACTCATTAACAGCTTTCTAATTTAATTAAGCAACTTTATATTTCGTTATAATTCCACTGCAACTAGTATGAGCTTATAAAACTAGGATCTGCCATCGCCCATTTCCAAATTTCACCATTCACGACACTCCAATTACATAACTTCGTAGTATGCACCTTTGGTGGCTTTGGGCTAGTTTGGCTGACTGCAGGGACAACTCAAGCCAGAGATATGTGCTCGTTATTTATCAGCGTGTTGCTTCCATTGTGCTCCACACTTCTGGGCAGCTTATCGTCTGGCCACTGGCACTCCTTTCCTTTGTTGCTTTCTGCCTTTTAATTGCTTACCCGACTCGAATTTTCTGCCACTGACGCCTACCATCCGTGCCGTAGTGTTCCAATGGTTGCATCAATTACAAATTGAGTTTATTTGCTTTTCCTCGATATGTCAGCCAGCAGGCCTCAAATGAACTCATTCGACAATAATTTGCAATGCGAATATTTATGAATTTTTTAATTACACTTTTGCCAGATAAAGGCCGGGACGAAATTGTGATTATTTTAAGTAGAAATTTAATTCTTTCCCTCAGCCTCAGCCATGTAAACTATGAATGCTGGCAGTGCAAGCAGACTCCGCATACCAGATAGTCATTACAACGTAAAATATATGCAAGTAATTATTATTTGTCGAATAAAAAGCAATAATACCAAAACGGACTAACTGGCCAAAATGGCTATTATAGGAATATTTCCATTTTCATTAGTTTCATTTATTGTCGATATAGTAGTACTATTAATTGGTTAAATTCAAATATTCTTTAAAAAAAATAACCTATGGAAAAAAAAACTTGAATTAAAAATTCATTTGTTAAGAATTTATGACTTGCGAGTAATCCGATAATCAGCTGCCATTGTCCGACTCAAAGGCCATTTTTGCGGCATTATTTTAATATTAAAATTTTATTAATATAGAGCAAAAGTTTCAACGTTAAAAATAAAATTGACGTTTCCCGAGAACAGAAGAGACCTTTTTGGATTTATTTGCCAGGCCGATTGAGTTACGAGTATGTATAGAGAATAAAAAGTAGAAATATATATTGATCTTATTATATTTGTTGTAAACTTTTTATATTCGTAGATTGTCTAGTGGTTTTTCCCAAGAGCACAAAGAAATCATGCTCAGCTTCAATTAAAGTATAAGTTATGCTGTCGTGAAATGTATTTATACTTTTTTGGCCATTAAGGTGGTTAAGCGATCTCATGTAATACATTGTACAAATGATTTCCTTTTGCCACAGAAATGCTTGTCAGCTAATTTAAGAGTCGCATTTAAAAACATAACTGCCGAGCAAAAACGAACTCTGCTGGCGCGATGAAGGCCGAGCTTTAATTTAAAATTGAAAGCCGCAAGCATTATAGCCAACACATAATAATAATAATAATAACAACAGCGCCAACATTTATATAATATATATTTGCTCTTTTTGTTTGAATTTTTATGTGCATACCTATACAGTAGTATACATACATACATCCATATATATTTATTGTCTATCTCGCTGCAATGATTTTGCGGGAAATTTAATTAAAATTGGCGCACATTGTTGTTGTTGCCCCTCCTGTTTTTGTTTGCCTTAGCTTCCAAAGTAAACCCAAAATCAATAGCGTCCCCACAAGGATCCATGACCAGGCAGGCAGACTAACTGCCAGGCCAAATCACTGCTAAAATTCGTTTCCAACAACAACAATAACAACAACAACAAGAGTCCAATAACTTAATTGAAAAACCCATCAACAAAGAAGCTGTGCCGCAAGCTTTTGTGGTCGCCTCGAGCGCAGTGCGCATCCATTTGCAGCAGAAGCAACAACACCAACAACACTTCCTTGCTGGTTGTTTAAAAGTGGCCTCAGTCGGAACTGTCAATGCCGGAGCACACGCAGGCGACAAGTGGCGAAATGAAAGCTATTCCACTGCACACTTCTTTCACTCCCATTACACGCTTGAAACGACATTTCGGGTGTAAGTTACAGGGGCATGTGTGGGGGGCGGAGGCGTCAATTAAGTTTTTAGACCACCAAATATTATATAGCAATTTTTAGATTTTAAATGGCACTTTTTGTATTTAGTGCAATTTCCCAATTCACTTCTCAAATTCACTCTTTATGTTTAAATGTAAAATTTTTATTAGGTGCATAATACTTATTTTTAGACAATAATTTTCTTTTTTAATTTCACAAACATTATTATTGACTACATTAGAGATGACTTTAAAGTGTTATTTATTACATTTTAGATACTTTGAACAATATATCGATTTACGTCCGCACATACTCCAAAAACAGTTGTAGTAATTATTAATTGTAAAAATTTCCTGTACGTTATCCGATTGAAAAATTTATGTTAAAATATTATAAGTCTAACTTTTTGAAGGTTAAGTCCAAAGTCAAAAGTAAGTTAGTTTCTGATTTCGGCCAAAATTGACAAAATGGTTTCCGTAAGCATTTCTTTTACTTTGATTATTTCAATAGTTTTGCCTTTCCATTAGTAGAATCAATTGTTTAATTGTATTGTTTAATGATTGTACTCTTAAGTATTCCACATACACATGAACATTTGCTTTGTAATTTGTATGGGCTCTGAATTCTGTTCTCTAATTCGATTTTCCAGAAGGTGTCTTTGAACAGTCAAGCAAATGCTATAAGTACTATTAATTGGTTGAAATTTGTTTAACAGTGTTTTTCTTTGATTGAACTCATGTCTGCTTGATCTACCTCAGGTACCTTTAAGGTACTTTGAATATTTTACAGTCGCTGTGTTACAGTCTTGCTGCCATTTGCAAACACTTCCAAGAGGCAGTAACTTTTACGAAAATCAAATCGATGCTGCACCAACTGACAAAAGGCCCCCAGCAGCAATAATACAAGCAACAACAAATAATTGTTGAACCAAAATTGTGTGCGGCTTCCTTGTGCCCAAAACGACATTAGCAAGTTTTGGACTCCAACACGCGGCCTATGCAGGCAAAGTCAAAACAAGCGTAAACAGATTGTGGGGCCCGGCCCTTGCCTGCGCGGTATTTGCCTCAAAAAAGCGGATGTCGCGTTTGTTGCCACAACGCGCATCCTGTCGGCCTCGGTTGCAACTGCCACTCGAATTTTGAATTACGAGCAGTACACTGCCCGCACTCCATCCTCTCTTAACCCACTGGTATGTTTGGCCACTTCCTGACTGCTTTTGAAAGTTTTATGCCGCGCACAACTAACTTTGCCAGCAACTGTACATAAATTTAATTTCATTTTATGAGGCGGCACTCAAATGGGCGGCCAGCGAACTTCTTGGCCACTCACTTGTTGTTATTGTTGCTGCTACCACTGCTGCTGCAACTAAGAACTTACACAAAAATCTATGCCGCGTTGTAAAATAAGAGACAAAAGACGAATAAAATACTTGCAACTAATGCAATTTTGTTTTTCGTTTCAACATTTTTTATTGCAGCAGCCGCCATCCACGCCCAACACTGTAAAGCCGAAAGGGACAGGGGAAACTAGCAGTGGAAAACTGTTTCGGTGAGTTAAGTATGAATTATGTTGTTTTAGCACCGTCGTCTGCCTGTGAGTTTCAAAAGTTATTGAAATATGCTGCTCATGCCGCTCGTACCATTGAAATAATGTACGTGGCTCCTCCGCCCCCCACTCAAAACTTATGTCCTTTTAGGCTTAATTGAAACTTGGCCACAGTCGTGGCTGAGGTGAGGGTGGCCTCCTATAATGCAATATGCTTGCAATGCAAAGTTTTTGGGCCAAAACTTGCTCGCCACTGCTTTTTGGCTGGCGGCTAGTAAATTAGTGCCAGCTGTTGCCGATTATACACAAGGTATCCAAAGGATGACAGTACAGGACAACAATGTAGCGCAGCTAAATGAATGGAGGAGGTGGAATTAAGCATGTTATATCGACTTTACAAGTGGAAGAGCTTAGTATGTATACGAACTCTGGGCGAGATTTGCAGCCCATTTACACAACTTGTAGAAAATTCAAAGCTTAAGGCAACTTTCGATATATCTTTATCAATGAGTTTTTCGAATACTAGAACTGGTTTCGCGATTTCCAATTGGTACATTTTGAAGGAGGTTTCCGTACATAAAACACAATCATTAAATTCACATAATGGTATTTTACAGTCATACATAAGTTTAAAGATATCGGACATGCCTAAACATTACAATACAATTAATTAATAATGCTGAAAATCATAATTAAATAACAACTTACTACTTGAATCATTTCATTCATTTTGTATAACTTAACAAAATATGAGTGTTAACTCAATCTTAATCATTTATATTTACCCAAATAGAAAAATTATGATTTATGACAATCAAAGCCATAATTGATTATACAGATAGTACTTAATAGAATTGTAGGCATTAGAGTATGTTTCTAAATGTGAACAATCAACTAGATAATGTGTGTGTGCTTCTTACACAGCTTACGTACATTAATCGGGAAAGTATCTAAGCCGCTAGTGCTTACCATCAACCAACTCTTAAAAAACTGTGCAATTCAATTCGCGCCATGTTTCACGCTTCACAAATTTCATAGAAAACAGACAAAACACAAAAGAAGTATAACCAGCAACAAAATTGCTTAAAATCCTTTGCAGCTGCTCATAAAAATGGTTGCTCTGACATTTTGGCCAACAACTGCAGTTCATATTGTAGCTGTTGTCGTTGTTGTTGTTGTTGTTGTTCCTGTTGATGTTGCTGAAGCTGGTGGTGCTGCTTTTGTATGGGATTCTTTTATTTGATTTTTATATGGCCATGCAAAAGTTCAACTTCAACTTCGAAATGCCGGAGATGCCAGCAGAAAGTTATACAAGTGGAGTTGAGTGGCTGCATGAGCGTTTGGGACAACGGAAATGGCTTGAAATTGTCAGCTGCGCAATGATGCACATTGAGTGCCAAGTGTCAAAGCAGAGGGCTGGGTGGGGAGGGAGGATGTCTGCCGCTGGTAAAGTTGTTGACAACAACACATTTGTCGAACTAAGTATGTAAGACGACTGACGCCTGAAAATCGCGCAAAAATGCATTTCCGTTCCCATAAACAGTCGTACGCATGTTATTTATTTATTTTTGTTAAACTAAACTGAATTTTAGCAAATTTTCAAAACCACGCGACACTCCGCGTCCGTATTCCTATTTTCGTTTTTATTGTCTTGCGTTTAAGTGAGCGAGAGAGTAAACAAATCTCACGCGCTGCCAACGTACCATTTGCGGTTATTGCTAAAGCGCCCAGCGGGTGATTGGGTGGGCACCCAGCGAAGGGGGTGCAAGGCGGAAGGAAGAGTTAGCAAACACAATAACAGTCAGTAACGGGCACGCCCTTCAAGCAAAAGATGACGCCAACGCCATATTCAATATTTATTTGCGTTTCCATTTCCATTTGGATGCCAAGCAAACAGCAATCGCTTCGCTTCTCCCTACTCCTCCTATTTATCCTTTCCGAAATGCTCCAACTTCAGTTCAATCTCTGAATGTTTTGTTACACAGTCTGAAAACTCTGTTGGCTGCCTCTTGGCGCAGATATCCCGTAGAGTTTTCAATTCCGGCTCAAGTACGTGCCTTTCTGGAATTCCATTCCGTGCCGAGTCCGCACCACTTTCCGAAGTTGCAGCGTGCTGCATGCGGCAGTTGATGAGCATGATGCGATATTTTGACGCATGTTTGTCAGAGTGCAATATGTTTTGGTTGCTGCTGCCTTTGTTTGCTTTCCAACTTACAGATGTTAGATTTATTTTTAGTTTCTTCATCTTGCTTGTGAGAAATATTATGATTTTTAAATGAAACGTTTGGCAAACGTAGCTCACATTTATATAATTGAAAATGTCGCGCTTGATGGCCAAACAAGATTCATTCGTTTGTCAGACTTATAAAATCAACAAGTCAATAGCAAACAGAGGCACCCATGCTAACTCTGCTGGCAAAATATTTTGCTTATTTGCATATGAAAAATACAGACATTCGCGAGTAAACAAACGCCAGTTGCCGTACAGGATATTGTTGTCCCTGCCTGCCGCCTTTCAAGTGCATGAAACTGATGCAATACGTTGGCAGCCATTGCAAAAATAACTGTGTTTAGAAGCGGAAGTGGAAGTGAGCGAGCACAATACACTTACACACAAGTACCCTTCCATATAAAAACTCGTATGTAGAGCAGCGTGTGTGCAACAATGAAGTACAAAATTGTATTTGGTATAAAAAGTAAAGCGTTATAAATAGAAATAAAATAAACACCTCAGACGTTTGCAGGTGGAAATTGAAACTGGCAAATTTTATTTGCTTTACAGATGTTGACGCTGAATGGGCGACACAGCGCTGCCTCTATAAATGGTGCAAGAATCAAATAAAATAAAATTTAATAGACCAATTGGCAAAAACCTTATAATATACTGAAACTGAAAATAATTTATTCGATTTATATCTGCGTATTTAGAAACCGACTTTACTTTTAAAGTTTTGTTAAATCACGAGTGCCAAAATCAGATCTTTTCCCATTACCGAAAAAAAATCAAACAAATGTTATCCTAAAGAATTTTAATTTTGGGTGAAAGATATTCTTTGAGTTCCTGATAATATAATCCAAAGAAAATGTATATGGCCGGAAGAAGCTATTCACATTTTATTTCAATATTTGATTTAAAAATCAAAGCTTATATTAAATGCTGTATACAAATATTTCTTGTTGACTGTTAAATGATATTACATTTTTGTACAATTTGTACATTTCCTCTGTCATGTTATTTCATATAAATAAGCACAGCCTTAATACAACACGACTCATGATTTAATTCACTGCCAATCAAAATAATTATACAAAACTTTCGCACATCCAATAACAGCCAAAATAAGCCAAGCGTTAAATACATTTCACAAACGCCACATATGAATACCAGATTTCAAAGCCACTCTATCGATGCATTTAAAGCAAAACTTTTGACAATTTAAAGCGCCCGCACGAGTCAGAAACTATTGTAAAATACCAGCATAGTTTTTCTTTGTATTTGGGCTTGCATGAACTCGTTCGGTCCGGTCGACGCGCAATTTTTGCAATTTTTGTGCAAATGATGCCCACCGGAAGTGCACGACACATGCCTCAGGGTGCTGCTTGACGGGCTGGTAAGCACAAACTGGGAAACAGTCTGGTGACTGGTAAATGCCGAATGGCGAGCGGCAGGTGGGAAGAGGGGAGTAGGCATGTCGTGTATCCGCAAAATCAATGTTAAGCTCGTAACGTACAAAAGTTAATGCCATATAAAAGCAAAACAACAAACCAAAAATGTATTCGCCCTACAGGGGGTGTTGCCAACAACAGCATAAACTGACCACCAAGACCGCAACGGCTAAAAAGCCGAAGCGCAAAATCGCCAAATAAAATGCCAAAAAATAATCAGCGAGACGTAAAAACGCCGCCATATTTAATGTACGTGAATGGAAACAAAACAAAGGCGCAGAGCAAAAATTATGAATTCAAAAACGAAGCAGAAACCATGAAAACCCAAATGAAAATCGAAAACAACAAACTATGAATATATATAGCGCATATACATGTACATACCATTCCATATACACATTGTGACACTGTGACAGAGAATACGGAGCCCCGAAAAAAGTTGCAAATAAAAATATATTTCGCTGCACTTGAACTGAATTTGGTGGCACTGTTGTTGCTATACTGTTGTCATTTTTAAGCCAATTTCCGTTCATTTTGACGCTTCCGCTACATATATATGCATGTATAGCATATTTGTATGTATGTGTTTTGCGGGCACTATGTATTTACTCTTTAGCCTTGCCATCGTTTTTGTTTTCTGACTATGTCTGGGAACCCAAAATGTACGCTCACATTGTTGTTTCTGTTGCTATTTCTGTTGTTGTTGTTGTTGTAGTTGTTGTTATTGGTGTTGCCGTCCACGCGGTTAGTCAGTCAAAATTCAAACCGAATTGCCAATGTTGCAGTTGCAGCAACACCAACAACGGTAGTATCAGCAACAGGAGCAGCCACCATAGCGGTCGCATGTACAAGAAATGATTTTATATATAGTATAGTATATATTGCATACTTGTTCATTTTTTGACATTTTTTCCACTTAAGCGATTAAACCATTGCCCGCACTTGGTCATTGCATGCAATTGACTTTAAAGAATTGATAAACGTGCCTCGCTGCACAACGCGGCGTATGATGAATACTAAAGCATGCAAGCGCAATTTTAATTCCAATTCCATACCAGAAAATTTTGTATGGTATTGCCAATCTTTGCAGTTGCCGTTGAATTAAAAACTAAATCAAAAAGATTTCTACAGTAACTCTAAATATTTAAACTTCCAAAATTTATTTTACTTGCGTTTCTCACCAAGGAAACACAAGCAATGCGAATGTGTAACGATGTTATGTGTATATATATATATATATATATATATATATATATATATATATATATATATATATATATACATATTATACATATTATATATATATATATATATATATACACACATATATATATATATATATATATATATATATATATATATATATATATATATATATATATATATATATATATATATATATTTACATATATACATATAAATTAACAAATCAATATTATAAGTCTCTAAAATATTTAAATGGCTTATTTGGCAATCGTTTGAGGCATCTAATCTAATCACTTTAAGGCTAATGCTCTCATAAGTAAATATAACTCATCAAAATATTTACTGATATCCACTTAAAAGGCCAAGTAAAATTAAAAATGAAAGAAACTGCTCCATGAACATTTAAACAAATATTTTCTCAGTCGAGAAATAGTAACGAATGCTTAATTGCACAGAATTGATTTAGAGCAGAACAAAATGAAGTTATGTTGCAACCAATTTGAGTTGCTTGTGCCCCAAACCATTAGGCTAATGACAGACACAAACGCCGAAAGTTTGTTGTTCATGTAAGCAAATCCAGAGTGCATTGGCTTGCCGCATCAGCAAAAGCAATTACACAAAAGGAAACTAATGAAATTGATTGCATCAAGTTTTTGCTGCTGCTGACAAAAAACAGTATAAATACAACTGCCCAAATTTGTTAGGCCAGACCAAACATATGAATACATATGCTGGTATATATAGTACATAGGAATATATATATGTAAATATGTGCTTATATAAATAAATGCAATTTATTTTACACGACTGCACTTTATTAAATTTGAAACGCAATGGAACTGTCGCTCACAAACTGGGCCACAGCTCTATAGTTTTTAAAAAAATAACAGTACAGCATCAAAAAATACCAGTCTAAATTGATGGCATGGTGTTATAAAGCGGAGCGATGCGGGAAGGACTTGGCGCCATGTTATTATTTATTGAAACGCCGTTTGCATGAGTGAACATATCGAAACTAAATTGTTTGGATGCTGTTGCACATCTCGCCAAACTGCAGCTGTCATTGTTGTTTCGCATCCGAGTGCCGAGCAAGACGTGTATGTATGTAGTCTATTTAAAGG
Organism: Scaptodrosophila lebanonensis; assembly: GCF_003285725.1. NCBI lineage: Eukaryota > Metazoa > Arthropoda > Insecta > Diptera > Drosophilidae > Scaptodrosophila > Scaptodrosophila lebanonensis. Next base: position 17,036,598 of record NW_022060538.1, read on the forward strand.
CCACAACCAGATTCATATGTTTGCACAGGCACACACGGGGGATTTGCCAGGACAGTCTGCATTCAAAGCAAACCATCACCAAGTGCGCGAGCTCTCGGTTGAAATGTTGTTGACAAACAGCTGTGAGTTCTATTCCATTGATGCAAAAACAGATAGCGATTGAAGTGTAAAGCAAACCCAACCCCCTTCAACTGAATCGTTTAACATAGCAACGTATCATAAATTCTAAGAACATCCACATGTTTGTTTGAAAATGTACTGAAACAAACTTACTTGATCTAAAGTTTTATAGATTACGAATTATAAATGACACCAAGCAAGCATGTACGAGAATATGAGAGACCTCAACACATACAGTTCTATAAATTTATGATGTTTGTTGTCTACATACTCTTATTCAAATTAGGGACTCTACCTCTAATAAACTCCGAGATCCTCGCAACCAGATAGAATGACATTCAAGCAAAAGTTGAATGAATTATTCTGCTATCCAAAAAACACATGCATCTTCTATGGAATATTCTAAATTAAATAATCATATTATTTCAAATTTCACTGCCATAAAAGTAAATTTAACTACAATGTGAAAATTTTCGAAACGCACTTTAACAAACGTAAAACTTATCACAAATAGGGTGCAGTAAACACGTCAAATTTAAGAAAATACAACAGTTCAAATATTCTTAATTGGTTTTATTCCTCAGTTCGATGCGTAGAGGAGATGATGAAGAAATCAAATTTGGGTTATCAATTTAATTTTTGAAAATTATAGTTCATACTTATACTCGTATGAGCAAAACAAAGAGCAGAGAACCATGTGACCACAGAGTGCATGAAATGATTGCGTCCGACTTTTAATTCTCAATAACACAACCACAACAACTACAACAGAATCACAACCAACAAAGGGTATTCCTTTCTACGGCTCGTAACTACAGCAACACACATTTTCCGACAATTGTTAACAGTCAACAACCACTCCTCACCCACCCCGAGCGCAAAACACAAATAACGAATGCATTTGCTAATATTTCGAGCCTCGTTGTCACCGAAACGTTGTTCAGCTTTTAAGGGATGGGGCCCAGCAGTTTTCAACATTGTCAACAATGGCTCAAAATTGCATAGATGTTTCGAATATCCGCTTACAGGCAACAGTGAAGGGGGATGGGAATGGAGAGGGCGAGCGTGGACGCTGAAACTGTATAAACAGTCATTCACAGTAACCTGCCATTCCGGTTGTGCATTGGTCAGTAGCCCATGGCCGATGGACGATTGAAACCGATAACCGTTATAATAACGTAGCACTTTTCGCCAAAAACAAATATGTATCTACTCCATATATTTCCGTGTGTACGTATATGAGTATGTACATACATATGTACATATATGTGTGCCTGTGTGCAATTCGAGTATTTGACATTTCGACAATGTAGCGTTGGAATGAATATGCTGATATGCGAATTTTGGTAGAATTGTAATTGCTCAACCGCAGCAGCTTTTTTCAACATTTTAATGAATGTCCCTTATTTAAATGTCTCCCATTTTAAAAAGGCACAGCTTTTTGTGGTGCCTGCGTTTGTTCTTACTGTATTAAATACTGATTCAATGAAAAACGTTTCCTACCACAAAAACACCGCAAAGAATTCCATTATTGAGACCCACAAGGCGGCAACACTAGCTCACAAATATTTGTATACCCTGTACCCAAGGGGTACAAGGGTATATTAGTTTTGTACGAGTGTACATGGAACACACAGAAGGAGGCGTGGTAGACCCCACAAAGTATATAAATTCTTGATCAGCATGACAAGCCGAGTCGATATAGCCATGTCCGTCTGTCCGTCTGTCTGTATGTATGAACGCAAGGATCTCAGAAAGTATAAGAGCTAGAATAACCAAACTTGGTATGCAGATTAATTAAATTAATTAAATTAATTAAATTAATTAAATTAATTAAATTAATTAAATTAATTAAATTAATTAAATTAATTAAATTAATTAAATTAATTAAATTAATTAAATTAATTAATTAAATTAATTAATTAAATTAATTAAATTAATTAATTAAATTAATTAATTTAATTTAATTTAATTTAATTTTTTTTTGTGGGGTCGTACAGGGTATTTAAGAGTTGAGTCTGCTCGACTTAGCATTCCTTTCTTGTTTGATAGCGCTTTTTATAAAAATTATAAATCAAGCTTGGAAGTATAAGAGAGAGCAGACCTGTCCACTTTAATACAATCTACTCTTAATTCAATTTTGCAATTAAAATAATAAAACAAAAATCCGGATCGTGCTTACGCATATATGTGCAGTAAACTGTTGAGCCAAAGCACCATCAATAACAACTGATTGTGCAATAGCATGAACAGATGGCACATTAAATAATAAGATCTAACAAGATAAGCAGAATGGTTCTATATATACCTTTGTGGTTATATACATATATTATAACAAATAAAACCCCATATGCCACTTAAATATTAAATCCAGATTCAGATTCCTTATTCGACTAGTGTTCAGCTGAGTTAAGCGCTTTAGCTACCGCCGGCGCTTTACATTCCCATCTCTAGGTATAACCGGAGTACAGGTTATTACAAAAGTTGTCGCTGTAATGGACAAAATTGACACACATACAAACATAATCACACAAGCGCACATGTGAGAGTTATTGGAACATTTCGACTGAAAGTTTTTCGTTTAAAACCTGCGCCAGAACGTATAGGGCAGAACATATTGGCAGATGTGGCAACAGCTGCAGGTCATATTGTTATATTACTATACGCCGCGTGTATGTGAGTGCGAATGTGTGTGTATTGGATGAAATTAATAATGTATAATGAGCTGTTGCTGAGCAAAAGAGCGCGTAGGTGGGCCTTTCATTAGGCACCCGCAGCAACTTCAAATTGAAAGCCAAGGCAAATATTTGCGGCACAGTTTTCATTGTGCTATTTTATTGAAAATTAAGTCAATAATTTTTGCCTTGATGCATTTCCCCCGCTCATTGAAAATCCAATGCGCTTTCGCTGACGCAATGCAGCGATAAACAAAAACTGTTGCCTACTTCTGAGCGCTCAATTTCACTCATGAATGTATGTACAAGTATGAATGCACACATGTAGAGGTACAACCTCGCACTCCAACCTTTTGTCAATAATCAGCACATGCTGCTTTCCCCCGCCGCTCTTCTACACATGCGTATGTTTAACAAGCAATATTTGTCTGTATTTCTACTTTATGATGACTTTTGTTCGCTCCACACACCCCCCACACAAACGCGCAAAAATGTTTATTTTGCGTGTTGCAACAACACAAATAATTGTCGTGCAGCATGTTGCATATTGTGTGTGTTGTGTTTTATTTACGATTATGCGAGTTTGTCTTTATTGCTAGGACCCGCATTGTTATTCACACGCAGCAATGTGCCTTGTATGTCAAATATTGCCTTGTCTTGTGAGTTTATGTAAATTCTAGCGTCATAAATATGTCAAATATGTGAGGAAGGGCCAAAACAAAGGCAAGCAGATGTACGCCGAATAAAACAAAAAATATTGAACAAAAAATAAAATATTTTAAAAATACCAACATAAATATAAAGCTTATCTAACACAAAATCCAACACATTTTTTTTTTTTGGTATTTTGTCGCTAGGCCCTCTTTATTTAGATTGATGGAAAACTGTTGCCATCAACCACATACCGATTGCAACATAGGCAAATAGCGTCAGCTGCAACGACAAGACTCGTACACACACCCATTGACTACACGTATGTATGTCCTCGTATAGTGTATATAGCCACTACCATTTCCGTATGAACACTATCTGTGCACATTTTTTGCACAACAGCTTGCAAAATTGCGCGCCCGCTAAAATTTTATGCTGCCACAACAAGCGACAAAAAAAACAAACAAACTAACAAACAAAAATTCCTTTGCTAGACTCTTCACTATGCCAGCTCTCGTAGCCCCATTTCATAAAGCTGCCTTCTGCTGTTGTTCTATTCCTGCTCCTGTCGCTGCATCTGCTGTTCATGTGGCCATAAAGTCCATTAACATGAAAGACAAACAAACAACTGCACACTCCGCGTTTTTGGCACTTCATAAGCAAAAAGCAAAAAAACGACGATATCGAATTTTTGGAAAAAGAAAAACTAATAGCAGGCAAGCATTGACGAGCTATCAGAAATAACGCATCAAATTGTTTTATGACCTTAACTGGCATGTATGTAGCCTTTGAAATACACGAACTTATAGATGTATGGTCCTTTTATTTCATCATTGTAAAATGTTGCATCCATCAAATGTTGTTTGAAATTTTGGTCCTTTTTGTTCTAATACTGAGTTTTGTGTAAATAATTGTTTACTATATTATCTTGCCTACCCCTTTCAGACCTTGATGCATCGATTGTGTGGAATGGGTCTGTCCACAATATTTCCATTTCAATTTCAGGAATGTTATTAAGACCTAAACACATCGGTTGCCTACATTATTATTTACGTTTGTTTCACCCAATAAGCTGTATTCTTCAATTACATAAATAAATAAAGAGAATGCATTTTAACAAAAAATAAAAATAAATAAACTAATACATTTTAAGCAAATCATTTTATCAAATGAGTTTAAGTCATTTTGTTACAAATAAAAATGCCACTAAGCTAATGTTTTAAACGAGTATTTTAGAAATCCATGAAGGATTTGAAAATTGCGAAATCTAGACAATGTTAAAAATGGCCATATATTTCTAAAATCATAAAAAAATGTCAAAGGACTACACAAAAGTTAGATGCAATGTATAGTTCAACACTATAACGTATTTTCCTTTGTATAGTCAATTGATTTAAAGTATTATGCGCAATTCAAGGCCTAATTGAATTCTCAACTGGAAAGCTTCGGGCAAATACTAGCAAAATAGATAATTATTGTTAACAGCTTCGGTCACGCGTTTGCCAAAATGTCGTCGTTGTTGGCCGTAAGCCAATCAACAAAATCAACAACACGCATACGCCATGTATGCCCAAGACACACAAACATATGTATACGCTTCCACAGAATTTTGTGCACGCATTTTCGTCCGTTTAAGGCTTAAAATTTGTGCGACAAACAAGAGACAATTATTTCTGGTCGAACAGTGCCAAAATGCTCTGCATTTATTGAATACAATGTGCAACAACAATAATAACTGCAGCAAGCAAATGTAAGCACACACACGCACGCACACATGCCAAATATTTAGTTTGGGTATCAGTAGCGAAAGGAAATAATTTCTAATAAGCTTTTCCAATTGAAAACGGATACAATGTCCAGCTCTAGGTTATAGTCATATATATAGTATATGTATTTGTGTCTGTGTAAAGGTATGTTTTGGTGCAATTGTAGAAGTGTTTGCTGAAATCAAATAAAAGCCTGTTTACATTGCTAATATTTACATTTACAATGCGACTGCCAAAAACTTTCAATTAAATCTTAAAATTCTTTCACAGAAACTTATCCGCATTTAATTTTCATAAACTTTTGCTCAAAAGTTTGCCGATTCCATAAGCGTTTAAATAACTTATCATTTAACAGAGGAAGCCACTCACTCAGATCTACAGCGGCATTTGACCAGCAACCATAATCAGCGCTCATTAGGCATGCAAAACACACATACATTCACAGACCAGCCTGAGAGTTTTAGAGACAGACATTGGGCCATCATAGAGCACGAAAATTGAAATACTCAGAATGCCTAGGGCGCTACTTTGTGCTAATTCCTCAGAGCCAGAAAGTAAACGTATAGCTGCAAATTAAACAAACAAACACAAAAAACTGAGAAAACAATTCATTTTAGCACTTGCTGTTGCTTTTACTTTTCGGGCGCTAAATTAAGTTTTGAAAATTGGCCACAGTTTTTGGTTAGAGGCAAGACCAAACTAAGTAAGCGGCAAGTAGTCCCAACTGCAAATTCTACATTGTACATGCATGCTTCGACAAAAACCAGGCACATACAGATGCAACACAAACAGCTGGTGACACTCTTTGTTTAGTTACTGTTATATATACTCGTACTCGTATGTGTGTGCGTGTCAGTTAGTGTCTGTTTGTTCTTTATTTTACACCTCAAGTGTGCTGAAATTATGACAACAAAAAGCATCACACATTCGCATGCTTACTGGCTGCATTGCTCCATCTCCGACGTGTATGAAAATTTTTTATAAGAAGAAAACTTGAAAAAGAACAAAATGTGATGCTGCTGCATACCGTTCGTGCTTGAAAACTTTTCTAAACATAGCTCTCAGATTGGAATGGCTTGGGCTCCTATAAAAATGGGTATTTTCAATTGGCTATGATGTTTGTTCCGGTTGACTACCAATTTAGACAACAAAGTTTCACGTTCAGAAAACAATGGCAAGTAATCAAGAAATTTGGAAAAGTGCCATCAGAAGAAATGTGTATGTGTTGTATTTCCATATTTCAGCAGATGGCCCTAGTTTCTGTATACCTGATAGGAGGTGGAAAGTTCTGCAAAATCCTATTATTAAGTTGACTGCAAACATGCAAACCAATATTAATTATAGGAATTTAAAAAGAATAGTCCAAACAACTGTGTTATTAAGAAGCAACTTACAATAAAATTAATAATAATAAAAATTAGCAAGTACAGGAAGAGTATGTACATGTATGTGTGTTTATGAGCTTTAGAAAAGCATCCTTGTAGCATTTCTCTTTCATTTCATGTGAACTAGCTCTGCTCTTTTTTTCTATTTGCGAAGTTTTCTTTTGCCAGGGTTATCAGCCCGCTGCAGTCGACATATGGGCACAATCCATTGTCAGCTACAGTTTCGATTCTCATCATCACAAACAGTGGAGAAGTGAACTTATTGAAGTCGCTGGCATATCACATTGCAAATATGATTATAATGCTTCTATGTGTTCGTTAATTTTCAAGCAGAATTAAGCTCCTGATTTGAAATATTTCTTATACCAGTGCAATTTGCTAGGAATACTTTTGCTAAAAGGAAAATTTTTCAATATAATCCTTAGCTGCTGCTTTGATAACTCATGTGCCTACCATGCGACTTCCAACAACTGCAACTTCATTGAGCTTATCATTAGTTACACTTCTCGATCTATCTTTTGCTGCTGTCTATAAAAATCATCAAAAAAAGTCACGTGTCACAACCAGCAAAAATCTGTCACGTCACAAAAGTTTGCATAACCTTATCGAACTCTTAACTATTTGCGCCAATTCCTAAACATTCGCTTCCTTAGAACCGTGAAACAAATCACTCACAATACACATACACACGCACACAGTAACGTACGAGTATATACAAGTATTCGCACATGCACAAAATATGGTGTAAATAGACAAAGCAAATATTTTTATGACCTTGACAAATCACTTTACCCCCGTTCATAATAAGCAGCAGAAAGGCATTGGGCCTCACAGCACACCACCACCACCGCCACCTAACAAAATGAAAAGTAAAATGCCGCACACAAAACCCAATCAAACCCAATCACAGTGATTGGGCGAACGAAGTGAAATGCAATCCAAAGGGATCAATAGAGATGTGGGAGGGGGTGTGAGGCTTGACAAACGGTGCGGGGAGTGTGGGGCGGTGGGGCATCTATGCCGTACAAATTCATAGCAATTGATTTTGAAGCTAGTCATGCCACGAAATACACGGAAATGCCAGCCTGGCACACAAGGGAAAATCAGGCAGAAAAAAAATGCTTTTGTATACCTATACTCATACTTATATCCGTATATTCGCTTTGGCCAAAGCCTCCCAACACCCACGCCCCATTCCATACTCTTCCTTTACCCAAACATAGACGCACAACATAAGCAGCGACACGGCAGCAAAAAGCGTAAATGCCACTTGCTTTAGTGAGTTTCCTGTTTCGATGACATCGACAGCGAAGCATTTATAAAAATCATACGCACTGCTGTACCAGCAGCAGGCGCTGCCTGTGAGCCACACACGGCAATATTTCTTTATATCGGTGCTGTGGGGAGCGGGATAGTGATTGCTAGCACGACTTACGCATACGTAATGCGAGTTTTGACAAAAACTGTCAGCTGCTCTTTGCTGGCCTCATAAAAAGTTGACTTGCTCGACACTTACACATACATGCAAACACACACACATACACATGTATATGTACATGTATGTGTAAAATGAGAACGACAGAGCAGCTGTCATTAGCAGACTTAATCCACTTGCGTTGACCATTTGTTCGCATCGTCTGGGATATGTGCAGCGATATGTGAACGATTGCCAAACCAAACAAATCAGAGCTAACATTGTCATGGCTGTTTATAAGTACGAGTATATGATATTGGAGGAGGCAAGATTCTTGTATGTTCGTGATTGGTCATAATTGAAGGTGACACGTGAAGGCAGTTGATATGCTTGGATGCATAAAAGTTGCTAATAGCTTATTTCTTTCGCTTGTACCTGATAAATTTAATATACTGCCTATCATTCCAACTTAGTTTTCGTTTACCATCTCGGTGAATGATGTGTATTTACTTGTAATTTAACCAACCCGCTTTTATTTAGCATAGAAAATATGGATTTTTAAACATACTTGTAATGCGCGGTGCAATCAAATAAGTAACAACAATAACAACTTCAGCGAGCGTAAATAAATTATGATTCGTTGTTGGTAAGAAGTTATGCGGCAAGACGTGGCCGGAAACAATACGTCGACACACTAAGCATATATTTTTAAGAGAAATGAAAATAAGATTTAGAAAAAGTGCACGCTGTGGATAAAATGTATTCAGACATTCCGGCACACACACACATATATATGAATTCGCGTTGGTTTTTAAACTCGAACCGAAAACGTGAAAACAAGACTTCAATTGACAATTGCCTGGGCGTGTGAGTGCTTTCCATTCAACCCGCACAAGTGTTTTGTGCTAGTTCGGGGCCAATTTAAAACGAAACCGAATAGGTATTAGTCACACCCTAACAGATACTAGACAAAAAGTCCGTTGGTCCACCGGCGTGTCACTTAAAACGGCTCAACCCTCGTCCAATGCTGCCCCTCATCACTTGGCAACAGCAGCAGCCAATGCAAAATCATTTGAAACTGTCAATCAAGGACGCTGGCACCCGACGACCTGCGGCAAAGAGAAGGCGAAACAAACCAACAAACAACTAATTGGTTGAAATCTAAGCAGTCGGCTATGGACAAAAAGTCAAAAGAAAAATTGACGTCGCCGAAAGTTTTACGCTTATTACACCCAAAGCACCGAGTCGAGCAGCCTCAAACCAATGTTTTGAAAAAATGGCGCCGAAAATTCATGATTCATTATACATTCATTAGATGGCAGAGCGTGTTTGTAGCTTGTAGCTTTGCAGATGCAGCGTCATGAGACCGCCGAGCTCGGCCTCAGCCTTTGCCTAATTTAAATTCTTTTGGTGCAAAAATTTGTTGCCGCCACCAATGCTACCGTCTCCTTATTAGATGTAGTCGAGCATGACAGCTCCTTAAGCGCCTGAGTGATTGACATCAAAAAGCGTTCTGTGCAAATTTTACGCATTTACAACAACATACTTATATAAATATACCGTATACCTTTACAATATATAATGAGCACCGAGTCCAATTAAAACTGTGCATCATTACAACAAAGCGACTTAATGAGCACATTTTACTGTAACATTAAATCTTATGCTTCAACTGATATACTATACTATATATGAAGAAGATGACATTACTTGTATTTACTTATTTATTTTAGATCTATTGTGATATTGTTTATACATTGATATCAAATGGTCCACAAATAAACATTTATGTTAGCTTTGCAAGACTAATGCTTGAGTGACGTTTGCAAATTGTGCTTCCTTCATGTTTAAATCAATTCTTAATCAGAAATGTACAGGAATGCGTCATCAAAATAATAATTAAGACTGTTATTCGACACCAGTGGATAACTTTCTGGAGCACTTTAAATGGAATACCCAGCATTGTTTTTAAAAGTCAAGCACTATTTACCAGAAACGGCCTAAAATAATTGAACGTTTGTACCTCCAGGCACATCTCTAAAATTATTGAACAATATTCACAAACAAAATTAATTCGTACAGTCGAAGAAGTTCGACAGCACCCAAAAAAAAACTTCCGTGATACGAGTATGTAATTTTCATTCACAGATAATAAATTGACATTATATTTAAGGCTCTTTAATCGGGTGTGTGTGTTAGTCAACGTGGCAGCACTTTAATGTTGTATTCAAGAATTTAAGCAAAAATGAATTAAAGTCGTGCATTGCGGATGCTCTCCTTAATTTTCATACCTACCTTCTGCCGTTCTCTCTTGCTGCATTTTGTTTGAACAGTTCATATTACAAGAACTTTGCTTTAACAAAGTTATGCTATATATACGTATACATATATATGTATGTGAGTGTGTAAGCAAAAAAAACTTTAAGAGAAAATTTGTTTTGAAAATTTATGATATAATAGATTCTACGTAACATTTGCTGCGCTTGATTTCAGCCAATTAATAATGTTGCCTCTTCTTGATGCCATCAAAAGCGCTCCCAATGATGTTGTCAAGGAGGCAGCAGCACGCGCCCAAAACAAAAGAAAAATGGTTTAGTTGGTAGCCAAGGGTAACAACAAAGAAACGTCATTAGGCGAAAAGAAATACGAAGTCTAAACTTTAACTTAGAGACAAGAAGGTAAAAGATTATAAAATTGTATGTAAATAAAAAATGGTCGCCAAGTGTCAGTTGACAGCCAACCAAGGAAAGCATACGGAAGAGCAAGGAAACGCTTGCCATTAGCTGTTTCAAACAAATCAGCGTCAAATGAGCAGATACTATGCGTCATCTCCACTCCCTCTGCACCGTCTCCACTACGAGCTGACAAGCATTTTAAGGTTCTCGCACCAGCTGTCTGCCTAACAAATCTCACTAAATGCCAAGACAAAAGTAAATGAAATTGCACTAAATCTTCGTGCATTTTCTTTAAAAAATTTTAGCGTTTGTCTAGGAGAGAGCTTAAGCCGGGGTTTGCTCTGTAATCAAAGGTACGAACAGGCCTAGGCCAAAGTGATAAACCGTTTGTAGTGACATCCTTACCATCGCATATACGACTACTCGTAAATCTGCGACAAAGTTGCGTCTGCAGCCAACAACATTCAGACAAAATCGTGCCGGATTTGTCACGCTATATCGTCTGAGTGGCGTACGTTCTATGTTGTAGAAGGCAGCAGGCAAAACGTTTATGCCCTTCACTTATTCTACCCGAAACTGGAGAATTTTGCACAACAGCCACTCAGCGTCGTAAATCTTTGACTAGCTTATCTAAACAGAGTGCGCGCTTTTTTAATTCGCTGCAAAATATTCAAAAAAAAAAAAATAAATAAAAAGCAATGCAAAAACGGGCGAAACGTGCAAGCAGACAAAATGTTTAATGTTTTATAAATTGAAGACCATGTTTTGTCGAATAGTTGAGTGCCGGAGCGTGCCAACCAAGTGTTTATCAAGACAACACTTCAAATTGCGGTTAACGACAGTCTTCTTCTTATGCGTGTTCACTTTTCAATAAATTTTACAATTTACAATGATTTCAAGCTCATTACAGATACATTCACTTCCTGATATTTAAGAGCTAAAGCGGAAGTCGGGGTTTCTAAATCAAAATCATGTTTGTTTATAAAAAGTAGTGGCTCACATTTTCAATGTTGTTGCCGTATTTCTTACTCTGGTTATGTGTTTTCATAGCTGTCCAAAAGCTAAAAATGTAAAAAAAAGTACCAATGAAAAATTAAATAGTATAAAGTATAATTTGTTTGTTGCAACCCACAGTAAAGGGTTTATGGTTTCGGTACAGTCGAAGACTAAAATTAAATACACTTTCAAATAATAGCAAACGTGATTTGTAAAAAAAATAGAGAACAGAAAGAATTCGATGTGCCTAACTAGATGTTGATGAAATTTTATTATTGTCATACTATGCACCTACTTGTATTACTTTATTACTCTTATCCTAAAAACTTCGTTGCTAAGTATAATCAATTTTCACGCAATTTATCTTTTATTAAATAATAATCAAAAATGTATGAACTCTGCTGGCATGAGTTATTTAAATAAAATATAATATATAAAATAATTTGCATACATTCTTACATGAACTAGTTATCTCCAGCATGCCCTAAGAATATCCTATGGAACTTTGATAAGTTTTTGCACCCAGGGCTCTAGAGTTCTGAATAGGTTAGGCAGGAAAGTAATAGGCAGTGAATTGTTAGCAAAGAATTGGAACATTTCGAAATAGCCATACAAACATTCTGCTCACTGTTTTAAGTTTAGTAAGGAGCCATAGCTGGCTATCAACAAACCAGGTTAAAATGTTTATAGAAAAAGTGTATATAAAATTATATAACATTCTAATGTTTTCGTTAAAAAAAAGTGCGATATTAACGCTAGCTGCCCAATTATTTCTCTGACTAATTACAGCGGAAAAAACATAGTCATTAGCAAAAACACCAAGATCGTAATTTAATAAATTTTACACTTTGACGCTAAAAATAATTGCATGCAAATTTATTTTATGTATATTTAGACCCGTAATTGCGGAAAATTTACGTTTCATTTATTCGGCTCGCAAAACTCGTTCAATCGGCTGTCCGTGGCGAGGAATGCATAGAGAGAAATGGACGAAAGGACACTACAAACAAAAAAAAACTGGCAAACTGGCGGCAGCCATGAAAAGCACAAACCGATTATAATTCCCAGCTGACATTGGGACTTAATTATTTGGCCATTGAAAAATGTTGCGCAGCTTTGTACGCAACCCAAGTGGATTTTAATTTTTACAAAGTTAAACATCGTCGACGACCCTTTTTTACGGATAATGACTAGACTGGCCCAGCTGGCTGGATTGGACTGGATAGCATTCGTTGGTCATGTTTGTTTAAATATCGCATGATTTGCACATTTTTTGGTCGCCTCGCTTTTTATTGTTTACCTTCTGACTGTTTGCTGATTGATCCCCTGGGTGGGTCGCGTCGACACGGGCTGCAACGCCTCCGTCATGTAATTAATTTTCCTTTGAATTACAACTGCGCTGCACAGTCCGAATGAAGGGGGAAAACCCATCAAATTGTCACGTAATTATGTTTGTGTTAATGATTTTTCATGCGCAAAAATGAAATAAAGCAAAAATGTCTGCCATGAAAAGTCAATTAATATTTTGGCATTTTAGATTAAGCTTTTCTTTGTGGCTTTTTGCTTTTTTCCAACCTCGTTCGCTTACTTAATTAAAATGTTTTGCCCCCTCCCTATCGGATGCACCCTGCGAGGTTTAATTCTTATTACCGCATGTTGTTTCATTTAATTTCGCTGTGGCTTAGGATCTGGCGCAAAAGTCATTCAACCCGAATCGTCATTGTCGTTACCGCATGAAGCAGGCACGCGACTTGCTGATTGATAGTGATGATAACATGGAGGTCATTAAGTAAGCTTTAAGTGTCTTTAAGTCGCATTTAAATAAAAACTTGTTTTCTTTTTGTTTTGCCCATGCCTTGTCTGACTGCTGCGAACAAGACAAACTTGAAAATAGTACTCGTGTTTGGTCGCATAATGCATTGAACTGACCTTGCTTCTTACATCAGAAGCTTGTTTGTTTAAGGTCAACTCTTCCAAGTTGCCTTTGTATTGGATTGAAAGACACTTAAGGGAAAGCAAACTAAGCATTATCTCCTTACAACTTCAAACAATTTTGATAATCTTAAATGGCTTCTAATAACAATTGACTAAATGAATGGGCAACAACAAAATAGAGGTAACTAAGTAATGTTAATTACACAGGGATCTGATGACAAACACAGTTAGCTTATGGTGGGTAATCATCCGCCTAGAAAATATCACGAACGTAAACAGTAAAAACAGTTCATGTTTAAAAGCATCCGAATATGAATTTTAAAAAACAAAAAAATTTTATTACTAAAGCCACATTCATTTAATGTTATTTTCTTGACAAACATGCATTTATTTATTTATTTATTCTTATTGTTCTGTAATTAAAAGAAATATATTAATATTGTTGGATTAATTAAGTTCATTCAAATTTGTTCGGTTACTTGGTTTATAACAATTAACAATGTTTCACAAATGTCCGTTTAATTCAAATTTCATTAAGCGTCCTCCTTCTTTGACTGGTCAATATCAATTGACCTCTTACTTCCCTGCTATCGGTTACTATCGATTATTGATTACTTACCACTATTTAACTATTCGCTCACTATTCGTTCACGGCTTAATTATTGTTAGTGATTAGGGGTGTTCCTACTATCTATATTCCTACAATATTTGACAAAATCTTTAATGTGCACTTTAAAAATGAAAAAAAAGCAATGGTTTCATAAATGAAGCCATGCTATTTTGGTCTAGAGTTAGATTTACTTTTGGATTGTCTTTATAGTTTGTGGGGTAACTATCTTATTGTTTTTAACTTAAGCTATCACTTGGGCGCATATTTATTGTTCTTCCATTACATATGTATGTATATTCGCCTACCTTTTAGTTTGCTGCGTATTTTCAGCACTTATTTAATTGCAAACTCTGCTGCTTTTAAGAATGCTAGATTACTCATACGCCGCATTAGACGAAAACGTGTGTAGATGGCTTATACTGGGTTAATACGCGACGCAAATGCTAATACCAGCCTAGGTAGCTTGAGTTTGCACTTGTCATGTAAGCATTTTGCCTGCCAGCGTACGTGACACTGCATGCTCCCAGTTCCATGACAGAGGCATACCAGCCCGATCCGCTGCTCACGTGCTGCATATTCATGTCATTGGTATGGGTGGCGGCTCTGAATGCAAGGAAAGTGGCGAGTGGCAGGAGTGGAGCGGCGCGGGGCAGCCAGCAGACGGTAGCCAGCACATACATACATCACTATGAATTACTATTAATGGCTTGTAGTATAAATTGAATTTCATTACATGACGGCGTCAATTAAAAGCATGTAAAACTCAATCAGCAATGACGTTTTTAAAATGCAGGCGAAGTATCAGCGATGTCGCTTGTACCGGGGTGATGGGACACAGCAGTTAATGAGTCGGCAAGTGACTGATAAAAATATATACTATATATAAATGTGTACTATATTGAAATCGGTCTCTGATGGTTTGCTTTTGTACCGCTTGTTGGCTCGTCGTTTCGTTCTGGCCTTTGTCATGTCGTGACGTGGCGCAAAGCATTCGAAAGTGACAGGAAACATTGATAAAAGTGGAAAGTGACGGGTGCTCATGATTTCCTACTTAATGGCCAGCCTGTTCATGAAAGACACCTCCCGTTGGAAGAGCTTTAAGGCGCAGGAAAAGTTTACATATTTAGCATACGCATGTGACAATTAACAATTGTCAATGCCAACTTTTATAATTAAACTTTTGGCGCACAGATTTTTTGCGACACAATACAAAAAAATTCAAATCTAATTACAACTTTTACATGGAATTCTGCAAAATATAAAAATAACAACTTCAAGTTGCAGCAACAGTTTATTTGTACACCCTAGTTTTCAAAGTGTATGGCTAAATTTATTCTGAATTGTAGCGTACTTATTTCTTATTTCTTATTAAATATAAAATTAAAAAAAATGCTTTTTAATGGACAATTGAAATATACGTTATAATTGGATATACTTAACTAGAATGTTCATGTTACAAGACAAAGTGTAGGGTATATACTACAAGTATATAGCTTCAGCGCAGACCAAAAAAAGAACAATTTGGCTCTTTCGTTTTAATTTTTTATCCTTACACAATATTCCGTAGTAAGAATTCATTTATGCCAAAAGCTCATTAACAATTATGACTTTATCATTGTGGACGTCGCCGTCAAGAGCAAGTCGCTTTAAGTACAAACTCAATGGAATTGACGAAGCCTTGTTGCAGTTGCCCCTCCAATGCGGCGTTTAAGCATTGTGCAACATTGTGTGTAAGGCAGCTCAGAATATGGTTGCCCCGGTACATTTTGCTTTTGCCTCATTTTCAGTTTAACTTTTCAAGTTTTTAATTCTTTGAATCTTAATGACTTCTTGTAATAAGTTTTCATTTCTCATAATTTCTTAGGTTAATAGAATTTTTGCAACGGCCGTGCAGTGCGAAATGTAAGTGCGGCAAACACAGTGGGTACAGTTCAATATATATATGTTCCGTTCAGATTGGTGTGAAATCGGTTCTCTTCAGAAGCGTATGAAACACAATTGTTACAGAATGTTTTTCTTTTCAACAGCTTATCATTTCATAAAATATATGGGTTTGAAAACAAATTAAACTCTTAATACAATTAAAAAATATTTAGATTGGTTTGCATTTTTCAACCTTTCTATACAATGTTTCATTTTCTTTGCAAAAAACAATCAGGATAGCATGGCCATTGACAAATTTTTTTAGTGTTTGTAGGTTAAAAAAATAAATGTAAATAAAAATTCAAAAAACTATATATAGAATGGCAAGAAACATTTGACTTCATTTTTTACATGAACGTTATATTTGACAAAATATACTAAATTATTTTTAAATCCACATTTGACTAAATGCGTGTATTTTACATATTATCATATTTTATAATATACTTTGTGCCACTGTGCGTAGAGCATAGAAAGTTTTCCTTTGCAACAAAAAACTATAATTATGAAGTTGAGACAAAGTCAGTCAGCAGCAGCACCACTAGCAGTAGGACAAACGCAGACGACAATAATGAGGGGGACGAGAACGACTGCTAGAGAGGGGCTGGCAAGACTGTCGTCAGTCTCACCATGATCCTGTCAAAGGGGAAGCACCAGAAAGGCATAAAAGTCGACTGTGGCACAAAACGCAGCGGGGCTACAATTGACATTTATATAAGTATAAGAAGAGCGCTGAGCTTGCTGACCTAAAGTTACGAAATGGCCAAGTGTTCTTGAGCATGAGCATAAAAAGAAGGGTAGAAGAGAAGAAATCAAAGCGCCTGGCTTGGCGTATCAGCGTTAAATACTTTGGGCCGCCAACTAAGACCGCTAATCATAAATTCAAAAGCGGCAAAAGTGCAACGCAGTAACAATTAACTTATTAAATGGGATTTGTTCAGTTGCGGTGCGGCCAAAACAAAGGCGAGCACCAAATGCGAATGCCGCTGGGGGAAGGAAGCCTGCCGACAATGCTGACGACACCGAAAGGATGTGCGCGTGGAAATGCTGGAAATGAAAGCGAACGAGGCGTGAAGGCACACAGGCAGGCAGGCAGGCAAAAAAAAAGGACGAATGAATGTAGAAGAAGTAGCATGGCGGGGAATGGCAGAAATAAAGGCGTACATGCACAGTTGCCACTCACTTGCGTAATTCATTTAGCTACTCCCCCAACCGAGAAACAAGAAGCATGAGGAGTGGCAACAACGACGACAACAGCAACGGAAATTTGCCTTCCTTAGCTAACGACTGCCTGGCTGGCACTCTTGATTACTTGCTACTTTCACTAATTAGCAAAATTGATTTGAAATTTATGGCGCGCAAAATTGTTCAACCGTGTCTATGTCCCTATTACTGTCCCTATCCCTGTCCCAGCACCATCTCTAATTGAAACTAAATGTTGTGCATTAAATGTAACTTACGGCTGATAAAAAATGGAATTGAAATGTGTTTGGTTGTTTGTTATTATTGCCACTGCATTGCTAACATATTTTCACACTCTCTCTCACGATTTCTTCGTCTCTTTCATTTTTGCAGTTGTTGTGACATTTTGGCACACGCCGCATAAAACGCAATGGCGCCAAAGATGACGCCATTTCCACATCGAGGCAAAATGGCGGCGTCGCAAGCGGAAAAACTCTGGCTCCGTTGCATACTGCTCTGTGCCTGCGTTGGCGCCGCCGTCGGCGGAAAAGGTAAATGAAACATATTTTGAATACACACACATAGGTATATGCATGAACAATAGGTATGGCTGTGTGTGCGTGTCTGATTTAAAATTAATTTTTCACATATTAAAGACTTACCTGCGGCAAATTGCACAAAACTAATTACCTGTCAAAATCATATTGCCATACACGAGACACAAAACAATGCACTTTTTATTGTTAGATTCTCGCCGCGCAAGATAAATATTATTAATTAAATTGTTAGTTTTGCTCTATAAATGATTTTAAATAAACTTTAATTGCATTTTTCACACGCTGCAAAAAGTGTAATAAATAGCTCAACCGGACGTATTCGATGTCACCTGAAACTAGTTTTCAAACGCAGCCATAAAATCATACGCTATAATATATAGAGTATAGCAGAGTATTCTGAATTTCTATGACAATAAACAATGCCAATACTAACTAGAGGGGAAACCAATAAGTTTTATAAAGCATTTTTTAAGCTTTCTCATGGTAAACACGAGGATATAGCTAGGATTGTATGAAATTGAATCACTTTGATGGTACAACTAAAGGCATCGAGGATAGACAAATTATGAATTTGATTTTCTCTTCAAAACCGAAAATATTTCCATGTGCAAATGTGGTAAACACGTTCTTAATTAATTATAAATATTTAAAATAAACATTGAAAATGTAATGGCATTTAATAAAACGTATCTTTATTTGTTCGATTCCAAAAATAACAAAATACATTCTTCAAACGAAACGCACGCCATTTTTACTGAAATTCTAATAGCGTTTACATTAATTTATTTACATTTCCTATTATCGACTATTTTGCAATGGCAAAGAAACAAATTTAGAATGTAAATATTATTCAAAGTAATAAACTCGAACACGTCGATTAATTTTTAAAAATATATAAGCTGTAAGCGATATTTTCTTTACGCTTTAAATGTTACTTCCTTCCTATTTTTTTTCTCCCTGTGATTGTTTTCTGCAATATTCAATCAATTTCAAATTTATTGCATTTACATGCAATTCTATATATGAGTATGCGCGTGACAACTTATTTACTACATATTTTAGCACTTAAATTAATTTCCAAAAAATATATCTGCGGAAAAAGCACTTAGCTGACGCTTAAACAAATTGCCTATCACGAATACAGATCACACATGCAACAATGCATAAAAAACGCTTTAAAACCCATCGACTGGCATACAGCTGACTAAGCAGCCGTACTGTCCTGTCCGGCACTGTAACGTCCATTGTCCTGCCATTAAAATATCAGTTACAAAATGCAAGGCAACGACTAGCAATGTCACAGTTAACTGATGGCACTGATAGCAACAAACCAAATCCTCTGGATGACACACAACCGCGAGACCAACAAAAAATACAAATAATAATAAAAATAAAAACCGAATAAAAATAAAATTTAAATAATAAAAAAGAACGCAACAACATGATACATTGGTCAAAAAATATATATTTTGATATGGAAAATGTTATATACGTTTATGTATATAGCTGTGATGCAAAGGACGATGGCACGTGCTGGTCCAATGCATATGCATGTCCGTAGCAATTTTATTCCAATATTGCGACAATTTTTTTGTTATAGTATTAAAATTTAGATTTTCAATTTATTTAGCTTACTGCACATACATAAATACATGCATACACACATATATACAAGCATGTACGTGTAGAAACGTCGACATTCGCTGCTGTCTCTTCTTGCTTTTTGATTTGTTGCAGTAGCGTGAAATTGGTCAGCAGAAATTGCAACGGACACCGTACGTGATTTGATTTTCTGCTCCGAAATATAGTCAGCAGCAGCGATATATTGCTGCTGACTGGCCAAGCAATGAAAGCGGGCATTGCAAGCATTTGTGCAATCGCATTATTTAGGGGTATTTCGAATTTTTAAAGCCGAGATGAAAGTGAAAACCGGCAGCTTTAAATTCTATTTAAAATTGAATTAGCAATTCTGTTAATAATCCATTGCCTCTTTTCCCATTGCTACTAAGTACTACTCTTGCTGCTGTTGCCGCTGTTGCCGTTGCTGCCACTGCTGCTGCACGGCAGTTGAATTCAAATGGCATTTGCCTGCTGCATCGGCGAGCTGTCCGTGGGTTTATCAGCAGTCAGCTTGCGGAAAACGCCACCAAGCAGCTAACAGACAAGGTTGCGGGCAGGAGGGCGGGTGTGCTGGGAAGCAGTCATTTCCTAACTACAGCTACGTCTACGGTTACGGCTAATAGCACTGCCATCGTTCTGAAGTAGTGTGCTGTTACAGCAACAACAACAAATGCAGTAGCAACGGCAGTAACAGCAACAGCAGTAATAGCAATGGAAAACGGGCACGGAATCAATGGAATGAAATCTGCAGTGGCACATGAAACAAGCAGCGAAAGCAAATTAGAAATTGCAAAAATTGCTGAGGCATTTGCCGTTACACTTGCAATTGTTGTTGTTGCTTTTGCTGGTTGGTTGCATCTTTAGCTGGATGGCTGGTTGGCTGGCTGGCTGGCTGACTGCCTGGTTGGCATACGCTTGTATCTCTTGCCACATGCACTGATGACTGTCAACACGCTGATAAGTGATGCCACTTCAAGTTCCTACTGCTGCCGTGGCAGCCCTTCTCTTGACTCTTGTTTTGTGGCAATGCCTGTCCTCTGGCCGTGGACTGTATGTACAAGTAGTGACCCAGACAAATGCTAATTTTATTATGACAAATGCGCCAATTCAGGCAAAAGTGTAGAATTATTCTGCTATGCTTCTGAGATTTGCCCCGACTGTCAGGCACTGTGTTGGCCTTTGGGCTTTATAATCACAAGTCTAGACATTTTGCTCCTACTTCTACATCTCTACAAAATAAAAGGGCAGTACTTATGTATTATGTAAGCAAAGTCAACCCTTTAGATTTTCAGTTGCTCATCTATTGCGCATCCGGCTATCTGTCCCAAACACATAATATGCTCATACAACGTTCTGGTCGGACAGAAATTTAATCAACCTCATTAACTTCCATGCTTTTTATTGAGCTCTAAGTCCATTGCTTTCTAAGGAACTCAATATACCAATTACCACAATTACACAGGATATAGAGAAAGCTGCAAAAATGTGTAATTATTGCCCATATAAGAGCCCTAGAACCTTAAGTGTAATCCCACAAATCTGTAAGCTATCACATCGATTGGCTCTTACATTACTAATCAATATCCACAGGTTAACAATTTTTGAGGCAAAAGTGGATCAATAAGATACTTCAAGATACTTCAAACAAACACAAAAAGACATATCTTTAATTGAGTCATTCTTATATTATATTTAACTTTTAGAAAGCAATAAACTTATTTCCAATGTACAAGTATATTGGAAAAACCAATTAAAGTTCTCATTTTATGCTAAAAGTCAATTTTCATTTACTTGTAAGTGCATTTGGAAGGGTAACAACCAAAATAAAGCGAGCAGACACCTCATAATCGATTTATATTTATAGAAATATGTTGATACTATTCGCCTTCCTTACCAACCTCAAAAAGTAAACTGATAGATGAAATAGCAGGGACTACTAAAGTTGTAGTGATTTAAATAGCTTTCAAATCCTCAAAAATCAATATTTTAGTTGCATTTGTTTCATGAATTTGTAAAATACGATATTATTGCAAGAAAATAAAGTATAACAAAGTATTCTTCTATCCTTACTTACGGTAGCCAATTATACAATTATTTGTTGACTGTAATTTATCCAAGAACATTTATATCAGTGAACATAATATTGTTACTTAAGTTGCTTCTTGCTCTTTAAGTTAATCTCTTCAAAAGATATATTAAATTGCTAAGTCAAATGTGCTTGAGAAATATATTATTATCAACTTACAAACTTAGCCTTTCTTACAAACAAATTATTCGCGAATCAAAATATTCCGCTGTATGCTGTTGAGTCATAGATGCTTGCTTTGCAATTAAACAACTTTACAAGCCCGTTCATTTAAAGTGTTATCTGGTAATCTTTTAAGCTTGCTATTAAAGCAATTAGACCTGAAACGATTGCTAGGTAGTTAGACGCAGAGCATCAGTTCATTCACTCAATTCTTCGCAGACTGCTTTCATTAATCTTTGATTCATTGTTCGCTTTGGGATGATCCAATTAACTTTTTCGCCTCGCAGTCAGAGCTACCGTCTTACACACTCTGGACGATTGTTGTTAACCACCATAAGACCAAAACTGAAATAATGCCAGACACATCAGCAAACATTACACAAATGATAGCTTATTCGCAGCGAGCACGCCTAATTGAAACTGATCGGAAAGGCAAGCGATACATATACTCGTAGACCGCAGGCAATTACATGAAGCCAACGCAAACAAGCGCTTTGGCACTTTCATGCACCACCACTGGGCTGGTGGTGTGTGTAGAGGACACGGACGGACTAACAAAGTAGTAGCAGCGCTTAACTTAAGTAGACATTTAGTTGGCATTAAAAAACGCCCACAGTGGGCACACAAGTACTGGAATCTGTTTGACTAACAAGCTGCAGACGTGGCGACTGCCAGTACTTCAACACCAAGCCAACAAATTGCAGACACAAACCGAGGGCGCAAATAGAGATCGTAGCCGGACAGACAGACAAATAGACAGACAGACAGACAGACAGACAGACAGACAGAGGGAGAGATACTCTAGTCGAGAGTGCGAGCAAGCGGCTTGTGCATGCGCATGCGCACGCCTTCAGCTGTCTGTTCTAATCTAAATAAGCGATTTGTCTGCGCATAACTTTTGCCTTAACCGGACCATGGACCATCGGCTGTGTGCTGTGGGCTGTGGGACGTTGTATCTTGTTTGCTGTGGCATGCAGCAGCCGGTTAGAAGACGTCGCATAGCGTTTGGTAAATAATAATTTGTATAATTTATACCTGGAACACTGGGCAGCAACAGCAGCAGTTAAAGAATTTATTACACGATCGCTGCATATGGAGTTGCAGTTGCAGTTGGAGTTGGGGTTCCTCTTGCGATTTATCTAGCATATAGTACTGTAGTTGCATGCACATTCAGAGAATGCTGCGTATCTTCAGACTGCCTCTGGCATGGCATAAATAATTAACACGTGCATAGCTTGCGCTTCAACAGCTTGAACTTGATTGCGCCCATTTGTGTGTTGACTTTTTATGGCAAATTCTTGACTCTTTGATTGTAGCTTAAATTGTTTTGAAGTAACTGCTATTCTCATCGCCGAGGGCAATTGCACACCTTTCTATTGTCCATTGTGACAAGTTTAACGCCGGCTTCCGTGACCTGCAGGCAACGTACTTCCCTTATGACCGTCAGTTTATTAACCCTTTTGCTGCTACTGGGACCATTTGTGACAATTATTTTTAAATAACGCAATATTCATGCTCATAGTCGGCTTTGGGATGATAAACATTAAGGTAGTTAGTTATACAATAGTTAGTTAGTCTAGAAAGAACACCGTATCCGTCAAAGCATGTAATTAAAGCATTAAAAACTGAAAACATAGTGCCAGTGTCAATATGCGGAGGATGCATGTACTATCTTACCTGATTTCAAAAAATATATTAATAACAAAATTTAATTTTCAAATAGTTGAAGTAGATTTTTTTGGCAACTCAGCAAGCAATGCTCTTAATAAAAACTTTATCACTACTCAAGACAAACATACAAAGGCAATCAAAATTAGAAATATTTTCATTGCAATTAGAAATTACAATGCAAATTAGTATCAATTAAAATCAACATTTTCAATATTTTTGTTTCTTCTATCTTCGAGTCAACACCATTTCGGGAGGGTTAAAAGCGTCTAGTCAACCTTGTTTGGACATTGGCCATTAGGCAAAAGTCTTAATTGTTTATTTATGGCCGTCTTGCACTCATTAAACATGTGAATGAACTTTGTATATACAATATAGCATAAATATTTTATAGCCATCTTTGCTGGTGCGGAGCCCACGCAGACACTAAAGTGCTGCAATATAAAAGCAGACACTCATACTACATTAATAAGCACAATCTGTCAGCATGTGTAACTAACGCTTTGAGCCAATTCGGTCAGACTTTAATCAGCTCCAAAATCAACAATCGAAAAATAAACAAAAGAGCTGAATTTCCCACAGCAATTTATATAACACCTACAATCGATATTGTTGTATGCTACGATTGGGACACCTGGCACACACACACGAAGAGATCACATACGTATATGTATGTACATAAATACATGCATATATACTTGTATGTATAAACACGTATGTACATACTTACAAACGTATGCCACAGTTGTTACAAACTGTTGTCCGAGCACAGCATGTGCTTGGGAATTTAATTATTATGTCTTAGCAAAACTAAAGTAAAACAAAAGTTTGTGCATTGGCAATGGCATCAGCAATAACAACAACAACAACAACAACATTTACAATGAGGCATCAAATCAACTGCTGCTCTTGGTGAACGCCTGAATGCCAGCGCCCCTGCCGTCTGCCTTGTGGCTGTTCAAACAAATTTAACTCATTGTCAGCAATTCATTTCACATGAATGTAACTTGCAGGACTCTCAGCCCTCTCAGCGCTCATCCCACCCTGCTAGCCCACTCATCAGCTCAGTTCAGCTCAGTTGCCAGCAGCGTTAGTTGTTGTAATTGGCGTTTCATGTGGCGCACTAAGGAGGAGCTCAGAACAGGACAATAGTCTCTCAACGCAAGTCGAGCAGCTAAACACACTAACACACACACACACACGCACAAGCCGCGCCTTGTTTTGCCATGTCTTGGTCCTTTCTTATTGGAAACATTAAAACCGCGGGTGGGCGCCGCAATTCATTTGTATGTGACTTCATTTTATGTTGTATTACACAGACACACTCACACACACTCACACACACACACACACGCACACGCACACTCACAGCAGTACACGGCAAAGTTTTAAGGCAATTCTATACAATTGTTGTTGCTTCTGCTGTTCGTGTACTGCCACCGCTACTTTTGTTGTAGTTGCTGTTGCCGTTGTAATTGTTATTATTCTTGTGGTATTGTTGCAACTTAATTGAAAATATTGTAAGTATGGCAATATGTATGTATGTGTGTGTGTGTGTATGTTTGTTAGCAGATTGTGGCGTCATCGTGTGCTGCTCTCTCTAAATGAAATTAATTGAGCAGCCGCGGGCAACGCGCACACTTGCATGCATGCATTGTAAATATGTATGTTAGTGTGCATATATCCATTCACACTCGTACACACACACACACACACGCACACACACACACATACACATAAATAAAGGCGTTAAGTGTTGAATGAAGTTGTTCATATGTAACTTTTTACGCCTAATAACTGCCGGCTATTGGCGCGATGTTGGCGAACTTGTTAGTATACGAGTATATGTATGTACGTGTACATACATACATATGTACACAATCCGTATGTATGTATGTTTGTGTGCGATTCTATTCAGGAGTACTATGCGAGCTATGGGCCATTATAGTTGCCAACCATGCGGCACAAAATTGAATGGCAAAAGAACAATGCAGTAGGTTTTATAAAAAAAAATGTTCTCAATATGTACAATGTAATGCAGTCAAACTTGATAAAAACTATGGAGGGACCTTCGATTTCTTTTACCTTTCAAAAGAATTGGATGGGCGAACAAATTTGCTAAAAACAATTGACACAATTTAAACACTAAGAATATGTTTGTAAACAACTGTTATTGCTGATGGAGAACAACTTATTAATCAATATTTAATGGAAATGAAATGGAAGTCAAAAACACATCTAAATTAAGAGAATTTAATGAATAGAGGTGATCAAATACACAGGCCAATACAATATTAATGAAACGATTAAGTTTTAATGCGTATTGGCACGTTAAAAAATGACATAATTAACAATTTGTTAAATATTGCTTTATTTATGTAAAAACAAAAATAGACCTTTGTGATTTCTCATACAATTGGTGTGCCATTATTTTGAAAACCCGCCAATTTTTCAACTTCCCTTCCAATTTACAGCGTTCCCAAATCAAAGAAACTTTTTACAATTTTCTACGTAATGTCATATCCTTTTCCCTCCATTGTGATTACATCTTGCTCTTTATCGCAATCATAAATTATGCGAGAGAATAGGCAATTAAGCGCTTGTGGCGCTTATGCATGCAACTTTTTCATCCCATTTAATATGCAAATATGACATTTGTGGCCCGCTGTTCATGTTCTACTTACGATAATATCATTAGTTAGCCACCCGTAGCATTAGCTAACCAGAACAAATTAAGCAATTCAGAACTATCCCTACTACATACAACTATACGAGTATATACTACATATACACACAAATACAAACAGTTCATGGCATGACCAACTGGAACTTTTTGTAACTCCAGTCCAAGCACACACCCAAAAAGATGACACGAACTATCTGAGAACATGCCATAATGCCATGGTATGCACATAAAATGGTAGCCATAACCAGCCAACTTCAATGATAATAATCGGCTTGCAGAAAGAGGTCAACACAAAATGAAGTAACTAAGAAACACAAGCCACTAACACAGAGCACATACTAAGTATAAGCTTCAAATTTTCCGAGCATCTTCAGGACATGTAACAGGCACGTATCCACACTCGTTGCCTACCAGTAAGGACGAGGGGCATTTTCTGACCTTCACCTTTATTGACATTGTTAGAGTGACAAAATGAAGACATGCTACTGGTTAAGCAAGGGCTCTCAGTGACCATAAAGCCTCGCTAGTCCACATAATCAATAATTTCAGCTCCAAAATGTCGCACACTGTTGCAAAATAGGACGAGTAGTTCCTGCTGTTAGTATGATAGTTCTATGTAAGTATACTACAAGTTGTGCGTCTACGTGCAATTAAATTTAATATTTAACTTAATTACACGAGCAAACTAACACGTCATGCAACTCACAAAACACACACCCATTTACACGGTTTGTCAAATATGGCGCGCAATAATGCAACATGAATGAAAGAAATAATGGAAGTCAATTGTCTGGATGCACAATGGGACAAGCCGATTTTTATTATTTCCTCAATACCTTAGTATTTTTGTTAAGTTTCTAGGTTATGTTTTGTTGGACAATCTTTCGGCCATGTGTGGGCCATCGGCTCATTGTGTTGTCAGTAAGACATGCCGCATTGTCAAATGCCTTTAAAGGTCCTGAATAAGAAGGCCCTCAACTGATGAACACAATTTCGGGAAGGAAGAATAGAAGAGGCCCTATTTGTAGTATCCAAATCTGAGGCATAACTCATGCTACTATCTATGAGGCAGTAAACCGTGAAAACTCCCCTTGCTGGTAGTTTTCTTCTTGTCTATTTTTTTAAATTATTTATAAATTCAAATTTGAATAAATATAGTAAAACAAAACCTTGGAGTACAGTTGCAAATGTATTTTAATAAAAATAAATATAGCTTAGCTGTAGACGAGTTAGTGTTTTATCGATATTTTTATGTGTGATATCTGATATACCACCAAATATTGCCCACTGTACTGGGGTTTTTCAGTACAGACGAGCAAATAGACGCGCCCAGGGCGTTTCTTGGCTCATAAGATTTTTGTCTTGGCCGTTGTCGTAGCTGCCACAGGCATCGCCAATGCCGTGCGCTCGTCTCTAACCGTAATGACAATGTTGCCTTCATTTCGAAGCATGTTGGTGTGTAGCTGCCGCCTCGTTTGCCCGAGCTGCTTGCCTGCTAATTGAATTTAATGTAGTTTAATTGAGACGAACGTGATTGTAACTAAAAGCGCTTTATGTTTAATTTAGCAGCAACGACGTCAGCGCAGCAATAGCAGTTAAAAGGTGCCTAGCACACATAAGGCCCCAGCCGCTTCTGGAGCATCCAAAGAGTTGACATTATGAGTACTGAAGCTTTTAAGTAGTTGCCATTTAAATATAAATTCAAAT
Organism: Scaptodrosophila lebanonensis; assembly: GCF_003285725.1. Taxonomy (NCBI): domain Eukaryota; kingdom Metazoa; phylum Arthropoda; class Insecta; order Diptera; family Drosophilidae; genus Scaptodrosophila; species Scaptodrosophila lebanonensis. Next base: position 17,064,416 of record NW_022060538.1, read on the forward strand.
TAATTGTGCCAAGTCAAAGTCAATTTGCTATTCTGGGCCATTGCAATATTCTCGTAAGATGCTGGCAAAAACATTTTAAATATTTAACATGATTTTATATGAAAATATTTGCAAAATATTTTTGCCAGCAGCTGTCAGCAGTTTCTTAAGTTTATCTCTCCAGCTCACTGTTAAGCAAATAAATTATGTATTCTCAAAAAGTTTCCAAAATGGAATTGTGTCACACGCTGCGTATGAGTAATGTGCTCTGGACACTATGCAGGGGGCGTTTGTGCATGGCTCAATATTAAAAATATTGAAGCGCAATGCAGCGCAAAATTTGAAATCGGCTGCTGCGGCGCATATTGAACAGCAGCTGTTTGAATTAGCAAGCACAATTTCTTTTTCTTTTCTTTTTTTTAAATTTTTTTTGAGAAGCTTGCAAATATTTTTACCATTACACAAAACTGTCAGGTCCGTGCGCTCAACTGTGTCCCATTGCAATGCCAGACAGCAGCGCTAAACGAAAATGCGAACAACACATATTAAAATAAAGAAGAAGTTGTCAGCTGTATAATAAATTGAATTTCTCAAGCTGGTCATTTTCCGGTTGTATGTAACTCCAGGCAAAAAAAATCCTGGTGGGCACAAACACGCTCTTGCAGGCAAAAGAAGTGGCGCCTGCGCCGGTCGCCGGCGTCAGAATGACACCAGTCACAAACACAATTATCACGCTGCCGCATGGAGACCAAGTTGGACGGACAACAGCCCTCAGACACTGTGTAGTGTCAACGTCGTTGCTTTTAAAATCAAATATCATATTTACAACTTGCTTACCACCATGAGTACGAAACGAATAAAATCTGAACGAGTGTGGAGGCAGGAGCTCAGTGGCAAGGAAAAGCCAACTTTGCCGTTCATGTGTTGAACTAATGGATGGTGTGGGGAGTACAAGTTGATTTTGTGGTAGTATTTTAATTATAACATCAGAAGAGTTAATATTATATATATACATTAACATGAAATAATGGTTAGATACTTTTTGAATCTACCTAATCAAAAAAAATTCTCAGAGTTTACAAAGTTGGCTTTAAGTAGAAACCTACCTAACGTAAAATTAAAAAGATTTCAAGCATCTTTCAACATTTTATGTCGTAGTGGGGTTTTATTTCCGAATAATTAATAGAATTGCTATTGCTTAAAAGAACCGAGTTGCAATAACTTAACTTTAAGCTTTTGAATTTGATTAACTTGTTAAAATAGCGAGCCAATTGTGTGGTATTGGAAGACAAGCAACATCAAACTTATCCAAAAGTTATGATTTTTAAACTTCTGAAAAATCTGGTACAACATTGTTATGTAGCTAAGAGAGCAATAATATAGTTTTATGTACCCTCAAGTCACGTACAAGTATGAACTTTAAGCATGTGGTGTTATCATCAAGGATGATTTTCAACTGTGACATTTTATCAATATATATAGATTGAATATTCCAATTCCAATCCACGAGAGTAACAGTCAATTATATACCATAGCCCGGATTGCCTAATTGCTATGAAATCGCCCCATTTTGTATGCATTTACTGGTACCTATTACAAGTACAAACTTCCCCCCTTCTTATGCCATTCACCATTTAGTTTCCCAAAGTGTACTTAAAGACAACAAAGACCGACCGCACATGAAATGCACAAACTTTTAATAACTAATTAAGTAACAGAGACCGTCCAAGCTGTGGCAAGTTTCTTTATAAAATGGCAAAGTGTACCCACAGTGCCAATGACATTATAAAATGTCCCTAGCTAGCCTTTTGCATTCCAGGCACAAACAGCAGGCAACCGGAAGCGCCACAGCAACAAAACATAAACATTGAGATGACTATAAAAATTTAACTACAGTTGCCATTTTGATGTTCACCGTTTTGTGCAAACCTCTGTGTGCCTGTTGCCGAAAACAAAACACGGTTTTCAATTTGTCAAATTAAAATTGAAATTGCCAACAGCTCGCCTACATGCCAGTCAACGCAGCACAACCCCTGGCAACTCACCCCGCCCAGCACTTGCCAACTTTTCGTGCAATTTGTGCGACATTTTGGTCAACGAAGCAAACTTAATGGCAACCAACTGACAAGCACCCAGGCATTCAGGCAGACAAGCTATAGAATGGCGAAGCACTTTATTACATCGACATGAAACTAACGGACGAGGGTCCAGAGTACGACCACAAAACGGTCGGCATTGTGAATATTTGCTGTAAATCGCAGCGCTCAATAAATATTTAATTATGCAGCAAACACACAGTACACCAAAAAAAAAAGAGAAAAAAACAAAAAATTAAATTACTATTTGTCATTTGCTTAATAAGTTGCGCGCTCATTTACACCATGGGCACGTAGGCGACAAACAAACATATGCGAGTATACGAGTATATGTACTATGGCCAGAGTCCTACCAAATGCCTTCATAGTTAAAACTAACAGCGCGCATTTTATGCTTTTACAACTAAATTTTGTAAACGTAACGTGCTTAAATGTTGAAAATTGAAATTTTAATGCAGCAACGAAATTGCCGCTCACCCACACACATACAAACACACACACTTATGCAGCATTCTGGAATCACGGCGGGTGAGGCGAGGTGGCATGCGTTCACATAGGGTGGTAGTAGTAAGTGGTTGGGTTTAGGTGAAACGAAAGGGGGTGTGGGACGGTGGGGCTGTGTGGGTAAGGACAAACTATTTGCGGTGGTGCTCTGCGGTCAGTTTGTGGGAGCCAATGTTACGCCTGGTGGGTGCCGCATAAGTTTGCGGTCGCATTGCGCTCCTTTCATTTCATTTTGCATAAGTTCTAAAGTACACATCATATATAATTAAATTCGTAAAACGGTCAATTTTGCCTCGTAGTCAGAGTAATGATGAGACGGACAACATGGCCGGCTGCCACACGGAGCCAAGTTAACATGTAATAAGTAATGGGTTTAGCGTTTGGCTTAGTTACATTGAAATTTTATGTGTTTGCCAAAAGCATTCACTGAACCGGCTTGATATTAGTTTACCCAAAATTGGGCAGGAAAAAGCAAATATCTAATGTTGGATATGACAACAAAAACACAATTCCAAGCTAAGATTATTCTACCTGACTTACCTATGTTTATCATCCATCCTTCCGATGGCTATACAACTATATATGAACTTATGGGCCACTTTGGATCAAGCTTACATGTTCATGTTCCCTGGCATGTGAGTATGAAAAAGATATAACAAAGACGGTTAAAATATTGACATTTGAACAACTTCTGGAATATTTCATGCAAATTAGAATCTTATGTAGAATTAAAGTGGATATTCGTTTCTAATTTTTATCGAACCTAAATACATACACAAACTGAAATTATTCAAGAGAATTATACAAGCAGCACCCAATAGGAAAAATTATTATTTAACTGTTCTAAATATATGCAGCACAGTTGTCTCTTAGCAACTAACTAAATTGTTGATCTCGACTTGAGGTTCTTTTTTGAAAATGTTTATATTATTCGCATACTGCATTAAGTCAACTTATCCTTCATGCACGTCTTTACATTTTGCCATAATTAAGCTTTATGGTCATTAAATTGGGCCTTTTTTCATAATAAATACCCCAAGAATCCTCGATAAAAAGCTGTTGATTTAGATGCCCTCATAAAATTACAGGGTCTGATGCAAATTTACGAGTATTTATTTTTTTAAAGGGCCGCTTTATAATGTTTTGCCTAGATTGGCGTGAGGCAAAAACCAGATTCTCAAAGGCCCCCCTCCATGCTTCCTACAATGACACACGGAGCTCAATTTCAACTTGTTGGATGATGGGGGAAGGGGGCTTAGCTGAGAACGGTTCGCCAAATACGCACACAATTCATTTGGAAAATAAATTTGTTCCGCTGTAACGGCCATAAATGCATTTAAATTTATTGGAATACATGCAAGCAAAAACACATACATTCACATCGCCCATTGAATGACAATAAATTATCAATTTTATTTTGACAGGGCAAAAAACCCGCCCAAAAAAAATAAAATAGCATAAAACGCGAACGCAAAATGTCAGACAAAATTGAGCAAAATATATGCAGGCTGCAGTTGTGACAGGAAGTTTCAGTTGAATGGTTCGTTCCAGCGCCCGAATTTGAATTGCATGCCAATGGATATTACTCGTATATTGCTCGCATAGTGAGCTAATGCTGAAAGTCCTTAGATTATAATTTTAATTGCTTGCAGTGTACTTCAATATATAACGTATGGTTTTCTTCTTTTTTTGTTTTTTAGACAATTCCGCCGTACATCCATATGGTCTGGTTAACAACAATAACAACAACTACAACAGTTACTCACATTTTTTGAACGATGTGGCCTTCTATTGCCCATCGGAGGGTCTCTTTGCCGACGACTATGACTGCCGCATTTACTATCGGTGCGAGATTCAATCCAACGACTATATTAGACCCTATATGTTTGCTTGTAAGGAGGGCACGTTCTTCTCTCGCGCCCTCAAGCTGTGCATGCCTCCATTGCTGGCCGGACGTAAAGAATGTGGGCACTTCATGAACGAAATTGATTCAGACGCCCATGCCGATGTTGATGCTGACGGCCAGACAGATAGCCAACTGCTGTATGATGGGCTCGTCAATAATGGCCATAATGTGCTGCTTAACAGCGTGGTCACACCCGCCGCCAACGACCTGCGCACGTATACCACGAGAAATCAGTTGCCCACAAATTACGGCCTGACAGGCTTGAATGGGGTTTCGATCATATCCTTCACGAGTTCACCATCTTTGCGGGCCGCTGCGGGTGAGGAGGAGGGACCCACCTGTGAAACTGATGGATTTATGAGCGATTCTGATGACTGCAGCGTGTTTTATCGCTGCATCTCCAATGGACGTGGCTTTAATAAAATCGGCTTTCGCTGTTCCGAAGGCACCGCCTGGGATGAATCACTGCAGTCTTGTAACCATATGGTTGAGGTACGTGCCAGTGGCGGCTGCCGCAATCAACCCGAAGTGCTTAGTGATAACTATGCGGGACAAACATCAACACAGTCATCGCAATCAAGCTACCAAAACTCCACAATGTCCTCATCCAGCAGTAGTAGTCAACAGAGCAGCTCTTCGACTAGCTCTTCATCCAGTTCGTCCACATCGTCCTCAACATCCTCTTCAACCAATTCATCGGCGAACCAACAAGAATCAAGCAGCACTGAGGGATCTTCAACCACATCCAGCAGCAGTGAGCAATCAAGTTCAAGCACCACAAGCCAAAGTTCTGGCAGTAACCAAAATACCAATTCAAATAACCAGCAGAGCTCCAATAACAATCAATCTTCCAACAGTAACCAAAATTCCAATAATCAGTCCAACCAATCCTCAGGCAGTAATCAGTCTTCAACTGCTACAAACAATCAATCGAATCAAAGTAGCACTGAAAATGCGGCCACTGAGTGCGAGGATGAAAACACATACATTCCTAATAAAGAAGATTGTACCAAATTCTACAGATGTCGTCTAACTGATGATGGAGATTTAGAAAAAGTACCGTTCACCTGTGGTCCTGGCACAGTCTGGAATCAGGAAGATAGAGCCTGCGATGCACCCACCGACGATCAAATGAAATTGTGCAACATAGCTGCGAATGAAAACAACAGCAGCAGCAATCAACAAGCCAGTAGTAGCAACCAAAGTTCATCTACGAGTGCCAGCCAATCGGGCAACGAAAATTCGAACAACCAAACAAATCAGTCGGGCAGCAATCAACAAAGCTCCTCGACTTCAAGCGGTAATCAATCTTCCAACAATCAGCAAAGCTCTTCGTCAAACAGTCAGGGCAGCAATCAAGGCTCATCAAGCTCAAGCTCTAGTAATCAATCCTCTTCTAGTGGTGCGAATCAAAGCTCAGGTAGCTCATCAAATAGCCAAGTGCCTTCGACTACCACTTCGAAGCCTTCAAGCCCTGATGGCGAGTGTCAGCATTCAGAAACATATTTACCGGACAAGAGGAACTGTGCCCGTTTTTATCGTTGTGTGGATAATGGCAACGGTGGGTTCGAAAAGGTTGCTTTTGATTGTGCACCAGGCACAGTTTGGGACCCCGACACAAAAGGTTGTAACCATCCAACAGATGTGCAAAAGGAGCAATGCAAGGCAATGACAAGCGGTAGTGGTTCGACCTCCAACCAAGGATCTTCGTCCAACCAAGGGTCATCATCTAGCCAAGGATCATCATCCAGCCAAGGATCATCATCTACCCAAGGATCGTCATCTAACCAAGGATCATCATCTAACCAAGGATCGTCATCTACCCAAGGAACGACTTCTAGCCAGGGATCTTCATCTAACCAAGGATCATCATCTAACCAAGGATCATCATCTACCCAAGGAACGACTTCTAGCCAGGGATCTTCATCTAATCAAGGATCATCATCCAATCAAGGATCATCATCTACCCAAGGATCGTCATCCAACCAAGGATCATCATCTAACCAAGGATCCTCATCCAATCAAGGATCCTCTTCCAACCAAGGATCCACATCAACTCAAGGATCCTCATCCAATCAAGAATCCTCGTCCAATCAAGGATCATCATCAAATCAAGGATCCTCATCCAATCAAGGATCGTCGTCCAATCAAGGATCATCATCAAATCAAGGATCATCATCAAATCAAGGATCCTCAACCAGTCAAGGATCCTCATCAAATCAAGGATCATCATCAAATCAAGGTTCCTCGACCAATCAAGGATCATCATCAAATCAAGGATCATCATCTAACCAAGGATCTTCATCTACTCAAGGATCTTCTTCATCATCTACTACCCAAAGCTCTACCTCTAATCAGAGCTCAACCACCCAGTCCTCTTCATCCACATCCCAAGGCACATCCACTATATCAACTACCGAAACCTCCTCATCCACTTCATCTGCTACTGTCACAACAACTCACAAGCCCTTCAAACCGGCAGAAAAATGTGAAAGCGAAGAAACTTTTTTGGCAGATAAAGAAAACTGTTCCAAGTTCTATCGTTGCGTTAATGATGGTAAAGGAGGATATTCCAAAATTCCCTTCACTTGCCCACCAAATACTGTATGGGATCCCCAGGCGAACAGTTGTAATCATCCTGCCCAAGTAGAAAACTTAAATTGTAAAATCATCAGTAGTGGCGAGCAAACATCGAATTCAAGTACAAGCTCCTCATCTAGTACTAGCAATCAGCAAGAATCAACAACGTCATCATCAAGCAGTCAAAGTTCATCATCCAGTAGTACAACAGCAGCTTCATCGTCAACCGAATCTAGCAGCACCTCTTCATCAACTAGTACGAGCGGCTCTTCCACCAGTGGCTCTTCAACAAGCGACAGCTCTACCACCGACAGTTCAACTACCGCAAGCTCAACTACCAGCAGCTCAACCACTGGCTCAACAGCTAGCGGAAGTTCTACTACCAGCAGCTCAACCAGCAGTACTTCTACTACATCTAGGCCCCCATCAAGACCTTCAGGCGATTGTAATGCAAATGGAGAATTTTTGGGCGACGAAGTCGACTGTGCCAGATTCTATCGTTGTGTGAACAATGGTCGCGGAGGATATGATAAAGTTGCATTTTCTTGCGTTTCTGGCACTGTCTGGGATAGTCAAATCGCGTCATGTAACCATGCTTGGGCTGTAAAAGATAAAAACTGTGGAGTAAATACTGCAGTGCAGCAGCCAACAACATCTCGACCAACATCTAGTACGGCGCAATCTACCACAACTGTTCGACCTAATCGACCGCCTTCCGGCACAACCCAGACTCCAAATTCAAATAGTGAAGGTATTTGCAGAGAGGAAGGATTCATTGGTGATCCAAGCGATTGCTCTAAGTTCTACCGCTGCATTAGCAATGGTAAGGGCGGATTCACCCAGATTTCATTTAAATGTGCCGCTGGTACGGTATGGGATCAAGATCTGCAAACTTGCAATCACGATCTTAATATGTGCAATACCAACAGCCCAGAAGGTAGCTCCACATCTACAGAACCATGGTCCACTGCTTCCCAACCCACAACGATTTCAACTACCACCCCCACAACCATTTCAACAATACGACCAACAACCATTTCAACTACTCGCCCGTCAACTGTTTCAACTACACAAGTGACCTCAACATCCCAAACAGATAGCACCACATTTACACCAACCACGACAATACCTCCAAGTACCACTATAATTCCAAATGAGCCTGTTACATCAAGCTTCCAATGCCAAAAGGAAGGTTTCTTTGGCGATGTTGAAGACTGCCAAAAATTCTATAGATGCGTGCTCAACGACAAGGGTGGTTTCGAAAAGCATTCATTCAAATGTGGTAACAACACCGTCTGGGACGCAGACCTCGAAACCTGCAATTACCCTACCGCAGTACAAGATCCCAGGTGCCGTATTGATAGCACAACTGAAATGCCAGTAACATCTACAACCTGGGCTCAGCCAACCTCTACAGGCACACCCCAAACAACAGCTCAACCCACCACTTTAGGGCCTTCAACAATACCGCCAACAACAACCCAAGTACCACAAACAACCACTCGAGATCCAGAGTCAACAACGCAGGCTCCACAGACAACTACACAAATCCCACCAACAACAACCCGAGTTCCTCCATCAACTACAAGCTCGCCACAGACAACAAATTCTGAACCTGAAACTACCACCAGTCTACCGCCAACTACAACGCCGGTACCAAATTTACCACCTGGTACCAAATGCCAAGGCGAAGGTTTCATGGCTGATCCCACAAATTGCCGCAAGTTCTATCGATGTGTGAAAAACGGGGACTCAATTTCTAAACATGAATTTATGTGTGCCAAGGGCACTGGCTGGAATGAAGAGAAGCAAACCTGCGACCACGCTGAGAATGTAGATCGCTGTGCTGGACAAACAGACGCTCCGGAAACCACAACTTTGCCATCAAGTCCAACTGAGACAACGGAAAATGCTCCAACTAGGCCTACTACGACTGAAAGGCCTACTAAGCCACCCACAAATCCAACTACGACAGAAGCCACAACAAAACCAACCACCACAGACAGTCCCACAAAGCCAACAACTGAGCCACCCACAAAACCCACCACGACAGATAATCCCACAAAGCCAACAACTGAGCCTCCGACAAAACCCACCACTACTGAAAATCCCACAAAACCAACAACTGAGCCTCCGACAAAACCCACCACTACTGAAAATCCCACAAAACCAACAACTGAGCCTCCGACAAAACCCACCACTACCGACAATCCCACAAGACCAACAACTGAGCCGCCCACAAAACCCACTACGACAGATACACCAACGAAGCCAACAACTGAGCCTCCGACAAAGCCCACCACTACCGACAATCCCACAAATCCAACAACCACTGACTCACCAACTAAACCAACAACCGAAAATTTTCCAATAACGACTTCAAAGCCTGGATATAATCCCACCACCACCACCGAAGATTACCCCAGCACTACATCAGAGCCTATTAATTTCAATTGCACTGGCGAAGGATTCTATGCTGATCCACAGGACTGCAATCGGTACTACCGCTGCGTAGATAATAATAAAAACGGAAACTATCAAGTCTACAGCTTCCGTTGCCCCAAAGGCACTGTGTGGGATACGTCAGTCGAGACCTGCAATTATGCAGACCAGGTTTCCGGCAACTGCTCGTCGGCAACAACCCTCCGACCAGACACAACAACGAGCACCATAGCACCTGATTCTACAACAATAATACATCCAACAACGGAGGGACCCGCTGAAACGACATCCACATCACCGTTGCCGATTACCACAACGAAATCACCAGCAGAAACAACGACCACAATACGACCGATTGAAACAACAACACAACAACAGACCACGGTAGAGACCACGCCACAAACCACACCACAGACCACACCACAGACCACGCCACAAACCACACCACAGACCACGTCACAGACCACGTCACAGTCCGAACCTCAAACCACGACAGAGTCCGAGCCACAGCCTACGCCGAAGCCATCAACCAATACGACCGCTCCATGTCCACCCACAGCAGAGGGTCAAAACGTATACGTTTGTCCAACTGGCTTCCGCCGGCATCCCAAGGATTGTGGCAGATTCTACCAGTGCAACGATAACTCGGACAATAATGACCTCAACATTGTGGTCTTCCAGTGCCCCAATGGTACTGTTTATCAGGAGGACTCTTGTCGCTGCGGCACGCCTGCTCCCAACGACAGCTGCGTCAATAAAGTTGCCACACGCAGTGCCTTCTATGATGAGGAAACACGCCGTTTAAATATGGTAAGCCAGCTATTACTATTAAACTATTAATCAGTTTGTTTAGAATTCAATTTATAAAAAATTGATATTTGGTAACACTATAGTATAGATAGCAGAGGTCTGGTTAGAATTCAATTTTTTTAAATGTATAATATTTGGTAGAAGCTTAAGGCAAATAGTATAAATACAAACATCCATCAACATGCTCTTAGTTATGGCTAAAGGAGCCTGTGTCTGAATTTTAAAGACACTTTAAAAACTTTAAAAACCCCTGCGATCTTGACAATCCAAATAGGATACAAAGGTATATTGGTATCGAGTTGCTGGGAACAGCTGATCGACAAGTCTTTAGCATACTTTTTTTACCACAACAAAGCAAGTATAACAAAAAAAAACATTTTTGTAACTTGCGCTGTACACACTTTAAAAAAAAAAAAAAAACTTTTTTATTTATTCAGGTACAAATTCGATCAACAGAGCCACTGTGCCCTGAAGAAGGCCATTTTTCACTTAACGATGACGAGTGCAGCCAGCTATTTGTAAAGTGCGATCTTTCGAGGAAGACGGGTCGCGTCGAAGGTCAAATCTACCGCTGCCCACAAGGATTCGCCTACTGGAATGTCAGTCGACGCTGCGAACCTGCTCGGAAACTGAACTGCATACCAACAACTTACAACGTTGGCAACAATATGCCGTTGGAGTGGCTCAACATAGGGCATAGACGTCGCAATCTGCATATATAAGTAGCTTTAGTTTAGTTTTTGTAACTGCCACAATTGTTTACTGCGCATGCGTCCAAGTCAAACCGTCCACAGTTTAGACAGCAAAGCGCATGCCCAGCAAACGATTGGCCAATGACCTTAGTTTAGTGTGTTAGATCAATTTGATTAAGTAAGCATAACGCTTGGGGTTTCAAACAAATTTTTACAAATTTTCGGTTATGGTATTAATTGATTAGCGCCATATTTAACTTTATATTTTGTATGTCTGTAGGTACGTATAGTACATGTAGTTTATACGTACATACACTTGTAATAATGAATGCGCCATGAGCCCGAAAGACTTTTAAATTATGTATGTATGTTTGGAGACAATGTTTAAAACATTGCTTAAACGTTATGCCATTAACAAATCTTTAATATTTAACAAAAAGTCTGCTTTAATTGCTTCTCCTTAACACAGCTGTGTACAGTTGCACAGGCACAGCCTTTACTACACACTTAGGTTGTAGCTTCTTTGTAATAACTGTATTTATATATTAAACACGTTCTGAACGCCATATATATCTTAGACTATGCTTAAATTTAATAATAAATTGAAACATTACAAAAATTACATTCACTGCAGTTTGACATTCATTGTGCTTAGTGGGTTGCAGCAGAGACACAAACCGCAGAGTCACTCAAACTGTATACCAGTCATTTCTTCTTTTTGGCCACGGGAGGCGCCGCCGGATTTTCGCCTTTGTAGAATTCCTTCAGCAAGTCCATCGCTTCCTCAGCACGCACACCCCCAATGATGTCAATCCTAGTGCCCACAACAGCAGCTACATCCACCAACGTCTTACCGCCGAAGCGATCATTCTCGCATCCATAGATTATCTCCTTAACACCGAGGGTGTGCAGCGCCGCTGAGCACATAATGCACGGCTCGACCGTGACCACGACGCTGATTTCGCTGAAGAGTTGGCGTGCAGGCAACCGCTTCTCCCGGCAATAGGCGAGAGTGGTGTCGATGCAAATGAACTCAGCGTGCCTTGTGGCATTCCGAGTGACATTTACCTGGTTTCCGCCCCGCGCTATCACTTTGTCACCCAGGACGAACACACATCCGACTGGAACTTCGCCTGCGTCACGTGCCCGACGTGCTTCCACAAAGGCTTCCTCCATAAACGCAGCCATTTGGCATGGAAAATATATTCGAAACAAAACAATGCAGGAAAATTGCGTTTACTGTCGTGCTGCCAGTCAGATGTTATGTGCCCGGCGTTAGGTGGCAACGCTATGCAAACATATGTGGCACCAACGGCTTCAAAACTTTATACCGCATGCACAGTTGTGTAAATGCCGACAAAGTTTTTAAATAGTTATACCGCTTAGTTACATTATTTTCTCAGTGCATGGCTACAACTTCGTGTGTGTCTAACTAGTTGCAATGCCCAAGGAGCAGTTTCGCGCTTCGGCGCTTAATAAGAAAATCTCACATGTGCAGTTTGGAATAAGCGGTGCCGATGAAATACAGCAAGAATCTTTGGTGCGGATTGTTTCAAAGAACCTATACCAGGGGCAAAGGCAACCCGTGGCCTATGGCGTGCTGGATCGTCGCATGGGCATAAGCACAAAGGATTCCCTTTGCGAGACATGCGGACAGGGTCTGAACGAGTGCATTGGTCACTTTGGCTATTTAGATCTTGCTTTGCCGGTCTTTCATATCGGCCATTTTCGCTCTACAATTAACATACTGCAAACTATATGCAAATCTTGCGCTCATGTCATGCTCAAAGCTGAGGATCGTGCCATATTCGAAAAGAAGTTACACAATCCGAATTTCTCATATTTGGGAAAGAAGGCGCTGCACGCTCAGATGTTGGCCAAGGCAAAAAAAGTCACAAAATGTCCGCATTGCACAGCTCCTAACGGAGGCGTCAAAAAGGGACCCGGTTTGCTTAAAATACTGCATGATCCATACAAAGGGCGCAAGGTTGACTCCCTCTTCACCAACAATCTCGAGGAAATGCTTAACTCCACCGAAAACCGTGATCTTAACCTTACCCTGGGGAGTTATAGCACGGCTGAGGAGCTGACACCGCTCATGGTTCTTGATCTGTTTGAACAGATACCGCAGAGTGACGTAGCGCTGTTGGGCATGTGTTCGCGTGGCTCCCATCCCAAACATTTGATTGTGACACGTGTTTTTGTACCTCCCGCTTGCATACGGCCGTCGGTGTTGTCGGAGGTTAAGGCAGGCACCACAGAGGATGACTTAACGATGAAGCAGAGCGAAATCCTACTCATCAACGATGTGATACAACGCCATATGGCCACTGGTGGAAAGATTGAACTCATCCACGAGGACTGGGACTTTCTACAGTTGCATGTGGCACTCTACTTTCACAGCGAGATTAGCGGCATACCCATCAATATGGCGCCCAAAAAGACCACGCGCGGTATTGTGCAACGCCTCAAGGGTAAGCAGGGACGTTTTCGTGGCAATTTATCGGGGAAACGTGTGGACTTTAGTGGTCGCACTGTTATTTCGCCCGATCCCAATCTAATGATACACCAGGTTGGTGTACCTGAACGTGTGGCCAAAATTCTGACCTACCCGGAACGCGTCAATCCTGCGAATATACGACAAATGAAGCAGCTGGTGCGCAATGGACCAAGCAAACATCCGGGTGCCAATTATGTACAGCAGCGCGGCTCCAGTTTTAAAAAATATTTAGCGTACGGCAATCGAGAGAAGGTCGCCCAGGAGCTTAAATGCGGCGATATTGTGGAGCGGCATTTGCGGGACGATGACATTGTGCTTTTTAATCGACAGCCTTCGCTTCACAAGATGTCGATTATGTGCCATCGCGCTAAGGTTCAGCCACAGCGCACATTTCGATTCAACGAGTGTGCCTGTACGCCCTACAATGCCGATTTCGATGGTGATGAGATGAATCTTCATCTGCCACAGACCGAAGAGGCACGCGCCGAGGCCCTTATTTTGATGGGGAACCAATCGAATTTGGTTACGCCCAAAAATGGTGAAATACTCATAGCAGCCACACAGGATTTCATCACCGGGGGCTATTTACTGACACAAAAGGATGTATTTCTTACCAAGGAGCAAGCCATGCAGCTTGCCGCCTGCTTTCTAGCCAATGAAGACTCAACAATGCATATTGCAATGCCACCACCTGCCATTTGGAAGCCACGTCGCCTGTGGACTGGTAAGCAAATGTTTAGCCTATTGCTACGTCCCAACAGCGCATCCCATATTCGTCTCAATATGATAAACAAAGGGCGCAACTACACGAGCAATTTCGATCTATGCTCCAACGATTCCTGGATACATATACGAAACTCGGAGCTTATGTGCGGCACCATGGACAAAGCCACGATGGGTTCTGGAACGAAGCAGTGCATCTTCTATTTGCTACTGCGCGACTTTGGCGAAGCTTACGCCACAAAAGCCATGTGGCGATTATCCAGAATCGCGTCGTATTTTATACAGAATCGCGGTTTCTCCTTTGGAATTAGCGACGTAACACCCAGTCAAAAATTGCTGCAGCATAAGGAGGCGTTGCTGGATCGAGGATATGCCAAGTGCAATGAGTACATTAAGAAGCTCAGGGATGGCACCCTACAGTGCCAACCCGGATGCACGCCAGACGAAACACTGGAAGCGGTCATGCTCCGAGAATTGTCCGGTATACGAGAGCAGGCAGCTAAGACGTGCTTCAGCGAATTACATCCGACAAATAGTGCACTAATTATGGCACTGTCCGGTTCCAAAGGCTCAAACATCAATATCTCGCAGATGATTGCATGCGTGGGTCAACAAGCTATCAGTGGCAAGCGTGTACCCAATGGGTTTGAGAATCGTGCATTGCCACACTTTGATAGACACTCAGCCATTCCGGCAGCTCGCGGCTTCGTTCAGAACAGCTTTTACTCAGGGTTGACGCCAACCGAGTTTTTCTTCCACACCATGGCTGGTCGCGAGGGTCTTGTCGATACGGCTGTTAAGACAGCTGAGACTGGCTACTTGCAACGCCGTTTGGTCAAATGCCTGGAGGATCTGGTGGTTCATTATGACGGCACTGTACGCAACGCAATAAATGAAATGGTTGACACAATTTATGGCGGCGATGGCCTAGATCCTGTGTGCATGGAGACGCGCAACAAGCCTGTGGATTTAGTGCACCAGTACAATAACTTACGTGCCATGCACCCACGAGGTGAGCAACGGCCACTGCAGGCCAAAGATATACTGGATACAGTGGAAACGCTGCTGGACCTGGACGAGTTCAGTGAGTCTCGTGCTGACTGCAGAGATGACGTAATAAAACACTTTATTTCCGTTGCCGATCGCATTGAACGATTGCAGCAACGCTATGGCGCCTATGGTGATCTCTGCCATGAGATTGAGTCCATCACACGCGAACAAATACTGAGTTTCATTCGCACCATCAATGATCGTTACAATCGTGCCGTGACTGAGCCTGGCACCGCTGTTGGTGCAATTGCGGCTCAGAGTATTGGGGAACCGGGCACACAGATGACACTCAAGACGTTCCATTTTGCTGGCGTTGCTTCCATGAACATTACACAAGGTGTTCCGCGTATTGTAGAGATCATTAATGCAACCAAGACCATATCAACGCCCATTATAACTGCAGAGCTGCGGGACAACACAAACATGGAGTATGCGCGTCAGGTGAAGGCGCGTATTGAGAAAACAACGTTGGGCGAGCTATCCTCCTACGTGGAGGTAGTATGCGATCCATATAGTTGCCATTTGGCCATTGGCATTGACATGGCACGCATTAAAGTTCTTGGTTTGCACATCGATCTGGACAGCATTGTGGCCAGCATTTTAAAGTCACGTCTGCGCATAAAACCGAACCAGGTGAGTGTGTCCACCAAATCGTCACGCATTATCGTCCAAGTGGAAGCATCGCGCATGGCCACCATCAACGCAGAGCTGGCGCGTCTAGCCACCAGCATACAGAATGTGGTCGTCGCTGGACTACCAAACATTCTGCGTGCTGTCATTGCTATCGATGATACGCACCAGCCACCCACTTACAAGTTGTGCATCGAGGGCTATGGACTGCGTGATGTGATAGCTACGCATGGCGTCGTCGGTGAGCGGACGCGCAGCAACAATATTTGCGAAATTTATCAAACACTAGGCATCGAGGCGGCACGCACTGTCATCATGAGCGAAATCACTGATGTTATGGAGGGACACGGCATGAGCGTCGATTGGAGACACATTATGTTGCTGGCCAGTCAAATGACGGCACGAGGCGAGGTGCTGGGTATCACGAGGCATGGTTTGGCGAAGATGCGAGAAAGCGTCTTCAATTTGGCATCGTTCGAGAAAACAGCAGACCATTTGTTTGACGCAGCCTACTATGGACAGACAGACGCCATCAATGGCGTTTCGGAGCGCATCATTCTGGGCATGCCAGCTGGTATTGGCACAGGAATCTTCAAGCTCCTGCATCACCATGAGGACAAGCAGGTACCAGCCATTGAATCAACCATATTCAATAGCTTAGAGCTGAAACCGTGTGCCTAGAATAGGATCAACGATCAGGACATTAAGGTGATAACATTTAACCCCCAGAAGTTGTACAGATTTTTTCGGAAGGGTAGAACAGGAAACAAGCAAAAACTAAATATGTAGTATGTCGAGCAAGAAAAAACTACACATTATTGAACATAAAAACATATCCACAAATTGTTTACCAAAACGTTGTAACAGTATGACAAACTCAATTAACTTCAATTAAAATCTAGATGCAATGAAATTTCTTTTTGAGGATTGACAAAAAAAGCGTGTAAACTTTTAACATGGAATTATAGTAATTAAATTTATCCATAAACAAATATTTGATGTTTTTGTTACATTGGAAGGAATGTTTCCCTATGGGATGTCTTTTCAATGTACATATACATATGTACAAGTATGTATACATTTAATATGTACATGTATGTATGTGTTTATACCTTTTACCTTCTACCTTTTCCCTATTTTAATGTCTCCGACTTGCTGTCTAATAATACAAAACCCAAACTATAAAATATGTAAATGCATTTCAAATGCCTTTGCTTACTTACTAAATAATTCTATGCCTCATTGCGCATGTATTTGATGAGATCGTGCTGCTCTAAAAACAGTTGCGCCTTCTCCGGCCAGTTTGTGTTATTCAAAGCACGCGGACTCGGATGAGGCAGACGGAATGTGGCGATAGCCTCGCAGTACACCGAACGTTTGAGCGTGGTGAAGACATAATCTCCAACAGCAACTACAATTTGCGGTTGCACCAACCGCAGTTCCTGCTCTAAGGCATCCAGACACAGGTCGCGCACCTGCTGCTTGTAAGGAGCTTTCAGTTCACTTGGTGTAATGTTGCGACCGCCAGCATCGAAGAAGGCCAGCGGACAGAAGTTGTGCACGAAGCACTGCTGGGAGAATGTGTCCAAGTTGCCACCTGCCAGCTTCTGGAAAAGTTCCCACAGACGCACGCCACTCGGCTCCTCCGTGGTGCAGTTCAAGCCATTGACAGGGCGCTTGGAATGCAACACTGGCGGCTGCAGCACTTCTCCGGAGAGCTGCATGATATCACGTACTGTACGCACATTACCAAATGGTACCTATTAAAAAGGGAGTGGCTATAAGAATGCTGCTCTAGAATAATTGAATCTGCTGCACTTACCCCAGTCTGACCCATACCATTCGGACCTGGATTCATGCCTATGAACATAATTGCCTTGCTACCATTCAGATAACGACGCAAGTAACCGCAGTGCAATATTGCAGCATACTCCACTGGGTTGTAGGTGCATTTAATGAAACCTCCATCTGGTACCCCAAGCTCTGCCAATTGTGTATTAAGTTTGCGTTCAATGTTGTAAAAGCGTTCCCAAATAGGTTCCGCGAAGAGATTTGAAGGCACAGATTTCTGCGCCTGACCTTCGGCTATGGCGGCAGCCTGCAGCTCCAGCTTACGCTTTAACATTGTTTAAACAATTTCAATGCCGTCAAAAATGCGCGCGTTGTGTTAAAAAATACTGAATAATAAAAATAAACAAACAGATGGTTCTGCGGGTTGCCACCAAGTTTATTTTGCATTTTAGAGCTACGTACATATGTGCATACTTATGTATAAATATCTAATAAAAATTGTGAAAAGAAGAATTATTGCTATTTTTGGCAACGTAAAAACTCATTTAGTTTAATTTCGCTTCCCTTGGCAATTTTTGGCTTAAATTGCTTACAGGCCTTTTCAATGGTCTTCTTTAGAACAGTGCCGAGTATTTGTATGAATTGTTGCACCTACAAGTCAATAAAATATAAATTACTGCCTTGCTAGCTGCACGCAATGTAACACTTACAGTCAACTCACTCTCCGGCAAGCCTAGTTTAACAAACTCACATTGGGGAGCATGTTTTGAATGCTCCTTCCACGGCTCATCTTCAGACTCCCACCCGTCCAGCGTTTTTCCGCATACGAAACATGTTGCGGTGTCATTCTCGCGCTTGGTACCTGTCCAGTAGAAGCCAGCCTCGGCCATCTAGTTCGGAAAGATATATAAATAAGCAAAGGTAAACCAAAGAGTTCCGCTTGATACTTGCTTTTGCTATGCTGCAGGAAGATTCAGCAGGAAAAGGCCAATGTTCAAAGCTCTGCACGCGATGTTTCTCCAGCATATGAAATTCTCGAAACGACTCCATCTTCTGCTCAAGATCCTCGATTGTAGTATCCATATTGTTGATATTTGCAATAAAAGTTTTACAGAAATGTATGTATTAAAACAAAACGAGCAACAAAATTGCGCGTCGTTGTCGTTGTGCCGTTCCTCTACTCTTTAAAAATGCCACTCTGAGCTGGCAGCACTGGCCAACTTCTTTTACAACACTGGTACAGGGTGACAACTGTTGTAGTGGTGGAGGAAATATCAATTGCTTTCATCGATGTTTTTTTTTTTTTTGACACCACCAATCTGTTGTTTTCGTCAGTATTTATTGTTGTGCACACTGTTTGACACTTAAGAAATAAATATTTTTTAAAAAGTTAATTTTAATGTTAATCATTTTAATTTGAAAATATTTACATACCACAGACCGCAAACACCAACCGTTTTTGTTTTTGAGTTAAGGCCAAAAAACGTTTATTCTATACTGCAAACTGCATTGAAAGTGCGTTCATTCTTTCACCACCTGCAAGTGTTGTTGTAGCAAATTGATTTAGAAAAGAAAGCGAAGAGCAGCTCCATAAAATTGCTGGCTGGGTCTGTAGTATCTGCCCCATCGAGGCCTAATTACTTTAGTGGGTCACAGTTGCCTAACCCAGCTTTGAAAACAGATCAAGGACACGAAGGCGTCATCAAGGAAGTAAAATATCAGCGCACACGCACGCCCGCACGCACACCTACAACTGAAATAACAAGAACAGCGAAATCACAGGCCTTGGCGCATTTGGCAATGAAACTGTGCACAGGCAATGTGCTCCAGACTTGAAGGTAGTCAACAGCTCGAGCTGCGCCCCATGGCGAACGAACGAAGCAAACTGAACAAAACAAAGGAAGAAATCAGCAAATTAAATTACGAGCTAATCGAAGAATGCAAGCGCAGTCACGAGGACTCGGTGTTGTCGCGCCATCTTCGCCAAGAACTTGAGAAGTTTGTATTGCGGCTTCGTGCCTGGCCCAACATTACGATAAGGGCATGGTCATTGAGTTGAGCGAGTTATTGATAAGCTATTCATTGGCAAATTACCTCACAATCAGTGTTTTGTGGTTTAATCGCCTCTGAACTCAGCACCTTATCAACAATCACTGCCTAACAAATTCCTGTCCAGTTTATGTTTTGTTTGTTGGCGCACACGTGCCATACACACTTTATTGTCGCCCTCCTCTCTCTCTGTTTCAGACACCCTCGTGAATATAGACGTGATGTTGTCAAAAAGCAGCGCAGTGGTTGCGCACCGCTCTTCATCGCATGTAAACGGGGCGCGGTTGCTATTGCCGAGTACTTAATAACTATATGTGAGGCGGACATCGAACAGCGGGGTCATTTCGAGGCGCCAGAGGATAATAGCTTTCACTATGTCTCACCGCTTTGGGCGGCCGTGGTATCCGGGAAACTGCCAATGGTCAAGTATCTGGTGCGTATCGGCTGTGATATTAATGCCACGTCGGATTCGGGATCAACACCTGTGCGCAGCGCGTGCTACATGACACACATCGACATTGGTGAGTGAGCAACTTTGAGACGCGGTGTAGAGTTTGGCAATCTGATTCAATGAATTAATACAAGTGAGAATAATTGAATTCCAATTTTACTAAATAGATTCATACTTACTAATAAGAGATCTTAAAATGCGCGATAATTAAACAACGCGCTGCTGTAGTGTGTGTTAGGCCCACAGAGAAGTATCTATATAACATCTACATAACATACACAGAAATATAAATGTTTATGCACTGCTCTGAAAGAATATGTTTGTCTCGCCACACAGTGAAATTCCTGGTCGAGAACGGAGCTGACATCAAAAAGCCGAACATCAATGGAGGGACATGTCTCATTAACTCCGTACAATCAGTGCAGCTATGCTTATATCTCGTCCGAAAGGGAGCAGAGATAAACGCCCGGGACATACAGGATAAGACTGCCCTACACTATGCCATACAGGAGCACAGACTGGATACCACAAAGATGTTAATCGAACAGGGTGCTGATCCATTTGCCAAGAGTCGCTACGGCGACGATGCGCTGCGCACAGCGTGTCTAAAAGGCGCCCATCAAATATTCGACTATCTGAAGAAGGAATTGAGCTATGAACCTGTACGTCTGGCCGAGGCACATGAGCTGATGGGCTCGACCTTTCTGGATGAGCACAACGAGTCACGTGTTTGCATTCTCCATTGGCGCATGGCACATCACATAAGGGCAGCACCATATACGCCTTACATTGAGAAGAGTCCAAAGGTACCGTTGCGCGATGCATACGAGAATGCTGTAGAGTTCGCCACACTTGAGGAGCTGGACAACATTGGCACAGACATGGATGCTATGCGCACGCAAAGTCTGCTAATCTGTGAGCGCATTTTGGGCCTCACACACAAGGACATGCTGTTCCGTTTGACCTTTCGTGGTGCCTCGTATGCTGACTCCTTGCAGCTCCAGCGCTGCATTGATCTTTGGCGTTTTCTGCTGGAGGTGCGCGTATCAAACTGGTCCATACTGCATTTTGAAACGTGTTTTGCCGCCCAGGCGCTGGTGCGCCTAATGCTCGATCTACACGTTCGGAATTCCAGTCACATCCGCAGCGATGCGCGCGCCCGTTATCTCCACCAGGACAATCTGCTGCCACGTTTCGAGGATGTGCTTGGCGTATTTCGAACGCTAGCTGAGAGCGCTGTAGAGGTGAAGCAATTGCTGCAGGTGAGGCCCGTCTTCCGTCGACAGCAGGAGAACTTCGACCGGGTGATGCGCTGCCTGGCCCATCTCATTTATCTGCTGATCAACACCGTCCAAACTGAGGCTCAACACAGACAGACCTACAATGCCGTTCATGAAACGATCGTAATTGGCAATCTGCGTAGCGCTAGCACCGCCGACACGCTACTTCACCTGTGCGTCTCACGTCTAAATGTGATAAAGAGTGGCTACATCACCGACGAAAATATTGTCGATGTGCGTAGACAAACCTTGAATGTAAACGTGCGTTTCTCAACTACATTTCCGTATTTCAGAAGACTGTGTTCCCCAATGCTGACGTAATTAAGCTGCTCATTGATTGCGGTATAGATGTCAACACCAAAAACGAAGCCAAATCTACGCCCCTACATGTTGCCTGCCAGCCCTACAATTATGATAATGAGGTAAGCTCCTTAACATTGATTATTAATTAAAAAAAAATTATGATCCAATCAAAATGATTATCCAAAGCCCTTTTATCGTTTACTCAAAACAAATATTCTTAGTTTGCAAACCAAGCTTCTTATGTTATTTATAAATATGTTTATTTGGGGGGCGGAGGCATCCACTCGGGAACTTCTTTTACCTTTAAATGCAGGACATAAAAAATTGCTTAATAGTCCAATAAAATTACATTGGAATGAAAGCAGATTCTATATCGTCAAAATAGTTTCAGTATTTTAGATTTAAACTAACGCTGCATATAAATTTAGCTTAAATCCTCACTTCATTCATAATATTAACCATTTACTTTCACCTTTTTAATTGCAGATTGTGCATCTACTTCTGAAGTGCGGAGCCGACATTGACCAGCCGAACCGCGCCGATGAGCGACCTTATGACTCCATTGCCTCCAATCCCACCAACACCATACCACTGCTCAACTACGTGTCGTTGCAATGCCTGGCTGCGACGGCCATTAGTAAGCATAAGATAATCTATCGACAGCATCTGCATAAAAAGTTGGAGCAATTTGTGCAGCATCACGAACCGTAGGTTTCTTCGAGCCTCTACTTCTCTTTTGTTGCAGTGAAGGGCGCTTTGACGTGTCTCTATTCAAAATTGTAGTGTTTTAGCATTAACCCATTCTTTTTCTTTAGCCATATGTGTGTGTTTTGTCACATGTCCAAAATTAACCAGTGTGTACGTACTCTCTATCTCTACATTGTTAACAGAGAATTTCGGCTTAATGTAGTTTAACTCAAAAACGAAAACAAAAACAAAAATACAGCATGAAAAAGTGTAAGCGATAAAAGTGATATTAAAGCTGTATAGAAAAGTAAACTAAAAAGTATATAAATTATTAAGATTTTAGAAAACTTACAAATCAAGAACGTACTCAAAAACGTATGCCCAGCTTTTCAATTAGATCTTAGATAATATGATAAGAGGGAACCGAACCGAAAGGAAAATAACACGTATTAATGCCAATAAAGTTTATACATTATCTACATATATATGCCTAAAAAATATATATATATCTATATACACAGATAATTGTATAGAATAACTAATTTATCACTTGTTGAAAAACTGAAAGGTACTCAAAACATTAAATGCAAATGGTAAATGTTAAATATGTGACAGCGCCAAAAAAGCGAAAAAAAAACTCAACTCCTATGGCTGGCTTTAAATTTAAAAATGTTGGTTTACAACCATTGCCTTCTATCATTTCTAATGGTACTTACATATATGTAGATGCATACCCATGTAAAACCAATGTTTATGTTAAATCAAATTTAAGCATTTCGCGTTTATTGTTCGTTCACGCAAAGATATTGTATATAAGTATTTTCAAAAATGTGTATGAGTTGAGTTTGTA
Source organism: Scaptodrosophila lebanonensis (assembly GCF_003285725.1). Classification (NCBI taxonomy): domain Eukaryota; kingdom Metazoa; phylum Arthropoda; class Insecta; order Diptera; family Drosophilidae; genus Scaptodrosophila; species Scaptodrosophila lebanonensis. The sequence goes on from NW_022060538.1 coordinate 17,087,739, forward strand.
CTGTATTGGCACTTACGTAGGTGCGGAATCGAATTAAAATTGAATTTGAAGTTAAAAAGGACTAATAAAATAAACATTTACAGTTTACTGTCTAAAAATGTTATTTTTACTTTATCAATAAATACTTTATTTTAATTCCAACAAGCAAAGCTCAACAGGCAGAAATTTGTTAATATTTTTGTTAATATTTAATTGTTTAATATTGTTAATAATGGGTGAAGTCTTTTAAACTAGCTCCAATGCAATCATAATAGTATGCCTATTTCGGAGTTACCCTAAGTTCTGTCAAATTTGAATCTTCTCGTAACATCACTTCGATTGGGGCAAGAAAGACTCGGAGCGTCATTAGATTTGTTGCTATAATTTCCTTCAGATGATGAGACTTGACAGCAAAATATTTAAGCACTAACTGTAATAGCCTGATTTGGGAATAAAAATTAAAGAATTACCTTTGTTGCTCGATGTCAATTTAATTTAGATTTGAATTAATCAATTACAGTGTTTGAAATTTTTGTTTGTAACTGATTTGCTTATATTATGAGCGATAAGCTCTGCGATTATTAATCTATCGATTAATTGTAAATCGAATAGAAATAAAGGGTACTAGTTTCAAAGAGGAGCGTTCCACGCCGGCTTTGGCTTGCATTATTGGATGTGTACGTAGTTAGGAAGGATGGATAATGTTGTAATTGACGACGACTATGATCATAAAGACGACACCATAGAGTACATATTGGAAAACGTCTTAATGCCCGATGATGGTAGCTGTGAGTTTGGGAACTTGCGTGAATTATACAATTGCAAACTTGTCCATTCTTGTACTTGTACGTCACAAATCAAATGTTGCATGGACAAAGAGAGCTGTTGTCACGGTGGCAGATTCAAATACCATCACAGTATAGTTGGAAAGGAACTGGTGCTAAAGCACGAAATCGACCTGCCCGCAATTATCGAGTGCAGTGATTTGTGTGGATGCTCTGCAGAGCACTGTTTAAATCGATGTGTGCAGATCGGTCCGCGAAAACAGTTGGAGATTTTCAACTCGCCGTTGTACAGATCCTTGGGTCTGCGCACTATGATTGACATTCCTGCTGGAGCATTTGTCTGCGAGTACGCTGGTGAATTGCTGACCTTAGCCGAAGCGAGACGTCGACTGAAATTGAATGACAGGGAGGAAGTAATGAACTATATCTTATGCCTCAACGAATACACAAATGTTTCAGAAGCCGGCAGTTCAAAAAAATTACTAGTGCAGTCTACGATTGTTGATCCTTCCCGACGTGGGAACATCGGCAGGTATTTGAACCACAGTTGTCAGCCCAATTGCGACCTAAAAGCCGTGCGAGTAGACAGTCCCGTGCCGAAAATAGGTTAATTTTTTCTTAAGATTTAAGAAGTACAAACAATATTACAAATACATCCTGTCCAGGAATCTTTGCGCTACGAGATATTGCAGCATACGAAGAGCTATGCTTTCACTACGGCGGTGATGACCCTCCTACTACAGTACCTTCCAACGCCAAACCGTGCCTGTGCTCTTCCTCAATGTGCACAGGTGTGATGCCGAATACAACAATTTAACGGGCAAGTATTTCATTCATATATTATGCTGTAACCAAGAACTGAAGTACAACAAGACAAACTTAAAGCTTGTTTTGCATATCACTTTCTAGAGGGGGCAACTTTTCGTTTATCCATTGCTCCAAATCCAGCATAGAGGCCTTCTTCAACTCGTGTAAGCAATTTTTCAATGGCTTGAAGGTGCCGGTGACCCCAAGTTTTTGGAGTGCATCGAAACTTTCCTTCCCCCAATCTAATGGTACCAATGTATCGCGATCGCCATGGTAGCTGCGTAGTTCAGGAAGCTCGTCCGATGAATTCGTTCGATTTTGCAAGGATTCGTACACCACAGAGCCACGATTAAGGAATGCTGAGTGGGCAAAAACCCCAGCTAGGTTTGTGTTCAAATGATATCCGGTATGTAAGGCGAGTGCCCCACCCATTGAGAAACCTCCAACAACAATTCTATTGTGCGGTATACCCTGATCCACCTCATCCTGTATCAGTTGATTCGCAATGTCGTAGCTTTGAGCCATGCTCTTTCTGCTCTCCTGCGCCGCAACATTTATTGAACGCCGATCAAACCATACCGTGGACAGCTCGCCATCCATGGGGGTATACTTCTGCAGGGGAGCGGTAGGATAGATGACTTTAATGTGCCGAAAATCCAAGTCTTTCCCTAAAAGAAAGCGGACCCATTCCAATACATTTGGTCCGGTGTCGCCGGAACCGTGGAAAAATATAACGGACGCGCTATGTGTGCGGCCTGTGGGCTTTATTGTTCTAACGGCAACTTTCATTTTGGAAAATGACTGACGCTCTTGATAATAGTTAAATATCGTAAAATATATTCTCTACCTCATTGACATTTATTTTAACACTAGAGATGTGAGTTATACACGATGATATTTTTTTATCACTGCGGATGAGACAAGTTCGTGAAAAATGTGTCTCGCTAAGCCATTTTCCAATATAAACAATAAAAAAAATAAACGAAACTCTTGCTTTGCTAATATGTTTCACAAGTTAAAAAGTGCACGTATATTGGTGCAAATAAAAATGTGTTTTTAAATATTCCAATGAATGTAGTTATGTAACACTTATTCTTGGCAGCTTAAGATTTGTAGCGTTTAAAATCGGTAAATATCTAAACACTTTCAATTCAGTTTTTAACTTATTTTTTACATTTAACTTTAACACGTAGCCACCCCTATTTTATAGTCACAAACATAATGTTTTGAATTCGATAGTCCATTATCGGCGGCATAACAGTCGCTTATAATCTTTATCTTTAAATTCTTATTGGAATTTGCGTGCTCGAAAATGTTCATAACTTTCTCCTACCCCCTTTTCTTACTACCACCAAGATTTATTTATTTAGTGGCAATGAAAAATGTAACTATGATTTACTATTTGTTTCACAACTGCAAAATATTAAAGCGTTGTAGTGGAAACGATAACATTACCATGAATCCCTGCAACCTTGTCAAGATTCGTAGTGAGTTAGTGATTGTGTAGTTAAGATACTAAAAAGTGAAAACACTAGCGAAAATAACACAAAAGGTGGGTGTGCATGGCAGAAAAACGATAAAAAGAAAGAACATTCAACATACTATAAATGCAAATTATTGTTGATGTAAAAACCTGTGTTATAAAGCTTGGCAAGTCAGAGGGAAACGTTTCCAGTTCATCACTGTACACATACATATGTATGTGCAAGTATATGCTGACATACATATGTACGTACATACATATGTATTGAGGACTATAAATTTGTAAACAAAAAGAATGTTTGCTTATCAAGTACTTCAAATATTAAACCATACAAACAAACTGTAAGCAGATTACAACAAATGCTGATACTTTTAATGAAATGTCAATCAACCCGGCTTACATACAATTTACAAGATTTTCCATCTGCCGACCTAAGCCTATGTGCTCTAATCAGCTGTTCGTAACATATACATATGTACATGTATGGTTGAACGGTGCATGACGCTACGTTTACCTCTTCCCACTATAACTGTTTATTCACATTTTCCATTTAATAACTTGACTCGCTTCCGTTCTCCAGTTAGATATTCAACAAGTTGCTGCTATTTTGGTTGCTTATGCCAATGTTTCCATGTATGTATGTATGCATGTAGATATGCATATATGTACATACATTTGTATCGATAGTCTCCCCCACAAACACACTTTTGCGCCGGCTGCTTTTATTTATACATACATCCATACGCACGTGTGTATGTGTAATATTAAATGTACATTCACCTATGTGGGTATGTATGTATGTGCTGGTTTGCTTCTCATCATGATTTGACAGTTTCTCCATGCATACTTTGTATGGTTGTTGTTTTCTTGCATACCTGATTAAAACAACGTAAATGAAACTCCTCGCGTAAGAGATAAGCAGGGGAACAAAAGTTCATGCATATGACGTTTTATATTTGTTTACAGATAAAACATACATGCGTACATACCAAAGAGGAGTATGTGTATTATACATACATTTGTTTGTATATATGTACATATGTATGTTAAAATATAAAATTTGCCACCATTCATTATAACGCGACAAAGTAAAAGTAAACTATAAATACAGTAACCACTCGAAAATAAGAACGCCTTATTGTTACAATTAGGGATCACAGTAAACTATTTATTTGTTGAAAAACTAAAGTATGTACATATGTTAAAATTGGTCATCGCTATCAAATATAACCCTGATGATGGGAATTGGAGCATTCAATTGAAAGGTTCTTTGTACCAGCTACGTACATCATATAGAATAATATTTTTATAGCATGAAATGGTCTTATACTTATAAAGAATCAAACGATTATTGTATACTCTTTTCCCAAAGGGTACATGTTAGTTTATTTAATATTTTAATACTTAAATAAAGTTTAGTTTATAAAGCGCATATTATTTGGAAAAATGTAGCTGATAAATGCAAATTTTGGCTTAGATATCGTAAGAAACAACAAAAATGTTGGCTATATGATAAATTAAACTTTAAAATGTCATGGAGCACTATACACAATTCATAAACACCACATTCGCTTAAGATACCTTCTTAATCAGTAAAAGTATTTTTACTAAGAATGTTTTTTACACCGATCAGTTTTGTATGTGTACTTGCTATTCATATTGATTAAATTAGTCTATAAATAGTTTAGAGACCCTAGTTGCTATGGTTCAAAAGTGCTGTGTTCATACGGACGGATATATCTATATCGATTCGTCTGACACGCCTCTTTCTGTATCTAGTATTTCCAAGCTCCGGGTAAGCGGTATTTTAATTAAAATAACGCCCACCAACTTAGAAATTGTATGCAAGCCAGCTCGAGTTTCCAGATGTTTTAATTCCCAGGTTCGATTTATTAAGCATTTGTGTCAAAAACCCTATGGCTGTACTCTATTTCAAAACCATTACAACTATTGCTCGCCTCCGCGCTTATAAGCACGCACACGTCTTTGACTTCGGTTCTTTTCACTTCGCCAGGTAATGAGCGGACATGAACTTGAGCATGTACATACTTGTACACGTATGTATGTACATACGAATGTAGCTGAAGAGTCGGCGCACCCGAGGCGTCAACAGTCCTAAAGCGAAGTCAGTAATCAGTACCGTCGAGCTCTGCCCAGCGTACGCACGATCGGTCTGCGGTGTCGGACGGCTGTCGGTTGATCTGTTTTCACAATTTTAATTTCATTTTCAAAAATCTAGTTTGCATGCTTTGTTGGTGTTGTGCTAGTGACGAAGCTTAAGAATTGGAATATACATACATACATATGTATGTATTGTATTCCCCCGGACGTGCTAACGGAACTTGTTAATGACGTATCGTGGTTTGATAACAAAAAAATAAAATAGTTATGGCAAACAGTGTAAAGACATTATGTCTTCATAGTGGACTTTAGGTGCCTTTTTTTATCGCGCATCCGCTCTGTATATACAGATGTACATACATATACATATGTATATTGTTACCCCAAATCATGTGCTCAAGTATGCCGCAGCAAATTGCAAATCTGATCGCTTCCCCTACACTTCACCCAGATGTTCAGGGGGCATCTTTTCAGAATGGTTTTGCATCACCACCTAAGCGCGGGAATAAAGGTTCGTTTATTCTTCCTACTTTATATTTTACAGCCAACTTCCTGAGCATTCGGAGTACTAACACGTCTACAGTTGTTATTTTATTTTTCTTGTTTGCCTTTGTGTGGAATAAATGTGAGAATGACTGTGCATTTTATCAATCAAGTTTGCTTATTCGCACCACAATAATGAATCGCAAAATTTATGAAACCCCTCTGATAGCCACATTAAATTTTTCTATACCCTTACCCTTATACACGATGATATTTTTTTATCACTGCGGATGAGACAAGTTCGTGAAAAATGTGTCTCGCTAAGCCATTTTCCAATATAAACAATAAAAAAAATAAACGAAACTCTTGCTTTGCTAATATGTTTCACAAGTTAAAAAGTGCACGTATATTGGTGCAAATAAAAATGTGTTTTTAAATATTCCAATGAATGTAGTTATGTAACACTTATTCTTGGCAGCTTAAGATTTGTAGCGTTTAAAATCGGTAAATATCTAAACACTTTCAATTCAGTTTTTAACTTATTTTTTACATTTAACTTTAACACGTAGCCACCCCTATTTTATAGTCACAAACATAATGTTTTGAATTCGATAGTCCATTATCGGCGGCATAACAGTCGCTTATAATCTTTATCTTTAAATTCTTATTGGAATTTGCGTGCTCGAAAATGTTCATAACTTTCTCCTACCCCCTTTTCTTACTACCACCAAGATTTATTTATTTAGTGGCAATGAAAAATGTAACTATGATTTACTATTTGTTTCACAACTGCAAAATATTAAAGCGTTGTAGTGGAAACGATAACATTACCATGAATCCCTGCAACCTTGTCAAGATTCGTAGTGAGTTAGTGATTGTGTAGTTAAGATACTAAAAAGTGAAAACACTAGCGAAAATAACACAAAAGGTGGGTGTGCATGGCAGAAAAACGATAAAAAGAAAGAACATTCAACATACTATAAATGCAAATTATTGTTGATGTAAAAACCTGTGTTATAAAGCTTGGCAAGTCAGAGGGAAACGTTTCCAGTTCATCACTGTACACATACATATGTATGTGCAAGTATATGCTGACATACATATGTACGTACATACATATGTATTGAGGACTATAAATTTGTAAACAAAAAGAATGTTTGCTTATCAAGTACTTCAAATATTAAACCATACAAACAAACTGTAAGCAGATTACAACAAATGCTGATACTTTTAATGAAATGTCAATCAACCCGGCTTACATACAATTTACAAGATTTTCCATCTGCCGACCTAAGCCTATGTGCTCTAATCAGCTGTTCGTAACATATACATATGTACATGTATGGTTGAACGGTGCATGACGCTACGTTTACCTCTTCCCACTATAACTGTTTATTCACATTTTCCATTTAATAACTTGACTCGCTTCCGTTCTCCAGTTAGATATTCAACAAGTTGCTGCTATTTTGGTTGCTTATGCCAATGTTTCCATGTATGTATGTATGCATGTAGATATGCATATATGTACATACATTTGTATCGATAGTCTCCCCCACAAACACACTTTTGCGCCGGCTGCTTTTATTTATACATACATCCATACGCACGTGTGTATGTGTAATATTAAATGTACATTCACCTATGTGGGTATGTATGTATGTGCTGGTTTGCTTCTCATCATGATTTGACAGTTTCTCCATGCATACTTTGTATGGTTGTTGTTTTCTTGCATACCTGATTAAAACAACGTAAATGAAACTCCTCGCGTAAGAGATAAGCAGGGGAACAAAAGTTCATGCATATGACGTTTTATATTTGTTTACAGATAAAACATACATGCGTACATACCAAAGAGGAGTATGTGTATTATACATACATTTGTTTGTATATATGTACATATGTATGTTAAAATATAAAATTTGCCACCATTCATTATAACGCGACAAAGTAAAAGTAAACTATAAATACAGTAACCACTCGAAAATAAGAACGCCTTATTGTTACAATTAGGGATCACAGTAAACTATTTATTTGTTGAAAAACTAAAGTATGTACATATGTTAAAATTGGTCATCGCTATCAAATATAACCCTGATGATGGGAATTGGAGCATTCAATTGAAAGGTTCTTTGTACCAGCTACGTACATCATATAGAATAATATTTTTATAGCATGAAATGGTCTTATACTTATAAAGAATCAAACGATTATTGTATACTCTTTTCCCAAAGGGTACATGTTAGTTTATTTAATATTTTAATACTTAAATAAAGTTTAGTTTATAAAGCGCATATTATTTGGAAAAATGTAGCTGATAAATGCAAATTTTGGCTTAGATATCGTAAGAAACAACAAAAATGTTGGCTATATGATAAATTAAACTTTAAAATGTCATGGAGCACTATACACAATTCATAAACACCACATTCGCTTAAGATACCTTCTTAATCAGTAAAAGTATTTTTACTAAGAATGTTTTTTACACCGATCAGTTTTGTATGTGTACTTGCTATTCATATTGATTAAATTAGTCTATAAATAGTTTAGAGACCCTAGTTGCTATGGTTCAAAAGTGCTGTGTTCATACGGACGGATATATCTATATCGATTCGTCTGACACGCCTCTTTCTGTATCTAGTATTTCCAAGCTCCGGGTAAGCGGTATTTTAATTAAAATAACGCCCACCAACTTAGAAATTGTATGCAAGCCAGCTCGAGTTTCCAGATGTTTTAATTCCCAGGTTCGATTTATTAAGCATTTGTGTCAAAAACCCTATGGCTGTACTCTATTTCAAAACCATTACAACTATTGCTCGCCTCCGCGCTTATAAGCACGCACACGTCTTTGACTTCGGTTCTTTTCACTTCGCCAGGTAATGAGCGGACATGAACTTGAGCATGTACATACTTGTACACGTATGTATGTACATACGAATGTAGCTGAAGAGTCGGCGCACCCGAGGCGTCAACAGTCCTAAAGCGAAGTCAGTAATCAGTACCGTCGAGCTCTGCCCAGCGTACGCACGATCGGTCTGCGGTGTCGGACGGCTGTCGGTTGATCTGTTTTCACAATTTTAATTTCATTTTCAAAAATCTAGTTTGCATGCTTTGTTGGTGTTGTGCTAGTGACGAAGCTTAAGAATTGGAATATACATACATACATATGTATGTATTGTATTCCCCCGGACGTGCTAACGGAACTTGTTAATGACGTATCGTGGTTTGATAACAAAAAAATAAAATAGTTATGGCAAACAGTGTAAAGACATTATGTCTTCATAGTGGACTTTAGGTGCCTTTTTTTATCGCGCATCCGCTCTGTATATACAGATGTACATACATATGTATATTGTTACCCCAAATCATGTGCTCAAGTATGCCGCAGCAAATTGCAAATCTGATCGCTTCCCCTACACTTCACCCAGATGTTCAGGGGGCATCTTTTCAGAATGGTTTTGCATCACCACCTAAGCGCGGGAATAAAGGTTCGTTTATTCTTCCTACTTTATATTTTACAGCCAACTTCCTGAGCATTCGGAGTACTAACACGTCTACAGTTGTTATTTTATTTTTCTTGTTTGCCTTTGTGTGGAATAAATGTGAGAATGACTGTGCATTTTATCAATCAAGTTTGCTTATTCGCACCACAATAATGAATCGCAAAATTTATGAAACCCCTCTGATAGCCACATTAAATTTTTCTATACCCTTCAACATTTTATAAAGGTATTGGACATTGGTATTGGGTTCTTGGTGTTTTATCAAAGAATAGAGGTTCTGAAATACAGTATACGAGCGATGTTTAATAAGCCCCATGACTTGGTATTTTACTTAAATATGTACATATACGTATATATGTATGTATCAGAGAGGCACTTCTGGCTAAGTGGCAAAGCAAAACAGTCACATTGTACCTGTACCTGTTTATATAAAAACTACCATGAAAACTAAAAAATGTAAGTGCGCGAATACATATGGGTCGGGTATAATAAAATCGTTTTATTGTTCATATAATGTAGTATGTACATATATTATCCAGATGAAGAAGGGAGCATACCAAGAGGCTATATTTATCTACAATAAAATTAAATTCTAAACAATCAATCATTTATATTTTAAGAGCAGCTGCATTTGAATTTAAAGGTATATTTTTCGTGCCAAATATAGTCAAGCGTTCGCAAATATAGTGCCGATTTTTCCAATCATGCTCGCAGATACAAACAAAAATATGTTCAAAGTCCACGCCTGCAAAATATACATACATATGTATGTATGTATGTAGTTTAATACCATTATGTAGAATCAAATTGTTCTGAATGCAAGTCCTGCTCATAAGTTTCTAATCGCTCGTTTGCTGATGTGTTGTTATCAGCAATGACATAGCTAAATAATTATCTACGGTGACTCCGTGAATACAATTTCTGAAATGTTGGGTCGTTATTGTATCAAATAAAACATCTTGACGCGGCATGTGACGAATAATCCAAGTAGTATCTGTGGGTACGGGGATTGCAACATCATTTATTTTGAATTGTTATTTAGCGCTTTATTGCTGTTGAACTTTATGATCATATCATATACACCATGAAAGACATAATAAACAGGCCAGCGAACTGAAATAAGTATTACCAAAACACCGAAAATGCAAAGCCCAATTTACAAATTCGCCAAAAAGATCGAGATTACCGCTCTAAGATTGTTCCTTTAAAAACTTTCAGATATAGAGATGAACGACCACTCTGATAGTTGTTCCCTCGCAACAACATGTGGGCGGTTTGATTCGCCACGGTCCACCATCGATGACCACGACGCGACTGACGACGACATGACATTCTGCATGGCCAATTATGCTAAGGAGGCCCTGAAAATGATGTTCATGATGCGTTCCCATGGCATGCTTACAGACGTTGTGCTGGAGGTGAAAAAAGAGTTATTCCCAGCACATAAGGTTGTGCTGTCTGCGGCATCGCCCTACTTCAAGGCCATGTTCACGGGTGGTCTGAAAGAGTCAGAAATGTCCCGAGTGCAATTGCAAGGGGTAAGCAAAGACCATTCACATATTTACTTTGTTGCTATAATAGATGAACAGTTTTTGCGATATGTCTCCATAGGTTTGCCCGACAGCAATGTCTCGCCTCCTCTATTTTATGTACACAGGGTCGATCCGTGTGACCGAGGTTACTGTGTGCCAGCTTCTGCCCGCGGCGACCATGTTCCAAGTGCCAAATGTTATTGATGCCTGCTGTGCGTTCTTGGAACGCCAGTTGGATCCAACAAACGCGATCGGCATTGCAAATTTCGCTGAACAGCACGGCTGTGTGGATCTCCAAAAGAAAGCCAATCACTTCATTGAGCGCCACTTCACGCAGGTAGGCGACTTGGCTTCGTTGGAGTTAAAATCTTTATAACGCTTTTTATTTTTAACGCTGGCAGGTATGTCAGGAGGAAGAGTTTCTACAACTTTCTGCCTATCAGCTTATAGCGCTCATCAGACGAGATGAGTTGAATGTCCAGGAAGAGCGAGAGGTCTACAATGCGGTATTGAAATGGGTGAAGTACGATGAAGATAATCGGCACAGTAAAATGGAACACATTCTGGGTGCCGTCCGCTGCCAGTTTCTGACGCCCAACTTCCTGAAGGAGCAAATGAAAAACTGCGATGTGCTGCGCAAAGTACCAGCGTGTCGCGAATATTTGGCCAAGATCTTTAAAGATCTGACACTCCACAAATGTCCGGGGGTAAAGGAACGCACTCCAAACACCACACGCATGATATTTGTGGCGGGAGGATTCTTTCGGCATTCTCTCGACATATTGGAGGCCTATAACGTGGATGACAAGACATGGACGACGTTGCCAAACCTGCGCATACCCCGTTCCGGCCTAGGCGCCGCCTTTCTCAAAGGAAAATTCTATGCAGTCGGCGGCCGCAACAACAACATCGGTTCATCTTACGATTCGGATTGGGTGGATCGCTACAGTGCCATAAGCGAAACATGGCGTCCCTGCGCGCCTATGTCGGTGCCCCGTCATCGTGTAGGCGTGGCCGTAATGGACGAATTCATGTATGCAGTAGGCGGTTCGGCGGGAATGGAGTATCACAACACCGTTGAGTAGTAAGTATAATCTAGTACACTCCATGATCAATGGCAATAATGCAGAACACGTTATTCATTGCAGCTATGATCCAGATCAGGACCGTTGGACTCTGGTGCAGCCAATGCATGCCAAACGCTTGGGTGTAGGTGTAGTAGTAGTCAATCGTTTGCTTTACGCCATCGGCGGTTTTGACGGCGTCGAGCGTTTGGCTAGCGTTGAGTGCTATCATCCGGAAAATAACGAATGGAGTTTCTTGCCTCCTCTGAAAATCGGTCGCAGTGGTGCAGGTAAGCACTTGTTTATTTATTCATCCTTGTGTTACAAGTACCAGATTACTTTAAATTTATTACGGTTGTCATTAAATATTTATTTCTACTTTAATTCAACTTTATTTAATTTAATTAAAAATTTAATTTAGTTTTATTTGACGTTGAACTTTGCAATCGCTTTCGTATCCTACATACCGAGCTATTATCTGTTCAAAGATTTCATTCTGTTGCTAGTGCCGTAAGCATGTCCCAGGAAATATGTTTGTGTTTATAAAGTTTCGTAATATTTATACATGTTGGGGATTTGTTATGTCGTGTACGGTAAAATTTCGAATCAAACCGCTAATACCGACAGATGAGGTTCTTGTGCAAAAACAGATTCTATGGTAGATTAATCCACTTTGACAAACATGAAGAATTCCGGGAACTTTACTGAAAATGTTTTTTTCCTTAAATATTTTACAACAACGTTATTTATTTAAAAAGTATTTCGTGGATATGAACTTACCCATTTGTAATTATAGGGGTAGCGGCCATCAATCAATACATATACGTGGTAGGCGGCTTTGATGGAACACGGCAACTGGCAACTGTGGAACGCTATGATACTGATACCAAAACGTGGGACATGGTCGCTTCCATACAAATAGCGCGAAGTGCTCTCTCACTTACACCGCTTGATGGAAAATTGTACGCCATTGGTGGCTTTGATGGAAACAACTTTCTATCCATCGTCGAAGTATACGATCCGCGCACAAACACATGGGAGGAAGGCACACCGCTAAATTCAGGACGTTCGGGTCACGCTTCGGCAGTTATATATCAGCCGTCGTGTGTTAGTACTTCAATGGACTACGAGGAGGGCGAAGTGTATAGAAGGGATGGAAACACTGACGGCGGACCCAGCGATTCGTCACAAGACCCCTGTTCCACCAAAGGTCCCAGCTTTTGTGGCAGCTCGTCTAACATGCAATTTCATTCGTCATTTGAATCAAGCGGATGTTTCAACTGCGAAACGGAAGCGTTCCAAAATACAGAAAAACCAAACTACAACACAAGAGATTGCTTGGACTATCTATATGAAGGCAAGTGGAAAGCGTCGTTAAAAACTGTTCAGAGGCGAGCGCAGCCGACGTGGCATGATGACAACGGGAACACAAGTGGGCAGCACAGCCTGAGTGACGTTGATAGCAATAAAACTGCACAGCCCGTTATCCTGCCAATCACATCACTTCAACTACTCAATCCTGCGCCAAAGGAGTCATTCAAAACGCGGAGACGGTGCATTATTCTGAATGCGCTCATGCACAGTCATGTGCGCAACGTTGTTCAAAATGTGATACTCAGTACCATCAATTGGCGTCGTCTCAAGACAATATACGATATATGATAACTTAAGGCGTCACAAACAATTACATTTGTGAATTCACAATCATTTTAGCTTTACCGTCCTCTAATTTATAAGGCTTATAATTCCGTGCAGACAACCATTCCAACGAACCTCTACTGTGTAATGTGAAAAGCTATTTTGTATATTAATTGTTTAAGGCTTCAATTGGTTAATGTGTCTTTAAAATTAAGTTCATAGTTAGCAGGTGTATTAATATGTACCCCAGAAAATTCCAATTTCATTTCCTGTGCCGGCACTTGTACGTACTACACATACATAGTTATAGGGATTGCCTTGGTTAAACATACATATCTTGTATGCCGTATAATTTAAAAAGCCAAATAAATACTTCATTAGCTAGAATTGTACAATTTATATTATGTCAAAATCTAAATAGAAACACAAAAAACATGCATAACTTATTCTTTGACTAACGTTCTTCGGTGCTGAATTAAAGGCTTCTCTGTTTTCGAGGTCGTGGAGGGTTCCATGAAACGGGGGTATTGTCAGTAATAGACACTATATTCAAACCACCCATTTGTAGACCTTTGATAGCAGACTAAAACGAAATGAGAATTATTATGTAGCTCGAACTCATTCCCTAAAGAACTTACCATGCGTCCTGGTCCCAGCCCTTGTACCTTTACTCTGACTGTTTTCCAACCAAGTTCTACGGCTTTCTATAAGAAAAATCAATAATGTACTAGCGATTTAAAATCCAGTGTTCTAGTGATAAAATTAGAGATAACAACTTTTATTTCTAAATAATTTCATTAGCCGGAAGAAAGTATTCTGACCACCTTAAATTATCTTGATGCTTTCATACTTAAAATGCTGGGTCATATTTATAAGTAGTATTATAAGCGAACGAAATATTTTATATTTGAAATACTATAAATACTTTGCGATAAAACCGAGTTTCAATCTTTGTTTTCTAAGAACTGTCCATAGATCCATAGAGATTTACAAACTGATTTTTTTTTCTGGGCATAATTTTTTTTCGAAGAACACTGGTTTACTTATTTATTCTAAATTCAAAGATAATCTAGAGGATTTGCTACAAGAAGATATCGGAGATATATCGTGCCTTCCTTACTCAACGATGACACTTACTGCGCTTATGGTAACGGCCGTGGCTTGAGCTGCAATATTTGTTCCCTTTCTTGTGTTTTTGAAGCCTTCTATACCACATGAACGTATAAGTCTGGGAACCCCTGTAAATAATAATATGATAGTGCATGTCGCCTTATTGAGACACAACATCTAACATACCCTTGTAATCCGATACCGAAATAATTGTGTTATTTGGCGACACACGAATGTTGCAAATGGGGAGTTCGTTGAAAGGGATGCCGTTGAACAGCTGAGAGGCAGTGTCGGCATCCGGGAAAAACTTGGCCTTTCTGTAAAGTGTTTTATTTAACAAATGGGCTAACGTGTTACACAATATCATATATACCTGTTGATTAGGGTATCAATGTCAACTGATTTCTCACCGGTCGTACCCTCATCTTTAGCTGGCAGGGATGCTAGCATTTCCTTGCGATCTTCTGCCTTTTTCAAGCTAGCGCTCGTATGTATTTTGGAAGGTAGTGCCAAAGCTATTGGCGGCCGCACCAGGGACTTGGCATGTTGAAGAACTGTTAATAACGTTGTTTTTATTAACATTTTGCAGAATATGTTTAACGACGCGATTTGTTCATAAATTACATCACAAACAACGACGAAGTGTGGCCTGTTTTTTAAGGTCCACCAGTCCGGCAAGGCCGGTTCGAAAACCTGAATGCGTGTTAACGCGTTACGGCGAATGGCAACATGGAAAGAGGAAAATCATTATTTACACGTGCTCCAAGACCGATCGAGTTCTCCGTATTGTTATAAAAATGGCTTTAAAACGATTGAAAAGTAAAATTTTACGATCCTTGGGCATTTTAAGTAACTGACGTCTCATCATATACATTCCTCATTGCAGCTAAAAAATCCAAGCGCTTGACCGGCCGACTAAAGCACAAGATCGACAAAAAAGTCAGGGAACATAACAGAAAGGAACGTCGCGCGGCCAAAAAGAATCCAAAGAAAGGCAGCAAAAAGCAAAAGCTGATACAAATTCCCAATATATGTCCGTTTAAAGATGAGATACTAAAGGAAGTGGAGGAAGCGAAAAAACGCCAGGAAGAGGAACGCCAAGCCCGTCGTGAGGCGTTCAAGGCAGAACGCGAGCTGAACAAAGCCAAGACGTTGGAGTCGATGGTGATGGATGCTGACATGAGGGGCACAGTGCATGGTATTATGCATGAAAACGATGATGTAGATGGAAATGAGAAGAAATACAAAAACGCGTCCACAAAGGAGCAATCGCTGAAGCAATACTTTAAGGAGTTTCGCAAGGTTATTGAAAACGCGGACGTAGTGCTAGAGGTAGTCGATGCACGCGACCCACTTGGAACGCGTTGCAATGAAGTAGAACGTGCTGTGCGCAGTGCACCAGGCAACAAGCGTCTCGTACTTGTTTTGAATAAAGCTGACCTAGTGCCAAGAGAAAACTTGAACAATTGGATCAAGTATTTGCGACGTAGTGGACCTGTAACAGCATTTAAAGCCTCCACACAAGATCAAAACTCCCGACTCGGCCGTCGTAAGCTGCGTGAAATGAAAACCGATGAGGCCATGCAAGGATCAGTTTGCATTGGGGCTGAGCTGCTTATGTCCATGCTGGCCAACTACTGCCGCAATAAAGGGATTAAGACATCAATTCGTGTTGGTGTCGTAGGTATACCGAATGTTGGCAAGAGTTCCATCATCAATTCCCTCACTCGAGGACGTTCGTGCATGGTGGGCAGCACACCAGGCGTAACAAAGTACTTACTTACTTACTTATAATATACCTTACAGAGTTTCCTTAACTGTGCTTTAATTACAGATCCATGCAAGAAGTGGAGCTAGATTCGAAAATCAAATTAATTGATTGCCCGGGTATCGTCTTCACCAGTTCTGCCAACAATGTAGAAAACTCACATGCTGTGCTTAAGAACGCGCAACGTGTTGGCGACGTTAAGGATCCATTTACTATAGCAGAGAGTGTTTTAAAGCGTGCCAGCAAAGAGTATTTCTGCAAAATGTATGATATTGCCAACTATGATACTTTCGAAGAGTTCTTTGCCAAAAAAGCGGCTAGAATGGGTGAGTGACTACACATTTTTGGTGACACTGTTTCTAAAAGACTCATTGATGAATTCGATTTACAGGAAAATTCCTTAAGAAGGGTGTGCCCGATGTTGTGGCGGCAGCACGCAGTGTATTGAATGATTGGAACACAGGCAAGATTAAATACTGTACACAGCCACCAGAGACCCAGGATAGTCATGATGTGCACGTAAGTGCGGCTATTGTGCACGCGGAAGCCCGTGAGTTCGATATTGATAACTTTGAGGCAATGGAAACAGATATATTGAGCAAATGCGAGGTGAAGGCTGACGAAGTAATGGAAATAACTTCGACGGGTCCACTTGAATTGAAAACACCTCGTGCTGAAGAACAACCAACAGCTTCAGCCAGTGCAGTGATTAACGAAAAAGAAACATCTAAAAAAGGTCGTAAGAGAAAAGCCGATGACAAAAAAGAAAAGCCAGATCCGGTATTGCTATTAGAAGGTAAACTTTGTTGCTTACCTGATGAATAGCCCATTCACAAACTGTTATTTATTTTCAGAAAACCAATCGCTAAACAAAAACATCAAAGAGGGACAGAAAAAGAAGAAAAAGCAAAATGCTCGCAACGAAAAGAAACTAACCAAAATCACAGATGTATTGGATAACTTTAGCTTAGGTTCGGCCAGCACAAAAGCTGACAAGTATGATTTTGACGAAGACTATGTTATTGAATAAAACTGTTATGAAATGACTAGATAATTAGGTGCACTGACTTATATAATTTCTTCTTAGACGGCTGTTCTACATATAATAAACAAATACAAATTGCAGCTCTGGAAAATAAGAAACACTTCAAAATATCAAAATCGAACTTGTGTGAGCTGTTGAGGTCGTTCTAGTACTGATTGAATAATTGTAATTCAATTCGTAACATCTTTCCTTTTACTCGTATTGTGCCTTATCCAGGGAGTCTGTTTTCAAACAGGTACTTAAATTATTCAACTGATACCAGAAGAGCCTCAACAAATCGCAGACACAACACCATTAACATCAAAAAGAGCCCCAACTATTGTTTGAAGTCCACTGTAATTTGTATTGAAACATCGAAATTAAAGCAATTGAGTGTCTTAATAAAATTGGAGTCGAGTAGAGAAGTTATTAGAGTAATTTATAAAAATTGAAAACTATTGAACTTCTGAACTCATAATTGTAATTTTCTATTAATATAAATTTATTATTAATCTTATATAGCTAATATATAATTACAAGTAGATTGCCTATTGAAGAATCGTTGTCCTGACAGTCAGTAGCTTTTTGCTGCTGCTTTGTTACATATCAAGTTAGCTTTGACTTTGATTTAATGTTTCACTTTTTAACTAAATTTACGAGAACGCTTTTAGCGCGCTCGGGATCAGGCCGCCAAATATATTGTCTCCTGTACGGCCGCGATAATGATGATAATCAAATTAAAGTGGTTCGCTATGTTTGTAGCTTTTTACTGGGATTATTCTTGGCTTATTTGCTGTGGGAATTGGTAGCTCTTAACTTTAATTTAACCCGATTTTTTGCCAATGTGCCCATTTTTGGTGTGTTCATTGTACTTAATGGTAAGTTTCCTTTCCATAACTGCTTCTATCCCTTGTAAGTGAGCCTTATGCAGGATTGGCCTTTGCTGTCAGTCGTAATGTGCGGTCGATTACACTGCTGATATTCGTGGCTCTGGTGGGAAAATCAGGAAGAAGCTACCTGCGTGCAATTGCCTTTGCCTTTGTTATTTCGGGACCAATAGACAATTTATCCACGAACGCGGGTGAGGCGGCACGCGTCTTCGCCTGTACCACCGTACTTACCTACAACTTGACTAAGACGCGCTTCGATCTTATGGCTAAGCCGTTCACAAATACGCTACAGCATATGAAGGGTGATATTGCAGAGATACAGATGACGTTTAAAGAGCTGGAGGATATATTGGCGGATCTAGAGTATGGCGTTGAGCATGCGAACATTGAGGACGATAAATTTGGGGCAAACGATACCTTGGCGCTGTTTCGAGACTATAGGGAACGCCGGGGCACGAACACAACCAAATCTGAGGTGCCTACGGCGGCGGATATTCAGGAAAAATTTGTGCGCAATATGAGGAATCGCTGCAAGCATCAATTGCGCAGCGGACACCGGGTATGCCAGGAACTTTTTAAGCAGGGATATAGAAAATGCACAACAAATTTTCCCGACTTTGTGGCCACTGCGATTTGTTGGCCCTACCGGGTCGATATCATATGCAAACTAAACATTTTCGGCAATCCGGACAAGGTGTGCGATGCCTCACAAGTGGTGCCCAAGGACTTTGGTCAGACCTACGTGGACATGGTGCAAACCGAGCGGGAACTGTACGACAACAGTTCCGACATTGAAATTACATACAATATGCAGAATTCAACGGCCCAAGAGCATTTGAGGTTTTATTAACCATCCTTGTCTAATGCATTTAACAATTACTAATTCGTAGGAATTCTTAGAACGGCCCAGCAATCATCAGATGAGTTTACCGAGGACTTCAATCGACGTAAACGTATATTTGATGCCATCATGTTAATCATCGAAAAAGTTCTGTGCCTTTTCCTATTCCGTGTAATATGTGGTATGTACCAAAAGCTTTCACAATCATATATTAGTTTACTAGCAGGTCTTGCCCGTCTTTGCTGGGCTAAGTAAAATGTGCTTATAATTATAAGTTTATTTACTATATGATATTCTTCTTTCGACGCTCTCTAAAGTTTTTTAAAGAGTTCATTTTCCAAATAGCAAATATAGTACAATAAGTACTATGTATGGCTATACGTACATACATACATATGCACATATGTATCTTCGTTACGCACCGGGCGGATTGCCAGTCCTGACTTAACTGTGTGCTTCCTCAGCACGTTGTACGCACGGTCGAGTTATCCCCGAAAAGTCCGACGCGGGACATTTAATTTTGATTTATAAATCGAGACGTCCCGCCAAAATTGGAGCGTTCGGCAACGCTGATATGTACATACATTTAAATTTTTCATGCAGGCGTTATCCGCTTATATACATACATACATACATACATACATATACAAGTATGTATTAAATTTTTTAATTCAACACTAATTTGTGTCTTCAATTCCAAATATGATTGTTGTGAATGGAAAAGATGTTTTCTGCTTTTGTAAATCGCATGAAAACACTCACAAAATAGGCTTAACGGTAAATGACTCTTAGATTTGTTCAGAGTATATTTGTAGCGTTGTTAGCTAACACTAAAACGATAAGTCGCTGTAAATATGCGATCAGCTGAGATGCTAGAGATGGGCATATGTCGGATGCTCTAAATGTTAGAACATCAAAACTATCGATAGTTGAATCCGTCGATATAATCAACAGAAAATTTAAATAATAAATCTTATAATTTATTGAGATCAATTAGAACAAATCATATACAAACATACATATGTACATCTGCCCGCAACGCGAAGCAGAATATGCGTAGTTACGCTTTCGGTTTCTGCTTTACTATCGCTTACGCAGTCGTTGCCTAGCGACGGTAACTGTAAACTTTTGGCATTTTGCCTTTGAAATTAACAGGCGTAAATGATCAAAACGAAAGAAGAAGCGCGAGCTAATGACTTCCAGTTGTTGTTGTTTTCGTTTTAAAAATTTGATTTAAAACCATAGAACATTATTTATTACAATCAAACAACAGTGCTCGATGGTCCAATGTATACATACATACAATGTACATACATTATGTACGTACACAGGCATACATACATACATATGTGTGTACATATGCATGCATGTTTCTCTTTACTTTTTCATACATAGACACGAACTGTTGCTTGTATGTGGGTATACATAGTTGTCCCCAACTGTTTGAAATTTTGTATTGTTTGTTCTGCCTGCATTTGTAAAATGCATATTTTGAAAATCCTTGAACGCAAAGTTGTAGATTTAGTTACGTAAATTGCAGTCCCCAAATTTGAAATCGGTCGAAAAAATTTATAACACAAACTTTTCATTTTTTTTTTTTTTTTTCTTCGTATTTTATTTAAAACTGTCCATCATGGACAATCATTAAATTTGATAAAGATAAACTTCTCAGTTTATTATTTCATTTAGAGTGTAGTTGTAGTATCCGGCTAGTCCCTGGGGAGGTCCAGAGGATGGGTCCTGAGCAGCCTCCTGGTCCGTTCGCTGTTGTCCAGCAAGTTCATCGCCAAGTTGTTGGGGTGGTCATGTAGCCTCTGCATGTACCGCTTGCTGATTTTCTTAACTTCGTCCTTCACCCAAGGGAAGCTGAGGACTTCATGAATAGTGTCGTTGTCGTGCAGAGGATGAGCGCTGGTGGCGATGCGGAGAGCTTTGTTCTCGAATGTCTGTATAATTCGGACATTAGTTTTATAGGCGGTGCCCCACAATTGGATACCGTATGTCCAGATTGGCCTGATGATCGCCTTGTATACAAGAAGCTTTGATGACGTCGGCAGCTTGGATCTCCTACCCATCAGACAGTAGAACGCTTTAATGCGGTCTTCTGCCTGGCGGCGCTTCTTCTGCAGGTGCGGTTTCCACGTTAGCCTCCTGTCGAGGGTGATGCCAAGATATTTGGGAGTGTCTTCTTCTGGGATTGTAGTATCATTGAGGCTAACTGGTGGGCAGTTGCCGAAGCGGGTGGAGAAGGTGGTGGCGGTGGACTTATCGCTGTTAACAGAGATATTCCACTTCTTGTGCCACGAGTTAAGCAGATGGAGTTGCTCTTGCATTACCTGGGAGGCCTCTGCTGGGGTGTCTGCTACGGTGAGGAAGGCCGTGTCGTCGGCATATGTGGCTACCATAATGTTGGGGATCAGTAGCACCGGGAGGTCGGCCGTGTAAACATTGTACATAAGCGGGCCGAGGACGCTTCCTTGGGGGACACCAGCGCGAATATCTTTGAGACCTTTCTCGGTCTTAGGAGAATCTGAATACCAAGTTTGATTATTCTAGCTCTTGTACTTCCTGAGATCCTTGCGCTCATACAGACGGACGGACAGACGGACATGGCTATATCGACATGTCTTTTCATCCTGATCAATAATGTATATACTTTGTGGGGTCTACCACGCCTCCTTCTGTGTGTTACATACATTCGCACAAAACTAGTATAGCCTTTTACCCTTTGGGTACAGTCTATACAAATATGAATATAATCACATTAGAATTGCCTCCAAAATGTGTGACTAAATAAAAGAATAATTACCTCTTGTACCCCTCACATGGGCCAACACAGAAAGTGCGTCTTTAGGTTAGGCAGGCTCATAGCAAGAACGTAGATGTACATACAGAAATCATATAATTATATTAACCTGGACGTATTTTACAGCATCAATTCGGTATTTCCTATTATACAGAAGTAACATCGATTTTGATAATTTCTACATAACCGACTATTTCAAGCATGTTGACGGGCGTCGGAAGGATTTGGGCAAGCGATCTATACTACCACTAAGAAGTGTTAGTCCTTTAGATATGTACATAAAATACTCTTGGAGCTATGTACTGCCAAAATTTGAGTAATATTACCTTTGTCGTTTCCAGTACGAGAAATCGCACTTTGTTGATGTGGACAACTTGTGCAGTCGCACCTCGGAGGAGTCGAGCACCGTAGTGTATCACCTGTTACAGCTATCTCTAGAAATAATCACGGCTGGTCTATTTGTACTACTAGATCGTGTGGTTGTTAACCTTCTGGGCATCATACACAGACGCTCATTAATTAACTACCATCAGGAGGGCGAGCACGAGGTTCGCTTTCACGTGCGTAAAACAAATGATTTCTTTCTGCTAACGAAATTGCCTTAATATCATTAATTATATTCAAAACAGATCAACGGGACGGGTATAATGGCAAGGCTACTACGTACCACAATGAAAAATTTCAACATCCATGAACGAGTTTCAACGTCCCTCTCTAACAAGGAGTGCCTACCAGTGGCCCATGTGCTGCCCTCCAGGTAACTTCTCGTAGTTATGCTTTAAGACCCCAATTTGAATTTGCACTTATTTCAGCTTTTATACCAGACTTTTACTGCTGTACTTAGCCATAATTCTGCTCATATATCAGAGCACCACTTTCTTGAGGCTCCGCCGAGTCATTTGCAGTTACTTTTATTACAAGCGGGAGAAACAGCGTATTCTCTTCCTTTACAACCGCATGCTCAGGGAACGCCATTCAAATTTCGAAATTATTCGAAAGAAAGCCGAACAGAACCTCGCTACTCAGAGGGTGCAGGATAATTTTAATATTTGTCTGGTCTGTCAATTAATCTTCTCAACAAAGTTTCTTAATAACATATTTTTCTACTATGCATATTATTATACAGCGTTTGCGCCTGCGCTATCCGGAATTATTTGGTTGTCTGTACGCTTTTAAGTGTGCGAAAAGAAAGTGCCTGATTTGTGAAGCTCTAGAAGGTGAGTTTTCTTTAAGAAGTGTACATGGTTTTTATTAACCTAACGAAACTATCTTTCTGCCTGTCCTTACTAATTGCTTGTCAAATGTCTAAATAGTCCAAACACCTACCGAAACTTTAAAATGTATATTTAAGGCCTAAGAGACTGGAAAATGGTTTCCTCCAATAATTATGCTCTGTACATAAAATGTGCAAGAGTATATTACGTTTGCGGGAGCTGAAAATGTAACAGGCAGTAGGAGGCGTGGCAGATCCCACAATGTATATATATTCTTGATCAGCATGACGAGACGAGTCAATCTAGCCCTATCTGTCTGTCCGTATGAACACCTGGATCTCAGAGAATATAAAAATTTCTATAATAATTAATTTCTATAATTATTCTAAACATATAAACAGAGTATTTCAAAGTCGGCACACCCGACTTTAGCTTTTTTTACTTGTTATTTATAAGTTTGTTCTAATTATTGACTATTCTGCAGATCACATATTTGTCGTGTGTCCGAACTGTGGTCTTCCTTATTGTCATGAATGCAGTCTGGAATTGAATAGCACCTGCATTTCATGCGAGCACACTATGAAATCTGAGTCTGTTTATTCGAAGGCAAAGGAGAGTGGGAGTAGTTCGGATGTATACAGCTATAGAAAAGACAAATGACAAAGTCAAAGAAAAGTGTAAATAAATTAATCATTACTATGTAAACAAGAGGTCTGGTAAGTTTTTTTTTCGGATGCTAGCACTTCAAAGTGCACTGCTTTGTGGTTATAGATTTTATCGGATTATTGTGAGATAACTATCGCAATACTAGTATACTAGTTAAGAGCTGCCCAATAAAAGACAAGCCGTAAATATATCGAAATTTTATTACAAAAAATTTCTTAAAACTTAACAATATAACTACAAATATTCACATTTATTAAATATTTGATCATTTTGAAGATATTGTAAGTATGTCTATATGCATATGTCTTCGTTAAATTCAAAATGACTCAAGTCCAAGAGTGTTTAAAATCTGTTTACTAACACTTACATTCTTTCACAAGAGGGTGTGTGGTTTTTGTTATAATTTTTGGAATTCAATTGTGTATACAAACGTTACAAGTATACTTTAGGTTTGAATCTATGTATGTAAATATGCGTAAGCGATTTTATATTACAAATGCCACGCTTTTAATACCAAAACGCAAACGATTTAGGGCGAAAGTACCAGGCCGTGGGGGGATCAAATAATTTACATTTCACTTGCCCCAAAGATGCGTTACCTACTGATGATGAGCCGCAGACAATATCCCTGTGCTTGGACGTCGACGTATCTCCACAGCATGGACTTTGCAGTCGCCAAATGGTTTTCATTTGCTCAAATTTGCATTTCCACCAAAGTGAAAGGCAACTGAGATGGCATAATGCATAGTATGTCGCGCATTAAAAGCAAGAAAAATAAATATCTATATGTATAAATATAATTTTAAAGACGATCAAAATTACAACATAAAATAAATAATGTTTAAACATGATCTTTTCATTGACTAGGTGTACAAAAATTAAATATGATCGATGCTACGACTGGGATTACATTCACGTCCATGACAAAGGGATCTTTTCGTAATTATCAACATCATCATCATGCTTATAAGTTGCAGAGCTATCATTCGCACCGAATATATACCCACTGTAAAGTTTATATTCTTAATTAACTGGGCCTTTAAATTGACATTGAACAACATGATACCAATATTTCTCGCTTATTGCTGATCCTAAGATTCCCTTTTAAAATCGCTTACACGAAGTACTGGAATTAAGCCAAATTAAATAGTTCGCGGCAACACATAACTTTCACTCTTATGAAGGCAAGACCACTCTAATCACATTAAATCTGTGGTCAGACATGCAAAAATGTTGCCCACAAATTATTCAATTTGACAAATCCTTAGGAATTTTATACAAAAACAGTATTTTATATAAGAACATTTTTTGAGATTTGGCCTAGTTGAAAAATTGAACGAATTTGTGTGACAATAATTTTTCGTGTCTAAGGATAGACACATAAGGTTTTGTATCGTTAAAAAAAAGTTTTAATTTAATTTAGTTTTAATTACTGTCAGTTCAGGATTATGTTACACAAAATTTGGTAAACTGATACTAGCCTGAATGTGAATTGTGTATAGGTCTGCGAAATTTACAGATTGCTGAACTAGATTAATGAATTCTCTGTGGGGATTAAAGAATTCAGGATAACAGACAATGGCTTTATTTCATATACTATATTGTGGGAAACGATGTTGATTGGCTACACAATAATTTAGACTCGAAATTCTGATTCTTGATGTGTTTTTGTCAGTTATATAAAAGTTAATTAGGTGTGTACTTTACATATTTATATAACTACTCGCATACAGCTAGTCCTACACAAGCTTTCATGAATGTAGGTAGGTATCCATATATACAAAGAGTGAATCACAGGATTTAAATTTTAACTATGTTTAACACTCAATTACTATTTCAAATTTAACGGCTTTTTTCGTCAGCTTACGGCTTATATATAAGTTCATTTCGATGTGGGCTTACCACCCATTTCTATGATTGCAATGTGTTTCGTAATTAAAGTAACCACTTAAAATTATTTCATTTGCAGTCCTTATTTGTTGTTGGTTGTTGGTTTTGCTGTAGTTGGTACCGTTGCCACAGTCCTTACCGGCGACGCACTAAGTTTTCTGCCACATCGGCTGAGCAGCTTACGAATCTTCCGGAGCAGCTGTCGCGAGAGCTGGAGTGCATTTGATTTGCCTCGACTTCTGCCTATCACCACGCCCAATTCTTCACTACCACAGTGGCAGAATGGCCCAGTTGTACGCGTTGTCGCTGCTGGCGGTGATGTGAAAACATGCTCCTGCTGAAGGGTTTGTCACCTTAGCTGGTTAAAGTGAACTTCCAGCCAGCAAGGACAGCCCATAATGTCCTGCCTTCGGTATGAGTTGCCCCAGCCTTTGGCGAAACTTATCTTTATGTTGAACCGATCGATGGGTCCGAGAGACTTAACGGTAGGCTGCTTACATGACAGCATTTGGGCCCTATTGGGAACAAGAAAATGGTAAAGCATCTATCTTTCAAAATTCTGCAACTGTACGTACCTGTGGGTGTCAAACGCCTTCAAACAGCGACCAGGCATTACCTTCCAGACGCGATCTGAACACTCCCTCAATGTTGGCGAGTCCACAAAAATCGCCCCATTTCCACGATTGTAAATCCATACGTCGTCGTATTCCAGGTTCAGTGTAATACCTTTAGAAACAAAGTATACGGTTTATAACATGGCGATTTTCTTAAATGAGTTTGCCACATACCTAGGCCGATCTTTTGTTGCGTATGTTGTACACTAGGTGCGGATTTCTTGGAGACCTTTCGCAGACACATATTATCCCCTGCGGCATCAGCGGGCCCATCTGTGTACACATTGACCACTGGGCTCGTCACATGAAATAAATCCCCGACACGCTGATTTAACTCCCAGTACGCAATTTGGCACCACACCTTGGCGCAAGCTGAGCGATCTGAAATAAAGAAAGTATTCACTTATGTGGGTATTTCATGTAGAAC
This sequence comes from Scaptodrosophila lebanonensis, assembly GCF_003285725.1. Lineage (NCBI taxonomy): Eukaryota > Metazoa > Arthropoda > Insecta > Diptera > Drosophilidae > Scaptodrosophila > Scaptodrosophila lebanonensis. The sequence continues at coordinate 17,114,381 of NW_022060538.1, forward strand.
AAGTCAAAAGAACAAACGAATTGTTTTTTCTTCACTCGAATAAACAAGGATCTCGGGAATCCTACGGACTTAAGGTGAATAACTGTTGATAGGTGGATATCCGTATATTTATAGATGCTTTTTGAAGTTACTAAATAATATTTCGGAGTCCTACATGGGAGTCGAATCAGAAGAAGGCGAACTGAAAATTCGTGGACCCCAAATCGCGTGCGATCCGATATGTATGTATCCGATATAGTACATAACTATGTATGTATGTACATAAGTACTTATGTATGCATGTGTGTACATATGTACAAATGTACTTTAGTTTTAAAACAAGAAGTGTGCTCAACAATGGATTTACATATATACATACATACATACATACACAATGTATGTAAATATGTACATAATCGTGGAAGAATTCTTAGTTTTGTATATACATACATACATATGTATGTATGTATATATGTATGTAAATACATATGTACATATATTATTTGTATAAAATACACACATTTAATGAGCGAAACTTGCAGATCTTGATTGCAAAATTATATTTATATTATAAGTACATATGCATGTACATATGTTTGTAGCTATGTACATATGTATGTGTGTGCCGTACTCTATGTTGCATACTATGTTAAAATATTTGTGCATCAATTACACGGCTGCCTACAAAATTATTTTTTAAACATGGAAACACACACACCCACAGCCAAACGCATGCCGTGGAGCGCCACACATGCTCAACTGAACTGCGGCGAGTTGAGAGAGGAAAAGAGAGAGCCCCAACCAGATCGAAGCGCAGTTGTGCCAGATGAACGCTTCGTACGCTCGCAAAAGCACGCTCTCGCACGAGCAAAGATACATACATACATACGTAAATACACATGTGTACGTATATATGAACGTTCGTCTCAATATGTGTGTACGTATGTATGTACATATATGCATATATATAAATATGCATGTATGTATGTGTGTGCATGTACATTTAGACATTTAAATGGTAATAATTTTGGCGCCACAGCGTTACGTAAACGGGCCGGCGCCGCTTGGCTGCGGTTCATTTCGAACGAGCGGCGTGCCGAGCGGGCGCTGACGAGCCGAACAAGTGCAAACTCTTCATTTGAAATTCTTGTTAGCATTTAATTTATTTTTATGTCTTTTCATTTTGGTCGTTTACTCTTTCAATTTTTATTAGTTTTGCGCGCTACGGGTTGTGCGGGTCGGGTGGTGTAGGGGTTGACTGACGAGTTATTGGCGAAGTCGATTGGCATTAATACTCGTTGGCTGCGTAGGCGACAGCTAGCCATGACTGCAGAAATGCTGTGCAAGTGCATGGCTTGGTAAGATAATAGAGTAAAGTATAGAAATACGTCAACTGCATATGGTGCACATACATACATACATATGTGCATATGTATGTGTAAATGATCATCGACAGTTGCCAATCTAAATTCCTTGCGTTGGAAGGTAGAATACAATCAAACACACGGTCAAAGCATCCAAGTAACTACAGACATACATATTATGTACGTATGTATGTACCTATTTACATATAAATACATACATATGTATGTAGTAATTATGTACATACATATGTATGTACATACGTGCATATGTTTGTATTTATACTCATGTGTTGGCGTCAAACAACAATAAGCCCCAACCCCAATTATATAGACAGCTTGCGCCTACTCCTACCCTCATCTTCCCATGCAATGCCACGGAAATTTGATGAAAAGGCCAAGTCGTCCGGCGGACGCCGGCCGCCCAATGGCGCCAAAGTCAAAAAAGAAATCGCAATAAAATCCGCAAACAGCTCTTACAATTTTTCATGAATTTATTGGCAAGAGGTTTGGCACGGAAGGCGGACGGGAACAACGCTGTTGGTTTTGGCCATTGCAAGTGGCGCCTGTTTGCTGTTTACCTAATTGGGTCGACGCCATCGCTCGCCATTGCTGTCGCCGTCGCGACGCGTCACGGCCACGAGAAAGCCTTTGCCTTTGACGCTGGTGCCAGCGTCGCGCCCCAGTAAAATATGCCATAATTATGAAATGACGAGCGCGGCAGGGGCGACGAACGAAAACAATTTTGTTTGCATGGTTTGTATTTAAAATCGAATTAAAACAAACAAAACAGAATAAAAATACCATGTGAACGCAAAAACAAATATTCAAATGTGCATAGTATGTACATAAATATACTTAAACAATCGTACATACATGCATATGTACATATGTATATATGTATGTATTTATGTAAAGTGAGAGCAAAACGCAATGCAAATGTGTAAGTACAAGTACATTGTCTCGACTTAACTTAAATTGAAATTTCTTACAAGACTTCTGATGGTAGCAGGAAAATACACACCAGGCTTTGACTATCTCAACTATGTACTATCCTACACAACATATTAGTAAGTTCCATAAATCCAACTGTGCCGACGACCTGTCTTTAGATCACTTACACACATACATGGATGTATGTATGTATGTACATACATACATATATACAATTTGATGTTTGTATATACATACACACATATGCACCCATGTAAATCGATGTACAAATGTGGGATCTTTAGCGCCACCATGCCGCTCTTCTCTTGATCTTCGCTATTTTTGTTGGTTTTTGTTGCTGTTTCTGTTGTAGGTTGCGCACATCCACGGACCACTACATCATCTTTAAATTTAGAATATTTTATCTTCTATCTTTGTTCATACTAACACACAAAAACACACCATTATACGTATGTACATAGAAGCAATGTATGTATGTATATGCACGTATGTATGTAACATACATTTTTGTAAATTGTGAACTTTAATCAAACCTATACACATACATACATATGTACATACAAACGAAAAAAAAGGCTATGTATATACATATACATATATGTATGTATGAAAATAAATACTCACATACATACATACATACATACATATGTGATATTTCTATGTTGCTTGGCCATTTCTTAGTCTATACAATGTTAAAAAGGGACCTAGTCAGCATTCTTTATTTTTACAAATATCGCTTATACGTCCCATTGTACAAGTGTGTTGCAATACAAATGCAATGCACATATACATACATACATACATGTATGTATGTATGCACATTGATCGAATCCACCCTAACCTACTGTGCCGATGCACAGACTTTTCAGACAGACAGACAATTTATGGATAAATATTTGGGCAAGTATCTTGGTTTTTCTGTTTTTCTTAAATGGCAAGAGTGTGAACTTAGTTGTTCAGATGGGTCACGACTCAGTTTTCTAAAAATGTTTTTCCATTTTTTGTGGTTGCTGACAAGTTACTTTTCCAGGTTCAACTCCCATAAGTTTAAAACCAAACCAGAAAAAAGTTGGAAGATATTGCTGATTGTAAAAAGTGGGGGATTTGCCTTTCTACTACATAGTACTTGTATGGAATTCCTGGGCAAGGAATAATTTATTTAATAAGCTTGAAGTCCTCTATTCGCCGACAGGTTTTTAAAAGCTATAAATATTCGAAAAAACATTTGAAGTGCAATTAAATAATTGTGCTATTCTGTATTCGTAATCAATTTAGTCGAAGATTAAATGTACATACATATGTACAAGGTATTAATATATTCCCTAGCCCGAGCAGTAAATATATTCACAAAATTTACTCGAATACAAAATACTTATTCTTAAATGGCAATAACTTATGTACATACATACATATGTATGTACAAAGGCGTAAGAGTTACATTTGCCTAATTAAATTTTAGTTCTAGTCTATTAGCTTGTTCTATTTTAAGCTGAGTCGTTTCAACGCTTAACGCCATCACCACCGCCGACTAATCGTCGTCGAATAACGTGTCGCGACTTAACGGTCCATTCAAATGTAAAAGTTTTCCCGCCATTTTGTCGCCGCAACAATGCCATAAAATGTTTAAAAAAAGGCAGCTCCATGGCATGAATGATATCATAGCCGGCGCTGACGTTGCCGATAACCAGCCGCGCGGTTCGTCGCGCCAATCCCCAATCTCCAATCCCCGCATTCAGTCGGCGGTCGTTCCACAAACTTTGGTGAGCAAGCGCAAAGATTGTTGACGCCGCGACCGCCGGCTCGCTTATTCACATTCGGCGCGCACTACTTGTATTTGTTTTTCGCTCATTATTTATTTTCGTTTCGTTTTTGCTGTTTTCGCTTGAAAGTTAATATCAATATACACACACAAACACACATACATATGGGATGTATGTACATACATACATACATAGAAAGTGACGACCTGACGCGGCAAGCTGGCGCCACGAAAACGACTGCCTGCTTGGCTTGCCTCTCGGCGTGCACGCACGCGACCGTAACTCACATACATAACATACACAGCCATGGATACACTGACACACTCGCAATATCAAATACGTACGTACATACATACATACATATTGCATGAGAGCTTGTGTACTACAACAACAACGGCCGGTTTTGCGGGTAACTTGAAAAGATGAACAACAGAATGGAGCATAGGCGGATAAATGATGCGGATAAGTGATGGCCATGACTCAGGACTAAACTCACCTTCACCATCAGTGGTAAAGGACTCCACCTCGGACCCTCGGTTGATAGCGCTTGAAAAGCTTTGACTGTTGCTTTGCGCGCCCCACTGGAAGGCCGATTTTTCCGTAGAATCTGCAATCTTGGCATTATAATTATCGTTCTACGTAATTGCATTCGATGATCTTACCTGCATCTCTCAGTCTCAATATCTTGGAGCACTGGTACGGTGGTGGTGCGGGCTCTGAAAGTGCAATCGAAAAAAGAAGAAACCTGTAGTTTGTACATACACATACATACATGCATACATACATATGTATGTCTGGTATGATATGATTTGCGAGCTCGAATCGCTCTGATATATTTCCATAACTTTGGAACATCCCACGTCGTTCATTGAATAAATAAATACATGCAAACATGTGTATGGGTATTTAATGGTTATAGCAAACATTTTTATGTTAATCGATATCTGTGAAATGTTTAAGCTCAATGGGCGTGTTTTTGAAACTTAATTTTGTTGAAACTTCTAGTTAGTATTTATATTGACACATTTGTAACCATGAGACTGCCCACACACCTGTGAGTCTGAGGCGATGCTTATACGAAATCGCAAAATAGTGCGATGTTACCGCGGTACGCAAAAAGAGTGGCTTATGTCTATAATTAAGTATGCCAGTCCCAATACTGCAATCAGCGGGCAATTTTGGTTTTTGGTTTCTTGCTTCTTATATAGACATGTAATGCGCATGCATCAGTCAAAATTAACACAATTTCGATTTTGGGCTTGTCTATTTTTTCTTCAACACATGCAAATCAAGTGTGCTTAAAAGGTCTTAAGTTCACTTATTCATGTCATAGACTTTTATTATACAAACATGTTCAAATTGGAAAGTTTAAACAATAAACTGTTCTTAATTACAGAAAAAAGTTGATATGGACTCATTTAAAGTGTGAAAATAGTTACCACTTTACCCTTTTGTTTGGCACATGAAATAAAACAAATAAAAAGCTATAGTCACGCCAACCAGAGTCTTAAATATCCTGTTACCACCTTCTCGCCGTCTCATAAAGAATAAAGGGGCTGGAAATTCAATACTTTATACAGAACTTGGTAGTTTCCAAAATGAACTCAACATTAGTAGATAAAGTCGAAAGTTTTGCCAAATTTTGGCAATATCAATAGTAACAAATTATTTGCATTATAAATGCATTTCTACTTGAATTACCCTCCCACAATAAGAAGCGATGAAGATTTCTTCAATCACAACAAGTAGCGAAGCTAAAGTCGGGTCTCCCGACTTTGAAATACTCTGTACATATGTTTAGAATAATTATAGAAATTAAAAAAATTAAGAAAATTTAAAAAAAATGGATCGATTGTACCTCTTTCAGTATTCGAACTCACGTAAAGGGTGTATAATTGTACATTTACATAGCATTTGCGTCTATGTGAGTGTATGCATGTCTATTCGTGTCTGTGGGAGCATGTTTACAGTCAACCAAAGCACCAACATCAAAAACAGCTGCGGGAAGCGCTTGGTCAGGAATTATATTTATGGCTATAACTTCCTGTTTAATCGGTCTATCATATCAAGTTCCAAGAATTACGGGGGCTATGAAAGATCACTAATTATGGGGGGAATTCCAAAATACACATTTTCTGCGTATTCACATTAGGCATCTGGGACTAAAATTGAGTGTCCCTAGGTCTTATAGTCTGCGAGATATAGGCGATTAATCGAATGGAAAATCGGGGGGGGAAGTGGGGGGGGGGGGACGAATAAAGCAAACTTGCACAGCGTACACACATAAGGCATCTTTGTGCAAAATTTGGTGTCTATCTCTTATAGTCTCTGAGATCCAGGTGTTCATACGGACGGACAGATGGACAGACAGACAGACAGACAGGCCTAGATCGACTAGTCTTGTCATGCTGATCAAGAATATATACTCTGTGGGGTCTGCCACGCCTCCTTCTGCCTGTTACATTTTTCAGCTCCCGCAAACCTAATATACTCTTGTACATTTCATGTACAGAGTATAAAAATGTTCAATTCAGAACTATTTCATTTACGATAGAATTCAGTCACTCTTTCAAACTACATATGTATATACAAGTATGTACATATGTATGTATTTATGTAAAATAGTCTTGCATGCAGTTAATGCGAAATTGTGATTATGATTGAATTCTGTGACATTTCTGTGTAAGCCAATGGTTTGGAAAATCTGTAATTTCCGTGGAGGTGCGTGGAGATTTGATACCTAAGACAAGTTTAAGTTTGCTAAGGGCTGGGGAGATGCTTCACTTGGCTCTGAGCGGCCAAAACTACGAGCTACAAATGCATGCATGAATTTATTATATTGACGCGTGTTTGAGACGAGCCGTGCGATGAGATCATGCCGAACAAAAATAGTATTTGAAAACACAACAACATTAACCAAAACAGAAACAGAAACCGAAACAAACTTGAGGCGCAAGCAAACCAAATAGCGGCAGCAATGGCGACAGAGACGACGACGGCGACGGCGGCGTCAAAATAAAAATAAATAAATAAATATAATAAATAATGTTTGCATATCAGCCCAGCCAGCAGCACTGGGGGACATTTTATTGGCGCACAAATCGTTTGATGTTGCGTTCGCAACCGCCGCTGCTGTCGAGAGGGGCAGCGACTGTGGCTTCGGTTGTGACTCTGAGATGCGATGTGAAGGGGAGGCGGAGGGCATGGAAGTGGAGGAGCAACTGGTGTAGACGTCAGCAGAACTGGAGGTGCTTGTGCTGGTGCTTGGGCCCAGGCCTGGGTCTGGGTACCAGTAAAACCTGATTACGTTTTGCCGCTGTCAGTCGCGATTGCGAGCGCGTCGCCAATCTATGAACAACAGTTCTTGAAAAGACAAAAACGAAAAGGCAAACCGAAAACGAATCAAGCAGCGAAATTCCGATGCCGTGTGCTGCCTTAATCACCATAGCTGACCGCCGAGCGCCCCCTCACTCATCACGATCACCAATCCAGCTAGCCAGCCGAAAAAAATCCAACTTTTTTGTTTCGGCATATTCGACATTTAATATGATTGATGGGATCATTTTGTAAAAAAGAGGAAAAAGGGTACAGGCATCATAAACAAATACATAACAAGTTAAATACGCCCAAGCCAAAGAAAAAACCAATACAAACAGACACACAAACATGAATGAGTGTACATGTGTTTGTATATGTACATATACATACATATGTACATACATATGTATAAACAATGGTCAAAGCGACAAATGAATGAAACAGGCAAAATATAGAAACTTGGCCCTATAAAGCGCAATTAGTTTTGAATACTGGGGGATCTAAGAACGCAGTTTACAGACATTCTCAAACTGTTCACATACAGATGTACTATGTACATACATACGCACAGATGTATTTAAATACGTGTGTACGTATACATATGTATATGCTTCATTGATTTGTATGCACAAACATACATACACATGTACACACACAACCAACCACATCGATATGGGTCTTTTCGTTCAGTCACAGTCATATCTTAGCAGTCCTCGTTACGATTCCTGGAATTGCGCTTTCAGCTTGAATGTGGACGGAATACCATTATCGACTTGTTTAATGTGTTCGGCGCCATCATTAAAAAACCTGTCGGCGCGGCCAGACGCTAAACGACGTTGATGCTGTGCCTCTTGCTTTTGGTTGGGAATGCAACGACATCTGCCGCAAGTTGCAGTTGCACGAAAGCGGACGCAGACGCAAACGCAGAGGTAGACGTTGGACTCGATACGTCCGGGCACATTACACACACATACATATGTATGTACATATATGTATGTATGTATGTACATGTATGATGTACAACACACTATGCAGGTCCTTAAAGTGCAATTATAATTCTGTGTTAACTATGTATGTTGGATACTCTGTTCGAAAACTTGAGCTTATTTCCCTGTTCTAAATCAGCATGACAAGATAAGTTCGCTTTGGTACCTTATTATTTTTAGCAACTATAACCCTGGAGCTGCTATTAACTACAATCCTCTCGTAGTCCATACGACAAGACTCGTATGATTTTGTACGTAAGAACTCGATTCATTAAAAGAGAATTAAGATTGAACGTTGAGTTGTTTATTTATAAAACGACTCTAAGCTTGTGTGTAGAATTTTATATCAATTATTCAAATCATATAAATACTACATGTAGTATTTGTGTAATAGATGTGATTAATGGGAGGATTAAAAGTAATGGCATAAAACATTTTAATAAAAATCAATGGGAAACCATACAAAAAACATTTCAGATCTTTCTTTAATTGGATGCCTAGAATCGATATTCTGTTTAAAAACAATATAGTATTTTCGCTTTCTTTTAATGCTTCAATTACGGATATAGCAGCATATCGAGAGTTTTAAGTAACGTCCATGTAAGAATGGAATTATTAAAATGGCGCTACGACAGGAAAGAAATACACGTAAGTATTCAATGATCGCTATTAATTGATTAAGCTTTGAATGAAGAACTATGTAAATCGGTCTCTTTATATCCAAGTATTTTGATTTTTATTAATACATAGCGATGGTAAAACGTGTAGCAAAAATACTATACACTTTCCTTCAAAATTACAGGCAAATCTACACAATGTATGCGCTTATTTGTATTAGCAATTGTATATTGTTCAAATTCACATATAGTATGGTATGCATATGTAGATGTATATACATACATACATATATGTATGAATGCATGTTTGTATGTACATATACATATGTGTGAGCAACTATTGCAGCTCTGGCCGTTCAGGCAAAACTGCAGTGCACAGATACTGTGAGTGTGTGCGGCGGGTTCTAAAAATGAAACATACAAATCGGAAAAATAGTGCGAATGCGATTTTCAAGCGAATACTATCTAGCGGATGACGGGGATGGACAGGGGCAAAAGCGACGTTTGCGTTGGCGACGACGCATGATTATTTCCTGGCGCCAGTTTCTAAATTTACGCAAATTATTTTGAAAAGAATTTAGCCGCCGTCATGGCAGATTGGCCCGGTCGGTCGGGCGCTGTTTATTATTGTGATTTGTTAGTCGGCCGCTTATTATGAGCGATGAAAAACTGTAAGTACATATAAGTATGTACAATACATACATATGTACGTCAAATATGCACACACATATGTATGTACTTGTATGTACTACATGTATAATATGTGATATTTTGTGCTATTCTCATACTATGTTAAGGTACACGAGTATTTTGTGTAGCGCCTAGCTTTGATGGGATACACATCGTGAGGAAATACCTCGTCGTTATGTCAACAGTATGGAGTGGTCTGTGTTGTTCACAGTAGTTAGTAGAGTGGAATAATGCTAATCGATGTACGACCCCTCGCCAACAGATAATAGTCGTTTGTGAGAGCAGGTCAAAAGGTAAAGCTGTATGTTGTTGGAGAAGGAGAAAGGAATCTCTGGGACTTTGGCTTACATTCTCTAACCATGCCTACTGACGGACCTGGGACTTGTCTTCGGATTCATATCGCCTATCTGGGCTAGTTGCCGGTATTACCCATGATCCGGAATGTGTAGAATAGTGGTTTTACTGTTTAGGATGGGATATTTGTGTGATATATAGTTCGTATTTTCAAATCTATGAAGTATGTATATATTAATACCATGACTAACATCATTATAATGATATCAAAAGATTTTCTTTTGCACATATTAATGAAAAGTTCGTAAAGGAGCTTTTTTTTTATTAATAACGGAATGTAGCAAATACATTTGGGTTAATAAGATCTTAGCGATTAGATACTACAAAATTAATATGATAAAGGTACACTGTGTATTTTAAGAAAATATATTTATGATTAACGGAAAGCGTTGGTGTCAGTATAAAGTGAGTTAGAGTTATTTTGAGATTTTGTGATGAAAAGCTACAGTAATGCTTTACAATTTTGCTATTTGGTAAATGCATTTATGAATGTTTTTTTGATTCACCCAATCCATAGAAGTTTTCAGATATTTAACCAAAATATTCCTACCTGGGTCGGTGATATAAATAACGCGATACCAGTGCAGCGGATTGCAGCAGTCGTAGATACAATCGTGTGCACTGGAACAGATGGGAAGGCGTTTCAGTTCTACAGCACTCCTGAGGTTTTTCCAAAGGAATAGGCGGCATACGGTCACATGCTTCTCCTCGACGGCGAGTTGATTCTTCTTTATCAAAATGCAATCCAGGTAGCTTGTGGTATTTTTGCCATTGCGACTCTTCAGAGCGTCCAGGAGCGCGGCAACCTGCTTCTGCTTCAGCTGCTTCGTCAGTGCTTCGACTTCCTGAGCAAGTGCGGGAGGCGTTGCTGTTAATGGGCACGTCGATGTGTTCAGTCCTCGTGGATTTGGGCAGGTGGGAAAACTCAGGTTGGCATCGTTTTGGTGGTAATGGTGTCGACTCGCTCGTTTGCTGCTCGGGTGCAAGGAGTCGCTGCTGGACTCCGACAGGTGATCGCTGCCACCACAGCAATTGCGAAATATGTTCGCTGCACTCATTGCAAAGTTTGTTGCGGTAGTGAACGTCGTCGGAGTTGCAGGTGATGTCGGAGAGGGTCGAGAGGGGTCCGAATGATAGTGGATGCAGCTCGGCGCTAAGCGCCATTGCTTGTTTTCGTCGACTAACATATCGTCGCCAAAGTTTCCGCAGCTGTAGCCACCTTTGGTACAGACGGGCTGCGGTTCGCTGCCCAATCCCTCCGTGACTGAGACTGACACGTCCGCCGCGACCCCATCCGCTGGGAAGACTAGATGTTTTAGATGTTGGTGCTGGTGGTGCTGATGCTGGCGTTCCGAGCTGGAACAGTCTATGGCGCAGGACATCGAGCTGTATGGCGGCGGGGGCGTGTGCGACTGCTCCTGCATTAGAGTCGAATTCGACTCGTCTGAATAGCAGTTGAAGCTGCCCACCGATGATCGCGATGACGTGTTTGGCGTCTGAGGGTGGTGTGGATGTGGAGGGGGCGGCAGCTGTGGTGGCTGTGTGGGTGGTCCATCGCACGTAGCCGCATAGTTCTTTTCCGCATAAAGCAATAGTTCTTTTTTTTTGTTCTCTTTTTGGAATATCATGGAGGGACATCAATTTTTTTGGTAACATCGATCCTATCGTATGCGCATTATTTGAATTGACTAACTTATATCACACGCACACAAGAGCCCGGTTAGTCGTGGTCGTTGGCGGTGCGCTAGGTGCGTGGGAATGAAGAAGAAACGGGGAGCGACACAACTTTGCCGTTGGCTCTGTCTGCTTTTCAAGTACTTAGCTGCTTCAATTGTTTTTCACGTTTGAGAATTGGCTCTCTCGTTGCTTAATACATATAGTATTGTATCTATACATATAAATATGTAAGTATATCACTTAATAACTTTGATATGCTCAAGGGCGATTTTATTGGTTTGATATGCACTCTGAAACGAAAAGATAACAGAATTATTAGTCACTGCTTCTTCATTGTTCTGATTGTTGGAAGCATGGGTTTTACAAATGTGTGCATGTTTTCATTTAAGTGCGTTTAACATTATTTTAGCAAATTGAAAAGACTCTAATTTAGTATCATAACATTGCTATACATGCTCAAATAACACCGATAGTTTCTTAATAAATTGATATTGCGGTAGCTAGCCTTCTTAAACTACATATACGTACATACATATGTATGTGCTTATGCCTGTGTATTCGTACAAACACATATTCCGGTTTTACACTTGCTTTTAGGATTGCAGTGAAATCAACCAATTTATTTTTTCGTGTTCTAGCAATCGCGCGATTTGCTAACGAATAGTGATTCGCAAATTTCAGTTTTAAAGGGTTTCATTCCCTATGGTTGAGTTGAGTAAAGACAGCTATAGGGTTATCAGTCACGACATATTTTCTGTTTACAAAATAATTTCACACATTATTTTGTAAAATAACAATAAATTAAAATGAGAAACTAATTTGTAATTATCGAAACTGGTTTAATTAAGAAAAATAGTAATAAACTTTTATCACTCAGGCACTCAAGACAGTCCTAACCATAAAATAAAATTTCATTTCCGGTTGTAAATTAGAAAAGTTTTTCTAAAAATGTGAACTATTACATAGTTATAAAAGTACTTAGTCGAAAAGCTTAAAGAAAATATAAGAGATTCAATATATTAATATACTAAGTTTTTGCAATTAAACAATTTTTTTTATGCATTGAGATATAAACTTATCGCAAGCGCAAAATTTTGCAATTATCATAAATTATAAATGGGAAAAGGTCTGTCATATGTACATACATACATATACATGTATTTGGATTCTTATTTGGAAAACAAGAAAGGAATGCTAAAGTCGAGCAGGCTCAACTCTTAATTACCCTGTACCACCCCACAAAAAAATTAATCAATTTAATTTAATTTATTAATTAATTAATTTAATTAAATTAAATATAAAATATTCCATACATGCATACATTCATTTACATCAGAATCGTGTCTATGCGTGTTTGTGTACTTGTACATATGTATGTATGTGTGCATTGGGCCTGGTTATATGGCTATAACTTTCTTTATGATCAACCTATCATATTGATATACGGATATATAATTACTAACTGGATGTGTCACCCAAATTTTAGTTCAAAATTCCAAGAATTACGGGAGTTATAGAAAATCGTGAATAGGGGGGAGTGGGGGGGGGTGCATCGAGAAAAATGAACAAACTCGTCCTTTCTCGGGCTCAGAAGAATCTAGATACCAAGTTTAGTTATTCTAGCTCTTATACTTTCTGAGATCCTTGCGTTCATACAGACAGACGTACAGGCGGACATGGCTATATCGGCTTGTCATGCTGATCAAGATCAAAGTATATATACTTTGTGGGGTCTGCCACGCCTCCTTCTGTGTGTTACATGTCAACTCGCACCAAACTAATATAAGTACCCTTGTACCCTTTGGGTACAGGGTATAATAATTTTGGGAGTCAGTCACATGTAAGTTCATAAAAGAATTTGTACATTTCTTAAACATTTAATATTTCAAAAATCATTTAATGAAGAAATACTGTATGTACATATGTTTTGTTAATTTTACAACTTTCATACGTTAGATGCATTCTGATGTTGTTTTGTATGTAGAGCTGCACATATGTACATATGTATGTACATATGTAAATATGTACCATGTTACCACCATCGTTGAAGAAGCAACAAGGCTCCAGCAGCCAAATGCCCGGGAGCATATATGTATGTATGTACATATGTACATGCATGCATATGCATACATACAAACATAATTTGTCTGTATGCACATTTGCGCTCAAGGTTTGTTGCTTTTGTTCGTTGGCTGGCTTTCTGGCACTTCTTTTTTTCTTATCGATGTCGACGACGACAGCGGCGGCGCCGCGCCGGCAAAGTGATGGCACGGCAGCGGAGGCAACAAGAAATTTACTTGCCATCAAGCTAAATACATACATACATACATACATACAGACAGACGTCCGTACATGCGCTCACTCACTCATTCGCTCACATTTACAAAATCTACTTGCTTGCGTGCTGCAGTCGCCGGCAGTTGTCGGCACGGCGCGACGCGACGCAGGCCCAAGTAGGCGCCAGTGGGCGCCACTGACGTAATAAAAGAAATAATAGTAACGATGTCGGCGGCGTCGTCGCTATGGCGCCACCAATATAAACTTATATCAGACACAGACGAGCGCGCACACACATGCATGCAGCACAGACGCGAACACACACACAGAGGCAACAACAGCGCCATCAACAATAAAAGCGGTTTGACAACAACTTGAGGTGAATGTGCACTAATGTGGCGCTCTCACACAAGTGTGTGGTAGGTAGAGAGGTAGAGCAGAGAGCATGGTTTGCCATGAGTCGGATGGTCATGTATTTATGTATGTGTGTGTGTGAACAAACACATTTCCAAATTCTGCTTAAAAACCATCGAATAAAAAGAATGTGGCGTTCGAGGCAGATAGGAAATATACTGTGGCATGCAGTAAGACAAACAAATGGGACGTTGAAGAGTTCAATGGGGCACAAACTTTTTGCGAGAAAATTGCGATTGTAGACAAGAGCGATACAAGTATACATACATATGTATGTATGTATGTGCATAAGTACGTACATATGTATGTGTGTATGTAGATGCAAGTGCAAAACATTTTTCAAAAGAGTACGGAACAAGTGTGTATGTGTGACTGCTTGCTTTGCTATGTCTGTGTGCTGCTCCCGCTTCCTTCGATTCTCCAACCCACACCGAAACTATAAGCACATGAAAAAATGTCCGTTTTCACCATGATTGAATAATCATATACTTGTACAAATGCACAATTATTGGGCCTTTATCATAGGCATACCCAGTAGTATGTGTGCTCAATAAGCAGCATCTACATTTCGGATTCGTGCTTGAAATCTAAGATTATGCCATGTATGTATGTATGTATGTATAGATATGTATGTATGTACATACATGCATACATACATACTTGTATGTCTTGTTTTCACAGTTCATAATTAATGCAGTCATACTTATTTGATTTGATGGTCAATGCCATAAGGTGCGGCTTTATAACTACATACTATATGAATGTATATATGTAAATACATACATATATACTTTTTATAGCTTGTATCCAAAGGGTGAAGGGCTATACTAGCTTTGTGCGAATGTATGTAACACACAGAAGGAGGCGTGGCAGACCCCATAAAGTATACATATATATTATTGATCAGGATGACAAGACAAGTCGATATAACCATGTCCGTCCGCCCGTCCGTCTGTCCATCTGTCTGTATGAGCGCAAGGATCTCTGGAAGTACAAGAGCTGGAATAACCAAACTTGGTATCGAGGTTCCCCTAATTCCTAGGCAGGTCAAGTTTATTTTTTTATTCTGATACACCCCCTACTTTCCCAAAATTTCTGTTTTTTTATAAATTCCATAATTTGTGGAATTTTTAAATCAATTTTTTTCATTTTTTTCAGGTAGTGCTAATGTGTCCGTGTGCCAAGTTTCATCATGATAAGTCAATTCTGAAGAAAGTTATAGCCATAAATAAAATCGCTGCTCATGCGCTGCCTGCAGCTGTTGTTGTTGTTGCTGCTTTGGTTCAACTTTGTGCTGCATACATACACGCATATAAACATGCATAGGCACGTGATGTAAATATATGCTGTTAAAACTGAACATAAACATGTCTTCTAACTTAATTTAATTAATTAATTAATTATTTCATTTTTTTAATAATTTCATTTTTAAATTTTTTTTTAAGTTTCCTTTTTTGTGGAGAGTACAGGCTATTTTACTGTCGGGCTTGCTCCACTGTAGCGTTCTCTCTTGTTTTTATTCATTTCTGTATGTACATACATACATATGTTCTTTTGACTACATACATATGTATGTACATAATTATTTAGAAAAGTTATGAGCAAATTTCATATCTGGATGCTTGAACACTACCTTCAACACAGATACTTCAGGTGTGCGATATTTAAATATTGTATCGGAAAGACAAAATTGTGTATAATGCGTAACAGTTCGTTAACAATCATTAACATTTGATTTTCAGATGCTTACTTACTGTTAAACTGTAGTTGAGGAAAGTACTATGTAACTACATATGTATGTATATGAAAAGCTTTAGGTTTGGAAATAGCCATGTTCTACTATCCAGTCTCACTGATCAAATATTTACATACATACATAAACGTTACTTTGAAAGCTAATTATATAAGCTAGCTCGAGTATATTTTATAACTTATAGCATCTATGATCCCAAACTCAACAAATTTTATTTACAAAACAAAGATGTTCCGGCATGGAATCTACCCATCTGTCTATTGAGCGTTACAAATATAAAAAAATATACCCTACAATGCTCTATTAGCCACAATAAAGTATATATTTTGTTTTTAATATAAACGCAACTGAAATATCCAAACTTTCTATTCAATCTTCAGGTACACGGATAAAAAAGTGCTCACAGCTATCCCAACTTTATTTCACAGTCTACAAATATGACTCAATCTCCATACATAGAGTCCTATAATTCAGTGAACTAGAATTCTTAATTGTATTAAACCAAAACGACTTGACAAGAGAAGCGTCAATTGAACTCCAATAACTACATAAGCGTTTTCAATCTAGAAGTGTGTTCAGAACTTGAAAATGTGTCGATTTTTAATTAAATTAGTTAAATAATATTCACCTACTCATGTTAACATACACACATTCGTAGAATTTTAAATAAAAGATTAACTTACTGTGTTCATTTCATGAGTTCCTTCAATGATGCTTTATCCGCTGTGTTTTGATTGCGCCATTAATATGTATGTTTATTTACTAAGTTGCTTGTATTCTTGATATGTATTTAAGGTTTCCCAGTTGATTTGTAATGCTTCAGTTAAAATCACCTTCAAATGAGTGAGTATTGAATATTAACAACCGCGATTTTTTCACAACTTATCTATGAATGTATGTATGTATGCACGTATTTGCTAAATCGATCGTTTTTGCAGCTAATTTTACTTTTAACAGAGAGTCGGGACTGATATCTGTTGAGTACTCTTTGGCGTAAATAAATATTTACGGTCCTTTAAGGGTAGTGGGATCAATGTGCCGCTTGGTCGCATTCCAGGCTCCGATTTTTCTTCAAGGTGGGCTGGGTTGTTAATGCTATTCTCAATCGAAAAATTTGAAATTTGATTTCATTCATTAGTCTTTTCAGCGAGCTCTGGGCGTGTATAAACTAACAGTTCGAACGTCAGCAGCAGCCCCGCTCTGGCCATAAGAGTGAGAAACAGAAACACAGCAACGTGATCACGGTGTTTGCGTTGCCAACGGGCGCGGGCACGGGTTGAGCGGCAGTGGGTGGCGACCGGAGGGTGCTCAATGCGCAAAGAACAAAAAAAAGAGCACTGGCTAAGAAATTCTAGCAAACAAATAACAAAAGAGACGACGGCGGTGGTGGCCGGCCCCAATAATAACGTCAACCAACAGCACCAATGGCCACGATAAGAGGGCGAGCCAACCAACTCAACAACTGTCTGTGCGTCCCTCTGACCAACACCAACGGTACGTTAGTAAATACATACAAATGCATATACATACATATGTATGTACTTTTATACATATATACATAGGTTTCACCGATCACTGTGCGCACTTTATGTATATATATATATGTAAGTATGTAAGCACATGTGTGCGTGTTGTATTTCTGTTGCCGTTGGTGATGATGTACATACATACATATGTCCATATGTATGCATGTATGGATGTAGCTGCTGACGGTCGGCCGCTCGACGATTCGATTTCGAAGCAATACATACAAACATAAATACAATTGATTTTTATAGATTTTATTGTAATTATCGGCAAGGATACGTGAGCGTTTACTCCAATTTTCATATTTTATTCGCCGGTTTTTGGCATTTCATATTTTTCTGTTTGCTTGACAAATTTAATTCAAATCAAATAAACTTCACAAAATTTTGCTTACGTTTGAGCGATTGGACGGTTGGATTTATTTTCTTTGCATTTCTACATATACATACATATGGATGTATTGTATTTAAAAACCGTTCACTTCACTTTACACTTGGGATTGCGCCGCACAGTACTCGAAAACAAAATTGGCAAAATGAATCGCAAACAAAAATTTAAAAAATATTTGTAAAATCGCGCCCGCCACACGAACGACACAAGAACGGAACAGCAACTAAGCCAGCAGTTGGCAATTGTATCTGAATCTCTTGGATGTGTGGTGAGTTCAGCGGCGCCGTCTCCCGCACACTAATACACACAACAAAGAGAGAGCAAGTAAGAAAAATAAAAACAAACGAAACGCGCAGCAACAAAACGTGCAGTCGACGAGTAGTTGCCATCCTCTCAGTTGCTCTGGGGCTGGTGCTGCAAAACTGAATTTCACAAACAATTTCAGGGCAGAGAGCATGTGCTGTCTATCTCTTTTGCTGTGTTGGCAGTGCCGTAACTTGCAAGATAGTATTGAAAAATGGCTTAGAAAATTCATTTGAAACTTTTTGTAACTTCTTACCTAATATCCGTTATTTCTTAAAGTAATGGTTACACTTATTTTTTAATGTTATGAAATTTTTGTAGTCTACTAGTTTTAAATAGAATCAATTTGAAACAATTAATAAACCAAATTTATTAAAATACCTTATTATATAATGCTGTATTACACAATTTTACACTTCGATCTGTTTGTTAATGTGATTCATGCTTATTCAGAAACTAACATTAAATATTTATGTTTTGTTATGGCCAAAGTTGTAGGCCGTTTCCTTGCATAAATATATTTAAAGAAGAATCATTTTTACAACACAACTTAATTTAAACTATCAAATTCTGGTTTTAGAATTTTAAATTTCATCAAGTGCTATACTATTTGGAACGCGGTTTCTTAAATTGAATGAAAATGGAGTAGATTTTAGTTTCTAGAGGAAAAATATAATCACGCGTTTATTTTGTATTATCATAGACAATTCTAGGGCTGTGAAGACCTTCCTTTATAAGCCTAGATAAAACGGTAAGAAGCGATGCCACCATTGGCGAAGTCGTTAATCGAACAACTCTAAATCGGATGACAACCGCGTATATATGGTATATACATACATACATATAACGTAGCCACAAACTGGTAGCGAAGCACGACCATGCAGCACATTTAACGTCTTTGCAGTTCCTCTGAATGTGTGCGATCAAGGGCATATCAGATCCTGTCTGCAAACCAGTGGCGCCCCTTCTTCACAAACACTAACAGACAGACGCTCGTAAAAGTATTTATGTATGCGTATGTGTATGTAGGGAGTGGACCCAGCAAGCGCACCAACTGAGATAATTGTCTCTCGCTTGATCGACTTGAAAAAACACAAAAGCAAATAAGCTGCTGTCATTACAATAATAACAGGTCGAGACCGCAGGCCGACTCGTCCGTCGACGGCGGCGACCGTCTGTTGTTCACCGCCGTCGTGGCAGTAAAGTGCACAAGAGTCGGCAGGTACAGGTACAGGAGTAGAGCGCGGATAGAGAGTGACTCACGTGAAGACAGGAAACTGCAGCAGAAGTTTGAATAAATTATGAAAGCGATAGCGCTGCGCAATGTGGGATCAGTGGCCGAGGAAACCTAGCCTATATAGGCCCAACTTTACCGATTGAAATTCAATAATACATTCATATTTAGTCTCAGAAATACATACATACATACATAGATTCTCAAACTCCGGACTAATTTGATCTGTCTATTTCACTTTGGTTGTTTTGTTTGCCTTTTCGGTCTGTGCTTTGTGGAATTCCATTCACATTAGGGCTGGGACTGCTTGGGCCTTGGGTATTTCTTATTTGTTTTTCGACGAATTCTCGGAAATTTCGTCGCTGCTCCACACGCAATGAAACAAAAAGCCGGTTGAAATCATTTGGAATGGAGTCATCTTCTGCTGACGAAGCTCCTTGGTCTCTGTGCGCAAAAGATCAACGCACACATACACGTACATAAGTTGTTGGATGCCAGGATGGTACGTCAAAAGGCATTCCTTAATTTCTAGGTGGTCGGTATGAGAAACTCTTAATGGGGAGCACAAATTCTTGTGTTTCACGTTTCCATTAAATCGGACCTTTAGCCTTCATGTCGGTAAGTCTCCAGAAAAGATGGGCAATGAAGCAGCAACTAATTCGCAACGTAGTCGATGAGCGGACTACATACATATCTGCAGAAGCAGTTTTCTTTATTATTGAGTGTGCCTATCAGTGCATATACATATGTATGTCTCTTTTGCAATTGTATTCAGCAAAATAGCTCGTTTTGGTACTACTTACTTAAAGGCCCATTTTAAGAAATATGAAAATAGGGGTTTAATACCGTGTTTCATGGGGAAATAAATGATGTATTTATTATCTATGTATATATACTTGCAATGCAGTAACCGAATTATAAGGAAGACATACACATTATTTGATCGCTTATGGGTCCAAAAATAAGAAAATCTTGGAAAGCAAATAAGTCGCGCCTCAATAACTGATCAAGTAATAATTTGATTTTTCCTAAGAAAATAATATTTAAAGAATTAATGGATTTGAATGGTTCTCATCTGCCCGTTAACTTTAAACCCTTTGACAATCAGAATTTTGAATATATGAGTTTTAACTCTTGCTATTACATTTAGGAACTTTAAAATATTTTTGGTTTGTTTGCTTGCTATAAGAATTTCCTTGGAGCTCAGCTTAAAAGATAACGCTGAGCAAGAGAAACTTTCAAATTCTAAATCGAATCGATCACTTGTTTCTGACGAATTAACTTTTGTATTTGTACTAATAGTAGTAAATGAAATTCCAAAAAGGACATTACAAGTCCATAATAAAATGATGACTACAATTAAGTTCAGTTTTTACATTACCATTTCATCTTAATATTGGAGGGATCGCATGTATGTATATACATATATGTACTCGATTGTGTACCTTTAATACCTGGTCAACTATTCTTTCTCATAGGTATTACCACCTTGAACATTTTTCAGTAAAGGTTTTAAAACACAACATTTTCCTTTATATGTAGTACAGTGGATGGTAGACAAATATACTAATGACATATTCGGAACGATATTGGTGGCAAGTCTTAAAATATCATCGCAATGTGGGACACATTGAATCACAGTGAATCCGAAATTTCTTCAAAACCTAAAAATTTTGACATTCAAAACCCGTAGAGAAATTTATGGATTTTGATACTTCACTTTATGTTAACACTATCTGCATAAACAATATCCATAGCTTATCCTGCTCTAAAGACAAATTGCTTTTAAAATCTTAAGATCATATTGGAAATACCGAACGGTTTTAAAATTTTACCTTCCCTCGTACATTAGGAAGAGAATTTAAGGGGGAATTTATATTTTAACCACACACTTGTCAACTTTAATTTTTAATACTTTCAGATCTTCAATCCAATTTTTTGATTCATGTTATTTATTTTGGTTTGTTTTTGAATAATTTAACGCAGAATAAAATAGTTGCTGACAAACGTTTTGTAAATCTTACCTTTTTGGTTGTAAGTCATTTTTCAAACAGACATATATTTATATATTAAATAAGTTTATATATTCACAGTTTTGTTTTAAAATTTTAAAAATTAAAAAACGGAAATCTTTTACACTTCGCTATGAGTTAGAATCTTTCAAGTGGAGATTAGCGCGCTTATTTTCACAGACACGTGGGTCCTGCGTTAGTTGGCCGGCGGTTTACAGTTTGTGTTGTGTCCTGCGACATGTTTCTAAGTGAACTAAGCGCCAGGCAGGCACGCGTTATCCTTTTATACGATGTCGCCAGTGCGCACTTATGAGCACTGCGCGAACCATTCTAAGGACTTACGTAGACGACGACAACAACAGCACAGAAGCGTAGGCAAGGCGCCGCCGCCGTCTGCGGCAAGTTGCGAGCTGGACGCCAACGTCCCCGTCCCCCCTGACTTCTGACTCATTATCAATCGCGTCTGGTACTGCTAGCGAGCAATTGTTAGAGTGCTTGTGTGAGTGTACTACTATGGTACTCGTAGGTAGTAAATACAAGTACAATTTTGTGCAGTTTTTGTTTTTTGGCTCCAAGTTAACGGTGCGTGCTGGACGAGTCAGCGTCCGCACTGCCTTCATCATAACTGGCCTCTTAGTTTGTTTATGCGGACGCACTGGGATAAGCAATGCATGGGTCAAGAAGGAGAACATGCATACAAGTAGGTGTTTGGTGGTTGGCTAATGAACGGCGGCTGTTATAAGAAAATCATAAACTGTTTAGGGCATGACTTTTGAAAATACCGGCGGCAAAAATAAATAAAGTTATACGTAGTTGGCGACACTTGGCGTCTAGTCCCCATGGTGTCAAAGCTAAAACCGTATATACATACATACATATGTACATATGTATGTATGTACATATGCATGTCTGTATAGAACTTTGGCGCAGTTTCGTTTTGCGATTGTTGGCTGCCGCGGTGCCGGCCGCAGACGGCGACTGGCGGCTGAAGCCAACTAAACAACGCCAGCCATAACAACAACAACAGCAGCAGCCATAGCGACAACCCTCCAGGAGAAATTCCCACACCCTCTGCCCCGTCCCCGTCCCTGGCCCAGCACCAGCCACAGCTAAAGTAACAACAGCGGGCTAAATGCGGCCTTGCACTGTGGTGACAAAAACAAAGCAGATGAGAAAGTTGGAACTTACAAGTGCTTTAGATAATCCCAAACAGTACGGACATACAAACACTTATTAACAAAATATGCGAAATAATAAGTTTATGCTCGACTTTTTTAACACATATGTACATACATATTTCACAAATAATCCCGACTTCTCTTTGCACCTACATATACAATATGTACATACTTTTGTTATCACAGATAATCCGTCCGAATCAAATTGGGCCATAGCCCTCAACTCATGTTCTTCTTCAATTTGGAAGTTTTGAAAAAATTCGAAAAAGTTGTCTCACCAATATGAAATTTGTGAAATTTAATTAACTTTAATTAAACCTTTCTGAATGGGTAAGGCATACTAATTTAATTGGGATACTATTGCAGAACATTTAATCGAAATCTTATGAAGTCAGTGACACTGTGCGGCGCCGAGACTTTGGCGCAACGCGAAGAGTGCGACAAAGAAAGCGGATGGTGCCCAATGCCCGGCGTCAGCGACATAATCACGTTGTAAATATGATGCCGCTGCCGTTATTTGCCGCCAATTTCAAAACGATAACCAACCACATGAAAAACAATCAGACAATAAAATGTGCACGACTGGGGCGACACAAAACAAACAATTTTGGAAACGCATACTCATGCATATTCTTTTAAATGTACACACATACATGTTTATATACATATGTATGTTTGTATGTATATCCATATGCAGAAGCAAAATCGTCGGTTGTACATAAAACGATATTTATTTATCAATACTTAATTTATACTCATAAATACATACATACATGCATGCATGCAATATATACATAATGTGTCAATGCAATGTTATTGAATTTGATTGATTTTGTTCTTGTCACTTACTAGAGCGAACAGTGGTTAAAAAAGTGCAGATGAGAAACACTTGTAAGTTGAATTTATGTACATATGTATGTATAGTATGTACATATCTGGCAATTGGAAATTGATTCATACGCAAATGTATAGACACCGCTAGACAATAGGCTTCAGATTCAAAATATAAAAAAACGGCCCCTGTTTCAATAAAACACTCATTTTTCTAAACATCCTTTAATGATTATGCTTTTCAGTCGGTGGTATTTAAATATTTCAGTCAAGTATTTATTTCACATATTAACATACATACATATATAGTTCTATGTTCAAAAAATTAATATTTTGATAAAATAATGCACGATGCATTTAAAAAATATCTTATGCATATGATCAATGAAAAAACTTGAACAAATCCAACTCAGATCCATTTTAAGGCGAAATAGTACGGCATACTAATGTACGTGTGGTCGACTTTATATGGAAAAATGTTTTCTAGTGGGGGGCGGCCCCCTCTCCCCTTTCCCCCACTGCCGCTCCCCCTGCCAGCGCCCTTGTATCACGACACATGTTCATTTTTTCTTCCTTTTTATGTATTAATTAACAACTATATTCAAAAGGGGCTGTCGGAAATGGGATCAACATATTCATATTATTCGTTAAATGTTCAGGTTCAAAAAGGGTAGAGATCATGTAATTCTTTTTCTTTCCAAAATACGTGTCCATACACGTATTTATTTACATCGTTTGGGGCTTGGCGTCGTCTTCATTATCGTCGCTGGGAGTGGTGGCGCTGGCGCCGAGAAAACCAAAAACAATGACGGGGGCATCACTTGTCATCATCGCCGCGACCATTTTCGCATCTAATTGTGAAGCCAGTGGCATTTGACGCGACAATGGTGGCAATAATGGCGTCCAATGGCGCACACTCGTTTGTTTGCAAATCAAAGCTCTGTATCCGCATCCGCTCCGTTGTCCTGCACGAACTGTGCTACTGTTTGTGTCTTATGTCTCGACATAGTCGTCGCCGCCGAAGACCGAGCGACGGCGACAGAAACTCGCCGCCACTTGTTACGCACTTTGGCGCCTTCTTCATGGCGAAACCATGGCGGCGTCAGTCACAACGATGGCGCCGGCTCCGGCACTTCGGCGGTGAAAAACAAAACGCAGACAGCCGGCGCTAGCGCGTCTTTCCACAACGAGCTGCCGCCAAGTGAGTTTATGTGGATTTTGGGGTGCCAAACAGCCAGTGCTTGTTGTCTGACTGGGACTAGGACTGGGTCTGGGCCTGGGCCCAACTGGACGGGCATCAGGCGTCAGCGTCCTGCTCATAACAGGCCATGTAAGAATAATCTGCCTATATTAAAACCTTATAGTACTATATACATACATATGTATGTATATGACGAAACGGGTATTTCGGTAATTTTCGGTATCTGCGAAATTAATTAATTTACAACTTAATTTACATGTGGTATTGAGGCAAGTGAATGAATCGGCTTGAAAAATTCAATTTTTGTTCCCTGGCTGCTTCAAAAATTAGTCCAAAACCGATGTACATATAATGACTATGTTTATTTCATCTGGTTTGATGCGAAAATTTCAGCGATATAACTACATTCGAAAATAGGTAATTTATAAGGTTGCAGACCCACCAAAGTATATACATATATTCTTGATCAGCGTGACAAGACGAGTCGATCTAGCCTTCTCTGTCTGTCTGTCCGTATGAACATCTGGATCGCAGAGACTATAAGAGCTAGAGACACCAAATTTTGCACAAAGATGCCTTATGTGTGTACGCAGTTCAAGTTTGTTTTATTTTTTTTATTTTCCCCCACTACCCCCTATGGGGGATTTCCCGATTTTCGTATTATCGCCTATATCTCAGAGACTATAAAAGCTAGGGACGCCAAAATTTAGTCCCAGATGTGAATACGCAGAAAATGTGTATTTTTTGAATTTCCCTCCCTCCCTCCTCACCCCCCGCAACCACTAATTGTTTGATTGATTTTTCTTTCAAATTCGGAAAATTCCTCCAGTTAGTAATCATAATAAATCCGTATGCCAAGTTTCATAATGATAGGCCCATTTAACAGGAAGTTATAGCCATATATGAATATATGACCAAGCAGTGGTCGCAGCTATTGATGTTTTTACTGCTTTGCACAGGCACACAGACACACACAAACATACACGCATAATTATTAAACACATATGTACAGAGTATTTAAAAGTTGGGAGACCCGACTTTTGTTTCTCTACTTGTTTCTTCCCGTGGCTGTTCTTTTTCATAAACTTTTTTAGCTTAGTTAACTTAGAATTCGACAGTAGATGGCGGTAGTTTGAAAATTTGTAAGAAGTTCTGATATTCCCTACTGAATAATGCGGATGTATTTAATATAAATCAATACTTTTTTTAAGCTTCGCTGTAGCGTTTGTTCAAGAGAGCTCAACTGGTAGTGATCGATTAACACATAATATTTATCGGTACTACTAGTTCAAATTAGTTTACCTTGATCAGCAAAAGATGGCGTTGTTCGAATTATCCACTAGTATTTATCCACTACGATTTATGGTAATTTAGCTTGAATTTTGAAAGCCTTGCACATCTTAATATATTTTATTGGTAAAATTAATATATAAGTAGATCCGCACTACTTTTATCGGTTTTTTATAAACGTGAAAATATTAATCATCGTTGTTTTTTTGTATGACCCCAATGCAACCATTAACACCGTGAGGCTGGATTCTAATGTATTAAGTTCCAGTTAAACGTTATTGAAGAGGTTTTAAAAAGTACTTTACATCACACATTGACTGAAGAATTAGATATGAGAAAGTAAAAACAACAACGTGAGAATTATTCATTCCATAATTAATTTAGCAATATTGTCGAGTTTTTGCAATAATACATAACCATGGCTTGGCTCTTGGGTCTATCATAGTACACTTTAGACGAAGTAACCCTATAAACAACAATCTCAAACGGAAGAATCTTCTCTTAGGAAAACAAAGATAGTTTAAGTTCAGTTTTACGAGTACAAAGTTTGTTAGTTTTCAGCGAGTATAGAATGAAAGAAAAAAAATTGACATAAAGCGATCTTTTTGCAGCGTTAGTTGAAAATTACTAAATAAGGGTATACATACAAGTATATACTACTTGTCTATACATTTTTGGTACGAGTTTGTAACACCTATAAGAAATAATTGCATACCGCATTATGGTTTTCCATAGCTCCGAGTCTTCTTTTTAAAGGACACTTGTGGTAAGAAAGCGGTCTAGAGACTTCATCAACATAATTCGGCTTATTTCTTTTCATTCCATAGGTTTTTGAAAGGGTTTGAATTAAGAAAAAGTAAGTTCGACGCGATGGTCACATATCCCCAAACAGTGAACACAAAATTGAGGTTCTGAACTGGAAACTGCCCTCATTTATAAACAATGCCTTTTTGTTTTTGCTAATTAGACTAGAAATTAAACTCGATATTTTTGAGCTACAGCATCTTATTACAATTTTTCGCGAGCCAGCATAGCTTATCCGTCAGGCGCACCCAAATATGACATAAAATTCATATGGATTTAAACAGATTAATCAGGTTACCGTTAATGCTGGAGAACCAGACACAAATTTCTTGCGGCTGATGATACCTCGTCACTCAGTGAACACGGCTGAACTTATGAATTGGATTAAGATTAGGGTTCTAAAACTATTATCTCCATTAATTTTACATCCCGAGCCGCCAAAGAATTGCTTCGGTTTCGACTAGTCTAGACTATGCCTGCATCAATGCATCATTTATACTTCTATGTTAACCACGTTAAGAACCATAAAGTTTTATTGCCTAGCTTAGGATATGTGTTTTATGACTGAATGAATGACATGGCTTATTAACATCTTTGCTGTTCTGCATTCAGTCCAGTCGCCTTTATCTGCCTCAGTTTCATGACTCAACTAATCCTGAAACAAATAAGCTTTGGATCAATGTTTGTAAAGTTGTAATAAGAAATAAAATAATTTAATATTTATAAAACAATTGCAAGTAAAAATGTTGTTCCTAGGTGTAGCATGGCATACCAAGATGCCAGGCCGACATGCATTGAAGAAAGATCAGAAAAGTCGCTGACGGTCGGCTCTTCTGGCGATTTTTTATTCGGTACCATGGTTGGAACATTTACCCATAGTCTTATTAGATGAAATTTCTAGACCTAAATATATGGGTGTTACTGATTTGGTGGTACGCAGCCATACACCCTCCCATTGAATGAGGATGTTGTAGATAGTAGTAATTATTTTAGCATATCAGTATAATAAATCCAAATTAATTGATGCACCTTATTTTGTTTCGTGCAACCTCCGGCTAGTGCTTGATAATACAATATAGTTAAGCTCACCATGTGTTTTTTTCTTAAACATATTTTTAAAGCCATAATCTTCTGTGATTTTAAACAAATATATACCACTCTATAGTATTTAAATTAAGTTGAAGATATTATTGTATTTGAAATGAAAAATGCTAAGTTGAACGTGAACATACACATGCGGGTTATTATTTTTCATAAATACATAACAACATTGTATTTTGTGCACGTTTATTACATACAATTTATTTTATTGGGGATTGGTTTACTTTTATATAACAAATTAAATGAAGAGATTGTACACACATATAAGAAGAAATGATAGGGGGCAGGGGAGAAAATAAGTCTTTTTTAAAGTTTCCTATCTATTTACAAGAAGACTTGTCATGGCACGCCTTCTGCAACGGCGATTTACATATATTTTTTTCCAGACTCCCGTTCTCGTCGCTGCTGTTTTCCATGTCCATTCAGTGTCTTGCCATTCTTAACGTCTCTACCATTGATGCGGGTAGAAGGAGGCGCCGCCTCTCCAGCTGCATCCGAATCTTGACCTGTGCCTGTCGCCGTCATTTCTGTAAGCTCAACGGCGCAACGGCGTGGAAACCATCCTCGTATATGACCTTTTCGTCGCTTCTGCTTATTATCCGCCAATTCCAGATCGCTGAGCACACGCTCTCCAAATAACCAATGCTTTCGGAAACGGGTCACCTTTATCACATCTTCGGGCAGCAGGCGAATGCGTGGCTCGTCGGTGCATGGGGCGGCCGTACATACGCGCCAGCCCTGAGAGAAGATCGGCAGCCAGCGACCGGAGACCGGTGCGATGCACTTAAAGGTGCGTGTGCGGGCGCGCTTCTCCTGCTTCTGTGCCAATTGCTCACGCTGCAAGAGAAATTAAAAATGAATGCCACGTCATTGGATTTAAAACAGCGTGGCACGTACGGTCAGAGTGTATTGATCACAGCCCTCTAGCACAGGCCATTCAATGCCGTCACCTTGCTTTTGGCAATCGTCATTGAAAACCTGCCGCAAGTTAAGACGCCAACCCAAGTCGTAAGGATAGACGAAATCATCTTTAGCGATGTTAATGTAGCGGCGATATAGCGCCTTCTCTACAATCCAAATTTCAATGCCTGTCTGATTCTTCACAATGGTTTTGAGCTAAAAATAAACAAATATATATCAATACGACTGTACGACTGTATTGGGATTCAAATATACGATGACATACTTGTATGAAGAGTAACATGCTTAGACCGATGACGACTCCAATAGCCAGACCCATACCCAAAATGCACATAATAATGCTGGTAATGTTGAAGTGAACGCTCGCCAAGTGCTCCAGTCCGTGTGTTAAATAGTAAAAGCGATAGATGCCACGATAGAAGGCGCAGCAGAGCACTACCGTGCCTTGCAGGCTACCCAGAATGGAGAACAGCAGGAAATACGTGAAATAGGCATGATTTGCCCAACCCACACAATGATTGATCCAGGGACAATGATGATCCATTTTCTTCACGCAACGCCCACCTATAAATATACGAAATATAGAGCAGCATTCCGAAATAATTTTAGGGGCCTGCACAAACGATTTTTATGACTCCCTTGGTTACAACAGTCACGTTTTAAAAACAATAACAAATTGAAAAATATTTAATTATATTAATTGATTCATAATAGTTTCACAGTGGTATTGATTTGCTTTTCTAGATTTTCTTTCTTGGCATATTTTGGGTTAGTGCCACAATAAAACTTCTGGTTGGAACTGGTCTATAACTGTACCAGCAAGTTCATTTGAACTCATTTCAATAATAGACGAAATAACTGACGTATTACATACTTTCTGGGACGGTTGAAATATATATTTCATCGTATGCAGTAATATAAATCTTACAAAATCACCGCTGTTAATCTTTAAAACATACTCGTAGCTCTAATTATTTCATTGTAATAATAACTTTCATAGAAAGAACATAACCACCCATTTCAAGGCTATAATATTCGACTGGTCATTTAGATTATAGTGTGGAGCATTATATACAGAAAGCTTGTTAAGAGCTGCATGTTCCTCTACTTACATTTCCGACAGTGGTGCGAGCGAGGAGCCTTGTAGCCCTCACACTCCTTGCAATACTGTAAAAACTGTGTGTCCTCGGGCACCTGAAAATTGAAAATATGCGAATTATAGGTATTATATTCCTTGGGTAATTTGACTCGCTTTTGGGCCACTAAACTATAAGAGCTACATGAACAAAGGTTAACGATGCGTGAAGTTTCCAAAGCTCATAAAATGGAGCAGCAGCACAAGCCCTAAATATCGTAAATGTCGCCCGAAAATTTCATCCACCTGCTCTACCGCAGCATTATGCATATGCATACAAATATGAATATGGAAAGCAGGCAATAAGTCTGCGGTTCTTGCCTACAAAACATTTATGCAAATTCAACTAATTGCATTACGGTTGCGCTCGCGTGCAGGACCAAAAGCTGAGCCCGTCACAATGCCGCAGCGAGTCGTAAATTTATGACTGTTGAAATTATTAGTGTCGAAAAACGTTCACTGCCCCAGGTAGGTAGCCAGTCAGCCAGCCAGTTAGCTAGACGGCCCCTTTCGGTTGCCTAGGTAAGAGCTTGCAACGTGTTTACTCAATTGTTAGAAATAAATTGCAGCGTTTAATTGCGCAACACGATAAAGGATTAGGCACGCAAGGCTCAGCTCTACGAACTGCATTCGGTCAAAGGCGTCGCTAATGAGTTGGCGCCATTTGTAGCAACACATTTGTGCATGTGAATTCAATTTGTTAAACCTATTTCAAGTCTATATATTAAATAATAAATAACGTACCGAGCACTTAATATTGTAATTACCATATCGTCTGTTCAATTCGAATCAAACAGTTCCTTACGTTGTTATAACTCAGTAATCTGATTACCACAACAAATATTTTTAGGCTGGGGTTAACGAATATAATAAAATCTTCTAGGCTAACATTTCAAAGGACAGAAAAAAGATCTACAATATAATAATCTTGAGTAATGGAGGACGCACACTACACTTAAGTTTAAAAGCTTCTCAGATAACTTCAAATACAGATTTCTATGAAAGGTTTGCACTTAGATTCGTTTCCGTCTAGGTTTTATGATTCTAACTTGTAAGTAGACCACTATATCGACTAAGTGCTATAGTTAAACGTAAGCAGCGCAGCGGAAGACCACAAATCGCCACGGAAGTCCTGTGTAAACAGCCACATCCGATTATGACTTGACGAATAGATTTGTCGACAGCTTGTGTGGCAAAAGAGCCTCTAATATCTAAACTGGTCAACTGGCCTCGGCTGTCAGTTGTCGACAGAAAACAATGGATGCATAGGCCAACCATTCAAGACACGCAACTAGGATTTCCCATTTAAACCGAGAGATATTGTAAAAGCATAATCGCAGTAGTTAAGTTAGTTAGGCTTCGGTTGTTAAGTTCTTAGATATGTAAATAGGTGGGCATTTAAATTGCGTTGATGCCAAGCACCTTAGATTAAATACAGTGATATCAGTGGAAAATTCTAGAACGACACCTCCCTACTTGAATAACGTTGCAAGTGCTGACATAATGTACTCCGAATAGGGTTTGGCGGGACAGAGTTTTGTACAGCTGGAAACATTTTCATGCATGACCCTCCAACTACAGCAACAGTCCGACACGACAAAATGTTTTATTATTTCCGTGTGCCCATTTGTGGGCCAGCCTGTGCCATTTAGGGCGGTGGAGGGGGATCATGCCATTCATTTATTACCTTGGGCTGCCAATTCTTTGGCAGCAGGCCGGGACCTGTTAATGTCGCCATGACGTAATTAAATGTGGCTAACGTGGAGAGCAGCAGGAAAAAAGCCTGATGTGCGAAGCCCCCAAAACTCTGGTTCGGTGGCCACCACATGGAGTTCATGTAGAGTGTTGTCAGCGTAATGCATTTTATGATGCCTGCAAAGGGAGAAAGAGATGAGAAATAGAGATATGAATATTTAATTAAAAAGCCAATAAAAAGGGCGGTCAAATAATTTAGTTGTTTAAACAATGTAATTGCACGGAAATAACCAGGCGAGGGTTGAGCTCGCAGTGGTACGTTAGTCGTGCGTGTCGCGGAAATTAAACACATTTATTTGTTCTCTTCAGGTCTTTTTTATACTGTTTCGCAATTTAATTAAACGCTAAAATGTCCAAGAGGAACAGGTTTTCGAATTTATTTGAGTACTCGCTGCCTAATTTGGCATATCCATCGAAGCCGCCCCAGCGGCAAGCAACAAGCGTTTCTAATTCAGTAATTACAGGTACATAGTATGTAAATATTAGATGTTTTATTCATGTAACTAGTTCAATATCAAGGTTGCTGGTTGCCCTACCAATGGCACAGCCTACTGCGAGGAGGTACTTGGCTTGATAAAGCTAAATAGTCGAATTGCACGCCATGCTGAGCGAGGCATGAGTCTGGGGGGCAACGCACAAAGACGCAATAAGTTAATTGTCCGCGTGAAATTTTGAATGAACAAAATTGGACACAAGCGCCACTAGCTGGTAGCTAGTAGTTCTACATATTGAAACCTGGTAGAACACAATTAGCGTAGTACTTTGCACGAATTAAGGGGCAGCAACTTCTTGCAACGGATGTGGTGTGATATGGTGTGCTATGGCAGCAGCGGCGGCGCCCTCTCAATGACCGCCTTATAGTATTAAATAGACTGCAGACAAACGTTGCTGTAATGTCATGTGGGTGTAGCAGGGGCTCACCCACTCCAACGCCCATTCATTAGTCAAACAGTGTAATTGGAGCTAGTTTTCGCCAAAATTTGTTTTTCTTACATATGTTGCAGTTCATTCACATTGTAGTACATTTCTAGACAGTGGGCATATCGCTAAGTAGTTCACTTACTCAGCGCTGTAATTGGACCCCAATGAAGAAAACGACGAAAGGCACTCATACTGCTTGTTTGGTCGACCGAATATGTTTACGATTTGTTTGTGTAAACAATTTGTTGCTGCTTAAGGTATTGAGATAAACGAACACATAACAAGTGAAACACGACAATTAGTAAATTAAGTGGCTTAAACGGAATTTTTTAATTTAGATGGCCATTTAAATAGTAATTTGCTAATATCCTAGAATCTTCAGCAATTTAACAATCTAATATACAAGTAGAACTGTCGGGATTCTGATTATGACTGTCACTTTGATTCTCTTATGTTCTCTCTCGTTTTATTCTTTAGTGTGGCCGAACATTAAAACCGGCAAAATACTATAACCCATTTGTGAATTTGGGAACTGTATTACAGCGTAGTGGCAACTCTGTTGCCAGAACCAATAATTAGACTTGCCACTGAGTCGTATAACAGCGCGTGATATGTCCGGCCAAAAATGTTTTTTTATTCTCTTACAAGGGGTAACTGCAACAAAAACAAACAAAAATTCAATCAAAACTAAGTTACTTAACGCTGGAAGGTATCGCTATTTACACCCCCTTTAGGGGTATTGGCAGTCGAAACGTCAACTTTAAGTCAACAAAACAGAAAGAAAACAAATAAAATAAATTACAAATTCAATTTGTAATGATTTATGGTTGATCATTTTGACATTTTTAATTACCAAAATTAAGTTTTTATGGTTGTAATTAAAATTATTAGAAAACTCGTGTGCAGGAACGCACTCACACTTTCATTGTTTATTGCTTTTGTTGTGGTGTAGATTTGTATTAAAGACTTTTTTAGATGTATGTATGTATGTCATTTTTTATAATTATCAAGATGGCTAGCAATAATTGCACTCATCTGGCAGCATCTATAATATCGAATCTGTCCATGTGTTCGTTTTTAGAAGCGGTTTCAATACATCGATATACGCAGCGTTACATGCCTGCGACTCCACGACATTTTCGATACTTTTCTGCTTTGCTGCTTGTGAATCGCAGTCGAAGAAAATCTTTGAGCGAGAGAAAAGCGCTCACGCTTGCTTTTTGTGGAAGGGCGGATGAGTGTTGCGCGAGTTTAATGGTTTTTTCGACAAAGAAAAGCCAGTTTTTCGTCTTGTTTTGTTGCAAATTCAACTTGTTTTAAAAGTTTTAATAAAACGACGCAATTTCCCAATGAAGAAATGAAGTTTAAGTGATTTCTGAGTGGTAAAAAAGCAAGCCAAAGTCACGCGTGTGCAAAACGAATACGACACAAAAAAATGAATGCGAAGCAAAGTGCAAAAGGCATTAACAAATTAGCACCGAATATAGAAAAGCAGAAACTATGAATCGCATTTAAAAAATTAGTAGTATTGTGAAAATTTCAGCAAAAATGTGCATTTAAATTTGAATATTCCGAGAAAAGTGGAAATAACAAAGCAGCAAGAGCGATCACAGCAACGCAAACATATTGAAAACAGTGTGGCCAAGGCAGCAGCAGTAGTAGTCCCGTATTTGTTCGTTGTTGCGTACTCGTAT
The DNA here is from genome assembly GCF_003285725.1 of Scaptodrosophila lebanonensis. Classification (NCBI taxonomy): domain Eukaryota; kingdom Metazoa; phylum Arthropoda; class Insecta; order Diptera; family Drosophilidae; genus Scaptodrosophila; species Scaptodrosophila lebanonensis. Next base: position 17,148,818 of record NW_022060538.1, read on the forward strand.
TTCTTTTGTTTTGTTTGGTTTCTGTGGACGTCGTGAACAGCACACACACACAAGCGTACATACAACGCCGCCGTTCGTCTCGTATTCGTTTTTGTTGTTGCTGCCCCTGTACGTGTGCGTCAGCCTGTTCGCGCGACTATCTCCGCGGCCGTTTTGCATGCCCACTCAGTAAATTTGTATGAGTGTGTGTGTGTCTATTTGTATGCGTTAAGGCAAGGACGACGCTTTTTATTGGAGCGAATCGGCGCCAAGTCATACGCATTTTGAACGAGCGGTGCAGCCATCGAGTGCACATCGAATTGCACTGGAGCAGCCGTCATCGCTGGCAGAAGCAGTTGTGGCGCTAATTGCTGCTGCAACGCTCCTCTAAGATGGATACTTTCCGCAAGTGGCTCAATAAACCAAAGGTGCGTAATTATGTTACATTGATAATAAACCTACTTATGCATTTTCGCGACCTGCCTGCCTCTGATAACCCAAATTACATTCAAACGAACAATCATATGCATATGCATGTGTAGTAATATGTAGATAGGGTTATTAATCAATGTGCTGGTGCTGTGTTTGTAAAATCACGGTACTAGTATAGAACTGTGTAATGAACAACAACAACGCAAATGGTGTCAGTCAGCTAGACAGCAGAGTGCGCAGCGGTTAAAACTTGCTTGTGTTTCGTGTTAACTGTGTTGTGACGTCAGCGTTGAGCTGTTTGGCCCTGGTACAAGCACTCATTTTAATTTAACCTCCTACCCTCCCTCCTGCCCTTGTGTTGCCCCCACTAGCTAGGTGGGTTTTAACCGCATTTTTGTTTTCCTCATCGATGGCGCTGGCAGTGATATTGTTGTTGTTGCAGTTGGCTTTGCGGCTGATTGGACTTGCATGATTAATTCTCATTGCAATAGCATAGCAAAAGCGGCTGCATTAACATTATAGAAGTTCTAGCTCAATTCAAATCAGAAACATGTGGGAAATCACAAACGCTCTGTAAAAACAAAACAAACCAGCAACAGGGCCGTTCCTCAGTTGCCTTCGTGTAGTAAATTGGTTATTAGCGCTATAGTAATTCCAAGTTTTACTTGATTTGGAATAACCTGAGTAGTTTCATGCATACAAACATGTATTCATGGTCAAAACAAAAGAAACACTAAGCGAGCTGCAGTCAAACAAATTAGTAATTTTCCTAAAAAAAATAAAAATTCCATACTTATTATTGTTATTATTATTTCTAACAAGTAAAAAAGCTTAAGTCGGGCGTCTTGACTTTGAAATACTCTGTACATATGTTTACAATAATTATAGAAATTTAAAAACTTAAGAGAATTAAAAAAAAATTTTTGTGCGATATTACCTCTCTTGGTATTCAAACTCACGTAAAGGGTGTATGAATGTCTGTGCGCGTCTATTCGTGTATGTGTAACATCAACAACAGCACAGAGTATAAAAAGCCAACACCACCCGGAAGTGGGGTTTTAGGTTAAATTCATTATAATGGGCTTAGTTAACCGATTATTTTGATATGGAGCGTATGTGCTATAGTCTATTTTGTTTTGAATTTTGTCTCTTATGTTAGTAGTAATAAATAACAGTTGGGGAATTTTTCGAAATAATTTAAAGGAATATCTTGTATAAATACCCACGCGCATTCTCCAAAATGTATAGTATATGGAAATTGTGCTTGTCACTGACAATATTAAAGTTATTGAACTTTAAGAGCAGCCCCAACAATGTGTTGCCGCTTCTTCCAAATTTAGACGCCCCATACCTGAAAGCACGTTTGTAGGCGCAGTTGTCAGGAATATTTCAGTGTGCGTTCAGGGGTCATAACTTTTTAGCAGCTCTAAAAATAAACTCTCATAAAACGCAGTGAGAAGTTGCTCTCGAGTCCCTATCTAAGGGTGTTGCCCCACAGTTCTCTTTAATTGTCTGCTAATCTCTGTTGGAAATAGTATGCGTCAACTCGATGACTGGAATTATAATGTGATAATATTGACATTTGATAATATTTACTCACTGAAAATGATATTTCAGTGCTGAGGCTAAAGGATGTCATTATGGAAGATGGTCGAAAAGCATTTTGGTTTTGAGTTCAATCGTGCAAAATACAAGTCAAGACTCCTCAAGAAATTTTTGACAGGCTAACTCGCAATCTTTTTATTGGATAGACAAAGACTCTACTATTTATTAAAAGGTTAATGAACTGCCCGAGGTTTTTGGTCTGTTATTCCTAGTGCATGCCAAATGGGCTGAGATAAAAAATGACTTGGGTCATCACCATTCGCCACTTTATTGTTCAAGTGTGTTCTAACTTCAACGATTGTTTTTGGAAGTGTATTGTTTTGTGCGTATGTAGATAAAAGTGGGTAATAAAGTTGGCGGCAATTTTCACGCGGATTCATTAAATTTGTGCGATTGCGTGCGTGAATCTGGAGGTCAACAGAGCCAGTGTCAGTTGGAATTATGAAATATTAAAAAACGATTATACAATGCGTGTACGCTTATACAATATTATAAGCTTAGACATTGATTGTAATGCGATTGTGATGTCTATATCTAATTTTAAGGCTCATAGCAATGTTCCTGTAGGTAATACAAAATTTTATAATAATATTTGATATGTAAATTGCCTTTTAAGCTTTATGCTAAGTGTGCTGAGAAGTTAACTTCATTTCTGCCGAAACTATTTATCCCTCACTATGACTTACAAATAAACTGTTTTCTTTTATAGTCATGTACCACGTGTTATACATCCTGCTGCATTCACAAAGGAACTATTTACATACATACTTACTATATAACTGGGTGTCAGGTTTTTTAAATTAAAAAATTTTGCACCATTTCTTTCTGTATTCTAATTGTGTTAATTTAATATAACGACATTCTACCCAAAATTATGTATGTACATATATGAAGATTTATTACCTGCATTATCTGCGTCCTTTGTATTATCGTTATTTTTGTTTGTCTCCAAAAGTGTGTGATGTTTCATTTCGCATACAAGTGTTTGGTGGAGAAATAATTATAAACTTCGTTTCCTACCCTTCCGAAATTTTTTATCAGCCTGCAGTTCCTTCACTTGGGCTGCTTTATTAACACACTTCTTGCGCGTGCTTTTTATTTGCTTGCTTCAAAACTTACATTTTGCCGTCGCGCCCGATACCCTGGCGGTTGTGGCTCATAAATAACGTTACATTTTCCTGGTTTATTGTGTGCAGTCACGCGAATGCGGGCAGGCAGCACCTATCGCGACTGAATGAAAGAAGCGTGGAAGAAAACTCACCGCTTGAACGAAATAGAAAATGCATAGCTTTAAGTTTTCCGTTTGCGCTTCTCTTTCACTGACTGCACACGAGTTTTTCCGCTGCCGCAGTAACGTCTTTCTTCTTTGCAGCTATACTTCCTGGTCTTTTTCAGTTGTTGCTTTTCATGTTTGTTGTTGCGGCAACGAGCTCGGCATTCTTTTATTTTGTTTGTGCTTGCAATTCTCAGCACTTGCATTTGCTGTGTATAAGTTACGAGTACTGCACTTAAATACATTTTAAATTTCAATAAACGCGACACGTTCTGCTTAATTCAACTTTGCAAAATACAGAGGGCGGACGTTTGAAAGTCTGGGAGCGGCTTCATAGTTCGTATTGGAAAATTTACATTTAATTTCTTGTTTACTTTGCTTGCCACCAGCCGCCCACATGTCAGATTTCACAAGTGTTGCTAAACAAACGGTACAAATGCCATTTTCAAATTGTGTGGCAACTCTGTCTGTAGTAGTGTTTTTTGCCAATTGTTGCGAAGTTGGCTTGAATCGTCATTTTACTGAAAACGAAAACCGAAACAATACCAACAACTACGACTCGAATTTGCAATTCATTCATGCACTACACATTTGCATATTTGTACATAAATATGCTAAGCCAAACGAAACCCGGCAAAGCTCAACGAGCAAATATGTATGTATATAAATATTGTATACACATACATTCATTATCTGTGTGTGTGTATGTATAGGTACTGCAAAGTTCCATTCAGGCAACAATTGGTCTTGGGGCTGCAGCTGGAACTCGAATAAAAGCAAAGTCAGCGGTAAACAATTGGAGTGCAGTTGGTCTTACCTTACAGCATTAGCTTTAAGGCACGTTGAATCTTTTGTTGGGGGAAAGTGCGCGAAGGCAACGCATGCACAAGCGACGCAGACATATGGCGACATCACACCGACCTCCTACAGCCGCTAAGTCATGCCATAAATGAGCCAAAGGCGGCAACAGCAACTTCACAAATCGGGTCAAGTTGCTTAACGACACGAACAGCAGTAATAGAAACTGGAAAGAAAAATCCCCAGATTATGAATATTGGAGTCTCGATGTAATTAATTAAATGAGGCAACAAGGGATCTAGATACTTGAACAAAATTGTTTTTTCCCCATAAGGACAGATCGATATTTTAAAAGTCGCTAATTAATGATAAAATGCAGTGGGAAAGTATAATTCCTAGGTCCTTAGAGAAAAGTGAAACTGTGCTTTGGAAAAGGAGTCGATATACAGGGTGCGCCATCTTTTATGTCGGTATGTAAACATTGAATATCTTTGAAAAAAAACAACCGATTTTCAAGTATGAGATATTTTAATTTAATTTGGTTCTATACAATTTCTTGAGGTTTTCAATTGGTTCACTAATGACAAAGTTATTCAATATTTACGTACCGACATAAAAGATGGCGCACCTTGTACCATATTTTAAAACTAATTAAAAAGAGCAATTTAATTTTGATAATTCCTCACCAATAACAAATAATACTACGGTTATCTTTTAACAGTAGCTAACTTGATAAACTGTGACGGAATTTAGAATGTAGTTCGTGCTGTAAAGCAATATAATGTCAACTATATTGTAACTAAAAAAAAATGCATGCATTTTTATACCCTGTACCCGTAGGGTAAAAAGGGTATATTAGGTTTGTGCAAAGTATGTAACATACAGAAGGAAGCATCTCCGACCCCATAAAGTATATATATTCTTGATCAGCATGACGAGAGAAATCGATCTAGACATGTCCGTCCGTCCGTCCGTCTGTCCGTCCGTCCGTCTGTCCGTCTGGATGAACGCAAGGATCTCAGAAACTATAAAAGCTAGAATAACCAAAGTTGGCATCCAGATTCTCCTAGGTCCGAGAAAGGACGAGTTTATTTTATTTTTTGGAATTTTCCCCCCCTTCCCCCGCTACAGAATTTCGTCAATAGCGTCCACATTTCAAATGCTACCTAAACCAAACTTTGCACACATAATTTATATATAATTGTCTACTGTTGTTCATAATTTTATTCAATTCGGTCAATTCTAAGAAAAGTAATTAGCAAAACGAATTCTCGCCAGTACAACCCCCACAAACTGCAGCAACAAGTTCGCTCTTCTTCTTCCTCTTTCTGCTGCTGCTATGGGCGCATATAACTCAGTGACGGAAGTTTACCTGGGTACAGGGTATTACACTGTCGGGCTTGCTCGACTGTAGCGTTCTCTCTTGTTTTGTGTTATATTTCATGAATATCCAAGCAAATAGCGCAAATGCGTACATATAGATGACGAATAAAAAATGTCTAAAAATATGTACATATTTGAAATTTAATTTCCGCAATAATTTGCATTCAACAGGAACATTAAGTTACAAAAGAAACAATAAATTTATAAATACATATTTTCGTCGATCAATGATGTTTGTGCGTTTGTTCAAATGTTTGTAGTGTCTGTATCTACATATAAATCGAAATCTAAATATGTTCATATGCAAATATATGTACGTAGAAACATGTGTACCCTCGGAAACACATATTCGCTCGTGTATTTAATGGGTATTATGGAGAGGTTATCAGCCCTTCTTTACAGCCCATAAATCCATACCGCCAAGTTCAACTAGAAAAGTTTGCAAAGCTGCTATAATACTTGAGATTTAAGTTATGTGCGGGAAAATTTTAATTCGTTTTAAATGTGTAAGAGACCGTCTTTTTGAAAATTTCTGTCAGCTACGTTTATTAAAGCATTCATTATTTCTGAAACAGGCATACTATATAACTCCCAACCTCTTTTTCTCACGCAAATTTAGATTCCAATTGATGACTCCAAATGACCTTTAGGACAGTAAAATATCCCAATAAAATTGCGTAGTTAGATTATTTGTCCTGGAAGATAACTCGTATCAAACAGTTTATTCGTTGTGGGTTTTTTACGCTATGACTAATGCGCCATTAAGAGACATAAGAGATCCCATACAGAATAATGTTTTATTGGTTAACGTCAACTAGAAAAGCTGAATTTGTTGATTTTCCCAAACTACTGCGAATTAACTAGCTGGGTTCTATTCAATTATTTTATGTGTGTTTTCCTATCTTCATAATAATTATACTAAGTCATTTATGTATACTCGTATACATAGTAGGTATGTACATATTATATAGCGCCTTCTTTCAGTTTCTCAATTTTTATTACCCATGTGGCAATTTAATTTTGCCCGCTTGTTTAAAAAGTTAGCCATAGAGTTATTCGAAGTTGGCATTGAATTGTTTTATAGTCCGTCCGTCAGCCATATAGTGGAAACAAAAGCACGTCATAAAAAAGTGAAATCTTTTGCCAACCTACGACGCTGATTTTGTTATTCATACAATAGTTGGTTATACAGTACGTACATATACATAGTACATTATATACTATAATAATATTTTTGGTGGTATAAGTACTTATGTACAATATGGTGCTACATTAAAAGTAAACAGACAATTGTTGTGGCTTTTTTCTTTCTGTTTCTGTTTGGAGTATGTGTGTTGCAAATGTAGGCAATTAAAGCCAATTGCGATTGCGTTGTCATCGTTGGCCCCGTCAGCAAGCAATCGGCCATTAACACACTAAACTCTGACGGGTTAAAAAAAACCCGTTGTCTGGGGAAAAGTGGCAGTCATGAAAATTATAAACAAAACTTAACAATCATATTTGAGTGAAGAGCGAGAGCTCTCTCTAACAGCCAAATGTGATGATGATGATGGTGTGGCAAAAGTAGAATAATAAAGTAGTGGCCGATCGGCCGCATCTGGTTAAAACCTATTTATTTACGCTTTCTTAACTCGGTAGCGGGAAAACTTTTCTTTCAACCAGTCCGCACTTCCACTTTACTGCCAAAACTGAACCTAAATGAACTGAAAGCTAAGCAGGAAAGTAATGAGAAAGAAAACGCACCTGACAGCAAATGCTTAGAGCGCTGGCAGCAAGTACAGTTGTTAATTGTCACATTATTGTCAATTGCCGAGCTCTTTATTGACACACATACACAAATATACTTTTACGATTGCACAGTTAGACCAGCTTTGGTGTTAATGAGTTAAACGGTCTGCTGAAGGCGCGCTGACGCCGATTTTCCTCTGAATGAACAGGCGAGGCGCATCTCCCCGTTAGACGATGGTGTAGATGTGTGTGTATGTATTTATTTTTGTTGGTAGGAGCACGTGCGTTTATACTTATACAAGTATACATACATACATAGATACGACTGAATGGTGGCCGTCTGGTTGGATTGTTGTGAGTGTCGGTGGGCCAAAGAGTCAGCAGCCATCAGCCAACCAGCAACAACCTGTTTCTATAGGCTTACAAAATTTGGGCCATATTGACTTGACGTTGTGGTTGTTGTTGGTCGTCGCTGTCGCCCGTCCCAGCTGTTTGCGTGCTCCAGTTTTGGGCGCCCCCATTCATGTTCTCGTATAAGCTGAAAGACAGGTGCATATCATCATTACGAAATATGTGGCTAAATAAACAAACGCTAAAATGGCCTTGCACAGTGGAAGAAATGGAAATTATGGCAACAAGCATTAGAAAAGATTATTTAAAAATGAAATACCGTTTTTAAAAGATATAGCAAGTAGATATAGCAAGAATAACAACCTGAATTTTTCTTTAAAGCTTCATGCAAGAAATAACAACTACAACTACCTGATATTTTCGAATTTCGATTCATATATTATTCATATATGTGGATTCACACGTTTATTTAATTCTGGAATATTCAAAGTTGTAAAAGTCATTCATGGTCAAGTTATGACCATGGCCATAGCGGCTTAATCCACAACAACATATTCAAAACTCCTTACGGCTCGTCTTATTTTGCAGGTACACTTCCAGTAACAGTGTTACATTTGTTTTTATCCATGCCTTCTCAATTTCCTTTCACTATACATTCCAATACTTCCTTGATCCAATGTTTTCCCATTGTGCGGCATTGAGGCGAATTAGTCTAACAAAAAACTTGACGTTTACAGCTGCTATAAATTCCGTTCCTATACACTGCATGCTGTTTATTTTTGTTATGTATTTAGTTTTCAAGTTTCGTAATACATATTATTAAATTTATTCTGTAGTCGCTTAATTATTTTGTTTGCGCTTCATGATTAATATGTGTGCGTGTCTAAGATTACACTTGCAAATCAAAATACGAATTAAATTGACGATTTAAAGGCACGTGCTGTAATTTCTGATGATATAAAAAATTTCCTAAGTCAACTTAAATGTTTTATTTGTTCTGGATGATTTAATCAAATTGATTTAGTCAAATTGTCAGTCATAGGTCTTGACTACGGCGCTTTGTCCAAGTTGGTAGCTTGGAACTAAGTTTTCCATTCAATTTGTGCTAGCTAATACGATTTTATTGGAAAATAACACTAACATTAGCCTGTAACAAGTCTATTTGCTTGCAGTGTGTGTGTGTGTGTGTGTGAACGATCGTGCGACCTTATTTAACACTCGAGAGTAACTGATAATGTGTAGATACAAAAACCGACGTATAACTGGCAAATGTTGAAAATTGATTGCTTGAATGAACGATTTTGTTGCGGAGAAGCTAAACAACTATACAAAGTGACTTCGACTGCGTTACACACTGCCTTACACAAATCAAATGCCTGAAGTACATAGGTGTTCGTATGTACATAAGTATACGAGCACACCTACTTGATTTGTTGTTGCTACGTAAGTAAATTGTACATATATGTGTAACAATTTTGTAACTTTGAACGTAAACACCCAAATTATTGTGTGCCGAAGTTGATTGTGTGTGTCGGTGTTTAATTATTTGGTCTACAATAGTTACGAAATCACATTTTCACATGTTTCACATATTTTATTTATTTACATCATGCTTTTTTTACGCAGGGTGGGAGAGAGAGATATATATTTTGATGCTCTTTGGATTCAAAATTAAAGCAAACGGAGTCTAAAATTAACATAAATAACAAAAATTTATTACGTATCATTTGAAACAATTCGAGAATTTCAGAAAGCCACAACAGTTGTGTAACATATGTACATACATAAGCAATATTCGTAAAGCGTTATGCTGTTTTTAAATGTTGCCGTTATTTGTGAATCAGTTTAGATTCACGGCCGATTTGCCTTGAAGCCATTAAGTAATGTTGTATATAACTGCTTTAAAAATAAAATAAAAAGTCAAAAAAATATGTAATCCTTTTTTTCCGAACTACTTCAAAACCCGAACTGTGGAGTTTTTGTGTGGAGTGCTGACTAACAACAACACATCTAAAGACTTACATAAATTAAGTAAAAAAAAAAAGATTGATCCGAAGTTTTCAGCCCCATTTTTAACAAGTACGAGTGTGACTCTAATCAAATGTCTAATTGGGATTTCTATGTAAACTCTCTGGATGATGTCAATGGTCAATGCCCAATGGCCGCTATTGCTCTCGCCTATATGTCAATTGATTCGTTACGATTTCGCAAAAGTGCGAACTAAAACACTATTTTCCAAATGTAAGTCCGCAGCCATTGAGATTGGCAGCTGTTGGCAATGGGAAAAGTAAAAGCGGTGAAATTTCCACATTCACATCGATCTCCTCCGCGAGGAGTGCAATGCACTGCGGCACTGCCAACCCGATGCCAATCTAGCTCTTCGTCGTCGCGGTTGCCCAGTTACTTTCCAATGGCATTTAAAAGTGTTGGGCAGTATTGGATCAGATTGTGCCGACGATTCGTCAACGTCGTCTTCTCTATCGCATGCGCCGAGTATCAGCCTACTTATTACATAATATCTGAACCCTACGCGCTTGTTGCTTATCAGTTGTGTTACCAACAAGCCTGACTTAAGCAGCTACACTTGCCGTTGTCGTTGCATAAGCTGCGCACCCACTTTCCGCACCACCTTTCTACTCAGCTACCCAGCTGCCTCGCCGGCATGTCAATGAGCGGCGAGAGCGAGCCACTGACCGCCAGTGACGACAACACGACGTGAGGCGACAGCGTAATTCGAACAAAGCGGTTGGCGTGAATGCAATGAAACCATGGATGAACGCCCCCGCCTGCTGAGCGCCTTTATCTTGTTATTCAATTAGCGCTGCGTTACTTCCGATTATTACCCCGACTGCCAACGCATCGGATTCACATCCATGTCGCTTGGACGTGCATGCGTACATACTTTGCACTTTAACCTCTGCAGCAGCGTATTGCGAAAGTGAAAGCGTTTGGGGTTTATTATTGGCAATACCAACAGCCTCACCAACAACCAATCAGCGAGTTCACATTAACAACGTAAATATCATCGCTTTGTCTGCCCTCTATCTCTAACTTGTGGGGGTGTCGTTAACGTGAGTCGCCATATTTCCAGCAATCTGGATAATATGTTGTTAGCATTACAACATTAGGTTAGGAAGTGTCCGTTGTGTAATAATTTTGACTGATTTACATTTAAAATATCTTAGCTAAATGATACCCACAGGCAAATAATTTGCTCACAAAATTTAATTTCTTAATGAACAAACAAAAGGGATGCGATTTCAAGACTCCAACTTTGAATTGTTTAAAAAAAAACTCATGTTGGGATGCACCTGTTCAAGACTCTTTTGCCATTCTTTTGTGTCGCACTACGATATTAAAATATGCACATTTATAGTACATATTTGTATGAACAAGCGCATGCCAAGCATGATAAGAAGAATCAACTTCGGTTTTCCATCTGCTGAGTGATAAAAAGTCAGAGGCAGCCCCGGGCTCCGTCGTAACGTGGCTTCAATGATTACGATTGTCGCGACTCTGATTGCGCCACATTTTTCTTGGTCTCATGAATATGCAGCACAACTGGCACAACAGCTGTTGTCAACGCCCCTATTGGACACTCCCCCCACCATCTGTAGCCCCTTAGTGTTAACAGCCGGCTTGCTGCGCTCATTATTATCCAATTTATAAGACGTTTCTGTTGTCCGTTGTCGAGTCTTCCGCTTTGGCTTGTTGCTTTATTTTATCTTTCCTCCCTGCATTTCTTTTTGCATTAATGTATTTGTGCATAATGTATTTGTGTTTGTTTCGATTCCCCATGCATAAAATATATGCAAATTTAATCATTTATTTGTTAAGAAATTGAATTCATTATGACATAATATAGTAATTCCAGTTTTGATAACCTTAATGGGCAGCGAAGGGACAGTTTGATGACAGCATTGATTCGTTAAACTTACTGCCCACTGTCATGCGGTGCAGCTCTTTGTCCAGGACTTGGACATCAGTTACAATCCGAGTTTCCGCTTCCGCTTAGTACATGCCGAATAAAAAAGAGATTTTTAGTATAATTTTTTTTTGTAAATTCATTTTTTGCTTTGATAAGTTGAATGTACGAGCGGGTTTCAGAACTGTTAAATGCTGTTCCTTAATTTGAGAGTTCAATTCGGAAATCAAAACCCAGCGCATGTTAATTGAAACTAATTTTCTTTTAGCAGAGAGCGCCATACTCGTATTTCTGCTTTTGTAAACCCAACTTCGAATTATACATATTTATTAAATGAATGCCCTCTCCACGCGAAACAAAGAGAGATTGGGGACATCCTTCACAGCTGATTGCATCGCACACACACACAACACACAGAACACACACCACACACATTGTGTCTTTTGTCTCGTCGGCTGTTTCATTTTTTTTGTATATATACAAGTATACCCGTATGTATGTATAGTAAATCATATAACTTTAAGCGCGCATTTTACTAAAACTGGAACTCAGTCGTTTTTCACTTTTTGTTTTGTTTTGAAATAAATCTACTTACATACATACGTGCATATGTATATATGTATGTACGTACCTACGTATTACTTGTAGTTTACTTATTTACATAATTGGCCATGGCTTAATTTTTTGGCATATTACAATTAATCGCTTATTAATCGTCCGTAAATGTCTATAGTCCGTTTCTTCCTTGTCCCCGTTGTTGTTCGAAAACCTAATAATAATAAATACATTCGTTGCGTTGCCTACTTTTTGTTTATTTTGTCTTTCTGTACATAAATGTTGTAAGTATTTGTAATATTTACTCATTTACATACTTCGTTATTGACTTATTGACAGAAGTGGGCAGTAGTAAAAATATTTGCAGTTAGGCTTTGAATTGCCATAAAACCGACATTTGGAGTTGTCGATAAGAGCTAAAGACATAACCTTGAAATAAATAAACCTCTTACACATACGCAAACTCATATTTCAGATAGTCTGACAAAGAAACGGAACACTCGACTGATGAAATCGTGATTCCCACTTTGTTTGCAAATATTCTGACACGAATGTGCACCACTTAATATACATATGTACATATATATAATTTGTATAATTATAATTGTATAATTTATGACTGCTTTGCTTTGATTACCTCAAACAGTATTCAACATCTTGTTCGATGAGAATTTGCACAATTAGTTTTTAAATTTAAAGCCATTCCAGTATCAATCCATTTATTCAAACACGGAATCATTCCCTATTTAGAGCAATGAGCAATGTTTATTAATGGACACAATAACTTTCTTTATCATTTCGAAAATGTGGAAATTAGTGGTGATTCATGGCCTATTACTCATTCCGAGTAACAGCAGCGAATTTTACTAATATTTGAGTAACGTACTTTTATTAATCTTTATTTTCCCCCTTTCTACTGAGTTTTAAGGAGAACCTTGCGGACATTACGTGAACGTATAAGAACAGAAAAAACTTTTGTAATTCATTGGGAATTGCTTTTGAAACGTTTGTGCTGAATATTATTTGATTTAGTTACTCTTCAACCAATCAAAGTTGCAGCACTTTAGATATGTTAATACAGTTACTAAAAAGTACTGTTATGTTGACATACATTTTAATCAATCAAGACTTAGAGAAATTCCCTAATATAGGCTTTAAATAGAAGCTATGCATTGCATCGCTTACTAAATTTAATTTCCTTATTGACAAGTGTATAAAACATATCTACATTTAAATGTCAATTAGTCGAGTCCAGTCGGGCAGGTGACTGCCGTTCCCTGGCGACGGCAGTGCTGTTTTCATTAGTGGTTGGCCCCTAGGGTTAATATCAGTTGTCACCCAATGTGATGGTTTTTTTTTTTGTTCGTATATGCAACGCTTTAATTGATACAAATATTTCTTTATCGATTGCTGATTGAGTAAAAGAAAAACTACCGTCCCCAATGTCAAGTGCGTGCTTAAATAGGGGGAGGGGTAGCCCCTACTTTAAAACGTTGCTTAGAATGTCTGGTATGGAAGAGGGAGACTTAATAAATGAATTAATCAAATTTCACAGACCACTTAGTATATAGTCAGTCTTTTTTAAAAATATCATGCAGGCCTTTATCAAAGTTCTTTTGTTCCCCACTCATTATTATCATATCGACTTGTTTTGTGGATAAGACATTATAGCTCGTAATAAGTTGCAAGGGTTCATAACATGTACAATTTTAGTGACGTCAGCAACAACATGGCTATCATTAATGGGAGCCTCGACCTGGGCAGGACGAAGGTGCTATTTTTAAGGCCAGGGACATCAAGGCCGATGCCTGTCACTTGTTGCGCATCTCGACTCGTGCAGCTTGTTTTTGCCACTGGCTTCTTACCTGGTTATTGACTCTCAATGGTAAAAGCGACGACCGAGGTCGTGTGCCCATTTTGGTATGTGACGTCAAAAAGGGGTCCTTTGCGCGTGTGGTTGATATCTACTCCATTACGCGTGCATGCATGTATGTGCCTATCTGTGTGTGGATTAGGATACATGCATACATGCTTAAATTTTTATATATAATATAAAAAACAGTGGACGCAGTGAACTAACTCCTACATTTTTGTCTCACTAGACTGCGACACGTGTGTGTTATCAACTTATGGTGATTCGCATGGGACCGTTAGTCACATTTAATTATTTTAGTAGGTTTGTTGAGCATGGATACATATAGTATGTATGTACATATATAGATACATACGTATTGATGTATGTATATTTTATTGTATCTCATTGTCGTTAGATTATTAGATCTTTTTATACCCTGTACCCGTAGGGTAAAAAGGGTATATTAGGTTTGTGCAAAGTATGTAACATGCAGAAGGAAGCATCTTCGACTCCATAAAGTACATATATTCTGAATCAGCATGACAAGAGAAATCGATCTAGACATGTCCGTCCGTCCATCTGTCCGTCCGTCCATCTGTCCGTCTGGATGAACGCAAGGATCTCAGAAACTACAAAAGCTAGAATAACCTAAGTTGGCATCCAGATTCTCCCAGGCCCGAGAAAGGACGAGTTTACCTACCGGGTTTGCTACCTAAACCAAACTTTGCACACTACTGTACACATCTACTGTTGTTTAAAATTTTATTCAATTCAGTCAACTCTAAGAAAAGTTATTAGCGAAACAAATTCTCGCCAGTACAACCCCCCCAAACTGCAGCAACAAGTTCGCTCTTCTTCCTCTTTTTGCTGCTGCTATGGGCACATATAACTCAGTGACGGAAGTTTACCTGGGTACAGGGTATTACACTGTCAGGCTTGCTCGACTGTAGCGTTCTCTCTTGTTTTCTTTTTGTTTTTGGTGTGACCTTTAGATGCAGCCTCTGATACCAAACAAAACAAGAAAGGAATGGTAAAGTCGAGCAGGCTCAACTCTTACCTGTACCTCCCACCAAAAAGGAAAAAATGTTAAAAAAAATTTTAATTAATTAAAAAAAATTATATTAATTAAATGAAATACAAATTATTCAGTACATATATACAAAAGTGGAGACATGTTCATGTACAGTTTCAACAGTATACATTTACATCAGAACCGTGTCTATGCATGGGCAGCGATTTTATTTATGGCTATAACTTTCTTCAGAATTGACCTTAACAAACGGACACATAATCACTAAGTGGATGTATATTCGAAATTTGAGTTCAAAATTCGAAGAATTAAAGTAGTTATGAAAAACATGAATTGGGGTAGTGGGCGGGTGTATCAGAAAAAAAACAAGAGAGAACGCTACAGTCGAGCAAGCCCGACAGTGTAATACCCTGTACCCAGGTAAACTTCCGTCACAGAGTTATATGCGCCCAAAGCAGCAGCAAAAAGAGGAAGAAGAAGAGCTAACTTGTTGCTGCAGTTTGTGGGGGTTGTACTGGCGAGAATTTGTTTCGCTAATAACTTTTCTTAGAATTGACCAAATTGAATAAAATTTTAAACAACAGTAGATAATTATTTATAAATTATGTGTGCAAAGTTTGGTTTAGGTAGCAATTGAAATGTGGACGCTATTGACGAAAATTAAAAAAAAATAAACTCGTCCTTACTCGGATCTAGGAGAATCTGGATGCCAACTTAAAAAAGACTTAAAAAAGACTATTTATGCTTAAGGCAGAATTTGAGAAACACAAAAAATATGTTGAAGACGAAATAAGAAAGTCTTGATAAAGACTATTTTACGACAAAAAAATATAAAAATGAAAAGGTAAACTCACTTCTTGTAAGTGCCGAAGGCAAAAAATACAATATACATATATTTCTAAAAATATGCACTTTATACTTTAAACACTACTAAGCACTCACAAAATTAAATTTACCCGTTTTAAATTGTAAAATCGCACCACATTCACAACCGCACAGAAGTTAATGCAAAATGCAACTAAACCCATCAAATTTTTTGGTACGCTTGTCGACTTCATTTTTTAGTGCAATACAGTCCTTTTGTGACCTGGCCTATTTGATTGAGTTTTTTGGGATCATGTGGGTTCACGCGGTTTTATTGACAACTACCTGCAGGTCAACGGTTAAAAAGGATGCGTTGGCAGTTTATTTTCCGCTATTTCATCAACAGGTAATTTTTAGGATGCCTCTCAAAAATTAGTAAATCCGTTACAAAAATTTCCCCAAAAAGACATTGAACCTTTTCTAGGTAATCCAGGCATTTATTTTTGTGTGAATGAAAAAGTATATACTATTGCATTAGTAGAAAAATAAGTCACTGCTTCAGTTTGTTATGCGTATCGTTTATAACTTTTCTTAAATTTGAAAACAAAATAGATAATTATGTTGATTATGTATGCAAAGTTTAATTTATATAGCTTTTGAAATGTAGACAGTATTGACGAAATTCTGTAGCGGGGGGAGGGGGGAGGAAATAAAAAAGACTAGGTATTATGAGAGTCTGCATACCAAGTTTGGCTTATGTTGCTTTCGAAATGAGGACAGTGTTGACGAAGTTCGGGTGCTGAAGCTTGTGGGCGTAGTACCGGAGTGAAAATGTTTCGCTAATAACTTTTCTTAGAATTGACCGAATTGGATCAAATTTAAACAAAAAGTAGATAACTATATATAGGTTGCGTGTGCAAAGTTTGGCTTATGTAGTTTTTGAAATGTGGACAGTATTGACGAAATTCTGTAGCGTGGGAAGGGGGGGGGGGGGGGGGGGAGTCCCAAAAATAAAATAAACTCGTCCTTTCTCGGACCTAGGAGAATATGGATACCAACTTTGGTTATTCCAGCTTTTATAGTTTCTGAGATCCTTGCGTTCATCCAGACGGACGGATAGACGAACGGACAGACGGACGGACATATCTAGATCGATTTCTCTCGTCATGCTGATCAAGAATATATATACTTTATGGGGTCGGAGATGCTTCCTTCTGTATGTTACATACTTTGCACAAACCTAATATACCCTTTTTACCCTACGGGTACAGGGTATAAAAACACAAACTCGTCCTTTCTCGGACTCAGGAGAATCTGGATACAGAGTTTGGATATTCTTGCTCTTGTACTTGCTGAGATCCTTGCGTTCATACAGACGGACGGACAGGCGGTCAGGTGGACGGACGGAAAGACGGCCATGGCTATATCGACTCTGCTTGTCATCCTGATCAATAATATATATACTTTGTGGGGCCTGTCACGACTCCTTCTGTATGTTACATACATTCGCACAAAACTAGTATAGCCTATTACCCTTTGGGCACAGGCTATAAAAAGCTTGTAATTAACTTACATTTCCCAACGTAGATTTTGGATCATTACATACATAATGCGTTAAAAATACAGCTTTATAAACGAACTTATTTATTTCAACTGCCCATCCGAAACCCCTCTCTGCTCCTAAATGCGGCCTTAATAAATCCAATGACTAACACTTAGTCAGTCAGAGGCTTAGAGCTACTTAGCGTTTGGTCAATTTCTTTCTGGTGGTGGGGAACCAGATACAATACAGAAGGAGACATAACGTTGCCAGTCATTGAACTATGGCACACGGCCTTGAATAATTATTTCGTGCCCACTTGGAAGCATTTAAAACACAGTAGACACATATACTACATATGTACATATATGTTAAAAGGTATAACGTAAGTACCTCAAAATACACACATGAGGTTTGTTAAAGTTTGAGAAATTTTGAAAAAAGAACCGAGCTTTGTGTTTGTACAAGCAACAGCAATATCTTTCAACCTGCTTAAGCTTAAGAACAATAAGAACATAAATATTTAGACCATTGTGGATTATTACACAGATATAAATATTTCAATTATGCAGACGGGAAAAGATCAGCAAAAGCAAGCCTTAGCCATTATACTTGCAAGTCCATTCTAATCCATTCTCAGATATCAAATCGGGCCCAACCAAGAAAAAGGTAGAGAGTTTGGTTCGATTTGTGTAGGTTACTACTCTCACCGCATTCTGAGTGGCATGCCAATCGTTTGCTGTTATTTCAAATGATGGTTAAAGGAGGTTAAAAATAATTGATTATTTGTACTGTTTGTCAAATTGGTTAGCAAAATTTGTTTTTGGAATTGCTAATATAAGAGAAACAAGAAAGGAATGCTAAAGTCGAGCAGGCTCAACTCTTAAATACCCTGTACCACCCCACAAAAAAGTAATTTAATTAATTAATTAATTAAATTAAATTAATTAACTAAATTAATTTAATTAATTAACTAAATATTAACTAATTAAATATAAAATATTCCATGCATGCATACATACATTTACATTTACATCAGAATCGTGCCTTATGCGTGTTTGTGTACTTGTACATATGTATGTATGTGTGCATTGGGCCTGGTTATATGGCTATAACTTTCTTTCCGATCATTTTATCATAATGAGACTTGCTATACGGATATATAATTACTAACCTAATGTGACTACCAAATTTTAGCTCAAAATTCCAAGAATTACGGGAGTTATAGAAAATCAGTAATAGGGGCGGAGTGGGGGGGCGGATCAGAAAAAATTAACAAACTCGTCCTTTCTCGGTCTCAGGAGAATCTGTATACCAAGTTTGGTTATTCTAGCTCTTATACTTTCGGAGATCCTTGCGTTCATACAGACAGACAGACAGACGGACAGACAGACGGACAGACGGACAGACGGACATGGCTATATCGACTCGGCTTGTCATGCTGATCAAGAATATATATACTTTGTGGGGTCTACCAAGCCTCCTTCTGTGTGTTCCATGTGCACTCGCACAAAACTAATATACCCTTGTACCCTTTGGGTACAGGGTATAAAAAGTATATAAGTGAGATAAAGCTAAAACATAGCAAAGTGTCCATATTAGTACAAGACTTCGTGCGCTCTTTGCACCTTTTATTGTTGAGTAAACAATCGGTTGAAGATACTCGTTGTCGTGTATTTGAGCGGTGGGTAGTGCCGACTTCTTTGTTGCTCATTTTTTTGGCCAAATTTTGCCTCGTTGCCCTGTGTATATGTATGTGTGTGTTTGTGCTACCGGCTATTAACTCAGTGGCCTGGCCTCAACAGAAACAGAACTGCTCATACTGAGAGGGCTACCTTGAAAGTTCACAAGGCACAATCAACACAAGCAACGGCATCGACGCGAAGTGTGAATTGTGATTCATTTGCTCACACATTCATTCATTCGCCCACTCACTTACTCAGTCAGTAATGAACTACTCACTAATACACCTGCCATTACAGCACTCTCTCGCTCTCTCTCTCCCTCTCTGAGCAATAACATTTACTGTTGATAACTGCTGCTTACATGTGTATTTCACCTGCAATGTAATTAGTCTTTACTTTAGTCACCGCCAGCTGAGTGTTTACATATGTATGCGTGTGCGTGTATGGCATGTGTGTGTATTTCCCTTGAAAACTTGCTCATTTTGTGCCAAGTTTTGCAATGGAGCAGCCCCGACTCAATGTTTGTGCGTCGCTGCCGTCATAAACTTGCTAACGAACTGCGCAATTTGGACAACACAACGCAATAGAAGTTAATGATTCGTACGTGGCTTATGTACCTTTGTAATAACCACATTTCGTACAATCCATGCACTCATTTTCTACCCTCAGCTTGTTTTAAATGTATAGTATGTCTGCCTACAATCCAGAATCAAATTAAGAAACCGGCCAAAACTACACGATCATAGCTCGACCGATAGTTTACGTTTTCTCTGCTCTCACAGTTTCTCTATCGTTTTCTCTCTATTGGTATTACTGTTGACATTATGTATCTTTTATTACCTAAGCGCCAACCATTTCGCGTTTATTCAACGCATGAATCCATTAGCCCTCACGCATCAAAACTGGAAAGCCGTGGTTTTCTTATTAAGCAGAGTGTCTATAAGTTTAAGTTTAAGCAAAAATTAAGTTGCTTTATAGCTTTATTATAGTACTCGACGTAGAGACTAGCTCCAATTATGCCTCTTTCGTTGTGGTAGTTAGACAACGTAGATAGATATACAAAAATAATCACCTCAAAAAGATAAACAAAGTATCTGTTTTGAACTAAGTTTATAATTTAAAATGGGCCATTTTATTTTAAATTTTTCCCTTCTAGTTCAAAAGAATAATATATTTCTTTTCAGAGTCAAAAAAAAGGCTCTTTTCTTGATGAATCTTCCAAGTTTTTGTACAATTGCACAAATTGTAATTACTTAGTATTTAGCATATAGGTGTCAAGTTCAATGCCGTTTGTAGCTATAACAATTTATTTTACTGCTGGTGATAAGGCACTTTTTAATCAAACCACTGGTTGCTCATAAATTAATTCCATTACAGGCCGATGACAAATCTCTACTGGCTCGCTTTTACCATGCGGATCGCTCCCTCACGGCTGTGGCCAGTGAGTTGGACAGCTTTGACGGACGTGCTGAGCCAGATCGCTGTTCCCGTTTGGTCAGCAGATTACGACAAAATCAGGTGAGTGCATGGCGTAAAACGACCTTGTGGATATTTAATATCTTGTTGAATAGGACAAAGTGTTGGCCATCACCAATCTCATAATGGAGGAGCTGCTAGGTGAGGATCGTGATCCACGCTGTTTTCGTGCAAAGTTTCCCGAGGAGGTTTTGCAGGAGAATTTGGCCGGTCAGTTGTGGTTTGGCGCTGAGTGTCTCGCCGCCGGTTCATCGATCATGAACCGTGAGGCAGAGAGCAAGGAAATGCGCCCACTTGCGCAGGCCGTGACCAAGAGTCTGGGCAATGTGCGAGTGCTGCTGCGCGATCAATGCTTGCGCAACAATGTGCCTAATAGCAAAACTCTGCATCTGGACCTGAACGACTCAACCACGGAACAGTTGTATGAGAGTCTTAAGATCTTTGATCGTCTCTTCGCCGAGTTCGAACTGAGCTATGTGAGCGCCATGGTGCAAGTAAAGTCGCGCCATGAATATGAGATGCAACAATGGATTGGTGTTCTCTTTTCCGAGACGCTGCAACGAGCCCTCAAAATAGGATTACTTGATCAGGAGAAGGTAGATGCCTTTGATCCTGGACTGATGTTTTCAATACCGCGATTAGCTATTGTAGCGGGTCTAGTCATCTATGCCAAGGGACCCCTCAATATGGACATGCCGGCTGATCAGTTGTCGGAAATGTTTCGACCATTTCGAACAATTCTGATCAAGATACGGGATCTGTTGCGTAATTTAAACAAGCAGGAACTGTATCAGTTGGAAAAAGTATTGTGCACCAACGAGGACATTAACACAAAGGTGAGTGAGAATATAAGTTTATAAAATTTGAATGTAATAATTTTATTTATAATTGCAGGTACCGGTGGGCGCCAGCAGCATTGAGGCGCCAAGTCCCGAGCACAGTGTCAGCAACAACAACAACGAAAGTAACAGTGACAACGACAGTAGCAGCAGGAAAAACTCAATAAGTGGCCACAAAATTGTGGAGCGTTTGATAGACCAGCGCAACAACAATAACCTCAACACAGGCGGCGACAGTAACAGTCACCTTGCTGAAGAAGCCCAAAGCCAGGCAAGTTCGCGAGAAGCACGCTTTAGCCCACGTTCTTCGTCACCGTCCGTGTCGTCGCTATCGGCTGCAAGTACGCCAACGGCGTCGCCAACACCTTCACATTCAATAGGTTCTACAGCATCGGCGGCAACCTCATCCACAAATGCCACAGTTAACTGGAGCGACGATGAGGCAGACGAAGACCATGATGATGATGTAACGCATACTGATACAGACTCGGAGCAGCTGCTAAAAGACATTGTTGCTCCCGATTGTGCCTCGGGCTATCTTATACCAAACACTAATTTGGGCAATCTGCTGCAACCGCAAGAAGTTCCTCTCACGGATAATTTCGTGGCAAGCGAAGATGATGAGTATGGCCAGCAGGAGTTTGCGGATGAAGAGCCCACCACAAGTGCTGCAGTTCTGGCGACAGGGCGAGCTCAGAAACTGCTTCGCTTGACAAGCATCGACAGCGAACCCACTGAACATTTGACAATCAATTTATCGGAGGAGCAGATGCCCACCAACGAAAGCCGGGGTGTGTGTAGTCGTGTTCGCCACCACCACCACACGCACAGCCATCGGCATCACCACAGACATCATCTTCATAGCCACAATAGTCATCACCATCATCAGTCGGAAGAGTCGCATCCACATGCACATTGCACGAGCCGCTCCGGTGGACGGCAGCGCACACCTTCGTCCAAGTACTGTAACAATAAGAATTGCGATGCCACTACAGCAGCACAAAGTCAGCATGTCAGCTCCATGGTGGAATCAAAGAGTGTGCAACCAAACTCGGGCTCAGACACCAGCACCGCCTCCTCGCTGTCCGACACCAATCAAGCCGATGTCTCTTTGGCCATGCGCAGCACCACGGCACGTCTGAAATTTAAGTAAGTATTTTTGTCAAGAAATAAACCGTATATCTAATTGCTCTCTGTTATCTATCATTTTTAGGAGCACTGAAAACCTGCTTCATCGCCTATTTGTATGCATTGCCGGCGTTGCCGATCAGTTGCAAACAAATTTCGCATCCGACCTGCGTCAAATACTACGCAGCGTGTTTCTTATAAATGTGTCGTCGGCCCAGGAGGAGATTGACATACCGGAAAAGACAAAGGAGTCGGAGCTCTTTGAGTTTCGAGCTTCAGAAAACGATGTGATACAAGAGAGCGCCGGCTCCAACCAAAGCATTTACTCAGCCGAGGAGGTCAATCCCGAGCTGGACAATGTGTTCAATAACGGCAGCAGTAATCCCCAATCTGCCGTCGTCATCGGGACGCGTCACTCGACAGGTACTAGCATTCAGCGCAACAATACTATAGATCTGGCGGCAGCCGATTCGGATACAGCGCCGACAACTCGTAACCACGTTGCACGCAGTCGTAGCTTGGGCGATCAAGAGGCCACGACGGGCACTGCCCCCACAGCCAGTGCCACGCACTATCAGCATCAACTTGAGCAGCAGCAGCAGCAGCTTCAACGCCAGCGTAACAATTCCGTGGGCAGCAACACGCCGTCAAGCGCATCGTCCACCACCTCCTCGGAGCAGAATTCGCCAGTAAGTGCACGCAGCGGTAGTGGCCGTCGGCACAACAGCAACAGCGAGTTTCCTGTACGTCTACCGATGACTAGCAACTATGCCTCCAACGCTACCGTCGACTCAACAGCACCCACATCGGCAACCTTATCGCCACCCGCTTGGATACCCGATGGAAAGGCGCCACGCTGTATGTCCTGTCAGACGCCCTTCACTGCCTTCCGGCGACGTCATCACTGTCGAAACTGCGGCGGTGTATTTTGCGGAGTGTGTTCCAATGCATCTGCGCCGTTGCCTAAGTACGGACTGACCAAGGCGGTGCGCGTTTGCCGTGAGTGTTATGCGCGAGAGGTGCGTACATCTGCTTTGCCACACCAGAACACACCGCCGTCGCGCGATGTACGGACCCAGACTGCTAGTGCTTCTTAGGACTGGCCGCTCTTGTGCCTGCCGGTGCTGGCAGGCGCAGCTCAAGCGACCCATGGAAGAGGTGCAAATGGGCGAATGAAAAAAAAAGCTAACTGTGAATCGCAATTGTTTTCCAAAATTGTTTTCTTTATTTTATATGGTAAACCTAGACAAATACAATTATTCTTTTTGTAGCAAGCAACCAATACATATGTACGTACATATACATAGTTATATATGCATACCTATATATTTTTTATTTAGATTTCAATGACCAACTGAAAGTCTTTAAAATGTGTACAATAAAGCGCATTGATGTGCATGTAATCCCGTCTTTTGTAATTCGTGTGCATCATTTTTATATTTGTGACTTATTAGGCGGCAATGTCTAACAATAAACCAACCAAATAGCTATAACACGGTCGTTCACATTTAAATTTTCCGGAACTCTGTGCTACCCTTATAAAGATGTTGAAGTTAACGAAGGGTGTAAGCTGTCTGCAATTTCTATTGAAAGTTCTAAACTTGAAAACAAGAAATCAATTGACTTTCAATCTAGAACTGGGCGTAGAAGAATCCTAGAAAGTCAGTAGCTAACTTATAGATTGAAATACATATATTTTTCTAGCAAAAACAGAGATCAGTTTAATAGGGCTAATTTGTAGGCAATTTGTATATGTGATTTTATCGTAATTTCCATTACTTATATTTTAACGAGTTTGTCAGTTGGCAAAAATACTGAAAAGTCCTTAATTGTAATTTCATATGACAAGCAACCATTTAACACAATTTGTACATAACTAGATATCTATCCATTTATATATATATATATATATATATATATATATATATATATATATATATATATATATATATATATATATATATATATATATATATATATATATATATATAACTATATATTTTCTTATTATAAATTATAGAACAATAACGAAAATGATTAAAAATAACTGTATAATTACTTTAAAAAAATATATGCTTAAACAAAATAAACACCGTTCAAAGACTTTCGATTATTCCTACAAACATAAATCTTTAATATGACACTCTAGTATGGGGACTATAATGATAATTATTCAGATAATCAAGTATTCGAGCCTCGAATAAAAACAACCGAGTATTGTTCAAATTCATTTACAATACACCTGACCGTCCCAATAAAAAATGTTCGAGAAGTTATTTATTTGTGCTACTGGCGATTGTGAAACTCAAAAAAGAAAAATTAGACACCTTAGTACAACAAATTCACGGTAATCTTGAAAATGTATTATTCGTTAGAAAACATTTTCTTATTAATTTAGCACAAAAGGCTGAAATGTTCACTCAATAAGGTTAATCAGTTGTTAAAAGTAATTTTCTTAGAAATACGATAGCTTAGAAAAGCAATCCTTTTGATTCGTCAAATATGTGGAAAACACAATTCTGTGAATTCAAATTTCTTTGAGATCTGTCTAAAAATTAGTTAGTTCAAAAGAGTAGAATAACCATCTATCAATATTATTATGCATTGGGATGAAAAAATATATCGAGCTATTCGCTTAAAGATTCTGGAACTCAACTTAAACTGTATTGAACAATTTCTGATTCCCGCAACTTATAAATTCACATTTGAGATATTGTTTGAAATCGGAGGCAGTGTTCCATTTGCTGTCATAACACATCGTATATTGAATAAAACAAATGTCCCAGTAGCAAAACATCCTTATACTATACACATCAAACCCATCAGCTGTTGGTGTACAAAAATATCATATTTTATTCAACAAATTGAACTGCCGCTATGCCGCCTAAAAAGAAGGATAAGAAAAAAAAGGAGAAGGAGCCGGAGGTGGTGGAGCCAGAATTGAAATTCGAGTCTAAGCTCGAGGAAACGGATGTTTTGGAATTGAATTTATATTCGGATCTCAATGATGGCTTCTTCAACGAGGCGAGTCGGGTAAGTTGGATGGCTAGTTGCAAGACACTCTTTCCCATTGAGCCGAGTTTTGCTCACGAATTCCCTCACAGATTGTGCAGTTCCTTATGGAGAATCAGCGTCATTTTGAAGCGTCCCGTATTAAACGCTACTCCGACATCATTTTTAATTTACATCGTCGCTACGTGGAAGAGGTAGACAGTAATAATATTTTGCGTCCGCAAATATCATCCGCGGAAAATAAATTACGTTTGGCGCTTGAGCTGACGAGCACGTCAGAGGATACCATGCAAAAGTTAAAGGAGTCTCTGGGAGATGCGTGGAAGGAATCGGATGCGGCGGCCTTGCGAGAACAATTGGTGCAGGAAAAGTTGCAAGAGGTGCTCATGAAATGTGAGGGCTTGGGTGATCGGGATGCTGGGAAATCTGACGATGCGTCTGAGTAAGTGAAGTGGGGTAGTAACAAGCGCTTTGTGACCCGTTATTTCCATAGGTTCGGGCATTTGGCCAAGTACAAGAATATTATACTACGAGAACGCGATCGTCTTTCCGGCGAGGTGATTGACCTGGAGAAACGTTTAGCTACCAATCGCTACTATTCTGAAAATTTGGAGTATATTATACGCAACAATGAAGATGCTATGGGCAAAATGGTGACACGGGCAAAGTTTGCTGAAGGCGAGCGTCTCAATGTGGAATCAAAGCTGCGCGCTCTTATGAAATCCATGGAGGAGCAGAAAGAGGCCCACGGCAAGACTCTGATAAAGCTGGATGTAGCGAATAGAGACTTGACGGAGATAGATCGTAAATTGCATCAAAAGATCATCGACTATGATCGACAAAAGGTCTCTTTGGAAAAATTCAAGGCTGAGGTCAACATGCTCAGTAAAACCGTGCATAAGAACGAGGATGAAATAAGTGACTTAACGAAAAATCTGAGGAACAGCGAAGAGATTATAAAGCAGCTGCGCCTGATCGAGAAGGAGAAGTCCAATACAGTAAGCCAGCTGACGGCCAAATTGAAAAAGTCTATGGAGGATCAAAATAATGCAACCAAGCGCATGTATAATCTGAACCGAAAAGTTCTTTCGCTCAATAGTGACATGCTGCGTCAAAAGTATGTATGTGGGAAATATCAACTTGCTAATCCTCAATTACTACTCTCGCAGGAACAACATAAATTCTCTGGAGAAGGATGTCGTTAATGCTAACGGAAGAGCAGACGACATACGAAGGGTTAAGGAAACAGTGCAGCGGGAGCGTGACAGCCTCCGTAGTGATATTATTAAGTTGAACAATACCATGGCAGACTTTAAGCACGACATGATGCTCAAGACAAATATGATAAGCTCTCTGCAGATGGATGTGAATAAATTGAATGTGAAGTTGGACGAGGCATATATACTTAAATCCAAAGCGGAAAGGGAGCGCGATGAAATGGCGCAGGAAATGGAGACACTTCACGAGCGCATTGAGAACTATCAGGGTAAGCTGAAAACTGTAGTAGTTTTTATAGCCTGTACGCAAAGGGTAAAAGGCAATACTAGTTTCGTACGAATGTATGTAACAGGCAGAAGGAGGCGTGGCAGACCCCACAAAGTATATATATCATTGATCAGGGTGACAAGCCGAGTCGATATAGCCATGTCCGTCTGTCCGTCTGTATGAGCGCAAGGATCTCATAAGGTACAAGAGCTAGAGTTACCAAACTTGGTATCTAGGTTCCCCTAAGTCCTAGGCAGGACAAGCTTAATTTTTTATTTTGATACACCCCCACTCCTCCGCAGTTCATGTTTTTTTCCATAACTCCCTTAGAATTTCGAACTAAAATTTGGTAACTACTTGTACATCCCGTTTAGTGATTATGTGTCTGTATGCCAAATTTCATCATGATAGGTCAATTCTGAAGAAAGTTATAGCCATAAATAAAATCGCTGCCCATGCTCTTCTTGTAGCTCTGCCCGCAGCTGTTGTTGTTGTTGCTGCTTGGGTTCAGCTTTCTGCTGCATACATAAGTACACGCAGTAACGATACTTATGTAAATGTATGCTGTTGAAACTGTACAGAAGCATGTCCTTAATTTAATTAAATAATTTAATTAATATCATTTTTTGAAATTAATTAAATTTTCCTTTTTGGTGGGAGGTATAGGGTATTTAATTGTTGAGCTCGCTCGACCTTAGCATTCCTTTTTTTTTTTTTTTTTTTTTTTTTTGAGAAAATGTAGAGTTGAATTTTTGTTTTTATTCAACCGACGATAAACCCTAACCTTCTAACATTACGTAGATCAAATCCATTTGAAGACCAATCAGGTAAACGATCTAACCGAGAAATTGCAGGAGAGACAGCGTGATGTGCACAATTTAAAGAAGCAATTAGAAGCTGTGCACTCGGAAAAGATGATGCTGCAACGTAATCTTGAGACCACGACACAGGAACGTGACAATTTCCGTATTCTTCAATCCGTATGTATCATCGACTTATTATCCTATTTTATGCTTCTTAGTTATAAAGATATTTTTCTGTAGAAATCCGGTCACCAAATCCAACAACTCACAACCGAAATTAGTGCTAATGAAGTAAAGATCAACTCACTCAATTTGAAAATCGAGCATCTGAATAATAACATAAAGGAACTGCAATCGGAGCTTAAGAACAAGGAGAATATGGTGGCAAGCTTGCGTAAAGATATGCGTGAAATGAAGGCAAAGAACGAGATGCTGTCAAAAACCATTTCGAACGACGAGCTCAAATTCACGAAAATGGGGCATGAGCTGGAAGAAATGCGAAAGGAGCGTAATTTGGTGGGCCTACAGATGGTGCGTCGAAATGACGAGATCGTGCTCATAAAGGAGAAACTCCAGATTGCCCAAAACGCACTCGACAATGGTACTACGCAATACAATCAACGCATTGAGGACATACGTCTCTTAAAGAAGGAGATCTCTAATTTGCATACTGAGCGAGAATGCTTGAAGCGCGCCATTAAAAGCACAGCAGATATGAGAAAGGAAATCGTTCGCTTACAGCGTGCTCTTAATCAGGAGCGTATCAGAATTCGTGCATTGACCGAGGATGCCAAGACGCCAACCGGTGTCCATCGCTGGCGTATTCTTAAAGGCGAGGATCCTAAGAAATTTGAGCTTCTAGAGAAGCTGCAGGTGCTCCAAAAGTGAGTATTAAATCAGAATCAGAATTAAATTAATCAGAATAATCAAATAATTAATCAAAAAAACTTTTACAGGCGGACCTTGAGGCAATCCATAGAGAACTCGAACATTAAAAACTTACTTGAAGAATCTCAGAAAACAAATGATAGTCTAAAACGTATGCTCTCACATATGCCAACTATTGAGGTGAAGCACAAGCTCGTCGTGCAACAGGTATGTACATAAGATTAATATCAGACAAATTTGACTTTACCAACTTTGTATCCCATTAAATCTTGATTAGCGTATAAATCGCCAAATGGCAAAAAAACTGAAAACCCTTAAAGCCGAACGATCTCTGGATGAAGTGGAATTGAATGCTCGTCAGTGCATGATAAATAAGTACGCTGGGCAGCTGGAGGAAATGCGTACCCCTACGCATAAGAATCCAACCAGCAGTAAGATTAAAGTCAGCGAATTTAGAGATGATTCTGAAATGGATCCAAATGAAATGGACCAATACTTAGAGTGCGGTCCTTATTCAAATGATGGAAGCAATATTACCTTGTTATGTGAAAATGAAACGGAAACAAAGGCGCTCAAATGATTTGACTCAATTTTATTGATTGATGGTGATAAGGGCAATAATACGATTATACAAATTTGCGACAGAAGTTGGAATAAAGTTCATGAATTCAAAAACACTTTGTAGTGTGCTTTATGAAACATGATTGTTTCATATTCATGGGCTCCAGTGCAAGCTATTAGCTCGATAGCTATAAAAACGTAGAGCTGGTAGCGATTTAAATATACAGACAGAGATACTATTTAATTAAATTCGACTTACTTATGTATTTAAATGTTACGAGCTTACCTTTTATGCACTATTCCCTTATTTAAGCACACAATCGCTATCAACTCGCATGATTTTATGTTTCATGTGGCAATTATTTGTATGTAGACAAGAAATGAGCATGAGAGTTATTTCTCAAAAAAGTGAAAAGTCCAAAGCCCCATATTTTCGCATTGTTATGAGAAACCGAAATCAGATGAGTAATGCGATGGGAAAAATATTTGCTATAGAAACATAATTAGAATAATAATTAAAAAAAAGAGAGAACGCTACAGTCCAGCAAGCCCGACAGTAAAATAGCCTGTACTTTATTAACTTAATTAATAAAGAAAATTTATTTAATACATACATAAAAGACATGTTTATGTTTAGTTTTAACAGCAAACATTTCCATCACGTGTCTATGCGTGTTTATATGCGTGTAAGTATGTATGTAGCACAAAGTTGAACCAAAGCAGCAACAACAACAACAGCAAACGGCAAACAAATACAGACAGACGGACGGACGGACGGACGAACGGACAGACGGACATGGCTATGTCGACTTGTCTTGTCATCCTGATCAATAATATATATACTTTGTGGGGTCTGCCACGCCTCCTTCTGTGTGTTACATACATGCGCACAAAACTAGTATAGCCATTCACCCTTTGGGTACAGGCAATAATTAGATAGAAACATAATACAATACAATAGTATTAAACACTTTTTACACTTGCACCAATTAATTTGAAGCAGGCCTTGAAAAATACTTCTTTTTATTGCCTTTTTAGTGTAGAATGATTTCTTTGGATTACTTAAAAATGAAAATATCGTCACATACGATTTTTAGAATAGCATTTGCAGAAATTTATAAATTTGTATAGCCGTGCAAAACATTACCTTCAACGAATAAAAATAATACAAGTATATTACGGACATGGAACAAGTAGCGAACCCTGTGAATTGGATGAATATGCCGGCGGTACATGTGGCATATGTGGTCCATGTGCCTGATGATAACGATGCCACCAGTTACGATGTTCAGATAACGCAACTACAACTGCGCACCTTAATGGACTCCCCAATGGAGCCACCTGTCGACATCGCAACAGCGCAGTTGATGATTCCTATACTGCAACGACCGAGCAAGAAACGATGCTGTAATACCATATCTAGTATACTTCAAGGGCCCACTGAGATGTGCGAGCTGGAAGGAAACATTCAGCGTGCCATGGAAGAAACCCCGCCTGAGAACCCAAAGGAATTCTTTATTAAATACATGATGCAGAACCTAAACAGTCAAAACTATCCTGATGGCTTGGGTCTTCCTTCTCGTTGGGGAACATTTTGAATAAGTGGGGGTGCGTGAAATCAATATTTGTTTCTGGATTATATGAACGCCCCCTTGCTAAAAATTGAACTTACAAGTATATGTGTATGTTGTGTCTATGATTCCCACCTACATGAAAGTTGCTAATTTAAATTGTAAAGTAATCCTGAATTAAAATAAAACTTTAAAGATAAATTAAATGTTAAAGGCTTACTAAATTCGGGAAAAGAGAGCAATTTATTCTGTACGCAATAATCCCTATTAGGGCAACAGAAGCATATTTGTATAACTCTGATATGTTTTCATATTTTTTCAAAAAACTTTGAAACAGACACACACATTTCATTTTACTGGTTTATGTTTTATTAAGTTTCGTTTTTGCTTTTGGACGTACGTGCTGATTTTTAATGAAGCACGTTGCGGACCAACTTTATTTTCTTTAATTTGTTTTTCTTTTCGTTTCTGTTGTCTTTTCTTGTTGTGTTAATTACCTGCTTTTTGCAATACCATTAAAAATGCCACCACGCAAGCGCCAAACCAAAATAGCCAAGTCAAAACCTGTTGAAGAAGAGCCAGTTGAGCAGCCCGATCTAACGCTCTTTCAGGACTTTGACGACCAGATCGATGTGACTCAGCTCGATCTCATCAAAGATCTAAATGACGAATTCTTCTCTACATCCAATCGTCTCATACAAGTAGTGGCCGAGTCTGTTAATGCTTTTGTGGCTGGGAAGCTGAAACGCTATGTGGATCTACTGGCCCTGATGCACACCCGCTATGTGGGAGAAGTGGAGTCGGCGAAAGCCATGAAGCACCGAGTGCATGATGCGGATGAAAAGTTGCGCTTAGCGCTGGAGACAACCGCTACATCGGAGTCTATGTTTGATCATCTGCGTGACTCTCTGGGTAAGTATGTATCATAAATTTGTAAGGATTAGGGGATAACCTAAGAATATCATAGCTGAGGCTTGGCGCGCAGCCGATGCAGCAGAGAACCGTGAGGCTCTAATGCAGCGGCAAGTGATAGCCTTAGAACCGAAGGAGAATTTGGTGAAGCACAGCTCGGTTTCGGATGAGGATCATAAGTAAGATAGTCATAGATAGACATTCAAATGTGGGCAGCTACAGTTTTATTCACTTGCAGCAAAGATAACAGCAAAATACGCGGCGTTGTGCTTCGCGAGCGCGATCGCTTGGCTGGCGAGTTGAGGGAATATCAAAAACGCCTGGAATTGCAACGGTACTATTCCGAGACCCTGGAAACCATTATTGAGACGCATCGCATTACCATTGGTAAACAGAAGTCGCATATAACTCTTATAGAGAATGAAAAGTTCAAGATCGAGCACAAGCAGCGGGTCTTACAAGAGAGATTCAACGAGGATATGCAAGCAATGCAAAAGGAACTGGCCACCACCAAAGATTGTCATGAAGCGTTGCATCGTTATGAGCTCAACTTCATTGCTTCTCAAAAGAAAAACCAGGCGCTCCGATCGGCAAATGAACAGCTAGGGCGCGAGAATTACAATATTCAAAGGAATTATCATCGCGTTGAGGAAGACAAGGCTCAGTTGCATTTGAAAATAACCTTGCTGGAAGACATGGCTAAGGTGAACAAACGAGACCTTGAAGAGATGGAAAATCACAACCGGCAATTATCGCGAGAGCTGAAGAAAAACTCCTACGTGTATGGCATACTGAAGCGCAGATTTCAGCAGTTGGGTCGCAAAAACATCGAAATTAATCAAACTAACATCACGCTGCAGTAAGCTTTCCACCAATATGTATAAATATTTGTAACTCGTTTCAAATGACCAATCAACAAACTATCCCCAGAAATGATATATATACGCTGGAAAAGAAACTAGCCCAATCCTTAGCCCAGCTTGATGATATGACCCACATGAAAGATGACATTTTTAAGAGCAGAGAAAAACTACGTTTGGACTATACGCGTATGAGCGATTTAGTAGCCAGTATGAAACATGATGCTGTGGTGCAGCGGAACAGCATGCAGGGCTTGCAGAATGAGTATGACCGGGCGAATAAAAAGCTGGACGAAAAGGAGCAGTATATACAAAAACTTAACAAAGAGAAACATGAATTGATTCAGGAGAGTAACGATCTTAACGATAAGATTGAAACTTTGGAGGGTAAGTGTGGCTTATCTCTATCTAATTCATAAGCAAAGTAATTACAGAATTATGCCGCAGAGACCCTTTTGAAAAAAACCGACCGCCTAGCGCTACTCAATGAAAGGCTTCAGACCAAGCATCGTGACTTTGTGAACATGAAAAAGCAAATGGAAGTAGTGCATTCAGAAAAAGTGGGCCTGGAGAAAAGTTTGGATGTGTGTACGCGAGATCGGCAGACCTTGCAAAACATTAATGTCAAAATGACTCATCAGGTCAACCAAATGACCAATGAGATAGCCGTGAACGAAAAGGAGCTCAATGCACTGAACTGTCGAATTGAACAGCTCAACAGCACCATTAAGCAGAAAGTGTCCGAGATACAGAGTACAGAACGAATGTTGCAACGCACGCGCACCGATCTTAAAGAAACGAAGATACGCAACGAAAATGCGCAACATACCATCGATCAGGACGAAAAACGTTTTAAGCAAATGACGTACAGCTTGGACGAATTGCGCAAGGAGAAGAATCTGGTGGGACTGCAGATGGTTCGGCGCAATGACGAAGTACAGTTGCTAAAGGAGCGGATAAACATGTTGCAAAACGGCCTGGATCGCGGCACCTCACAATACAATCAGCGCATCGAAGATATACGCCTGCTTAAGCTGGAGATCACGAATCTCCGCATGTCTCACAGTTGCATGAAGCGGGCATTGGAGGGGACAGCCAACATGCGCCAGGAGGTGGTGCGCCTGGAGCGCACTCTTAATCGTGAGCGATTGCGCGTCACTGCATTCACGGAGGAGATGGCGCGACCATGCCGCATTCACCGCTGGCGTGTGCTTCTGGGCAGGGATCCAAAGAAGTTCGACCTTATACGCAAGATTCAGGTGCTGCTCAAGTAAGCTTTCTTCGGTAGTTGGGAGTATTTGGTACAGCTAATTTTTGATGATCTTCCTTTTATTCCACAGGCGCAACATTCGGCTCAATCTTGACCGCGTCAACGCTGACAAGAGAGCGCAGGATGTGCAACGACTGTATGACACTTTAAAGCAGCAGTTGAAGCACATTCCTGATCCGAGCATAAAAGCGCAGCTGAATACCCAGCAGCGCATCAATCGTAATCAGATCCGAAAGCTGAAAGCTATGAAGGCAGAACTGGCTATAAATGAGATCGATTTGAAGACACGTGATTGCATTATTGAAAGCTACGAGACGAAGTTGAAAGAGCAAGTCCAGCCAACTGTCAAATTCCGGAAAAAACGAGCAGTACCTTTCAACAAGACCAGCAAGGTTCTTTATCCCAAGTATGAACTGTGCCTAGCAGATGCAGTAATCCAGCAATCCTCTGGATTTTTTCAACCCGAAAAGAAGAGTTTAGATGTTCCTTCCGATGAAATCTAAATACATAGCCCTGTTTTCTTACATGTACATACATAGTATTCTACAAGGAATAAATATTTATTGATTGTTCTATTTGACTTGTTGTGTTTTTTTGGTCCTATTCCATGGTTGAATTTAATAAATGCATAAGGATAGTGGATAGCTGGATAACCGTTAATATTTTATGATGCTTCATGTGGGTTTTTATGGCTCGATGTTTTCAAATAGACAATAAGACTGACCCAACTGGTATATTCAGGGGTCAGTCGGCTACTCCAGATATCGACATTTTAATTGAAGTTGTAGTCCGATTTCCGGTTAAAACACATATTATAAAAATATCTGGTCTATGGATTTATGACAAGATCAAAAGAAACAATCCTGCCGAACAATTTTGTAATTTTCACCTTTGAAATTCTTTAGAATCCGCTCACAATTTTAAAGCCCGCACCCAAAGTGCGCGAAATATGGGCTGGCGCCGAATAACATTGCGCCTGCATTTGCTCTAAGATTTGTCGCTCCTCGAGTAGTTTCTGCTTTTTGCGCTTCTCCTCGACTAACAGGGTTTTTGTCTCAGCCAGATTACACTTAAGCTCCTCCAACTTAACAACGTGCGACTTTTCGTCCGCCTCTTTGGCGCTTAGCTCGGCGGTAAGTACCTTGAGCTTACGTTGCTTTGCGGAAAGTGTTGCCTGCGGGAAGTAAAAAGAAAATCAAAGCATAAGGGATTATGGCAGACACCCACCTTTAGGGTATTAAGTTCGGCTTGAACCTTGTAGCTTGGTAGCTTAAGCATGAATTCTTTAAGGGCGGCATACAGCTGCTGGGACTCCTCAAGTGCTCGCTCCTTCTGTAGCGTAGCCACATTCTGATTGAGGATCTGTTTTCGTAGAATGCGAATACGCTCGATAAGGTCCATTTTCTCTGGGTCCTTGCCGCGCAATGAACGCCAACGGTGCACATTCATAGGTGTTAGCATCTCATCCTGTAGCGCACGTGCTTTGATTCGCTCCTGATAAATAATGTTAATATATTTACAAGTATATATATTAATTTTTTTTAAATACTGACCTGGTTAAGTTTGCGATGCATTTGAAGTAATTCCTGACGCAAGTCAGCCGCACTCTCACGATCCTTCCGCAGAACATTGCGCTCAGTGCGAAGATTCTTGATCTCTACCCGCATCAATCGCATGTCATCCTGGCACTGGGTGCACTGTCGTTCTGTTTGATCGTACGAGGCTTGCAGGTTGTCCAGATTATCCTTCAGGCGAGCATATTCTTCATTTCGCTTGGTCAAAGCTGCGCTAATGGCATTTTTCTCGTTCATCAAATTGTCAACGTCCTTTCGCAATCGCGCAATCCGCTGCTCATCTTCTTGTAGAGATTTGGTGGCGCGATCGTTCTCCTTTCGTTTGTCCAACAACTCTGCCTTAGTATGTTGTTGGCCAAGCTGGGCATGACGCACATCGTTCCGCAACAGGCGACGCTCCTTTTCCATGCGATCGATTTGCAGCTGCAGTTTGCTTAGTTCCGAGTCTCGGTATGTTACCTTACAGATAAGAATGTATATCATTAAGGCGAACTTAAGACGATTGTTGTTGATTTAATGTAATCTTATACACAAATCTTATGCACACTTCATAACATAAAAGTAGCCTTCTCTGAAGGATATGCAACTGATTCCTACTGTACAATATACCTTTTCTTTGAGAGCTTCGATGTGTCCTTGAAGGTTAGCGATCTGCTCACGTAATTTCTGTAAAAATAGAAAAACTTCAGTTTTTGTCAGAGTCCTAATATTTAGCTTATCGTACACTCTTGGCATCCTCCATTGCCTGGAGATTTCGTTGAAGATTGTTGCGTTCGTTACTTAGCGTGTCATGCTGCTGTTGTAACTTGAGACACTTGGCCTCTAGATCGCTTATAGTACGCTTCAGTTCGATTTCATAGTTCTCCTTCAGATGCATCTCATCTAAGGGAGGAATGAAAGTTTGAGAATCTGCTTGAGATAAGCAGGCCACTTACTTTGGAGGGCATCCAACTTGTCTATCCAATTTTGTATCTCGTCCATTTTCTTTGCCTTTTCCTTCTTCAGTTTGTTCATATCCTCCTGCATTTTCTTCATCTTAAGTTCCATGGTGTTGATAGTGTCCGTAAGAGCTCGTACTTCGTGTTGCGATTCCTGATATAGAGCGCTGTTCTGCTCAGCTGATTGCTGTTCCCCCTGCAAGTCTCGTTTGAGAACATCACGCTCCTTGGTAAGGTTCTCTTTGCTTTTTTCAAAGTGATGCACAACGCGACGCATGGATTCCAATTCCTTGTCTTGAGTGCTTAATTGGGTCCTGTAAAATGCAGAGTGCGTATTTTGGCTTGGAAGCATAAAGAGTGAATCTACTTACTTGAGGCGAATATTCTCTTGATCTACCTCGCGTTTAGACTCCAGTATTTCAGCATACTTTCGTGCAATTGTCTCCTGAGATTTGGCTATCTTACTATTTTCCTGCTTTAGTTTAATAAGCTCATCCTCGCGGACTTTTAGCAAGTTTATGCGTTGATTTAAATTTCGCTTGTTCTTGTCACGTTCCTGCACAGTGTACTCCAAATCGATGGTGATCTTAGCCAACTTATTGCACGTGGCATTGTGCTGCGTGTTCAAATGTTCTAGGTTTGTCTTCAGCGAGAGTATTTGTAGATTCTGGCGAACTTTCACTTTGGTCAGGTGTTCGTTCGACGACTTCATCTGTGCAATCTGCTCCAGATATTTTGTCTCCTCGCTTTTCATGGTACTCAACTCTTTTGAGAGGGCATCGCACTTCCGCTTTAGATTATAGGCATCGCTGGAAGTTTCCTGTAATCAGTATGTAATAGGAAAATATAAAGGATATAAATGTGCGGAGGTACGTACATCCAAGAGCTTCAAAAGTTCTTTGTTTTTCGCCTCAAGTGTTTGCGTCATGGCCTCAACTTCTGTAGCATAGACGCGTTGTATTTGTAATCGCTTGTTCAAGTCCTTGATCTCGGCGTTAAGTCGCTCCCGTTCTTTTCCATCGTCCCGCTTGCTTGCCAGTGCCAAACGTTTTTCATTTAAATGCACAATCATCTGCTCCGAGGCATCAAGTTTCTCCCGCAAGTTTAGCACATCGTCCTGTGCGGCCTGCTCGCGTATTTGGGCAGCGTCCTTTTGCTTCCAGGCCCCCTCTGCACAAGTATTCATGTAATTGACTTTTTGGAATAAGACTTTTACAGTTCAACTTACCAATCACACCGCGCAGCTCCTCAATGGTAGCCAAATCCAATTTAGTTAGGCGCGCCGCATTTTCCAATCTTTCTTCAAGAGAAGCGATTTGCTCCCGAAGCTCCTGAGATCGTCCCTCCTCCATTCGCAGATCATTTTTATAGCGGGTACCACAGATGAGTAGCCTTTGCACATTATCAGCATTATTTGGCGTGTCCTTTTGCCGCAGCGCCTTGGTAACCTTCAAACAAAGAAAATTAACCATCGCTATCTCACAAATATACATACGTATAGCATGCCCTTACTTCAGGCATCTTTTCAGAGAGCTCTCTGAAGAAATCGTCATCAAAATCATCCGGTACCAGCGGCTCATCCTCAGATCCAGATGCCTTTGACATTTTTGCAGTAGTTTAGTTTTCTTTTCTTCCGCTCGTTAGGATATCGACAAAATATATTTGTCGAAGTCCAATGCTTAAATATTAGTTGTTACAACGGTGGTCGCGTCTTGGCAACAAGTTGTCATAATGGCACCGGTATTTGGCCATGACAACGAAAAACTCAACAGGTTAATGCCTATAATAAAAGAGGAGGCATTGCATATACACTATTTCTGATCCTATTAGCTATATTGTACCACTTGTAGCACTAGATTTGGTCGTAGACTATATTATGAAAAAGATACGTATTCATATTTTATACTTTATGATAATATTACAATTTTTGTTTGCGAGATTCAAACTAAAACTCCTGAGGCATAACACATGTACTTAGGAATGAACAACAAACAATATGTTTTGCTTTATAAAAAAAACACAAAAGTTTAATGTTGATTCTTACATGCCTAGTAGATCGTTTTTTGGTTTTCGAATTCGATTACACTATAGGTGAAAAAATTCAAAATCGGTATCGCTCGTTACTAGTTATTGAACAAAAATGACCCATCTCTAAGGCTTTGCACATCGCTATCCCTCTTCTTCTTTCTTTTTAATCAAAACGCGAAAACGTTTAGGCCGGCTATATTAACGGCAAGGACAATTTTTGTTGCAACAGTAGCTGGAAAAAATAAATCAAAATGTCAGCTGGCATGCCAATAAACCCCAAACCATTTCTAAATGGTCTGACCGGCAAGCCGGTGCTCGTGAAGCTGAAGTGGGGCCAGGAATACAAGGGCTTTCTTGTCTCTGTCGATGGCTACATGAACATGCAGCTAGCCAATACTGAGGAGGTGATTGAGGGCTCCGTGACCGGCAATTTGGGAGAAGTGCTGATTCGTTGCAACAATGTTTTATACATAAAAGGCATGGAAGACGACGAAGAGGGCGAGATGCGTGATTAGCGTACCTGTACAAGTATAAGAAAGTAATAAAATAAAGTTGTATTTATTTTGTAAACAATGCTTGTAGTGCTTCAGATAAAATAAAGCGGGGACAGGGCTTGATGCTGCCACATCGGTCGAAATATGTTAAGGTGGCAGCGTTGTTTAGCAGCTGAGTGCAACGCGGTTCTTTGGTTTATTTTGGTGCCGGTTGCACAAAAGTAAGATATGTCTGCGGATTACGCCCGCTTAAGCTCCGTTGTTTTGGAGCAATGTTTTGGAAAAGTGGTGCAATCAGTGGCGGAGTGCCTGTTTGCGGCTTCGACCCGCACTCTTTCACAAATTGCCACTGCCACAAATTTGACAAGAAAAGAGGCAGGACTGGCTCTTGCCGTGCTGATTAAGTTTCGGCTTGTTAGTTTTAAGGCGTCGACTGGAAACCCATTCCTGCCGGAATATTCCCTGAAGCGAGAAGACGTCATATGCCTACTTCGTTACTCTCGGTAAGATCGATACTGCAAGTGAAACGGAATTATCTGTTTAATGATTGTTTCTTGTAAAAACATACATGTATTTATGAAGCTATATACATCTTGTGCAAACAAAGTATGGTAACGTAGGCGCCTCCATTGCTGAGGAACTCTTGAATGCTGGATCAGAGACGGCAAACGGGCTGTTGCTCAAATGCCTCGTAAATGCAGAAAACAAGACCGAAAATGCGGAGAGCTACCGGGACACATTTCTACGAATGATTGGCGATCACTATATAATAAAGATGCCAGAGCTTACAACGGGAGATGATCAGGATGACTGTGTGCCGAAGTTTCTAACAAATGAATGTGATTTCTTCGGACCGCCCAACATTGATCTCCAACTGCTGGCAAAGATTAGAAAAGGAGAAGCCTCACTCGCAGATGCCACAAATAGCATAGTTTGGGGTATGAACTATGACCGCTTTCACCAGGAGTTTCGTGATACCGTCATGGTTGACGCTATTGAACGTAAATTGGGCGAGAATGCTGCCGAATGCTTTCGTTATATACTAAAGTTAATGTATTGTAATACCGATCCGTGGCAGCGAGTAAGGGATTTGTAAAATATTGAAAAGCTATTGTATACAAATTATTCTGCATTTCAGAGGGTGTCCAACCATATAACATTTGTGCAGCTTAAACAGGCCATTGAAAAGCAGTCCAACAATCTTGACCTTATGAAGCACTTGGACCAATACATAACTCTGTTAGGTGAGCATTGTGATTTGTTATATGGCATATGAAGACATCTTACTCTTATTATCTGAGTAGCGGATGATTCACTTGGTTTTTTGCGCAAAGTTGGCGACATGGGCAGCGGTCAGTATGTGGTCGATTTGGAAAAGTCTTTTGAATCGCTGGCATTTGCTTGTGTTGAGGCAGTCATTACCGAAAGATTTGGATCTAAAGCGGCCCGTATTTTTCGAGTGATACGCATGAAAAAGTATATTGAGCAGGAGGATTTGCAGAAGGAGGCCATGATACCTTCAAAAGAGGCCAAATCTCTCGCATACAATCTGTTCCAAGAGCAGTTTATTCACGTTAAAGTAATTAAGAAGCCTGGGGGTGGTGGCACCGGCCCCGCAAAGTCTTTTTATCTCTTCCAAATCAAATCAAAGGACGTAAGTAAATTGTATGCCTACACTTTAACAATAGCAATAAGTTTTAACTGCACAGACGGTGAGAATGTTACTGGATACCTGTTTTAAGGCGCTTTATAACACCATTGAGCGTTCCAACTTCGAGAAGAGCGAACACAAGGGTCTAATCGAGAAATCCCAAAGATTGGACAGCATAGTTGAGGCTATGAAGGAACGCGGGGAATCAGAGGACTATATAGCAGAGGTAAGTACTGCATTTATATACAGGCTGAATCTCTTAATTAAAATGTTTATTTCAGATTGCAGAAACATTTACCCCGCCTGAAGTTGAAATTTTAAACAAGGTAAAGAATCGCATTAAGACTTTATCGAAAGCCGAACTGACACTGGACGACACCATATTTTTACTGCAAATGTACCAGCATCACTGCACTACACTACCGACAGGCATCACGAAATTTAAGTGATAAAATTCCTCGAAATATATTATAAAAGCAGTATATATTCCCCATAACTTGTATCAATCTTAATTTACCATGTGGCAGCCCTGAAATACGGGTTTCGAAATTGTGGGAATTAGGTTGGGAAATGTAAAAATGTCA
Organism: Scaptodrosophila lebanonensis; assembly: GCF_003285725.1. NCBI lineage: Eukaryota > Metazoa > Arthropoda > Insecta > Diptera > Drosophilidae > Scaptodrosophila > Scaptodrosophila lebanonensis. The sequence continues at coordinate 17,189,835 of NW_022060538.1, forward strand.
AACGGGCTATTATATTTCCCTCTAATATATCGAGAAATATCTTAACGAAACTCAACTGCGCCGAAGCGCAGCAGAATGACACCGCTATTTCTGTGCGACTTTATGAACGACTGACAAAACCTGTATTGTATGGAACTGGTTTGTGTATTAGCCTCAAAGCAATGTTTTATTGTCGCTCTGGTAGCACAAATCGCATACTTTTTAATGATATGGCAATAAATATTTGAATCACAATTTAAAACTTATTTACATGTATAAAATTAAAATAGTTTAAATATATATTAAAATATTAAACAGTTGTGATAGATTTGTTTCTTAAAACTATAAATAATTTATCATCTACCACTAACTCAGCAGCAACATCAAAGCAGCTGCAGTTTCTTTAAATATTTCGAACAATAACCATTTAAAGAAAGCTTAATCTAATGTGATTATTTGGAATGGAATGGAATTTAGTAAAATATGCAAGTATAGTTATAAAAATTGTGTGTACGTTTTTTCGGGAAATCGACGAAAGGAACTTAAATTTTGAATTGCTCATAAAGCCTTTTCAGTTTCAGCCTGTGCCTTAACAGACTTGTGATTCACTTCTTGCGCACTGACCCTATGACACATGTTTCGTGTTGATATGGGTTAACTATAACACCACCAATGGCTCGGAGGTAACCTGTTACCGTCATTCTGCAAAAGCGCAAGCCCCAAAAGAACAGTGTAAATTAATTAGAAATATCGTATTTCAATATGCTGGAAATCAAGAGGAAATATACATATAGTAGAAGCCATAACCCCACCCACCAACAGGCTCTTACGCCCATTCACTCCTTTCAACGCAATGCCTATCCATGAAGCAACCTCCTTATGTTTATTTACATAAAAAATTTGGTGTCGGTATGGTCGATTCAAACTCGTATGCGTATGCCTACAAATTACGCGTTTTCATCAAACAAGACGGCCTCAAAAAAGAAAACACGGACAATACAATACAGGCAGCCAGCCAGGCAACTAGTTGAATGATGTCCTTAATAATGACAGAGCAAACCAGAACCTTAAATAAACATGCCTAAGGTCTTCACATCGTTCCTCAGCCGCAGGCGTCGTTGGCTTGCCGCCCGCCCCCACACACACACACACACACACACGCACAGGGTGAGGGTCGTTTGCCTCACACAAACATATGTATGTACCCAAGCTTTATCTTTGGGGTCAAATCATGTGTCATCTTTTGCGTATTTATTTGCTGGCAATAAATTTCACAGCAACAGTGTCGAGTTGTTGGGGCAGGCGGGTGCCTGCTCTTCACCTGGCTGCCTATCTGCCTACCCGACTAGATGGCAACGGGTGGGGGGTAGGAGACATTATTAAGAAAGTTGGTAGCCGTTCTATTGTTTTGCCAATTGCGGTTTATGTTAATCACGAAGCCAGTGAAAAAACTTTACCTTAAATTTGACAAATTTCGCAAGAGAATGTGCCTGGAATTTGTGATTTATGTCCCCATTTTCGTCCCTTCCGACCGCTTGGGTTGTTCATGCCTGAGCTTGTAAAGGCAATTAAAGGGAGGCCTTGCCAGTGCTACTAATTTCTCGTTATGATGGTGTAAAACATTCACTTTTCGCATATGATCTCGTCCTCCTTATGCCATTTTATTGGCTTACGTGGAAACATAAAATTGTCATAAACGAGGCAGACAGACCCTTATCGCACCTTAGAGTGCTACTTAGAAGTGCTATTTGTCAACATTCGAAATGCATGAAACTGCCTTGAGCAAGATTCAAGAAGTCATTGCTAAAGTCAACAACCTATTCCCGAGTTTAAATGTTATTTCTTCCTTCATTGATAGTTACATTTATGCACCGCCATTTGCGGTTAATCAGAATGACATTTACGAGTATTTGAATTACAAACGACGCGTTTACATACATTACTGCTAGACACTGTTTAAGGGCCATTAATTGTGCCGCGAGAAAAGTAGTGTAAGATGGACCAGACTTTTTTTTTAATGTAATTACGTTTTGGTACACTACTTTTTCATTACCGAGAAATTACACTAAAATAGGAAAGGAATGCTAAAGTCGAGTGAGCTCAACTCTATTTACTTGTATTTACTTGTACCTCCCAATAAGGAAAAAATTGAGAAAAAATTGTAATTAATTAAAAAAAATTATATTTATTAAATTATTCAATTAAATTAAATACAAATTATTCAATACATTCAATACAAAAGTGGAGACATGTTCATGTACAGTTTCAACAGCATACATTTACATCAGAATCGTGTCTCTGCGTGTTTATATGCGCGTATGTATGCAACACAAAGTTGAACCAAAGCAGCAACAACAACCGCTGCGGGCAGAGCTGCAGGCAGGGCTCAGGGGAACCTGAATACCAAGAATACTTGTAGTACAAATGAATATTATTATTATATAAATTTAATGTTCTACTATTTCGTATTCAAATCAAATATAACCAACGTAAATTTTACTAAAAACATATTCATCACTAAGATTGTAATATGAATATTATTCACAACAAAGTGCAAATCTCTATCATTAAAGTGTGTCTTGCTCAATTTAATGTTGAATCATATTTAATTTATTAAATTATTAATTTATTAAATATTAATGAACCCACTTCAAATAACAAAGTGTAAAATTTCCCATATTTCTAAAGCCAATTTTATATACTTGTATTTCTCCAATTTAAGTTTTTTGTAGTCGATTTAAATATATGGGAAATATATTACATTTTAATATTTTTAATTGGTTACTCGAATATTTTCAAATATAAAATAGAGACAAACATAGACTAACAATTTCAAGTCGGTTTTAAGCGGTTGTATTTTATGAAAACAAAATGTAAGCCCTTGACATATTTGGACGATAAGAATGCGTCAAGTAAGTGTATTCATTCAGCTATTCCTCACTATTAGAATCAGTATTGATCTAAGCTTTAAAAAGCGGAAAACATCAATATTTATAATACCTAAAAAGATTCAAAGATTCCTAAATTATTTTATTACAAAAATGTTATATAAAATAAATAAATACATATACTAATACGCATTTACAAAAAAATCATTATTTAAAACAATTAATACTAGAAGAGTAGACAAAAAAGTGTGAACAAAAATTAATTAAAAACAAGAAACCTTTGGCGCGAATCAATCGCACGTCCTCACCCATAACTTGTTATTTTATATTTATTTTATATTTTCATATTAAACTCGAAATTGAAATGTGCACATGGTGAACATATTTAGATCTTTGAAAAAAATAATTTGTTTTTTGTTTGAGTGTACGAAAAGACTTTGGCATGTGTCACATGATGGAATAGATTTACTATAGAATTCGACCCACGAATGAGGTAAATATGCTACAGAAACAAAACTTTCAGCCTGCAGGCCTCGAAGCAACTTGGCTTTAAGAATATCGTACCTTCTCTAACTGAGACTACAAACGACGTTGGCGAAGGAAGTAATTATCTGATTAATTAAGATGTGTTTCGGATGTATACTGTTCTTTTGTGACGTCCCTTTTACCAATAGACAACTCGTCCTTTATTCTGATTGCGTAGACTGCCTTTGCCACGTGCTAGCTGTATATTCGAATACAAGTTATGAATGCGTCTTTATCGCGCCTGCAGCACGTACAGACGTGTTGCAACCTAATTAAAATTAAAAAGAGCCCAAGTCCTTGACACGAACCGCACAACTTCCCATATACAGTTCAAATACGTCACACAATGTGAAATTTCGTTTCTCGGCCTCAAGCAAAATGCTCGAGGCATTCGGAAAGCCAACCAACCAACCACTCGACCGGGCGGGCCGAGCCATGTCATCCAAGCCATTCAAGGCATTCGTACAGTTGCAGTGGCAGTCGCAGTCGCAGCCGTAGTCTCAGAAACCGCCTTCGTCTTCTTCTCCGTCTAGGTCTTGATCTCACGGAGCGTATCACCTATGAGTATGTATGTATGTACATACTTATATACGTGTATGTACATATGTACGAATACATTTAAATGTATAGTGGCGAAATGAGGGCCTGCGGGTCGAGCACGGGTGGCGGGTGCCCGTTGTTTCGATGTCAATTGTAAGTGGTACTGTTACTGGTACTGGTTCTGGTTCTGGTGTTGGTGCTGGTATGGCAATTGGAATTGCAATTGCAGCTGAAATGAACGGCAAGAGCAGGCATATGTCAGTGGCTGGGGGCTGTGTGGGAATTATGAAGTGTATGCAAGTACTATACAAACATACTACATACTTACATACATATGTTTGTGTATATGTACAAATACGTGTATACAGAGGTGTAGAGAGTAGGAACAAAGGCTTGTATATAATTGCAAGTTTTCAATTAAGCAGGCTTTATACAATTCTTGTGAGCCGGCGCCCGAGCCTGATCCTGAGCCAGAGCCTTAGCCAGTGTTGAGCCTGTCATCCATCTATTTTATGGAAAACAATAGAAAAGTCTAATTTTTGCAAGCGCCACAAATTGGGCCTGATATTGTAGTTACGAGGCACCGAAGCCAACGCTAACGCCATTGTTGCCGCCCCATTCCCCCGATTACAATCAATATAAATCACATTTACCCAGAGCGAAAATGTTTTCTACTTCAGCGAAGGCGCCAAAAATTCATACGCAACAGGGGAATTTGCCACTTTTTACGATATACTACATACTTGTACATACATACGAGTACGTATGTAAGTATGTTTGTCTATATAGTACAACACGATGCCACGCAGACACAGACATAGAGACACACACTTACACTCACCTCCCTTCCCTTCCCTTCCCTTTTCCCATCTTCCGTACTCCATCCTCCATCCGCCAACCGACATAAGCTCAAAGCTACATCTATTTTTCCATTTGGCCAACAAAGCAACAACAAACAAGGCTGGCAGGCAGGCAGGCAGGCTGCTTGGGTGGCTGGGAGCGGGGGCCGGGAAGGCAGGCGGCGAGCAGGCAAATATGCAACAAATTCTCATTCAAAACACGCACGCAAATTTCTCCAATTCGCAAAACCGAAGCGTAATAGAATGAGGATCGAAAACGTACAACAAAGGATGGCATAATAATAAAAAATTTAAGATGTGTAAAAAACATAAAAAGAAAATTCATTTGCGCCAAATTTGTGGATTTCACCTTAATCTTTGTGTTTGTGTGTAAATGCGAATGCGAGTGCGAGTGCCTGTACGAGTACGAAGGTCTAAAGGGCATCAAAAACAACAACAACAAAAGGAATAGCAACAATGTGGCCAAAAATCGATGGTACCCATTGAGTACTTTTCCCCGACAAGGGGTTAGCCCAAGTCGTCCTTTTTTATGTTTGTGGTGAAAGCGGCACCTTAAATACGAATAGACGCACATATCCCTGCATACACCCAGAGAAAAAGTATCTACTTTTAAACCACAATTAGCAAAACCACATCATTTACATTGAACCCTCTTGGTATTAACCTTTGGGTTTTTGATTTTCATGCCAGTTCCCGTTTCAAATTCAAAACATAATAAAACGCAAGCTATTTTTTTTAAAACTACATTTTCATTTAATATGTGTATTATAATCCTATTTAATCCTATATATGTACATATGTATATGACGTGTTTTTTTTATATACTTTCCAGGTTATAAAACAGTATTTATTTAATAAGAGAAACTCTCATCTTATATCATTTGTCCTCAAATATTGGCAAATACGTTTTTGGATTTCAATATCGATTTAAATATAGAATCCAAAATAAAGTGCTTATATTAGTTGCAATATTAATGGATTTCTGTATATTTTAGAAGGTTAGGTTTTCTAGTGTAGATGTTCTTAATCCCTTTCCTAAGTTCAAACCTGTAGCTCATCTATTAAAAAGTATACACCCAATTCTGTTTTTATACGGTAGATTGGTTCTTAAAAAGTCGCTAAGGTTGTACTTAATGCTAATAAAAATTTTAATAATTGTTTGTTCTAATCGTTATTTCGCTGAGTGTATACTTATGTTTTGACGGAGCCATTTAGGTTGATTCGTCCTTGTCGTCACAGCAAATGGACTCCACTCAGAACGCTATCCTGTAGATGACGACCCATTTAGCATACTACATATGTATGTATATACATACACGTACATACATACATACATGCTTACAAGTATGTACAGATGATACAATGAGCGTTGTCAACGCGCCATAATAAGGAAGCCACATGAAATCTCGTCTTGATACTTTAACTAGAGAAGAGCACAGAGGTACAAGCATTTATTGTTGCTGCACCGTTCTCTCGCGTCCGCCTTCGTCGTCGCCAGTTACGATACTTGGCATGCCACTTCCAATTGAATTAATTGAAATTCTTCAGTGGACTAAACATACAGTATAAGTATATTATCCACATATGCATGTCGCTTATTATAGACCACATATACATACCTACCTATGTACATCAATACATGGTATATATATGTATGTAGAGTATGCAGGTTCGCCGTTTTGGGCTGACCCTCAAATATTGGGAGCCCGTCGAATCTTTGGACTGTCCGATGTGACGAAATAATTATGCGTGAAGTGTGGAAGTGATGGGCTGGAAATTTTAACAATTTGTGCAACTATTTATGCCGGTTGCATGCACTATGTTAGTGGACGAGGGGGTGGCGGAGGGGGAGGGGGAGAGCGAACTGCTAGTCGGGACCAGCCTAATCTTCGAGTACAATACGCGTGCCTGCCTTAGCGCTGGCAGATGTGCTGCCCATGTGAGAGGAGGAGAGTAACGGCGATTTAAGATTGAAAAATTGTAACAAGCGAGAGTGAGATAAAATAATCTCATATTTATGTATTTATGTGTGTGTGTGTGTGTGTGTGTGTGTGTAGGAAAGGGGCTGTTGCTATTATTTCGACTGATTTTGTACATGCATGTACACTAAATGGAACCTATGTGTGTGTGTGTGTGTGTTCTGTTGTGGATGCGGGACATTTGTGGGACTTAGTTAATAATCAACTGTAACTGTGATGTGTGTGTACATACATACATACATACATATTTATGTATGCGTGTGTGTCACTCTTTTTGTTGCTGAATTGATGTGTGCAGCACACATCTATCCATGAGGGCGGCATGTCCCACACACCCAACACATACATACATGCATACATACATACTTGCATACATACATACACAGAGCGCGCTACTCGGTAATGAATTGATGGTTATTTTCAAAAATCCAATGACTGCCCGCGCGATCATTGCACAAATCAGTTGAAGAATCGCACTCGAGCGACGATGTTCTCGGAGTTCTCAGCGCGCGATCCACGGCCCGGCGACGATCCAATAAAATAAAATCAAATCAAATACTACACAACTGTGCTTAATCTGCTCAAATTCAAATAAATAAGTATTCATATACATATATATGTACAGGCATACATACAAACATTTATAAATATAGTAAAATAAACGCCAGAGACAGAGGCAGAGCCACGAGCGACTGAGCGAGGTTAAGACCCTTCCAAAGGCGCGATAATCTTAATCGGCAGTGCCGACTTGAAGCTGAGCGCAGCAGCCCACGCCCGCTCGCGGGTGGGTCGTGGTTCTCAAGCTCGATCTCAAAATTGAAAAGCTTAAAACTAGAAAACGATAGTGCTATAGCATACGTGAACCTAATGCCGATCTGAGCTGAACATTGCAGGAATAATCATCACTTGAGTGAGTTGTAATTGTAAGATCATTCCCTCATTGTTCCGGTATACTTGTACATTTATACATTCTGTATTCATACATTATTCATTCTGTTAGCTTTTCAAATTGAATGAATTTTCAACATGTCAAAGATACATACATGTGTCATTCGCTCCTATAATTTAATTAAGTAATTTAAGTAAAAATCGGCATGTTGACTGAGTGTGAATAATTGACACTCGTTGTGTTTAAGGTCAGGAGAGCAACACGGGCAGGAAACGCTGTCATATATCACAATATACTATATTTATATTCCGATAGGTCGACGATGACTTCCGATTCTGAATTTGTTTGTGTTTCATTTAATTATTAAACAAGCCAACTACTTGTAGATGCTTACAAGAAATATCTGTCCATGTTGGCTCTTACAATTTGTTGCATATCTTTGAACAAATGCAAGCACTTGATGAGAATACTTCTCATGCCTCATAGCTCATCCTGCTGCTGCTCCTCCTCCTCCGTCTCGCATAATTCAGGCAGGGAAAGGCGACATCAACATCAACAGCAACAGCAGCAGCAACAACAATAAACGCAGAAGCAACATCAGCAGCAACGGCAACGGCAACGGCAACGATGTCTACATTGTGTGTAGTTTTATTCGTTTAAATTCAATTGACTTTGAATGCTCCACAATGAAGGCAAACAAATACACACACACACACACACACGCACATACAAACAAAAACACACACAGACAAAAAGACACACACAATTGAGAGCGGCGCATACGGGCAACGGAAAACGAATGAGGGTCAATTAAGCCAATTTAAATTTAATAAACTTATGTATTATGTGCAAGTAATAAGAGGAGAGGTTACTAGCCAAGCAATATGGCATATGCCACATCCAACTTGTAATGATACAGACACACGCACACACACACACACACACGCACTCACCACACAAACAAGCAATCGGACCAAAAATATGTACAATATTTTCGAAAAGATTTATAGAGAGACTGGCATGGCTGTACATAAGGTTAAGTACACATGTACATATGTGTATTTATAACTCAAAATATCTAAATGATAAAGTGCATAGTTCATATACACGTATATACATACATATGTACACATGTATGTGCATATATCAGTTGGAGGCAGCTGCCGCTTCAACCTGTCAATCGTGAAAGCCGGCGCCTGGGGCCAATGTGTGAAAGTGAAACGACAAGGGAGCCTCAGTCGGAGCCATCGGAGCACAACAATATCCTGTGGCAACAGTATTAAATATGTATAAATTTTATTGTCGCTGTTCATTTTTCAGAGCTCTCGCAAATGTAACAACTTCCTGGAAGCAATCGAAATCCGAAAGATACTCGTAAGTAAGCCTGAAATAAAAATCAATAGGAATCCGGGCAGCTGAGCAAGTCACTTTCCTAAGTACTAGTGCCGCAGGAGCTAGGTCTGTGCCAGCAATACCTCCTGCTGCCCAAGTGCTTATCAAAGTGAGGAGTCTCCACCACCAGCAGCCGGAAAAGGAAAAGTGCTCTTGCGATTTGTATATCAATTATAATTTGTTTTTATTTATTATTTTCCCTATTAGTTATATAAAAACTAATCCTTTGACAAATTATGCTAATCTTTGAATTTTTGCTTACAGTTTAACTTATTTCTTGGCAGAAATTTGTCTAAAATACTCGTATTTATGTACGTACTGTATTCTGTAGCCCCGGAAGTAGTAATCCTTGCCAAACAGCGTGGACGCACCAACACACAAAGGTATGTAGGTGCTATATGACTTTTGGGAAAGGATACTAAGGCTTCGGTAACCGAAGACTTGCGGCATTCGTTCGACTTGTTTCAATTGTTCTATAAATGCATAATATTCGTAAATACTTTATTTTAGTTTTTCTAGATCTAGATCCTTTCTCAATAACACAAAAACTGTTTCTGCAACAACATAGAAGCGTACATTTTTATTAAATTATTATTTATATACAATAATCTAAACGTTATCGTTGCGATCTCACTTAGGCATACACAAATAATTTGCAGGAAAACATTTACGCTATACGGAGACAAATATCATTTGAGTCCTTGCTGCCTCGATGACGAGCTAACTTCTACATTCTAAATAAGTAGTATGTACACATTGATTCTTAGAACTAGCATAGGTCTAGTTAAATATACTATATGTATGTATATACTATGTATGTATGTATAATTTCTTAACATTGGTTGTTTATTTGTGTAAACACTGAAGCCCTGGCCCGGGCCAGTGACGTCGATGATAGATGTTGAGTAAACAAAATCGAAATGAAAATCAATAGGTAATACTTTTTCAGAGGATATGACATGATATTCTCACAAATGCGACTCCTGCAGAACTCTGCTAGTAGGTCTGGAAGAATAGTACGCGTCCTGTTTAGATTAAATGGATATTATGGCAAAAATTAGTGAAATTCTCAGTTGGTAGTGACACAACATCAACCACGATTCGGTATTAGCTCCTTAGAAAGGTTCGATATTAGCTGGGTAAAGGTAAGGGTAAGGGTTAGGCTGTTTTTATACTTGTATGTATGTGTGGTTCAAAGCTGGATGCGGATAGCGAGGATTGATGAGGAATGCATGACGATATGTTAAATTGACATCGTTTGATATTAATTGCTGGATTGGGGGGCATAACAAGACTCGATATGTTCTCAGTAGTTGTGCGTGATTTACCGCGATAATGTTTTGCGTTCCTTCTGTACGATATTAGGGGCTTAATTACAACAAATTAGATTCGAGTTATTTACAAAACGAGTGCAATTGCAATTACACTTTTGGCCTTGATACAAAAAATTAATACATACGATAATTACTACTTAGTACACGAGTACATACACAAAAGTTCTTACAAGTAAAAGAAGTCTTTCCTCAAACCATGCGAATAAATATGTATATAGTATGTAGTAGTATGTATATCTAGTGTTTAGGATATTATTCGATACGACACGATACAATATACGTTCATGTATTAATACACATCTTTGTACACTCATTGTCAGACATACATATGCATTTAAGTATATCCATATGCACGCTGGGGACTTATCTCAGCATACTCATATTATATGCGGATGCGTTTATATACAACTTTCCTGAATGCGATTCGAAGTGGTGACGACCTCCGGTCGAAAACGGTACTCGCTTAGCGATGACGTCACCGATGGATTATTCGGGCTGAGCAAACTGACCTCCATGGGCTGCGGTGTTAGATGATATGAAGATGAGGGCGTTGATGTACTTACACTATAGGTCATCGAACCGAGCGGCGGGCTACAGGTTGTGATGCCTTTCTTATTAAGAGTCGCATAGCTCTGTAGAGAGAAAGAGGGAGAAGCGGAGAGTAGGGGAGTAGTAGTCAATAGTCAATAGTCAAAATGCGTTATATGGCCCCCAAAATGTCAGTGTAAGCCCTTTTCAGTACATACTCTTGCTTGATTGAATAAATTAAATAATTGTGTATTATACAAGTATAAGCAATGACTTTGGTGAGATGCTTAGATTTTACCCAGTCCCAGGACACACCATCAATAAATATACATACTATATCTAAATATATATGCGTAGATACAGGTAAGTGTGTTTTCGTGAACTTACAATTTGTTTGCTTGGGCGGAAAGTGTAATGGAGAACTTCGTTCCCAGAGTTGCTCATCAGGCCAATGCTAGGCAGGCCCTCCGGCACAGCCAGGTTCATGGAGCCCATGGAACTCATGCATTGCGCTGAATTGGAGCTCACACCCGCCCCTACATTGTCTCCATTGGATTTTCCATGCTCCATGTCATGGCTGGCGAGATATTCGCGCTGCATGAGACGCGTCGATGGACTGGAAAAGAGCGGAGACGCCACTAGCGACTTCAGCGGACGTTTTTCTACAATCAGAGATGTTCGGATGTGATTTCTAAAGGGCTTCTGATGCAGCATTAGTTTTTCATTCTTACCGTACTGGTTTGGTATGACATCGGGATCTGTGTCATCCACCTCAGCCTGATCGCCGAGCAGCTGTGGACTGTGTCGACTGCGAGCCGTCGAACGAAGTGTGTCGCTGCTCACGGCGAGGCCAATGGGCGAGGTTCTCGTGCCGCCATCGATGCCCGCCTCCCCCAAGTTGCCGCAGTCGACAGCATTTCTATTATCACAATTTATGGGAAGCAGACTGTGGTGGGGCTGGTGATTATTCTGATCGTGGTGGCTACTCGGGTGCAGGGGGTCCAGCTGGCAGTCAGCTGGTATTGAGAGCTGCGTGTGCTTGACGGCCTTAAGATTATTATCGTTGCGTCTGGAGAATGCAGTAATTGACATGCTCAGAATAACAATAATGGAAAATTGAATAGCCATTAAATATGCTCACCTATTTGAAAACCTTCTGTAAATGGCTGCGAGTATAATGCATGATATGGCGAAGAGCAGTCCACAAAACAGAGTCAGTCCGGCCAGAAACGGCGATAGTGGCATCGACAGACCCGTAGAAGCACCTTATGACAGAAATTAAATCTGGATATGAACTATAATTGCAAATTAAAATATGCCTGTCTTACCTGTAAACTTGGCCACACCCTTGAAGTTGATATCGTCTATAATGATGGGCTCGGAGCGACCCTTGGCATTGACAGCAAATATGATCATCCGGTAAGTGGCCGCTTGGTCCAGGTTTTCAATGACAAAGCTGACAGGTGTGTGCTGAAGGATATAAGAAAGATAATGCAGGATTTATAGTTTTAAACGATCTTAACTATATCCAATACTAATAGCGATCTCTTTTCGAATCGTGCCGCTTCTCAATTGGCTGAAATATACTAGTGCTCTAACTTCATTGTAACTTCAGGATTCATTGAGATATTATTGAAAACTAAAAAATACGTTCGTTTGGTTACGATATCGTGATAAACAAAAAATGTCTGCATGTTTTTACGGACAAATTTGTCTCTTCCTTAGTATGAATATAAGATGGTAACGAAATGAAAAATGAAAATGATATATGATATAAAGAGTTTGCCGATTTATGATGTGACTTCAGGATATTTTCATATAACTACAAGTATTTAAGTGATTTCTGCACTGATAAGCTCTAGTGCAGTTATATTAAAAAACTGATGACTGACTTATTTGAAAAGAACTTATTTAACAGAGCTTTTCATTACAAATCATGTAAAAAAAAATTAACGCGAAAAGCTGTCGCGGAATGACTTACCGAAACCGTTAGATTTCTGGCCAAGCGAAGATTATTTAACTCGACCAGCTCCAGCATAAAGCTCTGGGGTAGGCCACCATCGAAACCCTCAATGCACTCGACTTGCAGCGAGTCCACTGATTGATTGGTCACTGTACAGTTTTGAAGCGGAAACGGCCGACCTGCGAATGCATTAATGGGTAGTGATTGTTACAAGTATTTGAGAAATATTAGTATCCCCTATCACCCTACCACTGTCAGGGCTGGCAATGCTTACCTGCAGCCACAATTTGAAAGACACAAGGACTCTTTTGCAGCCCAATCGAATTCTTGCCCCAACACGATATGGTGCCATAGTCTAGGTCCGTGCTCGGTGTATAATTGAGCCGCGACATTCCCGTCTGCAATGAAAGCAACCGTAAGTAGTTGGCAAAAGCACAACTAATTGCATTTGAGCACTCACTTCAGTTGAGTGTAATCGGGCGGGCAGCTCGGTTTGCTCGCCAGATGAGTTGAATGTCCAATGGAAGGAGTCGGCCGGCGGGGAGGCGTCCACTTCACATTTCAATGCGAGTGTCTCGTGCTTCAATGCGCCCAGGAGCTCTTCGTGTTCGGTTGCACAGATGGGAGCATCTGCCATGCGTGGCCGGGAATTATTGATAAATGCATAATTGAAGTATATACATACACGTACATATAGTATTTATTGGAATAATCAGTGCATCATTAGGTTGGCTTAAATAAAATCTCAAATTTTCTTCTTTAAAATAGCGATGAATTAATTTTACATTTGGCCGCCCATTTACCTCTTTTTCGTCGCTGCCATTGCGCGTTTGCAATATCATTTACTATAAGTGCCAAGCTGGCAATGCATTCATTGCTCCATAATCTTGGTCATTAACGTGGGCATGGGCATGGGCATGGTTTTAGTTTCGGTTGCGGGTGTGGGTGCGAAGGCGCGTGCGGAGATGGGCTTTGGTCCTGGCGACCATCCATGCCCGAAAACTTAACGTGCATGCGGCTTTTGTTTTTGGACTCGAGCCAAAGTAGCAATGAACTCTTAGCTAACTGACTGACTAACTAACGTAAATGCATTAAGAGCCATTCAAACTCAAGCATTACATTTGAAATTACGTATAAAGCGTGTCGCCCAGCCCGTACCCGTTTAATGCCAGCCTCTCTGGTGACGATGGTTGACAATATGTGTCTGAGTGTTTGTGTATGTGTGAGTGTGTGAGTGTGTGTGTGTCTGTGCGTCTGTGTACTTACAACGTATGCGCAATGTGACCGGATTGCTGGGACCTCTGCCCTCTGAGTTAACTGCCTGGCAGGTGTAGTCGCCGGCCGAGGCACGAGAGACGCTTTGCAGGACCAACGATTGATCCGATAGAATAACACCAGCTGAAATGTTATGCTGCAACTCCTTGCCCTGCACAGAACGGAATTCATAAGTTTCGGAATAGAATAGAATAGAATAGAATGTGAATTGTAAATACGAATTAGGTATATGCATAGTACTCGTATCTGTAGGAAAGGTGTCAGCTCTCGTAATTTATTATTCACTCACATTGTGATACCAGGACATCTTGTAGGGCTTTGGATTCGATTGGACGACACATTCAAAGTACGCATCGTCGCCCTCTTTGATATCGTCGGGATTCAAGGACGAGCCCATTTTCAGCACTGTGGTGGGTTGGTCTGAAAGGCACAAAGAAATTCAAGTTCATGCAATAAACTCGACATTATTTTGTTGTGGTTTTTTCTTTGGTATGCAAGCGCGAAAATTAGTGGCTTTTATGCCACTGCCTTTCACTTTCACTTTCGCTTTTACTTTCCCCCACTTACAGTGGACAATGAGGCGCCATTTGTCCTCGATGGCGCTGCCCTCGATGAATTGATTCTCGGCCCGACATGTTAAATATTTTCCATCGTCCTCGCGACTGGGCGTAAACGTCAGTATACTTAGAGATTGATTATCGGGTTCATTAAACTAAAAAGAAGCGCAAACAAAGCCCATTAGGAAATGAATAATGAAAGCGAAGGCAGCGACAATTATAAGCGCAGTCCTGGCCCGAATTGTGCGGCGCATCCCTTGACAACGTTCACGTCTCACTTAATACCACCTCACCAATGCCTGGTAAGTTGTGGCAATAACGTCGTAACATTTATTTGCATTTAATTAACGCACAGCCCAAACTTCGCTTTAATACCGCTGCTCTTTACTTATTCACAGTCCGGGGATTTGTCTTACATTCTTCGTCAGTTTCTTTAGCTGCTTATTGCCCTTCCACCAAGTAATCAGCGCCGGGGGCTTCGAGCCCGAGCTTTTGCATTCGACATCGTAGGAGCGGTCCGCGGACACGAAGCGATCCTTTGTGAGGATGTGCACTGCAATCGGTTTCACTGGAAAGCACATTAGCATTAGCATAAGCAATCGAATGATTACTAAATCGGCTCCAACGGAGTCACTGGTCATCTACTCACAGTTGACATCAAGTATAACCACTTTATTATTCGGCGGTGTCAAATTTGTGTTGCTGGCCACACAAACAAGTCGCGCGTTCAAGTGCTGTCGACCGATGTTTGGATAGGATAAATGGTTGACGGTCTTGCCATCGGCACGTTGATCAAACGATTCATCAATCACAGTGTTGTCCAAGTACCAGGTGACATTTGGACGTGGGCGACCTGAGAAACATGACAATAGAATCACAAGAACCGATAACCCATGCACACATTTACAAAATGTTTCTATGAATCTATCGAATTTCTAGCTCAAGCCCTCTGCAAACTCCCGTACTACTCATTAATGCTTACACTTTCAATGTCTTTTCATACCCTGTACCTGTAGGGAAAAAATTGTATATTAGGTCTGTGCAAAGTTTCAAACTTTTCAAACAGAAGGAAGCATAAAGTATATACATATATTCTTGATCAGCATGACAAGAGAAATCGATCTGGACATGTCTGGCTGTCCGTCTATCTGGTTGACGCTTCTAGTCCCTAGACTACACGAGTTTATTTTATTTTTTTTGTTTTTCTTCCCCTCTCTTCGCTACAGAAGTCCGCCAATACTGTCCACATGTTTAAACCTTTATAAGCCAAACTTTGCACACTTAATTCATAAATAAATATCTACTTTCTATTCATCTAAATCGGTCAATTCTAAGAAAAGTTATTAGCGAAAAAAGTCACTGCAGTACTACGCCCACAAACTGCAGTATCAAGTTCGCTCTTCTTCTTATTTTTGCTTCTGCTAGGGGCAGATATACATACAAGTATGTAAGTCAGTGTCGGAAGTTTGCCTGGGTACAGGGTATTTCACTGTCGGGCTTGCTCGACTCTAGCGTTCTCTCACTTTTTCTTTTTTTTCTTGACTTATTATTGGAGTTTGGAAACAGCATGAGGGTTTTAGAAGACTGTCCATTTCACTTACCGCCTGAAACTTCGCAGGCGAGCACAATGTCATTGCCTTCATTGAATGATTCCACATTGCTTGCCTTATCGTGCCGATTGGGTCCATAAATAATGGGTCGATCGGGTGGCACTTTAAAAATTGTTGAGATTGCATTTTATTGCAGCTGCAGCATATAGTACTATTATCACTTATATTACCAATAACTGTGAGATTGATCTTGAGGTTTCGTGTGGGCGAGTTGCGAAAGTCGACCCGACATCGATAGACGCCCTCGTCCTCAATGCGAATATTGTCTATTTTGAGTTGTGCAGGATGGGAAGTGCTGCTGAAATGGGCACGTGTTCCAAACGCCAATGGCGATGACCAAAGACGGGCCTGGCCAAATTGACGTCCACGCACATCGAAGCTGTAAGAGAAGGTTATGGTATTGGTGGAGAAAAGGTGTTGGAGGATTTTCAGTTTTCAGTTGTCTCACTTGTAGATGGGCTCGCCATCGCCTTCGCGAAACCAAAGCACCATGTATACTGCATCGTCCCGCTCCAGGGGCGTGATGTCGCATGGCAGCATCGCCTGTCTGCCCAGGACACCTTGCACCGATGTTAACGGCACTGGTCGGTCCAACTCATGTATTAGCTCGTCCGGCTCCAGATATGAGCTCCGGACCAGGCAGCAACTGGCCAGGAGTAGACAAATGCCAAAACACCATGAGGGCGATTCAAATGAAGTCGTTTTTACGTTCAGCCCCCGCCCCTTCCCTTGATTGATATGTTGTCGCTGGCGTTCTGGCTGTTGCCTCTGGCAAATAAGCCCGAATGTGGCGACGGCAATGGCAGTGTTCGTCCTTCTCATCGTCCTCGTCATTGTCGTCTCTGAATGCATCATCTAGCTTGCTCTGCGCTTTAATGGAACTTGTCGCTTGTGAGGCCGTTCTGCCTACTCATACTTATTGACTTTTTGGAACAACGCTTGCAACACGCTCTCATTGTGTCAGGTCCTGAGCCCAGCCTCACATTCAACGGCTGGCATTTACACGACCAAATAGCAAGTGAAGATGTGCGGCTGTAAAATGTGATGGGCACTTAATTAGCACATCGAAAAGGTACGTTTATGACTCTTATTTTAATCGTCCAAATATGTATGTATTTCAACTGATCTAACTTTTTTGGGACGTTTCATTTTTGTAATGTTATATTATTAAACACAGTTTTCATCCTTATTTCTGAAAATATCAATCTCTTCCTCCTACAGAATGTATCGTTTCTTAACGCAAATAATAACACATCAAATAAGTGCTTAAAGTCGGAAAATATTATTTAATATTTATATTAAATTAATATATTTGTTCTTCAGATATTTCAGTATTATTAGGTAGTATTAAATATTTCATTCAGAAATGGTGTCGGGCCCTGGCATAATTAGCAACAACAACGCCAACAACGAGCAACAATGTAGGTTCGTTCCTAAGTATATGACTCGATTCGAATCACGACGCCCCTACCGTCATCGCATAGAACATGATTTCAAAATTTCTAGCAGTTTAAGAATTCGGTAAGAGTGGCCTCCTATCTAAATAATCTCAAGCTGTCGTGTAAAGGCCAAATCTGCGGGTCGATTCCGTAGCATAATAAATACATAAAAAATAATAATAAAAAAAGTCATAGCAGAATGTAGTAGGTATTTTAAACTAAAAGAGTTTAGAATGGCAATCTATATGTGCCAATATAAAATAATGTTTATATTGTATTCGATTTGAAATCTGTGGAATATTTTTCCACAGCCTGTATCCAAAAGTGGTGTTAGGTAAAAGGATATTCCAGTTCAGTGAGTACGGATTAAAAAAATAAAGATGGAAATATATAGTTTAGTAGTATATATTCTTAATGAGTACGATAAGATGATTTGTGATATATCTAGGTGCGTGTAACCGTTTGTCCGTTTATTGCTCATTCCGTTTAGAATCTCGGAATGAGCAATAAGCAAGACCTTTTTTACTTTTTACTCTCGTTATTGTTGAAATCTGATTACCTAAGTAGGATAATTACATCCCCTTAGTGATTATCTGTCGCCATGTCAAGGTTCAACGTGTCATCATCAATATCTCCTCTCTTGTATCAATAGATGTACAAGTATGTACTTAGGTGTTATATATAATTGGTTCATTCATTTGCAATTAAGTTAATTTAAGAAATATGTACATTTTAATTGATTGAAATTTAAATTAAAAATTGTTTAGCTAGCACTGGGAACGGGGTTTTGAGAGTTTTGAGCATTTCATAGAAAATATGTATTGAGCAGAACTTTTTCTCAAGTGGCTAGTCATTCAACACTTTTGGCAACAGGCAGCCCTCCGCGTCGCATTTAATACCATTCATTTTATATGTATACAATTTCTACCTTTATTTTTGCTCATAACAGTTAACTGATTAAAAACAATGCAACTATGACTAAGCCTTAAACGAAAAAAGAGGTAGTACGAGAATTGCTGCGATTTGCGAACAATAATTAGCCAATGGGGTTTCGTTTTTTGTTTTGTTCTTCGGTCTGGTCATTTCAAAAGCAAATATGCCGCCCCTTTGCCACATGCATTATGTATTCATATTCAGAAATTCCAGAAAAAGCCACAAAAGAGGTGTTGTATAGAATTTGTTCTTTTTGTTTTCCAATTTCGTTGATGAATGAGCTCATGGCCAAGATGGCATTCATGACGCTATTACGGTCACTCGCGCCGTGCTGGTGAAATTGCTATACACGAGTAGTAGATGCTCAAAAAGCATTTGTTCAATCTTAACTGTCAACAAAATCTGCTAAAAAATGTGTAGTCATTTATTTGGCGCATTGGCCCGCATTGCCAAAAGCGTAGACGGAGCTCTCAACATTCACAGCGGGCTAACTACATTGTTCGGGTTATGCTTATGGTAGTTATGGTAATTTTATGGGACAGATTATAAGCTAAGCACTGGCTAAGCAATTATACAGCTATTCTAAACTGGATAGCGTTAAAGGGCACTCCCAAATAGATGGGCCAGTATGTACTCGTATGTGTCCCACATATGGCCAAGATCGATTGATAACAAAAGCTTTATGTGTGGCTGAGCTGCCAACCAATCAGCCAACCAATTTTCATTCTTCTGCTTAACATCTCGAATATCAGCTCAAAGTTATGGGCATAATGCCCCTTTATGGACATTTAATATTATAACTTAATTAATTATTACGATATACAACCAAAACGACTGCGCGTGAATGTTCGCTTGTCTCTACATTTGTTTTCATATTTCCGTCAACCACTCAGTCTATTCGTCAGTTAGGCAGTTAGTCAGTTAGCCAGTTTGGCAGTCGATTTGTCCGGCATACCGTTTGTTTGCTTTCAATATGCCAAAGTGGCCAATGGGCGGTCTTGAGGCTATAACCATATAGCTACCAAAGCATAAACAACAATGGGCTGGTTAGTTCTGCTATTCAGACTACATACAATATTTTGTACATTTTATATTTGTATGGAAGGGTGTACATGTGTTTGTGTGTGTGTGTGTGTGTGTGTGTGTGTGTGTACACTGTCTGGACCGAGTCCTAACCGGTTGCCTTTTATTCAAATCATCCATCAATGAACTTGAATTTATACTCATTTAAAATTCATTAGTTTTTATCTTTTTCCATAGCTATGAAAACAATGGGCATGTTGATTTATTAATTTTTATTTTATTATTTTATGCATTACATATTTTACATGGAAACAATGTCAATAGAAGAGCCAGAGCCACAATGTGCGTTTAACGAGCTCTTTTCTGTAACACAACTGTGTCGCACCTTGCCATAGACAGGTAAATATTTATGCTTATTTACGACAAATGGGGGCACACAATGGCCAGCCAGAACAGCGTGGTGGGCCTGTAAAAATTTGTTCTTTCATTTTGTGCGTTTGTTTATCGGTCAACGCATATGTAGAATAAAGTGAACATTTTATTTCACGAACCTCGCCTTCGACACTTTGAAGCTGCTAAGCTTTTTCTAATGAATGCAATTAAATGGTTTCCCGTCATAAAACTAATTTTAAGGCTTTGTTCTCATCACGGCCAGGCGCGATTTTTCTGTGTATGTTAGCAGATCACAAGAAGTGAGCATTTCGCAAGGTGCTAACAACAACTAAACACATCCCCACACACCCCCAGCTCGGTTCCCATCTCAGTGGAACCATCTGATATGGCCAGTTTATGGTCAACAGCAGCCGCTGCTGCTCCCAACGGCTTCGATTTGCTCAAATCGCCCATTTTCTCTAAGAATAATCACAACAATAACAAGAACAGGAACCTTCTCGCATCGCACAAATATACAAAATATGACAATAACAACAACGACAACAACAACGAAAAAAAATCAAATAAAATTTAATAAAACCTGTTTCAGGCTTTATGTTATGTGTAGTTTTTAAAAGTATACGCGACACCGAAAATGCTAAAAGATGTTTGAGCTTTGCCGTTCGAGAGCTGCTGGTTCGCTTGAAAAACAAAACCAAAAAAAATACAAAAAAAATGCTTGGGGTCTTTGGTGTTGCTAATTAAGATTACAGACATCGATACTTTTCGGAATGTAGCGGCATGGGCGACGTGCTCCGTGAACATGAACATGCATATGTACATACATATGCATGCATACATACATATAAGTATGTATGTATGTATGTATAGTATGTGTGTGCACATATGTATGCCTATATGTATGAGCTGTTCAGCAGCCAAATCGATTAACGCCACTTTATGCTTTTTTATAGTTAGTTACAAAAGTCCTACATCAACGTCAATTCTGTTTTTTTTTTTTTTTTTTGAATAAATATATTTTTATTTTGTTGCTGTTGTTGTTGCCGTTGATTTTGATGGTAACTTATTAATACTGCGGTTTAATTTGCGTTTATGCAGATATGAGCATAAATTTAATGCGAAATAAGCAACCTGATAACTCACCTACTAATGTATGTATACGAAATGGATTTCATTCAATATTCCATGTTGTTTTTTTATTGTTATTATGATGCTGTTTCTTTTTATTCAGCTGTAGCTGAACAGCTCTTTCGGTTTAATGGATCAGCCAATCGTGCGGTTTAGCAACTGTTTCTAGTTAGTTTCTTAGATTTGTCTGCGACACGCCGTCTAGCTGAGATGAAATCAATGATAAACGCATGAATAAAAACACTACTTAACGAGCACACGCGACGTGGTCAAGTTGGCCTTTGCTGAACGACAGCAGCACCACCACCACCACCACCAGCAGCAGCACCACCACCACCACCAATAACAACAACAGCAATAGCAACAAGCAGAAAAACCAGAAGTAGGTGTAGGAGGGAGGGGATTCGTCGTCGTCGTCGTCGACGTCGACGTGAACGATACGAGTACCTAATTGGATAAAATTTACTGACACACTTAAAGGACACCGCACATTTTTCACATTGCAGCGCATACGAGTTGATTTCTACTTCTTTTTCTTCATTTTTTTTTCACACTACCAGGCACAATAGATTTGGGATTGTGAGTCGTTGTTGCTGTTGCTGTTGCTATTGGTGTGGCTGTAGCTGTTGCCGCAAGTGTAATCAAGTGCCACTAAAGATCTCTCGAATCTCTCTCGTTTTGACAACTATTACCATAACAAATCAGCTCGCTTGGCTGTGACAGGCCAATTGAAGCGCACAACACAAAAAAAATATTTACACGGCAGGCAGACAGGCAGACAGGATGGCAGGCATGCGGGCAGGGAAGCGGAAGTACGGAAGGGGAGCTGGGTTAGTTCGCTCAGTGGGACAATGTTGGAGCTACTATCAAAGCTCTGCTTAGATAGCTGTTAGTCAACCAACTAGGCAGTGGCGCGGTGGCGGTGGTGGTGCTGGTGGTGGTGCTGGTGACGGTGGCGAGACGAGTACGCGGCAACGACCCAACCGCGCAGAAGACAGAGAGAGTTGGCCGAGGGGGGGTGGAGAGCGAGGAAGCTAATGGTGAAGGCAATCCCCGTCGCGAAGCTCAAAGGGAGAGCCTGCCTGAAAGGCTGACTGTCGTCCGTGCTTGCGTTTATCCTTGGCGTTTTTGTGTGAGCTGCCAGTATTCTTCCTTTTTATGTTCAAGTCGTAAATTCCAATTATCGACAAAGTCGAGGCACACGGCACAAACAAGAGAGTCCGTCGTTCCCGCTGCCACCTCAAACGTTGCCGACTTCGTGGCTTTTCGCGGCACGGCCAAAACCGAGAGTTCAAATTCAGTTGCTGCTATTTTAGTCACTGTTACGTTTTCATTAATATATTTAAATTTCGGTAATCCTCGTCTCGTATGAGAGTGGGTGTTGATGTTCGTGTCAGTGCTTCTCTGTGTGCGTGTGTGTGTGTGTGTTAATGCAATTACTAAGTTAGAGTTAACTGTTGGCGTCGATGCCACGATCCCATAGGTACGGAATGGGCCAACACTAGCAAGCAGACAAGCTTTGTGGTCAGCACTGGGACTGCGAATGAGACTTTTGTTTGGTTTTCATTTTAGGCGGCAATTTGTTGAGTGGTGTGTTATTGTTTTCATTGAAATCAATTTAATTACAAACTGCACTTTTCCAGCACATATGCTATTTATTCTTTGGAAGTAGATATGCACATACATACTCGTACATAGCTATGTACATATATTGCTTGTATTTATCATCATTCATCATTACATACTTTCTATTGCTTTCACAAAATTCCTCGTGCACAAAATTCACGAGCACCTTTTACGAGACACGGCACTTGCTTGTTTGTATGTGTGCGTGCGTGTGAGTGCGCCTTTTAAATTGTTACCCTCGAGCATTCCGCATCGAACGGATTGGGCCACATTTGAACGTATCCGCGATTCTTGACTTATTCCGACACCAACGTCCGCACTGTTAAAGCATCGCATATCTACTAACACGAAGTGTATTCTGGATACGCAAATTCCTCTCTTGCATCGCATAGATTTTTCGAAATTCGAAAAAGAGCACACACCGGTCCGAAGAGCAGCCCTCGGCCAGAAACTTGGTAAATGTTACCACGGCGCCATATATCGTAAATTTCACTGTACGATGTCGTTGTAACAGTGCCCAAGAAAAGATATTTACGATATTTCTGCTGTTAACGACACTGGTTTTTCTCTTTCATAAGAAATGCATTTCGAATATTTACACATTATAATACTTTTGCTGTATGAATTGAAGATTAAATATGTGGAAAATGGTAGCCAATTTTAATTTTCAATTAAGCTTATTCAATTACTTTCAAGAGCCAGTAGTTGCCTTTGAATGACATCCATTTGTAACAGCTTACCAAGCTGGATTTTAATTATGTACGCAAACCAATTTAGTAATGTAGTTTTAAAGTATTGAATAGTTGCAAAGATATTTAAACGGTTGTGGATTAAGCAAATATATTTGATGGGTGTGGAAAAAACAAGACTCAAGTCCGCTTTCTTTGGGAATAAAAAAATTAAACGTATCAACTTGTATTGTTTATAATTTTCGATTTCTGGGTCTATATTTCTAAAGCATATAGCTCCTTAATTATAGGTTACGGGCAGGGAAAGTAAATGCTTATATTTTCAACTGTATATTCGTATTTCCCTAAGTTTTATTTAAAAACATACAAAATTAATCTATATTATAAGCTTCAACTTCTTTATGGGTTTCTCAATTGTTGCCTGTATACATAATTGTATATACCAATATATATTCCCGAATAAAGCGTTACCAATTGGACTGATTGGATATTTTGTTCGTCTTTTTTCCATTTTACAAATGATTACTATCGACAGAGAGTCGGGATATTTTCATAACCCATTATCCATCGAATTCTATTTTAAAATTTCACAAAACTGCGTCTACTTCAGAACCTGTGAATAGTTGCCGACTAATAAATGGTTATTATTTTCGATTATATCGATGGATATGGGGTGTGGATTTACACATTCTTTTCAAATATCAGAGACGCCATTTAATAACAGATATGATTTAGTTAAAAAATGAAAAGAAACTCTTGTTTTTAATAAAAAAGTACAAATAATGTCTTACATTTTGAAAGTTGCAATCATTATTTGAATTCAAATTGCAAAAACTTCGTCTATTCATAACTCTTCATATAATTTGAGTATTGATTCTAGTTTTTCCTTATTTAAAGATTACTCGTTTCTCTTCCCTGTGATTTGAAATTAATAATAGTACGCTAGTCATCCTACTAACGTAAAAGTAACCTAATACTTTAACGCTAGGATAGAGATTACAAATAAAATAAATAAAATAAAGTGCAACAAAGTGGCAAGTTGCCTACTCCTAAATTGGCTTACAGGTAAGGCCTTATTGCTTTGTCAGGCCCAGTTAGCGCTTTTGCAGTCATCGATTTTTTTCTGGCGTGGCTTTAGTTTATGACCACGAACACAATACTATAATAATAATAATGGAGTTGGCTCTTGTTGTGTTTTTTGCTTCCCTCCAGTGAATTACGCGCCGCACAGATTTATATGAAGAACACGCAGGAAGTTGTAAAGAAATGTACGCAATTACACTGATAGACTTTGCCCAGCTTTATGGCCACCCATGCCCGAAAATATCGACCGACTGGCTGCTTGGACCGCATTAAATTGATATAACATATACAAATTAATGCAAACAAATGCGAGTGCGGCTGCCAATGACTGAGTGCGTGAGTGCGGGAGTTCGGGAGTTCGGGAGTGCTTCGCATCTTGAATGCGTTTTCTTTGTTTGACGCTGTGTTGTTCTTGCTGTTGTTGTTGCAGTTGCCTTAAGTGCGGCATGGCTGTTTTTACAGAACGCGCCAGTTCTTGTCAATAATTACGACTTTCTGATGTGCGATGGAATGCTAAACAGATCAAAAGCACAGACCAGCCGCCTATCTGACTGAACTCAGCCTCCTCGTCTCCTGGCCACCCTCCCTGGTTACAATTCCCTGTGACAGGCGTGGAGGTGAGGTGTGAGAATTCTCAAGTGAGCTTGGCCGGCAATTCCAGTGCACTCGTGGGCCGCCGTCTACGCTTTTATTTTGGACTTATCACTGGGGATTTCGGGGATATATATTTTTGGTCGTGGCATTGCGGGGCGAGCTCATAAAATAGGTGTGGTCATATCGTCAATAAATATCCCGCCGGCTGGCGGACTGTCTGACTGGATGGCTGTTCAATAAAAAGAAGAGCAACGAGCAAATTAAGAAGAAAAATACAAATGTTTAGAATTGAAAGAAGTTGTTATGCGCTCCAGCAATGTAAAAATAGCATGAGTTGAATGCGTGTAAACAAAATTGCCAGGCAGGTCGGGGTCGGGGGCAAAGTAGCTAACAGAAACAGATATCTATATGTATACTATATATGTATGTATAACGTACATATGTACATATGTACGTAGGAATGACCGAGGAAACATGAAACTTGCAGTCGTGGCTGCTCCCTCAGCTTTCAAACTCCCACTACACTCATAGACTGAGCAGTGCGTAGGCAGGAGAGGTTGAGGCTTCTTGGAATTATGGGTCCATTGTTTACATTCCTCTGCAAACGAATACAGCATTTGTCACGCATTAGTCAGGGCTATCAATCGTTAGAAATCGGCAGCATCAGCAGCATCGGCAGCATTGGTTCTTTGAGAAAATTGGCGCTGCTGTTTCCACAGTCCAACCGATTAAAAAGCCATTTCAAGTTGCGTTACATGTGTTTCCTTCAAGCCTAACATTTATTATTATTCATCTAATCTACTGATGTGGGGAGTGGCTACGAGTATTCGCTGGACAGTTGGTCGATTGGACACTTGGTCAGTTGATTGGCTTGTTGAGCGTTTGAAAAATTTGCATACGACATGTGGGCATTTTGTTTATTGTTTAGCACAGACATAACGAATTGCTTTTCAAAATACGCCAGCCGCGATATTTTACGAGTATAGTATCGTATGTGGCAAATTAATAGGAACTGCCAAATTAGTCGCAGCGTCGACTACACGTTCATGTTGTTGATGTCGGTTGTTGATGACTTAATGATGACTTCTTAATAAAAACGGAAGAGAGAAACAAATTTATTAAATTTACAATGGGATTCTGCTTAAGATATGCGCGATTATTTGCCCATAAAAATTTGCATATGAATGTCACAAGTGAAATGCTTAAAATTGTCGCTAACAAATTTGTGACATTTGTGTGACACGCCATTAACATATTTATATTTATTGGAATTATTATGATAAACAATGATTGGGCATGTTTGGGGCGACTGTGACTGCGCCCGGTTAGAGACACTATCTCTATCGATTTATAGCTGCACACACACATGCCACTGATCCGAATCACGCGTCTAATACCTCCACCTATGCTCGTAGTATCTAACATTTCAATTTGCACTTTTGGCAGGCATTAACTGGACGGATGTATTACGTTCGAGCTGACCACGCCCTAAATGCCAAAATGTGCCGAAAACATGCAAAGATCACACAGGCAGACCGACAGACAGACACACACACGCACATTCCTAGCCCAACCCTTTGACATATGTATGTTTTTTCTTTAATTTTTTCCAGTTTGCGGTGTCTGCTGTTAAGTTGAATTTGGCCCTAGAATATAATCAGAATTCGTAGGCACGCATTATTGAATATAAAAGCAAAAAAAAAGAAAAGGAAATATATATGAGGGAATGGGTATGAGTATCTATTGCCGTCTGTAAGTCTGTGTCGAGATAAGATACTTTATTGACATTGCGTGTCTAAACACTTTACCGCTCCGCTAGTCGCCGTTTTTTTTTTTTTTTTTGATTGTGCGCGCTTTAAGCTTATTTGCATACTCATATTTCTCCATTCTATGCGTGGTGCGTGTGTATGTGTGTGTGTATGTGTGTGTGTATGTGTGTGTGTGTGTGGACACAGCCATCGATACTGCCTGTATCTCTATCTGACTGACTGTATCTATCGGATAGATTTGGTACACTTTTAATTTATTTAGTTTTATGACCAATTTATATGGATTTGATTAAACTTTTTCGCTGTTCCGTTGAGCCCGAATTCATTTCTTGATTGAGTTCACCTTCTACACGACTGTAAATCACATCGGCCGGCCTGCCTGCCTGCCTGCCTACCTACCTAAATATATATGTGCATATGTATGGATACATACTCGTGCATACTTGTAAATTAATGCATACGAGTATAGTGTGTGTCTGTCGCATGTGATGTGACCGCCAAGTGGTTGTTGCCTTGTGACGCCCCAAATCATTACATTCACAAAACGTGACTTTTTTGCCATATTTTGAATTCTAATTCCACTCATTAGACGGCAAGCAGTTCTAAACATAACTTCAAAAAGGTGCAGACTGCACTTGTGACACGTTTCGTAATCTCTTGGCTCAGTGCACCCCCACCTCCAGCTCTTGCCACTGCACGGTTCTGTCGCAAAATTAGCGTCGACCAGGTTGGCAAAGCCTTTTTCTCATTTTCCTTAAGCAGGTGGCAAACAACAAGACGCAGCTGAAATGCAATGCTAAGAGCCTCACTAAGCGTAATGGGTGGCAGGGAGACCCTAGAAGATACACCGGAGACAACTACTCAAAGACATTTCTCACTGCATTTGGTGTGTGGCGCCCGCTCTTAAGGGCAAGCTATTTCCGCAACGGAAAGCAACGCATGCAGGCTTTTGTGGCAGCAGGCGGCTCAGTCTAATTAGAATAAGCAGGCCAGCTAGCTTACTACATAGTACATACTATATACATAAGTACACGGTGGCTTTTGGTGGCTGCTAACTATGCTTGCTCACATAATGCGCTATAGCTATGATTCCATGAATCGGCTATTCTTCTTCCCTTCTTTGGTTTGACTTTTCAAACAGATATTTTGTATATCCTTGTCTTTTCGTTTTCCATTACCGCTGAGATCTTGCATAAAGCTTCATGGATTTGTCTAGATAGTTCTTATGCTGTTGGCGACTCGAACTCTTAAAGCTTCTGAGATCCTTGAATTGAATATGGAATATATTTTTACAGTCGAACAAGACATGTTTGCAAAGCAGTCCTAAATACTGACCCATTCAAATTGCCGGCCCGCTAATGGTGAGACCAGAGTCTACATCAGAGTCCGAGATTAGGATTTCGCTGCACTTGCGAGCGTGTGCTCCATAATTGGCTATTTCTGTGTGCAGTTGCCGCACATCATCCTCAATCTTAATTAACAAATATACCAGGAATAAAAAAATGTAAGCACGCAGCTGAATCAGACAAAAGTACGCGAAGATGCGACATAAAATGCAATTTACGACTTGTCATAAAGGGAGACCCGCCATATAGTAAATCATTTTTTATGTAGCTAACCAAGCGACCAACGAAAATGCCGAGAGAAGCTGCTGGCAGGGCATAAGCATGGCAAATAATGCACAGGCTACGGAGCCAAAGCCGATGTAACCAAAGCATCTCCAAGCTGCAGGCTGCGACTCATCGAGTGGCGATGGGCGAGCGGTTGGGGCCACTAAAAACGCAAATAAGCTACGGTTAGGCCGAACATAAAATCCTTTAGCACCTTTAAAATGGCGCGGCGAGGGCCATATACCAACCTGCTAAACAGCGAAATTTACACAATCAACAAATAACATAAAATTGTTAGCAAGCGAGCTGCAGAAGCAGGAGGAGCCGAAAAAAATTAGACATAAAGCTGAAAGTCGCATGACAAATTCCTCCAGAGCGAGACGCCAAGATGTCGGATGAGGGGGCGACAGAAAACAAATGATGGACGAAATTACATCTTGTGGGACCCTTTGGCATGGCTGGCTGACTGCCTCGCCGCTGCCTGCGTAACGGAAAAAACGAAAAACATTTTAAGTCCTCAAATTCCAACATGTGGAGCAATAATAATAATTTTATTGTTTTAACAAAGGTAACAAACAGAAAAGTTATTTCAGCCACAGCTGAGCGGCTTTTAAAAACAAATCGTAAGGTGAGCACACAGCGCGCTCTTCTGGATATTGCTGGATTGTGTTGTGGAACGGTGAGCGGGTCGAAGGGGGGAGGGGGACGGGGCTTATGCTCGACTCGACGCCGCACGACGCCTCACTCTGCCGCAACAGTTAAGGCAGGCAACAAGGATAAGGGCCAGGCAAGCGGAAAGATACATACAAAGAGGGTTTCACTTGCGACGATGCGATGCTGGAAAATATACACTCATGTGTATGCATATATATAGTACACACACACACACACACACCCACACACACACAGACATAACTTAAACACGAAACAAATAAAAATGGGAAATAAAGCAGAATAAGATCTGTAGCGAAATATTTTTATTACCTTTTTGGCAAGCGCCAAGGTACGTGCACATACAAGGGTATGTGTGTGTGCATGTGCGTGTAGGTGTGTAGGTGTGTGAGGCGCCTATATGTATGTTGCGATATAAAAATAAATAGACGAGTAAACCACCATAATTTACGCGGCCATAATTTGTCATTAAAATCTTGTGTAATAATTTAATGTTGAAATGCAAATTTGTAATATACGAGTATGTATGTATGTTTTTTTTTTTCTATAAATTCCGCTCTTGCGCAAAATCTGGTCGTTGCATCAGCTGAGGATATGTGGGATACAGGCAATTTGAGGCTCCATAAATCGAGGGGCAGAGCCACTTATGTACATATTTTGCCCTGCCTGCTGCAATTGACTGCAATCTGTAAGTTAATTCCACAAACAGACTATATATAATACATACGTACTACTTATACTATGTACATATACATAAATGTAATTTCATTATTTTGGCCGAACATAAATTGCTTCACATTTCATTTTATGTCATTATTACGATTATTGTGTTTGTCTACAGCAGTTCCAAAATATGATATTTAAGCAACTTCACACTTGATATATTGTACATGCGAGTACGCAAGCAAGACTGGGTCAGGGACGGTGACTGTGCCGGGGGAGGGGACGAGAACGGTGACTGACGGGTGCAAAAACAACAAGAAGAACTGCGATACGAACTCGTGCCCCACTGCCAGTTGCCCCTAATCTTTATGGCGCTTCAACTAAATCGTAATCAACAACATCATAACCGAAAAGGCAAATACTTCGTGTCATTTGAGCGCACACATCATAAAGCAGCAATTAAGACAATGTTTAAATCGTAAGCGTCAAAAATGCCATAGAACAAAACTTTGTACAATAAAAAAGAAAAGCAGCCATAAAAGCGACACACATGGCGTTACATACACATGGACAGACATGCAGACAAGCAGACATTTGGACAGACACGGTCGGTGGCATGCTAACACGCTGCTAATTGTGTGTGTCAAAATTCTTCGCCAGCGTAAATATTCCAGTACGATAAGAACAAGTGCGTATACACGTACTGAGCACGCTAGATACTCGTACATGTTGTGGGGAGTTGGGGAGTTGTTGGGAGCTCCAATAACTCGTTCTATTTTTACGTAAGCCAAAATTCGCGGATCAATTTCAAAGAAAAAAGTGAAAAGAAGCAGGACCACAATTAACCGTGGTTGGAATTATAAAAAAGAAATGCTGAGGCTTTAAATGTATCACAGAAAAGGACAAATAACAACAAACAAATTTTGCTTAAAATTTAATCCCCTAATGTCTGTGAGCCAAATTTATATTCATACTTTGCGCGTCTCTGCCATCAATTACCCAAAGAATTAGTTTAAGATACTTACACACCTGAACAGAATAATAGGTGTGAGAACATTTTTTTTTTTCAAAAACGCTTGCTTCTCATATGTATTTAAATTTTTGACCAAAAAGTGATAGTTTTGAGAATAAACATACTTCAGCTACAAAACAAATAATAAACCGCTTCACCAACTATTAAAAATAATAATAATAATGCCTAAAGACGAACATTTTTAAGTTATACATAAAAGTAATTAAAGGTCGGCGTAAAATATTATGAAACCCTCATTAGTTAATGGATTGTGTTTTGGTTTGCAATGAGTCCTGAATTGCATTGTGTCCTAAATTACTGGTTTTTGACGGTGCTTTGACAGCTTTTGACGGTCGTTAATTAATTATTTGAGCTGCAGAATAAAAACAGCTCCTTGCTAGTTTACTGAATGTAGAAACGGATGTTGCAATTTTTGTTGCTAAAGGAAACAAATGAAAATAGTCTTGTCTGTTGGTATGTCGGTTTATCTCTCTGTATTGAAGAGCTTTATGCTCAGGCAGAAAACAGTGCAAGTATATGTTTTTTGTTTTTTTTTTTATAGTGAATATGCACACCAATGCTTAGCAATCTTTAATGTGTTGCATCCACAGAAAGTTTTAACAATAAATGAATTTCTTTTTGCTATACAAGTACTTCAGTTCTGTGCGATTTCTGAAAGCGGATACGAGTATGATATGTATGTAGTGTGGCATTTGCATACCATAAGGAATTTTAGCAAGCTGTAGCATGTAAACATGAATTTTGTTTATGTCTGGACCACTGTACAATAGAAACCGCAAATCGAACAAATCGCAGCACACATCGGACATGTGAGGAACACAGGCTGTAGCTGTAACACATAAAAGAAGCGGAAATGACTCTTAGCAGCACCAGAAGGCCGGACAGTCCAACTATTCAGCGAACTAATGCCGACCTAAGGAAAATATAATTGCGTGTGTGTGTGTGTGATAGTGACTGTGCGTGTGCGTGTGTATGTAAAGTGCGTTTCTGGGCAATGTTACGAGACATTTGCATGCAACCGTCCGTCATCTGGTTTGAGTTTTGTAGGAGCGTGCGGCCTATAATACCACCACCACCACCCCCCAACAACCGCTCGGGCACACTTCTCCAACCGTCCACCCTATCAGAGCCCATATACCCAACGAAGTACCGAAGCAGCGCCGATTGTGCTGAGTCTGAGTGTTAGCCGGAGCTGTTCCCGCTTCTTCGTTTCCGTCTCCGTCTGCGTTATCGTCATAGTCTTGGTTTCTGGTGCTGCATACGTGCCCAACAAAATATTGATTTAAATGAGTTTTGGTTTCGGTTTTCATTTCCTATCGAAAATTCTAACAATCAGCAAATTGTGCTGCTCAATGGACTTCTTTTTCCTCAAGCACTTTTAGTACCTAACATTCGTTAGATATTTTCCAAGCAAAATGCATGATAAGCAAAATATTGCACATTGATGATGAGCTCTCCGGCTGCTCTGGTCATGGCCTCAGATGTGGCAGTTTCGGGGTAATAAATGTATATATGTATGTATGTGTACAAATACATATGTGAGTCCGCAGACTCGGAAAGGAAGGATATATGGATGTATAATTTATGCTGCCTTCAAGAACAAACCAAGGCCATAGTAGGTTTAGCAGATGCTGTCAATTTGCTTTTTATTGATGCTGTAACTAATTATGAAAAACACAATAATGCTCTTACCTCTTAATTCCCAAAATATGTTTATTGCATGTTCTTGAATCCCAACAGGCCACATTGAATCTTTGGCAAACTATGGCAATCAGCTTTTGGCTAAACTATCTGCCACAAAGCGACAACAAAAACCCAACAATATGGGCGAGTGTAAATAGCCAGTAAAAACCTTTAAACTTTTTTGGGGGGCTATGCATTTAATATTACTTGGAAAAGTCATTTGAAGTCGCACACTGAGCAAAACCGCTCAACTGTGGGCGAGACAGTCGAGCACGACGGAGCGAAACTTTTGCTTCGGTTTCATTCACCTAGTGGCATAGAAAAAATATTTGAATATAATTCTAATTTGCATATTATTTGGCTACTTTCGTGTAGTGCAGCTCACAAAAAAAAGCAAGGAAAGAACTCGGACTCTGCCTAACAACTTAAAGTGGAGTTTACGTTCACGCCTAACAGGCTCTCAGGCGCATTAGGCATGCTCTTAAGGTAATACGAGTAGAGCAGTGGAAAAAAAAATACATACTATACATACATACATACGCACGTACTAGTAGGTATGGGTGTGTGTTTGTGTGCGTCAAGCCGCGGCAATCTGCGAGATTGCTACAGTGGCAACAAAGCTCTTAAAGTAATTAGTGGCATAAATTAAATCTCCCAAATAACAATGGGCAATTGTTTCAATGACCCTTGTGCCACTTTTAATTGTTCCAATGCTGTGAAAGTTTCGGACGTAGTCCCGGCCGAGAAGCTAGAAAGCCAGACCTACTACTAGAGAAGTATTAGAGAGTGAGGGAGAGAGAGAGAGAGAGAGAGAGAGAGAGAGAGAGAGAAAGCTGGGCATAGTAACGAGTTAAACAAAAACGAAAAGGGCTCGCTGCCTTTTTTGTCGACGCAACTAAGCGGCCAAATGGCGTTGCAACAAAAGCGCCCGCAGGACATAAATAACTTTTTATATATTTCATATGTTTTTATAGAAGGTCAGCACGAAAAAGTTGGCACTTTTTAAATAATAGTATAAAATAGGGCGCATTCCTTAAAAGACGCTTCTTTTATGTGTAAAATTGCTGCTGGTTGAACGCTGCTAATTAAATTGCAAGACATCCTAATGCGAAACTATGTAGTACGAGTATGTCGAAAGCGGCACTTTAAAAGCAATTCAAACATTGATTTTCAATTGATTTTGGCTTTTGTCGCCTTTCGTCATAAAAATACTCATCGAAAATTACACGCCAAAATAAAACAAGCTGTTGACTTGCCAAATAGCCGTGAAATATTCCCAAAGGGCGTAGGTGAGCAGGTAACGGCAATGGCTTCGTTTGTCGAGAATTCGCTGAGACAACAAATGTTGTTGTCCACCCAGACACCCCATTTTTGTGTTGTCTGTCTGTCGTCGTCGTCCCTGGTCCGCGTCTACTGCTGCCTTGTGACAATAACAAGCTAAAAGAAGGGTGTGTGCAAAGGATGCGAGGTGGGCAGGAAGAATCCGTGAGCCGTACAGCCAGCGAAGAGCCGGCAGCAACACCAGCATCAGGATATCGTAAAGCGACACACAATCACACATAAAATTTTACAACACGAGGATGTTTTTTATTGCAATGCCCCGGCCCGGCCCAATCGAGAACTTAAGTAGCCAATTACTGGAAAGTTCGAATTCTTTACTACACACATACATTTATACTACATATGTATATATATGCATGCGTACATACATATATAAGTACATATGTATAAGCAGCGACGCCTCAATCTCAATGGTGTCGACGGCAATGGCGGCGGGTATGCTGCCGTGGCTCTTGGCAGCAAGTAAACAACAAAACATTTTTCTATTTAATTAAAATGAATTTACCTTTGCCTGCTGGCCACACATTCAAACATACACATACGATGCCTGATTTATGGACGCGTACCAATAAATTCTGATGGAGTCGGTGCCTGCGCTGGAACCATTTAAATCACGCACCGCGGTTTTAATTAAAGTGAATTTATTTTGAACTTATCTGCCACACAGATATTTGCTCAGTTCTTTGCAGGTAGTATTTATGGGTGGGCGCTTCAATTATGCTCAAGTTCTGCCTCCCATTAGCGCTATAACAATAAGTATTTATGTTCTTAGTATAGCCCTTCACAAACACATCTATTTTTGGCATCAAACCAACAACAATTACAACCAAGGCTGGACATTAGCCATTCGTTAATTGTTACCCCGTCCCTGCGGCAAAATGGCATTCCCGCTAGCATCCTGTCATAATTACGGCCTACACAGTGCGCCTAGAACAACGACCAATTCAAGTGCTGCTTGGCGTTCACGTTCTTAAGGCTTCGACTTCGGCTTTGGCTGCATGTGGCCACTAGGCTGTTATTATGAATCTGAAGCTGACTACAGCAGATCGGGTTTCGCTATTAACAAATAATTAATCATACGGCCATTGTGTAATCATACTGCCGCCACACTCTGATGCATTTCATACACACACATACATACATTCGTATGTATATACATACATACATACATGTATAGGAATACATAAAAAATGTAAATGCACATCTCCTGAAATCTGGGTGAAAATGAATAGTTGAGGCAAGCAAATTAATCATGTTGTTAGACTGCAATGGGCGGCTTTTAGCAGACTTTATAAAACCAATTTCATGCATACATACATACATACTTGTACGTGAAACCCCGCTATTTGTACAAGTGAATGTGCTTCTCGAGGGCCCACTCAAAGCTCGATATAACCGTAGGCGGCAACTAAGAATACCAGGAACACTATACACACATGAACGCAAATCGTTGGCTATAAATCTCCCATTTACCTTTAAACTCGAAATACTCGTACTTACGACCACCGTTACTGACTGCCGCTCTTTCTCTTACAGTTTCAGAGCCAAATCCACTAACAAATAAAGGAATAAATTGCCCATAAAAAGGATTTTGCCAATGCCGGCTGCAACTACAAATGCTTGTGTTTCGTATTTACCGCTGGGAATGATATTGTGACTTTACTGTTAGTTGTGGGTTCACTTACTTGTATGTACTTAGTTTAGCAGCATCTGCACAAATTTAGCAGGCCTTTTTTTATTATTGCTTTTACAAGCCCTTTTAAAAACTAAACTGATGCACTTGATTCTATGGAAAAATGTATGTATAGACATTTGTATTTTGAATTAATTTTATTCTTAGGCACTCAATATTGGCGGTAAAAAGTTTGATTTACGCCGTTTCGATAAAACTCCACAGCTTATCGAAAATCAGCCCCGAAAAATAAGAAGTCGGTATCGAAATAGAGTCACTACAACTGCAGCGACAGTGACTTTCAAACGTTTCTTAATCCACTTTAAAAATCAATTCAAAATTTCGATAATTTTAAAATGAAGTTTGTTCTACAGTTGATTTCAATGCAGCATATTTGCATTGAGTGAATAGATAAAATTTGAACGAAATATATCATCATAAATAAAGTCTTCTGAAGAAATGGTATTAAAAATACCGCGCTTGTGTCTGGCCAAATATAGTCACAAGCTTGTGACTATCGCACATCTCGAATAGGTACATAGCTCGCAACTATACATCGGCTCTAACGCGTTTTGTTTTTTCCTGCATTAATTACTAATTGCTCAATAATTTTGTTGTGATTATGTGTACACATAAATGGCCAAATATTTCTAATACATTACCCGCATCGCCTTAATTCATTAATCGACAAAAAAAAAAACAATTGCACATTGTCTTTTCGGGAAACTCTTCGTTCTACGGCAGAAATCGAATGTGTAGACAAGAACAAGTTGCAGCGCATTTGTGTGCTAGTGGTAGTGAGTAGTGTCGGTGTGTACGTGCGTATCGGTGTGCACTGTGGTCTTGATGTCTACGCTTTTTCCCAGACGAAGACGTAAGCATACAGGCAGGTGAATTATTGGTGCAATACGCTGCTTTGGCGCGGCTGGGTGTTGGCAACAAAGTCAAAGCTAAAGAGACAGCCACGACAATAGCAACGAGAACACGAAACAAATGTTGCGTTTTCTAAGTCGGCGCAAGGGCCGAAACACCAACAACTATGCGGAGAGCAGTAGCAACGCAAGGGGCGGTGGTGGTGGAGGAGGAGGCGGTGGTGCGGGCGGCGTCATTGCCAGTAGCAGTGCCTCACAGATCAAGCCACAGCGGATTGTTAACAAGAATAAAATCGACTGCCGTGTGATACTATTGGACAACACTGACCTTTCCATCGAATTATCGGTAAATATAGAATTACATTTAGCTGAAATGAAACAACAACAATCGGGCAAAGGGATTGGTATCAGATTGGTTTGCTTTGGCTTGTTCAAGGTGGAGCGCTCAATGGGTTGAGCTCAAATAAGTTTTGTGATTCTAAATATGTGTATAGTACATGTGTGCGAAATACGCTGATTTTCACATAATTTACCTCGCTAAAACAAACGTGATTAGTTCAGGGTCAACTGTATAGTTTGACATTAATTCGTATGCTTTGTTTGCTTCTTTTGCAGAAAAAAGCACTGGGTAGCTTCCTCTACGAGCAAGTCTTTTACGCTTTGGATATCATTGAAAAAGATTACTTTGGTTTGCAATTTATGGACGCGAATCATGTCAAACACTGGCTGGACCCCACCAAGCCCATTAAGAAGCAAGTGAAAAGTGAGAAAATTAAGCATTTGTACATCAAAAACAAACGCACATTAATATAACTACTTTTACAGTTGGACCACCGTATACATTCCGTTTAAAGGTCAAATTTTATTCTTCCGAGCCTAATACACTGCGCGAGGAACTGACGCGCTACCTATTCTTCTTGCAACTGAAAACTGACTTGGTCGAGGGGCGTCTTGACTGTCCCGATGACAAGTCTGCCGAACTTTGCGCGCTGGCTCTGCAGTGTAAGTTTGTTAAATGATTGCTTGAGCTTCTCATCACTAATGAGTTATAAATTGTAGCTGAGCTGGGCGACTATGATGATCAAGCTCATTCTGCTGCGACTGTCTCCGAGTTTCGATTTGTTCCTGAACAAACGGAAGAGCTTGAAATTGCCATATTGGAAGAGTACAAGCAATGTCGTGGACTCACGCCGGCTCAAGCCGAAACAGCGTTCCTTAACAAGGCCAAATGGCTGGACATGTATGGCGTAGACATGCACACAGTACTGGGAAAAGATGGCTGCGAATACCACTTAGGTTTGACGCCCACTGGAATTCTGGTGTTCGAGCGTGATCAGAAAATTGGTCTGTTCTTCTGGCCCAAGATCAGCAAGTTGGATTTTAAGAAGAAAAAGCTTACGTTGATTGTAATCGAAGACGATGACGAAGGACGTGAACAAGAGCATACTTTCGTGTTTCGCTTATACAACGAGAAGGCCTGTAAGCATTTGTGGAAGTGTGCCGTCGAGCATCACACATTCTTCCGTCTGCGCGCACCTGTTAAAGGCCCTTCCGCCCGTCAGAACTTCTTCCGTATGGGCTCACGATTCCGCTATTCCGGCCGTACCGAGTTTCAAACAACACAACAGAGTCGGGCTCGGCGCACCGTACAATTCGAACGTCGCCCGTCGCAGCGATTTGCCAGTCGTCAGTCGCATTTACTGCGGGAACGCCAGAAGGAGTCAGCGGCTGCAGCTGTGGCCACGGTTAATGCACGTGCTGCCGCTGCTGCGGCTGCCCAGCAAGCGCCCAATACTTCCATCCAAACTCAGAGCATTGCCAACGAGAACAACAATGAAACGTTCGACTCACTCATTTCCACGGATAATTTTAACACCGTGACACCATCACCCTCTGTTCTAACTGTCATTCAAAACTCGGCCATAATTGAACCAGACGCAGCATGCAGTGCTTCCATAAGCTCGTCTACACATGCGGCAGCGACTTGCAGCACATCCCTAGGCCGCAACTCGATCAAGTCTAACTTTAGCAACGACGATCCGGCATATAGCAAGATTGGATCCATTGGCAAAGCGGCTGGTCTAACTGTTAAGTGAGTACTTAATGGGTATTTAAAGCGTGTCAGACTCAAGTGTCACTATCATTTGCAGATTGGAACCCGAGTACACACCACCGTACTCTCCGAATTCAACGAAGAACTTCGATGAGACCAATCCATTTAGAAATGCGTCTGCTTCGCATCATGGCTCTTTTGGCAAAGCTTCCATAAGTTCGGGACAATACAGGTATGTTGGTTACTTCCTAATATATTGATTTGGAATATGCAAATTTCGATGTTTAGTCTTAATTTTAAATTACGTTGCTGTCCTTACCTACCCAATTTTCTTTAAGTCTTTGCATATTCTGAACAATGCTTTACAATTGCGACTGTTGTTTTGCTTTTTGCGTATTAAACCACTTGTGATTCTGTTAACTAATATATGCCATGCCACTCTCACAGTCCTTAAAAATTGTATACTCGTGTTTTACTGTATTGTATTTCTAATTGTGCAGTGTTAAAAGCGGCCTATCGGATAAAGATAGAGAGCTAGATTCATTACTTAAGTCCATTGTTAAAGATCCATCCCCATCAGTGCTTGCAAACGAAGCCGTTAACGATGCTAACAGTATCAGGTAGCGTAAATAACTTATGTGCTAGTTTGTGCGTCAAAATTATAAACTAAACTATGTATTTATTATGAACATTTCATAGGGTGACCATTAACAAGACTTTCGATATGGACCACAATACTGAAACACTGAAACGCCTTTCCAATGCAAAAGAAAAACCTAACAACCAGGTGAAGCTGGCTAATGTTGGCTCTACGTCGCTGCCACCTGGTAACATAAAATGCAATATTTTAAAGGGTAAGTCATTAAAATCCACCCAACCATGAATCAACCCAAATAATTCACTATCACGCAGCACGCGTCGAAGAGGAATTGGGCGCTAGTGGCAATGCCAAGTTGACCAATCAAATGTTTGTACCGGCAGCTCATACCACCAACAGCAATCCAACGAGCATGCACAACAACAATAACAACAACACACACAGCGATGGGCCCGATTCGTTGAATGCCACATACATTTCAGTGGTAAGTTTGAGTAAAATTGTTAATAGACATCAACAAATCCAAACACGACGCACATGTTTCATGCATTTTTGTACGTTTTCGTTTTCTTATTTGTTTGTGTGCACTTCATGTTTTATGTGTTGTGTTGTTTGCTTTGTTTCGTAAACGCTAAACACGAAAAATGCGGTACTAGGGCGGCGATAAACTAACCCTGAGCATAACGGAACAAAAGCCGGCAACTACCACCAGCAGCAGCGGCAGCAACAACTCTAATGGCAGCTCAAGCATTTATAATCCAACATCGTCCAGTGGCAGCAGTAACTCGCCATTCAGCAATG
Organism: Scaptodrosophila lebanonensis; assembly: GCF_003285725.1. Lineage (NCBI taxonomy): Eukaryota > Metazoa > Arthropoda > Insecta > Diptera > Drosophilidae > Scaptodrosophila > Scaptodrosophila lebanonensis. Next base: position 17,229,829 of record NW_022060538.1, read on the forward strand.
CCACATTTGTTACCGGCTTCACAACGCCATTGTCGTCAACGCCGCCGCCGCCCCTGAACATGCTGAACAACACAAATGCAAATTCTGCAACCGCAGTAACAAATGTAACAACAATCATTACACCGTGCAGCACAGCAGACAGCACCACGGTAACTGCCAACAGTAATGCAACAGAATCGGCCGCAAGCAGCGGAGGGGTAGCGTGCGCTGCGACTCCACTGCTGTCTAATGCCTCGGCCGCCGAAATACTCATCAATGAAATATTTATTAACAATATCATAAACAATAATGCGACGGCCAACAAGGTCATTGGCGGCAGCAACAACATCAGCTCTGCGGAGGCAACAAAATCCAGCGCGCCGCATACGCCAAGTGCTGGCACTTTGCTGTTCTCTACGCTAAACGAGCAGGAGCGACTGGAGGCTCAGAAGGCTAATCACAGCGAAACGGATGGTGGCAGCTTTGTGGCGCAGAGCGAAAAGGTTTGCACAAATACGGGGCTGGTTTGAAACAACACAGATCTTTTTTATATTAATTTCATTTCAATCTTGCCTTCCTAACATTTGTCTTCATTTGAAAATGCATGCACCTAACCCCAAATTTTCTCAGTATCTTGCCCAAATGAGATAGCGTTTAATCGACAATTGCTCTTTTCCACAGAAAAATAATACTAATCATGACAATAATCGCAAGCCGTCCAACAGCAATGATATGGTGTCGCCCTGGCTGGTCTCATCGGAAGTGGTTTCTGCGCCCAAGGGACGCGAGCCGACTATCATTCGCAAATCCGTTATTACAACACAGTTGTAATTATTGTTTAACCCTATTTTATTTTAATGTTTAAGCATAAATGTTCGTATTTATAAATCGTAGCTACAGGAGCGATCTAGACAATTGCAGACACATGTATTTGTATTTTATAAATTAACTTTAGATAACTTGCAAGCATTCCGAGCAGCAAAGTCGACAATGAAAGAGCAGGTCCAATCAAAACATAAACTGTCTATCAATGTGCCTTAAAAGATACATATAGTATACCAACCTATTAATGCTTAAATACAAAAACCAATTGTGCTAAAGCCGTGTACTTAATAGAGAAAGAGAATGAACAACAAAGTTAACAATACATATACTACTATATCCATTTTATAAATATATACACATAAGTGCATAGACTAGACTTGCATTATTAACAAACAAACCAACACGTGATGATTTTCTGCCTAATATACAACGCTATATTAGAGCTAAGAAATATAAAAAAGACAAAATTCAGTATTTCAATTAACGGACAAAAGAACAACGAAGTCTATAAAACGAATGCATATTAAACAAAAATTATGATATTTGCAAAAATATAAAATACCTACAATTGACTGAAAGTTTATGCAAATCATGTTGATTGTATAGCTAAATGAATTTCTATACATCAATTGTTAAATTTTAAGTGAAATAAACGTATTAATTTGTCCATCAATGTATACAAAACCAACGTCAACTTTATAATATTTAAACGTATAAATATACAATAAAATGCATTTATACAACAACATTGTGAAGATCGTGTCTCTAATTACCAATAGAACCATTATATGGTCATGCACTTGACTCCCTTCATTTCAAAAAATAAAATGTATTTTCCGAGACTCCCTCCAGCTGGGGATGAAGTTGTCTGGAAGTCAAAAAGCAGCTGCATGGCACATTCGTATGTGTTCGAAAACATTTACACACATACTTGGGTATGCACGTGTATGTGTGTGACCTCCCGATCTTCAAGCGCACGAGAAGCATCTGCAGACATGTGCGTGAATTTCCAAGATATTTTCGCCGAGGGTCATGCACTGCAATTAAAAGACAGCCGTCGCGGCGGTCCATGCGGCCGATTCCGCTTCCAAAACGGCGATGCGACGCTGCTGTGTACTTGTACGAGTATTAATTTTATTTTAGGAAACATTTGTTGATGCTCAAGCATGCATATGTGTGTTGTTGTTTTTACGCTATTTATAGTTTTTCCGACAGCGGACAACAAGAACAACAACATCGATGAGGGGGTAGTCATAGCAACGCGATGCGTCTGATTTTTCTTCTGATTCTGCGTCTGTTGTTGTTGTTGTTGTTGCTGGTGCTGATCCCATGCGATGAGCGAAATGTGTACTTTTTTGGAAGAGCTGAAGTCTCTAAAGATGCACACATATGGCAGCCACATTTTTGACGTGCGACTGCAGGCTCACCTCAGGTTTTGTACCTTCTCCCTCTCCCTCTCCCTACACCACCACTACCACTACCAGCTCCACCTCTCTATTAGGGGGCGTGCAAAATTTCGTAATTTCCTGTGCTGGTCTAATTATACCAATAATTTCGTTGTATGTGTAATGTTATTTGGATGCTATGTATTTATTTTTCAGACTGTATAATTTTGCATGCTTTTCCTTTCATCGTCATTTGCGACAGTTCCAATTCCTAATTCTCAATTATAAATATTAATTATATACATATATATGTATAGATGTATAATACAATTAAGTGCTTGCAGCCGATTGGTCGGTTGATCGATTGAACGATTGGTTAATTGACGGGTTGGCTGATTGGCAGGGCAGCAAGAGGTTTAACTTAAATTTTAAGAAGATTATTAAAATTAATCCGTATTAAGTTCTAATGCGCTTCAGGCGCCTCTGCGGCGGCGCCTACGGGTCGGAGTCAGACTATGACTATGTTTAGAAGCACTTGCGGTGCACAATGCCGGGGCCGGACTCATCGTACTCCTGCTTAGAGATCCACATCTGCTGGAAGGTGGACAGGGAGGCCAGGATGGAGCCACCGATCCAGACGGAGTATTTGCGCTCAGGTGGCGCAATGATCTTGATCTTGATGGTAGAGGGAGCCAGAGCGGTAATTTCCTTCTGCATGCGGTCAGCAATACCTGGATACATGGTGGTGCCGCCGGACATGACAATGTTGGCATACAAATCCTTACGGATATCCACATCGCACTTCATGATGGAGTTGTAGACGGTCTCGTGAATACCGCACGATTCCATACCCAAGAAAGAGGGCTGGAACAGGGATTCGGGACAACGGAAACGCTCGTTGCCAATAGTGATGACCTGGCCATCAGGCAACTCGTACGACTTTTCCAATGAGGTGGAGGCAGCAGCTGTGGCCATTTCCTGCTCAAAGTCCAGGGCAACATAGCAGAGCTTTTCCTTGATGTCGCGCACGATTTCACGCTCAGCGGTAGTAGTGAAGGAGTAACCACGCTCTGTGAGGATCTTCATCAGGTAGTCGGTCAAATCGCGGCCTGCTAAATCCAGACGGAGAATGGCATGGGGCAGAGCATAACCTTCATAGATTGGCACGGTATGGGAGACACCATCTCCAGAGTCCAATACAATACCAGTGGTACGACCGGATGCGTAGAGGGATAGCACTGCCTGAATAGCCACGTACATGGCGGGCGCGTTGAAGGTCTCAAACATGATCTGGGTCATCTTTTCACGATTGGCCTTGGGATTCAGGGGGGCTTCGGTCAGCAGAACTGGGTGCTCCTCGGGTGCGACACGCAATTCATTGTAGAAAGTGTGATGCCAGATCTTCTCCATATCATCCCAGTTGGTAATGATACCGTGCTCAATGGGATACTTCAGCGTGAGGATACCTCTCTTGGACTGCGCCTCATCGCCCACATACGAGTCCTTTTGACCCATGCCAACCATCACGCCCTGATGGCGAGGACGACCCACAATTGAGGGGAAGACAGCGCGGGGGGCGTCATCTCCAGCAAATCCGGCCTTGCACATGCCGGAGCCGTTGTCAACGACTAATGCAGCAACCTCATCATCACACATATTGGTGGCTGTTTGTTTTTAACTGTAATGGAGTGTGGAACACGGTTATTTTTGAACGGAAATTAAACAGAAAAGGTGTGGGATCCAAAAAATGCCGAGACTGTATTGAAATTTTGTGTTAATTTTGTATAATTTTGAGGTGATGACTGGAAATGCCTACTACACAAAGTGAATTAGGAATTTGCCATATATAGTATTTCACGTTCTCACAGGATTTTGCCACCAATGTTACATTAATTGAAAAATAAGCGGCATTTTAGCATCTCCAGTATATAAAATGTTCATATTTCCCGTATTTAAAATGATATTGAAAATTGTGCACTAACCGTTTGAGAGTCAAAGAAAAACTAGAAATCTAATAGCAACACTTTCGCTGTAGAACTGCGAGTGTCCGTTTGGACTGCAGTGCGCTAATATTTATACCATTTCCCAAAGGCAGATTTTCCAAACGTACACACACAGACACACACCATCACTACTCTCAGGCACATGCAACACGCCAGGCACACTCAAACAAACACATAATGCACCTTTACGAGAAGGGGAAATACTGATTCTGAATTTTTATAAAAATAATTTTTTCATACACAACTAATTTCGGAGAGCAGTCGAAAAAACGCAGAGCACGGTGTAAACAAAAATTGTTGAAGCACACACACACACACACACACATACACACGTATTATAGATCTGTGCTGTCTGTGCAGATCCTCCGTGGAGCAAAGCAAGAATTTTCTCCCGCTAACGTCGGTTGACGCGTTGTAGGCGGCCGTGCTCAGTTGTTGTTGGTTTCTGTTGTTTTTGTTGCTCTAGCGTTGTAGCTGTTTTGTCTAATTTTTAATGAACACTCGCACGTTGGGCCAATCCATACATGGCTTGGATGGAAATCTCTCAGCGACGAGCGCCAGCACAAAAAAAAAAGAATTTTGAAGCAAAACAAAACAAAATATACCCGAAATGTTAAGTACACGCAAATGCGCTCATATTTATGTACTATACGAATATAAATTAACGGGTGTGGGCGTTCCTCTGTTTATAAATGTGGGCACTACTTAAACTAGCCGAGTTGTTAATAGAGCAAACATTGTGCATTTATTGCTGGCATGCGCAAAAGTACATTGCAAGTGGTACATTTATTTGGCCTTAAGCAGAGCAATTAATATTTCCATCAATCATAGGTGGACCGTGCATAGGGCAGTCTCTAATTAAGCGCATAGATTTGAATAAAATTAAATTTTAATTAATCATTTGATTTGTGAATAACAACAAAACAAACACATAAGAAAACAATGTATTCAAATTTGTTGTTAGCTCATTTATTTTTATTGCCTTCTTGTTGAAATTGTTGTGAACATTGTGTGGAAATAGACAGCGCCAAAATCATTCTCTTTACGCGTTTGCTTGATATTTTTGATTATTTGCGCTCACTCAAGAATCTAGACTATGGAATTCTATTTTTATAAATTTCAATTCAAATGTTTAAATACATGTTGGGTGAGGAAACTCAGGTAAGACCATTTTGTTAGGGAATTTAAGAAAATGTAACATCTTTCGAAAATAGATAATTATCACAAAATATGGTTAAAGCCATTTAACCAATAAATATTTAATCTAACATCTTTGACAGTGATTTAGATTTCTAATAAATAGAGTTCAATGCAAATGCAAATATAATTATAATAATTAGGAAATTCATTTAAAAAAGTTGATACCTTTTCTGTTAAATCTAATGAAATAAAATCAATTCCCAAAAATCTAGTCTAAGATAGAAAAAATTGTATAGTTAATGTAAAAGTAAAAATATATATTTCTACATACTCCCACATTTCACATTTTCCTAGCTGTAGGGTATTGCGAAATATTGAATCATAATGCCAATTTCATTCAGTCAAGCACATCGCTTGTTTACCTATATAGTACTATAACTCGTGTATGTATAGTATTTAGGTAGGAGTGTGTATGTATTTGTGTTCTCTACGCGAAGCAAACTGATTGAATTGTGTTGGCCAGCAGCAACAAAAACATGCCAATTTGATGATACTGCAACAAATGTGTAAATCTAAAAATATTTATTATAAAAATTATGAATATATATATTGTATGTGTGTATGCATGTGTCTACCTCCGAGCGGTATACTTATGCCTGTACGTTATACACGTACCTACATATATACACACAATACATATGTACATTAGTTGTGTGCCGGACAGCGTCGAAAGCAAATGGATGACGGCCAAGCTGCTAGCGTAGTAGGCCAGCACCTTTTAAGGATGCGCCACAGGCAGAAGCGCTGAGCAGCGACGTGGCGTTTACGCTGGCGCGGACAGCAGCAACGACGCTTATTTGAATCTTGACAAGCAGCCGCAACGGCAACAGCAACAACAATCCCATGGCGCATTGCATTCCACGGCGTATTGCAATTTTGTATATTTTTAAATCGAATAATGTGCCAAAAAAATATTAAACATATATTTTTTGTGAAATGTTCCAATATGAGGGGTTTATTTTCGGTACGTCCGCGCCAGATAATTCGCATCATTTGCTTAACAACGCTAACACCAACTTGGCAAACACTGCGTATGCGTAATGTAGCTAGCAGGTGCGCAGGAGGCGGTGCAATCGGCGCAAAAGCGTGAACCGCGTGCGTCGTCTTATCACGCACCAATGGACGAGACACTCCAACAGGAAGATGCAGCTGGCCAGCAGTAGGAGGGCGATGGCAAAGGTGAAGGCGCCGTGAAACTGGGCCAACGTTAGCGCCTGGAAGGGGTCCTCGCGCACACGACCTATTTCATCGTGTATTATGCGGATCATGTCCAAGTCCCGAGCCCATTTTTGCACGTGGCCCGACTCGATGATGTGCCGTATAATCGGATTGATTTGGTGCAGCAGATGGAACTTTTTGGGCAGTAGCATTGTCACCAAGTACATATACAGATTCTCATTGCGATCGACTATTGATCAAAATAGAATTGGATTCGCTCATTAAATTATAGTTTTGGCTTTGGAAATATATACTAATGTTTTCTTTAAAATAAATTGACTTTGAGCCAAGTATAGTATATAAGAACAAGAAAGAACGCTACAGTCAAGCAAGCCCGACAGTAAAATAGCCTGAACTCTCCACATAAAAGGAAAATTAAAAAAAAAATTTACAATGAATTAAATTATTTAAAAAAAATGAATTAATTAAGTAATTAAATTAAATTAGAAGACATGTTTATGTTCAGTTTTAACAGCATACATTTCAATCACGTGCCTATGCGTGTTTGAATGCAGCACAAAGTTCAACCAAAGCAGCAACAACAACAACAGCTGCGGGCAGAGCTGCAGGCAGCGCATGGGCAGATCTGCAGGCAGCGCATGGGCAGCTATTTTATTTATGGCTATAACTTTCTTCACAATCGACCTATCATGATAAAACTTGGCACACGGACACATTAGTACTTACTGGATGTACCTACCAAAATTGATTTCAAAATTCCAAGAATTACCGAATTTATAAAAAAAGACAGGAATTGCGGGGGAGTGGGGGTATATCAGAATAAAAAAATAAACTTGACCAGCCTAGGACTTAGGGGAACCTCGATACCAAGTTTGGTTAATCTAGCTCTTGTACTTCCTGAGATCCTTGCGCTCATACAGACAGACGGACAGACGGACATGGCTAAATCGACTCGGCTTGTCACCGTGATCAAGAATATATATACTATTTGGTGTCTCTAGCTCTTATATTCACTGAGATCCAGGTGTTCATACGGACGGACAGACGGACAGACAGACAGACAGGGCTAGATCGACTCGTCTTGTCATGCTGATCAAGAACATATGTATATACTTTGTGGGGTCTGCCACGTCCCCTTCTGTCTGTTACATTTTTTAGCTCACGCAAATCTAATAAACTCTTGTACTTTTCATGTACAGAGTATAATAATTGCGATATTTGTCTTGACAAGTGCTCAAAACTTACTGCAAGTGAGCATTAGCGACTCAATATCGATATGGCATTTAATTAAGGCTTATTTTTCAGTCTTAAATAAAATAACCAGTTCGATTAGAGGCAATTGAGAAACTTACAGCAGTAGAGCCGGGTGCGTTCTATGCGCGGATTATAGAAGGAGTGATGACGAGAAACCGCCACAGCAATGGTCTCGTCTTCTGCGGCATTATTCAGGCACTCAACGATATTATAGCACATTTGAAACTTCTCGCGTATATATCTGAAAATCTGAAATGTAGACAAGCCAGTAACGCCGGAAATTAAATCTTTAATATATTTCCGTTGGCCTTACCTCTCCCCCCTTGTTCAAGTGACGAACGTTCTCGACGCTGCCCAAAATGGTCATTCGATTGCTGTAGATTTCTGCGAGATGGCTTATCTGATAAGAGCTACGGGGCGTTGTCAGTGTGCTGATTAAAAAACTCTGGTAGGTATTGCTAAAGAAGAAAGCCATGAAGAAAGAGACGCCGAACAGTATTCGTAGAACCAAAGGCAGACCATAGACCGGCATAGACTGGTTGAGCAAGACAGCAAGAATGCGTATGCATATAGAAAAGAAGTTGTGCAATTTTCGAAGGCGAAAGCCGGAAACGCGTTGGGCCACAAACACCGCAGAGGAGGTTGCGACCAGAAAAAGCAGCAACAGAAGCCAGGAGTCTGCCTTGAAGCTGGCCAAGAAGTTGAAGAAACTGTGCTGACGCTTCGCTCTGGCCACGCACCAGGTTAGATCGTCTTGGTGATATGGAATGGTGCTAGACACAAACTGACTAATGCTCGGATCTTCGTCTATGCCGCCGACAATCATGTCAATTTCACTGGAAGGTTATCAAAAAAGTACTTCATTCCCATTATACTATACATAAAAACAAATTTGGAAACCTACCCATCTATCAGCTGCTGGAACAGATGGTACAGGTTGCTATTCTCGATTTGAATGTCAATGTTTACATGCAGTTGCTCCGCAATCGTTTGCACAATTTCGTACTCAATACCACCCAGCTGCGGTTTATTTCCAACGCCCATCATGTGATCGCCATCCACTGTATTAATGGCTGTAAAGCCTCCATCTCCATAGGTATCAGCTTCACTATAATCCCAGTCCTTCTCAGTTCCGTCTGAGCTATTTTTGCTTTCGTCTCGATCGTTACTATCTACTTCATAATAATAATCTGTCGCCTCGTCGGATTCTTCAGATGTGCTAAATATATACGGTTCCCAAGGACGATACGCAGCCACCAGAGGGCAGCCGCTAAGATCCTTAGGAAACTTGTCGGTGAACTTGGCTCGCCGGTGTTCCTCGATTTTCGGCTTAGGCTGACTAGAGTTTAGACTACTGCCCATCTCAGCGCTTCTTTTTCTGAGTCTAGAATTCTCAATGGCATTAGTACTTCTCTCACGCACGTATGTTTCAGTAAAATTACTTTCGTCTTCTATTTCGCCACTTTCATTGGCAGTCATATCAGGTCCATTCTTATTTCGAAACTCTTTACTCTGATCAGCGTTGTCACCACCATTAGCTTCATTTCCATCACCATCTTCAAACTCACCTTCATCATCTGCTTCCATTGTTTTTGAATCGCCTAACTCAGCACTTTCACTTAAATTGTTAGCCACTTTCTCGGTATCGATTTCGTCAAAATGTATGCCGTTTCCTACTGGATCACTGAGCTCATCACTGTGGCCACTGTTTGTGGATTTCACTTCCGCTTCCGTATCTTCTTCATCTACATCACTAACATCGCTCTCATCGCTATTGCCCTGGTGCGCTTGGTCTTCATAGTTCTGATACTCGCATACATCCAATAGATCCACAGCTATAACTCGATTGCCACAATTATTATCCGGATGATATGGAAATGCCGTCTTGCCGTAGTAGCCAGTGTTCTCTTCGCTCTGTCCAATCACGTTCACGTTGAAGATCTTCTTATTCATAAATGTTAAAAGCAACTCCACCATCAGATCGGTCATTTCCTCATCGGTCTCCTCTACGGATGCCAAATAGACCACAAACTGGGCCAGCGGGTTCCAATTAATTTTTGCCTTCCAGTTCTCCACAATATCATCTAGATCGACATCCTCCAAACTCTCAATCACCAAAAAGTAACACTGTGGCTTCTCCTGCATGATCAGCTCCGACTCGGACGCTTGCTTTCCATGCAGCGTTGTCACCAGAATGGACCAAGGAGAGTCCTCGTGAGCATTAATTGCTCGCAGCAACTGCTGCTGCACATAGGGCACATTTGTTGTAACGCTCACGGAGAGTACAGCGCCGGAAATCACCTTATCCGAATTGAAGTACTTCCGAAGCAGTCCCACAGTGCAAGCCGTTTGCATTTTATCCTCCGTCGGAACTTTCATGAGATTAATGCCGAACCCGTGGGTATGAACGGACAGAGTTATGAGCAATGCAGCTGCCCAAAGGCGAAACCCCACAATGCGTAGGTGCTTCATTTATGACAAGTGGCCGATAAATGAGCCACGCCTTGTTATGAAATGAGCCACAACTAAGCCATGTGTTGTCAATAGACGGCCTCACGGTCTCTTGGGAGTCTCTGACTTGTTATTATAATTCAATTATGTTAATTTTCGACAATTTGCTCCACATTCATGATTCGATGTCTATTTATGAGGTCAGCCCCGATTGTCTCGGTCTGTGCAACTTTTCATTATGTCGTGCATGAAATTACTTGTACATATGTATATACACACATACAAGTATATGTATGTATGTATTTCATTTTGTTTGGCCCGTCATCGTCGTATCTGTATTTCATAATGGGTCGTCTGTGGGGACGCCTTTTATTGGCCAGCATATAGCGTAGTGCTCTGGTTTTAATTGTGTTCAGCACTATCAACAATCTCTTAATGTAATGCAACTCCAGCAACGACAACAGACTGTCGGTATATGCCACGCTTTGTGGACACGGATATGCCTTTAACCCTTCATACCCCCGCGTGACAAACAAACGGTGTAACAAACAGTGGTCAATTATATTCATTTATTTACTTGCACACACATCTTGGATGCTATTTAAAAACAAAAAAAATCAATAGGCATTTTTAAAATTCGGAAAATTCCTGTTCGGTTTTTATTGGCATTTAAATTGGAAAACACATTCAGAGCAACTGGCATTATTACTCTTTTAAAGAAGTTGGCTTGGAATGGGTTAAGGCCGTTAAAGCGGCTTGCTAGTCGCTTGACATTCAAGCCAAGTTAACTGTCGCCAACGTTTGCAGCCGCAGTCGCAACTTTAGTAAAGAAACAACAGAAAACTGAGCTACGGGAACAACAAGACCTGACATTTCGAGGCAATAAATAACAACTAAAATTTTCAGTTGCGTGTGCCTAAAAAGAAATATGTGCATATATACATAAATATACATATCTATATAGACTCTAAGTGAGTGGTCGGTTTAACTGCAGCGGCTGTCATAAGCTTGCCGCAAGCTGCACAATTTGTTGCAATTTTCGCATATTATTCAACTACGCACTCTTCGCACAACTTTGTGTGTTTATTGTTCAATAAATCCTGGAAAACTAAGCTCAAGCGTTGTCAGATAAAACGCCGTGTTTAGAGCCAATGCAGCACATTAACAGACTTTGTTAAAACTGATTAATTGCCAGTAAAAGTGTAGCCGGTTTATGGTCATGGGCTCATGTTAAAAGCCATACAGTATCGGGCTACAAACAAACTTGCAACTGCTGTTTGGGCCAATGGTTGACGCTGCTGTTGCCGCTGCCGCTGCCACCAGGCTTTTGGCGTGGTGCTGGCCTTCGGTCAACAGAATACATGGTAATACTGGCTTGGTGTAATAGCTGACCGATCACAGTTTGGAAGTGATCGCGTTTTCAATTGAGTAACTGCACATGTATGTACTAACGGGTATGCGAATGCAAAAACCTTATTTAAAGCGAAACCCCGAAACCACCTACCATTACCTGAGAGAGGAATTCGGTTTGTCGTACTTGTCATGATTTGCTAAAGAACAGAACACATCATTCATATTAAATACTATCATTACTCTGTGATTGCCTGCTAACACAAATTCTAGTCCCAGGAAAATTGTGTAGGTCAGACATTCTAGAAGACAAGACAACAATTACTTCTTTACGCTGTTTATAAACAAAATTCAAAGCTTAACTTATGTTATAGAAACTTTGAGAAAGCTATCTAATTAAAACTTTAAGCGCTATTTGATATTTAGTGATGTGAAAAACAAGTCTTTAAATAAATTTAAAATAATAGAAACTCTGATTTATTGAAAATGTATTGTCTAGCCGTTGCTAGAACTTGTCATACAGCGCAACTAAACAATTGTTTTCTTTTTATTTGGTTTGTTTATATTTAAATTTTCCGACAAGCTAGATAAAAGTACGTGATTTGGATTGGCATTCAAGTTAATGTGCATTTGGCAATTTATAATTGTACTATAGAAGTGCCCAGCTATCAATAACCACAGTCTGAGTCGGATACTTTGCTGAAACTGAAAGTAAATGGGCAAATTATGTGGTCTATTGTTTTTCTGAACGCTGAGAACGTCAGAAACCGGCTGCGAAGCCAACTGCCACACCCACGGCGTTGTTTGGGCGAATGTGTGTGTGTGTGTGAGTGTGGCGCAGCTCTAATTGGTCTAATAAATGCAAATGCAACACACTATGGCAAACACTTTAATAGTACATTATGGGGGGCGTTATAACTGTGTAGACTGTATAAACGTATAAAATTATGATTAAAGTGCATGCAGGGTCACCACATATGGGAAAATTGTGTATCAAAGTGTACATTAAGAAAGTACATTTCGTGATCACTGAACTTGCCAACAAAGTGCTTAAAATATTTATTAAATTTAAGGCCTTGCCAGCTGTCAGCAGCTCGCGGCACAGCAACAGCCACAGACAAAGCCGTTAATGAAACTGTTAAAAGCACTGGGTGGCCGGGTGGACAAACGCAGTGCTCGCCAGTTGATTGATTTAATTAAAAACACATTTGCGAGCGCAGACTGGGCAAATGAAGCAATTGCTAGACGACGAGGCATGCAAGAAATGCATTCGGACAAAAACGAGCACATTACTTAATTTCGTAATGTGCGAGTATCAGCAGAAGTTGCGGAATTTAAGTACAAAATAACTGAACGGCAATTAATCTTTAGTTTGGCGGAGTTCGTTGGACAACATCGCACCCATTAAGGCACGAAACACGAGTGCTAAAACACCTTTGCTTTGATTTGTTTTGTGTTTTGTTGACTGCCTTGCTTTTCTATAAATCATCAACTTTCGAAATGGCCAAAGCCAAAGCCGAAAGGCGAACCTTCGTGCCGGCAACTGTGGCTAATGAGCAACTGCAGGGCAGCATCGTGTGAAAGGAAAATAGAGATACGAGCTGGAGACAGGTACTAGCCGCAAGCGTTGCGCGCTGATACTGCAGTTTACTCGTATATTGCCACCTACTCTATCTCCATTTGCAACTCAATCTCGACTCAGTCACAGTTCCAAGATCTGTGACGGCTTCTGTCTCGCCTTGTTTCGCATGGTGTCGTAATTATAGTTGTGGTACGGGCATATTATGGCCTATTGTGCGTGCGTCAAGTGTAGAGAGCATGCAACAAGAGGCAGTCCAGCATTACATTAATCGTACAATCGTGTGTGGTTATGTCATGTGGCGTTGGGGCGACCACCCATCCGCAAGTCATGACTTTGGCCATAACGTCAGACGGCCTTGAACTGTAATCGAACACTGCTGTTAGAACCGGTATAATTAATTTGTAGCTTAGAATTAAGTATACGGCGCCTGTCCAAAAACTACAATTAAAAGAGCAGCCGTCGCCAATAAAAGTGAATGTAGCGAGGCTTGGTCGCATTTACATTCCAGCTCACACTCTCTCGGCATATCAAATGGTCTGACAATGGTTGCGGGCGTTGTTTGAATGTTTACGCATTGTTTGTTAAAGAAACAAACATAAAAAAGGTTAACAGTGTGATTTATGCGACTGCTCCACATGTCATTTTGCACACACAAGTCTGCCGCTGCAGCCGCTGCCTTTGGCAACTTGGCTAATTCTTGCCTTGCTTGCTGGCTATAAACCAGTTTCGTTATTGTTGCTGTCTCTGCCGCTGCTGCATTGGCCTTTTTTTTTTGCATAATAGCTCTCAGTTGGCTGCATGTGGCGCGAATTTGTGGCCAACATTTGCCACGTTTTTAGGTTACACAAATATTCCTTAAAAGATTTTCAACAACAAAAAATTCCTCTATCTCAGTGCCTGTTGCTGTTGTGTTGCTGCTGCCACTGTCGTACGGCCGAGATTTTTTTATTTGTATTACTTTCCTTTTTTCGGCTGTCAATTTCGAGAGCAATTCGTGCTCACAACTTGTTTGTGTCGTTAGATCTACTGCTCTTTTTTGCCGTCTAGAGCAAGTTGCTGACCGAATTGGGCCTGTATGGGCTTTCACTTGATGCCAAGTTATATGCAGTAAGCCAAAGAGCATGCAAATGTCCATATTATGAAATACGACACCTGCTCACCACTTACAGAAAGCGATTTGAATCAAATCACAATAAAGGGTGCAAACATAGAGCGAAACAATTGGCTTTAGTGCCAATCCAATAAATGACATTCAACTATAGTCTATTGACTATAAACATAATTTATTACTCACATGCAGTGTTTTAATGGCAAAACGCAAACAATAAGCAGTGAGCTGTGCATAAATGAATCTTAATCATTCTGAAGAGACTCTTTTCGTGCACACGATGTTTCGTTATAAAAATAAAGCCAATTAGCATATGAGCAGTGCACATTGAAATAACATTTAATGTGACAACCAGTGAGCAATTAAGCTAACAACATTTTATTTGGCTTAACACACTTTAAATTCTAAATACAAATATGTAAATATTTCGGCAGGAAAGGTCAATGAACTGCTCATCTATGCCTGCCGATGATATTCCTTAGGATGTATTTGAGAACATAAGAGAGCTATGTCAGACTATGTATGTATGCATATCCGGGTATATTTTTATACAAAACGTTAAGGTGTTAACATGTAAATAAACACAAGTGTCGTTTTTCATTTCGATAATGAACTTGTAACAGACAAAGCGTCGCCACCACAAGCAGCTAGTAAATTGCACGCCCCAAACAATTTGCCACACGCACACTTACCCACACACACACACACACACATACGCACACACATACACCTATACATATATGCACCTGGCGTGTGTGCAATTTACTCACGAGTGCATTTGAACGTCAAGTAAAAGCCGCACAGTTTTTCCACGCGACCAACAGAGCGTATGAGTAATCGCGGGCTCCGTATAAGAGCGAGCCAAGTGGCAGAGCCGGCAATATTTTTGGCCCCCAGACTGCCACGGATCGACACGGATTTCTAACACTCTTATAAAATTCGGTGCGCCTGTGAGGCGAGGCGTAGTCGCAAAACGGCAAGCGCAGCGTCTAGACGTATCGAGTTCGAAACCGAGTGTGGACCGAGACGGAGTCGGGCTCGCGTACAAGAAACATAAAATAAAAAAATAAAAAAAAAAATAAAAAGCCAACATATACCGAAAGTGTCTCAAAGTAAGCTAATGCCAGATGAAAATAAACCAAGAGGCAGTAGTTCACAAATTGGCTTATTCCGTTGGCAAGCCGAGCAAAACAAAAGACTTAGGCAACGAACGCGACTGCAGTGTGGCACGTAGCACGTTGCGGTTTAACGGTTAAAGTGCAAATTGCTGTGCTTTTAGTTAACTGTTTCGCAGCAGTTTTCGAATTAGTAGCGGTGTTGTCTTCTCCTCCGCAAGGCGCTGAGTCGCTTGCAGCGGTCTGTGAAGTGCGTTCCTAAATCAATTAATTAATGCCAAAGCAGACGCCGATCGAATTATTACAAAACTACTCCAATTAAAATAAAAAACACAACCAAGGGTATAGGCGGCTATTGCTCAAGCCCAAGCTGGCCAAATCAACTACTTTAAAGCATTCTCGATTACAAGCCGCCGACGTCGTCGTCGTCATCACCATCCGTTCTGTTGTTGTTGTTGTTTAGTACTTCTTGCTTTTGCGTGCATTTTTGAAACGGAAAATTGTGTTAATTGGCAACACATTTTTGGTAACAATTAAATTCGATTGGCGCTCGCTTGCCGCTGGCAACTGGACCTGTCCCTGTGGCTGTATAAGGAAATAGATAGTGCTGGCCTTTGGTCGATTCGCAGGCGAGCGTTAATTTAGTTACTGCATCTATGAGTCGGTGACCATCACTAAAATCTTAAAGTCGAATAAATACGATTTTCATATAAAAACAGAAAATCGTAGTAGATAGGTAGATGAGGCGCACGGCCAACTGGCTGCTCCAGTTCCGCCCAGCCAATTAAACTCGCCATTTGGGTCGACTTGTTGTTGACTGGATGTCAGACAGTCCGGGTCTGGCGATTGTATATCGCGTGAGAATACAAGCAACATACAGTCGCTTATGAGTGTAGATACAAGTGCGATATATACGCAGCTTTTTACCCATTCACATTTTCCCTATGTAGATATAGCTGAGACAATTTGAATTGTTGCTAAGCAGCTGCCTAAATGGCGCAATCAATTTTCATAAAACAAACAACAAACCGCCTATAAATTTAACAACCTTTTTTTATTTTTATGGGCACAATTATCTTTGACTTCCAATTTAATGCCACAAAATTAAACATTGCATTCGAAAACGATTAGGCTTCAATCCAATTTCGGTTAGAAGAAAATTACATTCCAATTATTTGGTAACTCTCCCTTGCGCTTCTCACATGAGGCACCTAGGCTCAATCTTCATTCGATTTTTTCACGGTCCCATTTGTTATGCAAGTAATCACTTCAATTGCCCTCGCAGTATTTCCTCCCGCCTTTAATTGAAGAGTTTGCTAGCCGTTTCTCTTAGGTTATATACACTGTAATCGCACATAATATCAGCCCAATTTATAATACCTAAAGAAAATAAAAGCGCAGGTTGTTAAAAGTAGTAATGTTTTCAATTTAAAAAGCCAACGTGCGCACATAAATATGAGAGATGGCTAATCATGAAAAAGAGCCGTGCATTGTGGTTGCGCTTTTGTTAACATTTTGTTCCGCCTGTTGTGGGGCATCTGCAAGCAATGTCTTCAAAATTCACTTTGACAACAGGCCTAATTTGTGGCTATAAAGCCGTTAAGCCGTTAAGCACTTACGCAGTTAACTACTTGTCAAAAGGTTAAGTTTTGGAAAATTGCTCAAGTTTCCATTTGAAGTGTCGTGTCGTGTTGTAATGGGAAATGTAAAAAATAAAAAAAATTGGGCGGCCATTTCTGCTGGGTCAACCCATTTAGAGACGCAAAGAGGCCGCGAGTGTTGGTGGTTTTCAGTTAAATACAAGTAGTTAGTCATAGGTAGATGAAATATGTTCGCAATGACGAAAACTCAATTAAATTTGTCATTTATCAAGCGGCGATCTCTTGTTGAGCGCTTGAATACTTGCGATTAAGCCGATTTACTATTTTAAGCGCAAACGTTGCGCTTGTCGGGCGCCATTTAAATGGTGTCATTACCAACGAAAGTAGCAAACAGCTAAACATTTGGCCTGACAAACGGCACACGCTAATATTTGTCAAGAAAATAGCCTCCCAGATTGCAGCAAACGGCGTATTAAATTCGAGCTTTAAGCCGAGTTGACGGGTGCTGACCAACTGCCGGTTAGACAACAGCACGCAATAGACTTAAACGTCGAGACAAAGAGATGGAGAGAGCGAATTGAGCTTGGCAGATATGAAACTGAAATCTTTAAATATATATCCGTTCATTACCACATGCAAAATCCACAAGCAGTCAATTCCTTTGAGAAACTGCTGCTTTGAGAAATTACTGTTTGGTAATTAAAACAATGCGAAGCGACCAGATTGAGAAGCAGAAAAGCATTGGCGATGCTAATAAGCGTGCGAATTAGACGCAGGTACACAAATCGCTTGTCTGCCAAAGATACATATGCTCACATCGGTATACATGCACGAGTATATGTATATGTAGATACAGATGTTGGCTGTCAATTGGGGCACACACTGTCAGCAGCCGTCTGACGCCATTTAAGTGCCGACTTGGCAACCACGACTCCAAGCAGTCTATTTGAATACAATGCACTGAGTTTTGAGTTCCGGTACCGGAATTGGTGCATTTAATTTTATAGATAGGGCGACACTACGATATTGCAACAGTTAATTAAGTAATAATTGAGTGTGCATTTTATTCTCTTGTTGCAGTTACTGTTGGTCATGTTTCGTATCTTTGTCACAATCACCTGCGCTGTGCTCTGGGAAGCCTCAAGCAGCCAAGCTGTGACTCCGACCGTGCAGGTGGCTAAGCAGTGGAAGTTGCTGTCTTACGACTTCCAGCCGGAGGCACCCATCCGCGATCCCAATTTCTTTAATCCGCAGAATGTGCTGATTACCGGCTTGGCTGTGACTGAGGACCGCATATTTGTGGCCACGCCGAAACTATTCAGCGGAGTGCCGTCCACAGTCACTTGGGTATCCAAGGCACAATTTGGAGACTCTCCCGTGTTACAGGTGACCTAAGCTGAGATAATTATTAGGACCCATTCAGATTTCTAAACAGTGTTTGCTTTTTAATTACAGGCCTATCCTGACTGGTCCTTCTCAAATACGGCGCGTACGGATTTCAATTGCAGCGATCTTATACTGACCTCCGTGTATCGACTACGCATCGACTCCTGCAATCGCCTCTGGCTGCTAGATGCCGGCATTTCGCGCTCCTTGGAGGATTACGAACGCACATGTGCTCCCAAAATCCTTGTTGTGGATTTGAACACCGATCGCGTGGTGAGGCGCGTGGACTTTCCCGCAGAAGTTCTTCGCGGCGAATCGCTTTTCACGAACATGGTCATCGACGAGACCTCGGCGAAGCACTGTGATGATGTTTTTGTCTACATAAGTGACACTGTGGAGCCGGGCATTGTTGTGTACGATAGTGGCAAGGATGTGACGTGGCGCGTCTCGCATCCGGCAATGTACCCTGACCCTGATTTTGCACAATCCGAGATTCTTAACGATCGTTTTGTGCTGATGGACGGCGTTGTCGGTTTGGCCTTTGATGAACGCAACGGAATTGTCTATTTCCAGCCTTTGGCCACAGATCGGTGAGGAAGTTGAGACTGCGGCGAAGATGATAATTTTTATTGGTTTTGTATTGTCTCTCCCCAGTATCTTTTCTGTGCACAAGAATGTGCTCCGTGCCGGTCCCTTGCCTTCCGGTCAAATGCTTGACATTAAACTGGTCGGAAAGAAGTCCTCACAGGGCATTGGACTTGCCGTCGGACCCTTTGACAACAGCCTCATTTTCAGTCCACTCAGCGAGACGGCCATTGCCTCATGGAATCCGGCAACTAACCAGCAGTCTGTGCTGGCCTACGATCGTGATCGTTTACAGTTCATTGCCGACATGACGACCACACGAGCGGAACCAGGTGTGATCTATGCCATATCTTCAAAGTTTCATCGCTTCTTTTTGAAGAATCTGAATTCGAATGAGCTGAACAATCGCATATTACGTTTGGAGCTGCCACATAGCAGCAATTCATTGCAGGCTCATCCACTGCCGGTGCCCGCGCACAATAGTCTGCATGCCTACGGCATTACCGGCCTCTACAGTACACAGAGTGCAGCGCACGCCCTACAATCCTACTTCACCAGTCCTGCACTCCAAGCGGGTACCACACAGCCACCATACAAATACGATCACTCAGGCATTCTCAATTATTCGCTGCGCAATCCTTTTACGGCCCTTAATCAGGGCGAGGCTTTCCCACCCAGCAAGGCGACGAGGGATAACTATCAACGCTCCTATTTGGACACTCTGGTAGGCGGCAGTGTTCCAGCGCCGCAGCCTATAGCCTACACCCCACAACAACGTCACAGTGGTTACTACTATCAGCGAGGCAAGCGTGGTCTGAGTCATGACGAGGTGTCGATAGAAGGGGTGCAGAAAGAGGAGGTGAAGCATGAGCAGGAGCAGGAGCAGGACAAGAAGCAGCAGCAGTAAATCTATGTACATATTTATATAATTTTCATTTCGTTTCATACTGTGCATCAATAGTATACAGGCGCTGTTGTACATAACATCATTGTAAATTTATTAAACTAGTTTAACTTAACATTTTTGACAAGTTCAAGTTCGATGTGCATAATTAAGCAAACCGTTAATGGGGCGTGAAACAAGTCACTAGTCTAACAAGTTCTTGGCCAGCTCTCTGTGGTTGCCGGTTTTTCTGTCTGGCGGACCAAACAGAGTGTGAGATTGGTTAATTTGCATGGAGAAGCAAAGCGACAGACTAGACCACGGTTAATGGTCGCATTATGATAATGTCACTTTCGGTTTTATTTAACGATCGACCTCTGGGCCGCTGACACAACCAGTGGCTTGTCAATAAGTATGACAATATGGATGAGCCAGCGACATGTGTAAAGGCAGGTTTTGTAGTAATTCTACGCATCCCATATGCAAATGCACGGTTGCACTACAGTCAGCGTTTTGTTATTAATAATAATGGGGTAGAAGCAGACGACAGCAACAGATACGAGTTCAAGAAATTAACAAAAAAATAAAACCAAACCAGTTGTCATCCAACTGGTATGGGTAACGGCAGAATTAATGGTGCAAACTTGAAACTGTTTTCGTTATGGGGCTGATGAAATATTTGGGATGCCAAAAGTTCAGTGCGATGCAGCGAGGCCTGTCGTAAGGATCTCTCACTCTTGAAGTGAATGTCGTGAAAACAATTTAAATGTGAGTTTAATCAATCAATTAACGAGAGCGTTCTATATGTTTAATAGCTGATCTTATTTCGAGCCAGCTTTATTATATAATTAAACGAGTATCACATGTACTTGCACCTTTCGGGGCACTCTATAAACATGCAAGTTGTTACGTTGTTCCTTTTGCTGCTGCTGACAATTGGTGCCATAGCTGCGTACCACCAGCCTCACCACCATTACATTCCCCCCCGTGGACCAACGTCGGGAGCAGGTGCAGGTGCAAACTTTCATCCACAGTATAAGGAGCTGATAAATATTTACGAATGGCGCAATTTGGAATTTGCCTTTCCGAATGAACGGGAACGCACCCAGGCCTTGAATAGTGGACGCTACAATCCTGACAGTCCCATTCCCATCGACATCGATGTGTATTACCCACGTGAGTACATTATACACGCTATAAGAAAAGAAATCGTGTGTGTGAATTTAGGTGTTGTTTTCAGCAAAAAGCACCGAACCGCGCCTCTTCATTACAATTCCGCGCTTTGGCCAGGGTGTGCCCTACTCGCTAGCACAGCTTACGAGGGTGAAGCGTCCTAATGGCACTGAGCTGCAGCCGTTTCCCAGCTACGACTGGCACAGCTCCCATGGCACAAACTGTGATGGACTCACATCGGTATATCGCGTGCATATTGATCCCTGCGGTCAAATGTGGATTTTGGACAGCGGAGAAATCGAATTCGAGCAGCACTGCGCTCCGCAAATTGTCGTCCTAGACTTGGCCACAAATCAGCTGATACATCGTTATCGGCTGCCCTCAGACGACTACAAGCCAAAGATCAGTCGATTCGTAACGCCTCTCGTAGACATCACAGATCCTCCACCGCAGGGCAGCTGCAAGGAGGCCATTGTTTACATGAGCGATCCAACAGGAATGGGCATAGTAGTTTACGATGTGCTGGCTGGCAAGTCGTGGCGCATCGAAAACAAGTTCACATATCCTAATCCGACATTCGGCACTCACACCATAGCGGGTGAGAGCTTTGAACTACTGGATGGAACACTAGGTTTGGCTGTGACGCCTCAAGGGATCGGTTTGCGTCGATTACTATACTTTCACTCGCTCTCCAACGAGCTGGAGGTGGCTATTCCCCTTGACGTGATCAATAACGCAACCAATTGGGGATATGGGATCAGCTCGTCACTGGATGAGTTCATTCCTCTGGGCAGGCGGAATGTACAATGCGCTGCCTCTGCGATTAGCAAGGCCGGCTTTTGGTTTTGTGGCTTCCTCGAACCCATCGGCATCTTTGGCTGGAACATTCGCACACCGTACACTATGGATAATGTGCAACTACTTGCTTTCAATCCGGAAACATTGCAGTTCGTGAGCGGAATGAAGATTATCAGGCGACCAGGCGACATGCTCGAAGAGCTTTGGGTGCTGTCGAATCGATTGCAAAAGGCATTTTCCGGTGCGCTCAACTACAAAGAGATCAATTATCGCGTTCAGCGCTGCTCCGTCGATGACATGTTGTTGGGAAGGGGCTGCCGAGTGTAGATCGCTAGTCAACCAAGTTAATAGCCTATTTCCATGGATGCCTGAGTGTGTGTGTCTACGTAAATAAACATAGAGTTGAATAAAAGGTACCCATAAGTCAACAAATATTTATTGAGAGGCACTAAACTCTGACATCTCATACCCATTTGTCTGCGACGGTTTTGTACGTACACTCAGACAAAAATCGTACACTTCCTTTTGACATTAAATATACAAATAAAATAGGAATTACGTTTCTAGTCGACTCGTAGAAAAATGTGTTGTTATTTTAAGAAGAACTTGCTTATATCGAACCCATTGGGTAATCAATGCAAAAAATGAATTGATTCTCACAATTTATGGATACTTTTCCCGAATATTTTTTTTAGAATTTTAGTAATATTTTTTCAAAGTGTGTATGTACCTGTACAGCTGACCCTTGTTTGTGTTCTCTACGTCGCATATATTTGGTCAATTAGGGTTTGTTAGCACTTGAGCAGCATCCAGACAGGCAGACATCATCAGACACCTTTGGTTGCCCGCCGTCCTACCTGCCGTTTAGTCTTCACGCGTTGCTTGAAGGGCTTAGATGGCTTTAAATTTCTTTGTGCGAGCGAACTAATCACGAATGACTTGTCTCGGCTTTGTTTCTAAGAAAATGCCCACGCCCAAGTGTATCCTGTTTCCAGTGTTGTTGTTGTTGTGTTTCCTGGTTGGTGGTCAGACACAGAAATTGTATCGCAAGCAGCTCTACACACTCCACAAATGGAACGACTTGAGTTTAAGTTTTCCGCCGAAAATCGAACAATTTAGAAGCAGTCTCAGTGGTCATTTCCTACCCGTGGACGTAGACATTGAATACGGCGATGAGGGCCGTCATCGCACTTTTTTGACCATACCACGACTTAGTCTGGCGACACCATACACGTTGGCCATCGTGGCAGCCAGTGACAATGACGTAGTGGATAACCCACGTCTGGAACCATATCCCAGCGCCGATTGGCATTTTCTAAACGCCAACTGCTCGGGCATTACCTCCGCCATTAGAACCTTCGTGAGTCTCTGCAGAAAAGCTTGTTTATATTTTTTCTAATCCTGTACACGGATCATCAAACAGATCGACGAATGCTGGCGCCTGTGGGTAGTGGATTCAGGTCAAGTCAATTCGCTACAGGTCTGTGCACCTCAAATTCTGACTTTTGACTTGGTCACGGATGTGCTTGTGCATCGCTACACTCTGCCCGGCCACATTTATACGCCCAGTGTATCAATTTTCACAGCTCTGGTTGTGGATATACCGGCGTCAGGAGCACGAACAAAATGTCTTGGAGGAAAAGCTTATATAGCTGATGCCTGGGGCTATGGGCTAATTGTTTACGATGCGTTAACGGATAGATCTTGGCGCATTGAGCACGAGCTTATGATGCCAGAGGGAATGCGACGATTCGGCACTGCATTAGCTGGTATATTTACAGTAAGCCTGAGTCCGCGTCAAGCAGCAGGTAAATAACATAAGTATATACATACATATGTATGTATGACATGTATATAATAAACATAAATATGTATGTATGTATATACATATAATACATACATACATACGTAAATGTGCTTTTAGAGTTCGAAAGATTTAAAAAATTCAAACATGTAACGTGTCAGAATTTACCATAATGTGACCAAAATTTTTGATCTTGCAGTACGACATTTGTATTTCCACACGCTGAATAGTTTTAATGAGATTGTCATACCATTATCGCTGGTAAATAATGCAAGCTACTGGAGGAGCGACACTAATTCAATTGGTAAAGGATTCCGAGCATTGGGCACTCGTGGTACCCACTGTGAGTCGGAGGTCATGGATAGTGCAGGCAATCTCTACTGTAGTCTGATAAGTTTGGGTTCCCTGATTAGCTGGAAGGAGAATGAAAACTATACGGCAGATAATATCCGTGCAGTAGCCTACAACCCGGAGCAGTTAAAATTTGTTACCGGACTAAAGGTGAATCGTAATTCAAAGGGCGAGGATGAGCTCTGGGCACTAAGCAGTGAACCAAAGCTGTTTGTTGGCGGTGCACTAGATGCGAATGAAGTTAAATTTCAAATCATCGGTTGTCGCACATTGGACTTGCTTGGCAACACGCCCTGCAAAGTCGGCAGCATGCGTACGCAGCCACAACCTTGAAATATGCATATTGTATATTGCTATTGCTATCAATCGTATTTCAAAATATATTTAAATATTAGAGTTAGTCGTCTTAGTACATACAAGTGTAATAATAAACTAATTAAGCTCGGCTTCAGCAATGTGTTTGCGCAATTTACAAATTCAACTGCAAATGACTTTTTACGCCTACAAAAGCTGACTGCTCTAGTCACTTGCCCGAACAGCTGTGAGTATTTTTTTAGATTGGAATTCAGCTCCCTGAGTATCGCTCATCTCTAACTTGGCCGGCGTGTTTACTTTGGTGTTTACGTGTTGAATTTGCGTTTAAAACTTGATTTTTAACTAATAAAAGTGCATTTAACATGACTAACTTGCAACGGTGGCTCTTTTATGCGGC
This sequence comes from Scaptodrosophila lebanonensis, assembly GCF_003285725.1. NCBI lineage: Eukaryota > Metazoa > Arthropoda > Insecta > Diptera > Drosophilidae > Scaptodrosophila > Scaptodrosophila lebanonensis. Next base: position 17,254,553 of record NW_022060538.1, read on the forward strand.
ACTCTTTGCCGTACCCTACTTGGCCATTGTTCTGGGCTCCGTGCAAACGCCACTGACAACAAAGTATTTCCTGCACATCCAACTGCTTCCACTGTTACTGCTGGTGTTGTTCGGTGTAAGTGAGATGTACCAATGACTAATTACTATAGGCCTATAACTAATGAACCCACTTGTCCACTGTTTAGTTATATTCCGCTTTTACTGTGCTGTATCGCACGTTTACCTTCAACGATTGCCCTGAAGCTGCTAAGGAGCTGCAAGCGGAAATTATAGAAGCACGGAAAGATCTGATAGCCAAAGGTTTTAAATTTCGCGACTAATGATTATGAAAGAGTACTTAAGAAAAACATTGTTTTATGTATTCCATTATGTTAAAAGTTATGATAAAATTTTAATCAAATTATGAAGTAACGTGTAAGCCCAGGTGCTTTGAAATGTGTTTCTTATAATTAATTCAAATCCCAAAGTCCCAGAACCCACCAAACATGTGAAACACATATTGGTACTCGCTGTTCAACAATGTTGCATATATTCTTCAGGGACCGTAGGAGAATAAACCAGCGGAAAAAGCTACACACTCATATACTAATATTGTCGGCACAAGGCAAAAAATGAACAATACGTTTACATTCCAATTTAAAATTAGTAAAGCCTAAAAATTAATCTATTAATATTACAATAATATCTCAACAGCCTTTGGTGTTTTAATTGCCACCCAGCTTTGCTCCGATTCACAGCCAAATGAGAACAGTCTTGAGTTGACCTAACAAACAAAAAGTATCAGGAAATTTACATTCGAACAAGTGGAGAAGCTAAAGTCCCGGTGTCCCGACTTTGAAATAATCTGTACATATGTATGTATGTGTATAATAAGTATGCGTGTTGTGTGTGTCTGTGTATGTCTCGTGTGCCTGTGCAAAGCAGTAACACAAACTGTTTGTGACAAACAGTTATATGTGCAGAATAATTATAGAAACTAGAAAAATTAAGAAAATAAAAAAAAAATATATATATTTGTTTTTACCTTCCTTGGTATTTGAACTCACGTTAAGCGTGTATAGCTTATCAAAGCTATACGACAAAAAATACCGGAAGTTACATTTTCATCTTTTGCAGTATATGTTTAAATGTAGAAAATGCATTTTACTTCCCTCCGGTTCTAAAATAATACGTTCGTAAGCTGCATTTTCTACCACCATTCCCCTTCCTCATCATCGGGTCCTATGTCATTTTCTAGACCGAAGAGCTCACAAACAGACTCAAGGCTATTGCAGTTATTAATCTCGTCGGCCACATGCTGGGTGGTTGCCTCCAGTAGGCTTTCGATTTCCAAATAGTTCGCGGCTTTCATCAGATCATAGACGAGTTCACTTTCTTCCAGGTCTGGCAGTGTGGCCGTAAGCAAGGTAGACAACTGCATGCTTCCCAGTGCCTTATCCCCCGGCCCTATCGCCTCGCACCATTTGATCACGAACTCAAGCATTTGCGAAGAAACATTAGGCAGAGGAATAACGGTGTCTGTGTCGCTGAATATTTTGCAAGATAGCAAGTTGCGAATGGTCCTCATTTGGAGAGTAAGATGCTCAGGAACTTTGTGTAGGACATTATCGCAAGTGCGCAGACTAACCAGTTTCTGAGTATCAGCCATATCTGTGCTGTTTAAATATTAATTTCGACGTGTCTGTGAACAATTTGGGGAAATCGATTGAGTAATTTGTCAAGTCAAGATGTTGGGTCTCAAAATAATTATTATTCTCCACTTGAGAAAGTCTACAGTACCGATTATCATTTAAAAAGTAATTGTTTCTGGTACCGTAGGTTTTATACACGTATTAAGTTCAGTTCAGGCTATGTTCCGAACTTACTCGTATGTAGCTCAAAACTGGCGCTGGAAGGAGACTATTTTGAATAAAATAAATTGATTTTTCCTGTTTTTTTTTTTTAAAGTCCTGTTTACTTTGGAACACACCTTGTATATTAAAAAAGATCATCTGAAACGTTCGATCATATCTACACAAAATTTGGTGAAAATTTTTGGTCATTTTATTTTAGATGTTATCCAACTATGCTTTTCAATTAGAAGTAGTATCAGTGAAAAGGTTTAGAAAGTAAAAATGACTTCGATTTTTCTACTGATGATGAATGTGATAACAAAGTCAGTAGCACGGAAAACGGAGAGTCATATAAACTCATAATCACTAACTGATCACTAACTAACTAGACTTTCCGACCACTGGGTGGAATTGACTGCATTCAAAACACCGCTACCACAAGGGTCTTTCGATCACGTCAAAATGATGAATTCCCATGCATACCGGATTAGACCATATTAAACCTCCAAGCATTTTTAATCACAAAAATCTCTAGGGTTAATTAGAAACATAAACAAATTAAAGTGCACGAACTCAAAGCGTTGTAAGCAAAAGCTCTTGCACAAATTCGAGAGAGCGAAAAAAACAACAAAATAATGCACACACAAACATCTTGTGAACGAAAGGAAACACAAAAAACAGGCAGGCAAGCATAAAAAGGAACAAACAACAAGAGCATTATACTATTTATAGTATTCTGATTGGAATTGGATAATTCTTGGAATGCTTCCACACACGCTTTTGTTGAGCTCTTGATCAGTGTACTGGAATACGTACCCAACCCAAAACACTACATGGAGAGTCAGTCTCGGTTTTTTCCAGTCTCGCGCTCACACTGGAAACCGGTTGAGTACTCTGTGGCCTAAACAAAACGTCAAGCCACACAAGTTGAAACAGTATTCGCTTAAAGTCAGTCTTCACACAACCACCACACGGGAAACGTTCGGAACTGTGGCCGCTGAAGAAATACAATAAATTACAAGCAAAACTATATATACACAATGAGTCACAAAATCGTCGGCGCTTTTCTGCTCTTCATTGCGGCGTGCAGCGCGGCAAAGGTAAGCTTTGGGGCCCAACTATATGAAATCAATTTAAAGTTGAGAGTGGGGGACCTCTGTGGGTGCTGTATTCGCTGGGGCAGAGCAAAACGCTTTGGCGACGCCTTCGCCACCGCCCATCGTAAAATTACACCGTGGCATGAATAGTTTCGCGCATCGGCAGCAGGTCAGGGCCGTCAGCATAGTCTAAGAAGTGGGTAGGTAGAGAATAAGCAGTGATTGCTGCACGAAGGAATTATTATTTGCTGCACCCATTCGCTCAACAGCGACAGCAACAAGTGGCGGAAAACCCTACAAAACGGGCACACAATTCGAGGTTGAATGAACTGTACATTGGAAAATTATGCAGCTGGAAAACATTAAATTAACATTATAAAGTTTTCTCTACTGATGTTGCGTTGATACTTGACTCCGATGGTATTTTTGTTTTGAAGCTAAAACCGGTTTACCGCTATGACCAGTTTCAATTTCTTTGTTTTCATTTCAAAATGCATGGTGGGGGGAGTGGGGGATAGGAAACCGGTGTGAACCGCCGCCTCGGCTCTACAACTCCAGACTTAACCCTAATAACCTGTTGTGGATAACAGCAAATAAACGCTGAAGTCCCAGCTACTGTTCTTTTACGGTGGCAAATAGAAGCGCTTACGCAAGCGCAAGATATGGTAATAGTACGTACAAAAACTAAAAACCGTCAGTGGCACAATTGCAATATTCATATATAAACAATAATATTACAATGTATCTTATACTATTAAGTACACATCAATTATTACTGCGCATCTTTTTTTTAGTTTAGTCACGAACATTTTAAGTTTTCGATTCCACAACCGGTTCCCCATCGAACTTCATGATGCTTGATTTATTTTTATAAGCCCGCACAACTTTTTTGATTATTTTTTTTTAGCAAAAATATAGTATTGTACTAAAATGCTAGCTGAATTGTAAATGCGTTGTTGTTTTTATTAAGTGAGCACGTACCGACCTTAAGCTTTCCATACGATGAACACAAGCAGCAGTGCAGACGAAGATGGACAAATTCTACGAGTATACCCAATTGTTTAAATCAGAGGTCAGATCGCGACACATATAATTAAATGGGCGAATTGGCTAAAGAGCTAGTGGTGATGCATTCAAAATAAGAGAGTTATGTATATAAAATGTGGCTACTTGCATATATACTCCTAAGTTTGTACATAAATACTATTATTGATGAGCTCAGCGCCAACTGTTTTTTTGCTAAGCAAATACTAGTAATTGAATAGACAGGTTCTTAAGCCCGCAGATAACAAAATATTGCACAGCTGAAGTGGAAGAAATAGGAGAAGTGGCGGCCAAAGTGAAACAAGCATTAACTGAAGCCCAGTTAAAAAGTTAACTTTTAAACTGCCAGCTGAATTTTCCGATTGAGGGGATGCAGTGTGCAACCAATTTGCATGTCATGTGCCTGCTGCTTACACCAACAATAACAGGAACAGCAACAGCAACAGCAATGAAACGCACGCACATGTGAACAATTTGAAAATTATGCACCAGAGTAAAAATGTAAATTTTCACATTGCCCCACCCACAGGTTCCCATTGCGATTTACTACGAGTCTTTGTGTCCGGACAGCGCCAAGTTCATTACCGAACAAGTGTATCCGGCAGTGAAGAGCGAGCTGCGTGATTTCGTTGAAATCACATTCGTTCCATTTGGCAAGTCTCAGGTGAATATGCAGTTTTGTAGGCCACAATTGTTTGAGTTATCATTCACCTTTACATTCCGCTGCAGTTCTTTACACAAGGCTCGGAAGTCACATTCACCTGCCATCACGGACCGAACGAGTGTTATGGTAACAAAGTGCATGCTTGCGCTATTGAGCACATTCAGGCCAATTCGTACCAGACTGAGTTCACCCGCGAGTCCCTCACCCTGGACTTTATCAATTGTCTGATGAAGGCAGGCAAGAATTTCCCGGACAATGTGTATCCTGGACAGCGTTGCGCCTCTGAGAATCACATCAACAACTGGGAGAACATAAAGACCTGCGCCAACACCACCGAGGGAAGCCAACTGCTCCGCAAGGCCGGTGAAACCACCCAGAAGCTTAAGGAGCCCCTGACCAGTGTTCCAACTGTTCTGTTCAACGAGGTGAGTGGATGTGTTGATGTGCCTGCTACTTGCCCACAAGTTGTTGCTCAATCTTCGATCTTTGCAGCAATTCGATAAGACGGTGAATGAACGTGCCCAGCTGAACTTTATGGGTACTCTTTGCAAGTATGTCTCGGCGCCACAGCCTCGCATCTGTGCCCAACATAACGCCGCTCCCCGTCTGGACAGTGTAAGCGCCACCTTGACCTCTGTGCTGGGTCTCTGGGTCTTTGCTTTACTTAAACGCCTTCTCTAAGCCGTTGCTGCTGTAACCCAACTTCAGCTTCCACTAAGCTTCAAAAACTTTTGAATCTCTTAATATTTTATTACATATTTTTTGTTTTTAGCTCGCTTAGATGCATTTAAATGCCGTCCATTTGTTCCAGATGTTTAAACAGAAATAAAATTAGTGAACATAAAATAATATTGTGTGCCTGGGGTGGGAGTTCAAAAGAATTCGTAGTTTTAAGTGTTTAGGTTGGATGGATTTCATAACGAGGCACAAGCAAAGCCTTTTATTTCAATTCTGTACTATCTATATTCATTTAAATGTGAAGTAGAGTTTTAAATGTCTGAAGAAAATATAAATAACAAAAACTTCTACGAAAGTATGCAAGTTGAAAAACAACATTCGCTTTCGAACTGTTGTAATTGGGATAAATAACAATGAAATAATTGCTTTAAAGAAAACACTGCTATATGATTCATTATGATATTATCTTTTTGTTAATGACTTTAGAAGTAAGTGTTTTTTTTTTTGCGTACTGCTGTCGTCAGGCTCTGTTCTCGGCCAGCAACAGCTGCTTATCGCCAAAATTGTTTTGGCTCTGATAATATAGAAAGAACAGTAGTAACTGAGGGGTTCCCTCTGTGTTTGTTCAGATTAGCAGGCAGGTGGCAGTCATTTGTGGTAAACAAGTTGTTTACAAATCAATTGGTTCCTGTGTAATTGTTTCTGCTGTAACAACTGTCAAGAAGCCCAGCTCGAAGACATTTAATACATTTATACAAATTTAAACGTTCGACGTGGCTAGACGTTCAATTAGGCCACCAATTAGTTACTCAAATGGTCTATTAGACCACATGCTTGAATATGAATTTACATGCACGACATACACTCCCACCCACACAAACACCAGCTACACCTTCATCACAACGTGGCAGATCTGTGCGTTGCACAAACTTGTTGTGTTAAAGCCCACGGCGCTGAGAACGACGTCAGCAACAACATCTACTCACATATAGACATAGGTATATACGACTTTAGTGACGCGCGTTCCCATCAAAAAAATCTGAGTGCGTTGCTAATTTTGAGTTTCTGGCATTGGACGAAGGCTAACCCGGTCCGGAGTTCAGCAGCTTCAAAGGGAATACGTTAGCCATTTTCAATTCGCGTAAATAATGAGCGAAAGCACCTACGCAAAACTACAACCAACTTTTATTGCATACATTCGGGCGCAGGGGAGGGCAAAGCTTCGTGGAGCTTCGGCTCGTGCATGCCTTTGATTGGTCGTTTGTTAGCGGCTCCTACACACGCACACAGCCTCGTCCTGCACTATAAAAAGGTCGCATTGCTGCCATAATTCGCATCAAACGAATTTTGGCAGCTAACGCTAGCAGTTGTCGACCGAACGAGAACAAGAAGTGAAGAGAAGTCTCCTTCAGTAGTCAAAGCCTTGACTAGCAGTTGCAACAGCATCGCAGAGTAGCAAGTGAAAGTAGGTGCATTATAAGTAGGAAAGTGATTCAGTGCTTTTTTGAAACTGAACGGCAAAACGAATATAATTAATTAATAATAACAATAATAATAATAATTGTGTCTGTGCTCTGTCAACTTTATACTCATTGCAAATAATCTACATGGGTAAGTCAATTGATGAGCTCGGGCATCCTTGTTTGCTTTGCTTTAACCCAGCTTTCTCCGAGGTGGCTCCTCGTCAGACCCTTGTTTTGTTTGTTGACTTTGTCTAATGACCGGAGCAGCGGAAAGGGCCAGTTTTACAATTCTTGATGGCCGGCGGCAATGCATGCAGCAACTTTATTTGCTCAATTAAATTGAATCAAATTAGATTACCAGTCATAATTAATCACGAGATAAAAGGCTTCCCCATAGCTGCAGGAGAAATTTAGAGAGTGCGCTGCCTCAATAGCCATTTTTCAGTCTCTTGCCTTGGTTATGCTTTTGATTAAATTTTAATAAGCTGCCGCAGGCATCTCGCAATTCGCAACTCACAACTTAAACTAGCGTCTTATCCACTTAGAAATCAGTTAAGCTCGTAAAGAGCAAGATACAGCATTCAAAACAAGGCAACTGGCTATAAACGGGTACATACATATCTATAAATAAATAATGCAGCATTTGCTAAAACTTCAAAAGATGCTCCTCAGCTAAATACTTACATACTAAATAGCAACAAGTGGCCTCTTCGATAGCTTCTTTAACGAACTCTGCAGCTAATTCAATTGTGACCGCAAGAAACTGTGCCCCCAACTCGAGAGACTAGCAACCAAAGTGAGCTCAAAGTTTCATCGACAATCGCACTTTGCGGCTTTGTAGCAGTCAGTAGTGCATTTAATTAAATTTGTTGTCTTCTCCCATTTCTTTTGAATTGTTTTCAAGTCTAGCTAATCAGCGGCCCCTTTGTTGCCGTGACTTTTCTATCTACTGCGGTCAAACTGTGTCGTGCACCCATTTTTAAGGGCACCGTTTTATTCACTGTCCGCTTTTGAGTCCGAATCAGCAGCTCATAATCATTTGCTGATTAGAAAAATTTCACACGGAAACAAATGTACTGTGCCTGTTCGTTGTTTACAAATTTTTGCACTGCAGATGTTCAGCGGGTTGCCTTTTGTTATAGGCTGAATATTTTCGAAAACATATATACATATGTATGTATATGTACATATTTATGCATGATAATAATATACAAAAAATAATAGACAATCTTAGTTACAATTTCCTACATTTGATTTTATAAAATGTGTTTCTAATTTAGCATTGTTTTTTATCTTCGTTCACTTTACGATGCATCAAGGAAACGCCGCTTCTTATATGAAAAATAAATTTCAGTGCACACAAAAGCGAACTTGCTATATATTGCATTTATAGTAACATCAAATAATAAATTGTTAAAATATCTATTCTACCTGCGTGAACTTAAGGTAGAAAATTTATAACTGAATGGATTTTTATTTTCTGTTAGTCTGAAAGTAACAGTCCAATAAATAAGGAATTACGTTTTCTTTTGCAACCAGAAAATTGTTTTGGCTAATTAGATGTCAGCTCAAATATAGAGTAAATTGAAATTTTTTAGGAACCCCCTCCTCGGCGCTTCTAATTTGAAAGACTTGCGTAAGTCCGTGTCGATCAAGTTGTAATATGTAGATTAATTAATCTGATATGCGAAACAAAACAAAGTTTCAATTATCTGAAAATAAGTAGAATAGAGTGCTTGAGCACCTGCTCGTCGTGATATGGCCATCATAAATTTATCCCCTGACAGCCGGCAGCTCATCAAAACAATATTATTATATTGACAATAAAGCTGGGAAAATTGATAAAAATACGCAGCGGGAAGTCAGTGCAAGTCTAGGCACACGCGCGTCCACCACACAATCCAATCCATGTTGACAGATGGCGCCGTGCCTGCAGCACCCCCTTCCACCCATCGTCCAGCTCCTAGCCATCGATGGCAGAAACAAACACTGATAAGCCAAATATGCAATTAAAATAATATTATTGTTTTCCAGCGCATGGCGTGGGCGTTGTCTGTGCCGTAGGTGTTGTGGGCCTTGTTGATTTTGAATGCTCTGTCGCACTTACAAACTCGCACATACGAGTATGTATTAATTTACTTGATAAGTCCATGGCAGACACTTCAGTACATCTAGTACGTGTGTATAAATTTAGTTCAGCTATCAACTGAAAATAGCCAGGGAATGGGAATGGGGGAGTCGTGCAATGTTTACAATTATTAATAGAGTGCTTGGAAAATTTTTGCATTTGAGTGCAATCTGTTTGAGTTGAGAAGCAAAATGATCAGCCAATTACAGTGCCCGTTCCTCCATAATTTGTTAGGATGCTGATGCCGCTGCCGGCGTTGACGCCAACGCGGCGCGTGACACGATTTCAGCGCCGATTATTGAGTCGCATTTGACACAACGGCGCGCACGCTTATCAGAAGCAACAGCAGCTAAAGGTATAGCCACATACATAAGAGGTATATAACAACTTATATATATATATATATAAATACATATGTACATGAGATTGTTCACTTGAAATATTTCTCAGCATTCAGTCGATGAGCCGCGCTTGAAAATGTGAAATCGTTCTCAAGATTTTCGGCTGATGTTGGCGTGGTGTTGTTGTGGTGGCTTAATAAACAAGTTCTAGTTAATAATTCCAATTAAATAGTAAATAAATAGACGGTAAATAAGTAAAACTAAATTGAAAGAAATACGTATTGACTGCTTAAGCCAAATCTGTGATCCAATAGTACCTTATTATTAATCCCAACAAACGGAATTTCGTTTACGAGTATAAAACGAAGAGCATTAAGTTTCATTATAATTAGTTGCTGCTGATAAACAATTGCCTTGCCAAGCGCTTGTAACGCCAATTGCCACTTATAAGCCACCAGTACGCAGAGTGAGCTTTAAATTGTATCAACAGGCTAAGCCATAAGGTAAGCTTATATTCAAATGTGAAATGAGAAGACACGCGACTGTTTTTGACTAGAAAGTTAACAGCGACAGCACATAGGGCGTATGATGGATGATGAATTCCAAAGGCGCAAAGATTAATAATAAACTCAAGCGAAATCATCATTTCAAACTTAATGTTTTACACAAGTGTCCACAACATGCTTGCAATAACAGTTCGATATTCCAAGCACGTAAGAAACAAACATTAGTTTAAGTTGTTCGCTTGGCATTTCGCCTCAGGTTCCAACACAACACACTCCTAGTCACACATCTGCATGCATGCCAACTAATTGTCTAAGTCTCTATGTGTGTTTGTGTTACATAAATCAAATGCCAGCCGAAAGTTCAAAAGTTTTACGTCTGCCCCGATGGTGGGATTAACTTCCTAAATGCATATGACTTGCGATTTGACGTGTGTTCTGCTTTTATAATTAGTGTAGTATACCTACAGGGGCAGCCGGAAGATAACCAAAAAGACAAAAGATGTCTGTTCTCTACGTCTATATTTGGACCTGTTGAGGCAGCCGTTTAATTGCGTCTTTAAGATAACTGTAGCATATGTCAGTAAATGGAAAAACGCGGCAGAGCAAGGCAATAAGTAGACTATCTCTTAATTTTTTAATACTCTTGGTACACAAAGAGCCATTAATTGCAACAAATAAGAATTCATTGATAGTGACCACATAAACAAGTGATTAGTTTCTGCTAGCAAAAAAAAAAAATGATTTTATTCATTCAGATTTTTTTCCACACTAATCAAAAACGGCTTCCTTTCAATTGAAATTAAGCCATTATCAAAATAAAAGGTATTAATTTCAACGATTTTGTATTCATACTTTTTATTTCATAAATAAAAGTACAAAATTAAAAGCGAAAATATATTAATACAAACAACGATTTGATAATTTCAAAAATATGAAATTGATACAAAAAGGAAAAAATTTAAACACCAAAGTTTCAGATTATTGGCATCATCTTGATTGTTTATTTTCTTGGATTCAACCGATTTAACCCTAGCTTAAGTCATAGTTAAGAAAAGAAAATCCGTAATTTTCTGATCACATCTATGACAATTAATTAATGCTATTTAAATTTCTTTGCAGTTAATATGAAATCGACCATTTCGTTGTTGCTGGTTGTCATCTGCACGGTGGTATTGGCTGCACAACAGAGCCAGGCGAAAAGTAAGTGGTGGAGTAGCAAGTACGAATACGACTTTGTTATTCAATTAATGCATATGGAATGCATGATGCGCGTATGAGGAAACTGTCATGAAACGCGCATGCATAAAATATGTTTTTACAATTTTCATGCAATTTAAGCGCAAAAAACAAAGCCATAAACATAAATGGCCGACAAGCGGATGCTGCCATTACACACACACACACACACACAAATACCGGCACTCGCCTATAAATATTGATGGCCCGCACACCGTCAATTGTTACAGTTTAAAGCAAAACAAATAAGCAAACAAACAAACGCGACCTCAGCTGACTGACAGACAGTGACATTGCGCCCGTGTGGCTTTGTTATTGCAGCTGGTTGCATTAACTTCGAACGGCAATGCAGTGGTGATGGTGCCTGGAGATGTTGAATACTCTATTTCCGCTACAAAGCACTACACACGTATGCAGGCAGTTTTGTATGCTACACTGTTTTCAAGAAGACAGCAGCATCAACCAAATGGCTGCACCTTATGAGTGCTTTTTTTGCACCACAGTTGCCACGCCAAAAGGTTACAGGACACAACTCCCAGGTGGACAACCTTGATATATTCAGTTATATACGCAATACTATGCATATGTTGTTAGGTACGCATGTAAATCAGGCCGAAATTTGGCGCCTATTCGACTACAAATGTAAAAATAACTTTAGACAAATGTTTGCCCGCTCATGCAAAGCAAACAAAGGCAGAACACGGCCAAAAATCACAACAGCTTTGTTGGGGGGTCAAATGGTTATCAAAAGATGTCTCTCCTGAGTATTCGCAAGCGATTAAAGATTTCTTCTGTCAAACAGTCACATTCACAATCACTGTGCGTGGGTATATAAATTTCGTATAATGGTACAAAGTTTGTCTCTGCCGCATGTGTCTGGGGACACACACGCTCTACACACTTTGCAACTTTACTGCTGCAGGAAGTCCCTGTAATTTGCGTGTGTGTGTGTGTGTGTAATATCGATTACAATTTCTGCCGGCAGCGCTTGCAATTTCTTGACAAGCTGGCTTAATTCATTGGCCTGCAAGCTAACCAATCATTTTTCGTGTTATGTAACCCATTTTACAGAGGGCTGTCAGGCCTATGGTCATGTTTGTTATGGCGGCCATGGCAAGCGTTCGCTCAGTGGCAGCGCTGGAGGCACAGCTGGTCAAGAACCGGAGTACGTGCGTCCAAATGGACTGCTACCAATGCTGGCACCAAATGAGCAAGTGCCCGCTATCCCTGAAGGCGAGTTTGAGGATTATCCATCGCGCCAGATTCTGTACAAATTGATGAAGTCATGGGTAGGTGCAGCGACCTTTTGCCAAATGCCAAGCCTCGCTCAACGGCGTTATCTTTTACAGTTCAATCATCCGCGTCGACAAGCCGCACGCTTGGGCGAGCTGGACTATCCCTATCCTCTTACGAATTCCGGAGAAAGTTTTAACCGTGATGTCGCACTGGACGCGCCCAACTAAAACTGATGCTTGCCTAAGTACACACAGCAACAAGTACATGCAACACAGCAGCAGCACCTACAATACCAATTATGAATGATTGTTAATATATTTCAAAATATTTGCCGCATATATGTACATAAATTCGTATATACCATGATTTAATAGATGTCTAACACAACAACAAATTTCTGCGACTTGCCTAACGATTATAACAAAAAACAGCTGAAATTTTTAAGGGCTGGTAAAAATTTCAGTGCAAAAAAATACTTCAGGTTTTTAATAAAAAGAAAAGTGAAATGCAACTTCAAGGTCTTTTATCTATAGAATATTCTATTGAATCAGAGCGTATTTAAAAACAAAAGGAAATAGTTTCCAAAAGTTTCATGCGCAATCTCGCACCTTCTTTTTAAACCTAGGCGGTTGTTTTTATTTTACGTACAGTAAGGCTGTTCTTCGTCACAACGACTCCGGCCCATTTAAAATCGACGACGAAAATTGTTGGAGCTCTTGCTTACGAAAGGTCTAGTTATCTGTACGTCTGCACTCTTAAAGAGCTTGGTGACAACTAGAGCTGTAGCGAAAATGAGCACAAAACATAAAGCGAAACTTTGAAAAAAAAACAAAATTTTCGTTGTTGATTCGACGAAGAACAACTATCTAGGGTTGAAAAGGAATCAATATTAATATGTTTAAATAAAAATCAAATAGCCGTTTACTGTAGCACAAATGGTGCTGCCAACTTTACTCAATTTCTTATACGGCCTAGTCAAAACGCATCAATTTCGTACCGCCGAGACCTTGTCACAATACCCGTTAGATACGAACCGTTACTTTTGAATCGCTCATCACTATTACAACAGGTTCAAAACTTGCGAAAACGTAGTTGAAGTCGTTAAAGCTAAATTTGCGGCACAAATACAACGTACATTTTTAAGGATGCGCAAACGCGGCAGGTAATAAATAACCATCTTCTGCGCACGTGTTTGCCTATGGCATATGCTCAGTTTAAACCATCTCTATCCTCTTGAAATATCCAGATAACTGCAGCTACTAACTTTAGGAATTTTATGAGTGCAATGGAATGAAATTTTGATAATGGCTCATAAATAAAACGAAAAACTCAAATATAATTTTCTATTTATTATAATATTCAATCATAATCAGTTACAACGAAAATATATTCGGTTTGGTTTTAAATTTTGCTGTTTTTACCAAAGTTATTTATTAATATCAAACCCCCAAATCAAATAGACAGCCTTTTTGAGTTGAAATTTTATATTATGGAATTAAATAACTTAAACTTGTGTCTAGACGCGAACTTGCGCGAACTCTGTTCGATTTACTCTAGTAGCGACTGTTTTGCAGTGCAGGTCTGGGTCAATCCAACACAACTCAGAAAATTAATCAAAACAAAACAACGTATGGAATTTTGAAGCCAGGCGTTCAAAAAATGAGGTTGATATTGAGAATGTTATATACCTATGTAGTTTGCATATCTCCTAGTTATATAAAGGTAGAATAGAATCTACCCTAAGCTGAATATATTTAGTTTCTTAAAGTTCTTGAAATTGTATAGTGGGGGGTGGATTGACGGATGCAGTGTCGTATGCCATACGGTGCTGGGTATACTTATTTTTTTATGGATGATGTGCCCAGGCGGCAGCAGCAAGTTAGTTACAGTTTATCAAGTTTTCGGTTACAATATTATGTTCAGCGAGCAGGCGCCTTAACTCGCTTCGTGTAGGTTAATCTATTAATTAAACATATAGCCGCTTAGCTTGAGGTGCACTGTTGGACACGCGGACCATCTTGGTAGCCAGCATCGTCCTCCTCATATGCCATGCGCTGATGTTGCTGGCGTCGCTGCTTGGGATCGAAGTCCTCCTGAAAAACAAATTAAAAAGTAGCATTCAATCAAATTTTGGTTGTCTGGTCAATTTACCAAAACTGTTTGTTCGGCGTCAATTGGAATGTCAACCTCCGGTGCCGGTGGCAGGCACTGCTTCAGTGCTGGTATAACTGATGGGTTAATTGCCTCTGGGAAGATAACTTCGAACTGTATAATAAGTGTACCCTTTTCCAGCGGGTTCTTATAAATAGGCATGCCCTCTTCCGAAATGCACTTAGTCATCTCATGCCGTATAACTTCGCCGGGCTGAGTTGAAACCAAAAGGTCGCGATCATCCAAAGTCTTGATGATGCGCTGGAAGCCGCATAACGCTTCCGACAACTGCAACGGCATCTTCATCATAAGATCCGTGCCGGCGTGCACGAATGTTGAGTGTTCTTTTTCGTCCAACAGTATTATGATATCACCCGGTTGAGATTCAGGCTCATGGTCACCCTCGCCTGTGAATACAATTTTCTGTCCATCTCGCATACCCTTTTCAATGTGCACCTCGAGCACCTTTCGTTCCCTAACTGTCTTACGTCCATTGCAGTTCTTGCAACGGTCCTTCTCTTGTATGGTCTCACCGGTGCCAACACATTTCCGGCACACCTGCTCGATGTGTTGTACGATTCCGGGTGCAATCTGTTGCACTCGGGTCTCGACACCATTACCACGGCACTGCACACACTTCTCAATGCTGCCCTTCTTGCCGCCGCGTCCCTCGCACTTGTCACAAATCACATTCTTCTGAAGTTGAAGCTTGCGCGTGGCTCCATTATAGAGCTCCTCCAGTTGCACTGAAATTTGGTGCACCACATCCTTGCCTCGTCGTTCACGACGACGTCCACCGCCGCCGCCGCCACCAAATCCGGTTCCAAAAAATTTCTCAAAGAAGTCCATGGGATTGCGGAAATCGCCCGAGTCTGCACCTCCCTTTTTAATGGCTGCCTCACCACCTTCATCGTATATTTGACGTTTCTCCGGATCGGACAAAACCTCATAAGCTTGCGAAATGGCTTTGAACTTCTCCCCTTCATTGGGGTTCTTATCAGGATGGTACTTCAGTGCCAATTTTCTATATGCTTTCTTCAGTTCTTCGCCTGTGGCGTTTGGCTTAACGCCAAGGAGGTCATAATATCCCAGTTCTTTAACCATTTTGTTGCAGTTATTGTTGGTGGTTATTTTACTGATTACCGCAGGTGTTGGTCAATTGCAAGCTACAAGAGATCAAAAATTGCATAAACAATTTATGGCCGTGGCAAGGAAGTAAATAGTATGACCCCAAATGACCTATGAGCACGTTTCTTCCCTCCAAGGTTAGTAACGTGCATGTGTACAAGTAGAGATACAAATTGCGCCGTACCCACGCTTTCTAGAAAATTTCTATTTTAAATACACCTTTGCTATTTTCAATGCACGGCAGGCAAAAGCAGCTGACACACCATACCGACTGCCACAAATGCCCACACAAAAGTACACACACATACACACAAAATTGCCTTTTTCTAGAAAAAATTTTCAGCGCGTTGTTTAGCAACGCAGCCCTGGCAGCAGCTGCCGCTGCCCCTGCGCGAACGAACGAACGAAGAGAAATACGATAATGACGAAGGGAAAAGCAGCACAAAGTGCAAAAGAGAATTACACATGTGTATACGCATACATATGTATATCTACATAGAATTTTCTATTGATTTCCGCATGTTTTCTGATCTACGCCAATTATTGAAAATTGTCGGAACAGCCATTACAAAATAAAATCTTCAAATGTTGATATACACATCGCAATTACAGACTCCGAAGGCGTCTCATAGCGAATGGAGTGTAAAAGGGATGAAAAAAGAATTCATTTCAGCTAATCTCTTAGCATGTGCATCGATTTTGCAAGCATGTCAAGATGCAAAAGGCATTTGGAATTTAAAATAATTTGGCCATATGTGCATAAAAATTATTGGCGTTGATTACTTAACAAAAGGTGCGGACACAGAGTCTAATAAGTACATATGTATGTATGTACATACAAATTTATACGCACACATACGAAACGCCGAGATAGAGCAGAAAACCCATCAAATGATTAGCAACTTACCTTTGCGTAAAAATTGTGTTATGGAATTGTTCAAAAATTTTCGCTTGTTAATAATCTTACACTTTTTATAATAATTTTTAAGGCTACTTTTTCGAGCTACTCCTATGCTTTTCAAGCTTGCTGTGTTTCAGGAAAACGCAGAACGTGGTGCTCTCAGGGATGTTTGTTAAGTTATGACAAAATCATCGAAGTTTCCAGTAGATGTCCGATAACATCGGCATATTATGGTCACACTCTTTCGTTCTGTCAATGCATATCGATAACAAATAGTAACAGCTGAGCTGCCTCATTGTTGTGGTTATTTAACACAGAGCACGAGCCGGACAAGTTAAAGTTAACAAATTCTGTTTATTTATAAGTAAAAATCAAATGCGACACGCACAATTTCTGGCCCGCACTGTTATGGTGCAAAACAACAACGTAGAGGAGGCATGCCGCCTACTTAATCGTGTGCTTGGCAAAGAGGAAATATTCGATCAATTTCGACGCACGCGATTCTATGAAAAACCCTTCCAGGTAAATCTTTTAGTGTGGATGATTTTTTGCGAACAGTTAAAACTTTACTCAATATTTTCAGGTTCGGCGCCGTGTCAATTTTGAGAAATGTAAAGCCATATACAACGAGGATATGAATCGTAAAATTCAATTCGTCCTTCGAAAGAATCGCACTGAACCATTTCCTGGCTGCAGCTAGAAGTCTTAAATGCAATAAAATAAAATAAAACATTCAAAAATAGCTTTGTCATTTTAAAATCTTAACATATTCACCAGGTTCGCCTGTTGTATGTAGAGACAAAAGTACTAGAATATAAATATATTATTATTGGCTGTCATCATGGGCAATAGTAAACAAACGTATTTTAAATCCATTTTCATGTGATAGTTCCAGTAGAGTTTGATTCCAGTGGATATATGTACGAAAATCGTGTCGGGAAGGTGTAAAAATTAAGAACTCGATTGGTTAATTTTTTATAAATTTAATAAAACAAAAGTACTCATATTTTTTTTATTCCAGGTACTAGCAGGGAAAGTGTAATCGCACCTTTCTGGTGCAACCTCCTCTGCTTTTGGTAATTTCCATTAATCTCGTAATTGAAATATTATTCCTAAATTTGGAAATTACATCTTATATATGTGCATTATAATATATCATTTTACAGTTATTGCCAAAAATATAATAGAAGACCTTTTTTAATAAAACTTTGTAAGCATATTTATAAAGTTGTAAATAATGATATTTTAAAGAGGCCGCGAGGTTTTGTTTCCTATTTCCATTCTTGTTTCATTCAGCGCTAAGCTTTTTTCCTCAATGGATATAAATATATTAATATACATACATATGTAAGGCAGGATACTTGAAATATCTTCCCTCTTATTGAATAATTACTGCTCTGTCATGCTTTGCGGCAAGAGAGAGCTTTCTTAGGCCAACGATTACAAATGGTGCTTGGCTCAGAATCGTTTGTACTTTTACACGGTGAGGACGTGTTTTTGTCGTTGCATTCTAAGAATTTACATTCTTCATTGAAGTAAAAGTGCTAATTAAGAGTGTCAAGTGCGAAAGAAATGTTTATGGTTTCGATTAAGTAGAATATTAGTTGCTTGAAAAAAACCATAGCCTATTTAGGGGCGTCGCAGTTATGCAATCAAGCCAAAGTCCCCGTACACTTTTAAGCGTTGCATTTTCCATTTCCATAACATCAACTTGCATGCAAGTGTGTGTTAAGCTGTATGCAGCTGAAACCAATTTTACTGACTCTGTCGTTTTATTAGTTAACACATACAAAAGTATATACATATAGCCATTTACATCTATGCACCTAGAAGCGACCTCTTTGTAATGTACTGCTCAAACGTGCCTAAGTGCTCCCCAATGCATCGATAATTCGCTTATGTGGCCAATTTACACAATTCTCACCAAGAGTGTTTTGTGGCTGTGTTTGCATGTGTGTCACGATGGGTGGTTCACTGCCAAAGCACAACAAAACGCAAGTTTTCTTTTAAGTTACCGCGCCACTTCCTTCTACATTTATATTGTGGCGAACAGGCGAGCCTGCTAGCCAGCCTGTCGTCTCCATTCCCCTTCTTTTAACATATTTGGTGTTTTTGTTTTGTTGCTTTATCGATTTCGTGTGTTATTTTTAGCGTTTTGATTTGCATAGATATGTATGTATGTACAAGTATGTATGCTTGCGTGCTCCTTGTACACATGTATTTGTATATTACAGTAACAGACACATATGTATGTATATGTGCGCTGGTTTATTTTGTTTTTGGTTCGGATGCTACATATACTATCATATATGTACATACTACATCTAACTTGTGGGTTTAGGAACATGGGATATTGCTAGGTTTAAGTTATTTGAAGAAACACTTTTTTACAAACCAGCAAGGAATCAAACCGCAAATAATAACCATTAAACAAAAGTTAGTCTATTACAATTCATAGCGAAACAAGTCACAAAAGTCTGCATAAAACATTTTTAACAGCCGTTAAGGTAACCATTTGAAATCGGAAAACTATATTAATAGCGAAAACGTGCATTTGATCGCATTTTTCTCAATATTTCGATTATATTTATATTATCATTGGGCTTAATTTAGCTTCAATATTCATATAATATATTTAAATACATAGATTAATAAGAACATGCAAATTTATTCATCGGAGATTCATTGTATTTTTACATTTTCTAATGAAATAAAAGTCAATGTACCAAAACGGAATATTGAAGAAACTGGAGCTGTAACAAAACCTGTTAAATGAAACATTATTTTCGTTATGTAGAAGAACCGAATTCAAAACATAAATGAAATTCGGTTTGATTCCCTAAAAACACCCTCTATTTAAATAAATAAATATGTATGCATACACATAAGCTAAATAATTGTGATGTCACTTTCAGCTCCGATTACAGCATGTTGGGGCGAAATTTTTTGGCAGTGTTTCTGCTAGCCAGCTGCAGCTTGGCACACGCCTATCCCGCGCTGCTGCCATATATCTATAGTAAGTAATGAGCCCCATTATTAAATCAAGTTCACGCTGCCAACATTGTTGTGCACCCACAGATCCGTCACATGATTTGCGTCCAGTTAAGCGTAGTGATGACGCTTTCCCCCAAATAGAGGACGATGTGGGCGAGCTGGATCAATTGCGCAGCAAGCACACGGACCTAAATAAAAGACAGCACGAGGGCCATAATGACTCCACCACTACCGTCAAAGAGGAGGAGGAGCAGCAGGAGCCCGTCATAAGTAATACAAACACCTTGCCCGATCTGGAACGACAGCTAGAGGTGGCTACACCACTTATGTCCACAACAACAACCAGTGCGTCGGCCACAACTATTGCTTCAAAGGAGGAAGGCGAACGCTCGCAACTGGAAGAGCCTAAAACAGCTGCCAGGCCGCCACCGGAGCCAACCGCGCATTCAAAGGTGAGTGTTGACAATGGTTACATCCTACTGCTTCATCAGTCTATTGCAATGCTGAGGCTAACCTCGTGTAAACGCTTTACATATGAACATATATATGTTATTGCTATGTGTCTTTTGAATATCCAAGTGTATATCCACAAAACCACCCAAAAATCAACAGGCATTTTACGGTGCAGCGCGTTTAGCCTTCGGTCAGAATCCAGAAGTGTTGCCCACATCTTCAACAACAACTACCACGTCCACGACTACTGCTGCGACCGCGCTGCCTGGTGAAACCAAGAGCGAAGGTGAATCCATGGCGACAGACGTCGGCAGCGGACCAGGAGTGGAAACTGCTGTGGCCGAGACTGTAGCAGTAGATGTTGCCGGTGAACCGGAGGCAGAAAGTGCGTTAACTCCGTCTAAATCGCCGGAACAACAAAAGGAGCTAAATAAGGAAACCATTGGAGACATTTTATTTGAGCAGTTGGAGGCGGCCGCGGCTAAGACCGCAGAACGACGTTCCAGTGTTCCGCAGCTTATGCCCAAGGTTCTTATAATAATTTCATACTCGTCCATCACAGAAACTGAAATCATGTCAGTGAATGGCAAATCAATTGGCAACTGCTTGGAAATTTTTCGTATACCATACATCACAGCCAGTCCTACAGTTCCATTAAGCATATCCCACATTTTTCTATTGCAGACCGCTCAGAGCTTGCTACGTAGTCAGAATGGACAGTATTCGTCTTTTGATATGGCTCAGTATGTCTTTTGGACTGGCGACGAAGCTGGCGTGGCCCGTGCCGTGGAGGAGCTCATCAATGAGAATTTGGTGAGTCATTTTTTAGCCTTGAGCCACATTTGGCAACTCTTTAATCTAATCCTCGACTGTCTGCCTAAATAGATAACGCGGGAGAACGCCTTGAAATTTTTGCGTGACATTCGTCTGGGCATTGAGTTCTTACAGCGCTCCTATGCCAATCGTATATTCCCGGAGGAACTGCATCAGAATCATCTTAAACGCAACAGTCCGCCCAGCCCTTCGACGACCTCAACGACAACGTCCACAACAACAACAACAAGCAGCACTACTACTGAGAAACCGTTGCCTTTTGAACACTTGGAGAGCGCCTTAAATGAGAATAGGCAAGTGAAGCCCCTAGACAGTTTCTCGTTTTGGAGTAAGCTCCGTGAATTAGATCATGAGGGAGAGGGACATCAAGGTGCGTATGCAGCGGAATATGATGGAAACTCCATGCGTAATACTATTCACTTTTAGATCTGACAGATTATGACGACACCATGGGTCGCGGTCGAGCCAAGATTGTTGAATACTTGTATAATGAATATAGCTTGGAGGAAATACTCTACAATCTGGCTAGGGTAAGAACCTAGCATTCGATTTCACAGTGTCATTTGAAAATAATACATCCTTATTCTTTATAGGTCATGTTTGCTCAGTCTCTGGCACACGGTTCTGATGAAGCTCAACACGAACTACAGAAACTAACCGACTTTCTTGAGCGTGAAGGCAATCTCGGTGTGATACCCGTGGATTTACAAAAGAAAGTCTTGCGTACGTGCTAGAATAATATTGATTTTAATGAAGTCAAGAGTAACATTTATGTATATTTCCCAATATTCTAGGTGTTCTACTGACGGCGTTGTCAGACACGCTAACCGAACATCCGGAATTATTACCCGCAGCTCGGTCGAATTTAGCTAATCCATATTATCGGCTTCCTATGCACACTCCAAGTCAATGAAGAGTTAATGTTTCAAAGGTTATCAGAAATATATACTTACTTAAATATACAAATGCATAATCTACAAAGGAATATAGAAATTTACATACGAGTATATAAATCAACGCATAATTTGTTATACAATTCCGGATGGAAACGGCGCAACTCAATTTTCGATACTTTATTTAATCAGAAAGAAGCCCCTATTCATAATAACAATCCTTCGATTATAGAGGACTTGAATTACAGGCTGATTTATATACTCAATCGTTAAAGTTGATCGAAAATATAAATTGCGCCCTCTCCACCTGAGTGCAATAATAACATTAATAGACATACGTTTACAAACCTGTTCGTGTTTCCCAATTCGATCAAATTTGTTCGATTTTCAGAAACCGATCTTTAAGAGCTTGGTCGCGTTAGGCAATGGGAACAGATTTAACTGATACATATTATGTGTGTTTATATATACATAAGAAAAGTGCATAGTCTTGTTTTTTTACTTCAAGTATTGTTTTCAATTAACTTTGTTCTTTTTTTCTTATGTAGAAAAATTCTGTCTTAAAGTAGGACCACCTGTCGTGATATTTTCGTTGTACCTTCCAACCCAAAAATGAGAGACTTGTGCTTGTTGGAGCTTTTAATTATGTGAGAATGCATATAACCAAAAGTTTAAGTCATATGACATATAAAATTGGTACCGTTATATAAAATATAAATATTTAAAATGCGTTAGTTAGGAACAATGAGGTTGAAGTAAAAGTATCTCCCGTTTTGCTTTACTATATAATATTGATAGCCAATGAAGCAGGAAAGGACTTTGAGTCCGTATACAAATATCAGTTGTGAGAGAGACAACAAAATGTAAAAGTTCGTTCGATTTTCCTCCCCCTTTGCTTATACGTGCATAGAGTGAGCTTAAATTTCCATATTGATTGGCACTCGCATACATTATATTGATCGATAAATAATTTCTTATTTTACATGCTTGCCAGTTTGTATGTGTTATCTTTAACTATGTATGTAATGAAAAAACCGCTGTATCAAAAGATATCGAGTTAAACGAACATATAACATAAAATTAAAGCATATACACAAATACAAATATTGTTTAACAGAACTAACTATTTCAAGTTGTTTGATTGTTCGATTTCTACTGTTCCTTTTTGAGCTCTTCAGTTGCAGGTTCACTATTAAAAATCTTCTCAATTTCAGCGCGTTCGTCCTCATCGATATCCTGACCGTATTGCTTGGCTAGGTCTTCCAAGCGTTTTTGATTGTTTTTCAGATGTCCCGGTAGCCAGAACACTGTTTGTACCATTCTAAAATGTTATAGCACATAACTATTTAAATTTATTCATGCACTCCATCCACCACTTACTTTATAAGGATATAACCTGAAAATGCCAACAGTAAGCACAGGCAAGACGTTTTGACCATAGTCCAGTAATCCACAACAACTTGCTGATGCTTCATTTTCGTTAACAGATCTGATTTCCTTACTATTGAACTGCTCTTTATCGTATAAGCGATTAAACTATCATAAATATTCAAAAGGAATGGTTTGAAAGACGTGTCCATTAATGTTGTGGTCACGTTGTCATGGCAAGTATCAATGTGGGTGTTACAGTTTCAGACCCAATTTAATCAATAGACCGCCAGAAAACTGGCCACCTGCTCATTTCAGTCATGCACCCCCTGCGGGGCCCTGTAGGTTTAAAAGCTTATGTTGTTATACTTTCATGTTTTAATTAATTTCAATGGATTGGTTTAATGGTTTTTAATCAGTGTTTCAGTTAAGATTCACTGTATTTAATTCTAAAGCGATTAAATTTCTTAAAGAACGACGACCACTACCCTACCCCGGTACGGACACTTGACTTTTTCAATAAGTTCATATTGTACGTAGGTTCTCAGAAATTATAGTATATAGTATGACAGATCCCATGCGTAATCATATCCTACAAATACAAAGTTCAATTAGGCGTATTTATTTTTAAAATCAATATCTGATTACAAAATAAAATAAATAAAATATATCAGCACATTTTTGTCAGGGTTTAGTGTATTTGATGTTTGCAGTTCTGACAATATTGTAAATTTGACGTATTTATAAAAAATAAATACATGAGGGCTGATAAGATCTATATACTATACTACACACATATGTAGGTTTGATGATTTGCGCACATAAAACTTAACTCCCGGGGGGTAATTGTGGCAAACTGCCTCATTGGCAGTGCAATAAATTTGATTAGAAGCTTCTATCAAGATATACTGATAATACAAGTATGAAGAAGTACTGCCACTGCCGAAGATATTAGAAGTAGCTCGTGTCTTAGGTATAAAAGACCTCACTTCAGAGCGATGAACCATTCAGAATACCATGAAGAGGCAAATATTACTAGCATGCTTGGTGCTTGGCATCTTGGGCTGCGCCATGGGTGCAGATAGGCCCATTTCAGATTGCGTAAGTCATGGAGTGAATAAAATAAGAAATAAAGATCACCAAAAAATCGCTATTCATATTTCAGGGTGAGCGTATCGAGAACGATGGGTATCCAATGGAGCGCCACAAGGTGACAACCTCAGACGGCTACATCTTGACTATGCATCGCATTCCATACTCCCCGAAGACCGGGAATACGGGCAACCGTCCGGTTGCTTTCTTGATGCATGGTATGCTGAGCTCATCTTCGGATTGGGTGCTGATGGGACCGGGCAAGGCTCTGGCCTACATCTTGTCCGATGCTGGCTATGATGTTTGGATGGGCAACGCCCGTGGCAATACCTATTCCAAATCGCACAAAATCTGGCCCACTTACGTGCAAGCCTTCTGGAATTTCAGCTGGAACGAAATAGGCATTTACGATGTGCCTGCCATGATCGACTATGTTTTGGGTGTAACCGGAGAGAAGCAAATGCACTATGTTGGTCACTCGCAAGGCACCACTGTCTATCTGGTTATGATGTCTGAGAAGCCTTCGTATAATGATAAGGTGAAGTCGGCACATTTATTGGGTCCAGCAGCCTACATGGGAAATATGAAGAGTCCCATGACACGTGCCTTTGCTCCAATTATGGGTCAGTATATAAAATGAGGAAATAGTGAAACCCAACAAATATTTCAATATAAAATGGACAGGTCAGCCCAATACCATGGTGGAACTTGTCGGTTCCATGGAATTTATGCCCAGCAATAAGTTCAAGCAGGATCTGGGCATTGAGATGTGCCAAGCTACCTCGCCATATGCCGAAATGTGCGCCAATGAAATCTTCTTGATTGGTGGCTATGACTCCGAACAGCTGGACTATGTAAGTATTTGCTTACGAACCAATTAGGATTCCTGCTTACAAGCTATTTCTCGCAGGAACTGTTGGAGCACATCAAGGCCACCTCACCCGCTGGTGCTTCGGTTAACCAGAACATTCACTTCTGCCAGGAGTACAATTCAAAAATGTTCCGCAAATTCGACTATTCAGTGGTTCGCAATCCCTACGAATATGGAAGCTATTTTCCACCTGAATACAAACTACAGAACGTTAAGTCCCCAGTTCTACTATACTACGGAGCTAATGACTGGATGTGCGATATCAGCGATGTTCGTAAGCTGCGCGACGAACTTCCAACGAACGCAATGGCACTAGACTACCTTGTTCCGTTCCCGAAATGGGCCCACCTTGACTTTATCTGGGGCACAGAGGCCAAGAAATATGTGTATGATGAGGTCCTTAAGCAAATTGATTCTTACAATTGAATTTCGTGTATTCAAAATCAATAAAATGCTCCGATTTTCTTTACACTCTATTCGACCTTCGCATGCGCTATGTATTCCAGTTTGATCTGCTCGTCCTTAATTAGTTTACTAATAATGCGATAGCGACCCGGCTGTAGATACTTCGTCAATGCCGATGCATCGAAAGGATAGTCCTTGATCCGATAAGTTTCTGGCGTTACGGGGCAGGTATCCGGATCGGGTGCATTGGAATATTCCTTGAGCTTCTCATAGAAATGCTTTTTGTAATATGAGCCTAGCACCTCACACACGCCCATTGAAGGAAATTTCGCAAGTTCCTCATATTTGTCGTCTGGCTTTTCAGCATAACTAACCACTATATGGACCTTTAAAGAAACTATTATTATGAATACAACACTTGAAGCTACAAAAATGTCCTCCATTACCTTCCATTCGTCGTCCATCTCTTTTAGCTGCTTGAACTCGCCACTGATCTTTGTCACTTCGTCCTCGCCATCCTTTTCCAAGTGGAGATCACTCTGTAGATCATTAGTATCCTCGACGGACTTTTCAAGCTTCAGCAGCTTGAACTTATGCTCCTTCTCACCGCTAATGATTCCAATTAGCACGCAGCACAGTAATACGTGTTTGTATAGTGGTAAGGCCATTTTGCTTCCAAATGATAAATTAGCTGGGGACACTTTGCTTTATATGGCATAAATTTTATTGCATGTTCATATAGACACACCCATTTACACTTGTAGCGGAAGCTGTGATTTATCTTCACATGGATGGGGCTGTCCTAGCACAATTAATAATTGAAACTATTACTGTTTCATGAAATTTCATTTATTGCAAAGCAGTCTTAATTAATAAAGCAACAACAGATACAGATTTACAAAAAATTAACAACACTGCAATTATTTCTAATGCACACATAAAATTGTCAGTATAAATGGTAAATGTATCTAAACGTGTAAGTGCATATGCACAGATACGTATTTAGATAGAGCTCAATATATTTTTAAAAGCAATTCCGGTACGTATGTATGTTTGCAACAATAAAAGCTTAAATAACTGTTTCTACTTAATTATGCAGTTCACGACGTTTGGTAGCCCCATTGCAGCTGGAATGTAAGTATTGCATTCAAGTTACTCAACAAATTTGGCCAGCAAAGTTATAAATTAAAAAAAACAATGGCTTCCAGCATCTATTTGCGACTAAATAGGAAACCAATTACAGGGTTTATACCCTTAAATGGCGGCTGAGGATGCAGTGGGCTTCGGCTGAGGCACAAATCCAAAATTCAAACGAAGTTGCTCCAAAAACACGAACGTTATAATGGTATGTGGGCCGAGCCGAACAAATGCGGGAATATAGCCCTTAAAGAATCCAAGTGGGCCCAGCTTAGCAGTATGCCTGACAATGTCCCATAGGCCGTTAAACTCGCCGGGCTTCGCGTTCATGGATCGTGTCTTGAGCACATCTAGAGGTTGTGTGAGTGTTGTCGCGATGGTACCGGCCACCAGGGAGGCGGTGAAATGCGTGATCAAGTTGTCTTTAAAGTAGGGCGTTGACAGCAAATATACCTTGGTCTGATCATAGATAGCGATCTGGCCAATTGTCATCATAATGCCACGACCCGTGGCCGTTGTGGCACCAGAGAAAAGACGCGTAAAACCTTCTTGCCGATACACTTTGTACAGTCCGTCTATTGCGTTTTTGTAGCTATTAAATTAGAATTAAATAAGTTGGTTAAGGGGATGTTGTCCGATAGTGTAGGGTGAACTCACTTTCTGCGCTGCTCCACCGGTAACTTAACATCATTCTGCATGCGAACATTAACCATATCAGCTGGGGTGCCTATTATGCCGCCCGCGAGTCCAGCCATGCCAGCAAGAGCTATCTTGCCAAGGAATGTATCTGTGCTGATGTGTTGCTTGCCAACCTCGTACACTCCAAAGCGTGTCGTTGAATAGGTAAGCTGGCGAAGCATCGAGGCGGAGAGACCATTATAGAATGCGAGCACTCCCTGTTCGCGTATAATTTTAGGAACCAGCTGAAGCACGGACAATTTGCCCTGCTGCGTCTGCAGTGTCACCTTTATCAAATCCAATGGATGAGTGCAACAAGCAGCACCCGCCGAAGCTAGGCCGCCGAAGTACCAACGAGATTGTTTTTTGGACGTCATTTTGTGGGGAATTCTCTCCGTAGGTACAATGTTAACTGTAAAGTATATGGACTACATTAGATTAATAAATCGGTTTACAGGACATGCTTTATTTACACTAATATGTACATAAAAATACACCTATAGACCAAAATACATATGCTCTTTTGAATCTTAAGCTTCTGCTATGCAATAGTATACGTCATTTTGGTTGATTTGTAGCTGATCAAGTAGTTATGTCATTGATAAACGTGCACTTGCTCTGACCGCATACAGGAACTGATTAATATGCGAAAGGACATACACACAAAAACAGCTGAGCCATTACGTGGACGGTGAAAAGCTTAGATCGAAGCTCCGCCAATTTCCGCGCCCATTTTACACTTTGCAGCACTGCAAATTGTAAACAGGAGTGCAGTGCTGCCACTCCTATTTATAGTGCTTATAAACTTTTTTAATAAAACTGGCAGCGCAAATGTAAAAATCGTCTATCGATTACAATTGAGTAAAGCTCGCTACCGTGTGTTTTCATGTGAGAATTTTTGTTTCGTAAACATTACTATTAAATACAATCCATGTGTATGAGTGCAAAATTGTAGTACGGTTTTTATTGGTAAGTTGATGACGGGTGCGCAAACCTTTGCAGGAGTACCACATTGATTTGTTTCTGTCGATGCATATTCAATTGTTGTTGGAGCAGTAGATGCATTTTTCACATATCTATGTATGTTATTTATATATGTATGTATATACATACTATGTACAAATGTATTATTATAAACATGCAACTGGAAAGCGGTTGCTGATATTGGCATCAGACACGTGCTTCATCGCTCATTATTTTATATTTGGCAGCTTCAGCTGTTGGTAACATGATAAGCCAATTGTTTGCTGTCATAAATAAATATTGCCCGTCTTATACATTTTAATTGCCTCGATGCCGCGCGCTTATCGAGTTTTATGTATATTTGGTACAACGTGTCATGTATTGATATTTTGTTTATTAAAATACATATTATGTACATAGTGTGTACTCATGATTATGTATGTTATGTGCACATGAGTACTTAACACAAATCGCAGCACTCAACATTAATATTAATAGGTTTCTTCATTGGTATTTGTAGATAAGAATAATATGTACATACGAGTGTGTACATACATTCTTACATATATATGTATGTATGTACATATGTTTGTGTGTAAAAAGCCACGTGCGGCACCACATTTTATATATCCATACATAAATAACACTCGCCCACATTCGGCTGCAATATTTTTGTTGTGAATTCTGTGACGGTGGCTGTTCTGTTTTGCTATTCTGTTTTGGATTCTCTCCCATCATAAAAGCATATGGATGTAGCACGGTCAAAGTCAAACTATACGTTCCGGTTTATGGGTATATTTATATACATTATCACATGATCGATACTCGTATATATTATGTACATACATATGTATGAACAAGTATGTTTATGGGCTAGTCGCGCCCCTAAAAGAATTGTTCGGTGCCTTGAACAGCTGATGCATATCGTCGCCTAGCAGCAAGAAATGTCCGTTGTCGTAATCAATGTCACGTAATAATAAAACATCGTTCGATGATCAGCTCAGTTTTAAGATTCCATTAGGTGGATGATAAGAGCGTCTGCCTGTTGTTAGTGTTAGTTTTTGCACTTGTCATGCTGTCTACTGTCCCACAAAAGCACACACGCGCTTCTAACAAAAATTGAATAATAAATTGGTGTAAATCGCTGCAATTGCGTGCAGCCCGTTGTTAGGAGCTGTTTCATTTGACAATGAATTCTCGTCACTCTCCAATATGCAAATACCCTAACTAATTTAAGCATGTCATTGAGCTGTGAAGTGCCGGTTTTATAATATTTGAAAGATAATTGAAACTCACCTTTCACCGCTCCTTGTTTTTGATTTAATTTTGTTTTGGTTGTTGGACTTACACACGAATCGGGCACATAGAGAAAATAA
This sequence comes from Scaptodrosophila lebanonensis, assembly GCF_003285725.1. Classification (NCBI taxonomy): domain Eukaryota; kingdom Metazoa; phylum Arthropoda; class Insecta; order Diptera; family Drosophilidae; genus Scaptodrosophila; species Scaptodrosophila lebanonensis. The sequence goes on from NW_022060538.1 coordinate 17,284,022, forward strand.
ACATGCGGCACCCTTCAACGCGAAGTCACTGGCCACAAAAACTGGTCTAACTCACTGTCCGTTTCGCAATGTCCGTCCGACTGGAGGAAAGCGTCGCAAACGTATCGTCTGAGCACAGAAAACGTACTGATCGCCAGTTTATGATGTATGCCGACGATGGTCTATACAAACGCGCTCTCCACATGTCGGTCTACACTCAGCAAACGCAAACTGTTTAAGTTTTAGTTTATCGCTGGTTTTCAAGTGATGGTGCGGTCACAGCGGGCACTTCCGAAACGCTCATGACAGCAGCTAAAAGTGTAAGGCTTGAGTTAGTCAGTCGTTGGATGCTCTAGCGGCAGATACAGCCGGAGTGGGTCGAAGAGAGCCACAGTCCCCCATTTGAAGCCAAAGCGATCATAAACTGGTGAGAGCTTTTAATTGAATGACGCGTGCTCTCTCACTGTATTCTTTGCTGTATTTGAGTGTGTGTGTGTGTGTGTACGATTGTTGGTTGCACAATATACAATAACAAAATACATATTTGTGTACGTGTCTTGTAATCATTTAAGAATTATAAACCGCGGCGTGTTGGGCCGGGCCGGTCGAATAAAGCATTTCATTGCCGCAATAACATATTGTACACAACTTTTTGGCAAAATACACATGTATGTACATACATACATATAAAGACTTTTTATCTATTTATTTCTAGTGGCTGTCCATATTGCCCTCAGTTACTTTTCCGTTAAACATATAGTACGTACCTTTATATGTACATACATGTGTATTTTGCCAAAAGTTGTGAACAATATGTTATTGTGGCAATGAAATGCTTGACTAGTACATTTTTACATACCTATGTATGTATGTATGTTTATGCTTTTACTAAATTAAATTAATTAAACTTTGTGGAGTGTGCCCCACTGTCTATGTATATTCACACTTCATTGCTTGCACTGTTTACCTCAAGGTTTCATTGTTAGGTTTCATTATTATACCCTGTACCCAAAAGGGTACAAGGGTATATTAGTTTTGTGCGAGTGCACATGGAACACACAGAAGGAGGCTTGGTAGACCCCACAAAGTATATATATTCTTGATCAGCATGACAAGCCGAGTCGATATAGCCATGTCCGTCTGTCCGTCTGTCTGTCCGTCTGTCCGTCTGTCTGTCTGTATGAACGCAAGGATCTCCGAAAGTATAAGAGCTAGAATAACCAAACTTGGTATACAGATTCTCCTGAGACCGAGAAAGGACGAGTTTGTTCATTTTTTCTGATCCACCCCCCCACTCCCCCCCTATTAACGATTTTCTATAACTTCCGTAATTCTTGGAATTTTGAACTAAAATTTGGTAGTCATATTAGGTTAGTTATTATATAACCGTATACCAAGTCTCATTATGATAGAATGATCGGAAAGAAAGTTATAGCCATATAACCAGGCCCAATGCACACATACATACATATGTACAAGTACACAAACACGCATAAGGCACGATTCTGATGTAAATGTAAATGTATGTATGCATGCATGGAATATTTTATATTTAATTTAGTTAATTAATTAAATTAATTTAGTTAATTAATTAAATTTAATTAATTAATTAATTTAATTACTTTTTTGTGGGGTGGTACAGGGTATTTAAGAGTTGAGCCTGCTCGACTTTAGCATTCCTTTCTTGTTTTTGCGTTAGAAACGTATGTCTGTATGTATGTATATGATCTCGTAAGTACTTATGTATATGTATAAATATGTATAATAGGTAAAATATACATACATATGCATGTATGCAGAAAATCAACGTTGTTGTCGGACAAGGAATAGGTGTGAAGATATATGTATGTACCCCCCACCCAAATTCGAATTTCGCGAACATTTGGTTTATTATTTGCATGTTTAAAAACTATTTCAACAGTCGGCTGCACGTTTGCGTATTTAAAGTAAATTAGCACATTAACTAGAATATAACATGCTAAGATATTTTAGCAGATTTCAAGACGCGTTAACTTTAAACTAAATAACGTTGTGTCAATGAAAACATACATATGTCTGTACAATATAACAAATTAAAAAAACTAAACGAACAAAAATAAATTCTTAAGCGGCTTAAGAATAAAAATAGCAGATGAGGGCTTTAAAAGCTCGCCCAAGCATTGAGCTTTATGGCCTTAATATGCATTTGGCACGGCGGATGCCATCGGCCCATTAGCTCAGTTGGTTAGAGCGTCGTGCTAATAACGCGAAGGTCGCGGGTTCGATCCCCTCATGGGCCAATTTACTATTCTTTTTATTTTATTGTATATTATTTATTTCATTTTATTTACCTAAGTTCTGGCTTCTTTTTTCGACTACTATCTAAGAAATATTAAAAGAACTCCAGGGGCTCGTAATTTTACTTTCAATTTATCTACCTTTTTCTTATTGAATTTCAGCATCGCCTTTTCATTAGCTCATAACATGGCCGCATCAGTTCTGCTCGCCTGCGGTCTAAACGAGCAAAAGTTGCCCGGTTTCGTGCACATCAGCGAGGAGTCCAATGTGGATGGCAGCTTCCTCATCAGTTGCATACTAGGCCAGCGTCTGCGCATCTCCAACGCCGGCACCCTACTTGTCTGTCTTCAGCATCACTACCAGCACTATTTCAATGCCGGCATGCGGTTGGGTTACAACTCTAATATATTTTTGGGAAAGACGTTGAATGTGATTGACGCGCTCAGTGATATGTCACGGCATGGCTTAAGTTCAAAATGGCTGCGTACGCCGGACGGTCGTACGTTGACTGATCAGCTAATCTCCGATATACGCGCCCATTTGGCCAGCAATTATGGTAGTCGCAACAGCATAACTATATTGATTGACAATCTGTCGATACTTTTCAACCTGGGCGCCACAAAATTGCAGGTGCAGCAATTCTGTCAGGCACTCGCTGCCATTGCTAAGGAGCACGATAATCTTACTGTCATTACAAAACTGAGCAATAGCGACATCCATCAGCTAACGGATAACAACGTGGCCAAGTGCTCATCAGTGCGCATCAGCGTCCTTAAGCTAAAGAGCGGGGTATTTCGAGAGGTCGATGGGAAGCTGTTAATAGAAAAAGTAATTGACGAGGGCAGCTATGCCTGCGAAGAGTCTCGCAAGGAGGTCCTCTATAAAGTCAATGATCGCAATGTAAAAATATTTAATCCCGGTGAAATTGGCGTTAAGGTTTAGATGAATTTTTATGGGTTTTTCTTTCTCTTTCGATGGAATTTAATAAAGCGAAATTTTTGTATAATCTAACCTAAAACATTTCAATTCTAGATCTAGTAGGTGTGGGGAAAATATGTTCAACTTTTTGTTTGAAGGTAAGTAATGAGAGCTTCCAAGCTCACAGCTGTAAGCGAAATTGTATGATGCACCTAACACTGATAACAGGACTCACCAATCAATGTGAGTTGATTTGCATTGGTGTGAAATAATTACAATTTATGTTAGCCAGTGTAAAAATGCCCTAAACGTATGCAAAGGCTTCACAACCTACGACAAGAAAAGCTTGTTGGCGTTACTTGACGAAACATTTCTCAACATTTGGTAGCACTGCGAAGCTTTTGAGGTTGATAGCTTTTTCCAACAGCTTATAACAGTGCCCGAGACTTTTAACGGATTTAGATCGGTTTGACTCCAAGTGAAGCGGTAGTACGCGACGTGACTCTCTTGGTTGAAATGTGCTTGTGCAAATAAATACCGATAAGACTTAAGTAATCATTTCGTCGGTAGATATTATTTTTGTATACAATTCCTAAAAATGAGTGGCGTGTTGCGTCGCGGATCCTTGAATTTTGATCGTCATGGCTCGCGCGGTAGCCTTGATGGCAACCTCAGCGACGAAACAAAGCAAGTGCCGCGAACTCCGGAAGTTAGTGTCATAGCTTTGGACTTCCGGCGCCACTCTAATGATCTGAAGAAGGACGTGCGGGAAAACGAAAACAGTGATGTGTCGCCCAGGGACTTGAGTCAGGACATTGACAGCGATGTGATATCAAACTTTATTGGACACTATAGGAAATGGAGTTTCTTGTGGACGTTCATTTTGTGCCTGTTCCAGGTTCCCACCACCTTTCATTTGTTTATGCATGTGTTTTATGTAAGTTATTAACGAAATACTTGTAGTATGCATTTCGAATTGTAAACACGAAAACATATGTTTGCGTATATGTACTCGTATTTAAACAATTAATTGCTTTGTAAACAAACAGTTGCCTTTAAATGGCAACTCATATATTTTTTGGCTTTTTAAGCTTGACATGGTTTGGAAATTATAAATCTAACATTGAAAAAGCCGGCTGAGTAAAGGTAAGAGCAAAAGTGTTTCAAAAATGGCAAAAAAAAATCATTTCTCGGCACAATGTAATCGCATACACAAACAATTGATAAGAAGACATGTTTCTTATTGTGATAATTAATTTGAACGGCCCACGGCTTCTATCGACTGGAAATGTGTCAACTGAAGTGCCCAGATAGCCATTAGTTATAAATCGAGCGTCCATTAGCTGTTGTAGGCAAGCAGGCGTGCAATTGGGACGTCGACGTCGCGTGTGGCAAGCCCAAGCCTCGAGCATGACTTGCCAACCTCATAAGCTCAATAGCCCAGTTTGGCATCGAAGCGGCCTTCAGGCGCTACTTGGCGAACGCTTTTCGAGTACTTCGCATATCATACTATACTATTATTAATATACGTGTACATACTTGTATGTATATGGACTGCGCTTTGATACGCACTTATTGAGCTTCATATGTGCATTGTATAATTTACAGCCATCATTTGTCAAATCGTCAATATTGCAACATTATTACTACACATTTAGCATACTTATCTACGGTCTTTGTTTAGTGCTCTTGCGTGAGTTTCTAAATTACTGAGAGCCAGATGAAGCTCCGATTTGAAAAGATGCCATCAAATTGCGCGGTTCAATAAACGATAATCATGGTAATCGCCATCAACAAGTGTGCTAATGTTGTAATGACAAACGAATAGCCACAAATTGCCTTGACACAGACGAATTGTTAACCTAATGGCGGCGAAACACTTCCACGTGAGCAATTTCAACTTCTAATCATTATAAATTTAACACGGCTTAGTTTGAATCCGCAAATACTTCATCTCGAAACCTTAGTATTTCCATAATCACTAAAGACAATAAATCCTGAGCTCATCTTAAATAATTACTTGTTGGTAGTAAATAATTTATGATTTAAGTAGAAGCAAACGTTTTTTGGCCCCCTCGGAAACAGTTTTAGTTTGAATATACTTTATACTTAGTAAATCAGCCTATGTGCATCACAAAACTATGGACAGCAACAATGTGAGCGATTCGTAACCCTCTCCAATTTATCATAAAGTTCGCACATATACATAGGTTGAGTGGAAATATCCTTTGTAATGTAGAACTATTATGGGGCGTAGGATGAATCAGATAACTTATAGCCGTCGAAAAATCTTGATACTTGAACACCCCTTAGGGAATATGTCTCTTTAATATGTTCACTTGCTATGTTTTACTTGCTGGGCCCCTCTTTATGACGGCGCATCTGTAATTTTAATAAGAAAACCCACATGTATATGTATCTTAATGAACTGAGCTCAATAAGCTGCTTACACACTCTTCTCTCTGCCTGAGAAATACACGTTTGTAAGAATGCAAAAATCAAGCTTACAAATAATTCGTTCAATATTAACTAAAATTTTTGCAAACCCTCAACATCAGTTGATTTGCATCCGGAGTCAAATGCAGTTGCACATTCACTTCTCGGTCGCATAGACACGTTTAGCGCAACAAAATGCAGCAAGTGAATAGTAGAGTGGAGTCCGCGCCCATGCTTCCGCTCCGGCTGGGTGGCAGAAATCTAACAGCGGAAGAGTTGGAGCAGCTGCAAATCAAGACATTGGATCGATTTCTTGGTATTGGCGTCTTGGGTCGGTGGCAAAGACTCTGGTGTTTGTTGTTATCCATTTATCAGGGCGCTTGCACATTTCATATCTTTAGCTACGTATTTCAGGTGAGTCGTGCTGGGCTCTTAAATCATTGCACTTTTTGGCTAATTTAAACAGCTGCGTAATTGTTAGGACCGACCTGTTTCACAACCACTTTTGACTCGTAACTAGTTCAGTGACTTTTAAGTACACAGACATCAAGCAGAATTTAAATTATGTGCGAGTGTGCAGCAATTATGGAAGAGGCGCCGGCATCGGCTTCAGCATCAAACACGTTTGCAAAACCGCTTTGCAAATTCGACGTCTTTTTTAGTTCCAAAAAATTTGTCGCAATGCAATGCACACTCTATTTTCGGGATGACATAGATTTTTCAATAAAACTTTACTGATTCTTTATATGATAGGGTATATCAGCTGGCTAGTCCGTTGGCCAAAGCAAAAGCGAACAATCAAGGTTAACATCGACTTGAAAAGGTCGTGCTCTTGCCTGCAGCTAGTGTTGACCGCTAAAATATCTAAATATATTAATTAAACAACCATAATATGTAAAGTAACTGAACATTTGTGGGGGCACAGTGGTGCACAGCGTTCTCTGGCAATAGGAATTTATTTATTGTTGCCATAAACTGGAGCGTAATAGACGACTCTGCACCAATTACGAGAAATACTCGTATAATAATAAGCACCTATGTTGGGGCTAAACTCAATATTCACATTGTGTCAGTCTTTAGTTAATTATTTGTTAAATGACAAATCGTACCTATAACTATCAAAATACTGATGTCCAGCAATAACAACTGTGAAGCTGTTTGTTTATGTGAACCATAGTTGATGGCAAATTTATAAATATAAAGCGGATATGCCATTAAATGAGAATATACAATTGGCGAAAGAATTAAGCTTCAAGAACGAGAATGTATTCAAAATCTAAATTGAATAATGACTGTTGACAGGAGGCATGAAATAATCAGCCGTTTGGGTATTATCTTTTGCCTAAAAATCTGCTGGTCATTTCAATATAAATGAAAATGGAAAAAACCCCGCTTTGAAGACGATTTAAAGTAGTAAGCAACATAAGTATAGTGGTGCTATTTTCGATTTCTGAACACACTGTCTCAGGGACAGCCACTTAGATATCTAAGACTTCATTAGAACACATGCACATGCACATGCAGATGCAGAATCTGTGTGCAATAATGTTGTATGTAAACCCATACATCAAAACTAATCCGCCTCCCAGTCGATTGCAAAGCCCACGCCACGAAATTCCATTGTGTTCTTTATGCGAAACATGCAAATGTCTGAAACGTGACAGAATCACCAACAAGTGTCGTGTCGATCAAATCACAGCCCACTAAAAGACCCAGCATGTCGAAAAATACAATAAAAAACCGGTGATCGGTGTTTATTTGAAGAAAATTAACATTTTGTTGCTGCTCCCCTTTGAATCAATTAGGGGCACATGTATTACATGGCACTGTAATAAACGTATTTTACTTTCCATGTTTTGCGAACTTCAACTTGAACTTGAAACATTTTCCTGCCGCACAAACGACCGATAAACTGCTGAGGTTAACGTGTTACGCATACGCCCCGTTTCCGAGCTGCTAACGTTGTTATTAATTGCAGCATGTACTATATGTTACATAGTGGTGGCTTGTATTAACGATTCAATCAATCAGCATGGCAGAAATGAAAGCCGAAACTTGCTGCATTTACAAATATTAACAATCGAACATACTTACATGCATTTCCTTAGAGTTTATTACACTCCGAACCAATCAATATACGTACATAGTATGTATGTACGATTATTTGTGAAAAATTAAAAGGCCGTTTAATGAACCATTGAAATCCGAATGACACGCGGGCATCAAACTAAAACAATAAAAATGCATACACCTGTAATTAAAGCACGTTCAAGTGCTGGCGCACATTTTTATTCTCTAATTAAAAATATATTTTTTTTTTAACGAGCTTAGAAACTCTATTCCGCGACGAGTAATACTAAGAATGTATTTAGATTCTACTATATGTTCTTAATTCCAGACCACCGATAAGGACTTCTGGTGTGCGCGTCCCCCCCACTTGATGAATGTGAGTGTCTTCGAGTGGCGCAATCGGAGTCAGACAGGGAATGGTTGCAGTCTTCTCAACATTGACTACAACGAGGTGGCCTTTGACAATGGCCAGTGGCTTAATTGGCCAGAGAACTCTAGCAACGCTGGCTATGTAAAATGCCCGGAATTTGAATTTAGCGACGTGGATGGCGTTGCCCAGACATTGGTGCAGGAATTTGGACTGGTCTGTGATCGTCAAACCATGGGAAGCGTTGTAGAGATGTGCTTCTTGGCTGGAGCAGCTGTGGGCGCTGTATTGAGTGGTTGGATCTCGGATCGCTTCGGTCGCCGGCACACGCTCATGATCTTTGCCACAATACAAACATTTGTTGGTAAGTAAATTCCTGATATAATTGAGTAATGATTGACTCATTTAATGACTATATGTTTTCGATTATGTAGGGGGACTGTTAGCCTTTTCAAGGTCGCTGACCATGTACATGTCCTTACGGGTCATTGATGGATTCGCTTGCATGACCGTGACCGTGGTTGGCTTCGTGCTTGTGGTCGAGTTAGTATCCGGAAAATGGCGGACTATTATCGGTATACTAAACATACTGCCTGTGGCTATATCCTATGTCCTAGCAAGTGGTCTTGCCTACTTGATACGGGACTGGCGCACTTTGCAAAACGTTATATCTTGGCCTTTCCTGGCTTTACTTTGCATTTGGTAATTCATAATCGATTTGTTTTACACATATCTTATAAATAATTTTTGTTTTTGTTTAGGTACTGGCTGCCGGAATCACCTCGTTGGCTGCTTGCCCAGGGTCGTATAGAAGAGCTGGTCCTGCTCATTCGGCGAGCAGCTAGAATGAATGGCACCAGCTTGCCCGATAATTTTGAGAAAACCCTCGAGGCAGCTGTACCCGTCAGTGCGGCAGAGAATGGCAATTGCTCGGAAGGCGATTGCACTGCTGCCCAACCGAATCCCCTTTTCGTCGTGTTCAATAAACAATACCTCCGCACCACTTTACTGACCTTATTAATATGGTTGAACCTAATTATTATTTACTTTGGCCTGACCCTGCACCTTAACAATCTTGGTGGGCATGTTTATGAGAATAATGCTATAGCGGGTTCGCTGGAGGCCGTTTCGATCTGCATCAGCATTTTTGTGGTGTTGAAGTTTGGAATAAGACGAAGCCTGATTGCCTATATGCTGATACCGGGTCTTTGCTGTCTGGGCACAAACTTAGTGCCCCATGGAAGTGACAGTAGTCCCGGTGTTATTGCCTTGGCCATTATAGGTGGGTGAAATGGACGGGCTATCCATCTGCATGAGTTATTAACTCACAATCTCTCTTTACAGCTAAATGCTTGATCGGTGCCAATAATGCCATCATTCCAACCTATACGGCCATGCAATATCCAACTGTAGTGCGAAATTTTGGATTGGGCATGGGTAATATGGCGTCGGGTGTAGGTCTGATTCTGGTTCCTTATGTGTGGCTCTTGGTACGTATCAAATTATAAGCGTCTAATTATGCAGTTTTAATACGTATTTCTCGTTTAAAATAGGAACGATATGATTCACTTTTGCCATTAAACATTATGGGTGTATGCGGTATAATCGGCGCTGTTGCGATTCTGTTGATGAAGGATGTGAACTAGCCGGCCCTATAGTTTGCCTGCGTGACTGTGATATATCGGATATTGTCTGGGTGCTATGTACTACAAAAAGTTTTCTTTTCATTCACTCTAAATTTGTTAATTTATTTTGCATACTGTTCTTGTTATATAATAAACTATTTACATCTTTATTAAGCAACCATTTGCTGTGTTTTCTATGGATGAAAAAACAAAACGTTCGATCTTTTAGTATCTCAATATAAAAAAGTTGAAATGAGTTCTTTATAGTTATATAGGTTAGAAATACTGATCCCATATTAAATACTGAAATATGTCGAATGTGCTGTAAAACATCTAGTGCTTTCCACTTGTGAGATCCATTTTTGAAACAAAGAAATGAGCTTTAAACCCATTTTAATTCAATATGCGTTTAGCCTTCGAAATAAGAAATGATAAATTGACATGATAAAATTTGGACAATTCTTATTGATGTTTCCGAATCAATCGAACCCAGTTATCCTGACGATCTGTAATATAAATTTCAGTTCAGAGTAAGGCAATCCATTTTGCATTTGTCACAAAAATTGTTTCTTCTATTTTGATTTGCAGAAATTTTGCATTTGTTATTTTATAATTGTTTAACAATAAAATGTTAATTTAAGCAATATACTTTAAAGATAATAATAGTTGTCGTAACTTAAATAAAGATAACAATCAATAAACAAAGATTTCAAGCGTATTCACAACAAACCTGTTAACGTCTTCGCTCATTGCCTTAAGATTAAAAGAAGTCAATTAAGGATAACGATTGTTCAAATACGAAAGTTAACAACTTGGTTTTATTTTAAGAAAACAAAACCAACAATACTTTAGAGCATATTAAAAATACATATTAAAGAAAAAAGCCGCCAAGCAGGGCTTTAACTTTGGCAATTGCTTAATAAAAATGTATACAATTTGTATAATTAAGACGTTAACAACATATGAATACGCTTTTTGAATGATGAGGATAGTGTATCAGCGTGAAAAAAAAGATGTGCTTTAGTTCCTTGTATTGTGTGCGCTGGGACTTGATTGTGTACACTGAACATGCGGAGCTGTACCTAACCCATATCTATAAGTTTGTATCTGTGCCTCCAGCTTTATAGCACGCCTATTGAAATTTAATACAGAAATTTTTAAAGTATAAGTCTTCTCATAAAATTGACATTCGATCAATAGCCGCGTTTTATAAATACGTTTCATTTATAGATTTAAATTAGGTCCGTACATTAACACCTACATATTGTACAATTTCGTAAAGTTTTAAATAATCTATAACATACGATTTAACGACCACAATCAAGCACCTGGCATTATTATGGATACAGGCAAATTCTTCTCTTGCCTTATTCCTAGGGGCTTATCAATTTTGATTTTTTTCAGTTAGTAGCTACATTAAGCAGGAGGCTGGGTTGGACATCCATACATACATATTTGACTTTGAACTTGTCTGGTTTGCGCTGGGCTGACAATTTACTTCGCAAGGGTTAATTAACAGCTCAGTTTTGAAATTGTAATTTGATTACATATAATTTCTTTTTGCTCATGTATGCATACTTGTGTTTGTTTACTCTACAACGATCAACATAAATATATTCGTATATTCCTTTGAATTTGCAGTTTAAAAAAAAAATCGTAATATATAATAATAGTATATTACAAGGATGTTTTGTGTTTTTAGTTATTTTTTTTGTTGGATATATACCATTCCAAGTAACATAGATACAATAATGTTTTTATAACAAGAATTTCGTATTTTTTATATGACTTTGCCGTGTGTTTGTTTGTTTTTGTTTTTTGTTTTACTTTTTTCTTTATTGAGTTCGCGTGTGTGTTTGTGTGTGAGAGCGAGAGTTTTGTGCAACTTCAATTTAACCTCCGACTTTGGAGTGATAAAACTCTCTCACCGACTCCGCGCAGAGTATTCATGCAAAATTCGAGGGCGGTCCAGGCGTTTCGAACGTCGTGGGGCCGCCTCTGCTTTGTTTTGTCTTTAACTAATAGCTAAGCTTAAGTTTTAGCTGTCGCTCCTTTTAACACCTTGAAGTGTGCCCCTCACTCACAGCCTACGTACTGGAAAAGCCCCTGTCGTACGGACTCTTCACGTCGGTATGCCGCGTGTGCAAATTTATTGTAGGCGCCGCTGGTCGCGAAGATAGTTCGCAAACCGTCTTAATGGCACCCGCTGCATTCACTGTGGGTGGATTTGGATGAAGTGAGTCCTTTTGTGTTGAAGCTGCAGAAACATCCGGGGTGACTTCGTCATCTGCGGTTTTGGGCAGCACGTAGTCAGTGGATCGTGGGGCTAACTCCGATCGTCCTGCAATTGATGATTTATACTGTTCTGGTTTCAGGCCACACAAATAGAACTTGAAGAACTCATATGTGGACCAGCAGATGGCTGTGGCGGGCATGGAGTAGAGCACACGGGCCGTCATGCCCTTAAAGAAACCCAATGGACCCGCCATATGGTAGATCTGCAAGTATGTGTATTTCAATTTGTTGCTTTGGTTGTTTTAGTCGTACGCCTACATACCTGTCGGAAAGCCTCCATCATTCCTTTTGTAAGGCCCGTCTCCTGTGTATTCAGCAATGTTTTTACCACATCCAGCGGCGTCGTAATGGCTGCTGCTGAAGCGCCCGCTGCTGCACCCGCTAGCATATGTACCGGTGGATTATATTTCCGTTCAAGATTCAACTGTGGGCAGAAAATAAATTTGATAGAAGACGAACTACAAGGTGTATGGTTCATCGCTGAACAAGATTTCGTTTTTAAAACGATACAATTACAGTGATTTTTGTGTAGCACAACAGTTTTATCTCTAATTTACTAACCCTATTCTGAAAAAATTCATATGCGGTAAAATGTATTGTCTGATATGGGATATTCATGACCAGTTGCGTGGAATAGGAACGGTAAAAGGCGCGAAAACCTTCCTTTTTGTACACGTCACGCATGCAACTGATGACGGACTTGTAGGGCGAGTTATACATTTGCATTCGCTGCTTTATCACGTCCGTTGGACTGGAAATGGCATCGTGTATGAGCGTGGCCGTCGCGCCGGATAACACTGCAAAAGTTTAATTAAATTGTTTATTTAGGTGTCTTTGTTTTGTTACTCTTCTGTACTCACTGTAATTCAAATTGTTATGTGATGTGAATTTCGTCAATAGTTCTTTCGTCATTTCATATGCACCAAAGTACATTGCATGCGCTGGACCTGCCCCGATTATCACAGCACTAGCTCCACGTATTGGCCTTGTATGGATAATACGTTTTTTGTTAGAGAAACGTGTGCCAGACATCTTTTGAACACTTACCGCATCAGGCCCTCGCGTGTTATCATATTTTGAAAAGTAGCCATTATATTCATATGCGCATTGGGAGATGTTAGGCTTTGCATTCGAGTCTGTATGAAAGTAAATACAAAAATGTGAAATTTAGTTGCATTTAGATGAAATAAAACTAATCTTAAGTATAATTCATCTTTAAATGTGTAATATATACATACTTGTAAGCAAAGTCAGAGTTACGATGCAAAAATATTATTATTGCTCTGTGTGTATTATATTTTCTTTAAAATTTTTACTGGAAAATATAATTGACATCATATTTTGTTTTGTAAATGCTTTTAGGGGATTTATGGCTGGTGTTGTCTAGCATATAATTTGTATATTGTTGCCGATCGTTTTGGCATGATGCATACATAACTAATTTTTGCATTTCTAGTAAATAGAAAGATATCTATTCTTCAGATTAAATATTAACAAGACAAAATCTTAATGTAAGCATATACGTATGTATGTATGTATCTCAATACCGACCACTTCGGGTCTGACAGTTGAATGGGTGCTCAAAACCGGACAGCATCTGACGGCGCAGTTACGTTGCAATTAAAAATTGCCGGCATTTACACATACAGATTAGATTTCTTGGAATACTCCAGTCAGTTATCTCTATATATGTAGATATGCAATCAGAAAATTGTACAGTATTGTTTTATGAAGAGTACTCATACCAACTGAGCTGTTTATGAAAACTGAGCAATAGCAAAATAAACAGACACAATTTAATTGCTACTGCTACAGAGAATTATATATGGGGACAAGATTATATAAATGGGGGAATCAGACGCTGCAAAAAAATTGCTCCAAGTTTTGCGTTATACTGCAAATGACAGATATCACAGCATTAGGGTTTCAAAGATATTTTTGCGTGCATAGCAATATACGAGTACATATGTATATACATATGTATGTATTTACATCAAACGCAAAAAAATAAACGCATTCGATAACCCAAAACCGCAAGTCGTACACGCCCAGAATCAGTGAGACAGGCGTGGCACCGCCCCCAGCAGAGTGTCATTGCAATGTGTGACAAGCATATACATACATACTATATACTACAAATAACTGATAAGTCCGGTAATAGCTGTGGACCCTATGACAATTTCACAATCACATTCGTGATAACAAAAAAAATTAAAATAATTATTAATAAACTAAAAAGCGGAACGGGAGACAGACAGACTTAACAGTCCAATTCACTACGCTCAATTTTGTTCGATGTCGTAACGTTCGGATATCACCTCGTCAGGGCTATGCTGGTAATCCCCGCCTTACTTTAGTTTGTCATTTAATTGTGGCTGGAGTGTCAAGTCCCTGTCTGGCTCCCCGTCCACTGTCCAATACAGTAATCCGCACGCAATTGACATATACTTAGTATTCCGAAATTGATTTCAGCTGAGAAAATCAATAAATGGCAACACCCGGTTCGTTGGCGTTCCTGCTCCCTCGCCAACAAACCTGGAAAAATATATGTATGTACATACGTACAAAATTGAAATTGAGCATTTATTGTATTTAGTAAATGTACCAACTACAATGCATGTAATTGTGGAATATATACACACATATAGTACACATTTAGATGCATATGCATTTCTATGTACATATGTATATATATGCATGTAAGTAGGTGTGTATTTCTATATGCAAATTGTGGAATCCGATTACAAATAAATTATACGGCAAGCGCCCCGATCAAAGCAACGACGTGTTGATCGCTTTATAAAGCTCTCTATATGTACATACACACTACATGTATATGTATGTATGTATGTTTATTACATTAAAGAAACCCAACGGAGTCTTAACCAAACACACTATCTCATGACGTTCAACATTCTCTTTTTTGGCACTAGGCAGCATGACTACTAAATGGAATGAAGAAGTGTACTTGCCTCTGACTAATCTTATCAGGCATATTCTAAATCATGAGAACGTGTTTTGATAAGCATTTAAGGTAACAGCGTGCGCGATAAGCTTGTCGAAATTCACATTAGTGATGGCATTGTTTATTAAAAGGTCAGAACCTGGACTCCCTCGACTACAAGACAGCTGCAATGGCCACCACCTAATCACTTGAGTAGAAGTAGGAAGCGACGCGCGCACTTGCTAGGAATTACATCACGACGATTATGCCAAGGCACGGTATAAGACAAAAACAGTACTGCACACACAAGCATAGATGGATTTGTGAGGTTAGGTGCTGCGTTTTTGACCGCTGCTCCGATTACATGGCTTCACTAGAAACCAGCAGAGAACATAAGTGAATCGACTTGCACTCACCTTAACCGAGTCCAGTGGATACATGACAATATGCTCCAGTACACCCGCAATAGCGCCAGCAGTCATATTTACTCCGACACTTGTCGTCGGCAATGATTCGTAGTCATCCATATTCATGGCTATAAGTCGTGTTGCTGTTGTGGTGCTGTGTGGTGCCCTTGGTATAGGTGGTTAGGTTACTGCTGCGAAAATTCCTTTGCAACTTAGCTTCTGCCTCAGCCGTCTTCCAGCTCAAAGAATACCACAAATGTGTTCAGTGTGCGACCGACAATTTGTGCGTTTGCGTTATTGCTGTTTCTTTTGCTTTGACAGAGAGCTTTCTCTCCGTTTGTTTCGCTTTTTCCGACAATTTTCGCACCAGCAATTTTACACCAGCTGATAAGCGAGTACGACCACCTTTCTATCTATGCGTGCGGCTTCAAATTACAGACATATGTATGTGCATATGTATGTAAGCACTGGCATAAGTACACGAGGTTGTTCACAATGGGTTGAAGGACATAAAAATGTGCATCGATTGCCGGCGACGACGCGTTGTACTCTAATTTGCACTTGGTAATTTTGTTGTATAACACAGACCGAAAGGTAACACTATTATTAATTGACGCTCCACGCACAAGACGACAACGTAGGAAATGTTGAAGTTGATGCTGCTGCTTAGATAAGTTGAGTTTTGGAGCGATTGTGTTGCGGTGGCGCACGCAGTACATATGAATTAAAGAATATATTTATTTTACATGTAAGTGCGCCAAGCTTTAACTTTGTGTATGTTTGATAACTCACGCAAACGCTAAATGATTGAGAATCCCATCCATCCGTTGGTCTGCCACATTCTCGCGGATAGCTAGTGCGCAAAATAGTGGTTGCCCTACAAAAAGCGCTGCCCATCTGTCTTTGAAAGTGCTACCCATGCTACAATCGATAGGTTACTTCAAGCAGAATCAGTACCAAAAGCGACGACTGGAAATTGAATGTAGAAAAAAGCAAAAAGCACTTCGATTTTCATTCGGAATACAGAAAGTTATAGAAGTCTGTGGTGGTTGGTTGTGCGCTTTGTTGTATTAGTGACGTGGCCTTTTTGCCGAATTAAGTGGATTCACTTTTTTGCGGTCGAAAATAAAATAAAATCAGTAAAAATGAAGTATTTTTTGCTGCTTGGTGTTCTGCTGTTGGCAGGTATGTTTGCCACGCACTGTCGGACATGCCGGTATTTTAACCTAATTTTTTCACATTCTTATTAAACGCGCGTCTTAGGCATCAATCAAATCGCTGCAAACACTGATGGCGGCGATGAAAAGCCAGAGACAATTGACTTGAATATAGGCTCGTTTAAGGAAGGTTCTAGAACAGGTATGTCTCTGGTAACGCCCCCTTCCTAAGTGGTAGCGTGAAGTACACGTCAGCAGTTACCGATCAATTGCTGTAAACGCCTTTCTTATCTACACCCCACAGATGCCGAAACACTGAAACGTGAGGAAGAAGCTATCAAACTGGACGGGCTAAATATTGCTCAGCTTAAAGAATTGCGCGAGAAGGTTAATATACGCGGCTACATACGCAGACACATTACTTAGGTATGACGTATTATATTCTCGTTGTCTTCCACTTCTAGGCCGAGAAGTTCACTTTCCAAACCGAGGTGAACCGCATGATGAAGCTGATTATCAACTCCCTCTACCGTAACAAGGAAATTTTCTTGCGAGAACTGATCTCAAACGCTTCCGATGCTATTGATAAGATTCGTTTGTTGGCCCTGACTAATCGCAAGGAATTGGAAAGCAATCCAGACCTGCACATACGGATCAAGGCGGATAAAGAGAACAAAGTGTTGCACATTATGGACTCGGGCATTGGCATGACACACCAGGATCTCATTAATAACTTGGGCACAATTGCCAAATCGGGCACTGCTGATTTTTTGGCTAAAATGCAGGATCCCAGCAAGGCAGAAGGTCAGGACTTGAATGATATGATTGGTCAATTTGGCGTTGGTTTCTACTCGGCTTTTCTGGTTGCTGATCGTGTTGTGGTCACCACAAAGCACAACGATGACAAGCAATACATCTGGGAGTCGGATGCAAATAGTTTCAGCATTACTGAAGATCCCCGTGGCAATACCCTTAATAGGGGCTCTATTATTTCACTGTATTTAAAGGATGAAGCACAGGACTTTTTGGAGCAGGATACAGTGCGCGAACTGATACGCAAATATTCGCAATTCATTAATTTCCCAATTTTGATGTGGTCCAGTAAGACCGTTGACGAAGAAGTACCCATAGAGGAAGAAGCTTCTAAGCCAGAGAAGAGCGAGGACAATACAGAGGATGCTGATGAGGATGCCAAGGTTGAGGAAGATACCGAAGAGGATAAACCAAAAACAAAGAAGGTCTCAAAAACCACCTGGGACTGGCAGCTTATCAATGATAGCAAACCTATTTGGACACGTAAGCCAGCTGACGTGACTGCCGATGAATACACCGAATTTTATAAGAGTCTGACAAAGGACTCAAGTGAACCGCTTACCCAAACGCATTTCGTCGCCGAGGGTGAGGTCACTTTTAAAAGCTTGCTCTACATTCCCAAGGTGCAACCATCTGAATCCTTCAACCGCTATGGCACGAAGTCTGACAACATTAAGCTTTATGTGCGTCGTGTTTTTATTACTGATGAATTCAATGACATGATGCCCAACTACCTTAACTTTATTCGCGGTGTGGTTGACTCTGATGACTTGCCATTGAATGTATCACGTGAGACGCTGCAGCAACATAAGTTAATTAAGGTCATAAAGAAAAAACTGGTGCGTAAAGTGCTTGATATGATTAAGAAAATCGACAAGGAAGCTTATGAAAAGTTCTGGAAGGAGTTCTCTACTAAGTAAGCAATGTTGTTGTAAGTACATCGATAGTGTTTAAATTAACTTTTGTATTTTCATGTCGCCGATAGCATCAAATTGGGCATCATGGAGGATCCCAGCAATCGTTCTCGCCTGGCCAAGTTGCTGCGGTTCCAAACATCGAATGGCAAAGGTGTCACCTCGCTGGCGGAGTACGTCGAGCGTATGAAGTCCAAACAGGATCATATTTATTATATTGCCGGTGCCAACCGTGCCGAAGTTGAAAAGTCGCCCTTCGTCGAGCGCCTGCTCAGCAAGGGTTATGAGGTGCTTTATTTGGTGGAAGCTGTTGACGAGTACTGCATCTCTGCTTTGCCTGAATTCGATGGCAAGAAATTCCAAAACGTGGCCAAGGAAGGTTTCAAGCTCAACGAATCCGCTAAAAGCAAAGAAAAATTCGAAAACCTAAAGAATGCTTTTGAGCCATTGGTAAAATGGTTGAACGATGTTGCGCTTAAGGACCAAATATCAAAGGCTCAAGTCTCAGAACGATTAAGCAACTCTCCATGCGCACTTGTCGCTGGTGTTTTCGGCTGGACCGGCAACATGGAACGCTTGGCTATGTCGAATGCCCATCAAAAGGCCGATGATCCACAACGCAGCTATTATCTTAATCAAAAGAAGACACTTGAAATCAATCCCAGGCATCCACTGATGCGTGAGCTTTTGCGTCGCGTTGAGTCCGACGAGGCCGATGAAAATGCAAAGAATATGGCGTTGATGATGTTCCGCACTGCCACGCTACGCTCAGGTTACATGCTTCAAGAGACGGCCAATTTTGCAGACAGTATCGAGCAGATGATGCGTCAAACCCTGGGTCTGTCGTTGGATGAGCAAGTCGAGTTGGATGAAGACGATGATGAGGCTGATGCCGATGATGCCAAGTCAAGCGAGGACAGCGGTGCTAGCAATGCTGATGAAGATGAGGAGGATACGCAGCACGATGAACTCTAAGCAATCGCATAACCGTTGCAGTGTAGATTACCCTGTATTGTACATAAGTCAGACTGAGTTTAAGCATCCATTCGTAAACATCCGTGCACCACCTGAGAAGTGTCTTGCTTTGAATCAAGAATGCTTCTTAAACGTGTGTTTAGAAGTTAAGTAACAATTTCGTAATACATTATATATATTAAATAGCAGTCGACTATGTTGTCGCCTTTCTTTATTACCTTGAAAGCAGCTCTGTGGCATTTCGCATTTTACTAAATAGCTTCAAACATTCGTGCCGACATAGTTATGCTCAAATAAAATCTTTAATCTATAATAATAGTGATTACTTTTTTACAAAATGAATGGAGTATGAACATGTCGATCCAAACAAAAATTAAAGAAATACACATGTATAATGAATTTAAAATTAAAAATGCATTAAATATCTAAGTCGGAGCTGATCGGCTCATCATGTAATGCCTTTAAGTAGCTGCTGTATTTCACCTGGGCTCTGATATGTGCTACCGCCTGGCTTAGTTCCAAATTGTATTTCTGCATGAAGAGACGAATTATCCACATGGGCAACAATCCATTGATCACAAGAGAAACATTAACCTACAATGAAAAACACGTTAGCATATGGATATAGTCAATCACTAATGTCCTACATACGCCATTTTTGCCATACAACGACAGTAGTTTCTGTATCATGGATTTGCGTATATCGTCTGTGAGAAAATCCATCACATCTTGGTGGTTAATGTTCTTATAGCTATTTGTGTTTGCATGGCGGGAGTTTTCCGAAAAGAACGTATTAAAGTCTGATTGGTATGTGTCGAAAGTGCCTAAAACGTATTCCTTGCTCATGTCCAGTAATCTACAATTGATAAGGACTTTCTGAGCTGTACAGTTGAACCGGGCTGAACGATTTTCACTTACAATATTTTAACGGCCGGCGGTTTTTTTAATTCCAGCAAAGAAGTCATTTTTTTGATCGCATTAAAATTGATACCCGAAGTTGCACCATCAAGCTGCTGAAATTTCCAGGGCTTGGATTCTTTATTTGAGGCAACTGCAGGTTTTTCCTTCGACGTGTCACGCCTTTTTTTTATTATCTCATTTTGTTGTGCATCAAAATGGTGCTTTGTTTTTGGCTTTCGTGTTGGTTTCTCAGAGTGGCTAGGAGGTTCTTCACATTCCACTATTTCCTTGTTCGATCCGCGTCGTTTTCTTACAGACTCTGCATCTCCATTTACATTCTTCGCTGATTTTACGTTTCGTGCGTATTTTTTGCTATAAATAATACACAGGCTGTAATAAAAAGTTTGGGAGCATATCTATAACTGGCTATTACTCCAAAACGTAGCCTTTCAAATGTAAAGGTTTCACAGGGGAACGGTCGGAACGACGAGGGGCGATGTTTTCAAGTGAAGTTGCAGTGCTGTTAAAAGTATACTTATATCAGTTTAAATGAACTTCATAATCGGCTCATTATATTTACCGCTGGGGACGGACGTCATCACGATGCCGGGATCTGCCTCTATCCACTTGTGGAGCAGGTTTTAATTGCAAATTGTCATTAGACTTGACGCCTTGCGATACTGAACGTCTCTTGCTTTTTTTGGATCCTGTGGTTTCGCTATTTGTGGACATCTTTTCTTGATGTGGGCTTATACTGTAAACAAAAACCCGCATAAGTCAAATTGCTGGACAAAACTTTCCACCGCTACCTTGTTTTCGCTGATAGATTTTCTGCATTTCCTTTTTTTCTTTTGCTGACCCGGGCACCAAAATCCACTACGGACTTAGCTGCGAGCTTCTTCTGCGGCGAGTTCGCTTGTGGTAGATATTGAACCTCCAACTCTAAACTGAGATTTACATTCTGCAGTTGGTACTTTTCCTTTACCAGCGACTGGTCTTCGCCTGCTTTCACGTTGACCTGAACGTTTTCATCAATAAGCCACACCGTCTGGAGGGCACGCGCATCTTTCTGCCAATCAGCAGTGCTGTCGAGCAGTTGCCATAATTTATTCTCGATCTGATCGAATTGTTGGGGTGCAAGCCAATTGTAATGCTTTTGTGGGCATATTTTGTAAAACTGAATAGTGCGCGGAAAAATCTTGAAGGAAGCATTGATGCTGTGCTGATAGTACTGCAATAAAATGATTTGTAATTTATTGTTGTCAGTTAGAGTTTAAGTTACTAACTCTATATTGTTGCAAAAGTATTGTATAATCCCCGGAACGTTCAAATTCTGGCATCCTCACAACAACTTTTTTTTTGGATCTTTCCGCCGTTGTTTAAAGATCACGGAGATGGAACAAATATCCAAAAACAATCGGTGTATTTTCGCATTGTTTAATTCATCGAGTGCTGCGATAACATCACTTACGCGCGCCCGAATGCAACTCAAAGCAACCCTGAGCACTGACGTATGCACAGTTCAGTGTGTCG
This sequence comes from Scaptodrosophila lebanonensis, assembly GCF_003285725.1. Taxonomy (NCBI): domain Eukaryota; kingdom Metazoa; phylum Arthropoda; class Insecta; order Diptera; family Drosophilidae; genus Scaptodrosophila; species Scaptodrosophila lebanonensis. The sequence continues at coordinate 17,305,632 of NW_022060538.1, forward strand.
TCGGCGACTTCCTTTCCTGTCAAATTTTGTCGACAAAGGTTGGTAGATTTTTTAAAAGCGCTTTTCAACGCAAATTAAGTGCTCATAATAAATTTGCAAGAGCCGATATAAATGAATTCAATTGAAGTTAACAATGTGTCGTATTTGTGTGTGGAGTACGTCCATGTCTGAAGCTTACAATACTTAATTTTTTGTCATAGCAATATTGCCGCTTGCCAAGTAGCCGTCGGGAACACGTGTTTTTTAACATTTGTCGAAAATGTCTAAAACTAGGTGCATATGAGAAAATAAATTGGATCATTGCAACAAAGTGCTCCAAACAATCCGCTTAAATATGTTTTGCGTAAGCCGAGCGCGAATTTGTAAAAATACTTACCGACTAGTGACTAGTCCCAGTTGTATGTTGTGTATGTGTGCGAATTTTGTGGTTTAATTCTTCAATCGGTTTTAAAGGAGCAATGGAAGTGAATTGAATTCCGATAAAAGAAAAATGTGCAATGCTTTAAATGAAGTGACCAAAACCGAAAAAATTTCACATCAAGGAAAAGGAAAAATTCGAAAGGACAGCGGTGTTTTGTGTTTAAATGGGGCAACCTGTTATGTGTTATGTTGTGGCTGATATGTAGTGTACATTTTTTATTGCAGATGGCTATCGGCAGATTTCCGAAGATTATCAAGCCTGGCGGCGCGGATCCCGATGAGTTTGAGAAGTCGATTGCCCAGGCGCTTGTTGAGCTCGAGGCCAACAGCGACCTGAAACCCTATTTGCGTGATCTGCACATTACCCGGGCGCGTGAGATTGAGTTTGGCAGCAAGAAGGTGAGGTATTGCCACATTTCATCTTATATTGAAGCTTGCTAAGCTTTTCCGGTTCTTTGTCCACAGGCCGTCATCATCTACGTGCCCATTCCACAGCAGAAGGTGTTCCAAAAAATCCAGATCATCTTGGTGCGTGAACTTGAGAAGAAATTCTCTGGCAAGCACGTCGTGGTCATTGGCGAGCGCAAGATCCTTCCCAAGCCCACACGCAAGGCTCGCAACCCACTGAAACAAAAGCGTCCACGCTCGCGCACTTTGACCGCTGTGTACGATGCCATTCTTGAGGATTTGGTATTCCCAGCTGAAATTGTGGGCAAACGCATCCGCGTCAAGTTGGACGGCTCCCAGCTGGTGAAGGTACATCTGGACAAGAACCAGCAGACCACCATTGAACACAAAGTGAGTGAAGTACCCTAGCTTCTATAGGCATATATAGTATGTTTGTCACCGTCCCTTTGATTTTCGGTGCGCGTTTCCCACGCACCCCGTTTGTCAAAAGGGACGCATAGAAAATACCAATAACTCGTTATTGGGCGCCACTTTCGCTCTTAAGCGGGCGTTCATCTCCATATATTGGGTACACTTGATTAATGCTACCGTTCTCGTGTTATTTGTTGAACTATTTTTCAAGGTTCAATGATTGTCAAGAAGAACGCAAATTAAAATTAAAGTCAGACTCCACAATGTTCAGCTTTTAACTCTAAAGCTATGACATTACTAAATGCTGGCTACATTTATGTACTTTACCGATCCAGACCCCCATGCAATTATTTATTATACTTGTAGTATTAATAACTACCGTTCTCGTGTTATTTGTTGAATTATTTTTCGAGATTCAATGATTGTCAAGAAGAACGCAAATTGAATTTCAAGTCAGTTAAACTCCACAATGTTGAGCTTTTAACTCTAAACCTATGACATTACAAAATGCTGGCTACATTCATGTACTTTACCGATCCAGACCCCCCATGTAATTATTTATTATAGTATTAATAACTACCGTTCTCGTGTTATTTGTTGAATTATTTTTCGAGATTCAATGATTGTCAAGAAGAACGCAAATTGAATTTCAAGTCAGTTAAACTCCACAATGTTGAGCTTTTAACTCTAAACCTATGACATTACAAAATGCTGGCTACATTCATGTACTTTACCGATCCAGACCCCCCATGTAATTATTTATTATAGTATTAATAACTACCGTTCTCGTGTTATTTGTTGAATTATTTTTCGAGATTCAATGATTGTCAAGAAGAACGCAAATTGAATTTCAAGTCAGTTAAACTCCACAATGTTGAGCTTTTAACTCTAAACCTATGACATTACAAAATGCTGGCTACATTCATGTACTTTACCGATCCAGACCCCCCATGTAATTATTTATTATAGTATTAATAACTACCGTTCTCGTGTTATTTGTTGAATTATTTTTCGAGATTCAATGATTGTCAAGAAGAACGCAAATTGAATTTCAAGTCAGTTAAACTCCACAATGTTGAGCTTTTAACTCTAAACCTATGACATTACAAAATGCTGGCTACATTCATGTACTTTACCGATCCAGACCCCCCATGTAATTATTTATTATAGTATTAATAACTACCGTTCTCGTGTTATTTGTTGAATTATTTTTCGAGGTTCAATGATTGTCAAGAAGAACGCAAATTGAATTTCAAGTCAGTTAAACTCCACAATGTTGAGCTTTTAACTCTAAACCTATGACATTACAAAATGCTGGCTACATTCATGTACTTTACCGATCCAGACCCCCATGTAATTATTTATTATAGTATTAATAACTACCGTTCTCGTGTTATTTGTTGAATTATTTTTCGAGATTCAATGATTGTCAAGAAGAACGCAAATTAAAATTAAAGTCAGACTCCACAATGTTCAGCTTTTAACTCTAAAGCTATGACATTACTAAATGCTGGCTACATTCATGTACTTTACCGATCCAGACCCCCATGCAATTATTTATTATAGTATTAATAACTACCGTTCTCGTGTTATTTGTTGAATTATTTTTCGAGGTTCAATGATTGTCAAGAAGGCAAATTGAATTTCAAGTCAGTTTCACTCCATAATGTTGAACCTCAATATCACGAGCTACGACATTACTAATTGCTGTGTACATTGACAGACTCGTCAGACTCCGATTTAAAAAGCATACCGTTCTTGTGTTATTTGTTGAGTCAGTTCGCCAGATTCAACGATTGTCAAAAATAACGCATATTGTAGTTGACAGTTTCACTCCATAATGTTGGGCTCTTAACTCCAAAGCTATGACATTACTAAATGCTGCCTAGACTATTGAAACATACAATTTAAGATTACAGTCCCGCCCATTTGCCTCTCAAGCGCCGTTTTGTGCCTGGTGCCTTGGGACTTCCTACATTGGCGGTAGAGAAATTGAACTTGTCGTGCGATCCTTGCTGCAATTTTACACATTTGCAGTAAAACGTGCGACCGGTTTACATTAAATTATAATGCACAAAATGAATTTAACATTGATTTGATAGACTCTGAAATTAATTTGTGTATTTGACTTTTTCACCTGCAGGTCGATACTTTCACATCGGTTTACAAGAAGCTTACTGGCCGCGATGTTACCTTTGAATTCCCTGATAACTACCTGAATGTCTAGAGTGTTCAGCAGGCAACGTCGACTCGACTAGCAGCAACAACAAATCTGTTGTACAGAAAATGAGTTTTTACGTGAGCTGAGAAACGTAACGTAAATTAAATAAAGCCCAACACATTTTTAAAAATTGATTCAATTGTTTTAATTAATTAATGATAGTAACGAAGCATGGTATCATTTGTTGAATTTAAATTTAGTGTACACGTTATGTGGTGCTACCAGACTTTTATTTGAAGAACTCATGGGACTGTGTATTCTCCAATTTACTAAGTGGATACACAAACCGTTCAATTTTCTATGCTAGGATTCAAACCACAATACTATATCGCCACCTAGCGGTAATAAGAGGTTATTTAGCGAATCCTAAAAATGCGGTTGCAACATGGTTATGTGAGTCTAAATTCTTATGCAACAAATGCTTTGCAACACGCTGCATTGCTCTCTGTGTAGCTGTGGGGGTGTTTGCGAAAGTTTAGAATAAATATTTAAAAAAATTAATAAATGATTAATGATTAATATAAAAGACATTTAAATTCACTAAACCCTTCTGGACTGCCGCCACATGAATTGACGGTAAAATTCGGAATTGTAATCATGCTTTTGAGAAATTAAAGCCTTCCAAGCATGTGCAATGGGACTGGGCTGCTTATTGCAGGACAATTTAAGTGTAGCAACTATTATCAACGGCCAGCAACTGGTCAACTAGCTCATACAACGACGATACCGAGGATATCAATGATCCCATTTGATCATTTAGATGGCTTCAATTTCCGGAAGTCCCAAGGTCATACGAAAGCAATGTTTTACTATAAGTTGACCTATCACGGGTCGGAGCTCCTGAAAATCAATTTATTTTGCTAACACAAAATAAAACATCAAATATATTTTACAGAGACCCCTAATAAAGAATATCAAAAAATCTAAAAACGAACAAAAAATCAGTAAAATAATATCCAACATAAATTTTACTCCTTCTTAGTAACTCATAGCAAAAAGAAGGGTGTATGTGTGTTAAGTGTGTGTGTTATAAAATGTATAGTTTTAAAAATGTTTGTAAAAATACCCAGGGAAAGGACGCTAGTATCAAATAAATACAAACATTTACAGCTTGATAATATACTTTTTCAAGGTCTTCTGAAAACCTAAGGCATACATAGGATGCCTGAATATAATAACTGTGTAAAAATAATTCTAACTCGCTGGGCAAAGAATATAATTTGGTTAAGTTTAAACCAACCCAAATATTCATATTCATACTTGTATATGGAGTTTTTATAATGTTGGGGGACAATAATTAATAACGTATGCAAGAATAGCAAACACAAAACAAATAGATAAGCATTACTCCCTCATATCGTGGCATGTTTCAGAAGTTGACTCTACAATTAAAGAGGGGCCTTTCGCCATCCTGGTCACAACACGCAAGGTATTATAGTTTCAAGCGCAGACAGGCGACAGCCGAGGTGCCCGCCCACGAATTTTTAATGGTGCAGTGGCCATTGTTCTTGTTGTTTCTGTTTTGACTGATGGGCTTTTGGTGTCGTATACGAAAAATTCGATTACACGATTGATTGTTGGCCGGGGGAGGAATACATTTTTGTTTAAATGAACGCGCCGAGACATTTAATATTGACGAGGGGGGCGTTCAGTTGACTTTAAGTTTGCCACAACTTGGCTTTCGGCCTTGAACAAGAATTTAAGGATTAATGATGGCGCCGCTTTGCCTTGGAGACGATTTTTTGTTGTTGTTTTTTTTTTCTTGGCGTTCAGCGTCTTGTGGGTCAACTCTATTTTACGCTCTAATTAAAATGCCACACACACACGCACAGAAACTTAGACAATAGGGCGCACTGAATTTACAGCCACTTTGTATGTAAATTTTATTCGTCATACTTAGCGGAAAAGAAAACGCTTATGTTTACGGCATCGAGGCGTCGTCATCGGCGTCCAACTGTTGCAGGCGAATGTCCTTTGGGCTGTCTATAGTGGGGAGTGGGTGAGCAGAGGGGTGGTCTCTCTTGACAGCTTATGTCATCACATGTTGCTGGTGTTACTGACGACGCTCCATGACCATGACTCACTGTAATCTCTAAAGTTGACTGACAGTTTGCAATGCATACATATACATATGTATGTACATAACTATACGTAACGATACTATATGTACATAAATATGTATGTATGTTTTTTACGCGATCTTATCAGCAATTCGGATACGGTCGGTAGTTGGTTGCATTTTGCTTCAATATCGCGTGCCCAGCAGTTGCAACTGATCCAGCAGTGCTTATCAGACGCCGCACAGCTGAGTCAACACGCATGACTCGCAGTGTATATATGTATGTATGTATGCCTCATGGGCTTCCCGTACCCACATCGTTTGTCAATCTACAAAATTACAGTCGTCGACACGACGTCCTAAGAATATAATTTTTTATGAAGTTTAGTGCCTTCAATCAAGATATAATATACATACATATATACACACAGGCATATATAATAATACATACATATGTATTATTTGTAATAACCCTAAGCGCGAAGGCAAGTTGTAAATATAAAGCAGAAGAGATAGACATGACAACACCCATCGAAATTCATAAGAAAATGTCCAATGATTGCACATTCGTCTTATCATCAATAATAAGAGATAACAGTTATTTATGAGTGTTTTTTGTTGTTGCATTAGCTGTTAAAGTTATTCTCCGTAGCATAACTTGTTTTTCCTTAATTACGATATCATAACTAGAGTGCGTTTTAATGAACTTAAATATTTCTTTACTATGTACTCTTTCAAATCCGTACACAATATTTAATAGCTGCCATAGGAGCGATCGGTAGATACACGACTCCCGTACATATTACATCCGAATCGGACACACGTTTTTGTCTTAACAAATATTGTTAATCTTTGAAATTTTGGTCACACAAACAAAGTGCTAAACATTCGGTATGAGTTAAGAGCACCCAGCTGTGGCTGATAAGCAAAAGTAAGCTACTTGCCGATAGCAATCAAGGCGAACACACTTTACAATTATTAAGCGACCAGCCTACGTTGTTAACCAAAACCAGCTGCTAATTAATTTCTAGTTGTCTCTCCCTTTGCGTTAATTCTATGAACATACATATGTATGTATGTATGTACATATGTATGTATGCATATATTTTTTCTATTTTTATCACAGCTTCTCTATTGCATCATCTTTTGCTCTGCATATCGCGATGTGCTCTTCCAGCCCCACTTCCCCCCTGCATAGACAATTCTTGTAAACCGGTTGCAGTCAATCGGAAAATTCAAACTATTTCATTGTTTTCTTTCTCGCCACACTTTTTCTACACACGCATGCAAACCAAACATGTATGAGGCATTTTTTGATAGACCATATGGCGGAACTACTACTGTGAGAGAATATTTGTCGCTGAGCATGGTAAAAAGAGCAAAGGTACGGCATTATAAACGAGCACCTTTTTTCCTTTCAACCAGGTTTTAGTGGAGTGATTGCTGGCATTTCATTTTGGTGCTCTCTTGCGATAATGCAGGTATCAATTAGCACGGTCTTCACCGAATAAAGGCTTCGTGTGACGTCACACGAAGAAAATATCGAATAAGTGTTTTTTTCTTTATACCATGTGGTTACGCAGCTTATAAATTATTGTGAAACATAAGGGCAACGAATAATTTTGTAGTTTGTACATACACATGTATGTATAGTTTGTAATATATATACACGTAAATATGTATGTATACATTCGTATATGTATGTATGAATGCATGTGTATATGTATGTATGTATGTACATATTTGCAGAAATGTTGATAAAAGCTGGCAATGTGATACATCAACAAGCAGAAATAGTTAATTAAATAAGATATTGTGTCGGAATCATGATTGTCAGCGCAAAAAACTGAAGAAAATGTCGTATTAATTGTAATTGTGTTACTTATACATACATATGTATGTATGTACATGAATAGATGAACTGTTGGCCGATATTTAATAGCTTTCAGTATGATCTTGCGCAGCCGATGACGAAATGTTATCGCACACATATGTATGTATGTATTTATGTATGCACACTCCCATATGTATATATGTACATACATATGTACGATCAGACTTGCCGGTAGCGCTCAAATCAGACACGTCTTTCTGATGTTTAAACGCTTCACAGACTATTCAGAGAATGGGAGACAGAGAGCATATTTAGAGACATAGAGAGAGAGAGAGAGGGAGAGCGAGAGAGAGGGAGCAATGGCGAATGCGCTCCAAGCTGAAACTCAAGCCGAAATTGCCGCATTGACTTTGAACTACAAGTTTTCTTTGCCGTTGCTTTTGTGCGATGTTTACGGAATGAATGAGCACAACAGAGAATGGTAAACATGGTATGACATGCGGTGGTGGGGCAGTGAGAAAAAAAAAAGGGAGATAATGGTAGTGGAGCCGCCAACACACATAACAACAGCAACAGCAACAACTATAGCAATAGCAACAGCAACAGACACAACAAAAACTACAACGCTATGACGCTATAATAACAGCAGCGGCAACAAATAAAAGTGAAATAAAAATTATAAAGGCGACGTCGCTGCCTGCGCTCCAGCGTCGACGTCAGCGACAATGGCAGAAGCAGAGGCAGCGGAATAGAGCAGAGAGCTCTTGTATTGTAAATGTCGACCGTCTGTGGCGGGCGTTGTTAGTCGTTTGAGTGGGTTCGTTTGGTCAACACATCAGGCGACAGAAATTCTTCTCTAGTTTCGAAAAATCAACCATTTTGAAAAATTGGACATCAATGCGGGCCAGCGTCGAGCAGTGATAAATATAAAGTGTGTGTTACAAAGTGAATAATACAAAATCAGCAATATTCTAAGTATTTATTTAAAAAACCTATGGCGTTTGCAAAAATGATGGCTTGCCCGCAAACCATTTGTTAAATTTTTCAAAAAAGTAAACGCGCGCTTTTTCGCTGACGTCACCAAAATTTTTGAATTGAACGCAGTTTCGCGGCATAATAAAAGGAATTACTTTAACAACGTAAATTAGTTTACATTACCCAATTTTTTCTGCTATTAATCAGTCAGGCCATTAGGGTGTCCTGGGCCCGAGTGGGTTTCTAGGACTCCTATCAAATAGAAATCGCATTGTGCTTACTGTAAGGCTAATTGCCCGTCCAATTCGCTGGCGCGCTCTTTGTCATTATTAGTGGCAATTACAGCGCCTGACATGCACACCAATACCCACTACCTACTCCTGCTTTCTGATTGTTGCCTTTAATTGTATTTATGTATATCCTTGACAATATGTGTTGATTGGCCAGGCCGGCCGCACGTGTGACACAGAAAGCCCATCCCACACAATGGCAATCATATCTAGGTGGAGTCGGGGCCCATGTGTGTGTAATGTTTATATACTAGGAATTTGCATGACAATATGGGCTTCACTTTGGTTCTGTTATTACAAGAATGCAATCTTATCTAGAAGTAAATAAAAGGTATAGACGACAGCTTTTGGTCCCTTAGGTATACGCCCTTGTAAATGAGCTTTTCCACATTATATTTTAGACTGGTTCAGATATTATTATTAACCAACAATTTTTCGTACCAAGTGCTGTTCCTAATCTTAATTGTTCCTATCAGAATAGAAAACTTTCCGTGCGATAGCTTTATTAATAGACTAGTTTCCATAGAAACTGTTAGACGGATAGGCAAATATGCGCCATATTTTACAAGAATCAATATAGTCTTTATAAGGATTTTTGTAGTTATATATTAATATGTGAAGCTCACAGAATGGACTAAGTGAACAATTTTTGGAACCGGTTTCTGGTTGCTACACTTTTCCGAAATATTTCAATAGCGTCGTGGGATAGCATATATCATATATGCTATTTCTAACCACACTTTCGTTGTCTATACATCGAAGAAGGAAGGGCATTTTTAAGGCCTGCATTAACTAAATACGAAAATAGAGTACTCAAATCATGGCCGACGATTACAGTATATGTACATATAAACAAAATGCCATACACTGATTTCAGTATTTGATTTTTAAGCAATAACTGAGTAAACTAGAACGCGCAATATGGCTTACACAATAACATAATTAACAATTTAAATGGGTTGAGTAGAAATGCGGGTGTCAGACTCAGTAACCAATTACTAAGTTAGCGTTGTTACAATTTGTATTGTACTATATACAAGTTGGTCGATACGAGTATCTACAAAACGCTTTCAATTAAAAAATAGTTTATACGAATGCAATTAAAGTGCTGCAAATTAGAGCGAGCAACATTTTTAAAGAGCAAGCAATAATAATAACAAATTCAAGCTCCCGTCCGTACCATATTTTTAAGACTACTACCGAAAGTGGTAGTCATGCTTTCGATAAACTATTGGCACATATTAGCGGATGTATTGCTAAATAAATCCAATGGATAAAGTGCCAAAAAGCTTGCTGCCAGTAAATTTTAGGTAGTTTTCTTGGAATATGTAGTTTCCATAAAAACGGGAGCAATGGATTATAGGCATGTTTCGTCCATCGTTTTGACGCAAGGCTGGTCAAATATATGCATACTATGAGTATATTTCGGGTCCGAAGTTCGAGTCGAGTCCGACGCATAATGAAAAGCTCACTTGCTGGTGGCGAAAAGATTTTAACGAGTGCCAATAAACGCCTGGCTGCGCCTATTGTTTATTATTATGTGTACTAGAATTTATTATGTATGTAGTATTTGTTGTTGTGTTCAAATTTCAATTCATTCTGGACGCATTGCCATATAAAATGCCGGCAACTGTTGCCAAGTTGCTTTGCCTCCGTGCCGATCGATGCTCAATAGTCCATACATAAAGTAAATCGATGTACAATACTTGTATATTGAATATTTTGGGTTTCCATAGTTTTTTCATGCTCGCCAGCCATGCTGAAATACTTTGTGGTTCCCTCGCTTTTATTTTTATTTAATAACCGGGTCGCGTGCTTCTGCCAAATGAATATGTTGATCAATTCTTATGGCACGCTCATCAAATCGGTTTTCGCAGCGTTCCCAAGTCTGCAGGGCGCCGCACCGGCCTGTCCCTTATCAAATTAGTGAGCCACTCTCTTTTAATTAAATGAGAAATGCAAATGCGGGGCGTGTTCGTCACTGCGGTCCACTTATCAGCATTTTATTGCCATGGGCGCGCACACAGGGCGTATGATGGATTGCACGAGCAAATGTTTAGTCGATATGCAAATCGCAATCAGGCTCTAAAACGCGTTGTCTATCTTATCAGAAGGAAGGAGTGAACAACTTCCGGAAGCCATTTACACATCTCTAGCTGGTATTTAGCCCCAGCTGTGTACACAAAATCAATGCTAATAAAATTTTTAATCGCTTACATAACAGAAGAGTTTCAATTAGTCATGGGCCAATGAACACCTGTCTGCTAATAAACCAAGGAGTGAGTCAAAGTCCCACGCATATGTTGTGCACGTCTGCGCTCTTATCACCGATCCATTGAGTTCCAATGATTTCATTAAGCTCGCACTTCTGCCTATTCCATTAAAGTGGGCCAGGTGTGCTGGTTATCGTTAAATGGCACATATTTATAGTCAACTACCAGCGAAAACTGGTAAAGATTCAATATATATATATATATATATATATATATATATATATATCTTATATACATATACGCAATGTCTGGGCTGTTTGTTTGGTAAATTTGTTAGGTTGTTTGTTTGTTTTGTATGCGTTATTCATGTTCGGATGATAAGAGCACTACAAGTTGCCGGCTTTCCGCCTCATGAATGCCTGCGCACTTTTCGGCTATCGACCGCTGGCTTGCTCACACATATATATATTTCGCAGACTATACTATATGCATGTATATATATATGTATGTATTACTACATACATATGTATATAACACAACTGAAAACGATATGGCGAATTGCCCATAAATGGCGAGATTCTGCTGCTTTCTACTGTTTCAGCAACCTAATCTAAATTTTCCATTTCATATTATATACTATACACAAGGTGACTTTCAAAGTAAATGGAGCTTTTAAATGCAAGAAAAGTTTGTTTGGTTTAAGTTGAAGAAGTTTTTTTTTTCGGAATATACTTACACAAGTTTCTATTCTATCTATTCTATGAATTTTTTGTTAAAAGCAGGCAATTTGCAATCTCTATTCAAAAATAACTCTAAATGAAGGCTTTTGCGCGCCTGTGGGTCATCATTTGAGTCAGACATGCTAAATGTAAATAAAAATATTGGTTCGAAAATACGTGAAAAATATATCTATTGGGCGAACAAAACCAGCGCCGTCTCTTGTGGTTCACCTCACAACTACAATTGTTGTTGTTCAGAGTATGCCAAGTCTGGATACATTAAATGAACTTTGAAACAATTTAAAATGATGCCCTTTTGATTTTTAAATTAAGTCTGTCTCGAAGAAAATGGGATAGTATTCAGCCCTGTCTATTCATAGCCATTCAAAGCCGTGTTTTCAGTATGAATTAACAGACAGGCAGATGGGTAGTTCTGAGAAATAATTCCCAATGAAGAGTATTGAATATTATAGTTAAAAATATTATTTAGCATAGGGCTCTTTTTCACTTGATTGAGTAACGAAGTTTTTGAGCAAATTATTTCTCTGTGTAAACATTGACCCAGACGAGATCGCAGTAAATTCAGAAACTGCTTTATTTTGTTTTCTCTCTGGCCGCATAAACTTTGTTTGTCCCTGTATGCTGTATATACTTGTATTGTGCAATATTTTATACCTATCTATAGTCATACTAGATAAGGCATGATTGTAACAAAGAGCTTTATGATTACAGCTCTGTACTTGGCTATGCGATAAGTTAAGCAGTGGCAGATAATGGCAAAACTATTGGGTGCTTACTGGTCGACGTTTAGCTGGCCGCCTTGTGTGTGCACAGCAATGAGAGCAAATAAGCTATGATCTGCTAATAAAAATGATAAACATGAAGTACCAGTTTCTAATAGCCGACTACCCACTCAAGTCACACACCAATTATATTTTCAATATCTGCGCACAATGAATGCTGTTGATAGTTAATATTAGGGTCGTCTAAAACGTTAATTAGCAGGTTTTACTCAGCACCGCCTCAATAAACTCTAATTCTTACTCATCCCTCTCTAGCATAACAGCATTAAAACGACATCAAAATGTGCCTTTCTAAGCCCACCGTTGCTGGGGATGCAGCAAGTGGCAGCTCTGCCAGCAGCAGCTGCACTGGAATGCAGAGCAATCGGACCTGCAGCTTGCGTGATGTCTGTAGTAGCGCCGGGAATGGAATAAAACATAGAGGTAACAAGGATTCACAGACCAAAGAAGTAGAAGATAGTTTAGGCTATAAGGAGGAGAACGCCGTCTACAAGGAAAATGAAGCGGCGTCAGAAGTGTTGGCCCATCAGCAAAAGCAGCAGGAGGAGGCAGAAGAGGAGTACATACCCCAAATAAGATGGCCAGATCTGGGAGCCCAGAGTTTTCTGCATGCGGGCGCACTGTACGGCATCTACCTCCTGTTTTACGCGAAGCTCTACACATTCCTTTGGGGTAAGCCGCAGCACTCATAATACTAGCCATTAGTAATGTGGATTAAATGTTTGACTGTATGATCGTCGAGATCTTTTAAGCAACAGCAGGCTAAGCCCTCAAATCTTCCGAGTAGAATACTAAAGTCTATATGTAAATCAAGTCTAAGAAAATGTTTACTTTGTAAATAGGATTTTTAACAAAAGAAGCTGAGACGTTTTCTCTGTTATTCAATCGGCATTGGTTTTTTTTATACATAGACATAAACTCAAGTTAGTGTAAATATATATACATATATTGAACGACTGTTATGGCGACTGGTTTGGAAAAAAACAGATTTGCCTAAAGCGGCGCGAGGGCGACTCACTCCCACTAATTACTAGAAACAATAGTGCGAATAGCTTAGAATCTGTGGTAAATAAATATAATATATATATATTATATATATATATATATATATATATATATATATATATATATATATATATACATATGCAAGTATGTATATATAAAGCAGAACATCAATTATGACACCACACTAAAATGAACTTTGACTAGCAACAATTAATGTTAACGAATGGTTCAATCAATTGTCAGGCAGGCAATCGGTCGAGAGTTCTAGAATATGCAAGTACGAGGGAATGAGTGCGATTTCCATATGAATAGACACTGTTCTATAGATCACTCGTGCTGCCCAAATCTATAGGCCAGCTATATTTAGCGCGCGCACACGCATTATGTCATCAGGCTGATTGGCGACCAATTCGAATGAAATGGCAGCTCCTATAATATATCTAGACCATTCTCTTTGTTTGTATTGCAGTTGCCGTAACCATTCTGGTATCGGGCATTGGCATTACGGCGGGCGCCCATCGCCTGTGGTCGCACAAATCGTATACCGCATCGCTGCCGCTTCGCGTGCTGCTTGCCTTTGCGTTCTCTATAGCGGGCCAGGTGGGTGTATATTAAAGATATGTTTGGATAAATGTTCAGTATGGGCTAATGCTGTATTTTGATTGCAGCGCGATGCGTACACTTGGGCTCTGGACCATAGAATACATCATAAGTTCTCAGAGACGGATGCAGATCCCCACAATGCGAAGCGTGGTTTCTTTTTCGCCCACGTCGGCTGGTTGTTCCTCACTCCTCATCCGAAGGTCATTGCGAAGCGCAAGGTGATCGACATGTCTGATCTGGAGGCCGACCCGGTTGTAATGTTCCAACGCAAGTACTATATACCACTTTTCGCGCTCTGCTCGATAGTGCTGCCCGTTATGGTACCCTGGTACTTCTGGCAAGAGAGCCTTTGGATGTCCTTTTGGATCAATTTCAATATGCGCTTCTGCTGGACCTTAAACGTGGCCTTCTTTGTGAACAGCGTGGCCCACATGTGGGGTCGTAAGCCTTATGATAAGTAAGCCTACCTTCTGCTATCTATTTTTGTTTTGCCTTAACGCTCCCTCGATTTGTAAATCCAATAGGAATATTATGCCCGTGGAGGCTCCGCTTGTGTCGCTTGTGGCTCTGGGCGAGGGCTGGCATAATTATCATCACGTATTCCCGTGGGATTACAAGACCGGCGAGTTCGGCAGTTACACACTGAACATTACCACCGGTTTTATAGATTTCTGCGCCCGCATCGGCCTAGCCAGTGGACGTATGTTTTGAATATTCATTTCCCCCATTTATGTGTTTCTAATAACTTACGGTTTTAGGCAAATTTGTGTCTCCGGATATGATAAAACGTCGAGCGGCCAAATGCGGCGATGGGTCGCGATTCCTCAGCGATGATTATGCGCACAAGGATCAGGTGTGGGGCTTTGGAGATCGTGATCTGCCCCGTGAAGATCTTGCTGAGCTGGCAAAGATGCAAAATTAAAGCAGCACAATTGTTGATCGTTCGACTGAAATACGTTGAGCCTTTGTTTACTGTAGTATTAATTATATTTTTTGGTTCACACAGGGATATATTGTCAGTTCAAGATCAGGATTGTAATTTAAATCTTATAAGCATTACGGACCTTTGCATTCAAACGAATGAAGCTCGCACGTATTAGAAGAGGCTATTCATATACTGTTTATCCAATAACCTGATAATCGATTACTATAATTACGACATTAAAGAGAGATAATGGCGGCATATGTATGTATTTCCACCTGTGTGAACTCGTTCTTACATATAAACTCCTAAACTCACACAAACACACACACACCCCATATATGTGCACATACTTAAGTCAAGCTTTAGTTACTTATTCAAGGGCAACATTATTGATTGTCGTGTTAAATAAAAGTATATATATATTCGTATGTATGTATATCTACTACACACTCGCAAGTCATTCTGTGTGAAGAGTTTTAAGCTGCATAATTTAAGGCGGCTCATGCATATGCAAGCGCGGAATTCAAATTGAATTCTGCTTTTGCTTGCAGCGTCAAGTCAATTTAGGTAGCCTTTAGTAGCGATTCGGCAGGCGCGTAAACCAGTGCGACGAATATTGGTCGCTATTTAAAGAACAGGTGTAAGGACTCGAGCTCCAGATCAAGGCTTCTGCAATTCATAGTTTCAAGTACATTAAGGCTAGCTACAAAAATGGAAGGCAAGCTCGCCACAAATACCGATGATAAGAAGACGACCACAGGAGAAGGTGGCGGACAATTCAAGAAACGGGATGCCTCCTGGCCCATGGTGCTATTCTACGTACATTTGAATATACTTGGTTTCTATGGCATTTACGTATTGTTCACCAGCACCTCATTATTGACTATAATATTCAGTGAGTTCAAAAGTCAAGCAGCTAGGCCTATTGAATTCAAATTTCAATGCACTCTCTCCTTCTGTAGCGGCCGTTCTGACACTTCTCGGAATTTTAGGCGAAACAGTGGGCGTGCATCGACTGTGGGCGCATCGCACCTTCAAGGCAAATGCGCCGCTACGCGTTTTTCTTATGATTTGCCAGACACTGGCCGGGCAGGTGAGCCTCTCTAGTCCCGAGTGTAAAGATTAGGTTACAATTTCAAAACAGTTGCCCATCGTTTAAGTTGTTCAAAAAAATAGAGTGTTCTTTAATTGATTTCGCTTCAAACTTCATAAGGTGATCACGTGACGTCACATTTGAAAGCAAAAGAGCTGGCAAATAACGGAATTGCGTAGTGCGTCAGCTTCGTGTTTTTTGCTTTGTTACTTATTTATTTGATCGCCACCCCTGGCAAAAGTTGTATCGAAAGCTGTGCAGCAGCTTTTAGCCGAGACATCAACCATTAGTCACTTTATCGTTTCTTCTGCTGGCAGGGTACAATATACAGTCGCGTCCAGGCCCATCGCCTGCATCATGCGAAATTTCGTACAGACGAGGACCCGTATTACAGCAATCAGAACTTCCTGTACGCCCATGTGCGTGGCAATCTATTCAAGTACTCGCCGCAGCAGGAGGAGCTGTTGCAGAAATTGGAGATGTGGGACATTGAGGCGGACTCGGTGGTTATGTTCCAGAAGCGGTAAGAGCCCTGAGTCCCACACAGCTCTATTGATTTTCTATAATGATAGTGTTGCTATCACTCTAGTTTCTACGTCCTGCTCTACATAGTTCTGAACGTTCTGCTGCCTGTGAACACGCCCTTCCAGTACTTTGGCGAGACTATTTTAGGAGCCATGTTTGTTGGCTTCTGGCTGCGCAGCCTCATTGTCGTGAATGTGGGAAATCTCGTCAATTCGGCTCACTTCGTCTGGGGCATACACAAGGACTTTAAGCCAAGTGACTCGAACAGCATCTTCATCATCACGAAGAGCTTCTGGCCACAGTTTCATTACCTGCTGCCCAACGATTACCAGAGTGGCGAGTTCGGCGACTACTCCCAAGGGATAGGCTCGGCGATGATCAGAGTATTCGCTGCCTTGGATCTGGCCACAGATTTGCGGACCATCAGCTCCGTGGCAGTAAGAAAGGGTCTCACACAGGCCCTGGACACGGATCGGCCGATTGTCGAGTGCATCGAGGAACAGGTGAAGTTGGAGGAGAACGAACTTCCTGCCAATCATTTCCTCAACCGCAACAAGTTCATGTGATTGCGCAATAGCTTGGAAATTATGCGTGAAATGTGCGAGAGACTATTGATGATGAATAAATAAATGAACTAACATACGTCGGTGTCTGGGTGCGACACAAAAAAAAAAAAAAATACACATACATAAAATACACGTACATGCCGACCTGTAGAAAACCTAATTATTGGTCAAGCACAGAAAAATGCTTTAAGAGTTTGGCAAACAAAGGTGCAGTTTGCTTCGAAGTCGACGCTCGTTGGCTCTTCGAAACGAGTTTCCCAACGCATCGATCTGATGCGATGACGGTGACAACAACCGCAGCAGCAGCAACAACAACAACAACAACAACAACAACAATAAAAACAACTGTAATTAGGCACATAGCTAAGACAAAACAAATAAGGCGGCCACAAATCAGCATAAATATATATTCAACTGCCTCGGGCCACATTTTCTGCTCAGCTATTTCTACACAAACCCAAAGGCCCACAGCCATTTAAATTTTGCAACTGATTTAGTGGCTTTCCATATGCGAGCCGAAGTGCGTTATGTGCTTTGGATCGGCCATTGACTGTTTTAGCACTTTACTTTGATGCCCGCCTAGGCCCGGCCAAATCTAATGTGTCGCACTCAATAAATTATCACTAATACGCAATGTGGACTCAGTGCTTGATTGCGTCAATATTTGCGTTTGGACGGGCCCGTACCTATGGTTTTTATGCATTATTTCGTCTTTTTTCTAGCTGTGTGTATTGTTCTCAGCCCAGATGACAATATTAGCTTCCATATTGATTGATTATCCGAAAAAATATCAGACAATGATTTAAAGTCGTCTGCACAAGTACTTTTCGCTTGAGCAGCACCCAACCAAGCCTCACTGAGAACTTGTCTGTCGAACTTCAAAAACACAATTTGGTGCCCTTTGAACGGCTGGTCGTTTCAATTGCTTTCACAATATCTAGTTGTTAGTGGTGTAGTAATATTATGGCATTAACACACCCAATTGCAGGCAATTGTAGGCAATTGAATATAACTGATTTGTGTAAATTTGGTGAATGTTTGTAAGCAATTGAGACTAGAAGCTGGCAATACTTGTAGTTTTAATATCAAGTTTACCAAGTTCTTCTTTATTACAACAAGTTAAGGATGAGGGTTTATTTAATAAGTTGCGGTTGAGTTTTATAATTAATTTAAATTAATGACGTTTGTAAATACCTTACACTAGATGTTTTGAAAATATAAATGATTTGTTTCTGCTTTGTTTTTTTAATAATAGTTTGGTCTTTGAAATTGCAGTTGAACTACGGGTGGTATAAAAAGCTCACATAGAATTTATAAATTCAAAAATTTATAATATATTACTTTATTAAGCATGTAAAGACATATTTTATTCTATTTTATAAAGAACATTTCTTCTTCCAGTAAATATGTTGGTAGTTTGTCTGCCTCGGAAATAGCAGCTGGAAAGTTGAAAGCCGAAAGCCGTTTTTATTCTTTGTACATGAAATTTACAAGAGTAGTATTTGGTGGGGAGAAGACCCCACAGAGTATACAAGGTGTGTTCCAAAGTAAACAGGACTTTAAAAAAAAAAACCGAACAAATGGTTTTTTCGGCAAAATCAATTTATTTAATTCAAAATAGTCTCCTTCTGCTTCAATACAGCTTTTTGCACGATCCAAAAGCATGTCGAACGAGTGTTTTAGCTCGTTGGCCGGTATGGCTGCCAGTATGCCGGTGCAAGCCTTTTGAATGGCCTCTACGACTGCATAACGCTTTCCTTTGAATACGGCGAGTGGTTAATGGTTGAAATGTGATTTTTGGTCAAATAGTCGGTCACAATCGGTTGGATTCTGAGAGATTTTTGGTCGTCAGTCAATTTGTGCGGAACAAACCGTGCACACGCCTCTCGTAAGCCCGAATGTTCGGTCAAAATGCGATAAATCGATGTTTTGGAGATGTTCAATTCCATTTCCATCAATTTCAATGATGATTTCGGCTGATTTTTGACGAAATCACGCACAGTTTCGATGGAATTTTCGGTGATCACGAATTTGGATTGGCCCACATGTTGATCGTCATTTATGTCCTCACGACCACTTTGAAAACCTTGAACCACTCGTGCACTCTGCTACGGGATAGGCAATCATCGCCATAAACTTGTTCCATCAATTGAAACGTTTCGGTAAAAGTTTTACCCATTTTAAAACAACATTTAATGTTGGCTCTTTGTTCGAAGCTCACTTTCGCACCGATAACACCGATAACACAAACATGCTGACACTTAAAACGCAATAACTTCACTTCCAATCGATGAAATATCATGAAATTCTCACTGGACAATCGATAAAGATAGAAGATTCTAACGCACCAGTCGACATATAGATAGCGCCACTAGGGGGCGCTAGGTTCAAAAATTCCTGTTTACTTTGGAACGCACCTTGTATATATGCTTGATCAGCATGACAAGACGAGTCGATCTAGCTCTGTGTGTCTGTCCGTCTGTCTGTCCGTATGAACACCTGGATCTCAGAGACTATAAGAGCTAGAGACACAAAATTTTGCACAAAGATGGCTTATATGTGTACGCTGTGCAAGTTTGTTTTATTTTTTGATGCCTCCCATCCCCACTTTCCCACTTTGGGATTTTTTCCCCGATTTTCCTTTCATATAATCATATTTCGAAGACTATGGGACCTAGGGACACCTTCCTCCCTTTCCACCGCAATCACTGATCTTCTATAACTCCCGTGATTCTTGGAAATTCGAGCTCAAAATACCCCCAGTTAGTTAGTCCGCATGCTAAGTTTCATCATGATTGGTCAATTCTGAAGAAGGTTTAGCCATAAATTATAATATTTTATATTAAATATTTTATATTTAATTTAATTAATTAATTAAACACGCATAGACACGATTCTGATGCATGGAATATTTTATATTTATATTTAATATTTTATGTAAATTTATATATACATATTTTATATTTATATTTAATATTTTATATTTAATTTAATTAATTAATTAAACACGCATAGACACGATTCTGATGTATGGAATATTTTATATTTATATTTAATATTTTATATTTAATTTAATTACACAAGAGAGAACGCTACAGTCGAGCAAGCCCGAAAGTGGAATACAGGGTACAAAAAAACGGATATCTCTATTGGAAGCATTTCTGGCTGCCGATTCCACACAAGACCGAACACTGGGGTTCGTTCATAGTCGGTCGGTTATGTGGGAGCTATGTATATGGGTGCGATCTGGATGAAATTTGGTTGGGTGATGTAAAACTTTCTTTAATGGATACAAACAATTTTGTTTATTTCGGATAAAAATCAAAAAAAAAATTGTTGCGCTAAGATTTTATTCTGAATCGTTCAGTTATATGGGAGCTATGGGATATAGTCATCTGATCTAATCTAATTTCAATACAAATTTCAGTACAATAGCTCCCCTATAAGTATTTTTGGCCGCTGTTCCCATACAAGACCGACCACTGTGCAGTGCCTACGAAGCCGCGACTGTCCAAAAAGCTGTCTTGATGTTCAAAGGCTAAACGAATCCACGTCCATCATTTGCATTAATGGGTATTTAAGCGATTAACTTACTGTAAAATATTTAAAGCGTTAAACTCCTTCCTGATCCATAGCCTGAACCTGAAACGTAGAGATATCGTAGCACCCCTATCCGGGCGTGTTGGACAGTTGTCTAGTGGCAAACGTATAGCAAATATTTTTAATTCCCAAATTTGTTTTACATTTTTGGTAAACAGAGATAGGCGGATGTTTTCGTTTAACAGAGGACCGGATAATCGAAAAAAATTCGTCAGTTTGCAAGCCTCATTAAAATGTCGAATGTAGTCACAAATATTCTTACCGGAAATAAATACCAACCAAATAGTTCAAGTAATAAAATCTCTTCATTAACATTAGGCTTTTGATGTTAAAAGTGCTAGATAAAAATCATGAAAGTAGGAATTTATTAATGTATTTAATTAATTAGGGTTGTCTGATTGAAATTAAGCTTTAAGGAGTGTTTACGCATATGGGTTCAAAAATAATTCGACACATTTCGTTTTTTATTCGAGAAAATACATGGTTATTCGATGTTGATGCATTCCTATATTTAACTAAAACTATAACTCGGCTTAGCTTACTTGAAGCTATAGTCTGTTCATAGACAATTGTATAGAAAGGAAATAGATAATCCATGATAATCTGTGAATGATTTTTAATGGTTCTCTTCTTGCGTTAATTGTATTTTAAATGGGACAGGTTTTTTTTTATATTTGCTTTCAATGGATCTGATCCAATGTAGATATCTGGTTTATGTGAACAATGCAATTGCTCATTGAAAATAGTATTTAGGTAGCACGTACGTAGGCCAGCCAGCTACTTGTACAAATCCTAATGGCTATGAAGTGATTTACAAATGAATTTTCTATTTTAAAGTTGCAATATTTCATGTCAGTTTTTGCTTGTTGTTGCCTTTTTCTATTTCTGTTTTTGTTTTTTTTTTTGCATGCGAGCTTTGCATTTGTAGGCCCATTCACAAGCCGTTTGAAGTTTTAGGCTCCGCTTTGTTGCAAATTGCATGAGCGTTGTGTGTATTTTAGCGTTTTGTTATGTTAATATATTTTTCATAAACTTTTGAGTGACAGTTGAAGGTTTCACAAAGACAAGTGGTTGCTGCTGCTGTTGCTGTTGCTGTAAAATAGACACAATTGTCGGCTGTTTAACTTTTGTAAATGTCTAATATGTATTTTCACAGATTAACACATGGCCGCAGAATCCGAGCCTCTGAGAGTCGCACACTCTGAGAGAGGTATGTCGATTGAGAGAGTGAGAAAGATCTGCGACTGAGGCTGAGACTGAGACTAAGACTGAGGGCTGCCCAATATGTTGTCCATTGGCCAGTTAAGCTCTAATTGCGCTCGATCTGAATAACCCTGAGCAGCTGACTGCCGGAACGCCTTCAAATTACTTCGTTTTGGCCAAAATAACAAATGACGTGTTTCAAAACACTTCAGACTAATCGCACAAAATTGTATTTTCATAAGGGTGTCGGGGCACAATGAATGAATGAATGGCTGGTGATTGTGCAGAGTGCGGAAAAAGCGAAGAATCATTAAATTGAGAATTATTTTAGCTGGCACAATAGTCGCGCACATAGTACACGGCATTGTTGTTCAATCGCAATCAAGAGTGTGCGGGGGGCGGAGGGAGCTTTGCCAAGAATTCTGTTGACGCCTCATAAAAAACGCTGACTGCGCAAAGTTGGCTAAAATAGGGAAGCTGCGTAATAAATCAACGTATTTTATATTCACAAGAGGTGCTATTAACTAATTTCTGTAGCGTTTAGATGGGTACAAATATTTATCTACATATATACAAATACCATATCAATCCTTTTCTCTTGAATATATACATGAAATAATAAAAACGTAAGCTAAAATATTTGAATTATTTATTGTCGTTGCTCCTATTGCTGCACTAGCAAATAGGAAAAAATTTGACCTTTCTTTGCTTAATTCATAGTCAACATTTCTAATTTGTGTGCATGTTTCGGAGGAGCCATGGCTACCAACAGGTTTAATGAAAAGTATTTGCCTAATACTACCAATCGCTAGCATGTCGGACTACTAGATGATGAAGCTGTAATAGAATAAGCTGTAATAAGAATGGCCATGCACTTGTCGACAAATCGAACTGATTGAATTTTGTTTCAAGAAAGAGCGAGCTCAACAACTAAGTACTCCCGACCATAATAGCTATCCAAAAATTACAAATGTTAACAACGGGCAAATCCGAGGATCATTTAAATTTTACAATTCAAACATTGACTTATCCGACAAATGAAACCGAACCAAACAACTGTCCAACTGCCTGAGACCGCGCACCATTTACAACTGAAGGTTGGTTCCGCTGCTTTGAATTCTGAACCTGGAGACGCACCGATACTCAAAGGAAAGTTCAAAGATGATAAAGTTTTCATTCCGAGAATTCCAATGCTTTCGACCGATATGACGTGCGAGCTTAAATGCATTCTATTTTTGATACGTCGTGCATTCGCCATGACGATCAACAAATCCCAAGTTCTATCCTTGAGTGTTTGTGACCGAAATCAAGAAAGTAAATATTTTTCTCGCGGTCAATTATACGTATCATGTTGTAGCAACCATCCGTTTGTTGTTCTCGCACTTGAAGACAAACCGTAAAATGTCGTGTATCGAAAGGTAATGCAATGAAGCGAATTGAACCGGGGGCAACCCATCTAGAAAATAGTTGAACAGAATACTTGGTTTGAGCAAATGCTTAGCTACTAATGAGTAAATCCAACATATATTGATACTGAGGTGTACGTAATTCGGTGGGTGAGCTACTTAATTATATATCTGAAGCCTTCACCAACTCAAATACATTGAGAAAAACTATTGTTAACGGATGGCAAACCAGTATATGTATTGCATAACTACAATACAAGTACTAGAACATTTACAATCGATTTTCTAATTAAAATACAAGTATGTAACGATATTTGCAAGGGTATGTAAGCGTCGGTGCTTAAAAGGCAGCGCAAACACTTTTAAGTAATTCTGAAGTAATTAACAAATTGATATAAATACTATAAATATTTAGTCAATTTTCTTTGTAATGGAGGTACTGCGGCGTATACATAATTTCCTAATCAGTATCAAAATAAACAACAACAAGTTGTTAACAACTACAATAGCAACAACAACAACAACAAGGGGTCGCGTGATAATCTTGAAATATGCATGCGTACAATTTTTAATTAAAAACGCGAGGTGTTTTAAAATAATAAATACATTTTAGTTTGTGTTCGTTTACGTTTTGACATTTGCGTGGAGGGCTTCTTCCTATTTTACGCTTTTCGGCGCCGTTTTCAATTAATTAATGAAGTTTTGTTTTCGTCTCTTTGCAACGTTTGGGTTACGTAAAGAGAAAGCCATGGCGTTGCTTTAGCTGCTGCGGTCACTGTGGTTGCTGCTGCTGTTATTGTTGTTGCAGTTGCGGCCGCTTCTGCTAAACTTCATGATCTCTGAACGGCTTTTGACTTTGGTCAACAATCAAGAAAAAAGGGCATCATCGCGGAAACCCATTTTTTTAGATGCTCATACATACATAATTTGGCCGGCATCTTCGATTTGGTGTTTTTTTTTTTTTGACTCTATTGCTCACGAACAAAAAGAGAGATTCGAGTCGTGCAAATATGGCTGAGGCGCAGAATTAGGTGGCAATGTGTTGATTGTCTTGTGGTTGATGTTGTTGCTGTTTTTTAAACAAGCAAGGCTTTTATGTGTTTCTTAATGTTAACGCGCCTTCTCTGACAGCCTCACAGTCTCTCGTTTAGGCGCTCTTTTGCAATGGCACTCTCCCTTTCTTAGCCTGGCTGCTCGACTGAGAAAAGAAATCGGTAAATTGTAAAACCTGATGTTCGGGGCATTTGAATACGTATTCAAATATATACGTGTATGAAAAAAAAAATATATCAGCTCATTTCTTTGATAACGGTGACACAGTTTTGTTCTTTCCAGCCGTCACAGATTTACATAATAAAGTTGCATAGTTTAGTTTAATTTTGTAACCTATACTTTGCTTTGGGAATAATATGCATTCATTCGCTTATTTCCTGGTACATACTTGTGCTTAGTTGTTGATAGTAAGGCAGCCGCTAAGTTTTCCATATGGTATTGGAAAAATAATGACCAAGGAAAATTCATTGCTTAATTGAATAGTGTTAGCACCTTCATTGTCTTTTAAAAAACCAATGAATATGAATGATATGAACTTAGCGACAGGTGAGCTAGATTAAGTCGGATCTACGCATCTCTATTCTATACATATGTAGGTTTGCGGGCATGTAAATGCCAATTGGCAACAGTCTTGACTAAATTTGTTAAAGGGAAACCATCGATTTCAATACTTGAACCCACGGCACACACAATTAGCATTTAATTATGGCCTGATATATAAAATGTTGTTTCACTGAAAACAAATGAAGTTAAATTTTTAGGTAAAATGTAGTCAAGCCGCATGGCTTCTAAGTTTAAATGTGCAGTTCATTTTTAAGTTATTTCATCAATGGGGTCTGCCGCTAAAAAAGGCCTATTAGTGTTAAATTATTCAATTTAAATAATAATGTTTTAACATTTTTGTAACTTTAGGGTTTGATATAGTAGATAAAAATGTTTAAAAACGTTTACCAAATGATTAATATACACAAATTAATTATTTTTGTTAGATTATTGTTTAAATACTCAAAAAACTCAACAAAAAACGCTTCCATTTTAGTACTCTCTTTAAAATAAAATAAAAAATAAAATCAAATAGTATTTAGTTTGGCTTTTATATCGTACGTATAAGAGGTAGTAGAGAGCAAATACATATCGATTTCATTGTTGACAAGTTGTCCAAGCGTACGTCACACATTAGCATTTCTACTTAGCATACATTTTTTGACGAGATTACTGGCCAAAATGTTTAATACATCCGTCTTCAACACCCAATAGGAAACAAAAATGGTTATAGTAATGCTGAAATTTAATCACTTATACAAAATATGATTCAAATTTGTGGATAATTAATAATTAGTATGTAGCGCCGAAAACGAATCAATTGCCAAACAGAAACCTCTGAACGGTAGTTAGAATATTTATTTAAAATTTAAAAATGGTATGTTCGTTTTTCCGTCATGAAGAATTCGAAAAGTTGTGCACCCATTAAGCTCCGGACTGATCTGCCGGTAGCAAGGGGAACACCCGATAACGGCAGTAGCATGCGAAACATGTGGAAGGATTACGCAGGTTCACGATTGTATAGTTTATGTAAATAGAAAACGTATCCATTTAAAGCCATTCAATCTATCAGATCGAATTATACTTTATTTTTACATTTATCATCTCGACCGTTGTTCGCTAAATTGTAAGTTTAACTTTTATGTTTTTTGTATTTCTTTTCGAATATTTAGAAAGTGGCAACACGTTCAGTTCTCTGGTTTATTGTTAGCGAAATGGAGTGGGGAGAGCGATGAGAGATGGACAGAAAATGTTTAATAGAGAATATATATCTATTAGGGCATAAAACCAAATAAGAATATATAAAATACAATTATGCATGCAAAACCGATTAATCCAAGATTTGTTGAGTAACGGAAGGAGTCCTAAAGCTAAAATGAAGACGAAAAACAAAAACATTTTTAGTGGCGCGGCAACGCAAGTCTAAATTAAATCTACCTTACGTGGACATACATACATACATACATATATAGGCACTTCTATTAAATAAAAAAATACGCTTTGGAAAAACGACTTGCAAATTGCTTTAATTTTGTAAAATAGTTTAATTTCTAAATAAAACACCTTAATATAATAAATATTAGATTTATAGCTGATGACGAAGCTGTGAACGATCGGAGAAGATCATGGAGAAAGGCCGTAGCTTGGCTATATGAGCAATTCTTAGGCAATGTGGATAAGCCGTCGCAGACTTCTTGTCGTAAGCATGCGGCTAGTTGGGCATTCGGCCAAAACAAAGCTGATGCTGCGCACGCCCTGCGTTCGTGCTGCCAACGACTGCTCGTAGCGAGAGCCGAAGTCTGCTTGTTGAGCCGAGGCTGCAGCCGAAGCTGAGGCCGAAGCTTGACGCTGTTACAGGTGATTGCCGCCGGTCGATGCTTATGCGCTGCGGCTGTCAACGCTGCCGAATGTGTCATGTGTGTGCTTGAGAGTGTGTGTGTGTGTGTGTTTGTGTTTGTGTGTCTGCGGTGGCATAATCTTGGCCTTAAGTTTCTGACTTGACTATGCGTTGTCTTTACTGCAGCCACAGACGTTAGCGCGCGCACATCAACTTCGTCGGTCAGTCAGTCAGTCAGTCAGTCAGTCAGTCAATCCGTCAGACAATAAGGCGGCGAGCACCCAAAAGAGCGATAGGTACGAATTTTTACTTTTGGCTACGATCATTTGTCTACGAAACTTCGGCGCGTTTAGTTCGTCAGGCTTCGCAGCGCGGACAAAACAATACAAGAAAAGACATACAAACTATTTAAATTGGGTCTTGAAGCAGCAGCCAAGGCAACAGCTACAATAACAACAATATCTACAAAAAGGGCCCAGCTGCGTGGTGTGCATTGTGTTTGAAAGTGGCTGAGGCAAAAGAAAAAAATAAATTTTTTAAATAAAACGAAAAGAAAAGCGACAAAGTACTTAAATTGCAATTAAAGTTATTTGGTCTCTGTGTAAATTTGTGAAGAAAGTTTGAAGTTGCTTGAAGTAGTTTGGAGCTGTTGCGACACCTCACATCCGGCACTGTGTTGGATTAAGTGTTAAACGTAACCGTAACCGTAACCGTAATAAAATGGGTCATCTGTCCACTACGGAGCACGTTTGCAACACGGCGCCCACGCCGAGCACGGGCGAAGGCAGTCCGTCAATGTTGTCGCGTCGCTCCAAGCTAAAGGACATGTCGCCGGAGCTGTCCAATGGACAGGCGGCAAATCCAGCTGCTGTCGTTACGGAGCAGAAGGAGTACGAGAAGCATATACCACGCAACATGATCAATCTGGAGGAGTACAAGCGCTCCTTCCGCGGCGACAATATCCTTGGGTGGAAGTTTAACGCACCCTTGAAGTGGGATAAAGTCATTCAGATATCCCTTTTGCACTTCATATGTGTTGGCTGTCTGTTGACGTATCCGCTGCACAGACTCAACTGGAACACTGTGCTCTGGTGTAAGTATTACACATACGCACTGTTGTGCGCCTCACATTACATAACATCTTATTTGGAGCATTGTCATCATGACCGCCACGGTCAACATTAAAACCAACGACAATCGGCCGCTACAGACCGACACATTTGCAACGAAGTTAATTGAGAAAGGCGTTGAATAGACGGTCGCAAACAAAAGTATTTCATATCTATAGGTATGTTACATCAACCTGTGACTCAAACCTTAGGCCCAGGTCTCAGCCTCTTAAAGATTGTCGTGTTTGCTTGTCATCGCACCTACAGACGGCTACTAAACAAAACAAAAAAAAAAAAAAAAAGATAAAAAAACAACAGAAAAGCACACATACGCTCTGCAATTATTTGCAATTTGCCGCGGCTCCCAATGTAAATCTGTTGGCGTTTTACACGCCGTTTCAAAAAGAGCACACAAATTTTGGTTTATTTTATTTTGTTTTTATTTTTGTCGACTTCAACATTTCGACATATTACAGCTTACATTTCGTGGCTGTTGTTGTTGTTATTGCCTTTAATTAACTGCTACTTAACATGCTTCTCTGCAGCTTGTTGCCTCCACAACCTTTGCACTCCGAAAAAAATTGCATACCACTAGTGTAAAGTATTTGGGAGAATTAAATGCTTTCAAGTACTTGTATTCATATATGTATGTATACTCGTAATTGTGAAAATATCTAGCTTATTTGAAAGAAATGGGGGGTTTTTGGGAATTCGGTTTCTACGTATGTTGTAGAATTTTCTAGATTGGTTTTGCGTGATTTCATCTTGTTTTTTCTCTGAGTGTGACTGCGTCGCTGTCGAAATTTCAATGGCGCCCTCTCTTTGCTTTTTTCGGGTCTTCATTGTCTTCATTTCTTCGCATTTGTTGATTTTCGTTTTTTAAGTTTTCGGTTTTATTTTCACAAAGTTTTGGTATGCAATTTCAGCATAAAATTTGACTGACACAAGTGAATTATGAAAACGAAACGTTCGAAAAGGTTGCCAAAAGAAAAGCACGAAAAATGAGTTGACACAAATTATTCGAAGCGCTGAATTTTGATATGCATACAAGGGCCCTCAAAGACAGTCAAAACAATGGTCAATCATAGCCAAGGTTGCTGCAGCTGTTCTTAAGTATGTACTCTACTACGTTTCAAGCAGTATGTCGTTGCCAACTTCCTGGGCCTGGGCACGTGTTGGGACCTCAGGGGCGACACTTGTACAAAAGATTACACAAAATATTTCGCAAACCCCCTGTTTGCCGGCAAAAACGAAAAAAAAAGACGAGCAACAAAAGAGTTGAACTTGATATACGCACGTAAAGCTCAAAAAAACGGCGCAGACAATGCTATCGGGCCTACAGTATTGCCTCGTAGCTAAAGGCAAAGTAAAGATGGTATTTCGCTCGATACACCAACTCTTTGTTCGCACTGTACACGTCACACGCTGCCAATAAGTTTATGGACATATATGATGTATTCCACATACACATGCGATGTGCGCAGCCGCGGACAGACAGACAGACAGACGCACCCATGGACCGACTTACAGCTCTGAAGATGGCATTGAGCTGGTCGCGGCCGATGCGTTTTCGATTTCATTGGCGGCATGGGAAATACCGCGTTTCCTTCGAAATCAGAAAAAATTGCAATTCCAAGCAGGCACGACCAAAAGTTGTTAAATATATTGTAAATTTTAATATTTATTGCTCATTGCGTTGCAATTTTCCCTGACAAGGATCCCCACAATGTTCCTTTTTTGTGCACGGGGCGTTCAGGTCGTAAATATTTAAGCAAATTGCTGCTTGACGCATGTTCCATTTTTTTGTTGCTACTTGTATACTACTTGTATATAGTTTTTTGCAGCCTTTTAGAGTGTCTTAAGATGAGGTTGGTGCAAATTGTCGTGCTTCGTGGCAGTGAAATAATATTGATTAAGCGCTGGACCACAATATGGCATCTGTCGTTTTTATGCAACTCTTTTATGGGCCATTAAAAATAAAAGAAAAATTCGTAGTGCGGTTGGCGCTAATGAAGCTTGACCAACAACAAAAAACTGAGTAAAAACTAACATTTATATAAGGGAATCACAAGAGATTAATTTATGTGTTATGAATTTTGCTTTTGCAAATTGTCACGCCGGTTCGTTCAACTCAGCATTAGCTTTACCTTTAGGTACATCTTTCGTTTCGGAAATGCGGACAATCATGGTTTCACAACTGCGACCAGTGTGACGGACGGACGGGCGGACGGACTTATGCAACTTGTGCATTTCATTTTCATTTAAAATTGAAATGAATTGATTTTGTTTTGGGCTCTGCTTTTGATAGACACTGTTTTTGGCCTTCGCAGTGGTTATTTATCCAGCGTCGATAATCAAAACGACTCGAACGTGGGCAACATTCTTAAATTTTATTAATTTGTTGCCAAACAGAGCCGTCGCTTTTCGATAGATGGATAAACAGGTGGTGGACCATTTCAATGAGTTACCCATGCTGTAGTTATTTAATTTTTTATTACGAATTCCCATATTGAGGAACTGGTTTTTTGGGCAATGACTTGATTAGGCAGGCAGGCCGGGAGGCAGCCAAACAACAAATGTTGAAGGTTAATCTTTCATTCAAGCGCGCAACTCTTAACACTTGAGCGATAGCGTTTCTCTGTCCCAGTTCCCCGCCTCGTCCCTGTCACCATAAGAAATCTTGAATGTCTCATTAATGGTTCATTGTGAAATGTCCCTATACTTGTTTATGCTGTTGGACTTAGTTTAGGCTCAGTTTGTTGTTTAATTGAAAGTATTGGCTTTGAAGTCCATTGTCTTTAAAAGTTAGTTGCAATACATTTGTTTTTATATTATTTTTTTAGTATTTACTCGTATGTATTCGCATGCGTTAATTGTTAGGAAAAGTTCCGGCTGCAAACTATAAATAACTATCTATGCCTTGATTAAGATTGCGTTTAATTATTTTTCTAGCGGGTAAGTGGAAAGTATCTGGCAGATCAATTTGCATTCGAAGTGACAGTCATCGAACGTGCATCACGCGCGTCATTCCATTTAGCATTTTTCTCTGTAACAATGCAGCTCAGTGGAATCTGTCATTGATAAATACACAAATTTAGACAATAATTAGAGAGCTGCCATTAAAAATAACAAAATGACTATGGAATCTCCGCCATGATATAGCATTATGGACAATTTGTGCTATTCAAGGTGCTAGAACCTTGCACTCAAATGCATATTATGCTGGTCAGGGAGGAAATCGTGCCTCTTTCCATCATTAAATTGAATTAGAGGTGCTTCTGGTCTGAAGCCTGCAATTATATTGTGCTTAAGCTAGAACCCCTATATAGTCAGAGTTTAAAGGGTATACGACCGACCTTCACTCGCTCTGCTCTGATAGACACGTTTAGTCGTGATAGCTGTTTGCTTAAATGGTTAACAACATAATACGAATAGCTCTATTTCCGTCAATGTAATTTGGTATTTTCACATTTGATTAGCACCGCTTTTAGTTCGGATGACACATAAAGCTAGAAGCTAGATTAGCTTAACCTCAACTTATGCAAACATTGATTTATGTTCTAACCTTCTCTCTCTCTCTCTATCTATATTTGTAGCCTTCTTCACTGGTGGCGTGGCCGGCTTTGGAGTCACTGCTGGCGCCCATCGTTACTGGACACATCGCAGCTACAAGGCGAATGTTGTGCTGCGCTTCATTTTGATGATCTGCTTCTGCGTGTCGGGACAGGTGAGCGGAATGCTTAGATAACGAATGAATATGTTTAATATCCTCAAGCTATAGTCAGGCAGGCAAATGAAAAATTGGGCCCAAACTTCTACCAATTAATTGCAGCCAAAAAAGACAATTCTTTTACTACAAACAAACAGATTTCAACTTATTTTTCATGGCCCATTCGAATAATTGCACAAATTAGTGAGCAAAGTATTTGTCTGTCTGACCAGAGCATTAGTTTAGTTTCTGCTTTTCGGTGGCGAAACAGGTAATCAAATTAGTTGGATAAACAATTGTCAAATTTGAAAGACAAACAAATTATTTGCGCGCACATTCCACCAATTTTATGAGCATGTTAGTTTGCCTGTCTGACCGTAGCTCCAGTTTGGTTTAGAAAAATTACAAAACCTTAGTATCTATCTGATGCTCAACTTATTAGTTAACATTTGTAATAATAATTAAATAGGTCTTTTAAATACCAATTTCATCACAATTACTGACAGGTCTGGCTAACGTATGATTATTACAAGCATGACCTTTTTAATGTTCATTGCAAAAATGCGCGAACATTTTTGCAATGTAATTGACATATGTTTTTCGTTTTTGGTTTTTTGTTTCTTGTTTTTGTTTTTGATTTGTGCCTATTCATTTCCATCAGCTTTTGCTGCAGTGTCGTTTTTTCTCTTCAACTGTAAAATCGTCATAAATGTAATTAACATTAATGGCATCATTAAATATAACAACTTGATGCCTTTTTGTTGTTGCTCGCTAGTCTACTGTGCATAAGTTTGTGTTTCGCGTTTGTGCCTGCAAACTGCAAATCAACAAAGCTGTCAATTTTCAGCAGTCACTGTTGTCTGTTGTCAACAATGGCCTGGCTTGGGTCTGCTGTGTACAGTCGTGTATCCCACAGATACATTTGGTCGGTTGCTTTGGTTTGGTTGTTTAATGACTGCTGCGATTAAGCGCGACGTCCATCAAGCAAAAGTCGTAAACTTTAATTTTTATAGAGTGTTAAATGACAAACCGACGAACCGCACTGACCCACAAACGCGTTCGCACGCCCATCCTCGCCATATACTCGTAATATTAAACTAAGCGCCCTTTTACACCTCTTGCCTTTTTGCAGAACACTCTCTATGACTGGGTGCGCGATCATCGAGTGCATCACAAATACTCGGAGACAGACGCAGATCCCCACAATGCCAATCGCGGCTTCTTCTTCTCGCATGTGGGCTGGCTGATGATGCTGAAGCATCCAGAAGTGCTGCGTCGAGGCCGTCAGATCGATATGAGCGACATCATGGCCGATCCGGTGGTTCGTTTCCATCAGAAATACTTCGTACCGTTGAAGATCTTCCTCTGCTTTATACTGCCCACCGTGGTACCGGTCTACTTCTGGGGCGAGGAATGGGCCCTCTCGTTTATCCAGCAGTGCATCTTTCGTTATGTGAGCAGCCTGAACTTCACCTGGTCTGTGAATAGTGCGGCGCATTTGTGGGGCTCCCGACCATTTGACAAGTGAGTAAAAGCTTCACTCATGCTCGGGCAATTGCTTCATTGCTGTTGCTTTCTTTCCAATTCATTTCTGCAGGCGCATCATGCCCAGCGAGAACATTTACGTCTCCATTGTAGCCATGGGTGAGGGCTGGCACAATTACCACCACGTCTTCCCCTGGGACTACAAAGCAGCGGAGCTGGGCCAATATTCGGTAAACTTCACCACCATGGTGCTGGATGCCTTCCACAAGCTGGGCTGGGCCTGGGACATGAAGCAACCTTCCAAGGAGCTGGTGCTTCGCACGCTCCAGAAATATGGCGATGGCACACACAAGTCGCAGCAGGGAAAGGAGGGCGTGGACGGCACCTCAGGTGCTGGCACACAAATGATCGGCCATATACACTATGCCGAGGTGCCCGATCCGGAGTTGGAGGATGAAGCCGAGTCGAGCAGCACGGAGAGCGCCAAGCTGGATGAGAACGAGAACGAGAGCGAGCGGCAGAAGAAGGCAACGAAGAAGGTGGCCACTTAGTGGCTTACTGGAACCAAGTCTTTGGTTACTTAAGTGTGGGGCTCAGAAATGTACAAGAAAATCACAAATGTTTTTTTAATATCTATTATTTAATGCAAGGCCTCCAACTGGAGAACAGGTCTTGTATGGCTGTACTATATACGATATCTGTATCTATGCATCTGTATCTATACCTTTCTACACTTGCGCATTATTCAAACCTGAAGCGAGGGCGGGATTTTTTGATAGATGATATTTGTTTA
Organism: Scaptodrosophila lebanonensis; assembly: GCF_003285725.1. Taxonomy (NCBI): domain Eukaryota; kingdom Metazoa; phylum Arthropoda; class Insecta; order Diptera; family Drosophilidae; genus Scaptodrosophila; species Scaptodrosophila lebanonensis. Next base: position 17,339,440 of record NW_022060538.1, read on the forward strand.
TCTTATTTTATTTTATTTTATTCGTATTTTTATTTGTATTAACCTCAATCTCAAATTGTCGTGCTACACCTTTCAGGCGCGAGCTCTTTTTTGTGGTCAAATGGGTTTCCGTATGTATAAGACAGATTTCGACTTCGACTTCCGACTCAGACAATACAAATACAAGAACACCACCATTATGGTCTTATGACACTGGACTACACTCTAAGCTAGACATTTAGTTTGACTGTGAAAAAGAGATCCAAACAACCAGCTATTGCAGAGCAAGAATTGTATACTCTGCTGTATTGTGTTTTTAATGTTCGACCATCAATTTTTCCTTCAAGTTCAGTTTTATGTCTGGTGTAATAAGGCCATAAGAGCTGCAATGCAAGCGACAATAAAGCACCAAGAACGAAGCACACACCCATCCATAATCATTTGTTTAGGTCTAGGTATTTAGCATTTAGCATTATACGACATAATTTAAGCGAAACAAAATCGGAAAATAAATATACATACTTATAAAAAAAAACAAAACAAATGTACAAATAAACAATTCTAAAAACTACAAATTCGCACAATCTGCTGTCTTTATTCTGCAGGGGGAAATAGTAGAAATGAGTTCTTCCAAAAATGTTCTAAAGAGTTTGTTAACTTATTCATTTGAATACAAATATATCAATATTTACTGTATTGATGTTAATTTGAGTCGATATTTTCATTTCATTTGATGAAGCTGACACAGCCTTAGTCTATAGTATTGGATATTCAAGCTCATTTCTCTGAAATATTTTCGCTAATTCAAAAATCATTTCTTTTTTGAAGTAGACGTGAAGCATTTAAGCGATCGTTTTTATGCCCTGTACCCAAAGGGCAAAAGGGTATATAAGTTTTGTTCGAATGCATGTAAGATACAGAAGGAATATATAGTTTGTGGATCAGGATGACAAGATGAGTCGATATCTGCCCAAGCTCTGCCGGCAGCTGTTGTTGTTGCTGCTTTACACATAGACACGTGCTTGATGTATATGTATGCAGTTGAAACTGTACATAAACCTATGTCTCCATTATTTATGTATTTTTTTTATTTAATAAAATACATTTAATTTTTCTGAATTAATTAAAAGTGTTATATAACTTTTTTCTTTTCTGTTGGAATGGATTCAGGGTATTTAAGAGTTTAAGAGCCCTCTCGACTCTAGCATTCCTATCTTGTTCCTTCTAATTTAGGAGCTGTTTTGTAGTAAAATTGTGTACATATTTCAAGAAAAAATGTTCACGAAATTGATATTTTTGACAACAATATTAAACGCTCTAGCACAGCTTCGGCACACTCATTTCCTATGCATAATGGCTAATCTGACCCTTTTTGTCATTCACTGATGTTTTGCTTAAATTAACCTTTCCGTGTCCATTACGAAACTTAATGGCAATATTTAAATATTAAATACTAACCAATCGTCCGAGTGTTGCACTATTTGGACCAGAAAAAGGGCGCCCACTCTAGACAGCTGCCAACTGGTTTTGTTTGACTTTGGACTACGTGATCAATGATGAGTACGTCAGAGGAGGTGGTTTGAGTTGCAGGAGTGCAGAAATGCTAGCTAATCGGTGGCTGCATCCCAGCTATTTCTATATGTACTTGTATGTATGAGGACAAGTGGCCTACGTGCGGTTTGCACGTAAATCCATTTGCAAAAAGCAGTCGCAGGGCCTTGAAAAAGGTTCTTTTTTGCAATTTTCATCACGTAGGTTGTGGGAATTCCCAATATGCGCCGCCTAATTGTTCTCTCTTTTTTTTATTTATTGTTCTTATGATTGGCTAGTCAGTAGGTAGGCCTAAGAGCTAAACGAGTGATGCGAAAACATCAATATTTGTGCAGTGACCACAAAACTCACTCACACGTAGTCATCTCATTAGTAAAGGTGCAGCAAAAGTGTCGCAAATCTATAACTATATGTATCGGTCTCAGTCACGGCTTGTTAACTATTTGAGCTGACTTCAGTTTGGCTTGAGTGCGCTTAATGTGCCATCTTGTTGTGGTCATGATCGTGGTGTTGGCCAAAAACGCCTCTTAATTAGTGATACGCCAGCAGATGAGTGAACGCCAACTACACCACCCACGACCTGCGACCCACGACAGTCGCTGCTCATGTTAATTGAAGGTCAGTCAACAGGGCGATATTAACTTGATGTACAAAATAGTTTTTGCATTTCATTTCTTCCCTGAACTGCAAGTTTTTGATTTTGCTTCATGATGCTAAGTTCATTTACATATATATATCGCTTGGCATTGCGCTCTCCAATATGTGCTGCATTTGCAAATTTTACAAAGTCAGCCACTTGCATGTGTGTGTAAGTACTTACATATATGTATGAATGCATGTATTTACATAGTTTTGTGTATACACAAACATATTTATGAGTGTATGTGTGCTTTCGCATTGGGGGGCAATAAACAGTTGTATATTGTTTCCAGCTCACAATCTGGCTTACACTTTTCAGGGCCGAAACGAAAAAAAAAAAACAACACGTGGGTGACGGCTCTTGATTTTCAGGTCTGCCATGGAAGACACGCTTTACCTATTTTGGTATTTATGTATGTATACAAGTATTTCCACATGTATTTGGTTGTTAGGCCTATTTGTTTTAGTGAAGACATCGACTCTTTATAGCTCACATCACAGTTATTAATTGCGAGCATCCACGTTGAATTGAATTGCAAATTTGTGTTGTAAGCTGAAAATGTTAATCATATTTCAAACATGTGCCATCCAATATTCCAATTTTGGCCAGTGACATACATAATTTATGACCCTTTGCTCTCAAGTGACAGTTTTGCATATGCAAAGGCGTTGGCCCTTTTATGGGTAGACTTCGACGTATGTATTGTTTTCCAACTACAAGTATTCCCAAAATATAACGTTCACAATTAAATTTCAAAGCTGGCATGAGGTGGTAATCAAAGAAGTTGCGCAACTTTCTCAAATTATTTTACTTAAGACCGCCATCTAAATATCTCATTATCTTCCAGAAAAAATATAAACTTTCGCAATTAAAAGACCACCCAGCAAAACGGTTTATTTTATTACCGCTGCAGAGGTGACACCTTCATTTTCCAATGTGGCTCTGACTGCCTAACAAACCGTTAATAACCTTGCCAAGAGCTCGGTGACGAAAATCATTGAGGTAATTTGCGTAACATTTGCAACGAAGCACGAAAATGGAAACCGAAAGCAGCGAAAAGAGTGAAAAGAAACTAGCGCAAGTTCGAGCCATTGCTAATGGCTTGAGCCCCAAAAACAGATGCCGATGGTATCAATAAACGAAAGTAAACAGCGGCCGCAACCACAGCAACAAACAAATTGAAAGCCAACATAAACAAATGCCGAGGCGTCCAGTTTTATATGCAATTATGAAGACAAGAGCCAAACTTCGACTTTACGTCGATTTTGAAAGGGTATTTTGTAATCTTAGCGCGCAGGTTTTTCTAATATGTTGGCGCCGGATGCTGCGCCAACGTACGAGTATGTATGAATGTATGTTCGTATATAAATAGTTTGTGTATGTGTCGTCACTCATTGAGCATACGTCATTAAACGCTGAATATTTGATTTCGACTTAAAGATTGATTTGTGTTATTGCCACATGGAATTTAAAATACAATAGAAAACTCAAGTTTTCATTGTCTAAGTGACAAATGTTTAACAACTTTTGCAATTTCTTTGTCGCTGTGTTGAAACCAGTTTCAAGATTCGTCAAGCGACAAAGCGAGCAAATTGTATAGTTACAAATATTTACGTACATATTTAGACCAAAATGCAGATGACTTGTATGATTTTTTTCAATAATAATGCAGGTGTCGTAGAAATAGACAAAACAAAAAACTATTTGAGCGCAAAAAGCATGAACCGCGAAGTACAGGTTTTGAAAACGTCAAAGTTTCCGACTTCACGTGCTGCAGTAAACACTGTAGGCGTAGGTATATATGCATAGAATACATACCTACATATGTACATACTTGCACATACATATGAATGTACGTCCCTCTGAGTTATGAGTATGTGCAAACTTTATGTGCAGTTTATGGCTGTTTTTTGCAAATCATTTTCCACAGTTGCGAAAACCCTTGATGTGAGCTGAGCTGGCATTAAAGTAAGTGCCAGAAACAGACAGACACACACGGGCGCAATTAACAACACCCTCAACTTGCTGCGGTCTTACAATTTATGACAATGTTATAAAATATGAACGAATATGAAAAAATAAAAAAATTGAAAACTATAATGTTGACATTTGTCCCCTTTACGACTAATGGTCGCCGTATCTTGCGCAAGTCTACCAGCGACCAGTTTCAAGTACCAGCGTCAACTTTACGAACGGACCGAGACATTTTTTAAATGCAGAGCATTTCCGGTATGCCGCTCAAGGCATACATTATCCACACAGTGGAGCTCTAATTATCAACAGACACCGCAACTAAGTTAAGTCGGCAGTGGACACATGTGTGACATAGACCTTTCTTAATTTGCAACTTACAAATCGAATACAAATCACAGTTTTACCTATTATGTTTGTTTTTAAATATTTCTTATTCCATATATAGGCGATTGTTTGACAAATTCATCGAGTTTGCTTTGGAACAACTCTGAAGTAACTACCGTTCCGGGCGTCCAAAGTGGATCTCGCACTACGTATTCGACCCAAACTTTGGCGTATAGTTGCTGCAGCAGCTCTTTGACATTAATGACTGCTGTGTCCGTATTAAGCACAAATCTGGGTTAAACACATAATAATAAGATAAGTTGTTACGCTTCATCACAGTCCACTTACTTTAATCCTGAAGGAGTTTCCAGATAATGCAAAGCGTACCGATTTGTTTTGTAGTAGAGAAAACCTTCGCGAGGATCGTGGGGTGAAATTTTGCTTACAAAAGATTTAATGGAGTACAGCATGCCATATGTAAGTTTGTATTCCTGGAATAAAATAAAATATGATCATCTTGAATATGGCTCTTGGAGTGTAGCTCCATAGAGCAGCACATACTTCCTCGCTGGTAATTCCTGAACTTTTCGTACGATTCCATTCGGCGTAGTGCAGCAGTGTACCAAATTTGTCGAATATGTACAGGTTATATATGGTCATTGTGATTATAAGAAACCAAATTACGCCGGCCAATCAAAATTTAATTGCACAGTAGTGCAAATTAAATGCTGTAAATGTTTGTAAACTTTTTTTTTTGTCGATTTTCTATTCATTCGTTGTGTACTAACAGCTGGGCTCAGTATTTTAAGTGCTGCCAATAGATACAAAAATTGTTTGGTATTTCTGATAACACCAGCAGTGCTGCCAATCTATTTTCTTGCAATACGTTGGTCAAAAACAAATGAACTATTAAAATAAAAATTCTCCTCAATAAATTTCTCCTTTATTAAAAATAAATTTACAAGCTTTTTGGTTTCCCTACATTATCATTGTCAGAGCTGTCAGCTGATTGGCGCGAAGCAGAAGGCGAGTTTCTGCTAGCATTGCTATCTGAAGTTCTTGCTGGACTTTTCCGCTTTTTGTGCTTGTGAATTTCAACGACATGAGGATATGGTTTGGCTGGTGTGTCAGTGTTTATGCTTGCATCTTGGTGCCTACGAATTTTATTTTCCAGCTTGTGTTGTTTCGCGCGAGTGCTGGGCAAGGCTTCATCTGATTCTGAATGCTGTTCCTCCGAACCTTTTACAAGACTCCTTCTTTTTTCCTTTCCAGCAACTTCGACTACATAGGGATAGTCTCTTACTTTAAACTCAACCGGAGGCAGATTAGTTGCCGCTGATTTCTGTTTAATTGAGTCATCGTTAAATTGGACATCATTTGATTTTGCAGTACCAGGAGCTTGCTCAGGCCTTTGAGGAAAAATGGTATTGCTGGCCTGCTCATCGACACGAACGATGTAAGGATAGCTGATATTGGAGGGCACCTTTTCCCCTTCAGTATCTTTTGACACCACACTACTGGAATCAGATCTTGCTGAAATGTATTCTTGCTCCGATGCGGAACTGTCATCGCAGTTACATGTGCTTTAAAATAATTTTGATCTTTAAGGTATCTGCCACTGGATAAATGAGTATTTCAAAACTTTACTTAATTTTTATGTTCCTAATTTCATGCTCGCTGGATGTTTCCGTAGCATCATTCGGCGACTTTTTTGCTTTGGGACCATCTATTTTATTTGTGAGATCTACTGTGCCACGTTTGTTTTCGATTTTTTTCCTGGAATGATTTTTTAGGGACTGAGCATCTTGGGATCGCGCGCTGTTCTCGACCAGCGCAGTCTTACCCGATTTCGATTTTGATTTCCTGCTGGTTTCCCGACTACTAGGAACTGGGGTTACAGTATGACGGTGTGACGTACTAGTTGTTGGTCCATCTCGAGCTCTGCGTGAGTGGTCATGAACTTCCATCCTTGAGTATTCAAATGGGTCTTCTATGCCACGCAACTTCTTTTGACTTTTGCTAGATGGATTTCGGCGATGCTTTTGTGGCTTATGTTCTTCGTTGGGATACGAGAGTTGTCGTCTACGATCCTCACTTGAGTGATGTTGCCGCCGCGACGATTGAGGATCAGCATCAGATAATCGCCTGATTCTGTGCTCATAGATTGAGCTTGAATGACCGCGTAAGGCGCGCACGTCGGCTTCCCCATATGCTCGGTTTTGGAGTGATTTACGGTCCTGTTGAGACGAACGCTGTTTGTGCTCGCGCTTTGGACTACCAGATGGGCTTAATTCCTGGGACTCTGCAGAGAATCCGTGGGCCGTTGGTGTTCCTGCGTCAAGTAGAGCGGAGCTTCTACGTAATTCTGGGCTTCGCTTAGCAGATGAATGCCGACGAGAAGGCGGCAGCCCAGTTTTTTGAGTAGATGGTGCAGAATTTTTTCTTTGGTGTGATGCTTCTGAAGTGCTTTCAGGATGTGGGGATGATATTTCTTGTCTGCTAGTACGTACTGAGCTACCGCGGCTAGTAGTTGGTGTTGTTTTTCTTGCACTAGGATGGAATGGTCTTGTAACTAAAAAAAAGAAAACAAATTACGGGAGCACAGGTCTACCATGCTTAAAATTAATCACTTGAGACGTCAGAGCTCGAGAAAGGCGGTAACAAGGCAGATGTGCGTTGATCCCGAGATGGTGGATCCGGGCTGGTTATGGGTGCTGGCGGTATAATGAACGGCTGAAGTGGTTCTTGAACTGATCCTGCACGTGATCCTTGGTGTGACGTTTGTGTGTGTGCTGACTGAGGCTCAGCTTGATATTGCGGTTGTGGTGGGTAAAATGGTTGGGGTTGATATTGATATTGCATATGAATTGGATACGCATAATATTGATTGTTGCTTACTTCGGGAAAGATATTATCCCACTGTAAAAGAAACAACCATGAGTCAGCAGCTTCATACAGTCAGTCAGTGTTTGCTTACCATATAAAATAGACAGACGGCAATCAAAAAAGCCAGTAAGAGAACTGCAGTGAACTTTGTGAATTGTAACATTAAAAATAACACAACCGCGGCTAAAATCTCGGCATGCTGAACTCCCAACAATTCAACTACATGTCGTATCTCCACAACGCGGGCCGCTTGTAAGTAGCTGACAGCACATCCCAGTGCATCGCAGCCTTGTCGTAACACGGCTGACATTTTGGGAGAAACGTATTGAGAAGAATTATATGGCCAACTGGATCTGAGAATTATCACACTGCATATGGATATGAAATTTGAAATGTTTTAAAATTGCGCCAAGTGTGTATGTATGTACCTTCTGGCAGAATGGGTAGCACTGCTCGGTCAGCTGTTTGACCACTCCGTGATATTTGTTTTGATAAGCAAATGTGTAATGGGCGTTTAAAAACGGAAGCATATGCCGTATAATTTAAGGCAAAAAATCCTTTAATTCCTGTTTGAGCTGCTTCTATCTAATGTTACGACGTACCATGGCTGAATTTGATATCAAAGCCGGCTTACAGCACGTACTTCAGCGCATTGATGAGGTTTCCATGCATCGGCCAAAAGTGAGTTATTATTCGCGATAGCTAAAAATTATAGTGAACGGCTGCTTGCAGGAAATTATTGCGGCTAAGCCAATACTAGTAGCTGTCAGTAAGACAAAGCCTGCGGAGGCCGTCATAGAAGCGTACAATGCTGGGCAAAGACATTTCGGTGAGAACTATGTCCAGGAATTGGTGGAGAAGAGTCAGCATCCGGATATTTTATCGAAATGTCCCGAGATTAAGTGGCATTTTATTGGTCATCTGCAGAGTAACAAAATCAACAAGGTCAGCCATCAAACAAACTATGATCATCAGTAATTATTTGTACCTTTTAAGCAGATACTCAAGTTGCCCAATCTGCACATGATCCAAACCGTCGACAGCAAAAAACTTGCTACTAGCCTCGAGGGTGCTTGGTCAAAGCTGGAACCAGAGGATAAAGAACCACTGCGGGTCCTCATACAGATAAACACCAGCGGTGAAGAAGGTGTGCTTTTGAATATTTGTTTGAGAAAAACTGCTAACACATTTACATTATCACGCCATAGCCAAGAGCGGCATATCGCCCAGTGAGGCGCCTACGCTGTATAACTACATCCGTACAAACCTAAAGAATTTGCAATTGGCTGGCATTATGACCATAGGTGCCTATGGATTCGACTACAGCACTGGCCCTAACCCAGACTTTGTTTCGCTTATGGCGGTGCATAACAGCATTTGCCGTGAAAACAATCTGCCTCCCGAGTCGGTGCAGGTGTCCATGGGCATGTCCAATGACTACGAGAAGGCGGTAAGTAATGTTAAGATATTTTCCATTGTATGTGCCAAACTAATACATGATCCGTTTGCAGATTGAAATGGGAAGCAGCATTGTGCGCGTTGGCACATCTATTTTCGGTTATCGCGCGGCCAAAGCTTAAGGTCGTGCAAGGGGCATGTTGAGGGGAATGGTGCCACGATGGAATGCGCGCTCTCACCCTCGGGTGGTTCTCTAATATCAAGCATCAAAATCAAATATAGTTGGTTTTCAATGACGTCGCAAAGTTGCTGGGATATGTGATTGGCGTTTTGGAGCTCATTTCGTCTATGTGTAGGCGAATTCTAGTATAAATTGTACATATGCATGAAGAAATATTTGATTTTAAATTTAGCCAATTTCCAGAAAACAAAAATATAAAAAATGAGCGTAGGATTTTACCTGCATCTTATTTGATTTATCTAAAATGATATAGTATATATCATATATATGTATTTGCGTATAGTCGGGTACATACATAAACATATTGTTGTTAGTTTGAGAACATTTCAATAACTTGGAAATGACAAATCAATTTATTTTTGAACTGTGCGGCGGGGACGAGGTCGTATATAATAATGAAACAAACAACAAAGATTAGGCATAAGGATGATTTGCAGTGCATACCAGCAAACACACCCGATCTTGCTTGAATTATGGAATACATACATACATATGTAGCACGAATCATTATTTTTCTGGCATCCATTTGGGCTCTACCTTTGTACAAATTCTATTTTTAACATTTGTGCATTAGACTTCTATACATCGTGTAGTTGAGAATTCTTCTTGTATTTTTTTGGCGTGCGTTCAAAATGTCGCCTGGTTACATGCCAAATTTTAAAGCGTCTTTGAAATGTTCGCTAAAAATCACTTTTAATGTGGCACGAAAAAAAATTGCAATTGTATTCAATTTATATTATTTATGTCTGATCGATAAAATCTTTAATGAATTTGCATACATATGTATTCGTAGTATTAAAGAGATGTATAAAAGTTCGGCGGCCTTTAGAAAATTCATTGAAATACCGACATATTACATGAAATGCTGATTTCTTAAAATATATTATGTATGTACTACAGAAATTGGAAATTGGACTGGAAAAGTTCATTTAACTTTGCAAAGAGACGTGCTTAACGTATAATTTTCATTGTTATGCAAGTTTATGAATATATGAATAGACAATATATACAAGTATGGTATATGTACATATGTATATAAAATATTTGCATTATTCGCTGTTGCTAACATGCTGGCGAAATATCATGTTCGTTGCTTATATACATACATATATAAATGACACAATGTATGACACAAAATATAAAATATATAGAAAAACAGTTCCAAAGCCAAATATATGAGGAGTGCTTCTAGGATCGTCATATTGCCCAAGAAATGAAAGCAATAATAAAGCAGAACATACATACGAGTATGTGTGTATGTAAGCAAGGGAAAATACCATCCAACGAGCCAGATAAACGCATACACATATATACAATATAAAACAGTATAAGTATGTATAACCTCGGAACAGTATATAACTGATCCATGTATGAACATGTAAACATAGGCGAGACCCACATGTGTGTGTGTACGAGTATTTGCTCTCGAGACAAATGTAGGTGATTTGAACGCAAGAGGACACCTTTACCAAATACCTCAATAATATAGATGGACAGAATGTGTATTTGCGTATATGTATTGGAAATATACGTGTATGTATCTACAACAAAGAGCAGAAGCATAAAACAAAAAATGTTTTCATACCACACAAAAATAAAAATTGAACGAATATATGTACGCATTTTCCGAAGGCGAGCGAAACAAAATGAAAACTTAAAGCATTTTCTTTGCCGTTAAAATTAGAATTTGATTAGAGGAGCGTACGATGAGTAAACATCCGAGGCGCTGGCTAGACCCCCAAACACCACTCCACCATGCCTTGCAGATACTAAAAAAGGCAGCACGAATATTGCAGATACAGATACGGCGAGCCGAGTGAACCGAGCGATGACGACGACTATGGGGCTCGGTACCGCAGCCTATGGCGCCCGATGTTTGAATATATATATATGTATGTGTGTGTGTGTGTGTGTGTGTGAGTGTGTGTGTGGAAAAGAAAATGCCAAAATGATCTTAAAACATCGTTGTCTTAACGATAAAATCAGCCAGAAGTTTCAGTGTGCTCTGACCGCTCGACTCGTTTAGACAACACATCAAAGTTCAGCACCATGGTAAGGAATTCGGGATATACATCCAACTACCATGAATATATACATATGTCTACATATGAAAAAAGGACTCGACCCCAGTTGTGTAGTGAATATTTTAAATGGCTAGAAATAATAATATTAAAAAAAGGAAAAACATATAACCAAAATGAAAAATAAAATTAAATGCAGTTCAAATAAAAAATCGCAAATAAATGCAATTTAAATGGTGATCTTACGCAATTAAACTCAATTTTGTATGGATATCGCACTGACCCCAATGACTCACCTGCGTGTGGATTATTGTGCCAGACTTACATACTTGTACATACATATGTACATATGTATATAGTTTGTATGTATTTGTGGATACCAACATTTAAAATAACGGATACATTTATGCTGAAACTATTTTTAAACATTGAGGAATTGTGTTAATATTAAAATTTTTAAACAAAACTTTTCGTATACATAATGCTAAAAATGGAATTGAGAGCAAATTTCGAAACTTTTACGCGTAGTAACGTAATACGATATAGAAGAATGCCAGAGCGGGATGGCAAGTGTATGAAAGGGCATTACGCAATCTGTGGCACATATTTTTAGTAACGTAATACTGTGAAAGCATTAATTCGTTTTTTTTTCGAGAAACAAATTTAATTTGAAAAATCTTTAAAGAACCTTCAAGCTATTTCAATGCAAGTCTAGATTTACGACGTCACTTATATATGTACTTTTTTCTTTCATTGCTCATTCCCTAGGCCGATGAGAAGAAGAAGGTTAAGAAGAAGAAGACCAAGGAAGAGGGTGGTACTTCTGAAACCGCTTCTGAAGCCGCATCTGAGGCAGCAACCCCAGCACCAGCTGCAACTCCTGCCCCAGCTGCTTCTGCCACTGGATCGAAGAGAGCGTCAGGCGGCTCTCGCGGCTCCAGGAAGTCGAAGCGCGCTGGTTCCAGCGTGTTCTCTGTCTTCTCCCAGAAGCAGATTGCCGAATTCAAGGAAGTAAGTGTTAACATTAGAAGATTTTATACTTCAACACCCGCACGAATGTCATGCGCTCAATCCTCAACCAATTCCTCGCACAAGTCAACGACCAAATCACCAACCCATTCTCTGTCTCTTTCTCTCTCTCTCTCTCTTTACAAATGTGAACTGCGTGCACATAAAATAGGCCTTCCAACTTATGGATGCCGACAAGGACGGTATCATTGGCAAGAACGATCTGCGCGCTGCCTTCGATTCCGTCGGCAAGATAGCCAACGACAAGGAGTTGGACGCCATGTTGGGCGAAGCCTCTGGTCCAATTAACTTCACCCAATTGCTGACCTTGTTCGCCAACCGTATGGCCACCTCCGGTGCCAACGATGAAGACGAAGTTGTTATTGCTGCCTTCAAAACATTCGATAACGATGGTCTCATCGATGGTGATAAATTCCGCGAAATGCTCATGAGCTTCGGTGACAAATTCACCATGAAGGAGGTTGATGATGCCTTCGATCAGATGGTCATTGATGATAAGAACCAAATTGATACCGCCGCCCTGATCGAAATGCTCACCGGCAAGGGTGAGGATGAGGAGGAGGAAGCCGCCTAAGCAGCAGCCCCACACACATCCTAACTTCTAACTCAACATCCATATTACAGCCAAAACTTTTAAAATCGTCAAAAAAACAAAAAATAAACGTAATTAAAAGAAATGCTCGTTTTAAATATGTAAATTTATATATTTATATAATCTCTTTTGTTAAAAAAAAAAACAAACACCAAATAATACTCTAAACTTCTTCAACAACAAAGTAGTGATCAACTATTTGGTAACAAAAACAACAACACCTTAGAGTCATTTACCATGTACCGCATGTACCGTATCCATATAAAGGTACTTTTAAAGATCAAATCACAATACCAATACCAACAAAATGTCAAAGTACCATCTTGACTGCTAGTTTTCTAGTTGATTTATTATTAAATTTTACACGTAAAATTTATAAAACTGAAATCTATTTTATTTAAAAACACGTATAAAAATCAACAAAAAAAACTTTAAAAAACCAACAAAAATTTTAATTTTTAATTTAATTGCTGTTTGTTGAAGAACCAAAAAAAAAAAAAACCAATGCAGTTGTATACTGCGGTTGCGGTCGGTGGGTGGCTGTGACTCGCCAGGACCCATTTTTGATTGTTCGATTTTCTTAGAGGGAACAAATGTTGTTCCACGGGTTTCTATAGAGAGAGAGAGAGGCATATCCTCGTATATATGTATACCCACATATGTACCATATATTTATGTAAGGGAAATTCAACTGAGAGCAAATTATTTATCTTTCTGTACACACAATACAACACACATATGTATATCTATCGTTCGTTAATGATTTTCAATTTTATATATTTGCAAAGTTGTCGAGAGTTAGGCTAGTGATAAAGTTCATTCACTCAAATTGTTTTATGCGAATTTACATAACTTAACAAAAACTACTACAAAATTTTTCTACTTATGAATTATGAGCGTTATAATCAAAAACTGTTTCTAGTTTATGCGTTCGAAAAAGTTTCGAAAAAATGATTAAAAACCAAAGTTTAACATTATATTTATTGAAGAGTAAACGTTTATGTTTTCTAACAACTGAGGCGCCGTTGGGCCAACCTGCAGAGATGTTTTACATATAGTTACAGATTAAATACATACATATTTGGCGAGTATATCGGATAGCAGTGTGACTATCTCAATGCATAGTTTGAATACTAAATATTTTTAAAAGCAAAAAATCTACCTTAGATGGCAAACTCATCAGCAACAATAATTTGTGTTGAATCAGAACCGGAGAAATGAAGATAGAAACTGCATATCTAGATTTGGTCATATTCAGTGGCAGATCATTAGTGCTTAGGTAAATAGAAATTTAAGTGGAAGCATCAATATACACTACTTAACACACACTACTTTAAATTAATAAACAACAATTTGTTAACTGCAAAATCTTACTCCAGTATAGCATAAGATTTTTATGTGCAAAACAATACAATTCGACAAAGTTTTTTTTTTACTGATCAGAATTGCGTGACTACCAAAAATAATTGTTTTTATATGACGATAATGATGATGATGATGACTTGGAATAAAGCACAAGTAAGTCGTCTAGAAAAAACAAAACGGAGAACTCTGTCGTTTGATTTATAGGGATTCGTGCATGGCCATGAAAAACTGTTACTCCAGACTGCTGTAGACGGAGGCGCATACTTTCTTTCCCACTTTATGTCAATACTTCTTTTCTTCTCCTCACTACTTCTTTATCTATACATACTCGTTTGTATTTACATATCTGCCATGCGCACTCTTTTCATGGGTTGATAGTCGATATTTATTTTGGTAACAACTTTCGTACGAAAATCATCTGAGAGCAGCTGCGAAGCGGCAACAGGCCATGCATGTGGATGCAGAGCACAACAAAACGTCTGCTAAAGAAAGAAACTAAAAGAGAGAGAGAGAGAGAGTGAGAGAGGCACAGAAAAGTAAGTAACTCACCACAGTTGGCCAAACGGCTTTGAACCAACATTGCTGGCGCAAGGTCTTAGTCGACCAGTTTTCAGTCGAGTTTTCTGCTGCGCCGACGCAAAAGTTGACGTTGGTTGTTTTCCAAGGTGCGCACGCAGGCGCAATAAAATGTGAAAGTGCTTGGCAAATAAGTTATTGTAAATATTGTAAAAATATTCCTGTAAACTGCAGTCTGCGTGGGAATGGCCTTAGCTATTAACTAGTATTTGGAAACGGACTCTCGGGTACAAGTCCAACAATTTAAACTAGTTTTTTGTAAACCAAAGCACTATAGCATTAGAAAAACCAAATATTTTAAATATGCAATACTCAAGTGATCGAATATCAGTATCAACTAATTCATCAAAATAAGTCAGAAGAAATTAACCAATAAAATGATGGCCAGAATTCGGAGTATGAGTTTCTTAACGTTGCTATGCGTCATCGTCGGCTGTTTGATTGCATCACCAAGTGGCGGTGAGTAGACAATTATGTTATGCATATAGGCGGAAGGGCCAGAAGGGCCATTGCTACCGGGTGCAAGTGCCCGCATTGTATGCAAATGTAGAGGAAAAAGTGTAGTGCCACAATGATGGAAAGTTATTTTATACCAACACTCTGCTCTTCTCATTTTCTAACACTCGTAGCTGCCGCGCAGCATCTGGTCGCGTACATCTCACAACACGGCTTGCATGGTGAACTAACGTTTCGTCAGTTAAATGGCACGACCGTGGAGATCAAAGCCAACTTAATGGCCACACTACAGTATCCTGATCAGGCTTGGAGTTGGGTGGTGCGGCGTTTTCCCGTCGACTACACCAATATCAATCCAGATGAACGTTGTGAGCTCAGCCGGCTAGGATCACAAGTTCTCAACTTCGATGATGATCTGGACTATTTGGTGTTGCCTGGGAATGAGACGGCGACCTGGCACCGTGAAATGCAACTCATCGGCGATCGTGGCATCTGGGGGAAATCTTTGGTCTTAACCGAGCTCAGCTCAAATGCACGCATTTGTGCGACCATCACAACTGTGCAGAGTTCTGTGGAGCATATGGCAGAAGCGCGTTTTAATACGCCTATTGCAGGCTCTGTCTACTTTCGTTGGCTAGCCCCGGTGGACGGCGAAAGCGGAGATACACTGATCTACTCCGATCTATATCATGTTCAGGCACAGCCGCCAGAATTTGAAGAAAATGAAAGGCGAAAGGAGTTCACGCAGCATCACTGGAAAATATTTGTGACGGACATTTTCAAACATGATCATCATCGCACTGAGGATAACTGTAATTTTCTGCAGTTGGTCTTCGATCCGCAGGGTAAGGGGGCTGGTCTGGGTATTGGCGATCTGGATACTCGTTTAGGTAGAATTGGCGTAGCCAAGAATGCTCTTCAGACGGCTCAGCGAAGCGTATTCCGCGATGCACAGCTTGCACTGCTACCCTCTGACTTAACCATACCGCATCGAACGCTCTATCTGGTGATCTACGACAATCAACATCCGGACAACTTTCTGGCATGCACCAAGATACGACGCGTACAAAGGCTAACGCATAAGTTAGTTGCACTGAAAAGTTAGTAGGACAAACAGGAATTTCATATTTGTTTTATTTTGCAGAGCCTTTATCAACCAAGGTGGCGTTCAAGGAGAAGTTACCTTTATACAACGCTCTAAATTTGATCCTACCTTCCTTAACTTTACGCTCGGCGCACCCGGTAAGTTTAGGCAGCAGGTGAGCCAAAAGTTTGCCGCAGATGTGGCCGCCTTTCGCTTGCACAATCTGCCGCCGATACCACATCGAGCCGGTCATGCCGATTACTGCTCCACTACGGGCGAATTGTACAATCCAAGTGAACTATCACAAGAGAATCTTCCACCACCTGGCTACGGTACGCAGGAGCAATATG
This sequence comes from Scaptodrosophila lebanonensis, assembly GCF_003285725.1. Taxonomy (NCBI): domain Eukaryota; kingdom Metazoa; phylum Arthropoda; class Insecta; order Diptera; family Drosophilidae; genus Scaptodrosophila; species Scaptodrosophila lebanonensis. Next base: position 17,355,906 of record NW_022060538.1, read on the forward strand.
CCGTAGGCGATCTTAGCGGGAAACTACATGGTCGCAATAAGGAGTACTACCATCAATACGTTATTCCCGGTACTAGTTCCGAGCTAAGTGGTCTCTACTGGGACGTATATTTGCCCCTGCAGGGCAGGCACAGCATTGCGCATCGCAGTCTGGTCATTTACACTCATAATCGCACCGATGTTCAGAATATTACCCAAAGCATCTGGGCATGCTCTCCGCTCAACCAGTACCAACGCAATGGCATTTATCAGCAGAATATGTTTACAGCCCAAGTACTCTTTCGCTACCCGGTGGTAGGTCGAGTGTTGTTGCGTCAACCTGCTGAGCAACCATGGCAGGACACGATGGTACTCTTTGAGTATCTCATACAGGCGGACGGATCCTCACAGAACAGTAGCTATGACCATCGATGGGCCATCCACAGTAACCCGCCAGGCAAGGATTTCTATGATTGGCAGCAGCGCTGTGTCTCTGCCGGTGATGTATTCAATCCCTTTAAGGTGGATTGGGGCAATCGGAGTGCAGATGAATATTGTCGTCCCCATCTGCCAGCCATGTGCAAACTAGGTGCTTTGGATGCACGTCTTGGCAGACTGACCATAGCGGGTGGGAAACGTATGGCGCAGAAACTTAGTCGTCGAATGTTTATAGATTCGAATTTGCCGCTCTCGGGCAGGCATAGTGTACTAGGGAAATCGCTGGTCATCTACGATGATTTTGGACCCAAAGCACGTGGCGAACGGCTAGCCTGCTCCAGCTTAATTGGCCACTATCGACGCAAGGTGGTGGCAAAAGATTGGTATGCTAATGGAGATGCATTGACGGTCAGTGGCAAGGTGGAGATTACCCAGCAGTCCGAGTACGACATGAGCAATGTGGAGGTGCAGCTAAAGGGATTACAGGATAATAGTGGCTATCACGTACATATGGTTGGTTGAATTTGTGTGATGTCAAGAAAACCCATTACGGAATAGGTCTTTCAATAAGTTATATTAAATTGCTTTTCCTCAGACACCCGTGGAGGCGAATTTGGCGTTTCCTTGTGAAGAAACAACTCTCTATGGGCACTGGAACCCATTGGAAATAAATCCCAAGTCATCACCGCCGCCAAAACAGGGCACAAGTGATCAGTATGAGATGGGCGATCTTAGCGGAAAATTCGGCGTACTAAATGGACTTATGCAGTACGAGGATAGCTATAACGACACAAATTTGCCGCTTTTCGGCTATAACAGTATCATCGGTCGATCAGTGGTGATTCACAAGAAGGAACGGAATGCTCGATGGGCTTGTAGCACATTGGAACGTGGCTACAGCCCCAATGAGGCTCGGGAGCTGCGCGCCATCGCCTCCTTCCATCATCCCACGGGCTATGCCTATGGCTATGTAAAGATGACTCAACTCGTCCACAATGATGGCAGTCAGTCGGAGACAGTTATTGAGGTAAAGCTACGACATCCGGGCAAGAACGACCGGAACTCCACACGCAATCACAATTGGCAGATTTTTGTGAATCCGGTGGGCGTGGATGCGGCTGTTAAGCCAACTAGCACACGTTGCGTGGCTGGTGGCTACGTATGGAATCCCTTCTACACACAATTGGCGGATCCTTTAAACGTGAGATTTTTATAATTTGGTAGCATTTGGTTGCCTTAACATATGTTATTTATTTTTTACAGCTTGATCTGTATGAGCAAGAATGTGGGCCAGATAATCCTTTGCGTTGCTATGTGGGGGATGTGGGCGCTCGTCTTGGGACTATAGGTAGGAGAGATTACGCTTTTAATTTACGATTACTTACCATTGTTCATTTTGCACACAGACCTTGGTGGCGAACGAATGGTTTTCACCGATTCGAACTTTCCGCTCGAATCCCCCGTGGGAGCGATTGGACGTTCAATTGTTATCTTCGGTCCCGAGCACTCACATGAGCGTTTTGCCTGTGCCAACATAGAACCTGATCATAACGTCATTAAGTACATCAACTTACAAAAGCCACCGCGATTTGTTGTGTAAGTCTAGAAACATGCTTGCATGTGTCTCCTCCATAATTATAGCTTCATTATTACCTGCAGTGCGCAATTCCTAGAGGAGTTGCGCAGTGTTATGGGCATTCCCGAATGGATGCTGGACGTGGATGCACGTAAGACGAAGGAACTGCATGGAGGTTCTTGTATACAAATGATCATACATTTCAAAGGACCTTTGGCGCACCGGCTAGAACTTGATATGTCACGTCTTATAGCGGCCGGGCGCTTAGAAGCCCCAAGTCTCTTTATTCCGGGTTACGTTAATGCTAAGCGTAAGGCAACTATTTCATATCGCACGTGTGGCGTCAGAGAACCCAATGAGAAGCGTGAGTACCTAAACAAATATATATTAAAGTATAATATTAATATACATATATTGTGCAACTCTCCATGTTATATAGGTACGAAGATCAGAAAAGGCGGATTTAGTTATTCAAGCGTCGGAAAAACAGCACAGCCAAAGTCTTATGTGTTAGCAATACCATTCATTGGAATAGTTTATAGAGCATTATTGTAAGTTCTGCAAAGTAAATATCGTAATTCCCAATTTGTTGTATATATGTAAGTATATATGTGAATGTAAAAAAAATTGTATTGAACGGGAAAATAATAAATTTACCTACTTTTCGAATAAATGCCTTGTAAACTACTATATACTGGGAAAATATATTAAATATCCCATCTAATTACAATATATAGGCCAGTACGTAAGCTTTCCACCACTAAACAAAATTTCACCGCAGCACACACAAGACATTGTATCGTATGCGCATGTGGGTCAGTGTAGAGGATTTATTGATGTGTATACCCTGTACGCGAAGGGTGAAAAGGGTATATTAGGTTTGTGCAAAATATGTAACAGGGAGAAGGAAGCTTCTCTGACCTCATAAAGTATACATATGTACATATTCGTAATCAGCATGACGAGAGAAATCGATCTAGACATGTCCGTCCTTCTGTCCGTCTGTCTGGATGAACAACTTGATTTCAGAGACGGCTGAGCTAAGATTGACCACACTTGGTATGTTGATTCTCCATATACCCAGACAACATGACATTATTTTATTTTATTGAAATTTCCCCCCTCTTCACGTTTCAAAAATTCGACCATATAAAAAAAATATTTCACACGTCATAAATATATGTATAACTTTACTGTTCTTATGCAAATTGTTAAATTCAACGAAAGGCTATTAGCCAAAAAATTGTACTCCAGTACTACGCCTGCCCACAAACAGCAGAATGGGGGGGGTTCACTCTCCTTCTTCTTTTTCTTCTGCTACGGGTGCATGTAATGGAAGTTTCTTTGAGTACAGGGTATTCCACGGTCGGGCTTGGTCGGCTGTAGGATTCCCTCTTCTTAATCATAGGCTTTTTCGAGCGGAGCACTCAAAGTCTCGCTATATACATACATATTTACGGTATATATGTATATGTATACGTAAGCTTTCCACCACCAAGCAAAATCCCACCGCAGTATACACAATACCTTGTATCGAATGCGCATGTGCATCAGAACCCTGGATTAATTGATTTTTATTCGTAGGCTTTTCTTCAATCACTTTCAGACGTCGTTTTACACAGAGCAGTCAAAGTGTCGGCCAATTAGTAGAAAAATCGGGGAACGCCTCGTAAAAATGCAAAAAATTGTGTTGGGCCTATTTCTAGGCCTAATACTAACTTGCAACGCTGCCATTAGCGGGCCCTATCTTTTCTGGGGCCATGACAAGGTCTTCAACTTGCAGCCAGAGGCTTTAGTCGATGCCAAGGAGCAGACGCTGACGCAACTTTTTAAAGATGCCAAGGCCATACAGATTTTCGTGCGAAATACAACTAGTCGCCTAGAGGGGGGAAATTATCCAAAGTTTGAGAATCTGGTGAAGACCAACGCCTGGACGTATTTGCCACAGCGCAGCTTGTCAGTAGAGCCATTCAACTACAACGCCAACATTGAGGTGTGTATATTAAAAAAAAAAATGAAAATGTGATCCACATTTTAAAACGGCCACCACCCTCGCCCCCAAGGTCATCAATTTGTCGGGTCATAGTGAGGATGATGATGCAGAGCTGCTTTCCAGCTACAATGATGCTTTGACCATTTATGGCCATGGCGAAGTTTTGGGCATTTTAGCGAGTCGTGAGGAGGACGCACACTTCTTGGCGAAGCGCGAGGCCAGAGCTGAAAATGAGGAGGATGCGTCACGCACAACTACCGCACAACCGCCGTCCGCTGAAGAGACCGAGCAGAGCTTCGTCTATGTAGCCGAGGGCAACAAGGCCGTGCTCTATTTAAATTCACCGCCCGTGCTGCGTCTTAGTAACGAGTCCATCAAGCTGCTGGAGCACAACAAGCACATCACCTTCGATGATCAGCATGCCAAGGGCTACGGGCGACTGAGCATCACCTTCATGCACAACAACGACAAGTGCACCTTGCGCTTCAAGTTTACGCTATCGCGAGGAACTTGGCAGATGAGTAACGTCGAGGTGGACTATAAAGGTGTCTTAGTGCTGCCAGCTCGAGGAGATGAGTACACCCTACCTTCGGCACCGCTCGGCTTCTCATATCGCTGCTCTGCCAGCAATCTAATCTTCGGCAGCAGAGAGTCTGCGGAGAGTCTGCAGCTCACAGACTTCCAAGTGCAGCCTTGGCTGAATGGCAAGAAGAGTTTTGGGGAGGTCTACGACTGTGTTGGCTTTACCTCAACGCCCATCCTGTCTGGCCTGCTGGTGGTCTCCTTTCTGATTGCCATACTCACGCTCGGCATTTCGGCAATGCTGAGCATACACACGCCTAATCGTTTCGAGAGCTCCCGCAACAAACAATTGACGTTTACAGTGCAGGAGTAAATTGGACGACGGAGAGAGAAGGGAGACTCTAAGTCTTTGCATATACAAGTATTATGATGTTATTGGTCTTGATTACATTCGTGAATGTTAATCCGTTGGCATTTCTCACATTGGCAATTGAGTTTTTCCTAATACACTTACTCTTCATTTTAATATCACTATATATATACGTGCTGTGGTATTACTGAAGAGTAATCAAACACAAACTAGGGAAAACGCTACAGTCGATCAAGCCTCCCACAAAATTAATAAAAATGTAATTAATTAATTAAATTAAATACAAAATATTCAATACATACAAACAGAAGTGCAGACATTTGTTTATGTACATCAGAATCGTGTCCATACGTGTTAAGTCAAGGCAGCAACAACAATAGCTGCTTGAGCTTGAGCTTGGCCAGAGACTACATTTATGGCTATGAAAAATCAATAATTGCGAGGGAGTGACTGGGGGTGCATAAGAAGAAAAGAGCAAACTTGTCCTTTTTCTTCGGAGAATTAGGATACCAAATTTATACTTATACTTTCTGAGACCCTTGCGTTCATACGGACAGACGGACAGACAGACAGACAGACGGACGTGGCTTTATCGACTCAGCTTATCACCCTGATCATTGGCATTTCTCACATTGACAATTGAGTTTCTATTCTTCATTTCAATATCACAGGGATATACTCATATATACGGCGTGCTGTGGTATTACTGAAGAGCAATCGAATCCTGTAACTGTAGGGTATATGAATTGCAAGAAGGAGTAATCTATACTAATATTATAAAGAGGAAAGATTTGATTGTTTGTTTCTTTGTCGATTTAATGGATTCTTTCACTGTTGGGAAGTTACACTTTCGACGGTTAACATGGGCTATATTATATTTGCAAAAAATAATGGAATCTTTACTAAAACGTCAATAATGTAACCAAAGGTGTATAAAAAATTACCTTAAAAAACTCCTGAATATCATGCTGTTAATTCATAATCATCCTCGAAGCATTGCCACTTTAAATATTAAGGCAATCTTATTCAAAAGCCCCCCACCCAAATAAAAAATTACAAATCGATCGACACCGTGATTAATATTGAAGACATTTAAATTCACTAAACCCTTCTGGACTGCCGCCACATGAATTGACGGTAAAAATCGGAATTGAAATCATGCTTTTGAGAAAGTAAAGCCTTCCAAGCATGTGCAATGGGACGAGGCTGCTTATTAAGGAATTGCAGGACAATTTAAGTGTAGCAACTATTATCAACGGCCCAGCAACTGGTCAACTAGCTCATATAACGAGGATACCGATGATTCCATTTGATTATTTATATGGCTTCAATTTTCGGTAGTCCCAAGGCCAAGCCTTCGAATTAGTAGGGATCGACATACGAAAGCAATGTTTTACATTATCAACATACTGACCTATAACGGGTCGGAGCTCCTGAAAATCAGAGAACCTCTGACCTAATGAAGAATAACAAAAAATCTAAAAACGAACAAAAAATCATTAAAATAATAATATCCAAAATCAATTTGAATCCTTCTTAATAACTCATAGCAAAAAGAAGGGTGTATGTGTGTTAAGTATGTGTGTGTTATAAAAGGTATAATTTTTAAAATTGTTGTAAGAATACCCGTGCAAAGCAGGTGCAGAACACTAGTACATAGTTGTACATATATTTTTAACCACCATTAAGTCTGTCTGAATGAGCGCCCGGGTTTCGGAAATGGTTGAAGCCACATAAACCAAGCTTGGTATATAGGCTCAACACGTTTACAACATTTATTGAATAAAAATATTAATAATAACAATAATAAAAACAATAAATAATTTGTAAATATATACGCACATAGCCATGCATACAATTCACACGACAGTTTGGTGCAGCATGCGCTGTTTGTTTAAAAAGAAGATGATCGACAATATAACTTCAGATAATAATGATAAAATGCATAATAATAATAATAACAGATGATTTTACTTTCTTTTCGCGGCCACAACAAAAAGTGAAAAGTGCGCGATGCTGCTGCATTCAACAAAGAATTTATGTCGCTTGTTGGAAAAATGGCCAGTAAGCCTTAAAAGGCAGCTACTTGGACTGACCGGCCGCCGCTGCAGTTAGGCTGGAAATTCTGGTTACCAGTTTCGGAGTTTTTTTTGGCTATCAGCACAAGACTTTCGCAGTCTCGGCCACGCCATACGAGCAATTAAAGCCAAATCAAAAACTGAGTACGAGGGTCTATTAAGAAGTCCTAACAAAAGCCGAACATTTATTTATAATAAGAGTTTGCAATAGAGTGGCTTTCAAGCTACATATTCATGGCGAGGCTTAAATTTCAGGAATTGAATAAATACCATTTGGGACGACCACTTCAGAAATTGTTCACAAAATCTCCGATTCATATACCGCCAAGTGAAAGCGCACAGGTTTATTGTTATTTCAATTTTACACCAACGTTTATTTGTGAGAAAAGGATTGTTAAAATGGGCAAAGAATAAACGGAATTATGTGTTCAATTCAAAGAAATGTTTAAAGCTTTTCCGGATAAGCCTTATTTAATAAACCAAGAAATAGTGCTGTCGATAAATATTTAAAAACAATAATTTATAATATATTTTAATATTATAAATTAAAATAAAGATAAGTAATAATAGTTCTTTATAAATTAAACTTAAAAGATAAGAAAGCCTAAGAAAAAGCTTTACAATAACGTCTATTAATGGGAGAATTTTACTTACCATTTGGCCAGCTATGCCAGCCATATGTGGTCAGAGACATTATAGACCTAACAAATTAAAAAAATAGTAAGTAGAGGACGAAAATTAATTCTACTTAAGAGCTAGTTAACAATATAGAGAAAGAGGGAAATCTCCAATCCGATAGGAGACTACAAGTATTTGAATGGCAGTCCGGCAAGCTATGCATCGATTCACAGCAATAAGTGGTCAAAGATTTCCCGGAGATAACTATAAAGGATCAATTGTATAGATATATGTGGATGAACCTTTATGTCCCAAAGGTCAAGGACCAGTCAAAACAGTGGGTTTTTAGAGTAGATCTGTTTTGCAGGCCCGCAGAATCATAAACCATTGGTTAATTAGAAGAAAGGAATATAAAACTTGTCCTGCATTGGAATTTGGAAATTCTACTTCTTTACCTATTTCGTTCATACAGATGGACAGATGGACATGGCTATATGGATTCGTTTATTCATTACTGATGAAGTATATTCTTTGTGGGAGCTGTAACGACACCTTCAGTGTGTTACACACATCAGCTCTAAACGAGACATGGCATACAAATAATTCATCCACAAAAGAGTTCTGTGGAAACTTAATAAGCCACCGTCGTGCGCCTATGCAGATGCGTGCCTCAAACAACATTGATTTATGCATCATTAAGTCACGCCAATAGCTCGTCTGAGCGCCATGTGAGCTCGACTGTGTGTGGATTGTAACTTTGCCTGCTGCTTCGTTTCGTTGTTTTTCATTTATTTGTTTGTTTGTTAGTTTTTTCGGGTTGAGTTTGGGTTACTTTAGCCGCAAGCTGTGGGCCACCCACTTTTCATCATTTCCATTTTGAATACATATACAAGTATCCAACAAATTTAAGCCTAGAGCTGTGTTTCATTTCTTTTAGAACGATCATCATCAATAGTTGGGTCGCAATATTCTCACTTGCTAAGATTTCCACGTGCCAAAGTAGGTCGAGCAATGCACTCACTTTTCCTGCTGACTTTTACTGTCAACTGAATTGAATTGAATTGAACTGCACTCTACCACACCGCACCTCATCGCACCAAACGTGAGGCTTAATTGCGCCAGTTCACTGACATGATCCAACAACAACAGTAGAGCAGAGGGGCAGATCAGGCTTAAAAGTAAGAGCAAAAGCAAAAGTTGCACCTGATTCTGTAATAAGAATTGCTGTACGGCATCGGCAGCGCTGTTGGCCGGTTGGGACATTCGAGACCATCGCGACCATCGCGGCAATCGCCATAATCACAGCCGCCAGCCAGTTTCGGGCAAAAGTTTTGTGAAAGTTGTTGTCAAACGGCAGCCGTCTTAGTCTTAGTCTCAGTCTCGGCCGCAGTCCAAGTCCCAGTCCCCGGCCTGTCAAGGAGCTGCTGCAATGGCTCTTGCAACATGTCAGCCATATGATGTGCTTGTCTTTGGATTTTCTCCCGCATTTGGCCATCAATCGATGAGCGCAACTCTGCTGGCCATTTTTGTGTTTTAATACATTTTTCGAATTGCAAGTTGGCAAGTTAATTTTCACGGCTAATTATTTGTTATGGGCAACAGTGTTTCTCAGTAGTCGTAGCCATCATTATGAAACTTTCTACATACGAGTATCAAAGAATTGCCCTGTGCTGTGTGTGTACAACAATTTCCAATCACAACAAATACAATGCCATAAATTGTTGCATGCAGCGAGTCCCAGCTATTGATGACGCTGATGGCAGCATGAAATTGCATTATTTTTACGCACCTTCCTTCCTCTCATAATTTACGGGCTGCCTCGGCAGCCCCATTGTTGCACTAACAACTCCAGATAGACGAACTACAATGAGAGAAAATTATTTATTTTTTTTGTTTCTTTTCTAAATAAAAAAAAGAGCGTTTAACTTGCAACAGCGGAAGAGCGGTTTTCATTTATTCTTATTGTTTAGTGTAGATTGTTATCAACAAATATTCGTGCTCTTGCCAGTTGATGCAGCTTATGACCGCTATGTGAAACGGGGTCATGGATAACCAAGCCAGCTCATAAATATATTGAGAAATTTAAAAGATGAAGCCATAAATCTTTTAATATAGAGCTGGAATTAACACTATTTATTTGTAATTAATTAATAATTTGTATACTTGTCAACAGGTTTTGAATCAAATGTAATTTATTTAATGAAAAACAAGAAAGGAATGCTAGAGTCGAGCGGGCTCAACAGAATTACAACTACAGAACAGAATTAAGTCAAGAAACAGCAACAACAATAGCTGCGGGAAGAGCTTGGGCATATATTACATTTATGGCTATAACTTTCTTTCAAATTTATCTATCATAATGAAACTTATTATACAGACAGACGGACATGGTTATATCGACTCGTCTTGTCATCCTTGTCATCCTGATCAAATGCAAATACACCCAGTTAGTTATTATATGTCCGTATGCCAAGTATTTCAAAGTCGGGACACCCGACTTTAGTTTGTTATACCCTGTACCCGTAGGGTAAAAAGGGTATATTAGGTTTGTGCAAAGTATGTAACATACAGAAGGAAGCATCTCCGACCCCATAAAGTATATATATTCCTGATCAGCGTGACGAGGGAAATCGATCTAGACATGTCCGTCCGTCTGTCCGTCCGTCTGGATGAACGCGAGGATCTCAGAAGCTATAAAAGCTAGAATAACCAAAGTTGGCATCCAGATTCTCCTAGGTCCGAGTGAGGACGAGTTTATTATTTTTTTTTTAATTTTCCCCCCCTTCCCCCGCTGCAGAATTTCGTCAATAGGGTCCACATTTCAAATGCTACCTAAACCAAACTTTGCACACATAATTTATATATAATTGTCTACTGTTGTATAAAATTATTCAATTCTGTCAATTCTAAGAAAAGTTATTAGCGAAACAAATACTCGCCAGTACAACCCCCACAAACTGCAGCAACAAGTTTGCTCTTCTTCTTCCTCTTTTTGCTGCTGCTTTGGGCGCATATAACTCAGTGACGGAAGTTTACCTGGGTACAGGGTATTACACTGTCGGGCTTGCTCGACTGTAGCGTTCTCTCTTGTTTAGTAATAAATCTACCGTATAAAAACAGAATTATAGGTGTACTATACTATAGTACTATCGGTAAACTGATATTTTGTTTGTTTCTTCAAATATGGGCCAAACATATCTGTCGTATAAAACCACTTCAAATATATGAAAATGAAATATGAATGAATATGTCCGTCAGGCTTCTAGAAGCGAGCTTTCTTTTGTTTGTAGAGCATGGAGGTCTAGCAACTGATTGTTCATAAATAATTGTGTTTATCAATGTTTTTAAATGTTTCTGCATAGTTTCGCTTCATCATCCCAGGTTGTCCATGTGTCTGCTGAGCTGCGGCAACACATATGCAGACATACACAATCAGGCTTGGCATTTATTAATAATAATTACTTTGCTCAATATTTGTGTTAAAATTTTATGATTATTGCAAAACTTTTCGAAGAAAGAGAAATCGGCGCAACGTATTGCCAAGAGATGTCATTCAGTGAAAAAAGTAACAGCAGCCCAATGAATGCAACCAACAGATAGGAGTAGGAGCAGCAAGTTCGATGCGTTTGCAACAAATGGCGGCATATGGCTGTTGCTGATGTTGTTGTTGAGCATCTCATATGTGCCAGTGAAATGTGTGTTTCGCGGCATATGAATAAAAAAAAACTTTACGCACACACACATACTGACACTTACATTTGGAGTTACTACATGAAGCGTTGTCGCTGCGTGGCAAGTTGACAGTTTTATGCGTTTAGTAAATCAAATAGTTAATTACTTGATTTAGTAAGCGATTTCAAAATGCGAGCGATCACCAGACATGCACAAATTGTCGCTCTGCTTTTGTTGTAAATAGTGGCAATAGTGTTAGGCATTAACAATTTCGCACAAATATTCGCAGATGTTGTTGCTTTTCCTAGTGAAATGCTTGCGTTTTTCCCCTTATTTATTATTATTATTATTTTTTTTGCAACAATTGGCGAAAAGTGAAATGTGCGATGTTTTAGAAAGGAAGCGAAGTGCATCAGTAAATACCAGCATTGCTACTAGTAGCAACCTTGACTTATTAACACCTTATTTTCCTAACTCAGCCTCTCCCCCCCCCCCCCCCCCCCCCCCCATTCATTGTTTTCCACACATCACAAATATTCGTGATTACCTACTAGATGTATGCAAAGCGATAACTGTATGTATTTTAATGTCTATGTTGAAACTTAACGCCCTGTTGGGTCGGCTAAATGCAAATGGTAGCACCTTGGTAGTTGGCAGTTTGGGCCACATCAGCAGCCCTGGCGCAAATAAATGCCCCCCCTCCACACTCCATGGTGGCTGCTTTTTAATTGTCTTATAGTATAGTATACAATATTTGTTGCTGCTCTTGGCAAATGGATCGTCTGCAATTGCGTATCATTTGCGAGTAAATAACACGTGAAAATGTTGTAATTTTCCAGCTAGGTCGGCGTACTTGCCAAAGGTTTTCCATTTTTCATGGTTCTGCATACAAAGTCGCACATACATACATATGGCAATGAGTGTTAATCAGTTGCCGTAAATCTCTGTTAATTTTTCGCTTATTTTAAGAAAAAAAAAAAATGTATGGGAGTTTACCATTTGCTTTTGTTACGGTATTTCATACCACAAAGCACTTGCCACTAATTTTCGTTTCATTTTTGGCGAGCAACTTGCTGCCCCTGCTTCTATGCCGGGGGCATTTTTTTTTTGTAAAATGACTTTGTATGGCAATTAAGACTAATTGGTTGGAAATGTGCTACCACATTTTTGCGAAGAAAAAAGTTGAAAGGTTGCTCGCAATTGCATCATCGGCAATCGGCTGTGCAACATATTGAAAGCCTTTCGCTTACACGCTCAGCTATTATGTTTATATTGTGAAAACTATATACTGTACTACAGATGAGTGTGTATATATAGCTTTTACCTAACACGTTGACCATTTTGGCAATTTTCGAGAAAGGCTGCGCATAATTCTTTCACCTAGCCACTTATACCTAGGAGGCCAAACCACACATACTAACCCAAATACCAAATGCCTGAACACCGGCTACGCTGAGGCTGAGCTGTGGCATTAGCCTTGTGCCTCCACTTAATGTTGCAATTAAAATAACAATCGGCAAATGCCAAATGGCGGGCATATCTGCAAACGGCTTGCACTTTTCGTTGCGGAAAAACAAACCAACAGCGACCATTAGGCCATTACATTTGGGCGAGCACTCCATTCAATAACAACAACGACGACAAAATCTGTGCTCTCTCTCCCTCTCTCTCTCTTTGTCGGCCTGTGTCTCTCGAAGTTACCTGCAATGGTAACTTCGGTATTGGCGCAGCAGCAGTTTCTGCTCTTGACATTCGTTCAGTCAGTCTGCTTTGGACTTTTACCGCAATCGGTTGTGTGGCGCGCAGAGTTGTAATTTTCTCGTCTCTTCTCCATTCGTTAAGTGAAAGAATCTGTGGAATTGTAAGCACTTGACAGTTGAAATTGTTGTAGTAGTTGTTGTTGTTGTGTTTGCGGTTGTATCGCGCGTGCGCCGCTGCCTGTTAAACGGTAAATCGCGTCAGTTGCAACAAACCAGCAAGGCAGAAGCCGTGAATGGAAGACGAACAAGAATTTTCCCGTGGCATTTTCCGCAAATGTTCGAAAAGTTAATGAAGTGCAAAAATGTTTGTTGTCGCCGTTGTTGAATTGTGGCTTTGATGCCTCGACCCGCTTAATTTGCGGTTGCATTCTAGTGTCTGACCCTGACTATTTTCCATTGGTAATGCTTTCGGCTGCCTTTCGGAAGTGAAAACTCTGTTGTGCCGTTGAAGGAAACTGAAAACTGTGAAACTGTAAAACTCGCTGTGACGGTAGGAAAATCGTCAACTGGGGATAGTCCGTAGACCAAGGTATGACCATTATTAATAACAATGCTCTGAATTTATGCAGTCGTAATTAGCGCTGCTCATTGGCTTCACTTGCACTAATTTATGCAAATTAGTTTGCCTTAAGACTCCAGTAAGATTTTCCCAGAAACAACGCGATTAACATTAACTTGTGGACCGCTGGTTCCGCATCCAATTAGCAACAAGTTAAGCGCCTTACACAGTTGTGTATAAAAAGATTTGTTTTATGCTGTCTATTCTAATTGAATAAGATTAACCCACTTTTTGTCGCGGCACAAATAATAATAATAGTACACATACATACATACATACAAACATACATAAGTGTAGCGGCCACTTCTTGTTCATTTGTGTTTATAATAAGAGCGACGTAGTTCTCGAAAAGAAAACCACAATGCGCCCTAATATGAATAAAATTGTTGAAGACAAAACACACCGCCAAATTATAATGATGGGTCTTCGCTGACCCAACTCTGAGTCATTTTCGTATGTGGGTAACACAATGCTCGCGGGTCCAACGGCCGCCTAACACCATGTCTCTTTGTTTAATCTTTCATTTAAATTCATGCTTCTCCATAAAAATCAATCAATAAAGATCTCAATATGTTAACGATGCTTTTGTGCAGCATCAGTCAGTCAAACAAGTAAACTCTTTCATCCATTTTATGGCTTAGGTGTGTGCCTCAATTCGAAGCTTTTGGCCAAACAGTTAACTGTGTGTATCTGGCTTTGTGGCAGAATTTGGAGCGATGTCTTATTAAACAAAAAAGTTTCTTCGTAACTATGCAAAAATTTGTGCGCAACGTTACAATAATAAATCAGCTTTAGGAGAAAATCGCTTTACATTGTTTCACTTGTTAGCAGTTGCCACTGTTTTGGGGTCAAGAGGTGCTAAGGTTGATTAAGGCGCGTATTTGATTTATGACCTAGCGGTAGTCGCCAGAGAATTGTGCTCGAAATCGGTTCGCTTCTGTCTAATTGCTGCACTGCCTCAGCTTTGGCAGCAGGTGGCTGATTGCGTCCCAGCATGCGATGGCAGATTGGTAATAAAATCTTAATGGCAGCCACACGGCAGCTCGTTATGCTCGCAATTATGACAAGTACAGATGGAAAACACTTGACTGAAATCAAAGAAACCAACAGAAAAAGTCGCTTGACTGCATGCGAGTCTGCTGGTAATTAGAAGATTGTTAACCGTAAGGTGAGTCGCTCGCAAAAAACTATAAACATAAATCCTCAACAACATCACGACAAATTGTAATAACAAAAAAAGAAGAAGAAAAAGAAAAAATACTATAAAAAAGAGTTATGCTTGCTTTTCTTTCTTCTAACAACAAATAAAATCACTTTTTTGGCCGGCCGTCTGCTTGGCAAGGTTCATTAAACCGTCAGTGAAGTTGGTAAGAGGCGGGTATTCTCGAGATGTGCGACACACATGGCTTCCGTTTTGTCACCCAAGCAAAAGTTCTCAGGCAGCGATCGCACGTAAGCCGAGCTTATATAATGCGACTCAGCCAAGCGAGCTGTTTTATGTTTTATGCTGAGTCCCAACCGCCCACTTTTTTATTGCCGCCCGGCTCACATTCTGATGGCATCTTTCAATTTGTCGCCTTTGTCGTGCTAGACACGTAATCGTAATTGTATTATAATCATCGCCCTTTCTTTCTATAGTATTTATCTTTCTGTCTTTCCTCCTTCTGTTCAGTCTTTATGTTTGTTTTTTTGCTGCTGGTACCTGTCCATTGTTTTTGCCCATTCTAAACCAAAGGAAGTTACAACAGTGAATTGTCTGCCTACGTGCTGATCTGTCGAATTTGCTGAGCAGCATGTTTTACATCTGATTTAAGCTGTTTAAACTAATCCTGCGCCGATTTTTGGCAACACGTATCTACTTGTCCGCACGTCTGTTGTACGTTCACTCTACATTGTAAAAATATATCGCAGCTTCAGCATCTTTCCCACAATAATTCGCCAGCCAGCTGCGCACAATTAATTAAGCTGCACTGCCAACGCCTGAAAATATATATTAATATGCAAACTTCGCTATAAAAAAGAGCAATAAAATCAAAAAAAAAAAAAAAAAAAAAATTCTTTCTCACACACACCCTGCACCGAAACATAACGGCGGCTCAAGAAACTATTGCCAAAGCGCATTTAGTAGGAAATCAAGTGCGGCTTACTAAGCCAGCCATTTGGCAGTAAAACGGTCCAACAACAACAGCAACAAGAACAGCAACACAAATGATAAGTCAACAACCGCACCATATTCCGTTTATACATCTATGTAGATGTTGTGGAGCTGCTCTTGGGTCGGTGGTAATGCACGTTGTCTGAACTCTTTGGGCGGGTCATTTCATTTAGTTACTCGCTCACTCAGCCATGCTTATTCATTTGCCTTGGTTGGGTGGTTCTCTTGTACCGAACAAGTACAGAGAATGTTGATAAACATAAATTGGTAAGTTCTTGGGAAGTCAAACATAAGTATTTCCTATCCACTTGGCCAGTGTGCATCGTGCCGCCAGTTTTGGTTCAGCGCCTCAACTTGATTTAAATGTTGTGGTACACTTAAAAAAATACAAGAGTCTCCCATCGTTATTAGATACATTTGTCGGAATATATTTCTCAAAATTTTTAACTTACGAAACAAATAAGTAAAGGTGGGTAGGTATTCTGGGATATGCTTTTGGTTTTTTCGTGAATAGTGCTCATAGGTTCGGGAGGAAGTTGGTTTTTAAGGTGTGTCGGGCAGTTGCAGAAGAGAGGGGTGAACGTTTCATCCTCTTCCCCAACGCGACAGCTCCAACAGAAGTTATTGTAGGGACGTCGAGGTATGGCGGAATAGGAATGGCCTACCAAGTGTCCCGTCAAAGTCCTGATCCCAGTCGAGCAGTAGCTTCCGCTTAGTTTAGAGTTTAGAGTCGTCTTCTTGTGTAATGTGTACTTTATAAGGATATTTAAAGCGTTTGTTTCTATATCATAAGTATATGTTTGTTTGTTGTCTGTTTGTTCCTACTTCACATATGTCTGGCAACGTAGTGCCAACAGCCCACCAAAATCATCACATGTATGGAGAATATATGAAGTATACGAGTCTAGAAAGGAAGTCGAAAAGAAGATGTGAAACAAGAAAAACGAGAGACGAAAAGAGGAAACGACAACTTAATAATTCAATTAAACATTTTCTTGTAATACAAATTAGTAATTATATTCTTTAAAACTATGTTAAAACATGTAGCCTTGGGTCCTTTAGTTCCATTAATAGTTTCAAGGCCCACATATATGTACATATAAGTAAAATGAAACCTCAGAATATAATGAGGCATTCTCAAAACCATGCGGAATAGAAAGGTCTGAATGTGTAGTTTCTTGTTCCTAGCTATTGTGGTTTGAAAGATCTATAGAGGAATGGCCCGTTATCTCAACAACTTTGATTAATTATGAAAGTAATGTTGGTTTTTCTTTAAGTGTAAGTCAACTAAGTGTGTTTTGATGGTGGGTTTCATTTTCTGTGTGTGTGGCATTAGAGTTGTTTTTAATAGAATTTTTGTTGTTGTGCCAAGAAATCGTTTAAATATTTGCGGTCGAATTGTAAATAGTTTTTAAGTATGCGCCAGTACTATGAGTGGTTTCCATGAAGGAAAGTCGCCAACAGTCATGTTGCCCATGTCTGTTGTGCGTCGTGTCTTATTGTTGGGGGCACATGTTTTCCTTGTTGGTATTTGTTGTATCGGAAAAGCTCCCACAACGTGCGCGTATATTCGTAGCAGTTGTTGTATTTACTTCCTAGACAATCGGAATCGGTTCCCGCTACGTGATTACGCGTGCCGCCTTAAGTTATGATAAATTATGTGGCCCGCCAGAGAAAGTGGCAATTGTTTGCATGCGGATTCTTATAAACAGATTTCCTTTAAAGATATTTATCACATACATGTGTCAGCTAACATTGTTTCACTTTTATGTTGCAGCTCAGAGAAGGCATCGAGGCGCCCGAACGACCGCACGCCATGGAACCGAATCTGCTGTAAGCACTCAGTTTCTTCTCAGACTTGTTGTCCATCTGCATGTAGTTCTGCTCCTGCATTTGTAAAAAGAATCGCGCCCATCAATTCACACATAATTGTACTTAGAACCAATAAGTCATCCACCAGTGTAGCTCAACTACAAAACCCCCGAATCGCCGACAGGAAACAGTTGCTGCTGAAGAACCACCAGGACGCCATTTCTCAGTCCGTGCACATGGCGGACAGTCGGGAACGCATTCGCGGACCATCGCGCGATGGCCGCGAATTTTTCACCAGTCCACGGCAAGTCCTACGCCGCCTTATGCTACTCTCTGAGGGACGTCAGTATCGCGAAGCTGCCGGAGTGGTGGGCCGCCTGGGACCTTCGGTTTTGCGCTCGGTCATGGCCGAGTTGCCCATTGATTTGCTGCTGGAACACTTGCCACACAGTGCCTATCTGCTGGAATCCTTCTTCACACGGTAAGTGACATTGGTGATCTATTTCGACGCTTTTAGTGATGGTTTTTGCGATTCCTTCGAAGCAGCCTAACCACACTTAATACCACACCGAAGCCGGAAGTGCCGGTTGAATCGGTAGTGTGGCATCTGGTGCGCCTCTTTGCAAATCCCCACGAGTCCGGTCTAAAGCAACGCTGCTCCAAGCTTCTGCAATCACTCGCTCAGTTCGAGCCCTCATTGCGTCAGGCGGTGCGGGAACGCAGACGAAACTTCGACAATGCCGTGCAGGGCTTGGGCGTGCATGGCCTGACCACGGACGCTTCGGGTCAGCTGATTTCGCTGCATGTGGCTCTCAAGACAGAGTTGCAGCGACATGTGGACACATATAAAATGGCCATACACAAGTTGGAGGAGCTGAGCATGGTGACAGTAAATCAGGATCCTGCGCACTCGTCCCATCAGCGTCTGCTGGCCATCAACTACGGAGACATACAGCAGCGTCTCATCGACAATAAGACGCTGCTGACCATGCTCGATAAGCCGGCTTTGAAACAGCTCATCACGCTGGTTGAAAATCTGACACAACGGGTGGAGAACGACAAAGAGGTCCTCACATGTGTTGGGCAGGTGAAGCGTCTCGACGCACAGGCACATATCGAGAAGCGGCCAGCAGCCGGACTGCTTATGAATTTCTCGCGCGGCTGTGAGGTGGTGCTGCACATGATGGGTCCGGAAAGTGTGCCACCCAGTCCTCTGATAGCCCCCAAAGGTGCGAATGCGAACGGAGGCGGAAGCAGCTGCAGTGATGGCTACCACTCTGATGATTCGGCCAGCGAAGATGGCAGGTAAGTGAATTCTAGCTCTTGACATGGTTCGCTTTTTCTTCTCCCACACAAGCGTATCTATCAATCGCTTGAAGAGTACTCATGTCACTGTCCACACTTTCATTTGCTTCGCAGTGAAATGGTGTCAGAGTATCGGAATTTGTATATTGAGAACAGAGCAGACACTTTGGAGGCATTGGACAGCTTGCCGCAGCTGAAGCAGGCGCAAAGCCTCAAGGGAAAGATCTTGTTCTCTATGATTGTGGTAAGTGTGTTCCCTAATTAATTAAATGTTCGAAAAGTAAACGGAAGTGGAGAATACTTATCTTATTGGTATAAGAATCGCAGAAAAAATCGCAGATGAATTGAATTTAATTTACATGTGTTTGAAAACAAAGTTTTTCTATATACAAGTATGTAGGCTTATTCGCTATATCTAAAGTTTGATGATGAAATGATTGAATAAAATATACTTGGTATGAACAGCATTAAGGATGGTCAAGCTATCTGAAAATTATGTACGAATACAAGCTAATATTGTCAATAAAAAAAAGAAAGCCTTAGCTTAAATTCTAGGCTAGAGAAGCTTGGAGAAGGGCCCAGATGTTTTTCCGAGTAATTGAATATAAATCAACGCAAAGCAATCAGCTTTAAGTTCTTCATATGAGAATAGCTCACGAATTTGATAATAAGTTTATCCTGGAAAGAGTTGGAATGAGAAGCGCACACATCTATTTCGAAAATGTTTCGAAATGCACTGCAAATTAAAGGGATGCTCAAAAATAATGTAGCATTTATTTTATAGATTTAGGAAATGAAAGGAAATGAAAAAAATATTCCAATATATTTATTTACAGAATTAAATTAGTAATTAAATATTTGTAAGTTAAAAAATGTTTTAGATGTGAAAGAAAATATGGCAATGATTGGCAATTAAAACGCTTAATCTTTTTGATTGATGGACTTGCCTTCTGACAGCAAATCCCAAGTGCTTTACTTTCAATTTCAAAGCAGCAGCAGCTACTAGAAGAAATCATATTTATTATGCGCGGTAGCCAGTCTGTGGTGCCTGGCGGCTCTGCAGATCCTGTCAAGCAACAAAATTGTTATTGCAAAATATCAATTTGTGGCGCATTGAAAACTGGTGCAAGCCGGAGTGGCTTCCCGCAGATTGTCTACGCTGATTAGGCATTATACTTGTAGAAGAAATGTGAGAAAGTGAAGCGCCTCGGGCCATGTGCCGGCAACGTACCAGAAATTACGTTGGCGATTTTCGGTTTCGGCCAACTAGTTGCCTGCAAACTTTCGATGTTCAGCGTTGGCGTCAAGTGGCTGAAACCAACTAAAGATGAATGACACCAGCAAGATGTTTTACATGCCGGTGGTAGTGATTGGGTGGATCAGCAACAGGCCTCGGCCGTTGCCGTGGGCAGTTATTGAACTAATGATTGACATTTGTTGCGCAGCTTTCTTTTCGACTCTGCCACGGCATGCGCGAGCGCAAGGTGTTGGAGGTGCGACGTACACTCAACTGTGCCCTGGATAGCAGCTGCGAGACGACGCTGGCTTTGGATCGCTCTGTGCGCCAGCATCTGCATGAAACGGTCAACAGCTTCCCGCTGGGCGAGATCGAGCGCTCGGTATTCAATCAGGTGCTATCCACCCTGCACGAGTATCCCTGTTTGGAGTCCTGTCCACCATTGACGCACTTCGTCAGCGCCTGTGTGCGTCTAGCCTGGCGCATGATCAATCAGAAGGCACCCTACTACCTGGATACAGACTTCAATTTGGGTAAACGGGCATTTAGTTCTCAGCTTAATTGAATTGTTCCCTGATTGGATTTTTGCTTCTCCTACAGGTTTTCTGCGTCCCGAGAAGCACGAACGGCATCCACAGTCTGATCGTCGCTCTGACTTGATAAAGGCCTTCCTCTGGCCAGCACTTATGCAAAACAATCGTTGCATGTTCAAGGCCGTCGTGGCCACCTAAGGCACCATAAAAGGCACAACTCGAAGGCAGTTTGTCTAAGGTTTAGTTATTACTTACTCGTATATTGCTTAATTTACATATTCGATATTTACATATTGGGTTAGAACTTTTGTACATAGTTTAATTTAAACCCAATAAATTGAACCTAAGCGCTAGATCGAGGCTGAATGGAAGTTTTCAGACCAGTAGACCAGCAGCGACTTGCATTTTTAGGCACAACTTATGGGCTTCAAGAGGATGCACTGGCTCTGCTGCTTGTTGGTGCAGAGTAGGGAGTGTTTCGTATAGTATTCAATAATATCGCAGGGGGAATTGAAGTGGCGTTCGTGGGACTTCTCCTGCCCAATGGCGTAGCGTTGACGACTGTCGACTTGGCGCACAAACAGATGATAAAACTGCTCTGCTGCATAGATGCTAACAATGTACTTGATGCACAAATCGGTTGCCTTAAACGGACGCACCAGACATGCGCCGTCTTCCCGATTGTCCCTCAGCATGCGTTCCGCTGTGGCCCGATCGACAGTGAAGTAGTAGGACTCGGTTTCAATTGATCGCTGCTCGATTTCCACATAGTTTGCGTCGGCATCGTCTGCATCGGACAAGAGTGGAAGTTGGTGGAGTGGCGAAAAATTTGAATCGAAACAAAACTCACCCACTATGACATAATCGTGTTGTGAATTCTGCTGTTGCTGTTGATATCTGAATGTTTCTCTCAGTCGACCGTCGTCGTCATCGTTAGCATCGTCGTCACTGTCTGAAACTTGTTTGCCCGCGTCGCTAATCTGACGCCTGTAGCCGACGCAACAACTACAACAGCGCCGACGACAACGGCAGTTTTGTTCCACCAGATAGTTACAGAGACGCGCAAATAAGTTTTGCAAAACTGTCCAATAAACACGTGCACACCAGCAGCACATGTCGATCCGATTCTAAATCGAACTATCACACGCTAAACGATGATGACTTAACCCGGGACTAGCAGTGGGGTGGCTACTTGCGTTGGGCGTCACGTTGCCGCTCACTGTTCCGATTTGTGTGCCGCTCCACATCTTTCACGGCCGCACGACTTCGAAGACTGAGCCAAAGCCGGCTCTGTTGCTCCTCGTGGCCCCAGTCTGGCGGCGAGCTGCGTCTTGCTTATTAATTAAAATGTGCTTAATACGCGCCTCCCACCACTCCCTCCGCTATGCTCGCTTTACCCAATGTGTGTGAGAATAATGCCCATATGTAAATATAATAGTATCTACATTACGTCACACATGTATCTTGACAAAACAGAGTACATGCATACATATGTATATACATTATTGAAATATTTTCACTCTTAATTAAAATGTTCGAGCTAATAATTCTATTAACAGTATAAATAATTAAAAAAATAAAGTGTTGTTAAAAAAAGTAACAAAAATAATAATTCATATTTAAAGTGATCATATTGCCTTTAGTATTAAAATAATAAAAGCAACAAGTTACAAATAATACCAAAATAAGTATAATAATTAAATTATATTCGATTAGGTTTTTTTTTTAGCAATATCAAAATAAGAGTTAATAAATTGAAGGAAATAATGGTAATATTAATAACAATAATTGTAATATTAGAAAATGTTGAAAAATTTAAAACATTTTAAGCCAGCTTATAGTTGATTATTGTTCATATTATTGTTAAACATATGTATGTTTAAAATATTATTCAATATTTAAATTACACTATATTAACATTTACTCGTAATCGTCTGTTTGTCAAATTACAATTCTCGATCACTGTACACATAATTTATCTTCTACCCATACAAATGCAAAAGAAGCGCTGGCACAGCGGAAAGCGCTTCTAAATACTGTTGTAGCCACTGTTGTATTTGTTGTTGTTGTTGTTGTTGGTAACTCGATAGGCGGAATGTCACAGTCTCGCAATTCGCGTTTCGAAAAGTGCAGCCGAGTGCTGATCATGTCACAAGTCAGCGCCCACTTACCGTCCCCACAGCGGGTTAGTTGCTTTTTGTTTGTAAACAGCGGCCACAATGTAAACAAAACTGATAAACATTATTTCCCCCCACCAATTTTTCTTTATTTCGAATTAATCATCGTTTTTCAGTCGCTGGCATTCATTGAATGTCATGGCAGCTTGTGTAGCCAACTCACATCTACAATTACACTTAAGAAGGGTTCAGTTTTTTGTATTTGGGTGATATTACATATGTTTTTGCAGTTCCGGCGTGCGAGACATTTTGGAGCCATAGTCTTAACATTCAAACATATCTACATACATATTTGAATCGAGAATGCAGAAGTTTTTTTTCACATTTTCTTTTATGATGAGGCAGTAAACACCCAAAAGTTCAAAATTTGTGTACAGTATCGAAATAAACCGAAAAGGTTGAAGTATTAAGACTGATAAGAGCGATGATGTGGTAAATCGATTTTGATGATGCTTCCGAATATTATGAAGCACTATACAAATATATATATGATATATAAGTTCGTCGTGCAGATCAAATATGTACATATACATACATGGATGCATATATGAGGTCTGCCAGTATGCCTATGTATTAACCCTTTGCGTACAGTGTATAAAAAGTGAATTGTGTAAATTACCAAAAGAGAATGGGTAGCACTTTTTCAAATAAGCACTTAGCGTAGACAATTACCAGTCCTTGGTGTAGTTTGACGCTAAAGCTTTTCATATCTTAAAAGCTTAAAAGCTAGCGCAGCTATTTGTTTGTATTAATAATATGTAAGTATATTTAAAAATTAATTTAAGCAATCTGTTAACTGATTTCTCGCCAATTTTGAGTGTATATTGAGGAGATTTTGAAAAACATTTCCGTTTGCATCCGAAATGGGCAGCAAACAAATGGGTGGCTATTGTGCGCACGTGGCGGCTGTGGAATTTAATATTTGGCAAATTATTAATCGGTTTTATGCGACCCTCTGGTAGTTTATTCAGATCACGTGCCTCTAATGTTAATAAACATTTGTTGTGTATATCAATAACAAAATTCATAAAAAATAACAATGTATCGTTGTTGTCAATTAATATGAAGCAGTGGCAGCCAATAAAATAATGAAATGCCGCAAATTGATTTTTTGGCCGTACGTACGGCATTTGATTGCGTGCAGCACCTTGTGGCACAGTTAGTCAAACAATTCATTGCCAATGTCAGTCAAGGTGGCGCCGCAGTTCATACGTACTGCCACTTCCTGCCTCCGCAATCGTCCCTTCTCCCATAGAGGCCATCAATTTCAATGAGCTACCCGTCGATGATTGAAAGTGCCGTCAACTCTTGAGGCAATTCATTAAAAAGTCAAAGAACTGTGAGAAACAGTGGCGGCATTTTTGTTTATGTCTCAATTATGGTCGAATTTTCGAAGTGTAGAAATGCCGTTCACGTCCGTGAAAACGTAAAAAACATTTACAACGCACCAAAAATAGAACGACATAAAATCCACCATGCCGGACAATCGATGGCAGCGAGCCGTGCGGCTTTAAATATGCTATGAAAACGTTGAAAACAATTAAAAGATATTCATTTATGGCTGCAGCTTTAATGCAGAGCCTGAACCAAACAGGCAGCGCAGCCATAGAGCTGCCAAAGTATAGGTTCGCGCCGCCGCGGCCGCTGCTGCGGGTAACTCACCACTCACCACACACCCGTAAGCACGCGAGACTCAAGAACTCAACATGCGAACAGAGCGCCGAAGGTTTGTTGTTGCCTGCCTGCATGCCTGCCTGCCACAAGTGGCCGAATACCAAAGCAACCCGAGTCGAGCAGTGCCGAGAGCCGAGCAACAGTTAGCGCCATACCAGTGGCCAAAGCCTCAGTCGCAGTCGTAGTCGCACGCATCCGAGTCCGAGCCCGAGTCCGAATCTAAATTTCAATCCGAAACCCCCCGTCAGCGTATCCATGCGAAACAGTCGCGCATTTTGCCATCGAGCGTTGGGCAGCGAACAATGCGTCGGAGTTTTTAGCACCGAGGCGCTAGCGAATCGGTTAATCAAATTCGAAACTAAGGGCAGCCAAAAATATTGGTTAAAACCAAACTGCGAGTGCCATAAAATAAAAATAAATTAACAAAAATAATAATTTGCGCTGTGCGGGTGTGCGGGTGTGTATGTGCCTGTGTCTGGCCGAAGCAACAAAATTTTCCATTATATTTTTACTGCAAGTCAATAGTGAAGGCAGAGCCGCCAAAAGTGTCAATTGAATTAGCGTCGATACAAAGAAATTTTTAAAGGCGCAACAGGTCGTGCCGGGTGCGGTAACGGGCGCGGGAAAGTATCTGTGCGTATTCGAGCTACTACAAGTAGCTAGCAAACTGGCCTAAACTGATATGGTTTACGATCGGCAACTGAGAATTGCGAAAAATGAAATAAGTGTGCAAATCAATTAGCTATAAACATACTCCCACATATCGGCAAAGTCCTTGTGATTTCACAAAAACAACTATTGGTATTTGCAAGCCCATCGGCAGTTTTGAACCCCAATTGGGTCCAATGAAAATTCCGCGAAAACCCTGAATTTGTTCTGTCATTGGCAGGTAATTTGAATTTGATTTTGAATGAAGTTTTGTGCGTATTTTTATTAACAACTTTAAGTGTGTTCTAATTGCTAAGTGTTTGCTTAAATAATTTGAAATTTATGGGCATGAGCCCCAAATGGTATAAACATATGCCAGGCACCAAAAAAAAAAAAACCTCAGCGAAAATCAATAAAAATCCACTCATACTATATGTACTATACACACGAATGTGTGTATGGAGTCCAGCAAATTAAATTTTATGTGTTTCCACCACACTTATAAATATTTAGTCCGTTAGCGACTTCCACTGGCCAGCAGCCTGTTGATTGTATTGTTATAATTATTCGTTTTTTGTATTTTGTATGTTATCCATTCTTTTATTTGTTTAAACAAATTTAGTGAATTAATGCTGTGGGCGGTCGATTCCATTTTTTAATCAGCCGTCCAAATGCAGCTCATCAATTCATCTAAATTAAACAACATGCCTGAGAACATTAACGAATCAAATCAATTAACTATTAGTTCGAAATACATACATATTCGTATGTACATACATACGTGCATACACCTGTTGCCCAGAGAATGAAAGACATTACTCATACGACCCGTGTGCAGGCGAGTCGATGCTGAAGGAAAACAAACAAGCGCAAAGACAAATTCAAATTTACAAAATAAATACGAGTACTACGTTGGAGAGGAAGTCATCCCGCTGTTTGAATTATGACAAATAATATTGCACATTTGCATTTTGCAATTTGTTTCAAAGAATAACAAAAACTATGGGTAGTTCGACCGGGGAAGGCGAGCATGGGCGTTGGCACGGGCATCGGAATCGGCATGGACACATAAAAAGGCAAACTTATCTCAAACTGCAGTACACAGTACAGTACAAGCGGCAATAGCAACAGCAAGAGCAACATGAAATGAATTTATCAGATGCACACGGCTCATGGTTCGCCAGAATGTTGTAATAGTAGGTTGTTGTTGTTGTTGTGCATAAAAAGCATGCATGCAATGCTTTAAATGCAATAGCCAGCCACAGTAACAGTAGAAATGTAACGGGAGAAATGGCAAATCTCATGGCAAAATGCAACAGTGTGTGTAAGGGTGTGTGGCAGGGGCATGGCTCAGCTTAGCACTGCCCAGCGAAAATGTGTGACAAATGCAGGCGTCCACCGCAAGTCGTCGCGCCGTCATCTTTTGTTGATTACGCGCCTTTGTGTATAAATTAATTAAATTAAAAGTTTCCGGTTAAGCCTCCAAATGTCGAACGTACATGAGGGGTTGAGACACACATACCCTCATACACACACACACACACACACATACACACACGCAATTCGTTGATTGCTCATGCAATCATGTAACGAAACGCATGCATTTCTGACCATGCTAGACAAGGAACAATTTTGTATGACCAGCTGACCCTCAAAAGAATTCGCAAGCTTCTTATTGTAATATTTGCTTCTTCATATCTACATATATTTACGCTATCTGACCAAGTAGCTACGTGTGCCCCAACTAATCAATTAAGGGTAATATGGGGAGTTGATGGCTTCGTTTTTTTTTTTTTCAAATAATATGTAATTCCATATTTTGAAAACGAGGAAATACTTTTTTCTAATCTGAACTCAATTTAGAAATGGAATATTTAAATACTCTGCTAGCTACAACAACGAAGCTAGGCTCCTTAAACAGTCTTGTAAACAATTTTTGACAACCTAGCTAATCATTAAAATATTGTTTTTGAAAATGTGGAGCTTAGAAATAGGCGTTGCACTCCACCCCACCATCACTATTCGTGGGTTCCAATGTAATGATTAATGCTCTTACCCTGACATTTTCCGCCTTTTAAATTATTTTTCATATTTTTATTTTTGTTATTCTTAGGTTTATTAGGCATAGCCACAGAAGAACACTCAGAATATTTTGTTCTAAAATAAAGTACCTTCGAAAATACTTGCTTTGGTACAAGCTGTTATTCTTTTTAAAGCTGTTAAACATTTATAAACAGAATGGGAATACATATATATTTTTTTCAATCTTGGCTAATGTCTATACTTACGCTAGGACAGTTTTTTTTTATACATACATACATATATGCTATTAATTTCGATATTATTTATTTGTATATATTTTTTTGGTTGATAAATTTTATATTCATTCAAATAAAGATTTGTTTCAATTGAAAGAATCTACAAAAAGCTGTGAAAAGAATTGAAAAAGTATTAAAAAATTTAGGTTTGTAAGATAAATTGAATTCTATCCAAATTCTATTGAATTTTTTTATATTGTAATTGTAGTTCTTAATATGTACCTACAAAGAATATTTTAGATCTCATGACTGTAATAATTCGGACTCACCATTAAAGAACGGTAGCGTTCAAAATTATTGCCTTGTTTTCACAGTTGTTTGAATTTTCCGTGGAATTTGAATATGAGTGGAAGTAAATCGTGTGATATCGAATATTACTAAGCCCCCATCCCCACTGACTAGGTGCTATAATTAAAGAGTTAATAATTAGTTGGCTGAATGCGCGCCCCCATTTCGCTTTGAGTTGCGCTTGTTAAACGGTGCGTATACGTAATGCGAAAAGATTTCTCATTGGGCTGGGCTTCACCTTGCCCAGTTCGGCACTCGGCACAAAGTGGCACCGTCATGGACAGTGATAGTGCCTGAAAGTGCCTCCAATAAAGAGTTCGTAAACATCGACAAACAGCAGCACAACAACTTTTGCAAAACGCCAAAATCAATACAAACAAGATTTAAACATCTACTTGTACTCCAAATGATGCTGTGTGCGCGTGCATGTGGACAAATCCGATTTCGATTTGATTACTCAAATGAAAAGTAAGTCACGAATCTGTAAACATTCGCAGCGCAACTATACATACTATATATTCATGTATATACTATATATTATACATAGTATATACGTAAATGTGTGTGTGTATAGAAACCTGCACACTGGCAGAATTGTCAGCTCGAGTTTTGAGCCGTTCAATTAGCGTCCAATTAGAAAATAAACGGCGCGTTAATCACCTTTGCGAATTCACAAGCGAAATAATTCATCGGTGTAAATTTTGTTGACGGCCTGCGAGTGTCGCTGATTTATGAGCCACGCCCACTGTGACGCCCACACTATATTTGTGATAATTTAAATTCAAGGAAGTGAAATTCTCTTGTGCGAGGGCAGAGAGGGGCGGACAGCGGTGGAGTTCGAGGTGATAGCAATTGACCTTCAAGTCACACGCTCGCAACTTTCAACAAACTAAAGACCAAGTGTCAATATTATGACAGCCCGCCATTGGGCTGCCTTTAATACATGCTTGGGCCAAGGAGGGCTTATGGCTTATAAGCATGGTGGGTGGGGGTTGGGGGTGGGTATGATGGATAAGTTGGCGATGTGGTGCAAATCCCAAAGGATGAATTTTACTGTCCAAGTTGTTGGACTGGCTAACAGGCTGCTTAGCTGTGGTAGTCAGAGCATGCCGCCCGGGGTGGACACGGGGGCGTTAACGTTGACATCACTTGACCAGTTTAATGGCACCCTTTATGGGAAGAGCGTAACAACTTTATGATAAACCAGAAACACATTTATGAAAGCGCATGTGAGTGGCGTTCTTTTTTTTTTTGTTTTGTATCCCTTTAAGCCAGTTCAGACGCAATTCAAACTAGTTAAGAGGAAGGGGTGCTGTCAAAACATTGGACTAATGCCTCAATTGAGCCATTTGGACAGTTCATTGGGCTACAGACCGCATTCCACCCGTTTTCAAGGTCGCCGGCAAATGGCTTCCACGGTAATTGGCCATTCACTGATTTGTGACACGCAGCTGCGTGTACGGCATTCCTGATGATGAAGGCGCATGCCAATTACATTAGTCCTGCCCACTACTTGCCGCCGTCGACTCGAAAGCAGTATGTCCCATTGCATTAAATTTGCATTGATCAAAACTATGGCAGCGCACACAAGCGCCTTAATCATAAATTTCCATTAGTCTCAGCATACACTATGCATGCAGTATGTAGATGTGTGTACGAGTGTACATACATACAAGTATATGCTGTGCATATGTACAAATATACCTCAGTTGTGCGCTTACAGTGAATATAAATTAGTAAAGGGTGTAGAAAAATACTTGTAGCAAAAACTTATAGCACAGCTTCTAAGAACAATCAAATTATCGATATAATGGTCCTTCAAATAAAAAACCAAACTGAAAGTAGTTTGGAAAAATTTATTTCTTAATTGAAGAAAGTTTTTGAAAAATTATATTAGCTTTTTTCCGAAAACTACAGATTTGTTTCTATTGATTAAAAAATTGTTGGAAAAATCTCTGTATATAGTATATGTATATGTTCTGATGTGACTTTGATTCATGCATCATATTTATAAAAAGAATGCAATCAAATCGAACTGTGCTTAATCAATTCTAAGAAAAGTTATTAGCAAAACAAATTCTCGCCGGTACAACCCCCCCAAACTGCAGCAACAAGTTTGCTCTTCTTCCTCTTATTGCTGCTGCTATGGCCGCATATAACTCAGTGACGGAAGTTTACCTGGGTACAGGGTATTACACTGTCGGGCTTGCTCGACTGTAGCGTTCTTTCTTGTTGGTTATTATTTCTATTATTTGTGGTCATTCTTTCTAAAATTACATAAAAAATACTACAAGTATATGTTATCAGCGCAGCTTAGGAGAAGCTCAGCAGACGATCGAGTAAAAAGATTATTCATTTAGGAAGAATGCTTGTATTTGGATTGAAATTTAAATAAAAGTATGAAATTTTAGTATGCGAGACTTCAGCACTTAGCAGAGTCAACATTTTATTGAATTTGAAGTCGAATCAAGACAGCTTAACAAAATGTTTTAATAGGATAAATAAAATATTAACAATAAGAAACAGAGTGAAGAGGTAAAATAATATGGCTTCAAATATGCGCAAAAAGGAAGCAGCAGGGGAAATAGAGAGAGCAGCTAAGCTATAACTTAGCCGGTATTAAAGTAAAATTTTATTAAGCAACTTAAATATCACTTCACCACCATCACAACGTTGTTTTAAAGTTTATAAAGAAGACACTAAGTAGCTGTGCATTAATGCATGAATAAGAACATCCTGAATAGTACTGAGGAGGGCGTACAAGGTAGCCTGAAAAGTGCAGCGCTTAAGCCAAGGATCGGAAGGAGTACTCGTTCAAGTCGATACCAACTGTACACACTACTTGGATGTTTTGTATGCCAAGCGGACGCAACGCTCACAAATATACAAAGTTATACACACGTGGATTAGTTGGGGCTTTCTTTGGTTGGGGGGCATGGTTTCCATTTAAAGTGGATTAGCACAAATGTGAAATTGTGTGTCTGCCAGAGTATGTAAATGGTAACATAGTATGTATATGGTTGTGGGTGTGTATGGCCAAGGCCAAGGCGCGTGCACTCGAAAGATGAAAAATTATTAGAAATAAAATTCGAATTGCTGCATCGTTTTTATAAATAGACAAGTGCCGCGTATATGAGAAGCTCGCCTGCAACAACGACAACGAGAGCGACAACCACATGGGCGCACATCATTGCCACAAATTTGTCAACTACATGGTTTGTCTCCGCTGCACGTGCCAGCCAGCTAGGCAGCCAGCCAGCCAGCCAGCCAGTCAGAATTCTGCTGTCGAGGCACAAAGCAGAGCAAAATCAATGTAGTGTAGAAATAGCCATAAAGCGATGCGAGATGCACAAAGCTGCACACGCCGCTCATTAATTTCGGACCGACACGGAAGAGGGCAGGAAGGGCAGGCCAGAGGATGGGGTCTGGGACTGGGGGCTGGTCGCAAGGCTTGTGAGTCAGTTGGTCAGTCAATGGGACAATCTGTCGCCCCATTTATGACAACTGTCTGCTGTTGCCTTTGCATAATTAACGAGCTGAGCCAAACCTTGCAATCTGTGCTAAAATTACTGAAATGCTAAGCGAATAAAAATAACCATGGCTGCCAAAATAGTCACGGGGTTCTTTCGATCTTAGTCAGCGTTGTGGATAGAGCAAGTGATAATTTAATAATTCGACAAGCCAGAAGACATCCTAGCACCTATTTCTATTGTACGACCAACTTTATCTAATTTACAATTATCTAGTATCTACATTTGATGCGAAAATTCACGCTTTTAAATGCAGAATATTATTTAAGTACATATATGAGTAAATTAAATTATATGGGCCGTTGTCTGTAGAAAAAATCTTGGAACGTTGCTTAGGCTGCAGTATTCTTAAAAAACAACAAAATGTGTTGAAATCATTTTTTTTGGCAATAAGGTATGGATTATAGCAATATAAATCACTCGTTCAGATGCTTCAATAGATTCAATAGATCAGCATTGCAATTTAGAAAATGCTTGTGGATTATTAGTTCTTAGACATAACAAGAAAGGAATGCTAAAGTCGAGCAGGCTCAACTCTTAAATACCCTGTACCACTCACAAAAAATAAATTAATTTAATTTAATTAATTAATAAATTTCATTTAGTTTAAAATTCCAAGAATTACGGGAGTTATAGAAAATCTTGATTAGGAGAATCTGTCACCAAGTTTAGTTATTCTAGCTCTTATACTTTCTGAGATCCTTGCGTTCATACAGACAGACAGACGGACATGGCTATATCGACTCGGATTGTCATGCTGATCAAGAATATATATACTTTGTGGGGTCTGCCACGCCTCCTTCTGTGTGTTACATGTACACTCGCACAAAACTAATATACCCTTGTACCCTTTGGGTACAGGGTATAAAAACGACACTTGGATTAATTAAACAAATTAATTAATTTAATAATTTAAAAAACATTTAATTATGTTTTTAATACAATTTTTTTTGCGAGGTGGTGCAGGGTATTAAAGACTTGAGCCTGCTCGACTTTAGCATTCCTTTCTTATTAGTTGAGTGTGTTCTTGCAGCTCCGAGATTTCAATACTGTGGGGGCTTGTCTTTTTTCTAACTTTTTTCTGGGTGTGTTTTTGTTACAGTTTTGAACTTAAATAAGTCCAGTAAATTGAATTGATGTTCTGTTTTCAAGACGTCATTCACTAATGTTTCCGGCATTGCCAGAATAATGTCGAAATAAACACAAACATTCCTCTGACGGAATCATATTATTTGCAAAAAATCAATCGAAATGGAAGACAGAGGGCGGATACTTTATGCTTGGTAACTCAGGTTGGGGCTATATTTTGGCGAATTTAAAGCGCGGCCATGGCGCACGTGAACAGCTGCACGTCGACACAGACAAGTGTCTGTCGAGGCATCCTTGCCTGACGTCAAAGCCATTAGGTTGACCGAAAAGAATAGAGGAAAAAAACTGAATTAAACGGCTTCTTGTTTAATATTTTTAAAATATTTTTGTATAGCTGCTTGTTATTAGCTACGCTTCTGTTGTTGCTGTTGTTTTTTCTGACAATTGTTGTTGCCATTTGGGGTGTTGTCACAAAATTATATAAGAATCATAAATTCTATTAAAGACACAGATCATTAAAATGCAAACGCACGCGTTTGTGTACATAAAAATGCTTAAAAAGTATTTAATGGCCTGTTGTATACATATGTATGTGTGTGCGAGGATGTGTTGGTGTTAGTGTGTGTCTGGGTGTCTGCGTGTCTGGGTGGGCGCTGTAGGTGTGCCACCTCTATACGGGGACTGCATTTATTTGTGTGCAACTTTGTTGCGCACTCGAAGCTGACTACCCTCGCAGTGCCACGTGAATCACATCCGCCGGAAATGAGTAACTTTTGGCTCTATAGCTTAATAAAATAAGAAGCAGAACCAGTACAAGAACTGCCATTTATTTTGCCACTTTTGCTGATGTTTTTGTTTTTGCTGTTCTGCTGGCAACTTATTAAGTTTCAACAAAGTGCGCGTTAATGCCGCGCTTCTTGCAACTTGTTTTAAGAGTGCGTATAACCCCAAGATATGTACTTATGTATAGTATATGTATGTATCTAGTGGGAGTTGCTAGGAGGATGTGGCTAGAAAGTCACGTAGCCGTGCGTTTGTTAATGAACACTTAGCGTTGGCCCCACACATCATTAGCTGACGTTGGTATTGGCAAAACGCTCCAGTTACAGCAATTTGTAGCCATGTTTTTGGGCATCGTAATTAAATTTAACTGCCGCTCTTACTGCCTGACTTGCGCAAGTGGCAATAAGTACTACGTTGGCAGCCCAATTTCGAATGCTGCGGCCACACAGGACATTATTTTAAACAACTACTTATTTGTCGAGCTTTAAAAGCCCTTAATCAAATAAAGCAATGTTATAAAATGTTTAAACAAATATCTATTTAATGTCCCTTCCAATTCCACTTGAACCAGGTTTTTGTCAGAGCTATGTCTATATCTGAATATATTTGAATTAAGCCTCTAATATTTTGTTAATAATTTTTTAATATAGTACATCATCACGTCAATACTGAATCACGATGAAGTTTTTCTTAAATCCCACTACGCTTTCAAAAACACATCGTGATAATCAACTAGCCTGCGTTAATTCCGATCGAAATAAAGCTGCTTTGTTTGTCTGATAAATTGCCTTCTTTCCGGAATGTTAAGTTCGTCGATTTCAAATTCCTAAACTTATTCCTAAATATGGGTAATCAGTCAATTCTGGCTGTTGTCATTTTACTGAACGATTCAATAATAGGCTTCAATCGATATAAGTATGTATCTCAGAAATAAAGATAACTTTGAATATAGCCAACAAGAATCATCAGCACTGTAATGCTTTTCCACCAACGATTTGAAACTTTTGCTGAGTGATTTTTTGTTTGTTTGTAAAAAATATGCAATATTTTATTGTAGACAGTTAAAATTTAAAAACATTTTGAAACATACTCCAACTTTAAGTAAAAGAAAAGCTATATACCGCCATCATTAAAGCTGGTTGTCCCGATCTTCCCCAGATGCGATTTGGGCCGTAAAGCTTGGATAAGCGCGTTGGGTTTACAAAAAAAGGCGTATTTTCTAAACATATATATTTAAATAAAGAATAATAATCTAATATAATATTATATTATTATTATAAAATTAAGTATTTGTAAGTATTTGTTCTATTTACCTCAATAATCAAATAAAATAGTTTCCGAGATCAGTGCCGTTTCATTATTTTACAAAGACTACTGTTTGCTGCTCAGTAAGTACTATATAGAAATACAAGCACTTATAAATATAATATTTATAAAGATTGCATCGGTCATAAAACCCATTTGATGTTGTCCAAAGGCAACCTTTCAGTATTTTCAGTAATTTTGTGACGACTTTCGGAAACCTTGAGTTCGGCATAAGCAGGGCTTTTTGGATAAGTGTATGGGGCACATAATGTGCTTTTCTATATAAAATCGATAATCCCTTTCCAACAAGAGATGAATAATTGGTTCGGTTACCAAAATATTTTCCCCAATTAAAGTTGCATACGATTTGTTCTTTATTGAGGCATTGTACTTACTATTGCTTGCAATTCGACAAATAATATGAAATTTAATCATTTCAACAACTTATTCATGAGCTTTAATTTAAATGCGAGTAACATAATTCGACACACATGCTTACGTTTAATGTTGTTGGAGTTATTGTAGAGCATCGGGCAACATTCCACCGAAACATCGATGCGTTTCCCACCTCCAGCGTGGGTGAACGCAGAGTGTATTGACAGTCGGATCTGGAGCTTTGCGCATTTGCATGTGGCTATAGCTTTGGCGTTTACATTTTGAAAGTTGGCATACATACGAGAATGTGGCAATGGCGTGGCAGAAGATATGGGGACTGTAACAAGTTGTCCTGAGTGTTGGTTGCGTGTCATTGTGCTAAAATCAACAGAAATGGAAACGATGTGTACGCCTCCCCCCGGTTTTGTTTTGTTCGTTGGTCGTCAGCACCTTGTTGTTTGCCAATTCGCATTTGGATATCGGACCCGGGCGGGCCATACTAACTACGCAGCAGCCAGAGCAACTCGTTTGACATTCAGGCTCCCGCACTCCCCCCCCGGACAGGGCTTGGATGTGGCCATGGACGTGGGTGTGTTGTAAAACAAGTAAATATCAATAGAATCTTTATTGGTTTTATAAATATTTGCCGGGTTTTATTTTGTTGATGTTGTTTTTATTGTTTGTGGTTCGCTCACCCCTTCAATTGAAGGCCAAGTTGTTGACAGGACCAAAAAAAAAAAATATTGAAAAGAGCGCACATTAGATGCTTTGCTTATGCAAAGCCATGGTAAGCGGATGTCCTTGGCAGCGGACATCTTAAGCTGTTTAAAGCCTGTTGTCTGCGCCTCAAAGCCCTAAGCGCTAAGGCAGTGGAAATGGAACTTTGCACTTGCTGATGGATTTGGCCGCTGACTTTTTGACTCTTCGAGCGTAAGCCGAATTCAATCAGGCAGCCTTTTAATGTGAGCCAACTTTCTTGACAGTCAGCCATTCTCTTTGGGCCAGGCCAGGCAAACATTTTGTATTCGCCTTATGGTTATTCCTTTGAATTGTAGGGATGCAAAGCCAGATAAGGAATTAAATTAAACAGGCACAGTATGAACACTGGGGAATGGTCGCATTAGCAGTAGCCGGAGAAGCCGCATTGCGGTCGAGAACACTTGGAGCATGAAATAAATATTACTCATACACACCCTTAACACACGCACGCATGCCCCTAATGAATGCGAAAGTACACACACACACACACACACACACGTACATACACACCCTCGAGGTCGAAACATATGAAAGCAACATTGTCAAATATTGCGAAATATGTACATATATGAAAGGGACCCCTTGGTCGATGGTCAGAGTCCAATGAGCAGTCAAATGTATACACTCGAGTACGAGTATGTGACAGCTTTGAGTCACAATGTGATTGATTTGCCATCAAGACCCTTGTAGTAGTGAAGCTGATGCGCTCGACTGGCCATTGCTTAGATGGAGCATGTCTATATATTGCAAATAATGCCGCTTGTCCTGTCAATCAGTGCGACAACATGGACTTCATTTACATCGGGAAACAACGGGTACAACATAATGCCCGAAATGGATATCGAAATGGTAAATGAGACGAATGGCGGCTGATAACAAACTCATAACATTTAATTACGTACAATTTACTCATATGTTTACACAATTTGTGATCCAAAAATGATAACAACATGTATTCGGTGTTCCCTTTGCCCTTTCGCTCGCAAATGTCACACACATACAGTGGATTGTGATTATGATCAACCATCATAATTAGGCAAATAACATTTTAGCCCGCAATAAAACTTTGATTTCGGCAACAGTGGCCTGATTGGCAAATCGCCCGTAATGAAAAATTATGATCATATATTTATATTAGCACTAATTTTTTACAATTACATTAGAAAACGAATTCATCTTTAGTTCAAGAAGGGTTATTTTTGGAGTGTTTCAGAAATTAAAATACTATAAACGTAGATAAGAAAATGATTAAATTTGAAACAAACTCTTTTTAAATGTGTTTCTAATCACTTTTATAATTCACTCTTTACATTTGAAGTTTTATAAATAAACTTAAAATAACTTAAGAATTGAAAATATTGATGGAGTACTGCTTTATTTAGCACCTCGGATTAAGAAAGTTGTTTACGAGATTATGAAACTACCCGATACAAGCCGAGAAAAGGCTTTCACCAACGAGTCGTATGAGTAATTTGAAGAGTTGCAGAAAAATTGACTGTAATTAAGGCTATAATTGTTATTGTTTCTATTGTTAATTTATTGTTGCAACAAAAACGTTTTATGATCGCAAATATTAAAATGATAGTCATATAAGCGATATCTACTGTACAAATGCGTAGATAATCGGCTCGCTGAGCACAACAGAGACTGAAACATTTTTGTATACAAATTGCTTGGCGATTGCTGATAACAGCTGACAGGGCAATGCGCAGAAGTCCGCAAAGGTGGCCAAAAGGTGGGCAAAGTGGTAGCCGTTTCCCGATTGCCCAAATACTGCGGACACATGCTACCCAGTGATTATTCGTTGGGAAATTTGATGCCACGGCGCGCGCCTTTATCTCTCGTCAGTCGTAATGACGCGTCGCGTCTATTTGTCCAGCATTGACATGGGAAGAGCCGCATGTGGCACTTCCAAAACGGCCAACACCCGGTGCGGGACTGGGGGACGGGGTACGACGGGCGAGCGCGTCTGTGTGTCTCAATTGCAGTTCCACCTCCGGTATCCCGCATGTGACGTACACGTGCACGATGGATTGATGAATGACAGTAGGATTGGCTGAAAAATATCATCACGCCTAGCTATATACTATATGTACGAGTACGTCAATGATCTGTGACGCACAGAGGCCAAGGGATTGCAACAATTTATCAGCAGACGGGCTGCAAAGCGAAGCCAAATTAATTTGCTGCTGCAGTTGCGGCTGCGCTCGCTTTTCACGCTCATTTTTTCTGCATTTTCATGTAATTAAACCAGGAAAGCTTCGTCCAATGACCACGCACAAACACCCAACGAAGACAAATGGCCTGATGTTGAGTCCACTAAGCGTTTAGCGAAGGGAGCGGGGAGACGCATACCAATTGGCATACCAATTTGTTTAAAGCAGCTTCGGGTTTTTTTATACAATGAGAAGAGCACCGAAAACCCCAGAAATGGCCATTATGTGACTAAGCTGTGCTCCTTCCAGAGCATTGCCAGACAGAAGCTATCAAGGAAATGGGGTTCGCGGGGGAAGGGCGCATGAACACTTACGAGGGCAGTCCAAATATTTTAGGCTGGGCCATGATGTCAAGCTCATACATTTTCAAAACTTTGGGATTGTGATGGGGAATCTTTCCTTCGAAATATAAGCCATATCGATATAATCGACAGTCGATTAACTTAGTCGATATTCTTGCATTTATAAAAATTGAGAATGTTTAATATCGTGCGGTCATAAAATGTGGTCTGCGCAGATTTTTCTCCATCGTTTGCAACTGTTTAGTTCTAGGCAGCTGAACTTACGAGTTGACGAGCATAGAAGATGAGATACGTCGGGGACTCCCACAAACCGTAACCTATGACGAAAACATTGCCAAAATTTACGAAATGATTTTGGACGATTGGCGAATCGAAATAAGAGCCGAGATAGCTAAGACATGAACACATTGAGGGTCGTGTCTGCTTACTTTCGATCAAAAACGTTATACCATACATCGCATGGCAAAAATTCATCCTAATTACTCTCTAGACTTAGCCTCAATCAACTTAATTATATTCCAAAGCCCAAAGTTGCATTTGGGAAACTGAAATGTTCATTATATGGGGGTGGGGGGTGTGTCTATTACCTTCGTAAACAACCATTTACAGGAGCAGGACGGCGAATTTTTTTTGGGGGAATTGTGTTAGTTTAAATGGAGACTATGTTACAAAATAAAAAAATGGGTGCTGTTGAATTCTATAAAGATCAGAGTAAGCTGATAATTTCATAAGCAAAAAATAAATAAATTACCAATAATTACCAAAAAAATAATAAATACAAGAACAAAAATAAATAAATATAAATAAATAAATAAAATAAATAAAACAATTGATAATATAAGGGCGGAGGAGGGATTAGCAGATCAACATACAGTACAGTCCTGCCTTCAAATAAAACTTTTGGAATGCAAATTCAATAAATTCAATATTTATTGTTGTCTTTATGCGATATTCGTGTTCACTGCTAAAGTTTCTTTGAACTTTGCATAAAAAAACAGATTACTAGGTTGGGTGCAGCTTAGGCAAGGAAAGCGTACGGCACGCGTTGCACTTTTGCTTTTTTTCCCGGGCTTATCGTGTACACTGAGTCATGTTCCAGCTAAAAGGGTGGGCAGTGAGTGTTAGTTTGTGTGTTGGTTTCTTGTTATGCTCTCGTTATCGCTGCAGTCATTTTTCAACGCGCTCAGATAGTGCCATGTAACAGAAACGCATTTTATCAACTACAAGAAGCCCGCGTTGCAGACAGGGCACGAACTAGGAAGCAGGGCTAGGGCTGGGGCCAGTTGCAACAACAGCTTCAACAGAAAGGCCAAGTGCCAAGAGAGCAAGCAAGCAAGCAGAAAACATAAAGATAAATGCAATGAGCCACAAATACGTGGCGTTTCTTTGCCCAAAGTGTCGACAAGGACAATGTCAAATGGGCCAATTCAGTGCCTGGAGGAGGGTGCCTCAGGGGTCCTGCAACTCTATCTGTGAGGCTGGGCTTGTCCTTCAACATGAATGCGCACTTAACGGCAACTGGCGCTGATTTGGACAGCACTTGCGCTCAAAATTCAAAAATTTCCCCTTGTGCGCCATGGCTAGGCAAAAGATAAGGCATTCCGGAAAACTTGTTGGGCTGTGCACAATTTATCAGTTTTTCTTTAGTGGCAAACACCATGCCATAATATTATTTGTAACATAACGCGGCACATGATATTTTACTTAAAGTTCAAATTGAATTCCGTCTCACGTACTTTAAACAGATGACAAACTGTTTGCAGCTATTAATTAAATCGGCGACCGTGTCATAAACCCCATAAATGTCGCCTATTTCAATTATTCAAGTCGTTCGTTATGTTTTTCTACTGCATATCAAATAACGATTATAATTAAACGAACAAAAGAGAAATAGTTGCGTAAAAGTGCACTGAACCCATATGGCCGATAAGGTCTTCCACATAATCCATGATCGGTGATATTTTAAAATTTCTTGCACGCAGCAAAGAGCAAATTCAAATACTTTCGCAATTTATTGAGTGTAAACATGGCCAAGGCGCTAATTGTATTGGCCAAATTAATTGAATCAACACAGACGAATTGACTTCGAGCTGCCTCGAAGGGTTAACTATTTGCCATTTGCTGATTGCGTTTCGTTTTTTGAAGCCAAATGCAAATGTCCCTTTTGTAGACCAAGAAGTGCCACAGACCGCGGGGAGGGGGAGGAGGAAGGCAAATATCGAGCTCTTCGCCTATCGCCTGTTGCCTGGGAAGGCGTTCGAAGGAATTAATTAGGCGAAAGCCAATTACACAAAACGACTTACGCAAAATGTCAGCACAGAAACGGCGCCTTGGGGAGTTCAATGGAAGTTGAATTGGGCCAATGGCTACATGGAAATACTCGTACAACTGGCGGGTACATTGGCTAACTTGTCTCTTAGTTATTGGCAATAGCAGCTGATTTAATTAGCGCGTTAATTTCGAGTAGATGGCCTGGCAAATGCAAAAACTTTGTAGTGCTTAAGGGAAAGGATACTGAAAACTTAAACACAAGTTAAAGCTCATTGGAGGCGTCGCATTTTGATGAGGTGGTGTTGCAACAGCGCCTCTGGCAGCCACACGTAAGTCAAGGTCTTGGGTCGCGATTGCGGGGCTGGAGGTGGGCCAAGAGTCCTCAGGTGACGGGCCAATTAAATGAAAAACGTTTCCATGTCGGAGCGCTAATGGTTGTCATAACTTGATCGATGCGCCCACACAACAGGCGGCAGTTCAGCCGTTCAGCCATTCTGCTGTTCAGTTGAATGATTGAGCAGCTTTAAGTTGCCTGCAAATCAGCAGTCAGCCCAGTGAGAGTCCTAATGGCAGCCAAATGCGAACAAAAGCCGTTCACACATATATCCACAATCTGCCAGCAATATAAGTAACTGCCACCAAACGACTCACAAGTGTCACGTGGAGGTATTACAAACACAATTCACACGCTTTTGATAGCTCACCTCGACTTCCTGTGCTGCGCGGATACACAAAAAGAAATAATGTTTTAATTCTTTAATTGAAGTGTTAAAAAATAATCTACAATTTATATTAAAAACTGTTTATGCGCATAAAAGAAGTGCCTGAAGAAAGAGTTTCAGCTGAGACTGGTTTGGGGCCGATTATAGCGATAGTTGAAAAGTAAATAAAACATGTTAAGTGAAAGTTCGCCATGAAATTGTAAGAAGTGCATAATTAAAATTAAATTCTAGATTCTCTGAAGCCCTCGAAATATTACTCAATTTCTTTTCTTGTATATTAGAGAAGAGTGAATAAGAGCAATAAATGAATTAAATAGTTAATGGCATAAAGGCAAACAAGAAATGCAAATATCCTAGAACTATATGTGGTTTTTGAGTTGCTTTTGCTAATGCATTATTGTCGAGTAAGTACTGTAGGCTAAAGGAATTAACCCTAGATGGTTGTTGTTATTTTACGTTTACACTCAAAACCGCTACTGCCGATTTTAAATTGTTGCTTTTTGACCACTAAGAACAAAAATTTGCTGCTTTTACAATTTTTAAATGTTGTTTATTTGATTTATTTTGAAATTAAATTTTAATATGTATATCATATATTTAGACTAAATTTCAAAGTATATTTGACAGTTTAAATCAGACTTCAATACAAATTCTTGCTTTAATCAAATACAAACTTCAAATAATACTGAAAACTAATAAAGAAACTTAGTTTTTGGAACATATGATTCAACAAAGAATAACCATCTAGTGTTGAAAATGTAAATTTTTGCTGGACTATTCATTGACATATCCATTTGATTTCCCTAAAAACTTGCCTGTTTGTTCGCACACTTCCACTTTCAAGTGTTGAAGAAAGTTACTCTTTACTTAACAACTTTTTTTTGGGAATATTTAGGATATAAGGAACTTAATTGTTTTTGAAATTAATTGCGAATCATCGATGGTCAGTTTTATATCAGCTTGCTGACTAGTTTGGCTTTTAGTGTATTGGGCCCATTGGGCATGACCAGCACAAAGTGGGCGCGAACATTGTCGAGTGTTGAGCCACTGCCCGCAGCTGTTGCTTAACACACACTGAGAAAGAGACACACATAGACACACCCAGATAGACCCCGGACTAGCGCTGAAGTTGCGGTAAACAAGCAATATCCTGACTACTTTATTTATGGGCTTCTTACTTTATGCCTTTCGACTTTTGTTTCGAAACGTTTCAAGTTGTTGTGCACAGTTCG
This sequence comes from Scaptodrosophila lebanonensis, assembly GCF_003285725.1. Taxonomy (NCBI): domain Eukaryota; kingdom Metazoa; phylum Arthropoda; class Insecta; order Diptera; family Drosophilidae; genus Scaptodrosophila; species Scaptodrosophila lebanonensis. Next base: position 17,398,201 of record NW_022060538.1, read on the forward strand.
ATTGTGTGGCAATTGATTTTCACATTGTTTTTGGACACTGCCTTGTTTACTTTTTACAGCTTTTCTATGCGTTGCACGCGACACACACATACATATAAGATACATACAACCGATAGATAGATAGACAGATAGATAGTTGGAAAGCAACGAACAAGTCATTAACTCAATGTTCTGTTATATCTATATATATATATTTAGTCGTTATCGCCAAAGCGCTGCCTCGACATATTTTCGGCAAATATTTATCAATTTATTACGCTAAAAAATTGCTACAATTAAGTGCGCTCGTGTTGCTGTCAATGTCAATGTATTGCTCTTATTTATATATCTCTCTCCATATATGGTATACTCGTACAAACAAACATATACAAGTATGTATGTTATGTGTCTGTGATGATTAATTTTTCTCTCGTGCATTTTCTTTTATTTTAGCTTCAGCAAACTACAAATAAATTGTCTGGCGCTTGTGTAAGAGTTGCAGCAATAATAAGAACAGGAAGATTATTTACAAAACAGCAGCAGCCGTCGGCAAACATGGCGGATACGCAACGTGCCACAAATGCCACCCACTCGATACAACAAAGAAATTCGCGCATGAGAAAACAATTGAATTGAATCAAAGATTCGCCTTTCAGACTTTTCCACACCAACTGCACTTTAACTTTACACTGGTCTGCGAAGAGAAGCGAGCATCCAAGCGAGCATCCAAAATGTCCGAGTTTCGCTTTTTCGCGTACACGGACTACGCCTACACGACAAATCAAACGCAGAATATCCTCAATCTGCCGATCTCACCATTTCACGCTTCCGCCCAAACAGAAGATAAGCAGTCCGATATACCCTCCGGAGAGCTGAACATTCCGTACACTGTCTTCGAAATTCTGGTGGCCATCGTGAGCGTCATTGGGAATCTCATGGTCATCATTGTGTTCCGGCGGGAGCGCAAGCTACGTCGTCGCACCAACTACTATATCGTCTCGCTGGCCATTGCCGATTTTCTGGTGGGTTCTCTGGGTGTTCCGTTTGCAATTCTGGCATCGATCGGACTGCCACACAATTTGCACGCCTGCCTGTTCACAGTGTCGCTGCTGGTGGTCCTCTGCACCATTTCCATATTCTGCCTCGTGGCCGTCTCCGTGGATCGCTACTGGGCTATTTTATATCCCATGGCCTACTCGCGCAATGTGCGGACAAGAACGGCCATTAGTAAGTACGAAAACACTTGGCACTTTATTGAAATTTGAAAAGCTAACCAATTTTAACACGATGCTATTGATATATTTTTTCAAATTGAAAAATATTTAATATTTTATTGGTTGGTGCTCCACAGAGTAGTAATGTTTACTAAATAAATAGTGTCTATTGATGAGACAAGTTATCCGTTAACAGTACTGATGATTATCTTATTAATTTCATTACTTTATTCATTATTTCATAATATTATAATTAATAAAGATAGAATATATTTGAATAATCAAGGGATCTAGGATAAAAGCTATCAGTTTTTGTTTTAAATAAAGGTTTCTTTTAACCGACTTCGACTGTGTGAACCGATTTTGATGATTCTTTTTGTATTTGAAAGCAGATGCTGCCCATATGGTCCCATTTCGATTTGGTTCCGTTCTAACAATGGCATCCATGAAAACTACCTTAAACCCAGCCCATTTAGTCAATTTCAATGACAAAAAAAGCATTCACTGTATTAGGCCCGAAGTCAATATTTTGATTTCTTCAAAATTTTACTTATCATATTCTTATTATTAACAAGAAGAAACTACTTTTATTAGGAATTTCTCGGCTTAATTATGTATTTAAGAATAATATTTATTTAGATTATTTTTTGTTAAGATTCTATTTCCGTTTCATTTTATGAAATGTACGCCAATGAACAGTATTTATATTAATTTATATTTATAGACAGAGTTATAGATAACACTATTCTGCTACCTCAATTGAAACGACCCATAAATAATTGCGTGCTACATGCTATTGAGGTTCTCCAACTTATTATGAATCAAAGATCTTCAGATTAGAGAGTCGGCTTTACAGACCGTTATATAATAACTTTTAGAAAACAGCAAACTTTTTACAATTATAAGTTATCTTGTGTAAAAACTGGAAAAAGTAAGCGAATTGAGAAAGCCTTAAAGGGGGTATTGAATATTAAAAACTATAACCTAAGACTGTAGTAAACGGGAAGATTATGCAAAATTAGTTTTGCAATACTTGCAAGCATAAGTTCCGGCATATGCCGTCGTCATTGCCGTTCCATTGTTTGATGGCTTGCTTGTGTGTTGCCTTTTGTTTTAGCCGCTTTGTCCTTGATGGTTTGCTGCTTTTGTTGCCGGCTAACACTTTCCACTAGCGCTGGCCATGTTTGAGTTGTGGCTCAACGGAAGCTCAATGCTGTTTAATGCATTTGCGTCATTTGGCTGCCGATAGTAGTTCATTGCACTGCCAACGCCCTGACGTATGCAACACAAATTGCGAATTGCAAATTGTCCCAGAAAAGCCAAACAAAGTATCCGACGCAACTGTTGCACTTTCTCCATTGCCCATTAACAATGCGATTCATTAGCCAGCCACCGACAGCTGGGACGTAGCCTTGGCTGGCTTCGCCTTCTCATTTACAGCGGCAGCAGTCGTGATTTCAAGAGAATTATTAAAGCTGGCAGGTCCTGTAGTTGAAATGAAGGACTCAACATTGATGTTAGTCAGGCGAACTAATTTGGTTTAATTTCTTTTGCAGTCATTATTTCCTTGTGCTGGGTAGCTGGCACTATTGTCGGCTTTTTGCCGCTCTTCGGCTGGCACGCCCACGCCGACCATGGGAAATGCCTATTCGTCGAGGTCATGGACTATAATTATCTAGTGTTCCTGTATTTTGCCACCATTATCACGCCCGCGATACTCATGCTGGCCTTCTACACGCACATCTATCGTGTCATCATCAAGCAGGTGCGCCAGATAGTGACCATGAATCCTGCTTCGGACCTAAGTCGGCGATCCTCTACCGCCCAGATCCAAGTGACGACGACACCGGGTCGCGGTGGAACCATGTTGCGTGTTTTGGGGGCAGCTCGCAAACGGGATGTTAAGGCTACACAGAATCTGTCTATTATAGTGCTCTTCTTTATGATCTGCTGGATACCGCTATACACGATCAACTGCATTAAGGCCTTCTGTCCCGATTGCTATGTGCATCCTAAGCTGACGCTCTTCTGCATTATTCTGTCGCATCTGAATTCAGCTGTCAACCCAGTGCTCTATGCCTATCATCTTAAGGATTTCCGCGCCGCGCTCAAGAATTTGCTGTTGAAGCTAATGGGTGTGGATATTGATCAGCAGGCCGAGGCCAACCATCGCTTCTCACTGGCCAGCCAGCATCGGCTGCAATCCATGGACTCAAATGTGCGATCCACTCAGCCGCGCATCTATGTAGGTAAGTGCAGGCACGGATTTCGATTTTAATCCTTTGCATTCATTTCGAATGTAATGGCGTCTTTGAATCCAGTTCAGTAACATGTTGATTTGTGTCCACAGACTCCCCTATTTGGTTGCGTCAGCAACAGGAGGCGCTCAAGAGCTCACAGCTTCTGCCCAAGTGTGGCGTCGTCAAGCCCTGCTTTAACAACATTAACCAGACAGTGGCGGCGGTGGCTTCTGTGACGACAGATATTGAGCGCGAGATGTGGAACATTGTGGAGGCCTCGAGTGGGGCAGAGCTGGGCGAGGTGAGCTACGAGTTTCCTAGTGGTAAGCAGGACAGCGATGGGGACAGCAGTAGCAGTCAACAGCCGCCAGGGTCGCAGCGTGCGCCTCAGCAGGCACATCAGGAGCGCCTGGACAGCGCCTACTCCTATGACAACCAAAACTTTTCAAGCAGCGCCGATGATGAGAATATGGACGATGATGATGACGATGCTGTGGAGTTTGAGGATGTCTTTGTGCCGCAGGGTGCCGTCGATCCCGCCCAGCTGAGACGTTCACTGGCCTGTGTGATGCGCAATAAGTTGCGTAGCGACGAGACTGACTTCCAGGTGGCCAGTGAGAGTGCGCTCTACAGCTGCAGCGAGTCGCAGCGGGAGCTGCCGAAGCCCAGCTCCACGCACACCTCTCCCACAAACGGCAGATTGCTGTTCACCGGCGGCTCGAACAGCGCCCACTGCCTGCCCAGCGCCTCCGTTGTCTACACCATCGACTGCGATACAAATCCGCTATCGCCGATTCACAGACCGAAGTATCGCAAGGCTACTACGCTCACGCGCAACTCGCGCATGAAAAGCCGCTCCTGTTCCTGCAACAGCGATGTCGCTCCTAGCGATCCCACTGTGCAGAAGAACAACAACAACAACATCAACAATAATCTCAGCGATAGGCCAGAGTCGGGACAAACGCCGCCAGTGCCGTCGTCACATCTTCACGAAAGCTTTTTCAGTCCACTAAAGTCGATGGGTAGCTTCATGCTGCCCATTGGCAAACATTCCAATCTATTTCATTTATTCCAAACCCATTCGACAAGCTCGGAAAACTCAGTGCCAAGTGGAACAGGGACGCCCACGCTATCAGCGACGCCTATGCCTGCGCCGCTGGTATCCAACGACACGTCGGCACCTGCACCAGCGCCAGCGCCAGCACCAACACCAGCACCAGCAACATCCCTAATCCCTGCCAGCTCTGAAAGTTGACCGGCGGACATCGTCACGCTGCTTCCAAACGGAAACCTATAGAAAAATACTCGCGAATTAAAAGCTTTCCAGCTAAGTGGTCGTTGTTGCTAACTCGCTCGCTCCTCTAATACTATTAAAATAAGAGTTGTTTTAGAGAATTGGTGTCATTAATTATAGCATTGAAAGAAACAACATTTTGATTAAACGTGGTCCCGAAAGCTTAGTTAATTACGCGCATTTATTTTTTGGTGTATTTGTATTTGTTACTGTTATATGTAGCTGTAAATGGATTGTAAATACTAAAATATTTTAATGTTTGCAACAAAAATAAGTAAGTCAGTGTATTTATATGTATGCAGTTATATAAAGTTTTAAAACAATTAATGTATAAGTATACACATACATACATATGTATGTATATTATATTTAATTCTTTGTACGTATGTAGTATGTATTTATGTATATTTGAACGTCTGTGAAAACCAAATTGAAGCATGTCCAATGAACTTTGAAGTCAAATAAAAATGTATTTACAAATTAATTATTAAAAAATAAAACCAGTCGTTATCATAAAAAAAAAGTCGGTCGATTCAATTTCTGATTCTTTTCATCATATTCTGATAGTACAACTAATTTGCATATACTTATAGGGTATATGTTCGGATTTGGTATATTTATGCACATTTTGTTTAAGCGCAGCTGGCAGTCTCTTGGGTTCGTTCGGAAGGCGCAACAGAACAGCTGTGTCATTCCAGAAAGCTTAACATAAGCCTTGCACATGCCGGTGTGGTTGATGTCTTGGCTATGTGGCTTTTTCTGGGTTTATTTACTTTTAAACTGAAATTACTTTAATTTTTGTGTTGCTTAATTGATGTTCTTAGTTCTATAAAATTTTTGTTTCTTAGTTATTGTATATTATCCAGTTAGCCACGTTTTGTATGCTCTATACATTACATGTGCCGGTGTGGTTGATGTCTAGGCTATGTTGCTGTTTCTAGGTTTATTTACTTTTATTTACTTTTAATATGAAATTACTTTTATTTTTGTGTAGCTTAATGGATGTTCTTAGTTCTATAAAATTGTTGTTTCTCAGTTATTGTATATTATCCAGTTGGCCATGTTTTTTTTATGTTCTATACATTACACATACATAACTCACAAAATTTTATATAACAAATCAGTAATCAGCACACTCCCCTTACACACACGAGTCTGAAGTGGTAGTCAAAATTTCGGTTGCATCACAATGATTTTGGTCAATTTTACGATTTGCAATAGTTTTAATAAGTGTGGACTTAGCCGTATTATAGCTAATTCGAGTTCTGCTGCTTCGGTTTTCGAATCGCAACGTTCTTTTCACGCTCTGAGCTCGCAGCGGGCCTGTAGTATGGACAACAACCCAAGCCCTAGCCACATGACTTTGGATGTGTTCAAAAGCGTTGTCTCGCATGCGCTTTTGGGCAAGTTCACAGCTGTTTTTCCAAAGCTTTTCAAGTGCCAGTGGAAGACTTATGAAGGTCAAAAGAAGGTTAGTACATCAGTCGATTGCTTTCGAGGTGGGTGTGTACGCGGAACAAAAAATTTGCGAAAAAAAGCAAAAAAGCCAAAGTTTGATAACGAAGTTGCGGCGATTTTTCAATCAAACTTTGCATTATTTACCCGTCGAAATTCTAAGTGATAATAACCGAACCTCTCTCCCTCTCTTTCGTTGCTACCTGCCGGCGTGCAGTTTTACGCAAATTTCAGTACAGATTGCAATATGGGTCGTAAATTCTGCGTGGGAGGCAACTGGAAGATGAACGGCGACCAGAAGTCCATCGCCGAGATCTGCAAGACGCTGAGCGGCGCCCAACTGGACCCCAACACCGAGGTGGTCATCGGCTGCCCGGCAATCTATCTGATGTACGCACGCAACCTTCTGCCCTGCAACATTGGTGTGGCCGGTCAGAATGCCTACAAGGTGGCCAAAGGTGCCTTTACCGGCGAAATCTCGCCAGCCATGTTGAAGGACATCGGCGCCGATTGGGTTATTTTGGGGCACTCGGAGCGTCGCGCCATCTTCAAGGAATCCGACGAGCTGATCGCCGAGAAGGCGGCTCATGCTCTGGCCGAAGGCCTGAAGGTCATTGCCTGCATTGGCGAGACTCTGGAGGAGCGTGAGGCTAACAAGACCAACGATGTGGTGGCACGCCAAATGTGCGCCTATGCCCAGAAAATCAAAGACTGGTCCAACGTGGTGGTTGCCTACGAACCCGTGTGGGCCATCGGCACCGGCAAAACCGCTACGCCCGAACAGGTGAGTTGCGATAAATGAAAGAAATCGAATATTGCACTAACTGCTGTCTTAATTGCAGGCTCAAGAGGTGCATGCCTTCCTGCGCAAGTGGCTCTGCGAGAACATCTCACCGGAGGTGGCCGAATCGTTGCGCATTCAGTATGGCGGCTCCGTGACTGCTGCCAATGCCAAGGAATTGGCCAAGAAGCCCGATATCGATGGCTTCCTCGTTGGCGGTGCTTCACTGAAGCCCGAATTCGTTGAAATTATCAATGCTAAGAAGTAAAGCCCATCGACCACGTTCCACCAACGCAGCGCAAAACTGCCCACAAGAAACAAAATTAATATATATTGCGTTAGGGGAAATCGGACATCGGCCCCTTCTACCTCCACCTCTCGATTGCATTATGCATACTTGAAATTATTATTGTTGTTAGATTAGAGCCGGAGGGTAGCATTGAAAAATGTGAAACAAAATTCTTAGTTCATTGCAAGTACATAAAGCACAAAATTGTTGGTAAAAAGTCGTATCAGAGATATATATATAAATAACTATTAATATATATACAAGTATGTTACTTTATTTATTCTGGCAATAATTGTTTACACATGCATATTACCTTAAGTTGATTTGATTTAAATCTTTACTCAAATGCTAAAGTAGCCAAATAAATAATGATATTTATAGATGAGATGTCTACTAAGTTCTCAATGTCAAATTAGGCATTATTCTATATAATATACGTGATATACGTATAGTACATTTATTGTGTGTTTTGGAGGCCTGTTCAAAGTTTCGTTAAACAACTTTAGTATCAGGTGTTATACATTTTATTGACTTGATAAGCACAGAGTAAGGTATGAGTGAACTAAGTCCAACTTTTAGAAGAATAATCACCAAATAGTTTAGAATAATTTGTACTAAAATGCTTTTTAATCCGCTGCTACAGCTAATCCGAAACACCTTAGCTGTAGTAGAAAATATTGTTTCAGCTTTGCTTTCGTTTTCTATAGACAGATAAAGGACATCAAAGAAGATTGTTATATTAAGAACCACTAACTACCCTCTCATCATGATTGATGTGGTAGCCTCCTAGGCATTACATAATCATTCAGTTAGAATGTTACGGTCGAGCCAGTCCGACTGCGAAATACTCTGTACTTCGGCGCTGTCTTATATGCGTCCATACTAAAAGAAAAAAAAAACAGAAAAAAAGAAGAAAAGCGAACCCGATCCTGCAGCTTGTGGGCATAGTGCGGGAGTGATATTTTTTGTTGTATAATAACTTTTTCTTCAGAAATGCCCGATTTTGATGAAATTTGAAACAACGTTAGAGAATTAACGTGTGTATTAATGTAGCTTTGGAACTGTGGACAGTATTGACGAAGTTCTGTAGCGCGGGATGGGAGGGGGGGGGGGGGAGGACTAATATAAACTAGTGTTGCCTGGGCATAAGGATAGAATAAGGATAAATACCAAGTTTGATTAATGTGGGTTCAGCAGTTTCCGATCTCAAGGCGTTCATCCAATCAGACGGACAAGGATTCCAAATGTGGACTACCAATTTGAAATGCCGCTATGAAGACGCTTATATCTCATCACTTCTGATCAATGATTGGGTAAGGATAAACACCAAGTTTGGTTAATGTGGGGTCAGCAGTTTCCGATCAGACTGACAAGGATTTCTCTCGTCGAAGAGGCTTTCTTCTCTCTGTTACATACTTTGTATAAACCTTATATACAATTTTAACCCTTCGCGTACAGGTTTTAAGAAGCGAGAGTTTGGTAGGATGCTGAAAAGAAAAACGGTTTCCATAGATGTTCCTTTACGCATAAATTGAAGAAATTTAAAAAATGTGGACTACCAATTCGAAATGCCTCTATGAATACGCTTATATCTTTTATTATTTTATTTTATGTACACGTAGAGCTTAGCAGCATGCCTCGCTTTTGTCGGCATTTTATTACAACTTTTCTAGAAGCGTAACGCATTCATGAGACTCTTAGTTAATTCTTCATATAAATTTTGCTTTTCCTTTTTATTTTTGACTGCACCAAATTGTAGCGAAAACGTGAAATTCTTGCAACAAATTAACACATCAACAAATTTGCGATAAACGCGAACATGGAACCCCACAAACAATTATACCTTTACGATATTTTAGTGCTCAGCTCAGATCCACCATTGGCCGGTGACGAGGACTCTGCTCTTGTGTATAGTGTCCGCTTATTTAAGGAGTTCGTGGACATACCGCTCGATCGGCAAGTCGAGCAGGGTTTTCCCAATGAGCCATTGGGGCAATTGTTGGCGAGTCCGTGCGAGCTAACGGGTGCCCTGGCGGCGGGCGTTTGTGTGACCCTACGCCGTGACAATGAAGTGCTCGGGTCTGGGCAAGGCACATTACCGCCATTGTTCTTGCGGCAACTGTCAGAGCCCACTTTTGTGGCCACGCATGTGATGCAAGTGGAGCTGCTTAAGCGTAAAAAGCCCGTGGCCACTGTTGAGCTCAACATCAAGATGCAGTCCACACATCCGGATCTGGAGTAAGATGGCGACAATGTTTTGTGTCCTTTCTGTATTCTAAATCGGCCTATTTCCTTCTCCAGCCCTAGCATGGCGGCATTTGGCTGCTTCGATGTCTGCCGGCCATTAGACAAGACTGTCAATCCACGTGACATCATCTTTACGTTAGGTCGCTCCAAGACGAGTCCGGCAACGACGGCAATTACGGACCAGCGATTGATGGACCAGGCGGCGTTTCCATTCACTTGTCAGCACAAGGCCAGTTCGCCCGAGGCTCCAGGCTGCAAATGCGTTCTGCGGGGCACAACAGCGCTGGATGCCGATGCCGATGCAAGACAGGAACGTGCTGACTTGCAGCGCTTGCTGACGGAGCTTAATTTGGATGAGAGGTCCTTGCCGGTGCCCCCACTTAGTCATTTACAGGCGCGGCAGCAGTCCACCTGCAAATGCATGAGAATGCAAACGTCGACGGACTCGATTACCGAAGACCTGGATCGCCTCTGGTCTGAGAATGGACAAAACGACTTCGATGCGGCCGAGACGGCGGTAGCCCAGCGCGAGAAAGCAGAAACTCGCAAGAGAAACTTGGGTGTCAACCAGCAGGCCAAGTCGCCGCAACTTACCGAAGCAGTTCCGGCTCGGCCGACGCTCTGCGCTTTGTGCAGCGCTGATATCGGGTGGGTGCCGCCCTTGGCCGCGTGTCCTTACTGTGGCTTTAAGAGTTTCACCGAGCCCGCAGAGAAGCCCTACGACGAGACAGCAACTGCCAAGGAACTACTCTACAATTACTTCCACGAGCGCAGGAAAGGGTGCCAAGCTGCCTCTGACGAGGACAATTCAGTACCAGCTGCAGCTGCGGAGGACGAGGAGCAGGATCCTAATGTGCCAGCTCAATGTGCTTGCGTTTCGGGGCGGACCTGCACGCGGTGTCGCATTCGCAAGCTCTGCGAACAGATGTTTAAGGAGTCCAACATCAAGCATCTGCATGTGCTACCAAATAGTACGAAGGAAACGGAAAAGGATAAGTTAGAAAAGAGGGAGTCCACCGTGTCGCAGCGACGCACGCAACTCGTAAAGATTTTCACCGAAATGCGAAATGCCTACGACAGGAAAAAATCAACTGCGACGTTGCTGAACGAACCTGAGGAGAAACCGGCCGAGAATTATTGCAAGAAACGGAAGGGTGGTAGAAAGTCGGCCCGCACTTGCAAATCCGAGACGTTGAAGAGAGTGCTAGCGGAGCTGGAACAAACGTATACGGCCAAGAAATGTAAGCGAAGGCGTATTGTTCGTCCTCGATCCAAACGGTAAGTGTAAAGGGTGTTCTATAAGTGACAATATTATACCCTGCACCCGTAGGGCAAAAGGGGTATATTAGGTTTGTGCAAAGTATGAAGGAAACATCTCCGACCCCATAAAGCATATATACTTGTATTCTTGATCAGCGATCGCTTGTTTTTATTATAATTTTTATATGCTTATTTAAATGAAGAATATTTATTTTATTATCAAGGTTCGGCTTTTTGTGTCCAGATAGGGTTGAGCAACGATAAGAAGTAGAAGCATAATTCATATCCAACTGATATTAGTTAATATAATTATATTTAATATACTAAGGATGGGACGTTTGCCTTAACGAAAATTATTGCAAAAAAATAGCGAAAATGAAATGCGACAAGTGCCTATATTTAACAATTTTTTTAAAACTAAGCTTCAATTTCGGCTTACATACTAAGCCCAGGGTAGAGAAAAAGCCCGCTCTTGCGCACTCTTTTCGCCATAAACTAACTTTAACATTTTCTCTTAAATTACACTACTTTACTCCAAGTGTTGAATAACAGATTAATCCTATTGAAAAGTAAAATATTTTCAAGCGTAAAATATGTTTAAGCAGCTTAATATAAAGAACCATTTGGAGGCATTGGCATATAATCTTGTTCTAAGCCGTTTTCGTGCAAAAGTTTTGTTTGCTTGTGGTGGTCCTTTTGCTTACGATATCTTCCGATATCCATTCAATGTTGCCTCCTTAAGCTCTTTTAGAGATAAAAATTATAATTCAAGGCGATAGGAAGTTTCTTCCCAGTACCTATTACATCGATGGAGTCAGTCTCAGTTGCATCCGAAATTCGAGTAGTGTGTTTTGAAAGTGCGAAATTTTATTTTAACATGTTTAGCCAACGAGAAAACTGTGTAAAAGTACGTTTCCTTTTTTAAATATTTTCAACTTATATCGTGTAAGAATGAGATTGTCAGCGTGTTAAAAGAGAAAAGGCAGCGAATTTGTAATCGTGTTAGACCGAGTTCCAATTAAAAGAGGACGTGTTAAGCGACCATATCATATATTATAATCGAGGGAAGAGCCGCAGATAATTGACAACACTGTCCTTGCCAGTTCAACTATTTTTCTTTAGGCCATTATATTATTAAATGTTAAATGAAGACCTCAAATGTTTTCTGCAGCTACACCTTTTTCAAAAAGAAGCTTGTTCCCCGTTCCAATCGCATTGGCCACCGCTGCTGTATAAGCGATAGCGCCCATGCGGGCTACTCCAAGATACCCTGTCATATGGGTTGGATGTGGACAAAGAACGAGCTGGCTCGCTATAAGTGCTGGAAGCCCGGAGCCATTGCCAAGCCCATACGTACACTCATGTCCTATTTTCTACGGGACTATCCCTTGGATAGAATCTGCATATCGCGATACCACTATCGCCGGCGCAAACGTGTAGACCCCGTGGAGGAGGAGCCGCTGGTGCAGCATCCAACGCTTCATATCAGCAAGAAGAACGATGAGTACACAATCACACTACGTCCTTTGAAGGAGCCCAAGGCTCTGGCCGTGTGCGCCAATCCTTATGCCGATATGAAGCCCGTCGTCTTTCGCATTACCAAGGATCCACTGCTGGCAGAGCAACGACGTCTTAAGCGGGCACTCAAAAAGCTTGGCTTCGAATATTGTCGTTGCCAGCGACCTGTAGCTAAATGCTGTTGCCGGAGCTATATAGACAAGAAGCGTGTATCGTTTGAGTTGGAGAATCTATGTCGAGATCATGGCGTAGCCAACATGGTGGACACATTTGTCTACTCCGAGTCCAGCGACAGTGAGGCCGAATATGATTTTGGAGTAACGCCACCGGCGGGGCTCACCAAACCTGAACGACTCAAGGTCACCAATGTGGCTAACTGCCAGACGCAGTATTGCGAGAATGATTGGGCCGAATACACTATGTTTCCACATCAACCGAACGCCCTAACACAGTACGCTGCGTGTACAGGCGGAGAGCGTAAGGCTATGTTCCCCTGGATCTATGGCAAGGGCAATGTGCATCAAGAGCCCAAGCCACCCAAAATGCGTAATCTGCCGAAAAAGGCGAAGGGAAAATCAAAGGGATAATAGATCCAGCCACGCTGGAAGCTTATTATAATCATGACAAGATTTCTCCGCCTAGCAGAAGACAACAAAAAAAAAAAAAATTATCTGTTCATTTAAAACTGTTTTTAAATGGACACATTACAAAAAGTAATAAAGAAACTCAAACAGTATTTTTTTGTCTATTTCTTTCTAAGAATATTAAACGTTGCTGCTACTGAAGCCTAATATAGTTTATACATATATATACTTGTATATATATATATATATATATATATATATATATATATATATATATATATATAAATATATATAGAAACAAATATTCTTTTTTTCTTTTAGCTTTTCCGAAAATTTTCAAAATCAACTTGATATTTCATAGAATTTAACGGTTCATATTTAAATATTAAATATCAAGTTGTTTTGAAAAATTTCGGAAAAGCTAAAAGAAAAAAAAAGAATATTTGTTTCTATTTATTTCAATCTCCATATACTTTTTTTAAATTAATCAATAAATTGTGTTTTGCGATGAAAATAGATTAGAATATTTGTGGTTTTTGTTCGCTCGTTTCCAGTTGAGATATACTGCTTGCAATAGCGGCCCAGTCAGCTTTTTCTAAAAGCTTATATTACAGTGTTTAGCACGACACCTGGCGGAAACTTAAAGAACTCCACATAATTAGTTTTACTAGTCTTTGCCAGATGGCGACAGTGTAACGCATGTATGGCAAATGTGAGCCATTTATAATTGCGTTCAATAATATGCACTTAGTTTGTTTAGTACTTTTACTACACATGTAATATTATAAGAAATATGATAACACTTTGTTTCAACGCAAGCCAGCCAGACAAGATTATTGATACTCTGTAGCCTACACATTTGTAGTAACTGCTAGAATCGTTAGTGACTCTGGTCTGTAGTTCTAGCGAAGCCCGATAGGTGCGAGAGTGTTTATCAAAATTCCAGTGTTTGCCACGACACCTTGCGGATACTTAAAGAACTCCACATAATTCGTTTTACTAGTCTCTGCCAGATGGCGATAGTATAACTCATGACTAATTTTCTGCCTATTGGTCGCCAAATCGTATTCCTGAGTTATATCTTAAACTAAGGTCAACCGATCGATATTATTAAGAAACCAAAAATTAACCAATTGACCAATATTGTCTTCTCACAATCAGCTATGATTAAAAGGGGCGAGAGCACAAACGAGCGAGAAATTATTGGCAGACTGGCTTCTTTTCCTTAATAATGGTATGTGACGGGGCCTAACAATTATGGTTAGAGTTGATAAATCAATGGTAGTTATGGAAAGTTATAAACAATTGAAAAGTGGCAGAAAGGCATGAAAAGGCTCCTAAAGGAAATGGAGCGTGGAGAATGGAAAATTTCATTATATTTGAATGATATATGCTAGATAGATAGATAGTCTGGTGGTCGTGTGATTTCATACGAAATTAGTTTTACATACAGCCAAGACGCTGAACCAGGTGCGAAATTCTAAATAGGCGAATTGCTGCAGTACTTGGGACTAACAATAAGTAAACTAACCAGAAAAATAACAAATAAAAAAAAAAGAACATAAAATAAATAAAAAGCAATACTAGTACAAAAAATGTATAGCTTTCTGGCGGAGGCGGCGGCAGTTGAAAAGTAAAGACATGCAACCTCAGCGATGCCATTGTTGTTGTTATCCTTCATCTGTTGTTGTTGTTGTTGCTGTTGCGCTGCCGCTGACAAACACAGCTGTCGAGTGCGGGCGCTTAAATGGCAAGTAAACTGCAGCAAACTGTTTGCTTTGCTAATTTTCCGGGGTGCATTCCTTGTCGGAGTCGACAATTGTGTGGGCGTAGACAACAACAGCAAGTCAGGCCAAGCAAAGCCAAAGCCAAAGCCAGGCCAAGTCAAGCCAAGCGAAGGCAAGTTAAGGCGTCAGGCCAGGCAGGCCGCGCAAATTCACGTGTGAGAGGGTGGGGGTGGGAGACAATGGGTATAGCTGTGCACTTGCTGCTTATTATTTGCACTCGGCAAGGCCAAAAGCATAATAAATTGAGAGAAAACGGCATGCGACGGCTAGCTTGCTAAGGGGTGGGGCAGAAGTGGGGGTCGGGAGTGGCGGCGAGAAGAGAGAGTTGGAATAGGATGGGGCTGGAAATCTTTTATTCATGAATGCCGCCCAATAAAAATTGCACAATTTGAAGTCGTAGCGGCTCGACTACAACGACGGAGACATTTTCTCCAAAAAAAAAAAAATTGGGAGAAAAAAATGTGCGCGCTAACGTTGCCGCAAGAACACTTGAGGCTGCTCTCAAGGATTTCGGCAGCGGCTCCGAGCCTTCAGTCCAACTATAGACACGGCTGCAGGCGATAGTTGCATAAATCATAAAACGTTGTTGCCGTTCTTACCCGCCAAAGGACTTTACGACACTTAAGCAGCCGCACAAGTCTCCAAGTGTCTGAATTTGATTGCACGAGCGCGTAACTCCTTTGAAAGCGAGTGCCCTCTCTCGCCCTTACCTTTCTATCAAGCAAAAGTGATCCCAAACAGTGGTCCCGAAATTCAAATCAAACTAAAGCCTCGAACGGAGTTGGATAAATCTTTAATCGTTCATTCATAGTTCTGGGAATAGATAGAAGATGTGTAAAATTGTAAATCAAGAGCACTACAACAACAGAGTCAATAGTCAATTCTGCTGCAAGTCCAGTAACGAAACACGCACTGTATTTTGTTTTTGCATCAATTTGTTTGCGCGTCAGGCTGGCGACCATTTACTTAAAATAAAAAAACCTTAATAAATTGAATCAAGAAAATTGAAGAATTTCTTAAAATGTATTATTTTCTCTCTACTACTCCTTCATAAAAACATGTTTATTTTTCGCAAATTGCGATTTATAATTTTGCAATATTTTCAGAGCCAATTCATTTGTTTCGTTCGAATAACAAACTGCCTGTGCCGTGCACGCAAAACAGAGCAGTTCATATTTCCTTCGAGTGACGTACAGGAAACAAGAAGTGAAAATAAGTGCACAGTTATTGTTCTTGTTCCCCATGCATTTGCGTTTGTAAAGCATTTGAAATTATTAATACTATTCAAAAATGTTTAAGTTCTTGTTCAAATATAATAAAATAGTTGGAAAATTAATTTAAGAAAATGTGTAATAAATGTTTCTTCACCGTGTCAGATGTGGTTTGTCTTTTACAAGTATTAAGACAATTTGTAAAAAAATTATTATATTTTTAACGATTCTACAAAAGGATTGGGTGAACCGATTTTCATGATTCTTTTTGTTTTAAAATCTGGTGATTGTTGAATGGTCCCATTTGAATTTGGTCCAGTTTTGGCAATGATATCCATGTGAAAACTATCCTAAACATACCCCATATACAAAAGTCCAAATAGCTGAAAATTCTATTCCTGAACAGGATGCTATTACTTCAAAATGACAAAAAAGAAACATTCACTGCACTAGACCTGAAGTTGGTTTCCACGTCTACGAAGCATTCGACTGTGTCTGCCACCAAGGTCCATCTTAGGATGAGAATAGAAAGCCGACTGCCGACTTCGATCTTATACGGTTCTAATTGAAGGGTCCGGTCCGGTTTAGTGTAATGTCCTGGGCCTATTTCTCTTCTCTTTAGATTTGCCAGACATCCCAAAGGAGTATACGTTTAAGATGCAACTCGCATCGATATACAACATCCATATGTATGTATTGTGGTCAACTCTCCGAACTTTCAAGAAGCGAGGGACGAGCATTAGGACTATTTACATAGGCTCGAGACATGAACAAGCAGGTGGAAGACACGTTTAGACAGGTCCATGTTTGTCCAAGACAGCATGCAACAATTAGATAAATGGAAATGTATGAACATTGAATGCAAAATGCCAACCACTGTGCCTCAGTTCTGAATGGGCTCTGCATTTCTTGGATTTTATTTATGTCGGTTAAATGTGTGCGTAAGTGTATGTGTGACTTGATTTTTCGGGGCTTTCGCGCTTAAATATGCACTAGTAAAATATGTTTTTTTATCGTGCACAAATTGCTGTCGATATGAGGGAGTAGTAGGACGTGTGATATATGGGTGTACACTCCCACACACACACACACGCATACATATTTGTATGCAACAAGTTTTGCATGTAATCTCACTTGCAAGACAATTGTCTTTGCCAGCTGAACCTGCCCTGCCCCTGTTCCTGTCCCTGTTCCTGTCCCTGGCCCTGCTATCCCCGCCCGTTCTGTTCACCACCAAACCGCCCCCGCAGCAATGCTCGCAGCACTTAATTTATGACCTGGTCTGCAATAATTCAAAGTCATAGGCCTCCAGAGACCATTCAGCACACTGGCCGTGCGTGTACTGGCACGCACCAATAACAAGAATATTCACGGCAACAACAATACAAGTAAGAAGAACATCCCCACCTTGCCGCAAGCTCTTGGCCAATGTAGCTGTTGCGGCTCAAGAATTTTTAATTAAAATATTAAAGCATGGCCGCAAGGTGTTTTTAATCTTGAAAATTGTTCTAATTGTTATTTAGGATTTGCTGTTGTGTTGGTTTTTCTGTTATTTTTCGGAATTTATGTGCGCCTAATTAGAACAGACAACAGGAGTGTTTGAGGCAAGTGTGGCACGGCAAAGTGGCAGTTTCCAGCTTTCTTCAATCCCCCTCTCGCCCCTCCATCGCCCTCTTGATACTCTAACCCGGGTTTCTGGAAAAAGCCGTCTTCATAATTACCATATTTTCAAATTACCATTCGCCAAGTGAGGCCAAAGCAGAGCCCAAGTCAAAGGTGCACTGTGGGGCGTACATACTAAGTAGCTTCGTTTCCGGTCAGTGTTTTTCTTTGCGTCTGGATTATATATATTCCTAAACTAACTTTTCAATCTCTGATACTTTGCATATACAATGATATCAAGTACAGTCTTCCCAAGTGCCAGCTTCTGCAGATTATATTGTTTATATTCAAAAAAATTAGCATTCTATAGCCGTAAATTTTTTTCAGAATATTTTTCAGAAACCTTCAATTGACTAGAATTGAAGTGTTGTTGTTTTCTGAAAACTAGTAAATATTTCTTATATATTTTAGTATATTTGCTATATCATAAAAAATATATATCTTAATACTGTGCTATATGTATGTATAATATAATAATACTATAATATATCATAAAAAGTGTCAGAATAAAAACGTGACCTTTATTTAAGCTATTCCGGACAAATAGTTTTTGGTAACTAAGTACTCTTAATTTAACAAATTTATTGATATTTTCTTTCAAGAAATTCAAGAACACCTTTTGACGAAATTTCTTTTACTCCCTCAGATAAAATATTATTATAAAAATTTTGTTATAATATTAGTTATTAGTTACTACAAAAACTTGTTTTTATTTTGTGTTTATTCATATGCTTTTACCCTATTTTCAAGTTTTACTTCATAAAAGGACTGGTCCCTTGCGAAGTAGATGAATGAATGAATGAATGAATGGCCATATAACTTTGTAATGACAATAAAAGTTGATAAGCACTTGATTCTAACTTTACGGTTAAACGGATGCATTTAAACATCCCAACCAAGCTAGCTGAGTTTCCGGAGAGTAAATACTGATTTCTATTGGCCAATCCTGGCAGCTTGTTGGCCTCTTGGCAAGCTTCAAACGTTAGTTTTGTGGACAGTAGACAGGTTCGACATCAGTATTTATTGATATGGAAGGGAGATGATTGCCTTCCACCAAAATGCACAGCACCTCCTTTCTGTTGGCTGTTGGTCCTTACTTCGACACCGTTTAAGCTGCTTCATCGAGCTTTGACCAGAATCGTTAAGGAGCTTTGTTTCTTACATAAATAAATTTGTTTCAAAAAATAATTAAAACAATTACTTGTGTTAGCAAAAAAGCATAATGCAATGCGCCCTGAGTTTGAGGAAATTTACATTATATATATATTTTTTAATTTAGGAAGAAGAGGCTGCTGATACACTACCCATAGTTGAGCATTAAATTAAAGTAATTAAACCTTTAAAACGAATTTCGATATACGTGGAAAACATTTTTTTGAGTGTATGCAGTTGAGCATTGACAAGCCATCCAAAAACTCATAATCATAGTTATTAAAAAACCATTCAATAAAGTTGGGGGCATTGAAAACCCATTGAAGAAACGACTATTATTGAAATAAATTAATCTGGAAAGCATCTGAGACAGAACCATTGGGGACCTAAAAAAAATGAAGATTTTGTGTGTTTTCATTAAAATGTTGTTCACGGTGCGGTGCGTCTTTGCCGGCGGCCATAAAAGCTAATTGTAAGCGTGCGTGTTGCTGTTGTTGTGGCCAAATAGCCACGAGGCTCAAACCAATACGGAGCCATGGATTGTTGTTGTTATTGTTGTTGCTGTGGGTGATTTATATTTAATTGTTGTCATTATGGTCATCAAAATCGTGTAGCGCAGCCTCACCTGCGTGCATTTTTAAAGCAGCGGAAATGAACAAGAAATATAAGGAATTGTGTGTGTGTGTGTGTGTGTGAATGTGTGAGTGGATGTTTGCGGTATATAGCAATTAATTCAGCTTTATGGGCATGGCTTTTGCAGCTCCACTGCAAATCATGGGGCAATGTGTGTGGAGTCCGCGCTCATTTATTATAATTTAAAGTGCGCTAAATAAGTTGAGTGTTTGTGCTTGAATTATCTTAGTACGCCGTGTGCACGCATTTTTGATAAGCGCCTAAGAGTGCTCCTTTTTGATAATGAAACATGCTCTTAGTCGTAGGTCCTCTTAAGCTAGGCACTAAGAGCAGATGCAGCAGATGAAGAGACGTCAAGTGGAACGCCATGGAAATGAAACAGCTTAACGGCACATCGTCTCCAACTCACGAGCAATGTCGTGCCGAACCGTGCCTTCAGTTGTTCGCCGTCTGCGGCATTAGTCGCTTGGATTTGCTGGCTATGGCGCTTTGGCGCGTTGATTTATTATTAACCCACACTGTGCTGCAAAATAATGGAGCAGAGCTTTTCACGTAAATGATGGAGCTTCAAAAGTGCAATTCAGACTCGCAGTGTGTTTGTTTGTTTATGATTTTCAAGTGCAAAAGATAGAAAGCAGGATGCCATCGCTCAAGTATAATTGCATATAAAGCAGCTCGAGAGCACGAAGTATTTCCATAATTTGCATTTAAATTGCGATTTCATTGTTTATGGACATATAGTAGATGGTTTGTTGGTCCTCTTGTTGAGTGTTTGAATAAACAGGATTTAATCGCTGAAAAAGTGCGCCTGTTTTTCTAGCGCAATCAGTTCCTGGCTCTAATTGTTGCAATTCCAAATACAAATAAGAGCTCTTCATTTCGATTTATGGCGTTTGTAAAAGGGATATTTTGAGACTCACATTTGTCGGAGGGGCTTAAAGTTTGTTAATTATACGTCAGGTTGCACCTTAAGTTGAAATCCCGCTAAAGTTGATATGGCAACAAGTTTCATTTTTACGTCGTTTATTTTACAGCAAGGTATGAAAATCCTTTTGCTTTATGTGTCGAATGTGGAGTTGTGGGCGTTGGCGGAGCTGCGAGTCGCACTTTATAGGCCATTTGCGTGGTAAATGCTTTAATAAAAACTTGAAACATAAGATTGTGTTGCAGCAAGATTGTTGGGAAAATCACACAAACATCGCATCGATAATTCAATTGCAATAGTGTGGAATTGATTCTGAGCTAATAATAATGAATACGGAAATAAGAAAGCAAAATGAAGAAATACGCTGGCTGCTTCGATACTCGACTAACACTTATTATATTCAAAAATGTTAACCATAAGTATTCTGGACTATTCTCCTCTATTCATTTGCACTCATTAATATAATTTTTATTTAATTATTTGGACATTATTATTATGATTTTTTAGGCAATAATAAAATGGCTTCTCATCGGCACTTTCCGCTGTGGGCTAAAAACGAATATATAAATATACATGTGTATATATGAGAAAATATAATTTGGTCACCTTAGTAATCGCTTAGAACATAATCTTTCCTTACATTATACATATATGCCATTGCATAATATACAATTGACTTGTTTTCTTTTCATACAAGTTGAATGGTTACATTTTTGTCGTGCTTTGGCTTTTCTTTTGAAATTAATCCAAGCCGGCCTTTGGGTGGAAGTAAGAGCAGGATTCGCCTGGCTTTCAAATCTTTAAAGGCGCTGAAAATATCAAGTGAATATGATTTCTTAAAACGATTGAAAAGATGTGCTTTCTTTTTTTGTATAAAATGAATACGTTAATTTTCATATAAACGCATTAAAAGTACAATTGAACAGAATGGAAGGACTTTTGCGTCTGCCTAATTTAAACTTATTTAAGAAGAATTCCATAAAATGTTTATAGCGCAGTATAGTGTTGATATCCCGATGGTTCTCCGCTCCTTGGAAAACATCCCAAGAAGGCAGGCTTGGTGTAGTTAGTAAAAATTTTGCTGATGGGATTTGGGGGAGACGTTTTTTGAAAACTCGGTCATATAAGTACATCAGTAGTTATTTCTACAGGAGTTGGTTGAGATTGTTATAATAAAGCATCGTGCCAAGGATGGCCAGAAACCACTTTCTTACTCAGACAAATAAGTGCAAACGTTGGCTTTGTAGGCTTTTCCTTTAGTCTAAAATTCAAGTTAGCACTATTGGAGCTGAGACTCTAAGTAGTGCATTAAAAAATCAATATGTCGCTGATGTTTTATGTTCCTCTAATATTTTCTCTTCCAATACCCTCCTTTGAAAGATCACAAAAAGGCAGCACTAACTGCGGAATTCAAATTAGAAATCTTTAATATCCGCCTAGCTTATTATCTAGATTATCCAGAGCTTGGATTCAGTATTTTCGATAGACTTGCAGTCATTTATTTGGCGTGCCAGTTTTGTTCATAAATTATTATCATTTATGCTTTGGGTTTGCGATATGTTTGTTTATTAGACATAAATGAAAACGCTTCCGGCTCAATGCATATTTGAATCTATTTACACATGGGTGTATAGAATGTGTGTTTCTCTACACACCCACACACACATACACACACGCACACACCCACACACACAGTAGGGGACTGTTGCCGGGGATGCCCCACGGCTGTCCAATTTTCGCACAATTTGTTTTTCGCCACTTTTATTGCTTTAAATTGACAGAAATTAAATTGAATTTTTTGTCGAACGTGCTGCTGATTTTGCGGGAATGACACGCCCAACAATTTTCATTATATTAATTCAATATGAAATTTCTTTGCCCATTGCGAGCCGAACTCGTAGTTTTTCTCTCTGGTCGTGCTTTAAATAGTTATATTTAATTAAATGCGTTCAAATAAATTAAGCCAGCAATTGTGTGAAATATCAATTACGTTTTCCTCCCAGCCACTGTTGTCGACTGACTTTGGTGTTGTTGACGGTTGGATTCCTTATTTATTTACAACATTTTATGGAACTGTCACATTAAAATTAACAAAAAGAATATGTGTCTACTATAAATATGACGCAATAATAGTTTACCAATCCTGGCTACTGCATCAAAATTGATAGCCGGAAATTGGAAAATACATAAGTACAAAACATATATGTATAATATCCGACCCATTCACACTGAACAAATTTTACGTCCAAAAATTATGTACATGGCATGTAAAGATTGAAAAAATCACCAGTTGCATATTTGTTTTGTGCGGCTTAATTTTTATACTCTGTACATGAAATGCGTGACAGACCCCACAAAGTATATATATTCTTGATCAGCATGACAAGACGAATCAATCTATGTCCGTCTGTCCTGGATCTCAGAGACTATAAGAGCTAGAGACACCAAATTTTGCATAAAGATGGCTTATGTGTGTACGCTGTGCAAGTTTGTTTTATTTTTTTGATTTTCCCCTCAACTTCCCCCCTATGGGGGTTCGTAAATCGTAGATCCCGTAATTCTAGGAATTTTCAACTCAAACTTGGAAAATACCCCCAGTTATTGATTATGTGTCTGTATGCCAAGTTTCACTATGATAGACCGATTTAACAAGAAGTTATAGCCATAAAAATATTTGCTGCTCAAGCGCTGTTGCTGTTTGGTTGACTGCAAACATGTTTACACAGACACGAATAGACGCGCATAGACATTCATTGCTTTATGTATGTGCAATTACGTGAGTTCGAATACCGAGAGATGTAAAATCAAACAAAAAAATTTTTTTTCTTATTTTCTTCATTTTTTATACCCTGTACCCGTAGGGTAAAAAGGGTATATTAGGTTTGTGCAAAGTATGTAACATACAGAAGGAAGCATCTCCGACCCCATAAAGTATATATATTCTGAATCAGCATGACGAGAGAAATCGATCTAGACATGTCCGTCCGTCTGTCCGTCTGTCCGTCCGTCTGTCCGTCTGTCCGTCTGGATGAACGCGAGGATCTCAGAAACTATAAAAGCTAGAATAACCAAAGTTGGCATCCAGATTCTCCTAGGTCCGAGTAAGGACGAGTTTATTTTATTTTTTGGAATTGTTCCCCCCTTCCCCCGCTAAAGAATTTCGTCAATAGCGTCTACATTTCAAATGCTACCTAAACCAAACTTTGCACACATAATTAATATATATTTGTCTACTGTCAATTCGGTCAATTCTAAGAAAAGTTATTAGCGAAACAAATTCTCGCCAGTACAACCCCCACAAACTGCAGCAACAAGTTCGCTCTTCTTCTTCCTCTTTTTGTTGCTGCTTTGGGCGCATATAACTCAGTGACGGAAGTTTACCTGGGTACAGGGTATTACACTGTCGGGCTTGCTCGACTGTAGCGTTCTCTCTTGTTTAATTTCTATAATTATTCTAAACATATATACAGAGTATTTCAAAGTCAGGACACCCGACTTTAGCTTTTTTTAGCTTATACTTGTTCATACAATATTTATATACAAGGGGGTTTTAATGTAAAATGTACTTCAGGAAAATTTAAGCTGATGAAAGGACAGAAAAGGCTTATATTTTTTATGGCATATTGACAAATATTTTATACCGAGAGGGATAGGACTGTGTTTACGACTGCAGGGGATCTTAGTAAGCTTAGCTCTAAATATCACAAGAGATGACAATGAATGGGAGAAAACCATTTCTATAGTACAGTTTATATTGGAATACAACTTGTATATGCTATTTCCTACAAGATAGACAAATCGTGGGTATTTAGTTATAATAAACAAAGAAGGGAGGACTCAGTATATAAATATTAGCTTTAAGTGTGTTACAAATCACCTGAACTCTTGCTTAACATATATGTTTTTGATCATATTTAGTAAGTGAACATATTCAGTTGAGCCAGACAAAAAATCAAATTTAATGTTATGTTTAACAATAAAAAAGTTCTAAATTTGTAACAAAAGCTCTCTTGTTTTGTTAA
Source organism: Scaptodrosophila lebanonensis (assembly GCF_003285725.1). Taxonomy (NCBI): domain Eukaryota; kingdom Metazoa; phylum Arthropoda; class Insecta; order Diptera; family Drosophilidae; genus Scaptodrosophila; species Scaptodrosophila lebanonensis. The sequence continues at coordinate 17,422,454 of NW_022060538.1, forward strand.
ATATAGATCGCACTCATCAGATAAGTTTATTTTGTTGAAATCGCCACGTTGGTTTAACAATAAAAGCCGTTTGGGAAGAACGGTATTATATGTAGTTTTATTTATTATAATTATAATTAGTTCATTGAAAAGAACAAAAACGCTGAAAACGACAAACAGAACACAGTCGGTCTAACATTTTCTTGCCATCATACTGTCCAGATTATTGCTTTAAAATCGTCAATGGTGTCTCTTTTCTTCTCAAAGTCAATATTGGCAATGTAGTCTCCTCTGCCCTTATAGGTCGTGTTAACTTTTATATTCCTTGTGGAACAGCTGGGTAATATTATCCATTTATCTTTTCTAGATAACCAACTGACTATGCTTAATAGTTTTCGGGTTGTGACGCTCTCTCGCGGAACTCTCTGTAACCGTATCCGGGAAAATACGGTTGTGACTTGGAGCATTTCCTTTTTTTTCCATCGTCGTGAACCAATTTGGATGACAAATAAGATTCACCCCAACATATCAGAGGCCGTCTTGTACTTTATGTGATTATTTTTGAAGTCTTCTTAGCTATTAAGTTGACATTTCAATCCCATTTTATGAAAATTTCACAACTTGGAAAGTCTACACAAAAATAACCATATTTTCTTTTAGAAAAATAGACACGACTACCGTTAGTGAAATGCAATATATTTGTTGATAGGTTAGTCAATTCCTTAAATTAAATTTATGGCCCCAAATTGCCTCAATTTGATGAAAAATAATTTTTCGAGTGCTTCATCTCATTTACATTAGCCATGTGGCTAAGGGTGGGGCAATTCTCATACTACGCTCTACGTGGCTTAATTTCAATCTCCCACAGTCGTTCTCTGCTGGAGCGAAAACAAATTACAAATGTTTGTTTGTTCCCAGAAATACAAGTATTCTGCCCCCACCTGCATTACATTTCATTTTATCGTAAGACAAGGGCTGAAAACCCACACGAAATATTCTATTTCTGTATATAAAGTATGGCTTCGTCATTTGCAAATTCGACAGTTTGATACGAGAATGTGGTAACAAAATCATGGCGTAAACACACGGAAGTGTATTACTCGACAAAACTGGAGGCAGCTGACATATACAGACACATAAACACGCTCACAGATCAAATGGAGTTTCGGTGCGCAATAAGCAAAATTGTTTTCTTGTCGTACACATACAGGTAACTAGGAAAATGGTAGCCCATTACACTGTCCAGCATGAAACTGATTAATCGATTAGTTATGCGCACATATGTATGTGTGCCTTTTAAATAAAATAAAACTTTGCATACTTCAATTTTAAAAAACGTCATTGTAGATTACTTCTACAGTTCTCTCACACTATCTTTATAATCGGCATTACAGATTCATTTTGTTGAAATGTTTTAATATGAACATCTGTGACCCGTAATAATTCAGTGGTTGTCATTAAATATTCAAAGTATTGCACGATTCCCGCCATTTAACTGTAAAAATATACACCTAAGAAAAAAAGAATAGATCACTTATACAAGTCAGCTGAGAAGAAAACGCAGAAGGAGTTTATTTAATATGAATTGAATGCTATATATATAGGGATATGCGTTATCAATTCTAATCCAGTTCAATCTAATCCTATCGAAGGAGTAGAATGAATCCTAGGCATCCTACAAGCCGCATGTCCTTGAAGCAGCGTAATGTGCAATGTACAGAAATAAATCGAATTTACAAAGAAACATTGCAGACATTAAAAGCTAAAGCCCAATTAGTTTTCATTCATTCAGAATGTGTTATTTATTTTGCCAATTTATAATAAAATATAAATAAAAAAGTCTTAATGAAATAAATATCATTATATTTATCATTATATTTATTCGAATATAAATTGCATGAGAATCTGAAGTATATTTGAAAGAATGCCTTTAAATTAATTGTTTGTTTTGAGTTTTTATAGCTATGTAAAAAACTTTTTGGCCTCTTCAAAAGTGACATTAGCATTTGAAAAAATGGCAAAAATATCACTAATTTAAAATGTTGTCAGAATAAGGCTAGGTTTTCATAGAAATTATGTTTGATGTTTCGACAAATGAAGCGACCTATTAGCGAATTTTCTTGCCATAGCCAAGATTGATGGCTAAACTTTTAGTTTGATTGAAGAAGACAAACAAAGAATTTCATATTTTTACTTTCATTGGAATTTTCTTTTGTAATAGTCAAAGCGATATCAAATGAAATCATTAATTATAAATAAAACAGAATATGAAACAGCATGTTACACAGTGTTAGGGCCATGAATTGCAAATAAGGCTTGCGGCCACAAAATATTGAATGTTGCATGTAATAGGCAAATATTTGATTTTGTTTTCCTCGTTTTAGAATTCGCAGAAAACGATTACATTAAGTAAGAGAAGAGGGCAATAATTACAGTCGCTTTAAGCATTTGTTTTGAAATATGTATAAGTAGTATGTATGTATGAATATATGTCCGTATTTGGTCAAATACTCGTATTTAAGTTGATGGGGCGTGGCATTCCCGTTAAATGTAAAAAGTTTGCACTTTGCAGTTTACCAAATTCGCATAAATTCTATGCGTGCCAGGGCCAGGGCGGCGTGAACTTTTTAATGTATTTTAAAACACTTTCCACTAAACATTTTAAGCAAACTGCATCGGCCGTTGAGTTGAGTTGACTTCCTGTGCTGAGCTGAGTGCAGAAGAACTGAGCTGAGAGCTGAGTTGAGTTGAGAAGCGAAGAGAGTGGCGAGCCCGAAACTTTTCGCAATGCACTTTCACGAAAATTCCATGGAGGCTGAAATCAAGTATTTCATTTTGGATTCAACTGCTGTCCGAGTCCGAACATTGCAACGCCAATGGCAACAGAAGCAGCAACAACAACAACAGCAACAGCAGCAGCAACAACAATAACAATGCCAAGCACTAAAAAGTTCTTGGCAGTTTTCTTTTGCACGGCCCCGTCGTCTCTGCCTTGTGACTCTGCCTCAGCCTCTGCCACAGCCAGTTGCCAGTCCAGAGTTGGAACGAAGTTTTGCGCTACAAACTATATACATATCTATATGTATGTATGTATGTATGTACTAAATATACTTATAAACTGAGCTGCCTAGATGGGCGTGGCACTGTGTCAATGTTTGTTTTATGTGCTGCAAAGTTTTAGCCAGCCCGTCTGGCTTCCCCGCTCGTATTCTCTTCACAACTCCCATTCAGTGCCTCTTCATCTTGACCATGTCCGTTGGTCGCTAAGCGCATTTGCGGCTGGCTGGTCGACGAGTTTTAATTAATTACAGGCATAGAATGCAAAAGTCGCAAGCTGCAAAATCGTTATTGTTAATAATTAAATAAGCAGGCAACAACATTTTCAATTCTCTAAAGCGCACAAGCGAAATTAATTATGCTGTCAATATTTGTCAATTCTTGGCACTTGGTGTGCGCAATAATTTGTGCAATTAATAATATATTTACCTATGAATGCATATAAAGTATGTACATATATACATACTCATACACACTGTATATATGTATATATATATATATATATATAAATATGTATGTAAACATTGCAATCAACTGTTAAGTGGCTTAGTTGCATTTGTCATATAATTGCATTAATGTGGCCAGAACTTTACGAAATGTTTGCCAAATAGTTGTAAGTGCTCGTTTCGCTTGCACTTGCCAACAAACATATAAAACTACTTACATACATACGTTCACACACTCATAGAACTATGTAGATAGATAGTTTGTGGACCAACTGTTGCCAGAAACTTTCAAGTGTTGACCTTTTTGTATTTGTCGGACACCCTGTATTTGGCTAGCAAGCAGGGATGTCAGAGTGCAGATACAAGTGCAAAACATTGAATAATTAAAATATTTTAGAAATAGATGGAAATGTAAAGCAAATACATGCAATAGAACAACAGCAACAAATAACCTAGCATGGTATTAAAGAAAGACAAAGGGATTTTCACAAACACAAACATCTAACACACATATAGAAGACACTCACACCCACACACACACAATAGTGCTGGAAAGAAAATCGCAAACTGTGACTGCAAGTTGTGATTCCGATTGTCACCCACTATTGCGTTTTTTTAATATAAGTAGTATGTTCATAGTGCTCCTAATACAAAAGCTTCTACTAATACTGCTGCTACTATGTGCTTGTTTGCTCTGTCATTAGAATTATTATGCTGTGCTAATGCTACAAATACTATCAATTATTTACTTTTAAATAAATGTAATCATCTATAAGTAAGCGGATTATTTGATAGTGCTACCCATTCGTTGCCAGCTAGTACTTATGTATAACTGTTAGAGCCTCCGTAATTCAGATTGTGTATGTTAAATAAGCATTGCGACCACTGTTAAGAGTGGCAGTGATTGAAAGCGCTGTTAAGTAAGCGCTGTTAAGTAGTAGACTGCTAATCTGATTTGGTTCACCAAACAAAACGCTGTTATGAATTGCTGAGAGTTTATTTTCTTATTATTAATTAGACAACAAAATTAAGGACTAATTTGGATCTATGTGGGGTGGCTAACGGCATTGTGCCGTAATATCCTAACCTAATTCGCGAGCAATGTTTCCACATTATACAATAATAAAGATTTTATTTAATTTCTTTCTAACTTTCCATTAATATGGCAAACGCTTTCATAATTTTAAGTTCTTTGAAAAAACCAAATCCTAAATTTTGACTGTTGAACGACAAAGGCCAGCTGCTTGAAAGGAACTCAAGTAAAAGCTGTGACTTAAAAATGTTAATAGCATTTTCAAATTGTGTGATCGCAGATTTCCCCACCACTACACTACACACATACACACATATATTCACATATGCATACATATGCATCTACACACCCGTAAGGAGACAGAGTTCAAGAAGACAGAGGACAAGTTTTCACATTTGAAATGCAGCAAAGATTTGTTTAGTTTTTGTTAGAAATGTTTCCAAATATTTGCAGTGGGTGGTTAGCACAATGTAAACAGTCAGGACAGAGATTTCGTGTTCTATGGGGGATTCGAGAGCATGCGGGAGCGAGTTAAGCCCCAAAAACAGTCTTAATATGCACAGCGTCGTGAGTGTGTCGTAGCTTTACGCCTTGGCTGGCCATTGCATTTTTGGCATGCCAAATAGGTAATTGGATTTGTTTTAAATTGTATTTAATTAAGTCTAATTTATTGTGCAAACTAACAGCAGACGAGTAGTATTGTATTGTGCACTTTAGTTAGTTTTCACGACCGGATGATTGACACTGAAACACCCACACATACACACACACACACACACACACACACACACACACAATGCAAAACAAATATAGATGACAGCCCAAAATCGAGCACAACAAGCATTTAAATGCATATAATCCATTCTTTACGCAGCTATCACGAAATTGTCAGAAAATCAACTTCTAGGCTTTTTGTGGGCTGTCAATTATACAAAACGACATCGGAGTGAGATTGGATTTGCGCAAGAAATTTTTTTTTGAATTTTGAAATGACAAGAGTTATTTGTAGAAAAATCACATCAGGCATTTTTGACGAATAAATATAGGTTGAAGTTTTTAAGATTAAAAATGTATTTATACATTTATTTATTCGTTTATAGACGTATGAAAATGAAAATAATTCGAATATGTCTTAATGTCAAAGGAAAATTCAACTGAAGGGTTTGAGACTCCCACTTGCAAAAGTTTCCTTTCTGACAGCTGCATATTTAGTCGATTTGCTTAGCTTAACCAAAACAAAATATAGTGGTTTATTATTTATCTCAATCATTAAATTGCATTCCCCTAAAATATTTGTTACTCCTTTTCTTTTACGTCCATTTTCACTTAATTTGTCACAATTTAGTTCAATTTTCTGGCTCCCTAATCAACTGATCCATATCTGGTACATACGGTATTCGATTTAAAGAGATTTTTGTTGTGGTCATGATGGAGAAAAATTTTGCCTTCCAATGTATAGTATGAGTAGCTCGGTCTAGCGCTCTCTTTATCTCCTGTAAATCTTTTCATTCTTCATCAATATCTTTTATAATAATTATTAATAGTAGTAAATACTTTTTAATAAACTAGGTAAACTAAAAGGTATTGGTTATAATTTTTCCCTAACACAATTAAATTTATTCGAATAAATATTAAAATAATTTCAGATGGCTTCCATATATATCTTTTTTTAAAATGTTTATACCCTGTACCCAAAGGGTATATTAGTTTTGTGCGAGTGTACATGTACACACAGAAGGAGGCGTGGCAGACGCAACAAAGTCAAGTAGCCAAGTCCATATAGCCATGTCAGTCTGTCTGTCTCTCTGTCTGTCTGTATGAACGCAAGGATCTCAGAAAGTATTAGAGCTAGAATAACCAAACTTGGTATACAGATTCTGCTGAGCCCGAGAAAGGACGAGTTTGTTCATTTTTCCCGATACACTCTCCACTCCCCCCCTATTCACGATTTTCTATAACTCCCGTAATTCTTGGAATGTGGTAGACACATCAGGTTAGTCATTATATATCCGTATACCAAGTTTCATTATGATAGGGTGATTAGAAAGAATGTTATAGCCATATAACCAGGCCCAATGCACACATACATACATATGTACAAGTACACCAACAGGAATAGACACGATTCTGATGTAAATGTATGTATGCATGTATGGAATATTTTATATATATATTTTTTTTGGTGTGGTGGTACAGGGTATTTAAGAGTTGAGCCTGCTCGACTTTAGCATTCCTTTCTTGTTTGTGTAGAAGTGTTTTCCTTTTGAGCAGTTTTTGCCAACTGTAAATTGGAGGTTTCGAATTCTGAATACTTCTACAAATCTATCAGTCGATTATTGCCACTGGCAGATAGATCTCTTGCAATTTTCATGGCAAACACAATCGTTTGTATGATCAGTTAAAGAAAATTTAAGTAAATGTACTCTATAAATGATTGTTTTTAATAAGTGCACTCGCGCTATATAGATCTGTGTGCATGTACTATATGTGTAAGCGAATGATATGGGCTTGGCTTAGCTTTAAGCACGACATTCCAATTTGTGACAATGCTTTAAGCCACTCGCTAATTAAGCCATGTTAATGATTACATGGTCAGTTGCGGTTTCCAATTAAATGACGCTACAAAAATCAGTGTTGTGCCGTTTTAATGCCTTATACATTATTGGTGTTTGCAGTTAACGCCGTCATTGTTGTTGTTGTTGTCACACACAAACATACGTAATATTTTTCCCACATCGCGGTTAGCTGCACGTGCGCCTGTGTGCGCCGACGATTATGTATAAAAGTGTGACATGGTCAAAGGATTTGGGCGATTTAACTTTGTTGTTGTGTTCCTGCGCGCTTTATGCTATATAGTAGTTGTTGCGCATGTATACGAGTATGTGCATATTTGTGTGTTTGTTTATGTGTGTGGCACGTGAATGCTATTGCAAAGGGCAACGCACAAGCTGGGCTCGGTCAATGCGCCGGCATTTTTTTGTTTTTATCATAAACTGCACGCAACGGCGGGCTTAACTTTCGTGATTTTGTAATTTGGTAGAAGCCAGAACAAAGGCAGCAAGCAGACGAACGAGTGGGAAATCCTGCTGGCAGGCAGGCAAGCAGGCAGTCGGGCGGATGGGCAGGCTGGATGGCAATTGCAGTTTGAATTGTTTTTGGTTGTGGTCTGTATGTGAAAGATGCTTTAAAGCCATCGTTAGAGGAGCTTTTGTGCATAATTTAGAACAGAAGAGGATTTTAGAGAATAAAGTTGAAATATTTATGTATGTAGATTTACAAATTTAAAATAATGTATAAAAGCATCGTCTGCATTTCCAAGCAATATGTTTTAACAAATTATTTATTATATCGTTCAAAGTTTTTGGTTTACTAGACAGATATTCGGGGAAAATATTTATAATGTTTATTATCCTCTTAAATTGTTTTAAATATACTCTGTACTCGAAGATACACATATTGTGTATATACTTGTATAAGCATAACGAAGCGAATCGATAAAGCTTCAACTACTATAGCGTCCAAGGTAAACGATACTTTTTACAATAGGAACACAGAATTGATAATCGGCTGGTATATAATTCAATACGGCGTTGCAAGCCCATGGGAAAACTCAATTTTCCAAAATAATAATAGTCACATAATCGTATATAGTTGATAGTAAAAGTTAAATTTTTAGTCACAAGTGCCGACAGATAAGAGAAAATTTTTGGTACAAGTACCGAAGATGTTAACACATTTTTATAAATGCCACGAACTTTTTCGATTGAATATTCGGTAATTACGAATTTTGGCTTTCCAAGATGTTTTTCGTCATTAAAGTCATTACGACCATTACTAAATCGCATATACCCTGTGATAATAATTGGACATTCATAATAATCGCACATAGCTCGGAAATAATTATGATAAGAGAAATTATAATAGTAATTGAGCAAAATATTTAAAGATTTAGAGGTGTGTAAATTTATATAAATGATTAAAATTGAACGCATGTATGTAAGTGATTCATGATCAACTATAAAAGACAAAAATTTGACTTACCACGCAATGCCGTCGTTGAGCTCAATGAGACCATGCTGGAATTCTTAGGAAATTACAATTATAGTGGATCAATTTACATAAACATGCGTAAGTTTAAACTTTTAAAGATTAACAATAATAACAAGTAAAAAAGGTTTATTAAAGTATTAAGTTATTTCTTCCGTATGTTTCATCACTCTTTTCCATCAAAAATGTTAGCATCAGGAAACTTTTAAAAGAATCATAAAAAGAAAACTATTTTAATAAGAAGTAGCATTAATGTGAGGCAGCACCCGAATTGCCTGATAAAAAATACAAAAAAATTCAATTCTTCTTAGCCACCTACTAATGATCCACGATTTTCATTATACAAAATAAAGTGAAAAGACCTAGCACATCATTGGGAAATTGGTCTCTTCCGAGATGGCATCGCATTTCACCCACGGTGGTCCAAAAGGAAATTTCGGCGACGCTCCGGAACTAGTATTCAAAAATTGATCAGCTACACAGCATCTGGCATTGATTAGCAATCACAGCGCAGTTCCAATTTTATGTATGAAACAGCCACAGCGCAGTTGCCGAAATACGCAAACCGTTGCAGCGACGCTTGCAGCGCTGTCGTCAGTAACTAAAGCGGCGACTACTTCATAGTCATGACGTCACCGTCACATGGCTGGTTTTTTATAAACCGTTTCATCTGCTTATGCGTGCGGAGATTTACCACGTATAGTAGTATATATGATATACACCCGAGATTTGGGCGACCCTAATCAGGAATCAAAAACCCAAGGGTGAGGCCACTGGCACTAGGCACTGTAATTATTTGAAATTGTAGGCAATATTTGTTGTAGAACGATGCTAAATTACCTGCCACTCCAACAAAAAAAAAAAAAAAAAAAAAAAAAAGAATAAGCACTTTATTGCGGAATTAATTTTTTTTTTTAACTTTTTGGTAATTTTTGATTTGGCACTGGTTTTTTTTTACGTGCGATAGGTTCTGGGGCAACAATCACTTGGCAGACTTAGTCTGTTACACTCAGAAGTCGGTAACGAAGTGAACTGTACCTCATGCAAGCACTTTAGCTAGCCCTGTGCAATTTTCAGCCAAACCGATCATAAAACAACAACACATTAGCGCTTAGCCGAAGTCTGCAAAAAAAACTTGGGCACTGATAATCGTATGATGCTGCTCCGCTTATCCAAGGTGACCGCAGCATAAAGAGAAGATAAAAATATAAGAGTATGACAACTCCAATCGTTTATGACTGCCCCTGTAGGAAATTGGACACTACAATACGGCGGATTGTCGGATTGGAGAGGCCGATTGTCAAGTATGAGGAGAGGGGGAGTATCGTTTGAGTCGTCGAAGAGAGTAGACGTGTGCATAGACAAGAGCACAGCATTGCTGAAGTTATTCTTATTTTAAGATCTCATATATATTGTTTGATTAATAACTTGTATGTACTAATAAACTGAAGAAATACATACTTTAATGAACCTGACACTTGGCTATTATGAACGATTAGTGCAGAAAACAGCTTAAAAACACGAATAGTTGAATTATAAAGAAATTTGACACTTGTTTTGCCCCACCATAACCAAGTTTGATCAAAAATGGTCCAGTATATGATTAGCTGCCATGGAAATGTATTTTAATTCAAACGCTGTAACCACTCGCCGGAATGTTATTTGACTCGAATATTTTTTAAAACGCAAAAAATCTCAAATAATAGAGCGAAAATGTCAGTAACAAAATGCCAGTGACCACCACAAAGTTCATTAGTGTGATTAGGCTGCGAAAAAGGACAAAGCCACAACAAAACCCAGACAGAATAAATAAATTGTATACACAAATATAAACGCCAATACTACATTGGGGCCCAACATAAATAAATAATTCAAAATTGTCAAAGCCGCTCGCAAAATGTGCAAAATATCCCAAACAAGTGTAATTGCGATAGAAGCCGAGCAAACCGAATTGAATCGGTCAGATTGCCGAATGTCGCCTGTAGGAATCACAGAATAGACATAAATATAATTGCCACAGTCGAACTTGCTTGCAATGGATTATTGAACGCCGACAAGAATTTTTATTTTTGGAATTTTTAAAAAGGACGCAGAATAAACGTTATATTATCAACATTTTCAGCCAAATCGTAGCTTGTGTGTCTGTGGACTGCTTTTATATCTGAAAAGGAGCGTTCAAACAGTGTCATATAAAGAAACCTTAACTTTTTAGTATCAAGGTAAAATTGTTTAATTTTTTGAGGCAGTTTATTATAAGTGTCCCAATTAAATTTTCAGAACCAATATACATAATGATAAAGATTAATAAATTGTATAGAAATGATAAGTTATGTCACCTAGAAATACCAAAAAAAAAAAGATTTTAATCATTTTGAAATCGATTACATTTTAGAAATAATATATAATTAAATCTATACCATATAAATCATAGCTTAGATGAATTAGGTAGTAAGTCTACCAACAACAAAAAAGAAGTCATTTACTACCTGGTTAACTGTGAATCGATAGCAGCTATGGTACTCTTATGTATGTATCCTTAAATTCGAGTCCAATTTAACGTTTTAATAATTTAACTATGAATGCTGCTCCTATGCTTTATTCGCTATCGAAAAGCTCGACTGTTGTACTCCTAAAACCTCCAGAAGCAAAGCCTGAGCGTAAAATAAACAATCGGACATACAAACAAGCGAACAGGCAAACAAAATCAAAGAAAGCTAGTGAAATGCCAACACTTTTGTGCCAACAACTGGCTAAAGTGGCGAAAAATACTCCCCGAGGGCGTTGGAATAACTGTCTGGTCTGACTATCTATTTGGGAGCATGTATGGCGGTGAAAAAGGGAGTGCGGGGACTGCCGCAGCCCATTGAGGCAAATAGTTTCGGCTTTAGTCCAATAATGACGCTGTTGCAAGAAACTAGCGCTCTGGGCTCTCTTAAGCATCAGCACATACTATAGACTTGTATATATGTATGTGTGTGTGTCCGTGTGTGTGTGTCTGTGTGTGTGTGAAAGACTGTGTTTCTGTGTGTGTTTTGGTCCACTCTTATTCAATTGACGTTAGTCGAGTTGAAATGCCATAATAAATTCAATTGTGTCAGAGTCCAGCCAACATCAGAAGCCCCCAAGGCGCCCGTCACTTCTGTGCGTACAAAGTTACAGTTCCCGATATTGTATATAAGTAGTACTGTATATAGGAATGGTGCTGCCTAGTCAGTAAATCGCTTATTGTCGCTTTGTTTTCTAACACTGTCATAATTTACGCCTCAGGCAGTTTACATTTTGCACAAAGTCGTCGTCCCATTTAATTTGGCAATTAATTGAATCAATCGCTTGCACATCCTGCATTGGTTGCCCATTTTCCCCATTGCCATTTAATGTCGCTAATTTATGTCCGTCAATTGTTTTTGGTTTAACGAGCCATTTTTTTCTCTCGTCGCATTTGAAAAATGGCGGCGTCATGGTCGGTCGCTTTACTTCCGGCCCTTTCTAAATTTCGTGGTTTACTTGCGCGTCATGGCTCTTTTCATTTTAGTGGCAATTATTTGCTTTATGCTTCATTCTGTCCTTTGTGTGCGTGCCTCTGTGTGGGTGTGTTTGTGAGTGGCGCATGGAGCATAGAAAATGTTATAGCATATCAGAGATGTCAACACGTGGTCATGGAGAAAATCACAAAATCGAAAACACTACTAAAACGAAATAAAATAAATCAAAAAGTATATGTTTCTTACCTTTATTCTTTTGTTCAATGACTTAGCACACCACAATCTGCTCTTAAAAGTGGTAGAGCTTGAAATTTTCTTAATTAGATACGATTATATTAGCACTATTATCAGGAAATTGTTAATCCATGAAAAAGACGATTGGGCTCTGAGCTACGACTAATTAAAAAATTTTGATAAAAATGCAAGAAAAATTTTAAAATGAAATGTGCAGTTTGAAAAACGCACATGAAATTGAAAATAAAGCTGATGAAAAAGATGAATGAAAAATTGATTAAAAGGATGAAAAGTGAACAATTAATGACTGTTTAATAATTATTGAGGAATATAATTATTGAGATAGTCAGTAATAGTATTTGTAGTAGTTTCGAACTACCGAAGTAACGGGAAAATAATTCTGAAAGAAAAGCATAAAGAAAAGGGATAAGGTTTCTTCTCCAAGAACAAAATCATTAAATAGATATAGTATAGCATTCAGAAATTACTGATTTCACTTCGTAGGGATGTAAGTTAAGAAAAGCTTTTATTTTAAGAAAATGCTTGATACTAATTAAAAGATGAAATTTCAAATGGCCGAAACAAGCACAAACACTTGTCATTTCGAAAGCTAAAATATTTTGGCTCTGCGAAATCATGCAAATCATAAAAAGTCGTTTACATTTTCGATCAATTGGTAAAAGGAATAGTATAGTATAGTATAACATTCTACAACTAAGAAGTCCGAAAATAGCCAAAACTGCTACTTGCAAGCCCACTAAATTGGCAACTCTAGGCTACATAAGACTTACTTTAAGCATTCTGGCCATTTTAATTTGTGCAAATTGCATTTAGAACGGTAACTTGTGCGCTCAATTAGGGCGTAAATAGCAAATATTACGTATACGCCTCCACTTGCATAACAAATTAATTCATTTATTTATTGTATTTTGCAACACAAACTATGTGGAAGGGCAAATGAAGCCATCGTGGTGCACCTAAGGCTGCTGCTTCGAAATTGTAGCCGGCTTACAAGTCAAAGTACATTAAACATAGCACACTGATACACGCACATGCAAGCTCCTACAAACACACATTCATATATGTATGTATGTACATACCTATGTACATAAGAAAAGGCTCAGAAATTTTTGTGTTGCTGCTGCTCTGGTCAGGTCAAGTTAAAATGCCCAAGCATGACGAGGCAGGGGGGTCAGGGCAAAAGCACATGAAATTGTTATAAAGACCCAACAGGATATTTTCGGAATTTTTAATTAATTCCTGCTCTCACACACACATACACAACTACTACACATCCGCCCAGCCTGGCTGCTGCTTGCATTGGGCCTCTTGTTCTTTTGTTGCCCAGTTCCTGTGCATGCAGTGTCCATTCTGTAGGTTTTGCTGCCGCTGTCGCTGCTGTTGCTGCTCTTGCTGTTGCTGCTACTGTCAAAGAGCCCCAACGCCAACTGCAACAATTTTTGGCAATTGCTATGAAACGAGGCAGCAAGCCAAGTTAACAATCGGCTGAGGTAAGGCGATAGGAGGCAAGGATGCTGTTCTGCCTTTTGTTGTTGTTCATTCATTGTGCAAAGTTTGTATAAATTTTTGATTTCTTTACACAAAATGCTGTGCATGTCGTTCTGCTGTCTCACGGTCTGTCTATCTGACAGTTCGCCAGCTTCGTCGTCGTCGTTGTCGTCGACGTCGAGCACACAAATGCCATTGATTGAGTCACATCGCCTGGGCATATAAATCTCACTACTGGGGCGTGCCTGTTCGTTCTGCTCAGCAGTGTCCTGACCTGACCCGACCAACCCACTGACAGGCTACCGACTGCCTACCTTAAAGTTTTCGCCGTGCTGTGCAGCATTTTGCGGCGTTTGGCGCAACTTGCCCGATGATTTCGTTATTGTTCGATTGACAATAAAAAATCAACTGAAAGTTGCAAAAAGCACAAAATGTCATTGAATTTTTGCACACATTTACGTACACAGCGAACGAGAGGCGGATATTGGGGCAGTGCACAGTGGCTTATCAACTATAAGGATAAGGTGCCGTTGACATGGCACCACCGGCTCTCAACTTTTCCCTTTACGAGTGTAAAATTTCATGTAAGAAATATCATTGAATATACTTAAATCAATCCCAATCGACATTAATTAAGCTGCCATAACTTGTAACTGAGTCAACTTATAAACACCATTTGAGAAAGGAATTGTTCATCTCCCAATGGAGGCTTTGATCTCGATAAAGGTTTCTCTCGGTTGGGTTATAAACAATATTTATACGACGCACAAAACATTAAATATTCTTATAAAGAGACATACTTTGTTTAAATGCATAGTTTTTTAAATTAAGAATTTGTTTATAATGTTTTGATTTGGTTTCATTTAATTGTTTGTAACTATACCTAGCTTGAATAGATAACAATGATTAAAAATATAACTTTAAAAACCTATCGCCACCATTTTTAAGTAAGTAAGTGCTTTAGAGAATAAATGAAATTTTTGATGGTGTTTTTTATATTTTCAATAAATATCAACTATGAATAAAAAAAGGGAAGTACGAAAAATAAATGCATGCACAATAAGATGAAAAAGTGCAATAAAAAACAATATATATATATATTAAATATATTTAATATTTTATTAGATTAGGTTAATCTCTGGTGGACGTGTTGGTCCCTAATGCTGCTGGGTGCAGTGGAGATCAGCTTAGAGAGAGATTTAATAATCTGTCAGCATCCTGCTGTGCTTCGACAACATAAACTGTGTGTCTGGAGACCATCCTGACGCCTCCTTCAGTGAGGCAAGTCTTTGCATGGTGACTTCCTTCTTCCTACTTATTTCTAGTGCTGGGCAGTGGTTGGGGGCAGCGTTTTCATCGCTGCTAGTTTCTTGCGTGTCCTGCATCCGTCGGTTGTTGTGATGCCCAGCTTCTTGCCATGGACGGCTGAAAAGCCATGAGCTATAAGTGCGCTATTTATTTTACAGCAAACCAAGAACAAGATAAACGGTTTTTTATTTTTTAGGGATGTTCTGAATATTCGAGACTGATGGTATTAATTTGTACATAGTGGAATGGAAAGGTTTATTAAGAATTTTAAAAAATATTTATTAAGTCTTGTTTCGCTTATTTATTTGCTGGCTACTTGGAATCGAACCAATGTGCCGTGGAAGAGGAAGCAAAGGAACGGTAACAATAGTTGTAAACATATAGAAATAAGTCGCTGGGGGGTTTTCAGTTCGGGGCTACACACACGCACACCCAGACACACACACACACACAAAAGAAACAAAATTTGAATGCAAAAATGCAATAAACGAGTGCAGCTTAAATAAAATGCATTTCAATGATTGCATTTTGGATTAAAGCAACAACAACAACTTCAATAACAATAACAACTGCCATAGTAACAACAACAACTTAAACAAGCACCATGCAAATATATTTTTATTAAAATTTTTTGGGTATTCTCCCACATAGCTGAGTCGTCAGGTGCATGAAATGCACTTAAAGCAACTTCACGTCTCCCACATTATGTCTCGCCCCATCAGCCACAGCATCATCATATCTGCCACTGTCTGTGGCATTTAAGCTTAATGAAGTGCAAATAAAATATTTTCAATTAGAGAAAAACAATGGCAAAACAAAAGCCAAACAAAATAGACAATGCATTAAGTGCACAGATATGTACATATACTCCTATAAGGCGAGCATTGGGTAAGTAGGAGTGGGTCGAACAGGAGTAGGGGGATGAGGAAAAAAAGTGAATTTGATGTTGCAGCCTGAGCATGTGAGAATGGCATGCAAATGCAATGTTCAAAATGCCACATGCAATGTGCAGCGGCAACTTGAAGTGCACTTAAGTCGGGCGAAAGCCAAAGGCTGCTGTCAGCTTTCCAACACATTTGCAGTGGCATGCCACAGCAGCAGAGCAGAGCAGAGCAGAGTAGAGCCGCCCCCCTCCGCCGCATACCGCCACATATACCGCACTCACCTTTATTATGCCATATTAAAATCATGTTTAGTCTGCCTGACGGCAGTGGCAGTGGCAATGGCAACAGCAACGGCTTCGCTTGGCTAGCTTTTGGCTTCGCCGCTTTGTGGCAGCAACCAAAGTGCCAAATTACATCGCAGTTTCCAGCGCTGCCAACTTGGCGTAAAGTCGTCCTGAATTCTCTATGTGTGTGTGTGTGTGTGCGTGTGTGTGTGTGTGCGTGTGCGTTTGTTGGAGTTTTCATTCACGCTTATTACGCCGCACGTGCGTGATTTATGCGAAAGTGCGTCCTTCATTGTTATAGATATATGTGTATACTTGTACGCATGTATCTGTGAAGGTCCTTTTAAATGTCTCAACAAATGTTGGAGTAACAGTAAAAGCAGATACAACGAAGCTTAAATACTTGTTCTTAAAGCTGAAGGCCTGAAAGCTATATATAAGAAAGCTTAATGAAAACCCAATCAATAAAATAAATAATAGAAGAATTCCAAAGTAGATTCTCAAAAATATATAAAAACACATGTTTAATTTTGTAAAACCTGTAGTTTTTTTGTGCCAGGTAGCTGTGTAATAAATTCAGAGTAAGCGACAAATACGCCTTACAAAGCCAAGAGAATGTATAAAATACTAAAGATAATCAATGATGTCAATCGAGTTGTCCTTAATTCTACATGACAATGTTTCAATAAAACCAAAAACAAGAAGAATTTATGAGATATTTTATAATAAAATTCCTCCTTGTTATTTATGTTGTAATGTTTATGTATGTTTATGCAATGTTGTTAGTTTAATGCATTTGGAATCTATTCTAATCCAAATTAGGTGGCTGTAAGCACTTGAATTAACATGCGTGCGAAATGTAAGACTGCACTGTCTGTGTATAGCGACTGTTAAGTCGCATGTAATTAATCTCTCTCTTGCTCTGTTAAATAATGATGTTTCATATGGCAGCTAACATACAAGTAAGCATTGCTTGCGTTGTATATTAAATGTAATTTATAAATCGAGATCAACCCGTGTAGTTTGTTTTTAGTGCGAGTCCAAAGTAGTCTACCAATTATTTGTTGATAAAATACCCGCATTTGCTTTTGCCATAGCAAATTACCGGATCAAGCCATCAAAAAATTCTAGAAATAATCATCAAAGTCTGGTAAAGATAAATAAAGCAATATTATTTGTCATGTTTTTTTTTATATTACGATACATATAAATTGATTCTTTTTGCATACAAACTTATATGTTTCCAACTTACATAAAAATAAGTGATTGCATATTTTTGTAGCGTATAACAAAAGCAACACCTCTTGATTGCCGTTTGCTGTTTGGCTAAAAATTCAATAAATAAGCAACACATTCATGATGCGCTGATTTTTTTACGGCTGCGACGTGAGCATTTAAAATGCTTTTCGCATGTACGAGTATGTGCGTTGTTGTGTTCTCTCGTTTTTGCTTTCTTTTTGTGTGTTATTAAATTTATATGACAACATTTCACACACTCCTAATTTATGTGGCAAGTTTATGTTGCAAGTAATTTTTTATAAGCGCACAACTTTATTTTTTCGCAACGCGTTCGCTTGCTTCTTTATATTCTTATGACGCGATTTTATGCCTGCCATTATTATTTGGTGAAAAACGGCTTTCATTCGCTATTAAAAAATATATTTTTGAAAAAATTAAACATTTTTTAAGATAATTGCTGTTCAAGCTTAACATAAACTAATTAATAGAAGCTATAATTTGAATAAAAAATACAAAAAAAATATTGAATGTTTGCAACTCATAATAATGGATTCAATTAACAACATAATATTTTATACCAAATATAAAATGTATGTGAACATTTTTAATTATCATTATAGACATAGACAAAAAGAAAACCAACCGAATCAGTTCATAATAAAAGTTATCCTTCAATCAATCCTTCATTCAATCAAAATTGTTGGTAAAGCATGTATATAAAAGGTTTCCACATAAGCGGCAACCAACCACTAATGGAGAGGTAGATTCTACTTTCATTTAATTGTCATATTATTTAATAATCGTTTCTGTTCTTGTAACAGACTGCAACCACAAGTTGTTAAATGCTCTTTACAATGTAATTAGCAAGACAATAAAATTGAAACTTGAATCAGTTGAAGTATGCTTTGGAACTTTTATTAAAATTAAATTATAAAAGTTTACTTGCATTTGCTGAATTTGTGGGGCCACTAATTAAGCTACAATATATTTTATATTCAAAACTATACAATTATGTAAGTATATTGTAGATTTTTCGACAAAAAAAAAAAAATTATGAAATGTTATAATAACTACGCGTATGAAGCGAGCACAATTCCAGATGCAACAATAACAATAATAACAAGAATTAAATAAATAAAGCCTGCTAGAACGTTGCATAAAAATAATAATAAAAAATCGTAAAAGTGCAAAACTTTTTTGCTCATTGTAGTTGTTGTTGTTGTGTCTGCACACTGCCTCGCAGCAGCCTTGCTTTGTAGTCATGTAGCCATAATGCTTACCTGAGCGCAAGCAGCAAAAAATGTACATGAAATCGCTTAAGTGCTTTAACTATAACTTTACGGGGGGCAAGAGCAAGAGCAAGACCCAGAGCCGGAACCGGAGCTGGAGCCGTCGACGACGATGATGATGATGACGACGATGACTGCTGAAACTTTTCATAATACGAGCACGATATGTTAGTAAATATGTGGGTATATAGTATGTTCTCTGCAAAGGCAGCAAAAATTGTTGGTATGTAAATAAGAGGTATAAAGTTGCACATGAGCGGAGTTGATGATGCAGTTCGGTCAGTCAAGCAGCTGGACTGTGAATTGCAATAAATGAAAAAAATTAAATAAATTAAATGTTGAGCACACAGCCCAACTCTTTGGATATTTTCAGCACGTTTACTCAACGATGGTGATGGGCAAACTCATTTAGAAAAGCAAAAACTTCCGCATGGTAAATGAACGATTATATGTTCCCACATGCCGTGCTCTGTGTGCATACATATGTATGCGTGAGTGTGTTCTGGCCTTGGGGCTGTTTACATCAGGATTGCACAGAGCAGTCACGGCGCATTGAGGAAGATGACGATGGTGACGGCGACACTGAATCAAACTTAAAATAAGCATTAAATGCGCTTTCATTGACAATGTGCTTCCGTGTACATGCACAGAAAGTTTCGTTACTTTCCCAACACCCCCAGCCTCAATTGTGGCACTTCCCCACTCTTCCCTGCCAGCTGCTGCGTGCCAGCGTTTAAAGTGGCTGGCACGTACAGGAAGGAGCAGCCAAGCATTGGCAGGCATCTCAGAGTTGGCTGGCTGTTTCCTTTTTCTGTTGCTGCTCATCCGCTCAGCTGCTTGTCATGCTGTTCATCATCTCTCCTCCGTTTCTCCGGTTCTCCGTTTCTCCGTTTTTACCTTTTGCCATTGTCTATAGGTATGTACGAAGGTAAATATCTACGTGGGTAACTAGCTGCGGGCAAAAAGCTTTACAATTCCTTTGACTGCCTGGCGTCTTCAGCCGCACCTTCTCTTCTCTTACTTGTATCCCCACTTCCATCCACGTGAGAGCGCCAGTGCATTGACCCACTGACATAGACAATAGCAATCGTTCATACAATATATATGTAGTTATAGTTATATAGTCTACTAGATACGTACACTCTGGACGTTGAGATTGTTTAGATTCCTTATTCAACAGCTTGTAAGACTCTGCTCAAGAATATACAAAGAAATCGTTCAGTATCTATTCGCTTGTGGCTAATAAGTTCAGAATAATGAAGGAACGATGGGCTTGAGAGCTGAAGTCCTTACCAGAAAGATGATTGACTAACTAAAAACTTAAACTAGGATCCAAATATTAAAGCTTAAAGCTCCAGTGTTGATTCAAATTAATTTTAAATTTATTGCCACAAAACAAAACAGTTATGCAGTATTATGTCCAAAAAGTCGCGATGTGTATTTGGGAAAATTGAAACTTGCTGCCAAATTGTGGACCACAAACACCCCAAAACGCGAATGAAATTTAATTACTGCCAATGTTGACATATTTTACGCACACACATTTCTGAGTTCACATACATAGCAATAAATATATGCAAATAAATAATGCAATGACAAAAAGAGAAAACAACGACTTTGGTACACGGAGCACTTCGTTATATCAGCATTACTAGGTTTAATCGTATTGTGCGCGAAAAAAGGTGTAGTGAAGACGGACTCTTTAACTGCTTAGTACTTAGCTGTTAGACTATCAGATCCACAGGTGTCTGGATGATTACTCCCTTACAACAAGAACTGATTATGCGCCCACACTTACTATAAAATATATTATTTTGTCACCTTGTCAACCTTTTTATAATAATTTTAAATTATTTTTGTTGTTAAATTGTGTGTTTGTTTATTCACATCAAATTCATTTCTTTCCAGCAATATGCTTACAAATTATTAGTATAACATTTTGCGGATATCGAGCAAAGTTCTTGCATTTAAAGTAATTTAATGATGCTTGGGCTGGGTAGGTGGTGGGTGGCGGGTGGCGGGTCAGGCGCTATTTACCCAACTCAACCTAACTTAACTTTTTGGATGAACCGATGCCATGCTATTAACTTCAATTTTGCTTGTTGCTCGTGTCGTAGAACGACGCACGCTTATCATCGATTTTATTGGCATAATCAGCGTAGAAATTTGGCTACCAATGAACTTTGGCAACCTGCCACGCCTGCCAACACGCAAACGCCCACTCAGAGCGATAAACATTTATCTTCATTACAAAATTGCGGAATTCTGGCGATTTAGTTGGCTGAACTGAGCTGCTGGCCCGTCTGTTTGACTGCCTTGCCTGAATGTCTGATGCTCTATACGCCCTCCCCCCTCCCACTGCCTCTTCGCCACCATCGCTGTTTAATGAAAAACTTTTTACAGAGCGCACATAACCCTTTTTTCAAATTTTTATTAAGCAGAAAAATGCCAAGCGCGGCATCCACCCAGAAAACAAAGCACGCAAAAGTTAATGTAAAGTGGCTGAAGAAAAACAACAGACAGCGTAATTTACACTCAGGTTTGTCGACAATGAATACACTTCAATATCGTTATGAATTACATGCTATGGTTAACAGCTCGATTCTAAATACCTATATATGGGGTCTGGCATAACTCAACGAGCTTCCAAGAATCCCACAGTGTTAGTTTGTTCCTGAGAAGGGACCATCAGGACGGAAGCAATATTGAAATTTCAAATTTGTCATCAAATTTAATAATTTTCCAACCCAGGACAGATTTTAAATAAAGATTACCGATTATTTTATTTCTTTATCTTTACAACAAATAATATTCTTCTGAAAACCCAACTATTATCATTGTAAGGATTTGACAGTTTCACTTTTTAAATATAAAACAGACTTAGGCTGATTTAATGACTCCGGGCATTTAAAGTTTGATATGTGTTTAGTACACACTTGTTTGCAGCTGGGGCTATTAATAAGGGAAACAAATCATTAGAAATGAATTTTTCAGTCTTTTTTCAGACTATTCTACAGGCTAGGTAGCACATTCAAGAGCTGCCTAAGTCGGGTCTAATTCTGGTTCGCTGCAATTTGCCAGTTTGTTTTATAAACTTTCGCATTGTTTTCTGCTACCCTTGATACTTTTTTTTATTATTCTGCGCAGAAATCTTGCCCAGTTTGTTGTATTTATTGTTGCTTCTAAAAAGACACACATTTTAAGCTGATTTGCGCAGCTTTTTCAGCCAGAAAATAAAAGGAACCCAACGGCCGATCGTCATTTGGAAAACAAATTAGCAAATAATTCTTGTCTGGTTATAGCCACGGCAATGACACGGTTCACTTATTTTCAATCAATTTGAAGCCTGTTGCTGAATGTTCATGTCGATTGTTTGCGCTTAATTATTATTTGCTCATCCATCAACAATGCATAGTTTTTTTTGTACCTCTTCTTTTTCCTGTGAACACACTGGCAAACATTGTATATATATATATACAAGTATATATATGTTTATAAAAGTTGATAGAATAAAGGCCTTTTGGCTTCGCTCATTTGAATTTTTTTTGCCATTTAATTACACTTTGAAAAATGAGCAAAATAAACTGGCAGTTGAGTGTTCGGGAATCGTGTTGCTGAGTTAATTAAATTTTAATTTTATGTGCCATTAAAATATTTAACAAAATTAGCAGCAATTTAAACCGGTATTTAATAAAAATGTCCATACATATTTCATATAGTTTTAGCAAGTATTTAAAAATTGATCCATTAATAGATGGTTATGTACTTGTGGATTAATTAACGTTTCATTGCAGCTTTAAGGGTTCTTCTGGCAGCCACTCCAATGGTGAAATCGTATTACAAAATCTGATTAAATACAAATTACATTTTAAATATATGGCATTAAGCAAGTTGTGAAAAGCATCTGTTTGCTTGCAACTTTATTGCAGCTTTTCATTTCATTAAAGCCCAGACTGGACTAGATTTGTGCATGGGCCGTATTTGTGTTCGTTGCTCAGATAATTTGAAATTGATCGAAATTTGGTGCAGCAGCTTTTGGCCATAACACAACAGTTAACTAATTGTGAATGTGGCGTTACATTCAACCACGTTTAGTTTACAAGTTCATGAAGAGTAAGCGATAAACATTTGATTAAAGCTAGCAATTATATCGTATATGCTTATGTTATGTTCGTTAGCCTGGCAAGGATTTGCCGTTTTAAGGTCGCCTAAGGGCGAGGATAAGTCCTCTTATATATCAGCAAGCCCAGATATTATTTGTGGATATGTATTATAATTTCTTAGTGAAAAAAATAAACATTTTTTTTTTTGTATTTCAGTTAACATTAATATCAATAATTTATTGAGTTTATACATATTTGTAAATTATTTAATCGTCTGTCTTGCCAAGTATCCGGATGTTGCTGAATTGTTGAACTGAAATGTTGTGTATAGACTAACAATTTCTATAAAATATTTGCCAATTGCATTTTGCTAATACTTCGATTTGTTGTTGGGGCATGTTGGCCCTAACTGCAAAACTTTCATTATAAGTGGGCGCACGTGAGCTTCTAAGCCTTTTTGGCGTGTGATGTGGGTGCGGCTTCTTTTGACCGGCTTCTTTATAAACTTGCACTGATGGTGTTAAACAGCGTTTAAAGGATTTCCTAAGAGTAATTTTCGAATTAATCGCTTTAGTAGCAGGTATATAATCAGGTCAACTAGTTTTAATAAATGCTTAAATAAGTTATGCAATAAAAAAACCGCTTGCTGTGCAAAACAATCGTTCGGTACAAAGTGTTCAAAGGTTTTTAAACAAGCACAATTTTAACAAAAACACTATTTCAAGTTTAGTGCCGTGAATGCTCATTTAAAGTGATTTAGTATTTCGGTTTTCCCACAGACCAGAACTGTCAGAACTGGACCAAGTTGAAATGGTACCATTCGGATATCATCATCTTTCAAATGGAAGAGGAATCATCAAAATCGGTACACCCAGTCGAATGTGGTGAGGTAACAAACATAAAATAACATAAGAAAAATATTTAAAAAACAAGAAAGGAATGCTAAAGTCGAGCAGGCTCAACTCTTAAATACCCTGTACCACCCCACAAAAAAGTAATTAAATTAATTAATTAATTAAATTTAATTAATTAACTAAATTAATTTAATTAATTAACTAAATTAAATATAAAATATTCCATGCATACATACATTTACATTTACATCAGAATCGTGCCTTATGCGTGTTTGTGTACTTGTACATATGTATGTATGTGTGCATTGGGCCTGGTTATATGGCTATAACTTTCTTTCCGATCATTCTATCATAATGAGACTTGGTATACGGTTATATAATAACTAACCTAATGTGACTACCAAATTTTAGTTCAAAATTCCAAGAATTACGGAAGTTATAGAAAATCGTTAATAGGGGGGGAGTGGGGGGGTGGATCAGAAAAAATGAACAAACTCGTCCTTTCTCGGTCTCAGGAGAATCTGTATACCAAGTTTGGTTATTCTAGCTCTTATACTTTCGGAGATCCTTGCGTTCATACAGACAGACAGACGGACAGACGGACAGACGGACAGACAGACGGACAGACGGACAGACAGACGGACAGACGGACAGACGGACATGGCTATATCGACTCGGCTTGTCATGCTGATCAAGAATATATATACTTTGTGGGGTCTACCAAGCCTCCTTCTGTGTGTTCCATGTGCACTCGCACAAAACTAATATACCCTTGTACCCTTTTGGGTACAGGGTATAAAAATACAGACGAATTAATAACCTCTTCTTTTTTTGAAGTAGGTTAAAAAGGAATGAAATTCATAGAAAATATGTACCATAAATGTGGAATTTAGCGGTAAAAACATTTGTCTGTATAATAAGTATGTATTATGTTGCTGTGAATGCTCAAATATCTCAGGGTTATTTATTTCATATTTTGATCAATCTTTTCTTAAAAATATAATATCATATATCAGATGCCTTATGTGTGTATGCTATACGAGTTTGTTTCATTTTTCCCCCCGCTTCTCCCCTATGGGGATTTTTCCGTAACGCCGTTCGTATAATCGCCTATATCTCGGAAACTATCAGACCTAGAGATATCAAATTTAAAGTCCAAGATGCCTTATGCGAATACGCAGAAAATGTGTTTTTTGGAATTTCCCTCCCTCCCCCCTCTCCCATGCATATCGCGATTTTCTCTAACTCCCGTAATTCTTGGTATGTAAATATTGAATAACTTTGTCATTAGTGAACCTATTGACTTGAGTAGACCAGTGCTGAAAACCTCAGTTCAAGAAATTGTACAGAACTAAATTAAATAAAAATATCTCATACTTGAAAATCAGTTGTTTATTTTCAAAGATATTCAATGTTTACATACCGACATAAAAGATGGCGCACCCTGTATAGTATACCATAATCAGCTCAGTGCATTAGATATATCTTCTTATCCTCACCAGAATCGTACATCGTAGCGAACTCTTCACATACTCTGTTATTTGTTGTTGCAGTGCTACAAATTTGGCGACGCTTGCTTTTTTAGTTAATTATCTCAGATTACTTTCTTTTGATTATTTCTGCCATTGATGCTGTTGGTTTTTGTATTTGTTGTTGTTGCAGCTGCGGTTGCTGTTGCCCCCTCCATTAGTGTTGTTTTTGTTGCCCTTGTTGTAAAGTCAGCAAGTTTAGCTGCTGTTGCTGTGTTGTCCCCATCATGTTTACTTATTTTGACGCAGCATGTGGCGCACACAGCAGGCGATCGCCAAGTTGAATTTCTTGAATCTCGGGTATGTATGGCCAACAGCTTAGGGGAGATTGAAAACATGAGAAAGAGAGAAATAGGTAAAGAGATGTTCTCACAGTTGCTGGCTTATTCATTTGTAGAAGTCTGCATCAGCACCAGCACCAGCTCGAGAAGCAGAACCGGGAATGGCAAAGGCAATGTCATATCAACAATTAAATTAAACGTGTTTGCCGTACGCAAGTGAGCGTTGTGCCCCACCAGCTTAACCGCTCAATCAACATTACGTAGCCGCCGCGTTGGCTTGCTTCATCTTTTCCTCGTGCCTTGTGTAATTCCATGCACGTGCGGCATTTTAAATTACTAATTACTGACTGACTGGCTGGGTGCTGAGCATTGCCTAAAGTTAAAAGTACAGGTATAGCAATATTGGCATTGAAAGGCGCATTCAAAGGCATTTCAAAGAGATTCGGCATTATCCATAGCTCGCTCATAGCCTTATGTAGCACGAAATTGTTAGGTGGGACTTTAGCCAATTTTTAATTGGTCAGTGCTAGTATGATTTATCAGACCAATTTACGATATTAAAAGTTTACGGCATTATTATGAAGAAACCCTCTTTATTAATGGTGCAAATACTCGCTCGCTTAAGTTATTTTTATCATTGGCTTTGTAGGGTTTCTAATTAATAAAGAACATAGAAAATATGTCAGTAGTTCATTTTAATGAGCCTATCGAACTGAAAGTCACGATATAATTATATATAATTAGAGCTTAGACGTGCTGGTTTGTAAACCTAATTGTTCTGATCAACTGAAAATATTTCTAAAAATGTACATTTTGTTGCTTAGTGTGCCTTCAGCACATTCATCAGTGGCCAACCATTTGCCACGCAACCACTGTAACCAAGTGGCCAAGTGGCCTGCAAAAAAGCGCGACAGCTTTTCTGTAACTAACTTTAATAACTAAAACAATAACTGCAGTTAGTCATATATGGCAAATAGCGGTGTATAGTATAAGATCTGTCCTGGAATTTTTTCTTCGCATTCATATTTATGTGTGTGTGTGTATGTGTGTGTGTATACGAGCTTAGCAGCAAAAGCAACATGTAGCTTCACACAACGCGCCAGTTGACAGTTTGTTAGCTGCCACTCGTACTTACTTTTATTCGTTAGAATAAAACTGTTATGAATTATGCAGCTCTTGGCTTTTGCGTTAGCTTTTAACGAGCTGCATTTGAGGTTGACCATGGGCGGGCGCAGAAGACAAATATGCAAGTGAGCCAATTAGTTGTCAGAACAAAGCTGGTCGCGACAGCAGCATGTGGTGTGAAAAAGGGATATGCTGAGTGGCAACGATGTAGTTATTTAGTAAATAGTTAGTCACTTGACCTTAGTCCTTCTTATTTGAATGAGAAAACTAATGCAAAATCAAGTGATATGCTCAAATCAATCAATAGTCAAACAAATCTCATGCACTTCCATCAAAGAGTTGCTGAGAAATGTCGATGCTTGGTTTTCGATTATTTGAAAGATATCAATCCGCCCAATAATGTGTGTCCCTTATTTATTTCGTCGTTTATTGCTGCTTAAAGTGGCTTTATTTAGGAATGAGTGCTTGACTCAATTGTTAAAAGGCTTTTATGCATAACTGATTCAACAAGCTATTAGTTTCTAAAATGGCTTTAGTGAAGTGATTCGTATGAGAAGCGCCTCAAAGTTTCAAATAAAACAAATTAAATGAAATTGCATATTGCCATTTATTATCTGTTTCCAAGTTGTAATCAGCTTATTCCTGATTATTATGATTGCAAGAATGATCGAAGAAAATAAATGTAGTGGACAAATAATTGCATTCATAGTGTAACATTCAGTTTTCCATCAGCTGAAAGCAATAGGAAATTCTCTAACACATATAAACATACTTAGTCATTAAATTCAGCTCATATCTGAAAAGCTTCTTTGTTTCATGTTTTTGTAAATATCTTGTTAATATGTACTTTAAATAGCTGGGGTTCAAAATAGCTACTTTCACTAAAGTAAAGGACTTTTGTGGAAATCCTGATTGCATTGCATAAAAACACACACACACACACATAAAGCACTTGCCTTGTAGAAACTTTGCACGGCCTAACAATTTAGGCGATTGAAGCGTTGAGAGATAAATTTGTTGGGGAAAAGCATCCATGGCCAAAACGTTGCCGCTATTTGACGGAAATTGCCAGTCTGATTTCGATTGCAGCCAGTCAGTAGCCTAACGCACGTATTGCGGTCAACATTAACAAGCGGCTGCCATTGGCAACAACAACAACAACAACGGCAGCACACACCAACACCAACACCAACCGAAACATTGACAGCAACGTCATCATCGTATTCGTACATCGCTGCTATTCCAATGCCCTACGTTATAACGCCTCGTAAAATGATGGAACCATCCCCATTCCCATCCCCATCCCCATCCCCTGCCCTACCACCATCGCCATGCCCATTGGTTTCCACTCTCTGTTGTCGTGTGCAAATGCCGCGTTGCAAATGAGCGGCAATAAACGCCAAAAGCAGAAAATGCAAGTTAATTACGTTTTTCAATTAAGCGACGGTCGCTGCCACATTGACTAACTGCCGCTCTCACCCCCTCTACCTTCTATGTGGTGCATGCCCCGAGCAAACAAAGCCAAGGATCACACCTTCCATCTCTTTCTCATTCCGCCAGAAAGTCAACGCCACCAATTGGCATTGAAATCGATTTGATGGCGCGATATACAACTGTTCTCATATATAAATACAAATGCATAGTATATAGTATTTTTTGTCCAGTTTGATACTTAAACAATTTTAATTGCCGCGGTACATAATCATTCATCATTCATGTGTTCAAATTGACACGTTTGCGGCCTCAAAAATAAAAATAAATTTTACAAAATAACAAAAACGAAGAGGTATTCACTTTGTGAGTGTGTTTTTTGTCGGTAGCCTTCAATTTGGTAGTCAACAAATTTTGTACCCTGGCAAGAAGAGTGTTGCTGATGCGTGAGGTAAATAGTAGAAATTGATTGTCTCACAGAAAAACCAAGGAAGGTCACATTTGTAAGGCTGCTATGAACATCTTGTAAATAATTTTTCTCCTTCCAATTTAGGCATTCGATTTTGAAAGGGATGAAGTTACTTATTTTGTATGGCATTGAAATAAGAAATGCAAGGGTATTTAAGCTTTGCCAAACGGGCGATACTGCCGCATCAAATATTTACACGAGGGCATATACACACACACATTCATGCTATATAAAGTACATATATATCATATCAATGGGCTCAATTTCGGAGCCAGCAACATTGAAAATTAATCACAAAAATATGCACTCATGTGGAAAGTTGGTAATCAGCGTGTGGCTTGGCAGTCGATTAGCAGCCACCTTACCATTTGCCACCTGCCACTTGCTAATAAGTTGTGCGCTTTATAGGTTTCTGTTGCGCATTAAGATTTTATACATTTTTAATTTTTAAGCGAGCGCAAACTTGAGGCATACGGCCATAAGACTCACCGTCTGCACGCTAAAGCCACTAGAAGCCATATCGTACATAAATCCAAGATTGTGGCCGCCAACTTGTCGCGTGTGTGTGTGTTGTATGTGTGTGTGTGTGTGTGTAGAAATGCATGAGTTTAGGTGTGTGTGTATATATGTGATATCTTGACTATGGCAAGGCTCCGTCTTGCTCTATATGTGCGAGTGTGGTCTTTGGTTTGCCGTGCCTTGTGAGTTTGACTGTAATTGAAGCAAAATGAAAATCTTTTATTCATGAGGCTATAAAATTGCCCAATTTTCAGGCCATTAGCAAAATTTACGCCTTTTTCTGCAGTGCGCCGAGAGTGCCCATTAAATACAGTCGCATGCATAAGTATGCGTGCTATGTGTCTCATGCGAGGGTGTATTTTTTTTTGCAATTGTTTATGCCCATGGCCCATGATGCATGTAGCGTATGTACGTGTATTTACTTTCTTTAAATACATTTTCTTGCCTTAGCGGGCCACTTTACACTTTTCAAGTTGAAGAAGCTGCTCTCCACCATAAATCTTTGCTCAGCTGCTGTTCCACACAGCGTATGCTTAATTTCTGAGTCGAAAGCAGCTCCTTGACAGCTTTCTCAGAAAGCGTATCTTGCTCAGCATCGTCAGCGTCATCCTTATGCGCTCTGACGCATTTCATAATCCTATTAGAGCTCTCTGCCTCTTGACTCTGAGCTTTTGTTGTTGTCCTTGTTGTTGTTTTTGTTGTTGTAGTACAGTAAGTACAGTAACTTGCTGTATCGAAAGCAGCTTAAGACATGTCAACGTTGTAATTAAAAGCCGTTCAAAACATCAGCATGCCAGCCTCCTCGTCTCTCTGTCTGTCAGTGGATGAGGCTTGTCGCCGAGTCCCTAAAAAATGTTGTCAAGTCACGCGTTGGCTGTCAGCTTTTGGCAGGCCGCAGCCCCATGTCTCGACTTGGTGCCAGCAATTATTATGTTAATTTTTTTGGTCAACCAGCAAAGTATCTGCAGTATTACAAGTGTACTTATGTACCGTATGTCTGCCGGGAGTGACCAAATTTGGCTTAAGAGTTCACTTTCATTTAAAGTACTCAATTATTTTTGATTAAATAAATTTAATTGACTTACAGTCACTGATCATGTAATCCAACTGTAATTTTTTGCAGTTATTAAGACCTAACTAATTGTGTAATGCAATCCGCACACACATATACTTGTAAATATATTTGCATGCATACTACATACTTACTTGTATGTATATAAGGCGTCTGCATGACTGACAGATTTTGAAACCAATAGTCAAATGTTGCTCTCTGGCTTACAATATGGCGACTACAATGTCAGATCAGGAATGGAAGTGCTATACTCGTATTAAGAGACGAGTTCAATCTCCCATATACGGTCTGTTCAAAAGAAAAGGTGAAGGGTTTGCTTACTGAATTCTTCGATTACAATGGCGTGGTGCATCATGAGTTCTTGCCAACAGGACGTACGTTTAATAAGGAATTCTGCAAGGAAGGTATGTAACGTTTGCGTGAAGGAATACGGCTCAAACGTTCGGAATTTTGGAAAAAGAAGTCATGGATTCTGCATCATGATAATGCACCAGCTCACGCCCAAAAACAACACCGTAATCATGACGTATTCACCAGATTTGGCTCTCTGCGACTTTTTGCTATTCCCAAAACTGAAGAGACCTATGAAAGGAAAGCGTTTTGCTACAATTGATGAGATAAAGTCAGAATCGAATAACGAGCAGATGGCTATACCGAAAAACGCATTTCAGAAGTGCATTACATCTGAGGGAGATTACTTTAAAGGGGACAAAATGGATATCGATGAACAAATAGATACTTTTCCAAAAAAATTCCAAATTCACATTTTCTTTTCAACAGGCTATGTACGGACTTATTATTGGAGTTTGGAATTTTGAGCTGAAGATCACGAGCAGTGGGTATACAAATTGTTTAAAATGCCTTCGGAGTGAATGCTCCATTGGACCATTAAGTCTTTGTAAAAACACTGAACTGCCAAAGAACATTTAACCCCAACGAAAGAAACCATTCATTCATTCAGATTGCAACTGTTTGAGGGCATCATTCAATCAAATTACTGCGAATGCCTCCAAGCGGCTCTTCGATGCGTTCATGCAGCCATCCCATATATACTATACTTGTATATCTCAGGTTCATATGCATATGGTATTAAAAAAATAAAAACAAAAATAAGGAAATATGCAACGCCGCAAATTGGCGCGCGTTTGTAATTAAAAATATGCAACGAAACGATGGTAATGGCGATGATGCTCCAACAGCATGAGCGTGATGATGATGCCGGTTCGTGGTTTTTTGTGGCCAGGCCTGAACTTGGCATTGCACTAACGAGTTTGTATGTGTGTGTGCGTAAAGGATGCGTTCGTATATGTACGTGGCTGCATCCTGTGCTTGCGTAATAACTAATAGATTTTCAATTTTCCAGTAATTGAGTAACCACGGAAACAATGTTGAAGTTTTAGTTGCTACCATTGCCAAGTTGCTTGAACCACACGCACAAACATACACACACACAGGTTCATACATGCACGACCATTGGCAGCTGGGGCTGTGAGAAAAACAGACCGACGTTTGTGCTAAGCGGCTTGCAGCTGGCACTCTGCCTAGAATAGTGGTTAGAGGGCCTCAAATTGTATTAAAATCGTTTGGAGCATCAATACCTCATTTCTGCCTGAACTGGAAATGGAATTTCTTGGTAGCCCTATGATGCCTAGTACACTGGTATTTAAATGGAGGGCCATTTAAAAATGATTGATTTAAGTTACAAACATAATTGTTATAAAATGGCTCATGAGCAGTTGCGGCAATTATTGAAAAATGGTTGGATGTTTCCATCGACGTCTTCTATGTCGACTGTTGTGGAGCAGGTTCATTGCAAACACATATTTATACCCTGTACCCGTAGGGTAAAAAGGGTATATTAGGTTTGTGCAAAGTATGTAACATGCAGAAGGAAGCATCTCCGACCCCATAAAGTATATATATTCTGAATCAGCATGACGAGAGAAATCGATCTAGACATGTCCGTCCGTCCGTCTGTCCGTCTGGATGAACGCAAGGATCTCAGAAACTATAAAAGCTAGAATAACCAAAGTTGGCGCCCAGATTCCCCTAGGTCCGAGAAAGGACGAGTTTATTTTTATTTCCCCCGCTACAGAATTTCATCAATAGCGTCCACATTTCAAATGCTACCTAAACCAAACTTTGCACACATAATTTATTATTTTTTTATTATCTACTGTTGTTTAAAATTGTATCCAATTCGGTCAATTCTAAGAAAAGTTATTAGCGAAACAAATTCTCGCCAGTACAACCCCCCCAAACTGCAGCAACAAGTTCGCTCTTCTTCTTCCTCTTTTTGGTGCTGCTATGGGCGCATATAACTCAGTGACGGAAGTTTACCTGGGTACAGCGTATTACACTGTCGGGCTTGCACGACTGTAGCGTTCTCTCTTGTTTGTTATTAATAATAAAAACAGCTCGTAGTATGTTTTGTCTTCAAGGCTTCTTTGGTTGGATTAAGTAACTATGTCAGAAATCTTTTACCTTGGATATGTGTTATTTTTTGAACTATTTTTAAAGCAAGTTCTTTAGTAAATATGTATTTGTATATGCAATTTGTAAGCCATTTAATAGTGCTCAGTTTTACAATTGTCTTTACATAAATTGAAATGGAAACAAATAAATCTTAATTGCGCACAAAATATTTGTCCACACTTTCGAATGCCAATCACTTATCACCTTAAACAATAGGATTCATAGCTGAACTGCAAGATAAAAGTAGAGTTCATTTAGTTTATAAATTCAATTTTTTATTTTTCAAAATATAAAAGAAATCACAGCCCGCATGTATACCAACTAAACGGCACACTAGGCAGCACTAAGTGGACAAATTAAAGTTTAAATTATAGCTGAAGTTCGACCAACATAAACAAGAATGGAAAAATCAAACAACAATGGCAGTGCGAACCCATATTTGGCAGTTGGATGTTGGTAGTTGAAAGTTGGCAGAATGGCTGGTGTGGCTATATCCAACAAGCAAACAAACGGCGACCCAAAAACTGTTTGTTCACACTCACACATGCCACAGAACTGGGAGCGGAAGTATATAGGGGCATTTAAATATGCAAAGGAAGTATGCACTTAATTTGTGCCATCCTTTCAGCTGCGTGCCTCCTCTTTCTGCCATCACCCGCGCCATTGTTGTTGCTGCTAGTACTTGTCGTCGGCGCTTTTTTGTTGTTGTTTGTGTGGCCGAAAAATGCGAATCGCCGATCTGACCATATAGCGAAATGTTTCAACAAAACCGTAACTAAAACACACAACCAGCCCCAGCCTCAGCCTCAGCCCCCGCAACTAATGTGGGCTAAAAACTTTTGCGTGTCCACTAGCCACGAAGCAACAACACCAGCTGACTCCCTCTTGACTGTTGAGTTCTGTGTAGAATGCTGGCAGGCTGCTAGCCAAACAGGCTGGCTGACTGTTGGCGTTTTGCCATGGGTTATCAACGGACAACAGCTAGTTTGCACGTCTCTACCCCTCATACAACACTTAAGCTCATTTGAATAGGGAAGGAATAATGTTGAAGGTAATTTGCGGTTAGTGAATAATTTCCAAACTTACCAATGAAGGATTAAAGTCTTACTCATGCCTATTATGACAATATCAACCTGAAAAATTATATGTGTGTTTCCTCTTTGAATATACTTTCCAATATATATATGGAATAAGAAATAAAATATTCAAAAATTGCATTCCATCATTGTATAGTTGGCTTGGTTGTTTGTGTTATTATAAGCGGTATATCAGAGGAGGAATATATAAATGCTATAAAATAATAACGACTCAAAGGCAGTGTATAGGTTAAAACTTGTTTCTCCCACAATTCTTGAACTAAAGACAATGTAAATACCACGTGGTACCCTACAAAACTCTTAAGTACCGATTCTAGTGATGATACCTTTTTAGAGCAATTTTTTGACCTATCGGTCCTCTGGCAACTATATGAAGGAATGAGGCATTGGTTTCAAACAGATTTCCTTTTGAAAATAAAATCCCTGTTCCCTGGGTCAAAATTTGTCGGGAACGGGGGCTCTGTAACGCTTTCTCATATGTATTACATATTTATTTACCCTTCGAGTGTAGGGTACAAAAAATAGAACAAATTCCAAGTACGATATAGGACTTGCTTCAATGCAGTCCTATAAAAAATGGTTTCACTTGTAAATTTATGTTTTTGTCTCAACTCTTAAAGTCAGTTACTATTAATTATATGGTTAGTGCTAGAAGTGTGAAATGAATTTGATTTGGTATTTTATTTAATTAGGGTTTTCTCTATACGAATGCATGGCATAGTCTTTCTCTGTTCCATGCTAACTGACAGTTTTAATTGCCTTGAATGTTTGCAAATTTCTTATGGGAAATTGCAGCGTGCGGTTGGGTAGAGCTCTTAGGAGCCAGAGAATCGGCAAAGAGACGCCAAACTGCAGGCGAGCTTAAAATGCTGTCTAAAGAAGTACGAACGAATTTTTGTTGTGCAATTGCAAAAGTTTTGCGATACATGCCTCGGATAAGAGGTCTGTGAGAAATTGTTGAGCAAATAGCGAAGTTAAAAATTAAAGCAAAAAGATCTATATGAAAATGGTTTAATGAATTATTGACTTGCAAACTACATCGCATATGTTGCTCCCCACATTATTTCCTCTCCCACCTTCCCTCTTTCAGTCTCTATTGGTTTCCCTTGCATTTTTATAACGGCGTCAGTTTGGCGGTCTCCTGTGGCTTCTCGTTTGCGTGTGCCTGCATTGTGCGGTGCATACGTGCGGCAAGCAAAGGACGGCGAATGTCGCAGCCACAGCCTCGCCATCGGCTGCTGTGATGCGATGCTCATCAGAATGCCGTTGCTGCATCATCAACTTGTAAGCTGTTGGCTTTGCTATATTGATTTCACATTGCAGCGGACAAAAGAATGAACAACAACCATGAGCAGCAGGCGTTGGCCGAACATGATGTGAACAAGAGGCAACAAACACAGGCACATGTCCTTGCAGCTCCAGGAGTAAATGTGTATATGAGTCAGTATGAGTCAACTCGTACATATAGTATATGTGTTTGCGAGGGATGTCTGATAATGAATTTTTTGTAAACTTACATTTTGAATACTTGTTTGGATAATAGGAAAATTTGTATTTCGATAAATACCATTATTATATATGATTACAATCTTGATCATCCTTTAAGTGATCTCAAAGAATATTGGCAAACTTAGTTCAGACATTGTATATACTATTTAAAAGTAGATCTTGGACTTATTAATCAGTCTTTATTTGCCAATATTTACTCCAAAGTATTATAACTTTGTCGTGCTTATTACTGTAGTCAATTTGCGAGGCATGGTGTCAAGGTTGGACAGCCCTCGAATACGTGTCGGTCGCAGCGCTTACCGCCGGCTTCAAGTTCGCTAAATTACTTGAATGTGTTCAAGCATATTTTGTTACACAAAAGGCGCGCGAATGAAAAAAGTAAGAAATACTTGTATAATAAAAAAGAGGAGGAAAACTTTCGACTGCAAATTGCTGCACACACACTCTTTAATTAAGTTTAATCAAACTTTGGGGCATTACTCATACGCTACGTTCGCCACAGTCGAAGTCGCAGCCGAAAATTAAGCGTGTTACGGTTAAATGTTGAAAAATACAAAGCAACAACCACAACAGCAATAAGTAAGAGTTGAGAGCAGCAACAAGAAGACAAATGTTTGATCATTATTACGGTGCCATAAATAATCGAGACAGACAGACGGACGAAAGTTGGACGCCTGCACACACACTCACACTCACACACACAGAGGCAGAAGAAATTCCAGCGCAGAAACACAAGGACGACAAGGACGAGGACGCACCTTTTGCAGCTGAAAAGCGCAAATGATAGCACACCAGGCAGCGCAGACAGACAATGTGCAGAGCAGCCAACGCAATCGCCATCGCCATCGTCATTGCCACCGTCACCACCACCGCCACCGCCACCGGCACCGGCACCACCACCATCATCGTGCAATGAACGGCAGGCGAGAATGTTGAGCCACAGCTACCCAGCTTGATGCGCTGCCGGCGAGTGGGCCCTTTGAATAACTGCGATTAAAGCGAGGCAAAAAACAATTATTGAGCATTTAATTGCTCGACAAAATGTAATTAAGCAAAGGTAGCACGTTTTCCCAGTTTACCAGCCACCAACAACAATAGCAATAGCCACCACCAGTAACTGATGGGCCTTCAAAGATAAACCGCACTACTATATATGTGTTTGTTGTAATCGCCGTAGTTGAAGTTTTTGCTCTGGGCCTCTTGCACAACCCTGCGTATGCGCAATTCAGAGCACTTGCTCTAGCAAATGTCATCCATTAGGTGCAGCTGAACATGTAAAGGCAAGCTATGGCTTGTATAGTACACTTTCATAAAAATTACAAAGGCTATACTAAGAAAAAAGATTCGACTAAGCTAAAAAATATATTCTGAGCAGTTCGTCTCATGATAATTCAGATAGATAGAATGTAGTAGTTTGTAGTATGGAGCAGTCTGTTCTTAACTAATTTTCTGCTTGTCCTACCAAATAAAGTGAAAACCAAACTGATGCTTAAAGGTACAATCTGGCATCTATATCGTGCCATTCGTATTTGTGCCTTATTATGTCCAAAAAAAACTGAATGTTGTAAATATTACATATTTTTAGGCGAGATACTTTCTGTCGTTTATTAAAATCTGTAAATACTCAGTCTCCTAATATTAAGCTTACGCTCGAAGTAAGGGAAGAAAAACAACAATGCATTTTTAATATTTTGGCTCAGTTTTATTTATTTATTTATTTTTTTTTTTTGAAAAAATCTATGTATATAGATGCGAAATAATACCATTTTGTTTATAGTACGACTTTTTTAAAATATTAATATTATTTATTTTTATCTATTTGTTGGAACAATATTCTGATAACCTGACATTCACATTCACTGTTCATACCATTTATTTGAAATATTAATTTTATATATTGTATCTATTCGTTGGAACATGTGTTGAATGCGGAGTGACTGATTGGGCTAGTAGGCTCAGATGAGCATTTGGTTTGTACTATTTGTACTATTGGAATGTTAAGCTTATTGTAGAAGGTAACTGCAGTAAAACTTCGGCGGATTTTAGATTGGTCTTGTTGAGACCACCATGCTGGATTCGACTTGCTTTCTAGTGGCGTTAGGCAATATGACTTTATATTCCACTTTTAGAGATGGGTGTACTGCACTGGCCAATACTGTACATTTGAAGATTAGTATGGGGTATTTTTTTAATGCCACGTGAGTCTTCTGTCAAGTTGTACACCAAGCTATTCAACGTCATTAGACTTAAGAATCATGACAGGACAATCACGCCAATTAATATCATATTTATGTTTTTATTCAGGCCAGCCCTGCAGTGTTGACCTCAAACCATGATATTGTAAGTCGAGGAATGATTGAGAAGGCTTTCTTTTCCTATTTAATACTGTTGTGCTATGTAATTGGTTCATATTAGATGGCTTTAAATTTTTTTATCAGTGTATATCAGTGTCCAATATTATCTCCATTAAATTCAGCCCAAGCCCATTGCCTCTAAAAATTTGTGCTGATGTGCCAAAAATCAACGTCAAGTGGCCAAATGTGCTTATCACATTTACAGCAGCGCTGTGTGGAGCGCCACTTCGCACTTGCTTGACACGAAGCGAGTGCGCCGCTTGCCGCTTGCCGCATGCCGCACGTCACGCTAACCAGCTTAACATGCCCCAAAACTTTGCAAGCAAGTTTCAATTTATTATCGAAATAAAATGCAGATAAATGTTGCGCTGCCACAGCCCCAGCCAACGTTAACGTCAACGCCAACGGTCTGCCCACCCATAAGCCACAGATGATGGCTGCCAAGATGTCAGGACGCTACGATGCCAGAATGGTATTCAGCGTCTATTGAGGCTACTATTGCTATTACCTGGCGCCTAAGTTTTGATAAAAGACGCAAAGTTTCGCGTTCTGAATTTCTCAATTTAAGCTGCAGCTATGCTCAAAGTTTAGTTCAGTTCGGATCTTTTAAACAAAACTCGGGTGACGTAAGCAAGGTGTGAAGATGTCGACAAGTGGAATACATCCCGAGAGCTGAACTGGGAGGGAGCGGCAAGCATCGCTTGATTTCGTATGCAACTTTTGATTGACATGTTCACGAGCCCAATCGGGGTGTGCAAGTGTGGGCGACTGTGTGTGCGTGTGTATGTGCTCCAATGACCTGACAATCGCATTGTTTGTCTGTTGTTCCTATTTTTGGCCTTTGTTGTTGGGTTGTTGGTCTGGCCGGGTGTTAGGCATCAATGGCAACGAAATTGCGGAATTTTATTTGTTACGCGCGCGCGATTTTCAGTGCAATTTTCCTTGCCTCCTGTGAATGAGTATGCGTCGTGCACGTGTGGGATTGTGTGTATATTGGATTGCATTTTTTTCAGTGCGCTTTTGTATTTGGTTGCACTCGGTTTATTTCTAAATTTTTTTGTTTTTATTTTTTGGTATCTCGCTTCGGCCAGACTACCCAAAGGCGCCAACATATTGGGCTGACCAACTGAACGCCAGGCTGCGGGCGGCAATAATGTTAGTGGCTTCCCTATGTTTGCTCAAATGGCCAAATAGTAGTGCCGAGCATCGTAGGCATTCCGAAATCCACCCATCATCAGAGAGCGAAGGGGAAAACCCTATTGAATGACCGCGCTCTGTTTGGTTGTTGTTATTGCTTCCGTTGTGCTTTCGTTTCAGAGCAACAACAAATAAAAGTGCTTTATGTAAGTGTGCTCGTTGCATTTGCTATATGTTGTGGATCTTTGCACTGTTCGTGAAGAGACAAATATTCAAAGTGGTATAACTATGTGGAACTCATTAAAAAATGACCGAAAATTTCATTTGAAAAGTTCGATAAGTCAATAGACATATATGAACTAAATTTATATTATAAAATATAAATATATGTTTAAATTTTTTTTGGTGAGTTAATGTAAATAACATAATGCTAATTGGCAGCGTCCACAGCGTTCTCGTGCTCTCGCTAACATAATGCAATTTGGCAGAACTCTCTTGGCAGAACTCTCATTGTAGCGGCTGATCTGTAAATGCAGTTGCAATGTTATCCGAACACTGTTAGTTTTTAAACAGCTGACAGAAATGCTTGGTAGTAGCTCAATATTTTCATTTTATTAAATTCAGATCTTAAGAATCGGGAAAAGCATTGATTGGACTGATATACTTTCTGCGTAATTTCACTGTTCAATTTAATTGGAATTTATAATTTCTCTGTGTGTATGACCCTTTTCAATTTTTTTTTTGGATCTCTGACCAACAGTGTATACATACTATATATGCATACATATGTACATACATATATACATACATATACTCATATGTATATATTATTGTATTTTTAGAAGCTACCTTTTTCATCTGCTTTTTGTTTGTGAATTATTTTTGTTTTTGGCTCCGCGTTGTTGATGTGTAGAAAGCCATTTTCGGCGCCCCAATGCCAAAGATAGACAGCTGTCTATCTGTCTATCTGTGTATGTGTTTTTGTGGGTGTGTGTGTATATGTGCGCATACGAATGAGCAATGAGTTGTAAAAACTTTTTCGATTAAAGTTCATAATTACAGTTGCAATGTTGCAACGGGTAAGCGAGATAGATAGTTAGCTAACTGCTCAGTAACTGCTCGCTCATGCCGACTATGCCAAGTTGTTTTAATTGAAAATCTTTAGCTTTGAGGCGCGACTTTGACAGAGACATAGCACACTCACACTCACACATACACACACTCACTACCACATTTTGACCTAAATTGGGCGCAACGCCCAGCTCTAAATTAAGTGATTTACATTTGGGCAAAATGCAGACGACAGCGATGGGGACGAAGTGATGAGGATATGAGTTGCAGCTAACAGTCGCAGCTCGTAGTCTGCAGTCGTTGTCTGTAGTTTCTCAGACGTGGCGCCATGGCAGCTAAATGCCACAAACACTCGCACTCACGCTCTCATATGCACGCTTTCATGGCTCTTGCATTGATGGTTATCGTTTGTCTCGCATTCTGCACTTACCCCATAACAGTCGCTTTCTCTTTCTCTGGACCATGAGCGGGTTAGGGTGGGAAGAGGTCGGGGATGGTATTCTTGCATTCATCTATCTATCCACATTGCTACAACGCATTTATTTCAATTCGTTTGACTGTTTAGCTATTTGTTTGTCTTTGTTTTGTTGCAAAACTTGTTCCACCCTCTCTAAATGGCTGGTTCTCTGCGTGTCTCTGTTTGTCTAACTTGCTTGAATGACTTAAATGTTTTAAATGTCTTTGAGTGTATGTGTGTTTGTGTCGCGCATTGCATGAAACTGACTGACTGACTGACTGGCTGATTGGTTAGCTGGTTGGGTTGGCTGGCCTGACCGCCTCACTGCGTTGTCAATCATGTGCATCACTTGGTTTTACAGCTCCAATGATGTCACTTGCTTGCTGCCGTCACAACAAAAATAACAAAAACAAATAATGTATAGTATATATGTGTACATATATAAAAAAAAAAGATGGCAAAATGTGCACAAATTTATCAGTTCATGTTCATCTGTGTGGTTTATGACTTTATTGTGTCGGTTATTTGCTTACAGTCAGCGTTTTTTCTTTGTTCTTTCTATTTTGTGTTGTTGCAACTGTTCTGTGTTTTAGATGTTAAAGCATTTTAATTGTTTAAACATAAAATTTTAAAATTATATACATATATACATGGCAAAAAAGAACTAAAATAATTTAGCGGCTACTTTGTTTGTTTGTTTTTTATTGTTTTATGTTTGTTTACCTTGTCAACATTTCCCTCAAATTAAGCAACAACAAATACCAGTACAACAGCAACAACAACAACAACTGTGTGGCCTTGCGGCACTTTAAGTCATGCACGAAGTGTTTTCTGCTCGATGTAGTCACATCCCCCCTCTTTCTTCGCTCCTTTGGCAAGCGTGAGATTTGCGCTTGCAGCTATTTAATTTTATGGCAATTTTTTCATATTTTTTTTTGCATGCTATATTCACACTAGTACATAAATATATTTTTATATTCTTCTTCTTTGGCTACAAAAAGTCAATTAGACTTGCGCATTGCTTTTGTTTTTGCTTTGCCTTCATTGCCTGGACAATAAGCCTCGAGCGCTTTATTAAAAATGTTCAACACTGCATCATTAAGTTTTCATTTGCCTTGCCGCTTCAATAGCCAGTCTAACAAAACAAAAAAAAAAAAAAAATTTTGTGTACCATTTCAAAGGGAAGTTACTTTCAGAGCTCGTGTTTCCTTCTTTTGTATTATTATCGGCGATGGGTATTGCCTTTTTCATGTCAAGTTGGTTACGTTATTACAATTTATTTTTATTAATATATTAGTTTTGTGCGAGTGCACATGGAACACACTGAAGGAGGCTTGGTAGACCCCACAAAGTATATATATTCTTGATCAACATGACAAGCCGAGCCTATATAGCCATGTCCGTCTGTCTGTCTGTATGAACGCAAGGATCTCAGAAAGTATACGAGCTAGAATAACCAAACTTGGTATACAGATTCTCCTGAGCCCGAGAAAGTTTGTTCATTTTTTCCGATGCACCCCCCCACTCCCCCCCTATTAACGATTTTCTATAAATCCCGTTGTTCTTAGAATTTTGAACTATTCTTCTTTTTTTGTGGGGTGGTACAGGGTATTTAAGAGTTGAGCCTGCTCGACTTTAGCATTCCTTTCTTGTTTTTGTATTCGTTTAAGTAGAATTAGGAACTCAACATTTAATTGCATCAAAAAATTATGTAACTAAATAATATTCTTGTGCAATTCGGAACTTATTAATTCCATGAATACATTTATGCCAAATAACTTTCTGTTTCGGAAAATTTGTTTACTTAATAAATAAAATTATAACTTTAATTTAGTTTGCAAGCTACATTAATAGCTACTTACATGACTCTAACATTTATTAATAAATTAAATTATAAGCCTTGCTCAACATTTTTCATTATCTGGTTATAAAAGGGAATTTTGGCTTCGTTGAGAGTTAAAAGTTATATATAAATTTTGGCTTACTTTTGACTTTGGCATTTACATTTTTATGCGCACAAACAAAAAGACTCGTTGGCACTCAAACACTAGCAAACCCACACACAAAATTCCACATTTTTTATCAGCATCTTGTCAACATATTAAGATAATCCGCTTTTAATCCTTTTGTCGACCCAAGGTCATGATACTGATGATGGTGGCATCAGTGGCTTAAGCCTCTGGGCCCTAAGGCACACCAACAATAAAAACCAAACGAATGACAAAGTCTCGGGGCTCACCTGTTCGGTCGAGCTGCTAAACAGCTCGCTCACCCATCGTTTATCCCTTTTGCTGTTGCCCCCTGTCTGTTGGCAGCATTTTGGCTTTGTATGTTGTGGGCTATAAAAACCTTTTTATAATTATGATGACAATAAACAAGGGAAAGCGTGCGACTATGGGCCGTTGTCTTCGCAGCAGTAAGCGAAGCTTTTCCATGTTCGGCATTGCTGTGCGCGACATTTATGCGCCACTCGCTAAAATGGTGTTGAAGAAGAGATTGGTGGGCAGTGAGATCCTTTTATTATCTACTGTGCCTGCCATTGTTACACCTTTCATAATGAATTTTCACCTGAAACATGCCACAACAATGCCTTGGATATTTCAATTTAGCTACTCAAACAGTTGCCACTTTCACGTTTTGGCGGCCGCCTGTTGCCGTCTGCTTGCCTTGCCCCTGGCCCTGCCCCTCCCCCAACCTTTGGCACTTGACGAAATTGTTTGTGCCTTGGTTTGCTTTGCCAGCTTGTTTGCTTGCTTGTCTGCGTAACTGGAATGTCAGCCGTAAATATTTATGCGGCACAAAACACAAAAAGGAAAAAAAATGACAACAGTTGAAGTGAAGAAAAGGTGACGATGTCAGCTTTTTAACAGCTGAGGAATTTGTAGCCTGTCTTTGTCTGTCGGAGCCTTGGCTGTGGATGTGGCTGTAGCTGTAGCTCTGGCTGTAGCTGTGGCGAGCAATCTCAACTAATCTGCGGTGGCTATAAAATGCGTGGGTATATAAAATATTTGAGCAATGACTGACATGCCAGGCAGGCAGTTCATCAATCAAACAACATGGTATACAAATGCTTATCGCATTGAAGTGTGGCCTATAAATAAGCAAGATAGCAAAAATTTCTTCTTTTTCTTCTACTTATACTTTTGCGTCTCCTATTTGGCCATGGCCTTTTAATTGTTGGCAAGCAATCATTTTTCAAGCAAACTTTAAACCCGCACTCAGACATAATCGCAGACATTCATGCTCAAGTCTTTGCAAGTCTTTATAAGATATGAATTGGCGTCTAGGGGTCTGTGCAGCCACTTATACTTATACATACACACATACACATGGATCCACACAGACACATACACACACACAGACAGCTGCGCTTTAAAGAGCTCATCAATCTTGTTTAATGGTTGTCCGCACGATTGAATTATTACATGTGTCAGCTGCGCGTGAGTTATTGATATTACGTAACAAATCAAGAAAACGACCAAATAAAAATCAAGCATCAAATGAAATGCACACACACACACAAAACACACGAACACTCAGTAAACTTTTCGCGTGCAAATTTGTGACTTAACAGTGAACATTACTAGAGATGAATTCTTCATTGGAGTTTATTATTTTAATTAAATTTTCGACTTAGAATAGGTTTCTTAAGAGAAGTTACTTAATTTTTTCGTAAAATAAAATAAAAATTGTTTTAAATTTCACACTAACCTAGGCAATTATAGCTTTTGTAGTATCGATATGCTGCATCAAAATTATGTCGCAATAATGGATTACATTTTTTATACCCTGTACCCGTAGGGTAAAAAGGGTATATTAGGTTTG
The DNA here is from genome assembly GCF_003285725.1 of Scaptodrosophila lebanonensis. NCBI lineage: Eukaryota > Metazoa > Arthropoda > Insecta > Diptera > Drosophilidae > Scaptodrosophila > Scaptodrosophila lebanonensis. The sequence continues at coordinate 17,466,553 of NW_022060538.1, forward strand.
TGCAAAGTATGTAACATACAGAAGGAAGCATCTCCGACCCCATAAAGTATATATATTCTTGATCAGCATGACGAGAGAAATCGATCTAGACATGTCCGTCCGTCTGTCCGTCTGTCCGTCCGTCTGTCCGTCTGGATGAACGCGAGGATCTCAGAAACTATAAAAGCTAGAATAACCAAAGTTGGCATCCAGATTATCCTAGGTCCGAGTAAGGACGAGTTTATTTTTTTTTTTTTAATTTTCCCCCCCTTCCCCCGCTACAGAATTTCGTCAATAGCGTCCACATTTCAAATGCTACCTAAACCAAACTTGCACACATAATTTATATATAATTGTCTACTGTTGTTCAAAAATTTATTCAATTCGGTCAGTTCTAAGAAAAGTTATTAGCAAAACAAATTCTCGCCGGTACAACCCCCCCAAACTGCAGCAACAAGTTCGCTCTTCTTCTTCCTCTTTTTGCTGCTGCTATGGGCGCATATAACTCAGTGACGGAAGTTTACCTGGGTACAGGGTATTACATTGTCGGGCTTGCTCGACTGTAGCGTTCTCTCTTGTTTTAATATTAATATTTTCTGTGATACAGGTTATACTTATTTGAGAAGAGAAAAATAAGGCTTTTTGTTTTGGCGAGTCTAAAGAGTTTGAGGACCCCTATTCTACTATGCTATTATGTAATTGAAATGCATACAATTTAGAAAAAGTTTTTGGTAAATAAATATAAGATACTAGCGTATAGCATTTTATTCGAATTTACATTTTATTTATTATGCCAAAACATTAAATTTTTGATTAAATAATGCACGAGGCATTATAATTTATGCATATGATCAATGAAAAAACTTCAACAAATCCAAACGTGTGGTCGAAATAGTTCATAAAAAATTATAAAAAACAACTTATTAGCCATTTACATCAAAATCGTGCCTATGCGTGTTTGTGTACTCGTACATATGTATGTATGTGTGCATTGGGCCTGGTTATATGGCTATAACTTTCTTTCCGATCATTCTATCATAATGAAACTTGGTATTCGGATATATAATCACTAACCTAATGTGACTACCAAATCTTAGTTCAGTTGTTTCGCTAATAACTTTTCTTATAATTGAATAAAATTTTATACAACAGTAAATAATTATATATATTATGTGTGCAAAGTTTGGTTTAGGTAGCATTTAAAATGTGGACGCTATTGACATTTTGAAATTTTGTAGCGGGGGAAAATTCTAAAAAATAAGAAAAAACCCGTCCTTTCTCGGACATAGGAGAATCTGGATGCCAACTTTGGTTATTCTAGCTTTTATAGTTTCTGAGATCCCTGCGTTCATCCAGATGGACAGACGGACGGACGGTCGCACATGTCTAGTTCGATTTCTCTCGTCATGCTGATTCAGAATATATATACTTTATGGGGTCGGAGATGCTACCTTCTGCATGTTACATACTTTGCACAAACCTAATATACCCTTTTTACCCTACGGGTACAGGGTATAAAAAAACTAAAAGAAATAAATAGGTTGATAGTATAATAAAACTTATATTAGACAATTTAGATTCTCCTCATTAGACCGATTGACTCATTCCCAGGCTTTTACACGTTTCCTCTGACTAATCTCCACTGTATCGGCAGTCGGCACCAGGCAGCCCAGAGGTGTAGCACACTTTTATGCGCAATGTGGACAAAAAGACTCGTACGTGACGCGACAACAAACTGCAACTAGTTGCATGCAGAGTGACTGAAAGTTGCAAACTCTACGCCTGTGGCAAGAGCTGCCATTTAAAGCATGTGTCTAGGCCTACGTTTGCCGTTAAAAATATAGCCGAAATTGTTTTAGGTACCTACTACTACTACTACTACTACTACTACTACATGGCATACAAAATCGATGGCCAAAAAGGGCAAGAAAAAAATCAGCAGCAGCAAACATTAGAGATGAAAGAGGAAAGGGAACAGAGAGAGTGTGTGCTCAAAATTTTTCGTCTATGGCAAAATACCAACGTGATTTGCATATATTTATTTACTTGTCGCACGAACTGGAATAAAAACACGAATTGAACTCTCGACATAGACAGACAAAACAAAAAGGAGCGATGAAAAATAAAATGGAATAGAAAAAGTTGAGGAGCGGGACGCATACAGAAGCAGAAGATTGAACAAGAAGTGCAAGTCACGTCTGACGCATTGAATGCGCGGGCATTTTGAAAAGCTTAGAGGCGGCATCAAGAGAGCATCTTAAATTGTCGTTTTATGTTTTACTTTCAGCTGGCATATAAACACTTTTGTGTGACTGAGTCAGTGTCTGTGTGAGTGTCTGTGGGTGTGCTTGTGTGCTATTTGTTTGTGCTTGCGGTCGCTTTATTATGCAATTTTTTGCCTAATGCGCATACGCCATGTTGCTCTAGTTAAGTGCAATGACACAGACACATAAGCCATATTTAAATTGTGGCTAACACGTTATGTTTATTTACAACACAAATTGCACACACACACACACATATGCACATACACAAACTGAGCTGAATTTGCATAATGGGAATGCGTGTTGACCATAAGCAATCTGATAGTGACCGGAAATTGTGGTATTTAAGCAATTGAATTACATAAATGCCACAAAAGACGCTTTTGGTTCATAATTTAGCCATATTAAAGACAGATGCTGCAAGTTTTATAAACCATGCAACAGGCGGCAGGGCAACGCCTTTCACTTGTTTACAGTTACATTGACAGCACTGCAAAGCACTTGACAGTCAGACAGACAGACACACAAAGATGTTGACAACACCTGCCAAAGACAAGAGCTGAAGTATTCAGCTTGGGCAGACGAAGGATGCGAAATGGTAAAACAAATCGCTTTGTCTTTGTCTCTGTCTTCGGTTGTGTCTTTCAACTTGAAAGTTGCAACTTTTTGTATGTAACGGAAGGCAAGGGGAGGGAAATGAGGAAAGCAAAAACAATACAAGTACACGGACCTTAGAGTTAAGGTAGACGATGACGACGATGACGACAAGGATGACGATGACGACAATTGGACGACAAGGATTTGTGAAGCGTGTCACAAAAAATTTCATTTCACTCACCAGAAAGGCAGAAAAAGCGGTTAGACAAAGGATGGGCTGCCAAATGGGCGTGGGTTTCGTGTCAGCTCTTATTTTTGCTTTAAGCCGAAAATAACGATGAATGAAACGGCCTTTTTTTGTTGTTCATGTTGTTGTTGTCCTTGTTGCTGCTGTGTGTCTTTGCACATTTTATCGCTCATCCTCTCACAATGCTAAACGCTGCAAGGGCATCAAGGCCCAGGTGAAGCTGACGGCGTGTCTAAAAAAGCATGAAAACTCAGTTGATGCCAAAGCAAAAACATTTTGACACTAATTTTATTTTGTAGCTACATATATACCAGAAAAACTCGAGCACGCTTTTTGCATCAAAGGATTTTTGTGCTGAGCGCAGAAAAACAGGTTGAAAAGTGGAAATGTAGACAACACAAAATGGAAAACACATTTCCTACTCACTCTGCATTATGATCTTTGGGTTTGTTTTTAGGAAGCTGATTTTTCTCATTAATAATTATGCTACTTTATAATTGGAATTTTAATGTCTGTATTAGAAGACATGAGTAGCCTGGCTTAACCCATTGGCGGCCCAATGTGCATAACATGAACTTTATAGGCAACATTTTGGCTTTTATAATTTATTTGTATCAGAGAGAAGTGGGAGTTTCCTTTTGAGGATTTGTAAAATATTTCCTTGAAATTTCAAAGACAGTAAAAATGTTAGAGTCAAGCAATCCCGACCAGGAAATACCCTGAACCCAAGCAGCAAAGAAGAGAGAGCTTGAAAATGCAGTTCGTTTTGTGTGCAAGTATTACGTCAAAGTAGGTTCAGTCATTTCGGACGGGAAGATAGGACTTTATAGATCTGTGATGATGCTTCCTCTTGCCTTTTATATACATTGCATAATCCTAAAATACTTTTTGGGATCGGGGTATAAAAATATTGTAAAAGTCACAATTTCGGGGTCGTCTCTTGAGAAATTGTGTCTCATCATATGTAGACTTGATATTGATGTGAAATGTTTTTTTAATTTTCGTTGTGGAAAGTGTAAATAGCTGACTTGCCAGATTTTCATTTGAGAGAAAAGGGATTTTTATAGCCAAAGGCTAAAAGGCTATATTAGTTTTGTGCGAATGTATGTAACACACAGAAGGAGGCGTGGCAGACCCCACAAAGTATATATATTACTAGAAGGTCTTGCCCGTCTTTGCTGGGCTAAATAAAATGTGCTTATAATTATAAGTTTATTTACTATATGATATTCTTCTTTCGACGCTCTCTAAAGTTTTTTTAAAGAGTTCATTTTCCACATAGTAAATATAGTACAATAAGTACTATGTATGGTTATACGTACATACATATGTACATATCTTCGTTACGCACCGGGCGGACTGTCAGTCCTGACTGAACTGTGTGCTTCCTCAGCACGTTGTACGCACGGTCGAGTTATCCCCGAAAAGTCCAACGCGGGACATTTAATTTTGATTTAAAAATCGGGACGTCCCACCAAAATTGGCCCGTTCGGCAACGCTGATATGTACATACATTTACATTTTTCATTCAGGCGTTATCCGCCTATATACATACATACATATATAAGTATGTATTAAATTTTTTAATTCAACACTAATTTGTGTCTTCAATTCCAAATATGATTGTTGTGAATGTAAAAGATGTGTTTCTGCTTTTGTAAATCGCATGAATACACTCACAAAATAGGCTTAACGGCAAATGACTCTTAGATTTGTTCAGAATACATTTGTAGCGTTTTTAGCTAACACTAAAACGGTAAGTCGCTGTAAATATGCGATCAGCTGAGATGCTAGAGATGGGCTTGTGTCGGATGCTTCTAACAAAGAAAAAATTACTTTTAAAATGTTAAATAATTTTTTATATAATTAACATTTCTTGCTCTGTCAGTGCAAGACGAATGAACATACATATATACATATAGTAGATGTGTACATGTACATAGATGTTTTTTTTTATGTGTACATAGATGTGTACATATGTATGTGTGTACATTCACACATTAGTGTCTCACATTTGGCTTTGGCTATTTCAATCGTTTGCACGCAACTACACGAACAGCTGCTTGTATGTGTGTGTGTGTGTGTGTGTGTGTGTGTGTGTGTGTGTGTGTATGTATGCTTAGTTGTCCCCAACTGTTTGATATTTTGTATTGTTTGTTCTGCCTGCTTTTGTAAAATGCATATTTTGAAAATCCTTTTGAACGCATAGTTGTAGATTTAGTTACGTAGATTATAGTCCCCAAATTTTAAATCGATCGGAAAAAATTTATAACACAATCTATTCATTTGAAAAGGTGAATAAATATTAAAACCCAAATAATTCAAGCTCCACCACAAATTTCGAACATCCGAGTATGCAGTTTTGTTTGTATTCTTTTTAATTTTACTAAATAAATTTTACTTTTTCTGTGGTAGTTTATGTTCATACAGTTTTTGAAAAATATGTAGCAACTTTCACAAATGATATGAAAAATGCTTTCAAAAATATACACACGGTCGCCAATACCGACAAGTTCTAAGCAGAAAAAGTTTGAAAGTGACGAGAGAGCAATTAATTATGGTATGCAAAGTATTTGAGACTAGGCAGTAGGGTGGAAATGTCTCCTGTGACCATTCCATAAGGGACTAAAAATTAACATACTTTTGGGCGTGTGCTTAAAACACTTTCACACCTCAAGGCATTTAACGCTTCGTTTGGACCCGAAACCCTTGAAAAAATTAACTGCCGTGAAAACATTTAACATTTTTCAGCAACAGCTACTGAAAAGTCTAGAAATGAAAATAACAAGTGAGACAAATGCCAACAGCTGTGCAACAACAAGAACAACAACGAAATGTGGAAAGCTAAAAATTGCAAGTGACATTAAAAGGTCCGTTGAGAGCAGCAACCAAGCCGTGCAGGAAGTGGCAATAAAACAAATTACGTACACACACACACACACATAACATACATACTAACAAGTATGGGAGAAAGATAACAAAAAAAAACAAGAACCAACAACCAGAGTTGGTTTGGGGGTAAGTGCTAGCACATAAGCAAGTCGAAAGGTCGAGGCTCACCAAACTTTCGCGAACTTGGTTAATTTTCAATTTAGCCGTAAATGCTTACGCGCAAGATCGGTACAAGCCAAAAAAGGGAAACTGTTGCCGTGACAGCCGAAATCGGAAAGTGTTGGCAATAAGAAGAAGAAGAAGAAAAGAAAAAAAAACAAAAGCATTTTGTGCAAATGTTGTAAATGAGTTTGCACAAAAAACTTGTTCGTTTAACTGCGACTGTTGCTGTGGCTGCTGCTGTTTCTGGTATTGTTGTTGTTGTTGCTTTGGGTATGTGTTTTCAATTTGCACGGAGTGATGATGGCCAAAAGCCCGCTACCAAATGCATGGCACGCACAATTTGCCAAAGAAAACATAAATACGAGCGAGAACAACAACAACAAACATATGCTAAATGTTTGGCAAGCTGATAGGTTGGGCTACCGAAAACCCCATACACATAAACACACACACATACACACACACACACATGCGCAGTCATATATCAACAATAAACAACAGGGAAATGTTACAACAAGTACAAGAGCTAGAGGAGAGCATCAGGCAGCTGAGAAAATGAAGTCATGTGCGCACCTGTTCAATGCAATTCATGTTCATTTGTATTGTTGGTGCCATTGTCTGGGGGTGCGTACTTTTGTTGTTGTTAATGCCGTTGCTTCCACAATTGTTGTTGTTGTCGTTGTTGTTGAAGCTTGTATCAAAGCTTCAAACACAAATGGACAGCACGCAGAGCATCAATGGTCAGCCACCGAGTCGTCGGCGTGTCTATCGCAACTCCATGTCTTTTGTCTACTTCACTTGTTCCCTCTCTCCCTCATTGTCTGTCCCATCGTCTCTGTGTATTTGTGTGTGTGTTTAAACATGATTGGAAATTCGATCACAGCTGCACACGTAGCGCACATAAATCAGCTCTGGTGGCTCTGGGCTCAAGCCGAGGCGCTCAAGCGTTGCGTGGCCCGGCCGAGATATACATATAAGCATATACATGCATACACTAGCACATATACATACATACATGCTCGCGTATCCCTGAACATTTGCAAACTACGGCTATACCCTGCAGTTATCAGTACGGGGTCAGTACAAATTTCTTTAATTGCCAAAGCTGCTGCCATTTAATAAAAATATTGAATCTTTATCTTAAAATGTTCAATTAAGTTGTTTTATTTCACTCCTGAAATTTACAAAATTAGATTTCCCTCTGAATGATTTGAGGGATGTTTCTGACACACAACCATTTAAAATTTAATCGGCTCCAACGGAATGTACTCTTGACACTTTTCATTAGACACTAAAATATTTGAGGTTCCAAACTGAGACGTTTGTGATAAGTATTTTCTGTGTATTAGCAGTATATTCAACTGGAGCTAACTAGTGTCCAGGGTACACTTATCAATTTGTAACACTACCGGGGTATCACACGCATGTAGGCACATATACTTGTACACAAATACATTTGCCACATTTATCCATACGAGTATAACATTGATATGCAGCTCTATAGCCGCACGTGTTGCTTGCTGTGTGTGTAAATTAACTGACCGCTTGTACGTGTGTGTGTATGTGTATATTTGGTGTGTGTGTGTGTGCGTGTGTAAGAAGGTGTGTCGGCTGCAACAATTGATTGTTGCATTTAAAGTCCGACAACCGCAACATTAATTTATGCAAAACTTGCTACAGCTCACCTGATTGTCAACTGCCTGAGGTTTCACTGTGCTGCATGGGTCATACTCGTAATCCTAAAACTTAAGTTCATTAAATAGTTTGGCAACAAAAATCGATAATTGAATTATCAATGCTAACAATGAAAGCAATGAGTCTTATGATGCGATGAATGCATGACTCCTAAATTGTTTAGATTTAAAGCATACTTGTACAAACATGTATGAGCATAGTCCCGGAGAGGCATAAATCAATTATCTCTATGCAGGATGTGCCCTTTGGTGTTCAAAAGCAAGCGATTTTGTAAAGACAGACAAAAAAATAAAAAATACTTAACAAAATAAAGAATTCAAACCTTTAAATAAATACCCAATTTTTTAAAACCAATTGTTTACCCTTTTTTTAAATTATTTTCCCTATTTTAATTTGCAAAGTGTAAAATATAAATAAAAATAAATTGTGCATGCACAGCATAAATAGTTTGCGTACACAGCCTGACACACATGAATTCTTGAACGCAAACATATACAAGTACATACATCCGTATATGGTACATATATGGAACACAGAAACAATTGCTTGGTGGCTGCGAAAAACGTGGCATGCTCTCAGACTGGCACTTTATTTTTATGCTCGCATAAAATTTGTAAAACGCGAATCTTGTTGTTTTTATTTTATATTATTGTTGTATTTTAAAATGACAATTTTAGTTGATCATTTTGATGAGCATAAGCGTAGAACAGTGAACATTCCACATACGAGTACACACACATACAGGCAAGTATGCACACACAGAAACGTCGGGCTACTGAACGAACGACCCTTAAACAATGAAATGCGCACATGTCAATGGCTGAGACAAAATGTCGCGCGCTGGTAATTGGCATATTTGCCATAACATGCGAGCAGCAATTCATTCATTTGGCAAGCACACACATACACACATCCACACATTCACACACCCATATAGCCATAGACAAACAAACAATCACAGTAAAAATAAACACACATACGCATATGAATGCGGGTATTGCCAATTGAATGAGTGGGTGGTGCTTGCTATAATGCCAATGCTACACATGCAAAAAATAAACATCATGTTTTAAAAAAACAATCATTGTTATGTTCAACTGTGTAGGTCATTCCATAAGCATTTAAATTAAAGAAAAACAAATAATGGAATAACAAACATCAAATAATATCAAACATATACAAATAAAAGTAATTAGGTTTTTGAATATATTTAGGAGTATATACAATTATTTTAGAATGTTTAAAGAATGTTAAGTAAAGGCAAAGTTACTAAAGAAATCAGAAAATAATATTGCAAGGCCACCATTAGTAAACTGTGAGCATTTGAAAAGGCAAACACAAGTATTTACTTGTACTTATTTTTAAGATTAGCTATACCCTTTGATTAGTTTGCCAAGGAATCCATTAATATGTATAAGCTGCAGTTTTCTGTTAATTTTTCTCAATTACTTACTTTTCTTATTCGTTTTATTAATTTTGCAATTAGCTTTCAGTTTAGATTTTTTATACCAACTACTTTCCTGTTCCTGTTGCTGTCTCTCACTTTTTTTTGTGCTTGCTGAAATTCATCTTGTCAAAAAGAATATGTCTAATTGAATTGTACTTGACATTTATTTCTTTCCGTGCATTAGTGGTGGTGGCAGCGACGCTCGCAGCGAACAAACAGCGACATATTTTCAAATCAGTGCAAAATGGTAACTTCCGCTCGTTAAGCAAGTGAAAAATTAACTCGCTAAGAGTGTGGGTGTAATTTGCTTATGCATGAGCGGGAGGAGGGGCAAGACTATGGTTCAGGGTTGCTTGCTGGCCTAGCTGACAATGATGCGGCTTATGTGGTGACGTTGGATGTGGAGACGGTGGAGACGGCGGCGTTTGTGACAACAACAATAATAACGCTGGCGCCATAGTGAGCGTCTAGCAGTAAATAAAAATAATTGCCTTCTGCTTCACTTCGTCTTTGCCGTCGTCGCCGATGTCCTTTTTGCTGCTGCATATGTGTATGTGTGTGCGTATGCGAGAGTGTGTGTGCGTAGTCATAAAATCGTCTACATTACGAAGCGGCTTAAAATTCACGCATGTGGCTACAAGTTGGCGACACAGTTTTGGGTGTCTTTTCCCATATTTTTTATATTTTGGTTGGGTCTATCGCATTGTAGTAAATGATTGCTTTTGTTTGCCTCTTTGTGCGAGTGTGTGAGTGTGTGCATGAGTTCGTGTGTGTGTGTATGCCCATCACACACAATGTCGATTTTCACTGTTAAATGAAACACGTGCCAAGGAAGCAATTTAAAATGCAATCTACGAACCACACATCCAGAAGCCCACACCTCTGGGCCTTTGGTCACATGTCCACAGTTAAAACGTCACGAGGCTGAGACTACTGGTTCTGCACGCCGAACTGATCTGGTTAGCCACAGTACTCTGAGCCTTGCAGCCTTTCAATTTTGTTTGCCACCCACCTTCACTTTTTGCAGTTGGCCATACAATTGGAATTGGTTCGTAGTCGTGCACACACACACACATTGTGAGTGTGCCTTTCTGTGTTGCTACAACGATTGCCGGAAGTTTTCAATTGCTGTTGACGTTGTTGTGTCTCCCAAACACTACCATATGAGCTTTGATTTCGCATTTTGGTTTTTTTTTTTTCAATTTATTTTTTATGTATAGCATACGAGCTACTTTTTATTTAACCTTTCATAAAAGGGAGCACCAGCTAAGGCTTAAATTAAACGATCAGTTGGATGTGCCATATAAAGTTTTTAACAGTTTTTTAGTTTATATACATAATTTTCCAAGCACCATTGTTTGCTGTAAAGAATGATCGTGAAGAATTGACGACCCAACGTAAACATTTACACAAATTTGTGCAGAGTTAAAGGGTATAACCAGTAATGTACCTCAATCTTTGGAGAAAATTTAATTTACATAAATTTAATTTACATAAAATGTACAAGAGTAGATAAGGTTTGCGGGAGCTGAAAATGTAACAGGCAGAAGGAGGCGTGGCAGACCTCACAAAGTATATATATTCTTGATCAGCATGACGAGACGAGTTGATCTAGCTGTCCGTCTGTCTGTCTGTCAGTCTGTCCGTATGAGCACCTGGATCTCAGATACTATAAGAGCTAGAGACAACAAATTTTGCACAAAGATGCCTTATGTGTGTACGCTGTGCAAGTTTCCACTTTTCCCGATTTTCCATTCGTATAATCGCCTATATCTCGGAGACGATAAGACCTAGGGACACCAAATTATAGTCCAAGATGCTTTATATGAATACGCAAAAAAGTGTATTTTGAAATTTCCCCCCTCCTCCCTCTCCCTTTCAAATCGTAGCTCCCGTAATTCTTGGAATTTCAAACTCAAACTTAGCCAATACCTCCATTTATTACCTCCAGTTATTATAAGTCAAAATGCCAAGTTTCATCATGATAGGCCGATTTAACAGGAAGTTATAGCCATATATGTACATAAGACCAAGTAGTGCCCGCAGCTGTTTTTGTTGTTACTGCTTTGCTCAGGTACACGAGACATACACAGACACACACAAACATACACATACATGCATAATTATTCTACACATATGTACAGAGTATTTCAAAGTCGGGATACCCGAGTTTAGCTTCTCTACTTGTTTTGTTTGGCATTTATTATTCTATCAAGCTAAAAACATTTGTATTTTATGACTATTTGTTATGACGCTGAATTAACTAACTTATTCTTTGAGAAATAATAACATACATATGAACGCCACGCATTTTTGAAAAAAAAACTGCCAGGTGTGTATCTTGCATTGCTTTTATGCTAAATAAGGCAAGGGTGACTTTGAGTATATCTTCGTAGAATCATTAGCTCCTCAAGATTTGTTCAAGCGTAAGCTACACTAAAAGAATTTGTTTTGAACTAATGTGTGTATTCCAAGGAAATTTAGAAGATGGCACCCCCAGTGGAATAGCGTCGATTTGACACGTTTGACTAATTTTTATTCAGTAACAATACTTTTTTTTTTACCAATATTGAAGTTTTTATGTTATTCAAATGATATATTTTTTGTCTTGCACTGAAGAAAAAAAGCACATTTTCTCATAATATAATGACAATGCCAACATACATACCAACAAATATATGTACCAATGCATTCTAGCTTGGCAGCATGTTTTTTACAAAATTTAGCTTATGTCTTGTCTTGAATCTATATACACATCTTGGGCGTTCATTTTCTTTTTTTTTTTTTGCTGTCCAACAAACAACAAATTTATGCAAGTTCTTGGCACGCTTTTCCAAGAATTCTCATTATTTTCTCAAGATTATGATTTCATAAAAATTATGTGCACAGCGCGTTCAACGCTGGAAGCAAATGAGCGCTCAGACCCGGCCAGCCCGAACAGAGCCAAAAGCCCGCACTCAACAGAATGACCCTCGACGGACAAGTCGGACATGCATACACACTTCGCCCAGCAACACATACACACACTTAGACACCCACACAAACATGCATAAAATGTGGACTAGAGCTGGTGGAGAGCTGGTATGTTGGAGCAGGTTGCAATTCGGGGCGGAGCGGCATCTAAAGTTTTTCTATAAAATGGAAATATTAATTTCCGAGCAAGAAATTTGTTATTTCCGCAACGCCTGCGCCAATAGCAGGATGTGAACAGCAGAGGGAGCCGAGAGGAAACAGAGAGAAATTTTAATACGATAATAAATGAGTAGGCGGATTCAAGAATGGGCTGCATTATTGCATGCGCGTTAATATTTAGGGTAATAAATTGAATTTTTCCTTTTTGGCTGCTGCCTACTGACCTTTGCGCTTAAAAGCAGGCAATGAAAAAGCTGGCATAATGCAGGATATGCAAGATATCGAGTCTGGGAGGACTTTAAATGCAGCTTGGCGACGCATAATTGCGGAAAGTCTGTGCTTCCGAGTGCGACTATGTTTAAGGACGTATGCAGTTGGCAGCACTGCTTACCATAAGTGTGAATTCATTTGGTTAATTAGAATGGGATTTCGAGATTACAGGCGGCCAACATGCAAAGCAGAACAAGGACGACTATGCACAACATCTGCCTGCTTGGCAATGGTCCGCATGTGCGTGTGGTCTGGTGGCTCGGCACTTGGACACGCTGCAAATGGCCCACAATTTTGACTGGCTTGCGGTGGCTGCTACGATTTGAGGCATTTTGCATATACAAGTACTAATGAGCTCGTTCTAGTTTTCCAACGGCGTTACAGTCGATTCCCAAACAGCCCGTTAGATAGCATGTAAAAATCATTAGATTTAGTATGCCTAACAAGTAGCGACAACGGTGAGTAAAGTGAGCAACAAATTCAAACTTCATTGTAAATATTTTCCAAAGCAGCAAAGTGAAATGTAAAATCTAAAAAAAAATGACTGCCGTTGCTTTGTTTTTTGTTATGTGTTTGGTTGTTGCAGAAGCAAAAGAGCAAGACCGGAACTAGAGCCAGGACCAGGAGCCACGACCGTGACCAGAGCCATAACAAACTTTACGGCCACAAACACAAATTACAACAGCAACAGTAGCAACAACAACAGCAACAACAACGAGTTTACCATGCAAACAAAATGTGGCCAGGTGCGCGAAATGTTAAAAAAACTGCCCAACCAGACCCAATAGACAACACCTCTTCCTCCACAGCTTCGAGTTCACTTGTGCTAGAAAAGTGCGCGCTGATTTACATGTTGGCCGGACACAGCGTGAAACTCTCCGTCCAGCCACTAAATTAGAAGTTACACTGATGCTGATTTCTGGCACGGCCAAGTGGGGCAAGAGCTGGAGCAGACGCAGCAGCTTGCGGGTGGCGACGGGCTGAGGTTGGGGGACAGTCTGCCTATTTTATCTCAATTAAAAGTTGTCCTTCAGCATGTCAGCGTTGAGCCGAGTTGTAGTAGTAGCTGTTGTCGTCGTTGTTGCTGCCGCTACCGCTGCTCTTGGGCACTTGAAAGTTTATGCCTTATGAGCCGCAAATGGCCACACGACACGAATGCGAATACCGTCCACTGGCTTATAATAAAGACACGCGACGCACAGTGGGGATAAATTGATTACAATTTTTACTTATAAGCAATATTTTGATATTGTTATGGGTACAAATAAAATCATTATATAATGTATCGATAACCAGTATCGTATGTTGTGTTAAGACTGAGTCTTTGTCAAACATTTCTTTTAATTTATCGTTTTTAAAAATGTAAAATTAATTCAGTAGTTCTGTTCTGTTTAAGCGAATATTTATTAATAATGGGAATTCGGTAATACTGCACGATACAAGCAAATAAAACAAAAGATACTATCGTGTTTTGTTTGGCTTATAATACTTTTAATAAACGTTATTTTATTTTATCTATGTACATACATATGTCGACATAAAATATAAAAAATTGTAAAAGTATATTTAAGAAATTTTGTTGCAGGAGAAACCAAAAGACTTCAGGTCTATCTGTATATCTTCGTTTTTAGTCAAGAAAGTCTGAAACATGAAGAGGTCACTCGATATCACAGAGTACTTCATTCGTTTTAAAGCTTGGAAGGCGCTTTCAATAAAATAGTTTCTTCTGCCCTATCCAAGGAGGAAGTAGATGTGCTGCCGCTTTATTTATTTTTCATCAGTATATATGTAAATATATTTAATTAATTTATAATTGTTCATATATGAGATTTTTTAAAACTACGAAACACATTTTTATTTTATTTTTATCTAGTCTCTTTATTAGTTATAATCGAAAATACCGAACAATTTTAATTGCTTGCCAATAAATTGTAAAAATAACTGTCAGAATTCTGGGCAATAATTAAACAGAAAGAAAACAGTAAAAATTAAATTAATAAAAAATTAAACTATTAGATGATGTCTTATTAAAGTAATGACTAAATATAAGAAAATGCTTCTAAGACCACGAGACTTACAGAAGAACCTTGCGTACGATTTTTTAAGGAAAATAATTTCTTAAATCATACTCCTACAAAAGTTAGCCCCGGGGAGAAGTTCAGTCATAATTCCTGTTCAGCAATTGAAAAGCTATCGAGTTGAGGATTGATAATTGTTGTACGTGTTTTTCCACTGTACGGTACAGCCGAAGGTACAGCTAACTAAGTCAGGCGTGCATAAAATAGAAGTTAAAAAAGAGAAGAAAAAGCTGCTGAGTCAACAGCCAGAGCACACGGCACAGCTTACGTCCGTAGCTGCTTCGCGTATTCGCCAAGCCCAAGGGTGTTGTCGTTTGTGGCTGGCGATGACGTTGCCATAGTGGTAGCTGTTCTCTGGTCGCTAGCTCATCATTAACATCAAGCGCTGTGCTTGCCTAGACACCGATGGCTACGCTTTCCGCTTACCGTCTGGCTGTGGTTGATGCTGCACTTGTAGCCAGCCAAGTTGCCGGGATGCGCGGATGGGTGGATGTGTATGCCAGGCAACCGTCCAACGTCCAGCCAAGCGGCAACCGCAGACCATGGACTAACCCCAACACCAACAATAAAACTGAATCTAGATCTGCCAGTGTGGGCGGGATGTGTGTGATTTTGGAAGCGAGGGCCTCCGAGCGGCAACAAAGCCGCGTCTACCACAGCAAGCCCCAAAAAGTATGCAATGTACAAACTTAATTCAGTTTTGTTGGATGTATTTTTTTCTAACTAATTTTGCATGCAAATAAAATCGTTATGAATTATTTATGCGTATGTCTGGCTGTGTTTTGCCCGTTGCCATTTTAAAATAATTTTTTATGTAATATTTTTGCATGGACACATGTGTAGTATTAACACTGGGCATTTAAATTATGTGCAAACAATCATAAGTTTTTTTGTTTTTGCTGTATTGTTGCTGACGCACATTTAATTATATTTGACAAAAACATTTAAAAGGAAGAAAAAAAGAGAAAACAATTGTTTAATAAACCGCATTATGTTAAATAGAATACTTTAATTAAAAATAAAGACTGAGTAAAAATGGTTTAACTCCCAAATAAGATAATTTTGTTAAACTAGCGTGAGCATTAAATCGATATTTATTTATTTTGTACGAATAATTTGCATTTGCCAGTATTTACTTTTGACCAACTTCTGTCACAATTTTATTGTATTAATCAAATTTTCATACTCAATTGAAATAAGTGCAATGCATAGAATTCGCTAAAAAGCTTAATAAACTTCACCGCCTATTTATGCTAATTCATAATTCAGATAAGAGAAGGAAAGTTTCGTCTGCGAATTGTTTGGAAATGTATGTATTTGTATTTTGAAAATATATAAATTATCTTTTGAAATGTATATGTTTAAGTATGTATAAGTCTGATTAGAAAGAGAGAGATTCTTGTTATCGTTCGAGCTATTGCAAGCCATTTAATGCAATCGAATGAGAATAAAACTAAATAAATTTAAAAATCAACAAAAAGAACAAACAAAAACGTGATGTGTTTTCTAAACATGTTTTTACCATGTTTTTTTCATCCTATATCATTGTTTTAGGAAATATTTACGGCCATCACTTGGTTAGACTAGGGCAGATTTCGTTTCTGTTGTATGTGGCTTTCTTCAAGTGAATGGGGCTGCTTGAAATGGGGCTGTTTAGCTTTTATATTTGAAAAGCGAGACATTTTTTATATGCATTTGTTTTTAGTAGCAAATGCGATTTCGAAAAAGAATATAAACTTTATTTTTTTTGTTATTTGGCGAAGCCGTAGAAGATTTACTAAGATGCTTGTGGGCAACAAAATGAATACTATGTACATCAATTCAATGTTAAGCTAACAATTACCATATGTTGCAAGCAATAATAATAAGTACGTGTATTCGGGTGCTCGACCTAATATGATAATTGCGTGTCATGTCAATGCAGTTTGAGTTTATATAATAGGACATGTGTTCGGTCACCACATTGTATTGTGCACTTTGAAAAATGGCAAATGCTTACTGTTGTATATACCTTTATCCGTGCGCTTGTGTAAGCTCTGATATTTGCATATATGTACATATATATTTAAATATATGTGTACAATGTATATCATATTAATGGGCCTGCTTAAAAATGTTGCATGCTCCGGCGCCATGTCTGTCATATTGGCTGATTGTCTGTCTGAATGTGTATGCCATTACTTTGTTGTTGTTGGCCTGTTTTGCGGCTGCGGCGTACAAACAACAAGCAATCAGTTCGCCAGTCAGTTTGGGAAGCCAGGTGAAGGCACCCGCGAAAAATGAGCCGGCACGAGACGTAATCGTTCTGGCGCGTTGCCGCGTGATGTATTACACTCTCATATGATTGTTCATTTCATAAATTTACACATGTTCGCCTGTACATGCGTTTGCAAGCCCGCGTGGATTCACGAGGTTGCCTAAACATATGCAAAACTGTTGATGATGATGATGCCATGGCAGTGGTCGTGGCGGTGGCCGTTAATGTTGCCGTTGTTGGCTTGTTTTGTGTGATTACAGACATTTTTTGGGGCGCTCGCTTTATGATTGTTGCCCACGCGCACCTTAAATCCCTGTAATTTGGTTAAAATATTGTTGAGTTTTTGCACGGCAAGCAACAACACAAACATCATCAACAACAGCAGGAAAATCGGTGTTGGAAATGTTTCCTTATTTGCGCCTAAGCCGCCAAATGATACCGTGCAAAAGTTAAAAGCCGACGCTCGCGTCCATCGTATTTAAAGCGCCTAAACATTTGTATTAATTTGGAGACCGAGTTCAACTAAAACATTCTGCCAAAAGCGCTTATGTTTTTGAGCCCTGTGACAAGGGCCTTTTTTTTGTCAGTTGGCATTTAAACGCGTCTGGCCTTCTGCTTAATGCTTGCTGCGCCCATTGTAGCTTGACTTTGTCGTTTATTTTTATAATTTTTTTCTTTGCATCTGTCAAAGGGTCACATTGAGGCCTGTGCAAGGTCAGCACGTCGATGTTGTTGGCCATTAAAATGATTAAAAACAGTTTTTAGGCAATTTTTAAACCATACTTTTTTGGGTGGGCGGAATGGTTCGTGATAAATTCGCATTACGTGCACCGAATGCAGCACTAAGAATACAGAAACCGAATGAATGACTGCATGAAGCCACGACTATATTGGGCAATTCATGGGACAGACGGTCAAAGGCAAAGCTACCAGAGTCACATTTAAGTGTGTGTGCCAACAATGGCAAGTAACAAATTCTCACATCATGCTTAAGTCACTTAATCCTTTTAGTGTTATGGGCGCGAGCGAGTGGCAAGTCGCAAGTGGGAAGTAGTAAGTGGCGCCTGCGGCAGCAACATTAACTGTAGCCTACGCTTGTAACACAATCCATGTGTATACGAGTATGCGTGGCATTTCTTTAAAATGAAACACAGCATGTGCCGACGATACAGCGACGATGACGTCGACAACGCCTACGGGGGTGTGGTTGTGCGCTTTACACGCGTGTAATGTGCAAAAACTGCGTTTAATGCCGCACTAATCCCTCAACTACAATGCTGCCAATTTGCGCAAGTGGTGCGTCTAGTAAGATGACGATGACTGTCGGAAGGACGGACGAACCGAAGGGCAGATGAACGCGGAGAGCTGTGGAGATGTACGAGTTTCAGGCAGCTTTACTTATACTTCGCGCGCCCTTTTCCTCTAAGTATAACGAATGCGAGTTAAGTTTGTGGGCTCAGAGAAATGAAGCATTTATACCCTTCCAAAAACCAACTCACAAGTTTCCTTAGAGGAACTATTTGTATTGTTTTTGCAATATATAGAACGATTAAAAAACATGCGTCAATGATATTTTGGGTATTTTTAAGAAATTGAAGTGAATTTGAAATAATTGAAAATCAAATATTTTCAAAAGACGTAAAGTCTTTTGTTGCCCTGACTTTAACATGCGTTCTAAAACATTCATTCACACTGTCTTTGAAAGGTTTTAATCTTGTACCTCTACGTATATAAAAAAATATTTTGTTTCTTTAAATGATGCTATTAACTATAGTATATAAAAATATATGGAGAATTAAATGGTTCCACCTCCAAATAAATGGCGTTTTCAATTAAACTAAGAAAAGTCAAAAGCCAACCTTATAAATATAAAAGTATTAAACGATCTGAAAAGTATTAATATACATGAAAGCTTGCTTTAATCTATTATTTTGATCATTTTTAAAATAATCAATTATTAATTCATTTTAAAAATTTAATTGAGTTTGTTAAGTCTTTACATAAGTAAAATGTTATCATCAAAATCGGTTCACCCAGTCGAATGTGCTGAGTTAACAAACATAAAAAAGTACAGATAAATTGATAGCTTGCTCCATTTTTGAGTTGGCTAAAAAGTTTGTAAGGCTCTCTCTTGAGCTTTCCTATTTAAAGCTTCCTATGCGTTAAATCAATTAATGCTCGTACATATGTTAGAGTATTCATACTTCGACGCACTGAACCAGATTGCTTCTGCTTAAGTTTATGTATATAAGTATGCCATGGCAGTGGCATCAATTTATTTAAGTGGATTTATGCCATGCGCTCTTACTTCTGGTTCTGGAATTTGCAGCTTTTTGTATTGGAAATGATGTGAGCGCCGAAAAGTATGCCATAGATTATGTTTAAGTGCAGCTTGGTGCAACTTTTTTGTTGGTGTGTCCGTCAGTCCTTTAGATTGTTTCTCTGTCTACACATCGTTAAATGAATTGTTTTTCAACAGAAACAGAAACAAAAACAAAAACACAAACAACTACAGCAATAGTAGTAGCAGTAGCAACAACAATGGAAGCGCTGCGGGCATGTTCAGTTTGAAATAGTTTAGCATTTCAATTTTTAGGAGAGCTGCTCGCCATCAGTGGCATATCAGCTGGGCGACGCACTGCGAATAGATGGTGTGGCATAGAATGTGATAGAGTTGTATGGACTGGGAGGGGGAGGAGGACGAGAATTTCTGTTGTATCAGCTCACGTTGCATATGCTTGCCATTTAGTTGAAATCAAGCGTTGATTGCCGTGAAGCTGTGCGTGAAAATGCATCAAAGTTTTGTTTTTCTTTGCTGCGTTTCGGCTACGTATGGCTGCTCTTTGTTCATCAGTTATTGAATGTGTGTATATGTGTGTTTGTGAGTGTGTGTTTATTTTTATTGCTTTGTTTCGTTTAGCATATAAATTACATTTTTAACAAACACTTTTTCATTGCCTGTCAATTTTTTGTTGCCTTCATCCTTTCGATGAACTAAGCGTAAAGTTTGCACGCAGTTTGTTTTAATTGATACAACAAATGGTTGCGTTAATGGCCAAATGTTGTCGGGCCAGGGCATGAAAAATAAAATACCAACATAATACATTAAGCATACGCAGTGCGTGTATGTGTGCTTGTGTGCGTGTGTATTGTCTATTGTTTTATTTTGTGGCGCTTGAAAGTCTATCAAAACAAAATTAATTTGCACATGCTTCAGAATTGGGCAACGCCCCCAATAGTGGTGCTGAGAGAGGAGAGGGGGAGCTAATGGGTGGGCCGGTTGATGTTTGTATTTGGTCCGAGCTCAAGCGAAAATTGAAACGAAACACTTGAGTGCTGCCTTTGCCTTTGCCATTGCTACCTTCCACTGATGTTACTGTTGTTGCTGTTGCATGAAGTGCCTGTTGTGTTTGTTGGCTGGGTGGTGCAAAGACTTCAACCCAAAAAACTTTTTGAAACTACTTGAAAAGTTATTTACATTTTAAGTTGTTGAGGTTCACACGACGTGGAGTCGAGTCGAGGAGTTGGCGAGTAGTTGTTGTGACGTGCAAAATAACTGTAGGCAGGTGCCAGACAATGATAGTCCTTCTCCCGAATATATACTTGTATGTGTGTGCATTTATATATTGATAGCCATATATATAAAGTATGTGTGTGTGTATGTGTGATGGACGATGTCAAATCTGGGACCGCAGCATCATGAGGCTTACACAGAAAATCTATTAAATTGCGGTGCCGGCGTCAGCGTTGACACTTGAAACATCCAACGAGATGAGAAGAGCCTGCTGAGAGCAACGAGTGGGGCCGAGGCAGAGCTGGCACTGCGAACTGACTTGCTGTCTGCGTTTGTTGTTGTTATTGCAGCTGCTGGTCGCTTGCAAAGTTTTGCAACATAAAACAAACATTGGCGGGCAGGAAAACTCCCACATATACTTACATGCCAGGGCTTTATATGTTGGCTACGAACTTGGTTCAGGATCTTCAATTTACGCAAGCAGTGTGCACTATTGTTAGTATTTAAATTCATTTTGGATACCCAATTGGTTTAAAAGAGATGTGCCAGAGGATAAAAAATTCAACAGATCATACAATTTGTGTGCCGTAAGAACTAAATCTCTTTATTTTATTTACGAATTTTATTTAAAAATGTCTTGATCATGCCGTTTTTTAAATATCGAATTTAATTTTATGTAGAGTAAGAGGACAGATTTTAGGTTGAAATTTGTTTACAGAAAATTGCTCAAGTTGTTTGTTTTAATTTTCGAAAACTTGCAGCTACTTATTGATTGATTATTTTATATATAGTACATTTTTATTGATAGCCGATTGTTTATGAACCTTTAGAACTAGCTCAGTGTACTCATGTAGCCCGCAAACTCATTTCGCAACCTCGGATGGCGTTGAGTGCCCGCGTCTTGACTGACTATGAAGCTGAAGCTGATGCTGGATGTTGAAAGTTGGATGCTGGAGGATGACGCTCTCAATGGCTCACTAAACTTTTGAATAAAAGCAGCAAGGCGGCGGTCGCCACAATATGAAGCAGAAGCAGCAACAGAAGCAGCAGCAGATGTAGGAGAAGGAATTGCTGCTGGGCTGTTGGCTGTTGCAGTTCAGCCGGAAAACATAAAAAACTACTTGATTCTTCCGCTGGTTTGTGCCTGCCTGGCTAGTAGTGCCAAAAGTATGCAGAGCCACCGCCGATGGCTGCCAGCAGCGTCACATAATAAATAAAGCTGCAGTTTGGTAAAGCACACGAGAGCGGGAGAGAGAATGCGAGGGAGAGACAGAAACGGCAAGTGTGGAAGTTGCCGTCGCCAGCACAGGAAATATAGCACTTAAAGTCCTTTAAATAACATTAGAAAGTTCAGTTCAGGGCGCATAAATTCTTCGCGTGAGCTTGGCATTAATACTAATGCCAACACCAGCAAACAAACAAACAAACAGACAGAAAAGCAGACAAACGAACAAACATTGAAACTGTGTATGCGCCGTCGACTTTGTCAGTCTGTTTGACTTTGCGCAAATCTTTCAAGTTGTGACAATCTCAGCAGCATATAGCGAACGACTTTTGTTGGCGTCTGCTTGTTTGTTAAAGTTGTTCATTTGCCTGGGCCAAGCCAACAGTTCCTCAGTTCATCCTCCTTCCTTCCTACTTTTCGTTCGTCCTTCGTCCTTCACCGCCCTCATCAGATGTCGTAAATGTCAGCGTGTCTGACAGAACAGGCGTAACTCGGTTCAGCTCATTGTGTGTACTGATGCCTGCTGGCATGTCGCTACAACCCATATGACACCCGCCTCCAGTTCTATTCCATCATCCTTCTTCCCCCTGGCCTCCACTCTACCTAGCCCAACTACTCTACTGTCTTGCCCGCTGCAGCATAAATAAAACATTTCACTTTGTTTTGCCTGCCTTTGCCTAAGCAAACAGGAGCTGGAGCTGGAGCAGTAGCAGTAGTAGAGCCAACAATGCTAGCAGTAATAGCAGCCGTAGCAGTAACAGTAGCAGTAGTTCTGTTGTTTCCTCTTCTTTTTGCCAGCCGTTGTTTAAGTTTTCTTTTTTTCTTTTTTGTGTGCTACTGTGACACACTTTGATTTGACTTTAATGCACAATAACATTTTATGCAGCACAAGTGAGTGGGTGTTGTTGTTATTGTAATTCCTTGACGAGTGTACAAAGTTACACACACAAACACACACACATTCAAACAAATTGACATGCATTGCTATGTTTGTTTGCGGTTTAGCATGGCAAGGCACTCTAGGAAACCACTGGTATGTTTTTGTCTGTATTGTTCGGCTGCAATTAATCATTATGAAAATCTCAACGCACACACCCACACAGGCATACCAACACAAATTGAATTTTGCAATTCAACTAAATGCAACAGTTTCGTGGTTGCTTGCAAAATTTTTGCCAAAAAACCACAACAAAGCGCTTGAGTTTACTAATTACAATGGTGCACACTCATAGTGGAAGGATGCTGAATGAACAGCAGGAGAAGCTAAACAGCGCGAACTGCAATAAACTTCATAATGAAGCGCATGAATAGTTGGATAGTCAGTCAGACAGCCAGCCAGCTACTAAGCATATAGTAGTACATAGTATATGCACCTTCGAGCATCACATCCCAAAACACGGAGCGACAAATTTATAAAGCAACCCAGCAACACACAACTTGCTTTTTTTGTGGTTGTCTGCAATTTTGTATAAGCTCTGAAAAAGTTGTGAGCCAAACGTCAAATTCATCTAATTGGAGAAAGGAAAGAAAAAGAAGTATACAAGTAGTAAAAAGCTAGAAAAACAGCACTGTGCGGCAACAATTTAAATAACCTCATATATCGGATTTATATATTATCAAACATAAATAGCAAGGATTAATTCAATATGGTCGTAATAGATCTTAAATATGTTTCCCAATATACATATATTTAATTCTTGTAAGCAAACTATTGCGCTCACTGGATCTATTTATCGATGCTATTTTGATAATCCCTATCCTCCAATCTTCACTATGTAGCGTAGTATTAAATATCAAAAAGTACTCCTTTTCAGCCAATTTAAGAATTTTTGAGAAACTCATCTACCAAATTTGTGGACAGGTAGAGACTTAAAGACGTATTAGCCGAACATTGAAATTGTCGGCCAAGTCGATCAATAAAGCAACGCTGGCTCGATTGTTATCGAGTCTATTGCGCACATACTCACGTATATATGCAGACATGCACCTTGTCAAATTTGTCAGCAACTGCCTAAAATTGGCCAAATTATTGAATTGAACACGCACGACTTCATCGAGGACAGCTACATTGAGAGCAGATTTAGCAAGACGAAGATTCGAGTAGAGGCGTCATCATGGGGATTATTGTGCTGGAGCGGGGAAAAGTCAAGAAGGCTCTGCTTCTCTTGCGTTGGCTCTCTCTATGCTTTTCGGGATTTGTTGCTGCTGTGGTTATTGTAGATGCTGTTGTATGCTGGGGCATGTGCTAATGATGACCTTCGCTACATGAGCCACCAAATTAAAGTCAGTGCATGCAAAATGTAAACTTAATTAAACTTCGTTGCGTGTGTGAGTAAAAGTGGCGTTGCACAATGGACGCTGCGTGTTTAACGCGTTCGCGTTTTTGCGCGCTTCACTCAACTTTAATTATGAACTTAAATCGAAAAACTTTGTCATTACATGATGTGCTTCTGCATAGTGGAGAGTATGCACAAAAGCTGATGGCATAGCACAGAAATCATTTGCTCAGATAGACATTTAATCATTCATACATAGGGCATATATCTCTTTGATATATGTTCACTCATACTACATGAAGATTACAAAAAGATATGTACATGTGACGATAAATATTTAAAAATTGAATTTTTATTCATACATTCACTGTTTCAGGTACTTAATATAATCGGAGATAAAATACAACTTTACAATATCGAGTTGAATCGTTGGCCCATAAATGCGCGATTATGATGCCAGAGTAGTTGAAAAAAAAATATACTTGTACATACATGGTCTTTACTTCTTTGAAAGATTAAACAAGAGAGAACGCTACAGTCGAGCAAGCCCGACAGTGAAATACCCTGTACCCAGGTAAGCTTCCGGCACTGAGGTATATGCGCCTCTAACAGAAGCAAAAGGAAGAAGAAGAGCGAACTTGATGCTGCAGTTTGTGGGCGTAGTATCGAAGTGAAATTGTTTCGCTAATAACTTTTCTTAGAACCAACCGATTTAGATGAAATTTAAAGCTATTGGACGCTATTGGCGAAATTCTGTAGCGGGGGAAGGGGGGAAAATTCCAAAAAATACAATAAACTCGTCCTTTCTCCATCCTAGCAGAATCCGGATACCAACTTTGGTTATTCTAGCTTTTATAGTTTCTGAGATCCTTGCGTTCATCCAGATGGACGGACAGACGGACAGACGGACGGACGGACGGACGGACAAGT
Organism: Scaptodrosophila lebanonensis; assembly: GCF_003285725.1. Lineage (NCBI taxonomy): Eukaryota > Metazoa > Arthropoda > Insecta > Diptera > Drosophilidae > Scaptodrosophila > Scaptodrosophila lebanonensis. Next base: position 17,491,518 of record NW_022060538.1, read on the forward strand.
CTAGATCGATGTCTCTTGTCATGCTGATTCAGAATATATATACTTTATGGGGTCGGAGATGCTTCCTTCTGCGTGTTACATACTTTGCACAAACCTAATATAACCTTTTTACCCTACGGGTACAGGGTATAAAAAGTTGTTGATCGTCGGAGTTGTGTTGGTAAAATTGGTATTCATAGTCAATATATTCTGAGCTCCTTAAAAATTTAGGAAAATTGAGGTATAATTGAGGAAAAACGAATAAAAAGATTTTATTAAAAACTCATTAACTTTAAAACAAATTTATTTATTTATCTGTTTTAGAAAGCCATTTTTCAAACTGTTCTTCCTTTTATAATTACAATATTGGAAAACTAAATCTATTATGTCACTTAAATGACGTACGTAAGTAGTAGTAGTATGTTACGTGCTTACGTGAAATACGACTCGGGCATTCTTTATAATTTTTGTCTGAATGTTTTCTACTACCAATAAGCTAGTTGAAAGTTAGGGAATACAAAAGTTGTCTATAGTAAGCATCTATAGGACGCACTTATGTCTATGTACATATATACAATATTTACAATGTTTTACATGAAAAATGATTATATTTTATGATATATACTATATATTTTATACAAGGGCTCTTGTGGGGAGATCCTTTGGATGGCACTTCTTCAGTCTTCTCTTCTTAGGTTTGGACAGGAGCCGCCTCGCTAATACGTTGGGGTGACTGCCGAGTCGCTTCTCGTAATTGCTTGCGTGCATTTGAATGATACAGTTGAGAAACATATTAAAATTTATTTATTAACTATTTAAGTATTTGTTAGTTAAAGTAAGCGCATATTGAATATAACAAGTATTCATGCAACGAATTTAATAGTTTAATAGTAAATTGTATTCACTTTGGCTCACATCTACCATTCCCTGTGCGTACTTTCACGCTAACATTAAGCAAACATTTTCTTCACTATAACGTTTGCATTCACGCACATCACTAATAGACCAGAAAGGCAGGCAGGCAGTCAGTCAGTCATTTTCGTTTATTTATGCAGACTTTTTTGGCTTGTTGCACTTGCGGCACTTCCATGAACGCAAGCTAATTAAATGCAACCATAGGAGCCGCTTGAAAAGGCCTTGTCTTTGCATAGGTCTCTCATTCAGCGCTTGGGTTTTTAAAGCGCTGCTCGATTTAAAGCATGAAACTTACACATATTGCATCACGTACCACGCGGCGTATGAGCGACGTGCGCTGGCATCGTTCGGTGGTGTGGTTCGAAGACATGGCGGAGAACCGTCTTGCCATGCATACAAATGGAAATGCAGTTTTGGTCCAATATCAGCCTTTTATGACGTCAGCGTGCGACTTTTGGTGCAGCCCTTAAAAGTATGCTATGAAATTTTTTGTACTGCAACCTCTGTTCCGTCAACTTGGGCTGCGTCTCTAATGCGACAGAGTCGACAGGGACGACAGCGACCATGTCGCTGTATTCGCTCGCATTGTTTTTTAAACAAATTTCCAAAATCAATATTTGCCGAAAGTGTTTTGCATACCAAATAATTTGTGAAAACAACTTGCAAGCAAGCTATGTAAGCAGACCCAGCGGTAAGATGGCGGCGGCAACAATATTTGCTAGCACGAAAAATTTGTAGTGGGCAAAGTAACAACAACAGCAAAAAACAGCAGCTAAACAAATTGTCAACAAATGATTTTATTTTTTGCTCTTGCGGCGCTTGTAAGTTTCATTTTAGGGGTGTGGGGGCTGCAGCTATACAAATAACCCACACAGACTGCCTGCCCGCTGGGCTTTTAAAAACGAGAGAGAGCACAAAATATGTATAAAATAAGGAAAAATAAACGAAGTCCAAACGAATCGAAGGACGCGCATATGTGCAGCATTTGAAGGTATGGGTATGTACGAGTCGTTGTGTATGTCTGTGTGTATGTGTTTGCGTATCGTTCGGAGCTATTTATTGTGGAACACATTTCTTAGGCAAATAAGTGTGATAACTTAATGCCCACAAGTTATGCGAAACTTTTCTCTGTTTTTGTTTTATCTTCAAAAGTAAACAAGCGCATAAAAAACTGTTTTTCCAACGCTACCAACTTACAGACCCTTTGAATCCCATTATTATCTAATGTTTCCATTGATATTCAACAAAAAATGATACAAATTAAGCCAGACTCTATCTTAAGCAGTTAATTCTTATTGTGGAAATTGAATATTTTCATAAGTTTGAGAAAAGTTTCCACAACCAGCTTCGAAAGTTATGTGAGAAAACCATCTTTCTTTATACGCTTAAATAAGACAAAAAGAGAGAAAGCATAACTGTAACATTAATTCCACTTCGGCTACTACTCTTTTGTTTGTTGATTATTAATCAGTTATTTTAAAGATCATTTTATCAGTTTTGAGGCTCAAGCTAATGCATACTTGTATATCAACAAGAGTGTGGCAGACTATTTGGGTTAAATCAGTGATTTTGGATGAAGCAGCAAGCTCTTTTCAAAGCATTCTTGTATAAGAAAAGATAGAACACACATCATAATTCAGCCTTTTCGAATGTTAGCCATTCAAGCGCATTGATTTATTACGTGTCAGTAGGACGCGCAGTTTTTATACTCTGTACATGAAATGTACAGAGTATATTTGGCTTTGGTGAAAAATGCAACAGGCAGACGGGGGCGTGGTAGACTTCACAAAGAATATATATTCTCGATCATCATGACAAGTCGACCTATGTCTGTCTATCTGTCTTTCTTTCTGTCCTGGATCTCAGAGATAGAGACAATGTACAATGATGCCCAATGTATGTACGCTATACGACTTTGTCTTATTTTTTTGATATAGGTGTTTTTTGGAAACGCCGTTCGTATAATCATCTATATATCGGAGACTACAAGAGCTAGAGATACCAAATTAGTCCAAGATATGTATTTCAGAATTTTCCTTAATCCTTCCACTCCTCGGAAATTAGTGATTTTCCAAAACTTACGAGATTCTTGAAACTTGTGACTCAATTTGGAAAATATCTGAAGTATCATTGCTATATTGGAAAGAAAGTTACAGCCATATACAAGCTCTGTCCGCAGATTCACATAGAAACAATTCCTAAATGTTCGTGAGTTCGTATACCCAAGGCGGTATAACAAATCAAAATTTTTTGTTGTTAGCATATTACAATTTCGTTACTTTTTTTTAAATTCTTATAATTGTTGTACACATATGTACAGAGTATTTTAAATGCGGACACCCGACTTTAGCTTCTCCACTTGCCTGATATGTGCTTTTATTGGTGTGGAAGCGGCAAGCAGGTTAAATTGATGCGACTGTGCTGCGGCAACACTTCCGATCGGTCAGTGCAAGTTTGACGCGCGCATCAACACGCGCTTTGTCAATGCGATGTGTTGGCGACTAGGAAAGGGGGAAGAAGGCGCTGCAACAGGAAGTTCACACACAAACACACAATGACCGCGCCGGTCTGGTTACAATGTATAGGAAATTGGTTTCGCTTCGATGCACTTTTGTGAAAAACCAATACCAATGCACAGACACACGAACACTGAAATGCTGGCAGGCAGACGAGCGACCTGGAGCGCTAAGGACGCGAGCATTGAAGTCATGCAGGAAGTCTTCAGTGACCGCGTCGCACTTGATAATCAGCAATGGCGGCGTTTGACGATAAGCAGTCCCCCCAAAAAGGGCAAGTGGTCGCCATTGTAGGCTGTCGGCTTTAGCCTGTATTGGTGATGCTGACGCGGCTTAGCACTCGCACACTTCAATGGCTGGCAGAATGGCTGTCAGCCCAGACTGCTGTTGGTGCCTTCGGTGCCTCGGATCGTTGCGTTCTTTGAACCTACAATTAATTTACTTTGTTTTCCAGTTGACCAGACATTAACATTACTTGACTTCCGTACATGCGGGGCACGTGTGTGAATAGGTTTTTGTGTGAACGGCAATACAAGGGCGCTTGAGTAAACAGATGTGAGGGAAAGAGAATGCGCCAGTGCCCTGCCATTTAGCCATTTACTTACTTTAAGCATCATAAATTATTTTAAGCCGCTAAGCTTGCTGTTGTTTTTGCTGTTGATATGTATTGACGTGTTGTTGCTGACCTGCGCTCGTTCTTTGTTTGTGACTTTATTTTCGAGTTTCATTTTGAGGCACACATAGGTATAGGAACCGCTTTTAAAAAGAATTAGAGTCCCCCAGGAGGGAACATTTATTTAAAATTTGTGCAAGTCCACAAAATTTAAAAATGTTGATGCAAAATGTAGAATTATTAAAAATCAAACCAAATTTTTAAATTTTAAACTCCAGGTTAAATTCAATAATTTTAAAATGCAGCTCATTGAGTTAGTTAGTTAGTGCTGGAGACAATTTTAAGGTATATTTATGGTAATTTAAAAATATTTGCATGCGAAAGAATTTTATATAAATATATATATAAATATATAGTATATAATAATAATATAATATATATAAATTATATACTCCACGATACTGTTTTAGACGGCAATGATTCATAAAAGTCAGTCTCCTTAAATAGTTAAATAAGAAAATATTCTACAAGCTCATGTGAGTTTTATGCTATTTCCTCATGTGGTGAGCTTAGGCAGGTTTCAGTGCACACATGTTCCTACTTTCTTTCGCCAAGTTGCAAAATGTTTAGCAATTATGCAGCCCCACCTGAATGCTATTAGTGCAAGGCTGTGGTACAACCTTCGACTTTAATGGCAGGCTATTAAACTCTTCGCACCACACACTCGACGCTCAGGTTTTATTTATTATGCTATGCTTAATTTGTTTTTATGTTGCCTTAAAATTGAAAAGCATTAAATTGTTCGTGTTGTAAATTGTTCGTAATATTCAACGTTTTTGCTGCTGTTGCTTTTGTTGTGTTTGCTTCACTGTCATCACCACAATGTCAACGTTGGACATGCGGACCCTTCTGTAAATATTTTGCTTTTGTTTAAAACACGTAACATCAACGCAACAGTGGACAGCACATTTGCATACATTGGATTTAAATATTCATTTGCTGCAAGTTGCTGTCACACCACAATCAGCAAGCACAATAAACCCACTTCCTCCACAGACCCCGCACTTTTTTCTGCTGCAGATGCTGATTTGGTACAACAAAGGAAGCTTATACGAGTAGTGTGCAGTTCATTGATGGTAAGGTCACTCAATTTTCAGTTTGGTTTAACTTCAAACGAGCGCGCAATGACAGCGAAATTGAATTTGTTGTACATCAAATTGATCCGCTGGACGACAATGACAGCGACGTTGGCGATGCCGGTGGTGCGCTAATTGAAAGGATTAGCATGGATAGTAGCTGCCTCGAAGCTATTTAAAGCAATCAGAAATACAAGCTTAAGCAATTTGGTCGCTAATTGCTCGGGCAATTTTAAGTAGTGTCTAACTAACATATAACCTAAATAGTTGAACAAAAAAGAACGAGGTAATTAGACACCTGCTAGGATGATGGAATACAAAATATACAAATTTTAAGAATACCTGTTAAATTTCACTAAAGAAGATTACTTAAACTTCGTCCGATTTTCCTGCACCTTCGGCCCCTTCAGATGCCTGTTTGTATAAAAGCTCAATTCAGTTTATGAGCTTCGTCAGAACTTCTGTTAATTCTTTTGCCAAATGATAAAAAAACGGTAGAGTTGATAGCTGCCAGTTCTGCGCTGTTTCGTTTTGAACTAGAGAGTACAATGAAGGTTTGGTTCCCGGAAGAAATGTGTTTGCTAAGTGCCACATTTATCTGTTTTCATTGAATTAAATAGAAAAACGACCATTTGTTGTTACAATCATCGAACATTTTTTTATCAGTGGGTTAGTCAGATTATTACTTTCAGGCGCAAAGTAGCCTGAGTTGAGTTGAGTCTAAGTGCGTTTTTTTCTTGGCTGCAAAGCTAATTAAGCACCGGTGGCACTAATTAAGCCAATGGCATTACATACTTAACAGCCAGAGGCGTGCACCAAACCATTTCTATCTCTTGATTATTAATTGCCTGTGGGGTTTCAAGTTCGTTTTTATTTAATTAACAAATTCAAATTGCTTTATTTTCAAGTAGTTTGTGCCTGTGTGTGTGTTTGCTTATAATATATTTGCAAGGTTTGCCACTTGGCTAGGTAAACTGCTCAGCAAAAGTTTGCCGTTTCAATTTGGCCAAAGTTCTTTGCTGCTTCTGTGTATAGTAGTATGTCTGTTTGTGTGTGTGTGTGTGTGCGTTCGTGTCTGTCGGCGCTTAGTAATTTGCTAGCATAATTGCCATTAAACGGTTTACTGGTCAGGTAAATATCTGGTATATAAATTATAAATTAGTTTATTTGGAACTGAATGCAATTATTGCCAGTTGCAGTCGTGCCGCACACAAATCAATAGCACGCGTGCATAAATGAAGTATTCACATTTGCACAATATGTAATTTAATTAAAATCATTTACTAATTTCATAATTTAGGCGTATTAGTGCTTATTTTGTTGCATTATGCTCAATACAATTTATTTATTTCATAGCATTCTATAACTGATTTAATATTTATTTTATTTTTTTAACTCAGCGTGCACTTCAACTTCTAGCAATAATTTCGCCTTCTCATTTTGACCAATTTTTTGCCACAAAAATAAATTATATTCATTAATTAAAAACACACAATCGCACAGACAGAGGTCGTACATTGTTTAGCTGCTGGCAATAGCAGTATGTTTTGGGCCTCTTACATAAACACAAAATATGAAATTAATTATTGAGTGGCATAAAGTTGGTCATGGCCACTCGGTGGGCAGCGGCAATTACATACGAGTTTGGTACGACGACGACAGTAGCCGCATCATTCAAATTTGAAAATTATTGGCGCGCGAACAATATTTAGTTTACACATTTTAAACTAACATTCAAGCATTCGTGAATTGAAATGAATATAATTTGGCAAAATAACTTCAATTATGAACAGATTTCACAGCATTACACACACACCCAAATATCCACATTAATATTCACATACGCGCATGTTCATTAAACACACACACACATACACACAAATGCAGCCACATACGCAAGCATAACCATTGGCATTTTTGGTTTTGTGCTTGAACTCGAGTGTGATTTAATTAAGCTATAGCAATTGTGTGTGCACACCCACACCCACACCCTCACACAAGCACACAATGTACCTACCCATATGTGCATGCCTATATACCAGGTACACACAATTGAGTGTGTGTGTGTGGGTGTTCATTTGTCGTATATATATATACGTGGTTGGTGCAATTTGACTTGCAAATTATTCAATTTTAGTATGCAGTATTTTATGTTGCATTTACAAAATAACAAAATTATTTCATTCTTACATTGGCCCTTTTTTGTTTAGTCATGTAATATGCCAATCGGAATTTTGGAAATATGGAAACTTAAATACCCTGTTCAAGAACAAAACATAATCGATTTTGTGATTAAACTTATCGAATAACAATCCAGAACTTTTTAGCCATAACAGCAAGTGACATCCACCTTAGATTGCTGACTTGACTTATTCATATGTAGAGCAAGTTAATTACAAACTACATTCAGCCTCAATATATTAGGTAGCTTCCATTGAATATATTTTAAGCAAATATTAAGTTTACAGCTTTGGTATTGTGCCTAATGGCATGCATTAAAATCAGAGCAATTGTTCAGAAATCGACACATAATAATGTTCACAATAACAAGTATTAACAGTAAGTTATATCAAAATCAAAATCTTCAGGCTGGGATTTAAGTTGACCAATTATTATGAATCAGACAATGCATGAGAATACCTATATTTACATTGATAAACCAATTACCTCTGTTTGGATTAGTATTAATTTGTAAAATTATTACGTTTTTATTAAATATATATGTACTATGAGAATGACTAGAATTAATTATTTGAATTAATTATCCCTCAATGTATTTTTAATTCTATTGATAGAATATTTGTTTACAAAAGCAGCAAAATGAAATGCATTCCAAAAGTGAATGTAAATAAGAATCCTTGCAATGTAAAGGGCTCGGGGGAATCATGTGACAATGTCGAGCACCCATCAGTAATTATTTAAAGTGGTTGTTGTAGTATCAAAGTATTTTCGTTTGTCTGCCAGGTACCACCCCTAAAGCCACTCAACTAATGGTGACACTTGCCACAACAACTGATAATTAAAGTCCACATTCGCTCGCACCCATTTTAACATTGGTAGCCACTTCTTTTCCAACACTTGCTGACCAAAGCACACACACACACCCTCACATCTTTGTCACGTTGTGGCAGCCTAATTGATGTAACAAGTGCTTGAGCCATGTACTGCCAGAATTTATAAGTGGCCGAGAGCCCAAGCAAAGTCAGTGCTGCTCTCCGTCCAAGATGCTGTCGATTGTTGGGTCGAGGTCAGCAGTACGTACATAAGTATAGCAGTAGCAGTCATTGCCGCAAACACGCCATAGTCTCTATGGCCTCCAAGGATTTACACTCAATACAATGCGACACGTACAAGGCGAGACCGAAGTCTATCCCAACTACGAGCACTGATGGAAGCTTAGACAAGATGTAGCTTTGGTGGTTTGTGTGCGTCAAAGTAATAGAATTGTGCACTTTAGAACCATTTATTGAACTAGGAAGTTGCTTCGAAGTTTGTTGGTGAACTAGACAAGTATATGCAACTTAATTCTTTATTCAAATCAAAAACTAATCTGACCTCTATAGAAATAAAAAGCAGTATGCTGTCAAAAAATGTAAATGTTTTACCGAATCATATTTGGCGGCTCTGTCTAAACTAAACTTAGGATTAATTAAACATCAAAGGGTCAGCGCAAATTGCTTACAGAACATACATCAAAACTTTAAGTGAACTCTTGCATCTCACATTACGTTTTTCTAGCATATATTTTTCAGTGTTAGACGAAATTCCGCAGCTTCAATTTGTTCTACTGCGATACTAGTTCACTGAACCACACCAAACTCAGACAATAAAACTTGAAACAGCTGGCGTAGTCTTCGCTTAGCCTGGCATTGTATGGCGGTGGCTGTTGCTTGTAATAAATTTGCTTCAAACATGCAATGCCCGTGGGACAAATGCCGACGACTGCTTGCCAGGCTGACTAGCGTGCTGGCTGTCTTGGTCGATGGTTCTGTGTCTCTGCTGGTGGGACCCAACTGGCTTTTGTTCTGCGACTGGCGCTGATGATGTCGGTTTGCCGTGTAAGGCCACAAATTGCCACTTGCCTGGCTTGGTCTTAGTCCTGCTCCATGTCCTGGACTGCAATGTGTTGTTGTTTGAATAAATCTAAAGAAATAGCATTTAATGTCTATTTGCTGGAGATTAAGATAAAAAGCATTGCATGGCAGCAGTTGTTGCCGCCAATGTCGTCTCCTGGGATTTTGCTGTTGAATTGAGTCAACCAACTCAACCAGTTGCTCCTGCCCCCATTCGTCCCGGCATCATAATCTTCCACACCTTCTCTATCCAAAAGTTTCTCCATTTTTCTGTGTGGGCGTGCGTGCGTCTGATCGATTTTGTTTTATATGCGATATGAGCTGCATTGTTCCGTTTGTCTGCCCAATGCATTGCTTTCGTTTGGCCTCACTTTGCTCTGGCCACGCCCACTATTCAGCTTTTCAAATGGCACGCTCGTAACTGCCACAAACAAGTGACACAATCAACACTTGATAAAACAAACACTTCTAAATTAATTAAATTGCAAATATCCTTGAAGCGGCTGCAGTGCACAGTTTGCGCTGCACTTGCCACACCCACTCACTCACACGCCCACTCCTACACACTTACACACACACATTGTCGTTGCTGTTGTGGTTGTTGTAGTCTACGTCCAGTTGTCATCGTCGCATTCAATACTCGTCGCTCGCTACTCAAAGATAATCCAGCCCATCAATAATGCAAACAGTTGCTCGACTTGTTTGCTTTGGCTCTGTTGTTGTTGTTGTTGCTGGTGCTGGTGCTGCTAGCTTGGCCCAAATAGTTTTGTAGCTTCCTTGGCTTTGTTTTTTTTTTTAGTTTCCATGCTGCCTTCAGGCAGTGTTCAACAATTTGGGCAGCAAGTAGTACAAGTTGCAAAAGATTTCTTGAGTTGAGTTGAGTTTGGGCTAAACTTGAAAATTAAATGAAATATTTTTAGAGAGCAAAGCTGCACTCTTGTTTTGAGGACATAAAGGACCTGCCTCCACCTTTCATGCAAATTCAATTCAAAATGCTGCCAAATTCTGTTAGCTCGGTAACAATGCAGGTGCAAGTGCTTTTATACCCAATAGTGTCCATTGTGGCACTTGCTGACAATTGAATTTCATGCGAGACTCACTCTGCCATCAATCAAGAGCATGCAATCAAGACACACACACACACACACACAAGCACACAAACATGACCGTAATTGTCACTTTTTGCACAACAATAAATTTTAAAGCAATAACAGCACACGATGTGTACATACCTGCATAAAATTAGCAAAACCACAAAACCCCACAAACTCGCCTCAAACCCATCGATGCGACCACACAATGCGCTATTTTGGCCATTTAAATTTATTGGCGCATGTTAATTTTTCAATTGCTTAATGAGCGGAAGTGGTGGTCATCGTTATGATTCAAGTCATAGTACATGGTCTACAAAATTAATTGCCTGCCAGCCGTGGCTAGTGTGGGAGAGGCCCCATCAGGTATACTCGTATGCCATTTATAATTAATCACAATTAGGCAGCGGGCGTTGCTGTTAATTTGTAAAAGTGTAGCCATAATTTGTGTTGAATTGTAATGCTCACGTTTAATTTATGTATCAGTGAGCAGCTGTTAAGTGCTGCACTTCCTGACAAATGGCGCTTGCCATTTGATTCCATCCATGATTGAATTAACGTTTGCCTTTTAAGCAGCATTCTTGGAATATGAGCCGATATCTGTGACACCTTTATCAAGAAAACCAAATGGGTAGCTCTTTCTCTTTATTAAAATGTTGCAAAATGCATCTAAGTTTTATATTATACAGACAATATACCATATTAACAATATAATTATTTTTACAAGACAATAATATGAGTATAATTTGTTATGTTTTTAAACGCCTTCAGTGCTAATCCTGTTTTCCTTATTCTATGTGTCTTTTTTGCCTTCATATTGAATATATTTCGAAATTGATCGCATTATATGATTTTGTAATGCTTTTCTAAGGATTAATACCTCCAAGTCGATTGATACTGTTAATAATTCTGAAAAAAAAAGAATCGAATGAGAAGAGAAATAATGAGATAGCATTCTACCAATACTAATATTTAAGTAGAAGTAAAGCCATCGATACACATCACAATCGGGAGTTATGTGTAGGAGCTGATTTCGTTGTGGTTCATTCTTAAATAGTTGATAATGGATCGAGTTGTTTTCGAAACTACTGCATTAAGCTTAAAATTATTTGGTTACGTAAAAACTCACACAAAAAACGCATTCCTTAGCAAACCTCCTGTGTTCTGGAAAACTACAAAAGTATACATTTCAAAAGGAAGGACCTATCACTTGAGTTGATTTGCGGAAATGTTAACGAAACACTGTCCAGCTTTTTCAAATAAGGACCCTAGTAGCGCTGTAGTTTCTAGGTCTTTACCCCTGTCAGTGCCTGAAGATACTTCGCACCCTACTTTAGAAATCTCCCTATCATTCTCAAATCACACCTTTATTCTTACACTTAATTCTAACAAAACAAATTTTTCTTTGCTTAACGAACTTATTTTAGCAACTAATTGGTCCCTTTTGTATAATGCGGTTGATATCAACATAGCAGTCAAGTTTTTCTATGACACTATTAATGCTCTTTTTGATGTCTGTATCCCAAATAGTGTCATATCGTCTCAAAACCTCCTTGGTTTTCACCAAGACTTTCAATCTTAAACTTTCTACTTTCTGCTATCAAATCTTTAAAATCTTCATACTGTCCTGGAGCAGACAACATTCCTAGTTGTGTTCTCAAGTAGTGTTCTAGTTCCCTATTACAGCCATTACTTAAAATCTTTAATCTGTCACTTGGTTCCTCAATCTTTCCAACTATTTGGAGAGAATCTTTTAATATTCCTCTTCATAAAAAGGGTGGTAAGTCTGATATTTCAAACTACAGAAGTATTGCAAAGTTGTCTGCCATCGCGAAAATATTGGAAAAAATAGTTTGCAGCACCTCTGTAAATCTGTCATATCTCCGGCTCAACATGGTTTCATAAAGAGATGGTCTACTACGACCAATTTGCTGGAATTTACTTCCTTGGTAAATGAAGCATTAACTCTAAAAATGCAGACTGATGTCGTTTACACTGACTTCAGTAAAGCATTTGACTCTGTGAACCATGATCTTCTGCTCTTTAAGCTAAGTTGTATAGGATTTCCCTCCGCTTTTTTGTGTTGGATTTCGTCTTATCTAAAAGACAGATCCCAACGGATCTTGCTTAGGTCGCACATTTCTAAGCCTGTGTTTGCATCATCAGGTGTGCCTCAAGGTAGCCATCTTGGCCCTTTACTTTTTACATTATTTATTAATGACCGCCCCGCTACCTTGCCACACTCTCATATTCTTATGTATGCTGATGTGAAACTTATTCTGACTTGCACCTCAATTGCTCTAAATGTAAGTTCACGACATTTCACCGAACTTTGCCTTATTTAGGGATGTATACGATTGACAATGTGCCATTGCAACGTATATCGACTGTTGAAGACCTTGGGGTTCTTTTCGATTCCAAATTGAACTTTAACCTTGACATATCTAGTATTGCCAATAAGGCCAAGGGATTAGTTGGATTCATTAAACGTTGGTCCAAGGAATTTAATGACCCTTATACCACTAAGCTTCTTTACACTGCTTTAGTACGCCCTGTGTTTGAATACTGCTCATGGGTTTGTCTCCGCAGTATAGAAAGCATCTGGAAAGTATTGAGTCTGTTCAGAAGCAATTCCTTCTTTTTACTCTACGTGGTTTAAGCTGTGATCCCAATCTCTGGTTGCCATCGTACTCTAGTAGACTGATGCTTATAAACCTTCCTTCCTTAGTACATCGTAGGACGGTTTTTGGAGTAGTTTTTCTCCACAAGTTGGTTATCGGTGAGGTTGACTCCTCTGCCCTCTTAGGTCGCCTTAATTTTTCAGTTTCTTGTAGACGAACAAGGAATTATTTGCCGTTCATATTGGCAAGATGCACAACTGATTACGCTTTGCACAATCGTTTTCGGGTCATGTGCAGACATTATAATGATCTTTCACATTTACTTTCGACAGGACTCGAGAGAGAGAGTCCTCTCTGTTCTATCAAAACTATTCTTTATAACTATCTTCGGGGAAATCTCTGACCACTTACTGCTGTGAGTCGGGGCATAGCTTGCCGGACTGGCATTTAAAATTTCCCCCACCGGGTTGGAGATTTCCCTCTTTCTTTTCGTCTCTCTTTCCACCTTTCTCATTTTCTGTTTCTCTATCTCTCTTTGCTTCTTTCTTTTTCTCTTTCTCGTTCTACTTCGTACTTTTTCTAATTAGTTGTTAAATAGAATTAATTTTTCACCTTTATCTACTTGTTCTATAGTTTTTTAGGTCTTTAATGTCTCTGACCACATATGGCTGAGAATCGGGGCATAGCTGGCCAATTGGCTAATAAAATTCCCCCAACATGTCGGAGGCATTAATAGACGTCACTGTACAGCTTTGTGTTAGGCTTTCTTATCTTATATTTTGTTTAGTTTAATTTGTTATATTAAGTTTTATAATATAATCGACAGTATTATTGTTGATATTATGAATAATCTATTTGTGTCTGTGTAAGCATTTTCGCAGTCAACCATACAGCAATATCAACAACAGCCTCGGGCCGCGCTTGGGCAGCGCTTGAGCAGCGCTGGCGCAGCAAATATATTTATGTCTATGAGAAGTCATACTTATCGGTCTTAAACGATGAATCTTGGAATACGGACACATAATTACTAACTAGGGGTATTTGAAAAATTTTAGTTCGAAATTGCAAGAATTACGGGAGTTAGAGAAAATTTCGTGTTCCAAGGTCTTATAGTCTACGATATATAGGCGATTATACGAATGGAAAATTGGGAAAATCCCCATAGGGGGGAAGTGGGGGGTAAAATCAAAAAAATAAAACAAACTTGCACAGTGTACACACATAACGCATCTTTGTGCAAAGTTTGGTGTCTCTACCTCTTATAGTCTCTGAGATCCAGGTGTTCATACGGACTGAGGGACATACGGGCAGACGGACAGACGGACAGACAGACCGACAGACAGGGCTAGATCGACTCGTCTCGTCATGGTGATCAAGAATATATATACTTTGTGGGGTCTGCCACGCCTCCTTCTGCCTGTTACATTTTCAGCTCCCGCAAACCTAATATACTTTTGTACATTCCTTGTACAGAGTATACAACAAGAGAGAACGCTACAGTCGAGCAAGCCCGACAGTAAAATAGCTTGTACTCTCCACAAAAAAGGACAGTTAAAAAAATTAAATTATTAAAAACAAGAGAGAAAGCTACAGTCGAGCAAGCTCGACAGTGTAATACCCTGTACCCAGGTAAACTTCCGTCACTGAGTTATATGCGCCCATAGCAGCAGCAAAAAGAGGAAAAAGAAGAGCGAACTTGTTACTGCAGTTTGGGGGGTTGTACTGTAGAGAATTTTTTTTGCTAATAACTTTTCTTAGAATTGACCGAATTGAATAAAATTATCTACATATTATAAATAATTATCTACTGTTGTTTAAAATTTTATTCAATTCGGTCAATTCTAAGAAAAGTTATTAGCGAAACAAATTCTCTACAGTACAACCCCACCAAACTGCATTATTTATAAATTATGTATGCAAAGTTTGGTTTAGGTAGCATTTGAAATGTGGACGCTATTGACGAAATTCTGTAGCGGGGGAAGGGGGGGAAATTAAAAAAAAATAAAATAAACTCGTCCTTTCTCGGACCTAGGAGAATCTGTATGCCAACTTTGGTTATTCTGAGATCCTTGCGCTCATACAGACGGACGGACAGACGGACGGACGGACATGGATATATTGACTCGGCTTGTCACCCTGATCAAGAATATATGTACTTTGTGGGGTCTGCCACGCCTCCTTCTGTGTGTTACATGCATTCGCACAAAACTAATATAGCCTTTCACCCTTTGGGTACAGGCTATAAAAATTAATTGAGTAACTGGAGCGGATAAAATCTATATAAGAGTGGGGTAGCTGCAGGAATCTTATAAACAGTTTTTGCTTACTTGTCGACTAAAAAATGTTACACATTACCGATAGTGCTTATTATTAGCCTTATTCTTTACTATCTTCAAAGTAGTTCGGCCTTAAAATGATTAGCGAAAAGCAGAGTGGAAACTTTTCAATTGCATTTATGACTCTGCGCGATTTGTTTTTCAAAGCAGAGGAAAACATACAGTTTAATGCCGCATAGAGAGCGGCTGCGAGTGAGTTAAATTAAATTAATGTCAAAAGAACGTCGCATTGCATGAGTGCGCGAAGGCGATGTCTGCTGGAATGTACTTTGGGAGTGGGAGTGGCATTGGATGAGGGGGCGGGTGCGGGTGCGTGCCTCTGCGTGCGAACGACAAACATAATGACCAGCAAGAAGAAAAAAAAGCAAGAGTGGGGCAAAGCAAAAATTGTATGCAAATTATGCTTGACATTGTTTCAACATACTTTTTGGCGTTTGCATCAGCCACAGAGTGAGCAGCAAGACAAAAGCTGACATTTAGCCTGAGGAGTGTGGCATAGCATAGCACAGCCTTGTAGGTGGAGGACGACAGCAGGGGGGTGCGGTTGTGGGGACGGGCAGAAAAATGAAACTTTGTGACATTTTTTGGCGCGCGCCGGAAACGTGCAAAACTGGCAAATTTATAATGAGCCGCGGGTTCAGGCAACTGACTGCCAGAGGCGCTGCTTTCCCTCTGCTCCATCCTTATTTTCATCTTTGCGGGCGCTAAGCGCATTTGTTGTCTTAGTGGTAAGGGAAATTCCCCCATCCTACAATATACTCACACTTATGTATAGAAGTATATGCGTGCTCACATTTTGAGTCATAATGTTTTTTCAGTTTAAGGTACAAAAAAATTTGCCTAGACGTCATGCTCCATTTTACCTTTTTTCGCCATCTTTTTCTTTCTGTACTTACTTGAAAATGCTTTTAGAGTTTTCTTTGAGTTTGCTAAACCGCTGAATTTGATTTATTGGTTATGCGTACACACGCACCAACATTGCGGAGTACATTGAGAGCAGATTTCTATAGAAAATACAGTCCACCTTCGCTAAAGCTTGCACATAGTAATGTTACACTTTTGGAATAAATAGACAAATTGTGGGATAAAAATATGAGAGATGGGAAATTAGGAAATAGTTTATGTAGCTTTGTAACTTCGTACAATTCAATAAAATTCTGTAGCGGAATGGGGAAAATTTGTTGAAATTAACATTATGTTGCTTAGGGACTAGGAGAGTCCACATACCGAGTTTGGTCCACGTGGACTATTTACGAAATCCAGGCATTCTTTCGATTTGTCTCGGAGATGCTTACAAATTGCTTTTCAATTTGACGGTAATCATAATCATAAAAGTAATCATAAAAAGTTTCATTTATTCTTCCCAAAATTATAACAAGAAATGATAGCATAATTGAAATGTTTAATAAACTTGTTTATAAGTGCCTATAAGTAAACAAGAGAGAACGCTACAGTCGAGCAAGCCCGACAGTGAAATACCCTGTACCCAGGTAAGCTAGGAGCGTCTACATACCAAGTTTGGGTAATGTACGCTTAACCGTTTCCGAAATCCAGGCGTTCATCCAGACGGACGGACGGACAGACAGACGGACGGACATGCCTAGATCGGTTTCTCTCGTCATGCTGATTCAGAATATATGTACTTTATGGGGTCGAAAATGCTCCCTTCTGCTTGTTACATACTTTGCACAAACCTAATATACAATTTTTTCATTCTTCGTTGTTACTTGTTAGTCGTGGTGTTCCTCAGGGATCCGTTCTTGGCCCATTATTGTTCACCCCGTATGTGAATGACCTCCCTCATGTTATGTTTAACAGCAAAGTCCACTGATGATGTGCAAATGTATTGTAGTCCTCCTGTTACTAAATTGAATGAGTGTATAACTTTTAGTACTTGTGAACTAGGGAAAATCTGTGACTGGGCTAAAAACAACGGGTTAAAACTCAATCCCACTAAATCGAAATGCTTAGTAATCTATTGAAACCACCTAAACACTTCGCACTTCAACTCCCTTGTGATTGGAGACACTCCGATTGAGTATGTCGATCAAGCCAACAATTTAGGCTTCTGCTTCAACAGGACCTTGACGTGGAACAACCACATAAATAAAGCTGTAATTAAATTTACCACTTCTCTAAAAACTCATAACTAACATAACATATCCGACAACTTTTCATATATATATACTGTTCGCATTTGGAATGAACTACCAACACACATAAAAAATATCAGAAACGCTACACAATTTCGTTGTAATCTAAAAAATATCTACAAAACTAACATTACGAAGCTGTCACGATGACAAGCAAGAAATAGATAATCATTTTATAATATAATTTAGTTTTAAGAAAATCAGAAATTTTATTTTATTTAGATTGTTATTATTCATTATTATTATAATTTATTTATCTTTAATGTCGTTCAACACAAATTAACTTTTCTTTTTTTATTATTCTTTGTCTCAACTTTCAATACAATCGCATTAAAAACTAACTAATATAGTACATATGAAAACAGAGTTCTTTAAGTGACTAGTGCTTTAACATATAAGTAACTCCACTTGTTGCACTAGGAAGTAATTAACAATAAATAAATACTTTTTACTCTATGGGTACAGGGTATAAAAAGAAACAGTTAATATTACATGATTAATATAATAATCCTTTTATCAATTAAGGGAATCAGCAATGGAAAGCAGCAGACAACACTTTTTCATGAAATCAATGATGGAGTCAAGGATTCGTCTTGTTAAAGAAAAACATTTTATTGTTGCTTGACTGTATATTTGCTTGCTTTCTCTTCAACTGAGTGACTGCAGACTGCTTGCCCGGCATATTAACGCATTATGGCACTCTTTAGTTTACTCAGCGACTCTACTCCTTGCTCTACTGACGTCATACGCAATACAATTTATTGCAGTATTGATATTAAATGCTGGCCTCGGATGCAATCTGTGTTTTTAAATATGCGCGAACTGAATTTAAATTTAAGTATAAATGCATGGTAAAAAATATGTCAACTGTTTGTAGGAATTGTGTGAGCTTCTCTCCGCATCCCAGCCCGGCCATTCTGCTTGAAAATTATTTTCCACGCATAATAAATGTATTTGTGCGCTTAATTGCGATAAAGCTGCATCTTTATGGCATAAATAAGATAAAAACAATTACAGTTACTGTCGCAATACAACCATTTATTTACGTTTTTGCACTGCCCGCCCCATTATTAAAAAATTGTTCTTCAGGTTTTTATTTTTGTTTTTTGTTAATGCACTTTTTTGCCAATTGCGCGTGAAACTTTGTGCCAAGTAATCAGTTTGCACTTGAAAAGCAGCCGAGAAGCAGTCGAGGGAGTTGCACTAGCAAGCGCGGGGAGCGGGGTAAGCTGGAATACCGTTGACAAGTTGACTAACTTTTAATGCGGCTCACTTAAAAGTTGATGGCAGCAACAGAGCTGCGGGGGGCCAAGACAAGCAAACAGGCCGACTGTTCTGTTGGCTGCTTAAAAAAAAATAATAAAAAACTCAACACTGCAAACGAAAATTTACATACAAAATGTTTGCTTAATTTTGTTTTTATTTTCAACTATTTTTTAGCGTGTTCGTAACAATTTTGCGGCAGTTACTTACAGCTCATTAAGTTGCCGAGAATGTTGCTGGTAAAAAATGCAATAACACTTTAATATGAACTTGTGTTGTGGGACATAGTTCTGTCTCACTTGAAATGTTGCTGTTTTACTTTTAGGTGAAACCATATGATAATGAAAGTGGTACACAAATTTAAGGCGTCCTAAGTGAAAGGTCTTGAAAATAATTAAACTAAATTAAATGAAGGTCGAATTTGAATTTAATAATCATTTATCATATATAGAATTTATGGGCACCAGAAGGTGCTCTGTTAATGGGACAGACTTGCAGTTATAATTTAATTAAGACTAAAAGGTATAAACCAGTAGCTTTGAACACTTCTTTTAAAGCGTGCGATACATTTCTACTACTAATGGCTGTAAGATATTGGAAGGTGAATTCCAAATGTTAATTAAATAAAAGCATAATAAAACGCTATATTCAACTTGTTAGTTATAAAAACAAAAAGAGAAGTTATTTCAAGCTGCATTCAGTTAATAGTGCAGTGATTTTTAAATTAGTTTAGGATATGTACAACTTGTATTAAAGTTGATTCGAATTCGGGTATTGTATGATAAAAAAGTAAGTCTCGTTTCAAATTATAGAAATTAAATTAAAAATTGTATTTCTTAATTAAAAGGTGAAATGTGAACTCCATTTTTAATTAACATAATTTGCTTGATTTATAAGTGTTTAAAAATAATGAACTGTGCCTTTAAATCATAAATGCCTCGTGTCAATTGACTACACACATTCGCTAAAGTGTTCCTAACATTTATCTAGAGTACAAATATAATAAATTAATAGAAATAGTACGAGAACTTCACTCTCGGCCTTGACATTTTCAAGTGTTCGTTTATTATTCTTGGACATATACATAAATGAACAACACTCACTCATAAATAAAGCAATTTTCCATTTGGCTTGGTAAGCGCACAACTAAGCTGCAAATGACAAAAACTGTTTTCATTTTGGCCAATTCAAATAACATTAATGTCAAGCGTATGCAAACAGCAACAACAACAACAACACCACTACAACAATAAAGGGACCATAATGCAAGCAGCTGAGGAGCCCAAGCTAGAGTAGTAGCTGAATCAACTAAACGTCGCATATGAACAGTGTCAAGTGCGAAGAGCAGAGCAGACTTCGGACCAAAGGATGGAGAGGGGGGTTGGTGCGACAGGACGATTGAATGGCTGGCTGGTTAGTGTGTGGTCTGGTATACGTTCCTTCGTTCGCTTGCCACACAACCCTGCTACTTGGACACATGTAATAATTCAATTGTGTGAACATCTATTAAAGAAGATTGATGACAAGCAGCAGTTGGAGCCCAAGCAGGCGAAGCGGAAGCGCAAGAGGGCTGGCAGTCTAGGCCACTTGAATGTTGCTTTTGACTGGTCAGTTCAGGGTGGTAGACGATGGCAGTCGGTCTCTCATACTACTCTCAATAAATAAATAGCCAGTGAAGCAGCGAGCTAGTTGCAAACAACAATGCAGCAGTCTTAGTAAGCTCTGAGCTCGTATGGGGACAAATCGTCCCACATATAAGCCTTGTCTGCATCCAACTTGTCGTCGTTGTTGTCATTATACTCCTATTTCTGCTTCTTCTTTGTTTTCTTATCACTGTGACATCAGAGCCAAGTTCACGCATGCAGTTATATATAGGTGTATAGTCTTGTGATCGTTTTGATAGCAGCTCGTGTTCGCATTTATTGTGTAAGTCGCAGTCTTGTGTATCAAATAAAAGCTGCCAAATGGAAAATAATTCAAGCTCTCTGCCATGAACTGTACACAGACAAAGGATGTCTTTTTCATGTCATTTATTTCATTTTCGCTTCATTCTTGGAAGCGCAACAACCAAAGCTTGACATGCAATATTGGCTGTAAGTCAAGGTAGTTTTGTTCCTACTTATTAAGTTCAGCTTAAGTTGTAAACGACATTTTAAATGCTGCTGATATCGGGTTTTAGTGTCAGCGATGCCAATACCAATAACAACAACAGCAACAGCCATAATGTTAGGAATACGTTTTGGTTGCGGCGCTTTATGACAATACGCCTGAGTGCTTCTACTTGCTTTAAAAAAGAGTGCGATAACTGGAAACAAGCTGACATTTATGCAGTTTGCCAACAAGCCTTCAGGCAACTGCTCAAGCACATCGGCACACACACACACATGCACACTCAGAAAGCCACAGACACAGAAAAGTGAGACGGAGCACATATTTTGCTATTTCAGCAATAGCAGCAAAGCCAATACAAGCAACTAACGAGCTTATTTCCAGACAGCAACAGCAACAGCAACAAAAGCAGCACTGGAGTTGCCCCTGATGCTGCCACTGATGCTGATACTGCCACTGCCTGGCGGGTACATCACATGCATGATTGACTGCGCAGTTGTGCAGCGCGCAGCGAGCGGTGAGGAGCAGGAATAGAGCTGCGACATAAGGCAGGACACACAACGCAACAGAAAATTCAACAGCAGGCATGTCTGATGCACTCAAGAAAAAAGCGATGGCAGTACAATATCCTCATTAAAACAAAATATTAAGAAGTAGTGAAGGTATCATGGAATTCGGAACTCATTCAGAGTAGAATGATGTTTGGCTGACGTTGGTGAGGATCCGCTTTCAGTTATCTACCGAACATATATAGCTTTAGCCTTTACTGTATTTTACAACAGAACGGATTCCTCCATCCCATGAAAGATTCGATTCGCCTCGACATGCTGATGTATGTACATACATATGTATAAAAACTAAAAGCAATACAGCACTACATTTTTCAATGAATTCTATAAAAAAGTAACTCTAATTTGCATTAATTTTAATAAAACTTAAGGTACTGTGTCATATTCAGAAAAAACAAATTGATTAAACAGGATGTACGGTTATTTCCTTTTCTAATAATTATCACTTAATCGACAAACATTAAATAAAAAGTTGATTACAACATCAATAGGCCTATTTATATATAAAATATCATTTCAATAATCAATTTATTCACATTTCTCAAAAACATTATGAATTAACAAGTAAGGTAAGGATATCTTAATGTTAATAGTACAGGCAGCTTAGCCTTTTCTACTTAATTAAACAAAATGGTGAAATAAAAATGGTTAACAACAATCGACAGTGTAAAGCGGGAAAAATTAAACAAAAAAAACCCATAAAGCTTAATAAATGAAACCTAACTTAATAATAAACTAATGTATACAAGTTTTTTAATATTATAAAATATCATTTAAATAAATTGTATGACTTATCCTGTCTTTCGGCCGGAACTAATAAGATGCTGATTGTGTTCAGAGATTTTATTTTTTTGGACTTAATGAAAATATTTCGAATTAGCAGGCATTGTGTTTTAAAGTGTATTCTAAATAGCAGTGCGGTGGTTAGAGAGTCAGGAGTAGAAAAGAATAGAAAGACTGTGCACAGGTGTGAGAATAGCTTGGAATGCCATCGATTCTCATAAACTTGTGCCTCATGTCTTGAGTTTTTCTGAACTTCATTTGTAAGTTTGATGAGCAGTGTGCAGCAGCACTGCACACTGGAAAGCTGTAAATTATATGGCACACTACCTTTCAACATCAGCAGCACAATCAATATATAAAATGTTCAAGAGGTAACTAAAAGTGTAACAATAATCGAAGAAGCAGCAACAGAAGAAGGACACTTGAGCCAATTAAACGCGGCTGGGTCAATTATGGACAACAGGCGTATACGTAATGCCAGGTAGGAAAAAAGGTGCCCTTAAATGTGGAGAAGCAGAAAGCAGACAACCAGACTGTTTTTACTAATAAAAGTTGCATCAACTGAAGTGTGAAGCGTAGGAGTGGAAAACAAATTGAGAGCTGAAGTTAATTAAAAGTTTATTGTTAGCCGGTCAGTTCATCGAATATAGACAATGGCTAGGGCAACAGTGGGTTAACTATGTACTTATTAATTAATAAAGAGATAAATGAGCCACTTAACGGACGTGCAGGCTCTGTAGGTAATTTTAAATATTACGGCAATTTCAGTTTATGTTTGTAAGTGTGTGCTGTGTTTTATTCTTTTTACAAAAGTATTTAAAAACAAATACTTATCTATGTATTGGTATACATTTGCTAAGTATTAAATACTTTGTCTTACTTTGAAAAATGATTGTTATCCATTCTGTAGAATTCCATTTATCACTGCAAAAACGACTGCGGAATCATATCTACTTTCATCTATGCTGTAATTTTTATTTTTTGTAATCTTTAAATGAAAGCGCTTCTTAAAGCAATTACTATAAGTTTTTCTGTGTAAATGTTGGAGAATAACGTTCGAGTTTTTAAATGTGTTGTTGTGTTATTACTTGTATATTAACTTTTTTAATAGTTTGAATTTGTTTTCTGCAACCTATTGTTTAAATAACAATTTATATAATACAAAATGCATGCACGAAGCCGAATTGGTATAAATGAAAGTATTATAATTTCAAAATCTTTAATTACCTAATTATGTAGAAATTGCGTAGCTGTCCATATTATGATAAATGTAGACATGAAATGGTGTTTAATTATAACAATCGTAAAGGAAAGGAGAATTTTCACCCCAAAGCTCAACTAATTGAGTTCGTTTGACCTGAATGTCCTTTCTCATTGCCAATTGCTAGCCTCCATTGTTCATTCAAGTTGTTGATGATAATAAGTGGCAGAAGCAGCAAATAAGCTGCACAATAATAAACTGTAATTAATTTGATGCTCCGTGCTGTTATAAATTGCAATGCCAGGTATCCTTAGCTTGGCACAACTGTTAAGTGTGCAGTGCAGGACAACAGAAAATACAGAACATAAGAAGGGATTATGGAGGAGTAGAATGACGAAGTCTGAGCTCTGCTCAATAACAAAAGCAACAATTGAAACATGTAATTAACAGGCAATCAAACTGCTGTCTTAATCTCGTGTTTGTCTGTCTCTGCACTCTTAATGTGACGCATGTAAAAACCATATGAAAACATAACGATGACAAACAAGAAAAACCTATAAAATGAACTTGTCATAAAATTAACGCATTTGTAAAACACACACTGATATACATCCACAATGCGGGATTAAAATGGCTACGATGGCGACAAAGAGGAGAACGGCGACGGACATAAAAACTGCGCCGGCATGTCGAACCCAAACTAAAGTCATTTATAGGCCACGTGATTGGGATGAGG
The DNA here is from genome assembly GCF_003285725.1 of Scaptodrosophila lebanonensis. Classification (NCBI taxonomy): domain Eukaryota; kingdom Metazoa; phylum Arthropoda; class Insecta; order Diptera; family Drosophilidae; genus Scaptodrosophila; species Scaptodrosophila lebanonensis. The sequence continues at coordinate 17,515,612 of NW_022060538.1, forward strand.
AGCAGGCGGGATGAGGGCGTCATGAGTAAGGACGGGTGGCTAAATGCTGGAGGATCGGGAATGATTTGCGTGAGGAATTCGAGTAACTGCCACTTAATTTACACGAGCTTCATAGTCAGAGTCAGAGTCAGCTTCAGCGTCCATTGACTGACATGCTGATAAGACAAAAATTGCTGGCAACACTAGCAAACAGCAACAACAACGGCAACACAAGCGAAAATAATAATAGCAGGAGCTCATATAAAATGCTGTTTATGACAGCCGCCACAAAAACACATACAGCTGAGCGAAGTTGTCGATTCGAGTTGTGAGCGCACATAAAATTAAAATTTGCACACGATTTGCCTTTGGCATGTCTTTCATTTTGTCTGCACTGTCATATTGTTGTACATTGTTGTTGTTGTTGTTGCAGTTGTTGTTATTGCTGTTGTGTGCACAACAGATGGCGCGCACGCTTTGCGCCTTCGCCACAAATTACTGAAACCAAATTGATCGATTGTCTAAAAGGAGTGTCGAAGAGAAATGCTGGAGAGAAGAATTGGAGTGCGAGCGCAACATTTTATGATGTAAGGCACTGAACTGTGGTAAACGATTTTGTTGTTGTTGTTGTTGTTACAACCGGCATTGCATGCCACCGACAGGCTCACATACACACACACACACGCACACACACCCGAACTGACACAAACTTGCACACATACATGCACACGAATTGAATTAAATTGGATTCGTTGAGTTTGTGTAAACAAAATTTTAATGTCTTTTTGCTTTTGAAGTCATTCACTCAAACTCAAACTCAAGCTCAAAATCTAGCGATGGGCGATGGGCGATGGGATGTGGGCCACACAAACGCAAAGGCAGTAGTGGCAGTATGGGTGGGCGGTGGGGAGAGTGGTGGTAATGTTGATATGTCTGACATAAATTTCATCAACTGTCTAAGTTAATGACAGTAAATTTGTTTGAAAATTGCTTTAAAATGGCAGGGCAACCAAGCAATGCAAACAGCGCCGCACACAAACACAAACATACACACACTCGTGTATAAATGGGCCGGTTGTTAGGGACACACACACGCACACATACTCACAGAGAGATACATAGTTATACACACACCTTGTCACGATGGCGCCATGTCGCCGTGACAGCCGTACGCAAAAAGATGCCAGCGAATGCGCCAACGCCAGCCAAAGAAGAATGACTGAATTCAGTGAAATGTGTCATGATAACTCAAATAAAGAATGGCAAGGCGAAATGCAAAGTACGCGGCTACGGAAGTGACATAAACACACACACACACACCCCCACACCCCACACTCATGGCACTAAGGAAAAAGAAAGCTAGCGAACTTATTACGTAAAAGTGAATTTATGAAGTGAAACGAGTTAAATGCCAAGCCAAAAAGAAAACGCGCAACACAAAAACACAAACAAAAAATGGTAGTGCAAAGAGTGTGAAATATGTATGTATGTATATAATGGATGTGGGCGCGGTCGAGGTGTGCAGAGAGTGTGCCAACCACAACAAAAAGAACAACAATTTATAATTACATAGGCGACACTCTTTACTTACGAGTATGTTGGAAATAAATATTACTGCTGAAATTCCTCAAGCATAACTGCAAATATTTTTTCTACATTTACTTATCGAAATTAACCTTATTATTTAAATATAATTTTTATTTGAGTAGTTAGGGTGCTTGTCCAAGCATGATGGCATAATGTGGGTGCTTGCTTGACATTATCATTATAACAGAAACTATTAAATTGTCCTTAAAATGAAATGGTCTAGTAATATTGGGAAGAAAACGAATGATCATGATAATGTGATTGAGACTTGTATGCTACATTTGTAGAGTAATAAACCAATTAAAAATCTCTTAGAAAGTTCAAATTATTAATATTGGATCGGTATGATAATTTGAAAGAAAAGACATAAACATTAAGCATGTAGAATATTGCTTGTGATTTTTGAACAAATTCATTGTCGACGGATTATTTTAATGACATTTTGAATTGCGCTCAAAAATATTGCAGATCCTTGAAACTTTGTAATGGTTCAACAGATCTCTTATATAATTGTTTTCCTCAATCAGAAAGAACGCTGGGTTATGATTACAATAAACGAGTTCTGAATATTAAATATTTGGAACTAGCGGTTTTCTAGGATGACGCCTATAACAAATTTATAAGATTTCCAGTGTATTCTTTTACGAGTAGACAACAATCTTATTTACACTTGTACGCTTTGTATAAGGGTATACAAATAACAACAACATTAGCAGCAAGAAATCATTTTGCTTGTTTTCGCTACAAGCAAAACAAAATGGCGGCAACATACAGAGGCACACACATAGAAGCAATGTTATATATAAACGAGCCCGCCCAATTTTTAATCTGATGATGTCAACACAAATTGTGGCAGCAACACACACACACATACCCACACAGTTCCTCGGAGAGACCTTCTCCCCTCAACCGCAAAAAAGAGCCACTCAAGGACTCGGCAAAATGTTGGCAAAAGGTTAGGCAGCGCCAAGTGTCAAGTGAGCGCGCCCGCGAGTGCCGCCGCGTCCTTGTAGTGTCACTTACAGCACATAAATTTGCTCGCTAGCTTTATTATTTTTTACATTATAGCAGCCGGGCGGAAATATACAGCTGCAATTTGCAGCTGCAGCTTGAGGCAGCAGACCCAAAATGTGAAGGAAGTAGTGCACTGTGAAGGATTTTTTGGTGTTTAGAATGCCACGGGATGACCTCGACGTTGGTCCTGTGCAACGCAAAAAATTCGCTGCCACGGCATCATCACTCTCAGATGTTTCTGCCAAGTTGGTGTAATAAACGATTCATTCCAATGCCTAACGGGTTGAAGATGAGTACGCAAGACAGCTTACTGTATTTATTTATTATTTTACTTTTAATCTCTATCGTAGCTTTACAAGTATTAGGTTACCTTTAAGTTAGTACGCTAGTCATTAAATATATTATTGAAAGTTTCCAGGAATCACACAATTACAAAACTTATCGTTATCATTGAGGATAAATTGTACCTAAAGATTAATTGCATATGCATAAGAAATAAATATATAAGACGCGAATTAAATCGAAGGAAACGAAACAAGATTAAAAGTTATTGAGGCAATAACGCTGAATAATCTTACAAAATACTGTCTGTCCGTCCGTCAGTATGGAATTTGTACTCAAATACCTCCAGTTAGTGATTATGAGTCCGTATGCTGAGTTTCATTCCGATAGGCTAATTATAGCCATAAATTTATTCTCTGCCGAAGCTCTGCCCGCAACTTTCTGCCGAATATCTGGTCCCAGCTGTTGTTGTTGTTGCTGCTTCGACTTATTCCCGCACTGCATACAAGCACGCATAGATAGGAAGATGTAAAATTATTCTTTGGAAACATAAACATATGTCTCCACTTATGTATGTATGCATTAAATATATTTTTCAAAATTAAATAAAACAATTAAAATGTTTACAAATTCTGGGAGTGAGTACCTGACACTTAACTGTCGGATTGCTCGACTGCACATTTGGCCAGGCGCCCGATATTTTGGCATAAGTTCAAAAATTTCATGGAAACAAATTCTTATTTTGATATTACTTTCTTAAAACACATACCCTAGCTACAACAAAAACATAGATATTTTTGATATTTAATAATATTGATACCACTTCAAAGTCAGTTGTTCGATCTGCAAGGCGTTTTGGTAAAAATGGTGCGAAATTTTTTGTTAACTTTGCGAATTTGTCAATTTCTTAATTTTGAAAAATATTTATGTAAGGTGGCTATACACAAGATAGCTGGCAACTCTGGGTTATCGCGATGGTAACGACCCGGTGGCAGCATACGGACACACTCGGAGAAAAGCTCGGCAGAAGCAAGACGTCGGCTGTAGCTTATTATAAAGTCGTCTAACATTTTTAAGTTGATTTTTGTAACCCTGTCTGTTAACAGTTGTTCAATTCATTCGATTCATTATTATAACTCTAATTTGGTATTTGATTAAACATTATTATAAACTCATTCTTACATTTATGTTAAATATAGTTTTGGAGACTTCTTGCGACTTTTCGGGCATATTTAGTTTGTAGCTGAGGTTGAAGGTCACAGAAATCCTTATTCGTCTTCTCTATAATACCCCTAAAACTCCTAGATGATTTTGGAAATGCTTCGTGGTTAAATCGTATTAAATCATGCGGTCTCAATAGTTTTGTCAAATATCTGTGGGGTGAGCACAATAGAATTGAAAAATAGCCATATTTAAAGTTTCCCATGAGTTTTTCAATGGTTGGTTTTTTTCCAATTTGTTGTACTATTTGTAAGTTAAAGTACAAATAATCATAAATATAAGTGTAATACTAATACACGAACACATGGTAATACTCATAAGTTGAGAAACAAATGACAACATCTGTGCCTTATATGGGCGGTAGGAGTGGGCATGGTCAGATCGGACCAAAATTTAACACAGTTCTTATTCATTAAATTTATGCCCAAAAATCGGCTACCTGGCCCAATGTGGACTGTAGCGTTCTCTCTTGTTTTTTCCCATGTTGCTGAGATCCCAAATTGTCAGAAGTACAATTTATGTACAATGCCCAAGTAAGTATTTGAATTTTATAAAAAGGGTTACAACTTACCGCTTTAAGTCAGTGCATTGCTTGCCAGACTGGCATTTAAATATTCCCTCAACAAGCTACAGATTTGAATTTATTCGAAATAGGTCAGTTTTTGTTGTGCGCTAACTTAGTTGATTAATTTTATGGACCCAAACCAATTAATTTCAACTATGTGTTTTGTGTTATTTGAACTCGAGTTTGTTGCTTTCAATTAAACAAGTAATTCGAAATCGAATGCAATTAAGCAGCAAACAGAATCGAACAGCCATAGCCCACGGGGTCTTGGCCAATACCCCAATACCAGATACTCGTTAAAACCGTTATGGAAACAGTCGCACACGTGCAGCTTTGGCGGCGACAAACAAAACAAAGGCCGGCAGCATGTGTCTCTCTCTCTCTCTCTCTCTCTCTCTCTCTCTCTCTCTCTCTCTCTCTGTGTATATATACATATATGTATGTAGAATAAATTCCCATGCGCCAAAAGTCAGCGAGCATCGTTGCCATGCAGTATCCGTATCTGGCTTGCATTATCAGAGCCGCAAGTATATCAAATTTACGGCACCCACAGTGTCGCGTATAACGAGCAGATGCGAACGGCTCGAGGCCAGGAGCCAACGAATAAGCAACCGGCGAGTAGTCAGTGAGTAACAAATGCAATTCACAGATAACAATGACAGGCTAAACAGCATTGTCCAATTAAATTGCATTCCTGGAGCGCGAATTATGGCAGCATTGAATGGATGACTCCGAAAAGGAAAGAAAGGAAAAGAAAAAAACCCTGGCTGGCTGGCTGTATAAATTGCATAGCAAATGTCGTTTATTAAATTTTAAATCAATAAACAAAGCCGGAATGCAACAAAGAGTGAACGAAAGATGGAGGAATATAATGTGGCAAGGCAAGCAGGAAACGAGAATAAAAGCCCTCTAAGAGGAAGAAGTAGGAACTGCTGGCAATTTAATGAAAGTATCACAATGATTGGTTTCTGTTGGCGACTAAGCAGCCACGTCTGGCCGGCCAGAAGCAAAGATGTCCAGCATAATGAATGGCATTGGCAAAGACACTGGGCGCCGATGTCGGCACTGGCGATGAGGCAGCGGCAGGGGCAGAGGCAGCAGAAGTATAAAGAGCCGTTGAAGCCGTTGCATGCATTAGTCGCCAACATGGATATGCCATACTCTTATATGTAAAGTGAAAACTCTATTGGTTAACAAGATAGAACGCTACAGTCGAACAAGCAAGCCCGACAGTAAAATAGCCTGTACTCTCCACAAATAGGAAAAATTAAAAAAAAATTAAATTATTTAAAATTTTGTTATTCATTTTTATAAATTAATTAAGAAAATTTATTTAATACATACATAGAAGACATGTTTATGTACAGTTTTACATTTACATCACATGTCTTATATACGTGAATATGTGTTTATATACGTGTATATATAAGCAACAACAATAACAGCTGCGGGCAGCGCTGCAAGCAGAGCATGGACAGCGATTTTATTTAAGGCTATAACTTTCTTTAGAATTTACGTATCATGATGCATCTTGGCATACGGACACATAAGCACTAGCTGGATGTAACTACCAAATTGATTTAAAAATTCCAAGAATTACGTAAGTTATAAAAAAAACAGGAATTGCGGGGGGTGGGGGGTTGTATCAGAATAAAAAAATAAACTTGACCTGCTTAGGACTTAGGGGAACCTCTATATGCTATATGGCTATATCGACTTGTCTTATCATCCTGATCAATAATATATATATCGGTGATCGAACGACTTTTGTAGGTCATTTGTCGGTATAGCGTTGAGGATAACGGTCGCCGCCTGTTGGATGGCATCAACGTCAACATAGCGGTTTCCTTTCATGGCCAAATGTAGTTTTCCGAAAAGGTAGAAGTGGCACGGTGCCGTATCAGGTGAATACGGCGAGTGGTTAATGGTTAAAATGTGATTTTTGTTCAAATAATCGGTCACAAGCGTCGATCGTCTGAGCAATTTTTGATCGTCAGTCAATTTGTGCGGAACAAACCGTGCACACACCTCTCGAATATTCGGTCAAAATGCGATAAATCGATGTTTTGGAGATGTTCAATTCCATTTCCATCAATTTCAATGATGATTTCGGCTGATTTTTGATGAATTCACGCACAGTTTCGATGGAATTTTCGGTGATCACGAATTTTGCTTGGCCCACATGTTGATCGTCATTTATGTCCTCACGACCACTTTGAAAACGTTGAAACCACTCGTGCACTCTGCTACGGGATAGGCAATCATCGCCATAAACTTGTTTCATCAATTTCGGTAAAAGTTTTACCAATTTTAAAACAAAATTTAATGTTGGCTCTTTTTTTCGAAGCTCATTTTCGCACCGATAATACAAACATGCTGACACTTAAAACGCAATAACTTCACTTCCAATCGATGAAATATCATGAAATTTTCACTGGACAATCGATAAAGATAGAAGATTCTAACGCACCATATAGATAGCGCCACCAGGGGGCGCTAGATCAAAAAGTCCTGTTTACTTTGGAATGTACCTTGAATGTACATTTAGAATCCTTTCATTTAACAATCTGATCTCATTTGAAAAATAATGCATGGTTAACAATCATTCATTAGGTCTAGTTATGCAAGTCCAAATGACAATTTTTCAAGGTTTGCCGCTTTTCATCATTCGATGACTTAATAGCTTGACAAAGTGAAACGACATTTAGAATATAACAGCAAAGTATTATGATATTAAAAAATAGTTATTGAAAAATAAATATGTTGTACCATTTTGACATTTAGAATTGTCTTTAAGTCAATTACTCAATTAATCATTATACTAATCATCAGAAGCTTTATTTTCAATGTGTTTCCGAAAGAGAGAAAGTAAACTTAACATTAATATTTCAAACTTGCCAAACATTAAGTGCAAAATTGTGATTTCTGTAAATACAAAAAAAAACAATCAATCAATAATAATCGTTTGTGAACTGCTGAATAAAGCAGACACATAATTATAAATTACAAGGCTGGCAGCCTTGGGATGTATTCACTGTACACACTGTAGGGTGGATGGCGATGCTTTTCTCTCAACTGCCCATTTAGCTGACAGGCAACTTAAATCCTGCCGAAAGCGCAGCAGACGCGCCCGAGCAAGATGCATTGTTTGGCGTAGAATTTAATTTTAGTTTAACTTTGTAATTTATCGATGCCGTATGTCGTCGTCGTGTTGACGTCGACGTCGCCGTCGCCGTCACCGTCGCCTTCGACTTCGGTTCTCGTCTTTTGCTGGCTAAAAAGACAATGTTGAAGCTCATAGTACGACTACAACAATAGCAGCAACAGCAACAATAGTGCGACCACCAGAAAGTCTGACTACCTTCATTAGTGTTTTGTTTGGCTATGGTGGGAACGGTTGCGGACAGAATTTTCACAACGAGATGTTTTTGATGTGGGTGAGCTTTTTGAAGTTTTACGGAATAAGTTGCCAATGCCATTGCATTTGTTATGCTGCTGCTGTAGTTGTTGTTAGTGTTGTGCTCGGTTGCTTGCATCTTGCATTTGTCTTCATTGACGGCAAGTTGTTAGTTTTTCGGTCTCTCATTTTTCTTGGCGAAACTTTTGAGTCTTGTTCGTGGTATTTGTTGGTGTATACGTACTTCGCATCTACTGTTGCTGTCAGAGTGTGTATCAGTGGCTAACTCGTTTGTCTTGTCTGCACTTTACGTATACGTAATGACAATTAGAATTGACATATCGTACAATCCACACACATGCACACAAACAAACACACACAGGCATATGGGCAAAAAGTTTCTCTACTGGCAGCTGCTTTTGCCCCTGCTGCTGCTGTTATTGTTGATTGCATCTAATCCTACAGATTTTATAGTTTGCAGTGTGTGTTTTTTTCTCTCGCCCTTATCCGCCCACTCCATTACCTCTTAATGAAAAATGCTATGGTGTACCCACTCTTTGGCTTGTTAGCAGCTCTACGTGCCCGAAATATGTGTGTGGGCGGGAGGTGTGTGTGATTGTCGAGCATGTCACGCGCCACACTAATCAGGCGTTGGTCTTCAACTCTTCAATGTACTTTGAAGTGCACTTCAGCTAAACTTAAGACACTGTTCTCGTGCCCTTGCTCCCTTCCCCGGCTCCTGATCGTGCTCTATTTATAGTTAAGTAGCCTAGAACAATTAATATGTGTTCGTATTACAGATATGCGCTCAATTACGCATAATTAGTCAAGCATACGCTGCTGGACAGGCCGGCCCGCTTCTGCTCCTTCTTGCCGCCCTGTTGGACAGCTTGTCACCGCAGCAGCAGCAGCAGCAACAACAACAACACTAACGGGGACTAGAGCGGCAACAACGACTTTTGCCTGTCATATACACGAAAATCCAATTTCACGTAGGTTTCATTAGTTGACCAGAGAGCTAGAATTTCTCATCTCTTCTCCCTATTACTGTTGCTGTCGCTGTTCTTGTGTTATGGTTGTAGGTCGGTCGGTCGGTCGGTCGGTCGGTCGGTCGATTGCCGCGCTGTTGTAACTCAAGCAATTTTGTTTTGCACCCGCCACACAAAAGGCCAAAACCGCAAAAAATAATTAAGAACTCAGCAACTTTGGCGCTTGACAATGACAACGACAGCCCCAAGCTCGACGCCCCACACCCTGAGCCCGCTAGCCCACTAGCCCGCTAGTAAGAGTCAAAGTCAAAGACAAAACGTTTTTAGCCGCAGCTTATTGAAATATGTGCAACCTTTTTCATTGCTATGCATTCTGTTGTTGCCCAAAAGTCTGGGCAATACCTATACCGACACTACACTGACAAAATTGCAATAAAAAAATATAAAAAAACAAGCACTTCACAATTAACAATATTAAATTTTCTTGTTTGCGAAAAGGCCCAAAACCAAATTAAATGTATACAACCAAAATTTAAACAGGTATACTCAAATCAATATTGCATAAATATACATAATAGTAGTTATTCGTTTGTTATAATTTCGAAATCAGGACGCAATTGGCTAATAGAGTGAATATCAACATTTTATTACCTTTGTGAACAAACAAAATAGTTCCCATTCAGCATTTGAGATGTGCTTGTATTTGTTAGTCTAATATAAAAGGTTGATTTTCAAGCTTCTCAGCGAAGACTGGTGTAGTTAAAAAAAATATTTACACTAATATGTTACTAAGTAAACATAACAAACCTGTAACTTGATAACAGAACCACATTTGGAATTGCAGTTTAAGTGTTTGGTGAGTAATTTCGTAATTCAATTGTATTCCTAAGGTGTTGCTTTTATCTTAGCACGTTTTTATTTGCGGTGTACACTCATACCTTCTGGGATGCAGCGGCAACAACAACAACAAACATGCGGATGTAGAATGTTAGCGGTCGTGTGGCATGTTTGCTTGCCTGGATCTGCTATTGAGTTGTCTATCAGTCGTTAGTCAGTCAGTGAGTGAGGCAGCCAGTCATTCAGTTATTCAGATGGTTTGTCGAAATCAAATGAAGTGAAATCGATGCGCTGTTGACTCTATTCATATGAGCCGTAACGTTGGCAGCGAAGGTGGTCGGAAGCATGCGGGCTGCGGATGGCGGGTGGGCATGAATGCCAGGCTAGCGGCAACTGTCAATGTGTCTATGGAAATGCGTGTAGTATATTTGAGTGGATTTTCCAACTGATTTTGTTACGTACAGCCGAGTATTACACACACACACAAACACAAACACACACACACACATACATTGGAACGCACACGTATATTCTGATCCAGTGACTCTTGACTGGCGATAGAGGCAAGTGCTGTTGGCTGCCACTGTTTCGAGTATCGCAGCCTAAACATCAGGACATGAGCTTTAGCTTTCGCCAGCCATACTCGTAGAAGCCACGATATCATGCTGCTGACAATCGAATTTGTTGACGTGGCTGCTGCTCTGCAGGATGTCCTTCCGTCTGTTCGACTGACTGTCTGGTTGTGTGTTTGTCTGCGAGGATTATTACTTCATAAGCAAAAAAGCAGGCGGCAAGCAAAATACTCGTATTGTCAATTATCAGCATTCTTTGTCAACTGTTTGCGTGCCAGCGGGCGTGCTTGGGGCAAGGGCTGGCCTGCTAATAACAACGCCTATTACATTTGATTTTCGCATGCGAATCTAATTTACTTGAAGCTCATTTGCCAAATGGCTGACAGCAGCGTCGACATCGACATCGGCATCGGCTGTGGCACTATTAGCAATTGGCAAGCTAATTTGCTGCCAAATACATGGGAAGCACTTGAGCAAACATGCCGCCGACATTGTCAGCATTCTGGGCGTGGCTGCTGACACAATTGATTTTATAATAAGTTGATGCTATGTGCCATGTAAATGAACCCAGAGACGTGCAGCAACAGCACTGCGATTGATATGTCGTCGCAGGATATGTATGTATGAAGAGAAATTCCAAATCAGTCAAATGCGTACCGTGCTACACAAATCAAACAAAGCCTTAAAGGACAAGACAGTTAGACAGTAAGTCACATACTCATTTATTCTGTCAGTCAGCCAGCCAGTCACCTAGGCAGACAGTCACACAGGCACACGCACTTTGTTGTAATTGTGCGCTGTGGCTTAACATTAATCGCAGCAATTCAATTTCGTATGTAAATAATTTTGTTTAGCTACACGCTTCCTTCCAAAAGGTGCGTGAGCGTGGTTGAAATTCGATATGATACCACAAGGTTGCAGGTAATGGATGCTAAACTGCGGTCAGAATATATTAAGTTTCATTTATATATTCATTTCATAAATTGGCTTTGGCGTCGCACGTGGCGTATGAACAATAAAAGGGCCCTGAACGTAATTTATAAAATTAACCGAAATGCAAACCATTTCTCGCTAATTAAAGTTCAAGCGTCAACAAAAACTGACTGATATTTTTTAATGTACTTAGAATAATGTCAAGTACCATCGTTTTGTTACTAATACATACATACATACATACATATATAATAAATTAACCCATCAACTCAATAAATTCAATAAAATATTTTACACAGTGCAATCACAGAAATTCGTATACAATCTACAAATATAAAAGAGGAAAAAAACCGAAAAACTGCAAATAAATCAATTATTGACTAAAGTTAAAAGCAATTAAACTAAGCACCTGGCTAATTTCAAATGCCGGCAAAAAGCTTACTCTCGAATAAAATTAAATTTGTTTCCACAAATGAATATTAATAATTTGAAATTACACATAAAAAATATAATAAAAAGTAGCTGTTTTAAACTGGAACACAGCCGGAAGCTGGCAATGCTCACAAATAATTAATTAGAATAATGTTCAACAACTAGAAACTACGCCCAAAAGTTTTGCAATATAAACTGTATGTGATAGAGTTCTTTATATTGAATGAATCAACTTTTTCACAATAAAGAGAATATTTAATTTTTTTTGGTAGTCTGTGCAAAATTACTCATTTTAAAGAATTTTTAGATTGTTCAACTTTTAGAATCTATTTATTTTTTAATGGTGTCAGTAGGTTAAAGACAGATAGCTTTTGTGATGAGTAATTGTAGTTATGTTTGAAATTGGAATTTGAAGTTAAGCATTACATTCTTTAAGCTATCGGTTTCTTACTTCAAACATTTGTAGATTTATTCTTCTTTGACTTCTTTGCTTCAGATGAGATCAACGCACTCTTCAAATGAAATAGGAAATAAAATGTCACGGAATAAAACCGCTGGGAATTGATTTTATATTATTTTAGTTAAATATTACTACTGGAGTTCAATTAAGTCCCAATTCGAAAGCGAGCAGTTTGTAGATTGCCCAATTATATGCCATATCCCTGTGAAGTGACTGCAGCAACACTAGGAGAGAGTGCTACTAGCATTTTAATTTGGTGCACATATCGCATTAATATGCGCCCGAAAGCCACATACACACACACACACACTCGCACACGCACATACCACAACCGCACACGCACTCACATATCAACTGATGCCTAAAGCCATATTGTAATACTGCTAAATCACAAAACTAGCAATTACATGTCCATTTGTATGATTGTACTTATGCGGGCATCTATGCATGCGAGATATTTTGCATATATTGCAGCCATATTAGTTAACACTGATTAGCTTATCGTGCGGTTGGTCAATGTATTGAAATTAGCCGCGGGCTCAAAACTCTCAACGCAATACAAATACAAAATGTATTGCTGCAATTCAATTGAATTTTCAACGTTTTGGTTTTGGTTTTTTGTTTCCTGTGCTCTGCTCTTTTATTTTTTTGCTTTCGGCTTTTCCTTTAAATTGATTTGTGCGCAGCACGGAGGCAATTTATGGGTCAGTCAATGCTAATTAGAATTTTTGTGTGCGCTGTTCATTTATCATTGCAAGCTTAATTTATTTCTATATTTTACAGGCATTACCAAAAACATACGTACACATACGTTGAACTTGTTGAAATGTTGACGATAAATACATAAAAAAATATGTACAAGTACATATACTTGTATATAAATATTGAAGAGAGAATGTCGAAGGGAAAGAGAAATCTTTTCTGGTGCTTCTAGATAATTCATAAAAAAAAGCACGCTACAAATTTATACTATTACAAAAAATAATTAATAATAATAAATTAAATTAATTAATAAATTATAATGCTTATTTCCTCGTAGATCAATGCATCAGGCGAACATAGCGAGTGGACAGGGTAACAAACGGAAATTGCTATATCGACGCGACTCATTGTAAAATTGAATGCAGGGTTTAAATAAAAAAAATCAACTGTTTAGCAATGATTGCGTACAAAATATTCGAAAACAAGTTAGTGGGTAGTGGTGAGTGGTTTCGTACTGAGCAGCGCGGTAGTCCCAGTTCCAGCTCCAGTCGCGTCGTGTCCGTGGCCGGAACTTTAAATGGATTTTAGGGAATCCTCATTTGAATACACAAATATGAGTGGCATTAGTGGTGCTCCTGCTATGTGCTGGATGGCACCACCCTCCTAGGCAACCGGTCAGAAATGGACATGGCCATATGAAAGCAGGTTGCGGGGCATGGGTGTCTGTATGTGGGTGCCCGTGGCTGGTTAGTTGCGTGGCCAGCAAGAGGCATAAAAAGCATGTTCTATGCAGTCGTTTAGCTTAACCGCAACATTATGCCGAATGCCGGAATCTTCAATGTGCATGCTGAGCGACCAAACCGACTAGCGACCGACCGACCAGGCTGTATGTCTATATATATAGGTATGCTTTACTTGCTGATGGCTGAAAGTTCGTTGGTCAGTCAGCGATGCCTGAAGTTTATATGCGTCTCTGTGTTTGAGTGTGTGTGTGTGGGTGTGTAGGTGGGTGATGTTGAAGGCGCATTTATTCTCATTTGAAAGCCCCCCACTGGCGCACTAAAATGCGTCTGAAATATGCAAGCGTTTGTGTATATATTTTGTGGTTTCATGTAAATAGATATACTGCTCGTATATGTGTGCTGTGTATTTTTTGAATCTGTACGAAGATTTTTCGTTTTGCATAAAAAGTCGATGATGTGTGCCAACCTTAATATGCCTGCATAGTTCTACGCCATTCGGTCACTAATGAGATCTTGTCTTAAAGCAACAACTTTACTTAAAATTCATCCAAAACAAATTGTAGCAAGGAATTCTTCCTATAAAAATATAATACCGAATTAAAAGTAGATTGTAGATACAATAAAGGCGATCAGAAACATGTCAATGCTGTAACTTTCAGTCATTGGCTAGAATTTTGCTGGCGATTCTGTCGAAACAATGGAGAAAAGCGACTCTTTATACCCTATACCCAAAGGGTAAAAGGGCATATTAGTTTTGTGCGAGTGTACATGGAACACACAGAAGGAGGAGCGGCAACTAGAATAACCAAACTTGGTATCCAGATTTTCCTGAGCCCGAACTTAGTCACATCCAGTTAGTGATTATGTATCCATATACCAAGTTTTATTATGATATGCTGATTAGAAAGAAAGTTATAGCCATATAACCAAGCCCAAGCTGTGTCCGCAGCTGTATTTGTTGCTGCTTTGACATAATTAAGTAATGCACGATTCTGATGTAAATGTAAATGTATGTATGGACTACTTTATATTTAATTAAATTAATTAAATTACTTTAATTTTTTTAATAAATTTTTTTTGCGGGGTGGTGCAGGGTATTTAAGAGTTGAGCCTGCTCGACTTTGGCATTCCTTTCTTGTTACTAAGTAGGTCATTACAGCATGATCCAGAAGACTTTTCTCTTACCAATAACATCTGATTAATATCAGAGAAAACGGCTTGTGAGCTCTTTAGGGTAAGAAGTCGTGGTTTTTTATTTAAATTATTTAACATAAGGGATATTTTGGTCGGCAGTGCCACTTTAAATATTTTAACTTAAGAAGCCAATACATTAGCCGCAACTAAATCTAAATATTTATTATTTATATTCGAACATCATTTTATAATTATAATTTGTATATTTAGTTTTCTGGCCTTTCTGATTACGAATGTTTCAAGAAAATATGTGTTATCTAATGCACATTAAATCAAATGCTATAAATGTCACTTTATCCAACTGAAGTAGCTTAAGGGCGTTCTACAAGTATTATCAATTTGAAGTGAAATATTTATTAACACTTTTCACTTTGTTGAAAGAACTTAATTCAATTGCCACCACTGCACTCAAAAGAAGTTCTGTAAACGAGTAGACGAACAGGCGAGCAACAAGCAGACAGGCAGGCAGGCAAAAAAACAACCAGACAAACAGAGTAACTCACTCATTTGCTCACACAGGGCAAGTCCATTAAGTTGCTTTAATTATTTAGCAGTCTTAAAAGCAACGGAATGCCAACGAATATTCCTGTGCCAGTGTCTTTTTTATTTTTATTTTTATGAAATGACAAGCAGGGCTTGCATTTAATTATGAGCCGAGCCGTAGATTTCTTTCGAGGCAATTCATAAAAAATAAATAAAACAACAAAAAAGTAAAACAAAATTCGAAAGAGTGCAAACATCCCCGACTCCTGGCTTAGAAAAGTTCGTCGAAAAGTTTTCCACTGCTACAAATTGTCGTCTCGTCTTCCTTGTTGTCCTTGTCGTGTGCTTGACCGTTGGCATATAAAAAGAAAACATAATTTTATATATAGTAGCAACTTTACAAGCTTTACACACATACTCGAACACACATACAAACATAAATATTACAGCGCTTGCTCTTTTGCGCGCACGTGTGGGTGAGGCTGGCATATAAATTGTGAAAAATTCGTATTGCTGGCCGATTGGCTTTTGCCACCTGACAGTTCAAACTTTTGCTAGCACCCATACACACAGAAGGACACAAACATGCCCGAAATCATATTCACGCACAACAAACACAAATCTTGCACAGACGCGCCGCCATTAGCTTCGAGACGAGAGTCAAAGTCTGGGCTAGCTCCATAGCTTGATAGCAAAAAAGCAACTTGAGCCATGAGCCATGAGCCTTGAGCCTGAGCCTTCAACGGCACAATTTCGTAATTTTTATGGCAAAAGTTCTCTAATCAAATTTAATGAATTGTGAAAAAGGCAACAAATATACGACAACTTTGCTAGCAAAAGTTTGTCCTGCCACCGACTCTGCCCGATTCTGAACGCACGGAGTATAGCTGATTTTTCTTATGAGATGTCGACGTCAAGTTCGCATGGCATCACTTCGCTTCGATTTGGCTTTGGTTTCGGGTTCAGTTTGGTATGGTTTGGTTTGGTTTGGTTTGGTTTGTGTTACTCTGCTTTAGTATGAGTATGTTTGAAAATTTGCGGATGTGATTTGGCTGGGTCTGGTGTATTAAATGCGGCATAAAATCAGTCGTTGCCACAACCAAGAGGCGCGCACGTTGGAAATCTAACAAACCTCATACAGTTAGCTGAATGAAGAGGGCAAGAAGAAAAAGGAAGCCGTCCAACAAATTGTTGTACATTTTTTGACTATGGCCTCTCTGTGGCTTGGCCATTATTGTTGTTACTGTAGAGTTGTGTGCGATTTGAAGTGTCGTCGCATTGTTGGCTTGAGCACTTCCTGTTTTCCAGAGAGCTGAGCGGCAAGCGCTAAGCGCCAAAAGCACAGAGCAGGACAAAGTTTGCGAATGTAACGGAAAACTGCTTTTAAGTAAATTTTTCATAAATGCCTGTAGATGTGCTTTTTTTTTTTGTTTGTTATAGGGGTAGCTGAAAAGCACGCGAAATAAATTGCTTGGCTTGAAGTGATTAGGATTTAGGTGATGTGTGTGTGAGTGTGTGCGGGTGACGGAAGGATGTGTGTCAAATTTGAGCGCAATTATAATATAAGCATCGCGATTATTTCTTGTTTCATGAGTGAGTGACACGCTTTCGCAAAATTTTGTAAACATTTCCATTATGATAATTGCACAACTTCTACTTTCTACAAATTCATATTTCATTTTAGCGCACGCACCCTTCATGTGGCACAGTTGTAGCTGTTGTTGTTGTTTTTATTGTTGCTGCCATAAATTTCGATATTTTATTAATGTGCCTTGCGCGCGTTAAATTTGTTGCGCCAAGCGCCCGCCAAGTTGCTGTTTGCAGTATTAATGAAAAATGTGTAGCACACATTTCAGCTGCTCCTTTTTTCTATTGCGATAATTTCTCCAATTTTTCATTAGATGCTGTTGCTTTGTTGCTTCCATTTTATTCGAACCTAACAAAAGTTTAGAAAAGCACGCAGCCAGAAATAATTTACGCATTGCTGGAAAATATTCGTCTTGTATTGTTGTCAGTGTGTGTGTGCGTGTGTTTATATCTGAGTGTGTGTTGCCATTATGATTTCTCATACGCCGCGTTTGCAACAATCATATTCCATGTTATTAGCTGCGTCAGCAAACACAACAACAAAATCCCAGAAATAATGACAACAAAAATATGCGATGAGTATTCAGTTTATGTGTGTACATTCACACATACTTATATGTATTACCCACACATACAGACAGTAGTTTTAGTGGCTGGCTGGCAGAATTGCTCCTTGTCGGGACGTCGACATCGACAGCAATACAGTGTGAAATTTTCGATATTTATGGATAAACTATTTGCTCAATTCATTTCCTTTTAAACGGTAGGCGTTTTATTTAGAAAGTCCAATGTTTTAATAAAAGAGATATTTGTTATTAATTGATTCACTAATTAATTGATTGAAATTGTTGAGTTTTCCAGTTAGCGTATTTTCGGTAGCTGCCTAACAATCCTCATCAGCGACCGTTGTCAGAATTGTTTTACCCGAGCTGACCGCACATAAATATGGGTTGAGGGATGCGAGCTCGTGTCCTTTCGTATGATACAGTGTTTAATATTTGTAAAGCGCAGTTAGCAGGTGAAAGCGTTATGACATTGTTCACATTTATAATAAAATATATATATATATATATATATATATATATATATGTACAAAGAAGTCACAAAATACAGTTTCTCAAAATTATATATCCATCACTCCCTTAAAGAGTGATTTTGGTGGATGCCCAATGCCGCAGAGTCGTTTTTTTGTATTGTATTTTGTTACATAAACAGTAAGAAATATAATTTTTTGAGTTTTACAAGGGTCAATACATTGTTCCATTTTATTTGATTTCTTTAAAAAAATTTAATTTTCTTGGAAAAACCAAAAACGTAAAAATTAACTACTACCCTTTTTTGTGGCATTATTTAATTTTGGTATTAAAATGACTGGACTTATTACTATTTGTGCACTCTGATTATTTGATTGCCCCACTGTAAAACATCTTAATTCTCGTCTTCAACAGCTAAGCAAAGATTGCCGCCGTTTTGCCTGAACTGAAATGTTGAGATTTATGTCTTGACATGATCTTTTGTGCTAGCAGCTAAGAAAATATTTTATGAAATAATACAGGCTTGTGTATACTATACATACAAATATATATATACATAGATATATATATATGAATACATATGCTTAGAGACACACTCACATGCGCATTACCGCGGCTTCGTGCAACATTTTCGGCGTAAGTGCTTTCTGCTGAGTCATCTTTTTGGTATTTGCAGCATAATTAGCTCGCTGAGTGCGTACTCTGATGTATGAGTTGTTCAAAACCCCCGACAAATTCTCGACTTTGTTGTTGCTCTTCAGCTAAATTGAAATGCTCGTAGATTGCGTGCGTGCGTGTATGTGTGTCTGAGTGTGGGTGTGGATGTCTGTTTTGGCCTGGCACGTTTGATGACTCTGTGTTTCTGCGCTTTGGCTTAAAGCCTGTTAATTACGCCAATTTCATGGGAAACCATTTTGCTTTAAACTGCTCTCATATGTTCGAAGCTTCTCACTGACCTCTGCTTGTTGGTCTTTGAGTTTTGAGTTTCGAAGCGCATAGAAAACATATTTAGTCCACAAAGGTCATTTTCCTTTCAATACTGGCGGCCTGGTATAGAATTGCGTTTGTAGCCTATAGCATGCTGTTACTGCAGCACAAAAGTCACAAATCAGAGCAAGCCACGGGTGACGCTTTTAACGACTGTGCGGTGGCGCGTAATGAAAGCCACATCAAAGTCAAAATGTCGCAAATACACATTGGCCTTTTCCAACCTTTTCAATGGATCGAATGTTGATTGTGCACAGATGTCATCGCATTTGAGAAGAGCTTATCAGGGGTGCCACCCATTAGGGGTCAAGGCGACCATAAAAATAACCACTTTTGTCAGTGAAATTAATTTACTTAGTTTATAGTCTTCTACAGAGTTGGGACCAGCATAGTCACAGAAAAGGTGCAACAGTGTCGGAATTTAACAAATAAATATTTTCTTTTAAAAAATCACAGCAACTCCGTCCCCGTCTTCAAATTTGTTCAACAAATAGTAAGTCCGAAATTGTTTTTAGTTCAAATTAATAGCATAATAGAGGGAAACAAATAAATATCCTCAATTATCAGATTTCTTTCTTGACTTTGATTTTTTTAAGTAATTGCCCAAAAGACTATTGCGCGGGTGCGCATTTTTCAGCCAACATTTTTGGCTTGTTATATTTGTAGCTATTTATAGCAACTGTTTGATTTGGGCTAATTAAATTCAGAGTAAAAATAAGTTGTTCCCCAGAGCTGACGCACAGCCATTTAGCTGAGTCGGCAATTTGTGTCTGTCCATGTGCCTCTGTGAGTTTTTCGAATAATTTTTATCGCAATATAAATGTTGTGCTCATAACTTTTTTTGCCCCCAAATTGAGTTCGTTGCACTTGGTGCTGGTGATTTTGTTGGCTGGCGTTCGTCGCTATGTGCGCACGTTGCACGCGGCGTATGCGCAATATTTGCTGGCTGCGCAGCTTTTCTTTGGCTCTTGGCTGGTTGGTTGGCTGTCTGCTGGCAGGCCAACACAGTCAGCTGAACTCTGACAGTACTGCGTTGTAATTTATGACTTGTTTTACAACACCCACACACATGCATCGATAGATGCATAGATGGCGCCATTCCCACACACACACACACACACACACACACACACACACACACACACACACACACACACACACACACACTTTGCAACGCTGCTCAACTTGAAATATTTATGGAATTTCTTTTGGTTACATTTGTAGCTATTTTCATTTATTTTTTCGTTTTATTTTGGGTTTTTGTTTGCAGTGCGTTCGCTGTGCATTTGATGTTGTTTTATCTATGCGACACGCCCACGTAAGGCGTCGTTGGGTCGCTTTGTTCGGTCAACTGGTCAACAGTTGACTTTGCCTTTTGTTTATGACATGTCCGCTCATTCATTTTAATTAATTCTTACGAGCATTTTGCGCCCAGGGCTATGACGTCGCAACGCCGACAATAAAAGGCACAAAGGCAGGAGTAACTGCAGAGCTGACAAGTACGAGCACGACACGGCAACTATGCGGCTTATGGGGTCGTAGAGTGGGGGAACTGGTGCTGCACAAATGGACGACTGAATGTTCAGACGCTTGACTGCGACGCTTATGTAAAAATCACGGAGGCGTTTATGCTGGCCAACTATTTTTATTTTCATTTTTATGCTCATTCTCATTCTTGGCGCTGGCGAACAGTCCAACGTGGACAGCGGGGACGGATTGGACAGAAGCAGTAGCAGTAGCAGGAGCAGGGACCGTGGGCCGTGGGCCAGCGAAGCAGCCTTATTGACGTAGTTTATGGAGCCATTTATGACGATTCAACATTTTTATTTCAACCGCACTGCAAGATGTAAAAGCAAAGGCGACAGAGACGGCGACGACGACGACGACCTAACTTAAATTTACGGCTTGAAAAAGCCGCAGGAGAATATTGTTCTAGATGTTGTTTTGTTGTTGCTGTTGCTGTTGTAGTGGGTGCAAATGGAAACAAAAGCCACAGGCAACAACAACAATGGACCGAAGTGCAAAATAACGGCGCTGGCATGGAAAAAAAGTATAATAAAGTAGTAGTCCAAGTAGAAGAAGAAGAAGAAGAAAAAGTCGCAGCAGATAAAGCTTAGAACCGAAAAGCGTATCGAGTTTCTATTATCTCTGGAAAATGTCGCGACGTCTAGGAGTCGAAAAGTTTTGAAGGGGGAACAAAACAAAAATAAAGAAATCGAGCCAACGATGGAGCAACTTAAAAAATAAATAAATAAGGCAGCATCACAAAAAAAAATGAAATAACAAAAATAAAACAAAGCGCCATGAACAGCAGACACGGCAGCGACGTCGACTGTAGCTTCAGCAGTCCCGACAATCGCATAATGAAGCGCGTCATTATCCGTAAGATACATAAACAATAACATCAACAGCAACAACAAAAACATCGCCTGGCGCAACTATACCAAACTAAAGGCAAGCAAAAGTACGATCAACAACAATAAAAACAGCAACAGCAACAATCCAAGTAACAGCTACCACAATAGGCCAGGACCGTCAGACTGCATGGCAAAAAGGAGTATAAAATATTTGTACATTGTTTTTTTTTTTTTGCCTTGCGCTTAATTACCCAGCCCAGAAGTTTCTTGAACTGTAAGACGGCAATTCAATGGCAGAAGTCTGAGAAAGCAGAATATCTACACTCAAGTTTATGAGATAATCGGCGACGGAGTTCGAATATATTTATAATTAACGATACTGAAACAAATACAAGTATACAAGTATAAGTGTACTTTGTCGATGCACCGGCACACGAGAGCTTAGCAGTCATGGGAACGAGCTCCGATACAAATTCCTTCTCCTCCCATGACTATTTCCTTTACAAATTTTGAAGTGCAAAAAGATTTCAGCCCAATGATGAGGTCATACAAGTACGGGAAACGAATTTCTGAGTTGCGGACCTTAACAAATGTAAGACATTGCAGGAATTCAACTAAGTGGAGGAATGTTAGCTTCTTACAGTATTATTTATTTATCGTGTTTGTTTATTTTAAATATTTATATTTTATTTATTTTGCTAGTGCGATATGATCTTAAATCACTATTAATTTTTGAACAAATAACAAAAATTACATATAAGTGAGGGCGGATATTAATTTGAACAAAAAAGGAATGCTACAGTCATGCGGGCTCAACTCTTAAATACCCTATACACACTCCTAAAAATAAGGACAACATTTTAAATTTTAATATATCAAAAAGAATTATAGTCATTTAATTAATTAAATACAAATTATTCAATACAGTAGGGGAAACATATGTGTGAAGAACAGAATTAAGTCTACAAACAGCAACAACAACAGCTGCGGTCAGAGCTTGGGCATGCATAGATTACATTTATGACTATAACTTTCTTTGTCTCTGAAAAAATGAACAAACTCGGAGAATCTATTTACCAAATTTGGTTATTCTAGATCTTATATTTTCTGATATCCCTGCGTTCATACAGACGGACGTACAGACAGACATACAGACATGGCTATATTGACTCGCCTTGTCATCCTGATCAACAATGTATACACTTTGTGAAGTCTGCCACGCCTTCTTGCACAAAAATAATATACCTTTATACCCTTTGGGTACAGGGTATAAATACGATTATCAAATATCTGTATTTGATCTTCAGAATCATATAGTGTTTATTATAGCAATGATCTCAAGACATATAAGATGAGGTACTGCGATTTCAATGTAAGAATGGGGAAGACGGTGGGTACGTATTCAAATTGAAGGCAATATTCAAGTCTAACTAATTCTGCTGCATATAACTTCTGGCTTTGTTTACAAATAGTCGTAAGCAAGTGACAATCAACTCCTGCTTTTGGGTGTTCTGCCAATCTCACTGTCATGTCTTCCAATCGGTCATATGCGAGTACATATAGGAATTTCCACCGAAAGGTCCGCCTAGACCGACAAATATCAACTTCTTGAATTCACCTTGTTTTATCATATTTATATAGAGAAATACCTGAATTGAACTAATTTAAATACATTTTTAAATTATGAATAACCCGTTTTGAGATAATCGAATACAAAGTCGTGCAACCGCAAATTTTTGGTTTTTGATATTTATTTTACAGGTTTGTTTGATCAAATTTCTCAAAGACAGATATTACAAATTGACCTTTGCTATTGAAATCTTGAAATTTAACAATTAAGAATACTTTTTATCTTACCTAAATTCTAACTTTTTAAAATTATTGAAATCTTAATGCGCAAAAACGGCGGGGATACAAATAAAGGGTCGTGCAAACAGTGGTGACAAAAATTGGATGTTTTTAAAAAATGTTTAATTTTTCTAATGGGATTTGGTCTCAGTTTGATTTCTTAAAAGAAATCGGATGTTTGCCAGTTCACATGCATAGGGAACCGTCGTTGGGGTCGGAGCAGTAATAAAAGGAAAAATGGCAGATAAAGTAATTCAAAAGAATTTTATTTATATGGTTCAGAACTAAAATTATTTAGGACTGCATATTCTGAAAAAACTGTATTTAATACATTGAATATTTTTTTTAAACCTCAAAAATCATTTTTAGAACGTTTTTAATACCCTGTAGGGTAAAAAGGGTATATTAGATTTGTGCAAAGTATGTAACAGACAGAAGGAAGCATATCCGACCCCATAAATTATATACATTTTTTTTTGATCATCATGACTAGAGAAATCGATCTAGACATGTCCGTCCGTCTGTCTGTCTGAATGAATGCAAAGATGTGAGAAACTATAAAAGATAGAATAACCAAGTTGATATCCAGATTCCCCTAGGTCCGAGAAAGGACGAGTTTACTTTATTTTTTGGAATTTTCCCCCCTCCCCTCGCTACTGAATTTCTTCAATAATGTCCACATTTCAAAAGCTACATAAACCATACTTTGCAACCTATGTACAGTTATCAACTTTAGTGTAAAATTTTATCCGATTCGGTCAATTCTAAGAAAAGTTAATATCGAAACAAATTCTCTCCAGTACAACCCCCCCCAAGCTGCAGCACCAAGTTCACTCTTCTTCTTCCTTTATTTGCATCTACAATGCGCGCATATAACTCAGTGACGGAAGTTTGTCTGGTTACAGGGTATTTCACTATCGGGCTTGCTCGACTGTAGCGTTCTCTCTTGTTATAGTCTGTACCCAAAGGGTGAAAGGCTATACTAGTTTTGTGCGCATGTATGTAACACACAGAAGGAGGCGTGGCAGACCCCACAAAGTATATATATTCTTGATCAGGATGAGAAGACGAGTCGATATAGCCATGTCCGTCTGTCCGTCTGTATGAGCGCAAGGATCTCAGAAGGTACAAGAGCTAGAATTACCAAACTTGGTATCCAGGTTCCCCCAAGACCTAGGCAGGTCAAGTTTGTTTTTTTTATTCCGATATAATTTTTTTTTTAATTTTTTTTTTTTTAATTTTTCCTTTTTGTGGAGAGTACAGGCTATTTTACTGTCGGGCTTGCTCGACTGTAGCGTTCTATCTTGTTTTTATATTGAAATGTGTATGATTGTTCCGTTTGACATCAGGAAAATGCCCGACTACAATTATAGTGTAGGTAAGCAGAATAAATATTTTTTGTATAATTTTGTTATCAGAAGGTACACATTTTTCCACTTAATTCGCCAAATGATTTTGTCAAACAGTTAGATCAGAGTAGCTTCTTTTGTTGATTTGCATGAGAGAAAAATACAAATAATTTCACATTAAATATTTGTGAATGTTATAAAATTGGGTTTATATTTAACTGCAATAGAAATTACAACTTTAAGCTCTCTACATGCTTTTACGTGATTGTAACTACATCCTTTCAACACAGTTCAATGATTATGAAGCTTGCAATTAGTTTCTAAAAATATTGTGATAATACACATGCACATTTGAAAGAAAGTTAGCCTTTATGTACAATTCACATGATGACGATATTAAATAGTTAAAGTTAATAAAAAAAAAATGGATAGAATAATATGCATGTGAAATATTTTTAATGGAGAGCCTTGCTGCATGATTTTCCACAGCTTACTCAGTCTCTTGCATGAAAGTTTATTTTCTTTGCCACATTTTTTGCGAGCTTTTATTGGTTTCAGAATTTTAATTAAAATTCGATAGCTAGCGGCGCCAAGCCACCATCCATAATTCCCTCATCGACCCAAATGCTGCTTTATGCACATCCATAAAGACAGCCGAGGGGGCTATCAATATTATTATCTAATATTTTGCAGCTGCATTGATGGATACGCAGAATTTTTGAATGCCAATAAAAGTTTATTGGCTAAATTCCAGGAAATGACGCAATTGTTTACTGCACCTGCCTTAAATCGCTTAGCCAGAGTCAGATCTAAACTGAAAAATTATGCAGGCGGTTGCTGCCCCTGCTGGCTGGTGGTTAATGGTTGATGACGAAGGTGTATTCTGGTTTTAGTGCCATGCCACAAGTGTTCATTTGTGTTAAGCTTGCAGAATTATTTTGCTTATTATTTTATGTGCTGTGCTCTGCGTTTTGCCCTTGCAATGCTGTTGCACATGGCGTATGAGTAATGTTTATATGAAAATTATGCAAAATGCATATTAAAAGAAAAAATACAGCATGCTTTGTGCCCACACTATGCAAGTGCATGTGTGTTTGTCTGTATATAAAAATTTGAGCCAAAAGCTTCTTCGGGATTAAGCATGCCAGCAATTTTGCGGCGCATACCCAAACACACACGCACACACACACACACACAGATCTACACACAGAAAGGCGCTTTTAGCTGCAGAGCACAAAAAAAAAAAAATACAAAAAAAGGGAACAACAAACAACAGCCACAAAAATATTTAATAAATTTTACAAGTAAACAAGCTCAGCAGCACAACAACGAGAACAACAACGCAGACCTACGATGAGAGCCAGCAACCTGCGTTGCTCGTAAAAACTACAAGTGCGCCACATTTTTTGTTGCCTCTTTTGTTTATATTGTTGTCGTTGCTGGTGCTCCTCATTTTTTGTTGTTGTTGTTAGGCGGCATTTGCTCTTTTGGGTCGCGCACCCACGCCGCCATCATTGCACCCTAAACGCCACATGTTAATGATAGTTGCAAAAGCCGCAGCTGCAACAAATCTGTTGTAACCGCTTTGTACCACAGCAGTGCGGCGAGTGTTTGTCGTAAGCGGGGCATTTAGGGTGCTATGTGTGTGCTATATAGTGCTGTACTTCAATCGGACTCGAACAACTGCAATCTATTTCAAGGTGTTAATAACACCAACAATGATAAGGACTTTGTGTTTTATTTCTGCAAACGAAATGATGTACGATATCAGTTATAATTTGATAAAGAAAACATCACCTTGCGTTATTCACAGCTACAGCCACATCTAATTTAAGACTTAAGGGTTCTAGTGGATTGAGTTTTTAAGAACTAGTTTATTTTAATGAATGCACAGCTCTAGGATCTGTTGTGTGTTTGTGTAACTGCGTGCTGGTGCATTAGAAAAAATAGATGCTAGACAATGTAAGCAACTCATTGCTAGAGGCTGTGCTCTCTGCAGGTACTTGTAAATACAAGCAAAGTGCGTTTAAAAGCAAACTGAAGTGCGGGCATCAGGCTTCGGGCATCAGGTATCAGGCAGTCCCAATGTCCAGCATTCAACTCTGATGTTTGACTTTATGCACGGGACATTTCGCTTTAATGCTGCATAATCACCAGACAATTTCATTTCTCACATTTGGCCGGGGCCATTGTCTTTGTTTTGTTTGTCGCTCCCACTCCCAGATCTTCACTTACTTCATGCTGTTAGCTGTCCTCGTTGGCTTTTCTGCGAATGTCAACAGTTTTGCAGTAGCGGTAAATGCAGCACGCAAACCCATAAACGCACAAACATGGCGAGTGTGTGTGAAAGTGTGTGTGTCTGTGAGCTTGTGGGAGCAAGGCGTATGTGTTTCGGGTCACTTAAGTTTTATGTTGCGAAACGCGTTACCAAATTGCGTTCAAATTGCGCACGCAGATAACAGTTTTTCATTACGGCACATAAAAGCTTGCCGCGATGCGCCTCGTCGCCTTCCCACCTCCTCACCTCCTCGTCGTCTTGCTTTCGTTCTGTGCACAAATTGCTACGGCGACACGTGATTCACTTTGCAGTCAGCCAGCAGTGTCTATATGAGTAGCAGCAGGAGGTAGCAACAACGACAACCCTACGGACTGACATTACCAAGCAACAGGCGCATTGCGATGACAGAGATGACGATAGCTTTGGCGATGGCGATGTGGCAATGGAAATGGTGAAGGCGACGCTTTGTCCAGTTTATGGCTGTTCGTGCACTTAAATTTCACTGGTCATCGTTGTCACACATTTGAACTCTGCATCCGCCATCGCCATCGCCATCGCCATCGTCGTTGTCATGTGACAGGGGCCTAGGCACTTAAGCTGAGATGCGTGATTCGTAGATGAAGCAGTCATCCCAAATTCCTTACAGTCCCATATATAATAAACGAAACTTCCTTAAAATGTTTTCTTTTCATCTCCGTGAAACCCAAAAATGGAGGAAAATACATTTACAAATTTCAATTACAGTTCAAAAATAATTATACTTCTACAAATACAAATATAATTCAAAAATACAGTAGGTTATATTATGTAGCCTAAAATAATGTTCCTACTATCTTTATGTTCACAGGTGCATACTATACAGCACGGGACCTATTCACGACCAGAGGTTGGGAGAACTTGTATGGAAACAAACTAATGTATCAATTTCCAAATTCATTCTAATTTTATGCCTGAAATTCCTTCAGTATTTATACAATTTTTGTCTTATTTACTAGTTTTTTCTTATGTATTAATAATTTAATATTTGGCTCTTTCTTATTCTCTAAACATTGTAATTACTCTAATTTTACATTTTTTGTCTTATTCTATCCTGATCGTGTCAAGTGATTTATCCAAGTGGTTCATATGTATATTTTGAAGCCTTTTCCTTATGTATGCACCCACCCTTGAGCGCTATCGTGTGCCTATTTCTATATACGTTTCTTGCGTTGGTCTGCTGCTGTACTGCATGTGGATATTTTTAGCTCGGGATTTCTGGTAAGCCTACCTACATGATCACATTCTTTATGATAGTCTCTGAAACCTTCTGAACACTTTAGAACTTAAAATATCGAAAAAGGAGCTAATTTGTTTGTTTCAAATGGTCTTTCATGTTACAGATTTAAATGATTTCCAAAATATATGCAATATATTAAATATTCCAAAATCAACTATATGGCTAAAATAAATTGATTTTTGCGTTTGGTGGCAATAGGTACTTTTAAACAATATTATTTACAAGCTTCATGAACTTAATATATCAACATGAAAATAGAGTTTATTACGTTTTAAATAGATTCAAATTATTTTTAACATTCATAAGATTTCTAATCTATTCATCATTTATTCATTTATTCGTGAATGTATGAAATAAACTTTTGAGTCCGTACTAAAAAAATTTCTATCAATCTAACTACATTACCTAATGAAGTTGTTATTCGTTTATGGCTTTTATATGTAATACAAGCGCATTATAAATCCTGCAAATCCTGAAAACAATAACATTCTTAGTTTCCGGGTTGGTCCTAATTTCTTCACAAAGAGGTTTGTCTGTAATATGCCGATTATTTACTGCCGCTCATTTAAGCGCTGGCGCCACTCACTCGCATGTCAGACAATAACAACAACAACAATAACAACAACGACAACGGATGAAGTCAAGTTAATTTTTCAAATGCCTAAGCGGCCGGAAGTTGGCGCTGATTTAAATATGTCGCGGCATGGCATAAATATCGCTGCCACAAAACGCCAGAAAAGAAGCTGCTAATATGCTACATATTCAGTGTCTGATTCGGATTCGGATTGTGTTTCTGTTTCAGTTTTATTTTCTGTTTGCTCAAGCAAAAAGAGATTGATGGGAAGTGACAGGGGAGGGGGAGAGGGTGCGTGTGGGAAGTGGCTTGCTACAATTTGCCAACGCCAAGTTTTAGTCTTGTATTGTGTCTTGGCATGCGAAACTCGACTTACGGCTGCTTAAGTACGCTGACAATGAAAAAGTTTTGTGCTTATCATGCGTGCAAGTTTTGTCGACGTTTTAATTGAAAAATACTTAGCAAACTTCTTGCATAGTAGTCTCCTTAGGTATAGGTAGAGCTATAGCTATAACAGAGTCTTAGCTGCCTCGTCTAAGTTCAAGAGAGTGTCAAATGGCAAGTACTTGGCAGTTGCTTCCAAGTGCACCTGAGAAGCGCGTAAGGTGTGAAGCTTACTGCACAGCTAACCGAATAGCTGGAGTAGCAATAACAACAACTATACCTTCGTCATCTTAGTCAATATATTTCACTCAATTTTAATTGCTGTGTAAGAAGAGTTGAGACAGCAACAGCAACAGCGGAAAACTCTGTCTAATAAAGTCAGCTGTCCCACTAACCTATAATGCAGCTTGAATGCTCTTTTCTACATGCCACAGTTTGCTCTTTGGCTGTGCAAAATGTTGCTCTTAACAAAGTGCTGGGAGTGCGGAACATCGCACTTTTTGCTCTTAGAAGTAAAAAACGAAAATAGGACCTGAAGCTTGAATTGCGAAAGTTTCTTGACGTTTTTTAATTTTGCCAGGATTATGGCCGGCTACGTTTAATTTTAAGGCAAGCGTGTGTGCTTGTACGTTGGAGTAACTTTGACGTGTGCTCTGCTGGGCAGCCCTTTCGCTTACTATATAGATATAGGAGTATATATGCCAGTCGGGCTTGGCACGTCCAAGCGGCTGGCGGCGCACGTTTCGCTGTTCTTATTACGCGCTCATAAAAACAAACGGCTGGTTGGATTATTTCCATTAACTTGACGCTGCAACATGCGCTGCGTGATGTCTTTAACGACAGTGCACATGGCACTGGCACTGGCTATCAGACCAAATTTCTAACCATGACCCCCGCCGACGCTTGTCACTGCAATAAAGTCGGCAACAAATTGTTTGGCTGCGTGTTTTTAATGTGGTGGCCCTCTATAACCCTTTCTTCTGCTTCTTTTTGCCTTTGCGTACAGAACATTTTGACACGCACGTGTCGAAAAGCACACACTAATGCAGCGTAAATTTTTAAGTGATTAAAAAAGTGTCAGAAAGACAGGTAGCTAGCTGAAAAAAAAAAAACAAAAAAGAACAGAAGCAACAAAAAACGTTTAAATGCGAAAAACGTGCAAAAATTAATAAGAGCGAATGAGAAATTTCAAATTTTGAATTGCAAGTCGGTTGGCGCGTATCAACACGAAGCAACGTGGAACAGGCACAGCATCCACATTTATATCCGGATCCACATTCAATTCCCATACGTTCCCAGCTGTTTCATTCGCTTCGTTTTGTTTCTTTTCGTTCGTCTGCTCGTGCATAGACGCTCGTTTTTGTAGCATACTTTTCGAGGCGCGTGCTTCGGGTTCTTGTGGCGTCGTTCGCCGCCTTTTGCAATCAGTTTGCAAATGTCTTTCGTGCGGTTCGGTTGTTCATTTATATGACTGCGTCGTTCGACTAGTTCGCGCCCAGGGAACACTTACCATAGACACAGAGACAAACACACCCGAATACCCATTTACCTATACCCATTTACTCGTGTAGCCAATGCCCAAAAGTAAACAAAAACAACAACAAAGCTTCCGGAGCCCTGTGTGTGTTTGTGCGCCAGCAAATCCAACGCGTTCGAAATGCAATGAAGTTTAACAAATTTGCCGAGCACATCAACAATAACAACAACGACAATTGATGCAATTGTATTATATTGTATATACATATATATATAAATATATACCCTAATCAACAAAAAACAACAACAACAACAAGAGTGACTATGCCGGCGTCCATTACACGAGTCAATGACGAAAGCATGCAACATCAGTTACAACATTTGCATCGCCTCACAACCTAAAATATATACACATGTATATTTTCCCCCGGTCAGTATTATAATTTGCCCCGATACTTATATACTCAGCTAACAGCTCACGTTCTGCATACCAAGCCAATTGATAATCAAAAAAAAAAAAAAAAAAATAAAATATATATATATAAAGAGAAGAGGAGAGAAAAAAGTTATAAAGAAAACCAAAACCATAAGCATAACCAAATCAGAAAAAAGAAGGCTGCAAGACTTGAGACAAGAATTGGCAGGCAGGCAGCTCTTTGAAGTCGAGGTCTGTGGCAGTGTGTGCATGAGTCTGTGTGTGTATAGCTTGGTGTGCAGCAAAAAGTGTGAAAAAGCGCAAAATAAATATTAAAAGCAAAACGTGCGTGGATTAGAAAGCATAACGCCAAAGTACAACAGCAACGCTAATAGCAGAGCCAACACTCGACAACAACTACAACATCATCAATCGTCCGGCAACAGAATTGAAACAGCTGCTGCAGGAAGCCGCCGGCACAGGTTGGTAGAGTTTCTCCATCTCTCTCTCTCTCTCCCTATTGATATATATGTAGCTTCCATATATATGTACAAGTATATATAGTTGTTGCGAGTCCTGCTAGAACGGTTCAATGCGCTTTATTATCAGCTTCTTTTATTTTTATTTGAGCTGTGACCGCCATGCAGGTTCGTGCCTTTGGAGCGGACCAGCTGCCTTTGGCCCATTTGCATTTTCATAGACGTGGCGGCGACGGAGGTGGCGTGCGCGCTCGCGCATAATTTACGCTAACTTTTATTTTGCCATAATTTTTTTTATTACGCATATTGGTTTCACCAGTAACTCACACAATCCCACCCCATCCCCCTTGGGTCACACTCGAACCGCTGCCGTGCTTCATTTGAATTTCGAATTTAGTTAAGTGGGGCGCGTACATAGACAGATAGACATACCAACAGACTGACGAATAGCGGGCCATATGGCCATGGCTAGCTCATCCACATGAGACGAGTGGGTAGGTGGGTGTGCACACCTGCCGAAACCTTGCGTAAACATATGTATGTACCAACAATCGGTTGACACCAAAGTGTGACTCCCATCCGCACACCCCTCGCTCATCAGGCCGCCATGTTGATTTATGACAATTGAAGCCAGCAACGCTGAGCCTCGAATCTCGAGCCCCCGAGCAGTGAGCAATGAGTAGTGAGCAGTGAGCAGTCAGCGCCACTGAACAGTGTGTGTGCGAACTTTCAGCTTCAACGCGTCGACTGTTAGCCCAAATGCCTGCTATTTACATACACAAGTAGCTGCGCACACAATTTCCGTCCAAGTGGAAACTAAATAATTATATGGCTCAGGTTGTGCAGCTGAAATATGCCGAAAACCTGCTCTCCACAAACATACTACATATGCCTATCTGTGTGCGTGTGCGTGTGTGTGTGTACGGGTGAGAGTGTCTGGTCTGAGTTTAACGAACATTTATGCTTGTGCGCTTGTTTATGCTGAGCTCGAGTTATGTGGCACTTACGAGGCGCGACAGTCAAGCTTTATACCTACATGATCGTATATGTAGCACATTTGCTTGCCGCACTCATACGCCGTGTGGTACCGTTGGCATTGCCATTACTGTAGTCATTGCTCTGGCTGTTGCCAACGTTGCACATGCCACACGACGCATGCCGCACACCGCACACCGCTTGCCACATGTCGCATGTTCATCAAGAATGAATTAAAAGTTATTTTAAATTCGTGACACTCGCCTAATTTTGTATGTCTGAATGTCACTTTGCTGTTGTACCGCTCCTTGTTTTAGTTGTTGTTCTTGCTGTTTTTATTATTGCACTCGAAAGAGGGCTATTCGATTGTTGCTCGTGTACGAAAAATATTTAGTAAAGATGTTTTTGGAGATCAAAAGATCGTTTCTTGTGAAGAATTATATTGAAAATTACAAATTTAAGAACATAAATTATTCATTTAAGTCTATGGATGGAAAAGTTTAGACGAAATGAGAAGTGAGTTCCTGTGAATATAAAATATTTGCAAATAAAAAAAAATTGGTGGAGAACTATGTATATACATTTTGAATATTCTTAATCGTTTTTTAAAGTATCATTAAATATTTGTTAGAAAGCTTAATAGATTTAATAATTAAGTTTTTGGTTATACTTGTATATTGCTAAATCAGATTACAATGAGAGATTTTTTGCATTTGCTTCAGGGTGTTTAATCAAAGTCGACTAAAGTCCATATTTGAATTTGTTGAAGTAAATATTTCGGATCCTGTTTTTGCAAAAAAGATAATAAGACAAAGATTGACTGCAAAAGAAAAGTTTATGCAGAATTGATATATTAATATAATAAAATGTGTTTTCAAACCGTCTCTTCTTATCTGCAATCAAAAATGACAAGAATAATTATTTCTAACCATTCATGGCACAATTCCTTCACCCGTACTGCCATTGTATTTGAATTTGTAATCAACCATTGGCTTTATGAATTAGTTATTGGTTGTGAGTGGCACGCGCAAAACCTATAATGATTTCATAACTGCTGGCCAGAGTGTATAAAACATATTTATAAGTGTTATTGCTGCTGACCCTAAACAGCAGAGTGAACTTTTACCCAATTTCAGGTTTCTAGCTCCAGCTATTTCAGCAGAGTACGATGAGAGAAATGAGATGAAATAGTTATATACTTGTACAAGGCTTTGTGATTGGTTTCTATTTAATTACTACGCAATTAAATTTCTTTTAAAATGGAGGGCAATGGGATATACTTATTACACCACCCTCGTTGTTGCTATTTCTACTATTGTTGCTGGCTCCCAACAATCTGCAGAGTTGCGTCTGGGCTTTGAAAAGGCCAAGAGTGTTGGCAATTTGGCAGTCAGGCAGGTAAGGCAGACAGCTGACACCTGCCAGACATAGCTGCTAGCTACATTTGAGTGTGCCACACTCACACACTCCTACATAAATTTAAATATTCACATACAAGTACACACACACACACACACACACAGGCACGTGGCGAATTGCACACCAGGCGGCAGCTCTCGCAAGTGAATTAAATTTGAAATGTTTCTTAATTTACTTTTTCGGTTTCGCGTTGACAGTTCAAATTGCTATAACAAATTTTCTAACGTTACGCATGCCATTCATTCATTTCGCTCGCAAACACACACCCCGTATATGTATATGGGCGTATATATATATATTTATATGGCGCCCAGCATAAGTGAAATATTATGTACAACTGTCGAGTTTGTTTTTGTTGCTTTGCGCACTTTTTTCCTGCCATGCTTTTTGCCTTTTTATTCTCTATGCGACTTTTTTCGCCAAAATAAATGAAGCCATTCGAGCGCAATCAGTATTTCGCATTAAAGCAACACACACACATCACATCTATATGTATATATATTCGCACACACATTTCGATTGGCACATAGGATATATATGGGACACGCATGGGAAAGCGAATATCGGCAATGCTAGCTCGCTACGTGAGCGTAAAATACCAAACTGTACCTTTGCTGAGCTTGCAAAACAGCAGAAACAACAACACAAATAGCAACCAATACAACAACAAGTGAAGGCGGAAGAAAACAGATAGGTACTCGAATTCGTTTTTGGGCGCGCTTTTTGATGGCTTCATATTTTGTGTTAGGTTCCGCACAATGGGCCAAAAATCAATGAAAATGCTTAAGCTTAATGGAGTATTGCGGTTCCAATTCTTCGAATGATAATGAAGAAAAGGTGCTTCCGGCTTGTAAGAATAATCTTCATTTCCCAGTTTTGTCGTGTATGCTTATAATTTAAAAAAAAAAAGATTAAATTGTGTTATTCAGTGGATGTCCAGATGACAGTAGTAAGTATTTATAAAAATACATTTCGTGAAACCTGCCCAATCATTGTAATTATATATAATTTGATCGGCAGAATTGAAGTAGAATGGGAGCCTTTAAAAGGCAACACACAATTCCTCATGTACTTTTGAAACAAATGTTTATGTATTTAGACCAACTGATAACATATTTGTTTGTAAAGGCAAGACTTAAATAGACATGTTTAAATCATAAAATGTTTTGTTCTTTATTCGTTATTTGAAATAGCTATTTACCATTAATTTAAATTTATATTCGTTCTAATTGTTAGAGAAGGTGTTAATTTAATCGAAAACCTACCAAAAGAATCTGATCTAATATTTGAAAATTTATTTAGACTTAGCAAAATAGCTGTAAATGCTATAATTTCATTTATTATTTTCATATCATGTCATGCAAATTCATGATCAAAATAAACTTGAAAATTATTTCAATGAGAGAAATTTTGTTGGGAATGACTGCCTTTTTAGCCAGCGTATTTATTTGTTTACTAAACTAAGTAATTGGTAAAACATATTTGTTTGTGTGCTGACGCAATGTTCAGGCCAAACGGTACGATATGTCTCCCGCTGTTGTAACACAAATCTTTTCATTTGACTTTTCATACAAAATAGTAAAGTAATAAGAAGAGTTGAGGCCACAGAGCTATAGCTTGTCGATTTCACATCGCATAGGAACATTTAATAAATAAATAAGAAGAGTATGTTTCCAAAAATCGTCCAGAATATGTGTAAGTACATGTAATTAATACGGATTTTCTGAAGATATTTCTTTTTGT
The DNA here is from genome assembly GCF_003285725.1 of Scaptodrosophila lebanonensis. Taxonomy (NCBI): domain Eukaryota; kingdom Metazoa; phylum Arthropoda; class Insecta; order Diptera; family Drosophilidae; genus Scaptodrosophila; species Scaptodrosophila lebanonensis. The sequence continues at coordinate 17,551,183 of NW_022060538.1, forward strand.
ACAAGTATATCTTAAAAGCTGCATGAGCAAAAATGTACTAAAATTTTGAAGACACCCAAGGATGTTTCTTTATACGCGCAAAGTACATTACAGCCATTGTCTAATGCCTTTTCTGTTCGAGTACATTTGAGAAGCGCATAGAATGGCAACAGAAATTAAGTTGATTTTAATGTTGCATACCTCCCGACTGAAGCGCAAATCCTTTGGGTGCAGTCGAGCTCAAGCGTTCGCGGCAAGTGAAACTTTTACGCTCATCAATGCCCAAGTGTCAGTGTTTCAGTCTGTCTGTCTTCCTATCTGTCTGTCTGCTGTCTGTCAGTTGGAGCTCTTCGACAAACCGTTTACAGCTAACTGAAAGCAAACAAAATTGCGTGTAAAATAAATAAGAGCTTCAACGAAAAGTTTGTTCGTTTTTTCTTTACCAGCTACTGTTTTTGCAACGCGTTGTTTTTCAATCTGGATTTTTTTTGGAGTGTTCTCTAGCGCAAATAAAAACTATGCACAAATTGAACTTAAATGTAGTGCAACTCAATTACAACTTATTTCAGCCGTTACGCTTTTTTACGCTTCGCAAGCCGTGGCTTCGCCCCGCTCCACCGCTTATTTCTCGCAAGGATTATTATCCATGCATTTCTTAAACAAATGCGTGCTACATTTTTTCTCCTCTTTTTTTTTTTGGTTCGTTCTCTGCTTTACTTTCTTCTGTTCTTGTTCCTGTTGCTGTTGCTGCTGCGCCATTTCTTTGTTTTGATGTCGCACTTCTGTCATCCGCAAAAAATGCTTCAACGAAATGAAATTAGTGTCAAAACGTTGCAACTACAAGTGGCGCGTCCGTCGCTTACTCTCTTGCTCTCCTTTTTTGGCCCTACTTTTGGCCGTACTTTTGGCGCCGGCTTCCCCACTCATCTGTCAATCTCTACCACGTTTTACGAAAATCCGTTTGAGAGCAAATGGCAAGGGCTGTGCGCCGGCCATGCTTGTTTTGAGTCTAAAAGATAGACAGCTGGCTGGTGGCAAACATTTTGCCATTGCCTAAAAGTGGGCGTAATCGTTGGCGTCATCGTCAACATCAAGAACTGCTAGCCGGCGGCATTTCCAACAACTACGTTTTCTATGCCTTGTTACTGCTACAGCTGCTGTAGTTGCTGCTGCTGCGGCTGCTGCTGTCGTTATTGTTGTTGTTGCTGTGGCTTCTGGTTGCCAAGGCTTTTTAAGTTGATTATACCTGTGACTACATAGTTAGATATAGAGGAGAGCAAAAAAAGCGGCGCCGCGACGCTGAATGGAATTGATGAAGTAGCTGCAATGGAGGCAGCAACAAGAGATGTTGGGGCAGGCAGTGGGAAGAGCAGGTGTGCGGCATGAGTTCCAATAGTACGAGTAGTTGCAGTCACAATCGCAGTCTCGGCCTCAGCAGGCGGCAATGTAAAAAATTGCATTGACTTAGGTAAACGGCGGTTTTTGCTACTCGGCCCCAGTTTTCCTCTTCCTACTTGTTTTTCAGCGTTTTTGTTGCTGCGAGCGCTGCTTTCGCCTACAAATTGAAAACCTGGGCAGTGCATTGCGCCAGTTACAAAAGACAAACAAAAACAGCGGCAAGAACAACGACAACCATGCTACCCTATAGGTAAATGAACTGTAGAAAAATTTAAAAGGCACTCACTTTAGTTAGTCAGGCAGGCTCTTCTTTTGATTAAGTTGCCGCAAGAAAGGACGCTAAGGGGAATTGCTTCAAAATTAAAATTTATTGCCAATTTGTGGCAAATTCGATTAAGCTTCAGTTTCCCAAGACACAAAGCGTGGCACGATATACGAACGTATCTGTGAGAACAAAACGCACACGCGCATTTGTTCATGGGACCGGGCATTTAAATCCAATAAATGAAAACAAGCTGCCTGCCTGACCAAGAAAGCAAAACTGACAGCCAAATAGACAGATTGCCAGATGGACAGATATACACAGATAGGCAGCCTTAGAACCTACACCCCCCAATCAAACGTAGGAATTCTGTTTCTGCTGCTGCTACTTCCACTGCTACTGCTACTGCTGTTGAAAAGCTGTTGAAGTTTATTGGAAAAATATTCAAATCACGTGGGTGGTCTGGTCGCCAGAGCAACGCAAAGTTTCTTCAGCTATCTTGGCCTTTACTTCTGCCGCCTCCTTCCACGTCCCTCCGCATGCAACCTAGAAGGCTGCCTACGCCGGCTAAGAGAAAAATGGCTAAGAAATTACTTATAGATTGAATGAAATCGTCAGGACCAGGGCACGTTACATTTTTGATCAATTTAAATGCGCCACGGCCGAGAGCAACGACATTAAAAAGTCTTATTGCGGCAGCTTAGCCGCGGATTTGCCAACAAAAGTTATTTTCCACAATTTCGTAGCTTACTTTAAGCATATAATTAAAATTATAGCTAAGAGTAATGACAAATAGATGAGTACAAGTAGCCAGTCCGCTCAACAGATTTACTATAAGTGATTGGTAATTCTAATGAAATGCCAATGGGATTTGCAGCTACAACAACTTGCATTTGATGAACGGTAACGATAATGTGAAATTGATTGTCTCAGAAAATGTTATTCTTCTCCAAAAAACTATAGCAAATATCTCGATTCAGTAAATACACGATCTTTACTTATAGAAAATTTAAAATATTACTCCTTTGATATAATTAAACTTGTTTACGGCATTTCTTATTCGAAATGTCTGATATTCACTTCTTACTTAATACCACTGCTCTCTACAGAAACTGAAGTCCAAGAAATAATCAAGTAAGAAAATGTTGGATAAATGATTGTTGTTTTTTATGTAGATATAATAATATAATAACAATAAAAAAATGGAACGTTAATACGTTGATATTCAATTTATTATCATTATTGTTTTTTTAATTATCTCCAATATGGAATGATAAAATAGGACCCGGCTTTATTTATGTCTGACAGTACTGTGGGTTTTTTAATTCAATTAAAAATATTTTTAATTAGAAATGTGCGTAATCTAAAGTTTATTTGAATTTGAATGATGCCTAGAACACGGGTGCATTTTATTGTAGAGCTTCGAACAATATTACAATCACAATCAAAACCTAAGCCATGGTTTGCCAGCCGCTAAAATTGATGTAACTCTCAAGGGTGGCACTCAGGAGTGTTCATTAATTCTTTAGATATATTTTCGTGTAGTCTTGCAGTCCCAAAAAGTTATCTAATAAGTGTCAGTTGCCTGTTGAAATCTAGAACATCAAAGAAACATGCAACTCAACATGCTGTGGCTGGCCGCCCGAACGAGTGACCAGCTGACCTGACAAATTGTGCGCAAAAGTTTCGCTTTCTGGTCACACTCTCTCAGACATACACGTACACAGTCACTAGCAATAAGGGAAAAACATTTTTGTCACACAGACTGAACGTGTTGGCAAATCAACGCCAATAAATCGTAAAGTTGTTCGATCCCAGCTTATTTATAGCAAGACGATTTATGCAACGCATATTTATTTATGAAGAACAATTTGCCGCTTTCTCTCCTAAAGTGGAGGGCTAGGAGGATCTCTGATGATGTTTTGACAAAGAACACAACTACAAGGGACTCGTAAATTAGCTGGCAGGCAGCAACAAATGTAAATAGTTCAATAACAAAAGCAATACCAATAACAATAACGAGCTGCAGGCCAAAGGTTAAGGACGACAAGCTCAGGATTGGGAATATTCCTGTGTGTGTGTGTGTGTGTGTGTGTGTGTGTGCGTGTGTGTGTGAGATGAGGCTTGTTGGTGGCAGCAATAACAAGTTGACATGTTTTATTTATTGAGCAAACGTAGACGACGACGGCAACGACGACACACAACAAGAATAACAACACGAGTATTGCTGTTAAAATTGTTTTAATTTGCTTCACAGAGGGCAGAACAAGAAAAACGAGAGCTTCAGCCATTCAACGACATGTCCATGAAATATAAACCAAAGATGCCGGGGCCACCATGCTGCCGTGTTGCCGAGCTGCCAAGCCGCCAAGCCGCCATGCTGCCATGCTGCACGGAAAGCCGATCAGCCATTGAGCTGGTCTCACACACACAGACACACACACACACACACACACAAACATACTCAGAGGGCACATAAACAATTCACGCTCATACAAACAAACATGAGCGCAAATGAGTGTTGCTGTCGTGCTGTTTGTTAACGTTCGTGTTGTTGCTTTTGCTGCTGTTGTTGTTGTTATTGTTGTTATTGTTGCTGGTTAAGTGCTCCGGCCATGTGTTGGGCTTGTCCGTTGTCGTCCGAGACGACTTCATGTAATAATTCAATTGCGCGCAATACAAACGCCAAAGTAGCCCGAAGATTGATGAGGCGCATTGAGAGTTCCTTTGTGACAATATTGTTGTCGTTGTTGTTATTGTGTGCGTGCATACGTGTGTGTGTGTGTGTGTCTGCGTGTGCGTGTGTGTGTGTTGAGGCGCAAATGCTCGAGGGCAGAACTTTGCCCACCAATTCACTCCATTCCATTCTACATACACAACTCCAAAAAAGGCGACAAAAACTTGAGCCAAAAAGTAGAACAAAGCTAAAGCTGCACTGGATTTAAGTTAGCACACACACTCTTAAGCGCGCACACGCACACACACATACATATGGCTTTGTAATAGGAGAGAAAAAGGGAAATGAAAGCATCTAGGCAGTGGCAAAAGTAAGGCACGACAGCTAGCTAAGCATTTATACGTATTAAAGCGCAAGTCAACTTTTGACCAAACTTTTTTTTTGCTGGCAGCCATGGAAGGCATGGGAGACAAGAGGAGAAGGGCGAGAAGCAGTTGCTACGTCAAAGTTATCAAAAATTCCACTTGCGCACTGAATCAAGTGCCATTTACTGATTGTACAACGACCAAAGTACGAACAGGCAGCAGGCTGGGTGGGATTGTGGAGCGCGGAACAAAAAAGGACGCCTAATCCGCTTCACATTTTATCAGCGCTGCGACACTGTTGTCGTCCTCATCATCGTGCTCGTCCCTGCCAGTGCAGGCGACTCTTACTCATAAGTTGCCGGTTGCCAGCTACTACTCGTACTTTGCTGCTCGTAATGCCCCTGAAGCGCTTTTAGACGCTTTTAGGCGCTTTTAGCGGCGCGCAAAACTTCGTAGGCTTGATGGCTGGGCCAACGAATATACATTTATATATACTCGTATACTATATACATATAGTCAATGGGTGCACGGCGTGTTAAACCGATGCCTAATGCCACAGCTAAGCCCTTAACTACAACATTGGAAACTAACGCAACTGTCGCCAGCCGTTTGTTGCTTTTGGATACCCGGCATAATGAATTAATCGAAGGCTCGACAGCCATCCTGTCCGAGTCCTGATACTAAAACTATTTCGAATGGCTGCACATACGTGCTCACGTTTTATCTGGCCATTATTTGAGAAAGTTTGCTATAAATGTGGCGCTTAATGTGCTTATTTCTGCTTTCGTGGGACTTATTTTGAGTTAAACTTGAAATAAAGTAGATATTTAATTTTTCCATTAAATGAGCCTGTTTAATCAAGCTGAGATAGTTCGCTATTTTATTTGTACAACTCACAGCTCAAGCTCAGTTGTCTTCAAACTTCTTAAGCATTATTTTTATATAGACTATAAATTGAAATCCATATAGTTTTCCTTAATGTTATTGCTTTAATAACTATCCATCCCTATCCTGCCAGAGTTATATTTGTTGTTATATTTTTAGTTCTTGGGACTTTGCAAATTTCTCGTTAGTTTCCCTTCTAAGCAATTGAAAATAAAGCGTGTTCTTCGAAAAATGGCCAAGAAAAGTGTTCAATATCACCTTAACTAAACATTTGGCTGGCTGCTTGCCACAGCTGAATAAAAGTCACCATAAAATTGGTATATTTACCAATGGCATATATATCAAACATTTATACTCGTATAAGTACAAGTACAGAACACATTTGCGAAGCATGTGTGCATGCGTGTGTGTATATAAAGGAGTATATGTATGCATACATGTATGTAGTATTTGCTGCATAAGAATAAGAAATCATTTTTAGTCAAATCTGAAATCAAGTTGGTGCTTTGAACTATGGAAAACATGGCTATTTTGTTGTCCCGCCGGGCATGGCTAAACATTTCCTCAATTTATTGTTGAAATACGTTTTGTGCCAAGAGGCTTTTGGTTTTTCTACTGCTTCTCGTACTTGTACTACCATAACCAGTTGTTGGTGGTGTTGCTTATTGTGGCAGCATTTTATGCAAATGTGGCAAGTTTATGGGTCTTTGCGAATTGCGCTATGAGTCGTGCGAGGCGCACGACATTTGAGTGAGCTTTGCCACGCTCATATCTTATACTAGCCCGGTTATGGGTTATTGTGGAATATTTTCAAAAACGAAACTGGTCAGTTGGTTGACAGTTGAGTGAAAAAGATATGCGATAAAGAGTAGAGCAGAAAAGAGGACATCCAGAAGAGCGACAGCTTAGACGAAGAGGCTGAAAAAAAACGCACGCATGGCAAAAGAACAAGTAGAATTCACAAAAACGAGAGAGCAAGAAAATGTGAAGTCAGTTGAGTTAACAATTTCAATTTGAAAATTGTCGGTTTTTGCATACGTTTTTTTTTTTTTTGGCCATGTTTTCTGAATTTGCTGCATTGTTATGTTTGCTTCTATCTTTTCCTATTGTGCTGTGCTTGAACATCTGCATTGCTTCTTCAATATATGTATGTATGCATGTTCGTAGCACGGCAGCACTCGGCGTAGCACTGACAGATAAATCAATCAAACGTTTTGCATATGTGTGCAGTATGCTCAACAATCGACAATCGAGAATCGGAAGGCGGGACTCTAGACTGGCTGCATGCTTTTTGCCATTTTGCACGAATTTGGTTACTGAATTTGTGCGTATGTGTATGGGTATGTCTTTTTCTTTTGTCCGCCTGTGTGCGTTGGTGTGTCCACGCTCCAGTCGAAGATTTCCAATTAAAAATCCCTTTCTGAAAAAGCATTAGTTCTTCTTTGTTCGGGAGTACTAATAAAAATTGCCAAATTAGCTCTGGGCAGCATATGTGCTGGTATTTCATGCACTGCTCTTGCATAATCGACAAAGTTCGACACAAAAAACCGTAAAGAAGTGTGCGTGTGAGCGTCTGTGTGTTATAAAAACATTCTCATAAAATACCTAGCTATAGTGCGGTTCCAAATTAATGGAAATCTAAAATATTTAAGTAAACCTTTTGTAAATATTTTCAATTTATTTGTCATTTTTGGCAAAATTACTTTATTCCCAAAAAGAGGCATTTCATGCAAAATTGCCCCACAACTGAAGTTGCAATTAATGTGTGGTTGTGCTATTAATTTAAAGTGAAAAGCCAAATTCATTATTTTCCTTTTCTACCATCAAACTTTTCGTTATATTCGTAATTAATCATCTGATGCCACCCCTGATCCGTCCTGTTCGCAAAACTTTCCACTAAAATCGGCATCAATTTTCATTAGTTTAGTGCGGTTGTGTGCTCGTTTTTTGCCTGCCAGCAATGCCTTCTACCCTGCCATCCTGCCCATCCAGCCAATCGTAATTATACAATTAGTGCGCTTTTTGTTGCCTGCTTTTGGGCGCTGCTTGCCAATATCAAGTATGCATACGCAGGTCTCATTGTAAAGTTTTAAAAGCTGCGTGATTTGCGTTTTCTGCAATTTAGTTGCGGCTTTATGTCCTGTATCTGTGTATGCTTATGTATGCATAGTATATGACGGAAGGGTGCGGTTGGGTACAATTTGTCAGCCTCGCTTGTTGTTGCCTTTGTATTTTAAACAATTTTCGGGTATCAATATTTGTCGAATGTGTTTTGAATATGAAATGAGGTGCTCTTCGAACGCAAGTGGCCGCAATGTGGGCATGTAAATTCATTAAAAATTTTCACCCAAACACAATCACACACATACAGATTCCAATGTATATAGAAATTTAGAGATGAATGGCTGGCTATACACAAATCCGCAGCGCAAATAAAATTGAAGGGCCGCAAGCAATGTAAAATGTGTGTGTGTGTGTGTGTGTGTGTATGTTAAACGAACTATTTGAACGCCTATAAATAAACACACACGCATTGGGAAAGTGAGTGTTGTGGGTTCTGGGTAGCAGAGACATAAATCGAATCTTATTTATTTTGGTTTAGCAATTTCTCGTTGCTACTCGTAGTGTTGCCGGAAATGTTGCGGCGCAGATAAAATGTATTGAATGCCTAACCCGGCGACCCAAAAGACAGCGACAGCGACCTCAGTGCGAAGGCTCTGAGGAGTGTGGTGGCTGTGGAGGCTGGTGAAGATGTGCCCGACCATCATTTGTTGTTGCTAATGCATTGCAATGCCCAGGACCTAAGTTCCCTTTTTGCTTTATTTATTTGACACAAACGCACATGCACACGCACACACGATTCTAAGCACAAAAGTTTGGCAAATTCGGGTCAACATTATGATCAGCCGCAGAGCTACACTTGAATAAGGCAAAAGGAGCATGGAGCATGAAACTGTGGCAGCCCTGGGCAGACATTGCCATTGCCACATTGCGTGTGTCTCCAGCACCGAGTGCTTCGCTTTTGTTTGCTGTTAAATTCTGCAAAATCCTTTCATACAGAAAATTGCAAACAAACACACAAGACAGAGAAAAACGAAACGAAACGAATGAATAAATAAATAAGCATGCGAGCTGCTGGAGCTCTATGTGGGGAGGAGAAAGGTGGCAGCCACGCTGGATAATGTAGTAGTAGAGGAGAAGGTAGACCTCTAAATCGACAGAGCCAGCATTTTTGGACAGTTTAACATTGCTCTGTGTGCTTGCGACTGTGTCTCTCTAAGTGTGTGGAAGTGAGTGCGTTTGTGCCGCAAAAGCAAATGAAATGCCGCAGAGGAATTTATAGAAATTTATTTATGCGTTCCCGTTGTCGTTGTCGTTGCTCCCAAACGCGAGGAGAAACGCGCGCGCTCCAGCGAGCTTTGCAAAGTAAACAAATCTAGAAACGTGCGCCAGTACAATGAGTTTGTGTGCGGCGCCTGCCACACGCCAGAGTGTGGTCAAACCAAAAACACACACAACACATGCACATACGCACTCACACTCACACCTACACCCACACACACGAGCGACTCCCAAAGGCACGCACATTTAGTGAGCTATGAAAAGCAGGTGAAATTAAATTTTCGCAAATTTGGTTTGAAATGCGTGCGTACGTGAAAATTGATTTAACGCTTGAACTAACCAGAACAACAACAGCAGCAGCAGCAACAGCCAACACAAAACTTAGTTTGAAATGTTTGGTTAAGCTTCCTCTTCTTTTTAATTACCTGTTTATACGTCAATCAGGTCAAACCGAATCAACCACTTACTTGTCATTGTTGGCTCATAGGTTGCTCGAATTGCTACGAAACTGGAAGTGGGGGATTGGGTGGTCTCAATCAAAACTTGCGGTTTCATAATGGTCAACCACGGACATTTCGGACGACCCTTCCGCTTTTGGTGTCGCTATTCTTTGCTGATGCTTGTTGCGCTTCAGATTTCCAGGCACGTAGTGTCACGTTCTTCAAAATATGAAACGTCTACTGATTTTTAATGAACCAAAGTTTGCGCAGCGAGCAAACAACATCAGGCAAAGCACAGTGGCTTAGCTTAATGCCTTTTTAAGTTCATTTACCATTTGTTTCTTTTTTCGCCAATAAACATATAATTTAAAATATACATTTAAACATAGAACTCAAAATGAGGTACTCAAGAAAAAGATGTTTAATCTAATCATCTTTTAGTGTATTTCAAATAAAAATATTTTGTCTCGCCAACTTTGAGTTGGAAAAATATTTTGTGTTCAATTCATACATTGGGGAAATCAATTTATAAATGTACATTTCCTTTCAAAACAAGATAAAGTGTCTTCGTATTTCATTTTATTTATATCTAATAATTTTAGTTAGACAAGGGGTTCCAGAAACATTTGTTAATAATTTTAAATTTTTAAAAATTGCATAGCTTTTAATGGTTTTATATTCATATTCTGTTAAAATATTGTGTTTTTTGTTATTGGCTCATAATATTTATGTTCATTTTTGGCATGGCCAACGACCACTGTTCAGCGCTGGTGAAGGCATTTTTAAAGAATGTCACTGCAGGTTCTGATATTGGCAGGGTATGAGGGTGTGAGCGGGAACTCAAGACAAACAACACAAAATGGAAGGGAATGAAACATGTGCGAGGCCACTAAAGTGGTCGAAAAACTTCACAGCTCTGATTAATGCGCATAGCGGGCAGGTTGCGGTGGGGACATTGCGGGGGTCGGGGCGAAGGGACGAGTCGTTTAGCTATTGATGCCTGCACCTGAGCGTGCAAAGTACGGCAACAACGTTACGGTCATGTACGCAATAATTAAAAGTATCGAAAGTTGCCAGCGCTAAGTGTACGTGTGTGTGTTGGGTGTGCATATGTGTGCTGTTCGTGGCATGTTGGTATTTGTGTGTTTGTGTGCCAAGCACTTGTCGCCAGGGCCACTCACTGTGCCTGATTGCAAATACAAACAAACATCGAAGAGAGAGGGAGACAGTACAGGGGAGGGTGCTGCAGGAAAGCGGCCGCACAATAAGATACGCTTCATCAGCTCTCCCCACCATTATCCTTGCCCACCTCACTCCTAAAAGTGTGTATGTCGTGTGTCGTGCCGTGGCCAAAGATATTCTACGTATACGACGTGTGGTCACACGGTCTCTGTTACTCCACTCCCGACTCTGCTGCCTCGCCTGGGTCTCTATCTGTTGGCTGTACGTGCGCTTCAACAATCGGACGGGATTTTTTGCCTGCTGTCGGTCGCCTGGCCAGTCAATTTAGGGTCCAGGCATAGCCGCTTGGCATAGATTGCGAGCACGAAACAAAGCAAACGACAAACAAACAAACGAACAGATAGACAAACGAATGAACGAAACAAACGAAACGCTACGTGTGTATAAATAAAAACTTTGCAACACTTTGTTGCAGCTCACACACACACACACACACACATGCACACAATCGCATGCGCGCATGTGTGTGTGTGTACAATGGTTGGCGATTGTTGCCCCATCCATACTAATACAAAAACACACTTAGGTTATTGTTACTGTTATTTAGTTAGTTTATGGCACTTTGTGTTGCGTGCTGCTGCCGCTACAGAGGACCCCCTGCTCAGTCGCTTTTGTATCTCAAAATCAGTCGCTCGTCTATCTCGTTTGGTATCTGAGTGCCCGTATTTACTTTTTGTTGCATTGAATTTCTTATATTCTTCGTGCCTCCACTTCAAAAACCAAAACCAAAACAAAAAATTCCAAGCAAACAACAACACTACACTTTGATTTGATTGATTTGCGCAGCGTCAGCTGGGAAGGAAATCAAGGAGAAGCGAAAAAAGAAAAACAACACACACAAACAAAACATACATGCAGTAAAACAAATTATTCGCAATTGAAAAAAAGTGGGCAACCAAATTGGCAGACACGCACACGAGCACACATCTACATGCACTCATACTTTCACATATCTAAGAGGCTCAAAGGCAAGGCATTTGCGATTGATTTCAAAGGCTTTGTTCAGTGCAAGTATTTGTAAAAGTGGGCGGCATTTTACAAACACTTACACACTTACAAACAATCTACATACAATCTGGAAAGCATGAACGCTCACACGTACCCACACATACATACTAAACTACACTGATGGAAAATACGTGCTCTAATATAGAGCACGAACGGACCTAATTTTGCATCTTCTCTGCGTATTTTATATTCAACATTCTTTTGTAACAAACGTTTACACCATGCTACCCTGTTTAAATATTTGAACCCTCGATGCCATCAAAACTATCTTAAATTATTAATACAGACCAAAACTAAAGGCAACATTTTGTTTAAGAAAATTATGTACCTTAAGAAAGAACTGTAGATCTTTTCTGTCCAACCATATAGTCTGCTAATATTATTATGAGTTTAAAATGATTGCGCTTATTGTTAATAAAAATTGTTGTATTCAGCACAGCTTTTTTTCAAATTGGGCACACGCCATTTTTTCTGTTATTCAATGTCAAAATATACTTGGCATTTGTACAAGTAAAGTAAAAAAAAGACAACTATCTATCACAAAGCGAATTTGCCTATCTGTAGAGGGACGTATTGTGCAAAATGGTTTCTTCAGTGTATAGGGTATGAAGATATATGCAAAGTTGCCTAGATTTAGGCAATACCCTTCCTCTTGTCTTCATGAGCTTGCGAGCCCACCGCTCACCGTTTGGTAACATGAAAATTTACTTTGCATGAATTTTCCATCATGACAGGCAAGACCAAATATGTCACCTGGGTGTGTATGTGCATAGGCTGTAAATGTTTCTGTGTATGAGTGCGTTGCGTAGGAGTGCGCGTTGAGGCCGTTTTCGTAGGAACTTTACGAGTATAGCATAAATGCGTGAACCTCACAAGCTGTTGGTCGAAAGTAATGCAACATCTGCTGGAATATCAAAAAGAAAACGTTTTAAATTTCTTAAAGGAAATGTAAAAGTTGTGCATTTATCTATATATTTAGTATGTGCAACAATTGTTGTTACACTCTCGATAGACATATCAAATATTTGTTTCAACTAGCCACGGCCTTTTTGGTTAAACATTTTTACACAGAAAATATTTAAAATAAAATCTTTTGCGCAAAACAGAATTTTTCTTTGAATTATTAAAAGAATGATGCTCACAATTTGTGCTTTATTTCAATTGAAAAAATCAAGAACAGGAATATATTTGTCAGTTTAGAAGATTCATTTGCCATTGGTAGCAGACATTTTAAAAATAAATATATTTTGAAGTCATTTAATAGCAGAGACCTGCATGTCTCTTTTACTGCAGAGTTTTAATAAAACCACGTATGCGTAAAATTAAGCTAATTGGTTGTTGAGAATATGGAGTAAATATTTGGCTTTAATGTTGAAAAATAATTCTTTATTTGGATTTGGTATTTAAAATTAATCTTTTTCAGAGCTCCCATAAATTAAGCATCGTCAATAATGTAGGTACATATGTATATGTGTACTAATTTGTAAGTCCGTGCTGAAAATATGTAAAAACGGAACCAATTAAAAAATACTGACGCTACTGAGGAGGACTTAGCTTGCGTTAGAATCTGTGTATATTTTTAAGTAGCAAAACATGCTATTGGGTCAGGCAGTTTTTGTGGATCAGTAGTCTTTGCTGAAGTTTGAAGGCTAGTACAAATATATATCCACAGCTAGATAGCAAAGATTTTAAAATACAAATAAACATAAGCGTAAAAAAATACCAGTTCATAAATAATATTGATTGATGTAAGAGGCAGCTCCAATGTTTTTGAGTTGTTTGTAACGTCTCAAACGCATACATAGCTTCAAAGAGTTATCATAATGATAAACAACTGAATGATAATACCTTTGAAATGTCACTTAAATTGTTGAGTCAATCTACAATTAAATGCATTTATTTGTGGTAACCAAGGCAATGGATAAAATTGTGTGCCATGAACTTAATTAAATGCTAAAAATGTCTCATTTATGAAAAGCGCAATTATTTGCAAATTTAAGGAATGCCGACAACAATGCTCATACGCAGTGGAGTACGGTAAAAGGTGCAGCACGACCGATCGACTGCACACAGACAAATAATTGTGGTTGGGCGAACTATAAGTGCGGAAGCTTATCCTGCTGATGCTTATTAAAATTTTATTGTTCGCGATAGTGGGCCTGCAATTTGACTCGACTTGGTCGGGTTGCGGCTGCGGCTGTGGCGGTGGCGGTAGCTGCTCTGACCACACTGACATACAAAGACAGACAGGCAGGTGGGCGGAGAGGAAGAAATGTGGGGAGTCAGTCAGGAGTGCGGGCATCTCCAATGACAATGGCAATGCTCGTCAACAGGAGGCAGCTGCAAACAAAAGACAGGTAAAAAATGTGCACAAAACAGCACTTATTTCGCCTTTGTTCCAAAACATACGCATACACACAAACACACACACACACACCTACATACGAAGCGGAAGGTGTGCCACTGTTCATGATGATGTACATGATGTTGACGATGATGCGCGCGCCCATGATCCCGTGTATATAGCAAATAACATGATTATGAGCTGGCGGCGGCGTCAAGCGTTGTGAAAACAAAAATACGCCAAACAATCAAGAGAACAAGCAGCGTGTAAAAAGGCAAAGCAGAGAGGCAAACAAAGCGATGTAGTGACGAGTAAGCAGAAACAGACATAGGTACACTGTAAAAAAGAAGAACAGTGGCGCCTTCTTAGAATCAATTGCGAGCCTGTTGGAACCTACTTCCACAACAACGTCCAAAGCCTAAATTGTAAGAGCACTCCTGCAATAAACATAATTTTTGATCAAGTATTTCTTTCTTCTTATTGCGTCATTCCATTTCTCTCTAGTAATAGGCGCCAAAAGGATCAACGCCTTTGATGTAAAGTAGAAATAATGTGACGAAGCTAACCATACTATTAACCTTATTTCCTAAATTTGTTTATTTAACATCCGGTCGGAAAATGTATGGTAGTTGGAAACATTAATTTCCTTTTTATGAATCGTAAATTATTGTTTAAAGTATTAAACATATTAACATTTACAAAAATTATATACCTTTTATTTCTTTGGGTGTAAGTAATAATAAAAAATAAAAAAACAGACAATGGAGACAGCAGGCAGGCAGTTGGGCTCTAAGTTGGCGCAGTTAATGTCGACGTTGCCGTCGTCGCATGGGCTGCGGAAATATTTTAATAAAAATGTCAGCTTATGCACGTTGACAGGTCGCGTGACACGCTGCCAGCGACACGCGGTGGTTGGCTGCGTCCAAATCAAAATCTGCGTCCACGTCCAACTCCACATTGAGTCTGATGGCGGCGTCGACGGCGGCGCCACCGTTGTTCCTGATGCGGTCTCAAGTGTTTGCCCGGCAACAGCAGGCGGTGGCAGCATCAGGTCTCGCCCCTGATGTATTTATGATGAGCCACCGCCAACGCTAACGCCAACGACGCGCCACACGGCGTCAAGTATGTGAAGCACGTTTTGTGATTTTGTGATTTTTCGCTGAAAATCCATTTTCCAGTTTTTCCGCTCGGTGCTCAGTTTAGTTATCTCGTGTTTTAACATGCCGCGTCGGCCCAAATTGCAGCGCGTAAAAATGTTTAAAGGTCTCACCGAACAGTGGGAGCATCTCCAGCAACAACAACAACAACAATCGTAATACTTGTAAAGGCGGCAACAACACCACCACCAACAACAACAACAACAACAGCAGCCCGCAGTTGGCATGATTTCGTTTGGGGTTTGTGTGTGGGCTGCTCCATCAGAAATCAACGCATGTAAGCCTCATAATTCTGTCAGCGCAATAAACGCGTCGCTTGGCTCAACATGGAGCTGCATGTGTGTGGAATAATAAAGCCAAGCAATGGGTCCTCGAAAACACACACATACATATGTACACGCACATGAATACGAGGCGTGATCAAATAGTGAGAAAAATAATAACGAAAGTTCAACATAAATGTGGCAAAGGCGCGGCGTGCGGCAATATACAACTTTTTTATTGCTAACAAAAAATATTAGTCAAATCAGTTAGAAGTTAAGAAAGTGCATCGTCCATAGAAATAACGGATCGAAAGCCCAATATAATATTTTTTCAATGAGAAAAATTGAATAAATGCACTTAAGCGAACTGATCGAACTACTTTCCATGAAATAGTCCAAGTCTCGTGCAGCACAATTTTCTTTCTTATTCCAATTTGAATTGACGCAGAAAAGGCTAAAAATGTGGCATTTGAATTGTTGTTCTAATTATGCTACAATATACGTCTATTGCCAGTTAAACGTAAAATCGAATTGAATTTTGAAGACCAAAAATTCCACTTTCTATGCAAATAAATCCACAGTGAGTGTCTGCAGGTGAAAGATCAAACAAATCAAATAGAGCCAGTTTTGAGTTATTTAGAATCGAAAAATATTCCCATCATTTCTTGATAAATATAATAGGTTGCAAAACGATTGGATCCCACCTCGTTAACATACATGCATATAGTATGTATATTACGTACGCGCTTTATGTTTTAATTTGATTTGATTTGTGTTGTGTTGTGTTGTTTTGTGCGTTGGGACCGATGGCGTTGCTGCCACCATTCCCATACAACACCCATCGTACACCCCCCACCCCAGCCGCAGTCCCCGTCTGCTGCCTGAAATATTGTTAACGCTTAAACTTGATTTATCGCACATGACGTCGCGTCGTGGCTGGTGGCAGTCAAAAAACACACCACGCCCCGGGCATCTTAATTGGTTTTTGTGCAAATTCGCGCCAAATGCGCCGCCAACAATTTCAATGCTTAAGGGGCGACAATTAGCTGCAAGGGCGCTCGAAGCCGTCGGGGGGAGGTGGGTAGGCGGTGAGGGGGTGAGTGGTAGTCAGAAGTGGAGGCGTTTGTTAAGTGGCCGCAAGTGCTGGCAAGTGAACGACCAAAAAGCGCTCTTTCTCTCGCTGACACTCAGTAAGAGAGACAATTGCATGCAATGTGGCAAGCGTGGCAAGTTGGCTGCCCGCCTGCCGCTTCGTTGCCTCCCAGCTGCTACATCTCAAGTGGCAGTTCTTGTGCGCTGAAAGCCAACAGATGCTGCCGCTACTACTCTATGCTATGCTTAGATTTTACTGGCATTTTAATTATGCCGCAGGCGGGCTCTGGCAAGGGGAGGTGCGTGTGGGAGGTGCAAGTGCAAATGAGGGTACGGGTACGGGTGCGGGTGAGGGTGCTGATGCTGGTGCGGTTACGCGGCCAGTCTCAGCACCGCCTCTGCCTTATCCAGCGCTCAAGGGCGCGAGCAAAGTTGGCGAGGTCAGGGCGCCATGCCGCGTGCGAAATTAATATGGCAAAAAAGGCGCAACTTTGCATACTGCAGAGTGCATTACGAAATGGATCACAGATGGAGCAGCAGGATAGTGCAGATAGGTGGTTGGTGGAGGCAGAGGCGGAGCCGGCACCATTCCTATAAGCCTTGGTTCTGGTGGTTCAGCTGCAGGCAGGCTGCATACTCGTAAAATGTAACGAGACTGTTGGGCAACATTCAGAAACAATTTGCTGCAGATTATGAAAATTGCTTAAGAAATTAAATTGCAGCAATGAAAAGTGGGAGTGGGAGTGGGAGCGGGTGGTGGGCGCTGAGCAAAGGTTACTTGCGACAGGCCGGCTGGATGGTGGGCAGGCGGTTACTTGATTTGCAATGTTTATGCTGCTTGAATTTCAAACCGACTACAACTGCCAGCTATTTGTGGGTGGTCGGCAATGAGGATGAGGGTTCGGAGCATGGGGGAAATTTGCATTTCCATTTGCGGTTGCCACAAAACTTGCGAGAGTCCTCCAGGACGCCTTCGCTTTGCTTTGCTTTGATTTGCCAGGCACGTTGCAAATAGGCAAAAAATAAAAAAGGATTTTCGCCCGCTGCTTTTCATTCTTCTTGTTCATTTCTTCTACGCTTTTTTGTTTTTGTTATTGTGGTTACTAATTCAATTTGCAATGGCCAAACGGTATACGGTGGCACCCTAATTATGAGCACGACAGGACTGGGAGGGTTTGGAGGAGCCCGACCTAGTAAAGAGGCTTAGGCTCGAAGTTTATTAAAAAAATTTGTGCCGCGTCGACGTCCTCATGTCCATTTACATACTTTTCGTTAGCTTTCTTCGTTTTGTTTCTGCTGTTGTTGTTGTGGCTTTACTGGCTGGTACGGGTTCAAAATTTTTATGAGTGGGCCTAGGCATTTATTTGCAGTTACTTGGGGTCGTAGCACGCGCATTGCCTATAAAGTTGAATGCGATTCGCTCTCTGGTCGCTTCTCTGCTGTTTCTTCCGCTTTTTTTTACTGTTCAATTAGCATAATGGGCACACAATAATGGGAGGAAGAGTGGAATTGCCACTGGATGGTTCATGACTTGGCGCTCTTGATCCTTTTAGCAAGTAAATAAATGTATAATACAACTTTTTCTCCTTGTTGTTGTAGCTGTTGTTGTTGTTGTTGTTAAGCGTCTCGGACCCAACCGCAAATTGCGCGGCGCTCGTTTGAAGGATGGACAGTTGAACGGACCGCGGTCAGAGGTCCGCACAGGCACATCATTTCGCATCATTTCCGGCTTGTTTACGCAAATCGAGAGCATTTCGCATAATTTCCTATTTAAGAATTTGGTTTCCTCACAGACACACACACACACACATATACATACATGGTCTTACTTATGTATATATGTATATGTTATGTGCTATGTGTTCGTTTGTAATGTTTTTCTTGTGGCAAATTTTATGAAAATGCTTTCCAAATTGAATGAAAACATATTGACTGTGCGAACGACGAATGAAAATAACGTCGCCAAGTCTGACGACTACAAAGTTGACAACGACGTGTGTATATGGATGGGGTAAGGGGTGCTGGGACCGTAGGACCGTAAGACCGAGGGACAGGAGACCCAACGTTCATGTCGAGTTGTGGCAGCAAAGCGTTTGATGTTAGCACTGTAAATACATGCATATTTGCTTCGGCGGTTGTGCGTGTGTATGTGTGTGTTATATTGGTTGCTATATTTGCGGTGCTTTCTCTGTGTGTGTGGGTGTGTGTGTGTGTATGCTTGTTATGTTTTTTGAGTGGGGCTTGAGGTTTCGGGTTTGTGTTTGTGTGGTTTTTGAATATGTCTCATTTGAAATTGTTCCTTTGCTATTTGCATGACATTTTTTGTTAAACGCACGCACACTTGCACACATATTACTACACAATGGGGCGCAATTTTCGGCATGTGCCCGAAAATATTGCACAAAAAAAGAAAGGAACTTGCACCAAAAAAAGTATGGCAGAAACTTGCTTGAAGATTTGACATACATATTTGATTTTTAAACCGATAGTCCAAAAACAACCACAAAAAGATTAAAATGCTGAAAACATTTCCTGAATAATTTTGTTTATAATGAAAAACTGACAGTGTTGATTTGAATACGACCGTTCAAAGTCAAGAGCTTACAAATATGTTGATGGTATAAGCCAAAAGCGTGACATTAATAACAAAATGAAAATAAAGCGGCAAGAGTTGGTTAAGATATTGAGTAGTTGGAGAGCGATTTTAAAATAGTTACTTTGAATTATTTCTACTATTCTAATTTATCTAATTCGACTTTTCCTTTTTACTGTTGTCGACATAAGTAGTCTGTTATATTGTATTTATAATCAATTTTAGTTCATTCTTGCCGGTTTTTAGCAATTGTAGCAGATTTGTAACTGGAGCGAATAGACTGAAAAGAGAATGGATTCTAACTATTAGCTGTATCTAATATGTATCTCATATATATTATAATAAATATAAAACAAATATATTTATATAGACAACACTAAATAGTCGGGACCACAATAAAGGTAATAACTAATAAACAACCAGAAAACATAAATTCAGGGGCTGCTACGTCACGGCCAATTGGCTGCAATTTAACAAAGTGCAGTCGAGCGACAATGGCCAAGAATTGGCGGCAAAAACATCAACAGCAACAACAAGCACAATTGCAGCGAGCGAGCTCAGGATGCTTGCCAGCTTTCTCGCTATTTATTTTTACTTTTATTTAGGAACTTTTTTTACCACTATGTTTTGTCTAACAAATGAGTTGTCCGCGTTGGTGGCTGCCAACAACAACAATAAAAAAAATAGAAAATAAAAAATAAATGGAAATAGAAATAAAAGTCTGTCAGGCCGCGGTCGCACATGTTTTACTCAGCCCGCCTGAATTTTGTGATGCCTGTTTGTCTGGACTTTTTTGTTGTTGCTGCGCGCTGTCTCTGATGGCATAGGAAAGCTTTTTACTGTGGCATATAAATGACAGAGACCTTCAGTGCTTGGCATCGTCAAAAACTGTGCCTCGCTTGCCTTTGACTTGTGCACATAATTAAATCAGATCACATTTTAAAATTCCATTTATATTTACCTCTCTTGTCTGTGGGCTCGTAAATCATGATTAAAAGCTTCGGGCGACACGCTGCCTAACTACAGCGCCTAACACGTTCCAGCAATGGCAGCAACAACAACAACAAAGTCGGGCAATGGGAACTTCCAATGAAAAACAAAAAACAAAAACAACAAAAAATATAGCAGTTGGGCAGCCCGAGCAACATTTCAAGAGGCAAGCGGGAGGCAAGGCAGACACAAGGCTTGTTGCTGTTGTTATTGTTGTGGTTGTTGTTGTATTTGTTGTTGTTGATGCTATTGCTGTGCCTGACGTGGACTGGCGAGATTCAATTCTGGAGATACAAGTGGCAAACAAGCAAAAGCAACGCCAAAGTCGCGCAGTCAGCCAACGAGCAACGAACACTGCGGTGAGTCACTTCACACACACACTCTCTCTCTCCCTCTCTCTCACACGCACACATAGAAATGTGCCGGCGACACCAAAAAAAAATGGAAGAAAATAAAATGGCGCGACAAAAAAACGCAAAACAGAAAACCCATTGCTGATACAACGAATAGTTGGAAGCAGTCACCAACAAAAAAAAAAACATGATATGGCAAAATAGATATGTATGTGTGATGTTGTTGTTGGTGTTGTTGGTGTTTCTGCTGCTCCTTCCATATAAAGCAAGATAAATCAAATGTGGCGAGAAATTGCAAGAACAACAACAATAATACGAAGAAGCCAAGCAGTTAGCTGAGAACAGCGAACAACGAACAGGGAACTGGGAACTGGGAACAGGGAAGAGGAGCGCAGCGCAGTGTAGACGAAGAGTAACAGAACAACAACAACAACAACAACAGAACAAGTCATACAACAGCAACAACAACACATGGAGAACGACAATGGAGACGCTGCACAAAAAACAGCAAAGCGAAAATGCGAAAAATTTATCCAATTTGGTAAAAATTTAGGTCACAACCGGGCTAGCTAACGGGCGAGTGAGTGAGAAAACGAAAAAGCGAAACAAACGAACTCGTTGCGAGCGCCAAAATGGCTGCAAAAGCGCAGCCACTGTCTAAGTGTTGTTGTGCAACTGAAGGCGTGTGCACATATGTGTGTACACACATGTGTCTGTGTGTGTGTGCAAGTCGCGGCAACAGGAAGAGCTCAAGTGCATCAGCAGGCAGCAGCATCTGCGGTCCAAGTGCTAAGCCATTGTCTGTGACTTGTCGGGTGTGGACTCTCTCTTCCTCTTCCTCTCGCTCTCCGTCTCCCACGACCACCCCCTTTTCATCTCTTATTCCAACACGCCTCCCCCGATTCGAGCACTTTCGAAAGTGTGTGTGCATGTGTGTGCATGTGTGTCTGTGGCATGTAGTATCTATTAGATAGCAAGCATTTACGACTTTTCCGCAAAACAATAAAAATTAAGAAGAAGATGCGCTCAGCAATTCTTACAAATTGACAATTATCGTGTCAAATTTTTGTTGTTGGCATTCTCACTATATTTCCAGATGAATTGACCAGAATGAATTACATTGTCCCAAACCCGCTAACTTGTGAAACAAAAGCATTGTTGCAATTTATATCTAAGGTTTTCAAAGTAACTAATATTTTTAAAATGCCTTCACTACTCTACAGGAAGTCGTCTGCTACTTATGTTTAGAATAGCGAATAATTTTAATGAACACTTTTTCTAATTCATCAAGTACCAAGAAATGTATTACGCTACTTTTTTGGATTTGGGATTCGATTAGATTTTGGGATTGTTAAAAGTTATTTGCATTTAATAGATTTTGAATTTATTTATTGTTATTTATTTGCATCTTATACCCTTTGTTCTATATTGATTTTTCATATACCTACACTCCTGTTTATCCACAGAAATGAATAGCTAAATATCAAACTGCCTTCCTTTGTCGTTACTAATTTGATCACAACCAGTGGCTACCCTAACTATATTTTATGTTAGCGCCCAACAAATCAAGCATTTGGAACCTCCACATAGAGACAAGTTGTTCCATAGTAATGCCAGGTATTGGAAATGAGCTTGGAGAACCATTTGTAGATCCATTAACATCCTAGAATCAATTTTAAACAGATATTCTAAAGCATCTTCTAAAGTGCCTTTACATTATTTCTATTGGCCTATTATGAAGTGGAAAATCTTAGCCGCCCGAATGAACTTTGTTTTTTCCAACGATTCATAATGAATGATGTCAGTTCTCCACCATGATAAATGCCACAAGCAGCATGTGTGTATGCACTATAAATAAAGAAAAAAACGAGTATATAGGAGAGCATCATCAAGAAATATGAAACTGAGCCAACGAGTCGCGCTGCAAATGTTTTCCAGCCCCAACAGCAACAACAATAACAGCCGCAACCACAGACGCAACTAGAGTTAAAACAACAACAACAACAACAACAATGATAACATGAGTAAGAAGCAGAAGGAGGAGAATAAGAGTATGGAGCAGTGGCATGTCTCATGACAGCCATGCCGTGCAAATGACACATGCAATTTACAGCATCCCGTTAATGTTTGCGCCACGAGCGCAGAAGACTTCAAGCCAAACTTGACAGCTAATGGCACATGAAATGAGTAAATTATCACACACTAGCTGGCAAACCCCTTGGTGACTACACCCCTTGTATTTACAGCCCCTCCACTATCTAGACCCTCTTTGCCATGCCATTTCTTGGCTAATTTGACGCACCCCTCGATGTCAACTTACAAGCAGAAACAACACTGCGTATACGTGATATTGGTGCTCTGTTTTCTGTGTTTTGCTGCTCCGCTTTATGTTTTTGCCTTTTTGTGTATCTGTGTGTTTGTGTGTGTCTGTGCGCTTGTGTCTCCTGCCAACAGCCACTGCCAGTTGCCAGATAAGCGAAAAAAATGCAGCGTAAAAAATCGAATGCATATTTCATAGCGCACAAATGACACACGAATGTGTGTAAGCCATGTGGGAGCAGGAGAAGCCAGAGGAGCCGAAGCTGCATCCAAGGCAGTCACTCGACACAGCCACCAGTGCAACAACAGTAGCTGATTGGCTGCAACCTGCCACCTTCGGCAAAAATTGCGTTCCTGCACTCCATGGCATTTTCCTTTCGGAATTATTTCACGCGATATGAACTTTTGCAACAAGTCTCAATAATTCTTTATCTGCCCGCAACGACGACAAGGACACGGCGCACAGGTGCCTGCTTTACTGCCTTACTGCCTCCCTGTGCCTGACTGTCTGTCAGCTGGTACCACCAGCTGGCTTTTAATAGGAAATGCACAATGTTGCCTTACTAGACAACAGAAGAGAGCATGCAACACACTCGAAAAATAACATTTTCTGCAGAAGAGATAATTATAAAACATGTAGTCTTATACACAAGCAATATTTCTATTTGAGTTGCGACAAAATTCAATTTGTCAAAATCGGGGTGCACAAAAAATACAATATTATATACTTATGTACGTTGCAAGCAGATGTAAGGGAAAAAAGAATAAATTCAATTTACTTATCTTTCTATTGTGGAAATAATACCTTTTTTAATGTGAGTAGAGAACACACTCGCAATGTTTGGAAAAATTGAACGAAATTGCCGAAATAATTCTGATAGTAACAGCAATGAACATGGACAACAAATACAGTTAAAAGAAGAATGTACTTGTTGCTGACAAATATTATGCTAGATTCATTGAAATGTCATGGATGCTGCATCACAGACGAACCAAACAGTTGTACAATTTGTAATTAATATGCTGATTTAAGCTCTTTACTTAATCAATCATATCGAATTAACAGCTTTTGAAGGCGAGGTGGGCTCTGAAACTTTTTTGAGTGCAGTCCCCTATCGTATGTATCTGCGGCTGGCTCGGCTGCTGCTGTTTCTCTGCATTAAATCAATCGCAATCGCATTGAAACGAATGCGCAGCGGAAGTCAATAAGCTGCCATTTTGATAAATTAAAAGTGCCGGGCACAATTTCACCGTGCAGCCATTTTCATTTCCTGTACCATTTTGCCACACTACAGCCACCAGCTTCCACTTCACATGATGGTGTCTCGCATTCACCGCTACAGTTACAGTTACACCTACAGCTTTGCCTTATGCTGAAACTTACTGCGTGGAAATTGCTGCCGGCAAAAGTAATTCCCCAAAACGCAATCCTATTAAAAAAAAAGAAGCAGAGAAAAATTGCGCGAGCCAAATTACATTTCTCGCATCCCCGACAAAAGCAACGTCGATGATTCCTAGGTAAAAATAGCCACAAAGCACTCGATAATGATGCTGGGAACGGGCAGTGGGAGAGCATCCCTGTCCTGGAGGTGGGTTCCAGCAATCCTACATCTGCCTCATCCCAAGCATTCAAGTAATACTGTGGCCGCTGATGAGGACGATAATAAGCTGCCTAATAACCCTCAGCGACCTGCTGGGCAATGACTGTCTGTCCCACAGAGTGTTTGCCCATTTGTGTGTGTGTGTGTGTGTGTGTGTGTGGGTGTGAGTGTGAGTGTATGGGTGTATGCGTGTGGCTATAAGGCGTGAGCGCTTTGCCCGCCGCCTTCGACGCGTTTACAGTTCGTCAATTTTAATGGTGCGCTAGCGCTTTTGGGAACCCAAAGACGGAAACCTCGGCGAGAAAGACGTCGGAAATCGCTGTAAAAGTAATTCAGTTTTATATTAAAAAATTTTGTATGCCTCCTTGCCACGCCCCCCACAGTGCTATATGTTTATTGCATTTGGCAAGTGCTTGCCTTTTAACATGCTTTTACTTTACACCTCCCTTTTTCTGCTCCCATGGCATGGCCTCTTAGCGTGTCCGCTCATTTGCATTGTCCGGCGGATGCGGCGTAAAATGTAATAAAATAAACAAGTGCCTTGGAAAAAGGACGAAACAACAGCAGCAGCAGAAACAACAACGACAACAACAGAGTAGTAGCATCAGCGAGCGAAAAGAGGAACAGCAGCCGCGCACAAAATGGTGTGAAAGTGATTTATATTTTAATTCAAAAATGAATTATTTAGCGCACTTTTTAATTCCTTTTACTGTGCCGCTTCAACTTTTTTCCATTTTGCCTTTTTGTTGTTTCTGTTTTTTTAAGTACTCGTATCTGTTTTTGCTTTTGGTCGAATGGCAATCGTAATCGTAATCGTAATCTGAAATTCTGATTACTTTTTATTTGCTTTCTGGATTTTATTTCATTTTACATTTTTTTTTTATTATATTCTTTTTGGACTGCTACTAAACGCATTAACATGCGCACCCAACAACGGAAGAACAGAAGAAAATGCAAATTTCTCCTCATTATTGCGCTAAATTTAACCGTTCGGTGGCCGCAGCAGCTGGAAAAGTAAACACTTCACTTCCGTCTTCAGCCACCCCCACATCAATCCACTCTAAAGAGGCAAAGATTTGTGAAAAGCACTGAAAGCTGCGGACAAAAGTTGACCAGCTTGAGCCTACTTCCCATACCCATACCATGCCATCCACTCTAATTTCATAAACAATTTGATGCTGAAGCATGCATTGAGGTCCTCGACTTCGTCATCATCGCTGTAAGTCAACGCCTTATGCATAAAATAAATAATAAAGCGAGGCCCAGACAAGTGGTGTATGGGCGTGGTTCTGCAACGCTTTGGCAAACTTTGCATAAAAACTTGTTATCAACTAAAATTGCATGGGCGGTAATTGTGGGTGTGTGCATAAGTGTGTGTATGAGTGTGTGCACCATGAGTGTGAGGAGTGTGTGGGCCGGCAAGTGCCTGTAAAATCGACACTAAATTTAAACAGGCGGAAACTGCAACTGATTATTATGAGCACATAAGCAGGCAAGCGGCATCATCCAGTCCTTAGTCGCTTGTGGACTAAGCTCCGGAATAAAATAAAATGCGTTGAAGAGCAAAGTCCATGTCGAAGCTGCGATACCCTTGCCCCACTCATTGTAATCCACCTAATATAGAGAATATTTAAGCTGGAAATACCCACATGTGGGCGAGAGTGTTCGCGGGTCTTCCATGGTCGTGGCTTAATGTTGAATAAAACTGAAGCCTTTATGACAATACTGGAAAAAATTGGTACATACTTGCTTATAAGCAATGCGCTGCAGATAGTTGACATTTTTAAATAATTCAACGAATATTTATTTAATTTAAAATTTGCAGTCGAACATTTTGAATATATATTCATATTTTTATTTTTTTATTTTTATTAATTAATATTTTTTCCCAGTTCGTAATTTTTTACCAATTTTGCATTTATTATAATTATTAAAAAGATCTATAAGTTCTGTACTATATAAGCAGCTTTTACTTTTAAAAACTTGTTGAGTAGTACTATCAAGTAAGGAGAGAATGGACCAAACTATTTTAAGTAGATGGGAATTACCATTAACTATATTTTGAAGCATTTTTACTTGGCTTTTTTTGACACTAAAATATTAGGAATTTCAAAATAATCATCGCTGTCTTAGCTCGTCCTTAATCTGGAATACCCTATGTCCAAGGGCATCAAGGCAATGCCGCTCAAAGTGCAGCGATTTCTCTTAAATTTTTTGTTGGTACTTTTTAGCATAGCGAGGAACAAAAAAATTTGAATATAAAATGCGTTATGTGGTTGCCAGACACAATGACAACGACAAAGACAACGACAATGACAGCGACTAGGACTATGACTAGGACTAGTACTACGACTAGGAGCACTGGGGAGCACCAATAGGTTGGCTTCTGTGGTTCCTCTGCTTCTGCACTCCACCCTGGCCTGGTGGCAACAACGAAATTGCGTATGTAAATTTTATGTCGTTACTAGAGGCAGACGACGACGCAGACGTTGTTGTCGTCAGCGGCGTCGCTGCCGACGCTGCAGCGGCAGCATTGTTGAAATAATTAAAGCGGAATGTGGCAACAACAGCAGCGCGCAGCAGCAAGAGCAGAAGCTGCAATTGCACTTTGCTTTGGTTTGCTTGTCTATTGCCAGCTTGGCAGCTTTTTCTGCTACATTGCGCTCACTCTTTGGGGCTATTTTTTCTTCTGTTCTGCTTGTGATATGCAGCTGTTTTTTTTTTTTCTTTTTACAATTGCTGCTGCCATTGTTGTTGCTGTTGTAGATTCGTTGTAGCTCTTGCAGCTTGCCCATATGCAAAATAGTGTCAGCAGCTGCTGCCGCCATTTGTTGTTGCTGTTGGCATTGCATTGCAAATCTGTATGTTTGTGTCTGCGTCTATGACTGCGTCTCTGTCTCAGTCTCTGCCTCTGTGTGCTGGAACTTGTCAAAAAATGTTGCCACAACAACATCCACCCCGCCCACTTGTGTTTTGCATTTTCGTTTTGTGCTGCGACATTTTAGAATAAATATGAGTGCCATCAAATTAATATGCGCGGCATATGGCTGACGATTTGGTTGGCACAACATGTTAAGTGCAAAGCAGTGCGCCAGCTGCTTGGGGACAAGCAGACACAATCCGGATCCCCTACTCCCGACCCCAGCCACCGAGCACTTCATGCGACTGCATTATGCAAGTCGCAAGAGCAGGCAGTCAGAAAACTGCAACAGCTTCAGCAGCTTCGACCGAGGCAGCTGGCAACAGTCAACTCCTTGACGCAAAGGATGAAGGCGACACATCGTCTTGCAGGTTTCTTTATTTCACACACTCTTTGAGTGGATTCTGCGGCTGCCTGTGCGCCTCGTCACGCTGACAAGACCCAGTCGCATGAGTTATGATGCTTAGACGCTTCACTGCTGCAACAGCCACAGTGCAGATAACGTTGCAGTCAGTCGCATGAGGTGGAACCTCAAGCGCTTTTGAAGTGCACACGCACTTACACAAAACACTATTCCAGAATGCTTGAGCGGAAGGGGAACTGTGGGCAGGGCAGAGCGTTTAATTTGAGGTGTTGCAGAAAATACCCTTGGCAGCAACGCAGAGTTTGTTACCTGCCCTGACACCTACAACTGTCCAGGGCGGAGCGGGCGGTTGGCATCAGCATTTAAGAGGCGATCAGACGATGAAAAAAGTTTCAAAGAACAAAATTGAAATAATTATTTGTAACCGAATAACAAATAATAAATAACAAATCAAGCTAAAAATAGATTTCTCAATTTACAATTTACATATTTAAATTTGTTCTATCGTTCAACTTTGATACTTAGCTGAAAGTTTTGCATTTGCATTCACTCATCTGATTAAATGGGTGCAACATGCAGAATAAATCATCCCCTGCTCCTTAAAGAATAAGTTCCCATTCAGCATCCTTTCGTTCGCTTGCTTGTTTGCCACGAGTGGAAATGGTTGAGTATACATATATTGGGTTTTGTTTTAATTTGATTCCGTTTCTTATAAATAATATGACAGTGGTCGATCAATGCTGACTAAAATTTCAAATATTATTTGTTATTTTTTCTAGAATTTTATTTTATTATCTTCTAACTGATATATAAAAACATTCTGAATTGCAAATGACAAATTTACATCAAATTTTTTGTTGCTTTTAAAATTTGTTTGATTGTCTAAACGGCAGTTTGGGAACGCATGTAGGAATTGTTATTTTTCCTGGTCTCGCTGGTCTGCCACATAAAGCTTTTAGCGGAATTGTATGTGGCATGTTCACTTATGACACTCGCATGTTACACTGTCAACTCAAGTGTTGTCGTGGATGCAGCAACTTCAGCGCCAGCAGCATCAGAAACAGCTTCAGCTACCGGAGCAGCAGAACTGGCGAGAGAACAATGAAACAAACGGGCAACTCTGCAGGCACCTGTGCCCTTTGTTAATTTCTCAAATGGGACTCACACCTTATGACGTTGGCACAAGTTGCTCTGTCCTCATTTTTAATGTGAGAGCTTTTCATTTCCAAAATTAAACAACTGTCAAATGCGTCAAACGAGCAACGGCAACGACAACGGTAAAGGCAAAGTCAAATGCAATGGATGGCGAGAAGGCGGCATCGCCTAAAAGATGCCACAGTATTTTTTGTCAGCTAATGGAACGAAAAATATGTGTGGAGATGGGATGTAAGAAGCGTGCGAAAAACAAAAGCCATCGTGACAGGCGGGTGGGGGGAGGAGAGGCTGGAGGAGCAGCTGCGGCCGTTTGACGTTATAAATTTGCCTACGCTATGGCGTGCCAAGCGTTTTGCAGCTGTTGATTCAACAGCCCACACACACACACACACACACACACACACAGATACACACTCCTAAAGTCAGATCCAGGCAAATTGTTGAATGAGCCGCAACGTAACGCAACGTCGGGTGACTCGAGGCAGTTCAACGCAATTTTTGTCCGTCCGCCCCGTGGCGGAAATCGTTGGTCAAACGGGCGTTACGCAAAAGGGGGCAGGGCAAAGGCGGGACCTTTCGTATTAGTTACGCATCAATGGACACCCTTGCACAAAAATGAGCGCCAAAGCGGTCAGAGGGTGGCTGGTGGTTGGGTGGCTGGCTGGCTGGCTGGCAGGCAGATGGGGAGATACAGAGGAGAGAAACAACAACAATAACAACAACACCAGCAGTGAGAACAAATGCTGTCGCATTTGATTAGAGTTGCTTTCATTTAAAAGGATATTGATAAAGGCATAGCAATAACATTTGTCTGTATGCATGTCTGTGTTTGTGTCTGTGCAAAGGTGCGGTCCTGCAAGTCTGCGTGTCCTTGTGTGTCTGTGTCTGTGTGTGCGCTTGTCTACAGACCCAGTCAAAGGTTCACATTGACTTGCAATTAATTTGCTTTGTTTTTTGCGCTTGACTAGGCACGCACACACATACACACACACACACACTGACGCAGTCTGCCACTCAAACACACACACACACACACAAAGAGCGAGGCTATTCAGACAGTCATGCTTAGATGCTTGACCCGCTGCGCACAGTGGGCGGCCACATCAACACTTTCCCCTAGCTCTTTCTTGTCTTTTTGCCCAAATGGGCATTTTGCCGACCGATAAATTATTTTATTAAGCCACTTCAGACACGGCCATTGGCTTCGGCGGGACAAGCGTACATACAGAGAGAAAGAGAGAGAGAGAGAGAGAGAGAGAGACAGAGAGGGGAAGAGTGAGTGGAGGGGGATCCCTGCGCTTGGCTCCTCAAGCTATGTGAATTATTTTCCAAAAGTTAATTTCATGCAATAAATTCAAAATCGCGTTGGCAACATTTCATGCTTCGTCTCTTTGCATTATTTTATGGGCTCCTTGGAGGCGCACGCTCATCGCCATCGTCGTTGTTGTTCCTGCCTATGTAATTAGTTGTAGAAAGCGGCTTCAGGTTGCTTTTTTTGCCTCAATTTTTGTTACTTGTGTGTGAATGTTTGTCTGTTTGTCTGTTTGTGTGATGTGGGCCGCGGCCAAAAAGTATGCAACATAATTACATTTTCAGCAGGTGATTAAATGCGTCGTAATTGTTTTTGTTGTATTCCGAGCTCGGGCATTTTTTGTTGCCTCCTCTCCTCACTAATAGCCATAATTAGTCGCCTGTTCGACTTGGCATCTCCAGTGGAAGTATTTTGTTGCTGCTAAGCACTTGAGGGCATGCTTTATAATTTATGCACGCGTGTCTCAACGCCGTTTGTTCTTGTTCCTGTCTGTGTTGCCTTAGCTGCGTGTAATTAAATGCGTTGCCATAAATTAAAACATTTCTTTTTGTTTTTAATTTCGCCAGCAATTAAATAAAATCGATTTCAATTCAAAGCTCTGTCAACAGTGTATATTGCTTAAGCCCAACTTTTGATGCATTATATTACATATCGAGTATTGTTGTGTATCAGGCCGCGTATATTTCCAGAATGTGTTACAATTCAAAATGTGTAGCTAAAGGGCACAAGATCAATGTGACCAGGTGACACTTTTACAATAATACTTAACAAGGTATCGAATACCTAACATGCCTCTCCTTAGCTTTGTCATAACACTCAATAAAATATATACATTTGCATTGATACATGTTTAACATTATGAGATATTTAACAATTAACAAAACAATTATTCATGGAGTTCAATAGAGATTTCATCATAAATTCAGGTCTAAATTCAACTTAATACATTTCATTTTGTTTTCTTAATTGCAAATATTTGATTCATAAGTTTCATTTTCTATTTTTAATTTTTAAGTGGAAGGCTTAACAACCTTTCCCTCTATACGTGGTCTTAGCTGTCTTCTGGTTGGTGTTGGTTCAGAAGGAATTACAGTGTCATTTTGACTTTTAGATTCACTTGAACAATCACTTTCGATTTGATTATCTCGTTTTTCTGTTGCAATGTGTTTGCTTTCTTGATTTCTAATTTGATTTAAATGTCGTTTTATTTCACGATTGTTATGAGTTAAGATACAACAATAAGATCGAGGTCCCAATTGTTGGCTAACTGTTGCTTGAGTCCAACTTGCCTTGTTAGGATTTTTATAGTCCCTGACCATAACCTTTTGACCTTCTTTAAATCTTATGTCGCGATTACCTCTGTAACTCATGACACTATCCTCCTGCTTTTTGCTTATTTGATCATGTACAATTGGAGGTTTTAAAAACGAAAATCTGGTCTTTAGTTGTCTACCAAAGAAAAGTTTGGCTGGCGATTCGCCGGTCGTGCAATGAATCGTGTTTCTGTAATCTATTAAAAATCTATTCAGGATTATGTCAAAACTAGAATTGCTGTTAACTTTAATGCTTGCATTTATTGATTTTTTTACAGTCTTTACAAAGTTTTCAGCTTGGCCATTTGTCGCTGGATGACCAGGAGCTGTCAAAACATGCTTTATGCCATTGTTGGCCATGAAAATGCGAAATTCCTCTGAAGTAAATTGTCTACCATTATCAGACACTAATACATCAACTAGACCATATCTACAAAATAATTCTCTTAAGGTTTTTATTGTAAACGATGACGTAATTTCCTTTGTTTTAAAAACTTCTACCCATTTAGAGAAAGAATCTACACATATCAATAAATAAAAATTATTTATTGGTCCTGCAAAATCTACGTGTATTCTACTCCATACCTGACCATTTGATTTCCACGGTATCAAAGTAGACTTTTCTGGACTTGGTTGTGATTCCTGACATGCGATACATTCTCTTATTAAATTTTCAATTTCTAAATCCATATTTGGCCACCATACGTATGAGCGTGCTAACATTTTTGTTTTCACCATTCCTAAATGAGATTTGTGGAACTCTTGTAAAACTTGATTCCTAAGTTTTGTTGGAACTATTACACGATGACCCCATAAGATACAATCGTACTCAACTGTTAGCTCATTTGCTTTATTTATGAAATTTGAGAATTCAGCCTTGTTTAATTTTTGTAGCGATCCAATTTTAATGGCTTCGCACACCTTTGAAAGGATTGAATCATGCCTTGTTTCACGAGCAATACTCTTGAAATTCAATTTAAACGGTATATCAGATTGAATGAAGTTAATATAATTGTATTCCTCATCTTCGTTTGATTTGTATAACTGAGGCATCCTTGAAAGTCCGTCAGCCTCGTTTAATGAACCCTTTATGTGTTCAACTGTGTACTGAAATCCTGACAATATTAAAGCCCACCTCTGCAAACGTGCAGACGCCATAAGTGGCAATCCTTTTTTATCTCCAAATATTCCCAAGAGGGGCTTATG
This sequence comes from Scaptodrosophila lebanonensis, assembly GCF_003285725.1. Taxonomy (NCBI): domain Eukaryota; kingdom Metazoa; phylum Arthropoda; class Insecta; order Diptera; family Drosophilidae; genus Scaptodrosophila; species Scaptodrosophila lebanonensis. Next base: position 17,583,763 of record NW_022060538.1, read on the forward strand.
ATCAGTTCTCAAGATGAACTTGATCCCTAGAAGGTATTGTTTCAACTTCATTACACTATATACAATCGCGAGAGCTTCCTTATCCAGTGTGCTATAATTAATTTCACTTTTTGATAAGGCTCTGGAAACAAATGCTATCGGTTTAAGACCATCAGCAAATCTATGTGCTAGTACGCCAGATACGGCATTACTACTGGCATCAGTCGTTAAGACAATAGGCAAGTTTGCGTCATAATGCACTAAGACTTGTTCTGAAGTTATCTCACTTTTAATTCTCTCATATGCTTTGTTACATTCAACTGTCCAAACAAATTTTGAATCTTTCTGCAAAAGTACATATAATGGACTCATTATCTGTGCGAAGTTTTTAACAAACTTTGAATAATAATTCACCATTCCAATGAATGCTCGTAATTCAGATACATTTTTAGGTGTGGGTGCTAGTAAAACGCTGGAAACTCTATCAACATTTTTGCTTAATCCGTACCTGTCTATTGAGAACCCTAAGTAACGAATTTTAGATTTGAAAAATTCACATTTGTTTGCATTTAAAGTTAGTCCGGCTGATTTCAGCTTGCTAAGAACTGTTTTTAAATTTGAAATGTGTTCTTGAAGATTGCTTCCTGTTACTGTAATGTCGTCCTGATAAACTACGACTCCTTTTATTCCTTGGAATAAACATTCCATTGTCTTTTGGAATATTGCTGCTGCTGTTTTTATACCAAAAGGTAATCGTTTGACTTTTAAAAGTCCAATATGTGTGCTCCATGTGCACAACAACTGAGATTGCTCATCTAGGTGCAACTGGTTATAAGCATTGCTTAAATCAAGTTTAGTGTATAATACGCCTCCTTGAAGTGCTGCAAAAATATCATCAATTCGTGGTAACGGATATCGTACATCGACTAATGATCTATTTACGGAAACTTTGTAGTCTCCACAAATTCTTATATCACCATCTGGCTTAAGAATCGGAACCAATGGGGTTCCCCAATCAGAACTATCAACTTGTTCTAAAACTCCTAACTCAATCAAAGCGCGTAATTTTTGTTCAACGCGGTCTTTCCATGCTAATGGTAGCGGCCTAGGCTTGAAAAATATTGGCTTGGTGTTTTCCGCTATTTGTAACATAATTTTGCTCCCATTAAAAGAACCTAATTCGGGTCTAAACACATCTGCAAATTCACTTTTTATTTGTTTTGTAAGTACAGAGAGTTGTTCACTTTCGCTAACATTGTTAACTTGAACTAATTCAAAATTAAACGATCTCAAAAATGTTCTACCAAGTAAAGCTGGACTCATTGTTTTCGCAACTACTATAACCATTTCTTTTCTTATGCCTCGATATTCAATTGTTGCATCGTACTCACCGACAATTTCAATAAGACGACCATTGTAGTCCATGTACGGAACATTACATTCTCTGAGCGGCTTCTTCATCACTGCCTTCTCATAAACTGAATATGGAATAATTGTACAAGATGCTCCAGTATCGCAAGTGACGTTCATGTTACAACCATCAATTGTAACCGGTAACACGTAAACCTCACCAGAAGAAGTTGGTGCCACGCTAAATACAGAAAAATTAAATTCATTTAGCTTAGTATCTAACATAGGATCTTCAGATTGTAAATTCGATACGCAATTTATTCGTTTTGAATTACATACGCTCGCCAAATGACCCTTCTTCCCACAAGTGTGACAATTTAGATGTTTGTACTTGCACTCTTCAGATCGATGATTTTTCCAACCACAGTGCACACAGAATTTCTGCTGCTTTTTGCCTCTGCCTGCGTCGCCGTCACTACCGTCGCTGCTACTGCTTTTGAAGTTCATCCCATGTGATCTTCCGTTGCCCTTGAAACTTCCAGTGTCATAACTGCCGTTGTTTCTATTGTTGCAGTTTCGCTTTTTTCTTTGATTTGCGCTGCTTCTGTTCACGTAACTGATGTTCTCTCCTGTCCTCTTTGCAAAATCTTTGGTCTCCATTATCATTGCCTTTCTTAGTGCGTCAGAAAGAGATAGACGTTCATCTTCTTCGCACATGCGTTCAAATATTGCATTAGGAAGACTCATCACAAATTGGTTAAGTACGAATGCTTCCAAATAGACACCAAATTTACAGCTACATGCCAACTGTTTTAAACGGGCATACCATTCTGCAATTGTCTCATTTTCGCCTTTGACTGCCATATGAAACTTTTTTCGTTCTCGAAAAACAAGTGTAGGTGGTGTGTAGTGCGTTGAAAGTATTTCGCAAATTTCCTTGTATGACTTTGATACAGGTGAATCTGGACTGCATAAACTGTGTAATACACCATACGGGCCTGTTCCAATTGATTTCAACAACGTTGATTTTTTTGCATTTTCTTCACTCACACTTTGCTCGCACATGTGTATTTCAAATTTTTCTTTCCAAATTGCAAACGTTTCACTGTTTGGCACAAACTCGGGTATGCTTATCATGTGATAAAATTGTGGAGTTATAGGTGCTGCTGTAGTCATGCTGGTCATTTATTTGTTCTTCTTTAACTTTTATTTTCTTAACCTTTATTTTCCTAACTTTTATTTTCCTCGTCGCCAATTCTGTTGTGTATCAGGCCGCGTATATTTCCAGAATGTGTTACAATTCAAAATGTGTAGCTAAAGGGCACAAGATCAATGTGACCAGGTGACACTTTTACAATAATACTTAACAAGGTATCGAATACCTAACAAGTATATTTACTTTCGTATTATCGATGCATACATATATCCCTGTCGTAAAAATTAATACATAGAACTGTATTGCTCAGCAACTATTTCTTCTTTGTTGCAAGTTCTTTTTTTCGAAATAAAATTGAATGCAGACTGAATAAATAATTTAGTTTGAGAAGAACATACTAAAGGTGGGTTCATATCCAATTGGCGATACCTTGGTTAAGGATGTGTGATATTTAATTTTTATACCCTGTACCCGTAGGCTAAAAAGGGTATATTAGGTTTGTGCAAAGTATGTAAAATGCAGAAGGAAGCATCTCCGACCCCATAAAGTATATATATTCTGAATCAGCATGACGAGAGACATCGATCTAGACATGTCCGTCCGTCTGTCCGACCGTCTGTCCGTCCGTCTTGATGAACGCAAGGATCTCAGAAACTATAAAAGCTAGAATAACCAAAGTTGGCATCCAGATTCTCCTAGATCCGAGAAAGGATGAGTTTATTTTTTTTTTTTTTTTAATTTTCCCCCCCTTCCCCCGCTACAGAATTTCGTAAATAGCGTCCACATTTCAAATGCTACCTAAACCAAACTATGCACACATAATTTGTATATAATTATCTACTGTTGTTTAATTTGTTTTATTTAATTCGGTCAATTCTAAGAAAAGTTATTAGCGAAACAAATTCTCGCCAGTACAACCCCACCAAACTTGTTCTTCCTCTTTTTGCTACTGCTATGGGCTCATATAACTCAGTGACGGAAGTTCACCTGGGTACAGGGTATTACACTGTCGGGCTTGCTCGACTGTAGCGTTCTCTCTTCTTTAAATTTAGAAACCATTTTATTGATTGTAATGTTAAATTTGCACATATTTGTTATGCACTGTACTCTTTAAACATGTATAGTCTACTCGAAGGCGTCATGTCGTCGCAATAAAACTTTTCACTCAAAACGATAATTGGTCGCATTTGTTGTCAACCACTTGACTGCGACTTTGTCTGTGTCCGTGGGTGTTTATAATGTAAATACGTGTGTGTGTGTGTGTGTATTTGTTTGTTTGTTTATTTGTGTGTGAGAGAGAGAAAGCTTGTGATTGTCTGTGTTTGTCCTTGCCGGCACTTGAGGCCTCAATAAAAATCTCTTGATAAATGTCCAATTTAATTTTGCGCTTTTATCTCCTTGGCCTGCTCAGTCCAAACGCCATGATTTCTCACACCAGCGCACACAAAACAGCCACACACACACACATAAGTTTCATTTCTTTTATGCACAGTTTACGCTGTTTTCTTTTCTTTTGATTTTTATTTCATACGCTTTTACCGCTTTCTCACACTTTGGCGGCTTTGCTTTTACAGTTCCTTTTTTGGTGTGGGTATTGGTTTCATTTCGTCCTGCATTGATTTTCGCTCCTCGTTTTCTACTGTCATAGAAGCTGGCCAATTTTTAAACTGCGCTTTAAATGTAATTTAATTTGTCTTCCATCTCTTGCAGACTGCGTGCCTCGTTTACTGTGCAGCCGTCCTCCACGCCTCGTTGTTCGTGTAGATCTGGCGCCAAAGTTGTGCGGGTAAGAAATATGTTTTGGTTTTTTATTTGATTTAATTGAACTTGTGCACAATTCGTTTCTGCCATATTTTAAATGCGGCTTATTAGGTTGCTAGTTGGCTAATGGAAGCTCGGCGGCACACATGTGCGATGGGTTCGTTTCCCATTTGCCATTTGTGCTCTGTTCAAGCAAATATTGTCTCATTTCGTATGCCGTATGTCAGCACTAAAATCAATAAATCAAAGCCCCCAATATGGCAGTCGTTGGCATTGCCATCTGTGCGTGGGGTCTTCTGTTTCTGTTTTCGTTTGGGTGCATAGTCAGAAGTGGCGCACTCTAGAGCGAGATGCTTCAGCCTGTCTGGCAGCCGGCTGCCACATATTTGCTTGTATTGAGGCACGATACATGGTCGCCGCATGAGCCAACATAGTGCAAACAAGCGCACACACACACACGCACACTTACATACATAGACAGATTCTCATTCCAACACAGTCGCGCATCAAGGCCGCATTTTGTCGCATGTTTATGAGCTTCAGTCTGGAAGCTTGACGAGCTCTATCGAGATAAAGCGATAGAGCAGACTATGTTGCCATAGCCTTACTCGATGTTAATGTGCTTGCATTGTCCCAGTCGCACAACAACAGCAGCAACAACAATGGCAAAGAGCTTAGAAACAATGTGTGTGTCCACATCAGAATGGCAACAGGTGCTCGCTGAAATAATCGTGCATGCAATGCCAACTTTGACTTTGTCATGCAACTTCACCAACTCCAGATCAGAGCGCTGGCAAATCCAATAAGCACACAACTCTTGAAAAATACATGCAAACATATATTCTACACACTCACACACACACACACACACACACACGCAGGAAAACTAAACGAGAAGTCAGTCAGCGAATAATTCGGGTAGTCAGCAGGGCATCCATAATAGAAAGTGGTTCACAGTGTCTGAACTAAGCACACCAAGACCTCAAATTTTAGTTACTTCGAAATATAATACTTTACTACTTTCTAATTACGGCTGAAGAAAGCAATTTTTTAATAATTGAACAATCTCCGTTTTGACTTTGCTGTCAGTATTTTATCATATTCATATTTTGAGTTTTCACTCATTAGACACATTATTGTTCCTAATTTTATTTTTGCTTTAAAGTATAAACTTACGAAGAGATTTTAGTATCCCTAGCTTTGGAAATATAATCTATTGAAAACCTTTACTTTGTGTTTCAGTTAATTTTACATGATATATCTATATTGCAGTTGCTGGTTAAATCTCTTGGAATTGGACACATCTAACTTTTTATATTATTCACACTTAAGAAAAACATTAAAAACTGTGAAAATCGCACCTGAAGTTTTTTATTTTATTTTTTGCTATTCATATTGGTAATATTATTTTCCAATAATGATAACCCAAAATATTTTTAAAAACTGTTTAAGCTATTCTATCAAAAGGCACTTGGGTAATTTCTATCCAAATTTTAAATATGAAATTGATTCGTAAATGATTTAAGCATGTCGAAAACGAAAAATACTTTCTAATGCAAAATAAAGGATTAACTTAAGCAAATTGGTTGGTTCATCAAGATCAACTTAAATTGTGCAACATTAATTTGATTTTTGTCCTGTTGGAATGTATAATTATCCCACTGTTAAGCGGTGGTAACAATGGTAAATACAACGAATGGTAAAACTCTTCAGTTTGCAGAGCCGCTGGAGCCGCCATCATTCGTCTGTTGGCATAAAAGTTTTGCGTTTTAAAGGCTTAAATTCCCAGAGCTTTTTTCCTTTTTTAATGTACAGATGAGAGTGTATATGTTGGCTGTCGGTTTGGGGGTTTAAAAAGCAATTCCGCAACTGTTTTTTCTTTGCATGGACTAGCGAAATATATGCGAATATGTGAGTGAGGTTGAGACAAAGTATACAAGGATGTGTGTGCATGTCAGCGGACCCCCAATGGAATGTCGATGTGGGGGTTTTGTGCGCTTCTTCCCAGCGGGTTGGCGCACACAACGGTTTGCCCGCACTCTAGCACATTCAGTTGTACTTCTACAAAGCTTTGCACACAATGCTGTCGTTATCGTCGTTTTCACTTCAATTAAAAGTTGGCAACTTTTCTTGCCATGTTTACCTAACTTGCCGAACTCGTACACAGACACACTCATTTTTTGGTGCGCCAACATTTCCAATTGCCATTATGCAGATTCGTATGGCCGATTACCAAATTACAAACTGTAATGACAGCAATTGTTTTTGTGTGGTGTTGCAAGTCTACGAGTATTAATATGAGTGTTTGTGTGTGTGGCATATGTTAGCTGCCCCAAAGCACATGAAACGACAAGAGCACGTAATATTGCTTATACGCCAAGTAGGCCGCATTTGTCACAAAAAAAAAAAAAAAAAACTAAGTGCCGGCTCTGTTCTTGCATATGCAAGGGAAATGTGTGTAGATCTGTATGTGTATGTGTGTTTGTGCAACACACAAAGGAGCGACTGCAAAGCGCACAATAAATGTGGCGCTGGGGCATGCAACAAGAAAGCCGGCAAGACGTACAGTTCGAGCAAAGTGTATAGAAGGTCGCATGCAGTTTATATTGCTTTAAAGCTTTTGTTGCTATTCAACCCGCTTCGCACTTCCACCTACACTACTCCTGTACATACACAGACACACACTCACACAAGCACCCATCAAAATGCCGACTTCCTTTCTTGCTCTTTACGCGCTAACGCGCTCCTGGTTCGCTGACTGTCAGGAATTTCCGCGACCGTTAATTGCGACACGAACGGTGCTCGCACAGCTCACGGATAAAGTGTTTGGGAAGGATGAGGTGTTGGGAAGGAGGTGAAGGAAAGGTGCTAGAAAAGGAGGCAAGTGGAGGAGGCGCTGCATCTTTTGCCTCTTCATTGCAATTTTTGTTTGGCTTCTCTTACTGTTGTTGCTGTTGTTATTATTGTTGGTTTCGGGCAACGCAAGCCACAATAAAAATAGGTACAGTATGAATTGTGTAAGTCGAATTTCATAAAACTAGATTAGCTTGTAAGATTATATATTTGATTCAAACTCTTCTCATTATATAAAGAATATCGGAAATATCGTTTTATACCGTCTCTGGTACTGAGCATGAATATTACCCATTTGTGAGTTTTTTTTACACAAATTAGAACTTGAACTGCAAATTTATACTAGTATTTAATTGTTTCCTTTTTAAACACTGCAATTAAACAGGATTTCATAAAACCTGCATTGCCACATTCCCAATTGTCCATGCATTCAGGCTTAATTCGATTTTGCGATGCAGTTGCAGCTGCATCCACCTGAAAACTTTTGCAAAGGCTTTTCTTTACTAAAATACATTTTTACGCATCATTTTTACTTGTCCAAGGTATTTTCCTGCATGTTAGGTACAGACGAGTATTTACGTAGCTATTTAGAAAATTAAAATTGAATACCAATCTTCAAATACAAAAATTATCTTTGCAGAGCTGTAGCATTTTTGACGTTTTCCAAGCCATTTTGCTGCGTGCAATTGTTTTGTTATTCGGTCATCGCTGTTAAATGTCTATATTTTTCAATTTCCACTTTAACGATAGCCACTGCGGATGCGGATGCAGCTGCAGCAGCTGCCTTCCTTGCATATGTTGCCCGTGGCTGCCAAGCATTTTATAGACGTGCCATTTCCGTTAGAGCTTTGCTTTCTTCTAAGCTTTGGCTAAATTTAGCGCAACGTCGCCTTCGTCCTCATTCCAATTCCTAGCACCCTCATGCTTCTGTTGTATTTGTTGCTCCTGCGTAGCCGTATCATTAAAATTGATTTTGCAAAGGCGTGTGCAATGTGCGGGACTCGGAGTTCCAGACTATGAGCCATTTGGCAAATGCCAAAGAATTTGCTAAATTGCTTTTCTGCTTTGGACGCACATACACGCATACATGCTCACTCTCTCTCATACACACACACACACACACACACACACATCTTTTGGGCGTAAGATTTTGGATTCGCAATTAGTTTTGTCATTTGCGGCAACTTGCAAACTTGCAACTTGCCTACTGCTTAGTCATACGTGCAGACACTCGCACGCACACACCACACACACACACACACACACATACAACTGTATCTACGAGTATATGGCTCATTTTATTTCGCTCTCTCTCGTTCTTTATTGTCAAGTTATTGTTTCGACTTTAGGTTTTATTTCACAGCAACGTCAACAGCAACAAGAAGAAAGCATCGCCTTTTATTGAGCTCAACTGTAACAAAAGCGATTAAAACTCCCATAAACCTGAGCCCATTAATAGCGCAATAATATTATCAGCTTATGTTCGATGCCAGCGACACACACCAATACACACACCTACACACCCACACACCCACACATCCACACATCCATACGCATGCTCGCTAAACTTTGTCTTTTGTATTTCATTAACATTTATTGGTTTTTTACTTCAATGTCGAAAGAAGGAACAAAAAAATCAAATATAAAGGCCAACCATAATAACACGAGCGCGTCCGTTGGGGTCGCCCGCTCCTGCCCTCTCGCACTTACCCGCTCGCTAAGCCAGTGCAAGTCCATGTTCTGGCTGACTGGAAGCTGCGCCGCAATATTTCGCGGTCGTATCAGCGTCATCATAAAATAACGTTAATGACGGCAACAAGGTCGTAAAATCAAAATTCTGCTATTTCGACGCTCAAAACCGCAGCGGTTGTTGGCTGTTAGCGGGTGGTGGTTGTGGCGGTGCTTGGTACCGACGGCGGCTTTGTAACTTTGTTGGCATATCAGCCAAGAGAGGTCGCAACGCTTGCGCTTGAGACGACAACGATGACGACGATGACGACGACGGTGATGATGACGATGGCGATGACGGTCCACAGCAGGCGCCAACATGGCCCCAATGTGCTGCTGATTTTGACACACACAAGCACACACGCATACAAATGTAGACACACACTCATAGGCGTCGAGTGGAGCCAGTGCTAACGCGGCGTATGCGCAATGCCACTCAAATTTAATTACTTTAAAGCCAAGGCATGGTTTGTAACACAGCGCCATATCATCAGCAACGGCAACAACAGCAACAAGAGCAGCAGCTCGGTCAGTTGGTCAAGCCAAAACCGAAAACCAGACACACGTGTGTGAATATACATATACTTGTATGTATTATATATTCGTACGTGTGTGTGTGTGTGTGTGAATGGCGTTATCTATGGCAAAACGTCAGCCATGCGGCAAACAAATGCAGACACAACCTTACGCCTGGTTTAGGCAGTGTGCAGAAGAGGGGCAAAGCTGATGAGACTAAAATGGGTACACTCCGAAAAAATATATACCTAAGAATTATTAGTAGTGTTTATTTCACAAATATAAAACTTAGAAATATATTGACGATAAAAATTAAACTACTTTTTTTTTGGAGTATTAGTTTTGTATGAAAACGCACTATCGTACAGCTATAATCCAAATTATATGACTTAGAAAAGGTTTCTGTACGGAAAACTTTTTGTTTGTACTTTGTATTGACCCATATTGAATTTTAATAATGTTGCAATCATATTTAATATTTTTGCATCAGTTGTGGGTTGACCACGTTGACCACGCTTGACCAAATGAACCTAAAACAAACAGGAGAGAACGCTACAGTGGAATACCCTGTACCCAGACGAACTTCTGTGACTGAGTTATATGCGCCCCTAGCATAAGCGAAGAAGAAGAGGTAACATGATGCTGCAGTTTACGGGCGTAGTACCGGAGTAAAATTGTTTCGCTAATAACCTTTCTTAGAATTGACTGATTTGGATGAAATTTAAAACAAAAGTAGGTAATTACATATAGATTACGTATGCAGGGATTGGTTTATATAGTTTTTGAACAGCATTGACAAAATTCTGTAACGGTGAGAGGAAAATCCAAAAAAATAATAAAATAAACTCGTATAGGAGCGTCTACATACATACCAAGTTTAATGTACGTTTAGCAGTTTTTTGAAATCCAGGCGTTTATCCAGATGGACAGACGGGCGGACATGTCTATATCGATTTCTCTCGTCATGCTGATCAAGAATATACACTTAATTCTGTTTTCGCACGGTCTTTTTTACACGGTTTGGTTAAACACGGTTTGAAAATTAAAATATATATGGTTTATATATGGATACACGACTTTATTCCATTCAGCACGATTCATTTTGCATATGATCAATGTTTCTTTTACTCGGTTTTTTTAAACGACTTTTTTAGGAACAAATCTACCGTGTAAAACAGAATTGGGTGTATATTTAGTACTTTATAGGGTCGAAAATGCTTTCTTCAGCCTGTTAGATACTTTGCACAAACCTAATATGCACTTGTATACCCTTTTTACCCTACGGGTACAGAGTATAATAATTCCCTTCAAGGAAAAATAGATAGTACGGCTTATAAGTAATTCGCAACCCATGCTTACGGATGAAAGAAAGCTTTTGTGACAAAGCACAGAAAAGTGCAAATTAATAGCTTCAACGAACTCGAACAACTAGCTCGTTTTGCAAAACGTAAAAATTTGACTAATCAAAAATATCCAAAATAATTTGACCAATAATTTGATAACTTTAAATCAGGGATCGGTGCAATTAAATTTCAATTTTTGTTTCTGTTTACTAATAAAAGTAAAAGTAAATAAAGTAAGCAGAGAATAAAAAAATGCATGCCCAAAAGACAATGAAATGGCAAAGATAGGGAGAAAGCAGAGTATGTTGCACCAACAAAACGCTCGCTCAACGAGAATATCTAGACAAAATTGAAGCACAAATAACAGCAACAAAAAATGACAATAGCACAGCAACAACAAAAACAACTAGCCACACAACAGATTTTGACAGTGAAAAAATATAGGAGAAGAGAGGAAAACGAAATGAAACTAACAGTGGTACAAAAGCTAGAGGAGAATGCAATTAACTAGCAGAATAGCACAAGTATATAGGACAGGCAAACTTTATGTGCGCATCAACAAATGCAGTAGACAAACACAAAATTGATCAAAATAAATGATTTAAAACAGAAAAGCGTAAATAAATCTGCAAATGAAGAACCAATTTGTATGTATACAATCAGAAAGTGTGATAGTGTTAGATTTCTGTGAATGTTGCTTGCAAAAAAATTTTATTGTTTAAGAATATATGCACAGCAATTTGTGGTGCAAATTTTAAATATCATTTTAAATAAACTGTCTTGCGCCGAAACTAAATATACAAGTATTAGCAATCAATATGAGTACCGCAGTTAAATGCCAAGAGGCAGAAGACTGACAGAAGACTGATTGTTAAGGCCTTAATACAATACGCTAAACGTTTGAATTCAAAATCTGAACTAAATTTATTATTGAAAATGTGGCTTATTTTATACACAGTTGTTACTTTTTATCTACACTTTTTTTCTATCTTCTACATCTGCTTTCCCTTTCTACAGTTCCCTCTTATTTGTGTGTGGACAATATTTTCCATCGGTTGTTTCTATCTTTGACCTGCATATGATAACGCTCTAATCGATACCAGATGCTTAAAATATTTATGGTCTGTCTTGGGTTTCAGCGACCCCCTTTCCTTGCACTCACTTGCGCGTGTAATATTTATGACCTGCTTATCCAAGTTCATATATGAGCAAGTGACGTTTTCATCTATTTGTGCCTGATTTCAAAAAGGGATCTGCATTCACTTGTCAATTTAAATTTGACATTTTCTCATTAAACAATACCTTGGTATTGGGTATTAAGTTATACTCATCACTCTAAATCTAGCAATCAAATGGGGGTCAATACAGTATATTACATATTTAATCGTTCGTAATTGGGCTTGTTTAAAACCTTTAAGTGGATGGTTCGATTTTGACCTCTTATATGTTGTTGAGAGTGGAATCGATTGGAGCGTTAAGATTCGTTCTAGGAAACAAGTTGTATTTGCTCACAAAGGGAAAGTTGTACAATATATTTAGCATTGTGTCTACTCATTTAGCAGCTAAATTTTGTACAGTGTAGTGACGTAGGAATTTGGATTTTGTGGCAAAGAGTTAAAGTTATACTCTCGCAGCTCAGAGAGCCGAACTCAACCTAGATTTCGGGGCTGTGAAACGATTTTGGGTTACATATTTAAATAAATTTCACATTCAATATGTTGTAAATTTCATTTAATGCCTTGCCACCATTTGCTTCTCAGCCAAAGCACTAGAGTTCAACATCATCATCAATGTGTGCGTTGTGCGACTTCGTGTGTGTGTAGGAAAATTTGTGTGTGTTAGTGAGGCGTGCAGCATTTTAAATATTCATTAGGAGGAGGGCTTGCTGGCAGACAGGCGTTTACTTGGTAAGACTGTCAGGCAAGACAACCCTAGTGCAGGTCAGGGTTGCCAACGCCCCGTTTTGGGAGCTGTCGACGTTGTCGTCCGTGTCATTCTCCAGCTGCCGTGTGCCGATTTGTGTGCTTGTGTGATGCTCTGTCTGTGTGTGTGCGCGCCAAGTGAGAAATGACATTTGAAATTAATTTAAATCACCGAAAATTGAGCCCACCACTAGCCGAATGAATTGGGCATGAAAATTGAAAAGGGATCAAAGTTGATGCGGCTTTCGCTTTTGCCTTTCTCCTGGGTTGTACAACTTTTCCCAGCACTGTGGAAATCAATAAAGAAACCGCTGAGTCGAGCGTGGACGGACACATCTATTGTACGGCCATTTGCTACTTTGTGTTTTCATATATACGAGTACCTCCATTTATATACATCCGTATATACATAAACACTCGTATGTACTATACGTATCCAACGTAAATTGTGTGGACAAAGTTTTGAAGCAGACAAACATATATTTTTCAATTTTTTAAATAAAACCAGATTTTAATTTGTTCGAGTAATTACAGTGAAAGGTTTTAATTATGACATGGTAATCCGGTGGCCATTAAATGATTTTTTGTGGATTCTTTTCAGCTTATTTATACATTCTACTCAAAGGGTAAAAAGAGTATTCCATGCAAAATTTTCACAAACTCAAATATTGTCAAGCTATAGTATTTTGTGACACCTTTTACTCAGTGGCAAAAATTGAAAGGCCCAACATATTAAAGGAATCAACAATTTAAAGTCAAGTCATGCAGGTAAATAGATTTTAAAGAAATTGGTAACACATCATTAGCACATAAAATTAGGCAAGCTAAGCAATGTGTTTCTTCGTAGAGCCAATTACAAATTATATTTATGAATCGCTGCTGAACGTAACGACAAAATTCCAGTGCATTCATTCTTCATTGTCCACTTTGACAATTGAACAATTGAATCTATTGAGAGTTATTCGAGTGATTTGAGTTTTGTTTTGACCATAAACTTACATTTGATCTTTTGCAACTTCCTAAACGCATTAAGCAAACGGAGTATTAATATATAGTTTCATTTGAATTTAAAAAAAATATAGATATACTTGTAGAGATTTGAAAACCTTTTAATTTATAAAACAGTGTTTAATTTTCAGACACGTTTTAACTTCTGAATATATATAAATATATTTTTATCTATTCGCACTTATATATTGTATGTATTTAGAAGCTTATTGGCATTTACATTTTTTCGCCATGGCCCGGTTCATTTTGTGGGCGTTAAAGCGTCATAAAATTCGTATCTCTGTGTGCTAGTGGACGATGTAGGAGGGGTGGGGCGTGCACACGCCTGGCGCCTAAGTAAATCAGCATAAAACTTAACTAAATGAAGACAATCAAAAAGCGCCAAAGCGGCGGCGGCGAACAGCAAAAGCAATAACAGCAATAAGAACCACAACCAAGGCCCGGCCTAATTTCCAGTCACAGTCCAGTCAACACTCCCCCAATTGCACATATCTATCTGAACACATACATATACTCCAAGCATACTTATGTATGTATGTGTAGCTATGCGTGTATATGTATGGACATGTCTCCTGACCGCTGCTTTATTTAGACATCATGCCAGGACATGACAAGCTATAGTGTACTCGTACTATAGTTGAACAACGCCGCCCACTGGAATTGAGTTACACAACTAGCAGCACTTGTGAGTCTTGAATAAACGTTCTCAGTATTTCTGTTGTTGTTGTTGTTGTTGTGCTATATAGGAGAGTGCCTCATGTTCATCCTTTTTTGCACTTCATATTATGCTGGCCATTTTATTTGTTACTCCGCCTAGACTCATGGCTCTGTCCTATGGCCTCATTCCTTCTCCGCCAGCCTCTAAAAATATTTGCAGCGCATATGGCCAAGCAACTACCAAAAGCCAACAACAATAACAACAACTAGAAGAGGAGAAACGGCAACAAGAAAAGGCACACAACAATATGGTAAACTATATAAAAATTTGCTGGAGCAGCAGCCGCAGCAGCAGTAGCAGCGGTTGCCGCTTTCGCTTCCTCATCTTCAAATAGCGGCGAGTGGCAGGCGCATCAAAAAGCACACTCATACATACACACACATAAAAACACTGGCGGACGGAGTTCGCATGCTGATGGACAAAAGGTCGAGCGGCAGCAACGTCATTGTCGTCATTGTGCTTGCTCGTCGTCGTCGTCGTCGCCATCGCCATCGCCACAGCCATCGTCGTGAGCCTGGTCAAGTGGCTGCTGGACAGTAGCTCGATGGAGACGTCCGACAACCGACATCCGACGACGACAGCGGCAGGCAAAACAACAATAAAGATTTTTACTGTCCTAATAAAAGACAAACAAAGGACGGTCGGGGCTGCTGCCACAGCTATAGCTATTGCTGTTGCTGCCGCTCGGACCCGACTACTACAAGTACTACGACTACGACTTAGACACCGACTCGGACTTCGACCCGCCGACCCTCGACCCGCCGCTTTAGGCGAGAGTCATGGAGCTTTTCGGTATCGCAATTTTCATTATTTTATTTGCCTATAAACGAAGCTATATTTCTGTAAGTGTATGGCATGAACATGTACTTTGCAGCATCACAAACACAAACACCAATGCACAGAGCGAGTCTGTTGTGGAAATGGGAAATGTATCTATAAATCTGTATACTACTGAATTTTGCTATTATTTCCTTATGCAGCTTCAGCCTAAAATTTCAGGCAAAATATAGTAAGTAATTAAAAAAGTCATAAAGAGGCCAGTTGAATTTTGCTGCAAAGCAAAGAATAAAGATGGCCAATGTATGGCCAATGTGTCTCAAAAGAACGCAAGAGACGAAAAGTCTGAGAGCTTAAAACCAATAAATACAAATTTTAAAAATATTCATAAATATGAATTTGCAAAGTAACGTCTAATTGTGTAAATGTTTACCTATGAGTAACACAAGCCATAAAATAAAATATATTTTTACTTTTCCTTTTTCTTTGTCCTGTTGTCCATGACTCAATAAGTCACAAAGACCGCAAATTAATCTGGCGTGTTTCATTTTGAACAGCTAATTATTTTCATATGATCAGTCTATCAAAAAAGGTTTATGATTCCCTCTTCATTTTAAACGGGGACAAATATTTCTGGTGCCCGCTCTCAAAATGAGATACAATTTCAATTGCTTATTTTAAGATCCGCATGGAGGCAGATGTGGAAAATTCTTAAAAATCAATAGCTTGTCAAAATGCTGGCCACCCTCTTAGTTTGTCGGTCAATCGGGGCCAGTTCAATTCACTTTAAATGAAAAGGACACACACCACTACTTGTACAACAAAGCCGAGAGTAACAAACAACTTGCAACCAATTAAGACAACCTATTGACTTACCAACCATACATATACTATACACACGTACTATATATCTATATGCACGTGAATTTCTGTGTTTGTGTATGTGGATTGGCTGACGCCAGTTTGCTTTTCTCTTCGTCTGGCTGCCTGTTGTCTGGTCCGGTCTTGTCTGGTCTGTTCTGTTCTGTTCTGTTCTTGTCATCACATTTGTACGTTCATTTGTACAGCTGCTTGTCATTATGTTGCTGTAGCATGTATTTATTGTTGTTGTTGTTGTTGTAACTATCAACATTGGTCAAAAGTGCGCCCCCGGGTTGTAACCAACCACGCTGATTGGGTTCATAGCTGCTCAAGTGCTGCCATATTTATGTTTATGCTTTTATTTGTGCCCGAAATTGGTCGAAAATTGAAAGAAGAGCAAAACAATAAATAGTGGTATACATTTGTGCGAGTTCCGATAGCCAATTAAATCGTTTTAAAAAGTGCATATTTTTTGTTGCATTCACTTGTGTGCACTTTTCACTATGGTTAGTTTTTACTATATATACTCGTATTTACTATATTTTATTGCAAGCATTTATATTTTGGTGCTGCATAAATTTCGGTCAATGCGCGGCATAAAAGTAATGAGAAGTATTTTTCACTTACGTGTATACGTGTAGGTTCGTTGCCTTTTTTTATACAAATTTTTGAGCGTTGGGAATTGAGGTCGCCGGCATGTTGTTTCCATGTGTGTGTAAGGGCGTGTGTTTGAGTGTGTGTGTGTGTATGTGTGTTGCAACTTTTGGCTCACGGCTGAAGTGGTGCTAAATGTTTGGCGACATGCAGGCAAAAAATAATGTGGTGCGCCTCTATTTCTCTCTTTCATTCGCTTGCTCCCGCTCCCGCTGTGTGTTTTTCGTGTTCGTATTGGTGTTGGTGTTGGTGCTGCTGCTGCAGTTATAATTATTGTTGTTTTGGAAGTGAAGTTTCGCTGTTGTGTTAATGAAATGCGTTGGGCTTTGGCTGACACAAAGCACAACTTGCGGCGGTCGAGACCGAGGACGTAACGCTCTCTGTTCTCACACCCTGACTCACACTCTTTTCATGGTAACTGTAATTAAATGCAGCGCACAAATGTATGCTACAACATTTATGTACAAGTGCACTAGCACACATTTTTGTTTTTTAAAGCTTCTGTGAAGCATTTTGACCCAAAAATGTTTGTTCGCAGCGCAGCAGCAACTTCGCAGTCGCCGTCGTCGTCGCTGCCGCATTCGTAGCCACACTAATGTCAAGTGAAGCTGGGTTGATGCTCGAGGTCGTCGGTTTTTATGCATGTGCAGCAATTTTTGGCCTTGTGTGTGCGTGTGTATATGTGTGTGTGTGATAGCAACAACAACAACAGCCATTGCGGGTAATCAAGTAATGCGGACTTGGCCAAAAATGATAAAGACATAAAAAGGCTCCGCAGACACGAATACATACACTTCCACATAGGAAATGAGCTTGGCTTCTTTAATTTTAAAAAGAAATAGAAGCACTGCAAAAAGACGTGCAGGGTAGGAACATGCTTGTAGATCGTCTCTTCTGTCAAATGTGACATGTTAATTCCAAGCGAACAAACAGCAAACAAAATTCCGCTCTGCATGCTGATTGAAAAGCTACGCGCCACTGATAAGCATATTTAACAGTGTGCGTCTTTTCTTTTATTTTTTTGCCTCTTTGCTTGCCTGCATCCTTGACGAGCTCGTTGTTGACGTCGTCGTCGGCATCGCCATCGTGCTTGGATCCTATTAAAAGACTTTCGTGCTTACATATGCGTAAAAGGTGCGACGACTATGCCAGCAGCATGTGCGAGTCTGACTGTGTGAGTGTTTGAGTGTTTGAGTGTGTGGGTGTGTGTGTGTGCGATTGCAAATTGCGGTTTTATTGCACACATCGGTAAATAAAACATACAGAGCAGTGCGACCAAGAGGGCCGAAGGAGCTGTCCACGCCCTTATTTTATTGTGTGTAAATAAAATCAACTCACTTGTAAAAAAGGTTATCAAATTATTTACACAGCAAAAAATTAAGGCACAAAGGGAAATAAAATGTTGCGTGTTCGCTAAATTACAATCTAAATATATGTGTTTTAATTTATTTACAAACTGAGCTGTGAAGGAAAGAAGAAGTCGATGTTAAGCAACTCGCCAATGGAAGAAGTCTAAGAGTTTGGCTTTTAAAAAACTTGTGCCTCGCTTTGCTTTGTGCATAACAAAAAGCAACAATAACAAGAACAACGCCGAACATTTAGGCTGCCGATGCTTAGCGTTTGGGTATGTGTGTGCATGTATGCGCATGTGTGTGTGTGTGTGTGTGTGTTGCGCAGCAGCCTGTCAAAAAGTTACTTTATATTCTTTTAAAAAAAACTTGTATGAGACTTTTGCAACACATGCCAACGTCCTTCAACGTTCCGCACCGTTGCCCCAGCTGGTGCTGCTCTTTCTCCTGCTTCCTCTTCTTCTTCCGCCTCTGCTGCTGATCCTGCATCTGTTGGGGCTGATTGCTGTGTTGCCGTTGTTTACACTGCCTTTGCTTTTGATAAGGTTAATCAAAAGTTTTTTAATCCATTCTGCATACAAGCCAACATAGACACACACACACACATATATATATAAACTTTTGCCACATGCATGTGTATGGGTGTGTGTGTTATAAGTGTGCGAGGGTCCCACAAACAACTCATTATACATTAGCGCCGTTGCCAGCCACTTTGTGCCGAAGCGCTTTGAGCTTTATCCGCCAAAAAGCAAGCCTAAGAGAGAATTTCATTAATGCAGAATTATATTTATTTGTTTTCTTGAAGTTTTTGAAGCCAGGATAGGCGCCCAAGCGAGTTCGTACGCCCTGCTCAAATGCCCAACTAAACGGCAATCGCTGCGCTCTTTCCTGCCTGATTTAAAAAATCACTGCGCACATAAATTATGTGCCGCCGACAGCGTTGCCGTTGCCGCTGCCGCTTCGACTGCCACTACCGCTGCATGCCACAAAAAGTTGAACAACTCAAACAAGTGGAAAACCGACGGCGAAATCAATCCCACAAATACAAACTTTGCAATTAAGCGATTTGGCACACTGAACCACTCCCAACCACTCAACTACTGAACCAAAACCGACTTATATCTCTACACAGAGAATATTTTAGCCATTTACCATTTTTAAAATCAAATTTAGAAATGTAGTCGAGTATCAGTGTTATTATTAGGAAGGATGTTCAGCCCCGCTTAAAATGAATCGCTAACAACTAGTAATGGCTAAAGCGATTGAATTTCGTCCGACTCTTGAATGTCGTTATAAGCGATTCCGATTGCATGCTGGTGGCTCTATTTCTTTCTACAACTTTTTGTACTAAAATTATATTTTTTCTATGAAAAATTTAAAATTTCGATTCTGAAATATTTGATAAAAGTAACTTATTTTTATAAAAACCTAATTTGTTTTAAAAAACGAATCGACGTTTTTTAATATTCAACAAATAGGCGGCTTCTAATTTCAAAGTGAAATAAGTTGAGATGTTCAGATGTTTAACACAAAGAGTAAAAACAAAACGAAATCAAAGCAATATCAGTCCTTTTCACATTCCTTAACATATACATTTTCTCTTATCTGTCTACAGAACCTTCAAAATACATATACTTGTATAGAGTACGTTAGGAACACAATATTAAAACATGTATCACCATCGAAAGAAACTTTTGCCAGAAATTGATTTTTGTATAAGACCCACGCAATTGTTTTTAGTGTATTAATATGTGACAGCCTTTGTATGTATATGCGAATATGAGTGTGTGTGTGTGTGTGTGAATCACATGCCAGGTGCTTCTGCTCTGGTGCACTAATAACGCCCGGTAACGTGAAACTTTTGCGATAACTTTAAATCATCTAATTATGAGTCAGCCATTGGACCACATCGCTCCTTCTTGTACAACAACAACGAGAACAACAAGAACGACAACTAGGGGTGGGCAACATTTAATTTCCGCTGCCCCGAACTGACACTTTACTTCATTTCTGCTGACTGGAATTAATGGCTTTTGTTGGCATAGTTTTATGAATGCCTGAAGTTGGCTGCTGGCTCTGCTTAAAATTTATGCTCGAATTTATTGCAAAGTTTATTAGATATTATTTTTGTTTGTTCTTTTTTTGAGCAAGTGCTATATCAGTACTGTTTTTGTTTGCACATTCGCCAGTCAAAAATTATAAGGATTGTAATTTTTGCAAAAGAATATGAATAGCTCGCAAATTTTTATAAAATTTATGGCCTTTATAAATGACCGCAACACATAAAAACAGTCAGTGCCCAACAGGGCGTATGGGTAATGTGAAAAGGCAGAAATAGAAGCAGAAACAGAAGCAACAACTACGGACACGTGCCAATTGCTTTGCCTGCTATATCTCTGCATATATATGTACGAGTATGCCTGTGTACATTTGTATATCCGTCTGTGTTTCTGTCCGTCTCCTTGTCTTCACTTTGCTATGCAACATTACATTACGAAATGATGTCGGTTGAATGCAAAAATGCCATAAATATGAATGAGATGAGCAGCAACCAACAGCAAAGAGCCTTCTCGTCCATCATCCCGCCCTTTGCCTGACCGCTCTGTACTTTATTTGTTACAGCATATTTAACTGTAGTTTCTTGGTTCACCTGCTCGCTACCCTGCCGCCTCACTGACCTGCCATCGCATGCTCAAATACATTTGGTTTATAACTCCTGGCTACACTTCACCATTTCAGCATCGCCTGTGGCCGTTTTTAGTTTTCTGCTTTGATTTATGAAACTATTTTCAAAAGCAAGCCCAAGCTAAGGCAAAACAAACAACGCACAAGGCAAAAAGTGTTCCAGTATGTGCCAGTTCCTATTACAGTAGCCGCTCATAATTGTGCTACAGCTTAAAAAGAAAGTAAATGTTTTATTTGCAACAAATTTCTTATGAAACTTTGGATGGCAGATTGAATTGAAAATACTATCTGTAGAAAAGTTGTCGAACTTTTTTTCAAATTCTTTAATTGATTGTTGAATGTTTTCCATAAAGGAGGAGGTTCTCAATGTCATCTGCATTTTTTTTTTTTCTTTGTACTTAACCAGTCTAATTTTACGTATAATACGATAAAGATCATCTAACATCTATTGACATCAAACCATACACATAAATGAAAAACGTAAATATATTTTAAATACTTTCCTCAATTCTATTCACATTCATTTCGTTTCAAATCAGCTTAACTGTAATTCTTGTCAGTAAAAAGAGGGACTTGTACTAACTTTATAAAATGTTTATTTATAATTTATTATATGTTTTGGTATAATTAATTTTCCTTTTCGGTATTGAAGAATTTACTAGAGCACGACACTCAGAAAGCCATTATATCGAGGCATGAATGTGTACTTAGCTGTGTCGGTATGACGACAGGCAGAAAGTTTGCTCATAACTTGCCGACGAGGGCTGCTGCCTAGCCACCCGATTTACCAACAACCTGCCCTGCCTGCCACTTGTTGTGTTGTCTCATCAAAAATGTATTAACGAGCTTGCATAGCAAGAGATTTTTATCTGCCATCGTTGATTTCATTTTGGGCACTTCCTGCCTTCTCCTCCCTTCACCCCTGCTAGTTGGGCCACAAGTGGCCAAGTTTGTCTTAGATTTGTATCGCAGATTTTCAACACGTGCATTTGCGTGGTCGCTTCGACAAGCTACCACAACAGACAGCTCTCCCCTCAACCCAGCCATGGAATCGTCTCATCCGCTGCTGCCGCCCGTGAACAGCAGCTGCAAGCAAAGTTGAGTATATTTGTTAGCAGCTGCTGCTTGTCTCGCAGCTTCCTGTGCCTAGGCGCCGGACGAGCGAGCGCGCCTCCTCCCTCGCAGAGCTCCTCTCTGCCCACAACTGCCACAGAAGTTTTAATGGCGCATTATTTCATGCTATAAATTATGACGACTAAGGCGGCGTATTAACCGAACGACGCCAAGTCAAGAAGAAACGCAAAGCCCAGCCAGATAAAAACTGTTAACATTTTGCGCCGGCATTTAGCAAAGTCAAAAGCGCCACCGACGCCCTCGCCGATCCCAACGCCGTTGTCGTTGCCATTGCTGGCGCCCCTAGGGCCCAGCTTTTGACAATTTTTGTAGTCTCTTGTTGTTTTGCAAGTTTCGCCAACTAAATCAGACAAAACTTTGCACGAATCAAAACTAGAAATGAGCGGCGCTAAAAGCGGAAATGCGCGCTAAGATAAAATATAAAAACAAAAGCAAAATGCTGAAAACAACTCAAACTGGTCGCAAGTTGTTGGCCACAAGGCAACCAAAATGTACAGCCTGGACAGGGTGCGATCTTCCGATAGAGTTGCGGCTACAAATACATTTAAAAAATACGTAACGAATACGCAACTTTTAAATGCCACTTTATCTTGTGGACCACCACCACCACCACGACTGCTGCTCCTGCTCCTGCTTGCTGCTTCCGCTGCTCGTGTATCATCGCCTGCAAGGCTGCTACACTTTATTTAGTACGCCGGTGGCTGCCTTGTTATTGCGGCTGCAGCACCACCACGAACAATAACAACAACAGAACGTTGCCTGCAACAATAGCGACGCCGACGACGGCAACGACAACGACAACGACGACTGCAGCTTGTCAGCGAATTTATGTGCGTTCTGCTTGGGCAAAACTTATGAATTTTTGTCATAAAAGCGAATTCGCTGCACCTGCGTCGCCGCACGCGGTTGCCACTGCCACAGCCATTGCTGCTGCTGCAGCTGCTGACAAAATGTGGCAAGCCATGTGTTTGCGTATTGCCTTATATGCGAACAGTGGAACTTGAATAAATTGGCAAGGTAGCAGAAGTAGGATTCATAAATATCTTATGGTATTGCAATTGTCGTAGTCAGTTCTGCCAGAATGAAGTGTAGAATGAAAATAAATTCAACAGTTCTTGAAGTCTTTCATAACCCAAATGATAATCAAATAAGTTTGACAAAATCCTCTAGTAGCTACAAAAAAAACTCATCCATTTTTATATCCTTCAGCGCGAAACTATACACTTTTACTCCATTAATTCTGTACCTTAGGATAAACTGCAACTAATTTTTGATCAATTTATTTATGTAAGAATAAAGTTGTATAAAGACTTCGGTATTGAAATATGATTGATTCGAAAACAAGCACTACTTTATTCCATTTAGACTCGATTCAAAATAACACAAAATAAATAACTAAAACCACACACAGCTGACAACCAGCTAGAAACCATTCTTACGTGGATCGTTATGCACATTATAAGTATATGTAGGTTAATAAAATAAATATGAATCCTTGCTTATTCACGGATTTTAACAGGCTTTGGAGATAAAGAACTAATCACCTATTTTTTTTCTAGAACCAATCTTCCTTGTAAAAACAGAACTAGGTGTATTGTTATGTTTTATCTGTGCTTTAATTAACGTAATTTAATTGAACCATTTAAAAAAAATAAATTAAATTTAATTAATTTGGACAAATTGTTGTTAGCTTAAGTTCTAGTAGAATTCATTGTATAGTGTGTATAAAGAACAAATATATTAAACATATTATGAATAATAATAATATAGTAGCTACTAGCCTGGTCACATCTTCTGAAACATTTGAGATTTCACTGTTTGTTTGTGAGACTGAGTGTTGATTTGGTGCTGTTGTTGTTTTGTTGTTGTTATTGTTACCTTCATGCTGTTTATGCAAAAAGCTCATTTCACGCTTCCGCTTCCGTTTTCCATTATGCAAGTGAACAACAACAATAATAACAATATAAAGAACCGTCGCTGCTGTATAATGCGCACAAACAAAATCATAAATTTCTAATAAAATAAATATTCCTTTATCCTTGGCTCGACATGCACACACACATACATTGAAATGCACATACGTATAAAGGTACCTATATGCGACCATTTTTGTGTACGCCATTTGCTGCTTTGACCGAAGCGCCTCGAGAACTTTTGACCATAAATATGCCAAAAAGCGAAAAGAAGCTAAAAGCTTAAACATAACTTCAGCTTAAGCTGAAATGTTTCCAAACTTACTGGCCAGAAACACACACCCGCACACACGAAAAAAAAAACACCCACACACACGCAAATACACTGACAGACAGACTGACAAAAAAAAAAAGGAAGAAAGAATGTCCGAAAAATTATGCAAGTTTTTCGACTTTAATTAAAACTGAGCGCAATTGATAATCTCAAAGCACTTTGATGAATAGATAGTCGGAATGGTATAGAGGGGACAAGAGTAGCTTAGATTGTCTGGGGATGCGAAAATTAGCTGAAATTGAATCAGAAACGCACCACCCGCAGCCTTCTGCTAACGAGCGTGAGTATTTTTTAATCAAATTAAATGCAGGCAGCTGATGAGGAGCAGAAGCAAAGCGCGCGCTGAGAAATTTCCGTTAGTGCTGCAAGTCACGCAGCTGCACTAAAAACAACAACAACAACAACAACGATAGAGCAAGCATTAACCTCAAACGACCAACGCACACGCTTCAATCTCAGCCGGCAGCCGCAGGAGCCGCCAGCGACAGCAGTTATGTTAACATTGTTGATGTTGTTGTTGTTGTTGCTGTTGCTGTTGCTGCTGCCTCGCACGCACTGCCTACAATGTGGCAACATAAAACTATTACCACGGCGACAGCAACGACGAAGACATGAACACAACTCCTAATTACCCAGGGATTTGCATTTGTCTTGCATGTCTCGCCATGTCGCAGTCCCTGTTTGTGTGTGTATACATATGGAGTATCTGTGTGCGTTTGTGTGTGTGTGTGTGTGTGTGTGTGCGGGCATGTGTTCGTGTGAAAGCTCCAAAGTGTGTGAAGCTATACGGCCCGACTGATGTGTCATAAACGTCCCTTATCTGCTGCGTCTTTCTCTATGCACAGTTTTCGTTTTCTGTTAATACTCTGCACCCTATTAGAATGTTTAAGGTTATCCTCAGTTAATAAACGTAACTTTTGGATGAAAAGCAAAACTCAAGCCTTTCCTAATTTATACGTATATATTCAATTTGCTGATTGATTTATTAAAAATACTAAAAATGCTCTTAAAAAAAATGCGTCGCTTGCATCATCACATCATAATCTAATAAGCGCTAAAAAGGTCTGGGGATCGATTGGGCCTATTTTAGTTATAGGCTACCTTTTCTTTGATATTGTCACTCAAGTAGGACTTTTAGGCGAGAAATTGAACAAAAAATAAATAACGAAATTCTCAATAACAAATAAGAAATAATCTAAGAACAATTTTGTAAAAATTGAATGGTCCTGTTTTAGTTATAGGCTACCTTTTCTTTGATATTGTCACTAAGGTAGGACTTTTAGGCGTGAAATTTAACAAAAAATAAAAAACAAAATACTCAATAAGAAATATAGGCTTATAGTATAGCCAGGAACGATCTATAATTATCCATTTGGATCAGCGTTCATAAATATTAAAAAGTATGTATGTTCTCCATTTTGCGATTTCATAATTTGTTCCATCACTGCAGTCTTACTGCGATCAGAAAATAAGAGCTGCAGCACTCCATTACCATGCTAGCTCATAAAGTTGATATTGGAAAGATTTTTAGAGCATTTCAGAGTCGGTTGTACGTTACGTTGAATTTGTCTTCTTTTTTCGTTATTGGCTCATACGTTTGAACACTGTATAGGCGGCTTTTGCTCCTGGCTCGGCGCAGTCATCTCGAGCGTCAGCGCTCCTTGCACTGCTTCTTTAATTTTATGGCTGCGGCAGACGCCATTGCTTTTCAGTCCGTCGTTGGAGATGTGGCTGTCATCAGTTGTAGAACGACCCAAATACATAGATACTTACCCTCTGCCTACTATTTGGAGCACCCTAAAAGTCATTAGCCCGTCTCGTTTATCTTTTAATGAGTGAAAAATAGGAGCAAAAAGGAGAAACATGAGCGATGGCATGCACGTATACGAGTGTGTGTGGCATTCCTCCTTAAGGGCGTTCAGTCGAGCGCAAATTATTAAGCAGGCCGCAGAGTTGCACGCAGTGTAGCTTTATCTTTATATATACGCATGCACATTTAATCTTTGACAACATTTGAAAGATATTAGAAACTTTTTGATATATAAGCACCTCATTAGACTATCGAAGTCGACAATCTCGCGACAGGGTTTCGTTAGTCGATTAAAGTATATCCCTCCATTTTATGTTTCCTTACAGGGATAAAATTACTTTTTGCATTTGCATTTGCTAATAATAATAATAGTATGTTACATAATGGTTTTTGATTACTTTTAACTACACAACTTCTGCATCAAATAGTTGTAATATTTTGAAAATGTATACTCGTAGCTTAGAAATGTAATGATATACATTATAATGCACTTTTATGGTAGTTATCAAATAATTAAGTAATGAAATATCAAGAAAATATAAGATTAAATGTAATTCATCTACAAGTATAAACGTTTTCTGGCGATTACATACTTCTGCGAAATTCTAATATCAGATACGACATAAACATGTCCGTGTTATAATATTAACTCCTTTGGCAAAGAGAATAATATTCATTCATTCAGTTGAGATGTTTTGTTATTAAAATAATAATCTGATGTTGAGTAATTCATAGCTAAAATTGATTCATTTTGTATTACAGTCAGCGAAGAACTTGTGATTATTAATCGCAGAATACAGAGCTCCAGTACAGGTTACTTACATTCTTCTTCGGTTTTGCTTTCTGAGCATTTCTTTGTTGTTGTTTTTTCGCTTCCGTGAATATCATTGGCTTTTCCAGCTTATCCAACTCACTTGCGCGTCGCTTCGTTTAATTAACTTTAAGCCAGCTTTTCCCTGTAATTCATGTGTATGGTATGTGTATATTGGCATATATACAAACATAGTTATGTGTATGTATGTATGTATGTATGTATGTGTGCATATTTAGATATCTAACAAATCAAATATACGCCTTATACAAGTATATGTCTGAGCTGCCTACTTGCTCGCTCTCTCACCCCAAACCGTATAGGTTTCATCCGATTTGTTTTTTAGCTCCCTCGTGTATTTCGGCTTCCATCTGCCACTTAATCCAGTTGCTTGGACATGCCACAGTCCGTGAGCGATAAATGTATGCGAGAGTGTGATTGTGGATGTGCTGTGCGTGTGTTTGTTTTTGAGTTTGCCACTGTAAATGAATTTTTTGTTCCTGCTGGTCGTGTCTTTTTTTTGTTGGCTTTGTTTTTGTAGCCTTTAATTAAATATTAAATACGCCTAATTGCACATTTCATAACTAAGGCAACGGCATCTAATTAATTATTTAAGCTAAACTTAATTGAGCAGCTGAACACACGCACACTCACAGAGAGTGGAGCTGAATTTGCCGCTGCAGGGGACATAATAAATAAGTCAAAATGTAAAAACAAAACGCACTGTTGCTGATGGCTTTGTTGTGTGGTTTTGTTAAGGTGGGGGTTGGGCTGGTGCTGTGTTGTATTGTGTCAGGGAGGGAGGTGTGAAGTGGCTACAGGATGAGACTTGAGCTCGAAGAAGCCTTCAGATTGGAACATTGTTACACGCATATTCAAATTTATACGTCAACGGCAGGCAACGAAGTGAAAGCGACGATGTCTTCTAAGCCATTTACGAGTCTTGAAAGCGTTCATAATTTGCACATCCAACTACACACGCATTACCCCATTTCCAAAACTACAACAACAGAAAGACCAGAAATATAATTGCTCATGCAAGCTGGTGGAAACTTCATATGAATGACTTTGAAGTTGAAACATAAGCCATTTGTTACCCGAGGCACTAATTAAGCAAAATATTTTGTATAATTTGGGACGTCCGCTTTCTTTTTCCACGCAACCACAGGATATTATAGTTGCTCTTCTTCTGCCACAATACTATTTATCATACCCTCTATCTAAAGGGCAAAAGGGTATACTAATTAAGTACGATTGTGCGTAACATTCAAAAGGAGGCGAGGCATTCTCCACAAACTATACACATATAGTACATAAGTTCTTGAACATAATGGAATAATCAGATGGATTACCCAATTTTGGTATTGATATTCTCCTAAGATCTGGATTTTAAATTCTGCTAGTTGGTTTAACGAACTCAAATGAAAATGTATGCAATTAGAAAGTACTTTAACAGATGCATGCAATTAGGTGCTATTGTTTGTTCTAGTTAATACGTAGTTATTTTAAATTGAAAAATATTCAATTTAAAAGAAGTGGATGCAGGGTCTTTAAAAGTCGGCCTGGCACGACTCTAGTATCCTTGTTTGTACTTGATATGGTGTGTACTCGAGCATTTAATGAACAACAAAGAGAAGTCAATGCAACGGTCTAATATGATTACCAGCCACAATGGCAGAAGCAAAACACAAACATTAAATAAAACAACAGCACCATTGAATTGAAAATTAAAACCAAGAAATCAGTGCCAGAGATTCAACATTGCCATTTGACTTAGCCTCACTATTTGCACAACTTTTGACTGTCAGTGGTTAGAAAACTTTCACGACAACACGCACAGAGTAAAATGGAAAACTTTTCGCCTTGGTCAAAACTATTTTCATAAATAGCCGCACTAAAGTGAAGCCTAGTCGAGAGAGCAGGGGCAGTCTGAAGTGACTGCCTGGCCAAATGGCACGCAAAATGCTTCAAATCCAGTGCCAAAAATAAAGGGAAAAAGTGGCTGAAAGAGGCACAGTGGTTAGTGAACACTAAAGTGTTGCGATTTGAGGAATTTATATGAATACATTTTAAAAAATATATAACATTTCATTGAGGGGGTAGTAAGTGCCTTTTTTACTTTTATATCTGCTAATACTGTCTTTTGTTTTTCATTTGTGATTTATAAGTTACTTTTTTCGGCTTATTGTAAACGAAAATATGCAACAACAAATTCTTTATTAAATTCACAAAACGACGATTTGATGAATTACTTACATTTATGAAAAATACGCAGTAACAGCTATGACCTAATTCATTATATGGTTTCAGTATCATTTAAAAAAAGGAAATTACATTCTATTTGTCTTTTCTCGACATCCTACTGCTGTTCTGAGAATTTCTTACGTGGCGTCGGGAGTATTTCACATAAAATCAATTACCGGTTTTTTTGTAAATTGCTTGCAATACACTGTGCCTGATTTTCGTTGGTTTTTAGCCCGACAGCTCAGCTGGCCGCTTGATTCTCGCCACCCACGCGTGACAGTCAGTTTGAATCCTTTAAGTTTCTTTGTTCTAAATGTAATACCAGTTTTTCGCTTTGTGATTTATTGGTTTCGAGGTTCACAGTTCGAGCTGCAAATGCATTTCGCATGTAAGTCGGGCTGCCCGCCAGCTATGTGGTGATAGCAGTGGCATCAGGAAACAGCTAGAGATTCAAAATAGTTTTCACACTCTCCCTTTCTCACAGTTCTTGCTAGTATTTGCGGATATGTGGGTGTGATGAGGCAAACAAACTTTTGGCTTTCAAAATCTCAACCCTTCGTGTCTGCCCTGGCACTTTAGCTTTGTTTGCTAGCGCCTTTATTTCCGTTTTTGTTTATGTGTGCGTTTATTGAGTACACATTCAACCGAAAGCTGTGGATGTGCGCAATACATTGTTGCCTGCTTTGCGGCTGCATGCCGTGAGCAATTAGCTGAATGGGCTCGACTATGGCCTACCAACATTTGACCACTTGATTCGATTACAAGTCGAAAGGCACACTGCGCCCGCGCATTTATCCCATGAATGGAGTTGGTTTCTAAACAGTGGTGTGGCCTGACATTTGATTAAATATTTAACAAAGGCTCTGCCCAGCCACTCGACTCGAGCAAACGGCGCGTGAAAGCCAAAAGCCAAAGACACAAAGCGCCTAAAACGCCATTGAGAAGCCTGAGGCTACAAACAATTATGGGTTGAATTCATTAGACGTCGTGCATAATTAATAGAAAGTCGAGATGGCTTCCAACACAACTTCAAAGTGTATGGGAGTGGGACTTGTTGTCACGTCAACTACTTCTATCAGAAATAAGGCATTATATATGAAAGCAAGTTCATTGGAAATCGCTTGGAATTTTTTGTTTCAAAGTAAATATATTAACAGGGTTGTTTGCACATAAGTGAAACCTGAAATTACATCAAACTCATTTTTTTCCAATACGCAGAATTCTAAAACTTAGGCTTAACGACGAAAATTAATAAATATTTAATTATTACCTTTGTCCAGGGCCAACTGCTACATTCTACTTCTGTTGTATGTATGTATTTTGAATAAGCTTTATAATATATAATTATAATAACTGTTGGTCCTGTTCAACTCCAATTCAAAGAGTTCTTAGAAATATTTAAATGTTACGTGTGGCTTTCCCAAACGGATGTTAATGACAAGAGCGAATGATAAAATCGAGCAAGCCCGACGCTGAAATACCCTATACCCAGACAAACTTCCAGCACTGCGTTATATGCGCCCCTAGCAGAAGCAAAAAGCAGAAGAAAAGTAAACTTCATGCTGCCTTTTGTAGGCGTAGTACTGGAGTGTAATTGTTTCGCAAATAACTTTTCTTAGAATTTACCGATTTGGATAAATGATGAAATGAATGTAGATAGTGTCTGCATACCAAGTTTGCTTAATGTACGCTCAGCTGTTTCTGAAATCCAGGCGTTCATCCAGACAGACGGATGGGCGGACGGACAGGAGACGGACGGATGAACACATCTAGATTGATTTTTCTCGTCACGCTGATCAACAATATATATACTTTATGGTGTCGGAAATGCTTCCTTCTGAATGTTACAAAAAGTATATACACAGAACAAACCTATTACCCTATGGGTAAAGGGTATAAAAAGTAGCAAAGGGAAAGTATTTGATGATTTTAGATAACGAAGTACATACTTGATTCTGGCTGATTTGAATTCGATATAATGTATAAAATTTACAATAAAATGTCTTTAAATAACGTCATCCGATTGTGAAATATTATAATATCGTAATAGAGTTCAACTATTGTTGCAGCTTCAGAGTACATGCCGTTGACGTTGGTTGTCATGTCAGCACAGCGTTTACTGTTGTTTAACTTAGTTTTAAGAGCGTGGTATGCATAACTGCATAGAAATTGAAGGAAAACTCTCATATTGCATGTAGCATAGAAGAAGAGGAGAAATAAAATCGATGTCACTGGCTTTTGCTTTTGCTTGATGGCGCGGTCGGTCACAGGAAGTCCTCCTCAATGACTCAGCCAATTTGCAATCCTTTGTGTCATTACACAAAGCTTCCGCAGAGAACACATAAAAGACTCTGCCTTCGGCGGCTTAGATCAGGAGGGGGCGGGAGAACGCCTCCAGCAACGATACGCTGCAGCAATCAAAGCCCTTCGACGCAATAGCAGCTGTAGAAGCAGCAGCCAACAACCAACAACCGGCAACCAGCAGCCATATTAATCCTTCATTGGCAATCAGGCAGTTGCTGTTGCTTCAGTTGCTTCAATCGCTTCTGTCGGTTGTGCTTCGTGAACCTATGCGCGTCACACTGATGAACTTTGGCAAGTGTGGCAAGTGCATGACGGGAGCTGTCGGTGGGGATACGGCTTGAGACGAGAAGCAGCGGAAGTTGTAAAAACGCCAACGCGGCACAAAGAAAACCAGAAGAAAGCCATGGAGAACAAAAGGAAGGTGAAGGGGGACGGGCAGTACCAAAATTCGTGCGTCCCTGCTGCCTCGTTGGGTGGCTAGCTCCATGCTCCTTGCCTCATCAAATTGTTTGCTTTTATTGCTCTTAACCAGTGGCACGGAACCGATTATAGTATTCGGATTTGGATTCAGATTCATGCACAGCCCGAGGGCATTCGTCAAGCGAATAGCTAGCGTGGCAGGCAGCTTTGGATGGCAATTCGAGCAATTGTTTTGCCAAGTTCACCCCCTCTTTGTCCCGTTTTTTTCTTTTTGTTTCTTTCTTTATTATTTCCTTTGCTGCTCCGACTGCCGCTTTTGTGCAGGGGCATAAGCACTGATTGATTGATTAGAGGCTTGTGCTGCGGGTGAAGCGTTTATGAGTGTGTGTTTATATATATGTGTGTGCTCCGTTCCCACTCTCTCCCACTTCTGTTAATGAGACGCCCTCGAGCAAGTGTCGCATCAATCAAGCGCACATTTAATGCCCTATATGTAAGAAAATGTTCGGAAAAAACGATTTCTCTTGATTTGCCATTATTGTTTAGGCGGCAGCAGCGGCAATTGCGAAAAAATCTACACAACGAGGTGTGTGCTCAGCTGACAGTTAGCGATTAGCAAGTGATTCCTGCTCCACAACAATGAATCACTTAAATGAATGATTGCCAAGCTCTCCGCCCCTATTGTGGCGGTCGTGTCTGGCTTTAAGCGATGCCGAAAGTTTCCATCAAATCTGAAGCAATTTTCATAAGGAATAATGTCGGTCCCTTAAATTACATACGTGCATACTGTATAGCAGTGATAAAGCTATTGATTTGATAAAAATAATATTTATATATAAATATTTGCATGTGAGGCTGTAAAATATTTGTGCAAGAGCAAATAAATCCCTCGCAGTTCCGCTATTTACAGCTTTAGGAAAGTATTTTCCATCATACTACTGTAGTAGTACAAGTATAAGTATATAAACATACTAAAAAAAAATAAAATTTTAAACATAGTTTGAATATTATTTTAACAATTTTTTTGTTGTCGATTGATTTGTAATTTTTAATTTGACTGGGGACTTTTGAATAAAATTGCCTTGATATTAAAGGTGACATAATGATTCGAAGATGATTCTGAACTAAGGAATTTTAAGGAATTTTTTAGTTAATTTTTGTTTACAACTTGGGCTACATTATTTTAGTAGGGATCCCTATCTTTTGCGCAAATATAATATAGCCTATGTTAACGGGAGATACTGTAGCTTCCAAACAGTGAAATAATCCTTTAAATTGGTCCAGTAGTTTCGGAGCCTATTCAATTCAAATAAACAAAAAAAACAATTAAATCTTTCCTCTTTATTAAATTATAGTATAGAAGTCATACCGAATGAGTGTATGCTAAAGCAGAACAATTGTGATTGTCTATTAACAATTTATAGGAAATAATTTAAGTAATAATATATGTATGCTCAAACGAGTATAAGCATTTGCTATCGGAACAAGCCAACAATTCTGCAAGTGTATTGGAAGCGCAAATAAGTGAAACATACAAAAAAGGCTCAAGTTGCCTATTACCAGTTCAAGGATAATCGTATGATCTTCACATCTGAACCCTAAACCGATTTTGCAGCATAAGTGGCCAGCTGATGAGATATACATACTATTCTATATATTAGTAAATTGGTTACGTGGCCAGTTAACTCAAATGTCGTAGAACGTGGCATGAAATCAAGAGAAATCGATTACAGCTGCCAGTTGCTGCTATTATTGTACTCGATTTCAGTGCGACCCACAATGTTGTAGTCAATTCTGCTGCTTGCTCAGCATTGTTGCATGTTCGGACAGCCCGGACTATCCGGACTATCCAGCTGCCATTCAACAAAATCATGCCCTCAATTGACATTCATTCTGATATAGTCTTTGCTGCTGCTGCAGCACAAATGCCTCTGTGCCTCAAATTCCATGTATCAGTGCCAAGCCGGACACAGAGTGTCCAGCACAGGATAATAGGAAGAACCCAATTCGGAGCAGACCTTACTCCTCCCCTCACTCTCCCTCTCCCTCTCCCTCTGTGGCTACAGCTATCTGTCTCAAACGAAGTACTCATTATCAGTTGAAATGTTGTCAATTACGGATTTTCGTTTGTTTTGTTTTGATTTGACTTTCGCATTTGAATATCCGCCATTCTCATTCTCATTCCGATTTACATTTCTTGTCAGGGATATTTTCCGCTTCCTTCCAGCTCCAACTCCATTTCTAACTTCATCCCGACCCAAAGCTGAATTATTTTCTATTAAGCTCCATGCCATTTTCAAAGCTCAGTAAGCACTGGGAATCGCTTATGATGAGCTCTTATTGGTAGTATTGCAAACTTTTCACATAAAAAATTAATTTGATTATTTTAAGATGGCAGAAGAGAGAGTAGGAGAGCGTATCGCTTTCTTCGCTGCCCCAGTTTTTGTTGTTTGCGTAGATTTCGTTAATGATGCCATAATCAACTGTTTTATTACACTTTAAAAAACTTAAGCGCACGCATACAGATACATGCGAATTAATAAGTATATACAGACACTGCAAGCTTTTATTATGGGTTTGGTAACTTTTTTAATTATGTCCTTCGCAGGAAGTGCATGAGTCAAAGAGTGTTTGTCTGAGCGCAGATTGGGGGGACACAAGCCGGTTGAATGTATGTTATAAACGGGTTAAAGGACAGCAGCGGGGTAGCGATATTTGTTCTGATGCTGTTGCAATACTTGTATATATTTCCACTCAATAATATAACAATGTATGTTTTTAATTTAAAGATAGCGTTAGCTATATTTTTAATCAACGTATTGGTCAATGAATCTGTTTTTGCTTATATATATAAATAAGGACATTCTTGTTGCAAACTAGGATTAGGAATTTATTGCTCGATCTATAAAATTCGAGGACCCCGGACTCACTACCGCATAAATGTACTGTCTTTAATTCTAACGTACTCATAGCGATAAGCGATTGCATTCAAAACTTTCACTATCATTCATTAGTGGCATAATTAATTTCCACTTGCTTTCTTAAATCAAAGCGCAGCTCTCCTCTTTGTTTATGCATGTAAGTATGTGTGTGTTCTGGTATGGTATGGTGACGGGAATATAGCATTGAGAGGAAAATTTCAATTAAAATCATAATGAAATATTTGAAAATTGTTTTTATTAAATTTATGCGAAGAATGAATTTCGGAAATTCCTATGACGAAACAAAGAAACAACAACAAAAACAATTATAATCAGGCCAATGGCTGACAACAAAAACAATAGCATAATAACAATGAAGAGCCAACAACCAAGAACCGCAAAGCATCCGCCTCTGTGCTTCATCATAACACAAACGAAGGAGTGTGTGTTTGTGTGCGTGCGTGTGTGTGTGTGTGTGTGTATGTTTATGTATGTATATTAGTTGCAGGAGACCGGGTAACTTTTAACAATAAAACAGACATTAAAGTTGAAATTGTGACTGGAGAGAAAGCGGATCGGATCGTAGACGCATTCTGCTCTGCTCCAGTTAATCTAACTTAATCGACTACACTACAACAATAATATTTAAATTTAATTTTAATGCTCACATGAGAGCATTTAGTATGGCAACCGCACGCATAAATTTTGCCCACACGGCCAACTGAAAACACTGAGCCGGGCTAACAAATCGAATCGGCTCGTTCTCGACCTCAATCTAATTCCACTCCACTCCGGCCACTTCGCATCGCTATCGTATCGCTCTGGATGTGATGGTGCCTTTGTTCAAATTGCTCGGCCAAGCAGCTCGATTTTGAAGTCCAACATTCGCAAAATGACACGCAAATATTAAAGGCAGTAGCCGAAAACCAAGCAAACTGAATGAAACGGCGTCCAAGTAGATGCCTCGACTGGCATGCAAAAGCAGAATGTGAAACGCAGTTGTTTAGCCTAGTGTTGGGTTAATGCGACTGCCAGTATACCCAGGACATTGACGAGCAAGGACGATGAGTATAGAGCTGAGGGCTGA
Source organism: Scaptodrosophila lebanonensis (assembly GCF_003285725.1). Lineage (NCBI taxonomy): Eukaryota > Metazoa > Arthropoda > Insecta > Diptera > Drosophilidae > Scaptodrosophila > Scaptodrosophila lebanonensis. Next base: position 17,619,401 of record NW_022060538.1, read on the forward strand.
ACGCAAAACATTTTGAATTGCTGCAAATAACTTTGAGACGAGGTTTTGCACGCTTAAAAGCACAGCATGATTGGAGAGTTGTGTATGTGTATCTGTGTGTACATGTATTGCGGACTCGGTGGACACTGTTGTGTGCTCTTGCCTTTTGGTCAAGGCAACGACAAGCGACTAACTTCACTAACATGCTGGCTGTATCTATGTGTGTGTGTGTTGTGCGTTTGTGTGTATGCCACATTTACGGATGCGGAAATGGTATTTAAAATTAAAAGCAGTAAATGGCTGGGCATTATGGCATAAGAGGTTTATGTTTATGCTCTGGATAATACAAAGAATGTGCAGGCGATGTGAGCATGTAAAGGAGCACACAAAATGAATATGCAATAAATACTTAAAGTCTGTACGAGTATGTGTGTAAATTCTTGTGTGTATGTGTCGAGCTGCCTTAATCGTTAGTCAGCAACAATAATAAGTTTTTAATGCGCCAGAAGCAACGAGTCTGAATGTCTGCACAGTCGATGTAAAGAAATTTAAATTAAATAACGTTGCTTTATCCTTTCTTTAATAGGTCGCACAAATGAAACTAAAACGAGTCTTTGAGTTTGTCCCTTCATCTTCTCAGCACATCCAACATCCCAATATCTTTTTAAACATCGATTGCCTATCAAGAGGATTTATATGTATATATTGAGTTGGTTTTCACAAGCTTCTCTTTAATTAGTTAATGAGTTAGTATCTTTGTGCAAGCTAGATAGTTATACAAGAGCGCGATCAATATTTATTGCATGATGAGTCCATTTAAAATACAAAACTAATATTCTTACATCTATATAATGCCCTTCTTGCTGTAGACCATAATATATTTATAGCATATTTGTTTTGATTCTGAATAATGCCTCAATGGCAATAAGCTGCTGCTGTTCGATTTTCAACTTTTGGCCATAAGCTTTGTTTGCGGCTGCCAGACTAACAACGAATCTCTTGCCGATTTTGTGGCTTAATTGATACAAGGGAGTTGGAGAGAGAGAGAGAGAGAGGGAGGGAGATGCCAAACTACACAGTCACAGTTAGAGTCCTTGCAACAACTCACACAAGTTTTGTTAGCAAGAAAACAATGTGTATGGGAAGTAAGTAAAATGGAGCAACTGGCCAAAGTTACAAATGCAGTCAGCATCAGGAATAGAAGAAGAAGCGCCCTGACTCCGTCGACATGGCACACAGCAGTTGACAATTGTTTTCAATGGTCGGTGGTCAGTTTACTGCTGAACACCTTCCCTGCTCGCCCGCGGTGTACCCTCGAGCAAAACAAATCAATTTCGGAACGCAGACAGCTAACGAAAGCATTGAAGACAACGGACCACAGTCAATAGCGAGGAGACAACAGACAACTGGAGCTGCAAGAGATACGGAAACAAAAACAGAAATAGAAGCAGGACTGAGCAATGCAGTCTGTCAATCAACGACACGCCTGCTTATTGAGCTCCAGCTGAAGTTTCAGATGTGGGGCACACGTGGCGTATGCGTAATGACATTTTGCAATATGCACATAGATGTATACGTACATACTATACTCGTATATATATCAATGTACGTTGTTTAGTTAAAGGTTTTCTCTGTCTGTGCTCAACGTGTGACATTGCCTTTGAGGCGGAAAGTTTAAGTCACGTATCTGTGTCTCAACGATGGGGACGACAACGACAACGACAAAGTTGCATAGACAAAGTGAAGTGCTTCACATGTCATTGCAGCAAGGCTCGCAAAAGTTTGTTGAGCTGCTTTTCTGTCAATTTACTAGCACTGCGTTTGGCTCTCATGTGTGTATGAGTGTGTCTACACAAATGATAAAATAGCTGCAAAAAAAAAGCACATGAGTGTTAGAATTGCAACAAAAAGCGTTTCAATTTTCACCAACTGAAAAGCTTAGTTTCCCTCGTCGCTCTTGTTTTTTGCTACTCAAAATAGTTATCAATAAGCGCAAGTACTTAGTTGATGTTGTTCTTCTTCCTGATAGTCCCAAATGCGTGTATCCAGCTTGTCATCTGTATCAAAAGTTAACCTTCCCTTAATGGCAACCATCTATGGCAGCTCGAGCAAAAAGCCAGCAGATTTTATAAAATAATAATTACGAAAAAATGAGTTCAAAGAGTTTACCGCATTAGTCAAATTTTTTTAACTGAAAATTATGCAAAAGTTGTTAATATGACTTTAGATTAAGCTGATTCATGAAATGTTCCGGTTTGGCTTAAGATATGAGCTTAAAGAGGCGTTATACAGGAGGATCATAAGTATATGAGCTTTAATGCAAGTAGGGCGATTATAAGAGTCAACTCCTCAGCAATTGGGATAATGGTGAATTTATATTGCGTTTCACAAAAGCGCTATTTTAAGTAATTTTAATTGAAAAGCTCAATTGCAAGTCTGCACCTTCCATCATGTGGAATATTGTAGTTGACTACATTTCTTCTGTTCTTTACGAATAACTTCAACTGTGCTTGAAACTTTCGTACTTTACTTTTGTGCCAACTTTACATGAATATAGTACTTGTATAATATATAAATAGATATAAATGCGTACTTATGCCTAGCACTTTGCCACTCTAAACTCTTTGCAGTGTGTGCACTTGACTGCAGCTTGAACCCAACACAACGAAATGGCCAACAGGCGGGCACACGACACAGTCGCGATCCTCGTCGGGCCGTCTGCAGGACAATCCCTACATGCGCAACAACAACACCAACCACAACAACTGCAACAGCAACAGCAATGGAAACAGCAACAACAAAGACGGCGACATGTAGGAATCAGAAAAGGAAGCATCTTCACTACTTTATATAAAACTTTCAATATGCTGGCGATGAGCTGGATTATAATCTCCGATTTATTGCTCACTGGTAAGGACAACAGGCATTTACATTATACTCGTAGAGTGCATGCATTTGGCTTATTGCGGTTGCCTTCCTGTCTCTCTGTTTATGCACATATGTATATACATACATACTATATGTACATGCATATTACACGTGAGTGTGTAGGGTCTGACGAATGCGGTCGCCTGACTGCCCTGCCATGTTAAACAAGTTGAATTTATTATGCCAACTGCGTGCGTCAATGTGGTTAAAATTGATTATTTAATTTGCCAAATAACTGTTAATATTATGCACAGCCAACACACACACACTCCCACACACACACACACTCTTACACTTGCACACTCGGCAAATTGCAGTCAATTTATTAAATATAACGAGCATGGTTGGCTGCTCACATCGTTAAATTTTACACCAACATTTTTGATTAATATCGGTTTGTTCAATTAAAGTTGCCATAATTTGGCGAACCACAGTCAACCGACCAGGCGACGCATTGAGCGGCATGCCGCTTTGCCGCTTTGCTTTGCATTGAAATGATATGTGGGCGTGTGTCCCGCAGTTCATTTATTATACTCTGTACATGAAATGTACAAGAGTATATTAGGTTTGCGCGAGCTGAAAAATGTAACAGGCAGAAGGAGGCGTGGCAGACCCCACAAAGTATATATATTCTTGATCAGCATGACAAGACGAGTCGATTAAGCCCTGTCTGTCTGTCTGTCCGTCCGTCCGTATGATCACCTAGATCTCAGAGACTATAAGAGCTAGAGACACAAAGATGCCTTATGTGTGTACACTATACGAATTTGTTTTATTTTTATGATTCCCCCCCCCACTTCCCCCCTATGGGGGTTTTCCCGATTTTCCATTCGTATAATCGCCTATATCTCGGAGACTATAAGACCTAGGAACACCAAATTTTAGTCCCAGACGCCTTATGTGAATACGCAGAAAATGTATATTTTGGAATTTCCCCCCTCTCCACCGCGATTTTGTCTAACTCCCGTTATTCTTGGAATTTCGAACTTATGTACCCTCTGTTGGTTATTATGTGTCCGTTTGCCAAGTTTCACTATAATAGACCGATTTAACAATAAGTTCTAACCATAAATATATTTGCTGCTGTAGCGCTGCTCAAGCGCTGCCTGCGGCTGTTGTTGATGTTGCTGTTTGGTTGACTGCTAACATGTTTACACAGAGACGAATAGATGCGCATAGGCATACATACACTCACACAGATGCAATTGCTAAGTAAATGTGCAATTATACACCATTTACGTGAGTTTGAATACCGAGAAAGGTAAAATGGATCAATAATTTTTTTTTAAATTTCTTAATTTTTTTATTTTCTATAATTATTGTAAACATATGTACAGAGTATTTCAAAGTCGGGACACCCGACTTTAGCTTTTTTTACTTGTTTGCATTGCGTATACGCACCGTGCGCACTGGAGCCCTTATGTGTGAGCGATAGTGATGAAAATTGAATGATTTATGATTGGCGATATGCGAAATGATTGAAGTCTTCATTTAAGGTTACTTTTACGCATTATTTTATATGGCCATTGTCATCGTGACCGTGATTCAACAAACGCAGAATAGTAGATTCGTTAGAGCATGCAAGCAAAAGCTGCAATTACAAATTTGAATTCAGCTTACCTAAATTTTATAATCTCACAGGTGGCATTTATCATATTGGAAAGTTACCAACTTTTAATTGATCTAAACACTTTAATTTAATGCAATTTAATTTTGAGATATGGGTATGTTCATTTTTATTAGAACTCCCAGATATCCGAGATATACAAAGAATTAATACGAATATATTCATTTTGCATTGTCGAAAACACAGCGATTAAGTCACGCAATCCGTTATTTTTTGGGCAGCATTGGTATGCATTTGTTATATATATGATTTAAAGCAACGAGCACATTGCATTTTCAATTGTAAGCAAAAAGAGAATGCAGGACAAAGCAGTACAGGTCATAAAAAATGATTTAAATTAAATTAAATGTAATCCAAAGTCGAAATTGTCGCGCTTCCAACTCCACTCCCCCCTCCCTCACACTATTGCAACCCTTTCAGTCCATATAGCAGAGTATTGTCATAAATTAACATGTGCCAATGGCGTAATTAAGTTTCTGAGTAGCGACACTCTCATAATCGAATTCGAATTGTTGGCACATGGCGTACGCAAATATTTGCGCACTTTAAACACACATTCGATTAATGGACATTTACGGCTCTTTAATACAACATTTTTTAACAACTCTGTCTGCCTTTCATTTTACAACACAGCACATTGTCTCAAGGATCTGAAGATATTCGTACCCGAAGCTGTCATCATGGGCAATGCAGCGACATTGTCTTGTCAATACGATTTGGAGCAGGTAAGTGACACTTCCTTAAGAAGCAGCACAGACAGTGGCAACGACAACGATGATGGCTTACTTAATTATTATAATTACTAGCACTTTGTCTTGCAAGCTGTCGTTCTTCTTGCTCTTATTGTTGCTGTTGCTGTTGCTGTCGTTGTTGTTGTCGCCTGCGCCACTTTCCATTCACACTTTTCATTAACGCATTGCATGCCATTGCACGGTGTGCTTTTTATTCACCTTCTCCTCCAACATCTTCTGCTTCACAGGCTGCGTTGTATTCGGTCCGCTGGTACTTTGGCAACGAGGAATTCTATCGCTATGTGCCGCGAGAGACGACGCCGACGCTTGTCTTCCCTGTTTCGGGCATTAATGTTGATGTAAGTATCCTTGTGTAGCTGTGTATGTATGCGTGTGCAAAGGAGAAATATTTAAACAGTCCACGCTGACGGCAAATATGCAGCACTTTATAGTATCGCTCGCAATTAAATAAATTTTATTGCTGCGATTGTAGAGATATAGACGGATAATTGGAAAAATATATATTATTTTGAAATACAATAGACAGGTGTCCAATTCCACCATTTAAAAGCAAATGGTTGGTTCAAATAAAAATACTTAGATTAGGCAGAACATGTAAAATGAATTTGTTTTATATGCAAACCCAATTAAGTTATCAAAGATATGTGCCAAATTTAATTTATATTTATTTAGTTTAATGTTCCTTCCCGTACTATTTTCTATTTATTTGAAATTCATATTTCTCAAGCAAAAATATATTCATATTGATTTTGCATTGATTGTATAAATTTCTTCTGTTAGCAAAACAATCAATCTCAATTGTTTAGTCGCACATTTTTGAATAAATTTACAAATCCATATAGTCGGCCGACTTAAAGTCATTTTAATGGCACCCAAAATTTGCGATTAATAACTATAAATTTTGATAGCACAACTGCTTTTTCGTACAAATGGAACGCTAAGCTTGTAATATACATAATGTATGATCCTTTGTGCAACACGTTGGCCACCATTATCATGATAATGCGGCGGTGGAGGTAATGATAACGTGTAACTGGTGTTGTTGTTGCACAATACAATGTCGATGGTGCTCCAGGTTGGCCCTTACTATATACTGCGTACTGCCGGGTCCATGGGCTATTTCTCTCCATCATCGACACTGGGGAGGGTAGGATGAGAGGGGTCGTGCACTATACACCGCTCTGTGGTTCGCTCGTCGGATGGGGTCGGGGATCTTTCTCCAACCTACGCCTCTTAACACACTGGTATACTAAGAAAAATAAGTGCACGGGAACTGAATCTACTCAAAACGAAACTTATCAATACAAGAAAACAATCAAAGGAACCTCAAAGTAAACTGCGGTCTCAAGGAACCACTCCTATTGATCGATGACCCATCGGCTTTGATAAGAAGAGAGATTACGCGGCGCTACGGAAAGTTATATGAAACTAGATGGAGTTGTCCATATCCTCGCCTGCACCCACCCAACCGTGGCAATTCGGGGAGGTAAATATTGTTAAGAATTGCCCCTATACAGAGACTAGGCCGCTATGGTTGATCCTTCTGTCAAGACTTGTCAAGACTTCATAAAATTTCAACTTACTTAAAAGTGTGATTAAATTATGTAATTCGGGCGAATTTTGGTAAGAAAAATATTACCACTATCTGTCTGGAACACTGCCGATAATATTTCCGATGTAATCATATGTGAAAGAGACGAGTCGCGGAAGGCCATAAGGTTTTTATCTTGGCACTTTCCTATGCTGAGTCTCGCACAAATATTTATGTATGTATGTATATCCACTGCTGAGATTCCTCACTATACGAGGCAACGATGCGAAATTCAACCCAACGCCAGAGGTCTTCAGTCGTCGACGGTAGAGTTTCCCCAGTATTTTATATGTAATTTACGTAATTTTCACCATTAAAATATAACTTGCACTTTGCTTGTAGTATTGTTTCGTAGGAACGTCTGCGTCACTTGCCAATTGAAATCAGAAAGAACAAACGACTGCGAAGCGTTTTGCAACGTACCTACTCTTTGCATTGTGAGAGAGAATCCTAATGGGATCTTTCCAGCAGCTGAATATTTCTACTCTAACTTCGAAAGAGAGAGGGAGAGCATTTGGGAACTTAAACGGTTGTTGAATTGGCTATGGTTGCTTAGTTGCCTAAACATTAACCCAACAAATTCCTTGTCCACTACAAGCTACGGCAATTTCTAAAGATGCAGAAAACCAAATACCCGCATAAGGATTCTACAATCATTCGCATTTGTGAATCAACTAAAAAATGCATATAGTCGGCAGATTTAAAGTCATTTCAATGGCCTTCAAAATTTCCGATTGTTTAAATAGGTGTAATTTTGATAGCACAAATGCTTTTTTGTAAAAGTGGAACGCCTAACTACTAGTATTTCTGAATATGCTGAAAACCAAATAATCGTATATATAGTAGATTCTACAAAAACTTCACACTTCTCATTTTTGTGCATTCGAGCGCAAGTACGCGCAGATACATAGACATATATGTATAGTATGTACTTGTATATTGGATGCCTTTCTACTTGTTGTTCTACATGTCAATTTAATGAACAAATCGCAGAACATCCTGCCCCGCAGCCACGCCTCCTATCACCGCTACTGCTGCTGCAGCAGCTGATGAAAGCAAGCGACATTTTGTCTGCCCATGTGTTTCGCGCAAGGTTTGCATTTTACAAATGGAAATGGAAAATATTCAAATATTGTGCAAATATTTAAATGTGGACAATGGCGGTAGCGGCAACACATGCAGTCCCGAACCATAAAACAGACAAACGTGGCTAGGGCCGCAGCTCGCTTGTTTATTGTATGGCAGCAAACAGGACGAACCAAACACATGCATACAACGCTACAATGTACGTATGTGTGTGCGTGTGTTACAATATTTGAACGCAATTTTATTTACAGTTCTGCGACGTTGTGTGTGAAATATTCTGCACAATTTGAAAACTGCTTCTACAACTAACTGAAATATTGCACACACAGTTATGTGAAAATAGTTTATCGCGTCGCGTTTTAGTCGCAAAATGGAAAAAATATATATATATTTTATACTCACATACTCTACCTAGAAATTTCTTTGTTGCGCAGCTCATTAATAAAAGCGCCAGCCACAGAGTGTTTTTTTGGAAAGAGTGCGCAGTGCAATGCTGACCCACAAATGTCCGCCGTGACTGTCCAGGGCAGTACACCATAGTGCCAAACACTATTTTATACTCTCCCTAGAGATCTGTAAGGGTGTATTGTTTTTGATGTGTAATTTTGTAGTATCTAGAAAAAGGAAGGGTAGACCACACGTTCAAAGAAACATAAACATGTACTAAGTATATGATCAGCACGATGGACCGAATCCAAATCGCAATGTCCGTCTGACTGTCGATCACTATCACTATTCACTATCTGCCTTATAAAATATAGAATATTGAGAATATATACGTATGAAAAGCTTTTTGTCTATAAAGATACATACTATATAAAAGTATTTAGGGACTAAATGGGGTCTTGTCATATCACGTTGTTGGTCTGTTGTTGTTCTCTGGTTATGCATGTCTGATGAAACTTAAAATGAGAGTAAGAGAAAAGGAATTTACGATGTTGAGTAAAATGGGGGCTAAATTGTCATATTAAGCACATTACAATGGTATTAAAAATATATTAACCTAAATATATTGGGGACTATAGTATAACATTCAACAAATCAAAATACACAATTTAAGGTTTAAGAATTGGAAACACTCAGCCTTTTTTACATGAGTAATCCCTTGTAAAAATTATGAGGCATTTTTTTTATGTGTTGTTAAAAACAACAACAACAGCAGCGGCAACAAAAAAAAAAAAACAAAACTGCCCCTCGGCTTGGGTAACGCAACAGAAAAAATCGCTTGTCGTAATCATAAATAAATAAAATTGAATTTTCCATGAAAAATTTGTATACGAAAATAAATTGAAAACGCATTCGTCCGCACATAAAATTCAAACTCATTTACCAACACTTCATGCAACATTTCTCAAATTTTCGTTGCTCACTCCGTTTGTTTGTGTGTGCGCGCAGATACGGGTGCTGGCGTCGAGGAAGGCGGGGGGCTGTGCAGGGCATTAAATAATAATAAATAATGACAAAAAGAGCGAACGAGCGAAAATCGCATCAATATTTATTTTGTGTAAGCAAAACAAAAGCAAACGCAGCGAGCAGAGTTCGATGCTTATAAAAATAATTCTCTATGCCTTTGGTAATCAAACAAAAGGGGTCCGCAATAATGGGGGTTACTGCAAGGGTGGCGAATTACAACATTGCTGATTGATTGGCAGTGGATTGGCCAGCAGAAGAAGACTTGATTAATTTACTTTGATTGGCCTGCGCGTTTCTGTCTTTAATTTGCCATGCTGATGAAATGTGCTATGAAAATAAAGAAGAGACAAGCTGACATGACTTTTAAATGCGCTTTACTATTTCTGGGCTTTAACTAAATCACTAAACTGGACTTTATATAAAAGGTTGATTTCCAAGTAATACCGATAACGATTTTCATTTTTAAAACTTTAATCGTATGAGGAAAAATACGTATTTTTTATTCCAATTAAATACGATGATGTTTTTTGGTATAACCTCGCCATTTTCTTTCACACTTTATCATACTAACACATAATCGATAATATATCATGGATATAAAATATATATCTAGCTGCTTGGATGTATTTTTTTTAAGAGATAGTCTGGTTAACGTGTTACACATATAACGAAAAATGTTAATATACCTTGTGGGTGTAGGGAAAAAAGGGTAAAATATCGGAACAAAAATTCTAGGAATGCAGCACACGAACACGAACATGAGCCCTACTCAAATGTTAATTTGCCACTAATTAGCATTCAAAGGCATTTGTGCACTAATTAAATATTTCGATTGCAGCTGAATAAAGGGTCTGTGGGCTCTCGGTTAGCTCAGCGTGGGCGTGAACATTGGTGTTGCTAAGCACATTAAAGTAAATGGTAAATGGTTTTGGGCGGATGCAGCGTCAATCAATGCACGTTAATTATGTGCTTCTACTCGTATATACTTTTTGTGATTATTTTTCGCTGCATAAAGTCGTCTTACAGAACCAACGAATTGGAAACTATTCAAAAGGAGCGTACAGGCTGCTGGCTTTATTGAGGTTAACGCGCAAATTTGTAGCCTACTTATGTGCGCAAGTAGAATAAATAAATTTTAATTTAAGCACTCCCTTTTCTTCTTGTTTTCCCCTTGAACGTTTCGTTAGTTTTTTTGTGTGTATAGTATGTGCTGATGCCAACAAACTACTTCAGATGCAATGAGCTATGAACCGCAAAAGGTGAAAAGTATAAGAAAGGGAGATGGCAATAGGGAAAGAGGAAAGGAGGGATAGTGAGAGGGCGCTTTTTAATGCAAATAATTTAGCTGCAGACACAGAAGAGCTTGCAATTAACTTTGAAGGTTAGTTGCACTGCAACCAAATGCAACGAGGCGTGTTAAAACAGAACCAAAAGAATATTACAAAAAAAAAAAAAAAAATTCGCTCAGCTGGCCAATATGCGTAAACGAAGAGAAAGGCAAGGTGGGCGAAGCAACGCAAAACTACGACTCAACGTAATTGAGAAAAATTAAGCACAAGCGCAATAGCCGCCAGCATTTCTAATTTAAATTGATACCGCAATGAACTAACGAATGAATTAATGAATGGATGTATATGTATGGGTGAATGAGCGAACGAACTAAAAACAAAAACCGATGCATACTGTGGTCAAAGGCCAAATGGAAATGGAATTATTAAGTTATGCCAAGGCAAATAGAGGCAGAACTAGAGGCAGGGGCAAAGTTCATATAGTGCATTGGGCCAACGTGTGGCAGGTGGCGCGATGGGTGGCTAGTGGTGCCCATTAAGACGAAATTGTGGCAAGTGCCGTAATTGAGATTAAAACATTATAACTTGACTTGTTTTACTTTTGCTCAAATCATTTCAACTGCTAAACACGCTTAATGAGAAAAGTTCATGCCAAGCAGCATTATGTATGTGTATAGAAGAACGTGTGTATATGTGTGTGTGTGTGTTTGAGTGTGTGAGTGGGCTGTTGTGCAGCAAAGGGTTGGTTGGCTTTGCGCCGCCTCACATGTGTGTGTGTGTGTGTGTGTGAGTGGGCGACTGTTGTGCCACTCGAGGGCAGCTCTTGAAAGGCAGCTGCAGCAGCGGCATAGGGTGGTGCTGGTCCTGGTGGTGGTGCACATGTCTGCGCCTGACATGCAATACACTTGTGACCGACCGCCTACTAGGTAGGTGCGGACGCCCGAGTGCACTTGCTCGTCCACTTAAGCGTTATTGGAATGTAAATGTATGCATATTAAGGCAAAAAGAAGCGAGTGCAGCCAACACCGCGTCAACAAACTTCAAAAGTCATTTAGACAGAGGGCGGTGGTAGTGGTGGTGGTGGTGGTGTCGGAGGCTAGACTCACTGCATAGAAAACATCTGAAACGTAGAATCCAAGTCAACATTACCACAACAACGGGAATGGAAAATAAACTCATTTCCTGTCGTTATGAAAATTGCACAAAATCATGTTTAATGTAATTAAATTTTTAATTTACACGCCTCGACAACGACACCGACAACAGCTACAACAACAAAAGCAACAACAGCAATAATGAAAGCAGGGGCGTGCCAATCGTTGCAATGATGCTGCCTGTGGTCAGAAGTCGTTTCAATTAAAAACACAATTACCAACAAAAGAACGTCGAGCCAGCCAGCAAGCGACCGCCTGCTGAGCGATAGAGGATGTGCCTCAGCTTCAACTGCCGCTCAAAAGTTTTTGCGGCTTATTCATTGTCCGCATTGTAGCAATAACAAAATTTCCACCAAAAAAGATGAGACAACGCTACAAGGCTTGGCACTAAAGGTCCTGCTACACTTTAAAAATCAAATTGTTCGAGAGGTGCCATTAAAACATATTCTTAAAAAAAAATATCGCACTAAAATTGTTGAGTGATAAAACTGTTTGCTTAAGATATTCCAATCCATAATAGATTGGAGAAGAAAAATAAAAGTATTCAATATTCATTTCTATCGGGTCGAATTGGAAAAACTAAAAATCTCGGCATAGGTTTTCTTGTTTCTAATTTTAAACATTAGTAAGTCGAGCGTTCTTCAATACCTATCATTTTTCATTTTCATATAGTTCGGCATGAAGGATTAAGTGACGGATAAAGTCGCTCTATTTTTTGCCAAGTGTTGTCTGTCTATTAGTGCCGAAATTTGTGACCAAAAAGTTTCGCACTGTCAACACGGAAGGAATTATTCCACATTAAGTTTGTGGTAATGGCATCACATACACACACAGACATTCACACCCAAAATGGCGTTGACTGCTGCCTCTATTGTTGGGCTGCTCGAGTGTTGGACTGTCGGCGTTGCTTTTAACATTGTTAATAACCCGGCACGCCTCACATTTATGCACAGCAATGTGCGCTTAAAATTAATGCACTTACCAGTCAAAAGCTGTTGGTGTACAACTGAGAGGGGGTACAGCTGAAAGGGGGGACCAGAGACAACAATGGCGACAACAGCAGTAGTGACAGCTTCAACAAAAGTACCTAAAAAGTTTGCTTTTGTGGTTCTGCTTGGGTTACTTTGCTGGGCATGCTTAAATTTTGGACGGTGCTTAATTAGATACACGCAATGCCAGTCACTTTGATGGCCTCGTAAGTCTCAAAACACTACTATGGCCCTCCTCGTCAAAGGCAGTGAATGGAACTTTGTGACCACTTGATAAGTCGGAAAATCTTTAGATACCATGAATGTGACAAGCGAAAGCAAACTTTAAAAAAAGCCATAAATATTATATTTAAATGTGAGAGACTAAAACGACTTTTGAAGCTTTCCTCCACGGTTTCACACTATTTTATTTTCACGATTAAATTTAAAATTCTTCATACGAAGAACTTAGCCAAAGCCGCATCCAACAAAAAATGATTTTAATTTTACGCTTTTATTACGAAGTAATGTTGACTACTATTTATCATTCAAATCCCAAAAAATCCTAATCAAACGAAGTCACTATAAATAAATTTTGTTATGCACCTTTTTGAAATTTGGAAAATCAAACTAGCTGAATTTGAAGTGGAAAATGCGGGCAAGAAATATCAACACTTTCGCAATGCTAAACCCATTAAATCCGTTTCCCTCTTGAATGGTGACAATTCAAAAACATTAGAAAAGAAAACTGAGATTAAACACAGTTTTTATCTTTTTATTCAAAGTATATAAATAATCCCTTGCATTGGAAGGGTTTATGATATATTTTTAGTGTTTCCACTACCGAATTCGTTATTATCATCCGCACTGTGGCACAGCTCCTCAAAGTATTTCAAATCTGTATGCTGTTGGTCTGTTGGTTGCGGCGCAACAAATTGACAAATTCAATAAATCAAGCCACAGTCACACAACATGAACATACATACTTGTATAGTACGGGTGTATGTATAATAAATAAAATAAAAAATCACACACACATGGAGTCGGACAGTAAAATGCATTCACCAAAAAAATGCGGCGTTGAGTGTGTAACTGGAAAACTGCAAAACTGCCAGCGCTGGCCACAATAGAATTCACATGACGCGCTCACAATGAGCACAATAAAAAGCCATGCATTTTCCAAACACCAAAAATGCACAACAGTAGCGAGCAGCAGTAGGAGCGGCAGTGGCAACAACCGCACCGGAAACATCTCATTCACTAAATTTGTGGTCGGTTTTTGCCAAAGCACGCTCCTGGGTGCGGGGGCGCACGCTGGAGCGCGACACACAGTCGAAGTTGTGAAATGCCAGCAGAAATAACAACAGCACTAACAAGAGCCACTGCAACAGAAGCAGCAGCAGTAGCAGCAAGACCAACTAAAGCTCAAAACAAGTACAGGAGGCATGGACACAGAATCAGGCCCACACACACACACCCATACATACGCACAGCGCGCCAGCAGCGCCGTTAGTTACAACAAAGCTCGAGGCAACGGAAATTCGGGATGACATAATACGTGCGCATATTTGTTTATGTGTGTGTGTATGTGTGCATGTGTGGCTGCCTGGCTGCCGCGACTTGAGTTGATACAGCAATAATTCATAAAGTGTTGCATGCAAACGAGCTGCAAGCAGCCAGCAGCTGAGGCACACGCACACACACTCACACATACTTCTACACTTCTCCACTAATAAAAATGAAATACTAAATCCGTAATTTTTTGGTTAGATAAAGCAATTGGTAAAGAACAAAATAAATCCTGATTTAAAACTTTATTAGTTATTGAAAATATACAAGCGCTCACATCGATCAGCACCTAATTCTTAATATACTCGTCTCTAAAAATATAACAATACTAAACGCTTAGCAATAGATTAGCCAAAATGGTTTCTGAGAATACAAGTAATCTTTATTTGTTTCAAATTGAAAAATAGTTCACATAAAACAATACAATTTCCAAAGTAAAATCATTTAAAAGTGCCCTTAGGCAATTATTTTGCTACGTAAATTTTTGAAATTTTTGTCACTACGTTTCAAAATTAATTTAAGCTTAGCAATATTTAAAATCTAACAATTTCAGACGGCGTTAAATAGCCCCCCAAAATTTTTCTTAGGCTTTTCCAATGCATGATCATTCATCAATAGGGCTGATGAAAGATAATGCTTCTCAGAGTTCACAAAATTCAATGAAACCTTAAAAGGATTTGTTCAGACTTAGCTTGTGTTGATTCTCAGCTTGCTTAACTATACAAGTATGTAATTTTTTGTCAAGTGTACATATTGGTGTGTGTGTGCATGTGTGTGTGATATGGAGGGACAGCGTTTTCAAAATTAAAATTGCTGCACAACAAACAGCGGAAATTCAGCGAAACGAGTGTGTGGAGTGTAGATGGAAGCTCTGAGATGTGAGTGGCGAGAGAAGGGGAACGTAAGACCGTAGATTTTGCAGCTGTGCTAGGGAACGAGCAAACGAGTGGAAGACGCAGCAGAGGGGCAGGGGACTGCATTGAAATTCATTGTGTTCTTACAACTCGACGCTGTGAGCTCAGCAGCCAGTGCAGTGAAGTTATTATTTCATAAAGCCAGAATTATTGAAACAATACTTTACTTGCGGTATGTGTGTGTGTGTGTGTGTGTGTAATTGCAAAACGTTGCAAGCATGCGTGTATGTGTATGGCAATCCCGGGCTAACATGCGAAATTGGGCTTTAGTAGCATAATTTTTTATGCCGCATAACTCGTCGCAAAGTTGTGCTTAACGCAGCTGCGGCAACAGCAGAAAAATGAAAGAAATAAAAATAGAAAAAGTTAATTTAAATACATAGAAATTAAAAGGCAACAAATAAATAAAAACAGGAAAAATGTGAAGTGGCATGTAGTAGAAAGAACTTTGTGAACATAGAACAAAAAAGGACCAACGGCAGCGAGTCGAGCTGAGTTCCGAAGCGCAGGGGGCAAATAGCAAGAGTCATGTGTATATGTGTCTGTGCGAGTGCGTGTGCGGCATAATTCTTCAAAATGGCAGACATTTGCGTTTGTTGCCGCGCTTCCTGACGCTGCCACTTCCGTTTCCGCCTCACTGCCACAACAAACCCAACAACAGCCGCAACAATATAAGCAACAAACAACAAACGTTACAGTCGTGGCATAACAAAGTCACATGCAATTAAATCTGCTAGTATATATAAACTAACATACATATGAGACAGTCACAAAATAAACAATACCTCTCCGAGCCATCCCGTATAACAACAGACAAAACACAGAAATAAAAACCTGGGACACAACTTTTCTGATTACATAATTAGTGTCATTTAATTTGCATATGCATGTATTTAGTTTTAGTTGACGATCATTTGAGTGTCCATTGAGGATAGAGTTGGTCTCCAGCTTTTGAAATTTGTGTTGAAAATGCCAAATGGAAAATTCAAAAGTTAAATCAGCTACTATCATGGGCATTTATCTATTTCAAATCTCGAAAGTGTGGCCAATAAAATTTGTAGCTTACAATTCTGAAAAAGTGTGCACGCCAGCAATAATAGGATTATGGTTCGGCAACCATACGGTGTGTTTGGTGTGTTTTAAGAAACTCAGTAATGTACATAGGAACAATTATTTTGTTTATAGAATCGATTTTCGGTTGAATTTGAAAAAGTTTAAAAACTATTGCGGTTCCGATATTTAACAAAAGTAAGAATAGTATATAAAGAACACATTCAACAAAGTGCAGAGATACATTTGTTGCGGATAGAAACGTTACCAGAGTGTAGCTTACTATAAACTTAATAAATACATATTATATTGGAGAGCAGGCTGGCTTTAAGCTCGCATTTATGTAACAATGTTGCACGCATAACTTATGTGATATAACATACGATGCTGATATTTGTTTCCCTTGGACAGGCAGAGTGCAGCCAAAGCCAATGCACATTCATAATTCAAATTCAGGAATGGCGAGAACAACATACTATACATAAGCACACAACAGAGACAAAACAAACACACCCACACACACACATACACACACATGCGCTTTGCATATAGAAAACCTTATCAATACGTTTCACATTTGTTTTCATTTTACGATTGCGTAACGAGATCAACGTCGACAAATCCAAAAGCCACTAAAACCGCAACGCGCATGGGGAGCCAATATGCCAAATGGCAGCCAACGAGGAGCGCCAGCAATGACTGCCCGGACCAGTAACTCACACCAGCACACTCATCCATATATGTATGACTTCATGTATGTGAACCGCGAGCGCCAATTGTGCGCCAACTGTTTAAGCTGCCATGGCCTGACCGTAAAAAGCGAGGAAAAGCAAGGAAAAGCCACTCCGACTATTCGCTGCCGCTTTCGAGGGCTCACTGCTGGGTTGCCAGCTGCCCGACTCTATGGCTATAGCTCGAGCGCGCTTATCGACAGCGTGTTATCTGCGAATGAACTAGCAAACTAGCAAACAAAAACCAATAACAACAACCCACACATTCTCATCGACAAGCAGACAAAAAACAGAAATAGAAAAACAAAAAACAAAAACACTGCCAACGGCAAACAGCAACTAAATAGAAAGCGCTGTCGCTAGACGCTCGTCGCTTGTCGCTCCTCCGTTTCTAGCCGGCGAGCAATGCGCGAAAGTGTTGAAACAATCGTACACACACACACACACATAAACAACTGTTGTTGTCGTTTCTGTATGCTGCTGTTGTTGCGCGCCCCGGGCATGGCAGAATGGCGACTGGTAGTGCCAATAACTGCGGCGTCAACAATGGAGGGATTAGGACAGATGCAAATTAACAAAGCGGCATATGCACAACTTTGCTGTGGTAGTCGTGCTTGGGAGTGGGGGAAGGGGAAGAGGAGGAGGAGGGAGAGGGAGAGGATAAGCTTCTGCGTTGAATTGAACTTAGCTACAAAGGCCAGACGATGAGGTGTAGAAACAGCGCATGAGAATTTCAATACGTTAATCGCCGCTACATGGCAGCGTCTCTTCGATGGTATGCAGAAGCGTTGGGTGAAGTGGATTTGGATTTTGTGCGGCGGGTTATACACACCCACATACAGAGACTCTAAAATAGTTACAGACAAAAAAATATTGTAACCTTTGTGTTCATCAATTAACTGAAACATACAGCAATCCGAAAAAGTTAACTTTTAATTGTTCCATTAACAGTGCTTTCATGAATTTCTTAAGAGAAGGAATTAAATATTATTATATTATTTTTTAAACTGATTTAATTTGTAATCGTGTTTGTTTAACAGTCCGTGCATAAAACAAAAATGCTTGGAAAATATGTTCCCACAATTTGTGAAATTTATGCACTCTTTTTTGATCCACTTTCTAAATTGATTGTTTGTCAGCCAATTTACATTTAGATTAGATTTACATTTAAAGTAGGACAAGGCGTAGAAGTTGTGATCGGAGCCCAATTTTTATTCTCATTGAAACAGATGGAGTCCAAAAGTTCAATTGCATTTAGCTATCCCTGAATTGATAGCAAAACTATTCCAGCATCGTTCACAAAACGGTTCCTAGTCAGTTCTTGCTATTAATTGTATTTTTGTTTCCTTCTTAGAAGAACTTTTTGCAACTATGTACTTTATTTCGTACTTCGTATGAATTCATAGAGCACATAAATACATGCATTCAATTCAATTCATTTGCATTACAACATGTAATTTTAAAGTTTTTATGGATATGTAGTAGAAGCTCAAGTCTTTCTTTTTGTAATCACGAACATTGTTTCTCAGTGTAGCGCCAAATATTAAGGTATGGGTTGCAACCCTTTGGCATGTGGATTGTGTGCTGCAAGTGGCAATCGTTGCCCATTATCAACAAATGCAAAATTGCGCCAACAACAACAAACACAAGGACACATATGCACACATCACAAAATGGCGGTGCTATACTTGTATACTGCCACTCGTTTACGCCACTCAACTGTATGGGGGCTGTCGACTACCGCGCTTTTATCGCATGCAGCATCAGGGGCCGCAGGGCATGGTCGGACTAAAAATCGCACACACACACACAAAATGCATTCACTCAGTTGACATCCATTTCAATTTGGTTTTAATCAACTTATCAAAAATTGTTGTAAACGTTTTTTGTGGTCACATTGCCGCCAAGCGCAGGCACGCTTCTAATTACTATAATAACGGTGTTAACAATTCCCAACATCCTGTCGTCTATAGCTCACCAATTCGGATGCAACTTCAGTGACACTGAAAGGCGTGACACGTGAATTGACGGGCAGCTATCAATGTGAGGTCTCCGAGGATGCGCCGCTCTTCCACACGGACATAAGGTCAGCGCACATGCAGGTGATTGAACTGCCCAAGGACGATCCGGCCATGCAGGTGGACAAGAAGGTGATTTCGGAGAACGACATGTTTAAAGCCGTCTGTACGGTGGGTCCCTCATATCCACCGGCCAACATTACCTGGTACATCAATGGACGAAAGGTGAGTTCCAGAAGCCATTCACTCGCTGTATTTCAATATTTAAACCAGGTCGGATGTAATTTTCTGCAATCGAAATATTCCTTTGCCTTTGCTACCTATAACAAAATACGAGTATTTTACCACAATACTGCTATATTAGATTAGATTGTCGGCATTTATAGTAAAACATGAACTTCCGACCCCGGATAATAGGTGATAGCTGAGAGAAGAGTTGTATTCTTCCACAACTTACCTCTATATATATAAATAAAGTTTCCTGAAACAAATAAAAAATTTGAACATACAAGGAGTTTTCCAAAGTAAAGAGGACTTTCTGAATCAAGCGCCGCCTGGTGACGCTATCTATATGTCGATTGGTGCGTTAGAATCTGCTATCTTTATCGATTGACCAGTGAGAATTTCATGACATTTCAACGATTGGAAGTGAAGTTATTGAGTTATCTTGTATAAAATTCTTAAAAATAAAAAAATTAACAGATACAATATTATTTGATTTAATTGTTTTTTTTTTATAATAAATGTTCAAGTTATTTAATGAGTGTTAAATTTTATGGCCTATCTTTTGAAAGTTTGCTTATTTTTGTATTATTTTTCAGGTCTATAAAACGCCGCTCCAGCGCATCACACAAAACGCATTCGAAGGCTCTGCCACCTACTCCTCGCTGGAGATCTATCCGCAGAGTCAAGTACTGCAAGGCTTCTTCCATGCCATGCCCAAGTATCAGACGAGCATAATGCTGCTCTGCGAGGTCTCCATACTGCATGTCTTCCACAAGAGTGTGCAGCAACGCATCGGGCTTAGCACAATGCCGCCCACAACGATTTCGCCCAATTTGCTCGGCCTGGAGGGCTCCAAGCGCTACGTAAACGGTGATCCAGACAATTCGGCTCTAACGGGTGCGGCGCAGTGCAGTGTAGCCAGTATCCTCACCCTGGCGCTGGTGACGCTAGCAGCCACGCAACTGTGACCAGGACGCATGTAAATGACAAACTGAAGGAGCAGAAAGGCAACAGCAACGGTGGCAGCAGCAGCATCAGCATCAGCAAAACAACAACATCAGCCTCAAAGAGCGGAAAGTGTAATGTATAATTAAAAAATAACAAGAGCCAACCAATAAATAAAAGCGCGCAATATGCGCAAATAAAAACAAATAAAAAAAATTGCAAAAAAAATTAAAACATAATATTGGAGGGGCAGCGTGGATGCGATCCACCTTCCACGTTTCGCCATTTGCAGCCTTTCCAGTTGTTGTTGTTGCTGACGCCGTGCACTAAACAAACAATGGCGTCGAGCCCCGGCATTTAAAAATATTAACTGCAGTACAGTAATTTATTAATTTGCGGCCGCGCTACAAAACGTTAGTAACTTTAAAATATTTTAAGTACAGCAAAGACAAAAAAATTAGACAAAACAACTAAAAAGTAAGTGAAAACATTTTGAAAAAATGGAAATTTCCCAAAGATCCGTGCAACTTTGCTATAATAAGGAACAAGTACTCCAAAAAATGATGGCATGATATGGAAGACGGATAAATAAATTCGCATTTAGCATAAAAGTGGTTAAGACCGCAATTTGAGGACGAGCAGAGAAGACACAGAAATTGGAAGCTAATTTGCATAAAAAACAATTAATACCCTTAAGACAAAAATAATTACACACTAAGTACACCCTACCCTCCAATACCCGCAGCCTAGATACGTAAGTTATGTAAATAATATTTGTAAAAATAACGACAACAAATGACGACAAAAATAACATCAAATCAAAACAGATAAACAAAAACTAATGTGCAGCCAGTCCGGTAGAAAAACATGAATTAATGTTGAAATGAAAAGGTAATTATGTAATAATAATAAAACACAATGAAAAAAGAGAAATACTCGTACGTGTGTAGTTAAGTAACTGAGCGTAACATTTATATGATGAAAGTTATTTATTGAATTGAATTAATATTGTTTGCGTTGTGGTTAATTTATTGCATTTACCTTGTGCATTTTGTTTCATTCAGACGATTTAAATGTTAATCGTTTTTGTTAGGTGTGTAAGGCAAAACGATTGGCTGAGTCCAATCGACACATAAATTATTACTAATAATAATATATAAATATAAAAACATATTAGAAATATGTAAGAGTAATAAATCGATAATGTTAGTGCATAGAAGCTAGTTGGACAAAGTTGGGCGTACTATTTAATAAACCATAATAAGTATAAACCACAAAAGATGTTAAGGTATCCAAAATATGTACGTGTGGCACAAATTTGCAAACGATTTGCAATGTCACAATGAAAAATGCTGTAAGCCCTTTACCACAAACCAACATAAAAACTACTAATTAAAATTAGAGAAATTAAAAAAAAAACACACAAAACAAAATTAACAAAATAAAAAGGAACGAATCAAAAGCAAGCAACTGAATTGTAAATCAAAGGAAAAGGAATAATCCCATAAAACGAAATTATTTTAGCGTCGCCAGCAAATTAAAACAGAACTAAACTAATTGCTAATAATAATAAAATGTAAAATCAAACTTAATTACAGGAAAGCAAAAAACAAAAAACAACACTCAAATAAGTATGAAAAAACGACATGCATAAAGCGAAACAGAATACGACAAACAAACAAATATATATATATACTTATATATATATAAATAAATATATGAGATATGCATAATTACGATAATTGATGAGAGTTAAGCTAAACCCAAAAACATAAAAGAAAATCAAAGCACGCCACTAAAGGCAAACACGCCACTGGGCATGAAACTTAGCTCAAATAAAAAGCGATAAAGACGGAAAATTATTTGATGAAATAAAGAAATAATACAAAGGAAATTTCCGAGGCAAAACTTTTACTTAATCAGTTGTGGCATTGTGGCAGACCAAAGTACTAAGTTCGCGCAAATGAAGTGTTTCGATTATAATTAGTTATTTGTTTTCGTAGGTTGTGTTCTTTTTATTGATTTGCAAGCAAGTTCACATTTTATATTAATTGAATCGAACACGCACTGCGGATGGAGCGCAGTGGTTGGTTAGGCCTACAACTAAATCAGAGTCTGAGTTCGCCGATCTTAGACCACATTGGTGTGCTCATCGCGATGATAGATCTTGACATCGAAGAACCTAAAGTTGTCCACATCGAAGTAGTAGTCGTGTTTGATCGGACGGTTGAAGGGGAAGCCGAAGGGCAAGTTATCGACATAGCGAGAGCCATGACCAATACCGCAGCTAATGATGGGATCGTAGCCAGTGTACTGGGCGACAGTGGGTTCATGATAAGGATAGACCATGTAGAAGAACTGGTAGGTCTGACCACCCTTCTTTCCCTTGGGCAGCATAACGCGATTTGGCACACCGCAATGAGTCTCGGACTGATCGAGCTTGAATTTGTAGTCGCTGTTGGTGGCATCCATCAGTTTCTGGTACAGCTCGAGGTAGGTAGTGCGATCATTCACCCAGAAGCTAAAGTCACCGCTGCTGCGCTTGATGTTGTTCACACCGGCAACCAGATCAACCTTGAAGTGCTCCAGCTCGAAGAAGTTCATGTAGTTATTTTGCAGGTGGATCAAACGACCATTCTCATCGTACTTGGGACCAATGAAGACCTTGACTATGGCTTGCTGTGCCTTGTCGGAGGTGACATCCAGAGTGAATTCGAAGGGCTTGTGGTTAAGGCGGTACTGACGTGCCTTGATCACGTAGCTCTCGCCATTGTAGTGCGAGTTGCGGCCGAATTTGTAGGTCACATCGGTGCTAGACTCGACGACGCCCTCAACATTGACAGCGTTGCTGATGTCCGAGTCGAAGTACTCGAAGTAGGTGGTCAGGCTTTCAGGCATGTGGACGGCATCGATCTTGACACCCTCGAATCCGTAATCCTGCTTGGTATACTCAGGGAAGGTCTCTACCAGATGCCAGTAGTGATCCAAAATGCCCTTGTACACCTCGAAGAACAGGGGGTCGCGAATTGAGGTGTCGTAGTGCATGAAGGTGGTGGGGAGCGTCTCCTGGTACTTGCCGAAGGGGCGACCCTCGTTGACAATATAACGATAGTATTTGTCCAGGCTGCCGTAGAATTTCTCGTTGATGCTGTCAGCATTGCCTTGGATCATGTTACCCAGCTGGTTAACCACATCCATGGTGTATTTGTCGTTCTCGTGGATGAAGTCCATGATGCGCTGTGTGTACATTTCCACCTCCTGGATGTACTCGATGTTGTGATCCTTGTAGAAGCTATAGTGGTTGTCGCGGTTGGGGAATGCCATGCCGTTGTAGTAGCGAAGTCCGTTGAAGTAGCCGGTATCGACTTCCTCGTACATGTTAAAGGTTGGCACCTCTCCCAAATCGTTTGACAGACGCTCCAGGTAGTAACGGGCCAGCAACTGCCAGTGAATGTACAAATACAGCTCACCGCGACGATCCTTGTTCAGCACTATTTTCTCATTGCCCTTTGTCCAGAAGGGATAGTCCAGGTTGTAGTAGTAGTAAAACGAGTTGAGACCAACATCCTCCAACAAGTAGGACAGGGAATGATCGTAGTTGATGTCTCCATGGACGTTCGAATAGTTGGACTTCAGTACCACGTTGTAGATGTTATCCAGCTTCTTCACATAGTGGAAGCCATGCATTTTGTAGTGCTCGGCCATTTCCAGAGTCTGGGTATCGAAGAAAGTCCAGGGGTGGATCTCGTACTGGGCGGGCAGCACAATACCTTGCATATCGTCACGGACCAGGGTAGCAATGGTGAAGGCATAGACGAACATCTGCTTGTTCACATGCTGGCGGGCCCAGAACACAACATGCTGGAAGGTCTCCCAATTCTTGGCAAAGTAGAAGAGGCGCACCAAACCAACGGCGTATTCCTCATGACGATCGTACAGCACGGTAAATACCTGCTCATCATTGAAGGGATGATGCTGCCACAGCTCGAAGAAGTGTTGCAGTTTCTCGGGATGTTGGAAGTCGCTGGTGTGTTCCCAGGGCTTGTATTCATAGAAGCTCGTATCGTATTTGGTCACAAACACATCGTCCTGGTAGATGTGCTGCAGAATTTCAAATACAAACTTTTGCTTTACCAGAAAGTCCTTGTCGGCCACCTTAGACTGAATGTTCTTGGTGGAGCCGAGCGCGAGAAGCGCCAGCGTGAGCACTGCAACTGCGGTGAACGACTTCATCTTGCGAAATCATAGCACAGTCCACTATGCAAGGCCCATTTATACCTGTAGTACACCCATACACCCATGCATCCATATACCTACATACCCATACCAATGAACGTGTGCCTCTGCAGTCGCCGAGATATGCAGCAGCGAAAGCAGCGACGATGCTGGCCAACGGCCGGCTCGTGCATTTGCCTTGACATTATCATGCTCATTTAAAACCGCATCCACCGCACCATCGCAGCACCACCCCAGCCACCGGAATGCTCCACTGCACGCCCTAAAAACATAAACAATGTTGCCACCTCTGATAAGACGGAGGCTTAACAAATGATCACAATCGCGCCTACGGAATCTGCTGCTCAGCACAGCTAAGACGCGAGGTCAATTACACGGTTATGTCACACAGGTTTGATGGGATTCCAGGCTCTGGGACGGGTTGTCAAAACAAACACCTGACGCCTTGGTATTACTAAGCACAAACCCAATCAACACTGATAAGCAAGTTGTTTTGTATACTATTTATAGTCCCTTTGTTTCCACTACAAGTTGCCGTCTAAAGTCAAAGTCAAAGCGGTCAAGCTCATAAAAAATGCTGCATTGCTTATCAAGCGATGCTGCTTTTGCTTCTTCTGCGGCTGTTGCTGTTGCTGCTACGGCTGATGCTGGTGCTGGTGGTGGTGGTGGTGCTGGACGCGATCTGGTGGCTGTTGCCGGAGCATAAGCTAAAAATAATTGACAACAATTAATTATAAAATGCCAAACAAGAAAAGTAGACAACAAAGAACGGCAACGGCGCCAAGAAATGGCAACTTGAAGATGAACTGCCAAGTAGCTGAGCAGCAGATGAAACGACAGCAGCGTCATCGGCAGCAGCGTTGTTAGGAAAAGCAATAGCAAATAAAAAACTTTCGATTTAAAGGTTTAAGCGAAACCAGAGAACACGCAAATAAATTCAAGAGAACACAAATGAGAGATAGCTTACCAAATTGATTAGGGAGCATTCGCCCCTCTAGAATTTTGTTTTAAAAATCAAAAAAGATTCCTACTTCAAGTATTTAAAAAAATGTACTTATAAGGTTTTGTTTCTTTGTCTATGAGCACTGTTGGATGTGAATCGGCGTCAGCAGCCTATGATTATCGACTTTAAAATTTAAACACATATATTCTTCCTTTTTCATCCCCTTATCACAACGAACTAACAAAAATTATTAAAGTGAGCTCCGTTTTTTTGTTGTTAAGATCACATTTTTAAACTTATGATTAGCAGGCCAACGTCATTCAGCAGAAACCAGCTTCCATTATTAAAGGTTTTCCCCTTTTTAATAAATAAGTTTTTAAAAGTGTTGAATAGTATTGAAAACTCATTTTCCAACATGCTGCTGATTTATAACATGTATTTTGATTATCTGGTAGTTATGTAAATGTAAATGAAAGACAAGCTGTTCTCGAACACACCGATTTATATTTTAAAATTGGCAGGAATCATGGCATACTTTTGGGGCGTATTGTTATTAATAAATAGAAGCAGATAATATATAAAAAAAAAATATATATATATATATATTTTTTTAATTTTTTTTTAAATATTATATATATATATATATATATATATATATATATATACATATATATATAATTTTTGCTTTCAAAATCGAATTGGAGTGTAACTCTATTTATATGTATGTGTATGTGGAAGAACGCGAACATTCATGTGCACGCAATGCCACGGTGGACTATGAACATGCCTCTAGTTCTATCTCAATTTAAGTTAACTTAAAGAAATCAAGGGATATTAATTAATAAATTAATTTATTATTTAATTTTTTTTTCACTTGCTGTTGATTCGTGTTGCCTTAGTATTGAAGTCACCTTAGTCACCCTTCAAACACTCCCTTTGTTAAATTTCCTAATGCACAGTAATACCTATGAAGCTGCTTAACATACTCGAACATTTTATAAGACAACAGAGTGTAAACCACAATGCACAAATATTATATTACCCAATCGCTTTTGTTTCTAGCCCTTTTCCTTCCGCAGCCCATGCCAACGCCTAATCAGCACTAATACATTTTTGCCACGATGATAGCCCGCCCAGGTTATTTGCGTTGAAATTTTGTGTTAGGTATTAAAAACATTTTTGTATGCAAATAATTAAGACACCAGGGCTGGTTGCTGGGTGCGGCGCAGAGAGACAAGCTCACACGCAACATTCACTGCTCACCAGTGATGGCCCGTGTTGCCAGGCCAGGACAACAGCTGCACTTACAAGGAGCAGCAGTTGACGCAGGTGGCGACTGCCAGTGCTTTACAAACATGCGGGGGAGCGAAGGGGCGGAGTATCTCCCGGTTGGCATTAGATGTTAGTGCGTACTTGTATGGCCGTGTGTGTGTACTTGTTTGTACGTGTATACACGAACTCGGCAGCAGCATCGTCATCTTCTCATGTTTTGTAAATTAAGCAAACAAATTAAGTGCACTTGGCGCTCTGGCTTTGTTGCTGCTGTTGTTGTTACTTGCTAGCTGGCACTGGCGCTCCATGTAAACACATTGTGATTGTAACAAAGCCATATATCAAAACCCGCAGCGACAGGCACACATGCACACTCGAAGAAAAGTGGATAAATGGAAATACCAAAATGTAACCAATTCGTATGTTAAAGCCTAAATAATGTTAATTAAAATAAATTATATTTATATTAAACTCATTCAAAAATTAATCCTTCTTCTTCCCACTGAAAATATATTGACAAGGGCCCTTATCTTGATCACCGGAAATGTGTTTATTTAGAAGAATGATGGAACATCAAAAACTTGCCATTAATATAGGTGCAACAAAGTTCTTTCTAACTTAATTTCTACTTGATATTGAGTTCTGATATTTTAATTTATACAACCAATTGGGAGTAGTACTAGATAGATACTACTTTATTTTCTTATTAGCTTGGTTGTTGCTAAGTTGGAGGTTGGTTTTACTGAGTTTTTTCTCCAAGTACACTTAGACTCTGGCAAAGAGGCTCGCCCTTGAACAGCTTTTAGTCGGTGCCCGAGTGTGGCTGCATTTGAGCAACGCCGTCCTTGCTGCACGGCACGGCGTTTACCTCGACAGGCACCCAGCACGTTAGTTTGTCTTAATTAGTTGCAGCAGCAGCAGTGGCGGCGAAAGCAACAAGCAGCATCCAGCAGTGCAAGGCATATGCATCAGTTACAGACACCGCAAAATGGCTCAACGGCAACAACAATAACAACTACATAAACAACACAAACATTAGTAGCGGCAACAACATTGTATCCAGAGCACGCAGTTCGACTCACCTTGGCAACACGCTTCGTGCCCTTTTTTTACACACCATTGGTTGTTGCTAAGACTCACGCCTGACTGCTGCGAGCTTTCGCTCTCTGCGCTCACTGCCCGTCGCTCCCCTCTCTCCCCTTTCTTCCGCCTATAATTGTGCAGTCATCGCGATGTTTAAAGTTTTGCACGTACGCGTGTGTTGCCGACGCGACGTGGAGCTCCAACTTCCACAAAGCGAACACACGGCGTATGCGTAACGCAGTACAAGTATGAGAAATGGTCGAGGGTGTTCTTTCAGTGTTGCCAAGCATATCAGACCGAAAAAGTCACTTAGTTCTTCACCCTTAAAAGGGTATTTGTTTATAAATTCAGAATTTACAAATTTTATTATTATTAGTAGAGTTGCAGGGCTGAAATTTTTATGTAGACTTTCTTACTCGAAAAAAGAGTCTATCTATCGTTTGTGGAAATACTTTTAATTTTATTCGGTAACTTTTAAGCACATGGGCTCTTTCTGTGGAAGTAGTTTCGGAAAGATTATATTAAACAAATAACATACGCGACATATATGTATGTAGATTCTTTTAATTTAGTAGCCTCATATTTGCTAAATGCCCAAAGAATATTCAATAGAAAAAGTCCTGATAACCGAACAACACTGACCGCATAAATGTTTTGTGGGATGCCCCATTCAGGACTGGAGCATACAGGTATAGGGACGTGCTGAAAAACTTTCGAACGCTTTTTACAGTTTGAATTTGAGTGTGTGACTAAATTAAGCGGTGCACCATGATTTGGCGAAAAATTGCGCTGAGTTGTGTTTGCCGATTCGATTTCTGTAGGTCTAGGGTAAAGGGCGCAAGCATTCGACTATCGCTCAATTATTGATTAAGCTGCGCCTTTTCTGGCAGCTTAAAATAAATCCATTAGAATATAGCTACATATATGTGTATAACAAACCTACACTATTGCTGCAACAACAATAATAATAGCTTTTAATGGAAATACGCCACTGCCAGGAAACTTTGCAAAATGAGTTGCACATTTGCAGAAATTTAATGCTAGTGCAGGCGTCTTGTTTTACGGCCACGATGGGCGTGGTCGCATTGAATGATTTGCTTTATGACTGCATCTAACAACAACAGCAACAACAATAATAAGAACAATAACAGCAATGGCACAAACGCAAAAACGTTGTTAAAATGCAGCCACATTTGAGGATTTATAGCGCGCTAATCGCGGCCAAACAGCAAGAAGGAGGGTGTGTGCGTCTGTGTGTGTGTGTTGGCGGGCCAAATTGTAAAATTGCAATGTAAATTGAAATGCAAATGCATAGCATGACATTTGCAACAAGCAAACTGCACGCTGCCAAAAATTCAACAATAAAATGTTGCAGCTAGAAGTGGCAGTGAGGCTGTTAGGCGGTCAGGGACGAGCGACATGCTTGGCACAATGCTCGAAAATGGCGGCAGTGGCAGCGGCGTCGGCCAAGCGCGCCAACATATATTCATTTTCAAAATGCAAAACAAAATTCTAAGACAGCCACGCCCACAATACATCGCCTGCCAGTCTACACACACACACATACAGCTAGAAAAATGTACGTTATCTAACGCGCCCAGCAATTAGTGCAAGAAACAATTTACAAAATTCGGTTGCATAATCTTGGGTGTGTCCTTTAAAAATACGAATATCGTTTTACGCCCGCCACAAAGTACTTTTTGAAATTGAACGTTTGCAAGTAGCTGTGGCGTCTGCGGCCTCTGGGCATGCCCATAAACGTATTACGCCAAAGCTGACAGTCATGCAGTTCGAAAAACCGTTGATGAGCGTTTTTTACGACAACACAGCAAGACGAGACCATTCCACCATGGGACACAAGGTAATAATTTGACTAAAAAATTGGTGTATAAAAGCTTCCGGATGGGAAATATACTTGGAAGCACTGACCATATTGAAATACGAATCTAAATAGGCCTATGAACATAAATTAATATATTGTCACTAAAATGTTTAGTTTACGATGGCAATAAAAGGATTTATTTAAAATAATTTTAATTTTTTAAACGAATTCTCTTAAGCAAATATTTCTTGACTATCGACATTTTTTTCATCTTTATTCTTTATTTATGATCTGTCGTAGGTTGGACATTTATCAAATTTTATGATAACTTTGACATTTTTTCATCATGGTTCTTGGTATGATGTTTGCGGCGCGATTCGAATCGAGAAATATTTCCGATCGAAATAGTTAATGAAAACTTTAGGAATTGTATTTGTTGAATAACGTTTGACATACAAAACTCAGAATTGTGTGTACAAAATGTAAACAAAACTATAAATATTTAAAGCATTTGCGTATTTCGAACAATTTTAGATTTTAATTGTTCAAGAAAATAGAAAATAATATAAACATAACCTGGTCCTTGGAATTATCCCCAATTTCTTCTAATATTCCATAGTGCACGAGCAATGGACATTAATGCAAAGCATCATCCTGCACTGCTAGTAGCATTTGCTTGGACAGGCTGTCGTCACGTGATGAATGCCGCTGCAAAGCTGATGTTTAAGCTGACGCCGAAGCCGACGTTTACGTTGACGGTGACAATGACGCTGACGCTGACGTTGCCTCTGACGACAACAGCATCATAAATTCGCAAGTGACATTTAAGAGAGCGGATGGCTCAAGGCGCTAGCCATCCAACGTTGTCTTCGACGTCATCGTCGTCGTCGTCGTCGTCATCTTCGTCTTCTACGTGCATTCGATTCGTTGTGATTTGCGAGGCGAGAGATCAAGACAGCAGCATCAGTTCACTTCCCCCACCCGCTCTTGCTTTAAGATGCCTTTAAGCTTTGTGATTATGGCTGGCAGGTAAAACTTTGACTGAAGATGCTCGAGTGTGCGCCACGTTCGTCAATCACTTTAACAAATTGACTTTTCTTGTTCTCCTAGAAATGTGCGACTTGCTTTTATCACTTCCATTGTTTTCGTTGTTGTTGCTGTTGCTGTTGTTGTCGCTGTCTCTGTCTTTGTTGCTATAGCTGTTTGGCTTGGCAATTTGTTAATTTTGCGTCGAATTAAGATGAAATCTGCTTACATTGGATTATGAAACTAAATGCCAGTAGCTTGTTAACATTGCTGCCTCGCTATCCTTGCCGAAGAAGTCGGGAAAAACCCTTCCAACCTCAGCATCAACCACAAGCATACACATTATTGTTCTCCGTCTACTTGTTGTTGCGCATTTGCTTTTAGGCTGTTTTGTCTTGACTTCAGCTTGATTGTTTTCACATTAGCAGCAGCAACAGCTTGGCAACAACAACACCAAGGCATTACAAATATTGTCTGCGCTCTTTCATCGACGCCATCATCGGCTTTCGCGGCTACAGTTTATTATTTTTGCTCATCAGCTGTTGCAGAACCAACACCCACACTTCCATTCCATCTCTTCTACCTTTCTTCATTGTTGTAGGCGCTTTTTGTCCTCTTCACTGAATCCGCTGCTATTATTATTGTAGTTGTTGGTGGTGCTCCTGCTCCTGATGTTGTTCTTCCACTGAAATCCTTTTTGAGCAACAATTTGTAGCGCAAAGATTAAAACTTTTAATTTGCTTTTAATTAATTAAGTTGAAAATCGCGACTCGAAGTCATTCGCTTCAACCCATTCACTTTCCTGCCACGCTCCAACAGTCAACGAAACAATTTGTAGCACACACCCACCATACCACACCACACCACACCACAGTACCCCTTCTTCGTCACATTCAACATTCAGCCACAAACGCTTTCCCTAAATTGTTTTACATGCCCCACGCCACTCACGCAATTTGTCGTTGTTGTAGTGTCTGTTGTTGGTTTTCCTGCGCCGGTTCTCATTTTTAGAAATTTTGTGTTGAGTTTTTGAAAGCGTTAAAATGTTTCAACGAAAGCAGAACGAGTACCATTATTTGCCCTGCTCCTAGCTAAAGTTTCTCAAATTAGTGTTTGCACTAAGCCGAAAGAAAAATCGGGAGGGGCCTCTGTAATTGGTAAATATAGCAGCTCTAAGTTTTTCGAAACATAGACACTGTAAGAAATTACTTAAATCTGCTTGGGTTTTCACCCAAAAAATAAAAAAGTCGTCAAAATTGCCTTAAAATTGGATCAGATATTGGTTGGAATATAAGCCGAAAACTCTATTTAGTTGGGGTACTAAAAATATTATAATCTATTTCTAAACATTCCGAAATATTTCGAATTGCATACAATTTTACATTTCACGAATTAACATCCAAGATTATTAACAAATTTGTTATATAAAAGTTATTAAAATAAAAGTATTGAATAAACATGTTTCATCACGTTACAGATTTCAGACCAGCCCTGATTATAAAAATGTTTTCATTTGGCTTCTGATTCATTTAAATAACAACTTAGCTATTGCCGAGGCGAGTTGTCCTAATAATAAAGCTATGCTTACACTTAATCAAATTTGTCTTAAATAGTCATACGGAATCGTTGTTTAAAATGGTGCAGCTTAAGTATAATTAATAAACTTTTGGGTCCCTAATCTGAAGCCAATAGACTGATACTAACAGTTTCAATTAGTTTAAGTATAAGCAGTATTAGAAAAGAACAACAGGTTTCATATTCAGTGAGCAATTCGAATTAAATAAACGAAATAAAACGGATCCCCTCTGACAATTTGGTGTATACATTTACGTGACATTCCATACTAAGAAAGAAGTATTATGTTTTAAAGTACAGAGCTTTCTTAGTGGTAATATTATTTGTTAATATTTTTAGTCGGAATTAAATATAATTTAGGAATTGTTTGGCTTACAGAAAAATTCTCGCCGCTGGCATAGTTTCAATGAATTTGCTACAGATTCCTATCAAGCACTTAGCAACCGCTTAATCTATTGCGCAAATCGCCTTATCGTTTTCATCATTCCGAAGCAAACAAAACGAAATTTCTCACCTGACCACCTTGCTAATGCCAACAATTCGTAAAGTGGGCAGCTACTCCTTGTCAAACATATTCATCAGATGTAGAAGTAGAAGTGAAAAAGTTTTGACTGTTAAAATAGATAAATTCAATTTGCATTTGTCGGTAACAGCACGCCAGGTTTCATTTGTGAAAACCAAGCAATTTGGTTGCAAGAAAAACTGCTGGCAAAACCGCTTTGGCCAAAAGCATTAAAATGCAATTTAAAGGTAAACTTTTCTCTCTTTCTGTTTGATTTCAAAAAACTTCGTTGCTCCACAAAAAAGAGATGAGGATAAACACAAGTGCCTCTGTTTAGAATTTTCGCTTCTAATTGAAACTCCTTTTTTCTGGAGAGGTGGCTGGGTGGTTGCAAAGGACTCATAACTTCCCAAAATCAAACAACACTGTCGATATTGTTGTTGCTCTGGGTGTTGTGGCTTTTGCTGCTGCCATTTACGCCTCACTGCCATGTAGCAATATGAAAATCTTATGTTTCTACACACATACATATGTACATATACAAACGTACATAAAGCTCCCTCTCATATACATGTATATGAGTGTACTGTTGCTGCCTCACGTGCCACTCCTTTGTGTGCTCAACGTGACGGAAATTAGCGTGATGTGTGACGATGTGTATGTGTGTTTGTGCACACCATATTTATTTTTCCACTGTGCTGCAGCTATGATTGTAGGCACACACACACAGACACAGACAGCTGGGATGGTCTCGTGATTGAAGGCCTAAACATTTCAAACTTGTCATCTTTTTTTGAAATTCGAATCTCATATTGTCAATATTTTATTTAACTTGCATACTCCTTGATTCATTCGAAATGAACTAAATTGTATACCCTTGAGTCTGCTATATATACATGTATATAGAGTTTTGTTCAATATTTGGCTGGCTATAGAACACTTTTAAGGACTTTTTAAACTTTTGGAGGTAAGATAATATGAAGGAAACCATAATATTAAGGATCCAAATGGAAAGCAACAGTACCCCTGTCACTGTTTATGTCTTTTTTGCGTTCATTTTTTATAAGTTTTTCATTTTTATCTCCTTTATTTTCCAGATCAAAGTTGATTACATTCTTAATCATATTTATTACATACTTTATCACGAACAACTGCTAGACCACATGTCACCACCTGTTTCTTTTCGCCAGAAATCACAAATTCATAGTTGTCACTTTTACAAATCACGTCCGGTGTTCCTCTCTAATACACACACACAGGCCCATCACATCATACGAAAATTCAATGCGTATCTTTCGAATTTCAAAATTCCCCGTGCCTATTTATTTCATGTTATGCCTTCAACAGCATTGACTGACTGACTGTCTCGTGACTCCGTGCCTTGCCACGCGGACTCGACCCGAGCTTTGGCTGCCTTGTGGTGCTCCGTGATTGATGTGTGCACGTAGTTTCCCGTTTCCAGAGCCAATGCTTACTCACATACACATACATACGTGCACTTGCACTCTACTCGCCCAGCCAGTGTCTGCCACAAACAAACATTTTATGTCTGAGAACAGGAAGCAACTGTTCGATGTGCTCTTTGTGTGTGCCAAAACACGAATTTGCGCATATTTGCTTTGCCGCGTTTCCAGC
Organism: Scaptodrosophila lebanonensis; assembly: GCF_003285725.1. Taxonomy (NCBI): domain Eukaryota; kingdom Metazoa; phylum Arthropoda; class Insecta; order Diptera; family Drosophilidae; genus Scaptodrosophila; species Scaptodrosophila lebanonensis. Next base: position 17,653,734 of record NW_022060538.1, read on the forward strand.
GAACACGTAATACGAACAATCACACGCCCATACTATGCAATATTTTATCATAAATGTTAGTGCACCGCTTTCTGTCCATTCTGTCTTTGCGGCTCATAACTTTGTTTGTTCAGAGCATTTTCACTTCATTTATTAGGAAAAACAGAACGCCCTTTCTTCCTGCATTTATCAATTGCCATTGTACATTTTTTCTCTCTTCTTTGCTTTCTCTCGCCCAGTGTCCGCAGCCATGCCACAAGTCATTTGCATACTCAATTGCAACTGCCGTTGCTCTGTCCATTGCCTTCGATGCCACCATCTTGGCCTGCTACTTGGTTACGCTTTTTGTAGTTGTCTTTTATGCGTTAATTGCTGAAAATTGAAACATGAAATTAAATGAAAACAGCGTTGGCCAAGTGTCTTGCGTTTATGTGTGTGTGGAGGGCACACCACCGCCGCACATAGCTCATACACCCTAGCGCACAGTGACCTTAAATTGGTGATTCAGGTTGCCAAAAGCATTAAGCAATTAATCCATAAATTGAAAGATTTTCATTCGATTTCTTTCGAAAGTGCTCAACTCACAGTTTCAGCTATCGTGATGAAGCTCTGTATCGAGGCTTCGCTCTTTACAAGAGATTGAGAATTGCTTATGGAGAATATTGCAGTAATCTTTTTTGTTTTGCATAGCTCGTTGGTTGCGAACGGTGTCCATGGACACGCAAAAGTAAAATAAGAAAAAAGTTATTCACCTATAAAGTTCGTAGTTCATGACCATGAAGAAATGCTGTGATCGGAGCTCCTTAAAAGTAATTCGGGAAGTAATTAAATGAGGTATTAGAGAAATTAACACCGGCTACTCTTCAAAACTAACAATAACTATGCACAAATATAACGATAGTTAAATTGAATAACCGATCTATCTCTCAATCTCGAATTCAAGGAATTGATGAGATGAAACATTCAAGTAATTCCAGTGTCAAAGATTGTATTTAAAGCATATATTGTATTCAGCTTAATTGATCTCGATAATTAGCCCGAAATGGTTATATCCATTATAAGGAATACATTGTAGGTGTAGGCAAAATCTTAAAACAACTGTCCGTCTTGTTTCTATAAGCCTACTGCCTCCCTCCGATAGGGTATTTCTAAAAAAAAACCGTGGAACCGTTCCCTTACGAATGTTTTACTTGTTGTAGTATGCTCGGAATTGTGTAACCACTGTGCTGTCACACACGCTCACACATACACAAACACGAACACTCACACAGAGCGGTATCGGCCACCGCATGCAGGTAATTAATAAAAGTTCAGCCGTAGCCGCACAGGCCAAGCCACACCACTTTTTGTATGCATGTGTGTGTGTATGTTTGCTGATGTGTGCGTGTGGCAGACAATCAAGTTAAATTTCTCAACGGCTACGGCAACGACCACGGCCGGAAATTATAAAATGCCAGTGCTTCGTGTGACAAGTGACAAATAAATGCGCTTTCAATGTGTTCGCTGTCCGCCTGTCGTTGTCCGCTGTCCACTGTCCACAGTACGTTGCTTGTTGCCTTCAGTTTCTGCTACTGCCCCTCGCCACGCTGTCCTTTGCCAACTGTTTATCCCATTGTCCGGCACGGCTGACAGCTGCAGTTCTTGCATCGACCCTGCCAAGCCTGCCGAGCCTGCCGCTCTTAAATATTGCAAAATATTTCACTGAGCGGCCTGTGGAAAACGTTGAAAATTATGAAAAATATACGCTGAGGCTTTGTGCTTGTGATCGTACAAATACATACATACTATATGTACCTCTGCGTGCACATGTGTGTGTGTTTGTGTTTTTATGCCGCAAAAATGCTTGCATATTTTAATGAAACGCCCACACATGACGGCTTCCAACGCTCGCAGGCCGAGCCATTGGCTAACAGTTCTTATTTTTGTTGTTGCTACCATTGTTGTTTTTGTTGCTGTTACACTGCCCGAGCAGCTTGCCGCTGGCATTGACTGACAACCTGACGCGCACAGAGGGCGCACAAATACGAATGTGTACAAATAAATGTGCGTGTATGTGAGTGTGTGTGTGTGTGTGTGTTTATATTTGAGCGTTTGAGTGTACAGAGCACTGCCAACATTGACATTTAAACATGCAAATTTTGAATTAATATTATTTATACACGATAGTGCTGGTTAAAGTGTCGTCCTTGTTGTTCTTCTTCTCACTGTTTTTTGTTCACTTGTCATGCATTGGCTGTCTTTATTAACACATTCGTGCCGAAGTGTCGGTCAATAATAAGCAAATGAGTTATTACTTTATGGTCAGATGCCTTAAAATAGCAAGGTTCATCAGTTCTCTTAATTCTGATCTGAGAAGCGAAACGTTTCAGTACAATTTAAAACAAAGTGGTAGGAATTGTGTCTTTACGCAACTAATTCACGCATTTAATTCTTGATTGGATGTCGGGGACGGTCTAATATCCTGCTACTATTTTGATGGAATCTTGCTCTGTGGCTTTTCAAAAGTGGCTAGTGCTGCATCTACATTTTTCCTTTTTTTGTAAGTCTTTAATATTTATTTAAGATCTGTCCTACATGTCCTGGACAATTATTAAATCGTATGATAACTTTGAATCATGCCTCTATCATGATGGTTGCAGCGTAATTTGATGCCTTTTTAGGAGCAAACTTATCTAGCTGCTAGCTCGTTGAGTTATGTCAGTCCCAAATTTTCCATTTAAAACACTAATATTGGTTTTTCTGATGTGATTACATGGCTAAAGCTTAAATTGAGTAGTACACTATTTTAAAGTTCGCAACTTAGAGATCAAACGCCAATTCCTGTATGTCCGAACACATTTAATTCAAGTCTGGTCCAAACTAGTGGTAGCAGACCCTTTATCTCTCTGAACTTATGCAATAGCATCGAAATCATTTGCTCGCGTGGCAATCGGTGGTAGTCAAAACATCAAGAACAACTAATAATGTTCGAATTATGGAAAGTACGACGCCATATTTAGTATAAACGGGCAGTGCATACCAGAAAGCCACTCCTTGAACTTCGCATCCATACATATACGCCGGCAAGGCGCGTGTTTGCGTTTCAATTTGCTTCCTTACATTTGCTTTATATTCGTATTCTGCAATTTATTCTGATAAAATCATAAATCAACGCTCTGAATCAGGTAAATAAAAATAATGCTCACTGTGTATGCAAATTGAGCTGAGATTTCTCATAAAAATATAAAAATATTAAAGAAATATGAGCGGAAAAATTATAAAACTTGAGCGGCGAAAACTTTTGCAAAAGTTTCACTAGCCATGAAAAACAGCTACCGGGCTGGGCGGGCACGGAAGCACATCGTACTCTTGTTTTCGGCCATTCCGAATATAGATGAGGACTGCAAACGACACGAGGAGCACACGTTCAGTTGAACCAGCGCGCAGTTAATTAGACGAAGCTGTAACGGCTTTCGATATACTCGTACTCGTACAAAGCTGAAAAGTACGGATTGGGGCATTAGCGAATGTTCAATCAATCGATAGACAAACTTAAAATGGGTGCAATGTAATCACTACGGTATACACCAATACACACACATACTTCTACATTTTCGGCACACTTTATTACTTCAAAATTGCGACATTTGGAAAATGCTTTGATCATCAAAGTGATGCATATACACACGCACAACACATACACTCAGAAAAGGTTTGATAGCTATTCCAGTGATAGTGATTATCAGATAAATGATTGACTAAAAAAATTTGTTAAAAAATTGAAATATAATGAAACAAATTGGATATTAAATTGATATTGATTTATGTATTTTCAAAAATGTTCATGATATTCATTTTTCAGTAAATAATAGCTAAAGAGCTCGCCAAAAGCTTGATAGCTTACAACATTTCCCGAAATGTGACATGTGAGAAATGTCCAATCTATTCGTTTTTTTAATTCAGCTGCTATAAAAGGCTATTTAAAGTATTTGAAAAATTAAATGAATACAAGCTGTTAAAACTTCTTAGTAGGATATTTTTTTCAGTACACACACTCGCACCTCTCGTGCTGCTTCCTCTTCGTTTTCGATGCAGTTGAGATTTGTTTGGTTTCCTCTTCAGGCGGCGACTCATTAGATAACCGCAAAGCGCACAATCTCTATCAGCCATAGAGTCTGTTGGCATCAAAATATTGCTGCTACTGCTGCTGGTGTTGATGGTGTTGCTGCTTCCTTTGTGCAATGGAATTTCAGTGAAATCGTTGTGGTTGCTTTTGTTGTTGCTGTTGCAACTCTTGATGGTGTTGCCGTTGTGGCCCTTGCCTTTTCTGTGGGCATTGCAATTGAGCATTGCAGACATTGCCTCATAGTTGGCTATGCTTATTAATTAACACAATACAGAAGCAAACAGCAAACAAAGGCATCAGACGGCAATGGCAACAGCAACATGCTGGGGCATGCTGCATCTGCATATTGAATTATGGCCAAATTTACTTGCTATTTGGCAATTTGCGTGTAGCTGAGGGTAGCTCAGGGTATACATGTTGAGCTTCTTACGTCATTGGGCGGATACTGGTAAATTCTTTATCTCAAAGGAGTAGTCAATGCAGGCAGAGCCCAAATGTTGACTGCAATTTTCATATCATTTCAGGCGACGAAAGAAAAGCACAGGATGCAGGACTATCGACGCCAAGCAAAAACATCAACGTCAATGTGAAAACGGAAATGCAGGCCCCTTCGCTTCCAATAATTCCTAAGCCCTGCTTCTCTCTTTGGTGTTCAATATGTTATGGCCACAAAGCTGATCGAAGCTTGTAGCCCACACCTAAATGTGCGAAAATCAGCATGACTGATAAAGGTTGATAAAGGGTAAAAGCCTCAACATAAGGCTGAATTGAAAGTGTTCACCAACAATTTTTAACAAACAAAAGTGACTTTTACAGATATGCACGTCACTGAAAAGCTTGTTAGTTTATAACTGGAATGGATCTAGAACACACCCTGTAGAAACATACACGTATACGAGTATGTAGAAACATATACGCTTACAAGCTTTAGCTGAAGGGATATACTAGATTTGCGCGAATGTATGTAACAGGCAGAAGGAGGCGTGGCAGACCCCACAAAGTATATACAAGTATATCTGTTGATTAAAAAAATACCATATTGTACCAATAATTAATTGCTCTACACTGCGAAAGGATTTATTTCTTGATGAGTATGTATTTGTTCCGAAAAGTGAACAAGAGCTCAGGAGTTAGCATTAAGAATTGTATAAATAGTGAAGTAATTTCATAAAATAAGCTAGAATGAAATTGAAAATTAAGCATTGGTTTGTTTCGTTTTTGTTCTCCCAGAGACGTTTCGCAAGTTGGTTGCGACATCTGGCTAAAGAATAGTTGTGAGCTGTATAGCAAGCAACTATTCAAACATATTTATTTTTTCCGTGTCTTTCAAACGGGGTTTATCAATTAAAATATCAAGTGCACGTTTTATTGTTCATAATATTTTCTATTTATATCTTGCCACTTAATAATTAAACATTTACTTGTTCTTGTTGAGATTTAATTGCTCTATATCATATCCTACGTTGTCTTTTACTGTTTTCTATTACATTAATTTGAAGAAATATCCTTTTTCTATGACATAACGTAGCTTCTACGACATAAGACCGAATGAATCGTGTTGTTGCTGCAGTTAATTATGAATTGTTAATAGTTTTATAAATTGCACTGGTGGCTAATATGCTAATACGTCATATAAGCTGTTTTCTTTGGCAACATTTAAAAGTTATTAAGCTCGAAGGCAACAACAGCAGCACTCAAGATGCCTACCGAATGTGACGTGTTTATCAAGCGTCTCTGACGCAGATAAATATGCAATGGCTGCACGTGCTCACACAATGGAAGGAGCTGTTCAGGATTCTGGCGGAAACAGGGAGCCGCAAACATAGGCACTTATAAATAGAACCCACACACATATGCTGCGAAGTCAATAAATTTTCATTTGGCAAGTGCGTGTTCTATGTGCATTTCTCTTCATGTGTATTAGTAAGTGTGTGTGCGGCTGTATGTGTATGTGAGGTAAATTTCACCTGTAAACGAATGTGCGCTTTAGTGCAGAGGCAACGGCAAAGGCAAAAACAGCAACGAGCGCAATAATAAATACAAATAGAAGCATGACGAAAAAAAATCACACTCGCTCAAACGTATATACTCGTACACACACCCACGCACTGCCGGAAGTTGACTCGGAATCTATATTAAGTATGCGCAGTACTTGAACCATGAATTTCAATGATGGGGCTTCTGCTTCATCGCCCAGTGACGACAAAGCGTTCGAACCTGTGACATTTATTTCAATTAGAAATTGAATATAGATGTCTTACTACAACATGATTTCTTGGGTTGCCCGACTCAAATCCCGAGTATCATGGACAAGCTGGCATAGACTTAAGCATTTTTGCACTAAGTTAACGCAATTAACTTTTATATTTTTACATTAAGGCACATATACAATGCAAATAAAAAAGATAGAGAGTCAAAAACGCAACATCTCCAATAAGATTTATTGCCATATACGGACTCTGAATTTGTAACGATCTTTGAAGGCGCAAATACTCCTTAGTACGAACTTCATCCAACGTATTTGCAAATTATTTTATACAAATAAATTAAACAATTAAGTTAAATTTGCAATTTCCTAATGTGATATTTGGATAGTGATCGTTTATTTTTTAGCTTAAAAATATTCAACATGTGTTATCCTAAACTTTCAATCGAATTGGTTAATAATTCTTTTTAGTTTTTTACAACATTACCAGAAGTAGAAGAATTAAAATTTTTGCGAGGGAAAACGTTCAACGTTTTTGGTGCTGCACGAATCTCAAGAATAAAACAAGTAAAAAAGCTAAAGTCGGGTGTCCTGACTTTTAAATACTCTGTATATATGTTTAGAATAATTATAGAAATTAAAAAAAATTAAGAAACTTAAAAAATGTCATCGATTTTACCTCTTTCGGTATTTGAACTCACGTAAAGGGTGTATAATTGTACATTTACATAGCAATTACGTCTATGTGAGCATCAACACCAGCTGCCGCCAGCGCTTGGACAGCAAATATATTTATGGCTATAACTTCTTGTAAAATCGGCCTATCATAATGAATCTTGGGGGTATTAACTGGGGGTATTTCCAAAATACGAAATCCCAAGAATTACGGGAGTTACAGAAAATCACGATTTGAGTGGGAGAAAGGCGAGGGAGGGAAATTCCAAATAATACATTTTCTGCGTATTCACATAAGGCATGTAGTCTACGAATGGAAAATCGGGAAAACCCCCATAGGGGGGAAAATCAAAAAATTAAAACAAATTCGTATAGCGTACACACATAAGGCATCTTTTTGCAAAGATTGGTGTCTCTACTTCTTATAGTCTCTGAGATCCAGGTGTTCATGCGGACAGACGGACAGACAGACAGGGCTAGATCGACTCGTCTCGTCATGCTGATCAAGAAAATATACACTTTTTGGGGTCTGCCACGCCTCCTTCTACCTGTTACAAACCTAATATACTCCTGTATCACGTACAGAGTATAAAAATCAAGAAACTATCGTTAAGCAACTTGAACCAACCCTGTTGAGCAAAGCCCTTAAATCAAATCAATTTCTTTGTGGAAAAAAGTTATAAAAAGTTTTAACATTAAAACATTTATCGATTAAATATCTTGACTTGTTCACCATTCCCGAAACAGAAAGGCTGCCCATATTCTCTGCTCAGTTTTCACCCCAATGTAAAAATTATTTTCTAAAACGCTTACTGAATGTATGTGTTATTTCAATTTTGTTTGAACCCAAAACTATCTGATGATTACATTAGCTTTCATTCCTTTTAATTCCTTAATTAGTATTTATTTTACAAGAGAAATTTGTCTAACCAACCATTTAATTGGCATTAAGAGGTAAGCGCAAATCAAAAATGATCAATTTCGTTTGTATGTAAAAGCATATACTATACCATATACATATGTATTTTAGCTGACGTGCACCGATGTGAAAAAGCGGCGATATAATATATATACATATGTAGTATATATCTACATATAGTATATATTTAGATTGATGCTGTAAGTCGCTTAATTTCTAACTGCCGCAAATCAAAAATGATCAATTTCGTTTGTATGTAAAAGCATATACTATACCATATACATATGTATTTTAGCTGACGTGCACCGATGTGAAAAAGCGGCGATATAATATATATACATATGTAGTATATATCTACATATAGTATATATTTAGATTGATGCTGTAAGTCGCTTAATTTCTAACTGCCGCTCTCAGGCTTGAAACGCATTTCAAGCATTGCTAGTGCGAGTCTGGGTGGGCTGTGTGTTATTATTTGCCTTTGTGCGTTTGTTTGTACGTCTTGCTATTCCTACACACTGTATATATATGTGTGTGAAAGAGAGTGTGTGTGTGTTTATCATGTGCGTTCAGTGCAGCCGCAGAACTTTGATTGAATGTAAATACAGCCTAGGGCGCTTGAGCAGCTGGCGTTGAACTTTGTGCATTATCAAGTTTCTGTTACTGTTGTTATTGCTTCTATTTTCTGTTATTGTTGTTGTTGTACTGCATTTATATAATAAAGTCATCAAACAGCTTTGCGCAGCAGTTGCTAAGCAATTTCTAATGGCAAAGCTATTGCCATTTTCTCTTTGATTGCCCCGCTCTCTGGCTCCACTTTCTCCACTTATAAAAATTGTTGCCTGCCGGCGCATTAAAAGCCAGAACTCATGCGCTTGTTTTTGTTTTTGGTTTTGGTTTTTCTGTATTACTGCCACTGCTATTGCAGTGTAAATATTTCTATTTATGCACTCTATACTCTAGTTATTAAGAGCACCCGTCGACCCTCCAACCACTTGACCTGCCCTGCAAGGCGCACGGTTACTACAACAACAACAATAGCCACGTCGGCATGGCCCTGGCACGTTGCTAATGTGCTCGGCCATTAGGTTGGCTGCGTGTTTTGTTTACGCAACGCGCCGACAAACAAGCTACACTTTTTGCTCTTCTTTCTGCATCTCTCATGCAGTTGACAGGCAGCAAAAAGCAGAGCGACTACAAAATTATATTAAATGTACTTTGGGGGGCGGGCAAAGCTATTGGTTGCTTAGCTGAACGCTACAAAAACAACAATAGTGGCTAGCTCGCCTAGGCAACACCAAAAGCAAATAACAAGAATTGGAATACGAATAAGTATAAGTATAAATAAATGAAACATAAATGTGCGCGGCATCGCTATGCTCTCGTCCTCTTTCGCCTTTATCGCCAGCATCTGAGGAATGCAAACAGGAAGCCGGAAGAGACACGAAGCAAAAGCAACAGTGCGGGAGTCAGATTTAAATTTCTCTGTCATCGGCAAATTCAAAGCGAACATTCAAGTTTTTATTAAAAAAAAAAATGGAATTTGCTTACAAACTCCCAATTTGAACGAAAGCATTTTAAATTTAAGAAATTGCTAGAAAGTGCTCAATAGTGGATTTTACGAGCAACAACGGGAGAGCGCGACAAGCGGAGACAAGGACAGCGAACATATTTGATTTTGGTATTTGACGTGGCAGGCCGCCGCAACTGTTGTCCTGAGTTACACAAAAGGATTTGCAGCCGCAGCAGAGCAAGTGTAAACATACACACACTCATACAGTACGGCTGCAGACGACACAGCAATAACAACAGCAACAGCAACAACAACAATAATAAAACAGGAAGCAAACTGAGCAGCAACAGCGTGAAGCAACTGAAATTGATTGAAGCAACAACAGAGAAAAACAGCAAAGAGCAACATCAACAGAAGCGACAACTCTGCCTGTGTGTGTGTGTGTGTGTTTGTTGGTGTGTGTGTGTGTGCGGGCGTGTGTATTGGACTTTGATGTGCAGCCGAGCGACGCCGTCATAAGAAAATCCAAATAGAGCAGCACCACATTCCCAAGCGTCCGCACACACACCACATTCCCAACCACACACAAATCACAAAACTGACACTGCGAGCGGAAACAGCACCGGCCGGCAACCAAGTATAGGTAAGTTTGATAGATGCCTATGGCACATGACACATGCATAGCTCCACCTGAATCACAAACACAAGCCAACTAGTGCTGTGCAGTCCATCAAATCGAAATACATAACCTGCTGACGGGCTATCGATTGCTGAGCTATTCATCGAAAATTTAACGCACAGAAACTATCTTTTCTAACTATTACAGTGAAAACTCTCTTGGCCGGACACTCACGGTCGGCCAATTTTTGTCCGCCCATGGGGAGTGTCCGCTTAAGGGTATACTTAAATACTTTATGCGCCAATCGAATTTTTTAGAAAAAGTGTCCGCCGAAGAGAGTGTCTGGATAAAAGAAGTGTCCATTAAGGGAGTTTTCTCTGTATTTCAATTGCTTTGTACCTTCAATATCGCTATTGCTGAATCGATAGCAAAAAGGATCTTTTCAAATTAATAGGATGGGCGTATTTAAAAACAAGTAGAGAAGCTAAAGTCGGGTGTCCCGACTTTGAAATACTCTGTACATATGTGTAGAATAGTTATGCGTGTATGTGTGTGCTTGTGTGTGTCTGTGTATGTGCCTGCCTAGGGTTTAGGGGAACCTGGATGCCAAGTTTGGTAATTGTTGTTGCTTTTGTTCAACTTTGTGCTGCATACATACACGCATATAAACACGCATAGGTACGTGATGTAAATATATGCTGTTAAAACTGAACATAAGCATGTATTCTAATTTAATTTAATTTAATTATTTAATTCATTTTTTTAATAATTTTATTTTTTTTATTTTATTTTTTTTAATTTTCCTTTTTTGTGGAGAGTACAGGCTATTTTACTGTCCGGCTTGCTCGACTGTAGCGTTCTCTCTTGTTATATATATAGATAGGAGATTATATTAGTATTATATTATTAGTTATAAGTATTATATTATCTCATTAATATTTTTAATGATATTTGAAATGCTCGGATTGTAAAAAAAAATATCCAAATAGATTTTACTTTTAAATGAAGAAATATCGATTCAGTTGATCTCTATTTAATATAAGCACACAAATTCGGACAAGACAATTGGCAAATTAAGCCAATCCTGTCGAGGTAAACTCATGTTCAACAATCAATGAGAGGCTTGAATCTGTATCTCAAGAATCGGTGTCTTACAAATTAATTGCCCCAAAATCTGCCACTCCACTAACAGGAATAAAGATATCAAGAAGACGGCTTTAAAATGTCATCGGTAATGTTAAATCTCGACGCCACCTCAGCAAAGCAATCCAGCGACTCTCGGTCGGATACGAGCTTTGTCAGCGGCCTGGACTCGCGTTCGGTGGCTTCGGTCACCAACGATGAGCCCCGCATTGTCTGGCTGAAGTACGTTATAGCCAGTCAGTTAGGTGTGCATGATCCGGTGCACGTGAATCGGTTGGTGCAACTGAATGCCGACGCCTTCGATGATTTTCTCAATAAGCGCTTCGAGAATCAAAGTGAGATAGAGCGTGTGGTCTTGTATGTATGGCGTACGTTCTACGATAAGCTGGTGGAAGAGGAGATCACGGTATTGGAGGAGGTGCCACCACCACCGCCATCTGTGCCCGATAAAAAGGACAAGAAGTCGAAGAAGGGGAAGGGAGATGCCAAGGCCGGCGGCAAAGGAGCCGCGAAGGCTGCAGCACCAAAAGCTGCGGCCAAAGGTCGCAAAAAAGGCGGTCAGGACGTAGCTCCAGCTGAAATGGATTCAGCACGTGCCCTCGAGGATGCCACAGAAACAGAGGCCACATACACGGGCGGCGAAACTACCGATGCTGATATCGACGTTGAAGGCGAAGGAGAGGGTGAAGAGGAGGCCACTGTAGCGGGCAGTGGCAAAAGTTCGGCACGCTCAAAGCGCTCACGTAAGTGGCTAGGCCCCCCAGAAACCCAGACCTTCACCCAAACAACACATAGTAACTATATTCTTGACCACATACAACCCATACAGCCAGCTCTGACACGGAAGATGGTAAATATGATCAGCGTACCATACTATCTCAGCATTGCCTTACTTTGCCTATTTTCTTTGGTTTCAACGCTACATTTTAATTTAGAAACTTTCGCTAGTACTTTTGAAGCACTCTCTCCACTACGTTTCCCTTTACAACGCAAACGTATACATTTTGAGGCAATATTAAACGAAATTCTTCTTAGCCACTTTCATCGTCCACCACACCACACCACATCATAAATATTTAAAAGACTCATTTTCTTTGTCTGAGGAAAATTCTCATTTCTTTTGTAACTTTTAATTTGAAAATGCGACCACTCCTCACTCCCAACCATAGGAAAAATGCAGCTCATTTGATTTGCTCGACGCTTCACAAAGATAACCGAAAAAGTTTCATTGCATTTAAATGGAGCTTTTACGGCCAGTGGACAATGCAAATCTCCTTTCTGCACGTCAATCACCACCGACACACATACAGTACTAATTCCTTGTAGCTGCCACGCCCCTTCTGATTATGTAGCCTTGCTAATTGGTTTCTTTTACAACAGGCCGCAAAACGAAGAAAAAGTCAACCTATGTTCCAGTCTATGTGGAGGTGAAGGTAAGTCTAGCACCTACAAGAATGTCATTTTTTTCTAACAGTCGGAAATAATGAATTAATATATCCTTATAAGTCATATTGTTAATGGTTATGTGTTTTCTGAAAAAATCTAAGGATAAGCTTCTTTTGACATTGTAGGACAAATATATGATTTGGACCTTTTAATCCAAATAATTAGAAAATAAAAGAAAATATAATTGAAGTCGTGAAATAAAGTTTTAAAAGTAATAATAAAATACCCATTTTTGAACACGGAACACAAAGTTATTCCTTATGTTGAGTTTGACACTGAAATATTTGTTGTGTGCATTTTCCTCAACTCGTAGAAAATAGTGCCTGCCTATGTAAAGACACCATTGCTACATTGTCACTTTGGTCCTATGCAATCAACCGACTTGGAGGCGAACGTTCGATATGTCTACATTGTGCGAAAGAATGCGCGCGAGATACGTGAGTAACTTGACCTTAAGGACACCCACGAAGCGGGGGCGCTCATTAAATACATCGTAAAATTGCAGCCTGGTTCAGTGAGATAACGCAATGCTTTGCCGAAATGCCGCTGCTCTTTCTGATTGGCAATGTGCGGGGCACGCTCATCAATTCCCTGCGACAGGATTTGAACTTGGTAAGCTCTGTGCCATAAAATGTGAACGCGTTCTCTTGCCACAGACAACACACAATCAAAAGAAATCGCTCAAATTTGCACTTACTATGGCCGCGTCGCTCATTTCACACACCATAAAGCGTTATTCAATCAATCAACCAACGGTTTCACGCCAGGCCATTGTTTTTCGAAGGCAGCCTATTCCATTCACCAGACCGTGCATCCGTGCGTTCGTACGTTCGTGCGTCCATGCCGTTCCTCCTCCCTCCTAGCCCGCTGCACAGCCGCAAAACAAAATGTTGTGACGAATTGTAATTAATTCCGAAACAAGGCAGTCATCTATCAAAATGCCCGTTGTGGCGCAACATTTTTCCGCTCGACTGCACAGTGAGGCAAATAACGTTCTATACCCCACTCCCAGCCTCCATCCAGCGTCCATCATCCCCACCCCAGCACTCACGCCCATCGTCTTAGCCGCTGTCGACTTAAATTGCTTCATCATAGCTACCAAAATGCGCTGCGGTTTCCATTAGGCTGACTGGCTGGCTCCTCATTCTATGCCATATCTTGCCCTTTGGCGCTTGCAAATTGTGCGGTTACTGCGCTGGCAAAAAAGATGATATCGCCATTGGGGGGATAAGGTGGTCAGGCGGAGGTCGAGTCCCTCGCTCAATAATATTTGCTTTTTGTTTGAGAATAAATGGACATTTTGTTGGAAATCAGTTTTCGTAAATCAACGCGACGGCAACGCAGCAAATCAATTAGAAAATCTACAAAACCGCCACGTCCGCAACGCCGCACACAAACACCCACACACCCACACATTCAAACACACTTACATACAAGCATGCAACATCGCTGGTATGTACGTACATACATACATATATGTACATATTGGTGAATTTTTTACAATTTGTTCACAGTTCCGTTAATTTCTTGTTGTTGCAGGTTTACAAAAACCTCATTCAATTTCAATTTCGCGAGCCGGCTACAATGGACAGCCAACAAATGGACAATTATGAGGGCCAGGCGGGTGGTGCTGGCGGCGCTGCTGGTGATGCCGGGAACGCTGGCGGCGAGGATGTTTCGAGCGAGGCCAAGGAATCGGGTCCGGGTCTATTGGAGCTATCCAAACCGTCGGAATTTCGTTTGAAAGCGCTTAAACAACAAAAGTATTTAACTTTTAACAAAGGAAACGCGGCGCAGCGTTCGCTCGGTTGGCTCCCATAGTTCGACGAATGGACAATTGGACAGATGAATGGGAAGGGGGCGAATCGAGAGACATGCGCCCGCGCTTTATTGGTTTCATGCTTCTGTTTCACAGCCTGGCTTTTACACGCTTGTCTACTTCTTGTTTTTTTTTCTTTTGGTTTTTTTTTTTGTTTTGGGAAATTTTTTGTTTGCCTTTGTTTTGCGTTTATCGCTGCATGCCATCGCTACAGTTCCTCTTTTGGTTGATTTTTTTCCCCAGCAACGATGCTACCGCCATCGCCGCATAACCCTTTTCGCACATAAATTACAGTACATCCGATAAGAAAATTTTATTTTTAATCGGATTTCATGCTACCATCACCGGCGCCACCACCAACAGCGACAGCTATGGCAACATCAGAAGCTGTCCGGTGAGAATGAGAGGGATGGGTGGGGGAGGAGGAAGGACGAAGCCCGAAGGAGGAGGGAGGGAGCTGCTTTAAAGGCACCGTCATCGCCCTTGTCCATTTTTGGCAGCCTACATTTATGGCACGTCCGACGCACTGCCACGCCTTGCCGCGCCTTGCCGCGCCCCATCCATTCATTCCCCTGTTTATGTCCATGCCCTTTCATTGTCTTGTCGCCGTAGCGTTGTCGACTTTCACGCGTTTGCATCCAAAATGGCCGCCACTTGACCGCTCGCTCACTTGGCACCATTTTGTTGCTCCTCCTGCTGCCGCTCTTTAGGTAGTCAGATTAAAATGCTGTCGTCAGAATCACATGTAGAGCGGGCCACTCTGGACTCCATTCTCCAACCATTGGCCCGCTGGCATCCTTTTTTGCTACGTCCTTTGTTTCAACGCGGCTTTCGCCTTTGTTGTTTGTATTTGTTGCTCATTTCGCTTATCAGTGGCTTTTCATTACTTTTGTGTTAATTTCGAACTGTGCGCATTATTTCGCTTGTTTTTTTTTTCAGTCTCTTGTGGCTGGCATCGTTCGCGATTTTACGCCTTTAATTGTGTTTGTTTATTTGCTTTTGCTCGGTTCTCTTTTTATATTAGCGACTTTTTTGTTTCGCCGCAGAAAGATGAAGGAGCTCGAAGCCATGGCCAAGAAGCAGGAGCGGGCAAAATCCAAACTCGAACCAACTGACGGTGATGCTGATGATGAGGAAGAGGCCGAGCAAGTGCAACAGAAGGGAGCTACCGATTTTGTATCTTCGTCTGAGGAGGAGGGTAAGTAACGAACTTTTTGCTTATACATTTTTTTTGCTTTATAATTATTGCATTAAAAAGAGGAGAAAAAGCCTGAGAAGTTGACCATTGGCGAGCGTTGGGAGCGACTGCTGACCGAGACCAAAGCAAAGGTGGTAGCAGAGCATGCAGCCGAAGAGGCGACGCCACCTCGCATTACGCCATTTCAGCGACGCCTATTCAAGGAGATTGAGGAGTTCGATCAAGAAATTGGTTGGACGATTAATCACATAGTCTGGGCCTTCAATCTGCCCACTTCATATATTTTGCCCGGGCAGGAAGAGACGGAATTTGAAGATGCCATAATCCGTGTGCCCGTAGATCCAAAAAAAATCGAACTAGTACCGACATACACGCAACAGCAGCTTGAAGAGGTCGTAGAAGGTTGGATCAAATATCTGAACACGACCATGAAAACACTAAAGGACAAAAAACTAGACGAGTTTACGCCCATGGCGGAATATCGTTACTGGCACGTGATGGAAATCGAACTCTACAGCACGCTCGAACAGCTGAAAACTGATTTTGTAATGGCTGTGCTCGATAGTCTGGCTACAAATAATTCCACAATTCTGCCCGCTTGGGATGCTGTACTGGCCAAAACAGAAGAGCGTTTCAAACTGGCTAAAGAGAACTCGGACTACTTGGGTACAATCACGGACTATCTGGAGGTGGGTGAACTCATTGATTAGTCTATGGCTTTACTGACAGATCGTTTGCAGAAAATACGCAATTACGATAGCTTTAAGATGACCGTATTGCAAATACCGAATGTGATGGTTGGTCTGCGACACATCTGGACCATGTCCAGCTACTATTGCCGGGACCCAGAAATGCAGGTGCTCCTCTGCCAGATTTCGAATGTGTTTGTGCAGAAGGTCAAGAGCTTCATATGCTTCGAAAACATTTTTCGGTAAGTTGTGCAAATTCATTTAAACATTGCAAAAATCTAACTTATATTTATGTATACTTAAAATTCGGGTACATACACTAAGATAGATATGTAATCTTAGTTATGGGAAAGAAAACTTAAATAATTAACTACTTAAGTAATTAATATAAATTGTATTTTCGACAGCTACTCTGCGACTTACACTTATGAGACAGCCACCAGCTGTGCCAACCTGTTGCGCTGTTGGAAGCAAGCCTACAAGTTGAGCCGGCAACATATTGAGGAATCTGGAGCAGGCTCCCGCTGGGAGTTCGATCGTGTGGCCCTATTCAGTGAGGTCAATCACATACATCGCGTAGCCGTTGATATCGCCTACATCGGTCGTGTGTTCATACAATATGAGAATCTGTTTGGACATCGCTTAAAGGCACTCATCACAGACCCGTCGATTGTGGACAATTTAATGCGAAAGGTCTATCGCATGCTCGACGAGCTTATGCACGGCATAGACTATGACATATTCCAGCCAAGCAACTGGGAGAATTGGGAATACTCCCTAGAACAGTTTAATCATCGCCTCGAGGGACTTGAGATGGAGGCGAAGGCGGTAATCGATCAAAGCATCAATTCGCTGCTTTCGTCTGCAAAGGGCCTGCAATTGGTCACCAATGCCAATATGATTGATACCCGATCGGCACTTAAGGAGTTCATCTCGACAAAACACGAAAACCTGCTCCGATATTTTGTGACTGAAATTAATACCGTGGAGTATGTTTTTACGGTAGGTGTTTGTGCATCCCAATTCACATTGAACATTTAACGAGAGCTGCTTATTTTAATATTTTCAGAACCACAAGAAAACTCCACCAATGTCCAAGCACCAGCCAGCTAAAATAGGAGCTGTATGTTGGGCCCGCTTGCTGGGCAGAAAACTAAAAAATTCGGTATTAGCGTTTAAACAGGTCGATGATGATCCAGCTCTTAAGCACAGCTTTCTGAAACGCAGTGCCTTCAAGCAGTACTTCGAATTAATGACTAAAATGTTTCAGTTCGAGAAGGGCTTGTTTGAGAAATATCTGCAGACCGCGACCTTTCTGATAAACCACTCAAATCGATCCAATATACTGAGCTTACACATATGCAACGATAATATTGGTAGAGTCTCAATGACCACTTTTTATACAATATTTATCTTATCTACCTTACAGTTACATACATAACGGAGGCCACACAAACTCTTAAGACCAAGAACCGCGAGTCGAGTGCCAGCCGGGTGAGCACAAGTCAACAAGTGAGCCTTCAAGCAATAAACAGTACCGCATCTTCGATGGCCTCATTCACTGGATCTATCGATAGCGGCATGTCTGTTAACGATATGGCCGAACCAGCTGGTCAAGTTGGTTTTATGTGCAAAATCAATAAGCTTACCGTCGTCACGGCCATGATTATGTGGATAGTAAGCAAGACCAGGCATGCAAATGTACAGTTACGCAAGGCATTGGCCTACCTCAATCTGATGAGGGACAAAAAGTCGAAGGACATAACGCCGTACGATAGGGAGTGCATGCAAACTTGCGAGTGTAAGTGTATTTTCTTCAGCTCTTATACGTTTAATAGGTATAGGTGCAACATATATTAAATCTTAGCTTACCCAAAATAATATTCTTCGAAATGGCTCTCTTCTACATAACTTCCTCATCTTTTTCAAACTTTGCAGTATTTGTGCGTGCTGAAGCTCAAAAAATGCTACCTATTTGGCGAGAGCTCGTTGGAGATCGCGTGCTAATCGAGTACCACATGAACTTTGAGGTAAATCTGAATCGTGAAATTTTCGATGTTATGTTTGAGGGCCAACTGTTTGAGCACTTGGGCTTTGAGTTACCATCAGTTCTGCGCACTGGTATCATGAAAAAAGAGATTCTATTTAAGGACTACGAAAGGCTTACCGAAGTAATAGAGCGCTACAATAGTATTATTGCGAATTTGTCACTCTCGGAGGTTATTTTCCTACGCGATCATATCTACGACACCGAACTATTCATTCAAATGGGCGTTGGCCGTTATACCTGGATGTCATTCAATATCGGCAAGTTCTGTGAGCAAATAAACTCGCAGCTCCGCAAGTTAACATCCATAGTTTCGCAAATAAATTTCATTCGTTTGGACTTGCGCAATCGTATTGACTTAATCAAAAGTTTTAATCTGTTTAACTTGGATAATGTGGATGAGGAAAGTTCGCTTGCACCCATTACATCAACATTGAATTTTTCGCGATCAAACCCTAGGATGAACGAATCTCGCACAAATAAGTCTACTAGGACCTTCCAGTCGACCACGGGTGAGAGAATAACCATTTTAGTCGCTGAAAAGGAGCACGACAAAAAGGAAAAGCAACAAGAAATAGCCTGCGGCAAGGGCATCTATCACTGTCAGACTTACTTTGAACGCCTGGAAGAGTCACGCAATCGCAAAGCAGCCCAGATGAAGAAGTTGTACGATTCGCTAGGGCCTGTGCTTATCAAGCTGGAGAGTTTGGTGCTGGGCACATTTACAGGACGGTCGGAGAAAATGCGAATGTATTACGAATACTGGGAGGATGAGACCTACAAATGCATTATTGAGTAGGTGCAGTAAAATAACAACAATCTTTAACTAATTCTTTTGCTTCTGCACCTCATACAGCATGACCTATCAGAACCTTAAGTGCTACATTAGTCGTTTGCTGTCGAAGGCGCCCATGTTCGAGGTAAACGCCGTTCTTTTAATGTCTGAAATAGTGCTCGAACCATCAGTGAATGAACTTCAGAACATTATTGTGACAGCCGCCAAAGATTATCTATCGCGGTGAGTCGAATCACACTCTATCCAGCAGAAAGTCAGAAATCTTATATTTCGCTAACAGAATGAAAATCTTCACGCGGTGGATGATGGGAACCTGCCTCAATTGCCCACTCATCGAGACGGGTACGCAATGGAAATTCAACTATACCTTCTACGAAGATGTTGTACAAATCAATAATATTATTGATCTTGTTGTACAAATACACAATTTGGCCCACAAAGTTGTACTAGAAGCCAAGGCGTTTGTGGTGCAGTGAGTAACCAAAATTAAACATGCTATGTGTATGCCACTCCCCCTTTTTTTACAGATTTCGCAAATATTTCAATCTGTGGGCGTACGATAAGTCCTTGATATGCGCCAAGTTTGTCGAACGCCAAGTCACACTCATTGAGATCGATGAGAAATTTACATTTTACTCCAGCATCATAGACACACTGTCCAGCATGCGCCCATATCATGATGTATGCTGTATTCGCATAAATTTACAGCCCCTGCTCGACAGCATAAAGGAACATGCTCAAGAATGGTGCACCAAGCTGGGTGAGGAGCTGTCGCGCCATGTTAATGACAACATGAAGGCAATGCGCTCCGAAATCAAAGTGAGTACAAATACGAGTGCGAGGCATTTAATCCAATAATTCCCATTTCGTTTTTATGGCCGGCAGACGCTCAGCTTAAATCTAAATAAGACAACGCGTGAGCTAGAGGACTTTAAGCTGGTAATGCAAACAATTGCCACTGTACAATCGACCACGCTAACGAACGAGCAAAAAATACACGAAATGCAGGAGACCTTCACAGTGCTAAGCGAGCACAAAATCATGGTAAGTCGCTCGACGCTTAATGAAATTAACTGCAAGCTGCCACTCGACCGCCGTCGCTCAAGTCTGGTCAGCCCCTGTACCCAATCTACACAGCTCACTGGCCTCACAGCTCCTACTCTCCTCGGCAATTTGCGTCAGCTGCAGTGTCAGTTATTTGTATATTCAAATGAGGATTTTTAAGAGAAATACCCTAAAAGTCGTTCCTACTATAACTGCCGCTCTTTTCTAACCACTCTCCTCCCCCCTGCTGTTTACATATGCATATTTTGGCCACCCATTGCCATTGCCATTGCCATTTCCAAATGGCTTCTGCATTTTACGAAAAACTCACACACAAATGGACATATCTGCTATTACGTAACTGGTCAGTCGACCAATGGACTTCGACTGCGTATATATCTGTATATGTGGGTGTGCCCGCCATTTGGGTTTGCTGCACATTCGTTCATTTATTGATGGCATTTCACCGACGGCTGCTGCGCTTAGCTCTTGGCCAGACAAAACGGAATTAACTTGCATTTTATATAAATTAATGTATGAATGAACAAATACATACATACACACACACACACTCACTCAAATATACAGACCTTGCAATTGGCAAATGAAAATTTATGCAGCGACCACAACCGTGGTCACACAATTGGCCCTGAAAGCTATGCTATGATTTTTTTCTTTTTTGGATTATATGTGTATGCGAGTGTGGCTGGCACGCTTGAGTGCTCGTTAGTGCATTTCGGCACTTTTCATGATTATTATTTGCACTCGCTGTTAATTGAAGAACATCGCTTAATTTTAATGTGATTTTTCATTTCCATTTCCAGTTTCCCTACGAGGACATGCTGATGGCCCATCATCTGGAAAAGCGCTGGAAGCGTTTGTTCCTTTCGGCCCTATACCGCTCGGAGAAACTTCAGCCAATTAAGCAGAAGTTTGCCGATATGACTGCTGTAGAAATCACAGTATTTTGCGATAATGTAAGTTAACAAACACTGACAAAGACTGCCTGGCGGCTGTTGACAGTCGTCGTCAATCAGTCGTCGCTCTACCCACAATTACAACCCCCTACAAGCTGGGGCGGGAACTGTCGACTTTGCATTTCCGCTATTCTGCGTTTTCTACAATTCTGTTTTGTTTCCTCTTATTATTATTTCCTTTCAATGGCATTTTAATTGGATTTTTCCGCGCGCTCAACCATTATTGTCAATTGTCAGTAGAATCGTCAGCGTCAGCGTCAACCATTCGCGTAAAATGAATTAACTTGAAGTGTTTATTATTTGAATTAAGGCGTGGCGCGCCCGCGCAAAGCGCAACAATCAAATTCAGCCACTTTCCGCTGCATTTGCAGTCCTTTAGCTACAATAGCTCTTCATCTTATTCTTCCTTCAGTTGGGTGATTTCATCAAGGACTGGGATCAGAACGGGCCCGGAACTGTGGGAGCCGAGCTGGACCGTGGCGTGCGCCTAATGGATCCGTACGGACAGAAAATTAAAGATCACGAGTCTCGCCGCGAAGAATTGGCCAATGCAGAGCGTCTTTTTGATATGGCCATGGTGGATTATCATGAATTTGGGCGCGTACAGACCGAGTACGAAGGGTTGCAATTGGTAAGTCCTTAGCTTTAAATTAACAGAAGATTAATAGGTTTTAGCTTACAAAAAATAGGTCAGTACTAGAAGTTTTAAGCGCAAAACAATTCACCGCAGCGAAGTTCTCTTCACTTTGCTAGCTTTGTTATGACTGCTTTTCTAATTGATAGGATATATGTTAAAAGCTAGTTTGCAGACTTGCCATTTTTTGTTTGTTTTTGGAAACCGAAATGCATTTTATTACGTTTTATATTTTTTATAATATACTACATAATCGTCATTATATATTTTAGATCTTCAAATTGTACAAAGCCCAGAAGAATGGTCGCGAGATTTGGGGAAAAACATTGTGGGCCGATTTGGATCCAAATGTACTTACTGAAGGCGTTGAGAGCTACTTGAAGGAATTTCGTAAATTACCTAAGCCCGTAAGTCGTAAGCCCCTGCCCCCATATTATGAACCATCAAAAGTTTACCAATTAGGTAAAGTTTTGACCTGCCGCCTGCGTCGATTTTCATAAAAGCGGCGAGCATGAAAAAACAATGCCCCAACACTTGCTAAAGCAACTGCAAATACTTTTGAACTCTGTGCTGCGTTGATGTGGAAAATTTTTTCCACTTTTGCTTAAACAAGAAAAGTGAAAATTTTTGCCGTGGACAGCACAACGGAGGCACGGCGGGCCTTGCAGCGACAAAATTTTGCACCTAAACTGATTATGACAAATTGATTTATTTACTTGACTAACAAGTTTTGAGGAATTTCGCTGGCTAAAAGTTTGCGCTCTCAAAACTTTTACATACGAAATGAAATGGGCACTGACTACCATTGCGACGGTGACTTTTTGAGGGGTTGGACAGTGTCTAATGGGCGTGTACGGAGAGGGTGTAGTGTGGAGAGAGACGCGCAATGATAGGCAACATTAAAAGAAAAAATAATTTCAACAATATCACCATTTCATTGGGCGGACATTTCAAATAAGATCTTCAGAAAAGCAAATTAATTTCGAGTCAAGATAAATGGACTCGAATAATCACTCACTCTTCGATTAACTCTTTAACTGTGCCAGAATATACAAACTAAATACACAAACGACCACAGTGAAAAGCACATATTTTTATGACGTTTTTAAATATCGTGTTATGCTCTGTGTGTATGTTTGCCCGCATTTATATATATATATATATATATATGTGTGTGTGTGTGTGTGCATTTTATCAGTCATATTTCAGCAACAAGCGTCATTCAGAAGCAACGCAAACAGTCAGCCAGTCAAGGGCGTTGTCAAATGCTGCCGCATAATCAGCATCCTAAAATGCAAACCAATTTGTTCAGTATTGAAAATAATTAAAACCCAAGCAGATTGGATAAACACAGTGGCAGGCAGCCACGTAAGCTGGCAGAGGCAGGGGGGACTATAGAGTTTGAGTAGCAGCCATTCGGCGGCTTATTGACAAGTTCGCGTTTTTGTGCCGCTGCTGGCAATGTCCTGTCGAAGCCTGTTTGCCTGCCTGTCTGTCTGTCTGCCGTCCTGCCTTCCTGCTGCCTGCCTGCATTTTGAATGCGCAAACAACCAACGCTCCATGCAAACACACACTAGGAGAGGCACAGAAGCAAGCAGTAGAGCGCAAACAGAGTGCGCTTTTTGGCTTCTGTTTGCATGCCAGCGCTTGCCACTACTGACCAAAGGACATACTGACCGATGGATCGGCGGACCGATGGTCCCATTGAGCAACCGCGCATGGCACGCGTCCATCATAATTCAACAAGGAGGTTGCGGCAGTGCATGACAAGCGCCCAATACCACAGAAACAACCGCAGTATTGTTTTAACTGATTTTCCATTGCTATTGCCAACGAAGCTAATGCTAAACTTTTTCTGTCTTCCATGCAATCTGCCATCTTTCTTTGTTGCCAACGAGCAGGTGCGCCAGCTGCCAGTTGGTCAAAATCTGGAGTTGCATATGAAACAATTCAAGGCCACAGTGCCGCTCATGGTCAGTTTGAAGCATGAAGCATTGCGTGAACGGCATTGGTTGCAGCTGATGGAGAAGACCGGACAGGCCTTTGACATGGCGCCGACTCGTTTCACGCTCGAGAACATGTTCTCCATGCAACTGCACAAGTACCAGGAAATAGCCGAGCAAATACTCACCAATGCCATTAAGGAATTGCAAATTGAGCGCGGAGTTCGTGCCGTCGAGGAAACTTGGGCGGTTATGGCGTTTAAGGTTATCAAACACTACAAAGGTATGGACGATCGCGGTTGGGTCTTAGGACCAGTGGATGAGATCACGCAAGTCCTAGAAGATAATGCCATGAATTTGCAATCAATGGGCGCCAGCCAGTAAGTATTATTTGGTATCAATGCGCTTTGTTGTATGAGAGATCATTTTACTTTAGATTGTTAAATATTTTTTAACCCACTTTCTGCAGATATATTATGACATTTATAAAAAAAATTTGTTTAGTTGCTTTTAACTGACAAAGTAATTTTTATTCGAGAATATTTTCTTCAATTATATTGTGTGTTATTATAATTTTGAAACTCTCGAACTAGTGCTTGTTAGGCCCAAGTTGTTTTATAACAATTTCAAACGTAAACAGAAATATACACATATGTATTTATCTTATTTATATGCATTGCTTTGCTTTAATGACATTTTAAATACGAGTATTATACGAGTATCTGCAATCTAATAATCCAGAAAATCATGTATATAATTTAAACAACTACTCGTACTCACAAGACAATATACAATTTACAATGTACATTTCAATTTAATGATTGTTTTCGTTTCATTAGCTAAACCTACACAAAAATTTACATTGCATTACAGATTCATTGGCCCTTTTCTGGGCACGGTAAACAAGTGGGAGCGGTCTTTGGCACTGGTATCGGAGATCATTGACGAGTGGCTGGTGGTGCAGCGCAAGTGGCTCTATTTAGAGGGTATCTTCATTGGGGGTGACATACGCACCCAACTGCCGGAGGAGGCGAGGAAATTTGATGACATTGACAAGGCTTATCGAAGGGTGAGTAATCTGACTGACAGACAGACTGACAGACTGACTTCACTTGACTTGACTGGTTGTTCTCGCTCATGTTATTTGCTTATTTGCTGAATTTGCCAAAATATCTCTTGTTCAATTTATTTGAGTTTATTTAATGTGTGCCGACAATATGGCGACGCCTTACTTAACGGTAAACATAATACGCATGCAAACGACCACTTTGCGTATGCGTAATTGTGTTGGCCACCACCCACCCCACACACATATATATATATATATATATATATATATATATATATATATATATATATATATATATATATATATATATATATATATATATATATATATATATATATATATATATATATATATACATTCGGAATATTCTTTATGCTTGTATGCTTTATGCAGACTGCTGTCGCAGTGTTTACAAATTCGAAGCACTTTCACCTTAGCTGCAAATGTACACCACTACGAATACCAGAGTGTATGTTGTGTGTGTGTGTGTGTGTATGAGTGGGTGTGTTTATGCCGCTTAACTTCACTTAACCTTGCCAGCTTAGTAGTTGCTTGTTTGGCCGCTTGCTTTTTGGTTCGTATAGTTTTGGCTGCTGGCCGTCGACGTCTTTACGTTTCATTTGCAACATTTGCCGCCATATTTGATGCCATTTATGCGATGATTTATTATTTTGATTTGCTCTCGACATTCGTGTTTTCTCTTCAGTTTTTCTTTATTTGTGCTTTGTGTTTTCTGCTTTGTTTTGTTTGTGTTGCGCTCATTGCCTTTCATTATAATTTACTATGTGTATTATATATTGTTTGCCATTCACATTCTCATACTCATTCCCTTTTCCCATTTTCCCTCACATCATCACCGCACTGCAGATCATGGTCGATTGTGCCAAAAATCCGTTAGTGGTGCCATTCTGTTCAATACCCGGACGTCTTGTCGAAATACAAGGTTTGGGCATTGGATTGGAAAATTGTCAGAAGTCGTTGAACGAATATTTGGACTCGAAACGCCGCATTTTCCCGCGTTTCTATTTCATTTCCACCGATGAGCTGCTCTCCATATTGGGCAGCAGTGAGCCATCTGCAGTACAGAACCACATCATTAAGGTAGGTATGGGATATGGGGCCTGTGGACCACTGCTTTTGATACCAGTTTTGTGGGGGCGTGTTGCAGACTGTCGCTTACAGTTGCACAACAACAGATTTGCCAAACTGCTAGTGACATTATTTTTATGTACGACTGGGCGTGCATGTGTGGGGGGGCGCATATATATTTGAGTGAGTGTCGCTATACGAGTATGTGTGTAAGCTATGCCATAAAAGTTAATGTCACTGTTTATGCGTTCTGGCCAATGTCCATGCCCTGACTGACTGGCTGACTGGACGGCTGGCTAGCTGGCTACTTTGCCAGCTTATGGCTGAGAGCACAACGGAAATTACGCCATTTTTGCAGCACATGCGGCAATCCGACTCAGAGTCCTTGCCCGCACTCTGGTACTTTTTTATGAATTTATTTGGCTTATAAATAAAAATGTTTTTGCGCATTGATTTTACAATTTTCATTTGGCGTGGCGTGGGCACAACTTAATTTTCTTGCCTCGTGATGTTTCTTATGCCTCGGTGTTCGTTGGCTCTATTCCACAGATGTACGACAATATTAAGTCTCTGCGGCTGGTCAAGGAAGGCAATCTGACCATTGTGACGGCTATGATATCCAGCGAGGGCGAAGTCATGGAGTTTCGCCACGTTGGTAAGTTCCAAAGACAAAATTTTAACTTCCCGGTTAGAGATGTGCATGTGATTACATTTCGTTTGACTTTGCGATTTCGGAAGTATTCTTGTAGAGTTATTTCATGAATTTACACATTTCTGTATGAGAAGTACTTTAGATTATTTCAAAAGAAACTATTTCTACTACGTTCTCGTATATGAACCCCAAATTTCACACTCTACAGGCTCCCCACAGTTCAATCGATAGGAGAAAGGCTTAAATTGGGAAATGATGATTGACTAAGAGATAAGTTTGGGCATTGTAAGCGTTCTGAAGTTAAACAAAAATCACGAGACCCACAGCAATATTCGGTCACACGCTCACGCCCATCCATTATTCCGAACCTTAACAGAGCATTGGACGCACTGATTGCCAATTTTAAAATTGAACTTTTTTATGGGCACAGTCGTCGCACAGAGTGTCTGACTGGCCAATTTCTTTTAATTAATTTCAAGCCGACGCCGACGCGCGCTGCTGGAGATTATTACACTTTCTGCTGTTGTTTGTTCTTTTTATAGTTTGATTTTTATTGTTGTTGTATACACTTATTGATATTGCGTGGAAGTCAGCGCCTCGGTCTCACTTTATTTATGTTTCTGCAATAATTTTGTGGCCATTGTTTCCCAAACTCACAGGCTGCCTCTTTCCCCCTCTTTCTCTCTCGCTCACTGTCACCCTTATTTTTCACTGCCTTTTTTCCTTTAATCTACTCTTTCCTTTCCTTCCCTATCCCCACATTGCAGCTCGTGCTCAGGGCCGTGTGGAGCATTGGATGAACGATGTGCTGGATGAAATGCGGCGCTCCAATCGCTACATAACGAAGACGGCCATCTACGATTTTGGCACCGATCTGGAAATTTCAAGGTAAGTGACTGAAGGACTGAGTTGCGGTCGCATATTAAGTGAAGACCCCGACATAAAATATGTTTTATGGAGAGGCCATTGAAACAATAACAATCAGACAGGGTATCACTGTCACTCGGTAGGGTGGTGCTGGTAGTCGAATAACGGCTGGCGACCGTCTCGCCCAACGCCTTTTATTGCCAGCGATTTACATTCACATGCGTTACGTGTGCGTTCGATGCGGCTGTTGCTGTATAATTTTGTCATTTGCCACGATTTATTATTTTTATAAGCTCCCCCGCCGCGCCGTCAATCGGCGTGGTGTGGCGGCTTAAGCGAACCTGCGCATGCATGAGCATATTTATGGCAAATTGTATGAAATTGACAGTCATTGGCCACTTTCGATTTCTCCTCATCTTACCGCAGACCCGACTGGCTAATGAACTACCAGGGCATGGTAGGGCTGGCGGCCAGTCAAGTGTGGTGGACCGCCGAGGTGGAGGAGGCCTTTGACCAGGCTCAGAATCATGGCAACATGCGGGCCATGAAGGACTTTCTGTCCAAGAATAACTATCAGATCGAGGAGCTGGTGCTGAAGGTGCGATCGAATTTGTCGCGCAACGATCGACTCAAGTTCAAGGCCCTTTGTACCATAGATGTGCATGCGCGCGATATTATCGACAATTTTGTGCGCGACAATATTCTAGATGCCAGCGAGTTTAGTTGGGAGAGTCAACTGCGCTTTTACTGGGTCAAGTTCTACGACAATCTCCACGTGCTGCAATGCTCCGGGGAATTTGAGTATGGATATGAGTACATGGGCCTAAACGGACGTCTGGTCATCACACCTTTAACGGATCGTATCTATTTGACCATAACCCAGGCGCTTCTTATGAATTTGGGTAAATAATACATGCATTATCATCCATTTCCATGTGGGTGTATCTTTATATCTGATTAGGAGGAGCACCCGCGGGTCCAGCAGGCACAGGTAAGACTGAGACCGTAAAGGATTTAGCGAAGGCAATGGGACTGCTGTGCGTGGTTACCAATTGTGGCGAGGGTATGGATTACCGGGCTGTTGGCACCATACTCTCCGGCTTGGTACAGTGCGGTGCTTGGGGCTGTTTCGATGAGTTCAATCGTATTGATATATCTGTGCTTAGTGTAATCTCCACACAACTGCAGACGATCCGGAATGGACTTATACGCAAGCTGGAACGCTTTGTAGTAAGTACTGTTCCCGTCACTCTAAAAAAATTTATTAAATTTCTGAATCTGAAAACACATACCCATAACTCGTCGGTCTGTAGCAAAAGCGGATCAGGAACAGAAATATTTAAGTGCCTTATACTAACAAGTTGAAACAATTTTTCCACCTTTTCAGTTTGAAGGCGTTGAGATTAAGCTGGATCCTAAATGCGGAGTATTTGTCACCATGAATCCCGGATATGCAGGCCGCACAGAGCTTCCCGAATCAGTCAAGGCCTTATTCCGCCCAGTCACCTGCATAAAGCCAGATTTGGAACTGATCTGTCTTATATCACTCTTCTCAGATGGTTTTCTTACCGCCAAGGTGCTGGCCAAGAAGATGACTGTACTGTACTCACTGGCGCAGGCGCAACTCTCTAAGCAGTGCCATTACGATTGGGGTCTCCGGTCACTGAACTCTGTGCTCCGCATGGCTGGTGTCATGAAGCGTCAGTCCGAAGATCTTCCCGAAGCTGTTGTGCTAATGCGAGTGCTGCGCGACATGAACTTCCCCAAGTTCATTTTCGAGGATGTGCCACTCTTCTTGGGCCTCATCAAAGATCTGTTCCCAGGCATAGATTGTCCTCGCATTGGCTATCCAGACTTTAATGCGGCCGTGCGACATGTGCTGGTTAATGATGGCTACATACTACTGGCCGATCAGGTGTGCTATGATTGACTATAGTATTCGTTTTGAATTTCCTGCCCATTCAATTTTTTCACATCTTTCTCCTGCCATTGTTGTCATGACGCAGCTGACAAGCAAATGGCAGGGTCCTGATGCTTGTGCCGACTATTGGAGCTAAGCTCGGGGCTCTGCCATAACCGTTGGCCCCGCTTATGCCCATCGCACTTACTGCTGTTGTCATCGTTGACACTTTGACACTTTGTAAATTGCGCTTTGTCGCATAATCGCAAATGAAGGAAATGTTACAAAGCATTTTACAACGACGACCCAACGAACTTGCCCTGCTCCCACAGCTATTGCCGTCTAATTTCAACTTTGCTCTTCAGTCTGCTGACAATTTTCACTTATACAATTTTCTCCGTTCTATTCCACCTTCCATTTTGCAACAATTTTTGCCATTTTCATCAAACAAAACGTTGCGCAAATGTCACACACTTCCTCTATACCGGACAACTTCTGTTGTTGCTGTTGCTGCTCCTGCTGGCCAATTGCTGTCAACCCCTCTACCGCCCCCGCAACATCATTTATGACAACTAAATCCCACCACCAACGGCACCAACGGCAACATCACCTCCACTTCACCTCCACTGTGTGTCCGCATACGGCAGGAGGACAAAGTGGTGCAAATGTACGAAACCATGATGACCCGGCACTCGACCATGATTGTGGGCCCAACAGGTGGCGGCAAGACTGTCGTCATAAATGCTTTGGTCAAAGCGCAAACCCACATGGGCCTGCCCACCAAGTGCAATGTGCTTAACCCCAAGGTAAGTGGACTTTTTTCTTTACACACACACACACACACACACACACACAGAGCTATTGTCCTGTGCTTTTTTCTTTTTATGGCAAGTCCGTTCATTACAGCAATGTTGGTTATGCGCTTGGAGAGATTTTCGTTTCGCTTTCATTGTGTTGAAGTTTTCTTTGTTTTAGACATTTTTCTGTCACATTTCGCTTGACAATCCAGAGAAAAGATTTTAAGTGCTTGCAAAAATGTTCGATTGCAAATGTTTTTTGCTATAATGAGTTAGAACAATAGCAATTTACCACTTTCTGCCAACTGCATTGCTTGAATTAATGGATGCGGCTATTTCTTTAGGTACCCAAATATTTATATATCACATTTGTACATTAAATAGCTAAAGCGTTCTTAAAACATTGAAAGCTTCCTTTGGCAAGAAATTAGTGTTTAATCTTCTTCACCTACTTATAATTAAATTTTAATAATAATAATATAATATTAATTTTTGATTGGCCAAGGGCAGTGTTGTATTTGTCCACGAACTTTTAACACCAAAGGTATTCAAAGATTTTAGTTGTAAGGATTTAGTCTTAGAATTTTAGCCTAGCTTAAAATAACTAGTTTCATAAACTCACACACATTTTGATGCATTTTCTGCCTTACTCTCATTTTCAAAGGCATGCTCGGTAATTGAATTGTATGGCTATTTGGATATGGAAACACGAGATTGGATTGATGGATTGTTTTCAAATATCTTCCGTGAAATGAATAAGCCGGTAGAACGAGAGGTAAGTGCTCGCAACAGGGGGAAACAGGGGGTTCAGAAATGCTCGCCCGCTGCTGTTAAACTTTAAAGAGGTCACGAGATGCCTGGGCCGCTACAGCCGCAGTAATCCCATTTGAAATGAACTGCAACAGTAGCCTCCACACACAAATTGTGTCACCGATGCCGGCGCTCAATGTCAATTCAGATGCTGTTAGCGGCTTTTGTCACTAGGTGCGCTCGAAAGCCGAAGATATGCGCGAGTGCTGGCTGGTAACCTGTGGGGGCCGTGACTACCAGCCGGGATACTATTGTCTATGTCAGGGCATCATTCATGCAGAAATCATGCCATTCGCTAATAAATCCCGGCGCACAACGAAGCACGGGCCAAACTATGGTGGTATACACATACATAGATACAGCGCCAGCAAGTACTTTGAATTTTATGTTGAAGGAGGGGTGGAGAACTCTAGGCTAAACAAACTGTGCAACCTGGCAACTCAATCTGTTACTCAGCCATTTGACTTTGCACGGTAATCTTTAGCACCGATGACAGCAGCGGCGATACCAGCCATGCTGCGATAATCCCCGACCTATGAATAACACGCTTAGAGTAATGCAACTGAAAACCGCCCAGTTCTCATCTCACCCCTTTCATTACACAGGAGCGACGCTATGTTTGCTTTGATGGCGATGTTGATGCACTCTGGATCGAGAACATGAATTCCGTCATGGATGACAACAAGCTGCTGACTTTGGCCAACGGTGAGCGCATCCGTCTGGAGAACTATTGTGCGCTGCTCTTTGAAGTTGGCAATTTGAATTATGCCTCACCCGCAACCGTGTCACGCGCTGGCATGGTCTATGTAGATCCAAAAAATTTGAGATATAGTCCTTATTGGCAGCGTTGGGTGCTCACGCGGCCCGAGGTGCAACGTGAGCTGCTGAACGATTTCTTTGAGAAGGTGATTACTCAGGCGATTGCATTCATATTGGAGGGCGTCGATGGTACAACGCAGGGCCTTCCCCTCAAAATGGTTATCATGCAAACGGATCTTAATATGGTGACCCAATTTTGTAATCTTTATGATGCTATGCTGCCCATCTATGGCCCACCAGATAGTATGACCTTGGATGAGCCTGCTGTGAAGGTTTACAATACAGATAGCCTGGAGTGCTGTTTTCTGCAGAGCGTATACGGATCGTTGGGCGCATGTTTGCTTGAGAAGCATCAAGTCATTTTCGACGAGTTCATGAAACGTATTTCGGGTTTTCCACTTTTCCAAGATACCCAAGACAACCCGGCCTCGGGCGGACAATTTCCACAGACAAAGCCCACGCTCTACGACTATTTCTGGGATGTGGAAAAGAACTGCTGGCAGGCCTGGGAGTGGATTGTGAAGCCATACACGCACGACCCTCAAGTAAAATTTAGTGAGATTCTAGTACCTACCGTAGATAATACTCGCACAAATCGCCTGTTGGGACTCATGAGTGATGTGAGTGTATGAGGTGTCTGGTTCGTCTCAAAAAGTCATTAAACCGATGCCGCCGTCGGCTAGGTGACTGGCAGACTAGCTGTTACCTGATTAACTGGATGAAGTACGGCCTCATATTAATGCTGCTTCCCTTTGCTTTTGCAGATAAAACGTCCCGTGCTGCTTGTCGGCGAGGCTGGTACATCAAAGACAGCAACCATTATGCAATATTTGCGCAATCTCAATCCGAATGTCAACGTAATTGAAAAATCTCTGCCACACAAGCGCAAGACTGCATACTAACCTCCATCCTCCTCATACCCCTCCCCCACAACCATTTCAGATCATACTCAATATTAATTTTTCATCGAGAACCTCATCGTTGGATGTGCAACGTACGTTAGAGGCAGCGGTGGAAAAACGCACCAAGGATACTTATGGGCCACCAATGGGCAAGAAAATTGCCTGCTTTATTGATGACATGAACATGCCGCAGGTCGATGAGTGAGTAAACCGAGCAAATAACAGGCAGGTTGACAGGCTGTCACGTTGACAGCTAACCTTATTCTATACTCTCTACCTTCATCTCACAGGTATGGCACACAACAGCCGATTGCCCTGTTGAAGCTCTTCTTTGAGCGCGGTGGAATGTATGACCGCGATAAAGATCTCAACTGGAAGAAATTCAAGGACATGACTTTCTATGCTGCCATGGGTACTGCTGGTGGAGGCCGCAATGAGGTCGATCCGCGTTTTATTTCCATGTTCTCCACCTACAATATTGTATTCCCCAACGATGAATCGCTCATTCAAATCTATTCGTCCATCTTTAAGGGTCACTTGACATTTAGTAAATTCCATGAGCGCTACAATATGATAGCTGACATGATTGTCGTGATGACGCTGAAGCTCTTCAAGGTTTGTATATGCGCAATTTCTTTAGGGGAATTGAGGAGTCCTAGCACTGGCACAAGCACTGCCACACAAATTTATGAAATTCGATTTACATATGCAAATAACGACAATTTTTCATAATCTTCTTTGCTCTGCTGCCCCTCGCCGCTCCCTTATCCAACACCCCAGCACCGGCAGCAGCGTTGCTGTATATGCCGTACAATGGAAATTATTCAATTGTCCGTAATGCACTACGAGCGCCATCCATTGCTCCATTGGTTCCTCGAGTGCGAGCTGCTCCTTCTGTCGGCAGTGATGATGCTGATGCTGCTGCTGCAGCAAGTGGCAACTCGATGCCGAGACCTTTTCACAGTCCCACTCTATTGTAATGGTCACCCGCTTCGTCTGCTGCCTAGTTGACTGTGTCTGTGTCGTCTGTATTCATATATATATATATATATATATATATATATATATATATATATATATATATATATATATATATATATATACACATATATATATATATATATATAGCTTTTCGTATACGTGTCCGTATCCGTGTCCTTGTCTGCCTATCTGCCTGCACATCTCGGTCGCTTACAAATAGTTTCAAGAAAAATCTGATTATGTTCAAGTATCGAACTGTGCGCCATGCACACTGAAGATGGCTCTTTTCGGTGTCCACTGGGCGGGGCCAGGCATTAGTTTATGATGCTTTTAACAATTGTTGACACTAAAATATTATCGCATTTCATTGCGTGCAGATAAAAATGCATTTGTCGCCACAACTGCCGCCACAAGCACTAAAAGAAATACTCCTAACTGTGGACCAACCTCAAGCCACCAAAAATGATTTACTCACACCTGCAGCACCGCCCTCCATCCCGCCGGTCCCCTTTTCCTCGGCGTCGTAGTTCGTATGTCTTTTTTACACACTCGACTTGCAAACGCAAAAGATATTAATGCGCCTCGAAATGGAGTAAAATGAATTATTTGAATAGAATTGTCGTTACTCAGACTGCTGGTAGGGCGGCACAGCAAGTCGATAATGGCTGTAAATTTACCAACTTGGCAATACCTCCCGTCGTGCTCGCCGTCTTCATCGAGCAGAGTGGGCCAGTGTGCAGAGGAGGATAACACATTTGAATGCATATTGCCAGTCGAGATAAAATTGATTTGTGTAGTGCTGCTGGCGGAACTATAATCAGACACCCAGCTGCTTGTCTAACTGTCTTACTATCTGGTTGGGTAACTAGATGACTAGTTGACTGGCTCCTTTCTATTCGTATTGTTTTCTAATGCTAATTGCTGTTTCTCTTACCACACTTTTAATTGTAGCTGGTCATAATAGATCTGCCACCGACGCCCTCCAAATTCCATTACATCTTCAATCTTAAGGACTTGTCGCGTATTTTTGCGGGCTTGATGCTCATACAGCCGCACTTTTTCAGAAATCTGAGAGAGTTCGTACGCGTGTGGCGCAATGAATTTACACGCATTATTTGCGACCGACTAATATCGGATACGGTACGTAAACATAATAATCTATAATTCTTACCAAAGTAGAAGTTTAAGAAAATTTAACAATGGAGTCTGAACGCAAAAATTATAAAACAAGTTTTCCAAACAAAACTAGTTGTGTTTAATAAAATGGACATCAATTATTAATAAGTATTTTTAATACTTTTAACATATCCTTGTTGCAGGACATCAACTTAGTGCGCCGCAATGTAGCTTCGGAGGTGGAAGATCGTTTTCCACCTGAATTTGAGGAGACTCATGGGTTCATTGACTTGGAGGAAGCCGCTGCTGAAGCGCAAGCTCGCTTACTGTACGAAGCCTATGCGGACGATGCCGCTGCTGCTATGGGCGAGGAAGAGGGCGAAGAAGAAGAGGAAGCCGACGAGGGACCACAAGTGATACTCTCACTTAAGGACTATGTGCTGCGCGATCCAATGCTCTTTGGCGATTTTCGCAATTTCACTAACGAATCAGAACCACGCTTCTATGAGGACCTACTGGACTTCAATTCAGTCTACCATCTATTTACCGAAATAATCGAAGAGTATAGCGAACGCAAGCAAAAGATGACGCTGGTATTGTTTGAGGATTGTTTGGAGCATTTGACGCGCGTCCATCGCACGTTGAGAATGAATCGTGGTCACGTACTGCTCATTGGTGTTGGCGGTAGTGGCAAGAAGTGCATAACACGACTGTCGGCTTTTGCAGCGGAGTGTGAAGTTTTCGAGATAACCATTTCACGTGGATACAATGAGGCTGCGTTCCGTGAAGATCTTAAAATATTGTACACCTTGGCGGGTGTCAAGCGTAAGAAAGTTGTATTCCTCTTTACAGCAGCGCAGGTGAGTCCGGAAACCATCGCATTTAGTACCGAAATAAAATAATATACCCACAGATTGCCGAAGAGGGCTTCTTGGAGCTAATCAATAATATATTGACTGTGGGCCAAGTACCCGCGCTATTTGCCGACGAAGATAAAGATGGTATTGTCAATCAAGTACGCAAATTCGCCGAAGAAGAGGGCCTTTCAGCATCCAAGTGAGTGTCAAGAGACGTTACATAGGAACCAAGTGCAACAAGATATTGCTTTTAAATGATGTTCACATAATCCTCATTTTACAGGGATTCAGTGTGGGCCTACTTCCTGCGCACCTGCGCGGAAAACCTGCACGTTGTTCTTTGCATGTCTCCTGCGGGAGATGCACTGAGAAATCGCTGCCGTAACTTCCCCGGTCTTATAGGCAGCACTTACATTGACTGGGTGTTTCCATGGCCCAAACAAGCGCTTTATGCTGTCGCTCGACTATTCCTTACGGAGCATAAAATGATTCCAAAAGATCATCGCGACGCCATCATCGAACATGTTGTGCATGTGCACACAACTATACAAGTGTACTCCAAGGATTATCAGACAAAACTTAGACGTAACAATTTCGTTACGCCCAAACATTACCTCGACTATATTAACTCTTATATTGCATTGTTAGAGGAAAAACATGCATTCATCCTTCAACAGCGTGCACGTCTGGGCGAGGGCATCAAGAAAATTGAGGAGGCCTCCGTGCAAATCGACGAGCTTCGCCTTATAGTTACGGAACAAAAGAAAAATGTAGCCATAGCAGCCGAAGAGTGCGAGACCATGTTGGTTAACATAGAAGCCTCCACCCAAAAAGCGAATACAAAGAAAGCCGAGGCATCGGAGAAGTCCGTTGAAGTTGAAATCAAGGGCAAGCAAATTGCGATAGAAAAAGAAGAAGCCGAAGAAATATTGGCCGAAGCTATGCCCGCCTTAGAGGAAGCACGTCGTGCTCTTTCCGAGCTCGACAAGGCTCAGATTACAGAGATCCGTTCATTTGCCACTCCGCCCGCACAAGTACAGGTTGTGTGCGAATGCGTAGCCATCTTGAAGGGCATCAAGGAGATAAATTGGAAGAGCGCCAAGGGCATGATGTCCGATGTGAGCTTTTTGAAGAGTCTTATGGAAATGGACTGCGAGGCACTTACCCAAAAACAAATAAGCGCCTGCCGCGCACATATGAAAACCGCCAATTTGGATGATATGGCTAAAATTTCTATAGCGGGAGCCGGACTCTTAAAGTTCGTGCGGGCTGTGCTCGGCTTCTTCGAAGTGTATCGCGAGGTCAAGCCAAAGAAAGAGCGCGTTGACTTTTTGGTTGAAGAGCAGGAAGTGCAGATAAAACTGCTCAATCACTTGAATGCTGAAATACAAAAACTAGAAGAGAAACTCGATAAGTTGAATGAAAACTATGCGATTTCAATGAAACAAATGAAGGCACTGACAGAAATGATGCAGCAAGCCGAACGTCGCCTGATTGCTTCAGATAAACTTATCAGCGGTCTTACTTCCGAACTCATACGCTGGAGCAAAGAAATGGAGAACTTAGGGCAGCAATTGATAGATAGTGTCGGCGTTTGCCTAATATGTGCGTCGTTCCTTGCTTACACCGGCGCCTTTACCTGGGAGTTCCGCAAGGCGATGGTATTTGACGATTGGCTTGAGGACATTTGCTCTCTGGGCATACCAGTAAAGTTGCCGTTTAAAATCGACCAGAACCTGACCACCGATGTAGAAATTTCGCAGTGGTCCTCCGAGGGCTTGCCACCTGATGAGCTGTCCGTACAAAATGGCATTCTCACCATGAGAGCTTCGCGCTTCCCACTCTGCATTGATCCGCAATTACAAGCACTGCAATGGATACGGAAAAAGGAGTTCCGAAATAATCTAAAGGTGCTATCGTTCAGTGACTCGGACTTTCTCAAGCAACTGGAAATGTCCATTATGTATGGCATACCAGTTATATTTGAAGACGTGGACGACTACATAGATCCTGTTATAGACGACATTATGCAGAAGAATATACGAGTGCATGCAGGTCGAAAATTTGTTATGCTGGGCGACAAAGAGGTTGATTGGGATCCCGGTTTCCGTTTGTATATGACAACAAAATTCTCAAATCCCAAATTTGATCCGGCTGTTTACGCAAAGGCTCTAGTCATAAATTATACAGTAACCCAGACTGGCCTCGAGGATCAGCTGCTTAGCGTCGTGGTAGGAACAGAACGTCCTGATTTGGAGCAGCAGCGTGAGTCGCTCATAGCCCGCACCAGCGAAAACAAACAATTGTTACAACAATTAGAGGACTCACTCCTGCGTGAGCTGGCGACCTCAACAGGCAATATGTTGGACAATGTGGAGCTGGTGGAGACCCTGGAGAATACCAAAGCCAAGGCTAGTCTTGTAATGGAGCAGCTGAAACTGGCGGCCGAAACCGCCGCCGACATCGAGGTTCTTCGCAATGGATATCGACCGGCTGCCAAGCGTGGAGCCGTCCTCTTCTTTGCCTTGGCGGACATGGCCACAGTCAATAGCATGTATCAGTATGCCTTAGCCGCTTATCTGGACGTGTTTGTTTATTCATTGCGCAAGGCTGTGCCAGATACGGTGTTGTCCAAGCGTTTGAATAATATAATCAAAACATTGACTGAGAACGTGTACTGCTATGGCTGCACAGGTATCTTCGAAAGGCACAAGCTGCTCTTCTCATTCCAAATAGCCACAAAACTGGCACAACGCGAAGGTGTGTTGCAGCAACAAGAGCTGGATTTCTTCATCAAGGGCTCTATAGCGTTGACAAAAAGCGAACGCACTAATCCCACGAAATGGCTACCGGAGAAGAGCTGGGAGGACTTGCTCAAGCTAGCATTTGATTTTCCTGAGCCCTTCGGCTCACTGCCGGACCACTTCGGCCGTTATATTGACGATTGGAAGGAGGTAAGACCATTGTACAAAGTACATATTTGCCCTAATCGCCATTTGCAACATTGCTAAATTGTCATGTTTTCCATTTTGCCATCATCGTTGTGGGATGTCGATATCAACTTGAATGCTGTTATCAAACTGCTGCCAAACTACTGCCCATAAAATGCACTACAACTCGAATTCTCTCGCGCTTCCGTTCAATTTGGTTGCACTTGCACTCATCGACTTATATTCGTATAGTGGTATGACTTGGAGAATCCAGAGGAGGTGGCCTGTCCGGGTGACTACAACATCAAATGCAATCCATTCCAGGCAAGTGCCAACAGCTAGCTAGGACTCTATGTGTACTTTTGCTTTGCATGCTTTTAGCTTTGAAAGGCTGCCGTTGCTGTCGTTGCCATCGAGCGTTATTGGATTTCGTACTTTATGCTCGTTTCTAGTGGATTATTATGTACAAGCCAAGCCACACACCCACGCACCCATACCCCCATACACTGGTACATAGCTCGAGTCACAGCACCGCCCAGGCGTTTAGTTTTACTCGACTTTTGCTACGTCCTGCAACTTTGGCGCACATTTTCTGCTCAAGTTATTAGCAGCCTGTTTTTGTCAGCCAGCAGCGCTGTCTGTATGGCTTTATGTG
Source organism: Scaptodrosophila lebanonensis (assembly GCF_003285725.1). Taxonomy (NCBI): domain Eukaryota; kingdom Metazoa; phylum Arthropoda; class Insecta; order Diptera; family Drosophilidae; genus Scaptodrosophila; species Scaptodrosophila lebanonensis. The sequence goes on from NW_022060538.1 coordinate 17,692,930, forward strand.
TGTTTGTGTGTTATGTGTCTGCATCGGTGTATGTGTGTGTGCATTACCATATTTTATCAATTTTCCAAGCCATTAGATGAGCGGCAATTTACGCCCGCAGTCGCACTTGAAACCAGCGGCAACGGCGACAGCAATGGCAACGGCATTGGCAACACCAAGCCAAGCGAGTCCAATTTGCACTTGAGTTGAGCTCAAAGCCACAAGGATGCCAGTTACAACAAAAGCAACAGCAGCAACTTGATCAACTATTGAGGAACTATGATGGACCATCGTCGACATTTTCATTGTATTATTTTTTTGTCTAATGGATTACATAGACATAGACTAACTGTGATCTATATTTGCGCTAAGCTGAACCTAAAACACTTTTCTCTTAAATCATATACATACTTTTGGTAGAATTATATTTAAAATTATTTTCCATTCCATTGATATAACAACAAGGAAATGGATCATATGTAGAATAAGGGGTTGTTCCAACTTTAAACTTGATTTCTTTACTCCTAAAGTTAAAAATAATCTAACGTTGATGAATGATTAAACAAAGCTTTGTCTCCACAGAAACTAATGTTCTTGCGCTGTTTCCGTGTTGATCGTATATTCCGTTCTATTAATCAATACATTGTCGATACCATGGACGAGTTCTATATTATGCCGCCTGTTGTCAGCTTTTCGGCCATATATGAGCAGACCACGTGCTTGATACCCGTGTGTTTTATACTCAGTGCCGGCTCCGATCCCACAAATGATCTCATAAAACTAGCTGACTTGGTAATAGGCGGTATGGCCAACTTCTGTCATATATCGCTGGGCCAGGGACAGGAAAAGGTAAGTTTAAAATACCAGTCACTGTTCTCCATTTCCTTCATATTGTTATTTCCCCTTAGGCTGCATTAAGACTGCTGGACAATGCCATACGCCAGGGTCAGTGGCTGATGCTTCAAAATGGACATTTGCTAATTAGATTCGTGCGAGAGCTAGAAAAGTACTTAGACAGGATTGAGTCCCCGCATCCAGATTTTCGTCTATGGATTACCACGGATCCGACGCCTACATTCCCAATTGGCATACTGCAAAAGTCGTTGAAAGGTGCGCAAGCATTCTCCCTCCTTAAAGCCAAGTTAACTAATGATAAATTTCGTTTGCAGTGGTCACCGAGCCACCCAATGGCTTGAAGTTGAATTTGCGCTCGACTTACTTCAAGGTGCGTCAAGAGCGTCTGGAGGCCTGCTCACATCGCGCATATCGCACATTAATCTATGTCTTGGCCTTCTTCCATGCTGTTGTGCAAGTAAGTGCCATTCAAGGGCCCTCAACGGTTCAGCTACAAGCTGAATTTGTAGCATCTTAAATTACAAAACAAATGCCTTACAGCTGATACTCATGGGGCATTGCATCCAAGCACTCACTTCTTTATTTATTAATTTCTTAATTTGTTGCTGTTAAAAGCTTTTTGAAAACATAGCAACAACTGCGCCAGAGTTGCACAATTGATGGACCAACTACGAAACAGCAACGCCAATGCATCGTTTAAATTCTTTATGTACTCGTAGTTATTTATTTTGCCAAATAGTTATTGATTGTTTCACTATATTTATTTATTTTTTTTCCTATCGTGCAGGAGCGTCGCAAATATGACAAGCTGGGCTGGAACATTGCGTATGATTTTAACGATTCCGATTTTGAGGTTTGCACGGAAATATTGCGCACCTATTTAAGCCGCTGTGCCGATGACAAGATACCCTGGAACAGTCTCAAGTATCTCATAGGCGAGGTAATGTACGGCGGTCGCGTCATAGATGATTTTGATCGACGCATTACCAACTGCTATATGAGTGAATACATGGGTGACTTTCTCTTCGACACTTTCCAAACATTCCACTTCTATGAGGATGAAAATGTGGACTATTGCTTGCCCGAGGAGGAGACCATTCTGAAGGAAGACTACATAGGTTTGTAAGCTGTGCCTTTATTCAAGCGTCGACGACAACTAGTTTTGTTTATAATTCAACAGCTCATATCGACAAGTTACCACTGGTGAATAAGCCGGATGTTTTCGGCTTGCATCCAAACGCGGAAATTGGTTATTACACAATGGCAGCACGCAGCATTTGGAACAGTTTGATTGAATTGCAGCCCCAAACGGGTGAGTCCCTCAATTTATATTCATGAACTGCACAAGAACACTATTTAGGCTTTTATTTTTTTGTTCTATTCATTTGGAGTTGTATTCATTATTGAAGCATGTGTGTTTTAACTTGCCGCTTTCCACACAGTATCTTTGAAATTATTTTGAACTGCTCTGAAATCGTTAAAGCACGATATGTACTTGCACAATCATAGGGCAAAAATTTGTTTAAAATGTGATTTAATTACTTAGATAAAGTTACGAAATTGATCAGTTCTGTACACTTTCGAACTTTCCACGGAGCTGTACATCCCGCATAATGACATTTAGCTCCTCGTTTTTTTGGGCACGCATCTCATCAATGATCGACTCACTAAAACCTGCATCCTTAACGGGATCCTGTAGCTGGTTTTGTTGCTGTGCTTTCTGTTGTGGCACGCTTTGGCCCAGCCGTGCTTCAATTCGCTCCAAACTCATTGCTCCTGTCTCACTAATGCGCGTCCAATTATCGGTTCCAAACCAAATCGACAAAGCATCGTTATAGTCGGTAACGTGGGCGCGAAACGGGTTCGCTGGACTACCAAATCCCAGATGACTGATGGTATCACGCAGCACTTTGGCCAATTTTGGCAGCTGTTGTGAGTAGAAAAGCACAGCGCCACCAATTAGATGTGAAATGGAGCGCAAACAGCAACAGATATGCTTCTTAAGAGCCGGTTCAAGGTTCATAAAGATGTCATATTTTCCACCCACAATGACAACGGGGAACGGCAATAGCTCCAGTGTATACAAATCGTCCCCCTTTCCGCTCTCACGCTTCACACGCTCCTGAGCACGCTGCTCTAGTGTCTCGCGCTGCTGTGGTGTGGCCTCCTCCAACATTGTCTGTGCGGTCTCACGCAAACCTCTATAAGCGCGTTCCAGATCTGTCCACAGACATTGTGGCTGCGACAAATCGAGCATTATAAATGCGGCCAACTGCTGCAACCCATGCGAACGCATTGGCACCTCCAGGAGTTGTTCAGAATTGTCCAACGAGCCCAGTTCCCACACATTGAGTACTTGCGAGGAACCCATCTTACCGCTGCCCATGCGACGTCCATAGCTATATTCCAGAGCCAGTGTAGGACGTGCGGCGTGGTCTTCTCGATCAAAAAACTTATTGATTGCTGTAGACTTGCCCTGTCGTAATATAAGGTTATAAGTTGGGCGAAAATAAAACAATCACAATTTCCAATCCCACCACACCCTTACTGCCCAGCACAAATAAGGTGCGCTCCTTCGGCGCGCTGCTCGCTTCCAGCTGACGTAGACGTTGCTGCTCCTCTGCCAGCTTCACCGCTATTTCCTGTATGCTTTGCGGTCCTGAACTCTGAATACTTGACGCGTCTTTGTCAAACATTTTATGCATTTTTTTATTCAAAAATAGCAGAATTTGTGGCAAACGCGTTTCCTGGCATTGAGAAAATGGGTTTGTTGTGATTCTTCAAGCGTTGCTTTGGCAACACTTTATCGAATTTTTGAACTACTGCTAGCTCGAACCACCCGATAACAAATGTTAATTACTATTTACCAGACAGCTGAATTTCCCAGAAATAATAAATATACTCGTACATGAATTTATACATTTTTGAATAACTCGAAAAGTAGTAACAGTAGTCATTTTACGACGCGTTTTTTGAAAATTCTATCTCCAAAGGGGGGAAAAAATCTAAATTTTCACCTTTACCTTCAAACTTAGTTTGTATATTTTCAGAAAAACCTCCAAGTGAAACTGCACACTTGGTTTTTTTTCTGGGGAATGATATATTGGAGTTTTTCTGTAAAAAGAATGCTGGGGCACAAAAGAAAACCGCGTAAACAGCCCACAGCCGAAACGGCAAGAGCTAGGAAGCTGATATTTGGGCTTAAGTAGAGCATCATAGTGTAGGTGCGCACTGAGAAGGCCACTGTCACGGGACCTGTAATTTGTGCGCGCGTGCAGACTATGATGCCAATATTATCTATGCTGAAACAATATGGGTGTACTAGCATGTCTATCCCGCCTTTACATCACTATTTTTATACCCTGTACCCGTAGGGTAAAAAGGGTATATTAGGTTTGTGCAAAGTATGTAACATACAGAAGGAAGCATCTCCGACCCCATAAAGTATATATATTCTTGATCAGCATGACGAGAAAAATCGATCTAGACATGTCCGTCCGTCCGTCTGGATGAACGCGAGAATCTCAGAAACTATAAAAGCTAGAATAAGTTGGCATCCAGATTCTCCTAGGTCCGAGTAAGGACGAGTTTATTTTTTTTTTTTTTAATTTTCCCCCCCTTCCACCGCAGCAAAAAAAAACAAGAGAGAACGCTACAGTCGAGCAAGCCCGACAGCGAAATGCCTTGTACCCAGATAAACTTTGGTTATTTCAGATTTTATAGTTTCTGAGATCCTTGCGTTCATCCAGACGGACGGACGGACGAACATGTCCAGATCGATTTCTCTCGTCATGTTGATTCAGAATATACTTGTATATACTATACTTTATGGGGTCGGAGATGCTTCCTTCTGCATGTTACATACTGTGCACAAACCTAATATACCCTTTTTACCCTACGGGTACAGGGTATACAAATTCACGCACATAGTCACAGATTTAACACTTGCTTACACAGATGCTTATGTTTATTCAAAAATAGTTCGATTTGTATGCAAGGATGCCAATTGTCAGCCGTTTATTACATTTTATCTTGTTGATTTTCATTGTTGTACGTTTTATTGTTTCACAAGCGCTGACGCTTTTGCGTTTTTTGGCATGTTAAATTTTTAATTTAATTTAATTAATTAGTTGCGGTTTTGCAATTAACTTTATTGCATGCGCCATTATAACCAACACACGCCCGAGCGACAACAGCAGCGCACACATTAAAAATTAAAATAGATGCACACACATGCAACCAAACAAACATACACGCCACGCACATACCCTCACTCACACACTAACACACGCAACAAAACCAGAGGCAAACATCCATCCACTTACTTCCCCCAGCAGCGTATTGAGTTCAAACTCCCCCACCACGCCACACCACATCCACTGGCCACCAGCCACCTACAGCAGCCACTGCACCAATCTGAGAGGATAAAAACAAAACAAAAATGGGGAAAAACACTGACTGGGACAAAAGTCGATAATTTTGCGTTACGAATTTAAACGTGTTAAAAACGCCATCAGAGTGCACTAGTCTTTTTCATACGCACATGCACAGCCTGATCAGACTTCCACACACCATATGTATGTATATATTTATATAGCATATATGTACTTGTATTAAGGTTTAAGCGTGTGGCTCTGTAAATAACTGTATATACAATACCAACCAACTTTTAACACCTTCCCACTGCCGCACTCCAGTAACCAAGCCAGAGCCGAGCTCAAGCGATTTCCCAACTGGTAAAGTATTTGCATTAATGCCCCAAGAAAAAAGTTAAATGAAATAATAATAAGTAAAACGCTGCTGATTACGATAAAAAAGTCCAACAACAACACAAAATAACATAAAGAAACGACACACATTTACCGTCCACAATCGACATTTTATTTCCATTCACAGCGACATGTGAACTGCATCGATAAAAATAAAGTAAAGTTTCAACAAAACAGCAAGGTGCTACAATTGTAAAAAATACAAATTAGGAGTTGAACTACAAACTACATATATAAGCGCTATAAATATTTTAACTTAAATTGATTCCATTAACACTACCAGTATGATTTTGTTCCGGTATTAGATAAATAGATGATTTGTAAAATTTTATCCTCGACATGTTCTGTAACCAGTAAAAAAAGTGGGCCAAATGCATCTTCTAATGCTCAAAATATTATTGTGGGGAATGAATATCATTTCGTTTTACTCTTTGTATATAACACATTCTTTTTAATTTTTTCTCTTTTTTTAATACTACTTTATTTAAAAATACAGAAGATTGGTTAAAACTTATTTTGATATTTATTATGTGCCTTCATATTTTGAATTAATTTTCATTAAGAAGGTATATTTTAAATGACTTATATTGGCCAAGTTACCAAGTTTCCCTCAACCGACGCCGTGATCGAAGAAGGTAAATAATTATGACCACTCGGTTTTCAAAACTAACATACCGTTTAAGAGAGCTAGTACGGATTTAAATCTTCATTTTATGCATAGGATTCTTGAATTTCTTAAAACTGAACAACGCATAAATTTTAAAAGAGTTTTAGATTTCGATTAATATGCATTTCGATAACAGGTTCTAGATTATGGTACAGACAAAGCTGTCGGTGAACAGACACAATACAAGGAACTTAAAAAATTAATATTATACATTGTAAACAATATTTAAAAAATTCCTTTAAAATTAAAATAACTAATAACAAATCAGACGCCTTGATTTATTACATTTAACAAAAATTAATTAGCTAGTCCATTAAGCCATGATTTGAATTTTCCCCTTATTCATAAGAATAACAACAGAGCACTCCTAAATTTAACAGGACTCTCGATTTCGATCAACGTATTCTTGTAAAAACAAGTTTAATATGCACACACTTTTTATATTAGTAAGTTTCGGTATATAATAAATCACCTATATACAACGACTTATCCATTTATTCAATTTATAAGAAACAGATTTTTACAAACTTTCTACATACAAGTATAATGAACATTTCCTCCATTTCAAGAATCAGACATCAATGATTTTTTGATAGAACTGTAAATACACATACTATTTAGTGAATTAGTTTTGATCAGCAATTCAACATTTTTCGAAAGATGTTCAAAGTGGTAAGCCCAAACACATATACCTTACAAATTGTGAGTAGCGCTCAGAAAAATGCAGAGCATTTGCATATTCATGAGCATTATGTGCGCTAATTGGCACTTTAAAAAGAAATAAACCAACATGGAAAAAATTGTTTTTGCGAAGATACAGTAATCAATAGTACAAAGCAGATAAAAAGCAAATTAATAAATGTTTACGGTTAAATGAAATAAATAGTGAAATTAAATAATAAGGATGCCCAGTGATAACCACAGTCTGCATCTATTTGTGCTGTTGTGCTGTCCTTGCTTATATCCTTTCATTTGTTGCTATCCGCAGGCGAGGGCACCGGCGGAATCAGTCGTGACGACTTCATCGACAATGTTGCCGCTGGCATCCTGAAGAAATTGCCCGCTGCCTTCGAGACTTGGCGCATACGAAAACAAATCCAAATGAGCCTGTCACCCACGGGCGTGGTCCTTCTGCAGGAGTTGGATCGCTTTAATCTGTTGGTGGTGCGCATCAAGAAAACGCTGGAGCTTCTGCGCAAGGTAAGTAACGAAGAGATTGCATTGGCCTGGGCCTGTCAATGGTCGAAGGCCCATAAATCCTTCAGCTTTGTTTCGTATTTTGTTTATGCATTCGGTAGAAACTTGGCAAGCCTCCATCACTACATACACAGGTCCCTTCAATAGCCAGAAAAAACACAACAATAACCACACCCACCCACAGGCAAATTTGACTGCACTGTTGCACAGTGGAATCTACAAAAAGACTCAATCTTCTATTTAGGAGTCAGAAGTTTCAAAGTCACAAACCTATGTTGTTCAAAAGCAAATCTTAAAATATCACTTGATAGATATTTTGGCCTTGCTGGCCCTAAAACCATATGCATCTAAGCAGTTCGCTATTATTATATACTAGAAACTGAAAACGCATTTTGACAACAAAAAAATATTCAAAAAAAATTCTTTATACTAACACTTATCATATATTTGTATGTAAACTTGGTCGGTTTTGTCGGAATACTCGTATCTGTGGGTGGTAATTTAATAAAGGCTAGCAACTTGTCAAACATTGACATTTGGGCTACCACAAAAATTTAAAATTCTCCAGAATGATAGCACCTGCTGTTAAAAATGTGTACTACACATTTGATGTAAAATTAAACAATTTTTTCGTTGACCAGTTTTATTGGGTTTCGACCATTATGCGCTGCTGCATTCATGCGACAAACAAAGCGTCTGCATTTTGTTGGCAAAATAAATTTACAAAATCAAATGAACTTGGCTTTTGTTTTGTAAAGGCTGCCATACACACAGACACACACACACACATTTCCTCACTCCAACTTTTATGCGTTTTAATTTAATTGCATTTGTATATGGGTATTCACAGGCCATAGCGGGCGAAATAGGAATGGATAATGTACTAGACAACATATCGAATTCATTGTTCAATGGCTTGCTGCCAGAGGCTTGGAGTAAACTGGCGCCGGCCACATGCAAACAGTTAGCGAGCTGGCTGGTGCATTTGCAGGTTGGTTAAAGCACACCCTCTACTCATTAATCAGCTTACTGCAAATCAATCAAGTTTGGGTCCACTAATCAGCCTTTACTTTTCCGCTTTCCACATAGCAACGCGCTGTGCAGTACAAGTATTGGTCGTTGTCTGGCGAGCCACTCGTCATGTGGCTGTCGGGTCTGCACATACCGCAGAGCTATCTAACAGCCCTGGTGCAGGTAACCCACTGCAAGCCCTCCTAGGTGCCACCAAAGCTAACTTTTCATCCTCTTCCCCACATATTTATACACACACACACATGTATAGATTGCCTGCCGCCGAAATGCTTGGCCGCTAGACCGCTCCACCCTCTTCACCTATGTGACCAGCTATGCGGACCCTGATGATGTCGAGGAGCGTCCACCAACGGTGAGTGAGATAGTTGTGCCACCTAGTTCCAAGCCAGTGCAAATGCAAATGTAAAAGCTTCGAAATGGATCCAATCAGATTTTATCTTATTTAATCTTATTTTTTGGTATGAGGGAAATATTTTTCTCACTAAATCTAACACCCTTGCATTTACGATACAATTTCATTTCAAATGAATTTTTTTCCCTGGAAATTACTCAGAGATCGGAGATAAAACTACTGATTTTCTTTTAAAATCCGAGTTGCTATTCAATATTTAGTAGTTTTCTTTTGTAATTATTAGAAATTGTCTATAGTATCTATAATACTTTTAAAACTGCCCGGATGAACTGGATCACACAACGTTAGTGGGTAAACAGTGTACATAATTTAGTGTCGTTCTAAATGCAAAACTATGACCCCTGTGTGACCAGCAGCCACACCGTTCGGCATCCCTTTAGGGGCATGGTCTGGCACTAATTTCGTAATTAAGAATTCTGTTTGCATTTTAATCGTTCACCCAACTTTTTTGCTTGCAGGGCTGTTATGTGCATGGACTCTACATAGAAGGCGCACGCTTTGACATGCAGACTAATCAGCTAGCGCGTTCGCATCCCAAAGTGCTGGTCGAAGAGCTGGCCATTTTGGCAGTGGAGCCCATTGAAGCACACCGACTCAAGCTACAGGTTTGTATGGGCTTGGAGACAAAAGTTAGGAATGGAAATTGGTGGGCGAGAGGGCGCTGTGGTCCTTGCTTCGCCACCTGCAAGTGACAAGTACTAATGTGCGCTTGTATCTGCATATACGAGGAGCAAACGAGGGCGCGTTGATATTTGTTTAAATGCTGCCCACTAAATTACATGCCCGTTCCAGCACTTCACCATTCCTAATTGCCCAGAGCTCTGCTAATTGTTTCTGATTTTAAATGCCCGCTACTTAATTTTTGCAGAACACTTTCCTGGCACCCGTGTACACCACATCGCTGCGCCGTAATGCCATGGGCGTGGGCCTGGTCTTTGAGGCGAATTTGGCAACAACCGAGGACTTGAGCCATTGGATATTACAGGGGGTGTGTCTGACGCTGAACACGGACACATAGAGATGACAGAAAGACTGAATCCAATTTGAATTTGATTTATTTGTATGATTTTTTGTAATATAATGCAAATAAGTTAGTGCTCACATCACTGTACTGGCAACTAGATACAATAATTTGTCTTGGATGTGCGAGGAGGTGCCGCTCAATAACGTGTTTTGTGCCTGGACTTAATGATTTTTTCTGGCCTTTGTTCGTACCACTACCTGCGCCGCCAGCAGCCAAAACAGCTCTTTAGCCTATCGAAGATGGTTGATTTCATCGATGGCAACAGCAGCTCTAGATTCTGCGTGCCACCACTGTCATCTGAGTCCAGGTCCGAATCAATGGTCATTTCTTGTATGCTAAAGGTGTCCGTCAGCTCATGATTCTGCTGACGACGTTTGGCATGCTTCAATTGTGCGGGAAAGAAGGAAATTTCTTCCGCCTCATCGCTGCTCTCCGATTTGTAGTCGACCAACGGCTTCTGCTCCAACTCGCCGGGTATGGGTAGTCGATTAATGGGTATAAGAGTGGCCGATTGCGATTTGGTAGCCTGCAGAGAACAAATATTTTAGGGCACACCCGAAACCCTGACCGGTTTTGCCTTATATGTACCTGCTCCTCCTGATACTGCGTATAGTTGCGCCTGGCACGCTCGACCTTAAGTTCTAGCTTGCGTTGCAATATGCGGCAGGTATTTGGCAGCTCGTTGCGTTCATGACCATTAGTCAACTCATCCTCATCGATTTCTATAGTTGTGGGCGCATACACCTTGCCGGCACCCCTAAAAGCCACCTCAAACTCCAAATCAGACATATGCTTGGGCGCTCCGCTGGCAGTTTTCTATGCAATAGGGAGGTTTTCAATTTTGTCTGCCCATGGGTCGTGCTATTGTACTTACCAACAAACCCGCTGCACCATCCTCATATATATTAGATTGTGACTGTCTGTCTTCGCTATCGATGCCACTATCCTCCATATTAGAGCCCTGATTTGTATTTTCCTATATTTGTTGGCTAAAATTCAATGCTATGGTAACACAAACTAATTTTATTGTCTTTTTTTGCACTGTTTCCAACTCCAAACTCCAAGCAACCTCAATAGGAAAAAGCGCATGCGTCAGTAAACAGCTGCCGGATAAAACACGGGGAAAAATCAATAGTCCGTTGCCCCCCAAAAACGTTGCCAGACTGATTCATTGTTTTTAAACATTATTTTTACTCTATAAAAAAGCTCAGCTAGTGAAATTGTTTTTAATAATTATTAATAATTAATAATCTATAGTATTACCATTTATTTGTAATTTTTTCAATCCAATTTTTTGAATATATTTGTTGAGCCTAATGATTTAAATCTGTAAATTTTTAGCTCACATATTCGATATAGGAATTTAAACATTTGAATTCGATCTTTATTTATTTGATGTTCAAAGATAAAACCCACATGTACATTGTCAGCCGTATATTGAATAAAAAAATATTAATGTATAATCAATTGAGGATAGTTTTATTATTTTCTCTTGCTTCGTGAATTGCAACTTTTTATTATTTTTAATTTATTTACAATCGTTATATTTATACACGTGTAAATGCGTTGGACAACGCACTAATGTACATATGTTTTAGATTTAATGAAAACTAAAATTAATTGAAAATTCGTTGTAGCCACTTGTTCTACGGATTGAATTAACTGTTATTCAAGAATAAATAGGAACAAAACATAAAATGCTAATACTATTTGCTGTTGGGGTAAAAGAACCATATACTAAATTAATTATTGATTTGATCTATTGCCTTGCCGGTATACGGTTTTTTGGTTTCTGCTTTAAAACGGGCCACTGGGGCCTGAGGATACGCATGTTGTGTGAACCTGCTCACTATGTATTCTTGGTTGATTCAATTCAATACGAAAATCTATTTAAAACTAATATTTAAGGCTTTGTTGCAAAACTAAGTGGAATTTTGCCGGAACAATCGGTGTTGACTGCCGTTCCTAAACGGCATTTGGATGTGGTGCGGCAATTTGGCCAGCCAATGTACAAGATCTGCAACAGAACTTGGCATAGTAATGGTTCTGGCAATGGCGAGCCCTGACAATCAGATTGCAGTTAGCGAAATAGGGATTGTCAATGCATTCTGGGGACACCGGTATGACAGCTAAAAAGATGCTCAGGTAAGTAAGACATCGTATATTTCATTTTGAGAAACTTACATTCGATTCGAATATTATCCTCGCTGGTGCTGTAACTATAAGAATTACGTGCTGTACAGCCATAAACTCCAGTATCTTCTGCTGTTACGTTGCTAATCACCAAACGATGGGGTTCGTCTATAAGCCATACAGAACGAAACATTTTAAGAAAAGTATATACAAGTAAATAAATCTAAATAAAATATACGAAAAAACATACATGTTATTTGCACACGTCCATCAGGTCTTAGGAGCAAGGAGTCCTTGGTCCATGTGACATCCGGAGTAGGATAACCCTGAACAGAACAGCTCATGGCAATAGTGGAGCCAGGCGTGTAGCTATTCTGCGGATCTAAGCCAAGCACGGCTTGTGCACTTACTGTGATGGAAGATTTAAGCAAATTTATTATTTGTTGTAAAAACCCAAAAACGAACACAAACTCAACACCAATCCAAATCATGCCATGCATTTTACTTACTTCGTTGTGGTGCAATTTCTACAGGCGATGGTGGGGGCACATATATGGGGCGTGACGGGCGATAGGGATAGTTAGGTCTACGTGTAGCGGGTGCCGTCGCTGGGTCTAAAACATATTTCAAGTATTGTGCATCTGCATTGGTCACCGCACGTGCTGGCCCCACAGCCTTCAGTGTGACAACTAGTGAGACAGGTCGGCCGCGTTTGTTATAAGCATCGCATGTGTACGGACCGAGGTCGGACAACTGAATGGACTTGAAGAACAACGAGTATTCGCGCGTCATCTCATGACGCTCTCCGATCAATCGGAAACGTTTGTTGTAACGCCACCAGCTAACATCCGGCGCTGGATTACCACCCGCGGGGCAACGCACCAGAGCGGGCCGGTTGAGTTGAACAATTTGGGTAGCGTTCTTAGGACCGTAAATATAGGCAGGTATATCTTGGGGCTCTGCCCAGCGCAACAATGGATTATAAGCAACAAACATGCATAAAAGGTTCATGCATTAGAGTTAGTCAAGAAGCCAACACCAAAATAAAACATACATATATATTTTTGAAATGGAACGCACCTGTTACTTGCAATGTTACTTCACGACGCACTGGCTCGCCTAGCCCATTGCTGGCTACGCACACGTAGGTGCCATCATCAGTCTGACGCACCTGGACTATTGTTAAATCCCCATTTGAAATGAGCACATAACGTCCTTGATTGGTGTCAATCTATAAAGATGGGACAGTGTAAGGAATCAACTAAATGTACAATATATTTATAGACTAACCACAACATTCCTCAGCGACCAGGTTATATTTGGCTCCGGGTTACCTGTAGCAAAGCAGCGTAGCACCGCAATGCCACCCAGTGAGGTCTGTACGTCTAATTCCTGTTGTTTTCTTGGCTCTAGTGCAGCCTTCACTTCTCCTGGATATATTATCACTGGTGCTGGCGTAGTCGGGGATAACGTTGGACGTGTTGGCTGCGTTGGACGAACGCACAAATTTCCACAGCCATCGTTGCAGCATTTATTATCACCGCGACAGTTGGCATCGGTATAGCACTCGGTTATACAGTTACTAGCGTTAGCAATTAGCTGTGGGCAGATTCCGGGCTTATTAATATCTCGACAAACGGGCACGAATTGGCGATTGTCAGTATTCGACACTTCAACATCGCATTGTTGACTCTCCGGACAAGAGTAGTCATCGCAAGGGTTCTCACATACACATTGCGTACAATCGGGATCCGATCGTGCAGCTTCGCGACGGACACCATAAGGACAACGCAAATCACGGCAGTTATTTTCGTAGGTCTCACAACGGTTTGGCTCAGGTTCAATTTCGTTATTCGTTATTTCGTTGCGTTCGATAGGCTCTGCAAAACATGTACAATGTTTAATTAATAAGGATGCACAATAAAAAAAAAAATCAAATACCCTAAGAATATACAAAATTAGCAATATGGTCTATGAGCAAGCACAAAATAATTATCTATGTTTCTACTCTTATAAACTATGTTTTCGACATTCTTAGAAAAGTCAAGTGAGCAAGGTGCAAAATTTGTGCAGGGTGGAGAGTGAAAAGGTGCAAAGTGCTGTGGGTAGGTGCAGCAGTTAAGTGGAAGGTCTCAGGCTTACGTCCGCATTGACCAGTGCATGCTTCATACGAACGGAAATTGTTCTGATTGCCCGAGCATCCAGAGTAAATGAAAGGTACGCAGCTGCCGACTTCATCATTATAATACCAACGGCGTTCCGCTACAACTTGGCCGTTGCAGCGACCAATTTGTACCGGTAAACGACAGATATCTACTTACATGAAGAGAAACCAAAATCTTGGGTTAGCCAAGGTTACTGTACAAAAGGACCCAGTTCAAAGTTACCTCTGGAAACACCCGATGGCTGCGGCTCGCGGCCACCGATGCATACCGTCTCGCACTCGTAGCGATCATTAAAGCGGTTGCCCGTGCCATCACAGCCACCATACGTAAATGGATCGCATGTATTCTGTGTGCGATTGTAGTAGTACCGGGTCTCCCACTGCGTACAAGGGCCAGAGGTGACCGGCTCATTGCACACGTCTGACATAACATATTAAAGCAACTGGAGCAACTATTAGTTAATAAGAAAAACTTACCAACTCCCTTAAACTCGCCGCACTGGCGCTCGCATTGTTCACGTGTCTCAAACCGGTTACCATTACCACCACATCCCGTATAGATGAAGGCAGTACATGCCATTTTTTCGTTGTCATAGAACCAAGCAGTTGTTTGATTGTAGCATTCTCCAGCTTCTGGTGCCAGGTCGCACACGGAATATGTCTAAAAAGCACACAATTAATGGATTGATACACTCTTGCTTTCTTAACTTACCGGTGCTGGAGGTTCTTGCTCCGGGGGCTGTTGACCGCCGCGGCAGTAGCTCAAACACAACGCCTCTGTAACAAAGTTGTTTCGATTACCACGACAACCCGTGAATTCAAACTCGTAACAGCCGCCAGTGCCCTGATCGAAGTACCAGCGATGCGACACTTCATCACACCGACCACGAACTGGTGGTAGCGAACATGTACTTTGTGCGTCTAAGCACTCATTTTGACAATCATCTTCGTTTGCAAAGCTGTTCTCATTTCCATCGCAGCCAGTATATATGAATTCGTCACAAAGACCTTCTTGGCTATTGTAGTACCAACGTGTCTCGTTGTTGTAGCAATTTCCTGAGACTGCCGGAAGGAAGCACTTCGCCGTATCTGTCTGAGGCACGCTTTCCTGTGGCTGCTCCTCTGGCTCGCCTATGCGGTTTTCTATTCTGGGACTGCAACGAGCCAAACAATCCTCTTCAGCCTTAAATCGATTATCATTGCCACCGCAACCTCCATAGTAGAACTGTTCACAAAGTCCTGTAGTTGTGTTAAATGTCCATAGCAGGTCATATTGATCGCAATCACCCACGCTAGCAGGCAAATCACACAAATCACCCGTTGGCTGTGGTTGCGGTTGGGGCTGAGGCTGAGGTTGAGGCTGTGGTTGTGGCGCAGGTCTCTGTGGTGGTAGTTGCGCTGGCCGATCACATTTCTGCAGGCAGTCTGTCTCCGTTTCGAAGCGGTTGCCATTACCCCCGCATCCTCCATAGAAAAACTGTCGACACCTTCCTGTTTCTATATCATAGCGCCACTTGAGCACATACTCGTAACAATCTCCAACACTCTCGGGCTCGGAACATACATCGACCTGTGCTGGGGGTGGTGGTGGTGGTGTCGGTTCAGGTTTCTTTTCGCATCGTGCCAAGCAGGCTTCTTCGCTAGTGAATCGGTTCTCAGAGCCACCACAGCCGCTGTAGTAGAATTGGCGACAAGCTGCGTCTTTGATGTCATAGTACCACAGTAGTTGATAGTCGGAGCATTCACCAACTTCGGCAGGTATTTCACAAATGTCTTTGGCTAATTGAAAAACATTAAAAATATATGTATTGAAAATAGTTTGTAGTTGAAATCGGAGCAAACATTGAAAGCAGCTTTAGGTGAATGCGCGAGCCGCTACAACATTTAAAGCTTACCAACTTGCCGGGGACAATGATCCTCGCATGAGTCCAATGAGGGGAAATTGTTTTTGTTTCCACCACAACCGGTGTAGTAGAATGGCAAGCAACGCTGCTCGGTCGGTGAGAAGTGCCATTTGGCTTGCTTTTCACTGCAATCACCGGTTTGCTTTGGTAGTGAGCAGTGGTCTTATTACGTATCATTTATTGTGAGTAGGTGACAAGGGATGCAAATAGGTTGGTAGCAAGCAAAGAACAAGCACACAAAAGCATTCGCATTCAATAAAGCAATCAAAGGTAGAGTGCATAGGGAAAAAATTAAATAAAAACATACCGTTATGCCAGGTAAATCAATATGTTTAACAAATTATTACTAAGCCTACTGTTAATTGCACATTTTTAATTAATATCACAAGCACCGATAATCATTAATTAATGTTATATACTTGATATCAGAATTTTCAAACCTTTAAGTACACCTGGTTGCCGACAGCTGTAGCTGCAGGCATGCTCCGTCGGATAGTTGTTTTTGTTACCCTTGCAACCACCGTAGACGAAGGGACGGCAAATATCGGTTTGATTATCATAGTACCAACGCTCGAAATTACCAGCGCAAGGTCCGCTCTCCGCGGGTTGTTCACATGGTGCTGAAAGCAATTATAAAATTCAAAACTTTTTATACAAAATATTACGCCTTTGGCGTTTACTTACGAACACTGTCACTGATTGAACATCTTGACTGACACTGCTCCAAGCTGTCGAAGCGGTTCTTTGTTCCATAACACCCGCCATACCGGAATTCTTCACAGCGATTACGATCAGCATCGAAGTACCATTTTTTGGTGAACTCCTGGCAAGGACCAGAGCTTTTTGGTAGCAGGCAGACGTGCTGCCCGTCATACTCTTGGCAGGTATCCTTACATTCAGCTTCAGTATCGAATCTATTTGCATTTCCATCACAACCGCCATACCAAAATCTTGCGCAGCCTCCATAACCCGTGTCGTAGAAATATTTGACACTGAAGTTACCACAGCCACCGGCTTCCTTAGGCAGACCACAGGACTTCTGAGGTGGCTCCTGTACATTCTCGCATCCGCCGAACTTATCATCCTGCGCGCTCGTAATTCCATCAGGACAGCAGCCATATCTACTTTCCAAGCATGTGCAACCCTCTCCTCTTGGACCCTTTGCGGGAGTCTTTCCATCTTCACAACACTTATGCTCAGTCTGTGAGCAATGACATCCATAATGATTTGGACCTTGGGCCAAAGTAAGACCATCGGGACAGCACCCGAATTGCATGGTTTCACATGGACATCCCTCAAACTTCGGTCCCTTTGCAGCGGTGATTTTGTCGGGGCAGCAGCCATGTGGAGTTGACTCACAGGCACAGCCCTCATTTTCTGGACCTCGTGCTGCTGTTTTTTTATCTGGACAGCAGCCGTACGGCGTATATGCGCAATCACAATCTTGGAAGTTTGGTCCACGAGCACTATTTATGTTATCGGGACAACAACCGTATGGAGAATTCAAGCAACAACCCTCGCCAAGTGGACCATGAGCTGGTGTCTCATTGTCGGGGCAGCAACCAAACTGTTCACGCATACAAGCTGCACAACCTTGATTATCAGGTCCAGAAGCAGGTGTACGGCCATCTGGACAGCAACGGTACTGAGTCTGTTCGCAGCCTTCTGGAGCCGATTGTATAACTGGTTCACAGCCTAGGAAGTTCTCTCCCTCTGCAGCAGTCTTACCATCAGGACAACAGCCATGCTTTTCGAAACTGCATGATTTAACAACATCACCATCTGTGGTTCCCGACCCTTCACCAGAACCTTCCAATTCAGTGGTCGAATACTCTTCAGTTGTAGTGGGTGGCAAGGTTGTTGGTTCTGGACAGCCTTCATCGTCCTCGCCCTCAGCAGGTGTGAATTTATCTGGACAACATCCAAACAGCGTCTCCGCACACTGAGACTTCGGACAGCCCTTATATTTCTCGCCTTCTGCTGGTGAAACACCGTCCAAGCAGCATCCGTATTCGGTATCAGCGCAAGTTTTCGCAATCGGGCATCCTTCATCAAATGGTCCCTTAGGGGTAGACTTACCATCGGGACAGCAACCATATTCAGACTTCTTACAACTCTTCTTCTTTCTTGGCTTACATTTACGAGTTGTACTGGAAGTAATAGCTGTTTCCCAAGTATTGGGAGTGCTACTTTCTCCATCATCAGAAGAACTCCAGATATCTTCTGTTGTACCTTCTTCTGTTGATAATGAGGAACCTTCAGAAGTGCTTTCTTCAGTCGAGCCACTTTCCGTTGTGTCATCTGTAGAACCACTTTCTGTGGACCCAGATGATCCCAGAGTTGTGCTACCACTTGATTCTGTAGAACCGGATACCGTTGAACCTCCACTCGTATCAGTTGATTCTGAAATAGTTGTTTCAGTTGAACCAGTGATAGTTGAATCGCTTGATCCATCTGAAACACTTGTATCTGTTGCACCAGATACAGTTGATTCACTAGAAGCTCCCGAAGAAGTCGACTCCGTTGATCCATATGCTGTTGAGCCGCTGGACCCATCTGACACGCTTGATCCTGGTGATACTGATACAGTTGTCTCACTAGATCCATCTGAAACACTCGACTCAGTAGATGCAGTTGAACCATTAGACTCATCCGAAACGCTTGAACCTGTTGATCCTGACTCAGTAGACTCACTAGATCCAGCTGAAACACTCGATTCTGTAGAGCCCGAAGCAGTTGATTCACTAGAAGACTCTGAGACAGTCGAGTCCGTAGAACCTGACACAGTCGTTTCACTTGACCCATCTGAGACACTCGACTCTGTTGATCCTGATGCAGTTGTCTCACTGGAGCCTTCCGACACACTTGATTCTGTTGATCCTGAAACAGTTGATTCACTGGATGCTCCTGAGACAGTCGAGTCCGTAGAGCCTGACACAGTCGATTCGCTTGAGCCATCTGAGACACTCGACTCTGTTGATCCTGATGCAGTTGTCTCACTGGAACCGTCCGACACACTTGATTCTGTTGATCCTGAAACAGTTGATTCACTGGATGCTCCTGAGGCAGTCGAGTCCGTTGAGCCTGACACAGTCGATTCGCTTGAGCCATCTGAGACACTCGACTCTGTTGATCCTGATGCAGTTGTCTCACTGGAGCCTTCCGACACACTTGATTCTGTTGATCCTGAAACAGTTGATTCACTGGATGCTCCTGAGACAGTCGAGTCCGTAGAACCTGACACAGTCGATTCGCTTGAGCCATCTGAGACACTCGACTCTGTTGATCCTGATGCAGTTGTCTCACTGGAACCGTCCGACACACTCGACTCTGTTGATCCTGAAGCAGTCGATTCACTCGATTCTGTTGAAATACTCGATTCTGTAGATTCCGATTCAGTTGATTGGCTGGATTCAGTTGAAACACTCGATTCTGTAGACTCTGATTCAGTTGATTGGCTAGATTCAGTTGAAACACTTGATTCTGTAGACTCTGATTCAGTTGATTGGCTAGATTCAGTTGAAACACTTGATTCTGTAGACTCTGATTCAGTTGAAACACTGGATTCTGTTGTTCCAGATGCAGTAGATTCACTAGATCCTTGCGAAACAGTAGAATCAGTGGATCCGGATACTGTTGATTCACTGGACTCATCTGAAACACTTGAATCTGTTGATTCTGATGCAGTTGACTCGGATGATCCTGATACTGTAGATTCACTAGAAGCTCCTGAAACAGTCGACTCCGTCGATCCGGATACAGTTGATTCAGTGGACCCATCTGAAACACTTGTATCTGTTGCACCAGAAACAGTTGACTCACTAGAAACTCCTGAAGCTGTCGACGCCGTTGATCCAGATGTTGTTGAGGCGCTGGACGCGTCTGATACGCTTGATCCTGTTGATCCTGATACGGTTGTCTCACTAGATCCATCTGATACACTCGACTCAGTTGATCCAGATACGGTTGACTCGCTAGAGGCTCCTGAAATCGTTGAATCTGTCGACCCAGATGCAGTTGAACCGCTAGACTCATCCGAAACGCTTGAATCTGTTGATCCTGAAACAGTTGTCTCAGTAGATCCAGCTGAAACACTTGATTCTGTAGATCCGGAAGCAGTTGATTCACTAGAAGATCCTGCAACAGTCGATTCTGTCGATCCTGATGCAGTTGATCCACTAGAAGATCCTGCAATAGTCGATTCAGATGAATCAGTAGATCCACCTGAAGAACTGGAATCAGTTGATCCTGAAACCGTTGATTCACTAGAAGCTCCAGAAATGGTGAAGTCTGTGGTTCCGGAAACAGTTGTTTCACTAGATCCATCTGATGCACTGGATCCGGTTGATCCCGAAGGTGTTGTTTCACTTGATCCGTCAGATACACTTGATTCTGTGGACCCAGAGGCGGTTGATTCACTAGATGCTCCTGAAACGGTCGATCCGGATTGATCGGTTGAACTGGAAGCATCGCGACTTGAGGTAGTACCAGTGAAATCAGTCGTACCCTCAGATTCATCTCCACTACCCTCCGTCGAAAAACTGCTGTCTGATGTTTTGTCTGTATCTCCTGATCCTTCAAGTGTGCTGCCAGTAACATCGCTAGAAACAGATGAATCGTCTATAGTCGAAGCAGAGTCACTGTACATCAAGTCATCGCTTCTAAGTGTACTCAAGGTACTTGATTCTCCATCAAAGTCAATGGCATCGGTAGTATCTGTTTCACCGGAGCTATCTGTAAGCAAATCTTCTTCATCTTCGTCTTCATCGCCACATTCTTCTTCTTCATCTTCGATAGGCTTATCAGTACTTGTGAGAGGTAGCAACTCATCTTTCGAGCATGGCTCAGTGTTACATTTTTCCGATAGTGCTTCAATCTTATATTCATCACAATTTATTGAATTTGTACCATTCGACAAACACAATACTTCGCGAACACGTTCTCCGCCTCCACAAGGTTTGCTGCATTTGCCCCAAGGTCCAGTGAACCATTCACCTGGACATTCCGTTGCCTCGCCTTCACATTCTTGCTCTGATTCGGGTTTCGTAGAGGCATCGCATTTTGAGTTATCAGCAGCGGGCTTAACTGTTTTACCATCGAATTCTCCACAAATGACTATACGTGATTGTACGCCTTTCCCACAGGGCGCAGAGCACTTGCTCCACTCCGATGTAAACCATTGTGTCTCACACTTTGACGACTTGCATGTCCGGGATAGTGTTGGAACTTCCGGCTCACAAAATTTGTCAGGATAAGCTTTGCCAGACTTTGAGCCACAAAAAGCCGTACGCGTTTCTGTGTTTTGACCACAGGCGTCACACTAAAATTAAAACAACCAATTTCAACTCTGAATGTCAAATCTAGGGGGTTTTGTATCATATCTTACACCACTCCACTGTGATATGATCCAATCAACACCTTCACAAGGTGCCAGCATACATGTATTTTCTGTCTCAGGCTTATCTTCAACACAATCTTCTTCGGGCAGTATACGCTTGCGTCCATTTTCCTTGATAAAGCACGTTACTTTCCGTGTCTGCTTGCCTTCCCCACATAATTTGTCGCATGGTGTCCATGGACCCAAGTGATAAGAGGGGCAGTTCTTGACATCGCGATTGCACTCTTGTGTTGTGGCAGGCTTGTTGCCAACTTGTTTCAAGCAAACTGCATCTTCTTCAAGGGTATGTTCACTGTAAATATTATCATATATAATAAGTACAACTTATATGAACAGGTACGTATACTTGCCCAGTAGGAGAGATACGCTCACAGGTGACGGTTCTGTTTTGGAAACCATCTGAGCCGCAACCTTTCGAGCACTTTGTCCAATCACTTTCGACCCAATGCGGTGCACAGGGCTCCATACCGCATTCCTGGCTTTCAGCTGGCTTATTCTGGGCATCGCACAGACTTTCTTCGACGTCTTGCAGGCTGACGCGGTTGTTACACGTCACCTCACGCGACTGAGTACCACCGCCACAGGAAGCACTGCACGGGCCAAACTCTCTATGGGTCCACGTGTGCACGTCGGGCTGACTCTGACTCACTTCTTCTGGTATGCTATACTCATAGTCAATACTGACATTCTTGTCCTGCACCAGCATAACTACATATAGAGACTCGGAAATAGGTCCGCTACATGTTAACTGATCTGGAGCTGCAAAACCAGTAGGCTTGCGCTGATAGTTCCACCAGCAGCCCGCGTAATACATAGGACGTGGGAAATCAATGCGCCAGTTACCATTCAAGTAATAGTGCCCAGTCAGATTGCGACAGGCAAGATAGTTGTTAGAAGGTGCTGTCTCCTGTATACGAATATTGGTTGCTCCTACTGGAACAATCAATATATCGTTGTAGCCAGCTGCCAAATTATCTGTGCTAAATGTGTTCTGGATGGTCTTGCAAGTCCTGCCATCACCCCCGCATTTGCGACATTTATCTTCCTTAGCATCCGAGCCCAACATCATATCACAGCCTACAGGCATGCACTCTCCATCTACACACACATCCAGGTCTCTGTCATTACAGCGTGTGCCATCCACAACCTTTTCCTTCTGACGGTAATAGAAACGTTCTCCTTTGGGCATACAATTCAACTCACAAGGCTTCGCCGCATTGATATAGGGTACCCATGTGTGTAAGACGCCGTCAAATTTGACGTCATCAAAACGAGAACACTGAAGCGCTCTAAAATCGGGCTCTTCTTCGGGACAATCTTGTGTGTTGCACGAGTAGTATTTACGATCACCGCCACTGCATGCAGCTTCCCCATTAACGCTTTAAAATAAATACCATAGTTATGAATGAAAAGTGAAGAAGCTTGCACATTTACTTACTCTCTGCGCAGACACTCTCGCGTCTGGTAAGAAACACCACCGCCGCAGGTGCGTGAGCAACTTGACGGTGAGCTCCAATCTGTCCATTCGTAAGGATCATTACCCTCGCCTCCAGGCGTTACCGAGCTGGCAGGCAAATACATATTTGCGCCATATTCTCTTTTTGCACGTTGGCCATGCTATGTATCGTAATTGTGGTGTATTAATCTAAAACTCAAATTGGTTGGGGTATGTTTTTTATACTTACAAATCTACTCTGTGAGTCTTTCAGGCATATCAGTACAATGAATAATACCAAGGCATTTGAGCTGCAAATAAAGAGGGCTTAATTCAATAACATGCTCACAAACCCAGCCTCCCTCAACGCACAATAAGAAAAGTTAGCCAGCTTCATTCATTAAAGCAACTATGTTAACTTGTTGCAAATATTTGTTTACTTGCCCGCATGCTTCCCCACAATCATTAAAACCGCAACACACAGTGGATGGTCAAGATGCTGGTGGTCACAGGCGGGCCAAGCATTTGAGAGACCAAGTCTGTCACTTGTCAACTACTATACTTTCTCAAAAGACGTCGGCAAGCGAAGGTGTGCAAAAAATCTTTTGTAGGGCTTCGCACAAGCCGCAACAACATCATGAACTTGTTTATGCTGTGCACGCTGGATAAACAAACATTGAACTTGTTTTCGCTTGCAGCGCACAGAAGGCGAACAAAACTTTGGGCAGAGGATTGCTGCATGGTCAAGTAAAATTTGCAATTTCTTTGAAACAATTTCTTATTTTATTACACGCCGTGCAGGTCATAAATATGCAATGCCATATAAACAAGACATAATTTAGCAGTGCTTCCTGCCGATTTGCCAAAAATAAAAAAGGGAGACACAGAAAGCAAACCAAATAATAAGTACTAGTCGGAGAATATATGATTATGCCGCAGACAGGGTGACGCCGGCCAATGCCGACATCATTGGGAGCGGCAAGGACGAAGAAGCGCGTGAATATGTCAAAAGCGTTCAATGTTGCACGTTGCCTGGTGCTTGTTGGTGCTTTGCCAATTTAATTTCTGACGCTGCGTGCAGCTCCGTTTTGTTACACTTGGACGCCTTCGACTGCTTGGCTGGCAGTATGGCAGAATGGCAGTATGGCAGAACTGGCTGAAAGGGCTGAAAGAACTGGCAGACTGGCGGTCCCAGCAGGAGTACTGCTTATGACAAGCGAACGCCGTGTGGTGAAGCTGGAGCGCGGCGGTCCAAGTGTGGCCATAATTTTTATGCTTCTGTGTTGGCATTTTAATGCAATTTGAGCGCATTTCCCTTTTGAAACCAATGCCAGGACACCTATTGCTTTGGCAAGTGCGCCACGACAATGGCAGCGGCAATGACAACAGCACGGCACACATTTCACAGTCCATTGAGCCTGGCCAACAAGGAGGCAGCAACAACAGAGACGTTGGCGTCGCCCAGGCGCGCGCTGTATCATTGCGTCACGCAAACAGGATACGCGAAAAGAAGCAGGCACGCTATTAATTGGGCAGCTAGTAAGAATATGCTGACCCAGCAATAACCAAAAGGCAAAATCATAAAGTAGCTGGAACTCTTCCTGGGCTCCCATGCTTCCAGATTTATGTTGCTGATTACGCAAAATCTTTTCAACATCAACATTTGTGCTCTAAAGTCCAGAAAAGTTGTAAGAAAGCATGCGGTTGTTGCTGTTGTGAACACATGCGGTCGCAGCGGATACCACGTGACACCAAACATAAACAGTTGGCGCAATCATCAAATGAAACAGCAGCAGCAGCAACAACAACAGCGATATGTTAACTAAATCCTCCACATAAATGTCAAAAAAAAAAAAAACAACAACAAAATGGCGGAAGCGCTAGATTCAGCGGAAACCGTACAACAACAGATGAGGCTTTATACCTAATGGCATGGCATGTCTAGCTATTGTCCCAAAAGCAATTGACTGCATTGGCCCATGTGAATGGGTAGTGGCCAAGATCAAGGCATTCCAGACCGCAATAGCCACAGTTGTGGGCTGCTGAAAAATAGCGCACACGTGGCTGCCAATTAACAGGCAAGCCCGGCCGTAAACAATGCCGACCATTGTTCATTGTGTTATTCAGCTAGATCTACATCCAAAAAAAACCTTTAGGGAGTACTAGTTGCAAATATTGTGGGGCCAACACCCGAACTCGTGCCTGTTTACACAAATACCTGCTGTATGCAACGCGATCTTAGAAGAAATGAAAGTTTCTTAAATCAGCTCCGAGAAGCATGTTTAAATACAGTGTTACATAATTAAATAGACTAAATACGACCGTTCTTTCTAGTAAACATCGTGTTTAAAAAACTAGTCATTTGAAAGCATGTGCTTGTAAGCTGCTTGTACATTAAGGCTATGACTACCACTTAGTTGTATTTCGATTTATTTTAAAACAAATTCGGGAAAAGTTTCGGAATTCACAAAAGATCAAAAACTGGCAACAGTTGTCATTGATCGTCAATATCCTAATTTACAATATCCTAATTCACAATGCTAATGACTTGATGTTCGCTATCGCATACTTTTCTATAGCATCATTCCTAAGTAGCACAGATCCATTCACCCTCACATACCAGTATGTATGTATATTTCGAAACCAAACAGCAACAAGTGCAACGCTACTTCCAAAAATATTGCATAAGTATTCATAAATAAGACGCTGCTAATTAGCGGCAACAACAACCATAAACAAAAACAATGAGCACCACAAGTGCGTGCACTTAACCCAAACCAATAGCAAGATCAAACCACACTCTGAATTTTTTGATTAAGAAAAAACAACTTATATATGTGGCACGTTGAACAAATCTAAACAGCGCCTTCTTATGTATGGTATATACTTGTATGTACGAGTCCACACATATAAATATATTTACATATCAGTATAGTAATTACATTGACTTCACACCTGAGACCAAACGGCTCGGTATTTGAATTGTTTACATGACTCATGGGTGGAGAGAGCGCCGCCTTTTTTTCTTCTCGAGCCATCCTCAGGCAGGCACTCGAGGGCAGTTGCAACCACCATATTTATATTTTCCCATGCCACTTGATGAACTCGGCGACAGGCAGCTCAACTGCCCCAAATGCTGCCGAGCCCAAGCACAGCACTTGCCATAAATTATGGGTCTGAGCAGTTGGGGCAGTCAGGCAACGGGCTGGCTATTTATAAGTACATAAAGATCTGCCTGGCAATTGAAAGGCAATCGAAAAGTGCAGCATGCAACATTTGTGCTGCTACGCAAAACCCGCACGTCACATAAGAAACTGCAGATGTACTTACGCATAAATACATATGTATGTATACAGTAGACATACCATATAATGTAATAAAAGACTCATCAAGATATTATTGTCCTTACATTACGCACAGAATTGAGGATTGAGAGTTTTAAAAATTCACAAAAATCCACAAATGAAAGGTGGGAGTAAAGTGTTTTTAATCTATCCCTAGAATGCAGTCTGTACTTATGTTACTGGAAATGTTGCTGCACATCGATCAATCTTTATAAAATTAAAAAACTCTTTTAAGCAAAATAATTGAAACATTTACCAATTATTTCATTAATCTAAATGCTCACTGTATGGAATAATTCTACATATGCATACAAAACTCCATTCGATTACTCACATTGCCGTTGCTGAACGCGCATGCCTTTGATGAAGATGGAATGGCCCCAACCCCAGCCACAGCCCCAATCATTTGACTTTGCTGCCCCGCTTTTTAATGTTGATTGTAAAAAATGTGCACAACTTGGCTGGTATTTTTGTTTGGTTGTTTCGCTGGAATTGCAACGCATAGCAATAAAACAGATTTAATTGCAATCGTGCCGCTAAAATGCCGCTAAAATGCCGCTAAATGCAACAAACTGTTAGCTACCCTACTCTTTCTGCCTCGTCCCTTTGCTGCTATAATGGCAACCATAATCAGCCTTATTAGAGGCAGACTAGGTTGCTGCAAGTTTTAGTTGATATAACTCAAAGGATCAACATGTCCACACACAACATGTACAGACACAAACACACCCACACGTACACAAGTTGCAATTATGCAGAACGCGCACGCTTCACGCCTGCCTCATTAGTTGTGGCTGCTGGCTTTGAAAGGATATGTTGCAATGGCAGACGTTTCAATGACATGTATCAAACGTACATATGTACATATATGCATACATGCACACTAACATACAACCGCTCATTCGCACGCCCCCACGCATGCAAATACAATTACATATAGTCATACAATTATCTCAAGACAAACACACTAATGCAAAACGCCAAATTGCGGCCAGGGATGCGGCAAAGAAGCGACAAATGGCAAACCAAAGCCATGGTAAAAGGCCTTGGTTGCAGGTAAAGCTGCAGCAGCAGCCACGCTCTATGAAAGGTGTGCAATAAAGGGGATCGGAGGGGGAACGTACGTGCAAAGACGCAGTCAAATAATGACGTTGCCATCGACGATGACGATGACGTTGACGGCGACGAGGAGGACAACATTTGTTGCAACGGAAGTAAATGTTTGCATTGTTGAAATTTTAATTGCATTTGCATAAAGCGACGCACACATGCCACCTCATCACCATCACCACCAGTCCTCCACTCTGTCTGTGTTTTGACTGGCAGCCAAACACTTGCAGCGCTTTTCAGGGACTATAGCTACTATAGATCCCTGTCAAATGCACAACGTGCTTTGGCCCTGCACTGCAATGCCGCGTCTTGCCCTACACAGCGCTGACGTGCCATGGCGAGCAATTATCAATTTCAAAATTAATTAAACTTAATTGAGTAGTGAAAATAATAAACATTAACACACACAAACACACACACGTGCACACGCACTCAGGATACATGAACAGTGAGCCTGCAGTGTTTACACATCCAGGCAGAGCAAAGCAATGCAAAGCAGTCACCATTACCTAGACTAGCAGGTTACGGTATGCGTAGAAACTCACGCACACGGATAACGCTATACACTGAGAAAATATTGCTTATACATTTTGGAAGACTTCACTGAAAATGGAATTACAAGTACATTCAAGTCTCAACTCAAATGTTGAACCCAGTCTTTTCATTTCTACTGAACTAAATAGAATATAATTTGTTAATGAATTAAAATCTCACACATCAATATGTTGCAATTATTAAACGAAATAAATATTTGCTAAATTACGAATCGATTTACTAAACTTTTCATATATGTATGTAGTTTTTAATTCCACATATTCTATACTTAAGCAAAAAGAAAATTAAGTTGAAACCCAAAACCACAATCGCATTTATCAAATTTCCATACGTTTGTACGTTTTATAAAAGATTGAAAAATCTATGTATAAACAAATATTTGGACAAGAAGTGGAAATAAAACAGAAAAACTGATAATTCAAGTGTGTTTTAAATTCTGCATTATTCCTTCCAAAATATGTACATATATATTACAGAAACATTTTGCTTTTAATACTTCTTCGAGCTCTTTCACAAAGTAATTAAGAAGCACCAAGAAATTAATAAATTATTTTTTTGAGTGCACAAAGCTGCAGCTTTTGGGTCTAAAAGCCACTTGACGAGGCGCAACAAAGTTTGTGTATATAAATGCCTAATGAAATATTTGTCACGCTTTTCTCCACCACCACCACCACATCCCCTTCCCCCTCTCCTATACCCAAGCAGCAAGCACAAGCAAATGAGCAAACAAAATGCACAGTTAGCTAGAGTGACACACTGACGTCTCTGCAGAGCCCCAAGTGTTGGATGCATTTCACTTTACTGCCCTACGCAACATCAGCAGCAGCAGCAGCAGCAGCGTCAGTGGCAGCAACAACAACTACTGACCCATAAATTTGACTCGTTGATGGCAGACTGCAAAATGTTTGACTTTACAGCAGCAATAACAACGAACACTTGTAAACAAATTTTTATGGCAAATGTTGCAGAGGCGTCGTCCACTTGATGTCTGCAATATGCATGAAAATGAGAAACCGAGACCAATCCGAGTTGCAGGCGACCAGAAAGCAAAAGCAAAAGCAACATCAACTGCAACTGCAAAAGCAACAACTAATTAGAGTGTCATCATAATGCCGCTCTTACCCGCCCCTTCATTCCACTCAATCGCATGTAAACATTGGCAATTTTCTATTTGCCCAACTTATTTGGTTCGAGATTGCAACAAGCTGCTCGAGAGGCCGATGCTTCGAGTTGCACAAACACAAACAACTCAAAGCTAAAAGCAGTCACAGCCACAGCAACATTGTCAACTTTACCACTTGAACTATGTACCCAGCGCCCCGATTTTTCAATTAACGATTATACTAGTATGCATGACTAATTCGACATTATACAAGTAATCAATCTTTAATATTCACACGAAAATGGTGCGAAAAATAGATACACTTGTAGTAACGAACAGGAGCTGGATTTTTTCACACCTTTTTCCATCGAAATGATTAGCCGGCATTCAAGCAATGAGAGATAGTGGACTTTGGATTCAAACCCGTAAAAAAAAGCCTCTTCATAGCCAAACACTATTTTTATTTCATCGAGAATTTATGCTCTGGTGTGCTCTCAATTAAATTTGTTATGTTTGTGGCCAAGCGGGTGGGGCCGAACTTATTGATAAACAAATTTACCTTTAGTTCTAATGATAGTTTATATATAGACGGACCTGTTTATTCGTAAATATACTTTCGTATAAATAGAAATGTTAGAGTAAAAATTCCAACAATTACGGAAACTATGCACACATCACTAATAAAGGTGAAGTAGGGAATGTATCAAAATGAACCGGTTTAGGCCCTAGGGGAATATTGATATATAGATTAGTTATTCCAGTAGCTCGTTTACTTTCTGAGAGCCTTGCGTTCAACAACGGCCTGGTATTGCTCTGTTTTAACATTGTGATCAAGAATAAATATACTCCAAGTCTCATAGAAATTGCGTTCGATTTTGAAAATAAAACTGTGGACACTACTTTTTGGTTTAGGTAAAAACTATTAATTGAAGTTAACGCTTACTGAATAATAGGCTTTAACTGCACCCGTAAATAATCTTAAGTAAATATACATATTTTTTTTTAATTTCTAGTGAGTAGATTTACAATGGATCTGCTTTCATAAAAAGTTTGGCAGTCCATTCATGTCCCTTTGAGTGCTCAAACCTTCGGCCCGCTGTCAAGTCCACTGACGCAGAACAATTTCAGTTATTTATAATGGGGCGAAAAAGAAATGTTTAACTTGCCAATTGTTCTGAACTTCGGCGTGCCTGCAGCTACTTGGCAGGCGGAGTGGCAGGCAAAATGTAGACCAGACATTGATTTATTGCGCAATTATTGTGAGCAGTTTGTACAGGCGGCAGGAGCTGTTGCTTCAGCTTCTGCTTCTACGACTGCCACTGCCACTGCTTGTTGTTCCTCTTGCTAAGTGGCCAAGCTGGAAGACAAGTGCTGAAGCATTTACAATTGACAGCCGCGAAGGTTGAATTGCAAAACAGCAGAAGCCGAGCCACCAGAGAACTGATGCAACAAGCTGACCAAATTCAAAAAAGCGCGCCCTTGCCATTCTTAATTTCAGTTCGAGCTTCATTTGGCTCTTAAATACGCGAACCACACACAAAACTCACACATACACACACACAGCCCCATAGTCTGTCATCGAAATGCATGTCACGTCGCAGCCCCAACAACAACAACCAAACATTTTAATGGATCTCATGGTGGCTCCTCTCTTTGCGCACAGTGATGACAAAGTTTATTTAATTTAAAAAATATACTTGTATATATTCGATAAGTTATTTTTAAAAATTTATTGAAGATTATATTTATATTAAATATATATTATATTATATATATATATACATATATATATATAATTATATACTCACCTATCTAAGAAGACATTGTTTTGCTAATTGTTGTGAATACTGCCCCACTTTATTTACATTCTTTCTCCTTATTTGTAGATTGACTTGTCGATGGGTGACGAATGTACAAAGACCAACCAAGAGAAACTTGTTCCCATTTCAAAAGAAAAATTATCTGAGTCCGTACTAATTGTTTTCACGTTTCTTGAACAAAACCGATCTAACATACGAATGCAAATCATTGGCACATCAATTAATTAATCACTTTGAATTACTCAAACATTCACCTTTCGAAAACAAATGAAACGATCAGTTTTTAAAATTTATATTATTCAGCAGTCCAAGCGAAAATGATTTTCCAAACTTAAGCGGTAAAGTATCTCTCACCGATATAAGAGAGTATTTGAAGTCGTTTATAACTTTCGGTTTTATTCAAGAATAACACCACTGTGCTGTGAATTGTCTTACTTGTTGTGGTTGTTGTTTTTGTTGTTGTTCTTGCTGCATGTGACGCATCGTCAACATAGCAAAGTGGCTCGTTTTCATGCTAAAAATTTTTGGATATTTCTGCGGTCATTTTTGTTTTTGTTTTTGTTTCTTGTGTCTTGTGTCTTGTCTGACGCTGATCTCTCAGTATTAGTGGCATATTTTGTTCATTTGGGGCATCCTTTTCATCTTCCGCGTTGCAGCGTGCAATGAACTCTCCCGGCATGTCTGGCTTGCGGCATCACTTGCCCGCCTATCGATTTAATTATGCACATTTTGGTTAACATTTACATACTCACTCACATACGTGGACATGCATGCACAAATTTATGTGTGTGGACTCGTTTACTATCCACATTATGTGAAGTAGATGTGGGATGGGCACAAAATATTTGGTGCTCGATGCCGAACATCTCCCAAACTGAAGTAAAAGATTTAACAATCCTGGCCTCTTTTAAATCTGTAATTTGTTTTATTATCCGTATTTATTGTGCAGACTTTCATGAAGAAAAAGCCGAAGTCTTTCCGTCACGCTTATGATAATTAAATTTTTAGCTGACAAACTAATAAAAACAATATATTATTTAGGAAACTACTGTTTATAAGTAGTTTTGCATACAATCGGCAGCTCAAAAAGATTCTACACGTTAAAACAATATTTAGACTTTAATTAAAATAGTTTGGCTTGTTTGGTTTTTTTATATATTTTACTGTATTATTTCTTCAAGAACTTTTCTGACCACACCCTGCAAAACGGATACCCAGCTCTGTTGTCTTAACTCCAAGTTACTTAAAGTAGCCCGATTGCATAAATTAATGTGCCTGCAACATGGCGGCGACTTTTATTAATTAAGCATATAAAAGCATAAGGCCTGAGAAGAAGACTTTTTCCATGACCATGATCAGATGATCTACGGCGCGATGGCTAACATTTCTGCTATGGGTGTGGGGGCCAACACATGTTGCAAATGCAGCGTGCAACATTGCCGACTTGAACTTGGGCCGATGATGCTTTTGTAATTGAGCTATGGAGGGGCTGCGGCAACAACAAGGAGGCGCATTATTATTTGCAAGACGCTTGGTATGCATTTAATTTGTTGCTCATTTGCCGCCCCATCATTCGACATGCACATGAATTTCAATTCCCATTTCAATTCCAGGCAACACATCAAATTTCATCGAGTGTGTGTGTGCATATGTGTATGTGAGTGCATGTGTGTGTGACATTTCCGGCGTTGCGTTTGCGCATCGGTTCGAATAAATCGAATCTCCCATCAGACGCATTTACCACCCACCCACTCAATAGTTTCGTCTTGCCTCATTAGATTAGCGTTTGCATAAGATTTATTTACAGTAATTAAAGCTCAATTATGCAATGTGTACATCAGAACAACTCTATGTATATATGCATATATTCGAGTATAGTATGTGTATGTGTATGTGTGCGGGCGCGTGTGTCTGCTTATGTTTCTGTTCATGATACAAGTATTGCGTGAGTTCTTCGACTCTTTCAAGGCAACTGCGCAGCGTGCATACAATTTAGGAATTTATTGTTTATAGTTAAACGCACACAAACACTTAATAAACAATTTAGTTTCGCCCAGCAACTACCCATTGGTGTTAGTGGTTGTTGTAGTTTCTAATTTAGTGCTTTTCCACGAACAAATTATGGTTAAAAACATAACAAACACTGCCAGCAAGCAGATCTAAAGAGTACATAGCCTAGGAATAGGTAAGCTTTTATTTTTGGTCCACTGTATGATGTACAAACACACACACACACACACACACACATATGTGTATATCATTTACAATATATGGTGAATTGAAATTGAGTTCAAATCATTGCCGAGAGCAACTGAAAGCTTTCTTGGTTCATTATGGCCAGTTTCGGAAGAGAGTCTCAAAAATGAAGCGCCGCTTGTCAAGTTCAAAGACGTTACGAGTCACAAAGTTCATTTTATGTAATCAACTGCTGACCACTTTATGGCCACATGTGCATTAAACGTTAAGTTTGTGCCATTAAAGCCTAGATAGGTAATAGCTGTGAGAGATGTGAGCTGACCCGGCCGGCAACAGAAGAAGCGCCATAGGCTGGAACGTCCAATCAAATCATTTATACCTTTTACCCTTTAGTGTTATATGGTACTTAGCTTATTAATCTGGGTTACTTTTTACAAATTAAAAAGTTTATTATAACTCGGCACATTTTATTTTATATTATGTTATAAATACTTAATTTTATTCTAAACTGATTAAAAATCTTGCTCTTAAATTGAATTGAATTTCTGGAATTCCTGAAAGTACCAGTAAAGTTATTTTCGCGGTCCATGTGTTGCCAAGTCTCCTTTTTCGAATCATTTTATTTTTTTAGGAAATACAAGTAGTTCATTCTACTATATAAGCTTCAAACAAAAGCTATAGTTTTTGTAGTAGAAGATGGACGGATTTTTTATTAGAGAAATAAGTAAGAAAGAATAATATCTTGAGTGAAATTAAAAACTAATTGTTAAACTGTCATTCAATTTAATTGAAAATTAAAGAACATTTTTGGACAATCAAAGAAAACTTTTGATAAAATGTTTTTTCAAAAGAATTATGATTAAATCTTCTATCTATGTGGCATGTCGCTTTAGCCATTGAGCAGCATCTAGTCATGTGTTGGCCATATTTCAGTGCTCGATTCTTAGAACCAAGCAACATCAATAGAGAGACAAGAAACGGCAACGAGTGTCGTTGACAACAACGGCAACTGAATTTTCGCTTTCAGCACCAAGTGAAATGGCCAAAGCGAGAATTTTCGCGAAAAACTTTAAAACTTGACGAATAAATATGGATGGGCTAACTGCCAGTCGGTCAGACTGTCAGAAAGACAGAAACACAGAAAGACACACAGACCGGCAATTCGACAATCAGAGC
This sequence comes from Scaptodrosophila lebanonensis, assembly GCF_003285725.1. Classification (NCBI taxonomy): domain Eukaryota; kingdom Metazoa; phylum Arthropoda; class Insecta; order Diptera; family Drosophilidae; genus Scaptodrosophila; species Scaptodrosophila lebanonensis. Next base: position 17,727,202 of record NW_022060538.1, read on the forward strand.
GAGGGAACGAGTTTTGGGCACACATTTTATGCCATGTCGTGAGGCAAAATTGTGCGTTCCAAAGCAAAAGCTAAAACAGAGCGAGCAACTTTATGACTTTGGCCAAAAATAAAACACACACAATGCTGCGGTCAACAGGCGGGCAGGCACTGACGGCACAGTTAGTTTCAGATCATACCAGAGATATGTCAAGCATGCGTAGGTTTCCCCGATCTGGCCGTCTGGCCTTCTGCTCGTCTGGTCCCGACTCGAGTGCTGATCTTTCAACAGCAACATGGAATCAACTTTGAATTCTTGACTGCTGCATCGCTTCATTTTTTTTTAAGCTGCAGATGGGGCAGGTGGCGGTGGCATGGACGAGAAAAGTGGCAGGTACTCGGATGGGGAGGCCACTTCAAAGCGCACGCACCAAAACTACAATGGGCAACAGTTTTCGAACGCAATCGTCGGGCAAACGCTTTACATAAATATTTACATTTCAATATGAAATTTGATTTGGATTTTTGTGGAATCGCAAACAAAGTGGCCATGCTTTCAGACCATTTGATTTTTGATTTTTGTAAGCCAACAAAAGCACACACCAAAGTGGTCGGCAACATGGCACAGGTGAGCCAGCCAATGAGCCAGTGGATATGGATTAGTGTTTGCCAGTTCGTACTCTGTATGGAAACGGCGGGTGTCGATTATTAATTGTCTGTGCGTGGGTATGTGTGTGTGCTTTTTAGTTTCTGGCCGGAAATTTATGTATATGCATATATATACTTGTAGAACATACATTCATACCTGTACTTCAGAAGCAAGGAAACTCTAATGAAATTTCATAGACATGTGCAATAAATTAGCACATTCATGGAATAATTTCTACCAGCAGCATTCTCAAAGTAAATCTTTATTTTATGTTGCTGAACAATTTGGTACTTTTACCTTTGAATAGTTTTATTTACATTAATTGAAAAATGAACTTTACTCATCATTATCACTCGTACACACGTACATAAGTTTAGCCAACTCTTAAAAATAGTGTTATGCCTAAAATGGGAAGAAATGTTTAATTGTGTGGGAACAAAACAAAATGTATCATATTTCCAATTTTTTTTTTAAATGCAGTCAATTTATTAACCGTACGAGTCATCTTCTGTAAATTATTTCTAGAAAAAGAGTCGGAGCTACTTCAAAACTCTATTGGCGGCCACAGATTATAGACTGGCTTTGGGGAGTCCTTTAGCGAGGCATTGTGTTATTAGTGTACATTAGGCTAATGAAGCGGAATGCTTGCGAACAAATTTTCACAATTTTCATTAAGCAACTTCAATTAAGATGGCAATGTAATTTGGCGAGCAAACAAAATGGCGGGCAGGATGATACTCGTAGCAGCAGCAGTCAGCCAGTTCAGTCCGGAATGGAAGTGTCAACAAGGAAGGGCGGGTGCCTGTTGCACAACCAACACACACTAAGCACACACACACACACACTAGCACAAGCACATGGGAATGGAGAGCTGGATTGGCATGTAAACGTACAGGACAATTGGAATCAGGCAACGAGTCGGGCTGCCAGCCATACAAAGTGTTTGCCCATGTAGTTCAAATGAAATTAAAATTTCCATTGGCACAGTAATTTGTGGCGAGCACAAAAGGAATCAATTTCATGCCAAACACTGACGCCAACCAACATCAGGGACGATGCGATGTCGACGAGAACGACGACAGCACACTTGTCTACCATTTTGTATCTATGGAATACATGTTTGTCTGATGCTTACCGCAAACGCCTTGATAAATCCATTTTGCCGCTGATAATAATCGACGGCAACGTGCTTCTCCTCCTTTCTGTTTATCCTTGCGCGCAACTCACGATTTATTTAATTTTATTTCGCTTGCTCTCCCGGCTTTTTTCGCACTTCAAATATGCAAATGTTTGTCAAAATTGTTTGCTCTTTAAATTGCAAATTGAGTTTTAATTATTTTGCACACTTGCCACCGGATTTATTTATTTATTTATTTATTGACGTGCACACCCATTTCGTTAAACAGATCTGTACGATTGCAGCCCCAACAGAAAGGACATGCAACGCATCGAGGGTGGGGGGAGATCGGGCGCTCCTCAATGTAACGCGTCGGCACGATTGTTAGTTTTTCTGGAGAAAGACACACCCGCAGGGTTAGAGCGCACGACAGCAACTGATCGACCAATGCCCACACGATCGCTCTAGTTCTGTACAAGCAACCACCAGCAGCAGAAACAGAAGCAGCAATATCGACCGACGTAGTCGCAGCAACGCAGCCGAAGCAACAACAATAGTGGAGCGATAGTGCCCTTTCTCGCCAAACTGCGCGTTTCCGTTCCGTTCAAAACGCTTCTAATGTGCTGCGCCTTCTTATCAAAAACTCTCGGATAAAGCTTCAAAAGGTTTGCTGCGATTGTTTCTGAGCTGCGGTTTTTTTGGTTTTATCAAATTTATTTTGCTTCGAAAACTATAAATCCAAATCGCATACACATGAAACGAACGCCTTCAAATTCCCTCTCTCTCTCTCTCTCTCTCTCTCTCTCTCCCTTCCCTCGGCTGTATAATCAAAATTAGCTTTGTGATCCTGCGACCTGTCAAGCAACCGGCTTGCTGTAGCCCCCACTTAAGACTAAACTTGGGAATCATCGCACATGCCTTGCGGTTTTTGCAGCGTGCGATCTGTCGCTCCCATGACTCCGACTCGCTCTCCAACTCAACAACTTTTTTTTACTCACACGCTCTCAGCGCAGTGCAGCATGAACTTTGCAACTGATCTTCGCGGGCTTGTGTGAGTATCTGCTGCTTTCGCATGCGTTGCACGCTGACAACTTTAATACTCTGTATTGCCAAAAGCTAGTTACGGGGCATCTTTTGTTGTCAATGAGCTATGAAGCCAGTTGTAAAACACGCGAACTAACTGTCTTCGCATGATTTACTACCAGAGGCCACCACTTTATTTATTGAAAGCTACAGCGCATCTCTGGGAGAACAGAAAGGAAACAAACCAGTGCTTAATTTCCAAATTCGCTCAAATTTTATTTCTGAATTCCTTCAGTATTTATACAATTTTTAACTTTAATACTAGTTTTTCGTTAAGTACTAACAATTTACTATTTTACTCTTTCTTACGCTCTAAACATTGCAATTATTTCAATTATACATTAATTGTCTTAGTTTATCTTAACCGTGTCGCGATCATATTTCTATATGCGTTGGTCTGCTGCTGTACGGCATGTAGCTATTTATAACTACTGGATTGTATTCCCTATGCTTGATCACTTTTGTGAACACAAGTAGAGGAAGGAATGCCAGATTCCAGGACGTGAATCATTCAAAATCGAATAAAATCGGACAGTTCAGTAAATCCAATTCTCTTTTAGTCAAGCTTGAAGAAAATTTCAGCTGCAGCTTGTGATCACTTTTGTGAAATAACATTGTTTCAATTAAGAATTTGTTCGCAATTCCTTCAACTTTTATCAAAGATCAAAATTTGAGGATATACAAATTGTTCAGCCAGGCATCGCATATTCCTTCTGTAGCATAAGTATGTGTCATTATTATCCGGCTATTTGGGTTACATAAGAAAAGAATTTTTACATTAAAGAAACCCTAGTCTACTCATTTCTGTGTGAAAAGTAATTGACAAATTAATCTGCCATTGGCAGCAAGCCCGTAAGGTTGACCCTAAAAGTATGCAGTTTTTGTTTCGCCTACTTACAAATTCCAATTAACGGGTATTTTCCATTTCTAAACATATGAAACAAGTGAAATGATATTCACGAATCAAAGCGAACATTACATTTAAAGAAAATAACGAAACTTTATAAAAATGTGTGCTCTGTACTTTATTATGTAGCCGACTTCGGTATTTTCATTCGAACTATGCACAATCTTTTTAGTAAATGGCGCGAAACTTTCAACTTAAATAAACAGGGGCTGACATTAAGTATTTTATAATTTGATTCTCAGCAATAACATGATCTCCCAAATGCTCCTTAATGGCACCTTCGAGATAGAGAAAGAGAGAAAGAGTATTGTCATAGTCATGCACAATTGGCTTTTGGGTTTCTGTGTTGTTTTCTTTATCGGTGCTAAGATGCCCGCCAACAAGTGATTTACTATCACATGCGAAATAAGTAGCATTGCACCCATGATCCCGAGCCCCTAATGAGTGCTGACAAACACATGTCGGCAACATTGAGTTGTCAGTGTCTGATCCTTCTGCAGAGTCGTCGGCCGATCCTTGGCGCACATGTCATTCTCTGAATGCATTGGAAAACATTCTCTGGTTAATTGCTGCCGCACATGTGGCAGTTGACTTTGATTTTCCGCTACATGCCAGACATGGCAGACCCTCGCGAGGGCATATCATGTGGTTCCAGGGTCGAAGACTAAGCATCTACAAAAATGCATACTAATTAAACATTTAACTCGACATTGTCCGATCGTATCAAATCGCACAGTCAGTCAATGAGTTGGACCGGTTGCTCGAAATTTTGCATTGCCCATTTATAATTCTTTTCGACTAAATTCATTCATATAAAGTTCCCCAGACACATGTTCTACTTCCGCATAATTTATTTTATCAAACTAGCAACAAGCGGCGAAAGTTGAGTTTAGGACCACAAACACGTCGTGGTAAAGCTTCCGCTGTGACTCTTGTAGGAGAGGAAATAGTTTTTAGTTGAACTGATAAGGCATAGCGGTTTGGGCACTATCCCTTATAAACTATGCTGGTAGAAATGTATAAGTATATAAGTGTACTTAACCTAAAAATAAACACACTCGAGCTTAACTAATTACGACTGCGAAAATATACAAATGAGAACTTTGCACAAATTCAAGGCAAAGTGAAGCGAGATTATTTAGAGCGCGCTTGAATTATTTTATTCATACTTATATTATTTAAAACAATACTAAAGCATTCATTCATGAGCATAGAACTACATGCTAATTGCCAGCCAAACGGAAACTGTTTATCGAAAAAAGGCTGCCGCACTATGTGTGTGCGTGTGTGTGCGAGTGTATATGGTTTTGTGTATAAGAAAGCATCGTCGTGGTGTGGGTGAACTCCAATTAGCATTGCTTTGACCCATTTAGACAGCACGTCGTCGACAGCGCAGCTTCCGTCACGGGCCTGGACAGCCAGGGGCTCCACAGATTTATGAAAACTGAAAAACTAAACGGCCCCTTTCTTATCGGCGACAGTTCCGCTGCCACAGCTCCGACTGTGCATTGATGCCACGTTATCCTAAGCTCCAGCATGTGGGTGAAGGGTGACAGCGTTCGCATAGCCACCGAGATCAACAGGAAGTTAAGTCGTCCGTAGTGAATACGTTTTATATACACACAATACACACTCGAATTGTACAAAAATATATAAATATATATGCATTCATATACTCATGATAACAGCGGAGTACAGATGCCACACACATATCATACGTTTAGACAAAATTTCTGGGTCCATTCATGTAACAAAGCTGTTTATTTCATTTATACACATTTCATTTATAGTTTCAGGCTTATACATATCAGCTATTATAAGATCGGTTTGTTCTCCAACACAAGCTAGCCCATTCTTACAAATATTGTAGCATTATAGATTTGTTTTCAACATGAACAATTCCTTTCTTGCAACCAGAAGATTTAAAACCTCTCACATACTTACATAAGTAGTTAACGAAACAGGCAAGCGATAGCAAATTGTTGTGCCTTAACTAAAATCCTGGATCCCAATCTGTTTTTTGTTTTTCTGTATGCGTGGTGTAGCAGATCATGGTATCACCCGGTTGTGGAATCACCTTGTTGTCCAGAAACCTCAACCCACACTCTACATCCTTCTTAATGGACTCCACCTCGTTCTTTAGATGCCGCATGGACTCCAGAGCACCATCGTAGATCACTTCACCATTGCGTAGCAGCCGAAACTTTTGAGATTTCTTCAGCACACCTTTGGTGCAGCGACAGCCGGCCACAGGTACCTCCTTTCGTCCCTCATTAATGAAGAACTGCTGTAGCACATTGGCCTCGCCGAGCACTTCCTCCACTTCGACGGGCGGCAATTTGCTGCTTAATTGCTCCTTCAGATCATCAATGAGCCTATAGATAACATTGTATGTACGCACATTGACCTCCTTAGTCGCCTTTATTTGCGGAGTCTCTACGGAAAATGCATAGATTACTGCATTGAAGGCTTTGGCCAACTCCAGGTCTCCCTCCGTTACATTGCCCACACCATAATGCACAATATCTAGGCGACAGCGATCGTTACTATTATACGTCTCCAGCACATCGAGTATGGCCTCCACAGAGCCATGCACATCACCCTTGACTATTACGCTGACACGGGGGGTGTCATCATTTGTAACGTTCTCCTTCACACGCTGACCACCTCGCATGCGAAATCTTCCGGCCAAGCGTCGTGCCTCACGCTCGGCCCGATACTTGGCATGATGCTCTTCCTCCTTCTTCCGTATGTCGTCGCCGCTAGACTCTATTTTTTGGCGCTGTGATTCGTGTTCACGGTATTTGAGCACCGAATGCGCCTTTTTCTGTGGACAAATTCAAATTTTTTAGCGACATAAAATATGTTTCTAATTTAAATTATCGCTAATTTTCTGAACAGCACGGTACGATTTGAACAGTCTAAGCAAATGTATTTACGAAGATTGAAGCAACTGAACAATAGTTAGAAACATTTTTTCCAACTTATCTGTAGACGAGGGGGTTTGTATGCTATGCTCACCTCACTTTCCACTTCCAGGATAAGCTCACCAGCCAGCGGTAGTTCGCGCCAACCCAAAATTTCGACGGGAGTACCTGGTGGGGCCTCAGACAAGGGTTGGCCATTGTGATCGAAGAGCCCACGCACTTTGGCATGCGCCATGCCGCTCAAAAGAACCGCTCCCTTGCGCAGTGTGCCACGAGACACAATGGCCGTGGACAACTTGCCTCGACGTGGATCAGTCTTGGATTCAACCACAATTCCCTCAACGAGGCCGGTATAGTCTGCTTTCAGGCCCATGAGTGTGGCTTGCGTGCTAACAGCCTCTGCAAGAAGCTGCAGATTCGTGCCTTTAAGCGCTGATATTGGTATGACTTGCACCTCACCACCATACTCCTCCAACGCGAGTCCCATTTGGACTAACTCGCTTTTGCTTTTCTCCTAAGAATAAAACTGTGAATGCAGTTGATGTTGAAGATTGATGTCACTTACAATGTTCGCCTCTGGCTTGTCGATTTTGTTTAGTGCCACAATAATTGGCACCTGCGCATCTTTGGCCAATTGTATGACCTCTCTCGTTTGAGCCATCACACCATCTTCCGCTGCTACGACCAGTACTATAATGTCTGTCGCCACAGCGCCACGAGCGCGCATCGCGCTGAACGCAGCGTGGCCGGGAGTGTCCAAAAAAGTCATCCGTTCCCCATTCTCCATTGTAACTGTAAAGGCGCCTATATGCTGTGTAATACCACCGGCTTCGCCAGCAGCCACATCAGCGCCACGCAACGAGTCCAAAAGCGTGGTTTTGCCATGATCCACATGGCCCATGACGGTAACAACAGGTGGGCGGGGTTTTAATTGCTCTGGCGAGGCTGGGGGCCTAGGAGCCACATCCCGCTCCTTGAGGTCATCCTCCAGAATATTATCGGGTGCCGCTACGACGCGCGTCTTACAGCCTAGTTTCTTGGAAATATCCTGTATAAGTTTCAAGTCTTCTAGCCGGGCGTTTGGCTCTATATTGTCCGCGCCAGGCACATACAGCATTGCCTCCTGAACATCGTCTGCCAAGTAGATTTATTAATATATCATTTAAAGAATTATAATATACCTCTGCTTACCCAACGAACGCTGCAGAGCCTTGGCCAGTTGGGCAACTGTCATGTGCCGCCAAATCCCTGAACTGGAAGCAGAAGAAGCGGAAAATCCATCTGCCGATTGAGGTTTCTTTGGCGAATATTCAATAATTCTGGGGGATTTCTGCAATATTAGTCAGTGTGCCCTCGATATGTAACAACATACATACATATGCCTATTTCGCTTACCTTTTCCTCTGCTGTTTTTCGGCGCTTAAAATGTTGTCCACTAGTCTGAAAATGCCTTGTCGTTGCTGCCGCCAATCCAAGCTGCTGCCATCTACTTGGCATGTGTGCCATATTTAAATTTGGCGACACTTGCAATAAATACCTAATTTTCAACATTTCTCACAGTATTTATTAATATTACTTATTACTGAGGTTTAATTTGCCGCATTACGCGAATGTAAACATAACCTGTAAAAGAAAAAGAAAACCAGCCGCGCAGAACAGCTGTTATATATTTGCCGCTATGAGGCGCTAGTAACACCTTTAAGAGCATAAACATTCCCATTGCACAGCTGTTAAGGTATGTTCAGACCATCAAATTTTAAAATATGTGAAAACAAACTATATTCGTTCGCCAATTTTATTGCGCATCTTGCAAGGCTACAGCATGACCGATCGTTCGCTTTGATGTCCATTTTAACACAGCGCACACGAATGAATGTGCAAAGTGCTGGAAAATGTATTGTTTATTGTATCGAATTGGCAAAACTGCCCTCTATCGAACATATGTATTGATGGTGCGCTGACTTATTAACACTCAACCACTTAGCATGGACTTCAACGTAAATTGGGTACACTAGCGAACCTACCGGGCATTTATGAATACTAATTTGACTGACGTTTCAAAGTCAACAGCTAGATGGCGCCAAAATCACCTATATTAACACCTATTACCCGTTTTTCTGAACGCAAAAGAAATCGTAGCACCTCGATACTATTTTCTATATTTTCAATTTTAAATGCATAAAGCCACTGCCATTGGTGGCACTGGTAGTGGCCCTACATGGGCCTGGGCAGCCACTTCGTGACTGACGCTGAATGCCACTTAATTCGGTTTTGAAGCGAGTTGCATGTCAAAATGATTGCTCTTCTGCAAACAGCGCATCTGTGTTTGAATTATGATGGAGCGCGCAAATATTCCAGATGCAAATATTTGCGTAAAACTACATACACACACACGCACGCTAACTTGAAGTGCAACACATAGCGCCGGGCTGGCCATGCTAACGCCCACGCCACCACGCCCACCAGCCAGCATGCTTATGGGCGCCCCTATCCCTGCCACACGCCACGACTGCGACGACGACTAATGGCAGGGCGCTGTATGTAGCGCCAAGCACTTTTGAAAATGTGTAACCAGCACTGACTGACTTTTTATCTGGCTGGGCAGGTTAGGAGCTGCGTGGGGGGGCGTATTGCCAGCTAGTTGCTCGTAGCTCGTTTGGCCGGAGCCAACATTTGCTGCTGCAGACATCCGTTGCCGGAAATATGCTTACAAACGCAGCACGTACGGTAAGCTCTAAAATACAGGGTGTCGCTATCACAGCGCGCACTTTTCAACAATACGCCTGCCTGTGCAGGAACAATTCCAACAACTCCAACAACAACACCCAATGCACCAGCTCCCTGAATGTTTTGTCTGTCTGTCTGTCTGACTTGTCCAACATGTCCGACTGACTGTGCCTTCGTTTGCTTGTCTGTTTCTGTTTGCTTTGCAGCGTAGAAGACGGCAGAGACGTCGACGACGACGACGACGACGCCGACGCAAAGAACTCAAACAAAATATAACTGTTGAAAGAAGCTGCAACGGCAGCGTGCACAGAAAAAGTTTACAATTTATCTAGTAAAATGTAATTAGGATCCTGGTGCAGGCGCTCAAACTCAACGCAATGCCAACCCCATACCCCATATCCACCCCATTCCCATTTCCATTTCCAATCCCACATCCACCCACCACATTCAAAAGGCGCCGCTACTTCTTGGGGTGTGGAAGGAAAAAGTTCTGCGAGTGTGAGCGCTAAGTCTTAGCTTTAATGGGTTGGACAAGCTTTAAGGTTTTCCTTTCTGCGCATTTATTAATACAAATGGGGAATTATACAATGAACTCAAACAAGGATTTTGTATTTCCCCAAAAGTAAATAATCTTAATATTTAAAGGCCAACTGTTTTAATGTTCTAATTACATATGAATGCATGTTAGGTTTTCTTCTGCCATATAAAGAACAAGTCTCTGATGTTTGATTCCTATAATCGTCTTTATTTCATCAAGATCTGTGAATCTATTAGTCAGCGAAATATTAATCAAACAAGCAATTTTATCTGCATAAATAGAACTCATTATTTTATAGGCATACATATATAAATTAAACAGTAGCTCCAAATAATTAGACTTGTCCGATTTTTCATAGAAAAATGTTGTCCCTAATGGCATTAGCCCCTTGACTAATTTCTGTGTAAGAGAGCATATTGCTAATTGGTTACATTTTGAAAGCTTATGTCAAAGGTATTCCCATATATTTTTTTGAGTAGAGTGCTCTAAACTCAAAATCTTAAAAAATCATAGTATTTCGTTTTAATTTAAAATCAAAACTGTGGCTACCTTTTCAAAAAGCCTCCTTTTTTTGGCCATCTACGGAATATCTGACCAAACTCGACTGTGAGACGACGCATAGCATGAGGCGTTTATAAGATATTCTTTTAATTTTATTAGATTTTTATGCTCTCCTAGCTTACAAGTCTTACCTATAATTTTGTAATTGTTTTACCTTGAGGACTGCCTATGTTTGTCAACATAAAATGGAGGTTGCTGTCCTTCTTTTATTAAGGAGCGAAACAAATCAAGAAAATAATTAAATATTTAAATACAAACATTCATGATTTTGTTGCCGCATAAAGTAAGTTTCATTATGTTTTGATATATCAAGCTAGTTTTTGACTTTAGCAAAACAGGTAATAGTTTGTGAGCTTGAAGTATCAAAGTTTTAGCTTATATTTATTTATTTTATTTATTTATTTATAAGCCCTATCCTAGCGCTTCAAGTATTGGATTACTTTTAAATTATTATGAGATTATTATTAGGTTATTTTCTTATTATTAATTTTATTTTTAACATTATACATTTTTATTCATCTTTATAATTATTAAATATATTTTAGGTTTGTTTTATCAGTTTAATGCTTAATGAATTTTGCCTACTAAACTAAGTGCATGGTTAATATTAAGTTTTAGGAAATTAATTAATTAATTTAGATAAAGTTTTCTAACTGTTCTTGAATCTTAACTCTAAAGTGGGTTTCGCTGATAATTGTTTTGGTTGATGCGGTAACTCATTCCGCAGACGAACCGCGAAAATACTTTTCTGAACTTGCTAATTTGAATCTTGTGCAAACTATTGGTTCTTCTTGATGTCGTGAAAGTAATTTTTTCGTGCAAATAACTTGGTTTCTTAATTGTAATAATTCTATGCAAGAAGATTAGATTTCTTACTTTGATCCAGGATTTAAGGGTCAAATTGTATTTTTTATTGGCGTACGTCGTTATGGAATCACAGTTTCTGAAGATTTCTATTCTAAAAAATAGCAAGGGTGTCAGGCATGTCTTGGCAATAAGGAGCTTTAGTTTCAGTGGAAGAAAATTCTGCATCAAAGAAAGTCGCCTTTGTGCACTATAGAGCCTTCCAACTGCCTTATAAAATAGTATAGTAAAAAGAAGCTTCCTTTCGTTTGCAAAAACAAAAACAAAAAAAAAAACAAATGTACGCACTATATATTCATTTGTAACCTTCGGGGACAGACTATAAAAACCATTTTTTTTCTATTGTGTATTGCTGGAATTATTATTACGCACATTTTGGGTATTTTAAATATAGAGAATTATGTTTGAATGTATTCTTGAAATGCTTTTTATTTTCTTTAACAACTCATTATTATTTAACCTCGGTTTTTAATACCGATCCCACATTTATTTCCCCATATTGGTGCAAGGGACAGAAATTGATTTTCGGTCATCCGCATTATGATAACGAGGCCAAACGTCGCAGCTTAGCGAAAATGGCGCTGGCGAGGGTCGCTCGATTGTTTCGCCTACCTACTTGAGAACGAGCTGAGCAAACTGCTTAACTGGCCCGCGTATAAGACATGCGCAAGAGAGGATTTGCTGCGACTGAGATACACACAGATGCACAGACGAACAGACGCACGCCCTCACACACAGATAAGAGAGGCAGCGGCACTCACACCCGCACGCACGCACACGCACACACTCGCACTCGCACTCACACACTCACAAGTATACGCACACAGCGCAGTCGACTAGGCGGAGCAAAGCAAACAAACATGGCCGAAAATGTTTGTTGCTCATAATCTGATACAAATGCACACACACACACACATACTCGAACACAAGAGATAGAGACACAGGCAGCTCTCGCAGCTTCCTCTTCTCAGTGGGCTGTCAAATTTTGGTACGCGAGCTAAAATGTGTGAAATGCTGGCCAGGTGTTAATCATTCGTCTGACCATGTAATCATTATTCATAATTTGCAACTCATATTTTGGGGAGAGCGTGACCCGTGTCCTCCATTTGAAATATCTTGGCGGACAGAACTTGTCTTCTAGTTCAAGTGGCTCGAAGATAAAATTGCAATATTGTTACTTTTCAGTTTGTACAATTAAACAAAGTCATTAAGTAACGTATCTGTATACTGCACAGATGCTAAACTGTAAATAATTTTTTTCCTTGTTTGGATGCAAAATTCTTATAAAGTAATACAAAATGTTATTATATTAAGAAAGCTTAATACATACATACATTTGTGTATTGTATAGTATTTCCTTTAATGGGTCTCGTTATAATTATCCATATGGCATGAATTGCTTGTATGTTAATAGTGTGCTTTATGAATAGTTTTTCCCTTTCTTGAAAATGAGGGCCAATCGGCAACAGATAACTGTGATGGTTTTTTAAACAGAACTTGTTTACTCTTGGAATGATTTGATACAGTTTGAGTTGCTTATAAAAATAAACAATCTTCCTTCCTTTTTCGCTTTTAACTTTGAGAAAAAACAATTGTTGTCTATTAAAATTATTTATTATTAATTTATTGCATTAATAATTTATTATTTTTGTTTTAAAACAATCTCAGTATATACAAAATTCATTAACTACAGCTAAATTCTATTGTAAATTATTGCTTTAAATGGTGGAATTCTGCAAATAATTGCGTTCATATGTACGATTATATAACCTTATTTATAGTTATTATTAAATGAAACCTTGAAATATTGCCAATCACATACATATTTCAATTTTGACTTTCGAATAAAAATGTCAGGACTTTAGTCAGGATATTAGTATGGTCTCTACAAGTATATTCAACACTTGTAAATCGGTTCCAAAGATTCTTAATATTGGTTTTCGGTTACATTATGCAATGCAATTGAAAACAGTCTCTAATTGTGCATCCCTTGAATAAATAATGTACGAATACTTTCTCCAAAACACACACATATGTATGGATGTAAAGTATATGCATGAAAACTTCGGCGTCGCTTGAGAGTTTTAAATGGCTCCAACATTTGCTGCTAATTACATGGAAGTGGCGCTGCCTCTTTTTCCTATTGATGAACATCATTGCTGGACACTTGAGGGGAAAACTTTTGAAGGCGGCGGCGCACTTCAAAGCTGTTCTGCACTTCAGCACTTCATAAAAAGTGTCCCGGGCACCTTGTTGCAGTTGGCACTTGAGCGCACCTACCACAGCGTTCGGTTCGGCTTGTTTTTTTGGCACGGCACTTTAGTGACCAGGTAATCATTGCCAGTCCAGCAGTCCATCATCTCTTCAGTTCAAACATAAGCAAAATGTTGACAGAGCGGCAAGACTCAAGGTAAGGCTCGAAGAAAAGTGAACCCAAACCGTACGACGTTTTGGGCAGCCATACAATACTTTTATCTATATATATACATACCATACTACTCATATATATGCATACGATATATGACGTTGCCGATTCGTGCAGGTAAGGTCCGCCGACCACTGGATGATCGCAGCTCGGTTTTGCTGTTTACACACATTAGGGCCGACATCCGCCGACTCCGTCCGTTTTCTTCTCCGTCTCCGTTTTCGCCTCCGTCCCCGACTCCGAGTGTCGATTGTCGCATTCAAATGTTGTTTTTAACCATTGAAGTGGTAAATTTCACCTGTGTGCACGAAGCCCGCTGATCTATTGTGCCTGAGAGAAGTGGCGACGGCGGCATAGACACGGCCACTTACAACAAATGCATTTGGCCGGCGGTCTCGCTCTTTGATAGCGCCTGTGGACCACACACAGCATTCAAAGCCACACACTTGGAACAAAAATGTATAGTTAAATGTATTTCCATAAAAATCATAAGCCTTCATAAAGGGATCTAACCAAAAGGATATGCCTAAATAAAAGATACACCAAAACTGACAAAGCATTTGCTCACAACTTTTCATATCGCCAACAATTATTATCGCTTTTTGAGGAACGCTTTCAACTTGTTAACAAACTGACCATACCTTAAGTTTATTTTATGATTCTAAGCCTCGTTTGAATCCTTTGAGTATTTCTAAAATACAACTAATCCATAATTTTTAACAATTTATTATTCTTACTTTCTCTTTTGGGCGGACACAACGAACTCAACCCAACAATTTAATCTGTTCATTGGAAATCATTTCTAAAGATATATTTAATGATTTAATAGTAAACAAACAGCCTTCAGTGCCTTTGAAATGTTTTTAGAATATCATTAAAAGAGTACAAGATTTTTTTAAAGTGTATTCTATGTCTGGGGCTATGGCGATGGCGGCGACAACGCACACTTGAGTTGATTGATTTGGAGATGCAACGGAGGAACGTCTGTTTAATGCAAAATTCCACGCTGGTGGTCGTCCCATCCCACCGAACCGCACCGCACCGCTCCGCACTGCACCGCTTCGCATCGCATCGTTAATTTGCGGCAGGAAGTCTCATTTAGCACTTGGACAAACAGTTGGCAGTTGTCAACGGCAGACCAGGAAAGGAGCCAAGCTTCACTCATCCATTGGCCGATTGTGGAACTGCCCACTACATCAAGTCGTTGATGCTTTCAGCAGAAGGCCGCATGTTTATAAATACAAAATATGTATCGAAAATATTTGTTGTGGTTGGCTTTAGGGGGTGGCTTCGTACATCCCACCTATATTGTTCTTGTTGTACGAGTATTTATTGTTGTTTTTACTGTTGCTGCTCAAGTGCCATTGAACTAAATTGTTTGTATGTCAATCAAAGATGGAAACGGGCAACGGAAAATGCGAAAATTAAATAGATGGTGCGGTGATGCTCTTAAGTTCATTGAGGTGGCGGGCGCGGTGGGCAAAAGCAGTTAACAAAGGGCAACAGCCACAACCAGCAATAACAAAAAAAGAAGAAACAAAACACAAATATGTGTTTACTCCACGCCGAAGCTTACGCACCCTATACACCGCTCTAAGGGTTGCAGATTCATGTCGATCGACTTTTATATCTATTTTTAGTAATGCGTCGGAATAACCTCATTCAAATGGTTTTTACTGAGAAATCGTTTGACTACATGGAAAACATGGTTTGGAAAAGATATATTTATACGCTACCTTTTACCATAAATAAAAACAAACTCAGTATTGCGAATAGTTGTTAAAATACTGGAGAAATGGTAGAAAATTCATATCTTTGTTTAAGATCTATACATAAAAGAACTGTTTTTATATTTCAGAAAAAACTTAGGCAATATTTGAATAGTCGGTAATTTGGACATTGACTGATTTTCGTATTAATTCAATACATTACTAACGTAGATTTACACGTAAAGGTAAGAGCAGTGGATGGTCCCTCTTTAAAAGTCTTCAGTGTTGACTGTTTTTGAGCATGTTCATATGTTATCGTGAAATGAGAGCGCTTAGGCATACCGATCCATAAGAATTTGTATAGTTTCAACTGGATGGCCCCCACAGCCACCATGATAGACTGCTAGCATATTCCTGATAAGACTCAATTAATTTGATGTCTTGGAAGCCGAGATGACGCTTCTAGAACTTTTTTATTAGACATAATAGCGAGAAAATGTTTAAAGCAAAATAATTTTTAAAATTAATTGTCATTGTTTTAATATTAAATAAATTTTGTGAGTTATATAAAAGAACAGGCTGCAAAAAATCAATTTTATAGAGTTGTAATGTTTTATATAAATTAAATTGGTGTTTTTAAGAAATACTTTTCAACAGTGTATTCAACAGCAATTGCATAAAATATGTATGTTATGTAAGATGTCACGAAAGTCTAGCCAAAAGGGTGATGCCCTTTTGCTCTTCGAAGCCTTTGCAATAACCACTACAACAAATTGTTTGCTATATAAAAATGTCAAAGTGCGTACCACAACTTGCTTTGAGTGGTTGTGGTGGTGGTGATGATGCCGGTGGTTGTGGAGGGTGCTGAGAGCGCGGCAAATATTATAATAATAACAATAATGGGCGCAATGAACATAAGGCACAATAACTATGCCACAACAATAACAAGAACATCACTTAATCAGCCAACGTCCGTTCCATAGTCGGTCCCTCCGACGCGTCGTTCGTTCATTTGCTCGTTTAAGGGCTACACGGCACTTAAAGTGATGTGCCAATTTGGTGATTGCATGAGCCACCCTAATTTATGCAACTTGTTTCAGGGACTGAAGTGAGTGCCGTGGCCGTGTGGCAGGGAGCACCTCCAAAAGAGCCCCATCTGTAGTTGTTGTTGGTGCTGCTGCTGCTGCTGTCGCTTAAATTTACATTGAAATGCGAGACTCGAAGTAATTGGAAAGTTTGATTTTAATTTGTTTTCATTTCGCATTAGGTTGACGCCCGACTACGTTTTTCCACACTCTGCTCTGCACGTTTCGGGTGCCTTGCTGTTTGTCGTGCCCACTTACAAACATACACTCACACATACATACATACTAAAAGTATATACGTGTATGTATGTGTGCACATGGCTGATTGTCTGTCTGACTGGCTGAATGTGTCTGCCTGTCTGTTTGCACGCCCAGTTGGCTGCTCCTCCAAGTTGCTCTGAAATGCTTCGTTTGTGGGCCCTTGCTCTTTTTGTTGTTGCTGTTGTTGTTGTTGGTACTGTTGCTGGTGCTGGTGCTTGTGCCGCTGCGAGTGTTGGTAAACTTTTGCCTGATTTTGTGTGCTTTTTACAGTTTTAATCAAATAATTGCACATGTGCTAAATGTAAACATATTTGTTCGATTCCACACTACCCAGCCTCTGCATGGACAGCAACAGAAACAACATCATGAGGATGTTGGCGACAAGTCGTAGACACGCCTCTGCCTCGTAGAACAAAGTTGTTACACTACCAACAACAACAGCAGCAACAACAACAACAACATGACCTTTGCACCAGCCATTGCAAATTGTGCAAAAAATTGTTGAACAGCAACAACAACAACAACAACAACAACAACCACAACACAAGCAACAACCTCCACTGCAAGCTCTACTCATCTTAGCACAGCACAGCACTGCTCAGCTCCAATTCCGATGAGTGGGGAGCGACGAGCAGCGCAGGAATATTTGCAAATGCAAACGAAACAGGAGAAAGTTCAAACATACAAACAAATGAGCGTGCAAACAAGAAGAGCGACAAAAGACGAGCGAGGCACGACGAACGATGAGCGACAAGTGGAGAGGAAGAGGAAGAAACACTGTTGAAAGAAAGCGGCAGCAGTTGGCATCCGACAGGCAGTGGGACCACGAATGATGTGCCACCCCCAAGACCCTTGCGCTCTTCCCACACAGAATGTGCTCCTCGTAAGGAAACTGTTCTCAGTGCACGAAGTTGGTCCCACCTTTGGTTTGGTGGAAGGCTTACTGAATTCATTGATAAACAATAATATTTATTTAATACATAATTGCGAGCCAAAGTCTTTCATTCTATCGATAGATTTAAATTGTTTAAAAATATATTAGATATTATACTTCTGTAATTATCATCAGACAAAGCATGTAAGCGAGTAAAAATATTTTAAAAATCAAGTTTTGATTCTTTTTGGTAATAAATTTAAATATTTATACAACTATTTTAACTATTTTCCCTTGCTTTGTACCAAAAAAAAGTGTAATATTGAAACCTTTTTCTTTTTGCATATAACAAATACTGTGACAGGATACTTTCAGGGAAATTTATTATCATTTCAAAATGTATAATATTTTATATAATTCTTTCATGATGTTGCAAGTTGAAAGGAAAATCTCTTTCAACAACTGGCAAATTAAACACTAACTCTTAGTCTGCAAATCGCAAAATAACGGAGTTATTGAGCTTAAGGAACTACGGGTTCCATGTAGACTTAGAGTAACAAACTCCTTGGCCCGTTCCCAGCTTTATGGCCATTTCCATCCCTCAACAAGTGGCATACATGCGCGTGCCGACGACATTGTTGTTTTTGCTGCTTCCTCGATTTTTTATTATATAAATTTCATGTTAAGTTGCAAACTAAACAACAACTGAAATTACATAGCCAGGCTCTTACACTTCAGGGACTTTAGAGACAGACGAGCGGGAAGCGCGTGCTTTTGTTTGTGTTATTCACGTGGCCGCCGTTTGGTCCACCGATTGAGGATTAATTCAGTCCGTCGAAAATCCGGCGCAACTTGAAAATATTAAAACATTTTGCGTCAAGATGGCAAATGAAAGCTACTGCAAGTACAACGGATAGACAGACTGGCAGACAGAGGGAGAGGCAAACAGACAAACGGACGACCAGACAGCAATCATTTCAACAGCAAAGTGCCGACGATAGCGGCAGTGGCAACACCCAGAGCCAGCAGAACCAACAACAAAAACAACCACACCAACAGCAACAACAGGAAGGAATGATTTCTTGTGCCAATATTTTTCCAGAGCACACAATTTCGATTTGTCGAGTGCAACTTTGGCGCTCATCGTACTCATCATGGCAGCGCTATCGTCCTGCCTCGTCCTTGACACCCATGCGGGGCCGAGCATGCCAACGTTTCCTCCAAGCCCACGAATGTCAACTCAATGAGTGTGTGTGTGTGTGTGCTCACGAAACTGTGCGGCTGTACGGTTGTATGAGTGTGCCAATGCACACTGGTACTAGTCCATCAGACATTAGTAGTATATGAAAGGAAGAAGAATACCCAGCTCTGTTCCCATTTCCGTTTTCCATCAAATTTGTCTAAATACTTGTAGATTTGGCCGATCTGGGCAGATGGGAAAATATAGGTGAGTGCAAATGCCCTCATAAGCAAATTAATACTAGGCCGAATTCGAGATTTTGCATTCTGTTTTCTTCAAATCTGGCAGTGTCTGTAATTTTGAAGATTGGGGCGAAATAAAAAGACCTACGACGGAACCAATGCTGCCATTTTTACAATTCTCTCTCTCTCTCTCCACTGCCTAGAATGCAAAGCATATACATATACATCTATATACGATGTACTTTTTACACAATTGCAACATTATTGTAAGTACATAACGTATATGTATAGTATGTAGTAGTGTTACTTATAATCAACATAGTTTTATAATGGAATCTATATATTTAAAGTTCTTAGCCATAGGCATAGGATAGGTAATGTTGAGATGGTTATAGCGCTCATTCATGTACCTACAGTTAGGCCTGAGCACACCCATTTTTAATCCTCTTGGTTTGTTTTTGGTCTCCTTTCAACAACCCGGTGTTGCTAATGAATTTAGCCAATTTGACGATTTCCAGTGTTTGGTATGCCTGTGAGATTTAGAAAGAGTTTTCCGAAACTCTGTTCTTAGCTTTTCTCGTGATCCTTATCACAACAGCATCTGCAAAATCGTTTAATGGGATTCCAAGTGTGGCGGCGTATCTACACATCGGACAATGGACGGCCGTAAGTCCCCTCACCACAAGCTTCAATTCTTTACATTTTTAATAGTGTTCATGTTTTTTGATGTTCAGAGTCGGTCAGTTCAGCCTTACTTATTTATGTTTTCCCTAGCATTGGTGGGCCTTGTCTGTGGCGCCTCCGAAAGGAAGGAGACTAACGGCATTCCAATTCCGTACTTGTCAGAAGGGCTATGTCTAGCACCCCTCTCGGTGGCCAGTTCGTCTTCAAAACAGTCCCTCGCAATATTCCTGTTAACATTGAGCTGTTGGGCTATTTCGTAATCCCTTTGATAACCTAAATAAGGATTTTTAAGACGGTTTTCCAAAACAAAACATGGGAAAATATTCAAAAAGTTTGGTTTAACATTTATACAATGATTTTTCAGTAGTTGGTATACTTTATGTCTGCAGGAATCCAACAAATCATCAAGAATAATGTCGGATATTCAGGTTATTAAGAGCGCCCTAATCAGTTCGGTAAAATACGGGACTATAAATAACAAAATTTCAATATTTCTTTTTAATTTTTTGGGCACACCTATTATTCTGTCCAGCCAAAAACAGCTGTATTTTATGAATTAAACAAACGCTAAGTTTTGTTTTTTAGTTTGAAAAGCCTTTTAATATTTGTTTTGACGCTGACGTATGTTTATATTGAAAACTAACAATTTCTTTGATGTAAATTAAAATATATATGAAAAGTTAAGCTTTTTCTGTCTATGAGTATTGACTACGTTTCTGAAGCTTCAACCCAGGGTACAGTGTTAAAAAATACGTTGGGTAAAACATGCACATACTTATACAGACACACACACACACACACGCACACATACACCCACATTGTGTGGAGCCTGCTTGGTGGCTGCCAACGACTCGCTGTCTCTGCCTCTGCCGCCTGGCTAGTACTCGCTTGCAAATCAAGTGAAATGTTTGCAAATAGAATTTGTCTGTGCTTGCTCGAGTGTTTGACTGAAATCTATATATACCTATATATACATATAGCGGCGCATGTGTGTATTGTGCCTGTATATGTGCTGGATGCTGCTGGATGTGTGTGTACATTATGATCAGTACAAATGTGAACATAACTGCACAAATATGTACATAGCAAGTCGCTCGCTTTCTCGCTTAACACCCACCGACCCAGGCAGCCTGCTTCACATCCTCCTCAGCCCCCTCACCAAATGGTTCTTCTTTTTTTTTGTATCTACGAGTATGTATTTATATTTGTGCATATTCGACTCCGCGCTGTCTCTGTTAATGTCAGTGTGTGCGAATTGTAGGAGTGTGCGCTTGTGTTTGTTCTTGTCGGCATAAGGATTAATTAGCATGCAAGTGTGGCTAAAAAATCGTGCATTCAATTGGATTCATATGCCAAATGAAACTCAATTATCAGCACCTTCTGCTGAATCGCTGCGAAAAGCGTTTGCGGGTATTTGAACGACCAAACACATACCTTTAAAATCACATATAGTATATTGTATTGTATATAGTATATTTTTTTTAAGTCGACATACAGTGCTTGTTGATATAAAAGAAAAACTAAATACTGATGTTTTAATTCCAACTTAAAAGTTCAATAATTTACAAAAAATAAAGAAACAAGAAAGTAATGCATTTTATTTGACAATAGTGTTGATATAATTTTCCGGATGGAAGTTATCTAAAGAGTTTGCATTTGCTTGAAAATCGAATTAATACAACATATTTTTTTCTTAAATAATTTGCCAATATTGTCAAATAAAAATTAAAATATGTGCAGAATATGTGTAAAAAACAAATCTCCAACCTACATATGGGTGCAAATTTTAAAAGGTAGTCGACCTAACAGCCATGTGTGAAAGGAGATTAAATTGGAGATTATTAAATATTTCCTAACATTTTTGAAGTGTTGAAATGGCAACTAATTGAAAAAACTAATTCTAAATACATATACATATGTATGTTATATTGGGCTGGAGAAAAAATAAATAAATATTTAATAATTGTTATTTAATTATAATTTTTTTTATTGTTGCCTTTAATGCCACCAAGTGGATGGCCATAAAGAAGAATGATAGACTACGAGTACACGTCCATAAAAATAATAATTTTCAAGCTAACCATTTAACTTGAAAAATATTTTTGTGTTGAATTCATATATTAATTAAAACCATAAATAGTTTTTAAATCATTTATAATTAACCTTTGGTATTAAAGCTGCTCTTAAAATTCTCATTCTCATTCATCGCCTTGACATATCTTTGGTTAGTATTCGCAATAAATTATTATTTTTCAAAAGTAGAAATAAAATGAATCTGAAATATGTACAAATATGTACCTATTTGGTTAACAAACAACCAGGCGCTCGAGTTTTCCAAGCCCAATAATTATCCATTACATAAATTTCAATAAATTTTTTGACTACTTGATCGATCAAAGTGTACAAAATTCGATCAAATGAAAGACTTCACATTTGTTTAGAGTTTATCGCTTATTTTTAAGCTTTAAGCGTCCGCATTAAACATTTTCTTCAGTCAAATATAGTTGATTATCTCAATAGGCCACTTGAAGCATGCCACTCTGTCCCCATTTACGGCAAGGGCCCATTACCACAGCAAATTATGTATAATTTTTGTCAACGTCGCAATGAGCGTCATTGTCGTTACTGACGTTGTCATTGCTGTTAGTTAATTGTGTCTGACAATCTTGCGAAATATGCAAACGTTTGAATTTGACATGCACACACGAAACGGTCGGCAAATAGCAGCAACTGCCAGCGCACACACACACAGGGACAGATACACACACGCACACATAGGCAACAACAACGTTGTTGCCTCTGTCGAGCAAATGCAAATTGCTGCAACTGCAACGAGGACGGCGATTGCGATTGCGATGGCGATGGCAAAACTGCACCTGCATGCTTGTGCAAACAAAGCGCAGCACAGCCCCCCTACAGCCTCGGCACCCTTTACAGGGTCCTGCAATCTGCATTCTGGGTTGGTCATAGGGAAAACTGCATATCACAGCAGCCACGGCAGCCTTGCTTCAAGATGCTGCAAGGCGAATGACTTTGAAGAGGCTGTCGCTGTCGCTGCCGTCGTCGCTTCTGCTAACGCATGTAGGGCAGGCATTCTTAAAAATTCATTTCATTGTCCTGCATTGTCTGCCACATTGCGTTCCATCCGTCTCTCGCCCTTCTTGCAAACACAGCTTTCTGAAACGGCCATGCAGACGCCGCCATCATTTCCGTTTAGCCGCCGCACAGTGGAGCGCAACGAATTGAATGCCAGGATTATTAAAAATACAGCTAGTACTCGTATAAGTATCTACTTGTCTTTTTTTATTGATATAGTTATAATCTAAAATAAACAAAATTAAACTGAATTTGAAACGTGCATATACATGTGATGAAAATAATTAAATTAGATAGCAAGTCTATCTTTTAACTTATTTCTTGTTGTTAGTAATAGCATTCATTAGTTTATAATTTGGCTAACAAGTTATATTGGCTAACAAGTTTTTCAATTCTTTCGTAGCTCGCAATAATGATTAAAATTGAAAAATTAAAATTTCTTATCTTTAATCATATTTTGTTAAATTTAATCTAATTTTGTGATTAAATTTAAAATTCGAATTTTTGTACTTTTGAATAATTGAAATCATAACCTAAGATCATATAGAATTATGTTACTATATTGGAAAGACAATCCCACTGTGTGGCGGGACCGAGCTCAGGCTTGGGTTTGGTATCGGTCTCGGTCTCGGGCTCTCTGCCGGTCCTGGCGAAAAAGATGCAAAGACAGCTAAGCAAACATCATCAACACAAAGATGGTACTAGCAGCAGCGCCGTCGACGTCGATGTTGCCGTCGACTTTAACTTTGACGCTGTGTTTGCACATGGTACGGCGGATATTGTGCTCCTGTTTAGGATACGGCTGCGGCGCCTTGCCTTGCATTGCAAGCCAAAATGAAGGATGCTATAGTGGCAGCCGTGCCAGTGCCAAGTTGCAACGTCAGAGGCAGTGGCAGTGGCAGAGGTACTGGCAGCAGCAGTCAAGCACATGGACAAACACCCTGCCGGCGCTTTGCTTTGGCAAAGGCGAGCGAGCAAGCGGGCGAGTGAGCGGGTGAAGTGGCAGGAGCAGGCGGATGAGGAGAGCGACGACTAGCCGCCGTTGCAGCTTGCGGCCATAATAAGCGTGGCCAGGTTGCAAGCGCCGTCGGCGTCTGGTCCGAAAACGCAAGCTCCTCGTACACTCGTCCAAAGCAGGCAAAGCACTTGCCCGTACACGTAACGTAATTTGAGGCTGGGCCCAGGACAAGAAAAGCGGTTAAAGTCCGGGTGCATGAGCACGGCTTGCCAAGTGCTGAAGCAAATAGCCGCTGGCTGTCAAATGCACCAGCTGCGGTTGCTAGCGACAAGCCAAAGCCGAAGCCCAACCCCAACCCCAACTTCAATCACAACCCTCAGCAGGATTGGGAATGGGATTAGAGCTCGAAACTGTGCCCAGCGACTTTACCGAAATCACAACACAAAATCTGTCACAATTAGGAAACTGTCGTGAAGGTCCAACCGTCCGTCCACCCGTCCAACCCTGCTGCCCATTTAACAATTTATAAATATTTAGCCAGCAGTCAGTTGGAGAGAAAAGGAAATAAAAAAGAAATATCAAAGAATGGCATAAGACGTAGAAGCCAAATAAAAAGGAAAAAGAAATGATGAGCCTGTAAGAATTTCCATCAAAGGTCGCAAAAGAAAAACCAAATCGAATTTATCATTGTTTGCCCCTCTTCGGATGTTGCATGGTCATAAATTTGGCAAACGCCTTTTGTCTCCCCCCTCCGAGGTACCATAATGAGCCATAGCATGTATCTTTATGTAATTTTACAGTTGTCCTGCTGCTCACCCGCTGTGAGCAGCACAGAGTCCTGGCGTACAAATCGCATTACGTGACTTTTTGACTTGACTGGGGCATTCAACCTCTAATTACCCGGTAGTCGATTGTTGCCGGGCTGGTCCAGCCTTTTGTTGCAGCTCTCTGTCTGTATGCCAAAAATTGTACAGAAGGGGCGTTTGTTGTTGTTGCGGGCATGTCCTTTCATTTGCAGCCAATTTGTCTGCACCTTCATGGCAGATTTAGGCGCAAAAAGGCTTACCAACAACTTTCACACGCCGCCGTGCCACCGAAAGAAGGTCATTTGAGAATGTGGGAGGGTTGCTGGGTTGACCTTTGCTCACACAGCATGATGGGGCACACACAAGACTACACAATTAAAAGCCAGTATCATTAGCATTGATAGCATGACAACCATTATCATTATCAGGCGACAGCGGTATAACATATTTTAAATTGAATCCATTGTTCTTGAAAACGCGAACAGAAACAGCGGCGAAAAGCAGCAAGTGTTCAAATATTTTATTTAAAACGTGCTATACGAAAATATTGTGTAGTATCTATGACTTCGTGTGTGTGTGTGTGTGTGTGTGTGTGTGCTCCAGCTAAGCAAATATCAGCGGGATACAAATTCATAAATTGAATAGAAATTAAACGACGAACAAATAGACAGATGGACGAACAGAGAGACAAATAGCGAGTAGTCGATCGCAGTATTCATTGCATTTGTCTCAACTAAATAAGACGGGCGCCCTCAAACTAGATAGAGATGAGTCGCAAGTTGAATGCCATCCACAATCATGAGTTAGTTATCTGTTTTGCTGTTTTAAAAATTTAAAATTCGCTGTAGAACGAAAGCACAATTTTTATGCTACGCTTTTGAATTATAGTATATGGAAAAGTTTATTTTTCTAGTCTCGTAACTCAATTAATTCAGTTGAATTGTCATTATTCAAATTAATAGTCTAAAAACGTGTTTAAGAGTAATATGAAAAAGAACATTTATATACAAAATAAACTTAATTTGCACGAAGTGCTGATTAAATGCTATACAAAAAATTTAAAAAAACATACAAAGCAAGAGCCTATACTGAGAAAATGAAATTGATGCATAATTACAAGATGACTATCTTTGAAGAGTTTAAAAAGTTTCAAACACACAAAAAACGTGTTACGGTTTTTCAAATGATGAATGTGAAATATAAAAAGATAATAATAACAATATGATATGTATTGAACCGGATAAATGTTACTTAAGATATGTTTTAAGACCTAATCTTACGACTTTTTTTTACACTACTTTCGCCTTTTGGAAAAAGGTGCTAAACAAGATTCTCATAAAATTAATCATAATATTTTAATAATGGTTTTGACACTTTCAGGAACTAACTCAACATAAATACAATACTATTCATTCCGAATATTGGATCCAATTCAATTGATCGCTCTCTCTCTCTCTTATTAAATTGGTTGTAATTGCCACATGGATCTCAAAGACAACGAAATGCTAAGCAGCCTTAACATAAATAATATAAAAATTTAGATATGTTAATATATATCCTGAATATCTTTATATTTCCTCTTTAGTCTGTTGCTCATATTAATATAAATATATTAATATTCTAAGTAAATAAATATTCTTTGGTTATTTCATCTGAATAGCGTTCAGATATTCAAGTGTCTATTTCTTCTAACTTCTAAAGAAATGACTTGCTTTTTATCCTGAATAGAATTGGAATATTTTCTTACGATTTGTTCGCTTCCGATTATGCCCCGTGCCCATCTCTAGCTCTAACATTCCATCAGCTTTTGGCGTCATCATCAAAATCATCATCATCATCATCATGATAAATAAAAATATCATAGCTGTTGTTGTCGTTGTCGTCTGCTATTTACACAGTTGTTGCATTATGCGTTGCCATATAAAAGAGCAAAATTCCAAATAAATACAAAAACATAAGCGGAACAAAAGCGACGTTAGGTAAACATGATCAGGCAAATGTGCCAGGCATTTGTTCCAATTTCGGATCCAACCAACATCAGTAGCACCGTAGCATCTATCAATAAAGACAACTTGAATGTGTTTACATAAGCCCGATGTAGCTACAATTACAAGCGATCTTAGCTACCTATCTACACACATCTTGACTCGCGTCATAACACACGTCAACTGTTTGCAGATCTGCACCCGCACCCGCACCCACCATTACCATCGTTTGATCACAATGCCAAAGTCCAAAGACTAAAGACCAAAGTAGAAGACTAACACTAAAAACTGCTGCTTCCGCAGCGGGCCTTTTCATTCAATTCAATTCTTGTTGGCCCTTGGGCATAATTGTAAATGGGCCGAGCAGACGTCTATGTGGGTACGTACCTGTCACAAAAAAGTTGGTAGTGGGCATGACAATGTCATACAATTGGGCACAAAACACATCCGGCCAAATGACAAATTCGATAGCTACGCGCCAAACGACAAAGCCAGACAAGACAGACAAGGAAAATCCCATTTGCTCAGTTCCATAGGTTCGTATTATTACGAAATAGTCCAGTGACTGTTGTTTCCGTTCGCATGGTGATCGGCAAACGACGAAACCGTTTAAGTGGCTCTAAGGCGCTCACGTTTTAAACAGTAGCGGATGCTGTATGCAAATTTCCATTGTCCCAAGTGCCGCCAAAGCTGCGACGACTCCATTGTTAGCGAGCTGGTCTGAGTCTGGGGCTTGGCAAGTGTTCGGCATGGCTAATGAGCCCATTAAGTTGGTCAGTAAATGGGGCCACATGTAGCGGGCGGACTATGTAGTTCAATTGTGCTATTAGGTTGTTTTTCAAATTTGGGAGCAGTCTCATGTCAATGACTTTATTCTGAATGTTAAGTGTGGATCCAAAACACTTATGTTCTCTGGAAATACTCTTTCATTTAATTAGAAACATTAGTTTACACATTTTTACTAAAGAACGTAGAACAACTCTAAGGATTCCAGCAGATAAAACAGATGGGACTGTAAAAATTTGGTTTCTAATATTCTGTTTGCCCTCAACTTGGAAATATTCGGCACTCGTTGAAGCTAATGGTTTTCTTTTACTTTCAGCTAAGTTAGGTTAGATTGGTATGGCTGGAGTAATGGTGATCATACACATACTTAGGCCTTCTTGCTTTTCTCTACAATTGCAGCCACTAGGTGCTTTCCAGCTCGGAGAGATCCTTTAAGAATGGTCGTCCCAGGGCAAGGAGCGTGCGCCTACTGAAGCGATGACTGCTTCTGCAGAAATCGTTGCCTAGTCTTACAGCATGCCTTCCAACTGGTCAGTGGCCAATGAGCGTCCCCACTATAAGCGAGACGTACTTCCTGCCTAGTTCCAACAATTTTTGCGTTCCCTGGAATCCAAGGACTGCGAGGTTAGCCTTGTCCGAACGCACATATGTGTAGCTTACCAGCGCCGCTGGGTTATAACAAGTGGAAAAGCTAAAGTCGGGTGAGAATCTGGATGCCAACTTTGGTTATTCTAGCTTTTATAGTTTCTGAGATCCTTGCGTTCATCCAGACGGACAGACGGACAGACAGACGTACAGACAGACGGACGGGCGGACATGTCTAGATCGATTATATTATATATATTATATTTATGGCTATAACTTTCTGTTAAATCGGTCTATCATAATGAGCATACGAGCACATAATCACTAACTGGAGGTACTCGCCAAATTTGAGTTCGGTGGAGAGGGGGGTGGAGGGGAATTCCAAAAAACACATTTTGGAATAACATTTAGCGTGCCTAGGTCCCATACTTGCACAGCTCTGTCTCTAGCTCTTATAGTCTCTGAGATCCATAATACGGACAGACAGACGAACAGACAGACAGGCAGGGCTAGATCGATTCGTCTTGTTATGCTGATCAAGAATATATGTATATACTTGTGGGGCCTGCCACGGCTCCTTGTTGCTTTTAACATTTTCACCTCCTGCAAACCTAATATACTCTTGTACATTTCATGAACAGAGTCTTCTATTTATTATCACAACAGCACATTTTCCTTACCTATCGGATCATAAAACAAGGAAATATGATTGAAAATACAAAAGAATTCAAAAATTCACGCCAAATCTTAGCTAAATTTTTATAATTTAGCTACATTAGTAATAAGTTAAACGTTTGTTCGCAGGAATTACTGTTTGTAAGCGTAGAGGCATATTTTCCATTGAAACTTGGGAGTCGTTTTCCCAATTTTTCTCCGACTTATTCGATAATATTGTCTTTAGAGAATCCTTAG
Source organism: Scaptodrosophila lebanonensis (assembly GCF_003285725.1). Classification (NCBI taxonomy): domain Eukaryota; kingdom Metazoa; phylum Arthropoda; class Insecta; order Diptera; family Drosophilidae; genus Scaptodrosophila; species Scaptodrosophila lebanonensis. The sequence continues at coordinate 17,756,141 of NW_022060538.1, forward strand.
TCATAATATTATAATGTATAATTTTACAAAATGGCAAATGAAAACGTTGTCAGTTAGTATTTGGTTGTGACTTCTTTTAGTGTTCAAAAACATTGTCATTATTTTGATTTTTTTAACTTTATAAGTTCAGCTTTGACAAATGTTGATTAATTTTATTGTCGGAAGGCATTGAGGCGGCTTAATGCTCACATAACGCTTGATAGTGCGTATTGATTGGTGTCCTGTTGCCCGATGACTCGTATTCGAGGTGCGGCTACGGCTGTTTTGCAAGTCGATGTTTGTGTTTGTGATAATTTTAAAAATTAATTACATAAATATACGAAATCTGTAAAATAAATTTTGTAATAATTTATTTATTGATGCTCTTTAAAGTGTGCACACACACACACAAACACGCGCACACTCGGTGACAAAAATTAAACATTAAATGGCCATTGCCAGCAATATTAACGGCCATTATTTGCATGGTTGGCCAACGCACTGTTGCCTGTGCTCTACCGCATGAGCCTCCAATTAGCAATAACTGTAAACGGAAAAATTTACACAAGCGCAAAAGCCTTTAGCTGCAATTTTTCATTTGTCAATTGTTGGCAAACAAATAGAGCGCAACTTTTGCTAATGCAAAAATTAATTTTAATGCGCGTTTAATGTGTGTGTGTGTGTGTGTGTGTGTGTGTGTGTGTGGGAGCGGCTTTAAGGTTGTCTACACTGAAATGAATGGTTGTAAAAGATGAAGGCATAGCGGAACGAAAAACATGGCTACGCGGTCACATGTAAAATTCCATCAAAAATCGGGGTTTTGCACAAATGAAAACTCTGGCGTAAATTGAGTTTGCCTTGGCGCCAGTAACAACAATAACAAGAGCAACAGAAACAGCAACTAGGCAATTGCAATAAGCAACTACCAACAGCAGCAACAACAACAAATTGCACCTTGTTGTATTGTACTTGGCACGCAAATATTGTGCTGACGCCAGCGCAAACCATCAACGTCAACGCCACCGTCGCTGCCAAACGCTGAAAATCAAATTCCAATTGCCCCCTGTCATACACTGCGTATACGCAACGCAATTTTTCCCAGCCATTTGAATGCCTGCGACTGCGGCTGCTTCTACATCTGCCTTCCAGTTCCTCCAATTCGCGCTATTTGCGCACACAATTTCGGCTGTTTATTGTAGTTGTTGTTGCTTTTGCTCTTGTTATACCGAAACTCTGTATGTTACACGTATGTATGTACAGATATGTACATATGTATGTATATACGATATGTACATATACATATATGTGCATTTGTACAACCAATTCAGTTGCTTTCCTTTTTGAATGCGCAGCAAATCCTTTTTGCTCCCAAACTCTACCCATTTGTGTACAGTTTGGAAAAATCTTTTTATTTAAAATTTATTAAATTACAGCATAAATCAATCAGAACAATATATCCATTTGTCAATCTAAGTTTCCAAAACATGTTTCAAGAATTGTTAAAATTTTAAAATATTTGGAATTCACGAACACCATCATGTAATTCCACGGATCATGTCATCTAATTATATGAACCTTTTTTTAAGTACATCATAAAACGTGGTTAATTTATTTGGTAGCTCTTTTGGTATTTTTTGTTTTCCTTCCATTTTCCATATTACCGTTTACCTCCATTCAAGGAAAATAAACGATTTTGGTTAACATATTCGCATATACTATATATGGCCTAACTGTTTAACACAAAATGAACGATTACTCTACTATAATTCTTAGATTTAATTAAAAATGATAATTATTAAATGAGCTGCTACTTAATACTCGAATGAGCAGTTAGGAAAGGCTCATATTTCATATATTCTAATTAGGTACTTCACTTGAGATGCGCAAAGGTGGACCATATTATAAAATGTATTCGTCAAGGTTGGTTTTAATAATACATTTTATTTTTGCTTTAAGTAGCTTTATCTAAGTGCACAAATTAACACAAAATTTAATGATTTATACAAAAATTAAATGTGCAGCTTTATTAATTAATTTGTTCTTGTTATTTACCAAAGCATTATTGCGGTGAGAAATTTACGTCTTACCAGATTCAGAAACTTGCATAAATTATGAACAAACTTCAAATTTCTTTATAAAGACAGTTTTCACTTTTCATGAGTAACAAATACAACTAAGTGTACTGAAAACACCTCTAAATTCGTATGGGGTTAATTATACATAATATATAGAGTTGTTTGTTGCATATGTGTGGATACGTATAAAATTTAATTTCCGAAATTTCGCCGACACCTTGGCGCTGCGTTTAGTCAACGTCGCATTGCTCCAGCAGCATTTTTTCTTGCTCACAACAAATTGCTGGTGCTCTAGTCATTGTTGTTGCTGTTATTGTTGGTAATAATCAGCAAACGACATCAGCAATGTTGTCGCCAGTTTTGGCACAGCATGCGCCGCTCTTTTATTTGAACATTGCCTTGGCGCTGGCACGAAGCAAAAATCTTGCCAGAGCGCCGCCAGTCAGTCGACCATTTGACTGTTGTGACAATATTTGTTTAATTTGCACGCTACCCGCACGCTACCCCAACCCCCCATTACCCCTCTAACAATCTACCCTTATTCTGCCCCTATAACAGACTCTTTTCGTCGAGTTATAAAAATGACAATGGAGCTGTTTGCTTAAGCAAAAGGGCTGTCAGTTAGGCTAGTCAGTTAACAACCCAAACCTAAGCCCCACCCTTCACCCTCCACCCTCCTCCCGACAAGTTTGTCAAATGCACCTGTAAACAAGCCGCTACACCAACAGCAAACGTATTGCAATTTCGCACTTGGGCATGTCATCAATTTTTGCTTGTGAATTTTTCAAAATGCTAAATTGCCGTGGCCATTGTTGTGTTTAGTGACGAATGAAGGCGCGACCAGTCGATTTGCATTCGCAATGAACGTCAACGGCAGCCCCTTAACCTAAACGGCCAAGGGCAGCATCAATTACAGCAACTAATAAAAAATTACACACACACACACACACACACACACACACACACACACACACACACACATGTCAAATACTCACAGCGCGCACTTGAGTGTGAGTTTTTGGTTAAATATTTTATAATTAAAAAGCTAACACCGACTAACACCGCGGCGAGGTGTGTGTGCAAACAATAGACCAACAAAATCCTTTTCAAATATTTACAATTTGCATATAGCGAGCGAGTTCGTTTGACGACGAACCAAACACTATATAGTTGGAGCGTTACAAAAAACAACAGCAGCAACAGCAACAAGAGCCGCAGCAATATCAACATTTTCAGTGCACAAATAGAAACAACAACAACAAAAAAGCACACTTTAAATTTTAAAATTTTATTTAAAAGAAGGAAACTTCTATTTTAGACGCTTCGAAGCATTTATACTCTTCACAACATCAACTTAAGAGATGATTTTTATGGCATCTAAATAAAACAATGAATTGATAAGTTCCTCAGAAAATACTATCAAAATAATCAAAAAAATTTGAAAACTATGTATTTATTTAAGGAAAACATTCCAAAAAGATAAAACATTCACTAAATTCTTAAAAATTAAGCTGTGTCTTAAAACTAAACTTCATCTCTCATGCATATATTGTACTGTCTTACCAACAACATCAACATCTCAAAATCCAATTTGGTTCCAAAAACGAAAGAAATAAACAATTTTCTTACAAAAACTACTAGTTTCAAGTTACATCTTCGGTCGGTTTTGACATGTTATCTGGGTCTATCAGAAAGAATCCCCATGTAAGATAATGGTCGAACTGAAAAGATATTGCAATTGAAAGGCGGATAGAACTACATTAGGTTGGAAACATTACTTTTTTAAGCACTTAAAATTATTTATTATCGTGATCAGTGTCAAATTTGCATTAAAAAGCGTATTATTAAACAAGAAAATAATGCTTAAGTCGAGTAGGCTATACTCTTAAATACCCTGTACCACCCCACAAAAAAAATTTTTTTTTTAAATTTAATTAATTTAATTAAATTAAATATAAAATATTCCATACATACATTTACATCAGAATTGTGCATTACATAATTATGTCAAAGCAGCAAAAAATACAGCTGCAGACACAGCTTGGGCCTGGTCATATGGCTATAACTTTCTTTCTAATCAACCTATCATAAAACTTGGTATACGGATATATAATCACTGGATGTGACTACCCAATTTTAGTTCAAAATTCCAAGAATTACGGGAGTTATAGAAAATCACCAATTAGGGCGGAGTGGGGGGGGGGGGGTTGCATCAGAAAAAATTAACAAACTCGTCCTTTCTCGGGCTCAGGAGAATCTGGATATCAAGTTTGGTTTTTCTAGCTCTTATACTTTCTGAGATCCTTGCGTTCATACAGACAGACAGACAGACGAACAGACAGACGACATGGCTATATCGACTCGGCTTGTCATCCTGATCAAGAATATATATACTTTGTGGGGTATGCCACGCCTCCTTCTGTGTGTTCCATGTACACTCGCACAAAATTAATATATCCTTTTACCCTTTGGGTGCAGGGTATAAAAAGTATAATTAATTATTATTCTGAAAAAATGTCCCTCTCTATAATTACGAATATGCATTGTAATAATTTAATGTTATACCGATGCCACTTGATATCCATGCTCATTTATGCCAGAAGGGTAGAACCATTCAACCGCTTACAAATATTTCGATTGATAGATGGCAAATGGCATCCATCTTATTATAATTATCTTCCCTTTGAATGTGTTCCAAGAAATATATTAATGTAATGATACTCGGAATAAAAGAGTATGCACATAAAATGGCATAATAAAATGTTTTATAGCTGCATTCGCGTGCACTTTCGCGTTTAGTGTTTGTATGCGCATATATGTGTGTGTATATGTTCGTGTGTATTTGCATGCCTCTGGGTCATTTAATTTTCCATAATAATTTATTTAGAAAAAAATGTATTTATTGTATTTTATGTTTCAATTTTTAAACATGCAGCAACAATAGGGTTGAACACTTTAGTCTCCCGTATTTAAATTGAATTGCTTTTTGTCTACTTTTTGTTCGTGGATTTTTACATATTTTATTTATAACCTTTGCTGTGTTTATATGTGAGTTTGTTGCTGTGTGTGTGTGTGTGTTAGTTCGTAAGCTGCCAACGCGGCAAAATCCTGCGCATGTGTCATATTTTATCACACAAAAATTTCCACAGCCATACGAACGAAAAGTGATGAATTTTAAACGAGGAGTTTGGGCCAAACACCAAAACCAAAAGCGAGGCAAAACAAAACTTTTTAATATAAACGTGAGCGCTTTGTTCCAGTCAAAACGAATATAAAGTACGCTTTCAAAAAACTTAAATTTAAAATTTAAAGTGATGTGTAATACTATGAGAACGACTGAATTAAAGAATTTAAAATGTTTTGTCGTTGAAACCATATTGAGATTTGAAATTTTGCAACAAGATGAATAAATATTTGAGATTTGAAATTTTGCAACAAGATGAATAAATATTTGAGATTTGAAATGTTGCAACAAGATGAATAAATATTTAAAGAAAAAAAATTTAGAAAATATACATTGGGGATTACACCTAATTCTGTTTTTACATGGTCTTTATTTACACGATTTTGATTTAACACGGTTTGAAAATTAAAAATTTCCTTACACAACTTTATTCCATTTAGCACGATTCATTTTGCATATGATCAATGTCTTTTTTACACGGTTTTTTTACATGACTTTTTAGGAACTCATCTATCGTGTAAAAGCCGAATTAGGTGTATATTTTTCCAAATGAATCGCTAGCAATGGTTCAACATCACGTAACCCATGGAAAAGGTTATCAAGCTCGTGCCAACAAAAAGAGCCATCGGTTAAATCATCTAACAATATTAACATTAAAGACATTACATAAAAGGATATGTTTGATTTGACTAAACTCGTTTGAAGGCCTTCCATTAGTACTTAATTGAGGCAACAATTTTTTTACAGAAACTTAGTCATATATATGGCATGTGTATTTAATCTCGAGGCCAATTAAGTTTCTATAATTTTGCGTAATTTCAAGACAGTCATTTTCTCATATTTGATAGCAAAGCTATCCGTTAACGCATAGGTTGCAAAATGTATGTGTAGCGTGCAAGGGCTGTAAATTCTAATAATTTTTGCGCACTCCAGGCACAAACCGAATCCATCATAAATCTCGGGCCTGCTCGATGACAATGCATCATCCGTGTGCAAACAAAGTGCTAAATCTCTTATAATATCCTTTATGTCCAGGATGTGCCATATGCGTATGCGCTAAGGCAGGAAACACACACATACGTATAACACGTACAAGCCATCCACGCGTGTGTGTATGTATACGACGCTCCGTTTTGGGGCGCCTTAAATTTAGAATTAAATGCCTCCAACTGTAGTAGATGGCTAAAATGTGAAGAGGAGCTTTAAAGGGCGCACTCGTAACAATAGTCCGAAATAAAACTTAAAGCGAGGAAGTAATCCAACAAATACGACTATATATATACTATACTTATATATATATATATATATATATATATAAGTACCTGTGTATGTAGTGTTGTGTGAGAGTGTATCTGCAAGATACAATAACTTGCTGTAGTAGTGCTGCTTGAAAAGTAGCCGAAAGTACCGACAAAGTATCAGCAAACAAGGCCAAAAGGAGCGCATAAAACAAATGAAACTCTTGTAAACACCCCAACGAATGAACGAAGGAACAAGCTAGAGCAACAACATCAACAGCAAAAACAACAACAGCGGCAGCAGCAGTAGCAGGAAAAGCACAAGAAAATTTCAAGAAAAAATATTAAGAGAACAACAACAGCGACAGCTCTTGTTGGGTGGCAGGGAAAGCGGGCTAATACAACGAAAAATCTTCGAGTGCTGCTTTCCCAGAGCGAGTTTTTCGGTATGTAGCCTATGAGTACACTTCATAAAAATTGTATAGTTATAAGTCAAGACGATGGTAGACATTTCAAACGTATTCGAACGAACATCATCATGTAAGCCAATTTTTTAGACAAAAGTGGTTTTTAATACATAAATAAAACAATTAACAGCATACTTTAATATTCCCCTTAGAGTAGTTTTTTCCGCTACAGCTAATTAAAACTTAACAGAAATCGAACATTGCCCCCAAAATTGACCCAAAACTTGAGTATTCAACCTTAAATTTTCTTAAAATTCTTTAATTGATGAAATTAAAATTTTCTAAATTGAACTACATTTTTGATTCAAAAAGAAATTGAAAACAACTTTATATTTAGAGAAATTTTGAATGGAAAACATTTTAAAGTAATTTTATTGCACTAATTACAATCAAGATTTAATGAATACTGATAATACTTGCAACTATTAATTTTAAAGATCATGAAAATTATACTTTTCGGTTGTTGCTTCTTTTTATTCAGCAAGCTGAACATTTGAACAGAAATTGGTATTGGTGGATCACAACCTATATCGGCATTACATGTAGTAAGAAATAAATTTCAAGTGAAAACAAAAATTAAAACGTAATTGAAAGGCATTTAAATACTGGTGTATAGCACTGCTGATATTGTGTATATAAAAACAAGTTGTTAAGATTGTAGAAAACCATAAAACGGCTAGTGTAAATACATATGTACAAACATGTATATGTGTGTGCATATGTTTGTGTGCTCAAAGTACTTGCCGTTTGTAATAGTTGCCAGAGGACAATCTTGCAGGCCGGCAGGCAGGCAGCCAGCCAGCCAGCCAGTCATTACAATGCTGGGCGTAAACAGGAAGCTGGCAAAGGCAAGTACGAGTAGTCCTGTGTGCCGCAGCTGAAGCGTGAGAGGCAGAGGGCAACGAAATGAAATAAAAGTAAAAATCAAAAGTAAAACAAAATGGGAGCGGCAGATGAAAAGGGAGCAAAGTCGGCTGCGGGCAATTCCAGGACAACATCCAGCCCAGCCCAGACAGCCAAACAGCCAGTCAGTCGGGCAGGCTGGCAGCCAACGAACATTTCGAATCAATTCAAAACAACTACGAATGCAATTTAATAAAATCCGTGCTCGAGCTAAATTTTTCGAAGACTGAAGACGTCGACGACGCGGTTGAACCTTCCTGGTGGTGGTTTACTTGATGGTACCCCGGAACTTGGTGGGTTGAATTGAATGCTGGGTGCTGGGTGCGGGCATCGGCTTCGGCTTCGGCTTGGGCATGGGCTTGCGTTTGAGTTAAGTTGAGTCTCGGCAAGGAGTAAAAGGGAGCCAGTCAGTCAGCGCAAAACAATAAAGCGCGCTTGTGTACACAAGGGATATGCGCCTGTCTTTCACACACACATACACACAGACACACACACTCATGTCTGTGTGCCGCCATATTGGCAATGCTTTAGCTGCCGCCGGTTCTGCTCTTTGTTTGCCAAGCGTTGTTAATTTGGCAATACCCGCTTTCAATTATCTTATAAATATGAAAATGCAGCAGCAAACGCTGCAAGGCAAGCGCAAAATGGAAAGAAAAGAGGTTTCATTTTTATTAAAAATACAAACGAAAACGTAGACAGTGGCATTGGCTGAGGCAGAGGCAGAGACGGCAGAGATTGAGGCAGCGGATGGCATTACAAAAGGCAAATGCACTGTGTACCTTACAGATCAATCAAAAAATCATGACGTGGTGAGTGCCCAAGCACTGACCACCATACATTTCAGTTGCAGGAGTTGCAGCATTTATAAAAGACCAGAAGGCGCGTGAAATCGGCCAAGATGTACGTGCTGTTCGCTGTTGTTTTTGCCCCACGTGTGGCCATTTAAATAACAACAGCAACACCTGAGCCACATGTGTATGCGTGTGGTACGAGACTGTGACGCAATTGTGCGCATTATGAGCTGCGTCTTTGCCAAGTCGAAACACCTCAGCCAGCTTAACAAGCGAGGTGTGATCGAGGTGTGATTGTCTCGCCTAAGAGATTATGCGTTTAAGTGAAGTTATTTAATCAGTGTACTTGAAAAGTACTTATAACAGGTACTGGCGTCATATGTATATTAAAGTACAGAAGTACTACATATCTATATCGAAAAGATATTGCTGGCTCTGATTGGTAAATAATGCTTCAATTGGCGGCTGGCTTGGACACTATTTTACTGTACTGTTTTATTTTTTACTATAAGTATATATTTTACAATTTGTATTATACCTATTTATTGTGAAATAGCAGTTTCATACAAACATTAAATTCATTCTAAGGTGTTTAGTGGAATAATGAGGGAAATCTCCCGGATACAGGTACATACTTGTACATATTCCATTTAAAAAGGTAACATCATTATCTAGTTTTTTATTATAATTACATAATTTAATTTCTACTATCTACTGAAATTTATTCACTAATGAATGAAATATTATGTAGACTAATAATATTTAATTTATTAAGCGTTAAATAAAAGTTATAATCTACAAACATTATATCAAAGAAAAGAAACAGACAAAGCGTTTCAAATACCTATCTTTGTTAAATTAAATATTATATAGAAAATTGTGTTGGAATTTTTATTATGCGATTGTTTATGGATTGAATAAAAATCAAGTAAACAAGTGACTTTTTCTGAACTATTTGTTAATTTGCAATACCAAAAAGTAAAAAAGCTAAAGTCGGGTGTCCCGACTTTGAAATACTCTGTACATATGTTTACAATAATTATAGAAAATAAAAAATAAAAAAAGAAAATAAAAAAAAAATTTGGATCTATTTTACATCACTCGGTATTCGAATTGCACATATACAAAGCAATTGCGTCTATGTGAGTGTATGAATGCCTATGCGCATCTATTTGTGTTTTTGTAAACATGTTTGCAGTCAAGCATTAACAGCTGCGGGCAGCGCATGGGCAGCAAATATATTTATGGCTATAACTTCTTGTTAAATCGGTGTATCATAGTGAAACTTGGAATACGGACACATAATGACTAACTGGTACGTACTTCCCAAATTTGAAATTCCCAGAATTACGGGAGTTACGATTTGCGGGGGAGAGGGGGGAGGGAGCGAAATTCCAAAATACACATTCTCTGCATATTCACATAAGACATCTTGGGCTAAAATTTTGTGTCCGTAGGTCTTAAAGTCTCTGAGATATAGGCGGTTATACGAATGGATAATCGGGAAAACCCCCATAAGGGGTAGTAGGGGGGAAAATCAAAAAAATAAAACAATCTCGTATAGCGTACACACATAAGGCATCTTTGTGCAAAATTTGGTGTCTCTACCTCTTATAGTCTGTGAGATCCAGGTGTTCATATGGACAGACAGACAGGGCTAGATCGACTCGTCTCGTCACGCTGATCAAGAATATACATACTTTGTGGGGTCTGCCACGCCTCCTTCTGCCTGTTACACTTTCAGCTCCCGCAAACCTAATATACTATTGTACATTTTATGTACAGAGTATAAAAAGCTATACTTGTAGTATTTCTGTAAAATTTTAGCCCACATGGAGAAAAAAAATTAATCAAAAACTATAAGAAATTAAACGCTATCAGCCGACGGGGATTGTGAGAAACTCCGAGACTACTTATTAGCAGCGAACAACGTTCAGTCAGGTTCCAAGAACGGTAAACTCGATTGATTGAAAGATTAAAGAGACACAGTGTAAATATTGATTTAAATTTGATCCACTTTTCAATCAAACCTCTGATCGATTGCTAGGCGATAGCGATACCGAGGTCACTTGATATTATCGCTGTTGTTGCTTTCGTCTGTTGCGCATCTCTGGCAGCAGTGCAAACAGTGTAAATATATATGTACGTAATATACATATGTATGTATTTATGTGCACATACCGAGTCAAATGCCACTGACAGCGACACTATTTCAATTAGCAGCTTGCAATGCACGCGCTAAAATATGCAAAGTGCCAGCCGCACTTCATCGACATCGTCGCCACCACCATCATCATCATCATCGCCATATTCATCTTGGTGATCAAGCCCTGTCGTTCGCTGGCTGATCGATCAGCACTTGACCCCGCCAACTACACCGTTGTTTTGTTGTTGTGGCACACTTTGCGCCGTGCATTGCTTATTGGGCGTGTACCGCTCGAGTGGGTCTCTATATATGTATATATGTATCTACAAATGTATGTGTGTGCAAATATTTAACGCGAAATGCCACAACATGGAGACACAGCATCAGAGAGACTGAGGCGCATTCATGGACGACGCCATGCCACACCATAACTCCACACCTCCTGCGAAATGTTTAGCAACGTTTGCGCATGCGCATGACCAGCAAGGTAGCACTCGCATTCGACATTATTTACATATGAAATGCCACAGGCCTTTCAGTACATTTCACTCAGATACTCGAGTCTAGTTCCAATATGTAGCGCTCTTTCCTATTTTCAAAAATGTTGTGACTACAGCTTTCTTAAATATGCAAAAGAAGTTTTCTGAATTAAAAGAAACATCTTTTCTATGTAGAACAAAAGTCAAGCGGGCTCAACTCTTAAATACCCCACAAAAAAATGGAATTATTAAAAAAAAAAAAGCACAAACTCGTCTTTTCTTGGGCTTTGGAGAATCTGTATACCTAGTTTGGTTATTCTAGCTCTTATACTTTCTGGTATCCTTGCGTTCATACAGACGGACGGACGGGCGGATAGACTGGCAGACGAACAATGATATATGTATACACTTTGTGGGGTCTGCCACGCCTCCTTCTGTGTGTTAAATAGATTCGCACAAATCTAATATAGCCTTTTACCCTTTGGGTACAGTCTATAAAAATAAACCAACTAAGCTTCATGTGATTGAATTGATTGAATTTTTGTACAAATTATTTCCTTGTTAGAATTAAGGTTTATTAAGGCTTCTTAAACCGATTGCCTTTAAAGATCATCTTTTTAAAGCTTTTGTAAATATGTGATGATGTCTCAAAGGCAATAGCCGATATTGCACCAATATTGTCATTATTTACTCCAAAGAAAAGAACTTGATGATAAGATTTTTCCAACTCACTTGTCTGCCTACCAAGCAAATTTCGACTGTGCATTATGCTCTATGTATCCATTAGCCACTTTTATCTATGATTATTAAGGAAATAATGGACAACCCTTACAGTGCTCTTTTTGGTTTATTGAATTATCTATGCGCAGAATATGGGATAGACTTTAAAATGAATTAGAAAGCTGCTTTTTCCACAAAATTATTCAAGTGGCAACACCTAAACTAAACATATCTTAAAGCATTGAAAATTGCATCATCTGAATCGAATTATTTATTTAATCAATAAATATGTTCTTCGGCTAAAAATACGTTAAGAGAAATTTACTATTAGATGCTATGGCGCACTTCCAAAATTTCAGACAGATTTCACAAGCATATAATTAAGTATCATCTTTGATGTGTTGAAAGGAATTTTAGAGACTTATGTACTTATACGTATTTGCCTTGACCAAAAACTAGCCTACGTACATATAAAAGCCCATTCAATTCAAATTGTAAGCCTTCAGCTCCATCCACCATTTAAAGTCAACCGAGCGCGGCATTTTTGTAGTACTCTCGTAACCGTTTCAAACACGCACTTTGGCCCAAGACGTTGTTGTTGTTGTTGTTATTGTAGTTGCCGTGCCGTGCTGCTTGTTTGCGGTGATAATGAGGCTCGAGCAGAGCCAATTCAACGTTAATCACGACTTTTACTTGTCTTTAATTTTTTTGGCAAATAAGAGGAGAGAGAGAGAAAAAACCAAAAGGCAACGAGATGCTGAAATGGGCGCGACGACAGCCAGTTAGCCTACCAGCCAGCCAGCTAGCAGGTTAAATCGAGTTTACAGATATACAATACGATATACTATACATACTCTCAAGTAATGTACATGTGCCTAGCCGCATTGCCCGTCTATATGTACGAGTACAAGTATGTCTGTAGATATGTTTGTATATTTTCACTGTCTCTGTGTGTTTTTTTGTTCGAATTCAATTTAAAATGCACGTAGTTATGTCTGTTTGCTTAAGTTTTTGACGGATATTTTAACGATGTGAGCTCAACACAAATTCACTTTAAATGTTTTCGTGCGATACAAAAGAGGTACAGGTGCTGGCGGGGTGACAACCACAACGACAACAACAGCAACAACAACAGCAACAACAACAGCAACACCAACCATCATGATGGCCAACCGTCCGCACAATGATGACGAACAACAACGACAAACATGTCGAGATATTCACGTCCGAGTGATAATGAGATGCGCGCCTTTTTTCTGCGTTTTTTTCTCTTATTTCTTATTTTGTACACACACATTATATTTTCGCTGTTAAACAAGATGGAGTTACATTTTTAGGTTAATTATGTGCTAAAGTATGAAGCCCACGCAACTCCCCCTTCAGCCCCAACATGTGACATGTGATATACGAAAAGTCTATATGCTGTAAGTGATATCAAATATTAGGATATGATATATTTTTACGTGTATTGACGCTCTTGCACAGATTGAACTTGAAAACATCATTCCAAAGTAGCAAGCACAAGTCATCAAATTAACAAAACTGGAAAAGGACCATGCACCGATTCATCAATAATGTAAATTCGAAAATACCCTATGTATTAAATGTTGTTATTCCTCTTCTTAAATCACTGAGTATTGCTCAGAAGAAGCAATGAGCAAATGGAGAATTCGAGATTATTTTAACATCGTAATATCTCAACATAATAACAACATTTTAACAAGGTAATAATTTATTTATTTACAAATTCAATTGCCATATGTAAAGATATCTTTAAAAAGACTGAGACTGAAAATTCTTGAATGACTTTAAAATATCTGACCAATTATACGGCGGTAGTGAATGGAAGGTTTTGAACTCTTTAGGGCTACATACTAAATGTGAATTAATTAATAAAATTTAAAGTTGTATTAACAAACTTACTACAAATTCTGTCAAACAATATGTCATGACTGTGCATTATGTTTGAGTTCAGCATTTTGGTTAATTTATCGAAACTGAACTAGGAAAGGCGTACAGCGATATGTGGTTGAAGACATTTGCTGATGCGGCAAATTGTCGTCAATCTATCCTGCACAGTTTTTGCTCTGCTGATTCATTAAATCTGTGCCCGAAAATTGGCTGCCTAGTTTATGGGCCCCGGCAACAAACTCAAAACTCAAAGCAGAATCGCCACAAACCAGCAGCCAGAGCAGCACATTGCACTATCCAAAAGCTGTGCAAATATTTTATGCAAATGCCCGTGCGCTGCTACTGCATGGGCCCTGATTCCACCAGCCAGGACTATAGCCTACATACTATATATCGTATGACTATGGATATGGCTATGGCTACGGTTGGGGCCACTGAAACGAAATTAATTTGTGTTTATACATAATATGCTGCCTGCCTGCAATATAACGGCATACCATGCGGCTATGCACACACACACACACACACACACACATACACCCAATCACACAAACACAGACACACACACACATACACCCAATCACACATATGGGTGTGTGTGTGTGTGCTTGCCGCAATGAAATTTCATTATGAATATGCCGGCCAGCATCATTATCAGAGCGGCAAAACAACGCAGCTCGGTAAAGGACATGCACATAGGCAAACGCTTTTATATGAGCTGCACATGAGAACCAGTAAGTGGACTGCGGGGGCAAGGCGGAAGGGGCGGTACAGGTTTCTGGTACTGGCTGCTGCTGCTGCTGCTGCGGTGGCTTTGGTTTGGCTGTTTGTTGTTGGCGCTGATGTTGCGGTTGGATAGAGCAGACGAACGACGCATGGCCGAGCCTGCAGATAGACAACAATAATGCACATGTGTCTAAAATTGAGTTTAAATATACATACACAGATTACACTAGAAAAAACAACTACTCAGTGATATAAAGAACAAAAATAGAAATGGAAATTATCTGTGATTTGTCATCATCAGAAGATGCACTAAGCCCACTGTTTGTTTCTATTTCAAAATATGATGACAACATATATAATGATTGTTTCACCACTTATCTGACTGCTACTCATCGCATAGATAAGCGTTGTCTTAACAGCTTTGCTTCTAAATAACATCACAGTGGACGAAATGTAATATAACTCTGCAATACATGTATATGTCTTTAAGTGCCGTTTTTTCAATGAATTGTTAATGTTGTTTTATTTCTTCGCGATTGTACGCACCAAAAAAAGTTCCATTTTGCCATTTCAGCCTTTTCTTTGAAGTTAATTCTTATACAGCAATAAATAGATCCAAAATAAAATATCGATAATTAAAGCAAAAAAAAAATATATAATTTTGTACATACTTATATTAATACATTTCCCATTCCTGTTTGGCATTACAGTATCCAATCGCTACAGAGTATCCAATATTTTACTCGATTTTATTCTAAGCGGGTTGAAAAGCCAATGTCTTAAATTATTCGTAAAAGGTTAATGAAATTGCTTTACGATTTCTTCACAAGCAAGTAAAGCAAAACAATTTGAATTTGAAGATAATAGAATCATTCTTAATTTACAATATAGGTACAGCTATAGATTTATTATCATAAGATAGATCTTATCATTATTATCTGCAATAAATTTTCCAGTATAATAATTAATCAACACACAAATTCCGCCGCGCTGATTAAGAATATATGTATCTGGGTATTATTCACAAGAATATGATTTTTTATCTCGGCATTTGGTGAGTGTAAAACTCATACAAATTTGTCCGTTACATATATTAATATGTGTATATGTGTGTGCATTTAAACCAAAATCTGAAGTTAAATATTTCGTGTTGCAGCGCAAACTTTGCAGCAAGTTGTGCGGGCAGTTTGTCGCCATGGCCCTCGCCATCGACATCACCATTGCCAGGACACACGCATCTGGATGTTGTGCGGGCAACCTGTGCAGAGTGTGTGTAATGTAGGCAACACTATAATTTGTTGATTTTCCCACTTAAAGTCAGAAACAGAAACAGCAATGGCAACAACAACATGAGTGAGGATAGACTGGCAGACGAAGCAGGCAAGGCGAATCATGCCTTCAAGTACTTAGTAGCAGTCAGTGCACAACCTATTGAAAGCCCAGCACTCATTGTCGTATAGTCTTGCAGTGCCCCCGTCCCCCCATTGCCAACGTTTATGCCAGCTTTTGGCATCCTTCGTCCGTGTGTGTAAATTTTTTGGAAATTATGCCGGCACAGCAGAAAATCGTTGATTCATACGGTTGACTCCGCTATGCAAACTCAACTGCCAGTAAATCGGGTAAACTGTTGATGCATGCGTTCCCTCCGCCCTTTTTGTGTCCGCTGTCCACTCCTCTCTCTACACCAACCGCCTTGCATACCCCAAGCGCCGAGCGAGTCATCAGCCAAATTCCCTAGGCCATGTGCATATGCAGGCGCTGCTGCAGGAATTGTGCTTCTCCTCTACAGCAAGTGCAGTTGCAACTGCCACTACTACTGCTACTGCTACTGCCAATGCGGCTGTTGCTGTTGAGCAATCAATCAGCGAGCAAAAGTCAAACATTGACTTACAATCCAATCCACGGATTTAAATTGACGTATTTACCTGGAGCCCGATTCTCTGCGCCTGTGCCTGCATTTTGGCGACGTGTAGACAATGGTAATGGGGGAAGAGGCAATGCAGTAGCCAGGCAACAGCAACTGCTGCTGGCGACTGGGTACAGACTGCAGCGACTTGTGCCCATACCGAAGCTGACATTAAATTGGGCGACTCGCAAATTATTGAGTTGTCGCCGCCATCGCATTCGCCAGCTCCATCAGCCGCTCCATCAGCAGCTCCATCACCAACTCCATCTCCAATGCGACAACTATGAGTACAACAGCCCAATGGCCTGCAGTGTTTGGGTGGGCGGTGGACTGTTTGGTGTGGCAGGTTGAGGGACTTGGCTGACTGACGGCCCATTCGACTGCACGCTGTTTGGCCATTAAAGCTTCATATTTGTCTTCTGAATAATTCAAATTACTAATATTGATTCGGGCCACGAGAAAAAATGTAAACGCATTGTAGCTGTTGTTGCTGTTGTTGCTGCCGTCGCATAGCAAAATGCTGAAATGTCGAATTTGTCGCACACACATGTATACGTAGCAACAACAACAACAACAATTCGTTTGACAAATTCTGTTGCCTGACGCTGACGCTGGCGTTGATGTTTGGCTGATTGGCGCCCCAGTCGCCACCCGGTCGTATACGTAATCAACGATGTTGACCACGACGCACGCCCAATACGCGTACACACATACAGTAAATACAAATAAAAAGGAAGCTCGTTTTAATCAGGTTTTTAATCAAAACTGTGACTTCCCGGAAATACTATAGTGTTGAGATGAATATATGCAAACGGAATCGGAAATAAGCTCGCTTTTAATCGCTATAATAGATAAAAGCCAAGGCTCGCTGAACCGCCTTAGCTCACACTCATAAATCTAGTCCAACCATCTTAACATAGCCACAAGAATCAGATCTTCAAACCTGCTCTATGCATTGACATTTTACGAGTACTTATAACATAGGTAATAATTGTTGCCTGTAACTTTGGCTATAACCAAACAAGTAACTATTACAATCACTCCAAACTTAGCACGATATTAATGCTAATAATCAAAAATCTTATCCTTATAAGTCAGCTGGCTGCTTTCTGGCCAGCCTGTTGCGGTAGTTCATCCACCGATCGTTGTAGCAGCTGGCGGTTGATTTCAGCTTCAACGGGGTCCAGATTAAGATCATGGTGCAGTGTAGAACACCGGACGTACCAGTCGCACCCAGTAATAGACCGTATAGGCCTTATCCTGGAGGGTCTGGACCCGCCTGCGCTTCGACGTTGCATCCGATCCTTAAATCTGAATGCAATAAGACGATGATGCATTTGTAGATGTGACATCTTAGTGATTTAAAGTTGATAAAGCAATGGGTTTTCATGAAATAAAATTCAAAAAAAGTTCTGCCGAAAATATAGATAACGCAGATAATAATAATAATAATTTGGTGATATTCAATTAATATAGTTTTATTTTTATAACAAATATTAACTCTACTGGCCTGCAAATATGAAAAGAAATGCTAATCACTTTGTTAAGTTATTATGCGACATATGATGTATAATCCTATACCTTTTTATCTACATCTAATATATATGTATACATACAGAGAGGGAGAGAGAGAGAGGGGGAGAGAGAGGGAGAGAGAGGGAGAGAGTCACGTCCGTCTAAATGTCAATATATTGGCGAGCCTTTAGTAATAAAGAAAACGTACATTCTTGAAATACCTTTTCGGGGCATTTCCGTTTAGTATTGTCACCATAACCAATTTCTACTATACCCACTCGTACATACATGCGTGTATATACATATGCATCATATATACACGCTACATATGCTTGATTGGATACGCGCGTGGGCCACTGGACTCAGTGAAAACGCCCCAACCACCCATACCAATGAAGCACGCAACCATCAACCCCACCACCACATATTGGCGACCAAATGGGCGCTTGTCATGCAAGGAGTGTCAGCAGCGCCGCAACTTGGTCGCTGCTTATTTTCTTTTTATTGACAACAACAACAACAATAGCAGCAGCATAAACAACAACGACTATGCAATGCGAGCTCGTTCGTTGGCGCTGAGTGGACGCTCGGCCCGCACACTGAGCTTTTAACTAGTGTAAATAACGTCCTCATCAAATTGTCATAAGGACTCACACACACATACACACACACACACACTTATTTAGCAATATCGTCGCATATGCATAGCAATGGTAACTTGGCACGCTAACCATTTTGACGCTGTTTACGCAATCATTGGAGCTTTTGGCCCGGGACCGGGAATTAGTTCACATTTGGGTCGCCACTTACTGACCAAGTCCTACGGGAATCTGTGATTGATGGCGCGAGATAAGCAAGACGAACTACACTCATTTTCTATATAATTTGTATAAACTTTTCGTTGACATCGTCACGTGGCCAATTAAATATTGTAGCACACAAATAAAATTGTTTAACATTTCAGTAAATTAGAATTTTAAATAATAATAATTCATTATCAATCGCTAAATTTAGGTTAGTTAGATACACCTTACTGACTCAGACAGCTTATAATAATAAATTAAAATAATAAATTAAGCAAGATTATAAATGTTAAATAATTTATAAAGCCAAATTTCAGCGAAAACGATATAATTTTGTGAAAATGTAACATAAATAGTTCTCCTACAAATATAGCTGTCAGATAAAAATAATAATAATTGGGTGATATTCAATTAACATAGTTTTATTTTGATGACAAATATTATCTCAACTACCCTGCAAATACGAAAATAAATGCTAAAAATCAATTAATTAAGTAATTATGCGACATATGATGTAGTGATGATTTAGTTTGGAAAAAACAAGGCTTCCAAAATTGTGATTATAGAATACTTCTTAGAAGTTTTTAAACAGTTTATAAATTTTTGAAAGAAAATATGAATATGAATATGTGTGAATATTGCTCATAAAATGATGTATGTATGTTGTATAATGGAAAAGGTAACTGAATCATTTGTTATTCTCCTTACGTCAACAAATTTAAAATACCTATTTCAAATGATAATAAAAAGAATATACATGGTTGCGCTTTCTGCCAAAACATTTGCTTAAGAATAATTTATTTTCTATTTTATTAACTGATTACATTTTTATAAAAATTTAACGAATAAGTTTCAAAGGGTATTTCAACTTCTATACTTAGGCGTTTTTCTCCAATGCCGTATGCCGTCTATTTACCGACTCGTTCTTAATTAAGCTACATTGTTAGCAGGCCATGGGCGTTACGATTACTAGCCCAGTCCCATTCGTCATGGCCGAAAGGCCAGGCGGCCACAACAAGTTGGGTCAATAGACCCCCAAAGTTCACTGCTCACTGTAGAGTGTTCGGTGGGCAGCGGTGTCTGGGACTAAATGCCATTTTGTTTTCTTACCTTAATCAGCAGCATGTATTCATATTTGCCATGCGCCGATAACGCAGCCAGCAGCTTGAGTCTGCCGGTTTACTGGCGATTACTGGCGACGCTGCGACGACCTTTTTTTGTTGCCTCTTCGCTGCGTTATCTGGACTACCCGACGAAGAAAGAATTCGCTCTGTTCTTCGGGCGCTCATTTTGTTTGCACAGCGTAGCCTATCGGATGCATTCTGTAGCAGCTTATCGCTAACCTCGGTCTTGTCTCATTATAAATGGCACGAGGGAGGGGGACTGGGACTGGGACCGCGACGATCTTTCGTTATTTGCATTTATGCAGCGTCAGATTAGATAAGCCAATGTCTTATAAGCTGATAGGCTGATACGTCTTCCTGTTCTCAGGTATCCAGAGATAATAAGCACAGTCAGCGGCTTTATCAGCGGAAAGATAAACGCACGACGATAGTCGTAAATGCCGACCACAGCACGGCTTCGGCTCTGTAGCCCCTGCAGTGCGGTACTGCGGCCGTATTTACAAAGTGCAATTTATAGCTTTTCCGAGAAAATCGTGCCGACTCTGATATATAGTGCTCATATGTGAGACTTTTAATTAACGCTGTAAAAATAAATGTACATTTATAGGTACCTACACTGCTCAGTTGTCGGTACACACCTACAATGCGCCACCACTCCACCAAAACTCATCATCGTCTGCGATCTCATTCTCACACTTAGCCGCACCCCTCCCCTACACCATTACCTATCTGCCTTTCCATTTCCATAGTTAAGCTAACTACCCGCCCGTCTAATGCTTTGGCAAATAGTCGAGAAATATCCGGCTTTCAATCCGATTTAGTCGCATTCACACCCAAAATATTGGCAAAGCGCAAATAAAGCGTTTCTTTAACATTAAGTCATAATTTAGGCATTTCAAATTTTAAGGTCTTCTTTCCGTCTGGCTTGTCCATGCTTTATTTAAGCTGGCCTCTCTGTTTGATTATTTTGAACTAAATGGTTAAAGATATGCCCAAAATAAATGAGCATTGCAAGAAGGTTTTTAAACATTATACAGATATAAACAAATACTAAAATTTAAATACTCTTTGGAATGTACTGGAAAGTCTTTACCTCCAATTTATTTGAAAGCGAAATTGTTTTATTTCTGGCAAGCCACAAGCGATTTAATTTCATTCATTCATGCCTACAATAATAATTAATATTAAGAGAACAAAATTGCATTTGTATTTTAACATCAATATACAGAAATATGGCATATTTCAGTTTTACATTATAATTTTTTTTTATTACATCGAATATATTTTATTGATTTATGTTTAATTACCTGTTAATCGGAAATAGGCGTTGAAATAACTAAGAGCATACTTTTAGGAACTATATTTTGATTTTGGTCAACAATTCATAAATAAATAATATTATAATAATAGTATCTAAATACATCAGGCATATGTTTCCAAATTAGACCTTACAAACATAGTCTCTAATTTTATGCATAGCGACAAATTTAATTGGATATGATATATGATTTTCTTTTATGATTCTGGTTTGGAATTCTTCATCACACCATCGCCTCTTTTGTAGAGTATACTTGTACATACTTAACGGTTGTTGTGAAAAATTAAAATCGAAACTCTGTCGTTGACGGACGATACTTTATCGGCAGTTCTTCTTCCTCTTGGGTTTCAAAGTATTCGTAAGCAGGCACTTAAATTGGCAAACATTGCGCTGCGTCGCGACGATGTCGGGTCGTCTTCATCGGTTTGACCGATTGGTGTGAAAAGCAAAAGCAAAAGCGAAATTCCCGGAACTGCCACATGGACATGGCATATGCATTACCTTCTGCTTCCTCTAGCCAGCTAATGGCCACTCAAGCTTTGAGTTAGCTGTTGGGAATTTATAAGAGAACTCAAGCTCGCTGCAGGTCCAGTCAGCCTCTCGACAAAATTCAACAAAAGGCAACCAAAAGCGAACTGTGCAGTGTACGGGTATGTATGTTAATGCATTCCAAAGCCTTAACACTGGGCCCCCCCCCCCCCCCCCCCCCCCCCTGACCCAGCTAATTGTACGCACACATTTACATACGAGTATGTTGTCTCTGAATAACTAACTGGCTGACTGAATGCCTGGCTGGCTGCTGGCTGCTGCCTAACTGGCCAGCTGGCTGACTCACTGCCTTTGCCTTCGATTGCTTCGATTGTTTATTATTATCACCTACAGGTGTCGCTTCATAAACATTTTCAAACAAGACGGAGTCGTCGATGCCGATCCCGGGGCAGCCGCCTGTATGGAATTGAACAATTGCTGACGTTCGTTTGCGCAGAGTAAATATTTTACAAATCAAGCGCTTTTCTGATTTTGTAAATGTGGGCTACCAATTTCCCTTAGCACATACTGGAGCACATATTTACACACACCCAAACACATACACACACACACACGAGTCGTGCGCCAACGAAAGCGCAAGTCATTGGCAATCCAGCCAATACGCCACCTACTACAGTGGCACCAACAACAAGAACAACAACAACAACAACAAATAGAAGCAGCAGCGCCAAGTGCCAAGATCTACATAATGCCATACAGTATGAGGGGGCGGTGACGGTGGCGGTGGCGGTGTCGGTGGTGGCAGCCCGCTGGCCTGTGCCTTGGCAAACTAAACTAAACCAAACTGCAGCTTTGGCTCGTGCCACTAGACCTGCCGACAACCTACCACCGACTATACCACCACACACATACACATACATACGCACCATGCAACTCCGAAAAGGCATGAAAAGTCGTACTGCTAACAATATTTAACTGAAAAATATTTATTATTTACCAATTTGTTTGCTCGACTAATAACAATAATCACATCAACAGCAAAAGCAACATGAAATAAAAAAAAACTCATCCACACATACATGAATACACACACACACACTCATAGAAAGCGGGAGCATGTTGTTACTGAGTGGGAGAGGGGAAGCGGAAGGAGAAGAGTGGCAACAAGAGGGAACATTCCCACATGCTGTGCGGAAGGAGCTTGCCCTTGTCCTTACCCTCTGCTGTATTCACCCCTCTGTCAAGGACGTTGGCTGTGTGCATATGTATGTGTTTGTGTATGTGCGCGCGCCTTAAAATCGCAATGCTATGAAAATCGAATACGAAACAATCACAAATATTGGCAGCCGCCACAACAACAACAACATCAGCAGCAATGAATGCACAGCACATGACTACGACGACAACGATGACTACGCCACGCCTGTACACTCAGAAAAAAAATAGATAAGACAACATTTGATAAAATACTCAACGATAATTCTTAATGAATATCACAAGCTAATCTCAAGCTAACGGAACTATGTTTCTGTTCAAAATAAATAAAAACATAAAAAAACATAAGACATAAAAGGTTTTGGATAGTCCCCAAGCTAAATCAATCACTGTTCGATATACATATGTATAGTACGTATATATTGCATTGGAAACGCCACTTACTGTCTTTTTAATAAGTAAAACTTTCATGTTGATATCGGTATATGTTTAGAACATATGATGCTTTAATATAAGTAGGAAAACGTTTAAAAAATATAGAAAGGTGGGTGAGCTATTCCTTGATTGTTTTTCTTGATGTTTTCCGTTGCTTACAGAATATCATGCAGGACAACATTCCTATAGTAATAATTTAGGTAAATAGGGAATATTCAATCCTTCGTCGAATATAAGCATATATAACGTGAATATAAAAAAATGTAATTTAATAGTTCGTTTTATTTCTAGATTGGCTCACCAACTAACTCAAGGTGCAGTATCTTTGTAGTTCTTAAATTTCTTTTCACTGAATTTGTATATTTGAATCCGACCCTTTTGAGGAGGAAGGTCGCTCAGGAGGTATCTTTCGTAATTTAATTATGCCATCTACAACCCCATTATCCCCACTATTCAACTAAATTGAAACCCCTTTTTTCCTAAGTGTAATGCTCTTTAACCGACCCGCTCCCGCTTCTTTTGCAGCTGGCAGACGAGCGCTAGACATGGCTTCGCCTTGTGTACATTCAGCAAGCGGCGACAGCGACGTCAACTGCTGTTGCCGCCTGCCTTCTTAGTGTCCTTATAGCTCGAGCAGAGGCGTCTCTGCCACACTGCTACTATTTGCCACTGAGTATTGTTTTTTATTTGCCTTTTTGTATTTCTATTTACTCGCAGTATAGTTTGAGTTTAAATTTATTCCTCGCATGCCAGATGGGTGCTCTTCGGAGTCCTTCGGTTGCATCATCATCGGCACCAGCATCATCTTCATCATCGCGTGGGCGTCTACGTTAAGCGTTCGATTTCTTGTTGATTCCGTTTTCAATTTGGGTTGCTCACCGCCTTTTGCTCCTTGTTTATTGAATTTGGTGCACGGCCTTGCCACCTACGTGCCTTGGCCCTACAGCTCAACCCCTCCCGTAAGCCCACAACCATCAACCATCAGCCATCAAATACCAACGACCAACGACCATTGAGCGTTCGTGCATTAGTGCGCCACCATTTGGAACTGAAGTTGTTAAGCAGCGCTAGATAAGTGCTCGAATAAACATAAATAATAAATGACATTTACTAAATAAAAATATTTGCGTTCGCATAATATTTGAGCAGCAAACTCAAACTCGACAGCGCGACTCTGTCTCTGGGCTCAGGCATCGGAGCTCTCGGGCTCTTCATTCAGTTGGTTAGTTGGGCGCATAGAATGGCAGCCAACTAGGCAGGCAGCCAGCCAGGCAGCCAGCCATCCAGGCACACACACAAGCTCACTACCATGTTCCTTTCTCTCTTTTAATCTCTCGCGCTCTCTCTTTCTCTGTCTGTTGCGGCTGCTGCTGACGTTTTTGCTTTGGTTTTTGGCTGATTTCGGAAGCAATTTTGGCACCAAACGAACGTCGCGCTTTTTACTGCATGTGTGTGTGTGTGTGTGTGTTTGTGTCTATTTGTCTGTGTATAGGTATTATAAAAAAAGCTACAAAATTTGTACTTTCACTTTCATTTGTTTGCTGGTATAACAAGGCGCTAGGTAGCCAGTCAGTCAGCCAGCCAGCAATGATGAGCAGCAATGAACAACAGCTAGCAATATAAACAAATGCGAATTTGAAAGAGACGCGCGACGTTTTTGTTTGGGATAGTCAGTTAGTTTATGGCAATGGTAAATGTTTGAATTAATATTTTTTATTTCGGACTTGGTGCGCATTTGTTAATGCAGATAGAAAGATGTACACAAGACAGACAGGTAGATAGATAGACTGACTGATCGCAATCATAGAAGGTGCTAAAGAATCCGTATGTATGCTCTATTTGAAAAGATAAAAAAGACCGAATGTTATCAAGTCAGACCACAAGCTAATGCTAATTAATTTGATTAAATTTCAAACCTCTGGCACATTTGAATCGATTGATTGTATATGTGCCACTCGAATTAAGCTAATATAATAATTGGAAACGTGTGCTCTATTTCTATATGCTGTACTCTTGGGCAAATGCTGAATATCTTTCACAGTCAGCCACTAACCAAATAATTGTAAAAGCTGAAGAAAATTTTGCATTACAACATTTGCAATATAATCGGAGAAGAACTGCGACCCAATTACATACAAATATAAAAATCCTCTTTTAAAATAGAGCACCTTAGGACCAAGCCCTCTTTCCGATTCAATTATTTGCTTAATAGTTGCTTATCTCTCATGTGGGGCAAACGAGTCGAAATATCAAACATAACATACTGATAATGTGTGATTCACGATAGTAAGTAAAAATAGAAATAGCATAGAAATTCATAAAACCAATATTGCTAACTTGAATAACCATTACTGTTCAACTTAAGAAATATCTTATTTCCACTTAATATTAATTTGTAAACTAATGCTGACAATAATAACATATTAGCGACATCAGTCTCCTTCAGGTATAAGTATGTACATGTTTCTCCTTCTCGTATTATATTTATATACATATATATTATAGACATAAATAATCATTTTACAAATTTCTTATTAGGAATAACTATTTCTTTCTAATCATTTTTAACTGAATATTTAATGATCATGAAATCAAACACTATCTCTATTTTAATTAATAATGCGTGTGTAAATATTCCAATGCGTACCTTAACTAACATTAGAGGCATTGAGTGGCTACAGTTGAGACGAAAGTGAAAATTTTACTATTATTATTTGAATGAAATTATTAATAATAAATTAGGTTCAATCAATATTAAACGTTACCTAAATGTTCAATCAATATTAAACCTAATATATTATTAACAATTTCATTCAAATAATGATAGTAAAAGTTTCACTTTCGTCTCAACTGTAGCCCATCAATGCCTCTAATTATGCAAACTTAATTAAGAACTTTCCAATGACTTCTTAGCCATGCAGACACAAACGAACAAGAAAAAAAAGGAATGAAAGGAGAACAAAGAAAAGTTTAGCAATCTTGAAAATGTACGCAGTATTTGCGCGCTCAATTATAATTATTTCAAGCAATTCCGTTTTCTCAATCTTGCTCTGAGTTTGCCTCAAGATGTTGGCTTTGAATTGCGACCCGAACGGGCAATTAAGCGGGCAATCAATTAAAATCCCGTTAACAGAAGCAATCAAATGAAGGAGATTGTAGAAAAAATTGCAATCGCATAGTGAATGAATCAAAGTGCAGCTCCACGGTGTTTAAACAATGTTTTGGCTCTGTCAAGAGCATGCACTTCAAGCGGTTTATCTAGGCTCAACGAAAAAATGTCCTGTTTGGCAGGTTTGTAAGTAAACAAATGTCATTATTTGTGCTCATGGCAAAGGGGAGGAGCGCGAAATAAAAAAGCAATCAACACGACAACTATACCACAACAACAACCACTATTGCAATTGCAACAATTTTCCAAACAAATGCACAATACGTCACATAAGCCGCATAACAACAAACCATTGAAAGGATAACAGCTAAGAGCAGAGAAGAAAAAAACAACAGTTTTTGTTGCTTTGCCGCCTCAAACATCAATTGTATTAACACAGCCGCGTAATCAAATCAAGATCATCGGCTGGCCTGGCAACACACCCCCTACTACCTTCTCCTGCTTGCCAGCCAAGTGTCATACAAAATCACAGTCCTGGATTTCGTCCTGGCAAACTATTAACTGTAAAAGCGGCAAAATGCATGAAACCAGCACACATTTGGATTAATATGAGCTCAGCGGCCTGTCACCACCCCAGCAATCAGCGCCCTGGCCCTCACCCTCACCCTCGCCAGCGGCTTCTCACTCCTCACCCCCGCCTTCCATTCACGACCTGCCATCAAATCGTGCGCGCCCCTGCGCCGCCACACAAAATGAATAATGAAACGCTTATTGTCGCAATTATTTTATTGCCCTGATATCTGTAGCCTCAAAACACACTCGCACATGCACACACATACATATGTATCTATACACATACACACGTACACATATGGGAACGCTAGAGCGTCGACCTAGCCCCGGACCAGAAAGCAAAACGGCCCCGTCTGAGTGACGCACATTTTTGACGTATGATTCGCTCGGCAAAAAGAATTTTTGCCGTCGTTCTCTGTTTTTGTATATTCCAGGACAATGCACTCGTTCAGGCTCAGTCGATTGTGCACGAACTGGCAGACGGTCCTCTCAAAACGGCTTTTCAGTGCACAGTGGACTAAAAGTAGCCAAATTCCATGTAATGTTCATAAGAATGGATTTCCTTTTATATTAGTCTTAAAATTAGCTACTAGGCTCTTTCTTTTTAATTCCTACATAATACTTGTATATTACTACAAGTATTACTATTACTTAGTACTTAGTTATTACAAATTCGATTACTTTTAAAAGAGTTATAGTTCTTAAAAGTAATAATAATAATCAAAAATTAATGTAAATTAAACGTAATAATCATAATTAAAATGTATACTATTACTAAATGACATTAATTTCCGTGAACAGTGATCAATAAATTATTTGCACTAAATAAATTTGTGTGAACCACTATGCGTTGACGCCGCCGTTGCTGCCCGTAATCCTTGCTCCTTGCTTTGAGGGTTGATTGTTCGTAAACGTTTTCGGGGTTTTCAACTCTGTCCAATCTCTGTTACAATTCACAGTGGTGCAGAGCTGGGCGCTTTCTGTTGCATAGTTTAAGGGTTGCCTTTGGCATGAGGCCAACAATATGTACAGGGGCCCACTGTAAAGCCAAAAACAACAGCAATGCATTAGCACTTTAATGCGGCTAGTGAGCATAAAATGCAGAAACAATTCCCCCTCTTTTACATAGATTTCAATTTGCCTCACAATTAAGTGTGGCATGGGGAAGGGGGGCGCGGCGGTCGAGGGCGCAGCATCAGCAACAATAGCGGCAACAATAACAACAGCAATACAGCAAGTACACAAAACAACAACAAAGCGCGTCACTAGCAATTTATTTGAAGGGTGTTGATGGGCGGTTTTGTTTTCATTGGATTTCTGTTGTTGTTTTTATTGTTGTTGTAGCTGTTGTTTTGCTAATGCCATCGTCGCCAAGTGCCGAAACAACCACGCAAATATTTCCAATCAAAAGGCAACCTCCTGACACTGCCACCACCAACAGCACAGCATTTGTTGTTGCTGTTGTTGTTGATGCGATTCCTGCAACCTGCGATCTGGCTGGCGTGTTAAATGGCAGCATATGTGAAAATAAGCTGTGACAAATGGCTTAATTTAGTTGTCAGCTAGAACAGGGCCAGAATGTTCAAAATTGGGCTACACGGACCCTGGCATGTTTAACATGCATTTAATAATCGAGGGCGCGATAGCTACACAACAAAATATTGGCACATTAACTAAAAATAACAGCCCGGCCTGGGGAGTTGCGTGGGCGAGCATGTCTAAAATTTGTATAACAACAATTTATAAGCTCACCGATATGACTTTAAGTCGTGCTATTTGACCTGCTGTTAGCATTTGCACTTTTAACCAAAGAAGTCAACTGCACAGTGTGATATTTGATTAAATTGTGCAGCAATTGTTTTCGATAGGCGTGTTAAAATGATTGAAATTTGTTAATACACTTATTATGGTTAACTACAAGTAGATTTAAATTGTCTTTTTTTGAAAAGGAATTGAAAAACATAATATTTAATAATGTTCCTGTTTCTAAATAATTTAGAACCACTTAATTCGATAACTATGACTTTAGATATCGCTCAAATGCATGCGGAGGAAAACTAAAACACATACGACTTTTTATAATTTACACAAATATTTCTGCGTGATTTCACAAACATTAAACAAATCATTGTGCTGATAGTCAAATAGGTTCACATGTATGTGCTTAAAATTTAAAATAATAATGTCATACCGTGTGCAAGTGAACCTTTATGCGGTGAATGGATGTAAGGCTAGAGTATTCCTAGTACTTATGTAACTCATTTCATCTCACTGTTCGTAGAATAACTTTTATGTTTATTGCGATATCACAAACTAATTCGCTATTTATCAGTTTTTATAATGTCTAGTCAGCCTAATCTGAAGTTTTATCAAAATCAGTGCACTACAGCATGTACTATACATAGCTAATATATGCTTGTACATAATAGAACGATTATATACTATAATATATATTCATTTTCGTCTTAGAGCTCAATTTCTTTTCATTTT
Organism: Scaptodrosophila lebanonensis; assembly: GCF_003285725.1. NCBI lineage: Eukaryota > Metazoa > Arthropoda > Insecta > Diptera > Drosophilidae > Scaptodrosophila > Scaptodrosophila lebanonensis. Next base: position 17,785,737 of record NW_022060538.1, read on the forward strand.
CCTATGAAAACTCTCATAATTTTCGGTCACATAAAGGCAAGGATAATGGAATTAAATATGTATTGCTGCAACAATAATTGTTTGATAATAAGTTTGGTTCAATTTTACAAATTTGAATGCACCACCACCAGCCACCAAATTGTATATACAAGTAGTACTATATATATTTAGATTTAAATATTCACTTCGCTTTCGTATTGCATATTTAAATATTTCAGTATCAAACATTTTGAAAACATTTTCCCATCTTAAGCACGACACTGTGCCTTTTGCCCACCTACCTTATTAAATATATCCCACTGTCTCTTGTCAGACTGCTACGCACCTGCTGCATTCAGTTTTATTTCATTTGCATGTCAGTCAGTCAGTTATGGCCGCAAGAAGTTTGGCCATCGAACATCTGGCATCATTCGATAGCGGCGCTGCTTTAAAGTGCTTTGTAACCACCCCAGACTATGCCCGGTGCTTGGTCTTAGCTGGTCTTGATTGACATTCGGCAGGATTTGTGCCTCTCCTTTATGAATGGGCGCCCATTGTTGTTCCTCTAACAGCGCGCATGCAACCCATTTCAAACTGCAGCAGGTACTTAGAGAGCTGGCGACGTTGAGTCCCCGACCCAGACCCATACCTAGTCTCAGTCCCAGTCCCACTGGCTTCTTTATTAACATTGCACCCGCGGCGACAGACGCACTAAGCTCCATACTAGCTACGATCAATTACAACGGATTTGCGCCGCATGACATTTACATGTGTCGTTGTGGCTTTGAGCTTTATAGTGGGGGTGCTGCACCACTCCGCTTTCTTTCCGTTTTTTTTTTTTTTTTTTTAATGTGGTGCCTGTGTTCAATTGGCCAGAAAAACTGTTGTTTGAAAACACTCGAGCATATGACAACTACAATGGGCACTTACTACACTGAGTACACTTTAAAAAACTATTTTTTTGGAAATACATAATGCACTTATTTGTACTTTCCAATTACTTTTACAAGTACTAATGCAATTTGTATATTTATTTCAACAATAAACGTCTGCTAAAAGGTAACAAATTTCTAAAAATGAAAAGATTTTGGATTTTTACATTTTCTAATACAAATTCATCGCAATACCTATGAATTCTTTTACTGCTGTATATCCTGCCAACAACTATATATATTTTCTCTGAGTGTACCTGCACTGACAATCGATGTTACAAGTGCCTAGGCCTCTCCTGCCCTGTTCTTCACTGCTCTGCTCTTTTGGCCGCCCAGCTGTGTGCAAGGCATCGGGGAATTCCGCCTGCTTAAATCTCTTTGACTCGCAATCGGAAGTGCTGGCTTATCCTGTTTTCTTTATTGGTTAAATATTGCCGATTGGTGGCTGAATGTCTGTCTGTCCGTTCTTCCCTTTGCATAGCTGGAATGCTTGCTTTTTTGCTTGCTTGCTTATTTATGGTTAATGGTTAATGGCCAGCGTGCTTTGTTTTGTCAGATTAGCCTGCGCAAACAATTGCAATAAGCAGCCAAACAGAGCTCTGAGCTAAGAGTTTAGCTACTCCATTTCATTCATGAATTGCTGAGCTGCCCGGCGGGCAAAAGAACGTGAGGAGCCATTCTCTCGTACTGTGGCTTGTCAATGCAATAAATGTTTCCTTTATCAAGCATGATTTATAAAAAATCTTGCTCCTGGCACCAACATCTTCAGCTGCCACCTGCTTGTCGAGCGCCTCATGCTTTGCATATACTATATGTCTAGGGATTGTAGACGAGTGCTATGTGGATGTGGATATGTTTGTTTAGGCCAAAACTTTTTGTGCTGCAGCTGAGGACGAGGCAACAATGACGATGACGACGATTTGCAAAGTCAAACAATGACCGTGCAGACTGTTCTCACATGAGTCAAATAACAAAATAATAATATTTTAAAAAAATGCTGAAAATTGGGGCAAGCGGTTTGTGGGCCAAAAGCGCTGCGCACGAGTGCAAGTGTGATTCCTTCAAGCACTTCACTTCACTGGGTGTAAGGACAAAAGGCAACATATGACCGACCGAACGGGCGCTACGGTCAAATAATTGTGGCGCCAAAGATGTGGGAAACAGCAACAACAAGAGTAGTAGCAGCAGCAGCAACAGCAGTTGCTGAGCTATGCAAATTCAAAACAGCAGCAGGCCAGAGGGACAGACAATGCGCCCACTTGACAAATACCATTTTCGAAATTGAAAGACAAACTTTTGAGCAGCAGACAGCGACGATGTTGGCGATGTTGTTGCTGCTGCTGCTGCTGTTGCTGCTACTAGTGCTGTGGCAAATGGAAATGAGACACAATGCAGCATGCAAACCAAATGAGTGAGTTGGCATTGTGCAGGCGGAACGGACATGTTAGACGGACAACTGACGAATTTGCTGAGTGTGTTGATTTGTTGATTCGTTTCGCCTAATCGCACCACCGCCATCAAGAGGGGCAGACAGCAAGCCAGCCAGCCAGCCAGCCAGCTAACCAGCCAACCAGCTAGGCTGCCATCTAGCAGACAAACTTGTCCAGTTTGCGCATCCAATTTTGCCAGCGTAGCAGTGCCCCTTTTCAGGACCCTTGGTCCATTCAGTGTTGGTTGCCTGTTCACAAATGTGTTTGTCTGTGCCTTGTCATATGTGTGTTTGTGTGTGTGTATTTGTTGGAATGTTTTACTTCAGTTGTTGCTACTACTGGGAAATGTGTTGAAAATTTATTGACATTATTCAATTAATTATTGTGCAAATATTTTAACACACACTCGTAAGCGGCAGAGAATTTGCCATTAATTGTGAATTAGATTGCATGAAAATGTTGCTAAATACGTGTATGTGCAACAACATCCATGTATTGTGCATGGGCTCGGAATTGTTTTGTGGATCTGCTCGTGCAGTGCCGGTCTATCAAACAGGGCAGCCAGTTAGTCATCTAGTCAGTCAGTTGCTCATGCATTCATTTATGCGCTGGAGCGTTTTGCGCAAACAAGCAACCAACCAAAATCAGCTGCCGCTCTTCGTTGCTCAATAGCGCAACATTTTGCGCCCATGTCCGTTTCCGTTTCACTCGCCGGAAGCCGCCATCACTGTCATAGCCGCCATCAGGCCCAACTGCCCCAAATGATTTCGCATTAATTTTGGCTGCGTGTGCAAATACATTTTCAAAATAAATTGAATTAATTTAATATGCTACCATTTCAATTGATTTGATTTTATGCTGTATGGGCGGCCGGCCTACCGTTCGGCCCGAGCTCTAAACACTCTTTCCGCCCCACAATACTAACAATGCGCGTTTTTCCTGTCGAAGCTCGAATTAACTTAATTGCTTTTAAATTGCAAATTGCCAGTGCATTGGGCGCGTGATTTCAATTAAACATGGCATACTATGGAAGAACAAACATTACGCACTCTAATAGAATTGGACACACAAAAAAACCATTGCGCTAGACCTTGAGTGTGTTCGAATTGCAGCATAAGCTATCTATATTCTTGTAGGGTAATTTAATTTATTTACCACTATTTATTGCATAATAACTTTTACTATACATAAGATATAATAATACTAGTAGTGTAGTAGTACTACATACATGTCATTATACATATAATGATGAGCTTTTGGAAAACTAGAAGTAAATCCCGATTACAAGAAATCTATTTATATTTATAATTTTCATTTAAACTTACTCTGAAAAGCTTCCAACTAGGTCGTCATAAGTGAGAGAAATAATTAAAAGAACATGTTTGAAGAATGAAAATTTATAATTCCCAAAACTTCCCCAATGCTAAAAGAAAGGAATCTTCTTTAGTGTACGTCCAATTAAACGTCGGCAAATAAATCATTTTACTGCAATTTGGATAACCATTTATGTGTTTTTTAATCACACTACTAATGATTTCTTTAAATTTCCAATTTGGACCTCAGCGGTAGGTACACAGTTCAAATTCAGTTTCGTAACTGAATATTTCAATTTGATTTTGTTCAGTGACGTACATATGTTTTTATTTACATATGTTTTTCATTAGGAAAAATCATATATTTTAAAATGATGATGAACGCTTTCTTTAATTAAATACTTGTGTGCGATAAGTATTCATAAATGTCATTTAAAATTGGATTGCTAAAATGACTAAAATAGGATAAAAGAGAACCGAAAAAAATTGTTATACTAATGTTTTGTTTTCTTTTTCAGGAACGTCCATTCCGTTTTATTTATTGCCATTAGATGTCGGCCATTAAAATAATTGGCAGTAGTAATAAATTGGCGCCAGGGCAAACAACGAAATACAATAACTCATTCATCAATTCATCAATGTTGCTGATGAGCCAGTGAGTGGGTCACAGCAAAGACATCGATGTCGTTGTCTGCCATTGAAGTAGTCGCTGCCTCTGCTGGCTTTGCTGCCTTTGCTAGCTTTGCTGGCTCGACTGCCGCTAATGCCGTTGTTGCTGCGCTTGTCTAGTGCCTGTCAAAACACAATTTGGTTATTAACAACATTGGCATATGAAATTTCATCCAATCATGAGCCATTGCGGTTGTGGCTGCTGCTGTTGCTGTTGCTGCTGCTGCTCAATGCTTGATAAAGGTGTGTGGCTGCCAATCGATAAGCTGCCTTCACATCAGTCACTGTCAGCCAACAGCAAAATGGTCGCAGCCACCCAGCGACCGCCCCAGCCACCTCCGCAAATGCCAAACTTGATTAATGCGTTGCCCGTGCATAGTGGTTGATAATAAGATGAAATTCAATAAGCTAAATGCTTCAAACATATCCAAAATCTAAATTAATTGTGCTTTAAAACCTCGCATAACATCAAAACATTTGTCAAAAATATGAAAAGCTATCTTTACTTTTCTGAATATTTGTTTTTAATAAAGAAAAGCATTTGTTCATAAACATTAAACGGACCATTCATAAAAATGTCTTAGCTTTATAATAATTGATTTTCTTCCTTAACTTAATGATGGAATTATACGACCAACGCCATATCTGATACGTTGGCAACATTTTATTAAAGAAGAGGCAAGACTGATCAGTAAATTGCATAAAATAGCCTGACTTAATAATAAAACACTTTATTCTCTATACATACAATGTGATTATTCAGTTGAACAATTACTCCAAAATTATATTTAACTAGCACCCTGTCCCTGCTTCGCATGGGTATTTTTACAAAAAAATTAAAAATTATACTTTTTATAACACACACACACTGAACCCACATACACCCTTCTTTTTGCTATGAGTTACTAAGGTGTGAAATTTATTTTGGTTATTATTTTAATGATTTTTGGTTCGTTTCTAGATTTTTTTGTTATTCTTTATTAGGTCAGAGGTTCTCTGTAATGGGTATTAGATGTTTTACTTTGCGGTAGCAAAATAAATGGATTTTTAGGAGCTCCGACCCGTAATAGGTCAACATACAGTAAAACATTGCTTTCGAAAGTCGATCCCTACTAATTCGAAGGCTTTGCCTTGGCATTACCGGAAATTGAAGCCATATAAATGATCAAATGGGATCATCGGTATCCTCGTTATATGAGCTAGTTGACCAGTTGCTGGGCCGTTGATAATAGTTGCTACACTTAAATTGTCCTGCAATTCCTTAATAAGCAGCCTCGTCCCATTGCACATGCTTGGAAGGCTTTAATTTCTCAAAAGCATGATTGCAATTCCGAATTTTACCGTCGATTCATGTGGGGGCAGTCCAGAAGGGTTTAGTGAATTTAAATGTCTTCAATATTAATCACGGTGTCGATCAATTTGTAATATTTTATTTGGCTGGGGCTGTTGAATAATATTGCCTTAATATTTAATATTTACCCAAAGGGTACAAGGGTATTTTAGTTTTGTGCGAGTGTACATGTAACACACAGAAGGAGGCGTGGCAGACCCCACAAAGTATATATATTCTTGATCAGCATGACAAGCCGAGTCGATATAGCCATGTCCGTCTGTCTGTCCGTCTGTCTGTCCGTCTGTCTGTCTGTATGAACGCAAGGATCTCAGAAAGTATAAAAGCTAGAATAACCAAACTTGGTATACAGATTCTCGTGAGCCCGAGAAAGGACGAGTTTGTTCATTTTTCCCGATGCACCCCCCACTCCTCCCCTATTCGAGATTTTTTATAACTACCGTAATTCTTAGAATTTTAAACTAAAATTTGGTAGACACATCCAATTAGTGATTATATATCGGTATACCAAGTTTCATTATTATTATTATAGGTTGATCATAGAGAAAGTTATAGCCAAATAACCAGTCCCAATGCACACATTCATACATACAAGTATGTACAAATACACCAACACGAATAGACACGATTCTGATGTAAATGTAAATGTATGTATGCATGTATGGAATATTTTATATTTAATTTAGTTAATTAATTAAATTAATTTAATTAATTTTTTTGTGGGGGTGGTACAGGGTATTCATGAGTTGAGCTTGCTCGACTTTAGCATTCCTTTCTTATTTTCAAATATAATATAGCCCATGTTCCCAACAGTGAAAGAATCCATTAAATCGGTCCAGTAGATTCGGAGCCTTTTCAATTCAAACAAACAAACATACAATCAAATCTTTCCTCTTAATAATATTAGTATAGATATCAGTTGCTGCTGTCAACTTACTATTTCGTTTTATTATTATAAATTAGAGACCTATGTAAAAAGAAAAAAGGAATCTGTACGTTTTATCTGTTGTAAAAAATATAAATTATTCCTACCTATATATAACTTTCTTCATAATTGACCAATCATGATGAAACTTAGCATACGGACACATAACCACTAACTGGATGTAATAACCAAATTTAATAATTCCAAAAATTACGAGAGTTATGGAAAAACACGAATTGCGATGGAGTTGGGGGGGGGGGGGGGGGGGGGGGGGTGCATACGAACAAAACTCAAACTCGTACTTTCTCGGTCTTAGGAGAATCTGGATACCAAGTTTGGTTGTTCTAGTTCTTATACTTTCTGAGATGGCTTTATCGACTCGTCTTGTCATCCTGATCAATAGTATATATTCTTGCCACGCCTCCTTCTATATGTTACATACATTCGCACAAAACTAGTATACCCTTTCACCCTTTGGGTACAGGGTAAAAAAATGTTACCTAATTTGTTGTTCATACACAGATACATACAAGTATATGACTAAAGCGGCATCTTAAATAAATATCTTTCCTTTCAAATATCACTGTGAAACTTCAAATTCTGTACACCGAGTTTACTGACTTGTTTATGGAACACTGATTCTACGAATATGCTTTTAATTTCCCATTTTTTATAGACTCGTACCACTGTGCACTCAAAGCACCCAATGCTGACACCGCGAATGCTAAGCTTCCCGCAAAATCACTCAGATAGCCGGATAGTGGCAGCTCTAACATGACAAAACGTATGCCATACCATGCCGTTGGCTGGGCAACGACTTTTCAGATAATACCCAACAAATTTCACACCCGCCGCTGTGCGCCACTTTGCTGCGATTTGTAATGTTTTGATTGCAGTGCCAAAAGGAAAGAAAGAGGAGAGGAGTGGAAAATGAATGAAAATTGCCAAAGCTTTGTGCGGCGCGTGCGAACAAAGCAAGACACGTGCCCGCATTTTGAGCACAATGTAAGGTTTCACGGATTAATTTCAATTTAACTGCAGTTGTTGAGGGCGGCTCGCCAGCTAATTATGTATGGAATGCTTAAGATAAACAAAACAAGGACGAGCTGCTGTTGCAGTGCGCTGCACCAAACGGTCAAAAGGACAACAACACAAGATGTTCACGTGAGGACGAGGACGAGAACGAGGAGGACGATGAGCGGTGAACTCACTTGTCACCCTCCTGTATGCCAATGGTTGTTACTTCTGTTATTGTTGTTGTTGCTATTCCGACTGCTTTCGTCTAATCCGTAAGTGTCGCTGACAGGCACGCAGCGGCGGCGACGCAGGCAGCAAACACTGATAGAGCACATACAGGCACACACACATACAGTCAAATATCTCTACAATAAAACCTTCCAAAGCCAACTTCAAACATTACCAATTGTAGTGGATGTTAATGTTAATTTTTAGCTCCAAAAGGATAGTTTTTATTAAAAAGAACTTGCCTATTAAGTACATTTTCAAGCGTTTGTGCTGGCTTGCTGTATTCCCTGCTTTATATTGTTGTTTTTTTTTTAAATATATTTATGCAAGGAATTGGCCTACAACTCTAGCCATAACAAAACATTTAACTATTACATGGTCGCCAAACTTATCAAGTGTACAAAAAACAAAATGCTAACAGTAGGAATCCTATTAGAGTATCAGATAGGGGCCTGTCCAGCCTGCTGTAAACTCTTTTTTCCTCCTTAAATTTTCTATTTAACGATTTGTAACAAAACTCAGTGTACAAGTATTCCTTTCTATTCCTCTTTTCTTAAACAGTTTTTATTAGGACTTGAACCGTTTTCTAATACAGCTGTGAAACGGAAACGAAACTTTCTATATTTAAATAAATTAGTTAATAGTTTGTTTAGTACCTAACATATTGCTTTTGAATAAGATAAAAATCATACAACAATTTTAAAATAAGGCTCGGGTACCCTACACTCCATAAAAGTTGCTCTCTATTGAATTGGAATAATTTATATTTTTTAAAAGTTATACCATAAATAGAATAATAAAAAGCACTGAGCACTTATATAAAGAAGGCCTCTGTATATTAAAATTTTATTAGAATGGATGCACTTCTCCAATGAAATATTTTTCAAAAATACCGATCACCACCAATCCTCTCTTGAGAAATAATGCAACCATTCAGTTTTAATTTTAATTAAGTAGGTTTCCTTCTAAGGGCTAAATTCGTTATAGAGAGACATGACTGCAGGTATGCCCAAGCCGTTTTAGCACATAATATGACGAGAAGGGCGCCCCTCTTGTCAAAAACATCGGCGCATCATCGACAGGCCAAGGCAGCCCAAGCCCATCAGCAGGCAGCCAATGCGACGTGTTGGCTGCCAACGTCAACGTCATCGCTGCTTTTGCTTTTGCTGCTGGCTGTTGGTCAAAGATAACGGCAATTTATTTTCAAGTCATCATTTTAATTATCCCGTTCGTACGCTGACAACAACCTTGCGTCTGGGCGTGGCGCGCATTAAACGTGACAACAGCAACAACACAGCAACCAGAGTGGCAACAACGATGGCAGCCATTTTGCTCATTAAAATATAATATGTATTTTTTAATTTAACAGAAATGTTTGCACAAAAATTTCCTCGAAACAAAGTTGAGCGCTTGGCAGGGCCAAACGGGTCCGCCTGTCGTTGTCTCTGTGCCTCTTTCCCTTCTCTGTGTATGTGTGTGTGTGTGTATTTTATGTGCGTACGTGCGAGTGTATGGGTATGTGAGTAAGCTACAGCTCATCATGGGCCCGACCAACAACTCGGAAACTTGCACTGAGTCTGAGGCTTATACGTACATTCAGTCGTTTACCCGAAAATCCTTTTTCGCTTTTTATTTCCATTTGTCTAACAAGCCACGTAGCCGAAGCGTACCCCATTCCGCCCTCCAAAAAATAACCATTTCCATTGCTCCACTCCCTGAAAAAAAAAACCACACCGCCTCCCAAAGCTCTACTGTTTGCGAGTTTCATGCGTTTTTCTGCGAAGCTTCCCTGTTACCGGAAGCGCCGTTCATGGCGAAAGTTTCCGCTTTCATAACCGAATTTTAATTAACTTTCGAAAACCTAATTACAAAGTATTATTATAATGAAAAAGGAGCGCACAAAGTGTAACGTTAAGAGGGTGGAGCTCGTTCCCAACTAACCAGCCAACCGCGTGCTCTGCCCCTGCAGCCAAATAAAAAGTGCGACGCTGCCGCCATTGCTGTTGAAGCTGATGCTTCTTCTTTGCCAAACGGTTGGAGCGACACTGGCATGGGTCTTGTAACTTGTAGCTTGTAGCTTGTAGCAAGGCGCACTACTTCCTGTGTATCCATCCGGCATAAGCTTCTACTGCCACTGCCGTTGTCGGCAAAGCCTGAGTATGCTGCGGCACAAAAAAAAAATCAGTAGTACAAAAAAGGGCTGCCATTTTAAAACGATAGCAAGCAAAGTCCTTTTATGCGCTCCACGCTCATACAATTTGCACGGCATCCGTGCCGTCCCACTGCCCCGTTGGCCTCCCTTTGCCAACCATCTGCTCTGACTGCTCTTGCTCGACTCTGCCCTTGCCTCTGTGTCTCGTTTCAAAATTAAATATTCCATTAGAAAATTACTACAAGATTGTGGTTTTTTACCAGCACACAACTGCGTGGTAATTGGCTCCTGTACTCTAACCTCTGGCCAACAGCAACCGCAGCAGCGCCACCAACAACAACAGCAACATCTACTGTCTCCATGAGTCAACCCAGAACCACACTTATGTGCGTTGCCGCCAAAGCGCACAACGGCAGAGATAGATAGATACAATTTATTAAATGTAGACCGAAACTGTGGTTTATAGTATATATAAAAATCATGTTTGGAAGTTAGAAAAGGTTACCTTTTATAATAAAAAAAATATATATATTATACATAAAACTAGTATACTAGTAGTATTAAGTCCAGGGTATAAAGAGCTCATTGAAATTCTTGTTCATTTAGGGTAAAATTGAGAGCACAGACAACGACGTACTTATCTCAATGGGACAACTACCAACTACGACAGATGCAGGAATTGCAGGGAATCGAAAACGATCGAAACGGTGGAATACCTATATATAATATCTGCCGCTGTCCACCAATCTTAACAAATAGGTAAAGCGGCCCAACGCACTGTTAGCACTGAAGTATCCAAACAAATTCTCCAACTGATCTCCGACATCTCATGGATTTGATATCGTTTATATTTATTATTTTTTAATTAATAATACAATTTTCAAATCAAGTTTGCATCGTACATCTATACAAGTATATATAAAAATCAATGCCACATTTCGTTGTAATTTTTATACCCTGTACCCAAAAGGGTACAAGGGTATATTAGTTTTGTGCGAGTGCACATGGAACACACAGAAGGAGGCTTGGTAGACCCCACAAAGTATATATATTCTTGATCAGCATGACAAGCCGAGTCGATATAGCCATGTCCGTCTGTCCGTCTGTCCGTCTGTCTGTCCGTCTGTCTGTCCGTCTGTCTGTCTGTATGAACGCAAGGATCTCCGAAAGTATAAGAGCTAGAATAACCAAACTTGGTATACAGATTCTCCTGAGACCGAGAAAGGACGAGTTTGTTCATTTTTTCTGATCCACCCCCCCACTCCCCCCCTATTAACGATTTTCTATAACTTCCGTAATTCTTGGAATTTTGAACTAAAATTTGGTAGTCACATTAGGTTAGTTATTATATAACCGTATACCAAGTCTCATTATGATAGAATGATCGGAAAGAAAGTTATAGCCATATAACCAGGCCCAATGCACACATACATACATATGTACAAGTACACAAACACGCATAAGGCACGATTCTGATGTAAATGTAAATGTATGTATGCATGCATGGAATATTTTATATTTAATTTAGTTAATTAATTAAATTAATTTAGTTAATTAAATAAATTTAATTAATTAATTAATTTAATTACTTTTTTGTGGGGTGGTACAGGGTATTTAAGAGTTGAGCCTGCTCGACTTTAGCATTCCTTTCTTGTTTTATAACTGAAGAACGGGCTCAACGTTATCATTATTATTTACATTTTTTGTACCAAATGAATTCAATAAGTGGCGGATCATTTTATTAATGGGGATTTTGCGTTCAAATTGAAACTTTTTCAAATTCAAGCTAAACTGCCAGGTGTAGTCACGACATATAAAACAATTGACAGTGTTATGAATCAAGATGAAGCAATGAATTATCCAACTGAATTTTTAAATTCATTGGAATCGGCTGGTATGCCACCGCATGGCTTAAATCTGAAAGTTGGTTCTGTGATTATATTGTTACGAAATATGAATCCACCAAAACTATGTAATGGCACCAGATTGGGAGTGAAAAAGTTATTGCCAAATTTGATTGAAGCTACGATCTTAGCTGGTAAATCAAAAGGAGAAGTTTTTTTGATACCACGTATCCCTATGATTCCAATTTATATGCCATTTGAGTTCAAACGATTACAATTATCATTTGCGATGTCCATCAACAAGGCCGAAGGGCAAACATTTCACGTCTTTGGTGTACATTTGGAGGAATCATGTTTTTCACATGGCCTACTTTATGTTGGCTGTTCCAGAGTCGGTACCCCAGCCGTTTGTTTATTCATGCTCAAAATGGATAAACAAAACATATTATTTATCCAAATATTTTGTATTAAGTTTAAAAACAGATAGCAATAAAATAAAATATTTTTTGTTTGAATAAATGAATTTGATATTCTAATTAAATTTTTCCATTATTTCACTTTATACGTAGCGAAGCACGTACCGTATTTGAACATTGAAATCACTTAGGAATCCAGGTTTTTCTTCTAAAATGTAGTCGCAATTTTTCAAATTAATTATTTATTAATTTTAGCCTTTCATCAGGTTTTTTCCTTTATCTATCAGATTCAAAGAATTACATAACAATCGTCAAACGTTCAGCACAATAAAAACCACTATCACGATAACGAATTCTTTTTAAAATAATACAAAAATCCAAACAATGTCAATTGAAACATAATATTTTTATATACGCGAAAATAAAGTTAATAATTTGAGTTCTTTAAACAAATGTTAAGCGTCTACTTGTATAAGTTTGTTTGTATTTTGTATATATTTAAGCAATTTAAACAGTGCCAAAACAGCAAGAAAACTCTTTGAAAAATAATAATAAATGTCAAGTATTATACTATGTGTTAGGTTAGATATATTTCATTGACTTTGAAAAAAATACTTCAACTAAATATTGAGGGGTTTTTAAAAAAATGTTTTACTTTGTTTTCAATTTCTAAAGATGTTTTTATTTCATCTTGGAACCCAGAAACTGCCTTTTTGTGTTTAGAAAATCTTTCCCAATTTCTGCCGCATTTGTCGATGCGGCGATCCCCATTCTTTTTTCGATTCTATGGCTCTAGATGTGGATATGGATGCAGCTGCTCTTTTTTGTTTTTCTTGTTTTTTTTCCAATAGATGCTTTTTTTGGTGTCATTTTTTTAAAATACATTTGTATATTTATGAATAAAAAAACTGACAAACAGATGAAAAAGTAACTGGTAAACAAGTGGAATGAGCAGATAAAATCAGAAAACGATGGTTGATCGCTTTGATGATTTGCCAGGATTACTAACGGGACTATTTTGAATATTGCCACAAAATCCACATGTCAATAATTAACTGTTCAGTTTGAAGGAAAACTTTTTACCAAATGAAAAAACAAACCTTTTCCAATTTACTCTGTACATTTTTTGTATGAAATATTTTTCAAAGCGGTCTTCTTTTAATTTCAAACATTTAATTCAACCTCTGTGCATGAATGCAAATAATGTCCATATTATATTGTCTCATTTACTTAGTGAAATAGCTTTTTTTGTGAATTGAAATGTGAAGAAATTTTCCAGTTAGGGCTCAAAATTTGTTAGCCATGTCAATGACAACATAGCTTGGGCAGAACAAAAAATTACTTGTCATTTCATTAAAGCTACTACGTTTTTATATTAAAGTATACATATATAACGATATATGTACTATATGTAGTGCTGCGATTGAGTGGCTTGCTGTCATATGCAAAAATAATTACATATTGATGGTTTGTTCATGCAGCAGCTTGGCATTTATGAATAGATAGCTGGCAAAGTGAGCTCAACAAACTGTCACACAGACAAGCACGTACGCACACACACACACACACACACACACATACACACAAAAAAATACGTACAGATATATATAGAGCCCTACCCCAAATACCCTCGACCAGAACGTCTTCAGAGCGCATGTCTACAACAAACTGTCGACTAGAGTACGGGTGTGGGTATGGGTGCGGGTATGGGTACGGGCATTGGCATGGGTATAAGCCAGAGCCAGGGAACAGACAGACAGCCGAAGGAGAAGAAGAGGAAGCAGAAACGGAAAAGTTGGCATGCGGGCTAACGCCAACCCAGCAAACAAACCAACCCCAAAACACAGATTTCTAAGCCAAGGCGAAAGCAGGGTTGTTTGGCCTCTTGGGTTGTTGTTCGGCTGTTGTTGTTGTTGCTTCTGCCTGTTGGAGCAAAATGAAGAAAATCGAGCAAATGTGCGCCATGACAGTCGCAATGTCAAGTTGCAGTCAGCAAATATGTGCAAGAAAAATCGAAGCGTTTGTCAGTCAGTTCCCCCTGTCCCTTCTTCCTATCTCTCCAAAGAAGAAGGCGCCATTTTCATTTCATTTCTCTAAGGCGAGCAACCAACAACCACCCATCAACCAAACAAAGCCTCGACTTTATAGCACACACTATTTTTTTTAGGGGGTTTAAAGGCTTGATAACAACTATGTCGATTAATATCAATAAAGGAATTTCTTAATAAAATGGTTTTTTTGGGTTTTCACCGAAAATTGTTAAATCACTTTTTTGCTTAAGATTCGCATACACAGGAAAGTATAATACTTAAAAAAATGGAAATACATAATGTAGTCAAGTCATATGAGAGTAAAATTGCTGTAAATTAGTTTTTACTATAGCCTAGCAATAAACATTTATGAAAACATTTCTTTGCTCACTTTAGCAGATATAGAGATACATAAATTTTTCAAAATGTGAATATTAAAAGTATTGAAAATATGAAAAATTATATTTTGTCTGTGAATTAAAAGAAGATTGAGCAGCCAATGCGAGTTTTTTTCGGAAAATCGAATATTACTGATAAATTATTTAGTGTTTGTAGTCTTCTTAAATGCAAGTGTGAGCAAGGAACTTGAAACAAGATAAATCTTTCGATTGTTCTTCTTTTTGCAATATTGGAATCTCTATTTCATGAACATTAACAAAAAACATTTACACATGCGGACAAATAAAGCATTGTACTGCTGACACTGTCTAGTACTTCAAAAAAAAAATAATAATTTACAAATTTACTAATTATATAAATGAGAATAATTGAGAGCAGAGCCTATAAGAAATTTCATGATAACTCTTTTCTACATCTTTCTAAAAATGTCTTAACCATATATACTCTTGATGGCTTTTCACACATATGAAAACACGATTATTTAGTGGAATATTACAGTTGAGGAAGTCCAACAGTTAAATACTCTTTAAAAAAACCGCTTTGGATCAAAGAATAGGAAGAAAAACATACTATATGTTTAGTCACAGTTGAGACGTAAATGGAGTTGATGGAGTATAGTATAGGAATATAGTATACGAAGCTTTCTTGTAATGCAAAATAAATATTTTCAATGAAATTTACCAAATATTATTAAAAAATAAAATAAAGCTACGAAATTCCTGAAAGTGAAAATATAATTTGGATGCTCACTATCGACTGATTAAATGCATTGTCAGTTTTAATTAATTAGGAATTCTTTCTCTACACACACGTTAATTAAAGTCGTTTGGTTGCTTGCTATATTTAAAGTTTGCAAATTTATTGTAAATGAAGGCACATTAATGATGATCTTCTTGAGTGCTTAATTAAAAACACAACAGCTCATCAAACAGGCAGACCTGATCACCAACTGTACCTGAATGTTCAGTAACATTCAGGTAAGTGGGCCGCTTGGTATTTCTAATGCCCCCTGTGATATGTCCAAGCATTTAAGAACTAACATAAGGTAGAACGTAGATTTTTTCTAATGAATCACAAAGATAACTGACTATAGTTGTAGTACGCAATGCCCCTGCGTTGGATCAGTCAGTTAGTCAGTCAGGCAATGCGGCTCGCGTAGGTAAAGGAGAGTTGTTGATGTAGTTGTTTGTACAACTATGCACTCATATACATGCATGCTCGTATACGAGAATACGAGCTTGAAGGTACGGTAGAGATAAGAAACCCAACGTTGGGGTATGGTGTATATATTTAAAGTGCTAGGTGTCATTGGTATAGTATATTAAGAGACAACGGAAAGCAAACAGACAGACCGGAAAGTCTTCACTAGAGTTGTCGTTTTCGTAGTTGTCATCCTATAGGCGATACCGAACAGCTCTCTGGGGCACTCTTGGGTTGGGCTTGGGTCCAGTTGGGTTGGGTAGGGTTGGGTTAGTCGGTGGTTGTTTACCCATTTGTTGTTTCATTGCAATTTATGAGTGCACGTCCGATAATTTTTATCAGAATATAGTGGAAAACTGCACTCTGCATCCACGACGATAAGATAACAATATCTATTGCACTCGACAAGGTACTGGAAACTTTAACACTATCGGTCGTTCTGCGATGTGCATTATTATTGTCCCTGCATTGATAGGCAGCTGTCATGCGCTCAATCAGCCAGGCAGTCAGTCTATCAGTCAATCAGTCAGCCAGTCAACCAGCCAGCTCAATCAATGAAGAAATGCTTGTTGGAGGTCAGTTGTTTAAATCAACAAACGGGCTTCGATAGTCGTCTCTGCCAAACGAAAACAATTTACGGGTATTGTGTTGTATTTTTTTTTACTTTTCTGTATTTCAAACATTAAAATAGTCGGTTTTTTATATTATTTATATTAATATTATTTAATTTTAACTAGCTTTAGATTTTGGATTTTCCTTTTGTTTAACGTACGTTTATTTTCAAATTTGTTTTATTTATTTGTTGTTTTTATTTTTTTGTTTTTGCTTTAGCTGACATTTATCGATTTATGTATATATTACAGTTACATTGCATAAACATTGCGCATACGCAGCGTTTAACAAACTTACAAGACATTTCGCACAGTTGCACAGTTAATTAATCGTAATCGTATTAAACTATTAACTATTGTATTTAATTAATTAGCTTAGCTCAATGTAAAAATGCGTGTTTCATTCATTTTTTCTGTAGCTTTTGGGTGATTTTTGCGCATATTTGCATAATAAAATTAATATTAAAAATTATTGAATAATAATTGCAATTTCTTCGTTCATTGTTTACACGTCTCGTTTAGTTGAATTTCAGCTTTCTTTGTTTTTTCATTTATGCTAATTAAACGTTAAGTGCTATACAATATACTTTTTATGTGGCATAATTTTCATACAATTTGATTAATTCTCAAGTTAGTTAAAAAGGTATTTTGTTTTGCAAGTTTGAAGAAATGTACAGGCCAGGGCGCCTTTTTGATTTATTGAATTTTAATTTTAAATAGCACTATTTTATTTACAATACGCTAAGCCTAATCGAATTCGTACAACAACATAAACACATGTGCTGCAAAGGACATTTGCAAGTAATGTAAAGGAGAAATCAGTTGCGTATAAAAAATAACTTTTAAAATTATCATACAAAATAAACGTCACGTTTTAATGCATGGCCAAATCTTGTTTATCTTTTTTCATTCGTATATTTAATTTGAAGATTCTTGTGTTTGCAGTACTTTTGCTTTTGTTTTATTTTGTTTTTAGTTGGATGTTTTTTGCTTTGTTTTTTGGTTTTTGATCATTTTTGATTCGAATTCGATTGCCTTTGGATAAAGGTTTAAGAAACATTACACATACGCCCGCCCCCTCTTATCCACCGCTTATATAAAGCTGTCTGATTCAAGTCCGTTCAGAGTTGTAAATATTGGTTTAGTTGGTTAGTTCTCTATTTTTTGTATAGT
Source organism: Scaptodrosophila lebanonensis (assembly GCF_003285725.1). Classification (NCBI taxonomy): domain Eukaryota; kingdom Metazoa; phylum Arthropoda; class Insecta; order Diptera; family Drosophilidae; genus Scaptodrosophila; species Scaptodrosophila lebanonensis. The sequence continues at coordinate 17,803,406 of NW_022060538.1, forward strand.
ATTCATGTACTATATACTTCTCTGTCCCCAGATTTGATTGTTATTGCTTGTTAGGTAAGTTCTCTTATAATTTGTGTACATATTTAATCTGCTTCAAAATTTTCTCTTTTCGGAAACAAATGGCACGGAATTTTCGGCATAATATGCAAGTTAGCAACAAACAAAAGTATTTTGTTTTGCTATTGTTTTTGTTTTTACTTAACATAATGTACGTTTTTACAACACTTTTTTGCCATTTTGAGCTTACAACTACATCACTTTTTGGATTGCGGCTGAGGCCACATTTAAATCCCTCAACAAAACGACATAAACATAAAACCTAAAGGCCGAAGACTAAACAAGTGCTCGTTGATATTATAAGTACAAATACAAAATACGATTTAAGACGACTTCAAACAAGCAAATAAATTAATAAATTTGTTGCTGATACTTTCAAAAGGCTTGTTGCAAAAGGAAAGTGGTTATTTCTATTTTAATTTACTTTCCATCGAGACAAGTTTATTTTGGTTATCCTTGAAAAATTTTTAAATTGATAACAGATTCAACAAATAAGCACTGCAGTGGACCCCAAAGCAGTACTAGACACTTTAAGGAATCCATCAGAACTGGAAAGAAAGTGAAGTATACCAAAAGGGCCAACAACATTTCTAAATTATACAATACAATTTAAAAATGTACAGGACTTTAAATTGGTTTCTTGAAATAAAATTGTAATTATTTGAATAATTTATTTGATTGCCTGAACTCGTCATAGAAATGAATGAAATAAAAAAGAGAATAAGAAGAGCTAAATATTTACAAATGTAGACGTAGATGTGCTCTAACTATAGACACGTCTGCATTCTTGAGATTAACGCGCCTTGGACACAGTTACTCACTTGGCAAAGGATGCGACCGAGCCAGCGCTAGGTGCTAAAAGGTCGCTCGAGCGACCGCCGGCCATGCGCACAATATCAAAAAACTCAAAGCCGACGGCCGTGGCAAAGACTTCGGCTACGGCTATGGCTACGGCTTAAGAAGACGATGACGACGTTGGTAGTTAAGTCGGCGGTGTGTCTTTTGAAGGCCGAACGCTAATTGGAACACGGGCCGCATTCACTAGGCCCCTCTAGTGGTTCACACAAAGGGCTGCCTTGTGTTCAGTGTTTAGTGGTAACTGCCACCGCCACCGTCTCCGTTGCCGCTACGCTACAGCAAATTCTGGAGAGCCGCCGCACCATTTAAAGTTAGGCTGTGGTTCCAATTGCGATAGGAGGCCGCTGCCGCATATTGCTGATAGTTGTTGTACAACTGTTGCTGTTGCTGATGCGCCTGCTGCAGCTGCTCCTCGTTGAGGTCAGAGGTGATGTTGGAGGAGTCCTCTTGAAGTTCGGGCGATAGCTGACTCTGTAGCAGCTGATGCTGCAGCTTTTGCGTGTAGTTGGCGGCAGCTTTGGAGTAAGCTGCGGCAACCTTGCGTTGATGTTGCAGCTGTGCTGTCTCTTGTTGCTGTTGTTGCTGTTGCTGCTGCTGCTGATGTGAGTTGCTGGTTGTTGTGGCCGATGACGATGCTGATGATGCTGCAGTGGTCGTTGAGGCGGATGTCAGTTGCTGCGCTGCATCTTGCTGTTGTTGCTGCTGCTGTTGCTGTTGCAGATGTTGCTGTTGCAACTGCAACTGTTGCTGCTGCTGTTGTTGCTGATGCTGTTGATGTTGCTGATGTTGTTGATGATGATGGTGGTGGTGGCCAAAGATGCTGCTCGCTGTGGCCGCCGCATTGGTGCGCAGCATCTGGTCCGCTCGCCCTTAAGCCAGTGGATACTGGTGATGTCACAAGCTCGTGGTTCCGGCCGGTGCATGGTAACCAAGACTCTGATAATACGAGTCCTGGCCTAAGGCAGCATGTGAATTGGTGAGTGGACTGAGCGCATTATAGCCAGCATATTGGCTCATATCGTACATCTTGATGTCCGCCTTGGACTCTGTGGGCAGCAGGCGATTGATCGAGAACGGATGGCTGGAGGGCGTATATCCGGAGGGTTCCTGTTTCAGTGGATGCATCGACGAGTGATAGTCGCTAATTAACGAGGGGTGACAGCGATTAGCCATCATGGCGGACAGCTCCTCCTGCTGCAGCTGGTGGTGGTGCTGATGGTGATGCGTGGGCACATGTTGTGGCTGCTGACCCAGACACAGTTCGGCATTCGCATGCAACATGGCCAGGGCCTCAGCATCCTTGCTGTGGGCTGCACTCAACACATTTACGCCACTCAGCGCGCCCCCACTTGCATCCTTGTGATGCTGATGATGATCCAGACGACTGTGATGGTGATGGTGCATATGATGTGAGTCCTCGTGATCCTTCTTGCCCGGACTGGTGGCCTCCAGGCTGCTGTGCGAGGGACTCTTGTGCAGCTGACGAATGGCCTCCTTCTTCTCGTCCTTGAAGCGCTTCTGGCGACGCAAATAGCAACCGTTCTCAAACATATTGCCGGAGTCGGGATGCAGCGTCCAAAAGGACCCTTTGCCTGGCTTGTCCGGAGTACGTGGTATTTTAACGAAGCAATCGTTGAACGATAGCGAATGGCGTATGGAGTTTTGCCAGCGTTGCTGATTTTGTCGATAGAAGGGAAACAGATCCATTATGAACTGATATATCTCCGAGAGCGTGAGCATGCGCGTCGGATTATTCTGTATGGCCATTGTGATCAACGAGATGTACGAATATGGGGGCTTGGCATGCGTATAGCTGCGTCTGTATGTTGTCGGTTTGTCCACACGGGGTCGTCCCATTGAATTCGGGGATTCAGGGCCACAGTCTGGACGGCCTGAGGGCATACTACCATAGGCGGGTAATCCGGCTGCCGACATGCACGCTGTCATGCCAATACCACCACCCATGTTACCCAACGGAGACCCCATCGATGCATAGCTCATCGAGCCGGGCGTCATACAGTTTCCTCCCATGGAATTCATTGCCGCTGCTGCACCCATACTGCCGCTCATGCTGGCCACTGCGGCGGCAGAGTCCAGAACGCTGGAGCCGAAAGTCGCAGCTGCTTGTGGAGAGACGGAGGACATGCCACCCACCGGTATACCCATGCTATTCATTGTGTATGCGGAGCGGGCAAGCGGGCTCATGCTGCCGCCATTTGAGGTGGGATTTGGATTGGCGCTGCTGCTGTTTCCGGCACCACTAGCTCCACCGCCGCCATTACCACCACCCCCGCCGCCTCCACCACCACCCGGTGGTTGACTGCCAGCACTACTGGGGCCGCCACCGGCGCTGGTCATACTGACCGGTGCACCACTTGGCGGCTCCGAATAGAGCTTCTGCATGATATCAATCGTCGTCTGGTGGGGTGAACCCTTCAGGAAACTGTTCAATAGTTGCGCCGTTATGTTGCCGGCTTTGCTTTGCGCTCTGGTTCACAGGGGAAAATTTATTTCAAAAAGTTCGCGTCTAAGTGGCGCGAATTTGGGAAAAAATAAAAATGTTGCAGCTACCCGTTTCTTGTTCCCCCTAACTCTTGTGTTTTATGTTCACTTTAGTTAACTGCGTTTACAAATTGCAACACTTGTATTCATTTAATTTTTGATTTCAATTTAATGTTTACACTTTTGGCCATTTGCCAATTTCATTTCATTCATTGCACTCTTTCGTCACTTTTGTTGCTTTTGCTTGTTGAATGGATTTGAATTTATTTGGCTTTAATATTTTGTATTTTTTGTTTTGTTTTTTTTTTTCTTCGCTCTTTTATGTTTGTTCAACTTGCACTTGAGTTGTCGTTGTAGTTGTTGCTGTTGCTGTTGGTGGTGATGTTGCTGCTGGTGTTGTCATCAATCTAAACACTCTGATTAATTTATTTGTTCTCAAACGCCGTCGTTGATACTTTGTGCAAATTTGGCAATAAAATAAACGTGGCAAATATGATTCTATTTTGGAATTTCTGGGGCCGCTGCTCACGCACACGAACCGCCGCACGAACCGACGCACGAACGAGAATGCCCGGCGAGGCAAAACGTTCCGTGATAGAAGCGTTTACAGGCGTTAGTAAAACCGAGACACGGACAGCTACGCTTCACGTTGAGGCTGCTTCTTTTTGCTGAGCTGCTGTCGCTGTCGCCGCTGTCAAATGTTGTAGTTGCTGTTGCAGTTGTTTTTGCTGCTGATGATGTTGTTGTTGTTGTCGTGGATGGCTGTAGGTGGCCTACAAAATTACTAGACAATTGTGGAACTCTACGCTGAGGCTGTATGCTGCTGGTCCGCTTCGAGTACTCTTTGGCTTGAGCTCTTGAATGTGACTGTTTGCAGAGGGGAACGCTTGCCTACTATTTGGCTTGCGCTTGCTGCCAACAAATATTGTTCGAGCCGCGCTCAAGTGCGGCGCAGTCGCTGCCCGCCGCAGCAGCAGCAACAGCAGAGCCAGCAAGAAAACCACCGCTCGCTTCACACTCTACGCTCTCTGCCATCAGGCCTATTGCTATCTGTCTCACACACACAGGCAGCAACAGCGATACAACAAACTGAGACACACATTTTTAACCACCACCTTCTACCAATGACAGCGTACCTCTCTCTTACGTACACACACATGTCGAGCTACCACCAGGCGCAAGCGCATTGGCTGAGCCGCAGCATAATCACTGTTATTGCTGTTTAACAGAGCTCTTGCATCAACAGAGCGTACAGTTGCTTTGGTTGCCATTGACGACGACTACGACGACGGCGTCGATGGGCGGAGCTAAAACAGAAGTAGAGCTGAGAAACGCCCTCGCCCTGCGAGTGACGTGCTATATTTAATATGTGTGTGTATGTGTCGTGTTGTGTGTGCGGAGCACAGCTGCGCCGAGACACTCACACTAATACAAATGCATGCCGCTTTTTTGATTGAGACCGACGCCATATTACAAGTAACGATTTTCTCTAATGCGATCAATAATCGCCAGCACAGGCTTTTTGTTTCGGGGGAGCACTGGGGTGTGTCTGTATCTGTGTCTGTGTGGCCACCCTTGCTCCAACCTTCCCCTGCTAGTATATTCCCTTCTTCTCAGTATCAACGACAGCGTAGCCGGCATTCAATTTTTTGGTACGAAACTCAACTCAACATCATCGTCAGCTGCAGCTTCAAGCTAAGCGTCGCTATCGCTGTCGTCTTCGTCGTCTTCATCGTCGTTGTTGTAGGCGTCGTTTAGGCCGATAACAAAAAGAATGATACCGCCAAACCGAACTAAAGAAGACATTATTAATTTTTTTTAAAGCTCGTCTCACATACACACTCGCATACAGTGGCGCGTCTGTCTTCGTTTCATGTTGTTTTTTGGCGCGCTGCGCCTTCTGTCAGTTTTTCATTCTCGCACACTCACACACACACACACACAAACACACTCGAACACTTTTGGCATGCACATTTGAGGTTAAGGTACGCCAATGTCACATTCATTCACATTCGCCGCCGACATCGCCGGCTGAACGCCAGAGCGAAAACGCTTGGCACGCGGCGCGCAACATTCGCAATAGGAAATTGTAAAACCACAAGCAAAGCGGATACACACAATCAATATTCAGCTACATAAGTACATACACACATATACATACATATGTGTGTACATATGTATATGGATGGGCATGGAGACAGCCACACAGACGGGGAGCATCATCTTAGCTGCAATGGTAACCAATTTTTTCGGCAAGTCATTGCAAAAGTGACCCAGTTTCTGGCCAAGTGAATCTACCTGGACGTCTGCAGTTCATTGATGCAATCTGCACGCGCGCTACTTCCTCGTAATATTTAGACAGAGGTTCACAGGCGACGCTCATAACAATGATGAAGGCGACGGCGACGGCGGCCTGCAGACCAACGACCAGCGGCACTCGCCACTTTTATGGCCACGGATTAAGCACATTTTAATTTGGGCTGTAAACAAAAATGCAGGCATTTCCGAGCATTTTCTTGACGCCTTTTCCGTCATTGTGCGTGTGCATATTAACCCTTTCGCAGTTTTCATTTGCATATCTTGGCATCCGACCTGATGGGATGCGTGCGTTTGGTTCTCTGTGTGTGTATATGAAAGAGAGAGGGAGAGAGAAGTTTTCTGTCCTCATCAGTATCATCATCATGGCCATAACATTATATGAGCTGCAATACTGTTTTAGTGCTCGTGTGCTCATTTCTCAATGAAAATCTTTGATTCAATTACGTTTTACCTGAAATGGAAGTGGAAATGTGCGTAAATTCCTTTGGATAATCTTTGTGCACGCTTGGATGATCTGTTGCGAACATTTTAAAGCCTACAATTGGGCGTTGCTCTTTCCTATAACTTGTTCGTTCAGGCATTTGGCCATAGCGGGTGTGTGTCGAAAAATTATACTTTTTATCAGTTTCCGATTTAGCATTATTTCATAATACCATAGGTAATTGAGCCAATGAGGAATTTAACAAATTTCAGTATTTGCGTCTACATATATGTCTCTTCTGATTAAATCCTCGCACGGCTTCAAAGATATCGTGATGAAACCTAACATCGAGGCATCTTTTTGATGGCCCCAGATAATATATTGAGGTCGGCCATGTCAGTTCACTTTATAATACCACTGTCAAACAAAAGATACGTTTTTAAAGAGTTTTTGTATGAGCAGTGCGGCTTAGTTTTTTGTGCCAAAGTGAAGCTTTTGCGCAGGCAAGGCTCGTTTTAAATGATATTTTTCCATTATTTTCATAAGGCTTTTTTTATATATTTATTATTTTGCATTTATTACACAGTATTCGTTTAAAAGAACATTTAATTTATAATAGCCAATTTCATGTAATATTTCACTCCATCGATGCACTTTTACTTATATTATATAGTATACTCATATAAGGACGACTAATATTTTGCTATTTAAGTGCCCCTGTGTGTCTTTTTGGCGCCCAAGCTCTGACAGCTCACAGTAGCTGCTGCAAAAGATGATAAACTCTTTCAAATGGCAGCAAAATATTTCTGTAAATAGTTCGACTTGTGTGCTTCACTCACAACTCACTTTTCGCTGTGTTCTCGCTGTCATTTCAAAGAGAATTAATGTCAGCATAATCTAATAAATAATTGAAGAGCGCAAATATTTTGGTTTAATTGTTTATGTGCTCAGTCAGTCAAATCAACGTGCCACTGGCTCATCTATTTATATACTCGTATATACACGTATGTACATATATCTATATCTTTCATGCATATTGTAAATGAAATTTACGCGCTCTTGTGTGCACTTCTAATATGTGCTTAAATATTTTCATTCCACAAAGCAATTCAAGTGCCAGTTCCAGTTCCAGTGGCTCATTAATGTTTGTTAGGGGGACTTCGGGCATCGGCCGGTTCGTTTTGTTTGGCATTTGCGTGACGTAAAACAAATAGTAAAAGCCCAAAAGTGTACACTGTACAGCACATGCATGTGTATTTATTTACCTTTAGTCATTTATCTATTTATTTATTTGCTTTAAAAAGCGTGGCGCCGCTCTTTCGTTTAAGCCCTGATCCAAACTTTTTTAATTAGTTTCAATTGAAACTTTGATGATTGTTTTTTGTTTTTATTCGACTGTTTGTTGTTGTTGTGCGCTACTCAGTGTTAGATCTACATTTTTTTCATAAAATATTTGCATTACTTATTTTTGGTGTATATGTATGTGTGTGTAAGTTCCTTTTGTTTATATTACTTTAAAATGGTTCGCTTTTTGTTTGTTTTAAGCATTTTGTGACGCATGCGCCGTGTGGCCGTGACTTTACAAAAATCTGTCTACATATACACGTGCCTCTTTTAAATATAAATACATACATATGTATGTATTGAAATATTTGACCAACTTTTCACAGATAGATGACGTCGCTTTCTGTGCAAGTGTGTGTGCGTGCGTGTCTCTATGGGTGTGTGTGTGTGTGTCTGGGTCTCTGTGTGAGTATAATATAATATTTATTTTTATTGTTATTATTTGTTATTGTTGATTTATTTGTTTGTACAATATTTTCACACAAATTAAAATACTTTGGCAACTGGTTGGCATACAACAAAATGTTGTTGGTTGGTCGCTTCGTGGTTAATGGTTGTTGTGGTTGCTGCTATTGTTGCTGCTTTTGTTGTTGCTGTTGTTGTTGCTGTTGTTGTTGCTGTTGTTGTTGTTGCGGCCACTTAAAAAGCACCAACGCACTTTTTTGGCTTAACCCAATTATCGACACTCATTAGTGATTATTTAATTATTTGGCAAATTTCATAAAGAAGCAAGTGGAAAACGCAACTCGGCTCTCTAATATGGCGTGCAAACAAATCGTTTCGTTAGCTATTCAATATATTTATGCATATAGTATACCCATACATACCTTATTTATTTAACATTAAAGTCGTTGGATGCACGCGCCTCAAACTTGTGAAAATAAATTATACATACACAGAAAGACGAACAAATGAGCGTATAATGCGAAAGAGGCACAAAAACGAGAAATCCGTCACTTTATTTATAATATTAGCCAGCGGGTAGGACTAGAAACCCATCAGATACATTATACTAATCCCCTACCGAAGTGAGGGAGTGGAGGAAAGAAGTTGCGAATGCACGTCCAACGATGTGTAATAAATCGAAGTGCTAAATATTATCAAGAGCAGAAAGAAAGTATTTGATTATGGAGTAATTTTTATAGCCTGTACCCAAAGGGTGAAAGGCTATACTAGTTTTGTGCGAATGTATGTAACACACAGAAGGAGGCGTGGCAGACCCCACAAAGTATCTATATTCTGGATCAGGGTGACAAGCCGAGTCGATTTAGCCATGTCCGCCTGTCCGTCCGTCCGTCTGTATGAGCGCAAGGATCTCAGAAGGTACAAGAGCTAGAATTACCAAACTTGGTATCCAGGTTCCCCTAAGCCCTAGGCAGGTCAAGTTTTTTTTTATTCTGATACATAAAACGTTTTCTTAATTAATTTAATTTTTTTTAAACAACTTAATTTTTTTTAATATTTTTTTTTTTAATTTTCCTTTTTTGTGGAGAGTACAGGCTATTTTACTGTCGGGCTTGCTCGACTGTAGCGTTCTATCTTGTTTTCTTTTACATAGATGAATGAAAATCAATTTGATTTTTATTTTAACCACATTCAATGTGTGGAAAATCCACTTCAAATATGGCTTGCATAAAACCAGCCCCAAAACAAAGAAAACTTATATGGGTGAGATCTTTAGTCATAGTTTTTTAAGCTACAGTAAAGTTTACTTTCATTTAACAAACCAGACTCGTAGTTTCCATAATTTATTTGCTTGAGCTAAACTAAAAACTTATTACTTTGATAAAACATTAACCATTTTGCCGTTTTACTGTTAAACGATTTCCTAAGAAACACCACTGATAGATATTTTTCTTAACATCATTCATATATTAATTGAAAATACCAAAAAGCCGTGAATTGAATGAAATATATGTATGTACATAGTAAAGGTACATATGTACATTTATATGATGCCCAGTTGTGCAAAAGTTTGATCAAAAATGGTTGTCAATTGTATAATAATTGTAAATTAATAAAATACTTTTTTTTTAATATACTACTGGATAGTTCCTGAAATTATTAAATTGCGAAAGACGATAATGGGTATAAAAAAGGTTGTCCTGGCTAATTCGTGTTCAGCGTACAGCACACACGGTAAGCGCTGAGAAGTGGTTTTCAAAAATTCGATATTGATAATGGAGAAAAGGGCTATCATAATTCAAACATCTTCATCATCATAACAAACTTTTATTAACTAAAAATAAAAAATAACACACGTTCCATGTTTCAATTTGCAGTAGAATTAACTATCCTTTTATTATGAATAAAAACTAAAGCAATAATTGGTAAACAAATAATTTTTCATAGGTCCTAACTTCCTGTATAAATTATTAAGTAAATTAGTAATTGAAAACTTTCCAATCATTCATTTCCATACATATTTTTATTTTAGTACGTTTAGTTGCTTTTTAAATTCCTTTTCAAGCCAACTTTGGAGCTATTTAAGACCTTTGTTCATTTATTTTGAGACCAGATACCTAAATTATAATAATAATATCTACCTTCCTTAGAGCAATTTCTATAAAAGTTATATGAAATAGCTTAAGTTTGGAATCGTTGGGTATCTAACTACTTTCTGTACTTCAATTAAAATTTATTTCAAATTTAATTTAAAACTGGGAAACACCCCTGAAATCATTTGATAGTATATTTGTTCAAATTAGAAACATCTGACTTGGCACTTTAAATGCCTCATCTAATGCATCTAATTATTAAGACTCACGATTTTGGAAAAAAAAAGTCTCATTTTTTTTTGTATATCTTAATTTAAACGAAAATTTGGCTCAAGCGCCACCCAACTAGGCATGAACATCTCCTTGTATTTAATTTAAGCCGTGCACTTTCCATATCTGTTGCGTGTTTTTGTATATAATATACGTGTACGTGTATTTGTGAGTGTGTGTGTGTGTGTGTGTGTGCGTGCGGTAATGAGCGTGCCATAAAAGCGTCTTTTGTTTTACGACCGCATTGCGCGTGTGTACACAACAATGTCGTTTATGGCCAGCACGGCCACGCAGACAATGGACCGCGTCCGGATCGGGCCACAGACAGCGTGCAAGTCAGAGCGCAAGTGACACCAAAACTAGAGCAAAATCATTTCGAGCAACAGCGACGAGCCAGGAGTAAAATATGCGAAAGCTGCGCCAGGTTACCAACAGTGCTACACTGCGAGAAATAATACCGATCTATGTCGGGCGATTTCTGGCGGAAAGCAGATTCTCAAGCTCATCGAAATACAAAAAATTACAGCATTAATTTTTTATTATTTAAAATAAATAAAATATATGAGGAGAAAATATTAAAACAGTCTGACTGCCCGCTATAGCAATTTCTTTAATAAATAGTTTTCGTACAAGCTCATTTACAACAAAGCCAATAGTTTGTATACATATGTATATGTGTCTTATTGTATACCTTCCTTACATTTCTTGTATATAAAAACCTTTTTTCGAAGATCTTGAAAAACACAGTAGTGTCGTAAGAACTGCCCCAACTCTTTGGCATCAATTCAATGCTTTGATTATTTTTAAACAATAGTCAATAATGTTTCTACGCTTCATTTATTTAAGTTTATACTATGCTACCAAATAGATTTCCGATACCGTTTCCATTTCATAACTCAGATTGTTTTTGTATCTATCCTGCACACCACTTCCATGTTCTCTCAATACTCTAATCTGCCGTGATAGTTGAAATCAATTATTCTATATTATTCCGATAATAATTCATTTTCAACACTGATACTCTAAGTCGTTTGCTGCATTTCATGACCAGTTGAGGAATTGAATATCTTTATTATGCAGAGTATTCTGCTTTATGTAATTTTTTTCAGTGTATCGCCTTGTTCTGCTTTATTTGCAGTTCGCGGGTCGTTGCTGCGCGCGCGCATTAATTAGAGCACGCATTGGGCAACGGGCAACGAGCATTGCGCTGTGGATAAGGGGTATTGGGTAATGGGTAAGCGGATATTTTGGTTCAAGGTGCGTCTAGATGTTCTTTCTTTGGGCCGTAAAATGGCTGCGTCTATCAGGCAGTCGGCAGTCGCTGTGGCTGTGGCTCTTATCTAAATTAGGATGTTGTTTGTTTGTCTCTGTGTCGCTGACGCCGTCTCCCTACCGCCAGCCAGCTCTACCTCGACCCCTGGCAACTACCTCCTCCGTATCCGACCTCTCGGTGCGTACACGTATGTGCAACGTTTGCATTATTTGCGTAGGTGTTTCATTTCCGTTTCACAATTTATCTGCCGACTGTTTGCACGCAAGCAGCCTCTGCCTGTGAGTTCAAATTTGCGCCCGACTGATTATTTTCACAAAATTCTTCCCTTACTTTCACGTGTGATTTTCTTTGTTGTCTTATCAATTTTAGCGCACCATCGCGTAAATATTCCAAGACCTCAAGTGGCGGCCGTGATTCAGATAATGCATACAACTGCATTTATTGCACAGTTTTCACAGGCGGACACAGTGGCCATAACAAGAGGCATCAATTTAAACTATTCCCGAATCTATTAGAACATAACAAAAGAGAAAGATGGTTCCCAGAAGAGTTCATTAACAATTTAACGCTAACACACGATTGTTTACAACTTTAGCGAATAAAGTATATAAATAGTCAAATGTGAATCTGCAATTATATAGATCCAATTATGATAACTAATCAAACAATCAAAGCGTACTCTTCAAGTTATTCGATTTGATTGCATTTTTCAAGACAGGTTTATTTACATTTACTATAAGTATGTTACAGAAAACTACTTACGAGACTTAAAAAAGCATCAAATCTATTCAAGAACAGCATTTTGTTTGAATTTAAAACATAAAAAAAATAAAATTTGGATTAAGTAATGCGCTATGCGTTCAAATAATAATTTATACATATGATTAATAAAAAAAACTTCAAGAAGTCCAATTCAGTTCCATTTTAAGGCGAAATAGTGCGTCATAATAAGAATGTGTGGCGAAATTTTTTTAAGTGGGGGGATAGAGAAAGGGCCGTTGACCCCCTACCTACGCCCTTGAGTGCTACTATCAGACCCCTAGGTAAGCGCTACCATATATTACTATGATTACTTCAGCCAAATGAGCCATCTAGTTTATATTCATACTTTCTATCCACACTATAAATAGTATTCGAAAAAAAAGCACTTCAAATTACTTTAAGAATATATTGGCAAAACAAATACTTGTAGTAAGTAAGCGATCACCTGTGTATTTCATATAAGACATGCCATCTATAGTTAAAAATAACAATCTACCAAGAACAATTGTTTAATTTCATGTGCTCTATATACCAGCTTCAGTAAGTAATTTTTATGACACACTTGAAAGTTTATTAAACAATACTATTGGAATTTGTTTTGTATACAAATTATTATACATACATTTTCATTTTATTCAATCTAATTCCGTTGCTTTTCTCAAAGTTTGAGTTAATTTAGTTGTTCTAACTCTAAACTGTGCCAAGTCGCTTTACAATTTTCAAAGAGTTCGGTTATGACAAGAATGCTGAGGAAGTTACTCGCACTCTGAAGCTTTTCGACAGAGCTTCAAAGTAGTGATAAAGGCCAAAATTAATATCGCTTTTATACATCAGAAACAAAAATCCTTGAGACTAGAATCAAATTTGACACCGATGCCTTAATTTATCGTGAACATTAGAAAATTTCACAAATTGAGTTGTTTGTGATTTAGTTGTATTAGTACACTTTTTTCTATTCCAATCAATTATGCTAACCCTAGAATTAAGTCCTGGAAAGTTAAGCTGATTGTTAGATCAACAAAATAAATGAAACATATCTAAGTGACAGCCAGACAACATGTAGCTGTTTAGTAGTTGTGTTGTATTTACGTTAATTATTTTGTAGGTTTTCTAATAGAAAAGCATTTAGTTAACACGAAAACAAACGCTTTTGTGATAATCGATACTGTGTTTTTGATATTTATTTACTTCACTGCTAAAAAGACACCCAAAAGTGTAGTACTGTATGCTGTTCTAGCGGTTATCAATTCGAGCCTGCAACAATTGGAGAGTTAAAAACGAATCCTTTATATAATTTGAACTTTCAGCACAAGCAACATTTTGTCTATTGTGCGCTATTACTTGGCAATACCTATAGCCAGCATGTTATTGAGAAAGACCCTGTTCATGGCTGTAAATGCAGGCAAAAACTGCAACTGTGCCGTCTTCCTCTCCCCTGGCCACCATCGTCTTTGCAGGGCGATAAGCCCTTTGAAAATTTAGCGCATTTTGGGTGCGTCAGTGGAGAGGCACCGCGTAGTCGTGCCTTATCAGAGCACACGGTCGCATATACATACATACCTACTATATGTATAGATATCGTATAAATCACAGCCTAGCACAGGGTTATACTTTTTGCCTGTTCTATCCCTTGTTTTTTTATCTACATATTTGCTGCGCTTGCTATAAAGTTTTTATCTTTGTGCAAACACTAAACGACTACATACACGCATATGTATGTATGTATATGTGCTACGTGTAGTTTGTGCCGGAGACTTGGGCGCATTGGAGCGACCTTAATTTTGGCATAAGCAGTATTGTTTTATTCTTTCTTTCTTTTTTAATTAAAAGCACGGGCCGCCGATTGCTTTGCAGGTCATGGACAGCAAAAGCCGACACAGCCAAAAAAAAAAAATGTACTGAAAAAAATAGAAAAGAAGAAAGACTCTTCGGAAATTTACAGCTCGCACGTTTTCTACACCAACAACAATAATTACAACAACAGCAGCGGCAACTATTGGGAAACGTAAATTGATCATGCGAAAGAATTTTTTGTTCACTAGTTTTTTCATCTCCAACAGATTTTGGTGTCCCCTGCAAACCACTTCTTGAAAAAAGGGGAAAAAATACTCATGCAACTTAGCATATGTGTGCTAATTACTTATTCGTTGCCTGAAAAATTAACTTTCCAGTTGCTGGCACTGTGCGTGGCAGTAGCCGCTATAGTACGAGTAGATACGAGTACTATGGATACATATGGATACTCGTATGTATCTGCTCAAAACAGTCCATCGGCGACAACAAGACTGTGCGCAGTTTTGTTTTGTTTTTTTTTTTGGTTTTTTTCTTTATCTAACAATAGAGCTCGCACACACAGCCACTTCCCAAAAAGGCCAAAAAGCTGTCAAATTGTCAAATTTTATCGTGCTCATGTTATTGAGTGCCATGAACAAATTGTGTTCACACGCAACTTGTAGATACATTTGTATCTACACATGTTAGACGCTGATATAAACAATTCAATTAATTGCTGTTGTAGTTGTAGTTGTTGTTGCTGAAATATGTCACAGCTTTTCGGTAGTTTATATTGATTTACAAGCGTAGAGCGTTGGACTACTATCGGGCACAGTGGCGGACCACTTTAGTTCACTTATCGGATCGGAACGCACTGATTCTGATTTCGAGTGGCGGCAGCAGAATCGAAATCGAAACGCTTAAGCAAATATGATTTTGAGTTTTGTTTGCTTGCGATTGGCTTTTAATTACTTCCGAAAACAATGCCAAGCGAACTGACCAATCGCATAGACAAACAGACAGACAGGCAGACAAACAGGCAGATACAGATATAGAGACAGAGACAGAGACATAGACATACAAACTGAACAATATTTACAATGCTTTAACTAATTTATAATGCCAGCTACCTGGTAAATAATGTATAAATAAATAAAGCTACGAACTTGCATCACAAACTGTGCATAGGTGTGTGTATTTATGTCATCGTATACCCGTAGTGGATATAAATATGCGTGCAACCGGTTTGCGGCTATCATTCATAGTCCATAGGCGTTGTGGCTTGACATGAAAATTAGCTCTTCAGCCAACGCAGACAGCGCGTTGATCGTTCGAGCTGTGTTGAGTGGACCTTAAGAGTTGGAGCTGTTGCTTTTGCTTATGCTTTAGCCTCTTCCCAGTTATCGCTGTTGTTCTTGTTATTGTTATTGTTGTAATAACGATGATCACGCCGGCGTTGGCAATGGCGTTGCCAGTGACGATGACTGTCTAGAAAACAAGCATCCCCCACGCTTAGAGATGGACATTGATGGCGATCGAGAAAGGGTAATTGCGTGAGGCTGGCCCAATGGGGGCATATTTGAAAAAAATGGACTTAAAAAACAATAAAAAGCTAGAGAAAAGAATATTACATATTTTATTAATTATATATATTAATATTAACTATTTAACCTTGGAGGGTTTAAGATAGGGACAGACAAATCTACAAATTATCGTTTATAAAATCTTTATGTTTCTGTAAAGTTACATTTTTTCTTCTAAATAATTGAAAATAGGTCTGCAATGTTGGCCAAATCACAACTGTTAACATATTTACTTATAGGTAATATATAAAGCTTATAACGACGGTCATCAGCCTCTTGGAAGGACCCCCCTGATGCAGGACAGCCAATGCACGAGCAGCAATCTCATCGGATCCACAAGTTGTCGTCTTTTAGTCGGGACATAAGACGGACCTCGGTTATCAACCTGACCGATGTATTTTAGTGAGCTCGTAGGCGATGTATGCCTGAATGCAAAAGTGTACACTGCATTCTATATATAGTCCTAAAGAGGTTACTTTTTCAAGTGACCGATGTGCAAGGCAGGAATTATTGAAGATAAAATATAACTATGAGAAGAATTCATTAACAAATATATTTTGTGGGCAATACATAGCCTGAAAGTGTTTGTCCTATTTCCTTTTTTTGGGCACCAGTTTAGTAACTGGTACAAAATTCCAGGGACTGTAGTCCTCATAAATGTTATTATAAAAGTTACAAAATAATAATCAAAAATCATTATTTGTATGCAAAAAATAAAGCTCATAAAATAATGATTATTCTTTAAGTTTTAATTATTTGATCAAATATAAAACTCAAGGTGTAATTTAGCCTGAAAATATTTTTTAAGGATGTTTTTTTTTTAGCCAAAAACTCTACTATGGAGTTCGGTTTGGCTTATTATCTATGAAGAAAGCAGTGTCAATTACAACTTAAATATTATATTTCAATAAAAAAAAATTAAATTTAAAAAAATAAACAATAATTAATTGAAGCTTAATTTATAGTTCGAATTTTAGTTTTCTTTAGATACTCTCAGGTTATTGTAATATACAACAAATTTTCACTAGCAATTGTTAATTGTTCGTTAAATTTACGAATACATAACTGTGCAGCTTGCCGTAGCTTCAGGTTTAGGTTTAAACATAACTTTTAAATAAAAATAAAAGATACGTATTAAGTGAACCCAATTTGCATTATAAAATTTAATATAAATAAATAAGTATTATAAATACGAACTAAAATCTGATCAATTTTAACAAGAGCTGAAATCGTAGCTCATGTGTTTTTTTTTAAACTTGTCATGTATTCATTGATAAATTTAGTTTATTTTTAGGACATTTTGAAACGGTATATAATCTTGAATTATTTTCATATTGTTATCATTTTGATGACAATCTTACCCATCTCTACTCATTCTGCACACACACAATCGCACAGTTACAGGTATAGAGCGTCTCTATAGAGAGGTTTCGGGGCAACACAAGCTCCAAACTGGCACACAGCTTTAGATGCTTGAGATGTGTTGGCCGTTTGTGTTAATCCCATCAACAATATGAAGTAGCAACAACAATAAGTCGCAGAGCCTTCGCACTAAAAAAATTGGAGCTATGTGCCAGTGGTGTTGTTGTTGTTATTGTTGTTGTAGCATTCTCTTGTAGTGCTTTTGCAGCTCAGCTCATCTCAGCTAAGTTCGGCTCAGTGTGGCTCGACTTGGCTCCATGCGGCAACTACATCAACGGCACAAGTGACATAAGTGGCGCTTACATGACGATGCGTGCACAGCCAACAAGCGCTGCTGGGCTCAGCATTATCTTCATCGGAGGCATGGTTGGAGGACAGCAATTTTGGAGAGTCATCGTTGTGGCTGTGGCCAGAGTTGCCGCCACTGCCGACGAACGACTGACGCTGCTGATAACGATGTGTGAGCGAGAATGCAAGATCGCCATTGAGAGGATCGACGGCTGCTTGCACTGAGCTGAGCTGTGAGCTGTGAACTGAGAGCGTTGAGAGTTGTCAAAAGCAGCGCCTAGTCGACATGTGTGGTCTGTAAACTGTTTGATAAGGAACTCCTCTCTGCACTACGTGCTCCCTCTCTCTCTCTCTCTCGCGCCGCCTCTCGCCCTTTCGCCGCATATGGCTAGAAGATTGTAACGAAAAGCCTGGCTGGCCGGCCACTAACTGACGCGCTGCTGACATGCCAAGTGTCATTGAAAATGGCAAGTCATCGGCGTTTTCAACTGGACATATTCCGCCGCCTGCTCCTTCCCCTGTCCCTGTCCCTGCCCTGCTCGTGGCAGTGTCTGTGTCTGTCGATGAGGCACCCTTGTTAGTCGCTGTCGTAACATCCTTCGACGCATAACGGAAACCACAGACCAAAAAAATACAAAAAAGAAATCCTCCAAAAAATACAAATTTCGTGTTTCTTTCTGCCATGACAAGGCGTTAATTTTATAAAGGCACACACACACACACACACACACACCCATTGGTGCAATATGAATATTATTTTTCGATATTTGGCAGTTATGGGCAGTAAAGGAGCAGGAGTAGAATAGAGCCAGAGGTGTGTGCCTGTCACACTTGGCTGCCAACAAAGTCAAAGCTACAAAGTCAATGACATCTAATGGCAATGCAGAGAGAGAAAAAAACTGAAAGTAAATTTCAATCAATAAAATTACAACAATAATCAGTCCACCACACTCGCACTCTCTGCAGTTCTCTTCCATATGAATGATATACACTTTCATACAAAATGGTATATGTGGCAGCCGCATTAATTTACTGAACAAACAAAGTTCTCAGGCACCCAGCACTCCACAGACTCAATAAATAGTTTGCACTTGGCCGCTACTGCAATGCCCGCATGGTGTGAACTTCTTATGATTCACTCGCTTTCGTTGGCCATGTCTCTAAATGCGAGTATGCTTGTATTGGTGAGCACGTCTGTCGGCATGTCGATGCGATCGGTGCGAAATCAAAGGCCCAAAAGCATCATAAAAACCTATACCTACCGAACCACACAGAGTTCATTGATTTGACGGCCGACTGCTAAAGTCACTAATTAAGGTGACCAGACAGAGAAAATATAATCTATGTAAAACAAATTTCAGGTTGTAATATTTATACACTACATATAAACATAACTGCACACAGCCAAAATCGTTTAAATATTTAAATCAACACTCTTTACGCTCTTGTTTTACTTTAGTCTACATTTGTCTTTGGGTCTGCAATCTTAACAACGTACATATATTATTGTTGCACTCAAATTTATCTTGTTTTCTTCAATATTCATTTAATGAAATGGTGTCATCTGAAGGGGAGGTCTCAGGGTCTGTAATCTGCACAGTCCTACTTAAGCAATATATTGTTATACTCTGTATTTTTTTATCATTTGGAGGAGACGTGTCTTCTTTAAACAATATTAATAAATTATTGTTGTTTACAAAGCTATAGTATTTTATTTTAGTTCGTACGAATTCAATTGGGGAAGACCTCTCTAAACTGCACAATTTTCTTTGACAAACATGGCCCCAATACTAAGATGCCAAGCAAACCATTTATTTTTTATTTCACAAAATAATATTTCAACACATACGAAATTTGCAAAGATTTCCACATTCTTTTAAATGAAGGAGTTAGTTATTTGTTTCATTACTCTTTTAAGTAAGTTTTAGTTACTTGTATTGCTAGATTTTTAAAAGCAGTTCTTTCTTTAGGTAAATTAAAATATTCGAAATATTTTTCAAACAAAATGCATTATGTGCTTAATCTTATTGTGCCATTCAATCTCGATTTAAAGAAACTATAACTATGCAGAGCTAACAAATTGAAATCTTTACTGTTTACCGAGTCATATTTTTCTAATCAGTTCACTTAATTATCTAAATTTTCAAAAATATTGCATAATACTTTTTCGAAACTGCACTATTCAATATCCCTAATCTACTTATATTAAAAAATCGTAAAAAACATTGAACATTTGTTGGTGCTCCCAGTTATACCCCCAGGTGAGAATTGAATACTAGCAGTTATGTATTTGTCGGACGAATTCACATTTCCAGGACAATTTTACTTCCGGAAACAATATCGAAGTTGTTGGTGCCTTGTTGGAGTCCTAACTACATATTAAATGTAGGTCATCAGCCGATTTGAAAAAAGTAAATCGCTCTTTTGAATGTTTTTTCTAATAATAAGTAACTTAGAAAATAGAAAATGGCCATCAATAAGGATGACTAAATAATAAGGTTGTGGCCATAGGCAATTGATGAAGAATCAAATAGCAATCTGGCATTAATGGCATAAAACCACATAGTTCCATTTTAAATAAACGAATATATTGGCCCTCTGTTATTTAATATTTTTGTGTTGTGCCTGCGAGTTGTTGAATGTTATGGGGGAATCTCTTTATTTTGTTTCCCAAATATTTTTAATATTTTTTGTTCACATATCGTACTACTGCATGTCTCATTTTTTCTGCTTATAATCAGGTGCTTCAAAACAAATGTAAGGTACTTAGTCTATATCTGACTTCGGTACGTGTTGGTCACCTCAGAGTGTGGCCGGTGTTGGACTCTTGGTGTGGCATCTTTGAGCAACTCAATCAAACTCGGACGCGGTATTGCCACGATGTGCGGTGGCACTCTATTAGCACCTCTAAAGCACATTTTACAACAACATTTACAACTGTCAATTGGCAACAAAGCAAGCGAGCCGGGCCAGCGAAGGATGCTTGACAAAAGTTGGGCACAAAGGAGCCGCCAACCGTTCTCTGATACATGTTGTTAGTTGTTGGTGTCTGGCTGCTGATGAATTGCATGCAATTTGTTAGCATTAACAAAACTAATATTTCAAATGAAATTAAACTGGTTTTTCATTGATGGGAATAGAATACAGACCGAATACTGACTGACTGACTGACTGACTGACTGTCTGATTGACTGACTCACCGACTAACTGAATAATTGCGTTACACACATGCATACACATATTGTTTTCATTGCTGGCATTGTGTTGCTGCAGCAAAATGAAATTAATAAAAATTTCACTTGAATTGACAAAGTGGCCAACGCCGTGACGTTCGACTGACGACAAGTGCCACTTGACAAGCTGCCGAACTTGAAATTTTTATATATTTTATTGTTTTCGCTGTTATTGCCGCTGCTTCTTATTATTCTTCTTCTTATTGCTGTTGTTGTAGTTGTCAGCAGAAATGGTTTCATATAGCAACCGATGACTGACTGCCTGACTGGCTGACTGCCTGACTGCCTGCCTGAATTTACCTGCATGCGACTAACCTCGTTGCACAGCTGGCGATTAATCTTGACATTGAGCAGCATTGAGGCAGACAATTCGCCCGACAACAACAACAACAACAACAGCAGCAATAAATTCCTAAATATTTCACAAACAATTAACCCATTTGTTATACTAAATACGTTACAATATAGTCAAAAGTTTGATGGAAAATCGACGGGATGGACAAACAGCTTACAAAGTTTAAGTTTAAAGACGACTCTTTGTATGTACGGGTACTTAAGTATGTCCCATGGGAGCACGTAAAAGGAGCTCGGGAACTTTTCGATTTTATTTGAAAAGTTAACTGCGCTATAAAGCTAAAAAATATCTTCATCTGCGCCTGTGCCCTTACAATGCAACTTTTTGGTCATGGGTTGGGAATTCCATTCATATAAGCCGTACTATGTCCATGCTATCTTTTTCTTGATTAAAACGGGGCTTCCATCTATTTGGCATTTGGTCACCTGGGGTCAAATTTCCCACAATTGGTTCAACATATGTATGTCCTTATCTGACAAGAACATTCTCTACTCAATTTGATTTCAATATACTTACAACAAACAAACTGTTTTCCATACACATACATAATGATATAATCATTATATTCCAAAAAGCTCCAAATCTGTGGGTGAAGCAGGGATTGAAACTAACAGACAAGCGGACAGATTAACATTACGATTTAATTTTCTTTTTCATCCTTATTATAAGGCATCCTGGTCTTCTTCCTTCTGGGTGTCACAAGCGTGCTTATGAGCCCTTATAAGCAATTTTTGCATATTTTTAGGGGCTTCATAAAGTTATTTTACTAACAACATATAGCAGAATATTACAAAACTACTAGAAATTATACACAAAGAATTTATTCTAAAAAAAAAATCCGAAAAAAATATTCCGTCACCTACAGTTGGCCAAATGAAATGATTATCATTAAAATGGCTGCTACAGAAACCCATTTAATCACACAAATTGATTTTGAATGTTGAATACAGATTATGCATAATATGAAGACAGAAAGCAGCAAACATTTGAAATATACTTAATCAATAAATATAATAATAATAAATATTCCGTCACTACAGTTTGCCAAATCAAATGATTACCATTAAAATGGCTGCTACACAAACCCATTTAATCACACAAATTCATTTTAAATGTTGAATACAGATTTTGCATAATATGAAGACAGAAAGTAGCAAACATTTGAAATATACTTTAATATCTAATAAAGACTAACTGACAACAAGTGAGGATATCAAAATGCACAAATGTAATGACAACTTTTCAAAATTAAACGAAACTAAAAAAATCATTTCTATGACAGTAAAGAAGAAATAAAACCCTCAGCAGATTTTAAATTTAAATGAATATGTTCCACGAAATAAGGAGGGTTTTCTCCCGTTTTCACAAAATCCTCAGTAAATAGTTTGAAGAGGGCTCCCCAATACCCAAGTGGGTTAAAGACTTAGAACGTTCCCAGCGCATTCCCATGTGTGTGTGTGTATGTGTGTGTATAGATCATTATCAATTGCTCACGTGCTAAGCACACGGCGCGACAAGTGCAGGACACAAGTGGCACACACTAGTCTGTGGAGGAGGAGCCCACGAAGGTGATCATCAACGTAATCATCATTACGAACCTCGACCACTAGTCGTGTACTCGCATGTACTGCTTTAATTACACATTTGCCTGCCGGGCCACATGCTGGCGCATTATTTGAGGTTAATAACTGTTGCAGGTTGCTGCGCCTGAGGGCGGCTGCCCACATCCCAGCCATTGTAATGCAAAGCGTGTGCGCGTGCCGGCAGCGCATTGCAAAATTCAGGCAACTGATGTCGACGCTCAAGTGGATAGCAGCTTAGCGCCTGCGGCACAGGACCGCTCTGTGAATGTGTGATGGGGAGGACGGAGTGCGGAACGCCGATCTATTGACGGAAATCAAAACGGTTCCAAGCAAATGGCAAACGCTTTTTTACGGCACGCTGCACAGACGAATCCGGACGTTGGCAGCCAGTGACTGGTGGCTGCTGGCTGGTGGCTTGGGCGGCTTATCTCGGCATCAAAACAAATTCGTTTGAAATTAATGCTCAGATTTGCTTTCATTAGTTGGCAGTCGGTGCAGGCGCAAATGTAACTGTAAACAAACAAAAGGCAAACCCACCACGACTCTATAACGATAACGCCTTCGCCACGTACTCGCACATCTATATAATGTTAAAGCTGATGCTGAGCCGAAATAAACTCAACGGCTAATCCTCAAGCAAAACTTTTGCCATGCCTGAGTCCGCTCGTTGAAAGGCCGGCAAACTTTCCACCACCAACAACAACAACAATAGACACGACCTATAACTTTCCGGCCCTGATGTGTCTCACCCTTGCCGCCTGCCCAGCATGTTGCACGATGCTACCGAATGTTGTTCGAATCGCTTTTTGAATGTCATCGCTGCAATGTTTCCTCCTCATATTTTGTGCTGCGTGTCTCTAATGTGACAGTTTAATTGCCAGGTGAGACGCCCGAACGCGTGCCGAGCCATGCTGATGCAATTAGAGGAGCCAGAGACTTCGCCATTGTCCTTAACTGACTTCACAGTATTGTCGGTGACGCGGTGTCTAAACGTATAACTGTTGTTTAAAGAACACTAACCTTAGATAGGTATACTTCTTTTGATATGTTTAGCTTGATTTGTTTCTTTTCAGGACCCACAACTGATGCTGTGAAAGAATCTATCGCATTGTTTTGGATTTCTTAAAGGCTCCAATCTAAAATCTTTAGCAATTAATAAGTTCACAAAAGACGTTTTATTAAAAAAAAATCATTTTAAGCTGATCTTTTAAAACATATGTACTTTTAAATGTTACAAGAATTCCCTAATGAAACGAATATAAATAAATTAAAAAAGGAAAGGAGTACAACTAAATATTAAAGAATACCTAATTAATATATAATTAATTAATTATATATAAATAATAATTGTTAATAATAATTTACAAACTTAACATCATTTTGAAATGTTATTCAAAGAAATCAAATATTTGCCCCCATCTCAAACTTTTCCTGCTGAGCTGATTCCGACTAAACCAACTTTTTTCTGGAAAATCACCCAATTCTTCATTTTCAAAGAACCATAGCAAAGAAAGGAAGGGCTATGATGGATGGGTTATTGGATTGCAGTTTGTCTAAGTTGGTTTTAGACATTAGAAATAAATGGCAACCTATTTTGATTTCATATTTCATTGTTGCAAAATGCAGTTCCCATTTATTTCTGGTACCACTAAATCAATCAATGCCGAACATGGGCGTAGCTAGGATTTATCAAGTCTAGTTAATTTTTTTTTAAAAGAATTTATATGCTTCTCAGATGAATAGAATTTTTTTACAAGCTAACATGGAATGGGAGCCGTATCTGGGGTCGGGGCATCTATCAAAAGAAAGTTATGGCAGATAAAAAAATCTAAAATCATTTTGTTTCAACAGTTCAGAACTGAAACTGTACAAGTATTTTCTGAAATGTTAAACCAAAACTATTTCTTATAGACAATAATGCACAACGTTTTACAATTAGTCGCATTAATATATATTGCCTCAGGTTTCGACAAAATCAGCGAACCGGTGGCCACAAAAACAACTTGCACAGCGTACACACATAATGCATTGTTTGTGCAAAATTTTTGTTCCATTCAGAATCTAGGGGGGGTAGCTGCCCGCCTTGCACCCCCCCCCCCCTCGCTACGGCCATGATGCCGAAAGTGAAATGGACACTTACATACACACAGAGATCAAAATCAAGCATGTTATTTATTAATTTCTTAATTTTACTTTATTTGACAAAATTATGGAAAAAATTGCCTAAAACTGTCTTTAAGATATAAATACAAGTATGTGCATATATTGTAAGTGTTTAAATCTACTATTAAATATTAAAGGAATGGCAAACAAAAACCTTAATTATAATAAAAAAAATTAAGCATATTGTACTTAAATCGAAAATGTTCAAACCAAAGTATATATGAGTATATATTCAAATTCAAACTGCTCATGCTATGTACAGTGTGGTTACCGCCTTTGGGGGAATCACGAACTTAAAGGACTCCATCTTGCTCTCAATTCTACTCAGAAGTTTTGGACACTATAGGTACCAAGGGGCTGCCCTATCCCCTACCCTTCAGCTCGCCACACTCCCACGCCAGCTCATTAAATGCAATTTAGATCAAACGGACTGGCTGTGTGGTCTGCATGGCTTGGTTTGGTTCAGTTCGGTTGGGTTCGGTTCGGTTCGGTTGGGCCCGCCCTTCCACAAAAAGTTTCTCACATTAGGCAGGAACGAGCTGCTCTAAATTGACACCAGAGTCGTTTAATATTGATGGGCATGGGTATTGTTTGAGGTCTTTATGATGAGAAAGCTCGCTTTCTGGGTCGCTTTTACATTTTCCATTCTCTGTTTTTTGTTTTCGTCAGGCTTTCAAGTGAATATTTAATTAAATTGTTTTCTAATAACTGTTTTCGTCCTCATCGCACACGCGCCCGCAAGCGATGAGCGACGCCAGTGCACGCGTCCGCCAGCCAGGACATGCAGGACAGGCAGCACACTGTCAGGACACACCTTGTTGTGCCAACAACATTAGCAAAGGCGGTCGCGGTCGGTTCGGTTTGGTTCGGTAGCCAGCCGAAAATAAGAGACGAGCTGCCACCACGAACCACCCCTTTTTCGCATTTCCCTTTTTTTATTCTGTATGTTTCTAATTTCCCAAATTACGAGCGCACCATCAATCATCGCAAGTTGAGGCACGAGCTTTGAACGTCGATTGCGACGTCCATGTCGATTATGATGTGATGGTTGGGTTGCGGGTGCGGTGCTTGGGCTAGGGGGCAACTATTGGTAGCAACTACAAGCGACGTTCACACGTCCCTGGACGCTGCCACTTGAGGCAAGCGACGTTGTAGCCGCCTCAAAAAAGAACTAAATTAAACTTGAAGTGGCCGCAATGTTGCGTGAACTCAGACACAGACACAGACTCAGAACAGCACAAAGAATGCGTTCAGCTCTCTGTGCGCGTGTGTGTGTGAGTGTGTGGGAATCTGTGAGGACTTAGGTCCGAGAACGCATCGCGCAATTAACGCTAATTACGCTTAAACCTAAGCCGGACTTTTTGACTTCTCCACGTGTTGCTCAGGCTGTTTGCAGGATTTTCGATTCAAGAAAGATTTGTGCAGCGGCCAGACTTTGTTGATGTTTACGTTGACTCTGAGACGTGTCTGTTGATTTAAAAATCAATCCTCAAAATATTGTAAAAATATACAATTCTGTGACGACAACTTAACTTACCCGTACACTCTAACTAATGAAAATGGCCGACATGTGTTTGAGGGGAGGAGGGCTGTTGGAACCTAACGAGCGCGCCCACAAAACCCAACGAAGCAGCTTGACCACCACTCAAGGATTAATATCGATGTCCAATTAAGAGCTCAATCACTGTGCCGCCGCTCCCTCTCTTGCTGATTACATTTATGAAATTATTATTGACCAGCACCCCACCACCCACCACCCAGCACCGCAGCACCACAGCCCCACCCACCCATTTCACACTCTTCAAACAGCCCACACATATTTCTAATTTCGTTGAGTAGCACACACGGACAGCGCCCATCATTTGGCTTGACTGACTAACTGACTGACTGACTGACTGGCTGGCCTAACGACCAACGCGCCAATCGACAACGTCTGGCCATTTGGCTTGAACTGCTGCTGGCTGAAATGAATCGCTTATAATGCTGGCAGCCATTATATTTAAGCCGGCCAAGCGCCGACATATCAATGTATACACGATCTATATTTTTGGGGCCCCCATACTAATCTCTTCTATGTACACAGTTGATTTGCTTGCCTCGTCGTCCAACTTTCCACAAGGCATGGGCAATGCATGCACTTGGAAAAATTTCATTAATTAAAATTTAAAATAAAATACAGTCGTACCTCGGCTATGCACACGTCTATTAACCGTGATTTACTTAATTTGTAATAAAAAAGGACAAGAAGCAAAAGAATAGTTCAATTCCTTTACTACTAGATGTCCAGGACACCCGGTTGTAAGTGCAATGATATCTGAAAACTTTACTTAAAATATTAATAAGTGGATTGTTCAAAAACTTGTTAATGCAAATACTCAACTCTTTTTATTTGTTTTACTAAATGTGATCATTGTTAACATACATTCTGATATGGCCAATGGGCGATTCATAACTAAAATAAAAAAATTTAGGACCATCCTTGAATTTGTTATATCTTTGAACTGACAACAGTAAAAATCTCAACTGCAATGACAATTTCATTTTGGAAATCGTAAGCATTTGCGTTGACAAGAAATTTCTTCTTTTTCTTCAGATATTAAAGAACAATAACTGTTGGTACGAAGGCTCATTCATATACCAATAGCTGCAAAGAACTCCGCCAACAACTGATCTGACACTATCGTAATATCCCTTTCAGACCCTGAAGCATCGATTGTGCAGGTAGGTTCTGGCCACAATATTTCCATTTAAATTCAAGGAATGTTAATAAGATTTAAACGCATCCAATGTGCATGATATTGCTTACGTTTGTTTCTCACATTGTTCCTCGGTTTGCTTTACCATTACTTGAATATGGTAAAAACAATAATTCAATTAAAAAAATTAATACAACGAATAACTGGCAAAAAAAAAATGCATTTTAAATTTTAGAACAATAAATTTTAATATTTCTAATAATGGCACTCGGTTAAAAATGATTAAAAATTGTTATCATAAAATTTAATAACTGTCCAACCTAGGACAGATCTTATGTAAAGATTAAAGATTTACAAAAAAAAAAAACTAAAATACAAGTATTTCAAATGAGTTTAAATAATTGTTTGCAACCAAAAAATTCTTTTCAGCTAAAACTTTGAACGGGAATTCTGAAAACCCATATTCTGAAAATCCATGTAGGATATTAAAACTACGAAACCTAGACATTGAGAATATTTTTATAAAATATAAAGACCATATATTTTGAAATTTCATAAACAAATATTCAGTAGTTTTTACGTTGGGTCTGAAAGGGAAATAATTAATTTGCCCATCAACATCCTTACACATCCCAATCACAAGTGGATGCATTAGACACACAAAAAGCAATAGGTCCTTTTTGGAAGTTCACTCTTATACATATTCTGTCACACTCCTCTACAAGCCGACAATCACAAATATTAATTTAATCCATGGATTTACAGAAACCTGCCATCCTTGCAGGCTCTTATAATTATAAATAGCCTTAATTAATAGCCAAAATGTATATTTCACACAATTTCTCCGAGTGTATGCATTCACTTCCACACACGCTCACACACAAACACACATTTGAGTGCAAAAGCAGCTCCGCATATTATTTCATTCATGCACAGAATCCTCCTCTGCGGACTCTATCCTGAATGCTCGATGAGCATCGCAGCAGCTCATCAGCATTGATTTGGCTCGAACACAAAATTTCCAATGCCCGAAATGTTTCCCCAGCCTGCTGGGTCGCCTTAGTTGTTGGTTGATGAGGTTTGTTGCTCGCTCAGCCTAACTGCCAAACATCAACAGCCTGCGCTTCTTTGTATGTATGTGTGTGTGTGTGTGTGTGTGTGTGTGTATATATAGAAGAGTGCGTGTATGCTGTGCATGTATGTATGTATGTGTGTATGTTTGCCATCGTTTTTGGAAATATTATATGCTCATACCTCCGTTTTCGAGTAAATTGTGTAAATATTTGCGCTCGTAAGTGGATTGGAGATGGATGAGTTTATCAACAGAGTCGGCGGCGTCAGCTTCAGCTTCGGCATTGGCATTGCCAGTGCCATCCCCCTACCTCCAACAACCATCATCAGCGTCTTATATTCGTAGCTAGCTGGCCGCCTGATTGCTTGCTACTATAGTTTCGCTGCTCCACTCTCCTCTCAGTCTTTCCAACTGTCGTCAACGGCCATGCAAGCTGCTGTCATTGATAACTATAAATATTTTGAATTGCCTATGATTTCTGTACAGCTGGCGCAACCTGAAACACTCACTTCAACGTACTTCGGTCGCATAAAACACTTCCGGTTGGCGGACTTCCCCAAAATGGGAGAAACAAGCAAAAAATGTGGCATAGAAATAGGAGCAAGTTTTAATAATTTTCTGCCCCAATTTCTGCTCAACACAATGTTTGTCATAGCATACATACACACATCAATCAAATAGCCTGGTTTATATCAAATTTAACAATTATTTCCAAAAAAAAGAAATATGAGAAACAAAATTGTTAAGATGTATTCAACTACAGTAGCTAAAGCCCCACCTAGCGCTCGATATACTTCTTAAAATGCACTAATGTCTTACCATATGGTAAGTTTATGCTACCACGTGGTGGGTTTTGATCTAGCCAAGACACATACCTCCACACGGAACGATGAAATGCAGTCTACAATTGCTCTCGAACTGTTCGGGTAGAACGGTTATGCAAAGTCTGTGCGCAATGGCTTCTAAACTGTTACATCCACACAGTTACACCCAAACCTTGGCACTGTTCTAAAATTTATCAATACTTCTAAAGCTACAAGGCGTATTATATGGTTTCCGTGCCATTTGAGAGTAAAATAATATTTTTGAAATATTTCCACTCGCTTGATAAATTCCTTGACACATTATTTGTATTTTGCAAATGACCGAAATTTGATACAAGTTAGAATTATCTTTAATTACCATATCATGTGTTATTTTCGATAGAGCGCGAAGTTAATTCATCTAGGTTGAGGCTAAATTCAGGTATTCTCAACTGTTAATTTGTCGCTGAGTAAATACATTAGCAAAAGATTTCTCAAGACACATAGCGAAATTGAAAGATTATTCTAACGGTAGGCGCAAGGTATAAGGAAAGCTTATAATACAATTCATAGTCCAAAACTCGGTTTTTTCATATTAATAAACAGGCGGTTATGAAGATTTCAATCACGAATTCAACACTTTTGACAATAAATTGATTCCGCACCTAGGTGTGAAACACCTTCTCCCCCCAGGCATTATAACCAATTGACGCAACTCTTCCGCAAAAGTTGTAGGGCATGGCATCTCTTCGAAATGATATGGAAAGCCTACTTTCAAATGTACAATCGAAACGCTCTTTAATAGGGTTCTGGATAATTACACTAACTAAAAACTATCACAGGCAAAACAGTAATTACAAGCTAGGTCTTTACTACAACTAGAGATGAAATGGATAGCAGAGATATCTTCTGATGGTTCTGCAGTCAACTTCCCTTCAGCGCACTCTAGGAACTTTTTGGGGGCCTAGTCCTAGGCTGGCTATGTACTACCGATTTGGATGGTTCTGCGGCATGTTCAGCTCCCACAACTTCATGTTATTGTCGAGTACTTCGTGGAACCAACTCTCCTTCTCCGGATACTCGCGGAACACCACGTTCAATGACTTCAGATCGAGCTGCAGTATGGCATCGTTCCCCAGCAGGGTGTCCAGCGATCGCAGCAGCGTGCTGTTCCCATGCAGCTTCAGCAGCGATAGGTACTTGACTACGTAGTATTCGTATTGCAGCTTCCGACGCGCCCACCGTTCTAAGGTGGCATTCGCACTGGCCGATCTTATGTGACCCAAGTGCTCGGCAAACCACGGAGCAAAGTAGTTGTAGAGATCCAGCTTGGAGAGTCCATTCAGTCCCTTGCTCTTGATGCGATCCTTGATCATTTTGTAGTTCTTGCGACTGTAGACGAACACCTGATACAACGAGTTCCCCGTCGTATACGAGTTCACATAATGGGTGCCGAAGGATTCCATAAACCGCATGGCTGACGTCAAATTCCCTATTTGCATTTGTTCCACGCGCGCTCTCACATCGTTCTCCAGGGTCTGATTGATGGGTATTTGGGTGCTCAGTTTTCCCGTCTCGCGAAACCTCACGACTCGCACCAACACATACGAGTAGTCGCCCTGTATGAAGGAGTTATTGATGCCCAATTTCTTGGCGGCGTTATCCGGAAACCAGCCACCAGTGAAGGCCTCCCACGGCTTGTCCAGCCGCTCAATGGTAAAGTCCCGAAAATAGGCCTGGAACAGCTGACGACGATTGTCGCAGAACTCCATGTGAAAGTCTCCATGGAATATGCCCGGCGTATTGTCCTCATTGGTTTCCGTAAGCAAATGGATGTTCTGTGCGATAGAAAAAGTATGCGTTCAAAATGAATGGAAACTAATAATTAATTAAAATGTTTAATGTTTAAAATAAAATTATTAAGAAAATAACTTAATAACAAGTTCAAAATAATAATAGCGAAGCCAACATATCGAAATGATTCACAAATTAACGTCAAAGGATAATTTTTCTACTTCATCTATACCGATTTCCACGCTCCCTATCCCTAAAATGCACAGTGTTATCTTTATTTCCAAAAAAAAAACATGAGCATTTTCTTCC
This sequence comes from Scaptodrosophila lebanonensis, assembly GCF_003285725.1. Taxonomy (NCBI): domain Eukaryota; kingdom Metazoa; phylum Arthropoda; class Insecta; order Diptera; family Drosophilidae; genus Scaptodrosophila; species Scaptodrosophila lebanonensis. The sequence goes on from NW_022060538.1 coordinate 17,834,784, forward strand.
CATTTGCTTAATGGAATAGAATAATTATTTACAATAGAATAATTAATACAATATAACAATTATTTAAAAAACTGAATCGAAACACCCCAAAATCTGAAAGATCTTTTCAAATCCCACTATTACATAATGGTTCCTTGGGTACCTAATAGAATTAAAGAAGAATCAAAGAATGTTATCCTAAAATCTTAGTATAAACCAACTCTTCAACTAAATTGGAAAAAATATATAAAAATTATACTTATTAGGAAAGCAAACAACAGAGTCCCATCCACCTATTCTCTCTTCAATATGCATGTCGGTATTTGTCCACAGCAATCGACACATCCAAGTGATCCTTTAGACGAACCAAACAGGTATTTTACATTCCTCCTACTACAACGTCGAAATTGCTTTTGTTTCTAAGGAAATCTAAATTAAATTATTGGGCAATGAAGAGCTATAAAAGTCTTTGCTGTTCAGAGACGATTAATTAGAAGCTCAAGACAAAGTGAAAGGAATATACAAATGAAGAACAAGAAGAAAATAACGCAAACCTGTTGGCAATTCGAATGCATTAGCAATCCACGATCTCTTTAACAAATCAAATAATATGTAGGCTATAAATATTCGCCGGTCTTCTAATAAGTTTCATTTGAATGAATTTCTTTCAATCCCGATTTAGCACTCACCTTGTAGACGTTTCTGGTGGGCTCCTTGAATATCCAACGTTCGGTCTCCTCATTATCCGTGTAGGGTATCACGCGCATCGAGATGCCCAGATAGCCATAGCGTAGGAATATGTTGATGGCTTTGCCAATGCGTAGCTGGGACTCGCGACTGCCGCTGGAGGCCAACAGTAGAAGTGTCAACAGCCAGAACAGGCCCAGCCTCGGGCTCATCGCTCCGCACACGGAGCGACCAATTTCGCTGATTCTTCACATACACATAAACACATACATATGTGCATATGTATGTACGCGTATATGCAGGGCAACTGCAAATGGACGATCCAGACGCGGGGGGAGTAATAAAAATATAAATGAAAATAAAAACAATTCAATTTATGGCCAGGTAGTTTTGCCTTAACTTCAGCCTCAGCTTCTCTATAATTATTAACATTTATTATTCGCTTTTCTACTGCGAGTAAGTTGTTGTAGTTTTTTTATTATTATTATTATTTTTAGTCACCGCTCGCAATAATTTATGCGCGCGCTCTAATTGACCGTGAACCGCTGGCGTGTTGAACTTGAACCGCACTCCAATCCACAGTTTAGAGCTAGAGTCGTGTAGAGACCCCAATTGAACTCTGCCGAACCCAGCTGAGCTGACCTGAGCTGAGCTGAGAAGCGCACTCAGTTGGCCTGCAATTGCCAATAGAGACACAACAACAACAACAAGAAACAAAACTTAAAAAACTATCAAAATTGGTTCAGCAACAACAACAACAATGTTGTTGTCTCGTCGCCGTCCCACAACATGCAAATTATTTCCTAAACATTTTTCTTGAACTTTTTTCGCTTTGCAAATTTTATAATACACTATTTGGCGTCGTTGTTGTTGCTGCTGTTGTTGTTGTACTATAAGCGCGCCACTTTAAACCGGTTCGGTGGTTGTGTCTCTTGTTGGACTCGCTGACGGATTGCGGTCCGAGGAAGCGGCGACAGCGAAAAAAAAGAGCAAAACCGACACCAACACCAAGTCCGCGACCGAGACCGAAGACAAAACGTCATCGACACTAAAATACTCTTCACAGCCTCAAATTTGGATCGGTACTTAAGCATTTTACGAGCTCTCTTGTAGCTTGTTGACACTACACGTACTATACTTGTATAAGCATGAGTATAGCCGCACATTTCCGGGCTTGTCAATCAATCGTTTTGCTTCCAATGCCAAGTTTCTCGGCTTTACAAACTATTTTGACATTTGACTACAAAAAGTAGACAACAACAATATACTATACTTGTAGTACAGTGTGCTGATAACGAGATGCATAATGTCTATCTACTATGGCATCGGTTCCAATTTCAGTTTTTACTCTCAAATAATTCTCTCAATTCAGGAAAGCTTTTTTAGGTTCAGACTCACACAATTCTTCCAAAATCCAACTATCGCTATTAATTTGTGAAAAAAGATTTATTTTTTACCGATGAAATGATAAAATTATATTTCCAAAAGATGTTTATTTCTTAAAATGTAAACATTCAACGATTTTCTGCTCATTTTCGTAACTTCTTTACATCTCACTCAATACCTCTCTTTCTCGAGCAGTTTCAATGAATTGTGAGCTTATCCTTCAAAAGGATAAGCAAAAGAAGAACAGTTTCAAAATGTCAATTGACTTACTAAATTTTCTTCACTTTTATTATTTAATATTTTGTTTCAAAATACCAATTTTTATATTGGGAGAAAACGGTTAACTTCAAACGTGTTTTCTGTATTCTAAAAAAGAATACAAAATAAACTGCATTCGCTACTCATTTACCAACGGGACACTCTGTCATAAAATGCTTGAAAATTTATTATTAAGTGAAATTTGTATTATGCAAAGAGGAACAATTCTTTAATTTATGTTTAACACAAAAACTATTTGATGCAACTTTTGTAATTGTTTTGGAGCAGTCGACACTCTGGAAAGGTGGAAAGACAATTGGATTATCGAGACTGAATCTTTGACATCCTGCAGTTGAGACTTTTCTGTACTGATGTTGACTTTTCAAATATTTTATAGGCCGCTTTTATTTTGGTATTGTAAAAAATGCAAGGCTAGGAAGTGGCTCATGTTTTCTTTTTGTTTTTGATGAGATATTAGGAGCGGTTTTCGGGAAATGGAGCCCCAACACTTACATGAAAAGTTATTCAAACTGGCGTTTTATACTCTAAGGATCGATGAAATAAAAAATATGCATTCGCCGTATTTTGAAGTTTTCTTAGAGCAGGATTTATTGGTTCTTTCTTGCATAACATTCTACTCCAAAATATCATTATATAATTTAATTATATTTATTTCCATTGCTTCTTTATGCATTTGTATCATAAAACTATCCCCAACAACATTTGTTTATTTAGGACAACATTTTGGTTTTCTTTCTTAGTATAATTCCATAGATAGTTTTTAGTTTGTAATTTAATTTAACTCTTATATGGTTTTAAGGTGTCTTCTAGAGCTTTTAATGACTTTAATTACTTTAATTATATGGTTTTAAGGTGTCTTCTAGAGCTTTTAATGACTTTAATTACTTTAATTATATGGTTTTAAGGTGTCTTCTAGAGCTTTTAATTAGATAAACTACATTTGCAAAAGTTAATAACAAAATTTTAATATAAAATATTTGTACTTAAGTGGGACTTTTTCTAAATTTTTAAAACGAATTTTGTAAATTACAGTTATTTGTAACACCTCCAAATGAAAATAAATTCAAACTTTAAGCGCGTCATTAACTAAGCATTTCAAAATTCGTTTCCCTCTCTTATTTTCAGCATCTCAATAGAGGCCTTCATAGTTCGCAAACACACAATACTCTATCGGAGAGGGTAGTGCTCAAACCTATTAGAGAAGTGGTAGCAGCAGCAACAACAATTCGCCAGCTCTGAGCAGGTTGTTGCGCAAAGCGTCTGCTTAGAATATGAATGCTAGATTGCAGTTGGTATCAAGCACGGCAACGTGTGCTTTTGGTCAAAACATAGAGGTGAAGTATAAATTAAAGCACACACTCACTCGCAGGGTCACACATGCTTGAACTGGGAAGGGGCAGGGGGGGGAGGGGCTTAATTGTGAGTCACATCCACATGACAGTCAAACAATTGGAGGTGTTGCTGCTCGCCCAAGCGTCGCAAGGCAAGGCGACAATGTTGGCCCAAAAAATGAAATTTATAAAACTTAAAAATGATGTTGCTTTTTAAGAATCGAACTACATACACGTACATGCATTCATAGTAATGTGTATATAGTATCTACATATACAAGTATGCCAGCGAATATACAACAGCAAAAATTGAGGCGACAATGTGGTGCTAATGTTGCCATTGTTGCGCCCGCGCTCTGGCCGGGGCCTTACAACTTTCGCAGCTGCAGCATCTTTGACGTAATCGTCGTCATCAATAAGCAATAACCGTAGCCGCATATGAATATGAGTTATTTACAATGCTGGCATTAAATGTTAACCTTGTGCAAAAGACCAAATGCCGAAACAGAAAACCAAAACCGAAACGACGCATCGTCGCTTGTGAGGAGTTGCTTGGAGTAGATGGAGTAGATGGAGGAGGCATCGGGCGGCTGGCAAATGAATCAAAAATTCAAAGCGTGCGGCCAACAACAAACAAAGCTAAAGCCGCAGATCGTCGACAACTTAGCAAGTCAATTGGAGATTCTTTATGCCAGTTTTATGCGCTCTTTGTGCACGAAGGGCACACACACACATACGGACACAAACATATGCATACATACTGATATAAGGCCTGATGTTCGGCTTAGGCTGACCGCCAATGTTTCCTTGAGTCGCGATTTTAAACTAAAGCTGAGCAGCACATAAAGCCTGTTGTTGTTGTTCTTGTTGTAAGTTGCTGACAATGAGAGCTCGAGAATTTGAATTTTTGACTACTAGTTGTCAATAATTATAATGCTGTTGCTGCTTCTGATGCTAAGGCGCGCTTTTGTTTAGATAAGCTTTGACACGCGCACACACTCTTAAATTTTAGATAGAATTAAGCTAGCAGAGTGCTAGACTGAAGCTTCAAGCACGCTTTAATAACTGATTGGAGCGTTTATAACTACCAGTTAGCCTTATCGCCAGCAGTTGTTGCTGGTAGCAGCAGCAGCAGCAGCAGCAGCAGCAACAACAGCCACAGCCACAACAGCATCGTTAAACAATTTTGATGGATGATGTTAAAGGTCAGATTCGCGCCGCTGATTCTGAAGGCAAAGATTCACACACACACATATACACTCTGTCTCGTTCAAATATGACGTGCTCTGCATACTGATAGTGATTTATTTAATATGTATACTTGCACTGATTGCCTCTTCAAGGCACTGCATGTTTTTTATTTTCAATTTCTTAAAAAACACTTTAGCTATTTATAGCTGTAGCTGTCCATATACCGTTTGCTATATCCGCTACGTTTTCATTTTTTCCCTTCTTTTTTTAGTGATAAGGCACAAGTCATGTTCTTAGCTACTTCTGTATGCCGTGCGTTTGCTGTTTGGTGTTTGGTGTTCAGTTGTTGTTACTGAGTTTTAACAACAAATTCCGGCCGACACGCACTCAAACACACACACACACACACACACTCACTGACATATAGACAGAGACAATCTTACACACTCTTCCACATGTACACACGTGCCTGCATTTTCAATTAAAAAGCCGGAATTTTACGTCAGTCGCAATGCTTTTAAATATTGAACAGAAATAACACTTACACTTGAAAAACACTTGAGCAACAAACAACACACCACAACGATCGGTGATCGACAAGCGACGAGACAATCCGGAGCACAACTTCATGCGCTCAGACTCGAAATAAAACTGGCTGACTGGCTGACTGGCCGACTCTGACTGGCTGGCTGACTGGCTGGCTGGCTAACACTAATAGTCAGCGATCAGAAGCAGAAACTCGATCGCCGTTGACTGCAGCGGTGAGAACAAGTGAGCAGCAAAGCAAGCAGCTGACAACAGGTTGGGGTTTCTGTTGCTGCTGCTGCTGCTGCTGCTGCTGTTGCTGTTGTTGCTAACAACACCAGCAACATGTTGCTGATATCAGCAACAGCACAAGCAGCAGCAACAGCAACGACTGCTCTTCAAATCCTGCACATGCAGCTGTGCTTCGACAGTTCAATGACTGCCAGAACGGTCTTCTGCACGCCCATTAGGCTGGCTCTTAAAATCGCACCCACAGTCTTTTGAAATCCTTTGCAGAAAAAGTCAGCCACTCCATCAATCTACTCTCATACTTGGAAAACAAAGCTAAGCTTCCATTCTTGACATCAAGTACGATTTGTGGCAATAGTTAATGGAAACTCTAAGTTTAAGATTGTTAATTTTTATTTTAAGATTTCAATAAAAGGTCGTTTTAGTCACTCTTTCTTACAAATTGCGACAGGCATTTAATTTGCACACAAAGTTTTCGAATTTTACAAGTATTTTATGAATGGAAAGCTTCTTTAACAAAAATGAATTTGACTTCAACATTAAAATGCTGTTTTCTGATATAAAAACCTATTTGCGAATTACTATTCCAATGCAAAGCTTCTATTCTTGCTATTTAAATTAATATTATATGTTCTTGTGATAATTAAGTAACCTAATGATTAACAAGAGAGAACGCTACAGTCGAGCAAGCCCGACAGTGTTCCAAAAATAAAATAAACTCGTCCTTTCTCGGACCTAGGAGAATCTCGATACCAACTTTGGTTATTCTAGTTTTTATAGTTTCTGAGATCCTTACGTTCATCCAGACGGGCGGACATGTCTAGATCGATTTCTCTCGTCATGCTGAATATATATACTTAATGGGGTCGGAGATGCTTCCTTCTGCATGTTACATATTTTGCAGAACCTAATATACCCTTTTTACCCTACGGGTAGAGGGTATAAAAACTATTTAGATAAGCTGGACTGGTTAATGTCGGGCATATTCTTATCTTATTTTAAGGAAATTTTTTGAAAGGGAAGCAACACATCAGCATAAAATACAGATTCAATCTTTAATTATTTCAATTGCCATTTCAGTGCCATTTTAATAGTATTTTGATAAGAAAAATAGAAAGATATGTTTAACATTTCCTTTAAAGATAAGTAAAGCTACACTATTCACTGGTTGTGTCAAAGGTGAGACGATATTTATAGTATTTCTGTAGTATTTCAAAGCTAGCTGGATTAGTTTTGGATTGATTGATTCTCTGGAAATATCACAGCACATCAACTTCGCAGTTTCCAAAACGAAACTTTTATATCTATTCAAAGAATAATAGTTCCTTAATATTTCTTTGTTTGGAATTGTCTTATATACATATGTACTATGTAATCTTTTAGTACCAGTACTTATTATTGTAGAATCTTTTCTTTATTAATCTATTTCATTGGCACCAATACCATAAACCATTGCAATACAAGTGTTAGCCTGCTATTACACGATAAGTGTGTCTATCTCTCATTATTATCGGAAGCAATTGTTTTCATAGAGTTGTAATAAATTTTGGGTAAGGACCAGTCGAATGGCCACCCACGGCTGCCAGCCAGCAACGGGAATCGTTTGACACACAAGTGTCTATCTCTCTATGTATAATATAGCACGACTTTCCGGCTGCTATTCTTTCGATATTTGTAGAGGGATTTACATAGATACTCGTATGTACATATACACAATATACATACATACATACATATATGTACATAGGTATGTGCTATGTCTCTGTCCGCTCCACTTGACTGCCTTCCACCCCAGCTGTTTGCGCTTTTCCGCTTATTAATATTTCCCGGCACGTTTTGAGTTTGCGCATTGGCATACTAAACAGCATAGCGACAGGGAAAATAGATGTACATATATACATACATATGTATATATGTATGGACGAGTACGTTCGTGGCAGACAGGTTTGTGCTCCACATGGCAGGTCGTCATCGGAATAGACATCGCCAACGCCATCGTCGAGGGTTCAGCCAAGTGCGCATAAATTGAAATAAATGCAGTTGAACAGAAACAGAAACAGAAAACATGTCTACAAATTGCGAAAGACTTCGATAGAACTGTCTGTAATCAGAAGAGAAAAAAACCCCAAAAAACATTACATACGTATGTACTCGTGCTATACGACTGTGTACGGCTGCAAAAAATAAACAAATCAACGAAAAAGTAAAGTAGATAAAAAATAAAAACGAAAGTATCAAATTCGCATTACCTTGAAAAATGTACAGAAATTTGGGTCAAGCTTTGAGCGGTTGGCGAGCGACAAAGTTGTCTCCGGAGCTGACATTCGAATTTGTGTATAATGTTTCAATTAGAAGTTGACAATGCACATACATATACACATGTACATACATATGTATATTTATATACGCGAATGTGTAATATCAGGGCAACCACAGCCACATCCACAGCCACAAGCACAGCCTCAGACTCGTGGTCAGCGCAGACAGCATTTCGTTAAATTTCACCAGAAACGCCATGAACCGACTTCTAAGAACTTTTCAAGCACACAGTATAACACTCAGAGCCAGTAAGAACGTCATAAGTAGTGGGACTCATTAAACCTTGGAATACTCTACAGCCAGTACATACATATAATTCATATTCAGAATTGTCGCAATTTATCATTTCATTTTACGGATTTACGAACAAGCCTACAATTTTAAGACAGATAAAAAAAAAAAACAAAAGAAATATTTAAGAAATTTGAGCTTTATTTAGACAGACTATAAATATCAGAATAAGCCTTTATTCCCAGAAACGCCGCGAACTGACCTCTAAGATTTTTTCAACCACACACAACCAGTTGGATGGCTCAGCAACTATGAAATACAACCAGTTCTTAATAATATTGACTAGGATTTTTCCAGCATATCAATATAGAAGTCCATAAGCTGTTTTTTATTTTTCGGATCTGCAAGAAAAAGTTCGTTTTTAGGGCATCAAGGCAAATGGTTGAAAATCGAAACAAGCCTAACTTTCAGATCCAATCCGATCCGATCGAAATTTAATTTTAATACTAACGACTATTTCGTCTTCAAATACTTCGTATGAATTATACACTTTTTTGCGAATATTACTTGTAAATAATTTGGAATAAATAATTATAGACTAACGTCCCAGATTGTAAGTCTCTAATTCTGAGCTCAATTTGTCAGTTTTTGAACATTTTTTGATATGCCGGCAAATAGAAGTGATTGCGAAAAAAACCTTTACCTTCGGATCAAATTTTTTACAACAAATAAAACCAGTCATTTCTATAACAACAGTGTTCGCTCGAAATTAATAATTTATAGAAACTGCATGGGTTTAAAATTTCGACTTAAGCATGCTGCACAGTAAAAATTTAAATGAATTATGACTGCTGCCCCTGCTAATATGTTAAGTTTTTAAGTTAATCTAAACTTCACCTGTTTTTCCAATTACTTATGGTTATCAAGGTTTTCGGAACTTTTAAAGTATCCGGAGAAGCAAAGCAAAAAAAATCTACGATCGTAAATCTAAATAAGGGTGACCAAAAAGTTGAAGACAAATAAAACTTGGGCATTCCAGGTGTTGGTATTTCCAGACCTTTACGTGATCATGAATATTTCTATAAATATAAATGCCATGTTGGACTCCCAACCTGTGAATCCTGAGTTGATTGGACCATTGGTTGCAGGATATTTAATGCTTAAAAACAGATATCATGACAAGGAGCCTTGAATATATGGTTTATTAACCAAGACCGCCTAAATAATTAAGATAAAAACTATCCTATCTTTTAAGTTAGGCTAATTCACATATACATGTGAAATTTGATTTTAATCGGTTCAGTACATTCGAAGTGAATCGATGACAAACCTTGTGACACCAGAAATTTATATATACAAGTATATAGTTGTTCTATCACTTAAGTATATAAGTCAATCTTCTTACAGCGATCATTACACTAAGTAATGCACGATCTAGTCTGGTTTTCCTCCCCCATCCTGCGTGGAGTTGGGGTTCACCTTTGGGCGCAGGGTATTTTAAGTTTCGTCGTTTTGAAAACAGAGAATCTGTGCAAAAACTGGTTGAAATTTTTGTCTTATACTCGTATATTTCTCGCTCGCCTCATTGCAATTCTGGTTGTTATATAAGTGTGTATATATAGCGGTTTGGTTTTATCTTTATGTTGCTTTCTATATATAGTATACCTCGAGTTTTATTCTTCTGTTTGTCTGTGCAGCTGTGGTTGGTTTCTTTCTTCTCGTATTTTAGGCTCATCATGCACGTCATTCATTTAAAAATCGGTATTGAATGTTTATTTCTTTTTATTTAATTTGCATTCCCTTTTTCGTTTTATTGTTAATCCCTTTTAAACTATATATAATATATATAATTTCATATATTATGCCATGTTTTTTATCATTCTCATTTAATGATATACATATACTAACTTTTGACTGTTTTGGTTTTGTTTTGCATTGTGGCTGTCGCCCCTTATTCGATTTATATTTTAATAACAATTCACTCAAACAGCTTAAATCGCATCAACTTTACATTGACTTGGAGATCATAAGCATTATCATCATCATCAACATCATTATCATCGTAATCATTGTCAGCTAATTCATTATAATTAGCTTCAACTACACATCCACCATCCGTATGAAATTAGAGAAAAATTCTAATTCAGTTGGTTTCGTTTTTGTTTTTCACTTTTTTCTTTTGTTTTGTTTTTTTTTTTTTTGCTCTTCATTCTTTATGTAATATCAACAATTAATTTTTTTACTTAATATTATGTGAAATTATTATTAGTATACAGCTACAATTTGCTCTTCTCTGTCATCTTCTGCTGATCAAAAATAAAAACATTTTGCCATTGCCCTAATTTTATCATCATCTTCTTCATCATCATCTCATCATCTCGTCATCATTATCATCCTCATTGAAATCAGCATCATTATCATAAAACATCATAATAAGTTTTTGATTTTTGAGCATTGGTGTTATGGCACACCCAGCCGTGGATAGGTTGGGGCTGCAAAAAATATACATACAATACATACACTCTGGTTGTCTTCATTTCGTAATGCTTAGTTTTCAATACTTATATAATTTGGCCACTTGGCTGCATTTTCAGTTTGTGTTTTGTGGGCTAGGTAGTTATTTAGGATTTCAATTGCTTACTTATGGATTGGGTTGATTGGGTTTATCTATGATTTTGCCCTAAGCCTAATACTCTCACTTTAAAAAGAAAAGCTAAAGAGAAGACATCTTTCAAACTTTCTTACCATTTTGTGAAGTTCTTATTGGCCAGAAAACACTTCAATTACTAAAATATTTTATACTTAGAAAAAAGCTTCAGTACCATTTCCGCGAGAAGGCAACCAAATTCAAACGAAATGATAGCATTTTTAACTGATAACAATCTACTTGCAACGTTTTCACAAATATTCTGCCAATAGTCCCTCAAAATCAACAACATTATCTAATTATCTTATCTCTCATCTATGTTCCACACAAATCTCTACTATTTTGTTTTCTTTAGCTCTTCGCTTCAAATGAGAGAGATATAGGCTTTATGCTGTTGCTTCTTCCACTTGATCTGTAGCGTTAGTGTCGTGTGTTTTTCTGAAATTTTGTTTACCGTCTGCCGATTGCATGGGAACTTCAAATAACATCATCATCGTCATCATCTTCGTAAACATCATCATCATCTACATAATAAATTGTTCAACCATTTTGAAACCATAGAATTTAGTGGTTGTTGTTGTTGTTGTTGTTGCATGTCATGTGGTTAATTATAACAACTATTGTGAAATTGCGAGTGGCTTTCCTGTTTTGTGTTATTGATTCAAAAATAAGCTCTGGCCATTAAGTGTTTTAAGTGTTTACTGGGTAGGTGGGGGAGTTGTGGGCTGTGGGGGAAGGGGTCGCAATGAAAATGAGGGTTGTTGCTTGGTGTGTGGAGAAACATTTTTGAAACATTTGTGGAACTTTTATTTTTCCTTTTTTGAGGGGTAATTTTTTGCTGGCATGTGCCATCATTGCAGTCATGCTGCCTGGCTTTCTTGTCTCATAATTTGTTTTCTTTAGATTATAAATTTAATTTCATTTTATAGTTAAAGTTTTTAGTGTGTTGCCCAAAAAGTGTTTTAAATGTTTAATTCTTGTTGTTTCATTACATTTTTGCGTTGTTGTGGCGCACTAATGTTGGCCTAAAGTAAGTGTTCCACGTTGCCTGCTTCGCTTTGCTACTTAGGAAGTTAACGAGACCTTTGGCATTTAACGTACATTCTTTTAGAGTTTTAAATTGTGTATGTGTGTGTGTAAGTATGGGTGTGTGTGTGCGCACTCTTTAAACTTTTGCCTAGAGTTATAGCCAAACTCGACGCATTAAGTTTTAATGAAGTAAACTTTGGACAACTTTGAAGCTTCGCTACTAGTGGGCTGTCAAAGTTGTGCACATGCCATTAAATTGACATCAGAGGTAGCCAAGGGCTACCATACATACATATAGTATGTAGTACGAGCCGAGTGTATATAGTTAACAAAGTTTTGCTTAAGCTGCATTGTTGGTTGTTATTAAGTAAGTATTATGGTGTGCTCTTACAAGTGCCAAAAATGTTGCATTTGAATGAAGTTTTGAGTTTTTCTGCGTAGCTTTTCAAATGAAGTTTCTGGAAAGGCGACGCTGGGTGGTTTTTTTTTATTATTGATCTCTCTTTACTTGTATGTTCAATTTCAATTTATTTTCTAGCTGGGTTCATTCTTCTTTTCTACGAATTGTCTGGCATTAGCAGTGGGATTTTAAAGGAAGCGCTCGCTATATATTTATACATATTTCTCATTGAACTTTCGACTGATTTTCAATGTATCCAACCTGAGTTTTGAGTTCTTCAAAAAAATATACATACATATATCGTACTTAAATAGGTGTGTATGTAGGTGTGATAGTGTATGTGTGTGTGCTACGCATTCTCCTATGTTCTCGCTAAATATCGTAGTTGGTGATAACTTGATTTCTTTATTTGGTTTTTTCTGCATTGTGTGTGTATAACTTTTTTGTTTTTTAAATTTATTTTGTGCTCACTCTATGTTTTGCTTTTATTATTATTTTTATTCATTAAATGCCATTTATAATGATGCTTCTCTTTGTTCCTTTTCGCAAATGATTTATTTAATTTGATTGTATTTTTTTCATTTTCATTTAATTTAATTAAACATCAACAAATGATTCGTTTCGCTTGTTATCGCCTGCCTTGTGGTGTGTTGGCGTTTTGTGATTTTTACTCTTTATTTTTATTTGCATTGCAGTTAAGAACGTGCGCTTGGTTAGTTGCATTTAATTGCTTAGTTCTTTCTTTTTGTTTACTTTAAATGTGTAGTTTAATCTCGCATTTATTGTTTTTATTTTTTTCATGAAACACTTGAAATTGCTCACAATATAATGTTGTTTGTTGTTATGCGTTCTTTTCTAATTGTTTTGCATGGGTGTCGGTTTGTGTGTGTGTGGCATGTTGTGTGGTTGTTATATTTAATTATAATTAATTACGTAAGTTTGCTATATAATACTAACTCGTTTGACGCTTTTCAAAAGACTTTTGTTTGATGTTGATGTGGCAAACTAATTGAAAACAGTTTCTTGTATGTTCATTTTTGTTGAGTTATAACTTAACTTAGAGATACTAACAAGTGATGGATTTACATAAGCGTTTAATGCTGTCTGACTAAAAAGAAACACACGGCTCAAAGATACAATGTACACAGTACTAGTAAACAATAAAACAAAAACAACAAATACATATGCATGTAGTATATAAATAAACAATAAATATAACGCACTAGGCAGCGTACTGGAATGGCAATACATTTGCATATTTCACTAAAACTAAGACATAACTGCAAACAATTAAACACTTTTTAGAAATATAAATAATAGAACATTTTGTCTTTGCGCTTTGTCTTCTTCTTACACACCTCATAATAATCATTTCTTTTGCTTTCTGATTTTTTTTTTTTTGTGTTTTTTGTGTTTGTTTTGTAAGCGCCAAGCGCATTTCTTAATAAGCGGCCCCCATTCTGATTGCGACTGTAGTTCTTATTGTAGTTGCAGTTGTTGTTCTGTGTGGTGTGGTGTGGTGTGGTGTGTGTTGCTTTTGTGATGTATTTGTGCCTCGAAATATAAGTGGTACTGGTAATACTTGGTTGAAACAATTGCAGTTCGCTGTTGCCACCTAGATGGTGGCGGCTGGTGGAGGATCGCTCGATTTAGTAGAGTGCCGCGTTTGACGCCTGCGTGTATGCCTCCCACTCGCAATCGCAACCCTCCAGACAGTCGGGGCATTCCAGCTCACTGTCTTGTCAGTAGAGCCAGGAGACGGGCACCCATTGCGGGGTGGTGTGCACTCGCTCAATGGCCGTCTCCAGCGTGGCAATTGTCTCGCTTATGTCGTTGTTCACAATCGTCAAATCGAAGAAATGGCCATATAACTGTCGCAACATATCCGATTCTTTCGCCAGACGCTCCAAACTGCCATCATACTGTAAATAAATCAAAGACAAAACGATGACTTGCATGCCAAACAGCCTTCCTTCACGCTCAATAGCACACTTACATCTGCAATATTTTGCAATGAGGGCGCCGCTATGAACACCACGTAGGGCGTAAATTCAGCGGTCCGTAGTATTTTAAGCGCCTGCGGCTCTACATCTAATATGGCCATTTTTCCTTCGGTGTGAATGCGACGAATGGTGTCCAACTTGGTTCCATACATGGCGTCCTCGTGGGTACCTGTAATACAAATAAATACAAACTATCAAAATACAGTTTCATATTTAGATCAAACTCTCTGGAAACTTTCTAATTTGATATGCGGAACAATTCCCAACGCCTTGCTGGAATAAAGTGGAGTATATAACGGAGACTATAAGTCCTGGGGACACCAAATTTTAGTCCAAGATGCCTTATGTGAATACGCAGAAAATGTGTATTTTGGAATTTCCCTTCCTCCCCCCTCTCCCACACAAATCGTACTTCCCGTAATTGGAATTTCGAACTCAAACTTGGCAAATACCTCCATTTAGTTATTATAAGTCCAAATGCCAAGTTTCATCATGAGTTATAGCCATACATATATGTACATAAGACCAAGTAGTGCCCGCAGCTGTTTATTTCTTTTTATTTAATTTGCATTCCCTTTTTCGTTTTATTGTTAATCCCTTTTAAACTATATATAATATATATAATTTCATATATTATGCCATGTTTTTTATCATTCTCATTTAATGATATACATATACTAACTTTTGACTGTTTTGGTTTTGTTTTGCATTGTGGCTGTCGCCCCTTATTCGATTTATATTTTAATAACAATTCACTCAAACAGCTTAAATCGCATCAACTTTACATTGACTTGGAGATCATAAGCATTATCATCATCATCAACATCATTATCATCGTAATCATTGTCAGCTAATTCATTATAATTAGCTTCAACTACACATCCACCATCCGTATGAAATTAGAGAAAAATTCTAATTCAGTTGGTTTCGTTTTTGTTTTTCACTTTTTTCTTTTGTTTTGTTTTTTTTTTTTTTGCTCTTCATTCTTTATGTAATATCAACAATTAATTTTTTTACTTAATATTATGTGAAATTATTATTAGTATACAGCTACAATTTGCTCTTCTCTGTCATCTTCTGCTGATCAAAAATAAAAACATTTTGCCATTGCCCTAATTTTATCATCATCTTCTTCATCATCATCTCATCATCTCGTCATCATTATCATCCTCATTGAAATCAGCATCATTATCATAAAACATCATAATAAGTTTTTGATTTTTGAGCATTGGTGTTATGGCACACCCAGCCGTGGATAGGTTGGGGCTGCAAAAAATATACATACAATACATACACTCTGGTTGTCTTCATTTCGTAATGCTTAGTTTTCAATACTTATATAATTTGGCCACTTGGCTGCATTTTCAGTTTGTGTTTTGTGGGCTAGGTAGTTATTTAGGATTTCAATTGCTTACTTATGGATTGGGTTGATTGGGTTTATCTATGATTTTGCCCTAAGCCTAATACTCTCACTTTAAAAAGAAAAGCTAAAGAGAAGACATCTTTCAAACTTTCTTACCATTTTGTGAAGTTCTTATTGGCCAGAAAACACTTCAATTACTAAAATATTTTATACTTAGAAAAAAGCTTCAGTACCATTTCCGCGAGAAGGCAACCAAATTCAAACGAAATGATAGCATTTTTAACTGATAACAATCTACTTGCAACGTTTTCACAAATATTCTGCCAATAGTCCCTCAAAATCAACAACATTATCTAATTATCTTATCTCTCATCTATGTTCCACACAAATCTCTACTATTTTGTTTTCTTTAGCTCTTCGCTTCAAATGAGAGAGATATAGGCTTTATGCTGTTGCTTCTTCCACTTGATCTGTAGCGTTAGTGTCGTGTGTTTTTCTGAAATTTTGTTTACCGTCTGCCGATTGCATGGGAACTTCAAATAACATCATCATCGTCATCATCTTCGTAAACATCATCATCATCTACATAATAAATTGTTCAACCATTTTGAAACCATAGAATTTAGTGGTTGTTGTTGTTGTTGTTGTTGCATGTCATGTGGTTAATTATAACAACTATTGTGAAATTGCGAGTGGCTTTCCTGTTTTGTGTTATTGATTCAAAAATAAGCTCTGGCCATTAAGTGTTTTAAGTGTTTACTGGGTAGGTGGGGGAGTTGTGGGCTGTGGGGGAAGGGGGTCGCAATGAAAATGAGGGTTGTTGCTTGGTGTGTGGAGAAACATTTTTGAAACATTTGTGGAACTTTTATTTTTCCTTTTTTGAGGGGTAATTTTTTGCTGGCATGTGCCATCATTGCAGTCATGCTGCCTGGCTTTCTTGTCTCATAATTTGTTTTCTTTAGATTATAAATTTAATTTCATTTTATAGTTAAAGTTTTTAGTGTGTTGCCCAAAAAGTGTTTTAAATGTTTAATTCTTGTTGTTTCATTACATTTTTGCGTTGTTGTGGCGCACTAATGTTGGCCTAAAGTAAGTGTTCCACGTTGCCTGCTTCGCTTTGCTACTTAGGAAGTTAACGAGACCTTTGGCATTTAACGTACATTCTTTTAGAGTTTTAAATTGTGTATGTGTGTGTGTAAGTATGGGTGTGTGTGTGCGCACTCTTTAAACTTTTGCCTAGAGTTATAGCCAAACTCGACGCATTAAGTTTTAATGAAGTAAACTTTGGACAACTTTGAAGCTTCGCTACTAGTGGGCTGTCAAAGTTGTGCACATGCCATTAAATTGACATCAGAGGTAGCCAAGGGCTACCATACATACATATAGTATGTAGTACGAGCCGAGTGTATATAGTTAACAAAGTTTTGCTTAAGCTGCATTGTTGGTTGTTATTAAGTAAGTATTATGGTGTGCTCTTACAAGTGCCAAAAATGTTGCATTTGAATGAAGTTTTGAGTTTTTCTGCGTAGCTTTTCAAATGAAGTTTCTGGAAAGGCGACGCTGGGTGGTTTTTTTTTATTATTGATCTCTCTTTACTTGTATGTTCAATTTCAATTTATTTTCTAGCTGGGTTCATTCTTCTTTTCTACGAATTGTCTGGCATTAGCAGTGGGATTTTAAAGGAAGCGCTCGCTATATATTTATACATATTTCTCATTGAACTTTCGACTGATTTTCAATGTATCCAACCTGAGTTTTGAGTTCTTCAAAAAAATATACATACATATATCGTACTTAAATAGGTGTGTATGTAGGTGTGATAGTGTATGTGTGTGTGCTACGCATTCTCCTATGTTCTCGCTAAATATCGTAGTTGGTGATAACTTGATTTCTTTATTTGGTTTTTTCTGCATTGTGTGTGTATAACTTTTTTGTTTTTTAAATTTATTTTGTGCTCACTCTATGTTTTGCTTTTATTATTATTTTTATTCATTAAATGCCATTTATAATGATGCTTCTCTTTGTTCCTTTTCGCAAATGATTTATTTAATTTGATTGTATTTTTTTCATTTTCATTTAATTTAATTAAACATCAACAAATGATTCGTTTCGCTTGTTATCGCCTGCCTTGTGGTGTGTTGGCGTTTTGTGATTTTTACTCTTTATTTTTATTTGCATTGCAGTTAAGAACGTGCGCTTGGTTAGTTGCATTTAATTGCTTAGTTCTTTCTTTTTGTTTACTTTAAATGTGTAGTTTAATCTCGCATTTATTGTTTTTATTTTTTTCATGAAACACTTGAAATTGCTCACAATATAATGTTGTTTGTTGTTATGCGTTCTTTTCTAATTGTTTTGCATGGGTGTCGGTTTGTGTGTGTGTGGCATGTTGTGTGGTTGTTATATTTAATTATAATTAATTACGTAAGTTTGCTATATAATACTAACTCGTTTGACGCTTTTCAAAAGACTTTTGTTTGATGTTGATGTGGCAAACTAATTGAAAACAGTTTCTTGTATGTTCATTTTTGTTGAGTTATAACTTAACTTAGAGATACTAACAAGTGATGGATTTACATAAGCGTTTAATGCTGTCTGACTAAAAAGAAACACACGGCTCAAAGATACAATGTACACAGTACTAGTAAACAATAAAACAAAAACAACAAATACATATGCATGTAGTATATAAATAAACAATAAATATAACGCACTAGGCAGCGTACTGGAATGGCAATACATTTGCATATTTCACTAAAACTAAGACATAACTGCAAACAATTAAACACTTTTTAGAAATATAAATAATAGAACATTTTGTCTTTGCGCTTTGTCTTCTTCTTACACACCTCATAATAATCATTTCTTTTGCTTTCTGATTTTTTTTTTTTTGTGTTTTTTGTGTTTGTTTTGTAAGCGCCAAGCGCATTTCTTAATAAGCGGCCCCCATTCTGATTGCGACTGTAGTTCTTATTGTAGTTGCAGTTGTTGTTCTGTGTGGTGTGGTGTGGTGTGTGTTGCTTTTGTGATGTATTTGTGCCTCGAAATATAAGTGGTACTGGTAATACTTGGTTGAAACAATTGCAGTTCGCTGTTGCCACCTAGATGGTGGCGGCTGGTGGAGGATCGCTCGATTTAGTAGAGTGCCGCGTTTGACGCCTGCGTGTATGCCTCCCACTCGCAATCGCAACCCTCCAGACAGTCGGGGCATTCCAGCTCACTGTCTTGTCAGTAGAGCCAGGAGACGGGCACCCATTGCGGGGTGGTGTGCACTCGCTCAATGGCCGTCTCCAGCGTGGCAATTGTCTCGCTTATGTCGTTGTTCACAATCGTCAAATCGAAGAAATGGCCATATAACTGTCGCAACATATCCGATTCTTTCGCCAGACGCTCCAAACTGCCATCATACTGTAAATAAATCAAAGACAAAACGATGACTTGCATGCCAAACAGCCTTCCTTCACGCTCAATAGCACACTTACATCTGCAATATTTTGCAATGAGGGCGCCGCTATGAACACCACGTAGGGCGTAAATTCAGCGGTCCGTAGTATTTTAAGCGCCTGCGGCTCTACATCTAATATGGCCATTTTTCCTTCGGTGTGAATGCGACGAATGGTGTCCAACTTGGTTCCATACATGGCGTCCTCGTGGGTACCTGTAATACAAATAAATACAAACTATCAAAATACAGTTTCATATTTAGATCAAACTCTCTGGAAACTTTCTAATTTGATATGCGGAACAATTCCCAACGCCTTGCTGGAATAAAGTGGAGTATATAACGGAGACTATAAGTCCTGGGGACACCAAATTTTAGTCCAAGATGCCTTATGTGAATACGCAGAAAATGTGTATTTTGGAATTTCCCTTCCTCCCCCCTCTCCCACACAAATCGTACTTCCCGTAATTGGAATTTCGAACTCAAACTTGGCAAATACCTCCATTTAGTTATTATAAGTCCAAATGCCAAGTTTCATCATGAGTTATAGCCATACATATATGTACATAAGACCAAGTAGTGCCCGCAGCTGTTGTTGTTGTTACTGCTTTGCTCAGGCACACGAGACATACACAGACACACACAAACACACAGATACACGCATAATTATTCTACACATATGTACAGAGTATTTCTCTACTTGTTTTAAATACACATATAGATTTTTATACCCTGTACCCAAAGGGTACAAGGGTATATTAGTTTTGTGCGGGTGCACATGAAACACACAGAAGGAGGCTTGGTAGACCCCACAAAGTATATATATTCTTGATCAGCATGACAAGCCGAGTCGATATAGCCATGTCCGTCTGTCTGTCTGTCTGTCTGTATGAACGCAAGGATCTCCGAAAGTATAAGAGCTAGAATAACCAAACTTGGTATACAGATTCTCCTGAGCCCGAGAAAGGACGAGTTTGTTCATTTTTTCTGATCCACCCCCCACTCCCCCCTATTAACGATTTTCTATAACTCGTAATTCCCGTAATTCTTTTTGAATTTTGAACTAAAATTTGGTAGTCACATTAGGTTAGTGGTTATATATCCGTATACCAAGTTTCATTATGATAGAATGATCGGAAAGAAAGTTATAGCCATATAGCCAGGCCCAATGCACACATACATACATATGTACAAGTACACAAACACGCATAAGGCACGATTCTGATGTAAATGTATATGTATGTATGCATGGAATATTTTATATTTAATTTAGTTAATTAATTAAATTTAATTAATTAATTAATTTAATTACTTTTTTGTGGGGTGGTACAGGGTATTTAAGAGTTGAGCCTGCTCGACTTTAGCATTCCTTTCTTGTTTCAAATACTATTAATAATAACTGCAAGCATACCCAACAAATCAGATGCCAATTGGACATTTGAAATTAATCGGATGAAGACTGTCTAACACCAGCTTTCCAATTACCAATTCACCTATACACTGCGATTCCTATATCTTACCAATCAGTTAGTCAAGACAGTTTTATTTTGTATATATAGCCTTGCTTTTGGGTATGTTATTTCCTTAATAATTGATACTAATAATGGCCTCGAAAAGTACGAATGTTAAGAAATTATCTTTATACTTTCAACGAAAGACTTTCCTTAAAAAAAATAGGCAAAGTAGTTTACTTTGACGCCTAAACATTTCTCGACAAGTTGCTAAATTTAATATTAACAATTTCTAAATATTTGGAGAACCATTTGGCAAAGATTTAATTTTGTAACTAATTTCATTTTGTACAGAAATAACTTATGCACTTTCATGCGCTGTTGGTATAATTATTTTTTATGGACTGTTCTTTTGAACATTACTTGTTAAAATGCATTAAGAAATTATTTACAAAAATTTCAAAGAACTAGATAAGTTTTAAGAAAATCTTTCTGCGTTTGATTTATTACTAGAAGAATTTCAACCTACCATATTCCAAGTACTCATTGGCCCCAATGTCGGCCATCATTTCGTCATGCGACACAAAGTAATAGCTGCGTCCATTCTCCTCCTCGGGCTTAGCAGGTCTCGTTGTATCTGTTAACATGCAAACAGACAATATTATATCATTTTTATCATGGATAATGAGTTCGGGTATCTTACGTGGTATGGGGTAGGCATATTTATCGGGATACTTTGAAATCAAAGTATTTTTAATGTGCCGCCTACCAACACCATGGGCACCTAATAGCACCAAAGTTTTGCGCTGGAAGTTCGGATCACCCACTAAATATGGAAGATATCGAGTATTACATATGTAAGTACTAGAAATTTAAAATTTTATCAGCTAAGCTGCTACGTACCTGGCACTTTAACAACCTCTTCATATGTGACCACGTCGAGCGTATCGAATATGGCATTGTGTTTGGCCAAGTATTTGTCCCGACATTGCTTCTTCTTGCGACCAAATATGGAACAGTTTACTGTGGATTATACAGAATGTAATAGTTAATATAGAAACTCATCATTGATGGCGATTGGATATTAATTATAGGTACTTTCAAATATAGATCAGCATGCTTAATATGGTATGTATATAGCAGAGACAACCATGCAACATAACAGGCAGAAATCAGAATCGTCTGAAATTTACAATTTTTGAAACCTTTCGGTAAATAAAACCCCCTCCCTACAATTGTTGAGAAATCAATGCTTCTCTTTTTGATGAAAAAAGTTGCAAATATACACTTGAGTTCCGATTATGTACGAGTATATGTATATAATGTTTTTGGTATAGTATTCGAGTATATAAGTAGTTGCAATGGCATGCCTGAGCTTAGTTCTTACGAATCCTGAATGAGTTATTATGCTGGGTTCAGTTTTGTGATGATGATTGTTAATATTGTGGAGCTGAAGTTTCACAGACTAGGTACTGTACAGGAACTATATAAGCGGGTGATAGTTAAGTATAATAATACTATGCAGCGATTCTGATACATTAAAGAGGCAGTTACAGTACAGCAGAAGTAAAAATATAAAACCTATAGCCAATTACATAGGCTGTAGTATTAACAAATGAAGCTGGACGTTCTGGGAGCTTGGTCGTGGTGGTGATATTTAGCGTGGAAGTGCCATCTAAATGAACTTTCTGCTACTTGTGGTTGATGTGTGGGTGTGTGTATGGAGTGTGTAGGAACAATCTTGTTGTTATCTTACAACGCTATCGAAAGAAATTCGAGTAAACTTTTTTACAGTAAATCAAAAACTTAAGATGAAACTTTAAAGGTCAGTTTTTCTTATTGTTATGGGAGTATGCTTTATGCGTATACTCTTTAGCTTTTTAACTACCTGTGGATCCATCACACCCATCTGCGTGAGCTGAACATCCAGCACCCGGCTCTCCTGCATTATATTTGTGATTGATTTGATTTGATTTGATTGACATCGATTTATATATTATATATTGTACATTGTATGTATGTATCGTATGTAGTCTGTGTGCGGGTGTGTGTGGATTTTTGGTATTGTGGCTGTGAGCGTTTAGTTTACATAATGCAACAAAAACCAAGTATGTACGTTAGCTACGGGACCCGAAGCTTATATACCCTTGCAAATGCACTTCTCCGCTTCGAACCTATGACAGTTTTATGATATAACTGAGCATTGGTCCATACCAATAGGTTCCCGCACAGTTCTTTTATTCCTATGGTGGCTAAATAGCCGAGCTGAGTCAAAGTTTACGGCAGCAGTTTTCATGTCCAACTCATACACAGATCTTTATAAACAAGGAACCAACTCTGAAAAACTTTTAAACTTTAAAAAAGTTAAACTTGCCTTTTCTCGGACCTAGGAGAACTTAGATACAAAGTTTGGTTATTCTAGCTCTTTTACCTCCTGAGATCCTGGCGTTCATACAGACGGACGGACTAACAGACGGACATCGATTGGTCGTCATTTACTGATCAAGAATATATACATGTATGTCACATTATCAGTAAACTTGTATACAGTATTTCCTAACGGGTACACATTATGAGAAGATTTTCCATACAATAAAGCACTTCATATGATATAGTATTTGCCTTAATTCCTTAAATAGAGATTCAGACAAAGATGTTATTGGAGGACGGTTCATATGAGATGAGTCCAATCTCAATGATTTAGACATATAATAGCTCTATAGGTTTTAATTTGAGAAAAAATCATTTGCAAGAATATAACAAATTGGCAGAGTTTTTGGTTCTTTTGGGTTTACTTTTTTTTTGCGGTTTTTTGAAATTGACAAAATTTTGTTCTACTTTTTGGCATGCAACTCTCTTAATATAGATGTGTGAGTGTGAGTCTGTTATGTGTGTGTATATTTTGAGTTTTGTGTGTGTATGTAGGTAAGTATCAGTGTGTAGGCTTGTACTACAATTAAGCTGAGCGTTGACACTTGAGAGACAATTAGAGAGCAGCTTTCGTATCACGGTTAACTACGAATTCATCATACACTTTCCAATATAGTACAATTATATAGCATACGATTATATTGAGGCATCCAATTACACATAAATCGTACACATAGCATATATGCATATGGGTATATGGTAAACAGTGAATTCTTTTCTCTCCTTCTTAATCATTCTTCATTTCCACTTACCCTGCTCTTGCTTGGTCTTATCAACAGTCTGACAGGCTATGCGCCATTCCTGTAGCTCAGGTGACGGTATGAGGCCCGCCGAACCGCCAACCGTATCCAGTCTTGCCTGCCACCAATGATGATCGTCCTTGCTTATGATCTGCCATTCAGATAGGAGATAGAAACAGAGATGGGCTTATATAGTGCAATTATGGGATTAGGATCGGAATGGAATGCAATTGGTCTGGTCTGTCATTTACCTGCAGTATGTCGCCAACTTGAAATGCAATACCAGCTTGTGCGCAGGGTATAAGCTCATCGTCAAGCGGATTATAATCGAATTGCGCGCGTACGAAAATCTGCAGAGAAAAAATAAAATAGAGGAAAAAAAGAAGAATTTGTGGGCAGAAGAGCCACAGGAAACCAGAAAACATATTTAGTTGTTGCTAAAGCGCTGACGGCGTGACTCAGTGTTTGCTAGTATTAGTGCGAATGTTGACTGTATCTACTCCCTCCTATCATTCCTCCTCCTTCCTCTCTCTCACACTCTTATTTTATGGATCCAGTGCTGCTCTTGCTGCTGCTGCTGGCCTCAGCAAAAAACGAGCAGTTTAGTTCGCAAAATCATTTCGAAACTCATTTACATGGCGCACAATGAGATTGTCGGGGATTAGGAGGGAGCGGAGGCAGCGGAGGCAGCGGAGGCAGCGACTGGACAGTTGCAACAACAACAACAACAACAGCAATAGCTACAACAATTAATGTTCATACTGCTGTTGTTGATGGTGTTGTTGTTGCCGCTGCTTTTGACTGTTGTTGATGGTACGACTAGAGTTTTAATTAAGCAAATTTCGCTTGTTTCACGTTAATGAGTGACGCCTATTTGGACTTTTGTCTATATTTGAGTGTGTCTGGGTGTGAGTGCGTATATGCATGTATATGCACGTGTATGTGTATGTTTATGTGTGTGTATGTACATTCAAAAGAGCAAGGGTGGTACTTACAAGCACTGGAGCGGGTCTTATCCTGAAAAGCTGCATGTGTATGCATGTGGTGGGCAATGAAGAGTGGGGAGTTTTCGTTAATGGCTAACTGAACAATAATGGATGTACGAGTATTGCTTAAAACTACATACTAGATGGGTACACAAACTAGCGCAAGAAATGAGCTGTATGTGCGTGTATTTCTGTGTGTTAGTTTGTGTGTGTTTCGTTCAAGCTAAGATGAGGAAGTGTAGTTAGGATAACCATAAGATTCCGCGGGCGGGTTGGAACTTACCTCGCAGGGTGGCGGTGCGCTACGGTACGAAGGAACTATTTTGAAGGTAACAGAACCGCGTGCCTCGCGCTGCATATAAACAATGAAATGGAAGAAGAAGAGGAAAACCAATTTAGATTGTTACTAGCGATTAAGAAGAAGCTGTAGTTGCCATTTTAAATTAATTTTCGACCAGAATTTCCAAGAGAAAATAATTTAAACTGAAAATTATACTACTGCAATAGAAAATAAGGTACACAACTGGTTGGGCTAAGTTTAAAAACAAAATAGATTTGTTGGTTGAAAATCGCACCTTAGACACACTTGAAGTACAAAAGTATAATGCGTTTCAACATTTTTAGAAATTAAATTAAACTCTGTCTTTAGAGGCGTTCAAAGGATGGTAATATCAAGTTTGGTATACGTAAGTCTAGCAATCTGCGAGATCGAAGCGGTCACACAGTCGAACACGAGGCTGTACTTGATATGGCAACTACGATAGTTCGATAGTTCGTTCAACTTACCAGCATTCGTTGCAATTGGCCCACCGACTGATGTTGCACCGGCTGTCCATTGATTTCACGTATCTCATCACCAACATGCAGCGTGGCCTGCCGATGAATCATTCCGCCGTGCATAATGCGCGCCACTATGCAGCGCCCATCCTCGGTCATTTTCAGCGTGATGCCCTACAGCGAAAATGCCGGTGATTAAGCAGCAGCTAAAGCAAGTGGCTGATCTCCCCACTTACCATGGGCTCATCTGTGTTCTTCTGAAATTGCACGAGACGCACACGAGTCACATGCTGCAGCTCACTGCTCTCCACATTGTCCAGCTCGTCGCCATTGAGGTAGGGTACCATTGGTGGCGGTGTGACGCGTAGCGCCTCCTCCCCATAAACATCGCGGGCAACCACATCGTGTGTATGCAGCAGGGCCTATCAGAGAAAAAGGGGGAGAGAAGAGGAAAGCGATATAGAAACAAGGTCAACATTGTTTGGCGCCTTCTCTAATGACCAACGACTGAATTATGGCCGGCAATTAAGTTTCGAGTTATTATAAGGCCAAAAAGCCCGACCAAAGCCAGTTTGTGTGGAAATTAAATTTCCGATTTGCCACACCAGGCACATATATCATAAGCAAGCACACACACACAACGCACACGCCCCCACAAGACCAAGGGGTCGCCTCAAAACCCCCACATCTTGTTTACAGCATTAACTTGCGACATTTGTTGCGCAAAAAAACCAACAAGCCATGAGTGTCCCCCGGTGCCAGAGTGCGGTTAAAGCACTGCCACAGTTGTACAGTGGGATATTTTGCAAAGTCAAGGGAACCAGAGGAGACTCTATGCGTGACCAAAATAGGAAAGTTGAAAATGTTTAAGTAATTCGGGAATAATTAAAACAATATGTTTCTCAAACGGTTTAGTAGCTAAATAAGTACATTTTTCTATAGCCCAGTGTCGTCATCAAACCTACAACTATCCAAATTACCTTTTCGTTTTATAACCTAATTTGTATATAATCATTGAAATGCTGTGGTCACATGTGAAAATAATTGTCCCACTCGTGTTCCTATACAAGAAGATTTTTGTTGCACGAAAATTTAATACTGATATATAGTTGACATACAAATATAATAAGTAACAAAATTTTCGTATTGATTTGATGGATATTGATTGAAGACATAATTGTGTCATTCTATCCATTGTAAGGCTGTGCTCACCACACATGCAAATAATTTGTCCACTAATTAGAGTTATTTCACTAGAATTTTGTTGTAGTAGCAAACTATGTTTCAATACAGATTTCTGAGAGGTTTGATGAGTATTGATGGGTAGAAACCCTTTATTCAATACATAATCGGGAAATTCAACAACTTCGTCTACAGATTATGAGCTTGTCCAACCACAGAATAAGTGCCGCTGTGTAAATAAAGATCGTCTATTGTCCAAAATATGATTCCATTTCGAAAATCTTAGTCTTATCTTCACTCAAAATAATTGAATTATTTGTTGTTAAGGCCCATTTGTAGTAGACACACAATTTTGTCAATCACAGCAATGAGCTAGGGAAAGATCGGGGAGTCTATGTATAACACTAAGCCTTTTCAAATAGTGTGTATGCAACAATTAATTAAATTATGTGAGAAAAAAACGCCGATATATCCAATGTTAGAATAGAATGAATTATATTGCTAACAAAACGTGAACATAATTTTTGTTTGTTCGAGTATATGTCAAAGAATATAAAATATATTTGGCTTGGATAATCACAAAAGCCACAAATATTTTATATCAATGAAACAAAAAAGGAAGCCGTTGGCATTTCAAACTCAATCCATATAGATTCGCATTCAATTGCAGTATTTAAGTGTTGGAAAATGCGCATAAAACACACAACAGCACTGAAATGAATTTTTATGTAGAAATGCAACAAAATCGTGAAAATAGAATAAACACATCTGCCCAAATGGATTTCGGACACGGAAGCCTTTTAGCTCTTAAATGAAAAAGCAACCAATTAGGCTTGTCTAGCTAGTTTGGCTTCCTGTTCCACTATGCGCTGGCGGCGTCTTTCTGCCAGTAAAGGACTGTCAGCTGTCATGTGCCACAGAATAAGGCAAAGCATGCACACGCACATGCACATGAACATGAACCCGACCTCGATGGCAGATACAGCCTTTGGCACAATGAGAATCCTTGCTGAGGACCGCAGCGAAAAAATCACAAAAATTTATTACGACCTCTCAAGTGCAAGAATCGGTTCAGTCCACAACTCGCAGGCAAGAGGCAGCTGCCTCCATTGTTGTTGTTTTGGGTGGCTAATACAATTTCGGTTTTAATAAACTATGTTTAATAACACTTTGAATATGTTGCGAAATTATTTTGTGCTGTGCTGTGCCAGTCGGCCGACAACATTAACCGCAAAACCGACATCAAGGGCGGCCAGTGGGTGTGGCAAGTATGCGTAATATGAGCGAGCGCATTGTCGTAAAAAAGGATTTTATTGCACGCCCATGCTGTGCCCAAGTACACACAGACACATTTCCATATGTATGTGTGTCTGTATGTGCTAAGTACAACTTAGGCAAAAAATATATACTCGTACATACATATATAAGAAGCTGCGCAGCTGCCGCTGACGGCGCTGCTTTTAGTCCCACCATAAAAAACGCAATTTTCAACGCTGATGATTACTCAATGCCACAAACACACTCGAGAGACCGTGTGGCACGTACCCACGCACTCACTCACACACACACACACACACACACACACCCACACACACACACACATACATATATATGCACACTTGTAAAGCTGCACGTTTCATTTCCGCCATAGACATTGATGGCAGCTTCAACAAAAGCCAACCGCAAGCGTAGTTTTGTGGTACTTGGCAGGCTGTTTTGCGTCGTCATGATTCTCTTCTTCTTCTACGGCTTTATATTTTTTATTGTAGCGCACTTTTCGGCGCTCTCGACATCTTAAAAACTTAAATCGACTTTTTCGATTCTGAAGTGTCCCAACTATTGCGGCCTGTTAAGCGTCGTAAATTGTTGAAAATATCCGCAATGCTGTCCACATAAATATTTCATAACGCTTTTAACGTACTGCGATTTGTTTGTGGACTTCTTTGCCGTTTGGTCAAAAGCAGAGTGTAGAGAGTTGAAAGCTGAAAGAAAAAGGAACTCGTCCTTCAGCAAACATACAAGCACATATGTATGTGCTAACATCTTATTACCCGTTGTACGTTGTTGAAAATGAATGCGCTGCCAGTGAAAGTTCATACCGAAAGACGTGCCGGGTCACTTGAAAAGCGTTCAACATTTACACTGACTTATTGCCCTCGACATGACAGGGGAGAATAAACAACTCATGTGAACAATTCAAGCTATGGCTGTAAACTGTGAAGGCCATTTGTTGAAGTCTAGCAAATGATTCGCAAATGTGTGTAGAAATTCTACACTTTTCACATTTAAACTATTTACAGTTGTTTAAATATTTAAAAACGCTCTGGAACACTTTGGTAGAATATACGAACTATATATCCTTTTGTTGGGAGTAGTTTGTGTGTCATGTTCGGCTACTTTATTTTCTGAAACAATCCCCATTTCTACATAAATTTCCATCCACACAATCACACCTTTTTTCATCTCATTCTTTAATTAACATTGATGAAAATTCTAATTGTACCTTTTATATTCGTGCTATTCTACTGGCGCCCTTAAAAGAGAGCTCATCATCTCATTAAAGCAATAACTACAAATCTATATCAGCTTCAGAAATAATAAATTAAAGTCAAGGACAGCTAGAAGGACGCCAACTTTGATCAACTCTGAAAGTCGTTTTCGTTGTAATTGCTCTCGGTTTGCAATTTAAATACTTTTGACCGTGGAACTTAAGCACAAAATCGATCTGCATTCCATATTACATTCCATTTCAATTATTACCGTTCGGTTATGGCTCAGCAGATTTTACTAGCGCTGCAAGCGCCTCAAATTCGACATAATAAATGGCGTAATAAAATTTCTCAAGCAAAATTGCTGCGAATAAAATTTGCTGATGAAGAACTTTGCAACTATTTAAATATGGCGCAATGCGTTGCGCCATGCTTGTTGGCCTGCCAAATGGACCCTGCCCGACAATCAGGCTGTCAGCCTTCCAGCCAGCCCACTCTATTGCCCCATCCTCCAGTTCCCCCTAGCTAGCGTTTTGCCAACGAAAGTAAGCGGTAAACAACGTAATCTGATTTTGCTTTTAGTGTACGGCTCCGTTCCCCCATCCCGACTGCCTGCCTATGGCTTTGCGGCCTCTTCACGGCCCATGGCCATAGCGATGGCGATGCCGGCGCATAGTTAACACCAAGTTTTTGGCCAATAAAACGGTAAATTTAATAAGCGCTTGACAGGCGAAAAGTTGAGCAGTTAAGTTTAATGCCTCATTAGGCAGGCGGCGTCAGCCCTAAGCACTCAACACTTGCCGCCCCACCCACCAAATACATACTATATACATATTTACAAATATGCATAGGGCCAGGCCTGTGACATTGATAGCCGTCATCAGCGACAAAGTTTGCGACCAAGTCCTTTTATTCCGGCCAACTCACGTGCTTGCCCAAACAAATGACGCTACAAAGCTCACATATTTAGATCGACACGTTTATGCATGTCTGCTAGCATTTGTGTATATTGGTGTGGGTGTGTGTGTGTGTGTGTCGTGCCCGGAGCAGACCCTGATTTCCATGATTAATACTTAAGTTCTTGTTAAAGTTTTGCGATGCCCCTCAGCCACATTTCCCCCCCTTCCCGACCCCATTCCAAACTTTTCGAGCATGCAGATGCCTCTGGTTCGTTTATTTGTTTGTTTGTTTGTTTGCCCAACTGGTCCTAAACAATTGCTAAGCCAGCGATACAGGTCCCACTTAGCGTACTCTGCTCTTCGCTGTCTTCTTGTCTATTTGTATTTTACATGAACTGCTGAGCCAGCAGCAGCAACAACACTAGCAGCGGCAGCAGAATGCGGCCAGCCAGTCATCATGGAGTGGGACGGGGTAAGGTGGGGGGTCCTGGCCTGTGCATCAAGAGCGAATGCCAGAGCCAGCCAATGTCCATTTTGGAAGCTTTGCGTTAAGCCAACAGAAACCACACCAGGCAACGCGCCCGCCACCCACTCTGACCGCACAAACGTTATTTGTTGGTTTTAATAATTACACAGCTCTGGCAAAACTACAAAAACGCCAACAACCACTACAGACCAACTCCCACGTAAGCAATTCGCTGGGGAACCATAAAAACAAATCTTTCATTCGAAAGAGTTTGCAGTTCATGGATTGATAGCACATTATAAGCGAGTAAAATGATCGATTTTTTAATACCCTATACTAGCTGCTGCTTCTCCTACAGTTCCACAGCTCAAATGAACGTTATTGTAGCAAGTCACCCATCATGAATAGTCCTTGGTGGGTTCCCCTTTATTTGGGCATTCACAATCCTGCTGGATAGCAATTGACTAATAAATCCAACGAAAGGAACTTCTAGATCTAGCTCTGCCATGGAACGCAGAAGAAAATATGTTGTTAAAGGCGCTAGACTTTGTTGAGTTATCTCTATGTTTGGGAAAAAGGAATGGAGGGAAGTGTTGTTGCTAGGCAATTGATAGCAGTTCCGGGCTAATAACTTGTCTGAGATGAGCTTCTATAAGTCTCTCTAGAATCTGTTAGCCCTCTCCAGTTTGTCGAAATGTAGTTAAGCTTCAAGCAGCTTTTGAGCAATTCCTGCAGTCATAACAATATTTGATTTATTATGTCCCTCCGCAACGCGAAATTTAAAGGGCGTGAAGTTCTTTACAATGGATATACGTCCTACGCCCATGTTGCCATTTATGAATTGTATTGGGTGTATTGGTGTATTTGGTCAAAGCGGGTAGACGAATCACAGATTCTGGCATAAATAAATAATAATGCATGTCTCTTTTACTATATATATTCGTTTGGGACGCCTCCTTCTACATTTTAAAAATACTTCAACTCCATTTATAAATATAATCTAACAACCTGAACTTAGACTACATTCACTTTCCTTAAGTTTAATTTTTCTATTAAGTCTTTAATAACTATTTGGTTGTTATTAATTTTAGACTGTAAGAGCTTATAAGCTGAATTCGTGATAGCTTAACGATAATGTTTGCTTTGATATTAGTTACATTTGTTCCAATATTACAAAAAGTCTGAAAAACATTGCATATATTTTTAGTAACTTAATCGAAGCACTATAATGAATTTCTACAATTCCATCAAGTTTTGTATTGAATCCTATCTTTCCACGCACTAGCAATAATGTATCGAATATCGAACATTTGAAGGCAAATTATTTGTGTTTCGTTATAAAAAGCTTGCCTGTATCCACACAAGAGCTCACATACACGTACATTTTTTTGCGGTTGCAATTATTACAGTGATATTTTGTTCTTTCACTCTTGATTTAATATTCCAGGCCACACTTCAATTACACACGTACAGGAGCTGTAGCTGCATTGAATATTCATGCCGTTGCTGTTGTTTTTGTTGTTCGTGTTGCTTCCGATGTTTTAGCTCTGACCTGGCCTGCCATGTGGCCGCCATTGGCAAGCTGCCTTTGGGCCATTGGATGCTGGGTGGCTCTGTGCGCGTTACGTTGACAGCTGAATCATCTGGATTAATGCTGAATTTTAATTAGTACAACATCCGGTGGGCAGGCAGGGGCGAGGGGGGTGAGGGGGCAGGGAAGCAGCCACCCAAACAGCCAAACAGCCAACCAGCCTGTCAGTTAATCTTGCGGGCTGCTAAAGTTGCGGGCGCACGTTTTGTTCTCTCGTTTGATGGCTCGTTTTCTGGCTTATTTTTGGTCCTTCCTCCTTCGTACTTGTCTGCCATAGTTTTGACACTTCTGGCCTTATCAGCGCGCATGCAGCGCGGGTGCGCGGCTTATAAAGGACCCGACCACTATACGTATTAGCACGTGTTTTGTGGCCAGCATTTCATTTCAATTCAGCTTCCATCCTTTTAGAATTAACGAAACTAATAAGTCACATCATTTGCACAATTTACCAACATGCATGCTTTTCTTGTTTAAAGCATTTTTTGCGACTCGCGTCAAGCTGTCATATCTAGCTCAAGTTTCTTCTCAATCAAATGTTAAGCCTTAGCTTCTTCAACAACTGTGTGTGTTCTACATATAAAGGGTGTTTTGCTAGGCGCACATACCAATTAAATGGGACACAATTTCTTCTTTTTTCGGTCAACAACTTAAGCCTTTCTTGAAGTGCTTTGTGGAGCTCCAATTTTTGTGATAATCATCTCATCTCGCCTAATCACACAGTCTTCCTTTTCTTGCTCGTTTTTCAACCAGCAGACTCGGTTGGTTATTTAAGTTACAATAATTTACAAACAAGGCATGTCTGATTGACGACATACAATGAACGATAAACTATTTGAGTTCTCCCACTTTAGAAAACGAAAATCATATCCAAACGGAACACCCTATATGCCTTCGCTGTGCAAATGTCACCTTAAACGTAACACAATACCTGAGCAAACGAATAAAAAAGAAAGAAAAAGCGAAGATATGTACACATTGCCTTTAGCACTATCACAACTTATCACTTGAGCAAACTTTTTGTGTGAGTGTGTGCGTGTGTGTGTGGGTAGCACATCCTGTACGGCTGTTTTTAGTTGTTTAGCTCCCACCACTAAGACACAGTCTTACAGTTAACATTGGACTCCATACACAACATTTACCGTACGACTATGTCGCAGTAGTGGAGCGAACGTAGCAGGCAGCCTGATGGCCAGCACTTCCTGTTTATTACAATCCTATTCACATACGATTTTGCGACGCGATATCTCCGTAGTAAGGTAATAGGCGGCGTTGATGGGGACGGCATTACTGGTTGCTCTGTATCCATCATCGGCCAAATCGGCCACAGGCACGTTGCTGTCACTCAATATTGATTGACGGCGCACAGGTTTAGGGTGGCAGCCGAGCAGAGAAGGGACAGATAAGTGAGCAGCAGTGTAAACCCCATTCCATTTACTTGTACTTTCATTCCTCTGCTGCACTTTGACTTTATCTTTTACCGTTCGCTTACAGTGTTGCACTCACTAATATATTACATTTCTTATTAGTACCATTAAAAACACTATTATATAGTATACTTATAATTCATTCTTAATTGACTAGACTTTGCTTAGAAGCATTTGTTATTTTTAAACACGATTGCTTAATTAATAAAACCACGAAAATTATAATTATAGTTACACTAAAAGATAAATTAATGTTTTAATTCCTATATACAATTTGTATTGTATTGTACACATTACATTTTTTTTACGTGTCTCTTGCCAATAAAAAACTTTCAACTGAGGATCGGTGGAAAATACAAAATGTGTGCCATCATTTAATATCCTCGTAATATATTAGGTTAGGTTGCAATGGCTGAAACGATGGTTCACTTGGTTCTACTCTTAGATCTGAGGAAGCACATCTAATCGCCTATAATTCCATACACAAAAACAATTTTGAAAACACTGAGCCTTGTTTTAATGCTTTTCGTTTTATATTATACCTGTAGAGGGCACATAAGAGTAATAACAGCAAAGATAATACTTAAAAAGTCTATGAGCCCCAAGAAAAATAACTCGATAAGCTCTTGGGGCATTAGAAGCTGAGGTAATAGTTGAAAAAATTTAGCCTTTTAGCTCCTGAAGGTCTAGGCCAAATAAACAAAATAAAAAAACGTTATTCTGCAGCGTCAGAAAATGGCTAGGAGTGATAAAATATCTGTGATTATTATTTTCATTACTTCTAAGTATGTTTTTTTTTTATCTGTGTTACATCCTACTTTGGTGCGATACATTGAAATCCTACCGCAGGCTCTGCGGTATTATATATCGACACATTTTGAAGCCGACAATTGCGCATTGTATGAACAATAAATGATCGAAAACATTTCATGAAATCGATATTCAATATCAGACACACCTTTTCTCCAGCAAAATTTGCACATAATTTTCGTTTTATATAAATTTGTAGTTTCATTTAAAATTTTGTATTTTTTTGGAAATCGGCAACCCTCTTGCTCATAATGCCTATGGCCTTTTGAAACGAACAATACTGTACTGTGCAGCGACGCTGCTGTTGATGTCGAACGTTGTCAGGCTCATCACATCATTCAATTTTCGTGGCTGTTGCCAAACCAAAATGTGAGATACGTAGCAACCTTTCATCCACATGCTCGTATGTACAAACACACCCATATGTGTGGCGTTTATACTTTTAACAAAGGCAAACACTGTTTGGCGCTCTTGTTATTGCTTCTGCTGCTGCTGTTGCTGCCGTTATTATTATTGGCAAACAAAATACACTCACCGGCCTGCGTTCGTGCGTCTGCATTATGCACTTATCAGTGCCATCTATCTACGATGCGACAACTGCTTCCTGCCAGCCACCTACCTCCTCAGGCACCACCCAAGAGCCACAACAAAGGAAGGAGGAGCCAGCTACTGCACCCATGTTGTCCAAAATACTTTTGCACACGATCTGCCGAATCTGCGATGCTAGTACGAGTACTCATATATAACATCGTACAATGTTTGTGTTTGTTTTAGAACGAGCTTGGCTAATAAATTGCTCAAATTGGATTTTTTGCTATAAAATACAAAATCTATGGAATTATTTTCAATTAAAAAACAACATATTTTTAAATTATTGCATACCAGTAGAGTTGGAGTTAGAGAAATTGAATTAATTGAATATTTCATTTGGGCAGAAAATGCATTGTAAGCTTGAAATGGCTTCGGACTGACATCCTTTTCTACATTTTCCTCTGTTTCATTTGTTTGGAATTAAATTTATTTCTCATCTGACTTATTAATCTCTTCGAACAAATTGAAAAATCCAAACAACAAAATCCAGACCAAAACATTTTGAAAACATTTAAAGCTAGGCGGGTGTTTGGGTTAGGAAACAGAAATGTAGCATTTTATTTGAATTATTTGGGTTAGGAAACAGAAATATAGCATTTTATTTGAATTAGAGATTTTTATTTTTTAAATCTTCGCTGCATAGGTTTCTAAAGTTGGTTGAACTGACAGTATTTAAGCGTTGAAAATTAGAAATAGAGCTCATTTAAACACTACTTCTTTCTTAAGCTCACCAATCACTTATTTTTGGCAACGAGTGCAAATAATTGATATGGGAGTTTGCACCTTTTTTCGCGGCTGTTGCCTACAAACCCACACATTTATCACACATACGCACAAAAGCACGCAATTCGTGCGTACTTAGCCTAATGTCGCCATTTTCAAGCAGCGCCTAGCTGTTAGGCAACACTTTTTGGTTGTTTTCAGCTCAGCTCATGTTTTTCTTTGCCTATTTGTTGAGTTTTTCTTTGCATGGCACGCATTCATGTGTGTGTTTGTCGATGTAGAAGAAGCAGAAATTTACATTATTATTTCGCACACTCAACACTTTGTCGCATTAGGCATGTGCGCATGTGTGTGTGTGTGTTTGTGTGCTGCATATAAAATTTGTTTATTCAATTCCAACTAGACAAACAACAGCGTCCTTCCTTTCCCTTAGCTTGCCTGCTTGTCGGCATAAAGAACAATAACTCACTTTTGTAACAAGTAAACTAATTATTTCTTGATTTTTTGCGGGCGGTGGCTTCTCCTCCCCACCACCCCCCTACTGCTGAAACAACCACGCCCATAACCCCCCAACACCCCAACCACCCACACACTCACACTCCTGCTGTTTTGTTTTATTTTTTTAGTCGTTTATTTGCTTGCCTTGAAAATGGCGCCTCGTGCGTGCATGTGTTAGTGTTTGTCTGTTGCCTGCTAAATTGCAAAATAATGTACACACTTGCCGTTGTAATCGCCATTGTTGTGTGTGTCTTTATATGTGTTGCTGTTGCTGTTCGTCTTGATGTTGGCGTTGGTGTTGACTGTAACTGCTTGTTCATGCCATTGTGCTTGTTCATCAACATCAGCAGGGGCGGGCTGACAGGCGACAAAACGTCATTACAAGCACTCATACAAGCCATGATGTGTGTATTCTATGAATGCATGTAGCTGCTGTATGTGTCTATGTGTGTGTGTGTTTGTGTGTGTGTGTATGCACAGCACAGCCAAGTATGTCTTGTGTGTCTTTTGCCTTGCTTGCGCAATTAACGCATTCACAAATGAAGAGTGTCAAGGCTTCAAGACAACCAGGCAGGCAGGAAGGCGGGCAGGCAGTCCTCCCATCAGTCAGTCAGACATCCATTCAGGCAATTCATGAGAAGGCATACTTGCGAAATATATGGAATAGAGTGCCACCCGATATGCCCCCCAACAATGACAAGGGCGTTCGATTTGACAGTTACAGCAAAACTTGACAGTTTTCTTCCTTTTCTGATTGCGATAAAAATCCGCAGAAAAAAAGGTATATTTTCTCATCGATGCAAATGCCCATTTTTGATAAAGGTTCTAAATTCGAAGCCTAATGCGATTCCTGCCACACCTTTTGCTAGTTCAGTGATCATCAAACCAGTCTGAAGCCCACTCGCACGCACAAATTAGCCACGGGCCAGCACAAAAGCCGTCATACACTCAGAAAATAGCATTAATAGTCAGATTTCAGCACGAAATTTGGCAAACAGCCATGACAAACGCAGTTGGGCTTCGCTTTTCGAAAAACAATTCAGATTACAAGAAGTGGTGTAAGTTTTTTCAAACCTACATGCCAAGGTAGTCCGTAGCTCTAACTCTCAAATTTCACTTAAAAACGTTCGCAAGTGGAATTTTTTTTATCTTTTTAAAGTGGAATGAGAATATGAAGTAGCCCCGACAAAAATGTTGTCGACACACTACAAACGACTCCCTCAGCTTTAACAATTGGGTAGAGAAGCATATTATTCTTGATTAAAACATTTCTCTTAAATTTTAAAAATATTGTTTTAAGAGAGTGTTTTAACTTATACTTAAAAAGTGGATTTATATTTTATTATTTATATTTTATTATATTTATTAATCATTTAACATTAAGTTTCAGTAATTGAGCACTCAAAGATTATTGGAAAGCGTAAAAAAGGGATAAAATTATATCAACATTGACTTTACATAAAAAAAAAGCCCAAAACTTAAATTGGAATACGCATTCTGAAAGTGCCTTTCAATACCTTTCCAGTAACATTTAAATGCAATTTCAGGGTATTCCGTAACTGGGAATTAGTTGCGTCTATTATGTTGATACAGAAGCATAGTATTGAGCTTTTTTTTATCACCGAATTATAAATAAAAAACAAAATTTTTAATAACTATAATTGTCAACTTTGAAATTCGTATTAATGTAATTAATTGTTACAGCAATCACTCATCATTAGTTCATATTTAATTGGCCATTTTTAATTGTTTTTTATGTATGAAATTTTAAATTTCTTTCAAGTTAAATGACAAAGTTTAATCTGCAATCTGTTTATCTGGCATTGAAGGATAAGTGAATCAAACCTTTACGTAATATTAACATTCTCAAAGCGAGAAAAGTCCTTCTTTTGAAGTGTATAGAGTGGTCCCATCAAGGAATGCCCGACAACGCTTTGTCATGCTTGTTGTATAATATTTATGTAAATTTTAAACGCTAAGGACGCCCCTTCAACTCTATTTACCTCTAGGTAGCCCACCGCCACATAATTCTTTTGCTTGCTTTCTTCCTTTAGTAGCAGACGAGCACACAGGACAACCGGGCAGGCATGCTGGCAGGCAAGCAGGCAGGCAGGCAGCACAAAGCAGGCGCAAAAATTGAAAGGCGTAATGGTTTGCTGCGCTCCACTGACGCCAACATTGATGTTGAGCTGCCTACTTTGCATTTGACGTGACCGCCATTCTGGCCAGCATCCTGGCGAACACAACTGCCGTGTGTCCCTTTTATGTTTTGCGCTTTCACTTTTGTGTGTGCGTTACAATTTTTCATAATAAATGCCATACTATGATGTTGACGGCAACAGCGGCATTATGCTCTATAATCGAGTGGAAGAATTATTTGTGAGAACTAATTGCATTAGTGACATTCAATTTGCCGCCAGCGGTGAACTCAACTCGGGAAGAGGGCGTCCTGCTCGAGGAGAGGTAGCAGGCCTTTGAAACGAGCAGAGTTAAACGGCAATTGTCACAAACATTTGACAGCACCGCCAGGCAGCCAAGCAATAAACCACGTGGGCTTAGTTTCATTTTAGGATCATTTTTTATCCTGCTATTTTAGTTGTTGTTGTTGCTGTTATAACTACTGCTGCCTACTTTTAGGCGGCGCAGTCAAGCAAAAACTACAACTGCCTGCCAGCACGCGCACAGTGTGACTTTTGTCAGGGTGGCTGAACAAAAAGTAAATTAACATTTTAGCCCCAAAATTTTTCTTTTCCATTAAATTCAATTATTCTCTAATTAGTTAGTTTTTGTAAATCGATTAAATGCATTTAACCTAATATTCTAATTTATTCGGGTTTTTAAGATATTGTTACCAAACACCTAAATATTTTTTAATATAAGTATGCAAAATCTGCTCCTGATAGCTGAAACAAATTTATTTAGAATTAGTTCAAATAATCCACTGTAGCTTAGATGCCCCGAACACTGCAATAATCAGGAAAACGAATTACTGTAATAATCAGAAAACAGCATTAAAACACTGTCTATAAATCCCAAAGGAACCTAACTAATCTGCACTCCAAATCGTTAAGCACTCTTTTGCACTATTTTAATGCTTTATTACCAAACCCACTTAAGACAGTTAAATATATATAGTTGTATACTTCAAAATCTGATTATAAACATATGATTGACTCAAAAAAATTAAATGAAATAAAAAAACCCTCATAACCTCATATAGAAAAACTGTCAAATCAATTAATCATTACTTGATTATTAGAAGCTTAAACAAATACTGAAAAATCTCACATTAAAAAATTTATAGGACCGATAGTATTAAGTAGGACCGATATTATGTGAACAATACATTAACGATTCAGGCCTTAAGGCGAATATCGTTAAGGCATTCAATATACTTATAGTAATAGAGCAACCGGCACATGAACTTGGAAAACTGGATTAGCTGAACGAGCTGCTGCGAAGCTCGCCATAATAACGGGAATGATTGCTCTTTTGGCCCTTTGCTAAAAAATAAACCAATAATTTACCGAAAATAATGGTTTTTTTTTTCAATTTTTAAAAAGAAACAACTACATGAACCAGCCTATATATGCTAAATGTATATCCTATGAAAATTAAGCTAAAACATATTTTATGTAGTTTGAGCAAACCCAAAAATTGATAGGACTATTTTTCTGAAACCAATAATAAACATAATTTTACTTTCCGCACCAAAATTAATCAAAATTGTATAATAAAGTTATATAATATTATATATAATAATTAAAACCACCAATACATTAATAATCACTGCATTTAAAATGCTTTAGACTCAAACGATTCAGTGAGGAACCATGTGGGGATTGATTCAAAAATCGAAATTAGATTGCTTATCAAAATTTATATTTCGAAACTAAAATTCTGTTCTGTTAAATTTAGCTTTTGTAGATTTGTAACTTTAATCATTTCATTAAGATGTGTTTGGTGATTATAGTACCGTTTTAAGAATATAATCCCCTGTTCACGCAAATTAAATATCTCACAAAGTAAATGCTATATAAGTAGTACTTATGTAGCACTATTCAGTTCAAGTTCATCAGCGTCGCTGAGAGGCGATTTGTTTGTAGCTACAAAACATTCTCACTCACACACAAATGCACTGCGAGCGACAGTTCCACATAAGCCATGGAAGCTCATTTTGTTCAACTATATTGCTAAAATAGCATGCTATAGTATGTGAGCCGATTTAGCAAAAATACTAGCAGTCGCACAAATATGGCTTCCGTGCAGATAGAATTCGAAGGCTTTTTCGGAGTCGGCAGGCAGGCGGGCAGATGCTTGCTTGCCTCTAAGCTTGTGAGCAATCATGTGAATTGAGCTATTTATAATTTGCAAAACTATGTTCCTGTGTGTGCCTTAATTTGTACGGGTGTGTGTGGTTGTGTGTGTGTCTGTGTACGAGCGTGTTTGTGTGTGCGTTGGCAAAACCAAATTAAATAATCTTACATGTCGTTGGCACATTTCTCTGCCGAATGTGGGCAACTATTCGTATGCCTCGTTTGCTTACCTGTTCAGCATCCGTATCCGCATCAAAACCGAATATTGGAGTCAAATTGAGGCAGCAAGGAAATAGAGAGAGAAAGAGAGAGAAAAGCGAAAGGTACACATTTAAGTCAAGTGGCCACAGCAATACACAATATACGTATATATGTATATAAATAAATCTACATATACTATATACAGTTATCTCTATGGCATGTCAGGCAAAGTAAATTGAAATGAAACTCAAAGGCGCAAATATTTTGTGGCAAGCTGCGAATTCTGCAAATAATAGTGCATTACTGTTTCTGCATTCAATCTTTTTTAGGCAATGTAATTAGTTTAGTTGTCGGATTTTAGGTACAACACACACACACACACACACATAGACAAATGAGTTACGTACAGGGTGACCGTATTTAGCTTATTTTCCTAGAATATTTCAATTATTTTGCAAATGTTTAGTGAAGTTTTAATTAATGTTTAAATGAGATCGCCGATTTAATCGAAATGGTATTGGCTCCAAATTAAACTTCAACTGAGTTTGTTTATTATTGTAAACTTTTAAAAGAATCTTTTTCGATGCCGAAACCAATCTATATAACTTAAAAGCAATAATTGTACCACTAAGATATACAAGAGGAACTTAAAACCCACTTTAGGTATTGCATTAACCTACTTGTATCTTAAACAGAACATAAAATACAAAAGGTTTAAGAATATAGAGTACGTGTCTTTAATGGTTTGTTTTGAGTTTCGAAAAAAAAAAATTTAATTTGCTAATTTTTTGGTCACCCTGTGATTGTAACACCCTGGCGCTTACCTGATGTCCCGAGCATATGGAGCCGTTGGGCACACGCACACGAAACGGACTGTGAACGGGGCACGAGGTGCGGGGCCCCCAACGGGAAACAGCCGCTGCCTGCTGCAGCGACATGGCCGAGCTACACGGATTGAAGAGCGCCGGCGGTGGCGGGCATGGCGGCGGTGCAGGTGATGCACCACCCATGCTTATTGAACTCAAACCGCTCATGCTGCGACAATGTCCGCCGCCGGCCAACATTGTGTCAACAGGATTGCCGGAGGATGGACCATGCACAATGCCCACACCGCTGCTGCCGGCACCGCTGCCGCTCATGCCGCTGCTGCCACTGCTGCCACCACCGCCGCCGCCCACTAGCGAGATGTGCGAGCCACCGGACATCAACGACTGTGATGTCAGCCCATGATGCTGGCACATGCCTAGACTGAGGCCGGAGGGCGTTACGCCACAACCGCCACCGATACCGCACAGCGTTCCCGCTGATGACCATTGACCTGCACCGCCTGCACCACTACAGTGAGCACCACCGCCCCCTGCACCCTGTACGCCTGCACCAGCTGCTGCCGCCGCTGCGTGTGTGTCGCCGCCTCCGCCGCCCACGCAGTAATGATCCACGGTAAAACTGTCTTGGCTACCAGAGCATTGCAGGCGGTGCGGTGGCGGTGGCGAAGATTGACGCGAATAAATGTTGTAAATTGCTCGACAGCGGGCTTCAGGCTCTTGATGACGCCGATGTCCCTGCTGGCGTCGCTCCTGCTGCTGCTGCTGCTGCTGCTGCCCTCACTCTGCTGGCTCCTCTTCTGCGTCTTCGTCCTCGTCTTCCTTGATATGTTGATCCGTTGCTTAGTCTGAGCTTAGCAGCCGCCACGCAGCTGCCGCACGTCCTTTTGACGTCTCGCTGGCATCGCTGGTGGATTGAGGGGCGAAGGTTTGGCACGTTTATATAATTACTCGCTTTCTGCAATCAATCCCTCCCTCCCTCTCTCTTTCGCTCTCTTTCTTTCTCTGTTTATTACTTTAACTTGCTGCCGCTTTCTGTGCGTATTTAAAGCTCAATCACAGCGTTGCCAGATTTCTTGTAGTATTGTAGTAGTGGTGTGGCTTCGCTTCGTCCTCTTCCTTTGCTCAATTCTTTTATATGACTAACAACAATAAATACTAACAACAACTATGTATTGTTTTAAATCTTAAAATTACAACAATTGAAACTTCTGTGCAGCCTGGTCTTTCGCTTCGCATCGCTGCTTTATCCTGTCCGCCCTCCTTTGGGATCTGTTAGCTGCGCGTTTTTCATGTAAATTCTGTTGCTATCACTGTACATCAATATATGTATATATGTATGTATATATATATATATATATATATATATATATATATATATGCATATAGGTATATAATATTTAGGTATGTTGTATTGTATATTGCCACCTCAGTGGCTTGCTTGGTGTTGCATTTAAAATTATTGTTTCCTTTTATTGATTTATACTACTGTGTGGTTGTTGCTTTTCTGTATTTGTATATACTTTGAAATTTCCTTCCGTTCGAGTATTTCTAGGAATTATTTACTATATTTATTTGTGCGCTTTCCAAATTCGAAGTATGCTGCTCACCGGTTTCCTTTATATTCGATTCGATTTTATTTTATATCTCTTTTATACTCGTATGTGCAATTGAATTAATTTATGTATTACATTTTTTTCATCACAATGTATTGTAAGTATGCATGTAATTTCAATTACTTTTAAGCTATTTTTATTTACTTTTTACAGTTTTTGTTTACGCTCACTATTTATTCATGAATTTAGTTTAATTTTGGGTAATCGGTTTTGTTTTTGTTTCTTTTTTTTTTAAGATTTTAGCATGCGAGTTCTGCAAAAGAAAATTGTTGAAAAGCCCAAAATTAAACGAAATCTATTGAGGTTGTGGGGTGGCTTTGGGAGGGGCATTGGGGGTGGGGGTAATGAGTAAGTGTTGCTTGGAAACGTGTGCTAAATAATAATGATAAGGCTGGCTACAGAGCTAAGCGAAGGCCAAGGGAATCTGGCTTGCAGGAATGTACCAAATAAATAAATAATGAAGAAGTCGTATGTAAGGATGTGAGTTTTTCTAATATTTCTAGCATTGATTGGCTTTTACTGCTCAGCAAATTTGTTGCTGCGTTCATTTTTTTTGGTACACGTATATCGACATTTTAAAGTTCATATTTTAATACAACTTTTTTCAACATATTTATCTCGGAAAAAGATTGATTGAATTAGAAATGCAACGAATAAGACGAACATATGTTTTATTTTCTGGAATTTTGAACTAGCAAACAAAACTGTTTTAAAATACTATACTTATAGTATATTTTAGGCTAAATCTATAAGATATCTTTTTTGAATTCATAAATGCACATAAAAAATATATAACTACTTACTACGCTCTAGCACGCTCATTAGCATTCATAAACTCTCAAACTCAATGCCATTTCATTTAAGTTAATAAGCTGCCCAGACGTACTCGAAAAAAAACAACTTTTTTTTATGACTGCTACTTTGGAAAAACAAGAAATAACAGATAAAAATGCTCGGGGGAATGCAAAACATTTGTGCTAGAACTTTTCTATCAAAGCCGCCTTTTTTCTGTCTCTCTCTCTCTATCTAACTGGCTGGCTGTCTGCCTGTTTACGATGTATATTTTGGTGTAGGGTAGGAAAACCATTTGGGAAAAACAACGCGCAACATTTTTAAATAGAAGAGCCTACGCTAATAGAGAGCCTGTCGAGCATTCGATTCCCCACGGGGGCCATCATAACCACAACGTGAGATTATTTATGCTAAATAGTTTGCATAAAACTTTACACACAAGGCCAACAAAGTAGCGACCAAACAAAATTTGATATTTGAGATGAGACGCAATGGCAATGTGAAGCATCGAATTAAATTAAAAGGGAATTGTGAATGCTTAAATACATAATAAAAAGTGACGGCGATGACGGCAACGGCACCGACAACGACGACAACGACAACGAGCAAGGACGACAAGGACCAAGCGCAAATGTTTGCTCCTGCAGTTTCCGTTTGCCTTTCAACATTTCAGAATGCTAATGTAGCCAAAATTGAATGAGAACGTGCCGAGCTTTTGCTTTCTCCAGATAGCGGGGACCCAACACACATACACCTACATTTATAAGTATCTCAGGCGCCTAAGGAGCCCATAAACTCGTCGTACAGAAGAAGTTTAGAACAAAAAAAAAAAAGCCAAACCAACTTTGTTGCAGAACATACGCGCAAAATAACAGAATTCAATTCATAAAAGATTCAAAAACCAACAAAAGGCACACAAAACACA
This sequence comes from Scaptodrosophila lebanonensis, assembly GCF_003285725.1. Taxonomy (NCBI): domain Eukaryota; kingdom Metazoa; phylum Arthropoda; class Insecta; order Diptera; family Drosophilidae; genus Scaptodrosophila; species Scaptodrosophila lebanonensis. The sequence goes on from NW_022060538.1 coordinate 17,879,573, forward strand.
CTGAAACAGCGAACTCAGAATCTCGAACTGTGGAAAACATGGAAGAAAAAGAAAAATAAAGAAAGGGAACCACAAGCGCAACGAGAATCAACAAAAAAAAAACAAAGAATACCCCAACCAAGTAAGTCAAAAGCGAAGCAAATGTATCTGCGGCCAAAACACAGTGGTTACAAATTTTCGTTTCTAAGTACTACAGTAACATTCCCTCTACCTAATCATTAATATTGTCTAGTCTAAATGTGGCGGATGAAAATTCCCCTCACTTGTACAGGTTAAACCTAAGTTATGGTCAATCTCCTCAATTGTTAATTCTCTTTTTACAGGAATATTCATCCTAATATGTATTGTAAGCTTTAAATATTGCCAACACCACAAGTTGTTTTGGTCATTTAATTCTATGGTCTAAAACAATGGACTAAAGTCCTTAGGGAACACATCTAAACATTACTTTTTCCAAAAGAGCACTTTAATAGAAACACTAAACACCAAAACATGGTTCAGAAAGAGGCACGACCTTTGTTGTTTGTTTTTTCATCTCTGCGCAGTCAATAATATATGAATATACTGAGTATGTTTACATTAAAAAATGCTACATGCAAATGTTTAAAAATCCCTAATGTGGATACATATGTTTATGAACAATGATATCCGATTTCTAAGAACTAACACATTTATAGCTTAGAAGCAAACGATTGCGAAATCTAGAGGATCTCTAATGAATTTAATTGTACTTTTTAATTGAATTGATTGGGGTAGATTAAGCAACAAAATATTCAATTCGGAACCACTGTGGAGTGTACCGTGGCGAAAGAATTGCAAAAATGAGGTGAGCATCTGGCTGCTCTGACTCCGCCTGAGCTTTTTGTGTGGGTGTTGCAGTTGGAGCTGTGCAGGAAGTTAGACGCCAGGGCAAGTGGGAGGTGAGGGTGCTGCTGGCCCAGCAAAGTAAATGAAACCAAACATTTTTGGCGTATTGCTCCCGTGCGTTACTCTAAATGTGTGTGTTTGTGTGTTAGTGTGTGAGTGAGTGAGTGTGTGCGTGCCTGCTGCTCTGTGCAACTCTGTGGCTGTATACATACATAAATACAGACATACAAAAATATATGTATAAATATATATATTTTTTTTGATAAGGCAAACGGCGACGGAAATGGCAAAGGAACTGTCGGCGGGAGTCGCTAAAGCTAAGGGGTGTGCGTTATTGGTTAGTATGGGGCGGGGGTGATGGTGTAGGGGAGGTGAAATTCTTTGCTGGGGATTCTATGGGGGCAGGTGTAACATAGTCTGCTGTTTGTTGCGCAGTGTAGTGCGGTCGGTGAGGCTGTGAGGAAGTCGGGGTGTGTGTTCAGTTGAGTTGTGTTTGTTGCTGCTACATTAATACTTACTGCAGCGTAATTGTTGTTGTTGTAGTTGTTGTTGTAGTTGCTGCTGTTGCCAGTCGCTGTCGTAACTGCTTGCTGTACTTCTTCTTTGGCTTGTGTTTTCAGTTGGGAAGCCAAAATCAATAATGGAAATTACACAGAAAAACAAGTGCAACTTCGGCTGCTGATACTGCTGCTACTGATGCTGCTGCTGCTGATGACGTTGACGACGTTGAATATTTCAGCAGACTTGTTTGGTCATTTATCCTTTGATAGCTTGTGCCGCTCCACACACACACAAGCATTTATGCATGCTTGCTTGCTTAGTCACTGGCGTCGTTATATGGGCTGTTAGTAGTTATAACATTGATTTCATTTGCAATCTGTTCGACACAAATAGACACACACACACACACTTGGGCACGTGCGCACACAAAAGGCGCACAAGAGCAACAACAACAACAATCTGATTAATTTAATTCAATTGTGTGCGCGCATTTGTTACGCATTTTCGATATCATTGATAATAATTTGGCAAATCGATTTTGAAATGTGGCAAGCCCGCCTGCCCTGAAGCTAAAGCTAAAGCTGACGATGCGAACGTCGACGTTGACGTTAACGTTGACGCAGAAGCTTTAGCAGACGACGGCGGTTGTTGCTTCGCAATGGAAACGAACAGCGACGCACTCGTGTCAGCATCGTGTCGTCGCCTGGTCCGTTAGCCGAACAACTCCCACATACACAAAAATATATAGTCTGGCTGACTGACCGAGCAACCAAACGAACGTCGTCTCTACTGGTGCCGCTGCTCCTACTGCTGCTGCTGCTTCTGCTGCTTGTTCGCACAATATGCAAAAAATCAGCAGCGAGCAAATTCAATGGCGTGAAAAAGTCGCCAAACGGCCACGCACAACGCTCAATGATATATGCGTATGTGTGTGTGTGTGTGTGTGACTGTGTGTGCGTGTCTATCTGTGTGCAGTACAGCAAATTCCTCGCATATGAAAATCAATTTGAAATTTTGCATTTATTCCTCAGCGCAGCCGATTGCTATATGGATATGTATGCATAATCGCCATTATTGTTCCAAGACAATTTCATAGCATACTTTTACGCGCAAGTGCGCGACACAGATTTCTTCTTTTATACAAGTATTTTTCTCCTCATCCTATTGTGTGTACGCTTCAGTGAACGAACAACATTTTAATTTGGCTGTCAAAAAGTTTTGCACTTGTTTTTTTTTCGCTCGCACGCACGCTGTTTTTGTTGGGTGCTTTTTTGGCTTGTTTGTTAAATTAAAAAGTTTTTGCCACATCCATTTTTTGTTGTTTTTTTTTTTTGTTTTTTTTTTTTGATGGGGGAAGTTTACACTTTTATGCCGTATGGCAGCATTTCTTCACTTGCCTTATATATGCTCTACATACAACATATATAAGTGTGTGTGTGTGTGTACGAGTAACTTTAGGTGAGCAGTGTGTGTCTGTGTGTTCGTGCGTGTGTGTAGGTGTGGGTGTGTGTTATATGTATTAGTGTGTTGGTTGTGTAGCAGCCGTCTTCGTCCTCGTCCTAGTCGAGTGAAGTATAATGTGTATTGAAGTAGAGTGTGTGTTGTCTGTTCTGTTCTGTACTGAGCTGAGCTGAGCTGCACCGTCGTCGCTGCTGTTGTGAATGTTGTGTGTGTATCACCCGTCCTTTCCAGGCAAGGGCTCGCGTTATACTGCCACAGTTCCAGCTCGCAAGGTGCACAATTATAGACTAAAATTTCACAGTTATCATCAAAGCGTTGCGCCTCAACTCTCTAACTTGGCTGAATGCAGCGGCAGCAGAAACAAATTTGCTTTTCACCTTGCGTCGTCGACGCAGCAGCGACAGCAACAGCGGCAGCGGCAGCGCAGCAACCAAAACGGAGTCAGCGGAGCAATCAATTTCCGGTGCAGATGCTTTGAGTTGCATGCGTGCGAAAGAGATGACTATATGTGTTCTCTGTGTCCCCAGCACTTTAGTCTGTGGGTGACTTTTTGGCTCAACGACGTCGCTGTCTCTGCCTCTGCTGCCGCTGCTAGCTTATGCTGAATCTGCAGGCAGCGCAGGATGCTGCTCCACACATGCGCATTAAGAGTAGCCCAGCAAATAAAAACTAACTGGCCCGGCTGTGTATTATTGTTGTTGCTTTCGTACCTCCTCTTTAACAGCATTTCTCACTATTGGCATCCGTTGCCGTTGCTGTTATTGTTGTTGCTGCCTTCGCTGTTTATATAGCAGTGCTTGGAATATTCAGAGTAACACAACAATGGCATGGAACGACTTTTCTTGGCATCGAGAGCGTGCAAAATATTCGTAATTTATGGCGCAATGTCTGCCACTGCTGCCGCCGCCGCCGCCGCCGCCGCAGTCGCTGCTATTTGTTAGCATTGCCTGCATCATCGTCATCATCATCGCCATCATCATCCTGATTATCATCATCATCACCAACAGCGTTGCAACTACGACCAGCAGTGTAGTCGAGAGGAGTTGCTTAACTTAATTGAAGCGGTTGAGTAAATAGAGCAGCTGCAGATTCTGCTTAATAGACTATAATAATATCTAGCCCATTTTTCACTTCTGAATTATTATTTAACTTTAAAATATACATACTTATATAGTACAATAATTAAATAATTATCAGTATGTTTGCTTTCCTTTTTTGTAACGTCCACTAAAAGCAACTTTTTCGCGTGAAACACTATTTAAATTTATTTGAATTGGGTAGCTATGTATTTAATTTCCCGTTGAGCGGAAAATGTAAAGAATTATTAAAAACCATACTTCTAGGTTTAAAATAAGCCCTTTTACAAAAAAGGTGTAATTTTCAAACTAAAAGTAGTTTGCATTGGCTGAAAGGCAATTGAAATGAATTAAGAAACCAATTCGTTAGAGATTCTCTCGATTTGTCAAGATTAATTTTAATCCGAGCCATTTGTCCTAAAACGAGGCTTAACTTTCCTGTAGGTATTTAGACAATAGTCAGCGTATAAGCGACATTGCCAAATAATGAATTAACTAGGTATTTCGAATCTTAACGTAAGTTTTTCCCATCACCTCTAGTTTCGGATGTTCAAGAATGTCTTTTGACACCAAAAACATAAATAAAAGACAGAAGGAAATATTAGAGACAATATTACGTATATTTTAAAGATATTGAAGATGCAATTTAATTTTAGCTTCAATCAAAAATATGGCAAATAACGTCTCGAATATATACATGCGGGTACATATTGCAGGCAAATTTCGCCTAAATCATTTATTTACAACTTTTCTGGTGCAAGCGCATAGAATTTCATAATTAATGAGGGCACAAAAGGTACGCAAATAAATTATAATAATAATAAAGTAATTATAGAAAAAGAGCCTCCCTTTAAATTTGGATACAGTGAATGCACAATATAATAACCACATTTGAGCATGGGCATAAATCAAACAAAGTGCACTTTTCAGTTAAATAGTAGTTGAGATGATTTTTATAAGAATTTAAATAAACCATCAAAGTTCCTTCTCATATTTCTGTGTAGTTTTAATATTTCAGGTACAAAAATAATACTGAATTGCAGGAAAATTTCGCCTAAATAATTTATTTCATAATTAATGAGGGCACAGAAGGTATGCAAATAAATTATAATAAAGTATTTATAGAAAAAGAGCCTCCCAACATTTTAGCAATGCAATTATTAATTAAAATCCTTCGGGCTCTTTTCAGTTATACTATTTACTCTGCAACAGAATTTAAATAACCCATCAAAGTTCTTTCTCATATTTGTGTGTAGTTTTAATATTTCAGGTACAAGAGTTGGATAAAACTAATACTGAATTGCTTGTTAATATATTTGTGATGAATAAAAAACTCACAGCACTGCAGAATACTTACAAGTTGTAAGCCCCTTTTTTTGAAGTTGGACAAAATTGACTCGATTGATTGAGTTATTTCTGCAAGTGTTCTAAACGCGGACACGGCTCTACTAACTTAAATATAGTAATTGCTTAGATTGAATAATTTGTTCATTAAATCGCAATGGCGAATTGAATTCGGTTAGACGATTAGATGATTACGACTAAAGTGGAGATGAAGAAATCGGTTTCACTTGAATAATAGCCACTGTACACGCAAAACCGTTGTCGACTAGAAAATATCGGAGACTAAAGTAGGTGACTTGTCCACACTTAGTCACACACACACACACGCACACTTTAACTTGGCACACACTAACTTGGCACACACTTAGGAGGCACATGGTGCGGTGGCACATATTTGCCTGCTGCATGCGGGCGTCTGTTTGCTCTGGCCTGTTCGTCTTAGGCCAGCTCTGTTCCCTGCCGTTTCATTCTATTCTGTCCGGTGTGGTTGCTGTCGTCGGTGGTGCAGTTGTAAAGGATTCATTGCCAAAAAAAAGGTGGAAGGTGGAAGCCGCAACCTAATTACATGTGGTAAGCTGTTGCCTGCTGATGCTCCAACGGCGCTTAAAATGTGTGCGTGCCTGCGTCTGTGTGTGCGAGTACGTGTATGTGTGAAAGCTGTTTGTGCAAATACTTTATAAAGCGGCAATTGGAGGGTTGGACTTTGGGGGCTAGTGGTGCGCAGCTGGCCGACCCCGTTGTTTGCCATTGGGGTTGTGCAAACAGAAACAGAAGGCAACCAGCGACATACATTGCGCACACTTAACAGCAGAAGTTTCTGCACCAAGGATGTTGCAACTTTCAAATGATTACGAAAGCTTTCTTTTCATATCATTCATCTTGCTAGCATTTGTAGGTCAAGTTTATTTCTTAAGCCGCTATCTTTTAAATAACACGAGTATTCAAAACGGATGTGAATTAAGTCATAAACTTGGTCGCAAACTTCACAACGCATTTATCTAAAAGATATTCAGTGTAATCGTAGGTCTTATATGGGAACTTATCTATACGCTATCTTAATCGCAGTTTTTTAATTATTTATTTTTTTTTTTATCTTCATCTTTCTTTCTTTTTTGTTAGGTCTCTGACTATTCTTTATTAGATATTTTTGTAATTTCTACAGGCATTTTTATTCTTTAACTGCAGCATTGTTTGTTGGCAAAATAAATAAATAAATAATTGATGGCCTTTTAAGACACTATAGCTATAATGAAGCGTAAAAATTGGTTTTTATTCAAAACAATTGTATGTTGTGTTTGACACATCTGGATACGCATAGATTTCTCTCGCCGCATTTAAAATACTGATTTTTGAAACCATTTCTTGAAACCGTCGGTGCAATCAATTGGAAACATTTTTTTTACTGACATGCCCTAAATAACTCTTTTATAACATCAATATCATACTGGATTTTGATATATTTGGGAAAGTACTATATCTCATTAATGCTGTTAAATATTTAACATTTGGAATAGTATGTAGAACGAAGTAGGCCTCCAAAGATCGTAGGTTTACACATTTAAGATGTTACCCTAGTCAAAACTGAGCTGTTTAGAGAACACAAATTGTTTATTTGTACATTGATTGGTTTTGAAATTGGCTTTGCTGGCAATAAAGCATTGATTCGCATTGGAATAACTCTTAGATTTCCATTTCAATGCGATTGCAGTTATTGAGTTTAATTTCAAATACGAACTTTCAGAATCCTCGATTGCCAATTGGTTACTAATTACACAAAACTTCTAATTTGTTGGACGAAAACTTTCGTTGATGAGTGTGCCAAAAGGGTCGAGAAGTAAGTGGAGCAACGCAGTGTGCGCGGCAGCCGACAGAACCCACTATATTTTATGAGTTATGAATCTGTTGAAGCACAGCAAATATTTATTGAACGTTGGCCCAGCTTATTTTCCAGCCAATATTGCTAGCTTCTATATATATGTGTATATATGTGTGTATGTACGTACAGGCACACCAAGCAGTACACGGAGAAGGCCAGAGGCTTGCTAGCCCGCAACTGTCATGCAAATCAGGTACTTGGCAAGTTTTATGCGCTACATAACAAGCTTTTAATTAATGCACAATAAACGAGATGCCAAGTGTTTGATGGCATGTGTGTCTGTCGTGCGAATTCAAGTGAATTCGAATTCATTTCGTTGCATATTGTGCCTCGTAGAGTCGCTCAAGGATTCTAGGTTGTAGGTCAAGGCCTCGACACATGTAATAGCCCCACAGAACAGAGATGTGGCTGTGAATGTGTTGTTTGTGCCAAAGTCAAACCAGCAATAAACTATTAACACAGAGCTGCTAACAGCACAGCCTTTCAGCCTCTCGGCCACTCACCACCCCTCCACATCCTGCCCGCCATTTTAGCTGCTGCAATTTGGCACAAATTTGTCATTTCATCGAAATGGTGAAATGGCGAGATGGTGAGATGGCGGGCGCGGCATGAAGCGTTCTTGAAACGACACATGCCACATAACCAATTTGTAAACAAGAACAACAATGTTGCAACAACGCAAGCAATGACATCTGTTTGCTGCCACTATGGGGGCATGCAGTTGCCACACAACTTAGACACATTTGTGTGGCCAAAATGGTAACCTTAATGTTTCAGTTTGCTTGCCTGGCCTGCTCTGCTGAGCTGCTGAGCTGCCCAGAGCAGACCCAAGCCCAGGCTGCCTGCTTGTTGACACGTTTAAGTTGTTGGCACACACACACACACACACACACAACTCTACACACATTGAATGTATGTAAATGGGAAGTATGTTTGTAAGTACATATTGTAGTTGGCGCAGAGGCAGTCACGTTTGGCAAATCACAAACAAGTCAGAGGTAAAACGAGCCCTGTAATAAAGCTGATGGTTATAGCCTGAAATAGGCCAAACGATACCACAGTGGGTCCACAAGTGGATAAACAAGACACCATGGAAAAGAAATTGACAAATTGAATTATAGCCCATATCCGTATTGGAATCGGAAATCACTTCACTTATACTTTTCGAATACTGTGCTTTAAAATGTTGATCACGCACCCAGACTACAGGGAAAATTCTAGTTTTCAAAGTCGTCGATATACGTAAATAAATGTGGATTTTCGGGTGAAAATTTTTGATATTTTTGTAAGACTCATTCGCGTCATAAATTGTACTACTATCTGATCAAATTGTACCAAATTTGGTTGGTTATGTCAATCAGTGTGTGTTTGGTAGCTGCTTTTTTACGGCACAAAAATGTTGTCCTTAGATTTATAAAATAAAAATTCAACGAGTTTGCTGGAAATGTTGCAAAAGGGTTTTGGGGAGTATATTCTATCGAGAACATCGTAACAAATATGCTCCATGCAAGTAGTCCCTCCGCTGTTGACGACGATAATACTGGAAAACTTAAGGAAATTGTGTTCAGAATTTTAATGTTTGTTTTCAATAAAGTGAAACAGTTTCTATATTTCAAATTAGATTAAAATAGGGTCTCTGTATACCTATGAACATTTTATTTTTTAATTTTTTTAACAGTTTCGACTCGGATTTGACAATTAAATGTTTAGTTTTTATAGCCTGTACCCAAAGGGTGAAAGGCTATACTAGTTTTCTGCGAATGTATATAACATACAGAAGGAACATACAGAAAGAATTTGCCATATACATACAGTTAGTGATTATGTGTCCGTATGTTATGTTTCATCATGATCGGTCAATTCTGAAGCAAGTTATAGCCATAAATAAAATCGCTGCCCATGCGCTGCCTGCAGCTCTGCCCGCAGCTGTTGTTCCTGCTTTGGTTCAACTTTGTGCTGCATACATACACGCATATAAACACGCAGACGAACACGATTCAGATGTACGCTGAATATTTTGTATTTAATTTAATTAAATAATTTAATTAATATAATATTTTTAAATTCATTAGTTGTTTTTTAAATTTTTTCCTTTTTGATGGGAGGTACAGGGTATTTAAGAGTTGAACATGCTCGGCTTCAGCATTCCTATCTTGTTTAAATTTTTACAGCAAACAGAGAGTAAGTCGTGTTACTGCTGCGTTAAAGACGCACTCCATAGAGTTTGAAATATGTTTGTAAAAGGTATTAACATAACTAACCAAATATAAATCAAATTGGTTCTTAATTAACCAATAAATATAATCCTCAAGACATATATATATATATGATATATTTTCTTCCAATACTATGTAAGAAATAATAAATAGCAATAGAATTGCCTTTGTGTTTAAAAATTTGGATTTACGGACAATTGCAGGCTTTTGCCTCACTGTATAAGTAAAACGACGACAACACCGACTTGCCACTTTAAAACTACTCTCTGAGCGTTATGATCAGTAACTGGGTTGGCCAATTTACCTGCTGATGCAAATTGTTGTAGTAGCGTGTAATATATGCGGGCAACTGTTCGGCAGTCTCCAGACCTATCCACTGGAAGACACTCAACTGTGGAGTGGTCGTTGTTGTTGCCGTGGTCGAGGACACCATGGACGTTGTGTCGCAACAGCAGCAAGCCTCCTCCTCTTCCTCCTCGTCGTCCTCCATTCAACAGAGAATAGTAGGGAAAAGCCTTGTATGCTAATTTGCGTTTTTTCGCTTATTACGTTTATGCTTATAATTTCTTCTTTTTCTTCATTCTTTTATATGCAACGCACAACATTTGAATTTGAATTTGGTTTTGAATTTGAATTCGCATTCGTATTCGTATTTGCATGCGAATTGAGTTAACAACATACACACACACAGAGAGAGCGACACAGACACAGTTACACAGTTACACAGTCGCGCTATTACAGTTTTATGTTGCCAATTTATGAAAGGCAGCGGATGGTTCCACATGACAGGTAGCTCGACATTCGGCCACTTTGGCAATTGCTCCCATGTGAGCTTTGCCGCCAAATCCGTGAGTCCTGCCTTCTGTGTATTACTTCGGAAACTCACGCGTAATTGGCACACTGACACGACACTTCACACTTTACACTCCACACAGTACAACAGGAGAGGGGGCGAGAGGTAGATACAGCAGATTGGCGGCGTCAGGCCACTGCGCGCCGTTTCTTAATTGGGTCAGAGGCGAGCGTGTTTCCTTCGGAGAGGAGGTCGGGGCTCGAAGATACCGGAGTTGTCGACGACGCGGCCACTTGAGAAATAATCTTGACGAAGGTTTCCTAAACTGCACGTCATCTCACACTACACTAGACTACACACAACACTACTCTTAGTAGGCATTGTCTAAAAACGCGCGCCCGCTGAGGAAGTAGCCAACAACTCGAGCACGCGCGTCTGGGTGTTGCCCACTTTTTTCCCCACTTGTTTTCCTATTTTTTTGTTGTTATGTTTTGCATATTTTTCCGTGTTGTTTTTGTTTATTGTTTTACGCGCGCGCGCGCGCTCTGCTCGGACAAGCCTTTGGGGAGTCGTGGGAGTTGTGGGACGAAGTTGGACCAGTGGCGGTTTGGGTGTGGGTGTGGGTGAGGGTGGCGCTCGTTAGGCGCCTTTTTTACACATGACTTGCCAAGTGTCAAATAAACGAATGCAATAACAACAAATGCGTCTCAGTCGCCGCTGCCTTGTCCCCTGGCGGCTAGGCCGCAAACTAAACTAAAACGTGTGCGCGTTTGCATTTAAGTTAAATCTCGTTGCAACGCACACACTCTCTTTCTCCCTCTCTCTCTCTCTCACACACACACACACACACACATATATAGCACACATACTTGCAGGCATTGCACCACATCGCCAGTGACCAAAAGCATCAACTGCGCTGCTCGCTGCACTTTGCAGACTCTCCCTCTTTCTCTTTCCTCATTCTATGCATGTTCGTTGGTATGTACGAGAATGAACGCAAGCTGGATGGACGACAGATATTGTTTTATTTGCTGAGCTGCGGCCGAGGCCTTTACATTGTTTTGCGCTCCCCACGTCCCCCCACCAACCCGCTCTCTTACACTAGTGTGGTGGTTCGCTCTGCTTACAGCATTAACACATTTTTTCATCGCCTCTTTCATCGTTTTGTGCATTTCTGCTCATATACGATAATAATTTTTTTTTCGGTTTGTTTGCCATGAATTTATGGAAATAAGAAAGGCAGGCATGGTAGCAACGTACGTTTGCGTCACTAATAGGCAGACCCACTCCCGCACTCATCGCTTGGCTGACGAACTGACAGCATGCCGAAAACCATCAGCAACAACAACATTCCTAAAAACAGTTGCCCACGCAAAAAAGGAAAAATATAACAAAAAAATGTAGTCTGCTTCAAGGAGCAATTAACGACAGTGGATGGCACAGAGTTATAACGTTCATATCTACTGCACTCAACACAGACAGACACGCATATATATATTATATGCAGAGCATGGGCAAGACAAGATAGAGCGGCAAAAAAAAAGCATTTTTGCTATCGTTAAATGTTTTTATGCCCATTCGGCCGTTGGACTGTAACAAATGTATATGGCAGGACGATGATGGAACACTAACGTTGGTGACGATGGCACTTGAGCTCGGATCTACCACACTTTTGTACGGAGAAAACCCTATGGGGAACTGACAGAAGGCTGCCACTGCCGCTGCCGCTAGAGCTTCTGTTTTATTTTTGTTGTTTCTGTCGAGCACTTCTGTGCCAACAACGTACGAATTTCATTTCGGTTTATTCTGATTAAATTGTTTGTATTTTGGTTGCATTAGCAGCGAACGAACGCCAGCAACTTCCAAACAGTAGCTACAGTAACTGCTGTTCCTCCTCCTGCTGTCTGTCTGTGTTTGGTCAAAGGATTAGTGACTATCTGCGCTTGAGTATGTGAAGAACTGTGTACAGTGAAAACACACATAAGCAGACAAGCAGTGCAACATTTATTTGTGTGCTGTCCGGATATGTTTATATGTGCTAATAGGATTACCTAAAAGAATTCGAACATTTGTACTTCGCTTTAATGCACACGTCTCTACATTCACACCAGGGGCTTAGTCTATTTATTGGCAGTTAGCCATAAAACGACATGCTGAAGATACTTAGATATGTATCTAGGTACATTTGTATAAATACTCTCTCAATTGTATTTCTGCTATGAACCTTTATCGGTATGTGCAACTAAATGAAACTGTCAAGAAAGGTAGTAGCAAAGTAGCTTAATAATAAGAAAATGTGGTCCAAGTATTAAAGTTTATCTTACATAAATGCTTAAAAACCGTTTATCGAAACGTTTCTATGCCAGAGTGGAAAACGAATACAACTGAAATTATTAGCAGCATACTTTGAGGGGCCCCCAACCAGAAACAATGTAATTTTATTATTTTAGTGCACCTAGTACCTTATTACCTATGTATCTGACAGCTTAATATAGTTCTATTTGACCAGAACGATCCAAGAGATTTAAAGGTGTTATTCGATATTTTTGGAAATTTGTCAGGTTTCTAGCTAAAAAGAAAAGATAACGCTACAGTCGAACAAGTTATATTATAAAATACATATATGCGCCCATAGAAGAGGTAGAGCGAACTTGATGCTGCAGTTTTTGGGCGTAGTACTGGAGGGAAATTGTTTCCTTAACAAATTTTCTTAGAATTTACCGGTTTGGATGAAATTTCAAACAAAAGATTGTTTACGTGTAAAAAGTTTAAAAGATTCGGACGGACATGTCTAGATCGATTTCTCTGATTAAGAATATATATTCTTTATGGGGTTGGATATGCTTCCTTCTGCTTCTTACATACTTTACACAAACCTAAGATGCCCTTTTTACCGTACTACTACTATTGCGCAAACTGAAACATTGGACAGAAGTTGGCTTAACTGATTGTCAGAGTTTAAGTTATCATTTTTTTATTTTTCAGTCTGTTTTCCCACACAAATAAATTTGCGGACCGTTTCAAGTTAATTTCTACTAAAAGACAACAATTTCTGAAAGCGGGTAAAAGATGAACAATATTGGTAGTTAATGGATATATAAAAACTAGTTTGAAATAAACGCAATTTCTTTACCAGATTTCTTTTACAATGCCCTTCTGAGTGAATCAGTAAGCTAAAATATTTATATTAATTAATAGTATAGTAATATAGCAATAGTATTCATTTGAGAATTGTAGGGTTATTAGTAGGGATGCTGTGTATATTAAACGCTTTCGCAGCAATTTCAATTAGCAATTCCATTAACTAAAGTTTTTACCGCGGCAGATAACTCTACCCATCGCACAAACATAGCTGGCAGTTCTCTTTATTATAGCTCAATTCAAGAGTTATTTTAACAGTTTACTGCTAACCACATGGTTTATAGTAAAAATGTTTACAACTTTTACGCAACTATAGTGTTTGCTGTGATTTCGGTGCGGTTTCATTCCCTGTCACTAAATACCTGTCCTGGACGGCAGGGCATTATCAGACTAATGCACGCAAAGTGCAGTCAGGCATCGTAATGTAGATATCAACAAACACAGGGTGTATATTTAGCTATAATGGGCTTTAGTTGCGCACACACACACACACACACTCCAACAGCTTGCCACAAAACATTTCAAATAAAATAGTAATAATAGAGTAGAGCGAAGCGTTCACTCACCTGCATGTGTGGGGCGGCCAACAGTTGGAGAAGCTCATCCTTTACATACTTATTGCCAGCGCCCATAGACGAGAGCAATTCCAATACGTCACGACTTCGTGCCACAGCCTCGGCACTGGGCGCCCGACCCGTGGCCGTAATGGTCGTTGAGCCAATGCGATCAAAGAGCTGCAGAAATTGATGTAAATGCACATCACGCAGCATGTCGCGCAACACATCCGCATCCACATGCGCATCCTGCAACGAATAGATATCATCTAGGCAGTCCAAAATTCGCTGCACAGCCTCAATGCCGGCCTCCTCGTCTGCCCATTCATGCATCATTTCCGGTGCGCCTGGAACGGGCACTGCAAAAAATTAAAGATGTTGAGAACCTGCAGCAATTATGATTTCTAATGTTGCAGTTGCGGCACAAGTTCATTGTTTAAGTTTATTTTGTTAGTTTGAATACAAATATTCACATAGCACATGGCGAATTTCAAACTCATCCGAAAAACAAGCATCCCAAGTTTGATTATTCCAGGTCTTACAAATTACGAGTTATTCTCGTTCATACAGACAGACAGTCAGATATATCGTAAAATGTTTATATTAAGAGATCTGCCACGTTTTCTATTCTATAAAATGGAATCTTTTAATTACATGCAACATAAATAAGATCTCTCCATTTTACTAATTTAGCTTTCAATTTCAATACAATACTTTTCACAAAGGCAACAATTTTCAACTCCTATCCATTCAACCACGGAATATCGAATAATCTTTACGAATAGCTCATTCCAGTTAAATATAGGCGTAATAGTTTGCAAACATTTAATTAAGAAAATATAGTTGCCAATTCCTAGCAAAAAGACAAAATGTAGTGTCGTGATACAGGTAATACTCCAATTTGTGATAATTTATTTATTACCTAGAGTCTCAATTAAAGCTATTAACTATATCCTTATAATTTTTAGTTGTGTTGCAACCCAGTGGCCATAAAGAGCTCTCTGCGTGCTTCAATTGAATAAAAAGGAGGACAATGCAACTTTGCGAGACGCCCTCTTCTTCAACAGTTATTAATCAAATAATTTAGTTATCTAATGCGATTCTTTTAGCAACCTATTGTTTTGTCAATTAATTGCAAATTTCAAGTATACCGTGATGACATCAATCTTTTTTAATGGCCTCAATCTTTCTAAATGAAAATATATTAGGATTGTTAGTTGGTTCGTGAGTTTTGGTTTGCGATGCATAAAATCAAATTCAGGAATCAACTACATCTTTCCAATTTTCGGTATAAAGCTTTTATTTCTGTTCCATAGTATTGCAGTGATGATTTTCATTAAAAATGTATTGAATACTTAATAAAATTTTAATTTTTATCAGTTTCGCCTAAGCTTAGGCAGCTTTACCCGTGGTTTTTTATTTATACAAAAAAATAGATCTAGCACTAACATATCTTTGAAGTGCAATTCTACATACACAGATGAACATTATACATTTTTATATAAATCTTTACATTTTCACACAACCACTTTGCAATTATTACATTATTAGACATGTCCGACCGTCTGCCTGTCAAACTTGGTATGCAGACGCTCCCAGTCCCTAGTATTTTATTTTATTTCGCCAATACTGTCCACATTTTCAAACCTACATAAACCAAACTCACACACTATATGCAGCTATCTACTTTTGTTATAAATTTCATTGAAACTGCACAATTCTAAGCGAAACAATTTTACTCCAGTACTACGCCCACAAACTGCGGCATCAAGTACGCTCTTCTTCTTCTTTTTGTTCCTGCTTTGGGCGTATATAACTCAGTGACGGGAGTTTGTCTGGGTACAGGGTATTTCACCATCGGGCTTGCTCGACTGTAGCGTTCTCTCTTGTTTTATTTTAGACAAATAAAAATTGTCATAACTGGCCCGGTTTTTCGCTAGCTAATGGACTAACCTATTTTCTTCGAATTTATTTTCATTGCTGTCACAGCTCTATTAATTTGATACAAGAAACTGACCAAGGATAGTGATTAGTAGTCAATAAAAATGTAAAAATAACGCATAACTAATTACTGTTTATATACACAACGCTTGTCAACATAAAGATATCAGACTTGCTCATTAAATAGCAGACATACATCTCACGACTTTCATAGCAGCAATAAATTAAAAAAAAATAAATGAAATTAGTATAATGCACTCACTATCCGTATCTGTAGCATACAGCGATTCCATGGTTGTGCCGCCAGCAATGGCCTGCACAGCACCCTTGAGCTTGCGTCGAGCATTATAGCGCTTCAATTCCTCGACCGTATCGGCTAAATGTGTGCGCTGTAATTTATCGCGATCTCGTATCCACGGATGGTCCAGCACTTCGGTAATGGAAAGTCTGTGATGAGGATTCGCGGCAAGCATTTTCATGACTAGATCTTTGGCGCTGGCCGAAATTGATTTCCATTCGGGTGCCTCGAACTGAAAGCCAACATCCAAAAAGTTTGTTAAGCAATGCCGATGGCAGAACCGCAAATACGATTTGTTCACTCACCGAGAGACGTCCACGCGCTATTGACTGCTGCAATCGCACACCGGAGCCCAGAAACGGCAGACGACCCGACAACAGGACATGCAACATCACACCAGCGCCCCAGACATCACAGCCCTTGCCATAGAGCCGCCTTGTGACCACTTCCGGCGCCATATAATGCGGGCAGCCCACTCGTCCGTGCGTTTCTATGCTTTCTCGAGCGCCAGGCAACTGAATGGCCGAGCCAAACCCGCCCAGCTTAACGGGCGCCGAATTGTCCACTGTGGCCAGCAACGCACAAGCCGGCCGCACATCCCGATGCAAAATGTCGTTCTCATGGCAATAGCGTAGGGCCTCCAGTATCTGGCGCATGTAATGGCTGTGATGTGGAATGAAATGGATTAGCTTATTAATTGAAGTGGGCGGAATGGAATATACGCACCAAGCCACCGCCTCACTGTACACGAAACCCGCAACGGCGCGTCGCACAACCTCAAAGCATAAATCGGAGCCTTCCATGCTGCAAAGAGAAAACAATTTAGACGGCGCGCATCGTTTGTAGGTACAGTGGAAATCGCTTAGGTGATACTTGTATCGTATTTGTGAACTAATATAAAAACTAAGCCGAATGAATCATTCCATGGAAGTTATTACTTTAAGCTCTGCAAAAGGTTTCTTTATTCCTATTCGATGATTTCTATTCTATATAATTAAGTTGAAAGCGAACAGTGTGCAGTGTGTGACCAGGTTATGTGAAATCTACATGAGTATTTGTTACACTGTGCTGTGCTTAGTAACTTTATTCGACTTAATTCGTTTCGCATTATTTAATTTTTAATCTGTGTTTAAAAACGTCTCCAGGGACTGAATAAAAATGACTGTGGTCCTGTAATTCCGGTCCTGTAATTCTTTTTTTTTTTTATATCTGGAAAAAATTTTTAGTCTTGAATTGAACCCAAATCTCTCTGTGTTATTTCAAATTAAAATAACTTTACGCTAATTCGTAAGAAATCGTCTAACATTTCTTTGGTGTTTTTATAATGAAACTGCATCTAGTTTCTACATTAGCTATTAGATATTATTATAGCAACACTACTCGTAAATTAATTGAATATTCATTTGATTTTTAATGAGTTCATTAGAATAGAGTTACATTAAAAACAAAAAAAAAAAAAAGAAAAAAAACTTGGCCTTCCTCCTTCGACTTAGAAAAATCTGGATACCAAGTTTGGTTATTCAAGCTCTTTTACTTTCTGAGGCTCCTTTAAATACATCCTTTGGGTACAGGGTAAAATAGCATAATGCTCCTCTTATTATTAAATATACGATGTTGTGTAATGTAGAATATTGTTCTTTTATCTTAAAGGTGAAATGTCTCTATCAAAAGTTTCATGCTAGGAATGCCTATGCATTGAAAAGTAAAAATATACTGAGTCTGGTTTTCAAATCAGCGCTTGGCAAAGTTTCCCTTAAGCAATGGCCACCGTATGTAAATAAATTGAAATGTTTCGGCGGGCTTACAATTCGAATACCATGTAGAGCATGCCCTCAGAACTGTAGGTCTCCAGTAGTTCGACGATGTGCGGATGCTTCAGCATGTGACATATTGTGGCTTCGCGTTTCAGATCTGTAATTGTAATGGACGGCAATTAGTTGACAAAGTGGCGCAAAATTATAATGGGACAGTCCTATATACATATTATATATTGACCCCGGCGCTGCCCTCAATCTTATACAATAGACGAGTCTCTAGGTGGAAGTGATGGACCAGCTGCCGGCAGCTTTAATGGACTTAGCTATGGCCTGGTGAATTATGTTTGAGCCATGCATCATTTGTTGTCCAAACGGTAGCAGCAGGAGGACGAAAAGAAACACCAGCAGGCACTTGAGGAATTTCTTTTTAATTGGCTAGTGGGTGGATGGGGATGGGGCGTTGTCTTCGCTGCTGGCACACGTGCCACTCTTCGGGGGCTGTGCCTACGGCTCTGTTTTCGTTGCTTCTTCTGCTTCCGTTGCCGCTGTCGCTTTCCGCAGCGTTGTTTCTATTTTGTGTTGCACAATTAGAAGCTACATAATTTTGAATAATTGACTAGCTTAATTATAATTTATTCATTCGCCGTGGCGCCCAAGGTGCCTGTCGTGCAAGGTCGCCTCAAACATGACAAACACTAGCCGGCATAAGTTTTGGGACGGTGGCGTAATTAAATTTTTATTCATTTTCTTGCAGACTTGTTCATAAATCAAATTTATCTATCGAAATGCTTGCAGGTTTTCCGCCCGTGAGAACATAGCGATATACAAAAAGCATAAAACTTATGCAGCATTTACACTTTCCGAAAAAAAGTGCATTTTCAACATTATTCTTCTTTGTTTAAAATTAGGTTTCTGATAGGTCTTCTCATTGGGCTTTCAGGCTACGGAAAAAACTAAACTCAACTGATCCCTAGTCGTATAAATAATTATTTTCATTACTTCTTCCGTTCTTTCTAAAGATAATGTAAGAAATCTTGTTTAGAAAATATGATTAACAAAGTGATTAGTTAATCTGTGGGTATTTTTTACAGAGAAAACAATTATTGGCATTTCATGTACCGATGTATTTTCTGTTTGCCAGAATATTCATATATTTGGTCGACTACTGTATGTTGAAAGCATAAGTAATTTGGAATGTAGGCTTTTAAGCACGCATATGTATGTGTATGTGGGATGTGTATTTTGGGATGCTTTTGCGCCCTGTGGGGGGCCATTTCCACTTACCCGCTGTGCTCAGTCCTGGACTCGCTGTGAATTTGGCCACATCGACAATTTTGACAGCAAACTGCTGGCCCGACTCTCTGTGTATGCAACGCCGCACAATGGAGAATGGTCCTCTGCAATGCAAGTTGAAGAAGAAAGTTTTAATTAGCATGTAATCTATAAAAATAATCATAAAAGCTTTAAAGGTAAACATGCGCATCGTTTAAAGGCCAATCTATAAACTTGCAAGTTGTGAAACTTTTTAACACTGAAGTTACGCCAAAACTTTTTTAGGCCACTTAGCGACCCTCGAGGCCAACACAAACTGACATCGGCTAACAGATTCATCCCAGCCATATGCCTTGGCCATGTTATACATCTTGAGTGGGGACTGGGGTCCCATGGCAGCAACAAAACTTGCCGACAGATGATTTAGTGCGTTGGCAGCGGACACACAAATTAGATGCCACTCTCACACCTAACGAGCCTGGCTGCATCCTCTTCCACCCACAGACAAATATATGTATATGTTTATATGTATACAGTCATGAACACGAAAATAGGACAAACTTTTCCTCATTTCCTATTCTTACTTGAATCATATACTAGTTCGAAATTACGAATTGCCATGATATAACAAAAATAAATATAACGATGATAAAAGCTTGTTGGACAGATGAAATGAAAAACAGTAGAAAAAAGCCGAGAGGTCATGCACTTCCTGAAAGATATATACGTAAATAAAGCACGGGGGCCAATTGTATGGATATTTGAATATGAAAATAAAAGCGTTTGTCTTCATGGATTTTTGAATATGAAAATAAAAGCGTTTGTCTTCAATTAGATGCCTTCAAAATGGTTTTTCATGAATGGAAATCATAAAAGAAAGAAGAGTTCATGTTTACTATTTATTTTAAAGGTTATGTTTGTATTATTCTTGCAGTATATGAAAGTGTTTTGTCTTCTGGAGTTACATGGAAATATAAGCGATATATAATAAGAATTATTTTTATTCTTGTAATGAAATCGTTTGCTCTATTCATATGACCATAGGTGTACATTCAGTGCGTTAAACTTACTTGCCAATAACCTCGCACAGTTCGTAGACATCGTCAAAGAGAATTTCGTCTTCGGCCATTTTGAATAATTGATGAATTGATGCCTAGCTCAATTGCTTTTTGGAATATTGATGAGTTGTAGTTGTAGTTGTTGCTGTTGTTGTTGCCGCCAAGCAACCGTGCATGCACGTGGTCCAGAGACAACAACAACAAACAGCTGTCCAGCACTTGTTACTACTCCTCCTGCGCCTCCTGCTCCACCTTCTTTCTGCTTGCCTTAAAGCTTGTGGGCAAACTTGTTCCTCAATTCTGTTCCAGAAATTTGTCTTGCGTTGTTGGTTTCGTTAAAAATTCATTTGCTGCAGAAACTGAAAAATGACAACAAGAGCAAAATGTAGCGTTAATGTAATAAACGAATGCGACAGTAATAACAAAAGACAAACGGAAATGGCATTCATTAGCAGTTGGCAGTTAGCAGTTAGCGAGCGTCATCATCAGCATCAGCACCCCACTGTCCATATTTAGCAGTCGCCCATCAAGCATCCAGCCAGATGTGTCAATCACACGCTTTTGAGAATTTTAAACATGTTGCAGGTAACGGGGAGTTGGGCGGAATAGGGATAAGGTGGTATAAGGTGGTGTGGGGTGTGGTACGGTGGGCACAACCCAAATCAATTACAGTCGCTGCAGCAAACAAAGTGTTCAAAATTTTATCAATAGCTAACTAAATGATGATGATGATGCTGTTGCTACACTCCTTGGCGGAAGGAACATTTCACTGTCAACGGCTGAACAACGATTTGAGTTTTCTAACGGAAATGTTGATTGTGGTTTTGGTCGAGGCAAGCTGGCAAGCTGGCAGCCAGGCAGCCAGGCAGGCGACAGCATCCAGGACAACGCAGGCATTGCCAAAAAGGTAAACAAGGGGCTTACAAAAACATCAACACACACACGCATACACACACACACACACTCACATACACTCAAACACTGAAGAGCCGTTACTTGAGAGGCGCTTCATAAAAGGTCTCCTGGCAGTTTTAGTGCAAGTAACAGAGACTGTTAACTATTCCAACTACAACATATTACTATAATGTTTCCGATTTTTGTATTTAGAAGGCAACATATAAGGCAACACAACACTTGGACAAGCCAAAAAAAAGTTAGTTGTATGCCATCCTTTGACGATGGGTCGAGGCACTCGAGAGAGCCCCAACACGCGCACGCTCTGCGCTACAACGAGAGAGAGAGAGAGAGAGAGAGAGAGAGAAAGAGCGGGCCAGTGACAGGGAGAGAGAGTAAGGAGAGGTAGGGAGCCAGCGAGTGCAGAGCAAGCGCATAGCACAGAAATTCGTATAAAATTCCAATTGTGTTTGCAAAAAAGGAAGAATTAAGCGTAAATACTTAAATAGCTGTTGTTGCAATGGCCGTGGTGCTCTGAGCAGGCGGGGCTGCATGAATATTTAAATATGCAACAATTTACGATGCACAAGACACATGCTTACACACATGCACACACATTCATTCGCTCACTTACAGGGAAAAGGACACAACACACTCGCATGTAATATTTAATGCGAGCCTGTGATGCGCATTGGGCGCGGTGTGCATTTGCTCCTTGCTCTTGCCCCCTCCAGCTAGCTCTCCGTTACCCGTTGGCTCATCGTGTTTTAGTTGTAATGTTGGATGCTGCTTCTCTGTTCGGGCAGCGAAGGTTTTACCTTGGGTTCGTGCCGCTGCCTCTGCCACTGCCGCTGTGTAAAATGCCTTGACACCAAGTAGCGACCTTACCACTCATACACACACACATTCACACACAGGCACTGCACTATACACTACGTGTGAGAGGAGGATTCACTTGCGCGACAAGTGCCGCCCCTCTTAAAACATGGGGCCCAACCATTAAGACATTGATTCTTTGTCAAGATTTTTTATATTTTTAGCCAAGGATTTGCTATTGGCTTGCATTGCTCAGCCTCAGCCACAGCCTTTGCCTCAGTTTCTGTCTCCCACACCAAATACCGAACGGCACACACACACACACCTACATGTGTACATGCACAAATACAAACCCAATCAGCTACGACAGCGCCGCACAATTTTCGCACGTAAAATTTTTACACTTGACGCATCTTTTCTCTTGCCGCTCTGTTTTCGCACACCAATTCTCCAACGAACCACAAATTACTATTGTAACGCAACCGAAGGTCTATTAACAATTGATTTCAATCGCTATTTATTTAATTTACTTAAAACAAACACGAGACCGTGAGATTGATTGGCGAAGAGTTTGTTGCGACTGTTGAACCGGTTCCCTGCGCATGGAACTGGAGAGCTGGAGTCAGGGATGCAGCGTAAGTTGTGAGCAGAACGAACTAAATCATCTTGTAATTTGCTAATGAAACTTAACTTAACTTATTGATTATTGTAAAGACATTTATTATTTCGAACCTAATAACAGCATTACAATTGATATTTTGGCACTTGCAAGCATATATTTTAATGCCATTTTTCATATCTAAATTGACCGTTAAATTAACCAGATCTTTAAACATGTGAGTGAAATGAACTAATGTGGTTCACATTTGAAACAGCTACCAGCTGTGTTTTGGTATTTTCTGCGCTGGTAAATTTTAGGGTATTTTATGTGCGGGAATTTTAAAAACGTGGTGAATATAAATGCTTATTGCAATTAGTTGTGAAATGCAGCCACGTGAATCTGTTTATAACTAAAGGCAATTTTTTTAAAATCTTCATTAAGCATTGAAAAAATTGATTATATTGTAACACATTCGGAACACAATTTATTCCATTCTGTTGCCATTTTATCTACCATTTTATTTTATACACTATATTTTTATTTGGATTATGCCGATGTCAAACTAATCTATAAAGAACATTTCAACATATGTACATACATATGTACATATGTATATTTTACAATGACATACTTTACAGAGTTCTTACTGTATTGCAAGTGTTGTATTTTAATGTCGTTGGTTATCAAATGATAAACAGCCACGACCATGAGCTCTTAAATATAACACAAAATATATTGGGAAGGTCGCTGAAAGCAAACAAATTGGGCTTATCTGGAAGTATTTAAAATAAACATAGGAACATTCTGTTTACTTGCATTCAGTAGATTAGGAAGCTATTCAAGTTAAGTCTGTTACAAAAAAAAAAAAGAAACAATAATCAAAAATCAGTTGTCTGTGTAATTCTACCTAGCCATAAAATTAAAAAGCGTCGAATTATAATCTGTCTGTAGTGTTGTTTTAACATTAAATAAAAAAAGCAACCAATTTCAAAGCATAGTTTTAAAGAACTGGTTAAGCATTTTAAATTAAAGCGGTAACAAATAAAACATAATTAATCGTACAAGTATATAGAAGTAAGCAAAAAATATACTCAGTAAAAAGTTTTTGATGAAATCCATATTTAAAAATTTCAGCAGGATATATTATAAAATATCAATTTTAAATTATTTTTGTGGCATGATGTCGTTTGTTTGTAAAACCCACCACCTCATCCACATCATTTTCTTTGTTCTGGGTTTAGTTCTGGGGACTGAGAACAAGACAATACTTTTACTCAAACCATTTTCAGGATTTCTTCCTGGAAAGTTATGGGTCATTATCCTACATACCAACGGCTTTTCGTCTCCTGTCGCTTGGGGTAGCCTGACTTCCTCAAACATTTTACCATAATCCTGTTGGTTCATTATTTCTTTTACCCAGTCAGAAGAAAAACAGTTCCGTGCCAATAAAATTCCAACATTTTAAGAAAACAACATTTTACTTGACGCATAAACTTTTCACTGACTGCAGGGCTAATTTTTTCATTACTGGTACACTGTACGTGAGAATCTTACTATAATAATATCAGAACTAGCTGCATAAACTAAGCTGTGACCTGATAATATTCAGTTTTATTGCTTTTCAATGTGTGAGATATTTATAGTAGTAATCATGTATTGCTAATGCTTATTAATCTAGAATAGCACCACTATGTTTGTTAAAGGCATAATAGTTTTATAGTTACAGCTCTCTAAATACGAGAATAAAATAATAAAAAATGAACAAAATAAGCTGTAAGCCAATGTATCTGTGTGTGTGTACTATATGTATGTGTGTATTTATTCTAATCCCATCACATTCCCTGTCAACGTGCATTGGGTACGCCTTTGGAATATCAATTGACTTTTTACCAATATCCATTAGATAAAATGCATTAGAATAAATTAAGATTTCAAATAAACACACACACACATGTACATGCATATGTATATTAACATATGCATATAGAGGCATGTCAGGCACGCCACGCTCGCAACCCACACACACGCACGCTCTGACACACTCACGCACATACAATAGGTGCGTAATCTTTAAATCAACTGCCTTATACAAAAGGGACCCCAACATAAACATCATCAATTACAAACAAACAAAAAAAAAGCAGAGCCGAAAAGCAAAAGAGCAACAACAACAACTATGAAGCGACCTCAGAGCAATGCAATCGTAGCTTGTTGTTGTTCTTGTTGATCTTGGCAGCGTTGACAAAAGGCACGCAACGGAGAGAAGACAAAAATGAAAAAAAAAGAGTGAGTGAGAGAGAAGGCTGTCCCAGCCACTCAGGTGAAATCAAAATCAAATTCAAGCCTGTCTTTATTGTTGATACTATTGTTGTTGTTGCTGCTGTTATTGTCGCTGTCGCTGTCGCCGTTGCCGTTGCCGGTCGCGACTTGTGACTGTCGCGCTTAATGCGTGTGGATGTGGATGGACATGAACGTGTAGGATTCGAATTGACATTATAAAAACAGGTTTGCTGCCAATATATTGTCGCTGCCGCAGTCAACGTCGACGCCGCTGCCTGAGCCTCATCCTACACGCTACACACAGGCTTGCCTACCTGTTGTTGTAGTTGCAGCTTGTTGTTGTCTAGGATACGCGCACATTGTTGTTGTTGTTGTTATTGTTCATGTTTACTACCTACTGGTTGGCCAATTGAACAAAAAATGCGCGCCAAATGGGCAACTGCAGTCGTAGCTGCCAACTATACGTACATATGTTGATATGTATGTATGTATGTATGTATGTATGTATGTATGTATGTATGTATGTATGTATATATGCACAGATGTACATGTATGTATATATACACAGATGTACATATGTGTAATGTACCATACTAACGGTCTCGCAGGAGGCAGCATCACTTAAACAGTCACATCTTCGCCTCCACCACCCGCCCCTCATATCGTTATTGTCGTTGTTGCTGTTGATGATGTAGTCAAATTACGTTGCCTGGAAACGCACGCATATTCATTTACCATCAACTACATATGTACATACATACATACATAGGCCCATATGGCATTTGAGGAGCTAAGGAAGAAGCAGCAATTAACTCAAAATGTCATTAAGCAACGCTGTTGTAGGTGAGAGAGAACGGCCGCCTCCTTTTACAGTAATGATCGCATATGGATGCAAAGAGAGTTAGAAATGAGTGAAATATAATGCAGGTATGACTTTACTGTGGAAATCTCAGACATTTTATCCGTTTAAATACTCTATAAATGAGATGTTCTCCTACTATGTTCATACAAATGATTATAAAGCCAGACTTAAAATATAAACTTTTCAGTATCAGTACTAGGGGGAAACAATTGCATCTTCGTCGATTGTTTTTACGCTATTTCCACTGTAGCTGTCGGCTCTGAGATGCAGACTGACATATGACAGGCATCAAGCAACCAGTCAGCCAGCCAGCCAGCCAGTCATCCAGTGAGCCATCCAGCTAGCCAGCCAGCCAGTTTGGCATTTTTCTTTAGCATCACTAACAACATCAGCAGCCACCAAGCAACACACACCCTCGCCTTCAAACATATAAACCTACCTATGTATATATACACACATATGTACATACATATGTGTATGTATGTCTTTAGGTCCGTATGCATGATTATATTATGTTCCACCTTGGCATTAAACGGTTGATTAAATTTCACTACAAATGGGCTGGGCCGTATGCATATCGGAAAAAGGTCAACTCGACCACTGGGCCGGCCGACCATATGTTCACATTATTTACACTTGCTATTAGGTGACACGAACATTTATCATGAAATGGGGACTACCAGTATTCGGAATATGCTGGTGCTTAGCATGAAGCTTTCACAAGCTAAGTGACTAAACTTTCTTATCACATGTGTCATGTTCCTCTTCTACAAACTAAGTTTTTCTTTTTCAATTTACTTTTTTCGCATTTCATTTCCCATGACAACGACAAAAAGAATGTTCTTCCGCTGCCTGCACTGGCAAGTGCAGAAGCAACAACATAAGCGGGGGAAGCCTAAAAAATGCACTCGCCTGCTCGCCAACTCACCACTCGCCCCTCACTTATCCGTCGCCCTTGCTCGTCGTCGGTCTTCCTCGCAATCTCGCCCTGGTCAGT
This sequence comes from Scaptodrosophila lebanonensis, assembly GCF_003285725.1. Taxonomy (NCBI): domain Eukaryota; kingdom Metazoa; phylum Arthropoda; class Insecta; order Diptera; family Drosophilidae; genus Scaptodrosophila; species Scaptodrosophila lebanonensis. The sequence goes on from NW_022060538.1 coordinate 17,906,178, forward strand.
GGTTCGTGGCGAAGCGTAGCGGTGTCGGACGAATGGTGAGAAAATGCTTTGCATTACTTTTTTTTGGCTTGTTTACTTTACTTTAGTTACCGGCAAAACTACATGACCAGTTGTTGTTGCTGTTGCTGTTATTGTAGCTGCAGGACATCCGTTTCATGCTTTGGCTTTGGTTTTATCATTTGGCGCGCGCACGCTTCGCTTCCTGCTCCGCTGCAAAGTTGGCAACTGTTGCGCTCATTAACAAATTGTCAGGTGTTCTCATCGTCATCGTCAACGTCATCGTCATCGTCTTCGCTGGAGTTCTATAGTTTAGTTTTATTCTTTTTGTTTTTGTAGCTGTTGCTGTTTTTTTTAGTCCGTCATGCTTTACTTAATGAGCGTGCTGTTGAAAATTGCACGCCAAAACGCCAGTCAGCCAAAATTGTCGTCGTCTCAGAACTTTCATCGACAGGTTTGTTGCAGTTTAGCCGTAAAAGCCGTTAACGACAGCGTTGAAAAGCCGGCAATTCAAAATAACCGCTTTAGAGCTCCAACTGTAAATTCCATTAACGGCAACAATTTTGTTGAAAATGCGCGAACACCATGTTCAAGCAATTTTCGTCTTACTTTGTGTTTGTGTTAGACACACAATAAGCCTATTTTAAGCATATATCGAATTCTATAGCACGTCTAGAACTGCTTGGCTTATACAATTGGACAAGGTATTGCCTGGAGTAATACTTCTTCTATTTGTAGCCAATTATTTCATCCCAAGCGCAGCCACAAGTACGGAATTACCAATTAGAAGATTTACAAATGAACGCTAAATTGTTCAAATAACTCTTGTAGCATCCATAAAACCCAAACACCGCTCTAATGCCAGTTTTATCTAGGGCCCCAGATCAATTAATTTGGTAATTAGCTTAGTTATAACGCGTACGTTAGTTATAACGTTAACGCGTACAAGTTGTTGATGTGGACATTAGCGTTAATGGCTGAGAGCGAAGAACACATTCTAAATATATTTGACTTTAATAGAAATCAAAATTATACAATTCTTAAAAAACTTTGTTCGATGAAACATAAGTTAAAATATACATAGATTTTAGATTAGATTTTACATTGGCGTTTTCTTCCCGTTAAGAAAAGCCGCGCAATTTTTATACCCTATACCCGTAGGGTAAAAATGGTATATTAGGTTTGTGCAAAGTATGAAACATGCATGTCCGTCTGGATGAACGCAAGGATCTCAGAAGCTATAAAAGCTGGAATAACCAAAGTTGGTATCCAGATTCACTTAGGTCCGAGAAAGGACAAGTTTATTTTATTTTTTGGAATGTTCCCCCCTTTCCAACGCTATAGAATTTCGTCAATACCGTCAACATTTCAAAAGCTAACCTAACTTTGCACACAGAATTTATATATAATTATCTACATTTGATTTAAATTTCATCTAAACCAATTAATTTTATGAAAAGTTATTAGCGAAACAATTTCACTCCGGTAATACGCCAACAAGCTGCAGCATCAAGTTCGCTCTTCTTCTTCCTTTTGCTTCTGCTAGAGGCGCATATACCTCAGTGTCGGAAGTTTATCTGGGTACAGGATATGTCACAGTCGGGCTTGCTCGATTGCGTCCTTGGGAATCAGTTAATTTTAAAGTTTTTCTTCAATTTCAAAAATTTCAGATGACTTTATTACATCTTTTAAATGAGAGAGCAATAGAGATTATTATTATTAAATTAAATTCAATTGACTTTTCTTTTAAGAAATTTTCATTTTATATTTGTACTTTTTTAATCCAAAATAATATAAATTTCTGTAAATAGCTGTTAAAACGTAGTAGGGAAATTTATTATAAACACTTACATACATACACGTACATTTTTAAACATTTGTGAACCTTGCCCATATATTTTGGATATTCAAACCATAGTTGGGTACAAATAATAGCTACATTTAAACTGTCACTGCTTACTACAATACAGATAGATAAAAATTTATTTGTTGAAACGTATTAAGGGCAGAAATATACATATACATACAATATAATTGGAGAACCTGGATAAAACCAAAGCTTCATGTGGACTATTAAAGCCCACCGAGTGGTCCAAAACGTTAGAGGAATATGAATATAAATGCCACAGCAAGGCAGCTTTTGAACTAAGCTGTTACACCATAGGAAACTGTGTAAAATTTATGAACATTTTTGAAAATGTTCGACAGAAACAATCGTTTTTTGGGCATATGCCTGGCGCGTGAAATTCACGTACGTGTGTATATAATTTTGTTTAGGCATTCTATTTTCTGGCGGGAAACCTTAAGCCCTTAGCTCTGTGTTTGAACGTTAATGGGTTAAGTGGAAGTGTTGATCGTGCGGCTGCTGCTGTTTACCTGCTCATAAACATCCGCCGCAACTTTAATCAATTCAAACATAATATTCTCATGTGGAAGTGATAACAAACAAAGGCGAGACGCAGTAAAAAGAAAGGCCCTTCTACAGAGAAGCAGCCTCATGCCGCTCCTCCCCGCCACGGCGGCGCTGCTGTTTGTTTTCTCACAAATGCAGCAAAACAAATATACTTGTAATGGGTCCCGAGGAACGAACGGCCGAACGAACGAACAAGCGATCGATGGAACGAACCATCCCTGGAAATTGATTTTGAAAACCTAATCAAATTGGTCAAGAAAGCCCTCACCCGTTCCTCGTTGAGTGAGTGAACTAGTGTGTATGTGTGTGTGTGTATATATTGCTGTGTGTGTATGTGTGCTTGTGTGTGAGCAACGGACGCGGACGCTTCAATTGCTGACACTGGGCTAAATGCATCACGATCTTCTCACTCCCTCACTGCATAACTGTCTGCGTCGCCTCTCTCTCTCTCTCTCTCTCTATCTCTCTGTTTCACAGCCACTCAGCCAGTTTGTCTGTTTATAACTGTGCATGTGTGAGTGTGTGTTTGTAATTAAGTTTCCAAATTAAAAATAAGCAGTCGCGCGGCTGTGGGGGTTGCAATTCTTCCCCCTCCTGTCGTTGCTGCTGCACCCGCTACTGCGCCCCTTTCTCCATCCACCATCCACGCCTGTCGCTGCTGCTACAGTTGCAGCCAAGTGCAGCATTTTATGCAACACACGCCAAAAAGTAGTTGGGGAGGCCGCCGCCGTCATTTGCATGGCTTGACTGACGCGCCTTGATTGCAATTGCGATTCCCTACAACGAACGCGCCCTTTACGAGCTACTTACGTGCTGTTTCAAACTCTAGTCTAACCATCGAATTGAATTCTTTTCAATTCTGGTCAAATTCAATTCGATATTCACTTTCAATTGTTTAAATACTCACTTATTGCACGTAAGCAAATAATGACTTGCTAAGTTAGTTTCAAACGTGCGTACTTGTATTTCATAAAAAACATATACCCCTACCCGAATGGTGAAAACGAATACAAGAGGGTAATCGATAATTTTACAAAAGTGCAACATGTTCAGGAACTTCTAAATAAGTAGACTATATAATATTATTGATAATATTATAATCCTACATACATATATATTATTAAAACACAAATACCTTTTAAAACAAAGCGGTTTTTGGGACGAATTCCGCATTTCCAATAAGCCCCATCATGAATACTTTACGAACTAGAACAAATTTAAGTTGATTTCCCCCCACCCATAACGTGATCTAAATTTGTGTTTTTATTTATTTATTCTCATTTGTATTTTCATATTTTGAATATACTTTCCTACAAACACAAATTCCAAATAAATAAATCTTGACAGCCTCGAGGTTAATTTGTGAAACATTTTGCAAATAAATTTCAACAAAGGTAACTGACCTTCTCTGTGCTTAATTGAAAAACGGCAAACAAATCTGATAACATTTATTTATATACATAGTACGTATGTATGTATGTATGTACATATATGTATACTGGGTGTTGTTTTAGATGATTTGATTGGCGCGTCTCCAAAAGTTACACTTCTGCTTCATTATTTCAAAAGTGACTTGAAATTTAATTTCAATTTAATAAGTTAAGTTATAATACCCTTTACAGATTGAAATAAATTTAAAAAAGGCAAGCGGTCATTAACTACAAGTAGAATATAGAAATCTATGAATAATAAATTTAAAAAAAAATAAACTCTTCTGATGGATTACAGTCCTTGACTCCCATACTAGTCCAACAGTCCTAGATACATACAATGCAAAAATTCTGATAAGCGTGAATGGAGTCATTTCCGATTCTGTTTTTTTATTTCAGCATATTTGCTTTAGCGAAGCTGGACTGTATACTGAGCTGTTGTTGTTTATGCAAACGCATGGGGCATGTCTCCCGCAACTCTAATGACGCCGTCTGGCAGCGCATGGGCTCGCTGTCAGCGCTATAGTTAGTTAGCTTTTCCGAGACAACAGCACAATGAAAAACATTTTCCTGTCTCTTGCTGCCTTTTGTTGCAGCACACAACCCCTGCCCTGCCCCGCCCTGCCATGCCATGCCCTGTCCTGCCCTCCAGTGGCACGGCTTGCTCTGGTTCGGCCTGCGCTGCCGCTGCTGCAGACAAAGTCTTTGACTGCGACTCCGACTCCGGTCGGAGCTCTCTAGCTGCCACACATAACAATCCATAGGATGTCGATGACTTTTTTGTTTTTCCTATACATACATACATATGTAAGCGATGGCACCGACAACAACAACGACAACTACGAGTGCTTCGATGAATCAGGTATAGCTCGGTGCTGTTGTTGTTGGTGTTGTTGTTTCTTTAGCTGCTGCGATTGAATGTACACACACACACACACACACACACAAATGCACTTACATCGATCCGGGCATATTCAAATGTGCATGTATGTACATACATATATATGTATGTACATACAAATGTATGTACGTTTGCATGCATGTTTATGCTGGCAGGCCGTTCATTGCCATTGTATTGTGTTGTAAAAAACAAAATGCTCAGACATGTGTGCGTGTGTATGGGTGTGTTTGTGTGTGTGTCTTTATGTGAATGCTCTCTAATCTCCTAATGTCGTTGAACCTTTTCCTTTTTATTGTTACGCGACGCGCGCAACGCACAACTTTATTATTATTTTTTTACTACTATTATTATGGTGATTATGTATTTTCCTGCTGCTCATTTTTTTTTCACATTTCTCATATTTGCTTGCTTTCTTGTTTTTGCATTGCGCTTCCAGCAGGCCGTACGCGCTTTCGCAGATTCTCCTACTATCTTTTTAGCTCTCCCTTCGTGTAAGTATATTTTTGTAATGTGGCCGCAAAAAGAAAATCCAAAAAAGGGAAAACTCAACGCAGCATTTCAGATGACAACGATAACAGAAATAACAACAGCAACACGTGCATTTTATGTTCGTTGTTGTTGTTGTTATTGCTGCGCTGCTGCAGTTGCGCTCGCACTCGCTGCAATTATTTCCAATTTAGCAAAAAACAACGCACACAATCAAACATACACCATTCGCTGAGCACACTGGTCCAGATTCACAACAAATTGAAAACAAAGTTGCTTAACTTGGCGACGAAAATCGATTGAGTTACACTCGGAAAAAACTGCACATTAATTGCAAGTACTTGGGGTCAAAAATCTATTACATTTAGGGGGATATTCTTTGAATGGAGCAGTTTCTAACACCTATTGGAGTGAAACTTCGTGGTTATTTGGAATACTTTATTTTTGAGTAAAATTTAAAAAAAATTTTTTTGTATTTATTCAGTAATCAATTTTTCCAATTATAAAATAAAATTTTACACTAAGCACTTCGTCTTCGTTCAAGTAAGAAACTATGGGGTTGTGATAAGAGAAATAAGTGATAAAGACTAACGATTTTATATTAGATAGACTCATTTGTTGACCTATTCATTTGTAAAGATAATGTCTGCACTAACAACGGAATCAACGACAATCGTAAATCACCAATCGCTACGACCTGCTGAACGCACCCAATGGTTTCGCATCGTCTGCAAGCCAAATTAACATTGAAGTCCCTCCTTTGAATGAAATCGATTTGATCGATTTTTAAAAATCAAAAAAGAAATTATTAATCGGAAACACAACAAAAATGACCGGTAGAGTTTTGCGTAATTTCTAAGGAAAATCCAGCAACGACATACGCACTACGTGTATTTCAATCTGCTAGTGCGTTTTGCTGGCGACAACTTAATCTATTTTGTTTTTGTAAGTTCGCACGCGATCGGTCTTTTGCTTGTGCTTCTGGCTGACGTCATATCCGTAACGAAACCGTGCCGATCCAGCACACATAACCGTGAAGTAACAAGTATCCCCTCAAAAGTTTCACTTAAAAACAGTGCAAATTATATTCCTGCTTGCTCTGGACAATGACATTTTGAAAATAATTCGAATAATGAGGAATTCAAATCGTAATCAATTGATAAATGAATAGGAAGTTTTTTGGGGTGCCTCTAAAAGTTTTAAAATTAAAACAAGAAAGGAATGCTAAAGTCGAGCACGCTCAACTCTTAAATACCCTGTACCTCCCACCAAAAAGGAAAAAATGGGAAAAATTTTAATTAATTTGAAAAAATTATATTATTTAAATTAAATACAAATTATTTAACACATATATACAAAAGTGGAGACATGTTCATGTACTGTTTCAAAAGCTTACATTTACATCACAATCGTGTCTCTGCGTGTTTATATGCTGTACAAAGTTAAACCAAAGCAGCAACAACAAGTAAAAAAGCTAAATTCGGGTGTCCCGACTTTGAAATACTCTGTACATATGTTTACAATAATTATAGAAAATAAAAAAAATAAGAAAATTAAAATAAAAAAAATTTGATCGATTTTACCTTTCTCGGTATTCGAACTCACGTAAAGGGTGTATAATTGCACATTTACATAGCAATTGCGTCTGTGTGAGTGTATGTATGCCTATGCGCATCTATTCGTGTCTGTGTAAGCATGTTCGCAGTCAACCAAAGCACCAGCATCAAGAACAGCCGCGAACAGCGCTTGAGCAGCGCTGCAGCAGCAAATATATTTATGGCTATAACTTCTTGTTAAATCGGTCTATCATAGTGAAACTTGGCACACGGACACATAATAACCAACTGGTGGTATTTCCAAAATTACGGGAGTTAGAAAAAATCGCGGTTTCCTGGGGATTTTCTGCGTATTCACACAAGGCATCTGGGACTAAAATTTGATGTTCCTAGGTCTTATAGTCTCCGAGATATAGGCGATTATACGAATGGAAAATCGGGAAAACCCCCATAGGGGGGAAGTGGGGGGGAAAATCAAAAAAAAAATAAACTCGTATAGAATACACACATAAGGCATCTTTGTGCAAAAGTTGGTGTCTCTAGTTCTTATAGTCTCTGAGATCTAGGTGTTCATACGGACGGACGGACAGGCAGACAGACATAGATCGACTCGTCTTGTCATGCTGATCAAGAATATATATACTTTGTGTGGTCTGCCACGCCTCCTTCTGTCTGTTACATTTTTCACTTCCCGCAAACCTAATATACTCTTGTACAAGTATATTTCATGTACAGAGTATAAAAATGCACAGTATTAATATTTTTACTATATATTATTTATTAATCACTCAGAATTCAAATATGGCTAATTGTAATCGACCTTTTGTCTGCTGTCGTTTGAATAACAACAAAAAGATTACAGGGCTAGAGATAAAGTTATTACAGGAATCAAAAGCGATCGCGTGCCACATCACCTAACAATCATACGAGTATTATTAAACTGAAAAAACGTTCAGAGCACGACTATAAATTGAAAGATTGAAAACTTAGTGGACATTATGTGAGTAAAGGTTTGAAGAACTGCACAGATCTACACACTTTCTAAGCATTAAACTACAAGTATTATTATTATTTTTGTATTCAAGCGACCACTTTTCAGGATCCACAAACTATACTATAAGCAGTACTGTTTCTAAGCTATATATATTTTAATATTTTGTTCTTATACTTTTTAAAGCAAGAATCAGGAACATATTAAATACGTGAAGAAGCAATTCCTACTTCCGCGGTTTAAGCTGACAAAGATGGGACCTTTTTCCCCCCACTTCCCCCTTATGGGGGGTTTTCCGTAACGCCGTTTGTATAATCGCCTATATCTCGGAGACTATAAGACCTAGGGACATCAAATTTGAAGTCCAAGATGCGTTATGTGTATACGTAGAAAATGTGTAATTTGGAATTCCCCTCCACCGCCCCTCTCCGCCCCAAATCGTGATTTTCTCAAACTCCCGGAATGTTCGGAATTTGGAATTTAAATTTGGCAAATACCCCCAGTTAGTGATTATGTGTCCGTTTGCCAAGTTCCATTATGATAGACCGATTTAACAAGAAGTTATAGCCATAAATACATTTGCTGCCCAAGCGCTGCCCGCAGCTGTTGTTGATGCTGATACTTTGGTTGACTGCAGAGAGAAATCAGAAACTATAAAAGCTAGAACAACCAAAGTTGGTATCCAGATTCTCCTAGGTCCGTTCACATTACAAAAGCAATCTTAACCAAACATAATAAATACATAATACATAATCTACTTTTATTTCAAATTTCATGTAAATTGGTTAATTCTAAGAAAAGTTATTAGCGAATAAATTTCACTCCAGTATGTACTACGCCCACAAGCTGCAGCATCAAGTTCGCTCTACTTCTTCATTTTGCTTCTGCTAGAGGCGCATATACCTCAGCGTCGGAAGTTTACCTGGGTACAGGGTATTTCACTGTCGGACTTGCTCGACCGTAGCGTTCTCTCTTGTTTTTTTTTTAATTTTGTAAATTTCTATAATTATACATAGCATATCTACAGAGTATTTCATAGTCGGGACACCCGACTTTAGCTTCCCTACTTGTTGTTTCTACATTGTATGTGATCCGGAACCAGTGTGCAATATAGGCAGAGATGTTGATGTTGATGCCCCAGCCCTATTGTCTTTACTGACAGTTCATTGGCCTCGTCGCACGTTGGGGTCAACATCAGATGCTGCTGCTGCTGCTGCTGCGTCGGCTGCTGGGGCGCTGCCTGCTGTTCCTGATGCGGCTGCAATTACTCTATGTACTTGAGCTCTAATAACACGCAAAGTTGTAAGAACTGTACGTAAACTGGTTGCCAGTAAAGGATGTTGCTGCCGCTTGACTAGACCTGAGGAGCTATCTATACTTAATATGCTGGGGCTGAAGCTGGAGCTGGAGCTGGGGCGGTTGCTCGTGTTGGTGCTGATGTGGATGTTGATGTTGAGGCTGATGCTGATGCTGCCCAACCTGTAAACCAGTTATGGATGAACGCTAAGGCTGGTTGCACGCCCATTTGCTGCCACAACGACGACTGCGACGACAAGGCAATGATCAAGAAGCCAGGAGCAACTAGTTGCTCTAGCTCTTTTTGTTGCTGCTGTTGTTGTTGTTGTTGATGTTGTGTTGCCATTGCCGTTGCCGTTGCTGGAGCTAGCAATCAACTTGTGGACTGTTGACTTTTTCTATTGCCAGTCAAAGTCGTTCACATGCTCGGGCCAGGCTTACAACACTTCCTACTTTGTCGAATGCTGCTGCCTGTTGTCTGCTGCCTACTCCCTGGGATAGCACCCGAGTTCGTTGAACTGACGGAATTCTAATGGCCAAACGTGTTTGGCGACTTGCAACAACAGCAAAATAGTCGCAATAGGAACAGCAACAATTCCCCACAATTCCCCACTCATATATACACACTCGTATGTACAGCACATTACTAATTGTTTGCAACTGAATTGAAGTAAAATTTTTGTAATGGGGGCAGCCTGTCAAAGCCTGGTCCCAGACCGGGGAAGGGGCGTGCCTGTCCATCAATGCGGCGGCAATATGTGAGGCACGAACCAGGCCACAGAGTCAGCTAGGGAGTCAATCAGTCAGCGAGGTACTCAGCCAAGCGTGAAAAGCAATTGCCGATATCTACACATTCAATTAATAAAATAGCAACGACATTCAACAGCAACAAAGGCAACAACAGCAAAATAAATATTGTATTTTCTTATCGACAATATGCCCTTGATATTTATATATATCCTGCATGTAATCGCAGGGGACCAGGCTAGGGCACACTGCCTAGAGGGTAATAGAAAAGAGAAGAGCTGCCCAAAAGTATACGACTTATAAGTATGTATACACATAGTATATGGGGTTTTGATTGATTTGAGCTTACTAAGATTTAGAAACCAAATTTTGTGTTAAGAAATTAAGCTTTGGATACGATATCTTTTAACTTATTTGCGTACTGTGCTTGCTTGAATCAAATTTCGAATCAAACCTAACTGTAAAGTCGAGGATATATTGTCTTCATTGGGAAACATAATAGTATCGATAATAATAGACAACAAATTTTGGGAAATTAAATACTTAAATTCAAAATTTATAATTTTTTTGTTCAAAAAGGTAGCTTCTCCTTTTTTAACACAATTTCTTCTGAGTGCATTTTATAGGGAAACCAAAACCAAAAGGCTGGCTTTATAAAAACGCAACATTTTTGTTAATGATATAACACAAAAATGTTTAATTTATGAATGCAAACTATATTTAACGACTTGTGTTAATTCTTCTGCCATTCTTCTTCGGCCATTCAAAAATTTAATTAAAAAACGCAATAAAAATTGAAAACGCTACATACGAACACCTCCTCCCCGACGGGGAATTGAACCCCGGTCTCCCGCGTGACAGGCGGGGATACTAACCACTATACTATCGAGGATGTTGAGCGGCAGTAGACCCTTTTTTAAATTTCCAAAATGCTTAGATTCTAATAAAATTACTTAAATTTATTCTAGAATCTAAATAGATTCGAATAGATTTGTAATAGACACAAATTTCAGATATATGCTAAAATAACTTAAATATGTTAAGGTTTCATTTCTTAAAGATAAGACAAGTTTAGTATTAAACATAATTATTATATCGCTAAATAAAATTGAAGAGTTTTTTATATTACAAAAATGTTAAGCTAAGTAACTTTTATATATTTGAACTAATTTTTCAAATCAAGAAAGTATAAATATACTTGTAGTTCAGACCACTGTGTCTGAAAAAGGATTGGTCTAGCTATGTCAAATTAAATAATTGTTTAATAGTCAACTTCTAGCCATGCTCAAGCACAGTACACCAGAGTGGAAAGAAAAAGTTATACTTCAGAGTCGGTCCGAAAGATATACACGTCGTTTGCTTCTATTTCTCTATAAAGTATCGTGTGCTTTATCGCTGATATCGTGCCGCTTGAATCGGAATCCCTTGCTCTTCACTCCAAACCGTCGGCGGAGAAACAAATGGCTTCTGCTCATCTGGCGCTTTGTCGTTGTGATTATCTATTGGGGAGTGCTGCCCGCTCTCTTTTTTGAGTTCCAAAAATCCCCTAAAAATTATGCAGATCTATTTGCTCAGCTGCAATCCTTATCGGTGGTCCTTTTTGCAGTTGGATCTTTTATTGTGCAATCACGTAGTGAAAGAAAAATTTTATCTTTATTGAATCGATATCTGGCAATTTATCGACGCATCTCAGCCTTCACGCAATCATCGAGGATGCTTCCCACCCAGTTTCTGGTGCTCTGTACGCTCAAATTTTTTATAACTCTTTGGGGTTGCGTTCACGAAATGGTGGAACTGTTTATGGTTAATCATGTGGTGATTGAAGGACGCCTTCTGGCCGCCATGTTCGGCATGTATATGTGGCTGGGTATGCTCTTTGTGCTGGACATGTGTTTTATGGGTATGATATCATAATATAATAGTACATTAATATAGTAATATAATAATATAATACTATAATAATATAATACTATAATAATATATTAATATAATAATATAATAATATAATAATATAATAATATAATAATATAATAATATAATAATATAATAATATAATAATATAATAATATAATAATATAATAATATAATAATATAATAATATAATAATATAATAATATAATAATATAATAATATGATAATATGATAATCTTTGATTATCAGATAATCTAGGGAGACATTTTATCAGCGCACATAATTAGAAATAGAGTTCTTATTGAAGTACCAATATAATGTGAAAATTATTTGCCTGTCTGACCAAAATTTGCCACTTAACAAGTAAAAAAGCTAAAGTCGGGTGTCCCGACTTTGAAATACTCTGTACACATGCATCAACAACAGCTGCGGGCAGCGCTTGAGCAGCGCTGCAGCAGCAAATATATTTATGGCTATAACTTCTTGTTAAATCGGTCTATCATAGTGCAACTTGGCGTACAGACACATGATTACTAACTGGGGGTATTTACAAAATTAGTTCGAAATTCCAAGAATTACGGGAGTTAGAGAAAATCGCGATTTGCGGAGGAGAGGGAGGAGGGAGGGAAATTCCAACTTATACATTTTCTGCGTATTCACACAAGACATCTTGGATTGGTGTTCCTAGGTCTTATAATCTCCGAGATATAGGCGATTATACGAATGGAAAATCGGGAAAACCCCCATAGGGGGGAAGTGGGGGGGGGGGGGGGAATAAAAAAAATAAAACAAACTCGTATAGAATACACACATAAGGCATCTTTGTGCAAAATTTGGTGTCTCTAGTTCTTATAGTCTCTGAGATCTTGGTGATCATACGGACGGACAGACGGGCGGACGGACAGACAGACAGACAGACAGACAGACAGACAGGGCTAAATCGACTCGTCTTGTCATGCTGATCAAGAATATATATACTTTGTGGGGTCTGTCACGCCTCCTTCTGCCTGTTACATTTTTCAGCTCGCGCAAACCTAATATACTCTTGTACATTTCATGTACAGAGTATAAAAAGCTTATAAACCTTTATAATCTTCAAGAATTAAGCATTTACAATCTGCTTATTTCAGCCTTACTAATTACGAGCTTTATGTATAAGGAAATGGGTACCCATATCCAGGAAATGCTAGAACACATGCGACCCATTGAGGAGGAGAAGGATTTATTGGGCCAGCGCATGACGGACTATCGACGCATGCAACTTCTCTGTGACTATTCCGATGAGCTGGACGAATGCGCTATCATCTATAGAGAGTTATACGATCTAACCCTATGTTTTTGTAGTGCCTGTCAGTGGCAAATTTTTTTTTGCGTCTACTACAACTTTGAGGTGGCCTTATTACTACTCTACCAATGCTTCTGTCTCTATCTGGAAAAGAGTGAAATGGGTCTGGTCTTACTCATAATGGCGGGCAACAAAATGGCCAACTTGGTATTGCTCCTGATGTGTGCGGATGCTGCGGTCAAAAACTCCCACTTACCGGAACGCCTGCCCCTAGATATTGTATGCACGGACATCGATCAGCGGTGGGATGCGAGTGTAAGCATTAACATTTATAACCTGATATATCGGTACTTTATAGTTATTCATTTAGATCACACAAATCCGTTTACATATTCGCCTATCCAGTGGCACGCCTGTCTGTCTGTATGAACGTTAGAAACTCGAAAATTGAAAGAGCTAGAGTTACCAAACTATTAAATATCACAAAGGAGCGATATTTACATTTTGAGAGATTATATTTCAAATAAAATCAGCCAAACTGAACATCTACAAGTATTAGCTTGTATGACTGTATGAGCCAGTGAAGAACAGCGAAAAAAAAACTCGTCCTTTCCCGGACCTAGGATACCTGGATACCAACTTTGGTTATTCTAACTTTTATAGTTTCTGAGATCCTTGCGTTCATCCAGACGGACGGACGGACATGTTTAGATCGATTTCTCTCATCATGCTGATTCCTTCTGCCTGTTACCTACTTTGCACAAACCTAATATACATACCGTTTTTACCCTACGGGTACAGGGTATAAAAATTGATATCCCTTTATATTTTCGATCTCTTCGCAGGCCGAATCTTTTCTCAGCCAGTTGAAGGTGCAACATTTGGAAATCAAAATTTTGGGCTTTTTCAAGCTAGACAACAAATTCATTCTGATCATATTATCGGCAATTATTTCCTACCTCTTCATAATGGTACAATTTGGACTTACGGGCGGTTTTGAAGAATCCGAGCTCGTTAAGCAGCTACTAAATGTGCAGAGCGAAGGCAACAGCGACGTCAGCAACAAAAACAACAGCAACATCAGTAATAACAATAAGTAGAGAACACTCTGTAATTATCATACTCGAGCTATTCACATCGTTCCCGCTTCCCCGCCCCTTATCATCATCGTCATCTACAACGTCTTTGTCTTTGATTATTTTGGGCGTCAGCCAAGCGTAACGCGCTTGTCACGCCTATTATATGTGAACACTTGTACATACCCAAACAGACAGACAGACAGACATTCTGGATGTACTGATAGACAAACATACATACATACAGACATACATACAGCCATACATACAGACATACATACATATGTATAGTATGGCATGTAGATATACATATGTATGTACATATGCGCTGTGAGGCAACGACAACCGAGGCTGAAGTTGAAGCTGAAACTGCGCCCAATCCCAAAACCTTAGCCTCACGCCCCCGCTCCTGCTCCCTAGCCGTGCTGCTGCCGTTGTTGCTGCCTTTCTGATTCTACATCTCCCTCCGCCGGTGACCTGTGAGTGATCCGCTACGTTAGGCTTGGCAAAATATGCGAGTAACTCAAATAAAATGACCGAACAAAGCAAACAAACGGCAAAAAGCAAACAAAAACAAAAAAACAGCAACAACAGGCATCGTCTATGCTGCAACTGAATTAATTTTTGGCTCTGCTCTGTTGCACACACTGCGGCAACAATTCCAGTTCACAGTTTTCCAGCTATCCCCACCCGTGCCCATGTGGCGCATTCAAATTTCAGCCAAAAGCAGCGCGAAAAAATTTACAAAAAAAAAGGTAAACACCTACATAGCTTTGGGCACGAATGTTATATACTCTTACAGACGTTGTTACTTCTCCACTTTTGCATAAAATATAAGCCTATGGATCCTTTGACAGCTAAATTCGACTAAATCTTTGTTATACCATTGGTTATATCGACCATCTTTCGAAAATCAAGTTTGTCAAACAAACACATACTTGAAATCAGGCCTCTCCTACATTGTTTTCGAAATGTTTATAAACAAACAAGAATTGAATGCTTGAAGACTTAAGTGAGTCGAACTGGTCCCATTTAGATTGCATTAATGGCTATAACTGATTTTAGAGTTGATGAAACTTGCCATAAGTTATGCAAAAATTAATAATATCGGAAAGTGGGGGAAGAAAAGACAAACTTGCTTGGAATATTAACGCAAAGTTTGGTTATTCTAGCTCTTATACTTTCCGAGATCTTTGCGTTCATACAGACGGACAAAAGAAGAGGGGGATATGCCCATATCGACTAGTCTTGTTTTACTGATCAGGAACTTATGGGAGTCTACCAAGCGTACTTCTGTCTGTTACATGCATTTGCACAACGTACAAAAAGTTTGCTGTACAAACGATATATTTAAATACAAATATAATAATAAGTGAAATGTTTCCTATATGATAAAGATTTCTAATCCAAATCCAGCTGTGTACCATGTACTATGTCAATAAGTATAGCAATATATAATTTGATTCCGTTATATTTCTAAATAAAAAAGGTAGCCATACGAAAACCTAATAGTTTCTATGGCAGCTAGTATGGCTGTACAGTAGTCTGATCTAGTCTGAAAAAGATTTCTTTGTAAGATATAGTTGTCCGATTGTGTTCACATAACAACTTTTATTATAGGGCCTTTTACATGAGACCAAAGGCCAGATACACTTAGCAAGGGTATAATAATACCAATTTTTGCTGAACATCTGTGTGTATGTGTGGCAAAATAAAGTTAAGGAACAGAAACAACAATGCGGTCAAGCCATGCATATTTCCGGCCTGGTCAGTGGGATCGCTCATTAGCGGACCCATTCATACCACCCGATGGACGGATCTCTGTGGCGGTCCCGGCCTCCCAAGTATTTGCAATGTAATTAGAGGCGCACACACACACACACACTGTGGTGTGTCGATGCGAGTACTTTAGAAAATTCTTAGCTGCCTAACAAAACGCACAACACGCCACCGAATTTGTGGCAGCCTCTTGAAGCGGCCGCCACCGTTGGACGGCACTTCTTCAAAAGCACTGCCAGCTGGCGGCTGGTGGCAAGCGGCTGTTGCATTGTCAGCATGCCGCACCACTTGAAAGATGCCGCGCACGCCAAGCGGCCCCCAAATCGCCCCACCCTGTCCAGGCACAGTGGCATATTTTACAATTGCTTAGTCAAAAATAAAGTATTGAATTCTTTCTAAAGATGCTCGTACCCATCGTTATAGAATGGGAATATAGGTAGTATATATTATTTTGTTTAATATTTATTTATGACACGATGATTAGAGCTTACAAATAATAGGTAGTCTATTAAATATTAATGAGTATCCAAATTAGTATTTCAAATTGTTTAATTAATTAAAATCAAAAACAAACAATACAAACTGCTATGACATTTCTTGGTTGCTCAGGCTATTGAAAACTTTCTTAATAGAATTCGGCTCCTTGGCAAATTTCAAGAATAAGGATTTGTAATTGGCTCAAGAAGTATCGAAATCAAATATGTATATTCCACTTTACCTTTCAAAAACATTCCATAAATTTTCAACAAGGATTATCCAAGAAGTCGAAAAATTGTGGAGGAACTTCCAATTCACTTTGGAGGGGCTTTTGAGAGCTTTAATAAGTTATTTATCCATAAAATGCATAGCTGTTAATGAAAGCCACGTCAGGGAAATTAATAAGCATTGAAATGAAACAAAGTAAGAGATAAATGTGGTATTACCTCAAATCTACTAATAACAATTTTCTTGTCCCGGGTTTTAGTTAGTTGTTCAAGTTACTCATTTTTTTAGGATATTTAAGGTCAGAATATTGATATTAGTTATAGCACAGTTTGTATGCAAAATTTCCTTAATATGTATGTACTATATATATAGTGTGTCACATATTTTATTTTACTTAGACCATGTATTTGTCATAATGTAGATATTAATTTATTTAAGCTGATCTTTAGATTAGTTTGCAATTTTCGATCCTGACTTACAATATAAGTAGTATGGGAGAATCTACAAAATCAGCGGCAAAATGTGAACTAACAATACTCTTTTTGTTCAGAACCGTATTACAATTATTTGTCATGCTAACATTTATTGCAATATTTAAGTACCATTAGATTGTATTTATACTGGTTCTATAAATAACTGTAGTTTTTTAAGAATCAACTAAGCTGTTGGCTCTGTGGTACTTAATCACAGCTTGTGTGCAACCGCAACAAAGCCGTTAAGTACAACGAAGAAATGAAATCAAATTGTAGGCATTATTATTAAATTGCGATGAAATTGTAAGCATTAATATTATTTTTTCAATACTCTGTTATGATATTTTTGTCCACCCAGGTAGACGCATTTGTCACACTGTCTTGTAAGCCTTGTAATTCAAAGATGCAGTGCGTCTGCGGTTGCGCACTGCCTCTGATTGTGCTCTAGTCTTGTTATTGTTACTGTTGTTGTTGATCTTGCTGTTTGCTTTTGCTATTTGCTGTTCTTGTTGTTGTTGTTATTGTTGTTGCTATTGTGGTTGCGGTGGCAAGCGCGTCGTCTCCTGTAAATCGCATGTAAGTAGCGGCGCATTCAGGTCTCATTAAATACACATTCTCCCCAATTGAGGGCAACACTTATCGGCCCAAGTAGAGGAATGGGGCGCTTTGACCTTACCCGCACAATGGGGAAAACTACAGCGTCATCTTCCTTTGATAAAACTACTATATGTACTTGTATATGTATGTTTACATGGATAGTAGATAGAGCAATACACCCGAGGAACGATGAATGTTGTGAAGATATTTGGCGGCTACTTTCACTTGCGAACGACCAGAAGCAAAATAGAAACCAGAAGCGAACAGCATGAGCAATTGCTCGCCATAAACGTGACACAGAACAACAACATTATTTGTCGTATCGGTATATAAAATAAATACAAAAGAACCAAACAAAATACAATATACATATGCGAATCGAGCACGAGAACGCTGCACATCAGCCGACAATGATGACGATGCCGATGACGCCGCCACTTGGCGCATGACAAACGGCATCGGAATCAGACTCGGGTACGTTAGCGGGATCGGGAGTGGAAGTGGGAGAGGGGTGGATCAAAAACTGTGTGTGGGGGCCATGATAAAGAGTAAGCGTGCCCGAATGTTATTTGAACTTAATTTGTGGAACGCTTTCATGCCCATTCAAGCACAAACAAACAATCCATATATGTATATAGAATATACAAGTATATATGTATGTACTATATGTACAACTACCTGTGGAATAATAAATTCCTCATCGCGCTTGTTGTGCTTTGTTCAACTATAGAGATCACAAAAGAATATACATATATGTATTTAAAAAAAAAGCACACATACTACAAACATACATACATATGTACCGTAAATCAAGTGGTGAAGTAGCGAACACACAACATAACGAACACACACAAAAAACATATTGGAACGCGCACGCATGCCAAAAACGGTAACAACAAATACTCGTTTTGGCCTAAAAAAAAGGTTCGAAAACGTAAAGTTAGGGTAAGCTTCATCGAACAAGAGATGTTCTTACACAGGATATTGCCCATATAACAAACTATCTAGGCTTATGATTCTATAAGTTCCCAAAGTTCTTTACTTGAGTTCATGTAAGTGTAATCCAAATGATTCCTTTCTAAGCTTCGAATTTCAAGAGATTATTTCTATCAAAATTAATTTGTAAAGATTGAAACTTGTACTTTAACTATATAATAAACTTTGTACAAATTCTACAAACCAGCAGACTACGATCATACATTTTAAAAAAAATCATAAATACCAAATTAAAGATATGTTAAGATATCCCCATTAAACAATCATGTTATTCTACACCGATGGTTCCTAGACAGTTATAAGACGTTATTAATCAATTTTGTTGTAACTTCAGATTATGGTGAAGCACTATGAACAATATATTTCAAAGTTATATTAAAATCTAAAATTGCTTGCTTTTTCTAATTGACATTCTAGTCTCGGAATATTGAAGACAGTAAGTTCGGCAAATGAGTATCTCAATTCTTGTTCCCTTTTGAATACTTGAAATTAATATTTATGTCAAAAATATGCTTCAAATGGCATCAAGATAGTAAAATTGTGTTGAGAGATCACTGAGTTACGGCTTGTTTTGGTATCAAAACGGAACAAAACAAAACAAAATAAAATGAACAACAAAATATTTGGGTCGCCTGATGGAAACAGTTTATCAAACATCTGCTTATGAGAGAGCGTTTCTAAAAACTATCAACTGACTAACGACTCCATCTGACTGACGTTTCCCTTCGGCCCCTCCTCCTTTACAGAACATTTTAATACTGCGCAGTAGAATGTCCCAGTTATGGGGGCAACGGCAAAACTCTTAACTCATACACAAAAACCGAGAACGATGACGACAAGACGTCGCTTTTTTGTTATTTCTGTGTTCGATGAACCGAAATTTTATGTGTGGTGACCTACTTTCGAGAAATTAACTTACTTCATGGCAAATGGGATCCACAAGCGAGTTAGAAAGAAAGAGATGGCCTGTAATGGTGAAAGAGCTCCAAGCTGAGCTCACATTTGAAAAAAGAGCGAACAACAAAGAGCGCTAACGTTAGAAACCATAATTGGGTACAACGACGACCGCAACGATTCAAAAAGAAAACGTTATTGATTGTTATTGTTGTTGCTGTTATTGTTGTTGTTGTATGCATTTGACGCTCGCTCGCTGGTTGTTGTCGTTGTTTTTCTCTATGCTTGTGCCACTTGTTTCGCCGTTCAAGTAAAGCAAAGCCAACACAAAACACACAGCCGAGATCAACAACATCGGCAAGCAGAGAGTCCAGTTCTGCTCTGCACAGTTGTTGAACTTTTTGCACAGCCCGGATCAGATCTTCAGAGCGTGTACGTCAGCTTCAAAATCCAAATGAGCATCAAAAACCTGTTTCGCCTGCTGGCTCGCTCACTTGCTCGCTCACTTGCTCGCTCGCTCGTTAGCTCGTAGCGGTTACCCGAGAGGGGCTTAAAACGATAGCATCGCTGGCTTGCCACACTTCTCAAGCAAATCAAAAGCGTTGGCCACTACAAACGGGTGTGTGGTTCGGCAGCCTCAAAAATACAAAGAGAAAACAAGAAATGAATGCTATACAATAGTCGAGCGGGCTCAACTCTTAAATACCCTGTATCCACTCCCACAAAAACAAACAAAAAAGTTGATTTGATATATATTTTTTAAAATAGATTAATTGAATAAAACTTTTTTATTTCTTCGGAATCGGCCTGCAGATATGAGACCATCTCTTACAGAATTTTAAAACTGCAAGTCATATTGAAATCTATGAAATATATCTATATCGAGAAGGATGAAGGATAAGTCTAAGCAAAAGCTGGATTCCAAGTTTGGTTGTTCTAGCTCTTATACTTTCTGAGATCCTAACGTTCATACAGACGAACGGACAGACGGACATGGCTATATCGACTCGTCGTGTCATCCTGATCAACAATATATACATAATTCGCTTCCTTCTGGGTGTTACATACATTCGCACTGAACAAGTATAGCCATTTAGCTTTTAGGTACAGGGTATAAAAAGAAAACTTGAAGTCAAGCTTCGCGCTTTGCGCTGCTGCTGCGGCCGCTTGCCGATGTTGTTGTTGAGGTCTCTGCGACTGTACCTCTACTTTTTGTTGTTTGAATCTGAAACTTGTTGGTTGTTGTTGTTGTTGTTGTTGCTGTTGTGCTTGGCGTTGATTGAAATCGATCTTGGGATGAAAGCTAAACATGCAACACACATTAGTCACAGCTTCTGGCATTGAGGAAGACGCAGCTGTGCGCCGGCCATTTCCAAAGGACTCGGACTCGAGCAACGTCTTTGACCTTGTAGCTGCCAATTTCGCAATGGGCTGTGTAGCATTTAAATATAAACGCAATATATGTATATTATGAAATGAAGCCAAGTAGCCAAGTGGATAGAGCTGGTTGCCGCACAGATGCAATTTATAAATACACACATACATAATAGGTTTATGCCTAGCTTCAAATACTAAGAATGTGCGTTTTTGACTTCCATTTAATTGTACATATCAGCTTTTATTATTACTTCTGCTATCGGAAATGGATCTACAATTCTTTCATATTTCAATCGTTCCTCAGTTTCGTTTCTTTATGAAATTCATATTTTAAAGGCAATTTGTCGAAAAATTTGTGTGTATTTCATAATTTGTAGTACAAATTTTATTACCAATACAATTAGATTTGTGGTCATAGAAGAGCCCGACCTAAGCCATAAAATATATGCAGAACGGATGAACTTAAAAGTACCTGAACTTATTAGACCCTAAGCATGTGCAGTGGGTTAGCTTAAAAGATTGTTCCCCAATCACTGACCTCCAGTGTTTCAGATGTTCCACAAGATAATCCCAAAAGAACGGAAACACAATAAAATGAGGAAAATCTTTGTTTACCGAGCGAACAAAAGCCACTTCGCTGAGGTTGTTCGCCTAATAACCGCGGAGGAGAGGACTGTTCCTAAAAATAACTTTATATAGATATTACCTAATAGAGTTGCAAGAACTTTGTGTGAGAAGCGTTTTCAGTTTAATAGTAGAATGTATGTACTTAATTTATTGCTAATACATATTATTGCCTTTTGATGCCTAAACTGGCTTCGGCTAGGTGCACAGTATTGCAATAAACTCGTTTTTACCTGTCACAGGTGTGTCAATTATATAAGGTACATGAACAGAGAGTAAGCGCATTTGCAACGTTGTGGCAATCAGTGTAAAACCATCGAAGTTGTGCAATTGCGAACAAGCGAACGTTAACATTTTTGTTTTGTTATAGAAACATAACTGTACTCAAAAAGTTTGGTATAACGTTCCTGTAAGGATTTGGTAATCTTTATGAATAGAAAAAATCATCAAGAAAAATGGCATATATTCAGGGTATTAGGTGTCTTCTAATCAATTCAGTACAATACGGGACCTTAAATAACAACATTTTATTATTTATTACAAATTGTGTTTGACACACCTATTATTCTGTCCAGCCGAAAACTTTTATATTTTATGATTTAAGTGAAAGCGAAGATTTTGTTATTTGACTGTCCAGCTGTGTATATAATATATATGGCCAGATTAAAGAGACCAATTGATAAAGACGTCTGTCTGTCTGTCCGTTCATATAAGCACCGAAAACTGTTAATAGGTGGGGAGATCGAACTTGGTATATAGACTTGTCTTATCCACATTAGATAATATAGCTGACATGGGGCCAATAATTGAAAGAATCCATATTAATAATAATGAATAAGAAAATCTTAAACAAACAGTATAGCTTGTTTGTTTGGTATTGGTAAGTTGGTATTTATGAGTTCAAAATAGTGTTCCATGATTCATTCCAGTTTTATTAAAATCGGTACACTGCTTGATATAATATGAACTTAGCTGCCAGATCGGTTCAAAAATCACGTTAAGTAGTACAAATATTTCTTTTTATCAGTATTTTAAACAAATTTGATGCTTATGGGAGATCCATCTATAGTGCCTCATTTTAAAGTAAAGTTTCATCCAAATCTGTACACTATATCATATAGCTGCCATAGGACAGATCGTAGTAGAATATAGAATATAGTAGACTAGTTTATTGCTTATATTTTAAACAAAATCTGGTAATTCTTTGCTACCCATAGTGTCTCACGAAGCTCTAAGGTTTTGTTATAATCGGTGCAGTATATGTACTTGTATAATAATATATGTATAGCTGCCATAGGAATAATTGCTAGTACAAAAGAGAGAGTATTTGAGCTGAAAGACAGTAGAGGGGAAGATTGTGTGTACAGAGTATTCAAGCGTCGGGCTGGCTCGACTTCCACTTTCTACTCGTTTTATTTCGGCTGCACTATTTTAAATGGTGATTGCGTTTTATTTCGCGCTGCATATTATTTAGAATCCATGACAGAGGCCATAATTTTAGGCTAAAAGTGAGGCAAACCCCATTGTAATTAATGGTGAAGTGACGGTTGACGATGGGTCGGGGGACCGGGCGGTATGGGGCGGCAACACGCCCAGTTCTTGTCCTTTGCAGAAACGAGCGCATAAATGCCCGCTTGCCTGTGTACTTAAGGTGTCTAAACTTGACTACCGTGCGGCGTCGTCGTCATCATCATCTGCGGAGACTCACGTTGTCCGCAACCTTGCCCAAGCTTCGAAGTTGAAGCTGAGAGAACGGCCATCGTTCCATTATTTCAGCTGACGGCGATATATTTGCTTAGCAATGCCGCGTCAATAAACGCAATGCCACTTCAGCCACCGGGTGGCGGCGGTGGCTACCTAAGTGAGAAAGACAACCAGCAGTCAGCCAGGGGGGCAGGCAGTCAGACAAACAACCAACATGAGCCACTGCTACTGCAAATGTGCGGTAGCAACTGGGCGCTTTTTGTTTTTGCTGTACCCCCAGACGCAAGAGCAGACGCAAACGCGGACGCAGACTCACACATTTGTGCAACAGGCAACAGGCATCGGGCAACAGGCAGCATGACAAACAGTTGCAGCCAAAGCAAATAATTAGTATAAATCGATTATCTTGCGCTCAGGCTCCAGCGCAAGGCCCGTGCAACAGCAACACCATCGGCTCGGCTACTGTGCAACGGGCATGGCAGCACTTTAAGCAGTGCCCCAACCTCACTCGTCGGCTTTAAGGGCAGGGTGACCATTCACCATCAGGAAAGCAATACCAGACCAGACCATACGAGCCAGCCAAATATCGTCCTAATCCCAAATAACAGTATTTGAAATTATTCGAAAATTCTGTCTTCTGCCTGGCAGCATACCTTGCTTCCCTTTCTAATCAATGATATTTTTCTTAAGTCGAGTCAAATCTGCGTAACATTGAATTTTTATACAAAACTGTTCTTTCCCGATCAAGTCATCTATCTCGAAAAAGTCAATTGTAAACAAATAAATTGCTTATAATATTTTCGATCTAGATATGTATGTAATTCAACTCTGTGAAATATGTCGTTCCTCTTAGTCCTTCTTGGCAAAGCGTATAACCTTCTGTTTGAAAGTGTAATATTAAAGACACCCTTTATTCATATCTCATATACATATGTATGTTTAAAATAAGTAAACTTTTTTGGTAGCCACCACCTTCTTCCGTATTATCAAACTTACTATACGAGTACATAAAAAAATACGTATTTTCTTTGAATAAAAAAGATTAAATGTATGAAGAAATAAAATCAAGAGCAATTTTAGCTTTATACCTCATATATTATTTTGAAGTTTTTAAAATGGCGTCGTATCCACCCAAACGCATATAAAGCTCCAATGTTGAAAGCTTTTCAATCGCACATAAGTCTTCCTCTAGTTTGAAAAGATATATGTTAGGATTACACTGAAATTATTCAGTTATAAGTTAGGGTAGAGGATATATGTACATATATTATACAAAATCAACGTCCAGAATGTTTGATACTTTTCAGGCTTATAACTTTCGAAACAATTTTTAAATTGTAAACAGCTTAAATGGTTTTATATTCGGAAGCCTCCATAAACTGAAAATTTAAATACAATTATTTTGTGTACGCCTTGTATTTTGTTATTTATTTATAGTTAAAAACAACTTTGCTTTACAAAAAATTTAAAGTAAATGTAAAGTAAAACAAACAACATGTACACACTTTTCTGTTTCTGCGAATTCCGGTCACCCTGATGGGCTGGCAATTGGAAACGGGTCCAGATGTTGGCACGTCGCACACGCGCGGAACGTCGCAACGTCGCAGTCGCAGCTGCAGTCATCGTTGGCGTCGACGTCAACTTGCAGTTTGCAGTTCGCAGCTTCAACTGGGCGTGCGCCGCAATGCGCCGCTTGCGTTGGCAGCGCCTACGCGCCCCATCGGCCCACTCGTTGGGGACTGGGGACTGGAGACTGGGATTGGGACTGGGACTGTCGCAAAAAACAAGTTCCCGGCCAACGCGCCATATGTGCAGAACTGTACGCCAAGTATTGCCTGCCCCGGCATATAGTACCTCTGTCCCATACCTTATACCCCGACCCCTCCGCCCATTCCTGCCTTTTGTCTCTTTTGTATTGCAGACGTGTGCTGAGCTCGTGCCAATATCTGCCTGGCACAGCGACTGAGACTCAGACTGAGACTTTAAACTGCAGCTGTGTCTGTCCGTCTGTCTGTGTGTCTGTCTGACTGTCTGACTGTATGTGTGAAAGTGTGTTTGTGTGTGTGTGTGTGTATTTTATAGATTCTTTCTAAGCTAATGAGCCCACAATCCGAACTTAAATTACAACAAACTGCCGCTGCTTATCGCTTTTTGCCAGCTCAGCAACAGCAACAACCAAAGCAAAAGCAACAGCAACAACAAAGAAAGAGAATAAAAAGAACCTCCTCCATTCGCATTTCGACTGTTGCTACTGTCCGACCATAATCTTGATTGACTTACGACTTACGACGACTCGTAATGATGATATTTTTTCATCATCCGTTTGTTTTATCTCAATATTCTTGGTCTTTTGTCCAAGTAGCTGTACATTTCGCCTCTGATTATCGCATGTGTTGAAGAGCTCTCTGGCCAAGACTCGGCACAGCTAGAACTAAAGCTAAGCCGAAAGGTAGAGCTACCTGTACTCCAAAGTACAGAATCAGAGCCATCATTATCTGGCGTGCTTTGGGCTTTTGTCTAGAGAAATGTTGAAAGCATCATTATTATTTTTCTTTCCTTTTCCACAGTGATAATAATTGCGACGACGAGTCAGAACGGTTAGTGCAAGAGGTAGCGTTGTGTTGGGGGGTAAGGGAAGGCAAGTGCTGACCTATAATTACAGCTGTGGAACAATCATGGGAAAAATGTGTGCCTCGGCTGCCTCATACAATGTGAAGTACTCGTACAATAATTTAAGCAATGCGAGGTTTTCTGTTTATCTTGCCGTCTAAAAACACGCACAAAAAACACGCAGCACTCGGCACTCTTCTCCTTTTCTCTGCCCCAGCGCTGTTGCCACAGTTCTGTCAATGCCACCACTCATCGTAATGTCTTTCAGAGGGGGGCCACAGCAATTTGATTTTTTATTATTAGTGCACCTTTCCTTTGGCCAGCAGTGACGCAGCCCTTTTGCCCTCGCTCACCTTTCGAGTGCAACACGTTGGTGCACAGGTGACCCGACGAGGGCAGCAAAGTAAGCCTATATGCTAATTAGAGCGACGGCCTCGGCCTTGTTTTTATGCGCTTTTACCGTGAACTGCGTCGTCCACCGGTCCACCGTCCAGTCCGTCAGTCCGACAGTCGTCTGTGCATTTGCTGGCTCGGTAGCTGCATAAATTTTATGCTCCACGGATAAAAAGAGCATAAAATAACTTAAAGGCGAAGCATGTTTAATTTATGTACGATATGTCTGACTTTCATGAGAAAAATTGTCGAGAAAAACGTTACGGAAATTAGTGTAGCGAGCAGATTTTAACCGCAGGACTCATAGTACTCGCAGATACTACGCTCAAAACAGCACAGGTGCCTTACCGAGCACTCGCACTCGACAAAGCGTGACGGGGCATGCGATTCAAATTTGATGCGATTGCAGGCCAAACTGTATGATGTATGTATGGTAGGTGACCATGGCCGAAAGAAACACCAATATCAGCTCATTGGAGAGTTCAAACAGGCCCAAAGGACGCACGCGAAACTCGTAGATGTTGAGCCGATTCAAGAAAAGCTCCATCTGCAAGCAAACAAAGCAAATAGCACTTTAGTTAAAGAGTGTAAATGTAATATTTAGCTCTGAGCTGAACAAGTTCTGACTTGTATGTTATGTTGCAATAAAAATAAATATAAATATATGGAATATCATATAACTAACTACAAAATATAGTAAAACTAGCCTTGCACAATTTTTCAAAGTAATTTACTATATATAAAGCCAAATTAAATTATATTTCAACGCAAGTTTGTTGAATTACATAATAATTTAAAGATATCTATTATAATTATGGAAGGTGACGAGCCTGATGAAGACCTAATGAAATGCGGTTCTTATGATATCTATTTTCTTAGTAGTACATTTATTTTCTCGAAACTAGAGAACTTGCTTAAGTATTTCGAAAACAAAACGCCTAACTAGGCGTTCTTAACTGCTGTAGGAAAACTCACTTATATAAAGGTAATTACATTTTTATCTGTTATCTTTAAATAATTCTGACGCAACTAATTTAAAAATATCTATCATAATTATGGAAGCTTACGAGTCTGCTGTAGAGCTAATGGAATGCATTTCTTGGCCCACAAGAAAATAAAACGGCGAAGAAATATACATGGCCCAGAATTTATAAATTTGTTAAAACGCATATCGTCAGAAGTGCTATAATAAGCAGAGAAAATTTGTTTTCTTGGTAGTACATTTATTTTCTTAAAACTAGAGAAATTTCATTCTTTCTTATTTCGAAAACAAAACGTCTTTCTTCTTAGCCTGTGCACAGCTGTGTAGGGAATCTTACTTATATAAAATTAATTCGATTTTTATTTTTAAATACACCTAACCATATATAAAATTTCCAATTTTCAAACCGAGTTAAATCAAACCCGTTTAAAAAATACCGTGTAAAAACAGAATTAGGTGTAATTCACAATCCTCCTTATTCCTTCCTGTGCACAAACATTTCCCAGCTTAGTACATTCGGAAAACCAAATAAAAAAAATTAAAAACAATATAGTCGTTATACAATAGAAAATATTCAAATTCTGACGCAAAGAATCTGACGTTCAAATGAGAGAATTGAAATCTGATCGCCTCGCAAATAGCCATTAAGCCAATTTGACATAACTGGAGTTGTTAGAAGCATTGCAATATATGATATAACAAGCCATAGTTTAAAGTGTATTAAAACTAAATTAGATCTAAAAACATTTGAATGATTTTCGATAAAAGAAATTAGTGCGTACCTTCATGTGCCATTCGTTATCTTCGCTAACATAACAGTTCTCCACGCCAATTCTTCTTACCAGCCTTGAACTGCTGACAGCTCCATGGGCTGCGAGTGTTATCAGAGCAGCATCCACAAAGAGCTTAATCACCAGAAACAAGAGTGTAAAACTGCGAAATTTGCTCCGCAGTATGACTTCGTAGGACACCAAGATCATGGTCAAGAAATGAAACAGCATCGACAGGCAGAGCGGGAGCTCATAAAACTTATGGAAGGAGCTACCCAGACGTTGTATCGCATCGTAGATGCCAATGCATTCGTCCAACCGATTACCCACAGATCTCAGACGACGACTACTTGGTCGATTCCCTCCTAAACGTTCCAGAGAGCGCAGTTTGTGGCACAGCTCATGGCGCACATAGCTGTTGATCTCCGAGTAGAGAGCACCCACGCTGAGGTAGCCCACAAAGCCAATATGCATCACTATTAGAGATCCAATAGTAACGTACATGTTGCAGAACGTGCCGAGAAACTCGTGCACAGTATGCGATGCCCACATTAGGGGAAACTGGCACCCAACCTCGTAGCAGATAGAGACCGCTTTCAAAAGCAATAGTACGAACTCTCTGGTGCATCCATAACCATTATACGAGCCACTAGTTTTTGCAGATGTTGCCGTCAATGTGCGGACACGTCGAAAGAGGCGCAGGAAACTATTAACTATTCGCAGCACTCGCTCTCCATACCAGAACTGGAGTAGCAGGATAAAAACGGTGCAAGTCAGACAACCAACAATATGTATGCTGCTGAGCAACTCCAAATAAAAGTCCGACAGATGCATGGAATAGGCATAGTATAGGTAGAGACCGACCAAAACCACTCGAAACAAAATGCAGAAACACTTGAAGCCTTCGCGTTTAGGGGCCAACAATCCACGGTCAGTACGTTGCACCCCAAAATCGATCACGCCAAAGATCCGGCCATAGTGTAAGCCACAACGCAGTATAATCGCGGATAGAGCGGATGCGGTAATACGGCGACTGTACATCGCTCCACATTGAATACGAATATAGTTAATATCGTTAAGTCTCACAATAAATTAGCTGATTGGTTGCCCAAGGTCGCCCGAAACGTAGAATTATTCAAGCAGACACATTCCTGATGTTTATCTTCAGTTCATTTGGTTAATGCTTGGCACAACATTCGGATAAGCCCAAGAGCCCATGTACCTGCAATTACACTAACTTTGGGGGCATGTTCGGGTACTTCAAGTGAAAATATAAACAACTCAATGTAATAAACTGGCTATTGCATTACCTTTCCTTCTTCTTTTTTCGTTCAGGGGGGACCATTGTGAAAGGTCTTGAAGATGTTTGTAGCTTTAAGATTTACGATAACATTAAATGAACGTGTACTTTGACCTGCTCACATCATAACTTATAGAACAGAAGAACGCACGTTATACCAAACCCATTCAGATCACGGCAAATTTTATAAAGGTAGGCCGCACAGCATGACGCATGCTAACTATGCTATATTTAACTAATCTTGACGTGCTATACCATGAAAGCCGATAACAAGTAGAACTTACAGTAGAACAATTGAATGGAAAGAAAAAAAACCAAATACAATACATATTTAAATTGAAATACTTTGATTCTATTGATTTGAATGTTTTGCTTCCGATATTAGAATAATCTCTTTTTGTTTAAATAAATGAAATGTCTGCCTGTACTCGAAGAGTTACAATACCAAGGACTATATGAATGTAACAGACAGAAGAAGGCTTGGCACACCCCATTGTAAAGGTAGCATTGCGAGACGATTTAATACATATAGAAATGCTCGTCCGTCTGTCTGTATGAACACCAAGAACTTTTGAACCGTAACAGCTATGGACAACAAACTTAGTATATATACTACTTGTAGATCTGTCTTATCAACAGAACTGATCCATATAGTATACAAATTTGATATTAATATGTTTTGTATAGTGTGTCTATATATTTTGAAGCTCCGTCTATATCATACAGCTGGCATAGGTGTGATAGACTTTAAAACTTACTTTTGTGCTAAAAACGTTTCTGTTTATTTTGATATCGTAACGAAATATGGTATTTCTGAAAATTTTAAACGATTGAATGATTGGTACAACATCGTTTTTTTACATTTAGGATCTCATAAAGAGCTAAAGGGTGTTAAAACCTTGAGCGAACGTCCATTGTCTGTTCTCACAGCTGCACGGAATATACAAAAAATTCAAAAAAATAAAATAAACTCGTCTTTTCTCGGACCTAGGAGAATCTGTATGCCAACTTTGGTTACTCTAGCTTTTATAGTTTCTGAGATCCTTGCGTTCATCCAGACGAACGGACGGACATGTCTAGATCGATTTCTCTCGTCATGCTGATTCAGAATATATATACTTTATGGGGTCGGAGATGCTTCCTTCTGCATGTTACATACTTTGCACAAACCTAATATACCCTTTTTACCCTACGGGTACAGGGTATAAAAAGGTGGATTTTTGGCCAAAAAAAATCTGTTTCATTTTCCATTCCATTCTTCATTAATCTGGCACATTAAGAAGATGGCATTTAATAGCTGAAATAATCCACTTTGTCCGCCAACCTCTCACTCTATTGGTCCCATCTGTGACTTGTTCACACGCTCACGATCCTGGTGTTGTCTGCCTGGGCCTCTTAAGGCTCTAAGCATCCCAATGTAAATGACGCCCCCATTTTGTGCCGTACGTGATCTTTTGGCATATCTTGTGTACTCTATCTTCGCCTTCGACTTGCTCTTCCTTCCCTCTTCTCCCTCTCTATCCCCAACAGTCTTATTCAAAGAAGTGTGCGCGATTACAGCGCTGAGCGATTTGCGCCCAGACTATAAACCCCAGAATTGAAGTTCTTCTGCCTGGAACTTGTGCGCTGCTATTTGAAAGAATTTTCACGTTCCCCCTACCCTGCCCTCGCACCGATCCGCTCCATTCAAGTAATTACAGCAATAACAACAATGAGCATGCGGGAGACACACGAGCACGTACATTTTCCGGCATTGTACGAAAATTGTGGGAACAATCAACGAAAAAATGTATATATACAGACATACATACATACATACATTCATGAACTGAAGAAGGCAGAGAACGAAAAACACTTTGCATGCCGTTGATTTGCTGCAAATTGATGTAGATGTTGTGTATTTTTTTCTGGTTTCAATAGAGCAAGCGCTCGAGCAGGAGGGGTGGGGAGGCGAGCGGGTCAAGCAACAGCCCAATTCGTCCGGCCACCACAAATGAGGCATGGAATGAAATCATGCGAAACGGTTGGCCAGCAAGCTCGCTGGAAGGGTTCCGGAAAGCCACAACTTGGTCAGCAGATTAGACCAGACTCGCTCGCTCGCTGGCTGGCTGACTGATTGACTTGCTGGCCGCTTGTCTGCCTCACTGCTTGACTGAACGTTGCATTGACCTCACGTTGCAGTTGCAGCAAAATGCACAAAAATGCCAGCATACCTTCACACAATATTGCACGTGCAACAAATGCAATATGTATGTACGTGAAGGCTGCCACAGACACGCAAGTCCAGTCTCTCTAGTCTCGCACAAGTCTCGACGCCGCCCTGTCGTTGCACTCAGAGAAAGCCCCATACAACCGGGAGAGTACAAGCAATTATATGTTTTCAACCAAAGATGATGGAATGTTAACGCAGAGTTCATTAATTGTCAATTGTAAATAAAATATACATTCCTTTATTTTTGAGGCAAAAATCAATTTAATAAAATAACTTTGTTCTTTAGTTAGAAAGTTTATAAGTATATTAAATCTTGTTGCGTTTTCATACACCTTTTCTGTTCCATTCCACACTTTTGCTTAAGACTGAAAAAAGCTTATAAATATTATTTTAATAATTTGTAATACAATTTACATATTCTTCATCATATGGCTTATAACTGCAAAGTTTTTGTTGTAACATTTTTTTTGTTTGTTTGTAATTTATTTTGATTTTTGTCATAGCTGACAATTAAATATATAAATTGTACATACATATACATAGTACCGAGGCCAGCCCCAAATAATTATATATGTATGTATGTATTTATATGTATACTGCGCGAGATTCAATGGATATATAGAAAGCACTGCTCAGTTTGTTAACCGTTTTCAAAATGCACAATTTCTTTAAGTGTACAAACAATCTTATCAAATGGGGTTGATTGATTTCGACTGCGGTTGTGCGTTGAGCGCGCCCCGCGCCATGCTACCTACCACTACACTATCTGATGTTGCCCCGGTCGCGGCCTTGGCTTGTTTTTCACGCTTTTCCATGTCTGGCTGGGAGGCTGGGAGGCCTGCCGACTGGCAATGCACTCTGAAGTGACGAACAAAGACTGTCGCCAGCTTCGTTCTCTTCTTTTTACTGCCCTGACATTAATGATGATTAATGAAAAACGAAACGCAATTAAATTTTGCAGTAATACTTATAAATTATTGTGATTTGTATTTTTTTTAATGTCGTGTTGCTCTTTTCATTTTTTTTTTCGCCAAATGTCTAACCCGTATTCCGTTTTTCTTTTTTACATGAATGTGAAAGCAAGAAATTCACACTCATTTATTCACGCACACAAACACACATGTATGTACCCATAGTTGGGGTTACGTGCATAGTAAAATACTTACATACATACATACACATGTATGTAGTGTATTTACATACAAACATGCATATGTATATTATTTATGGCTTGCCTTTTACCGTTATAGCATTGCGCACGTCGCTGTCGCTGTCGTTGCCCCTGCCTTCTCTGTTACCTGCTCTGCTGCCTCCTCTGCTGCAGTTAGCTACTAAAGTAACAACATCTACAGCTACAACAACAACAACACGTTTGTGCACTTTGAATGTATGTACATACATACATATATGGCATTTGAGTTTGCGAATGTTTGTCAAGTGCTTGTGCGAACGAGATAGAGTGGCAGGCAGAGAGGAGAGAGAGAGAGAGAGAGAGAATGAGGCCAATGCGTTTCAATACACTGTATCTAAAGAGTAAATGAGTATACGAATTTTTAACACCCATGCATAGGTATGTACATATGTATGTACGTGCAAATGTATGTATATTGTATATACATACATAAATATGTACATATGTATTTATGTATATGTACACATATTTTTGTTGAGCATTACTTTGGTAATGCAATTCAAATGGAAGGCCATACGTGAAATCTCTGCCCAAGCTCTGCCAGCAGTTGGCATAGCTGCTGTTTTGTTGAAAATCCGCACTGCCCTCGTATGTATGTATGTATGTAAGCCTCAAATACAAACATATGTACGTATGTACATACAGGGTGCGCCATCTTTTATGTCGGTATGTATGTAAAAATTGAATAACTTTGTCATTAGTGAACCGATTGACTTGAGTAGACCTCTGTTGAATAACTCAGTTCAGGAAATTGTACAGAACCAAATTAAATAAAAATATCTCATACTTGAAAATCGGTTGTTTATTTTCAAAGATAATCAATGTTTACATACCGACATAAAAGATAGCATATGTATGTACATAAATTTGTACATATGTATATGCTATTAAAAAGTTTATGAATAGAATGTATGTACATATGTATGTATGCATTTAAATATGTCTAATATATTAATTATTTTTATGTGTATTTAAAATTGTATAAATTTATTTTAGGAATAAACTTATTTCGTAGTAAAAAATCGTTTTCTAGAGAGTGTACAGTGTTTTTAAGAGTCGCTGTTACGCCGAGCCAGAGCACCTTAAAGTCTGTGCCTGTGGCTGTAGTGTTGCAATTAAAATCTTGAAAATGCATGCTAATAACCGTGCCAGTCGCCGCTGCCGCTACCAGTGCACCTAACGCCTCTCCCCCTGCTCAGCTGGGAGTTAAGTGGGCAAATATGTTATACATGCTTGTTACAAAATGCGAGCATGTAATTTGTTTGCGCATTGCAATTTTATTGTTCATTGTGCGTGTGTATCCATATACATAAACGTACATACATATACATACGCACATACATATGTACATGTGTGGAGCTTTGAGCATAGCAACGAAAAACTAATTCTGTACAGTAACAATAATAGCACTAACATCAAACAGGCATGGCTATGGCGCATGTGTGACGGTTACCCAAGCAAGAGGCAAAGCCAAAGGCGCAACGGCAAAGCATCAATCATCATCAACATTAACATCAACATCGTCATGAGCTCTCTCTTTCTCTCTATCCACTAGATGCTGCCGGAAGTGACAGCCAATCTAATGTTAAGTGCTTTCATTCCAACTAGAACGCATTTTCCTCTCTACATATGTACATACACACATACATACATATATGCGATTGGATATGCGCACAGTGCCAGCACTAGAGAAGGCACATGAAAGGCAGAATAAAGCGAAGCGGCCTCTCTCCACATCGAAACATACATATGTATGTACATAATTGATGGCAATATCTATCGCTTAAGAACCAAGAAATGAGATTACATGTTATTCTAATAAAAAAGAATAAAAATAAATAAATGTTAGAAAAGACAAAGAAGTGTTATTTGTAGCGCTAGGATTCAAGATATATTAATTACCCGAAATTTGTTTATATGATGTAACGATAATGTGTGGACTAAATGTGTACATCTTTTTTGCCTATATACTTACATGTATGTATGTATGTATGTATGCGTGCATGTATATACAAGTATGCCATTCTGAAACCAAGTATGTATATATGTATGTACGAACTGTCTATGGTTGGGTTAGTGCGAAAATACTTGTTTCAAGAACAAAATATGTCTTGTTGAACGCCTGCACCTGCATACATATATGTACATATTAAATAAACTTGGTACGTAGACTCTTTCCATCCTTAGGAAACATAAGCTGCTAACCCCAAGCCGCAGAAATAATTTTCATGTTCCTCTTTTTGATTGGGTACAGGATATTTAACTCTCGGGCTTCCTCGGCTGTAACATTATCTTTTGCTGGAAGTACATGTTATTTAAAAATTGATAAGATTTTCCATTATTGGCAAAACATGAAATCGTTCATTCTACTTTTTCTGATTTACATATGTATCAACTGATATGGCTACACCAAAGACTAATCCCACAGACATACTAATCAATATTATTTCAAGTTCATGATGTCGAATAGCATATCACTAGAAACACTTTAGAATAGTAATACATACTAAAATGTAATAGTACTGAAAATAATAATACTATTTTGGATCTTTTAACTAGGATATTATAATGAATGTTTTGCTTTAATACAACTATGTATGTACATAGTGCCAGATGTATGTATGCAAATATATGAAATAGTTGTAAGTGATCTACCAATTTGGAAAACAATTCAGATTGTAATGAGACACTATAAAATCTCCAAAAAACTTTTGGAAAATGGACTGTTTCACATTTTTCTTAACATTTTATAGCGATTTCGTGCATTTCTTAGAGTTTGGGCAGAAGTTATTTCTTATGCCATAAAATTTCCATATATTGCCATAGTTGTAAGATATACCAAAGCGGTTTGTATTTTTCAGCTCACATCTTAGGTAACTTTCCAAGCAGTCTAGGCAGGTATTCACAGCCGAAGAGGCTTCACCGTATTCAAGGGCTGGTCTGAAATATCCGAAACTTGTTCCAGGTGAGTCATGCAAGAGCTGAGGGTCGCACCTACATTTCCGTTAGCTTAGCGTACGGAGCCCGTTATGTAAATAAAAAGTCATTGGGTTTTTCATTGTATGTACTTGTATTGTAGGATCTGTATTTTTCTTATTATTATTTTTCGTTTTCTTTTCATATCGTATTTACGAACATTTTCAATTATGAATGAACTAAGGAAACATTTTCACAGATTGGTGTTGGTTTTTTGTTTTTGTTTTGTTTGTAAGGATAGTCCAAAAATTACAATTTACAATAAATATATGTATGTAGGTTGGTTTAAGAATTTATTTAGAGCAACAACGTTTTAAATAATTCAATTTCAATTATAATTACATTTACACACAACAAATAATAAAAATGTTCCTTTATAGCTTGAGATCATGACCTAATTTCAATACTTTGGGGAACCACACACACCCACACACACCATAGCCATAATCTGAGACCAATGTTGTATTATCTAGGATGGAGGCATACAGTCGCCCAAACACAAACACATACATATCCACATACATATGTTCGTATTTACATGGACAATAGGGTAGCTCTATCAATGGGTATGTTGTTGCCAATATTATACAAAATACTCGTATATACTTAGTAAGTATAGTAAAAAAAATTCCATATTCCTTCGATACATTGCCAATATTTCTATAAATAATGAGTCATTTAATATTTACATGCACCACTGACTAGTCCATGCATCTACATATATGTATCTGTATGTGTTTGTATGAGGGCGCAGCCCATATGGCCTCCATTTCGGGCGTTATGGCGATGCTGGGGGGTGTCTGTGTCCATTTTCTGTACTTTAGTTATTCGTTTTTGTTTGAAACAAACGACAGTGCTGCATCTCTAGTCTTTCGTTTGCATTTAACTCGGGGTATACATATATATACATATTTTTATATGTCTACTCCTCGTATATATATATATTAATATATATATATATATATATATATTAAAATTAATTTACAAAAAAATAATAAAATTATTTAATTATTGCCACTGTTGCTACTGCTGCTCTTGTTGTTGTTGCTCTCGCTCGGCCCAATTGTTGTTGCTCTCGCTCGGCCCAATTGTTGTTGTACAACAAACACATCACATCAGTCTAATTGGACTTGTCGGTGTTGTTGTTGTTGCTGCTGCTGCTGCTGCACCAGCTCTCCCCATTGCTGCTGTACAACAAACACACCACACCCACATCAGATAAAAAGGACATGTCGGTGTTTTCCTTGTTACTTCTCTCCCCATTGATGTTGTGAAACACGTGAACTGTCGCTTCGGTATCGGTGTTGGTGTTGTTGTTGTTATTGTCATTAAATTTTGGCACATTGGGTAATCCCTCACCTCTTTGAGTGGAAACTGTAAAGCAAACGGAGAGAAAAAAGTTAGAGACGTAATCGTACGACATTTCAAAATCAAATACAAATAAATAAAAAGTGCAAGCGTCGGGGCTTGACATTCAAAACTGCGACTGGAAAAGCGAAAGCTGTAATTTCAAGGCGTTTGCCGTAGAACAGCAATCAAGCAAGTTGCATAAATATGTGCACACTAATGTACTCATGTATAAATACAAGGTGTTCTTTAGAGCTGCTTCCGATATCTGTGATATCTCTAAAGGCTCCGCCAATCTACTTTATTTAACATCATTCATATTTATTCCTATAATATCATTGCTAAAAATGTTATTTCATATTTTGTTCAGAAAAGGGCTATACAAATACTATATATAGTACTACACGTACAGCGATGGAAAAAATAATAGAAACTACAAAATTTTCGTTTATTCGAATTTTCTTCCATCAACATTTTTTCTTTCAGAATGTAAATATGTTTACTAAACATTCATCATATCATATTCATATTTAAATGTAGAAAAAGATAAAAATTTAGTTCGCGAAAAATTGTATTTTTTTCTTTTTGGGTTGAAAATAAATATAAACGACATAGGTTAAACTGAAAAACATTAATTTTTTAATTCCAAGAAAGCAACCATTTTTCCCAACCCAAAAAAACATGGTCACCTAACAAATCAGAGCACACAGGAAATATTTCTACCGAAATTCGTATTAAAACGAAATCACACGAATCACCTTTAACCAATTATAGTGCATAGAAGAAGAAACCCATTCAGAAATTGAGGACTACAATTTTTATACTCTGTACTTGAAATGTACAAGAGTATATAGGTGTGCGCGAGCTGAAAAATGTAACAGACAGACGGATGCTGGGCAGACCTACATACATATGTGCAAGAATGCTATATTATTAAACTTCTTAATTTAACAATAGTTTAAGTCAATAGTTGCAATTGCTCGCTAATGATAAGTAAGTTCATATTTCAATTGAATCATTAATTAAACAAATATTCATATATCCAGATATATCCCACATATAGTACACACAAGCACAGATTAACTTGCTTTTCGAAAATGCTACGGATGCATAACCCCAAGTTGCAATTATTCCGGTACTCTACTTTTGATCTATTTATCACCTTTTGTTGGGCGACCTACATAGTATGTAAAGTTCTAAGTAGTATCTAACAAAACACCTATTAAAGCGCGCAACCGGGCCGCGCTTATCTTGTATATTCTTGTATTGGTGGCGCATAGAAGGAAATTATGCACGCGTGAGTGTGTATTTAGAGATGGGCACGGGCCGGCTATTTTCGGCCCGACACGACACGGCCACGAAATTAACTTTTAGAAACACGCACGCGCACGCACGACGAAAATTTTTCTTAACACGGCCCAACACGGCCCAACACGAACTTTTTATATATTAAATATAAAAATTAAAAAAAAATATATATATATATATATATATGTAAACATTACAAATTTTTATTCAGAAAGATTATCTTATCAATATTTGAGCTAAGAAGCCGAGTACGTCGCTCATTTAAAATATGTCCAGAAGTGGAAAAAACTCGTTCGCTTGTTGCAGAGCTGACAGGGATATTGAGTATATGCCTTGATAATTGCCGTAGCATTTTACATTTTGTTGTTTTTTTCCAGAATGTTAGCACACAAATTCCTGGATCAATTACACTACTTATATAGTCACCTATTTCAATATCCATTCTTGACCTGTCCAATTTAATTTTTTTTTTGAATTATTAGTGTCCAAAAATTCAGAAAAGTCGTGTTGGCTATTGGGTGCTTCGTTTTCTGATTTTAGTGTTCTTTCGTGTTTCCTCGTGCGTGTTTTGTCGTGCCTTTTTGGCTCAACACGAACACGCACGGCCACGCACGAAATCGGAATTTACAACACGAACACGCGGGCCCACGCGTGGCACGAAGTGCCACCACAAAAAACACGGCCCGTGCCCAACTCTAGTGTGTATGGAGTTTACCTGTGTGTACATATGCTTATTCGCATACACACCTATGTATGTATGTAAATGTGTTGCTTGTGTTGGGGGCCCCCATTCTTTGTTCGCACAATCGGGCCGATAAATGTCAGGGACAACAGCTGCGCTTTTAAATGCAACAGGAATAAGGCAAATAGCCACGACGATAATTTCCGAGCTTATCAGTGCATACAAAAAGTCAACGTTTCGT
The DNA here is from genome assembly GCF_003285725.1 of Scaptodrosophila lebanonensis. NCBI lineage: Eukaryota > Metazoa > Arthropoda > Insecta > Diptera > Drosophilidae > Scaptodrosophila > Scaptodrosophila lebanonensis. Next base: position 17,945,429 of record NW_022060538.1, read on the forward strand.
AATCAGCGAATGCGCCAATATATGTACATTCATATGTACATGTGTATGTACAAACACACATACATATATATACATACATATGTATAAAACAGCAAGTTCGCACTCTAAATACCGTACATATGTATGTACTCGTAAATGTATGTATATATAGAATAAACATCATAGTCAACTCGTCGCCGGTACAATCTACGTATGTGTTTGGAACGTCGCAAAAGCGTTTATAACGACGATGACGACGATAGAAAAAGTGGTACGTTACCGGCACAACGTCGTGAGTAATGTACAGTTAGAAAATGAACTATAATCCCATATGTATGTATGTACATAAAAACTAACTTTTTAATTTCACTTATGTATGTATGTACATACATACATACATAGTACATGCGTGTACGTATGCCAAAATGTGTCCAAAGTCCGCTTTTAGAAACAAATACATACATACATACATATGTATGTAGGTCTTTAGATAATACGACGAACATGCCAACAAAAATCCTACACCTGTTTACACATACATATGTATGTATAAAGGCCTGTTCCGGATTCCATAGAATCTTATGTTTTACGGAACGGCAATTCATATTAATAAAAAATTTCAAAAGCTTTAATAATTACTCTTCAAATGTGCTTTGTTTACCTTTGTTGTTGCTGCTGCTGTCTCATTATGCGTTTTTACCGCTTTCTACACTCGACAGAAACAAAAAAAAAAAATGAAATCAACGCGTTTTGTTTACGAAATGTGTGTGAAGAAAAGAGAATCAACATCACGCAGACCACATCATACATACACACAAATATACTACATACGATTTTATATGGGAGCCACAACACAAGCCCCGTTGCATACATATATACATATGCGCTTATAAATATGTATGTATGTATGTGCATACGTACATAATTATGTATCAGCGGCCATATTTACTAGCGCATTAAAACGGGGAGTGCCTCTGTAAGCGGCTTACGGAAGAACTACGGAAAAAAGCTACAGAAAAGCACTTGCTGCTGATGTTGTTGTGGCTAACTGTGAAGCAAGAGGTACAGTCAAGATATGGCCAAAACACGACAAGCATGGCGAAAAACAACAACAATTTGGACAAGCGCAAAGCGATAACAAACAAAGAAAAAAATAAAAAACTTTGTCTAATTGGTATGTTGTCCGTACAACAGAAGCTGCGCAGCAGCAGCACCAGCAACAAATAGTCGCTTAATTGACGCTGCTGTACTTACGTCGCGCTCCACAAGATGTTGTTGTTGCTGAGGCGGTGACCTTCAGACGATGAGCTGTTTTTAAAAAAACAACATGCTGATGGTGCGTGTGCGTAAAGTACGCTACGCACTCACTCTCACATCCACAACCACATTATCAGTGCAAAACACTATAAATAAACAAACAAACAAAAAAAAATTTAAAACTCGCGCCAAAACTAAAAAACAACAAACACACAGAACAGCACAGTCTCTTAAGTGCTTTTGTTGCTGCTGCTGCCTGGCAGGCCTCTGTGAATGAGAGCCACAAAGAGCTTTTTCAATCTGAGAACCGTAAGGCTCTGCTCTATCGACGTTGATAGCGCGTGAGCACATTTGTGTGTGTAATCAGGTTTGTTGCAGTTGCCATTGTTTAAATTGAGTTGTGGGTGAGGCGTCGAAGTAAAAAATTTTTGGTCGCAGTTAATAAAAAAAATGTTGCGATACTCAGTGAGCTACAATTTTATTTTATTGCAACTGTTGCTGCTGTGTTATGCGTGTCCCAACGGAAATTAATTACGAACACCTGCACGATGACAGGCCAATTGAAATTGAGCAAGCACGCTCGTATCAAGAACGCTGACTGCGGAGCAGCATCTGAGCTTTTAGCGTTTTTTTTTTTCAATTGAGAGTGTACATATGTATGTATTTTTCGCGCCAAAAAAAACTGACGAAATATTTATAATTTATTTTGCATAAAAATAAAATTGCGTTGTTTCGTCAGCACTGGCGGCGCGGGCAGCAGTCGTGAAAAAACATTTTCAATTGACAAAGAACAACAAATAAAACAGTGATGCGCCGCAGTCGCTGCCAACGGCGGCGTTAACGTATTTGTATTTGAATGTGTTTTATTGTGTATTTGACACGCTGCCAAAGACACAAAGGCATCAACACTGTTGTACATGCATATGTACATACATATGAATGTTAAGAAAGTTAAACAAATAGTAATGGGCAATTCAAAGGCAAACCTTGACCGTGCATACTTACATACATATGTACATATGCACGTATTTATATACTTTAACAGACATCATATTCAGATATTCATAGCACACTCACACACACACACACATGTATTTACGCTACTTAATTAATTTTTATTTATTTCATTTACCTATTGCCTAAGGAATTATACATACATACCAGCTGGTATTTCTCCACAAAAAATGGTTCAAATAAGCTGGGAGCCACTGTACATACATATGTATCTGATAAAGACATTATCAACAACTACTATTCAAGAAAGGCGGACTAAATGGACGAATCAAAACAAATGTCTATCAAAACAAAACTGAAAAAAGATTCGCCAGTTGGGGTATGTGCGTATTTAAATATATACGTACATATGTATGTTTGTTTGAATATACATACACACATACATATGTATGTATGAATGTATGTATGTATCTTTGAAAGTTTTATGCTCAGCCCTTTCGTGTTATGTAAGCGCTTCGGATTTGTATGAGTGTATCGAAAATGAATAAACGCACAGAGATGAAGCGAGGGAGAGAGATATAAAGAGGGCAAGTGCACATTGCAGTTATTTTTAGATAAACGTAGATGAGGTTGGGCTGCAATGAATGCTCAATAAGAAATTTGTACAGTTTAAATGGATGAAGAACAACTGATACATATAACGTTATTCAAATAAATATGAAAATAATCAGAATACTGCACACACATATCAACCTACATATTTATATACATGCATACATATGTATAAGTATGTACATATTGTATGTAATTTAATTGTTTATATTTATAACTTTAAAATATTTTTCTAAAGCACATACTTGAATTGGCAAACGAAAATGAAGATTATCCTAAAGTAAGGTACATACTCGTATATGTGCTCATATGTACAAAACAGTATCAATCACATTTAAATTAAAAATAAATATGTTAAGAATTAAGACAAAAAAATGCAATATATTTGTTCATTAAAAAATGTCAAAATTTTAGAAACATTATAGAAATAAAATTGTACCAGGAGTTCGCAGAACGATTCATTTTACAGTTTTTTCACTGTGCGTGCATTCGGAATGTAAATCGAAAAATCGTAAGCAGGGTTGGTTTGTCGTTTTGTGAATGAAGAGGGTTGCTCCAATTCTACAATGTTTAAGGGTGGGAAACGAAGGAGCGCATCAAAAAATGAGCTCAATAAGAATTGCAAAAGGAAAATGCGAGTAACCAAAAAAATTAAAAATTAAAAAAAATCAGGTGCTAGTCTGCCATGGCATCTTATTGGAAGAACACACACACACATACACACATATGTACATTTATTTATGTCAGTATGTAAATAAAAGTATGTGGGTCATTAATATTTGAACACTTACCTCTACCGGCTGGTGTTGAGTGATTGTATGGCCTGCTGCGAATTGTTGTGGCAGAATTCCATCTCCGACGATTGTTCTCTACTCTATCAAAATCTTCTAAGTCTATTCCATATTTAAACTTGATTCTTCCACATGTTCTTTTTTGCTCCTCTTGCAATAAATCGTGCGTTTCGCCTCTCGAGGGACTTCCAAACAAATTTTTTTTGATGGTATTGCGAAGTGTTTTTGAGGGTGATAGTTGCTTACATTCGTTACAACTGGTAAAAACTGGGGGCACAGGCATTTTAAAATATTTTGCAAAATTTACTGTTTTTGTTTAAAGCTGTAATATTTTAATTTTTGTGTTTTGGTTTTTTTGTCTCTGATTAACAAAGCACACGCAGCACAATTTTCTGTTTGTTGCCTTGCCTTTTTCTATTGAGTACAGCTGATTTGTGCTTTCACTTGAAAATTTCTTTCGTTTTTTTGCTTACGCAAACACACACTCACACAAACAGGCACAGATACACTCACATACACGTCAATGTTAAAAAATCAAATTTTTAATATAATTAAGCATTGCAAAGCGTAAAGCAATTGCAAGCTGCAGCCCACAAATTTTCGAGGTGCACGAATATTTTTTCTATTGTTTCACTGCGCCTTTTTTTATTATTGGCACATTTTGTTGTGGCAATTTGTTTGTTTAATTTGTTTTACGTGTGTATGTATATGCGCACCGTCCAAACTCACACACGTCCGATCCGTTCGAAAATCCAAACGAGAGTGAATCGAAAATCAAGAACGCATACAGTGGTGAAATACCAAGAGAGTACAGGGTAGCACCAGATGAAGAGAGGCAGTGCTGCCAACTTTTTAGACTGAAAACAGCTGTTTTCGACGGGAAGCAAAGTTAAAAAAGTAAAAAAGGCTACAGATCTTTTTACAAAAAATGCGTAGAAAAATGAATTTTTCAAGGTGTTTTATGTCGTCGTATTCGCTTTTAAAAAAGGTAGTGCACATGTTGTCCAAGTATCTCGGCAATTTGTATTGTACTCTTTCGGCATTATTGCATTCGCAACTTTACAAATTACACGCACTTTTAAGAAAAAGGTGTTATAAATTAGAAGCGTTATTGGAAAATATTGATTTAAAAAATAATGACACGATTCCACTTTATTGTACATATACAATTTGATTTCACTAGATTTTGACGGGAAAAAAGACAAATTGACAGCACTGCTGAGAGGAGATTTGATGCCGTGGTGAATTCGTTCTCACGACGTTAATATTGGAAAATTAGTTTATTTAATTTAATACGACAAGCAATACAATTTAAGTACATATTAGATATTCATTTAAAACGTCTAGACAAATGGAAATTTTTACAATATACAAAACAAAATGCTATTTAGCCACATAACAAAAATGCGTTTTGTATTCAAAGTATTTTTTATGAAAAGTATTAGAAGTTGAATTTAAAAACGAAAATGTGATGTCGATTTTATTAATTTATGACAACAAGTATGGTGCAACTCACTAGCAGCTCTGTATTTATGCACATGCATATACATATGTACATATATATGTGTGTCACTGATACAAACATACATATTCCCCACTTACCGTTACTTAGCTGCTGTTTGAAATCTGACCTAAATCGTATTTTTATGTTGAGCTTAAATTTGAAAAAAAGTGCAAATAAAGTTCAAGTCAAACGAGTGGCCAACAAATGGAAACGAGTGCAAACAATGTTGTGGAATAAATGTGAATATGTATTTTGAGAGTGTGTGTGTACATACATATGTCTATGATAGCGTCATGCTTTGGAGCCGAATTCAAGGTCAGGTCTATCATATTCATGCAGCATTAAGCCGGGTAATTGTCAATACACATACCATACATACATACATATGTATATATGCATGTACATACATATACATATACAAAAAATCAACTTTCGCGCTCAACAGACTGATTGATGGGTCTGGAGCATTCAAGCGTGTCTTACCAACGAAAGTGAAAACAGTTTACGCCAAATACATAGACACACGCACATACTATATAAACTATATTATATATGTATGTATGTACATAAACAACTTTGCAGAACTGCTGACTCATTTAACGAAATTCACAGACGTCTTCTAGCAGCTGGCTTAGACCACCAATTAGTCATTTATACTGAGCTTAAACTTTGAGTCACATTTTATAAACAAACAAAGCATACAAAACATAAACAAATGCGTACTGCTGTTGCCAAAAGGCGCTACATTTGTAGCCAATGGGCGGGAATTTGATTTATTTTGGCGCGCTTTGCTGTTGCTACCTGTGCCACCACCACCACCACCACTGGCATCAGGTCGTAGTACAGTGAAGCCCCTAGCTAAAGACATTCATGTAGCTACGTCAATTAACAACAGGATAGTTAGAAATAACAGAGCACTGCTGAAAAGTATTAAAAGAATTCTCTTGGTGTTTTCTCCATATATTATAAGCTAGTTTTATTTGATCGCCAGATATGTTTACAGTTTATAGTTTCTTCTCTATGAACACTTCTAAAAAATATAAAAACATGGTCGTGTCATTCGCACAATTTTACGTTGAACTAATAATCTCTAGACAATTTTTTTTATATCATGGCAAATATGGACCGCTTTTTCTACCTTTGAGGCTCGAAACCAAACCAAAACCGTTTCTTAGTTTTCACTTACATTGTGAAAGGAAACTTGCATTAAATTTTCAGCGCTTCCTTTGATTGGCAATTAGTCAGTCAGAACACACTGTTGTATATAAAGGGGGTGTCAGCTAATTTACAATTTATATTTTAAGTTTTAGGAAACTCAAAAAAAAAATTATGTTACAGAACGCAAGTTTCCCTTTAAAATTATTATTTAATATTTACATAATTTTAGGTTTAAAAGTACTTTTATATCTTATAAAAGTGTGTTAATACAGGTTATAACCAGTTTGAGGATACTTCTTAATTTCTTTTTGATCAAATAAAATTTTAATGTTATTTGTAAATTAAGGAAATTCAAAGTTTTTAATTTTTAAGTGCGTTTTACGGAAGCAATACTGTGTGTATGCAAAAAAAAGGAAATCCCAATCAACCCTTAGACTGAGCGCAAAGAATCTTATGAAAATTTTGCTGAAATGCATTTCATTGCTGCGTCATTTTCTCGATTTCCATTTTCACGAGCACCAACAACTAACACTTTACTGCGTTTCAATTTTTGCCATTGCCTATCTATATATGTATGTATGTATGTATGTATGTATATCTGTCTATTGCACGGCGTACGTGCTTGGGCACTTTTTGTAAGGTTTTGAAATGACGTTTTCTTTCAGACCATATGTAGGTGCCTGAATGTTAATTGTTCTATAGTTTCTGCAAAAGCAGCTTGCCACGACAACAACAACAATATCGGCTTCAGAACTACTAAATCGAAACAAAAATCACATGATGTTACATTTGTCACATTTGCCAGCAACAGCAAATTTCTTTAGCCGCCGCAATGTTGACGTCATCTGCAATATGCAGTCCACGCCATACGCGTCTACTTCAGCATGTATCTTTATCTGTATCTGTATCTGTATCTGCATGTGTATCTAAATGTTTGTCGTTTCTAGTCAATGCTGGACTAACAAGATTGCTAAATTGTACGAGCCCAAGAATAAAATAATATTATTTTTATGAGACACGGAAAGTTTCATCAGCTATCAGTTTTATTGTATTTTTAGTTTGCTCTACTTTCCTATTATTTCATTAAATGTATGTCGTTAAAAAAATTTATTAATATTACGATTACTAATCTTTTCTGATTGGCGGGCTTATTGGCAACATTGTATGTAGTATATAAATAATATGTTTTGTCAAATGAAGATAATTATAATAAAATTATTTTTTTCTATGACTTTAAATTTCAAATGCAATGAAAAGTTTGGTCCATAGTCAAATTCTCAAGGATACTCATACAATATCTTTTGTCATAAACATTAAATCGTATATTAAAAAGTTTTTTGTAACGCCTGGGTTGACTGAGACGCAAAAATGTGATGGGAACCGAAACGAAGATTTCATTGATTTCAGCATCACACATTGATTTGTACACAGTAGTAAGGGCGTAGGCAGGGGGGGGGAAGGGGGGGGGGGGAGAGGAGAGGATATCCTTGATTCTTCAACAAATTAAACACCCATTAGGATTTTAATTCAATTAACAGAATATACGAGTACATACTTTTGAGATCAAATCAAAAGAAAAATGTCTTCTAACTATATGTATATATAAAAATGGATGTACTTGTATGTATGTATTGTTCCCTATAGACTCCGAAGCCGCTCAACCGATTTTGATCAAATTTTGTGGCAATATGTATTCGTGACGAGTGCTCAAAGCGATCAACCATCTATTTCTGCTCATTTTCATTTGTTTGAAGCCTCTTTTTACTCTATCTGTCAGTGTTTCAATCGTAAATAAAGTTGTAAAATTGAATACAAACAAATGCCAGCAAAAAGCATCTATTGGTTAAAATAACCACAAAATCAAAAGAGATGAGCGAAACAGAGCAGCTGGATATCCTTTGTACAAACGAAGCAAGGTGGGCGACGGTGGATACTGAACTATAATGAAGGACCTAATCGAAGCCATAAATAGCGAAGGAGGTTTTGGGACAGATGTGACGTCGGAAAGGTTAAAAGTCACTACAATTCAGTGGCGGAGCAACGCATGCCGGATGCGCTAGTTTGAAATGCAGTTACAATCTTGTATTGATTTAGAAAAATGTTAACTCTTTTTTAAAGTGCTTCGGGCAGTTTGGAGGACAGTTGTGGGCAGTTTGGGGGCATCTTGGATAAAGTATAATTACCAGCTTGAAATGAAATTCCAATTTTTTTTTATTGATTTTGAAAATGGACTACATTTTTAAAGAGCGCATGGAATCTAGTCTTTAATATTAGCGCTGCTGCTGTTTCCATGGGCTCAATATTTTAGGGCAGTGCCGGCATGGTTCTATTTTTGGCGCAGTGCCTGGCATTTGGGGTATCAATGGGGGAAAAGTGCAGTACGCCAGAAGCGGAGCCCGGGCCATGCTGCATAATAAATTTTCTCTCTGCCATTCGCGTGTGCGTTTCTTTCTTATTTTTTTAAACTTTTTTTTTTAGTTTTTTTTTTTTTTTTTTGTGAGGCATCTGTAAATTTTGCGCCAATTTTTGCGGCGGCTGCTGCCCTCATCGCACACACCAACACACACACACACACACACACACAAATACGCACAGGCAGGCACAAAATACCTGCTGGCTGCCAATTTTGAGCCATTTTTGCGCCAAAACCAAAACCTGAATCAGACCCAGCAGGCAACGACGACGACAACAACAACAGTAATAACGACACCGGCTGCTTCGCAATACTTCTTCCCGCTTCCGCACTTGAAATTGTGAGCATTGTGAGCCATGAGCTCTGGTTCTGGCAGTGGCATTGGCACTGGCACTGGCTGTGGCTCCGACTCCGGCTCAACCCCACCCCGTCCCCAGCCGACTCTGTCACCATCATCTTTTCAGTCAAGTGTTTTGGTTTTATTGCTACTGCTGGTGTTGTTGTTGCTGTTTTTGAGGCTGCGCAAAGCGAGGCTCAAAAAGCATACGAAATTCTTGTCCTTTTTGTTTTGTGAGATCGAGTCGTCCTCAAAAGTAACATCTGCTGCTCAAAAAGCATAGACAGACATTGTTGTTGTTATTTTTTTTTATTCCATTCAGTTCATTGCAAATTTGCGTCATTTATCTTGTGCTATATACTACTCGTATATGTATGTACGTGTGTACATAGACGACATCATCATGATCATTATCATCATCATATTCATTTCAATTACTCGACGTGACTGTTGGCCGCTTTTAATTGCAGTTCGCCAGCTTGTTTGCTCCTGGCCCATAAATCTCACGCGCCTCACATTGCAACTGCAGCCGTGCACTGTTGTGTCCAGTGTTCAGTTTCCAGTTTCCAATTCTCTAAACGCTCTACCTCTCTCTCTATATAATAGATAAGCTCACAGTTCAGCCGCAATTAGGCAAAGGAGCCCAACCGCTGCCACTGCCACAGCCACAGCCACTCCCAAAAGGGGCCACCAGCTGGCGCGTTTCGTATGACACAGACACACAGACACCCAAAATGTTGACTGACCAATGTCCAGTGTCCGGCTGCTGCTCATAATTCACAGCCAACCCCTTCTATCCATTGCAGTTTTCAGTTTTCAACTCACAGTTTTGATTGCGAGTGAAAATTTGTTGAAAGGTGAAAATTACAAAATGCTCTAACGCGTCCCTTCCCAACCCCGGACACATGGCGCGCCTGTAAATGATGAATGTGTGCGCTACAGTCGAGGGCAATAGTATTGTAACACCCATTGAAATTCTCGAATTCCACTAAGTGCCAAAGCCTTCGTAGAATTCTTCAGCTAATTCAAGTGGTTTTGGTTTCTTTCTTTAAATACAAGCTTAAGGAAATTAATATAATATTTAAAGATTCCAGCATGAAAAAATCGTTCATTATTGCATTTTTTCTTCAAATTATTCGTTTCCTAATATGTTCTTAAAACAATATTAATGTTTTAATCTATCAAAATATTTGCTAATTTACATTACAAAAATTTAACAACAATTATGAATTCTAAACATTGATAAAACAAATGCGACTGCCTTCTGAAGAGAAGCAATTTTGATAAACTTGGTCATATTTTAGATCTGGTAGAACTCTTAGATCTAAATTAGCGTAGCTGGCTCTTATGCGTTTATTACACTCTGTACATAAAATGTACAAGAGTATATTAGGTTTGCGGGAGCTGAAAATGTTACAAGCAGAAAGAGGCGTGGCAGACCCCACAAAGTATATATATTCTTGATCAGCTTGACGAGACGAGTCGATCTAGCCCTGTCTGTCTGTCCGTCTGTCTGTATGAACACCTGGATCTCAGAGACTATAAGAGGTAGAGACACCAAACTTTGCAAAAAGATGCGTTATGTGTGTACGCTGTGCAAGTTTGTTTTATTTTTTGATTTTCCCCCCTATGGGGGTTTTACCGATTTTCCATTCGTATAATAACCTATATCTCGGAAACTATAAGACCTACGGACATCATATTTTAGTCCCAGTTGTCTTATGTGAATACGCAGAAAATGTGTATTTTGGAATTTCCCTCTCTCCCCCCTCTCCCATGTAAATCACGATTTTCTTAACTCCCGTAATTCTTAGAATTTCGAACTAAAATTTTGAAAATACTCCCAGTTAGTAATTATGTGTCCGTATGCCAAGTTTCACTATGGTAGATCGATTTAACAAGAAGTTATAGCCATAAATATAATTGCTAATGCTTTGGTTGACTGCAAACATGCTTACACAGACACGAATAGACACGCATAAACATACATACACTCACATAGACGCAATTGCTATGTAAATGTGCAATTATACACCCTTTACGTGAGTTCGAATATCAATAGAGGTAAAATCGATCGAACATTTTTTTTAAGTTCTCTTACTCTTTAATTTCTATAATTATTCTAAACATATGTACAGAGTATTTCAAAGTCGGGACACCTGACTTTAGCTTTTTTACTTGTCTTCTTTTTAACCGTAATTTCAACTATTTAAAGATATACAGAGTATTTCAAAGTCGGGACACCTGACTTTAGCTTTTTTACTTGTCTTCTTTTTAACCGTAATTTCAACTATTTAAAGATATTGTCATTAATAAAATAACTCATAAAAGCGTTGGTCATAATAAGAACTGCAAGAAATAATATCGTCATACGTTTAGAAAACATTGTGGAAATATCTTCATGAAACATAGAAGTTCACAACTGAAGCCAGAAATTCCCCCAACGTGTCGGAAGCATTAATAGACGTTATTGTACAGCCTTTTCTTAGGCTTTCTTATTTTCTAAGTTGAAATTACAACGTAATATTATTACATATCTTTATTTTAATTTGTAATGTTATAAAATAAATCATAGTTTTTAAATATGTATCGACACTGCTATTTGTTGATTAATTAAATAAAACAAAATAAAAAGAGTCAACAACATATAGACATAACTTTTTGTGTTGGTATTATTATGATATATTTTATAAAAAGTATATTAAAGCATAAACTTTGATAAAAAGTTGTATTCATATTTAAATTAATGAAAATAAGCAATGTTGCTTTTATAAAAATTAGAGACCTATATTCGAAAACTTTCCAATTTTGGCTTGAAAATATTGGTATGTAATTCACAAATATTTATTATATTTAGTTTTATGTTTTCGATGCTGATAATTTGATTCAAGAAGAATTTAACTTGTCTATGTTTCAAATGGATGTCTGATTTGATTTTTGTAAAGTGTGAATAATTTACCTTAAATATTAGTTAGTTTTCACAGTTTTTGACATTTTTTTGCATTAAAAATTTGCAGCCCAAGCAAAGGTTAAATTAGGTTTTTTATTTCTATCCATATACAAGTAGATACAAGTTGATCCTTTGTGTGGCCGAGAAGTGGAAATCGGTTTGACTAGAGTACTAGAATACGCTATTAGTTTAGATTGCTGGACAGTCTCAGAGAAGGTATTCTATTGTTTCGACCGCATCTGGTTCCCTCCATTTCGTGCATCTGGCGTATGTTGATATGGGCTGCTTACTGGCAATGGTCTGTGCGACTGCATTCTTTTACTTGGAATTAGTTGAGCTTGTGGTCTCTATCCAAGTTCGATCTTGTCTTTGCCTGGCTGTTGAACAGTAAGTTACCCTTTCAGCCAATTGGTAAAGATTGCAAATAGGTTTCGCCCCCTTTCTCTGGTTAGCAAAGCTATCACCTTGACTTACAATGTACTTGGCTATCATACGAGTACTTGGCTTTACGGCAACTAGCACTGGTTTGTCAAAATAAATATGCCATTCAGTAAATTTGCTCGCAAAACTGTGGCGACTACTGTAGGAACACGGTTGGTGGGGTTGTGTGGGGGTGTGCCAAGGTGTGCATGTCTCGCCTGGTGACCTGGTTTCATAAATCAAAGCAACGGCTATTTTGCACCTTTTAACGAGCGCCTCGCATGTGTCGTCCCCGTCACCGTCATCGTCCCCGTCACCGATTTCTTTATAATCGTGGCTGGTTAGTGGGTCAGTTGAAGTTCTACGACTGGGATTGCATGCGGCACGCCAAGAACTAGCCTCACGTCTGGCCCACTTGAGGTGCAACTTCGTTGCACTTTAATGTGCAACTATCGTGCTGGGGCTGGTGCTCGGGCTGGGGCTGGGCCGGCCGTTATTTTTCACACCCAGCTGGCTGGCGCCTTTTGCCATCACAGTGCTGGTCAATAGCATGAAAAACTGGTTGAAAAGCGCGAAAAACAGCGACAATTGATTGGTGGTACTGAGGCAGTCACTTGGAAAATGCCAAACAATAGACGACCAGCATAATTGAATGCCATTTAGAATTGGGCATTGTGGAAACTGGTTTGCTGTTGCCTAAATTTTCCTTTTTATTGCGCCCTTTTTTCCTTCTCCGATTGTACTTGTATGGCATGCACTTTATTGTATTGAATTTTCCCTGCGTTTTTTCCAGTTTTTCTCCTTTGTATTGCATAACAAACAAACAATGAGGATCAGAGAGCTCAAGAGCGCCAATGCTGCTGTGGTGTGAGTGCCAGTTGTTATGAATTATGAGCCTGTCAAGTCGAAAGTCGTGTCTTGGGAGTGCTGACCTCTTCTAGCCCTATGACTATCCGCATCGTTTGCTCCCGCTGGTGGTTGGTTGCTTTGAGGTTTTTCTTATTATTTTTCAGTATATTTATGCAGTTTAATTTAAAACTTGTGTAAGACGGCACAGTCGCAGACAAAGCCGAAAGACTATTAATGTAATGCGATATGCGCATGAAAAATCAAATGAGCGTGCGCGCGAGGGGCCAGCATGCCATCAACGAGAGATGAAGACCCTCGACTCTTCACAGTGGGCAGGAGAGGGCCAGGGGCAGGACAGTAGTTTGTTAAGTGCCGTTCACACTAAGAAATTAGTATTGAAATATATCGTCGATAAAAATTGAATGCAGACTTTTTTTGATCAATTTAATAAATAATAAACACTTGTTTTCGAGTTTGGAGAATCCTTTTTTAATGTTACGAGTAATGTATGTAAGTCGAAATGAATATTAGAAACAGTAGTTATAAGTGAAATTGAAAGGACACGAAAGGCAGAAGCTGCAGCATAAGACTTACCAAATATACATATAATAAATTTAAAATTCACTTTTTACTTTATGTCAAGGACTAATGTGCTTACATGTTCATTTAAACTTATTCCATTCCTTGTGCTATCGTTTCCTGGCTTGGTAATCAGACTTTCAAGATTTTTTTCACCCCATCTCAATAGATTGCTCTTCTTATATGCTGTACCCGAAGGGTGGAAGTTAAATACTAGAACATCTGAACGCCAAATGTACGCAACAGGCAGAAAGAAGCGGGCCGAGTCGACATTAGAATGTTTGACTGTTCGACTGTATGAGCACCGGGAAGTTTTAAGTCATAACAGCTACGGAGGCCAAACTTGTTTTGTAGACAAGTCTAGTCTTATGCGTATTCAGAGCAATTTTATTATAAACCATATACTTGTATAGCCTCATTATTTTATATAGTTGGAAAGTTACTTTTAGTATGGTTACTTTTTCGTTGATAAAGATATACTTGTATTAAGAAAATTTGGTATTTATGAGTAGATTATAGTGTTTCATGGTAGTCTTAAGTTTTAACAGAATCGGTGCACTCTATTATATACCTGTCATAGGAACGATATGTGCAGCAATCAAGTTTGATGCAATATGTTAACTAACTGCATACTTATTAGTTTCCTTTGATTTATACGCCTCACCATATTCCGAAATCCCATCAAAATTGGTGCAGTATAGCATATAGGACTGATTCGTACAGCAAACTAGCGGGAAGAGGGGTAAGTGACTGGCTTTATGGCTTGAATTAGTTTATTCATTCAACAGTTTGCAATATTTATCACATAATTTTCTCTCTATTATTAATATTATAATCTCTTGCTTTTCTAATTATTATACACTGTACCCGTAGGGTAAAAAGGGTATATTAGGTTTGTGCAAAGTATGTAACATGCAGAAGGAAGCATCTCCGACCCCATAAAGTTTATATATTCTGAATCAGCCTGACGAGAGAAATCGATCTAGACATGTCCGTCCGTCTGTCCGTCCGTCTGTCCGTCTGGATGAACGCGAGGATCTCAGAAACTATAAAAGCTAGAATAACCAAAGTTGGCATCCAGATTCTCCTAGGTCCGAGTAAGGACGAGTTTATTTTTTTTTTTTAATTTTCCCCCCCTTCCCCTGCTACAGAATTTCGTCAATAGCGTCCACATTTCAAATGATACCTGAACCAAACTTTGCACACATAATTTATATATAATTGTCTACTGTTGTTCAATTTTATTCAATTCGGTCAATTCTAAGAAAAGTTATTAGCGAAACAAATTCTCGCCAGTACAACCCCACCAAACTGCAGCAACAAGTTCGCTCTTCTTCTTCCTCTTTTTGCTGCTGCTATGGGCGCATATAACTCAGTGACGGAAGTTTACCTGGGTACAGGGTATTACACTGTCGGGCTTGCTCGACTGTAGCGTTCTCTCTTGTCTAATTAGATAATATTACATTTTAAGTTATTGATTGTAATGTTTTTATATTGTTAATTATTTGATCGCTGACATTATTTGTCTTTCTATCTACGCGATGGTCAAAGTCAGAAGTTTATCAAATCGTTTCATACAAGTAGTCTCAACGAGCTGGCTGTCAGTGTTTGATCTTGATGTACACATCAGTACCTCTGTATCTGTGTAGCTGTGCGCTAAGCTGGCAGCATATGGTCAGCCTCCGTTCAGCCTTCGTTCACTACTTCTACTACTTCACTTCATTTCCATTTTCATTTCCACTCCAGTGTCTAATTCAACTACATTCATATATGTACTTACATACTTATAACATATGTATGTATATATTTTGGTATATTGCATTACCTCTTGACCGCAGCACGCGCTTCTGTTGTTGTTGTTGCTGCTGTTGGTCCAGAGCGGTGTCTGTGAACGTGTCTGTAACTGAGAATCAGCTGCCCAAATATTTTGCCCGTTGCCGTCAGCTGCCTGCATCTGCATCTAATGTTGCCCGACTTCCCATGATAAAGGTCAAATATGGGCACGCAAGTCTCGCCACACACACACACACATCATTTCTACCGACACCGCCAACGTAATCATCACCAGCACGATGATCGTGATCATTAATGAGATCATCATTATCACATGCATTGGCAGACGCGCGCTGCTTATTTTTATCTCCGCTATTTTAGTTTTCCGCGCCTGCCTTATACCTCTACGAGTATTTGTTGTTGCCATCCATTTGTCCCACCCTGCAGCATTGCATTTGCATGTGTCAGCAACTGCCAGCCGACTGTCGGCTCTGTGTAGCTAATGGACTATATACACATATCATCGACTTCCTGTCTAAATAATTACACAGTTGCCAACGTCCAGATGGATCGCATAGCCATTGCATTTCCCATAAAAAAGAAAGAAACAAAAAAATATAACTCAGTGAAGAACAATGCTAGGAAACTACTAAATACACACATGGTTCCAACTAAATGCCAGTAACCATATAAAGCCAGAAATATTATATCTTATTTTTGTTAGCTACCAGAAGTCATTTAAATGAGTTCTTTGTATATTTATTCATTTGTTATTTTCAAGTGCGACAAGAAAAATTCTTATAAATTAATGATTTCATTATTTGGCCTATTTTATAAAATTAAGAGTTTAATTTAATGAATTTTGTGCTGAACAAAATTAATTTTTCGCTAAATCGCGTTGTTTTAAATTATTGTTTTGGACGATCTGCAAAAGCTCTAGAAAGAACGCAATGGAATATGAATAAGGAATTCTCCGATAAGCCTTAAGAACATTATAATCATAATTAACCAGTTAACTTGTTTACAGAATAGTATAGTATGAGGTATAACAAAATAAACGCAAGAATTTCCAAGAATTCTTGGAAAGTACTACAAGTATATACTATAACTCTTTTTGGTTTTCTTTATCAATTGCAACTCATGATAAGACTGTCCATTCCTTTTTATATTGCACCGTCTTTATAGGTAGGTGATACTTTATGTAGACATTCTCTACTATTTCATTTAATTCAGTTTTGTATACTCAAGAAATCTATTACTGAGACTATTCACATGTTTGCAGATTCGATTTCTAAACTTTCACACTACGTATGTGTGCGTTATGAAGAATGCATTTAATACTTTTCTGATTCATTTTTTCCTGTCGTTATCAAATATCAAAACAATAAAAAAACAATATCTCCGAGACGACGAGCCATACTACAATAAATATATGAATGTGTATATACATACATACATATGTACGTGGATTTGTATAAAACTTCTGCGAAACACAAAAGTATTTTCTTTGTTCAAAATTTCGTTTACGTTCGGAGATGCACGTAGGTCTCTAAAGAAATAGGTGCGATGACTCATTCGAAATATGCACATGCGAGTACTTGTATTTGTTAGTATATTCATAAATACTTAAACATAAAGAATAGATTTAGTGGTTGCCTTATTTATATACAATTGATGTTATCAAAGGTCAAACAGAAAATGTTATAGAGACTAAAACTCATACTTTAATAGAAATTTACTTAAAATAAACACGATTTGGTTAGCAAAAAAGATGAAGCATTGAGTCTGGGGCCAAAGTGAGATAAGAATATTCCGATGGTTAAGGCATGCCATGATGGGATTAGACGTGTAAATATTATTCCCACATAGTTAGGTTAGTTGAGTTATCTGAGTACAAATTGGCTTGAAATTGAAAATGTATGCCCACAAAAGTCTGTTGGATCAAAAAACTGCAATTTAGTATTGAATGCTTATTTATTTCAATTGAAAAATCATTCTATTCACATCCATGATTTTAGTGTTTGTCTACAAAAATTATTTTGAAGATGGCAAGTCGTAAACAGATCTAAAAGTATTTATATAAAATTACGTTGTTCATAACGACAACGATTTGGTTGAAGTTCTTCGATCGAATATGGGGCTACAAAGTGAAAAAGGCAATGCCGATGAATGATGCTTGCTTGATGTGGAAGTACTGTCTAATTTCTGGAACGTTTTGATCGTCAATCAGTCTCAATCAGAGGCAGAAAAATAAATTTGTCAGTGAAAACCATTAACGGCACACGGCGCAACATTGCTTCATCAACATACTCGTAGATATCTAAATCTCGGCGCCCTAATTATCGACCGTAGTGCATACATAATTGTATCTGCATGTGTATGTGTATGTACTCGTCTGTATATTTATTTGTTGCCCAGCGGGAATTTGCTCGCTGGCTCGGCAGCTACCGCCACGCGTCGCGGACGCTTCATTTTTTTTGGCCAAAATGGTCAAGAGCTCTCAGTGTTTAGGTGTGTGTGTGTGTGTAAGTGAGTGACTGGGCGGCGTAATGACCGAGTGGCCGGCCCTCGAGCTAATTGACTGTTTTCTACAGTTAAGTGGTGTTAATTGAGTTCATTGAGGAAAACGTTTTAAACGTATGCAAACCAATGAAAAAGGAAATTGTAATCAGATACCATTTTGTTGACAATTTGGTTTTTCGTGATTCACATGTTTATTGAGTTTAATATTTCAGTGTACTGACAAGTAATGAAGCATGCATTCGATTTGCGCTGGCATCATAAACGAAACACATACTCGTACCAAGGTATGTGACCTTAAATATCATTTTATGTTCTTGGACAACATTACCCTCAGACGCCTTGTCATTCGAATTTGGAATCTTTATGCGGGTCGCTCTTCCATTAGACACACTCTTGTGCCATTATTGATTGATCTACATATGAGGGCGTAGGTCGTTGGGTTTGCTGGCTGATAGCACTGGTGCTATAAAGTGCCCTTATAGGGTGCACAATTATTGTTTGTTAAACAAACCGCTTATCATCAGGCATAATGAATGCGAATGGCCCGTGAGCAAATATTTGCCAGGTTTATTACGAGTATACTTGTACACCAGCGGTGGGCACGTAGTGGCTCTTTGGGCTCCCAGGGCTCTTTCCGTTATGTTTTGGTAACTGGCGACAGCCAGATACACAAGCAAAGTACCGATCTCGAGCAAACGTACAATAACAAAATACACGCAGTGTTGTCGCCAGCCAGACGCACAAGTAGATCGATGCAATAACAAAATACACACAGTGTGTGTACTGATGATCGATTTGCAATACCCGCTGACGGTCACTTATGCACTGACATTCAAAGTGTATTGACAAATTATAAATTATAGTGTTTCAGTAAAACTATGATTTTCGTCAAGTTATTTACTTATAATCTTACTTATATTTGATTTAAAACTGAACAATGGCTAATGAAATTAATATTTCCGAGATTGAGATATATTAAAAATGTTTATAGGAATAAATTAAGTGACATAAATTTATCAGATTTATTACGAATTGCTTTAAGTGAAGAGGAAATAGACTTCGAAAAATTATTAAATGAATGTTCATAAATGTGATCAAAATTTTTTTCGATGTACTTTTTTTTCTTAATTTTTTGCTCACAGTTTATGATGTTCTCATAACCCAAAAGGTAGTTTTTGTTGTAGATGTTGTTGTAGGACTCCCAAACTATAATTTCGTGCCCACCGCTGTTGTACACCCATCCACCCATAAGCAGGCGACCCCAAAAAGTACATACATACATACATATTTGATAAATTAGCGCTATTTTAGGCTGAAAAAAGAGTAATTTTTTAAACATATTATAGATATAGATACTATATAGATACATTAGCATTAAAATCAAAATTTCAGTTTTTCTTTATAATTAAGATAATAGTTTTAAAATATCTTGTAATAGATTCGAGAATTTGTTGAATGTCGCCCACAAATTCTGCACTGTTTGTATATGCGAATTGATTGTATTGCTCAATATTTCAATTCGATTAGAAATTACATAAAATTAAATGTCAAAAAGTTTGATTTCAACATTTTGGATACTACAGGGTACATACATACATAGGTGCACGTTCGTTCGATTCCTCCGCCAAGGTCAAATATTCAAAAGTGAATTAGATAAGCTAATGTGTGTACCATACCTTGAGTGAGTGCGCGTTCGTGCATTTAGCTTTACTTCAAATAGCGCTAAATTGCGTAAATATTAGTCATGCACTTGACGGGGAAAAAAAAGTAAAAGTTGCACAAACAGTGTGCACACACTCACTTTATTTGCCGCAACGCTGCCAGACAGCCAATTTTGGATAATTGTATACGAAAATGTGGCAACACGTTTCTGAAAAGGTCGTCACAGAAACAGCTGTGCGCAGCGAATTAAACAATTGCTGCAGTTTTATTTGATTACACATTATTTAGGCAACAAAATGAGACGCCGCGTGGGTCTTGGCGCCATACAACAGCAAAAACTTGCTGCAGAGAAGTATAAAGACAAAGGCACCGACCTGCAAGAGTCTCAGCTCGAGCAAATGACCAAGCAAATGGAAGTTTTTCGCGTTAAACTGGAGGAGTTCGCCATGAAGCATAAGGAGGACATACGCAAGAACTCTCAATTTCGCAAACAGTTTCAGGAGATGTGTGCCGCCATTGGTGTTGATCCTCTAGCTACCGGCAAAGGTTTCTGGAGTGTGCTGGGGATGGGAGACTTCTACTACGAGCTGGGCGTGCAGGTGGTCGAGGCGTGCCTGGCTGCAAATCATAAAACTGGCGGACTAATGGAGCTGGACGAGCTGAGGCGTCGTCTGATAGCAGCACGCGGTCAAAGTGCTGTGCATCAGGAAATCACCAATGAGGATATTCTGATGGCTGCCAAGAAGCTAAGCATCTTTGGCAATGGGTAAAATATAGAGAATATAAGAAATTTCTGCTGAATAACTAATCCGAAACATTCACAGTTTCGTAGTGCACAAGCTGGGCAAGGGCAAGTACATTGTGCAATCTATTCCTGGGGAGCTAAGCATGGAGGAGACCAACATACTTACCGCTGCCTCCAACACAGAGCAGGGCTTTGTAACTCAAAAACAGCTAATGAGGGATTTGGGGTAAGTTAGTCGCGCAGATATCTGCAGATCTGATAACGGTGATTATTTGATTTCTTGACGCAACACGCTATTTTTTATTGTTGGACAAAGCATTTGTCACCTGATCCACCAAATCGGTTACAATTTGCAACAGTTCCCTCAGTTCTGACTGGTTGTTGGCACCCGTTCTGTCTGTGATTTGATACTTCTTGACAACGGCATTTGCCTGTTCATAAGAATTGGCAACCGTTAGAGCATGACCTTCCGCTATGCAACACTCCAGCGCAGTTGAGTCCAAAATATAAGCTCCAGTTTGGACACTGAATAAAAATTTACCATCGTAATGAGTATACCTATTTACTAAATAATTAATAACGTCAGAAGTTTGCTTTAATTGCATTTTGATTTAATTGCTTTTAAGAAAACAAATAGTACTTACCCCATTTAAGAACATCATCTAAATCACAATGTGGCCCGTCAAAAGTTTTTATCATTTTGCGATCTTCATGGGCGGATATAAATAGAATGATATATTTTCCGTTTTTTGTTTTCTGACTGGACATTGTGAGATATTTTATTGGACTCGTATTTAAATAATTCCAAATGGGTGGGCCGTGCGAGCTCTAAATAATCGTACTTTGTTGTAAACATGCTCGATATCGATGTATTTTAAAATTACAATTTCGATCATAGACATATCGATAATTTATTTAGATGTGGAGCTTTTTCGATCGTTCTATCTTTGACTCGACAAGCGTTTTTGAATGAACTGTTGTATGGCTCTTCTATGAAACTGTGTTTTTAATTATTTATAAGTAATTAGCTGACTTTTATAATACGCTTTTCACATGCCCCCTCAAAAGAATCGGCAGCCATTCTAAAATACTCTTCCTTACAGTACAGCGAGCAGTTGAATCCACAATATACTTAAGCCCCTAAACATAATAATTAAACAATATTGGCACTGAACTAAACACGTTCCCCTCACTTACAGCTGGACGGAATATCGTTCTAAGCAGTCTCTGGACAAAGTCCTGGGCGAGGGTCTCTGCTGGATTGATATGCAAGCAAATGATGAGCCCAGCTATTGGTTTCCTAGCTTGTTTCCCGGACGGACAGCTCAAAATTCCACCGGTTAGTCTTACAAAGCTCGCACTACTTGTACGATAATTTATTTTTAACCCAATTTATAACACGTATGTATATAACAACTTTAAAAAATATACAATGTTTTCTTAAAAAAAAAAAGAAGGTCATTCTATTATATTCTACTTGGCCTTTGGAGATTTAGCTCGAGTACAATCACCAGCGGCGCCGTTCTTCAGCATTTCATTGTCGGCGAGCAATTCCGCATTGTCTTTCTGCAGGCGATAAATTTCAGACTCAAACTTTTGTGTGAGATCGTTCAGTGCGTCTTTATAACGGGACTTCATTTCCTTGTGAGCGAGCATATAACGTTCCATTTGACTTTCGTAGTGCTTCTTCCTGTATAATATAATAAAATATAAAATTAGTAATGCAAGCAAACCCATCTATTGATTCAAGCATTACATTTTCGCCTGTCGGGCCTCATCGCATCGCGAAATGTTGGCACGCTCCAGATCATTCAACTGCTTGCAGGCTACCTCGACCTCATTAGCCAGCTTGTCATTCTGCTTTAAAGCCTCCTTGTACTTAAACTCTAGACGATTGCTGTGCGACTCCAGCTTCTGCACCACCGACTTATTGTGCGCCATTTCGTTCTTGAACTGCCATTAGATTAAGATCCGTATTTAATAAATATAAAAATATTTAGGATTTTATGAAATTGAATTTCGGCGATAAATAAACGAATCGAATACTTAAAACATTTTATGTGTTGACCGTTTTAAGTGAAGAAGGAATTAAAAAGAAAATGTCGGTAAAGAAACTTTTCGATTTCTCTGACGCGGTAATTCTACGTTCTTAAATGAGCTGTGCCTAATACTTTGATTGTTCCATATAATGTATCAAGCACTGGATAATTCAATTAAATTTCAAAATTTTTAGACTGATTCTTCTGTTAATTATTAATTAATTAATTTTTAAGGTATTTACCCTTTCTCGCAATACGACCAATGCTTTGTTCTTCTCCTCTAACTTGGCTTTGAGTTGCGCCACTTCGCTGTCTACACGTTTGGCTGCTTCATCCATTATGCTGCCAATATTGCTGGCCAGTTGGGTGGACTCCTCCTTGTAGGATTCGGCACGCTTCTCTGCCTCGACTTTTTCGCGCATTGCCGCTTCACTTAGCGAGATCGCATCCTGGACCTTACGCATGGCCTGCGCCTCCCGCTTGTTGCTCTCCTCGAGTAGGGAGCGCGTATAATTCAACGATTTCTCGTATTCCTTGACCTGTTTTTGCAATTTCTGAATTTTAGTCTTATTCTCATCCATGATCACGCCATTGTAGGCTTTCTCCTTGAGCTTGGTCTGCAGCTGTTGAATTTGTTCCCCACTGCGCTGTTTGTGCTCATGCAGAGCCTTGATCAACCTAGATTGCGTGTCCAGCTCCTCCTGCTGGACGCCTAGCTTCCCCTCCAGCACTTTCATCGCATTGGCGTACTTTTGATTAACCTGAACTTGGAGTTTGCTCTACAAACAGGAATGGAGACGCTGTCAGTGGATATTATCTAAAAGGCAGTCAAACTATGTTATACTTGAGAGACATGCTTTCAATTTGGTATACCCTGAACCCGGAACGTAACATGCATACAGGTAACAGGCAGATAGGCAGAAGCTTTTCAAACCCCATGATTAGCATCACGTGGAGAAACGATATAGACTGGCCCGTCCGTCTGTATGAACGTGGAGAACTATTGAAGCACAATAGCTAGAAACACTAAATCTGGTATGTGGAATTCTTATAACCATGGGCTAACCTAATTTATAATAAACTATATAAAACATAATTATAGTAGCTCCCACAGGATCGATCTCTAATAACAAAATCGTTGTTGGTTATAGCAACATCGGAACCAAACTTGGCATTTATAAAAACCTTAATCAAGTCTACGTCTATTTTGAAATTTGACTTTAATGTCTCGCTATATTCTGAATATATTCATCGAAATCAGTGCACTATTACAAGTACATATATAGCTACCGCTGATATGTTAGGGGCAGCTCTTCAATATGTATATTTTTATGAGCTGATATATAAATTAGTCCACTCACCTCTTCGGTAGTGCCCATTGGCATGTGGGCGCGATAATTTCTCAGCTCGGTCTCCATGTGCTCGATGGTGCGTTGGGAACATTCGTGGAGCGTTTGAAAGCAATGCCGCTCCTTGCGAAGCGCATCGATCTGTTGCATGGCTTTGGTCAAGGCATCACTCGTGCATTTCAAGCGGCTGTGCACATCGTCCATGGGTTCAGACCCCATGGATTTCTTGTACTTGCCCAGCTCACTGCTCAGTCGTTTATTCTCTTCAATGACGCCGCTCAGCTGTGACCGCAGAGTTGATTGCTCGGCACGAAAGGTTTTCAAATCCTCGTTCGTTTCGTTGATTAAACGCTCCACGCCCAGGGCCACATCCTGGATGTCATTGCTGGAAGGGTTATTTGGAGTTTTAAGGGACAAATAGAATTGGCCTATTTCAACACATATATGTACATACCTGGCATACCCATAAGTACCGGCCTCCTGTGTCATCGTGCCTATGCTTGTAAAACTAAAAACTTTCAATTTTTCTATTTTTTTTGTACCTAATCAAAACATATCGAATTATTCTATTGTTTCTGTGCAGTTGTTTCTATGGAGCATTTTTAAGTCTAAGTGTCAAAACAATCCGTCTGTCCACTCACAGCCTTGACAGCTGACATAATGGCCAACTATGTTTAATTTGGGAATACTTTGAAACGCCGGCAACGCGGTCAGTGCAAAGCCTACTACCCCCTGATATTGTTGGGCCCAACCGAGCTGTCATGGCAACCAGCAACAAAACAAGAAATTATAGAGAAATTAAATTAGTTTCGACACTATCTAGCTATGCCGCTTTTTAATAAAAAATTCGAGGCTAAGCCCATACCGGCGCGTCTCAATCGCTGCAATATCGGACATGCTGTGGTCACCGAGGATCTCGACGACTTCCGACAGATTTCCCTGAATCTGGGCAACAAGGAGTTGCGCTTTGCGGACGGCATTTGGATGCATTCGGCACGCAAGAACGATGTGGACGATATGCTGCGTCTCAATAAGAAATTTCGAGCCCTAGAAGAGGAGAATAATATGTGTAATTTGAAAATTGAGGTTATGCTGGATTTGCTAGCGGAACATGCAACCGAGCTGAACCAACTGAAGCCAGTGAAGGAGAAGTGAGTTGGTCTCGACCTCTGGCGCCATGCTAGATATTATATTAATTCTTACAGGTCTGATATAAGTCAAGGTTTTACCATAAAGATGCCTGTTATGTAGCATTAAGAAGACTAGCATAATCTACACGATATGTAATTAAAAAGATGTCTATACTTGTATAGTTATGTGGCCAGAGCAGACCAATTACTTTTTAAACCCAATAAATGTTGAAATGAAAGGATAATGAAACACTTAATATAATGGAAAAGATTCGAAGCTGTTGAACTACAAAGTATAGAGGAGTAACCACATATTTAAGAGAGATTTCTCTTATACGCGAGTATATAGTATAAATATGATTTGTAATGGTTGCGTTTCATAAATTCTTTCAATTCACAGAATTTCGAAATCCTCATAGCCAGGCAAATTAAAAGGCCTTATAGAACCTCTGATGTTACCCCCCTGGAAATGTTCATTTTACAGCATATCTCAATTTCGATTATTTAGGAAGAAATAGACTTAGTGGTACATACATATGTATGTAGGATCGCTTTTACAATTTCTTCTTTTGAATCCATCAGATAATACTATTTCTCAGGTTAGGGTGTAGATATAAATTGTTGTATTGAAGCGATTAATATTAATATTGTAAGCACATCTTAAAATCGATTTGCCGAGCGGAATATAGGAAAAATCGCCATAGCCAATGAGCATATTGGGAATCAAACAACGAATATAAATAACAATAGGGACTGCTTCGCAACTCCTAATTTGAATAAAGCACTATTTCGGAATATCTAAAAAGCCACCTAATCACTATAAGTATATTCTACGCGACTTATCAATTGTTCTATATATGCGTATTATTATTCCCACAACCCCACGACTCCAAGCAGCTAGCTAGGTATCCAAGCAATTGCACTACTCTGTCGGCTTTGTTGACTAGCCCATTGGCATTAATTTGGATTTGTAGCGATCGTGAATGGAGCCGGCTGGTCAGCTGCAGATTGTTGCCCTCCATTGTCGCCATTGGCAGCAATCTACGAGTATAGACATAGACATAGACGCCATCGTCATCATTTTGTCGGCTTGTCGTCGGGCTGCCGCTTGGCTCCCGCTATTTTATTGTATTGATAATGAAAAGCTGATAAAGCCAGCTATAGCTCGACTCACCGATATGATAAACGCGACCAAAATAGAAAATAAAATAATAACAATAAAGCCCGGGGGAGTAAACAGACTGACATTGCATATAAATGGGGAAATTTACATGGGACCCATGGGTCCATTTGACTGCAGTGGGGAGCTACAAAAACTGGGGAGTGGGCCTTGCGCCTGTCGACGATAAAGCTCAAATATAGCCTAATCTAGCAATGCGGCAGTTTCTGATAATTCTATGTACATATACGACATGTATGCATGTATGCGTGTATATGTATGCATGTGTGCTATGTACATAGGTGTAGCATATCGGTGCACATCGACTACTGTATATTTACGCATTGATATTGATAAGCAAAACTGCTTATAAAACACATTTATTTAGTTGTTCCAAATGCGAACCGAACAGTTGAACGCCAGCCAGAAAGGGGGAACACTTGTTCGATTCGTGTATTACAGTAGTTTGTTGATAGCCAGCCGATCGCACGGACACGGATACGGATACGTACGCGAGCGCGAGCGACCGCTCCGCCAACGTTTACTCGTATTTTTATTTTATTCAGCCTCGTACGCTCTTTTTTTTATCGGTAGCCGTATCGATGTTCAACTAATATTTGCCAACAACAAAAACAACATTCATTAACTATACTGGCTGAGTTCCATAAAAAAATAGAATGCGATCAAATCGGAAAGCTCCAAATACGTTTTAAGCCCCCACAGGCGATAAAATCGCGACTTCTTCGAGCAATAGAATTTTGAAAGTATTAGAAGGGCCCAATGGTCAGCAGGTAAGGTGCAATAATCAGGGGAAATGGAATTAGATAACTAAAAAAGAAACAACTGTTGTATACTGTATTATATCAGCACTTCTCATTCCTGATTAAAAGTAAACCCCTATTGAACGTGAGTCTTAAAATGTTTCCCAATTGTAAACAAAGTGTCGATTAAACATTGAATTTGCTACCCAATAAATGAGAGTGAATAAATCAATTCAGTTCACGCCAATCAAATGGAGCAGCACATGCTTGTAAATCTTCTTCAAAATCGATGCGGATGTGTGGAAAATAAGATTGACAGACGCTTGTTCACTTAGTCAATTTTTTCGAAATGAATTTACAATTTCAAGAAAATAAACGGACAAAGTGTCCCTGTCAAGCAGCGCAGATTAACAACCATAACGTTTTATCCCCTTTCCGAATTTGATCAAATCATGCGAAAACAAATTCTGAATACCAAAACACACTAGCCTGTACCCAAAGGGTGAAAGGCTATACTACCGAGTCTACCGAGTCGATTTAGCCATGTCCGTCTGTCCGTCCGTCCGTCCGTCTGTATGAGCGCAAGGATCTCAGAAGGTACAAGAGCTAGAATTACCAAACTTGGTATCGAGGTTCCCCTAAGCCCTAGCTGCCTAGTCACGTTTATTTTTTATTCTGATACCCCCCACTCCCCGCAATTCGTGTTTTCTTTTATAACTTCCGTAATTCTTGGAATTTTAAAATCAGTTTTAGTAGTTACGTCCAGTTAGTGCTTATGTGTCCGTATGCCAAGATTCATCATGATAGGTCAATTCTGAAGAAAGTTATAGCCATAAATAAAATCGCTGCTCATGCTCTGCTTGCAGCACTGCCGGCAGCGCTGCCTGCAGCTAACACGCATATAAACACGCATAGGTACATGATGTAAATATATGCTGTTAAAACTGAACATAAGCATGTATTCTAATTTAATTTAATTCATTCATTTATTTATTCATGTTTTTTATTAATTTAATTTAAAAAAAAATTTTTTTTTATTTTTTTTTTGTGGAGAGTACAGGCTATTTTACTGTCGGGCTTGCTCGACTGTAGCGTTCTATCTTGTTTTGATTTCTATAATTATTCTAAACATATGTACAGAGTATTTCAAAGTCGGGATACCCGACTTTAGCTGTTTTACTTTTTTTTTTCTTTGAGTTTTGAATAGAAATATTCAATTTAAAAAGTTAAGCCTTCGGGAAACCAAATACTTTTGTCATTTTTGGGATATGGGATCAATTACAATTCCGCACACTTTGATCTCATTTGGAAATGGAAACAGGAAAAGTGGTCAATTCACTTGAAATAGCTTAGGTCTTCAAAAAATTAATCCTGCACCAATTGTTTTGCTAATTTTAGTAACATAATGCTCATATGTGATGTAAAATCACTTTACGAATAAAAAAATTATAAATCCCTACTAATTTTTCCCGCTACAACTACGTTTAGTTAAAATAAATAAAAAATAGTCCATTAAAAATTTGAGCATGCTTTTATAAAAGCCTTAGTTTGTAGGCAGTTTTCATGAGAGGTTTTCCAATTAATAACGGAATTGGTATATATATAAAATAGTATGTCTGTAGATACATCGTCAAGTATACATATATGTCTCGTCAAGTCTCTTGGCAATTTTAATCAAAAAGCCTCAGCACTTCATCATACTAAATTTTTCTGGTAGCCGGCACTTTGATAAATGAATATTATCGCTCAATGATTTATTGTTGAATAAATGAGCTCTACTATTTATGTATTAATAAATGAAAATACACATAAAACTGAGATAATTCTGAATATGTAAGTACGTACATATGTATGTGTATTTATTGCACGAGTACATATACATACATACATACATACATATGAATGTAGGTGTGTTAGGATGCGGCCCCAATTTCAAGTGGTCAAGTAAATAAACAAATTTTTACACTCAGCGCCATTGGCGCACAACAAATAAAATGTGTGAAAAATGTGGACTGCGAATTGCAGGCGCAGCAGCTAAATAAATATATAGAGCTTACCAAGTGCCGAGACAAACAAAAACAATATCTTTTGCTATAAAATTAAATAAAATCGATCAATTTGAGAATTGCCGACGCGGTCTTCTACAGCAGAGCAATTACAAATACTCGTATATAAATTGTGGAGTACTGTGTGTGGGTTTTGAAGGCGGTGCACAAACAGTTTTACATAAATATTTACAGGGTGTGTCGCTAAGTCGCTGACGTTATTGAAATACAATACACAATTTATCGAACCCGACAGATAGCATAAAATTCAACGATTGCAAGTATCCCTCCCACTCTCATTCATGCTGACAACTCGTCTCTTCATCCCTCCCACTCTCATTCATGCTGACAACTCGTCTCTTCATCTCTCCCGCTATTACAGCTAGCATCACAAGCCGCAGCCATAAACAGTTTAAGATTTGAAGGGGTCGGAGCCGGAGCCGCAGCCTCAGTCTCTTACTTGTCAAGCAGACAAAGAGAATAAGGAATAAATAATTTGAAGTCTTAAGTCTTTGAATAGCGCAATAAATGCAAATAAAAGCCATTCGCTGTTTTCAAGGCCGTTTAGTATAATAATGCTAATAAAATGCACAAAATGCGATTTTTGCTGCGGCTAACCGCCTTTTGGTGTTTTCTAAGCAATCTGACGCTGGCGCTCGGATATTTCGTGGACTACACAGGTGAGTGAGCGAGTGAGTGGTGTGAGTACCAAAGTCTAATGATAATGTTTGGCAATTTGCTTAAATACACACGCCATTGTCTGTATTCTTGTTTATCAGCTGCCCTTTTTACTTTTTTTGTTCGGTGATAAGAGACAAACAAACTCACACACACACGCACACACACACACATTTCGCACCCGTCAAAATATGGGAATATGTAAACAACATTTTTGCAATTAATTACTTTTTGCAGAGAATACGGAGCTGATTCAACAACGCGCCGGCCTCGATGTGAAGCTACAATGCGATCTCAAGGGGCTAGTGGATGAGCGCAAGTTGGACGAAATTAAAATCCACTGGTACTTTAAGGTGTGTAAACCATTTGAGTCTCCAAAACTATTTACCTATTGTATTCCATAATTTTTTTTAGCAATGCAGTGACAATTGTCATCAGTTCGACTCGCCGGAGGATTGGACGGCGCTGCCCTGTGAGCAGAGCTTGTGCCGATCGGAGCTCTGGCTGCGCAATATTACCGATCGCTACTCCGGGCTCTACAAGTGCACCATCAATCCTCATGTTTGGGATCCTACACAGACAGCGGACATACAACTGGTGCGCACCTATCAGCTGGACGTAAAAAGTGAGTGTCGAGTGCCAGAAAATGTTTTTTTTCTCGTTTCTTAATCCCCGTTCATCTTTTTGGAAGAACAAGAACATTTCAAGAGGAGACAGGTAGAGAATTGTACTTTAGTACATGAATGGGCAGTCCATGTAGTGGCGAATGAGCTTTGTCGATATGCCGAATGGTATTGAAACACATTTTCAGAATTTGTATTTACAGTTCAAAAGCTAAAAGCAGTTATGTGAATAGATTGTGGTTCTGTGCTTTATACCACTCAACTCGTACATTGAACCAAATCCCAAAATAACGAATTGTTTGTTTTTGGGACTGCTACCGGTTTTTAATTGTTTAATTATTATTAATTATTTAATTATAGTCCCACAAGCTAAAATGATAATAGATCACTATCACGTACAGCGTCGGTATATGTCGTATATGTATAGCCCCTTGGAAAGATCTAGACAGTCTCTTTAACTCACTGTGAAAACTTTAAATTATATTAAAGCCGTGGTATTAGGATAAGTGACATCATTCATTTCGCTTAGAAGTTATAAACAATTCGAATTTTTATTGACAGCATACATGACACCGTCCTTCTTCTTCCATTTACAGACACTTCTCTGGCCGCTCCCGAATTTCTCGATGCTTATCCCTTAAATCACACAGCCGCTGTTGAGAGTCAAGTGGTGTTTCAGTGTCGCGTGCACAGCGCGGAGCATCCCACGATCAAATGGTTTCACAGACTAAATTATGCTGGGTCTGCTACGGGCGAGACATTACCGCCTTCCATTGGAAACGGAAATGGGAACTTTAGCACACGTATTGTACGGTACAATGGAAGAACTTATGAGCTCCTGGCCACAGCTCCAGAGAAGCTCATTGGGACACAGATTTATCTGAGTAAGTTCATAATAAATGGAGTACGGCTGCGGGATGAGGGCTTCTACGCATGCGTGGCCATTACTTATCATGGACATAAGATACGCGAAGCTTACTTGGAGGTATTGCCGAATGCTCCAGAAACGGAATACTGGAGCGATTACAATACGAGTGATGAGGGTGACCCTAGTAGCGATCCCCGAGAATTTTGGCTGCTCTTTTTAATGCCACTGGGCCTGGCACTACTCCCACTGAGTGTCTGGTGCGGCTATCTGCTATATAGACGCTTTCGTACACCCCATGAATGCGAGCGCATGCATCAGCAGTATTCCGATGAGGAAATGGACACGGAACGTTGTGTGCTGGGCGGCAATTGATTAATTGAATGTGCTCGGCATATGCATCTACGCTTATTAGTTTTAGGACTGAAGACTGTACCAAATTTAGTTGATAGATTCTTTATAGCTCTAACAGGATATGTAGCATAATTGAAGTAAAATAAAAAATAACGACTATGGATACTAAGTACCCAATCAATATAAATCTACTGCTATAATAGCCTGATAGACTATATACAAGAAAGTCATATTTTCCATTTGTACTCGGCCAGATTGAGCTAACTGATATATTTACTTTTAGATCATCCGATATTCGATATTTGCTGTATTTTATTGGTTTCATTAAGTTTTATTTTATTATATAAAAAACTCACAGCTGTTGTAGTCTGACAATTTGATAGAAAACCATTCTGTAGGACTACATCATTTTTATAGTCTTATATTTATCAAAATAATCATCGTTCAATGCCTATATTTGTCAATCTGTGCATACTAAAGTATCGGGCTTGTGTTGCTGCTAGAGATGGGCACGGGCCGGCTATTTTCGGCCCGACACGACACGGCCACGAATTTAACTTTTAGAAACACGCATGCGCACGCACGACGAAAATTTTTCTTAACACGGCCCAACACGAACTTTTTATATATTAATTATAAAAATTAAAAAAAAAAATATATATATATATATATATATATATATATATATATATGTATATATATATATATATATATATATATATATATATATATATATATATATATATATATATATATATATATATATATATAAATATATATATAAACATTACAAATTTTTATTCAGAAAGATTATCTTATCAATATTTGAGCTAAGAAGCCGAGTACTTCGCTCATTTAAAATATGTCCAGAAGTGGAAAAAACTCGTTCGCTTGTTGCAGAGCTGACAGGGATATTGAGTATATGCCTTGATAATTGCCGTAGCATTTTAAATTTTGTTGCTTTTTTCCAGAATGTTAGCACACAAATTCCTGGATCAACAACACTACTTATATAGTCATCTATTTCAATATCCATTCTTGACCTGTCCAATTTAATTTTTTTTTTTTTTTTAAATTATTAGTGTCCAAAAATTCAGAAAAGTCGTGTTGACTATTGGGTGCTTCGTTTTCTGATTCAAGTGTTAAATCGTTATTTAAGCTATCATCGATTTTAGTGTTCTTTCGTGTTTCCTCGTGCGTGTTTTGTCGTGCCTTTTTGGCTCAACACGAACACGCACGGCCACGCACGAAATCGGAATTTACAACACGAACACGCGGGCCCACGCGTGGCACGAAGTGCCACGACAAAAAACACGGCCCGTGCCCAACTCTAGTTGCTGCGTCAATGAATTGTAGTGCTTTGTCCGAATACCTTCTTCGCTTTTTATGGCTTCGATTGGATCCTTAGGAGGAGCTTTTTCGCGAAGATCTTGCAAACGTGATTCGCTTTCATCGGCATTTTCAGCTGCTCTTTTATCACTCATCTTTTTTGATTTTGTGTTTTTTTTTCCCCCAAAAGATGATTTTTTGGTGGCATCTTTTTGTATTCGTTTTATTTACGAATGAAACACTGACAAACAGAGTAAAAAGTGACTTTTAAGCAAATGAAAATGAGCAGAAATAAGCCAGAAAACCATGGTTGGTCGCGTTGACGAATCGGAATGAAACTTCATAGGTGCACCCATTGGGTTATTTTGAATATTGCCACAAAATCTGATCAGTCAGCTGAGCGATTTCGGAGTCTATATGGAATATACATATGTACATACATATATACAAGTACATACATCCATACTTCGATTTTTATATTTATAAGTAGATGTGTATACATATTTTATAGACATTACTAATGTTATGATCTGAAAAAAATTAAAACGAGCACACACATTGTTTGACGACGAAGAATAAATTATTAAATTCGTAAGCCGATTTTTGCAGCAACTCTATTATAATAGATAATTCGAAAGGGAAAAACGATATCAGAGCTGCCTCAGAATTTAAATGTATAAGTTTTGTAGCCAATCAAGGAAGCAGTTCATTTCATTTCATTTCAAATCGTAGAATGTCAGTGGGGCAGACTGAAAAGCACAGTTCAAAATTCTCTTCGTATCAAATTCCAAATTTGTCTCGTCTTTTGGTCCCGGCAGCGTCTTTTACATAGCCAAGTACAAGCGAAGCAGCGTCAACGACCATTGCAGATACAGATACAAGAACAACAAACAACGCCAACGTCAACTTCAGTCAACGTGTGAAACGTCCTTTGATGATCTTCGAAATATCCTTGCAGTTTTATTTGATGCGCCAGTACGAGGTTCGTATGTACTATTTGCATCTGAGCGTTCACGTTGTGAATCAGGTCGCACCTATAGAAGGCGACGAGGGTTACTAGAAGGGTGAGCAATACCAATAGCAATAGGAATATTAGCAACAACAACAACAAAGGCAACATATTGTGAGCGCGCCGTTTTCCAAGGGGCGGGGCAAAGACACAAGGGGGCAACTTACCGTTACAATTATCAATAGAAGCCATATAGGAACAGAGATTGAGCAGAATGACCAGTTCTGGGTACACCACCATCACCAACATCGTGGAATACGATGAGTATCTGTTGCCGGGCACCTACCTATATCCCATGGTGCCGACTGCGCACATGGAGTCGTCCTCGTTAGGCTGTTTTCTGCAGGAGGGCGCCCTGATGCCCTGGTTTCAGCCGATCAACAGCTCAGCCACCTATGTGGTCAGCCCAATGGGTGTGGTAAACTATTTGAGCGATTTGGAATCGCACATGAGCATTCCGAGAGGCGATAATCTGAGCTCCGGTCTAATTCTTGGATTGCTGCAGAACGCTGAATCGGCCGCACAGATGTCTCAGTTACCCGGCATGTATGAGGTGACCGAAGTGGAACTGGTGGAGGGCAATCAGAAGGAACACTACTCAGCTAAGCAGGGTGTGTGGGGCGAGCAGGCATCAAAGTACGACGATGAAGGAAGTACTGACCAGAAGGAGGACGAGGCGTATGCCTCGGGCGACGAGAACGAGCAGCCGACCGGCGCTAACAGAAATGTCTACCGAGCCGCGGGGGGCTATTTGGTGGAAGAACCAGGCTCCGAAGAAGATGAAATTGGTAAAGGCCAGGAGCAGCAGTCCAAGGCTTAGGCAAGTGAGGCCGCTGCTGTTCCCTGTTCTACGCTCTTATTAAAATTTATCCAAGTTTACTTTATTTTCCCAATTGTTTACGTTACGACTCGAGATACATACATACATACATTGTGAAACGAACGAGATATATATACATATATATATTTATACACACAGTATATTGCCCCAATTTGGCTATATGCTTAAGTATTTATATATATATTGTTATGTAAGCAATTGCAAATTGCTAGTTCAACTTATTGTTGCAAGTCAGAGCCTATGCATGAATAAATCTATCGATATATTTTATAACGTTACAAAAACCACCGATTTTTAAACAAATTGTATTGGATGGGATATGGGGAAAATTTATTCCTATAATAAAATCATTTCTCTTAATGCCAAGAAGTAATTGTGTTAGAACGTAAGTTTGTGATTGTAAGTGATATACCAGTATTATATTTGTTGGTCCAATATTCCGTAAAATTCTGTATACAGTACAAAATTTATTAAACTTCTTAATTATGAACTCAGGCTGAACCATTAAAGAGTGCTTCGATGGGGACCTTGTGTTGCAGCCATTGTCAAGAAGTAAAGCTTTCCATGTCAACTTTGTTTTGTAACTTAAAAAACCTATTGCATCATTAAATATATATGTATATGTGGAACTATATCCCTAATAATTAAAATAAACAAAATTAATCAATGAAATTTTGCATTTCTGAAATAACTTCAAGAGGTAAACAAGAGAGAACGCTACAGTCGAGCAAGCCCGCAGTGAAATACCCTGTACAAAGTTGATAACTGTGCATAGATTGCGTGTGGACAGTTTAGTTTATGTAGCTTTCGAAATGTGGAAAGTATTGACGAAATTCTGTAGCGTGGGAAGGGGGGGGGGAATTCCAAAAAATAAAATAAACTCGTTTTTTCTCGGACCCAGGAGAATCTGGATACCAACTTTGGTTATTCTAGCTTTTATAGTTTCAGAGATCCTTCCGTTCATCCATACAGACGGACGGACATGTCTAGACCAATTTCTCTCGTCATTCTGATCAAGAATATATATAGTTTATGGGGTCGGAGATCTTTCCTTCTACCTGTTACATACTTTGCACAAAACTAATATACCCTTTTACCGTACGGGTACAGGGTACAAAAACGACGCTACTGCTTCATTATTAATTTAATTTGCATTATATAACAAATAAACAAAAAATAAATAAATTATTTCGACAGATTTATTGGCTTTCCGAGGCTTCTCAGCTGGGGTACGATCGATATTAAATAATTGTGTACCTCATTCGCTACTGGGTCCATGGCAGCTAATTTAATTATTACATGTTTGCTTGCACTACCACGCTGTTCGTTTAGGCGCGCTCTCTCTCTCTCTCTAGTTCTTGCTCTCGCCAGCTCATATTGTTGGGATTGGAGCAACAAAGCTTATCTCTCAGTTAGTACTGAGCATTTGCTGTTGTTGGTTGTGGACGTTGGCGTCTACGACGTGCGCCGTGGGCTAGAAAAGAAATTAACACAAAATAAACAAAAACTATTTTTAGGCTGTGAAATCGAAAATTGCAGTGCATAATTTTAAGACTGCATCACTAAAACACGATTTCATAATTAGGACAACAATGCCGCCAGTCGACTGCAAATCACGTCGCGGCACCAAAATATCGGTCATCCTATTGGGCAGCGCCCTCTGCTTTGTTATGATGGCATATTTTGTGTTTGGGGACAGCAACGATGAGCAGGGCTTGCGGAATCTACGCATGATATCCATTGTAGGTGGCGATGGCGCGTACGAAAGCAACAACATATACTACAAGTATATAGCTACATTTTCAATGGTTTATTTTTTCAGCTGTTTCGCCATGGAGCCAGGAATCCGACCGAGTTCTATCCGAATGATCCCCATGTGGCGCACGATTGGCAGGCTGGTCCAGGCGCACTCACGCAGGCTAGTGAAATTCATTTCTAATTAATGTAACTTTTAAGCAACGTTTTTTGACCTTACAGAAGGGTTCACTGCAGGCCTACAATCTGGGAAAGAATATGCGCATGCGCTACTATCGGCTACTGCCCTCCAATAGCATCTACACACAACAGCAGATTCATGTGCTCAGCTCGGCCGCGGAGCGGTGTGTGGTACGTGAAGATTGCGATAAAGCTACGCTGTCTAATCTGTCGGCTGTTATCTTTAGATGAGCGCACAGAGCGTGTTGGCCGGCTTCATGCCACCGCTAGAGAACAATAATGTATTGCCCATACCTTGGCAGCCGGTAGCGATAAATACGTTGGCCCGCAGCGACGACATTGTAGGTATCAACTATTTAAAGCTGACAATGCATTAAATGCGATATTGTTATATGGTTATAGCTGCTGGCCCAGAAGAAGCCTTGTCTGAAGTATGACACCATATTGCAAAAGCTGTACAAGAATCCGCCCAAAGATCTGCAGAGATTGAACGAGGAAAACAAGGAGTTGTACAAGTTGCTCACCAAAAACACCGGAAAGGTGAGCCCCAAAGTCAATACTATAATCCTTATGTATAATCTCAAGCTTTCATAGAACATTTCAACAGTGCTCGATGTTGAGATGCTCTACAACACACTGAAGACCGAAGAGGAGGCCAATCTAGTGCTTCCAGATTGGACAGAAAATATCTATCCAGAGTCAATGAAACCGCTAGCAGAGCGCAGCTACACACTTTTCACCGAAACGAATCTCATGAAGCGGATCAAAGGTGGTGCGTTTCTCACCGACATAGTCAAGAAAATGCAGAACAAGCGTCGAAAGAATTTAAATCCAGATCGCAAGATATTTTTATACGCTGGCCATGACGTGACAATGGTCAATATTATGAACTCACTAAACATATTGGATCAGACGGCAAACTTGCCAGATTATGCCGCTGCTCTAGCCTTTGAACTGCATCACAGCAAATCCTTCAGCGATGATGATTTCGAGGTTAAACTCGTGTACTACTACAACAGCGAGGACAAGTTTCCCAAAGAGTTGACCATACCCAATTGCGATGCACCATGCTCCCTAACGCAATTCGCCAACTCGCTGAATGCTTTGCTGCTGGACAACTACGATGAGACGTGTGAGAATCCGACGCCAGATTGCAAGGCATAGGGCGCTCTTTGTTTCTGACTTTGAAATATTCGAAAATGTTGGTGTTATTGTTGGAACTGTGCTAGTAGAAGTTATTAAATACATACATCATACGACACGTTTTCCGCTTTAAATATTCAAAATTAAAAACTAGCACCCTTATCTTCGGCGTAAATAAAGTAGATTGGCACCTTTACGGCATCGCTGACATGAACGATCTCCGTGTGGCTGAGTAAACGAATGGCTGCTAGCCCATAAAAGAGCATAGGTAAGCCTACAAAGAGATCGCTATTGTAGAGTGCTGGCTGATCATAAAACTGCTCCTAACACACCCAGATTGATCACCTTCAGAAATCGAAAGAACTTGTCGTCGAGCGAGAGATCAGCCACAGCTGATATGGTAGTTGGTGCCACTCTCTAAGGTCCAATTGAAGTGTGACATGCCGTTCTGATCATTCTTCACGTCTTTGAACTAAATTGGAAGTGCAAAAATTAAATTAACTTATAAAAAATGGCTGCATATCGGAGCGTAGTACCTTTACAAAATATGATGTCGAGGGTGGCTCCTGGCATTGCTTTAGGTAGGCAGTCAGGACCTCAGAGGCGCGTGGCTTTAGTAGAACGCGGGTAAGTTGCATTTTAAATAATTATTTTAATCCAATTGCATCATAGCGCGCAGCAGTGCTCCAGTTTGCTTTACCAGCCAGTGTTGCCCCAAAACATATGTTGTATGGTTAGTAGTATAACTCAACTGTTGCGCCAAGCGCCGATTGCTAAAGCGATTGTTTAGGATAAATCGATACCTATGTAACTGTCCCAATTTTCAGTGCTGTGAAATATTTGACAAAACGAAGTAGTCGGCTGAGGGAAACGAAAAAAGTGGAATTTCTGTTTTTGACAAATAATTTGCACATTTAACTATAAATCATGTCGATGTCACTCATCTTGCGTGGTGCTACAAGATGCAATGGTGCGTATATTGCTATCCAACCGAAATTTGAACTTAATGGCAAAGAACAGCGTTTATTATATAACATTAACATCTGATTTATCCATTAGCTGTAAACTTGGCCAAATCGGCGCGCCTCACGCCCGTGAAGGCTTACTCCACAATTTTTGCCGGTGCGCAACGTCAAGCTTTGGCAAAGCCTCTACCTCTAGTCAAAAATATTGCGGTATATATAGCTAATATAAATGTGGTATTTGGTAATGATTTTAATTTAGATTGATGGTTTTCCAGCCCATTGTTACGCGCAACATTTCGGTGAGCGCGCCAAGGATGGCCTCGGCTGAGTCCAGTCACACTGCCCTGTGGACAGTGGAGCGTATTGTGTCCGCAGCGCTCCTGGGCGTTATACCCGCTGCATTCATTGCCCCCTCTCAGGCTCTAGATGCTCTTTTGGCTGTTTCAGTAGTCATCCATGCTCACTGGTAAATTTGCGTGCCACATATTGCTGTAGTATTTATCACTGGTTTCCTTGCAGGGGAGTTGAAGCTATGGTAGTCGACTACCTGCGTCCATCTGTTGTTGGCAACATCCTCCCAAAGGTCGCACACGTCGGATTGATTTTGATATCCATTGCCACACTTGGAGGTCTATTCTACTTCATTAAGAACGACGTGGGTCTGGCCAATGGCATTAAACGGTTCTGGGCAATCAAGGGCAAGGACAGTCAGGAAGCTTAAGTGGGTCTCAGGCTTCAAAAGTTCCGCAAATATGACGCTCTACTTATTTGTTAGCCATAATACAGTAAATAAATTGTAAATTCTTCGGTCAGGTAAACGTGACTTTTTAAGAATGTATTTAAAAAACATCATTGAACACGAGAAACAGCACGTAAATTAAAATTACATATGTATGTGTGTAACAAAAACAGGCACCTTTTGTTGCGTATCTTTACGTATGTATGTATGAACGTAATAGACGTTTATCTATTTTCAGGTATAGGTCATGACTTTGCCGCCACATTCTTTGTGTAAAATATTCTAAGCGCGTCCCATTGTTTGGTGTGAAGCAAGATGTGCGGACGGCAGTGACGCATATGGTCGACAGCTTGATCTGGCGTCCATCCGTTTTTCTAAATTTAAAGCGTTATTTTAATAATGTTTTATATGTTTGCACATGCACATACCAGCATTAAGTAGCAACCGACCAAAGTGGCGCTACGCGTACGTCCCGCTTTGCAGTGCACGTACACGGTTCCAATATTCTCCGGATCCTGTGTTGTGCTCAGACCCTTTATTCTTTTTGTCAGGGGTAAAAATCGATTAATAAACTCGACGCCACGGAACAATTTCTCTTGATTTGGCGACTCAAAAATATCCGTTGTGGCCAACTGTAGGAACTCCACACCAATATTTTTCCACTTAGGAGCATCGTTTGAAAAGGCGCTTAACTCATAGTCCTCGTTCATTGACACCACAGCCTTCATATTTTCTTTGGTGATCAGCTAAAAGGGCAGAAGGTGTGATTCATTTCAAGATGTTATGTGTCTGGACTTGTAACTTACGTCATGTGCTTGATTTCGGAATGGTAGCGCGCCCAGTATAACGTTCTCATCGACCCGGTCGTACCAGTTGCGGGCCGAAGCCTTCTCCATAAGTACATTGTAAAGTAGGGTGGGGTAGAAGGTAACACGTGCAATCATTGCAGCCTTTTTGGGTGGTAATGGAACAGGACAAAAAGAAAAGCTTTCAAATATTAAGACGACTCAATTCCAATGACTCTTACTAGGCAGCCCAGTCTATGAAGAGCTGTAAACTTTCACCAGCGCAAGTTATTTACACTTGAATGTCTTTATTTAAGCCAAGCGCATTCGTCAGTGCGTGTTGGTTGGAGTGTAGCTTGGAACTGGTTTAAGTGTGTTTGTGGCGTCGCTTCTTGACTGACTTTGGCCCTCAAAACCCTCCGCGCTCTTTTGTTACTTACACTCATCTCCATGCCTTTAGCGCGCTTTCGTCACGGTCAACAATAAATCAGCACAAAAAAAAAACGCTGAATCAGAGCATTTACAATGTTATGCCCGAATTTTAATTAGTACATTTACGAATTATTATCACCCCAGAATTGTATTCACGATCTTTGTGGCTTATACACCGACCATTCTATTCATTTGCATAAGAACTCCCAAATATGTCAGTGATTTTCAACACTGTCGCGGTGTCATCGTTGTTGCGGCTTTGCAACACTCGAAAGAGCACATATAGTATTCCAACTATAAGATACGTGTGTTGTGTGTGAAAAAGTAGAAAAGAAGCTAAGCCAGGGCAAAGGCAATTATAATAACAATCGAGTTCGTTTAAAAATGCGAAAGCGATAAAGCTGATCGAGCACTATCAGACGGTAAAAGCAATAAGTTAGGGGTTTTGGCGCACGAAAGAAAAAGTAAATAACACAACACGTCAGTCCTAAAGAGCAACGGCAGACGAAGGCAGAAAGTAACACAGTTTTGCCTATATCTTAATCATTTTATTTTCTGTTTTTTTTTTTCAATTTTCGGCTGACACACAGACACGATGAAACTGTCGAGCTTTACGTGTCTATTGTTACTCCTGGTGGCACAGCGAGCCCAGGTGTTGAGGGCTGAGCTGCAGGGACCATTGGAGAGTGAAGCGGCGGTGGCCTCGACAGCGACAAAACAAAATGTCGAGTCGGCAACGTCTGCAACTGAGGCGCAGGGGAGTGAAGAGATTACTACCAGCACCGAAAAAGAATCCACAGTTCCTGTCGATGCCTCCACCACAGGAGGAACGAGTAATGAACGCAAAGCGTCTAAGCCGAAGGATAACGAATTTGTACAACGCACAAAAGTAATGCCAGCTGCTTTGTTCGAACGTCTGTGGAACGATAGTTTAATGAAGCAACAAAAACTGAAAGCCGAAATCGAAGCAATTGAAGCACAACGTCCGCCACCCGAGGTTGTTGAGCTGACCCCCGATCAGGTGGAAGGTTAGAGGCAGTTTAATTATGTCGAGCGCAAGTGAATTAATCATAATAATTATTTTGGTCATCCCATCAGTTGAAACCATGTACAACAATGCAATTGACATGATGGCCAAGCCACGGACGGACAAGCGAGTAGCCTTTACACTTCTGCGAAAGGCCGCTGCATTGGGTCATTCTTTCGCACGAGCTGATCTGGCCTGGTCTGTCGTTCTCGGTCACTGGATGGACTTCGATTTTCACCATGCCGCCGAAGAGTTTGAGAACTTGGCCAAAGAAGGTGTAGCCGATGCT
The DNA here is from genome assembly GCF_003285725.1 of Scaptodrosophila lebanonensis. Taxonomy (NCBI): domain Eukaryota; kingdom Metazoa; phylum Arthropoda; class Insecta; order Diptera; family Drosophilidae; genus Scaptodrosophila; species Scaptodrosophila lebanonensis. The sequence goes on from NW_022060538.1 coordinate 17,987,432, forward strand.
CACTTGGGTCTGGCATTTCTGTATTCCGTTGGAGTTGGTGGAAAGAACATTAGTCAGCCCCTCGCGCTGATACACTTCACATTGGCTGCTCTCGGCGACAGCACGCTCGCACAAATGGCCATGGGCTATCGTTATTTGTACGGCATCAATGTGCCCATCAGCTGCGAAAAGGCGCTGTCGCAGTACAAACGTGTGGCTAAGAAAGTGGCTTCAAAGGTAACATTCGCTAATGGACCAGTAGTGCATCGTGTCAGGTTGCTCGATGAGTTGGAGAATCCAGGCAGCCATGAGACAGAAATTGTGGATTACTATCAACTGCTGGCCGACAAGGGGGATGTTCAATCCCAAGTCGGTCTAGGCCAATTGTACTATCAGGGTGGCAAAGCCATACAGCAGGATCATCAGAAGGCGCTGGAGTACTTCACTCAAGCGGCAAACGCAGGAAATGCCATTGGCTTTGCATTTCTGGGAAAGCTTTACTTGGAGGGCAGCGAGCAAATAAAAGCGGACAAAGACACGGCTTTTAAGGTGAGTTAACACAGTTATTGCAATTTCTACAAGTGTGAACTTATATGATATATTGATATACATACAAGAAAGCGTAATCATTAAAATCTTAATACATTTCGGGAACATTCCTACTTCAAATAACCTCGTTAGCTTAAACTACTTACTGATAAAAAAAATCAATTAAGTTCTTCAAAGTATGTATGCGATTTGCATTATTAGTATGGTTTTGATCTCAGTTTCTCAAACAGACCGACTTTTATATGCCCTAAAGTGCTTATAGGGCCATTATGTTTTTTGTTCGAAATACGAAAAGCTCTATCTAGCGAGATCAGATGGTATAACTAAGTTGGCGAAAAATGAAGTGTATTATCAAGAACGTTGAAATAACTGGGGGCTATTGCAATAGATTATTTTTCTCTTCACACACAGATAACAAATCAAATTGTATACATACATATGTAGACAATTCACTGTGAATAAGGTTTTGTAAAAATCATATAGGAAACTCAAATCTAATCTTATTTAATAGCTTATTAATATATTTTTGTGTTTGTCTTTTCAGTACTTTACTAAGGCAGCTGAAATGGGCGATCCTGTGGGCCAAAGTGGACTTGGTCTGATGTACTTGAAGGGACTCGGTGTGCCAAAGGATTCCATAAAAGCATTGTCGTACTTCACGCAAGCTGCAGATCAGGGCTGGGTCGACGGCCAATTGCAGTTGGGAAACATGTACTTCAGTAAGTTTCAGGAATATTTTTTCGATGCCTCATTTAGCTATCTCCATTTTATAGCTGGCAATGGCGTTAAAACGGATTACAAATTGGCTCTTAAATACTTTAACTTGGCCTCACAATCGGGTCATGTTTTGGCGTACTACAATTTGGGAATTATGCATGCCTATGGCATGGGCATGTTGCGTTCATGTCCCGCAGCTGTCGAAGTAAACTTGAAAATTTGGTATACAAATTAGATCTAAATTTTAATTCTTTGACTACTTTAGTTCTTCAAGAATGTAGCTGAACGTGGGCGCTGGAGTGCTCGAATGATGCACGCATATAGCGACTACAAACAAAATCGGATCGATGAAGCCTACATGCAGTATGCGCTGATGGCTGAGGTCGGCTATGAGGTGGCTCAGAGTAACGCTGCTTTCTTGCTGGATCGCGAGGAGGTCCATGTGTTCAATGATCGTCACGAGGACTTAATAAGAGCATTCTATTATTGGAAACGTGCAGCTGGTCAAGGTTATTCTGCAGCACAAGTCAAATTAGGTGACTACTACTACTATGGCTGGGGCACCAATACGGATTTCGAGACGGCTGCTGCACTATACAGGTATACAAATCAAAGTTTGATCGTAAAGATTTAAACGAACAGATAAGACACCGTGATATTTTTAATCGTACTTATTAGTTTACATTATTTATATGATTAATTTGCTACCTAAAGTGTTGTCGTGTAACTGCACAGTATTAGAACCATGGAGGAACCATCTAAAAATCCTATTTGGCATTCCCAGTATCGTAAAATATTTAAATATATATTATATATAATAATAATATGATTTTGGGCAAGAAATAGTTAGGTTGATATGCCGAACATAAAAAAGGGACAATCAATAATATTTGTCAATGTGACTTTTTAAATGTACTTTACAACTCTTTAGAGACGTTTCAGACTAACATTTGTTTTATACGCTTCGAACAGGAAAGCATCGGAGCAACAGTATAATGCTCAAGCCATGTTCAATCTGGGTTACATGCATGAGCAGGGTCTGGGAATGAAGAAGGATTGGCATTTGGCTAAAAGATTGTACGATTTGGCAGCTGAAACGAATTCGGATGCCAAAGTGCCTGTGGCAATGGCATTATTTAAGCTACAAATGCTGGCAAAAATTGAATCGATAAAAGAGGTATGTACAATATTAGAATAATTACCACGTAAATAGGCATTTCTAACAATTGGAATTTTTCGTCACAGTCGCCGTACAAGTTCATTTTCTATTTGGATGAGAATATTGCCGCGAATTGGGATCTGTATATGATTACAATACTGACGCTCTTGTTAGGCTTTATTATGTACACCCGAAGACCATTCCAGCAGCCAGCTGAGCAGCCTCAGCCTGCGGATCCACCTAACGATAACGCCGCAGTCAATGTGAATCAAGTGCATGCCGCTGCACCAGCGGCCACAGCAAGTGCAGGGTTAGGAGCGACTGCAGTCGCCGCTGGCGGTAATGAGGAAGCGGCCACATCATCCTCAGCACCCATGACCACAACCTCTACGTTACCTATATCGACAACTATAAGCACTGCAGAAGCAGCTTCCACGTCCGGTGCGACGGCTGCCAACAGCTCATCCTCAGCGCCGAGCAGCGCAAATACACTCGATCCCACTGATTAGTCTTAAACAAATTGTTTAATAACTCTAGTTTAATTAGTGTCTGTGTAAATATTTATCATCTAATTTCACCGTTTTAATTTTTTATTAACTTTAAAAAAACAATGAACTTTTAGATATTTACAAAATATCGTACTCAAAAAATATATATTTGTCCCTAATTGCTAATTCTGCTGAATGGAAACACGACAAAAGATAAACATGGGCGACAAACTCCAATATTTTTTATATTTAAGTTTTCGTGTTTATTGTGTAAGCTTGAATGTGAAAAAACAATTGTAGCACTTGGCCAAATTACATATATATTTAGACTGCAAATTTCTAACTTAGGCATAGTAGTTAAGATTAGCTTTCTTCTTGGCCTGCACCTCCATGATAGCATCCATGAAGTCTTCGTGTGTGACTGATGTAGCCGAGCGACGCAAAGCTATCATGCCCGCTTCCACACAAACGGCTTTGCATTGAGCGCCGTTAAAATCGTCTGTGGAGCGCGACAGTTCCTCGAAATTTACATCGCTGCTTACGTTCATTTTTCTCGAATGGATTTGCATAATACGCGCACGTGCCTCTTCATTTGGGTGTGGGAACTCAATTTTGCGATCGAGACGGCCAGAGCGCAGCAGGGCAGGATCGAGAATGTCCACACGATTGGTGGCAGCAATGACCTTAATGTCTGCAGTCGAACTGAATCCATCCAACTGATTTAGCAGCTCCAACATGGTACGCTGGACCTCACGATCGCCGGCCTTTTCGGAATCAAATCGCTTTGTGCCAATGGCATCCAATTCGTCAATGAAAATTATAGCTGGCGCTTTCTCTTTGGCGAGAGCAAAGGCATCACGCACCAATTTGGCGCCGTCACCAATAAACATTTGAACGAGTTGTGGGCCAGCGAGTTTTAGGAAAGTCGACTTAGTCTGTGCGGCACAAGCACGAGCGAGCAGAGTTTTTCCAGTTCCAGGGGGACCATACAGCAAGACACCTATGAGAATTAAGAGTATTTTATAGCAAGCGGATAATTAATATATAAATAAAGGTCTAACCTTTTGGAGGATGAATGCCTAAGTTCTTAAATTTCTCCTTGTGTGTCATAGGCAGTACCACGGCTTCGATTAGCTCCTGAATCTGTTTGTCAAGGCCACCGATATCGGAATATTGTTCTGTGGGACGCTCATCAACTTCCATAGCTTTCACGCGTGCATCATATTCAGCAGGAAGTGTCTCCAAAATGAGATACGAATCCTTGTTAACTCCAACTAAATCACCGGGCTTCAGTTTCTCCGCATCGACAAGGCCAATGACAGGCAAGAAGTAAGCCTGACGAGTGGATGTTTTAATGACTGCGCATTTGCCCTTTCGCTGATTGTCCAGAACGGTGACGGAACCATCGTCCTCTTCTTCTTGTGGATCAACATCCAATAGCTCTATGACGTTCGACACCAGATACGGTAGCGTTTTGTTAACCTAAAAGGGTGCTTGTTTAGCTAATGTGTAATTGCAGATGTGACGCTGCACTTACCTTAATCTTCTCAGTATTATCTTTGATCTTTTCATTTTGAGCCTGAATCTCGTGAGTGATGCGCATTACCTCGCTCTTCATTATTTTGATTTCATTGTCCATCAGTCGAGTCCTGCTCACAATTTCATCTGTGGACATACGCAGAACCTCTTCGCCTAGTGATTCCTCACCATCTTCCCATATAGACTTGTCCTCCAATGTTTGGGCCATTTTTAATGCAGGCACTAATTCTTTTTAATAAATGGAAAATAGCTGCGCTTTAAGTAAATCTGTAGGCGCTTGATTTTCCGCTCGATGACTTGTAAATTTTCTGTTTTTTGTGCCGAGTATGACAGCTACATAAATAGTGTTAAGAAACGCCGAACAATTATCGACTGCGTCGATAGATAGATATCACACATTGGCTTGACAGCAGAGAACGCTTTTTGTGTGTAAAAATTGCCAATTTATTAATTGTGCGATAACGTCGTTAAAAATGTCAGAAAATAATGGTAAGTGTCCCAATTAACTAGCATTCGTTTTTAAAATGAAAAACGCCACATTCTTTTTGATGTGCATCGAAATCTCGGCTCAAACATGGAAAAGCAAAAATTTTAATGCAACTCTTTTTTTTTCAGAAGCGTCTATTGAAAGCAATTGTTTTAGAGGCGGGTTTACATTGAAAGCCTCTCGCTTAGGTGGCGCTGTTTTGCGTCCGCCTGTTCTTGGTCCGTCCGTGATTGGTGGCGGAAGTCATGTTAACAGTAAAAATAGTTCCACATCCTCAGCCGGCACTGAGAAACCACAAGAGGCGAAGCCGAGCGAAGATAATCCATTTTTACGCGAGCAAAAAGACGAAGATGATGTTGGATCAGGGGAGATAGTGGAGTCCACTGAAAAGTCTGACAAAGACGAGATTGATGAGCGCCCAGATCCGCTTACAATGCTCCGCAACAACGGTATGGAGCGGAGCAACATTTTTGCAGCGGCCAAAACCACCATGCCGCGTATGGAAAGCAGCGGCTTTGTTTTTGGCCAGAATGTGCACGAAAGAGTAGTTGGTGTAAGTAACATGCCGATAGATGTCCAAGTAGAAGTTTAAATCCCGTTTATTATATGTACAGGAAAACATTGTCACAGAATCCAAGGCAGAATCTGGCACCTCGGAAATAGCCTCAGCCACACCGCAGCTTCTATTCTCGAGCGTAATTCAAAAGGCTGCTAAAACTACAGAGAATAACGAAGCCACAGGAAAAAGTAAAGAAGTTGAGGCCAAGAGCCTGACAGATGTGGCGCGTGAGTATGAGGAGAGTCGTGCTCAAAAGCGTAAATACGAGGAGGTTGAAACTTTTACTGGCGAGGAGAACGAAATCAATATTGTCGATGTCAGCTGTAAGTTGTTCGCCTTTGTGAATAGCAATTGGGAGGAGCGCGGTCGCGGCAGTCTGCGTCTTAACGATGCAAAAGCTGAGGACGACTCCTCACGTGTTGTGTTTCGCACTTCGGGCAACTTGCGGTTGCTGCTGAACACAAAAGTCTGGGCAGCCATGGTGGCCGAGCGTGCTAGCCAAAAGTCATTGCGTCTAACCGCAATGGACAACACGGGCACGGTGAAGATCTTCCTGGCCATGGGCAGGCCTGCCGATATAGCACAGCTGCACAAGGCACTGAGCGAGCGCATTATCAAACGCAAACTGACACATCCCGAGGAGTGCGCAGCTACGGGTAGTGGCGAGCAGGCAAAAAATGGATTGAGTCGCAAAGAAGGTGATGCAGATTGCGCTACCAGCTCACAGCCCGAATCAACTACCAATGATGACGAGGACGATGATGCAGACGATGACACTGTTAACAATTCTGCTGCTGCTGCTGCTGCTGACGGCACTGATTTGACCGAAGTTGAAGCCCAGGCGGCTAAAGCTGATAAGAAAGGTGTTGATGGTACTGAAGACGCAGACAGCACTGAGCCTAGCCCCAAAAAACCTCTAGTAGTGGTGGCCGACAGTAGCGCCGATGTCAAGGAGCAGGAGCAGAGCAGCAGTGCTGGAGGCGAGGCTGGAGCTGCCGTCGATGACGGAGTACTTTCGTATTTTTTATAAAAGAATTCAACTATTTAAACGCTGTAAGTCGTGAATTATTATACACTAATTATAATAATTTATTAATAATTATTATTAATAAAGTCAAATAAATGAAGTGCTGATTTGTACGCCGGAAACCTGAGCAATCACGCACCAATGCAAATGAATGATAGCCATCTACACAATTTCGAAGTAAATTTCCGCAGTTATAAAACGGACCTCCGCCCGCGGTTTTCCCAATAAATGATAAATGTTACTCTGCTGTTACCAAGATATGATTGGAACAATAGCGATGAGCGCCTTCTTCAATAAAGTTATCCAAATTCAATAATTCATATAATGATTTGTTCTTAGTCGCTCGAAGTCCTCTTGTTAAAGTTTATCCATGAATCCGCTTCTTATCCAATTTTTTAGCTAGCAAAAAGACTTCACTTTACTATTTTAAGTTTATGTTTATTTGTGTGTTAAAAAATACATACTATATATCGCTTTCGAATATATTTCTATGCATATGTCCCACAAACGACGCTTTCATTATTTAAGGTACAACAACACGAAATTTAATTTAAATATTTGCATTTTTCGTTTCAACTAGAGTTTCAATTTGATTTTGAGTCACTTTAAGCTTAATTATAAACTTGGGGAAAAAAGTTGCGAATGCCATTAGCTCTACAATTCTCTTAAAAATACTTTTTACAAGTTCTGCGCTTGCACTAAAATACATACGTAGAAAAATATTAAATTTGTTTTTCATTTTTGTGTTTTTTGTTTCTATTGTACACATACAATCTAATTGGAAGTTGAAACGTTGCTCTAGTACAGCAGCTAATGCAACATTTAAAATTTGTATGTATAAAACTGACGACCGCTAACCACTTATACAATATGACCGCCGCCTTTGAATGCTCTTGGGAGCGGAGGCGGCGACCTACCACTACTTAATAGGCCTACGCTATAATAGACTCTGCGTTCGAAAGCTTTGGCAACAGGGCTTTGAACCATTCGGTTTAAACACTTTCGATTGGCCTGGCCAAAGCGCTCAGTAAATTTAATTCATTAATTTAATAACGCTTAAAATAGAGTTGCGCAATAGGCGCGGGAGTAACAGCCTGCGTGGAAGGGCGCCTTGCTGCTCCAGTCGCGCCAATCTGTAGCAAGTAGTGAGTTTACTTCTAGATATTCTGGGCCACTCCAGCGCCCCAGCTTCATTAGCTCTTAGCTAATCGTGCTGCAGCTGGACACGGTGACGTTAAGCGGGTTGTTGGTGCCATTGTTGCTGCTGCTGACTGCAACGGAGGAACTGCAAGGAGAGAAAAAAAGGAATGGTATATTAACACACAAGTGTGTATAAAACTGGTAAAGTTTTCCCGCTGATATCTAGAGGTCTGAAACCCAGTACGCGACGCTTTTAGGACAGATTCCGATCAGTTTCTGGTATATAATTCATATTTCAAGGTTTCTGAAGAACTAAACATTGGTTTATATATCATGAACTGTTTCAAGAAACCTTACATTATAACACTAGGACTGAGTTATCTCTAGAAACGTATGCGGGTAATTGTAAGGAAAACTAAATCTAATCAACAATTTCAACCGAATGTTTCGGTTTCGAACGATTTAAAATCATAATAAGTAATTGTTATAGTTAGATAGTAATTATCTCCACAGTTCACTCTAAACACCGTTGAGCCCTGTCTATTCCCTATTATTTCTATAACTTACTCTTACCGATTATGCCTCATGTGACTTTTGACTAGATCGTTATTGACTAGCGCCGCCATCAGACTCAATTCTCCGGCCATGACGGTAGCGCACACGATTTGCGCCAGTTTCTTGGCATTGTCACCCGGCTGACTGGGATGCGCACCGCGTACTCCCAGCAGATCCAGACAAGCGCCTTGGCCCGGCAGCCCTGTGCCGCCGCCCACTGTACCCACTTCCAGAGATGGCATTGTGCATGTCATATACAAATCCTCGTTATTCTCCACCCAGCACTCCATGGCGGTCGAGCAGTTGCTTGAGGTAACATTCTGAGCAGGGTCCTGCCCGGTGGCTAGGAACACGGCTGTTACCATATTGGCTGCATGGGCGTTGTTGCCACCAATGCTGCCCGCCATGGCGCTGCCCGACAAATTCTTTAGCTTATTGCACTCCACCAGGGTTTTCGCATCTGTTTTCAGAACGGAGCGCAGAGTTTGCGCTGGAATCGTGCATTCGGCGACAACACGCTTGCCACGTCCCTTAATCCAATTGATGGCAGCTGGTTTCTTGTCGCAACAGAAATTGCCGCTCAGGGATATGATTTGCATATCGGGGAAGTGTCGCTTAATGCAACGCATTGCCATCTCGGCGCCCTTGGAGACCATGTTCATGCCCATGGCATCGCCAGTGAGTGCCACGAAGCGTATGTACAGCTGAGGTCCATCCATGGCAATGTGACAATCCTTCAAGCGGCCGAAACGCGAGGTGGAGTCGAACTCTGTCTTGATCGTTCGATAGTTTACGTCCTGCTCGATCCAGCTCTTGGCCTCGGCAGCGCGTGCAACGCTCGGAAAACGAACAGCAGGCGCTCTGGTCATGCCCACATCCTCGACCACAGAACGAACTCCGCGCACCGACAACGCCTTGCAGCCACGATTTGTGGACGCTACAAGCGCCCCTTCGGTGGTGGCCATTGGCACGTAATATTGCACACCATCTAACAGCAAGGGTCCAGCATAGCCCACGGGTATGGGCACATAGCCAAGCACATTTTCGCAGCAGGCATTCATCACCTTACGATAATCAAAGTGCTGATAGGGAAGCACCTCGATAACGCTGGCTGGAACGTTGGCCCGGGCGGCCAGAATTTGACGTCTGATCCGAACTCCACGCTCTGGATCATCCAGCACCGTTTCAATTTTGTATAGCGGACAATGTTGGGCACCGGCATTGACAATGCTTATGATCTCCTCATCACTAAGAGTGGCAGCGCCGCCGCTACCTTCTTCCGTGCAGTTTAATATGTCCAGGCACTCCTGTAGGGGGCGCGGAGGCATTTCTAAGGGCCTCATTCGCTGACGTAGTGGCAAAAGTTGCTCTCCAGTGGCACTCAAATCAGTTTGGGAGGCCGTATGCACAAAGCTCTGTTCCTCAATCGTGAAGAGCGGTATACGTGCAGGTGCTGGAGGTTCGACTATGCGAGGGACTGCAGTCAGCGCCATAGCCTGCTCATTGTCCTGAGAGGGTGATCCGTGCAGCGGCGTTGTCTGTGATGCTTTGGCTGCTATGGCCACCGTGGAGGATTGAGATTGACGTATTTGATCCTGGAGATTCTCGCGATTATCGAAGCATATAAATTTGACGACCAAGGCGATTAATACTATGGAGATTACAATGTGATCCGCGCTCATTGTCAGCCATCTGGAAGCAGAGGGACAGATGAAATAAAATTAAGATTATGTTGAGGAGCAAAAAGAATTTTGTAGTGGGATAGTAATTCAAAACAAAACAATATGCTCTATATTAAAGGCATATTAAACAAGGGCGTAGGCAGCTTTTACCAAAGGGGGGGGGCCAAACAATTTATATTTTGATAAAATAATGCACGATGCATTTAAAAAATATCTTATGCATATTTATTTGAAAAACTACGTTTTAGTACATCCTCAAGAACCAATAATATAAACAGTATACGATACAAGCTTGGCTGTTCTGAACGGCAGTTCTTCTTCCCCTGCCTACGCCCTTGATATTAAACATTGTGCATCATTTGTAAGATGGATTAGATACATTTTTTTTTTTTTTTAATACATATACTTATTCCCATATTTTAAGGAGGTGAAGTTAAAAATATACTTTGAATAAAAATACTACAACTATATGAAATTTGTGCAGTGTATACTCACTTAATGATGATTTCAGTGAACTCGCCTGACTCAGTCCGATTGTTGTTCACATTGAGGTTGAGCGTTGGTGATAGAGTCTTGTCCACTGCGTCATAGTCGCTGCTGGAGAACACTACGCGACTATAGATGTGCACAATCATTAGACCTGTGGTCATTATGAGCTTAACCCGCTGTAAAACAGGATTAGCCTTTTGCTCCTCCTCCGTTAACGACTTTAGCAACAAGGAGCCCTTGGCCTTTTCCCGCACCAGAGACATGTTCACGCCGTTGCGGGATAAATCGAAGATTAGCGACAGACAGGCTGGATAGAATGTCATGAATACTACGTAGTTGACCAGCACCGAAAGCACGGCAAACATGCAGAGCACCTCCAGGCGTTGGACGCCCGATAAAGTGCCGACTCCCACCAGCAGTGCCTCAACAATGGTGTCAAGTGAAATGGTGGGTCCTAAGAGCTCTAGTCCCCGCGCAATATTCTGCGTTACCTCGGCCTGGTTGCTGCCCGAAAGCGCTAACTGAGCCAGGCGACCGGAATTGGACAGGTCAATGACCAGCAGCAAAAAGAACATGGCATCTCTGTAAATACATTGGCAATTAGTCGTCGAAAAAATGAAAATTAAACAGAGGGGTTTTTTGTACTCACTTCAAGTCCGAAATGTCGCTGCCCAAAAACTTAATAATAGTTGTGGTAAATATGAAGCTTGAGAATACGGTGAAGAGGCCGGCAATGCCTGTGAAATAAATATGAGAAGGTAAGTACATAGATAAGAGAAATGAAATGTGTGTCCAACCCAAATTGGCACTAAAGGTTGAATCGTTTAGAGCGAAGGTGAGAAATGCCATGGTGGCGTGGCCGAATACCAAGCGAGATTCTAGAATTGGTCAAACACACGCGCCCGTGGCAACTGAGACTTGCCAGGGTCCAGCAGTCCAAGTAGTTTCGTTAGAATAAACACAAGAAATAATTCTAATTCTAAAACTTTACTTGTGGTAGACGGGCGCTAATAGATTTAGCAAATTGTGACGCAATCCCCAAACAACAATAGATTTTACGCTGTCCAAGGGGCTCGAGGAGGATGACAGAAAAAATGATAGCAGCTGGTCTCAAAAACGTAGAAAAACATGTCTAGTGTTTAATACTAATTCACTATCGAGGGTGTTAACAGTATCGGAGACGTCGTTTGATAATTAACCAATAATAATACTAATGACCCGGCCCTCTGTTTATGCATATGGTACATATTTTCAAACTCGCACAAAATAAATTATTATTTTGAACTCAATTTATGAATAGAGAGTCTTTAAAACTGTTAATCGTCTATTCAAATAACTTGGCAAAAAGCTGATCAATAAATGTAACTTTTTAAAGACATACTCGTTTCTTGTAGAATGGATACATTGTTCGATCATCTTCTTAAAGTGGCTTTTTTTTCTTGTTATCTATACCGGGCTTTATCAGCAATATTTTAAGTTTCAATCAAAGTTGATTGAGGATGTCTTTATCGGCATGATAATTTATCGTCGTAATGCTCCCTCATTACATCATCTTTTGGATGAGATAATAGATGCCCGATCATCTTTTTCAATCACTATTCTCAATCACAAGCCGTAACTATCATTTCAATTAAAGGGCATTATAAATTGTAGTTTCACAGAATCGGATATCTGATTTGAAGTTCTTTGTAGGAAGGCTTCTTTATAGTGAATGAGGATTTGTTTTTACAACATACCTAGCACATATTTGGAGCCAAGTCGATGCAGACTGCAGAACTGATAGTAACAATAGAGTACCGCCGTGCAGCGCACGATGGTCATCAAAATGACATCGGCAGCATTGTATTCCGCCTCGAGACCGTCGCAAGACTGACTCCAGCCATGACAGCGACTGTGGCGACTGGATCCCGCTGATCCTGTTCCGCCGGCTCCGGTCGAAGTGGGCACGTTTGTGGCTACTGGGGAGCCTCCAAATTCCGCGCTGGCCGCTGAACCTGCTGCTGCTGCGGCCACATTGGCGCTGACTGCCCCGCTATTGAGTCCACTTGTGTCCAGCGTTGTGCTTTTGTCCACTGTCAGCATGCAGGCAGTTACTGTGAGTAGCGCGACAATCACTTCCCAGGGATGTGAGGCGCAGAATTCGCCATGAGCGCGAAATAAGCGTCCAATCATTTTTCTTGTCTTGAGTTTTATTGTTTTTTTTTTTCTTGTATTATTCTAGTGGATGGCCAGCGAGTGGGCCAGGCTTTTTTAATTCCACTCTTTGTGATGAGACTCCTCCTTTCAATGCTTTGTGCACGCGTCCTGCGTTTTCTATTTATTCCCTTTTGTGAACTGCAAAAAAGGAGAGCAAATCGTTTAGTTTTTTTCGTGGCGTGTGTGTGTTCTTAAATTTTGAAATCAATTCACACCAATGGGCCCTGCCAGACCTCCACGATGGCGCAGAGTGCACTGCAAACTGGCGTGTCCACTACATGCTAGTAATTTATTAAGCCCGTGCGCACAACTAAGCGACATGAAAGGGGCAAAAAAAAAACTAAATAATAAAAAACGAAATGATATTAACAACTAAAGCAGCAAAATTTATCGATTAAACTGTTGACATATTCAGGAAGGCAGCGGGGCCGGAAAAGGAAAGCTGTTTGCTGCTGGGACATGAAACGGACTTGAACCTAAGCGGCTTTCAATAAGCAAAGGGAGCCATCGAGCAGGCCCAGCAGCCGAGAGTGAGCCACAAATTGATGCAGCAAAAAAGTTGATGCTCTTGTTATTACACTAAGCGGCTTTTGGATGCGTCCTTGGAGCGCATTGCGTGCCAGGCCACAAACCAGAAGCAGAAAGGCAGGCATGCGGGCAGCAGGCAGGTATATATAAAAACCCGGTGCCTGTGATTGATAGTATAAGCCCGTAATATCCGCATGCCAAGGCGCCATTAGTAGTAGTTGACACGCCCGGCCGCTCGCACGCCTGGTCGCTTTAATTAAGCCATCAAGTGTTTTGTGCGCTACTAATCTTGATTTAACGATCGTACGCCTTGGTCTGCTTCCAGACGTGCTCGGCATGGCCAAGCGTCCTGGCTGCGGCACAGAAACTGAGAGAAAGAGACTAATAGGGAAGCAGCGGCATTAGACGACGCGCCATAAATATTTAAAGGGTGTTGTTAGTATCAGGCAGCACTTTGTCTTATGCGCCGGCGCAACGCTTCTCAAGTGGCAGTCGTTGCTTGCTCCGAATACAGTTGAACTTCTTTAAAACACGCCGCGAAGATTATATTTTTATTCAATGTGGACAAGTCAAGGATCACTAAGCTCGCTAAACTACTAAGGAAGAGAGTCCTGATAAAATGATTGTTCAGAATAAATGTGGTGTCGCTTATGAAGAAGACCCTTTCAAGACTTTCTGCATGGAATCAGTTATAGAAGGTGTGGGAGGACAGCTAAGAGAGTTTGTTATAAAGCTGCTTGACTGTACGCACTTCTAGCTCGTAACTCACTCTCATGTTCCAGATGCCAACATATACTCGTAAATTAAATAAATCAAATGCCGCTAGACAGGCTAGTTAGCGCCTGCTGGGGCTGGGACTGGGACTTGTGTAATATGAAACCATTGTGTTGGGTCGTAAAATACCAGACAGACCCGTCAGTTCGGCCGTCCTTTGAACAATGAATGTAAACATCACACTATACGTACATTGGGGGTCGTAAAAAGTGTAAAGCATAAACAACAAGCTCAGTTGTATCAACAGAGAAATGGTTTACCAAAAATAAATTGTTATTATTCACCGTGGCTCAAATAAAATGCCACTAAATATACCAAATGCATACATATATAGATTTTAATGATGTAGTAGCACGTTATATAATAGCGGGAGGTTCAAAGCTTGCAGGTTTTTCCAAAATTATAAATAACAGAAAGTGCCGTCGGTTAGATTAGTTGAAATTGGCAAGAGATAAGCAAGCTTACGATAAGGAGCAAGGTCCCTTCTTAGCCAATTCGAGTGAAGGTAAAAAATAATTTAACATCCTTGTATCTTGTACCTAGAAAGAGCAGCTGGTGGAGTCCCAATTTACTCTAAAACCATCTGCTTTCTGTTATTCAATTTAAAAAAAGGAAGTCAAGTTTAAAAATAAAATAAAAATTAATGGAATGTGAAATTGGAATTACTTTCTCACCCCCCTATTCGCCGGACTTAGCTGCATCCGATTATTTTTTTCTTTCCAAACTTGGAAAAATTAATGGCTCATTGGTAAGAGGTTGGTAACAATAAAGAAGTTTACCTCTTCGGACATTTTTTAAAGGGAAAGGTGTATCGAGCTAGAGAAAGGGAATTTTGGAAAGGGCAATTCGTTGTAAGCTCGGGCCCTTTTGGGATAATTCTCTCTTTTTGTCAATTCTTTTTCACTCAATATATATTAAAATCTTGGTTAATGCAAATGTATATCAAATCTGTCATAAATCATATTTGTGTCATACTTATTAACATTATAACACATTGTTCACATTACATATATTTTTGTATAATTATAATAATATAACCCTGCACCCTGAACTATGTATCTAGGTTTTCAATGACAAATCTTTTGGGTTTTTTTTCGTAACTTTCGTAGCGTTTTTTCATAGAATTCGCACACTCTATTCAAACAAACTAAAGTATGGTCGTGATATGCACACCCGTTAAATTTGTTTAAATATTTATTTGTGGTTATTTAATGGGAACTGGTCTATGAACTCTCCCGCCGCAATATCAATGACGCTAATCTACAGTCAATAAATGGTGTGTTTAGCATCTTTTATGGGATTTACCGCATAATGGGACGTGACATTCAATTCGTTTTGGTAGATGACAATTATTTCTGCCGATATTATGTTAATTACATTAAAGTTTGAAAACTATTGACAGGCCTATCGGTACTAAAAACGTGGGAAGCAATCAATCCCAATCTTAGGATTGCGCGATTTGGAATCAATTTCAGATGAAAGTATAGCTTTGAAATTGTGTGAACAGATTAAGGAAGTAGGGCGGGGAATTGGAAAACTAGGAGCATTTGCGTAGCAAGATTAAGCAATGCGCATAAAACTTTACTTTAACTATTTAATGATATGTTTAAAGTTTCGTGAGAATATCGGGAATATTGCATGTTATGGTTTAGAAAGGTATTTGGGAACCAGCTCTCCTCTGTCCATACCTTTTAAAGAATTTTGTAAGTAAGTGCAATGTAACACGTTTATTGGCCACAAATTCTTACACACTTTTACTTTATTATGTAAAGCAACGTAATTGAAAATAATTAGACATCGAATATTCAATATGGTTTGCTAAATCGTTAGCTGTTTTGAAATCGATATACGTGCGATTCAACACGTTTTTGATGCCACACGACAAGCTTGCGACATAATTCCCCAAGTGTTTTTGGACTGTTTAAATTACGATTTTAAATTAGAAAGCAATTGGTTGATTATATAAACATGTTCATTAGGGTTGGTAAATAATGAGAAATGCCAGGAATTAAACAAAGTTATCTGAATGATCAGTGAACAACGTAGTAAAAAATTGAATGGGAAAACTTAATTTTGGAAACTTTGGATTGATTTGTGGCCACATAAGGGGTTTTGGTGGTGATATTGGTGTTATTAGGTTGGTACGAAAGTAACTGCTTCACATTTAGAGAAATTCTTGTAAGGAAAAACTTTCCTCCTGCAAAGTAAATATCTCGTTTTGCTTACAGTAGGGTTTTTGAAAATGAATATCCTCTTAAACAAACAAATGTAAGTTAATATTTTCATCGCCAAGTGTGCGTCACTCCTGTAAATGTGGGCCATTTTTCATTGCGTAAACAGAATAATTGAAATTGTTTATTTGAGCCTTATAAATAAAAAGATTGTTGACCCCATGCGCACGTCACTTGGGCATTGTAATGTGCAACCAATTTTCCGGCTATGGTGCTGACATAATACACAAAGCTACGATAGCAACACTAATTGCAATAATAAGAACTTTAAGATTATGAACACACAGACACACACACACACATCTATACACATCTATACATTTGCATAATTTCCACTTCCTGCGAACGAATACTCATTGAATATAATTGAAGTGGTGTTGAAGAGATGAGGAGCAACATTGTTTTTTTTTTGCACATTTTTCATAGAACAAAGCAATACAAAACAATAATTGCTAAGTTGAAGCAATACAAACAACAAACAATAACAATGGCAACAGCAACAGCAAGAGTAGAACACTTGCCGGGCAAATCGTTTATTTGTTTGCTATTAAAAGTCCATCAAGTTGGGCGTGAAAAGATGACATGCTGGGCGACCGACCGCATTGCTAAATGCTTGGCACAATGATGTTTCATTCGAAATGTATATTTTTGTTTTATAAAACGAAGGCAACAGCAAGAGTATGAACAATATGCTCGTAAGAGGGCCACAGTGTGCTAAGCAGCAGATAAATCTGTTGAATGGCGAAATGTTTAAATTTAGCAATGGGATGTGCAACAACAATAACAAAACACAATTCGAGGAAGTTGTAGCAAAAGGCAGCGAGGCTTTTTGTTTGCATTTGGACAGCTCCAACAAACATTTTGTGTGTGTGTATGGGGCTGTATTGTTTTGCATACTTTTTCGTTTACATTTGAAAGCACTCGCAAAACGGATGTTGCGGTCGACCTCAACCTTACACACAAACACACACAACCATGTAATGGAAGCCTACAAAAATAGGCAACTGAAAGAGAACTTGTACAAAAAAATACAAACACTGCTAGAAAAATGTCAATCTAAGGTTTAGCGAAAGCCACTTCCATGCCCGTTCAATAATTTCCAGAAAAGCCTGAGCTATTCCAACACAATTTTCTTTGGCAGAGATATAGTTTTAAATAGTAAATCTTCGGTTGTGTGATGATAGTTTAGAAGATAATAACAAAGAAGGTGTCCTACGCTATACTCCTCTGCATTATCTTCCTCACATCTCTGCTTATTGTGCAGTTTTATAACGTAGTGGTTCCTTTGATATCTAGAGTCGGCCTGGCCAGCCTTTGCAAGCGCTGCTGGGGGTAAGAATCCTGAAGAAGGCATACCGATTCTTTTGATGTCAGGAAGGATGTGCTCTGTAGTTCCCTTGCTTGCCATCTCTTATTTTGTGGATTCTTTGTCTGTACAATGGCCTCTCATTGAAAACGTGGCTCAAATTCAAAAAACTTGTGGTCCAGTTTATAAAAATAGTTGGGAGCAGAAAAGTTATTTTAAATTTTACCCCAAAGTATCCAACTTGTTCAATTTAGTTTGAATTCAAATATATGTCTAAGAACTATATTTATTTAATTCATCAATAAACAAGTATGTTGATGTAAAGAAAATCAATAAAATACAATAGAGAACTTAAAATAAATAAAATTAAAGAGTAAAAAGCCTAAAAAAATTAAAATTACAATTATATCTAATCGATATTAACAAGATAAATCTCCCCAGTGCCGCCCTATATAGTATTTAACGAGTTTTCGTTTTGAAAAATATATGAATATAGCTTCCTTTCAATAATGCCATTTGTTATATAGTATATGCAAGTAATTCCAAAAAATAATTGATGTACATATATGGCCAGTCTAGTTCGAACACTTCTTGAATATTTAATTGATTTACCTATTCCTTTATATGACTTGATTGGACTACAGTTGATTTTTTTATTTTACCAATTTATTTGGACTTCAGCTGATTTAAAACGTTTAAAAATCGAACTTTTGGTCTCGATGCTTCAGTTTTCTCTCTCTGTACCAACACAAGCATATACATATATATCAACTAAGAAACACACAAAAACAATAACAAAACAAAAGTTGCGCCCACGACGATGGCGCATGGCGGCAGGGAAGGGCACTCGCGGGTGCAGGACTGGGAGCAATTGCCATTGTTACATATTTGGGGGGTGGAGGTGGGGACAGCAGCTTTTACCTACTTTACTTTACTGCCACGACTTTCTGCGAAAAATCGTGCTGACGCGGGCATTCCCAACACTAGGGGCTAGCATCACCAATTTATGGCCCCTAATTAATATGCCCATCAAGTCTGCGGCGGGCGCACACAGCGCATAAAACTTGCAATTGTCAGAGAGAGGCTACGTACCAAGAATTGGATTCTCAAGCAACAGGCCAAATAATTTCGCATGAGTCACCAGTTAGTTGTCTTTTCGATTATTGGTCCGTGGGTGGATGGTGGATGGGTAAAGAATATGACTTTTCTCGTTATTTCATTTCGGCAAAGAATCGCATGACTTGCTAAATAAAATTTCCGTTTAGTCGTTTGATTTTACTGCTTGTTTTTGTTTTCTTTAATTCAATATCAGAATTAGCATTAGTATTGATTGTTTAGTGCTTAAGTGTTAAATGGATAGCATTCGTCAGGCTCTATATAGACGACGGTTATTGGGTAAAATGAAAAAAAGGCAGTATTTCCGCAGTAGCTTACAACCGACGCGGCGTGTTAATCTAATTTGGACAGTCGTAAACATATGAGTCGATCTGTATCGAATTTGAGTGTAAATCGCTGCATCGCTCCAGTAATATCCATAAAAACAAATACGTATATTATAGTTCATAGCTCATAGTTAAAAATACCGAAATTGTTCATTGAAGGAAGTTTTTTATATCCACAAACCAATATTGAATTGGTAGATATGAGATAAGAGTAAACTTTCCTTCTCTCGCTTTGTTTAAAGAAGAATAGATTGAACTTGTGAGCATTACTAAATTCGTCATCGTTATGTAAAATAATAAAGTAAAGGCCAAAGCAATATCTAAGTCGAACTGGGAGTCCGTTCCTGGGATTAAAATAGTAAAGTATTGGGTGGCAGAGCTTAAACGGGCTAGAAATAGTGAAGAGATTACAAAAATAGATCGCTGACTTAACGACTCAATACGCGAGATTGCAGAATTGGTAGACGTTTTAAAAAGAACCGTTTACACCATATTGACGAACAATTTAGAAGTAAGAAGTGTGTGTGCAAGTTGTTTGCCATCTTTAGTCTGGAACTGGACGAAAAACAAGGGTTTGTTGATATTTCATAACAATAAAGCCCATGGATGAAACACAGGGCCACTTGATACGAATGAACAGTCAAGAAAATGGACTGAAAGGGGAGAATTGGATCCAAAGAAGGCAATGAGGTTTATATTAAGAAATTATATGATAATATTTGTGAAACAAAAGTGATCAAAATGTAGACAAGAAACTTCAATTACTATTCTCTCTATATTCTGGGCTTATATTAGGAAATTATAAAGAAAATAAAGAATAGAAGGAACTAGACCGATTTTTATGAAAAATTCAGATAAGCAATTTTATTTAATATTCTCATTACATTTGGCTACTAAGACTCTTCTATCGCAAGAACATGGCCGAGGGAGTAAAATTGTTATACAAATTGCTAAAGCCAACACAAATATATAGACACTCCATAAGAAAGTTGCTACTTTAATTGGTATAGCCATTAGAAAAACAAAAGCTATTTTGCTAGTTGAGTAGTGAGGCGTATTAACGTATTATTTAGGCATATTAACTGCTTTTTGTATATTTTCATATCATTACGGCACTAACCTACATATAAAACGAAGCCTGCAGTGTTGCCTTCTACGGCTTGCAAAGAGCGAGCCATTTAAAACGGGTGCAGAGTTAGGCGTTGTTTTTTGCTGCCAACTGACACATTTGACCAAGTTTGTGAGGGGTATGTACATGTGTGTGTTATACGAGTATATGTATGTATGTACAAATGTATTAAAGTAGGTTTATTTGCACGTTTTTAGTTCAATTTACAATGTGAAGGTTGCACCAAAAATAGTTGAAATGGAATTTGGCCAACTATTTGGCCCCTTTTTGGACAATTTAATTTTAATTTTGATTTCTGCTAAGCGTGTATCAAAAGTTCAATGTGAAACGCAATTAGCGCCTATAATTTCTTATGGTTGTTGTTGTTGTTGCTACCGGCTGGTGCTGGTGATGTGGCTTTATAAATAGTTTGCAACAACCGCACAACAAATCTACGCAGTTCGATCGCCATTGAAGCATTTCGGCACACTGCATGTTTATAATACAAAACGTTTTTCATGATTTTATTTATTGGTATTGCTAATTTTTCTTGTTTCTGGACTTTTCGCCTCAAGTAGTGAATATTTCTTGTGCGCCTTGTTTGTTTATATATCGAGGAACGACCGCAAACAGCACGCCGTTAAATGTACAAACAATGATCTAAGCAGAAATATTTCGATTTCCAGCCATTTTTCCACACCACTTTCCTTTGCTTCAGGTGCATTTATTGTTTTATTCAAATAAATTTATGTGGCTATGAAAACTTGTGTATTAGCAATGCATTGCAGTATTATAAGCATATGCTGGTGTGTGTTTTTGCACTCCGAGTTCAGGGCGAGTGTCAAGGATGCCAAATGCATTCCATATGGCTGGCTCAGACAGACATGTGAGGTAATTAATGGGAATTTCTGGTGAAATTAAATTGCGTGCAACCGATTCTTATATAAGCGGAACGAAATGATTCTCTCGATGCGAATGAAGACAGACCGTAAGCAATTCCCGTTAATGGTTTTATTATATTGTTTTTCATTTTGTTTCGCACACGAAGTTCGTTTTATGATTATCGTAAATGAATATACAAGTATTGTTTTGTTATGCATACAGCGTTGCCTACTTTCGGCGGCTGTGGCGGCTGATGGATATTCATTCATTCGGCATCCTGACGTGGAAGCAAATCACTTCACCTTTACTAACATTTGTCTAAACACTGATAGCCAAGCGATTGTTGCTACCTAACTACAATAGATTATCATTAAAATAAAGAAATGCTTTACAAAACGGTGGCCAAAATGATAAGTACTGGTTTAGAATTCATTTCATTAGTCATTTCTTATAAGTTCAATTTCAAGTACGCAATTGGTACTTTCATTTAATTCATCTTAGAAAAATATCAAGTTCGAAACATTTAATATTTAATTAGGACCAAGCAAACATTTTAATTGTTCCGTTGCTTTGGCTGCTTTGAGTGAGTACTAGTGTTTTAAATAATTGGATAAATTTCTTTGACTGAGAGAGATGAAACCTCCCAATAAAAATTTCTATGGCACCAAAATTTGGTTTTCGGGCGAAATTTGGGAGAAAGAGATATCTGTGACGTACATATACACAAATGTTTTTTTTTCCTTCTGTACGATTGGACAATCAGCAAATCATATATATGTAAATATTATATGATCATGTGTATACATAATATTTAACTAGAAGAAATAAGTATACGATGTATACGTTACTTGAATTAAGTTTTCCCTAAATCTCGAGAGGATTCTAATACCGCGTTTGTAAATTCCCATAACTGGTCGGCATTTCAAAACGTTTCTGTACCAATTCAACGTTGTAGCTCCATCCAAAAGTTTTCAATCGGCCATAATTTGTCGCCGTTATACCAATTATTGACCAGCTTCGAGGAGTGTCTTGGTTCATTATCTTGCTGAAAGACCCATTTTAGAGGCATATTAATGAATTGTGTCTATTTAAACATTAACATCATACCAATCGGTGCAAACTGAGTCTTCTTAAGATACCTTAAGAAAATTTGGTATTTTAAAATTTTCTACGGTTTTTTTTCATATTCCGAAAGCTAAAGCACCTTTTGAAAAGTTTACTTTTCGCACATACTTTTCGAATGTAGTTATTAATGCTGCTCTAATTATGATAAGATTCAAAGCTGCACGTGAATTTGTGGCCAACTTTGTTTTTATGTGTCCAAAATTTGTGTACTGATATAGCAGTTAAAAAACGGGCTTATGAAAAATGTTACACCATGTTCCCACCGAACTATTACAATTTGTATATTCGTGGTTGATTTATTACCATATTCGATCAATTTTGGGTTACAAATAGAAGACCATAACTGATAAAAACAAACGTGGATGCTCCAAATTAGTTTTGAATGTTGGCCAAGGGTAGATTATATTAATTTGTTGATAGTATGGGAGTAGAAACATATGAATGTGAAAACAAAAATAATGAACTGAGATAAGATGAGATGGCTAGAACTAGAAAAGTAGTATGAAAAATTTGATTGCTTCAGCTAGTGTTTTGCATATTGGCATTTAGAAAGCTTTTGTCACATTCGATCAAAAGTATAGAGCGATGAATAATGCTTTGTACAGAAGCACTTCCAGCACTCTAACTAATTTCCAGACCCATCCCCAAGTGTCAGCTTTTTATTCCCTAAGATCAACGTTGCGGTTGAGGCACAGGCATTTTCAGCAAATGAGGAGCCTGTTTCCTTCGTAAGCAACCAGTTTGAGGAGCATGTGAACTATATGGGGTACTTCTACATATTTGAAGGATATATTTTAAGAAGTAAACTTGAATCAAAAGTGCTTAATTGCTTAGATTGTTTGAGATGAAGATCATGAAACACTATTAACGACGCACTTAGTATGATACTTTAGTATAATTATCCAGACAAGTAATACGTGTTAAATGTTCCAAGTGCTATAAACAATTTTATAATTGCAATGCCTATAACTGATTTGTCAGATAACAGTGCCGAAGCATACTATATAATGGGGATCGTCCAAAGCAGCTGCGGGCAGAGAGCAGTTAAGTTTGCGCAATTAAAAATCTTATATCTTATAACCACCTGGCAGACAAGATGCCCTTATCAGCAACATCTTTCTACGATAAGTTGCGCGATTTATGGCGCACTTGATACCAATTAGCCATAAAAATAATAATAAAAGGAAAACAAGCAGAAAACAAAACTGCAGCAAGTTGGGAAAGATTGAACATTTTAAAAGAAGAAAATTAATGTAAGGCCATTAAACAAGTCAAGTTTTTGGCTAAAACGGCAAAGAAACAAATATGAAATAATTTTTTTTCTCTGTGCGTATGTAAGTGTTTTATGTATGGTGTATGTGTGTGTGTGTAATTCACAAGTTGCTCGAGAAAAGTAAAAGTTGCCAGCTAACGCTAAGAGGCAGCAAAATAAATAAATTAAATAAAAAAGTAGCAGAAGTAAAGAAGAAGCAGCAAAAACAGTTTTACTTTCTAACAAAAAAACTCGACTAATTTGTATGCTGTTGAGAGGAAAAACTTTGAGCTAAGCTGCCAAAAAAGTATATGGAATACATACATACATGTACATATGTACATCCCCAAGTATGTACTAGTATGTGTGTATTTGAGTGCAACAAATACATACATATGTGGAAGTTTAAAGTTAATGTCACTCCCAACGCTTTACAGTTGGTGGACAGATCAAAGAAGTTGAGCGGCCTTTATTGTTTTTGTATTGCTTCCTCGTTGAGCGCCAAAAGTTTTAAAAGACAAAGATTTGAAATTAAAATTAAATCAACATTGTTGTTAATGATGTTGTAAAACGTGCATGCAGGTTGGACATGTTGGTGAAGCAGAACAATAAGCCAAATGCTGCCGTTATTGTTTTTGTTGTTGTTGTTGTTGCTCACGCACTCACATAAAGGCGCCCATATCGTAAGCGGATGCTAATCAGCACAGACATCAGCCATCGGGCATTAACAAGGCATTTGACATTGACCCAAATGTGCGACTGTTTATTGATTTGGTAGCGCTGTCTGTTTCTTAGCGTTTTGGGCTTGGTTTGGTCAGCAGAGATCGGCGGACGACATCCAAAACCGGAACCCAAACGAAATAGAAAGTTTCCAACTTTTGCTTTTGTTAATGAAACAGCATAAATATATAAATGTTAAAGCAAAGCAATGAAATTCATTGAAGACACGTGAATCGAATTTGGTACTGCATTTGTTATACCCTTCCAGCTTAAAGGAAAGGATAAGTTGTGTTTGGCATGAGGAAGAAATGAGCCTGCTGGAATGAGGAGATTCAATATATTGAATAATATTAATATTAATATTTTGCATTTTTTGTCAATTTCATTTACCCAGCGAGTGAGAGTGTAATTTTGGAGGTAATGCCCGCGCTTACAGTGGTTCCCTTTTCTTCCAAAATATAATCTATGTTTTCTTAAATAGCAACTAGTTGTTTAAAAGTTGAATTTATTTTATCAATATTCTACCTCAAATAGTTTTATACAACACTTTAGGCTTGGGAAGCGGGAGCGGTTTCTTTCTGAATGGATTTTTTTTGCCAATGTCCTTCAAATATTTAGTATATATCTGATCCAGCTGCGATAAAGTTTCAAAACCAAGACTTTTTACCTTGGGGGTATGGCAGCGACCACTATTTTTAAGCAATACCTTCACCTTCACAACATTGTAGTACTAACAATTTACTTTATATATTGCATTAGATTAGTCGGATAAAACTTTAATATCAAGTAGTTTGAAGCAGAAGCAGTGTTTTAAAAACTATTTCTGCTGTGTATTCAGAAGTAAGCAAATGGAAATCCTTTCTGCTGGAAAAAAAAGGAGCAGGGTATTTAATTTCGACATTAAGCCGTGGATATCTTTTAAGATATGTTTTGTTGTGTTGCTGTTGTTGTAAAATTTATTGCATGCATTTAGCCGGCGCAACTAAATGCAACTAATTGGCTGCATGGCTAAACACGCCGAGACGGCTAATAGCCCATTAACACGGCGGCGAGGGTTTGCATATAATTTTAGTTTTGAGTGTCTTTTGCTGTTGTTGTTGTTATTGTTGTTTCGAATAAGCTTTTGTTAACAAATGAAGCAATCAAAGCAATAATTAAATAAACTATAATTGAAATGCGCCGCCAACGTTGACGATGGCTGGCGATAATTTTGGAGTCGACTTAACGCTCGCGCTCTTCAAGGTCTGAAAATTGTTAGCACGCGCCATCCATCCATCCAACCATCCATCCAATCACATATGAGTCAAGTGTCAAACGCCTTTAGAGAGTGACGATGCTTTGGGGTATGACTTTATTGTTTTGGGTTTTTTTTATTTTTGATTTTTGCTGAGATAGTTTTGGCCTCATCATTCACATGATATGCACTTGTCCATGTACCTAAGTGTGTGTGTGTGTCTGTCCCATGAGCATATTAATGACAATAATGCTAAGTGAAGCTGCCTTCATGCTTGGTTAGGCATTTCTGCCAAAAGCATCGCTTGCCCTGCTGATCAACGTTTTAATCAAAAACCGCATCCCTGCAGTTTCTTACACTAGTAAATGCTTATAAACCAGTTAGCTTACTAATCAGAATTTTATGAAACGCGCGACGCAGGTGCTTATTTAATTTGCTGTTGCTGGATATTGAAATGGAATAAAATTCTCATTCCATGTTCACAGTTCCACGGGCTTAAGAACTCTCCAATCGTTTCTATGAATGATTCACTAAGAAGATTTTGGCTATCACATTGGTCAGTTGGGGGCC
Source organism: Scaptodrosophila lebanonensis (assembly GCF_003285725.1). Taxonomy (NCBI): domain Eukaryota; kingdom Metazoa; phylum Arthropoda; class Insecta; order Diptera; family Drosophilidae; genus Scaptodrosophila; species Scaptodrosophila lebanonensis. Next base: position 18,013,170 of record NW_022060538.1, read on the forward strand.
TGTTATGGTACAACATTTTTTAACAGACGACCATATCTTTCGAATTAACTCATTAGCTTATCATATAAAATATAAATATAAAATATATATAACTGTGCAGAATTTTCGAAAACATTCACCATGACTACTACTTGTATATGCTAATCTTATTTCATTCTGTTAGCCTTTGATGGTAGATATATTGGTGTATAAACGAAATACACCTAATGCTGTTTTTACACGGTACATGGTTCCTAAAAAACTCGTGTTAAAAAAAACCGTGTAAAAAAAGACATTAATAATATGCAAAATGAATCACGCTAAATGGAATAAAGTCGTGTAAACATATATGTTACCAATTTTTAATTTTTTAACCCTTTGTGTAATCAAAATCTTGTAAAAAAAAACAGTGTAAAAGCAGAACTCTAAAAAAGCCTGTAAAGTGGTTACTCTTCTCAAATCTTTGTCATCTATTTAAGTTTAAGAATTTTAATTATGTAATTATTAGAGCACAATTGAATGTGCTAAAGCAAAGTTAACTGATAAGGCAAAGTGTAATATTCAGCTGTCCTGTCTTTTTGTTTCTTTCTTTTTGTTGTGAATTAGAGGAATCCACCAATTGCCTTTTCAAAACTGTGATTTATATTTCATAAGATTTCAAATAGTTAAGCCATCCCATGCTTACTACACGCATACATATATTCAAAAAGGCAAAAAGGTTCCAAGTAAATGTCACTTGAAAAAACTTGTCACTAGTGGTTACTAATAATAAGAAATTTAGTAAATAATTGATATTTTATTTAATTCCTGTTTGTGATGTTCGATTCCGATTTCTTATGTGATTTTTAAAGCCAAACGGCTTGTCAAAGGACTAGTGATGACTAGGAAATTGATATTTGCTAAACTGAAGGGTCCACATCAAGCACAAACACACACGCTGAGCCACACACACACACACTTGCACGTAACACATCATTATTATCATTTACATCATCGTCGGAGTGCTCATCATACTCGTAACATAAATGCTCGCAAAGTGCCCAAACTTGCCTTGGTTGGCTGCCTGCCTGCTCGTCTGTGCGGATGGAAATTTGAATTTAAGCTTTGTGCCAGCAAAGACCAACAACTAAAACAGTCAACAGTCAATCAAAACTCCAGCGTCGCCAATTTTATACCCTAGCAGCATTACAAAAAGATGGCAAGACCGATAAGATTCGCTAAGTAAAATGGCACATTAGTTGCATTAGTTACCTAAAGATATAGCAAAGCTACGAGAAAGCTTTGAAATTTGCTTGGAGAATGGAACTAAGGATGCATCATCTCAACGTTTTAATCAGGAATTTATATACAAACACACTTTTTAAGACCTTTTTTGGTTGCCCAACATCTCTTCTAGAACGGTATACTCCGTAAGTGAAGAGAACAGGAATGTCGAGTCTCTGTGAGCTTTTCCGGATGCAATTTCAATTTTCAATCATAGCCATATTACACGGCTACATGCTTGCTTACATGGTTAGCTGGTTGGCTACCCATGCTGGGTAGACCCAGACCACCTTCATCCTCTTTAGGGTGGAGGCAGTCGGAGGAGGCGTGCAAGAAATTGATTTGAGTGCACGTGGCTGAGTGGGTGTGGCTGTGTGTGCCCATATTTTTCAAGCTGTATTGACTGTGGGTTTGTCGACAAGTTTGTGACCATCTTTCTAAAGGCTTTCGATTATTTTAGAGTTAATATTTAGCCTCAGATTCTGCACATGTGCTTATATAAAACAGTTCAAGGCCATATTAATAACCAAACTTGTTTAATTCTTACACGAGTATACACTTACAGCTCTTATCGCTGAACTTCTTTTATTTCAAACCAGTTTTTGGGATAAATATGTATTACTATGCCTGAACAGCAAACATCTTTGACTCTATAGCCATAAAAAATTCAAAGAGAACCCGCCTAAATCTAGATACACAAACTATAAAATGCAAATGTGCACACTTTCATTAAAACACAAAAGCTGTAAATCATCCAAATCTATATTGTTTATGGGTATTCTATTTGCTAGAATTCAATTAAAATGTTCAAACCAATTTAAAGATAAACAGCTAGAATTGTTCTAAGAAAGATTATATAATAGAATAGCTCTTTGCATCGCTGGAAATTGTTTCTGAAATTCCATAAATGTGATTTGTTTCTTACAGTTACAGTTCTTGCAGTAGTTATACAATAATACTTTTATGAAGTTCTAATACGTTAAAGTAATTGATTGAAGAATAAGGCAATTGAAGAGTATTCGGGAGAGCCTGCCTTAAAGAATAATCGGTTTTTGTAAAACATTTTTTATGACAGAAATTTCTGAAACAACACTCAAGCTGAATTAATTTTAGGCGCTAATAAGAGGATTTTTTTCTATCCCATTTTTTTCTGGCATATATATAATTTTGCCAAACAGTTTGACAGTTTATTTTATTCATTAGTATTAGCACGTCCATTGTATTACATATAGAGAGCTCGTGTTTCAAATATGTAGAACTACGAAGATGCTGTGTCTCTATGGCAACATGCGGTTTAAGTATTTAAACAAGAAGAATATCTTCAACAAAGTCTTGGCACAACAATCTTGTAATATTCTTAAGAAGGAATTTAAAATAATTATTACAAAATACACACGTAACGAGTATTTTCATTAACTTTTTAGCTTCCTCCACACTTGGTATAAATCGTGAAACCTATTTCGATATCTTTGAGTGAATGGAAGCCCACAAATTTCTGCAACGACCCCCGACATACACACATACTATATGTACAAATATAGGGATTGTGTGTACCATCTGCACATACATACTTATATTTGAGTACTTGTGGGTTAGTAGTATAGGTAGGTGGGCATGTGGTGTTATCTCTGTGCAATATCCGTCGGTACGCAGCCATTTCCGATGGAAATTTCTGCTTGATGTTCGCGTAACGCCCACTGAACCACCGCATGTTCGCAATTGGGGGGAAATTAATAAAATGAAAATCAAAATTTAATAAATTGCAAACATTTTTTTTTCAGCTGTGCACACAATTTGCGCTGCAAAATAAATAATTGTATAGATGTGCAAGACAACAATATTAATAGTATTTGCATTGGCTATTGATATTGGCCATTCATTTATTCATTCACTCAATCGATCAGTCATGCCAACTAATAACACAATTTTGACTTTGAAGTTTAATTATAAAGCCTATGCGAGGGTCATCATCATCATCGTAATTGTTTGTCTGCACGCGCATTTTAAGGCCTGTTTCCTTAATATTTTGCGCTTGAGCGGCGCGGTGCGTGTTCTTGAAAGTAATTTGAAGTGGGGCTGGTTTTCGGTCTTTTCTTTTTTTTTTTTTTTTGCCAACATTACAAACAATACCGATGCACAATACACATATTTATGTGCATGTTCAACGAATGTGAATAAAGAGAAAAAGGGCAACGGGCGAGTTGTTTGAGAGTTTGTCAAATAGACAAGCATAGAATAAGTTTGCTTGATTAATAAAAACATTATGCATGTGCATACTTTATTAAAAAAAAAAAACACTATTGACAGTGTGTTAACAACAACAGCAGCCGTTGAAAATCTTGGCAGCAGCTTCTGCACAAAACAAATATTTGAATTGCGCCAACGTAAACGCGTAGACAAGTGCAGTCAATGGATATACTTGTAGCTGGCCAGCCAACATCGGCAGCTGCAGTTGCAGTCAGCGTCGCTGCTGTCCAGTGTTTGGCCAACGCAAATACACGTACCAGCGGAGACGGCCACAACTGGCAATAAAACATAGGCCGTGGCTTTTGTGACAGAGACATGAACGCACATTTTGTCGCAACTTGGGGACGACATCGGCCCACCAAATGGTGGCCCAAGTGGGCCCAAGTGGGCTGCTCATATCTGCTGGCGACGTCTGTGCCACGGCTTGGTGCGTATGTCGGCCTACAAATTGCTGACGCCGCCACTTGCAATTGCATCCGGCATGGCAAATGGGTCTGGGAGGGGGACTGCCATGAAGTTGACGTGCCTGAATTTACGATAGACCTGCCAGCTGTATGAGCCTTCTGCATGGCACCCACTTAGTAACTTGATTATGCCATTTGATACGAAGCACGCAGACAAATCGAAACACAGTACACCCGTTCAATATGGAGAGGAACGGGCGAGACTCCATATAAGCAACTTTCCATTAAAATAAAGCCAAGGCATGTTAAAGGGCTCAAATGGCAAATTAACCTTTTTTTGTTCCAAACGTTCAATTTGTTCGTTCAATTTGTTCCTTCAATTTGTTCGTTCAATTTGTTCCTTCAATTTGTTTAGTCAAATATCATTAAAAATTTTATTTTACGATAGAAACAAACATTAAAACTATACCCTTATATTATATTAGATATACTTTTTCCAGCAGACTGGAACGAGCCGATTGTTTGCTAAAGTCATGCCTCATTGCTTAGGCGAGTCGAAAGGTGGTGCCTTTTAGCACTAATAATACGTATACCCATAATATGCAGATAAAAATAACTAATTACATATTTAGTATTACCGATTTCGATATAAGTATCAGCTATATTTCTACATGTTTTTAACTGAACAACATTGTGGAAGCTTAAACAACAGGTCTGATTGTTGCAAGTATCTAATTAATTATAAAAAATATAACGAATTGAAATCCGACTTCTTGAAATCTTGAACCATGATTGAGACTTTTAAAAACTGACTAAGTCAATAATTTTTTGAAGAACTATTTTATTTCCAGTTTCAACTTTCCATAAGCTAATCGAATTCAGAAAAAGGACTCAATTCTTTAAATCCTTTTTAAATCCTTATTGTAGTTTTTTTCAAACTTAAAATAACCTCAATATTCTAGAACCTAAGCATATTATGAATGGAATAGTGCTATCCTTGTTGTGATTAAAGCAAACTAAGCTTAATACAATATGGGAGAGTCTAGAGTCTAGACTCTAGAGTGGGGCTAATGAGCACTATTAGAAATCCTTGAAAAAGAATATGTAGCGATATTCATTTGATGTAAAAGCAAAATAAGTATATACAAGTACATCAATATTGTTGCGTTTTGAGGTAAAAGGCTTTATGAATAATCATAAATATTTAAGGCTTGTGAACTGTTATGGCATTTATTACTATTCTATATTACGTAAACATTCACAGGCAATTTTTATTCCGACTTGCCTTTTCAGACTTTCAGACTCTTTTGATTGGTGTTCGAATTTTTACTGTACAGAAAATAAGTGTGCACATACGAGTATGTACATTTTACGAGTACGAACGTAGGTATTTATGTAGATAGTCGTAATTGCTAGCATTTGGGCGCGGAATGTTGCGGAATGCGTTGTCGTCTGTTTGGGCCAAAGTCAGGCAGCTAGGCAGCCAGGCAGTCGGGCAGCCAGCTTTGACGATCACAATTTGTCCATTAAAAGTCATCAGCATTCAAGGCGTTCAACAACAATTTCAAATGTTTCGAGTGTTAGTTAAGTGTTTGTATTTTTTTTCATTTGGGAATTTTTCTACTGAAGTCAAGCAGTTTGAGCTTTGAACTCTGCTGAACGTAATGACTACTAACAGTTAAAGATAATATATCTTTCTCTTTTTTAGTGCTAATGTTCTGCGGTTTGATCCCTGATCATGAAAAAGGCATCAATGCCAGCTAGCTTGAAGTTTTTCCATTTTATTTTTATTATATTTGGAAGTTGACCTCTTTTCTTGACGGTCGACACACAGTTAAGATATTAGCTTGAAATTTGCATAAGCGACAAATGCAGCCTCTAACTTGTTGGCTTGGCCAGGCTTGGCTGCCAATGTTGGCTGGTTGTTGTTGTTGTTGTAGCTGTTGCTTCTGTTTTTGTTGCTGTTGCTGGCTTCTTTCAATGTTTGCCTGTTTTGATGGCGCTGATGCGCGTCTAATAACCATAAACTTCGATATGTTTATAGCCGAGGCGTGTGTTAGTATATATGTATGTATGTGTGTGTGTTTGTGCAACGTATATTTGCATTACAAAGTGAATTTAAGTGGCGTGTGTATGAGTGTGGTGTAGCGGACACCAACACCGTCGACGCACAGTCTTGCCGTTTGCCTCTTTCATGGACTGATTTAATCGAACATCATTTTTATTACGCTATTTTATGACTTTGCTGGAACTCTTGTAACATGTAGGCCGTCATCGTGGCCGTCGCCTGTCCGTCTGGCTCGTATGTCTTTTAACAAACGCTCTGCGTTGTTTGCATTGGAGCTGTTGGCCTCCATTTCGGAAGGTGTTTTGCCTTTGTTCAGCGGAAGTCGCCAACTTCAATGTAAAGGTTGCACTTTAATGCGATTTGAAGGTCTCGGCTCAATATATGTAGGTACAAACATCTATATGGTTATACGAGTAGGCCAGCCCCGGGCGGTTTTGAAAATGCGCACTTGGCACAAGACTTGTCAAAACTTTCATCTTCAAAACTCTCTTCAAAACCATTAACACTTTATTAGCGCCAGTAATAAAAATATGTATGTATTTACGTATGTATGTATGCCCTGTGCCCTGACTCAGGTGGCTAATATTTTGTAGAGCAAACAACAACAATTACATACATAGGTATGCTGGAAATGCCAATGCTGAATAAATTGCAACAGCAACAAAAAATCGCAAGAGTTTTGCATGCGATCAAAACAAAATCGCGTAATCGGCGAAGCCACTGACGAAGACGACGCAATTTTGTGAGCAACTTTTTATTATTAAGAGCCTGCATAGTCCATAGTCCGTCCACAGCATATCAAATACATGACAAATGTGTAAGTTTTGTTGCCAACTCGTCTGAAGCAACAACAGTAACAAAATAACGCGGCAACGGCGCACGCGTACAAAAACACGCGCGCGCGCGCGCCTTCGTTGTTTCGTTCGACGCTCTGGTTGTTGTTGTTGTTGCTGCTGCTGCTGCTGTTGCTTTTGGAGCTGCGCAGACGCGGTTTGGCAGGTGGAGAAAGTTACCAACATTGAAACGACTTTTGGTTGCTATTGCTATTGTTGTAACTCAAGCAAAATTACATACATACATACATACATACATTTGGGTATGTATAGAGAGCACATTTCGTTGTATAAAACTTTATATTTAGGCGTGCAGCGTGCCACAAAAAAAGAAACCTTAAATGAAAAATAAATTTGTTTAAAAAACCAAAATCGTAGCGTCGCGTCAGAGAGCAATGACGACGACGGCAGCGGTGAGAGCAGCATGGACGGTTATGAAATCGCCAGCGATGCGACCGCATAAATAAATTGGAATTCGAATCAATGTAAATACACACATACCTGCCTACATATGTACGTATGTACATATGGATGTGTATGTGTGTGTGTGTGTGTATGCGGCGTGCAGCCCGCTTTTGACTTTGGCTTGGACACAACAATAATAGTCTGAAACCGAAACTCTTTCGCAATTTGTCGAGAGTTGCGTGTGCGACGATGGACAGCAACACAGTCGAAGTGTTTTGGGCGCTGGCGCTGCTGTTGTGGCTGCTAAGTGGATTGACTTGAAATTAAATCATATTTCTAGTTGGCTTGTTTCAATTTTTGTTTTTTTTTTCGCCTTTTACACAACAGCCATCACGCCCCAAGACAAAGACAAGGAAGTTGCGAAGTTGTCAAGGCAACATGCGGCGACAATGCACTTGCTGCAGTCGTTAGTGTTGCTGTTGTTGTTGCTAAAGTTGCACATCAGTGGCTCGACGGTATTTTTCACTTTTGCTTTTAATAGCCCCAGCCGCGTCGCCATCAATACAAGTTTTGTTTTGGGGCACGGCATGGGATTTTCTGTATTTATTTATTTTTTTTCAATTGCTGCTCTTCACATAACTGTAACGTTCAAGCTGTTTGCCCGCCCCTGTCGAAATTCCAGCCTCTGTTTCTTTCATTTTTCTTATCTGTTGCCACTGCCGCCGAAGCCGCCGCCTGGTTGTGCGTGCCAGATGTCGCTCATTTTATTTAGTGAACGTCCAAGGAAATCAACTGCTGGTTATGCGGACTTCGACTTTGAGTTTCTAGCTGGCAGTACGTCGAAGAGTTGTCGACAGTTGCAGGAAATGAGAAAAGTTGACAGCGCAACAGGATACGATTACTTGCCACAGGCTGTGCCTCTACCATATTTGTTTTTTCTATTTTTTCGTTTTGTTTCGAATGGCATAATAGAAATCGCACATGACTTCTTTAAAGTGCAGCTCCAGGAAATCCACTTGAGAAAATGCTGGAGAAAGTGGATCAACATGCGTTGCACATGGCTGATATAAAAAAATATTAATGGAAAAGCAAAGAACTTTTAATGCAGCACAGAACAATATCCATGATAAGAACGCGCTGACTTTTTGGACTACTTTCACAATCAGCCAGCAAATTGCATAACTTTGAATCTAACCAAATTATAGACCACTTAGCGAATTCATTAAAGTACCCTTGTCAACGATTCGAGCATAAATTTATTCTAATTGTAACGTCTTCTTGCGATCAATTGCCAATCAGATGCTTTCACATGGCCAGTTGGATAATTTGTGGCAAGCAGCAGCTGATAGCAGAACAAATTAAGTATTAGATATTAAAGTAAATAAAAATAGAACTAACCTTGCTTTTTGTTGCTATGGAAAATGCGCCCCGTAACGCTTTAAATGCCGCTTCCACAAACAAAATGCAAACACCGCTTGGTTTCGTGACTCTCCGTTTAATCTATATGTATATTAACAGCTATAACAATAATTGAACTGGAGTGGCGCTTCAATTTGTATTATTTTTTACTTGTACTAGAAGATTATGACGCGTATTATTAGTTCTGTTTATCTGCACTTGCTGCAAACTAGCCAACATACTTGTTCGTCGTTTTGTAAGGTTTAATAAATAATTATAACATTTATGTAACAGTTGTTGCAGCACATTTGTGTTGGCATTGCATTGAAGCAGGGTGTGAAATTTCGTTTTCTTCTATTATTTTGATAAAACGGAAAAAAATTGTTATTGGTGCTGAGGGCTCTTTGTTGTTGCCTAGTACGTCGTGCACTTGATTTTTAATTCTTATGAAGCTATTCGGCGACTTGCGTTTAAGTTGAGTTGCACGATTAGCACTGGCTTTAATTGAACAACTTTGATTTGATGCACATTGATTGGAATTGTATCCTTTGAGCTTTAACAATTAAAAACTAAGCTTCATTCACTTTTTCCGTCCGCAACTCGAACTTGTCGCCCAGCTGTTGTCGTTGAACTGTTTATGGAATAGAGTGCTACACAAATCGATAGCGATTGATAGCAAAATGCAGAGGCCCTGGTGAACGCTGCCAGCTGTTGCAGCAGACACCCAGGTGGCATCACTGGCATTACAATAAAATTTAAATAACTCTGTGTATTATAACACTTTCAAATTATTTTACTTACATATGATTTCCAACTTGTTTGGTTAAAAAACGAATATTATGCGCAAAATTTTATGAATTGAACTAGGAACCCGCTCATTATGGTATTTAAAAAACAGTAGCTAGTTACTTCATTTTAAATTGATTTTGTGCAGACTGGAACAACAGTTCCAACTATTTATTCTGTTTTTATTAAGCTCTAACAACATTTAAAATGCAATCCAAAATTTGTTTTTACACTTTAGGACATCGGATTTTCACGGTTTTCTGTCGATGCGGTTTACATCAGTAGAGTTGCCACAGGGGTAGTTTGCTCGTTTTTATCAACACTACCAGCATTTTGTATCGATACTTTTCCACTCAGCTCTGTCATATTGACAGCTGCGTCGGCGATTGTGATTTGCAACTTTTTGTAGTTTGGAATTATACATTTACATTAAAATTGATATTTGCTGAAAATACATCCCAGTTGTGAACAGATCTAAAATGTCAAATACACAAACGACTGTCACCGCTTACTTGGCAGCCCAGAAGAAGACCACAGATAAAGATCTCGCTGCCGAATGGACTATAATCGAGGAGTTGTACAATGAAAAGTGAGAATTTTTACCGCATCTCCAGCTTTTCAAGAAATACAATTATGAACATTTATTTGAACAGGTTGTGGAATGAGCTGACCATCAAATTGGTGACATTTGTGCGTCGTGAAGCCCTCCAAGATGAAACTGCATTGCTGCAGCTATACCAGAATTTTATATCCACCTTCGAAACAAAGTGAGTCTACCTGAAGACGCCGCATATTGGGGTTAATACATGTACAATTTTTTTTCCAGAATAAACCCCTATGGACTCATTCAAATTCTTGAGGTGGTTGTTGATAACATAAGCGACAAAAAGGAGGCCATTGAATTTCTCGAGAAAATGAAGGACAAGGTGAAAATATGCGACGAAGCTGTCTGGTATCTGCAGGTCATGCAAGGAAATCTGTATCTCACTAATCTTAACGATCTGAGTGCAACAAAGAAAATCATTGAGGAGCTGCGTGATGTGCTTGAGGAGGCAGGTAATGTGACACCGGTGCACGGAAAGTACTACATGCTGGCATCTCAGTACTATCGTCGTGTGGGCAAGCATAGTGACTACTATCGCTGCGGTCTGCAGTTCCTGGGCTGCTCATTAGATGACTTCCCGAAAGATCAATGGGCACAACAGGCATTCTTTCTTGGTCTAGCCGCTCTATTGGGCGATGGCGTCTACAACATAGGCGAGCTGTTGGCTCATCCCATTCTAGGTTCGCTGCAAGGTACAGATAATGAATGGTTGGTGCAGCTATTAAAAGCATTTAACACTGGAGACATAAACAAGTAAGACCACAAAAATCTAAAAAAAAAAGGTTCGCAATTTTGTAATACCTTTTTTAAAACAGATTCAATGATATGAAAAAGATTTGGTCTAAGATTCCCGACCTGGCTGCCCAAGAAGTCAAACTGCGCCAAAAGATTTCGCTGCTCTGCCTTATGGAGATGACATTCAAGCGGTCGGCGATCGAACGTGCCATTTCCTTCGCGGATATTGCGCAAGAGACCAAACTGCCGCTTAAGGAAGTCGAGCTGCTCGTTATGAAGGCTCTGGCTTTAGATTTGGTGCGCGGGGAGATTGATCAAGTGGCTGGCGTTGTGAATATGTCGTGGGTGCAACCTCGCGTACTCAACCGCAACCAAATCGCTGGCATGGCCAGCACATTGGATACCTGGATGGGTTCGATTACATCAATGGAGAAACTTATGGAAAATCGTGCTGCGGAAATTCTCACGAATTAAGTTTAAGCTAGAGTGATTTTCTTTATTAATCTCCTAACCCTACACAATTAATGTACATTTGATGAAAATCCTTTTTTGTATTAAAAGAACTTGAGTTCATTTGTTTTAGTTTTATTATATTTTAACTCTGCGGATGATTTGTTGTTGTATAAAAATTTGCTTCTGTGCGCTCGAGCAACAACTTATAATTACTTTTTTAAGATCTACAGGCTTACATACTAGTTCAGATCACTTATCGAGGGAAGTTATTTACAATTTAGAGAATACAGCGGATTTAGTCATAGACTATTGAGTGGTGTGTGTGTGCTTCTTCCCAACGCTTTTGAATATCATTGATGAAATTGGAATTTGTTTTGAGCGAAAAATATAAAAGACATGCCATGCGAAGGTCACGAGCACGATAACGCCATGCATATCACTTTTGGCTGGACACAAATTTCCAGTTGATGCCTGTTGAAGGCGCCGTCCCAAAATCAAATGTTCAGACAGCGCAACTTCGTTTCCGGTATGCGCGATGTAAACTCAAAGGAGGGCGGCCGACGCACATCCTCATGCGAGTCACGGCGGATGCGGTCAGGATTACGGCCCATCACAGACGATAGAGGTATTTCCAAACGATAAATCTCCTCCAGCACCAGGCGCTCTAACTCAAATAAGTGTTCATCCCGCACCCCTGGTATCTCATCGTGCATAAAGAGCGCCAAACGCAACAGGTATTCGGCATTGTGACCGCTTGGCCCACGGCAAGTGGCTATTTGGTGTGCCACCAACTCGAGCGGCGCCTCGCCCAACCAGTGCGCGTTCTCCTGCGTTGCAATATAGACTAAGACCTCGACCGCTTCGCCGCTAAAGGGCGTGTCGTAGGAAGCAACGCGCGGAAAAAATTTCGTTTCGAGTGTTGCATAGCCACCTGTTTGCATATCAAAAGAGATACTCTTATAACAATGGTTCGATTACTAGAGGTCCTATAACTTACCTAACGTGCACTCGCGTTGTTTAAGATACTCGAGAGCCGTATTGCCTGTTATTCTGTAAGCACAGCCCCATGTGATGCCCTGAAAGCAAAGAATATTTATTACTTAAATAAAAAGATAAGCGAATCAGCATAAAAAACTAGTCAATACTGCGACGACAACCAACACAACAATTTTTTTTAAAGGCTACTGGAGAGCTAATTGTTCACACACCTTTAAAAATAATCTTAATATTTTGAAGTCTACCCTAAAAATAAAATTAATTAGAACTAACATATTTCTAAAATTTTGTTCCTTTAGAAAAATTGTGTTGTACACAAAAAAAAGTTTAGACATTTTTTAACTAAATACACAAAAAAAAATATAAACCATAAATATTCCAAAATTTAATAGAAAATAAATACAAATTGCTTACATTCTAAAAATACTCGTATGCCAAGCGTACAACGTTTCTATATTTATATTTTGTGTTAAAATTCCCAAGTAGTTTTTTGGCGATAACGCTAAATAAATACCGCTGCTTATCATTACCGGTTGCCGCTGCTTTTGAGTCTTTCATGCTTGTCTCTCGGGGTCACAAACGAGCTCCCAGTAGCTCACATGTGTATTTTTCACATGGTCCTCCACCCTGGGTAAAGTCCCCGGGCCTAGGATAGAAAGTATCAAGGTGTAAAAATTGTGTTTCGGTGCTTATTTGGTGCCGCCGCACATTCGCCTATATTTCGCGGAAGCGCGCCTTGCGTACTTCAATGAAGAGGAACCTCCGAATTGTTGCGCTCGGTTTTGTCTGCGGAAATTGCCAGAGGTTGTGTGGTTTTGTGCTTGCGCGCTTTACAACACTACTTGAGTTATGGACGAGTTGGCGGAATTAAATTTCGCTTACACGGAATGGGGCTTACATTGAGAAATTCAAACTGGGCGCACTGTAAACTTTTGCTGCGGCATCATATTTTATATACTTTACTTTACATTTTGAATACTCTACAACACCAAAGTGGGAAAATAGATTTCTGTTTCGAATTATTGGTACGGTCTGAAGGAGAGTATAGTGTTTGTATGATTTTAATAAGAATGGTCAGTCAATCAATATAGTCGTTCCTCTATAGAATTTAATTTAATTTGACAATTTTATAAATATGAATGAATTTGATTTCGATCGGTTCTGAAATTACTCAAAGCTCTGACCAAAGCAGTTTGGATAAGGAACCAATGCCCAAATGGTGGCACAAGTTATTAATTCTGGCGCGCAAAAAAATCACATTAGATGACAAAAAAAGGGTACATTTTGTGGGAGTAGAGGTAATGATAAATGAAACAAGCCTTGTGGCTTTGGGATAAAAAGGGTCTCTAGATATTTACATATTTATGATACATAAGTATGTACATATATGCCATGTAAATATAAGTTTAAGCTACAAATGTAATTGATAGGGATAATTTTTTTAAGGATGGATAAGTTTTGGTAAAGTTTTTATATCTATAGTATATAGCAAGCCAAGCCAACTATCGAAAAACAACATTTTTCCGCCTTGAAAACAAGTTTCCAGGCAGCTCTAGCCCGGATTGTAACCACGCAGCATAGAAGGAAGTTTGTCGTTAGATTGTTTTGGCTGAGTGGACCTTGGGTAAGACAATTTTTAATTTGAGGGATATTCATTAATGATTGCTATCATTGCTAATAAATAATTATTAATTGCACACACATTATTACCAATTCCATTTCGCCAAAACAATTTATAATTTGAGGAATATTTATTAATGATTCTGCTTTTATTCCGACTGCAAAATATGGCTGGTATGTAATTTTAATAAATCTAGTTTCCGCAGTACCCATTGGAATATATTTTATTCTACGAACAACAAAAGACTTGGCACTAAGAAATTTGTCCACCCACTTAAGATTTCACTGTATATCGTGTATTCTCATTAACAAAAGCTCTCCAGAGACACAACGCCTAATAGTTATAATGCCTGCATATTTATTTGATAAGTTTTGATTGCAAAGCTATAATGAATGCAATATTTACATAGGGCATCTGATTGTCGGTTGCTCCTAACTATGGTAACCTACTCGGTGATCTTTTGACTTACCTCTTTGTCCTCCACCAGCGTTGCTACACGACCAGGCTGTAAAAACAATAAAAAATGAATTTTTATAAATAATTGCATGTGCGTTGTTCTTGTACTTCTGATTTAATTTATGGCGCATTAAGGCACGACTCACTAAAGACAAAGGGTCGACACTGCGTTTGCAATTGCTCGTCGACTATTTGTTTACTTTTTGTATCAGCTGAGGACCTTGACTTATTTTTATATGACACCTACATATACCCACACCCACATCCGCCCTTCAACTTTTCTTTTCTATAAATTCAAGAAAAACGTTCGTTTTATAACTTGATTCAGCACTGCGCTAAAATAAAATATTACATGAGGTTGCTATGGGAAAGCAAGCATTCAAGAATTTCGAAAATTTTGAAATTTTTGGCGGTGCGCGTTTTGCGCGCGTCTTAAAACGCTTCGAAAAACGCGTGCGAATTAACCCGTTTGGCCGATTTAGCAAAGCCCGTTCTTTACGGATAACAACACACACACACACATACAAATAATTGTCCGTATATTAATTAATTAATTTGTAAAAGTAGGAGCCAACATCGACATATGTTAATTATTGTCTGGGCCAGTCTAGCTGGTTGTTTGTTAGTTTTGCCTTTTTTATTTAATTCAATATTTGTTGTTGCTGATAACAAAACTTGTAGATAGATAATAAAGACAACAATAACAAACAAACAGTGGCAGTTGTTTTTGAATAGACACGCGTATAGGCTCTGGCTCATTTGGCAAATAAAGGGCGTCGACAAATAATAATTACGAGTAGTTGCAATAAAATGCATAATGTACTATAGTTTTAATACTATTTTCATGCCAGACAGACACAAAGCGACAAAACGACAAGTGTCGCAAACAAATAAAGATTGTAATGAATAGTAATGTGTGCCATATTGGGGACGTGGGTCGGCCGTTTAGGTAATGTAGGCACACACACCCACACCCCCACACACACTGCCTTCGGTCAATATCGGGACAGTTGTCTCAGCCCATTGACACGTCAAGTGCACTTGAAATTTGGAAGTGAGGCACTCACTTACTGATAACGCCCCAGTGCGGCTATTTTCACGGAGAGCCCGAGAATGCACATTTGTAACTAATTTTTAGAATATTTATAAACATAAACAAAATACGCTTAGGCTGAGCTGCTATTTTTTGTATTATTTGCAGATCAAATGCAACAGTTTGGAACGAATAATTTAGTTAAGAAATCGTTATAATGCTTAAGAAAAATAAATACAACGTTCTGTACTCTGTAAAGTCTCCTCTCTTCCTGACAAATGATTTTTATGACAGCTACATATGTATATCCATCTACCTGGTACATTTAATTGGCGTTTTGACTTTTATTACGTTTCATTCATATGTTATTAGAAAACATGACAAAGAAAATCTAAAGCAATAGCCATGTACATACATATACGTAGTATGTATGCTTGAGCTATTGTGTTCGTGATTTAAATTTGTAATATGTATAGGTATATCATACTTAGTATACTATTATATATCTTCTATAAAATGTGAATCAGAATATCTGTGAATAAAAATTCTTTATATGAATACTGAACTAATATATGTATGTAGAATTAACAAATCAGCCAAAAATATTTCGTAAATACAATCTCCTTAATTTAAGAATTTTATTTGTTAATTGTTTTGAGATGGAAACTTATAAATTCAAACAAAAAGGATTGCTAGAACGGAGCGGGCCATACTTTCTAATTAATAAATAAAAAAATAAAAAATATTAAAAAATATATCTATATATTCAACACATAGGTAGACATATGTTTATGATTAATTTCCTTTTCATTACAGAGTTGAGCCAAATGGTTTCATTAGAAAAAATAAAATAAGCTAGACCCGCCTAGGGTTTGGGGGAATCTGAATACCAAGTTGGTTACGCTAGCTCTTATAGGTCTCCTAAAATATGTACTTTCGGACGGACAGACAAGCACGGCTATGTAAGACTTGTCTTCACATACTAAGCAAGAATGTATGTATGTTGTTGGGTGGATTCTGCCACGCCTCCTTTTCTGTGTTGTTTAAGCTCGCACTAAACAAGTACACCTCTTTTTTGGGTACGGGATATAGTATAGAAAAAACGTCCGATTTGGTGGTTTTGCCTCTAACTGAAAAGAATACTATTTAAACTAATGTGTGCATCCCAAACAAGACCACATATAGATGGATCGGAACTACTTTTTCCGAAACGTTGCAATTGTTGATACAAGCATATGATAATCATTGTTCATCTCTTAGAAATGGAATTTTAACCGAACAATGGGGATTGCGAAAGGTGTGTTCTTGTCAAGTTGTTATTTTTCATGGCATGAATGGCTTAATAAAAATCATCGATGGTGAGAAAAATTTAACATCATCTACACTATAGATAGTGACATTGATTACTTTCTATCACAGATGTGTCTTTTTTTTTTTGGGTATTATTAGAGAGAAATGTTTTTAGTAGTGTTACGAATTAAATAAGTATTCCTTTGCTATTAAATTGGGGAAAGAAAAGGCAGAGTTATGTTTTAAAATCGTGTCTATTAGGTGGCCAAGTTTTGTTACGTACTAGACTAAAAACTAACCATGAATGCAGAGGCATTGCAAATCTGGTGTTTAGTGTGCGCCTTATCCCTACCCTTTACTATATACATATGTACTTTAACTAAGTAGTACTCACCTTGTCCTCAGTTCCCCGATGTGTTACATTGCCCTGCCAAAAGCGTCGCACAAAACCTCGTATATAGCCAGTTATGCATTTGTTATATTGAAAGCCTGGAAACCAGCACAACGACCCGTAGCCGAAAACCCAGCATTCAGGCTCATCCAAACGATTGCCATTGTTATTGTTGTTGTTGTTGTTGTTGTTCTGACGATTCTCTTGCCCATTGTTGTTATCGTCATCATCGTTCTTGGCTAACTGGCCGCTGAGGAAGAGGTTCTTAAAGTGTGCAGGAACCTCTGAAGCGGACGCTGACGGCGCTGGATGTCCACTGAAGTGAGCCATCTTGCGAAATCGCTAGCGTTTTTAATCGCTTCCGCCGTGTGACTTTTTCAATTGCGTGTGTGGGTGGATTATTGTGGGTGTATGTGTGTGTCTGTGTGCGTGTTAACTGTATTTGATGTTGTGGTTTTTGCTGCTGCTAGTTTGCTGCGTTCTGCCGCGTCCTAATGGGGCATGCTGGTGGAGGCTTGTGGCATGCAGTGGCTGCCAGTCTGACTCTCACATGTTTTGGATGCCCGTGGAACGTGTGCGTGGCTCAGCTTTTTAACTTATCTATTTTGTTGCTGCAAGCAAATGGGAATATTGAGAGAAAATAAAATGAAACTGAATTGAGACAAAAAACTCAAAATTTCGTTGATCATTCGTTTGTTTGTTTGTTTGTTTCTAAAATTCTTATCAAAATTGAATCGAGAGTCTCGGCATCACCACCGCCGGCTTACTTGATTAAACGGCACAACGGCAGAAGCTATCGCTTTCTAATTACACTAAGTGCTTCGTTGTTCTTGTATTAATTGTTGTTGCTTATTATTTTTGCAATTGGCTGCTGCCGCCGCTAAATAGTTCCGCAACCGGCGTCGTATCGCTGGGCACTAAACTGCACAGCTGGCGGCTCACTAAGTTCGAATTCAGCAGCCGAACGCGCCGAGCGAGTCCGCAGGCATTGCCAGCCAGAGTCGAGGCGAAAACGTTTTTGAGCAAGAAACAAAAAATTATACAATAAATATTTATGACGCGCTGTCTAGCGACGACGCACAGTGGGCGTTATTTCAAGAAAATCCTCAACTTTTGAATCAGCTTAACAGAATATAGTCGGTAGTTAATATCCTAAGCTTTCGATTCTAATCTCAGAAACTAAAAACACTATGCTTATATCAGGCTTTGCCGGTTTATTGTGGATTTTAATATTTTTATTGCATACATTATGCAGCTTTTGCAGGTCTATTGGGTTGAGTATCAGAAATATATATGTGTGTCTTGATGACTTTATTCTTTCATACGATATTATGACATATGTATAATCGTGCGATTGATAGGTCGAATCATTTTTCGAAAGTTATCTAAAAATAATTGAAATTTTGTTTTGTTTTGAAAATCCGCAATTTCTTTTATGAGTTAAAAAAGGGAGAGGTTTTAGTTTTTAATCCTACTAGGTTCAAATCCGAGGGTGACTGAAATTTGCTACATTAGGTAAGACAAGCATATCGTAAATGTTGTGCCAGCTCGACTCTAAAATACCCTGCACTGATCATTTTTCGTGCTACATCATTTCAACTAAAATTACAATCATTCCTTTATATAATAAAGTGTACAGATTTCACTGAAACTTCACATTATGAATTGGCTGTTGAGAACTCATATAAATCGGATGTTCCTAAGGTATCTTTTAAAACGAATAAGTTTGACTTAAGTTGAATATTTAATCTGCCAACCTGTAACCTTTTCAGTAAGCAAATTTTCTCAAATAATATAAAAAAATAATAAAATGTCGAAAAGATATTGAGGAACTAATTTTGGAAGTTATATTTCATCTAAATCTGGATAGTAGGCTTCTTAATCACTTAAAATTTTATGTTAATCCTGCTACATAATGTGTATAATGACGAATAATATCAGTATTTATAAGTTTGCTAATACACTAATAAATAAAAATACAAATCCTAAATCTCAAAATATCGCTGGTGAACAGGATATACATTTTATTCCCACAATAATTATAGTAATGGGAAGTTATTTTAGTTATTTTAAGATTCGCATTTCCGCTTTTGAATTCAATGCCAGGTTTAGGAACACTTTTTGGCAAATACGTTTTTCAATAAGTTTAAAGGTATTTCAAACATTGAAAAGTAAATAAAACAAAGTGTTGAGGCAACTTTTTTTAGCCGATGTGTAGACCACATTCTTCACCTTCTGAAACGAGGACGGAAAAATTCACAATACGTGTCTCTACGCAAATATACACAGTTTGCTGTTTTTGCTCGCCACCTAGTCCCCTACCACACTGTATTTTTCTCACCCAACCCACTGATACTCTCTCACTCTCTACTCGTATGTAGAATCTCTCTGGCTGCCTATAAAAAGCGCGAACATAAAGAAGAAGCATCTTACGCAGCCCGATAATGAAACTGAGCAAGTTCTTTGTTTAGGGTAAAGGGGACCTGGCCTGAACACTGCTGCCGGCTAGTAAATAAAAGCCAATTGAATTAAGCCGCACATAAATATACTTGTATATTAATATTAGCTTGTAGAAGTCTGTTATCGTCTTTAGATGACTGGGCTGAAAAAAGGCGGCATAAGCAATGGGTCTATAATTGATAAATCATAGAAAACAAAGTTGTTTAAGAAACGGTAGATTAAAATAAATTATAAATTATAGTACTTATATATGAGCAATTTAATGACTTTGCCGTTCCATTTTACTGTCTTCGTAATCAAACTGAAATAATATAATTACGTGCATTTTTATTTTATTTATAAAAAAGTCGAAGGTTAAAATGCCATTGCCTTGAAAAGATAGAAAATGTTTGAAGTATTTTAAAAGGCAGCCATCAATATAATAAAAGATATAAAAGCAAAGCTTTCGTTTCTAATAGTTTTGGGTGAGCCACGTATACTATATATAGGTCTCACCCTGATTAGTTTTGTTATTATAGCTGGCATTTGATAACATGGACGCCATTTAGTAACTATCGCATATAAGAGACAATTATAAACTTAATTGAGCACTTCAAGTTGTTTATTGAACTCTTTTAGCCGTTTTTGTATCAAAAATCCCACAAACACTTGAAGTACAGACATATTGTCTAAGTTGGCCAATAATTGACGAATAAAGAAATGATAGTGATATCAAGCGATTTGTGTTCCTAAATTAGGGTATTTTTAAACAAAGGATTTATTCTGGATCACATGGCACACACTACTATACTATATAAGCAGAATGAACGTGATGAATCAGATAAAATCCTTTGCTTAAACACAAAGGAAAAAGGCAAGAACAATATGTTTTGTTGAATATTTTATTTCATTGTCTCTCTATTTCATTCTTTATTTAAATCAATAACTCTGCTTGATATTATTGTTTAGTTTTTCAAATTATTTGTAGCGCACTTTTACGGTATAAAATACTCGAATATATTTTCGCACATATGTTCATAAAAACATAGGCGAATCACGTAGTATTTACTTTTGCTTTTTATGGCACAGTTTGGGGACAGAAATCGGCTTACTGCGTCGCTCCTACATACATACATACATGAGTTTAAAATGTTATGTATGGAAAAGTACAGACAGTCGTGGATATAGATACAGAAATGCTGTGTTTATCATACTTTTTTTTTGTTTGTTTACCAATACGTTTGGCAAAATCATTAGCCACTTGATACATACATGAATGTTAATAGCTGCACAGGTAAGCGTTGTTTTCATAAGTTTATTCATCATTTGGCTCAAAATGAATGTTAAAAAGGAAGGAAGAAGGAATTTTACCCAATCCGAAAAATTACAATTGACAGTTGTCAAAGATGAAGGGAATGTTACAGTCGACCAAGTTTGACAGGGAAATAGCAAAAGGAAACTTAAGAAAAAGAGCGAAGAATTATTGTTGATGAGGGACTAGGACAGTCTGCACAAAAAGTTTGGATGGATTACCGACAGAAATTATGGTCTCTTATAACATCATCTCTGTAATCTAATATTCTGTTTGTGAAAATTTTTCCTTCTGCCTGTTACATACTTGACAAAAACGTAATATAACATTTTCACAATAGGTTATAATGATTAATTTAAAAAAAATGATTGAAGAAAAGCATTATGTGATTTTAAAAAGAATATCATAGACTTATCTAAATGAACAGATAAACAGAAAAGAACTACATATTTGGAAAATATTTTTGTATCGTTCATGTCATATACATTTATAATATAGTACAGTTATCAATCTATCAATCAATCTCAGAACTTATCACAAAACGTGTCTTTCAGTCAGCAAATTGATCAATATCAAATCTATAATCTACTTGTCTAAAAATTTACCATCCTATGAACTACATGTCTTAAAATTAGGTATTATCGATTCAAACATTAATCTGTCTATAGTAAGGGCCTATATAATTCCTAAGCCTTATTGTTACCATTTTCTTTAAACTGGAGAAATTCAGCTACAAGCATATTTGATAAACATTGCAAAAACATATGTCAAAAACTGGTTGAATACTTAATGAACGCATCTCGTAAAGTCATAAATTTGTAAATACATATTTAAATACTTTTGCAGACTTTGTTTTGTTCGGTCTCATACAAACACATGACTAGAAAATAAAAATATATTCGAATACATGCATATTTTCATGATAGCACCAAATACATACTTGTACATATGTATACATACAATATATATATAATATATGTATAGGTTTGCTCTCTGTTTTTATTTGCAGTTTCTAAACAGCCGCGTGCGCGTGTCGCTAATTTTGATAAAACTGTTGGATTTGGTTCTAAAAAAAAACAGTAATTGTGAGATATATGTATGTATGGTCTTTGGGAGTGTTTTGCGTGCGTGCCAAGAAGCCAACAAGTTCAAAAACCCTTAACACACACATACATATAGAGAGGCATATTTTCAAACACACACACATGTATATCCATGTGAGCAAAAGAAAAGAGCGCTTTTCTATCGGCCTTGCTCAATGTTACGTATACGCAGTGTTGCGCTCTGACGCCAAACAGGCAAAAGCGAAAGCAAACGAAACGAAACGAATTGAAATTTTATTTCGACACAGAAATATGCATGTGAGGTACAAGAAAGAGTGGCAGCCACATGCTGCTCATTGCTGAGTCCTTGATACTGAACTTTTTTTCATAGTGAAAGTTTTTTGCATTGGGTTCAAGGCTGCACACGCCATCGCCGATGGGTCTACGAATTTCTTAACTTAACGTACGAATACGAATACGTAAGTTAAGATTGCAGTCTCCTCAAGGCTGTTGACTGTCGATAAACATTTTGAGTAGAGAGCAGTGCCTCCCACCATATAGTTGACAGAGTAAGGTTTGCTGAGGCTGCTGCTTCCTGTTCTTTCGGTAACAGGCGCCAACAGACAAAGCCTGGGTATCTGCCCAACAACTTGTTATTTTTGGTAACAAGCGTTGTATGCTCCATACGCCCATTGACGCAATCTAGCTGTCTGCAAATATGTTTATTTGTATTTAGGTATTTGTATGTACATACATGAATTGCGTACAGTCCAACCGCTTTATAACTAATCTATCTTATATCTTAGAATCCCGTTTGAATTATTATTATTTAAGTTTTCGTTTACTCAAATTTGCAAGTTGCTTTATAATAAAAATTATAAGTATAGGATAGGATATTATATGAGTATGTAGGTCGTTCAAGTCATGACATTTCGGCTCTTGAATACGCGGTAGCCACAATTTTTTTTGGCCACAACTGCCATTCAATAAAAATAAACAAACATTGTGCGAAACATTCCCAGATGTATGATATAGTAGGGCGATTTTGATAAAATTATGGTGAACAACTCATAAATGACTGCTTTGGTTACGATATTGAACTAATATGAAACATTTTTAGTTCTAATTTTACAGATTTCTTCTAGAAAAACTTCTAAATATACATTTGTGCAAAGCTGCTTTAACTCCGTTTTAAAATAAATTTAGTTGTCGGTGGGTGTGCCCTGGAGGCGTAAATTGAAAAACAAAACTAAATCGATTTCATTTGTTTCCCAAACCTTATCACTTCGCTTGATTATTCAAAATGAAGTTCCCTGTGAAATCGTTAAAGAAAAGTTCAACTGTATTCGCGTATGTCTACTTGCCAGCCTGTTTATATCTATATACTATGTATCTGTAGCTTATATTCGTCAACAATAACAGAGTGAGATCGGTCGTGTCATGCGGCATGCCATTAAGGCATTAACTATGGCTGCCTTTGCTGTCTGCTACTTTGGATTGCAGTTGTATTTCATAGTTGGTCACATAATAATACAATTTGCCATAAGAAAGTTCTCTGCATTCAATTGAGATTGACAATGATTTAATTAAATTTGTAGTCTTCGTGCGACAATGCGCAAAATGTGACCCCAATTTCCCGAAATTTTCATTTGTTGTGCACGTGTTTTCATTTAAAATATGTTGACAACTTTTGGTATTTATTTTATAATATGAACTGAAATCACAGCGAATGTTACTCAATTAATTTTTGCACTTTATGACCATGCTTGGGAATTAAAATAAACTTGGTAAATGAATTGAGCTGTTTTGCCAAATAAATATTTAAACATATAGTTTATGGCCGGATGCACGTATTGCGATGATCCGCTTATTTAAAACTAAAAGTACGTGGCTAATAAATTGATATATTAAAGTATATTTCATGGCCTTTCGTGTAAGGGCTCTTCAATGGGGGAGTGCGAAAAATCCAATTGTTGATAAAACATTAACAGCTCTGGAAACAACAACAACAAATTGAGCGTGATTTATGGGGCGGCAGTAATAACAACAACCCACACTTTCTCCTTTCCGACCGCACGCCATTCAAATAACTGTGATAAGCCTTGAATATGGAACTTCAACGTCTCACACCAGACGGCTTTACGTATTTTGTTTGTCCACTGATAAGGTGAGCAACCAAGCTGGTAACAAAGCCCGTTGGAAGGCATTCGTGGGCAGGCCGAGAAACTTTGTAAAGCCAGTGGCCAGGCGAATATTGGCTTTCCAGCTGATTGGCAAAGAGGCAAAGTTGCTTGGCTAAGATAAGAATCGTGCACACGGACCCATTCATAACATATCATTAATTTAAGTCTATTTATAGCTAAGGTGAATGAATAGAAATAGTAGAAGCAAGCCACTTCTTACGTTTTCGGAGATAGTTTCAAAAATTGCTCGGAAACTATTTATATTATGTAGCACTACCTATTTTTTATGATTTGATGTTTTTTGATTACAAATGTGAATCGACCTTTTCTTAAAAAGTACAGGAACCCAGATATTCGCACAGTTCCCAGTATTTACGTTTTTCTTTTAGTGCGGACCCTAATTTAGGGCTAATTAGTGAAGTAATTAGCACCATACGTGTAAGTATTCACTAAGCTTTCAATTGCTAGATTAGCAACCGAACGAGCCTTTTCCAGTTTTCGTTTTGAATAATAATGACCTGTTTTTGTTTTTCTTGTTTGTTTTTATACGCTATAACCGAAGGGTATATTAGTTTTGTGCTAAGTTAATAACAGGTATAGGTATCTCTGCACTTCTCTCTTGGATTATTTTATTTTGTGGCAGATACAACACCCTCTATTATAAATCATTACTTAAGAAAATATTTGAAATAGTATTTCTTACTAGTTTTCAAAACCTTTGCGAGAAATTTTATGATGAAATAAATAATCACTTTTTTAGATTCTTTTGAAAAACAAGAGAATTACTTTAAAAAAAAATTTCCATTTTTATTTCGAAATGATCGACATTATCGCAAAGCTTTTTAAAATATATGGTTTCCGATTTCTTAATTTATCTATTTCAGTTTTCAAAATTATGTATAAAAGTAATGTAAATGTCGATACTTGTATTTAAAAATTAAGAGGTATTCAATATTTTGTTCGTTTGTATACTTTATAACGAAGAAATTAAACATATACTTGTATGTTCATATGCTCACCTATTCCCTTATCTATCTAATTTTGTATTCCCAACTATCAACTTATGTACATATCTATATGAATAATCTCAGTTTTGGAAGTCATAAAAGTTATGAGTATATACAAGAGTTATAGATTTCTCAAACGATAGTAAAGGAAACTCCCAGCTTCATTTACAATTTGTGGACTTGTAGACTCGCAAAGCCATTTGAGCGTTGCGATAAAGATTAAAGTATGAACTACCAATTAAGTAATATGCGAGTATGTATTTGATCAATATTTATGTTGGAGTTCCATTTCATGTACACATCGAATCTATCAACTGTTTGGGGCTTCTTTAAATGTATGCACTTTGTTATTAATACTTTGTTGGCCATTCATTGTCATTTTTGCGCAGTTTTAGTTGGTGACCCAATTTTTCTTTTGGTTTTGTTTACGCTGTGATTTTTGAACACGTACTGAGCACGTGTTTCTCTCTTGCTCGCCAATCGCTGACGCTCGAGCCATTTAATGGGTTATACGTAGTATGAGTGTAGGTAGTCTAATAAAAATTTAATGCTATTTTTATTAAAGTTTGTTGCAAAACTAAAAATAAATTACACATTCCTTCAAATCGAGCGTTTGGCGCGCGTTTTAAAACGCCAGCGACTTTGCTATGAACATTTTTCAAAACTAGTTTACTTTTAAATGAATAGAATTTGGAGTGAAAGTATGACTTTGAAAATATTTATAAGCAAAAGATAAACAAACCTGAAAAATGCCAACTAGAATTTCAAGTTAAAACGTTTGACTGTGGCCAGCAATTATCAACCAGTTGTGTTTTATTTGCATATTTCGAAAATAAATGTAAATATGTTGAATAACTGAAATATAAATGTAAACAAGAAAACACTTGATTTCAGTTGGGAAAAACATATGAAAGTATTGAGTTCTCGGGTAGATGATGATGACAATCATTTATAGGCTGTACGTGTATATGCAATGGAGACGCTTCGGAGATAACCAATGACATCGCTCACAATGTACTCGTAATTGCCATTATTAAGCGCATAATGAGACACAGTTCGACCTTGAAATATGACACTTTCATTAAATTAAAAAAAATTATTCTGATTGATTAAAGCAAGAAATTCAAGAGTGTAGAACCATTCCACTTAAAATTAGAAAGGCAAATTTTTGAAGAGATCCTCCAATATTGTAGGCGTTAAAAAAATTACGAATGATTAATAAGAAAAACACTAGTTAAATAATGTTGATAAGATGTACAAATATAGCAGTAATGATTCCATAGGGATATGGAATTATCATATAGTACTTTTGCAATAATATTTCAATAACTCTTTAGCTTTCATCTCAAAAACCAAAATGAACGCTAATAAGATCTAAATATATGCATATTTAAAGCGCAGTCAATTTGTTAAATTTGTGATGAGGTATAAATTTTCCACTCGTATATTTAGGGCAAACAAAATGCGCGAAATCTCAGGATAGATAGATATATATGTATATTATCAAATTAATATTAACCAATTTCAAAAAATATATACATATTTATATAGCCTTCTCCAGGCCGTCGAACTCAAGTGTCTTTTACTACTGCGCAACAATTCAGGTCCCTGAACTTTGAACTTTTCTTTAAATGCACTGAAAGAAATACACATTACCCCTTAAATGCCTCTTTTATGTAAAATGTGAAAATCATTAAGTAACATAAGTGTTAAAAACTTGTGCAATTTTTTATTTTAAAACATTTAAGCTGATTACAAAATTGCTCGTAAATATTTGCCTATATAAGATAAGATACGAAATATTTATTCCGCGTTAAATTTGTTATCCGATTATACCTCTTATAGTATTTACTCTATATTCGGATATTATGATCTTCTACATCTTACTATATAAGATAATAAGCCCTTTGTTTCATTTTCAGCTGTAAGTGTTATTTTCTGTTGTTATTATATGCCCCATTGAATAGGAGAAGCGCCACGGCTACTAATGAATAGCTTTTAAGTATTGCTATAATAAAATCACATATAGGCCATAAAAAAACAAAATACATCATTGTGAAAACTGATTTGATGTTCTGCCAGCAACAGAAACAAAAACACATCAACAACAATAAATATATCAACAAAAGAAACCGCCGTTGTCAACATTGCTGCAACACATGAATGCATGTGGGAGAAGAGAGAGAAGCAGTGAGCGTGTGGGCAGCTCGTCAGTGTCAACAGCGAGGTGACAGAGAGTAAAGGAGAGCGGCAGATAACAGCAGGTGTTAACATATATTTGAGTAAGAGTGTGCAGCAAGTGCATGGGAACGAGACAACCCAGTAGAATTTAGTGAGAAGTTTTTTATAGTTCGATAATAGCAAGAGTGAAACGATAGAGCAGTGCCGGCCCCACTTTTAAGTACTCTCTTTGAAAAATAAACAGATTTGTTTTTTCAGTAACATTGTTATACATACTGATAAATGAAAATTAATTGAGTACTATTAATCATTGAGTTTGTGTCTATGCTAATCTGATTAAAACGGACTTAAACAAATAGAGCAAAACAATTAGAGTGTAGGGAATATGGTATAAAAATGGAGTTATAGCGGAGGAGTAGGAGTATTTTCCTTTCTCGGACTTATTAGAACAAGGTTTACCAGGTTGTTATACTTTCCGAATACAGGGTGTATATTGCTTTATCACTAGTTTATGGAAGTCAGTAATTTGATCTTTTGTTCTTTTTTTTTTTTTTGGGAGAGAGCAGCGCTTAAAAAAATGCTGCATTTGGGGAATGCTGGTTCGTAAAGCATGCAACCAAAATTCTACTGGGAAGCTGCACACACAAAGTCAAGAACTGATAAGCGAGCAAAAAAAAAATAAACTGTAATTAATGCTTAAATACAAGAACAAAATAAACACACATGTTGACACTGAGACCTTTTACATATGTACATATGTATGTACATGTGTCTGTATGTATAATAGAGAGTACACTTTGGCACGCTGACACACATTAGTAACAGAATTGTTTTACAGCAAAACAAAATACAATGCAACTGTTAGCATTTTATTTACCTGCGTGTTGTTGTTGTGAAACATTTACCGCTCGTTCTTTTTGCGTTCCTTTCTTTCTCGTTGAAAACTCACTATTTACTTAAAAACAACTAATAAAAATTACGCATTTTGTTTTTATTATTTTTACACAGCAATTGGCACTGCACTTTGGCCATTCACTTTAACAACATTCCGAGTTGCTTCTTATCTTGTATCAGACATTTAAAGAAATTTAAAACAATTGCGTAGAATACATGTGCTTTGTTATGCTATTGGCATGTGTGTGTTTGTGCAAATTAAGCGTCCGCGCTTCTGGCAGCTGTACTGACAGCGCGCCCGTCCGTCTCGCTTGACGGCTGCAATGTAACTGTGTGTATTGCGTCGAGTTTCCGCGCTCAAATATGCCACAGAGTGCCCCCACCACGTCCCCCACCCATAAACAATGAGCATCCACCAACAACAACACCAGCAGCTGCTTTTGCGTTTTCTTTTCGTCTGTTTGCTTGGAATTCTGTGGAGGACGCATCAAAACAACAACAAGGGCAATATTTATTTCATTATGTTTTCTTATATGAGCCGGTATTTATGTTGGATTGCTTTATATTCTGTTGATTCACTTCACGTTTTCGCTCACGTTTTAAAATTGTGAGATAAACTGGTTTATTGATAAGAAAGCTTGAAGGATATTCAAGTGATTTGTTTTTGGACATGCGCATGAGTAGAGCACGCATACATACAGACTCTTGCTTTATGTACTTATTTATATGCTTGGGTATATACACGAGTATATAGTACTTATGTACTTAAGAGATTTGTGTGTTTGCACATCTGTTGGCGCTGCTTGGCTTGGCTGACGTAATTTCTATGCGCACTTGCCGCATGTTGCACACTTTTATGAATGAAAGCTGAAAGCGGCAACAATTGCAAAAACAACTACAAGAAATGCAGCAGGCCGAGATACACATGGTCTGGGAAATGTGGCTAAAGAAAACGAGTTTCTAACAGTGATAGAGAGAGAAATAACATTTCGCGGCTTTCAACAGTTAACAGCAATGTTTCTTTTTTAATTGCTTAGCCGCATAACTTTCGGAAGCGTCACTTTTCTGAGCAACAGAGAGCACTCAGCCAAATAGGAAGATTGATAAGCAACTGGTGTTGTGCTATCTATCTATACAGACAATATTGGTGTTGGCACAAGTGAGGAATATTGCATCAGTTTGTTACTAAAACAAATATAGAATTCAAGGTTTAATATTCTAGTCTGAGTTGCACTTCCATAAAATTTGACAGTCATATTTTGAAAGACAGCTCTGCGTCGAAGCGTTGATTTACATATACATTTATACATACACAAATGCCCATTTAAAAATAAATAAATTAAAAATTTAATAAAAAAATATTTAATTCAAAACTAAACCACCATTAATGTTTTACACAGCTCGACTACTTGTTGCTGTGGTTGCTTAAGCTAAAGCACTGCAGGTGGCGCTAGTACATTGGTGCATGTCTTTGCTATAGCTATAATCCATCTAGCGGATTTAAAATAAATGGGTGAAAGAAATGACAAATTGCGGGGCTGAATAGAAATTGTTGACTAAAAGCCTATAGGTTTTAGCTTAGAAACATTACTATCATTATTCCAGGTAAGGTTAATATTTTTGTAAAATTCTTATGAAGTATCAGATAATGATAGATTCAATTAAATGTAAGGTTGAGTCTCAGTTTCTAAGTTGGGAGCTAGTTTTAAAAGTATCGTTAGTTCTTGGTTTTTGAAAATGTTTTTTTTTTTGATAATTTGGACACTTGTTAGTTCAGGCAACGATTTACAAACAAATTCAAACAGCAACTAAGGGCATCACAAATAGTTGTATACTTAGGTCAATGAATACTAATACTAGCGATCGATAGTAATATTTGTCTTTCAGGTTGATACTTTTAGGAATCTTTTAATTAATTAGCTATTCAGTTGGAACTGGAACTGGGAACGGGAACAATTAGCAAAGATATTGTTAAGATACAAATTCATCTTACCCTTTTCAGTAAAATTTCATCGAAACTGGCACGGGAATGGGACTGTCTGATATTGAAATTTTGTAGACCTAATTTAAGTTGTTAACACAAATTTCTGTATTTCTGGTTTGTAGTTTGCTATATAAGTCGATAAACTCCTCAAGCTCAGATTCACTCTTTTTGCAAGCTTAAGAACTATATATAGATTCTACTATTTCAAGAACCCCAAATGTATTTATAGATCCATAACATTTTCTGTTAAAAATATTTGACATCCTTTCATCCGACATCCTTTTAAATCAATTTTTCAAACAAATTTTGAGTGGAAAAATAAAAAGTGAATAGCACTTGTTATATTATATTTTAAGATGAAATTGAAAATCACATTTGAGAAATCTTTCCCAATTTTATGCTTGCGAGCTGCACAGAATGTGAGAAAAATTGATGGGATTATGTTCGTTATTGTACAACTACGTACTATTAGCGACACGTTTTCAAGTCTTAAATACAACAAATTTTGTTTACTAGCAACAAATATTATGAGGACCCTTCGGTCGCCAAAACAAAATCAAATCAAATCAAAACAAAGCATTTATCACCTCGATTTCCAAATGAATGTCACTCGAATAGAAAGCCAAGAGGAAAGCACGAAAAAGTGGAATAGGAATGAAGCTGAGGCAGCGAGAGGAAAACCACGAGCATAAGACAAAAGATTTACAATATCATTCGAAAAGATTTAGAGGTGATTTCCAAAGATATATATTTTGTTTGAGTAGCGATAAATAAACAAATTATATACGTATGTGTATTTAAGGGGAGCAGAGCGGAGCTATTTTTGTTTTTTTGCTCAATTTAACATTGTCGCACGCAAAGCCAAGAAAATAACAAAGAAAATTGGATGGAAATAATAGGCGAGCAACAAATACAAAAACCGAAAATCAGGGAAAAATAAATACGAAAATCAACAAACGAGGCAAGGTGCGCGCATTGGACCCGCTCCAGATGGGGTGGTGTGGGCGCTGCATCCATTAAAAATGTCACATTAACGAATTGCTTGGCTGGCCTTATTTATGTGCGTCTTCAAATTTCTCAATATCCCAGGCCCTATACAAGTATAGTACTTGGGCAGGTAGGCCCAGAATTTATTTGCATTTTTCCCGATAAATAAACTAGTGGCGCGAAGCGGCGACATTGGCGATAAGCCTTTGAAAAACATTCAATTCATTGAGTGACTACGAACTATGGAAACTATTTATTTGGAGGGGCGTGGCCAGCAGCGCTCAGCGTCCTGCTGAGCGCCAGAAACGCCGTCTAATGGCGGGCCGCGTTATAAATAGAAACCACTCGAGCACGCCTCGAGAGCGCTCGCAGGCAGCCACTCAAAACGCAGCAGTAGCTGCGAGATCCACACCAGATCATCATCGGCGCAACATATTGAAAATTTTGTCAACCAAATGTGTTGCGTTTGTTGCGGGCGTCGGTCGGTGTCGGTTGCTGTCTCAGTTCTACGTCACGCGCTCCCCGGTTCCCCCGATTTTTGTGCAGTGTAAAGTGAAACTCAAGCCAAGCCCCAAGTGAAAAGTGCAACTGCCAAGGGCAATTAGAAATTGCACCCATTTGAGAATCTCGTTAGATCTAAAATATTGAAAATAATGACAAAGTACAACAATAATCCTGGCGGCATGCTGCCCAACAACAACAACAACAGCATCATTAAGCAGGAGTACAACAACTATGCTCAGCATGACAACTACAACATGGTCCAATCGACGCACCAGCCCGCTCCCCACTACACTCATCCCTCGCACCAGACCCTCCAGCACTTCTTCAGTCGCTTCAATGCCGTCGGCGAAGGCGTCAACGCCAACGCCTGCAGCTACCAAAGCGGCCACAGTCCGACGAGCAACGACAAACTGCAGATGACGCCCTCGCCCATCTACACCACAGACTACGACGAGAACAGTCTCAGCTCCGAGGAGCACGTCCTGGCACCTTTGGTGTGTGCTTCCGCGCAGTCCTCGCGTCCCTGCCTCACGTGGGCCTGCAAGGCGTGCAAGAAGAAGAGCGTGACGGTCGATCGGCGAAAAGCGGCCACCATGCGGGAGAGGCGACGACTGCGAAAGGTGAGGGCAAGGGGAAGTACAAAGGGGAAACTGAAATGGTCCAACAATCGATTCTAAAAACTAGAATTTTCAACTCGCCCAATAGTTTGTTTTCTTGCCTTGCAATCCATTAGTGGATAAAACTGAATGAATAGAATGGAAGCTAAAAAGGATACTATAAATGATATTTTATATTGTATAATAATAATAATACTCATGAATAATACTCATGTTGGGAAACAGAGTATATTATTCTACACAGCATGTTATGTTCGATTCCGGAATATTGTCTGTCTATGTCATTAAAACAGTAGATTTTTAAGGCTCCGATAAATACTCGTATATAATTTCTTTTAACAATATCTATTGATAGCATCTGTTAGTTAAGATCTAAACAAAAGTATGCATTGTAATTCGTATCTTTCAGTTCAATTTAAATTTACAGAAGTTTATGTTATTTCTTGTAGGTTTGGTTTCATCCGACTACTATATAAGAAAGATAGGAGGTTTTTGATGCTTTAGAGCTGCTTGTGCACACGAAAAATTCCACCACAAAAGTAATTCATATTCTAGTAGTACCTTCTTTGTTTATGTATCTTCTTCGATATATGTCCTTCTCAGATACATACAACTTTTATTCAAACTACCCTTTAGATTAATGAAACCGAAAATTTAATTAAATCAATGAAAACAAGTTATACATTTAAAACCAAAATTATTACTTCTAAAATCACATTCATTAAAAATAGCAGGTTTGGATTTTTCAATAATCATATTCAAAGAGCTATAACATATCCGAAATAATACCTATAACAAGGTTTATTAAGGTTTAAAATGTTGTCTAAGTTTGTTTAAATCAAGATCTAAACCTTTCAAGTAGTGACATATTTGATGATTCGAATTAGTATTGATTTAACATTTAAGTTATTGCACCTTTTTTCTAGGGATCTAGCCCCAGGATTTTCTAAGCACAGCCTAATTCTTCTCGTTGTTGCTTAGCTTTTGAAGATACACATCTTTTTTACGTCAGTCGTTATGGACTTTCGATTTTTTTAGAACAGCCCAAGATACTGCCAACTAAGACATAGACTCAACCCTCCGAGTTCATAGCTATGCTGATATTACTTTTATTGGGACTGTAATTCTTTTTACGATCCATAGCTACATTCTTTTGGAAATAACACTAGAGTACGAAAAGGTTAATCAAAAGCTGCATTCTAAAGTAAGATTCTTTAAATTGCGTTGAATCTGCACTCCATAGCTATATTAAATAAAATATTTGTCATTGTGAGAGTAAAATGATATCTCTCAAAGAAAGGATAACTTCAATTTCCATAATGTTCCACAATGTTAGGGAAAAAGTGCTTGTTTTCTTTGAAGAATATACATTTCACTGTAGTGCTATTACATATATTTTTACAACAGCGCTGTAGATTGGCAAACAAATGAAGCTTACACGGGAGGCTAAGATATGTCCAGGATAACGAATATACCAACTTGCAAGTCAAGAGTCTTTGTTCATTATTCCCCCTTTTGAACAATGGTTCAATACGATTTTTTTTTTTGGCACTGGAGATCAGAATCTCGTAGTCAACAATATATATAATATGGTACTCATATATGAGCAGATCTTGCCAACAGTCCGTAAATATTGGTACAATAAGCTAAAATGATGATGCACGATGCGAGCATCGTTGTGTGGGCGAAAATGCATTAATGGTTCGAAAAAAGCTATAGAAGAATGACAAACGATCACAAGAAGATAAAAAGGCAGTCTAAATAATAGAGCTGATGCTTTTAATAGATCTATGGTTTCTCCAGAAAGAAATTGGAAAAAAAACAATAAACACACATTAAAATGATTTAATTAAGTTGTCTATATGAATGCTTTTTTAATAATTTATTCATATTTGTTTAAAACTTGTACCAGATTTACGTATTGGCAGTTATCAAATGCATACTTTTGGTTGATTTTAATACTTTTATTTAAGATGATTTGATCATTTTATGTAAAAAAGGTTATATGAAAACCATCAACCTTTCCACCAAACCAAACTACTTTTCTGGCTGTTAGTCCTGACCTGGATATCATTTGCTCACAAAATTCAATGAAATTAATGAAACAAAATAAATTTATTATAGTTTCATAGAACCTGGTCAAATTTCAATATGCAATACATAAATTTGTAGACTTGTTGCTAGATATGGACGAAAAGAAAAAAGACAATTAAAGACGGTTACATATAATTTAATTTTCGACCCTTCAGACCAAAGAGGGAAAGATAAGCAGAAGCGAATTGGCAGAATATTAGAGTTCCTCGTAACCCAGTCTGTCCAAAAGCTATCTATGTTTTTTCCGTATACATACTATATCTGAAAATTGATCCATAAAATTATCTAGAGCGTACACTCATTTCATGGGCGCTTTTCTAACACAAAGAAAGGGAGACCAGGAAAGATCGTTACATTATTACTAAGCAAGGAACTTAAGTTCGGTTCCAGAAGAGTAGGCAGCGTTAACCTAAACGAGCTCTACTGGGTTATAATAAACAAGACTAAAATTTTCTTTAAATTAAACAAATTTTTTGCACTGCAGAACGGAACTTGAATGGGCAGTCAAACAACTTTGTTGCCGCAGAAAAATTAACACCTCATGGGCATAAACGTCACTTCTACTAAAAGAAAATTAATGAGGCTTGTAAAAAAACCACCCAGCAAGTTAGGAAACCAGCCGTACAGCTGCTCCGAAACTTCACTGCGTGGTTGCATGGATTTGCCAAGAACACTAATATGAAAGCGAACTTTTACGAGTTACGCGACAAATCGTAAAAGCGATAGTGTTAAACATGTCACGCAAATGTCGCGGCCGTATTTATGACTGCAGCGAGAGATCTATAGCTAGCACTACACTAATAGCTATATCCAGATCAGCCTCGGTGGAGCCCCAGCCCCAGCCTCAGCCCTAGGCCTGCAGCCTGTCGGTAGCAGCCATTAAATTATGAAAGGAGGGCGCAACACTTTGGCAGTCATAAAATAAAACGAGGAAGCCCAAGAGAGCCGCGACAACAATTAAATTGTTTAAATTTTATGCACAATTTAATTTAAAATATGTTATATTAAAGAGCCACTTAGAGCTGAACATGCTTTTTATGACATGCCTAATGGGTTTCTATGATGATTTTTAATTGATGATGCGCAGCATTTTTCACATTTAATGTCTCTTCTTTCTAGGTTAACGAAGCATTCGAGGTGTTGAAGCGACGCACTTCATCGAATCCCAACCAGCGTTTGCCCAAAGTCGAAATATTGCGCAATGCCATCGAGTATATAGAGAGTCTCGAGGATTTACTGCAGGTAATACCAAAAGGCTGCAGACTACGGTCAAAAGGGCAAATAATTTGCACACAAATTTGTGCCATTCCACAAAGAAATGCCAATGAAGTGTTTTGCAGAAGCAAACTATATATTTTTGGATAGAGTTATAATTAATTTCAAGAGCGAGAGAGAGAGAGAGAGAGATAACATTCATGACTTAGTTGTGAAATTTAAAGGATTTTTTTATATTTTTATTTATTTATTTATTTGTTTGTTTATTAATTCCTAGTACGACAAGAAGATTTCTTATAAATTAATGTACTAGTTTTGTTTCTTTTGCTACGAATCTACATCGTTTAATGAGGATTTTCTCAGTCAACCTTTGTATGATCTTGAAAATTATACTTATAGTCTTTAGTATAACAATAATTCCAAGTACTATCAATTTCGTATTAGGACCGTAATGTTAGAATGATTTAGGCCATATTCAGGGCTGAATTAGAGCTTAGATGCACGCTACTTTGAAAACCGATTACTAAATCCTGTAACGGCTTTATCTATCTGCTTAAACGAATTACAGGCTATAAATTGTGGCCGAAGGCAAATTAAAAACAACAATTTTAAAATAGTGCTTAAAGGTTTATATTCTCGAAATGGTTAGCTTGACTCTAACTTTACAACTGAACTTATTCCAGTCCATTTACCATTCTATTTGTATAGACACCTTGGGTGGTAATGAAGCATTTCTATAGAATCAATAAATGTCTAAAGATCATTTCACACTTTAGTTGGTAATTTAAGCTTATGTTTAAATTAAGTTCCGGGGTACATTTATGACTGCGTTCTTTAAAGCAACTGATCTGCAGTTGGGTGTTCTTTCAATCTCGCATCTTACATTAATTTTGTCATTATTCACAAGAAACCTTTCGTTTAACGACTTGAAGCTTATCAACATTTTACTTTATCTTTCAACAATAATTGAGTTCCTAACCTAAGAGTATTTTATAAATAAAAACTTCTATGAATCAATCCAAATAAATGCTAATAATATCTAATTTAATATTTGTGGAGATGAAATACTTGTATTGTGTTTAATATCTTTTGGAATTGCCACCAAAGCTTGTTTAAGGGAGATTTATTGTGAAAATGTTATCTTAGATTTAAGATATATAGTATTTTATTTAAAACAAAATCCCAAAAAATCTTCATAATTTAAATATTTTTGTTCAACTCATTAGACAATGACTATTTAGAGTTATTGCTTTTATTTCTATTTCAATATTAATTTAATTTTTTCACTCAGATGAAATTAGTACACTGACATTGCTAGATCGTGGTAGATTTTTAGAACTTCCTTTTATCATTTTCTGTAGCTTATTTTCTAAAATGTGTGTGTCTTTTCTTTTCTTCTTTTAAAACAATATTTTTTATGTGGCTCTAGCATTTTGAAGTAATTGAAATAATTAAAATAAGGCGTAATAATATTATTTCAATAGCTTATTAAGATAGTGTATTATTGATAGAGATTGAAAATTGAAAATATTGAAACATATGAAAACATGAAACATGTGAAGAAAAGTTGAATACGAGTATTTATATATAATCTACCAAATTGCGGAATTTGTTGGACAGAATAATAACAACTAACCAGAAGCTCCCTATTTCAATATATTTTTAAACGCATCTTTTTAGTGGTGTTATTAATATTAGTATTATATTGTCAGCTACTATGGCAGAACACAAAATCGTTCATTATCGTTAAAAACATGAAGAGCTTACTTGTATGTAGTTATTGCTGATGTGATGGTCTTTCTATTGCAGGAATCGGCGCCCACTCGCGACAGTGACAATCTATCACAGAGTCTGAGCGGCAAGAGTTGCCCGCAAGATTATTTGGTAAGTAGTACTCGTATTGGGGAACTGGCGGGCACAGAGATATGAATTTGAACGCCAATTAATATTTGGGGAAGAAAGCGTTCCGCAATTATTTTCTCGTAAAAACCTCATGCATGAAAAACGTTTTCATACATTTTTCTTATGCGACGCGCACATTCATCAAAAATCTCGGGTCTGTCGTTCCTGGGCCGACAACACCAACATGAAAATAGAATATGCGCGTACAAGGTGCGGACTTAAGACTCGCGACGATATCGACAATATCTCTGGGTTCTCTGTAAGCCAAAATTTATGCCGTCGCTGACGTGCAACTTAATAAGCACAAGCAGCAGAGAATTGTCACAGAGATTCCGATTCCGATTCCACCCGCTACTGCTACTTACTGGGAAATTATGAATTATGGGGCAGGGATTCTCGAAAACATGCAAAAGCGCCTTGGAACAAGTCAGCCAGATGCATAGGCAGATACGCGTAAATTTCCAAGGCACAAAAGACCCGAAATTAATACAAAATAAATAGCTACACAATTTATGTTGGCCTCCATTCCCAGACGGTTGGCTAGGGGTTGGCATCGGCTCATCAGTGCACAGTGGTTGAATTTGTTGAGGTAAAGGTTAAAATATAAAGTTAAATGAATTCTTTTTTTGACAATATTGTCCGTGTTAAGTCAAGTTTTTGTACTTAATTGTACTTAATTGTTTGGCTACAATTGTGCTTATCTTTTTGTGCTTATCTTTTTGTGCTTTTCTTTAACCTGGACGAATTTTCGAAACAAAAGTTGAAAGCAGAGGTTAAATGAATCGTTCTTCATGGGCTCTTAAGTATTCTGATTGACCATATGGCTAGTGCTAAAAGCAATGCAATGCAATGCTTATCGATATATGATCGATATTTCCGATTGTCAAGCATTTCGTTATGATAATTTCTTGCGAGGCAAGATAATCTTTTCTACAATAGAATATATGAAATTGCGGAAAATAAATACATTTTTTTGCAGTTAGTCAAAGAATTGTTCACATGTCCTCTGTCAATTCTTGATAGGTCGATTGATTTGTGAGATAAATTGTGTAAGGCATGTTGTATTTGTAGATTACTATATCATATAAGTTTTTCCTTAAATATGGCGTAATATTTGCCTTCTCAGCCTGTGGCGACTGCTTTCTTAAAATGATTTTTATTCCGAAATACTTTATATCTTTAATCTGAAATATTTTGTTTTCAATTGTGTTGCTTGATTTTTTTTCCTCGGGTGAACTTTCCAAAGAAGATTTCCGAGTGCATCTACTTCGATGAACACGCCTATTTGGGGGAATTTTTTGAAGACACCCATGAGAGGGTAGAGTGGACTTTTGAACATAAATTGAATATTTCAACCCACTATGCGCTGGTGTGTGTGGTCGTCGTCGTTGTCGTTAGTGAAATGCAATAAATAAATGTTCTTTTTATGAATTTTTACCGAACTGGAGCCCCATCGGCAACCAGTAGAAGGAAAATTAGAAGAAGCAGCAGCGAACAGCCACCCAACTCAACTGCAGACTATAAACGAAAATCGTGTTGTAAATTAATTATAACAAATTCGTATGCTGCGTTGTTCAAATGGCGCGTAACACTACAAAATACCTTTTAGGCACATACGATATGCCCGGCCCGTGTTCTGTTTTCCGTGCGACAACTTGAGCTACTTTAGGTTTTTCTTCCCCCCCTTTTCCCCAAAGGGGGAGGGGGGGGGGAAGAGGCGGCAACGGATTTCTATGTATTTCATAATGCTCGCGAGTTCGGTTAAAAGGCAAAAGTGTCAGTTGACAAATTGCACAGGAAAAACATGACAAGATCGGCGACAGCGAACAACGAGAACTCTCTCTCTCTCTCTGCTTCCGTCGGGGCTTTGTCTTCCACAAGGTGTTGCAAGACTTGGTCTAACTGGCATGGGCACGTATCTGACAGCAGAACAAATTGTCAACAATTACGTGAGCATTTTTGCAATAGTTGACGGTTTATCTTTATGGCTATACTCCCCCCCCCACACCCCTTTCCCGCAGCGCAGCCTGTTGCCACACCGATGAATGATTTCCATGCAGTTTGTTTGAGTTTTTCACATTTTAATGTACAAATTTGTTAATTTACCATAAAACTTTGCATATTTCTATGCCTTTGGCAGACGCTTGGCTGCATTGCCTACCAATGGCAGATATTAATGCGAGCCCATAGCTTTATGCAGTTTATGTAGTTTGATTAAAAACTGGCGAAATGCCAGCCTGCAGACATTAAAATGCATTTGACGTTGACAATCCATCCATTGAGGGTTGCCTTTTCAGTTGATCCTCGCACTCGTAGTTGTACGTAGTTGTATCTGCATCTTTGAGACGCTTGGGGGGCTGGAGTTTTATTTTCGTGCAATGCGAACGAATATCGCGGCGGCAGAATTCAAATTATAAATAAATATACGATATTATAGCTTGAGTTTGTCTGAACAACTGAACAACAACTCCCTCATCACAGGTCACAATGCTGCTCACAATTTCATCTCTAACCCATTATGACTTACTCCTCCCCGGGGATCGTGAAAGATATTAAAAATGCTTGTAGCTGGCACTTGGGTTATTACTTGGTATGGAGGTGACTTCTGTAGGTCATTCGTGGGGAAACGGACCCCACGTTTCCAAAATGACTTTCCGTCTTGTTAGAAAAGATCTTGACATTTTCAGTTGCTCGATTTTACGGCTTGAGATTCTTTAGATTGAAGACATGTGGGGTACCTGCTCTGCAGACCGGGAATAAATGCAGTTAATACAAAAAGGTATATTTATTTATTTGAAATGTTTGAAGGAGCTGCTTAAAGTTACTCATAGGTTAAAATTCTCAAAGGATTTGGAATAGATTTATACCACAAGCTTATACCGCCCATCTCTCTTAATGCTTTCCAAACTCAGGAACGACAACTTTTGAGTCTCAGAGAGAAATTAACTTATTTTTAAATACAACATAAAACTTTCATCAAAATACTTGATACATCTACTTTTGTGAATGTAATTTAGCAAGAATATATGTCTTTTGCTGGATTTCTTATTTTAGGAAAATAATTAACTTCAAATTTTGAATTACGCTTTAACATTATTATCAATAAGGAAAATTTTGAAATTGTTTTATTTTTTATTCTTTATTATTTTTTAAGATCTGTTCTAAAGAGGACAATTATTAAATTATATGGTAGCAATGGATTTGTGCATTCTGAAATTGAAATTATTTATATTTCCAAGCTATTGAAAACTTGTTTTGAGTGCACTTTATAATTTGTTTGTATTGAAACTATTTAGCATTTTTTAGATTTAAATAAAATAAGTAAAGCCACTTCAAATCAATCATTACCAAGACAATGACTGTGATAACGCTTTTGAGGCCTAATCAGGATTTAGTTAAACAGTTTTAAAAAAGACCTTGGACCGCATATTATATTGTTAGAGGCATTCAAGTGCTGCTATATTTCTATTCAAAGCTTGCATTTTTAATTGCCTTTTCAACTTTTGCACTGAGTCCATAATCGTTTGCAATCATTTTAATGGCACTCCCATAATAGACCTCCTTATCACATCGTAAAGGTAAACGAGACATCTGGCCGAAATGTTTGTTCTACAGACATACTTACAAACACACACACGTACTTATAACTATCTATATATATATTGTTGGCCACTTATAAATTTATCAAAGAATACGCTGATATCAATGGACAAGTACTTTGTAATCAAAGTGTTCAAACCTGCCAATAAATTTATTGAGGGAGCACATGAGTACCCCACATTTTTAATGATTCACGATGTACCCAAGCAAGTGAATAATTATATACATACTTGTATTTACATATGTGACAACGTACTTCGCTTTCGATATTATAAATAGTACATTTTTTATTGAAAATTGTTTCTTTTCGCCTGATATTTTTCGGGAAAAAGGGGGAACGCCCTATATTAACGGCTGATCTATCTTCAAAGAAGAAAATTGCAATTTTCATTTTAGCAAAAGTAATAGCAGGAATTGATCTTATGTGGTTATTTTTATTGGAATGCTCTACTTACACTATTAACTGACAAACTCCTGATCAATTTCTACCCTGAGTTTTGAGTTGCGTAATACATCGGAAGTTATAGTTTCTTTACGTATTTTTTTCATAATGTAGACCTATTTTGTATTATTATTATTATTTTTAATTATGTAGAAAAAGTTCAAAAGTATTAATACTGAACTTAATTTGTTTAAATAAAGATGAAGAGCTTGATTAAGCGACTTCATAGATTTCGGTTGAAGAGATGGAAAAGGTCGATCTTTAATGAAACATTATCGTATTCAGCTCTACTGAAATGTATGTTATGTAATCACGTTTCACAGAAGTATGTACATTGTGAGGGATATTTATGTTTACCAGACGACGACTTGTTTATGAAGATATCAAGCGCGCTGTCTTTATATTTATTAAGCAATTCATGCATCATATCCGTTGCATTTACAAGTCAGCACAACACAAAGCTTCCAAGAAATAAAATGTAAAAAAAGGATCCAGAAATGTGGCTCAAAATCTCTTGCAAGTGATAAGTGGAATTTCATTCATATGCGATATTAACACATGATTTACATAAAAATACACGCAACACATACGCTTACGTATATGTATGTATATAGGTATGTACTCGGTGTCTGGATGGTGCGCAGTCCGCCAGTGGCTGCAGAGGCGGGAATGGGAGAAAAATGTTTATATATTGAGCGCACGCTGTCACTAAACGCTCGGAAAATGATAAATTGCTTTATAAAAGTGCAGGGCGAGCATTTGTTGTTGTGGAGGGGCGAGTGTATGTGTGCGTGTGTTTGTGTGTGTGTTGTTCTTATGTCACTTACTAAAAATAAGCATATCACACTCTAGTCCCATTTGCGACCGCGATCCTTGCGCCGACTGCAGGCGCAGACGCGGCGACGGCGACGGCAACGGCAACGGCAACGGCAACAGAAACAACACCAACAACAAGGCTACAAAGCAGCTAAATCTTAGCGGCTCATTTGGCTTACGCACTAAGCAGTTTTCATCAGAAACTCTGGCAAAATGTCTAACCCACCCAGAAGTGGCAATTATAATTTGCTTAGCGTAAGCGTTAAAGCGATTTTTCTAATGAATTATATGTGCGAGTATCTGCAAGAAATCTGTGCTCTCTCTCTCGTGTCGTCTGCGTATGCACAAATATTGCAGAAAATGCATTTAATTGCTAATAAGTGTGGCATCAGGCAGACAATGCGTATTGTTTTGCATTTGTATCTGTATCTATAGCTGCATCTGTAGCTGCATCTTTGCATTGTATCTGCTGGCTGTTGTCGCCGCCGCCGGGGTTCAATGCATTTTAATTGGCTTGCCCCAGCAACATTGTTACTATACGAGCACTACTTCGGGCCACATTTTGCACCCCAAGTGCAAGCAAGCACATTATTTTTGTCGTAATCTCGTCATTAGACGGCTTTTCGTATCGCATTTAGACGTGAAAATGACGCGCCAGCTATTTGGACGTTGTCATCTTTCCCGCCTTGC
Source organism: Scaptodrosophila lebanonensis (assembly GCF_003285725.1). NCBI lineage: Eukaryota > Metazoa > Arthropoda > Insecta > Diptera > Drosophilidae > Scaptodrosophila > Scaptodrosophila lebanonensis. The sequence goes on from NW_022060538.1 coordinate 18,056,042, forward strand.
TCGCTGTCTCTCTAGCTTGCATATTTTCTAATTTATTGCTCAGCTAATTTAACTCGAGCGTAGTCGCTAAATTTATCCAATTTATCTTATAGATGAATATTTCCTCTCTTCTACATGTATTCGCAGAGCTCATATGCCGGAGCGTACTTGGAGGACAAGCTCAATTTCTACAACAAACATATGGAAAAATATGGACCGTTCTCAGGCAAGTAAAAACTTTTCCAGAACTATACTATACCATACATTTATTTGGGGCTGAGAGGCCTTTAGAAAGAATGAATTCACATTTCATAAATGACTTAAAAGTAATCCCACTGGAAGGGGCGGTGTTTTTGAAACTTTTAACCTATCGTATAATTTTCTTATAATATTAACATCTAATTATAGCATACAAGTATGCTTGTTATTTACAATAAATGTAAGCCGAAAACGTTTAACTCTGTCATAAGTAGGAGGAATATATCTTGCCCAAACACATGATTTCGATTTCAATGATTTCGAAGATTGTAAAACTTTTTCTACATATATTGCTTCTCAGAAATCGTTGACATATTTTATGTTAAAAATAAATAAAAGCACTTATGCAAAAACAGCTTCGTAAAGTTGCAATATTTGGATTCTATCGATTTTTTAAAAATAATTTCTAATTTATATAGCAAAGTTATAAAAAAGTTTCGGCAAAAACGAGCAAGGAAAGAAATGTTAGCATCGAAGTGTTTTGCCTCTTTGATAGTTCCAAAAAAAAAAAAAAAAAAATTAACTCTTTGAAATAATACAGTTATTGTTTTGTATACTCTTCAATGAAAATTGTAAGGGTATATGGTAAAAAAATATAATACAAGTAAGATGTTTTGCTGTGAGACAATGGGAAGGCTAGATTTGTTTAGCGTAGAACTTTAAATTCTGGTATGGCAAGTTATTGTTCTTAATAAATATGTATATAGAAAGTTTATGCATTGACTACAAAAGTCTTTGGCTATATATGTTGTGAAAGCAATATTCGGAGACCTTAGAGTATTACTACATGTAAAAAAAATAAACGTAAAAAGTCGTTGTCGGAATATAAATTGTAAATGCTTTCAGGTCGCTTGTAATTTTCGGTCAGCCAAGTTAAAGTAATTGTATTATGAAATTTGTTATTATTATCGGTCTATATTTTATATAGCTTCACAGAGATAAGCCGAACTTTATTTTGTGTGTCAAAAAGGCTTTCAAAAAGTGGCTCAAAAAATTCAAATCAAATCAAGTCGCTTGTAATTTTTGGTCCGACAAGTTATGAAAATTGCAATTATTATAGGTCTATGTTTGATATAGCTTCACAGAGATAAGTCGGACTTTATTTTGTGTGTCAAAAAGGCATTTAAAAAGTGGCTCAAAAAATTCAAATCAAATCAAGTCGCTTGTAATTTTTGGTCAGACAAGTTAAAATAATTTTGTTATGAAAATTGCAATTATTATCGGTTTATATTTTATATAGCTTCATAGAGATAAGTCGGACTTTATTTTGTGTGTCAAAAAGGCTTTCAAAAAGTGGCTCAAAAAATTCAAATCAAATCAAGTCGCTTGTAATTTTTGGTCAGACAAGTTAAAATAATTTTGTTATGAAAATTGCAATTATTATCGGTTTATATTTTATATAGCTTCATAGAGATAAGTCGGACTTTATTTTGTGCGTCAAAAAGGCTTTCAAAAAGTGGCTCAAAAAATTCAAATCAAATCAAGTCGCTTGTAATTTTTGGTCAGACAAGTTAAAATAATTTTGTTATGAAAATTGCACTTATTATCGGTTTATATTTTATATAGCTTCATAGAGATAAGTCGGACTTTATTTTGTGTGTCAAAAAGGCATTTAAAAAGTGGCTCAAAAAATTCAAATCAAATCAAGTCGCTTGTAATTTTTGGTCAGACAAGTTAAAATAATTTTGTTATGAAAATTGCAATTATTATAGGTCTATATTTGATATAGCTTCACAGAGATAAGTCGGACTTTATTTTGTGTGTCAAAAAGGCATTTAAAAAGTGGCTCAAAACCGTCATACATTTCAGGCTTACTTTATCTTAGCTTCCATATATACTGAGTATAAAACAATTCTGCTTTTAAAATAAGAAATTCAATTTCAATTCAATTCATTTCTTAGTTACAGAAAAACTATTAATTCTATATCTAAAATCATTGTGTGGCTCTTGCAGACTTCGATGCCAGCTCCAGTGCGAATGGTTCCAGCTTGGATTGCCTGAATCTCATAGTGCAGAGCATAAATAAGAGCAGCAATAGTGGCATTTCTACGGCTCTCACAGGCAGCGGGCAAGGTCAAAGTGCAAATGCGCACACGGCGACGAACTCAGCGGGGCACAAGGCAACAACAACAACAACGACGGCCCAAACAACAACAGCAACAACGCTGCATGCAAATTTTAAACAGAAATGCAATACTACTTAGTGGCATGCACCAGTCTTAAGCCTTAATCCCATGTCTAGTTAATTGTAAATTGTATATTTTTAAGTGCCCCGAAGGATACGCGCTATACCCACCAAGCCAAAGCCAAAGAAGTACCCAGAGAGAGATAATTAGTTAGTTGTATGTTAATTAAAAGTTTAAATTATACTGTAAATTTAGCATAAAACTAAACACTAATAAAAATAAACATAATGAACAAGCGGAATTCTTGAAATCTCTCCCCATCTCCCTAATCCACCTCCAGCTTACGGAAGGAGCCGCTCAGCTCGCCGGCTGCCCAGCTATTGGCCAGACCCACGCGTAACTTCTCATTCGTGCAGAATTGTGCATCTTCCGCAAAGTATTGCTGGTACTCGTTCAGCTTCTGTTTCCAGTAGTCCAGGGCCTCGGCCTGATAGCCATTGGTGCCGCCATACTCGATGGTCATGGCCTCGCGAGGCAGGTGCTCGTACAGATCCTCAGCCTTCTTGTGCACCACAAACTGCAATGGAATGACGTTTAAGTAATGATGTTATTAAAAATAATGTGGACATACCTTCCAAGGCAGCTTGGGTGGCAGAAAGGAGGTGACAAAGTTGAATATAGCCTGTCCCTCCCGTCGCATATTGATCATGTGTACTTCTACGAATCGGAGGGGCAAGCACTGATCGACTAGAGCGAACGTTTTCTTCAGCAGAAACGGATCGTATTGCAGCATTTGCTCCATATTGACATCACGGGCATCAATCACATAGAACAGGCCCGCCACACTAGCATTATCGCACTCCAGGGCCAATAATTCCAATAGCATAAAGAGCAGCTTGAATGCCTCGCGCGGATTCGATTTTTTCGTATCAATTTTGGAGAACTGCGATATGATGACCCGTGGACCCATTGCACTCAAGGGGCGCGCTGGAATGATGTGTATACTGTTTGGAGGTGGAAATCAAAACATGATTTAGTTGGTTAACGTTATAGAATTCATTTAATTAGGTGATTAATAAAATAAATAAACGAAAATATGATATATGTGCATTACTGAGTTCTGCGAGTAATATTTCTTAAATTTAAAATTATGATTACATTCAGAAATAGTAAAGCTGGGAATTTAGAAATGAAGAAAACAAATTTGAATTGAAAATTTTAAATTTAGGTTTTTGTTTTTATTCTTTAATTACCTCAACAGAATGATGATGGCTTGAAAATATGATTTGAAAACATTTAGCAATTTTAAACAAACCGTTTTTTATGAAAAATGTGTTTTCTACATAGCAACTTTTAGATAACTACTTATTTATAAAATGATTTAAAATCTATCATAAAAACACGAAAAAATAGAAAACTTGATCTGTTTAATTATATTACTGTGAATCTTCACATTTGGCTTTATTTAGAGCTGGATTCCTTAAAAATAAACTCATTTATTTGATTTAAGGAACACAAGATAAAAATAACAAGATTATGAAGAAGCATAAAAAATTCATCTCATTCAACAAAATGCAGGAACAGGTCTCTTGGACAAATATATTTTTGGAATTATCATAATGTTGCATATGTTTCATAATTTTAGCGTTTTTTCTCTCCACCCACTCTTTAATACAAGTATATCCTTAGACTTGCTTAAAGTAGACTTAACTTAAATGTTTCGTTTATGTTTACTACTAAAAGCGAAAAAGTATCTGGAACAAATAGCAGTAAATAGTTTTATCATTATACTTAATATTTTAAAATTTTAAACCACGGCTATTATTGCATACACTATTTAAAAGAATCACCTAAAGGTTCTCCATTAGAAAAATCCAGAAACCATGGAAAACGCAAACTTTGTGGAGATCAAAAATTGTACAAATAATGGAGACCCTTTGGGAGTTCTTTCAAAGAAGGTTTATGCCAGGGTATGCAGTTATTGATTTCATTTTAACTCTTCTCAAATTGAGTTTAACCTATTATATCGTATTTAGACGATCTTAAATACACATTTCTTCATTTTAAGTTGAAAGCAAGAAATTTTTAGAAAAAATAACTTTTTCAATAATGTAAGCACAAGTCAGCGTCTATCATACACATTTAATAAGAGCAGTTAAAATTGAAGAAGAGGCTTTCCCTATTAGGTTAAGTACATGACTAAGCTATTGGGATAGGCACACCACTGACTCACCCACGCTGGAATTGTGTTAGAAGTGCCTCGTTCACCTGCCGATCGCAGAGCACCTCGGGGAAGACGCCTCGTAGGGCATAGTAGTTGTCGATGCGTCTCTTGGTCTCCTCCAGGCTGAAGCGACAGCGACGCAGGAAGGACAAAAGGAGCTGTTCGTTGGTGCGAGCGCTTAGATGAGGCGACTTCGTAATCCATGTCTGTAGCGTGGCAATGAGAGCCTCATTTGCGGCGATATTCTCGTTGCACTCGGCCTGTGCTGTGGCCTCCAGGTGAGAGCGTCCGCAAACTGAACGCAGACATGGCGCTAAGTAAACTAAATTTGTATATGTATGTACATGGCTGAACAAGGTAGAGTTAACACTGGCCCATATCTAATCGGAGTGGTGTTAATGGGTGGAACACTTGCTCTTTAGATACCAATAGATATGCGAATTAGTCAGCACGGTCGGGCGGCCACCCTCGACATTGAAAATGATAAGTAGAGGAAAATATGTTATCTATGCATACGCATATTTAATTGATCGACTAGAGCAGACAGAACACTTATCAATAGGTTGGTGATGGGTGAACTCAATCCCAATTCAAACGGCGAAACGAACCACTAGCTCCGAATTCAGCCTCGTACATAGCAATCTCGCCAGATCGCAGCTCCTCAATGGTCCCATAGTTGCAGTCCATTTCAAAGTAGCGTCTATAGATATTTAGTAAGTCTTCCATGTAAGCAATGCACTCGCCCATATGGCCATTGGTTCCGCCATACTCTTCCGGCAGACAGTCGCGCCCTATATGCTCGTGCAATTCCTCGGGGTTCTTGAGCACGCGTATCTGTAAGGATTGTGAAAAGTTAACTTTGATGTTAAAAAAGGGTAAGTATGCTTAGAAACCAAATTTTTTAAATAAAATGGGATTCCATGGAACGAATCAAATAAAAATAGAGCCAAAACGGAACAGAAAAGTAAAAAGATAAAATATGAAAGAAAATAAATTGAAATAAAATGAAGCAGAATATAAGAATTCACATTTGGAATCAGAAAGGAACATCAAGCATAGAAATTCTCAAATATGGAGTAATAAATATAGCGAATATATATAAATGAAACGAAAGTGAAACGAAAGTGAAAATTAATAAATAGGGGAAATGAAAACAGATATCAAATATAAATAAAATCAAAATGAATTGAAAAGGTAACTGAAAATGAACATAATGAATCGGATATAAAACAAATATATAACAGGGATGGAATAGAAATGCAACAGAAATGAAACAGAAACGGATTTGAGCTTGAACCGAAATGGAACTGAAACTAATAATATGAATTATCATCCATTTCCTGTATTTCAAAGCATTCTAAGCATTCCTTTTTGGAACCAGTATTTTCAAAAGTTCAATCTTACAACATATATCAAATTTTCCTAAATTATAAATTTTTATTCAGAACTTAAATGTTTTGGTTGGGTTTTATTCTTGATCTTAATTTAGTTGTCATTAAACAAAAGAAAACTTTGAAATCATATCGACACTGTAGCTTTTACTTACTGGATAGTCCACTTGCAGGCTCAGCACATTGTAGAGGAACATAATGGTGCTCTGTATATCCTTGGGCATGTTGATAATGTAGACCTCCTTAACCTTCAAGGGACTGCAGTGATAGAGCCAATTCCACCACTTGCGAAAGAAAGTCTTGTCAAAGCGACGAATTTTATCCGAACTCACACCTTCTAAATCGATAATTTCGCAAATGCCCGCTACCGATGCGTAATCATTCTCCAGTGCAACAATTTCCATGGCCATGGATGCGAAATGATAGATTTCGCGAAGCATATACTGATTGGGATCGAATTGACCAAAGCGAGCGATAAAAATCGCACTGCGATTATCACACTTGGGCATGTCCGGAAACAGACAGACCCTGTAGGAAATTGTAAGATTTTATTGGTAATATGGTAATACTAGCCCATGGTAGTTGCTCACATACCCCAGTCGATTGATGTCCTGCAGGCGCTGAGTGACACAACGATTGCTCATTACTTCGGGGAAAAAATTGTAGTAAGTGAAGTAGCGGTCGAGACGTCGTTTGGTCTCCTCCAAGCTGTAGCGGCAACGTCGCAGGAAGGCAATGAGGAAATCGTCCTCGGTGCGTGCTCGCAGGTGTGGCTGCTGCTTAATCCAAACGCGTAATATAATCAGGTCCTGTTGGATGCGATCGGGCGTCTCGTTCAGCTCCTGCTCGGCCAGCTTGGCCAGTGTGGGTGACAGAGGACGTCGCATGCTGGCGCTACTACGGTTAGGTGGCGTTTGACATTTGGCCAAAAGAAAAACGCGCCACGCATTCGGTTTATTTGCCTATGCACAGCTTTAATCTAATCTTATCAGACGCATGCGAGTTGTGCTGGGAAAACACAAACCCATACATTACATGACTGAATAAAGGAGGGTGGGGTCCTGCAGAATTGGCCCATTTCGTTTTTCTGTTTTTCTGTGGATAATGATAGCAATGCACATCCGGCCACTTAAGTGCCACTCTCAGACACAGTCACACTCACAGTCATAGATATAGTTATAGTCAGAGTCAGATGCCGATTTGTGAAATGTGATCGCTGGTTTATGTTTGAAATAAATTCGTTGCTAAATAGAGGGGCAGCCCCTTGGTGAGCATTCAATTTACTCGTAAGTGTCGCACTGCGTCGGCCTGTCAATGTACATTACAGCCTCAAGTGCTGACATCTGTAGGTGCTGGGCTGGTGTTGTTCCTTGAGGCCACCTTCACTCGATTCCGTCAGCCAGCAAATTGCTGTGACATGGCGCTGTCAGCTGCTGACAACCACACGACGATGTTGAGTCGTTGCTGGGTCTGTGGCTCCGACTGTTCTGTTTCGGTTCTGTTTCAGGAAGCCGAGCAACTTCGCCTCTCATCTCCACCAATAACTCATAACACATTATGGTAATATGCTTTGATCTTGTTGACAGGCCAGCGCGTGTAAATTCCCTTACATCGGGTTCTGTTCATTGCTCTTGACACAAACATATCGCTGCCATATTAATAATGAGCCTCATTAACTGCATGCACTACAAAAACACAACGCTTTGCCGCCTTCACGCCACTCCCCTATACCCACAGTTTAGCTCCCGATATTGCTGGTGGTAGGTCTTTAAAACAAATACAATATAAAAAATGAACTGAGAGCTGAAAGGGTGTTCTGTGTAATTGACACGCTCATTGCTGATAAGTACATTTCGATGTAATTCAACAGATATTCCCAGACTTACAGATGACTTCTCATTCACATGTTCTTCGGCTCTATAAAGTGAAAACATAGTATAATGATATCATAGGAGAAATACTCAGGGAACTGCTTTAATGCCTACTCTTGTGTGAAAATAAGGATACTGATTCGCTTTCAGCTTTGAATACTGAACGATATTTTGGAAAAGAAACAACTGATGGATAATTTTTGAGGGACATTTTTAGAAAATATGCGTAAAATTTTCAATATGACACATGTACATACAAGCTTAAAGATTTGTAATTTAATATTAAAAATTTTTACGGATTTATAATAATAATATTTTAATCTGTAATATTTCAGGATTTGTTTTAAATTTCAGTCCGGCTTATGTTACTGTTGGTTAACCATTTAATTGTTTATTTGCGGCTTAAGGGAGTAGGGACCGACGTTTTTTTTTATAGAAAATATGAGTAAAATTTCCTATACGGCGCATGTACAAGTTTAAAGACTTGCAATTTCTGGGGTTCAATTTGATACTGATCTGTAATAATTGGTTTCAATTTTACATTTTAATAGGTAGAATTTCAGCATTTGTTTTAAATTTCAGTCCGGCTTATGTTACTGTTCATCTATCCTATGTTACTGTTGGTTAACCCTTTAATTGTTTATTTGCGGCTTTGGCTTAGATTAAGAAAAAATACCTCAATTAAAATCCAGTCCACTTGATGATGGGTTATTGTTTTAGAAGTTTCAGACAAGAGGAGGTATTCAATTGGGCTCTGTATGAAGCACTGTAGTTATTTTTTTCATTGTTCGACAACAATATAATAACAAAATGCTGCATTTCAATAAAACCGCCTAAGCCTAAAAAAGCTCAAAATTTTAAATCTAACCAAATAGACGGTTTTGGGATAAATTAAATTTAAGTCTTCTTGTTTTATTTATCGATTAATTTCAATAAAAACAGGAGAGTGGAAAACTAAATAAATCGTTAATCTTATAAACATGCACGAGTATATATGTATGTACTATACATGGTTTATAAAGTAGGTTTCAACATTATAAGACACTTTGAAAATATAAGTTCAGGCTTAAAATTAAATTAAGCCCGATGGTTCTCTATATTTTATTGAAGAGGTCTTTGAAAGGAACCTCTTTACTTTTCCAAAAGCAAAGGTGCCATAAATTGATGAACAGGAAACGCTTGTGCTTACGAAGGTAGTGATGTCTGTATCCTAACCATGAGGAATTACATCTGATGAAGAATATGTGAAGCATTCTCTTGAGACGGATTTGTGTAAATAAGATCCAATGACACTGAAGAGCTGAAGAAAGCAATAATTGCTGAATGAGCTAATTATGAAAAAAAAATTGTTTTGTATTGCTAAAGCCAGAGGCGCTACTATTGATTACAAACATTTCTAATACTCACAAATAGTTGCTTAGGAGAAAACGTTTATTAAGTTAATATTCTTAGTCTATACACTGACGTTCATATATTTAAAATTAATTCAGTTTTTTGCTTAAGTTATAACTAAGTATATTTCAAAAAGTTGTAGCGTCTTTTAATTATACTAAGTATATACTATATGCATTACGGATTAATAAAGTCGACAATAGAAATGCACAACTAGAGTGCTTGTGTGGAAAAAGTAAAAATCCTAAACTTTGCTAAACCTAACATATACTCGTACGAATGTATTTCCTTATATTATTTTTGCATTTAAAGAGCTCATATACATTATACCACGTTTTAACCGTACCCTCACACATACATATCCGAAAAAGTCGCAGCCACATGCCAGCACAATATTTAATATTATGAGCGTTTCATGTTTAAATTTATAGATTTACATAAAACGCCCCATTTTGCGCACAATGTGCGGCTAGAAGCAAATGCATTTGCTTGCGCCCAATTGACAATCATATTTATAGCGCATATTTCAAAAAACAACCTCAAGAAAAATATAAAAAAGAGGAACTAAAGAAAACATCTACTCGTATGTATCTAGAATGTTTGGTCGTTGTTGCCGCTTGACTGCCAGTTGTCACTCAACTTGATCCAGAATGTCGTTTGTACTCGCCGTCCGTCCACCCAGATGAAGACGCATCGAGCTCTGGCACAGCATGGACGATGCACTGAACGCCAAATTATATTTCATTGTAAACATGCGCGTGCATCCAACAGATACAAACGTTACGCCAAATTGAATTGCTTAGACAAATTTCCGTTAGCACACAAATCCCCCGAGCCCTAAGCGCTGTATCCTGTTGCAGACAGCGAACGATTTCAAAAGGGAATTTATGTGCATCCGTTTTGTCGTCGTCCATGTACATTATATCGGATTTAATTGCTCCATGGGGTCGAGAGCGTGCAGCAGCTGGCTGACCATTGACTAAGGGAGTGACTCAGATTGGTTGCATCATGGGAAGCTGCAATTAATTGACTTAATTGATGAAGACGATGCACTAGATACTACTTAGTTAGGCTGCATAAAAAATGAATAGAATTACAATTTGAAATAGATTTCAGATATAAGCTAGAGTAGAGTTTTTTATGTAATCGTTCATTTCACAAGCGTATAAGGAAGTATTATGTGAAGAACTGTGCCTAATTTTATTAATCAATGCATTAAAATTATTATGTAGCGAGGCTTTTGATTTGAAGACACTTCATTTTATATCTCATAAAATATTGAAATGTTTTACTTTTAAATTTAATCATAATGGTGAGTAGAGAAATTTCTTTACAGGGCACATATTTCACGTTGGTTGGACCAAGCAGGAGCTCAACTCAAGCAGAGCGACGAAATAAGTTGGAAGATAGTATTCCAAATAACAAGAAACATGATGTAGGAATTCTTTTTCATCTGCCCTGATGCTACAAGATGCATCCCCAAGTACACAGAATGAAATGATAAAAAATTTCACAGAATTAACATTCCAAAGACAACATTTAGAAGTGACAAATAAGAGCATAACTTTTTGTATATTCTTGTGACTGAAAATGAAAGATTCGGCTTTCAATATAATTCGAAAATCAAGCATCAAAGTATGGAGACAAGCCCCCATATGAGTCGCAACCTCAAAAAGTTGTTTGCAGTAGTCACATGTGAAGACATTATATATTTGCTTCTGCGATTCGCAAAAAAATATTTATCGGGAATCCACTCGTCTAAACCATCATATATTTCGATATTTTGAATATGCTTTATTTTAACAGAAAATTGTATTTGCCCAAGAAAGGATATCATGTAGCACCTTCAACGCGTGGAAGACATTTAAAAGGCTCGTACCACGATGCTTAAGGACATGCCAGCTGACGGACTAAAATAATCTTTCCATGTGCTTTTTGATTGTGCAGAATGTTGTATTGATCCGGAAGGTGTTCGAAGGTGCTTTTGAATAAAATAAACTTATGTTGCCACAATTCTGGGAAGTTCTGGTTTCCTTGAGATGCGACTTTACTCTGCCTTCCAACAACAATTTTATTAATTACATCAACTACAATATGATATATAATATAGAGATCTGTCGTAGTCGGTCTTGTATCTGTCAAAAAGAAGCCTTGGTCGAACGGATGCAGAACTTCAATAAAAAAGAATTCATTTAGAAGTAAATTTTAGTTGATTATTTATCATCTACAGATTTTAAAATAAAATTGTGGCTCAAATTTACAAAATAAATATAAAATGTAGTCAGTTATGTGTAGAGCACGGTGTGCCAGGAGCGCGGGGGAATGCGCATTGTGAGCTCGCCACGTCGAGTATCTTGGAAGTGCACGTCCAGGGGCGCGTTCTCGCTGCAAGAGAGTAAATGGCTATTAGTTGTTGCCGCTTGAGACGCGCAGATACATTCATAAAAACGAAACGACATTAATGCAACATTTTAGGCGACGGCTGCACTTGAGTTCCCAGCAACGTACACAGAGCAATTAAAGCGAGGCACTTAAGCGGCACCGGCACTCGGATGACAGGAACGCCGGCGGTGACAAAAATAGCGCTTCGATATTTAAGCAGGATATGTGCAATGAGGTCGGTCTCTTAATAGGAAATAGAGACACACTTGAGAGTGCAGCGCGTGGCACTTACCCGTTGTATAAAATCACAGCAATATTGCCGTCTGGTCGCTCGAAGCCCACAGCAGTTAGTTCGGAGCCCGAAACGCTCGTCTCGATACGCTTCGACTTCTCTGGCAAGAATTTGGAAAAATGGCCGATGGCATAGAACATCGGTTGCTTGTAGAACTCGGCGCGATTGGTCGTGTTCACAATAATGGGCGAATCCACATAATTGTGCGAATAGTTCGGTCCGCCCTGTTCGTCCAACACCAGATTCCAATCTAGCCAGCCATTGAAGTTGTGCTGCAGGTCCTGAAGATAGGCGCGCATGTAATGCTCACCACGCTCCCAGGAACCCAGCTCTGGACCATGGGTCTGCCATGGCTTATCGCCCAAACACGACTCTGTGTTGAGCAGCAATTTGTTGGGCATTTCGTTGTGTATCTCATCGATGAGCTCTGGTCCGAAGATATCATCCCAATACCAGTGCACTGCCAGACCATCTAAGTAATCCACAGAGTTCCTGCGTGAGCGGCGCATCTGTTCAAATAAATATAAATATCATGTCCTTAATGTTGTGCATTTTCTATACTACTATCTCTCGTTTACCTTACGAAACCAGCCCGGATATGTGTAACGCTGATCATCATTGCCAAAGATCTTAACTTGAGAGTGTGCCGAATTCCTTATAGTTGGTCCCAAATGCTCGCCTAGCCAAATAGCCTGCCAGAAATAAGCCATACATTGCTCCCCTGCTCTCCATTTTAGTTGTATTCCCTACCTGTTGTCGTGGCGTCCACCCCATGCTCATAAAATGCACAAAGAAGAAGCCAATGATGCCGTTTAATGGCTCATTGCCAGTGGATATGGCCCAAATCGGCATGCCATTAGCTTCCATTAGATCAAGAAATCTGCCATTCAGATGCAAAGTGAACATTTTATATAAATAGCTCATAGCTCGTTTTCACTCACTTCAAATGATATTGCGCCCATGTGTCATAATATTGGAGCTTCAGCTGCCCAAAGCCTGTCCAGCGTCCATTGGTCTTCATCCAAGGCGGCGCACTCCAAGCGGCGGCCATTATTTTCAAAGCAGGCAGACTAGCCACTGTCTTTAAGCGCTGCAGTTGCTCTACTTTGAGTAAATCTCTGGCGTCTAATGAGCTGAAGTTGCTTAATTGTGCATCGTTCTGCGGCTGCTCGTTGTAGGCCCAGGGCTCAAGATCAAAGTCACAGCCACCAATGGACGTGCGTACAGTATTATAGCCGATGCCCTGAGAATGAAAGTAGGACCTAGAATTGGCGGACATCAATAGGAGTTACTGGCATCATTTATTCAAGCACAGGAGGAACAGAAAGCAGATTTCAATTGTATAATATACTTGTACGAGTATGTCTTACTTGTAAATATGATCTTGCAGATCGGTGGGTAGTTGCTTCAGAATGTGCGAAACGCTGCCGGTTAAGGCTCCACCGAAGTTAGATATCTCCTGATAATGTTTACTCCGATCAACCGAGATTTTGACCGTCTTAACACTGCCATTTAAGGCTGTGGGAGAATCAAAAACATATTTATAAGAAGGATTAGTATATGGAAGAATTATAAGTTGATCAGCATAGAAGTATTCCATGCTTTATTCAAAACGATTTGTTACTGCGTAAATTAAATCAGTGTAAACAATAACATGTACAGTAAAAGCTCGGAAACTGCAGCCACTTGCGTTCAAGGCCTTTTCTGAATAGTTATATTTTAGAACCAATATTTAAAACTTATAAAACCCAATAGATATCTTAAGCATCTATGCATATTAACAACAAAGATTTTGGTACTATTTTGGTACTCTATTTCCGCACCGATCGTGTGAACCCTTATTGATAGAACTTCTTTGAAATGATACACAATACAAAACTTATTTTTTATTAACAAATACTTGATCTTAGTAAGAGTGATTTTTTCATCGATCAGTCCTAAATTTTATAATAAGGCTTTATATGGTTTGTGTGCATTTTGTAGTTGAATTTCGTTTCTTTATATTCGATGTGTAAGCTTATTTGTTGCGAGAACTTGTGTTATTATTAGGTTTACTTATGTTTTGATTTAAAGTTAGAAATTGTATTTAAAATTAAGTCAAATCCTTTAAAAAATTATGTATTTGTTAAGAAATTTAAGTGCATGAAATTGTTTCTACCAATCTCTTGAAAGTAGTCTAGCAAAACGATTTCAGATCTTCAATTTCGCATTGAAACGTTAATTTTACATATTCTGGTTCAAAACCATGGCTGCTAATAGTTATTCAAAATTATATTCTTAATATTTTTAGCTTTTCAAAGATAAACTCTACAACTCTACGAGTACATGCTTTCTTGTGGATTCCTCTTAGTCTGGAACCACAAAACCAATTCCAGTCGTGACTAAGCTCGTAGTCCTTGGTGTAATGCCCCGCTACTCACCTAACAAGGCTGGCCTGGTGGCCAATTGCAGCCAGGCCCTGTTTTGTTCCACTATAATAGCCTCTGCAATGAAACTCTTGGCGGTGCTTCGTTCGTCCTCTATTACAAATTTATCCTGTCCATCAAAGCTCGCGTCTGTGCTCTTGAATCGCAATCCATTCTAAGCAAACAAAAACATTGTTTAACCACATAGAATACGTGTTTGTATTCTTCCTTGGTTATATGAAAATAGCTCACCTGGCTGGAGCTAATCACCACAATTTGCTGTCCATTGTTAAGCAAAGGCATTTCCACATAGTCACAATAGCTGCTCGTACACACACACACACTGCCGTGGCTCGTCTCGCGCAGGCGACAGGGCAACGTCTCAGCAGCTGATAGAGGTAGAGGGGAGTGCGAAAAATTTCACCTCCGCAACCTTGTCGATACGATGATGATGTACTTACCACATGATGGTGAGCAAAAAACTGATATGAGCAGCAGCAGGCAGAGCTGCAAGTTCGCTTTCATTTTTGCGTGCATTCCCACCTCCGAGTTCAACCGAAATAGAGCGCGGCTCGTAACGTGCGCTCCGAATGCGCGCCCACAACTGAGCTCTGAGATTTATGGTTGCGTGCGAGCTCAGAGATTTATTTTGCGTGCTCTCTGCACCTCTGTTGTGTTTTCAATTTTGTTTTGCTTGCTATTTAACCTATTGATATTGGAGTCGGCTTGCCGGTCAGCTGTTGATTTGATAAAGCAATCGACGCGACGCTGCGATCGCTCGCTGATTGTCCACTTGGAAGTCGGCGCACGGATTGGGAAAGCAAAACGAATGGAAAGTTATGCAAACGACAGTTAAATAACCCACACATTGCTTGAGTCATGAAATATTTAACCCTATAAAACTAATTAAAAGTCATCCTAAAAAAAAAATGATCATTTTTGGTATAATAATCATAATTCTGTTCATTTGAAAAGCAAATAAGTAAATACAATCGAACATCGAAGGTCGAGTGCATTCTTTTAAATATTTTTGATAATTTCCACAAACGAAATTCCTTTGTATTTTTTATAACTTTCGGGGAAATTGTGTAGTTTTGAAACTGCTATCTTGCCTAACTCACTTAGGTCCAGGTTATGCCCTGGACTCTTCTACGTTCGCTCATGGTTCCCATTCCGAAGTCTGAATGAACCTGTTAGTTTTAACATTTTGAAAATATTTCGATTGAATAATATTTTATATTGTAGATAGATTCTTCTAGAATCTAGGCTAAGAAATCAGAATGTAAGCTGTTAGTCTTAACATTTTGCAAATATTTCGATTGAATGTGTTCGTATTATAGATAGATTCTTCTAGAATTTAGGTTAAGAAATCAGAATAAACCTGTTAGTTTTAACATTTTGAAAATATTTCGATTGAATGTGTTCGTATTATAGATAGATTCTTCTACTATCTCTACGTAAATAAAAATTAAAGTTATAAAAAAATTCAATTATGTATCTCTACTTGTAGATCGTGTTTCAAATATTTACTTTTTTAAGATATTGAAACAGCAAACAATAATTAAATGTATTTATTTTTTGAGAGAGATATTTTTTTATGAAAGATGCTATTATTTTTATTAGACGAATCAATATCAGTCATTAAATAATTACCTCAAGTTTCTTCCTTTATTTTGTAAAAATCGCAAATACAATACTAAGTATCTAACTATAAAGTAGTGTGTGAATGGACTTGGGGGGCACATTGATTATCAGCGTACCACGTACACTGTCGACGACCGTAATGTCCAGATCGGCGCGTCCACTATTGAAGAGCACGGCCGCGATTTGACCGTCTGGTCTCTCAAAGGCCACAGTATTCAGATTAACATTGCTGGCTATGGCGTCAATGCGTACGGAACCCTCGGGCACAAACTTGGAGAAGTGACCCATGGCATAGAACATGGGCTGTTTGTAGAACTCTTCAAAAGCTGCAAAACAATGATTAGTGATTGAAAGGAATCAGAGTATTATCATTATTACTTGTTGTATTGGCTATGACGGGTGCATCCACAGTATTATCCACATAGTTGGGGCCGCCAATCTCATCGAGTATGATATTCCAATCGATCCAGCCATGCAAGCCATGTTGCAAGTTCTGTAGGAAGGAACGAGCATATTTTTCACCTCGCTCCCAGCTTCCCAGAAGTGGAGCTGACTTTTGCCAAGGCTTATCGCCAATACATGACTCAGATACAATACGAATCTTATCGGGCAGGTAGTCGTTGGTTTCGTCCATAAGACTGGGGCCAAAAATTTCGTCCCAATACCAATGCACTGATAATCCATCCAGATAGTCAATCGAGTGCGGGCGTGTATGATTCATCTGTAAGGGTGGTCAGTAATTATTTGAACTACTTCAATTTTATTAACTTACCATTTTGAACCAATGAGGGAAGCTCCAGCGCTGATCATCGTTGCCAAAGAGCACAATATCCTTAAACTTGGAGCTGCGTAACGTTGGTCCCAAATGCTCATCTAGCCATACCGCCTGTTTCTGGGGTGTCCAGCCCATGCTCATGAAGCGCACAAAGTACATGAAGAAGATGCCGTTGAGTGGCTCGTTGCCCGTTGAGATAGCCCAAATGGGCAGACCATTCTTCTCCATTAGCTCCAGCCACTTAATATGATAATCCGCCCAGGCCTGATAGTATTCGCGCTTTAATCGCCCAAAGCCGGTCCACCTGTTGTTCGTTTTCATCCAAGGAGGTGCACTCCAAGCCGCGGCCTTTATACGCAAGTTCTCAATGCCAGATACCTCGATGAGACGTTTGATTTGCGCCACCCTAAGGACATCCCGGTCGTCCAGCTCTTCCATTGCACTCAGCGTGGCGTCACCTTCGGGTTGTTCGTTGTAGGCCCAGGGTCCCAAATCGAAGTCGCAGCCTCCAATGCTGATGCGCATTAAATTAAAACCCAAGCCATCGGCAGCATAAAACGACTCATAGAGATGATCTTGCAGTTTCTGTGGGTACTGGTCGGTCAGATAGGAAACAGCTCCCGTGAAGCTGCCCCCGAAGCCCACAATTTTCTGATGCTGCTTGCTGCGATCTACGCTCAGAGTCACTGAGCGTGTGATGCTGCTGGCACGTGAATTCTTCTGACTATCTTCCGCTAGCTCCAAAAAAGCCGTAGCCTTCTCCACCAGCAACGCAATGACATCGAATTTGGATACCTCTTCAGTCAGATTGCTCTTAGTAGCCTCACTTTCCTCATAGTCGGCCACAGTGTATTTCTCGTCCTTCTGAAACTCTCCGCCTAGCGTAGCGAATCGTAGTCCTTGCTTCGAACTAGAAACTATCGCAAACTCATTCACATCTTCAAGCGTGGGATTCTCGAGATAATCACAATGATCCTCAGAACAAACGCACACCTTTCCATTATCCACGTTGCGTAACTTGCAGGGCACTGTTTCTGCTTGGCTGCCTAAAGGGCGGGTCATTTTATAAATAATTATATTGCCGGTATATGATAGTTAGCTTACCGATTACGGCTATCAGCAGTATGCCGAGGAACAGAAAGCTCCGTTGGCACATTTCTCTCTACCGTTCGTTCCAAATGCTAATAGAAGACTGAAGAAGCGTTTGCCCGATGGGAGCTAAACAAGAACTTGGTGGCATTTGGACACAACAATCTTAACTGGCCACTTGAGAAGCTCAAGGCAAAATGCTGTGTAGCTTTGCTGATTCACAATCTTAGAACGAAACTGAAGAATTATAAAAAAATAAATTATGCTGAAACTATACTATATTTCTCATAACCCATATGTAGATTTATTAATGGAATTATTTTTTTTATTTATTTCAATATTAGTGCCTTCACAATTGAAGATTGAAGAGGTGAAACTTTTAAAATAACAAAAAACAAGGATGTTAAAATAATCTTTTTTTCCTTTTGGTATAATGAAGTTCAATCCAATGAATCATTCGCTAAATGCGTTGCATTTAAAAGCATGGTCAGACAGGCAAACAATTTGCACTAATTTTTTTATCGAATTTGCATTGAATAATATTTTAATAAAACCCACAATTCTGTACTGAAATATAAACTAAATGATTTGTATGTCTGACCGTAGATTAATTAAACTGACCGTACTGGTTTTGGTTCTTTCTAGATTTCTTCATGTTTTTCGAATAATATATCATTGTAAATACAAACATTGAAAATTAAGGTAAATAGCGCATTTTAATAAAACAATCATATTTAAATTACAGAATAAAATATTATATTTTACTATATAAAGCTAAATAATTAAAAAATAACGGTGGAAGGGTATACTAGAGTGGGCCTCAGCTTATTTTCCGTCTTATTATTGACGGATTTATATGCTAAGTCCGATAACTTGTAAAGATAAATTTAGTTAAACCACGAATTTCTCCTTTAAATGTGTATTTAAAAATTTTCTGAAAACATTTCTTACATTACAAAAATTAAAAAAAAGTCCACCTTGTTTTAAGGTAGCAATAATATAACCTTGAAATACGATAATTTTAGATAATAATTGTAATACTTTTCTACAGCTTTTAGTCGATTGTACATCATTGATTGACATCAACAATTTCTGCGTTATTTATGGCGATATTTTCCTTCATCCCTTTTGCAAATCATTATAATGATTTCTTTGCATATTTTCTTATTTTTTGTTGATAAAATTCTTTACATCTCTTTAAGTACATTTGTACATTTTTATAACAATATTCCCATCGAGAAAAAATTATTTCCGAAGCCCGATAAAAACATATTAGCCGAAACCATAACTGTGCCTTCAGCGCGCCAAACTGCATGCAAATTTTTCAAATTATTTTGTTTGTTTATTGGGCTTCTTTCGCACAACAAATAAATAAAGACGGGTATGCTACTAAATTAAACTTGAGATACATGAAGTGTTTTATTAAATAAAATGTGGAAACTTTTTACTATATAATAAACAATATAAAGCTATAAACTTGGCTTGTTCGATTTTCTGTTTCAATGTGGGAAAAGAAATTATTATTAATATTACAAGTTATACAATATATCTATGTATATGTTTATTAGAAGAAGGTGGGATATAAAACCATATGATTTAAGTAGCTTTATAGAGCAGAAACATCTTTGGAAAGGTTCCAAAGAGTTGCAATCAGTGGACCACTCAGTCGATTACATCGTTCGAGTGTACAACTATATTGAAATGTTTTAGTGACGTTTTAGAAAAAACTTGAGAGTAAGCGACTTTACAAATATCACATACTATACTATAGAGTAAATTAGCAGCTCATTTTGACTTTTCGCACATTCAATTGTGTGGCAAAGGCAATTATTGATTATAATTGACTTGACATAACATCTGAACAGTAATGGTCGCACAATCAAATGGTCGCAGCTGTGGCTTTTTATAAACAAACTTTTATACATATACTTGTATTAACTTATCGCTCTAATACAAAAGTATTCAACGAATTGGCATAGATTAGGTTACGATTTACAAAAAACCCACGTTTTGCAGTAATATGGAAAGCATATATTGGCGAGTGTTAAAAATTGGAGCACACCACGGCTGCAAGTGTCAAGCACCCTATGGCCGATCTCTGGCTTGCTCTAGCAACTGCCTTCTCGCTCTGGCTGCCTGCATAAATGAGCTATTAAAATCAATTTCAGCAACAATTTGACACAATCAGTCAAATGTATGCTTGCGACGCGACGGTGTCGACGTCAACGGCGACGTCGGCAGCGACAGCGGCAGCGCAGCGACCATTGCGTGGCTAAATTTAAACTGCAAAAACTCAATGAGATGGAAAATGTGGCAGCAGCCAGCAAAAAATCCATAGTGGCGCTTATCTTGACAGTGCCATGGCCGTAGAAAAAATGGCGCTCTAAGCGACTGCTTGCCGGCTTTGTCTTGCTTCACCTATTTTAGCTGTAAACCTGGCTATTAAAAAA
The DNA here is from genome assembly GCF_003285725.1 of Scaptodrosophila lebanonensis. Lineage (NCBI taxonomy): Eukaryota > Metazoa > Arthropoda > Insecta > Diptera > Drosophilidae > Scaptodrosophila > Scaptodrosophila lebanonensis. Next base: position 18,076,320 of record NW_022060538.1, read on the forward strand.
AATCAAGAAATAAAAAAAAAAGTTTTATCAAAAATTTTGTTGATTTGTTTTTTAATAATATGCAAAAAGTTTTTTTTTTGCGTTGGTCAATAGAGTTCTTGTGATGCCAGTACACTGGGAAATATGTTTCTTCTCCAACTTGTAGATCTTAAATATTAAATCCTTTTTAACACTGCCAGCTTCGATAGGAAGATATAATTCAATCAAAATTACGAAAATCAATATCGAACCCATAAGTTTGCAAATGTGTTTCTGTAATACCGAACACAGAGACGAGCGAACAGTTAATTCTGAAGTTGTGGGCTTAGTCTAAACAAGCCGTACCAGTCTAAACAGGGTATGAAAAGGTTGAGTAATTTTAGATATTTTTTGTTTAGTTGGTATTTTACTAAGCTGCGAAAAATTCCAATAGATTAACTGCAAATGTTGGCTTTCAAATCTCTTCTAATTTAGCACAACGGGTGTGTTTTAATTTTTTTTTTTTTTTTTTTTGGTGCAAGCTGTCTTCAGCAGATTTAATTTACATACTATATTTTCAGAACTGTATTGTTTTTTTCTATCCATATTTCTGGCTTGTTGAAATTAAGGTATTGTTGAATTATTTTTGAATCTGGCATCTTTTGCGAGCTACTGAAAACAACATCATAATAATGACGATTTTTCATTGCGATTCAGAAACTGAAAATGAAACTCACATATAAAGTAAGTAGGATATTGTTTTTAGTGCATTTATACACACAACATGATGTTGTACAAAAAATCAACAAGAACAACGAGAACAGCAACAGCAACAACACCAATAAAAATAAATCCCAGTTTAGCGTAAATTGAATCCAGATGAGTTACTTTCGTATTCGCTCGACCACCCGCTGCTATCACCACCTCAGTCCCTCAGTCCTCGACAAAGCCTTCTATACACGTATTGTGCGCCATGCAAGCCTTCGTGTTCGGTTCATTCGGTTCGCACGCTGCTAATAAAATACATTGGCAACATATCGAAGCCTTTCAATAGCCGCACATCCGTCGTGGTGCCAACACCTGTTGCCAAAGCGTGCGCAGCCTGGTTTGCTTCGAGTCCATCATCTTTTGTGCGTGCCGGTTTCTGTGTGTGTGTGTGTGAGTGCGCGATAATTTTGTGTAGCATACTTAGTGGCGCTCTTTGATAGACCCACCATATGGCAGCGTAAAAAGCATTGCTGTGTTCAATTAAATTGCGCCCGCACCATGTCGGAGAAATCTACGGCGGGGCGTGCGTCAGGAGCGGCTATGAATGCACCAACATCCACTGCCACCGCCGCCACCACACGCAGCTCGGCACCACACCTAGATGGGACAAATCGCTGCGCTATTGCACTCATTGTCTACCTAGCGCTGTTCCTGGACAATGTGCTGTTAACCGTGATAGGTAATTAGATTAATTGTGATAAGGAAGGAGTTGCGATATAATTAATTACATTTATTGCGTGAAACACAATCTTTCTGTTTCGAACAATATCGATTTTCGTTTTGGTTAAATTCAATTCAAAATATTTGAGTCTATACTATGTAAGGCATCTAATGTACTCGTAGTCTATATAGCCGACTTGTTTGTATGGATTTATTATTCTGCACATCGTTTAGGGCAGCAAAAGCTACAAAAACTGCTGTACTGCTTCCCATCATATAACTGTAGATTGTTTCTATTTGGATTTGAAAGAAACTTCATTTCGATTATAAATTTTAGAAGCATTTGAGATAAACAGTGGTGCAATCGCTTTAAGCACTTTATTACTCGGCATTCACTGATATTACAAAGACATTTTTCCAGAATTAGCAGGCATGTGAAAATAAATACTAATATAGAAATCTTGTATTGCAATCGTTTTGGAAATAAAATGTAAGGCGACCATCTTTTATAATTTTTCAAGAATGCTCTGAACAAAATGTCCTAATAAATGAATTAAGCTATGAAAATTATAGTTTAAACTCAAATTAAGTTGGAAATATTTTTGGATAGATATTGTATAGTTGGGGTTCAGGGTATTAGAAACTGCGGCATTTAGGAGAGCGGAAAAAAGACCAGACTCAAGAAAGAAAGCATCAGCACGAAAATAGGTTAGCGATGGCTGTATTTTTGTGAATGGTTTTTTATAATCGTCCATCGCAAGAATATACTTACGCATTTGTATATCTGGATGTATATAAGAGTAATGTTTTTCTTTGCAATGGAAGACCAGAAAAAGCCAACTAGATATCGCGTCTCACATGAATAAAATGACAGATGAAGTGCAATCATTCCTTTGAGCAGAAGTGTTACGTAGGCCGATTCATTTAAAATATTGCAGGAGGTCTTTAAATACGCCTGCATAGTATTTTTAAAACACAGACGAGAATGTTGTGATCTATTGTGATCGAAAATCAGCGCGTGATTGATGTTTTGGACATGAAACGCGTCGTAGCTTGAATTGTTCCGAAAACGTTAAATTTTTGGCAAAAAAAAGCGGCACCTTTTTGGAATTTTTCGCCCAGCCCACATATTTACCATTTAAATCCTCTTTCCAAATTAAATCAAATTCCCGGTTTCCCAGGCCTACCAGAAGAGTATGTATAATTGTCATATGTGAATAGGTCGTAAGGCGATAATAAAGATAATTATTAAAATTTTAACAATTTTCAGAGCATTTGTGAATACAAAGTATGAAGATTGTTTAATGTAGGTTTCGAAAAAAAGGCATCTTATTTAAGTGATTGTGTTGTTTAAGAACAGACTATTTGGAAGTATCTATAAATTCTCTAAATGAGATATTTTTTCAATAAAACCCCTATTCTTCATTTTAAAATACATAAATCCTATTTAATTGATTGTGTTGTTTAAGAATAGACTATTTGGAATTAACTATAAATTCCCTAAATAATCTCTTTTTTCAATAAAATCCCTATTTAAATGATTGTGTTGTTTAAGAACAGACTATTTGGAATTATCTATAAATTCCCTAAATAAGCTATTTTTTCAATAAAACCCCTATTCCTTACTTTAAAATACATCAGTGCCTATTTTGCCGGAATACTTGGCCAGCCTGGACCAAGTCGCACAGCCGCCTGCGCTGCTTCAACTCGAGGCAGGCGTGACGCAGACGCCGCAACCACAGCAGTTGTCCTACAACCATCGCCAGCCGGAGAGCGGGCAACAGCTGTACATGACCAAGCATCCCATTCCAGGCAAATCGATGGTGAACTTCACATTGCAGCAGCTGACGAGTGAGGCGCCTCCGCTCAACGCTGTCACTCTGGCCAATGTGGGCAACCACTCAAGTGGCAGTAATGTCAGCGAATACAACAATAGCAACAACAGTAGCAGTCTAGAGCGAGAGAATGGATCCATTGGGCTGCTGCTGGCCATGAAAGCGCTCGTCCAATTGATTTTCAATCCCATTGTGGGAAATCTGTCCAGTAAGTTTGGCTACCGACTGCCCATTGTGGTGGGAACGTTTTGTCTGCTGCTCTCATCTCTGGGTAAGTTTCAACAGCGTATCTATTTTTAAAAACTTCCCCCTAGAAAGTGCGAACACGATTCATATACTTAACGAAAAATGTAGTACTTTATGCCTATATTTGAATAGAAAGATCTTAGCAATTTTGATGGCAGACAAAGGCATATAAGCTCCATATTTTATACTCTGTGCCTAAAAGTTCGAAATAATACGAATTTGTCTCATATTTTTATAATTGAACTTGACTTGAAGAGATGTTCTTTAGAGGCATATGTATGTAATATTTTAATTGTTATTTGCATTATTCTATCCAGAAATAGGCATCCCTATGAGTGGAAATGAAAACGTTTTTTGATATATTTTATTAAAAAGAATTCCTTACAAATCTGAACAACTTTTCTTATTTATTTATTTATTGCTTTAAGAAGCATTTTGTAAGTCCTAGAACGTATTTGAAAAACATAAAAGGTATGAAATAATCTCAAAATAATGTTTATTAATTAATCAATTAAATACACAAAGACATAATTGTTGAGTATTCCATTCCCCGAAAGGAATCTGATAATCAGATGCACAGTACAATGCCTAAGTTAATATAATCTAATATTGAAAATCTTTCGAAAATTGAAAAATTTTAATTGAAATTTTAAATTTATTTAAAAGCACATCCTGCACACTTTTATATTTGTTCTGCTATTTGGGTTATCTTTAGAATGTTAAACTAAAGTCGGTTTCGAATTGTTTCTTTTCTCAAACAATCGAAATCCCACGGCTCTGCTTCTTCAAATTATCCCCCAATTAATGGCCAGCCATCATTTTTCAATATCTGCAGTCCGTAATCCATTTTCTTCCCTTTCATTTGCACAGTTTTTGCTGTGGGCGAGTCCTATTACACAATGTTGCTGGCGCGGGCCATTCAGGGCATAGGTAGTGCCTGCATTGGAGTGTGCGGCATGAGTCTGGTGGCGCAACATTATCCTGAGGAGGCGCGACGCTCCAAAGTCATGGGCATTATATTGGGAAGTATTGCACTTGGGGTGCTGATCGGATATCCATTCGGCGGAATACTGTACGATCTGGTTGGCAAATCGGCCCCCTTCATAATACTGTCAACAATAATATTTCTGAATCTGGGACTACAACTGCTGACGATGGACCTGTCCGTGCAGCCGGAGGTGGTTGTGGAGCAGCAGCCCAAATGGCGACCATTGCTGGAATGTAAAATGATATTGGCCATTGTGGTGGCCATCTGGTTCTCTACGTCGACCATGGCCATATTGGAGCCCTGTTTGCCCATCTGGCTGATACAGTATTTGAGGCCGACGAAATGGCAGCTGGGCACTGTTTTCATTCCGGACTCCCTGGGCTATTTTGTGGGCACCAACTTCTTCGGCAGCATTGCCTATCGCTATGGCCAGGTGAAAATTTCATGCATAAGTCTGCTGCTTGTGGGCATAGCGTCGATTTTGGTAAGATAGCTCTTTGTGAGTTTTGGAATTTCGTAATTATCATTACTATTACTTTTCCAGATACCGAGTGCTACGACTGTGGCTCAGTTATTATTGCCTCATTTTGTTCTCGGCCTTGGCATTGGGGTTATTGATGCTGCCCTAGTGCCATTGCTGGCTACCTTTGTGGACGCAACGCTGGCGCAGGAAGAGCACAGTGATAATGACAGCGGCGGCTCCATGTCCAGCTACGGCACGGTCTATGCCATCCAACAAACATCGGTCAGTCTGGCCTATTGTCTTGGTAAGTATTGGCGATATCTTGCTGCTACTCATTCGAAAAATGCTGCTTTCTGCTTCCTCAGCTCCGCTAATTGGTGGGGAGTTGGCTCAAACCTTTGGCTTTGCTTGGCTGATGCGAACTGTGGGTCTGTTTAATATGCTCTATGGCCCCATTCTGGTCTATCTATATCAGAAGTATGACCCAAAGGTAGCGGCTTTGTTAAAAATAAGCAACTTCAAAACGAAAGCTGACTAACCCACTTCTTATTCTCCCTCTATGTGCAGAGCCTGCGGGAACAGCAGAACGATCTGCTTTTGCAGAGCAGCGGGCGTGGCTCGCGTTACAAGCAACTTTACAACTCCATGGACATGGAGTAGGTTCGCTATGCTGGCATCGGCCCAATCTTTAGCTAATCCTAAGCAATATTCATGATAGTGTAATAAAAAAGTCTCTTTCTCTCTCTGTCTCTCTTTATTAATCAATAAAAGCAAGAGCTGCAATCGCAGCTGGCTCGTATCCGATTGAGTCCGGCTATGATTTAATTGTCATGTAGGCTGTCATGTTGATTCGTTGAGGATGTTCATTTTAGATTCGAAAACCGTTCGGCAAACACCTCGTCCAGAGATCAAAATTTTCAAATATTTTCTCTAGTATTGCAATAGAAAATACGACATGGCGGTTCGACCTTTTGGTAAGATTCTCACGCTGACCTGGACTACATAAAAACAATCTATGTATTTGTACCGTAGGGCCCGGTCCGGGTGCTTACCAGCTGCCAACCACGGTTGGTTTTGACAAGCATGATTCTCGTAAGCAACGAATGCCCCAGTATTCCTTTGGCGCACGAACGGGCCTGTCGGGTAGGAATCCTGGACCCGGAGCCGGTGCTTATCAGGTCGACAAGCTGACACGTTATGGCAAGGGTGGGGGTCTGGAATTCTCTATTGCGCCTAGGACCAACTTAATTGGTATGTTCAAGGCATGACCTATCGCTCTTGGTCTTCAAGTTTAAGCCCCTTTTTCCAGATAAGAGAGTTGGCCCTGGGCCAGGCGCTCACGATGTACATATAAAGCCATTCTTTACGGGCGTTAATGCTCCCGCTTACTCAATTGGTATGCGTACTGATTATGCCTTTAAGAAATACGGACCCGGCCCCAACGCGTATAAGTTTGAAGTAAATCCCGTCAAGCCGGCCGCACCATCGTATAGTATGTAAGTATCTGTGGTACTGGGATAGGGAATAGTGGATGTTTTTATCAAAAACAAAATGCCTTTCCTATGCAGTGGAATGCAAACCAAATTCATTAACAAGCAAATGTCTCCTGGTCCTGCGGCGTATGGTGCTGGCGATCTAAATACCAAATTGCATCGCGCGCCTGAATATTCGCTAGGACCACGCACAAACCTAATTAGCAAGAATGTCGGTCCCGGTCCCAACTACTACGATCTCATGTATTATCGTCCTGGCAAGACCGGACACTCGTATTCGTTTGGTACTCGACACTCGCCTTACGCGCCACCGATGATTGTTAAATGCGATAATATTTAAATATTTGCAATATTAGGGAAATATGTATTCAAAATTTTTTGTATTTAACCAAATTAAATTCATAGCTAAGAATTGTGTATGCAACACTTAACTGAAAATAATACAAGTTTTCTAGCCTCTAGAAATTAGGAATTCTCATTGGTTAACAGGTTAACAGCAAAATCTTCAAAGAGCTAATCTTTCTCGCGAAATATATATTGTATATTGCTTTTCAAAATCAACATTAATAAAAGCTCTGAAGCTGTTAAAAAAATTGTGAACAAACTCATTTCTCTACTATTTGAACTAAATAGGCGCTGTATTTAATTTCTGTTTGATATTCTATAGTTTTTTTATTTGCACTATTATACATTCATTCGTTTTAGAAGTGTGTACTTCACAAAAATTTTTGTGGATTCAACTTTTACAACAAATTTCTAAGAAATATTTTTAATTTGACGAGTGGTTTTTTTCCAAGCTGGTAAGTGTGAGAAATATTTGAATTGCAGTTTTTGTGTGCTGCGCATAAGTGGGACACATATTTAACTAACTTGTGTATTTTAAGAAATGTAATAACGCTTTTTGTGCATTTTCAAATACAATTTGTCAGTGCTACCAATCCGTCTCGATAAAATTTCAAACATTGCTCACTCGTTGGCGAGTTTTATCGAGATATCGATGGTATCGTTGGCGAGTTTCCCACATCTCTAACTCTAATAGCAGGCTTTTTGTTACTCGGTCTCTGTCATCAGTGCAGGGAGTTTTCATTTTGTTTTTTGTAGTTTTGGCTGTTTTATTTATAGTTTCTTTTTAAAAATAAGTTGGGCAAAATTTCTTGAAATTCGAAACGCAGTGTCAACGTCACCTATTATTTATTTAAATCGGAAAGAGTAAGTGCCAAGGGAGTCTGCACACAAAGTGTAACCAAGATATTGTGAAGTTGTCGTTAAAACTTAAGAACACAAAGTTTCGACACTGTTATGTGCGGCGCGGCAGTATTGGGAAACCACAAATGTCGTCGGACAAAAGGAGTGGCAACTCGCGCGATTGGCAGCTGGAGCGGGCCGATAACAAGTACTCGTGCGTGAGGGGTGAGGACCAGTGCTACCAATTAGGAGGGTTGCAAAGTGGGTAAAATAGCAATTCCGGGGGAATGGCAAGTCGTGGCCTTAGGGAAGAAGAAAAATCAATTGTGGACAGTGAGCGAGAGACACGTGCTATTGCGGGAAAAAACAAAAAAAGAGACAAAATAAGCGGAAGACAATATTCAAACACCGGAGTGACGACAGGAGGGTTGGGATATACACCAGCGAGGCTTCATAGGCAGAGGTAAGGGTCTAAAAAGGGGCCAGTGTGCCAGTGACTAATTTCTTACTATATGTAATAGGAGTAGCAGTAACTGCGGGCGTTCTGGGAAGTGCGCTGTGCGCGGGTCAGCACCGACCGGCAGTACTGGGTCTTAGGCCGGACCTCGGCCCTAGCGGAAGTCAGGCCAATTTCCATGCAACTGGAAGTCTGGGCTAAGTACCCTTCAACATTAAAATACTAAATATTCACACACATTCCGCTCAAACATAGAACCAAAATTGTATATACACCCTACATACATATACATAGCCATCTCACATACACCAGTGCAGCATATAACACAAAATTCAACTAAATACTCACACATATTCCGCTCAAACATAGAACACAAAATTTTATATACACCACACACTCCTTTATATACACTCCATACATGTTCACATACACCATATTCAAACACACACCGAATTTCCATAGCACTCAGACTCACATTCATCCCATAGCCACATAATGTAAAATACAAAACAAAAAAACAACACACAAAACAATTAACAATTTTCTGTTAGACACATAGCCCAAACCATTCACAACATAATATAAAACATTAAACAGAAACACAACACCCAAACATTTAACCATATTGTAATACACACACGCCCATAGCCACATAATGTAAAATACAAAACAAAAAAACAACACACAAAACAATTAACAATTTTCTGTTAGACACATAGCCCAAACCATTCACAACATAATATAAAACATTAAACAGAAACACAACACCAAACAAGTAACCATATTGTAAACAAAAATTCAAATGTATACTTAAGAAAAAAGAACATAAAAAAAAAAAAAAAAAAGAAAAGTAAAAGAAAATGTATAAAGTCTAATATAAGCAAAAGAGGTTGGAATGTGTATTGGAGCGGCGCAGTTTTTTTTTTTTTGTTTATCTCCTTGTCATTACATATCATTACACCCCTCATAACCACATACTCGAGTATAGGTAGGTTAGGAGGTTCGAAAATCGAATAAGATAAATAGGCACAAAGAGCCAACAAACTGCAGCGTCCCAAAACTCAATGGCCTAAATACCCGAATATATTTTTATTGTAATAAAATTTAAAATTTGAAAATGAGTCTGGAGTAGAATCCATTTATGGGGTGAGATGGGGTGACTAAAGTCCCGGAGCAGAAGGGAAACCAAAGCAAGCATGTTGAAGGGAGCCGGCAACAAAATGCCAAAACCGGCTCAAGGTAGGGAGGGCCACGCGGCTACATGACACCAAAGTAGCCACAACTCCACCCAAATTCCACAGGCGTCCCTCAGCCGACAATATGAGTAGGTGTGTTTGATAAAAAAATATAAATTCATTGTTGGTCTGCCGCACCCCTGTCGCGGTCGAATCTGACCCTGAGCCGATGGCTAGCCGGCGTAACGACAGGGGATGCACTGGCAAAGGCGGACATAACAAGATGGCGCCCAATATAAATACACCTGGGTCTACATTTTAGCAAATGTTGCCCCAGTTCGAAGCGAAGTTAAAAGCCAGAGTCTTGTTGTTTGTTTTTTTTGTTGATTTGTATTCTTTATTTAGTGTTTACATGTAAATTTCAACAGCAATAGCTGCTGGCGGCCCCTGAGCTGGCGGGAAACGGTGCAACTGCCAGGTCCGTGGGTGAGCTTCACTAGGGCTCAGCCCATCGTTGCCGCAGTTGCATCTTTCTTACAGCGCGGTGTAGGTTGGTAACCAGCAGAATAGGCGCAGCGAAGGAGCGAGTGTAGCAGGTCCGTGAGGAGTCTTGGTGCCCACTCATTGTTGCCCTACAGGGTGCTCTGAGGCTGGAAAGATAGAGAGTAATGTCTGTCAGGTGTTAAGTAAAGAATAGTATAGTTGCCTTATGTTTTTTTTGTGTTAGTTACCGTTTTTTTTTGTGGTTGTTTGGTAGTTCTTATGAATGGTTGCGTAGTAGGTCCATGTCCTGTCCCAAGCGGAAGGAGCATCGTTGCCCTACGTATCAGAGCATAGGAGCAGCAATTCGCCATAGCCCGAGCAAGATTTGAGTTTTTAGTAGGCGCCTGGAAGAAATTGGGTGGTGTAAAGCGTGCGATACATATGTGTTTGTTTTGGTTGTTTACCTTCTACAGTGACTGCGTGCCGTGGTGCAGCGTCATACTGAGGATCCTCATCTCACCCTTACATGTCTAGTGTTGAGCCTGTGAGAGTAAAGAAAGATTGTTTTGATTTATGCTATTGTCAGTTAGTGTATTAATTACCTTTTATTTATTTATTTGCGTAGCAGCAAATAAATTATCAATAGACGGGGAGTCCATTGTGAATGGTCCCGGTCAAGCACAGCTGTTCCTGGGCTGAACCATCGATATTAATAAGTATCGACAGGGTATTTTGGCACAGATTAGCAGGTCTGTGCATAGGGCGGGAATTTGAAGTTCAACTTATCGTTAGTTTGTTTTTTTTTGGAGTAATTTTTTTCACTTAGTATTTTTTTTGTTAAGTCTTTTGGTATACATTTATTTATTCTCATTTATTTATTCTCATTTATTTATTCTTATTTATTTATTCTTATTTATTTATTCTTATTTATTTATTCTTATTTATTTATTCTTTTTTTTGGTTGTGTGTTTGATGGTATTCCTATATATATATACATAAGCATTTGATTGGATTAAATAATCCAACGGGTACTTAGCTAAGGATATTATCCCCGCTTATCATTTAAGAAAACACATACATACGAGTGGACCGATCTATTTATTTATTCGGAGTTTGCTCGTTTATAATATAGATATAGTTTTTTTTGATATTATAATCGGCGGGTACGGATCCGAGTACTAGCAGTGGTTTTTTTTTGGTTTGGATTAACAAGGTACTGAGAAATGAATCTTGACCCGAATGTTACCCGGAAGGTCAGGCGGAGTCAGGAGTTTATTAGAAATAGGCCATTGGTTCACTTGGACTCTCCTCCTCACGTAGGATTGAGTGAGGCGGGCAAGCCAGCAGAAGCACTCCATGATGACGCATCGCCGCCGAGTGTAAACGAGGCAGCGTTCCGAGGATTCGGGGATGAATTTCCGAACAGTTCCGGAGCAACAACCGGCGCACGCGCGCGTGACTATGGCGGTGAAGAGCAGGGTGGCAGAGCCGAGTCTGCGCTGCCAAGCGAAATTCGGTCAGCGATCAACGTGGCATTAGCACAGGCCCACGAGACGTATCGCGCATCGTTGTCGTCAGAAGTAGAGGCCATTCGAGAGACGATGCAGGCCAGCATGCTGTCGTTCATGCGCGAGATTAATGAGGCAGTGGCAGCGCTGAGGCAGGAGAGAACGCATAGCGCGCCTCCGTCTGTAGCACAGGCGCCGGTGGGCAGGCCAGAGCGAGCTCACGCGCAAATGCAGCGGCCAGCCTTAGGCGGGTACGAGCCGGCAGAGAAAGAAAGAGATTTTGTAAGTAGTAGACCAGCAGCTGCAGCACCGACTCACCTGTTCGTCGACAACCGAACTTTAGAGGCAGAACAAGCGGGCATAGGAGCGGTTTTGTTCCAACTCGATGCAGACGGGGCCGAAAGGCCGATAGCTTTTTTTTCAGCGAAGCTTCGGGGCGCTCAGCTGAGCTATAGTGTCACCGAGAAGGAATGCCTGGCTGCAGTAAAAGCGGTCGAAAGATTCCGGCCGTACGTTGAATTGATGCCGTTTAAGGTGGTGACTGATCACGCCAGCCTGCGGTGGCTGATGTCATTGAAGGAGTTGGACGGTCGATTAGCGCGGTGGTCGTTGGCCCTGCAGAGGTTCGACTTTAATATTGAGCATCGGAAAGGCAAGGAAAATATTGTAGCCGATACCCTCTCACGGCCTTTCGAACTGGAGGAAGTTGATTTTTTTGATTTCGAGACAACCGAGTTCGAAGGTGCGGAGTATACCGAGCGGCTGAAGCAAGTGCGGGAGAACGCGGAGCTATTTCCGGATTTACGCGTGGAGGATGGGCTGTTGTATAAGCGGGCGCAGTTCACGCGGCCCGAGCGAGAGGAATTTTCCTGGAAGCTCTGGGTACCGCGTCCTGTGTCCGCAGCCCTTATACAGCAGGCCCATGAGAGCGACGCGGCTATGCATGGGGGCATGAAGAGGACCATAGAACGGCTCAGGCAGTTTTTTTTCTGGCCCGGGATGGTGGCACAGGTGAGGAGGTACGTTGCCGGCTGTGAAACGTGCAAAGCAACAAAGCACAGCACGCAATTAGCGAGGCCGGTAATGGGCGCCGAAACCGTATCGCTCCGACCAATGCAGAGGCTGCATCTGGATTTTCTAGGGCCGTATCCGAGGTCCAGGAGAGGGAATACCACCATTCTGGTTGTTCTTGACCATCTGTCCAAATTCGTGTGGTTGCGAGCGATGCCAAAAGCAACAGCGGCGGCAGTGGTCCGGTTTCTGCAGGAGGAGGTGTTTTCGGCATTTGGAGTCCCAGAAACCGTCCATACCGACAACGGTAAGCAATTTGTGGCCAACCAATTTACGGGGTTCCTGCAGGGGCTGAGCATCACCCACGTACGCACGGCGAACTATGCCCCACAGGCGAATGCGGCGGAACGCGTGAACCAGACAGTGTTAGCGGCCATCAGGACATATGTACAGGGCGACCACACGAAGTGGGACGAGAAGCTCTCGGACGTGCAGTGTGCAGCACGCAGTGCTATCCATGGCAGCATCGGCACGTCCCCGTATTTCGTTTTGTTTGGGCAGCACATGTTCACCAGCGGGAAGGATTACAAGCTGGCACGCAAGTTGGGGGCGCTGGAGGATGCGGAATTGCGCATGTTGCCCAGATCGGATCAGCAGAAGGCAGTGCGGGATGAGGTACAGCAGAGTGTCCACCTGGCATATGAAAAGGCGAAACGGCAATACGATAAGCGTGCGAGGATGGTAGCGTACGTACCTGGCCAGGAGATTTACAGGCGAAACTTTGTCCTCAGTCGTTTTAAGGACAACGTGAACGCGAAGCTGTGCCACAAGTATGTGAAATGCCGTGTCCGGAGCAGCGTGGGCAACAGCCTGTACGAGTTGGAGGACATGCACGGGCGTCGGTTGGGAGTCTTCCACGCCAAAGATTTAAAGCAATAGCTAAGGCCCGGCTTTGTTCGTCGGTAGACCGAGAGACCCATCTCAGGGTGTGGGCGGTGGCCTACGTTGGGCAGAGAAAGAACCGCGGCGCTTCTCACTCCCGTTTCTTCCGTTTGGCACCAAAATAAAACCGGAGTGTGGTGTTATGTGCGGCGCGGCAGTATTGGGAAACCACAAATGTCGTCGGACAAAAGGAGTGGCAACTCGCGCGATTGGCAGCTGGAGCGGGCCGATAACAAGTACTCGTGCGTGAGGGGTGAGGACCAGTGCTACCAATTAGGAGGGTTGCAAAGTGGGTAAAATAGCAATTCCGGGGGAATGGCAAGTCGTGGCCTTAGGGAAGAAGAAAAATCAATTGTGGACAGTGAGCGAGAGACACGTGCTATTGCGGGAAAAAACAAAAAAAGAGACAAAATAAGCGGAAGACAATATTCAAACACCGGAGTGACGACAGGAGGGTTGGGATATACACCAGCGAGGCTTCATAGGCAGAGGTAAGGGTCTAAAAAGGGGCCAGTGTGCCAGTGACTAATTTCTTACTATATGTAATAGGAGTAGCAGTAACTGCGGGCGTTCTGGGAAGTGCGCTGTGCGCGGGTCAGCACCGACCGGCAGTACTGGGTCTTAGGCCGGACCTCGGCCCTAGCGGAAGTCAGGCCAATTTCCATGCAACTGGAAGTCTGGGCTAAGTACCCTTCAACATTAAAATACTAAATATTCACACACATTCCGCTCAAACATAGAACCAAAATTGTATATACACCCTACATACATATACATAGCCATCTCACATACACCAGTGCAGCATATAACACAAAATTCAACTAAATACTCACACATATTCCGCTCAAACATAGAACACAAAATTTTATATACACCACACACTCCTTTATATACACTCCATACATGTTCACATACACCATATTCAAACACACACCGAATTTCCATAGCACTCAGACTCACATTCATCCCATAGCCACATAATGTAAAATACAAAACAAAAAAACAACACACAAAACAATTAACAATTTTCTGTTAGACACATAGCCCAAACCATTCACAACATAATATAAAACATTAAACAGAAACACAACACCCAAACATTTAACCATATTGTAATACACACACGCCCATAGCCACATAATGTAAAATACAAAACAAAAAAACAACACACAAAACAATTAACAATTTTCTGTTAGACACATAGCCCAAACCATTCACAACATAATATAAAACATTAAACAGAAACACAACACCAAACAAGTAACCATATTGTAAACAAAAATTCAAATGTATACTTAAGAAAAAAGAACATAAAAAAAAAAAAAAAAAAGAAAAGTAAAAGAAAATGTATAAGGTCTAATATAAGCAAAAGAGGTTGGAATGTGTATTGGAGCGGCGCAGTTTTTTTTTTTTTGTTTATCTCCTTGTCATTACATATCATTACACCCCTCATAACCACATACTCGAGTATAGGTAGGTTAGGAGGTTCGAAAATCGAATAAGATAAATAGGCACAAAGAGCCAACAAACTGCAGCGTCCCAAAACTCAATGGCCTAAATACCCGAATATATTTTTATTGTAATAAAATTTAAAATTTGAAAATGAGTCTGGAGTAGAATCCATTTATGGGGTGAGATGGGGTGACTAAAGTCCCGGAGCAGAAGGGAAACCAAAGCAAGCATGTTGAAGGGAGCCGGCAACAAAATGCCAAAACCGGCTCAAGGTAGGGAGGGCCACGCGGCTACATGACACCAAAGTAGCCACAACTCCACCCAAATTCCACAGGCGTCCCTCAGCCGACAATATGAGTAGGTGTGTTTGATAAAAAAATATAAATTCATTGTTGGTCTGCCGCACCCCTGTCGCGGTCGAATCTGACCCTGAGCCGATGGCTAGCCGGCGTAACGACAGGGGATGCACTGGCAAAGGCGGACATAACAACACTCAAATTGTTTATTTAGCAAGCCAGCATACAAACGCGCATACGTACGCACGCCTTACACGCAAATAATTCCTTTCTCATGTGCCCTGCAAATCAGTAAAAATTGGTAACATGTCAAGCCAAGTGGCGGGTGCTGTCAAAGCTGGCGGCACCCCTTTGAGCGCGGCTAACCCGAATGCCACGGGCGGCAGTAAAGATGACGACAATGGCGCAAGCAAAGACGCTGGCGCTGTCGTCACACAAGCTGATGCTGTGCCAACTGAACTAACAAATGGCGTCAGCGTCCATGCTTTTGTGCCGAATGCCACGTCGGGTGGAAGAAAAGCGGGCGGTGGTACAGCCTTGTCTAAGGCTCCGGCAGCCAATCATGAGACTCAGTTTTTCTTCGAGGACGAAGTGTTCCGCATCGACCGCAAGGGGCGTGTGCGTTTTGGCGTCATAACGGAGACTCCAGAATCGTATTCCTCGGACGAGGAGGATGACACGGACGATGTGTTGGGCAGGGGTGAGGTCCGTGTCGCCTTTTATCCGGATGGCAAGGAAATTGTGCAGACAGAACAATCGGTGCGTATAGAGAATGAGGTTATGTAATTCCCGCTTTAAATAACTGTTGTCAACTTCATTTTTTTCAATTGTTTGTTTTGTCTTTTTTGGTTTTGACAACTGTTTCTCGTTCTTTTGTTTCCCCGTTATTGCCATTGGTGTTGACACGTGTTGTTTGCATGGCCATGGCCAAAAATGTCGCATTTAAAAATGAAAACTCTGTTATAGATTGGCCTAGCGGATCGCACATTAATGCCTGGAGATGTGGTGCGCCGTCGCTTGCCTGGACAAAAGGATTTGACTGGACAGACTGGCTATGTGCGTGACGTGAGCGTGCGAGCAGATGTTAAGGTGTTGGGAACCAAATACATAATTAAGAACGTGCCGTCAGAGCGTCTGCGTCAGATTTCTGAGTGGGCTCGTGATGTGCCCGTATGTTTTGGCACTTGGATCGGCACCACCCTGTCTGTCGATGAGTCGGCCGTACTAAAGTGAGTATTAAACGCTTAGAGTTTTACATTTTTACCTTGAACTTTGCATTTGTTGTTCTGCTTGTTGCATTAGGTCAGCAAATGGCGCATGCCTGGAAATTACATCGAACGATTTTCACAAGTTCAAGGATGTCTATGGGCCAAGTGTTCGTGATGTTTTTAATCCAAATGTCTATTATCCTGGCAATATCGTTAAGGGGCGATTGCCTCCATTAGATCGCGTTAAAAATTTAACTCCTGAGATATCATTGCCACCTAATCGCAAATACCGCTCTGTTGTAAGTTGTAACTATAAATATACATATATGTGGGATGGTACCTGATTGCGTGTATATATATTTTGTGTCTTTGCAGTACACCGTTGAATCGGTGAAAACAACAGCTATTACTGTGGCTTGGACTTGCAAAGCCGTATCGCATTGTGATAAGGGAAATGATACGGATCCGCTGAAGCAGCCGAAGAGCTGCATCAAGGGCGACGATCTGGTGAACGTGAAGCGCTTAAATCTATACGAATCCTACATGTTGCAAATTCACGATCGATTCTACCTCAAATATTCGAAATGTGATAAACTAGACAAATTATCCAATTGGGAGGCGGAGCAAGGTAAAATGGGCCCTCACGTTAAATGTCTTTGTGTCCCATTCACGTATTTGTGTTTGCAGCTCTGGTGTACCTTGCAATCTTTCAACGTCAGCAAAGCGATCTATGCAAACAAAACGCAGCCAACGGCATAGATAATACGCCCTCAACAGCATCCGGATCACGAGTGTCGCGCCACGGGAACAAGGCCCGCAGATATGCCACCAAAAACAGTATGATGAGATTGCAGCGCTCGCAAGCATCATCCGAACATTTTAATATGAGTGCCACCACAACGGTATCCCCAACAAAGGTGCAAAGTAAACCTGAAGTCTCAAAAACGGATGATATCTGGGACTCGGTGGAAGAAGACGATGATGATGAGGAGACACAGGAGCCACAGGATGCGCCGGACGCAGTGACCGAAGTGGTTGATTCAATGGAGACCGAGCTAGCTGATCCCACCAATGAGGATTCAATCGAAGCAACCACGACCACAGCGTTAAGCAACGCTGCTCCATCGCAGGTGGCTCGCTTCGCTTCGCGCTATGCGAAGCGTCGTCATGTCAAAAAGAAAATGCGTATGAAGAAGCCACTTGCTTCGCCTTTCGCCAAAAAAGACGGTGATCCCAAAGATGGTGATGAACTGGTCGTTGAAACACTAGTCGTATATAGTACCGTGACAGTGGTATGGCAAGATGGCACCGTAGAACCAAACGTACCGTCCACTGAGCTCTATCCCATACACCATTTGGACAATCATGAGTTCTTTCCTGGTGATTTTGTTAGCAAGTCTAACGATTGTGGTCCCTCGCATACAGACTACGGCGTGATTCAGTCCGTTGACCACGACGAACGTATTGCCAAAGTGAAATGGTTTAACATTTATGCTAACATGGATAACCCTATGTAAGTTTGAAAAAAGAGCGTTCGATTTTAAATCGAACCACCTGACAATTGTTGACATATTCCACAGCTTATTGACTTATTCCAAATTGCTATAAACACTGATATGCAAATTAATTTACAGACCATCTTGCAAGGAAGTTGAAGAGCTTAGTGTCTATGATATAAAGGATCACACGGACTATCAATATCGGCCTGGAACTATGGTTATACGTGTTTCAAACTTCACGGGAGAAGACCTCAATTCCACGGCCGGCCAAGTGATAGACAACTTTCCCGATGGGCGTGTGCGCGTTTGGTGGGCGAAAGGCCACATTACCATGTGTTATCCGCAAGATCTGTTTGAAATAAATCACAGCGATCAGGACCAGGAACCCTATGAGTCAGATTGCTCGGATGATTCGTGGGAGACGCAATCAGATGGCAGTGGTTTAAATATTAGCCTCAACTCGCTGGACAGCGAGGAACACATCATTTCGGGTATAGACTCGGCCCAAAAGGCTTTGAAGCGTCTAGAAAAATTATTCCGCGTATCACCGGAACAAAAGAAAACCACAGTACTAAACGATTTGGTTTCTATTTATAAGAACTGTCGTTTTTTGGACCGTTTGCTAGGTACCAAGTTCTTTCATGAGGATAACTTCCAGGGAATAGTGCGCCGAAAAGTGTTAAGCAAGACCTGCTCCCATCCAACCAAAGAAGATGAAACAATGGATCTTAAGCCGTCAGTCAATCTTGCGGCCAATACCAATGTCACATTGCCCGAGACAACAGAAACCGATGCAACAAAGCCCGAGCCAACAGCCCAGTCCACACCCAATAAGGACAAGTCTTTCCAAGGTATGGGACAGTTCGAACCAATGCAATGCGACGGAGCTGTAATGCGACGCGAAGATGAATCCGCGGAATTTTCGGATGAAAGTGATAAGCTTATTCTTGAAAATGTAGAGCTCTCAGCAAGCGAAACGAAGTTAACTCACAAACAGCTCATTTCCAAATACCGCCTCGAATATGCAACCATGTTGAACACGGCTCGCACGAGTATTGCCAAGGCTTTCGAGAAAGGCAAGCAATGCAAGGTAACTAAAGGTCACTTTGTAAATATAATCAAATGTTATATCATGGATTGATTTTTCAGAATGATTCCGGTGTTAGTTCGCGAGGTGAAAATACCTCGAACGACTTCTCCTTTGTCAAAGAACCAAAGCAGAAATCTGAGACACTTCATGCTACCTCTGATACGAGCATCGAGTTGATCGTTAGACAAGACACAAGTGTGTGTGAAATATTTTGCTTCCTGCTTAACGAGCATTTGGACAAATGTCGCGAACAGATCGAGAAAAACTTTGCCAAGTCGAAGGAAAAAGACATTGATGATGAAGATGCAGTTCCTAGCGATGAAAAATCAGCCATGAGTAACAAGTCCGAAGAAGATCTCGCAGTTCCTATCTCCAATAAGGAGAAAAATGATGAGGGTGACGATGATGCACTTGAGGACGCAATTAACTTGAACGGACATTGTGAATCGTTGCCATCGCTGGACAGTCCTGTTGCCTGCTCATCGCCTTCGCAAATCTTAGACTTTACGCCTATTAGTGAAAATTGCTTTGTGGTACAACCAGGTGCTCCACCTAATCACCACTTCTACGCCAACATCATACACCCAATGAATCGGTCGCAATATCAGCGTGCCATTCAGCGTGAGTATCGGATGTTGCAGGCTTCGTTGCCACAAGGTGTGTTTGTGCGCGCCTACGAAAATCGGATGGATTTGATGTCTGTCATGATGGTTGGCCCTAAACGTACGCCATATCAGAATGCGCTCTTCTTCTTTGATTTCCAAATGGGTCGCGAATATCCGAAAAGTCCGCCCACATGCCATTATATAAGCTATTGCACCGAACGTCTCAATCCAAATCTATATGAGGAGGGCAAGGTGTGTGTATCGCTCCTAGGCACCTGGGCCGGGCGTGATTACGAGGTCTGGTCGCCTGACAGTACAATGTTGCAGGTGTTGGTCTCCATACAGGGTCTAATACTTGTCGATGAACCCTACTACAATGAAGCTGGCTATGAAAAGCAACGGGGTGCGTAGCACTAACAACATGGCTACAAATTACAATTTAATTTACTATTATTGCTTTACCATACAGGTACTCAGCTGGGCTGTGAAAACTCTCGTGTCTATAACGAAATGGCTATTATAAAAATTGCACACTCCACAGTAAAGCAATTACAGAATCCTCCCCAAATATTTCGCAAAGAGGTACTTGACCATTTCAGGGAGTTTGGCGACGAGCTGCATGGTCGTATGCAGGGCTGGTCGGACTTTTCGCTGGAGGCGCAACGTCTAAAAGTGGCCACCATTGATGGTGCGTATCTAATTATGTTATAAATTCAAGCCTCGCCTACACAAATCTATCTTTTGTAGATATGCCTAAGGAGTACAAAGAACGCTGTGATCTGCCCGAATTTCCCTTGTTGCCCTGCAGTCGTGGCTTCTGTGTGGCTGTGAAGGGCGTATTGACCACAATGAAAAACGAGCTAAATGTCTTAAAAAATGAGAAGCCAATGGCGGCCGCACCGCGTGCCGCGCCCGAAGACGTTTAATATGGATGAATGGATGGTTGCCGATTATAACATTCAAATGATCCCAGGCATATACCACCACTTTCTGCTTTGTACAATATCTTTGCCTTCAACTCGGTGCCTACCACACACAAGACTGCGCACCCTGTCCAGAAAATAGTTGGACCCGACAATGGGCAAAAGCTTTTACTTTAAGCTTTATTTTATAATGCCATATACATACTCTCGAATATTCTCGAATATCTGCAGTTAAACACATGGCTAATAGGCCTTTTATTTAGAATTTTAATCAAAAATTATTTTGAAATGCTTATTATTTTCAATCTTAATTAAAGGAATCTCCAAATTGCCTCTGTGTGCTTTGTCTAGCGTAAAGTTGAGTTTGAAATGTAAGCGTGAGAAATAATAAGCCGAAGCCAAACACTAAGCATTGTTTTGTTTAAGTTCTTTGATATTTAAACAGTCGTCCCAGTTTATGTTGGAAAAGCTAACTCCTGCCTTCATTATGTATTTATGTAACTTATTAGTCTAGATATAAACGATATTATAGAGATATACATTCCAGTAGTTTTTAGCCTAAGCACCTAGCAAAAAGCAGCATTATCTCTAATGTTATCACATATTTATGTAAGACTATGTGATTCAAAAATAATTGCTATACAAATAGCTTCGAAAACATCGCTTCGATTTCAATATTAGAAATAATACGTTTAGAGTAACGAAACTTAAGTAACAATTTGTTCCAAAGAATGGGATACCAATCCCAAATAGATAGCGGGCTTCAAGAGGCGTTTCGAATTTGAAATCGATATGTTGGTTTCGAAGACTAGTACAAGTACGAGTATTGTAAAATTTTGTTATTAAACGGCACCGAAAACTGCTATAAAAACGATTAGATAAAAGTATTTGTGAATAAATAAGCAACTTTATTTGTGCAAAATTACTTCAGCTTGTTATCATCCATCAATCACGGTTGTAGCTTTTCACGTATCCAATCAATATAGGCGCCCACGCGTGTATACACACCCGGCCAACCCTTTAGACCGCAGGGTATTGGACCTGGCGTAAAATGTTATGAATAAGCATATTATCAAACAAAATACAAGTATGCTTAATCTATGGTCACACAGGCAAATAATTTGCACAGAAACAGATGTTACATTCAAAGTAAATCTTAAAATGTATTGCTAAAGTAGAAAGTACACTGTAGAGTATTGCTATTGCTTCTTATTGTATGATTATCAATGTTGTGTACAAATTATTTGACCGTCTGACCTGCATCAATGAATTGGTCATTTATTCAGATCCTTAATACTTACCGTACGATGTAATGCCAGCTGCGAAGTAAATAACCTGCTTGTTCACAAGATTACTTAACATAAGTGGACCACCACTGTCGCCGCCACAGGTATCTTCGTTTTCCTTGCCGCCGGCGCACATTTGCATCTCTTCAGACAACCGAACCCTGTATATATCATATTTGTCCTGGCAACGCGTTATGTTCCACACATCGACAGTTAGCTTCAGTTTGACTTCGCTCGACGTGGCGTTCTGCGTACTGCCCCAGCCGGCCACATCCATGCCGTAGCCCACGAAGCTATTGGCGCGCACCTCGGACGAGATGGGTAGACAAATGGGCTTCACATATTCCGTATAAGCCACCGACTCCTTGAGACGAAGCAGAGCAATGTCGTGCAGCTGATGAATGGAGGCCTTATCATACATCTCATGCAGAATACGTCGCTCCACCTCCACATCGATGTGCAGTGGAGCACAGGTACGCTTCCCATTCAGCTCGTCAACGCAATCTGGTGCCGTACTCGTATCCCACTCACCCAAACGGACGCTATGGAGCAACCAAGTATCGGGTAACTTAAGACTCGACAGACAGTGGCCAGCGGTCAGGACATAGCGCGTATTAATCAAAGCACCGCCACAGCCAAAACTAAACTGGTTGGAGGCTGTGGTACCAAAGAAATATGTTATTTATTGATACTTTTTCGAAATGAAATTATAGCTTTGTTATATTATTCTCAGTTTTCAATAAGGATGTTGATTTCTGACCAACTAAACTATTTGATGACACTTTTGGGAGAAAGGTGGAGAAAGATGCTCTATTCATAGTTGCAATAAAATAAATTTTTAATAATTTTGAGCATATTTCTTGAAATCACTTAATGAATGTTTAATATTTTATAAATTGTTTTCTAAACCACAGAAAACAATATTTTTATACCCTGTACTCAAAGGGTGCAAGGGTATATTAGTTTTGTGCGAGTGCACATGGAACACACAGAAGGAGGCTTGGTAGACCCCACAAAGTATATATATTCTTGATCAGCATGACAAGCCGAGTCGATATAGCCATGTCCGTCTGTCTGTCTGTATGAACGCAAGGATCTCCGAAAGTATAAGAGCTAGAATAACCAAACTTGGTATACAGATTCTCCTGAGACCGAGAAAGGACGAGTTTGTTCATTTTTTCTGATCCACCCCCCCCCCCCACTCCCCACCTATTAACGATAACTCCCGTAATTCTTGAAATTTTGAACTAAAATTTGGTAGTCACATTAGGTTAGGTATTATATAACCGTATACCAAGTCTCATTATGATAGAATGATCGGAAAGAAAGTTATAGCCATATAACCAGGCCCAATGCACACATACATACATATGTACAAGTACACAAACACGCATAAGGCACGATTCTGATGTAAATGTATGTATGCATGCATGGAATATTTTATATTTAATTTAGTTAATTAATTAAATTAATTTAGTTAATTAATTAAATTAATTAATTAATTTAATTACTTTTTTGTGGGTGGGTACAGGGTATTTAAGAGTTGAGCCTGCTCGACTTTAGCATTCCTTTCTTGTTTTTTAAAAAGAAGTCGCATGTCTGCTCAGACAGACGAAGAATTATGAAACATGATTGTACGATATGTGAAAAGAAATCTATAAGATCAATGATGCGTACTCCTTGTCCTTTTAATGGTATAATTTAAGTACATATAATCTTCCAAACTAAGTATATTAATGAAAGGATTCACTTACGTTTTTTGTAACGTATCAGCACCATCCAGGGAAACTCATCGAGTTTGGTCCTTGTGCCCCCGATGATGTAATTGCTAAAGAATGTTCCACAGGTGCCCATTTGGGGCAGAACATCCCCGAGCTCTTCCCCATTCCGCGAATCGAAACTGGGTGTTTTCTTGGACCGACTATTGGGACAACAGACGAGAATGCGTTCCACTACACCACCCACACGGGTATTGTCCAATCCACATTGACTCTCCATGAGCAATTTACGTTCGCTATCCGTTGTCTCTGTCTTGTTCAATATCTCGTACAGATATAGACAGTCCTGAATATGTATGCATAGGCCTGGTTCCTTGCTCGGCGCCGTGCAGGCCCCGAAATCGGACAACGCAGCTGCAGCGGTGTCTGAACGCAACAAAATTATAATAAGGTATGCGGTATCGTTTGTATTTCTCTCACTAGATTGCGAAATTGCTTAATTAAATATATATATAGTAACCGGTACTACCGGTTCTCATTTGACGAGTCCGGCCCACCAACATGTCGCCGCATCTGTGCTTGCCGGCTGCTCGGACAATATTTTCTGATAAGTGTTTTGTTTGTGCTTTACACCTTGCCTCCGTATGTAAATTGGGAAATGCGGAGTATTTTTAAAAAAAATATACAAGGTTCAGTTTATTAAAAGGTACGCAGCACTCAAAAAGAGATGAGTTCCCTAAAAAGTATATATGTATGGATATGTATTAGAATGGAGCTATCTTGGTAAGTAAAAGAGCTAGGGCTATCAAATCTGGAATGTTAATCTGAAAATTTAGGGCCTCTAGTGAGGGAATTTTTCTTCAACTATTGGTATTGAAATTAAATTCGTAAAATATCAAATATGTAAGCAGTAAACAAAATGTTGAGGGCTGATAAGTGCAGACTATACAAAATTCGGTAAAACTTCTGAACTGTTTTTACAACTGAGCTCATATTTTGACAAAATAATGGGTAGGTATGAATGGGCATTGCAATTTGTGTGGGAATGATACTTTTTTATTTAAAAACTAATTTTAGGAAAACATATGGTTTTAATAACACTTGCAATCTCGGTATACGTATTCGTATGTAGTCGCAGATGTTGACCGGATTCGTCTTGATATTGAAACTGATTAAAATGAATGGCGCTTTCAGATTGTTTAATGCTGAAATCTGGTTTCGGCGTTTGTTTATATTGTATTTGGTTTGTAACACATAATTGGGGGTCGCTAACCAATTTTAAAATTTCAACGCCTTCTGCTTACCCGCTCTTGCCAAACTAGCGATAGCGCTAATCAATAGCAAAAATAGAAAAAACGTCATTTTTTTTATATCGATCTGCTTATCTTGAAAGCGAGATTTGTGGTCCAAAATAGGGAATGTTAAAGAGTTGCGCGGCAAGATTTCGAATCGCAAACAAACCGTGTAGAGCGAGCTTCAGACAGAGACTAAAGTCTTGCCGACTTGGACCAGTCGGTTTAAGCTTTACTAATTACTTGCGGCTGCTAATAGGTTGTTGTTGCTGCTGCGGTCATTAATGCTGCTTTGTAGCGTTGACTGCGCTGTTATCAATATCGCCGGCAAGTACGTTGGGAGGTGTTTGGTGTCAAAAGGTGATTGCTGATCGATTGCGCTCTGCGGTTTTGCCACTGTCCGCTCATTGCACTTTGTTTGATGAAAGGCAAATACATATGTATGACATTGTTAAATGTGCTTTTCCGGGAAAACTTCATATTTACAATAATTAGCATATTTAGGTAGCCATCTCGATGATAAAACAATAAAATTTCAAGTTTCGCTGTCTGTGCTTTACTATAAATATGCTGTTAGTTAAATAGCTTGTATACAAATGCTTACAATTAATGCTTGCAGCAAACAAATTGCCATTTAGCATTGCTCAACCGGTTATTAAATGTATATAATTGTGGTTACTATTCCTGGCTGCGACGACACAGAACACTTGAAACTTTGAACTTGTGCTGGGATGCTTGGGCCTAAATCTTATTGCCGTTGTTGGCATAATTGTAGACTTGCTGGAAACCTTCGCCATCATCACCCTCGCCATCATCAGAATCATCCGAATCGAACGTATTATCAGGTATATCGTACAAGCGAATAATTGGCTTGTTCGGGTCCTTCATTATCAAATATTTGCCATCCTTCTGCTTCATAACAATGTCAATGATGCAACGCAAAATACCCCAGGCGTTGTCCATACTCAAGTTGATTTGTGTGGCAAACTCGTGCGGTTTAAATTGCTGGGTGCCCAGGATTACGTGACGCGAATGGTCGCGTGGGTTGATACGTGAGACATAGCCCAATTTTAGCTGATCGGAGCCCGCGAGTACAGCCTGCACCGTCCACTTGGCCAGTTTGCAGGCATTGTTTCGCAATTCATTGGCCAAAACCGCGCCGCGTTGCGTGTCTAGCTTCTGACGCCATTCCACACCATTGGCCAGCTTCGAGTCCCATTCGTTAAGCGCCTTAATGGATAGGAATTGTGGCTCTCCACTGGGCGTCTGCAGAACACCGTCGTGTTCACAACGCGCAACCAAAACCTGCACAAATTCAGATGAAATAAATGATAAAGATAGAGAACGACTAATTAACTGCACTCACAATATCGCTGCCCAGATCCCATTTCTTGTAGCGATAGCCAACGCTGGCAACTTGAATGTCCTCGTCCTCGCTAATAAACGGATTGGTCTCTTCAAACTTGTACTTCGCTTCCTGATCGCCCGTTTTTAGCACCTGCTGGCTAAAGTTGTGATTGATGAAGGTGGCCTCAATAGCCAGATTTCTGGGCGAATTGCATGAACTATCATCGTCGGTTGGAGGCTCCACAGATGTTTCGTTGACGGTCAGTAAATCAAATTCAGTATGATCGCGCTTGTCCATGAAGATTTTGTCACCTGCAAGATACACATTAGCTTAGATGGAATGTTTTTTACAGATAAAATGCCGTCTACCTACCGACTTTCTCGATAACAATATCCCAAGAGTAATTGGAGCGTGTTGAGCACATAATGGTGGCCAAAATAGCATCCGTAGCAAATACATTTCCCACCGTCTTGGACAATCTACGTATGACCGGATCATCAGTGGTGGTAACAGTGTGAACAATTCGGTCAATTTTCTGCAGCGGTTTCTCATTCTTTACATTGATGCGGTCGTACGTCTTGTCGTAGTATTCCAACGTGCCGCAAGTGGTAATATCCTCACCCTCCTTAATATTGGGCAGCGACAGCTTGATGAGACGCGGAAAGTCCATCTCCTCAATTGAAAGCCAGTCAGCGCGCACGGCCACCGAAGATTCGCGTATCTTGGGCGGAGCACCACGAGAGCCGAATTTCTTGCCAACACCACGACGCGGATCTCGTGCCTTGACATTCTTGCCGCTGAGCGTTGTCATGCCGTGCGAGTTCATACCACCGCGAGCATTGCGGCCACGTCCTGAGCGTGAATTCCTCATATTGCGGAAGCGTCCGCGTTGGTGCGGCGGCTTTTGGACACGGGCGGTATCCACCAGATGGAAAGTAGTCTCGTCCTCCTCATGGTAGTAGGCGTACTGGTTGCCAGTGCCAAAAGTGGAGGCATACTTGTCTGTAAGCAGTAATCATTGTTTAAGTAATGAGCATGTTAAGGCTGCTGGCTGCTACTGCCACGACACACACAAACAAAGCACACATGTACCTAACCTCACTTCGCGAGTCTTTGCATATGCCATGGCTTTTGAAATTCTACTCACTCTGATACTTCTTGTCATTGTTGGAAGTGCTTGTCCAGTCACAGATCTTGCCTAGGCGATCGCTTTTGCTAAACGGCTGGTATGGTACATCCTTAAACGTGTCCGGCAGCTCGCATGGTCCCCAGCCCTGCTCGTTGAATTGTACGGTCGGTTTCTCGAAGGTCGGAAACTGCGCCGCGGTGTTTATAGTCTCGCTCATCTCACGTTTTACACTCGTTTCCTTTATTTAATTAACAATTTTTTTAATTATGCCAAGTAATATTCCAGTGCAAAAAAAAGATTGTGTGACGAGTCGCAAAACTAGGTGCGAAGGAGAGAGCAAAAGGTAGCGCGTTATAGGGCTGACAAAGCAAGAGCTGTGATGACGATAGTCTTGGTTGTATCGATGACGGTTTGGTATTTATCAACACTGAGCATCGATGTCGCAAATGCTCGTTAGGTGGCGCCTTTTCAAATTGCTGATAAGTTAAATTTGCTAATATTTATTCTTATACATACTTGTATGAATAATTTTATTTGCAACCTTTTAACAGTTTTAAATGTATTGCTACTGACAATTCTTCAGAATTTTGTTAAATTTAGCTTGATATTTAGAACAAAAGGTACTATCGAAGTGGTCGTTTAGATTCTCCTGATCATCGAAATCCAAGTGCTGCAAGTTGGTCAATTGTTGTTATTTTTGTATTTAACTTGTTATTTTTTAACTTACATTGTCCACAGCTATAGCCGGCACACCTTGGTGTGGCACCTTATCCGTTTCCTTGCCGTATTTGCTCAGAATCTCATCCACGGTGCGCTCCTTTTTGCAAAGCTTCACATCCCCTATGTTTATTTGATAACGATTGGCGCATATTTCCAATTTATTTTTGCGACTCCGCATCATGCAACTTATTAGTTTTAATGCAGTCTCAATATCGTGATGTTCCAATATGCAGGCGTGCCAGGCGTTCAACTCACATTCATTTGTGCCATGTTGACAAGTGATTTTGCCATGTTTGTCAGCCTGTAAATCATTCAGAATTAACAATTTTCACCAAAACCCAGTAAGGGAATGTGAAATACACACCCTAGCGTTGCCGTAGGGCACCAGGGTCAGCTGAGTGTAGGGCAGGCGATCCTTCATCGAGGGATACAACTGTTGGGTCATAAATTGCATGCAGTAGGGACAGAGCGCCTCATAATAGAGCGTGATGGGCAGTCTGTCGGTGGCGGGGTCGCGATGACGCTGCAAAAATGCTCTCGTAAAAATATTGATGATTGTTGTTAATTACGTCTTACCCTCGCATAGATCCAGGTTACATTAATACCCAATAAAATGGCTACAGGGAGCAATATGCCTCCAAAAAACTTCATTACGGTTGAATTACGTTCTTGGTTTCGTTGCTTCTGTCACTTACGGCCGTCGGCTTAGCACTGAAATTAATTCAAAATTTGTGCACGGTGCTGTTTCCGATTGTTGAACTCATTGATGATTGTCAACATGTCCGTAAGCCAGTGGCGTACGTTGAATCGGAAGATATGAAGGGGATCCATTTAATAATGAGTTTTAACGGCACAATTTTTAAACACACATTATTGAATTTTAGCTATCAATTGAATTAGTCATATGTAATCTAATTTATATCTCTAACATAGATATGCATTTCAGTTGGAAATTCTGATTCACTTTATAGTAGTGCACTAGTTCCTTTTCTGAGGAACGAATTAATCGTTCTTTTTGTGGCTTTAGTTCGTTTAATCGTCATTTGATTTTTTTTCATTCCTGTGTCTCTAAAAAGACCATTTTTCCAAGTTTTACTGTTTAAAAAAATTTTGTTAGACTTTAGACCACTTTTTTTTTTCTTTCTAAATCCTTTTCATTAATAAATTAATAGATTTAGCGAATTTTGTCGGCCACTTGAACTTAACTGTTTGGTTCTAGCTATGCTTTTACTACAAATAATAATCATAACAGCTACAACCTACGATATCTTTATTGGTTGTCCGGGAGTTACTAAATGTTAAACACTTTAAATCATAATAAAAACTCAGTTAAGTATACACCATTTGAGATGTCATTTATATTTTAAGCAATTTATTTATGTTTGTCCAAGCCTTCTACTGTTCGTTTAAAACAAAAGACTAAATTAAATGATAATTGAACATATACGATATAGTATTTTTAAATGTATTATGGTTTCGATTTTATTTTCAAGTAAAAAAGTAATCGATTTTGGATTAAAGGTTTGTGGTTTCTTTACATTCCAGGTCCTGGTAACAGTTTCACTTTAGTCCTTAAGCCTAACTGTAGGGTTTCATTGTGGTTTCATTGTTGGTTAACTTTTAAAAAATTCATATTTACATTAGGAAATGTAAAATAACAAAAATATAGCTACACAGTTTACACAGATGCTTAACAATTGGGAAGTTTTTTATTGAATTTGGCAAAATATTTAGCACAGAATACCCTATCGAAGTGGTCTGATAGCAAGTTCTGCTCCGTGATATTGTAGTGCTGAGAAAGTAAAGAGATTGCCGTTTTCAATTATAATTAAGTCAAGATAAGTAGATTAATTTTTCTTCTCAAATCTATACTCATATAATATTCCACTTACATTATCAACAGCTATGGCTGGCACACCGTTGTGGGGAACCGTTTCTTCTCCATATTTTTTGAGTATTTCATCAACAGTCCGGGTCCGAATGCAATTGTTAACATCATCTACATTGAGGTTATAACGGGAGGAGCATTGGGGTAGCAGATTAGTCCAATTGTGCATCATGCATTCGATTAGTAATAGAGCCCTTTTAATATCAAAATGCTCCAAAATGCAGGCATGGACGGCATTAAGTTCACACTCCTTGGGTCCGTGCTGACAGATTATTCGACCATTTGCCATTTTCTGCAAATTTTGATCTCTTTTAATACCCATTTATTAAAATAAATGCAATTATCTATTGTACCTGTGCATTGCCATACGGCACCAATGTGAGCTCCGTGAAGGGCAAGTGCTTTCTCATCGAAGGATACAACTGTTCGGTTACAAATTCCATGCAATCGGGACACAGTGTCTCATAGTAAAGAGTTATGGACAGTCTTTCAGGTGCGGTCTTACGAATATGCTGGAAAAATGTTGCTGCATTATGATATTTTAAATATTTGTTTCTGTCTTACCCTGGCGCTGGTCCCAGTAGGGCGCAATACCAATAAAAATGCTCCTAAGAGCAACACGCAGAAAAAGGCCTTCATCTTCCTTCAACTGATTTGTAAATACTAAACAACTATTGATAGAAAATTACTACTGGCACTGAACTTACCTTCTACTTGCTTTATATATGTTTTGGATATACCGATGAGTAACGCATTACCGATTAGTTGTTCATTACTATAGAAGGCAGTGGAGTAGTTTGAAAAATGAGCAAGGCTCCAATCATTTTGTTCCGATGATGGAAATTAATTGTTAATTGTTCATAGAGATTTGCTTCAAAGTGATTTTTTGACAGATCTTTTAAGAAGGCCTACTCTATTATTCCATTTCCCATAAACAAATTGACGCAATTTCGATAAGTTTTCGTTTTGAGAATCAATGTGTTGGGATGTACAAATATTTATCGAATCGAAGGAATCTTTCAAATGTTCTGTTATTTAATTTGGATTCAAAAGTTAGAGTTTAGAAAACAAGGAGTACAGTGTAAAACTTGGCTAAATAAAACCATTTTAGATAAATCTTTGAATGGTGATCTAAGACAGGGTGAATTCAAACCACAATAATAATCTCAAGACATAGCAAATGGGATTATAAACAACATTTGGAAAAAGCACCCCTTTATTCGAACCTCCGGCTCATAATCAATTTTAATATTAAATAAATTTAAAAGGGCTCAATCCCTTTTATATATCAAACATAAAATAGATGAAAAAATGATCGTTTTTCACAAATCTTCAACTTCATTTCCTTATCTGTAATAAAAGATGTCTGAAAAACGTCCACTGACCAGAGATTACAATCAGAAGTTGAAATATTTTTAAAAATGTTGTTAACGATAATAAATGATTATTTTTACCTGCCCTCAACTTGCTTGCTTTAGTTGTATTTTCGCTTTCCAAAAAAACATCCTTTCATTACCTAGATATTACAATTAGCTTGAAGAAGTATGGATCTGCAATTGCGTGTATAGTACAACATTTAAAGTTTGTTTGAATAATCGAACTTAATCTTTCATCATCTTTCTTTCTTCATCCGTTAATGCGATTCACAAACAAACATTCCCCTAATAACCGAAGATTTTAGTGAAATGGAAAAAGATTATTTACAATGAATAAAGATATAAAATGATTTTCGACTTCATCTGTATTTTCGCTTTACAAAAGATGACTGGAAATCATCCAACATCAATCAAAAAAGTGAATCAGCTTAAAGTGTTTAAAAAAAATATCAATCTACATTATATAAAAATAAGCAAATAATTATCTATTTATATTTTTCTAGTTGTGAATGAATTACTTCGAATGATATTGCGAAATTTTGAGCTCAGATGATTGCTGAATTCTCAAAATACATAGCTGCTTTAGAGCCCCATTCAACTGTATCATCTGATTTTAATCATTCATAAGTTTGTTATTTCGATTAAAAAGAAAGTATTTATAAAAAATATCAATCTACATTATATAAAAAAATGAAAATAATTATATATTTCTATTTTTCTAGTTGCGAATGAATTTCATCGAATGATGTTGGATTTTTTGAGCTCGGATGATCGCTGAATTCTCTAAATACTACATAGCTGCTATAGAGCCCCACTCATCCACATCATCCCTTCCAAAACACCCACCCCTGATCTGATTTTAATCATTCATAAGTTTGCCATTTCGCTGACGCAGTCAGACGCCAGACCTCGTACCCATCTGAAAACAAAGCAAAAACAAAATAAAGCCCATACGTGTGTACGGTAACAAAAATCTCTACCCGTATTTGCTTTTGTTCGGTTTTAGAGTGCCTTAATCACATCAGCTGGACTGTTGAGATGACTTTCAATGCTTTCATTATATGGCAGTTTTCTTATCGTTGTTGTTGTAGTTGTAGTTGCGTTTGTGTGGAAAATGAGACCGATAAGAAAGTCAAATTTACAGTTCGCATAGCTTGCAGGCAATGAATGACTAAAGCGAAAAGCAAACAAAAAAAAAAGAACCGTAAAACTCATCATCTGCTTATTTAAATACACATAATATTTATTGCATTTTTTCTGTGCATTCAATAATAATAAAAATAAATTAAAATTGATAAACAAACTCCTTTGTCTAAGCACAATTTGGTAGTTTGGCGTTAAACTTGGCCTCGTACTTGCGACACAAAGAAGTGTCGAAATTATATCGTATATAGTTCTGTTCGTAGGGCTCGAATTCCTGCAATGCACAAAATTATATTATATAGTGGGAGATTATCACAAAACAGTGGTAGCTCTAATTACGGAAAAATTCGAATTTCTATCGCTCTGTTGTTGGGAAGAGTGCAAACCATATAATAATAGTAATATAAAAACTTCCTTGAGTTGTCAAAAATTTAATTTTCTACTATCAAACGAGTTTTGATTTGTCAATTATTATTTTCAAAAATTGTCTGGAAATGTCTACTTTCGAGCGTCCACTGTACCTCCATGCAATCTACTTACATTATCGAAGACAATGCTGGGCACAAAGGACAACTGCAGTGGCAGAGTTTGCTGACCATATGGCATCAAAATTTCGGCATTACTTCGAGCTGCCTTGCATTGCTTGGCTGCTCCCGTATCCAGTTGCAAACGTGCGGCACATTCATTAATCCGGTTACTATATGAGCGTAACATGCAATGGATAAGCCTAAACGAATTCTTGACCGTGTGCGTCTCGATAATGCAGGCGTGCACGGCATTAAGTTCGCATTCCGGCTCCCCATGTTGACAGAAGACTTGCAGCACGCCCAGCTCCGTATTATTGTAAAGCTATTTGGGTGGAAAACGTGATTTATTTAGCAACCTATTTTGGTATTTTGGATTACGAAGGCATTAAATAAGCGAATGGGCCTTAAAACAAACGAACAACAAAATTTATACTATACTAGACAATTTAAAGTGAAGGTATGTACTTGTTTTAAAACCTACTTTGGAAAATATAAAATAATTGCTTCAATTCGTAAGTAAATCAAATTTTTTGAAACAAAACGTTAGCTATCAATATTCAGAGTCTGCCGGATCCGTTCTGAAGACTCCAGCTACTTATCATGGCTGGAAATAACCAGTGGCTTACAAATTAGGCTAACATTATACACAAAATAATAATAGGTTTTTAGGTTGTTTAAATGCTTATACTATATATATATATTAAAATAGTGGTTGAAGGTTTTAAAGTATTTAGACATATAAAAAAGTTCAATCTAGAAATGAGCTTTTAGCATCATTCATTTTATTGGAAATCCACAGATTGCTCTTAGGGCAAGTAATGTTTCTGAGGGGCTTGATAATGACTAGCTTTATGTTAAAGATAAGAAGAATGTCAAAACTATAATTTATTCAAACTAAACTTTTTTGAGCGAAACACAAATGAGTTTAATTCGGTAGTAGCCTAATACTAACAAGTTGTGTGTCATTATTTTGTCAGCAAGTGGGGTTTTTTTTTTTAAATTGTTGATAGTTATGGCATTTAGGAAATTTGCTAATTCATACTCACGCCCGCCTTGCCGAAGGGCAGCAATTTGAGGTCCACATAGGGCCACCAATTGTTCTCCTCCAGCGCATAATATAATTGGCGGCGTATGAAGTACTTGCTGTCGGGACAGAGGGCCTCATAGTGTATGGCAATCGGTAGCTTCGGAACTGCTGCTGCTGCTGCTGTTGTTGTTGCATCATATGCATCTGGCAGTTGTTCAGTTGCCGCCTCTGATCCATAATTTATGCTCATCAGAGTAAGCAGCGCAATCGTGAGGCCCAACATATAGTTCATGCTCGAATTTTTAAGCATACTCGCAAATCAGCACATCCAGAACTTAGCAGCTTCACAAACAGAACACAACTGCTATGGGAAATGCGATGAGCATTGCTTGAACGCCCCATATGCTGGGGTCTTGATTGTTTTTGTTTTCGCTGCTGGAACTGTCTCTGTCTCTGCCTCAGTCTCTGCTGTCCACTCAACATCAACTGTTCAAACATAGCGTGGCAATCCGAGTGTTATCTATCGTGTGTACATTGCGTGTACCGCTCGAAAGCTATTTGTTTAATCTCTGCTTGATGCTAGTGGGAGGCCTCATAGAGCTTTCTGAGCTTGGCGCAGTATAGTACAGAAGAGTATAGTTTGGATTAACATTGAAACAAAACATGAGTGATATGCTAATGAGGATACGTCAGACAACGGACAACAGAAGCACGTGACAACTAAGTACAATTACTGGGTTTATGCCGTCACGAAAGCTGGAAATCATTTCTTGAATTGGACATGGTTTACACAGAGCTAATGAAAACAAAATATTATATCATATTATACAATATCATAGGAAAGTTTGTGACAAGAAAGTTGATTTTATTCGAATGGGAATACGCTGGAAACATTTGGAAACATGATATTAGAATAGAGTATTTATTATAGCATAAATTTCTGAGCGTGGCGCAGTATTGTGCAGACGAGTATGTACTATATAAGAATATAGTTTGGATAAACGTTGAAACAAAACATGAGTGATATGCTACTGAGGATACGTCAGGCAACGGACAACAGAAGCACGTGACAACTACAATTACTGGGTTTATGCCGTCACGAAAGCAGGAAATCATTTCTTGAATTCGACACAGAGCTAATGAAAACCAAATATTACATTATATTATACAATATCATAGGAAAGTTTGTGACAAGAAAGTTGATTTTATTCGAATGGGAATACGCTGGAAACATTTGGAAATATGATAGAATATAGCTTGGATTAACATTGAAACAAAACATGAGTGATATGCTAATGAGGATACGTCCGAAAGCGGACACCAGAAGCACGTGACAACTACAATTACTGGGTTCATGCCGTCACGAAAGCAGGAAATCATTTCTTGAATTTGACACAGAGCTAATGAAAACCAAATATTACATTATATTATACAATATCATAGGAAAGTTTGTGACAACAAAGTTGATTTTATTCGAATGGGAATACGCTGGAAACATGATATTAGAATAGAGTATTTATTATAGCATAAAATTCTGAGTGTGGCGCAGTATTGTGCAGACGAGTATGTAGTATATAAGAATATAGTTTGGATTAACATTGAAACAAAACATGAGTGATATGCTAATGAGGATACGTCAGAAAACGGAAAACAGAAGCACGTGACAACTAAGTACAATTACTGGGTTTATGCCGTCACGAAAGCTGGAAATCATTTCTTGAATTGGACATGGTTTACACAGAGCTCATGAAAACAAAATATTATATCATTTAATATACATATATATTATACAATACCATAGGAAAGTTTGTGACAACAAAGTTGATTTTATTTGAATTGGGATACGCTGGAAACATGATATTATATATAACATATATAATAGAGTATTTATTATACCATAAATTTTCAAAAAAGTATAACATTTACAGACATTTACATATAATTAATAGGAAATCAAAAAACACAAAAAACATAAACGTTAATCACTCAATATCGGAATATAAAAATAATTAACTGTAAAATAAAAAAAAAACGTGCTGAAGTAGGCTGCAGTGTGGGCAAGTTTGGATGCTAATTCCTATAATTTGTCACATTTAAATACAGATAATGGACTAGGTGTTGTAGGCTAGTCCAAAAGTGGGCAAAACAAGCAACATAATTAATGCAATGTTTAACATACCTGTTTAAGTGTAACAAGTTCAGTGCACCACGACGTCGCACAGTGGGACAATCTGAACCGTTTCAAAAGCCCAAATATTTAACATAAGTTATGTATGAAATATAAATCTTGATACTGTTTGTGGGGATAAATTTTCATTAAAAATACTAAAGAAGAATCTTATATTCATACTTTGAATTGTTGAGTTTCAAACTCCTATTTAAATGAAAATATATAGAAATAAAAGCTTTACCTTTTCATCATAAAATTTTAAAAATAATCTGAGAATTGTAGAAGAATTGAGTATTGAATATTCTTTAGGTGCTTCCTGTTCATGCAGCGAGCAGTTTAAGAATTTAGTTGAATAATATTTTAATAATAATTTAATTGTATGTCAGGTATTTTTAATATTGTTTCTTTTTAATAATAATAATAATAATTTGAAATTATTTTCTAATTTCTTGCTATCATAATACTATATTTTGAAAAATTAAAGAAATTTCTTGTAAATTATGCAAATTTCATTACTTCTAGGTTATATTATATTCTATATATATTAATGTTATACTTAGAAAACATACTATACATATATATACATGAAATATTTAGAAAAGGTGTTTTAAAGATCTTGCGATTAACAAGAAAGGAACTGCGATCCTCTAGCCAAAGCTCCTTTTTCTCAATTTTCCTTATTTTAAGCAATCGAGGTTGTTTCCTGACTCTTGAAATTGGCGGAAATCGGAGGCAAGCAAATGAAACAAAACCAGGGATGGATGAAGCCCCATATCCTAAAATAATGGTGTGCAGGCGTTTGCCATTTGGTACTGTTTTCAGATCATATCCTAAAATTCCAAATAAGTTTAGAAATCAAAATAACCATCAAACATTTTCTGATGCATTTCTAAATTTCCAAATAGGTTTAGAAATCAAAATAACTATCAAACATATTCTGATGCATTGTAATCACCATTACACAAGTAGTATTATTTCCTTCTGATTTTTGAACCAATTTTGTTTTAACGAGCCACTGTGCGTCATCGCTAATTGACAACTCAATTTTTAGTTTGTTCGTGGTTCAACCGGCTTTAAACGGTTTATCAGCTTCTGTTGCAAACTAGTTTGGACATGACACATAACTGTCGCACTTGTGTGTGTCGCTGCTCTGCCCACAATGGCATTGACCAGGCCAAGTAACAAGCAACTAAGCAGCTAGCAAGTGACACGTGCAGGCCGCAGCGTCATTGTTGGTTGGGGGACGATTTCAATTTCTGGCTAATTCGAGGCTTTAATTGCCTGGAAATAGTTTAGATTGTTCAAATGTTCGGTTATGGCCACGTCCGTTTTTCATGGTCAAGGTTTTGTGCGCAAGAATGCCGTTTAGCTGTCTCTTTATGGCCTGCTAGGCAGCTGCCCGGCTAATTGTGTTGCAGTTGCTGTTGCAGCAGCAACAATCTAGTTGCAGCAACAATCGACACGACAAAAGCGACAGTGTTTTATGGCTAGCTGGCGCAGATTTCCGCACATGCTATTATGAGTGTATGTTGCTATTAATTGGCCGAAAAAAAAAACCAAAACCAAACTAAACACATCAAAATGGAAACGTGTTGCTGTTAACCCAAATTTGTTGCGGGTCTCTGGCGCTGCCTCTGCCACTGCCACACGACTCCTGCAATTTCACGAGCCGTTTCTGTGCCTTTTTGGTTTGCTTTTTGTTTTAAAGCTGTGCCAGTTTTCGTTGGCGTTGCCTTTTCTAGAGTTTCTAATTTGCATTTAAGCTCTTATCGTGCTCATTTTTGTTTTGCTTCTTCTTCTTCTTGTTGTTGCTGTTACAGTCTCTGCGGCTGCGCAGATTTGGTTGTGGTTTTTGTTTTGTTGTTGTTTTTTGTCTTGGGTTATTTACTGTTGCTGTTCTCATTGCAAAATTTACACCGCCAGCAACATTTCCAAGCACTTATTGTTGTTTGTTGCTGCTGCTGTTGTTGTTGTTGATCTTGTTTCGTGCCCGAAAAACGTGCTAGACTTTAACCCACGAAATGATAGTGTAACTGCGAATTATCGTCGCAGCTTCAAAGAAGGCAAGGCAATTGGCCGAAGGCTGTACAATTAGGTTTACGCAAATTCTTGGGAAAAGATGATGCAATTATCTTTTAAAGACTTCTTTCTGTTCTTCATCCGATATCTGAATTCGAATTGATTCATATATTAGTATATCGCAACTCTGCATACGTTCATCAATTATATATATATATATCTGTATGTATCTAAAGATGAAAAAGCTTTGACAATTGTTGATGTAAATTTTGATGGCTCAGACTATTCCATTCGGTTAAATTTCTATTATAGAGTCCATAATGCGGCTACCATCTTTTTTCTTTGTCATCTCAAAAAGCAGTACTTTGTTTTCCGATTGTAAGGCGACTTTTATAAGCTACCAGAAAATGCAGAACACATCCAGATTTAAGCTCATTAGCCCATACCACAAACTCTTTTTCTCATTTCTCATTTTTCATACCTATTTGATCCAACCTTCTGAAACTTATGTCTATTTCAAAGTCGAGAAATGGGTAAATTTATATTTCTAAATTTTATATTTCTGAAAGAAAGAAAAACTCATCTTAATCGCCTTAATCTGTAAAATTGTTCACATATTTCAGGACATGAAACATTCTATTCGATCTCATTTGTGATGTCTTTCTTAGGTAGGTAACCTGAAAAAATGCACCCTTCTGGACGGAAGCGCTCCTTTAGTTGCGTCTAGGACTTCAGACATATTTAGCTACATTTCTGGTTTAGTTTCAGGAGGATTCGAATTTGTCAATGTGACTCCTTATAGTTATAAATCATTCTTTGCTCTTAAGTATGTACATATTTTTTAATCTGAAAGCAGGATAGCTCATATATTGGAAAAGGCTCAATATTCTAAACATTCTTTGAAAGTCGACGAAAAATTTGCACAGTTTGCTCACATTGTGTTGCTGATTTCGCCACTACAAGTATATGGACTGGCGTTCATGGTGATTTAATACGATTGGATCATCATATTTCATTAATATCGATAAGCTTTATCGGCAACGTTATATGGATCATATGTTTTTAGAGGAAGTAATGGAATGGAATAATGGGGTGACTATACAGAAGAGTCGAAGACCCAACTGGGAAACTCTAATGATGTTTTTATAAACGCCGATTAAACATCAATTTTATAATATAGATACATACCCGTATAATGGAAGCACATTAACAACTTATAACAAAAACAACAAAAGACTATCATGGCCTTTAAATAGGGTCTAAATATGTGCTCTTGTCTTCATGTGCGCTTGCATGTGAATTATTAATAGATGTTCACTGTGGGGTCTCTCGAAATATCAGAGCTAGGCCTCATCAAGATTCTGGGGCTATCAAATATTTATGCGTATATACGAGTACTATATATATTAGCAGATCGAAACACGCAATTCAAGCTTCTTCAAGTTGTTCTAAAATTCTTAATCAAAGCAAATTGTTTCATTTAATAAAACAAATAGTACTTTATGTGAAATTATAAATTTTGCTCTCCAATTTAGAGAAACTTATTCACATGGCTTTGGTATTTCTCTTACAAGTTTTATTCTGTCTAGCTTCAAGCTATGTATATCAGATTGAAGTTGAAAGAATGCTGCGCAACAAACTTTTGAGGAAAGGAAGGAATTCCCGAGACGCCACATCAATAGCTTGTTATCAGAATGTTGTGTGAATAACAAGTTTAAATGGATATTTGCCTGCTTTTAAGAATTTTTTTCTCTCAAATGTATCCCAAATAGTGGACGCGTGTTAAGACAACTTTCAATGCTGCTTTTAGTGGGTCATGCTGGACCAGTTTGGAGTGTAAGGAAGAGGTTTCGAACTCTGCATATCACCTGAGTTGCCTTTCTCTGCCCAATGCTCTTTCGCCAGCTCTCTTTCGAAGCGCTATTCCACACCAAAAAGTAGCGCTGACTGCGACTGACATTGATGGACAATTTCACATGATTTACGTACAAATTGCTGTATTGTTATATCCGCTTTAACTACATATGTTTGTAAATATATGCAGTATCTATGCATATATCTTTCTAAGCGACTAGGTTTGATTTCAGGCATCACGTGCGTGTGTGTAAGCCACTCAAGCGTGTCTTGCATTATAATGTGCGTCTCTAAGCCGATTTCTTAGGCAAATTATTGCCGCACACTTCTAAAAGAACTTCCGCCACTCTAAGCCGGCACTATATGAATAAATTTAATGCTAAAATGCTTGTGCCTCTACTACCATTATAAATTGTTGATTTGTTTGCCTGCTTATTACCAAACACTTCAATTTGTTACATATACAATATATTTTTTGTTTTTGCTTCTTTTCTCTCCTCGGGCATTACACGATATTCATTATTATGCTGTTGCTTTCTGTCTAGGCTGCGGCTAATGTGGCTTGCGTGTAAAAAAATGAAAAAAAAAAACAACTAATAATGTTGGCATCATGCAAGTACCATCAACATATGACGTCACACAAAAGATAATGCACTTGCACATGCAGGTGCCCGGCTCTGAGCCACTTGCAACAAATGCCAAACATTTTTAATTCAGAATGAACTCTGGCATTTGGTCACTGTACTGTTTTGGAGATCTAATGGAATGTCATATCCGAAATTTCCCCATACACTGTTTATTAATGGAGACATGATGTAATCTTTTTCTTTGATTGTTTGGCGGGTTGTCTATAAGTATAAACCCATAGATATCGAAAAGAGTAATTCAACTTGTTTTGTAGAAATCTCTTAAGATCGATTTCTGCATTAAATGTAAAAAAAATACAAGTATAGCGCTAATTATTTTAATTTTTAAGCTTATGATCTGAAACTTTTATAGGAATTATATTATATAGGAATTAAATTTCTTAATTATTTCTAAAAAAATACTGTGTGTTGCTTGTTTGAATGAACGTATAGATTTCAAAAAGTGTTAGGCGTTAGATTCAGCTTGAAAAAAAATAGATATATAGTAAAATAGAAATATTTTTTTGTTATTTTACTTTTGTCTTAATTGCATTTAACGATGTTACAGCTTTTATCACGATTTGGAAGACGAGCAATAGTACATTTGTCGCATATCTTATTCCATATAATTATTTATTTTAACTCAAATATCTCCAAGAATGTTTCTCTTAAAATGAATTTATGTTTAAAATATATAATAATAATAATATATAATGCTCAAGGTTTTCTTGCGCTAAATTGAACTTAATGGATGCATAAATTAATTTAAAAATAAATAAATTATAAACATTATACTCTACTCAGCTGTTGTCTATTCTCCACTCTACTCTACTCTTTATTACTTTGCCTTGCTCTACTGTAGTCGACTATAGTTTACCCTACACTACTATATTCTACTCTACTAGAACGAACTCAACTATACTTTACTCTACTCTACTCTAAGGCAGTCTAGTCTACACTATCCTACTCTAGTCTACTCCTGTGAAGACGGGGTGTGAGGTCTACAATATACTTCATCTTTCAGGACCAGTCATTAGAAGAATTGATCTTATATTTCATTAAAATCGAATTACAATATTTCACATACGTTTGAAATCTTCTATTCAAAGACAAAAAGTAGTTTTACAGTTCACAATTTTCGAAGCTGAACTTTCAACAACAAAGTCAGAATTGGGTAAATCATTAAAAAGTATGTTTTGAAGGGCAGCGTCTAATGTGTTTTGTTTTTGCTGAGAACCTCGGGGTAATACCAACTAACCTATTTACGCAGCAATCTTATGACTTTCTCTCACCAACCACATGTGTGTAATTAAGTACGATGTGTGGGTAAATTTTTTGAAAAGTTCTCAAAAATGCGCGCTCCACTTAAGCGAGTTAATCTGAAACAGTTAATCTGCATCGCATTGCTTTCGGAGCGAACTTGTAACGTCATGTCGAGTGATGCGCCACAAGGCGACAGTTTAATAAATGCTCGACCAGACACTGGAAAAACTAAAAGAAAAAACCAAACTGAAAAAAAAGCGAAAAACTGGTTCTGTCATGTCTAGCGGCTTAGTTCCATTTCAGTCATGGCCGAAGCGCATTACGTGGCCCGTCTTTCTATAACACTTGTAATTGAACGCACGACGTTTGGCGTTCGGATATGTCGATATGTGGACAGAGACATAGAGACAGAGACATACTCGTAGCGCAGTGAAAACAGTTAGTTCCGATGCCAATAACCTGAGTTGACGCATGAACGCATGAGCTTTTCATGTCCACATAAATAGTTTGTTGTATATAGTATGTCTATATGTATGATTTCATAGGTGCAGAGGTACGTGCCTTGCACTTTCCATGCCAACAACAACGCCAACTACACATGCGATCAATTAAATAGGTTTATTGGCGCATATCACTTTACCTTGGGTGTTCCGATAACTCTCCAAAAGGGATTTCTTTGCTCACGGAGGGGGTATTAGAAAACCCATAAAACATGTGTGTATACTATATTACAGCTGAAGGGGAACTGTGCTGATACTGTATATAGGCGTAATTGCTCATATCTCTTAATCGTAATCGTTCAGATAACTTTCTTTATCGCAATCAAAATGGATTTACTTAGTTTCTTTGTAGAAAGATGATGGCATAAAGCATATACTCGTATACAGTATAACTTAACGAGAATTGTGCTGATACTGAATACTGCGAATTAAAAAGCCTGTGTCGTCAACTCTAATCTCTATGCACACTTAATTTATTAATAAGTATATATATACATACAGACAAGCTTTATTATATGAAAATATAGCAAATATTTTATTTAGTTGATGTAGATCTGGACAACATGAAATGAGATTATAAGAGCGATCTCAGATGTTCAGCGCGAATTTTTATTTGATTATATCGTTAATGAGATTATATGTACAGTCTCAGATGTTCAGCGCGAATTATTATTTGATTATAGCGTTCGATTTAATATAAGATTTACTATTTCTGGTTAATAGCTGAAAATTTCTAGATTAAAATCCGCCGTATGTTTTGGAAAAGTTTTGTGTCGCAGCCTAAAAAAAATTATATCAAATTGCCAAAATTATTTCTCCATATACCTTTCCAGGCATTTTTCAAATAGTTTTCATTTTTGAGTATACATTTTTGGCAAAGTTCTGAGTGGAAATACAAGTAAAATATTATTCTATATCTGCTAGAGCATTAGCCATATAGCAACAAAGGACCAGTATTCGGAGTAAAATAATTTTATTAACTTGACTTAAAATGATTTTATTAACTTGACTTGCATTTAACAATCTACTAATTCTCACACTTTTCGTACTTAAAATATATAATTAAATCAAGTTTAGATAGTCATCTGAATATTTTCAATATTACAAGCTGATGTCTTGACCAGAATCATCAAAATAAAAACTTACAGGTTAGATAAATAACCGGCAATGCAATGGAATGACAAAAAATAATTGT
The DNA here is from genome assembly GCF_003285725.1 of Scaptodrosophila lebanonensis. Taxonomy (NCBI): domain Eukaryota; kingdom Metazoa; phylum Arthropoda; class Insecta; order Diptera; family Drosophilidae; genus Scaptodrosophila; species Scaptodrosophila lebanonensis. Next base: position 18,119,646 of record NW_022060538.1, read on the forward strand.
TTATTGATGTAAAAAAAAAGCACTGGCTAAATTATATGTAATATATGTAAATTATTTAATTTAATTAATTTAATTAGAAATACTGACACCTTAGTATTAATGCTATACATATTTGAATAACGCGAAAACTACTACAAAAGGGTATCATAGTTTATGTATGCAAGATACAGAAGGATTATGATGAGATGACTCGATCTCTCTAAAAAAGCTAGAATCTAGCTACAGGTTAAAAGCTATTTATATTTTTCGATTTTTCATTTGCATTATTTTCATTTTGCAAATAAAAAGTTTGCTTTTAATTATAAAATAAATGGTACCATTATTATAAAGACGTTATGCTGAGAACCAAATAGTGTATCTATTCGATTGATAGGCATTGTATGGTGTTTAAGTTCTTGTGAGCTCGTATTGTATGCAGTTGGCATCGGGGGCCAAGAAGCCAACGCTTCCTGTGGCTTATAACTGTTGTATGGCCATTGTCGCTGGCTTATACAAGTAGTATCTATCAAGATATGTAATCATCACCAAAAAAGTGATGAGCTAAGTACACACTAATTATGCACAGCATGACGTGAGCCAATGATGATAAGGCGCTTATCAGAGAGCCAAATACAATGCTCTATGATTCCCATTGGAGTAATGGGAATTAAGTCTAACAGTGCTAACTTAATTGAGCACAATATCGAACCTATTTTTTTGGGGGCAGTTCTTCTAATTGGATTGAGCGCATGGCGAACACTGGCGAGTGAGTAAGCGATGAAGAAATAATAAAGAGGCAAATAACAAATAAATAGCGACTTTGCCTAGTTTTTTTGTTGGTAGTTGCTGTTGTTGTTGTTGTTGTTAGCACAAAGAATAGCCCAACGGCGAAGTCAAAAGGCAGTCAGCGATATGTGTTGTTGCCATTGTTGTTGTGGTTGTTGCTGTTGGCCGCATAGCGGAAACAAGCGCAAATTTATGGCCAACAATTGTGGTGGCCAATGGCCGTTGGCTTCTATGCAAGGCTACTGTATGTGGCAAGCAACAAGTGTTGTAGCATTAACCCCACAATATAAACAATAACAACAACAGCTACAGCGACGTGTCCACCGCAACATTTTCTAATCACATTAGAAAAAAAAAAAAAAAATTCTACAGAGAAGAAGAAGAACAATTACACACACCACTAAATTGTTATTAGCACGGCCTGTAATTATGTGGCAGTGCAAATATTTAAGCGGCTATTGTTTAACTTCGCACTTCCCTCCCCCCCACCAAGCCCATCAAGCGCATCAAGCGGGCTTCAATGAAGCATTGCGCAAGATTTATGACGCCTCAGGTGTTGAATGTGTTTCGAGTTTCCGTTAGAACTGGCAAAAAAAAAAGAATTATAGCTACCGAGCTTGCTTTATGCCGCCCAGATGTAGGTCTAGGTCGTCGTTTGGCAGCTTATGCGTAGCTCGTCAATTATGGGGTCGGTGAGAATATTCAGTTCAAGCGTTATTCGCATTTGTTCTGCATCTGAAATTCAAGAATCCATAGAAAAGCCGCACGATATTATTTTTTATTATTAATATAAGTATGTAAGCGAAACATTTGATTGTTTTCATGTATTGTTCAGTTTTGTTGAAAGTATATATGTAGTTAGAAAGCCAGAATAGGTAATGGGCATTAATAATGTTATCTTAAAGTCCACTCTTCTTTCTTCAAAATTATACGACGAGATAGCTGCTATCCTTCCTTCATAGTCGCTGAGCTATGTAGAATCTGAGCGTCTTATATTTTATTCGTTGTGAGATTTATATATTAATAATAAAAGTGTGGCTTAGGAGAATGATTATTCCAAATCTGGCTTTTTAGCCAATTTAAGTTTACCAATATTCTATTCTTTACTTTCTTTTAGTACAAACAGAAAATACTGTGGGATAATTCGAATAACAGCAAACTATGTTCAGTTTGGTTGAAAGTATAAAAAGGCAAGGGCATTAATAATGTTATCTTAATGTCCACTCTTCTTTCTTCAAAATTATACATTCTTCGACGAGATAGCTGCTATCCTTCATTGTCGCTTTAGGGAGCTATGTAGAATCTGAGCGTCTTATATTTTATTCTTTGTAAGATTTATATATTAATAATAAAAGTGTGATTTGGAATAAGCATTCTATTCCAAATCTGGCTCTTTAGCAATTTTAAGTTTACCAGAAAATGCTGTGGGATAATTCGAATAGCAGCAAACTATGCATATACAGTATACAAATTCATATTTCATAACAACACTATACAACATTGCTGCAAAAGAAAAACATAAAATAACGATGATGAGCCTATAATTTAAAGTTTTACAGGAATTAAAAAATGATTTTTTTTAATATTTTCAAAATCATTCTTGCGGAATATTTGAAATGGTTGCTGTTAGTTAGCGGCGTTAATCACAATTACTGTGTTTTCTTTAGTAATACATTTGAAATAGCAAAGAATTGAAAGTTCAAAATATGATTTTATAAAATACATTTTAAAAAACCCTCATGTAATGTTTGAAACTTTGAATGATAAGAATATCGCATGTCGTATGAATAACTTTGATAGTACATGTTTGTGGGTGGTTTTTCGAATATCAGCCAAGTGCAAAACGCCCAGAAATTCTGTTCGATTCAGCTATTTTTGGTACTTTTCGGCTATGTGTGTTTCTATGTCGCATATTTTTGGGTCTCTTCGCTGCTGGCGCATTCGTTGACAAACAAATTACAATTCGCTGTCGTCTGCCAAGTTGGATGTGTGCTGTGCGCATCTATTTTGGCTGCCAGGCAGCAGACAGCTGTTGGAGCTCGCTGTAATTTGGGGCAGTGTAATTTAGACCGACGTCTCACCCACTAGCCAAGTCAATTGTCTACTGTCTGCGGTCGTAGCAGCAGGGTCAGTCATCAGACGTCGTTGGTACTTAATTGTGGGCTATATTTTCGTATTGCAGTGCCCCTCTCTCCCGTCAAGAATTGTGGTCGGATTTCAAACATGTTTCCGTTGCGCGCTCATCGCTACCTTGGCTTTGTTTTGAGTTTGCTTTCGTACTGTCTGATTATAATTATTTTAAATTTCAAAGCGTTTAATGCACGCTCATTAACGCGCCAACGAGCGCGCCCCAAAGAGGCAACAACTACTGCGGCTAAGCCAAAGCATTGCTGTCTGTTTACGTTTTGTATACTTCATCAGCTGTTTTAGCTTAGTGAGCGCGGCTAAGTGTTTGTATTGGTGTGTGGATGAGAGAGCGCAAGAGCGCGCCAGAGTAACTGTATATTTTGTGTATGCTTCTTACTCAGAGCGCCAAATCGTAGGGAGCAGCGACTAAATGAAAAGCTAAGCAGCAATAGCAACAACACACACAAGCTTTGCTGCTTTTGTCAATTGACTGAGCAACAACAATGACAACAAAAACAACAGCAAGCTCACTGCATGTGCCATCCCATCCCACATAGAAAAATCGTAAGTCAAACGGCAGCGACCAGAGCACGATTTTTGTTGTTGTTGCCTTTGCTACTGCTGCTGCTGCTCTTTGTAATAATCAGCGTTGCCAGTCTTTGAGTGTAAATAAAAGCTAGATTAGCTATTAAAATATCTGAAAAATGTATAAGGCTGTTAAACAACTAGTTTTCAATTATTCTCTTTTTCACATGTTACGACATGAAGATAAGATCTTATTGGAGATATATGTATAACGTTACTGTCTCATAACAAAGTTTCTTTGCCTTGGTCAATTTGCCTTTCAGCTTGGGTTTTGAAATGCACTTTTAAATGTAAATGGATTGTCAAAATGTAAATGTTAATGACAATTCGGTGAGAAGTAAGTTCATATTTATTTATTGTATTTTATTTATTATTTTTATTATGGGTATATGCATAACATGTTTGCCGCAGTTGGGAAATGAAAATGTCCAGAAGTGGCGGAAAAATGGCTAAAATGGCAACACTGGTAACAACTCTCAGTTGCCGTTGTAGTTGTTGCTGCTGCTGCCTCTGCTGCTTGTGTAAGCGTCGGCAACAAAACTCATAGGCCCGCCGTCGCAGCGCGCCCAGTTGTTATCGGAACTTGTTGGCCGCCGTGTCTCATGGTCTCCGAGCTCTGTAGTCGCGCACACGCTTGTTGGGTTGGTTGGTTTCTTTTCGATTGCTTCTTCGTTTTTCGCATACGTTTCCATTGACGACAGCGACAACGGTTCGTGTGTGGGAGAGCGCGCGCGCCGCGCCAAAATTGCGCGACTCTCTTGACATAAAAAAACACACAAAAAATTATAAATATTACAATAAAATAGCTGCGAAAATAGTTAAAATAATGTATTCAGCTATCTGAGCAGTGCATAATTTTAATAACAACCTTAAAATCTGGTCCGCTACACACTTAACATCAAGTGTGCTATTCCGCAATGGGCCAAGTGCTTATACACATAATAAAAATAGTTTATAAAACATGCACAAACCAACAAACATGAATTAAGGCGATCAGCCGCTGGTTTTGTGTGACAAATACCCTGGCAGCAAGATTTAATTATAAATTTAAAATGATTTAAATATAATACGAGCATATAGAGAAATTTAAATGTGCGCTCAAGTTCATGGCTGTTGTTATTGCCTGTGCGTTGTTGTTGCTGTTGCTGTTGTAGTTGTTGTACATTAATTGTCACAACAAACGATGACAACAACAACAGCAAAAACAAATTTGTTATGTACTTTTGCCCAAAGTGAAATTTGTTGGATTGACATTTTTGTGGCGCAGTGAAACTTTTTGGTTGCTTGTTTGTTTGTTTGTTTTTGTTATTTTATTTGAAAAAATCAATGGGATTCCAATCTGCTTGCCATCCATCGACTGCATACAACAAACATAAGCACATAACATATAGTGTGCACATATCGGGATGTACCTACATATGTCCATAGATACCGCCGAGTGTTTTTTTTTTGTCCGCAACATGTTTGCTTGGCTTCTTATCAATTGCTGTGCGCCGTGCAAACACATCCATACATGAGTGCCAGTTGAGTCGGAACTATCTGTTAGATAGAAAAGCACCCAGGTCGTGTTTGAAGCTTGTTCTACAGCCTCTGCTACACAATTATGATAAATCTACACTATATAAGTTGTTGCTTTTGTTGTCATTGCTGCTGATTGCCTGTTGTTCAATTTGCGTATCACTCGCCAGCTATCAGAAGTACGCAACAGCTTCTACTAGGCAGTGATAAGCGGCTTATGCTTCGACCTGCGGCTCGGAGACAGTGTCATTTATTCGCCATAAACTGGTTCTATTAATGGAGCTGGTGTTTCCCAATGATACCCGTTTAGACTTCACGAGAAAATTCAAATTATTTTTCACATATCAATAAACAAGATTCATCTTTGTAAACGTTGGAATTACTTATTCGTTGATTGTTCATTTAACTACAACAATTTTTTTTAAAGGAATAGGAAATTATTCTCACTCACTGAAATTTCTATTTGTAAATTTGTTTATACTTCTCGTAGAATCTAGTTTATAATTCAAGCATACTCATGGAGAGTAAATCTCTAAAAATAAAAATTTTACCTTTTTGAAATTCAATGTTACACAATTCTTGTCTTTATGACATCTTCTTGTATTATCATTTTTTTTATTTTATTCATAATATACAATACTACTGTCGATTATATTATAAAACTTAATATAACAAATTGAACTAAACTGTGAAGTAGGTATTCGTATGTTTTCTTTGAAAAAATTGAATTCACAAGAAGTTTTGATAAAAATACCCAACGGCTCTTACGCATTTTTTCGGAGATTAATTTTAAATAGAAACAGTCAATGCATAATGTCTCTTTTTAAGAGATATTACGAAAACAAAACGTGTAATATAAATGTAATAAATATAAATTTAAAAATATGCGCCTTTGAGACTTTGCATTCGAATGTCCCGCAATGAAGTATGAATAATTGTAAAATTGGATTTAATTAGTTAAATTCGCTTGTTTTTGTATGAAAATATGATAAACAAAGTGGTTTCAAGAGCTTGTTGGCTCCGGTGGACGTTTAGAGGAAAAAACTCATAAAAAAAAGTCTCAATAGAACAGAACAGCAACGTTTTCAGGCCTGGGTACAAACAATTGTTCCCTTAGGACTACCAAAGGGAGTGAGTTCTGTACTAAGTAGTTCCGAGAACCACTGGGAACGGCACTTGCACTTGTGTTTTGCACTCTCTTATCAGTTACTGAGTGACCGCTAATCCGACCTGAAAAGTACCTTATAGTATAAACAATTCACAGCCAGTCTGTCGAATTTATTTCGTTTTCGATGTCAGACGCGTGCAGGCATTTGCATGGCATATTTGTAGAATCACAACTATATATAAGTACTATAAATATGTGTATATGCGCAGTAAAGTCCTGTCTGTCAGGTAGGCTCATGTCATTTAAATTTCACTGCTCGTTTCACTCGTTTTGTGAAATTGCCTTTGCAATTAGCTTTATCCAAGGCCTGTCATGTCAATATGTGTAAAAAAAAAAATAGCCCGCGAGTGCAATAAAACGCAGCAGCGCGCATAAATTATTATTTTGATTAAATGTTTGTATTATAATTAAAGCGGAAATACTTACACAAACAAGATAAAATACCGCATAATTCATATAAGTGCAATTACAACAAAGTGCAAGTCAGCGTTTAAGTGCTTAGCTTAAAAAAATACAACAATAATAACAACAAAAGTATTTATTTATCAAAGAGAAAACAGATAATTAAACATTGGCGAGCAGGAGGATTGTTATTAGCTGCAGCTAAAGTCAAACAAGAGATTCACAAATCGACGGGTAAGTTCATTAATTAACTTTTTTTAACATTTGTCTTCTGCGTTTTTTTTATTTTTGCATACACTTAACGAAAAAACCACAAAACATAATCAGTTGCTATTAGGTTTTTTTAATTGATTTCTAATTGTTATTAAAATAGACGCTTGCAGTGTTTAGAACTAATGAAAGCTGCTGAGATGATGAGAAGATGATGAAGATATTATTTTTGTTACTTTGTTGTTGTTTATTTTTGTGAACATAATTTTGAGGGGAAGATTTCAAAGTTGTTATTAGATATTAGATGAGATTAAATCAAAGAAACGGAATCAAAAATGTGTCAGCGTTGGAGATATCTGTAAGCAAATTTTTCAATGAGATGATGACGAAAATATTTTGTTTCTTGTAATCTGGTGCACAGTCTTAATTTGTATATGTATATCTTAAGAATTCGTTCTCGATGCAAGGGGGGGGGGGGGGGGGGGGGGTTACTAGAGAGATATTGCGATTGTCACGTAAGTCGCAACCTTCCGAAAATGAACCAGAACCACCAATTGTACGGATCTGAGGAATTGTTCATTCCGCAACCAAATGTTTACCACATACTACGCAGTGAGTTTTGGAATCTGCCTTATCTTAATGGACTATGTCTCAATTCTTTCAAATAATGCATTATATTTGGAATTATTGGCCAAATTGCGACATTCTTATATATACGTGTATGTTATCATCTTTCAAAAATACGATCTAGAAATTCCGCGTATATAGGGCAAGTGTTTACCATAATTAAGCGACCTTCTCCACTTCTTATATCTATATATATAAAACAGTTTGTCCTGATCAATGCACAGCCCAAACGGTACAAGCTAGTCATTTATAATTAGGTAATATTATAATATCATAATTCATGTTCTTGTACAATAGTTTCCTATATATGTACATATATAAAATATATTGTTCTGACTGACTGTGTGACTAACTGCCTGATTGGTAATAAAAGAGGAATTGTTACGAAGCTAAAACAATAAAGAAAGTTTAGCTGGCTACTAGGGTCTTAAGCTTAACACTATATGTATTGCAAGAGTACAATTTATACATTCTTTAAACGATTTTATATTATGCTATATTTAATTCATATACTGTTCGTTTATAATTTCTGATGTCTTGTACCAACAAGAGTTTATGTAAGTTGGTTTTCATAGTATTGCTGAAGTCGTTTCTATTGTTGTTTGTTATGATTAGGGGGATTTGTAACCAGACTTGGCATTTGTATCGGCAAGTTTATAGCCTTTTTGGTTGTTATCTATATGCGCAGGTATACTTTGTCTTGCACGTCTTGACAATATGAGTAACTTTTGCACAAATGCAGGTATTTTTTTGTTGAGTGCATTTAACTATTTACTCAGTATCTTATCTGTTGCTGGATTGCCTTTGCTGCTGTGCTTCGTGAAAGGGAAGCAATAAACGCCAACGCCAATCACCCACCACCCGGGATCTTCAATTACGTGCGAACCCCAAACACACACACACACAAACAACACACCCACCCACACCCGTAAAAAAGTATCTAAAAATCAATAAGGTAAGAACAGGCGCGAGTTTTGTTGTCACTCGCTGACTTTTAGCAAGCGCCCTCCGCGCGCTTACCATTTACCGTTCCCCGACTATTTTCATTAACAACAGCTGATTGCACAAGTAGCTGTTGGAGCGCTGGCTGGCAAGCAACCATCATCCTCCCCCCTTCCCACACGATGTGGCTTAACCTTGGCGCGCCTTGCAAGCTTGAATGGGGCGTGGGCGCAGCAGTGGGTGTGAACGCGTCTTTCGTTTTGTTGCGCTTAGTAGTTGCATGTTTGCTGTCGTTGTTGTTGCTGTTGTTGTTGCTGCTAGTAAGTTCTCGACCCGGCATGCGGGTTGAGGCTACTGCCACCTCATTAGTTGGCCTGTCAGACAAATGTTGTTTGTTTGTAATTTATTTGTGCGCCATCTTATGAGTTACTTATGCTGCGCCCTTACGCCCCCACTCAATGGGATGTACAACAACTAAATATTTTCAACTGCAGACGCCTCGTTGACGTCTGCTATTATTCTTCTTGTTGTTGTTGTTATTGTCTAAACTCTTTGAGTGGGCGCTTTTGTGTAGGCTGCGGTCGCTGAAGTGCCTGCATCTCATCTCTGATGCTTTCATCACATCTTGTCGAAAAATCAAAGTGCAGTGAGCGTGAGAAAGAGTGAGTTAGTGAGTGAATGTGCATAAGAGCGACAGTCTAGAAGTCAAATCAACGCCTAATCAGGGCAACTACTTCAAGAACAACAACAACAATAACTGAAAAGCCCCACAACAACAGTGACAGCAAAAACAGTTATAGTCTGTCGGCATTTGCAACAACAAAGTGCTTGTTTTGACATTTGGCGCTCATGCGTAAATGAACCACCTTCAAGGATGCGCTCGCGTTCTCTCATTCCTCTCTATGTCTCTCTCACTTAATATCTCTCTTTTTCTCTTGTCCTTTGACACCACGTGTTTTTCCTGCTGCTCTCTCTCAGCTGCTTACAACTTTGACTTTCGTTTCTAGGCCCCAGGCATGCTGGCTAACAAAACCAAAAAAGCTATTGAAAGCTTTTACAAAATTGCAGGCTCTTTGCCGTTATTATGGTGTTTAGAACTTTTCCAATTGTGGCGCTTTGAACTGCTTTTTCATTGCCTGCAGCGATTGTTTGTCTGCTTCCTCTTCTTCGACTTTTATTCATGCTTTTGACAACTTGTTGATGTCATTTTGCGTTTTGCCAATTTTAGAAAGCTTGTTGCCATTGTTATTTTTTCTTTTCTTTGAATACTCTCGCTGAGAGTACAGGAATTTTGGTGTAAAGATTGCGATGTATGTACGTGTATGCATGTATAGCACATTCTATTTATACGTGTTCGTAAGTATGTACATACTTAGAAAGTAGTGTTACCAGCCACATAGTATCATTATTATTATTTTGTAATTTATATATAGCCGAAAACTTGAATAAACTTGTTGGTGAGGTGAAATCGGGTTTCTTTATCAGTGCACATTTTCATTTTGTAAAGGACTATCGATCAAAAATCAATCTTATCTAAGTAAGTACCTTCAATAAAATGATTTCATCGACATTTAAAAAGGGCGGATCTCATGTATTAACAAATATAACCTATCTACGCTGGTAGTGAAACCTGTTAGCTTTAATTTTAACTTTAAGTAAGCATTAAATAAGCTTTTAATATCGTAGCTATGCCTTAGGAATGATTTGAAACATAAACATATCACCAGACAATACTCCTCTACAGTAACTGCCATCATAAACAAAAAACGTGTAAGGGTATTTAAGCTTCGTCACATCTTATAAAGCATTTTTGCTAATTTTATTGAGGAATTTATTATAATTTTTTAATGATTTATGAGTCAAACAACCACTGAGGCGCTAAATCTCTAATCTCGAAAACACAGGTGGGGTTTTTTGTGCATTTCGGTGGCCATTGGAGGATTTTCCGTTACTGTTCAATTGTTGACAAAACAGTTTGTTGGAATTTTCCCTGGACTCATGGCGCACTGCACTTTCTCTACGCCCAGTCGTATTCTAAAGTGAAAGGAGTGCGCAGCGCTTTCTAAACTGTTGCCACTTATGTTAAACACTTGTAAGTTGTGTATCAACTAGATAAGTAACCGCCACAGTGGGTAGTAACTTGAGTGCTGTTCGAAGTGCACTTCACAGCTGCCATGAACAAGCTGCAAACAATGTATCCATGCACCCATGTATCTTAGTATCTCTTGTGTACACAGAGCCCACAACAAATAAGCAAACATTCTATTTCAATTAGTGTAACTGACCTATGCCATTTTAGGCGAGTGTACGGCCGAATGAGTGTGTGTATGCCGCGCACGCCTCTGAACATTAATCAGCACGTTTTCGGTTCGTTGTTGTTATTGTTTAGCTTCGTTGTTGTTGTTTTGTTTTATTGGCTTTTTGTTTATAAATGGTTGAAATGCGCGCCATACCAAACCAATTCATAACGATTTCAAGTCTAATGTTTGCCAATGACCAGACACAGACAGCAACAGAAATAGCAACAAAAAAGAAGGAAAAAGTGTTGATTGCTTTTGGCGAAGCTTAAATACCCTTTTCAATCATAATTAATAGAACAAGGCATCACTCTAATATTAATTGGTAAATGATAAAGGATTTTTTTCTTATTGAAATTATTTATTGCCAACAGAAACATTCAAATTCCAAAATCAATTAAAAAACAATGAGAATAAAATGCATGGTTTGAAGATATGTTTTTAGAAATTACAGAATATCAAGATGTACTACACAAAACATATTAGAAAACAATTTTCCACATACTTGTATATCTTTTTAAACGAAACAGGTATCGTACTTTTTCCAAATATCGGCTCCATGGTTTGTAAGAAACTTGCTCTGCATAGATTAGGCAAGTACACAAACAAAGTTTGGAGTCCCTAGCTGTTTTATGGTTTAAAAGTTCTCGGAGCTGATACAGTCAGACTGGTATGTCTTTATCGATTAGTTTTTCATCACAATATTCATATACCATATACGGTTTTCTGCGCCACGTGCCTAGTATTCAAGATTTAAGAAAAAAACAAGTTTTTTCAAGTACAGAATTCTCTCAGAGCCGCTTAGTAGTGAAGTAGATCTGTAAGTTTGCGGATTACTTTGAGATACTTTAAAGACAAAACTAAAATAAAATCTCATATAATGTGTATATATTGCCTATTAACTTCCCTTATAAAGGGTATATACAAAAGAATACAACAACAAGAAGAACCTTCAAGCCCCAAAAAGTTTCGAATACAAATTTGAAACACGACACTGGTTTATTGAAATTTTCGACTTCTTTGTGTTTCTCTTTTTTAATGCGATTTTAATACGCCCCTCCAAAACAAAAAAAATCTTTCAACCCAACTGCATCATGACACAAATGCTCGAAACGTGAGTTTTGTCATGCTTTTGACTTTATTGTTGTTGTTGTCATTATTGTTGTTGTGATTGTGCTCGGGCGAAACCATTTCCTACGCCAGCATGATAGATGGGAAATTGTTGTTGTTGTTGTTGTTTTTTTGGTTGCTGTAATTGGTTGCCATCTGAAATATATAGATATACGAGTACGAGTGTGTATAACTTTGGCTTGCGTGCCGAAAGTCATGCAAATTGTATTGTGCTATTGCTGTAGATATATAGCACTTGCCGCAGATTTCCCTTTTATCAATCACATTTAATATTATTTGCAGCATTTAATTGCATTACGTTTGTTGTGCTGCACGTACTATTTTTCATATATGTACATATTGCGAAAGCTCGGAAAAAAACCCAAGTGGCTCACGCTATAAAATATTTAAGTGCCATAAAATGATTACAAAGTTCCACCGAAACTCTGACAGATGTGTGCAATGGGCTCGAACAGTGCTGCCTGATAAATAATTGACTGATGTTGCGGAACAAATTGAAGGGATTTTACGGTCCTCAGCTTTTTATACTCTGTACCCGTAGGGTAAAAAGGGTATATTAGGTTTGTGCAAAGTATGTAACATGCAGAAGGACCGACCGACCCCATAAAGTATATATATTTTGAATCAGCATGACGAGTGAAATCGATCTAGACATGTCCGTCCGTCCGTCTGTCCGTCTGGATGAACGCAAGGATCTCAGAAACTATTAAAGCTAGAATAACCAAAGATGGCATCCAGATTCTCCTAGGTCCGAGAAAGGACGAGTTTATTTTATTTTTTTTTAATTTCCCCCCTCGATACTTGACTGTTTATACTCAAAATATCTATATCTATGACCATATAAGGAGATTTAAAAAAGAAGAATAAAAGCTAAGCATTTTACAAATAATTTTATGACATCCAACTAATTTAATGGAAACAATTTTTATATCACAAAATTTAGAAATGCGGTTATTTAAAAATATAAAATATTATCTAAGAATAAAGTTATGGATAACTTAAAAAATATACTTTTATAAAAGGTTTTATATGTTCTCAATATTATAAACCTACCAATTGTTATACTGGAGGACAGATCCCATCTATTAGGTACTTATATGACCAGCATGACGAGATATATTGATGAACACCGAGTACTTTTGCATAATAACACCTAAGGACACCAAAATCGGTGTTTACACTGATCAAGTTTATCACAAACCTTATATTATATAGTCGCCAGAAGATCGATCGCTGGAAAAATCTGTTTTAGCAGGAACTCTTTTTTGTTTATAACGATATTGTGAATACATTTTGTATCTCATAAGAGATAATCAAAATCGACGCAATATAAGATATAGCTGCCCTAAGAGAGCCGCATGAACTTCTAAAGACCTATCCATACTCGTACACGTACTTACAGGTACGTGTATATTCGTTAAGTTTCACGATATTTTTCCATTAACACAGACTTTGGCTAAGTTTCCGGATGCAAGATGTCGAATCACGCGGCTACTTAATTTTGATGGGCAGTGTACGCACAACATGCGATTTATTTAATATTTATTGACTATCCGGCTGTGCTGCATTGACGTTGATTACCTGCAATGCCGGCTCCGTCTGTCAACTACAGCCGCATTCCCATTTTGCATACGTCGCGCTTAACGTACAGTTAGTTGTGATGACCCACCCGTTTCGACCATTCTGGTTTTTTGTTTTTGGTCTTTTTTTTCGTTTTATAGCAAGCCGGTTTTTCATTTATTTTGAGGGTTTACCTGTATACTCGTATGCGAGGCCCTAACTGTAAAAATAACGGCATGCGTTACATAAAAAGCGCAACAAGCAGAATTATATATGCGCTGTTGTACAACAACATTGGCCGAAACCAAAAATGCTTTATCAAAAATAAAAACAGAAACTGTGCATAAAGCACATTAAATGCTCGAACCATTAAAAGATATTCCGCACACAAACATTTTTCCATGGCGTCTCAGTTTACATTTAAAAACGATTTTTGTCATGACTTTGCATTTCGGATGAAAACTGAAAATGCGATTGCTTTCAAATTTTCCATGTATTATTAGAGGCCGATTTTATGCGGTTACTTAATTTGCGATGCAGATTTTATGGCAAAGCTTCACTTTCTAAGCGCACTTATATTTTACAACACCCAACATGTCCTTGTTTAGTTTCGCAAGCTTTGCACAGGTGGCGCTTGTTTATCGGTTGTTTTCGGAGCTTTCGGCATTTAGAAGTCCTGTAAGGCAACTAACAGAAGGTTAGTTTAGTGCGCACCTGTTGCGAAGGTTTCAAAAGGGGCTTGTTGCACCTTATCTATCGCTTCAAAGTTGATTTACGAACGCACACATTGAATTCATGTCAATAAATCAATAATTTTACACGATAATTGTTTTTAAAAACAACTTAATGGCGTTCTCAATTGAATGCTTTCTTGCTTGATAAGGGCCAAAAGAATTGATAAGTTCTTTATAGAATGTATGAACAAACAAGTGATACCAATGTAAGCTAATTGGAGTCTTCACAACAAACTGATTAAATGCTTAACTTATTAATCAGCTAATATTGTAAACACAAAAACCACAGATAAGATCACATATTGGGAAGATTAGCACAGCGCTACACAACTAAATTAAGATCTTAATAAGGAACAGACTGATTGAATGCTTAACTTATTAATCAGCTATTAGCTGATTGTGAGCATGAGAAATATAAATAAGATCGTATATCAGGGCAGTTAGAACATAACTTAATAAAGGTAGGTATTTTAATTTTTAAGCAGTTAAGTAACCCTTAAAGTTGACTTTATTGTAAAGTATGCGTCTAAAGTGTACTTTCATCTCTGTAAATTAAAATCATGAAAATTAAAAGACATCTCTGTAAATTAAAATCATGAAAATTAAAAGACAGTTGTGATATTAAAAGCCACCTGGAATATTGATAATATTAATCATTTAGATCAAAAATAATAGACAAATAATTTAAAAACATAAAGGCAAATAAATTTGATATATTTAAAAATGTATTTATTAGCTCGAAGCGTTTTTGTCTGCGAGACGCCCTTCTGTCCATCATCACTCTGGAATTCAGCGTAATATTAAAACAGAGAATGCATTCCGTTTTTTCTTTATTTTAGCTACGATTTAGAGAATGCTGATAATAAATTCGATTTTCACTGTTTAAATGGAAAGTTTACAACTGCATTTCGTGCCTTACTAATAATAATCTATACATTATTGTAGTATATATATATATCGATTTCAAATAAGAGAAAAATGCGAACAGACATCCCTAACTAAATGAAGACCTGACATCGGAAATTAGACGAAAACCAATTATGGTTCTGGAAGTACTCACCAATCTTAAAATATCGGGAATTTTTAAAATAAATGAACAATGAAAATTATGTGAATGGGAATGCATGTGATTTATAGAAATCAATATAGAAAACATAAAATAGACCCCTTAAGGCCTGCTTTTTGGACCAATTTTTTCCAATTTCGATCCCACATAACTTGATCGAATTCTAAAACATAAATAGAACTGGATAATAATCAATCTTTAAAATAAAGTAATAACATAATATAATTAAATAAATAAGAGTAACAAGCAGAATTATCGGTATCACATTTCTCTATCTCTGTTCTGGCATAGATGCCTTATTTCTGTTCACCGTGCGGTTCCAAAACTGTTTCGCATTTTAATATCTGGCCCAATCCTTAGTTCCGTGTTGTAAAGCGACAAATGGCAGCTTTTGAAGTGTGAGCAGCTGATAATAATTTTGGGAAAACCCTCATTCATATAATACATTTATGTTAAATAAATTTAGCATTATTTCGCGCAAGCAATCTTGCTATAAAAATAAAATGAACAATGTTGACAACAACAATAACAAACAAGCGCATTATTTGTTTGCCACCTCGTTGGTTGGTATTATAAAATTGTAAAATTGCAAATGTCACGTTTACGTAATTCCCAGCTCATGGTGTGACGAGTAAAGCCGATATTTAACAGGTCCAACAAAATGAGATGCTTGCATCCATAATTACAACAAAAGATACGGCATTTAATAAAAAGACAAATATTGAATATTGTTGTTACTTTATTTACTTGCTTGCCGGCTGCTTAAAAAATACTGTTTTCCAATAATGTACAAATATATTGTATGACTTTAAAATATAAATTGCAAGCTATGGGAAAACAAAAAACAAACGTCGAATGCATGCAGGCGGATGTCAAAATAAATAAATAATAAAAAAGCAAAGTATGTATAGTAAAAACCACAAAGAAGAAAAAAGTGCGCTGCAAACACAAACGTTACATATTTAATGAGCAAATGCCTTTGATGGAATTCCAGTTTGGCAAAAAGAAACAAAAAAAGAAAAGAAAAACACAAATTTATTTTGTTTTAAAGTATCAAATGCGAAGCTGGAAGCTTGTGGGAATTTGGCGGCTTGATTTGCAGAAATTGGCTTTTATTTTATTCATGAGGCTCACTTGGGCTTCTGAAAAGCACGCGATTTTGAAATGCTGGGCATATAGTTTTCTTGGAATTAAAATAAAGTTTATTTTCTATTTTTTGTTTTTAAACTTGAGCTTGCGGATTTATTGGTTTAAAGAAAGCGTAGTTCCTTTGGATCCTGCTCATGTAGGGGAATATTTAACCAAATGGTGCAAGAAATGAGATATATGTACATCCTTGTCAGATTAGTAAATTAAAGTGATCTGAAAATTAAAAGTATGTGCATAAAAAATATGTTTATATGTATATGTATATATATGTAAAGTCAATTTGATATTACAGATATTTAAGTAGAAAGACTGGCAATTATTCTAAATTGAATTCAATAGAACATTTTTAAATATATGCACTAATCCAGAATCATCTCTGATTGGCGTAGATCTTTTAACCAACTTCAAGTTCTTCATCATAGAAGAGAACTCTCTTCTGATAAGGAAGTAATTTTTATGCAGCTCGCCTATTTCAGGCACCGACAAGGACTCAGCAGCGTAGGGAAAGTACATATCAGTGCGTCAATGAATTAACATTTTTGCAATAGTGGTGTTCTTACGGTTTCTGCAGAAGCTGTAGAGATGAGGAGAGGAGGAAAGGGTATCGCACTTTCTTCGTTATATTTCAGTACTGAGTCATCTCACAGAAATAGTCAAAACATTGGTTTTACGAACCTATACCTACTCTTAGGAATAACGGATTGTTGTTCAGTACGAAGTGTATAGACTAGCAGCCATCTAGAATTAACTTAATCTTAATAAAATAAATGCATAAAGCAGCTACTCTGCTTAGCCTAGAAGTAATAGCTTTGGTATAAAGAGCTTAGAAATCAACAATAACTGGGAGCAAAAAGAAACGTTTTCAAAGAAAAGAAATCTTGAATATTTTTGCCACTAAAAAGAAGGAGAGGTTAACATTGCAACACCTCCTTAATGAAGATATAAAAAGAATATTTCTGCTTGTTCATCAAATGCAAAGAAGCTTAACAAATTGTTCATTTGTCAAATATTTTCTTTCACCATCCATCCATAAAAGCAACCGAATTTAACTCTCTGATCTCTGGCTGGCATACCAAAGTGTTCCTTTTAATAACTTCACTGAATAGCCAAGAGATCGTGTTGTTTCATCTGAAAACCGGCTTGTGTCTAAATCAGTTACCGTCCACTCTTTGACACGTCTTGAAATTTGCATAAATTTGCATTCAAAGGCAAAGGCAGTGGCGGCGGCCAGATGCGGTCAAGAATCATGAAATGTACACTTAAAACTGAACGTGCAGCCGGCAAACTTTGAGATACTTTTAAGTTGTTGCAGCTGACCCAAAAGTCAAAACTGTGTCAATGAAATTTTGCATGCATTCAACTGCAATATAGTCGCACATAATATGGCAGTATACAAGTATATGTATGCAATTATTTTTATACATACTATAGTTTATTATTGTATTGCTCGCCGGCGCGTCTTTTAATGACTCACGAACTTGTTTGGTTTCGATGAGCGACGATACGCCAGCATCCACCGTCTGTTGCCCTCGTCGGCCCAGTAGCTTGTTTAACTATCAGAAATGTTTTTGTTTCGACTACACAATACACAAATAAGCCATCATATACGAGTATATACTCGTACTATATAAAAACAATAACAATTGCGTGCGTCAGTCTCCCAGAACTAGAGCTTCGACGCTGCAGGCCAACTATGTATTTTACAATTAGTCTGACGCTCCAACTATGTTTGTTTTCCTTTTTTTTTTTATTATGTGCCTAATTATGTGCAAATGTATCTGCTCTTCACAGAACCAGTCAAACTTGTCGTGTTTCCCAAAAGACCAAAATTTATTTCATTACCCATACGCTCGTCTGTACGTTTGCTTAACTCTTTATTAAATATTTAACATATTATCGATTTGAAAACGCACAGAGCCTTCTCCAGCAGGCAGTTCGCGCACATGCCAAAAAAGTTGTGTCTGTCTATTTGTTTGCGAGGCTACACTTGTTGCCAAAAGTGTGGGAATGAAAAGGAATGGTGGCCATAATTCGTTAATGTTACATTTAAAGATGTAAAACTTCAGCAGTAGTGGATGAATGGCAGAGCAGTGGTAGTGCTAGTTAGGTGCTTGGATACCGTTTTCCTCTCTACTTCCGTTCACCTGAAATACACTTTATTATACCAATTATTCCTATGACAGCATTAAGATATAGCGAGCCGATTTTGACGCAACATCAGATTATTGTGAGGTACTGTTAAAAACTTATAAATACAATTTTTCTCAAGTTATTTTCATAAAGCTCTCATAAAGTTCTTGGTTCTAAGATAAGATTTGGTAGTTCCTAACCTATAGTTCACCGATTTTGAAAAAACTTTGGTCACCCGCCTTTAACTATTCATAAATATCAAGTTTTTGTACGGCATCCAATTAAACAGAAGAGTTTTTAATAGTAAGGCTGATATATCTTTATAAGAAAAAAGTTGTTTGTATTATATTCCAGCTATATGATGCAGTGAGCTAATTCACTAATTTCCCTCAAGATATCTTTAGAAACAAAAAAGTTATGCTACTATACAAAGGATCGCTCGTTAATAAAACGATAAAAAAGGTTGTTTTGTAATAAACTTCCTTTGTATATGGATAAGACGAGACTCTACAAAAAGTTTGGTGTCCCTAGCTATTATGTTTCAAAAATTGTGCGCGTTCATACAGACGGACAGATTCTAATCGCGTCGTCATGCTGAATATAAAATAACCTATAACATGTGTTTGTGTGTGTATGTTTGTGGGTATAAGAAATTAATATTAATGAAATGGCACATACTCGAAAATACTTTGTTTTTCTATGGCTTTGGTAAAGTAAAAATATAACACAAAACAAAACTATACCTTTGCTCAAGTGTTTGGACTCACATATATACGAGTATTGTGTTCATCATGGAAGAGAATGTTAGGTTACCATAAACTTACATCTTTTGATAAGCTGCGACGTCATCAAGAGAATGAATGCCTGGCATTCTAATCGGTCAATGCTCTTTGTCCTCCTACTCTGTGCCTCTTCCACACTGCAGTTGAATGCATTGCCACACGCAACAGAAGGAAATCAACCGTTAAAGTGTAAATAAGTATAATGGACGTCGTCAGCATTTAAGCCTCAGACATTACCCGTAATATGGGCCAACTTTACTTATTTATTTGTGTAACGTTGTAAATACTATACATAAAGATATCAAAAGCCTTTTCTTCTTGCGCTATACACAATGAGCTGTGCACAAAATTAAGCGCTTTGTTGTTGTTATTGTATTGTTATTGTTGTTGCTATAGACAACTTACAATCATTACAACGCATGATTAATCAAAAAGTATTTGAAGTAAGCTTTAATAGGCGCAGCGCTAAGTAAAAGTGGAAATCATAGCGTGATTCTCATTCCCTTCCGACCAGAGGTGTCGATTTATGGGTGTGACATGGGGTGTGTGCCCTAAGCTTAATATGTATTACTCATCTAAGCTTGTGTGTGTGTGTGTACGCATGTTTGTATGTATGTGATGTTCGAGCTAATGAAGCGCATTAAAAGCAGATGGAATGTCTGTCTGTATCTTAAAGATACATATTAGAACATCTGTTCTACAATGGGATAGAGGGTCAATGCACTGGTTAAAATTATTCTGAATGGTTTGTGGTCTTTTAGACTTAAATTCTTTATTTAAACAAGTTAAATAGCAAACGATTGTTAAGTTATTTAGTTGGAATCTATATTTAAAAGAATTTGTCCTGATGACTAACTCAATGACTAGGTAAGAGCTAGAAAGCTGCAATATGTCCAGATCTTTTCTTTTAGCAATCACTTTTGAAAATTCAAACTCCAAAGGGGTAAAAGGGGCTACAATGTTGGTACGAAAAATATTTTATGTGTTTTAGAACCAATTGTGTTAATACTCTACTCTAAGAATGAATACAAAACTAATGGTATTCAACTTTTTTAATTCCTGATTTATGAAAAATTTAATTGTTTATAGGAATGTTTAAAGGAATCGTAATATTAAAGTTTTGTAATTATTTTCTGGATTTTTTAAAGGAATAATAATGTTAAAGTTTTGTAATTATTTTCTTGATTTTTTAGTTCTTTAAATTTGTTGTTACTTAGTTGTCAATAATTGTGTGTAAAATTTTATTCCAAATGTCGTGAAAAATTAAATTCCAAACAATAATCGCCTGAATTGAATGAATTTTATTAATAATAATAACTGGAAAGCAAAATGAAAAATAAAAAACAGCAGTTAGATAATTATACAACAAGAGCAAGTTAATTATCTAAGAGACTTAAAATATATGATTTGAACTATTTCATTATTAACAAAAGACTTTTGGGTTTCTATGGGTTTTCACACATAAGTATCATAATTGTTTATAGAATACGAACAAACTGTTTTATGCAAACAGAATATGGGAAATTTGAAAAATGTATATGCCGGTACTATTATAATACCTAGCAGATACTTATTTTTTCAGTTCTCTGTAGCTTTCTGGCACAGCATCTGCCATATATCCCATAGTTCGCATCTAGGTTGTGCTTGCGCTGTTGTTATTGGTATTGGCACGAGTATTGTGTGCCACTGACACAGAAGCTGCGAATGCCAGACAGACAGACATACAGACAGACAAACAAACAAACAAACGCACGCACAGTAGGGCAGGCAACAGCCGTTAGGTTATTGTCACAAAAATTGTTGACTATGTGGCTCGATGTCGTGCGTCTCTCTGTCTCTACGTCTCTCGCCACTCGTCACTCGAATGTGTCGCGTGCAACATGGTGGCGGTGGCGATGGTGGTCTGCTTATGTGAAAGGTTAATGAGTTATAAAACTTATGCCACTTATGTACTTGGTTTAGTGTGAAAGATACGCATTATTAAAATGGTGTGTGCGTGTGCAATTTTCATATGTCAGGCATAATATGGTTTTAGTGGCACACTTAGAGTACCAGAAATGAATAAAAAAAAAAGAAAAACAACAACAAACAGGCAAAGATACAAAAATAAACGACTTATAAGATACAATTGTGCGTTTAAGTATTTCTTTACGCGCTGCCAAACATTGTTGTCGTTTTACGCTTTCCAGAACATGACATGAACAATTTTCGGCGCTTTCATTTTTGGCTCAACATCTTAAATGCGAGCATAGAATTTAGCGCCAGCTTTCTTGGCCATTTCCAAAGGAAATAATGAAGCCATCATCATCATCATCAGCAGTAGCAGTAGCAGCAGCAGCAACTGAGCTGCTGGTCTGCTTGGAGTGCGTTAAAGAGCCAAAGCTAAAACGGTGGCAGCAGCACAGCAGCCAAGCGTTGACGATGACGGCGACGACCCAGAAACTGTGTCAAACCTTTTAGAAAAGTGCAAAGCTCGGAACTGAACAATGCCGAGAAGAGTTCGCAAAACGAAAGAACCGAACGACCCGTCGACAGCTAGAACGCTTGCCGGACGGCAACATTTAGGCATTGGTAACGGCAACGGGAACTGCAAAAGCAGCATCAGCAGCAGCAAAAGGTTAGTATGGGCCAGCCAGCAGACACACACACACACACAGCACTAAATACAAATACAAATACAAATACAAAGCGTAACTGTTTTGCTTTTTGGTCAAGTGAAAGAGGGCGCCCCATAAAGAGAGCACCCATAATTAAATCTTTAGAATGCCACCAAAAAAATAAAATGAAAAATAAAAATAATACAAGTAAAATAAAGTAACAAGAATTGCTGGGCTGGCTTTAAAAAAGTGCGCAATGTGCCATACGCCGCGTATTTTCAAGTTGGCCAACACCAGCAGAAGCGGCAGCATAAAAAACGGTTACGCTTGAGGTAACTCAAAAGGTTTACTGTTCTTTTGTGTGGTTGTGTGTGTGTTCGGCGCAGCTTTTCGTAAATTTATTTCAACTGCAACGGCGGCGCAAACATTTTTTTAAATGAAATACTCTACACACGTAAAATAAAAGGCAGCGAACAACGAAGCGCGACTAAGCGACGCGCCCCAACTCCAGCTTCGGTGTCGACCCCGAGCCGTTGAGGGTTTGCAACAACAACAAACTGTAATATTTTAAGTTTCTAACGACCCAGCCTTAAAATGTACACCAAACTACGTCGGAACAGTAGGAACTTAAAATCAACTTCTTCAGCAGAAAAAGCATTTAAAGTACAGTTGAACCTCAAATAATAGACCGCGTATTAAACAAGAACATCTGTTTCCCTTTATGCAGAGTGGTTGATTTTATATCTCTATTAATCACATATATCTAGAGACGATATTGTAAAACTTGGTTGCCTAAACCGAACAGCATGAGTTTGGCTCCAGTTTCGAGAAAGCAGATGGTGGAAATAAGGAATCAGGCAATATAAAATGTATATATTGTAATTTCTCTCGGTTAATTTCGGTTGATTTCTTACACATGTAGCGCATAGAATTTTATTGTGGTCGGTCCCGAGCATCGCGGATAATCGAAATTGAGCATTACAATCTGTAGATACGCAGTCATTTATTGAAGCGTTTCGAGTAATCCATTACAGCATATGCTAAAAACATTTTCAACTAATACTAATTTTCATGCAGAGAACCATTAACCGAAAAGAACCGAATTATCTAAATATATAATATATAAATATAAAATCTCATTTTTTCATCAATGCGTAAGGTGTATTTGATCGTGTTTAGTGGATCGAGTTACGCCATAGCCCTCATTTTAGAACTAGAATTCAAGCACACTTTCTAAAGCATAACTAAATGAAAATAAAGTAAAAATCACAATATAATACATTTGTTTCTTCTTAATTATAACAAACATAGTTTGTTTATGTATAAATAAAAATCAACTTATAAAATAGATTAGGAAGGCTAATCAAATTTAAATTTAATCTTTATATTGTTATCTAAAGAGATAGTATGTTTTGTAAGCAGTTTATAAATTAATTAAGATTTTTCAGTCACATTACGAACTAATAAATAATTAAATAAATGCACGCCAGAAAGATCCGATAAATTGTACTGTACTTATGTACATATATGCTGATAGTTTCTTTTGTTACTTTTTAGTCAATTGCCAGTGTAGCTGTGTAGATGAACATCTAAATAGCACATACACGGAATGCAATGCTCAGGCAGGCGGCTTAAATGCCATATTTAGTTGCTGTCGAGGTTAGTGAAGCGTTGGCACAAGATCGATGGGGAAAGGGCCTAACCCCTCAACTATCGTCCGATTTTGTTTAACACTTCCGCTGACTAAGTTTACCTTTTCGTTTTAATTTTTTGTTGAGCTGTGTCCCATTTCTGTCACATTTCATTTCGACTTCGCTACAAACAACAACAAATCATTTCGAATGCTGTCGCTGCGGTTTGCCGACGTCACCATGGATGACGACGTCACTGTTGTTGCTTCGCTTGATTGATTTCATCGTTTTTGCTTTTTTTTGTTGCACTCAATTCCAACATTTTCACATGAATTTTATTCGGACATTTAGTGAAAAAATTGACAATAAAAAAGAAGAAGAAGAAGAATATCCAAATGCGTGCTGCGTCGTCAGTTTTGAGCGTCCAAATTGTATTTTGAATTTGTTTCAATTTAATTGCGCGTTGATGTCGCATATTGTTCCATTTCAATTAAGCGCTTAAAGTGTTCGGCTTTAGTTTTATGTTGTTATGCATGCCTCCGCAAATCACATTAAACGGCAGAGGCGTCTAGACGAGCGTGGCAAGCGTGCATAGACTAACAAATTTATTTCTGTTTCCAATATTGGCATGCAACATGCCTGAATACGGAGCTGTACGGATATAGTGGGAAGCATACAGCGGGGATTGGTAATATTTGTAATGTAATCTTATTTGCATACTACTTACCTGTGCAAATACAGAAACTATTTTGTGATAGGCGGGCGTCACAATTTAATTACAAATTAGAGGATGAAAAAACAGACACTAATTCTATGTGGTTGCTGAAGAATACATTTGTATACTCTGTACCCAAATCATCATTTGGTATTCTTATAAGTAGTTGAACAAATATCACAAAGAATACCTTACAAGACTGTGGTCTGCTGTTTCGATCAGCAATGAATATTATAAATATATTATATATAATACATTATAACTTAGAGAAAATCGTAATTGAGTTCAAGTCAATTGCCTAAACTTTTAGTTTGGAGTATATATAGTGCTTAGCATTGTGTTTAAAACAGTCAGCCAATTATTTGCAAATATCTGGAGAAACTATGAAGAAGGGGGATAGATGCAAAAATGTTTTTTTTTTTTTTATTTCACTCTTGTTTGAAAACACAGTTTTTGAAAAATTTTACTTCTGACTATATGATGCTTTCAATTATCAATTATCAATTTTAATATTGTCAAATACGTCACAAATGTGCCCCACAATTTTGTTGAATTTAATTGAATTCTGTTAATATTAATCATGTGTTGAAAGATATGCATTTGGGTTGCATTTTTTAACGTTGTGGACCAAATTAAATTTAAATTAGCCAAAATATTTGCAAGTTTTGTAGGTTCTCTTTGTTGAACGATTAAAACCATGGAATCATTCTTTAAAATTTGTGTGTTATCATGAGACGCCAAGTCTTTCACTAAATTTGATAGCAAATTTGTGGCCCCGCCGCAATTAATGCAAGCCCAAACAATCGATAATATGACCAATTTTGATTAGCTTCAATCAGATTGGTTGGCAAACATAAACAATGAAATAAATTTGCAACAAGAAATTAGTAATGGCTTACACTTGATTTTGAAATGTAATTTAAGCTAATTGTTATTTTTTAATAAGTAATAAAAATAGATTAAATGTACGTTTGGCAAGACCACAACTCTTAAATGTATTGGAAGTAAATATTTGTATTTGAAAATGGCTTTGTTTTATTTAGAATGCTAGCTAAGCATGGTTTTGGCTAACGGTTAAATTAAACTATTTCTGTGTTTTTCTGCCAATGAACTAATTTGTATAAATTTTCTCTTCCTTCGTGATATTTCCATCCTATAGTGTGTTAACTAAAACAAGAATGAAAAGCTAGAATTGAGCAAGCGCAACTCTTATATAGCCTATATCCACTCTTTTTTTATTAATTTAAAATTAAATTAAATTCATTAAATAAACTATAAAACTGGAGCCTAGGAAGACAATACATTCATGGCTAAATATTTTTTAAAAAGGTATCTATTTTGATAAAACTTAATTTAAGGGCATTCAAAATTTCAAGAATTGTGTAATTACTATAAATAAGTCTACAAAAATGTACACATAATTAGTATACTCTTTCACCCATCGGGTACAGGGTATAATAAACTGTGTTTCTCGAAACTTTCCTATGACATCTACTTATTTATATAATGTAGTGAGCAACTTATTATGCAACTTCTGTTTATCTCAAGAGTCTAAAGTGCAAAACTTATAGAACGATAACGATCTTTATGACAGCTATATGATAAATTATACCGATATTAACGAATTTTCAGAATATATCTTGAAGCACTATGCGATACTTATAAGTATCATATACGCTTAAGTTATCTCCACAAACATTCCAATTTCATTAAGCTAAATGAGGTATAGTAAGCCGATTTTGATGTTACTTTAGATAATTTTGAGGCACTACAAAAAAATATAATATATAGTATAATATGATCCGGCTATATATATATACTAAGTTTTATAATATAATCGACAGTAGTATTGTTGATATTATGAATAAAATAAATAAATAAATAAAAAAATATATAGCATATATGGCTTGTAATAAATTTGATATGCATGCCAATAAGGCAGTCATTCATACGACGTTTGGTGTCCCTTGTTTTAATGGTTTACAAATTCTCGGTGTTCATACAGATAAGCAGACGGAGAAACGGACAGACGGCCGGACGGACAGACGGCCGGACGGATAGGCGTATGGACGTGCCCATATCCACTCGCATCGTCATGCTAATCATATACATATATATGGGACCTGTCATACCGCTTCATGAATCTGTATAATCTTTATCTTTACTTACTTGTGCATTAGATAAATTGATTTGCCAAAGTCCGATTGCGTAGTATATGAAGCTGCTAAGTATTTATTTCCATATAAACTATACATAGTTTTCCAATCGCTAAAGTTAGCTTTGATCTTTGATGGCGTCATTGAAAGCTTTTGTATAAAGACAACACAGTAAAATATTTGTGTGAGTGTGTGTACGAGGGCTACTGCTAAAGTTTCTCGAATCGGGTACTTGCAATACTTTATTTAACAAACCAAATTGATATTCCCAAAATTGAACTTTCAGAAAAAAAACATACACTTGATCTGCCTAGGGCTTAGGGGAATATGAAAACCATCCAACGAAAACGTTCATGAACAATTTTAATTGTTTCACATCATTGTTTTTCTTCTCTAAAAGAAGTTGAATTTTAAGAATATTTGCATTTGTTAAATAAATGATTGAAAACATATTTGATTCGAGAAACTTTAGTAGCAGCCATCGTGCATATAATTTGAATGAAAAATGTGATTTTCATTGATTTGCATTTCAACTTGAAAATAGAAAATTTTAGTTTAACATATTTCACATTTTCTGGTTACTATAAGATTTGTTGTCTTGCATGAAATGGAAGCAACAAATAAATGAACTGGATTTGTATTTGTAATACAAATAGCATGCGGCTGGATGTGGCATGTAGGCATTCATCAATTCCGTATTTATAAATACATCTTACTCAAAATTTCCTTACATTTTAAATATGTACATGATACAATACACAATTTAGTACTGAATTGTTTAAATCTCCGTTCAGCCGTGACATCGCATGGCCGTAAATGAAAAATCATAAAAATATTACATTATTTGTTATATAGTTTTAATGGCATATTTTGTAGAAGGGTTAAACTTTTGCATTTGAGTTTTAAAATATGCATTAAAAGCCTACAGTGCATGATATAAGTACGTGTATGTGGCTTATATACATACGTATTTATAAGTATCTGACACTTGAACAACATATGAACAACACTCGATGGAAAATTGCGAGCAGCATGTGAAGATTTATTTGCTGCGCTGATTTTGAAGAGAATACTCTTGCAAAGGGGCTTATACAAAATAATTATGATGCATGTAACACGAACTGATGCCCATGTGGTATGTAAAGTGCAGGCAGAGCAGGTTATAAAGATCAATATCCATTAAATACATAACGATATTGATATATTATGCTATTAAAACAAATATAAATTGCAGGAAGCAATTATAATTTGAATAACATAAAATAAAGTTATAATTGAGAGCCTTCAGCTTTGGCTTCATTCGATATTTTATACTTCCTATCCTAATTGAAAGATTCAAAGGTTTTAAAGAAAGAAAATTTTGAAAATATTTGTCACGTTCATGAATACTTGTAGTTCATTGATGAAGAAATTTTTATAACAACTACACAAATACCTTACCTTCCCTTTGATTCGGGGCGCTGAATAAAGTTGAGTCTACAAAATTCTAATATGATTTGAAAAAGCTACCTATTTCCTTATTTTCAATGTCTCGTTTGTTGGAGATCGTGAACCATTTCACAATTTTTGTCTTTACCACAATAATTGTTAAATTAATAATGGATAGATGTCTAACTTATCTGTCATATGTAGACTATTGTTTGTTATAAAGTAAGAATAATTTTATCAACTCTAAGCTAATAAAGCCGACTGAGCATATTACTTATATATTTGCCATGCCAAAGAGCTTCAGCTTTGTCCAAATTCTTATCAGTTGTGATATAAAGTCAGTTTTCACTTTCGGTTATATCTTATAGTAATTTTTATGGCAGCATTTTTGGTAATGATGAAAATTTTTCATAGTCATCTTTCACAGTTTTAGAATGCTTTTCAGTATAAAGTGTCTAAATATATGTCATATTATTTAATATCTCTCACTTACTAAAGACTAACATGGAAAATAGACACATTAGGAGGTAAACAAAGGCAAAATGCGGTTTATCGAACAAAAGAGATGATGCCATAGAAAATATTTCTAAATTTAGGATATACTTATCAATATTTACGTGTATTTGGAGTTCGCTTTTTACAAAAATACAACAAGTGGAAAAGCTAAGGTCAACTTTAAAATACTCTGTACCTATATGTCGACAAATTATATAAAATTGAAATAAAAAGTTATAATAAAAAAAATGCTGTAAAAAAGTGTACAAAATTTAATTTAATAATAAAAAGACCCTTATAAAAAGTTCTTAAGATGTTGTTGTTTGCTGAGGAACATGTCCTCTGAAGAAATGCCTTAATGCATCTCTTTTTTATAGACTGACTGCTTCATTAAACATGTCCGAAGGCAAATACATTTAGAATTCTGCGATAAGG
Organism: Scaptodrosophila lebanonensis; assembly: GCF_003285725.1. Classification (NCBI taxonomy): domain Eukaryota; kingdom Metazoa; phylum Arthropoda; class Insecta; order Diptera; family Drosophilidae; genus Scaptodrosophila; species Scaptodrosophila lebanonensis. The sequence continues at coordinate 18,148,296 of NW_022060538.1, forward strand.
AGCGGTTTCTGACTCGTTTTCATGTCAAGATACAGGTCCAGTATATTGTATTGACAACTACTAGAGATTGTTTTTATTGTAATATCCTTAATGACACTATGTTGCTATGTGCGGATGCTACATTAATCATGTACTATAAGGTTCGGAGTGTATTTAATTAGCGGTGCGTCGAATATAGATGTTTCCTTGCTGTTCACAGCCGCATGTGTTGGGTGCGGGCTGAAAACAGCCGCAAATTAATTTAACTCCAACAACTCAATAATAATAATAAAAATAATAACAGAAACAACAAGAACAACAGCAGCATTCAGTTCAATAGAATGGAGCCGTTTTAAATATATCGTGGGAGTGTGTATTTATTTTTACAATTTTTCTTTTTATCGAGAATTTCAGCCCCCGAATGTTTATGTAAATGGCCCTTTTATTGCTATTATTGCAAATCAATTCGAAAAGGCTGCACATCTGTGGCTGTCTGCGCGTGGTTGTTTTATAAAAATAGCATCCCATATATATATACGAGTATACGAATAATGCTCCCAATTTACGTTTTTGCCGCTCTAGTTCAAATTTAATGTGCAACAAATTTGGTTAAAACTGAAATGAATCTCCAGCTCCTTTTTTTGTTGTTGCTGAGGCTTCTGTTTACATTTAATTATGAAACCACAACTGATAGACCACGTTTCTGATGGTTGTAGTTGTTGTTGCTGTTGTTGCTATTGGCGCTGCTGCTGTCGTCTAACGTTGTTTATCAATTTTCAATATTGACCTTTGCCTGTTGTTCGTTTAGCTTGCTTTTTTTACAGAGCACTTTTTTTTTAGCTGTTCCTTTGTTTGTATTTGCTCTTCACACCTTTACTTGGGGGCTGTTGACTAACGAAGTTGTTGTTGCATTTATTAACAAGTTCAAGAGAGCGAGAGAGTGAGAGGAAGGGTGAGAGGAAGAGTGCCAAATGTTTGTTGATGAAAATTTGGTGAACATTTTGCTGTCGCATTTCTGTGTTGCGCTATTTTCTATTTATAACGCGGTCGATATACTCTATGTATGTATATACGTATGTATGTATATATGCATGTATTGAATAAAATTGAAAAACTCTCGTGTCACACTTCTGGGACAATCAAATTAAAGCAGAGCCAATATTGTGAGCTTCCCTGCTAATTAAACCGAATTGCCAAACAATTTTATGACATTTGCGCTCTTGACTGATTGGATTTTTCATTGATTGATTAGTCAGACAAACGTTAGTTGATAAACAGACTGTAACACATCATTCGAAAGTAATTAGTTATACTTGTTTGTGTGTGGAGGTAATTGATTTTGTTTCTGCACTGAAAAGTGCAGAAAATGGTAAAGCTGTCGGAAATTTTAAATACTGGGTATTGAATTATTGCAGAATTGTGCAAAGAACAACCATTCTAATTGGCCACGGTGCTAAAAATTTAATAATCAAAGAACACTTAAGTTGTTCTCTTTTCGAATTATAGCAATGGGCAAAGGATCTTCAGTCGTTATAATAGTAGTAATTCTATAACTTCCGAGACCAAATTCGGATCTCAAGTAACGGAAATAAAAAAGCCCCATTGGCTAACACGTTAGCTGAATCGGATCAAAATTTGATTCGATAATGCGCTGAACTAAGGCGTGTGGATGTGTGTCTTCGATGCATACTATGGATACAATTTCAATACATCAATATTATTAAAATTTCTATTTCTATTTTATTTAAATTCAATCGTATAATAATTATGAAGATTTTAATCCCTAATGTGGATATTTGCCCTTGAAAAGCCTTTATCTGCAAAAAGTATAGAAGTAGCTTGGAAAGAGCAGATTTAAAATAGCAGATGTGATATGAATTATGTAGCAAAAGTACTATAATTTTTTTAGCAACGGAAAGTATTTTCACACAAATTAATCCTCAAATTTTGCTTCTTTTGATATTACATTTTTTTTTACCTTTTATGCTTTCTTTTAAGGGTTAATTTGTAAAATATAAATATTCTTTTTTAAAAACATCCTGGTTCTGAAACTTTAAGAAAAAATTGGACAAAAACATAAAATATTATACTGATACAGTTTACTGATACATCATTAAATAAATAAAAGTTTTTTTTACTTCCAAATTTATTTTTCGTTTTGGAAACTCACCAGCAAACTCCAAAAAATTATATTCAACTGAGCTAATTAAGAAACAATAAGAAATCGTTGAAAAGCAATTAAAATATGAGAAATTCAATAAATACATGTTTCCATATAAAAGATAAGATTTCGATTTTTATGGAACTGGCTTAAAATTGCGCATAGAATTAAACTTTGACGTTTGGCGGAAATGTTTAAATTGAAATACAGAGATTCTGATATAATTAATAAGAAAAGATGTAGAACACAGATTCGTTCGTTCCTCGCCAAAATCTTATTTTTACAAGTATATGGAAATCTGCAATTTTTGATTTAGAAATAATATCCTAAAAGCATGTACATACGCAAAATAGAATTCTAACATTTTTCCATGAGATTTCAGTTGGAATCAACAATTTTTTCCTATATTGCTAGGCGATTTTAAAAGGAACAGAAAAGCTCACTTAACCCAATTAGTGTGTGCCGAATGGCGATCAAATAATTTCATTTAATTTTATTTCATTTAACTTGAATTCAATTGGCATCGCGAACAAAACGCAATGCCGGCCAAACTAATCATTACAATTGCTCGGCCATGGGTTGCGGCTCATTGCTGCTGAAGGCCGTTGGCCACTGGCCGTTGGCTGTTGGCCACTGGCCATTGGCCATTCCTGTTGCCTTTGTTGTTGGACTGTTGTTGCTATTGGCACTGTTGCTTTTGCTATTCTTTTAATTTCCTTTTCAGTGCAGTTTGCGTTAGTCGAGATTTCTTCTTTACTCAGTTCTGCTTTTGCTTTCTAATGACTTGCGTTTCAATGAAAGTTCAATTAGTGTGTAGCGCATAGCGAAAGTTTTAAAAAGTGCACAATTGTGTGTGTGTGTGTTTTTTTTTTATTGTGGATCTGTCTCTTTAGGCAAATAGTATGCTCGGAAACATAATGCCCAAAGGGGAAAAGCAGTATAAGAAGCAATGTTTAAATAAATATAATTTGATTGTAAAGACACAAAAGTATGCTTCTGGCTACAAGCTCAAGTTGGTTTCGTCAACTAGACAAAGGCAGTTTCCATTTGCTTGCTGCTCCATCTGTCGATGCAATCAAAACGAATGACGACCCACATACACATACACATATACACACACACACATACAGATACAGATACACAGAAACAGCATGGAGTGTGCAGAAAAAATATAAGCGGATTCTCTGGGTCTTTTAGTATTTAAAATAAAAAGCGGACAACAACAACTCTTGTCCCTGCCATTTCGCATTGCCTCGTGCATATTTAAATAAAATTGTTCAGTTCATTTCAGTGCCCCCTTGGGACCGCTTCCTTTTAATTTGTATGCGAAATGCGTTAAAGTGTAAACTAAATTTAGTCGAGCTCTATACAAAAATGTGGAAACAGAACTCAGCACGCAGCACGCAGGACACAAAATACAGAATACAGAAAACAGAAAAGGGACAACGTTCTGAACAGAACAGAAAAATTAAAAAAATTCGCGCGCGCAACAAGCTTAATCAGAATTTTATTGCATTCATTAAAAGTGTCGTGCACATATTTTTATACTCGTATTAAAACAATTAAAATGACATTTTTGTGCGCGTGATTGGCATAGTGGGTGTGGCTCTGTGGCTGTGGTTGTGTCACACCAATGGCTGTCTACTATTGCCATTGCAATTTGTTAAAAAAAGAAAACACAAAATGTGGAGAAGCTGCAAAAAAGTTTGTAATTGGTCAAATGGCAAAGCCGAAGTCTGTATGCGCTTTAGTTTAGAGTCAACTTAGGGTTAATATTTGTAACTTTTTGGAAAGTGCATTCATTTCGTAGTGAAAATCTTGTCGATTGATATAAAATTCGAACATTTTATTGAAGGATAGCATACTTTTATGGATCACTTCCAGATTTAGCTCACACAGAGATTTTTTGAGTTTTTATTAACTTGATGAATACCCGGATCTTCCTAGTCACAACCAACTCATGTTTTCTACAATAAATCTTCTTGTCCTTCTTCCCATTTAGAAATGTTTCTGCAAAATCTCTATGCGTGCAACTTTAGTAATACGATAACTTTCTATAGTGTAATTCTTCCACATCTCACGAAAGGTCTTATCTTTTGAAATTTATAGTTATACCAGAATTGATATATTATATTCAATTTGCCAGCGCATCATCGTGAAGAATATCAGGTTTTGCGTTATCATTGATAACCATCTTATAGTCTTCATGATAAATTTTCCTCTTCTCATTCAAATCGATTTCTACAAGTATAACATATCTTTGCCGAAAATTTCCCAAGCACTCTACAGTGTAATTCTTCTGAATTCTTACGTGAATTTTTATTCATATAACACTGAAATATTAAATCTTACAACAGCTACGAATGTTCTATTTCAATTCAGATATCTTAAACTAGTTTTGTAAATTGTTGCACATTTTTGCCTTCGACATACGACGCCCTCTTTGGAAGAGTATCACAAGTAGAAATTCGTAAAAATATAACGCAAATGCTCGCATTGTTCGTGTGTTTTAGTTTGCAGATTGTATTTTTTAAATTGCTTTATCCGTTGTTATTGTTAAATTTTTTCTACCGCCTGTCGCTGTGTGTTTGTAGTTGTTCTCTTATTCTCGTTTTGTCATTCATTTTTTATTTTTATGGATGTTATTTGTGTTGTTTTTGTCTAGCTGTGTGCGTGTGATTTTCATGGATGGATTTTTTCATAATGCCTTAATTGTTTTGCCTAAAATTTGTAAACGTTTTATTACTTGTGTGTGTTTGACGACAACACCGCGTATGAGTGATATGCAAATTAATTTTTGATATAGGTTTTTACGTATACGCAGGGTGGTGCCGTGATGAAAACATTTTATGGGTTATTAATGTGTGCATAGTTTTTATGCACTTGGCGACTTTGTCACTTCGGTTACTTAGTTGGTTGATTCAGAGCAGCTAAATGGCAAAGCTGTGGTTTAAGGTTTTAGTTTGAGGCTAGCTTAGATGAGGATTGAATCGTGCAGAGCAATAGATAGCAATATTATTTTCTGTTTGTCATTCTCTTGTTCTTGCTATTCAATTGTAAATAGTTTCTTGAATAAAGGCGATTATATGCGATTCGGTTTAAGAGGTGAAATAAATTTTTAAATATGATTTCCAGATAGATTTAGGCTAAAAATTGTTAATTAGAATGTGTTTTCAAATATATGGAAGGTTAGTGAAGCATTATCTTAGCTGTCAGCAATTTTTCTACATTTTCTTTACTTTAAATACACGGGAAGAAATAAAAAAGAGGAAAAATACAGTCCGTTTAAAGGACCTATAGTAGACGAACATTTCCCTGTTATTTAGGCAGAAGCGACACATATTGAAGTCGCTCAAAATCTAGTCTGAAATTAGAATTGGATCACAGTTGAAATGGAAGAAGTAAGAAATGAAAGTTATGTAATTAATGAGGATACGAATATAAACAAGAAAGGAATGCTAGACAAAACTCATTTCAAACTAATCGGAAACTGCATTTTGAGTTTTCTGTCTTGGATCCACTTTCCCATCCAAAGTTGTGTGCCATTTAACAATCTTTAGATGAGATATAAAGATAATACAAAACGTTGCTGTCCCATTCATCAACAATTTGTTAATTTTTTTTTAAAATAAAGAAATAGTATTATTGCCAAAATTGGTAAAAAAAGACTGGCTACAGAAATGATCCTATGAAGTATTTGTTGACGCCGAAAGCTGATATAAGTTAAAGTTACATTAATTCCTCATGGCCGGGAGAATATTTATGTAATTGCCTTGTTATAATTAGTAGTATTGTAAACGGAATTGAATTACTCAACCGATATTTCGTGGTTTATGTAAATTGCTGATTGATAAGAAACCCACAAATGTAATTGAAATGTAGCAGATATCGAATGAATTTGAGGTATCGATTGTGTGCATAAAAAAGACACACGCCCACACCTAGGCTACGCACCATCATTATAATAAAATTCGTTTTCCGACTTAGTCGAATCAGCAGCCATTCGGCTTTTTATTGCGAGATTTTTCGATCTGCACCTGATTCAGAAGTTGCGGAATCAGTATTGTCTAGCATGTCTATTGTTAAAAAACTTTTGCCAACGTTCAAGTTAGTCATTTTTAATTAGATATGCGATGATAGTGACATTTTGTTGGAATAACAATCTATCAATCACAATGAATAATAGGCGTGATCTGATTGATATGAAATTTCATTAGCCTGATAACCTTTACGTCTAACTTTTCTTTTTATTACTTAGTATAACTCAGCACTTCATAATCACAATTAGCTTATTATTTATCAGCCTTATTGATCAACGACCGCGTTTAATTTTTCTGTTTCGTTGCTTAAAGATAGCTTTGGTGGGTTGCTGAGTTCCTATCAACACCGCTGTTTGAGCAGAAATGAGAATTCCAGCTCTATCTGCTTGGCCTGTCACGACACGCTGTGAACGGTAGCTGCAGGGAAATTGGAATGGGAACGGGCTGTATTCCATTCAATTTCGAATTGTCGCTATGGGTGGTTGTATTTTATTTGCTGCAGCAAAAATTATTAATAAAAGTATGTTTCCATCCCATACAAGCTTCATTATTTTCCTTCTGCAGTTTGCTGGAGCATTCTTTTGTTATTGAAGTAAATGAGTGGAATGAGGTGTCGTTTGACGCGTATTGGGTTTTTTATCGGATTCCGATTATTTTTCTTGTTTGGACATTAACGCTGGCGGTATTAAAATTTAATTAAATTGAAAACGAAGTAAATGCATCACGAAATAACAAAGCGTGTTATGTGCTATGCTATATAGCTTTCAATATTGTTTATGGACAAACAAGAAAATTAAATATTAATATAGACTTTAAATGCGGAATTATTTTCAAGTGGCGCACATTTATACGATTATAGTATATAATTTATTGATCCTTTTGTGCAGGGCGATACTTGGCTTTTGATTATTAATAGTTAGTTGGGCTATTTACATGCCGTTGTTTTTTATTCGCCCATTGCTTTGTTTTTATTGTCAAACGCAATTCAATTAAAATTTAATTGTTATTTATTGCTGCAGCGGAGTAGGCGTAGACATGAGAGGGTGGGCGCCGATAAGAGCCATTTGCATGCCACGATGCCTTTTTGTTATTGCTCTCGTGGCCAATGTCATCATTGTTATTGTTATGGGTATTGTTGTTGTTGTTGTTCGCTCGCTTTATGAATTACTGTTGTTACGATACTTTAATTAATGACTTTGTTATCATTTATCGTCATGGTGACAGTCGCTGCTCCTATTGTTGTTGTTATTATTGTTCATGTTGCCTTTATTGTTGCTATTGCCATCGTTATTGATGACATTTTGTTAGCCATCTAACCGTTAGCCGCACATCAGCGTCACTTTTGCTTTGTTATTGTCTGTCAGCAGTTGGTGTTTTTTGATTGGCATCTCATGGGTGCTGTCTGTCTATACTTCTGCTGGCCAAAGCCTTTGAACCCGCTTTGCTGGCAGACACCAGTGGGTGGGGGATAGGAATGCGGCGTGACAGCCGATTCGTTGCATGGCAATAAATGTAGGTACTCGGTGTTGTCTCGCAAAGAGTTAAGCCGCCCGAGGTGGCGTCTTAATAAGAGGCAGTTGAGACGAGACAAAATAATTTTGCGAAAGAGCTGTCTAAGATCGAAATTCATGGCTTTGGCGTGCTTGTAGATGAGACAGCCAGCTAATAAGAATTTAGGTTGAACAAACTCCAATCAGTGGCGCGAAGCAAGCTAATCAAGGAAATTGAGAGAGACGCGTGTCTTAAATATGCAATTATTATGGGATCTGATGAAATTTATTTGGTGCTAGATAGATTAATATGCGCTTTATTTCCTCCGGTGTGTGGCCTTTCTTTTATTATTAGTGTACCCCAATTCCATAGTATTTTCATATTCCATTCGCTGCTCCAATTTTTCGTATATTAACATCATACTTAATTAAAATATATTGACATAAAATTGTGTACATTCAATTTAATGTTGAACAATATTCAATTTTAATTTACATTCACTTAAAATAAAAAAATTTACCTAATTCCATAATAATTTTTTATATTTTTCTCAACTTTGATTTGAAGTTATTTATTGTTATTGTTATACAAGTATGTCAAAATGAGGAAAAAATTAATTAAATTGAATGAAAGTTCCTAAGTCAATTTTCAGCGGATATGTAGAAAGTGGAAATTGCCAATTAATTCAGGGCGCAGAAAAAATGAGGGAAAAATATTGCATAATTTTAAAAAATTACATTAAATTAACTTTTTTACATTTTCTTTTTTATTTACATACTTATAAAAAATATAATATTAAACAAGTTTCCTACTTCTTTACTTTCTTTTGTAAATCAATGGATGATTTGCAAACTTGCTTCCTTAAAAAATAATGCGTTAGATTTTTTTTTCGTATTATATTTTCGTTTTTTTAGAAGTACAGCTTATATCATCTGCATATTCGTATTATATTATATAAATAAATTCTAACATAGTATTGCATTATATATGGAAAATAATTCAAAAGCAAACAATGAAGTCAGCATATACAAGAAAATTATTAAATAATTTCAGTTAATGAATGTTTAAGGACTTCCGTAGGGTATTTATTTATTTATTTCCATCGAGAAGCAGTGCAGTCGATGTACTATACATAAAAAAAAAATCAATACAATACAATGGAGAACTTAAACTAAGTAAAACTAAAAAAATAAAAAAGCCTATAAAAATGACAAAAATATCTAATAACGAATCCGACACGGTGGGGGAGTTTTATTTACCAGCTATGCCCCGATTTACAGCAGAGAGTAGTCAGATACGTTATTAGACCTATCAAAAAAGAAGTCGAGATGAAAAAATAAAGCAATAAAAGATAGAGGAAAACAAATATATTGGTATCTTTTGGTTTTCTTTTCTAGGTTGTGCAGACAAGAACATCTGTGTTTCGTCTATTATCCACGAAGAAATTTCTTCTTATCTATCGTACTTATGAAGTGTATGAGTAGCATGCTAGCTGCTCAAATTGTCAGTAATTGAATTCTGGTTTTTATTAGCTACTTAGTTATTTTAAAATGTGGTTTTCAAACATGTGTTTCAGTTTAGTGTCCAATATGCTTATGCTTAAACAGAATGTTTGCATCTTTATCAATCAATATCTTTATTTCTCTCAATACACGCGCCATAGATACATATTTTATTTGTTGGAAAATACAAATTGTTAACAATTTTTCGTAAACTTTGTAGTATTTGTAGTGGAGTTGTGCCTCGAAGTGCTTGTATTTGTGCTGCTCATTATGCGAGAGTCGCATGTCAAACGTTACTTGAACTTTTGTTGAGCTTGGTTACCTAAGTTGTGGCCTGCTAGGCCTGCTAATTATTTTTATGGCATTTTAATTACTTAATTAAACAATTAGCTGAGCGCAGTGCGATAGTTCAATTATGTAAGCAGTCAGCAGCAGCAGCAGCAGCGGGCGTCTCTCTGACCTACTCGAGAGCAAGATGCAAACAATTAAAAGTTCATTAAAAAATAAGCCAAGAAAAAATTGCACAAGATTAAGAGTTGAGAGTGGCACACGCACACACACACACACACATGCATGTGTACATACATTTGTACAAAAAAAAAACGTATTACAAACAGAGAACAAATTGTGTTTTCTTTTGCGTGCGCATTCGCAGTTGCAGCTACAACAACAACAACAAGAGCAGTAGCAGCAACAACAAAGAACTTAATTGTGTATCAAGTGCAAGTGCAATTGTATGAGCGGGCGTGAGTGTTGCTGTCTGGCATGGTGTGTGTGTGTGCGTGTGTGTGAGTGTATTTTATGCGCCAATGAGCACTCAATGAATGCACTAGACAAACACACACACACCCACGCACTCGAACACACACACTCACACTCACAGCATATTCTAGAACTGTGCGACTTTTGTAGACTAATTCAATTAACAAGCTTGTAAGCTGCTTAACATAAAGTGTGTGAGTTAGTATGAGTGGGCATGTGTGTGTGTGTGTGTGTGTGTGTGTGCGAGTGTACTGCGACTGGTTTGTGCATTTGGCTTTCACCTGCTCAAAGGTTGTCCCATAACTCGGCCAATGTCTTAATTAGCTAAACGCACTCATTAGATATAACAAGCAACGCATTTGAGTCTGTTGAGCGCAATTAGAGCGCTTTGCCGCACAAAGCTGTCTCTTGCAACCGGTTGCTAAAAATAAAAAAATAGAAAAAAAATATTTAAATAAAATGAAAAACTGCCATTGGTTGCTGCCCCATTTGCTGTAAATCTGGTCGCACTTGACTGGCCGTGCTCTATATATGTGGCTCTCCGGCGAGTATTTCCATTATATGGCTTGACAGGTTTGCAAAATTGTTTTGCATAAATATTTTCAGCAACTCGGGGCTCTTAAGTTTTCGTTCACATCTATCTGAGTCACTTCAAGTGCATAAAACCAGTTTACTATATTCACACACACATTTGTTCAGTTCGGCTTTTTCGGGTTCAAACGAGTACACACACACATACATATATATATACTTAGTATATATTTTTTGTAGGCGGAAGTTTGCTCGCAAACTGGGTTAAGCTGTAAATCAAAGCGTTGGACGATAGATGCGAAGCACATTTCCATACATATTAATCAGGTTTTTTGTTTTTCTCCTCTCATTGCAGACTTGGGCATTGTTAGCCGTGCTGTTTGGCATTCAAACTGGGTGAGTAGTCAATAAATTTACAAGTAAAGGCAAAACAAAGCTTTATAGAAAAATATTTCAAGTATTATTATGATATGAAGGCGGTAGCTTAGAAGAACTCTTATCTAGGTGTGGCCATCTATATGCGATTACATGTTTAACCATAACTATCAAAGTATGTACATTGCATGCAAATATGTACAATACCAGACGTATGTGCATTACTAAAAAGCATCTATATTTCTTGAAGAGATTTGGGACGATCTAGAAAGTCTGGTAACAAAATTTGAATGCTCTTTAAGATAGAGTTTTATTTTAATGGGCTTTTCTTTTTGAAGACATAAGTACATGTTTTGATTGAGCATTGATTGAGTCATAATATAAAATACCAAGTATTTTTACAGTATTCTTCAGCTGTTGTCGAAAAGCTGTATTTTAAAAGTATAATGAATAGAAAAAGGGTTGAAAAGGAAGAAGAGCAATATTCCAGTACACACTTTACAAGAGAGCATCATTGAATTCTTCGTACCAATGTTTAATGAAGCCAAGAACAGCCTTAGCCTTGTTTAGGATTTTAGAGCTGTACAGATTGAAGTTAAATTCGGAATCAAAGTTTACTTCAAGATCTTCCACTTATAAAATACCATATATTGGTACATATGTACATTTGTCAATCGTAGATAGTGACTCATTGTGGTGTGATTCGCCATTTGGAGATATGCAATTGCGTATGCAAGAATGCGACAAGATAGGAAGGAGTTTTTTTATAAGGAGATTAAATATTAAATGGCCACAATGACCTCAATTATTCACTTCGTTATTTATTAAAATTGTGTTAGGCTTTTTGTCAATGAAAGCGACTGTCTACTGTAGGTAGCTAGTGTCTGCATGCCTTATTATCATTTGCTTTAAAAATAGTCTTCACACCTAAGCTCGCTTCAAATCGTCTACAAATCGTGTTTTTGAAATAGAAGTTGTTGTTCATTTATTTGTATTTTAACTATTTGCTGGCATGGACATTGGGTGCCTAGAATTGGAGCTTTATTATATTTGCTGTGCAACCTTATCTGTGCCTTCACTGCGCTAGATACTTGTATAACGTATTTTATTTTCTTCAAATATTTGTCAGTTGGTTCACACTCTTCCTCACTTTATTTAATAAGCAGCCTGTTGATAATAAGATAGCAATTGTCATAACTCAAAATTGCCACGTTTATGGCTTTTTGCTTAGTTTTGTTTGAACTCAAGTCATGTGCCCAGTTGCTGTGCGATTTCCATAGTTGCCAATGAATTATGCGAACATCCAAAAGCTGAAAATTGTTGGTTAGCAGCACCGCTGCTTGTAGACTAAAGACGTTGAGCTAAGTGTTGAGTGTTGAGGGCGAGGCCCCTCCCCCCAAGCAGGGCATGTCAAATTGCGCAGCGGGGCAGAAATTTGAATAGATAACAGCTTTACGTGTAAATATGTGAAAAGGTAGTGGTAACGTAAAAACTTTTATTTGTATTTTTATATTCAAATACGTGTGTGTGTATTGATATGTGTGTGTGTGTGTGCGTGTGCATCCGCTCTACAACTTTGATAAATATTTACTGACAAAATAATATCCATCTGCGTATGCAATAAACTTTTTGCCAGCCAAGAGCTGACAACTGCAGACTTTGCTGGCGGGCAGATAAATACAAAAATGGTTATTTTACAATACAAATTGCGGCATTATTAGCTAGAGTCAATGAAAATGAAATGCAGAGTGTGCAAATTATTTAAATTTGCTTCAGGCAAATGGTGAGAAAACAAACACAACATGTCAGGGACGTCATTTTGAAAGCCACAAATGTTGTGAAAAAATGTATTGTTGTGTTTTAAATCCGTACAAAAAGTGATATCACATACATGACATAATACGAGCGCAATAAAAAAAGCCAAATACTAAGTTTGACTCTTATTTGTTAGGATAAATTGGCTTTTAACAGCTTATGGTGTCGAGTTCTCATATTTTGCATAGTCTTTATCCTGGACAGGTCATAAATAGAAGTTTAATTATAGCTTAAAGTGGGATTAAATTTAAATGAAATTTTTTAATTTTTGGTCTGAACACATATCATCGAACATCAATTTCGCGCCGACCGTTGGATACTCTGGACCCAATCTCTCCCACGCTACACCCATTGAACTAAGACTTAAACTATGTTGTTCTTCAGAACATCAAGCGGTTCTAAACATACATATATATTTTCTTGAGATATCTTCATAAGCGTAGAAGCTCTCTAAGAAAATTTTTTACACCGATCGGTTCTATGGCAGCTATATAAAATAATTAGGCTACATATGTTTTGTATTACATTTTATATGCCTTTGGATATGACATGTCTATTGTAATTTGTATAATAAAGGTATAATAAATAAATACAAAAAATACTTTTAACATGGGGTCTGACATACCTCCTTCTGTCTGTTCTATACATTTCGAATTTCGACTTTCTAGTGTACCCTTTCACCCAATTACTCTTTTTATAGGTATTGCGATCCATTTTAACAGTCATGTATATAACCCTTCATCATGATATTTGATATTTGTTGGACATGCTAATTTTTTGTGATTAGAAAAACAAGTATTCGTCTGTTTATACCCCTTTGGGTTTCCAAAGGCATTTGGTTCAAATTTGTTTTATAACTCATCATAATCAATTGAATGATGTTGTTTTTCGATTCACACTTCCCGCTGTTATTTATTTGATTGAAGCTTTGCGCAATTCTTGGAAAATGAAAATATTGTGGTTTATTTTGTTGTATTATTTACACCTTCGAGGTCCCTGAAGCTAAAATCCATTTATTGCGGTCTGAGCAAACCCAGCAAATACAGATGTTGGGACTTATGTGTAATTTTAAAATACATATAAATTCGGTAATTCTCATTCTGGCTTATATATTTATTCATTCGCCAACAAACAGACATTACAAGTATAATTTTTCAGTTTTTAATTTGGAAATCTATATGCAAGTTTATTGCCTTGGTAGTATTAAGCGAAAAAATACGAATAGTACGTAGTACTATATCTACCGAAGTACATAAAAAGTTACAACAACTAGCTGTAACTGGATCTTTGTAGGCATAAAAGTAACAAGGGATAGCTTGAGACTTACTTTATTAAAAATGAGAGTTTATGAAGCGCTATGATTTAAAAAACTCGATATTGACGAGATGGCGGAAAAGGTAGCAAATACTGTATTGAATAAAATAGCAAAGCCTTTTTGATCTATTTAAGAGATAAGTCATGAATATTAATTTAATTAGTTAAGTTAAACATAATTTCGTTCTAAAATTGTAGTTTAACATGGAATAAAAGTACCCAATACCTATTACGTTAATTGGCTGTAATTTTTGTTGCATAGTTCTCAGAATTGGGGCCAGGCTCTATTTTATGGCCGACTCACTGTTCCAATATTTAACTTACTTATTTGCATTTGCAAAGCTAAAATTTGTGACTAAGCTGGGAGATAATAAAACGTAGTAGCAAAAGCTCTTTGCCAATATTTATTAATAAAAGAGCAACTGGGCTAACAGATAGTGTAAATAAGCTGCCTGACATCACATTTTTCGTGTCTATTTGTGTACAGATAATACTACTGAGTTAGACAAACATACGAATTAAGCATACGCACTGTCTGTCACTCGAAAATTGAAATGGTTGGGAATGAAATGAGATGTGTAAATCAAATGAAACAATTAAAAAATCAAACAGTTTAATGGCCATTAAACAAATGCCACAAATTAGCAAACTTTCACTTGAACTAAATGAACGAAAATGGGCAAATAAAAAGCGTAATGAAATTTAAATGCAATACAATTAATTGTGGCGCCCTAAATGGGCTCCAAATGGTCAATAGAAGCCAAATAAATGGAATCAAAAGCTAATTGCCAGCAACAGCTGCAGCAACAACATCAACATCAGCAGCGTCAGTAACAAATATAAAAGAAAACTCAAGTAAATAAATACAAAATATGCGGGCGTTATAGCATTGTCATAATAATATTGCGTATACGCAATGTGGACAGCACGTAGCTTGTCAAATACCCCGATTTGGGGGTCCCATTGGTAAACACAAAACTTATTTATGCACATGTTCATACGTTTGTAATTGCAATTGTTTGCCATATTGTAAAAGTATTCAATTGCAATTGCATTTTTGATTATGACTAAACAGAAAAACGAAATTCAAACGAAAATTGCATTTCAATGTTGTTAATTATTATGCACATTTGACCTAAACACACGCATAGCCACCAACTCGTAAAGGGTGTTTCGTTTTGTGGCGTTGTGAATGAATTCAAATTAAGGCACAATAAAATAGATTAAACAATTTAAATGGTGACAATAAACAACTCAAAACCAATTGGGAATCAAATATAATGTAGTGGAAACAGCTCACAAGCTTTAATAAATGTATGCTATTTCGTTTTCTAGTATACCTAATTAAATTCAGTATTATTTAATTATGGTACTTTTTTGTTGTTGTTGTCATTATTAATAATATAACTCTTTTTTTTATCTTTTTCCATATGCTATAATTGCATTTCGTTTTTATTAATACTATTTATACTATATGATATTATACTATATACTATATATTTTATACTATAATTTCATTAGTTGTTTGTTTTAGGCAAAACTCTTTATTTTACAACTTTGCTAATATACTTTTTGTTTCATGTTTTAAATCTGCAAAATAGTATGTATGTATTTTAAATGAAAAGCTGCAATTGCATAGCCTTATTACTTATTACAAGCTTAAGAGCTCCAACATTAAATTTAAAAGCTCTTATCACTTATCATGAAGGTTCTAGCTCTAATCTAACGACACATATGTTTCTTAATTAAATGTAGTAGCAAAGCGCCTATTTTCATTTTACTAAGTTTTAATTGACTTCAGAAAAAGAAGAGTAGATTTGCAAAGAAAGAAAAAATATTATTCATGCTCCTGCGGCATCCGGTATCTCGCGTTAGTGCGAGTTTTTTCATAGCTAGCTTATTGCTCTTGATTGCATATTTGTTTTGCATATTCAGAAAACTATCATATTGCACTTCCTTTGCATAAACAATTTAAATTTTTTTTAAATTTGAAATGTTTTTGTTAAATATTTGTTTCTTAGCCTAGGGTTTATGATTTTATTTTAATTATTATATATTTGTTGATATATACAATTCCAAAATGTTTAGCGTTTCAGTTTAAAATTAAATAATACAAGTATTATAACGATTTAATTTGTGTTCTGTGGTTTGTGTTTTGTTTTTAACTGATGATCCTTGAAATTAAAATAAAATTTAATTTGTTTACGTTTATGATTTATCGCTTTTGTTTTGGAGAAAATAAACCAAAATAAATAAATAAAAATAAACCTTTTCTGCATATTGATAATTCAAGTCTCTATAAAAAGTATGGTTTCTCTTGCTGTTTGAAACTTCTCGGCGTTCTTCTTCGATTGAATCCGATTGAATTAGATTTTCTGTATATTTGTAAAATTCGAATGAATAATTTCAGAGTGCCGGAAATAGCTCTTAACTTTAACAAATAATAATAATTACATTCTTAAAAGAGTTGAGTTTTTGTTCACCATTTAATAAACACACTTAAAAAGGAACACCTTGTATTGGCAATGACGCCATTGAAATGTTTGCAATATTTATCATTAGGAGGACATGTCGCTTAGCAGCATATTTGTAACTTTGCCGCCCAAAATGTCAAAAAGGAAGTTGCCAATTATTGTCCATGTTTTAAATGTCCAAAGTGCATTGTCAGATTTGTTATTGCTCCATTTAAATATCAAATGTAAAGTGATTTCAGTAATTTACTTTAAATGCACGTTCTGCTGGTAAAGTTTAAGCAAAAAGTGGCGCTGACTGTTTTTTGTGTTGCTTCTGGAACAAGCTGTTGGGCAGCACAATTGAAACTGAAATTGACGTGTGTAAAAAACTAATTTTGTGTGCAAATATTACCTCGAATGCTTCCCTCAATACTCGACTCCAATTCGCCATTGTGGCCTTCGAACTAATATTTGTTTTCATTTTGGGAAGGTTTTCTACAGACATTGATTTCAATAGTAATGTTTGGCTGAACTTAGGATTGCTTGAGTTCAAAAATTAGAAATTTCTTTTATGCAAATACGTAAAGAAAATGCGAACTAAGAAAAATGTACGAAAATTAAGGCGGTTTGTGTTGCAAATTATGCAAATGAAGTTGGCCCCATGCCAAAGGTCAGCAACAGGAACGGCAACAGCAATAGCAACGACAACGACAACGTAATTAAGCCATTGCTGAGCCGCGCGCAATTAGTGAAGCGTTTTTTCTTCTCCTTTTCTTCCGGAATTGGCCAACCAACAAAAAAAGGTGACAACATATTTGCATGGCGGCTATGTCGAATTTTACGCGGCAATTGCTAGGGCTCGCAATGGCAGCAACAGCAACAGCAACAGCAGACGCGCTGGAAAATAAGAAAAACAAACAAACATGAAAAGCTGCACGCATAAAAATATGCAAATTTTATGACTTGACATTGAAACGTGGCCATAATTGAGCCGATTCTGAGCCAACTTTGGCAAGTCGCCATCAACTCGGACGCAGTATGGTGTATCTTCATTAACTTTTGCAGAGATTTACGCTCCCTAGGTTGTTAACGATGTTGCTGTTATTAATGTTGCTGTTGTTGTTGCTGTTGCTGTTGACCAACGCATAATTAGCGTGTGAATTTTGGCTTGCATTTAGAAGCTTTGTTAGAGCTTGTTAAATTCGTTGTTTTGTTTGTGTTTTTGACATTGCGGGTGGGTGGGATTCGCAATAGAACTTTGTACATAATAAAAAAAGGTCGTTACTGTAAAGTGTTGAAAACTTTTGGATAAAGAAAATCGCACCGCTCTTCAGTCTGATGAACTTTCTTTGTGAAGTTTGGAACTCGTTAATTTGCGGCTTGTTCGACATGATTTACAGTTGTCCCCTTTTTTTTCTGACGAAGACACAAAAGGTGCGACAAATTGTGATGATCTTAGAGCAAATAACTGATTTATGCTAAAAACGAGAACTCTCGAAATTAATTGAAAAGTGAAATCATTTACTCAAGAACTTTCACAAAGGAAATGAAAAGTGAGAGTAAGAGGAAGCAGACAATATGCTAATTTAAATGCCAATCTACTAGTTTTTAGATCACGTAAAGAAGTAGCGATCGTTTAATGTGAAAGTGAAGATCGTAAAAATTTATGATGAATTTATTATGAAATTTTTTGTTGTTGTTAGTTTTATGATAGTTCTATAATGAATTTTATCTATTTTCTTAATTATATCTTTTTATATTGACAATAAAACAAACACCAATTATGAATGAATCAACGTTGTTTGAGCGTATTGAGTCTAATTTCGATACAATCTACCTATTTGTTACATAGGTTTGTTAGCACCCTAGTGGTACAGTAAAACAGAGAATATGTTGAATGACTTAAAGTATAGATGTAGTATGATGTGATTTTTTTACGGCTGTTTTCTGCTGCTCCAGCTACCTCTTCTCAGTCTATTCGACATTAAGATGGTGCCCTCGGATTTGCCCTTGTCCTTCATAGCCGGTGGCTTGGGAACGCTGACAATGAGAACAATCCGAAGATAGAGTAAGTAAAGTAAAGAGCGCGTCGAGTGCAATTTAATTTTAAGCAAATTTTTGCACATAGTAATTGAAACTATGCTTTAGAGCAATGCACAAAAGCTGTAGTGTTGAGTTAAGTCACCATCAAAGTCAATCGCCTGACATCTGAGAGGCATGCTCTTTAGAGTAGAGAGTTTTTCAGATCGCGCTTTTCGCTTATTATTACCACTTAAGCCTCTAGTAAATAAGCCATTAGGGGAGACTGGATGAATATTGATTTTGAATGTTGAAATCGTTCAAAACAAAAAATGAATCAGTTAGGCTTTAACTTTATCATTTTCAGATTGTTCAAAAATTTTCGGAAAAAAATTATGTTCGCTTCATGAAATCTTTGGCTTAATTTGTTTAATTAAAAGGGGTTATATTTTGTGAATTTGTTCTGATTGTTCTTCCTAAGACATCAATAAATTATGTAGATTGTAGCTTTCAAATTGTTTCAAGCTGAATGGAACTAATTTTTTTAGCAATGATTAACAAGTAAATTTTTTATAAATTAGCTGCATTTTTTCACACACCAATTCGGATCGACTTGTGTCCAATTTATGTCCCGGCTCTCAGGTATATTGATAAAATTAAATGCAACATTTTTGTACACATTTACAGAAATGTATAACCGATTTCTTATATATTTTAGTAGTGCTGTATTTTGCTTAAAAACAAGTGTAAGTAGCTTCAGATTTAATAAAGTCAATCCCATTAAGCCAATTAACGCCTGGTCAGAGTACACTTTGGTGACATGGACAGCCACTTGAAGTTGTTGCTGTTTTTCTTAGTGCTTTGACCGTCCATATCCTTTTGAATCTGTGCTCGAGTTGTGCTCACACACACACACACACACACACACACACACACACATACATAAACTGTCATAAAGTAGCAATAATAATCCTTGAGCCTATGTCGACAACATTTTACTGAATTTTTATTGACTCGACGGCAGACAAGGCATGCGGGCGGGTTGTCGAGCGGCCTGTTAGTACTCGAACGACTGACAAGCAGCGGGTTGGTTAGCCGTTCGACTGGCCCAACAACAACAACACCAACAACAATAAGAACAACAATGACAACGAAAGCAGCAAATAAGCAAGCAACATTGACAAGAGGCAGACAATGGCTTGGGGCCCAATAAAAGTCGTCATCATAATTTCGTGTGCTTTCGTTGCTCGCCTGACATAAAAAGCCGAGCCGGGTGGAGTCGCTCGGCTAAGCAAAATGCTACAATAAATGGCCATAAATGCCTGCTGTTCATGCACATAATTCGCACATTTGGCCTAAGTCACAGCTACCGGGCGTGTCCGACAACAACAACAACGACAATAACTACAATGAGCAATGAAAATAACAAGAGCAAGAACAACAAGCCGTCTACACGCTTCTACCGCCTGTCACTAGGGGCGTATGCTTAATCATTATTTGCTTGCGGTCTTACAGGCGTTATTTGGTTGTCGTTGTTGTTGTGCTCTTGGCTTTAACTCGCACCAACGTCAAAGTGTTGATTTTTATTGTTAACGAAATTATTTTTTAATTAAATTTTTACGATACGAGCACGCGCCCTCAAAACGGGCACAAAAAATGAAGAAGAAAAAGAAGCAGGAGCAGAAGTGGTAGCTGGCTAAGAAAAAAAGGAAGGAGTCGTAGAAGTGAAATCAGCTCATGGCCTTTTTCCGGTTGCCAACACAAGTAGAGCTGAGCAATACTGTGATTTTGCGACAAATACGTATTAGACCAGTAGTTGCTGTGACTGCGACTAGCAGCAGATTGTGCGAATAACGTGTTCTTCTTTGAATTTAAATTTATATTGAATAAAAGCTGGTTGGTGCTAAGAACTATCAGGACCACTTAAAGGTGCAGCTTATTTTTACTTTTATTCCCACTTTTTGGGTACAAAACGTTTATATTTATATTTATTTAGTAAAGTTTTATGTAGTTATTTCATTGAAATAAAAAGAGTAATATTTTCCATTAGGATTAAAGGCAATTATCGAAAAACAAACTAAATATTTTTCAGAAGGATCTAACAAGCACATTTCTGACCGGCAGAACGAAATTAATGCCATTCTATTGAGCCACAATTTTCATCAAACTTGGCATGCATATTTTAAAGTGTGCAGACAAAACCATGCTATTATGTACAAAACTCTTTAACTAATAACAATTTCTAGTATTCGGTAGAAATCAAAAATCAGAAATTCCAATTTAATTCGTTTCTTTAAATTTGTAGTGCTTGCTAGGCGAATCAAACATTGTGAGTTTCTTCCAGTTTCAAGTTATTTTAAAACATAATAATTGTCCAACCAAGGACAGATCTTAAATAAAGTCTCAAGAAATAAAATTTAGTGCTTTGTTCATTAAAGCTAACAAATCATAAAACTGTTTAGTCATTTCGCAAGTTTAAGAGATCGTCAATGCGCTTGAATTTATGATTTCATAATACAAAATAAAAACCAGTTCCGGTCTGTTTTGTAACAAATCTTTGTCATAATCAATATAAACGGCACTTCACACAGTACAAATTAGTTTAAAGATCACTGGAACTGAAGCTAAATTCCCAGAACTAAAATTGGGCACAACATTGTCTTCCTTTACAGAAGGATCTGAAAATTAAATCCCAATCGCTTACAAAACCAAAAAATCAAATACTAAATTCCTAAGTTTTTCTTTTCCTTTTTAATATTTGTTTAAGATCTGTCCTAGGTAGGACAATTATTGAATTTTATGAAATCTCTCTCCTAAGTGAAGCTGCGTTAGTTATACTTATAAATTCGTTAATTATTAAAATTTCTTCAATATGACGAAGGTTTTTAAATTTAAAGTTTTATATTTTTTAGAAAAAACCTATAGTTTTTTTTTTAGACTTTTTGAAGTTTTGCTTTTGTTGCATTTAAATATGTTTTATTGTGTGCTGTCAGTTAAATAAATAATTATACATATCCGCCCCATTTAAATATAATAATTGAAATTGCTGCGACAAAGTCACAGTTATGTTAACAATCCCCAGTCTCTTTGCGATAAAACTTTAGCACTGGCTTGTCATGGGCCGGGGCATTATTGTTGGTGTTGTTGTTGTTGTTATTGTTGTTATCGTTGAAGGCCATGTCTATGTCTACGAATGTCTGCGGTGCGGGCAGCTTTGCGTGTTTCGTGCATTTTTGTGCACATTGCTCAAACGCAAAAGAAAAACCAAAAGCAAAACTAAAATGAAACGCAAGAATATCCAACACAACTGTAAATACTTTTTAACCCTTTCGCAAAAAAAAGGACGTTCATAGCCATGGCTGCCATGTGGGCGTGTAAAATGCGCAAAAAGGACACGCACATTGTTTTGCTGTGCTTGTTTGGATGTCTATGTCTGTTGTGTCGTATGGTTGAATGTATTTGCTAGTTTTTCTTTACCGAACGGCACATTTCATTGCCGTGCCTTTTATTGCTTGCCACGCTTTGTGCGAGGTCCTGTCTCTCTTCACTCCACAAATGTTATTTGTTATATGCATGTACTCGTACATGTGTATCTTTGTATGCATGAATGTATTTCGTTTGCATTTTATACGTTTTCCAGTTTTAGGTTACTTTGAGGTCACAACTGTCTGTGTGTTGGTCCTTATCGCTGTCCCCCTGTCCATGTCTGTATCTGTGTCTGTCACACATACTCGAACATATAAATTCGCAATAATGTTTGTCCACTCCATGGCACACCCATTCAAGTGTATGCGTGTGCGTGTGCGTGGGTGTGGGTGTGTGGGAGTGTATTTTATGTGCGTGTCCAGCAACATTCACCAATGCTGGGCCACTCTTCCACTGACTGCCCATTTGGATAGTCATATGTATGTATACTACTGCTTTTGTGTCCACTTTCAATGTCTCCAGTTCAATATAATGGAAAATAATCGAATTTCATATACATTACGTTGACATACAGAAAATTATGCAAATTGAAATTCAATTGATTGGAAAATGCGATGTTTTGCCTACACCCACACCCATACACACACCCACACATACACACACATGCTTAGCCATTCATACGCACACAAAACGTTAGCAGCATTTTAGGCGCCATCTACATAACTAAAAATGTTCAGTGTGTGTATAAAGGACCAACATTTTCAATATGTCTTCTCCATTATTATTACTATACAAATGGTGTACACGTATGAATGTAAATTTGATTTGCACACACACACACACATTTTAAATATGTAGCTACAAAGTATGCGCATACTCGTATGTAAATGCATTCAAAACGAATATGTATAGTATTCCTGGATACATCATTATTCATAGCACTCGGACCGTTATGCATGCAATGGAAGCGTTTTAATGCCGCAACAAATTGCCGAATGTCCGTTTTTTGTTTGCGTTTCAATGCCCGTAATCCGTTTTTGGGCGTTCAACTCAACATTTTGTTTACAACTTTGTCGTACCATATTAAATCATTTTAATGAGCTCAAATATTTGGCCACACTTGCTCATGGAGATGGGCACAAAAGCGAACAAAATGTCCTGATTCTGTGAGCCATTACATATTATTTTGGATGCCTATTCATCATATTTTTCAATAAGTGTTGTAATTCAAGAGTTGAAATACACATGTTGTGTTTCGAAAAATTACACTATTTAAAGCATTTGTAACAGGAAAACTGTCTGCAATATGGAAAAAACTATCTTTTGAATTGTTACCTAATTTTGTGCCATTAGGTAGAACTTATGAAATATAGCGAATTGCAATAGAATTTGTTAGGTTAGAATAGAATTATAGAATAGAATAGAATAGAATAGAATAGAATAGAATAGAATAGAATAGAATAGAATAGAATAAAATAGTTAACTAACGTATAAGCTAACATTAGGCATTCATAAATAAATCTTTTAAGGGACAATGGAATAGATTTTAATTTGAACTCAAATAATAATATTCATTTATTCATTGACAAACAAAGCTGTTGATGTAGAACAACAAAACAATAGATAACGTAAAAAACCCCCCGATTCACAGCACAGAGCAGAAAGTGACGTTATTAGTTCTAACGATAAAAAAAATACCTAGAATTGTTAAAAGAAAAGTAATAATGATAAAAACAACGGGAGACAATTACATTTAAAAAAAAAAAAATGTTTAAATACTTGAAAATAAAAATATCCAATGAAAATGAAATTCCTTTAAAATATAATACTTCTTGTTTTATTTTGATTTTGTAAAGAAACATTTTGTGTTAGTCTCTGACCCGTTGGGTAAACGTTTATTAAGTCCTGTCAGCCATTTCTAACTCACAGCAGGGTGAAGGCTTAGTATTTGTTTATTCGTTTAAAATCAGTTGATAATTATTGACATGTATATTTAGTACTTTTTGATGTATTAAAAAATAAAATTTGAAATACCTATTAATAGAAGGTAATTCTAAATTTCTTGTATAGTGTATATTGGAGAAAATAGCATGTATTAGTACATCTATAAGAAAACATCTAGCATATAAATAACGAAAACTTACCAACAGCCAGGATTTGGGAAAAGAGTTTGAAACTGAGTTTGAAATCTTAAGCGATTGTTTAGTTGTACTTCGTATTTGATTTGTAAAATAATGCAATGATGCATTCACGTATTTTTTGTTTTATCTAACATTCATAAGTAGTATTATTTTTATTGTTTACGTCATTATGTCCTTCTTTAGAATACAAGGGATACAAGCCTTGGTGCGCTTCTTCAGTATGTTCAAGGCCATGGCGATGATCTTGTTGAAAGGAGGTTGGAGGTAGCGTGGCAGGAAGCGATCAAAGTTGTTTCATTTCGGGCGCTTGCAATTGTTTTGTGTCTTGAGAGACCGGGCGGTTTCCTTCCAGGCTGCCCACAGGTTATTTTCAGTCCACACTTTGCGGACAAAGCGTTTGGGTGGCATGTGTGGCAACAATATTTGTTTAATGCCTAGCCGTCGACAACGGCGAACAGGTGGCGACCATGACTATGCGACCAGTTTATCGAGTCCCTCGAAAGGCATGACGATAACTTTAATATTATACAAACCAATTGATGCGATAGTGTGGTAGTATAGTATTGATAAGTATGGTATTTCATGAAAAAGTAAAGCATTTCTATTCTTGTGTAGTCCGCTTGGCTTCAGGCTTTTTAATTGCAATTGAAGGCAACAAAATAATGTTTATAATTAAAGATATTTAAAGATATTTGAAGCTAAGTCAAAGGCATGACGAACGAGTTTGTAATTGATTAATAACAATAAAGAATATATGAGAAAATGAAAATCAAATTTGGGTTTTTTAAATTGTTGTTTTATTTAAGATGCATGTGCCTAGAGTAGTGGCATCTTAGAAAATACAATTGACATGATGCTTCGAAGATTAAAGTTAAAAGTCGAGCGAGTGGGGAATAAATGTTAAAATATTTCATTTGCGCTTCATAAGAAAGGAATGAAATCAAGTAATTTGTAGAAATTGTAATGCTTTTTAATTAAGTTTTTTGCGGAACGGTTTATTCAGATGTTCTGACGGTTTTCATCTGCAGCCCAATCATCGTCCTGGCTGTGTCCTTCAAATGCGAAGCATTTTCAGTCTGTGTCTAATTATTGATTCGAAAGAATTAGTCTAGTACTGCAGTTGATATTCATCATCAATCACGTTCCCCACACATCTCTAGCCCGCACATCAAGCTTAAAAGGGAACTGAGCAGTGCGCACGGAGTTTGTCTGTCAAACGCACTGTGCAAATATTTCATTAATTTTTCAGGCATGCTCCTGACACGCCGACAAACAGTGGCCCTTTGAAGTGCAAATAAAGCAGCTGGCATTAAGTGTAATGAGCGGCCAAAAACACACAGACACACACAGATACATAAATACAGCCACAATTTGGCCTTTCGCTTGACTTCGATTTATTAGGGGCTGGCTCAAAAGGATTAACGCGCGACCAACGGCGTAAGCCAAAATAATTAGTGGTTAACGATTTTTTCTTGCTGTGATTTTTTTGTTGTAGTTTTTTTTTTTTTTACTTTTGGATAAGTTTGCGTTCGTGTTGCTGTTTTTCATAAATCTGCTCGCTGTAAATATTTGCGTGCGCACTTGAGCGTGCAATTGAAAGGAGCAGCCGTGAATACAAAAGCCAGCTCTGGAGTACCATTAATTTCAATTAATTTGATTTATGGGGAATAGCTAAAGCGAGGCTCAAAGTGAAATTGGCGCACATTAATAGATTTGCAGCTACAGCTGCTTGGTTTTGTTTATCGGCCACAAGTTCTTGTTGTTGTTATTGTTGTTGTTGTTGTTGTTTATTAATTGTTTGCTATTTTGTGCGTATAATTGCTGCGGTTAATTTTGGTCAGTGCTTTGAGGGCCGTCAATCAGAGTGGAGCAGCACACACAGTCAAAAGGATTTACATTCGCAAACTAATTATGGCAGTAAGACAGGCGTCGGTCCAATTAATGGAGAGCCATTTTTCCGTGGCAGCCAACACTTGAAATTTGTTATACCAATTAGGATTTTAATTGGCTGCGCCCACTTTCCGGCTCATTGCTATCAATTAATTGTGCAATCCGTACTACTACTTGTAGTGCGCCTGAGTGTGCCTGAGTGTTAAGGTTAGCATTTGGGTGTGGGCTGTCTGAGGGCGTCCCAAAAACTGCGCTTTTGCATAACAGCTGGGGCGACAAGTCGATAATTTGCATGCCCGGCTTGAACACAAATTGCAAAAGCCAAACAAAATGAGTGTCTAATTTTGTTAAATGCGCGAATGTTCGTTCGTAGTTGCAGACATCGTTGTTGTCACTGTTGTTGTTGTTGTCTTTGTCGTCGTGTGGCAATTACCTGTCTGGGGCACAGGAAAAGCTGCAGCAGCAAAAACAAATAATTTGTTTACACAAGCGGCAACGAACTTTTGAACTTTTTGGAGCCAGTTGGAGTCATTCATTCAGTGATCCAGCCATCTAGACAGACAGACAGACAGACAGACAGACAGACACCAGAAACTAGACAGAGCGACAGACAAGTAGGCATTGAGACACAGTCCCTACAAACATTGAGCGTGTTGCTGTCGCTACTGCAGTCGCAGATTGTTTGCCTTTTCACGTCCGCCATGTCACTCTCTTGGCCCGGTCGCCTGCAATGAAATTGCAAGTCGAGCGCGCTTAAAGCGTCACATTAAAAGCATTTTATGTGGCATGTTTCTATTGTTTGCTTAGTATATACTCTTAACATTTGAAAGAGTACCTATATCAATGCAAAGAGACATAATCTCCATATAACTGATAAGAAGGGAAGCTCTTTCAAACACCCTAGATGTGGAAGAACTACCAAAAATACCTGAAACAAATTCTAGTTTAAATTCTAATTCATAGCTAGACAAATTATATTGTAGACTATTTAAAATGTAATCGTTTCGTGGCTTATTTCCATGACATATTTGCACAAAGTAACTACTACTACTACTTGTATTGCTGTCTGAGAAGGGATAAGTTATATTTTAAATATAAAGACAACAAATAAGAATGAACTATTATTTTAATAATGATGCATAATTTGTGTCTTTGTTGTTGTTGTTTTCAAAATGCTTTACTACATGTATTTGAGATGATCTAACGAATTATATTATTATTATTATTACTAACATTAATAGCGTACTCGGCTAAAAATGTTAGCTTTAGGACGTCTTTCGTTGCCAACACAACTTCGATTTATCCGTTTTGCATGCAGAGTTGTATTTTATATATACTACTTGTGAACTGAATTCAATATTTTCCTATTGAAAATAAAAATTTTTGAATTCTTGCTTATCCAAACGCAACGAAACTGCGCAGCATCAGTCACGAGACTATTTTGAATATTTCCAAAAAATTTCATCACAATCGGTTGAGCAGTTTTGGAGTCTATGTATGTACATACATACATAGTTAAATTTTCCAATACCAATAATATAATAGACGCTGCTTGTGAAATAATTGAAAAAAAGTTGCTCAAAGCAGTGTCTGCGAGGGCTATTGTTGGCCAGCACATTGCAGTTCTCAGGTTTCTGGTAATCACATAATTTGAAACTTTCAAGAAACTTTCGGTGAGCAGAGTATGTGCCCTTCGTGGCATCTACATAAGTGCTACATAGCTATGCTTTCTTTCTTTTGCACAGTGCCTTTCAACTTGCCATGTCCGTGGCACTCTACTTGTAGAGCATTTCAACTCTACACCTCTGCCCTATGTTGCTCCTGATTTAATTTCGTTCGCAGGCCGGGCCCAAAATGGCTTGACAGCTGACAGCTGCACTGCCTTCAAAAGCAAACAGAATTGACAGATGAACTGACAATTGATTTTTCTTGTTGTTTTCACATGCAAAACTTTTACCAAAAACTCAAAATGCATTGAACGCAATTAAAAGACTGCCTGTAAGAGAGTGTAGTAGGGGCGTGGCAGGAGCAATAAAAATGCAAATTGCATTTGCCAAGTCAATAACTATTAGGCAAAGCCCCAAATGTACCCAAAAAGCAGCAACAAAAAGAAAACAAAATAAAACAAAAAACCCAAACCCAACACACAACCGCAACACCAACAGCAAGATTGGGCAAAGCTGTTATTGCTGCGTCCATTACCTTCGGCAACTTTTGCAGCACTCGCCCTTTCACTATATAGCCTTTTCACAGTTTACATACGTACGTATATATGTACGTATGTATATATACTTACAATAAACGTGCATACGCAAATACACACAAACAAACAATAAATATGTATATGTGTATATAGATTTTGGCTGTGCAACTACGTTGGGCAAATAACAATTTCAATTTCGCGTATTGAGCGTAGCGTAAATTCAAATTTTGTGCAGGCCTTTGGGCGCCGGCAACCTAAAAGGCTCCACACGCGCGCTCACACACACACACACACACACAGATACAGAGAACACTCAGTGCGACACTCAACAGCAGTGTGAACGTCAACGTCAACGTCTGTGGCAGCGGCAACGGCAACGGCAGCGCCTGCGTCGTTTTGCTTTTCACACTTGCAAAAGTTTTCTGTTGTGTGCCTTTAGGCGCGCAAACTCGTGGCGCTCATAAAAAGCGCGCTAGCTTGGCAAAAACTAACAATAATGACAGCAAATCAATATCATTGCAGGCAACCAGAGCAGTGCCAGCAGCGGCCAATGTGTCCAATAGCCCGCGGTTGCCACAAAGTAAAAGTACATTGTAATTCAAGTAACCTCTGCCAGCCCCCCACAACCCCTCCACACGCCCATCATCAATGCCAGCGCTTAGTCATTTGCATTCGTGGCGCGTATTGAATACGAGTCGGGGCCCTGGGACATATATTGAGCGCTCATATTGTGCTCGGGCAGTTTCAGTTTTATGGTTTCGTTCCTTTCATCTGAAGCTGTACTCGAACTCCCCCCACCCCACCATTTACGATCCACCATTTGCCATTCAGGCAGACATTCATTCGCTCACACACTCACCATTCATTGAAAGCCGTGCAATGCACTGCACTTGAATCGCAGCACAAAAACAATATTTGTGCGGCCATTTTGTTGTTACCACAGTCATCCCAATCCAGCCTACACACCTACACACACACACATACACATACACGCACCCGCAGCCACAGTCAGAGTTTCCAACATGCCATATGCTATTCAGTCACGCATTCATGCGGCAGAAGATGCAATTGATTGTAGTTGCTTGTTTGTTTGTTTTGAATTTTTTCCTGACCATTGCTGAAGTAGGGACATACGAGCTGCTGGACCATGGACGAGAATTGCCAGAATACCAAACAAATATTAGCACTAAGTTATGAAATTTCATTAAAAAACTGTTATCATCAAAATGAACTTATTTTTAGTTACATTTTGCAACAGAATGAAAATTTGTGCAATAATGCTTCAATGCCTGTTTAGCCAACGATTTCAACTGTTTACATTTTTAATTGGAAATTAGATACGTAATTTGATTGTTTGTTGCACCTCCGCACATACTCCAGATAATTCTAGATATTTATATGACTATTTGCTAGTTCTTTTTTTTTTTTAGTAAGTATTGCTTTTAGAATGTGTTGCTGCATTCATTAAGTTTGTTCATTTAATGGGTATTTATGAAATTTTTAATTACATGTAGTACTTCCAATGTAATTAAAACTATAGGCATTTCAACAAATCAAAAATGATTATTTCATTTATTCAGCAAGTCATTTTGAGCTTCACAATTGTTTAGTTATTTTATATACCCGTATATACATACAAGTATAATTATATTTTTATATACAAGCCGCGTTTCAAATTTGTAAGAATAAGAACACAATATTTATTATCACCGATCAATTTATTTATTCCTTATGAGCAAGTTTTTAATGTTACTGCTGTTAAGCTGATCTTAATGGAAGATAACCCCAATGAAAAGATTCGATTGTTAAGGGTAAAATACATTTGTTATTATTGTTAAAATAAAATTTTTATTCAACTAACCCTTCAGCATTGCAGTCAAGAAGATTTTTATGAAGTAGAATTTCCTGGCTCAGTAAATTAGTTGAATTAATTTTTCTCTTACAGTAAATTAACTTTGTATTTATTGCTATAACATTTAAGTGTGCTATCACCTATTAATGTTTTATTTTTATTTTCAGGTGAGTAAGACTGGAAGATGGAGTAGTCTTCGATGTATTTATTCTTTTGGACTTTGAAATAAATGTAAGCATACTTAGAAATAAATAAAATATTGCGCGTGGAATCAGAACGAAGTTCTACAATTGTGGACAATTTCTAATTCAAGCTGAGCTTTTTAAGAAACCAATATTTATCTAAAAAGTGAGCAAAGTCGAGTGCTAAAAATGATTCGTCATTAGTTCAAAATTGTACCCAATTCATTTTGGAAATACTTGTGTACTTTTAAAATTAGAAACTTGATAGGAAATATAGAAACTTCTACTTGAATTTATAATGATTAAATTTTAAAAAGTAATCAAAGCAATACAAGAAAAATATGACTTTAATTCTTACTAACTTTACTTTTTTCTACCTTATGCAAAATAACATTTAATTAGATAAGTTCCTATATTGTGGAAGAACCAAGTAATATGCAAGATCCAATAACCGCTGAGATGATTTCCCTTTTCAGAGCAAGTGAAAAGATAGTCCTATTGGAGTTGCTTTAATACACATAATAAATAACTAAAGGGAATCTATTATATCTTTAATAAGGAATATTAAAGAACTTCCAAAATCCCAACACACACATACATACTTGTATTTCTATTTTCTTAGTTAAATAATTTGTGTTTAAACAGAACTTCAACTGCGATGCTTAGCCCTTGATTGCAATTTTTTTTTGGGAACAATGAAGACGAATTCCATCCATGGTGAGGTTTTATTTTTTGCATTTCTGGTTTGTAATTAAGCGTTTCTCCCACGCTTACATGGACCATGCAGTGCCTGCACGTTTATTATTATTTTGTTGTTTTTGTTTTTTTTTTTGTATGCAACTGCTGCCAAATTGTTGCAGCTTTTTTGATTTATTTTGCTGGGTTTGTTGGTTTATTTTTATTTTTGGTTTTAGTTTGCTGACATACTTTGTTTGCGAACTTTAAGTGGACGTCGCTTGCACTTTTCTTCGTAGCTTGTGCTCGTTTGCTTTTATGAGCAGCCATGCAACATGCCACATGGACATCATCTCACATAGCCAGCCCGGCGAGCAGGTAAAAGGCTAAAAAAGCTGGCAGCTGTTTAAAAACCAAAGCCAAATGCAATCCATGGGTTGCACGATGGGAAATATGAGACGTAAAGTGTGTCGTTCAGATGGGTTGCTGCTGCTGCTGTTGTTGTTGTTGTTTTTGTTGTTGCTGCTGCTGCTGGCAGACTAGCCAGCCACGCGTTGCGGCAATGTTGACTTGCTGTCGTCGTCGTCGTTGCCATTGTTGCAGATGGCGATGTTGCAGACGCCACCGACGCATTGTTGTGACAACTGTTGTTGCTGTTGTTGCTGCCGGGACTGCTGCTTCTGCTGCTGCTGCTGCTGCTGATGCTTTATGTAGTAGCTATGAAGGTACCTATGTGTAGCTAACAGATATGTATGTACTCGCATGTATGTTTGTATTCGTAACTGTGCAAATGCCTTTTAGTCAGCAGCTTGAAAGTGAAATTTTCACATACGTTGATGTCGTCAGCGTTGTCGTCGCTTCCGGCTCTTGTTGTGCACACAAACTGTCCACCTCAGCTCTGCTCAGCTCAGCACTGCCTGGCCCTGCTCCATCCATAGTTTCTCAGTTTTATTGTTACCTTTGCAATCATGCCAAGTAGCTGCCAAGTCAGTCGCAGCGTTCGCGTTGCATGTGGAAAGTGAAATTGTTGCCAGCGAGTAGCAATTGCTTCTAATTGTTATGGCTGCAAGGGCTGCTCACCAACGCTCGCTTCGCTCCACTCAACTCAACTCAATTCCACTCCTCTCCAGACCACTCCACTCCACACCTCACTTCACTTCAGTCACCCGCTATTAAGTTAGAGAGCTTGCATTTATTTTGTGCCATTTTATGACCAGCAGCGCACGTGTGTGTCTGGCTGTCTTGGTGGTGTGTGTGTGTGTGTGAGTGCCACATTTTCCAAGCGCACATTTAAATGCCAAGTTGCCGGGAGGAAGGGCAGCAACAATTTAACATTTGACTTGCACCCGCGGGACCAAATGCAATTAAACGATAAGCGGCGACCAAAATGTTGACAAGCGTGCGGGCAAGTTGATTATGACAAATATTTCGCGGACATTAAATACAAAAATTATATATACATATACAAATAAAAGGGATTTTTTCTCTCCTTTATTTGTGCTTCTCTCCGCAATAAAAATAATGTAAATGTAAATTGGCATATTAACGTGGCCGTAACAGCAGAGGCGGCGGCCAATGTCCAAAAGAGCAACAAAATTATCGCGATAAACGGAAATAAAGCATTGACAAACGCGTGCGTTCACAAACACATGCACACATACTTATATAAATGTACATATAAATGCGTGTACATGTATGTATATGCATGCTCGCACATATTAAGTCCTCCATGGAGAGCAATTACGTTGAAAGGACGAAGCGCTGAAGCTTCAGCATCAGCATCAGCAACAGCATCCGCATCCGCAGCCACGCCAGCCGCAATGAGCTGCGCCGGCAGCGAGGGCGAGCGTTAAAAGTTAACCGTTATTTGAGAATGGATACGGCATACCTTTCTATATAATGACGAGCAGATAGTATCAGACTCGTCGACAAATATAGAGCAGGGAAGTACTCTGACAGTACCTATAACAATTTCCTGCAAGAATCTGAAACGGGGGTGTGTAATCTTTTGGATTAGAATTTCGTTAAAATTTGGCTCAAAAACTGTACGTCTATTGAGATGAGATTTCAAAGAATTTGCTTAGAAATGGGAATGCAATACTTACTTATTTTATTTATAGCAATACATGTATTCATATAAATAAGAAAAGATATGGGTGTTGGAGATACTCGTACCGCTAATAAGCAGGGCTTATGCAACATGCATCTATATTTTTACTTGTGGGCCACAAGTAGAAGACAATACATATGTCTTTAAAGAAAGAAAACGCTGGTTGTAAAGTTGATTGACATTTAAAATGTTAGTGGGGAAAAGGGCATGATTTAAAAGCAATTGCTAATGCTTTATATATAGTGAAGCTATGTGCGAGCAGATGTCAAGTAATAATGCTTTTAAAACTAGTCTCTGTCATAATGTTGAAAAGCAGTTAGAACCACAATATCTTTAATTATATCATCAATCAATCAAAAACAGAAATCGCATTGCGAATAGCTTTACATATGTATTTTATTTTTTTAGAACCAGAAGGTTTAAAAGCTGAATTCATATAGGCCCAGCCTCTATTGTAAATAGTTCCTTTCCAACGGAAAATTTATTGGATTTATTGGCAATATGATTCTATATCTAATTTTGATATTATTTAACAACATGCGACGAGAATTGATTATTAATTTACTGCACTCGCTCACATAAGGGTTAATCGTGCCTGCCAGCGACAGGGTCGGGCGATCAACGCCCACTAACAGTTGTCCGGCTCCAAAGTGTCCTTTGCGCGCTCAAGACTCATACTCGAGTGGGTGGGAGTGCTTTATTTTTATTTAATGCTGCATTTCCGTATCCGCTTGCTGGGCGTATGGCGTATACGCACTGTATGTTAATAACTGCCGGCATGTCCTGCCTGCTTCCCGTCACTTGAGCTGTCAATTACAGACTTTTACATTTCTTGGTTTACATTTTGTATGCCCTTGCTTGTGTCGGCGTCGGCATCGGCATCGACGTCGGCGATGGCTTTGGACGCTGCGCTTTTAAGCAGATTAAAGATACTTTGCGCATTGTCGCCGTCATCTCCTCGTCCTTCCTTGTTCATTTAATTTACCTTTTTATCTCGAATTGCCTCAGAGTTGTCCACGCAGCCGTCGGCCCTCATCGTTGTCCTCATCGTCCTTGCCATTCGCATTGACAGCAAAGTCATTAAATTTATTTTTGTAACTGCTATCCTGTTGGCCATTTTTTGTTCGTTTCTCCTTCTCTCTGTTTTTTTTTTTTTTGCATTTCGAGCATTGTAAAATTGTAGGGCATGTATTTTATTTGGCTATATGCGCGTATTCAGCGTGTGACACACGAGGTCAGAGGGCGCCCCCCACTCCCCTCCAGAACCCCCTCCGGCCACACTGCCACTTGTCACTTCATTTCTTCAGCGTTGAATTCATTTTATTTGCAATCAGCGGGTAGGGCCAGAGCAACTAAAAAAAAAAAATATAATGTTAAAATATAAATTGGGTCGCTAGACTTACTCGCCGCTGCTGTTGTTGTTCTTGTCGTGCGCTGCCTGGACAGCTGCAGCATCATCAAAAAACATTCTTTATCAGTTGACGGCCAACCCACCTGGCCAGCCTCCTGGCCTGCCCTGGTCTGGCCTGAGCTGGCCTGGACTGGCTCTGCCTGCCATGTCCTGCCCGCTCGCTTTTATTTACTTTAGCGCAATTTTTCGCGCGCGCACTTCGTTTGTTAATTTGATTTTTATCTTTTTTTCATTTTTCACCGGACCGGTAGAGAACGCTAGACAAACTGCCGGCAGAAGGGCGGCCAAATGGACAAATGGGCAGGTGGGCACGTCGAAAGAAGGAAGACGGAAGACGGAAAGAGGGAGCGCGGCCGGATGGCCGAGTCCACTAGCTTGGCATCTCATTTGCACTTTCTGCTTGCTCTTGTCACTGTTTTTCTTTTTATGTTTTATTTTTAGTTAATTTTATTACATGCCACTTTTTTTTTTTTTTTTTTTTTGCTACAACAGCTATCGCATTTCTGAAAAATGTGCATTTTTTGTACAAATCTCTGGACAATATTTGCCCTGTCTTGCAGCTGCACACTAACAATGCCAAAACTTGCCAAATTTTCAGCAAAACTTGTAATATTATCATTCGCGTTATGGCTTGCATATTACTGCTAATCTTGAAACAAAACAAAGCTTAGCATTTCACACCTTTTGGCCCCTAATTAGCGCTACTTATTGCCCTCACCGACTTCTGGGCCAGGGCCAAAGATGCTCAACGCTCAATTGTTGTTGTTGCCCAAAAGACGCCCAGGGAGGTCAAAATGCCACTAAGAATCTACAAAAAAGTTTCTCGTTCGCTG
Source organism: Scaptodrosophila lebanonensis (assembly GCF_003285725.1). Classification (NCBI taxonomy): domain Eukaryota; kingdom Metazoa; phylum Arthropoda; class Insecta; order Diptera; family Drosophilidae; genus Scaptodrosophila; species Scaptodrosophila lebanonensis. The sequence continues at coordinate 18,183,461 of NW_022060538.1, forward strand.
CCCCGTACCAAGAAGAACAAAAAAATTACCAATTATGCGCTGCACCCTAATTGCTTCCTGGCCATGCCTTTGTCGTAGTTGCTCCCTACTTGATTTTTATAATAATGATACCGGATATTTAAGTAGTTGCGAGCATAAGCTGCAGACAACTAACAGTAAAAGCAATAATAATAGCAACATTCTATGCAGCGTCTTGGCCTTTTGTGTGGAGAAAAAATCTGAGCAGTACAAAAGCTATGTAGAGGCAACAACAACGGCATGTGCGATGACAGTGTACAGTGGATGGGAGAACTGGAACTGTGCACAAAATACAATACCTAGAAGGCCATTTGGGAGCATTGTTTTTATTAGGAAGTATACTCGAAACAAACAAGTTAGGAACTTAATGGTTAACATTCTTACTGGACTCGAACTGAACTCGAAGACTGAGAAGACTCTTCAGTGGCAAATGATTATTCTAGAACTAATGTATGAAAAGTCTGCTTTGAGTTTAAAGACAACATTAGTGTGGGCTTTAATCTTTGGATTACATTATAATAGTCGACAAATCTATTTAAGAATATGCTGAAATGTATTTTCGCGAACATCTGTCTCTTTCACTGATGTTATGCGATTTAAAAAAAAAAATTTAAACAATGTACTTCTGCTTTTAAGTAGAGGAATTAAAGTAATTTATTTACTTCGTTTGAATAAAAGTACTCTTATGTATATGCTTATATTGCTAATGCTTCTATTAAAGTGGAAGGTGCTCGACCATGCTTTCAGGTCTGAGAAGTCCATTGTGGGGTCTGCTTTTGACTCGCGGAGTTCTATTCTGTAGATTTTCCTTTCTGCGGAACATTTGGTTCATTTCGACCTGCAAGAATGGTCGAATTTCCTTTTGTTTGTTTCATATTTTGGTTAAACTTAGACCCATTAATGCTCCTTTTACGATTGGGCCGCATGACACCTTGAGCGATGATCAGAAACCATTACCATTCAACGTGACTACAGTAGAGTAGTTAGCTTAAGAGTCAATCGACTTCAGCTTGAGGATTTTTTCCTTAACCTTGAGTCAAAAACCGTCGTACAGATAAATTAGTTCCGGACAACAAAAGGCATAATACTTTAATGTTTTCTATGTATTCAATAACTTAAATATTCATTTTACAATTTGTTGGCCTCAGGCGACTGACTGGCATGTTCGAAACTTTGTTTAAACTTTTTGTTACCAAGCTTTCCAGATAGCAAAAGTTTTGAGGAACTCAATTGCAATTTGATGCCATTGTAGAGCGCCTTGCCCCGAAAAAGTGCTTTAAGCCAAAGCAGTTGGAGTCATTTGTGCAGACTCTAATGATTTCCGCCAACTTCCGGTCCTCGTTGCTGTCGTTTCGTCTTATGCTCTGACAATGCTGCGTATGCTTAACCCAAAAGGTTATGTGAGCGATGCAGACAATGGCAGTGGGTCGTCACTTTTGAGTTTCAATCGCGCTGATTGCTATATTGGTTTAACTGAGTGCGTGTGTGAGTGTGTGTGTGATAAAGAAATTATTGTAATATGCTGTGCTGAAATTTAATCAAATTATACGAACATATATCTAATGGAAATAAAACGCTCGCGCGCACACGCACTCTAAATGAAATTATCTGACAAAACACGCTGTCGTTATTAACGCTGTGTGTTGTGCTGGGCTTTGCAAATCAAATTATATATAATTGATCATCATTTAGCAATTTACAGGCAATAAAATGGCATAAACAAAACAGCAAGAAAGTGAGGCAAATCCGCGTGTACTTACGACGTGGCTTATTCAATTTAATGTGGAGCTGAAAATCAGCAGAGCGTGCGAGTGAGAGAGCGAATTATACTATATTTAGAGATAAATATGGCTCAGACAATAGCTTGCACATGCAATAGCCAAATTACGTGCCAACAGCAACAATGGGAAAATACAACAGCAACAACTACAACAACTGAACAACAGCAAAATCTACAAAAATAGAAAAGATGATCAAACTCGTTTTTTTGACTGGTTCCCATAATCAAGCGCCTCAACTTTAGACAACTGCCGTGTGAATTTTAACAACAACTGCAACTGCCGTCGACTGGCAGCAGCTTTTCGGCAGACTGCATTGCATTTTTTACACACACATATATATATAGTATATATACACACATATGCAGTGAAATATATGCACATACTCCTCTCCTCGATGCGCTTACAATGCAGTGCCGTATTTGCTTTTGTTATTGTTGCCAGTGTTGCCATTTACACAATATTTCACGCATTCGTGCACATCGTTTTTGTTGTGGCTGTTGTTCTTGTTGTTGTTGATTTTGGGGGCGGTGAAGGAGGCGTCCGACCGCCCGCCCGACCGACCGACCGCCCGACCACTCTGCCATAAAATTGCGCACCATTTTGCTTTGGCTTAACAAAACTGGTTACAGCTCGGGCGCTGTTTGCCAGCGAGTGCAGCATAGCAGAAAATTATGAGTTAATGGATTTAGTGTTAAAAAAAAACACACACTTTTATTTTCCTCTTACACAATTGCAACAACAATCGCAAACGGCGTCATGCCATGCGGCTTGTTTGGCTTTTGTTGACAACATTATATATTTTTGCTACTGTTTTTACCGTTGCTATTCTTGTTTTTGTTGTAACTGTTTTTGTTGTTGTTGTTGCTACTATTGTTAATTGACAGAGCATGAAAGTGTTGAATGTTGTCACCGGCACGCTTCTTGGCCATTACGGGATCCACCAACATACGAGTACTCGAAAATGAAAAGGTTCAAGTTCAATGCTAAAGCGAAAGTTGATTCAACCAGACATAGAATAGGATTCTGACAATCTATTTGATATGATGAGTATTCTGAGCTATAACGTTTAACTGCTTAGGACAGAAAGAAAGTTGTATTGCTAAATCGGTTCTTTGTCGACTAAACTGACTCAATGTGCAGTGTGCAGCGTTCTTTCAACGTTTAGGCATATCTACTATATTGTTTTAAAGCTGCCCAGAAACTTATTCAAGGTGATATTAATCCCAGAAACTGGCCCAATAGTATACAATTAAGCCAAACAGCCAGCGACTGAACTGACTCCTCTACCTCAATACGTTTAATAATAATAGCTAAACATAGATAAAACCTCAATGGAAAGCAACAAATCTTATTAAACCTGTCTCCATTCCTTACAAAAAATATGTATTTCATTGATTAAAAAACACTCTAAATTTTCGAAATAAAATAAAGAATTATCAACCCAAAGAGACATATGTTTATATACATTATTAACATGTTTGTATGGTTGGTCAATTTTTATTTTTCAAAATAGGCTGCATTCGCCTTTTTTATGCAAAGTGGACCTCATAGTTCAGAGCATCTCTAACAAAACATATTCCCTATTGGCTCTGAATTAATAAACTTCAAACATATGTGGAGATACCTTTTACCTTTATTTTAACAATGAATGATATCTAATTCTTAGCTTTCCTTGGCAGACTTCTGGTTTTACTACACTTGAAGAAGAACTAATGTCTAATTGAAGCAATTTCTCAATTAATAAGAATGTTGGTATGTGGAAACAATAATCTTAGCACGTAAATTTTGTCTGCCACCTAGATTTCTTATTATGAAGTTTCTATAAACATTATAGTAGTATAGTTATGTTCATCACACTTTGTATCTTCTTACTTTTATTTTTTTAAATTCAAAAGTAAAGTACACATGTTAAATATTATGGGAAAGCAATTTACGCGTATATTCTTCGATTGTTAAATCGAATCAATGAACGATCAAAGGAATTAAAAGCAACGAAAACTCTGCGCAGAGAAAGAGAGCAATCCATGGAACTGAACAAAAATCTAATAAAAATGTTTTGTGGATGATGTGGCGTGGTGCCGGGGTGGCAGGCAGTCAGGCGCATAATCAATGTAATTAAATGAGGAAATTGTTTTGCGAAAACTCATTTGGCACTTGACACTAAACGCGCTGCACTCTCGAAACCCAACTGCTTGCAACGGCTATTAGACATGCTACACACGCCAGGCCGGCAGACAGTCAGTCAGACAGTTAGTCAGACAGTTAGTTAGTCAGTCAGTCATTCATTCATTCATTTAAGCATTCAAAGAATCGAAGCCAGAGGCAGTGGCGGTGGCAGCTGTGGAGTACGGTTTCATTCCGCCACAAGCCCGTGCCCTTTATGAGCCGCACACGCGCATTACGCCTTAACCGAAATTCGCAATTATTTAGCGTAATTGCTTTTAATACACAAAATTCGGCAACCACATAATTAGAAAATTGGGAAATAAATGCACTTTGCAAAGTGCAATGAGGAGGAGCGCCTGCTGGCAGGAGCTGGCAATAAAGTGAGCGCGTTGTTCAACAATTTCAATTTGGGTTTCAAGTGGCGCCAATTTTGGCTGAGGATGCGGCAAACGCTTCAAAATTGCTGTTGTTGTACGCAGCCATATTTAACGCTGATTTCAATTGTGTGTGTGAGTGTGTGTGTGTGTGCATTTTGTTTGAGCCAAGTTCTGAGTGGGCGCCTGCTAAGTGCTAGTTGTTGACATTGTTTTGGGATTTGCTTTGGTTTGCCGCTCACAATCAAATGAATCCCATTTTAAGCAGCTTTAAATGCAAATTGCAAATCCATTTAAATGCCATTGTCAGTGTTATTGTTGTTGTTGTTGTTATTGTTGGCCAGTTGGCCGCCTGCTTGTGCGCTTGGATAGTTTCTATAATCAAATTAAATACTCGCACAAATTTCATTTTAGTGGCCAAATAAAAAGACGCACTAAAAAGAAACTAATATTGGATACTACTGCATACAGCTCAAAATACATAAATGCACTAAACTAATATTAATTTCTGCATAAATTATTTCAAACACAAATCCGCTTTATCGGCATAGTGGTTGCATTTTGGCCAGTTTGGTTTGATTTCATTAAGCTTTAAATATTTGAACAATTTCTATTTAAAATGCATATGCAGGCAATTGCATTTTTAAATGGTCTGCGTGTTGGGCTTAATACTATATGTTCATAATATATTTTCAATGTTGTTTGGTTTTTGTTCTGCATGTTTAGGTATTTTACATTAATTTATTTGATTTTCCAATCGACTGCGGTTCGTTTTTAGTGCTCAACTGAACGAGCGTGGCTGATGATGTGAAAACATAAATAAGCCTATGCTGCAACTTGTCTTAAAGTGTAAAATATGTTGAAGTTTTTAAGTTGTTCATAGCTTTATTTTTCCTTTAAAAAAACACTAGTATACTTAAGTAGTCACATTTCAATCCTATGTGGATAGAGCTGCACTCTACACGAGAAAGAAAGCTTGACTCACTATAAAAAACTTATATCTTAAATAAACGTATATCTATAAATAAAATTTTATCTTACTAGGAGTAATTTGTGTACCGATCGATGACAGGCTATATAAAATGATAAGGCTTTATAGTAAATATGTAAGCTCGATGTGCATATTGATAAGGCAAGTCTACATACCGAGTTAAGTATTGCTAGATGTTTTGGCTAAACAGTTCTCGCCATTCATACAGACGGACGGACGGATGGACAGACGGGCAGACAGATATTTCTATATCGATTCCTCTAGGACATTTTAGTATACATTTTAACCCTTCGAGTATAAGGTATATAGATAAAAAGCCATTTCAAGTTGGAAAAGATTGACGTATATGGTCTGTAATTAATTATGTTTATTTAATAAAGACGCCTAATTGGATATTGAGAAATGTAATGTAAATCATGGTGCCATTTATTACATTCTGAAAATATATGTCGCATTCATGGTGTAATATTTTTAATGGTCAGCTACCTTAGTTAAGTCACCGAGACTAACATTTGATTTGAATTCCATTTGTCAGGTTTACTTACAATATCGACAGTATTTGCTAAAAATAGAAGAAGCAGAGCTAAGAAACATAGTAAAGAAAGTAAGACTGCAACTCACAATATTTCTGACATCAGTTAATAAAGCCACACCGAATGTCAAAAAAAAAGATCTGAAAGCTCCCCAGTAAGCAATTGGCTTTTAAAATAATTGCAGAAAAGCTCTTTCTTAGATTTTGTGGGAAAGAAAAATTGAAAACTTCCTTACTTTAAACTACTTAGTATCAGACAAGAGTCCTTGGACTAAAATTATGGAAGCCTTAGGCATATTTTGCTGCTATTGCCGACAAATTATATGGACTGTATAATAATGTCTGCTAAAAAATGTCCAGCAATAGCAAATGCATCAATCATTTTAAATGCAAAGTAATTCCGACTTATACTAGCAGTCTTAAGCAGCCACAAAGAAATGCTTTGTGGTGTGGCGTTTACAATAAATATGTGTATTTGTGTCGTATTTGATAGACTTAACATGAATTCGAGAGATGGAATTAAATCAAAATTGTATGCAACGTGTCTAAGTATGTACATATTTTATTTGAGTAAAATTAAATCTGTTTTGATTTTACTCTGCTGCACAGCTTAACTTTGACGATATGTTATGAAATGTGCATACAAATGCAAATAAATCTGTTTGACTTACATTTCGATTTTATTTGAAGGTAAATAGGTTCCCGAAAAATTCATGAAAATTTATATTTATTAAGCTTTTTCCATGTAAGTTTTACTTTCAAACAAGTATTAATTACAACAACAACAAAAATGAAAAATAAATGCATATGCATGGAAGTAAATGCAGTATTTGTTGGTTTTTCGAACATCTTTCAATTTGTTTTTAATCGCTTTGTGCAAAAACTGCACATAGAACAATTTCTGTGAAATGGTTTATAAATTTTGTTTTAATAAATCGAATGACACATTTGCCCTTTAATTATTCCATTATACTTTGAGTGGCATTTGAACTTTGTGGCCAATATATATATATATATGGTTATATAGGAGTAGATTTGCGTTTGCCTGCAAATGTTGGCAGGCAACTTCCTCGTTTATTATTTTCGTTTTGCTTTGTTTTGGAAAGCAAAATTGCATATTTGCTTTTATTATAATAAATGCCAATTTAGTACCTCCAATTCAATTACGTGAGCACCGTGAAAATTTCCCTTTTAGTTTTATGCACAAGAGCCAAAACGTGCAGCGCCGTCTGATAATCTGCAGTCGATGATCGCAGACGAACGTGCGCTGCCTCGTGGGGTTCCCCCGCTGCGCCCCGAGAGCTTCCCGATGATCTAACGCTGTCGTTGACTTACGAGTTTCAGTTTCTGTTGATGGTGGTGGCTTTTGTTGTTGTTATTGTTGTTGTTGTTACTGTTGTTGCTGTTGTTGCAGTCGCACCGCAGGGCCCAACCATAATTATGTGCAGCGTATTTGCAATTTGCAGTAGCCATAAATTTGCGTTTATTGGAAAAGCAGTTAACGCTTTTTCTTGGGTGACTCGCGAAGTCCACATGCTCTCTACGACTGTGCAACTAACACAAAAGCTGTTGATTGTGAAATTTATATGCGGGTACTTAATAGGGGACCATGTGTTTAGGACCTTCACGATTTCAATCCATGTTTGTTCCGTTGTTTTTCATATTAAGTATTAAGAAAGTTGTTTAGGGACAAAGAATGGATTTGAATTCCTGATCTGCAGAACTCAAACAACAAATTGAGGTAGGCCTTTTCATTTTTCGAGCTGCTTATCTTTCGGTATGTGCGGCAATATTTTAATATTTTTAACTGTATTTATTGGAGGTGAAAGCACCTGATTTTGGATATCTCAAGAGAAGTAATACTTTTTCTATCAGCTTGTGCGAACATTATATGAGCTAGGATCTAAGTTGCTGAGAAGCATTCAGGAAGCTCTAATTATGCGTTCATACTTGTAGTCGGCAGTCTTAGAAGTCTGAAGTTCCTTTGTCTCTCCGCGAATTCTTCGCTGCTGACTGACGGGATAGGTAGACCCATAGGGTATGTCCATGAAGATGCTTCTTGCCCAGACTCGACAAAGGGTTGAACGGCAAAGAATCTTTGAAGAGGTGTTGTGAATCGAAGATCAACACCGAAGACGTATATGAGTGCTCCATGCAATGGACCTCTCCTTCCTTATAAAGTACATGCATTACTTGCTTTAGCTTTGTTTCATATATTCATCAAATTTTATTTCTTAACTGCCAGCATTTCAATAATTTGACTTCTATTCAAGCTAATGCGATAAAGATAGTACCAATTTTTTATTATTGTTTAAGTACTTCCGTTATTTTATGGGGGCACATGATTTATTTAAACATTTTTTGCACGTTCTACAAGCCGATTCCAATTTTGGGGGCTATGAGTCAATGCCTTGTATAAATAAAGTTAAATTATTGAGGTGCACATTTTATTAGTGAGTTTGGCTTATAAAATCAACCAGAGTTAAGTTAGGCTTTTAATTTGTTCCAAATAAAGTGTATAAGTATTATTTTGACATTCTAGAGAAACCAACTCATTTTGCGAACATACATATATTGGAATAACCTATTCGAAATAGTAGCCAATATTTTCCTTTTCTATGAGCTGCAAGCTTCTTGGCAAAGTTGGGATACCCTCTCTGTGATAATATCAATTCGAAGACCCCTTGCGAGGATGATGACGACGACGCTACGTTTGAGTGAATTGGATAATTGCGCATAATTTTAATGGGCAGTTCGATGCAGTGCAGTGGAGTGGCGGGAAGTTTATGGAAGCGGTGGCAGTTCAATGGAATTGTTGGTCAATGCATTTTCTTGCAATTGTTTGTTGCTGTTTCTGCTGCTGCTACCGCCGCATTAATAACGACTGATGTCTTACGTGATTTTCCTTTTAGAAGCCAACGTATGTATGGCTTATTATTACCGCAATGTGTGTGTGTGTGGCCAGTGCATGGGAATGAGACTGGGATTGGGAGTGGCCCTGGAGTTGAAACTGAAGCTTTGTCTGTGGCGAAACAAGTTTTGTGCATTATGCTTGAACATCCACAGGCTTCTACTTACCAAACTTTACCTGGCAGTTTCATTAATGTGCTAAGCTGAGAATGGTTCGCACATCTCTCTCTCTCTTACTCTCTCTTTCTCGAAATCTAACAATTGAAGTGCGAATCGAAATGGGAAATTATAATGCATAATGAGCAGAGTTGAAATTGCAGGGCGTGTGGCATTGATACGAGTGTATATATATTAGTTGGTGTATAGCTTAAACACATTAATTTGGAACGCAATTGGTGGTTGTCTTATTGCCTGTTTGTGTGTTGGGGCGTGCTGAGCTGCAGCCAACATTTCAATTAGCCGCAAAATGAAATCGAAATTGCTCTCGCAAGTCGAATATCAATATATAGTGCAAATTTTATTGTATTGTATTATTATTTTGCGATAATTTGCGCACATTTAGCTAACTTATATGTCCCCACAGCCATATATTAAATGCTTTAATGTCTAATCAAAATGCTTCCACGTTCTCTTTGCAGGCAACTTTTTGGGATCATTTGCATAGAAGCAATAGCTGTATATATAGTATATATATGTGCGGGTAGTTGACAGACTGCGACTGTTGGGTAAGTGTTTGTTTGTTTGCTTGTTCGTTGTTGTTGGTTGGTTGGTTGGCTTGTGTGTTTCGTTGTGTTTGTTTTTATTGCCAAAAATGCAAATGGAACTGTTTAAAATGCGCTGGCAATGATATGCCAGCACATGGCGTGCGCTATTTGCAATTAGAATTCTCGTTTTTTGCGTGTTCCTCCTTGATTCCGCTGTAAACAGCTAGTTCTGGCTTCCAATCGTAGCACGTGGTCTGTTCGACTGTCCACATATCAGTCATGGTGTCGGTCATCAATGCAAATTTAAGCTGCTACTTACCACTTCCCCAATGCCCACACACCGCTGATTGCTTTAATTACACATGTGGATGGTAGAGTGGGATATTTTTGCAAATTAGGCGAACCATCCGTTTTTATTGGCGATCGTTAACAACCGTTTTGACTTATGCGTGGTCATACCTGCATTATTAGTTATAATTATTTTAAAGCTGAAAACCAAAACGTGAATTAGTTTGCTTTTTTCGGTTACTCTTAAGATCGACTCTCTAATAAAAATAACCGATCTAAGTGTTATAATAAATTACACACACTGCTTAATTATTGCGGCTTAGACTCTAAAATGAATTAATGATAAGTCTAAAAGTTAATTTTGAATTGACACAGGAAGATTAGTAGCCCGCCTTCAGTGGCGCTGGGCAAAATATTAAAATATATCTCAAAATATTACGTGACCGTATGCCGTCCATTTTAAACATTTATCCTACTTACAAACTATGTACTTCACGTAGTGTTTTATGAAAACCATTTGAGCTCACAAAAAGTCTTTCCATTAAGCATAAATGATGCAATATTATTCTCAGCGACATGCATTTTTGTTGCGTGAAAAGCAATGTCTTCGCAGAATCGATTATAATTGTTCTTTGTTTGTAATATTTTGATTCTTTGAATGGTGACCAGCTTTGTAACCTCGTAAGAACTCTCCAAGAACTCTCTAAGATCTCTAAGAACTGTTCAAAATTACTGATCACTACCTTCAAATAGGTTTCCTTTTCTTATATTTCATTTCCAATAAACCCTAGCATGAATCAGTGTGACCAATATTTTACGGATAATAATATATAAAATAATAATAATAATACGGATATAATATCTTAAAGTTGATTTTCTGGAAAAAAAAATTTCATTCCTGAACCCAATATAAGTGTTGAGATTATTATTTTTAACGATGATAATGTATTCAAGCCTGAAGCTGTTCTCAAATACGTTTTCTCAATTAGTTTTGCTATTAATATGAATTTTTTTCTCTTCAGTAAATAAATAAATTTGAGATTGAAAATGCTTACAAATGTTAGCTACTTTTTTAATTTCAACTCACGTTCGCAAGAAAAAAGCACGAATCATTATAATTTTTAACTAAAAAAAAATTTGCATCTCACCAAGGTAAAATAAAGTAAGATATAAATAGTTCCATGCAACTAAATAGATGTAAATAGGCAGTCTAAGCCCTATATTACTCCAAATTAAAGCATTAGCTTGCATAGCTAATTGACTAATGGACTTGGAATCATGCATGTCGACAATTATATGACCACTTTAGGGGAAGTTCAACTCAGCGGAACTATATCAGCTAACCTTGGAATAAATGGATATAGTATATAACTGTGTGATTGTTCATATTGACCTCCCAGAGCTGGAATCATCAATTAATTTATATTTAATGCTTCAGATAAACAAAGTAACAGCAATTTTGTTTTGTTGTGATTTGCAGAATCGTGACACTGTGAACTGGCTGGGGGGGTATGTATGTGTGTGTGTGTGCGTGTGTGGGCGGGTGTTTGGTGCGAGCGTGCGATGTGTCATGCAAAGTGTTGCGTGTCGCATTTTAAATGAATATTTTATGGGCAGAGCAGCAGCAACAACAACAACAAGAAAATCAACAACAGCAGCAGCAGCAGCAGCTTCTTGTGCCGATTGTTTCACTTGTAACTTTTCGCTGCATTGCGTGGGTGCGCCGTAAATTATGCAACGCAATTGTAGCGTGCGCTGCATTTTAATGGCGCATTGCTGCATCTGCCTCAGCCACTGCTGCCGCTTCCTCTGCTGGCGTCATCCATCTATATGCTTTTTTATGGCGCCTCGCACATGTAATGAAATACATTTTAAAATATTTATAGGTGCGCGCTTCTCCTATGTGCAAGCCGTGTAGTTCATTTGCCAGCGTCTAGACACGGCACACACGGCGCATATGTAATATGGCCTTAAAGCCCTAACAAATGGCTCTGTGTTGGGGCATAATTCAATATCATACTGTCAGAAATCTGTATCATTGGCTTTGGAAGAGGGAGGAGCGCAAGCTCACTGTGCCAGTCAAATAGACAGCAAACAGCTAAATGTACTTCGAGTTGATAAAAAATAGATATATAGTATAGGGTTACCCATACTGCTCTCCTGGGGGAGTGTCAGAGATGGAGGGGATATTGAAGCAGATGAAAAGATAGTAGCTGCCTGCTGCTGTTGCTGCTGCTTTGGTGAATGCCAGACATTCATCTCAATTTATCGTGCTTAGCTGCATATCCGTGCAGATCGAAATGTCGTCTACGTCGATGTCACATTCACCATCAGAGCTAAGGCAGCTGGCTCTCTTTGTTGGTGTATGTGTATCATATAGTATGTGTGTGTGTGTGGGTGTAGGTTTTAGACTCACTTACTCTTACTTGAAATCGTGTGCCAAACTGCGTGCGTGCAGTTGTCATGTGGCTGCAGCTACTACTGCCACAGCAAACAAGTAATTTCACTTGACATGCAATTTTTTGTAAGCTTCACAACACAAGCAGAGAGACAAACAAACAAACCAACAAACAAACAAGTAGTTATAGCATTGCACAGATATATACACAGATATCTGTGTATACAGCATGGAGGCAGAAGGCGTCCGCCGCATATTGTGTGAGCTCTGGCTCTAACCACTTTTGATTATATTGCCAGTCCAAGTCTCCATAAAAAAATGAAAGTATCTCACCACACAAATGCAAGTGAAAAATGCCAATGCCAGTGGCTTCCACTTTAAGGAGTTGGAGGAATGAAAATGTACTTTTCAAATCACCAAAGTTTGATTGTACATTTCCTAAAAGGGCCAAAATGCGTTGCTTGTTTCTGCAAATATAAAAGCAAGAGGACTCCATCTCGATTGAAGAACAAACTGAACTTTTCATCTTTGTTACATTGAAGCATTGCATGGTATTAAGAATTTTCCAAAAGTGCTAATACTTCAGTAAAAAAAGTATCATTTTTTAAGAGAACAGTCTATTCTATTGCTTTTCAAATGTTATGTGACAGGCAATTCTTTTTATTAGTTATTTGATTAGTGTTATAATTAGTATTGTTTTGATTATTTAGAGTTCTAAGCAAAATCGTTAATAAAATGGCATCTCTCGATTAAAGAAATTGTTTCTCCAAGCAAACGGAAATGTTTATAGTATATATTGAAAAATAATGTTATGTGCCAATACAGTACAAATGTTTTCTAAGTTTGCAGAATGAGTTTTTAACAAAAACGTATAGAAAAAACCATAAATACCAAATTTATTTTAAATTAAAAGTAAAGAAAAATAAATGAATACAAATTTTTGGATCAAACGAAATCTAAAGCATGCTTGAAAGCTTAGTCTAAATGCTCATTAGATACATGCTGGACAGCCTAAAAAAAATATTCTCTACATTTTATAGAATTTTCAACTAGCTTAAGCTGTCATATTGGTGGTAGAATACTGGTTTAATAAATTGCAAATACATTTATACTTATATATAAAAAAATGTATAAATAAGAAAGTCAAAATTTTTTCAAAATGACCAAAAATTAATAAAATATTTGAAGACCAAAACAAATAGTAATCGTAAAAGTAAAAGTATTTTTTTGGATTTGATTGTGAAAGCTTTAAAAATACTTAGTATGACATTTCATTAGCAATTTGTAAAAACATGTTAGCATGAGTATTTCTTACTATGCTCTTGTTTTAAGAACTATTCAGAAATGAAATAAAGCTTTTTTGAAACCAAAATATAACCAAACATTATCACCTAGATAAGTAAATGCAACATTTTTTGTATTGCTCTTTCCATTCTCTGTTATGAGCTGCTCGCCATTGCCAAAACACCCCTGCGCATCAAATTTGTAGGGCAAACACGAGAAAGGAGAAACATGTGAAGCATACATTTGGGCGCCTTCCAGATGTTGGCTTGTGGGTTACTGCTAGCATTTGTTAACAAGAAAAATGGCTGCTGTGGAAATTGCAGGAAAAGTGTGCACTCTTGTTGTTGTTGTTTTTTTTGCGCTCTGCAGCAGCTCAAGTTTTTACATTTTAAGAACGTCCATCTGCTTGAAATAAGAGACAGTTTAAAGTATTTTTTGTTTGGGGCTTATAGGCAGCTTGTGGAACATTGGTATTGATGTGGCTTTGTTTTTTGCGCCTTGCCCGCTCTGCGTACCATTCCTTTATTTGCAGATTTGCGAAACGCCTGGCATCAGCACTTAAACGCTCTACACATGCTGACTGTTCCGCTCATTTCATTCCATTTGGCGCACTTTTCTTTGGGGGGTTCGGTGTTGTTGTTGTTGCCTTGTTGCAAAATTATCCGCTTATGCTAATCTCTCTTACGTTTCACTTTTTTTTATCTCTCTCCTCTTTTTCTCTATCTGTTTATCTTCCTCCTTGCTGTGACGCTTCACACACATGAACAGATTGAGCCAGCTTTGAAAATTCACAACGTACACAATTCCTGACGGTCAGCAGAGGCGCACTGGCTCCTATTTCAAACGACTTGGCTAGAAGTTTTTTCGTTGTTGTTGCCCAGTCGTGCGGCCAATTCGTTTCACTCAATGTCACTTGCCTCAAGGATATCAGGGGCGAGCAATGTAAGTAGCATTTGTGAGTGTGTTGTCTTTGCTTGTGTGCTTTGAGGGCACGCCCAGATCTCGCGCTTTAGGGCGGCGCAGTAATAACATTCGAAAGCGATTTATCCGATTATGGCATTAATCTATCGAAGCGCAGCTGCAATTTAAGATAAAGTGTGTGGACCTTGGTATGTCCTTTCTGTTGATTGAGTTTCGTGTTCGAAGCGTTTATAATTTTTCGTTGTTTTTCTTAATATTATTCTTTGTTTGTGCATCAAACTTTTGTATTATTCTTATTATTCGTTTGTTCTTTTGTTGTTGCCTTGCTTTTGTTTATTTCAGCGTCCTTTCGCGCCCCCTTCCAATGCCCTGGGAGCAATCTCCTCTAAGTTGAACCCCCCATGCTGCCAACTAACCCAGATTTGTTTATGAACTCGTTGCCAGTTTTTCGCATGATTGCTCAGCGAGTTCGCAGTTGAGTTTTATTTTTATATTCTTTCGATTGTCGTTCCGTTTTTTATTATTCTGTTTTTGGCCAAGCAAACTTTTAAATTAACACAAAAGCGGTGGCAAATCAAAAAGACAACGCTGCAAAATACAAAGCAGCGCGCCACAGCGCAAAGAGCTACAAAAAAAAGAGAAAAAAACGACCGAAAATGAAATAACGCTGTAAGAATAAAAGTAGTTTGAAAACAATACAACTACACAGATTCTCACAATACAATAAAAAGAAATGCAATACCACTAACACTACTGCCATGGACTAAAACAAAATGCAAACATTAAAAATTATTTAGGTTAAGCAAAGCGTGGCCCGAAGACAAACAAATGGTGGCCCAAATGGGCCGAGTGGCACGACCGGCGATGGCGAAATTAGCGCAAAGCGCAACGAGAACATACGAAATTTATTTGCCCCATCGGCGGCAGCACTGGCCGAGAAAAAAAAGAAGGCCGTAGCGGCGAGGCAGCGCAGCCAGAGCCTGCAACGGCAGCCAGCAATGGAGTCTCAGATGAACCTGACCAGCAACAGCAACAACAGTGTCAGCAGCCAGCAATTGAGGCGCTCCATTGGGCAAATTGCCAGAGAAGCCAACAGTGCCAGCTACAATGATGACAATGAGCAGCAGGACGATCCGGCGGAAGCCGGGAGATGGGCACACACTATGCGACATGCTAGTGGAGACTGGCTAGGCACAAATCAATTGCCAATGACTAGGAATCAATCAGCAATAAAACAATACAATGGCGTTAACAACAATTCAATGGACAGGCTCAGGGCCAGGAGCAGCAGCAGCAGCCAGCTAGGACCCGTCGATAATGCCCAGCTGAACGATAGAGAAGACAGCTACGCACAACGTGCCAGTCTTAAGGACAACAATGGCTGCCATCAGAGTCCATTTGAATTGGCAATGGAGGCTGGCAGACAGGACGTTGCAGCCTCTGCACGTCGTCTTTCTTTGGCTTGGTATGAACGCAAAAATTGGCAGCCAACGAACGAGCCGGAAAATTATATTAAAAGCAGCAACAGCAACACCAGCTATAATGCTGGCCATAGACGTTGGCAGGACGATGATGATGACGACGACGATGACGTTGCCGCTGAGCAGAAGAAAAACGCTGAGGACGAGTACAATGTTGACATTAGTAATGAAATGACCCCAGGCAGCTGGCGGAAGCAACGCAAATCTGCAGAAAAATCGCAGCCATTGAATCACCTGAGAAATGTCAACGGCAGTGGAGCAGCAACTTCGAAGGATGCAAAGGACACTGGCAGTCTGAGTGGTGCCTTGGGCAGCCCACAGCAGCAACGATTTTTCAACGATGCTGCTCCTTCTACTCCTGCTGCTGTTTATGATTACCATGACGCTGATAAGCTGCTGCAAGACAACTACAGCAACAAAGGCTACAAGGACGATCACGACGACGACCACTACAGACACTTGGCTGCAGCTAAGGACTATTTGTTTGGTCACGGCACAGAGGTAAAACCAGAGCTCCGGCCGCAGAGCGAAAGTTTGTACAATGCAAGGTAAATTGGCAACGGAATGAGTCAAGCACAGCAAACTAACCCAAACGCGTTCAGGACCATCACGCCAGGGATACCAAATTCGAAAGGAATTAAATTGCAAAGAAAACAATTAAATCCCTTAAACTGCTGGTCTAACCATAATTGAATTCATTGCAAAACTGACTGTTTCAGTTTATTTAGGTGCCGAATATTATTGTTAAGTATGCTAACAATAATAATGGATAATAACATATTTTTTAGATTTGATATTGTTTGTTTTCAAAAACTCTGATTTTCTGTGGTGGAATCAAACTACTCAATACAACACTAATGTAAAGACAAAGCACTGCCGGCTAGGTCGAGATTTCGAAAGCAATTGCCTATTGTGGGTCACAAATAATGTTAATTTTCTGAAATCTTCTTTTATTGCCTTTTGATCTCAAGGGCAAATTTTCCTATATATATTTTGCTTTTCCCATCCAACATCCTAAAATCACTGCCAAAAGTCTTTTAAGTGTCTTTATTTGAGACAACTTCGTTTGGAAAAGTGTCCTCTGGCATTTTAGTTTACTCATTCCTGAATTTGTTCTCCTTGGTTGCTAAAATATAGGCACGTTCCCAAGAATAATTTTATTTTGAACTGCTTTGATTAATAGATTGAATACTTTATATGTAGCTTACTAGGACGTTTTGGTTTCTACTCTCTTCCTTTTAACTTAGTTTGTATGGCTCTAGCCATATCTCCATTTTGCATAGAAATTTGACTCCATTCGAACTAAGTAGTTTATAAACTTTACATACGCATGAATATTTTTTGCTAATTGTAGTCGAGCATAATCTAACTTACGAATATTGTTTCAGCCACGAAATGTTTCTTAAGTTCGTAAGCCGTCAATTGTCTGTAAAATATTGTTGAGTGAAAAATATATTTTGAAATATTTCAATAAATTCCAGAAGTATAGATTTTGCGTTTAGGAGCTCTATTGCAGCTGATTTAGAATTAGTTGTTGCCGAAATGTTTGAAAAAATATGAGGTTTTTTTTTGCATTACTCAGAGACTTCTTCTTTAACTAATCTCGATACTCTTTATTATTATTAAAAATTTCTGGTTGTTTTATGAGACTTAAATGAGAAATCGATTAAAATTTGTATCTAGGAAACATCAATTGTAGTATCATAGATTTGTACATCAAAGCGACGAGAGAGATGTAGAGAGCTAGAAAATTAGCTGACTTAGGTTACTAAATGGACATTATTTCATGAATAGAATCCAATTCGTTTCTTATTATCATTCATTATAAATCTAACTATGCATAATAAATGTATCAAAAGCTAGTTTAATTACAATATTCATCACCACTGCTGGTTTATGAGTTACCCTAGAAACTTACCCTAGAAACTTACCCTAGAAACATACTATAGTAGTTATTATGAATTTTTTGGACCCCCAGTAAAAAATATTACCTTCTCCTCTTCACAAGTTTGTATCCCTGATACAAACACATAAGTCCAACACCCACCCACCCACTTGTTATAACTTGTTTTGTCGGCGCTGCTGGCGATTTAACGCTCGCGGCCTGACATAACCGATTTGTTTAAGCTTCACGCTTGAGCGGCCAATGAGTGGGCGGTGGTGTTTTGTTGTTGTTGTTGTTGTTCTGGGTTGTGGCGCTTGTGTCCTTGCAACCGTTTAATGAGCCCAGCTGTAAGTCAAGCTAACCTTGACACCCTCGCCGCCGTTGAAAGCGGCAACAGTTTGCCATGCATTTGCATATCCAATTGCAGTCCGAG
Organism: Scaptodrosophila lebanonensis; assembly: GCF_003285725.1. Classification (NCBI taxonomy): domain Eukaryota; kingdom Metazoa; phylum Arthropoda; class Insecta; order Diptera; family Drosophilidae; genus Scaptodrosophila; species Scaptodrosophila lebanonensis. The sequence continues at coordinate 18,201,627 of NW_022060538.1, forward strand.
TGATTGGTCGACTTTTCTTGCGTAAAAGGCAATGTGACAAACCAATTTTGTACACGTTGTAGTTGTTGTTGTTGCTGTTGTGGTTTCTGTTGCCGTAAGCAGCTCAAGTGCAACCACCAGTTGACACACACACACACACACACACACAAACATCAAGATCGATAAGTCTTTTGGCCGTGTGCTGTACTCGATTTGTTCGGCACTGTTGACAAGCGGGCACAATGACGACATTCTTCAGCTGCATTGGTGCGTGGCAAACAATAATAGTAGCAACAACAACAACAACAGCAACATCTTGCTGGGGGCCCTGTGGTATCTATCTATCAGCCATGTGGTCGATTGCACTGAATGCATTAAGCGTGTCATTTTTAGTTGCACAATCGCTGATTTGATTTGAGTTTGCTGATTTGCTTATTTCCGAGTTGCTCCAACTGCCACTATTGTAGTTGTTGTTGTGGTATTGTGGTGCGGGTTACGCAGTGCACTTGCCAACAACACCAACAACAATAACAATAATATAGGAATTGCCATACATACTACATATCTGCAAATGGGGAATCGGTTGAGGGTGTTAGTTTAAGCAATCATGCATGGCTTTGGCCAAGAGGGGAAGAAAACTCGCATGCAAATGGGAAAATGCATAATGCATTCGACACGGGTTCATTGACTGTGTTTAATTGAGAAGAGAAATAAAAGCAAATGCTTATTTATCAATCGAGTGGGTTAGGGGAACAATATCCCATCTACATACCAGCATGTGGGTGGGGATTCGGAAGTATAGGTATAAGTACGTTAATAGCATTGTTAGTGAGCGTTTTCTCCGCCTTTTCTTTCATTCATTACCTCAGCAAGGATTCATTTAATAATTGAATGCAATGCAGTGCTCACTTGTAAATAAGAATTAACATTAGAAATTGTTATGCATTTCTATAATTATACCCTCCACCCAAAGGCTTTTGCTAGTTTTGAATTCTAGACGATAATTTTATGGACTTTTTAATTTCATATTCTTCCTTAAACTATCAATTTAACAGAAAAGGCAGTTCAAGTTTTCGTACTTTCGAAGTTCTGAGAGTCCACTGTAATTCGTTGCCATAAACTGTGCAAAGTTTCCAAACAAATTGCCTCGAAAACAATATTCTTAGAGACTTATGTGTAAGTAAGCATTCCACTTGACAAGGGGAAATTCCTGAGAAGCAACATTTTCTAGTTAATTAGTTTTAGTCATTTAGTTCTTTCACTGAATTTGCAATTTTCTTGCAGTTGTGAAACAGGGTGGGTAGGATGGGAGGAAAGTGTTGTATTTTAAAGTTTATAGTGCTTGCTTGTTACATAAGTTATGGAGAAAATGTGACTTTCTAATTAGTTTGCTTCCAAAAAGTCAAAAATTGTCTAAAAGTGGCACTTAAAAGCGCATATGCATATTTAATAAACTCTCTCTCGTAAGAATTCTCTCTGCATATTTATAAATATTTGTACTATTTGGAAATATAAGTATTTTTTTGTACATATTAATTCGAGTCGAAGAGACGATGAGCTCCGCTAATCCCCTAAGATCTTTGATGAACGTTTTTTTTTTCGATAACTTAAAAAATGTTAATAAGTTGAGGATTTGTTTAAGATTTGTTAAATTGTGGTACGTGATAAGTGAACTATTTGGGGAGCTTATGTATTTTTTGATGTGACACAAAGGGCACAGATCTTTCCTAAAGCTGTAACTTTTTACGAATTGGATTTTTGTTGCAACTAACTTTCTTGGAAGCTTATTCAATAAATAGCCAGATTTCGTTTCGAAAGCCTCTGTTGTAATTTTGGATGGTCCAGTCAACACGAGCATCTTACCGTTTCTAGACATACATATGTATGTATGTAAGTGTTTTCAGATGCAAGCAGTTTTGTAATGTTAGAGTAGCTTTAGTTTCAGATTTTATGATGTGATTTTCTTTCTTTTTATTTCGGAAGTGAATGTGCAGAAGTTTAGTTTTACTATGAAGAGTCTGCAGAACACAGTAAACGCACCCCATCCCAAAACTGCCTTGGAACCTTGTAAGGTTCGCAGCGTATATTTCTTACTTAGCTTTCCTAACAACATTATTTTATCAATAATGTTGCCACTTTATTTATAAATATGTCAATAAATGATAAGCTTAGAGTATTGTATGCACATTTCTTTGATCATGCGGCGCTATGAAAGCACTTTTTATCAAGTGGCGTCTGTTGTTTTTCTTATCTTGTCTCCCACTCACTCTCTCTCTCTCTCTCTCTCTCTGTCTCTCCCACTTTCTCAGCGGTAGACAAACCTTTTCAGTCACGTATTGTACATTTCTGTCTCCCCACTCTACTTAAAATGTACACTCTTGCTTTTCGTATTTTATTTATTGCCTTATTAATACAAACAATGCGAAAATTCGGAGAGGAATTGCTGTCACTCTTTCGTGACGTCGCCGTTGCAGCCATCGTTGTTGTTGTTGTTGCTGTGGCTGTGGCTGTGTACGTTGTCAGCAATTGCATTATAACGACCCCGACTTTGACGTTGGCCCCTGCATTCGCTTAATACACCGCATCAGTTTAAATTAATGCAACGCAGCAGTTTAATCAAACAACAGCAACAACAGTGTGTTATAATAAAAGCAGCGGCTGTAATAACAGCAACAACAACAACAACAGGAACGTGCGACGACAGCAATTGCTGTTCACGCGCCCTTTTCACACACACACACACACACTGGTTAGCATTGTCGTCGCTTATCGGTGCTGTTGTTGCTATTGTTGTTGCCACCGATGCCGATGCCGTTGACGAAGCTTGACGATAAATGGTTACTGCTACCCTCGCCTCTGCTCTCTCTCACCTCTCTCCTCTCCTCCATCACCCCATCACCACTTCAATCGAATGTGCTTCACAGTCTACAGTCGTTGTCGTCACATTTCCTCACTTTGCAGCTACTGATGCTGTCGTTGTTGTTGTTGTTGCTTTTGTTGCTGCTGCTGCTGCTTCTGTTGTACTTGTAGTTCTGCATTTGACTGCCATCGACATTGCCATCGTCTGGGTCTGCTATACTCGTAAATTCCATTGTCGTGGTCGCGCATATCTCAGACATTTCATAGTAACCAGTCCCGCTACTTTTGCAAACTACAGCAAATGGAGGCGGGACAGGACCCCTCATGTACATGAATAAATGTACATAACCCGCATAACCCTGCGTGCATCCCAATCCCAATTCGTGCCACGCCCTCGTCCTCTTGTCATAATCGTCTCGTAGCACAGCAAACATTCTACATACTCCTATATGTACATACATATATACAGATATTTATAAATACGAGTATGTCGGGCTGTCAAACCAAAGACGAGGCGTTGCTATCGGCGCAATTTTCTATGTCTGGGTAGCTTTGAAAATGTCAGGCTAGATATGATATGCGCAATTGATTTTGGGATACAGTGTGTCACATTTTGAACTTATGCCGCCCATAACAGAAATCGTGGCAGGGACTAAACTTGCGTTATCGTGTTTATTTGCTTTTCTACTAGAAACTGTTCTCTATGCGAAAGTTGTCTTTGTAATCATGATTTTTCATTTCTTGTTTGCCAATTTTAAAGTATGTACAATTTTGTGGAAAAAGTGAATTATAAAATCGAATGCTTTTTAAACCACTTTGGCGCAAAGTTGATGGTGGTTGGTCAGTTTTTATTCATTAAACAATCTAAAAAGTTAAAATATATATTCAAGTAACTTGATCTCTTCAGGCAAAAGGGAGTATATGACAAAATTAACAATACCATTTATAAATAAAATACTTTCAATTCTGCCATTGTCAAGAGCATAGTCAAGTAACATTCAATGCAGTAAATTAGCAGCGATTGCAAAGGAAGTGGAGATCATCAAAAAATCTATATATAGTGCTCATATATTGCTTAAAATTAAAGTTAATAATACATTCCGAAATTGATTTTCTTTTTACTTTAATAAAAAGAATAAACTGAAGAACAAAGTCTTTTGTTTTCAATTATATATAAATTTGTTAAAACAATAAATTTACTATATTAGTTTTGTTAGCAAATATATGAATTTAAGCTTCGAAATTGAATTCAAAAACAACCAATAATTTTAATTTATTTATTATTATTTATATGACTGTAACATAGGAAAAACCTATAAGCAAGGAAAGCCCAAGTAGGAGAAATTTAGTCAAATTACAATAATATCTAATAAAGACAAACAAAGTCATTTGTTTAAACAAATTTATATATAATTGAAAACAAATGAAGACTCTATTAGTTTTGTTAGCAAATAGACAAATTGAAGCTTCGAAATTCAATTCAAAAACAACCAATAATTTTATTTTATTTATTTTTATCTATGTGACTGTAACATAGAAAAATAATATATACGAATTATAAAAACAAAAATCTTATAAGGTAGAAATGCCTAGTTAGGAGAAATCTAGTCAAATTTCAATAATATGTAATAAAGACAATGAATTAGTCAAGCAATCAAAAGTCCTTTATTTTTTTTTTGAAAACCTAATTAGTATGCAAAATGTTTGTGCACTGTCGTTCTTAATCAGAAAGGAAAACCAAATTCTAAAATTTGCGTAAGTTGCTATAATGGTTTTTGCTACATTTATGAATTCTAATTTTTCCGATTTATCCTGCCAGGGCCTCCCACTGTGCCTTGGAAAAAGGTGTAGGGTTTGAGAATTGCTGTCTGATATATTGTTGCTGCATCAGCGATAACAACATAGACAGGCGAGCATGCAGGCAGATAGACATAGACTGACTAACAGCCTGTATGTTTGATTTGATTGACGTTCCACCCTGTCTCTGGCCCCTTCTCCCTCTTGACATTTGGCTCGTGCTGCTCAGCTCATGTTTGTCATTTTGGTTGCCCGTCAAGTCAAATTTGTAGCAAGGATGCGCGAGGGTGCGCGCTCCTTTGCATTGTGCCGTGTCATTTTGTGTGACGTTGTGTTCTCTAATCGCTTTCTTTATTGTTGTTGTTGTTGTTGCATATTGTAAACAAATAATTGCCATAAATGGCTTACAGTCGATAGCGCTTTGTAGTTGTCTGTTATGTGATGTCAGCATTTGCTTATGTCAGACAGAAGCCAGCTACTGTGTTTGGGCTCTTAAATTTTCGTTTGTTAGGTCAATCAGTACACATGGCTTTCAATTTGCAAATAGCAGACCTGGCTGCACTTAATCCTTTAAACGTTGTCCGGGCAACAACTTGGCAAAGGTATCAACAACAGGCAAGGCGACTGTGATGGAGGAAGAGCACAACAGTCAACATTGAAGTCAGAAGGCAGCAGGCAGTAGGCTTAAATAACCAATGTTGGCCTCTTCATGTGGCAACAAGCAACAAGCTTCGTTAGCTTTGACCCACACGCCGATCCAATTCGCCTAGCACCACCAGCGCCAACACCAGTACCACCAACAACAACGGCCCTAGCAACATGTCCAACATGGCCATTTTGTAATCTGTAGCACGTTATAGTTACAATTCAAATCCGTCGCTGGCTTTTGCTCGTGATCTCGTGCCTTGTTGGCCGCATGAAAAATATGCTGCCATGCAAATAAAAAATAGTAGAAAGACAATACCTAACAGTTGCCTAGAACAAAAAAAAATGTACGTGGCCTGACAGCAGCACAAAAAATGGCTGCTGTCGCATTTCCGTTAGCTGTACAGGAATAACAACAACAGCAACAACAATTGCTTGGCGTTCGTCCTGACGCCATTCGCCCATCTATTCTGTCGTCCTAGTGGGCATAGTTTTATGCACAGAGCTAAAAAAAAAGGCCATGCTACAAAATGGCCGTCTGTTCATATTTTTGATGGTTGTCGTCATGCTAGTTTTTACGATTGCCATTGTTAGAGTTGCCATATTTTTATCGGCCAATATGGCTAGCTTTACAAAAATGTCAAATAAATATTTTGTAGGTTGCGCTAAATCCGTGCTAAAGCATTAAAAAAGAAACCCGAAAATACTGAAACAAACGTGTTTCATTCTGCAGTTGTTCGCAACGCAGCTGGAACTGACAGGCGATTAATTTCCGAAGCTTTATTTTTGAGTAAGTAAAGGATTGTTAAATATTCATGATAGGTACATGGATTTGTAATGTCTTTTGGTTGAAAGCGTCGTGATCTCTATATCTTCCTGACTAGAAAAGTTGCCACACGGTTTCAAAATAATGTGTAGTATGTGTGTTTCGAGCTTAGCTTTACTTTCAAGACAAACGACTACACCTTCTGATGGTGGAAAAACTGCTTACTTTTGTATTGTTTTTCTTCTCGATGAAAAGCACATCAGTTTTTTAACTCTTTCAACGATTTTTCGTGGTTCTATCCCCTTTCTGTTGGTTACATTTTACTTGCAGATTAATGGCGTGGAGAATAATTGGCGTACTTTTATGTAAAAGCAAAGTTTTAAATAGTGCATCACGTTTTTGTTTGTGGATTGCCAGTTTGAAGCGCTTTTTAACGCAGTTCCAGAAAGTGTCTATTGATCTAATAGAAAATATTTCTATTTAGAAAATATGTTTTAAAATTGTTGAAATTTCTAACATTATTATAAAAAGCCGAACGTAAAATATTGAGCACACTAAATATAACTTTAAATTGTAGTGACATTTATCTGTTTCTTTCCATACTTTTTTATACTTTTTAGGTCAAAAAAAGTAGTGAATTTTGGTTCACGTTCAAAACGCAATTCAGATAAAGCCTCACTGTGGGAATAGGTACAAATATAAATTTATTTAAAAGCTTAACTTCGGTAGAGTTGGTCTCCTATTTGGAAATCATATAAGTATGTAAGGCGTATAAGTTTGGATTTTGACACAGAAAGCCAAATTTAAAGTTCTATTTGATAAACTAAATATTTTAATTGAAACACGGTATCAATAACTCTACTATTCAGCATTCATTACTGTCCGCGCTGAACGAAACTCTTTTAACTTTGTTCTCCACGGACTATCTACGAGTAAATTTTTCTTTAGCCCACATAAGTATGCTGTAAAATATTTCATATCCTTTCCTTGCTCGCATTCGTCAAAAGTAGTCAAAAATAGTCTTCTAGCCAAAAAGTGAGCTGGCGACAGCACTGCTGTTATTGGGGGTAGACTTAGTTTTGTTTTCATTTACAACTCTTCCACACTCCTACTCGTATGTTTGATGTGCAATCAAAACGCGCTTTCTCTGCCCCGCACAGATTGCCCAACAATATAGTTTTTATGAGCGTGTTTGATTGAATTTCGCGCCAGCCCCATAGAAAGAATACAAAAAAACAACAACAAACAAAAAAGCGTCTGAAACTATGCGTTCCACTCAGTTACTAACCACCGCTTGCTCCTCTTGACCAACATACTAATCGAGTATTTTTTTCTATTTTTTCGCCAAACCATTTGTAGCTATGCGCAGTCAACGCCGCTAGCTGAGCGCCTGCAACGGTTTCGCCAGCGACAACAGTCGGCAAGTCGCTTATCGGACGAGCAAAAAAGTCAGAGTGTGGAGCACTGCGGCAGCGGCGTCGTTCATGAATTCCGCAACGCTCCAGACGACGACGAGTGCCAATTCAATAGCTCGCCATTTGCCCACTTATCAGCTGAACAAATAAGCGCAACAAATTTGAATAAGCATAGAAATTGGCAAAACGCAGCGAACAGCAGCGAGACAGGAACTCGAAAGCTTCGACGTGCCAGCGATTCAGTTGATGCTGTTCCGTTTGGGGCATATGACGATGACGGCTTAGATACACCGTCGCCGTACAAAGCACAAAACCGACAGCAGCAGGAGGAGGAGGAGGAGCAGCAGCAGCAAGAAGAAGCACCACGACGTCGAGTCCTTATCAAACGGCGCATTGTGCGCACCAAGCGCTCTGCCTCGCAAACGCGCCAAAAATCAGAGGCAGCCAACGACAACAACAACAATATCAGCAAAAGCAATAGCAGCTGGCTTTCCAAGTTGCGCAGCTTCGGAGCTTCTGCAGAATATAGCAACAGCACTACAAATACCAACAAGACAAGTCAAAAATCTGCCAACACTGGAATTTCGAATCAGTCGCTGAGCTCTCCACAAACCAATCCCATCATGGCCGTCCTCCGCACAATGAAGCTGAAGGAGCGCCTGGCTATCAGCTTGGGTGCAACGCTCGTGTTGCTCACGCTCTTGCTGATTGTCGATGTGCAAATGGACTTTGGCGTGGCAAATCGTCACCTGCTGCAGCAGCATTCGAAATTGCGCTTCGGCAGCAGCAGCAACAACAACAACAACAATGAGTACGATGCAGCAGCCAGTGGCGGACGAGTAGTTGGTGGCGGCATGCTGCACGAGTTCAAACGCAAGTTCCTGCAAAAGAGGTAAGTGACCGTGATGGGTGGATGGCCCTAGTGGGTGACTGTGTTGGGGTAGTTGTAAGCGCGGGCAGCTACTACTTTGCTACGTTTTATGAGCGCAAATCGTTTATTTACAGCGTAAATGGGTTAAGCTGATTGGAGGTTGCTTAGTGGCTAAGAGGGAGTGCTAACAAGGCGGTCGCACGATTTGTTCAACAATGGCAGAGTTTTCAAATAGAAACGGCAATAATTCCCAACATTTCAAATCGCAATCTATTTACAATACGCTCTCAGACAAATTTCATCAAACAAAATAAGCAATTTCATTTCGCGAGTATTAAAGCACTGCAGCATGTAAAAAGTAGTAGGTTTTGCTATCGAAGTAAGGTGAACAACAGCTAATGCTAGTGAAAAGCTTTGAGAAACTGAGAAGAATTCAGTCATTGTTTAAAATTTATCACAGGTTTAAACAATTTGCTGAAATAGTTTATTAAGCCTTAAGTTGCGAAATTAAAATTTCAAGATATTGTAGGACCAGGTTGGAAAATATCAGTTTGTATATATGTGAATAAACTATGTAGTATTAAGTTTTAAGTATAAAGATATGTCATTTTAATTTGAATACAACTTTTACGATATGCAATTCTTATTCAGAACATGCTCTCTGGAGAGATCTTTAAGTCGCCATTGAATATTTTTATTAATTTTTTCACAAGTTTTCAGCCTCTTGGCTTTAGCATTTTCGCCCTATACCGCCGCACTTGATGATTTACGCTACGCTAGTTTAGCGAGATTACTTAAATATTAAATACATCCATTTTATCCAAAGCTCGAGTTAAGCTTCTTGTCTAGTTGTATTTTATGCGATTCATAATCGAATGAGATAGTTAATTTCGCAGTAGCTTACGTGCCAGCAGACATTTATTAACCATAGCTATCTAAAAAAGAACAAAATAATAATTGTGAACCTCCTCCTTTTTTTTAAAGAAGTTTATTTTTTTTTGTTTTAAGCTTCATAAGTAAGTTTATTCGTAACATCTTATTAAGCACTTTTCTAGACTGACTTTCATTGAATAGAAAACCATTTTAACTACAATATATAGGCGCCAATTAATGCTAATTTCAGAGTTATCCTGGCACCAATTTTATCAATTCTTATGAGAAATGTTCAGGAATGTTTGAATACGGAAGCTATTCGGCTCTCGCCGATCTGACAGCTGAAAAGTTCCAACTGCTGTCACCAAATACTGTCCAGGCCTTGTATTCCTTCTAGGCGACTTTTGGGAGGCCACTTAGGTTTCAAAGCACTATTTTTTATAGCCTGTACCCAAAGGGTGAAAGGCTATACTAGTTTTGTGCGCATGTATGTAACACACAGAAGGAGGCGTGGCAGACCCCACAAAGTATATATATTCTTGATCAGGATGAGAAGCCGAGTCGATATAGCCTTGTCCGTCCGTCCGTCTGTCCGTCTGTCTGTCCGTCTGTCCGTATGAACGCAAGGATCTCAGAAAGTATAAGAGCTAGAATAACCAAACTTGGTTTCCATATTCTCCTAAGACCGAGAAAGTACGAGTTTGAGTTTTTTTTCGATGCACCCCCCCACTCCCCCGCAATTCGTGTTTTTTCTTATAACTTCCGTAATTCTCGGAATTTTGAAATCAATTTTGGTAGGTACATCCAGTTAGTACTAATGTGTCCGTGTGCCAAATTTCATCATGATAGGTCAATTCTGAAGAAAGTTATAGCCATAAGTAAAATCGCTGCTCATGCGCTGCCTCTGTCGGCAGCGCTGCCCGCAGCTGTTGTTGTTGTTGCTGCTTTGGTTCAACTTTGTGCTGCATACATACACGCATATAAACACGCATAGGTACGTGATGTAAATGTATGCTGTTAAAACTAAACATAAACATATATTCTAATTTAATTTAATTAATTAATTCATTAATTTTTTTTAATAATTTAATTTTTTTTTTAATTTTTTTTTTTTTTAATTTTTCTTTTTTTGTGGAGAGTACAGGCTATTTTACTGTCGGGCTTGCTCGACTGTAGCGTTCTATCTTGTCAAATCAACCTTCTTGACGTTACTTTGTAAAATAAGGCTGCTTTTAGCTCGCTCCTGAAAGTTTTTCGATTCAGGTGTTTTCGAGCTCAGATTCGTTTCTTTATACTTGAAATTAAGCTCCAACATCTTGGAAAATCTTACTTTTAGACAAATACACTCTCCAAATAAGTAAGCTTGGGTTAAGCATAAACAAAATTTTGCCCATTTGCTGTCAGCTTCCTGGCCATTGTGCCGCTTGCGCCATCGTACGCTGCCATTGAAAGTTATGAGCCAGTTGCATTGGGGCCGTTGCTCCTTCAGCTGTCCATGCCGATACGGTTGGTCCGGTTGAGAGTGCCTTGGGCCCAGCCAAGCCCAGCACTGTACATAATTCAATTTAGCGAAATGCAACAAAAAAGCTGCAATAAAAGTTGGTTGGCCTGGCATTAAAACGTAATTTGCTACAAACAGCGGCGGCAGCGGTGGCGGCAACAGCAAAAACACATGACAGAGCTACCCAAAGCAAAAGTTCCTGCAAACTAGTACAACCATAATAGAAACAACAACAACAACAAAAAAAAAAGAGCGACAAGTGTAACACGGCAAGTTAATGCCACCGACATAGCTATTTAAGAATACAGGCCAAGTCGCTTTACATTTGCGCCTTTTGCTGCCCTGTGCCAACATTTCGCGTAATCACATTGCGTGTGTATGGATGTGCGTGTGTTTGTGTGTGTGTATGCCTTGGTGAGCCACCGCCATCGCCATTTTGCTGCGGCTGGCGGAAGTCAAGTAATAAAACATCAAAATGACGCAGCAAGGCGCTTGGCGCTCTGGTGCTCAGGCGCCCAGCAACTAAAAATTGTTAAGACTTTGCTGCCCCCTGCTTCCAAGCGCCGGCACACTGTCTGCATTCTGCCACAGTGGGCTTCAGGCAGTCAGGTGCAGCAGTAGCAGCAACATAAAACGCCAATGTTTAGCCAGTAAATATTTAATTAATTCATAAGTCGTTGTTGCTGCTGCCTCTGCCGTGAAATGCCTTTAAAAATGTTGCCATATTTCTTTAGCAGGGCTTTCGCCCGGTCGGTGGCTCTGTGCTCGGCTTCTTACGCTCTCTGGCAAATGCAAAATTATGATGGTTTTGGTCTGCACAACATCCTGCCTTCCTCAACTTCTTCGTTCTTCGTCCTATTTACTGTCTCCTTTGGTTTACAGCGTGCAGTAATAAATTTTATTTAAGCATCAAATGTTTGCCCATGTGCTCAGTGATGAGCGTCAATGGCCCACCATCGCTCCTTTGACTTTCATAATTTTTTAATTATTTCATTAAAAAGTGTACCATCATCATGGTGATGCTATAAATAGTTTTGGTTATCTGTAAGCATCAAAAAAGAAATATTTCGCATTACGCTTAGTGAAAATCAAATTAATTTTTAATTTACGCAAAACGTTATCAAGTCACTGACCTTTAGAGCTGTGCTCACAGCCAAAGGCATGAAACCCAATACATAAATTTGATCGGGATTTTGGGATTTGGCCAACATAAATAATACTAGCTTTTGTTGGGGAACGGTCAGATTGTAGAAGGATATGTTGTAGATATGATACTTAATGTCATCGTTCTAAACAGAGAGTTGAGAAAGACAAACATTAATACTTGTATGTTTAAAAGAGTTGGAAACTATGCGAAATGAATGAAATGAGTGGCAGGAATGTTAATGATCTCTAATTGAAAATGTAGTTAGTTAATGTAATTGAACATAACATTTGTTTTACTACTTAGCGGAGTGTTCAGAAATAGGCATGTGCAATAATTACATTTTAATTAAGCTAAGTATTAGCTTTGATAAATTTAATTAGTTTCTTCAAAATTAGTTACAACTTTATAATGTTTATCAGTTGTATAGGTAAGCTCTTCTATTAACTTTCTTAATGTTACAAGCGCCTTAATTATTTTAATTATTTAATACGCATACTCACGCAGTTCTCTAGAAATGTGCCAAGTATGCAATAAATGTACATATTAGGAAACAAAAGGACCAAGAAGGGATACGCCGCGGGCCAGTCAGATGTGAGCATTACAAAAATGGTCAAGACAATACAACCCGCTGAAGTCGTTATTTGTATGGAGACCATAACATAGAAGAGGTCATTGCATTGGGTTACAAATCTGAAAATCAAAATATATGCTTTAAAAATTATTTAATAAAATTTAATTTATTTTTTTAACCATCATTGGACCTAACTTTTATGTGTCGAAATGTTTTTACACTTAATCTCGTCTTAATCTCAAATATTTCATTTGACGCAAAAAAGTAAAAATATCAAACACATATTTTTTAAAAAATAACTATAGACATTTTTTACGATATTTTATTTCAAAATGTCAAAATGAATATAACATGCAAATTTTTGAAAAGTTTTTTTTTCAAAGCCATATGTCATATGTTTTTATGTGCCTTCGTCATTGATATTCGAAACATCATCCTTCTACTTTTCATAAACAATAATCGGAATAAGCTAATTTTGCAATTCTAACAAATTTAATTAAGTTTCCCGCAGTTCTTCGAATTCATTTCGTGCGTATTTAGGTTTCAACGTAAAGTAAAGCCTCAGAAATGTTCGTTTTTCATTAAGTTATGATTGATTGATTGATTGATGGATCCATTCAGTTCGCTTACCGCAGATAGACTTGATGCCATCGCACAATGTCGACGAGCATGTGCGTCGTCTGTTTCTGTCTATTGTTCTCCACGCACTCCACGTGCGCGTTCAAAGTCTCCACCTTCAGACGCAGAACATCCGCAAAGATAAACGATTGCAGCAAAAATACAATCAACGCAATGTCACCGGCATAAAGTCCGAAGGCTCCAACGAAGACGCAAATGACGTGCGCGCCCTGAGTCAGCAAATAACCCATATGACTTTGCACATCTATGCCGGGTATGTGAAAATGCATGATCAAATAGTGCCGTCCCGTGAGCATTCTGCCTATCAATGGCGTGCTAACCATGCCAGCCACGCCCAAAACATACCCAACGGCCACCAAAGCCAGAGCCCGACGCGTTTGCCGGCAGCTTTTTTGGAGTACATCGCAGTAGCTTTTGCCAACCTTCTCGTACTCGGCATATATGGAGCAGAGTTGTTGGCACAATTCGCTAATCTTTCGCGGTTTCACAAGTCCCAAGAGCAATTTGTTGCTGCCCTGCATCACAATGCCGCTCATACTGCAGGCCTCGAGCAGAAACATCCAGTTCTTCTTGTACATTTTCATCGCGGTGATTGTGGTGAAGGTTGTGTATACACCTATCAAAGCCACAGTAATGCTGGTGACTTTATTGAAGCGGAACTGAGGATCATAGGCGTCGCAGCCCACGATCTTAGCGATCAAGCGGATAAAGCGAACAATGGCAGCAAAGGATGCGGTCGGCCCGTTATCCATAGTTAAGGCGTCGCTTCTTAATTGGAAGTGCCTATTCATTTGGGTTGACATTTTTATATAAAGTCTATCAGTTGCACTAAAAAAAATAATGTTGCATTCTCATAATTTTCGGAAAATTCTACCTTATGTCCTTAAAGTAAGCAAAAACCTGCTGTGCTCGATTGGGAATAAAAGTAACTCAAGAACTTAAATAGAGAAAATTATATACGAATTGATGAAGAATACTAGTAGAAGGCAGTTATTAATCTAAAATTGATTTAAAAGTACAGATTTATAAAAGCAACTCGTTTATTTTTACAATAAGTTTGTTTCTCTTTTTGATGATAGATTCTTATTCAGACTCTAATTAATCTAGTCAATTATTTAACATGTTCGGACACAGATGAGTAGAAATTCACAATGCTGATCTAGCAATACTAGCATTTATTTAGCAACTGCTTAGCAACATTTAAGGGCACCTTCTAAATATAATATAATTCGATTCGCAATAACTGCTATAGCTTATATTCATATTAACCTTTGATGTGAAACGTTTCTATTCAATTGATTTATATAAATAAATATATTTTATATTAATTACACATAAATAAATATATATATACATAAGTAGTATAAATTTAGTATAGTATAGCGTAGACTTTCTCGTCGCATACAACTATAGCACACAATTCCAAATATTGACCCTAACTGATTGCGTTTGCGAACGTCAATCAAATTGTCGGCCTTTTGAATTGAAAGAACATATAGGTCGCGATAAAGAGAATTTGAGGGATAAGAACATCTTCTCCTTTGAAGCGTCCCGTCAATGGTTACTTCCACTACGTCAATTTGTATAATTTAAAGACTATTGCATACAAAAGGGCATAGTTTAGTGCGAATGCATGTAAAACACTAAAGGAGGCGTGGCAGACTTCCCAAAGTTCATATATTTTGGGCACAGGGTATGAAGGAGTTGGGATCGCTTGACTATAGCGTTTCATTCTTGTTCGATTTCGAGTCGCATGTCGTTGCAATTTCAATTTGTGTGCTGGCTGGGATGTCTGGCGGCTCAAGTCGCAATTTAAAAACTATATTGCATAATCAAGTGAATCATTCCATATAAGTAGTACTACATACAAGTATATAACTTCCTTGCTTTAAATGCTGGATTATGAAACACTGTTAAGTTGGTTTATTAATTACTTGTATATTTTTTTTTCTTTTTTGATTGGTGCTTTCCAAAAGCCTTGCAGTCAAAATGCAACATTAGCCCCAAAAGTACAATGTGTTTCATTTCAATAGCATTGTAATGTAAAGTTGTATTTAATTACTTAGAAACTGAAAGAAGGAACTGCTTTAAAAACTCAAAGACAATTCAATTGGGCAACGGGAACGTCTTCTTAGATCTTAAATCTCTCCTAAAAAGCTGCCATACATATTTTTTCTGAGTGAGTGGGATCTAACGCATTTGCACTTGACATTTGAACAGTTAATTGGAAAATTGTTTAATTAAGCGCCTCACTTATTGCGAGCAGATTGACAGCAAAAGTGCCGATGGCCACTAATGTCTGCATTACGCACGTCACGTGACAGTTTAATGAGCAAAGTTGCGCCATGTAACCGGTAAAGTTTAATTAAGTGCAAGTGCACCAGACCCGCTATGTTGCATGCCCCTCGACCCGCCAGCGACGTCGAACCGCATCGACTCTCGCTGAACTGCGTTAGAGTTATTTGTCGTATTTGTTGTATAATTTGTGCAAAACGTGCAGCAGTCGTCGGAAACGAAATCGCGCCAAACTTGCAACTCTGCAGCACGTAGTCAAAAGTCTAAACAATGCGCAAGTTTTGGCAAGGCACTCGTGCGATGCCAAAGGCCACAATAACAAAGGACAACGCTGAAGCGGTTAGGTGTGCGCAATTCTGTGATTTTCATCCAATTGTAATATGATTGTGAATATCGATTTAAATATTGATCAAGAAAATATATATCATTGGCAATGAATTGCAATACGGTTAAAAAATGAGGTTGACGAGCAGGATCCTATATTGGAAATTGAAATAAATTATTTTCCGTGCTTATTTTAGATACTACTTCATTATATAAAGACAATTTCTATTATATACTAGTTTATTATTATATATTTACTATTTCTACAAACATTTTTAAGCATCAAAATACTTTTCTTCTATAGCACTCAAGTAATAAAAGAAAGTAGAGAAAAGAGTGTGAAAGTCGAAACAGTTTCTGGGAAATAATTCCAGCAGAAATCTCACCTCAAAGAGTTGCTTAGATCTTGGACTTTGAACTATTTAAGCACAATTGTAAAAGAGTTTTTTGTATGTTTGTTATTATTATTAGTTAGAGTTTACTTAACACATGCTTATAAATACGAAATATTGACCATTTGCCAGTCAAGCTAGGACTTTTTCGTCGTATGCAGATCAACTTATTCTAATAAGGGGGCATATATACAAGTATAGATGCCTGTTTACTGAATTCTAAATGAAGTTACATTGATTCATATGGCTCAGAGTCACCTAAAGAGCTGTTCCCTCTGGTGTAATTTGTGTAATGGTCCCACCATTGTTCTACTTAATAGCACTAACGTCGCAATATTAGTATGTCTATCAAGCTTTATCTCTATCATAATAACGAAGACAAACAATTTAAAGCAAAAAGGGCAAAAACAAGTTGCATGAAAGGAAATTTTGCGAGAATTAACAACCTCTCAGCGGCAGGCATTGGTTACATGTCATTAACATCATTAAACAACATGGATGTCGTTGTCATAATGTCGTTTCTCTAATGCATGTATAAAATGATTTTCTTTTGAAGTTTGAAGTAACACATTATTCAGCTTTAAGAACCTCAAGAACATTCTAATACTGTGATTTGCCAATCGCAGGCTTGCTTGTATCGTTCATCTCTATTGGCAGAGTAGGTGATGGCGCTGGTGGCAGCAGCTGCAACATTTTTGGCATGTAATCCGCTTTGGCCGCAAAATCAATTTAGCATATTGCATAAATATGAAAAGACCATTGGGGGTCGCACTGGTAGCTTGTTTGTTTTGCCAACTGGCTTGCTCACTGACTGCCTGCTTTACTGCCTGCCGCCAGTCTGCCAGTCTGACTGTCTTCTTGGCTGGTTGGCGGGTTGGCTGGTTGGCTGCTTAGTGTTTTGGTGTTGCGCGCTTTAAATATAACAAAAAAGCTTTTAATTCTTATTACCACATAAAGTGGCATTATGTGGTTGTCCCACAATGCTCTCTGTGTGTGTGGGTTTGTGTTGGCGGGTAACCGTTAAGGGCCAAACGCTTAATGCGTGCGCAATAAAAAGCGCAAAATCTGCACGCCAGCAGCAGCGCGTTATGAAAAATTCTTAATAAGCCCTTAGCAAAGCAAGTCCTTTTGGCTTGGGTGTTGGAACTGAGCTGCCAAGCTGCCATGGTATCGGGGTACCAGACCCAGACCCAGACTGTCGAGCAGCAGCAGGAGCAGCAGCCGCCGCCGCCTTCGGCCTTCTGTCGTTCAAAGTTTAAAGCATGCTGGCAACTGTTAATTGAAAAAGTTTTCCATTTTACTTGCGCCAACGCCTCGCCAATACGTCGCCCTTGCCCCTGCCCCCGCCCCTGCCCCCCTCACTCACCGCATACTGCACATGTGCGCACCTTTTGAGTGACAAGCAACACACAAAGATAACTTGGAGGGGGGGAGTAGCGCGGGCGCTTGCAACGTGTGCAACAATTAAAAATTAAACGACAATGCACAAAAGTTTCGAACGTAATTTGCAAGACAAGATTTTCGCTAGCAAAATCTTGCTTAAGAGCCCTTCTCATCCCTTCCCAGCCTTCTTCGAGCCTTTTAATGATGCAGATTTCACTTTCGCACATACTGAATAGTTATCGTACTATGTGTGGGCATATTTTGCCAGCACTTGCCATACATTTTAATGACCAACAAGCGCTGCACTCAAATTATATAGCCCAGCACACATGGGAAAATTTTTCTTCTCTATGTTCTATACTAACGAGCTCGTAGCGCAAATGCAGGCCTGTTTAAAGGTTAAGGCAAGCCGCAGCCACATAAGGACAATCTCAGGAAGGACACGTTGAAAGGGCTGTGTTGAGCGCTTGGGTTTCCAACGAGCAAAGTCTGAGCGCCTATCTAAGAGTAACTCAAGTTGTGTAACAAATTCAAAAACTTTAATTCATTTTTCAAGCACTTACCGACGTCTTGTCTAAACAGGCACATATTATCCATGCACAATGGGCCTGAAATGTAATCAGAGGGAGTAATATTTTCAAGCGAGACCATACGTCTTAAATTAGAAGTGGTAAACGTAATTTGTTTCAACTTGATCATTTCCTTTAGGGAAAGTCTATTTAAATTATATTAGCGTTACAAAAATGATGTACGATTAAGTGGAAATGCAAAAATTATTCCTATACTAATGGAAGTTATTATGTTAGAATTGTTCTTTTCAATAGCTACCAAAGCTTCTTCACTCAAAGCTTGCTACTGATTTTTTGAAATATTTGTAGAAAAAACAGAACTGAAAGTATATTTAATTTACTAATTTAATTTAATTTTAAATATCTTCCATCTATCTGCCTTGAGCCGCAGAACAGAAAGCCTTTAATAATTTAATTTAATAGTCATCTATGTATATATATGAATCAACAATTACCTACAAATATTAATTAAAAACTATGAAAAATCACTTGTTTAAGAATAGTCTTTTTTATATACACATATGATTTCGGTTTGTTAGTTAATACTTTAATATGATTTCTCTCTTTATATACGGGTATATAAGTATTTTCAAAGAAGACATCACTTTCAAATGAAGAAAGGTTCATTTTGCCACTGATTTGTAAAATATTAAAAAAAAAGAACTGAAGATATTCCTGGAGGGAAGAAATAGATTAAAGTATATTTCATTTATTAATTTGAATATATTTAAATATCTTCAAGCTTGTATAATAATTTTATTTTGAAGTCGTCTATGTCAATTACCTACAAATATTAATTAAAAACTATGAAAAATCACATACAAGTATATTTAAGAATAGTCTTCTTTAAATATGTATATGATTTGGTTTTGTTAATTAATACTTGAATATGATTTCTCTCTTTATTTACGGGTATTTAAGCAGGTATTTAAGTTTAAGCGCATTTTGCCCTTTGAACCCATTACCTGGCGTAGTGACTCAGATGCCACAATTTATGGGACCGCCCATTCACATGCACACACAAGTGTCTGTAATTTTAGTTCATTGCAGTGAGTTTCAGGCGCTTGTGTGTTTGACTGAGTGAGTGAGTGTGTGTGTGTGTGTTTGTGTGTATGCGTGTTAGTGTGCGTCTTTAGATAAATGCAGGCAATACCAACAAGTGCGTATGTTCAGGTGCATACACCTGCAGCTACTTGTTCGCATCATCATCATCGTCATCGTCATGCTCTGCATGCTCATTGCCAACTAAATGCCAGCTACTTGGCAGTTGCAATTAGCAACGTGCTTTTTAGCCCCACATTGTCAAGTGTGCCCAAACTAATTATGACATTTTTGTGCACCACTCTTTGCAGCAATTCATCGGGCTCCAAGGAGGCCTCCACGCAGGCGACCGGCAGCCAAAGTGGCGGCGTTGCCGGTGGCATGCCCAGCGGTGGGGCAGCAGATGCGGTTGCAAGTCCAACCCTATCCACACGTAAGCCTACGCCACACGATCGCTATGCGGATCTGCAGAAGGTAATGATCAGCGGTGATTATACGCATGTGATCGTTGATAGTTCGCCCGATTTGACGCAAGACAATCCCACTATGGCCGCCATGCTGCACAAAACACTGAGGTAAGTAGCTAGCTATTTAAATGAAAACCTTATAAATTTAAGGTCAACAGAATATTCTACTGAATTGTGGAAGTAAATTCACAATTTAAGAAACTTCAAAAACATTAAATAAGCTTTTTGTGAAATTTATTTATTTTTTTGTTTTGGCGGTTTTTGGCCAATTAACTTTGAGTTACCCTGTTCCAGTTGGGAATAGTTGGTTAGGAATAGCTGCCGCGTGGCCTCCGGTACCCCTTCTTTGTAAACACTGGGAATGTAGTATCTTTTAAAGATTACTGTTGATAGGCGATAATCCGTAGGGATCTGAAATGCAGACGTCATGAGACTGATAATACGTGCGTAACCTCCGGTCCAACATACTTATATTTAATGCCAAAAAGTAAAGCTGTAACTTTATTTTGGAGGCATTCTTCTTTCAACGATTTTTATGTCTTGCAACGATACATGGCGCATTTGAACTCGCTCTAAATTTGTAGATCATTTACAACATGTCTCAACACGGCTGATTCTTCTATATTACTAATACTCGCCAAGTTCTTCATTTGCAATAGATACTCATGAAATGACTCTGATTTTCTTTTTTTACGCTCAGACAACAACAATTGCTAAATATCGGCTTTTTTGCGGCTGCACTCGAACTCATCAATTAGTTTTAGTTTTCTTTTAAGTCCTCAAAGTCCCTCACACCTTCCGACTCTAGAAACAATTTAGCCGTACCGCACATTGAACATATTTTTGTTTTTCGGACAATTCGTTACGTTCAAAAATCTCGAACCATTTTCGCACTGGGATCGAATAGAAGTCAAAATCATTCACAATTTTCTCAAATGTGATAATAAGGCTTGTCTGCGTACGTTTAACTTTTTATCGAACATTTTTGAAATATCAAAATATAGAAAAAATAATTCCATTTTTTTTTAAATATTTCCAAATTGAAAAACTAAAATTATTTGTCACTTACTGTGTGGCGAACATTTTTGAAACTGACATTTCATGGCAACTTACAGGGTACGTGTTTCTTCAATTCTTCCTAGCAATTTTTTAATTTCACGTTCGATTTCGGGACTTTTTGTTTCTTGCAGTGTACGGCAAACAGTTGTAGTTAAGTAGTTTAGCCAAATTGTTAATAGTCCTATAGCCAGTTATCATTACTGACGACTGACGACGACGATGGCAGTTTGTAATACAAATAAAAAAAGAAAAAGAAAATTCAATTTCCCTTGAGCGGAAGGGAAATGCTTA
The DNA here is from genome assembly GCF_003285725.1 of Scaptodrosophila lebanonensis. Taxonomy (NCBI): domain Eukaryota; kingdom Metazoa; phylum Arthropoda; class Insecta; order Diptera; family Drosophilidae; genus Scaptodrosophila; species Scaptodrosophila lebanonensis. Next base: position 18,222,511 of record NW_022060538.1, read on the forward strand.
GTGTTTTACCTTTGTCGCGTTTCACTTACATTTGCCAGGCACGCGCATAGAGTTGTAATTGTGTACGGGCCGTGTGGTGCCCGTGTCTGCTCTGCTGCCCTGCTGCCCCGCTGCAAGGATTGTGCCGCCTTGCTTGTCGTCCTTGCGCTATGCGTTGATGCCGTTTGTTGCGGTGTGCGGCGGTAGCAGTTACGGTACTTTTTGGCTTCGACGAAATTGAAATGATTTTTATTGAAATTTACGCTCCATTTACGTGACACATTTACGTTTTAGACATTTGCGCTAACGTTTACGTTTACGTCTTTCCTGCTCTCAGCCGCTCCTCCCACTCCCTCTGTCCCTCTGTGAACCCCAATCTCATAGAGGCGTTTAGCTCACTGCTGCTGTAAGTGTTGCCGTTTGCTTGATTGTTGTTATTTTTGTTGTTGTTGTTGTTGTTACGTTGACGATGTTGTCGTTGGCAACAATTGCGACTTCGTCTCCATCTCTGCCTGTGTTCTTGATGCTGTTCGCTGATAAGAGTTGATGAGAGTTGAGCGCTTGTTTGTTTGTGACTGAATGTGTGCTTATGTTTGTGTGTGTGTGTGTGCATTGTTTCAAGTGTGCGGCGGCAACATTGCGTATGCGTAATTTCATATGAGCGCAATCAAATAAAATTGCAATAAAGAAATCAATGCGGATTTGCTCACCCACATCCATGACAACAGCTTTGCCTCAGTTCGACTCCATTTTCATTTAATGCTGCAATGAAATTTATTTCGTCGACTTTTCATTTGATTTCCTTGCGCAGTAATCAGCTTAGTTTTTTTATTTTTTATTTTTGCTCCTCTACTTGTCTGCTGCTAGATCTTCTTTGCTTTTACGTTTTACTTTTACGACACATAGTCAGGCACACGCATACATACATACACACACACACACAGACACACACACTTAAATTTGTTGAGCGGGTTGCGTTCTGCTGCAAATCGCTTGGCAGTTCTATCAAAATTGAAAACGTAGCGTATGAGTAATTTCATTTGCTTGACTAGTTTGCGCACATTGACTAACTGAAATTGCAAAAGGGAAAACAGGACCAAAAAATAAATGAAGAGCAAAGAGGATATCCATGCGCAACAAATTGGAGTGGCTCTTGGTTTGAGGGAAAAAACTTTTCAAAGTGCTGGTTGTTGTAGGCGACAACACTAAACGGATGGCATAGCGAAGTGGGCGGTCGCATTAGCATAAAACGCTTGATTTTCTAATTTATAGCGCGCATCACCGAAAAAGCGAGCTAACATTTTTTTGCGCTGCACGTAACGCAAATGCAAATTTCATTAACAAGCGAAATTGCTTGCAGTAAATGTGAAAAAAGACGAAACCAAGCGGCTACATTCTTTGCTTGAATACCCTTTCAAACGGTTTGTCGTTAAAATCTTTTCAAATTGTGGTCGTCCTCATCAAGATCCGAAAGTTTTTAAGAGCTAAAGTTTTCATGAAAGCCTTTCATGTTATACAAATGAAAGTTAAGCCTAGTGTTTAGGTTCTTTCAAAATGGAGCGTATTACGCATTCGAACAGAATGTTATTAGTTTTTATTATTATTTCATGTTGTCAATAAATAGCCCTCAGCCAAATATCTTACGCTTCATGGCATTAAATGGCTGCACTTAAATTAATATTTATAATTAAATTAATGTATGAAATTGTTGCCTTTTCGCCGAGTTAATTGCATAAATAGTGTAAATTTGCATTTTGATAATAATAATGGCACACAATAGTGGCAGCTGGTCTCACATAATATTTGGTGTTGTTGTTATGAGAACAGCCAAATGATAATTGGCCCCAGGATATTTTTTATTAAAAAAAAATCTATTTACTAAGAAAAGTAGTTGGTGTTCCTATTAAACTCTTTATTTTAATTAAAATAAGATATAAAAACGAAACAAAGACTTTTACAAATAACGCTTTTTGTGTATGTTTTGCTTTAGTTCCTGGCTATTTTCTGAAATGCAATCCCCTAATTGACTTTGAATATAATTATCCGATTACTGCTGAGCATTGCATTTTAGAAGTTATGATAGATATCGTTAGCTTGATTGTTTTATTTATTTTAAAATCTTTTCCTGAGTTCCAATGCTATCTTGTTATACGTGCTACCACGAGCTCATTCTTTGTTGTTTCAATAGGGCTTTCCATTTAATCGTAATACAAAAATAGTTATTATAATATTAGTGTTATTATATTATTAATGTACCGTAGCTATTGTTCTCCATAGTTAGTGACTCATCATAAGCTTATCCCTTAATTTTTATAAAAGGGGTGGTTTAGATTCCTTTATTATTTACAGTGTCTTGGGAGTTTTAATTCAGATATTTTTTTTTAAATTTTTTGGTAAGAAAAAGACCACTGACGAAGCTTTAGAGGCAGGATGAATATGCTGCAACAATTACTGATTAATTACTGTGACAAAGATCAGTTTCATAAAAGAATGCGTTTGCAACCATTCCACATCATCTGCATAAATAGGAGAATAGCTTTTAGTTAGAGATCAGCCTTTAAATAAAACGATTTCAGAGAGCAATAATTTCCCGTCTTTTTTTTTTCTCTATATTTGGCATAAGAATTGAATCCCTATATTCAGATTTAGTTTCTTAACCATACAGGTTGACAAATATAATACAAAATAGACCTACCTCAACCACTTTCGTGCGAGAATTTATAAGCGGGGGTTCACTTGTTGTTATCTAACTGTCTTGGCGAACCCTAATCGTTTTAGCCTGCGCAAAAGTCTGGCAGGCTACGCTTCCTTGTTTCTACAGGAATCATGTAAACTGCTTTAATATTATTCATATGAGTCCTCAGGATCTATGCAGTAATTGTAGCTTTCTTTGTTACAATTTTTGGCATTTTTTTAGTTCAACTAAATATTAATACAACAACAACAAAAAATTATTTTTATACAAGTTTCGTATTTTAGGAATGTCTTTTCAACATTTGTTACATAATTCCAAGGCGGTGGCAAAATCATAATGCCTCATGCCGTCATGCTCGGGGTGCTAACTGAAATTGGATCACGGCTTAGCTGCCGTCAGAGATATCTCATTAAAATTCTGTCGTTTCGCTGGCATTGTTAGCGGCCGCAGACGCGTGCTCGCCCCTCAACCAACCATCACTGACATGCTAACCACTCAGCAGTTTTTGGTGCCGCAAAGTATGCAACAGAATGCAGGTGAATATTTTGTTTGTGCTGTGGGGGTGTGAGTGGGGGTGTGTGAGTGGTGGGGGGGGGGGGCGGCTAGAATGGAGCGGCACGCAGCCAACTAAAAAATGCAAATGCGCCTAAAATTACAGCATGAAATATTATGGAGAATTCGAGGTGGATGCTGAGGCAGAGAAAGCAGCGAAAGCAACTAAAGCAGCTTGTCTAACATTTTCACTTAGCCAAAATATAATTACTGGAAACTTGCGCTTGTTATGTCGTAGCATTTTCGAGGTTGGGGACGCACTGATTCAGCATAAGCCGCATGCTGTATGGCTGTCACTCAGGCTGCATCGCGCGTGTGTGTGTGTGTGTGTGAAAGTCTGTTTGTGTGTTTAATTAGTATGACAAATTTTTAATTAGCCTGGTAGTGCGACAACGCTGGCAAGTTGGGCAAAAATCTTATTTGGCGAATTACACAAAACACTCAACTGAACTCAACTCGAACCGAACTCGCGCAACTGTAAACTTTAGCAGCTGCTGTCACCGAGCACCGGGACTAGAACGGCACGCGCAGGACGGCGCACAGCGCGCGGGCAAGGATGCGGCGTAATTGAAGACCATGCTCAATGTCGGCGAGTGTGTAAAAATGCGCGCGCGCTGACATTTTGGCACGAAGTGCTAGCTGCGGCTTTACTGCTGGCCCGGTTGCAGCTGCTGCCGCTGTGTGTTGCTCCTCCTTTGCTTTTCGTCCTGCCTTCACGTTCGCATTCACTGTCATTGGTTTTAATGCGCGCGTTGAAGTTTTATCCTTGTGGCTCAGCAAACGCTACAATATAAGTTTAATTTCACTTTTTCTCTGCCTTTGCCACTCACTTCAGAGTATCCCATCCCAGTTTTTGACTCGGTTGTCCTGCATTCTTGCTGGCTGGCTAGCTGCCTCTCAGGCTCTAACCGCAAATTTCACACGCACAAAGTTTCGCCTTTGCTTTCGCCTGTCCTTTAGCCTGGGCCTTCGTCGGCGCCTCTAAGCAAAGGACGTGGCACAGCTGCAAAGCAAAAGGAGGAAACTGCGACGGCCAAGTTTACTGACATTTTCTTATGGTGAAACAATTGCCGGTCGCAGCGGCATGCGGGCCACAGGACATGTCGACTGACAGCTGTTATTATACCTACTTCAAGGAGCAGCACCAGCAACAGTGATAAAAATAGAATTAACAACAACAACAGCAACCACTACATCAGCTTTCTACATCGGCAAGGCTAATCCTTGCGTTGCGTTTGTTTAAAGCTGCGCGTTCGGCAGTGGAAACAAACGGCTACAATGTGATGAGGAACTGACACGCATTATCCGTATTTGGTCGATAAATGCTGTTGAATAACGCAAACCAGTGAAGCAATTGTATAAACTAAAATAAATACATCGAGTTTTTGAAATAAAGCCCCCATACAATTTTAGAGATTCCATTGAATTTCATCCAATTGTAATTATCAGAATTCTAAATAAGCCCTAAACTAAATTGAAATATAACTTTGAGACATGAATAAAGCCAAGTCTTTGCTTCGATTCATAATCATGGGTTAATCACGTCACACCTGAGATGAAGGATAAGTCTAAACAATGCAATGAAAGAGGAGAATCGAATCCAAAAGAGGCGTCATTTTTTTTGGGGATTCACTTGGGTTCATTTAATTGATTTTCATCGAAATGAAAAACTGCTTGCAACACGTTTGAATCATCAGATCAGGAAAATCAGTTAAAGTTCGAATTGCTTCCGGGTTCTATTCGCCAGACTATCATCTGCTGACTATTTGCTTTCTCAAAACTCGAAAATATGGCTCGGAAAGGAGACAATTTGCCACCAATAAAGAGGTGGAGTCTGGGGATGAAAGATACCCCAATAATCCTAGAGAAATAATGACAAATTTTTAAAGTTCTTGTATATTACGAATAACACAATTTTATATATTCATCAAAGTTTTATCATGTTTGTTCATAAAGTCGATTATATATGATGATTTTTTGGGTACTTTTAATAAACCTATTTTTGTTTAATTTCTCGACTGATTGACTGCATGTATTTTCCACTTAATAGAAAGCGTATAGTACGGGGAAAGCTTTGCAGACACCATGTGCTTAGAATGCAGAATGAAAATCGTTTGAGATCCTGCCGGAAAATTTGCTTTAGTTTTATTTTCTTAATAATTTCTCCCAAATAACATACAACTTTGATTGATCATTAAATTGCGAGCTTTTATTTAGTCAAAGCATTGGCCTTACACAATAACACTTTATTGCTGAAAAGTAAATAAGCCTCAATATTTTCCATTCAAATTCCATATAATCATATATTTTATTTAAATACCCCTTTTTTTCGTAATTAGCTTTTCGAAGAAGTGTACACAGCACTGACATACATAGAAGTGGTTTTGGGAGAATGCACTCTACTTATTTTGAAATTAATTAATTTTATCAGCTATTTAGGCAATTGCACGAACTGCATTCGGCTTAAAAAATTATCTCTTAAGCTGAAAATCCAATTTGCTGCCGCTGTGCGTCCGCTGGCTTACGCGGATAGTCAACACAAGCGTTTCCCAACTTCCGGCGCTCGAATAACACAACTGTTGTCTCTCAAACCGTGCACAATTAAGTCGATTAGAGCGCATTATTCAAAAAATGGTTTTTATTTTCTGAAGCACTCGCGCGCTCACAAATGAATTTAATTTCCGCTTAACATAACTCAAAGCAAACTTCCAGAGCGATATGACCATGACGCGGTTATTCTTGTTGCCTTCGCCACGCCATCCACATCCCACTTACAGCCCACCCACAGTCCAGCCACAGCCCAACGCTTGCCTGCAGGTGTACTTTCAACCGCACCTGCGAACATGCAACCAATTACATGAAAATCTCTTTTTCAATTATTTTTTAGTCATCGCTCTAGAGATGTCAACGCTTTGCATAACAAACTTTGCTCGCGTGGAAGCTGGTGGAGGCTTGGTGGTGATATGCGGATGCTGTCATTGAGGCTGTCAGTTTCTATCTCTGCTCCCATACGCGAGTGTGTGGGTGTGCACACGTAATTGCGGGTCTGTGCTTGACGCTGGCACGTGCGCGTTCCTTGTGCGCGTTGCGCTAATTCCTGAGCTGCCTCCGCTTCAAATGTTGCAAAATAATGTCTTTTTTTTCGGATGGGGATGTGCCATTTGGTTAAATTGAATGAATACTGATTTCGAACTAATCTAGTTCAGCTCATAGAGAAACAAACAACCATTTTATTTCGAAGTTTTCAGTCTAATTCGATAGAAAATGTCGTTTCGAGATTTTTTTTCGCGAAATTAGACTTTTCGTACTAAAATTTATCAATGACAATATTCGTATCCATGCCACAGATGTGCATTGAGCTATAAGTCCACCAATTAGCTTGTAGCCATAGCCAAAGCGCGATAAAATGTAGTTTCGTTTCAATTTAGTCGATTTATATTACGCTTGTCTACGGTGAAGTGGGACTGCGACCTTAATAAGAAGTAAATTGAGTTGAATTTCTCCAATTGCGCCTAACGAGCAGAACGTTAAATTCGTGTCAGTTCTACACTTGAATATTCCTTATCCACTCATTTCTTCGCCTCAAAAATGTATATATTATAGCGAGACAAAAACCCATAAAGATTCATCTGACCACGATATCTTAATATATTGCAAAGTAATTGTTAAAACGTTTTTTTTTCATCCATATCTCCAGAGATAAATCATATATAGTAATTAATCGTCAAGTTTATTTAACAAATTTAATGATTCTTCACGATGGACAGTTTTTAATAAAAACTCTCTGATAATACAAACTAAAAATAAAACAAATCCAAACAAACTTTCGGGACTGGACTACAATTGTAATCGCTAATAATTTATCATAGAATTGACCAAATTGGGAAAAATTTGAAAGTAAAGAATTAAAAATAAATGACGTGTGGCTTATGTTGCTGTGCGATCGATTTTGACGTTATTCTGTTCGGTGTTGCTTGGGGAAATTGAGAATCTAAGTCTCTAAAATGGCGCTAATCTAGATCGATTTCTCTCGCCTTTTGCTTATTAATATTATATATTGTTATGCTACTTTAGAGGGTCGGAGATGCTTCTTTTCCCTGTTACATACTTTTCACAACCCTAATATTCCCTTTTTTAATTGTGTTATCTTCTCCACCGATCACTCCTATCACACGTTCAACAAATAATGATGTATAACAACTTGTTCAGACCAATTTTGGTTAATCGTTGCAATGGTTTAAATCAACTCATCATACTGTTTTCAAAAGGTCGAACAGAATGACATATGGACGGGTCCACATCGATTCGTCTCGATTCGCTGATCGTATTTGTAGTTTTATTCTGTGGTCTATTCTGCCATTTACATTTGGCATTTGGACTTTCGAGTATAACTGAGTCTGAGTAACTTATAAAATAGCGTACCACATCCACAATAATTCAAAAGTCAATTTACATATTGACTAATGAAACATAACCTGCACTTGTGAAAGTAATACTAATAATTATTTCGCCGATTCTTAGGCTTAACGCATTTATTAGTATAGAGCAAAACCTGTTAGTGAATTGCAAACAATTGTATTAATACTATTAATACCAGAAGCTTTATTGTTCTTATTGGCAATAAACACGCTATTAATAAGTGGTCTACCATGCTATGCAATTAGTATAAATTGAGAGAATTATTCTCGTCAAATAATTAACACTTGCTTCATTTTATTAATTTCATATGTTTTTTGTCTGGTTGTTGGTCGAATTGAAATATTTAAGCGCAATATAAATTGCAATTGGAAATAAATTTAAATATAATAAGTTCGCAATTTTCCGCAAAGCATTGATTTCTCTAGTCTTGCGATTTTAGAATCGATTTTGGAAACTAATTTTATTTAAATTTCTAACGAAAATGTAGGTAATGAATACATTCTTCTAAATACAGGAGATACAGATACCAAAACGATTGACTGATGGGGGCTTTGTTGCATCTGATTTACGTAACTGAATTGCAAAGTTTTTTTTCTTAAAATCCTGTTTGTAAACTAGCAACGCTGGCATAGAGGAGCAGCACGCTTAGCAATAGTTGGCGCAACAGCCTGGAAACTATGTGCAAAACATTTTATCAAGGCGTCAGCAGACCGCAGGCATACAAGTACTAACCACCCACTAACCAGAGAATGCACCACTTGGCCAGTGGCGAGCGCCTGGCACTCAGTCAATGTCTAAAATTGGCCACTTCATCAATTACAGGAGCGTCAGGACCACTGCATGTCAGCAGGTCGGGCAAGGAGCGGAGGGCCTGTGGCAAATTTGACAAATGAAACATACGCAGAATTTTGACTCGGCCATGACGACAGTGGTGTTGAATGAAGCATGAAGGCATGTTGAGTGCGTGGTGTGGCTTGCAGCTGCTTTATTGTAAAGTGTCGACCGCACTTAGTTGAAGAGTGCCGGCTATACTTATAGTGGCGGCGACGGCGCCGGCGGCGAACCCTTGTCAATTTCTTAGTGCGGTAAGACCGCCTTTTGCGGTCAATTCCATGACAATTGTAGCTGGCGTTGCCGTCGCTTCTAATTGTGAACAAAGTGCGCTTTAATAATTTAAAACGCCATCACGTAGTGGCATGCAAGCTGCCAATTTATCAGGGCTGCACAATGGCGTCCACGTATTTCTGTTCTACCGATATCTAGACTGACATTTTTCTAACACGCTCATTACATGCAGTCTGGCAGGCAGTGGGGCCAGGAAGTTGTCGCCATTTCCATAAAAAGTTAAAATATTGAAAGTCATTTTGTGCCGGCAACCCAAAGGGGTTTTGTGCTTACTTGCGCGCTCTTAGACATTTGTTTCCTTCCTGGCAGCTGCTGCCTGGCTGCCTGACAGCCTGCCTGTTCCTAGAACAAAAGGTTAAGGGCTGTTTGCTTGCCCACTCCCACTGTCCTGACTGGCAAACTGACAAAAGCATAAAAGCTCTTCGAATGCTGCTGGACTGGGTGGGCGGTCTTGCTGGCAGGGTTGAAGTATCAGCAGACGTCAACAAGCAAATTATGAAAAGGAGTGGAAGGCATTGAGTTGAGTCAGCCAGCCAGACAACCAGAAAGCTAGCCAGTGAGTCAGCTAGCCAAGCAGTCAGTAGAGTAGTAAGCTCAGTCAAGCACATTGTGACTTTTTGCAATGATTCGGGGATTGCAAGAAACAGATTTCCCCTAGAATGTCAATGGATTTAAATCATTGATTCGTTATGAATAAATACAATAACGAAACATCAGACTTTCTAGAAGATTTTTACTCACGAAGCATGGTTTCAATTGGCAACTCCTACTTTAAATAAATAAGAATAAATAATTCGAATTTTTATTAAACCAACATTCTGTAATGTTCCCCAAATTGGATGACTTTGTTGGGAATTCGTGATAGATGCACCTTAAGAAATAATCAAACCATTTCAAATCGGTAGATCTTATAGTACAGCAGTCTAAAAATACAACGAAATAAGATTGAAATGCCATGTAATTACATCCTTTGAAAGGAATTAAACTAATTTCAAATATTTTGTGCTATATTATATTACAACAGCCACTTGTTCAGTCTATTGAAGAAATGGTTCTAATAATGCCGCTTTAAAGCACTAAAATGTCACACTGTAGAAGTTGGTGGTAGTACTCGTAATGACAATGCCAACGACAATGGCAACAACAACGACGACAGGAGCGGATATGGCAATGTAGCTACGCGAGCTCAGTCAGAGCCGGAGGACCAACGGACGTGCGTCCACACGGACCGTTGCACGGAAGTACTACATTATCGTGATAAACATGACGCACAATGCGCACAGACGACATTGGTCACGGCTTGGCACCGTCGGGTTGGGTTCTCGTTTTCAACTCTTTCACGCTTGATCCTTTTTCATGTATTCGATGCACTTAGAGAGTGGTGTCTGTATATACTTGTATTGTCAGACCGTGGCTGTTGATGATGGTGCGTGTCTGCTTAAAAAGAAGGAATGTTCCCCTTCAATTTGCCATACTTCCAGTTAGAATGCTTTGCTTCTCTTAATATCATAAAGGGATGTGGCATAATGCTAGGTAGACATGGTTTTTTTCTTCAGAAATTGTAATTCGTTTCATTGCAAGGATGAAAAATTTTGCATATTATTTACTCACATTCTGTTGAGCACAAAGCACAGTTCATATTTCGTTTACTTTACACAACAATTTCTTTTGAACACTAAGTCGGACAGGCAGTACAAGTATTTGCTTTGTAAGACTACACACATTTATACGAGTATCAGAGTAACTTTCTCGAGACTAATCAGAAAGTGCAGTGCATGGCTGAGAACTCTTTCGTATTCAATCAAACTTTTTAGACATGCTGGAATCTAAGCAATTACGTTTAAGCATGTGAGTTTGCTTACATCATAAATCATTTGAAACTTGCAGCATATTATAAATGGGTCTCTTATAGAATTTGTATGAATTAAGATTAATTAAGACAACCTGTTTTTGCTGCGACGATTCTAAATTGCTGATGGAAAAATAATGGGTAATATTTAAGTATTTTGCTTAAAAACCTATTGCCTTGGTTCTGTGTCAAAAATCATGAATTTCATTTCAACGTTTTCAATTTTCGCTGGCATAGAAAAGAGAAATGTGTCTTTTAAGTTGCTAAACAAACGGAATATAGTCCATGCTCTATTGACGCCAATCCTGCGAAGGGCCATAAAAATCATACATATGTGAGCACATACATATGAATTAAAACTAACAACCAATAAATGAACAGCATAGGCACCTTTCAATGCCAATTAAGCAGCTTTCAAATGAATATGAACGATTTTCAAATATGAGATAAATGATAGTCAAGGTTTACTAAAAATACGATATGCAGACGTTGACATGCGTGCACATGATGTTTAGAATTTCAATTCCAAAATAATAAAATTTTATCAGAACCACATGCTTTGTCTGCAAAAAGCAGCAGCCTAGAAGTATGCAACAATTTTTTGCCCCCAGCCGCAAAACACACTCGCATAAGCCTTCAAACCGGCTTTCACAAGAAGGCGTTTGTCGACATTTGTAGCATATTAAACGTTGATTTTCAATCGGTTTTGTGCTAAACCAGCCAACTCAGCATAAGTGAAACCCTTGTCAAAAGAATAGGTGCGGGACGATAGCTGTGAAGGAGGGAGAGAGAAGGAGGGGAAGGTAGAACGACTTAAACAAACTACATGATTCCAATTTCAGCATCAAAAGTCGTGCGGGTAAAAACCAAAACTGCTACAGAAATAAAGCGAAAATGCACATGGACTGGAGCAAGACATAAGCCGACAAATGAACACTCACATATATATATATATATATATATATACACACACATACAATGGCACACACGTGTGGCGTATAACGTGTTCTACTTAGGAAACGAAAAATTCAGCCTTTGCTCACAGTTTCTCTTCAGAAATACTAGTAGCAGGAAATCTGTGCAACATTCAAAGACAAAACTGGCAACTGCCTAGCAACAGTTTTTTGTCGCGTAAACGTAAAGTGCAAGCCAAAGATTACAGCGTTCCAAGATGCGTGTGCCTATTGATGATGAACGGTAAAATTGACGGTGCACGATCTTGGCAGCGGATGGGCGGGCACAATTTGCAAACCAAATTGCCGAAGGGGAAGACAGCAATGGCCACAAAGATATATCCGGCATGTCGCCGGCTGCTTTGACAAATCAATGCGACAATCATTATGGCAATTCGGGGTGTGTACTCAAAAAGAAACGCGTTCATAAGTATGCAGGCACTGAGTAGTTGAAGTGCATTTTTCCCCCTTTTTGTTTTTGGAAAATGTCTTTGTTACTGTCTAGTGGTGCTGCTCTTTGGCATACATATGTATAGTTGGCGGGGAAAAAATCTAAATGCTTAAAATAAAATATCTGGAATAGTAGTTTTATTTTATTTATTTAAAACAAATATTTTCTACAAAGAAAAACTATAATGAGTTTAAGATTTTTAAGTCATTTTGTGAATTTATTTTAGAGCTTTTTCAAACTAATTAACCGACAATATATTTATTTCTCTGAAATGAACGCATTATCTGCAGGATCTATACATACATACTTGTATATATTTGCAAAGTAAAAAAAAATTTGAAACAATTTAAAATTTGTAAATACTCTGTGTGGGTATCTTTCTTTAAATTAGAGCACAATGCCTAAAAATACAACAATGAAATGTTTGAAACAATAAGCACACAAGTCTTGGCAAACTTTTCTAAGCTACATTAATTGAAATTTTTTGACAAACAGAAAAGTGCGCATAAGGGTTTCAGGAACGAAGCAATTTAGTTCAAGCCTATTAAAGGCTGCTCATTCAATTTAACTGTTAACTCCAACGAGCACTTAATCTGACAATTCCCTTTACTAATTCTGTCACTTTGTTGGTTACATTTAACTGTCAGTTGTGATGGAAGCTCCAAATAGGACAGTTTTCGGACGTACTTCTGTTTTTTTTTTTTGGGCTGATGGATATCATGAAGGACAGATTTGGCCGGAAATGGCTAAGGACGCAGTACTGTCATCGCTTGATTGTCTTCGACAAACGCCGCTTTGATTGGTCTTTATGTTTGACACTGACAGCTGGCTGTCATGCCTTACATTCTTTGCGCCTTCTTTGCCACATTTGCTTTACTCCTTTCCCGCTTGTTTCCCTTTTTGCAGAGCCAATGCGAGCAATTTGGAGCGCTTCCAACTGCGCATCACAAAAAAGGAACTCTATGGAGAGCATGACACTCTGGTGGATGCGGTTATACGTGACATGATCAAGCTGCCAATACAACATGTGGGTAAGTATCGAACTTTGGCCATGATTAGGCATAAATGCATTTGAATCATTCACGTTCTCTACAGGAATTACCCACATTTTCTTTTTGCTGGCAGCATTTGAATTTGTTGAAAACTTTCTTGGATGTCTGTTTGAGTCAATTATGAAGCGTGTAAAAACGGAAGTAAAGTTGCTGCCAGCTACCAAACTTGGCAAACACAATTGAGTCAGCACCTTGCAGCCTTGCAGGCTTTGCCTTAAAGCGCAAACTATTTTCATTTGAAAGTTTTTCGCATTTATTATACTCGTAATTTATTAATAGTAAACTTTTTTGCTTGCTGAGCGCGAGTGCTGTGCGAGAAATTAATATAAGCAAGTCAAAGTGTAAAACTCAGCAACTTCACCAACAATTGCAACAACAACAAGAACAACAAATTAATTACAACAACAATGATATTGTTTACATAGCTGTTTGAGAATAATTGCAAGCTGGGCATAAATTGCATATGAAAAGTGCGTTGTCGCAACATATATCACGTATACGCCGCGTTGGCCTTGTAGTTGGCTTTATTGGTCTTTGGTTTGACACAAAAAGCGCACTAAACTAGTAACTTTTATGTGAGTTACACAACTAACGAGCACAGAATTTATTCCACTTCCCTCTCCTGGGTGCATTCTTGTCCAAACTTCTAGTCATAATTCAAAGTAATGCGCAAGTGCAAATGCGAATATGAGAATATGCGAATATGCCTTGGCAGTTTATTGTTTTGTGCCATTGTTTTCTCTGCCAGCATTCTAATATTATTTATGCGCTTACAAATGGTCAGACTCAAGCCCAGTCTTGGGCTCCAGCTTAGAATGTTTGGCCATTTGCATTTGTTGTTGTTTTTGCTGCGGTTTGCTTCTTGTTTTCTGTTCACAAAACTTTGCCTGTAATTTCATTTATGGTCAGCATGAGAACTGCAGCAAAAATATGCTTTTGATATGTCTATTATTGTAATGGCAAATGTTCAGTCGACTGTACACACACGCACACACATACACACACACACTGACATATACAGACACCAATACACAGCATATACGAAGATATTTATATGCTTTTTACCAGCAGCCAGTGTGGCGTAGAATATTTTTTTGCTCTTACGCAATTTTAATTGCAATTTAGTCAAGTGTAATTAGTTCATGGGTTTTTGGTTTATAGCAATTTTAATGATTGGCAGAATGGATGCATCTTCATGCCAAATTTCCCAAGCCTTTTTGTCCAGCCAAGTGTGTAGCATTTTGATGCTGCTGTGGTTCATTGTATTCCAGAGATTCTGCATTAATTAAAGCAGTGTCCACACGCACATACATATATCTATTCACATTTGCATTTTATATATATACGTATGTACTTTATACACATCTTATTCACCAAACGTTCTCAAGTTGTCGTTTATCTCATACAATTTCTCTTCCCATTCTGCAGCTCAAAAGGAGGGCGGCACCCAACTGAAATTGATCATCGAGTATCCCCACGATATAAAGGCGTTAATGAAGCCCATGCGGTGAGTATGCAAGTTTACGTTGCCATCATATACCCAGCTCGCGATTAATGTTGTGGCTACAATTTTAAATGCATTTCTCTGGTCGGCAGGCCGGAAATTTGTGTCCGCTTGCCACACTCAGCGCGTTTGTCTGCATTTACTTTCCGACAATAATTAATAAAAATTGGATTTATAGAAACACACCGTCCATTGCAAGTCTGCTTACAATGCAATGCCGGCGTTTCCGTTTGAAAAAGTAAATAATTTTAAGCTTCGAAAATGGAGATATATATTTTGCCACAACAATAATTTCAACCTGTATCCCAAATCTATAACAACTTAATTAATTATCATATAATAAAAATATGATATGGTGAACTAATTTTGATAATTCTTCAGCTTTTGGTCCGGTATTATAAAAATGTCATAATACACAAAAATGTTTCCGGTACTCAGATGGATTTCTGTACTCATCTTCTCAGTTATGTATTGCACAGATTTTAATAAAAAAAAGAAAATAATTTTATTTAGAACTGAAAAGACTTTGTGTTTCCGAAAAGAAATTGATATCAGAAATGTTTTGAGCTGCAATTGTCTAATTGCCTTTTAAAATGAGGTCTGCCCTGGCCTTTTTAACTATTTTCTGTGTGAAATCTTGCATACATTTGGCGATCAGGCTTTATGAAATACATACCCTTATATCCTTCGATTTTAACGCATAGACGGTTAGCTTTTAGACCTTGGAACTGGCGCTGACACTCAGGGTTCCTATAAATGGCCAGGATCACATCTTTATAGTTAATTGATCTTTAAGCTTTGGTGGCCTCCAGAGACCAGTCCATTTTGCCGTCTTGTGGAGTAAAATTGTTTTACATTTCATTGAATGCCAATTGCGTCTATTGGATGCTTAGTAAGCTTTTAATTTGTCTAGGGATGAGCCGATTAAAATGAAATTTGAAATAGAGGTAGCTCTATTAAAGACTTATCTTTTATATCTTTCAAATTGTTGCTGACAGTCTGTTTCCGAAAGTCTGTTGCGTGGGATTTGCGCCATCTTTTATGTCGGTATGTAGATATTGAATAACTTTGTCATTAGTGAACTGATTAACTTGAGTAGACCAGTGTTGAAAACCTCAGTTCAAGAAATTGTATAGAACCAAATTAAATAAAAATATCTCATACTTGAAAATCGGTTGTTTATTTTCAAGGATATTCAATGTTTGCGTACCGACATAAAAGATGAACATGGTCCTCGTACTAGGGCTCACATATTTCTGTCGGGGTTTAGGGAAACACAAAAATTACTTTATTGGGAATCAACAACCATTACGATAAAATATATATAACCGTAAAACGCAGTTGTATAATTACCTAATTGTAATTTTAAAAATCATATGATAATAAATTATTAATGTCTCAACCTAACGTATACTCAAATAATATTATCACCTATCGTACAAGGCACCGACCCTTTTTTTTAGAATTTCAAACATGGCATACTTTTCTTAAACAAATAATATATCTTATCTAGTTTGTTTTATTGAGAGATTGAACCTCCAATTTGGGCCTGTCTTAGACAAAGAACAAAAGGCACTTAAGTGAAGGTTGACTGCCATCAACATACTTATGCACACTAGTGTGCAATAGCTTTCCCACTGCTTCGGCTTGTCAACACATTTTTCGGCGAGTAAATAAATTTGTCGACTTATATGCAATGCTGACTTTTTGCGGCTGCAGAAAATTTTGCTGCATTTAAAGCTGAATGGCAACAGCAGGAATTGGAGGTTCGAGCAAGCGCCGTCTGTAGGTAGCATGTGCCGGCAATAATTTAAACATTTATTCAATTTTTAATGAGATTTAAACGTGCTGCTTGAAGCGTTTTACCGGTTTTTTTTTTAGTGCAGTGGTTGCCCGCAGCCGCAACGCTGGCCAAGTGTAAAGTGTCCTTTTAATGTTGTGCATTTACAATTTAAATGAAAACGTTTCTTCCTCCTTTTTTTAAATTGCCGCCGTGTTGCTGTGTCAGTAATTAAGCGCACTGGCACGTTGCAATGCAGGCAGGTGGAGGTGGTTGGGGCAGATGGAGAACCCACTGCTCCTTTTAGGACGGCTTCTTCGTCCTTCCTCTAGTCGGCAAGTGGCGGTTGCAGGCAAATGCATGAGACCCGCACTTTTTGTCGTACTTTCAATTCATTTCATGTTGGCACTTAACTCACATTCTTTCCCTTTGCAGCTTTCCCAGGGATCAGCAAACATTGCCCAATCATTTCTACTTCACGGACTATGAGCGTCACAATGCGGAGATAGCTGCATTTCATTTGGACAGGTAAGTGTGTCGCCTCCTGCTCCTGCTCCTTCTGCTTTTTCCTTTTGTTCCGGTTGAAGTGCTTTTGCTGGCTACTGTCATGGCAACCATTAAGCTTTGAACAATCTCGCATGCAATTATTATAATATACTTGAAAATATAATATAATTTGCTATTGTTAGATATATGCAATATTGAATTGCGGTTGCCATTGCGTATGACCCTCCACATACTTGTACAAGTATTTACAATTTGATTTGTAGCTATGGCAACTTTTTTGCATAAATGCAAATACTGATGTCATTATTTAAAGCTTTTGTGTTGTGGCTAAAAAAGTGTTCAGTTTTCTAATTAGAGCAATGATAATACAAAGTCGGCAAGAGAGCTGTGCTTGCTGGTTAGACGAATCCTAATAACAAATGGAAGTGACATAAAGTTTTTACAGTCAATTGCTTACATGTATTGGCATTCAATTCATATGATTTGTTCGTTCGCATATTTTGAATCCCTTTTCATAGTTATTTTTTATAGGTTAGTTTTATTTTTTGTATAGAAACTTAGGTAGTTTATTTCAAGTTGTATTGAATTAATGGAGGGTATTACTTTATATTATTAAGACTACAAACGATAAACAGCAGTTGAAATGTTGTTATATCTTTCAACCTATCAGTACCACTACTACGAGCATAAACTACAAAGCTGCTTCGTTTAGGATTTTCATAAGTGTTCGTATTGAGTCTTTTTGTCGTGCCTATATGCCATCGGATTAAATTTGACCAGGACTGCTTAAATGAGAACAAACAATATTTTGATACAAATCTTTATTAGCGCCTTTAAAATAGCATGCCTTTGAGCTATATATTTTTAGTTATTTTATATTATAATATAAATCATAGTTTTCGTATATGTGTCGACAGCACTATTTGTTGATTTTCGAAATAAAATAAAAATTAAAATAAAGTCAATAGGCTTCTGGGAATATTTTATTCTGGGAATGACCTTTCATTGACTCAATCGGAGTGGACATTTGAGTTTCGGACACAAGAAGAAGTAACGGGGAAAAATCTAGTGATTACGGTTGCTGAGCAATGACTTTAGTTTCGTGTTTGGCCAGGAAAAATCAGGCTGGGATGGATAACTTGTTGCACTTGGTGGTTTTATAACTAAAATATCAACTAAAATGAGTCGAGTAGATCCTTAAAATATATTGAGAGCCTAATTAATATTAATAATTTTCTGCAAACACACAGCATTTAACATATCTCGGTTAAATTTCAAATGTATTGCTGTAAACTAAATAAACTCAAATATAGTATAATATTCATCCACAAAAAAACAACTCTCTTATGTACGAAAAATCTGAAACATGTTGATTGAATTACAATCCCTAATCCATACTCAAAATGCCAAATGTAGTTCAATGCATTATATTTAATTTTAGCAGACAAAAGAAGATGATTAAGTATGAATGATAAATATTTAAACTAAACAATTTTGCAAGCACAATTTGACTGATAAATGAAAATTCCAAATAACATACACTTTAATGAAACTCTAAAAAATACTATGGAAGCCTCAATTTAAAGAGACATAGAAAACAAAATTCTTGCATAATTATTTTTCACACTTTTAAAATTGTTTATTTTTTTGAAAAAGGGGGAGCGCACTATGAAAACGAAGATTGGGAATAAATTGTTTTTATTTGAATGAAGCTCAGATTATAATAATTTGAATAAGGGTTTGCCATTTAAGAGCAAAATCCTGCAAAGTACTTCTACACATACATACACACATACAAGTAAATGTACATTTTCCTACATGCATATGTGCAATAATATGAGTAATGGGCTGTTCTGTACGTGTATGTGGATTGTGAAATGTGTTTTGCACACGATTCGCATCAAAAAGGCGCCGCGGCTGGCAAAGGCAATCAAATTATTCAATTTGCTGTTCGCAATGGAGGTCAAGCCCAGCCCAAGAACCAAGTGACCAATAGCCAATGGACTAACTGAGCTCAAGCTGCACATGTGTTTGTGTGTGTACGAGTGTGTGGGTGCGTGTGAGTTGGCGGAAATAAAATTTATATCAGTTTACCGATTTTTATGCCAAGCTGGCGTCGTACGATTAGAAGCCAAATGCTAATCCACTGTACACGCCCACATAAATACTTGCTCGAGCCCGCACTACCACTAGCATTCGCACAGACAATTTATGTTCATTATTTATGATGGGCCGCCATATATAAAATAAAATACTCGTACTCGTACACCCACAAAAACATACGCGTGAGCAACTCCTTCGGCCTCTGCTGCTGCTTCCTTTGCCGCCCTCCTGGTCAGCAGACGCAATGACAACGCACACTGAGCGGCGACGGCCGTTAAATGATATTTAAGTATGTTTTGCAAAATAAAAATAAAATGGAGGAAAATACAAGCAGGGGGAAGAAGAAGCCACACAGACGCCTTTTCATGTAAATTATGTGAGCACATAACTCTTGACACTCCGCAATGGAAGGTGGAGTTGGGTCTGGAGCCGACCTTTTCATGCATAATTAACCTCGCACAGAGAGGCCTGACCAAGTGAAGTCGTTTGTTGCCGTCCTTGCTGTCCATGTCCGGTTGTAATTTAGACACAAATTGTCTGCATAGTTCTGCTCAGTTGTGTTGCCTGGCTGGACTTGACAAAAGTTTGGCAGTCCAGGCACAAAGGTTAATTGCAAATAAGGCAAGTTGTGCGTGTGTCTCCCGCTGCGCCAAGAGTACAAGTTGGAAATTTTTGAATTTTGATAAGCCGTCATAACTTGTGTAATTGTTGTGGCAACCACACTCAAAAACACTCACACAGAGAAACAAACACAGACAAACTTTCAGCTCGGGGCCCTCTAATGGAGCCCAGCGCTAGGTGTGGGGGTGTGTGGTGGCGGTGGTAGTGGTGGTGTTGTTGGGTGGTTAGGGGCTGCCCATTGGTGGTTGGCAGGCAGTACATCAGCACGGCCACAAAATGAAATTATGGCATTTCCCTTCTGACTGACCTCAGGCCATTGTCTGAACGCCGTCGGCGCACCCCAGACAATGAACATTTTTCATGTTGCCAAATAATTTCGATAATATTTTTTGTGGCTGCTCCTGCCAACAGCACACCGTGGAACAAATTCAAGTCTGATGCGAGTATAACTACTTTTGTTTAACAAAACAAAAAGAAACAGAATGCAAAACTTGTTGTTGCCTTATTTGGAAACTCTCCTAGTTGTTTCAGGATTCGTAGAACCATCTTGGGGTATATTTTTGGTTTGTGTTCAAGTATCTGTGTAGATGACAAACAGCAGTCAACATTTCTTCAGCTTTTAAGAGTGTTTTAAACTTGCCTTGGCCTCGGACTTTCTTTGCTAATCTGCTGAGGAGGCTGGCATTTGAGTTCAGGCTTACTGGGCTTGTGTGGGCTCCCAAAAGTGATTCTAGCTCTAAAATTTCTCGATTTTCGACCAACGAGAGTTGGTGGTACACCGCCTGACAGAACTCGGACAACATTTAGTGCTCCAGGATTTTACAATAATTATACTCTGTACATGAAATGTACAAGAGTATATTAGGTTTGCGGGAGCTGAAAAATGTAACAGGCAGAAGGAGGCGTGGCAGACCCCACAAAGTATATATATTATTGATCAGCGTGACAAGACGAGTCGATCTAGCCCTGTCTGTCTGTCTGTCTGTCTGTCCGTCTGTCCGTCTGTCCGTCCGTATGAACACCTGGATCTCAGAGACTATAAGAGATAGAGACACCAAATTTTGCACGAAGATGCGTTATGTGTATATTCTATACGAGTTTGTTTTATTTTCTTGATTTTCCCCCCCACTTCCCCCCTATGGGGGTTTTCCCGATTTTCCATTCGTATAATCGCCTATATCTCGGAGACTATAAGACCTAGGAACACCAAATTTTAGTCCCAGATGCCTTATGTGAATACGCAGAAAATGTATATTTTGGAATTCCCCTCCCTCCCCCCTCTACCCCGCAAATCGTAACTCCCGTAATTCTTGGAATTTCGAACTAAAATTTTGGAAATACCCCCAGTTGGTTATTATGTGTCCGTATGCCAAGTTTCATTATGATAGACCGATTTAACAAGAAGTTATAGCCATAAATATATTTGCTGATGCAGCGCTGCTGCAGCGCTGCCCGCGGCTGTTGTTGATGTTGCTGTTTGGTTGACTGCGAAAATGCTTACACAGACACGAATAGATGCGCATAGGCATACATACACTCACACAGACGAAATTGCTATGTAAATGTGCAATTATACACCCTTTACGTGAGTTCGAATACCGAGAGAGGTAAAATCGATCAAATTTTTTTTTTTATTTTCTTAATTTTTTTATTTTCTATAATTATTGTAAGCATATGTACAGAGTATTTCAAAGTCGGGACACCCGACTTTAGCTTTTTTACTTGTTTTTTTCTAGTTAATGCGGGTATATCTAGAACTACGTCAGATTCCAGAACAATTTTCTTTCTTACTGCCAGCTTGAAGATATTCATTCATTCGCCTTTATTGAGACTCGTAATTCGTTTCACAATTTTCTTCCAGAAACTAATCATTGTATTGTCTCCTGAGAATTTCCAATTTACGTTGAGGGTCAATCAGAAGTTTTTCTTTTATTAAATAAAATAATATATAATGAAATAATAAAATTAAATTTCAATTATATTCGAACAGTCTAGTATAGATAGTTTATAAACTGGTGACCCTAATCGCTAAATAGGCTTATGTTTAGCAATTACGGAAAGAAGTTATTGTGAAAGAGTTATCAGAGCTTTTGAGATGAATGATTCCAATAACAATTCCTATAATTTATAAATAATCTTAAACATAACGATAACACAATTGAGATTGGAATGGCATAGAATACTTAAAGCCGTATTTGTTGACCCTTCTTTTGAGAATACTTTGCTTCGAGAATACTTTAATAGAATACTTTTCAAGCAATCAAAAAAAAAAAGAAGTAAATAGGAAAGAAAAATGCTTATTAAGAATAAAAAAATACCAACATTTGTTGAATTCAATATATTAAATTATTAATCAATTGCTTAAAATACTAGTTATACTTATATACCGATATTCGTCCTTATCTTCTATAGCTGTATTGGCCTGTTTGTATTTAAGATTTTTACTTAAAGATTGCAGTGTGGGTAACATGGAATTATAAGTCAGTGAGCAGAAAGCCTTTCACATTCACATAACCTTCATTGGCATTTAAGGTTTTCTGCCATTGTGCAGCCCTCGATGGTCAGTGAGACATATGCTTGGACGTTGGTCGAGCACTTGTAAAGCAATTTTCGAGCATTATTTTCATAAATTTTTTTGTTGCTGTATTTCTTTCACACGCACTCATTACAAGTTTTTTTTTTTGTTTTCATTTTTGGTGTGTTTGGCATTTTGTTTCAACACAGTTGCGTTTGCGTTTTTATTTAACGTTCTCCTCTTCCCCTCTTTTATTGAAAAACATTTGCAGAATTTTGGGCTTTCGTCGTGCCATGCCCGTGGCGGGTCGCACACTGAACATTACGACAGAAATTTATCAACTGGCCGACGAGAATTTATTGAAGACGTTCTTTGTTTCGCCATCCTTGAATTTATGCTTCCATGGCAAGTGCTCGTACTATTGTGACACTTCGCATGCCATTTGCGGGAATCCGGATTTGTTGGAGGGCTCCTTTGCCGCCTTTCTGCCCAGCTTCGAGTCATCGAATCGCAAGGTACGTACAAACATCCATAAATACATACAGATAGTGAAAAGGGCAACAGACTTATGGACACGGATAAAACGTGTCCATGACTTTGGGGGCCAGCTGCTCGCCTAAGTGGTTTTTGATAAATGCATATGGTACATAAATACTTGTATATCGTCGCTTGCCATGCAGATAATAATTTATGTTTTTTTTTTTTTGCTGAGCTGATCAGTGTTTATTACTAATAATTGCGCTTTTGAGCATCATTAACTAACAAATAATTGTAATTACTTAGCTTGTAAGATTCGTGGTTTAAAGCACATCTCTGGAATTGGCAGCATTGGCAGCAACAGGTGAATGAACTCACCCGAGAACTCACAGCAGAACTCACTTGCCAGCTCGTGAGCTTTGGCTGTAATGCACGCTTTGATCTTAATGGATGCTGCAAATGTGTTGGGCGGGCACTTCATTTAAGACCCACCCACCCACAACAAACACCCCGAAGCCACCGCTCAGCAGTTAAGCAGTCATCCACTTCATAACAGTAAAGAACAACTCACTTAGAGAGCATACTAAATAATGCTCCGGGTTTGCTTCATTGCTTCGCCATATTTTTCATTTTATTCGTGCGCGCCCCAAAAACTCGCTTTTAATTTGCATAATTTGTATTTTTTTTGCTTTATCCTTTGTTTGCAGCCGCCACTCTACAAATTCATTCATTCATTCATTCAGTCAGTCAGTCAGTCAGTCATTCAGTCATCCATTCATCCATTCATTCGTTTGCTTGCTTTGTGGGGGAGGTGGTTGCATTAAAAAATATTTGTATCAATGCCAAGGCGCGCAAACGTTTGCTCCAGCACTTAATGTATGAAATGAGAAATATAAAATGCTCTGCTTGCCGGGCGTTAATAAATTCTAGAGTCCACTTAACCAAATAAAATAAAAAATAGGAGAGAAAAAGCAACGGCTATGGCAACGGCAACGGCTTTTAAATGCAAATTACCGAAAAATTAAAGCTAGCGCTCGAAATGTGCCAACAGGCTCGAACCGTCCACCACCACCACCAACCCCACCCATACCCCTACTGCGAGTCGCACATAAAAAGGGTTTATCCCCACAATCATTTTTCTTACAGATTTGCCAACGACGGGTACGGCTACATAGGAAAAGCGTTTTATTTTTTCAGCCTGCCTCAGCCCTCACAGGCCTCAAAGGAATATATAATACATACGTATACTTGTTTTTTTTTTTTTGTTGCGGCCTGCTCTCAAAACAGTTTACAAGTAGAAAATGGTTAAGTGTATACTTGAGATTTGGCGTAAGGCAAAACTGTAAATTATGCACAGGAGATCATTTTTCTTTTGCACCATTTCTCTTTCTTTCTAGCGCTCGTGTTTCTTGGCTTTTTTTCGCATTCTTGTTTCCTTATGCCTGCGGGGCGGAAGCAAAGTAAACAAACATCGAAACTGTGTAGAATTTTAATTAAGTTGCAAATTTTATTTCCCTGCTTGTTAAATACAACAAAAGACGAGCCAACGCGAGCGTGTCCGGGTGTTTTTCATATCCTTTGCCATCATGGTTGACTTTAGTTCTCGTGAGTGCGGGTGCTGGGGCAGATGGGGCAGATGGGGGACTTGCGTGTTTATGTGCGAGGGTAATAAAAGTTTTGATAAATATGTTATTTGCCAAAGACGCCACAGCAAATAATGCATGCACTCTATGTGCATTAAGATGCCACATTCATAGCTAAGACGTGCTTAAAAGTAAATCAAAGCTGAATGCTTCGTCTGCGGTTTCTGATTATCCCCCTTAGAGTTCGTCTTGCACATAAATGCTATTAATTAGATAAAATGCTAGGAGTTGTGGTTAATAATGTAGTTGAACTGATGCTGAAACATGCACATTTATTGATCTCAATTCTTGCAAACAAAAGCAAGCTAATTTCGTTCTGGAAACATTAATTTTGTGGCATAATCTGCTTAATTGTCAAAGCATTTCACAAAATATTGCACAAAGTAACAGAAATAAATTTATTTATTAGCTTTAAAAATGTCAATTCGTCTGTGCAGTAGGAAGATCTGAGGAATGATTTGTCGTTGAAATAGTAAGCCAGCCAAATGTTGTATGTATATCTAAATAAATTTTTTTAATTTTCTACAAATTGTAACTTTGTACACATCCTATAAGCCAACTAAATTATTCATATTCTGAATAAGCAAGTCAGAGCCTGTAGATGAAGACCTGGCATTTAACCTAAAATTGCTGTTTAATCTCTCTTAATGATTTTTGCCTTTCTCAAGTACTTAATTTAAATTCCACAGGAATCAGCTGGGCTAAGTACAATATTATCGTGAAATGAGATTTTTGGCGTTGCTAAAGAGTATTAGAGGCCTAATTAATCTATATTATATCTATATATAATCACATTCACTTTGATATTTGAAAAACACTTCAACTCAAAATTAACTACGTTCGATATTAATTTTAATCCGCAATTTTCAGTCGAGCTTTTGTAAATTATTTATTGTAATTTTTATACGAAAATATTAGTGTGATATTTTTAAATTAATGAGTTTTCTTCTGTACCTTGAGTAGAGGCTTAAATTGTACATCAAATTGGTAGCTAAGAGGATAATTAAATATGGATCAGAATTCATGTAGGTTAATTTATTGGCAATGATGGGGAATAATCTTTAAGTCAGGCTTCAGTAACATACATAGCTGATAAATTCCTAGTATTTGAAGAATAAATTTGTGCTCGCGCTTAAATCAATAATTCTATATTGAAATGTAGATTTTCGCCTGAAAGCTGTTACTAGAGATCTATAGAAGAATTCACAAACTCTCTTATCTAACCATTACTTCAGTATTCGAACATCATTTCATACTTGGTGTCTTTTTGGAAATATATGTATAAGTTCAACTCCATTTTACGGGCAGTTACACGCCTTTCTTCACGTTTGGTCGCCTACTATTTCAGGGGGTTTTCTGAGCTCTCGATGTTAGCTTTAAGTTTGTACACCTCTCCGGGTGTAATTTATCAAAAGCATTTAGCGCGTTGCTAACAAAAATTGCAAATTGCTTGCCTCACATATTTGCCACATTCTTCATTTTCATAAAATTCATATTTTTGTTGTTGTTTTTTTTTTGCTCAAATTTAATTTTGCTTGATTTATGCATTTTTGGCGCTGCTTTTTATGCAAAAAAAAAAAGAAAAGAAAAAAGTGCGACGTTGGACTTACTACCTTAGTTTGCTTTTATGCTTTGGCCACGCAGTTTTTTGAATTTTATTTTTTGCTTTTTTCTGCTTTGGCTTTTTGTGTTGGTTCTGTTGCATTTTGTGTCCGCCGCGCACGCTTCCGGTCATTATATACTCTACTTTTTTTTTGTGTGCTAGCCATCACGCTTTTATTATTACTATTACAATTTTTACTTGTTGTTTTTATTTTTACCGAGTCTCGTTTTTTTTTATTTCTTTTATATATTTACTCTATTGCCGCTGTTGTTGTTGTTCTTATTGTTGTTATTGCTCACCTCACCTTTCTGAACCCGAACACGAACCCGAAACCGTACCTGAACCCGCACCCGCACCCGCAACCAAACCGCAAACAAACGGCGCTGCTGCATCGCTTGGTTGCATAGGAACGGAAGGTAAGTTGGCGACGGATCTCAGCTCGAGGTTGGCCAGGGCGGGGGAATTGACTGCAAGGCAGCATTCTAAGGAAACAAATTTTATTGCTTCGCGCTGAGGTGCTTCTGAGACTGCTGGAGCTGCGGTGGGGGGCTGCAATAATTTTATTTGAGTGAAATTAATTTTGGTTGGTCAAACGGTTTGTGTCGTGATGCGACGCGTCGTCAAGGCGACGACCACCTTACAGATAATGTTGCTCAAATGGCGCAATTGCAGATTAAAAACAAGTAAAAAAGCTAAAGTCGGGTGTCCCGACTTTGAAATACTCTGTACATATGTTTACAATAATTATAGAAAATAAAAAAATTAAGAAAATAAAAAAAAAAATTTGATCGATTTTACCTCTCTCGGTATTCGAACTCTCGTAAAGGGTTTATAATTGCACATTTACATAGCAATTGCGCCTGTGTGAGTGTATGTATGCCTATGCGCATCTATTCGTGTCTGTGTAAGCATTTTCGCAGTCAACCAAACAGCAACATCAACAACAGCCCCGGGCAGCGCTTGAGCAGCGCTTGAGCAGCGCTGCAGCAGCAAATATATTTATGGCTATAACTTCTTGTTAAATCGGTCTATCATAGTGAAACTTGGCATATGGACACATAATAACCAACTGGGGGTATTTCCAAAATTTTAGTTCGAAATTCCAAGAATTACGGGAGTTACGATTTGCGGGGTAGAGGGGGGAGGGAGGGGAATTCCAAAATATACATTTTCTGCGTATTCACATAAGGCATCTGGGACTAAAATTTGGTGTTCCTAGGTCTTATAGTCTCCGCGATATAGGCGATTATACGAATGGAAAATCGGGAAAACCCCCATAGGGGGGAAGTGGGGGGGAAAATCAAGAAAATAAAACAAACTCGTATAGAATATACACATAACGCATCTTCGTGCAAAATTTGGTGTCTCTATCTCTTATAGTCTCTGAGATCCAGGTGTTCATACGGACGGACAGACGGACAGACGGACAGACTGACAGACGGACAGACGGACAGACGGACAGACAGACAGACAGGGCTAGATCGACTCGTCTCGTCATGCTGATCAAGAATATATATACTTTGTGGGGTCTGCCACGCCTCCTTCTGCCTGTTACATTTTTCAGCTCCCGCAAACCTAATATACTTCTGTACATTTCATGTACAGAGTATAATAAATATTTTAGTTGTGATTCCACTGCACTGTTGGCATAATAATTTTGCAATCTTTTGCTTTTCAGCATACTCGTACACTTTCTTTCTCTCTTTTTTTTTTTGATCTCAAGCAGTACTGAAGAACTTGAAATTGAAATTGATTTAATTTTCTCTCTCTCTTTTTTTCTCTCTTTTCCCGCTTTTTCTCCTTTGGTATGGTGTTTGATTACAGTTGTGGCGGCATCCATGGCGACGCTCCTATCACAAGCGCAAGAAGGCTCAGTGGGAGACAGATGCCAATTACTGTTCTATGGTATGTACCGTTATCGTTACCGCTACTCATATTATGTGCCATTTTCCACGTTTCCACATCCGCTGGCCGACCGACTCTCGAGTCGAGTCATCTTCTTCTTCGTCCACTTCTTTGTACAGCTTCTTGTTGCCGTTTTTCGTCCGGCAACACTTCCTTTGCAAAAGCTGCGGTTACTTTTATTTAATTTGCATTTAAACTCAAATGAAATGCAAATGTTTTTATTGTTCGTTGCTTGTTCTGTTTGGTTCTGTTCTGTTCTGTTCTATGTATTCTGTTCGTTTTGCTTTGGCATTTGTCTGTGCCAGCACAAGAGTTTTGCTGACTTAATTAAGAAATAGTCGGCCAGCATTTCCTGTTCCCAAGCTCCCCCTCTATCTCTCTATCTCCCCCATTCTCTCGTGACATGCCGCTGCCTGTGTCAGTGTGTGTGTGTGTGTGTGTGTGTGTGTGGCATCAACAAAGGCTGGAATCGTGGCTGCATTTTAATTCTCGCATTTGATTTCTCGCTCTAGGTGCGCGACATACCGCCCTACGATGAGGGACGCCGCCTGCTCGACCTAATGGACATGTCTGTATTTGACTTTCTCACCGGAAACATGGATCGTCATCATTACGAGACTTTCAAGTAAGTAGCTCGCCGAGCCCGAGCTGGTTGACTGCTTAATTGCGAGCCTCCCAGTGCATAAATCAACTGCAATTGCAGCCACTTTGCCGGCGTATTTCGCATATCGACCCCTCCAGTATTTCAGTGCGTGCATGTGCGTGTGTGTGCGTGCATGGGTATGTTTGTTAGAAATGAGTAAATAGAGATGGGCTGGTAAGTATCACAGTTTCCTGTACAAGCGATTGAAATCAACATGAACCGTAAAAAGGAAAAGTTCAATGAAGAAATTATAACAACTTTTTAAAAATGCACATAGAAATAATTAGCCAAGTAATAATAATAATGCTTTAATAGAAAATTAAACTGACTAGGAAACTTTCTTGTAACTATTTATTCTTCTTATGTTTTGGCTTCTGATAAGATCAAGTCCGATGTAAATGCAACTTTTTTTATTTAATGATAAAAAGACGCATTCAAATAACTATTTAATATAGAAAATTAGAGTACATATTGAAATACTTAATCGTTGAGTATATTATATAGGTGGGCCAAATAATTCAAATTTGTTGTTTGTATTGCAAAACCATTAAATCTGGAGCATATCTCAGGCAAATTATTTGCACATAATGTTACATCAGAAAGAAAAACAAACTTGATCTGGTTAGAGCTTAAGGGAACCTGGATAGCAAGTTTGGTTATTCTAGCTCTTATAATTGCCAAGATCCTTGCACTCATATCGAGTTGTCTTGTTTATAATGATAGGGAATATATATACTTTGTGGGGACTGCCACTCCTCTTTTCTGTGTGTTACATACATTCGTATAAAAGCTAGTACTATATTGCTTCTATCCTTTGGTTACAGGGTATAGAATTAACGTGTACATGTTTCAATTGAAACGAAAAGCCTTCTAATTAGTTAGTTTTTGTTGGTTTCCGTTTTAGTTTTGCACATTCGCGTGCATGTTTTCTCAAGATCAAATTTTATCTTGAGCCCATCTCTAGGTGCGCAAGCACAGTGTGTCCTTGGCTGGCAGGCACTGCAATGGCAGAGACGTAATGCGATCGGTTTATTTCCGCACAAATGGCTTTGTTGGCTTCATGCCTACTTTGGCGATGGCGGTGACGGTGACGGCATTGAAAGCATCTGCAGCAGCCGTCTGCATTAGCAATGGGCGCAATGTTGCAACTGTCGCACACGTTATGTATACGCCCCATATGGGCTGCTGCCGCCTGCGATTACGTGTAGTTTACTCAACGTATTTGTATTTGCCTGCCAGAGAACGCTGCTCCTACTGCTGCTGCTGCTTCTGCCGATTCTGTTGCTTAAGCGCCTGCATTTGGCCATGGATACGGCAGTGCATGCCAAGCAGGCAATGCCACGGAAAGATATTTTCATGCAAGAGGTTAGAAAATATCTGCAACATAAGCCAAGCACTGCAACCAGACTGCACATCATCGAAGGCTTTTCGAACGACGACAACACCGACAAAAAGGACGTGGGCTGATGATGATGCTGCTGCCGCTGCTTCTGTTCCTCTTGTTCCTCTTGTTGCTGTTGTTGCACTTGTCGTTGTCAACGACGTTGATACTGCGCCCAGGTGCTTGGCTCCAGTGCCTGCTAAATTGTTTGTTATGCAAAAGCGTTTGTATGGATTATGGCAATGTTCGTTCCCTCTGAGTGCCCGTAAGCTGCTCAGGCAGCGGGCGCCCAACTAAAGTTACCATTCCTCTTAGCATATAGGTTTTTATGGGTATGTGTGTGTGTGGGAGTGTGTTTGTTTGTCGCCCCTAATCACATTTGCAGCCAATTATGCAACAAATCTAAGCGGGCGCACGCCAGCAAGGCGTATGCGCAATTTGCTGACTTTTATAACTTTTTGCACTTTTACAGAGTCTATGGTAATGAGACCTTCCCATTGCATTTGGATCACGGACGTGGCTTTGGGCGCCCCTTCCACGACGAACTCTCTATATTGGCGCCCGTGCTTCAGTGCTGCCTCATACGCAAGTCCACGCTCGTTAAACTCTTGGAGTAAGTAAATATAACCTCTAGGTAGCATATAAGCCTCATCATATGGCATCTACTCGATTATACTATGAGATTTGATGCCAAAATGCGAACTCTTTCTATTAAGAATGGCTTAGCAGGCTCTTCATAAATGATTGATTAATTTAAAAAACTAAAGAAAATGCAAGGTAGGGAAAGGTGGAGGATAGATAACAAAACTCCTCAATGCAAGTAAGTAAATCCTGTTATCAAGCAATTCTTGGAAAATCAAAAAGTAAAACGATGATTAGAAATCTCTTGGGAATATTTAGCTTCTCAACGGCGTACTAAAACTAAATCTTGGAGATGATGAGAGTATCCACCAATAGTAATAAAATATCTTACTTTAGATTAATAGTTATTAATTATTAACGATTAATAGATTATAGTTAGCCATCGAAGTATAAAGTTTGACACGATATCAGAGGATTAAATAAAAACCACATCAAACACATAATAATTACCTTGGTTTGGTAGCATCGTAAAGAAATAACAACCTTGAAAATATTGGAGTTTTCTTTTATGCAAAATTTGTATTAGTTGGTTGGTTGGCTGGAGAGGCCGTTCGGCATTGAACCAAATTCATCCAAAAGCGTAATTCGAAACTCTCTTGTAAATCTCGTGTCGTAAAATAAATAAAAGACGGCCAGGTTCTTCATTGAAATGTTTGCCATTTGTAATCCGAAATTCAAATTGTTGGGGACTGGTTTGATCATAAATTGAAGAACTTTTGTTTCTGATTCAGATCTAGTTGCTTGTTTGAATTTCTAAACAACACAGAACTGAAAATAAATAAGCACAGAAACTGAAATGTTAAGCAAACATAAATATGTTATTTCCAGATACCAATGGGTTCATTTTCCACAAAGTAGTGGATAGTGTTGGATTTTTTATATTTCTTCTTAATATTTTTATATTTCTCTCAATAATTTTTGTCTGCCTGTTTAAATGATTCGTGAAATGTATATTTTTTAATGAATCTAATTTTTCGTAACTATTACTTTATTAAGTTATTATAAAAGTATGAAGAAGGCAATAATTCCTTTTGTTGCAAATTAAATTAGTTAAATTATTTAAGGAAAACACAATTGTGATTTACATTTTGACTAAGTAAGAGGCAATTACATTAATCCTGTCTAATGCTTATTTCGTAAACATTTCAGGTTCCACAACGGACCCAAGCCGTTGTCACAATTAATGCGTGAATCGCTGAGCTACGATCCGATAAGTCCTGTGCTCTGGGAGCCGCATCTGGAGGCGCTCGATCGTCGGACTGGCATTATACTGCAAAGCATACGTGACTGCATCAAACGGAATCCGCCCGGCGAGACGGAAGGGTCCGACGCAGATTTATCCTCATAGCGCTAAGCGGTCGTCCTTGTTGTCTGATAGAGTCTAAAGAAACTTATTGTTAGTTGTGTCCTGTGTGTACTGTCTATAAATTAGATGTTAAGCCTGGCAGCGGCCTTTGTAAAAGGTCGGCGTCTCGGCGTCACGGCGTTTGCGGTCGGAGCGGCACTTTGGGAGCTGAGCGAGTCTACCAAAAAGCATAAAACAAATCAATGTAATTTATGTTTAGCTGTTTGTAAATCCTACGAAAGAGGTTAGCCATGTAAGTAAATAGTAGTGAGAAAGACAGTGGGGGAGGGGGAGAGAGGGGTGCGGTTCGTCTGTGTATGTGTGCGTGTGTGGGAGCGCATTGTTTCGAAATTTGTTGGCGGCATGTAATGTGAATTGTAAATGAAATGAAGTACCTTTAACAACAAAAACCAACACCAACAACAACACAGCAACTGCATACAACAAACCAACATTAAACAATTGGGCTTCAAATTTTCTAAACTAGACCACAGTAGGTGCCAAAAGTATAAAAACGCAACATTGTGGAAGCGAACCTGATCTAAACCTAGACAAAACAAAAAAACAACAAACAGAAGAAAAACTTAACTAAACTAAACATTTCGCCCTGCGCAAGAGTGAAACTTCTTTAAAAGACTATATGAAAAATGGAAACAAACAAACTAACAAATAATAACAAACTATTTGCTAAATATTTATTTATATTTTTTTCATACATTTTACAAAAGTAATTAAACCAACAAGAATTACAGGTATGTGTAGTATGCATACATAATTAAGTGTAATGTGTACGCGAAAAGCAAAACTAGGGCCCCACAAATCCTAAGTAAACAAAAGAGGAAAACTTGTTTCAAATTTAGTTTCTAAGCTTACATGTAACATGTATGTAGTACATACATACACACATAAGTATGTACATACATGTATGTATATCAGGCGTAGCTTTATTCGTACTCGTAGTAGCCGAGCTCCCTGGGAACGAGACGCTCCCAGGCGCATGTTGTGTTTTATTATTCTTTATTAGTTAGTCGAATTAGTTCCAGCAAAAAGAGGTACTTCAAAAAAAAAAAAAAGAAAAAGAAAACTACTGTTAAACACTAAATGCGATTACTACAATAATTAAGTTAGTTTGTTTTACCATTGTAACATTTTAATTGTACCTTAGTAGAAAGGAGGGAGGAGCAGGAGGATAGTTATGAGATAATGTATAATCAGCAAAAGGATTCATATCCTATTTGTTGCTGTGTGCAGCTTGTTTGTTGGCATAGAAAGAGATAAATGTTAGCAAATAGCAGAAATTTAGTAAAAATGCAAAATTAATTAATAAATACCAAAGAAATTGTAAAAAAATGATGGCAATGTGGTTTCATTAATTGGTTGAGTTCGGTAAAAAAAAGAACTACACAAGCGGAAATACGAATCATTCAAATGTTGTTATTTTATTAAGCTGAAATAAACTGTTGGTATGTATGTTTGAATTACATTTTTGTCATTTTTAAACTGCATGCATTATAGAGTATGGATTATGCAATATTCATAAAATTTTCTGTCATTGGATTGCATATTTTCAGCTATCAGTTTTTGATTCTCTTGGATATACTGTATATATGTATGTGTCTACTGCTGACTGTTTCTTAGATCTTGGTGCATTATTGTGGCTCACCGCTTTGTCCACAATTTCGAGCAATTGTTGTTTGAGATTTGCACTAACTACCAACCTCAGATAAATCAAAAAAAAGAATAAACTTGTAATGCCTAGCTAATAGGCGAGTCTTCATACCAAGTTTTGTCCATGTACGCTCAGTCGTTTCCAAAATTCAGGCGTTCATCCAGACAAATGGCGGACAGACGAACCGACAGACGAACGGACAGACGAACGGACAGACGAACGGACAGACGAACGGACAGACGAACGGACAGACGGGGAGACATGTCTCAATCGATTTCTCCCGTGTTTGCTACATACTTTGCACAAACCTAATATATCGTAAGTTGTTATCCATATTTCCAATTTAAATGCTAGAGTCCGATAGCATTCTACAAAGAGAGAGGAAGAGCAAATGAGAGTTTTTTTGTTATCTACTCTCCTAAGAGAAACTATAGTTCGAGCGCATACCAGGTATGCCATTAAAACTGCAAAGTCTTAGCTCTCACTGCACAGCTACGTTTTAACTAGATCGGCTGGTAGCGCTCTCAGACAGAGTGTGCATTTGTGAGAATTATTTGAATAAGCGCAAGCTAGATAGACAGCTTTTACCAGCTGTCTAATTTCAAATTTTGGACTAGCAGCTCTGTGTGGCGAGCTATATTTTGGACATGAGAACACATTGATTTTCTCCCTCGTATGTGACTCAGTCCAGCTTCTTATGACGTCAACCTCAAGAGAACAGCGAGTTGCAGACCTGCGCAATGGCATGCCCCTGGTACTCTCTCTAGCATGGTCCGATCGCTGCTCTCATTGCTGGAGGTCTAATGGCACATGGGGGGCTGCCATAAATAAACGCCGTTAGTCTTGGATTTGAGCTTCGATCGGCAAGTCGTGTGCTCCCTAATCTCGAATTGTGTGCGTGAGGTTTTATGCTTGTTTTGTTTTTGTTAATTTATCGCTAATTATTTGTATAAAGCAAACAAACGACAAGCATCAATGAAGTGTCTTTGTGCCCAATGCTTGCTTTGGACTGAATTGGTGTTTATTTAAAATTCGGTTGATTTATATATACGCTGTTGCCATGCCGTGAAGATTATGTAAAAATGCTATTGTTTCTTTTTCGAGATCAATGAAAATAATATAGTACTTATCTATGACCTATTGTAGTGTTTGCTGCACGCGCTTATCAATTAAAAAATCCACGTCAACATTTTTCTAATCAATTTCATGATTTCCGGAACTGTTTGCTGTCTGTGGGGTCTATAAACGACGTTGACCGCCTTAATTGGCATTTCAGTCGGCTGGCAACAACGCCCCCAGACAGACTATAACTAGACAGTCTGCAACTAAAAAGAAATCAACTTTGCATAAAACAACTTATGCAAATTTCTCGTGCAATTCATTTACATTGACAGCCACTCAACCGCTCTGCAAAACTAACGGCCTGAAGTTCACGTTACACTCCAACGGTCCGCAATGTCTTCATCCTCGTCCATAGTCGTTGACTTGCGTTCGGACACCGTCAGTGTCCCCACACCTCTGATGCGGGAACGCATGTCCAGCGCTCCCGTTGGCGACGATGTGTATGGCGAGGATCCAACCGTGAACGAATTGGAGCGGAAGGCGGCACAACTTTTGGGCAAGGAGGCGGGCCTGTTTGTGCCCAGCGGCACCATGGGAAATCTACTGGCGAGTAAGTGGAGATGGTGATGGAGATGGTGATGGCGCTGGTGACGTGTACATATGACTATGTATGTATATTGCACGCCAAGGAGCGTGTGTCTGTCCTTAAACAATCCAACTTCCGCATGAAGAACTCGCGGGGGATTCGTGAATTACATGTAATTCGTTTGAGGAATAGTGAAAGCAATTCTGTTCTGTGTATGTCAAAAACTACAGTGAGCTCACATTATAGCGTACAGTTGTGGGATTTTTAGCATAAAAGACGTTGCTCTTCATTTGTGTTATTGCTGAGAAGAATATGCAATGCAATAACTGCCAAATTGAAACATCGTTTGAAACATCGATCGATTGCAATCGATTTCATTTCATCATACACTTATTTAGTTACTAAATTTTTTTTGGCTTATAATTCTGGAAATATTTGAATTTTCAGCATGTAAAGATACTGCCCCTAGAAACTGAAAATAGAAAAAACATAAAGTCAATAGAGTATTGACATGGAAAATTTTTGAAACATTGTTTCTTGGTGAATTCATAAAAATGGAAAGTTATAGAGGAGTATGTAAATAATTTGATCGTGAATATTAATTTATTTATTTTCTTATTTCCTTGTCATTCTGATTTAACAATTTAATGAAATACATTTATATTAAAATGAATATCGTTCCTGAGCGGAACATAGGTCATAATATTTTCGATATATAGTTCCAGGACCCAATGCTACTACTTTCCTTTCTTATCCACGTTTTCTTTTTTGCTTATCTCTGGATCAAAAGTCATTTTACAGATGTCTGTGCTATTCTTCCTCAACGTGTGGCCAAGCCACCTCCATTTTAGTATTGGTTTGATAGGGATATTAAATAATCTGTCTGATCTTAGTGGTTCTGCTTTTGCATTGTCTGAAAGGCCACTTGGCTTTTTTAATAATCTTTCCTAACCACACTGCCAAGATAGCAGAATTTACAAACATCCTCAGTAATTTGGAGCTCGCCAGTCAACTTTTTTCATGGGGGTATTGCAATATTAGCATTATTTTTGAATCATAAGTAAACATACATAGTAATCCTAAAAATTGACGATGAAACTTTTTAGTGAAGTTGGGGTTATTTTGAAATACTTATTTTAGGAACAAAGTATTATTTATTCCTTTGCTAGAACCAGAAGGAAGGAATTGCTTAAGCTAAAGAGTTAGTGGGAGATCGGAAAACCGCTAATAGGGCTGCTAAAAATACCTTCGTAAATACTTACCTTAGCAATTTCAGAAATGAGAACATTAGAACCCACCAAACGCTTCACAGCTTTTCCTAATAGAAAGATGTTGAAAAGCGCAAGAAATTATAAATATAACAGAATTAAATAAAAACAAAAACGGGCTGAGGGCGGCAACTACTGTTACAAAAGGATGTGTGCAGGTTCTAATTGAAGATACAACAAATTGGGCAATAATTTATGTACATTGAAATGACTTGTTATAAGCTATGTATATATCTATAGGAGTTTTGAAAAATAGTTTATAAATTTGCACAAAAGTACTTCAAAGTTCTCTTGCTACGCTTCCTATTCAGACTGTTTTAGAAGCCATAATCTATCCACAAATTCCCAGAGATTTTTTTAGAAGGCAACTCAGGAACAGTTTATACAGTTTTCATTCAGTTGGAATGTTAATTAGTGAGGGGCTTCACTGTACCTAGCCTGATACGCATGCCACATACATATATTGATAAAGTGAGACGCTAGTTGAAATGAGTGCCGTCGGCCCACTTATGTTTATTAGTTTAAAGTGAGCTGGGATGCCAGCGTCGCGATGTTCCCTCACCTTAGGGGGAGGGGAGAAGAGCAGAGAGAAAAGTTTCATCAAGTTGGGGAAAAGCAAAGCGTTCCCATATCATGCATCACGCACATAATCGTAAAGGTTAAGGGCAGCCATAAACATAATATTAATTTTTATGGACTTTAATATTATCCCTGCACACAATGGAGTGGGACGGACTGATGGCAGGACTCGTAATGGACAGGTGGCCGCCAGTCGAGCCAGTCGAGCCAGCAATTTATGTGCGTTCCCAAATTAATATTTCTAATGGAATTTGCATTTTATTGAATCTGAGTGGGGACAGAGTAGAAAGTAGAGAGCAACTAGAGAGTATCATTGGAAATTGATTAGCGAATGAAAATTTACCTTCATTGCAGTTATGGTTCATTGCCATCGTCGCGGCACGGAGGCCATCGTCGGCGACTTGTCGCACACATTCCTCTTCGAGCAAGGTAAGGAGCCGCTGCTGCAGCTGCAGCTCACCTTAATGAGCAACTACAACTGAACGGGTGCTTTATCACAATTTAGGCGGCGCCGCGCACTTGGCTGGCATTCAATTAGCCACGATTAGGAACGAGATAGACGGCACCTTCAGTCTGAAGGAGGTGCAGCGCAAGATAAGGCACGAAGATTGCCACGAGCCCATAACCTCGTTGGTCGTCGTGGAGAACACACACAATATGTGCGGCGGCAAGGTGCTGCCCTTATCCTGGCTAGACGATTTGGCTGCCCTTCTCCGCCAGCCAGGCATCAGTCCCGCCCCCATTCGCCTGCACATGGACGGAGCACGTATCTTCAATGCAGCCGCCGCTCTGGGCGTCAGTGTGGAGCGTATTGCTCGCGACATGGACTCTGTTTGTTTTTGCCTCAGCAAGGGTCTGTCGGCGCCAGTGGGCTCCATGCTGGTCGGCTCCAAGGCTTTCATTAGCGAGTGAGTAGAGCGCGACAGGAAGTTCAAATTATAGTTGGCAAAGTTCCTGTTGCCTTCGTTGCTAACCGCAGTATTTTTGCTCATCGTGGTTGTTGTTGTTGTTGCGGCTGTTGTGTGGAGCCATCGGTTAACGATGGCATAAATTATTCGGAGCGAGCTGCACAAATTAATTGCTTTGTGTCAAACCTTGTAATATTTTCGTTGGCTTCCATTTCAGGGCACATCGCCTGCGAAAGGCACTGGGAGGTGGAATGCGGCAGGTGAGTGCAGACATACCGATCTTAAATCGACAGAAGCTTCTTGAGAGTTCTCAAATATTTATCTTAATTTCGATTTGAAGCTACCATCTAACACAAAACACAATTATCAAAGCTTCGATTTCAGAAGCATTTATTACCAATTGTGCCATTTTATTTATTTTTTGTAGATTGGCATCTTGGCTGCAGCTGGCTTGGTTGCCTTGGAGGAGGTGGTTCCATTGCTGGGCAAGGATCACGAACGGACACGCCGCTTAGCTCAAGGTAGGCAGTCAGTCCACTACTGAGATCTGATGTTCATGTCATTTAAATGCTTATTTTTCTAGTTGTACACGATCTGCAGAGCCCCAATGTATCTGTGGATTTGCCGACAGTGCAGAGCAACATATTGTTGATGCACATCAAGCAGCCGAAGTTGACTTCAAGTGAGTTCGCCACACGACTGGCAAGTGTGGAGCCCGCGGAGTTGGCAGCTGGAGTGCATGGCCAGAGTCCTGAGCAGGGAATTGTGTTGAAGGTCAGCGCCAGAGACTGGAGCTTTTCTCGTGCCGTCTTCTATCATCAGGTGGACGATGCTCAGGTCGAATTGGCCATCAAGAAGTTGTGCTACGTGATCAAGGAATACGATGCGCGCTGGCCCTAAGCTCTTGATCCAACAAAGTCGATTGTAAACAGCTAAATGAAGATGAAAAATAAATACATGTTTATTGAAACTCGAAATGAAATTATGATTTTGGGGTACGCTTTGGTTTGCGGTCGGAAACGGCGCGTGCATCCAGAAAGTCATTTAATTAAAAACCAACATCGCAACAACAAGAATAATAATAACAACAACAACAAAAACTCAAGCTGATTGTGAGTTGCCCCAAAATTTGTATTAGTGCTCCTTGAGTGCCTTCCAAATGCCGCTTACATTTACGCATGACTGCGTCGGCAGGCGCTGGTAATGGCAATGGCAGTGGCATCCTTGGCTTGGGATACGGCTCCTGAATGACGCACTGATGGACTGCCGCAGTGTCTGCATGAATGCCTGACTGAATGAAATAATAAAATTATTTTTAAAAAATCATTGTCAATTTTGCGATTTTCATCGATTTAAAAGCATTCGTAGCGAAGCAGAAAGGCAGGCGGGGAGTCGGGCAAGCAGGCAGGCGGGCTAGGAGGCAGACATCCTTGGGATCCAGTGCGCTCCTTTGCCGCTTTACCGACATTTGTGTGATTTATAAGCGAACTTATCGCATTGATGTGGACATGAGAATGGGGCATGGAATGCGCTTAAAATGATTACGTTTACGTTCACGTTACGACTCGGCACGGTACAGTGTGGCTTGTCATAAACACAAATTGAAATTGTGTGCCACTGTGCAGTAGAAGGCGAGCGGGCGGACAGTGGTGGACACTGCCAACTGCCAACTTACAATAGATTAGTTGCGACCGGCTGAGTGATTGTATCAATAAGGAGAGCGTTTTTGTGCAAAGTGCCCTTTTTGTCCTTTGCATTGAAATGTTATTTTTCTGTAAATTATGCGATGGCAATGTGGGTGGGTGGCAAGTGAAATTCAATTAAATAAGTTGCTGGAGCATTTGATAAATTGAAATCGAATTGACCGGGGAAAAAAATCTGTCTCTCTCTCTGTGTCTCTGTCTCTCTGCCCGCTCCGACAGTTTGTCGGTTTGTCAGTCTGTCTGCACTTGCTAAGGATTAATGTGCGCTCCATTGCAGGAAAACTCAGTCAGCAATTACACTCGTGTTTGATGTTGTGAGTACGTGTGTGTGTGTATGTCTGTGTGTATGGGTGTGTGTGTATGACCTCGGCTCTCTGAACTAGCAAATACCAATTTTCCAACTTCTCAACAGCTACATTTTAGTTAGAGTTTGAGTTTGTACCAGTCAGCATTTTAATGGTTGGCAACAATTTTTGCGCCCAATAACAAATTAGTGCCTAAAAGTATGCACTTGCCTCTGAACAATGCAGCAATTAAAGTTTGTGTGCGACCCACACAAAAAAAGCACACGCGAGCTTTCATCAAACATACATATATCAGTAGCGGCGGCGACTCTCGCTTTGTTTACTGCCCCTCTCTCGTGCCCTACACCGTCCCCGCCTTAATTAAAAATAGCTGGCAGTCATGCGACGACGACCCACACACATGGTGTGAAAACACGAGTTTTCGTTCATTATTACATTTACGTTACTCGTGCAGCGATTTGTCTTCTATAAATAGAATGTTGACTCTTTTTGTTATCACATTTCGTACGTTTCGTTATATCTGAGTGCTTTGTCGCTCATCAGCAAAATGTCAGGATGGCCGAGCGGTCTAAGGCGCCAGACTCAAGAATTCGAGATTCTTGCCTTTCCACAGAAAGGTCAGTGATGTGAGCGTTCTGGTCCTCTCTGAGGGCGTGGGTTCGAATCCCACTTCTGACAAACAGTTATTTTTTTTCATTTTTTTTTTTAATAAGCTTGTTTTCTGCTGATATATAATAAAAAGATTTTATATCGGATTTGTAAAGCCAATTAAGTGAACAGGCAAGCAAGTTTTAGTAATATTTTATTTATTTTTTGTTAAAGTTTTTTAAACAAAAACTGAAGGACTTTGTTTCGTTATTGTTGAGAACAAATTTATTATACGTGCTTTAATGTAAAGGAACTCAATGTCTTTACTTTGATTTAAACCCCATTCAATAATCAGTAGTGCCTACTATGTATGATTGTAAACATATTTAATTTCAGCTCCACTCAATTTAAAATATATAAGTTTATTCTCTTCTATTGTTCTATTGATTTGATTCATATGACACAAAAATTAAGAAAGCTAATAATTTCATTATTTATTTACAGACTTGCTGGAATTACTTCTAAGTACTCGTAAGTAGTATGTTCAATAAAATATGAATATGTGAATAGTTTGCTAAGTTTACAAAAGAATTGTTGTAAAATTATAGGGGCAGCAAAAATTGTAGGTTTCTTTACATTCATTTTTAATAGCGTTTAATAAACTTTTTTAAAGGGTTGGTTTAGCTGTAAATTATACTTGTATATTTTAGCTCGTGAAGGGCATTTGTTTATTATTACCAGTAGCAACAACAAGAGGAATAATAAGACTTCTGGAGAAAGTGGTTTGCTGAAATTGAAATGTTACCAACAAGACAAGATTAACAAAAGAACAAGAAGTGAATCAGACTCAGGAAGCGCGATATTATCTTGATATACTTGTAATTATGAGAATTATCTAGAGTTTTCAATAAAAAGCTGATTTAAGTGCTGTAGTTCATCGACATCATGGTTCTATATGCATAAAACATAGTATTGAGGGTATTACTTAATAATTAAGACGAATAACTCAACTAAAGAAAC
Source organism: Scaptodrosophila lebanonensis (assembly GCF_003285725.1). NCBI lineage: Eukaryota > Metazoa > Arthropoda > Insecta > Diptera > Drosophilidae > Scaptodrosophila > Scaptodrosophila lebanonensis. The sequence goes on from NW_022060538.1 coordinate 18,263,943, forward strand.
TTGCTTCAATAAATTTGATTTCTTACAATTTTTAAAGTTTTTCAAAGTTAACTCTGAATTTGTCTTATTTTGCAGGAATTGCTATTTAAGATTCAATAAAAATAACGAATATATGTGTTAGTATGTACGTATTTATTTAATTTGAAGTGAAAGTGCTGATCGAAATCTGTCGTGTAAAAATTAAAAACCCTCTGATTTGTACATTTTGCAACACGTAGCTCCCGCAGTTCATTTTGAGTTCATTTTTGGAGCCGCACTTCGCATAATTGCGTGCTTTTGTAAATGTTTTGAACGTTTAATATCATGTTAAGCTAATTACCGCAGTTTGTACTGCCAGCTGAGTGTGGTGCATTTAATTACACGCACTATCCATCTGTTATTAAACCGAATGAATTTGTAATAATTAACTATTTAATCGTTACATCACGATGAGTGCCATGATTGACTCTGACTTCAAGCAATTTAATTATGTATTTAAACATTATTTTCGCTACCGTTGCCAATGCGATATTTCCCATTAAACATTTATTATTTCGGACTATTAGTTTGTGCGGGTCCTTTCGAATTTTTTTTTTTTTTTAGGTTTTATAGCATATAGTCATTAGCATGTTTAGTGCCGGCCAGTTGGCTGCCATCGCACGATATCTATGTGGAAGCTAAGTCCGATTTGTGGCGGCGCCTGGCTGCATGTGTTTTATGGCACGTGCCCACAACCCACAACCCACACCTCACACGCCACGACCTCTGTCGATGGCTCGTGCTTGCATTTACATCCGCACTAAATGTGTTTTATATTATTTTATTATATACATGATGTATGTGTAAGCAACAGCCAGAAACGCGATGTCTATAAAATATGAATGGCGGCGCGCAAAGGAAAAACGCCATTTCGTCATTATGCCACATTGACGTGCCACACTGTTTTTTGGGTTTCTTCTTTTTCTGTTCTTCTCTTTTTTCTTTTCCTTTAGTTGTTGTTGCTTGGGTTCGACTCAAATGACAAACTGTCATGAAATAAAGTCGTAAACTTTCGGCTAAACAGTGGCTCCATAATGGATGGGGGCGGAGCCTTGACAAGGTCCTGCGGTTAGTCGTTGATGTTTGGCGCTGCATAAATTTAAATTTGCATCAAGTGCCACGCCAAATGATAATTTAATATTAAAAGCATATGAAAATCGTTTTCGGAATCGTGAAAATCACCAAAATAGAACAAAATTCAATGGCAGGCGGAAACAGGAACAAAAAACATCAAACGGCATGACAACTTGTATGTACAGTGTACAGTGTTCTCCCGAAAACAAGAACGCATTCATAAATGTATTCTTGCGAAAGGGGAGAAGCATAGAATGCAAAAGTTGTGACCCGTACCCATCCTCTTCCGCTGTAAAATGAACTTTATTGCTCCAATCATTCGTATTTCTGGAAGATTCTAATTTCCGTTAAAATTATCGCGGTATCACTGTACCGATATACATGTGCGTAAGTATATGCGTGTGTAATGGGTTTTGTTGTAACAACTTTTTATTTGAATTTTAGAGGCAAAAAATTGTTTGATGGTTTCTGGAAACTGTTCGCGTTTTAGGCCGACCGCCTGACTGGTTGGTTGACGCTCTAATTTAATTAATTGCACGACTCTAAATAAAGTCAAGCAATTTCCGTATTTAATCAACGAAAAAGCAAATGCATGACTCAGAGAGCAGAGAAAGAACAAACACACATACAGAAAGAGAGATAGAGAGATAGAGGGAGAGAGAAAGGCATAAGAGATGAGAAAGTAGAATGGCATAACGAAGGAACTGTAAGTCATGCGAACTCATTTCGGAAATTAAGCAAATATTTGTGTGTGTGTATGAAATAGTGTCTGGGTGTGGGTGTGTCTGCTTAGCACACATAACGTGATTGCCGCCAATTTCATGAAGCAACAAATTGATGATGAGCTAATGCCTTTCCAGTTATTGGCGAAATGCGAGTAGAGAAATATTTAATAGGTTTATACATTACGTTCAGGCTGATGCGCCCCGAAGTAGGCACTTGTGTGTTTTAAAGCCCAACATAAGCACGCACGTATGCACGCAGGCACACACACACCCACACACACGCCCACACACGCACACACACACGCACACCCACACACACACGCACATACTCATTCATAAATACCGACACATAAGTGGCGTGCGTTGGGAATTTGTTGTGGAAGACGAGTCGCGCGCCTGCAGCGACACTTGGTTCTCGTCCAGGCAGCCATTTTGAGTTCGAGGTGTTTGAATTCCAGCACGCATGCAATGTCACACGCACTCACACACATAACTGACACAGTCAGAACTACTCCGCCGGCGGAGATTGACATTAATTGAGTCCATTGTGCTGATTCGTTTGAATTCATAAAACAATTGCAAGCGATGGGGTGCCAACAGCATTCAAATATATGGCTCCATTAGCTTATTTATTTATTTAATTATAGTTAACATAGAACTGCTAACTTTGCAAGAAACAGCTATCCTAAAAAGGCAGCTAACAAGCCCCATATGGTTTAACTAAAATTTGTATCTCTAGTTGTTTCTATACAATATATGAAGTTGTATTACATGTACACATTTTTAAACATATATCGAATTGCTTAAAAGTAGGCGAAAAGATTTGCAGCGATCAGTTGTTTGTTTCCCAATATGCTTCTATGTGTACTCTAATTTAAATTAGTGAATAATGTCTTGGAATAGAGGTTGCAAACTTAAATTCACGACGAATAGACGGTTGTAAAAAAATTTATAAAGGGACTACCTAAAAAATATTTCATAGCTGGCGCAGCGAAATCTCTTAATGCTCGAATTATCGATTACAAAAAAAAAATTACAGACGATATGAGGCGTCTAAGTCCAAAAGGCTGTTAATTTGGATGCACCTAACGTAATTATACGAAATCAACTCTTAATACTGCCAAAAGCAAATTTCATGCAGATATCTTGCCTATTTATACTTTAGAAGCAATGAAAACACAATTGAGCTTTGTTTGTTATTGCTATTTATTTCTTCAAAGCCAACTCAATGGAATTTTAGGTTTGGCTCAGTAACATTCATTTCATTGTTCATGTGCTGCCTTCCAAAAATAAGCCGAAAACAAAACATGATCTAGCTAGATGAAGAGGAAGGTGGTGGTCGTTGGGGATTACTTTAAGCCTTGGCTTTGTCTCTGCACCTTAATCTTTGAAGTCAAATATATTTTAATATTAGAATTACATATTTCCATCTCAACAGTTCCTCATATAGTAGTACTTAAATACTTAGCAAATTATTTATGCTGTGCTGTGCTTAACTTTTCTCCTGCCCACAAAGTGCCCAGCTTAACAAAATCCTCTTAAATTTGCTCTAAAACGTAATTCAGCTGTCGAGTTGGACACCATCGCTTACTGCAACTGCAGCTAAAGTGAGGGGGTTACGGGTAATTATATCTCATATGGCTGCACTAAACCTCACTTCAAGTAAGACATTAATCTCTGTAGTTGTGCTTCCGTCTGGATCGCTGACCTGAGCAACTCCCTCGACTGCGTTCGCGTGTCTTGTGTAAATTTTAAAGCTCAAAACAAATGAAAACTTGTCGGCTTCTTTTGCCAGTGCCATAAAGAACGTTCTATGCGTCGAGTGCGCGGTGTTAGTGCTCGCAATATAAACCTGCACCTTGTAGGCGGGTCAGCGCCCCTCGACAAAGCGGCGCCTTCGCCCTCTATATTTTATGGACGCGCCTCGCATTTCCGAGCCGAATTGAGGCAACGGCAACTCAATTAGCTTCTGCATTTCAACTTGCCATTCCAAGTGGCCATTGTGCCCAAGCATTCAACATTATTGCACGGCGAATACATTTCGCATTGCTGTTGCAGTTGCTTTTGCTGTTGTGAGAAACTTCCAGAGCACCAATAATATGGGCAAAGAGCTCGGTCAAATTTACTTTGCAAATATGGGCACAAAGGATAGTCAGATGGGCAGTGGGATGGGGTTTCAATTGCTTAAAAATATGCTGCAAAATTAAATTCACTTTCCACTCCAGACCCTGCTAAGGTATTGCAGCTTGGAGTGCATATCTTCCAGATGTTAATTCAATTGTTTTGGACAGCGAAGGTTGTTTCAGGTTGGGGCAGTTGAGTAAATGCGAAAATAGTTGTCTCAAGTATACTTCCCTTAACTTAACCTTTTCAGTATTCTACTAACGAAATTTTTGAATTAAAGTAACTGAAGGGAGTTTGATTCATTGCAAAGGTTTTTATTTTAAATACTATACATATGAATAAAAATGTAACGTTCTTTTGTCTCTGATGCAAAAAGTCGAAGAACGAAATGAAATTTTTGAATTAAAAGGACTGAAGTGATTTGATTAATTGCAAAGGTTTTTTTTAAATATATATGAATAAAATGTATCTTTCTTTTGTCTCTGACGTAAAAAGTCGAAGAGCTCTCCGTCGCAGAACAGTATAAAACACTGCCTTTTCTTGATTGTATTGTTTATATATTATACCTAAAAAACGTATTCACTTGCATCCATACAAGCATTCCTATCAGATTATCGAATCTTTACCTCAATCGATGTATTTTTGATTATTTTTATATTATTTTAAGAACCTTTAATGGATAAATAATTTGTTAATTTTTATGCATTTCCTTTTTTTTTAAGTTAAAGCTTTAGCAAGTATATATAAAGAAACAGCTGAAGAATTATTTAACTTGTCAAAAGCAATCAATATGGAATTTGAAATATTCTGCCCTTGTTAAGTTTGCCTTGATTCTGGATTCTGTCAGAGTATGGAAGCACACGCATAGTTTCTTAAACTCAATTATATTAATAAAACGCTCTAAAAACATAACCCATGGACCGATACTCGTGGATCCTTCTACAAAACTTACTAACAACGTGTCGCAAAAACTGATTAACTGCCAATAATGTATTATTAATCATCACAAGATATCTCAAAACGTATATTGATTGTTTCTTCTTCAACTGCCAAGCAGCGGGCTTAATTTTAATTTGTTTAATTAATTTCCAAAAAGTGGACTGTGATATATGCACTAAAATAGATGAGAATTAATACATTCGATATTGTTTGTTATAAGTATATTAAATTGAAAACATCGTCGTGTGTTATGTTTTTCAGTCGAAATTCCACAACTCCATAAATGTATTGTGTAGGTGATTGCAGAGTGTGCCATGTTTCATTAATTTTCGGACGCGAAACAAGGATTGCATGCACTGGTATAATTCTCACCTTAACTTGAGCCACCAACTCGCCTACAACTGTTCGGCACTGCATTTAAATGGCGCTAACAGTAATGCTTATAGCGTTGACGCCATTTGCTCTGTTGTGCCCCAACTGGCGAATCGACGGAGTGGTTCTGAGCACCCAAATGCATATAACCAGCTGTGGCGCGAATGCATCGTTTGTCGGCTCAATAAAAATAAAAGCGAGTCCTGCTGTGTCCTGACTTTGGCGAAAAAGTTTGCGTGCTTCATTGCATTTGTTTGCATTTGACGTGACGAATTAATGTGGATGCGCGCAGGGAGCTGAGCTGCGGTTCACATAATGCAGAGGCGTAGACAGGGCTTAAAGCAATTCGATATACGATCGCAAATGATTTTCTCGAGTGGCGTTTCAAAATCTTGGCCAATTACTGCCGAAAACATGATGAGGGTGGTATTGTAACAGAATATGGGTCTTCCAAGGCGAGCTATGCCCGAAGAATATTGTTGGCGGTCGCAGTACTTCCAAGTTAATTGTCGCATGTTTCTTCGGAAAAACTTGCATGTTGCTATTGCAGCTTTGAAAGAAAAGAGGAAAGTCGACCGCAAAACATACTGATCTTCCAGCATTACAACAATGCAATGCCATCTGCTCACAAAAAGTGGGAAAAATGTGTCTTTCCCCATTGGTAGTCAATTACTTCTATTTATTCAAATAAATAGAATTGAAGAAAAAGTGTTAAGGTCAACATTTTTAACGCTTGAAAAGTACATTTAAATCTTTCGCAAACATTTACACAGGGAAAGAGTATGGTGTCTTATTGTATTGCAGGTATTATAAGTGCGGCGTACTTTGGGTAACGCATTAAGAATCTGTTTTATGCTTTAACCGTCGTAAATCAATTGATTGTGAGATTCTCGTGCTATCAATATTGGTTTATGTCGGTTGTGTGTGAAATGAACACAAATCGATTAATTGAAAGCACTTGAGTTTTTTATTGCACAGCACTGAACTTAATGGATCCATTCACTTAGGAACTAAGGGCATTCTTTGTCCGCTCATACTGACCAATTGTGCTGAAAACCATTGTTGTGCCAATTTTGAAAAACTATAAGGTTTTGAACGATAAGTGAAAGATATGTGCTTTGCTTATCCCATTGTCTATTTGGTTTTCAAAAAATAGTGCAGAATTTGCGATGTGGCTTAAAGATCATCTGCCTGCTGCCAATCAACAAGAAAACAATTCTACATGTAACACGTGTATATACGCCACTGCTAACTTGGCCAATTGCTCCACACGTTATGCTCCTAAGTAGCTAGTTGCCTTTGCACTTGCAACTATACGGCACATAGTCATCTATGCATGTATGTATGTATGTGTGCGTGTGTGTGTGTGTATGTAGCAAGCAGGCGAATGGCAAAGTAAAAGAACTTTTGTGCGCATTTGTGTTTATTATTGTATAAATCAAAAGATAAAGTTGCACACAAAATTGTTGTTGCAGTTGCCTGGTCTGGGGCTGGGTCCGGGACCGGGTCCGGGTCCGAATAACCTTTGCATGCAAAGGCGCAGTACGTAAACTAAGACGCAAGCACACACACACACACACACACACACACACACATACACATACACGTTAACAAAGAAAAGCAACCGCTATATAAAGTCATATGTAAAATTGTAGTCATGCATGTTTGTGGCATTATAAAATATATCTGGGCAACAGAAACAGCAACAGCAGCAGCAGCGGCAGCGGCAACCGGCAATACCAGCTACGGCAACAACAATAACAGCAACAACAACAATGAAAATAAGCGCAACAACAACAATGGCAATAATATTGCAGCCCTTTGCAACTTTTTGCCCAATTCAAACTCAAAGTTTTGCATGTAACGGCAAAGCGCACGAGTTCACATGTGCAACTGTATGTCAGTGTGTGTGAGTGTGTGTGTAGTTGCTGCATTGTTGTTGCATTTAAATGCCAAACTTCACCGGACATGCTTCATAGTTCTAATTATACATGCGCCTTCCTACCAAAAAGCTTCCTGCGGCCCAAAATAGCAAAAAAAACAAAATAATTCGAAACATGCCAACGTCCTAAAGGCTACTAGACACCCTGACTCGGTAAATGTAAGCGCAGCTTGATCGGCTTTATAGCCACAACAGGTATGGCCATCAACCAGAGGCACAGCTATTACCAGACATGAGATAAATACGACGAAAATCGAACAGCTTAATATGGATTTAACCTGTTGCAAAAGTAGGGCTTCTTTTTGAATCCTCTTATACGTTCTTTACTTTGCTATTTTTATAGTAGTATTTAACAGCATACACATATTCTAAACAAATAAAAAGTCGGAAATTCATGCTAATTTGAAAATAGGAGCAGCAAATATATAGTCAAAGTTTTTCCATTTCATAAAACAATCTACAAATTCTTACTGAAATTATTAAACTTAAACTTGATTGTGATGAAACTGATTTCAGTTATTGACAAAAATGGTGCTAAGTTAATAGATAAAGGGGTATATACCTATACTTTGCTAGGTAAAATAAGAAATGTATAACTATTTCAAAAACTTATTATTATTTTTCTGATAACATAATTATTTGTTTTATTTTAAGTATTTAATGAGCCACCAGATGGATATTTCAAACATCTGTAGAATAAAGGCGCATAAAATATCAAATAAAATAACAAATTTAAAAAAATCCTGTATTATTTTTCTGATAACATAATTATTTATTTTATTTGAAGTATTTAATCTGTAGAATAAAGGCGTATATACCTACACTATACCCGATAAAATAACAAATTGTAAAAAATGCATTATTATTATTCTGATAACATAATTATTTGTTTATTTGTTTTATTTTAAGAATTAAATGCATCGCCAGATGCATATTTCAAACATAAGTATAATACATTGGACTGCTCTTATTTATTTATTTTATAGACAAACAAAGCTGTCGACGTAAAATAAATCAACAAAATAGAGAGCCTAAACTAAATAAGACTAAAGAATAAAAAAGCCTATAGAAATTACAAAAATATCTAATAACGAATCCCACTCGGTGTACGAAACGGCCAGCTATGGCCCGATTCACAGCAAAGAAAGTCAGAAACTAACAAAAAAGATATGGAGATGAAAAGCAACAATAAAAGATAAAGAAGAAGTATGATTAGATTAAAAAAAACTAATTAAAATTAAAATATTTAAATAGTTTGAGACGAAATATAATTAAAAGCTAAAGGGAAAAAGCTACTTGCTTTGGAAACAAATCTCGAAATTATGCGAACAGGGAGTTTTCTGGGAACACATCCATCTATGTATATGTTATAGTGGAAGATCTCTAAAGTAAAGCAACTACTTGTAGACAGCAGTGTTCGTCAAAGAGTAAAGATTCTCTACGAGAGAGAACGCTCAAACAGACGAATGGACAGAGCTAGATCGAATCAGCTCTCGGGCCGTTGAACTTCTGGGCATTACATACTTTGTAGCGGAATGAATTCAACCTTCTAGGTCCTTGGGCGTAGGGTGTATGGCATGCAAAAAATAAAAGAAAACTGCTCAGCTCGTAATGCTACGTCAAGTGGTGTTGGCGTTGTTGTTTCCATTGCTATTGTTGTTGTAGTTGTTGTTGTTGTTGTGACTCACGGTGCATGGAAGCATGTAAGTGTGTCTGTGCGTATTTGTGTATTTTCTGCATACTTTGTTTGTGTTTATGTTTGAGTTTAGGCAGCAACTCTGGCGTTCTGCCAACCTCTAACGACAACAACAACAAGACCAACAACAACAATAACAATAGACGACTGGCAACGCATCGTAAGCGCAACATCGTTTGGTATTTTTCTAGGTCTCGCAACTATTCGTATTGTTCGGCCCGGCTGAGGCTTGAGGGCGAACCTGTGGCAATTATGCCTCAGCCCAGTCGACGGCGTTGCCAGAGCTCCAAAAAGTAAACTTTGCATGCCTATTTAGAAACTCAAAGGTGTGTGTGTGTGTGTGTGTGTGTGTGTGTGTGGTGGTTCGGTGGTTTAAGAGTGCGAGCCGAAGCGCCGCCGCTCCTTTGATTTGATTAGCCGGCACACTCGAAAACTGTATGTAAATTTCCAGCCATAAAATATGGCATTAAAATTTAATGTGTGGTTTGCTGTGAGCGCCCGAGCACGCAAAACGCTCGACGAGAACACAAAATAAAATATCAACAAAAATAAAACAACAGCAAATTAAACATAGAAAAAATGAAGACATTATGGGAAAAAATTGTTGGGCATTTATGAAAAGGCAAATAACAGGTTTCCTTCATCTATAGTAATAGGCAAGACGGGCTCGACCGACCTTTTGGGCCGCACTAATGAACACATTTAGCAACAATATGAAATTTTCATAATAAATGAGCGGGCCTGCTTCTGCAGGCCGCACTTATCGCATTTGTGACATCTGCAATACGTTGTTGGCCTGATTAACTGCCCGACATTAGCATACTTTTTGGCATCGTCACCACTGGATTCCTGCCCTTATTTCTCCTTTATAAATCACTTCATTGACATTTTTTACGAGGCGTCGAATGTGCGGCGAAAAGTTTTCTTTAAACAAAAAACACTGAAGCGCTTATAATCGTAATGTTTGCCATTCTGCGACCAACTTCAGTCGCGCTCTCCCTCTCTCTCGCTCTAATTTACTCTCTCTTTCTGTCTAACACACACACACACACTCTGACGCACCAGAACCATGGCATTGGAAAGATTGACGCGCTGCTTACGTGTCAGCCAACCATTTGTCTTAGCGCCGCACTTTGCGTGTCTTAATTAGCGCCCCCGCCATACGCCCCCTGGAAGAAAAACTTTGCCGACGCGACGCGACGCAACGCTCGGCTTGGGTAAAAATTTATGTACTTTAGATAAGCGCTATGTGATAAGAGAAAAGGACGAGTAGGTGGCCTCCACAGCCGTCGTGGCATTGTCTCTATGCCTGAGGTATGCGTCGGAGTATGCCAATGAGAACGTCGGTAGTGGTAGCCTGCTCCCACCGACTAGGATAATTCCAAAGAATATGCTGAAAATAATTGCACGTCGCGGACATGTTTGAGAAACATACTTTAGTTATTTTGTAACATTGCCACACAATGTAAGAGAATTGGGCTTTGTAGGGCTTTAGAGCGTAACCTCAAAATATGGATAAATCAGAAATAGATTTCGATTTAAATTCGGTTCTTCAAACAGGTTGCATGGGCGTCAAATGAATTGAATTTTTATATAACGTTAATTTACGTGTAATAAACAAAAGTAAACAGATTCATTTATTTAAACCTCAAAAGAATCACAAAGCACATTTGTTATGTTAATGTCGTTGCCGATAATTACACCGATATGACGATACATCCGGAGTTTTGGATTGGTAGTAGTAAGAGCTGGGCAGGTGGCTATTAAATCAATCATAGGTATATGGATAAATCAGAAATCGATTTCGATTTAAATTCGGTCCTTTAATTAGGTTGCATGGACGTCAAATGAATTGAATTTTTATATAACGTTTATTTGCTTATAATAAACAAAAGTAAACAGATTCATTTATTTAAACGTCAAAAGGATCACAAAGCACATTTGTTAAGTTAATGTCGTTGCCGATAATTAATGTGGCTATTAAATCAAGAATAGGTATATGGATAAATCAGAAATCGATTTCGATTTAAATTCGGTTCTACAAACAGGTTGCAGGACGTCAAATGAATTGAATTTTTATATAACGTTAATTTACGTATAATAAACAAAAGTAAACAGATTCATTTATTTAAACGTTCAAAGGATGCCATATCACATTTGTTAAATTAATGTCATTGCCGATAATTACACCGATATGACGATACATCCGGAGTTTTGGATTGGTAGTAGGAAGAGCTGGGATGTGGCTATTACATCAAGAATATGTATATTTTTGTCTGCATTACAAAGCTCCAATTTAGGAAATGTCAAATTAAGGTTTGTGTATGCCGAAATGAGAAAAGCGTAGGCTACAAAACTATTACTTTATTTATGTCAAGTAAGTCTTCATTTTTGTACAAACCTAATAATATCTTGCGCGTTTCAGGTATGAGAGGTAGCGTATGAAAATGCGATTTGATAGGAGTTTTGTGGAAGCTAATACGATCGTGTACGAGTAATATAGATACTCAACTGCGTTCATAACATACGACTGTACTGGAAATGCGAGTATTTTTTCTGACAAGGAGAGTTGGACTACTGAGGTAACTTATTGTTCACTTGCCAAATAGTTTATCCACAACATTTTCTTTATATTCACAGCCTGTAAAAATCCAAAGCTATTTTGCTAAATGTTTATCGGCCATTGTGCGTTCCTGGCACTGGCACTGGTGCCGGTAGCGGCACCGGCACCGGCCCCGGCTCCGACCCCGGCCCGACTCGGGCAGCAGCTGCTCGCCATGCCCGGCTAATGCGTTCACGTGGGCGGCACTTTCGAGAAGGCTAATTGATGGCTCGCACGATTAGCCAGCACCTGCTGGGCCTGCTGGGTTCGAGCTATGGACGGCAACAGTGACGGTCATATGCAAATCGTGTAAATCAGAGTGTTTAGTAGCGCTGGAGCTGGTGCTGGCAATGTTAATACAGCGACCAGAACTGGCCTTAGGGTCTGCAGCACAGAAACTGGCTGTCACATTTAGTTAAGCAATCAGCATTTTGTCAATGTGGGGTGGGGGCTGGGGGCGGCGTCGAAGGCGGGGGTGGGGGCGTGTCTACACAACGAACTTGGTTGCTCACAAAAGACTTCACATTTTTCGTTCCAAATTGTTGGCTGCGACAACAAAAGAGTTTCCTGGGCATCTGCCCCCTATGTTGTATGTATTTTGTTGTTCTTGCTCGACAATACACAGCTTGCTGTTGTTGTTATGTGTATATTATTATGTCGACAGGACACTCTCAACGGCAACGGTGTATGTGTATGTGTGTGTGTGTGAGCATTGTGCCGTGGCATTGTGGTCGGCATGTGGCACTCGTTAAATGCTAATTGCCGCATACTTGTAACAACTTTATGTGCATGCCTTTGTGCAGCCACCCACCCGGCCGGTAGGGTCCGCTAACAACAGGGCGTCCCAAACTCCAACAGGGTGTGACCGGACACAAGCATTTCCAGCATTGCTAATTACCCACCCAATACAATAGTCCAAAAAATAGCTTGACCCCATTTATCCGAGATACACTTGAGGGGGGCACCCAAGAAAGTTGCTAAGTTGATGGGCCAAGCAACAAACGATTGCATATCAGGAAACATAAGAGGGTGTCGATTCCATTATACTACAAGTATTTCAGTTTGGCATTTGATGTGTCATCTCAGGCAGTGTCTAGAGTACATGTAATGAATCGATTATGAGTCAACAACAGAGCTAGCTCCAGCTTTTGAATACGAGCTCGACTTCTTTTCGACTTATCTTAATTAACACGTTTTTTATATTTGAACCGTCCCATTTAACAGTCCTAAACTAAAAAACAAGTCCAGCTAGTTTCTGGTAAAGGAAATCCTCATTGAGTAGAACAGTCATTCGAAGTCTGCGTTCTCCTTTGTAGTCCCAATCGAGCCACTCAGACATCGAAGCAGCGCGAGTGGGATTCGGTTCCTAATTACGGACAGTTAATCGGCTGTTTCGCTAGTTGTTTCATAACCAAGTGCTCAATTTTCGGCTTTAAATAGCAGCTACGGTGCACAGTTGTCCCATATGTGTGCCTAGTCAGGAAGTAGACAAAAGACCGACTGGCTCGTTTCGTTTTGTATTGGCAGCTGGCCCAGTAGCAGGCTGTACAAGTAGGCAGCAGGCATCATGTAAATGTTTTTGTAGAGCATTTTGGCTCCCGTTCATGGCTCCGTTTGCTGCCACATCAGGCAAGAGTGCAACATCATTACAGTGCCACAAGCACAAAATCAGTTGCAACAAGAAGTGGGGTAGAGTAGGAAACGATGGTTAAAATTCGAATGCCATTGCACAAAATTATTTCACGTACTTGGCTAAATTTGATCATCAGATTGGATTAATATTAGTATGTATTTTATTTATAAAACTATATATTTTTAAAACCATATATAAATTTCAACACATTCTGCTTTTATGCAGAGTCGGGGTTCCAGATTTGGAAATAGAGAAGCACTTGCTTGCCAACTATGGAAAATCGATCGTGAAAAGCGTTCATTCCTTCTTATGGTCATGGACGACTATTCGTTAACAATCTGGAGAGGATACTTTCTGGTGTATCCAACAGGCAGCTGAAGAGGACTCTTTGTCTCTTTTCGATATAGCTAAATTATTTGATAGTGCTTTATAGAACAGATACTTGTAAATGCGTAGCGAAAAACTTTATGGAATTTTTGCAAAAACAGATTTGAAATAGTGTTTGAAAAGAGGCACAGAAATTTCAACTCAAATACTTCATGTTATTAGATCAGAGCTTTGAAATTGAAGTCCTTTGGTTTATTGAAACTATAGTATTTAAAGAATTGGTTATTGGTTATTTAATTTGTGTGACCTGTATTTTGACATATTTACAGTCAAAAATGATGTCTAAAAGTAATATATGATAATAACTAAAACAAAATGTTATACATTTCGGTCCATACCTACAATAGTCAACAATATTTTGAATATTTGTGAAGAGACAAATATCCATTCAGATTCCCATAACCATTCAATGTAGCGGACTTAGCGCCCTTTTTTAAATTCTAGGATGGTTATACTTATTACAGTTTTGTTAAACGAGTACACTAGTTTTTCCCAGGGTGCCATCATAGCCATAAATATGGGCAATCAGAAGGTCCAGTACGTCCAACGGCAACTTCATTGACATGCAGCTTCAAAATGGCGCTGGACACTCGCATTCTCGCATGCCTGCACTCGGCGTGCTACTAGCTGGTGTTGTGGCGGCTGTGTGGGGAGTGTGCGGTTGCAATATTCATTTAAATTTCATTTCGCATATATACTCATCTATGTATGATTGCATATATAGTATACTACAAGTATATAAGTGCAGAGTGCCCCGCATTCTTCCTAATTGCCGAGCTGTGCATGAAATGTGGGTTCTAATGAACATTTTTCATATTTGCCCAAATTTGATGCGCGTCTGGAAAGTGTTTGCGTAACACCCTCAATACACACACACACATATATATATATATATATATATATATATATAGATACATCCCTAGTCACGGCCCTCCCATTCCTTGGTCAACACTGATTGTGGTTCATCAGCGTCTCATGCATAAAATGCAAAATATGCTACTGGCTCTGGCCGTCCTTGTCTATTTGCATAATATTCAGCTTAAGTGCATTTTTGGTAGTCGAAATCAGGCATTGTGCGAGCCTCCACCTCCACAGTTCCCCTCTATATCTCCCTAACAGGAAGAGCGCTCTTGCTTTCGTCACGGTCCATCGGCCGTTCATATGTTTCACTCAGCGATTTCATGTAATTTCCATTTACTCAATTCATTCGCTTGGATTTATTTGCATAGCCTATGTAGCGGCCGCCTCACTGAAGGACTAAAGGACTGAAGGACTGCCTGGCTGGAATAACAACAACAAGTAACAAAAAGTAAAAACGAAATATGCACTTGAAATGACATTACGTGCTGCTCGATGCGAATGACGACGACACAGCGAACGACCAAATGGAATCAATATTATGCAAATAAGCAAAATGGACGGACGCCCGGCCATCCTCATTCGGCCACATTTGAGCGGTGCGGCGCGGTGTGGTTCGCTTCGCTTCGCTACAGTTCGGTCTGCTTTTCAATCGCCGAGAAAATGATGGCATATTATTTTGTTGTATTTCACATTTCGTTGCGTTGTGCAATAAAAATTCATTTTGATTTGCCTTTAACTGATCGGGAGCGGCTGACGGTCCAGAGGCTGCGATTCGTTGAAGGAGCGACCTCCAGTCCGGGGCGGGCGACTGCACAGCGAATCGAGAGTGACAAAGGCAAAGATTTGTGTATAAATTATGCATGAAAGTGTATGGCACATTTTTTAAGTGCAATATACATATATACTTGTACAGTATATGCAATGAAATATTTATGCAATGAATACGTCTGTACACATTTAAGCATCAAAAAGTCAAGAAACGAGGACATACTATAAGCTCTTTTTAACTCTGTGCCAAAGCCAATGATAATTACATGCTGCTATTATAATGAAGTGCATTCAAGAGCGAGGCTTTCTGATGTCTTATTTAGCAAGTAAGTAGCATTAAAGGTTGGACTACTCGGATAGTTTCTTAAATTAATTGGGAATTGAATAGACGAAGAGAAAAGGTGCTGAGTTAGTTTGTTAGTTTAAATTAAATTAAGGAGAGTTTTTTCAATTTGCAATAGTACAACTTTCACTTCGTTTTAAAATATGTTTAAAATTAATTTGAAGCCACAAATGCATAAAAATAGATAGCAATTTTTATGTATCAGCTCACAAAAAGTTTCTAAAGTTTTTCAACTAATATATCAGATTTTTGTTGCTGATCCGAACTTTATCTTATGTTCGCATTATTACACTTTTTAAAATTTGTTTAACTTTTTATACTTTTCCATTTTCTTTAATTAAGAGGAAAATGCTAATCTGCCTGTACTCTTATTATTAAGATAGTGTAATTGTTTTCTACATGTTTTCATCAAAAGCGTAGAATTGGCGAACAGCGGCAACATATTTATCAGCTTTGCGTTTTCCTTTTCGATTCAAATTTTGAAACGACTGTGAAGCCATCACAAGACTGTCTCGACTATTTAAGATAATTTTTTACTCAAAAAAGCTTTTTTACTTAATTGCATAGCACGAAGTGTATGAACAAACAGGTATTTTTATACGAAATGTGTGTGCATTGTTCCTCTCTCCATCCAAACTTTATTAAAACTTTGTAGAATTCTGTATATGTCATTCATCAATGCTGTAATAATGGTCTCATCCGGTGATATTTATATCGACAGCCTTTGTTGCTTTAGCGCTACAATTAAGTCAGCAACTTCCGCTTGGCACGCATCCATACACAAACATACACACACACACACATACACACGCATTTGGGGGCATTACGCCTACACTGGAGCACACACGCACCTCAGCTGCGTCGATTTGAACGTCATAATTTCAAACACCAGAAGTGTGTCGTGCTGTCCAGTCGGCTGAGTGCAAAATAAATTTATCAGCCTGCGTTGGCAATAAATTTTTGCTGGGGCAAGAGTACGCCTACTTCCTGCCACGAGCCGGAGGCGGGTCTACTATGACTAGAGCTGGAGTTTGGGTTTCTGGAAATTGCGACGCTAGGCATTTAAATGGCTCAGATTATGCAATGCAAGGCATTCATAAATCTTGGTCGCACTAAACTGCCAAGGTGCTGCACAGAGCAAACACATGCAGACCCACCTGCCTATACTCGTATAGGCTATATGGCTCGGTACCTACTTATATACATACCTATAATATAAGTATACATATACAGAGACTCGTTCATACGATACATAGTGGGGGCAAATAGACGAAGCACTTAGAGCTCACCGGCAACGCATGATTGAGTATAGAGTGACGCAGTTGCGTGTTGTTGCTCAGTTGGCCGACGGTTTTAACCTTATCCGCTGCTTTTGCACCCGTTTTCATTTTTGGCGCTTTTTGTTGTAAAAGTTTTGCGTGCATTTCTATTTATGAGTTTGGCATAAACTTTAGTGTGCCATAAAAGACGAAAAGCACCAGAGGAAACTCAATCCGCGGCAAATTGAAGCAGACATACCCTTCCCAAACAATTGGTAAATCCTAATTTGTGTAAGTCTTTATCCTGCTCAATGGAGCATAACTGTTGACTGATTAGATTATTTTGTGTCTGCCAACATTTATTTTCATAAATGTTGTTTATAAAATATCAAAACCAATAAGTACGAATTCATATTTGTTTTATTTTTATTTTTCGAGTAATTCGACTAAGTATTTACTTTTGATATAAAAATATGTAGAGATTTTTGAACAAAATAGAAGTACAATGCTATAATAGCTTATATGCGAGTATATCTATTAATAAAACGCTTTAAATAGACTGATTTCTCAAGATCCGATATAACGATTTCTATTTAGCGATAATCTTTTGCCATCGCGGCTTTGGTCCTCTGGTTATTGGTTCAATTACGGGTCCTTTGTGCGTATCATTTCGAGTTATGGACATCACCACCAATATATCCTTTATTTAGAATAATTTAAAACAAATATACGCATCTTCGATTATATAAACAAATTTTTCCTTTTGCTTTTTTCTAAGTACTTGTAAACATGCAAAAATAATATTGTTTTGAATAATTTACTTACAGATCAGCTAATTAGCGCTCTTATCATAAATGAAGATCAATAAATGGAACTTAACTCTCATTTTTGGTAATAGCTTCCTAAAAAATTTAGTTAAGCTGAGGCCAGCTGAATATATGGCATTATTCATTCATGTTCGATCCAAAATAATTTTTATGCAGCTAAATAATAATCGGTTTGGAGTTACATGCTTTAAGTTCTAATATGATTTGAAACTTGGCTCAGAGATAATAAAAAAGAAACACTTTGCTTTAGAAACAGTAAATTTGTGCAATATTGAATATTTTTGTACTTAAAAAAAATGTCCTGTGTAATATGTGTAATATTCATGGTGGATTTACACTACAAGTATATATTCATTTGTGGGAAATGTGATTGCCAACAGGTTAGAGAGCTTAAGGCCTTTACACTTCTAGCGCTCAACTACCACAAACATTTGAAACACATCCGCCAAAATCAACTCAAATGAAAAGAAAATATATTTTTTGCGCTTAGAAAAATAAGAAATAGTAGGAAATGCGCGAAAATATATTTCCACAAATTAATTGGCGCATTTGGGATACTCTTACTATATTAGGGAATATACATGACTGGTGCCAACCGGCGACGACAGGAATTGTGGCAACAATGGGCAGCGTAGTTCCATCGCCACCAAGTGCTTTACATATATGTACAAATACGCAAATACATACACCCACACATACATGTACTTGCATTCATGCTCGCAGTATAAATACAAGTTGAGTTTTTATGTTTACGCGCCCGCCTAAAAGGCTGCACGCAATTTTTTCATTTGCCAATGTTTTTTGTTGTGTTGCTGTTATTGTTGCTTTTGCTCTCAGGCAGCTTATAGCCGTGCGTGCCACTGGCTGTATCTTTCGGAGCATGTCTGTGTGTGTGTGTGTGTGTGTGTGACTCGTACGTGTGTCGGTTTGTTTGCATACAAAATTGTACGTGTTATTTTAACTTTGCCGCTTTTATGTTCTATATAATTTTTGGTGTTTTTGTTTTAAGCATATCTGTTAAAACCAACAGCAACAACATATACAAAAACAACAACAATGGTTGATACAACAACAGCGAGTTTAACACCTTGGCAGAAAAACAAGTTTGCGGCACTTGCTCTTGGGTTTACAGGTGTTAATGTTTGTTATTTGGCATGTGTCTGTGTGCGTGTTCGGCGTAGATAAATATGCAGACTACCTATCAGCTCCAAGACATACGCAATGCTCAGTCCTTGATTCCCATTCCCGCAATCCACAAACATGTGGGTATTAAAACAACAAGCGGTTTCGGTTTCTGTTTCTGTTTCACATTCACATATTTCATACATTCATGAAAAAGGATTTCGGTTTGCTTTTTATTGTAATTAATATGCATACAGTTTTCTGCAACTCTCCTCTCTCTTAAATGTAACACACGTACATATTAGTATTTATTTAATGCTACGTACAACTAAATGAAAACCTTTAAATCAGTATAAATTGATATGAACAAATCAATGTGAGGACTTAATTTAATTCACTTTGAACTTAGAAGAGCTTAAAGTCTAATTAACACATAGTGTATCTAGGTATGTGTATGAATGCTTCTATGTATGTATGTATGTCGGTGTGAAAACAATCGCTTTTCTAGTAATTTGTGCTTGCATCTTTGTTTTCGTTAGCATCAGCCCTTTATACACAGTACACAAAACGCACATTGATTACAGCTTCTTCTACTGGTTGCCTTTTCTGTACAAAATGAAATGTGAATGTAAATGTTTCTGTTGTATTCCATTCCCTTGAACTAATTGAAATCGACGCAAATGAAATTACGATAGACGATTGAAACTTGCACTACGCTTTGCTTCCTTTGAATTATTTACATTGAAATACGCACAAATATGTATATACTATATGTGTGTGTTTATACTCTGTACATGAAATGTACAAGAGTATATTAGGTTTGCGGGAGCTGAAAAATGTAACAGGCAGAAGGAGGCGTGGCAGACCCCACAAAGTATATATATTCTTGATCAGCATGACGAGACGAGTCGATCTAGCCCTGTCTGTCTGTCTGTCCGTCTGTCCGTCTGTCCGTCTGTCCGTCCGTATGAACACCTGGATCTCAGAGACTATAAGAGATAGAGACACCAAATTTTGCACGAAGATGCGTTATGTGTGTATTCTATACGAGTTTGTTTTATTTTTTTGATTTTCCCCCCCACTTCCCCCCTATGGGGGTTTTCCCGATTTTCCATTCGTATAATCGCCTATATCTCGGAGACTATAAGACCTAGGAACACCAAATTTTAGTCCCAGATGCCTTATGTGAATACGCAGAAAATGTATATTTTGGAATTCCCCTCCCTCCCCCCTCTACCCCGCAAATCGTAACTCCCGTAATTCTTGGAATTTCGAACTAAAATTTTGGAAATACCCCCAGTTAGTTATTATGTGTCCGTATGCCAAATTTCATTATGATAGACCGATTTAACAAGAAGTTATAGCCATAAATATATTTGCTGATGCAGCGCTGCTGCAGCGCTGCTCAAGCGCTGCCCGCGGCTGTTGTTGATGTTGCTGTTTGGTTGACTGCGAAAATGCTTACACAGACACGAATTGATGCGCATAGGCATACATACACTCACACAGACGCAATTGCTATGTAAATGTGCAATTATACACCCTTTACGTGAGTTCGAATACCGAGAGAGGTAAAATCGATCAAATTTTTTTTTTTATTTTCTTAATTTTTTTTATTTTCTATAATTATTGTAAACATATGTACAGAGTATTTCAAAGTCGGGACACCCGACTTTAGCTTTTTTACTTGTTTTATTTTCCAACTGTAGGTATCTGTGAACATGTAGGTATGAGTGTATATGTGTATGTGTGTCTGTGTGTGTATGCCCATGATAGCTAAGCCAAAAAACTTTTACTTTACGGAAAAAGCAAATTTCTAACTTGTCTCAATTCACTACACTACTTGTCCTCCCTCTTGCCCTTATCCTTTACCCTTTAACTTTCACTTTTGCTTTTTCTAATTCTTATAGTTTAATCATAGATATGCTCAAATATATACTTGTGTCACTGTATGGTATATGGGTGTGTTGGTGTATGTGTGTGTGACGCGATATTTGCACTAAATTTAACAAATTTGTCTAACGTTGCCATTTGATACATCTGCACATTTCAATACATACGAGTTTGTTTGTTTGTTTGTTGTTGTGTATGTTTGCCTTCTGGCTTGTATTACAGTGTCTGCTGTTCAGTTCGCCCTCTGATATGAATGTGGATATGGATATGGCATGTAAGTTGGGCTCTGCACCAGACTTGTATTCCATTTAATATACATACAAGTATATATGTATATACTATAACACACTTAGCCAACTTTCTGCATTTTGATTGGATTTCAACTTCATGTTAAACGTGCGGCCATTCAACTCGGTTTACGCGTTCTGTGTCCTACCATGTCTAGGGCGTACGCTCCAAGCAGTATACTCTCCTGCAAAATGTAATGCAATTTCCCTAGAACCATTATGCTTCGTTCCAGACATAACAAGACTTTTAGCTATTCCTGACGCTAAACGCTAGATATATGTATAGTATGATTGTAGCCTCCAATTAATTCAAGAAAGTTGCACAGACTATAATTGTTACCAGGAATTCTATAGCACGTGCTATGTGGCCATAGAAAAAGGCGCTATTTGTTAATTCCGGTCTACCTCGAACTGACCTAGAAAGATAGGAATTTTACTCCGTCCCCCATATACTAAGTATAATTCATATGAATTTATACATATATACATTAATTGGCTAATGTGCATTATTTGTTGTCAGCTAATGCACCACGGGGTTCGTGTTTAAAAATTTAGCAGCGTCGCATAAAATAATAGTTGTCGAGCTATAAAACCTGTATTAATTTTCCACCATTAAATTAACATTCATGTACATTCGACACAGCACATCGTTAAAGTGGTCTTTAGCAAGATATGTATAACATGATGATGTCAGTTGAATGATCGATCTGTAACGATTCTCTAAAAAGCAATTAACTATTTTGCAGGAGAGGATTTGCTGGAGCGCGTTTCTTTGTATGCTTGTTGTACCTGCCTGGCCGCATATCGCTTAAGAACTAAAGAAATACGTTTTATATGTTACACTTAAAGTAAAAAATCACTGTTTCATTTATGCTCTGCAATTGAATTGAAATGATGCAAGTAAATTGACGGGATGCTACACGAGTTCCTCATTTAGGTGAATTCTGTACTCAGGAGCCACTGGCAAATCCGCGCCAGTATGATGCTTATCGTCAGGGAGAGCAGCAGTTGGCTTCGATGTTGCAGCAGACTGCTGGCCGGACTGCGCACTGTAATGTTGACAGATTTTAATGGAATGGGAGTGGATGGGGATTGCGATTGGGAGTTACGAAAATAATTGAATTAAATATTTGTCTGGCAAACAAAAGGACGGTTGCGTTTACTCACCTAGCAGCATGGCCTCGCGGTTGTCAATGATGCCGGGGCGGCGCTGCAGGACGCTCTCCTTGCCGCCCTTCCACAGCACCGGCGATATGCTGGCCAGGCATTTGACGCGCATGTCGCCGTCGTGAAAGTGTCGCGGCTCCAGCGCCAGCTGCAGACCCAACGTTGACGTGATTAGGCCATGTTTGTGCACAATATCGTTGTATTTGTACAGGTAGTGCTCGTCCAGTATCTGCAGACAAAAGGGAAACAAAAGCGTGCCGTTAACAAAGTGTAGGCCAGACAGGCATCCTGCCAGACAAATATGCAGGCTGTCAGACGGACAGCCAGCCTGTATAATTCAAAATTAAATGTCTGAGCGCTTGAGCCCCAGCCAAGGATAACACAGTGGTCCCAAATTTAAATGTTGTCGTACTAAAGGCTAAGGATATCTTTTATTTGCTTATCCAATGGAATTCTCTGAGATAACCATTTTAAGCCTTGTTTTGTTTTAGCCCTCGCGGCCTTTTCAATTCGTGTTCAACAGCCCATTTTCACTGCGTACAGATTATTTGTAATTAAGATTGGTTGGAATTGGATTGCTTCTGCATTTATTCAGCCGAATTATTGGTATTTTAAAATGACAAAGACGTCTTAAAAAAACCCCGTACATAAATATTAATGTGCTGACTTATTTATTACACTACGCTTCTTAAATTTGTTTTAAGAAACCAATTTGTGGATTAACAACAGAAATGAAATTTTTGCTTTAATTATTATTTAAAAAAGTGCAACTTTTGAGTATAAGTTCAAAAAAGAAAGTGGCGTGACAGGCACTTCAATTTTATCTGCGGTACGGAAAAGCAACTTTTGATATAAATTTCTTTTTGTTTTAGTAATTGTAATCTGCTTTCAAGGAGACTAAGAAGAATTTTGATAGCCACTTCTATTCGAATTCATTCAAAATTTAATATCACTATCATTTTATAATAAACGAATAGTTTGAAGAAATGTAGACAGCATTAAAAATTAATACAAACTGCCATAAAACTGACATGGCTAGATCGATTAGTGTGCTCGGAGATGTTTCCTTCTTCCTTTCCTTTGTTTTCTTTGCTCAAATCATATGTACATATATCCTTATAATTTTTTAACTAAATAATTCCAGGACTTCAGTGTGTGAATAACTTTTACAAATAGCCTGATTCAAATGCCCATTTTGATTCGTTATATTGTATGCATGATCTATCAGAATATAGAGAGGTGCCTATGGTGGGAAATCACTGCGAAAATGAAAATGTATTTTCAAACAAATTAAATTAAATGTTTTGTTTCATGTACACACACATGCTCTAAGTATGTTTTCCTGTCCCCACGTAAGTCACATAATTTTGGTTTGATTGATGGGACGTGCAAGTGCATGTAAGTGTATAACATTTTATATATAGATTAAAAGTTGGTACCACTGTGCTAATACAGTCCCCCACAGTCCCTCCATTCTTGCAATATGCATTGCATTTTATTATTAAAAGCAAGCATGACACATGGCGCATGAGCAACAACTGAGGCGGCGGCCCTATGGAGGTACTCGTATTTGGTGGAGGCGATGACTGTGCCGGGTGTGCTTTAACGTGCACAGAGGCGTGTCAGACATGTCTGGTTCTTGCAGAGCATTTAAGGACGCTGGGGCAGTCGGGGGCGTCATATTAATGCGACGGGCGACAAGCTAAGACCGAAAGCAAAAGCCTGTTTTTGTGCACGAGGCGAGCCAGCAAATAATGAAAAACGTGTGTGTTCGTTTGTGTCTGTACAGGCAGCAGGAAGGATAGGTGGGTCGGAGACTAGGGCTAGGGCTGGTGCAAGGTTAAAATTATTTGCGCTTTATAATTTCACTCCATTTTTTAATGTTCACAGTCGCTTTTGCTGCTGTTGTCAGCAAAGTGCAATTGAGGGTTGCTTGTTTAGCAATGTAGGGGTGGGTGGAGTAGAGGAGGGGGGGGGGAGGGTAGGTCACACCTTGCGCTTTTGCTTTACTTAACGTTTTCATTTTTTCCAGCAGTGAGTCATGGCAAATAAAAATCATTTTCACTTAAAGCTGCTGCCACTGCCGTTCCTGCTAAGCACGCAGTTTTACGCCAACCCCATCCCCCCGCCCTCTTACGAATGAGCATATACTCGTAAATAAGAAAAATGGGCAAAAGAAAGCAATGCAGATAAAAAATGTGAAATGATCAAATAAATAACTTGAACTTATTGTTGTTGTTGTGTTGGTGGTATGTGTGATTGTATACGCATTGCTTTTCCCTAACTTTGTGGGTGGCGATGGTGTGAAGGGGCTGCTTGCTGGGTTTCGAGCACAATGCGAGCACTTTGCAAACGAAATTGTTGCAATTTATTATGTGATTGGTTCCCGTTCCCCTTTCCGTTCTCTATCTGTGTAAGTTTGTGTGTGTATTTGTATTTCCCCCTCCCCTCTCACCACATCCGGCCATTTTATCGGTTCTATAAAAATTACAATGCTTGAAAAGTTTAATTCAAAAAGGTCTTGCTGCTGCTGCTGGGGTGGGGAGCTTACAGCATAAATTAAAAGGGCGTTCATGCTGCTGCTCCTGGCCATGCCAGCCATACAGCAATAGCAATAGCAACAGCAACAACAACTTGCAAAAAGTGCCGGCAGCTGTCCAGTGTCGTGCCACAAACACAACAAACAAGCAAAAGCAACAACAAAGAATGTCAAGTAATACGAAACATGTTGGCAACACAAACAACACCAGCACCAACAACAATAACTACAACAGCATAAATGAGGGCATTTAAAATATTTCCCACATTCTAAGGCGTCCAGCTAAAAGCTGTAAGATCTGTTCTTCCTTCTCCCTCCTTCCACTCATTGCATTCTGCCTGAATGGGTGGCAGCTAGGTAGCCAGGCAGGCAGGCGAGCAGGATACTCGGAGCCGGCTACCAATTTTATTTCAACGCATTTTGTGGCCAAAATGCAAACATAATAAATTTGCGAAAATTGCTAAATATTTCAGGCTTGATGGACATTTTTATTGTGAATTGTTGCAGCGCCTTTCCCGCCTGTCTCGCCTAATGACTGCCCCTCCACCCGGCCCGTTCAAATCGGTCGGTTCGTCGAACCAAAATTAGAACACAAAAATAAGAAAGGAAAGAATCGCTATCGAAATATTTTCGGATGAAAGCTAAAAGCATACGGTAGCAGCAGCAGCAGCAGCATGCCAAGCTGGTTTATTAAATAAACGTCTAGCAATTTTATTGTGTTCTGTTTTGGGACATAGGAAAAAAAGGAGTAGAAGCAGGACAAGGGGAGAGCACACATACAAAACCCATTGTCGAAAGGCAAATAAACCGGGAAACGTGCCTAATCGCATTTATTGATTTTTCGTATTTATACAAAGTGGGCGCGGCCCATATATAGTATAGGCGACTGCTCTCGGAAAAGAGGAATAGAGGTGCCAGGCATGGTACAATGAACTAACTCGTACCTTAACGCCTCGATTCACACAATTTGAATGCCATGTATGACGATAAAATGCAGTGCCTGACCGCACACTCACACTCACACATACACGCACATGCTCACGCATACGCAGGAGTGAGAAGAAGAACTCTCAACAGCTCTACAGTTAGGAAAATAAGTTTGCTCAACTTTCAGAAGACCACATTACTAGGAGGAGGGTTCTGTTTATAGAGAGTTTATTTCTCTTAATCTGGTATATTCTTTCAATGTCTGTGCCATAGTATTAAAGAAGTTAAGCTATCCTACAAATTTTCCTTCTGCTGAGAGACATTTTTCATAATTTCCTAAAAACTTACTTCTATTACTATTGCTATCTATCTCATAAATAGCGTTAATAAGATAGTTTTTAAGGAGAGAAAGGACAAGTATTTTATTTTGTAAGTACTGTCTGTTGTTTAGAACTATTATCTAAGAGATGTCATTGTAGTTTGGAGAGGCTGGCAAGTTTTTCCATTTATGTAGGTTTTCAAATGCAAATCAGTTTATAAGGAATGTCTTTAGTGTTAACAAATAATTTAGAGTTTAATGCAGGAATATACAAACAATTCCATCCTCCGTGGCTTTGACGACAACTATCGATTAATTACTCATTTTATAAAATTCTTCCTTGAGTCTCACAAATCATTAATTATCAAAAATATTTTCATTTATGTAAGCGTTCAAATGCTAACTGTTAAGTATCAATAATGTTTTCAAACTTGATTTGAGTGAAAATTGTAAATTTGAATTATTGGAGGAAAAAAAATCAAAACCAAAAAAAAAAAAAAAATATCATTTAATTTATTTGAAATTCTAAACTGCTGAAGATAATTTAATTGAAATATGTCTACTGAATAGTTTCTGTTCAGTTTTTAAACGATAGAGGAGCATAGTTCCCGTTTATTAAATGTATTCTGAATATACTATACATATAAACTCTAAAGCAATTATATTAACTTCTAATAAAAATGAACTGAACCACAAAACACAAATCAATAAGAAGAAAATTCAAATGATTTGCCCAAGTGTACAGCCCTCTTGTTTCGCTACCGTTTCATGTTTCGGCGGCGACTGCAGACATGTAACGAGCTTTTTGGGCCAGATGGATGGCGGGCCACAACTCCATATACAGCTACAGGCAGATCTACGGGCAGCTACACCTACACGACTACACCTAACAACAATACGTATAAACCATGTCAGACCAAACAAGCCAGCCCAGCCCTACATGATGATTTTAGTTCATGAAATAATTTTCCCGCACAAGCAGGCAGCTCCCTCGTCCGACAGAGCCGACCTTCCTCTCATCGTCCAACCACAATCTAACGACCACTAAGCTCAGTCAATGTTGCTGGCCCTCTGAGACCCTCGGCTGGTTGCATGGCTTAGGTTTCGGCCAAACGCTTTCCTGGTGTTGCTGTTGTTGCTGAAGCTGCTGCGTTGTTGTTAAAGGCTTAAATATTTACTGTATGCATAATTTTACAATTTTTGTACTGCTGTTGTTGTTGGGCCAACTTTTGTCGGCACAGCTTGATTAGTGGCGCATTCGCGCGCGTTTAGGCGCAAAAGGGTCAGTTGCTATATCCTTTTTATTTTTTTTTACTTAAAAAAAAAAATTTATTTGGGTATTCGTTTGCTCGTTTGTTCGTCCGTTCAAATGCAAGTTTTTTGTTTGTTGCTGTTGTTGTGGTCGGTCGAGGTGTTGTTGTAAAGTTTTTGACGTTGCCAACTTACCGGCTGCTCATTGACGAACCACTGCAGATGGGAGGCCGGGTGTGATTTCCCCGATGTGCAATTTAAATATAAGTATTCTCCAATTTGATACTGATACTGTTGACCCTTGATGTGTGGGCCGTCGCGTGGCAGAACTGAAAGAGAGGGGAGAACAGTAGCCAGTTTTAGTATGGGGAGTAAAGCATTATTATGCAAAGCCATAGACAGTAATAAAATAAATTCCAAAAATGTTCAATAAATATATTTGTGACTATGATTTAAGTCATACTCTTTGAAGATAACTTCTTAAAGCTTGCACTTATGTAAGCATTTATGTTTGGTGGAGATGGAAAGTGTACTTTTAAATCAATTTAGCTGAAGTATCTGTTTTTATAAAGGTAATTGTTGCATTAATGAGTGTAGTGGATTTTATAAACTTGTTATCTATACTTCTATATTAATATTATAAAGAGGAAAGAATTGATTCTGTGTTTGTTTGCTTATTTGAATTTAATAGGCTCTGAAACTACTGGCCCGCTTTAAAGGATTCTTTCACTGTAGGGACGCTACACTATTCCCGGTTAACATATTCGATAATTTAATTGCGAAAAAGATTGGGATCCTTACTAAAACGTCAATAATGTAACCTAAGGTGTAAACAAATTATGTAAAAAATTCATAATTCCCGTGCAAAGTAGTAGTTTTTAGTTTTAGAAATTGAACAGAATAGAATAGTCCTTTAATAATAATTGAAGTCCAGCTCTAGATCTATGGACGCGATAATTCCGCTTGATACTGAGATACAATAAGGGAAATTCAATTTGAAGAGAGTCTACGTTTGGGAAATTCAACTCCTTAGTAATGAAAAATTTGAGTCAAGGTTCGTCCAAGGAAATTAATAAATTATCTTTCAAGCTTTCTTTCTTAAATAACTACGAGCAGTTCGGCAATCGGTTAAACTGCTGAACCACGTTTTCTGATTTCTTCTTCTGATCACTTCTTTAAAACGACTAACTGTTGATTGACGGACGAAGCCAATTCATTACATCACGACCTGCACACATTCTTTTAAAAAATTTAAATATTAATTAAAGCGAATTTTTCACAACTGATAATAAAACTTGTTACAAGGTTGTCCATTTTTTTTCGTAAAAACTTGTGGATTTTACAATTTATTTTAATTTTAATTAATTTTTTTTAATTAATTTTATTTTATTTATTCAAAAACTGATCAAAACACTTTACGTGGCTCTCAAACTAAACTATTTCTATTCAAAAAACGCGCGAATATTTAAAGGTAGCAAGCACGCTAAAAGCAATTAAATAGATACAACATTTTTGCTTAATTCCTGTACAAATATTTTCTATATGACAATGGCTTTTTGGAAAATTGAAAACAACCGCCAAAATAAGTAACCACTATGTAATTCCTGCAAATGCCAAACGATTATGCGTTCGAATACACAAATACCTATTCACGAACAAACATGTAGATTGCACACTCCCACACGCACTGAGTTATATCAGCAACTAATATCAAAAATATAACCATAAATATTGGCTCGCACTTCGGGCCGCGTAATTTATTAACAATTTTTTTGTTATGGCCACCAGCAGCCTGTAAATGTTTGTGCCTTTCAAACAGCGAGAGCAAATAGCAATATGTTTGTGCACGTGGATTGGCGTGGATGGCGAGGGGCAGGGAAGGGACAATACAAATACATTTGCGAAGCGTTCAAATAAAATAGAGCCGCAACGCTCACACATACACACACACACACACGTACACACTCATATCCAGTCCGACAGATACACTATATAAAGTTTGTTGTACGCAGCCATGCTGCGGAAATATCCATTAAAATGGCATTTTAACTTATAAATCGCTAACGTGGTCCAATGGCTGTAACTGCCGATGCTACCGCCATTGCTCCATGCGCCATGTTGATTTTATGCCCCTGTCTGGCTTTCCCCCCAAACCAATTGTCCGCATTTTTACGTATTCCCATTGCAGCCGCCCATTTCGTTTAAGCAAACAGCATAAAAAAAGGAGCGAGCGAAACTCAAACGAACATAAAACGCTAAAAAAATACTGCTACGGCGGCGCCAGCGGATTACAGAAATATGCTGTTATGAAACTAAAGCTTATGAATGGCTTTTTAAAAGCATTCCAAACGCAAAACAAACAACGGACAAGCCGCATTAAGCGCTGTGCCCAAAACGAACTGCCAAAGTATGCAAAAAAGGACGAAATAAAAATAAAAATGGACAGCAAAACATGCAAACGAAATGAAATGAAGTTGCATGCAAAATGGCGACACGGCAGCCATTTTTAAATATGCAACAGTTTCGTTTTAGTGTCCCCGCAAGATGTTAAAAGGATTGCACGTGTAATTTTTTCTGTTTTATCTGGGCTCTGCCATCAAATGTGGGCGACGACCCCAACAAAACGATTGCTGTGTCAAATAAACATCAACTATAGTTCCAGATTGTCTTTGAAGAAAACTCATCGGTATAATAAAGTAATGAACTACTTTTCTAGAAACTTTTTATATACTATATGTATGTAAAATTTATGTTTTATTAACTAACTCTAGGAATTAAAGATCCCCAGCCAAAGGACTTTTTATCTTCTATTAAATTATCATGCATTTCTGCGGACTCGATCTTTAGTTGAGCATAAAACTTAGTAGTTGTGTTCATAAGGGTGGGGCTGTTAAGTGAATATTTCTTGACTGATTAGACTCTTAATCTAAGTCTTTAGTTCGGAGAACCCACACCTTTCTAAAAGGCACGTCATTTAATTTATCAATTTCCAAATATATTTTTAGCGACACTTTGAAAACCGAAAAAGAGTGCTCCAATTTCAAGGGAATATAAGTATTGTCAACCTTAAGTGCAACATCTGTGCCAATTTTTTATATACTAGTATATGGATGTAAGTATGTCCGTGTATGTACTGTTTGCCAGTGTTCACTGAAAGTCAGTTTGGGAAGCGGAAGCATATTGCCAAAGCAAAACAAAGAGAACAAACAGACGAATGAACAAACAAGAACACTGCTGTTGCTTTTGCTTTTGCTTCAGCTTCTGTTTCTGTTTCTGCTGCATATCTAAAAGATTCAAATTTAATCTCCACTCCTACCCCATGCTTATGCCGCCTTCCTCTGCTCCCTGTGGGTTCGTTGTCTCTGTGTGTAGTTTATTTACAATTTCAATATTTGCTTGTAATTGCACAGAAATATTTGCGCAAATATTTGCACATTTCTGTTGGGTTTATGGTCAAGTTTTATGAAGAGCGGGCAACACGTGCTCGAAGCGTGCCTCGGAATCGATTGTAAATTCCCTATGCATACTTTCCACTTAAGTTCGTGTATAGGTAAATGCGGTCTGATACTTACAAACAATGTCCATGCGGCCCTCGCCCTGCACTGATGAGAAATTTGGCGCTTCCGCGGAGACTTCACAACGATAGACGCCCGTCGAGTTGAGCGTCAGGCCGCGCAACAGAACCCGTGAGCTATCCGATAGTTCCTCCTGCAAAGATACGCCAAAGCATTAGCATAAGTAAACAAGATTTCACAAGATTTAAAAAATATGAGCTACGTGAAAATACTTGGGCCGAAAAGCGGCCTTGAAGGCTACTGCAATTTTGGGCTCAGAATTCAAAAGCGAATTAATATTGGTATTTATAATTTGATTTATTTTTAAACCTATTATGTGTTTTGTGTATAAAGCACGTATAGTTTTTATACAAGCTAAAAAAAAATGCTTGACTAATTAAACAAAATTCATACGAGCATTTTTTCTATCACAGTTTCTGCAATAACAGTTTTAGTTTTTAGTTTTTTGGCATCAGCTGCCTGTGTTATGGTGACCTTTTCAATTAAGTGTGTATAGAAGAACACGGGAATTAATCAAATAAACATTAAACGTTTTTTTTACAGAAACAAGTATATGAAAGGGCGTTGGCAGCTTTTTTCAAACGGGGGCCAAGGAATTTAAATTTTGATTTAATAATCCACGATGTCAACATTGTTCCATTTTAAGGCGAAATAGTGTGTCATAATTGAATCTTTGGTCGAGTTCATATGGTCCTGCCCGCCCTGCCGTCACCCTTGAGTATATGCCAATTTGGAATATAAATACTTTATATTTCTGATAAAACATACTTCTTGACATACTTCATGATCATGAATGTATGTATAGTATATACTCGTTCATGCAAAAGAATTTGTTTTCTTATTTAGACTTTTATTTGATGTCAACTTATTTTCTGTATCAAAATACCTCCTGAAAAAACTGACTTAAAGTCACCTAGGTTCTTCAAAAAGTTTAACATATTTCTCCGAAATTAATAAGATCAAAACGTTGTTATAATTTGAACTACTTTGGACAAAACTATACGAAGCAGGTTTCCGTTGTAGACTGCCTATGTTTTTTACTGGCAATTAACTAAAGCTCTTACTATGATTTCTCAAAAAATGATCAATTTCAAAACAACAAAAATAAAGAGTTCTTTTAATCAAGCTTGTTGAAGACCGCATAGATTGAAAGATTTTTAGTTAAGCGTAACTCTCAAAATTAAAGCATCATCAGATAGACGATTAAGCAATTAATTGATGTTGGTTTCCCCCATAACATTTAATATTATTCGACCTAAGCAAGTAGCCTTTCCAATAATAGTTTTTTACTATTTATTCCCCAAGAGTGGTGGACGACTACTTTTAATGCCGAGTTTTCGACCGAATTTCTTAAAAAATTTATAAAATTATGATAGATTTAGTGTTAATGTTGAATAACACAAGGATACATTTTTAGGAATACTTACAATAACGCGCACGCCATCCACTCGGTAGCTGGTCTTGGGCGGCCGCGCCTTTGGCACATAGCGATAGAATTCCTCATTGTCCTTGTACCACTTAATGGCGTACAGAGCCTCGCCCTCCTGTTCTGGTTGCTCTTCCTCTTCGGCGCTCTCCTCGAAGCTGTCCCCGCGTTCGAAATCGGGCATGTAGATGGAGGAGCCGGAGTTGCCAGCACTGCCGCCGCTGCTGCCACTGGTACGGCTATTGAAAGTGCTGGCACCCACATGACCACCAGCCAGATAGCCGGAGGCAGCGCTGCCACGATAAACGCTATGCCCGTAAGGTGACGGCTGCGACATTGGTGGCTGTTGCTGGTACGTTCCCGCCTGGTACTGACGCATAGCTATGGGCTTCTGCTGTTGCTGGCGGCGGGAGCCATGTCTCTGCTGCTGCTGCTGCAGCTGCTGTTGTTGTTGCTGTTGATAGTTGCGCATGCGCCTGTAGGCCGCCCGTTCATCATCGCGCTCGTCCACATCGACGTAGTGCATCTCATGCATGTTGTCTGTGTGGGTGCGATCGTGATCCCGATCCCGATCCCGATCCTGGTCATGTCCATGGACGTGCTTGCCGCTGTGGGTGCGATTCAGCTCGTACTGGCATTCTAGGTAGGCGGACTCGCCTCTCAGCTTGTAGGATGGTATTGATACCTTAATCATGCGCAGGCCAAGTGTGAGACCTGGAAGGAAGATGAGGAATATTGTGAAATGCTTGTACGAGTACCATCGAAATCAGAGCGCGTAAATTGTACACAGTGAATCAATAAACTTAAACCACCTAAAGACATGAAATTTACATAAAATGCAAATCAGCAAGTGGTGCAGGGAGCGGGTGGAGGAGGCATAAACGGGACCGGATGCTTGACAAGCAACAGCCAGCAACAGCCAGAGAGCAGAAGCAACAGCAACAATGGAGCACCCGCAAAAGTTCAGTTATCAATAAGTTCGCTGCAAGGCATACGCCAAGGATTACAGCAAACAGCTATGGCTCTGTGAATGTGTGTATGTGTGTGTGTGTGTGTGTGTGTGTAAGTATGATATAAGTGTGCATGTGTTGGCAATGCAGCTGAAAGGAAAAAGAGGAAAATTAAAAAGAATATTTCTGCTTGGCAGCTCATTTTTGGGCTGTTGAAGTTGTGCGTGTGCAAATTTTAATGCGCTGCAAATTTTCCGTTTCCGTAGACATATTTAAATAATTGATTTGTCCCCAAGGGCACTGTTGATTGGCATTTTGGGAGTATCTACTGACATTCACATTCACACAGTCTGAAACCCAGACTCACACTCAGACTACGGATGAGACTGAAAGTGGGCGAATCGTTAAGCTGGCACGCCTACAACGGCAAAACAACAATTATTATCGGTTTTAATTAAAAGCCAAAAGCCTGGCACGCCAATTACTTATTTATGAGTGACAATTTGAAATATGCATGGCGCAAAGGTGGAACTAAGCTTACT
Organism: Scaptodrosophila lebanonensis; assembly: GCF_003285725.1. Lineage (NCBI taxonomy): Eukaryota > Metazoa > Arthropoda > Insecta > Diptera > Drosophilidae > Scaptodrosophila > Scaptodrosophila lebanonensis. The sequence goes on from NW_022060538.1 coordinate 18,297,511, forward strand.
CCTAGCTGCGCACACAGTGAGCAGTAACCTTGCTCTGCCACTTTCTTTATGTCCTTGCTTTATGCATTGCTGGCGCCTTTTCCGCCACCAGCGCCATCGTTAGTGTTATCGTCGTCCCTGTTGTGCGTCGCACGCCAGCTCGTAAATATTAATAAATGAGTGCGTAATCGCACTTAATCCTTTGAAAAAATACGACTTTGCTCTCCCTTTGGCTTCAAATGATGAGCTATGTTTCCAAATATAAGTGGCCTCTATTTAATTTGGATGCTTTTCTGAAGGCTTTTAATATTCACAACAGAAATTGAAATGACTTTGTTTATAAATGCATTAAAATAGCTTGACTGATTTGGCAAAGAACGAGAACCATAATACAAGTATATATGGTAATTCCACATAAATAACAATTAATAAAAAATATATAAATAAACAAGGTTTTAAGAAATATGACAGCAACAAAATGTAAACATTTTATAATTTATAAATGTTGAATTTATATTTTAGTTACTAACGCTCTAATTGTTGACAGTAGAGGCACGAATTTAGTATTTGGGTTTATAGAGGAGCTCATGGAGATTTAGTCCCGTCAAATGCACAACAAAACCTTCCAATATTTGCTAAATTATGCAACTTAAAATGATGCTGAAATTCGTCTCAATGGTATGTAAATGAAGCACGTGACTAGTACATTAGTTATAGATTAATATTTGTACAAGTAGTACTAGGATATTGGTAAAACTAAATTACACATAAATGCTTCTTTTTAACTAATCTGCTCAACAGATGGAAAGTAAATACGCCTAACAAAATTAAATGCAATTGTTTAGTTACATTTTAGTTCACATATTACGTTTTAGTGGTCACTTATGTTGAGAGTAATACCATATTTTATCGCAGAGGCTCAGACTAAACAGAGAGATCGCATTCTAAAAACCTGCAACCATCCGCTACTTTTAAAATTGTAAATTGTCAATTTGAAACAGTAAGCTCTTTCTCTCCGCAGCATCTCTATATTGAATGCTTAACAGCAACTGATTGAATTGAACTAATTGAACTTTACAATTTTGCATTTTATCGAAAATACAAAGAGTCCTTTCCACTGTGTAGCATTAGGCCGTTGTTTGCCTTCGTTGCAATTGTTGTAAATAAATAAATACGCGCCGTTTAGTGGCTTAATCGCCGTTGTCCACTGCCCCTCCTCCCCTCCCACTTCGTTGTGCATTTTCCCACGTCCATGTCCGTTGGTGTTCATTCAGCGTTAAATTAGAAACTCAGGTGATGGCCAGGCGGACAGTCGGGGCACATCTTCTATTTTCCTATGGCCTGTCAGCACACCACTTGCTCTTCATAAATTTTTTAATAACCCACATAACTGGCAGTGACATTAAAAGCTACCAGCCGATTCGCACACAGGCACACGTACTATACATCGTATGAAGCTGGCTCCCAGTTAGCTTAATTGGCTTGCAGCTGCTTTGTGAAGTGCTTAACAACTTTTAAAGACACTGGGATTTAGTGTAAATGAATTAAATGCAAAATTCAACTTGTGCTGCAGCTGCAATTTAGTGATTTCCGACTTTTCATCTTTGGCAACACAAAAAAGTTTCGACTGCATTTTAAGGCAAGTTTTGAAAACTTTGTCGTTCCATTCAACCAATGGCCATGTCCAGAGCGGTGCAAAGTGGAAATAGATCGAACTCGAAAGCCTTTGGCCTTTACTTGTATACTCGTATATGAATATATATAAAAATGGTTGTGTGGGAAGTGTGGCAAAATTCATTGTAACTAATTACACTTGACATTAATTAAAATGGCAGGCGATGAATATTTTATGATAAGAATTTTTACAACGCACATTTCGTGGGATTTTATTGTACTGCGCGTAAATTAATTTGGGAATTTTATGAGGCTTTGGTCTTAAAATGCGCACAATGACAATTCGCAACTCTCTTCCTAGCTTCAGATTGCCTCGAAAATAGCTGCAGGTGGGTGTTGGCCCGCCGATGTCATCACGAGATAGGCAACAATAATAACATGAAAGGATTCCGCACAGTTTTCATAAAATTAAATAAGGCAGAAGGAAAAAGCAGACGGGGACTGAGATGCAGCTGATTAGATAAGTATGAAAGGCAGGCAGCTACAATTACAATTATGTGCCTTAAAAATACACACCCACACCCACACATCCACACACAAACGCGGCAGCCGAGTAAACACATGTCATTGTGGCTACATTACAACATGGAACGTCTTAATGTTAATTAAAAACAGCAAAGTCGTCCTCGAGCTCCAATGAGCTTGTCGCCAAAGCCAACGCCAACGCCAAAGCCGAAGACAAAAGTGTCGACGCACAATGGCGGGGATAGGAATGGAACGGGTTTTAAAATAACCAGAGAGTGGCTTTAAAATAATTGGCGGTGTAGTAAATACGAACAAATGTGCACGTTGTAGATGTTCTCTGACTATTACAAGTATATGTGTAGGAGTGAGTTTTACAAGCTATATAGTAGAAAGTCGGTCGTTTCCGGATATCAAACTAAGCATTAATTTCACATTCTACCTATTTTCGCTCCGGATTTTCAGAATTTAAAATGAATTTATTAAACTCGTTGGCGACATTCCCGACTGAGTTGCACGATATAACGATATAGATTTTGTAGTTTTCTGATATAAAGCTTTTTTCCTAGTTTTTATTAATAACAATGTGTTGCATTGGTTGCTGAAATACAAGTTTATTAATCATATTAGAAAAGCTTGCAAGCCGTATTAAAATAATCTAAATATGTTTCTTTTTCCGTAGGATCAATGTCTAAGTTTATTAGGAGAGGCTGAAGTTAAATATATTTTAAACTCTTCCACAAATGCAGGTAAAGTATATTTCTACAAGTTTTCTTCCCAGCGGAAATATCTACAAGTAAGTTGGTAACATTTTTCATTTTTGTATTTCTATATAAAGCTGAGTTGGATTTCAATTGAAGTTTGCTGTAAAGTTTTGGTACAAACGTGTAAAATATTTATTACAAGATTGTAAATTCAGCTTTGGATTAGTTTTCTTTGGTAGACGTGCAGGTGCTATAAATAATTAAAAGATTTCCATACTTTCCCATCGTACTAGCATTAAAATGTGACGACACTCGCAGCAGTATGTATATACAAGTATGTATGTCGCACCATTCAACTGCCTGTCTGTTCTTCTGCCTATCTCTCGGCCTGTTTGTCAGTCAGTCTGTTGCTGAAAGTTCCCATTCGCGCCATGAAATGTGCGCCCCTTGTCGAAAATATAACATTTAAATTTATATAATTTTCGCAGTGTGGTGCGTGCTTTAAATAAATTGAATATGCATAAGTAGCAGAGCACCAGTACCAGCAACAACAACAACAACAACAACACGGAAAGTTTTAACGAAAAGTAGACATCATTTCGCTGTGCAGGATAATTTCGTTCATTAACGCATATTTAAGCAAAACGCCTCGCTTAAAGGTTAAGCAAGTGGCCGAGGCACGATGGCTGTTGTAGTTGCTCATCTTCATTCTCCATTGGCCTGTCGGTTGCTCCTTAGGGCCGGTTTGCCTTAATTTGGGCGTTTAGCATAATTCGATAAAATTGGCAAACAAAGCGATGGCTTCGGAGTAGAATGGAAAGGTGGTTGCGACCGTAAAAGTAGAAAAACAAACAAACAAAAGCAGCAACTGTGAAATAGGTAAAATCAATGCGACGTCGACGCCGGCAACGGCAACAGCGGCAACAACAACAACTACTCGTACAACAACAAAAATAGCAAGCAAGGGTCGGTGCAAATAAGTCGAGGCAGCAGGTGGGCCGCAAAAGTGAGTGCGACCCTAAACAGCGCATAATGAGCAGGCGGCCAATGTCTCCCGTCCGGGCTGCCCATTTATAAGATAAAGCAGCAAAAATCTGTCGAAGCAGCTCTGTGGGGGAGGTCAGGAAGAGGCTGGTGGCTGGGAAAGGTACACATGAAAACGGTAACGGGGACACGCACCGCTCAACTTTATACCACTAATGAGTTTTGCGCCTTCACAGCAATTATATGAGCCAGGCAGGCAGGCTGGCAGGCTGGCTAGTCTGGGTTGTGCCGGGTCCAGGGAAAGATTGCCCGGCAAAACGGACAGAAAAACTTTGCTATCTGTTAAATCATTTAGCGTTAAATGTTGGAGACCTAGCCAGTCTGCCAGCCTGCCAACCTGTGCGCCAGACAGCAACTGGGTATCGGTAAAAAGTTACCAGAAACTGTCAAAAAGTAGCAAACAGAACAGCACCTGCAACGATTGGAGGCGGGGTCGGTGCTGGTCTGCCATTGAATTGTGGAGCGGCAGCTCATTAATTTTTTTTTTTTTTTTGTCTTACCCTCTAAATACTAAGTGAGATAGCATTGTGTGTGTGGGAGGGCTTTTGTGCGTTCGTTGTCTAGACTTCATTAAAAATACAGTTTCTCTTTTTTTATGACCTGATGAATATTTATGCGCTTCTGCACGCGATTGACATTTTAAAGTTTGTCTTAATGTTGTGTATTAATTGCGTTTAAAACACAATTATGCCTCAGCCAGCCTTGGATTATGCAGAACCTTTTTTTTCGCCTCAAACTTTAAAATGAGGCTCATTTGGGGCGCTAAAGTTTGTGGCAAAATTAAAATAAACATTTGCAGCAGCAACAACAACAACAACGGCATCAATGCCATGTTGAACTTCATTGCGGCGCGCGAGTGTCCTTGTGCTAAATAACGCAAACAATTATATTAAGCCCGTATAGAATGGGGAAAATAAAGCAGAGACGGAGGCGGGTTAGATGCGGAGGGAACAAAAACAAAACTATGTGTATGCATAAACAAATGAAAAAGGCAACTAGAAAGGCGAGTGAAATTGTAATGAAAAAGCCTTTAGGTTAGTTTATGCAGCGCAGCAACAAAAACAAAGCCAGCAACAAAGGCACGCCCCACCAAGTAAATCCCTAAACGGCGACGGCGGCGGCAACGGCGAGGAAAGCGACTGCGGCATGCAAACAAACGAGCAAGAACAGTAGCTGCAAGAGAAAAAAACTGGCTGTTGTGGCAGTTGCAACAACAATAACAACACTAACAACAACTATAGCCGCAGCAATGTTACAAAGCTTAGTTAAACAACAGCAGAAAGGACGCAACAGTTTTCAAAAGCAGCTCAAAGGCACGCACAACTACACACGCACACAAACACACACATACTGAGCCCACACCCACACACATGTAGTCATGTGTTGTGCCATTTGTGTGCGATTGCGTGTGCATTTTTGCTTAGAATTGTAGCAACAACAACAACAACAGCAAGAACATGCAAATCTGTGCAAATGTTTCTGATGTATTCAAGTTGACACAAATCTGGCGTAAATCCTCGCGCTGGAAAAATAAGCAGCGGAGTAAGGGGGACAGGGGCGGAAAACTTTAAACGAGTGTGACATGCAATGACGATGTGTGTGTGAGTGTGTCAACTTGTCTGCAACTGCAACAACTGAGACAAGCACTCACGACTGCTAACAAAACATTTATGAATAAAATAGCAAGTGCAGCAACAGCAACAGCAACAGCAGCAGCAGACGACGAGCTAGTAAAAAGGCGAGCAAATTAAAAGCAACAGAGCCGCAGGTGACAGCAGCATGGCAAGGGGTAGGGGGTGGTGCTATGGGTTGGCTGGTGCTGGTAGGTGCTGGCTGGTTGCTTGGCTGCCTGGTTGCTTGGTGCATGGAGCGCGTAATTGAAAAAATAATAACAATAACTATAAAACTGTAACAGCAAACTGCGACACAAAGCCTTCACATGCACACACACACACACATATTCACAATCATAAGTACACACACACACACAATTACACACACACGATAGACAGACATGTAGCTGTCATAAAATGGCTGATTGCTTTCTTGCCTACGTACCCACATATGCAACACTGACGTATGAGTAATGCATTGCGTATACGACCCGTATGGGAAATCATATGCAGCCACTTCAAATTGAATAACGCACTAATGCCTGCAACATGTGTAGCAGATGCTACGAATTCCACAAAATACTGTACAAATTTTACGAAATCATTAAAATTTTGTTTACCAAATTGGTTTGAGTGTAAAAAATTCGAATGAAAATGTTATTTCATTTACTAATATTTAAAGAAATCGAAATAGCTGACGCAAAAAATTCATCTAAAAATAAAATAATAATTAATTATTTTTAGGCGATGAATTCGATTGCTAAGCCATATAACATATAACAATTATAATCATGTAACTTCTGTTGGTCCCTGTATGATTTTTTTTACTTATTTGATTTGCTCCTGAAAGTTTTTCAAAGAGAAACAAAATATTATTAATTTATGGGAATCTGATGAGTTTAATTGCCAGAAGTATCAGCAATTTTGACTGCTCTTTGAAAATTTTAAATGCCTTTTTGATTATTTTAAATTCGAAATGGAGCTCACATTTCATATGAAATATGACCGTAGCTAATATTTTGTTGCTTAACTCAGTCAATTATAATGCAATTACGACTGTTTTATTTGGAAATCAGTCGGTGTGGCTTAAATGCTGCTAAGATATCAAATTGTATAATTTCAGGTATTTTAAATATTATATACAGACGTGCAACAAAGCTTTAATGAAATTGCTCCAATTGTTTCAGTGGGAAGTAAGGTATCTCGATTGATTCATAAGTATTATGGCAAGGTAAAGACAAACATTCCTTACGTAATACATTTCCCTCCATTGCAATACATTGATCCAAAGCTATTCTAGTCAGAGTTGTTTTTTATTATTACCTATAATATTATTAATATTTATTTATCTACTTTAAAAAGCCATGCCCATATTGATTGATTAGAGAATTTGCTTTATTATGCTACTTATAAGAGAATTATGTGTTGTCAATTAATGCCCTTAACTAAAATTAAAATTCACAATTACTTATTTTAATTATTCACAGTCCACGAGTACACTCAACCGCTGTTACAGTTAAACAATTTTCCCTGTTAAAATATAAATAATTTGAAGCAGAACGCAGTGCAAAATCGAAGTGGCAGCTTCTAGCCATGCCTTGCACGTTCAACAAACAATTTGCTGACGCAGCACGAAATAGTAGCAAAAGTTTTGTTACAGCAGCAGAGCGCAACAAAATACACGGTTTCAGGCGAGAGGTGGGCTGATTTGCAGGTGAAACAAATCGTTCAGAAACAGGGCTGCCTCACCCACATGTCTCGCGCCGGCTCACCTGACTGACTGACTGACTGACCGCCTAACAGACCGACATATTGACTGACTGATGTGTGTGCTGCATGCGCTTTGTGTGCACTTTAGGTGCGATTACATATTTGCGAAATGAAATGGAATTTATGCCAATGCAACGACCAACTGCGGCAACTGTGGCAACTGTGGCAGCTCCGGCATCCCTGGCAACTCTGGCAAAGCAGCGAGGAGCAAGCAGCCTGCAAGGCAGGCTTGTTGCGCTGCGTGTGCACGCCAATAACATTTAATATGTATGAGTGATTTCTTTGGGGTGTTTCAAACACACACACACTCATGCACTCACACTCATGCACTCACACTCATTCACACATCCACTCACCGACTCTCACCCACCAAATGCACTCACAATGCAGGTTCGTATAAATTTTGACATGTGTGTGAGTGTTCAGTGAACCACAAAAACTGCGCAGAGTGACGACTGCATGGAAAAATGTGGGAGAGAGGGGCACAAAGGTGTTACAGAGGCACGAGCCTGAACAAGCCCGGACAAGTCACGTTGTGGGACACCCGCATCGATTGGCTCACAGCCTCCTCTGCATTTGGCAGGCCATGCATGCCACCAATATTCTTGTGCAACAGCAGCTGCTCGCTCTTTAAAGTCGACCCCTCATCAATTGTTGTGATACAATTTAAGCAATCATATGAATTACAGTGCTTCCACGATAAAGCCAATATTGCATCCGTATACATATATGGGCTGCAATCAATTTTTTAAAAGTCAGAGCTACAATTTCATTGTTTCTGCCAGCATCATTTATTTAAAAGTAATATTTAAAATGGTGATATTCTTAAAAGAATTAGAACAGCAAAGTAAAATCCCAAGCAAGTAATGCTATAAAGCCTGAGACTTTACAATATTTACTAATTTCATTGTTAAAGATATTGGGCAAAACAATTTATTAAAAATACATAAGATGTGTGAAACTATCTTTTAAGATATTTGTAACAATTTTCAACTTGAAATCTCATGATTATTAAATTTCAAATTTCAAGCCAGCGAAAAATTCCAAAACTAATTATTCAACACAGACTCAGTGTCTTTATTTTTTTCTGTAGCTGTTGTGATATATTTAAACACCTGCAACAATAGCCTTGATCTTTCGTCCACAAATGAAAAACTAATATCTCTAAAACTTTGTCACAAATATTATTAACATTATTATTTGAAATAAATGTAGAAAGTTTTGCAGATTGCTCCGTTCAGCTGAAGTGGTTAATTCATATTTAAAAAGAGTCCACAAATCTATTGTTTTTATTAAGAGTTGGACAAATTTGTAATGCCATTGTATGTAAGTTACTCGTATAATATCTCAATTCAAATCAATCCAAATATTCAATAGGGATACAAGAAACGGGTCCTAATTACTTGAAATTCTAAAAAAAAAAATGCGCAACAGCTAAGATTTGGAATGAAGCAAATCAAACACCACCTCACTCGACTCTATAAATGCCGGGATTCATTGGAAAATACTTCACGTCAGTTGCAATTGAGTGGTTGAATGGTGTCCAGACTTAAATGCCAATAGACAGCTCGGTTGCCAAGTCTGTCGAATATTTAATAAGGCATTCAGAGAACTCGAAGCAGCAGCCACAAAGCGGGGCACCGTGTGGCTGCTGCAAAATTCTATTAAAAATTATCATGTTTTATTTAAATAAACCGAAAATTGCTACAAAAGTGAGCTGTGGCCGTTCCTGCAGTTCCGGTTGTTTCTGCTGCCTGTGTGTGTGTGTGTCTTGCTCCTGCCATCCAGACATCGTGGTATCCTGGCATCCAGGCATACAGGCATCCTAGCATCCAGGCAGTTGGGGCAGTCATGGCTCATTTGTATGCGCGACGCATGTGGCAAACAAGAGAAATAACTGAAATAAGTAAAACGAGCGAGGAAGCGAGCGAACAGGCGAACAAGCGAACAAGCGAATGAGCAGCCCAATGAGCAGCAAATGGTCTAGGGCGGGGGCTTAGGAGGTGTTGAAACACGCACGCAACGCACAAAAAGTTACATATGTGTAGATTGGTGTATGTGTGTGTGTGTGAATGTAAATGTGTGTGACTGGCAGGGTGTTAAAACGCCACAAGTGACTCTGTTGAGCAGTTACAATTTGCTTTTTATTGACTTGCAAGGTGCGCTGTTAGCTCCTGGCTCCTGGAGCATACATGTATGTGTGGCTTTGGCCACGTCTGTCAGGCAATCAGCTGGAAATTTCTGATGGCTCCACATGCCACCCCCTCTCCCACAATCTGCAAATGCCACACCATATACATATACACTTCACTTTCAGGACTGTGTAAGGCGACAATTGGAAATTTGTGCATAGCTATTTGGCACTCACCTTGCAGCAAACAGCAAATGAGGACAAAGATGCGTATATCGTAAGTGTATTTCATGTTTACAGCATAATAATCCTTTATCCTGTCTGCTGGTAGACTGTCTGCAGTCTGGTATTATAATACGATATGATGTGATATGATGTGCGCTCTTTGGCAACGTTTCCTTATCCTCTTTTATGCCGTATCGTGTTGGTTATATCTTTATGCGTGTACAAACTTTTTACATCCCTTCTATTGTTGCTCCGCCTTGAGTCATTCCCTTTCGTCCTTGTTTCTCGTCTTGAGTCTTCAGAGCTGCACGCGTGCTTTCTTTTTGATATAAGCTGCGCCTCTTGCTGATTTAAGCGCTTTTTGTTTGCTGTTTCTTGTGCTTGATAGTTGTTTGGTTTTGCCGTTTGTTTACGGCTGTTGTTCTTGTTGCTGGCGTCGCTTGCTTATTACTTTGCACAACTTTTCGCATAAATTTCAACTAGTTGCCATTTATAGTTGGTTCAGTTCAATAGGCAGATGCTGTCGCATGTGTTGTCACTGCAGTTGGCTCATTAAATGCTTTGAAAATTCGCTCGTTCAGCCATTAAGGCAGATGATACTCGCACTCGCCTACAGTTGAGTTTGTCTATCTGCAAAGGAAATAAATGGCTTTTAATATACATACATAGTTTAAGCGCTTACAGTTCGCACAAAGTTGCTTAATTTATGTTCAAGTATTATCTTTCCACCCGACAGCCACACACACACAATCCATACAAGAACATCCTAGTATTTAAATAAGTTTAATATGAAAGGGATGAATAAACATTTACTACCTATGTGGTCCTAATACTTTGTTACCAAAAAATAAGCATTAGGCACTAGCATAGCACGAAATCAATTTGATTTTATTTTCCCTTATTATAAACCGTACCTTATTTAATCAACCTTTAAATAAATACTAATGTCCTTGTATGCATTTATTACGCTCTGTCTACAAGATAAGGCTTCTATGGCTACGGCTAAGGTTTTTTTTTCTTTTGGCTAAGGCGCTTAATATTCACCTTTGCAGAAACTTTTTAAGCAGAGTCGTGACCCATTTTATTATTTTCATATGGCGATTTGACTAGAAATGCAATTAAGTGCTCTGAAATCCGAGTAGAAATCACTGCTCACTAGCTGACTGTATTAAAACAGGACATTGGCTGATTGCACTGGCAAGAAGGACACATTAATAGTGTTCTGTTTTTTATGCCCTTCTATTTTGAGCGCCTGTTGGAATCAGCAGACGCTCGCCGCACATGTTTCTGTACATATGTTATATTCTGTTGTCTAAGCGAGCCACAGATGGCTCAGCTATCCTAACCAGGGTAAATTGTATATCTTTAATAATTTATTATTTATTAATTAATTACGTAATTGTGGGTATCCATGAAATTATACCCATATATAATAAGTTTGTTCAAAGGCATTCCCTCATTAGCGGGAAAAATAAATACCCCCTAATTTAGCAATCTCGTTCAAGGACTCGGTTACGCAATTCGAATTGACACAAGGTCCAGAAATGTGCCATTAATATCGTACTGTAAAGCTTCGTTGAACCAAAAACTAATTACCATGAAATCCAATTTCAAAGTGTTTTTATTTATAAGCATAATCCATGTCCCTTTAACGTTGCGATATAATTTACATTATTTGTAAAATTGATTTCCACCACCAACATTTTATGCTGTGCCTACGAAAGCTTCTCGCATCATTTAGCCAGCCAGCAAACAAAAGAATCCAATGAATAACAATATTTCTTGGCTATGATGACGACCGCAATTTTATTTCCATATTCTCGATACTGGCAAATGCTTTTCCATCCCACTTCCTCCCCAAGTTTTCCGTTATTGATTTCCATGAATTCTTATGCTATGTGCTAACTAGGAAGGCGCAGTGATTTCTGGCAAACGACCAGTCATTATTTTATATATGCATGACATTATAATATGTTCGCCTATCGAAGTTCATTTCATTTGTTTATATATCACAAAAAAGAGGCCATTATTGTTCAGTTCAGCTTTGTTTGTGAAGATGTGGGTGGGCATTATTGTATGTAGGCAGTAGGGGAGGCAGTGTGGGAGTACGCCTTGCTTATTGCGGAAGCCTTATGTTACATCTGATATAATGTCCATCAGACTGTCACCATCTCGTAACGTTACCTCACCTAAAAGTCACTTTTCTAAAAATACGACCCCTAGCGAAGCCCCTGCAGTATGCAAAAGTTGAATGGATCTAATAATAATATAGGTGGGATTGTCATACGAGTTGAGGTTAAAATGGGATCGAGGGCGTTGGCATGGGCGTGGGATATATTGTCATGGCCATTAATACACAACACTCGTCAGCTATTTTTGCCAGGCCAAAGGTTAAGCTGTTGAATTCAATATGAGAATATGCGCATATGATATGCTGCTTAGCTTTGTAGGATCTTTAAATATTTTAGGGCATATTTGTGAGATGAAAAACAGAATCATATACATTTATAAACAATTTATAAGGCGCAGGCGGTAGAAAGCGACCTAAAATCAAAACTCAACAAAAAGCGCATTTGGCGTCAAATCGCTTGCAAAAGGAAGAAGAAAGCAAACAAACAAACAAAATCGCTCAAGGACACAATGACGCCTGTAACTAAGTATGCGTGTGTGCAAATGTGAGTGTGGGCGTGTGTAGGTGTTTGTGCGAATCTGGTATTGGTATGTGGTAACGTGTGCGTAAGAGCGCGAAGTAGTTAGGACCATGGACCCTCATGAAATGCGCATAAATCAAATGCGGCTGGCAGCAGGTCGTCAACTCCCCCAATACCCACTACAGACTACCCACTACAGACTACCCACTACAGACTACCCACTCCAGACTACCCACTACAGACTACCCATTACCCTCTACCCTCTACCCACAGCCTATCGTCAGCTTTGTCTTCGAGTTTTTCGTCACGTCGTTCTAGTCGTCCTCGACGACTTTTTTCGTTCGTCAGCTTTAAAAGCCTGTGACTCAAGTGCCGTAGCGGGTAACATTTGGGAAAACATTTGGCGCGGCTTTGCTTTTAATGAAAAATGAAGCTGAAATAATCATAAAAATGGCGGTGGAGCCGGAAATGTAAGCGTCGAGTAAACTGTGGCGTTGCCCACGTCAACGAAGACGAAGACGCAGACGTTGAAGTTGACGCTCCGTCTTCTTTTTCGCATTTGGCAGCGACTGGAACTAAAAACTTTGACTGTTGTTTGCTTTTGTTGCCGGCCTGCTAGCCTCCTTGCCTGCCTCGCCAAGGAGGCCAGGCTTCTTGTCGGCACTTTTTTGCGCCAAGGTCCACACGCCAGCAGTGGCAGCAGCAGGAAGGCGTGGCAACGCGGAGGGCAGGCAGATGAATTTGTCTGCGTCTGCCGCGTCATTATGCGCAGTGCCAGCAAAGTTTGCGTTTCGCATTTTTCTGCTCATCTTTAAGATGCTGTGAGCAGTATGTTTTGTCCTTTTTATTGCAAGCCCCTTGCCCTTCCCCCCTGCACTTCCCTCTCTGCCACTCCACTAAAGCTCTTTTATTCATTTTTCTATGCTGCTGCGCCTGCGATTATGCAGCAAAAAGTTTCGCAGCGCCGCCATTTACAATGCAAAGCCCGCTCCATCAAATTGGGTTGCTGGGGATGCCATGGCATCGACTCGAGAGTTGTCTGCATGTGCGTGGGGAGTGGAAAGGTATATGAGGAGTTATATGCAACAACTGCCGACATTTTCCGCTGCATTTTAACCCAGCAAGCAGAGAGTTAAGTAAAGTCTGCCAATTTTTAAGTTGCTTTAAATATGTGCAAACATTTTGCGACAAATGTAATTCGTCTTTTTCGTACTCGGATATATTTTCTACACCAACTTTTCCACTTTTGTTCTGAGTTTTTCTTGTTGCTGTCTGTTCGTTCGCCAAGCAGCCTGACAGCCAGCCTCACCGCCTGCCTGCCTGGCTGCCTGATTTTTCCAGCTTCGTTTGCTGTGCGGGTTTGCGCGGTTTTGTGGCTTTTGGATATTAGAATGCAACAAGAGGAGCAAACGAATTTTGAGGCATGAGGCATGCAACGAACTATGCCACTGGCAGCCACAGTCACAGGCACTTTTTTGTTTACTTTGCGTTTTCACTTGATTCCATCGCTTGCCCTTCCCTTCCCTCTCGGTCTTTCTGATTATGCTTCTCCTTTTTGTTTTTTGTTTTTGCCCTTATCAACAACTTTGTTTGCTTGTTTTTCGTATATGCAGGCCAAGTTATTAAAGCTGCACAGCCGCACTTTATTATTCCGAAACAAGCTGTGTATTTACACACAAAACAACAAAAGCCCTAACAGAAAAGCAGCAACAGCAACCAACATAAGTTTGTAATTTTTCCTGCAAAAACTTTCATTCTGTCACCCATTGCCGAGCCACTGAACAATTGTTTATTTTTGTTTATCTTTCGAAAATTGTTGTGTGCTCTTTTACATTCAAATTATTTGATATTTTTATAACACATATAAAAATGGTTGAATTAGTTGAAAATAATTTGCTGTGCAAAATAAAAATAGAAATAAAATGAATTTGTTTTTATTCATATATATTTAATTGATGATTCTTTATATGGTAAGAGCAATAAAAATTATTTTATTTCTTAAACAATAGAAATAAATATTTGCCGAAAGAAAATATAAATAAAATAATTGACATAAAAAGGACAGCATAGAGTTCAAAACAAAATGAAAATTAAATAGAAACGTAATGGATATTATTTTCATCTGGAGGAAATTATTGTTTTAAAAACAACGGAAATGTTTTTACTTGTTAAATAATTATTTATTAGTATATTTATATGGTATGTTATTGATATGTTTAATATTACAGAGATAACAGTGTTACTTGAAATGTTTACTGGTAAGTCTACTAAAAAATCTGGAGAATATTAGAATCAATCAATCAAATTTTCAGCCTGTTGGCCAACCATTGTCTTAACTCTTTTGCTCTTATTTTTGAGATTTGGACAAAATTCGAATCTATCTGATGATACTGTCACTTGGCTATTTTTTCATTACATATTCTTTAATTTAGCCACACAAAAAATGTAACAATTATAATCTGTGAGCGTGACCGTAAATGATGAAAATGTTTGGGTGTAGCTGTAAGTTTCAATCACTTTTTCTCTCTGAATATGAATACTTTTTCGAGAGCTCTCTCTTTTCTGTAAGAGCTGTCCTCTTTAGCTATCTCCGGGGAAATCTCCGCTTACCGCTGTGAGTCGGGGCAATAAAATTTCCCCCATCGGGTTGGATATTTTCCTTTATCTCTTTTTTTCCTTAATTATTATAATTAGTTTTTAATTTGAATTTGGTTTTCTCCTCTACTCACTATTTTTTTTTAGGTCTATAACGCCTCTGATAGCATTAGTCTGTGAATCGACGCATAGCAGGCCATATGGCGAATAAAATCTTTTATCTTGAAATCTTTTATGTTGAAATTGTAACGTAATGTTATAATTCATTTTGTTTGCTATATAAACACTGTATCACAATTTTGTTGATTTAATAATAAATCGAAAACATAACGTCCCCATATTGAAGTCAGTAAGTAACAATTTGAATTATTTTAACACGTTGAGCTCAGAGCTCTATAAGCTTATGATCGAAAGATAGTGCTTGACTGTCTGCGAAGCTGATATGAGTGGAGTTCAATATCGTAATGGTTGCAATACATAAAACGAATCTTCTATCTTTATGGATATGTTCTCTACATGTGTGTGGATTTTAAAATTGCCATTTAATATGCATTAGATATTGTAGTGCGCGCATATAGCAATCAGTTTTGAATATAATCACAATTATGACATTTTATAATGTTATAAATAAGCGAGGGCAGCCAAAGCGCGTGCTGCCAAATTAAATTTACACCGCATATGCTGACAGCTCGCCTGGCGTGTGAGTGTGTGCGTGTGCGTGTGCATACGTGTGTGTGTGCTGGTATTTGTGCGGTAACACCTTTGAAAGTCGGTCCGACAGTTCAGGGCGATCGGGCAGCGAGGCCCGCTGCTGGCCAAGCAGCAGTGTGTCCATAATTTAATGCACGTGAGCAAACGCTGTAACCACCAGTGACCTAATAATGTTTGTACAGTTATGTGTTTGTATGAATGTGTTTGTATGCATATACGAGTATGTATGATTGAGTTAGCGTGTATTTGTATATGTGGCGTTTGAAGTCCCTCGTGTTGTCAGAATGTCAAGCTGCTATTTATATACATTATTGATTTTTGGTTTGACACATGGCAAGTAGCACACACACACATTTATATGTACATATATACATAAATAGGTATTTATTGGACATATATACATATATAGCCAGTTGCATAGAAAATTGCCACACACTTCCATGAGTACATAAACGACGCGCATTTACAGCAACCAACCAGCCAGCCAGCCAACCAACATTCCATGTGAGTTCGTTGTTTATTGCACGCCACTTCATTGGCCGTCGCCCTTATTGTTGTTAGTGTTGTTAATGTTGTTGTCGCCATTGCACCTGCGGCCAATATAGTGTGCACAGTAGAGCTGCATTACCAAAAATCACATTAAAATTCAACAGTGTGCATTGTGGTTGTGTGTGTCTCGGCTGTGGGCATGTTTGGCAAATTTACGCATAAGTCAAAATGTTTGACATTTAATCCAATTAAAAAATAAATTATACATTAGCGGCCTAAAGAGCAGAGGCTGGCGTTCAATTATGGCCCAAGGGCTTCAAAGCCCCGTCACTTAATTAAAGCCGATGGAGGACCAGCAGAAGGTATCGTTCATGCGGCCCTCCATTTCTGAAACTCATGTACACATGTTTGTTTGTTGCTGCAAATTCCAATGTAAGTGTTTGTCAGTGGTCTGCTAAATAATGATATTCATATTCATATTATTCGCCAAAATAGTTCATTGGCTTAAAGCTAGACTATACTTTTTAATGTGATAAATAATTTATCAGCTAACATTGAACAAACCGTAGACGCAGCATTTGTATATTTTGAATTACCAATGTAAATATTTTATTCTATTTCGGTAAGCTTATTTATACAAAATGTGTCATATTGAATCGAATTTTAGGTTTCATAGCAATTTGTATAACCAAACGGTTGCCTAGGCTTCATTTGGCCACAAATGTGCACTTCCAAAGGACTAAGCTATGCTGCATATATTCAGCATAAAAAGTTATGATAAGAATATTTATAATGCACAAATATTTAAGATGAAGAGCAAAAGTACGCTAAATAAGATGAAGATGTAAGCATTGAGATTTCAGCCATTAGATTTCAGACCATTAGCAATCTTCCATAGTTTCCATAATTCCTGCAATTCCTTTTTTAAGAGTACATTATTGCCATTAATGCAATCTCTGTCCAGGGTCTGTCTGCAGCTGTTCTTGTCATTGCTGCTTTACCTCAACTCTTATTATTTTTTTTGGGTTTTTTTAAGGTGCTTTACTCTAGCTTTCCATTCTTTTTTATTGCTCAGCTTGTTTTTATTATTTGTAGTAGCAGTTTAAGTCCGCATTTGCCACGGCAAAACAAAATTTCTTGTCGCTTGGGAAAACTTCTTGAATCGCTTGACTAGCTACAACTAAACGAACTTACAGTTCTCGCCATGTAGGCTGCTTAGAGTTTGATCTTCCCGGTCACTTACAACTTTTCCTGAGCTGCTTTCATAAAGTAAATCAAGTGACGCCGAGTGGCATTGGATCGCAGCTACTCTTTCATGTGTTTTATGTGCTCGACTTGGCTCAGAATCTGCGTCTATGCCTGTGATGTAGTCGGTTTATTTTTACAATAGGAATGGCAATATATTAAATGGCATTTGCGAACTTGAAGCCCAAGGATTGACAATAAATTCATGGTTTTATGTGTACAGTACATACATGTATGTGTGTAAAGATGTACGAGTCTGCTGATATGTGCAGTATGTGTGTGAAGTGGCAGTTGCTATCACAACATGTCATATTATTGTCTTAGTTTTGACAGCATATGCATTTTAATTAAATTCATTGCAGGCACCCCCCACAAACACACTATGCGATGCGCACTCAGACAGAAATGTGCAAACTCCAATACAATTTTATAGTTGAAAGCAAACGCAAGACGGTTGTCTAAAAACTGAATGTTTTCAATTTACTTGAGCTGCAAGTTTTCAGTTGTTCAAGTTTTTACTAACATTTGTGCACAATGAAGCATTGCAGCTGCAACGTCAATATATCTATGTGCAGGAAGTATATACGCAGGAAGTATATATACATATATAGTACATGGCTATTGAATTTGCAACAAAAGTACTTGTACATGTTCTTTGGAAATAGATTTACTTAAATAATTTAGTAACTTTTCAACTACTGTAAAAAATAAATACATTCTTGTTCAATAGTATAAATATTGGAAGTTGTATTGATATTTTCTAACTTTTTAACTTATTATAATTTGTACTTTTTAAATCAAAATCCAAATATAATTATAATTAATTGTAAATATAAATGACTTGCCTTTAATAGGGTTAGTTTGGATTAAAATAATGCTAGACAATTAATAAAGTTAAGTTACCAAAGAAACCGATTAAAACAAAATCAAAAGAGGGGATTAAAGACCGAAAATATTTTATAACAATTAAATAATAAAGCGGAACCTAAGACAGTGTTTATTCACTACAATTATGAACTTAAAAATGGGGCTTAGCAAACATCTATATAACAAGGCTGTTCTCTAAGTGTTGCTAAAAGTGCAATTGCTTATTTCTCAATGAAATCTGTTTAGAGTAGATAATATCTCTTTTAACATTATAGATGCTCTGAAGTTACAAGCTAGTGACATTTATTTATAAAATAAACAGCGGAATGGGTAACAATTGCAAACATTTTATTTGACGTATTTTGTATTTCGTAAAAATGTATCCATATTTCCAAGCTAATTTATTTTTCGGAGTGTGCATAAGCTGGGCAGCTGTCAGTGCCAGAGATTGAAAAGTCGATGGAAACATATAAAAAATGGAAACGAGTTGTAAATTTGAGTTTATAGTTGTTGTATGCGTCGCTGCCGTTCGTCAGCTTTTGATGAGCATTAAATAGAGTGCAAAACTAATAAAAAAGGTTTGTTTGTACTCGTATATATGTAAGTATGTTTGTTCAAGGCAGCCACTGGCATAAAAGCATAAATTGCTGGCTGTTTTTACGTTTGTGTTGATAAATATCACGTGTTGAAAATAAAATGTGTTTATGAGCAAGAGGAAAGAGATGTCCGACATACAGTATACCCAGACACACGCACGCACACACACATACACACGAGTGTGTACTCCTTTAACCCATCCACCTGGCTGGTGGACAACATACTTGGTCTAGTGTGTTTAGCCAGCAATCAACTGGCATAATGTGGGGCATAACTTGGCATGTGTTTATGCGTTTTTCATGAGGTCGTGCTGGGGAAGAGCCTAAGCAAATTACATACGTCTAAACTAACCATTATAAATAAATTATCATTGCCTAACATAAAGGCAAATAATCAAGCGTTTAACCATGCACATGTCCGGCCCCAGGCGGTCGCTGCTCGCTGTTGTTTGCCTATTTAAAATTTTATGCTAATTCATTTCGTTTAAGTGGCACGGCTAATTTATGCGACTAAGAGCCACCAACATAAAACCCAAACTTAAAAAAAAAGAACAGGAAATTTCTGCGGAAAATTCTTGGTGTGCTCAGCTCCTTTGTTGCCATGGCTTCGCACATAAATAAAAATTAAATCAACGTCAAAATGAAAACATCATGAAAAATATATGACAAAAGAAGGAGGCAACAAAAAACCATTCATTGACATAAAACTTAAATTTTTAATGCCAACATCGCGCGAATTTTCTTGCTCCCTCCCATACAAGTACTCGTAATGCGGCAGTATGAGCCTTTGTGTTTATGTATAAACCATACATGTCTTTCTGTGTGTGCGGGTGTGCGTGTGTGTTTCAGGTGCAAGACATATAAAAAATAAATGAACGCACAACGCACACAAAACAACAACAGCGGTCGCCAGAGCGACAACAAAAAGTGGCAGCTTACAGAGTGGCGGAAAGCGAAGGCATGAAGCCATGGAGGCATGGAAGCATAACACCAGATGAGGCAGCGGCAGGAAGCGTCATACCCGACCACATTTTGTCACCTTACCGCGTAAGCTGCGACAATTTTTATGGCAAACAAATTTGGGCATTCTCTTTAAACGCGCCACATGCAGCAGAGGCGCCATTTTAAGGCCTTTTCAAGGGGCACCCGCTCGGAGTTGAAAGTGAAATGCAAATTTCTGGGGAAATTGGAACAGCAAAAGGAATTTAAAAATGGCAGATGCATCGAACAGCATTTTAAACTTTGGGTGCATGGAATACAGAAGAAGAATACTAATTTGCCTTTAAAACGACCAACAGGCAGCCAAGCTTTAAATTTGAATTCCCATAGACATGATTCTGACAGTTTTCACAAAAGTCATATGAGGGACAGTTTTGTGATATTTCTTTGCAAAATACGCCTACGGTTTACCTTTAACTGACAGTGACAGCTAAATTTTCCGATTTCTGAATTGTTACAAAGGTGTTCTCAGAAATGTTTAAAATATTCTAATACATGTTATGTAGAATGAAACAAAAAAGCTAGATAATCATTTTTAATTGTCATATCTGTCACGTCATTACACGTTGCTATTAGTTGCATGAGCTCTATAAATGCCAGCGACTGAGCTGCAAATTACTGAGCACCAGCCATATGGAATAAATAACGTAGTTCGCTAATTTGTCATTTCAATCGAAATGCCAATTGCGTGCAATAGCATTAAGAATAGCTTAATTAGCCATGAACCTTCTAAGCACACATTGGCTAAGTCACGATACATTTTGTGGATTAGGCGCGTTACCATTTTCCCCTCCAGCTGGCACACCACTGCATAATATTATGTTGCTGTGGCAACAGTTTCTTTTTTTTTTGTGCTTTTTTGTGGCACTCTTTCCTCGACTACATTGTGTCTATATAGTAGATGTGCCAAGCAAAGTCAAGGCTTCCGACTGGAGCTTGAGTCAAAAAATTAAGCGTTATACGCAAGATTTGTTGGTTATGGAAGTGCTTTTGTACGAGTGTTTTACAGGAGCAGAGGAGGAGAGGGATAAGTGATAGCAACTTGAGAAAACGCCCGCATGTTGCCATTTTCCGCGCCGCGCCCCCACCCCCGTAGTGCCACAATCACTCCTCTAGTTTTCCCTCATGAATACGTGAGCAGTGGGCGCGCAATTGGGGCTATGCCTTTGGGAGCACACAGTGCGTATGAGTAACGAGTGTGTTTTGCCACAGCGTGGCAAGTTTTATGATTGCATGAAGCGTAAAATAAATGCCACGAGTAAGACAAATCAAGTCAGGAATTGCTGTTTATGTGGGCGAAGCGCGTAATATATATATCAATATGAAATGCTTTCTAATGCATATTTCATTAATTAAATGTGGTTTCAATATTTAAGTGCAAGTTGAATATTTGACGAGCAGCCAGCCCACAACTTTTGATCGCTTCTCGTTCCCTCCCTGTGTATGTATGTCTGTCAACAATTTGATATTGTGCTTCATTTGCATAGGCCATGTAGTGTCGTTCTTGTTTTGTCGGCGCTGGCGGCGTATGGGCCATTTGACAATGGGACTATTTAGTTCAGATCCAGCTGGTAACCATTTAAGCATATGCATGCTATTACAAATAAAACAACATGTTCAATGGAAAAGAAAACAAAACAGAACGGAACAGAGCAAATAAATGGCAAATTATTGCCTTCAGAGTCTGGGCCGGAAATTAGACGCACCGGCAAAAGGAAGTCTACTCTAATGTACACAAAGTGAAATAACATGTACGAGCATTCGTCGAACTCCAGCTACTCTGGCACACCGTCTACCCTTATTTAGGTATAAGTATGTAAACCAATATCTGCAGCAGCAACAACACCAATAGCAGCCATCTGCCAGTATACAAGAAAACTGTTTTAGCCAAGGAAACGTGAGTGTTATAACCAATTTCTAACCTTAACAAGAGTTCTACAGAATCTGTTCACTTTTTCTACAACATTGAATTGTTTGCAGGCTGAAGAGATTTTTTTCGCCGGAGTTTTCAAAAGGGATACATGCTTATATTTTTTCATACTTCTGAAAAACTTCTATTTTGTATTGGCTTTTAAATTTAGAACTAGGCCCAAAAGAGTTTAAAGTTTCTCGACCGATTAAAGCTTTTTAAGACTCACACAAAGATTCAATTTAAATTTTTGGGTCTAATCTAAATTTTTGAATACCCTCTCATTTACCTCTCTAGAGTTTAGTCAGTCTAACTATTGTCTGTAAGTACTTAAAACGTTCACATTTTATTTCGTTTTAAATACTCTATTATATAGCGATCCGTCTAATCCGAGAGAGCTATTTAAGCCAAACCCATTGCACACTTAAGCAGCAAAAAGGTTGACGATAACTCCCTGCCTTCGCACAACACCAAGTGTGTCCTCATAATGGATAAGCAATAGCCTCTGCTAATGGATTTCTCAAAGTTACACACACACAGAGCCACAGCACAGAGAACTCTTACAAATTGCCTATTAAAGTGCAAACATAGTTTTTTCCTTCCCATTTTGCAACTGAAAAATTTCCCATCAGCTTTATTTTTTCTGCGCTTTGCTTATGATAACAATTTTCTGCAGAAGTTTTTGGCGCCAATCATATGAGCCGTGCCAACATAATTTTCGCTGAAGGCGGAGCTGCCACCGCCGATAAAAACTTTTTCCAAGTCCAAAAAATAACAAAAAAATGAAATAAAATAAAATGAAATAAAATAGTAGAGTGGGGCGTTGAAGCAAAATGTTTGGCAAAAAACGACACATAATTGGAAAACTTTCAGCCAAGAGCAAGACGCAGACGACAACGAAGACAAGGAAAAGATCGAGGACGAAGACGAAAGTGTGAAAAAATATTTAAGTTTTGCAGAAGTGGCGTGAATCGAAATTGAAAAAAGAAAGGCCGGAAAATGGCGCCAGTAGCCGGAAAGGGCGAGCGAGCAGCCCTCAAATATTTATGAAATTATTGAAATGTCAATTACCGCTGAAGCGCCGCCTTGGCCAACACAAAACTGAGCACCTTTCAATAGCCAATCAATACAAAACAGACAGAAATCGAAACGAGGCCAACATTGGATAGTTTCTGTTTCTGTTATTGTTTTTGTGGCCTTTTGTCAGTCCAGCCCCGCACCGACCACGCTTGCCAGACAACAATGTTGCCATTGTGATATATCGCTCAATGCATAATTCAATTCAATTTCATGGTAGGCCAACAGACCAGACCAGGACAGACCAGACCACGCTATCCAGAACAGACAGAACAGCCCACGTTCCCACCATTAATGTCGCTGGATGTGCAAGCAATAGCAGGCCAAGCAACAACAACAACAACAACAAGCACAACAAAAGCAATTTAATGCTCTTGATATTTAATTTACGTCATTGTTTGCTCAGGCATATATTTTCTATTGAATTTTAATTGAAATTATGGCATACGCACCCAACTGCCAACGCGCCACCATCACCAATATCACCAATAGAGCCCACACCTGGGGCAGCCATAACTTGCGCCACCTCTACCCCAGATCGACCCAGTCTACTATATAACCCCCTATTTGCCTTTGTGCCGCGCTTTTGTTTGCTTGCAAATGATTTTTGTTGTTGTAGGCGGTCGCCAAATCATTTGGCTTATTAGAATATGCATTGTTTGTCTAATACGCCGCACAGCACGCCATACGATGGCCCCAAGCGGCGGGCCAAAAGTCAAATATGCACAAGCTCTGCGTCTGCCAGTAATTGTCCAGGGTGTGGGCCAAGGCAAAGCTTTGTTAATTGTTTGGGCGGCAAATGGGCCCCAGCAGAAATATGCAAAGTCACTCACTCAGTCAGTAGCCAGTCAGTCGATGAGTAGTGGTTTGTGGATCTTTGTGTCTGTGTTTGTGGGGACTGCTTCACATAGATATTACACTACTCTGTTTGCTATTTGTCGTCTTTTGGCAATTAACATGAGTGCGAGCTCAAGTACAGATTTGAAAATGAAGGCCATGCCTCTAAATTGTATCCAGCAGTTACTTTTGCCAAATTGAGATAAAACATTTTCAAATTATTTGAAATTTGAAAAGATGTATACATTAAAATGTCATTGAAGACTATCTGAATTAATCTGCCATGAATCCAGGATCATTCAATGAGTTTTCAAAACTGTTACGGATCTGTTGGCTGATTACTTTAACTTAAAGTAATGTTTAAAGTTCTTTTTCAATCCCAAAAATATAGAAATTATTGTTAAAGTGAATAAAACAGAGAAATACCCTTTTTATTTATAGTAGTCTTTTACTTGCTACCTGTTGACAATTAAAACAGCGACAGTTCAGCAATCTTATCATGAGAGGATGTGGTTAGAATATTTCAGTAGTTCATTTAAGAAACATTGTTCTATATATAAACTAAATAATAACAAGTAAATAAAAAAAAGTTGCTTCAGAAAAGGAGCGGATCCGTGCATAACAACTTTTACTTTTATTTGCCGCATAAATGAAAAGTCCGACTTGCTAAATTGATATTTCCTTAAAGTTGTTGGTACATTTATAATGACAAGATTCTCTTGTTTACTTCTCAGAATTATTTAATTTCATGTTTAATTCATTTGTAAGTTAGCGTGAACTTTGCTTCATTGTGACCATGAAAGTTACCTGAAGTTTTGCTTAATAATCCGCTAAGCTGATGACCAAAGACTGTGGGAAACATTTTCATGTCAACATGTTTATGCCAACTAGTGTAAAATTAAACATTAAATCCCTGTGCTGACACGAGTGGTCCCACCTTTTTGGCACAGCATGCAAAAACAATGTTCAAGTGGACTTTGAAGCCTAAAATTGTTTTTTTTTTTGGTTTTTTTTTTGCTGGGATATTTGGGATTAGCTGGTGCCCTGTTTATTAATATTACATTTTACTTTTTCTGCTGTGTAAGTAAAACATAGAAAGTCTGTTTAGTGAGCTTTATGTAGGTGTGCAGCAACCTACACACAAACACTTGTACTCGTATATGTATGCATGTATGAAGATGTAGGTGTATTTGCCTCCGTTTTGTGGCTGGCGGCTGCTGCGCTAGCTTTGAGTTTCTCTGCCCATTTATTTGCTTTTGTGAATTTTATATGCGATATTTGCGGCTGCTGAGGACATGGTTGGAGGCGCATTGTGGCTTGTCACCCACAAATATAAACAAACAGGAGCGAACATTTACATACACCCACACACACACCTACACGCACACATGTACCCGCCCAGGCCAGTAGGCCAGCCTTTGGTGTTTGGTTTTATTTCATTTTCATTTCCACTTCAAACCATTTCCATTTTCATATTTCCTTTTGGCTTTAATTAGATTTTTGCTTGTGTTTGATTTGGCTTTTAATTTGCACGCACGCACACACACACACACACACACAACACTCTTAAACACG
Source organism: Scaptodrosophila lebanonensis (assembly GCF_003285725.1). Lineage (NCBI taxonomy): Eukaryota > Metazoa > Arthropoda > Insecta > Diptera > Drosophilidae > Scaptodrosophila > Scaptodrosophila lebanonensis. Next base: position 18,322,664 of record NW_022060538.1, read on the forward strand.
CTTACGCAAAAAAAAACCATAAGCATGAGCCTACATACATACAAGTACTCGTATTTATGTGCAGAAAATTTGACTTGCCTGTCGTTGATATTTGTTGCTGTTGCTGTTTGACTTTGTCTCGTAATTCCACTTAGCTAAGAAGGCTGTAGCGCGCACACACACTTCAACATGCACACACACACACACACACAGAAATGTATGCATATATGTCTGTATATTTGTTTGCTTCTTCAAGCGTCACATTTATGCGCGGCGCCCTTTGGTATGCAACACTTTTTTGCAGTCGAGTTTAGCCGCGTTTACGTTTTTGCGTTTTTCCTCTCAATTTTGGCATTTGACTTGTCACTTGTTTTCTTTTTTTTTTTTTTGGGATTTCTTTAGCAGCACGTGTCACGAGCTTGTAACGATGGCGACATGCACTTTATGGCCCGACCTGACATGCAATTTATGTGCAGCGAGCAAAACGCGACACAGAAGAGTCAGTCAGTTAGTCAGTCACTCACTCAGCCAGTCAGTCATTTCATGCTTGTATGTAGGTTCAGTACCAACTTTAATTGCCTGCATTGGCACGAACGAACAATAACAAAATGGGGGAGCGGGTAGGGCAAAAAAATTAATACTAATGCTTTTCACGCCTCGGCCGCAATTGCATGCTTAAAAGACATTTATGGGCAACCACCAAACTGTTTTTCAGTTTCCCAGCTGTTACTTCTCCTGCTGCATATTCCTTACATGCACTTTTACACTTGGTATGCCAACAACGCGCGTTTGCTTAACATGCGATTCTGAGCGCCTCGTGTCGAGTCCTGTATGCGTGTACGTAGCGTTCACTATGCCTTTCGTGTCTTTCGACTAACACCGAAGTTTTTCTCGATAAACCGCGCCAACGTCCTTACTGCCACATTAACCGTCTGCGACTGAGCCATGCAACGTGCAAAGTTCACTTGTTTATTGGCGACCATCAACATCATCGTTGCCGTAACCAGCCGAGTACGAGAGCTCGGCAGCGTGCTCGGCATAATCACACAATGAGCTCAGACCTGTGCCAGATGTGCGAGCTTTTTTAGTACAGCGAGAGAGCACTTTTGCCGAGTCCTTGCCAGTCCTTTATCGTACGTTGCGCTCTTCGACAAAACTGCGCTCTTAGGCGCTTAAGTCGGGGGTGAATATCGTAAATATAATAAAGAGCACATTGCTCCCTTAAATCTTTATAGCCAGCCAGGAACAGTAGAGCAACTCGTCCGCTGGTCAGCGACAACAAGACAGGCGGGGGTGCTGTTGGCCTTTTAAGGTTGTCAGAATTTCAGATTGGAATTCAAAGAAGCATTTGAGAAACTTTTTGTCATATGCCAGTATTTGAGTTATACCTCAAAAATGTTGCCACATACTCAGTTTTATTCTCATTTCGCTTCTTGTCACATTTCAAAATTGAGCTAAGTACGCTTTTCCTAATGTAGCACTCGCACACACATTCAAGCCCCACATTAAAATTCAGATGCAGAGCCGCTGCTACCTACCTACCTACTTGTATATGCATACATATATAGGCTACATATACTATTTGTGGAGTATGTGTGTGCGTGTGTGTGCTAAAGGCGCTGTGGTTTGATTTGGCAAAGCGCAAAATTCTTCAAAAATAAAACAAGTAAGAGCAAAAAGAAAAAGCGAAGCAACAGCAGCTAAAATTGTTAACCTTTTGGGGATATCAAACATTTACGATTGCGTAGCGCGCTCGACGATTTCCAAAAGCCAACAGGAAAAGAAAAAGCTAAAAAAGAAGAATCTGCCGAAGCAGTGGAAGCAGTAATAACAACAACATTACCAACAGCAACTACAACAACAACAACCACGAGAGCAATAGCAAACGACATTTAAGTTTTTATCAGTAGAAAAGAAAGTTTTGGATTGCGCTGCTGCCGCTGCTGGCAACGAAGCTGAGCAACAACAGCAACAACAATCTCCATTACACCACCAGCAACAACAGCATCAAAGCTGAGGCAGCCACAAGTGCGCACGCCAAAGGACGCCAAAAAACTTAAAGCAACATTTTCTTTTCGTTTTGCCAGCGATTCTACGTTTTTATTTTCCCTCTTTTGGTTTTGAAAACTTTTATCCTTTTCAATTTTGTTTTTTGCCACGCGAACACGGCGTACACAGCGGCAGGCACAAAGCGCACTGCTTTTGAAGGATTTAAAATTTTGTTTGCTGCGGACTTAGCCAGCAACTATTTTGCGGTCAACGTTGTCAGGTGAGTTTCTGAGCCACCAGCTCAGTTGACTTTATGAAACCTGACAAGGCGCGTATGTCAACAAAGTTTCCGAGCGCAGACGTGCGGCTTCTCCCATCACCTGACGCCGGCTGAGCCTGCTCGTCCTGTGTCTAGACACCCCTCCTATTATTTCCGCACCAATTAAATGCAAATCAAAGGCGGGAAATAACGGGCACTATGCCTAATTGAGTTTCGCTTAGCGTGTGTGTTTGGGAGAGCGAGGTTGGGGTGATACAACTCCCTTGACTTTATATATACTCGTATATAAACATTAAAGTGGAATGCTTGTAATATTTTGTAATAAATTTAAGGCTCCATCTAGTTTTTGAAAATTGAAGATGTATTGAGTTGGACAAGAAAGATTTATTTCTGCCCATTTCTACTTATCCACAACTTCTTACCATCATCACTTAGTTGAACTATTTTTTTGATTAATTGTTACTAGATCTGTAGCTGATGAAATCATGACTTACGTAAAATTAAGCTAAACAGTTTCGTCAAATAGTGGCTGTATTTTCAAATAAATAATATCAAACGAATTATAGATTATATAGTATTTATTGAAAATATCGCTTTAAAACATTCTTTCTATATTTCATTGATAAATAAATGTCACTTTTCTTTAAAGTTTAAAACAAATTAGATATTAAGGTATGAGCCTAATTCCAATTTCAATCGCTCAAATAAGCTTCAATTTATAAATAATATTAGTAAAAAGGTAATTTTAAAAATATACAAATTTTATTCTGTATCAGAATATTTTAAATCTCAAAGCATAAAGACTTAATCCAGGATGGTTTAAGCAAACGTTCATTACAATACAAGTAATTCGTCAGCTGAATAGTTTTGCAGCTTCTTTTTGTTTAGCTCGATCCGGTTAATTTACGTATAAAAAAGTAAAACATTTTTGAAAATATTAAACACATGGCTTTGATATTTTCAAGATTTTTGAATTTCTAAGTTGTCGGTAGTTTTAATTTTGTCAATATTGTTTATTCATTTGGCATTCAGCTTTCGCTGCAAAATTTGTCAACTTAAAAAAAAAATTAACAAAATCTTATAAAGCTTATCAAAGGTGATTATTAAGTGCATTTCTTAGTAGTTTCATTTTAATATACAAGCTAGTAATCTCTAGAAAAACAATGTTTGATGTGTGAGCTTCATTCTATTCATCCACTAAAAAAAAGAACAACCAGTTTGCAATTTGAGCACATTTGTATCAACAGTCAGGCAGATTTGCAACGGACTTATATCGCCACCTTCTCGGTTTGGGGTCGTGTCGGATTTCGAAATGCGCTAGCAATAGCAATCGACATGTGGTTTCAGGCCTACAGCCACGCCTTTCAAATTTGATTTGCGTTCTGCTCGCGCTCTCATTTGTGTGGGCGTTCACCCGCCCGTACCTCGTCCCAGAAACAAACAGCGAAAAGGCTGCGGCTTATTTGCATAAGCCGGACAGCTCAGGGGGTGGGGGTATTATGAGAAGCGGGCAGCGGGAAAATACAAACTATACGATGACACTAAATGCTTATCCTACGCACGCAGCACCACAAATGGGGGACAAGAAGATGAAATCGAAGTGCAAACATCGTGGCGTTGCGCATCCAGCTCCAGCTGCTACTCATGAAAATGCTGTCCAGACAAATTCCACCTCTGACATCAGCGGCATGGAAGAAATTGCCCAACTGGACAGTAGCGGCGTGCCCTTCATCCTGATTGATGGCGTCCGAGTGACGACGAGACGTGACTTAAACGAGGCGCTCAGCAAACGGGAGAAGAAGCGCATGGCCCATCTGCATGTGATCTGCAACGATCTGCCTCTCCTGGACTCCATAAGACTGCAGTTTCCGGCAGCAACAATGACGACTCCAAGCAAATCGGAGCTGCCCAGCACAGCTGCCCATGCTATTGCCTCGCTTAAGGCCGTCGAGGACGAGCTCAAGTTTCAAGCCGATCTCGAGCAGCTGAGCAAGCCTATGTTGGAGTTCTCGCAACCTGGTACGCCTACTGCACACTCCTCATCCTTCGAGGATCTGCAGCAAGCTGAAGCGGAAGTTGAAGCGGAGACAGAGTCGCACGCAATCGATCAGAGCGCCATGCTGCAGGACACCACCTCGAACTTGGAACAAATCCGTTCCAAGCTGGAGCAACTACGTCAGCACCAGGAGAAGGCCATGCACTCGACCTCGACAACAGTTCCAAATGTTCCTCTGGCCGAGAGACCTGGCATCAAACGACAGCGCACCTTTGAAATCAAACGAGTCAATGGCACGACCCTCAAGTCGCAGCTGCGCCAACAATCCGCCCAAGTCGAGGGCAGCCCATCGACGAGTAGTCTAAGGACTGCCAATAAGGGGACCATACTTCAGCAGCCCCAGCAGAGCAAATCAGCACATAAGCCGTTGACGCGGGGCGTCTCTAGCATGCAGCTATCAGGGCGTCCGACACCTTCAAAGCTGCAGAGGATGCGTACCACCACTCAGCTGGTCCGCAAGCCATCAGAGATCGATCAGGAGAAAGGCGCTGAATCTGATGCCTCCGAAATACCCGACCTGGTCAATCAAATTGGTGAGTTGCTCATTCAGCTACAGGAAAAGCAGCAACAAAGGCAACAACAGAATCAGCAGGAGGAGCAACCATCACAGCCAACGAAGAAGCAGCAGGTGCCAGCACAGCAGCCAGAAGCACACCTAGAACCACAGCAGCAAGAGATTCAGATCCAGGAACAACTACCTGGCGGTGCATCCTTTTCTTATCTAGTCACCATAACGCCCGATTCCGGCATTTCTAACTGCTCCGTGCAGCCCCTAACGTCGCCGAAGTTGAACGCCAAACAGCAGCAACAACAACATATGGTCACATTTGACCCAGCAGTGGACACCAAATCCCAACCTATGAAGCGTGCTCTTTCCGGCATCAGTTTGCTGCCCACGCCCCGCAATGCGGGCATTACGATATTTGCGCCCAAGAGTGCAAAAGATCAACCAGAGATTACCAGGAGGAGGGCCATTCCCGTCACGCGCTCAGTGACTTCCCTTACATTTGACAGAAATCCAACTTCCCATGCGGAGCACAACTTCCACTTGAAGGATAACAATGCCTCAACCAGTCGTACCGCAGCAGAAATATCTGATAAGCCAGAAGTAAAAACTGCAACTGTAATTGCTGTTCCCAAATCTGAGGCCACTTCATCCACGGCTCCTTCACCTGCAGGTGCACGACCAACTTTAACCAAGTCTCGTACGTTTTTGAAACCGCCATCCTCTCTGTTTCGAGCTAACAAGAAATGAGTTGAATTAGCTGCAAGCCAAGTTGTTTTAAGTGCACGCATTTTCTTTCTAAAGGGTTGGTAGGGGAGTTATTTCGGTAGAGGAAAAGGGGGAAAAGGGGTATGGAACGCACTCTACAGTTGCCTAATTGCTTGCTCGCCTTTACCTTGCCGCATACTGCTTCCATCACTTTCATTGCTCATTTCCTAGGCAGTACGCATTTTGGCCTCAAGTGCAATGAGCGACTCAAGAAGCCGGTCCACCACACATAGTGATGGGTGCGTGAATTGCCACGAAAACGAGCACTTATCGCAAGCTCTAACTTCCATGGAAATGCAATAAAGAGCCTTAATGGCAAAAACAACTAGACAAATGCTGTGCGGGTACAAACAAGGGTCTTTTTTATCATAAATAATAGATTGTTATACCTCTTTTATCAATTGATAAGCTAGCTACAAACAATTAATATATTCTTTTTTATTGCTGTTCAGAATGAGTAGGCAGCTCCAAAATCAAAAATAATGTGAGAGGGGACAACGAGAGAAAAGTGTGACTTTCTTGCATTTTAAGCTTTCAAGTGACTGAAAATATACTTAGTTCGAATACTGAATGCCGTTACGAATCCGCAAGATTCATACTAACACTAATCTGAGTGCAGTAAGACGCTGCAGATCTTAATATACCTCAACCAGCCTTTGAACTTATTATCAATGCTTGCTGTTGTTTGCTAAAATGTTTCGAAGCTGCAATTAGATTTTAAAGAAAAAAATTAATAAAACAAAATTTGTTTTTTAATGACACATGTTCATAATTGAAGTGAAAATTACGTTTTTCACAGACCTCAACACAATATTTTTGGGTAACATTTGAATGAATGCAGACTATTTCTGCATTTATCGGATGTCTTATATAATTTGTATTATGTTTGAACAATATTTGTATGTTGATGCATAGGAATAAAAAACAGAATATTAAACAGTTTAAGATTTTTACTTTAAGTAGATGGCAAAAGATCTACAGTTTAATCAAATTAATTATATATTCTAGATTTGGCTGAACTGGCTATTGAATTTCTAAGACGACACACCTTAAACAAGAAATTCTACTTACCCTACCAACTCTTTTCAACTTCTGGTATCTTGCATCTTTATACATTGGGGTCGCAAATAGCTCAGCCACACGGCCATCTCCAGTTCTGATAATTGTTGGAGTTACTGCAGCAGATGCTCTAAGTTTTGGCCCAGTCTGGCCGCTCAGTCATCGGCATGCATCTGATTTCATGCTCATTTTGCAGTTTGTGCAATTGTGGCCAAAGTGTTTTCAACTTTTCTGCATTTGGCTTGAGGTCGATTTGGTAGTGCGTGCCACCCACACGAATCTGAGGAGTGTTCGGCCCCCTTGTCATTGGTGTCGAGTGCTGTCAGATTTTGCAAATTGTCAGGCAAGTGCTTGGCATTTTAGTTGTAGGGCTGTTGGGGACTTGTAGGCCGCCCCTTGTGTTTTTCCTCAAAAATCATTTCTTGGCCCTTTGTCGTTGTCGCAAATTGCATTGGCAGGACCGTCAAGATTGACTGCTGTTCCAAATGCCTGGGGACAAAACTTTACTATTAGTTTTAATTAAATCACAGTTGGGCAAACAACAACAATTTGGTGTGGCCTAGTTTGAGGCGCGTTGTCAGCCAAATTTACATGTGCCTTTGGACGGGTTAGAGTTTTGGTTTGGCCAAACTAAATTAAAAGCGCATAAAAATTAATGCCAAGTATCCTGCGGGCCCAGCCAGACGACTTCAGTTTCCAACAGAATTTTGCAATTTAATTTATACATTTTCTGATGCTGCTAAATAAATTTCATGATTTACTGCCACCAAACAGGAAACAGCTGAGCAAAAAATAAAGCGAGTTGCAAAAAACATCATTGCTCGCCACATTGTTTAGTTGTCAAGTGGGCGTGCCGGCTACATAAAATTTGCAATTAAATTTGGTGCAAAAACAACAGCACACATTGGGGGCATAAAGCATCGTGCACTGAAAAAAATCAACCAATACATAATTATTTAACTATATTGTATTCTCACAAAAGTTTCCCTTTTCTAGCAATTGTCAAAGCGCTTCAATCTGAGATTTCTGGATATAACTGAATTACTTATTTTGAAAATAATCGAAATATATTAGCCGGCAAAGGATCGAGGCAAGCTAAATAATGCATACGCAGGCGAAGTCTCTTACAAACGATAAAGCCTTATTATTATATAAATCTTTTTTTTACAAACGACTGATATTTATTAGCTTTTTATGTTAATCTGAATGTTAATCAAAATCGGTTTAAAATAGTCTTATTTTATCCTGCACCTTTTGCTATTAATACTTGATGTATTAAGAATTGTTAGAGCTGCATTTTGTTGAGCTCAGTGTACGAAGGACAGTGAGAACGCGCTTTGCAATTTTTAATGCAAAAAGTTTAATCGTGCCACCCAGTTGTTGGGGGGCGGCAGAAGGACGCACGTTTCCGGCGTTTGTTGGGGCTTAGACTGCATTTCCTGCAGTGACATCGCCGCACACCTACACCGACACACATTTCGACAGTCAGATTCCCGCTTGCCACACCACATACACACATACACACATAGCGCTCTGCGGTCGACATCATCAAATTGGGTTCTCAGCATTTAACGAGGACACACACACACAGCATACATACACACACACACACACACACACACACACACACACACACACACACACACACACACACCGCTCGCCAAATCTGTTGCCTTGGGGGCTTAATCGCTGCCCAGCACGGGGATTTTCGTGTGTGCGGCGGCTTTGACCATCAACCCACCTCCACTCCTAGCTGACCACCGCAATGGACGCACTTGCACCCAGTCTGCCAAGCTCTCGGCCTTTGTGCGGCAAGAAATTAAATAAATTTTTGATTAGCAACTTTTGTATATGTTTTCGAAGCTGCAGTGCACATGCCCCCAGAGCCCCAAGCAGGCCATGGGCCGCCAGTGCTGGAGTGCTTTTGTACTCAGTTTTATGGGCTTTCAACGAATGTGCCAAATAAGATGACAAAGAATTGAATAAATTGAGCAGCTTATGGACAGCAAAACACTCAGCCCTTATTACATAATTCAATTGGAAATCACTCTTTCAGATTAAAGTAATATCAAACAATTTTAAATTATATATTTTCTCATTACTAAGCACATTTATTCGACTACTGTAAATACTATAATACCTATAATTAAAAAGTCGAGTCGATGGCCAAGGTAGTTTCAAGGCACACCTAAATTGTAATTAGTTCTTATATTAAAATTTATGTATAGAAACTAACGTATATAAATAAATAAACAATATTTATTTTACGTCGACAGGTGCAAATAAACCAATTTTAATTATTGTTATACAAGGAAACAATTAAGCATATTTTGAAAAGTACATTTTAGGTATTTTCAAGGCGCACCTTGGAAATGAAGTAACTTATTAGTTCTTACAGATTCTTTAGAAACTAGAAAACTAACTGACTGATTTAGTTGATATAATTAACTAATCAAATAGTGCTAACTATAAGAAATCACCAACCCACAGTGTTCATTGTCCTTGCTTCTTTTAATTGAAATTGTTGGCTGAGCATTTTTGATAATAAATTTCCATTTCGGTCCCACTGTGCGCTAATTTGTTACACTGCTATGCGGCGCTGCGAGACAAAATAAATAACGCTCGCAATTAGAATGTACAGCAATAATTACATAATAAATTCGCCTGCTGCACATGCGCTGCTCAGAGATACTCGGATATAAATTGCACGGCAACATGACGCCGATGCTGACGTCACGCTCACGTCGGCGATGGCGACACGACGGCGCTGACTTTGAAGCTAGCGTCGATGGCGCAGCAGCACAACGGTGGCTTCGCATTTGGCTAATGGCATTTGGGCCACGTTTACGTTTCAGTTGAGGACTTGATCAGCGCAGCACATAGTGTTGAATGGCGAGGGCGAGAGATAGACAGACTACTATATACTATACTTGTAGTATACAATCAAATGCTTCCATGTATGGGAGAGTTTGTGTGAGTGTTTGTGACAGCGAGATTAATAAAATTTATTATCATTGTGATAGCGCAATGCAAACAAACTGACAAACAAACGAGCAAACAAACATCCCACACTTAAACTCACACACATGCGGAATATGTGGTTGCAAATGCAACATACATGCGAGTCTGTGTTTATATATGTGTGTGTGTATTTATGTGCAGTGGCACTAAAGCCAGCTGGGAATACATATCAAAATGAAGTAAAATTCATTTTACAACACACAAAACTCAAACTGGAATTGCAAGAGCTGCCGATCCCCCTGCCCCCCATCCAGCTGGCTGTTTGCCACTCCAGCTGAAGTGCAGCGTATAGTGAAAAGGGGCAGCGTCAGCTTCAGCGGCAACTGCAACAGCAACGGCGCCAAACGGAAGTTCGACGCCCAAGTGGCAGTCGCGATAATAGCGCCCGGCATGTGTGCTAAAGTATTAGCATATAAACACAGTCGCACTGACACAAACCCACACACACACACACGCATTCGCACTCGCACACAAAGAGGCGCACAGTCAGACTCGCCTTGCATGTCCGTGTGGCAAGTGTGAACGTAGAACTTTTGACTGCGACGCTGCCGCCACTATCTGGAGACACATAAATATGAAAATGCATGCGGGACAAGCGCTCGACTCGACTAACAAACTATACATACCTTACTCTAAGGCTGGACTAAAATATTGAGTGCAAAGGCATCACGCCACGCCCACAACAGACCCCCCCCCCCTCCCCCACACACGCAAGCCGGAAAAAATACACACACACACACTTGCAATTATTTCCCTAAAAAGTTGATGTTTAGACACCCTTTCAGTTATATTATAATATATATACTACTAATATACTGTTGTCAGGACGCATCCTCTGGACCTCCCCAGGGACTAGCGGGATATTACAACCTCATAATAAATGAAATAATAAATTGTCAAGTTTATTTAACCAATTTAATGATTGTCCACGATGGACAGTTTTAAATAAAATACACTCTGCTATTAAAAAATATATTCAATAGAAAGGATTAAGTTAAGGATCAATGATAAAATCGTTGTTTTTGGACATTTAATAACACAAAGGAACACTAATTAATAAGCCCATTTAAGAGAAACGAATAATGAGTTTTCATTTGAGATTGAAAACTGAAGCGAGCGAAAATACCTATTGAACTTAACTTAATAAAAAACGATGCAATAATGAAGCAGTTCCTCTAGATATTAATTAATTATTGAATGTAGTATCAGAAATCAAAAAAAGTTGCATTCAACTCTGGGAATCAAGATTTCATAAAAGTCCGTAAAAAATAAAAATGTGCATTACATCTATTTCTAAAGGAAATACTTATCAGCAAATATTCCTTCAAAAATAGTTCATTCTTTTTTAATAATAAAGTTTCCTATTTTACTGTCGTTATGCTATTATATCCCATTACTTTTAATATTATTTTCTGAAATAAGACTCTGTTACATTCCTAATTGCCAAGCTGGGAAGGCTTGTTGCAAGATAGTGCATTAAATGTGCAACACAGCCACTGTTGGTGACTGGCGCCGGCGACGTTGTAGAATTTGAATATTATTGTCACTCACACATGCACAGACATACTTGTACTACTCGTAGTATACATACAAAGACGCACACAGGCAAATACTCTTGGACAAGTTGGACAGAGGCACGACCTGAGGCAGCAAGAAGAACAACGACAACAGCAACAGCAACTCTAGCAACAACACTCGCCTTTTAATAGTGTTTGTGCGAAATAATAGTCGAGCGCAGGACGCGCTGCGGTAGCTGTGGACCAGCGTTCTCCTGATGGCGCCGTAAATTCAAATTAAGTCGCCCAACTTGCTGACAGTTAAAATCTTCGTAACAAAAATGTGCAGAGCATCGGAGCCACCAGGAGTCGGCATCAGCGAACGGGCAGGCAGGCGGTAGGCAGCAGATGAGCTGCAGGTGCCGAGCTGCACCGTCAGTGTATCACTTGGTGTGTGCGAGTGTGTGTGTGTGTGTGTGTGTCTTAGTAAGGAGTAGTTTGTTTGAGGAGCGCACGCATTTGCTTTTGAATTTATTGTGCCGAAATGCGGCAGTCGAGTGCCAACCCGCAAGTGCAGATGGATTAAGTGTGCTTTGTGCCCAAGTCTGTATATATTTATGTAGCTGTTAGCATGTTTACGGGAGCGTGTCTGTATCTGCGCAGGAACCTGTGTCTAAGTGCCCGCCATCATTCCATTTTAATTAAATATTTGACCGACAAATATTCCATGAGCAGAAGCACAAAATGTCAGACACAAAAACACTGGTCCCTTTTTAATGCTACCTATTTCAAACGTGGCATTTTTTCCCGCTATCAAGCGAAAAGCTATCGGCTAAATCAATAAGCGGGAAAGTAAACATGCAGAATGTAAATGAAACAGTTTTCCAAGCTTAAAAAAAGATCTGATAGCGTGCAAAACTTTATGGCTCCATAAAAAATACCGCAGGCTTTGCGGAAGAATGACATTCTATGTATATACAAATAGCTGTTCACACGCTTTAGGAACTATTTCGATTTGTTTATTGCTGTTCAAAATGCCAAAGGTACGATATGTTTATCTGCCTGTTCAAATGAAAACAAAACACATGCATGAAATGGGCAAAAACCAAAACAGTATACAGCTTTTCAACATCGATTGAAAATTTTCTCCGTTTCATGTCGGAAAAAAATTACATTTGGACATTTGTATGCCTTTTGTAAAACATTTGTTCCAGCCATAGAATGTTGACATACATCCCTGTAAGAATCACTTAATGACGAAAACTTGTGCTAGAGCCTATGAAAAAAGAGCTGATCAGCCAAGGACCTCCTAAAATATTTTCCCGATTCAAATGTCACTTAAACTTACAAGACCTTACATACAAACCGACAAATGGTGAATGAAGCAACCAATACTGGCATAAGGTGGATGAATTAAAAATTCAACAGCAATCGAATTGAGATCAGATCGATGTATTAAACAAAATTCTTCAGCTACAAAACGGTTCCTTTTGTTTCCTATTATTATTTATTTTTTATTCCACCACTCCTTCCTCTTCTATTTACAAAAAACTTTGCACTAATCAATAATTTTTCTCATGGCACTTTCCTCATTGAAACGCATTGTTTGACAAGGTTTTAGAGTGCACTAAGCACACTTTATCTGCAAGTAGACATGTAGCCACTCCTTATGTTGCTTAATAATACAATTCGATATCTGTATTTCACTTACGCTTTTCTGTGACAAAGTGTCAGGCGGAAAGGTAGCGAACGCGTCAGTCAACCAGTCGGGCAGTCAGCCAACTGTCGGAAATTCGAAGCCAATTAAAAATGCATTGAACGGCAGCGACAGGAAATAAAGTGAGCAGCAGAAAGAGAAAAGTGAAAATAAAAATGACAGCACACAGCCAGTCAACTAGAAGCGGGCCAAGGGGCAGCGACTACTATATCGCTGGTGAAAGTCGAGGGCAAAGAAGGCTTTTCTTTTAGAAATATTTATGATTGCCAGTTTTAATTTGTGTTAATCCAATTGAAAGCCAAAAAGCTTTTCCTAAATTTATCACACTGGCCAACAATTGGCACAGAGCCTGTTGTCTAGCTGTTGATTAGAAATTCCACAAACCTACTCGTATATGGGGATAAGAGTTTGCGGAAACGCTTACATAAAAGCGTTTGCCATGAGCAAAAAAAATGTGAATTCACACTCAGCTGCGAACATGTATTTGTGTGTATTTAGTATGTGCCTGCGGCAAAACAAAAGCTTTATAAGCTTTTAAATGTGAAGCTAAACACTGTTTTGGAGTCGGAGCAGAAGCAATGCAGTTTTGAAAAATGCAACGACTTCAGCATGCTCTGAAAACTGAAACGAGAGACGGACTTGCTTCATATTTTCCAGCTCTATCTTTGAATGTATATTTCAATAAAACGAAGAATCATGAAGTTCTTCTTCTAAGTTTACTTTACACACTTTTAAATAAGTAATTTAAAAGTGGCAGAGTACATATCCAATAGCGTTTTTGTGTAATTAATTTTAGGATGATATGTGCCACAATTTAAGAACTTAATTGAATTAGGATGCCAACCCTTTTTACAAAGCTATAGTTTTATTGTTATCAATGCTGTTTAATAGTTCTGCAGATAAAACAAATAGCAAAATCCTCGTTTATTATTTAAATTTAGGTTTCTTATCAGTAAAGGGGTGTTTTCATAATATTGTTTATTCTAATATATAAATTACTTAGTTCTAATCATCTGAAAACAAGTTCTGAGTGAAATGTTTAGTAAAATTTGTTTTTTTCCGGCAAATAATTCGTTTCTAATGTGATTCCGATTTGTGTTGAGTTACGATATTCTTAATTCAAATACTTGTAAGCTAAAATTTAAAAATGTTTAGTTTTTCTGTTGGCTTAAGAGCGTACGCTTTGACTTTATCTCTAGATGTACTCAAGCACAAAATATACATATTTACTTACTCAAAAAAATCGAGCAATTTTTGAAAATATATATGCTTTATATAATATTTCTTAAAAAACACGTTTTGTCACTTCGGCTTAAAATCATCCGCCAATATTTATGTGTTGGAAATTCAAATTAGCTTAGTGTATTTTTTATAACCAATCCAAAACAATACTAGCCCAGTACTAGGCCTACTAAGTCTCTCTCAGTTCACAATCAGTGAATATATATGTGTTTGCTGGATCCAAATATACCAACAGCTTTATTCGATGTAGGACAGAACAAAACAACAAAAATGAAAAAGAAATGCCACTTTACATGTGAAATCGTAAATATAACCATATATATGACGAACTTGAGAGTGTGAGAAGAAGGGGATGTGCTACCTATATGGTAAGCATTGCTCGCGAACGATATTCCTGCTTGCTGCCAGGACTCTGGTAGGGTGGCAGTAGAAGAGGCTGGCAGCCAGAAATGCATCGAGTGTGAATGAAGTGTGCACTTAGGCGGCGTTGGCGGTGCTTTGGAGTAGCAGCGGTTGCAGCTGCCACAAAAACAAAAACAAATACAATATACAACAGGAATAACAGCAACGATGGCCTTCCAGCCAACGATGCTCGAAATGTTTTACATTTCTGTACGACACTTTGTGCTGCCCATACGAGTATGACGGCTTTGTGGTGGTCGCTGCCATTGCCGGTTGCCGGCTGCCGACTGCACTTGTAGATTTTTTCACAGTCATTTGGTACTGGTTGTTGTTGTTGTTGTGTTTGTGTTTGTTGCTCCTAATGGCAGCTGGCTGGCAAGGCTTGCAGCGCGTAAATGGCAACTCATAATTATGTTACGCCATTTTTAGCAGCTAAATGCTGTACCTTGTTGGCCGCTAGCGCTGCGCACTCAAGAGCATGCAACAAATTTTTCAAGGTGCGTCAGAGTCGACGACAAGGACGAAACCAGACCCAAAGAGCGGCAACAGTTGAAGTAGCTGCTGGCAAGCGGAAAAGTGCTTGAGCCCCATTTAAAAGTTTATCCACTAAGCTTAAAGCGCTTTAAGCCCTTCAAAACATTTGTCGTCAGTGGCAGCTCCCTCCTTTTCCGTGTCTTTCTAACTTTCTAACTCTCCTTTTGTGCTGTCGTTTCTTTCACCTTTGTGTGTTTGCCTCGCCGGCCTTTGAGCTGCTCAGCAACTGGCTTGTGCTGTTTGCTTTAACTCTTTTGGCTGACGCATTGACAGACAAACGTGCAAATAAACCCGATCTTTTACAACATATTAACTTCAACGGCAGCCACAAATAACCCACTTATATAGTAGTATAACGTATACGCCAGGGATGCCGTCGTCTGAGCACTCGTTGTATACCTTTGGTGCTGCTGTTGCTGCCGCTGCTGCCACAGAGGCTGCTGCACATAATCAATTTAGCTAAACAGATGCCCGACTGGGTAACAGGACCAACAACAACAATAACAACAACAACAACAAAAACACTGAGTTGTTGCAGAACTGTTCGGGTCAACCAAAGTACTGAGAGAAATCTGAACGAACTAAGACTTAGGACTTGTATTTTGTTGCTTATAATTGTTAAGAATTTAGTTATTGCCACTGTTTTAATGTGTAAATAGTGATAGCAACTAAATTCTTAACAATTAAACACAGGGACTGTTATTAATATACGTTTTATTATAAAAAGTACAAGGAAATGATTATTTTTAATTTTTTGTTGATTCGCTCAGAATATAAAAAAATTTAATGATTTAATTTACAACTCAAGCGATAAAATAATGATTATTTAAAAATTATTAATCAATAAAATTGAGTATTGACATTATATTTCTGAAAGATGGATTTAATATAGATAAGCTTTTAAGAACTTAACTGAATTAAATGATCAATGGATAAGTGATTTGAAAAATAATTCTGAATAAATAAATATATAAGCTATGCTTTTAAGAACTTAAATATTTCTACACCGGAAGTATTTTGTACTGAATATTGGTTAGATTTAGTTCCTCACAGATTATCTTTTTATCATTTTTTTATGATTGGTTTAATTTAAATGCAATGCAATGCAATAATTAAAGAGTCGTGGCCTTCAGATCATTACATTGATTTACATAGTTTAGATCCTCGTTTTCATACGGACTAATTGGCTTTTTTAGCTTGTCTATAAGTGCATGACTCTGCCGACTTTCTGCTGTGTTCTTTATAAAGGGCGTTATAGGTTTTTCACTCCATAGAATACTATACTTGTATGTATAATATTTTATCTGAAAATTCGAATTGAATTTATTTCTTTTCATTTCTTCAATTCGACCCTTCATTTTTTCCTGTGTAACAAGTGCCTCTGTCGACTTTAGCTGCCAGAGAGAGCCCATTCAACTTGGCTTGGCACATGGCAACAGCGGGCAGCATTTTCTTGGAACAAAGACCACAAGACGCTGCAGGCACTGCAGCTGCTCTAAGAATTGCTGTTGCTCTTGTTGTTGTTGTTGTTGTTGCCGCTACTGTGACTGCATCTTAGCCAGGATCCATGGTCCCATGGCTGGTTCGCCGCCTCGCTGAATGCCTTACTGGCCGCATCCCTTTTATGTTGTTCATTTTTGACATAAACATTATGATGCATTCGGTTGAGTAATTTTTATTGTATTTTTCTCATTTTGCTTGGCCTGCCCGCTGGCCAGGCTCGCTCTGTTGGCTCAAGACGCCAGTTGTTGCTTTATGGTTTCTTTAATATGGCAAACATTTTTGCTTTTTATTTTTTTATTTTTATTTTTTTTATTTGTCCATGTCCATGTTGGCCCCCTAACGTCTTTTGTGGTCATTTACTGTTTATTTGCTTTTATTAAAAATACAGCCACTCTTCTTGAGCGACTGCCCCGTCACATATACTATACATATATGTATGTATGGGTGTGTTGGATTTTGTGTGTGCTGCATTGCTTTTATAGTTATTTATTATGTGCCAGAGATTTCGTTTCAAGAAAATTATTTTCCCTCATATATTTATGCGCGCTCGATGCTCCCACATACGCGTACACAGCCTTCTAACATATACTTGTACAAGTATACTCGTTCACTCGCATTTTGTCGTATGTCACTTGGTACGGTTGAACTTACGCACAATAAATATTGCACATTTTGTTGTGCCTGTGCTGAAGGGGTGGCAGGGAGCAGAGTCTCCTTGCACCACTAACCTCGCAAACATTTTTAATAGATAAATTTATTTGTATGTGTACATAGGAGTGTGCACATGCATAGTTTGTCCAAGAATTTAAATCAATCTATGTGTTTGTTATGAAAGCATTCACATGTGTGTATTTATGTGTGTGTGTGTGAATACACTATGCAGCGTGATTTGGTTTTATGTTTTCGAACATATTTCTCGTGGACGATAATTAAGTGATGTGAGTCATTTCTTAATTATTTTGTATTCATTTGTATATTAACCTTAATAATTGTTGAAATTATTTGTTTGATTTGTTTTGCTAAGCAATGGGTCACATTGCTACTAAACTCAAATCTAATTGAACGTGCTTTAAGTTCCCAATAGTTTCATGGCAGTTGGATGATTGAGTGGGAACTAAATAAAATTTGGTTCAATTCTTTAGTCCTTATGAACGATCAAAAATGTATTAAATTGTAGGGGCATTCCTTGATTATTTGTATTCATGTCAACTAAATCTCATTTTATTCATTACCTTCGGTTTTTAACAAATTAATTTATTTCTTATCTTTTGATAACTTTTTTAAAATGATAAATATGTATTTTCAGTTTTTGTTGCACAGTGTTATTTGCGCTGTAGTGCATACATTTTGATAGCGTGCTTTTAGGGGCATGGACAGTGTGTGCTTGCATTTATGTACATGCAGTTATTTGGTTGTCGTTGTCCTCATTATTAAGGCAAATAAATATTCCAGTTATTCAATTTTTTTCAGCTTCCTTCTTGTCATTGTATTTCTCGAGATATATGTGTGTATTGTGTTTGGCATGTAAATCCCTGAAGGTTCTAGAGACATCCTTTACATATTGCAAACATAAGTGCATTTGTCAGTCATTCAATTTGTGCGCTGCTATTGTTTCGAGCAAGATTCCCCCGGGTAATGGACAATTGTTTCCTTTTATCGATTTTGTGCTTGCCATTGTGTGTTGGTGTGTGTGACAATGTCTTAAAATACTAACTCACCATGCATTTATAGATCGTGCGGTAGATAGCGACAGCACGTAAAATAGAAACAGAGAGCTAGAAGTCTTGAGGCGTGCTGTCAGACCTGCTGCTCACTAAATGTTAAACAAAAATATCAAAATGCATTGAATAAATGGTTAGTGTCAGTCATCTGCTTGACTGAAGGCAGAAAGTTTTCAATTAATCCAAGAATTTAATTTAGGTCGCGAATATTGAGCTGCTTATTTTGGCTTCTTTTTAGATAAGAGTTTATTTAAAGAACAACAAATTATTTCTTCTTAAGTTAAAATTGCATGTTGGGCTTTATGGCTCCAGCTAATAGGTTGCTAATTAATCGTTACGGTATGTATGCATGTACACTTTGATAAATGTCGGGAATAGTGGCGAATTGCTTTAAATTCCTATGGAATTAAAAATAATCACCACATTGGAAAAATGGAAAAAAGACAATACATGCTTGCTAATTCGCTATGCTTCCAATATAGACGTTCTCTCAGCACAGATGCATTTAAAAACAAAATAATATATAGAGTATATATAATAAGAGAAATAAAATGCGCACACCACTTTTTAAATTCAATATTTTTTATAAACTGTGAATACTCCAAGGCCATCGCACGATAAAAAAAACCACAGCTGCAAGAGATTCCGGATCTGCTTGTATATAGCTGATTAAATGTATGCTTGTGGTTGTTGGCAATGGAACAACTTTAATTATATTTAATGTTTTCTGGTAGCGACATCGTGCGGCTTGATGCCTGACACTTCGCAAGCTGTAAGAGCCAGCAATGGGTGGGCGGGCATTAACACTTATGTACACATACATATATTTATAAGTGTATGTACTCACATCCATCGAAGTGACTGACGGGTGACAGTGTGGACTCAAGTTTGACATTTAGCTACACTGCCCTTGCTTTACAGTGGTCCAAATCACCGACATGGGACTAATTGTTATCTTAACTTTATAACTTGTTTAGGACCTGAACTAAATCAGACCAAACAGTACTATTGTAATCAATATATTACTTCCACAAATATACCTAACATTATTAGCCAGTCAAATGTTTTTTTTTTTCGTTTACAGATAATATAAAAGAATAGAAGGAATATATAAATTTTGTTTGTTTGTTAAATGAGAGTTGATTCAGCTTAATTTAAATAAATTAATTTTGTTTGACACCAAAATGTTTACATCCACAAACAAAGTAAGTTCTAAAACCAAAAGCTGTTAACTCTAAATCAACCTCTGAAGATTTTCTTCATTAATTTAGGGCCGTCAGATTTAACTGAAATTATCTAAACTTCCATATTGGGAGACCGACATTTCAGCAGAAAATAAAGGAAGGCATTTTTGCGATAGCATTTTGATAATTGAAGAATAGTTCTAATCTAGTTTTGAGTGTAGCGACATAAGGCTTCTATAATTTGTCGAAACCTATGGATAAATTACAAGCTTTGTTATTTAAAAAATAGAGTACATCGGCTCTATGAAGGGAAGAGAAAGGTGCTTTACAAACATAACGTTCTAATGGAGATCTAGCAAGACAATAATTTGCAGCTAGATATGGGCACAATGCTAAACTACTATAGTCGAAGCTGCAGGCACGATGAAAACTAGAAGAGATGGTGTACTTTCTTTGGTACTGAACCGAACACATCAGGTTCAAAGTAACCTTTCCCAAATACCCCAGCTGGATACGGCTCGTCTTCTTGGAAGTCTTTAATTACAAATGGCTCAAATGATATTTGTATTAAGCTGAAAGGCAGAAGGAGCCACTGTAGTGTTGCTTGTTGCTGCGCATCCTGCTGTATGCCTGGCTCTTGGAGTTGCCTCAAGTGGCAAGTTGAATATCAGCTGATGGCTAAGTCGTCGGAATGGGAGTGCATGGGTGTTTGCACATAATCCTTTTATGCTTTAACTAGTGGATTAATGTTTGCTTATGCGTTGGTTTTCATTTAATTAGTTAGCAAGTTTCTACGCTGTTGTTTTCGTTGCTTTCAGCTTGTTATTGCTGTTATACTTTGTGGTTAGTTGTGCGCATGAAGAAAAACTCTTAATATTGAATTAACAGCCAACAATTAAATTGTACGAAATGAACCAAAACGAGTACTTACATACATAGCCTTTGCTCTCTTGTGGATATATATATAGTACCTGATGACAGTGCACTTTACTCTGAGACCCTTCGTAAGCCTAGGCTTAGTGTGGCATGATAATGGGGTCTTTACACTCGTCCAAGGGCTGCTGACAAAATTGAGCAGCCCGAATTCCATTATATTCTGCCCAATTAAGTGCAAATCTATTTGCAAAACGAAAATTCAAGAAGAGGCTCTTCCATAGCAGTCGTCAACGATGTTACTTTTTCAAAAGAAATCTATTTTAAACCGTGCATAATATTAACGAAGTAGTATGCCATTAGGAAGACAATCTGAAACTAATTGACAAAAACTAGTGAAGGTTGAGAACTGTTTCTTATTTTCACATTGCAAAATATTTTTGTAAAAATAAAACAGCAAGAGACTTTTCAATATGAAATGTATTTCGTTTGAATGTTTCTGTTCCAATGAAGATATTACGTATATTGGATGGTTAAAAATTAGTATCTTTTCGAGAAGTGTATTTAGAGTAAACTGTGTTTGGAAATATAAAAAAATGTACGTCTTTATTTCTAACTTGTGTTCTTAAAGATTAACCCTCCAATTGCATTTGACTACAACATGCTTAATTTATTAAATAAATAATTATTTGGAGATGGCTAAGTAACTACTTTGAATTTGAATTCCTATTATTCAAAAATATTGAGCGCATACTCGTATGTGGTAAACGTGCTGGTAAACGTGCTGTTATTGTGAGGCACAAACAGGAAATTTTCTGTTTCTCCACGCCACGAACAGCGTACGGAAATCGCCGAATTTTAAAACACATTTCCTAATTAAGAGCTCGAAGGTAGCTCACTCCTGGGCAATCCAACAATGCCATTTCAACGCGTGAAAAATGCCACGCAAATACGCAGAATTTGTCGCGCTGCCGTCTCCCCCCTTCCCCCTTCCCCCTTCACCCCATCACCCCATAACCCCGCACTCTTGCTGCCATTGACGACCACTCGTGGTTGGTTGGAAATTCAAAGCACTGCGTGGAATTTTGCATGCTGTGGCATCATCGTGAGGACCGTCAAAACGCTTGCATTGGATAAATGGGACAAGCGCGTCGAATATTTGCTGGCGGAGCACACTCGGAATAGTTGGTGTTGCTTAAATGTGATGAGGCCGCAAGGGTTGTGTGTGATGGGGTAGGAGGGGATGGCGCAGAGGGGGGGAGATGGGCGCTGCGGTTAAAATGTTTGCACATGTCAACGTGCGGTTAAACGTGTTTATGATGCGACTCGTTTGTATTATACATACATACATAAATACATTTAATGTACATTGCATGTATGTGTGTGTGTGTGTGGGAATGCGTGTCAGCTTGTGTTTTAAACCGCCGCACTGTGCACAGCTCTATAACAAGCATCGGGGATGTCGGCGAGGCAGACAAGCTTAATACGCTTAGTGCCGCGCGTAAAGCCAAATATGCTTCGTGTATGCGCGTTTGTGTAAGCCACATTATGAATGAATATGTACATATACAAGTATATGTATACACAAATTATATATATTCCTGTATCTGCACCCGACTGTGGCTGTAGCTGTGGCGGCCTGCTTATCAGTTTTCGTACGAATATTAAAATGAAAAGCACGCATTTTACTTTTATGCGATATAAAATATATAATTAAATCGCATTTCGCTTTCATTAAATTACCAACCTGTGCATGTGCGTGGTACGAGTGTCTGTTTGCTCATGAGTTTCTGCAATAAAATTATCGAGTAAATACCAAATAATACTGTTATACTTGTATTTACTTACTCGCCGATATTTAAATTGAAAGCTTCTCCAACAGTTCATTACAAAAATTGGAAAATCGTGTTCAAGCTGTTGCATTTACACTTGACCAATATATTTTTGAACAGCAATTACAAAGATAGGATTTTCATAATGGAGCCGCAATTGAAAAATATTTAACATACCTCCAGACTGTTCACTGTGTTAAATTTTTAAATTAAATATTGCAGATAATGGCAAAAATGTTGTCATTAAAATGTATGTATTAAGTCGAGTAAGTATTTTTTTTGTCATGTGCATAGTTTTGTCTACCATTTGCAGTCTATTGCGAGCTATTGATATGAATCCTACATTAAAAGCTCATAGAGATCTTTGGCCGCCTACTAAAAGTCATATTTGCAACAAGAAAGTATCCGCTTTTCGATTTATGCTATTTGATCTGTAAAACCAATCAATTTTCTTACTATTTGCGAGTTTAGATATTAAAAAATGTTTCAACATTATTTATAACTTTAATTGCAATTTGTGAACCAAACACCTGGTATGCTAAGTCATTCTCAAAAACGTATACTCATCTGCAGAAAATCTTTCAGACCTAATATTTAGGTCTTACTCTTAAGTAACATATCAACCAATTTAAATTAGACAAAAAATAGCATACACAAGCATAAATACTTAATGGCCCATTGTGACAATTGTTCTGATGACCGAAAAAGGAAGCCAATAATTCTGGACACTAGTTGGAATCTGCCTTGCATTCTATGGGGCCGCACAAATTCCCGCGTCTTGCTAGTCAAATCACAGCAATCAAACTCTTTTGATACATTAGAAAATAGGTCGTGACACACATTTTTGGGAGAAGAACAAAAAGTCAAGCGTTCGCTTCTACTTGGGAGTTTTATTACCGCGCCTCAGGCTAATTGCAATAAAACAGCGCCCACAACTTTTGTTGCATCAAGCGCTCCGATGATTCACTGATGTGGATACTATGGCTGCCCCTGCTGGCAGCTGGGCCTGTTTGTTAGAAATTTGCAAATTGGAAGCGCGTCTTCATCGTCGTTGCAGCTTGCGAAGCCAGAAGCCGGCACGCCAGCTGCCACCTAGGAAAAACTTTTACGCGAAATTGAATCAGCTCGAAACTTAGCAAATTGTTTTTTTAATGTGCAACTTTTGCTTTTTTCAGAAGTTGTTTTTTGTTGTTGCGCTGTTTTTGTTTCTGTTGTTGTGTGTACCAATACAAACGTACATGCAGCTGGTTTATGTTGTGGCGAAATTAATTTGAGCATAACTGAAAATTTAATTTGAAGCTTCTGTCGCCGCAGTCACAGCTTCCCATATACATACATACATATGTATGCCGTTTAATATGTATATATGTCTGTATGTGTGCTTAATTCACATTTTTCAGCTGAAAAAGCAACAAACTGTCAACTGCACTCAATGGCATGGCAACCAATGCCCAATGCACCACTCCTGAACGCATGCATAAATGCATGTAAAATAGAAAAGCTTTGCAGTAGCTCCACAGAGCCGAGGGTGGCGGCGGCTCGACTGGAGTTTGGGGCCAGTAAACCGCAAATAAATTCAACAGCAGCCAGTTAGCTCATATTTTCTGCCGACCGCATCACGCACCCCCCCTCATTCAACATATCGTACACACACAATACACTTGTGCTCGCACACGGGATAAAAATTGTCGCCCGTGGTCGACAGAAACGACGCCGACCTTTCAGCTGCAGTGTTAGAAGATTAACAGCATGCTTCGCCAACATACGTTACCCGAAATGAAACATTTCTGCACATTTGGCTTATTTAAAAGGGCTGCGCTGAAAAGTATGCTACAACATTTCTCATTTACCTCAGGCATAACACATCTGGCTTATAACATTTTTATTGTTTTCTTAACATTACTTCAGTAAGCCCTCTAACAGTTTAGTTTTTAAAATATTAATGTTGTCGGAAAACCAAAAACCGCGCGTCAAATTTTGACTAATTAAGAAAAGAAAATGCGTGTGTTTTGTAATGGCAAGGGTACTAGTGAAACATTTTATATGCCCTCCGATTTCAATAAGACTTAGTTGAAACAGATTGGCTTAAGCCAACAGATAAAAAGTCGTCCTCATTTTCCAGGATTTTCAATGATTCTTCTGATTAATTGGGCTTTCTCGAATATAAGTTAACGAAAATTAATAACTGAAAGCATTTAACTCTCGTATAATTGATTTAAAACAATGGCATAAGCAAATATTTACATATTAAACAAATACAATTTGAAAAAAATTCAATGAAGAAAAGTAAAACAAGGCAGCCAGCAGGCACTACTCCAAATGTCCTTTACATGTCTTACATGTCTCGGCATGTTCATAAGAGAAAGTCACATGTAAATGCAATTATTTACATACTCGTACATGTATAATGCCTGCCAATATTTGCATATATATTATACACACACATCCATATGTATGCATGTGCTTTTGCAGACAATTTCAGTAATTAAAATTGAATGCAATGTTTGCTGACTTGCACAAATGATTTTAGCATAATGACGAGCATCGAAATTAGATTTTGCCAAGAGCAGGCACAACACTGTCTAGAATCAAGCATTTGCAGTGAAATGGGTCAAAATAATGGTGCAGAAGAGCTTTCCATATGCACACCAACTAATTCTATTATTGCAATACAGCTTAGGGCATTAAATAAAGTAACTACCCATTAGCAGTTGGATTTAAACCAAATGAAGCTTCTGCTGCTGTTGCTTCTTATGATGATACCTTTGTTCAATTGACAGGACTCAGGCAGGGCTATAAATGAAACCACAAATAAATTTACTAATCCCACAATTTAATTTTCCCTGCCATCTTTGGCATTAACATAGTTTTTTTTTATTGTTGAAAACGGTTGTCTAATACGAACACAAATTAAATTATTCACCCCTCCGTCCATATCTGCAAACGCATGAATTTTGCGAACTCAATATATTTTGCATTAAGCTCTTCGATTGAATTCGAAAGGCTCTTGCGTCCTGCGGAAACCGGAGCACGTCTGAGTAATTTCTGTCTGAGACATCGATAATAATGTAATCTGAATAACAAAGCAGCTGGATGCTGCTGTTTAGAAAGCGTCGTTTATTTGGTAGGACTCACATAAAATAATCGACGTTCGAAAAACACAGCACAGAAAGGAATATTAATGCTGTCATTAAAACATTTCACACTCATAACTCTTTTCAAATAAACCTGGAATGCAATAAAATATTACGAATAGAATAATGTTTTCTATACTTACTTCAATACTATACAGAAATGCGCATTATAATCCTAGTACATCTGAAAATCATTTATTTTAAATCAGTATACAGATAGATAGATTTCGACTTTTCGCATATTATTCGAAAGAGTTAAATTTATTTTATTTTTTAAAAGGAATCATTTTAAAATTTTGGTTGGTTTTATAATATTTTAATGAATATTTTGTAGTTTTTAGATGAATATTTTTTAGTTTATTGTTATAGTATAAATAAATAGGACTACATAGCTGTAAAAAATCGTTTGTTGGTAGAAGGCTTGAGTTGTTTCGAAATTTGTGGTCAGTCAAATAGTTTATTTGTGCCCATGGTGCAAGAGAAATATTTTCAATAAATCGTTATTAAGGGGCATGAAATTATTTGCATCTGGATTACAGCAGCAGTTGCAATAGCAGCAGCAGTAGCAGCAGCAGTAACAGTGGCAGTATTAGACTGCAGTCAAGGGCTTTGGCAGCAGAGTCTGAAGCAATGCTTGCCTTTGGGCGAGCTTTCGGGAGACAGGGCTAACAAAGCCCGAGTGCACTCAGCTAAATGAAAACGTGCGCAATTTTTTAAAATAGTTTAGTGCGATGCAACATGATGCGCGTTATTTTGTGGGCGCTGCCACACGCGCACACACACACACACAGACATACACACACATTTATATACATATATAGCAGACGCCAGCAGACAGTGCAACATAAAGAGGCAGGAAAGCAGTCGATACAAGCAGCCGCATAAAGTAAACGGCAAAAGGAAAGCCAAATAAAAGCACAGCAAGTCAAGCTGGTGGGGCAAAAGGATTGAAAAGAAGCCTGCAAGAGCAGCAAAAGCATAAGACATGCGGTGCATATAAAGCAGCCAGACATCAGACAGCCATGTCCCGCCCACCGTTCGGAGCGAAAGTGTAGTGGAAATATTAGCGCAGTGGTGGCTGTGCCACCAATGGCAGCGGTATCAGTGGCGGTGGTGGTGACGGCGGCTGTTGCAGGCGACCACAAAACAATACCGAAGATCTGGCGGTGAGAATATGTTGCCGGCGCTCTGCCTCCTGTCCAAACGAAATGCGAGATGTGCAGTATGTGTCGTGTTACCGCACTAGCACTAGCGCCAGCACCAGCAACAGTAGCAGTAGCAGTAGCAGCTGCTGCAGCTCTTCTGTCAAGCTCGTGCGTATGTCAGTTTGCATCTGCGGCAGGCGGTGAGTGTGCGAGTGTGTTTGCATGTAGTATGTAGGTCGCTGGCTGGTTTCTATGCTTAATTTGATCATTTATCAAGTGTAAAATACATGAGCCAGCAACAGCAACTGCAGCAGCAGCGGCAGCAGCAGCAACAATAGTAGCAACAGCATCAGCAGTCGCAGGACAGCGACAGCGCTCAAGGCTCAAGGCTCACCACCCCTGCTGTACTGCTCCTTCTTCTCTCGTCTGCCTTCCACGGCAGTAAATCAGCGCCGTCGACTGACAAATCTAAACAGGCATGTAATCATTTTAGCTGAGGTCTTAATACCACTACTGCTTCATGTACTATAGTACTCGTACTATGTAGTTGTGTGTGTGTGTGTATGCAATATTTAAAATGCATGCTGCATGCAACCTGACTAGTATTTAGAGTATATACTAGTACTAGTAGTCAACTGCCTGTGGAGGCTGAAATTGTAAATGACAGCGTTGATTAAAATAAGCACAGGGCATAAGTCTAGACAAAGGCAGCAGCTGAACTACAGAGCGAACATCTACACTAACAAATTGAACATAGAAATGGCTTGGATTTTAATGTAATATGAGAATCGAGCTAAAACACATACTCGTATGTAGGGTGTATGTTAAAGTTCAATTGCACCATATCGAGTCACAAATGAACTGGCAATTAAATGCAAAATCGATAAAGGCGACTAGACATTATGGTACATTAAAATTATTTGGAATACAATCGATACATGAATACACACTGTCCACTTCTCAAATATTAGGTTTCTCCCCTTTCAAAGTTCGTTAACGCTTTCCAGCATCGTACACCGCACAAATAATTAGTATATTTAACATCGCTCTGTTGATGCATTTAAACACAAACAACAAAAAATCACATGTAAATTTAAATACTTAAATTTCGTGTTTAATTTATATACATATTTTTATTTGAGAGCCATTTTCCAAATTTTTTTTACTATAACAAATATTGGTATTTTCTATTACTAACTATTTAAATCAAAGTTGAGAATGATGTTGAAATGTATAATGGAATAAAGTTAATTTAACTCTTTGTTTTTTGAAGTTGGTGCACACTAATATTTAATATGGTTCAACATTAATTTAAATATGACACAGCTTAATGTTAAAAATGTACACTTTGTTTTGAATTTTTATCACATTTAAATAATTAGGTAAGCATTAAATTTACGATGCTTACATTTGACATTTGATATGAAATATTATTACATGGAATTAAATGTAAAAATATTCATTTGTACTACGAAATTTACACAGAGAAATGTTTCTATAGGCTAAGATAATTGAAATGAAGAATACTTGTAGTCTTGTTCCAGACTCCACAATATCCAATCAAGTGGAAAGTGGAAAGTGCTGTGTCTTAGTTTAATAAATTATAAATCTATCCATTTATCTAGATTTTAGTTACAATTCAAAAGTGTTTTAAGCCAAGTAGAAACAAATTTTAAAAATTAAAGTAATGGTTTAGATTTAGTTTATTTTCATATGATCTTTGACTGTTCACGTAAGTTGGATTATTGGAAAGTTTTCTTCTTAAACATGTTTTCCCTCATGATCTAAAATAATTGTTTTCAAGTATTGTTTATTTATGGAGGTCTTTAAAAACTGGGGCTTTTAGCGACTTTAAATTTCTAATCGTGTAGTATATATCCACGAGATGATGTCAAGTTTTTGTTTATTTAACATATGAAGTAATAGCAACTGATGTGCAATGTAATAGTGCGAGGGATTATATGAAGTGGCGGAAGATTACGGACCAGTGGGGGCAGTTGGTGGACGGTGAACGAACTTATCGATTACATATATGACAAGAAATGAATATATAGTACATTCTAGCCAGTTTTCATATGACTTACAAATAATCAAGTTTGTTGATTGATTATTTCAACCAATTTTGAATGATTTAAAAAACAAAGCACGCCAAGCTGTTTTTTTAAAAAACTGAAATTGAACCGTGAATTATTAACCGATCTACCGACCGGTTCCTTCTCTGTGTGCTTACTTCAGTTGCTGATTTACGAGTATATCCCCTCACGTATATACTCTCTACATCGCAGCGCTGCGGCAATGTGATCCCATTTATATTCACACAAAGGCAATAGAATGATTCACATAACTTTGCCCTGCACAATGCAATTGAAATCATTTCGCTGCCACACACCTGCCAGCAACCGCTCATCCAATTTCCACATCTCCTCGACCAGCACCTGTGCAGAATTTTATGGCTTACGTGCTGTCTCGTTAGCCCTTGCTTAGTCAAATTTCGTTTGCACCTGAGCTGCAGCTGAAGGTCATGCCAGCTGCCAACCCATACTCCCACCCCAGCACTCGGCTCTCATGGCACTTATAGTTTGCATTTCATCTGTGTACCGGTAATCTCGAGCACTTAACTTCAACTCCATTTGCTGCCCTCATTTTCCGCAGCTCAGCTCAGTTCACCGCAGCCCGCGAAGCCGAACGCTGCAGGCCATTGCATGGCGCTGCGCGTCAACATAACATTTTTCGCTTTATAAATATTTGAGCGCTTAAAAGGCTGTACGGCGACTGCATGAAAAGCTGCGCAATTTGCCGCTGTTTTAGCGCCATGCCAGCAACAACAATAACAATAACAACGCCCAGAGCACAGGATAGGCAGCTACTTAACACAACAACTGTGATAATCGCATGAGCTTGTGAACGTTTTATTGAGCTTGTTTATGCTCATAAAAGCCAAAGTGCACAAAATACAAAAACAGAGGCTTAGTCCATCATAATACCCTTGTATGTGCAACCGAATACTTAGTAGTTACAGCTCTAAGCAACTTCTCAACTGAAAGGCTTGACCTGTGAAATTAACAGGAGCTGAACGGAACACCTGCAAGCACAATGGAGCTCAGCTTTGAAGTTCCTTTGTTCATGAAATTTGCGCTTTTAATCTCTTCACTTAATACAAATTATTACACTATTATAGTAACTCAAATATTAGCTGCTTTGTTGGAGTTGTGTTGATATTTCGTTGAAAGATTATTCAATTATTATAGAATATTTAATTCTCAATTAAATTTGCATCACGAATTAATTTGAGATTTGCAGGCGTTTACAAAGATATCCTTCAGAGTTGTAATCAGACGAATAGACACTCTATGAGATTTGTAGTTGTTTGCAAATCCGTGTCCGTGAAATTTAAAGTTGCTTGCGTTGGCTCTAAAAAACGATGGCGAAAGATTTGTATTCCTAATGCAACGAAACTACGCATATTCCTCACTTTTCAAAGTATTCTTCGAGCTTATTACTCGTAGAACGTGTATCCACCAATTAAAAAGTTGCTCCCAATCCCAGTGCAGAGCGCAGACAAAGGACCGGCGAGTGTGCTGCCTTAGAGCATGTTGTGGGCAACTGGCATAATGGCGCACCGCAGCCGACACATTTAACCCATTAAAGATCACATTTGCATTTCAGTGCGGAACGGGGCTCTGGGCATAATAACAACAATGAAATGCGCCACTGGGAGAGTTGCATCGCTCGCTCAGCCAGCAGTTACGAGCTGCGAGCCAGCTCTTAGCCTCAAGCTTCAGTCTTCAGACTCGGCCTCAGCCTCAGCATCAGCATCAGCCTCAGCCTCAGATTTCCTGTGGTGAATTTTGCATTAGTTTGCATTATCCTTGTGCCGGTTTGCCGCAGCTGCTGATGCTGCTGCTCCTGTTCGTCCTCCTCCAGTTCTTGCTGTCTGTTGTTGCGGGTAATATTGTTATTGTTAGTATTATTGTGCTCGATGTGGCAGCAAAGTTGGTTGCTGGCCCAAAACTTTCCCGTGCTTGACATATAAATTTTAATTTTACGCAAACACACAAACCAATGGCGGAATGTAGAACTTTGTGGTCTCAGTGTTGCATTTGCAGTTCCATTTTCTGTTGTTGTTGTTGTTCTTTTCAATACTCATACTGCGTGCAATTGAAGAAATCAAAGTGGAAAGACCAGACGCTGTTCAAGGACGAGTCAGCGGACCGCACGCATAGCTCATCATTTACAAAGCGCTATTGATGGAGAGCAGGGAGGGGGGCGTGGAGCAGGCAGCAGGCGCCAAATAAAATGTAATTTATTGAGTCTGACGCTTGTCAAAAGCGTGTGAAATGTGAACAGCAAACTTGAATTTATGGCCGACCAACAGAAAAGCAAAACAACAAAGCAGAAAAAAGGCAAAATAGTTTTGCTTGCCAAAAATAATTTGCTCAGCCAAACAGCTGCGACTTTCAGGAGTGAGCCAAAAGTTGGTTTTTGGTGTTGCTGTTGTTGTTGTTGCTGTTGCGGGTGATGCTGTTACTGTTGCTGGTTAGTCTGACAGTTCTTATATGGATTTTTTCTTTGCTGACTTTTTGCTGACAACACTTGAGTGTGGCGCCTAAAGTTGTGGCCCAAGCTGTGGCAGTCTGATTAAAACCAAACCCTTTGGTCCACACTTTTAGGCGCACCCGTTAAGCTGATTAAACGGAAATGAAAAACGGCACAGCGACAGCAACAACAACAACAACAAAATGTGAACAACAAACAAGACAACCTGCAGGAAGACCAACAAAAAAAAGAAAAAAAGACAGAGAGACATTCGTATGTCTGTCGCTGTGCTGATATATGTGGGTGAGTGTGTCTTGCCAGGCTGTCTTGCCTGTCCGCGCGTATCTTCATCAAACAGCAACAACAGAAATAACAGAGACAACAACAGCAACAGCAGCAACAACAACAACGGAGACAACATCCGACAATGGGGAGAGTAACAACAAAAGACAGCGAGCGCAAAAGTAAAAGACAACTGCGGCTTTTATTGTTTCCGCTGTTGACATTATCTCGTATGAGTGCGTATGTGTGTGTGTGTGTTGGGGTATGTAGGAGTGTGGCTGTGTGTGTGTGTGTCTGTGTGTGTGATGTTTGAGCGCGTTACAGCGACACCTGAAAGTAGGCAAGCATTTTAATGCTTTGCTTTTAATGCAATGCGAACGCTGCTGTTGCTCCTGCTGTTCTTGTTGTTGTTGTTGCTGTTTCTGTGTGCATGGCGTCGCCGTCAAAATGGAACGTGACAGTGGCTGCTGCGTTGGCGTTGGCGTTGGCAGAGTCGCTGCCATCGTTTACACAACGTTAAAAGTCAATATGCCGTATACGCCATGTTGCGTCATTAAGATAATTAAAAGCGTGCGACGCAACAGTAGTTGCTGTTGCTGTTGCTGCTTTTGTTGTTGTTGCTATTGTTTTTATTGGTGCCTCTAAAGGATTAGTCAATAAAAATGCAAAACACAAGATGGCAACTCTATTAGCTGCCGCACTGCTGCTGGAATAATTAGCCCAGCCAGTCGGCTTCCGTTTCCGGCGTGCGCCTGCATAAATTATGGCAAATAACTTAAATGGCTTTTTGAGCAGCCCATTGGAGAAGAAGCAGCAGCGCCAATCTCGCATAAAAAAAGAGCAAAGAAGCTGAGAAGCTGAGAAGCGCGGCTATAAAAATGAAAGCCAAGCGCCCCAGCTCGTCAGCTGTTGTTCCTATTCCTGTTGTTGTTTCTGCTGTTTCTGCTGTTCCCGCTGCTGCTGGTGAGGTTTATTTGCAAATGGCTCGTCCTTGTTGCTCATATTTAACGTCAGCTGCAGTGGCAATAATTTTGATTTACTGTGTCGTATGCGCTACTTCAGCTTCAGCTCACGTTTAGTTTATTTTATTTTAGTTCCATACTTTCTGCCTGCAATCCAAAACATAAGGGCGACATTGAACTCATTGAATGGGAGCCATAGAGCCCTCACAGAGGGTTGTGCTTAAAAAAAACCATTCTAATTGATGAAGACAATGAAGATGCAGTTAAATATGTAAGCAACAATGCACAAACAGCCCGCCACAGAAGAAGACCGAAGAGAAGAGAGCTGAAGATGTTAGGCCCGACTCTACATCCTCCAAGATGTGCTTGAATTAACATTTGCCATTATAACTAAGCCTAGTAGTCCCATAAACTAGTTGAGTAGAGCAAAACATTTTAGATTAAAGAAGAAATGAATCCATCTTCAGTTCGAACGATCTGTAATGCCTGAGTGCCATATCATATGATTTCCCAAACTGACTTGTATTCTACCTATGTCTGCCTGTTTGACTATTTTATGGAAATGTTCCTCACAAAGGCATTCCACTTCCTGAATATAATATAGATTTCACAAAGAGCTGTACAGACTTCCTTAAGGAAAATACCACGACATTTGATAAATTCAATTTCTAAACTGAATAAATAAACTCTAAAAAGATCAATAATCTACTAACAATCACATTATTTATAGTGATCATATTTTGATTACCGTCTGTGTCTTTTGTATTACCCATGAACGTTTTCCTTCTTATCTATAGTATTGAAGAGAAGCATGCAGTCTACTTAAATGATCAGGTTAGAATTTGATTCTAGTTTTTACCGGCCAACTATTCTTAAGTCTAGTTTTTAGACCTGTGTTTAAGTTTTGTATGAAATAGATGCAGATTAAATAAGCTAGAGTGTTGGTGCTCGTGTCTATGAAACCATTTAAAAAATGTTCCCAGTAATTTTTAAATTTTCAAAACAGTCTTCTCTGATTGAGGCTGATTGAGGACTCTGGCTGCAGCACAATATTTACCCTAAACTCCGACTCTAAAATTGCTGGCTTGTCCAGGACTTAAGGACCTTATATTCTTGGCAGCAGAACATCTAGGAAGCCCTTTAAAAAATAGACTCTAGTGTGCACAGCTTTATTCTAATCTTTACAAGTAAGATTTAGTTCAAAGGGAAACTAAACCTTTGCAGTGCCGAGTACAGCGAAGCCTGCCAGTTGTGATAAAATTTCATAAAATGTGTTACTACTGTACATTAAAGTATGAAATGTGGATCTATGAAGAAGCGAGATAGTCGCACAGGTTGAAAGCAGGTCGGACTTGGGTGTCAGGGTGTGGATGTGTTTACATTTCCGTATTACATTACGTCGGATGTGCTTATATGTTGACGTTGTGTTATTTATTATTGAGCCTGTCATTTAATTTATAATGCGTTGCCTTTTAAATGTAATCGACATTGTAATTATTGTTGTTGTTCGACTAGTGTGAGCGCTTAATTGCCGCAATATTATTAATTTAGTAACAGCCTCGTTTAATTATCGGCAATTGCCTCCTCACGCGCATTTTTAACTGATAACTCAACTACTGAACTCAACTCCAGCTAAATGCTGAAGGACGGAAATTGTAGAAAAAATGCGAGCAAATACGCTTTACAATTTAATTACTGGCCATTGATGATGATGGCCAATGGCCGTCATTCACAAACCAAATGGCCGGCCGTTACGTTGGCAGCGCAGCCGCGGATGCCATCACATCGGCAGCGCATCGCATCGCATCGCATCCCATGGCATCGCAAAAATGTTGCCGGCCATCAACTCAGCAATGCAAACTACGAGTACGCATGCATTTCACTCTCTATTTGCAATGCAGCCAGCACTTCGGAGTCGCCGATGTGGCTCTGATGGCTGCATGTTGCAAGTGCCATCGCCGGCAAATCAACAAACAAAAGAACTTCAACGGTGGGGACGGGGGCGGTAACGGGGGCGCCATAACAATTTTTTATGCAGCACTTTTGCGGTTGCCGTTAACGCTGATTTATGAGTGTTAAGTTAATTTTTGGCTGTGATGCGCGCCCGCGCATTCTGGCCACTGATTGTTGGCCCAGCAGTTACCCAGAGTGTCGACACTCTGCCCTAGTTGGTTTTACTTTTAGCCTGTCTCATGCATTTTGGAGCAAGCCAGCCGACAAGGAAGTGCGTTTTGAATCGGACAAGAGTCCAAGAAAGGGTAATATGCTGCTGAAGATACTCGCGTGTACGGTACTGCTAAATTGAAAAGAACATAAATATTACCTGATGAGAAAACAATAATTTCCTTTAACAAAATGTGCTGTTAGGTATTCTATTCTGGGCGCTAAGTAAAGGGCGAGCAATGCTGTGCAATGTCAGGCAGTGAGACGTCTGAGTGGAGGGCACTACGATTGTTTCCAATTAAGGAAATGGAGCGGAAATGGAATTAAATTGAAATGGAAAACTTTAACATACAGATTTCAAGCAAAGTTTTAATTTTTCATCGGCTGGGATCAAAGTTCTCAAAAAATATTTATTTATAAATAAATTCCTCTTTCTCTATCTCTCTTTCCTTCTTTCTTTTTCTCTTTCTCGTTTAACTTCGTACTTTCTCTAATTAGTTGTTAAATATAACTAATTTTCCACCTTTATCTACTTTTTGTATAGTTTTTTAGGTCTTTAATTTCTCTGACCACATATGGCTGTGAATCGGGGCATATAGTAGCTGGCCAATTGGCAAATAAAATTCCCCCAACGTGTCGGAGGCATTAATAGACGTCATTGTACAGCTTTGTGTTAGGTTTTCTTATCTTTGAAATTTAGTTTAAATAGTTATATTAAGTTGTATAATATAATCGACAGTATTATTGTTGTTATTCTGAATAAAATAAAATAAAAAGTAAATAAATTAATAAATAAAAAATGTTTATTTGGTGTTCTGGAATGGTTTTGGCTTTTCGGGAAGAATGATAAGAAGCTCAAAACTGTACCTCTAAAGCACTGAAAGAACGATTTATTTTCAGATTGCAGCTCCATTCTAAATAATGTTTATAATAATATTCGTCCTATTTGAGGTTTGTCGGGTGGAGAAGACTCGGCACAATGGATAGAAAGCGCCGTTGGAGGTACTGTGAGTTATGGTCGAGGTGTAGAATGCCAAGTTGTCCAGGCAGCGTTGTGGATGACATGGTGGTAGTGGAAAGTGGGAACAAACAAAACCAGAAAGCTTTTATCACGAAAGTGTATAACAACATGTTTAGTTGTCTTTTCATTACTTTAACTTATTTAGTTTCAAGGTATGTTTTCAATTCAGCATCCCAACATATGGTCCTCAATAGACGAGTCCAGCAATTAGGCATTTAAATTATAGTTTCATTTAAATTTAAATAAATTGCCAATCAACGGAATACTTTCTTGTTGCTTATTAACAATGAAATTTAATGATATGATCGATATGAGATTGAGGGACAATTTAAAATTATCATTACAAACAATCTATATGTAGTACTTGTATATGCTGATATTGAAGATATACGGTACTTAAAGCTTTTTTTCATCTATAAAATGCAATTATTGGAGAATTTGTTTAAACTTTTTTTGTAAAATGTGTTTTAACATGTCATTTCCTTTCAATAGATTCAATTTTTTTTAAATAATATCAGATACACATTTACGCTAATATTAATAAAGTAAATCCATTTAATGAACGTTTATTTGTTTTTATAATTCAAGATTATTAGAATCTTATATTAAACGACATCGCAGGAAGTTTGATTTAAATTTTTGTCGATGGGCGATTTGCTGATAGATGGCGCTGCGGTTCTCAGTTCGAAAAAATTCGAAAGCATTCGAATGTCTCTACAATAAATTTATGCTTGGTAGCAAAAATTAAATAGTTGCAACCAGAATCTGTAGATGGCGCATTGAATAATTTGTGGAAATACGGAGATATTTTTGAGCTTACGACAATTTTCGGTAGGTGGCTCCTTGATACAATTTCAATCAACAAGCATAGCACTCAAAATAATAGAAAGGGTACAAAGGATATCACAAAATTTTAGAAGAGCGCAGCAGGATTTTTCTGCGAATAAGATATAGTTACATGCGAGGACTACATAGCCAGGACTTGCCGGGCGGACAATGACACGGAATATAAAGAAATTGAAGTGCAGCAAGAAAGTTGAAATCGTTTATATAAAAACTAAGGTTTGTTCATTATTTTTTGTTAATTATGTATATATATTTTTATTTACTTATTTCATGTATTTATTTATTGTTATAAATATCAAAAAGTCTTTAGAGAAGATAAAATATATGAATATTCTTATTCTTACACTCAAAATTTTGAGAAAAGAAGAGATGCGTAATTTTCAAGAATAGTTTATGTGCAGAAAATAAAATGTTCGCTATTTGTGCATATTTACTATTGCATTAAAATTAGTTGTTTTCTTTTTGCTTAAGTTTTGTTATACTTGTAGGCTTGCACATGTATTTAAATAAATGGAAATGCAGCGCCATAACTTCCATTTCGGCATTAAATGTAATTGGAAGGAAATTGGGACAGTGCTGCAAGCGCCCTCTGGTAGTATCCTTATTAACAACGTAGCCCCTGCTGATGCGCTCAGCGGGTGTTCTAAGGACCTGTCAGACAAGGTTGCCACTTAAAAAAAAAAGAAGGGAAATGCCACATTTTGAATGACAAGGTACAGTGTCTTTTTAAATATTAATATTTTCAATAAAATGCTTAGAATTTATTGTTTTTTTCTTATAGCTACGAAAAAAGGATTATTTACAAGTCACATTTCATCAAGATTCGTAACGGAAATTATGTATATGAAGCTGAAATTAAGTAGTCGATATTTTTTGAATAAAAATCGAACGGATTCATTAAAGTTCACTCACTTCCAACGAATCATTTCCATAAGTTCAGCTCCAACTGTTCTCAAACCAAATCAACAATGTGACTAAAAAGCTGCCTTCGACAGTTTTGCAATCTCATTGCAAGGACTGCTTGCCTGCAAGACTGATAAAAACTGGCATTTCAACAAAACTGTATAAATACGACACAAACAAATATTTGCTTCCGGTATTTACGAACCCAGTCCATGTGGTCCACCTTGAGCGGCAGCTGCCTTTGGCTGCCGGTCCTGCGCTTCTCAGCACACCACGGCGTTCAATTTCAATGCCATTGCAGCAGCAGGTACTGAGCCGCATTCCCGCCTTATCTATGTATGCATATCTATATTTTTGTAGGCTTATCACGCCAGAACGTTTACCCCCAATACTCGTAATTGTTGCCCAACTTTCGAAATACCATTTGTTCATACAAGCGGGAATGCTCCACTTGATGTTTCTGCTCGTTCTTACGGCTCAGCCTTTGTTCTCTCTGCAAATATTTGCTTGGAACAATGAGCTGGCTGACACACTTTCGACGGCGAACAACAAACAACTGTGAGTTGAATGCGTAATCGAGGTGGAAAATTCATATATTCATATATTCATAATTGGGTTCAGTTGTTTGCCCGTAATATTCGCTTTTCTGAGCGTAGAATTTGGTGTGCTCCATGAAAACACAATTTACAATTTGAGTGAAAAATAATAATTATTTTTAATGGAATTTCTGACATTCGAATTAGAACGAAAGAAGCGTTTTTATATGAATTGTCTGCAAATACCTGGATCCTGGATGTGGTTAGTCTTCAACTGCGAAAATAGATTGACAAATAATTGCTTTGATCTGCTGTTAAAATTGGCATTCTCGATTGACTAAAACTATTATTTGTGGTTGTTTCAAAATATTTGTTCACACTCGGTGCTTCTTGTAAGTCACATGTAAGATCAAATGCATTTTTAATATTTAAGCAATCAAAATGAATTCGCTTTGCTGATCTAAATATGCTCCTCTTGATGATGCAGCTAATTTTTTGTTGCATGAAAAACACCAACAATCGAATATCTCCATTTGTTGCTTCTAAAGCGTATTTATTTATCATTGATTAAATATTAATCTGTCGTTATTAATTATTAAGTTAATTGATGCTTCAAATTAAAAACGAAGTGTTCCAAATATGTTGATTTAAGGAAATTATAATGCAGCTTTTAGCCCCTTATAAAATTGTATTTAATAAAGATTGTGAGGTCCGACTTACATAAGTACTGATAGCTTCATAGCTACTTGTTCATAAATACTGTGATTTCCGAATCGGAATTATTTGTTCCACATTTCCCATGAGTCCAAGTCTGTATCAGAAATATCTTTCCTCTTTGCAGGTTTCTGATTTCTATAACACTCTTCTTTACAATTCTGAGCTCCAAACTGATTAAATATTCGTTGACGCATTTCGATAATACCGTTTGCCATTTGTAGTCTTTATTGCTCATAGAAAACCCAACAGTTTCTGCGATTGTTGCGCTTTGTTTACATACCTATATGAGTATTAGAATTGGAAGGCCCTTGCTAGTTCCGCTATAACGCAAAAAAGGTTTATATAACTTGGTCAGCCATCAGTAAAAAGTTATTACTCATATTTCCAGCCATTAATTTCACTTTTAATAGTTTTTAAATTACTAATTCGATCATTATTCTAATCACTCTTCGCATTCGATTCAATGTCATTTAGCTAAAAATTCTCTACAAGTATATATATACGTATATTTACGTAGTACATATAGAAATTAATGAATAAAATGTAAATTACTTACAATGCCACATGACGCTGTTTGAAGCTTGAAAGCTTGTTGGAAGCCAGCAGCCAGAGACGGCAACATGACAATCTGGCCATCTGGCAATCTGGCAATCTGACAATATTGTGCAGCCTCGCTCTGTTCGCAATGGTGTCAGAGATATTGCTTTGTTCGCATCCTTGATCTCAAACAAAACGGTAAATAAAAGAGGCACGTTAATCTGCTGCCAAGTGCTTCTCCGCCTGCCCAAGAGGGCAATAAACGGCCGAGTCCATTACACACGTGTCCAGATAGTTTGGCAAGCAACCGGCTGCTAAGACAAACGCGCTACGTGAGCGAAATTTGAACAAAAACGCTCGCAGATCTTGGCCAAGAATAGGCGGAGACCAGTTTCACTGTTTTCTATACTAAATATTGAATTGGAAATAAATTTTGCATAATTTATGCGAGTGTGCGACGAAATGAGTTTGGCCGCAAGATAAAGCTTTACTTTTCACGTCGGAACCCAAAAAAAGTTAACAAATGCTAGAAAATGTTGTCGTTGGCGGACCGATGATTTAATACTCTATTTGTACATTTTTGGGGTTATTCTTAAAGCGATTATTATCCAATAATGAATATGAACTTCTTTAGCAAGGGAAGGTTTAAAAAATTGAAGTAAATTTTGTCACATATTCGAGCATCTAAATATATATTTACTATATTTGAATCGTTACTGAACCTTCAACAAGTCTTGGCCATTATCAGTACAGACAGAATGATGTAAACATTATTGTGGCAATGGTAATTTTTGACTAATCATAAAGAAATATAGTAGTATTATGCGAACTAATAAAAGTATAGGCGTAACATTATTAAGAAATTTAATTAACCATTTGATTTGAATTAACTTTGTAAGTATATTTGTCATTTCTAATGGAAGACTTGTTAATATCTAATCAACTAATCAATTCCTGTGTATTTTTTGAGCTGTTTCGATCGCTGATCCCCATTGGATTACTAATTTAAAGAGAGGCGATGGCCTACACTATACTTGTACATACTTTTGGTTGGCCATTTAGCTGATACGCTAAGTTCTTTCTACTTATAGTAATAATAGGTTTTTCCGGTGTGTTGCAACCTTCAAAACTACCTTCGATTAATACTTATCTGCTCAAGTGAAGAAAATAAGCAGCTTTCAATGAATCAGCCGAGTAGATGGACAGACGGAACGATAAGCGGCGCATAAGTAAGGCTAAAGAGTTTCAATACTTTTTGATAAGCTCGTATACACAAGTAAGTATATGACATGGCTCTCGCTTGGGCGCTACAAACATTAGCCGATAGTTATGGTACCCACCTGCCAAGGTGTAAAAATGTTATTGGCATGTGCCGCGGTCGGTCAACGGCGACGACGACAGCGGCAGCGACAGCGCCGCAGACGGCCCATCCGTGCAGCGAGCGCTGTTGGCGAAGTGAAAAGAGCAATTTGACGCTTAAGCGCAACGCTGCAGAGCCGCAGCCTCAGTTCGGCGGCGACAGTCAAACGAGAAGCACGAAACAGTTTTGAAATACGCGGAGCGTACGAGTGGGAAGACGCGCGCACTTTTCCAAACGGAACACGAAAGACTTAAGCGACAAACTTGAACTTGTATTGGTGTTTGTATTCATACTTGTGTGAGTGTGTGTATGCAGTTGCAGTTGCAGTTTCGGTTGGAGTGGTGTGTGTGGCTTATTGGTTTAACAAATGTGAACGCGTGCGCGACCTAATCGTAGTATTGGCCATATTTCCAATTTTGAATGTCAACGTCCATTCTAAACTTGATTTACTTCTTTTCACTTTTTCTAATGGGCTCGACTAATTGCCTGACATTGTGTTTGTTGCATTGTTAAGGCACACACACACACACACACATGCACATATGTATATTTAGAGTAACAACAAAAATATGCCAAATATTATTTGTTAGCTTAGTGACTACTCCGATATTTGCCAAAGCAAACACACCTTTCAGTTAACGAAACGACGCTTCGCTGTGCGTCCACAATGGCCAGTTGGATGGACAGAGTAACGGATGGACAGACAGAGTGTTGGACAGTTAGTCAGTTAGTCAGGCATTTTAGCGCATTACGGCAGCAGCAGCAGCAGCAGCTGCTTTATG
This sequence comes from Scaptodrosophila lebanonensis, assembly GCF_003285725.1. NCBI lineage: Eukaryota > Metazoa > Arthropoda > Insecta > Diptera > Drosophilidae > Scaptodrosophila > Scaptodrosophila lebanonensis. The sequence goes on from NW_022060538.1 coordinate 18,363,749, forward strand.
GCCTTTTTGTCTTTGTCATGCCTTGCAAATTGCGCGCGATTAGTTCCGTTTGCTGCACATTTCGTCTTCGTCGCTGGAGATGTGGCCCAGACACAGGCTTTATGTAATGTGGCTGGCAGGCGAACTTAACATTTTTTACGCATGCACAAATTAAATGCCTCGAATTAGCAAAAAGAAAATAAAACGTCTTTTGTCATTTAAGCAGCTGATGGAGCTCTCTTACTCTCTCTCTCTCTCTATCTCTCGCCCTCTATATCTTTCTCTTGCGGCCCACCGCCCTCTTGGCTTGACCAACAAACGCACGTTCGGCAGCGAATTTCTTGCTTCACCTGCTGCCATGTTTTTTCTTCTCTCCTCCGTCCCGTCAGTCGCTTCAGCTATTTAACTTATTTATTTATTTCATTTTTACCAATATTTACCTTTTTTGTTTTGCTCAGCGCTTACGTAATGGCCGCATAGCGGCAACCTAACAGCCAACAGGCAACATCAGCCAGGGAGCCAGTCAGGCAGTCAGGCAGGCAGCAACCAACCAGCCACTCAGCTCCCAGCTCCCAGCTGCTTGTTTGACTGCGTTTTATCAGCAACAGTCTCCTCCCACTCCTCCCCACACCCACCACCTCACAGATTTTTCTTGCACTTTCGCGTCTTGTTCGCCTGTTTCTGCCCGTTTTCGGGCACTTGCTTTCAGCTATTCATTATTCGTCTGAACACTGCTAATTTGTGACTGTCCGTCTCCCTGTCTCTCTCCCTGGCTCTTTGCAGCTCAGATGGGGCCTTGCAAAATCGCATTCGGTTGACATCCTTAGTGGCCAACGCACTCGCACTGTTTCCACAAGTATTTTATAAACAACATTGCGATTAACATTGCGCCATTCTGTTATTTGCATATGCCTGTAAAGCAACAGAAGGCAAGTCGCGATGACTTACGGTTAATATTTGTGCAATGCGTGGCGTAGAGTTCATTGATAGTCCAGCGCACAGCTGATTTGAGAGAGAGCTTCTCACTACAACGCTCTCCCACTCCCACTCTCACTCTCCCTCTCTCCACATATGGCGCTGCAGCTGGCCAAACAACTTTCAACGAAAGTGCAAGTGTGTTACGAGCATTCCCGGGCACGGCATTGTTGGCCAAACAGAGAGGCAGGCAGGGAGCAAACAAACACCGACAATGTCGTCGCACTTGAGACCAACCCCGCCGTCTCTCACTGCGCTGTTATTGTGATTGTTGTTGCTGTTACAAGTAGGAAGTGGGTTACTGTTACTTATCTCAGTATATACTGATATACAAATATGTACGTGTATGTGTGTGTTATGTGTGTTATGCAGTGTGCGGCGAGCTGCTGTCTTCATCTTCGTTTTCATCGCGATATTAGTTGTGGGCGTGTCAGTCGCACGCTTTTGTGTTAGCTTTAGCTTTAATGTTTTCTTAATACGGCTTACATGATGTTGCCATCAAATTTATTTCAATTAAGGTCTCATCTGTTAACATTACAAACTGTTAAGTCTCAGGTAGGGGAAACAAGTTTGTTGCCCAAGCCTTTTGTTGTGGCCATTGACGCTGAGAACTTGTTTCGGCGCAGGCTAACCGACCAGAAAAACGTTTTAGCTAGGAATTACGCCAAATCATGGGCAAAAAGGCAAGACATTGAGTGTCTGAGTAAATATATTTGACAGATAAATTTGGCCGATTTTTGAGGAAGCGGAAATGTGTCTTGGGTGCGTGCTAATGATTTGTGAGTAAACTTAAAATTAATTAGCACGGTCTAGTTCGTTTGAGTTTTAATTAGAACTCGAACTAGTTAATATGTCTGCCATTGGCTTAGATTGTTTTTGCAGCTCCCTCGTCTTATGCCTTGTGCACTTGACCTTCTCGCTTGTCTTTCCGCCTTGCCTTAAAAGCTGCGTGCTACTTTTTTGTTAACAAGCATTCGTTGCCAGTCAATTAACCCTTGCCATTGAGTCAACTAAGTTATGTAAAACATCGAACTTAATTTTGAGCACCATAAGCACAATATATGAATTCTTAATTAATCGTATGCCTAGTGAGGCGCATGCATGCAAATATTTGGCTTAAACACAAGTGCACGCCGGCACAACGACCTTAAAGCAACAACAACAATTACAACAACAAGAGCAGCAGCAGCAAAGTATTAAAGTCAAAGTAAAATTAAATAATGTCTGTATTAGTTTGATCAAAGCAAAGAGCACTCATAACGTCTGTATTAGTTTGATCAAAGCAAAGTGCACTCGAGTAAACAAAAATAAAAAAATTACGACCAATTAAAGTTAAAACAGCGGTCAAGACACAGAGAAACGCACAGTAAATGTATTTATGTACAGTAAACACTATTTGCAGGGCAACAACAAATTATTAAAGGCGAGCCAGCAGTTATGAATTAAAAATTAGTTTTCCAAACATCTTCTGTTAACGATTAAGGTCACAAATATGTTTTTTTTCGGCATGTTTTTTCCATACATCATTGATTTATAGGGCAGACAAACCAGATAATCAAGCACTGCAAAGAATGTATTAATTTCTTATCACACATAACTATTTATTCGTCCTCTTTTAATGAATGAAGATCATGTGGAATTAGTTGCACCCATTTAGTGAGTGATTGATTGCTAAGCAATTAATCAAACAGCTGAACTTTGAATTGCTGAAATGTAAGGAATGTGGCAACAAATTGTACTTGTACTTAGAGAATCGCCGAAACGGAGAAAATGAATGTAAATTCATTAGTGAAGGAGTGAATTTAATACCCCCCTTACTTTATAGTTCTCAGCTTAAAGTGCCACATAGACATGGGAATGAATTTTAAGTACTTATTATATTTGTAAGCCTATTCATTGTTATCACACAAACAAATATCACTCTTTCTAGTCTTTCTTTCTTTCTATTTCATATCGCAATATGATCTCTCCGATATATGCATATGCAAGTCCTCTGAAGCCGTGAAAAGTCCTAAGAAAACTTTTCTCTTGGAAAGTGTATTAGATGTGTCCCCTTCTTCTATTTTCAAAAATCAATACCAACACATTATAAACCCTTAAGCTTCTAAAAACGTTTGCAACTTACTTGCATTTATTAAGAAAAACTTCCTGAACTTAGAAAAGTAACAGAATGAGATTTTTCAAATAATATTTGGTTTACTTTCTCACATCCTGACTTTTTATAACTCTTTTTGCTCGCTCATCAATATACAAGTACTGTCCCATGTACCTTTTGATAAAAAGTGTACAATTTATCAGTGAAAAAGATAACTTCGCTGATTAACAGATTAACAGTTCTACTTCTCAGCAACCTACATTTTACAGTTTAACATTAACATTATTACAGCTTAGCGATGTAAGAGATTAACAGTGCTTCCCTATTTAAATGTTCAGCATCACTATTTTGACTATCAGATTTATTCATATTGCTCTCAAACAATACAATCAAGTTTCTTCAGCCAGTTTTGAATTAATATTCAATTCAAGAAATTATATAGTCGCGATCATGAACTACTACAAGTTCATGGTTGCCGAATAAAATACCACTTATGAGTTGTTTTGCCAGTAACTGGCTTACTCTCACGTTAATTACAGCGCAGCTGAGACAGCTGAGTCTGTTAATTAGATACTTTAGTAATGTTAATCGTATAGAAGTTCTACTGTGTGTGGCGCGGCACAGTCAGTGCATCGCTTGGCGTAGCAGAGCGCGGTTTACTCTAACAAAGCTCTTAAGCGGTTGACATTCGCCGCTGCTTGGCCGTGACCAAGAAGTAGTCTCAATCTCAATGCAGAAGCGGCCGGATCGGTATCATCATCATCGTCATTATCGTCTCGGTTGTTTTTGTTGTCGTTGCCGCTGTCGGCAGAGCGTGTTTCGATTTCGCGGCTTTGGCAAATAAAATTAATTACGAACGCATTATTCGTTTTATTACAACTTTTTTCTTGTTTAGACGCTAAGCCAAATCTGAATCAGAAACTACACAATGAGAGGCAATAGACTCTCAGTCTCAACGCTGCTGCCACTCATGGCCTTTCTGCTCTGCTGCAGTTTAGTGCCGGAGGCTACCACAATAGCCATCGCGCCCTCCACATTTGGGACGGCCATAGCCCGGGCGGGCAAAATCTCCAACACGCTAAAGGTGAGTTTACGGAAAGAAAGCCAACTCTAACGCGATTTACGCGGCTCTGCATAATTGTGTACACATGTATGTACATACATGTGTTGTGTATATAGAGAGTGTGCCATTTATTTGGAAGCAAACAAAGAAGCGAAGACGCGCATGTGTCCAACTCACAACAACAAGCGAAGCGTGCCAGCGCACTATGAGGCCAATATTTCATGTTGTTGGCAAAAACTAAAATTTCGCGACTGTCTTTTTGGCATAATTGTGATTGGCTCAACTAATGGAGAAGATAACTAAGTAAATAGAAAATATGGACACTAAATAATAGTTAACTGCTCATTAATAATGAATTGTCTATGCAAATAGTTTGTGTTACTTTAAGAAGCAATGTCAACAATTGTTGCTCATTGTTCTTGACACTGGCGAGTTTATTGGGCTAATCTCTCATTTCATTCAATTAGTACTTTTTTATCCTTTTTGGTAAAAACTAACATAAATATACTTCAGCTACTTTTTGGTGCAATTAAATGACTACCACCTTAAAATGTTGTTGGAATATTAATCAATATTCGCATGATCCAAGTGTCACAAAATATTCAAAAAGTAAATAAAGTTGAATGAAACAGTTTCTAAAAAAATCACAGTAAATGTAAGTTAGCAACCCAAATGAATTAAATGTACTAGAATGGCAAATTTTCACGTTTATCTATTTTTAAAAAAGAATAAATTTATTTTGCAATATTGATCGTAAATTGTATTTGTTGTTGTACAATATACTTTTAATACTCTAATCCCAAAGGGTAAAATAGAGGAGTAAAATATTATAAAGTATATATGTATGTATACTTTTAAAAAATTAAAATGTTGATTAAATAATGCACGATGCATTTAACAATTAACTTATGCATATGATCAATGAAAAAACGTAAAGAAATCTAACTCAGATCCATTTTAAGGCGAAATAATGCGTCATAATAATGAACGTGTGATCGACTTTAGATGGCAACATTTTTTCTAGGGGGGGTCAACGACCCCCCCCCCCCCCCCCTGCCTTCGCCCTTGTATGTATATATGTTCTCGATCAGAATGACAAGACGAGTCGATAGAGAAATGTCCGTCCGTCTGTCTGTATGAACGCAATGATCTCAAAAACTAGATCTAGAATGACCAAACTAGTGGGATGTTTAGGGTGAATGAATTCAATCAAATATTGATTTGAATTGAATATAGAATCGAAATTAAAGTTCGTCGACTATTCTTTTGATTCGCGCCATGGTGCGGCGTACGATTTTTTGCTGAATTTCGTTTTAGTTTCAATCAAAACCGAACGGGCGTACGACTTTGACACCCATGTCGAAAATTGCCGTTTCTTGTTGTTTTCAAGTAATTCAACACTTGAGCGACAACAGCAACAGCAATATGGTTGTTGTTGTAGTTGTCGCCAGTAGCCGAAATGAACGTCATGCTATTGTCTTCAGCTGTTTGGGCGTTTTGAGTTATTGCCTTTGTTATTGCCATGGGCACACACTCGCACCAATCACACATCACACCTGCCACACACGCACACACACACATACATTACGAGAGTGTGGGGCATGCATTTGCATGTGTCTGTTAATGAATTTTATGAGTTGCACATTAAACTCAATGAATTCGTCATATCGACTTCTGGACGGAGAGGTGTTGGCTCTGCCTGGCATGGCCATAAGGCCTAAAACCATTTCTAATTATGCACCCACACTGTTGCAACTTTGTTCATGGGCCACTACGAAATCCGACTGTTGGCACTTTTTGGCTATTCTATTGTTTTTCCACCGACTTCATTCAGAATGTGCCCAATGCGCGTGAATGACAACTGAGCGCTGATGTGGCACCGCCACCCGGCAACTCGACTCGACAAACATACTCTGTGTAATTCACATATATACACATACTATAATTAAATTAATAAACACAGCAGCGAATAATTTAAAACGCTGAAAAGGAAAGAGGTAAATAAATAAATGACGAATATGTAGTTTGAATGAAGAGCTGTCAGTAAATGCTATTCAGTCTTCGAGTGTACGAAAATTGAAACTACTTATAAATGTTGACGAATTTTGTATCACAATGAAGTCAAAAAATATACCCCAATAAATGAATATAGGAAGAATTTAGTCAACAACAAAGAAATCTTCAATTAATCAGTATTTTGTATAATTGTGAAGCCTTCACATAAAAAAACTTCCCGTCTGGCAATAGAAAATTATGTCTCACGTCTTTTATGCTTAAAAAGTCTATATAGAAAAGAAAAAAAACGATGCCTTAATATCTAATAAACGCCAAGATACCGATTAGAAGTTATAAAAAAATGTAAAAATTGAAAATTTCCCAACAAGAAGTTAGCACAGAAATTATGAAGTTTCTAAAAGCCAATTTACTTTGGAAGATGAAAAACAGTAAATTAAATCTTTGGTCGGTGGAGGACCAGCCCTGCAAGGTATTTGTGTGGTCAGTGATTCGAAGTTTGGAAGAAAAAACCGAAATGCAAAACGCATTTCAAATATAATTGTAAAAGCATTGTTCTAAAGCATTTAACTAGAATTATCCTACTTGTTTACTGATTTTGTTAAGATCCTATTGTACTCAGTATTCTTTTAGAAATGAATATGGTTATCGGATAAAATTTATCGATGAAGAAGAAGAACGAGCTCTAAAATTGAGCTAGAATCGTGATGTATGTATGTATGTCCCCACATTTTCCGATGTATACAGGGTGTGCCAGTGTTGAAAACCTAAGTTCAAGAAATTGTACAGAACCAAATTAAATAAAAATATCTCATACTTGAAAATCGGTTGTTTATTTTCAAATATATTCAATGTTTACATACCGACATAAAAGATAATATAATATATAATATTGAATATTATTTGACATGTATCTGCTTCGCAGTTGTATTGAATTTATATCCATCATTTGCTCAAAGCTTTATATGTGATTGGCGTGCTTCGCAGCCTGTTCTATAGTTTAACATGGTTAGTTGAAATCCGCATTGACTATAGCAACAGATCCATCTCTTATATGTAGTTCTATAATTCAATTAAATACATGTTTTCACACATGAGGACATGCTAATTCGATAAACAATTGTACACACGCATGTCTAATTTGAAAAAAAATGTAATTCAAGTGTTAACATTTCCGCCGACTGATAACACTGAAAGATATACACACTCCACGTATATAGTATGTCCATAGCTACTCATTATTGCATTTCCAAGTCGCTTATCAAATGCACTAATAAATGCTACAGCAACAACAACAATGACATCGTCTGCACCTAAAAGTGGCGTGCTTTACATAACTTTGAAAAATAAACAACAACTGAAGCTAAAAATAAATTATAACAAGCATTTGGAAAAAAAAAAACAAAAAATGTTTTCAAAACTAAACAACAGCTATCTATAAAAGTAATGGCAACAACAACCAGCCTCGTAGTGTTGAGCCAAAAGCCAACACGAATTAAATTTGAAGCACCAGTTGTGCCCCCGGCAGCTCAAAAGGCTTCAAGCATCGGCCGCGTGTGCAACAACGGACCGCAAAACCGAAACGCGTTGAGTTGAAGTTTTGTTAGTTTAACAGTTGCGCTTTGTTGCTGTTTCCTATTGTCGTAGTTGTTGCAGTTGTTGCAGTTGTTGTAGTGCAGTGTGTCAACAGAGAGTCGGACGAAAGCCCCCGACCAGCGTTCAATAAATCAAAGATTATTGTTTTGCATTGCAACGCGTGCAACTGCGACGGTTGCAATTGTCAACGGCTTTGTGGGTTGCAACACGAAAATACAAACAAAACGACCCACCGACCCAGCCAATTCCCCATTATGGCTTGTCGCAGCTCTTGCTGGGTCTATGCCCTCTCCATTACAAGCCTCGTGCTGGCCATCACTCTAATTGTGTTGGCCATCTGTAGCCAACGAGTGCCGAGCGAGTTGGGGAACGAAATGAACATCGAGAGAAAGTTGGATGCGGTCGCTTGGCAGCCGACTCCGATGGCCAGTGACATGGAAGATTTGGCTACCCGAGTGCTCCCGTTAATCGGCACAACAACAACAACAACAGCAACAACAACAACAACAGAAACAACATCAACTGCAGCAACACCAACACCAACGCCATCGGCCTCAATGTTCACAACAACAAGTGCAGAAATCTCTTCCGGGTCGTACGACACTGCGAGCAGAACATCCCAATTGTATTCTACCACAGAGGTTTGTTGCGATTTTTAATGGCATTTCAGGCAATTGTACAAGTATTCCCGATTTACTACCGGACTGCAGCTGTTGTTGCCTTTGTTTCCATTTCCAAAACCACTTTCTACACGCGCTTAATGCATTTTATTTCGCTTTTATAATTTTTGGAAACCGAGTGTAGCGTGAAAGCTCCCATACTATATACGAGTATTGTTGTTTTTGTATCAGTGATTATGTAATGCCCATAATAATCGGCATCATGTTATGTACGCGGCATGCCATTGTCTGCAATTTGCAAATGCAATTTATGAGATAGTTTATGCACATTTCCTTTTAGTAATTCAAAAGTTAGCAGGCCCTGAGAGTGGGACAAAGAAAGCTCTCACATATTAAATGCACCAATCGGGGTCTATTCAATTCTAAATGCACATCCAGCACAGGCTTAGAACAATGTCCAATTGTTGCGACTCTGATGTTAGCTGTTTACACAACAGTTTTTATTACCATGACTTTTCCAACCATTTCCCTCACAAATAGAACCTTATGGCGTGATGGGTGTAGACTAATGGTCTATCGCTTTGTCTGGTATATCTAATTCTCAAGAGCATTATCTTATTGAGGCTGGCATATATTTGATTTGGTGTAATATACACTAAGTACTATATATACGTATAGTATGTACATAGGAAATATTCCAGCCTATAATTTTGTATTCATCAAACGAGCCAAAGTTTGCAAATCATTTTCCATAACCTTATAAGGTCGGTGAGATAAGAAAGATCATGCGATGATAGTGACATAAAATGTGGAAAAACAACCATTAACGAGTTATTTATTAACGAGAAAAAACAGCCACATTCGGTTGTTGTTTCATTACAAAAATTAATTGATGTATTAACAGTTAGAAATAATGTGAGTCAACGTTCGAATTGTTTCCTCTTTCCAAACTTCAAGTTAAGGAAATAATTATAAGGAGAGTCTACATACCTTTTGCTCTTCGGTTTCTCACTATAAACAGGGTGTTGAAGATATGGAAAGTCGTTGAGAAAGATGGTCGACAGACCTACGGCGGACCTGCCTTACACAGATCTTTCTCTATTCAAAGTTGCTCTAATCTATATCTCGGATTTTTAACTCGCAAACAGCTTATAATTTTGCAGGGGTTTCAAGCAATGTTATGTTATTTAAGTATTAGAGTATAATATTTAAATACATTACTTCTTCTACGCTTTTAAGTAACATATGTAGACATTCGTATATGTACATACATACATATATTGTTTGAATACAAACAAACGACTTTTCCAATTTGCATTAACAGCAGCTATAGGATTGTTCACGATGGAGTATGTGTTGTAACCAACACACCAGGTTGAGATCGCTATATATAAAGTTTACACAGAATCGGCAGATCGCCCTTACGCCAGCTGTAGGATTCTGAAAAAAAAAACTTTAGCAGGATGGCATTTGAACTGATAAATTATTTTTCCTAGAAAAAGGCAGGCGCCAAAAGGCAAATTTTCTGTGAGGAAGATAGGGAGATTGTAGGTGACTTTAAAATATCTGTCAGTATTCATGCTGCTGATTGTTAGTTCAGATTGGAAGATGGCGATGATGATTGACGATATGCAAGAGAAATTAAATTTTCTTCATTGATGAATAAGGTATCCCATATCTGACCATGTCGGTTGTGATGCTTTTGTGATGAGACTATTTTTTTCGTGCCGCGCATTTATGTACATGTGCCGAACGGAATATACCCTTTGCAAGTGTAACATATTGGCCAAATTTGTTTTGAAAGAAATATGCTTAAGCCGGTAATTGAAAACTGCTTAACCAATCTCTAGACACCGCTCTCCCTTTTAAGACTATTTTCAATGAATGCGAACATGTACTTTTACTTAATTATTAACATTAAATGCTATGATCAGTTTCAATTAAATTGAACAATGACCCACTTATTGAGCCACAAATCGGTGCAATTTAATTTGTTTCACATCGCAAAAAGCAACAACACACTAAACAGTTATACGCATAACAACAACATGCCAAACATGCCACATTTCGAATCAAACTCAAAGCCAAATTGAATCTTTTATAAGTCGGCTACACCCACATTAGCATAATTCGATACAAATGGCCGAGGAGACCCCCACGTAGGGGGCAAAAATAATAACAGCAACACCAACAGAAACAAAATTAGCATAAAAACGCATAAAACGTGAACTTGAAATTCGGCTGATTACTTATTTGGGGCTCAAATGGCGCCGCTGCCTGCGGCTAACAATAAGAGCATCGCAGCAACAGCAACAACAAGAGCAACAACAACAACAACAGCAACGACGCATGTTGTTCGTCTAACTGTGTCATGATTCACACACAACTACAAGATACATTTCAGTTACTTAGCGGCGCGATATACCCGTACGGCTAATGCGACAGCGAGCAGACAAACTGACAGATAACGAGACAGACAGACAGACAGACAGGCGGACAGACAGACAGACGGGCAGACGGATGAATGGATGAACGGACAGTCAGTCGCACGTGACTGCGGCCATAATTGTTGCCAGCGTCATTGTTTTCGTTGCCGCTGCTGTTGTTGTAATTGCCAATTGCCAGCTGCCAGTTGCCAGTTGCCGCTTGCCTCTAACGCTTTCGGCCCATTTGAGTTATGCAAATGGCATTTCAATTAAATGAAATTCACTTGCTGGGCCTGGGCCTGGGACTGGGCCTGGGTTGTAACCTTCGGCTTCAGCGCTCAGAGCTCGACATTAACATCATTAAAATATGTCACTACTGCTTGTAAGCTCGGCAACTACAAATTGTGACAATTAGTGTAAAAACAACAACAACGCGGGCCAGGTCCAGTGAACTTGAAGCCACGTTTGCACAAGGCGCATTGCATTCCATGTTTATGCTTCCAAATGGCCCGTAATTCAATTAAAATTTTTGCCTTTGCTTTATGTGCAACGAACTGCCATCGTGAGGGCCTTGAATCGAAGAGGCATTACTTACAATACGCATGCAAATATAGTACGAGGCTTCAATATTTCAGAGTGCGAACAGCAATAATTGACGCCTAACCTAAATGCTAAATGCTTTAAGCGTAGGAAAGCAATCTATTAGTCGATATTTCAAAATAAACAATTTTTCCAATAAAAATACTAAGTAAGTTTGGAAAATATTTTCCAGTTATATATGCCTACTTTTTATAAAGTGTTCTCTGCCCGGAAAATTATGAAAATGTTTTTTAATACATATCAAAAAGGCTTTATAGTGCAGAAGCATCCACTTGGTATGTATTGGCCCTAATTTTAAGCGTAGGAAAGCAATCTATTAGCCGATATTTCAAAATACACCATTCTTCCAATAATAATACTAAGTAAGTTTGGAAAATAGTTTCGACTAATATATGCCTACTTTTTATAAAGTATTCTCTGCCCGGAAAATTGTGAAAATATCAAAAAGGCTTTGTAATGCAGAAATTAATTTCTTCGAACTACGTTAACCAACGCAATTCAAACAAATTTGTGCTAAGCATCCACTTGGTATGTATTGGCCCTAATGCTGAAGTGATTAATACAATTCTTTAATTAATTAAATTACATTAACTAAATCAAATAGACAGCTCTTTGGCTACCGAGCGATAGTTCACGCTTTTAATACAGCGTCGTAACATTCTATATTGTATAATTTATATAAGAGCGATATACCTTGCATGTTGGGTTTTCTTTGAAATGACATTCCAGAAGATTGCTTTTCAGGAGAATATGTTTATGTAACTAATAACAAATACATGACAAAAACATGTTTTTGTGCTACAAAAAACCATAATTTAAACGAACAACTAACATAGCATCAAGAAAGGTGGAAAGTATCAATCGGTTATTAAGACACTTTTCAACAGGTCCAAGCGAAGGCAGATTAATTCTTTTTAACGGAAATTTACTACAATCAGAAAAGCAATTGAGGATCCTTTACCCGCGCATAGGATTTACAGACTTAATTCCATGAACACCCCTTTCAGTGTCTTTGTTAACATTGTGGCTCTTTAGATGCATTTAATGACAATTCAACAGATAGATAATTGTGAGTTAAAAAAACACTAATGTTTTAATCAAAAAGTAAGTCTACATTTGAGAATGGGAATACAAGTATTATATTTCAATTCATTGTCCAATCGCTTACTATTCATAATGATATTCATAATTTGAATAGACACACATTTACAATAACAGTTCTTAAAATCTCGAACTGAAGTTAATAATTCGCATTAACCCGAATTAACCTGAAACAACCGTTTTAATTGCAGGAGACAACGGCATGGAAAACGCTGACTTCGCATCCGAATTCTTTGGTGCAATTACTGCCATCGCGTGCCATGCGAGTGGTGCAAGAAGTGGTTCGCTCGCTACGGGTAAGAATAAGAAGAAGAAGCAGAAGCAGAATAGTAACGCCTACCGAAAATTCTTGATACATACGAGCAGCGAATGCAATTAGGTGTAACGACCTTGGCTCACAAAATACCCAAAAATACATACAAGTATGTATGTATGTATGTACGTGCCAAGTTGCTTAATCAATTTCAACTTGAACGTCAGAGCTGGCTGCTGTTATTCGCAAAAGTCGAGTTCCAATAGTCAAGTTTCTGGCCAGCTTAATGGCTGGCTTGTTGGCCATGTAAGCACTCAGCTTGGTAGTTCGGGCCACCAACGCCAACAAGTGCTGGCCACCGCCTGATCACATGCAGCTGGCCAAAATCTGCTGTTTGCCGAATGCTTTGTTAGATGAGGTCAAGTCTAAGCCAGTATTGGTGTGCACAGCATTTGGCAAATCGCTTCAATAACAAAGAAAGAGCAGAGCCAGCTACGCAGCCAGGCAGACAGGCAGACAGGCAGCCAATTTGGCAGCTGTTTGTCAAAAGCAAACACTGAAAACTTTGCATAGTGCCGAGTAATGAATGCTGCTTGCTTTCGCGACAGCCGATGCCGAAAACCTGTGACTCGGAATTTCAAAGTAACTTGCAGATACTCGCAGTTGACTGAACCAGTCAGGTATTTAGAGTTCGCCAATTAGATTGTTAAATATTCAAATACGGCTTGAAGTCACAGTTTTTCAAAAGAAAACAATTCCTAATACAATCAATACAAGTATAGATTCAACTGGAAATAATAAAAAGGTATGAGAAATAAACAAAACAAATCAAAAGAAAAACTATAAGCTTACCAAAACATCATTCTGATCAAAGCTAATGATAGAGTGTTCGCAACTAACGAGACTAAATCACGCTGCGATTTATCTGTGAATTGACGCACAGCACTATTCACTGAGCACTGTGCAGCACAGTGGGTGCCATTTGAATGCAATTAAGTGAGGCGAGAAGTGGCAAACAGGCTCTTAGCATGCTCGCACACGGTTGCGCAATATTTGCACCATGGAACACTTTCATGAGCTCCGTCCAAGATTAACGCTAAGTTCTTGGCGGTTGCGCAAGCACCACTCTTATCGCTCACGTATCTTGCAGATGCATGACGGACTTGTTGCCAGCCATTTGGCCGAAGAACCGCTTTAAACTTGCCACTTGAAATTTAAATTCAGATTTGAAATCAAAATTGATTTTTGTGGCTTTTTCACACGAACTGAATGGACAAAATACCATTGCCATGCCACTTGCCATGCAGAATGAATAGAAACTTTATTTTTTTCATTCCGACAGAAGGAACGCGAGATTGTTGTGACCACAACGGCGGGCAAGATACGTGGCCGCTATCAGAAGTATCGATCGGGCGAACGCGGGGGCTACTACAGCTTCAAGGGCATACGCTATGGTGCAGCGCCAGTGGGTGCCAAAAGGTCAGTGGGTCGCATAGATTGTCTATAGACAAGCCACAAATGTTTGCCTTCACCTTTGCAGATTCCGCGCCGCTGAACCGGAGAGGCCATGGACAGGTGTGCGCGATGCTTCGCGTGAGGGGCAGAGTTGTCCACACAAGAACATGATATTGGACACCTTTAAGGGCGATGAGGACTGCTTGTTCCTCAATGTATTCACAACACGCATGCCTAAGGACGATGAGTGAGTCCAGGCGAGATTAATTTGAATTACATTCCTGACAATATGTCCTTCATTTGCAGTTCCCAACCCAAGCTACCTGTGATGGTTTGGCTGCATGGTGGTGGCTTCTCCTTCGGCTCGGGCAACTCTTTTCTATACGGTCCCGATTATTTGGTTGCGGAAGACATTGTGCTCGTCACACTGAACTACAGACTTGGCCCACTTGGCTTCTTGACTGCCGGACCAGATGCGCCTGGCAATCAGGGCTTGAAGGATCAGGTGCTCGCTTTGAAGTGGGTGCACAATAATATTGGCGCCTTCGGCGGAGATCCGCAGCAGGTGACCATCTTCGGTGAATCTGCGGGCGCCTCCTCGGTTCAGCTACTACTGCTCTCTCCACAAGCCAAGGGTCTCTTTCATCGCGCCATCTCACAGAGCGGCTCGGCGCTCAATCCCTGGTCCATGGGCGCCAGTTCGGGGGAGCGAGCAGCTCGCTTGGCTGCCAACCTGGGCTATGTCGGCACCAACAATACTGAGGATATTCTGGACTTTCTGAGACGTGTGCCAGCCATGAAGTTAGTGGAAGCAGCGCCTACTACCTTGACGGCAGAGGATCAACGTAACAATGTCGGACTGCCGTTTGTGCCGGTCGTTGAGGGCTACTGGAACAAGGAGTCGCGGCTGGAGGAGGAGTTCTATGAGCCACCATTCCTCACCGAGCACCCCAGCGATATGTACAATGAGCACAATTTCAACAGTGAGGTGCCCTACATGACTGGCTACAACACGCACGAGGCCATGTTGTTCATAAGAAGTACTCTATTGCGAGATTATCATTTTTGAAATCCAATAACGCTTGCCAAATTGTTTGCAGGACTACGCAAGAACCCGCAGCTGCTGAGCATCATTGAAAATGATTTTGGCCGCTTAGTGCCTCACGATCTCAATGTGACGCATGTACATGATCGTGTCACGCGTGAGATTCGCTCATTCTACTTGGGATCCAAGCACGTGGGCCTCGAGTCTGTCGATGAGATGATAGCGGTAAGGGATGCCTTGGTTTTCTCTGGAATATTTTTGTAGGATATATTGTTTCTCTCTCTGTAGCTGCTCACCGATCTGATGTTCCTTCAAGGGATTCGTCGGACTGCTCGCAATCACGCCAAGTACGGAAATGCGCCGGTCTATATGTATCGCTTCTCGTTTGATGGCGCCTTGGGCCTTTATAAACGCATGTTGGGTATTCCCCGGCCAGGCGTTTGTCATGGCGATGAAATGGGCTATCTTTTCAAATTCGGCTTCTTCAACTTGAGCCTGGATCCCAAATCCATGGAGGTGCAGGTCAAAAATCGCATGGTCCGCATGTGGACGAATTTCGCCAAATATGGGTAGGTTTCCAGTGAAACTTCGGGGTTCTCTCTCCCTCACTTCTCATTTTCCTTTTTCTCTTGCAGCACACCCACTCCGAATGTCGAGGATCCCATGTTATCAACCAAATGGGCGCCCATCGATTCAACAAATGTGATGAACAGTCTGAATTATTTAGACATTTCATCTTCGCTGGATATGAAAACAAACCCGGAACCGGAACGCCAACGTTTCTGGGACGAAATGTACCAGCACTACAATGGTGCGGCTATGTAGAGTCCTTAGCACTGTCTCCCACACGCACACATACATATATTCACACCTGCACATAGCACACACATATACACACACACATATGCATACATACATATTTACTTGATTCGTAACCATTGCCATTTTGCGAAAGAGAGCGCAAAACATATTTAAAGCAATTTCATTGTACAATTTACGTAGTTTGTAGTTATATATGTATATTTAGTAGCTATGCTTAGTATATAGTTAGTAAGTGTTGCAGCATTTATACAATACATATTCACACAATCAGAAACAAACTAAACGTACACAAACACAACCACACTAAACACACACACACACACACACACACAGAGAGACACATATACTTATTTTATTTAAGTATTGTAATTATTAGGATACCCCAAAGCCAATATCTTTTCCTTATACGCAATATCAGGTGTAAATAGTCTTAACGAAATGTCAATTTTTACACGTGCTCTGGATAATTCGGTAGCTGTCGAAAGTATCCAGCGCCGTCTTCTCTAATATAAAATATAATAATAAAGTATATTTGTTATTAACTATTAGTTTTATTTGGTTTATTCTGAGCGCAATACAATTCAATACATTATATTTTATAAAATATCAACGGAAAATCACTCAGTCGTAACTAAAGCTGGTTGAACAATTTCTGAAAAAAATCAGATTTTACAACTCTATATAAAAACAGCATTTATTGGGAAACAAAAACTTTTAGGAAAATTAGTTGATTCCACAAATTTAGTTGATTGTTTTAAAACAATCATATTGTGTTGTTTTATTTCAATTTGAAGGTGGAAGGTGATCGAATACGTCCTGTCCGTTCAACAAGCTGCTCATCACGATTAAAATCGGCGTTAATATCGTGCTCTAGAAGCTAACAGCTCGGAACCCAATGCAAAGCATATAAATACAACTGATTAATTTGATCAGTATCTGTTTATTTAGTTACAACGTAAGATTAGTAAACGGAACAGTCATTTGTTTATATCGATGCATATTGCAAACAACATTTTGACAGATGAGATAAAAACGTTCAACATCTGTTAGAGACTTACTTTATAACAAAAGTATTCAAATTTGAGATCTTGGATTTATTAAGCACGCCGTTTGCAATATCATTATGCCATCACATAAAAAGTTTACAATTAGATTTAAAATTATTGTTGGCGCCAGTAAGACCAAACAATTTGTTAAATGAAAATATTCATTGCATACTTTTTGATGCAAAACTGAAATAGGCACTAACTAACCATACCACATGCTTTTGCCAGCCGTGGTGTACTTCTTCAGTGTGGTGAGTTTATTTGTAAGGCAACCATCGTTGAGTTTAAAGACGTTTTTAATTTGTGTGTACATTACATATCACTCACATATGTACATACATAAATGGTTTAATATGTCGATTTTTCAAAAAATGTTAAAAGTTTTAAACATTTTTGCATGTTTTACATTCATGATTAATTTATTTCTCACTTAGCTTGCATCCATCAAATAGATTTACTTAATTATTACATAAATCAGCCTAATATTTTGTACATAATATTTTCATCACTTTAATATGAAGCACATAATGTTAATGTAGGGATTAAACCTTAATATTATGTTAATTGTTTAAGAAAATCACAGCTGAGCTCATTTAAAAATAGCCTCCATTCGCCACTTCTCGATCACATTTAAAACAAATTAACACCCACATGAGCAAACACTAAGTAGCCACTGATTGCCTACAAATTTGCACTTGTTGTGAGGCACACACTCGCCCTCACATGGCAGCAAGGGGCACCCACGTGCTTCGCTACTTGTGCACGCCATTGTACGGGGGGTGGGGAGCAGCTGCGATTGTTTCTGGGGTCGCACACTGTGCCCGCTGTGCCATCAAGCAGATTATTCAATTATCACAGTGGTGGCAGCAGCATTATCATCACCATCATCATCAGCATCATCATGATCAAAATCGAGCCGCCACTCTGAATTTAGTTTGTCATAAATTAAGTTGTTATCATTGTGACCCGTTCTGCGTCGCTAGCTTAACCCTTGCCCCTCAGCACTATGTGGGCAGATGTGTTGACAGCTCATGACGGAAGAGCATTGACATCCAGTGGCATTAGCTGCCGCATGGAAACCAATGGCGAACAACAAATAATACTTTTTTAAAAAGCCAGAACAATGTGCATTTGTATAATACTCGTGCATAGGGATAGTGTGAGACCGATATGTCGGATCTAATATCTTTGTGGATTAAGCAAACCAGAATAAGGTGTGATATGGATGTTTTTAAGCCCACGGTGTATACCTATGATTGTTTTTAAAATCCACAGCTATTACAAAAATAGCCTTACATGTAAATAAAGATTTCATATCTCTTATTAAGTAAAAATAATTTTCAGGCATTTTAGACATTTTATAGGCTTTATGAAGTAAAGAGCGTAAGCGTTCAACATATTTAAAGACTATTTTAGTGTTATTCATTTATCATTAAAATGTTCAGTAATTTGTAGTCTAGAAAATGAAGTCAATATTGTAATCAACAAAAATTATAAGGACTCGAGCAGACGAAAACAAAAATATAATTTGGAATTCTTACGAATTTGACAGAAAAATAGGGTTTTTTGTTTGATTCATTCAATAATCGGAGCAGGGAAGTGAACGTCATTGATGGAATTATGGAGATCAAGGGTCAAGGAAAGGCGGCCAACAAAATATTGCCTATGTTCTATAGGCTTCATCAAAAGGATGCGTGTGTGTTTCCACTTCCATTGATCCATTTTTTGGCGGTGTCTGGCGCATTTATGGCATCGATGGCATGCCCATAAATCAATTCAATGAGTTAAGCGAGGGCGATATCGTCGTCTGTTGCTGTCAGTAAGAGCCATTCACAGATGTGGGCTACGTTTTCGGAAAGAATCAGATACACCTTCTGGGCTCCATGTTGCGATGTGAAGATGGCAGTGGATCATGTGTTAGAAATCGAGAGCCGACAGTTAGTTTTGGATCTGGTGTGCCAGATATAGCCCTAAATATGATGCCATATTTGATGGTTAAAGACAGGATCTTCAGCAGTCCCAATATCGCCATCTTTAAAGGGCACAGCCCAGAAAAATGTAGCTATGCTATTAAGATTTTAGATAGACGGGTTCTACATCTCCACAAAAATGAAAAGTGCAAGGAAATCGAGATTCTGCGCAAGCTACAGAATACAGTACAGCTTTGTGTTAGGCTTTCTATATTTTAAGTTGAGTTTAAACTGTTATATTAAGTTATATCATCATATAATCGACAGAATTATTGTTGATTTACTAAATAAAATAAAAAAAATAAGATAAAACCATATAGACCGTCGAGCTTAGAAAGAAGGTAGTACAGCTGACCAACGCGTTGCTCGTGAAGACCCCAGAATATCTCAGATACGCAACCATCCGTTCTTATCAAAGTAGAAGTAACTCTATGATACCAACTAGTTGTTGTTGTTTCGTTTCATACATTATTTAAATTTGTAAGTGTACTCCCTGGTCAAAAAGTATATTTTTGATTTATGGCGCTACCAAAACGTTTGTCAAATGCACAGAACGAAAGTTTATGAAGCATAACTAGAAATACTGCTTTTGTTGTTGATTGTGTTGGGCGTTTGTCGGCATTGCTCTCCTCTCTGATTTATGTTTCTCAAAAACTGCAAATTAACCAGCACAATTAATTTTATTTGTACAAAACAACAAAGATGAGTGAATAATCATAATTAAAATAACAATTTCAACAATCGTAGCTATGCCTTGTGGTCATGCGAAAGCTAAGAAGCAGTGCAGGACGTGGAAGTATCAAGGCTGAACTATCGAATTGGATAAACGGCATTTCGAATTCAATGTTTCATAAATGGCTATTATTTTGGCGCTTCATGTTAGTGTGGAGCTTTCTTTTTAAAGTACACAGCTGGTAGATATTTTGTGATCTATAACAAACATCATCGGCTGCTACTCAATCACATGCCTATCGCTACTCTATTGACACGTTTATACACTTGCATCTCCGTCCCACACTTAAGTGGCACACGCAAACATTACGTATACGCCGCCTTGGACCCACATTGAGGCTCAAGGCCGTCGTTGTAAGTACTTCTTTCATTTCTTTTGTGTGCACAATAAAATCAAATATAGATAAGCAGCTGTGCTTATCTCACGTATCTTGTTCCTCATCTTCAATTTAAGAATTATTTCAATTGAACTTTTCTCATATCAAAACGAGACACTTTTGCGAGTATCTCTGTCTCTGTGTGTGTGTGTGTGTCTGTCTGTCTGTCTGTTTGTGCGAGCGACTGTGACGATTTACGAATGCCTGTGTGTGTGTGAGTAAGTGTGAGAGCATCAATCAGTTGCTCGACACAACTGTGTGGAAATTGTCGCCATTTCCATGAGTTGGTGTGTGTGTGGCTCGGCTCGGCTCATTTACAGCACCGCTTTTTGTTCACAACTTTTGTTTAGTTTGATATTTTTCTTGTTGTCAGTCGGCGGTCATTTAATCCGATGGGCTGACTTGTGGACTGACTGCTCGTCGGTGTCGGTCTCGGTCTCGGTGTCATTGCCTATATCTCATTCGGATCTGTTCCGTGCTCTGAACCACGCTTATTTTTCAGCTGTACTGCGTTCGCACAACAACGACTTTGTCGCCCAAATCGAATATATTACAAAAGTATTTAAAAGTGCTAAAGTCTTTTAAGATGTGCTAAAAAGTTTTGCATATCAAAAGCCAGAGAGGGTGCAAATTAATTGAAATTTGCTTTTGCTCTAAAAAAGGTGCTAAAAATATTCCCAACGAGCTGTGATTTACTTAAATGGTGCGTTTCATTAATACTATATTGTCAAACTGGTCCTAGAATCGTTGAGTGTATTAAATAGTTATTAACAAAATATTTGATTCAGTGATGGGGCTTGTAAATAAAACTACAAAGCAAATGCGAGCAAGCTATAGAGTTATAAATGGTCTCAAAAAAAGTGAGGAACCGGAGTATAAGTTTCCCTAAACAATTACTATTATGGGGATAAATATAAGCAGTTTCGGGAAGCTTTACATAAAATTAAATGCGACATCAAAACCAATACATATTCACAACCACTCAGAAGTCTAACTGTCATCTAGAATACGAAACTTATGCATATTATTGTATACTTTATGTAACAGCTTCTTACCCGTTTTAACTATAATGCACACCTTTAATCATTTTTTAAGCAAATGAGTTGTTTTGTTTTATGTTGTAAAACTACAAAGCCCATAATCACAGTGCGCTTACGTGATTCGGCTTACTTAGCGTTCTGACACCAATTTTTTCACATTCCTGTAACGACTTGACTTAGATCATTTAAACTTATAAAATGCTTCAGTTGAGCAAACTCGACATTGAAATACCCTGAAGAAGAAGAGCGAACTCAATCTTGCATTTTGTGGGCGTAATAGTGGAGTGAAATTGTTTCGGAATTGACCGATTTGAATGAAATTTAAAACAAAAGTGGAGAATTCTATACCATTCTGGAAAATAATAATTGTATAATTAAATACATAAATATGTTCCATTTTGATAAAAACTGTGAGTCATACGTTACACATGTGATTCAATAAAAATCTTTGGTTAACGGATCTTCAAATAAATCAAATAAATTAATTGATAAAGCATCAGGTGATCTTATAGGATACCTGATAAAAAGAACAAACATGAAAAATTAAAAACACAGCACATTTATTTAGAAAGGAAAATTAAATTCAGGGCAATTTAAAATATGCGGAAAACATCAGCATGGGATAAGAGATTAATAAGCCATTTAATAAGTGCGCCTTGCGTTCTACCACCACGTTTTTCTAAATTATACCGGAAAATTGGGTCAACAAGGGTTAATAAAAAATGCCAACTGCCCTTAAATCTCTTATCAATATAATAAATATGGACGTACAAATCGTGAAAATACAAAATTGTTGATTAAACACAATTAACAATTATAGTTATAGCTTTACAAAAAATCGTATTCAAGGCAAGTGGAGCAGCAGGTGATAGCCACATCAAATATTTACTTTCATCGTATGGAGGGGATGATAGCAGACAAGTATGACGTGCTTTAGTCGTAAAAATAATTAAATAAATTTTAAATATAGTATATATATATATAGAAACTGGTACGTAACAGTGCAAGGGCAGGAAGACACGGCGAAAAACTGATAAACATTTTATTACATATATATACTATTCGTAGAGGTGTTGACGGCTTTTGCGCGTGCTCACCTACTCAGTGATTTGTTTACAAAAATCTGGCAGATACGATAAATAAAATCAAATTCTACTGCTGCCCTCTCACAGCAATGTCACTTTTCACACTTTAGCGAACGTACAAAGACGTTGCCTGCCTGCCAGCCAACTAGCCAGCCAACAAGCCAGCCTGCACTTATCACAAGTTTTTGTTTACACTTGAGCAATGCACGAGTACTTGAGCAAATTAAACTTGATTCGAAAGCCGAGTAGAGCTGCCTGGCTACTTGGCTATGACTGACTGACTAGTGACTGATTTAATAATAACACACACACACTCTTCAAATGTTGCCTGCAGATGCGATTCAATTTCTCCAATCACTCAACTTCGGAGGCGACGTCGGCCGGTGAGAAGTCCACACAGCCGCTGACGGCCCACAAACGACCGCTGACCATCGAAGCGGATCCAGACTCGCTGGACAGTGTCATCAGTAATCCGCAATCGTTTCCCATAACAATTGTGCCGAATCGACCCGCCAGTTTCTATGGATTGGCAGCAAATGGCAAACCCTTCAAAACTCAGCCGAGCTGCAGGTAAGCAAGAAAACACGGTGGGGAACAGTAGTTCGCGTATATTTTGGCATGCATCTAATTGGGAATGTCAATAGCCGTTTATAACTTAACGGCAGCATAATTGTTAGTATAAACATAAACTGTTTTGCTGCTGAAAAACAAGCCTCGACACTTCAGTTGAGTGCAGTACGCGCGCGCGTTTGGTCCAATCGCCCAATTAGCTTAAAGTTAGCCATGCACGCGCCTCTGAACGATGTGCAGGTGTTGCGAGATCCTGCAGATGCCGACGCGAATGGCGGAAGCAGCAAGGAAGAAGCCTTTTCGCATATGAGGGAGTGGAAGCGACAGTATATGCGAGGCATCTCAACGACTACCTCTCAGGCGGGCGTCTACTATGAGGCGCTGAAAGGATCTAGCCATTCGCTGGCCAAGGGGTGCGTGTGCATAAAATCAAGGAATTATACATATAATTCGAGATTTTGAAAATGAACTTCTTCAGACTTCAGTTTCAATTTCGAAAAGGTTATATAGTTAGTTGATTAAATATTACATTTAATATAAAGAAACATCATTTTGTTTGGTGATGCTATCTTAAGTGAAGACATTACATTTTAGAAAGAATTATATACATTCAGTATAGGACAAATAAACAAAAGAAAATTTAGTTAATAAAACTATTTAAAATCATAAGAAATATTATATTTAGAGTTCTTAAATTTTTCGTTCATTTTTCTAAGGCTCTAGCTTAAACAGCTGAACATTTTTCCAATTTTGAATGAAAGGAGAAGAATTCTATGAGAAAGAGACTCATTGATTAGAACTCTTCTCATTTAGCTCCCGAATAAATAGTATCATTTAAAACTAGTAGAGTTTTTTTTTAAACTATAAAAAATATTTGCAATTTCCTAATTTTGTCCAAAGTATAGTATATAATATTTCCTTAAAACGTTACAGTTCTTTTAAATATAAGAATGTTTTCTAAAATATATAAATATTTTTCCCAATAACAGGCATTCTTTCTGAATTGAACAAAAAACAATGTACTATAGCTGAATAAACTTCTAAGAAAAACTGTAAGATGTAAGAAAGTTAAAAATTTGTAATAAGTAAATCAAAAGCATTTCTTGCTGCTTTTTTACTAGACATAATATTCTAAATCATTCGATTATTCAGATTTAAAGAATGAGTTAAGAAGAGTTAGAAAATTAAGAATTCTTCTCCGATTGGCGCTGAATAGGTTTGGGAAATTTTTCAATCCCCTACCCTGTTTCATATTATCCATCAATTCATATATATGGCATGCTTATTATTGGATTATTTGTCTTTATTATAACTTGTTTTTTAGAATAATTATCCGATAAGTTGTGTCTGACTATCTGACTGAATCGAACGAGTTATTGTCATGTAACACTATTGCATTTGCGTATTAAGTGGTTGTTGGCTCGTGTCTCATTTACGCGCTTAGCATAATTAGCTCGTCAAGAGCGTTTGGCATTCAACTTGAACTTGTCGGCTGGCGATCCAACGAGTCGCGCAATCCAACGGCCTGCCCTACAAGTCAGCCGTACACGCGTTGTATCTTACAGATACACACATGTCCGCATCTGCGCTTACACGTCGCATTGTTTTCTTTCGCCTATTTGGTTTTGTTTTAAATACTTCGTGCCCAGTCGCTGTTTGCGGTTGTAATTTATACTGCAGCCGACGTCGGCGGAGAAGTCGCCTACGCAGCAGTTCCCAGTCGCCGCTTGGTGCATTTTGCACGAGTTGCGGGCACGGGCTTTATCTGAGCGCCGCAAAAAGTATCTCGAGTGCTTGTGTAAGCGGTAGCGTTTACAGTCATTAGCCGCTTCATTCAGAATTTTGTCTGCTGGGCACATAAATCAATTGTCACAACGAGACTGTAATTGTAATTGTGCGGTGTTTGCATTTCCCAAACAGTCGGCTGCAATGCAAATTTTCCAGCTGCGCTTCTAATGGAAATCACTACCACATTTAGTCAATCAAGGGTCGGCCAATATTCCCATAGGTGTATTTTTCATAACACTTCCCCAGCCCGGTCGCTTGTTGTCAACGCTCTGCCGACCAGTTGTTCAGCTCTTGCGACTGGATGGCGGTCGCTCTTTTAATGATTTAATTAAACAATTAAGCATCTCATGCGTGCCACAAACACTGAATGAATCATTTTTATAGCGCCGCCACTTTATCTTTATTTGTAGGGCATTTAATTTTCAATTTGATTAACGTCTGTTTCTAGAAGCGGCACAATGTCAATTAATTCACACTCCGCTCTTGATCCGAATATAGGGGGCTCCGATGTCAATTGGTTTACGGTTACAACAAATTGCAGCTGCAAGGCATTGCAGAGATGCGCGAGTGGTTGTTTTAAATGGGTGACAAGATTGTTTGAATCATGTTCCAGCAATCAGAAATAATTGCAATTAATTTGAACAGATTTAGCTTAGAAATATAAGTGGGAAAGGAATTAGTGATGCACTAATTAACACTTTTTGACAGTCTTTTATGATATATAGTACTAACTAACAATTAAAATATATGCATTTGTTGAAATCATTCTTCGGCCTATTTGATTTTGTCCATTATAAACAATACTCGTTTTTAGTACTACCCGTGAAAGGAAATATAATAAATAATCTTCAGCATCAAACTCAAGAACATTAACGATAAAGGTGTACATTCCGCAACTTTAAAAATATCCAATCACTAAGTAAGGGATTCAGAATGGATTGCTTGAATTCTTATCAGGAATATAATAAGTTTGCTTTTTTATACTTTAACTCACAAATTTCCTTTGGTACTGTCCAAATGATAGCGATTACTTTTTCAATTTTCATTTCCGTTTTTTCTGAGCGATGCTTAGTTTTTAGTTGCACGCCTGCGCTCAGAAAATGCATAATGTAAGGAAGCAATATATTTCTTAAGGACGATTGATTGAGGTTAATGTCATTGCAAAACGCCATATTTCACACGTGTGATCCAAAGAGTTGGTTAAACTTCTCTTTAGGGAGTTATTATTTTCTTCAAAAATTTAATTTTCATCTAACTGGTAGACAGAGTTTGAAAGCCACTAATTAATTCACTAGGCGTATACGCAATACATCAATTTCGGGGTGTGTGAGACTCGTCGTCAGTTTACATCATTGTTATGCACTAAGCGATTTCTCTTGTTTTTCTTGTTGCTCGTCGCGCTGGGGTTGACATTGGAAAAGTGCAATGTTAATTAGCTGCAATTTACGGCATTTGCTCGTGCCATTCCAAACCCCAACACTCAATTTAGACAATTAGAGAGGCGACGAAAGCAAATATCATACTCATATGTCTAGTCAGCTAATTCAATATGACACTTGCACACAAATGGCAATGAAGCGCTTAAGATATATAGATTAGAAGATAGAACGCTATACGCTTATCTTAACAATAGTATGGAAGTATTATTGATAATGACTGTGGCTTTCTAATGACTGGTACAGAGGATGGCCGATTTCTTACCTTTTACCATTTAAAATTAAAGAAAAAAGTTAAGTTTCATTTTGTCTTGGGTGTAGCTTTGGCACGAACTCAAAAACCGACCCTTTTGTACGACCAGGAAAGGGAATTATTTGTTCCATTCTAATGAAATGTTAACCCCAATAAAATTTGAATAGTCCCTGCAAATCGGAAGGCTAAACCTAATTCAGTCAAGGCTTCTACATTGGGTTGTCACAATGCTGTATAAAATTTATAGCATACTTTCAGGCTTACAGTTAAATGCAGCTTCTCTCTCACTCGCTCTCACACAGATCGCGCAACTTTCGACCGGGCAGCATGCGAAGGGTGCGCAGGCGCGCTGTCTTCAAGAATGGCGACTGCAATGTGGTGCAGAAGAATCTGCAGAGACGTCGCGTTCGCTTCCTGCAGGACATGTACACGACGATGGTGGACTGGCAATGGCGCTGGACCCTGCTCGCCTTTGCGCTGAGCTTTATACTCTCGTGGCTGTTCTTTGCACTGCTCTGGTGGCTTATCATGTACACACACGGCGATCTGGAGGAGCTGCATATGCCCGATAACCAAGGTCAGTAGTCCGTCTTAGTATTGTGGCTGTAACTAACTGGGCATCTCTTTAGAGGAGTCTGGCTGGTCACCGTGTGTCTCGGCCATTGATGGCTTCACCTCCTGCTTCCTCTTCTCCATCGAGACACAACATACGATTGGCTATGGTGTGCGTACCACATCGCCCGAGTGTCCTGAAGCTATTTTCATGATGTGCTTCCAGTCCATCTACGGCGTGATGTCTTCGGCCTTCATGGCTGGCATTGTGTTCGCGAAGATGACGCGTGCAAAGCAACGGGCCCAGACACTACTCTTCTCCAAGCACGCGGTCATTTGTCAGCGGGACGGTTCTCTGTCTCTGATGTTCCGTGTGGGCGATATGCGTAAGTCGCATATCATTGGAGCGGGAGTGCGGGCTCAGCTTATACGTACGCGTAGCACCAAGGAGGGCGAAGTGATGACCCAGCACTTTACAGAGCTGGAAATTGGCACCGATGATTCGGGCTCAGATCTCTTCTTCATTTGGCCCATGGTCATCGAGCACAAGATCGATGAGAACTCCCCGCTTTACGAAATGAACGCCACCGACATGCTGCACGACAAGTTTGAGATTGTCGTCATATTGGAAGGCACTGTGGAGTCTACAGGCCAGTCTGCGCAGGCGCGATCCAGTTACATCAACACTGAAATTCTGTGGGGACATCGTTTCGATCCTGTTGTGTTGTACAACAAGGACTTGCAGGCCTACGAAATCGATTATGCGCGATTCAATGAGACCACGCAGGTGGACACGCCGCTGTGCAGCGCGCGGGAGTTGAATGAGATCTATAAAATACAGGAGGGCTTCCGCACACCAGGTAGATCAGGCACAAATCTCTTTAAAATCCGTAATATCCCGCTAATGAAAATCTCGTCTTTGTCCCCGCAGAAACCACCTTCACCATGCGCCAATTACCCCACAACTATTCCGATCAAGCGTCATAAGCTTTTGTGTCGTCCAACATTCCATAATTGTATTTTGTTGCTGTAGTATGTAGTTTGTTGTCCATTGTGTTATGCAATCAGCTTTCTGTTCCATGCACCCACCACCTTGTGTAAGTTGCTATGAAATCTCTTTGTGTATTCAAAACAGCCATCAACTTGGAGTCATTTTAGATTAATTATAAGCCCAAATTATGCCAAGTTAAAAGCGTATATTCCGTATCATTATAAAGAAAGTACTTTAAGGCATTTAAAACCAACATAAATAAACAAATGTGAAGAGGAAAAACCATTTCGCGATTAGACAAAAGCTTAAATCGCAGTATAAATTATTTCATGAACTGACAACACATGACATGGAAAATAAGTTCGCACAAAGTATTTAAGAATTGAAACATTTTTAATTATAGCTGAAGCTTTCTGTAAAAATGTTTGAGCATTGTTCGGTTTTAACTGAACATTTTGTTTGAAATTAATAAGTAAGTATCAGACAAAATCATGTACTGTTGCCATTTTTATCACAATTGTTTGTTAATTATATTTTTTGTTTTGGATTTTTAGCGCCCACATCAACAGCTATGCGGCATTCCTCTCCCAATTCCTCGACACATTCTTCGAACACTTGCAGCTCGGGCTTTCATTCCGGGGACTCCACCCTTCAGTATGGACAGACGCGAAAGCTGCGATATGTGTGGCAATTATCTGTGCCCGGAAACGGCCGCAAGGCATTGCCGAACCGCCTGCCCTTGCGCAGAGGCTGTTCTATCGACACTTAATGCTTGGTTTTTAGTTCAAAATATAAGTTAATAAATGCTTGAGTTTTACTTTTGTTGCTCTACAAAACTTGTATGCTGCAGTCATATAAATGACATATAATTGCCTGGTAGCTGTCGCTTAGTAGCAGTTTGTTGTTGTGGTTGCTGCTGCGGCTGTGGCTGCGATTGCTGCTGCTGCTGCTGGTGCTGGTGCTGTTGGTCAACCTACCCACTCATTAGGCATCATTAATAATCCTGACTAAAAGGCAAGGCAAGGCAGGCATATCATGCTGAAGGTGCCAAAAAATTGTTCGCGAACAGAAAACAAACAGCATGCAAAAAACGAGCAGAAAAAGAAAGGCATGTCCCAAAACAAGTTTGTTGCTCAAGTCTTTTGTTTGTTCGCTTTGAGTGGGGGGGTGGAAGAATGAAGCAATTTATGTGCATGGCGCCAACGTAAAGCATTCATATCCTTTTAATTGAAATTGAATACATAACTCTTATTTGCACAAACTAATCAACACTAAATTATAACACTCACAAGGTTCGCAGCTCTCTGCGGCCCCCTGCTGCTGCCCCAATCCAGTGCCCAAGCACTCTAATATTTATTATCACATTTATCACCAGCCAGGCGCGCACTGTTTGCTGCCCGCTAATGAAATGTGGGTGTGTACCTTTTGCATATGCACGGCCCATAAATACAATGCCAAAATTCAGCAACTCTATTACGACTGCCCAAAAAGCCAAATCCGAAGCTGAAACAAAATGAATGCCGCCCGCCAAAGGGGTGGGGTGTGCCACAGAGCCGCCACATGGCAGTTGCTAATGTTGAGGCTGAGTGTTGTGCGTCCTTAACCCAGTTGCGGCCAAAGAACATGCACGCCAGCCAGTCAGTCAGTCAATTGAGTGGCCAGCTGAGTCGGTCCACAGTTTCAGGCAGGCAGGCAGGCAGGCAGGCAGGCATTATGTTTAATTACTTGTTAAATGTTTGTCGCTCTTATCGGCTGTTGCAGGTTTAAGAGTCCGACTGCAGACCATTAGGCAAGGCACCCACAATATGTTGACACTATTGGCTGCCACTACCGTGTAGTTGACGTGCGTCACTCTAATGGCCAATGATTGGCTTGCTAAACGCTTGCCTGCTGGCTGGTTGCGCGTCACTGCTACGTGCGCCACATCATGGGGCAACCTCTAATGTGCTGGCGTGCCAAAAAAATATTTAAAGAAACAACATTTTCAAGTATTATAAGCGCATGCAACGATCAAGGCACATGATGCTGGCTGCCAACGCTGCATGTGGCACGTTGCAGACAAAGGCGCCACCCAAATGGCTGTCTCGCATACTCGTACATACAAGTGGATGCCGTTGCCGCCACAATCCAAGTCCCAGTCCGAGTACAAGTCACATTCGCAGTCCCAGTCACAGTCGCTCATATTTCCTCGAATTGTTGTCTGCATTAGTCAATGTTTGCTGCGATTTGTGTGCGCCTGAGCATGACAAAAGCATATTGGAAATATAATTTTTCGTGT
This sequence comes from Scaptodrosophila lebanonensis, assembly GCF_003285725.1. Classification (NCBI taxonomy): domain Eukaryota; kingdom Metazoa; phylum Arthropoda; class Insecta; order Diptera; family Drosophilidae; genus Scaptodrosophila; species Scaptodrosophila lebanonensis. The sequence continues at coordinate 18,393,910 of NW_022060538.1, forward strand.
AATTGTTAATGCGCTACGCCAAGAATCAGAAAATCGCTGAAATAGCTAGATATACTTAGCAGTGAATTCAACCTGCAAAAATCTATATAGTTCATTAATATCATATGCAAGGTGACCAACGTTCAGCAACTACAGACGCAGCTGGATAAGGTTCTATCGGCAAATTGTTCGATTCTGGAATTGGAAAAACAACATTTCGAACTCAATGAAGCAGCATACTTGTATGTAACTAACTGGCTTGAAATTAAAGCATGGTTCGATTGAAGACTTAATTACTTTGAAAAATGTCGTGTTGAGCTCTGCAGAAAGTAAATAAATGAATAAAAGTATTGATATTGACAAGCAAAGATATTATAATTCAACTAATGTAATTCGTTAGTTGGCACAGCAACAATTAATTGGTGGCAGACTAGTACTTTATTTAAATTCAGCAAAATAAGTATGGCTTGAATGCAGCTCGAACACGGCTTGAAATCTGTAGTTACCAAAAGGTAATTATACTAATGCGCTTATTTTCATGATATATATTAAATATTTTAAATTTTGTCAGCATCTACCAAAGCTATGATGAATCCTACCTATTGTCATAAATTCAATGTTAGGTTAATTCTATAAAGCAATTGCCTTAGAGCAAAGAATATCCGCCTGCCTAATGCTGCGAAGTCGCGAATAAAATGCTTTTCTCCTCCTATCAAGGCTGCAGGTGTCATTTATTTACTTGACAATACATCGACTTGCAAAAGTTAATTTTGACAGTTCTGGTGCCTTTAATATTCAAAGTTTAATAAAAAAATAAGCTGTTTTGGTTTTTTTATTTCGCGCCTTTATTAAAGCTACTAAATAATTCTGAAACTTAATTAAAAATATAACATTTCTATTAAAATAAACGCGTTATAAAAGGGGAACGTGGCTCTTAACCTACTTACTTGTATATAAAAATAAAATCAAAACAGTTGGTCACCTTTCAGATGCCAAGTAATGCAAATTTGGCTTCTACCTCCAATTGGTAGTTCAGCACACACACACACAACACACACACACATACATAACTAACTGCTTGTTTCCCATGCGGCAGCCGCAAGAAAAGGAAAAAAAATATTGGCTGAGTGCCGAACACGCCTTAAATGTGACCTGTCAGCAGTCATAGTCGATTTAGTGGCATTTTATTGTTAACGAAAATATTTACTACGCTTGATATTTAAAGGGGAATTGCAAAACATGTGCGAGCGTCGCCGCTTAGAGTGCGACACAATTTGCTGAGTGCCAAATAAAGACATCAATTGCCGGATGACTCAGGTCGCACTGATAAAGCACTGGCCGGGTATGAAAAACAAGCTTAAAATTAACTGCACGCCCAGCGCTCAGCAAGAGGAGCGAAATTAAGAGGCTGAGGCGAAAAAGAAACAGCAGTAGAACATGCAACATAACTCATCCATAATCAACACTGTTTACATAAATTTCAGAAATTATTACACGGCTGCACAGATGACTAGAGGGAAGCTACCATGGAGAAGAACACACTGCCAGGGCCCCAATCGAACATAAACTCGGATACGGACGCGGACGCGGACGCAAACGCGGACTCGGACGTAGACGCAGCGCGTGATGAATGCTTAAATAATGCGCTTAACCCTGTGCGAACATAATTTATGGTGTGCAGATATACCCGACGAATATGAGTATGGCTATGGGCATAAGCATGAGACTTGAAGTACGCCTGTGCACAACACATACTCAGCTTTTTTTTCATTGTTATTGCACGGCCCTTGCCGTTGCTTCTGCCCCTGCCCCGGCTCCCGCTGTTGCCACTTTGCTCAAATTGATTAATTACGGTTATTCTTCGAGGCACAGCAGCCGCTGCATATAGTAAGTAGCATAAATGCCATAAAACCAGGCAAGGAAGCTGCCAAGCTCCCTGCTCGGCTCCCCCGTCTGTTCCACTTGCAGAAGCCAAGTCATTTGCCAGTAAGGACAAAGCCGCCAAAAATGAAATTACTCAAGCGTAGCAGCGACGACCAAAACGTTGACGCTGTGCCGCTACATGCCGCAATTGATTTAAGTTATCCCGAAATGCAACAAGTAAGAACCGCTTGGTGGAGCTTAGCTGGCTATGGAATGCCCTGCGAATCTTTATCCCGCTTAAACATGTTGGGGTGTTCTATTTCCGACCAATAACTAACTCGTGTGAGAACCAACTGAATAAGGTCTGATTTTGCTGAGGGAGATATAGTTATAAGCGAGCTGTACAGAGATTTTCTTATCATATTTTCATTATAAATGTATATATCCTAAAGTTGCAGATTCAATAAAATTTTATATAGTTCCTTTACATTTCTTCCTACTACTATGCAGCAGATTCTATATTTTCAAACTGAACTAAATTATTATCTTATCTTTCCATTATAAATGTATATATTCTAAAGTTGCAGATTCAATCAAATTTAATTTAGTTCCTTAACATTTCTTTCTTGAATGTTGTCATGTTGCCAACTTTTATTAACTTTTGAAAAGTGTGAGCACAAATGTGCTCTTTCCTAATAAAATTCCGTTGAGATTTAAAGGATTTAAAAGCCAAGTCAAATAATAGACAGACCTATGAAGAATTGAGGGAATATAATTGAGAATAGATTTTTGTACTCTCATGGATACATCCGCTACAGCCAAATTGCACCGCTTATCCTTCGGCTGCAGGGTATACAAAAATGCACAGTCAGTGTGATGAAGGAAGAGCGAGTAGTAGATGTCCAGAGTGGCGGCAATAGGGCGCGTTGCCGACCGGCCATATATATAAAATTATGAATCGCCTAAAGGGGCGTGCTGCATGTTCTTCTGTAATAAGCATTTTTATGTCGCAACAACAATTTTTACTGTCGACTTCGGCTGCCTTTGCCAGGGGCCTAAGCCGCCAACATTGTGCCGCTGTAGCAGTGGTGGCTACTATGGGTTAAATGCAAGGAAATATGCTTAACACGCCGCTGCCGCGGATGCTGGCAGCGAGCAAGGCGACATGTTGAGTTGATGATGCCCGCTGGCAGTCTGGAGTCGACTGAATAATATTGAAATTAATTGTTTGTGATGGAAATTATTAAGTAATTTTTATGTTGGCAACAAATGAGCAGCGGCCGCAAACATTATGCAGCATGCTCGTTATTTTCCGTTTTATTTTTCCTTTATTATTAATTATATTTATTAAACAATATAATAAATTAGCGCTGCACTTGTTGTGATCGCTTGCTCCAATTAAGGAAGTGCCACTCCAAAGCAAACCACAAAAACTTCAACAGTTTCAGGCCAAATTGGCTATCGGTCAACCGGTTTGTGTTGTTTTTGATGATAAGCAACGCGTTTTAATTAAAAATCTGCATACATTTTTGGGCAGTTGCCGGTTTCAAGGCGCATATCGCATACACGAACAACAAGAACAACAACAACGGGCCAGGCACCAAAAAACAAAATCAAAATCAAAAGGGGCCTCTCGCATGTTGCACGAGCTTTTTATGACAGATCTCACTTTTAAGTTGACGTCCGACCTGTCAGAAATAACACTTGAGCGATGTGGAGAAGCTGCACTTGCATTGTGCCCCGCTTTGATCTGAAATAAAGTTAATTTACCGAACTCCAGGCGAGCCACAACGTAAATCGAGCAATAATGTATGTGCATGTAGGTGGGAAGCTGTGCAATATCAGACAATGCTTTCTCACATAAAGGGCCAGGCCTGAAGCCCCTAAAAAGAAAACGTTAAGGGGCAATGACCTTTAAATGAGTTTACCAGAAAGGCAGAAATCTTTACTCAATTTTTGAATCTAAATCTAATTGGCGCACCAGTTATGATTATTTCAAACAACTATATTCCGAACACTAATTATTGGCCGAGTATCGGATTTAACATCAACAACAAATTAAATCTACAGTCTACATAGAACAGTATAACAAACACGTTAATAAAAGCAAAGAATTTGTGCTCCGTAATCGTCGATTGACAACAAAAGACATTGCTAAATTGGACGCCGTATTGACTCGATTGAGAAGACTCAACCCATATTTGCATCCAGAGGGGAATATTTAAAACAATAGATATTTTAATGAATAGATAAAATTCCCATGCAAAGAGGGAAGAGGAAAACGGGACAACAAAACTCCAATAGGAAATATATGCGATAAATCAGCTGAAATATTTCTGTCATATATATATGCAAACGATTTAGATGAAGAGTTAATACCTTTCAAGTACGTTGCAGTTCCTCACACCAAAGTATGCCAAGTACGGACTTAATATCTGAGTGATTTAAACATTGCGAAGAGTGGAACTACCGTTTTCAATCATAATAAAACTGGTGAAAAATGAAAACAATTTGTTTCGCTAAAACTTTGCAAAATTCTAAGGACGATTCCACCATTCACTCACATTTTATTTCATATTTGAAGTCTCAAAAGTATATATTAAGTATCTCAAAATATATTTAAAAATGAGTATTCTCATAACACTTCTAATTTTAGCGTGATACTTGTTGAAGGTCTAATTTATAGATAAAGGTTCTTTAAATATAAAATAGGCTTATAAATACGTCGCTCTACAAGATACATCTCCAAATATTAAATATGGATGTACAAAAAACCATTAATGAAGGAAAGTGCTTGTTGTATTTACGTTTGTTATTATGAGAAATATTTCCTTCGTTGTAAGTCCAACTCATGTCAGTCATACTACTCTCCTTACTTGATAATTATTGCTGACTGAGTTACATATCAATTTGTTAAATTCATTAAGCAACCTTAAATTAATTTACAGCAGTCATAAAGAACCTTTTTGCAGTTGTTCAACCGCCCTAAACAAAAGCAAAGAACAACAAAAACTGAAACAAAGATGCCACGCAGAGGCCATGAACCTTTCACATTTACACATAATTTTGGGAAAGTTTTATGTTTGTGAAAATGATTTCATGGGATCATTTCTGGCGGAGTTCATCATAACCATAAACAATTTGCAAATGGGGCTGGGATTGGGCTGGAACGTGCGTTATTTGGGTAGACTTTATCGGCCTAATGATGCTCAATAAAATTATGCCAGCAATCACAAATCAATAACAGACGCTGGACGCTTCTCACACGGAGAAAGTAATTATTGGCTGGCCAAGCGGTCGGCAAGTGGGCCCAGAAAAAACGGCATCAGCATCATCTCATCATCATCATCGTCGTCAACAGCACCAACACTGCGACTCACTCCTCATTTCTTATCCGATAAGAGCTGAGTGGATAAGCGCACCAACAGCGGTGCAGATGAAAGTAATGGGGCGTGCATCAGATGCGTTAGGCCAGCATCTCTGTCGGCTCGTTTGCGCCCATCGTCACTTGATTGAAGGCAAATGCAGAAGCGGACAACAAATCAGCAGCGGCACATTGCCGCAAGACGAGCTGCCAACAAGCGCCGCAAAGAAGGCTCTCAGAGCTGACCTACAGCAGAAGCAGCATGCATGGGCGCAGCTTTATTGATGCAAATTGTTGCTCTGGGTCTGTAATCAACCTCAACGGCCGGACAGTAACCAGTGCGTGTAATTTGAGCGACAACTCTGGCGAGGCCAGGGCTTTTATCTAAAAGAGGCAAAATAAAACACATTTCGGTGCAAATGCCGATGTGCCAAAAAAAAAAAAAAAAAAAAAAAAAAACTCAAAATGCATCTTGATAGCCAACTGGGTCAGTTTGATGTCGGCTCCAACCCTGCTGGCTTTGCATATTTTAGTGAGTATACAAGCTTTTAACTTTGATGAATTGGCAATTAATTGTCTTCAGACGCCCCCTAGAAAACCAGGGCCTTCTCACGAGATTGGTTGAAGAGCCATCTAGCGACAGGTTCTTTATTGAAGATTGGAACTAATGCTTAACCAATAGATTCAACAATTGCGCTGCATTTGTGGAGGTTCTTCCTATGAACTTGTATTTATTTTGTTTAAGTTTTTCCTTTCATTCACGGGTGAATGTGATAAGTAAAAGATTAAAGAATACATGGTTCTAAGATCGGAGATAATGCTGCTGAAAGCTGTGGGTTGTTGGGAAGCTCATCTCTTCAGTATATTGTATAAAATAGGGAAGCCAACGAACTCAAGCCGTTCCAATAAAGAAAATACTTTGAAATACTTTGTACCAATGTATGTGTAGAATAATTAAATATATTTTTTTTAAATTAAAAAAAATTAATTGTAAGAACAACATTTTTTTCAAATTGGACATTCTGATTTGGCAAATTTGATTGAAAAATTCCAGAATCAAAATCATTAATTGCGTGGAAGTGGGAGGGGGAAGATAAACTTTGAAATACACATTTAAACATTTGGTGTCTCTAGCTTCTATAGTAACTGGGATATAGGTGATCATACGGACAGACGGACTAGATCAATTCGTCTTGTCATGCTGACCAGGAATATATACACTTTGTGGGGTCTGCCACGGCTCCTTCTGACAACTTTGTATTCTTCTTACTATTTTCCCTTAATAAAAGAATGAATTAAATACGGTCTTTTATTTAATTGAATAGCTAATTTAGTTATTATTGTGTCCGCATCTAAATACAGAGCCTGTATTGTTGATTGCCAGTATACCTGTTTAAGAGCTTTGTTTTCCTGTTCCCTCATTTTCTGAACATCCAGTTGATTGGCAGTCTGATGCACATAGCCTTGTGCCTCGACTCTGACTCTGATTGTGGCTGGGACCGTTTCGTCCTTGCCGGGTAACAAGCTTTAAATAGCTTCAATTACAGAGCCGATTCACATGAAGTTGCGTAATGTGTTTAGGGCGGTCATTGAGCGTTGATTTCTCTATTTTGTGGCAGGTCGGAGCGGTGCATCGTCATCATCATCATCATCATCATCGCCATCATCGGTGCGCACGCAATGCAGCAAAATGGCGGCACTTTAATAAAACCTCTGGAGAAGCCGCAGAGCGATGCAGCCATGGAGGCGTCTCTGCGGCTTGACGTGCGCTCAGCCAGACCAGCAGTGCACACAACGCGGCACGCCAGGAGGTCATGTCACAAAAATATCCATTAACACATCATAAAAATTAAAAATTAAGAAACCATACGAAGTGCTGCCGCTGCCGCTGCTGCCATCTCAACCAGCAACCAACAACCAGTAACAATGCCAGTAACAACAGCTATGTCCAGCAGATAATAAAAACCGCACGGCTTGAAAAATAAAACGCCAAGGTATGCCACGCTGGTAATCATTGCAAGAAAAACAGGCAAAAAAGTGAAACCGGTAATTATGCATTATGTATGCACGCCACCAACACGCCGGATTAAAATGAGCTGCCACCGATGTCAGCAGCGCGGCCGCAGGATAGCTGTTCAAGCTCACACACAGACACACACACACACAAGCGACTTAAATTCAAATTGACATAAGTGAGGCATGAGCGGTGGGGTGAGCCGAGTGTCTGTTTGCAGCAGGAGGGGGTTGCGGGGTGGTTGCTGTTGCCCACGCAGCGACTGCAAAGGCAATGGAAACGGCAACTGCGGCCCCACGCTAAGTAGGAAATACTTTTTCGGCAATTTACGTGCCATGGCGCGCGACTCGCAAACAAAAGACTTAAGCGACGAACTTGCAGTAACATAAATTTCACTTAATGGCCAGCAAAAACAACAACGAAAACGAAAGCCAACCGAACGCCGACTACAAAATGCATTAAATCGATAAAACTGTACAAATAAATGAGTTCAGCTTCAGTCTCTCAACACGCTGGCAAAATTTTTAATGTAACGCATTGCAAAAATACGTAAAACGTATGCAAAGCACATAAAATTAAGCAGAAATTTCAACAACAACAACAACCACCACTACGTCACAGAAGAACAAGCAACATTTATCTTAATTCCATTGAAATGTACTCGTCCGAGGGGTGGTCAACAATTTTACGGAAGCGAAAGAAAGTCCGACTTAATACAGTCTTACGCACTTGTATTGCTATTATGTATAATGTATAATCGGCAATCATTACAAAATCTCCGGCCCATTAACTAAATAACAAATGCATTACAACGAGTGCATGGTTGTTCTTCTTAGCTCGGAATTAAGTCATATTAATAGGCAGGCAGGTAATGGCTGGCAAATGCAGTGCCTCCCTACCATTCCAGACTAGCTACGATTAATTAAAACTTGTTTTGTTTTATTAAATCTAATTGGAGTGTCGCACAATGACTTTTTCAGAGGAGATGAGAAATAATAAATAATAAATAATAATAAGAAATCACTTCAAAGAAATCATCTCAAACACTCTTCTTTGAAGAAGCTATGCCGATTCATGGCCTTTGATGGGATAGACGGACAAGCATTCAACACATTAACATTATACTTTTACAAGCTCTACAGCTCAAAAATCGAATCACAACTTATTTTTAAAATTAAATGTAACATTAATAAATAATGTCATACTAAAAAAGCAGCAACAAAATTCCTTTCTTTTATCATTTTGAAAATCGCTAAAACTCTCCCCTCTCTTGAGCCCATTGCTAAATCATTAACCTCCCTCGGTATTTGTTCCAGCGAAGTAGAAATTTAAATTTTAGTTTCGGCTTACGCTTCCTGATTGCAACCCTAGAGTGCAGACCCCAGCTGAGAACTTCAGATTCTGGGCTAAAATTTGTCGCTTGCAATTTTGAGCTTAAGGCTTTGCACAGTAGCTCATTTTTGCTGTGGCGGTTGTAGCTGTTACTCTTCTTGTTGTTGTTATTGTTCATATTGTTGTTGCTGCTGCTGTTGCTGTCCCAAAACTTGAATATTTAATGCCGCCGCGTTCATTTGCTGCGTCGACGCTGCGGCTCTGCAGGCAATGACAGTGAATATGCCTCGTAATTTCTGGCCGCTGTAAGTGTTAAAGTCAACAATCGTGAGAAAAGAATTTTATTGTTGTTTTTTAGTGTCTTGCTGGCGTTGTTGCTGTTCTTGTTGTTGTTGTTGTTGTTGTTTCTGCCGTACTCTGTGTACTGAGCTGCACTTTTTGTGGTCGGCCACAGCACTTTAAGCTTAAACCACTGAAGGTCACTCTGCCTTGATTGTTTGCGGGCTGAAGCCGAAACTGAAGCTAAAGTTGCTTTTTCGGTGCGATTTTTTGTGTGCGCCTTTATTTTTGAATTTCTGTTTTGTTTTGTTTTCATTTTTTTTTTTTTTGTATCGTTTGTAAAACGCTTTGCCGCATATGATGGCAGTGTCAGGCTGGCGGTCAGGCAGCCAGGCAGTCCACCAGGCAGTCCGCCTGGCAGCCTTTGTCTGCACACAAAAGTATCTTTCGGTTTTCTTTATGTTGCGCCCGCTCTCATGTTAAATTGTTCGTTTCATGTTTCTGTTTAAATGTCAGTTGTAATTTGTTGGATTAACCCATACACATGAATTATGTTTAGTTCGAATGTAATTGATTTGAATGCAATTTGAATGCGCGGCAATAACAACAACAACAACAACAACGACGATGGCAATGGCAACAGGAGCGTCGCATTTTGTGATGGAAAAATAAATTGAAAATTGCTCCCACATTGCGGGCAAGTTTAAATGAAATTATGCATTTTCTCATACTGTAAGCTGACTAAGCACTACAACCTCAAAGCTACAGATATAGGCTTTAACAGTTTTATTTATAGGCGACAAGCCGAAGCGATAAAGCTCTTACTATATATATCTCATAATAAAAGAATTCCCCTCCTAGGTCAAGAGTCATCAATGGACATTCCCAAATTATAGAGCACATCGTTTGAAAGATAAATATAACATACTTATAACGTGTATAGCTTTAAAGCAGGTAGCAGTATAATCGAGAACAGACAAATGAATCGCTGAACAGACAGGCAACAAATTTATTGGACTTACTTGATCTCAATTTTCATGTTAAAATTAGAGCTTTATGCAGCCATATTATGGATACAGAAGCTGTATAAGTTCCAATTTAAAATACAGTTGGAATATGAATATTTGTTCAATATAATTGGCGTATTTTTTAATACACATCTAAAATTAAGAGATTATGAAGAAGAAAAAATCCTTATACTTTTCAGTGAAAGGTACACTGCAATTAATTTTTTGAATAGCAGACCATTAACAAAGCCCAGGGCCGGACACATTGAAGGAACCAGTGCTAAAAATTGAGGATATTTTCCCATGCAACCATGTGTGTTATTCGATCAGTGTAAAAAACGCATTATTTCAATACAGTTCTCGTGCTATAGTAGGCTTTGATATTTACTTTTGTTGCAGTCACATAACTAGCAACTCATCAAAAGAATATCTTGTAACATAAGCCGAAAAGCAAAAACTAGATAAAATAAAATAAATATTAAGAAACTTTTGAGAAAAAGAGCTCCTGAGACAATGGGTGAAAATATTTGCATATTCTGTTTGGAGGAGAAACGTGATCCGTATTGGGTGCCATGCGGCCATTCATTTTGTACAGAGTGCTTCCAGCAGTTTCTGGACCTGAGCACCGATAATCGTTGTCCGATATGCCGCACGGTTATTCCGGTAAGCGTGCGAAACTTTTAAAACATTATTTTGGCGTAATGTATTATTCCTTGTCTCAGCCGGAAGTTGACCATGAAGATTCCGTGATCACCATTAACGCTAACGGTACAACTGTGACTGCAGTAGTGAACTTGGAAAATTTCCGCTTATCGGTTGAATACACTTCGAACGACCAACAGTAATGGAGCATCGCAATTTGTAATGGGAAGGTACACTGAAACTGGGTTTAAGATGGCTGGAAAGCTTCTATGATATTGTGTTGTAATTTTCGTGTAATTTTAATCTTAGGGCAGACTAGATGGCTCAATATTTAAGTCAACGAGCTCTTTCCTCCCCAAATCAATGAAAACAGCAAGTAAGAACTTTGAGAAAATCCGCGATTAAGTGTTCATTACTTGCAGAGCTGCTTTAAAACCATTTACTCCAACTGGCAGATATAATATTTTGATACTTTCCATGTCCGTAAAATGTGTTCCAACAATTAATCGCAATTAAATGATAAACTGACAAGTATCCTTTTATTCTTTATACCAAATCCCGTTTGCTCCCAAAACACAGTCAGAGTCAAAGCAAACCCGATGGAGTCGATTGAGGAGATTCGAGTCGAAACGAAAAAGGATGATTTGGATTGCTTCAAGGATTGAAAAAAGAGGTGGCATATGTGCATTGCATCCGGAAAGAATTACATTGATTAACATAGATTTTAAAGAATAAATTAGTATTTTGAGAGTTGTCATAAATAGCGCCGGTCTCTCATATTTGCAAACAGTAGAAATTTTAAATTGCTTGGAACAGATATTCCTTCAATAGAGCACCACTCAATGCCACAGTTGTCAAGTTTCAAATGTGTTTTAAGCAAACAAACAACTTCTTTGATAAATATAAATAAATTACAAAATAACATTTCTAAATTTGCTGAGGTTTTCGAACAAGTCACATTCAGTAGGTATTTAGAATAGGGTTGATTTGAGGATATTTTAAGGAAGCTGCAGGTCTCATCAAATATTTGTTTATCAAAGCTGGCATTGCTTTTTAATTCGACAGTGTTGCGACGTTTTAGGCGCTTTTATGTTTAGTATTTATTTACTTTTGTACTGTCGACATATATTTTGTAATTTTGTAAAAATCTATTTGAAACGAAAAAACGAAAAGGCTAGCTATAGAAACCAAGGCAATGAGCTCAAACACGTGCATATTCTGTTTGGATGAGCAGCGCAGTCCGCACTGGATCCCATGTGGCCATTCATTTTGCACCGAGTGTTTCCAACGATTCCTGCAACTGAGCGCCGACTATCGTTGTCCGCTATGCCGTAGCGAGTTTCAGGTAAACGACCACAGAATAGCCGTCATTCAAAGTTAAGCTATGTTATGCCTTAGCCCAATCTCATCGAAGAGAACTGCACATTGCTTTTAACCGATATTAACATTGAAACGGATACCTTAGTGCTGAACCTAACGGAGGAGGAGTTTCGGCTTTTCGAGGAGATGTTTCGTGAGGTGCAATGCGAGCGAGAGAGGCGGGCAGAAGCGATGGCCACCATTACTGGGACAGGAGCTGGATCAGGAGGCGCAACAGGAGCGACGACGACGACGACGACTACGACGACGGATGGCTTTGCGACTCGCCTATATTCCTTGGGCTGAGATTACAGGTTATGCCGCTTATACGGTTCATTCTATTGTTAAGTATTGTTATGTACATTCTATGTATATTTATTATTCACACTTGCATATTCTCCAACACATTATCTTAATAAACAAAAGACTCTGGGGTTTTCCTGACAAATAGCTAACCGAAGTGCTGCTGATTGATGATAGGTCGTGCTGCCAATTTGCCTAGCACTTCGCCAAAGCATTTAAATCGTCACCAGATCAGCCAGAGTGCTAAGCAAACCAGTTGCCACACCGACACCACACGCAACGCTCAATCATCGATCAGCAGCGGCTTGTATTTGGCTTGGATTTGTATCTGGCGCAACTTAATTAGACGTTTAGGCAAACTAATTGCGCGTCTTGGCCAGCCAACTACCGGACCAGACAGCCAACCAGCCAGCATTGATAAATTGATAAGCCAGCCGCGGCGGGCACTGCCAACTGCAGATGAACAGCTAATGATGGTAATTAACAGTAGCGGCGCAACAAGCGACGACCAAGCGACTGAAAAATGGTGCAAAAATGTTTATTAAATGTTTCTGAAGTCGCAGCAGTCACAGTTCGGTGGCTGCCAGCGATGCTAGCGGTGGTCCTGGCACGTGTTTCTCTAACCATCGATGCACAGAAACTGCCAACTTATTAATGGCTTACAATAACAATTTAGGAATAAAAAATTTGTGACAAGCTAACATCTTAGCCGCATGAAAACAAACATCGATTCCATTTTGCTGGAGTTCTCAGTTAAAGCAATTAATTAATGTAATTTACAGCGCTCCTTACAACCTAGTTAAAAGTATAATTATTAGCAAAATAAAGGGGAGAGAAGTGATATCACATCCATCAATAAATATCAATGAGAAAGAACTGAAATGATGGAATACATTTATATATTATATAGAACTACAGAAACATATTCCTCTCAAGGTGTTTTATGATTATTATTTTTTTTAAATATTTTAATGAAGAAACTATCCGCCTTTTAGTCTATGGCCAGAGGCCTCTTTCGAACTGGAATAATCTTTCATCTTCTCGATGTTCGGAAATCTCCTGAAAATAATTTGGAGATTTCTAAGAGATTGTTAACATCATCACTTGTTTCCATCCAATTCTTGGCAGCTTCGCGATGAGCTCGTGATCGTGACTATGCTGATAAAAAATGTAATAACGCGACCATCTCTGCTGCTGACCAATGGCTAGAAGGCAGGCCTAGCCCACAGCTTGGGCCAACTCTGTGTGTGTGTCTCCCTCTCTGTCGCTCCTCCTCTCTCCCTCAATCTGTCTGGCTCTATCGCACTGTTTGTTTGTGTTCCGGGCCTTATCGCACGAATCATTTTTAGCATTTTGACAGCGTTTTGAGTCAACAACAACAACAACAGCAACAACAACAAATACACGTACAGCAACTACAACTCCAACTATAACAACATGGCGAGGCGTACGACTTGTTGGCCTGTTGACTTGTTGGCGCATGCAAAAGATACAAATCTAAGCCGCGCACAACATTATGCAATCATCGTCTGTCTTCTGTCGTTTGGTTGCTTATGGTCTTTGGCTATGTTGGCCTGTTAGTCGCATGCGCCTACAAAAACTATCTCATGGATTTGCGCAATTTGTCATCCTCGAGGCGAATGCGTGCGTGCCCAATGCCCAGCCCCAGCCCCTCCTCCTCTTCCCTCTCCCTCCCCCTCCCCCTCAATACTAGGCCAACTGCAACCCCAACCCTCCCGGAATCCTCGGCCGGCCCAATGCGTTTGCGCATTTATGTATTTGTCAAATCGCAGCTATTAAATAAAAAGGCTGCGCGGGCGTGGCAAGCATTTCAATATTGATAACATTTGCCTGAGCATTTGATTTTGCGTTTATTTAGCCAATTATTAATGCTTGTTGTCGCTGCGAAGCGTGTAATTTGTGGCAGTTGTTGGGGCTGCCGTTGAAACGCGATATTTCTTCGCAACTGCAACTTCACGGCAGATCTCGGCGGCACCATTTATGACTGTCCGCCTTGATAAGTTCGATTTTGTTGGGCCTGAGCCACACATATAAAAATACATACATATGTATGTACGATTTATGTACATATACATATAAGTATAGTATATACAAGTATTTGGGTTTCACTAACATGTGGTTTTACATGTGGCAAAACATTTTTATCGCTGATTAGGAGCAGCCGATAAGACGACGACTGCTTAGAGCGTTCAGGTAGCCGGCTGACTGAGGCCTAACGTGGCTCATAAGGCTCACATGGCTTACTTAGCCAACTGACTCCCATGGAGTTCGAGTTCAATGTACTTTGGGCCCAGTCGAGTGGAGTGGATCGGAGTGGAGTGGAGTGGTGTCGAGTCGAGTCGAGTCAAGTCGATTCATTTCGTTTCGTTTCGAGTCAATTGCCAATTGGCAACTTCATTGCGCAGCTTTCAACATTTTGTGCAACTTATTCTTATCGCAAGTCATTTGTCAAATTGCTAAACTGACATTAAAGCCGCCTAGCAGCTGATAAACGTAGTCAGGTCGATCCGGGCCGGGCCAGGCCGGGCCGGGCGGACAAAAACCAGCGACAAATTTGACATTTCGCTGCGATGATCGATTGAGTGTATTCAGAGTTGGAGTTGCAGTCAAGTCAGTCTCAGTCTCAGTTCCAGTCCCAGTCCCGGTCTCGAGTGGCAAGTTGGTGACATTTTTGCGCCAATTTCGGTCGCTGGGGCATCAGTTAAGCGCAATTTTTCGCTTTCAGTTTGCATGTGAGCAGCAATTGTGGGCCCGGAAGAGGGGTAGGGCTTTGGGTGGCACAGCACACGCGTGGGAGTCGCACGAATTGTGTCGTTAAATAATGCGCCATGTCGGCTACACCGACAGCGAGACAAACATACAGCCAGTTTGGTAGACAGACAGACCGATCCTGCACGAAAGCCGCGTATGCACCCCCTTCCTCACTCCTCTGGTAGCACGCGGCTATCAAACAAAACACAAACGGCCTGCCCGACTACGTTGACAGCGGAAGAGTAGCAAAGCGGGCGCAAAGATAAAGCAGCCAAGTCGGGCACAACTGGAGCAAAACGTTTTGGGTGGCCGACGGCAACGAAACGAGTAGACACAGAAACAATGTTATGTAAATAGGTGAGCCACTTCCAAGTTCTCCCCAAAGAGTGAAATCAGTTATGCATCAGTTATGTATAGTTGAATTATCTCTTTAAATGGAATCTAGCTTTAAAAAAAGAATCCTGCAGTGCCTTCACTGCTCTCGTTACTTAATTATCGGCGCCTGCTTTCTATATACAATCTTGTATATAGAAAAACAAACAGCATATCAGAAGAATCCTGTTAATTTGTAAATAATATAACCACTAAGGTTGATAGGTGTATTTTACTTTTACAAAACATTTCGGGGTTTCTACGAATTCACAATAATAAACGTCTCCAATTAGTCAGGAATCCATCTTGTGGCTTCGTCTTATATAGAACAATAAGTAATGAATGCCGAACTGCAAAATATAACCTTCAAAGTATTGAGATGTATATATGTATGTAAGTCGATTCATTTATGGGCCACAGATGTTCAACCTTGGAATCTCATAAATGGCTTTTGGCATTTTTTGCAGCTTTGAAATCCTTCTCTTTTAATTAAAACGACTTTACACTATTGCTTAGTGACGTCACAAAACGCACTTTTGAGAGTACTGAGCAGGAAAACACGGATATGCCTAATCGTGCATCGCTTAACCCCGAGCCGGCCTTGCATTTGATGTTTTGTGCGCGTGGTCGCCAACGTTGTTGCAGCCTTTTTGCTTAATTGATAGACGCGCGCTGCCGCGGCATGCGACCCACGCCACAAGGCTGATGACGACAAAGCCGACGACAAAGGTACGCCATGCAGCTCCAGCTTCAGCTTCAGCTTGAGCTCCAGCGTGAGCCTCGGCGGTATGCTGGCGGTACTCGCGCACGCGATTTAACTGTTCAAGAAACGCTTTTACCGCGCCGACGCGCCTTACAGTGCGCAGTGGCGGTGGCAGTGGCAGTGGCACAATACCCATCGAACTCAAACTGTGCGCACGCGCATGCAACGCCAGCGTTGACAGATTGATGCCCCCAACAGACGCCAGTTGCCTGCAGCCTGCAGCCTGTTGCTTATTGCCTGTTGCCTATTGCCAGTTTGCAGCCACAAGCCGCTGGCAGTGCCAAGCCCGCTTCATTATTCAAATGTGTGCTCTGCGCTTTCTGTGTGTGTGTGGAATTTATCAAAGTCGCCTGCAGCAGCAGCAGCAACAACAACAACAGCAGCACCCACAGTGGGTCTCAGTCATCTTGCCCAAGCCATCATGTGTACAGTTGTGTGTGTGTGTGCGTCCGTTTGTGCCCATTTCGTGTTGTACTTGAGGCTTGTCGCGTGGGCGTTAAATGCTCTTTACAAACAAAACTATTTGCAGGTCAGTTAAGATAAGCGTAACAGCAACTCACAAACAAACAAACGCAAACAAAAGCAAAAACACAGACAGAACGGCCCGCACGCAACTCTCCATTCGATCAAGGGCACCAGTGTGACCGATTGGTCATATTTCTGGCTTTTTGGCAGCTTCAGCTTTAGACGAAATTAAAGAAGTTCTGGAACTGGGAGTGGGAAAAATCAAAGAGTGTTTTCCAAATGTGACAAAACAGTTAAATACCTTCAAGTTCTCTAAATACTTAACAGTTTTAAAAGGGGCAGCGAAACATTGATAGTTTCATCAATAAGGTCGGCAGCTCAGCCGATAAACTAGAAAAGAAAGTCACACTGATCAATAGACAGATGGGTAGTACTTTATTTTTCTGAATTCTGTTTATAATTTGATGATAACATGGAACCAAATTGTGTATCGTTTTGTTTGTTTATAATACAGAATACTTTTCAGATGGATGGATTAAATTAAAATAAATGTGCCAATGTGACTGACTTGCTCACTCATAATAAACAATGAATTAAAAGTTGTTGGTGTTAAAATATACATAGTATGTACATATAGGCACATTTCTGGATCAATGCAGATTATATACGTGCATTTAACCCTTTCCATTTTCTGCCCTTTTACGATTTGGTGGCTTCGTCGCTTTTTACATCCAGCTTCTGTTTAAATGAATGCCTCAATGCCTGCCTTGGGGAAGGTCATGTTCAGCTTAAAATAAAACAAAACGAAACTGGCGAATATTTTGCTCTGAATTGTTGGTATTTCTTCAATTTCAGCATTCGGTCACATTAAAGGGCAGGGCAGTGAAATGTGGCACAAGGATTGGTGCAGGCGCCAAACATAAATTCTCATAAATGTCTGCCGTTGACCTCAAAATGGCAAAAGTTGGCCAAAAAAAAAATGTTTAAAGAAATATTTGCGCCTTTTTGGCTTTTGTGCGCTGAGTAATTAAAGCAGTTGGAACATGTCTGACTGTGGCAGTTGCTTTGATTTGCGTCTGGCTAGCATTTGTTGTTGTAATTGTTGTTGTTGCTGTTGTTGTTGTTGTGGCACTGTCACAACATCAACAAGCCTTCATTCATACACAGCGACAGCTAGCCAGTTAGCAAAGTCAGGCGGACAGTCATGGCAGAGTCCGTCAGTCCGTCAGTTTGTCAGGCCGTCAGGCCGTCAGTCACACAGTAAGTCAGTCATTCAGTCTTGCATTCATTCAAAATCCAAATCCAACAAAACTCGCCATAAATCAACTCATTTCAAATGCATCAACTGCAGCAATCAAAAACAAAAATCACAAAATGCCAACAAATACGTAATAAAAGCAAAAACCTAAACAGTCAGTTACACAAATATTTTTACACGTACCCGTCGCTGCCAGCTGACAAGGCGGGGGCGGGGCAGCTACGATTGGGCGTGTTGTGTGTTGCACAACGTGTGAATAAACAGGATCAGAGTCCTGCCACAGCGCGCGACATTTTGTCAAAGCTCTTTTGCTTAGTAACAGAGTTTATGTAATCAATGCTTGCTGTTGTTACTATTTTACTTGTTGTCGTTGTTGTTGTTGCAAGTGAAGTTGTTGCTCTTGCTGTTGTTGTTGTTGCCATGAATATGCACAGCAGTTGCGCACGCAATTAAACAGTTTGTCTGCACGAGAGCCAACATGCATCAATCACATGCAATATGTTGTTACACCAACAATAACAACAACAATAAGCACAGCGAGTACAGTAAAAACGCTGCTAACGAACAAATACTGATATCATTATTAAAAATTAATATTTCATAAATTATGCTCATATACATATTAGCCATCGGTTGGGAAACTCTAATCTTTATAAATAAGTCGCACTATCTTCAGTATTCCATTCCCAATCGGCTAAAAAACTGAATTTAAAATTTAGCTTTAAATAGGCTTTAATTTTAAAAAGCTCCTTCGTCCCTACCAGACAGCTAGATCTCGTAGGGAAGGAACCCTTGTTTATATTCTAAACGCCAACCCGAGCGCCATAATCTTGATTTCTGCAAAAGTTGTAGAGATGCCGAAAACGAAGCGCTTTCTTTCACTGGAGATTCTCAAACTAGTAGGGTTCTCATTCTGCCAATTTTGTTCTCATGCTCCTGAAAACTATCTAAATATATTGGTATTACCTAGTGGTTGAAAGCGCACATGTGAAAAAAAAAACATGGCACCACTGCTGAGGCCTAACCTTAGTCCCATTCTAGCTCTCTGGATCTTTGCTTTCATTTGTTCATGTTTTAACAGCCCACCCGTGAAATAAATTTTTCCTTAAACTGAGCTGTTGTAGATGTATCAGAAATTTCAATCTAATAAATTTCGACTCCAATCGTGTACGTTCAGTTAGCAACAGCCGTTTGAAAAAGATGTTGTGTTTTACTTCAAAAGTTTTTATTCTTTGCTATTGAATGTACACTAGTGTTCTGGTGACCCACCAATCAGTCTGCAAATTACTTACTGGAAGCTATATTTATATTTAAAATGAGCGTTTGAAAGCGGTAATGGTACTATACTCTAAACTTCTATATAACGTAATTAACATAAGAGTTGTCTTATAAAATCATTTTTTTAACTATGAAATTTTTATTAAGTATACGTATAGTATGTATGAAATAGGACACGGACTACCAGTCACATTCCAAATTCTGATTGCTAAAGTAAAAAATTATTTTCTGCGCTAATTTCATTCAAAACCATTAGTCAACTTGCGAATATAATATCTAATACATTGAACAATTATTATTAAATGGTTAAGAATAAAAAAATGTATTTTAATAACATTTCCGTATAGGAAAACATTAAAAAAACAGATGATGTTCAAGATCAATTGAGTCAATACTATCGCAAGAAAGAATTTAAATTAAATTCAATAAGAGTATTGAATTGAGATTGAACACAATTTTTTGTACAAACTCCACTTAAAAGAAAATTAATCACATAGTGAGCTTTTTAAAAATATAAATGCATTACTCTTTAATATATTAGCACGATAAAATCTATTATATAGGTAAAGAACTGTTATTTCCAATACAATATACCTTTAATTTATAACAGATTTTAATTTTAAGAAGAGCTTTAGAAAGAAAGTCGTTGGAAAGGCCTTTAAGCCATGCACCCCAAAGGGTACGTACTGTGGCAATAACGGGGGCAGGGGGCAGTCTAGAGGACAAACATTGCGACAGACGGATAGTCGTTCAGTCGTTCAGTTGCTCATTCGGTCAGTCAATCGTTCAATCGCGTGGCCTAACGACATGCAGTGTTATATGACAGTTGTTTTCGGCACTGTTTGTTTGTTCACTTTTTTTGTTCCTTTTTCTATTTTTTCATGTTACTCTGCTAGTCTCAAAAAATTACAAAAAAAAAATGCAAAAAAATGCAAATGCATCCAATGGCGGTTGCTGTGGGCTGTAGTTTTTATGATTTTTGAATGACAGTTCTTGGCCGGCCAGATGAGGCGTGGCTCGGTCTGAGTCTGAGTCTGGGTCTGGGTTTTGATCTCTGGTCCGAGTCTGTGCAGCCATTTGATGCTTATTATTAGTAGCAACGATTTGCTTGGCGTTGTGCGCATTGCTTAATTGATTTGGTTGTTGACTAGCCATGTTAATTGACAGCACGCACGGATGTAACGTTGCGATAGACTCGTGACATAAGCTGCTCGCCGTCGTTCACCATTGAGCCAAGTCAAGCGGTTGGCTGGCCAGCCAGTCAGCAGGCGCTGTCAGTTAGTCAGTCAGCCAGCTAGGCAGTAAGCCAAATGGCTGGTCCATTTATTGCAAAAATAACAACAAACCGAAAAACTCGCACAACATTTGAAGCCGGCGATGCCTATCAATGGCTTTTTTACAACGGCCTACGCGTTGGCAGGCAAAAATGGCGGGCATTGTAAATTTCACTTATCAACAAACAATTAAATGCATTTGCGCAAGTTATAAATATGAATGTCAAGATACACATACACACACACACACACACGCACACAGACACATATACACACAGTTGGAGATACTCTGCTCAGCTGCCAGAGTCGTCGTGAGCATTGTGACCCACATGGAACTGCCAGCAATTTGCCACCTAAGCGAAAATTATGAGCACCAGCATATTTAACGGCGAAGCGCTTGCCACAAAAATGCCCCCGCCCCCCACTGTTCACTAAAGCTGCAGATAAGCGACAATAACAATAACAGCCACAGCAAGAACAACAACAACAACAACAGCAACTACTAGAGGCACGCCACGTCACTTATGCACAAATGTGGCTCAACAGCTGCCATCCCGCTTTCCCACCTACCTACCTACCTATCTTCCCACAATTTCACTCGATATTGGGGAAATATAGTATAGGAAAAGCCTTAAAAACCAGCGGCAGTTGTTGTTGTTGCCACAAAGCGGCGCATGAGCCGCACATGAGTTGCGCACACAAAGTCAACAAAGAAAACATTTTTGTTATAATTTCTATTATTTTCCCTTTTGGCATAATTGCAACAATTTACTTAACGATCAATAGCGTCAAATGGCAAGGAGACAGCTGCAATTTATTAGTTCCCGCAGCATGAGCTTCAACTATATTACGGCTAACGGCAAAAAGCGGCAGTCGCAACTCAGCTCCCAACTCCTAGTCCGCCTG
This sequence comes from Scaptodrosophila lebanonensis, assembly GCF_003285725.1. Classification (NCBI taxonomy): domain Eukaryota; kingdom Metazoa; phylum Arthropoda; class Insecta; order Diptera; family Drosophilidae; genus Scaptodrosophila; species Scaptodrosophila lebanonensis. Next base: position 18,415,140 of record NW_022060538.1, read on the forward strand.
GGAAAGACGGCACATGTGTTAGCCTCTTGGCATCTCTGGTGGCAGATTAGCAGGCAGCAGGCAGCAGCATCCGCGTGAGTGGAGCATGTCGTGTCTTGGTCGTCCGGCCATCCTCAAGGTGTTGTGGCGCATATTTGGGCCATAAAGCATTTATTTAAAATAGAGCAACACATTTCACTGCCAGCTACCACCAGCCCACAACAGATGCCGGTTGTTCAAATTTTAATTACGCGGCTTTATCACGTCATTTGTGGCTGTGGGGCAGCTCCTATATACACATGCACCTACTATCCTACTATGTAGGAGTACAAGTATAACCTTAAATTAAATACTGACAGTGACTGCTGCTCGTAAATGAACGGACTAATTCCAGCCACAAATTTATGTCGTTACCACACTTTTCGGTAAAAGTAAGAAGTCAGTTAAGGAAGTAGTAGATCCTCAGGAGCTGCCTCTGTACTGACCACTTAGCCACCAATGCTCTGGACGCCACAACGAAATACGTTGGCCGTTTTGGCGCCCAGAGGTTGGCTTGCATTATTTACTTATTTATTTATTTATTTCATCGACAAACAATGCAGTCGTTGTAAAAGAAAAAATAAAAAATATTTATACATAAAAAAATTAATACAATAGAGAATTTAAACTAAATAAAACTAAAGAAATAAAAAATCCTATAAAAATTACAAAAATATCTAATAACGAATCTGACGCGGTGGGCGAGTTTTATTTGCCAAACGACCATCTATGCTCCGATTCACAGCAGAGAGTAGTCAGATACGTTATTAGACCTATCAAGAAAGAAGTGAAGATGCAAAAATATACCAATAAAAGATAGAAGAAAACAAATAAAAATTAAAATACTTAAATAATAAAAGACAAAATATAATTAAAAATTAAATTATATTAAATTTCCAAACTGGAACCCGAGTTAGCTGAGAAACAGGACTAAGCTGCTTACAACACCTGACTTTACTAAAGGTGGAGACATTTTGCCTTGGATGACGAAAGAAAGTGAATCTTATTCACGGACAACAGGTCGGAAGTGCTTGTAGAATAAATAACTTAGAGAATTTTCCAAGCAAGATGGTTATATACAAGTACTACTAAATAATTTGGGAGCTAAATAAATACTTTAAAAACTTGAAAAACTCGCCTCTAGAGCTCTTTGCATTTATTTAAAATACAGTTTATAATAAATGTATATTTCAAGTCAGCAGAAAAACATACGAGTAAATATATATTTGAAAGTGTTTTATTTCCTTAACAAATAATCAACATTGAGAAAGCTAATTAAAAAAAAAACAACATCTATCTTGCAGCTCCATAGTACTTGGAATTCATTTAATTTCCGAGATGATGCGCCGTGTTACTTTTTTAGATCAATCAAAAGCCACAAATGATTACAATTTCCGCGCTAATGAATTTTCAATGAAACTACAAAATTTATGCGTGCAATTGCAGTCATAAAGCTTTCGATATAAAGGCGACTAATTTGCATTAATCTTGGACGGACGGACACCTGCTGATTGACGATAATGCCGGCTAAATGCACATTTAACACACACTTACATCCGAGCCAAACAGCGGGTGGTAACAGGCGCTGCATCATGGCCAACATTGGCCCATCATGGCTATTATAGCTGTCAAATGCAAAGTGTGAGAACTGCCTTGACTTTCGCAGCAGCAGCAGCAGCAGCAACGGCGACGACGAACGCACATTTTGTTGAGTTATAACAAACGAGCAATAAATTTCTAAATTTTCGCCAATAAACAATATGAAAATGAACGTTAGTTGCTGCTGCTGCTACGGCGGCTGCAGTCGATGTGGATGTGGATGTTTAGGCCGAATCCGAAGACATGGCTCAAGCCAAGATGGTTGATGCTGATGCTGATCAGGTCGTAGCTAGCGCGGTGGGACACCCACTGCTGATTATGTTTGTCTGACCAATGTCTGTATAGTGTAGGAAATCATCGATGGCTTTGGCGATCAAAACAACGCAATACAGTGGGCCAGTTTGCTTAACTGGGTGGACTAAATTCGAAAAACAATGATTTCCAGACTTCGAAACGAATAAATAAAATACAGAGATTGTAGTTCTGGCCTCAGCTATCGAACTGCTACGTTCTTGAATATGAATACAACAAACCGATACTGCCAGTTTGCGTTTTTTTTTTTTAAGTATTTCGTCATGGTCAGGTGGAAAATATTTTGAACACATTTTAATTCTAAAAAGTTAATTAATTTTTAAAATCTGGCTTTCGATCTAAATAAAATCAACTTTATGGCAAATTTTTAAAATTTTTCCCAATTTCGTGCAAATGCTTCCTCTACTTGGCTTTCTAAAGACATGGAAGGTCTTGCAACTTGTACAATACATTTACATTCTTTCTCCAAGGGTGCCATTCATTCAAACCATTATATTTTCCAAGTATACGAATCAGGGAAAATCCTGAAGTATTGAAATTGTTAGCCTGTAGAAAGTGAATATTTGTTGAATCTTCATATAAAAGATAGAAATTCAGTACACAAATAAACTGACCATATTAGGAATTTAAAATAACAACGACCCTGAATTATATTCAACAAAACAAAACCACTTTGAATGAAAATGCCTTCTGAGACATTTACTTCGATCGATGGGAAATCTGAACCACTGTTGTGGTGATTGGTGGTGGTCAGAGATTTGGTTGTTTATGAGCTGCTGATTATGAGCAGGCGTCGATGGCAAGCACATAATCTGCGCTACGTTGTTGATGTTGATGTTGGCGTTAGCGTTTTTGATGTTTCAACAACATCGAACTTTGGGGTCATAGCTGCTACGCCGATTACCCGCCCGCTCGTTTACCAGCCTCCTCCGCATCGCCACACTCGTGGGGCCAACGAAGACGCATCGTAAATCATTCATTGAGGGAGAGCAGTGCCCGCAACGACAACAAACACAGCAACAGCAACAACACTGCAACAATGTGAAATTTGTTGCTTTGGCTGCACACAACAAATTGATTTTAGTCACGATACTGTCAATTAGCTAGCCATGGGTCAGCAGCCCATGCCGCCAAATGCTGCAGCTGCGGCAAAGGTGTTGATGCCGGCGAACTTTGTTGGCTGCCTGTACTGACCCAAAGCAATAGCTAGGAACAACAACAACAACAACAACAGCAGGCTAGCAACATGCTCTTCCATCGCTTGGGGCTGCTGAGCGTTTAGTCGCTTGTTATAGTTGCTGCCAAAGCCTCCTGCACTGGCTACTTTATTAAATCAAAGTTTGGTGCGGGAAAATCGCCGTGCACGTCACATGATTATCACGTGAGTCGGTGTAGCAATAATGTTGTTGCTGTTGTTGTTGTTGTTGCGGTGTCTGTTGCTATTTGACAAGACAACGTCCTACACGCTGATGACCATCATTGACCCTTGTGCGCCACATTCACAGTCACAGACAAGAGCCACACACGTAGCCAACATTTATGGCTACTTTATAGCATATGTTTTTGGTCCATTGTTGTGCTCGTTATACCCTGAAACTAAATGGTAAAAGGGTATATAAAGCTGATGCAATTTTATGTAACAGATGCAATAAATATCTGTTTATTGCCTGCCATTCTTGTCTGACTCATTGAGTGTATAGTACGAGTATGTGTAGGGAAATGAATGTAAGCGAGCTAAAGCCTTCAAATATGTAATTTCTTGTAGACGAAAATTGCTTAAAGCATATCAAAGGTTATGGGAAGAAAATGCTTTAAATACGATTGAGAATCGATCGATAGATCAAAGAACAGAAGTTGAAGTGCTTTCCAAAACTCTAATAAGCTCACCTAAGTCAATAGAACAGCTTAAGATTATAGACATTGAATCTAAATGATAGCCGTTTTATTTCGTTTTTTGAATCTTAAGTAGATCGATTAAACGCCCTCGAACTAAAACAAAATAATCTACTATTCAGATAAGCCTGAATAGCCAGTCTTTCCGCCCACTCAATTAAGTTACCAGATCATTAACTCAATTACCCCACAAGTCTGGATGCTTGGACATAATAACATCCTCAGACCTGAGTGCCTTTAATACTATTCCTAATGACTAGCCCTTGGCATTCCCAGCTCCTTTTTATGCATGGGGACTACTTACTGGCCATCAAGTTATGCTGGACAATGCACTCATTTTATGGCCTTCGCCCCGAAAGCGCATCGATCTAATTGAGTGATTTCGGAGAGCTCAGCCAAACTAATTAACTTCTTTTGCGGTTCCATACGATACGTATTTGATTTATTTTCATTCTTTTTTATATTTGTTTTTTTTCTGCTTAGTTTATTTGTCTTAGTTGCATTTTAACTGCGGCCAAAAGCCATGCTCGGCCAAATCGTTGAAATACTTTGCGATAATTAAAAGCAATGCACTGAGCATTCGGCGGCCCAAAACGAAGAAATGTGGCATGACTCTCTGGCGATTGGCAATTCTAGTGCTCGTTTTGGCGTACCTGTTAAAAGATACTTTGAACCTGTTGTACAGTTAGAGTTACAATTTGCTGGCTGGTGGAGGGCCGTCCAGCGGGCTTGGAGGGGGCGGGCGCACCAAGTTGCACGCTGGCTTGTTGTATATCGATGGCGATGCACTTGAAAATCGTGATTTCACCTTTTGAACAAGGCAGCGGCAGCAACGGCCAGCAAACAGAGACAACTACCAAAGGCAGCAACAGCAACAGCAGCAGCAGCAGTCACAACAACAACAACGACAATACAAAGGCTTCTAAATGGCAAAGTAAACTGATTTACAATCAAAGGCAACGAAGCGCGCAAAGAGTCGCAGCCGCAGCCGCAGCAACGCCAAATGAAGTTTGGCTGTTCAGTTAAGTTCGTTTCAATTCGTTTGTTAGCCAGGCTTAGGTCGCAATGTCCGCTTCTCGCTTCCCACTTCCCACTTGCCGCCCACCCCTGCCGTTGTGGGGCAGCCATCAGCAGCGCAAAATCAATTGAAGTAATTACGAAATGAAGGCACGAACTAATAAACTTGGTCGTCGAAGTCGTCGGCAGTCTTAACAAGCCTCTGCAGAGGCGAACGGCAATTGTTGTTGCGGCCACGGCTAAAGCTACCGCGCCCAAAAGCCCAAGCCCCGGCCCGGCCCCAGTATTGGTCCCAGCCCAAATGCAAGTCCGAGCTGAAAACTGAAACTCTCAATTTACAGTTAGTTTAAATTAATTAAACGAAATGCACTTAATTAGAAGACAATTTCTCTAGACGTACTCGTAGTCGTACCCGAACCTACCGGCCCACTCCAAAATGGCCATCGAGCGAACAAGTGCATGACTTTTGTCTAACCTCGAAACGAATTCAGGCCACAGTCACAGGCAGTCCAAGTCGCAGCCATAGAGCCATAGAGCCACAGCCACGAAGAGAGACAACAACAAATTTGCGAGCATGCAACGCTCGGACAGGCGCAATCGATCGCACGTCAGAAACTGGCGCAGCAGGGCCAACAAGAAATATGGCTTTTCATTTAAGCCAGGTCAACAGTGCAGCGCGCGCCCAGCCAGTATCTACAAATGCATTAAGATTGACCCTAGCGAGACGATGCCGCCAAATGAAAACGAAAATGTAAGAGCGCCATTTTGACAATGACCGGGAGGTAACCATCGGGTTGGGGCATCACAGTCGGGGCATCACTCCAACCGTGGCGCTCTCTGGCAGTCAATTTATTTGTGAGCCTTTATTGTTTTTACTGCCTTGTGTGCATGGACGGCCCCGAAGCTCGATGAGTCGCCCTAATCGACGCGCACAGATCAAAAACAAAATTAACAAAATAAAAAATAAGCCAAAGATGCGCCACACCCGCAATGCTGCGGCAAATAGTTTTTTCTTTCGTTGTTGCGTTTTCGTCTGAGCCCAGACAAATGAAACTACAAATGGCATGGACAGTCCAAAATTAATGCTATTGTCTCGGGCTTTGGGTCAAGTGCTGGCCGGCATCGTCGACGTTGGCGGCGACGCCAGCAGTCGGCAGCTAGAAGCCGACAGCAACGCTTTGGCGCGTGCGCGATTTTAACTGATTTTCTAGCTATTGTTGAGGCTTAATTGTTAAATGCTGTAAATTATTTAATCTATATTATTATTTCATTTCTGAATGTATAGTTTCAATAATATCGGAAGCTTTAACTGTTGAGAAATAATTTCGAAGCCAGTACCTGTATTTTCATTACCTTTTAGAAATCAGCCATTGGGTGAAGGGGTGGAAAGCTTAAAATAACAAATTAGTTACTATTTGTATTAAACTGCCTTGACAAACCCACGGGCTCACTCGATGATCACTCGATTCCCTTAATCCTCTTCAATGTCTATAATTAGTTATTTCATTTATTAATACACATTTTTAATGTCTTCAGCCTCTATTACTGATTATCAGATATGTTTATTATTATACGAATTGCAGTTCAGCAACAATCTCATTCAAAACTCTAGAATGTTTATAAGGTATTTTTCCACAACAAAAATTTAAATTAGTATTTGCATAAACTGTTATCATGAATTTTATAAATAACTTTGGATGGATTTTTGTTCGTTTAATCATTATATCTATGCAGATTTGTGATACTAAATAAATATTCGATAGCACTATTGATAGTCACAGTGATAATATCGTTATTTTGACAGCTCTACTATACTTTTGTACTCTTCGGAACGGTATTGCTAACACAAGAAACTACGAATTCAATACCTTCAGAAGTTTTTTCTTCTTTTTAGGCAAACTTCTTCTTTTTAGGCAAGAGCTTGACAAACTGGCCACAATTGTGATCTTACATTAGAGATTGATTTGCTATATAGTTGAAGTTTTATATGATAATAAATAATTAGAAGCATATCATAATTCTTTGCCGCCTCATAACGAAACAACTATTCTTTATTTAAATATAAAATTGTTTGAACTTTTAGTGCATACGACCACGACCTATAGATGAAAGTGATTGTTATACAAAATTGTGCATTAGGCCTTTTCCACAATTATATACAAACAGGAAACAGAAATAGTCAAGTTAAAATGAAACACAAAAAGACTCTTTCGTTTCATGGCCAAGCAGAAATCAGAGCTTCAGCATCAAGCTCTGACTCCACTGTCAAGGTGTACGAATATTTACAGGTGCCGCCATCTGTGTTTCTGCCATCAGCGTTTTACGAGTGGAGCCTACAGCTTTTGTGACCCACACACAGCTTTTGTCTGTGCCCACAAATTGTTTTATTTTGGGCAATCAATCTTAGGGTTTTGTGCGCTTGGCGCGCGCTCTAAACTATTGCCAATAGGTGCTATAAACTGTATAAGATTTTGCAACCGCGCCCTGTTATTGTCAGCCATCTATATATAATGGGTTACCTTTTGAAATGGCCCCCCACAAATGGGCAAATGGGCGACTGGGTGAAAGCTCAAAGCTGGAAAACGTGCGCCCATTTTGACACCAGCAAAGTGTGCCCAAAATCGTTTTCAATTAAAGCGCCGCCGAACGAAACGTGATGTACCCTGCCAAAATAAAATGAAATCAAATCAAATTACAAGTAAGTGCCCCAACACGTCTGTCCCGCATGCGCACAAAACATAAAACAAAAAACAGCAAAAAACCTAAATATTTTGATTATTTGTTCAGCTCAAATTAGAAGAAAGTTCGCCAACTAATCAACCTCATCATCACCTTTTGTGGCGTGCGGCCGAAGTAGGTTGGCAAGCCAGCTAGCTAGCCAGCCAGGCAGCTGTTGTCGCCGCTTGACCCAACTGCAGCATTTGGCGGCATTGTGGCTAAGCGGCATGGCGCGTTGCATGCCACACAGAGATGAAAGCACGCCGAGGATCTCAAATGACTGCTGAATGCTGACTTCTGCTCAATGCTGCCGATGCTGCCGTTGCTGCTCGATGCGCAGCGAGTGCCAAAGTAATTAGTCTAATGGCTGCGTTGTATGCGAATCTGTGCTATTTGCGGCAACATGGCGAAAATTGGGCAACCATGCGGCATGTGACAGTTCCGCATAGCGGCCTATTAGGCTTATCATAAGGCCACCACAACGTCAAAGCACAAATCCGCTTAATTGATTAACATTAAAAACGCTCAGCCAAATGATAAACAACATTTTCAAATGCACTTCAAAACCCAAACCAAACCGAAATGCTTCATCATTGTGCGCCGCACTTCAAAGCGAATCAAAGTCGGCCCAATAATAAATAAGCTAAAAATATACATCTTCCACGAGAAATAAATAAAACTGAATAGGAAAAAAATAGATGATGATTCTGCTGTCGACGCCATCAATCAGCTGGCCAGGCAGCTGGGCAGCAGGGCAACAGGGCAGCAGGGCGGCTAGCAGCATGTCTTTTGGCGCGAGGCCAAAGGCGTTTTACAGCTCCACCGTACATTAAATGAAGTCAGTTAAAAATAACTAAAAGTCAAGTGAATAAGCTATAAGAGCCGGCAGTTGGGCGGTGGGGAACCTATGCCCATACACACTTACAATGGAAAACAAAAAATTGAAGTTAATAATAGCAAACAAAAACTTTAACATTTCATCAGCAAAAGTCTCGTCTTCGCCTCAAAGTACAGTAAATGCCAAAATTGTGAGACAAATTTACTGAAAACTAATGTGACACTGCAAGTAGAAATAAAATAAAATACGGATCCCTTCCCTATATTTCATTGGACCAAGCTAACTAATAAGTGGTTGTATTTGCTTTTTAATATTTAATGCTAAATGCTATATATTTCAATGTTACAATATATTACAAAAATATCAATTTCTATTACAAACTGAGCCATTATGGGGGTTTTATTTGCAACACGGTTCGAGTCTATTATTTAGATTCTGCATTTGAGAAGAATCTTTAAGCCTCGGAGTGAAGGTTCAAAGACTTGGGATCGATTCTAAATTAGAAGAAGCGTATCATGGATTTGCATTAGTCTTGTGAAATCTTTAAAAATAAGATCACTCCGTTCAACATCGAGTTTGGACACCATTGCCAACTTACATCGTTCATAGTAGGGTGGTACATAATGGAGTGGTTGCCATTTGAACAAAAGATCTAGTACTAGTACTAGTATTTGTATGGAAATGCTTTCCAAAATATGAGCCCCCTAAGGCTCTTCAAGTTTTACACAATATGCACATCCGGATCCCTTTAAGGTAACTTCTCATATTCTTCAAATTGAAGAACTTTGACTTTTATGTGATTTAAAATACTATAAAGTATTGTCCTAATAAGTTTAGGTATACTATCGAGTCTTATGTGAGAAACCTTTGATTTGTTTGGCGAAAATGCTAATTTGTGGTTCATAGTTGTGCTCTGCTTTTTAATAAAGACTAATCAAGACTCTACGTTTTTCACAATTACTCTACAAGTATTCTTCTTCATAATTCCTTCAAGTTTAGTTCCCACTATCATGCTCACATTTGTCTCCTCAATCCTACGAACCCAATTATATTATTAATGAGCTGAGCTCAAATTAATATATTTTTATTTAACTACATTTTCTTTTTAAACTCAATACGTATATACAATGTTTACTGTAGTTTCTTGTATTCAATTATTGGCCCCAACCCACAAGAAACAGCGAGCCCAGCATTAGGCACATGCTTACATTTTGCTATTTTGAATTGAAGCGGCTGCCAGGTTTATTTGGGTTTGGCTTTGGCTTTGATTGCCTCATAGTCATCGACATCGGAGCGGCTTCGGCATCGGCATCGACCATTTGGCTAATATTTATCGGTAAATATGCAGCGCGAGAAGAGATCTATGTAATTGGCTCTCGGGCTGGCCCTCGATTCGCTGCAGTTGTGCTGAGCGATTGAGTTGGTAATTAAAAGCGCTGGTAAAGGAGCTATAAATGCGGTCTTAAAACAATGTTTCTTTTGTTGTTGTTGGAGTTGTTTTTGTTTTTGTTTTTGTAGTTGCCTGACAGCTCGCAATCCGTGCTGTGCTTTAATTGAACACCTCAAAATGATGCGCACGTAACGCAGCTTAACGATGCCAATGAGGCTCACAAACAATGCCACAGCCAGAGTCAAAGGCAGAGCCAGTGTCAGAGTCAGAGCCAAAGCGAACGTCCTACGTCCTCGCTGCCAGCCTCAAGTTAATGAGGGCAGGGCGCAAAAGTGGCAGCGACGTACTGACGTTGCACGCTGCACGGTGCACGCCGCATGAAGCGTTGCACAGACGCCGGTTAACGCCCCGTCAAGTTGGCCAAGTTTGCACAAGAAATTAAAGTTGGGGCCGAAATCGAGGCGAGCTGAGTTGAAATAAAGGCGAAATCAAGTCAATGTATCAGTTGTGCATCTACTTGCCCTTAAGTAAAGTAAAGTATCTTGTTGCAACTTCATTTCGTAGCACGGCCGAAATATTTTCGTACGCTTTGCGGCCACAACAACATGCATGTTGCATATTTTGTGAGTGGCCTTTGTTGTTGTTGTTGCTGTTGCTGTTGTTGTAAATGTTGCCGCTGACTATGCCTTTAAAATTATTTTCTCTCCCTCGTGTGTAAACGAGTACGTATGTGGCACCGTTTTTGGTCGTTCGTTTCATTTTTTGGTTTTGGGTGTTTTTATGTTCTTATAATGCGACTTATCAGATTTTTCAAGCTGACAATGGCCGAAAAATGCCCGGCCCAGGCCACTGGCCATTTCAGGCACAACAACAAAGGCACAACCACAACGAAAACCGCGAAGGTTGCTGCTGCGGTCTTAATGCGTGTGCCGCACCAACAGTGTTGTATTAAATTTTCTTTTCTTTCCTCATTTTTTTTTCGTTTTTTGTTTTTGTGTTGAGGGGCGTTTTATTGCAAGTTCAATGCAGCTGCGGCTCTGATTTTTTATAATTTTATGATTTTTAATAAAACTAAATTGAAAATAAAAATAAAATAAAATTTTATGTTATTATTATTTTGACACAACAACCATCTGGCCCTGGCAGCGTCAGCCCGGCAGCCCGTCAGACCGGCATCACATTATTATTGTTTTTGTTATCGGAACAGAACCAACTGAAGATGAGCGCTGATTGAAAGGCTTTGACGAGGCAGCTAAGGTGTATGTTTTTCGTTTGAAATAAAAAATAATTAACTTTGTAACTTTGACATGCCCTGATGTAATCAGTATTAATGAAATGATCCTACTATGGGCTACAAGTAATGGACACAAATGATCAGTCTTAGGGACTAAGCTATGTTTTATTATGATGAACTCTAATAGGTGCGGCAGTTATTTTAGCTTTGCAATAACAAAATACCTAACATTTTATAGAAAGAAAGGATTTAATTTCTATTGAGAACTTCACTATAGTATATTAAGTAGAACAATGTGTTTTGTAAAAAATTGGCTGCCACTTGTTGCAATACTATATACCTGAACAAGCTTTATTTTGAAAAGCTTTAGTTGTCTATACAAAAAAAAAATGTGCATGTGTTGGACTGGTAAGAAAATAATTTGCAAATAACGATTTAGCTAATCAGTTGACTAATCAGTCTTATAACCTGATTCGATTAGTTACAGCTATCGTATGGCATATTGGGTAGCTGGAAGAAATTATTTTAAGTTTAGCAGAAACTAGAATTCCCATTCTGGGGGACTATTTGCAATTACTGAAGGCATCTGGGTTTTGTTTCGGATTGCAGTATTGAGACAGTTCTTTGTTTTAATTATCATTTGAATTCAACCCAGAGCAAAAGCTAAAAGTGCTCTAAGAACTTCTCATAACTATTTAATAAACCTGTCCTCCAATTTCTTCATTTTTTGCTACAATTATATGTTCGCGCTATACTATAGAAGTATTTTACGCACTAATTGATTATACTATATAAAAAAATAAAATAAAATAAAAACTGAAGTAAATTTATTTTCGATCGCTTTAGTGGTTCTTATATGCTCGTATAACGACTTCCTCTTTCCATGGCAGCCGCCGTCCTCTTCATTTTAATTCTTTTTTAGTTGCTGCATGCAGTTGCGGCCTGTTGGTGTTTTGCGCTTGTCAAATATTTGCAAATCGCTTTGACATCTGGTTCGACAACTTGTTATCGTCCGCATGGGCCGTCGCACAGCTCGCCCGACTCGCGCATATTTCGTTTTTAATAAATTGTACCACAATTTGATATGGCACCGCCACGCCTGGCTCCCGGCTCTCGGCTCTTGGCTCCCAACTTCCAGCTGCCTTCGACTCCAAATGCGGCTTCGTCGACGACTATTGCAGCTGTCATGAGCGCAATGCATAAAATGGCATAAAGTCTTTGATTAGGCGTGGAAAAATATTGTCCGAAAGCATTTTAATCGTTTTGATTAAAAGCTACCACACCTAATTAGTTGGAAAATATTTTTTGGCAGCACTGAACCGGTTTGCCTGCACACAATGAGCGCAAGTGCCCCTTTGAGCTTTGAGCTCTCGTCAATACTTGTATATAGTATATACGAGTATACGAGTATAGTACATGTATGCAGTACGTATGAGTATAAAGCCAATTTAACAAATAATTCATAGAAACATAAATCGCGATAGTGCAACGCGTTGCCGTGTTGTGGCAGGCTTGCGCCAGCCTGCCCATTGTGTCCAAAACTGATTTGCAGTCATTGGCCCGCGAACAATTGTTGGCCGAAAACAAATAAAATGTTTGTTAACAGCACACGGCGCTTGACTGGCACGCCCATTGTTGTGTAAATACCTTTGCGTTTTGTATTTTTGTTCTAATTAATTTTTTGCAATGTCTGCACAGCCCATAACGTTCAACGTTCAACACATTGTGCGATAAGCATCGCTCAAAAAACAAAACAAATAAAAAAAATCGAAATAAAATCAAAAGTACTTCAAGTCATGTTTTTGCAATTGCTGTGAATGAACGACATTGGAAAATATGGACGATTAGCAACTAAGCATTAAAGTTAAAAGCTTATATTGTTTTATTTTTCACTAACAAGTACTGGAGAACACGTGCTCCAAATTTATAAAAAAAAAAACGTCCACAACACCATTGCTGCAAGAGCGAGTGTTGTCGCCTGAGTTGAAAATAATATATTTTGTGAGCATATTTGATATATTTTCTTTATATCAAGTTTATTATGTGAGCGCTCTGGACGGCCGTTCTTAGCAAAGTTTCCCATTTCAAGCAATTTTTCATTCCCAAGTTTTTCTGTTCCTACGATTCGAAGGATTCTTCTTAATCTTTTATACGTCAAATAGATAATTAACTTTGCTCTTAATATCTAAAAAAAATGTTCACAAGATATGGTGAATGAAGAATTAGCTTTGTTTAGTAAGTAATGCACTTCTCCATTTTACCCATTTACTAGAAGTGGACTTTCGTAAATTTAAGAACATTTTTCAGTTGGTGGGGGGTTAATTTTTAGTACAAAAATGCCATTAATATTTTTCACACATTATTCCAAAATCTTTAGGAAATTTTACTTTTAAGAGAACGTGTTGATTCGATGAACTTAATCTAAGTAGATTTTGAATGCCTCAGATTTAGTTTTAGTTTGGGAAGCTTATTCATCGCAGTCAAGAATGCCATTGGATTTCCATTACATACCCTTCACCTATTCTGATGTAGTAGTGGTTATCAAAAATGAGTTGCTTTTTTATACTTTCGAGAAATTGGAATTTAAAAAAGTTGCGAGCTTTCGAAAACATACATACTACTTACTATATATACTAGTATACTTTCATATATTTATCATAGAGCCTTTGATCACTTAAAATTAATCGTACAGCCCTCGTTTCAGTAAAAAATAATAAATACAACAACAGCTGCCTTAACTATACACAAAACGTGCCACGACTCTCTGTAGTAACAGCAACAACAACAGCAATAGCAATGGCAACAACAACAATTGCCTTTTAATTGAAAATGTTGATTGAACTCAAGTTCGTTGCCTAAGTCTTTCGTTTGACTATTTCACAAATACCTTGGCACTGCCTAGCCGTCGGTGTTGCTGTTTGTTGCTGTTGTTTCTGGTGTTGTTGTTCGTTTTACAGCGTGACACCAAATTGTTGTAGTAATTAATAATGGCAACAACAACAAATTATGCTTTTAATAACTGTAAATTTGTAGTTGTAAAATTGTACGATTTAATTGCAGCGCGTTTGAATTTATTATGAGTTAAGATTTGCTTTTTTTTCTGTTTCGTTACGCTTTACTTTTAACACCACAAAGCGGATATTGTATGTGAGTGTGTGTGTGTGTGTGTGCGAGTGTAGTGTGTGTTTGTAGCGTATTTTGTAAGACTTATTGACCTTAAGCGGAGACCACCAGAGCAGTGACAGCTCCACACTCTATATATTGATTGGCCAGACAGACGATGCCAGATCGAAATCAATCGCCAGCTTTGAACTAGATCTTGGCTCGGTTTGACGTCAACAACGTCTTTGGCTTTTTGCCAAAGCTTAACTAATTGAATGTCGCTGGGAGTCGCTGGCTTGGCTCTGAGCTTGCTGCAAAAGTCAAGATCATCGTCAAAATCGTAGACGCCGTCGTCTTGAGTCGTTGTTGCACTTAAGTCTGTGGCACGCTGCTTAGCATTTTTCTACCTCTTCTTCTTTGCTGGCCACTTTGGCCCAGTTAGGCTCATCATACCCGTCTTTGTCAGCATTGCCGCTGAGGTTGTCGTTGTTGTTGCTGTTGTTGTTGTTGTTGACGTCTCCGTCTTCGTCGTTGTAGTCGTCGCCGTCGCAGTTTTGTTTAAGCACAATTACTTATTTAATCATAATTTTGTTCGCGTTTCAATAATCATCAATCATCAAATGAAATGCCGACAGCGCTGGCAGAATTCTGACGCTGACCGACTGCACTGCGGCAGAGAGCTTAGAAGCGACTCGAGCAGCAAGTTGCACTGCGACTGGGCCAACTGTCAGCCTGACAGATTGCCCGCTTTCAGCGACTAACAGGCCGACTTTGGCCAACAGCGAGAGCAGGAAACCGTGTGGCCAAGTGGAATGCACTGCACGAAGCTCAGCTATGCGACCATGCCAGCCAGCTGTTTAGTGCAAAAAATTACTACGAAAGAAGAAAAAAGTAGCGTCACCGGCAGAACGCGCAACAATTATCTAGTCAACAGTCAGTCAATCGGCCTGTTGAACTTGCAGCGGCAAGAGCAGCGGCAAGAGCAGCGGCAAGAGCAGCGGCAGAGCGCGCACAAATCAATCGATCACGTTTTATAATGCGGCGCAGCTCGGAAAAACTGAAGCGCAACTGAATGAACTTTCCAAACGACCAGCTACGGCTGCAGCAGCGTCTGTGGCGCATTTTGCGAGCTGTTCGCTCTAGGCCGACGTCGCGACGTCGCCGACGCTGCTGCTGCAGTTGCAGTTGCAGCCGCTGGTAGATGGATTGATTGATTGCCTGAAACAGTTAGCAGACAATGTCTGGCTTGCTTATTGCTATTTATGATCTTGATCTATGGATCGAGGGCAAAAGCACATGCGGCGTCATCGCCAGGCAGCCATATAGCCAAACAGCGAATCAGACAGACAGTCAACCAGTCAGTCAGTTAGTCAGTCAGTCAATCAGTTAGTCAGTCATTGCACATGTTGATAATCAGCTTGAAGCTGATAATGATGCCGATGTTGATGTTGATGTGGAAGCTGAAGCTGACGCTGCACTGGCCTTGATTGTGGCTGCTACTTTGGCTATGACTTTGTGGCTGGCTCTGTTTTTTGTGGCTGTTGTTGCAAGCCAAAGTGTTTTTCAATCATGTTCGAGTGCACGGCAGATACTTAGCAATCAACGCTTCGGCCGTGTGCTGTACAGTGCCGTGCCAAGCAGTTACCGCCTAGTTTTTGATTGAAAAAGTTTTTAACGAAATTGGTGCAACAACAAGAAAACCTTTAAGGGTAGCATTGCAACGGCCCGCCGGCCTAACTGCCTGCTTATGCAGGTTAAAGAGCTTGGAGTGTTAAGTGCATGATAATCGATTCGATACATACTCGTATACAGCCGATCGCACCGGGCCTGGACGGTCGTGGCAAGTGGAGCAAGTTATGAGTAAAACGATCACTTTGCGCCAGCCACAAAATTGCCTATTTATGGGCTGTTGCAACGGAATGCAGCTATTTGCAGCCTTTTTCTCTCTATTATAGATCCTCCTGTTCTCAGTGCTGTTGCTGTTCGTATTTTGTTTCTGTTGCTGGCAGGAAGCCATTTATTTTGCATAGAAAGTGTCCATTCTGTGGCAAGGCAAAAAGTGACTAACAAAATGCATTAAAATGCATTGCATCGACCCCCGTTTAATTATATCGAAACACTTATTTGCACAAACAACAAAGTCGAATTGCAACGCTTACCAAATAAAATAACAAAAACTGGTTAACACATTTCGTGCGTTTTTACGGCGTTTTAATTACGCAGTCTAATGAGTGCGCCGAAGTGTGCGGTCGACCACAAAAACTAAGAAGTGAGTCTTAGCCGAACAATGCATATACTACTTACGAGCACTGATTTTTAAAGCGTAATTATATAAGGAATTTAAATGGAAATATAATGGCATTCAATACTCAACACTTGCTTGTATTAGTCAAGGGTAAAATTTAAATTGGAATGCTGAAAAGCATTTTAAGTCAGGCCTTTTGAAGCCACTTCCCTGTCGACTTCGAATTTGTTAAGAATTTCTCAAACGCTTGTATTATTGATATTTACAAGACTTTAAGAAAATTATGAGAATAATAGGACTTTAGCTGCGATATTTCCTTCCTTATGGACACATGTACATGGAAACTAGGCGGAATGATGCTAGACTCTTAAGAATAAAGTCGTCAGCTTAGCCCTGAATGTAAACTCTGTTGTCTTTATGCGATGCTTTTACTTAAATAATGAATCGCCCGAGTTATCCTCAATACTGCAGTCGATTAAAAACACATACATTTATTAATCATTAGCAAAATATCCTCTATTGGATAAGCTTGTTATTCAACTGAATGCTTAATGTAGGTGTATGCCTTCTGACTGCTGTAATTGCTCATAATAGAGCTGTTTATGTCTGGTATGGGTAGCCTTTAGATCAGAATAAGTTAATCCTAATTAGTATACCTATCTATGGTTTACAATTTTGCAAACATTCCTTACAATTCTATCCTCAAAATTCACACATAACCGAGTATTCATAACCAGGCAATCTATTATTCTTAAGTAAAGAAACATATACTAGCAGGCATACATTCACACAAGGTATATACAAATACAATAAGCCCATAGAATATTATATAATATATTGTGAGAATAGTTGATTGAAAATTTACAACATTAGCTTCCAAAGTCTTGAACAATTTAAATGCCAAATTGAACTCCAATTCTATTTTTCGCATTATTCTGAGCGTATTACTGTATTTCTAGTAGATGTTTCAATCGACAATCGTAAGGAAGGGGAACCACATAGCCATATGTTATACTTACTATAACATTCAGTTACAACACAGTATTTAAAGCTCTCGAATGCTGTAAAAATCACTTTATCGAACACTTCCGATGACTTTCCATTTTTGACAATTTTTGCTATAATCTATAATCTGCTAGGAGTAAAGGGTATAAAGATCAAAATGAATGGGACTGCGTGTCGCGACGGCGGCGGCACCGACTCAAAAAGAATTCTTGCCTTAGAAGCAATCGATGAAAAGTCAATAAAATCTCTGGCAGTCGGCTGTCCGCTGTTTGTTGATGGTGGCTGGTTGCTGGTCAGTCCAAGCGTCGCTCGACAAGTGCAAAGAGCTATCATTAAAGTTGCGTTTTACATTTCGGCAAAGGCGCTACGGCGTGTTAAATAGAGTTTTTATGAGATCGCACGATCATGTGCGGCACAAGCTGGCGACACTGTCCACAACCAGCACACTGGGCTTTGGTGTAAGGGGACGACAAGGCATGGCAAGGCAAGGTGAGGCAGCATTGCGGCAATCAGCTAGTCGCATGCTAATTAGCTGCCACAACATGTTGCCAAGGCGAGTGGCGCACAGTTGGCGGTATTTAACTTTTTTGGCCTATGCAAAGTGCACGCATAACAATTTTTATTCAAATATATTCCAATATACACGTACTCGTATACATGTATATACATACATATATTTTTTGGGCTTGCCAAACCAATCGAGCCACAAATCTGTTACGGTCGCTTCATCGAAAGTTGCAACAAAGCGCTAATGATTTATTTAAAGCACATTGAAACTTGTGCAGAGTCAAAAAACACACCCAACTGATTGCCCACTGGGCCAGTTGGGTGGGCGTTAACAGCATCATAGAGCACACACACATATATATATATATATATATATACATATATATATATACATAAATATATACATACAGCCAACTCTATGAGGGGCGCATGCTGTTTAGCATTGGCACTGACCCAGCTGGCCAGAGAGCTGTCTCGACACCGAAGCCGGAGTCACGGTCCAGAGTTGGGTTCGGAGTCCAAATCGGGGCTCTGAGTCTTCGTATATCGCTTGCTGCGTATCTGTGGTATATGGCCGCGGGTGTAAACGAAATCGACATTTAATGCGCTACCACACAATTGCTGGCCATTTCCGTTTGGACGTCGCGGCCATGATATCGCATATTTCAATCAATTTGCTTATTATTGTCGACAACGTCGTAGCTTTCGGGGCATTCCCGTTAGTATAATAGACCATAAAGGTGCGCTGCGAATGGTTCGGTTTATCACAAAAGTTTTTGTTTTTCTTCTCTTCTTCTTGGCAATGCTGCCGAAAATTTCACTGCACACCAAACGAGAAATTTATTCCGAATCTGTTGTGCCAAGGCGTGAGATGCACAGCACATGCAAATATATGCAGCATGGATGCAACACGAGCTCTGCCTTCTCTCTGCCTCCCCACCTCCACACCTCGCTGACTGACTGACTGACTGACACTTGTCAACGTTTTGACGTTGAATTTGTTGCTGGCCATTTTGTTCTCGACAAAACTATGCAAATACGAGTACATCTGCCAAGGCAAGACAAGGCAATGCAAGGCAAGGCAAGTACAAGAAGTCAAGTACAGTAAAGTCGCAGGCAGTCGAGTCTCGTCTTCGCCTGACAGCAACAAATGAAGATCAGAGTTGGCATATTTATTTTATATGCACCAACAATTCACAGTGAGGCGCAAACTAAATGCCCCAACATGGCCAACATCGCCTTTGTTGTTAGGGAGCGAACTGGCTACTAGGGTGGGAAGAGAAGTCGGGAAAGTGCCTGCATATACCAATATTTTCAATTAGCTTTTTTATAGCATGTTTCCAATTTTTCAACCGTTGCTTAAATGCCGAAATAGTTCTAAAAGGTTTCTAAATTAATAATTCTTTACAATATACAATTTTAAATTAACACAAAACACTTTGAAAAATGCTAAACATTGGATTGGAATCTCTTTAGCAATAAGATGGGTAAGACGAATGAACGATGACTGGCATTTAGAACTGGCCTGAACCTTAAGATATACATACATATGTATATATCTTTAGTGTTTTCTCTACAAGTGAGTAAAAAACTGTCCACAAACTCCGTTAAAAAGTACACCACATGTCGTGGTATTAAGCAATGGAGTATAATACTTTTCTTCGTGTAAATAAAATTTAAGGTAAGTCGCCTTCTTGCTTCCGAAGTCAAACTTTTGCTACTCTACCGATATACCTTCTTAGTCTACCCTGAACTGTCCATAGGGTGCATATATTTAAACATGAAATTAATAAGTAGTTGTAATATGCTTATTTAGAGTTCGTCAGTCCGTTGCTCCAGCATTTTATTTTCACGTTTCAGAATCGAAAACAAAGTCGTCAAAAAAACTGAACCAGCTTCTCATTTAAATGCTTTACAAAGATGTGAATAATGTGTGGCCTTCTAAAAGGTATCCCTCGGAGAGTTAGACTAAATAACCCTGCTACGACTAGTATTACTTGTATATATTCGAGTATATTCATCAAACTGCCCTCGTGAATAGTAAACAAAAATAGCAGCAACAGCAACAACAGCGGCAATGGCAACACATTTTTCGCGCCAAAAGTGTTGGAGGCGTTTTGTTGTCCACTTAGAGACGTGGT
This sequence comes from Scaptodrosophila lebanonensis, assembly GCF_003285725.1. Classification (NCBI taxonomy): domain Eukaryota; kingdom Metazoa; phylum Arthropoda; class Insecta; order Diptera; family Drosophilidae; genus Scaptodrosophila; species Scaptodrosophila lebanonensis. The sequence goes on from NW_022060538.1 coordinate 18,435,159, forward strand.
CGGCTCTTGGATGCTGCCCGATGGTGGCCAATGCTGCTGCTAAGCGTCTTAGGCACACGTCAGGTTGTCGCTTCTGTCGGCAGCATGTGTTGCCGCTATTGTTGTTGCTGTTGTTGTCGCTGTTGTTGCTGCAAACTATGCTGCCTTGTCTTTGTTGCCTTTTGGCGCCTACAGCTCAACTACTCCTATGTGTGTCTGTGTCGTTGTTGTTGCTATTGTTGTGTTTGTGTTGTGTTTTGTTGATTGTGGCATTTTGATTGATTTCTTTTGACTTTTGGCAGCAGCACAAATATTTGGTAATCCTGCCAACACAAAGCCGCTTCATCAGCAATTTTAATGCATATTTTAACACCTTCTTGCAAAAAGACGCTAGCTGTTGACTATTTTTGGCATTTTAATGCCAAACTAATGCGCCTTTTGTCCTCTTTGTAACTTTCTTCACGTGTGCGGCAATTGTCGCATCAATAGCTCTGGACGGCCGGCATCACATCAAGACGAAATCAAAACTGTTATTTGCCAGTTTTGCCATTTTTCCAACGAAAACCGTTGACATTTATTTACATATACGCGTACACATACATTTAAATAATCATACATAAATGAAAAGTTGTTCATGTTCATGCAAATTGACCATAAACTTGATTTTTTGCGCACACTCAACGACAATTTGTCAAAAAAAAATCTTTGGCAAAGTCATGAGACTGCAGCTTGCTGCCTGCGTATTAAGGTCAACGTTTAATTGAACACCTGGACGATGGCGACCAACTGGGCGGCCACTCACTGAGTCATAGCTGAATATTTAGCATTTCTTTCAAAATTCCGCACAACAGGGATTTCACAGATGCTTGCAAACAATAACATTTATACCCTCTAAAAACAATGTTTTTAATACTAGAAAATATCCCAAATTCCCACTTCAACAATTTATAAATCTGTGAAAACATAATTTCTATGCAGAAAAGGAAATAAAGTTGAAAGCAGTATTAACTGAAATATCATCTTTATACTTCATATACAATTAATGTTAAAACCGTTTAAAAACACAGATTCTGTTTTCACGCTGCAATCAATATCTTTAAAAGTACTTTATATTTTCTACGTAGATATTCGACATTCCAACATAATTGTTTTAACGCCTATCTGCAAAACATATGGACCATTGGATAACGTATGACCAAAAAGGATTTGAAAATAAGCGCCGACCTTGAGCGTAGATCACGCTAGATTGATATTTTTCCACAAGAGTCATGCTTTAAAAAAGCGAATTAAAAAGAAAACTAAATGAATTCTTTTAAAAACTACATCTTTAATATACCTTTTAGAATCTAGAAATGAATGAAATTTCCTTTCCAACTTCTCTTTTAATACCCATCCCCATTTTATTTTTGAAAAGTGAACTTCATATTAATGTTTTTAACTGCTTTTAAAGCGTTTTCATTTTAGGTTTTGCGACCAAATAAGGGAAATTTGTTGGTCCTGACTAAACAATTTAATAAAGAATTTATTTATAAATGAATGAAATTTCCTTTCCAACTTCTCTTTTAATACCCATCCCCATTTTATTTTCGAAAACTGAACATCATATTAATGTTTTTAACTGCTTTTAAAACGTTTTCATTTTAGGTTTTGCGACCAAATAAGTTGGTCGTGACTAAACAATTTAATAAAGAATTTATTTAAAAGCTAACTTTTTCAATTTGTTTTCAGCTCTTAAGAAGGCAAATATGCTTTCCATATTGCACAACGATTTTGCCGAATTAAACAGCATTTCTAAACGGGAATATTATGATATTTTCAGGAGCAATATTTGATGGTATTTGTCGCTTGTCTGTCAAAAGAGCCTTGTTTCTTTAGAAATTGTACATTTTTCTGCCTGCCAGAAACACAGCCTAGCAGTCTTTTGAAACAAACTGAACTCATGTTAAAGCCATAAATTTGTAACCTTTCAACTTAGCTGCGAGTGTGTGCCCAAAACGAAAACAAAAACAAAAACGAATGGTTACCTAACCACTGGTAGTACTGCAGTCGTCCCGTCCCGTCCCGACCCAACCCGTCCCGGCCAAAGACAATTGGCAGCACGCAAGCCGGCAAGATACAAAGTTACAGCGGAAGAATGTTGCCAAAGATAAATTTACTGATTTTTGCATCACAGTGGCAACCTCGCTGCCCCAACTGGGGTCGGCTCTGCTTGGACACACGCCCTGGCATCAAGCGGCATTTTTTATTTGACCAATAAAATTTTATGGCCAACTTAAAACAGTGGCAGCAGCCGTCGCTGATCCTTCATGCCGAGGCATTGCCACCGTGGCTACAGACTCCGATCTCCTCATGCGTACACCCGCGCATGCGTGTTAGTCTGTGTTGTTGGCTTCTGGGGAGAAAGTTATGCCGGCTGCGCAGGCGCTGTCCGATGCATTTTTGTTTTTGTTTTTAGAGTCGGACATATTTGGGTGCGTGTTTTCGTTTTTCTTTGACCTTCGCTGGAAACTGTAGTACACAACCAAGATAAATTTGCAGAAAATTATAGACGCCGAGGCAGAAATAATGTCAGCACGTTCTGTGACACCAAGTGCACGACTTTTAAGTCACACAGACGGAGAAAAGTTAAGGAAAATGTCTCACATGTCGTGCATTTGGCGGCCTGCTGAAGCACTACGATTCTCTTCTGGGCGCCTCTAGGATCATACGAATTTATTGTTTATGGCCCATGGCCATGGCCAAATAATTTATGATTCGTGTGCTGGGAAATTTGTCAACGAATCGTGGCGCTTCTTTTGCATCATAAATTTTCCTAGGCTCCAATGCTTCTGGTCGTGACAAAGAAATTAAGTTTACTGCAATGCAGTTGCTTCAATTAACTCATTGTCTATACTAAAAACATCATTAGAAGTTAGTTCCAACTACCTGGAGAACAAGAATAAGCAAGCCGCCTCCTTGACTATTTGTGAAAAGAAAGCTCTTAAACAGAACTATCTTAACTATCTTGCCAAGAGCAAGGCTTCTTAATTCAATAAAACCGAACTAAGATGAAATAGTTCCTTAATTTGATTAAAAAACTTAAGCAATATTACTAGTTTTTTCCATTAAAAAGCCATCTTCAATGAAATGTGCTAAGAATATAGAAACGTCTGAAATTTTAATTAGATTGGTGCTAAACGACTTTTTCCAATAGCTTGATAAGAACTTGAAATCTACATATCGATATTGCAATAACCTGAAATGCGATTGGAATATTTCAAACTAATATAGACTTTAGTAAGTGGTTCAAAAATGTCGAAAATAAGTTAAAGGTGATACTATCTACAGAATTCGAAAAACTCTGTTACTTATTTTCGTAGAAGCGCACTGTGTTTTCATGCTGAGGTGTCATCCAAACCCATTGAGACTGTCAAAAACTGATTTGAAATTAAGATGAGCGCGTCACGTACGTATTGCAAAATGACTTTGACAACATTTGCCATGCAGTTGGCAGTCAGTTAAAAGTACTAAGTAGGATTGTTGTTGGATTTCGCTTGCAGGTGTTGGTAGGACTGACTAAATAGTGCAAAATCGTGAAATCAAATTTGTTCACGTTGTTTCTTGTGGTGTTGGCGGTTGTTGGATGTCTATTATTATGGCTTACTTATTTGTGCGATGCTCGTTTTATGTTAATCAAAACGGGCCAGACAATGACGGCTATGGCGACGTCCTACAAAAGTGTAAAAGACGTCGTGGACTCCAAAACTAGTGATGGGACTAAACGAACAGAATTCGATATTTCAACAATGTTGAACAAAAGCATATTTATTACTATGCATATATATTAACAATTGAATAGTTTTAAGCACTAAGTAGGATTGTTTTTATGGGAATAAACAAGAATGGCGAACCTAAACTTACTTAAGACTCTCTATGAGATTTTGTCAAGGGCTGCTTCAATCAAAAGGCAACCAGGGAATATTACCCAATTTTCCATTCAACATATTTAGAACGGCTTGGCATGCACATATATTTAGGCTTCCAGTTTCATCCCGCTGCCATCCCTAGCTGAAACCTTTATACGAGTAGACCATACCCTCAAAATACTAAAAGCCCGCACGCCACCCAGCGATCTGTCTGGGCCTGCGTCACAATTTGTTTGTTGTTCTGGTGCTGTCGCTGTATTTTGCCGTAGTTGCTGCACAAGTTTTACATAATTTTGTTTTGTTTCTTGTGGTTTGCTGCCGCTATTTCTGTTGTTGCAGTTGTGTTTCATTTTGAGGTTGAAATGAGTTCGTGCCTTTGCGAAACGTGTGCTGCACGCCACTGCGGCCGCTGCGGTGGCTTCCTGGCATGTAATTTGCATTTATTTTTTTACAATATAGAAAAAGCAAACTTCAAGGTGTAAGACGTAAGACTGGTAGTTGGTGGCCACTGTTCGCTACCTTCTACAAATAATTCAGGTAGCGCTTCACATAGAAGCCCAGAAGCTCGACAACGAATGCCAGTATGGCCAAAAGCAGGCCGCCCAAGAACCATAGCAGAATATCCTGGTAGTCCTTCAGCTGCAGCCTTTCCAATTTCTTTTTCTCACTGTAATCCCTAATGGTAATGCGATCTGCCTTGACCATATCGTAAAAGCTGTGACGTACCCAGAAGTCCAGTAATCCAGATTGATGGGTCTCTAGAATGAAATGCTTGAGTGCCTTCCTGAAGACTGTCTGCTCGGGCACTAGCAGGCGAAAAGGTATAAAATCGTTGAAGCAGAGGTCTTTGGAGTAGCGGAAGAGGGCGCGGGCGAAGTGTCGCTGCTGTGTGGCCATCACCTCCCACTTCATCGTTGTTATGGAGTAGGCGTAGCTCTCATTAAATGTGCGCCTCATCGCATGAAACTCCGACCAGTTGCTAGTGAGATGAAAGGCTCTTGCGTATTTGGCTCGAAAGGCCCCATCCATGTAGTCGAATTCGGCGCGGAGTCCAAAGATCCGCAAATCCGAGGCCAGAAGGGCATCAAAGCTATTGATGCTGTCGCTGGCTGGACGCGCTATCAGGAGCGATAAAATTTGCGCCTGGCTGGCGCAGAGCACTAGCATGGCCAGGGCGCAGAGGGGCGTTAAGAACCGTGGTCTTTGCCGCAACCAACGTAGCAGGAGAGGCACTGACACCAAAAGGATCACACACAGCAACAGTACCGCCAGAGCTTCCGCTCGAAGCACTCGCCCCATCACAGCACGCACACTTACAGGACGTTCCAGCGGCAGCATCACACACCAACTGCCGAAGGACATGGGATAGGAGTAGAAATAATACCATTGCATATGTTTCTCCGGTATAGATTGTGTGGTCAAGCCAACGTCCGCCATATTACTGCGTATATAGTTGAGCATTTGCAGATGATTAATGGAACTATCTAGGCGCCGTGGGTCCCCAATTAGCTGCAGTTGTGCTCTGTGCTTTTTTGCAAAGGTAGCAATAAATTTCCAGAGATAGCCAGTGACCCTCAATTGGCCTTGACCATCTCTATAAAGTATTGTATTGGGCTCCGATTTATCGGGCATAACACGCAATGCATATCCTCGCAAATTGTCCAATTTTCTGGAATACAAGTGTATCTGTTTCTTGAAACTTTGCTTCAAAAGCTTAAACTCCGGAAAGGCTTCGTAGCTGTACAGCTGTAGAGCTCGCATCCACTGCTGAAAATATAACATCACATTGAGCATTCCCTGTCGCAGGCAAAAGGACAGCAAATGGGTTGCCAGCAGGTCCTGCTCCTTCTCCTGGTTATGGAAAGGATCTGTTGCCACTTCAATTAGCACCCGCACATGACGCATGTGGCTGATGGTCTCCGCCAAGTCCATCATTTGAGAAACGGCTTTTCTGTTGCCCGACAAACAGCATAAAACAAATATCCGGCTATTGTGCCTCTTAAGAAATCGTGGATAGGTCGCCCCACTATGCCAAGTCCACTGCGGCTGTTGGTCAAAGATATGTGGCTGATAGTGCTGCCACGTACAGTTTACTCTTTCAGGATTGTAGTAGAAAATGCTGTCGTTCCCGATAGTCGTAAGTAAGTAAGCGTAGAACTCGACCACTGTGGGATTCAGTTGATAACTAAAAGAGTCAGCAAAGTTTTCCAACATACTGACAACCGACCGCAGCCGTTCAATACTAAAAGCTTTCTGTTTGCCTTATCTTTGTTTACACAACCGGACAGGTCATCTATTAAGGTCCCTAATTTCAGCTTATCGACTAACTGCGCAAACAAATTGTTTCACCCTAATTCACGCTAATTAAAAACTTTCCGAATCACCATGTAATTAATTTGAAAGGTGACGCAAAGGTACGCTCCACTAAGACTGCGTCACAGACGGAGAAATTAACGAAGAATAGGCTTCCAGGCACAGTCGGAGATACTAATGAAGAGTATTAGTGCGAGTACGTCGCAAGTGAGTGTCGAGTGAGTCGAATTACAAAATTATAAGCAACATTAAAGCTAAAGCAAGTTTAGAAGCTAAGCTCGAATGCCACGAATGCGGAATAACCTGCACTTATGAGTAGAACAATATTAAAAACAAGAAAGGGATGCTAAAGTCGAGCAGGCTCAACTCTTAAATACCCTGTAGCACCGCACAAAAAATAAATAAATTAAATTAAATTAATTAATTAATTTAATTTAATTTAATTTGGTTATTCTAGCTCTTATTCTTTCTGAGATCCTTGCGTTCATACAGACAGACGGACAGACAGACGGTCAGACGGACATGGCTATATCGACTCGGCTTGTCATCCTGATACTTTGGGGGGTCTGCCACGCCTCCTTCTGTGTGTTCCATGTACACTCGCACAAAACTAATATACCCTTTCACCCTTTGGGTACAGGGTATAAGAAACAATACATTAACCAAATTGTAATAAAGACATATTTAACATTTTTCTAATCGAGCAGTGCCATAGTTTATGTGTAGTTTAGCATGAAAAGTATCATTTTTTGAGACTGACGAAAGAGAACAAAGTTTAGAAAAAGAATCTTGCTAATTTTTAAGAAAATTAAATTAGAATTCATTACTAAACTGCAGAACGTGGGAGGACTCTAAGAAATTTCTATATAAAAAGTACTCTTTTTTGAGAATTTCCGTTTAAATATTTTTGTTTCAAGTTTATTCCTTTTCTAGTTTGTTTATCGTAGATTTTATTTTCCACTGTTGCCACTTGCTTACTTTTACTTACTTACATAACTCTAAAATGAATGAAATCGAATTGGACAAACGAAATAATTTCCCATTCTTACCCCAAAACATTTTTAGATTTTTGCTGCATAATCAATAAAAGATAGCAGAACCAATGAGGAAAAGCTATAGTTAGTGGCATATTGGTTGATAACTCATGCGAGTTAAAACACTGTAAGTAATTGCTTTTGGAGTTGTTAGTTGAGGTTGCAAGCATCTATTATGACTATTACCGTGACACACGATTTAGGGGCTGACTTGCAGTTTGGTATTATCTATTGCGTTGGCTTGGCCCATTCAGCCCATACATTTAACTTTATTTACATCATTATTTACCATTATTTTTTTCCAGCGGCTTGCGCCAACGCACGAAAGCAAAAGTTGCTTGAAATTTTCCTTTAAAAATGCAAGACATCAGGTTGACCTGTCGCCAAAGTGACCCAAAACAGACGCCGACTAAATTGTTATAAACAATTTGAATGCGCACTCAAGCTCTCCCCCGCCCACCACTTGTGGCTACTGACCAATTTTCCAAACAAGCGTCGCTAACAATGGTGCAACGGGCAGATGCAGCTGAACATGGATGCAATCCAAGACGACACTTGCCAGAATGCTTTGTTGCACACACACGCACACATGTACAGGTACACAGATACAGAGAGAGAGACGCAGACAAAGACACCCACACAGCTGCACAGCATTTGTCCACACTTGTGATCCAAGACGCTTTCGAAGACCTGCAACCTGCAGCACCAGCCGACTGTCATCATCAGAGGAGGAAAACGAAGACGATGTCGTCTCGTCTCGTCTTGTCTCGTCTAGCATTTGTTTTATCGTCATTTTACAAGCATTTTTCATAAATTACAGTTTATTGTTGTTTGATAAACGGCCAGCGGTGGGCGCTACTTGTATTTTGTGTGTCTCTTTGAGGCGCTGTCTCTTCCCGACCCGTGTCCAGCCGAATCGCCAGCCACCGAATGCGCGACACGCAAATAAAATTCAAATAAGAAATTATTGTAGTTTTTATTGTATTATCGTCATCGTTGGCGTCGTCAGTGGTTGCTGCCGTTGCTGCTTCTAAAGCGTTTGTTGTTGCTGTTGCTGTTGTTGTTTCTGTTGCTGCCGGTTGTTTGATAAGTTAAGCGTTGACATCTTTATGTACGTGTGTGGGCACTAAACAAGCAAACAAACCCAGCGTCATCATCCGGCGGGCCATAGCTCCAGCCGCCGAAATCAACATGCGCAGGAGTTGTCTGCCAGAGCCAAAGACCAACGCATGTCGAACAACAACCGTGGCGCGATGGCCAAGAGGCCAAGAGGGCCAAGGGGTAAGGGGCAGAGAGCGGGGTATGGACAAACAACTGAACATCTGAACAACCAACGAGGCATCGTAAAAATCACATAAACAAATGCGTATAAAATTTCAAGTCAAGTTGATGACAATTAAAAATTCACGATGCACATTTTTATGAGAACTGTATAGCACACAAAAGCAACAAAAACAACAACAGCAACTGTAATTTGTGCATACATTAAAACGACGCACGCTGGGCTGCATCGGTGATCAGTAAGCGCATTAAGCTGGTACTGGTACTGGTAATACTGTAAGATGTCGAGGTTAAAGCGAATATTATCTAAAAAATGTACACACTTTTTCATTTGTTTGCTCAGCTAAGTGACGCGATAGCAACCGATAATAACCGATAGCTAGCTAAGAACTCCCCCTAATAATTCATTACTTCATTCAAATGGGAGAACGGTCGGACCAAATCTTCCCTTGATCGAAACAGGAAAATGTAAAGTTCTAAACATGGATCAGCATGAAGACATGGGCTGACGCAATTATTTCAAAGTCTTGGTTTACATTTGTCAAATAATAGGCCTCTTAACTATGATTTTCTATTGTATATAAAATTTAAAATTGTTTTATGAAAATTGCATCTAATTTATTTATTTATTCAGTAAATCAACAAATAGTGCTGTCTATTCATAAACAAAAACTATGATTTATATTATAATAAAATATTATAAAATAAAATAAAGGTATTTATTAATAAAACGTTATAATTTTAACTTAAAAGATAAGATAGCCTAAGAAAGAACTATATAGTATAATAACGTCTACTAATGCCTCCGACCCGTTGGGGGAATTTTATTTGGGATTTGGCCAGCTATGCCCCTAATCTCAGCCATATGTGGTCAGAGACATTATAGACCTAACAGGCTCAAAAAATAGTAATTGCAGAAGGAAAAGTAATTCTACTTAACAGCTAATTAAGCATAAAGAGAAAGAGTAAAAGGGAAATTTCCAACCCGGTGGGGGAAAATTTGAAAGCCAGTCCGGCAAGCCGACTCACAGCAGTAAATGAGAGATTTCCCAGGAGATACTACCTATAAAGGATAAATTTTATAGAACAGAGAGAGAGAGAGTTCTAATATAGTGATGTTTATTTATCTCTCTTTATAGGAAATTCTAGAATGTTCGCGATAGTTTTTAATTTTGTTTTTCACGCGTTTGTTTGAATAACGCGTATTCCAGATATGTTTTTGAATTAAATTAAATTTATATTTATTTGTTGGGGATTAAATATATTAAATGAAGTTTCTAATAATAACCGTTTATTTGTAATTAAGAACTTGAAGTACATTCAAATAAATTTGCTAACTGAAATTAAACATGACCATTCAAGAACTTCTATATTGTTCATTTAAAAATCAGCTTTTGAGAACTACTCCAAAATATTCGGTCCATAAAAATATCTATCTAGAAGCGCTCTTAGTTCTACTATTTTTCCCAGTTATATAATTCAGAAATCGCTTCAGTCTTGCTTGCATTCCTTTAATTAAACGTGTCTTTAAAAAAAAAGTATTTACAGCACACCTCGTGCGGGCGCTAACCAATGCAAATATAAGTATAAAATCCGAACTCACCCACTTATGATTTACGGCCTCTATGCCCCTCCAGCCCCATGGCGGCTGGCGGAAATTATAAATGCAAATACCCATGCGGATAGCAAATATACATCGTATTGGAGTGTGTGTCGGCTCCGCCGCATTTGCATAATTTTATGTGCACAAATTCCACTTAAACAACTTAATTAGATTTAAAAAGTAAAAAGGCTGATTTGAAGGCACTTAAATAAACAAAATAAATGGAGCGATGTCCCTTCGGGTGTTGTTTTGCTTTATTTATGCGCCTGTCTGTCCACCAGCCATTGACCATGTTTGCATTACGCTGCGCCATTTCAGTTGCCGTTTATCTATCTGCCACAGCTTTGAGATAGACAACTACAACAACAACACTCGTAACAGCAAGCGCAACAACAGCAGCCACGAAAATAGTAAAACGTTTAGCTTAACGGCCACGTTTGGTCACTCGACTGAGCCACTACAGTCGCGGCTGGCAGCTCGCCTGTACCCAGGCTGCGACTTAAACGCGTTCGTCTCTAATGGCAGCTAATCTAGTTAACAGTTTTTCAATTATAGACGATTTCACGTTGCTGATAATAAATGCGATAAAACATATTTTGAGCCAATATTTTGCAGCCTGCCAGCAACCAACTGCCGCCTGCTATTGGCCACTTGCCACTGCACACTGGTTGCTCGTCGAACATTATTAGCATATCACTCGAACGATCTCTTATTGAAATATATCTTCTAAAGATATTATGCTCTTCTTCTTTATTATAGCGAATATCACATCTACTGTTTAAAACGTTCAAACTTATTTCCTGATTCATTTTTTCTATATTTATTAAGAGCAGTAATTTTTCTACAGCTTCTACTCGTACTTCACAAGTATGTCTTGAATACTAAAATATAATACTAAAATAAGAATGTGGGGCTTACTTCCTAGTGGCAACTTGGAAGAAATCAAAATTTTCAATGCAAATTATATCTGACCATATTCTAATCAGATGGATACCATATATTTATTTTTACGTAAAATAATCCAGAATTCCTCTTAAAAAAAAGTCAATTATCAAAACTTCAAAAAATATTTTAAATAAAAATGTATAAATTATTGCCTGTTTCTTATTAGCTTTTCAGTTCGAGTAAGTCCTACAAGAAAAGGTGAAACTTAAAAATAGATCCTCTTCCGATCACTTGTTTGTAATTTTCTCCCAAAAATGATTCAAAAAGTGGAATTGACTTTGATTTATTTCTATAAAGTTTTGAGAATACTTGTATTAACGGGTATATTTGAATATATTTGTTTTTGGAAGTTATGGTTAATTTTGTTTTCTAGTCCTAATAGCTTCTGAAAATTTAATTTTTAAGGAATTTTTAATTTACATTTGGGCGTATATTTATTTCAATAGTATTGAACTTTGACCCAAAAGCAAATTTGTTGAACTATGAAGAAAAATGTAGTTGTTTCAATTGGAAGGACAGGAATTTCTCATCGTCTTAAAGAATCGCTTTCAATTTTCAATCCACACTGAAATCCAGATAGCAAAATTTCGATTTTATTTCGATAAGGGTATGATTTTGTTCCCCTGTATCGAACCTTAGACTGCAGTTTGTTGAGCTTGGGTCCACTGTGCAGTGGAGGCGATTACATCAGCGGCGCGTGAGATTAGACGCCGCCGCGGACGCATAAGTCAGCGCTAAGTGTGGCATTTGTGAGCGTATTTCGGTTGCAATTGTCAAAATAATTTGGTTTATTTTGTGTATTGGCTTGTTTTTGGCGCTGTATCTGGAACCATTTGGAGGCGTGGGGCAGGCAAATGGCTGGGGGCATTAATTGATTTGGCTGATTGTTTAACAGTGTCTGCTTTGGCCAGCGGCACAGCTTATTAATCATAAAGAACTTAATTAATAGGCACTCTTAATTACATCATTAATAGTTCGAGGGCTGGGGCCCTTTTGCTGAAGCGGCAGTTTCTGTTTGATTTCTAGGGCTCTTCAATTATGAAATTTAGTGGCAAATTTTGTGTGGCCATATGCATAACTGTGCGGCAAATGCTTTGTCAATTGTGTGGCCAAAATTGCGTATTGGGAAATCTTGCCCCAAGGAGCTGGAGAATTATGTGGCCGCCAATAAGCCATGATGTGATTTTTGGCTATTTGCGGGCACAAATAAAATTAATGAATAACGAGCTGGCAGCAGACAGAAAAACTTTACACTACTAACCCACTTGGGAAGGCAGTTGCAGCACAAGGCAGCAGCACAGCAACCACAACAACAACAACAACCGGCAACTTGCAAATGTCAGTAAAGCATTTTTTGATAAATGTGCCACATGGCAGGCAACAACAACAACAACGACTTTTCTATGCCAAACGAAATCGAAAATGAAAATGTAGCAACCGCAGGCCGCACTGCCCCGCCCGAAAGGTTGCAGCCACCATCACATCATACCCATAATGATGCCCTCAATCCGTACCGTGCCATGTTGCCGACCGTCCTTTGCAAAATCGTGCAACGTCAACAAGGAATATGTCAGAGGCCTCGAAACCACATCAAATCAAAGCCGTAACGGCACTCGTTCACTCACTCGACGATCAGTCAGTCGGGCCGGCCAACTCAGTCATAGGTAAGTCTCCAGCATATAGATGGGGAAGTCGACGTGTGCCTTTTTAGCAAACATTGCGGGCGAAGAAAAAAATTATTTCAAGTCTTTGCAGGCCTTTGACGAGAAGTCAAAATGTTGCAAATGTGTGGCAGCTTTTAGTTGCTGTTGCTCTGTTATTTTTGCTTTTTTTTCATTTTCTTCAATGACTATTTTTTTGGCGCTCCGGCAAAGACGTGACAGCTTTGGGCCACAAAGTCGCAAGCTAATGTCGCAAAAGCAAAGCAGCATAGACAGCATGCGGCATGAGAGGCCAGCCTGCCGCACATGTCCGAGACCCGGCGGCGCTTCTGCAGCACCGATTTCAAAACTGCGCCCCAGAACGCGTTCGATTGTCGAGTCGCACAAGTCAATAAAATTATAAATTGCGCTTATTAAATTGAGCTGTTTTTTACGCTTTAATTTTGTATTTTCCACATTTTGATGGCAATGCTTCGCTGGCTATAACAATAGCTCCGGTTGTGGGGGGCTCGGTTGGTTTGGTCTGCCGGTCTGTCAGTCGGTCGGGCGGTCGGTCGGTTGGCCGGCATTTCTTGTAATACACATTTCAAACTAATTAAAATAAAACGGGGCGTGTGGCGTATGAGCGCGTTTTTTCATGCCATTTGTAATTGAATTAATTGCCACCGATTGTGAGTTGCTGGCATTATTTACCGCCACTTCTACGAGTATGCCATTGCATAATGACACGCTGCACGCTGCACTTGGAGCTCTGGCTAGTTATTTGCTATATTTTTGTAACAGCACGGCTTAGTTGCTTTATGCAAAACCCCTTCATTCCCATAAGCGGAATTGTTTCCTATGGCAGAAACATGGAATTTGGCGGGCAATGCGAAATGAGTAACTTGGCAGTCAGAAGCACAGGAAGTTAAGAGAAACTCATATTGAATGTTCATTCAATAGAATAGTAATTGAAGAAGATTACAGGTCAGTGGTTATATACACTTGCCCGCATAACTCTGCGTACACACAAAAAAATACACAAATTTTAGCTTTAACTGTGAATATCTTTTAACATATGCAACTTATTGATCTAAATGTTTTTGATTTGCTTAGACTCGACATTTTTCTTAATAACTACATTTTTTTAAATATTAATATAACAATGAATATATTTTATTTCTATTTTTTAACAAAACCTTATTGAAAAATGGACCCGCAAAAGTCTGCGTACAAAATGTTTTTCAAACATATTATGTCGCTAAATTCCTTATTAATAGCTTGTTGGGTATCCTTTTCTTTGAAGGACCTCTGCCAGACGTCGAGGCATCGATTCCACCAGCTTTTTTGTGTCCGCCGGTGTTATTTTTTCCCATTCCTGCAAAATTACCTCCTTGAGCATACTTTTGGAGGTAATGTTGTGCTGCCGGATTCTGCGCTCGAGCAAGTCCCACAAATGCTCAATAGGATTGAGGTCTGGAGATTGGGGAGGTGTTTGCAAACGTTTTTTTACGTTATACAGCAACCACAGCCTTACGCTGTGAGCTGTATGTTTGGGATCATTATCTTGTTGGAAATAAAAATCATTTTCCAACCCCAACTTCTGGGCACTTGGGAGCAAATTGTCCTTCAAAACTTGGATATAGCCTTTTTGGTCCATTATCGACTCTATGAACTCCAGCTTCCCAACGCCATTAGCTGCCATGGACCCCCAAACCATTATTCCTCCTCCGCCGTGTTTGACAGTTGGCACTAAATTTTCTTTATTTAAGGCTGTACCAGATTTTCTCCACACCAATTTCTTGCCTTTTATGCCAAAAATGCAGAACTTGCTCTCATCCGAGAAAATGACCTTGTCCCAAAATTCAGCAGGCTTCGACACGTGCTCATTTGCGAAGTCCATGCGCTTTTTCTTATTCACCTCTGAAATGTGAGGCTTCCTACGGGCAACTCGGCTGTGATATCCAGCTTTTTTAATAACTCTTCGCACGGTGTCTTCAGATATGGTTTTGGAGAACCTTTCTTCCACCTCAAGACGCACCTGCTGAGCAGTCATCCTTGGGTTTAAGCGAACTAAAGCAACGATACGCTTTCCCTCTCGCTTTGTTAATAGAGACGGACGCCCAGATCGTGGCTTTGGTAACACCGAACCCGAGTAAACATAATTATTGAACACCCTCTGACATGATGAGTGAGTTCTGCCCACCAGCTGCCCAATTTCTCTATAAGATTTGCCCTGGACACGCAAATTAATTATATTAATTTTCGAAGGTCAGTGTCGATCTCTTTTCCTGATGGCGCCATGGTTGTGATTGATCAAACACAACTTCAATGCATAGCAAAAGTCTTTTGCAAACTTCAAACAAAAGAAAAAGTGCAACTAAGATAACTGTAATTGCATATTCTCTTATTCTACACAGTTTAGTCTGCTTGTACGCAGACTTTTGCGGGTCCATTTTTCAATAAGGTTTTGTTAAAAAATAGAAATAAAATATATTCATTGTTATATTAATATTTAAAAAAATGTAGTTATTAAGAAAAATGTCGAGTCTAAGCAAATCAAAAACATTTAGATCAATAAGTTGCATATGTTAAAAGATATTCACAGTTAAAGCTAAAATTTGTGTATTTTTTTGTGTGTACGCAGAGTTATGCGGGCAAGTGTATGAATTTAAATAGATAATGAACAAGCTATACATTTTTTTCACGGTTCATTTTTCATGTGTTGTAAATCACTTCTTCCGGGGGACTGGGGGAGGATGGAGAGAAAATCGGAAATAAACATTTCTTGCGTATTCATTTATATCTGTATAAAAAAAAAAAAACAAGCTCGTATTGCGTACATACATAGGCTATCTGTCACGCCCCCTTCTGCCTGTTACATTTTGTACTTCCCGCTATATCCTAATATATTTCATGTAGAGAGTATAAAAACCAAACTCGTCATTTTTCCGAGTCTTTATTCTAGCTGAGATTCTTGCGTTCATATGGACAGACGGACAAGGCTATATCGAATTGACATACTGATCAGAAATATACATACATATATTAATTATGGAGTCTGCCACGCCACATTCTGCATGTTACTTGTGAACTAAACTTGTGAACCATTTTATCCTTTGAGTACAGGACATACAAAATTTATCAATAGTGCCCAAAGTTCCAAAGCAACATAAACTAAGCTTTGGACAACACAGATGACGTTTTTCGGGGTACAGGGTATTTCATTGTCGGACTTGCCGAATTGCAACATTCTCTCTTGATATATTTAACTATGTACTCTTTTGAAAACACAAATGGCCCGATATATTGGCACAAATATTAAAATTGTCAGGCTTTCAGGCAGAGCCAATCAATTCGCACGCATTGAAAGCTGACTAAAATTCCAGCTATGTGCCGACAGCTTAGTGTTCCAATGCGCTGGAGATAAGAATGATCAACTATTACAACTACGTACTGCAGATTCTGATGCTCTTCCTATCGCTGCAATCGTCGGAATGTCGACACCATGGGCATGGCCAAGGCAAGGTTGCTCGGGCAAAGAAGGATCACAATTATAACGGCCTTGGACGGATTATTGGCGGCACTGCGGCAGATCCGAACGAGTCACCGTTCCAAGTGTCCATACAATACGAGGCGAATCATGTTTGTGGCGGAGCTATTTTAGCTCCGACTTGGATTGTTACTGCGGCACATTGTCTTGTGAAAAACGTCACCGTTGTGGTGGGCGTTTATGACCTTAAGGAGGTCAATGAAGCCTTTAGGTATGAAGTAGAGGAGATGTTTCAGCACTGCAGCTACGAAGACGAAAAAATGAATCACGATATTGGAATGATAAGGACAACGAAACCTATAAGTTTTAATGAAAAGGTTGCAATGATTCAACTCGCAACAGAGCAATTGGAACCCTACGTAGAGCTGCGACTAAATGGATGGGGGGCCACTAAATATGAAATTATACCAACAGACACAATATTCCCGGACATTGATACTGAATTCCCCACAATAAAGCAGGCAATGACATTTAAGTTTTGGCCACGAGAAAGATGCCATAAAATATGGGTGGAAAAAGGATCCAAGCATGGTGTGGACGAGGATGCATTATGCGCTTACAATTCAATAGGTCATGGAGCATGTATTGGCGATTCGGGAAGCCCTCTGGTATACAATGGAACAGTGGTAGGCCTTGCCAGCTATGTGTCAGCCTGCGCTCGCGGCCTTCCCGATGTTTTCGTGAGCACGTTCATCTATCATGATTTCATACGCACTTTAATGAACGACTGCCCAAGAAGACAGATGGATGGCGATTCAAAAGCACACAACGATAAGATAACAAAACCTATAAAAATACCCAAACTAAAACCACGATGCGCCAGATCACATTCTGGGCGCTGCACAAAATCAAGGCGGACTAAAAACTAGCACAATTAGCAAAACGGTGCATAAAATAAATACATATACATGTTTTTTTCGCTGTACCCGCAAATATATTAAACAATTCAAACAAAAGAAAAACGTTTCCCTATATTCAAATATTTGCATGCCATATTTGAATAATTTGATGAATATATTTCAAATACTTGTAGATGGGTTTTATTTTCGACTCAATTTCAATTTTAATGACACAGTAATTGTTTCCCATGTATATTGTAGATTTATTTCTTGTTTATTTACCTGATCGTTCTCGTCATTAGTATCACTAACATAATCATCATCATCATCATCATCATGTATGTGTCTGTGTGACTGACAACTGTTGAAATCTATAGCACGATGATACTTTTCGCCCGCTTTAATAACGAAACCAGGAAGTCTATGACAATTATAAATCATCTTCGTTGCAAATTTACAGCTGTCATGAAGAGCTCTTCACAGGCAACTTCAGGCGCTAAAACAACAACAACAACAACAACAAAAATAGCAACTACTACTGACGTCAAGCAGTTGCTCATTATACTCACACCCACCCAACAAATGGGGGCAGCAGTCAAGCGCGCAACTAAATGAACAGCAACAGTCCCCGACAACAACAACAACTTTAAGCCGTCTTAAACAAACTAAGGCTCCGAGCTGGGAGGTGCAAAAAGACAACTTAGGCAAGTGTAAATACTTTTCTGACGAAGCTAACTGGATTTTGTTTACTTGCTTCATCCGGTACGTTGGCACATTAAAAACGCTTCCATAAAACAAAATACAAATAAAATTTGGTCAAATACAGCCATACACAGGCTTTAGCCTCAAGTCCCTGTAGCTGCAAAGTACTGTCAAATTTTTAAACAAGCAGCGAAAGGTTCTTAAATTAAAAAAAAACGTGTGTTTGCAATTTTATTTTGCTGCTTCTTTTTTCTATTTTTTTTTTCTTTTTTTTTTTTTTGCTTCTAAGCCCAGCTTTTTACATGTTGCAGCGTCATAAAGCGAGTCAGTCGGACCTGAGGCTTTCTTCGAGTCGCTATGGCTGCCCATGGCTCTTATTCCCCTCCATGGAGATTACAACGATTTTCTTTCAAGGCAGTAGACTGTTATCAATAATTGAAAGTTATTTGATTACAAACTAATGATTTACTTCACCTACAGACAGAAGACTTTCCGATTTCCCGATAAGAAGACTCAAAAAAGAGTGCATGTGAAACCTAAAAAGAACAGTCTACACTGGCAGCAGCCAGCTACGTGTCTTCTCTAAAAGTGGATTTCAAGGTTCTATTCTATAAAGCCAGCGAACGCATGTGATGTGGACATTATTCAACAAGACCAGTCCAAAATTCTCTGGGTCCATATTATATTTTCAATGAAAGTATGAACAATTAACTAAATATTCCAACAATCAAATTTCATATTCGCGCAGGACCTGATCTTAGCACCGATAAACTACCATTGTCATGTTATATACTTGTAAGATTTGGGAACTTAATAAGTCTGCCTAAAATAAGATCAAATAAATAATATATTAAAAAACAAAAAAAAAAAAATGTTGTATCAGCTTATGGAATTGTAAAGCCTCAAATAAAATAATTCAGATAGGAAAGTGATTTATTTTATTATCAGGAATACCATTGTAAAAGCAAGACAAATGAAGAATATTTCTGATCTTTGATTACAGCCCTTAAAACATAATAATTAAATATTAAATCAAATAAACATTTTAGAGAGTATAATTGAATTAATTGAACAAATTAAAAGTTCTTGTGATCAAATTTGAATATTTATAATTCATGTTTTTAAAACTTATTGGGTTACTTTTTAAATATAATTTATGTATACGAGCATATGCGTTGACATCCCCAATAAGCCACCAAGTCCAAAATTTATGGAACGAAAATGCAGATTTTCCAGACAAACATGGCCATTTGTAGTTTGAATTATCAAAAGGTTTTAAAACAATTTATTATTCTTACAGTCTTCAAGTCTTCTTTGCAAAGAAAATCAATATTTAAAATAGAGCGAACATATAAAGCATTTCAAGAGTTATCTAAAGTCGACGCATTTACATTTTTGAAAATGTACTACTACTACATACTTATAAATCTTTTAAGATTCTAAAGAATGGTTTTCTAAATGAAATCACCCTCACAGATGGTGCTTAAAAATGGAGTCGAACTGAATTACTGATCGCCATAGGTGTAGCTACCAAGCATTCAATATTGATTAGTTCCGTTTCGGCTTCGGTTTAATTAATAAAGTTTGGTTCCACCGACACATTGAATGCAGTTGTCAGTGGCACCTCGAGCCATCAAATGGCGAGTGTATTTAGGCGTCGGCAATACGTTTTCACTATTAACTATTAAAATGCTATTTTGAGTGGAGTAGTTTAGTTGGCAGCAGGAGGAACAGCAACGGCAATGGAAACGGCAGCATCAACGGCCTCATCATTTCGAGTGCTGAAAAGCATTTTTATGTTCTCGTGGCGTCAAGTGCTGGCATGCACTGTGCAAAATGGGTGAAATTTTTGTCCAAAACTTGAACAAGAACAATGTTGATGATAATAGTAGGAGCAGGCAAGCAACAGCAGCAACAGCAACAACAACATCACTGCCTCGGCGTGCAAATAATGCAATTTGTGCAATGTGCGCTGCTCACACGACGAAACGTGGGAGTCAAAGTCGCAGGCAGTCTTGCTCATTTTAGTAGCTTCCCCACTGTGTAGGAAGTCTTAACTACTATCAGAGCTAGCTAGCCAGCAACTAAGCCAGTCAGGCAGTCAGCCAGTCAGCCAGACAGGCCGCTTCAGTGTGTTTGGTGTTGTTGGAGCTTGCGGGTGCCGTTTGTGTGGCCGTCGCAGCAAGTTGATTGCATTCTTAGGCACATGGGTGAGCGGTGGGTAGGTGGACTAGTGGACTGGTGGTGGCTTGGTGGTATAGGTGGTTTAGGTGGTATAGGCTTGTGTAGTTAGTTCGCTTCGTGTGCTGTGTGGCTCCAAAAGCAAATAAGTGCATTTAGTGTTTAACAAATGTTCGCATTTGCAACTACAACGGCTGCCACTGATGCTGCCGTTGTTCCAACTGATGCTGCTTCTGCTGCTTCTACTGCCACTGATGATGACGGCGATGGGGCTGTTGATAAGCTGAGCAGAACATAAAATGCTAAATGCATAAGCAATAAGTATGATGAAGCGTGTAATAAATGCCCGCCACTATGCGCAATAATGATAATAAAAGCGTTGACATGAGTTTTGTTACTTGTAAGCCATACTTTGCAGATTTATCTCATTGTGATCATTTAGTCAAAGTTTTGCGTGTTTCTTGTCCACTTGGGAAACAGCAACTTGAGTACTGGAGAGCTATATTGAAGTCCCAACTCTTAAGTTATTTGGGATGCAAAAATAAAAGCTAAACAATAGTTTTCTGGCCTCAAGAATTATAAATTTCAGCTAGAAATATTCCAAATTATTTTATTATTCCAGCTTATCGTTGGAAAAATGTAACGGTCTTGATGAGATTTCTTGAATTGTTGGTTCAAATTATGTACTAGAAGTGTATTTCTGTAATGGCAATGTAGATAAATACATATGCAACAAAATTGTTGATTCATTTTTTGCCTCAGGTTTCGTTCATAGGAAAACTTGCATTTCGATTAAAGAGTTTGCCTTGACATTATGTGCGAAATCAACATAATCGCTGTATCAAATTTAATGATAAGGTGGACCTCTTTATTTTACTAAATAATTATATAACTCTTTTCTTCGATAACAATGCCAGAGTGCCTAACAAATTATTTTTAGTTCTTAGATAATATTGGAGTTTTTTACTCCCTGTACCCGAAGAATAAAATGGGTGTATTAGGTTTGTGCAAAGTATGTAATAGGGAAAGGGAAGAATATTCTTAATTAGCATGATGGAAATCGAGGAATTACAAAAATTAAAGAAACTACAGTATATTGATTTTTCAAAATAAACATAAGGCTTCGCGCTCAAAGACAACTTTTTATTTTAAAACGAACTCATGAAAGGAAATTAAATTTGGTTGCAACATTTATTAAGAGCTCCTTCAATGGTTTGGGAAATGTAAGTCAAGTAAGATCCTGTACTCCAATCATGGCTAACTTATAGTATTATTGCCGGTTGCTTCTGGTAGCCAAATGGTATTTGGCAATGGGCGCAATGACTAAATTTTGCTTTGCCGCTTGACTCCCGCCTGTCAGGCATTTGCCAGCTGAGATCGCATGCAGGCCTTGCGAGTGCACGCTGTTGACACAAACTGACAGAAATTAAAGCACATTCAAACGTCAGGCTGGTCGTCTGTCCAGCTGCCGGTCTGTCCCGCTGCAGTCTGACCAAAAGTAAACCAGGGAAAAAAGCAGCATCGTAAAAATGAAAACATAGCCGAGGCTCAGAGCGCTGCGACACCCACGCGCAAATTTCACCAAAACACTTGAAAAGTTGCAGCCTGCCAAGTGGACAAGATCCGCTTGCAACGGCAACTATGGCGATGACGATGACGACGACGACGACTACGTTGCCGCTGCCACTGCCGCTGCCGCCGGCAGATAAATGAGCGGCCATGCGGTCTGGGTCTAGTCGAACAGCAATTCAGCAATTCGGGATTGTGCGCAGGCGCGGGTGTTTCGCGCAGAGAGTTTCATTTAAATTAAATTAGAGTTGCAGTCCGAGACGCAGTCGCGGTCGCAGTTACAGTTGCTTGAGCAGTCTAACTGTAACAATGAGTGATGAACGCACTAAAAGCTGACAGGCCGCTGCAGGAGAGAATGAGCCTGAACCGCTGCAAATGGGCATGGGCATATCAATAGAAATGCGTGCCATAAATCAGCGATGCAGAAAACTGAAAGATGTCCTCGTAAAGCTATTTCAACTGCCTGCCAGGCAATTAGACAGGAACGAGCCAAATGGCCAGTGGCCAGCAAGCCGGGCGCGCTAATGGCCAGCATTATCATTACCAATTGAGATTGAGGCAACGCTTTGGAATGCACCGAGCAGCACAAACAGCAGCGGCAGCAGTACCTCCGCAAAGTCGCCCACACGGTCAGTGGCCAACAACAGCAGCAACAACAACAACAAACGCTTGACGCTTAACGTTTGACGTTGTTCAGGTGTCAAGTAATTCGTCATAGTGCTCGCAGCCGGCTATAGTTCCGTTTGGGCTTTATGGCGCCCCCGATGCATGCAAATTAGAACAAGTTGGGAAAAACAAACAAACACAGTTGCACAAATGGTCGTGTAGATTAGTGCTGCCTTTGTTTTGTACTGGCTCACAGAATCGATCATGTGGTTAGGATTAGAAGTTTATATAGGGATCCCTTATAGGGCTTGCAACGAATTAATTCGTGTATTTGCATACACAGAAGAGGTATTTCTTTCTGGCTTGCTTGACAAGTTTGGTGTCAAGAAGCCAAGCACAATAAATTACAGCTTAAAAAACTTAAAAAAAAAACACGCTGATATAATAATTAATTAATAATAAAGTAAATAATTTAAAAGAAAATGTATATTAATATGAAGTGACCCAGGCAGAATGTTCTGCAAACACTCCAGAGCATTTGTATGTAGAACGTCTGCCAACGAAAGAAAGGATTCCGCAATATAATGGACCCGAAACAATAAATTATAGTTTTAAAAAACTAAAAAAAAAACACGCTGATATAATATTAATAAAAAAAAGAAAGCCACGAAGCAACAGTAAATAAATAAAAATTTCATCAATTCAAAACAAAATTTATATAAAAATCTTCGTAAAAAGAGCATAGTGAATATAATTCTGCTTCAACCGGTTGGGAATTAGAGAAAAACAAACAAAAAACAACCATGTGCTAACTTATAGCGCAAAGAATTCTGACTGAATGCACACAAAAATACAACAAACCACACAAATATCAATGATCAATAATGAAGTATAAAAAGACAAGTGTTTGACTTAAATTAAACATAATATTAAACATTAAAATATTAAAAAACTAAAACTTCCTCCCCCCACTTATATGTTTTCCCATATCGGGAATTGAAACTGGGCCTTCCGGGTGAGAGCCGGATATCCTAACCACTAGACAATATGGGACTTACCTGTTCGCCATCAAACACATATTTAACCATACTGAATATTATTCAATTAAAATTACAATGCATGTCGAAACATTCCGTAGTGACATCTGTTTTTAATTAAATTTACTCTAGTGATAACAATTCGTTTTATTTATATCGGTAAAGAAGAATGTCATTTACCGTCGTTCTATGCATTGTGTACACTCAACCTGCAAATGATTCTAAGAAGTTTATATTTCTAGTCAGGACATTAGAATAATCTAATCAGACTTCAGAAAATTAATAAAAATTATTATTATTATTATTATTTTTTTTTTTTGAATATGCATTTACTTGTACTATATCGTCTTATCAGAAAGAAATAAGTTGTGAAAGATCTACAGCAAGAATTAAAACAAACACCCACTCAAAATGCTCTTTCAATTTTCATTCAGAACCAACCAAAAATATAAATGTAAAAAGAATCCCACTAATTTCGCTTCTGCAAGCCCGAAAAATGCACATCTGGTCTCCAATACTTGTATGCATTGATTTAAAGAAATTCCTTTATCTTTTTCACCATCGCTGAAGCGTAGAGACAAGGTTCAATGATTCTGTTGGGGAAGAAATTCTGATATTTTTTCTTGTCCATTTTAGGCATTGCATGACTAATCTGAGGTTTATCTTTTTTAGTAATTTTCAATATATGAACTCTTGAAAATCTTAGATATAGATCAAATGCACAACTCCAGATGGCATGTGGGACTAACAAACCTATTTGTCATGCACCTGCAACGACCGCTGTAGCTGACTAACTGACTAGCTGACCCCCAGAGGCGGATGCTTTCACAAGTTGGCCGACACGAACTTCTGCACTTTCAAGTTCAGAGACAAATGGCAGGCGGCAAATGAAGCTACTGCTGGCCGATCCTGGGCATGTCCATAGAAAGAAATGCACTCGAGCACTCAATTCGATTTACTTTTAATTTATAATTTGGAAAACCTTTTGAACTTGCAGCAGCAAGAAAAATGAAATTGGTGATCGGTCCGCAATTTGCGGCCGCCAAGTAATTTCGAATTCAGTTCCGCGTCATAAAGCGAACGCAGCAAGTAGCGGCATTGGCGTTGGCATCGAGAGCGGCTTCGACATCGACATCGGCATTGGCGGGTTGGGCACAGTGAGCAATAAAAGTAAAATAGTGTAAATAAAATCAGGTCAAAAGCGGACAATAGGGTGCACGTAGAGTGCGCGCCATTAGACCAAAAGCGGACAAGGCGGCGGCCACGGGAACAGAAACGCTTGCGATGCCTGTCGAGATTTTAAGTGCCGCCAACAGTGGCATGGCAGGTAGTAGCGAGGGGCGATTGATTAGTTGCTTTTAAATCTCATAAAATAGATTGCGTGACACACTTTCGTGTAAGAAAAAGATTCATCAGGCAAATGATGGCTCTGTTTACAGATTTGCTTTTGAAAGCAGTTCTGGATTTCGGTTGAAGCTTTCCCTCGCCATCTCGTATATCGAAATTTAATCCTGAAAACATACTATATAGTATTAATCTGTTTCTTCCTGTCAAAGCCTGGCAACTCAAGCTATTTTTAAAACCAATATAATCAAATTAGTTTTGTTGTAGTCCTATGGTTCTGATTTCAAATTGAAAACTTTTTGAAATGTATTCAAGCTCTAAATGTTTGCATAAAAAGAAATATATAGTATAAATAATTTTAGGTTGTATAAAGTCTATACTTGTAGTACCTGTTTATAAACAAATAATTTAAATAATGGAGAATTTTATTTTTTACTCTCTGGTGGAGACAGAAGCTACAAGGCTATAGTATTTATTAGTATTTATTTCGCTTAATATAATATAATATAATATAATATAATATAATATAATATAATATATATATAATATAATGCCTTGATCAAGCAGGTCCGCTTTTCGTTCTCCAGCAATCGATTAATTGCAGGCCCCTTATTGTTGGATTCCGTTCTTACTTGTATATTGAAATATTTTTGAAATGAAGGCTGACTTTATAACCAGATGATTACAAGTTAAATAACTCGCTCTTAGGAGGCATTTATTTAGGGTACCAGTCGTCAGTAGAGCTGTCTGGCAGCAACGAAAGCCCTGTACCCAAAGCGACAATGCATAAAACATTTTGTTTTGAATTATAAAATATTTACACTCATGCGATATACAAGTCATTCGCTTTATTGTTGCTCCAAGTTTATTCAAATTTGTAATTCATGTCTTCATCATGTGTCCTTCAACTTATCGCACCCCCCTCGCAGCTCTCATTTAAAGTGGATGCCACTCCTTGCCAATTGAATTGCACTCTCAGCTCAGTCGACTACTGCAACTGAAATTTCGGCGGCTCATGCCGCTGCCGATGTGGCTGCTTTCTAGTTTGCTTGGCATTGACCCTGCCCCATGGCCAACTGTGCTGCCCATTTTGGTGGCCCTGCTGCCACAGCTGCTGTTGCTGTTGATGTTGCTATTGCTATTGCTGTGGCATTTAAATAGACAATTTTGTGCATGGCAAAAAGCTTAATTGACTCGATTGCTGCGGCCGTGTCCCCATGGAGCTAAAAATGCAGCAACTTCTGTTTGAGTGTGTCAGCGCACTTTGGACAAGACATCAATCATCACTAAATTAAAAAACATTTAAAATTCCTGCATCAGGATGCCAAAAACGTTAGATGCATCAATGGCCCAAGCTGTGCAGCAATGGCTCATAAATAATGCAACAACGGCAAATGTAGCGATCGCTATTGCCAGTTGCCCGTTGCACGTTGCTGTTGGCTGTTGGCCGTTGGTTGTTGGTTGTTACCTGTTGACTGTCGCCTGCACTCGCTTACAACAAAACGTCACATTAAACAAGCGATATTAAAGCTGAAAAGCAGATGACACCGAAATCATGTTAGGCGGCACTTGAATGAGTATCAAACGGCAGCTGCCATAAACACACAAACACTATACGACTACACATGTGGAGCAGCAACTGCAACTGCAACAGCGGCAGAAACAATTGCTGCAACAGGCTGACGACAACATCGGCGTCGCCGTCGTCGTCGTCGTCGATGTCGTCCTCGTCGTCCATACCGTCGTCGTCTATGTTGTCGGCAAAAACAGTCGTTTTACACTTGTCGCCAGCATTGACCAAAGTTGGCAATTGCCGCGCCACTTTTATGTGCCAGGGGAGCGCGAACCAAAATGCGAACCAACGGGCGCACATCAAATAACTTGGCTAGGTGCAAACGCCGCACGTCAATTGCTGCATTAGGCGATGCCAAAGGTAGCAACAACAACCACAACAGCCGCAACAACAACAACAACAACAAGAGCCGCAACATCAACAGAAACATTCTGAACAAGTTGTCATTGGCGCGTTATTTATGACAACGCTTAAGACAGGCCCAGGTCCAAAGCTCCCTCTCCCTCTCACCCCATCTCAGCTCCGCCTCCAAGGCTTGTTTATGTTAATACTTGTGCTAGCAGAAAAGTTCGTGCGACCTCCTGCGCCTGCCAGCGCCAACGCATTCAAGTGTCCGTCAATTTGGCATCGTTAATAGAGTTCGGACTCTGCTGCCGACACTACCGACTCTGCCAACTCTGTGGACTCTGTGGACCATATCGGACCATCGTCCAGACCAAAAGCGGCGGGCGTGTGACAATTAAATTGTCAACATTTGCGGCAGACGCGCGTGCCAGTTGAGAAGCTACACGTTTCATGTTGACTTCCTGGCCAGACTTTCAATTATGATATTAATCAGTTGCCCGCAAAGAGCGTTACTTTTTGCTGTTCACTGTTCACTGTTTGGCCAAATTGGAATTTTTGTGTTTGTAGGAGGCTCTGATAAATGAGCCTCGATAGTGCCTCATTTTTGGAAGGCGTTTTTCCGCCAAAATTATGCCATAAAAACAAAACGCGTTGCTCTAATGAAATTCATATAATTTTATTCAATTTTATATTATCAGCCCGAGATGCCCATGGGCTAAGCGAGGGTCTTATTGTTTGGCCAAAATTCAATTTGAATTGAAATTTGTGACGCTCTTAGCCCGGAAGAAACAGCGCTCTTAAGATTATAATTGTGAGGGCTGCACTCTTAGTTCGCTCGACAGCGACGCCGACTGCGCGGCTGGCCATGCCTTTCCAGGCGGCAGCGCTCAAGACCCTCTTGTTATTGGTCAAAAGCTGATCAGCAACTGATAGCGCAGCTAACTGGAATAGAACCGCTAGGGTAGTCGCTGTCGCCGCCTCTGCTGCAGTCGACGCCATAACGCACTGGAAAGGCGGCAACAGAGTCAGCTCAGAGAGCAACACAAAACGTGTGAGATACGGATAGGCAGACAGAGAGAGAGAGAGAGAGTGAGAGAGAGAGCGTAACTGTTTTATTAAACCTGCCGATCGGCGATAAACGAAGCAACGAACGACGCTGGCAGCGACGACAACAACGATGACTTCGACTTCAACTTCGAGTTGGGCTTCGAGTTGGAGGAACGGGTTTTTGCGCTTTTAGCCGCCGCTGGTTGCCAAGCTCGTGCGCGTTTCGGCTGGGACTCGGCCAGCTTCCAAGCCAGTTTGTTGTTGTTGCCTGGCTATGTAGCGGCCGCTGCTCCAACGCATGCTGCCGCCGCTGCTGCTGCTGTGGTTATGGCTCTTGCTGTAGCTGGACTGTATTACTCGGTCAGTCGGTCTTTGAGAGGTTGTTGCTATTTTGCCACTTTTTTGCAGCTTTTTTGCTCGCTACGTTGCTGTTTTGCAACTTGTTTGTTGTTGCTCTTATAGCTGTTGTTGCCGCTGCTGCACCGGCAATTGCAATAAGCGGCTCTGGCTCTGACTCTGCGCCGCGTTCGACTGCGCTGCGCTGCGCTGCACTCAGCCTGTGCCCGACTCCCAGCTCGATGCAATTTTCATCCTCTTGCAGTTTCTGTGCGACTTTCTTGCGGGACTGTTTGAGCTTTTTGCGTTAGCGCGCATTGCACAAACGCTGGCGAAACTTTTTAGCGATTTTTACGATTTTTGCGATTTTTGCGAATTCAGTGATCTGACGATTTCTGCGTGCGTGCGTGCGTGCGTGCGTGCTTGCTTGCGTCTGTGCTTGTGTTTGCGCGTGCGCGTGATTTTGTTGTGGCATGTGGTGGCGTGCATTTTTCAATATTTACGCAAATATGTTTTTGATGCTGTCGACTGCCAGCTAGAGCGAGCAGGCCAAGCGAACGATAGACTTAAGACAAAAACTTAATGCCAGGCCATCGGCTTTTTACGATGCGCCTAGTAGCCCAAAAAAGCCGTAACACTTGGTAATAACAGCAGCAAGCAACTACTCTGCTGATTGCATTCAAATGGAAATGATGTTTGTTATAATTTCGAGCTGCAGCTAATGTAGAAAAAACTATGAATATTTTTATGAGCTGTGCCCGCTTCGTGTATATACAAATGTATGTATTTGTGTGAGTGTGTGCGAGTGGCTACCTTAAATAAATAAACACACATGCACACAAACGCCAAACAAATTGCTCATAAAAGTCGCACGAGCGTGAGGAGCGGGGAAAATAATGAAAAACAAAGCTAACAGAGAAAAGCTTTTCAGTGCTGCCATAAAATCAAATTAATATATATTAACATGCTACTCTACGCTATATAAAATGCTATATAATATGTATCAGTAACAACGCGACAAATCAAGGGACTTTGACAACAAACTTGTTTTCGAGACAAAAAGAAAAAAAAGCCAACAAACAAAAACAAAAAAAAAAATAATAATAATAAAATCAACATCATCTCAAACGAAGAAAAACGAATTAAAATACAAACGATATAAATTAAATTAATTTTAATTACTCTTACGTCCAAGATCACAAAAAAAGCGCAAGCGAGTAAAAATCAAGAAAATATTTCAGTAAATTAACTATATTGTATATACAAAATCAAATTCAAATAAAAAGTAACATATGTAGCAATAAAAATCGAGCTGAAACAAAAGACTTAGGCAACGAACTTGCCACTCTTTCCGCCGCAATAAGAAATGCTTTTATGTTAAACATTTAGGCGCGCGCGTTGCATAAAGCAAATGCGATATTTAGCAGCTGGCAGCGATAACGGCACTTTCCTACGGAGGGAAAAGCTGCAGCAACAGCAGTAGCAACAAACTAATTGACAAGTCAAATCCTGCCACAGCAGAGCAGCACAGGCAGCATAAAAAACAATTGTTAAGCAAACGGCCAGCATTGCGCCTGACGTTGACTTCAATCAAAACTTGGCTGCTGCGGCTTGGCGGCTGACTGACGGACGATCGTCCAACTTCGCGTAACGCGCCCCGACAACGACAATTGCAAAGTGTGCCTCTTAATGTCTTCAAATGCATTTAACAGTAGCAGTAACAGCCACAAAAGCGATTACAACAACAACAACAACAGCAACAACAACAAAAAAACCAAATAAATTTACATAAATATTTCGCTTAGCGTTTTTGTGAGACGGCCACATCCGCATTTGCTCAGGCAAAGATTTTCAACAGTTTGTGGATTTGTTTTTCTGTTGGTTCGCCGCCCATGTGTGTGTGTGTGCGTGTGTGTGTGTAATCGTACTCGTATATATACATATGTGTGTGCGTGTATGCGCTAAGAATTTCCTCGGAGGAAAAATGCCAATGCAAATGGTAGTTACACTAAGTCACTGCCCGATCAGACAACAACAAACAGAAGTGTGTTAATTGCTGTCATTTCATCAAAGAATCGAGCAACCACCAGTAGCAGTAGCCAGAAGCCAGTAGCCAAAACAACAGTAGCCTGCGTAGCCATCGAATGAGGTGAGTGCGATGATTGCTAAAGATTTATCGATCTTTTAGCTTTGTTTAGTTTTATGCGCTTGTAATTGCATTTTATGTGTATTAACCAACCAACAAATAAAGATACTGCTAAGCAACTACAAAATATGTGAGGCGCCAACGCCTGATTGCCAAAGATTTATCAATTAACAGACGCAATGCGATTTCAATTACAATTAAAAGCAGCAACAGCTTAACAAAAACAGATGCCAGCGACTACAAAGCCAGGCGTTTGTGCACTACTCTTGGCCATAAAACCGTTAGTAAAAAGTTCGTTTTTTACAACAATTAATTGCAGTGATTTAGTAGCAACAGTGGGGCGGTCTGGCCTGTAAGTCGAATTGGGGTTGGGGCGCGACTCTAAATGCAGTGGCTGCTATTTCCTTAATTTATGTAAAAATAAAAGAGTAGCACCAATACAGTAATAAAAGCAACAGCAACAACAACACCAACTAGTATGCACCATAATTACAAGTTTAGTGGAGCGATTCAAATAAAAAAACACTTCAACACTTTAACAATTGACGCATTGTCGTTATCTGCCTGAATAACTGAATCACACCAAGTCTATCTATTCGTATTTATTGGAGAAAGAACACACTTTAAAAGAGTGCTGTGCCCCATTGTGCTACAATGGGGAAATGTTTGAAACTGGCATCAGAGTGAAAATGTTTGTAAATTTTATTTAAAATGAATCGACAAATTATGAACGTAATTTTATTATATCAGTAATAGTTGGAAACTTGCCCAAGTTCGAGCTTGCTGGGCTTACTATTACTATTTAACGCAAATAATCCAATTCCAGTTTTATTGAAATAGTTTTCAAATTCTATTGGTTTTTCCAATTTTGTGTATTTATGTTTAGAGCACAACTTTACAGATACTTCCTCACCCCGGTCTGTCTTAAACTTTAAATCCTATTAGGTATTAAAAATGTGAGAAGATCAGAAATAAGCATAATAATGTGAATTCGTGTAATTGAATATTGGGGGAGCTTCCTCCAACTTGAGTTGTTAGACTAATCCAATCCTTTGTTTTTAATACTTATTTAAAGAACTTGTAGCTACAGATATATATTAAAGAAGATGACCTAATCTATTTTTATATTTACGTTAAGAGTTTCCAATGCAGTGAAAAATAATAAAAATATGTGAGGCATTCAGTAGTCACCTCGTAACATAAAAGCCTTTTCAGAGCTCTGCCTGAGGAGCACAATAGAGCTGTGCATTAATCAGAAAGTAATTAAGACTTGGATGCATTAAAATGCGATAAAATTCTTTACAAATGCATTCCTCTTTTTATCAATTTATTGGTTCTAGCTTCCTGCATAATGCGCTATGATAAAAAGTAAAACCACTTTATTTTCTTCAGAAATATTCACATTATTATTCTTTTCCATTTTGAAAATGAACCCATTCAAGACACTTAACACAGACACATAAATAGAAATTTCTTGTTGTAATTATGTTATTTTTCTAAATGTTTTTATTAGAAATCTTATCATAAAGTAAATTTACAAGTAATTGCAAAAAAATAACACAAATATTTAAATACAAATGAATTGTTATTCAAAAATTATTTTTTGTTTCATGGTTTAAAAAAAACCTGCATTTATAAACTAAAAACAATTGAAAAAGCCAGAGCAAACTTTAGAGTCTGAACAAAAACAGAACATTTTAAAAAACAGGCTGAAAAATTGAATTTGAATAAAAGGAAAAATCCATAAGAAAATCAAATAAAATAGAACATCATTAACAACTTTGCTCTAAAACTAAAAGAAATATTCAATAAGTTATGGAGAAATAAAAAAAATTATACAAAGAAAGTAATACGATGTTTATTTATTTATCTTCATTTCATTTTCAAGCAACATACTATACTTTCCATGTTGAAATACAGAGCATCTGTACACCACCTTAGCCGTTCCTAAAACAGTTAGCTGCCTCTTTTGCATTTAAGCGCATTCCCTGCTGAATTAATATGCACAAATTAAAGCGAAACCGCAGACATAAAATGTATATACTTATATATATATATTAATCAATTTAAAGGAAATTACATAAAAAACATACAAATAAATATGCAAAGAATTATTTAATTCTCACAATTACGAAATGCAAGTCACGAGATCGTCGTCAATTGGGCGTGTGCTTGTTCATAATGTGAAGTCGAATAAAAATTAAATTGATGGCTAAGTGGAAAGCGGCAATGTTGTTGCTACTCGTACTACCGCTGCCAGTGACGATGTCTCGCCAATTGTTTAATTGTGCGCTGACAAAGAAATTTTTAATGCCAAGACAAAATGCAGCAAACGAGTGCAGGCCTGCGGCTGTGAAAAGAGCAGCAAAAACAGCAGAAATTCTTGCTAACTTTTTAATCAGTCGTTCAGCAGAGTATACTAGCTTGGAAGTCGACTTTAACAGACTAAGCAACACACTGGACAATTATTTGGATTAGCGTATTAGAGAGACTAGTAGCTTACTATTTTATTAATTAGGGATATTTCGAATGAATGGCGTGAGAATGTAAAACATATTAAGTTTTTGAAATGACATGAATATTTTTGATAAAGTAAGCTTCTATTGTTTTAGTAAAGATGTGGCAAAGAAATTATTAACACATTCAACTATTTTGGAATATTTTAGCATTTATTTTTCCTTTAAGCGTATTAAACAAACTAAAGAACAATTTAAGTATTTAAAAGCATAATAAATCCATTAGGCGCATAAAATATGCAAAGAAAACTAAAGACATTTTACGAAGCAGTAATAAGTGTCTCCATGTGTCTAAGCACAATGCTTGCATAACAATACTATAGTTGAGATGCCAACAGGGTTCAGTGTATCCCTCAGTCGCTGTGTCTAGTCTGTGGCATTCTGACTTGTTTCCAGTGCCGCTGTAAGTTGCTTGCGGCTTGTTAATTGTGCTGCTGTTGCATGATGAGTCAACAAGAAATTTTCTTAATAGTCGCAATCGCTTTTTTCTCTGTTGCTGCTACCGTTGCAGTGCCAGTTTTTGTCTTTATTACACTTTTTTTGTTCGTACGTACATACATACATAATTCCAACTGCATTAATTAATACTTTTTTCCAATGCAGTTTACTTTTTTGCGTTAGCCTTAATTTATTAACTTTTTGTTGCGAATATTGTGACTGATTCAAAGCAGTGGTTGTTGTTGCTATTGTTGTTGTTGTTGTAACTGTTGGTGGGTTTGTCGGTCGGTAACGCGTTGCATTTGATTTGCCGTAATTGTGCTCATTATGCCTCCATTGTGGTGGCTGTTGTTGTAATTGTTGCTGCTGCTGCTGCTGTTGTAATTGTAATTGTTGTTGTTGTTGTTGTTGTTTTTGCACACGCGTGCACTCGCGTCATCACACACACGTCGTCGTCGTCGTCGTGGTTGATTTTGACGTCGCGTCATCTAGTCAGCAGACAGATTGTCTGTCTGTCATTTTGGCGCTCATTTGTACGTCCGTCTGTCAGCTCGTCAGTTTGTCAAGCGGTTGTCAAACTGTCAGTCTGTTGGTCTGTCCGCCTGTCCAGATATCTGCCCATTTGGCTGCCGTTTATGCCCTTTCGTCACTGTTGTCCACAATTTTGCACATTTTCCATATCAATTTTTCATGACGCACTGAACGCTCGCTCGGCTTTTGCCGTCTAGCTTGACATTTGTCTGTTGATTAATTGCCGTCTGATGCATGCGATGTCATCGCTGTTGTCGTCATCGGTTAGACAAATGTCATAGTATCGCACTTTAAATGTCACGCATTTTTGTCTCTGACTCAGCAATGTAAGCACTGCGTCTGCGTTTATTCTAACCAGCTGTGCGCTGGCTGGCAAGTTCGTTGCCTAAGTCTTTTGTTTTGACTTGTACGGCTTGAATTGTTGTTGCTGCATTGCGCCATTGCAACATTCCCTGCATATTTTGCTTACACTCAGACAGCATTTGCCATCGATTACAGCAACACTCCGCCTGTAATGAGGCATGCGCAAATATTCCGTCTATTACCTAACCAAAGAAAACGCCAAAATCGATGAGCGCGCGCGCGCCAGCTTAAGGCACCAACAACAATTGTATAAATTTTGTTTTAGCTTTAAGCCAACTTCATTGCAGACTGTGTATGCTAAGAGTTTTCACTAATTTCATGCAGCCAAGCAAAAGCAAGAGAAAAAATGCAAAATGTAAAGAAACAAGCAACAAGCAAAGAAATCGACGCTGCTGCATAAATAAAAGTAAATTTAATGACAAGCAAATATTTCTTGTCATGCCTATCAGATTACAAGATTTCTATATGAACTCGCAAAGGCGCTGATTGTACTTATATACATCTGAATAGTGTGTGTACAAGTGTGTGAATCTTTGCAATGTCGTTAAAACATGATTACTGGCGCTCACACAGACTGGCAAGCCAACCAACATACAGACAGGCAGACAGTCGGACCTACAGTTACATATAGCACACCACATGACAAAGCCGTTAGTGTCATTTGAATGTGGCATGAGTTGGTTATGTTACTGCTGATGATGATGCCGCCGTTCAAACGTCTTCGCCGTCAGCGCCTTTTGATAAAGCCGCTTCAAACGAATATTGTGTCTCGTATACGTATCCTACTCGTATTCGTATTCACATACCTACAAGTATGTAACTATAAGCAGATATCGAGGGTGGTGTCTGTACTCGCACTTCAAACTGTAAAAATGGCAAATGCAAATAATTTAAAAATGACAAAAGTATGTGGGATAGTGCTTTATTTTCTCAGTCGGCTATATTTTGTGAAACAGTTACATTTTAAAAACTACAAATTCCATAGGGAGTGAAAACATTGAAATTATTTAACTATGTAAATAATATATAAAATCCCATTTACTTTGATTTCATTACATTTAATAATCTCTTTACCATCTTCCTTTTTGAAAATAATGATGGTTAAAATTAAGATGACTTTTTTTTGGAAATTAAACAACCTTTGTTAAAGTAGTAACAAATAGAATGGATTTCTGGATCTATATCTAACCAGGTATTGAAATATATTTAAATGTTGATAATTTGGACATTTTTAGATTTATTATTATTAGTTTTTAATAAAAATTTACTGACTTAGGCAACCAGAGCAGAGATATTGGCGGCATTCATATTTCAAAAAAAGTATCATTCTGAACCAGATTCAGACGGAACTTTATCCTTACCTTCTCCTCAAGTTGGCAACGACTTCCTTGCTTTTAAAATAAAGATCCTCAGCAGTGTAGATCTTCAGATCAACCGATTTTATAATCTTCTTAATGATCTTGTAATCTTATGACCCACCTCGATTTTACTTTTTATTTTATACAGCGATATCTATTTCATTGAAATACAAAGTAGCATCTCTATATTTTTTGGGATTATTTGCTATCATGTAATAGCTATCAGAGATTGGACAGCTAAAAATCAAGTTGGACATTCTGGAGAGTTCGCGTTTTAAAGTAATGACTTGAAAAAATTAATTTAGAAACTATTGATCAGATTTCAATTCGGAAATATTAGATATAAAGAGTTAACAAATTAATACCTTCTTATTTATTTTTATTTATTTATTAAAAAATCAAGTAAAAATCATGCTTCAATTATTTCAACAAATATTATAAAACAGAATTTAATATTAAAAGCAATATGGTCAGCATGTAAAAATGCTGATTGTAAATAGGCTTCGAAACAGTGCATTAAATCTCATATTGGCGCCGCACTACAAACGCAATTCAGTTGTCCACAGAAAATCAATTTCACACCCAAATAAAGTACCTCTCAAATAATATGAAAACCGAACCGAAAACAGGGCCATGAAATTGCTAATTGTGCGAACGCCAACTGGAGGCCTAACTTGAATCACCAATAAAGGGCTGACGCCGCCCT
Source organism: Scaptodrosophila lebanonensis (assembly GCF_003285725.1). Classification (NCBI taxonomy): domain Eukaryota; kingdom Metazoa; phylum Arthropoda; class Insecta; order Diptera; family Drosophilidae; genus Scaptodrosophila; species Scaptodrosophila lebanonensis. The sequence continues at coordinate 18,471,049 of NW_022060538.1, forward strand.
AGGCCGCCTTTGGTCAGCAATTAAAATCGTAGCGAATTCAAGGCATTCAAAGAAATTTAATTATGCCTCATGTGGCGCTTCTCATGCCTGCCCTACATGGGCCAAACAGAAAATCAGTCGAAAGGGCGAGATTTGTTTCGTTTCCCGTAATCGAGTGAGAAATTTGTGCATTTTTCTGGCCAACTAATGAATTTTTTGCGGCCATTTAATGGCCATTTTTATGGCATTTTATTAATTTGACTAGAAACTGGAGTGGGGCGTGAGCTTTTCTATGAAGAAATCAAAATTGAAATTGAAATAATAATAGTATCTGCCCAATAATGATGAGGCCGCTGCCGAAATTCGAAAGGAGGTCAAAGGCCAGCTGGGAAATATGTATTGGCAGAGAAATAAAAATGTTTTTATGATTTGATTAACGGCCTGTGCTGGTTGCCGGTTGTATTTTATTTTATGGCTTGCATAATTATCCATACTTTTGTATGACACTATTAAGCGCTGCCTGCTCGTCTGATGCTCTCTGATAAGATTAAACAGTACATGGAATGGCGAGACATCGACCGAATAGACAACTAGAATTAAATGAAGACTGATGCCAAACAATGGCAGAGCTGCCACAAATGGCAGAGTTAATTAATTGCAATTAAAAATGCGTTTGTGTCGCTGCAAAAGCAGCAGTCGTTGTTAATTGGCAGCCGCGAAAAATATATGGTAAGATATGGCTAAATGTCGCGAACGCTTTTGTTTTTCAAAATGAAACAAGTTGCCGACATTCTGCAGACTTTTTGTTTATCAGAGACTTCACATCGAGATACGCACAAACAGCAGGTTCCATTTGTTGTTCCATAAGTTGTTGTTGTTGTTGTTGTTATGAGTTTTGTGCGTCTACACATGTGCTGTTATTCAAATGGATAATTTGCTTAATTAGTTTTAAAACTAAAACACATCGCATTCATCATTTTAATTAGTCGGCGCATAGAAAACATTCAGCAAACAGCATTGGAAGCTGCGCATCTCTGATTTATAAATAATTTATAAATATAAATTTTACAAAAACCAAAGGTAAAAATGAACATAAAATCAATATAATATATGAATAAAGAAAATGAAAAACGCTGTGTGGCTATAAAAATCTTTGAGCAATTTATTAAAACTCAACGCAACGTACAGTGGTAAGTCGCAGCTAGATGATTGGCCAAATTGTATATTTACCAATATTTTTAAGTGAATACAATTATTTAGTACAAGTTTAAGAAACTGAAGATGCGAAAAAGTCATCTGCTGGGAGCCTAGTCTCGCATATTTCCATCAAATAAATTCGTCGTCCTTCAATACGAAGACAAATGAAGTCAACATAACGATTTATAAGATGCAGATGAACTCCGGGTTGGCATATAAGCCAGATGGGCTGTCAGGCTTGCTCTAGCTTGCCTAAGCTTGGTTAATGTAATATTATCACCATTTTAACTGTTTATCAAGGGGAAGGGACATTTCAAGATCTTCTACCACAACTATATTTTGGCAGAAGTTTGGTTTTTTGTTAGATTATTTTTTTAGCTCCTTTCCTATAGAAATTTATCAACAATTTTTGAATTCAGAGCATTGTTACCACCAATAGGAACAAAACTATTGAACCCACTTCAAATTGGAGTTATTGCAACCCGCGCTCAGAACTTTTCCAACATATAATATCGTTAACGAAGTCATTCACTGATACAGATGCTAAACAATGTGATAGGATGATGGAACTTGCATATTCTAAGAGAAACCTTATGTGATCACGCTGTTTCAAAGCTTTCATTCAATACCCTTAATATGAAATATTTAGTAAAACGATTAAAAGTTCATGGTAATCATAGATAGTGCCCACTGTGCAGAGTCGATAACGGCATCGCGACCCGCAATGTTGGCACTTGGTCCGCAAAAATATAATCTTAACATTTCTGGTCTTTGCACTTAAGATTGTGTGAGGAAGCGCAAAGCAAATAAATCTTGTTGTATAAGCCAATAAAAGCAAATAAATAGTCGGACAGATAGCTTTGGCAAGGAATAAAAACAAAATAAAATCAATTTTATTGGTGTTTCTGCCATACGTCATGTTCGACACTAACAAATGTTTGCAGGCTGCACAGAAAATAGGCGCTTTTAATTAAAACACCTAATATATGGGCAAGAAAAATTCATGCATACATCTATTTTCTTGATTTTTATATAAGAAGCTATAAAAATCAAATCAAAGATTAGTTTTTTTCACTTATAAGTTTATATTTTGCATTTGACAATTTGCATATTTCTCGTAGGTGGTTCAATGAACTTGCTGGAGCGACAGCGTGACGCTATGTATGAGTGCCTTTGTAAGTGTGTGTGTGTGTGTATTTGTTTGTGTGTGTGTGGCGGGGGCGGTCGTTGATGAGGCGACGGTACCGTTGCTTCGTGTCGCTCGACTTGAATCGACTCGCTCGGCTCGATTCGCCTACGCGCTCATTCGAGAAATTTGCAAACATTTGCATGAAATCAAAACAAAATAAAGAAAAATATACTATATTTGAAAAACAACAGCAACAACAATGCAAAGTGGCTTTACAAATTGGCTTATTGGGTTTTGTTTTAGGAATAACAAAAAGATTGGTGCATGTACCCACAGGAAATGATTGCACAATGCGCAAAATGCTCATTGAACTTCTTGTGAAAACCAACAACTGGGATATAGAAACAATTTTATAATGTCCATTTATGCAGTTGACTCCTTATTTAATTTCAAATTGTTTACTTAGTTTCGTCAAACAGATATTTTATCCCCTTCAAAAAGGTTAAGAATTGCTGGGCCTCCCATTTTACATTGTGGAACTACGCACTTTTCCAATAGATTCTTTACCTGTCACTGCCCTTAACAAGCTTTTCGATTAGCTCCAAATATTTTCAAAATTATATTTTTACCATGAAGGCGCCAATACATACATTTTGTACATCTATAGTAACCAATAATGTTGTCAGTTTTTTACATAAAACATTATACTATGTACTATGCCCAACTCCACCATAAGAACTAAAATAACAAAATTAAACTCAAAGCTCAGCTATAAATAATAATTCTGGACTTACATTTAGACATTAATGTTAGTTTTACCTACAAGTTGTTAAGCCAGAGTTCTTACCTATTGATGATATTTTATACATTAAGTAGACATTGTCAATTGAATAAATAAATAAATAATTATTTGTTTAATTAGATCTAATCACAAGCGGCATTAAAGAGGGGAAATATGTGCACATTTTTTAATCTTGTCAGACTTAAGCGACTAGCAAATGGTCTCGTCATGGTGATTATACATACAAATACTATGTGCATACGAGTATATACTAGTATACAAGTAGAAAATGAAACCCACTGTGCAACACTCTGTTCATCTGACAATAGTATCTACTGCTGCCTTTTCGTTGCATTCTTTGGGTTTTAATTGCAATTGAGTTGGAGCATGAGCTGCGTGCATTTGCGCCATGATTTGCAGATATGTGCAGGCGCATGCGCAGGCTGCCTGGGAACCAGCGTTTTTCTTCTCACTTAACAGGCAGCCCCGACAACAACTAATTGATAACGCCTCTTTAATTTATGCGCCGAACTGCCGCTGCCAGATGAAGATGGCACCAAAGTTAGTTGCCAATTTTGTGAGCGTTTAACGAGCTGCTCTCAGGCCTTCCTCTAATAAGACTTTAAATGCTAATTTATTTATTATAGACCTATTCAGATTAATCAAGTCCAGCCCCAACGGGAAATAGTTCAAGTGCAATTAAAAAGGTATTCATTAGAATATGTCTGGCTATTCAAGTAAGTGCTTATTACAATTATTTATGCAGGCCTTGTGCTGAGTGCTGCCTTTAAAGCGAACCTAATACTATAGCTATTTATTATTAAATGTTTATCTAAAGCAGTCCGTTAACAACAAATCGTGTATGTAAAGTATGTTTCTATTAAAAGGCTACGTGGGTGACAAAATCCAGCTGCACCTTAAATTAATATGATTAGGTTTTAGTTGCAATTAGTTAATGTTGCAAGTAGTTTTAATAATTTTCAAAGTTGAGAGGAAGCACGACTAAAAGGACATTCTATAATCATTTTAAAAAAAATCTGCTTTATAATCCATGCTGCCAGAAAGAGTTCCCATTAAGGGAGTAATGTATTTAAATTTTTAAAAATACTCCCTTTAAAAGATTTGAATTACTAAGTCGGGAGTTGAAATATTCATTTTTGTAACCATACTCATACTCATATATCATAAGAAACAAAATCTTATAGATGCTGACACATTGTTATTTTCTGTACATAGTCGAATGTCATAGTTGTTAGCGCTAATAGTTGTAATTCTAACCCTGATGTTTAGAACTAAAAATATTCCTACCAGAGCTCTGCATTTTCAATGCAACACAATCAACTCAATGCTGCTGTCTCTTTGGACAGAACAATCGAACGAGTATTGGTTCGTTGTGAATATTTTCAATTTTCATTTTACTAAACCAATTACAGATCTTGTCTTTTTCGAATACGCATAAGTTTCATTCATACTTGATGCAACAGGTTTCCGATTGTGAAAAATATACTTCCTTTTTGCAATGAATTTCCTTTCTAATGTGCGCTGAAATATATTTTATTATTGAATAGCTCGCATCATGCAGGACTCTAATGTTTTTTTCAGCAATGTATCTCGATATTTAATCTACTCGTAATTTTTGTTTTAATTTTTTGAACGCACTTGCCAAAGTAATTTAAAATGCTAATTAAGCTGCCGGCATTACTTAGCATTCGTAGTAGCTGTTGTTGTTGTTGCTTTTGTTGTTGCTGTTGTTGGTGTGCACGCATTTGGCATTTGACAGACAGACGCACGCCTGCCCGATGCCGTTGCCGTTGCCGATGCTGATGTTTATGTTTATGTCGACTTCAGCGTCAGCGTCAACGTCGAGCGCATGCAAAACGTAAAACGCAATGCGCAATGTGCGAATACATTACGCATACGCCTCGTGTGGCAGCAACAAGTGGTCGGAGGTTGACCAGCCATGCCGTGCTTGCATTAATTAATAAATGTCGTGATGTCGCTTTTGAAGTGTCTGTCATTATGAGATCAATTAATAGGAAAAAATTCTAGATCAAGGCAAGAATTTACAAAAATGTCTCACACGCACGCACGCACTAACACACACGCACAAACACACACACACACACACATAATGTCGCATGTATGAATGTATGTAGAGGGGACCAGACACGCGAGACAAGTGTGCGGCAACGTTGTTGGCGTCCCTCGTTATTGTTGCTGCTTATCGACTACTCGGGCCTATATACTCGTGCGCATGAGTGTGTGTGTTTATAGCCATTTTATAGTTCAATGCGTGTTCTGCGTCCAGGCCACAGCACACGTTTGTAAAGTTCTAATAACGTCTGACCAACCAGTCATTTAATCGCGCACTTTGTTTACTTACAAGTTTTGTTGCACAGATCGCGTTTTTGCCGATTTGTCGTCTCAGACTGCACGACGAAAACATGAAAATTACATCACACAGAAATGGGCAGCCCGTCGGCAATAGTTATAAAAAAAAAAACAGCAGTGTTTATATACGAGTATATAAATAAAGCTCGAGTATGAATAAATAACCCGGGATAATTCAATCATCTAGCAACATAGCTGGCATCGAATTGTACTGAATACACCGAATCAAATTGGTTTTTGAAACAACCATTCTGTAAATTATAACATATATAAACCGAAAATAAGAAGATGACACGATATCAACCAAAATATAGTATAGATAGATGCAAAAACATAAAAAAGACGTCCAATACCAAACCCAAAACAATATAAGCTTTTGATGAGCCAAACAAAGTTAGACGGGATAGTTTCAGGAGATTGATTCAACGATTTCAAAACCCATGAAAGGTTCAGTCTGCTCAGTAAAACAATATTGAGCTAAATATTTGCAAATTTCCAAACAATCTTGTGTTTTGGAAATCAAATTAAAGTTGACATTTCATAGGGCTATAAGAAACCATAGCCACATCACAATTATTGAAGTCACAAAAACCATTAATGTGAAATTGTCGTGTTATGGTCAAATCTCCAAACCGTTTCCCAACATAAACCAAAAAAACTCAACATAGCTGGATTGAATTGGAAACATCAAAATCTTTCAAACAGTATTAACAGTGGCTCGAATCAAAGAATGTTTTTGTATAGAAATACCTTAACATTTAACCAAAATAAGCCAGAGCATCTGGGCGTTTCCATAGTAGATAGAATGTAATGAAAACAAAGAATTTTCGCTTTCATAAGGTTTCTTCAACGGACATATCCTTAATGTTAATGGTTAGCATATATTGATAGACCGCTCGCTAATAGCAACAATCCAATAATCCATATCGCATGAAATATATCGACGATATGGAAGAAGAAGGACGGATTTGAGAGGTGCGCACATCGTAGAGAAACCCTATTGAAAATCAAATGTTATGATAAGTAATACGAGAAGAAACTTGCATTTTCACAATCTAGAGTAAAATCTGCGCTTTAACATATAATGAGATTTAACAAAGCATTAGCACTTTGTATCTAATTCTAAAACATTATTAAGATTTTAGTAACTAGTAGCTCTTAGGCCGTATGTTGGGCATAAACTGACGGTGAGCACTTTTTTCGACATGGGCTTCTTTCATGAGCTGCGACTATTCATTGAATAATCTAACCAAAAGATTAATTTCATCACTAAGTGCAATTTGTCATCCGATAATGCTCCGCGCGCACATATATGTCCATATGGATATATACAACTATCTGTCCGGCTGTCTGTCTGTATGTCTGTCTGTCTGTATATGTGCGTGTTTGTGTGTGTCTCTATCTGTATTTTCGAGTCGCTTGCATTTTCCTCACAGTGCATTTTAATTTATTTTTCATTCCAAAAACGCATTATTTTTGCCGCCCCATGTTGTTGGCGCGACTCGCGGCTGTTATAATTAATGTTGTTGATACGAAAAATGTTGTTGTTGTAGCTGTTGCTGTTTTAATTTCATGTTACATAGTTGCTCGGCCCGATCAACGTCCGTTGGTGTTGCTGCACTTGCTTTTTGTTTTTGTAGTCTCTTGTTTGTTATTGTTGGCGGTTTTATGTTACAAGCAAATATTTTACGCTATTAAAAGCAACAACTACGCACAACAAATTTGCGTTGCAAATCGCGGGCAAACTTTATACATTTTGCTTATATATTTGAACTTGATTTTGGCGGCGGCATGACAAAAGTCGTGAATAGCTGCTTAGGAGGGGGTGATTGCTGGAGGGGCGGGGGGGATGGGGGCGTGAGCGGCAATTGGCAGCGGAGGTCGCAATGCAGCTGCAGACCAAATGCAGGCACAACAAATGGCGTTCGCTGAGGGTGCGTGAGAACTGACCGCGCAGCAGCAACAACAATATGCTATTGCCTTATATATATCAAGATTTCGATTTTGCATTAGCTGTGTACTTGAATATCGACGCGGTGCCACGTCACGCACGCATTTGTTGTTAAAGTTGTTGTTGTTGCATTTGCTGCATTTGCTGGAGCCGTTAATAAATTTTTAGATACTTATCAATTAGCATACGAATTACATGCCTTGCAATCATAAATAATGCGTTTTCTGTTTATTAAAAAACTTTTGATGCATAAATTTTGATTGCTGACCCGCCAAGCTAGCCAAAGTGTTCGTTATGGGTGTTGTTGCTGCTTGTGTTGTTGCTATTGCATTGAGATTTGTTATTTATAAGCATTTCTACACATTTTGACTTTATGCGTGTTTGATTTACGCAGATTAGAAATGACAAATAAACAACAAATCATGCGGCACGCAGGCAACAATAACAATAAATACGATACATGGCTCCACCAACTGATTGAATGGCCGATTGAGTTGAATTGAAGCGAAAGACTTGAGCAACGAACTCGCACAGAACTTAAATTGAACCAGAAGAGAGAAGAGGGGCAAGCAAGAAGGCAGGCAGGCAGGCAGGCAGCGAATTCTCATTGTTATGCACAACACTTTTGCGCTATTTTTACAAATTGGGCCAATAAAATAAACACCAAGGTAGGCAGACGGGAGGGCTATCTGGCAGACGGACAGGCGGACAGACCAGAAATGTAAGACAATAAAACAAAGAACATAAACCGGTAACTAAAGCAACCCACAAAATACTGCTGATGAATTTTTATGCATGATTATATGGCTTTTATATAATGAGGCACTCGTCCATTGGTCTGCTAGTCCAGTCCAGTCCAGTAGGGTAAGCCAAATGTGCCTAGCAGTTGATGATTTTGTATAAAGAAACAGCGGTTAGGCCATTAAACACACTTACACACACACACCACACACTTACACAAACGCAGGCTGACAAAGCACAACCAAATGATATAAATCAAAAAAACTGGCTGATACATTTGATTACAAGTTTCATAGTCGCTCGCTCTCAAATCCGCCCGCTTCGTTAGCAGCAACAACAACAACAACAACTACGAGTACAATAGCACCAGACTTAATAATAACAACAGCAACACATCACCTGCTGAGCTGCGAACGCAGCAAAGCGCACAAAAATGTCAATGGCACGTTAATCCCTGCGATACAAATGTATCTGCAGCATAAAAACTTAAATATATCTTTGCCATATACATATACTTGTATATGTATGGCTTTGTGTATATACTATGTGTGTGTGAGTGTGTGTGTTTGTGCAAACATGCAAAATGAAAACGTTTGGCTTAAGAGCAAAAGTAGAAAGAAAGAGAGATTGCTAAGCTGACGGCGTGAGGCACGCGCTAAAACGTTTAGAAATGGAAACCGTTGTCGCGTTTGATAAATCGACAACATCAACTACAACAAAAACAAAAATGGTGACAATAACAAACACTACAAGACCAACAAACAAAGTGCGAAGGCACTTCCAAATATGAATAATCTCTAGCCAGCACATTGGTCAACAGTCCAATAAGTTTAAGTGCTCGAAAAAAGGACTTGCAGGTATTGCTGACTTGCGTTGCAAAAGGAGAAATATTTGTGAGCAATGAAAGGCGAAAGAAAGAATAGAATGTAATGTCTCTATTAATCTATCTCTATAAATATCTATTAATACAAATAAAAACAAATAATTGGCTACCACATGTTTCATTGTTTTTGAGGTTTCGGGTTCCAAATTTCCAAATGCTTAGCATTCTTTAGTATTTCCCATTGAACAATCAATACAGTTCACATTATTAGTTTCGAAATATCCTTCAGAAAGTTACGTAAAACATATTCCAAGAGAGTTTATTTACAACTCAAAACAATAGCATTTTATTCAGATCCAGAATTTACATTAACCACAACTAATTTGAAAAAAATGGCTTTCAATTTTTATGCATGGCTAAGAGATGCATACAATTCTAAATCACGAAATGATTAGTTTGGCCGACAAATGTAAGGATTTTGGTTTGCGTTGTTAAGTTTTTTTAAAATAGTTGCAATTAAGTATGCAAATAATATAAAATGAACTACTATTGAAAATTGAGATCCAAAATGACTGAATTGGGAAATCATAGTGGTTTCGAAAAACTTGATATTTTACGATGCGAAAGGACTGCGTAAAGTAAAACTGCAATGAATTCTACTTTATCTAGAAATTGTTTGTCTAGACTAAGAATGCTGGAACTATACAAAGGAAAGTAACGTATTGACAACCTGAAAGAAATGATAAATCCTCGCATTGATGATATCTCCTCTACCTCTACCTCTATACAACCATCTAAGCCAAGTTTTATTTCAACTTTAACTCTCACTTGGCGTCTACAATAACTGGCAATTTCTGGCCTTTAATCAGCCAAGGGAATTGGGGAGCTGTCGAGCACGGCTGTGCCTATTCAGTTGATCATTAGTGTACCTAAAGCTCCCCTTCTTTGGACCTACTCTATACGCGTACGAGTGTGTCATATATTTTTCACACCGCTTTCCTGTCATGCGTTTTGATTGTTTATTGAATTTCAGTTTTATAGAAATACTCATACATTTTATCTGCTGCTCCAGATCTCTCAAACACAAATGCGTTACTCGATGTGTTGCTGTTGCTGCTGCGGCGCGTTGTGGTTGTTGTTGTTGTTGTCACCAGCGTGACACTCGTCGCCGCCAAGCACTTGAGCTATGATTTATATATTTTGGCAGGCATTTAACGTGTAAGATATTCAATGTGTTGAGGCAATTACGCCCACATGCACGAGTGCTTTTTGGCCCCTGCTGCCTGCGGCCCAGCTCTTGTTGTTGTTGTTGTTGGTGATGTTGATGTTGTCGCACGGATTTGTCATGCCACGGAAATTCCCACATGCCTCGAATGACTGACTTCATGACTCAAAATGTTCGACCAGTACAGCAGCAACAACAACAACAGCAGCAAACGAAAAACAAAGACAGCGACAAAATTTGTCACAATTTAATGCAACACTTTGAAGCGCTGCCAAATTTGTTATTATAGCGCTAATTAAAAGTCAATAAAGAGGAAAATTGGCATCAGCATCGGCATCGGCATCAGTATCAGCATCAGCAGACACAATTGGCTGCTTAGTGGTCTTCTAATTGGCCACATGTTGAGCTCCCTTGTGCGCTCATCCATGAGAGCATAAAAATTTTCGTTAATTTGCTACGAAATATTTTGTGTGGAGTTTTTATCTCGCTTGCTACACACGGGCCATATGGCTACATGGCTACATGGGCTGGCTTTTATGATTTTTTTAAATGTAAGTCACGCTTTTGGCAATTAAGTGCCCCAACACTGCTACCGTGTGGCCCTCGACAGGTGCTTTCTGTGGAATGCAGCAGCGGCAGCACCGGCAGCACAGACTGAGGCACCACTTGGGTGCTGGGGGGTGTTGGTGTTGGCGGCTCGTTGGTCCGATGGTCCGCTGGTCCGCTAGTCCGTTGGTCCGTCCGCTCTCTTCGCTGTACGTTTGACGACATGCGCCGCATTTGCAATTATTTTGCGCTCATTAAACTTTTAAACACGTCGCTCACGTAGTGACGCGCTCAGAAAACGTCGCAGCGTCGACATCGACGCAGCCATCGACTTTGGCTGTGACTGTGGATGTGGATGTGGCTTCGGTTTCGGCTGCCATGTCCACGTCCATGCTCATGTCGTCTGCGCCACCTAGCACCACTAGCTTCAGCACCACCGCACAAACGTCGCGTCATTTCTTTTTCCAGACTCTTGTGAAAATGTCATAAAAATCTCTTGGGAGTTTGTCTGTTTGTTTGTTTGTTTGTTTGTTGGTTTGTTTCTGCTTTGATTTTGCGCTGCTTTTTCCCAACGTTTTATTTCAGATTTTTTTTTTTGGTTTTTTGTTTTTGTCTTTTTGGTTTCGCTGAATTGCGAAATCAAAAGTTGCGGCCAGATTTCTTTTTTACAAGGCGGCGCTGGTGTTGGTGTTGTTGTTGTTGTTCGCTTTATTTTATGATTATTATATTTTTTGAAAATTGCTGCAGCAGTGACGGCGACTTTAGCTTTTTGCCGCCACGTCCACATCATACAAAAGACTTAGGCAACAAACATGCTGGCGCTGTCAAATATTTGCGATTGCGTTTTTATTGCCGCACATTTGCTGCTATAAATTATTTATTATGTTTACCTCAAAATTTCTTTCTGCTCGCTGTCAAATGCAATTAGCTACGCTTTAATTGAAAACCCCACTTGGCAATTGCCCAAAAATAAATCTCCTTTTTACTCCTGCTGCATTCTTCATAAGCTGCACGAAACCACCAGTCGCACAGTGTCGTATTTCAATAATCCAGATGACCAAAAATTGTTTCAAAGTCTTTCTGATTACACATTTAACGAGCTCTTCACTTTTAGTTTGCAAGCAAGAAAATAAGTGTTGGAGCTGAGAAAGTTTCTGCTTCATTTGGAACCAATTAAGCTGTAGGAAAACAGTGGTATGTTTTTTATAAGCCACAGAAAATAAGAATAAATAAAAAAAAAAGAAAAATAAAGAAGACTATACTTATGTCTTCAATCTTCAAAGACTCCCTTTCTTTCATTGTATGTTATTTGTTTATTTTTGAAAATGTAATTAATAAGCTTTTAATTAATTCAAAGTCTTTTGTTTTCAATTTTTGTTTTTAAAAAAGTTCCAATAGAAGTGGCAAGTTTCCTATCTATAACTGGATTTCTGGGTTATTTTTTTGTCCTGGAAGGACACACTGTGCATTGGTCGACCTGACAATTCAATTAATTTTACGGTTTTGCCTCACTTGCTTTTTCTTGCCGGCGTTGCACGCATTGTTCGTGATGCATAAATGTATGTATGCATGATTGTGTGTGCCACTTTCCGGCAAAGACGCGCCGCCATGGCAACGTTTCAATGTCAGCTTGCATTAAAGTGTCGCTGCTCGTTTTGTGGTTCAAGTACGTTTGTCGTAAACACACATACTTGTACATATGTAGATGCATTCACACAAATACTGGCACATACAAACAGTGGGGCACAAGATAAGCGCAAAGCTGACCAAGCAAACGAGCAAATTCCATTTCATGGTCATTTGCATGGAAATCGCCTGGTCGCTTGCCTGCCAACCTACCAGCCTGCCAGCCACGTTGTCTTCCGTTGTCAATAACAATTTTCATCATCAACGTCATCCTGCCAGCCTGCCAGCGTGCCAGCCAGCCGGGTAGTCGGGTAGTCGGATAGTCTGCCAGCCGAACCGGCTACTTGCATGCATGCGAGGCCAGCCATTGATGCCAATCGGCCTTTTCGCTCTCGTCCATAGCTTTTATGGCTTCGCAAGTACAGTAGTAATTGCTTTACAGAAACTTTCTCTGAGTAATGTTTTCTTTCATTACTCAACTTCCTCAATCGACATATTAACAATTAATTTCTCATGTGCATTTCAAACTAAACTGCTAGTTAAGAAGATTTATTTAGTACTTCTCCCCCCTTCTCTTTTGTTGTATTTAAATAAATATCACATAAATCAAATCGAATGACTTCCAACTTTGTTTGGTCTTCGTTTTCTGGATAACTTAAATTTCACTCTGAGGGTCTGCGATCTCAGCACAGAAATGAATTTGTATAGTTTTGGAATTTGTATAGAATTAATATATCTTACTCAAAAACTTAAAATTCCCTTCAATTGGTAAATATTAATGCTTGCTCGTAGTTCATAATTTAAGAAATGCCTCTAGAACTTCTTCTTTTCTTTAGTTATATATTTTTGATACGTATGGTTTATTTTATTTTCCCTATGTTTCCAATATACATGTACGCTGTATTTCACGCAACTTGTTCTGTTAATAAGTGTCTTGAAGTCTAGCAATCGATTATTAAGAGGGTATGAAAATAAACTCCAAATCTCTATTGTTAATGAATGCAAATGAAATGTTCTATTAAATTGGTTTTCCATTTAAAAAATAATTACATTAGAGCTGAGTCTGACAAAGGGTAACGTTTTAAATAAAAAAAAGTTGTTACCGGATAATAACACATGCATATTTATGTTCATACATATAAACACATGCAATATAAATACTTGATCTTAGTGGTAAGTGTGCGGTCAGACATGCAAATAATTTGCATATGAATACATACTTTTAGTACGTGGAGGTCGTAAAGATTATCTAAAAGCACTTTTTTGTGAAACAAGCCATAATTTGGTATACAATTCTTAGTAGTTTTAATTGAAATATCATTACTTCATGTGCTCATAAAGTTCGAAAAAACTATTTTCAAATTATTTGCCTGTCGAATCGTACCTTTATCAATTTTATTTTCATTAATGTATTAGCTGCATGTGTGTCTGTTCTTTAAATATATGTATGTGTGTTGCGAGTTGTTAGAGTTAGGACTTAGAATGTGGTGATGGTAATGGTGGTTTGTATATGTATAATCTGATTCATCTTGGATTTCGCAGATGATTAGCTGATAAGCTGACTTGGCAAGCTCAAATGTGCGCACAGAAGAGTTTTCTTATATAACAATTTTGATATTTCATACTTATACTTTAACGGAAAAATACACCCCATTAGACTCAGAAATAACACGTTTTTCAATATTGGAATTTCCCATCGCGAATTTGAACTGTATTCGGTTTTGCTGGACTTTAAATCAGCTTTTGGTTTTGCAGACGACTTGCTTCGACGAAAGTGGAATTTCTGTGTGTACATGTGTATATATATATATATATATATATATATATATATATATATATGCGTGTGTGTGTGTGTGTGTGGGCCATTTTGCATGAAGAGTTTGAGTCTGAGGTGAACCAGTTCGAACAGCGCCATCTAGCGAGCTCCAATCAGCATATTCGCAACTAATGAAATATATGCAAAAACAAAAGACCAGAAATACTGTTTGGGTCCGTTATCAACGGCAACTCAGTGACGTCCATTGGCTACCTTTTTGTTGTTGTTATTATTGTAATTTGGTGTCCAGATGTGTGTGTGTGTGTGTGGGGGGGTCTCTGCTGCTGTGTGTCCCAACGGGTTCGGTGCTCTTTTTTCTTCGCTTCTGTCGCCCCATGCATAATTTATGAAGAGCGCACAGGCGAACAGATTGCGCCAGATTGCGGGTGTGCGTAGCGCTCCATGGCTTTATTATGCTAATATCACGTAATTCAGTCGGCATGCCAGGCAGTCGGCTAGTTTAAGGCTATAGGCTTAGTGTCATAATTAAGCGACTAATTGATTTGTAGGCAGCGTCCCATGATTTGGTTACAATGCTGTGAAATATTAGTGTCTATTGGCTCTAAACTGATTATAAATATTAAAAAATAAATTACTAATTAAGCGCAGGTGTGAACAAATTTATTTATCAATTTTTTTTTTTAGCTGTGCCGCTAAATATTAAAAGCCTTAGAAAACACTAAAGTAAGACAAATTTACTTTAATGTTTGAACTCTTTATAAATATTTATAGAATTTGAAATAAAAAAATAACATGCTGTGCAACAGAGCTGTAAACTTTTAAGAATCCCAAAACACAGCATTAGCTCTGAATTTGTGATCTAGTTTCGTACATATGCATATGTATATATTTTATATGATCTAGCACTAATGACTTGGCATGCTGTGCATCTGTTAAAATATTTAAATAGGTTTGCTGAACCGTTTATTGCTTTATTGTGAGAATCACAGTGGAAAGCTACCCAAGCTCTCTGGGCTGCTAGAATAGTACGATGTCCCGATTGGTTTCACTATTTTTCTACAATTATCAGGTAGCTATATTTGCCACAAATGTGGCTTATGTGGCTTACTTTTTAACTGATGCCAAAATATCAGGTTTATCCAAACTTGGACACAAACAAAACACGTCAGACAGCTAAAAACATGGAAAAGTTGAAGCAACTGAATTTGTTTAGAAGATCAAACATTAAGACTTGCGATGGATAGAGCTCAAGTAATTGAATAATTGAAGTAGTTTGAGAAAATGAAATAAGAACTACAGTTTGAAACAAAATTACTGTTATTAAAAATACATTCATAATCAACATAACAAGTATATTTATTATTATTTTTCAAGGCTTTTTAGTGATAAGTTGTCTGTAGAAAGCTGGAGATAATCCTTTCTTCGACTGCTGTAAACGTTTGAAATTCATAAAATGAAAATCATTCAGTAATTTAAAATAAATATTTCGAGTTCTGTTAGGAAATCAAAATGCCAAATATTTTGAATCACTTTCCAAGAAAATTGTCGCGTTGAGCACGTGAGCTTTAAGAAAGGAAGTTCCAAGCAATGTTTTTGTGGCTTTGATGTCAACTGTTTTTGCCTCAAAGCTAGTTTATTCAAATTTAACTGAGCACGCACTGCACCCAATACGCCAAAGATTGAAATTTGAAAATAAGAAACTTGCTGGCTGTGACTGATATGTCGTAATATGCTCAGTCGAAAGAAAAACACAACAACTTTAAATGCAACGGAAATGTAGGAAAATGTATAAAAAAAAGAGAGCAACACACACATACACACACAATCACTAATATTTACAACTATGTAAAGACTTGCTCAAGATTATAGCTAACTCGTACTGGGTCTGGGGCTGAGGCTGGGGCGTGTGAGGCCACAGTTGCCTGCCGATTAGGCGACCACGTCAATATGTCTGCGAATGGTCGTCTGAGTCGCCGCCATCGTGCCCCTTGTGTCGCCTTGCGAGAGGTCGTGGACGGTCGCACGTTGCACTAAAGTTAAGACCACGCCACCCGTTCGGCAGATCCGGCTTTGCGGTCGGGCAATGCCAGTTGGTAGCTTTGCTCGCTTGCTCGCTCGATCGATCGGCCCGTCGGTCAGTGGCCAATGTGTCGGCGGGCTGTTTTATTAGCGCTTTTAAGTTATGACTGTTCGACTGTTGTTACAATTGTTGTTACAATCGATGTTGTTGCTGTTGTTAATGCTCTTGTTGCGAATACTTTAAAACGCTTAATAATATGCAGTCTGTTATTGTTATGGCGCATGTTGTTGCCATTGTAGCAATTGGCATTATTCACGCCATAGGCTGTGCTTTTATTTATGCACTTTTTCTCTTTTATTGCAATACTTGTAGTGCCAATTTCATAAAAAGCCACAATTTGTGAGTGGTATGTGTGTGCCAGCATCTAAATTTTTGGTCAGCATAAACAAAAAAATACAAAAATACACAACGAGACGATGATTGATTATGTCCCAAGTTTGCACCGCCTGTTCACACCTGGCCACCACCGTAATGAACATTCAAACTAACTACACTCCAATTAACAAAAAACTGAAATAAAAAGTTTATATAAATAGCCGCATTTAGCAGTGCGCGTAATTTATGCACGCCAACCATTTGCTTTAATTGACTCGGCATGGCAAACCACACTAAGTTTTTTCTCCTTTTTGTTGTTATTATTTTTGTGTTTTTTTGTCAATGAAAAGCCATTAGGTTGCGGCACCTAATTAAAAGCAAAATAATATTAATAAACCATTTATATCATGTGTTTCAATAAAGTGCGTGCTTTTGACTGGCGTAGCAAATAAATTCATGGCAAAAATCGCCAACTACATTAGACTAATGAGCACATCTGGCATTGCAAAGCAATACAAGTATGTTCGTGTAGCATATACGATGGTATATGAAAATAGAGAGAACGCTACAGTTGAGCGAAACCGACAGTGAAATACCCTGCACCCAAATAAACTTCCGGCACCGAGCTATATGCTCCCATAGCAGAAGGAAAAGAAGGAGAGGATCAACTCTACCGAACAATCAGCCATTCTGAAACCCAGACGACATTCCCGAACATTTGGAGATTTCGATTATTAATTCCATCCAAATAAATTGTGTAAAGTTTTAGATCAAATACATAGGGGAATCAACATATTATAAAACTTTTTTTTTTAAATTTAAAACACTCTAATTGCTTTAAATTAGAGTACTGTTTGTGTTTCAAATAATTCTCTTCTTAAAAAATGTTTCAATTAAATTAATTTAATTAACATTAAATTCTTGTTGAAAATTAAAGTCGAAGATAATTTAAGATATGTAAGATAACAGACTTACCGCTAGTTACCGCATCTGCAACGAGAAGAAAGAAATTTCGTACTAGATTTAGTAAACACTGAAGAAATGCAAAAAAAAGCTTGCGTGCGATGGATAAAGAAAGAAATGAGTTCTAGAGGAAAGTTTTTAATCTGTCTGGTGCTGATAACTTTCTTCATTCAGAACTAAGCATCCAATCCAATCATTTTTGTGCATTTACAAATATTTATATAAAAAATAAAAAATTCGATTATAAAAATAAACATGAATTTTAAAGCACAATAGCTTTATTTTCTTAAGTAAATAATAAATGCATATCAAAGACGCATATTTATTTATTAATAACGTACAATGATGCAAGCATACATACAGGAAAAATTTTAAATGCTGACTTTTACAAATTTTAGATTTACAAAGATTAGATTAGTCATTCAATATGAGCTGATTAGATTCGTTGGGGTTTCAATTACGTATTTTAGAAGTCTTGGGCATCCCACAGTACAGCTAAGGATGATATTCAGCTCAAACGATTGAAGTGAAGTCACAAAAATCGTCTGTTCATATTCGAAACAATTACAGTTTCAGTATTAAATTTAGCCCATACCGAGCTCTTGCTAAGACGTTCTGCTGAAATTTCAAATATGTCATATTTGCTTTCAATTTTGTAATCCATATATAGTTATGAAGTATGTGGCTGACTTGGCGGCATATTTTCGCAAAAACAGCAGAAACGACAAAAACTGTTCGCATGACCCCAATAGAGCAATCAAAACGAAATGAGCCTGAAACGAATTTCCATGCAATATCTTAGCCATATGACGCCCAATTTCCGCGTTGCCAGGCCATCAAACGCTCACTTTCAACTATGCCGCTCGCTGCGTACGACGCGGCGTATGCGCATTTTTAATTGCTGCAACATGTTGCACACACACATACACACACACACACACACCCATATGTGAGTCTGTTGCGACTTTTGACTTGACTACTTTTTGTCATCCGAGAGTAGCGTGCGCAGCAAATTAAAATTGACATTTGAACAATTTCTTGTTGGCAACTATGACGACGACGACGACGTTGAAAACAACGCGTTAATTTTCCCGCTGTAACTGCCAGTCGATTTTGGCCAAAAATGGTGGCACTTTAAAGCCAACATTTGGCTTACCGACGCAGCCTTTTTTTTGCTGTTGTTATGAATTATCAATACATACAAGTATTGCCGCCCTCTACACAAAAAAAAAACTAAAGAGCGTAAAAAGTGACATCAATCGCTGAAAATGGTCGAGTCCAGTTTTCGCAGGAAATAGTTTTCATAACTTGGCTTGCGGCGAGCAACAGCGACAGCGACAGCACGAATGGCACGGCCCGTTGTGACCAGTGCTCCATATAAGGCCTAAATATTTGCTAAATCACACGCGCTACTCTGCTCTGCTCTGCTCTGCACTCTCGACCAGGCCCAAAAGACAATGCAGTTGCAGTCCAGTTGAGTGTGCCTTTGGTCTTCTATTGGTTTGGTGCTGGTCACGATTTTAACATTTTTGCGCATGCGCACCCCAACATTTTCGGCGTTGCCCATTAATTTTCATTGAAAACGTTTTCATATTTTGCTCTGCCGCTGCCGCTGCTGCTGCTGTTGTTGTTGCCACATTTTCGTATGGCAAGCACAATATGTATTTTCATTGTAGTGTTTTGGCATATATTTATGTGCCGTAAAAAATGCGATCAAGATTAGGTACGAGCTACAAACTGCCAGAGTCAGCGTCAGTGTTAGCGTCAGCGTCAGCGTCAGCATCAGTGTTAGAGTTACAGAATTGAACAAAATGCAGCTGTAACTTCAAGTACGAGCACAAGCGAGTCATGTCCATATAGACGCTTGTAAAACAACAACATACAGTTTGTTGTTCAACTTTGCACTTCAAGTGCAGTTAGGGGCGCAGGCGCAAATTAATGGATTCATTCAATGTTTTGGCAGCAACAGCCCACCACAGACGAAGTTCAATGTTTGTGTTAACAATTTTGGCAAGTTGGCGCCCCGAGAGACAACTATTTTAATTGAATTCGCCTTTAATTTATCAATTGGGCAGTTTTAATTAAAAAAGAACACAACTTCAGGAACAAAATTAACATAAGATCGGGCAACAATAACAGCAACTAAACAATACTATCTACATATATGTAGAGGTTGGTTCGTACATGCAAACGTACTCGTATCATACAATACCATTTATGAGCAAATTAGAAAACCACCAGTGCCACAAATTGGCTCTGGGTGTGTACCAAGGCGAGTCTTGGACAAATGCTAATTATATGACTACTACGAGGCTCTGGAATCTTATTGATTCTCTCCCTCTCTCTCTCTCTCTCTCTCTCTCTGTATCTCCAGTGGGGTGGCAAGGTTATGATTTGGTCGAAAGCGGGCACAGCACTTGGCTCGAAGTTCCTTGGTTTGTTTGTCTGCTTTGTCTGCCTTGTGTGATGTTTTTTTGTTTCTTACCTTTGTGGCTGTTGCTGCAAGAACAGCCACGCCCATTTAATTGCCACCTCGCATTTAAGTTAACTAACTGTTCATAAATAGTTATGGCATACACAAATGTTGTTGCGACTGCGCCCGTATAGTCAAAGACTACAAGCTGGAGCCCCAGCCCACAAAGTGCTGCTGCTGCAGTCATTGTGAGCAGGCAGGCGGGCAGTCATTCAGTCATTCAGCCATTCAGGCAGTCAGTTGGCCAGTCAACCAAGTAAGCCAGCCAGCTCGATTCAGTTTTGTTGCCATTGTTAGTGCACAAATTTATTTTCCCACTCCACTCTCGGCACGTTGTTTTGCTTTTGCTTTTGCAGCCGCCTAGTCTTATTTCATTTCATGTCGTTTTGTTTTGTTCGTTACGAAAATTAGTTAATTTAGCGCATTTTGTTTAATTTTAGTGCTGCTGGTGCTGCTGCTGCTGCCAATTTGATTTGCAACTTACCGTTGATTACTTTATTAAGCGTTAATTTCGGGTCTGCGTCCTTGTATTTTGGCAATTAGCTGACTGGCCACGTGACAAAGCCTTCTTCCGCATTTTCCAACCAATGTCGGAACTACATACTCATTCAAAATTCAAAATATCTACAATACTTAACAATTTTCAAATAGAAATACTCTTATAAGGAGCTACAAAATTATGCTCTGCAATGAACAAAGATTATAATTTGAAACAAGCATATTTTTGTTAGCCGCTTAGCACAAATTGTTTATTGATGACAATCCCAATATTTTTAAAATATCTATAAAGTTGTATGTCTACCTTCTAACTCATTGATTTTTGACATCAAGAAACTTCTTTGCAACAGCTGCCTTTGGTCGAGATTATCAGCAGCAATAGACTTCATTAAATGCTAACCCGAACAAGCTTATGAAACACGATTTTTCCAACTCAAAATGAAAACATATTGAGATTTCAGATTTTAGTATTGAATAAAATATATACATATATATATATATAGATATGTTTTTTTTATTATTATTTCAATATTCTTTGTTTTTCTTTAGTTTCAACCAGGAAAAATTATGTATTTTTTTGGTTTTTTTCTCACAGCTCATAAGCTCTGATTGTCGATGAATTAAATTAAATGAACAAATAAAATAAATATGAGAATGAAGAAACTCTTTCTAATTCAACTTAACAATCCATCAATAAAGAGGCCTTTTTTCAGGGACCGTAAATAATGATTATTTTGTTTTTTTTTTTTTAAACGAAAAAATCATTCACTTATAGTAACTTTTGGAAAGCGAGGAATTTACTGACATCCTTTTTTAAGGATTATCTATGTATTTTCACCATGATTTATAAATTTAAGGATTAAAGACAAGATTTATATATGTCCTTAATCAGTGAGTCAAGACGAACATTTTTAATAATAAAATTTAATAAAATTTAAAAAAAATAAATTTTTTTTGTGAATTTAAAAAAAGTTTTTTTGGTAGTCTCTAACAACACTAGTTTCGATTTTTGACATATGAAATGAAGGTATATATAACACTATAATAATTATAGTATAATTTATTGCATATTCCATTCAACAAAACTGTTCCAGCTTTTGCCATGATTGTTCGACTTTGCTCAAAACTGTTGCTCTTGTTCGTCACTTCCAAATATCTTAGTTTTGATATCGAAAACTATCATTAAATTAGAGGCCATTTGCATTACAACATCAACCATTTCGGGTGAAGCGCGTCTAACAAATATGCTATATGTTTTATTGATCGAACATTTGCATGACAAAGTCTGGCATAAATATTTAAAGCAAAATGTTATCGGCCACACTACAAATTGTATTAGGCCTAATTTAATTATGTCCGACTCGTTATTGTTGCTATTTACTAGTCGTACAACATTGGAAATGTTGCTCTGCATTTGTCCAAAAAATTTTCCCACTTTAATAAATTTGGAAAACTTTTAGTGAACTGAACAGAGCAGCCGCGCAGGCTCCCAGGCATAAATCACACGAGATACCCACACAGGGAGTCTCATGTGTTGGTGTTGCTTTTGCTTTTGCTATTGTTATTGTTATTGTTAGTGCCCTGAGTAAGTGTGTGGGGCGGCGTTTCCATTCATGCGTCGTCGTCTTGCTCATTCATAGGTGTTGCTGCTCGGAACGTTTATGCAAATATGCGCCGTTCAACATAATAAAGCTAAACATGCCCGCCCAAAATGTCAACCAGCCAGCCAGCCAGCCAGCTAGCCAGTCACTCAGAGTCGGAGTCGTAGTGAGTCAATGTATCTCTTCGAGTGGTCTAATTGCGTTGCCGTGAGATTCTTTGTATGAACAATGCTGGGCGGGCGTTCGGTCGATGGGTCGGTCGGTCATTCAAATGCAAAATGTTTTGCGCGACCCGCTTATTGTCATGCAGAGCATAGTTTGGAAAAACATTCCGTGCCTTACAAGTGAGTCCAAATTAAAGATAGACACCCCATCGAGATGGCTTACTCTCTCCTTCTCTTTCTCTCTTGCCACCAAGCACTCTCTATAAATATACAGCATCGAAATAGTCGGGCATTAGCATAAATTAAGCCACTTGTTGCCGCTGAAATGTGAAATCGCCGCACGCAGCTCGACACTGCTTGTCAATCACAGTGCGCATGCAAATCAATCAATAGACCCAACATCTGACCCAACCATAGCTTTAGACAGACTTGTGTACCGACTCGTGCGAGTATATTGAGGCATTCGTCATAGGCCCGTCAGTTAATATTTATGGGACGGCATTAGCGTATAAAACAACATAAACAAAACGCTGTTGGTTTATGTCATTGTGCGTGCGGTCGCGTTAATTGCATTCGTTTTATGCCTCTGCTCAATGGAAGCTGTAAAGATGCGTTAAAAACATTTGTCTTTATCTATTTATAGTCGCACGTGTGGATTTATGAAATCATCACAATACATCACAACAAAAAGTGAATGGGTTTTATGTTGGAAATATGACGGGGCTTGTTGTGATATCAACAATAATGTTTTTACACTTCGACTCAACCGTTCGCTTGGGTGGCGCACCAAAGTGGCTCGCGGCCTCTTAGTGATCTAAAACACAACAGTTTCGGCTGATTTAAAACTTTTACGATATATAATATACATTTATAATAGGTGGCGCATAAAAACGTTTTGTTTTCAAAAGTGTTGACACTTTTCCATCTTCTCATTATTCAAATCTATGCCAATAAAGAGTAGTAAACAAATCCATTGACTGCAAAGAACTTACGCTTGCGCGTGTCATTTCCACTCTAAAGTGATTTGAAATTATTATTTGTTTGAATTATGGTTAAATGGCAAATCTAGACAACAGACTTTGCAAAACCAAGGCTTGGTTTTATTGTGCGCAGAATTTGCATTTAATAAGCTGGTCAAGGTACAATCAAGCTTCCTTTGAATAACTTGGTCTCTAACCAAGAGACCCTCCTAAACAGTTTCTCTTTTTATTTCTTTTGGGCCGAATTTCTTATACAGATTCCAAAGCGGATAAGTGCGATCTATTTATACCCTGTACCCAAAGGGAAAATGAGGCGTGTAAAGAATATATATATGCGGTGTAAAGTCGTTCTAGCCATGCCCATCCATTTGTAAGGTTCTCCGAAAGTATATTATTTCAAAAACTATACAAAATAATGACATTAAATGCATGCTAATCTAACTGAATCTAACTGAAGTCTGCTTTCCATATGTCTTTCTAAAGTTCTCAAGTACTTTTTGTAACGTACAATTTGCACTTTAATTTATATTTGACCTAAGTACGAGAAAAGTTATAAGCCAAACAGATTTACTCTACTCTACTCTTACTCTTTTTTTTACTTCTACTCGGAAGTGTTTGATTTGCAGGGTGTTTCATCGTCGAGCTTGCCTTATTCAAAATTCTCTATTGATATATTTTAAGAGGAACTTCAATACTCTTTTAAAGAGCACTAATGGCCCAAAGTGTTGGCACAAGTATTAAAATTGTCAGGCTCTCAGGCAGAGCCAATCAATTAACACGCATTAACAGCTGACTGAAATGCCAGAGCTCAGTGTCCCAGTACGCTGGAGATAAAAATGATCAAATATTACAACTACGTACTGCTGATTCTGATGCTCCTCCTGCAACTGCAGTCGTCGGAGTGTCGACACCGGAATGGACATGCCAGGGCTGCTGGTCGAAAGAAAGTTCATGGACGTCACGAACTCGAACGTATTATTGGCGGCACTGCGGCAGATCCGAACGAGTCGCCGTACCAAGTGTCTTTGCAGTACGATAAAAATCATATGTGTGGCGGAGCTATTTTAGCTCCGACTTGGGTGGTTACTGCGGCACATTGTATTATGGAGGGCATCACCGTTCTGACGGGTGTCTATGACCTTATGAAGCCCATTGAAGCGTTCAGGTATGAAGTAGAGGAGATGTTTCAGCACTGCCGCTACCTAGACGACAAAATGAATTACGATATTGGAATGATAAGGACAAAGAAACCTATAAGTTTCAATGAGAAAGTCGCAATTATTCAACTCGAAACACAAGAGCTCGAGCGGGACGCAGAGCTACGACTAACAGGATGGGGAGCCACCAAATATGAGAAAACGGACAATGAAGAGTATCCGGATATGGAATACCCCACCATAAAGCAGGCGATGACATTTAAATATTGGCCTCGCGTAGAATGCAACAAAAAGTGGGTGTCCAAAGAAGGCGATGAACCTGTGGACGAGGATGCCTTATGCGCTTTCAATTCATTCGCTCACGGAGCGTGTGTTGGCGATTCCGGGAGTCCGCTGACACACAATGGAAAATTGGTGGGCATTGCCAGCTATGTGATGGCCTGCGCTCTCGGCTATCCTGATGTTTTCGTAAGCGTCTTTATCTATCACGATTTCATACGCACAGTAATGAACGACTGCCCAAGAACACAAATGACTGACATTTCAAAACTTGGTTCAAAAAAAACAGCTAAATGCGAAAAATCACATTCTGGGCGCTGCAGAACAGCGGGGCGGATTTTAAACTACAACAATTAGCACAAGTATTCAGATTGTTCTTGCTGCAGATTGGTTTTAATTGAACGAACACCTCTTTCAATCAAAACTCATTAAAAGTTCTAAAAATTCTCTACTACAAGTACCTATTATTTTGTTGAGTTTCTAAAGTTTAGTTTAATTTATATCTTAAAGTGAACTTGAAAGTCTAAATACTAATTGGGCCTGTTTCTGACGAAGTAGTTTCGGCAGGGAACCCTAAGAGAAATAATTTAAGTTAAATAATATTTTTATTAAGCACATTTGAATACTGCCTGAATTAAACACTTGCCTATTCAATGCCCACCTCATCACCCTCCAACCAACTCCCACCCATGCTCCTTCAGCAGACCTGGCAGCTCAAATTAATGCGCGCACGGACCAAACCCATGTCCAACCATTTTGGCAATTTAGCGCAAATGTTGAAATACAAATAAATAAACGAGCGTTTTTATAGCTTTTCAATTGATTTTAAGTTTAGTGCACTGGCAATAAATAAAACTGCGTACGCGTATTATACAATAATAAATCTCAAAGTGTTTCTGTGTGTCACATAAAAACAAAAATCTAAAGCGCCCAGCCCGAGAGCCCAAGCCCCCCATTTAATTCAGTTCGCAAGTAACGGCTTCAAGCACTTGCCTAAGTGCGAGCAAAAACAAAAAGTGGGCGTGCTGCGTGCCGTTGTCGTTGACGTTCTCGTTGTTGTTGTTGCTGCACTTTACACATTAAAATGCCGCGCATGCGTGCGCCAAACACCGCCTTGCCTTGCTGCAAAAGTGTTGCAAGGCACGTCGTCGGAGGATGTGAGTGCAGGCATGTGGGCAGACCAGCGACAGCATTGAGAAATATTACCAAACCTTGCTAAAAAGTAGCGACAAATTTCTGCACATAACGCTTATACATACTCGTACATATATATATAAAAATTCGTATACGAGTGTATCTATTCAATCGGAGTGCTGTGCGTGTTTATATTCTGCCACGCCCCAATCTATTATCAGTTTGTCAAAGCGACGCACTTATGGAAATGTCAAGACATTTAACTGTTGGTGTCTTCGTATCACGAACATGTGCGTACACTTGTCCATTTTAATTAATATTGCATTTTTATTAATAATAAATTCACTTTAAATGCATGTTTTCTCGCACATTAAAAGCGCATAAATTAAAAATCAACACCCAAATGCGTCAACAACGTGCGTGCGGCAGTTGCCACCAAGCCAGCCTCAGCCGTAGCCTCAGCTTCAGCTTCAGCCTGCCAGCCTTCCACACACACACACACACATACACCACGCTGCACGCTGCATCATCACTCATACGCAATGAAGACATTTATGTGGCACAAGTCGTGGAGCGGCAGCGCTTCTTGTTCGTCTTCTCTTCCCTCACGGACGGGGCAGCTCAGCAACGTGGCAGCAATTTTTTAAAATTTTATGATAGCGCATAACAGTTTCAGAGTGAGGGATCTTACCATTATAATTAACTTTAACTAATTTTATGGCATGAAGAAATGTTGGTTGAATTACGCACCAATTTCTTCGAGTATGTTTAAAACTTGAATAACATTGACTTAATTCATATTTAAGTATATGTTTAGAGAACTCATTTCAGGAAACATAGATTATTGGTATTTAATGTCCTCTTTGAAGTTATTACTTGAGTTCTTATTGGATATTTACTATATACTTTATGGCTTTGGCAAGTTACTTATAAAGCCCCCCTTTTGTAATCTACACGAAGTTCGACCGCCCAGTTCTTACCATTCCAGGATATTCTTTCAATGTTGCTCTCTTTTCGAGCTAAACTGTCTAACTAACCTTTTCCAGTTGGACATGTTCGTGACTTAAGGTGCGAGTAGGAGCCTAGCAGACCTGTCGGCGTATTAATAATCCCCATCGAGTTGGAGTCGTTGTTAGTATTTGTATTTATTGCACAGCATATATTAGAATGTTTGACATGTAAACAAATTTGAGAAAATAAAAGCATTTTGGACAATTTTGAACTGTTAATACACTTATAGAGTTTGAAAAAAAGAAATCTGGACTGAGCCCAGCTCTTCCATGCGTAGATTTTGTCAATATAGAGTTTTATTAAAAAGTTTGGGGAGAACTTAAAAAAATATATATGCAAGTAAAATCTTCAAAATATTACAAAATAGCTTTAGTTAGTAGAAAAAGTTACTATTCAATACCGTTAATCGTATGTAGAAAATAAAATAGTTTTTTCGTTAAACAATTTTTAAAGACTTCATCAAGAAACTCGCCATGTTTTTATGTTTCTTCCTACTTCGCTACTTTTACGATACTATTATTTCCCTTTTTAATATTTACAATCATCGACTTATCCTCCTTACTGTAGCGTGATTTATTTACCCGAACATTTTATAAGCTTTATCTTAAAAAGTTTCAACAATCTGATAAATCAACAGCCAAATGAACTTTGTTTTATTTTCCTCGCCATTAATATTTTGTCTTCTATAAAGTATTAAACAATTATCAATTATCCCAGATATGAATTTTTAGGAAGATATTCCAAGGACTCAACTATTGTTTTATTTCTTTTTCGATATTTACATTCCTATATTCCTACAATCATCGCTTTATCCTCCTTACTGTAGGGTGATATAAGCTTTTATCTTAAAAAGTTTCAACAATCTGATAAATCAACAGGCAAATAAACTTTGTTTTATTTTCCTCGCCATTAATATTTTATCTTCTATAAAGTATTAAACAATTATTATTAAATATTCCAAGGACTCCCCTATAGTTTTATTTCTTTTTCGATATTTACATTCCTATATTCCTACAACCATCGTTTAAGCTCGTCTCTGTAGCGTGATTTATTTACCCAAACATTTTATTTTCCTCGCCGTTAATATTCTTCCTTTCTAAAAAGTATTAAACAACAGGGAGACAAATATTTTAAGGCAATATTTGCCAGTGTGAACACAGTTTCGAGCCAACCAGTCGGCTTAGCAATGTTTAGCTTGGCTTATTCTCATGCAAAACAAGCTCAACATTTAGAAACCAAACACACGCACCGCATACCCGTACTACCAAGTCAGACATACTGACTAGTTCCTTGCGTTGCCTCTGCCACTGCCTTGGAGGCAGCTTGGCGCACTTTCCACAGCAAACACAGGGAGAGGGAGAGAGCCGAGTGGCAGACCACAGCATAGATCGGCGTGCAACTTATCGTGAACTTTTTTCTAGGCGCCCATGCCACACGCAATGGGCGTTGCCAGGCGATGGCTGTGGCACCTGCTGCCTGTTGCCTGCGTTGTTGTTGTTGCTGCCTTTGTCGTTGGCTGAGAAATCAGAGCAAGGCGAGGTGCAACAAGTGTGTGCGTCTGATGACAGCATCTGGGGCTGACTTGTGCGTTGGCTTTTAGCTGTTGAACATGTTAATTCGTCGAGCGTGTTGCATAAAAGAAAAAATAAATATCGAATCAACTTAACAGCCGCCGGGCGCCGTTACATAGCAGGCCGTCTAAGCCGTTGTTATTGTGGCTGTTGTTGTTGTTGTTGTTGGTATTGGGAGCTGCTGCTCCTTATTTTATGTAATTACAAGCTAAACACTTTCTGCCTCGTCGTTGTTGTTGTTGTTGCTGTTACTGTTGCTGTTGCTGTTGTGCGTATTTATGTCTAATTAAAATTGCTCTGCATGCCGCGCATGCCAAAGACTTTATTTATATATACATAGGTGTGTGTGTGTGTGTTTTTAAATTGCTTTCATATTAATCATAATTTTATAATGCTTCTCTCTAAACTATTTCGCAGCCACATTTCCTGCGTGCACATTCTTCCTGCTTCGACAACACCAGCCCCAACAACACAACAAAGTAAGTCAATTGAATTGCCATAAATCTATGCAAACTAATTAGAAATAAATCACACCACAAAGTCTCTGTGTTCAGCATTTAATTATATGCTGCCTTGCTGAACTATTTTAACCCTTTTGTGACACTACAGTTTTTCGAGAACCGAAAGATGAATGAAGATGCAGGTTTTACATACTTGGAAAGCCATTCGAAATGATATTGCTTCTACCTGCTTGTCTGAAGAATGTTGTGTTTTATGTGTTTACGAGTTCTAGTTTTCAATGCGGAACTTTTACCTTCACTTTATACATAAAATTGTATACCAGCCTTCAAGCTATGATCAGTCATATTAAAGTGACTAAATATATTAAGCAGATTTCTATATAGTACTTGATGGAATGAATGGGCCTTTGCCCCATTTGTAGATTTAGCTGAGCATGAAGTGAGTTCTTAACTAAAGTTGAATGCACAATTCTAACCTGATATCCCATCTTTAAAATTCCTTTGCAGCCCTAATTTCCTCTTTTTAATAAAAGTTATTAAATTACCTGAAAAAAGGAAAAATAAATTTCAA
This sequence comes from Scaptodrosophila lebanonensis, assembly GCF_003285725.1. Classification (NCBI taxonomy): domain Eukaryota; kingdom Metazoa; phylum Arthropoda; class Insecta; order Diptera; family Drosophilidae; genus Scaptodrosophila; species Scaptodrosophila lebanonensis. Next base: position 18,500,473 of record NW_022060538.1, read on the forward strand.
AAGTTATGTATAGTACAGTGAAAACTCCCTTAATGGACACCTCCTTTATGCGGACACTCTCCTCGGCGGACACTTTCTCTAAAATATACGATTGGTGTGTAAAGTATTTAAGTATCCCCTTAAGCGGACACTCCTCTTGGGCGGACAGAGTTTTCACAGTATATGCATAGTTTCAACTCATAATCATATAAGAATATAGCTTTTGGGTTAAAATAAAATCAGTGAAAGCTTTCTATCCGTCTTTCTATCTATCTTTGAGAAGTTATTGAATTGATGAACTCAGTAAAGCATGCATTCTTTTGTTAACGAGAAAACAACTCCCTCGTTAACTAAATCCATCTCACATTTCTTTGTGATTAGCGCACAAGAAGCTTAAAAATTGCTGGAACACATTAGGCCCCGTCGGCGGCAGGGTGTTAAATAATTTATATGAGCAAGCATTTAATTCTGTTTCTTTATTTTTGCTGTCATAATAAGCCGCCTTAATTTAGCTTAATTTGCGAGCTAGGCCACAGGGTCGTATGAGTAACATTTAATTGCACGCCGAAGCAGAAGCAGAAACAGTAACAACAGCAACAACACTTGAAAGAATTTCAGCTGAAATTGCTCATTACGTGGCCATTCCGCAGAAACAATGAAGCACAAAGACAAAACATATTAAAAAAAAAAAAAAAAAAAACACACACACACACATACACACAAGTACACACAAATACGAGTAGTAGCAGCCATAACAATAATAATAATAATAATTAAAAACCAATTTTGCAGCAACGCACCGAGTCAAGTGGCTAAAACAAAACAAAATGGAAACTGTGCTATAAACACACTCATATGCCATGCAAGTAGACATGTGTGTGTCTGTTTGTGTGTGTGTCTGTTTAGTGTTTTGAAAATTTGCTTAGTCAAGCGGCAATAAACGCCAAAGGTGCAGCAATTAAGCCACAAATGTGTTAAGAACGCCGCATAAAAATATAACAATAACAATAACTACCAGCTAAATACTTATTTGGCGATTCATACTTTAGCAATAAAAGTTGCACTGCTCCAGAAATAACAACAACAATGAACCAAACTCGTATACCAAATATTAATAATAATTACGTGCACTTAAGCAGACGCCAGACGCAACAATTAAGAGTTGGAACAAAACAGCAACAAATGTATACATACTATATATACTTATATATGTATTTCGCGAATTTTTGGCTACAAATCATACAGCAACAATTTGCCACAATTCTAGGCGCATTAGCTGTTGCTGTTGTTGTAGTTTTTGTTGTTATTGCTGACGACGCTGTTAAGCAACAATTAAGCAATTTTCATAATTACCAACAATGACCAATTTTTTGACACGCTCACAAAGCGCGCTAAATTTTTTACCAGCGGCAACAGCAACAGCAAGTGTTAGCTGTGGCTACTTGCACCACTGCACCACTCCACCACTGCACCACTGTACCAGACCACTAGCACCACAGGCGCCATCGAACGGCCAGCACTGATTTGTGCTTTGCTACTTGGTGCATGTTTAATCAGTGGGGGCTGCCAAGTAACACCACAATGCAACAATTGCGAATGGCTCCAAAATGTAAAGCCGCACTTCCCATACCCTGCCCTAGGAACGGGCATATAACTTAAGATGTGATTTGAATAGCAAGGATAAAAAACTTGCTACAGGGCTAACATTTTTGCAAATATTCACAGTTTTTATAATTCCAACGAAAATATAAACGTACAGATTAAGTCCATTAGTGAACGCTTCAAACACCTTAGTTTCGGCTAAAGGCTACAAGTACATTTAAATTAACTATCTGTGTAGCAAACATAGCAATAGATATTGTGAGTGCTCCTACTTGTATAACATAAGGATAACAATCCTGTTAAAACTGTTCTATCTTCATTTAATTTTTAAGATTAATCTTCAAATTAATAAAACAATAATATAGTGAAAGTCTGTCTTTACAACATATTCGACAATCTTAAGTTGCTTGACTTCCAAAGCTAATGAACATTATTACGGCTTCATAACAGTATTTTAAAGCTTCATTCTTATTAACAATCTTTAAGGCTTCTTAATAATGGGTTGTAATTAAATAATCACCAATGTTTGGCTTAAAAATGTATAAATTCTCCAAATTTACGTATTTCTATAAAAGCTTATACTATTCATTTTTGTAGAATTAGTTGCTAATAACAAATGAGAAAAGCAAAGTAATTATTTGCCTAAGTTGTACCCTTCATTAATGAATTTGCTTGAAAATGTATAAATTCTTCAATTATTTTCGTATTTCTATAAAAGCTTATATTAATTTTTGTAGAATTAGCTGGCAATATTTGTTAAAAACAAATGAGAAAGAAAAGATGCTTAATTGTATCCTTAATTATTATACAAAATATTGAATTCGAAGACAATCGAATGTCGTAAAGACTAAGAATTGGAATTAGAAGAGACAAGGCAAAAATTTGGACAATTTCTTAGTTGTACATGGCTAAGGAATATTTAAAAAGTGAAATCCACAATATTAATATTTATTTCATATTTTATAATATACATCTATCAGTTTCTGTATAGATCAGCATCCATTTATTTTAATAAGATATCTTAAATAGATAATGTATTTAAATATTTCTATGAGTTTATTTTAATAAGATGTCTTCAATAGGTAATTTATTTAAATATTTCTGTTAATTTAACATATAAAGTAAATCCCAAATAGATTTCAAAGCCCACCCCCATACGCTCCGATATGTGGCAACAAATACAGCAAGAAATCAATTATTACGATAATTGAATTACGATAAAAGCGTAAGAATAAATAAGTAATAGTGATTGTTGAAGAAATGCTGTTTCAAAATACTTCAAAAAATCGTTTAAGGAAAAGAAAGTCCATAGTTTTAACGATAGTTGTTTTCCAGCTGATAGTGAATAGTGAAATACAAATTCGTAAGCTTTTGAATTCAAACTGGACTTCTTTAGATGTAACAACTAGAAGGATATGTTTTCCCAAACCCTGTTCGAATATCGTAAAGCGTACAATAAGACTCAGACGCTAAAACTTGAAATGTTTGTCTGCACCGACAACAATCACGTGCCAATTGGGCACCTCAGCAGTTGTCGTCAATCTGTGGCACAATTGACCAAAGGCTGCTGGTGCTGCTGTTGCAGTTGCTGTTGCATGAACTGACATTTCTTTTGCACCATGGTGCTTGTTTAGGCCGCCGAAATGTGCTGGTAATGCACGGAAAATGCTTGGCACCGATTTATATAATCAACGGCGACACAAAACGACGTGGCAGCATAATTTGCTGCAACTTCGGGTAATCTAAAACAATTTACATTTGTTGTGTTTTTTTTTTCGGCACTAGCAATTGTTTGCTGCAACTTGTTGTTGGAGGAATAATGTGTTGTTGTTGTTACGTTTTGCAAGACTCTTGGGGACGACACTTGATATTGGAGACAGCTAACGGCAGCCCGGCAGTGCCCACCCACAATTAAGATATAATAATTGCAAATGCAAACCACACTAAACCCTACACATTTGCGGCTCGAATTGCAAAAAGGCAGACTGCAAGTGTTGCAAAAAGGCAAGCTGAGCTGCGTGTTTGTTTGTTTTGGTTTATTGTAGTTGTTGTTGTTTCTTTTTTCACTCTGCTGCGACTTATTTGTTAACTGCGCGCAGCTTGTAGTAGATATTAAACAATAATTGTAACTGTAAAGTGAGCTTAACGTGAGTGCATCAAACCATAATTTTGTTGCAACACACGAGACGCAAAGCGGGCGGGCGGGCCGGTTGGTCGGTCTGTGCGGTGCTTGGCCAGACAGAATTCATTGAAGAAACGCAGAAGAAGAAGAGGGAAAAACAGACAAACAGACAAACGGACAAACGGGCAGAGTCAGTCAGTTGGCCAGCTGGCTGTCCAAGTCAAGAAACTCAGATACACCAGTACAACGAGTAAAACATACCGCCTTATAATTAGAGCAGAAATTCTGACGTTTCTATTTCAATTTTCCAACTGTTGCTGCCGCGCGTCGCATGAAACGCCACGCAAAACTGCCACGCCAAGTGACGTTTTGATTGAGTGATTGGCAACAAGCCATCCAACCATCCAACCATCCAGCCAACCAACCAGCCAGCTAGGCAGCAAGTGTTGTCCGTTTTTGTCCATTGTTGTTGTTGTTGTTGTTTCTGCGGCTGTGGTTGTGGTTGTTGTTGCTGTTGTTGCCAACGCTTCTATTGCAAATATCTGCATACCAGGCGGTGTTAGCTTAGCAATAACTGAATGAAAATCGCTTGACTTAGTCTTAGTGTCGACTACAACCAAGAAGGGACAGTTGGACAATTGGACATTTGGACAATTGGACAATTGGACAATTGTAGGGCCGTAGCTGGTTGTGAAAGAAGGTTTTGTGTTACCAACGCGCACCTCGAGTCCGTGTTCATTTATTTGTTGTTGTTTGTGTGCATGTTGTCATCTCGCCATTGTCTCTGAATCCGGCAGGTAACTCAAGCAAGCGCTGGAGAAATTTCAATTGCCACATACGAGTATGTGCACACACACACACACACACATACCTACATACCTCCACAAAATACTAGCAATAATAGTTAGTGGTAGTAATGGCAGGTTGAGGGGAAAATGCGCCCGAGAGTCAAGCCACTTCTGTGAGCCACATTTATAATTATCACAAAACAATTTGCAAAATGTTACAGTTGGGCGGCACACCCACTTTTTGCTGCCCGTACTCGTAGATGGCGAATACGAGTTCCAAGTGGTAATTGCTCCAATTTGAATATGCGACGCTAGCTACGTAATAAAAATTGAATGAGCAGCAAATCGATTAAAATCTAACGCGCCCATTGTGTCTGCCTGTCTGGCTAAACTGCACGATCCACAGCCCGGCCAGACGTGCGGAGACGCAAGTCAACATTGTTAACACGGTTTGCGGATACTACGAGTACCCGCACTCGCACTCGCACTCGTACTCGTATTCGTATTCGTACTCGCACCCGTACGGGCAAGCGCGCACGCGCTCTCAATGTGAAGGTCAGTAGGTGGCGGCAGCAGTAGCAGCCGGCTGTTTGACAGCACCACCACCAACAACATCAACAAGAACAACAACAACAACAACAATAGTAATCAATTAGACGCCTAAAACGGTAAACTAGTACGAGTATGCAATAAAAACTAGTGATGAAAGCATTTGCGAATCTCAGCGATATTAAGTAATCATTTCAAGCCTCAGTTCATTTCATTTTTTATTCCACAGGCTTTGTGGAATTTGTGATCGATAGGTAACGTTTCCAATTTTGATGTGAAAATTCAATTAAGCATTCCTAACAATATAATTAATTTTCGAAATTCAGTAAAGTAGTTACAGATTAATCAATTGGCATGCCCCTTTGCCCGATGAGTACAGAGCATGCAAAATTTTAAAGATTTTTCTACATGTTTGCGTATTTTTGAAATCCACATCTTCAGCACTATCCTAGTCGATTGCAAATTACAAATACTTCTCTTTTTATAGCTAGTGCCTAAAGTCGGCTAATGCTTGTGCTCCAATATTGAATAAGTCAAATTTTACAAATAAAATACAAATTAATATTATAATTTATAACAGAACCAGCCATAGATTATGTTTAGAAGTCAACTTATGCGTCAATTTCCTTATCTGAAATTAAGTTAAGTTTCACAGAATTACATTTTTAAATCTTCAAACCAAAAAGTGCTAAAACTCTCCTTGAAATCAGTTGATTTTTAATAACAAATTACTAACAAATGTCAATAGTTCATTATAAATACACTGTCCTCTAATTCTTAGCTTATTTAAATATAAATGTTTTATAGAAAAGCTTGAAAATCGTACTTAATTGCTTTACTTTGTTAAGGGAAATAAAAAGCTTTTGCTGAAAAGTTAAGCTAATTAGATAAACTAAACAAATGGAAATTTCTCCATTATAATGGTGTTATATTCTATATATTTCTAAAATTGGATCGACAAGAAACATCGTAGTCTGAAATTAGTTTACATTTTGTGTGCAGCTTAATTTACAGGAGTGGCTTCACTACTCCACCTACATCTCTGCAAAGATTTAAAATCTATTCTTTTTATTCAGTTAATACCTGTATCATGCCTTTATTTTGGCATTCATAATCACTATGTAATAAAGACCCTAAAAGCTATTACGATTCATCGATTATAAATTAATATCACTGACTAGTGACAGCAAAATGAGTTGCTGATTAAACGTTCTGCCGAATACATTGATCTCTTAATTCAACCGTTTATCTCGATTATAGTGAACTTGCTAATAGGCTGATTGTAATTGATGTTTTTCCACCCGTTTAGTAAAATTGCAATTAAAATGTTGAATGGCTACATTTTTTCACTGTTTTCACTGTTTGGCTTTACATTTGTTTATGTGTATATACTTGTATTTTGTGTTTTACATTAAACTGTTTAATTGTTGGATTAACGTCGCCTTAGCTAATGGCCCCGATGCTTGAGCAGCACTCACGACCATTAATTGCTTTCTTTTGTGATTTGTGTGTGCGTGTGTATGTGTGAGGCTTTGCTCTCCTACGCATGCCATGCTCTTCAATCACTTAAGTAAACATTTTGCTCCAATTTTGATTTGTTGGCTACAGTTGTGGCTGTGGTCGTCTTGGCCAAGACAAGCAATTATCGTGTGCCTACTGCTCACGAGTTCAGTTTTCAAATCAACTTAAGCCGAACTGTTTCATGATCGAGGCGCATGCGTGACATTTGTAATCTTCAAACGTTGACTCGAAACCAAAATGTTTTGACAGTTTGCAGTTATTGTTTGATTTGCTGTCATGTGATGAGTTCATTAAGAGTATATAATTGAGCGTAAAATGTTCGAAAAATTTGAAGAAAACAAAAAGAGACCTCATACTCATAAATGGGCGTGCATTTGACAGACAAACTGACGTGATGGACGCACTCCACTCACCCAACTGACTAACTGGAATGACTGACACATGATGGCTGGCCATGGCTTTTTGCTGATCGTCTGTCCATCTGTCCATCAGTTCGTGTGTGCGGGTGTGCGGGTGTAGGTCGCGCATTAGGCTAGTGAAATGGATATGGCGAAAGTAGGCAAGCAGCGAAGACAAAAATCGAACCCAACAATCTTGAGAGCACTTCCTGCTTAGGCTCTCTGTGCTGTGCTTGGCTGTGGTGCTGGTGTTGGTGCTGGTGCTGGTGCTCGTATTGTATTTTATGCGCTCTATCTAATTAAAATAAGGGCTTGGTTACTTGTCATGTGGCCTTGATAAGATGCTTAAAAGTGCATAGAGTCAGGCCAAGTCAGTGGTTGGCCAACTCAGTTGTTGGCCAGCCCAAGACAACAGCGACAGCAAAAGCTTTTACAGTGCAGCTGGCCGTTTGGTCGATTGGTCGCTTGGTCGCTTGGCCGCTTGGTCGCTCCTTTTATGCCAAAGGCGGCGGCAGAAATCTTAACTTTTAGTTGGCATTATTGTTGTTGCTGTTAGTCTTTGTGTATTGAATTCCCAAGTGAAATTACTGATATTTGATGCTATTAACACAAATTTAAAACTGCAAACCAAGTCGCTTTGAAGTCGGCGTCCGTCGTTGTTGCTTGTTTCTTGTTGCATGGCAAACAATCAACTGGGTGTCTCTCTTATTGTTTTTTCTTATTGTTATTGTATTTGTACAGCTATATACTTACTTATATATATATGTATTTATATTTATTCGTAACAGTGGCCATTTACATTAGGCCCAGTCTGTCAGCCAGTCAGTCATCTGCCAGATGGTGCGGCAGTTCGTCAGATTGGTAGCCGCGATATAGATTTCCATGTCCGGTCGTTCAGTTAAGAGAGTTAGGAGGAGCGCGCGCGTGCCCCAACGCGGCCAACCCAAAGCAAAGCAAAGCAAACAAAACCAAACCAAACCAAATCAAATCGAATCGAATGGTATCGCTGGCGCATGCGCCCAGACATACAGACATGTAGATCGATGGACAGACAGACAAACTGGCGAGCCAACTGGCGAGATAGCCAGCAATGGCCAGCGAACTGCCAGATGAAATAGATCCGCTTTAATATCGGTAATTAGGAGCACACCTATGCGATATTCAAAGTGATTTTTATTGCAATCTGCTGTTGATTCTGTTTTATTGTTGCGGTTGCTATTTCGCTGGGCCCCGTGGCCCGAAACTCATTTAGTTTCAACTTATGTATTCGTGTGTGTGTGTGTGTGTGTGTTATTGTGTTTTATTAACATGCATATCTATGTATGTATCTACGTATGTATTTTATATTTCTATGATAGTTTATTGAACACCAGCAATTACGTGAAATTTCCGACGCTCGCATATCAAACGACGGCCAACTGCCATCTAAAGCGTTGACTCTGACCTTAAACTTGCCATGCCGCTTTTGTTTAGCCGCCTTCTAGACACTACATGAAGCAAAATTCAAATTATTTCTATCCCAGACAAATTCTAACTTGATTCGTGCACTTGGAGAAATGTTGTCGCATGAAAAACTTAATCTTAAATGTGAATCGGCTTTGCTTTAAAAATGTATATAATTTTAATTTCTTAGGCTCACAATTGTGACAATTTCTTCATCAATATATTTTCTTTAAGTTCTGACCTCAATCTCTGCAAGCTAAATCTTTAAAAAAAGTTGCATCCCTTTAGCAGAAGAGGATAAACTCAAATTTGTCACGAACTCTATTTAGAAAATTATGATCTTTGGGATATTTATCCTTCAAAAGAAGCATAAGTGTCGCGTTGTCTTTAGATATTGTATATTGAAGTTGTCAGACTCGAAGAATTGTCAACATACTCTTTCTGTTCTTAATTTTGGAATCATTTTTTTTAAATGTCTGCTGTAAATTGGTTACTACATTAAATCCTTATCGCCACCGATATTCCACCTTACATAGCTTTAATTAAATTACATAAATATGCATATTAAGAACAAATGATGAAAGATTCAAAAGAATTTTTAAGAAAGAATGAGTTCTTTTATAACTTGATTGACGCATTTTGATTAGATGAGCAGATTTTTAACAAAACTAACTCCGATATATTGTCTTCAACACCAGAAGAATACAACCAAGTATGTGGCTTTAAAGTACTGACGCAGTGGAAAGGGCAACGGGCCAGGCTTTTACATATTCATGAAAATGAAAAATTCATCCATTTTAAGGACCTGCAATCGATCGTTGCCGGCCATTACGATTTATTGTCAATATTTAATACTAAGTATCTAGACTTCTAAACTTTCTTTGTTAATCAAATTAATAATGTTTTCAAACTTTTCGTACCAGTAGTATATCTCTCTGTTTAAATGTTCTAACTTCGATACGAATTTGTTTATACAAACATTCTACTTTATTTCTTCGAGTGTCCATATGTGCAATAAGCTTTTGTTTTTGTTTTTCCTACTTTTCGTGGGTTTCGCTCGTGTGCGTCGCTTCGTGTATTTAAAGTTTTTTGTTTTGTACTGTTTTTTTTTTCCTATTTTCTATTTCGTATTTCGTGGTCAGACAGGCAACAGCAGGTGGTCCATGCTCCGTGTGCCGCCAAAAGCTAATTGTGTTTTTCTCACATTTGCAGCTAGGCAGCAGCTCTGCGGGCTCGGACACGGGTACACGGGCACACAGGCCCAGATCCAAGCCCAGTCCCAGACCAAGTCACTGGGGTGCTCGTTGTGGAGAGCTGCATATGTGAGTGTACTCGTATGTGTGTGTGTGTGTGTGAGCTCATATGTGCAACTAAAACAAACACACAATAAATTGCCTCACAGCATGCGTCGTCAGTCGGAGTTCGTTCTATTTCAGATTTGCCTTCTTTTTTATTATTTCCATTTTTTGCATCTGCTGGAAGCTTTTTGCATGTTGTAAATTAAAGCAAGTTAGCTAAATATTTTTTGTGCTAGGCCCCGCAAACAAATTGTCTTGCACTGCCTTTCGTTTAATAGAGGAAATGCTTAGATAGCAGCCATTAAGTACAGATAATTGCATCTAAGGCTCAGGTGCTAAAAAAAAAGTGCACTCCGCTTCCCAGATCTTTAGACTGCAGAAGAATTATAACGAGAATAGTAATGTAAAAGAAGAATTGGGGTGTGAAAGTACTTATATATGTGATGCATATCTGTAGGCTGAGATAAATGGCTTGACTTAAAGAGTGTTAAATGGGAGTATTAATGAAACACCAGCAAATGATCCAATAAATTTTAAAAGCAAAAAAATGGGGCAATACAAACCAATTATAATTTAACAAACTGGCTTAGAAAAAGAGAACAGAATTTTAGTTTAATGTGCAGTATCATGCCACGTTTTCGAGTTTCTTTGGTCTTGTGAGCACAGATTGTCAGATATTAAATTATAATTTAATTGGGGTTCAAATGACAAATTTTTAAACCTTTTAAAAGATAACATTTCACTTAATAATCTATTTTCATTTATTAATTACTATATACATACAAGTATATTATGAAGAAAACTAGCTAAGCAAATCTAAACCAAGGACCGAACAAAAAAGAACCACAAGACAATAGTATAAATAATGAATAAATTCTTGTCTCATTCAATGTAGTCTCACTATTCGCTAACATTCCACTAAAATACCAAACCTTTAATTTATAGAAAAATGAAACAACTATTTAAGAGAAAAAATATTTGGCAATCCCATAGCATTATTTTATCAACAACCTTTCCAGTCATTTCCATTTTTATTGGTACTTTAGCTTTTATTAAATCCTGAATAGTTCTATAGGTCTATACACCATTTATTGTCTATACAAAAGGTTAACAAATATTAATTAACAAACATAAAACCATTTAGTTGATGATTGAATTAAGCGGTGACATACATGTTCCTCTTCTGTTGTAATCGATAACTAGAAAAACTCGTAGTGCACATTCCAAGAGCTTGCCACCCATTCGCCATCTTCCATTAAGAATTATGACTACCACATTGGCAATGCATACCAAAGAACCATCAAGCCAACGAGTTAAATGTCTGTCTACTTGCCAGCAATTTCCATTCATGCTTCATTAGACGTCACATTTGCATTGCAACTTCGAAATGAAGATGCGAAAACGATGCAAATGACTTGAAATCATATGGGAAACATAATGAAGCCAGCCAACCCATTGAGCTGGCTCCTCCGATTTTTTCTCGTACGACTACATCGTCTTTGCAGCTTTTCACTTGTGCAAATCGTGAGCATGGAAAACCAATGAATGAAAAATTAATTTGCAAGATTTTTAAATAAATAGAAGACGTTTTATGCATGTAACAAAAAAGAAACATCTTAAAATAAACAAGTTGCCAACAGGTGCGCAATGGGAAATCCATGGAAAATGGTAACGCGCTCATGCAGATAAACAGTTAAGAAACCATAGGAGTGCAAGTTGCCAACATTTTGTGTTTATTATGCATATGTATGTGTATGTGTATGTGTGAGTCTGTTTGTTTGTTGCTCGATTTGTTGGCTGTCTGGACCACATGTGGGCTGCACTTAGAGTTGGCACAAGTTTGGTTTCAGATTTTGGGATCTTCCATCAAAGCAATGGTTGAGTAGTTTGTAGTTTTTAAAGATTTGTTTCAAACTAGTCACTTATACGATTGACAATGAACGATTCAGTCGCAGATCTTTTAGTACCTTTTGATTAAAAAGTTACCTTCAAACAAGTCCAAGGATGGTGTGAAGAATTCTGAGTTTCCTATACCTTTAAAAAAGATGACAAGTTTATATCAAATATATGCCCGTACAGTCATATGCAGAAAAGAAATTTGATTTAAAGAAATATTTCAGAATCAAAAATGTGCTTATTTCTAAAAGTTGTAGGAGAAAAAAAAATTAATTTGGTAACAAATTATAAATTGTAAGGCAACATATTCAAAAGCATTCGATATTGGGTTTGGTTATTTTAAAATGCCAATAGACTTAAAGAGATTTTGTATAATTATTATATATTTTAATTACTCCAATATAAGGGTGTACAAAAATATTGCAAAACATTGCATTTAAAGAGGTGTATATTTTAAAATATATTTGATCTGTTGATATAGTCGATATTTACTGATATTTTAGGAATATTTACAGGGGAGCTCCGTTTTTATCGGACAATTAAAATAATAAAATTTAAAAATAATTGCTTTCTTTATGACAGTCCAATTTGATTTAACCCATATCACAAGCTATATAAATATAAACCTAATTGAATACTTTCTCACATAAATATATTTGTTATAAAGAAATTAAAAATAAGCCTAGGAGTACCTTTATGATGAACTCAAAATTATTGCAATAATTTTGTATGTTGTGCTCACAAATACATTTTAAATACAAATCGGTATTACCCAATGTCTCGAGTTCTGGAATTGGGGTTTTAAATCATAGTATAAGAACAGGATTTTTCGAATTCCGAGTATGCAGAACCGCTTTCTTTTAATATATATGCACGTGCATAAAAAGATGCCTCGCCGAGAGTCTTAAAGCAAAGGTGAACACCAAATTATATATACGTTTATTTCAAAATTCGATTTTTGCTGGAGTGTTTGTTGGATTTATTTAAGTTTTATGCAACATTTGGTGGTATGTAGATTTCATTGTTCGCGCTTGTGGGACTAATTACTTAGCTTTCATCAGTTCATGAATTATTTAACTCTTTCTGGGGAAGACGGTGTGTGCGTATAATTAAATTTAGATGCCAATGCTGTTGTTGTTGTTGTTGGTATGGCTTTGACAAAAACTGTTTTTGGTAAACACGAAGACAATTGTTTCACATACTCGCACTCGTTTGCATGAAACGCACAAACATAAGCACGTATGTATATACTTGTATAGTAAATAAGTACCTGCATGTACAATGAGCCGACTGACTGACTGCCGCCAAGCAGTCTGTTGACTGTTTTCAATACCAAATAGCTGGCAACAGCAGCAGCAACAGCAACAACAGCGGCAGCAGCAGCAGCCTACAGAGCAGTGGTAACAACAAAAGTAAACGTTGTCGCGCAGTCGGCACTTGTATTAGTTTTAAATGCCACATTGGCATTGAGCAAACACTTTGACTAAAGCTTAAATCCAAATGACAATATTGTGCGGAGGCCCAACAAAAAACAAAAACAAAAAGCGAAAAACGAAAAATCGTTTAAAAAGGTAGCCAGCCTGGTAGCCAGGCCAGACCAGGCCAGGCCAGGTAGTGAGCCAGTCAACTGACATGTGCCAGCGAGCGACCTGTCCACCGCTTGAGAAAACTCTTGGAACAGCAGCCGTCGCTGCCGTTTGTTGGCCGGCCGTGTTTGCTTGTTTGTTTGTTTGTTGGCTTAAGTGACACACGTTGAGGCGAATTAACAGCACAGCGGCGTTAATGCGTACCGCAAATATGGCCACCGTTCGTACCGTTGGCGGACCACACAATCACAGAAAGACACACACACTTCGTTGGACAGGTAGACAGACAGACACCTATGGATCGGCACTCGGTTGGTTGCGAGCTCAACTGCTCGCTAATTGTGCAGAAAGCAAGCAGCAAATCAGGCTGCCAGTCAAACAGCTAACCAAGTGACACGTGCCCCATAGAAATGATTGTCTAACTTTTTGTTCATATTTTTTACCCTACAATACCATACTCTAGCAGTGGCAAAGGATCGTAAGCGAAATAATGCGATTTGAAACGCATAAAAAGGCAATGATTGCTCCGCGGAAATGTATTTATTTTAAGCAAGTAGAACTTTAAGTACTCTGCATCTAATATTTAAGATAAGGATAAGACAAGTCTACATTACAGGTTTGGTACCCCTAGCTGTTTTAGTTCTTAAGTTCTCGCTGTTCAAACGAACGGAGCCACAGGCTGAAGAAGGATACAAATGGCTTTTCAAAACAAATAGTACAAGTACTTTAAAAAAATAAAAATTAACAATTTAGAATGCTTTGCAATGATTTGACAAAAAAAATTTCCAATGAGTGATTTAGCAGGTTAGGCAAGGCGGCCTTCAGGATGTCTGTACAAGCCTTCTGGATACCTTCTGCTCCGTATATATCCTTTTTTTCATGGTTAAATGCATTTTATCAAAAAGGCAAATGACGCAAAATACAAAAAAAATTTCCATATAAAGTCGACCACACTTTCATTATTATAAAGCACTATTTCGCCTTAAAAAGGAATTGAGTTGGTTTTGTTGAAGTTTTTCCATTGATCATATGCATAAATTATTTTTTAAATGCATCGTGCATTATTTAACCAAAATTTTAATTTTTCGGCCCCCTCCTTGCAATCAGTCAATTTATTTTTATAAAAATCAGTCACAAGTGTCTACCCATAAGCCGAAATTTTGGTTAACAGTCAACTAATGGGGAACAAAGCAGGAATTAGATCATTAACTTGAATTTAAGATTGTTAATTTGCTCGTGAAAATCCAAATCATTGCAATTATTCTTGACTCGCGTATATATACAATTATCACCTCAAACTTTCCCCATCAATTGTTTCAAAACAGCCTTAAACAACCTTCAAAACAACCTTAATTTTTAAATTTTGATTACTAAATGCTTAATGTTGTCTTTATCGATATCACAAACATACTGTCTTGAAATTTTTACTGGAAGGCGGTTAAGCATGTCTTCTTCCAACCAACGAGTCTCAGGCAGATGGCTCCGTCAAAAATTGCCCAATCCCATAATAGTTGCATCAAAAAATTACATACAACCGTTTCTTAATGACGGTTTATAGTTAGCTCGGCATCATAAAATAAGCAATATGTTGAGCATTTTTCGATATCTGAACACTTCTTAGCTGTTTTAGGTGATAAGCATTAACAAACAAGCCCTTCATTTAATTCCGTATCATTTGAAGAACTACAAGTACATCAGAAGGTACAAAGTGTATATACGATTCGATGTCAGTGTATTACTTTTCTTCGCTTTTGTTGCTAGAAATTCTCAGTCAATTATGAAGTTTTCACTTTTGCGTTTACCTATGTTGGGAGCTTAGAGCCAACCAACTAGGAAATTATGCAAAAACAAAAGACAAACAAATCATTTCTGTCTATTTTTGGTGCGACTAAATTGTTAGCCTGCCTGCCTGCCTGCCTGCTTGTCCGACCAATTGCTATTATGGCCATTGCTAAAAAGTTGTAAATTAATAGGCGAAAATACGTGAAATTTTGCAGCTTGCCAATTGGCAAAAACAACAATTTTGCCAAAAAATAAAAAAGGCCTGTAGTCGCTGGAACACGCCCATGCTTCGCATATCTACATATGTACATATGTATATATTTGTGTGTGTATGTGTGCTTGTGAGCCACGTAGCTTTCAATCAATTGGTGAACAAAAATTGCTGCTATAAATTGCAATGCATTAAATGCAGTTTAGTTTTTTTTTTTCGTTTAGTTCTGCTTTTCATACACCGGAGCACTTACAAAACAATAAACATTAATTTAACTATGTACGAAACCAGCTGACAGTGATTTGTTAGAAGTGGCAGCAGCGCCAACAACAAAAACACCAAAAAGCACCAAAAAACACCAAAAACACCAACAAACCCAACAACAACTGTCAATTGGCAATTGAAATTTATGTAGCTCGCGTCTAACCAAGAACATTGCCCAATGTGGGGCCTTAAAAGCCAAGACGACGGTGACAACGACCAGCAGTTGTTGTCCACACTTGACAAAAATTCATGGAAGGCGGGGGGCGTAAAAGGCGGTCTGTATGATGTGCCGGTCTACCAGCACACTATGGGCCACAAAAAACCTATATAATTGTGCATGTTAAACATAAATCTCTCGACTTTCCTCTAAGTCTATGGAAAATTTATCATCCCAAAGGTCAGAATAAATTTCATTTCTTCAGAGTGGTTCTTTATTGCAAATAAATTGAATAATCAAATTTACAAACTTGTTTTCCATTCTCGTTGATGGTCTGGGCTTATTCTAGTCGAAAACTTGATTAATAAGTACAAAAAATTAATGCAGAGCACCATCGATACCAATTCTTTCAGTGTTATAAATAACTACAAGTAGTTTCCATTATTTGAAATAAAAACCGCTGTTAAATTAATAAAAAGAAGAGACCGGTGGTGGTTCCCTGTGAACATTAAATTATTTTTAAGTAAGTAAAATTATTTTAAAGTCCGTTTTTATTTTACTTTCAACATCTCCAGCCCATATTGTCGAATTAGATTTAGCAATTAAAGTGATATCTTCAATGATTGTCGCAAGTTCATTGATAGTGCAGAATATACTTTTATTAAGTATTATTAAGTCGTAATTAATATGGAAATTCTGAAATTATTCAGGCTTTTTTTTAAAAAATCGAAAAGCGTTTGTTTTAAGAAAATATTCGTCGATAATTCGAAAGCAGACTGTTTTATCCGAAAAGCTCAAGCTTTTATTCAACGTATTGTTATTTTGATTATATATTTGTTTTTCTAGACTGTTTTGAACATACTTAGAAGTTAGTCCTGTTTGCAGTATGTGTTAAAAATCAAAGTAAATGTATATATTCAGAAAGCAAATGCTATAGTTAGAATGGAAAATAATTTGCACACAAAGCTATCGAATTTATATGTCATGAAGCCAAAGCAATAAGAATCTACATTTAAATAGAGTTTTCTGTTGCAAATAAACTTCCTGGATATTACTTTAAAAAAAAGCATAAGCAACAAATCGTGCGAATCAGTTCACAGGCTAGAGCACTCCAAGGGGAGTTTTATAATCTGTTCGCAAAAATATCCTTCGTGCAAATCATTTTCGCTTTCTTTTACCAAATCAAGTTTGCCTTCTTTTCCACAGTGGATTGTGGGTCAGCCTTGCAATGGCACCGTTTGTGAACCCCCCATAAAAACAAGGAACCTACCCACATATGTATGTTAAACTGAAAAACGCAATTGAGCTGCCGGTCTGCTGTCTGCTTGTCTTGTGGTTTGTCTGACTGCCTTCCTGCCAACTGGGTGTGACAACCCCCGATCGCCAGGGAATGGCGACACTTAAGTCAATTTTAATTACGTGGCCGCAACGGCTGCCACAAATAATGACGTTGGGGTTGCCCAAAAATGGCAGAGCGAGGCGGCGGGTTACTTTTTTATTTGTTTTACTGTTTTACTGTTTGTTTTCTGTGATTTTTTTTGTACAAGTATATACATATATATTGCATTTTCGGCATCAGAGGCGCGCCATGGAGGCTGCAAGCCATGCCATGTACAATTGTCGTTTGTCAATTTCGTTTGTCTCTCTTGCCATAATAAACTCGGATCGTTTTTGTCTGTGTTTTATACGATATATACATATAAGTGCATATATATTTTTTACTACTGTTGTCGTTGCATTTTGCCGGCACTTGCTTTGCATGCTGCATGTTGCCGGCACCCACGCACCCGTGCACCCGCGCCCCCGCATTCCTAGAGCGGAGCAAATGAAAAATGAAGTGTTGAAATGGGCACGGCTGCCATTTTTGTTGTTGTCTTGTCGCTCAGGCTCAGTTCGGTACAGATCGGTTCGGTTTTTTGGGTGGGTGTTTGATTTAACACTTTCGCCGATCTGGTAAATTGTCAATTGCCGTATCAAGCATGTCCCTGTATAGCTATACTATTTACTGTGTCTGTGTCTCTCTGCGTGTGTGTGTGTGTTTGTCAGAGTGCAGCAAATTGCATTGATTTGTGTGGGAATAGTTTGGTAATTTGATTTGATTAATCAAAAAATGCACGCGCGCCTGCAACCTGCGGTAATTGACGTGTACAAATTTCACCTCAGCTGACAGCAGCAGCCACAACAACAACAACAACAGCAACAACAATAACAACAACCATTGGGTGCAATTGTAATAATTATTTTTATTTAAAATATACTTTTTGTGCATGGCCAATAATTCACTCGGGCTGCAACCTAACGGTGTATTAGCATAAATAAAAATAAAATTGATATGTTTGAACTATTTCCTGCAGCAGTGCGCGCTACAATTTTCGTACATGACAACGAACAAGCGACGTCGCTGCTGCCGCGCCAGCAACAAGAACAACCTGCAGCTAACAACAAGCTGCAAATAATGCCACATATACATACATACATGCGAGTACTAGCCAAATGCAATACAGGCGGGCAGGCAGGCAGGCAGACAGACATTCAGACATGCAGACATGCAACACTTTGAGGCGACTGCAAAAGTTGGTAGCCAGTCTACAAAATGTTGCTCTGTCAGCAACGCTTCGACGACTGGTGGGGATGTGGTGGGGGGAGGCGCACTGCATGCAAATGGCGTTGAAAAACTTAAACAAACCTCGTATCTAATGGTTATATAAATTTGCCACTTTATGCTCCACTATACTGCTATGCTCAGCACCAGCAGCTTGTTGTCTAAATGCTTGTTTTAGCCGCGAACATTGCAACAATTTAAATCAATATTTCGTCCCAACACAACAACAACAGCAACAGGAAGTGTTGGGTTGGGCTTGCTAAGCATTACAACTTCACAGTTTCGCGAAATTTTATCAGAAGGAAGTCTAAATTGCAGTGACGGTATGGGCTGTGCTGTGAATCTTGATTCTACTTTTCGAGTTATTAAGCCAAAGTGCAGTAATATTGAATGGCATTTAAGTGGTTCTGATCTGCTAACATATGTTGTACCTTTGAAATAATTTTATCTGGTCACATTATCTCTTTTGTAAAGTATATTGTTCTGAACTGCCCAACTAATTGGCTTTACAGACGTTTAGATTAGAGCATTGTAAGTATTAGAGCTGGCTAATTGACTGATTAACTGCTCAAATATTAACGTAAATGAGTTAAATAAACAAAAAAGCCTTAAAGAATTAAGTTGGTTGAGTTCACTTGTTTTTGTAAAGTGATGTATAATGAATTTTTTCTAAAAATAATGTATCGTTTTGCTGGTTATAAATGAAAAAGCCTTAAAGAATTAAGTTGGTGGAGTTCCCTTTTTTTGTGGAGTGGGGGTGGAGGTAGTTTTCGTTTTTTTCTCAAATCTGTTGTATACTGAATTTTTTCTAAAAATAATTTGTTATGGCAAATCTTACCTCGAAAGAAAACTTTGAAACACATTTATCTTGTATATTTTTAGTGTCTGATAATAAAAAAAGAAAATATATTACTCGTAAGATGTAAATATTGCTTTAGAAGAACTTGTTAAAGGTTAGTGGAATAGATGCAACTTAATAAAATGGCATCAAGAGTCTTTGCAGTAATTTGGAGTGAATTCAGTTTATTTAGCAAAGTAAAACTTTGTACTTATTTTAATTCTTATTTCTATTTTAACTTTATTTTAAAACACAAAAGTGTACTATTTATTGCAGCATCTTACATAACACGCAAAGTAAGGCTGGATAAAGAAATAATTCTTAAATAGGGAAAAGATTTATATCGACATAAACTTCATGACTCGTTAATGACTTTCCAAAAACATAATAGAAAACCAAAGTTCTAAAGGTCTACAAATTATATAAAAGTCAGTCATGTATCGTTTTGCTAGTTATTAAAAGGGTCCATCGTTAAGAGTCGACTAAAACATCTACAAAATCTAAAACATATTTTTAAATATAACTTTCAAACTTCATTCTAAAGTCTCATTTACAACATTGAAGTGAATTCAATTGAAAACAAACATTTTCTATCCACTACAAGTACATATCGATGCATTGAAGCCAATTTTATAAAACTAAAAATATATTTCTATTTTTATTCAAGACTTACAACTGACTTCTAGTCAGGTAGGTTCGACTTATTAGCATACAATTGTGCATAAGAAAATGTGTAATTGTAATACAAAGTTGCCTAGAAATTTGCTCTGTGAATAGTAATAACTAATATAACAGAAACGTCTTGTTATGACTCGTCTTTGTGTGCTTTAATTTAAATCTACATCGGTATAATCTTGAATTAGTATTTATTCGCTTTCAAGTTTGAATAATAGGTTCATTGGTCAGTCAGTAGTAATTATTAGTTTTAAAATTTCACAACTTTAAGGGCCGTATGATTTGAAATTCATTGAACTTTTCAAATCTGCATAACGCTAAGATCACTTAAAACTCAGTGGTTTTTATCAAACAAAGAAGTGGACGCCACAAAATCGCCTTTTAAATCTTTCTTTATGTTTATGCCTTTTTAATTAGCATCCAATTCACGGGCCTTTTGTCTGTAAGTATATATCAAGTTCTATTTCGTCATTTGATATGTGTCGCTCTCCAACGATTTTGCCACGCCTCTCCCATACCTCCCATATGTATTACGAACGCCTTTCGTGCGTCAATATCAAATGTAAATGCCCAATTTTGCATATCTCATAAAAAATGTTGAGTGACGTGTAAATTTATAAGCATGAGTGAGACGCACGACACGCACGCACTTTAAACAGTTCACCATTCAGGCAGGCAGGCAGTCAGTCAGAGAGTTAAAGGCAGTTAGGCAGACAGGCAGGCCACGCCCCTTTGCGGCTGCGCAACCGAAACCCCAACCATTCGATAAAGTTATCATTTATGCAAATATTTTTTGACAGTTTTCAAACTTAACCTGCTGCCGCAGTCGCTGGCAGCGATAGTCTGAGCATTTTCGCTGTCTAGCTCTGCCTGACTGCTCTGATTAACTAACGCCTTAGCAGTTTGATTGAAACGCTTAATTTTAATAAATACATATTTCATGGCGTATTTTACGGATCACCATATTATGCATACAGTCGAAGCAGCTTTCTGTATAAATGTGCCTTAAGTAGGTTAAAACGCAGGCGTTAACTGAGCTAAGCGCATCTAACAGCAGCAGCTGCTACCAGTGGGTTCTATTCATATGCTAAGCTACGCGGAGCAGCAGAGCGCATAATAAATAGGAGTATAGTCCGAAACATAACAAACTGTTAATGACTCACTAACTGTGGCCACAACGGCCGCTTGGCCGCTTAGCCGTCTAATAACATATCGACATGCAGCGCCAAACTCATTACAACTTTGGCCCCTGTGCTGAGTACGTGATTGTGTATGTTGGCCAAAGCAAACAGCCAGCAACTAATATGCAGTTAACCCACAAAAATGCCAGCGCAAAATATATAAGAGCGCACGGGCACTCGCGCTATTATTAAAAATTACAAACATAACGGCAACTGACAAACCCATGAGTCGACGGTCCGAGGCTCGCCTGGACAATGCGCCAAAGCCCAGGCGGCCGACCCATTCAAAGTGTAATTGATGACGAAAAAAAGAGATCAATCATATCATATGCGAGCGCATATCAATCACAGGCACGACAAAATGTAAACACAGCCCACACACACACACACACACACACACTCGAACGGCACCGACACCGGGCATACATGGCGCATGCGTAACTTGTGGCAATTTACAGCGAAGCCGCCGTGGCCGTAAGCCACAAAAGCAACATAAATATTGGCAGTAGCGTTGGCTGACAATCGAGGCGGGCGGGCGTTTACAATGCTTAACCTCGAGCGCGAGCTCAGCGTTTAAAAAAAAAAAGGCCGCGCTTAAATGTGCGTATGAGTAATATTTAGGTGCCCGTACCTTTAAACAGAAATGTGCCGATAATTACACAATGCAGCAAAACAAATCAAAACAACAGAAGTAATAACGCCAATCGCAGAACTATTAAGTTTATTAATATTATTGAGATTTATTATTCGATGTTGTACACAAATAAGACAAAGAATTTATTCTCTCTACATTTTTTCTCATCAGCATATCCGAGTATTTCCCATTACTGTTCTTAACTTGCAACCAAAGCTGGCATTCTTATAGTCACCTTTATAATGCCTTATTCAACAGCCTGAATGTCAAGTCCCTCTTCGTCTCCTTATTATTTATTATTTACTTTTTCCCCGTTTTTAAAATGTTGTTTATTTTTATAAATCATCTTTTTGGTAACATCTGTATCCAAGTTCTTTTATTTTTGATTCCTGCATATCTATTAGTGCATGCCACTTGTTGCACAGTGTAATGAGTCCGAAATTCCAATGATGCCAGGCAAACATCACTGCGCGGCTTCATAAACGAGTTTCATATTAATTGGCTTTTTCATAGTTACATTTTTGTTTGGCCAATTCGAACATTTTTATTTTTGGCTCAATGGTTTGTTCTACTTTTTTCCACTACGGCAAATTTCTAGACTTGATTTGCCTGTGGCTCCGAATGATAATAATGGACTTCGGGGGGGCAGGAGAGTCTTAGGCGGCGAGGCAAAGAAGCACTCGCATAGCATTAAATTGGCTTTGTATTACGCAGCGAAAAACGTTGACGCCCTTTCACGATGATAGACACTTGGGGCAAGTAGGAGAAAAGAGGAGCGGAGTGCCACAAATTGGCAATGCTCACGACAGGCAGGCAGGCAGCAAACGCCAGATGATATTGCCACTGCCCACGCCCAACTCTTTGTACTCGACAGACCTCATTTCATGCTGTCTGTGGAGCTGGAGCTGAGCTTGATGAACATTTTCATTGTTTGTTTTGATTAATTTTTTTAGAGCAAACAATTTTATTCCCATTCTTGTGGTAACACTAAGCTTCCGTTGTTAAATGCTTTGAATTAAAGCTTGATTTTTTCTTAAGCGATTCATGAATGAAACGAGCTGCACAATAAATTGGAGCAATGACATGCGCTGCCCACAAAAACAAAAACAACATCTTGTTCTTTTGTTGGACTGAGCTGAATGGGCGAAAACTTTCTTTTAGATTCAACACTGGTCTATATTGACTATCAGTGAGTTTAGACCCAACCACCTTTTATATCTTGGAATATTTGATTTAAAAAAAATGAAGAAGCTCTGATTTATTTGATTCAAATTCAAGAACTCTAACTTTAGTTAATTCTCAAAATTGGATGAATTCAATCAGTGTTGTAACTGATCAACTGTAAGTATTTTGTATATCTTTCCCAGATATGTATATAAAGGTCGTGCATTTATCACTGCTTCAGTTTTATAAAATAAAGTTGAAATTTCAGGGTAAAGCACGTTGTGGTCTCCAATTATGTTCTTATATTGTTATTTTTCTAATTTCGGAGAAATCTTAGAATTGCCTTGAATGGGTTGAACAAATTCCTGGTATACTTGTAGTTTTCTTGAAGCAGCCACAAAATTTGCTTCAGCATCTGAGACCAAATCACTGACAACTTCCTAATGCTGATACATATACATCAAATATAGCTGTGAATCCTTTAATCCACGATTCTTGGAACATTCTATTTGATAAGGTCCTGTATAGGCTACTACTAAAAGAATCGAAGCATACGTGCCTTTAGATTACTTATATTATTTAGAATTTAATAGAGATTTTGATGAAGGAGGCTTGGGGAATCAAATGCATTTCTGTACGATATTTTAGCGAAAAGGTTTTGTAATAAGGAACCCTCATAACAGAAATAGCGCAGAAATGTGTATAATTAAGTAATGCCAACTTCATTATTGCAAATATGTAATTATTGTTGGAAAAGCAGTTTCCCATATTACGAGCTAAGGTGGTAGATAACAATTTATGTTCATGGCCCGCTGAGATTTGGAAAATTATTAATACCATTTAAGACGCTGGCAGCTAAGAGATTTTTATTTTGCAGCGGCCAGCAAGGTTATGCGCCTTCCCTAAGGAAATACCAAGATGACATATATAGAGCACAGCTTGAGCGCAGCCATAAGAAACAACTCAATTAAAAACGCCACTGGCACGTAATTAATATTGAATAGATTATATATTCGCTGAAAAGGGAAGGGCTCAGTAGGAGTAAAGTAAAAGACAATAGTCGCGGACCGCCGTGCGTCTGTTCGCTTTAGAGTTTTATTGGAGACTGACACTTTTGCTATACATATTCTTTATGCTTACATTCGTATGCAACAGTGACAGATAACTTGTAGATAACATAAGATTATTATCTGCTTATATTAACATGCGTGCATTGGTACTTATGTTTGTATTGATTTTCAACACCCTTCCTCAATGCAAACATGTTTTACAAAAATTTTCAAATCAAATTTAACAGCTTTGTAAAATGAACATGCTTCGCTTTAGGGAGATTTTTCGTTAAAATATCAGCTATCATTTCATTGGTTGATGTATACTGTAAAACAATTTGTTCTTCGTTTACAACCTGTCTTGCAAAATGATATCTAATATCAATATGCTTTGTTCTTTCATGGTGTACAGGATTCTTAGCTAATTGTTGAGCACTTAAATTATCGCCATGAAGAATAGTTGGAGTACTCGAGTCACCGCAGCCAATCTCCACTATAAGACGCCGTAGGTATATGGCCTCCTTACACGCAGTTGAAAGAGCCATATACTCCGCCTCCGTGCTGCTAAGTGCCACGCTGCGTTGCTTTTCAGATCGCCAGGATATGGGTCCTCCAGCCAAGTAGTATACATAGCCAGTATACGACTTGCGATCGATGCGGTCGCCACCCCAGTCTGCATCCACATAGCCGGTAAGGGGTTGTCCACACTCTTTGTAGTGCAACTTCAGGTCCACAGTTGACGCCAGGTATCGAAGCACATGTTTTACACCCACTAGGTGCTCTGCATGCGGATCTTGATTCCGTTGAGCTAACTTGGCAACGGAATGCAATATGTCTGGCCTTGTTGTAAGCGCCAGCCACATTAACTCGCCAATTGAAGACTGGTAGGATGCAATGTCAACCTTTTGACAATGCTCGCTGGTACATATCACTTGGAAACCAGCATCCAGTGGGGTCGCTGTAGGTCTACAGGTCTCGCATCCATGTTCACGCAATATGTCTTTGATGTATTGCGAATTGCTTAGCGAAATTTCGCCAAGCTCACCGTCGCGCTGCACTTCCATGCCAAGGAACAAATGCAGCTCTCCCTTGTCAACACATTCAAACGATGTTGTAATGGCTGACTTGATGTTGGCCAAGTCCTCTTTTGATCGGCATGCTATAATTATATCATCAACATAAACAAGGATTAATGATAAGTCACCTCTTCCGTTCCTTTTGTAAAGACACGGTTCATTTTCACATGCTACAAAATCTATGCCTTGTAGTACACAATCGAGCTTGGAGTTCCACTCGCGCCCCGACTGCTTCAATCCATATATTGCCTTTTTAAGCAATAAAGCCTTACTTGGATTATTGGGATCTGTGTATCCCTGTGGCTGCTTCATATAAACAGTTTCATGCAGGTCGCTATTCAAATAGGCGGTACACACATCTATCTGGTGAAGGTACAGCTTCAATTCCGCTGCTAACGCCAAAATAAACCGCACGGTTTCCAATCTGCAAACGGGTGAGAACGTCTCTACATAGTTCACGCCATACTTCTGGGAGCACCCTTTAGCAACGAGTCGTGCCTTGAAACGTTCGACTTTTCCATCAGAGTCACGTTTCAGGCTGTATACCCACTTGCAACCAACTGCTCGCTGATCTTTTGGTAAATCAGCCATCTGCCAGGTTTCGTTTGATTGTAGTGCCTGATATTCCTTTTGCATCGCCTCTTGCCAGAATACTGCATGTGTGCTACCAACGGCCTGATCATAGGATGTCGGAACCATTACGTCACTAGCAACCAATGCTCCAAGCACATTGTATTGCTTTCTTGGACGACCAGGTTTACCATTTCGAACAATTTTAGGCCGGCCTGGCCCAATCTTCACAGTATCCTCGTCAGAGTCTTCTTTTTCGACTGCACTCTCATATGCGTTGGAGCTGCTGTCGTCAGAACTGTGCTCACTGTCATCGTCGTCGATGCTTCTGTCACCATCCGTGTGAGTGACATGCTCTTGAACCTCGCATGCAGGAAAATCTACCGTAACGGTATCTTCATTGGTATGACCACCACAACGCTCATCAAATAGAATGTCTCGTTTTTCGACAATCGTCCTCGTCTCTGGGTCGTATAACCGATAGCCTTTGGCTGCTACCGAATACCCAACCATACGGTACTCATGCCCTTTGGGTTTGAATTTGCCTTTACGGGGACCCTTTGCAAGTGCAACTGCAATGGAACCAAAAACTTTTAGATGGCTAACACAGGGTTTCTTACCTGTCCACGCTTCCATTGGAGTCAGGTTGTTCAGTGCACTGGTAGGTGATCTGTTTCTTATGTATACTGCTGTGTTGACTGCTTCGGCCCACAAAGACTCGCCTAGGCCCGACTGCACCAATAAGCATCTGGACATCTCCGTTAATGTCCGGTTTGCTCTTTCCGCCACGCCGTTCTGCTGCGGAGTATAAGCCACGGTCAATTGCCTTGCAATACCATGGTGTTTCAGGAAACCGTTGAATGTTGTGTTGACAAACTCGCCTCCATTGTCGGTTCGAATACATTTGAGCTTTTTATCTGTTTGCCGTTCAACCAAGTTTTTAAATTCGACGAACTTACTGAACACTTCATCTTTCTTCCGCAAAAAATAAACAAATATACGCCTGGACTTGTCATCGATGAAGGTCAGAAAGTATTTGGATCCAGCAAGTGACTTCGTGTCGAATGGGCCGCATACATCAGCATGAACCAGTTCCAACAGCTCTTCGGCACGGTTAGTGCTTACCTTTGGGAATGGCTGTACATGTATTTTGCTTAGCATACACGTTTTGCAATTCAAGTTGTCTGGGAAAACAACCTTTCCAATACCACGCACTAGCTCTTTGCTGATCACTTCCTTCAGACTGGTAAAATTTAAATGGCCATAACGCTTATGCCACAATGTACCATCTGATTCAGTTGCGGAATAACACCTATTTTGTTTGCCTTGAAACATATAAAGGTTCCCAACTTTATTCGCTTTCAGTATACACTCGCCGTTTTGTATAACTTTAGCAAAATGTGGCCCAAAATGTATAACATTGTTCTTTTGCACTGACCGGCTGACGGACATAAAGTTGCCATTCATTTTCGGTACATACAGTACATCTGACAACACCAAGGTACAAAGTTCTGTCTGTAACTTCACCTCTCCTCTGCCTTCGGCCTTCAGGAAACCAGCGTCAGCTAAACCGATCATTTCAGTGTGCGCAATAAATTTTGAAAATAACGTCTTATCGCAACACATATGGCTTGTTGCTCCGCTGTCCAGACACCACATGTTGTTCTCTATCTTTCCAACGTCCAACGCATTTAACAAGCTGCTCTGCTTTTCCATCTCTTTCTTTGTCGATTGCTTTTTCCCTTCACCGCGAATTTTCTCACGCTTGCACTGTGCCTTGTAGTGCCCTTTTTCGCCGCAGTTGTAGCAAACGACGATTTTTGAATTCCTTTTTGAATTCGCTTTGGAATGCGCGACGATCTGCTGCGTAGCTATAAATGCTCTTGCATTCTCGCTCTCTCCATCTGCATTGCCTCTGCGCTCTCCCTCTTCCATCAGCTTGATACATAACACATCAAATGACGGTAAATTGTCACGCGTCTCAATGGCGACGACAAAATTTTCGTATGGTTCGGGCAAGCTTGACAACAACACGATTGTTTTTAACTCATCATTTAATTCGATGCCAACTGTACACAAACCATCCAGAATTTCGTTAAATTCGTGTATGTAACTTGAAATGCTTTGGCCTTGAAACATGCGTTTGCCTAGCAATTTCTTGTACAGCGACACTTTCCGTACAGGTCCACTCGGCTGATGAACGTCCTTTAACTTTTTCCATGCCTCGTACGAAGTGTTGCAATTTTTAATGAAGCCCAATTGTGAAGCTTTTACACTTAGCGTTATAATTGCTAATGCCTTTTCATCTTTTGGCCTTGAACTCTCAGTATTACTAGGTTCAGCACCTGATGCCACACTCCACAATTCCGCGTGCACTAAGACAGATCGCATCTGTATGCTCCATGAGTCATAGTTATGCTCTTCCAATTTGTCTATTTGATATAGCGCACTCATTTTTTAAATGTTATATTTCTTGAGTCACCAAACGATTACTATTTCACAATACTTTGAACTTCTCCTATGAGCCTATATGCCCTGGGCCCATAACCTATTGAATAGATTATATATTCGCTGAAAAGGGAAGGGCTCAGTAGGAGTAAAGTAAAAGACAATAGTCGCGGACCGCCGTGCGTCTGTTCGCTTTAGAGTTTTATTGGAGACTGACACTTTTGCTATACATATTCTTTATGCTTACATTCGTATGCAACAGTGACAGATAACTTGTAGATAACATAAGATTATTATCTGCTTATATTAACATGCGTGCATTGGTACTTATGTTTGTATTGATTTTCAACAATTAATACAACAAACAAAAAGTTGGCAAAACTTGGAAAAACGTACACTCGTACATAAAAAACCAAACTCCAAATAAGTTCAACAAATGTCAAGCTGAAAACTTTAGGCAATAAATCTTTTTTGGACGTCATTTAATTGCACACTCTGCAGAAGAAGAAGCGGCGGCTATACATATACTATATAGCCATATGCCAGATGAAGAAAGAAAAACACTTGTGCATGTTGCCAATGTGGCTATGTTGTTGTTGCAATTGTTGCAATTGTTGGTGTTGTCGCTGTCTTGTTGGCTCAGTTGACCTTTATTTCATAGGAAAACGTCGCCGGCACAGAGCAAAATGCGATGTCTGCATTTCGTAGATAGAGAGTGAGAGAGAGAGACAGAGAGAGAGAGAGAGAGAGGAAAGAACCAGTTGGCTGTCTGGCAGTCTGGCTGCCCGGCTGGCTGTCATTGCCGGCATTTGTTGCTGTTGTTGTCGTGCCAAAGCCGCTGCAACAACTACAGAAGAAGAAAAAAACGCCGTTAAAGTCATTTTGCATCATTAGTATGATATGTATGTGCGCCTGCACTCGTATTGGTGTTGATTTGTGTCCAACGACGACGTCAGCGGCAGCGTCAGCGTCGACGTCGACGCGTTGTGGCCGACTGTGAGAATTACAAATGCGCATGTAAATAGCATTATGCCGACATAGAGCGCACACATATTTTTCAACATTTAATTTCCACCTTGACTTTGATAGGCCATGCCATATAATGCCTCCAATGCAGCCCCCGCCACATGGTCACTGGTATCTCTCTCTTTCTTTATACAGTCGAACATGCCTAAATCGAATCAGCAAACAAGTATCAATAAAATTAATTCCCCATAGGGTAACTTTTCAGTACTGAAACCTTAAAGTTAACATACTAACTATACTCATTGCTCACTCTATTCCCTCACCAGCATAAAATATTGCTATACAAGTAGTTTATATATACTAAAAAAATAATTAATAAAACTCATTAAGCTGAACTCCTCATTTTTCATATTACTCCAATTCTAATATGTTACTTATTTTTGTGAAATGGTTTCGATATTAATTGGACAATTGGCGTGTAATTTATGTCGTTAACAAAATTTTTAAAATAAGCAAATAAGTTACGATATATGTACATAAGTACTAATGGTGTTAAAGATATAGAGATGAGCTCTGCTGAACGGCATCCCTCATCTCCAACAGACAGTTAATTATACTCAGTACATATAGAAGCGTTATAGCTAATAGAATTCTATATATACACCTATTCTTTTTCTTTATCTTGAGTGACTATAAGTTCCCCTGCAATACCTAATACGCTACTTAAGCATCGGAAAATTGCATACCTTTACATTCTTTGGTGGTGATGTATTTCTTAAAATTCGAGAACTCTTCCTATATTAGTCAATAAATTCCCTTGCGCACAAAAACAATATTTTTGAACAAATTTTCTTTATATGCCATACCATATTTTCAGACTTTATGAAATAATTTTCACATTTCACAAATAAGATTAAAAGAAATAGATTTGAAATTGAACTTGTTTTAAAATTGCAAAATTTTAAATGCAATTTAAAATTTTTGTTTGTTTTTAAATTGTAAAATTTCCAAAATAATAAGTAACACATACGTACTTGAATAACAATCGTCAAATTTACATTTGGCAATCAAATAATTAATAAATAATTATATCGAATAATTGGAATGGACCACAAAAGATATATTCTTTCAATGACATCCACATTTCTCTCACACCTGCCCAGCTAGTTAGGAGAAATTCAAACGTTTTCAAATTGCAGCTAACGAGGCTCCACTGTATCTTCCATTTGCCGCCTGTTCTGGCTTCTCTCTGCCCAAGCCCATGCATGTGCTTGCATGCGCTGTAAATTAGCGGCAGTTTGTGACCCGGTGTCGATGTATTGGCATATTTTATCGCTAAATGCATCATTAGACAATTTGATTTACGACGGCAGCAGCGACACGTGCACAGCTCAATGCGTCATAATGCAGGCACTTTAGCACAATTGCCCGTATATGTATACATGTGTGTATTTGTGTGAGTGTTTGGATGTCTGTGTGTGTATTTGTGAGTGAGAGAAATTGGTTGGTTTTGGGGCGCATAATCATCGACAGCGCCAAGTTTATTGACATGCAAATGCTGTAAATATTTGCCAGGCCAGCGTCAATGGCCAGCAGCAAATGGCAATAACAACAACAACAACAGAAACAACAACAACTACACCAAACAAACTAAAAAAAATTAACAACAACTGGCAACAAGACCAGCAACAACAACAACAGCAACAACAGTTGGCAGCAGTTGAGTGCAACTACATGCAATTGCCAAATGAAATTCAATTAAAATTGAAAACATGCGCAGAATGTATGAAATATTTCCAAGTACGCCAAGCGGGCCCAACAATTTAATTAAAAATTTGCGTTATTACCATAAAATTTAGTCAAAAAATGGCCAAAACAATCTGCTTGTGCTTGCAACAACGGCAGGCAGCAATAGCGGCAACATTGTCTGTTGCATTTTGGCCAGCAGCGCTTTTTCGGCCAAGTTATTGCGTTTGAATTCGAATAAAGTCAAAACGAGATCGCAGCAAGTGGCACGCAATGTGACGGCGTCAGGCGGCAGCGGCTACAGAAACAGAAACAGCAAACAGCAGCTACGTGCCTGCCACAGCTAATGCTACAACGGCATCAGTAGACTGCTCGTACTCCAGCAAACAGTAACGGCTACTGTGCGTCGTCGCTGATGCGTATCTAGCAATAGCTGCCGCAACGGCTGCGGCAACGGCGGTAACGGCGGCTACTTGGACAATTGCATTTATGGCGGCGGGCGCGCTCTGCTGGCAAATCAAACATTTTAAATGAAGTGATTAAAATCTGCTGGCCACTCTTGCCATTTACGCATGCGCACTCTGCACAGTTACACTTTGCAATGCAATCATCGCAATCAGCGCCAGGCAAGGTAAGCCAAATGGCCAGTCGGAGGCAGATAGAGGCAGGCCGGCATCGTGTATCTTTTAATTCAATCATTTTTCTCACAGCTACCCGCGCCTGTCCCACATGAATCATCCATACACACACACACACATACGCACGCATACACACACAAATGACATCATTAGCCCAGCCTTACAGTTCCGCATTTACACTACAATTCACACGGCAGCACTAAAGTTACAAAATGTAAATAATAAGTATACGCACAGTTGTAAATTCGTTGCGTATACGACGCGTGTGTCATTAGAATAAGCAAACACAATGGAATCAATGTCTTTATTTACATCACACACTTCCATATTCAAAGGGCTAAGGCAACAAGTTTATCGGTTTTATGGAAAACTTTGTGAGCTTAATGTGAAATAGTTATTATTCCTCAAAAAAATATGTCAAATATTTAATGACTGACCATAACTAAATATAATTATAAATTAAATATAATTTAATTTTGAACGTCGTTCTTATTACATTTTAAAAAGCTGCTAAGCTTTCTATAGCCGTATGAAGACAACTTAACAATGGGGACAATTAAAATAAAAGGTCAGCAGAGAGTTGAAGTTACTTGGAAAAAAAAACTGTTCAGGTGATTAAAAAGCATCTGTTTAAAAGCAATACATTAACAACCAAGATGACAAACCAAGATGAACATGGATGAAAATCTTAAGCACAGTTGCTTTTTATTTTTCATAAATATTGTATAAAATGCATAGAGCTTAGTGATTTTCATTATTATTGATCAGTTTTCTGTGCTACATCGTTTGTGATTTCTCAATTTTCTGTCTTTTTCTCATAGCTTTGACTACGATTTAATTATAATAATAAATAAAGCTAATCGGTATTTTTAATATAATATTGATTTTATACATATAGTGTACTAAAATCTTTTCTGTTCTCGCCAAAGGGTTAATCGAGACATTTTGTAGCAAGAATGAGCTTGCTGAAAAAAGGAAATTGCTCGAATTGCTCGCTTTTAAAAATATTCGTTTCAAATCTTTCTTCAATAATATATTTTTCGTAATCTTATTGCATAATGTCCAGTATTCAAGCCCGATTCATAAAAGGCCATAATTCACATTCTGAACGGATTATTTTCTCAGCACTTTTTAATATGTGTCTTATCATTATGATAAGCTTATCTCAATTCAGCAATCGACTGTTTTATTCCAAGAACATTGAGTAAATACTGAAAATCAAACAAATGAGCAAGAATTTAATGTATAATTATTTCACTAATAAATCCTAAATTGACAAGGCAAGAGCGAGCATGTATTGCTGTTTGTGTGCAATACTCGCAATTGATGTGATCGACAAAGAGAAGAAACAGATTCAAAATATTAGTGACAATTAGGAACCTGTTCACGTCAGTTAAATTAATTAAGCAATTGAGATAAAACAGAACGTCCTTAAGCCAGTCTATGTTTAACTACACAATTTGACAATCTCTGGATGAACATCGAACCTAAGAGAAGTTTAAGCCACACGTATGTATTCATTGAAAATCTTCTTACATTCCAGTGTATTGCCCATTCGTGGTTGCACCTTCTATATACGAGTATTTACAATTTTGGGGGCAAACATTAAAATAGCGGACAAGAAGTGCTTAGGTAAGTGCAGGGGTGTGCGTGCGTTTGTTTTTATGGAACACCCACAGCTGGGCAAATAGAGCGCTCGGACCGCAGCGTTGAGGTTGACGCGCAGCAATTAGAGACGCGTCGTCGCGGTGGCAAGTGACCGTCGGCTGGTCATACATTGTAGCTGGTTATTTATGCGCTTGTTTGCCTTTTGAGACAACACTCTCGTCGATGGCCGATTGTCATTGATTTATGCCACTAATTGCTATTCATCGCTCCGTAGGTGGCCCAGCAAGCGGCCACATATACAAGTAGACGAAGTATCGGCAATGTTTGCGGTATCAATGGCTGTGGCGGCTTTGGCGGCTGTGCCGGCGGCGGCAGCCTGTTCTAAATTGCCAGGGCAGCCAAATGGCGTGCGTTGATCGCATAAATCACATGGGCAACAAAAGCGGCGCTGCCAACAAATGGTCTAACAAAAGCAAAGAGTGTCCACTGCTGGATGCTGGTAGCCGCACGCTGAATACAGAAACCGTTTAAAAGCGCCTAATGATTTGTTTATACCTCAGCGGAGCTTCAGCATCAGCCGATGTGTGTTATGGTTCGTTTAATTTTCTTGTTTATTGTTGATTTTGGGCCCTGTTGTTTGATTCGTTTTATGGCCACGGCTGCTGCTGATACTACTGCTGCTGTTCTACGCCTACGCATAGATATGAGTTCCTACAGATTTGTCTCATGTCAGAATAAATTTGTCTTAATTGATTTTAAATTTGACTATTTTTAATAGTTTTCGGGCCGAAAGCAAAATTTGTTCGAAACATGGTCAAAACATTTAAATCGAAACAAGAAGTTATTGTTTTCCGCCTTTATGGCAACCCATACCTAATGAGACAGAGGCACGTAAAACGAGTCCATTCTTGGCTCAATCTTCAGTGCGCTACACATGGCGCTGGATTGAATGAATATGCATGCCTAAATTGTTAATTCAATTAACTAGCTCAAAAGACCAGATATAATTTATTTGAGAAAATTGTATGTAAAGTAGATCGTAAACATTTCCTATAAGCCACAGGTGGGCAGGTATTCACATTCCTAGCCACTATACTACATGCCATATAAACACGAATGACATTTGCTTAAATTTGAAAAATGTTTTTGCACTTAAAGCCGATTCGAAAAAGAGCTAAAGTAGTTAACGTGGGTGTCGTATCATTAAGATAAGAGTCACCTTGGCGTAGGTACCAATTAGCCAGCTACTCGTAGACACCAATTAACATTCTGCTGCGACCCACTATTTTAATTTAATGGCATCAGTCTCTTGCCTAGTGACATAAATGGGTGATGAGGGGTATGTAACTCGAAGTGATTCAAATATACACATACTCAGTTTGGACAGACTTTGATTACTTTGTATTCCGATTCATTATAAATACATATCTCATCTCAAATGCATTACAAATCTAGTTCTGAAATATTTGTAGTTAAGGTTCTTGTTTCACATTTTTTGAAATCAACTTCGTGATAAATCACAGAGGAAACGTGTTGTTACTATTATTACTATTATTAAATATACATATTAGAACCAATATTTGGATTCGTAGTGTGCAGTTAAAAGTTTTGTTATAATTTCTCCACTCAACGCCTACTTTTTTCAGATATAAATGGCCATCTGAAATATCTTCTTTATTTGATATATTACAGAGGTTTAATGGTTTACAAAAATTAGTCGTTTCAAGAATATACATACTTTTTAGTGTTGTGTAGAAAACATTTTATTAACACAAATGTCAAGCCCTAAACTGAACTTTGAACCGAAAAGGGCTTTGTATTTTCACCTCTATAGCAGATATTATTCGATCAAGTTTCGCAAATTATGAATTGTCAACATCTTTATTCGGAAAAAAAGATGCTCTACCAACCTGAATAATCGCATTTAAAAAGTATTTTCAAAGCCAAATTACTGCTCTTTGAATACCTACGCGATTGCCAGTTGCTTATGAATATCAAACTTGATCCGTTAAAAATACTCGCATAATATTAAAGCCATAGAAAGGTAGGCAAAAAAGTTCTTAGCTCTTCTCTTAAATTACAATACGAATAACAATGTTTCGCACAAGTTCAAAGTATTTACCATTTAGTCGCTTTATTTTTTACTGTTGGTACAACTAATAAGTGAGTTCTTTTCTGAAGCTACCCTAGCCCTACCCATCCCGGGACTATAACGAATGAAGAATTACTTTAATCTTTTTACAATTCCTTACTGCTTTTATTTTCCGACTAGTTCTCATCTACAAACAACTTTTGAAGATACCCTCTGAAGTGAGCTTCTATTTTTATTTATTTATCTTTTTTACCACGCATTTTTTGCGGAAGTTGAAGCTGATCTGAAAGTCGAAGCATTTCATGGTCCGCGGCTGAAACTTTCTTTTCACACCAAAAAATTTGTACCAATTATGCAGAGATTTGTATAAATAGATATTCTCACACTGCTTTACACAATTTTATTAGTTTTAGGGCCAACGTAAATTTCAAACTAACATACATATGCAAATGAACTCTCGGTAGTTTATTTATTTATAATTTTAAATAATTTACGTTTAGGAATCAAAATCTGTAGGCCCTTGTTGACGGTGTGAACATTTTAAGCAGCAAATTATCGGCAAAATTGTGCTATAAATATTTCAGCCAAATTGTGAACAGAAACTCAGGCATCAACAACAATATTATCGGCAGCAAATAAAGCAAACAACTTGAATACGTTTTAGGCAGCTTGTAAGGCTTTGTAAAGCTACACGAGGTACTAAAATTCCACTTAAAATGGATCGTTGGTTCGACAGATCGACGAACGCTTAATGGCGTGAATTATTTACCGATTTTAATGCAAAGGCAATACACAACTTTTTAGCTGCGCCTTTATTATTACGAGCAATAAGGTATGAATGCAATAAGATTATACTCTACACAGAATATGGTAACATGAATTTTAAATAGAACTTTGCAACTTGTAAATGGGCTTTCATTATCTGCTTTAGATTGTGGAAAGTCTAGAGTATTTCTTAAGCCTGATTGTTTTCAGTTTATATTGAAATTAAGAGACGACTTGAGTGCATTTTTATTCATTGTATCCTTTAAGAGTGTTTGAAAGATAAAGTGAAATCTCTGCTAAAAAATAAATTGACCATTTATGAGCCGCATTAAAAAAATACCAAAAATAAATATGGTTTAGAACTAATGAAAAATGTGAGAAATCTTTAGAAGTTAGTCACTCGTTAACAGAGTTGTAAAATATTTTAAAAGCAACTAAAAACACCTTTAAAGTGATTGGAAAAATTGAAAAGGAGCTTCAAAACTATCTGAAAAGTATTGGATATTGTTCCAAGTCGACATCAAGAAGAAAACGCAAACATTCTTAAAACTTCATATTTGATGAAGAACCAAACTCGAGTTAAAAGGCCACAAAAAAGGAATTATAAATGGAATACAAAAAACTATAATTGGTTGACATTATTTTAAAGAGTATTTAGATCTGTGACTTAATAATTCCCTTCAATTTTGTAATATTATTATTATTGTTGGTAATGCGCTTAATACTTTTGTGGCTTGTCATTGCTTTTATTTAAAACAAATCGTAAAAACTGGCAAGTCAAATATTTAAAAGGTGCATAGTTTTGTGGCCAGTTACAATATTTTTAAATTGCGCCTACAAAAACGAAAAAAAAAATTATACAAGTATGTATATATAAGACGGTGGTTAGTTGGCTCGGTGCTTGCGGTTACTCTGTGGCTTTTTAAGGTGTGTCCTAAGCCGAGTCGAGACCTTATGAAAATAAACAGAGTTTGTGTGTGCATGTGTGTGTGTGAATGCGTTAAATATGTGGAGCAGTTTGATTTGAAAAACCGTAATGAAAACAAAAGCAACAAAGGCGGCCCCAATTCAATACAACATTGTACAGCGGCAGCGTCGCTCGTTGTTGGCGTTGGCTACTTAAACAAACAACGCAATAGATAATGAAATATAGCGGCATCAAGTTAACAAAATAAACTACCTACTTCTCTTCTTTTTTTCTCTTTTTCTTTGCCTGAGATATTTTAATCATAATAATAATAATAATAATAATAATAATAATATTGTTAGGCTGAGGCCAATGGCAACCGAAAAGAGCCTTTGTTCAAATGCCAGAGTTAATAAAGGCGCAAAAATGTGCTTTAAACGTTTTTTAATGACGTCGAAATGTTGGATTGGGTCTACGAGTACGAGTGTGTGAGGCCTTTTGATAATGATAATGCCAAACTTGAGCAATTTGAATGAGCCACGCATTTCATGTACTGCATTACTTATCTGTACACAAAGATAGCTACAGTTTGTTGTTCGTTTCTTTTTGTTTTTGTTGTTGTTTCCTTTTGTTTCGACTGTTCTTTTTGTCGGTTTTTTAAATTAGACAAAAAGCAAGCAGCCCCAGAAACAACAACAGCAGCCGAAAACGAAACCGACACCTACAACATGGCATCACGTACAAATTTTGTATGCACGATTTTGCACTATTTTGATATTTATCCAACACCTGCGCAAAAGCAGCAACAAAATATATATCTACTGGCTGGAGATGGAGATGAAGTTGAAGCCTAGAGCTGTATCTATACAGTCCTCCAACTAACTGTCTGTCTGTCCGTCTATCCCTCCGTCTGTCTGATGGTGAGCGAGATGAGTGTGAGCCAAGCCAAGCCGAGCCGTTGATGAAGATCACGCGGAGCTGCTGCCAAAGATGCTGCTGATTCTTTTGCTGTTGTTCTTGTTGTTGTTGTTGTTGTTGATGCGCAACATCAGCATGAACATGAAAAGCATGAAAGCCGTTTGTCTTGCCTATTTTTGCCACATTTCAAATATGTGTGTCTGTATGTGTGTGTAGCTTCTAGCCACTTTTTTATAAGCTCGTATGCGATATTCAAATTTTTGCTAGAATTGACATTGCCAGCTTGCAGCAGCAGAAGCAACAACGACAACAACAACGACAACTGACTTGTGAGCTAGCCTGGGAACTTGCAGATAGGCCACTCGACTCTATACTCCTATGTAGTATAGTTTCCATAGAGTCTCAGGCGCCTCAGCATCAGCGTCAGCATCATCATCTTCAGCATCATCAATAGAGAGCGCTCTTCAATATTTACGATTTGCAGCTGGCTTGGCAGCTAACATAAAACAGTTTAAAGTATTGCCAAAATAAATATGATGTAATAAATACATACATAGTATACATTCGATGCCAAACGCTAAACGCGTCATGCTGCAAACAAAGTGGCCAAGTTTGTTGCCCAATGCGCTACTACAAAAGGCATTTGTTGATTTATTTGCTTATGAATGCAAATAGTTTTGCACTTGAAACGCAACCAAGCAAACAACTTCAAAGTCCAATATAAACAAACACAATTAAAGCTTTAGACACGACATATCCGTTTTAATCAACCACCCGCTACCACTGCTGGCACTATTATTTCTACATTTTTATTTTTTTCAAGCAGAAGCGGCTTAGTTGGACATGTCGTAACTTGAATGCCCTTGTCCAGAGTCATTGCTGTGCATGTAAATGGAGGTTGGAGCCTCCAAGGAAAACAAAACAAAGCACAATAGAAGCTTAAATAAAAAACCATCTCTGTTCTAGCTTTTGATCGATCGAATAATTGATAGATTTGTTAAGCTAACATCTAGCTAGATGTGAAAATGCAAACTAAATCTGCGTCTTATGTCCAAAAATATCCTTGTTTTAAGTTGAAACACAAATAGTCTTATAATATACAAATTCTGCATGGGTCACACAAAAGAGCTATCTATCGTTGGTACGTTCTACTATTTATAGTTAATAATCAGTAAGCAAACTAAATCAGCGTCTTATGTCCAAAAATATCCTTGATTTAAGCTGAAACACAAATAGACTTATAATATACAAATTCTGCATGGGTCACACAAAAGAGCTATCTATCGTTGGTACGTTCTACTATTTATAATTAATAATCAGTTAGTTCTATCGTTCGAAAATTTATAAAGCCAGAAAATATCTATTAATATCAATAGGCCTATAATATACAAGTATGTACATATATTCAGCATTAGTCATACAAAGAGCTATTGATCGCTGATACATTCTACTGATCTTAAAATTATATCGTTCCAAAAATTATAAATATATATATTTTCTTCCAACTTCCATCAAATGAATTTGTTAGCACCTACTAATACGTTCTAATACGTTTTGTACTCAACTCGTCAAGTTCTGAAGTTTTCTCGGAATACACGAAACATGGCAGCATTTGATTAATCAAATAATAACGTTTATTTACCAATCAGCCAATGCTATCGAGCATGCTCGAACATTTTTCCAAAAGGGCATTATAATACCGTACTGAAACGGCATTTCATGGCTTACTAGAAACTCACAGCTGAAGAACTAATAAGCCTCAACACCAGCCGAGGCAGCCGCCGCAACCAATAGCACCAACAACAACAGCAAGAAGAACAACAACAACAATGGCAGCAAATATAGTTCATAAGCATTTTGATTGCCTTCAATAAATTGCAAATAATTTCGACCTGATTTCACGGCGGCGCTGCCAAAACGCCAAACACCAAGCACCAAGCACGGTCATGGACAACGTTCATATGCCACAAGACACAATCCACCCGCCCCGTCACGCCCCCTGCAGCGACGCCTTGGCAAGACAAGAGCAAATAATAATAATAATAATAACGCTGCGTGATATAATTTCAGATATAGACAAGAGAGCACAGTGCAACGACTGCCTTGGCAGCTACAGAGGTGGCGGCCAAGGCAGTGTCGGATCAGATCAGACCAATCTATACTCGCACATATGTATATGTACGAGTGCATGTGCCTAGAAAATGCGCTGCAGCTGGCCACGCATTGCACTCAAAATTTGGGTTTCGGTTTTTGTTTATGTTTTCCTTCGTTTTAATTAAAATACTATCAAATGTCAAGTTTACAAGCCACTGCCGCGTTGACTACAAGCACAAGTACGTTGCAAGCTTGACGCTCAAGCAGCAGCCACAGACATGGCCGGAGTCAGAGTCAGAGTCGAAGCGCCAGTTGAAACCAAAACAAACACTTGTCATTTTGACAGGCCAAACAAAGCGTGACAGACGTATGCGGACGTGGACAACAAAAACAAAAACAACAGCAACGGCAACAGCAGCCGCTGTCAGACGACAGCAGCCACATTCCCATGAAAAACATATCGATACGAAAAATGTGTATTCTCCCAAAACAATACTCTCTAAGCAACCAACGCAATGCAACACACTATCCCCAGTCGAGTCTTTTGCCAGAAAATTATTTATATTATTGTTAATTGTCTAATGCCTGCACAGATATCAGGCAATATCTTTAAACAAGATATTAACGCAGCCAAGAAGCCTATCCA
Organism: Scaptodrosophila lebanonensis; assembly: GCF_003285725.1. Lineage (NCBI taxonomy): Eukaryota > Metazoa > Arthropoda > Insecta > Diptera > Drosophilidae > Scaptodrosophila > Scaptodrosophila lebanonensis. Next base: position 18,540,686 of record NW_022060538.1, read on the forward strand.
TTAATGCTGACTGCGAATCATATCGATTCGAAATGTATGCTCCCAAAGAACAATACTCTCAAAACAACCAAAGCAACAAACTATCCTCACTCGAGTCTTTTGCCAAAAATTATTTATGCAAATAAATATTTTAGACTTAACACCCAATTATCTGTACGATAGTATTTGTTTATTGTCTGTCTGCAATATCTTTAAACAAGATATTACTTTAGAACCACTGCCAAGAAGCCTTTTCATTATTGATGGCTGCAAATCCATGAAAAATATATTGATACGAAATGTATGCTCCCAAAGAACAATACTCTCCAAACAACCTAACCTCAACAACAAACTATCCTCACTCGACTCCTTTTCCCAAAAATTATTTAATATTTTGAACTTAAGCGTACAATATTTGCTTATTGTCTGTTGCCTGCGAACTTATCAGGCAATATCTTTAAACAATTATTTTTTTAATAATGTAAAACTTTAGATATACTGTTATTATTTACAACAACTTAAATACAACTTATAGAAAAATACAAATACAGCTTAAACTAAGAGTTTAGTGTTTTTTAATTATTTATACTTTATATAAATCTCTTGGCATCTTCAAACAAGACATTACCACAGAACCGAATCCAGTAATGTTGACTGCGAATTCTTCATAGAGAACAACAACTGTACGCAGACTCGCATGTGTCTGTGGCTCTAACGAGGGTCATTCCAAACGTTCGAGCCTGCCACATTTGCATGGGGCACACGAAGTTGCAGACAATGCGATGTGGGCACACACTCGGACATGTTTAAGTAATTGCGCGCGTGCGTGGTGGCAACTGCCACAGCTGGCGCTGCAGCGCAAACAATTGAGACACACTGTAGGTAGGTAGAGGTGCAAGGTGGAAGGAGGCAGAGAGGCGGGGAGACAGGGACAGTAGTTAAGCAGCCCGCCTTAGCGTTTTGCTTTTGTTTCTGTTGTTGGCATTTTCGTTGTTTCGTTTGATAGTTTCGGGCCGATAAGCCGGGCAGTCATGTTGGCTTTGTGGAAATTGTTTTAAAGCGCGACATGTCAAGTCGAGCTTTAGATAGGCGAGCACACAATATATATTTTGTCTGCTCAAAATGTGTACATAATAGCCCATAGATAAGATAGTAATGTGTCGCCTGGGCTCATAAATCATTTTCATTTGCATAGCACCTTTGATGGGGATTATTGTATTTGGAACACCACACTACTTATACCCGTACGTATTTATTTATCGTCGGACTTCCGCAATAGGGTGTGAGCGAAGCGAAACTTGCCAACTAAGCAGTTTTAAGCATCACTTTTCGCTTTCTGCTAAACACACTCAACATCCGCCGCTGGTGAAAACTTCATTTTGAAAATAAACAAATAAACAAACTCATTTTCATGCCCAGAGATCAAGCGGCGACTACTCGTATAATGAATGTGCAACTTTTTTCCACTGGTATGCGCTTCCTGCGCTGATTTCTAGAAATAGTAGTATATGCTGAGAGCCCAGCAACAAAAATGTTACACAAAACAATACGAGTATAAAAAATACGGAATTTTTGTTTCTTTTCAAATATTTATTGCTATTTATGTGGTCTTTTTATGTGCGTTTTGTGGCACAAAAATGCGCAGCAACAGCAACAGCAACGGCGGTGGCGGTGGCGGCAGCATTATACAAATTTCTTACAGCGTAATATGATTGATTGCGCCGTTGACCTGAAAACGAAGCGCAGCAGCGCCCCAAACTAATAGTTACACTTAACACAATGAGACCAACAACAGCAACAGCAGCAGCAATCAGGTAGAACATTGTGGGGCAATGGATCAGTCCAGCATCCAAAAATGTGGAGCAGCAGTTGCAGGGCAGCAGCATTAAGAAAATGAAAACCAATGGACATCAACAAACATACTGAATACATGTAAATACGTGTGTATCTACGAGTATGTACCTAGAAGCCAAATGGGTCAAGCGGGGCGTCATTTTGTTTTAAATAGACGCGCGTCTGAGGGCCAGCAAATGCAAAGCCAAAAGCTACTTCAATTCGGGCACACTGAGTAGGTGCTGCATGACTTTAGTGTAGACAGTCACAACTCCCTAAAAAGAAATTTCTCTACTAAATCCTGTGCCTTAAGGAATTGCAAGCAAACTGTTTGAATTGGATATAAATAGATAATTCGTAGATTAGATTAGACTGTTAATCTATACATCTTGATTAATTTTATATTGAATTGCATAATATCTATATAGTACTTTATACTCTCTTTGGTTGTCATAATTTCTGCTTTTCAGAATCAGATCGATAGGGGAGAGGAAGCTTACCAAATGACAAAATAATAGACCAAACATGAGATACTCCTTTCCAAATGTATAATTTATCAATATAATAATCAAATACCTAACTATAAAAATCGAATAAAAAAAATTATATTATACAAAATAGTTAGTGTTAGTTTTAAAAATCTAATAAACTTAAGACCGCTTCTTTCCCTGCTCTGAGAACTTGCTTTATAAGACTTGCCTTTCCTCTAAAATCTCTCCCAATCTATAGTTTTCTCCATTGGATCGCCATAGCGATAGTCGCCTGTACAGAGCACCCAATGTTATGGAACGCACTTCATGCAGTAGCAATTGGTCGCCAACTGCACGGCAAGTGCTTTATTTTTAGCTTTTACGGCTTTGCATGTGGGAGCCGTGACGTGGCGCTATTTTGGACATTTCGGCGGGCGCGCCAGTTGACGAAAGCGGTCATTTAATGAGCCATGAGCTATGCTTTTGTTATTCTTATTATTATTATTACTACCAGCTATTTTTTTCAATTTCACTTTTATATGTGCGTATGTGTGTGTGGCAAAGTCAGGCTTGTCATGCTTGTTGTGTTGCCATTTGAATTCATTTTCCTTTGGCTGCAAAACAAAAGACTCAGGCAACGAACGCGCCAAAGCCAATGGGGCGCTTGTATAATTAAAAAACCGTTAATATTGAAAACGTTTGCTAGCTGAACAAGACGCTGCCGCCGCCCCAAACAGATGCCGAGCGAACAGACGACAAGCTTGGTGTCAAATCAAACATAAAAGAAATTATTAAAAATTCATAAAAAAAAAATGTGCCTTAAATTGAAAACACGCCGAAAGAAATGTGAGAAAAGCACTGCGAGAAGAGCTATTTAAATGCGTTGTAAAATGCAAATGAGCACACAAAGCGTAATAAAACGAAATCATGTGGAAAAGTGAGCGATAGGCCCTGACATTTATATGGCAACTAATAAGCGTTGTAATAGAGGTTGAGGTTGAGGAGCGATGGCTGTCAAAAACTGGGGGGAAACTGTAGCGTTAAGTGTTCAGTTCAGTTCAGTTTAAAAGCAAGCCAGCAAACGGCATTAAGCTATAAAAAATATAAGAAATCAAAAGAAATGGCCAAAAGCCAGCATGACCACAAAAAGTAAATCGAAACATTGGCTCTCACTTGATGGACAGTGGGTCAAAATGCATATTGATTGACGTTGAAATGTTTTAAATGGGCCAGCAGCCGAAAACTTGGCCAAAGCGGCGGCAGGTGCAAGCAACACTGCTGTTGCCATCCGTTTTGCTTCGCTTTGCTTCGGCTGTCGTCTTGTGGCTAATAAGTGGCATGAATTAGTGGCCCGCCAGCACTCAATGAACTGTTTAGTGCAGCTTTGCGCCCGCGATGCTGAGCGATAAGTCGAAGGCTTTTAAGTGGGGTCTGGTTCCAAGAGAAATGCCACTCAATGGGCCGAGTAGCCATTGAGCACCGTTGTTAACAACAACAAAAACAGAAATCATAACAAAAACAACAACAACAACAGGTGAAGTAAAGCAAATCAAATCGTAAATTGGAAACCATTGACTAAAAGCTTTTGATAAATTATACAACAACCAACCAGCTGAGAGGGGAAAATACTATGCGCCAGCAAATTCAATGATTCTGTTAAAAATTGTAAATCTATGAATGGGCAGAGCGCCACAAATCTGCTTGATGGGAAACAGAAACATACGAATATATCGCTAAATGCTATATAGCCGCATTCGAAAGTCTGCTACAATATGCTCCGCTCTGCTATGCTCGGCCCGACTGTGGCCTGCTTTGCTTTTCTATGGTGGGCTTTGGGCGTGTTACCTTTCAAAAATTCTACGCGTTGCGACCCCAAGACGCGCGACAGCCCCAATATGCTCCAACAAAAGGTCAAAAGGTTTTCGCTTAGCCAGAAATTTGCACAGCACTTCATTCAATTTCATTCATAAAGTCGGCCATAAACTAATCATTTTATGGCCTGCCAAACAAAATGTTGACAGTTTTATTGTGTAAACGTTTCGACTTGTTCGAAAGCGCATTGTTGTCGGCGCCTGCCCCTTGCTTCTGCTTGCCACTATGTCTCTCGGCCAACTGTAATGTGGTGCGGTTACGCCTTGAAAAGTCATTGTCCAAAGTTTGCGCCAGTTCGCGCAGTCAGCCAGTTCCATATTATTGTACTCGTACATAATATATAAGCTTATATATTGTATATAGATATGTGTAGTATGTATGCAAATCCCCGTGCCCGAGCACAATGACTATCCACAATAGTTTCTCGCTTTTTCAATGGCTAAAAATAAACTCCTTTTGATACCAATATCACACAACAATAAGCAATAGAGCGGGCCAAATATAAAACAGAAATAAACAAGTGGAAATTTTGAAACCAGTTTCATCTGACTTCAGAATACACTCTAATTATTTGTTGGTCCAGCCTCGATTTCTGGGACTACAATACAAATGATTTAGTCTAACGATTTTAAAATATCTTATCATTGATTTATCATTGCTTAATTTGGTCTAAGTATTTCCACAGAAATTGAATTGCAGACTTGTAAATTTTACTGATATTTGATTGATTTCCTCTTCCCTCCACACGCTACAGAGTTTCGTCAATACTGTCCACATATCGAAAGCTACATAAACCAAACTTGGTAGGTAGACTCTTCTAATATCCGACAATACGAGCTTGTTTTATTTTTTGGTTTCCTACCCAAATTTCGACAATACTGCTCACATTTTGTAAGCTACAACTATCCACATTTGTTTTCATCCAAATCGTTAAATTCTACGAACAGTTACTAGCAAAAAATTTACCTCCAGTTCGACTGTAGAGTTCTCCCTTGTTACTTCTACGACTGTTAGACAAGGATGATCATAATATAAAGCTGATGCAGGTAAACGATTAGGTCACAAATAGACAATATTCATTAAAAACAATTACTGTGTCATCAAAATGTCTAAATTCAATCGCATTTAAAACATATCTATTACACATAAATTCATTAAAATATTTAATTACGATATGCAAAGGAACTCCCAAGCAGTATTGTTGTAGAGAAAACGCTCTTTCTGTTGGAATTGTTTAGATTTTTTACTTAAATAAGTTAGTTTAAATTTTAGCAAATTTCAGTATATATTTATACACGTATAGCAGTGATAGAAATCCTAATATGTATTTATTTGATGCACCATTTCACAAAACCTTAACGTAATTTGCTAATTGTGTTAGTTTTTAGTCCGCCTTGCTTTTCTGCAGCGCCCAGAATGTGATCTGGCGCATCGTAGTTTTAGTTTGGGTATTTTTATAGGTTTTGTTATCTTATCGTTGTGTGCTTTTGAATCGCCATCCATCTGTCTTCTTGGGCAGTCGTTCATTACTGTGCGTATGAAATCATGATAGATGAACGTGCTCACGAAAACATCGGGAAGGCCACGAGCGCAGGCTGACACATAGCTGGCAAGGCCTACAATTTTTCCTTTGTGTGTCAGAGGGCTTCCGGAATCGCCAACACATGCTCCATGCCCTATTGAATTGTAAGCGCATAATCCATCCTCGTCCACACCAAGCTTTGGCTCCCACTTTTCCAGGCATCTTCCGCGTGGCCAAAACTTAAATGTCATTGCCTGCTTTATTGTGGGGTATTCAATATCGATGTCCTGGGAGTTTGTGCCTGATGGTTTACGCTCATATTTAGTGGCCCCCCATCCCGTTAGTCGTAGCTCTGCGTACGGTTCCAATTCCTCTGTTTCGAGTTGAATCATTGCAACCTTTTCATTAAAACTTATACGTTTCTTTGTCCTTATCATTCCAATATCGTGATTCATTTCTGCGTCTAGATAGCTGCAGTGCTGAAACATCTCCTCTACTTCATACCGAAACTCTTCATTGACCACTTTAAGGTCATATACGCCCACCAGAACGGTGATGCCCCCCATAATACAATGTCCCGCAGTAACCACCCAAGTCGGAGCTAAAATAGCTCCGCCACATATATGATCCGAATCGTATTGTATAGACACTTGGTACGGTGACTCGTTCGGATCTGCCGCAGTGCCGCCAATAATCCGTCCAAGCCCGTTATAATTGCGATCCTTCTTTGCCCGAGCTGCCCTGCCTTGGCCATGCCCATGGTGTCGACATTCCGACGACTGCAGCGACAAGAGGAGGATCAGAATCTGCAGTACGTAGTTGTAATACTTGATCATTCTTATCTCCAACGTATTGGAACACTGAGCGTATCGGCACATAGCTAGTCAGCTTTCAATGCGTGCGAATTGATTGGCTCTGCCTGAAAGCTTGACAATTTTAATTTGTTTGCCCTTTAAAAGAGTGTATAATTAAATATATCAAGAGAGAATGTTGCAGTTAGGCAAACCCGACAATGAAATACCGTATACCCAGAAACACGTAATCTATTTCTTCTTCTTAGGGACTAGAAGAGTCTAGTCACAAACTTTGGTCATTGTGCTGAACGCAGTTGTCGAAATCCACGGGATGTTCGAAACGCACTGATAGAAGGATAGACAGATGCAATTAAAAGGAAGTTATATCTCTTTCTTCCTTTTGCTTGATTGGTTGCAGCGAAATCTTTTTAAATAGGGAACTCCATAGAAAGGGATAACATTGGGGTGTATATGGAGGAATACTTATGGTTTTGTACTTTTAGGATTTGCAACTGAAAACGATGTGAGCTCAATCATACAATTAATGGTCTTTGGAGATTCTTCAAAAGCATCAGTAACCAAATAAAGTTGGAATAATATGTGCTGCATGATCAGTTTTTTTTTTAAATGTAAAATTAAATACGAACAACAAAAGGTAAGCTAGAGTGAGGGATTCCGACTCTTAAACACCCTGTATCTACTTCCACTCAAAAATTCTAAAACATTTTTTAAATTCAGTTTTTATTAAAATGAATTAAATTAAATTAATAATATATACTAGTAGCGTAGTTCGATTGGAGGTGACCTAGCACAACGACCCTGAATACTAATTAGACGTAATATTCCAAATTAAGTTTAAAAATTCTAATATTAACGATAGATTAAAAAAATAATAACAAAATAGTGGGAATTGTGGGAGAGCATCGAAAAAACGCACCAACTTATCCTTTCTTGGACTTAGAAGAGTCCGTTATTCTAGCTCCTGCACTTGCCGAGATGCTTGCATTATTAGAGACAGACCGACAGATCCATTCGTCTTGTCATGATCTAGAATATATATAAATGCTTTTGGGGGGGGGGGGGGGTCTGCCACACCTGCTTCCCACAAAACTAGCATACCCTTATAATTTGGTTAGAGAATAAAAATATAATGATTTTACTAAACAAAAGACTTAGGCAACGAACGCGCCACACAGCAACAACAAAAACAGATGTAAAAATAATTGACAAATATATTAAGAGCATAAATCAGAATATCCAATGGAGCGCGAAGAGCGCACAATAAGCTCTTAATATAGCTGCAACAACAACAACTACAGCAATCAGCAGTCACAATCAAATAGATTTCATTGATTTTTTGATGACTGCGGCTGCGACGACGGCGACGGCTACGGCTACGCTTGCTTCCCAAAATCAAATACAACTAATATGAAGCCCAGGCCGAGCCAAGCAACTTTTATTATCATTTACCGCTTCTCCAGGCAGCGCTGAAAAAGTTTACCTGTTGTTGCTGCTGCCAGCGTTGCCGTCACGCTCTCAACAGCACCAGCGGCAGCAGCGAAAGACGACGACGACGCTGACGCTGACGTCGACGCGTCTGCGGCAAACGCCGCTGCCCGGCCAGCAACTTCTTGGATATGCTGGCGAGATTTAGTTCAGTTTCAAGTGTTTGTGCGTTGCGTGCGCCACGCTCGCGTCTACGTCTCCGGCTCAGCGCAGTGTGTTGAAGCGTCAATGTTGTTAGTGTTGTTATCGCCAGTACAGCAGCACTTCCGTAAAGTTCGTTTGCCGTCGGCCGGATTTTGAGCGCCAAAACCGCGTTGTTATTCCTGTCGCCCACTCGCAGCAACGGAAACTGCGAACGGATGTCGTTACTCGCTAGCTGCCTGATAAGCTACTACCCGAGTTTAATTAACGAGGCGCTGACTCGACGATCTCAAGCGTGAACGCGGGCTACTCGTACGAGAGAATATGACAAACAGCAGCCACGAAGAATTAGTTTTACTGAATTTTTAATTAGTTGCCACGCAAAAATGAAAATGAATATCAAAAGTGAAAATTTATGAATGCAGTTTAAGAATTATTATTATATATATTTTATATGTGCATGAGTGTACAAAAGTGTTTTTGTGTTAGTGTGCTTGTGTGCTTGCACAATTGGTATGAAGTCCAATTGGAGGCCATAAATACTGGCCATGACGTGTTGAATTATTGCACAGGCATGAGAGTTTTTCGGCCCATTTGTGTATTCAGGTTTTCTCGAAAACTAAACCTCAAATTAAGAATTAAATTCTGATACCCGTATAAAACATCCTACGCTCATTTTGCATATATTTATTGGATATTCTTCGCTTTCAAACTTAAAAACTTGGTAAGTGTAAGCATAGTTATAGAATTCCCCGTTTGTAAATTGTCACGAGTTGCCAGAAAAGTTCGTTGTCGCAGTCATTTGTTTACCATAAGTATACGACCCCTAGGGCATACACAGGCGCACTCAAAATATTCCTCAAACGCTACTTAGCAGATTTCTATGAAATTTTCCATAGTTTGCAATAAAAAATATTTTAGAGCATATTTTATTTGGCTTTTTTTTTGGTGATATACATAAAAAGCAAAAGCAAACAAAGCCACACTAGTCATTGGCGCTGCTTATCGTTGACCGTAAATTTGATTTTATCTACCGTTTTGTCAAGATATTTGATTTTTTTTTTTTTTTTTTTTGTTTAATACAATGCTGTGACGCAAATGCAAAGAAATCGCCGGGCTTTGTCTGAGCAAGCAAGAGCAGCGTTAGAAAATTTGGCAAACACGGGCCCAAAACGTATCAGTGCGTTGGTCTTAATGACAAATTAGTCACTCCGTGTGTGAGCTTGACTTGCTAGTTTGCAATAATTATACACTAATCTAGCGTATAATTAGCTAATTAGAACTGCGTAGCAGCAGACAAAATGAAAATGGCAAGCAACCAAAAAAAAAAAAAATCTTCCGGCAACACCTTCTGTGCAAAAATTTGGCGAAAAAAGAAAACAGCAGTGGCAGCAGCAACAACAGCAACAAGAAGTCGCTTAAAGCTATTAATCAACTGTTGGCTATATTTAAAGTTTGCTGTAAATAATAATGACTTCATAATTGAAATTTGTGCGTTGCTAAAAATATGTAAAAATTATTTCTAGCCACACAGAAGAAAGTTTTTTCATCTACATTTTGTGTTTATTTTTGGCTTTGGATCTGTTTTTTTATATATTTTATTGTTGTTTCCTTTGCACGTAGTATATGTGTGTGTGTGTGATAGAAATAGGTAGCCGCAAATAAACATGTAAAGAACACAGCCACAGATAAAGGCAATAAAAGCGCAGCTGCCAATTCAAAACTATGTATAATAAATTAGCAATGAATATTAAATGGAATTTAAATGGAAAACGATAAATAAATAATTAAATTTAATAAAAAAAGAAAAACATGCTTGCTTAATCGAAGATTATATACCCTCAAGAACTGTGTGGGGCTATATATTCTACAGATTAAAATAATACTGTACATATTAGGAAGATAAACATTTCGTCTTTTCTTTGAATGTTGATTTAGTATACAGTCGTTTATGGCTTTTATTCAAACACTGCTCGAATTTAGGTTGTATTATTTATTTATTCAATAAATGATTTGTATTAATAAAACAAACGCTTTAAAATAATTTAGAAACCATATATTCTCTTCTATACGACACAAACATTGGCTTAAAATTAGATTAGGAACATATTTAACAACAACAACAAAAACTACAAAATAGACTTGCTTTTCTGCAAAATGAAATTAGAAACAACAGCTAAAAAAGCCAATTTAGATAAAGCACCAACTATTTAAATCCATAACACATTTCTGACAGAAACTGTCTATGCTAAGTTAGGTCTAGGAGAAAAAATCCCACAGCTATAACAATTCATGCTTAAACATAACCAGAATTAAAAATAGCATCTTGATAGCATTTTAATTAAAAGCAGCCATACGAAAAAATACAAAAACTGCAAAAGATCTTCAAGCAAAAAAAGCCTCAAGGAAACAAAACAATGAGACTAAACGCCACTTATTCACAGCTAAACAATGTGACGAATGCAAACAATAGATTTAGGCAACAAACATAAAAAAATATATGTATTCTAAGATCGGAATTCATAACAAACCAGAAGAAGTATAAGTTTTTGAATTAATTGAAAACAGAAGACTTAGGCGACAAACTTGCTATTAGGAACAAATTGTATGCCGCCAACGTTTTTGAAGATAATATCAAACTATATTTTAAAGCACTTAACAATTCAATGTGGCGCTAATTTATTTGATTAATATTGTCCAAAAACATTGATAGGAGCTTATCAGACTGCTTTCTTACTAAAGTAAAGTCTTAATCTAAAATTAATCTAAAACGAAATACGTTGATAAGAGATCTTTTAATAAGTATTTCTATTGAATTCACCATTTGTATGGAAAACGCGTAATTTATAACTTAAGCTTTTTTTCCTTGAAATAATTACCTTATCATAATCATAACTGATAAATTGTTGAAAGTATTTTAAAGATAGTGCATCAAATAGCCTTTTGATTTCAATGTAACATACAAATAATGGCAGTTCAAGATGAGTCATTTAATGTACATTTAAAATTGTCTGCTGGTGATAAGAGATGTCGCTCTAAGAAGATCACCACTGCTTCATTTAAGAGGTGAACCAAAACAGTCTCACTTAAACCATCACAAGCATTATATATTGAAATGTTTTATTTTACCAAATTAAACGTAGGACAAAATATTATTTATAAATAAAGAAACCGATAGAAGTTTATTGCTTCGTTTCCCACTCCATTTAGTTACATAAGTTTCAGACCAGTCCTTGCACTAATACACAAATATCAAAGTCTATATCTAGCGTAGTAGAAGTATTTGCCTTTTATGGCCAAACAAAAGACTTAGGCTGCGAAAAGGCCCATTTGCAGTTGCATTGCAATCAGCTTGACTTGAAACGTTTAGTGTAAGCTTCATAATCGAAAACTTCCGTCTGTGTGTCTTCGCCCAGAGCGTATGCCTTTTAGCCAAATGCAGCTCATTAACAGGAAACAACAGAGTGTTGCTAACTTCGCTCATTACGAAAAAGAAGCGAAGCATTTAACCAAAAACAAAAGCAACAAAAAAATCAGACACTTAAGCAAAGCGACACTAAATGAAATTTATCACAGACACAAAATGGTGTTTGCAATGAAAACACACATTATTACTCAAATCAAAGTAACAACAACAGCAACAACAACGACTCAAGCTGACAATAGCACTTAAAACAACAACAACAACAGCAACAAGAGCAAGGGGCGCGCGATATAAAGAAGAAAATTTATTGTAGTAAAAATGAAGTTTGAAGTACATAAATAAATAAATAAATAAAGCAATGAAAATCAAACAGCAAGCGTGCGATGGCAAAAGTTCTCAGCACGGCAACAGCATTAACAGCGCCAGCACCAGCAACAACAACAACAAACAATTTATGACACATGACGGTGTGGAGTACGGGCAAGTACAACAACAATTACAACAAGATCGTCGTCGTAGTCGTCGACTGAAGTGTAACTTCCCACTGACCCAATTTACAAGCACTTAATGCCAAAAAGGAGAAGTTGTAGAAGAAATAAACAAAGACGAAAGCCAGCAGCGTGATGTTGTTGGCGAGCTGGTAATGCATATCAAATAAAATTAAAGCAGCAACAGCAACGGCCACAATGCGTGCCAACAAGACGACAAAAATTATTACCAAAATAGAGAGCAACACACACACATACTCCTATATACATACATATGTATATATTTATCTGTATGTGTCAGCACACACACACACACACATACATACAGGCACACATCGGTTTAAATTAAAAGCCAAAAACTCCCACACATAAAAAGGTATCTCAGCGCACGCAAAGAAAGAAACTTGAAGAAAAAAAAAGGTCTGTCAAAATTAAATCATTTCGGTGGCAAACAACATAAACCGATGGTTAAAAGTTGATAATGATGATGCTTGGATAACGCTCGTTATTACTGCTACCACCACCGTCACATGTCGTTGGTGGCGTTATTGCTGTGTTGTTGTTGTTGTACTTGTTGTTGTTGTTGTTGCTTCTATTGTTGCTGTGCGTCTGGGCAGTGTGGAGGTGGCTGCCACTGACAGCATAACAAATGCTATTTTGACAAAGTGTCTGACATGAGGAGCGTGGAAAAATTTCAAATCCACAGACAAACTCAGAGCTGCGGACAGATTTTTATGCGAAAGTGAGAAACAAATATATTAAAATATAAATAAATAAACAGTCCCTGTGCAAAAAATCTAGATGTGTGTGCCATTGTCCATTAATACCGTGTCCACATGTGAGTCTGTGTATGTGTGCGTGTGTAAACGCATCAGCCTAGCAAGCTATCCATGGCCGTTCAACACTTTAAGCCACTTGACGGTCGCGCTTCCGGTTTCTTTTCAGTGAAATTTTCTTTACGCCGCTGGCAAATTTATGTGAGAAAAAAGCAACACCAACAACCATCATATTTTTCATAGAAAATTATAAACGAAACCGAACACATACTACAAGTATAAGACGAAAATTTGCATATGCCGCCGTCGGCGCCTTAACACATATTAATGTTTCTGTGAAAAGAAAAGCACGATACGGGCACAAAAACATTAATAATAATAACAAAGGTCTATCCATGTAACTATATTCATAAAACAATCAATTTAATTTCACAAGCAGCTGCTACAGATTAACAGCTTTTAGTTGACTGGTTTTCATTTTTAACAAATATGTGCTAATTATTATATAACATCTTTTGAACTATTTCCCTAATTAAGATGTCACAAATAATTTTAGAGAAGATTGTTGACCTTTTCAACAAAAACAAAAACACAATTCAGAAGCATCCAACCTAGAGCAAGTGCCAAGATAGAGAAAATGTATATAAGAAGTGAAAAATTTAAATCAGTTCGGATGAGGAGTAGCTACACACATTAGTGTAGTTAGTTCATGTTTTCGGTAGCATACATGCTGCTTTTAATTGCACATTGGTGTCCTTGCAAAAACCAAAAGTATTCAGCAAGATTGCCAGAATTTCCTTTTCTCTCCTCATTCGCTTACTTTTGTCATTACAATAATTTATTGTTACTGTAATAGGGTAATTCTTGAAGGTGGAAATTAAAACAACTTTACAGAAAATCACTTTGTTATATATACAAGTAGACAATTTGCAATATTTTTGCAATTTCAATCAGCACTTCAAATACCTCAGAGACATAAGCACATTATTTAATTCGTTACGCCTCATCTCCACAATCCGGCTTTGTCGTTATCAGCATTAACTACACTACATTCCAGATCACTGAAATATCTTCTTTAAATGATGGATCGTCTGTACATCAATATCAACATTAGTAGTCATCGTTCATTTTTCATTTATCATCATCTCGTATTTTGTTTGCATCAGCACTTTCCCCAGAAAAGATATTTTGAGCAATACCGAGCATTTTGTTTTTAATTTTTCTGCTATGTAGCCCTGTAGCCCCTTCAACTAACTGTTTGGCATTTTCGCTTCATCAATTGTCCCTATATAGTGAGATTCTCAATACGCGCATTGATTATCCATTTCAGCTTTATAAATGTTCTCAAGAAGGCAGCTTTGGAAGCATGCCCAATGGTGTAGTAATATGTTCTTCTTTATTTTGTTACTCCTTCTTCGACTTTTTTATTTCTCAGTTTCTTCCTTTTTGCTTTGGTTAATTTCCCATTGCATCAGAGGATTGCAGGTACAATCGAACACTAATTCACGCTCCATACTATTAGCCATTTATTATATACATCGTATGAAAATATCGACTAAAACAATTCCCCATAAAGAGCACAGCTTAAGGCATAACTAACCATCATCTGTATGCAGATGCACAGCGATCTACATAGACTCACTATTTTGCATAACCATAACATCAAGTTGAGCTTTGCAACTAAAAATGTCGAGCTTGCAGCTCAGTTGCTGGCCTGCCTCCAAGGTAACTTGCCACCGAGGCCCATCAATGTAGCGTCAGTTAGGCAGTCAGGCAGTCAGGCAGACAGGCAGACAGTCAGACAGTCGGGTAGTGAGGCAGTCAGGAAGCAAATGCTGCTGCATCTGCAACTGCCTCTTCAAATGACTGAGACTGTCTAGACTCTAGACACGTTGCAGCTGCGGCAACTGAAGTGCAACACAGAGCAACATGACGGCGAGTAGAACAAGTGCAGGTCTCTCGGCATAGAAGGAAATAAAAGCATTACTGTGCATTGGTATGCTTGATTTTTATTGACACAAGTCGTTGGCTGTCTGAATGCACGGCCTGGCACACATTTTGCATATTTTATGAGCTCGTGTCTTTGGATGTGCCAGAGAGCGCGTTCTTGTGCAATGCCTACTTGCTTGTCTGTTTTCTGATCAGCTTTTTGCATAATTGTTGCTATTGTTGTTGTGCTTCTCGGATCTTGGCTGAATTTTTGGAAGCAAGTCTTGGGTTTGTTTGACAGAATGTCCCCAGGGAATGACCACTTGACCCATTTGCCACTTACTTCAATTTTATGTAACACACACATCTACGAGTATGCAAACATAAATCAGCAGAACAGTCATTAATGTACAACATATGTATGTATATGAAACAAATCAAAAGCTTACCCACACCAAATGGGTTTTCACTTCACTCCACACTCCATGAAGATTTCGCTTGTTAACATTAATAATAACTTGTAATTTGCAGTTGTCTGTGGGGGCCTCCGATGCTGAGGTTGTTGAAAATCACTCAGAGGGCTCAAGAAGGCAAGAAGGCAGCCTCAAATGAAGCCACCGAGTGAAAGAGGGTGTAGAAAGAAATAGCGAGAGAGAGAGAGAGAGAAAGAAAAAACTAATTGCAACATTTTTCACATATGTAAACATTCATTCATAATATTAAACCAACCTCAACTCAACTCACACTCACAAACACAGCAGCCATCATAATGTAAACGAAAATAGAAATAAAACAAAATAAAAGACTTGAACGCGAAGCTCACTTTGAAGATCTTCCGCATCGCTTGAAGTGCGGCCAACTAACTGTGGGTTTCTCTATTTTTCGTTAATTTTTGTTCATTAAGTCAGAAAATGGCCAAGTTTAATGTGTGTGCACACAAACACACACGCACACATAGACAAAATTAATTAAACATTTATCAAAATCAACGTGCAATCAAAACAGAAAAAAAATTGAAAAAAGGGAGAAAAAAAGGCAAACAACTTGGCCCACAGACCCACAGAAAATCTTTAGACCACCTTATTGCATGGCTGTTACAATTAAACTTTTTAGTCTTATGTGCTATTGTCTTCTTTTTTTTCAACTTTATTGTTTTGTCATTGTCGTCGGGCTTATTAACTTGGCTTCGCTCGGAGCCCAAAGTGTGCCGCATCGAGGCATTGAAACGAATTCCGCCAGAAACTTAAATCAGACCAACAGCCAAAGCCACCAAGTAACAGTGACAGCGGACTCCAAAAACAAAAACGCACATACCTCACTCAGCATTTGGCAATGGACATCAGTTGGCTGTCGTTTTGAAATGAAAAATGTACAAAATACAAAATAAAAAGGAGAAGAACGACAAAGTGTTTCTTCTCTTTTTATCGGCTCAGTTTCATTTCGAGCCTTGTTGCTTTTTTGTTTCTTAAACTATATGGCTTTTTTTTCTTTTTGACTGTGACACGGGGGCAGAGCAGCGAAGATAGCCTGGTCGACTGACTGGCTGGCTGGCCGGCAAGCAGATCAGTGCCGGCATATCGTTGACTTGGCCCAGCACTTGAACTGGACTCGAGAGCTGTAAATATTTTTTAAGGCTGGGAAATTGATTTTTTCTTATTTTGATTACGTTTTGGCAGTGCTATGTCAAAACTAAAACGAATCTTGAATGCCCTTAGAGCATGTCAGCCTCGCTATAAGAGGTTTTCGTTAACAGACTCTGAATCCACGGCTTAAGGTAGAGAGATGTGTGCGCCAAAGCCAAAGCGACAGCTGATTAGCCAACAGTTGCAAAGACATTGAGAAAAACGCTTTTGAAATATAATTTCAATTCCAGTTATAAGAGAGAAACTACATACACGTATGCGACAAACTAAAGAGCATCGACCCTTAATTGGATATTTGCGAAATTATGTCGAGAAGTTATTAAATCCGCTTGTATTTGGTGATATTCCAGTTTCCCATACTCCTTTGATATAATTTCTTTTCCACTGGTAAACTAAATATATTTTTCAAAAAACATAACTCCTTCGATTCATGTTAATTCCATGTTCAATCATTTTCAAACTGCTTATATATATTATTATTTTAAAAGTTTCCTCAAACTATATTTCTATAATTGGTTAAAATAAAAACAAAAATATTTCCCTCTATATACAGTTTTACTAATTGCTGGCAATTTTTTTTAATAACGCAAGGCGTACAATTGTTGAGCCTTAGATGCCAATCCAAAGGATCACTTAAGATTCCAATCACAGTTCAATTTTATTTTAATGAAATTTCCTTTACAAACGAGCATATTAATACAAGTTATGCTTAGCATTATTTTATATTATTGTTATTATCGACAAATTCGCTACTTATTTGAAACCCTTTTCGAGAAGACAGCTTATCAACCCATCAACTCGCCTACTACTCCCCTTAATAAATCACTCTCTTCACTTCGAGGGGAAAACACAAGCACGATGCCAGACCTATGAAGGCGCTGGGATATATATTGATAAAGGATTGCCAATCTCTCACATCACTCTATCCTATAAATCTATACAAGCGATTTTTTTTATCTTATTTGGTCTGCATTCCTTGGATTGCTTCCATGGAATTCACTGATAAGTAGTGTCCTCAATTGCTGAACGATGTTTTGGCTACAGAGCCTCAGTCTATTGATACTATACTGTATTACTATTAGCATTTTGTTATTATTATTAGATCAGACTTTCTGTGTTTAGTTTATATTTGAAAGCCCTCACAAAATATCAGAAAAGTTTCTTTACTTTGTACTGTTGTTTGATCAGATACATTTACACATACTTGTATATATCTATTTATTTATAGCATTATGAAATTTTAGAATTTCAAGCAAAAGAAGCAACAAGTATTGGAAATTTGAAAAATCGCCATAAAAAACCTGAAACAACAATAAATGACAACCCATGTTCTATAGCTAAGCAAGCCACATTTCCGAGTGTACTCCTCTGTTTGTTTCCTTTTGCTTTCATTGGAATTGTAGTTGTGGTTGTTGTTGTTGTTGGTGCTGCTGTAACTCTTTTGCGTTTTTTTGGCAATTTGGGTTACATTGCTGCTGTCTGAAAAATTATCTTGCACTTATATTCACGCTTAATTGGCATTTTTTATGAAAACCAAAGCCGAAATGTAAGCGTGCTGAAAAATGCAAAAAAAAAAACACAACAACAACATGAGTAAGAAACATTCAACTTGGCTCTTGTCTTCGTCGTTGTCTGTGGCGGCAATGACACTGGCACTCAAAATCAAAAGGAAAATCAATTTAATGAGCAAAACATGCAATAAATTACAAAGCGAAACAAACCGGCAGTGAATTATTTGTGCCGTAATTTTTTTTCTTTATTTATTTTATTTTTTTTTATAAACTTAATGACAGATTTTTCTTAACAATTTGCGCTCGGAATTGGGTCAAGCGGACTTTTGTAAACAGCTGTCTGTTTCCTATGTATATACTTAGTACTTAGTATATATATTTTTCCTATATAGCAGGAAACGTTGAGCAAAGCTAATTTCAATTTTATTAATTTTATTTATATCGAGTTGATTGCAAGATAATTAATGTGTTTAGTCAGAAGAGAAAAAATTGTCAAACTGGTTTGCCTTTTTGTTTGACCTTTCGTTGAATTTTCAAAAATTTATGCATGAGTTTCTAAATGATTGCGACTTTAATTTGTTATTTATTTCTTTCCTTCTTCTTTCAGTGAAAATATTTAAGAATTTGACAGCGCCTAGCTATGAGCAGCTGCCTTAAATTGGAGCACAAAACAATAACAATAACAGCACACAGATAGCAACAACACCATGTAAGTAGATCAAAGTATTCAAATAATAACAAAGCATTTACTTTTAAGCCAATTTGCTTGATAAGACATGTGATACCCTGCAGCCATGTTACTTTAATTTGAAGAAGGTATTTTTTAATTGGCGGATTAATTAAAGGTTTTCATAAAACAGTAAAGTATTACTTGTCCATAATCCAACTAAATTGATATTATTTAGTTCCATTGAATCCATTAAAAATTTATAAAATATATATAATCAATCTTTAGAATCAATCTTACAATGTCTAGTAGAATGCCTAAAATATTAATGGAAATAAAAGGACATCAAATTTAGCTCTAAATTACTTGTGGAAAAACCAAAATTTTGAAATACTAAGGCTTCTGATTCTAACTCAGATGCCTTCCACATAAATATAAGAAGTGAATCTCTAAATTTTGGGCAGTAAAAAAATAACAGTGAAATGTAAAATTTTTAGAAAATGTTTCCCTCTCATAGTTTTGAAAGTTTGCTTACATAAAAGCTACTATCAAGTATTTCCTCTTTAAAAGATGAATTTCTACTCTCAAATTTAAAAAATGAAGAGGTAAAAAATTCATAATTTAATGATAATTAAGACCTGCTGCTTAGTGCAGATTCTGTTTAGGGCACATCTCCTAATGTTTCTTACTCTAATTTTGTTTCCAAAGGAAAGTGGATAGGGCTAGTGAGAACAGAAAATAGAAATATCTTAAAAACCATGATTTCGGGGGGAAAAACCTATGTCGAAGTTGTTTAATGGTCCAACGAATAATCGTGTTATTTCAGTAAGACACGAAATTGGTTGTTTCTCTTCAGTGATTAAAATTGAAAACAAATTAAAACTTTAAATGAATAGTTGAGAGCTGGTATGTTCAGCTAAACCATCTATTGTCAAAGGTATCAGCTTTGAAAGCCCTATTATACTGCTTTAATATAGTGGCTATAAAATAAATCTATTATGCAGCAATCCGCAGAGTCTAGGAGCTAAGCACCAAAGCCGGTTCGCAAGCACGCTAATCAAAATGACTGATGAGCCTAGTTTCCAAGTGTACTTGAGTGCGTGGGGGCGTTTTGGTAGCCTCATAGAAATTTTGATTTGATTTTAAATGCAAATTGAAGCTAAGCGCGTCACAGACTCGTATTTCCATTTAAATTAGTTAAATGCGTTGTGCCGCATTAGGCTAACTTTTGGCTTTTGTTTTAATAATTTTATTGATTTCGGTTATGTATGTAGTATGTATTTGGCTTGTTGTTGTCTTGCTTTCCAAAACCATCTTAGATGCCCGCTGTGCCCGAAACGGCCCGAAACCCGTTCTATGTATGCATTTGCGTACGATTTGGGAAAAAGTTAAACACAAACCGACAGAAAATAATGAATGAGTTCGGGCACGTTACGTGAAATTGAATTGATTAAACTGATTGTGCGACTGATACTTGGATCATTGACAAATTGAAAAACAAAGGCATTGGGCTTAGATGTGTACCCCAAAGCCATATAAATGATAGTATCTTGAATTCGATTTGGATACACCTGTTTCGAGTCAACACTTAGAGCGCTGCTTCCGGCTCCAACCGACCAACAGGGGGTCCACCAATAAGCTAATATGGCGGTATATCGAGAAAAACTAATTAATTTTCTGGGACAGAAAATACTACTACTTGTTCAGTTATTCATTCAATAACAAATGACACATTTGATAGGGAAATCAATTTTGCTTATTAACTTCAAGAGTTAAAGTTAGAAGTTGATTGGAACCGGAAAAAATAACATCAGATTTTAATTAATTATTACTTTTAAGAACTCTGAATAAAGCTGCAATTATTGTGCGACTTGATAGATCCAATTTAGCAAGTCCTATAGCATAAAACTTGTTATCATTATGAGCAGAAACGAATTTCATTTGGTTTCCTGATTTTTGACAGGTTAAACATTTTTATAATCCAAAAACGATCCCCTCAAACGTTTTTCAAAGAGGAAGACAATATAAAGGCGTCTTGCATTGGAGTAACTTCCACCTGTTGGACACTGCAGTGTCTGGGGAATATATCTGACTGTTCCTACAACATTTAAGCCACTCCACTCTATACGACTTTTAAACATTCTTTTTAAAAAGCCACCAAATTCAGACTTCTGCAAAGCATTCATTTATTTGTTGTTCTTTCTTATTATAAATCCGAAGGTCTTAAATCGTCTTTTAAGCTGTCGGACGCACTCAATTGATTTGCGCTCCGACCTTTATATTGACGATCATTGCTCATACACCTGCAACCTTTCTTAAATACCAAAACGGCAATAATTCGCTGCCTGCTTCAGGCAACATGGATAGCACTTTAAATTGTTTCAGCTGCTGGTTTATCGCTTGTCGCTGGCGGCTTTATCGCCAACGCTTAATAAATTTCGCAAATGGTACATAAAAATTTGTCACATAAATTACAATTTGCGTGTACGAGTACGTCGCCTGTCCAACACATGCGACGCACAACGCGCTCACCTGTCATACACACACAGACACACTAGCATAGAGACAGGGAAGCCTACATATAACGAAACTAACATGCGATCTCTTGCTTTTCGCAATGAATTTGTACATGTGTACGACCGCACGACCCTAATTGCCTTTGAGTGTTGTCCCAAAGCGCCGAACACTAATTGTTCGAACAACTTTATTTTGCATACGCAACGATGCTGCGGAGATGCGGTTGAGATTGCCAGGGAGAGAGATAGAGAGAGAGGGAGAAAGAAGGGGGAGTGGAGCCTGGGCGACCGGCTGGCAGACCGTTAGATAGCAGCCACGTTTGGCATTCTAGGCAATTAGCTTGGCAGCAAATTCAATCGACTGACACTGACAGCACCAGCCTTACAAATCTCTGTGCAAGCTGCCCCAATCGCCTCCTGACAGCGGCAGAGACAGCGACAGCGAAATGGAGCGAGCGCATAAATGTCGACTTGCATTTGCCGTGCAATTAAAGGAGCGTTGACGAAGACGCTGGCCAAAACTGCAACGACTCTGTTTGCTAAATTTTTTTACAGCTTAATTTGTTTTATGCCCCAACCAACAGCAAGATGAATGTGATTTTAGCGGCTTGTGGCGATAAAAGTGATCAAAAAATACAAATGTCAAAGCCGAATTAGAAGTATAAAGTAAAGCCATGCCATTCAGACCATTTGGCGGACTTTCATTTTGCAAACAAAAGACTAAGAACACAAACTTTCGAGGAATTCAGAGTGCAGCCGATTAGAGACGGACACGTGATTTGCTGTTCTTTCTGACGCATCAAAATCAACATTATGGACACATTTTAACACAAAATACTAATACCTAGTCAATTAAACAATTTTTATATGCTTAATAGTTTTTCATGTTATATGTAATTCATGAAAATTTCCAGCAAGCGGGGAGGTGTATATCTCGTGTAATCCCAACCACCCGCACATAGGGGCCGAAGATTTGACGGACACTCTAGCAAATGAAAAAGGACAGAAATTCCAAGCAAACACGAATGAGCAAGGGTAAAGGCACAAAATTTGAAGGATCCAGAAGGGATCGAAACACTGAGAACCGTCACTCTTAACCAATATGGTAGACAGCTTATACGCGCATAGGATTTCCTTTGGAAGAATGCTCTCCCAACCCACTGTTGACGATTTAAATCCCAATCTATTACTTCTATAGCTTATTATTGCTAGTTCATTAGAAAAAGAGCAGTACAAAAATTAAAATTTTCTTTAATAAACTAAATTTTATAGCTGGAAATTCCTATAATTTGTGCGGTCCTTAAAGAATACAATTTGCTTGATAAAACGAGATTACCTTGAGGCTCCACCATCAAACGATATTTGAAAGACTTACTTATTTTATGAAATTATGTGAAACATATGCTTTCTTTAAAAAAAAAAAAATACAATACAATACAATACAACTGCCTTTTTGTAGTTGAAACATTCCAAGAGGAATTTATATTTTCAAGAAACATTTCAACTATAACTTTTGTTAATTCTTAACGGAAGCAAAAGAGTGCCAACTAATCCACAACTTTGCTTAATGAACTGCAATAATAAACAATACTATAACAATTGTTTTCTTTGTACATTTTATTTTGCAACCCGCAAGCTACTATAGCACCAATTAGTAATTTAATACACTTTTTGTTTTAATTATTTTGCAATGAAGCATAAAAAGTCATAAGCTTTGAGCATAAAAACAAAATATAAGAAAAAAAAAAACAGCAGCGCGCCCAAGTCGTGTTCAAGCCTTTGGCTTAATTATCTTGACCGGACACGAAGGAAAAAATGTTGCCAATAAAAAAAATATAATTATAACTTTATTGTGCAAATTTTGGGCGTACCTCATGCAAATTAGCGTTTTTCGATTTTGACTTGGCACGAGTTTCATACTCGAATAACAATTAAAATGCGAGCTGTCTGCGCGAAAAGAGGAAAGTTGCGGCAGTGCAGAGACCGCAGAAACAAACATTATGCAAAAACTTATGGGAAAAAATCAAACAAAAATGCTTAAATAAAATACGAGTATGTGCCAAAAGATTCGTAGTGAACTTTAGTTACTGTTTCGGTTGGTTTTGGCTAGTTGCTGCCCAGCCATTGGTCCACTGATTGTTGGCTCATTAGCATGTTTGGCACACGCCCCGCCAAACAACAACAACATAAAAACCACAACAGCACGCCCTGTTAGCTCGTTGGCTGATAATGGCCCAAGAGTTGACGATATAATGCCGTCCAAACGAAAATATGACATATGCCGACGCGCTGATACCCTTAATAATCTCTGCGTTTGGTCTGCTTGAAAACAAATACAAATACATAGTATGTAGGATGAAAAAATGGGAGAGTTGTAATCGTTACTAAGCAGTTTTCGACTCACCACTCTACATTTGTCTTTAAGAATTGTTTTTCATCCATCAAGACGAAAAATGATCTCTGAAGTCGAAGACACCCATATTCCCTAAAGTTAAAGAACATACATTTCCATGCAAAAGATATCAATAAATAATCATTGCATTTATTTATTTAATAAACAAATGAAAGTTTAAGAAATACTATTAATTATTGAACATTTTTTTATTTAAATACAAATGCTTGTCTGACTGACTGATTGGCAATCAACGCACAACCCAAACGGTAAAAGCTAGGAAGCAGAAATTTGGCTTCAAGTATCCTTCCATAGTATCCATCACAGTGTAGGTGCACTAAGAAAGGCTTTTGGAAAATTCGACCTCCAAAGGGGGGAAAAGAGCTTAACAAATATTAGTTATAGTGGTCATAGTGGTTATAGTGTGTGTAAGTTTAACGACATTTTTTGGCAAGAACAAAAATATAACGGATTACTGAAAAATTTTTTGTCATGAACAGAAAATGTTTATTTAAATACCTGAAATACCTTCAATTTGAAACATTATGTGGAGCCGGGTTAAGACGGGCAATACCTGTTAGTATCATATACGAGTACGAGTAATACTACCTGCAATCGAATGTCTCCGGACATATTTAGAAACAAATTGACGAATTTAGGATTCATGTTCATACCCTTCTGTAATGAAGTTAGTTTTAGAATAATACTCACAACTCTTATAATTCTTTTTTGAAAATAAAATTAAAAATTGAAGATTACATTCCATAAGACATTTTTACTACCATTCGGAAATGACAGTTCTGTGAAATTAATTAGAAAATATATACTATTCTCTGAACGAGTGAGAGAGTTTTAATTAAATTCAAATAAAATGAGATCTTCAATAATTTTTTCCCTTTATACTTATACTAGAAGCTTTCACAGCTTAAACATAATGCCCGCTTGTGAAGGGTATAAATAGTTATACAAACATGCCGATTGAGTTATCTTTTAGATTGAACTAAGCTTGTAGCCAAAGTTAATGTTATTGTAAATGCGTGTGTGTGTGTGTGTCTATAAGTCTGCACTAGCAATAAATCAAAATTATTATCCACTACATTTGACTTTTTAAGGCAGCGCCGGTGCCTGCATTTCACCCATTTATGGCAATGCGTTCGCTTTGGTCAGTCTGGTCGAGCGCCTTGTTCCTGGTCGAATCCGTTAGTCAGACAAATACAAACAAACAAACACGCATACTGTAGATACGAGTATACGAACACGTATGCATGTGCGAGCCAAACGAACGGCCTTTAAAAGAATGCCAGATTATAGTCTCAGAGTCGTCGTCGAAACGGTGGCCACCACATTTATCTGGCGAACGCAATCTCTGCGCGCCAGACTCATATGCTGTCAGTGGTAGTTGGAGCTGCTGCTGCTGCCACTGCCACTGCCGCTGCTGCATTTGAATATGACGCACGAGTGCGCCCGTCTTGGCCGTCTTGGCCAACTAGGGTGTGTGCCTGCTGCCGGCCACGTTCGGCTTTGACTTGTACGCTTGATTTTGTATGCGCGATAAGAAATTTATAGTTTCAGTTTAAAAGGCATTAGAGTGTAATATATTTTGAGTTCGGCTGCACAGCCCGGATCGCAGCTCCATTGGCTTTGTTGCTAAGGCTGCTCCGTCTACTCTCTAGGCTGTGGGTGTGTAAATCTATATGCAAATATATTTACGAGTATGTACTATATGTATAGTATGTGGCCAAGTCTGGCGTACGCTCTAAACAAAAGATTTTCAGCTCAGGCAGTGAATTAAGCCGCTTGTCATAACATTGTTGCAAGCGACAGTCATAAAATTAAAGCCCACTGCTCCAGTCCAGTGAGCACTACCAGGTCGAGACTCGAGCACCCGATGTAGATATCCAATATTTAACCAATATTAATAATTATAGTGCAAGTACAGGGTATAATTAGTGCAGAAATAGAGTAGCAGATAAGCAGATTCTCCAATGGAGAATATTTATATAAATGGAGAATATTTATGACAGCAAGAGGAGCACCATTTCAACGGCTATTCACATAATGTCTACTCGCAATTTAAAGTTTCGTAAATTTAAATTTATAATAAAACATCAACAGATACTAGGATCAGAGAGGAATTTTAAATTAATTAGTACACATGTTAAATAAATATATAAGTGTTAACCAAAACTGAACCAGCTTATGGATCTCGACGAGTATCTTAGTGAAAAGAATTCACCAGGTACATCATTACGTAGCTACGTTATTCGATATTCTTTTGGGAAAGACGTCACAAAGGCTTAGCAAAAGGAGTGAGTGCAGGAGTTCATAAGTTTATTTTCTTAACTAGGTGCCTTAACTGATAAACAAACAAAACATTTCCATTTTAAGAGAAGAGAAAGCGAAAATGTATAGTATTTCTTTCATTTGTTTAAATCGAAATTTGATCAGAAATGTATCAGCATTTTGTCGGAAGAAAATTGTTTGCCACTTCTGAAACCACAATACATTCCTATACTTAATTCGATTGGATCATATCCTCCTATAGTTATATCCCTTACATGAACTCAAAGACATACTTTTAAAAAATCTTCCTTTAAATATATATTTGCTGTTGTTATTAGAAACAATATGTATTAAATTGATAAACAAATGCTTCTTAATTCTGCATATGCATACTGATATTTATGATATAATCAGGTCAAGAGTATGATAAATATTTGCAAGCAATTAGGTTAACATATTCATTATTAAGTTTTCCCCTTTAGAATTGCCAATCCATAACAATAGGGGAATATTGTTGGCTCATCTGAATAGCTTCTTCGACTTATTGCTCAGAGAAGCGATATATTAACGCAATTTCAAAAGGTTCCCAGGCGAAATTGCCGCTACAGAGCCCAAGTAGTCAATACCTTCATAAGAAAAATAGAGAAAAAAAAAATAACTCTTATAGCTTCTCATCGCAATTAGTTGAGTTGGCTTCGCGCAAACAACTCTTGCAAATTCATTTCTATGCAAATTTCTTGTTTCCATTTCTGTTTCTTGAGTTTCACTTTCAATTTGTAAGTAGTGTGTATGTTGCTGTTGCTGTTGTTGTTGCTGCCTGTTGTTGTTTCATGTTTTTGGGCTTTTGTCACATTTGTGTCGCTCATTGTGTGTGTTTCTTTTGTCTCAACAAAATTGTTTTATATGGCAAAATGCAATTTGTGCAACTTGCAAAAGCGACAAACAGCAACCGAACCAGCAACAGCAATAGCAACAACAACAACAAAACATCCTTTGCTTTATACATACTACGTACATATATATTGAAAGTGAAGTCTCTTAGCATATTTGTTGTTGCTGTTGTTGCTGCCTGTGTGTTTTACGCTGTGAAATTTGCATTTTTCCGCGCAGCTGTGTTTTTTTTTTCTTTGCGCTTTTCTTCACTTGCTGTTTGTTGTTGGTGGACAATTTTGTTGCATTTTGTTGCAGTTGTTGTTGTTGTTTTCTATTGCATTAATTTTGGCTTCTTGTTGTCGGCGGTCGTCGGTCGTCGCTGCTTGTCGTCGCCGTCGTGGACTTAAGCTGGCTAATATGGTTGTTGCTGTAGCTCCCATGAGCCTGCATGCAAAGCATTTGTCGTAGCTGTTGTTGTTGCTGCTGCTACCGATGCTGCTGCAGCGCCTGCGACTGTTGCCACATTTTGCAGTCAGACAGACGCTTTGTAATTAATGGTTAATTAATTGAAACGAAGTAGCTGACAATCTTAATGATCCGTAATTTGTTATTATGGTAATTTATACAAGCGGCAGCTGCGACAGCAGTGCCATGGCAACAAAAACAAACAATGAGAATTTTATTGTTACCGCTGCCGTTCTGCACATTACCTGAGCCACACTATATACATACATACATACTTGTATGTGTATGTGCGTCGGTGTATTTGACTGATCGCCTCCACTTACAGAGCCAACTGTTTGGAATTGTTATTGTTGTTGCTGTTGCTGTTGCTCGACGCGACAATTGTCTAATTGCAGTCACGAGCAATTTATGTACTTTGCTTGTCCAAGCAAATAAAAATCACTGCATGAGTGACTGATACATGTATTCGAGAGCATGGTAAGCCGCCCACTCCACACACATTTGCACATTCGTTAAAAATTCCCCATAAAGTGCCATACTAATATTGTCAAAACAAAAGGTACAACAACAACAAAAACAGCAGCAGCCGCATCTACAATTGGAGAAATGCCACACGGACAGCTGAATGAACCTGGGCCATGGCGGTTCCAGCGAAAGGTGGGCAGTGGGTTGGAGCAAGAAGTGGCAGCCACAGGCGCCAAAGATGCGCCGCACGACTAACAAACAAAAAGTCAAAAGTAGCAGCAACAACAAACAGCCACAAGCAAACAGTAACAACAGCAGCAGCAAAAACAACAACAACAGCAACTGAGCAAATAGCGCACAAAAATTTGCATCTTGACGAATTTAATGATGATGATGAAAAAGACGCAAAAAACATTTTGATCAACCTAAAGCAGCAGCCAAATGTTGCTGTTGTTGTAGGCAGACATTGTAGTCAAGACACGAACCGCCATCGCCATCGCCATCACATGTGGGAGTGCTGCGAGTGAAACTTCTCCACTGAATTTATGAAGATGCTTTTTGGGTGGCAATTGCAAATTGTCAGAGTGTACATAAGTGTGTGTGTGTGTGTGTGTGTGTCTGTCTGTCTAGCTTAGCGTTTCATGCCAAGTGATGTGTGTTTATGTTTGTTGGGGTGCGAGTGAAAATATTTTCATTGCACTTTGACATGACAGCAAACAAATTGCAAATATATACACACATATGTATGTATGTGCATGCATACATACAAGTACATACATATGTTTATATGCAGGTTTGTATACATATGTGGCTATGGCAGAGATATTTTTCTGATGCCACTTATTCCTTAACCCAACGAGGAGACTTCGCATATATGTACATTAACTGAATAATTATATTCAAACAAAAAAAACACGACTTCAATTAAGCCAAACTTTTCCTCTAGCATTGAAGTGCGAGAATAAATAAAGCTCGGCTGCATATCAAAGCTCTGCCTGCAAAGTGAGAGCAGAGCGCATTGATCTTTAAGCGAAAGAAAGAGAGGGAGAGAGAGTGAGAGAGAGAGAGAGAGAGGGAGGGGGAGAGAGAAAGAGCACACAACACAAACATAATTATAAGCAAATGCAAAATAAACAAAAGCCAAAGGCCAATTAAATTTACAATTAGACATTAACTTTAAATATAAAATAATTATTATGCTTAGAATATATGTATACCAAGAGAAGATTAAATGGTAAATAAATATGCTTGAATGCAGCGTGATTTGGTTTCATGTACGAAAATATAACGGCGTGCAAAGCTCTCGGTGGCGCTTGCAAAACTACATACATACATACATACATAGATGCTTATCTATTTTGAAAAACGCGTTTTCAGCAATAAAACATACAAACATACTATACATAACACAAAAAAAAAATGACTTACCAGTTTAGTGCGAATGCAAGTTAGACGTGGCAGAACCTCCAAAGAATATATGTACATACATATATTTTATTCAGCATCACGAGACGATATTCATGTGCATGTATGTATGTAGCTTGTATCCCGTGGGAAGTCTCCAAAAATATTGTTTGCTGATCCACACTCTCCCCCTTTAATTTCATTCATTTATTCACTTGAGACTGCTGCAGCGCGACACAAACACACATTTTGTTCATGTTTTGCTTCACTTATAATTGACAAACACACCACTTGTAACCTTGTAATTACATTGCAAATAACAAGAACATAAACTTAACACAATTAAATAACATTTCCCACAAATTACAAGGTAACACACACGCAAAGCGATTAACAACGCGTTCGCACCTTGCAAGAAACGCGACAACTGAATGCAGTGGAGAGACTGCACCATTAATAAAGAAGAAGAATTCACACCTACAGAGTTCTAAGCTTTTACAAGCAGTGCTCTTTAATGGCTCTCTTGCACTTGCACCTGCCGGTCTAACGGTATATTTTATTTTTGACAATTAAGTTTGAAAGAGCAGGCGGAAAGAATGAAACCATTTTCGTACATACATACATAAATAAATACTTACAAGTACATACATATAAATGTAAGTGTATGATCAGCAAGGCGAGACGAATACAGCTAGATCGATCCATTTGTTTTGCTAATAAATGATTTTATAATATGGACACAGCGGGGTATATTTGTAAACCCCAGTAGAGGGTAAAAATTGAAAACGTTTTTAACTAATTTCTTATGACCTTTGCAATTAAATATTTATATTATACTAAATACATTTCTGCAATGTCGCCACTTTATATACAGCTGCCAATCTGTTTCTTATTGGCGGCACGCACTATGTATATAGACTTATAGAGGATTGGTTCGAATGAATCAAGAATATGCATACATGTAGATAACTAGCGAATGAAACTAGCAGCATCAAACAAAATTTTCAAAGCCCATTAATAATAGGTATTAAACACGTTTTTCAAAATTTTATTTTAAAACTTAAATAAAAACGTTCTAGAAAGATACATATCTTTTCGTACAGCCTTTAATTACAAAAAGCATTATAACGATTATGATTACAACGTCACCAAAAAAACAAGCAACAACAATCATATTACTATAATTTAATGCTAATTATAGATTGAGCTTCATTTTTATATACTACATATCTCTTAGAATACACCCCTTAGCTTTTGCTTAGATTTTTAAAATATGTCATTTACGTTCTTTACTGGTTTTAGATTTGTAATTTTTAAATGTTTGAATATAAGAACACTTATACTCTAGCTATAATATCACTATATAGTCAAATTGTTTTCTGCAACTACTTGGGAATTACAGTCCAATCGGCATAAGAACAGTCGAGCTTAAGATTTTATATCTCTCTCATAGTTTTAGGCTCTCTGAAACACTTAAATCAAGATCAATGCTGTTATATTAAGCTATTGGGATTAATTTATGTATTATCTTTCCCATTCAAAACAGACTTTTCGTTATATTAAGTGAAACAGAGAGGGCTCGTTTATTGCTCTGATACTCGTAAGGTATGGAAAATCAATAGCACAAGTCATAAATGGAATATTTTTCCAATTAAAACCAATAAGAACTCTACACTCAAATATTTATATATTTTGTCTACATAACATTCTTTGCGATTAAATTGTGTTGAAAATTTGAGTGCAACTATCAATACTATCTAACAATATAAAAAATATCTAATATCAATTTTAAAGCAATTTTCTACATTTTAGGCGTCAGTTTTTCTTCAAAGTATGCAACTATTTACGCCTCCTTTGCATATAAATCTGAATTATATCAGACGAATCAGACTTTTTCATCATTTCAAGATATGATTTTTGTGTAATTAGGGAGTTTCTATTGCCTGATAATTTTTTAAGTATTTTGCACTCACAACCTTGATATGAAAACTACTGTTGAGTTGTTTGTTAAATTGTAGAGCCCCGGAGCTTTTTATCTGCACATGAAACGGGAGAGTCGAGCGCCACCCCCGTGTTGTGTGATTAGCCGACCAGAATTCCTAGCCAGACTATACTATAGTCTGCCCAGTCGGGCCCGATTGTGTGTCTTTTGTTGGGCTGCCAAGTGGCGCCTGCAGCGATCACGTCACAGACAGACGCCAAGGCAGACATGAGAGGAGAAACAAAAAATTGGTTTATTGTTGGGTTGTCTGAGTAAAATAAATGTTTTTTTCTTTATTTTCTGTAGGTTTTATTGTTAGCCACATAGACGAAAACTCACGATTTGGTTCAATGCCTTTTTTCGGATGCTTGTGCTGTTTGCGCAAATGCTTTAACAAAATCAATAAAGTGATCATGATTTGGAAGACGACCGCCGCGCCGAGGCTTGGCGTGCCAAATACATAATACAATAATTTCTATATACATACTACTTGTCTTCGATATCAATTTTTGAAAGCGGCAAATTAAGTTGTGATGCTGCTGCTGCTGCTATTGTTGTTGTTGTTGTTGCTGTTGCGGTCGTAAGCCAAGTCAGCTGTCAAAATTAGTTTTTCCGTTCTGGGTTTTTCTGTAGTTTTGGGGACCGCCCACAAAAACTCAATTAACATGTCACGCTTGTGCCATGAATGCAGTTTTATGGTTGCTGGGCACAAATGTCATTATTATGTCGCCAGTCAGAGCCATTCCATTAAAAGTACGAGTAAAACAACAACAAGAACGAGGGACAGCAGCAGCAACAACAACTAGATGCCAAAGTTTGTAGCCAAAATTCGTGCGCTACCGTTTTGCAATGGCCGATATACTTTTGTCTCCTAGAACATGAAATAACAAAAAAATTAACTTGTTAAAATGCAAATTTCTGTGCTTGTTGTTTTTGTTGTTGTTGTTGTTATTTCGTTTTTGCGTTCTGTTTAGTACTCCAGGGGCTTGTAGTTCTTGTTACTGTGCCGTTGTTGCTGTTGGTTGTTATTGTTGTTGTTGGCATTGAGACAATTCTGTTGCCGTGTTGATTTTGATAAATGACTCGAGATTGCCACGAATTTCGCGTAATGACTTTTTGGGTTTGGTCTCTGCTGGGCTCTGAACTACTTATGTATGTAGCTGCCTTACCAACTAACCGACTAGCTGACTCGCTGACTAACTGGCCGTTGATTGAGCGTTGCTTAATTAAAGCATTAATCAATATCGACCAAGCCAAATGTGAGCGATCATGAAATGCAATGAGCCGACACAACTCTTTGAACGGCGAAAAAATATGCAGAACTTTGACAAATTCGCAAACTTTCAATGCCTTTAAATTTAATGTTATGAGTATCTAATGAAATGAAAAGAACGTTGACAAAAAAAATTTTTTTTTTTAAATTTTTATATATATTTATGGCAGCAGATATTGACGGTCGATATAGGAAAGCCATATATAAAAATTATAAAAAAAATAAACCCTATAATCTAGGAAAGCAGAAAAATAATCAAATATAACCTTTTAAGCTACGAAAGCCTAAGTAGGAGAAAAATAATCAAATTACAATAATATCTATCTTTCTTTCGGATAGCTGTGTCCCGACTCAGAGCTAATATAAAAAGAAAAAAATTTTACAAACAGAACAAACTTAGCGTTAATAAAAAGCTAATTTAAAACAAGAAAGGAATGCTAAAGTCGAGCAGGCTCAACTCTTAAATACCCTGTACCACCCCACAAAAAAGTAATTAAATTAATTAAATTAAATTAATTAATTAATTTAATTTAATTAATTAACTAAATTAATTTAATTAATTAACTAAATTAAATATAAAATATTTCATGCATGCATAGATACATTTACATTTACATCAGAATCGTGCCTTATGCGTGTTTGTGTACTTGTACATATGTATGTATGTGTGCATTGGGCCTGGTTATATGGCTATAACTTTCTTTCTGATCATTCTTTCATAATGAAACTTGGTATACGGATATATAATTACTAACCTAATGTGACTACCAAATTTTAATTCAAAATTCCAAGAATTACGGGAGTTATAGAAAATCTTGAATAGGGGGGGAGTGGGGGGGGGTGGATCAGAAAAAATGAACAAACTCGTCCTTTCTCGGTCTCAGGAGAATCTGTATACCAAGTTTGGTTATTCTAGCTCTTATACTTTCGGAGATCCTTGCGTTCATACAGACAGACAGACGGACAGACAGACGGACAGACAGACGGACAGACGGTCAGACGGACAGACGGACATGGCTATATCGACTCGGCTTGTCATGCTGATCAAGAATATATATACTTTGTGGGGTCTACCAAGCCTCCTTCTGTGTGTTCCATGTGCACTCGCACAAAACTAATATACCCTTGTACCCTTTGGGTACAGGGTATAAAAATAAATGGAATCAAAGACTCGATGGGGGACCATTTATTAGACAGACCGGCTAATGCCCCATCTCACAGCCATTCCTGGTCAGAGATACCAGAGATGGCTTATAGGTTGGGGTTAAGACCTGAAAAGGATAGAGCTGATTATGAATCAATCAGTTGTACATCTGTAAAGGAAAACTGGAAGGAAATTTCTTGTTTTTCTGCAAAGAACTGAGAAATTAAGGGAAAGTAAAGAAGAAATGAGGAAAGGAGGAAATCCTAAGTAGGAGAAAAATAATCAAATTATAATAATATCTATCTAATATCTAAAAAGAAAAAACTTAACAGACAGCACAAACTTAGCGTTAATAAAAAGCTAATTAAAACAAGATAGAACGCTACAGTCGAGCAAGCCCGACAGTAAAATAGCCTGTACCCTCCACAAAAAAAGAAAAATTAAAAAAAAAAAAATTTTAAAAAAAATTAAATTATTAAAAAAAATTAATGAATTAATTAATTAAATTAAATTAGAGTATATGTTTATGTTTAGTTTTAACAGCATACATTTACATCACGTACCTATGCGTGTTTATATGCGTGTATGTATGCAGCACAAAGTTGAACCAAAGCAGCAACAACAACAACAGCTGCGGGCAGCGCTGCCGACAGAGCTGCAGGCAGCGCATGAGCAGCGATTTTACTTATGGCTATAACTTTCTTCAGAATTGACCTATCATGATGAAATTTGGCACACGGACACATTAGTACTAACTGGATGTACCTACCAAAATTGATTTCAAAATTCCGAGAATTACGGAAGTTATAAGAAAAAACACGAATTGCGGGGGAGTGGGGGGGTGCATCGAAAAAAAACTCAAACTCGTACTTTCTCGGTCTTAGGAGAATATGGAAACCAAGTTTGGTTATTCTAGCTCTTATACTTTCTGAGATCCTTGCGTTCATACGGACAGACGGACAGACAGACGGACAGACGGACAGACGGACGGACGGACAGGGCTATATCGACTCGGCTTCTCATCCTGATCAAGAATATATATACTTTGTGGGGTCTGCCACGCCTCCTTCTGTGTGTTACATACATGCGCACAAAACTAGTATAGCCTTTCACCCTTTGGGTACAGGCTATAAAAATAAAATAAATAAATAAATGGAATGTCAGACCCTATGGAGGACCATTTATTAGACAGACCGGCTAATGCCCCGTCTCACAGCCATTCCTGGTCAGAGATACCAGAGATGGCTTATAGGTTGCATAATCAGTTGTATATCTGTAAAGGAAAAGGGGAAGGAATGTTATTGTTGTTCTGCAAAGAACTGAGAAATTAAGCATCGACACTACCGTCAATCAGCTTGTGTTGAAATATAACTCCAGGGACACTCTCATTATGAATATCTAATTAAATGAAAGAAACGTAAACTCAACGAAAAGTTGAAAGCCAATGTTTAATGGAAACTTTAAACAGTCCTGGGCTAACAAATTTGATTCACTGTCTGATCGAGCCTTAAGAAGTCGACGACAACAGAGTTTCAGTTGTCTTCGTTGTGGTTGTCATTGCTGTTGTTGTTGTTGTTGTGAAAGCAGCAAGCTTAAAAAATTTTCACCTACCTAGCCATGGGGGGTGTGTGTGTGTGAGTGTGAGTGTGGGTTGTGTGGCAACATTCATGAGGCAGCAGATGGACATGTTCTGATACAAGTTTCAAAGCAAATTTGAAATTTATTGCCCAACAGTCGGCCACACGACGTGGGGGTTGTCGTAGTAGTAGTAGTGGTTGTTGTTGCGGTTGTTGTTGTTTTTATTGCTGTTCATGTTGTTGTTGTTGTTGCAGCTGTTGGGCACCCACAAGCAAGGCCAACTGCAGCGATGCATCAACGTCTACAACGAGTGCTCAGACAGTGCGACCTTATTTGGCTCGCGCTATTTATGCAGATTACCAGCAACTGCAACAAGTTGTGGCAGCCTCTTGCGAGTGCCACATGTGTGGGTGGGTGGCTGCCTGCCTGCCTGCCTGACTGATTCGCCGCCTGGCAACAGCGACACTTTCTATTTTTTGCCATTTGTTTCCTCGCATTTCCTTTCAATCAAGCAGAAATGAAATGCTCTTTTACTGTGCCACAATAATTGCTTTATGTGCTGCCAATATCAGCCAGCGATGCTGCGATTAAAATCATTTTTATGACCACATATTAAACTCGCGGCTAACTGAGATCTCACAAAGCATTGAGGCGCATAAATCAGAGAATAGCTGCAACATATATACTGAGGTACAAAAGTCTAATCAACAGCAACAGCTGCTGACTTAAAAGGACTTTAAAAATTGCTGAATTGAAAATTGTCGGAATTTAAAAACATATGTTTGGAAGATGTGGCAGATGAAATCATAGAACCGACCCTTCCATTATAATCAACACTCGCCTATCTCTCAAAATCAAGAATTGTCATTTATGCTGCAATTTATGGCTCATACCATGAAATAATGTCCAGCTTTTCATATTTATTTATATTTCACTGTATTCCATGCATATATTATTATTTTACTTAAAATAAGCTTTGATTTAATTTATATTCGTAAAATATTATATGGACAGTAAAATGTTGGCAACAAAGAATTTTATAATATACCTGTATCAAATCGTAAAGCTCTGAGTCCTTCTTGGCTACTAGAACCAGCTAATATGTGATGTGATGATTGATTTGATTGCTGTGTGAGGTCATCAATCGTTTTGGCATTTCTGCCTAGAAATACATTAATTTTAGCATCATCTTTTTTTTATTTTGTGCCATTTGAGCTTTAGACTAATGAGATTTGGCAGAGTTTCCTCATACTTAAGAAAAGAAACTTATTAGGGAGTTTCGAATTATGAATGGATATGGGATATGGATAGGCTTACTCATTTGTTCAATTAAGTTACTAAAGTACCCATTAAATAATTGTTTTCTTTTATATAGATACTCGTTGGTTCATTCCTAAGTATTTTAGAAAGTCTTAAAGTTTACTTCTTAAAGGTAAATATGGCTTTCGCTTTTTAGTAAAGAATTTCCCCTTTTTTTGTACCATCCAGAATATCAAATGTAATTCATTGCATTCATTTATTAATTTATTTAGAATCTTCACAAAATGGGAACCATTTTTTTTTTTAATAATGAAAATAATTTAGAAATAATTTTAGTGTGAAATAAGTCTAATAAAGAGAAAGATGGAGAGGAAAGAGGAGATAAAATACAAACGATTAAAGAAATTGTAATGATAATGTCTAGCCTAAGAGAGGACTATATGTCGATGCATGGCACAAATGATCAAGAAAGAATGCTGCTGAATTCGACATTTTTTAGATATGAGACCATTATTAGAGAATTTTTAAAACTGCAAACAATTTTGTTAGTTTTAATTATGTCTGTAATTATTAATTTTGTCTGCAATATTAATTCCTATAGATCAGGCTTTAAAAGCAGAAAGGCAATAGTATGTTTATATGTTTTATGTAGGAAGAATACCGCTCCGGAAGAGATACAGTACCGAACTAAATCGACTACATTTCCTCATTTTTAAAGGACAGCGAGCCGAGCTACTTTATTTCCAAGAACTGACCTTTTTAATATTTTATTTCTAACACCAGGTATTACTAGAGCTGTGATAAAATAGTAAAAATTTGTATATGAAATATTTTGCGATGCGAAAAACCGAAAACTCTCCATCGTGAAATTGAATAAAAATCCAATACGATTGCGTAACTAAATGTGTTGCTAAATATTTATGAGGTAATAAAATCGCATACTATTCAGCCGTCTAATTAGCTGTGCATGTTAAATTTGTATTTTGACAAAAAGCTGTTTCATAAATCAAGAAAACAAACGCACACGAAATACTGCCAGAATACGCGGAAATCAAGAAAATGCAGCTGCGTTTTCCATACACACTACTTATGTACATATGTATATACTTGTACTTGTATATATTAAATATTAGTTGGCATGCAAATTGTCATCGTGTGCATAGACTGGCTTGCTCGATCATTTTTCAACGCGATAATTATCGCCCACCAAGTGACCACCGAACCAGCCACACAAGTGCTGACCAGCCGCCACCAATTGGCCAATGGATGATGACGACTCCCGACTGGTGGACGGACTGACGATAAGAAAGAAAAAACCGGCAGCAGCTTATGCCTCAATTGCATGCCAAGCGAAATTTGCAAAGCGAGTGCTGCATAGTTGTGGCATATAATAATCAAATTAAATGGCTTAAAATATGCCACAAGCACAACTCTCTGCAACTAAATGAAATGAAATGAAACGAAACGAAACGAAACTGCAACTTTCCACGCCTAATGAAGTAATCAAGTTGGCATCAAACTGCTTTGCATTGTCAATCAAATGCCATAGTGTAGTCGTTTTTATTACCTTTTCATACGAACCAAATCGCATCAAGATGTATTAATCATTTTGGCCACTGCGCTGCGTTGGCGTGTTGCCTCCTCTCTCTCTCTCTCTCCTCCTTCTGCTTCTCCTCCTCCATCTCCATCTCCTTCGCCGTCTCTGGCTCGTTTATCAGTGAGCGCGAATCTCAAACTGGCGAACGTAAAAAGCCAAATAACTACAAGCGAGACAAGCATGATTAAAATGCGAATAAAAAAGAAATATAAAAAAATGGCGCGCTCAAAATGGGCGCTGTATGTGGAAGCGCAAAAGACAACCAACAACAACAACAGTAACAGCAACAACAACAACAACAGCGACAACGGCGTGTGATGTACACGCGGCGCATTTCAATTCCATTTGATTAATGACAAAGCCGTAAAAAGCAACTGCATTTGACCGTAGCACCCATCCATGTTGTCCGGGGGCATAGGGGCCAAGTCGAAGATGTTGTTGTTGTTGTTATTGCATTTATTGCTGATTGGTTTGTTGGCGATTTTGTTAGTTGTCACTTGGCCTGGCCGCAAGGCATTTGATATTATAATACACTTGCATTTTTTTGAAGGCTATTAGCATTTGATTTAGTTAGGCCGCTAGCAAACGTTTAAAGTTCCTATTAAGATATTACTACGGACTGGCTGGCATTAACAACCAACGGAAAAAGTGGAACCAATGCAATGGATCGTTTTCTATTCATAGAAAGTCATCGCGTGGCAATGTCCCGAGCATCAAAAATCAGCCAAGCTCGTCAAAAATCAATAATTGAATCGTTAATAAATAGTAGCTTCGAAAGTGAACAAATTATGTTTTCGAATGATAAAATTTATTAAATAGGATATATGGTTTTATGAAAAGTAATAGTTTAAATTGCTTTTAATGTGAAAGCTTAAACATAAATGACAACAGGAACTGAAAAAACAAAACACAATTCAAGTGTGTAGGCAAAACTATGTTTACTAGTACTATGTTTACTTGTACCTAATTTGTTAGCATGGAATAATATAATACTTTCGTTTGATTGGTAAGAGATCAACTAATATCAGAGCCGAGCTAGATTCTACTGAAGGAAAGTCGTCTCTTTTTTTACAATAGTAAAATATTAGGTAGCAGGGTTTAAAGGAAGTCGAATGTAGTGGACTAAGTAAGACCAAAAATGTTACCCCCTGTAAGCACTTTAAAAAGTGCTCTACATCGCATAATTTGATAAGATAATTTGCAGATGAAAAGCTGAAACGATCAAAAAGTCAAGACTAAATGCGTTCAAACTTTGATCTCAGGCTGGTTTTTAACAGTCATAGATAAGTATGTATAGTCAGATATGTTTGAAATGATTTTTTAGATAAAAAAGTTGTTCCTATCTTTTAAGATATTAATATTAAATTAAGAATGTTGTTGCTATTAAAGTACACAATCATTTCTTTCTGTAAACCAAGAAGCGCTGTCTTCTTTATATTTATATTTGTATTGTAGTATGGTGAGTGAAACAAACGTTCTCCTTTTCACATTCGTTTAATACTGACTCTATGAGAGATGTGGCTCGGCGGAGCTCATCTCGCTATTATTTACATTTATCGATATACCTGACAAACTATACATTTATATTACATCGGTATACTTATATACTAACTATGTACTACTTTATTATTATTTTGGTATGTTTAAATGTTTTCAAATTGATAGTCCTTTCTCAGAAATAAATAAATGAAAGTGACTATGTGCGAATAAGGTTATTGTGTTCTGATTATAAAGCTTATGCTATAGCTGCGACGTAAATCAAGACAACCATGTTTTCTATTTAATCAAAAATGTTCAATTATAAATCGGATCTCCAATTTCAAACCAGCCTGTCAAACCCAATAATCGCATATTCAACCTTCATTCAACATTCCCAAACTACGTACAACAGCGCTGAAGAAACTGTTGCCAACAGAGCCATAACAAATTGCCTGCCTAACTGTCTGTTTGATGGCTTGAAATATTCATCATATCCATATCAAATTTCACAGTATATTTGTACGTAAAGAATTAATATTTACGAGTGTCGCGCAATTACGATTATGTGCAGCTTTCCATTCCAGTGTTGAAATAAAAATCAATCGATCTGCAATTCGATTGCACTATCAACTCAAGCTGTTTCTGTTCAGGTTTGGTCGCATTGTCTTCTCCCCATTTCTCCGCGCCATCGTGTGCGCAATTTCGCTACAATTGTTGAATTATTTTAATTGATTGTGTGTGGACGAGGACAAGTTTTTTGTAGCCGCCGACGACAACGACGACGACAACGACGATGACGATGATGTTGACGGCGACAACGATCTCGACTGACTGGCATCTGCACGCATTTTGCCATTGCTTTGGCTATTGGTAATTGAAACTTGTTAGTGAAGACATTAAAAAATCGTTTAGCACGGAATTTGGGTTAAAAATGCGTGGAAAATCGTGCAACAAAAGCAGCAGTAGAAGTAGCAGCAACAACAACAGCAGCAGCATGACAGCATGGGCTTAAAAAATCGACTTAAGTAAGCCAAAGCTGAAGCTGAAGCAGAAGCGCTAAGGCGTGTGATTTTCGTGAGGCAAGTGCGGCAGCGAGGCAGCAGCAGCAGCATTGGAGAAAATTGTGTAACCGCAATATAAAAATTCCTGCACATAAACTAATCTCAATGCTGGTGGTGGTGATGATGATGAAGGCGACCAAACTAGTGGTGGTGGTGGTGGTGGTGGTGGTGGTGGTGGTGGTGGTGGTGGTGGTGGTGGCGGTGGCGGTGTTGGTGGCAGTGTCGTCGGCATCTTTTGACTACCACTTCTGTTTTGTACTCTTTGGAAAGGAGCCTTAAGCCTAAAGGCTTATTTTGGAAACGAAAGTATATTTATCATCCGGAAATAAGCTAAAATGTTAGATTTGTGATCACATTAGTGCCTTCGTTTGTCTGCATGTATGAACCTCTTTGATTTAGTTGCTCTATGAACTAGATTAAACAAAATTATTTGTTAATATTTATTTAACATGTATGTATACGTTATCACAAAGCTGCCTCAGGAAGAAGCTTAGCATAGATCTTAAGTTAGTTCGCATTGATTTTTCATTAAGACCTTCAGATATATTTAAGTCTGAATCGCGAATGTAAAGACTGTTCCAGCAAATGATCGACTTAAGCCAACTTTTATGTTTCTGAAAACAAATTTATCATAAATTATGTGAAGCACTAGGAAAACTTAGAATTTCTCAAAATCGGTAAACAAAGTTCGATTATATTGAATGGACATTAGCTATCAAAAACTTAGGCAGCAAAGACAACCGTCTCTCCTACCATTCTAATCAACATATAATGAAAAGAAATTCCTCAGGTTAGATTTTGACCAATTACTATCAAAAATCGCTATTGACTAAAAATATTTATTGAATCAGACATGTACAGCCCCAAAATAAATGTCAAATACGACTAATTCATTAGA
The DNA here is from genome assembly GCF_003285725.1 of Scaptodrosophila lebanonensis. Classification (NCBI taxonomy): domain Eukaryota; kingdom Metazoa; phylum Arthropoda; class Insecta; order Diptera; family Drosophilidae; genus Scaptodrosophila; species Scaptodrosophila lebanonensis. Next base: position 18,581,910 of record NW_022060538.1, read on the forward strand.
AAGTGATATTATTTTAAACATTTTATGTTAATGGCGATGAAGACGCAAGGTTCTTTTTATTGATTATTTGTAGATTAGACTTCAATCAAAAGATTTGTTTAATATCAATCTATCCACAATTAAATCAGGAAACTTGTTCAAACTTATTTCTTTTTCGGATATTGAAGTCACATTTATTTTAAAAGAAATAATATTTTTAAAAAATACTGCTATCTTCGTAGCAACAATTGCATGGACAAAGGTATCAAGTATTCGGCATGCTGTAGAAAAAATGTACATCTGTTTTCTTTGTACATATTTTGACGCCCGCAATGGGGTCTGTGGGATGCTGCTAATCATGCACAAGACAGGCAGGCCGTCAAAGAAATTGTGCCGAAAATTTCATAATTTATATTTTGTTGTTGCTGCTGCTGTTGCTTGCATACTTTAATAAATTTTACCTCTTGATTTTCCTTGTGCACACAAATTTCCCTCTGCAATTTGCATGCCAAACAAAGCAGACAACTTAACCACAACTCCATGCAACATCACTAGCCGAAGAGCTGTTATTGTTGCTGTTGGTGTTGCCTTCGATGATGTTTGCTTGAACTGCATGTCAAGTAGCAAGCACGCTGCATTTTATGTATAGATAAATATGCCAAAATTTCGCTTAATTAAAAAATTACGGCTCACTTTTATATTTATGGCGCATAATCGAGCCTACACAAAAATCCAAAAAGCGAGGAAGAAAAATTGGCACGAAGAGAAAAAAATAATACAAAAACGGTGCATAACTATCATGTTTAAATGACGCCGCCGAAGGCTGTTTGCATTGGCCAAAATACGCCAACAATTTCTACATATACCATTTACCATTTGCCATTTATTTCACACACAAGCCGGCGCATGAAGAAATCAAATGCAAGAGCATGCATCTTCTTCATCTATTGCCGAAGATATATGTGACCATGCACGACGACGAGGTTCATGATTGGTAGAGTCGCAATTGTGCCGCCAGCCAGTAGAGACCGTAAAGATATTCAGCCAGCTTGCCAGTTGGCCAGTTGTATGAGCACGTTCGCAGCATCGGCATCAGCAGAAGCAACAACAACTATCGACAAGCAACTTTCTTTCAACGTCATCTCGCAGCCTGCGCATCATCCGCATCATCATCTCCAGCGTTTTTGGCCAAATCACAATAATCGCGCACAAATTAGTCAATATTTGCAATAAAACAAGAAATTTTTGAGTAGCTTATTATTTTATTTCATATTTTTTGTAAGCTGCTTGCCCGCTGCCGGGCCTACATTTTAAATATATGTATAACTATATAAAGTAATTTCGCATTTAAACATAATGCTCGGTCAACGGAAACTGCAGGCGAATAGGCAGGCAGCAGGCAGGCAGGCAGGCAAATGACTACAAATGATTACGCATTTTGCAAAAGTTGTGGTGAAAATTTCAGCTTGGCAGTTGGCACTTTAATAGCTTTAAAGCAACAAGTTTCTTGTCCGACTCCCTGACTGTCCAATAGTCTGCCTGCTATGGCCAGGAGATGCTCAGCGATAAAAGGCAAAACATTGAAAACGAGCGCACTTTTAAAAGCCAAATGTTCACTGTCCGGCCAAATGGATGCCGCACAGTGTGACATTCTAAATATTTATTTGGGAAAATGTGCAAAAGCATAAGTTTTCAATCACCTTACGATTACTGACGATAAGAGCAGAGTTGAACAATCCTGAGACAGCATTTTACAATAGGTTTAAATTTGAACTTAATCTCTTTAAATATAGCTTTTCGAGCATTTTCCAAGACTATCACAAATGAACATCACAAATTTATATTCATAAAAATATAGTTGAACTGAATTCAATCCATTTCCGCAGTTCTACGAATTTTTTTTTAATATTTAGGAATATTTCTGTGGTATCTGAGTTGGAGTTGAGTAAAAAAGAATCAAATTGACATTTTTTCGTTTTGGCTTCTTGAGTTGGATTGAAACACATTGTTATTCTACTCAAGGATGGACTAAAATACTTTTTTAAATTCCTAATCGTTCTCGCTGTCTTCAATCATTTTTTTCCTGTTCATCTTTTTTAAATCAATCACAGAACTTTTGTCGGTTATTTTCCTCCCACAACGTTTTATATAAGGAAAAAAAAGAATGGTTTCTGCATTCTATAATAACTAATCTATGTTTTCAATTTTTTGTTTTCTTTTTTTGTGTTTCTGTCTGAAGTTCCTTAATGTACAATACGTAATAATAATAAATTATATGACCACGATGTCCGTATTAGCATTTAAAAGTATATTTATTTTATTTATTTTTTATTTTTTTACTCACTGAAGATATTTTTATACCCTGCACTTGAATGTCTAAATGCATTTATGTATATATCGAGCAGAAGGATGCGCCACAAGCACTAAAGAAATGAATTGATAAAAAACTTGTCCGTATATTCTTGAATCTGTCTGTTCGTTCGAACAAAATAACTTTTGAACCATGATAATTAGGGGTATTTAAACCTGTCTTATCTCTATGCAAGAGCATTATTACAAACCATATATAGTCTCATTATTTTGTATTGCTGCCGTAAAAAAATTGCTATTAGAAGAATAACCTTTTTGCGTAAAAATCTTTCTTAGTACCAAAAGTGTTTGTGCTTATTGTAATATGGTAAAGAAATTTGTCACTCACAATAAACATAAGCTTAACCAAAATCGGTGCACTTAAGTATATAGCTGTCATAAAAATGATCTGCTTAGAAATCCATCTTAGTGCCAACAAATTTTCTGCTTATAAAGATATCTTTTCTTTTTGTTTGAAAACGATTTCCTGGAAAATAATACTGTCATAGTTCTCAGAACTGTGCAGCACATCCCACTGTGCAAGGGGGTCCAGAGCAGTTAGCCGCACTTGTTATTCAACGCTAATGGTTCGTGTCTTTGCTGAGTCTGGGGCTGGGGAGACGCCGCGCAGTTTGGCTGCCGCTTTAATGTCTTTGGCGATCAGGTGTTGATGTCGGTGCATTTGGCAGTGTTGTCTTAACTATTTCAAAGCGCAGCTAGGGAAGGCAAAAAAAAAAAACTAAATAAATAAACACGCAGCCAACATTGCTGTCGATTTTTCCGCTGATTGCACTTAAGACCAACTACTAGTTGTGGATAACGAATTTTCCTACGCATAGCTCTGCCGCAACATTTTTGCCACTATGGTATTTTCACTTTAGCATTTGCCCTTATCTAAGGCATTTATAGCATTTTACCATGCAAATTTGTTAAGTCATTTTTGTTTGTGGTTCTCACGCTGCTGCCGACCCGCCACTGGAAAATGGGAAATTGAATATGGACCGCGCCATTTTTCATATGCAACGCGCACACACAAGCACCAATCAATTGACAATTGGAACATTCAGCACTCGAAATTGGCCAACATATCACGATTTTACAATCAGAGCTAAATAAATGGGCAATAAACGGCAGAAAGGTAACAAACATAGACACATAGATGTAACTATACATACGCAAAAATAGGCACAGAGTGGAAAAGTGTTCAACTATTGAATACCCTGAGCCGTGATCAGGGATCTTGTTATCAAGCCGATGTGCGTAAGAAAGAGTAAAATTTGATAAAGTTGAAATATAATGTTGAAAAAAGGCATAATTTTTAGATACTATATAGTGTCCTAATAGTGTTTAAAATACCTTCTTAGTCCTCCATATAAAAGAACCTTCCCACCTTTTTTACCTTACGACTTTGTTATTGCAATCGGCATTGCAATAAAAATTAGGGGTAATTAAATATCAATCGCGCAGCAACCATCATGACAGTAGCATAAAAAATGTCAAAGGGTTTATAAAATTTGATAATTTAATAATGCAACCTAGGACAGATATTTAATAATGCTGAAAGATTTCCCAAAAAAAAAATAATTTTTTTTAAAGAAAAATTCTTCCAAAAAAGATACTCGTTTAAAAAAAATTTTTGGTTTCATAACTAAAATTCTTTTTGCAAAATAACAAAAATGTGAATGTTTTTAGTTCAATTTTTATAGCTATTAAAACCCTGTTAGCTGTAAGTTTTAACTTTAAACTACCATTAAATAAATAGGTTAGATTAGGTTAGTCCAGTACACATCCCTTGGCAGCCCCACATATTCACAAGTTGGCCAAATATTGGATATCAGTTTGGGAATAAATTCATAATCCGTCAGAAGGAGAGCGTCCAGCTGTGAAAATATAAATCACCAACAGTGTATCGCGAAAGCATTGTGCCGTCTCCTTCAGTAAGGCAAGCCTAGGCTCATCGAGGCACTCTACTCCACATGTTACAAGTGATGGGCGGTTGCAGAGTAGGTGTTCCAGCAATTCGATCACTTCTGGTTCCTTGCATTTGCCTTTGCTGTGATTATCATGGGCGAGTAAGCCGGTTGTGAGTCTGCATTCCTTTCTGTGGAGTGAGATTTTTGTTTCTAGCCTTGCAAATTGCTGAAGGAATCTTTCAGTGGGCTGTCTGTGTTTTTCCACACGTTACTGTAGAACTCACTTAGGAAGAGTGATGTTCTTGCAAATATAGCTTAATACTTGTACTTCATATTTTCGATATTTTGTTAAAAAATAAAACAGATACCAAGCCACTTTCAACAAGAAATAAATTCTTCGCCTGCCGCAGTTAAGCTTGTTGGCTGTGAAGAAAACTAGAAAACAAGACGACCAACTCACAAATAAATGATAACTAAATAAGCTTGCAGCATTCACATATTTAACTCATTGTCTTGATTTATTTGGTTAACAGAGCAGTTTCGCTAGAAAAGATCTCCTTATACAGAACTATTTATATGGACCGATTGAGCCTCATCTAATCAGCTATAAAAAAAAAATAAAAAATTAAAGTACTACTTCTACTATCAACTAAATAATTTTGTATGCCCTTTTCTTGGAGCATCCATGGTCATAACACATTGTCTAGATTTGTTAGGTTGATTGAACATTCTAACCAGAAATGCTCTTCTAACCTGAAACTATTTCAACCTATTTAACCAGAACTGTTCTTCTAACTATTTCAAACTATTTACCCTCTCCTATTCCTTCTTAAACTCCCAGTACTTATGCACGATTCAAGCGTTAACTAGATCCGTTTAGACCTTTGTTGGCCACTCAATGCAAACAGGGTATAAAAAAAGTGCACGCAAATTGCAATTGAAAATGAAATGAAATGAAATCGCAACGACAAGCAAGTGTAGGCAGCCGTCAGTCGATCAGTCGATCGATTGCTCGATCGCTTGCCAAATCAGTTTCTAATCACGTTGTGGCGCTGGCTCTTGACGCGGGTGCTGCCAGGGGCCCCGGTAGCCGAGTCCGACACCAACACCGACATCGACAGCGACACCAGCCGGTGCCTGTGCCGGTGCTGGTGCCGGTGCCGGTGCTGGTGTGCACGCGATCCCATCGATTGGGGTGATTGAGAAATCGACAACGACGTCATTTGCTGTTTCCTTCGGCTGAGCGATCGGCTGAGTTGGTTTTGGTCCGTCAGTCCCCCCTGCCTCCTGCCCCATGCCCCATGTCCGGACGTCTCTCTGTCAGTCCAAATTGAATTTTGGCGTTTTGTTCGACAGCCGACAAAAAAGTTCAACAATCTGTGGCTTATTCTAAATGCCTGCGCTTGTTGTTGTTTATTAAGGCTTTAGCTCTTGGTCGACAGTTACTTTATTGTTGTTGGTGTTGTTGTTGTTGTTGTTACCTTACTTGATTTTCATGGCGTGCGTTTTCTGAATGCGCGAAATCTATGCAAATGAAATAAGCCGCCGCGGCGTCAAGAGTGTTAGCCAAAGTCCAGTGCGCCTTCTGGAGATTTACGAGGCGAGCGCGCAAAATGTGTTTACACTTTGTCACCCTTCTGTCAGTTTGATTTATTTATTTGCAGATAGCCAGCAAAAAACAAAAAACAAGTAAAAGAATAAGCGAACGAACAACTTAAAAGCTGGAGTAGCTGACCAAATTAAAATGCAAGTATTTACGGTTGGAATGCAAGCGAAACCGAGTGCCCAACTAGAATGATTGAATGAATGAATCAACGAACGGACGAATGAGTGATTGACTTATGTGGCCAACTGACAAGTTGCTTAAATAAATTAGTCCGCCGAGTGTGCGTTTCCACACAAATCTATATACTACAAGTACACTCATATATATTTTTGTCTTGGTGCGAAATCGCGTGTTAATCAGTGACTTGCTTGGTGTTACAAATCCGGACAGTCGGTTTGATGAAGCTGTCGCAATTGCACAAAAATTTACATTTTCAATTAGTTGCAAGTACTAGACATAAAGAACGTGTCATAATTTTAAACGGGTTGGCATTTTCTAACTAACTTTCATATTATTTAGGCTTTTAAGCGCAAAACAATTGATTTCAAATTGGTTGGACTCTGCTTTTATTTTTATTTATTGCACCTTTTCTTCGTTAGACTCACAAAAAGTTGTGGAATTAAATATTTAGAAATCACTTGTTTTTTAGCGGCCCTTAAAATAGGTACTGGGCTAGAAATAATCCCTTTGAATTTGATTGATTTCCCTTTTTGCTGCTGAAATGTTTTGTTTATTGTTCATACTTTCGGAACTGTGCATTAAATTATGTCCACATTAAAGGCATTTTTAAACCGACTTCAAAAAAGAAAAGCAGCTCCCTTCTCAATTCGACAGCATTTTTTTATTGCTTAATGTTTTTAACCTTAGAAGTTTCCACTGGGTGAACCGATTTTGATAATTATTTTTTATTTAAAAGCTGTTACTTCCCGTGTGGCCCCATTTAAATTTCGGCTGCCATTCTGACAATTTCATTTAGTCCACATACTTGCCAATTATATTCCTGAACAGAATGCTGTTCAAAATCATCCTCAAAACATCATGTTACTGCAGGTGACAACAAGGCAATATTAATTGGATCATTTAATTTAGGTGATGTACGATTTAATTGATCTCGAGATAAAGCAATGATCAGGGATAGCGTCTGTTGCTTGCGCATATTAGATTCGTATTAGATGCAAAGTCGGGTTAAACAACAATGCGTTATTCTAATGTAGGGGTTCTTAAGTTCTTAAAGGCCTTACACACTCATGTAAAGCATAAAATCTAATTGAAACGGAACGAATGAATTCAGTTGCTGAACTAAGTTTCTGAACCATTACTGCTCTTTTCGTTCTGGTTAGTAAAGAACGCGAGTATTATCTTTCTATAATGAACTTGGACTTGTTCTTCGAGAATGAATTATAATCAATCAAGTACAAAGTGGTTAGAAGATTGCTTTGTGATCAATCACGATAATTGATCAGAACCGCTTAAATATCTTCACAAATGATTACCTCATTAGTAAACTAAACACAATCTAATTAGAGGTTATTTGTTTCTTTACAGCTCTCAGAGCAGCGAATAAACCAACGAATTGAAACGCCAACTGAGGCGCAGCTCTCAACAAATGATCGGCACTGAGGATATGTCCACATCGGCTGGCATGGATATAAGTGAATCCTTTCGTGCGGAGGATCTCTCGAAAACAGATTTCTTCGATTTTGTCACAGCTCCCGACATGGGTATAGGTATTGGTGTGGGCGTCGGCGTCGATGTCGGCGTCGGCGTCAGTCTACACCACCACACACATCAGCAGCAACAGCCAGCGCAGCACAGTCACAACTCCATGCACCAGCAGACGTCACAAAGCCAGCAACAACTATGCGGCACACGCGCCAATGCCAGCAGCATGACGCACGATGGCGGAGGCAATGGAGGGGCTGGGAGTGGTCGCAATGGCCACAACAACAATGGCGGAGATCCCACTTTACAGGGCTATGAGGTAAGCCAATCAAATGGAGTTTAAAGAGACTTGAAGATGATCTGAAGAACAGAATCGATCTTTGCCTGCGAACTATTTGTATTTCCCATATGCCTTACACTGATAAAAAAGTTGCATAGTACAGATGAATATTTTCATATTAAATTTAATGTTCTACTATTTCATATTCAAATCAAATATAAATATCGTAAATTTTACTAAAAACATATTTTATATATTTTTAATTAGGGATTTTAATATGAATAATATTCAACACAAAATGTAAAACTTCGTTATTAAAGTGTTTCATATTCAGTTTAATGTTGAACCATATTAAATATTAATATGCACACATTTCAAAAAACAAATAGTAAAATGTTTAGTTAAATATTCCATAGAAAATTATAATATTTTTCTGAACTTTATATCCGTATTAAAGGGCATAAATAACATCGAGAAAATTAGTTCATAATAACAAATAGATTTTTAAAATTACTTTCCGCTAAAAATTGTTCTATAAAAAAAAAAAAAAATATATATAAATAAAATATGCATCATGGAAATGTCAATATTGAAAAGAGTTAGGAAAAAACCATTAGAGTAGACAAAAAAGTGGCAAAAATATTTTATAATTATAAAAAATAAACCTTTGGCGTGAATCAAACCCACGTCTCCACATCATCACTTGTGATTTAATATCGTCAAACTTTATATTTGATATTTTAATATTAAATTTGAAATTGAGGCGTGCACACTTCATATTTACTAAAACACACGATGGTGAAAAATCGATGGTAAAAATAATTAAATCTATGTTTAAATATTGAAATTTCCGTGCTTTTTTTATCAGTGTAGATTCCCCTTTCCTTCTTAGCCCTGTAGACTTGGCAGTTCCCTTAAGATTTACTCGTGCATTTCGTACCCTTCGATTGCCTATTTGTAGATCTAACTTCGCTTCACATTAACCCTTACGCGTGTTGTGTTCTACAAGTAATTCCAATCTTTGTTCACACAACATTCGAACACTCCATTAAGACTTTCTCATCATTAATATACTTGCAACTTGATTCTGATAATCTCTAATCCTATTTTACTCTACTACTTGTTCCACATGTTTGAATTTTATTTTGAAGCTCTACTATTTAATATATTGAATTCTTTTGTATATTTATAAGTTGTTTTTTTTTTTTAATTTCTTATTATTAATTTTTTTACATTTATATTGCTCATTTTTTGTGCAAAGTTTGCAGATCTTTGTTAACTATAATTAAATAAAAAATCTGTCTTTTTTATCAGTGTACTAACAACAATTGTTTCCTGTTTCTATCTTTTCTATCCGCAGTTCTGGCACAGCGACAAGGACGGCAGTCGGCTAGACTCCAGCTCTATATTTGAAGATCTGGATCGCTACTGCTGGCAGCAGCAACCAGTGACGGCCAGTGCCTCGTCCAGCAATGGACGTAATGGCAGCAATGCCAACCATCCCAGTCCTACATCGCCCCTCGGCACACACCCGCAGCACCAGCAACAACAACAACAGCATCAGCAGACCGCGCACCACCAGCCCAGCAACATTAACAGCCCAGCGGGCGCCTCATCTTCAGCCAGCGTTGCAGGTGGTAACGGCAGTGGCGGTGGAGGTGGTGGCGGCGGTGGCGGTGCTCCCAGTGGCGACACCATTAGCAACATTGATAACACAGACGGCCAGATCTACACACTAACAGTATTAAATGGCAGCGAGCCATGGCTGAAGCGGGCCGAGGCCGAGCAGCTGCCAAGCGCACTTGATCTCGACAGCCTGCTGGGCAGTTTTCCGGGCTACATCAAATCCGAGTATCCCTACGATGATAGCGGATTCACAGACGGCACCAAAGACGTTATTGTCAATGGTGGCGGCCCCGGCAGCGATGCCAATGGCCTGAGCAGTCTTGCCCACAGTTCCCAGCATGGACAGACGTTACCCTCATTGGTCACGGCCATTTCCATAGCAGGCAGCGGGAACAGTGGTGTGGCGGATCTCGGCCAGCAGCTGGCGCAGTTCCAGAACAACAACAACGACTGGCACATGGCCGATCACAATGCGGAACAGAATTCGGCCGAGTCCTTGCTGCGCAGTGCGCTCCAAGGCAAGGGCTACACGAAAGGACTGCACATGCAAAATGGCATTGCCATGATGCCCGGATCGCCGTCGGTCAAAGATGAGGATATGAGACGTCTGCTCTTCACACCCGATGCTGCCGATGCCTTGGGATTTGCTGACTCTACGCTCAGCTCCGCCCAAATGTTCGAGGATGCGCAATCGCTCAATCATGCCGGTGCCCATTTGTTGGGCACGAGTGCTTCCAGTGCATCTGGCCATGCACAGCACAATGGCAATGGAGGTGGCGGCGGCGGCATGCCCAGCATCATTGTCGATGATATGTTCCTGTCGCTGGAGAATGCTTTTAGCGATGATTTCGAGAAAATAAAGCGCATTGCGAACGAGGTATGTACATTTACTTCCACAATCTAAAACAATTCGTATTTATAAAGTTATTTGATATTTTAATTTTTTTAATTATAATTTTTTTGGATTCTTGTGAACTTGTAACTCTGCAATATGTGGGATAAACTAAAAATATCAAATAGGTATAACAAAATGTTCTAGAGCTGAACATTTGTTTTCATTTCCACAGGCTATATTCGATAGAAATCCCCGACAGTCTCTGTCTAGTTGCCAAACCAACAGACCATTAAGAATCGCTCAACTTACTAGTAAATGGTACCGCTCATTTATCACTAAAAAAAATACTAAATACGTGTTATTTTAGCAACATGTTGATCTTTAAAAAACACTAAGTCACGTTTAGATTTTTACCACATTTTAGGACCCCTTTGGTCCTAAAAAAAACTTTATCCATGTTTAGAAACGTGTTGATCTTCGTTCCTAAAAATACTAAATCCATGTTCACTTTTAAATTTTTACCACATTTTAGAAACGTTTTGGTCCTAAAAATACTAAGTCCAAGTTCACTTTTCACTTTATAAACGTGTTGATCTTCGGTCCTAAAAATACTAAATCCATGTTCACTTTTAAATTTTTACAACATTTTAGGACCGCTGTGGTCCTGAAAATACTAAATCCATGTTTACTTTTCTCTTTCTACCACGCTTTATGACCATTTTGCTTCTAAAAATACTAAATCCATGTTCACTTTTCACTTTCTACCACATTGTAGAAACGTGTTGATCTTCGGTCCTAAAAATACTAAATCCATGTTTTATTTAAATTTTTACCATATTTTAGAAACGTTTTGGCCCTAAAAAATGCTAAATCCATGTTCACTTTTCGCTTTGTACCACATTTGGGGAACGTTTTGGTCAAATACCGAACAAATTTGAAACCAAGGGCGTATGCAGTTTTTTCCAAAGGGGGTTTAACAAATTTTAGTTAAATAATACACGGTACCTTATAAATAATAACTTGTTCATACGATCGACAGAAAAACTTCTACAAATCCAACACAGTTCCATTTAAAGACAAAATAGTGCTTTTAATTGAAATTTTTTTCTAAAGATGTAAGGGAGGATTCCCCACTGCGTTATCCTTTATTTGAAATCATTTCTATTGGAATCTATGAAATCTTGTTTGTCTGCATAAAAAAAATAAATTGAAATACTTTCGAAAATTTCCAGAAAACAGACTTAAAACCCCAGCCGGCTAATCCAAGCCAACAATGGAATATAATTTCCAAGCCTTTGAAAATAAGTAGCGTTTAAAATAGATATAGGCAAGATTTTGTCACCTTTAAAAATAAAATATCTTAGATGAATAGATATTCAAATAGAGATATGGAAAGATAGATGCATAGTCACCTAATATATTTGAAGCTGTAAGAAGGAACTTTAAAGGTTTGATAATAGTTATATAAATTCCAATCCTTTTTTTTAGGTGCAACAATTTTGCAATGCTGGCACGCCCACTTCAGGAGACTTTGGAGGCGGAGGTGGCTCGAATGATGTGCTAATGCAAATCTCGCCCAGCGCCACAGCCAGCTCAGCCAATCAACTGCAACAGCTGCACTCGCCAGCGGGCACGCCGACGGGTCAGCCGGTCAGTCAAGCTTTACACATGCAATCAACAACGGCGACAGTGGTGCCGCCACCGCAACCACTGAAGCCAGAGGTCTCCACGTCCACGGCGACGACAACATCCGCGGCCACAACGGGTGCGGGCGCAGTTGGACGCCTGACCGGAGTGAGCAAACCCAAAAAGCAATACAAACGCACCAGCAGCAGCAACAGCAGTGGCAACAATAACAACAACAATAATCCCCATGTGCTTAATCACAACAACAATGCGGGCACAGTGCTGGGCGTGGTGATGGGCAGCACCTCGAACAGCTCCAGCGGAGGCAGCAGCGGCAGCGCCAGCAGCAGCAGCAACAGTCCTCCCGCCAACTGCAATGGCACGGGTGGTGGAGGAGGAGGAGGAGGGGGTGGCACTGTAAGTGGCGGTGGAGCCAGCAGTGGACAGCGCAAGGAACGCTCCCTGCACTACTGTTCCATTTGCTCCAAGGGCTTCAAGGATAAGTACTCCGTCAATGTCCACATACGGACGCATACGGGCGAGAAACCCTTCGCCTGCTCCCTGTGCGGCAAAAGCTTTCGCCAGAAAGCCCATCTGGCCAAGCACTATCAGACGCATATGACGCAGAAGAATAATGGTAGCCTGATCAAAGGCAGCGGCTCCAAGCATCAGCGATCGAGTGCTGCCGCCAACAGCAACAACAACAGCAACAACACTACGACAGCGCAACAGCAGCGGCAGCTCAGCAGCGTTGCCACATCGATTCCCAATCTGGGAGGTGTGATGAGTTCTGGCGTCGTACTCAATAGCCCGAATGCGGCTCACACTGGAGTGCTGCCACCTGCTAATGGCCTGCTCACCAATCGGTAAAACGAATAACTCTGGGTCCAATTTGTCCCACAAACCAACAAACTAGGGAAATTTTCAAAAATGTAGCTGAAAGAATATCAAGGTTTAGTTTCAAATAAGTTTTCAACATTTCGTCACAATAATTTTAGTCCAAAACTATTAAAAACAACATCAAAAGTGATTCAAAAAGTTAAAGTTAAATAATTTAAATTAAAGAACAACAATGATCTAGATAGTATCTAGATATATTTCCGGACTTTCGGGAGCTTTTGGAACAACTTGTTTAATCCACACAAAGTTTTCAGCCATCTCGCCAGTTCTCCATATTTCAGTTAGATGTTCAGCTCAGCTAGTTTTTAGAAACTTCCCAACTATTTCTTGTTCCTTATTCACACAAAAACCAACAACAACAACAACTACCATTATGTACTACACAATACTCGAATACTCTGAGCAGAACTCAAAAATAATAACGAGCTTTGCTAGAGCTTTCAGCTCTCTCGAATTTACGACATTGAAGAATTCCTATTTCAGCTTTCTATATTCAATTCCTATGAAATCAACATAAAAACACAAACACACACACACACGCATATACTTCCATATAAAATACTCAAATTCTCTGCCTACATTTAATTTTTAATCGTTTTACACACAAATTAATTTTAAATGTGCCAAATTTTAAACAAATTTAAATATTTTACTACATACATATATTACGTACTATTGTTAATAATAAAACGAAGCTAATAAGCAAATTAACGCATGGTGATATCACAATGAGGCCAAACGCTTCCTTCCATAACAACCACAAACAATCAACAACAAACACTCTATCAGCTCATTAATTACTTTCCACTTAGAACAGAACAAAATACTGCGAAATACTAAACTATATGCCTTTTTCCTAAATTTTGTCCATATTAAAAGAATTATTTTGTGTACATAGAAGTTGAAAGAAAAGCAAACATTTTGAGGCCAGACGCTTCGGTCTAATCGAAGATATTGAACACTTCCCCAAATTAATATGAGGTGGAACAAAAATGTGGTCATTTAAAAAACAAATAATAATAATTAAATACTTCAAGAAGATTCTTTCTACAAGAGCGAGTAGTTTACATGTAAATATTGTTTTAAAGCAATGCAGGAATGGACTTGACTATGCGCTGCTGCCAGCTTCCACAGAAACTGCTTTGTTTCATTAATTTATTCCTTCTTAGAATGGAACAGACATCATCCGACGAGTGTGACGTACACGCGTTGCGTTTACACTGTTGCCAGCTCGCACAGAAACTGTTTTGTTTCATTCATGCATTCCTTCTTTGAATGGAACAGACATCATACACACGTTACGTTTACGATGTTGCCAACTCAAAAAAGAAACCGTTTAGTTTCCACATTCAGGTTCTTCCACTATTCCTTAAAGTTAGATTAATAAGCATACTTTTTATTATCGAATTTTAAAACCATTTTGACTTTCTATAATTTTTCCACAAACTACACAATAGCACGAAACAAATTATTAAATGTTTAGAAAAATCATATAGAGATATGTTTAACATTTTACTAAATTAGACCACTGATTAATTCAACAGATATAGACCTTTAGATAGTTCGGGGAAGAGTTCAAAATGGCCGTAAAAGAATCTTCACAAAAATGCAAAAATATGTATATCTTAAATAGAAATTGTTTTTAGCAGCAACACATTGCACTTGCCATTAAATTGTTTAATTAAACGTATATACAGGTATATGTATAGTATATATATACTTGTACATTCATAATATATATGTATGAACCATATGGAAAAACTACAACATTTTTCAAATAACTTTGCAACAAATTAAAGGCATCCGAACATGCAAATAAGCTTAAGTTGTCTAAGTTGTCTACTAACTAAATTAGTTAATTAAACTGCCAATTATTTTGTGATAGTTTTAATAAAATCAAATACAATTTTACTGGTGTTTGGGTTACGTTACTGTAATGTTATGATTTGTTATAACTCTTTGTAATTTGTATGCAATATTTTCTAATTTATTGACTTTAGTTTATGTAAATAAAACATGTACTACTTAAGCCTTTGTTTATACTTAAAAAGCACAAGCAAGTAAAATTCATAGTTAATGTTTGTTAGTTATTATTTATGCACACACACACCCACAGACACCCACAGACACCGACAGACACAGACACACACATCACAAATATTATATACACAAAAGAGCTATCAATATCTTGTAAGTTTTAACTTAGATTTTCTTTAGTATTGCAAACATTAAAATAAAACGTTTTATTGACAATTTAAATGTGTATGGAGATTTCACTGAGGCAGTGAAGCCTGCTGCCGGCTTTGAGTTAATTATTTCAGCGGGGACTTCCTTGGATCAGCAGCGCGGCGACTGCATATAAAATGTTTTCTCCTTTAAAGGAAAGATCACTTCAAAGCGCATGTCAACAAGCTCGGAGTACAACACACAGGCGGCTCTTGTCTGTCAATCCCGGTACAGAAAGAGTACAGAAGTGCGAAGCCTGGAGACTGGGAGTTTGATAGACGCCTGGGGCTTGCTCTTTGTAACATTAACAGCAGCTCATTTGGCGGGGAGGGAGGGGGAAGAGTATAAGACAAACAGCACGCATCTCCACAGATTAGAGAAAATTTTTCACTTCAAGTATCTTGGCCAAATCAAGTCTTGCCCGTCTGCCTGCCCGCCTGCCTGTCCTCCTGGCCTGCTCTTCAGCCACACAAGCACCGTTTCAAGTCATTTGAGATCGAAACATGTCGATTAGGGAATTTCAAGAGGCGCCAGTTGCGGAGCGCACTCGCAGCAGCCGCAGGCACGGATGGCACAGGTGGCTGTCGTTTGGCAATTCCGTGCTGCCAGTGCCCCAAGACCAAGAGGATCTGCCAGACCCCACCAATGCAGTCTTTGCTTTGCTACAAGCACACGTCTTAATTGCTTTTAATGTTGAACCTTGTGCTTGAGTGGCGCCCAAATATTTGCACAACTTCTCGTATTACGAGTACTCAACAATTCGAATGATACAAGTACATGCGTCTTTCCCACAAGGCATTTATGCCTACAAGTTTCTCAAAAGCAAATTGCAGTAAATAAAAACTATCTCATCTCCAAGATAAACTATTGAACTATTTGTTTCTGGACAAATTTAATTCTATCGAAACACCTACTAAGCTCCAACACCAAACAGTTGTTCTTAAAAAATACAGGCAGCCCCAACTTAAAGGTTTCAACCGCAAACAACTTTAAGCAGTCGCTTCCTCTATCACATGCATGTCTAATTAAATCGTTAAATCTTTGTGCTATCCGCCTGTTCTAATCGCCATTGAAGTCTAATAAAGTGCATTTAGATAAAGCAAAGCCTAACGACATTTTTATTTTAGTCGCTACTGCTCTTCATTCTCCAGAAGAGGGCCCGTCTATGTCGAGCGTCGAAGCACTTCCGTGAAATAGTAATTCCGGTCCCTGTTGCTTTGCACACCTATATTTCACGCTACAATATATTGTAGAGTGCACTTAAAAAAATAGTTTAAAAGAAATTAAGTTAGCTACTAAACTGCTGCAATTTGGTTATACCAAAAGAATGCGACTTTTAAACAACAAATTAACAAAATTCAAGTACAACTAAAGCCTAAAAAAAACTTTTTAAATCTTTTTAATCTTAATACCCATCATTCCCAAATTTGTATTATAATCTATTTATTCTTGCCGCCAAGCCGTTGCCACAGTATTTCCAGCAATAATACTAAGCCAGACAGCAACACCATGAATGCAAACCCGTACCAAATATACACCAGGTCTTCCACCTGCATGGCTCGATACTCACGCCTTGGGCTCAAATCCTTCAGGCTTAACTGACCGGCCTCAATTTGCTCCGTAAATCCCATTCTCAATGCGTAGGTGTGCAAGCCGTGTGCTGACATTTCCAATATCACCGTGTTTATGGGCTCCATGTAAATGGAGTTCTCGTGCACGGGAAACCCTAGTGGGACCGTGTTAAAGAAACAAAAGTCATCACGCATGCGAAACAGCACGCTGGTGAATATCTTTTGTTGTTCCGTAACTACGATCCATTTGGACGAGGTCATCATGTAGCCGTACTTTGTATTGAATGAGTCCCGATCACTTATATAGCGACTAAAATTGGACTCCACCTTAAACATGGGCTTGTACTTTCGGAACTCGACCAATCGACCGAGTAACTCATCGTACTCCGGTTTCCAAGCCACCACTTTCAAATTCGATTCGAGGACATCGTCAAAGGTGCGATATGGCGCCGTCTTCGGCATGCTGGTAACATAAGCCGAGAAGTACGAGTTGAACCAAACGGTGAGTAAAATTCCCAGCACACAAATCTGAATGTAAATGCCACGCACCAGGGTCGGTGGGTGGAAGACCTCGGAGAAGGACTGCCCCAAGGCTCCACGCAGACAGCTGTCGTGTAGAAAAAACTCGTAGATGTGAACTCCATATCCGAAGAATAGTAAAGTAGCCGATAACACCGTGGATATCACAACCATAGTTCCCACCGTCAGCAAAAATGCATCCAACTCGAAAACATTGATGTAATATTGGGCCGCGGGAATATTGGGCTCCACGGGCAGCATCAGACACCAGTTTAAAATTTCATATGGATAAGTGAAGCCGTAGAAGGGTATGGTGGGGTATGTGATGCCCATTGATATATCTACCGTGCCATTGAGCACCGCCTTTGTAAGATCGGTAGATGGAGCGCCGGGCTTAACGGGCAATGGCTCCACAAACGTGCAATTATATTTCTGCTGGAAAGCGTTCATGAAGTGCCCGACAGTTCCCTTGAAAACGATGCGTCCCTTCTTGTTGTAATAGGCAATAATACGCGGAACTGTGCCACCAATTATGACAGGTAGTCTGTAGCCGTGCATATTGCGAAGGCGATCTGGAAATATCGTCTCATTCGGATTATACAACCGCTGCTCCAACCTAAAGGCTGGGAAGTGGGTGTAGCTGTAAAATGTTCCTGTAGCCTGCAAATGAAGGTGTTTAATAGTATTACATTCCAATGCCAGCTTTAAGAATGATAAATTATGAAATTTATCTTTTATTAATTATTATAAGATTATTTAAGTTAGTAACTTAATAGATTTTTGAAGATTTATGTATTTTTGATCTTCCTATTGGTGTTCTTCAATACCTGACAAGGTAATGAGCTTTAAACGTTTTACAAACTCAAGAGAAAAACTTGTGACGAAATTATTTAATATACTCTAAGTATTGCTTTAGAGAAAATATCGCCTATTGATGTGAAAAATATCAAAATGAAAAACGAAATAGAATTATGAAACAAATGAGGTATTGAAAGCACAAAGATGTTGCTTCTGCACTTTGCAATTTTAATTCAAATAATTTTTTGATAGCTTCACTTATTCCCAAGCAAGCCAAAGCTTATCGGAAAATATGTGTATATTTTTATAGAACAAGCCTTGGTACTAATATTGACTCTGCCTTACCTGATGATCCGCAAACATTGCCACCACATTCAATAGTTGTTGTCTCCAGCACAACTCAAATAACTTAAAGAGAAACATATAATCCTCCTTCTCCAGTTCCACTAGGAACAGAACGCGTGAGCTGGTCATGTGACGTAGGTCTCCAACCAGGGCTTTCAACAGTCCATCATGATCCATCAAGTTCATGCTTGACAAGTAAACCATTGTCAAGAGGTCGGTACGATGATTATTTTTCAAGTAAAAGCTGACCCGTTCATTAAGCTGTATGAGAGGCACTCCTATCTGATCCATTATGTCTTTTACAAAATGGCTATTGTCCTCCATCCTTGTGAAGTTAGTCGATATGGTTGCATTCATATTCTTCAAGAGCATCAGATAACCAAAGTGCTGCTGATATCTTATATCTCGCAGGAATTGAATAACTGTGAAGTTCTCTAGGCCAAGACTTGGACTTATAACACTCACTGAGAGGACAAGGAAGCGAACTAAATTCATGACGCCGGGCAGAGAGCCAAATAATGAATGCTTAAAAGCAGCTTATACGGGTATAATAACTGAATAAGAACTACTTGTATAGGAATAATAATAATGAATGAGCATGTTAGCCCTAGAGACTACACGCAAATCGCATTCGTTAATTAATTCGAACATTCTTTAACGAACAGGAAGGACATTGTACACGACTGTCTTATTTCCGACAGACAAGTAACAGACAACAAATTATACACCTATTTGATGGATTTCAGAACAACGTATTACCATCATAATTATCAATAAGAATTAAGTGACTCAACCAAAGCATTTTGAAACATTCTTGGGAAATATAGTAGAAAAAAGTTTGCAGCTAATTTTTAATAAACAATTTGTATTATTATTATTTGAAATGGTTCGACATTGGCGATTTGGCAATTTAATTATCCCGGCCAGTATTTTGTAAGACCTGTAATTAGAAACAATCTGTTTAAAAATTATATGCAAATATGTGATTTGTTATGTCCCTTTATTTGTGGATTGGGGCGGACTTTCGGGCATTTATTACATTTATTTTAACAGGATTATGGAATTGAAAAGTCTCCCTAAAAGTCTTTTTTCTTTTATAGGTATCTTCGAAGCACCTTATCTAAATACCTTCCCTAAATACTTTTTCTAAGTACATATTCTCAACTATTCTCAATACTTAATATTTATACAAGTATTAAACACTAATTATTTCTTTTCGTGTAATCTTTCTTTGAGTTGGTTTTCCAACATCAGTTGGAGCCCTGTTCCTTACCTCACCAGATGCGAAGGCTTCTCTCCAGTTTCACAGGCTTGACAATGTCTAATGGAGCCTTCCGGTTCTCATCTCCTTTTATTTCAGCATGGGGGCTTGATTTAACCCTTTCTATCGATGGTAATTTGTCACCTAAAGGAACAAATGCCTTCGCTGGCTATGTAAACCAAAAACTCTTTTTTCTTTAAACTATAGTTTCTTTCTTTTATACCTTCTCTTAAAAATGGAACAAAGCTCCGATAAATCTATAACTGTTGGTCATGAAGATTAGATAGAATTTGGTTTCATTAATGTACCATTATTGTTTTCTTTTTACAGATAAAAGTTTCTTTATAATGTAATTGAAATTGTTTTTTATTTTGTACAAATTATTATATAAGGATCATATTTAATTCAATTCTATATCGTAACAACTGTAGTTTAGCTTTGGCTACGGCATCCACAGACTAGTCTTCTTTCTCTTGTTTTGACGCCGATACCACAATACTTATATTAATAATACTAAGGTAGACAGCAATATCATGAAAGCAAATCCATACCAAATATATACCAGGTCCTCCACCTGCATGGCTCGATACTCACGCCTTGGGCTCAAGTCCTCGAGGCTTAACTGATCTGCCTCAATTTGCTCCGTAAAGCCCATTTGCATCGCATATGTCTGCAAGCCATGCGCTGACATTTCCAGCATCAACATCTCTATGATCGCCATGTAAATGGAGTTCTCGTGCACGGGAAACCCTAGTGGAATCGTATTAAAAAAACAAAAGTCGTTGCGCATGCGAAACAGCACGCTGGTGAAGATCTTTTGCTGTTCCGCCACTACGATCCATTTGGACGAGGTCATCATATAGCCATACGTGGTGTCGAAAGTGTCACGTTGGCTTAGGTACCGGCTGAAACTGGGCTCTACCTTGAACATGGGCTTGTATTTCCGGTACTCGGCCAGGCGACCGAGTAACTCATCGTACTCGGGTTTCCAAGCTACCACTTTCAAATTCGATTCGAGGACATCGTCAAAGGTGCGATATGGCGCCTTCTTCGGCATGCTGGTAACATAGGCCGAGAAGTACGAGTTGAACCAGACGGAGAGTAAAAATCCCAGCACACAAATCTGAATGTAAATGCCACGCACCAGGGTCGGTGGGTGGAAGACCTCGGAGAAGGACTGCCCCAAGGCTCCACGCAGACAGCTGTCGTGTAGAAAAAACTCGTAGATGTGAACTCCATATCCGAAGAATAGCAAAGTAGCCGATAACACCGCGGATATCACAACCATAGTTCCCACCGTCAGCAAAAATGCATCCAACTCGAAAACATTGATGTAATATTGGGCCGCGGGAATATTTGGCTCCACGGGCAGCATCAGACACCAGTTCATAAGTTCAAATGGATATGTATAGCCATAGAAGGGTATGGTGGGGTATGTAACTCCCATTGATATGTCGGCGGATCCATTGCGAACTGCCTCAATTAGATCTATAGATGGGGCAAAATCATTGGGCTTTGCGGGCAATGGCTCTACAAAGGTACAATTGTATTTCTGCTGAAAGGCACTCATGAAATGTCCGATAGTTCCCTTGAACACGATGCGTCCCTCTTTATTGTAGTAGGCAATAATCCGTGGCACCGATCCACCAATTATTATAGGTACTTTGTAGCCGTGCATATTGCGCATTCGATCGGGAAATATCGCTACAGTTGGATCATATTCACGCTCCTCCACGGTAAAGGTCGGAAAGTGCGTGTAACTATAAAACTTTCCGGTTGCCTAAAATTGTAAAAGTGTTAAATTATTCTCATTTTAGGGATTTATATTGGATGGGTGCAAGATTTCCAGTGAGCTTTATCATTATCCTATATCAGTCGAAATCGATTGTACTTGTTCAATCTATAAAGCTTGCTTTGAATTGCCAATTTTTTTACAAGTATATAATGTCTAATAAAATTATTATTTGGATTGATTTCTACAGCTCTTAATACTTAGACTGAGTCTTCCGATCACAACATCGTATTGTTCAAATTTGTCTAAAACTTTCAGTAAACTGATACAAACGCTAAATTCTATTCGCATTATACAGTATCGAGGATCTGGACTACCCGAAAATTTCACTATTTTCTTATATATAACACCTTAAAGGCGCTTCCATTATAATCGAACAAGATATTTATTGCTTCATAAAATACCTAGCATTTTTGTAGCTCACCTGATGATCCGCAAACATTGCCACCACATTCAAAATTTGTTGTTTCCAGCACAACTCAAATAACTTATAGAGCAAAATATCATCTTGCTGCTCCAATTCCACTAGGAATACAATGCGCGAGATTGTCATGTGACGTAGGTTTGCAACCAGGGCTTTCAGCAGTCCATCGTGATCCATCAAGTTCATGCTTGACAAGTAAACTATAGTCAAGAGATGGCTACGGTGCTTGGCTTTCAGATAAAAGCTGACCCGTTCATTAAGCTGTATCAAAGGCACTTCCAACTGCTCCATTAGGTTCCTCACAAAATTGTCATTATCCTCCGCTTGCGTAAAGTTCACCGATATGGTGGCATTGCTGTTCTTTAAAAGCACCAGATAGTCATAGCTCTGCTGATGTCTTAT
Source organism: Scaptodrosophila lebanonensis (assembly GCF_003285725.1). NCBI lineage: Eukaryota > Metazoa > Arthropoda > Insecta > Diptera > Drosophilidae > Scaptodrosophila > Scaptodrosophila lebanonensis. The sequence goes on from NW_022060538.1 coordinate 18,604,024, forward strand.
TTCCCGCAGCAAATCTAAAACTGTGAAGTTCCTTAGTCCAAGACAGGAACTTATAACACTCACTAAGAGGACCAGGAAGCGAACCAAATTCATGTCTCCAGACAGAGTGCAAAGTCCTGAATGCTTAATACTCATTTAAATATTAACCAGCGTTTTGGGGCAGAATTAATGAAACGTGTAAGAATTTGAACCCAAGAGACACAATCATAACACACTCGTTTCGATAATTATTGAACGCACTTTTTGGAAATCAAACACAACCGTCTCACTAATTGGATATTAAATTTGACGTAATAATTAACGGACGAATTAAGCAGATATTTAGTCTAACACCTTCTTCGAGTTTTGGCGAAGACTGCAAACCAAACACCTATTTTCCTAGACTCTTTTAATTACACAATCTTTCTTACACGTTTAAGACTTACTTCAGAAATAGTTTTACTATCATTTCAAATGTCCGATAATTTTGTATCTTCGCAGAGATAGAAAATAGCATAATTAATATACATACTCGTAGTTATTATAGTATTTATTTATGAACTGAATCTTAAAGCTTAAATTACATTTTCCCAGTTATTATTATATTATTATTACTCTAGATATTTATTTATAAGCTAGACTAAGTAGTTCCTTGAAAGAAAATCCACCGAATAAAAAATAATCAAAACAATTAGAATTTAGAATCTCTCATAGTAAAACATTTCAAACAAAATTGGCGTGACTTCAGCAATTAGTTCAAAATATGTATTTTAAGATTCCAAAAACGCAAAAGGTCTGGAAAGGAACTTCTCACGCAGACCCATAAAGACTAACAGGAAGTAAGTTTTATTTAATTTTTTTTTTTTAATAATATGAACTGGGACTTCCAGAAAGGTAGCAAAACTAGTGTTTGTCACTTTTAAACTTCTTGAGAACCGTTGCGTTCATACAGATGGACATAGCTTTAAAGACCCTCTACACTAAACTAGTATACATGTTTACCTTTTAGTTAGAAGATATAGAAACTCTATCTAAACACCTTGGCTATTAATAACTTAGCATGTAAGCATTGCTGCTCGTATGTAAGCCCAAGGGAGTACATGCATACTCTGTCATTAATTAAAACACCTATAATGGCCTAAAATCTATAAAGTGTGGTTCCGAATAAGGTAGTGGTATCAAAAATTAATTATTTTGGCCCTTCTTGTTTTATATCCTGTATGTATGTCATAGACAGAATGAAACGGACTCTTTCTTACTCCGAACCGAACGGAAATATATCATTTATATTTAAATATTTATTATTTTTATGCATGTTTTTCAAATAAATATGCTGCAGGAAGAAGAAAGCATCTCCGACTCCATAAACTACACTTCTAATATCTAAAAAAAATTATCTAAAAAATATAACAAATATGTTTGAAAACATGGCATACAAGTTTTCTGCCACTTATTAGTTTGTATATTCTATGTAAAGTATTTTAATTACTATTTAATTGACTGTTTTGCAGGAATCCATTTGGATTTGTTCGATAGTCTTCAGTATTATGTGAAGATCGCTTCTAAGATTATTATTAACTTACACATTAAAGCAGAGTTTTCCACACAAAGCATCGATTCGCAAGCAAAAACAATTTTCAACCATTTCATTTATTTATTTATTTAATTTATTTCGTCGCCAAACAAAGCTGTAGATGTAAAAAAAATTAAATCATTAGAGAACTGAAACTAAATAAAACTAAAAATATAAATTTTTAGTTTTATTTGCCAAACGGCTAGCTATGCCCCGATTCACAGCAGAAAGAGCCAGAGACGTTATTGGACCTAATAAAAAAGAAATGAAGATGAAGATATAGCAATACAAATAAAAAAGAATTATGACAACAAAAAAGGAATTGAGCTTTATCTCATGGGAAATGGGAACAAAAAATAAAGAAGAAGTATAGCTAACTTAAAATAATAACAATTTAAAATACCCAAAAATAAAAACAAATATCTAAAAGATAATATATAATTGAAAGCCAAAAGGCGGAGTAAACAGTTCACATCTTTGCGGAAATTAGTGCAAAGCAATTTAAAATACTTACAGCATTATGTATAATAGAAATAATAGCTCAAGTTCTCGTTCAACCAACGAAAACACCTTCGTCGCCAATACCAAACTAGCTCTAGCAGAAAGAGTAGAGCTGACATCGTATAAATAAATGCGCAGGCCAGATAAATATCCTTCAGGTCCTCCGTATGCATAGGGCGAAATTCCTTGTGAGGACTCAAATCAATCATTTTCAACATGCGTGCCTCAATCAATTCATTGAAGGCTATGCGACGCCAGTACTGTAGTAGGCCAGTGTCTATTACGTCCAGGATAAGGCGCTCCAGTGGCTCCTTGAATACGCTATTCTTCCTGATGGGAAATACAATTGGAATGGCATGGTAGAAGCATAAGTCCTCGCGCAGTGCAAACAACGGATTGGAAAACACTTTCTGATGTTCGTTGATGATGGCCCACTTAGTGGTGGTCATCACGTATCCGTATTTTGTGTTGAAGGAATCGCGCAGCTCCAAAAAGGTCCGAAAGTCCGGCTCCAGCTTGAACATCGACTCGTACTTTTTCATTGGCTCAGCACGAACGGCAAGCTCATTATACTCTGGAGTCCAAGCAACCACCTTAATGCCCGATCTGAGTACGTCCTCGAAACTACGAAAGGGCGGTTCTTTCGGCGGACTCGTCACATATGACGAATAATAGGCATTGTACCAGGAGGTGAGCAAAATTCCCAGAATACAGAGCTGCAGATAAATGCTTCGCAAGATCCACGGCGCCTGTTTGGCTTCTATGAAGGACTGCCCCAGGGCTCCGCGCAAACAGCTATCGTGCAGAAAAAACTCGTAGATGTGGACGCCGTAGCCGAAGCGGAGGAGGGTTGTCGACAGGACCATGGAAAGAAGGACCATTGTGGAGACCGTCAGCAAAAAGGCACCCAAGTCGAATACCCTCACATAGAACTCGCTGGGCGTCACTTCTGCATCGACGGGCATCATTAGACACCAGTTTATCAAATCGTAGGGATAGGTGTAGCCAATGAGGGGAATGTCGGGATAGGTGGCACCCCAGGATATTTCCACGGTCCCATTCAGCACGGCTCTCTTTAAGGCTTGGGCGGGCGGTATGAACGAAATGTTCAATGGCAATGGCTGCACAAAGATGCATTTATATCTCTGCTCAAAGGCTGTCAACAAATGGCCCACAGGTCCCCCGTATACAATATCTCCCCTGGCATTCCTATAGCCAATAAAGCGTGGCGAGGAGCTGCCAATGACGACTGGCAAGCGATAGCCTTTCATGTCTCCCACAACAGCTGAAATCAAATCGAGGTCATCTATTTGTTGTTGTTGCAGCTGCATCTCAGGAAATGGCGTATAACTGTGTACCAGACCATTGCTCTACAATCAAAGATATTCTAAATAATGAGAGGCAATACAGTTCCATTTAGAAATTACCTCAAATTCCGGCAAGATGGCTAGCACATTCATCAGATGATGTTTCCAGCACCAGGAGAAGATGGGAAGGAGCTGCTTCTCGCGACCCAAAAGAAACAATATATGTCCGCTAATCATTTGGTTCAAGTCCACCAACAAGGATCGCAGTAATCCCTTTTCCTCCATTGGATCATGCTCCAAGTCTACTATGGCCAGCAAGTTCTTCGAATGCTTGGCGTATAAAGCGTAACTGGCTAGTTTGTTGAGCTGGATTACAGGCACGGGCTGCTGCCACAATAAGCCTGGCCAATTAATACCCGACACATTCCCCAACAGCAGGATATAATGTATGCCTTGTAACGTATAAATTTTCTGCACCAACTGCCTAACATCGAATACTGGCGCTGAAGAGCCAGCTATCCACAATAAAGGGAAGCAGAACAGCAACGCACCTCTGAACCTCATGACGACGCTCCTATGATTGACAGCTCTGGGCCAACTGATTGAAATATAACAGCCCCTGAGCACGTCCACCCACAAAAAATTGATAGGGACGCTAGGGAGAAGCAATTTAAATGCAAAAGCTCTCCCCTTCATTAGCATTAGCTCGTTAGTTGCCTAGGTCGGGCAATACAAAGGTTGTAGGTGCGATGGTTATTAGAGTGCACAGATTTTGTGTGGGCCTTGGGAGGAGTATATTAAAATATATAAAAGGGTTCTTATAATAAGTTCGTGCAAGTATGTGGAAATTTCTCTTCTGAGGAAGGCGATACAGGCGGATAAATCGAAATGAATGTCAATTAAATAATTAGCAAGATGAATGGAATATCTAGGGCTTCACGAGTTTCTGCGCATTTAAGAGGATTTACTTCCCTTACTTTTCTGATTTTAACAATTGAAAGAAACGATAAGATTAATCATTGAATCATCGAATCTGCACCATCGATGAAAGCCAGTCAGTTTTAAGCATCGGACTATTTTTGATGGCGAATATGTATTGGTTGAAAAAATCCGTACATTATAACAGGTATAGTATTACAATGGTAGAAATATTAGATAACGCCTATTGTCCCCACAATTCTCTACGATTGCAAAAATAACTAAGCAGATAAATATTTGCTTGAGAATAAAAAGCATTCTTCATTTTCAATAGCCTTGCAAAATAATGAAGATATTGAAGAACTCAAGAGAGTTCTCAACAAGAGATAGGCGCCATTTTCCCATCCATACTTCAAATGACTAATATAGCCCTATGATCTATGCCTGTAGTATTGCTAGTTGACCTAGAGAAGTACTAGCATTCCTGTCCAAAACAGACAAGTGCTGACACGACCAATAAACCTACACTCATTCCTGCTGAAGACAGTAGAGTCGCTGTTGGAAGTTCCCATACGGGCAGGCCTGTGGAAAACAACCAACAAAAAGGGGAAACTCTCTAGCAGCCTGCATAGAAAAAACTATCTATTAGTGATGTACATATGCATCGATAAATCGATGTATATCGATATTTACGTAAGGGAGTGTTTTCGAGTTCAACTCGATGTTTATAGATTCGATGTTTCGATTGATTTTTATAAAAACATCGATGTTACGGACATTTCTAAGCAGCGAAATCCCAGCAAACACACAAAAGTAATAAATCTGTATCAAAAACGTACTAAGAAAACATGCCAAAGCAAGCTATTATTCCCATTTCAATCGTAAATTCGGGGCCTAGCATATCCTTAACGAGCTAGCAGGAGTCCCACAATGTTTGTTTCTGAGCAGGGTTTTGGTTCGAAGACTGATTGAAATTTCAAAGTTATCGTAAGATTTAATAACTGTCCAACCTAGGACAGATCTTAAATAATGTTCAAAAGTGAATAAAATACGTAAATTGCGAATTTATACGAAGAATTTAAGTGAATCCATGTTGGGATTAACAACTTACTTTGGAATAGTGTCTTAGCAGCTCTTTAGCATTATGCATTTTAAAGATTACACTCATTATTATAACACATATTTTTTAATTACAATTTTTTTATTTAATGCAAAACTACGCTTCTAGCTTCTAGCGCATATAATATGCACAGCAGAGTTGAACCCGCTCGTCGTTAGCTTTTAACTTTTGTTTTCTATTACAAATTTTTATGAAAATTCGCTGTATCGATGTTAAGTTTTTCGATTTTCGTTTCCGATGTAAAACATCGATGTTCATTTCAGATTTACAACACTAGAGAGTCTCTACCATTAGAACCAAGTATGGGAATTGGCTCATTAGATTTAAATTCAAAGAAAGAGCATTATAGATTAGCTAAAAACGAATTCAAACCATTCTATATTCTTCTTTTTGGTTCCTCTGTTTATTGTATTTTTGGAAAACAGCAAAATAGCTTATTGGCAGGAGACAGCGAATATCCTACACTACCTAAAATTACTTAACATGAAACTCTCCAATATTTTCCAATTTCAAGAACTTACACACTACATCTACTAAGTACATATACGAATTTAAATTATGATCTTAGAAGGAAGTGCATCAGACGCCTAGTGTTATTGTTCAATATGCTAATGAGCATTGCAAACGGTTGTAACGAGAAGAAAGAATCCCTATCTTTCGCTTAACATTTGTGCATCTAGTCTTCTGGCAAAATCGAGCCACTTTCCCACTCCTTATGCACATAAGGATATCGTTCGCCAGGCGCACATAGGTTTTTATATTTTCTATCCAGACGCCGGCAGCTGCTGCCCGCACTGGGGCCTATCTTATAGATGGGCTTATGCAGCATGGTGTCTGTGGAGAAGGCGCAGCTGATATGGAAATGGTGATAGTACTCGTTCGTAAATCTCAAGGCAGCGCAGCCTACGTGCGAGTTCCGATCGGACATTAGTAGAATGGGTCGCCGCACACTCCTGCAGATTAAATGGAGTCCATTACTGGATATGTAATCGATGTATACAGATTTCCTCACTTACGGTTTCGGCAGCGCAGGCGTCAGGTACATTGACAAAGATTTGGACACATACGATGCGTCTGCAATCCATCTCTCGATCAGCGTACGTATTATATTTATGTTGGTGTGGATGTCGATGCTGCCCGGATAGTTGAACTGATCGAAAATGGAGCCGATGGGGCGATAGTGCGGCGAGGACATGCAGGGCCTCGGTCTGGGCAGGCAACGGATCACATCCATGACGGCGAACTGCATCAGCTCCTCGGACCAGATCATGCGCACCATTCGAGCGGCCGGAAAGAGTGTGCGTGTATAGCCATGGGCCGACGTGTTGCGAAACTCGTTAATCATATTTAAGATCGTCGGCTTGTACTTGCCCAACGGCACGACCCGCACACCCGATTTGCAGTGGGCGCTAAAGTTCTATAAAGGATTTGAATGGCAATCAGCTTTGCAGTTCCATTTACGGTAGAAAGAAACTTACTCCGCTGTTATGGCAGGCCAAGTTGGTCAAACCGCACTTGGGCTGCACGCAGTAGGTATGGGACTTGAAATTCTGGAAGTCCTGTAATGAAATACAATATAAACACCTGCTAAGCACTAGAGCTAGCAGTGTAAGCCATTGGGCTTGTCGCGCCATGGCTAGAAACCATACTGTGAAGCCAGGCTTACCCGCAACCATTTTATAAGCTGCGACATCGAACTTGAACTTGATAGGCAACTGTAATGGAAATGATATTGGATTACCACTTCGTAAAACAGTTGTCCACACATTACAACCCACTACAACAACAGAATTCGATCCATAAGTGTCACATATCTGAATATAACAAACAAATCGACTGATACACAACCATATCAGCTCGGCTCCCCTATAAACACAAAGTTGAAGACAGTTTGTTGGCTTCACACAGCGCAGCATTTTAAACCGGGAAACATCATCTTAAGCCTAAGCTAGGGGTATTTAATATAGACAATTTTCTGTTGAACCAGTAAACTTAAATTGTATGTCCACTCCTTTGTTTTCTTCATTATAATTTGCTGATTGTCCATTATCCAGATTGCAAATATACTTGTAAAACATCTGGTAGAAATAGAAAAACTCTTTTGTTTCCAAACAAAGTTATTTTCTGTTGCTCACTAACTGAATCTTTCTAATAGTGAAACTAAAAATATTTTGTACCAGATTTTCAGTTTTAATATCAAAGGTTGATTTAATGACTCAATCATTTTTACTTAATGTACCTAAACTTTAATACGAACGAGTAGATCGTTGAATAAACTAAACTAAACTTCATTCCTATGGCTTTTATAATAATAATATCCACAGATTTTAATGAAGCTACAGTTTTCCCGTTTTTTCACAGAGAATATACATAATAATAAAACACAACTAAAAGACCTGAAACTTCAAGATTGATAATAATCGTTTTTAAAATAAGAATACCTCTTTCATGTACAATAACATGAAACGTCAACGTTACAAACGGAAATTAAAGTGCCTGCGAACTGCTTGACACTGCTTGTTTCCTGCTATGTAATGGCGTGTCATTAAGAAAGCAACAACAAATGCCTTTTGAGCTTAAAGTATAAATATGAATATAACTTTCTTTGAAGTAAAACGATATGCATAAATATAGGCAGAGTGATAAAAAACCTAAAATTGTGTGTCTGTAGTCTTCAATTATAGGGATTTAATTATTTATTTCATCGACAAGCAATGCAGTCGATGTACATAAAAAAAAAATCAATACAATAGAGTAAACTAAATAAAACTAAATTAATAAAAAAATAAAAATTACAAAAATATCTAATAACAAATCCGATACGGGGTGGGGGAATTCAATTTGCCAAACGGTCAGCTACGTTCGTCAGATACGTTATTAGACCTATCAATAAAGAAATGGAGATGAAAAAATATATATAAAATAAAAGATAAAATATAATTAAAAATTAAAACCTGAAAAATTAACCTGTAATGTTACATTTACACTTCTATGTTTTCTATATTCAAGTAAAAAAGGATACAAGGCTACCTAATCTAGAGTGAATAATTTTTTAATTTCCTAAATCTTTATTTAAGATTGGTACCGGGTTGAAAAATTATAAAATAAATTATAATTAACCAAATGAATTATTATAATTAACTTATGAATAACTGAAGCCATAAATGTGCTTTTAAGCCCTGTTTAGAGGGTAGTTTAAAAATAAAATGTTAGGTCTTAAACGTAATAATTTATATACACCATAAAATCATTTATTTTCGCGACTTGTAAAAGTTTTGTGTGTAATTTCTTACTATTTCTTTCTTTTGGATCAATTTTAAATATCTAAGTATAAATCTCTGAATCGAGCTCATATTTATTAGTAAATTGTTGAGTGTACTGTTCAAACAGTTTTTGATTTGGACCTAATCATATAATCATTATAATACCATGTTTTGATTAGTATTGGGAGCGTGCCTGTCATGGCACGAATCCATTAGCTACGTATTCCAGTTAGCTCCCTTCGTATTATTGCCGGCCCAAACGAATCAAGTCACAGGTGTACTTAAACTCAATCGAGTTGCTTGTAGAGGAGCGCAAAATGAAGTTTTATTTGTGGCTATCAATAGGTAGGCATATTTAGTTGGGCTATCCTCCAGAAACTAATAATTGAGCGGCTTGGACAGCCTTGGCATTTGTTGTAAGCGTTCAAGGTGATGACGAAGGTGCCACCGCTGCCCCCGCAGAACCTGCGGCCGCCGCTGCCCCGGCGGATCCGGCAGCCGCTGCTGCCCCGGCGGATCCGGCAGCCGCTGCTGCCCCGGCGGATCCGGCAGCCCCAGCTGCCCCGGCGGATCCGGCAGCCCCAGCTGCCCAGGCGGACGCGGCGGCCCCCGCTGACCCGGCGACCCCCGCCGCCCCGGCGGCCCCAGCTGCCCAGTCGGCCCCGGGTGCCCCCACTGACAACGCTGCCCCCGCTGCCCCGGCGGACGCGGCGACCCCCGCTGTCAACGCCGCCACCGCCGCTACCTCTGTGAACGATGACAACGAGGAAAATGGCGATGAGGAACAGGAGGACATTATCGATGTGGTGTACAAGCCAAACACCGTTCCAGCAGATGATACCGTTAACCATTGTGGAACCTGCTCGATCGCCTCTAAATCGGCATTGTGCGGCTATAATGGACACTGTTTTGCCATTTTCAAAAATGAATGTGCCATGAGTCGACTGAATTGCAAACTGCGCGATGAACCAAGTGAGATGCAAATATATAATACTATAGACAACTTTCTCGATCCAAATATATGCATTCTTTCTAGTGTTTCTTCGAAAGGTCAATTTCGGCGACTGCACTATGACGAAGGTTAAGAAATGCGCTCCATGGAAGCTGGAAAAGAAAGCAGAAGAGGAAAACAATAAAGCATTTGAATATTCAAGGGCACGTCTTAATAGAAGAGGACATCGCAGGAGACATATTTTTGACTGAGCAAGAATTCCTATTGTGGTCAACTAAATTGTAATACTTATATATGCAAGTATGTATGTTTAAATAAATCGTTTTGCGTAATATGAACTAGTTTTGGACTGTTTTAATTAAGTTGAAAAAGTGTTTTAGTTTTTAAACTGATATTAAAGACAATTTTATTTATATTTTTGGAATGTGAAACTTTCCTATTAATGGACATTACTTTTCATAAAAAGAACACTAAAATAATCACTTTAATATGCTTTAAATATTTCATTTAGGCAATCAATATTGAAAAGTTATAAATTATTTTTAAACAAAAAAACTTTATGCTTCACGACAATTTGTTTACCCCAGATTATAATGAAATTATACGTTAACTGAGGGTTTTATTAATACCTACAAGCCACCTTTTTTTAGTAATATAGAAGCAACAATTGTGGGTTTTCTCTTTGCTGTTGCCCCTCAGCATAACGAGAAAAGTAAAAGTATTGTTTTTAAGAATCATTTGAAAACTAATTGTAGCTCGAACGATTATCCTATAGCTAACTCATAGCCACCCCACACAAAAAACTGAATGAAAACTATCGTAGATCGCAATAAACATACATATAGCGCCAAAAATATTATTTGTTTCCAAAAACAATAATTCCAAGTCAAATTAATGATGTTTGCAATAATTTAATTAGGTATGGCCATTAACTTATTTTAACTTGAAACTTTTGCAGTGAAAATTAATAATATGATAATAATAATACACTGAGCGGCACAATTAACTTTACAAATTACAATCACGACTATCAGCATTTGCTGTTTTTTAGTCCAATTTAAATCTGCCATATTAAATTCATTTTTTTTATTTATTTACATAATGCTAGCTTAAGATTAAAATCTTTAATTCATATGAACAACAACATGTAAGCAAATTATTTTATATATTTGTCTAAAAACATTTTGTTTGCCATTGAGAATGGGAGCAGAGTAGCGAATTCTTCTCCCCGGCATGCGTATTTCGACAAAATGTATCCCAGTTTTCGTGTTTGTGTTTGCTTTAACCATTTTTTTACTTTTTAATGGAATATTAATTCTTAATTGATTCAAAAGTTAATGAAAACCATGCAAAAGGCGACTGAGCTCTGTTGTTGGAGGCTCAATAGAAGCGCCATTTTTAAATTCGCGAAGCCAATTAAGCAGTGCTGACCCAAGCAGTGGATGTCCAGCAACAAGCAGTTAACAATTTTGAAAGGCCAGCAGCTTTTTTTTGACCTTACTTAGAGCCTTATTTCGGGGAGTTGTTATTATTTTAATTTTTATCCAGTCAGGGTAACTTTAAGGAAGTATTATTACAGTTTTATATTTTAAATAAACTGCTACAATGGCTTTGCTTAGAATATGTATTAATGAACTGTTATTATTGCCATAATTACTTTTATAAATCCATTGTTTTTACAAGCTCTGCTATATCTATATTTATTTAATTAATTTGAAAAGCCTCGCCTCTTTCTTTGAAATCGTAAAGCTTATTTAGTTGCATTTTCAGTCTGCAATCAGCCATATCCTATCATTATTTTGTTGCCGTTAAAAGCGTATTAAATCTTATAAATTTACGTAAGAGTTTTGCAAATGATTAGTACTGGAATTAGGTCAATGTTGTTTATGAAACAGAACTACTATATCCCCGCTACGGTAGTTCCTGCTTATGTCAATATTTGCTCAATCTGCATATGGAACACAATTTACCAATAATTCCTTGTTTCTGATTTCCCAAAGCAATTTTCCCAGCTAACCAGCTCGGTCCGCAATGGACATTGTCCATATTTCACGCACCTCAACATTCCGCTCGGGGTCACTTCCCAACATAATACTCATTAAATTTGAAATCTCATAAATGCCATATACAAAGAAAAGAGCCAAATGGAAATAATCATGACAAGCTGCCAAAAATGCGCCGCGCACACAAATGAAACAATTTTTTGCTTCTCGTATTCGTATTCGGGTACGAGCCGATCTCGTTCATGTTTCAGTTCGCTGACAGATGATCAAGCTTAATGATGCTGCGGCTGCCAGCAACAACTCTCATTATATTTCAAGCGTTTTTTTGCTTTTTGGTCATTACAAGTTTTGATGCACTTTGCGACGCTCGATTTGGCAGGCGCGCCGGCAGATGAGTCGCTGGAACACTGAGTCCGGCCCCAGCACTTGACCCGCGCGTCTGGTACTTTGTTGTTGTTGTCGTTGTCGTTGTCCCAGTGTGGGGCTTGTTGCCGCCAAATTGAGTTGACGTAATGCTGCGCCACTCGAGCAACTCTCGATGTCTCGATGTCTCGAAGTCTTGGCTTTTTGATGAAGTGCAGCAGCAATGTGTGAGCATGCCTCGTCCAGTGTCCACTACGCGCACTCAATTAGCTTTGCCGCGTTTCCCATATCACAGCACAGCACAGCACAGCTCGGCGAAGAAGAAAACAAATTAAAAAAATAGCAAACAATAACAAAAACACACACAGTGGAAAGTTTAACATGGGGGGTCAGCGTTTTATTTAATTGGCTTGGTTGTGTGCCTCGACAATTTGTTGAACGCTTGCCAGTTCGCCAGCGAATTCTTGGTAATTCCTGGCAAGCTGCAACTGCCATGGAGCTGGCCGGCCAGCTAGTTGGCATAGCACGGCTCTCCGCCAGTTCTTCTCTCAGTTTATCAGATTACAGTTTCGCAAATTGGTGTTGTTTGTGGTAAACAATCAGAGCCAAGTCCTGAGTGGCGTCTTTATGTTCGCGCTGGCGCTTTCAGTTAACCTACAGTTGTGGTACATTTCTCAGCAATAAGCTAACTATTTTTAAAAATCTTTTTAATGTGATGATGTTGGCGAAAGTAAATATTATAATATTACACCTAATTCTGTTTTTAGACGGTCTTTTTTGACACGGTTTGAAAATTAAAAAATGTATATATGGTTACATGACTTTATTTTATTTAGCACGATTCATTTTACATGTGAACAACGTCTTTTTTACACGACTTTTTTAGGAACAAATCCACCATTTTATATTCGAACATCACGCAAGCCAAGAGTTTTCAATTTCCGCACAACCAGTGGGCCAGCAGCGTAAGTTTCAGATCTGATTCAGCCCTTCGACGTATATTCGAAGTTTTCATAACATTTTCTAATGCTGTATGTAATTCAAAACTTACAGTTTTTTAAATACCTGTAGATAAAATAAACTTATGTAAATAACTTTATTAACAAATTTTCAAGTTTTCTGAATTAATTCTTTTTATCGAACAAAGTCAAGAGTTTTCAATTAGTCTTAGATCTGATTCAGCCCTTATAAGATATATTTTAAAATATAAGACATCGATTCAAGTAACTTTGCAGATTTATTTATTTTGGAGTTTCCAATATTGAATTAGTTTGGACTGTTACTTTGAATCTATTTAGCTTTTAAACTTTTACATTTCAATAATCCAAGCACAAAAGTTGTTCTCCAAATATTTTGTTCAGGCGGTTTCAATCCAATAGCTGTACATTATTTCCCATTTTAGAATATTTATTTATTTTATTGACAAACAAAGCTCTCGACGAAAAAAAAAACAATAGAAAAATTATACTAAATAAAACTGAAGAATACAAAAAAGTCTTTAGAATTACAAAAAATCTAAAATCGATTCAAGGAGGAAGGAAGATGTGCATTTAACAAAATTTCTTCATCTTCATTTCTTCAAAAGCCTATAGAACCTCAAAAAAATCTAATAATGAATCAAGAAGGAACAAAATATTTTCATCCAAAGCCACTTTCACATACAACAGAAATATTTTTAGTGGTCCTGAATTTTCCTTCCATTCAACTGAAATCTAAACTTTTGAAGCTCAGCTCTTTTCGGCATAAACGGCATTCTAGGCTTCAACATACGAGTATTGTCTGAAAGTTGCCAGAGGAAACAAATGTAAGGTATAGCAGCTACTTCAATTGAATTCAGGCCAACTGGCTTACAGGGAAAAGATTTAAGGCCTGCGAACAAGTTTATAATCTAGCTGGCAAAAAAAGAGTTAATAATTCATATTTTCATATGTGGGATCAACCGAAATCTGGTTGTGGCTTCCAGTAGTTAACACATGCCCGATGCCCGATGGCCGGTCGCATTGTTGGAGCTGCTGCTGCATATGGTGGCACTTATTGTGGCAGTCAAACGAGAAGCACGAGCCAAACGCTGCCACATGGCTTTAAGTGGCACACACATGGGACGATGCGAACGGTAGCCGAGGATTTGGGGGCCCAGCACAACAATGGATCGTCCGGCAGCGAGTGACCAGTGGGTAGTCGTAGCCCCATTGAAAAGCGAAAGAAATGGTGAAAATAGCAGCACCAGCACCAGCAGCCAACGTCAGCCTGACAAAATATTTGTTGCATGATAAATGGCACAGTTTTTGGCGCAAGTCGGGCACTTACAATTGTTTGCCGGCCAGCGGTCAGCTGCGGCACAGAGCTGCACAAACACAAATATAGGCATCTCCCATATACGAGTGCATACATATATACAATATATATTTCCATTACCCATTTATGAGTGCCAAAGTTGCCATAAATACTGCGAGTACGTCTACTCGGACCCGTGTGTGCAACATTTTTCGCTAGGTCGCAGTTTTTGTTCAGCTGCAGCCAAGGGCGTACGCAAGTAGGGGCAGGGGGACAACGGCCACTACAAACAATTTTACCATATAAAGTCGATAATTTCGCCATTAAAATAAACCTGAGCTGAATTTGGTTGCATTTTTTGCATTGATCATTGATCGTGCATTATTTAATGAAAATTTAAATTTTGTTGTCCCCCCTTTGGTAAAAGCTGCTTACGCCTTTGGCTGTAGCAGCAGCAGCAGCAACAACAGGAGCGCTGATTTATGAAAGGGTCTCATAAATTAGCGCAAATATGGTCATAATTTTGTAGCTTTTACTTTTGGGCACTTTCTAGGCGTGCCACCGCCCCATGGCAAGCTAATGAAGCCGCCGCCACAGCCACAGCCCTAGCTTAAAACAAAAACAAAAATAAAAAAAAAACTCATTTTGGTGGCTCAGAGCAAGCGGCCAAGCCAACAGCCACCAACCGGTGCCACTTGTTGCCAAACATCGTGCCAAACAGTCGCTCAACAGCTTCCTAGCAATCAGTGCAAAACGTGTCATTGCTTCCCAGCGCTGCCAGGCTATAATCATCATCAGCATTAACAACATCGGGGCACAGTGGATAACACTGGCCTAATCAATTTATAAACTTACTACCGAGCATTCGATTTTGACTCAATCAACTAAAATCCTATTCTAAATTCTTGCTATAAAAACCAAACAAATGAAGTATATTCTCAAAATATTGTAACACTTCGAGCGCTCCAAGCCGCCAACTATCCACAACCACAAGCTGTATCTTTTCCAACTTCCTCTTAGATTTGAAGTTGAATTCTTGGATCTTCGATTCTGAATTCTTGCATAATTTCAATTAATTTTGTGGTAATTTGCGATAACTTATTTCATCAATTTTTAACACTGAGATATATACAAGTATTATGTACATATATAGCTATGTATATTTTTTGTTTATAATAAAAACAGGTAATAGAAATAATGTGTTATATCGAAATTGTGCATTGCAGTCTATTTTCTATTACATTGAAAATATTATTTTTCCACAAATTTGTATTTATTTCATTTTGTAAAATAAAAGCAGCAGATCTCGAGATTTAATTAAAGTCCATTTAAGTCCATAAATATTAATGTGCTTTTAACACATGAATAGAGTGAAGCGCAACATAATAATTTATTAAGAAAACTTAAAAATTATGTTATTATTATTTTTAATTTAATTTTTAATCACTCACAATTGTAGTTTTGTTATAATTAACAAAACAATTAATATGTACGAACTTGAAAATCTGTCTGCAATTTTGAAATCTAGAGCCAGAATCGCTTCTCGTGTCGGCTTAAATCTGCATAAATCATTTATAGCTCGGAAAACTACATTTTCTAGATGTAAGAAAATGGCCCTAAAATTTAAAAGAACTCAAGTTTTTAACAGCTTTATATTTAAAGAAAAACGTTTCTTACATTTATTATTATGAATATGTCAACAAAAAATGTGATTTGTCTTTAAATATATTTTAATAGCGACTACGACATTTTCTTTAGATAAGGCCATACTCTCCTTAATTCAAACCTGCGATAATTCGAACCTCTCTATAATTCAAAGTTATCACGAGTTCCCTATAAAATCTCCTTATATTTCGAACTAAATCAATACATTTTTTATTTTCTCGCAGTTTCGAATAAACGAGAGTCGATTGTATTATAGTTTTTGAATAAAAATAAACAATTTAGTTGGTAATAAGTCAGCCCAGATTGATGGCAGATGTAACTGAAATTTGTTCATTTATTTTATTAATTTATTTTTATTTATGTCAAAAAAACCTTGACTGTCGACATAGGAGGAAAATATATAAGAATTATAAAAGGCATCTTATAAGCTAGAAAAGCCTAAGAAGGAGAAATCTAATCAGATTATAATATATTATAATATTATTTGCCCTTCAGAAAAAAATTATAAAATTAAATGTAAATAAATAAAAAAAAAATTTTATAAATATTAAAGTAACCTGATATTTGTAACGCTAGGATAAGGTTAATAAATAAATTAATAAAAAATCAATGAATAAAGAAATGAAAACGTAATTTTTTGGGGCCACATTTAACAGAAAATGGGCCCACTGTGCAGCATCGCATTGTGGAGCAATGCGGACAATCACGTCCGGCTGTGTCCTGCCGCCTGGCTAGTGGAGTGACCAGCCGGCCAGCCGGCGGCCCACCGTTCAGCCACGCTTCAATAAATGTCACTCCTCGAGCTTTGCATCTAAAAATTGATGACAATAATTTGTTGCATTGGCCCGGGGGGTGTGGCTCGCTTGCCAACTGCCTCTGACTGGCTGGCTGGCTGGCTGGATGGCTGGATTGTTGGACAGTTGTACAGTGGTTTTTGTTGTTGTCAGCTGTCTCTGCCAGCGTTGGCGGCTGCCGTTTTGGACACAATTTATACAAAGTGTCGCAGTTTTTGGCGCTTTGCATTTGTTGCTGACAGCACAGCCCCACCACTACTAACATCGCCTCCCGGCCACATGCCAGCATCATTGCACTTTGCAGCAACAAGCAAATGAAACATAAATTTCGTCATTTTGTCGCAAGTCGTTTGTTGCGACCAAATGCCGGGCAGCCCTCCGCCGAGCCCCGCCAAGCCCCGCCAACCCACCTACTGGCCATGACTAAAGCCAGTCAGCGCAGAGGGTGTGTGTCTGATTGCTTTGTCTTGTAAGCGATGTTGTTGTTGTTGTTGTTGTATCTGTGTGTCCACAATTGCTTGGGAAATCAACACTTTTTGTTTGCCAGCCTGCCAGACTGCCAGTCCAGTCAGTGGACGCTTTGATTTGATTTCGTTTTGCAAATTTTTCAATTTGATAAATTTATTGAGTTTGGCAACTTTTTGCTGTCCCGCAATTATGGCCGCTTTCCACTTGCCAACAAATCACCAGCGATGGCAGTCGCGCGATAAGCGAGCGCAAGGAAATTTAATACAAATCGACACTAGCGAAAAAAATTGCCTTCTCCTTAGCTTCCTTCAAAGGTGAAGATGTTTAAAAGAAAGCACACCATACGCTGCAAGAAATGTAAACAAACGCCAGGTTTTTAAAGAAGAAATAATGTCATTTGAAAATAATATCAATCACATATACACAAGTATGGGTATAGTAGCAGTTTATAAATCGAAGCAATTTCAGAAATCTCATTACCTCAAGCAATTATCAAACGAAGGACATTTGCGCTTGTTCTTGCCCGAAACCTCCAAACATCCTTTGGCACGGCGCTCCAAAATGTTCTCTCGAACTTTATAGAGCTTCAGCATTTTGCTGACCTGGATGGTTGAGGAAGGTTGTGTGAAGGAAAATCATATACGAGGGCTGATCAATGGGTAGCCGTGTTCGAATTTAAGATGTAATTTTTTAACAAAATATTGTTTCTATTTATAAGTTTAGTCTTCTTTAAAGTTTATACACTTTTCCCATTTATTAAACCTCTCAAAAATATAAGTTTTTTCAAGCTTTATAAAAGTTTCTATTTATAAGTTTAGTCTTCTTTAAAGTTTATACACTTTTCCCATTTATTAAACCTCTCAATAATATAAGATGTTTCAAGCTTTCTGAAATAAGTTCCTGTCTTGGCGATAAACTCTGCATTTCCTGAGAGTAATCGCAGTCCGGCTCAAAAACAATGGATGAGCGAAGGACGAGGCAGTTTCCGTTGGCTCTGATTGCGAGAGCATCTCAGCGGAAGCCGAGCCAAGCCGGCGGGTAACGAAACCTCTTGTAAGGTCGGGCCCAAAATTAAGAAGGAGGTCATGAGAACGAAGACTCAATACAAGGCAGCCCTGAAGATTAGGACTCGACTAAACAGCAGGAGCAACCTAGCCCTAGAAAAGAAAAGCACTGTAGCTTGGACCGACCAGAAAATCGAGGAGGGAAGAAAATACTTCGCTTAGAAGACCTCAACACAGCAATGGATGAAGATGGAGTCGAAGCTGCTCGACGCTCTACTGCCAAGGATGGCGAACCCAGAAGCAGCTCCCATCCCATTTTCCGATGCGGCCTGGCTGAACGGGGTAACAATCCTGAGCTGTAGAGACGAAACGACTCGCAGATGGGTAACTGAGGTAATGACATCGATGGATGCTCCGTGGGAAGAGGCTAAGCTGGCTGGCACTAAGAGAAGACAAAGATCCCTTCTATACCAAAAACGAACAAGTTTTTCCCACGTGTCTTGGCCATAAATTCCTCAGATGACATAATCCTGAAGTGCCTGCAGATGATTGTCAGGTGCTGCATGCGAATTCCAATAACAAGGATCAGCAAATGGTCAGCAAAGAAGCAGAGCATTTGCATTGTTTAATAAATTAATCACTTGATTAATACATGATTGCATGAAATAGGTGAGCAAAAAAAACATCACCTGATAGGTAGAAGGAGAGATGGAGATCTATTCATATATATAGTATATAGTGTAAATTGCCTTTCAATCATGTGTCTTTATGTACACGGTTTTTTTCACGATTTTGATATAACACGGTTTGAAAATCAAAAAGTGCATGTATTTCTTTAGAGATAAAGAAGCAATCACCTATTTTTGCATATGATCAATATCTTTTATTCCACGGTTGTTTCTGGAATCAATTTACCGTGTAAAAACAGGATTAGGTGTATTTAATAAATTATCCCAATTATTTCTAACAAATACTATAGTTCAACAAATCGAAAAGTCCTTCACACCACTATTCGAATTCCATTTAAAAAGTAGCATTAGGTGTGGAAAACAGTTGCGTTTCTTCCAGTGTATATTCTGGATAGTGGCGTTGGGCCCATTGCTACCGTTGGCCAGTTACACACATATATGGCGATCGCCTTGTAAATGGCATCAATTGCGACCTTTTGGCATTCTTACGGCAACATTTCGCTAATGAAACCGATACCTCAAGTGTCGGAGGCACCAGCAGCAGAAGCAGCAGAAGCAGCAACTACTGGCAATGGCAATAGCCATGGCAATGGCAATGGCAAAAGGCAGGCAGTGGCTGTCCAGCTTACACGCTATTTACCACATTCTAGGCAACTTATGGCCACCATAAAAATGTTAAGCGCAAAACATTTGCCACATTGGCACCTTTTGGCCAAAGAAATGGAGCACGCACGTGGCAGTGGCGCAAACGAACGGCACCACAGATACGCATCGCGGCAGCAGCAGCCATAGAAATTGGATGCCAAGACTCCAACAACAACAACAACAACAGCTACAAGGAAGTGCAGGAAGGGGCACAAGTCTGCCAGCAAGACGCGATCATAACTTCAGAGCACGCTGCAGAGCTCTGGCAATCTTTGAAAACTCATATTTTGAAGATGAGATGCGAAAGCTGATTAACTGAAAGGCCACTCCGTGGGTGAGTATTGGGAAAAGCTTAGACTAGTTTTTACAAGTAACTAGTGCGCTAATCACTCAATTGCTAGCACATCCTACTTTCCTCTATATTTGAAATAAATATGAGATAATAGCAGAATCCAAATAAACAAAGAGAATAATGGATCCGTTTTAAGCAGACAGGCAAATAGTTGCGAACGTTTTGTGAGTAGGCCTTTCTTTTTAACAGAAAGTCCATTTAGAGCTCATTTTAGTTTATTGGTGGTATTGATTTTATATCGATTTGCACTGAAATAACATTGGGTGCGTTTACCAGGTTGTAGCGATTTGTGATTTCTGATTTATGTTTGCCGATTGTTGGTCTGGTGACCGCTTGTGATGACTGTTTTATTCAAATATTGTGATTTTAGTATTTTCTGACAAAAACATTAATAATGGACAACGGAAAACGTAAGTAATTATTTGATATTATTTGATGAAATTGTACATGTTTGAGCGAAAATTTGTTGCATGTATGCTCATGCCTTTAGTTTGACTTTTTAGCAAAAGAAAAATCGAGAATAGCGGGGAAGTGGAAGGGTGTATCAGAAAAAACCACAAACTCGTCCTTAGGAGTCTCTGGATTGGTTATTTCAATTCTTATACTTTCTGATATCCTTGCGTTCATACAGACGGACAGAAGAACGGACATGGCTATATTGACTCGCTTTGTCACCCTGATCAAGAATATTTTATATATATACTAGAAAAACTGCATACTCCTAATTCTGTTTTAACACGGTCTTTTTTTACAAGATTTTGATAAAACTCCGATTGAAAATTAAAAATTGCTTATATATTTCTTTAGAGATAAGGAACCAATCACTCATTTTTGGATATGATCTATGGGTTTTTTTACACGGTTGTTTTTGGAACCAATCTACCGTGTTAAAATAGAATTAGGTGTACTTGGTTTTTGTGGGGCCTGTTGGGGTGTGTCCCAAAAAGAAACCGCGTCTACAGCGCACAGCCCAAACGGTAAAGCTAAAATTTGGGCTCAATCCTATCCTATCAGAGTGTAGGTGCGCACTAAGAATTACATCCGGTCGCAATCCATGTTCATTGTTAAGCAAGTTACAGTCATAAATCCATAATCGCAAGCCCTGTTCTTTGCGTTTCAGTTAAATAAAGATATTTTACAATTTGCGTTCGCTAATGTTGCGTAATTTCAAAAATTATGTAAATATTGTAAATTTTTTGAATAATTTATATTTTGAAATGAAAAATATTTTGAGTTTTCATGGCCTTCTTTGATAATTTATACAAATTGCCAGTTCAAGACTAGTTTTCTAATGAAAAATTATACATGTAGCTTATATAGGACATTTGTCGCTTGGAAATTTTGGGTTGGGGTAGTCTAGGTCATAAGCGTCAGGCCGGTGCCCGGAACATAAATCTCATGACCTGGGTTCAAAGACCCTGGGAGAACAAAAAAAAAAAAAAAACAAAAAAAAAACAAAAAAAAAAATAAAAAAATAAATAAATAAAAAAGGCAAAAAAACAATACATAAATATACAGATACATAAATATACATTTATATAAATGGAAAATAGAAAAAAATGTTAATATCTATATATGTACGTGTATGAGCTAAATGATGTAATTAAAAAAAATATTTGTTGATTGTTTAATTGGTTTATTGTTATAAGGTTAATTGAAATACAGAAATAAACAAATACACAAATATACATTTATAAAAAATTAAAAAAAAGAAAAAAAACAAAAAAAAAACTTAAAATTGGGTTCGGGCATTGTGTTTGGCGACATGACCAGGCGGCCCCAGCCTTTTCCCATTTTTCGAAATTTGAAAAATATTCAGCGTCCCTCCAAATGGCCTCCCAAATGCTCGAGGGGAAATCAGTTCAAGGACAGAGTATAAAAATATATTTCCTAGAAATGCATTTTGGATCGTAACAATAGATACTATGTATCGCATTTTTTACTTGTAGACTATTATTTTATCCTATCAGAGTGTACGTGCTTAGTGCGCATCCGGTTAGTGCTTAGTCCTTATGTTAAATTTCATCGCAATCCACGTTCATTGTTAAGCAAGTTACAGCCACAAATCCATAATCCCAAGCCCTGTTCCTTGCATTTCAGTTACATAAAGATTTTTTACCATTTACGTTCGCTAATGTTGTCGAAATATTGCGTAATTTTGAAAAACTATGTAAATATTGTACATTTTTTTGAATAATTTATATTTTGAAATGAAAAATATTTTGAGTTTTCATGGCCTTCTTTGATAATTTTTACAAAGACGAGTTTTCTAATGAAAAATAATACATGTAGCTTATATAGGACATTTGTCGCTTGGAAATTTTGGGTTGGGGTAGTCTAGGTCATAAGCGTCAGGCCGGTGCCCGCAACATAAATCTCATGACCTGGGTTCAAAGACCCTGGGAGAACAAAAACAAAAAACAAAAAAAATTCAAAAATAAATAAATAAAAAAGGCAAAAAAAAACAATACATAAATATACAGATACATAAATATACATTTATATAAATGGAAAATAGAAAAAAATGTTAATACCTATATATGTACGTGTATGAGCTTAAATGATGTAATTAAAAAAAATATTTGTTGATTGTTTAATTGGTTTATTGTTATAAGGTTAATTGAAATACAGAAATAAACAAATACACAAATATACATTTATAAAAAATTAAAAAAAAGAAAAAAAACAAAAAAAAACTAAAAATTGGGTTCGGGCATTGTGTTTGGCGACATGACCAGGCGGCCCCAGCCTTTTCCCATTTTTCGAAATTTGAAAAATATTCAGCGTCCCTCCAAATGGCCTCCCAAATGCTCGAGGGGAAATCGGTTCAAGGACAGAGTATAAAAAATATATTTCATAGAAATGCATTTACGATAGTAACAATAGATACTATGTATCAGATTTTTTACTTGTAGACTATTATTTCATCCTATCAGAGTGTACGTGCGCACTAAGAATTACATCCGGTTAGTGCTTAATCCTTATGTTAAATTTCATCGCAATCCACGTTCATTGTTAAGCAAGTTACAGCCATAAATCCATACTCCCAAGCCCTGTTCCTTGCATTTCAGTTACATAAAGATTTTTTACCATTTACGTCCGCTAATGTTGTCGAAATATTGCGTAATTTTGAAAAATTATGTAAATATTGTACATTTTTTGAATAATTTATATTTTGAAATGAAAAATATTTTGAATTTTCAAGGCCTTCTTAGATAATTTTTACAAAGACGAGTTTTCTAATGAAAAATCATACATGTAGCTTATATAGGACATTTGTCGCCCGGAAATTTTGGGTTGGGGTAGTCTAGGTCATAAGCGTCAGGCCGGTGCCCGGAACATAAATCTCATGACCTGGGTTCAAAGACCCTGGGAGAACAAAAAAAAAAAAAACAAAAAAAAAACAAAAAAAAATAAAAAAAATTAATAAATAAAAAAGGCAAAAAAAACAATACATAAATATACAGATACATAAATATACATTTATATAAATGGAAAATAGAAAAAAATGTTAATATCTATATATGTACGTGTATAAGCTAAATGATGTAATTAAAAAAAAATATTTGTTGATTGTTTAATTGGTTTATTGTTATTAAGTTAATTGAAATACATAAATAAACAAATACACAAATATACATTTATAAAAAATTAAAAAAAAAACAAAAAAAAAACTAAAAAAAGGGTTCGGGCATTGTGTTTGGCGACATGACCAGGCGGCCCCAGCCTTTTCCCATTTTTCGAAATTTGAAAAATATTCAGCGTCCCTCCAAATTGCCTTCCAAATGCTCGAGAGGAAATCAGTTTAAGGACAGAGTATAAAAAATATACTTCCTAGAAATGCATTTACGATAGTAACAATAGATACTATGTATCACATTTTTTAGTTGTAGACCATTATTTATAAAAATGTGACATCGCTCCTACATCGAACAGTTCTTCCTTGTGTGGTGGAGAAGAAGAAGACTGCGTAAAACCCGGGGTGTGGTTCAGCTGCTTCTTTGAATGATTTGACGGCTTAATATACGAATATATGAGAATCGAATTGAGGATGCAAACCCGGAAATTGTAAGTCAAAAGGTTTTCAGCTTAAATCAAGAAAATCAGTGGAGTTTCCAGTTTGCTATTTTAGTTGTTTTCACTGTGAACTCTTGAATTCTAATTCAAATAGATACTTCTAAGTTTTCCATGTATTTGTAGGCTATTATAATATCGTATTTATATTTTTAAGTAGTCTCAAATTTGCTATGGGCGACTATAATATTAAATTCGTGCAGCATAATTCTCGAATACTCTTCTCTCATTCTTTCCCCCATGACAGGTTTTTGATTTATTGTATATACTATGCGATCATATACTTACTATATGTATCGATAAAATGCAGGAAGCAGGGTATAATAAAAATGCTGCGAGAGTTGTCGCTGCCTTTGCCACAAGCCATAATTATAGAAGGTTGCAATCAGTTTATCAATTGTCGGTCAAATTGCCAGCAGCTGTCATTATGTCTTGAAGCCTTTTCCTTTTCAATTTATTTTGATTTTTCCCCCCAAACCAATAGTACACCTTAAGTAGAAACACACATTTAATTATTTCATTACAAAAGCCCGCAGCTGAAGGCAGCAAAATTAATAAAATAATTTGTTAACAACATAAATTATACACATTGTACACTTGACGCCGAGATGAGATTCTCCAAGCACCACGTCAAGTAATCATTCAAAAATATTGCGGGCCTGTCGGACTTGTCTTGGACTTTCCTAGCAATGGCTAGCGATGGCCTGGCATGGGGCATGGTGTAGTCAAGTGGGTTGCGTTGGTGTGGGCGTGTGTGCAGATGCCGAAAAGTCAACATGAAGCAACAACAACAGCAACAACTGCGACAGAGACAGTAAGAGCAACATCAGCAGAGACAACCCGGCGGACACATAAACAACAACATGCGCCCCAAAACGTGTGCGATGTGGACGCCAATTTCGTGGCTTTTCTGGACAGCGAGACATTTTGGCAAACGCTAGCCCGAAACTCCAAAACACACACACAAACATACATACATAGTTGTAGTTGTAGTTACATGCATACGTGTTTAAACAAATACAATTTGCAATTATACAAGAAATCAAGTAAAAATCAGCATGCGATCCTGCACGCTGCGACTTCCACCTGTGGCCGGCATATGTATGAGCATGAGCCCGTGGCCATATGATGTGTTTGGCCATAAATTTGCGATTTACAATTATTTTTGTGTGCTGCCACAAAACCAAAAAAAAAAAAAACAAAACAAAAGGAAACCATTTCGTGCACAGGCGACCCCTTGGCGCGGCCATTTTACAGCACAGCAGGCCAGCCAGCCTCTCGTGCTCCTCTACAATGACACGCTCCGGGCCATTTGCATGACACACGGCTCCGGCCCATGCCTTTCAACACAAAAGGCCCACTTATATCTACACACACACACAAAGACATTTGCTTTGTAGCTGGAGCAATGAGCTAGCTGGGCGCCCATTATTGGCCATTTCGGCGCATTTCGTTATCAATGCAAATGACCAACAAGGAAACAGCGCTCGCATGCCGAACGGCTAAACGGCTAAAAGGCTGACCAGCTGACCGGCTGCTGCTCAGCCAAAACCAAAACCGACTGGCAGTCATAAATTTGCATAGATTTCGCAATTTTGAGCCAATGTTGGTAAAACTGCTAAAATTATTTACGATGACGCTAACGAGCGACGACAGGTGGCGCTGACGATGCTCGGACAACAACAACACCAACAACACCAGCAACAACAGCCACAATGACGACAACAACAATGATAATGATGATGAGGAGTATCTCCACGCATCGCACGCACTTTATACACTGCCTCCGAAAATCACGCGGACAAAGCGTAATATTCTCCTACATACAGTAAGAGCTTTTAAGAAAAAAAAACTAAGTATTTCTCAGTTCTTCCCAGTCTATTTAAAAGCGTAAACATTTTAGCGCATTTCAGCGCACAGCCCAAGCGGAAGAGAAGCTATGTATATCCGGTTGGGGCTTGTGTCCTTATGTTAAATTCCATCCTGATCCTGATTTATATTATTGTATATTTATGTATCTGTAGTATATTTATGTATTGTACTTTCTTTGCTTATATTTGTTTTTGTATTTTTATTTATTCTTTTATACCCCTGCTCCAAATTTTGAAGCGGCAAATAAGCTACATGTAAGTATGATTTGGATCAGAAAACTCGTCTTGAACTGGCAGTTTGTAAAAATTATCTAAGTAAGCCTTTAAATTCATATATATTTTTTTAATATATTTAACTAAGGAATTGACCTGCAACTTTGGCCAAAGCAAAACAGTTGAGAATTCATCGCGATGTTAATTTAGCTTTGTGTGATTTATGAGAATATTTATTTGCACTAGTGTGCCAGTTCCCCTGCCTTGCTGCTGATAACCAATGACGCGCTGCATGGTTGCAAATTGAATTTGTGGCGCCGCCCGTGTACGCGCCACAGGCGTTCAACAGTTTGAAACGGCAGGCAGGCGCATCAAAATTGCTGTTGCTGTTGTTGTTGTTGTTCTGTATTTAGTGTTGTTGTCGCTGTCGTTGTCTAAATTATGCGCAAGACAAGTGAAAATGCGCGCTAAGCACTTGTGGCTTGCATTATATAAATCGGCTGGAGGGATTAGTGTTGCATGTAATTAAAAGTGAAATTGTTTGCCGGAAATGCTTTTCAGCGCTGCCCAAGACTGGGCAGCTGTGTTCGAATCTCGAGTCGGCCAGCCAGACAACCAGCCAACAAACTGACCAACCGGCCAACCATTTCATACAGCCGACTGACTAACTGACCGCCTAACGAGTTGCAACTTCATTTTTGATTGATGGATGAGTTTGAGTTTGTCATGCAAATTTCAACAGCATTGGCGGCTCGCGTTGATGATGTTGTCGTCGTCATCGTCATCGTCGCCATCGTGGTCATCATCGCTGGTGCGAGCCTAACGAGCACGCAGCAATGGCAGGCAGACCAGCAACCAGATACGAGTCCAGGCGAGGCACCATGCGTGCCTGCTGCCTGCAGTCCGACCCCTTTGCCAATTTGATATCGTAAATATGAAGCTGTTTTTATTAAAAATTGCACACGTTGATGTTTGATGCCTAGACGAGGCAGGCTAGCTGGCTGGCAGGCAGGCAGACAGGCTGGCTAGCAGGCAGGCCTCCGCATGTGTGTGGCATATAAATTGCGGCGCGCTGGAATTTTAATGACAGCCTTTGGAAATTAATCTAACCCACTGGCGCACTGGGTCTCTGTGCCTGGCCCGAAACAAGTTTTAAAAGTGTCGCAGCTGCTGTTATTGTTTTACTTTGTGTTTTTCCTTCATCCTTCCATCACCCATCAGCAATCAACAGCTATTTCCATTACTTCTTGAACCAAATAAAAGTCTTGGCTTAAAGATCTGAAATTAGTTTATCAGCAGAGATAGCCAAACAAATGGCACTTCCATTATTCACATCCACTGAACCATTCTAGTAAATAAGCTCACGCTATCATTTTAGTTAAATTTAAGTCAAGCCCACTATCAACGCTCGGCCAGTGCAGATATTTGAATGCATTGCGACTTTAAAAGTCAAGAAGCGACCAGAACGCAAATCTTCAAAAGTTTCACTTGACGTCTTGCAGGAAAGGCATTTTCGCATTTGCATAAAAAGCCGTCGCGCCAATTTTGCGCAATTAATCGCATGCCGAGCTCTGATCTAAAACGCCCCCACAGCCCCACAGTGGAGTCGAGGCTAATTTGCATGGCGGCTTAATTAAAACAGCTTCCACAGGCAGCGTCTGAAGCCTCAGGTAGATACATAGGTACTCGTACGATGAGCAGGCAGCTCGCCAGCTCCCGAGCTAGCTTTCTTTGCGGAAAATTTCTCCAAGCGGGAGGCGTTCTTCAGTTGGGCGAATTTTACAAAATTTATGTGCAAATATTTCATGGCACATCTTCGACCTGGCCACAGAGTGTTTGTGGCATGGACTTAAACGGTAGCAAGTGGGTGGCAGCTTCAGCTTCAGCTCCAGCAGTTGCAGTTAGCTTGTGTGGGTAAGAGCGCTGAGATCGGCTGAAGATAAAGCGGTCTCCTCCTTGCAGATGAAATTTGTCTGACCGGTTAGATAATTGATAATAGAGTTCCATAAAAACCGCATTTTCATCTCGCTGCTGTAAATTTTAGTTTTGCAATTAATAATTTGTTTCAAACTATACAGATCTTTTTTGAATATTTCAGTATTGTTGTATTTCTTTTTCGTTGGTCAACATTTAATTTGCGGCAAAAACAAGGTAATGGTTTATAACTGGCAATATGCTGCTGCTTTTCTGATCCGGAAGGAGAGCTTGAAATAAAGAATTTCCGCCTGGATCCTGGAGTCTGAAGGATTTCCTAATGTAAAATTCTTTGCAGTAGAAACAACCTGCACGCGGCTTTTTAACTTAAAGCCGTTTGTGAACACTCTCATGGAGTTGATTGGACCCGGCGCCAAGATTCCATTCTTCACTAGAGAGAACGTTGTTGTAAAAAGAAGTGTAAAGTACGAAGTGATGTTTCCCGAAGGATCGTTTCAGTATGGAGCAATGAAATCTTAGACTTTCCACTACATGGTAGTAGTGGGTCTATTATAGAGATGAGTATTGATTGAGATATCTTTAATTCATTTCATTCTTCCCAATCCTATTATAAATGTATTTCAATCGTGTAATTTCAAGATTGTAATTTATTATATACTATTCTTCTTCCATATTTTATGTTACATGCTGTACAAAAAATTATGTTGCAATTCAAAAGTTTATCCAACTCCCACATAAAAAAAAAAGTTCAGCTGCTTATAAAACTGTTATTGTTTATAGTTGATTTCAATTCCGTTATAACATTTAAACAACAAAAAATTTTAATCTTTCTTTCTAAACTGAATTTAAGCATTATTCATTGCGTTTAATAATGTGTCGATTCTTTCTTGTTCGAAATAACCTCATAGATTCGATTCAAAAGCGACTCGAAACAATTTTCCATCTAATGCAGAAAAATTGCTGACAAGTCTGCTCGATGCCTTCAATATTGTAATTTGATTAGATTTCTTCTTCTTGGGCTTTTCTAGCTTATAAGATGTTTTTTAAATTTTTTAAATATTTCCTTTGTTGACAGTCAATGTGTGTTGACATAAATAAATAAGTTTTGCTTTGTTGGACTATTATAAGATAATATATATAAAATGACTTTGTAAGAATAGATTTCGATTTCTCCTTCTTCGATTTAGATTTCTCCTTCTCAGGCTTTTCTAGCTTATAAGATGGTTTTTAAATTTTTTAAATATTTCCTTTACAGTCAATGTGTGTTGACATAAATAAATAAGTTTTGATTTGTTGGATTATTATAAGATAATATATATAAAATGACTTTGTAAGAATTGCATTCATATTTGATGTCAAAGACTAAAACTGGCTTGTGTCACATCAGGAGATCACCAGAACATCACTCCCCAATCCAAAGGCATCCAAAATTCTAATTCAAGTGAAATGGGAAGTTCTAATTTCAATTTTAATCTCTTTAGAGTGGAACCATTTCTTTTCAGTCTTTGGATTGTAGAAATGCTCACCTTAATGGCTTTGTTTTATTTGAGCTTTGAAGCCGAGAGTTAAATGCTTCTTACAACATAGCTTTGATTTTTTAGCACTTTTTTAGACCTCTTGAGTCTCAAACTAATTTGCTTGTTTTACGAACTCAGAAGGGAGTTTTCCCCTCCTGATAGATTATATAACAATGAAACAAAAAAACAGTCCGCAATAAAATGCTTTATGCAGTTAATCGATTAATCCAATTACAATTAAAGAATTATTAAACGCTCTTCCAGTAAGACCCTCGATCAAGCTTAATCCAATGAAATGCTGAATGTATTTAAATACTAATTAATGAAACATTTGATGATCGATCTTTAAATACTAATTAATGAAACATTTGATGATCGATCTGATCTAAAATTTCAAATAATTTGAATGCAAATGTGGCTGTGAGTGAGTTTTTAAGCTAATTGCAATGTCGCGCATGCTGCCAGAAATACGAGTGTAGTACTAGAGGAGAAAAAATGTAACCGAGCAAAGAAAATGAATTAGGCGTCATTAATGTGACAATTGGTATGCTTTCAATTTTTTACGCCAGCACAACGAAATGATTAAATTAACGGCAAGAAAAAATAAAAACGAAACAAAACCCAACGGGTTTTTGTGTGTGTTGTGTGTTTTTTTGTGACAAACAAAAAGTTGTCAATTGATTTTATGCACTATTTCAATTGACCTCACTCGAGTTGCTGTTGTTGCTGTCTTTTTTCTGTGGCCGTTGATGTTGCCGTCGTTATTGTGGCTATAACCGACGACGGTAGCTGGCAGTCGGCATTGGAGCTTGCTTGAGCTGGAGCTTGTGGAGCAGAAGCTGGAGCGGAGAGGATTGGTTTGTGGCAACAAAAGTCAGTGCAAAATGAAACGAATTAACCATTTGATGTAACTGTGATTTTTGTTTTGTTGCGCGGCGGCCGCAAAACGTTGCACACGCCCTCAACGGAACGAATTCAAAAGAAATGCTTATCGTGCTTCACAGAAATCCAGCAACAACAACAAAACATGAAATTGAAAATGCCAAACGCGAAAAGACAACTAGGCGGGCGTATGGACAGCCAACATGTAGGACAGGCGGGCCAATGGAGGGACGGATGGACGCATGGACGGAGGGAATCCAACAGTGTAGACTGTAAAACTGTAACGAAACCCGATTGAACCCGCCATGGGTGGCGGCAACAAAGAGCGAGACGGCAACATTAACAATAACATGTACGAAAAATTTCATTGCTAGTGGTAGTTTTTGTTTTTGTTTTTGGTTTCCTTCTGCACGCTGGTCTTTTGACCACGATTCGCCAGGCAACAGCAGCAACAACAACAGCAACAACAACAATAGCAAAATCACTACCAAAAAATCGCCAGCGGCACACTGAAGCTGCAACGGACACAGCTGTGCACATCCTCACGAGCCGCAACAAGCGGCAGCAACATTGACGTTGACTTCGACAAAGCCCAAAAAAATAATTAATATGCCTCAAAAGCTGCAACAGCAACAAAAACTAGTGAGCCAGCCAGCCAGCCAGCCAGCCAGCCAGCCAGCCGCTTTTATGACAGGCGACAAGGGCAGGGTCCGCTGCGGCTGCGGCTGCGGCTGCAGCTGGCCGTCGGCATTTCCAGTCCGTTTAACTAACGGCTTCTGTGCGCTTGGCTTTATTTTTTGTCTGTGCGCTTGGCTTGTTGTTGGCTGCCGTTTCCGCATCTCGGTGTCGCCTCAGAATGTGCACGATTTTCCTTCAGATTCAATTTCAAGTGCAGCAGCAGCAGCAGCCGGCACGTTGTTGTTGCAAGCGCCGCTATTAAGTCGACGACAACAACAAGCAATAACCCTAAGCGGCAGCAACAGCCGTCGCCGTCGCCATCGCCTTCGCCTGCGCCGTGTGGCTGTTTGCCACTGTTTTGCTGCCGCTTCTTGCCGAGATTTCTATCTTTGATCTCTTACTCCACATGCAGCAGCAGCAGCAACAACAACAGCAACAACAACAGCAACAACAGCATTGCAATTGAGCAGCAGCAACTGTTGCTGTTGCTGCTGTCTGCTTGTTAAATTGCTCATTTAAACCATAACGAAATGGCTGACTGGCGTTTTGCCTTGGCTGTCTCTATCTCTGACTTCGGCTCTGACTCTGGCTCAGCATGTGCCATGCTCTCCATTTCCTAGAACCGTGCCGCACTTGTCTTGGCCTGCAAATTGCTGCCAAGTAGCTGCAGGTTGCAATTGCCGCTGCAGGCTATTTTAATTAGTATGCGACCGGAAATTAGTTGCCCAAGTTTATGCGACAATTCTGTCCAGCTAATGCGTAATGTCTCCTCTCGAAAACTCTCCTAAAATACATGCCTTCAACGTCGTGGTCATTTATCCAGCAAAAGAACACATCCATCCACGCTATATGGACAACATAATAGTACAACCCCCCCCAAGACGCCTCTCCCCGGCGGCGACAGGTGGCAGCCCCACCACTGGGATAAGTCGCATCTGGCCAATCACCAGGTCGACTGACAACAAATGCTTATGGAAACTTATACAAGACAAATGAGCCCAAAACGGCTCCACTTCGATGTCGCCGTCACGGATGCTCTGGAGGAACACTCCCAAGGAAGCAGTCGGGTCGACAGACCTAATGACGACAACCTGGCGGCGGATTACTTTCAGAATTTAACCCAGAAACAACACCACATGGGATACAGCTACAGCCAAGACAGACAGACAGACGGCTAGAAATTGAGAGTCAGATGGAAAAATGTTCTTGTAGAAGCCCTAAAAAAAAAATAAAAAAAATGCGTATCGTCAGCTATTTACAATTTACCAAATACATACATACATCCCACATTTTCCATTCTGGCCGTTTGCATATGTACCTCGATTGTGGCCGCATTGACGTCATCAAGTGTCAGAAATGCGTCAACATAAAAAGCAAACGCTGGAATTTGTCTGTGACGTTTAGATAACGAGCAACAGAAATTGCCGCTGACAGCCTCAAATGCAACAATAAAAAAATGGCAGCACAATTATATTTGATATTTATACTTATGGCACTTTTTTCATGCCTCGTTTTCTGGATTGAACATTTCAAGCCGGCATGTCACATACTACTTGTATACACGTAGAAAGTGAACAAAAACTGCAAAAATGTACGCCTTATTATAAAGCAGGGGTGGACAATTGTTGGCGGCATAATTGTTGCTCTGCGTCAGAATGTAATTGACGTCCATTTTAATTGGCTGCATTTTCAGGGAGCCAGCTATCTGAAAGGCTTTAAATGCAGGCTGAGAAGACCCTTCGCCAAAAAGTCGGAGATGACCTTTCTTTTTTCCTTTGCCCGAAGACTGCAAGGGCATAGATGTAGAATGTCTTAAAGATGAAAATATCTGATAAAAGAGATTACTTAAAAATATTCCAAAATGTATTTTTTTTAAAAAAAAAAAAAAAGAACATAGCTTATTGAATTCCACGAAATACATTTATTTAAAAAAAATAATTTTAAGTCTGTTTTTCCTCGTCAACTTTTGGGATTATTACGAGACTATGGTCCAACGATCGGTTCTGACAAAAGCTGGAATAATGCCGTGGCTGCTCTCATCGAAAAATTGGCTGTATCTTCCCAACAAGGTCAACATTTACAAGTCCATTTTGAGCCTAATAGAGAGGTATGGGCTAAATTGTACGGCATTTCAGCCAATTCTCATTTAAATAAAATAAGATTAGCTGAAAGTAAGATACTCAGGAGACTCTACAGCGCCCGCTTGTACATGAGTAAAGAAATTAAGAATCCCTAAGGTTAGAGACGTAGTCCAAAAATATTTCAAAATACTTAGCCAGATGGGTAACCTTGATATCAAGGAAAAGAAGATCCAAATTCTGGCCAACCAGAGGACCTGCCCACGAAAGTCCTCCCTTAGTAAAATTTTGTTCCTAAATATGTGTAAAAATGTAATATGAACGCACCCTTTGGTCATCATTTTGTTTCTTTTTCTTCATATGCAACTAGAATATACTGTCAAGATATGTGGAAACAAGTTTTATTTTAGAAGTTAAAACAAAAAGAGCATTTGTGTTTCGACTAAATGAGTTTGCTATTCGCTCTGAAATACCTAGTTAGTTATACTTAGTACTCTAAAAATCTTAATAAGCCATTTGTACCTTTTATTATCTGTGGCTCTAGTGTAATTTATAGAAACAAATTTAATATGTATTTGATTTATGAACTCACAAATAATACATATACTGAAAAAAATGAAATGAACGAAATAAAATACACTTTTAATTTAGTTAGTTTAGTTTACAGAATATAATTGCAAAATTGCAACATAATTTATCCCAAGATCTTAGCGCTTGATTTGAGGATATTTGTTTAAATATATATAAAAAAAGACTATTGATAGCTGTAATCTTACACAGAATCTATTAAAATTATGTTTATAAGTAGCAGGATCTGAATCAGCAGCGCTACGATTGAATCAACGAAATAAAAGAAATTCATTAAGCAAAGGAGTAAGGCTTTCAGGAAAAGATTTTAGCGCCAGTCTACCGGACTCAAGTCTTACTTTGTCTGATTAATTATGAAGACTGTCCAAATAGAATTAGAGAACTAACAGCTTAATTAATATTGTTTGTGCTACGGACCACCTCAGATGTTTGGAAATGCAAATATAGACAATCCAATTGAAGTATGCAAGCCAAATTGATGTCACAAAATCAAATAATAAATCAAACAAATTATGGTTATTAATACATACTAGAGATATCTGTGTGCAATATGTATGTAGTATTTGCAACATCGGGTTACAACAACAACGGGAGTAGAACAAACGCTAGGCGAGCGTTGAATATTACAAGGAAAAAGGCCATAAATCATGGCTGGCGAGCAAAATGGGCGCACGGCTAACTGAAGGCGGTTGCAATGGCAGAAAACGGCAATAGTTGTTGCTGTTATTGTTGTTATTATTGTTGTTGTTGTTGTCGTCTATGCTTGACTGGACAATCATAATAATCACAGTCAGAGCCACAGCCACAGCAGTCGGCAGCAGCGGCAGCAACAACAAAAGCTACTTACTATGTCTATGTCAAGCCGATATGCGACTGATAAAAAGTGGCTGTAAAAAAATATAAAAATATAAACAAGCAAGGAGAGATATTTATTGATTGTGTTGCTATACTAGCTGCTGCTGTTGTTGTTGTCATTGTTGTTGTTGTTGCTGCTGCTGCTGTTATTGTGGCTGTTTCTCTCTGCAGGAAAAATTGACAATTGCGCACCTGCTTCATTTTCCTCAACAATGCCAATTCCGCCTGGTTAATGGCATTTAACGGTCAACACAGCGCTGGCTCTCCAACTCACTAGTAGCGAGTATCTTAGCGGACTGAGGCCAGCCTAACCAGCCTGCCTGCCTGCCAGCCTGCCTTCCCGCCTGCCGCCGGACTAGCCCCAGCCCCCGACTAGCAGTAAACTTTGTGGAAACTTTCCAAATTTTGTTGCCAATCTCATTGAGCTGCGTAGCCGCTCAGCCGACCAAATGCCGCACAGTCGTCCATGCCCATACATACTATTTGCATAATACTTGTATAAATATGTACATGCATATTTCATAAATTGCATAAACGGCTCTCGCGCATTGCTCTAATTGTATGCTAATCTCGCCCGTGCTCCCAAATAAATCAAAGCGCGCATGCGTCGCGTTAGTGAATTATGGGCACGTTTCTTGATTTTAATTCTAATACTCTATGCCCATAAAATGGATGAAAACAGCATATTAAGTTTCTGCACATCTATGTAACAGTCAGGCTTAGACATTAATGGAGAAAACGTAAAGTGTATATCTCCGCCAAATTCCAAAATTTCTAAAATCTAATAATTTTACTTTTCTGGACATTTTACTTCTTTACTTTTGATAAAGTTTTCCCTTCTCATAAAAAATATAGTACATATAGACGAAATCTGACAATTAGGCTTGTATAGTGTTTGTCTCTGCCAAATTCCAAAATTTCTAAAATCTTATAATTTTACTTTTCTGGACATTTAACTTCTTTACTTTTGATAAAGTTTTCCCTTCTCATAAAAAATATAGTACATATAGACGAAATCTGACAATTAGGCTTGTATAGTGTTTGTCTCTGGCAAATATCAAATTTTCTACAATCTAATATTTTTAATTTTATGAACCTTTTACTTCTTTACTTTTGATGAACATTTTTCACGATCATAATAAATTAGGCTACTATAGTGTTTGTCTCTGCCAAATTTCAAAACTACTAAAATCTACAATTGTAAATATTTTGGAAACTTTTGTAAAACTTAAATTTATTATGAAAGATTTTGTTCTCTCTCATAAGTACATACAAAATCTGGGAATTTGGCTACTATATCTGAATGCAATATGGTAGGAGTTAATTTGGATAAATTTAGAACAAACTGAATACAATTTTTATAATTCAATTATCCCATTAAAGAATACATTATCAGTTCGGAAAAAAGAGGAAATATTAAGTCTTCTGCAGATTTTAACTTCATAAACCGAAAATAAACTAATTTTTATGCTCATAGATTATTACAATAATTGAAACAAATGTGAGAAGAAAAAAATACAATTAACCTAAAAAGAAAATAATAAAATCATAAAAGAAAAGGCATTATATATGAATGTTATTATCTCTTCATTTTGAAGTTTCTTATTTCACGCTGCTTCAAGTGAGTTTTTAATGGCTTTTTAGCCGAAAAATCCAAATAATCAAAAGATTATTAGATTTGGCTGCTATATCATAAACCCGCAACCCCTACATCCAGTAATCTCTATTTTATAGGTGAGAACTTTATTCTTCAGCGAGAGTTTGTTCCTGCTGCTCAGAAACCAGAAGTTTCCTCCACTTTTGACTGATAGATTTGCTCAAAGGAGAAGAAAGAAATATTGTTAAATTCAGACTCGGCTCAACAGAATTTTGACTCTCGATTTCACAACTCCTTATTATTATTATATATACGATATATTGAGTTAATTCAAAATACAGCATCGATATTCCAAATTTAACAACAAAATCAAAACATGTTGAAAAAGGAACAGTCTTATACTGTTGCATATGAATGAATTGGTAGATAAATCATTTAAACAAAAGGTTATGGAGATTTGCTTTCAAATATTGGATGGTTTTACATTTGAAAGTCTATGAGCATTTATCGTAATTTATAATGCAAAGCTATGAAATAAACTTAAAGCATTTTTCACGGGAAACTCGCAGGACTGTTCATTATTTAATGATCCTCAGCATATTGCTCTCTTAGACTATCTTAATTCCATATTTAAGCCAACTGTGAGAGAGCTCTGAAAACTCTTGGCATAAGGCTAATACATAGATATAAAAAGTTTGTGCTAATTGACTGACAGATTGGTGATCAACGCACTGCACAAGTAATAAGAGAACGGAAACTAAATTTTTGATGTCCTTTACGGCTTTGGAAAATTCGAGCTCCAAATGGGAAAAATGGGCTCCAACATTTTTAATGAATAATCTGTACTTTTTAACAAATTGACTTCTGAATTATTTTGAGAATGAATAGGAAACAAGCTGCATTCATCGTCTTTTTGGGGCCTGATTTATAAGAGTTTCCTTGGATATTAATAAGAAATGTTGATAGAGAATTGTTGTATATGTTATTAAGAATTATTCATATGCCCTAGATACAATACAGAAATAAATATAGCATATTTAGTTTAAAATTTAAAATGTTTATCGTATAAAATAACCTTTTCTACAAGTTAGCATAACCGAAACCCTTCGTTTTAATAATTATTCAATAACTGTGCAATTAAATGGACTTCTCCTTTTTGAGTGAGAAGCTTTAGAGCATTCAACAGCCCAGCATGCCCGATTAGAACGTTCTATCTTTAGTGGTGCTTGGACATTGCAGCTGTGCAGCTGTACTTTGTAGCGTATACGTATTATGCACAATTGAACTAATTTGGTTTTAATTAAATTTGGCTTATGAAGCATATCAAATGGCCATCGGAAACACACACACACACACACATGCGCCGACCTGAGGATTGCCAATTAAACAACAAGGGAACTTTTACAGTTAGACGAGCACAAACGGAACCTGCAAGCGGCACTAACTGGTCACAAGATCAATAAGCCGATGATGAAGTTGTTTTGATAAAAAGGCGAATTTGGTGCTGCCTTTGGAAAACGTGCGCGCAATTTATCTAAATCAGTGCAATGCACTTGGCCCAAAGGTAAATAGTGACAACAACAACAACAACAGCAGCAGCAGCAACAACAGGAACGGCAACAACAGGAACAATAAGAGCAACAGGAAAGCAAAGTCGAAGCCGGCCAAGCGACCGTGGCACTGAGCACACTTGACAATTGGCATGGGTTTGTTGGCCTGGTCATAGATAAAAATCATAAATGCATTGAAATGTCATTGGCAACTGGGTAGGCTGCCTGCCTGGCTGCCTGCCTGCCTAGCTGTTTGGCTGGCTTGGCCTGCCTTTGTGGCTATCCCTGCCCGTTGTGGCTGGCTATCGCTATCAGTGCCTAGGAACCAAAAACAGCAGCTCCCGATGGCGATAATGGACTGGCCTAGCCCATTGCCGCACAAATGCCGTTAGCCTTTGTGCCATTACATACGTCAATTGTCAAGGCTTAATTAGAAGCGGCACAGTCTGCCTGTGCTCGCCGACTGATGATTATTTATCACCGTCGTCTCGCAAGTCGTGCGACAATGACACGAGACAATCAACAAGCTCAGCATCGCTATGCACCGAGCTCCTGCCCATCCACCAGACTGGCCACTCAATCATTCAATGCTTCAATCAGATCAACGTCAAATGTTTGTCGTCATCATCATCAGCAGCAGCACCAGCAGCAACAATAATTACATAGGCAGTAGCAGCCCCGCTGGCTTGATGATGACGGCAACATCGTCGTCGTCGTCGTCGTCGCCGTCATCACCATTTTGCTGACATTCTGTGAGAACCAAATTAGCTTATAATCACTCCAACCTACGTCCATATATCCCCAAAACGCTTAGTCATTGACTCTTTACACAGGCGGCAAACATTTATCGATACATACTGTTCGCCCCATGAAGATGATGAGTAGAAAAAAGTGTTTATTTTTTATCACAACACTTCAACTCTCTGCAGCTGCAATTAAATATTAAATAATCAGGGTGTTTACGCCTCCTAAAACAACAATTTGAAAGGCAGATAATCATAATCGAACATGTTTTATGTCAAGTAGTTGATGGACATTAAATCCAATGCAATAACCATTCTTCCTCTTTCTCCTCCAGACTAAGGCTATTCGCATCGGTAGATCGATTTATTGTAGAATGGTTAATCTTAAGATAGGCTGGCTAGAGACGCAATTGCATCCTAGAAAGATTTCTGGACTTCCTATTTGCCCCAATCTATCAGTTCAAAATCTCTGATGACGAGTTGACGAGCCTATTCCTGCCAGCTCGTCATCGGGGAGTTGTTAAGTCAGCCATGGGGGGTGATACAAAAAGAAGGCCGACAGGTATCCAATGTCTGAATATTTGTAGACCAACATTCTTCCCCGATATATTCTTCTCCTTTCCCGTCAGCCATTACCCAGAGTTCAGCTGAAGGCACGACCACACGGTTTCGACAACAAAGATTTAGCCTTCCGGTCTCTTCCTAGGCTAAGCCTTAGACTAACTTTTTAAAATAATTTATTTTGCAACATAATCTCTTTCTAAGTCAATACACTTCTCCCAGCGATGAGAAGAGGTGGGACCTCTGCAACAGATTACAAAAAAGTCACTTGGGTCTTAGCCTGGAGCCTAAGGCGAGTCCAGAACTAATTCAAAGCGTAATTTATGGATTTATGCCACGATAACTATTATCTTTCCAAAACAAATATCCTCACCATATTCAACTAACCTCAAAATCACTGATATCGAAGTAGTTAATCGAGTGTTGAACGATAACTATATTAAAAAAATGAGTATTTGACGGCTCCACACTTTAAGATGCCTTATCAAAATCAGAAAGTTTGGTTGATGTTGGAGGTCGCTATGGCCCGATTCATGGCCCGATTCCTGGCCCGATTAGAACCCTCGAACCCGGCTCGCCATAGGCAAGACAATTTGATGGCCCCTCTTGCTATTAAAGTTGCTATTAAGTGTGTCATAGCTCTCAGA
This sequence comes from Scaptodrosophila lebanonensis, assembly GCF_003285725.1. Taxonomy (NCBI): domain Eukaryota; kingdom Metazoa; phylum Arthropoda; class Insecta; order Diptera; family Drosophilidae; genus Scaptodrosophila; species Scaptodrosophila lebanonensis. Next base: position 18,643,683 of record NW_022060538.1, read on the forward strand.
ATTTTTGGTATGTCTGCCTTCATCATCTTGATAAGTAATTAGATTCAGGATAGATAAATTATACAAATATAAAGTACATCAATTTTGGAACCTTTCTCTACAGTAATACATTTTGATTCAGTTTATCCTAGCACTTAAACTCAAACATATCATACTATATACATATATCGTAATTAAACACACTAGTTTCTGAATATGATGCTACTACGTCTGCTATACCTTCTTGTTATGCTTCAATTGGCAGCGGGAATCTTATGGGATTTACGCAATGGTAAGTGTTGTTATTTTATTCATTAGTTATCCCTTATGGTGAGTTCGTTTATTCCTTTTGCAGAGAAGTGCTACTTTCTGGCCGATGTCGGTCCGTGCAGGAGATTTATACGAGTGTATGCGTTCGATATATTCAGCAATCGTTGCAACACATTCGATTACGGCGGCTGCGGTGGCAATCCGAATCGCTTTCTCTCAGAACAGCAGTGCCGCAAAGCCTGCCTCGTAAAGCGCAAGCCTTTAGTGCCAACTGTGCCAAAGAGAAAATTACCTGTTTATGATGATGAATATATTTGAGGTGAAGAAGGAAACGAAAATAGACGCTATTCTAAACCAATTAACTAAATTCTATATACTTATCGTACCAATTGTTATTTTGTTTCTTAATCTTGTTATACGTTCTTTGATTTGCAGTCAAGTAGAAGATAGTAAAGAGTCCTATTTAGGGAACCTCCTACAAACTGTGTTCGTAATGCCAGACATTCTGGAAGAATATTTTGTCTGGTAGATTGGTTCCAGAAACAACCGTGTAAAAAAAGACATTGATCATATGCAAAAATAGGGGATTGGTCCTTATCTCTAAAGAAATATATATGAAATTTTGAATATTCAAACCGTGTTATATCAAAATCAGGTAAAAAAAAGTCCGTGTATAAACAGAATTAGGTGCACTTGTTTCTGGTCAGAGTGGCGTTGTCGCAGTGTGTTTTTGGCCAGATTTTGTAAAATAAATACGAATATTATATATAAAATATATTTGCAAGTATATATTTCTCTTGTTTTAAATATAAAATTCATATGTTTTTTTTCACTCCCCTGTCCCTGCTTCAGAATTTCGTCAACACAGTCCACATTTCAAAATCTACATAAAACAAACACGTTCTATCTTTATACAATTATATACTTTTGTTTTAAATTTCATCCAAATCGGTCAATTCGAAGAAAAGTTATTAACGGAATTTCACTGCAGTATTTAATTTAAATACGAAATATTTGAAAAAGGAATTGATTTTAAAACTGTTCAATAAAAAAAATTAATTCAAAATCTACATTAACTAAACATGAGTTATATTTATACAGTTATCTACTTATGTTTTAAATTTCATCCAAATCGGTCAATTCGAAGAAAAGTTATTAACGGAATTTCACTGCAGTATTTAATTTAAATACGAAATATTTGAAAAAGGAATTGATTTTAAAAGTTCATTTAAAAAAAATTAATTTTAAATCTATATAAACCAAACATGAGTTATCTTTATACAATTATCTACTTTTGTTTTAAATTTCATCCAAATCGGTCAATTCTAAGAAAAGTTATTAACGGAATTTCACTGCAGTATTTAATTTAAATACGAAATATTTGAAAAAGGAATTGATTTTAAAACTGTTCAATAAAAAAAATTAATTCAAAATCTACATTAACTAAACATGAGTTATATTTATACAGTTATCTACTTATGTTTTAAATTTCATCCAAATCGGTCAATTCGAAGAAAAGTTATTAACGGAATTTCACTGCAGTATTTAATTTAAATACGAAATATTTGAAAAAGGAATTGATTTTAAAACTGTTCATTAAAAAAAATTAATTCAAAATCTACATAAACTAAACATGAGTTATATTTATACAATTATCTACTTTTGTTTTAAATTGCATCCAACTCGGTTTTAAATACGAAATATTAGAAAAATGAATTGAATTGAAAAACATTAATTTGCAATTTTTTTAAGTGTGACTGGAAACGTCTAACATGTCAACAACAATAATGTAAATAAATAAAAATATACAAACCTGAGGTTAATGAAAATGGTTGATTTCTTAGAACCCTTTAGAAAATAGAATATTCCATTTCTATTCCAAAAGAAATGCAGCTAATTCGAACTGAGTGGCTGTTCAAGATTGTTCCAGAGCAACTACTATACTAGTATTATTTATGTATGTACTTGTGTGTGACTATACTAGTATTATTTATGTATGTATGTATGTATGTACTTGTGTGTGGCGTTACTGAAAAGCGCACTGCATATGAATCAGCTTGCTACAGAGCTTGAGAGCAATAACAATTTCTGGCATAATTAGTGCAAAGTTGCATGCACAATTTGTTCTATGCGGAAGTCATTTGTACGCCCCCCAAACAGCAACAACAGCAACAACAAGAACAACACCAGCAATGGAAATGCGTGGCAAATGCAGCGGAACTAAACTATTAACGCCCTGAGCTTAACCGAGCTCAGCTGAGCTCTGGGCTGAGCCAGTGTCAGTTTATATAGCACTGTAGCACATTCTAATGACTTTATTATGAGCAATGTCGGCTACAACAACAACAACAACACGCAATAGTCTGTTGTAAGAATTGATGTTGTTGTTGTTGTTGTTGTTGCTGCTGCTGCTGCTGCACCCACCAAAATGACGTCAAGGTGCGCCAATGCGTCGTAGTCGTTGCAGTCGGCCTGCAGCCTTTCAAGTGTGCCGTAAACTGAAATTAATACCCAACTCGACCCGACCAGGCCGGATCGCTTTTGACTGTATATCAGTTGACTTTTTATTTTCATTGCTATGTATTTTTTTCGTTGACAATTATTTATGGTAATAAACAGTTCCGCTAACGTAAGGCATTCGAAGCCCAGCCTAAGGCACAGCATTTTCATATTAATCTCTGCATTAGACGAATTCATGCCTTAAACGAATAGATAGATAGAGGGTGTTTAATGATGTGAATGGCGAGAATACGAAATACTTGACTCGCATTGGCTTATTTTTTTCCGAATATTGACTTGAACAACGCCCTAAACATCCCAAGACCCTACTTATAAATGCTGCGAATTTTAAAAGTAAGCTATCAACCATGATTGCCAAATATTAAAGAATCAAGAAACATTTTAGAGCTAGTTGCCGCTTCTGTGTGTTTTTTCCCAGAGATTCTTTAATGGTTAGCCATCAAAGATGAAGTCTTCGGATTTCCACAATCAAATTGTTAATAAGACTTTCGACTGCAGAAATCGTAGACCAGTCTGCTGGGAAAATAACAAACTCTTCCTCGTTGTTGAAACACTTAAAACAAAGTGTAAGCAAGATTTATTTTAGAATAAAACAGCTGGGTTTTAACGGAAATAGAAAATGCAGCTTGTGAAATTGTTCTGCTAATAAAATAGATAATAATAATATTAATTATACAAGTCCAGAATTAAAATCATGGGGATGAGGAGAGTCTAAATACCAAGATTAGCCAATGTGGGTTCAGCTTATTTCAAAGTTCACGCGTTTATTCAGACAGAAGGACGGACAGGCAGACATGGCTGCAGCGATTTCTTTTGTCATGAAAATGTACTTTATGGAGTCGGAGATGCTTCCATCTGTCTGTTATATACTTTGACATAAAGGCTATGAAAATTGTCTTAAATGTTTAGATAAATAATGATACTCTAAGTCTCGGAGAAATGACATAATACATATATTCATATGTGATATCTTTTATCTTTTACTGAAAAGAGGTCATATATAGTATATACTTATAAATATACAAATATTTCCTGTATGTCTAATTTCGCACGGCAATTCTTTCAGTAAAAACATCACAATAATCCATCCTTTCTAATCGACAACTACGACCTGGGAACAATAATTTTGGTAAGTAACTGCCTCGATTTTTGTCAACTTACATAAGTATGCCCCTCCTGAAGGCTTCTACAGACATTCTCGGAATGCTCTAAAATATGATTTCGATAAACATTGATTTATTTAGTCTGCAATCTTACTACCTATAAACTTTTGTATGCGCCTATTAAACATATTTAGAATACAAACTTAATAAACAGAGTTAGCATTCGAAACACCCTTTGGCAATCATATTGACGAAAACTATATTTGTGGGTCTAATTGCTGGACAAATGTGTTACAATTTGTTTAAAATCCAACGACTATTTGCGCATGCAAATTTCAATACTCGGCATATTAAAATGTTTCAACGTCATTGAGTACAACAGGCAATTACAAGCGTGCAATTTGTAAAGCAACGACCACCAAACACCACTGGGCCGCCACCGCCGCCGCCACCACCAGCGCGTTCATTGTCAGCTGAACAAACCGACGAACAAATGGCCAGTGTCTCATTAATGCCACACAATGGTGGCGAACTACTACCGCCGCCACCGACGCGGCCACCGACCGCTGGACTGACGCACTCGAACTGGCATCCAACAGCGTCCAAAATATGCAACATTCATCAATCAGCGAAACCCAAAGCGGAGCCCAGGCGCAGGCGCTGGCGCAGTTGTAGTTGCAGTTGAAGTTACTTACTTGGCCAAGAAATTGAGTTCACGCGCCGCACTTGAGGTCGACCAACTGACTGCGGTCAGTTATAGTTATATACAGTAGACATTGACTTTGATGTTCTTTGAGAAATATTAAGCGAAAACAGAGAGATTTCATTGGTTTTCAAAATGTATATTTTTCTAAATTTGTATAATCGAAAATGGTCTCTGTATAATGATCCCATACAAGTTATATATATCGTAAAGTGACGAGGACTGGATGACTTCGTTAAACAGGTTTATCTTCTATCGAGATCCCGTCTAAAGTTGATGGCAATCGAATGGATAGAAGCCGAGTTATCGCTCACAAATTAGCGCTGTGTTTATGCTAACGATGCGAAAAGGACGAAATATTATATTTTCTAGAACGTTTTAATATTACCTGAGGGGCAGGAAATATTTCGAGCACCCAAAGATGCAGTCGAAAGGTCGAAATTTTTTATCGAAAACCAGCAAATCAAAAGTTCTTGATAAAACAAGAAAGAATGTCACATAGCAGAATTAAAGAGAAGAAGCAGAGAGAACGCGATCCTGCTGGAGTACTTAGAAATGCCTAATTTAGATCAAATGTGAAAGAAAAGTGGATAATTGTGTAAAGATTACGTATTTATGTAGCTTTTGATATGTGGATGGTATTAAAGAAATTCTCGTGTTGCCTGCATACTAGTAGAGTCTACATACCAAGTTTGATGAATGTGGGCTCAACAGTATCCCAAATCTAGGCGTTCATCCAGACAGACGGGCTACACCCATTCGCCTCTTCATGATTAGGAACGTATATATAATATGGGATCGGCTTCCTTCTGCTTGTTACATACTTTGCACAAACCCAATATACCCTTTTTACCCTATGGGTACAAGGTAAGAGAATTATTGTAAATGAAACTTAAAATCGCATTTTAACCATTCAAAGATCTTGACCTTCAATCGCTGCTCTTAATCAACTCTGATTATTGCTTATGCGTATTCATTGGATTATCTTATCTAGTATTTACTGTACTTGTATCCGACGGTTTTGTTTTGCATACATGTATTTTTTGTGTGTATGTGTGTGTGTGTGTGTGCAGTGGATTGATTTGCTTGGTGCATTTTCAAGTCAATTACACATATTTGTGGCATTTGCGGCAATTGAGTATGAAATCTCATGCCAAAACTGAAGCGGCTTTGGGCTCCAACTCGTAGGTGTTGGTCAGGTCTGTCGTTCTGTCCGTTTCCTTTCTGTTTATTTGTTTGTTTGTTTGTCAGTTTGCTGTTTGCGTGTGGCATGCCACAATTCGGCCGCGTCACAGCGCCGCGTGTAGGCCAAATGCAAACAGCATGTGTCCGCCTACAGCGTGCACTAAGAGCCCCACTTCCTCCGCCACCGCCACCGCCACGGCCTCACCGCCCGCACTCACCTATTTACAATATTTCCAATGTTGATCGAGTGGCAAGTGAGTCACGTTCCTGACTGACTGACTCTACTCATAATAATTCATGTCGTTGCACAATAACAACTAAGCCATATTTATTTCGCTTTCTGTCAGGGGCCAACTAAGGGTTAAGAGCGTGCGTTATCAGAACAGCTGTGCAAAAGCTGCACGCACGCCCACAGCCGAAGCTTTCACACTGCCATTTGATAAGAAAGCTCTGCGTGGTGTGTCATCTCGTGCCGTTTAGAGCGCATGTCTGATGTGACAAGTGCGATGAGTGGGAGAGAAAGTGAGAGCGGCCGAAAAAGAGAGAGGGAGAGAGCGTCAGAGGGCGAGTGTTGATAAACAAACTTGTGAGCTCTGGGAACGGGCGATAGCTTCACAATAACAACACACACAGAGCTGCGCACTGATAGCCGCCCGCCTACTCACATTTGTTTACTACGTTAGCAGACTGCTGTTGTTGTTTTTGTTATATTACTCGTTGTTGTTGCTGCTGGTGTGTAGTAAAATCTAGAGCGGGAGACTGAGCAGACAGAGTTGCATTGGATAGTAAGCTAAGCATCTGATAAGCTCATAAGATGGATACCTAGAATATTGCAATTATTTCTAATATCACAAATAATCGATGTTTTATTCGAAAACCATACATGTGTACGAGTTTATTTATATAATATTAAATTGGAAACATTTCAGGTTCACTTATCTAAATGATAACTAAATCGAATTTACTTTTCAACAGTCTTAAATATTTATTTAGTCGAATTAAACATAACTAAATTTTCATTCCAGTGCTATATGTATAACAGATAGCCCGCCGATATGTCAATTGTCTGCCTTCAAACCACGACCTACCACAAATTGAACACTTACAAATATTAACAGGAATAATATACATTTGTATAAGTACGTACATATATGATCTCATTCCGTTATGTAAACTTGAAGAAACAGTAACCCTCTTCTCAGCCGGCTTATAAAAACGCGATAAGAAATTGCCTTTTAGGAGTGCTTTACGGCAATATATGGCCTAATAGTTGCTTATTTGATAAAACGGCGATAGCAATAATAGAGCTATGTTTCTTGAGCAAAAAGATAAAAACTGTGCTACCTGAGCATATACAGAACTTAATAACAACTGAGCTGAAGCTCTTGAATCTTTTTAATCTTACGTTTGCATACTGTTAGATCATAATCCAAGTCAATCTCAATTCAAAAATTTGTTTAAATTGTTTAACAAAATGATTTCTTAATAAGATATATGTATATTACGATTTTATTTAGTATATGTAATTGAAAATGGAAAACACAAAAAAGATATTCTGAAATTCAGTGAAATCATCCGTGGACTTAAACCAAAAATTCGTGCTTCGGAAGATGTTCTGCTGGGAGAGATGTCGATGAATTACATTATTTCACTTTCTCAGCTATTTCTTTTGCCTTGACTTTATGACTGATGCAGAAAAAGGAATATCTTTACTTCATACTTTACAAATTTTTGACCAATTTCATGCCGGATATGTCTAGATAATTGTGGGTGTAGTCGGGCCTAGGCCAGACTTTGTGGCCCAAAGCAATAAATACAGCCATATATCAGGTCAGTCCTGAACAAGCTGAATGCAATAACCCCAGATTAAAAACCCTGTGTTAGTACCATAGATATGAGTTTTCAGTACCTTTGCAGTTATATTTCAAAAGTTTCCCCGTAGAGACTAATTTAAATTAAAATGATATGATTATCGGAATGTTGAAATTAATTCCTGATTGCCATTTAGGTTGGCATCTTTTTTTTACAAATTTTTACCCTTTTTGATTTCTCTAAGTAAAATCGACATATATAAAATGTATACCGTTTTACTACAGTTCGCAAGGTGCGAATGAGGTTTTTATTCGACTTACAACACACTTCTAAAGAGCCATCGAATTCAAAAATATTTTAAAAGAATCTTTAGTGAAGAATTAAAATACAACAAATGGGTTTCTTAAGGCTCACACGAAAAACTCTTCTCTTATTCGTAGAGTCAACAAATGAACCAACAATTAAAATATTAATATTATTGGATATCAATAAATTGATAGTTAGTATTTTCGTTTTAATACATAAACACAACAAAATAGAATTCTCAGCGCTCTCCGCACTGCGCTCGCTCATTCGCCCGCACCACAAAGCGGTCCCAAAACAGTCCGAAGCAGTGGGAAACAATTGAGTGAAAGCGCCAAGCAAAGCAAACCGAAGCAAACCGAAGCATTGTTGTAGTATCTACAACTTTCTTTGGGTCTCCAAATCTCACCAAAAACACAAAAGTGGCCGACGCAGCATTGCACAAGAGGAAAAGTGCACGGCGTACTCAAAGCACGGAGAGAGAGCGCTGCGTCAAACGTACGTGTAACGAACTAAAATTCTTACGGAACTTACGCACACAGCCGCAGCAGCAGCGCCCCAGTCGGACCGTACCGGAGCGGAGCGGAGCAAGCAGTCGCCAGTCGCCAGTTGCCAGTCAGTCAGTCAGACAGTCCGTTCAGTTCGCAGTCGAAGTCGCAGCCAAACGCGGGCGCAGCAAATTAATTTCGTAAATGGAAATGTGTTGTGCATGAGACGACGACGACGACAACGACAACGTTGAACGGTGGCGCGGTGGCACGCAAATGAAATGAAATTTATTAAATTAAATAAGACGTGAAAATTGAGCAGCCAGCCGCCAGCCAGCGAACGGAAGTGAAAAATTTCGAGCAGAAGCCAAAACTACTACTCCGACAACTACTACGAGGAAAAAAGGTATTTGGCTTGAAAATGTATCTGCGAAGTGTGTATATAAGTGTGTCTGTGTCTGTGTATGTGTTTGTGTGTGCGGAAAGAAGTCAAGTGTAGCTGCGCATACACACCAATGCGTATATATGTGTCTGTGTGTGTGTGTGTAACGGGTACACGCCTTTTATGTGAAGCCTATTTTGCAGAACGTGCCAAACAATTAAATTTCTTGATAGAAATTTATCAAAGCACTAAACGAATTTGTGAACACATACTCGTACATACTTACATACATATATATATATGTGTATATACCAATATACACAGATACTTATCGTACGTACGAGTATTAGCTGAAAGGTGTTAAGTGTCACAAGCGTAATCGAGATTTGCGAAATTCGCCAATGACCAACATGGACGCAGCGGAAGTTAGCCGGAAATTGCAGAGCAGAGGAAAACAGAATGCCAGACAGAATGACGTCGCTTGGCCAAATGGACAATTTCTCAGATATTTGTAGTTAGCTGGATGGATGGATTGGCTGGCTGGCGGGCTGACAGTCTGGCTATCTGGCACAGCTTCGTCAGCATCTATAGCAGCCAACTGCGTTTCCCTCGGGTCAATATCCTTTGACCCAATTATGGTGCATGAAATTATAGCAAGCTGGCAGGCGGGCAGGCAGGCAGCCAATTTGTGTTGTTGTTGTTGCTTTTGCTGTCGTCCACTCTTTTTATGCTTTAATTTCCGCTTTTTTCATGCGCTCACATTATTAAATTGTATGCTAGACTCTGCCAACAAAGCTACCTCCCCCTGCCCCCAACACACCCCGCTCGCCTCAACAGCCGGACGTTACAAACGACACGCCTCAGCGTTTGCATGCCATACAAGACGCATTTGTCACATTGCTGGGGGAGGGCGGGGTGTGGCTGTAGTGCAAATAAGCACATACATACACATATATATATATATATATGTGTGTGTGTGTGTACGTGCAGGCGCGGCATTTCGAAGCCTCGGCCAAAGCTTGCGCCGGAGCAAGCGCACTTCCATTCGCTCTCCCTCGCTCTCTGCTGCTTAGACATGGACAGGACATGTGCCTAACCTACCTTTTGTTGAATTTTATAGTAGTATGATAAATACGTATGTGCCAGGATATGTGTGTGTGTGTGTGAGGGCACGCGTGTGTTTAAGCAGGTGATTATCTGTTGCAGTGTCGTATTTATCTCATTGAGGCAAAAGTGGCAGCATGCTTTTAGGCTCGCCACAACATCGCACAGCAGGCAAACGCAGACAAGGAGGCGACAGCACCATGAGCGTCCTTCCAATTGCTCGCATGTTACACAAATTATTCTGGGACGAATGGCGATTATGGTTTCATCCATTTTAAAATAGAACATAAATATTTAAGGAAGAATCAAACACTAACTTATAGACAGGAACCATTACTATATCTATTGGTCAGATTTAAACATTTCAAGTTCAATATAGAAATTAAGATTTTAGGTTTAAAAACCCATATCATAGCATTTATTCTATTGGCCTCAAAGCCTCAAAGGTGCAAATCCTTAAAACATTTCAATTTTGTTTTGGTTTGCAATACGATTTCGGTACTACTTAAATACTTCAAGTACTACCCTTTTTTTCCACCATATTTTTTGCGATTCATGAACGAACAATCAGATTTAGTATCATTTGTACTATATTTTTAAAGAATCTAAATATTGAATATTTACTTTGTCATCTCTAAGCCTAAAATTTTTTAAATTGTGACGATATCATGTTGGCTCTGGGACTTTTCTAACAATTTTTTTATTTGAGACATTTCAGATATTAACGAGGTGTGATTACACCAACGATTAGAACCAATCAATACGCTTTTGTTCAGTTATGTTTATCTCTTAAAAAGAAAATATAGATATACAAGTACATACTATACTTCTGTCGAGAGTCAAAACCTATAACCGCTTTGAAAGAATCTGTTATTTTCTCTTTATTTTAAAAATAAAATGAAAAACTTTTTAGTATTACTTTTTCATAGTCTTCATTATTGTATTTAAAATAAATCGCATTCTTAATACATTTTTGGGCACGTTTTTGGGTGCTAAAAATTGGTTACATACTGCTATAATATAGAGGATATAATTCTATGAGGAATATAAATTATTTACCGTGGTATGACTTTAAAAAAAAACAAAAGTTTCCAATATTAAGCCGCTAATTTTTTAAATTTATAATACGAATTCACCTTTCGACTTATGTAGGATTAGGGTTCGTTGTTCTTTTTGAACTAAAGGCGCTGTTATTAGTTGTAGTCTAATATGGAAAACGTAATAGAATGATTGTACTAATCATCACTTTTGTAGATATTACAAGATATTACTGTACATATTAGCCGAAGTAGAAGGAATATTACCCAACTTTTGAACAAAATTTCCTTATTGAGCTACTCAAATGGGTGATAAAAAACTTACTCTTCACAGAAGCTAAGAAAAAAAACGTATTTATAAGTTGTGCTTTAAAATAAGCAAACCAGCAAATAATAATATGAATTCTAGAAAATATTTATACTCGCGCATTACCGTTCTGGAAAATCTTATTGCGCATCGAATTAACATCAATAACTCATTTGCTAATGAATTAGTAATTTTTTCCATTGGCACCCTTAGTTTAGGAAGTCATAAGCTACAATTTGAGAATTAAAACAAATAAAACATATTATTGGCCAATTGTATTATTTGTATAGCACCATATATTAGAGAGATGAATACTTGAAATGAATATAGCTGCCTTGGTATCCACCCAAATACTTGTATATGGAAGTGCTGTAAACTCTCGTCACGGGATAGCTGATTCAAAGTTAATTCCTCACAAATTCATGGCGTTTCGATGATAAAACCATTATGTGCCATTATGGCATATGCAATTTTTTTTTATATCTTCCAAAGTAATTGAAAAGCTCACTTTCGACCCATCTTGTGGGGCAAAAAAGTCACGTACATATCAAAGATATCGCACTTAAAACATTTCAATTCACGCCCAGTACTTGAACGGCAAACTTCAGACCGAACCTTCTGACCCACTCCACAGAGTCGTCTTATTGTAGAATTTTAATGGCTGTCAACGACAAGGCAGGGTGCGAAAGTCATTAGAGCTAAAAGGCGAATGCATACCACCTCCACCCCAGTGGAAGTCGAGTCGCACAAAGCTCTAGGCGTTTTAATGAAGCCCTCTTCACAGTCATAATTCGTTTGCAGCAAATCAGAGCTGAGTGATGGGGAGGGGAGGAGAGCGGATCCTCAGGCAGTGTCGCCGCTTTGATTATGCCAACATAAATCCATTAACAGCAACATTTTCGTTTTGTTGCAGTCTCACCCACCAGCCGTCACTTCGTCTGCTGCATCATGGGCAAGGACCAGGAGTTTTTGGAGGCGGCGCGTAATGGCAACATCAGCCATATTGAGAAAGTCCTGTCGCAGAAGGCGAAACGTGCCGGTCCATTGGCTAGCTTACGTCGCGGCACTGGCGTCAATGTGCAGGACAACGGCGGTTACTCGGCTCTGCATCATTCCTGTCTAAATGGCCATCAGGATATTGTGCGTTTGCTGCTCGCCCACGAGGCTTCGCCCAATTTGCCAGACTCGCGTGGTTCGTCGCCCCTGCACCTGGCCGCCTGGGCGGGTGAGACGGAAATTGTGAAAATGCTTTTGTGCCATCCTTATAGGCCGGCCAACGCAAATCTGCAGACGATTGAGAACGAGACGCCGTTGCACTGCGCTGCCCAGCACGGACACACAGGAGCGCTGGCTCTGCTGCTGGCCCACGACGCAGATCCAAATATGAGGAACTCCCGAGGCGAAACCCCCTTGGATCTGGCGGCACAGTACGGACGCTTACAAGCGGTACAAATGCTAATCCGCGCACATCCGGAGCTTATTGCCCATCTGAGCACAGCGGCGGTGGAAAGCGGAAGAGGCAATGCGGGAAATGTGGGTTCGGCGCACAAGTCCCGCCACTCGTCGCCGCTGCCGCATTCAGGTTCCGTTTCAACGCCCTCACCATCATCCCCTTCAGTGGGCTCCTCCCCAGCCACACCCACACGCCTCATCTTTCCGCACACTTGCCTGCATCTGGCTAGTCGCAATGGCCACAAAAGTGTGGTTGAGGTATTGCTCGCTGCTGGAGTGAGCGTGAATCTGCTTACACCCTCAGGGACCGCCCTGCACGAGGCAGCGCTCTGTGGCAAGGAGAATGTGGTGCGCACGCTGCTCAAGGCAGGGATCGATCTGAATGCCACCGACAGTGAGAATCGCACCGCGCTCGACATACTCAAGGAGTTCCCACCGCATGTCACCAAGCACATTATTGCCGTGATCAACAGTACGTATGCGTAATTTATTAAATAGTTCCTAAACAACGCCTATTAAAAGAAATTAATCAGGGACCACAAATAATGATTATTTTTTTGTTTTTTTTTTTTAAACGAAAAACCATTCACTTATAATACATTTGAGAACGCGAGGTATTTACCTATATTCTTTTTTAGGATTATTTTATGCATTCTCTCAAAAGTTATTGATTAATTTTGAGTTTTCCTTTACAAAACAACTAATAATCATTAAATAATACTCATGAAAAAATTATGATTATTCTTTAAGTTTTAAAATAACCTGAACTCAACAAAATTTGGTCAAATATAAAACTCAAGCTGTAATTCTGCCTGCAGATATTTTTTTAGCCCAAAATTGTACTATAGGGGCTTGCCTTGGCTTATTGATTAAAGATTTATATAAAATTTGAGCTTCTACCCTATGAAAAAGGCAACTTCAGTTTTATGTTTGATCAACAGAATAAAACTCAAGAAATAAAATTAAAAAGAAACAATTATTTTGTAATTTTTATATTAATACGTATAATAATTACAGTCCCTGAATTAATTACCAGAATATTCAGTTCTAACTATATATACTATATAAATTGGTAGTATGAATGCAACAGTTCTATACGGGGGCTCTACTCCATGAGCTTCATTGTGGACTTTTCTTTAGTAATATCTGAAATGTTTCCCAATTTCTAAAATTCGTATAAGCTTACTCTGTCCATTTTATAAGTACATACAGACTATGAAGTTCCTTTCCTTATCAGTACCAGAAGTCTATAAAATTCCTTTCCTTATCACAACCAACAAAGCCTAACACCATCTGTTTCCTTTGCAGATTTTCGCCATCAAATGGATACTGACGATGGCGACGAGGTTATCTATCGACACCATGTGCTCCCGCCATCGGGAGCGCGCAACTCTAAGCAACATCAGCAACATCAGCAACATCAGCAGCAGCAACAGCAGCAACAGCAACAGCAGCACAACAACCATTACCACTTTAATTCCAACAATCATTTGCTCAATCACTCACATTCCATGCAACAGTCCGCCTACAGTAAACAGCGCTACAGTGGCGGCATCGGCGGCGGCAACTTCAATGGCGGCAAGTCGCTGGACAGCGCACTACAGCCAGACGACAGGTTCTACCACGACATCAACTCCCCAGTGCACAGTCATTCAAACGCCTCGCACAAGTAAGCCATCAACGCAGCTGTCCAAATGTCACAATTTATTACATGGATTTCTATATATCTCTCCTCCTTTCCGCAATTTAGTGACATGGGCATCAGCCCGTCCTCTTCGATGAGCAGCTTTGAGCCGGCCTCGGTGTCGCCACGTTCCCGCTCCTCCACTGGTGGCGTTATTGGTGGCAACTCACAGCCACCGCTTCACATGAGCACCTTTGCGTCTGGTGGGCCGCCCAAGAAACCGCCTCGTCGCAACCTATCAGTCTCGCCCACGCATACGGGCCAGCAATTCAGCTATACGTCACCAAACCATCAGGGACAGCATTCGGGACAAAATTCGCGCAGACCCCCACAGCAACAACAACAACAGCGCAGCCCCTCCAATGACAGTCCCTATTCGCATCAGAGCCACGGCAGCGTGGGCGGCATGAGCTTCGACGAGACGCAACTACGTGAACGGCAACGGGGCGATCGTCTCTATGCCAGCGCACGGGAAAGTACACGATCCGCTGCCGCCGGCATGTGCCTCAGCTCGAGCAGTAAGTCACTGTTCAATCTATATATATATACTCGTAGAATATGGACGTCAGACCTAGTTCGGTGTATCAATGATTCATAAAAATGCCTTTGTGCTTGCCCCAGCATTTTCCGATTTACAATGATTTGAATTACAAATTCTGATCACATCGAATGAGAATGCGATGTGCGAAGGCAAGCTAGTTCCCACTCTGACCTTTTAGGGAGCTTGTTCTGATGACAGCAGCCTTCTTCCTCCTCCATCTCCAACCACCATTCCAGCGTTCAATCTTATTTCTTACTTTAGATTAAATGTACAAGTACATTGCAGATTAGATTGGCAATTGACTCACAATCGACTCACAAAGCTATGCGATTTTCCCAGATTGGGACTCTTTGAAACTATACCTGTAGCTCCTAAACATTTCTATAATTCCGTATTATTCCCTGTTCCAGATGACATGCTAGACCGTCAGTGCAGCAGCTCGGAGCTGAACAGCGAGACCACAGGCAGTGTTGCAAACTCCAGTGGCGAGTCGCCTGCAGCGCATGCCACCAATTCAATGAAGCGGCCTATACCCGCACCACGAGGCATTAGCAAGCTGTCTAAGGAGCTTATCAACTGCGAAAATCCCACGCTCAAGTCCTACAATCCCAATCGCAAGCTGAAGCGTAATCGCAACAGTTGGTAAGCATTTGAATAATCTTATCTAACTTGACTTCCTAGATTGGGTATTCATTTCTTTTTTCCTTCCAGCTCGCTCAATGTGGGCGATAAGCCAGCTGTGGAGAGCAACAGCGAGCCCAAGCAGCAAATACCCAGTAGTCCCACACACTACAAACAGCCACCGACACCGGATCATCCGCCGCCATCCTCCAGTCAGGCGGAGCGAACCATACACGAGCGCATTCGACCGCTTAGTCAGGAGTACAAACGTCGCTCGGCGCTGCTGCAGCTGCAGGCGGCTCAGCAGCTAATGATCGAGACGGGTTCGTCGCCCTCCAAGCTCATACCGACGCTGACCACGCCAGGCTATGACTATCCCTATGAGCACTCACCACCCACGAACACAGTGGTAGCGCTGTATCCCGCCAGTGGCATGCAGGGCTCCTCGGGCTCGTTGAGCTCCAGCATATCTTGCTCAGATCACAGCCTATCCACCGATTATGTGGAGGAATTTGTCAGCGATGTGCCCTTCGCCGGGCTACTCAAAGGTGCCACTCAACAGCCCAATGGTGCCAAGAAGTGGGAACAGAATCAGGAGGTGATAGTCTCCCAGCCACAGCCACCGCCAACAGCACCACGAGCTCGACCACCCATACCCATAAAGCCCATACTTCCCGAACGCAAGTTCGTAAAGCCCCCAACGACGACAAGCCAACAACAACCGCAGCAGCCCACAATTGAAGTCAAACTGGAAACGAATGGCTCCCACAATGAAATCACGCCCAGTCCCGCTGCCATTGAGGATGCACTTAGTCAGCGGAGCCTCCACAGCAATGCCACTGAAGCGACCTCCGGCACACAACAGAACAACGAATCCAGCAACGAACAGAATGACAACAGTAATAACAATAGTGCCAATGGGAGATCGGACAATGCTAGCAACCTGCTCAGTCCCTTCAATGCCGAAGAGGCGCGAAAGAAAATCTCCGAAATCATTGAGAATTTTGGCAGTGGCATATTGAATACCAACATAACGCCCACCCACGACATTGAGCTGGACTTTGAGGACCTCGAGGTGGGGCCGGAGCGCCGAGAGCTGGCGATGCGTTTGAGGAACGCCGGGCTGCTGCACTTGGAGCGCATGCTCTTCGAGAATGGCTATGACAATTACAAATTCGTGGTAAGTCTGGGAGTTCACAATAGGTTACTGATAAGTTAGTTAGTTGGTTCATCTGTCACAATGGAATTGCGCCACCTCAGACGGTTCATTGTATTGTCAGGAGATTTATTTATTTATTTATAGGGGGAAATCTGTACATAAAGTCATCCAAGTAATCTGTAATGTAAATGATTACAAATAGAATATTGGTTTCATTTGAAGTATTATGATCGCAGCACAAAAAGGCAATTCAGAAAACATTGGTCTTTGAAGAACATACAAATCTTCAAGTATTCTCAACGATTTTTTCAAAGTTTCTCCTTGAAAAGGTTTGGTAATTATCATCTCTCTCATATCCTAAGACGAAATAAAATTTACCCCATTTTGGGGTTAAGAAAAACACTCTTCGGTTTACTTTTTCACGAATGTTAAAACGAAACATTATCTCACGCTTACTCCTTCTAAGTCACTTAACTTCCTTTCACCGCATTTCTGTATTATGTATTATGTAATCAACCGTCTACAGCGCAATATATGCGAGGAGGAAATCTACACAATCTTCTAATCTACTTAATGATTATTTCACCTTCTCTCCTTGAAAGGGCTTGGTAATTATCATCTCTTTCTCTCTCTCGTTAAAAATTTACCCCACTTTCGGGTTATCTCTTCGGATTAGTCTTTTTTAGTCTTTTCTTTCCTTTTACCGCATTTCTGTATAATGTTTTAATCAACCGTCTACAACTCAAGGTAGGAGGATGTGGTTCCGCATACCCGAAAATCTACACAATCTTCAAATCTATTAAATGATTATTTCACCTTCTCTCCTTGAAAGGGCTTGGTAATTATCATCTCTCTCTCTCTCTCTCTCTCTCAACGTCCTAAGACGATACATCGTTAAAAATTTACCCCACTTTCGGGTTATCTCTTCGGATTAGTCTTTTTTAGTCTTTTCTTTCTTTCACCGCATTTCTGTATAATGCTTTAATCAACCGTCTACAACGCAAGGTAGGAGGATGTGGTTCCGCATACCCGAAAATCTACACAATCTTCTAATCTACTTAATGATTATTTCACCTTCTCTCCTTGAAAGGGCTTGGTAATTATCATCTCTCTCTCAAAGTCCTAAGACGTTACATCGTTTAAAATGTACCCTATTTCCGGGTTATCTCTTCGGATTACTTTATCTCTCACTTACTATTTTAAATTACTTCACTTCCTTTTACCGCATTTCTGTATTATGTTTTAATCAACCGTCCACAGCGCAATGTATTCGAGGAGGAGGATGTGGCTCTGCTCCACATACCCGAAAAGGATGCAGCCAAACTACTTCACTTTGTTCAGTCGCTGCCACCAGCCGAGTTCCAGCCACAGGTGCCGCTGAAGACGCAACAGGAGAACAAGGAGCAACGAGAGTGCAAACAAGGCGTCGCGACGCTTCAGCAATGGCTTCAAAGCATCGCTCTACCGGAATATCTGGAGTTCTTCAAGTAAATATAAAAGATGAGAAAATATATCAACAGCATATAAACATCATCATCCTTGCTTGCAGCAAACATCTCTACAACACTATTGAGAGTGTCTGTGGGGTTTGGGATGTGGAACTGCAGACGGTTCTTGAAATAAACAAGTTGGGTCATCGACGGCGCATTCTGCAGTCCTTGGCCTACATACGACAAATGCGGGAGCCCAAGTCCATAAAAACTCCGCTGGGGGAGAACAACGAAACAAATCGCATGGCAACGAATGGCAACAAGCCAACGGGAGGGCCAACACAACCTGTGGCGACGGTGCAGCATCGCAATTCGATTACGGGCTACCGCAAGAATCGGTAAGAGTTATTGTAGAGAGTATCTTTATTTTATAAAAATTGTATACAAATAGGGCTTAACAGTAAAAAAAAACAATTGAATAAGATGTTTATTAGTACACTCAATTCATATTGAATTCAAATGATTCCCCTCTTTTTTTTACTTCTACAGCCCTGCACCACAACCACCTGTCTTGCCCACTGTCCCGAAAACTGCCAATCCCACGGCTACGGCTACGGCTCCACTTCATATACGAGCGCCCTCCGAACTCCTCCTGGGCATTCCTGCAAATCTACGCACCAAATGGCGGCACTCGGCTAATACGCTCCTCAACGAGCAAATTAAATACGAGGTCTATGTAAGTCTTTGTATCTGCAAGTGTATTACTTGTAGTATATAAGTATGTTCAGAATATAACTATTCCTTGTTTCTATTATTATTAAATAGTACCTCGGCTCAACGGTTGTGAAAGAACTACGTGGAACTGAATCTACTAAGAAATCTATACAAAAGCTGAAAATGTCTTCCGCTGAGGCAAGCGAGCTGCCTGCAGATGAACAAGACCAGGAGCAGCAACAACATCCATTGGCCAGCGCTCCGGGTGGACGGGGTGCGCTCCTCTCTCTGGCCATTTGCCACAGGGGTGTGGAATTTATCGATATGGCCAGTAAGGTGGGTTTTGATAGAGATTATATGTTCCGTTACCTTTCCATGACACTGGCAGAAATGAAATAATGTTGATTGACCGATTTTGATCAGAAAAAGGAACAAAGCTATATGTAGAGCAACAGCACGGGTATAGGAACAAGTACTACTATGTACTTGTACATGATACAAATATATTTTTGTAACGAATAGAATTTGAAAGTCGTGGCAGTCCCAGCCTTAAATACTCTTTCCCCCACTGCAGAGTCTCAACTGAAATAATCTTTATAGTAAAAATCAATCTAACGACAGTTATGTATATCAACCATTGTTTGATCAAAATTGGTTACGATTAAAAAAAACAAAAATATTTTTAGTGCAAACCGATTATTCCTATGATATAGTTCATCGCTTTCTATTAAGCTTAATAGCAGGAGATGCTGCACAAATATTTTATTTTTAAATGAAAGTTTTCAAATGAAATATAAAATATTGAGGGTATATAGTTTATGGTTTCCCATATACTTGATCTGCATATAGATAAGCAATTCTAACGGCCAAATATTGTGCCACTAGCTATTATCAATAGTTAGTTCTCGGCGTTTATACGGACATACTGATGGACATGTATATCGATTCCAGCACGCTGATCGTTCATGGGCTCTGCTGGCGCCTCTTACGAAAAGGAGTCCTGCTGGAAAACCCATTCAATTTGCCACAGTTTTCAAAAAAAAAAAAAAAATTCAGGATAATTCTTACAAGTGGTGTTTTTTATAATGGGATCAAGGAGATGTCCATCCCTTGCGCTTCTTCTTTCGAAATAAATATAATACAACAATATAATTCTTAAAAACTCTGTTCTACATAATGAGATCACATATTTTAAAATGCTCATAAAAAGAAGTCCTTTTTGAACATTTCAAAGCACCAGTGCGTCCTTTTTCATTTATGCCAACTAAATTCTCTCTTTAATTACAGCGCAGCATATGTGAGCACGAAATACAGAATATTAACTGCGCCTGCCAAGACTCTGAGGATTTGCGACATTTCGCCTACATAACCAAGGAGCAGGACATGCACTATTGTCACGTCTTTAATGTGCAGAGCACGGTGAGTTGAAGGATTCGGAATTTCAAAGCGATTTTGTTGACATACGGCTATTTACAGGATCTGGCCACCGAGATCATTTTGACACTGGGCCAGGCCTTCGAGGTGGCCTATCAACTGGCGTTGAGGGATGGAATCGCCAATACACCAGCACTGCTGGACAACGGCATGCTGCAGGGCGAGTATTGTGGGGGCAAATAGAGCAGGGCCCCCATTGAGGCGGCAGGACGAACTCCGAAGAGACCAAATCGTAGCTTATGCGCCAAACTATTTTGCCTGGCCAATTGGGCGCTGATCAAGTTGTAGGTAGACTTTTTAGGGGCATTGTGTTTATTGCAGTCCCCGAAACCTAGTCGTTTCGCGTAATTTACTTTTATATACTGTTTTTAAAGTCTAACTTTTTTTAATGACAAATCCACAAATAGCACAAAAAACCAGAAGACTCTCAAGCAACCAACAAAAAAACAAACAAACAAACGCACAATTTTTTTGAAAATTAAATTTCTAAAATAATGCACAAAACCAACATCTTTTTAACTCGAGCTTCAAACAATCATCAAAACGAACGCACAAATTTGTTAAACATTTCAACTGCAGCACAATTTTCATTTGCTTTTGCAACTCACACACAGGCCATCATCTCTCATTTGAAGGTAAACTATGCATTTAAACTATAAAT
Organism: Scaptodrosophila lebanonensis; assembly: GCF_003285725.1. Classification (NCBI taxonomy): domain Eukaryota; kingdom Metazoa; phylum Arthropoda; class Insecta; order Diptera; family Drosophilidae; genus Scaptodrosophila; species Scaptodrosophila lebanonensis. The sequence continues at coordinate 18,664,572 of NW_022060538.1, forward strand.
TTAAATATTTATATATATTAACTATAAACATATGACAATTGCATTTATACAAATACGAAATGAGATGGGAATGTGTGTTGTCGTCTAATGGGTATTTAATTGAAATGTTTTAGCAAATTTTTAGCAATTATGCAGAAATGGCAAGTGTATTTAAAAATTTATAGCGTATTGGATATTAACAATTTTATCGATGTTAACAAGTAAATAAATGCATATGCATTGAAAATTTATAGCAATGCAAAAATCATATCCCATTTATGTACTCGAAATTGGCTATAAATTCTGCTAAAGTACATACTCGTACATACATACATACACATATACACACACACACACACACACACACAATTACACTTGTAACTAACTACTATATGAGTATAATAAGAAATACCTACGCGTGTTGTTATATAATTTTAATTAAATATATAAACCAAATGCAAATCAAAAACCCAATTTAAATACAATTACGAGAATGTGTATTTAAAACGCACAAGTTATAAGCAATTGATGCTTAAAAAACCAAAACAAATTGCAGAGGCATAAGATTAATATATAAACAAAATTTTAATGAGCGCATTCTCTAAAACCTTTAAACTGCTTATGTTGATTACATCTCGTGAAAATATTTACATTTCAAAAGGTCAACTATACTTGATTGGGTTGAGGGAAGGAGGAAAAAGTTTGTCAGCTTATTTTTCTTTAAAAACAATCACAATTAACCGCTCCATTGACTTTATTTAGAGCAGTAATAGACTATTAGTGTAGTACTCCAAAATAAAACTGTCTAAAAAAATGTTTCGAAAGAAATTAGTTGCCACATCAGTGGAACAATTTAAAAACCTTTTAATTTTCTTTGTGCTAGCACAAATGTTGCGTATAAAAAAGTTCAATAAAAAAGGCTTTAAATTCTCGCCTGTATAATCTCTTTAGCTTAAGATTAACTGAACTTTTAGTTTAAAACAAAGATCTTAAAGTCTCGCCTGAATAATGGGGAACAGGCAAATAGAGAGTTCGTCATCTCTAGCTCTCAAAATCTAAGCTTCCTGCTCTTCTCTTTAAGATATATATATTTTTTCATTTTAACAGAAATGTAATATATTCATCCAGTTAATTAGCTCTAGCAGTTTAAAATGTTTTGGAAAAATGCGCCAAACAAACAAAAATGTATTAAAATGTACGCTCAATTTAAACAAAAACAAAATAGGAAAAAATGTGAATGTATTTTAATTTTGCTGTCATTTTAAAATGTTTTAACTACTTTTTAACTAGTCTTTTAGTCGTTATTGCGAATGTGCTACGAGCCCAGTTCACTTGTGAAGACTTTTGTTTTATTTAATTTATAATTTAGGTTAAGTCAGTTAGCCTGATTGCTGTTATCCAAAATAGTTTTAAATGCGATTTTAATTCAACTCTTTTTTAATTGAGTGGCAAGTTTAAGAGATTCTCTGTGTGCAACGCTTTAAATGTTAGCCTGCTTTATGGTACAAGTTAATAAGGAGTACCTATCTAAAAGTCAAATGAAATGCATTATGCAAATACATTATGTATACAAATAACATACAGACACACACACTCACATATATAGAAACAGTTGCATTTCTCTTGAAACTGTGCGTTTTCTCTAAGCAATTTAACAGTTTGTTATACCGTACAACTACTAATTAAATAGGAATGCATTAAATAGTTTAAACTAATGATGTCTATAGAAGGAGCAAAACAACATATAAAACAAATATTGTACTAATACTATAAATGCATATATACATACATAGATATACATACATACATATATACACACACAAATAACATACATACATACCTTATATGAAAAGAAAACATTTTCGAGAACAAATTTTTGAATGTTCAGGCAGGCGAGTCTATAAGGAGTGCGCAAGGAAACAAACTAAAGATTATGAATAAATATAATTAAATGAAGTCAAACATTAATTGTGCTGCTGTCTATCTGTCCCCCGTTCTCTGTATTTCGTGGCAATTAAAGCAAAAGCAAAACGAATGCGCACCAAAACTTTCCCAGGCCCCAACTGCAAAGCAATGCAGATAATTTACACAAAGCCGATGCGTAAATTCAACTTTAATTTGAGCCGGTTTAGCCTGGCCAGGCAGAGGCCACGCAGCAGCCTGGAGGCCAGGACGGGGCAAACGCATCGCCATCAGCTAACAACAGCCAACGGGCAACGGGCAACGGGCAAGAGGCAAGAGGCAACAGGCATGAGCCATGAGCCGTGACGTCTTGTTGGTTTTTTATAAGGCTAAATGCGTTAAGCATTTGATCATGCGAATATTAATTGGCAAACACCAAAGCGCACGGGCACACACACGCGCTAATGTTGCCGACCAGCGAGCAACAAGCTGACTCTGCAACGGGGTCGCTGCAACACTTACGAGTACAACAGCAACAACAACAACAACAGCACAGTTGCGCGTGCGTCAAATGTTGCAAGCGGACAGATACTTAATAAAACTATGAGCACACGATAGCCAGCCGGCTGGCTGTTGACCAAAAAGACAGACAAGCGGACAGACAGACAGACAAACTGGCAGGCAGGCAGGCAAACAGACAGGCAGTCAGCTAGCCAGAACGACGACAACGCATGGACGTTTCTCCGATCGCACACTGGGTTGCACTTCAATTCAATTCTTCGCTAAGATAAAGCATCGTTTAAAAGACTGATAAACGAAAGCTAGAACCGTCAAACTATAGATGGTGATGTCACAGCTTAATGCGCAATTATTGATACTATTTATCAAAGTTAAGGCGCATTGTTTTCCCAGTCTTATAAACAAATCTTAAACCAGACGAGATTATTAGTTTTCACCCATGAAGATTACAAAAGCTGGATTTAAATTTCAGCTTAAAATTCACTTTTGTTGCTGGCTTATGCTGTAAAGAGAGACAAATCCATCGGTAAAGGTAATGGATAGTGTCATCGATATTTTAACAGTTCAAGAGAGCAAGAAAAAACTGATCGACCGTTATTCCTCGCCACGTAAGTCTGACTAATATACCCTTTTAACCTCTGGGTAAAGGGTATAAAAACTACGGGCATATTTTGTAATCATATCTACATTAGTATGTCCTCCAGTACTACACTCCAAGTTTAAACCAACAATTTAAGCTCCACATGCAATTATCAATTCAATCCAAATGAATCATATATTTATTTTAGATAAACACCATGCCTTATTGCAGCTATTATATTTACAGAATTAAATATTTTTTTTACAATTTACAAAGAAATTGATTTATATTTGTCTCAGTGCCTTATAAAAACCTAAAGCACCATAGAAGAGATAAGTTTCTTAATTACCCAGTACCTTTCTATAAAGCTGCTGTTTTATCGGACATTGAAGTATCATTTTAATGAAAACTATAAAATCATCTGCTGTTTTTAAAATTAAACAGTTTCCTATCGAATTAGTAATTTTTCTATCAGTTTTTATTTTACATCCATAGAAGAGTTAACACTTTCTTTCATTTGCTTCAATCCATAACTTTTTTCACATTTACATTTCACAGTTTTAATAAGAATTTGTTATTCAAAAATTTGTTATAAAACCAATTATGATTTTTTTTAACTTGGCGACTTTTTGTAATTAGAAATGTGAATGAGAAAATTGGACAATTTTCGCATAGTTCGGTTGCAGTGTGCGGCGTTCGGTCGGCAAATGCTTTGGCTGCATTTGATGATGCGTCTGAATCTTGCGCTTAACGGTTCAGGTTATTGTCTCTCTGTCTCTCGTTTGCGTGCAATTTGTAGAACGCACGGTTTATCACAATTTCATTATTATTACCATTATACGATTGCCATTGCAATCGCTATATACATAGTAGACGCAGTGTAATTGAAATTGCGTGACTTTATTCTTTGATTTCGCCATATCGCATCAATGTGCGCATAAAACAGATACAACAACATATACCCACTACTACAGTGAAAACTTCCGTAGTGGACACTACTTTTATCCGGAAACCTGGAGATAAAACCTCTGATGGCAGGACTTCTTGCATGCTATTTGTATTAAGCTTAATCATCGGTATTTTTATACCCTGTACCCAAAGGGTACAAGGGTATATTAGTTTAGTGCGAGTGCACATGGAACACACAGAAGGAGGCTTGGTAGACCCCACAAAGTATATATATTCTTGATCAGCATGACAAGCCGAGTCGATATAGCCATGTCCGTCTGTCCGTCTGTCTGTCCGTCTGTCCGTCTGTCTGTCTGTATGAACGCAAGGATCTCCGAAAGTATAAGAGCTAGAATAACCAAACTTGGTATACAGATTCTCCTGAGACCGAGAAAGGACGAGTTTGTTCATTTTTTCTGATCCACCCCCCACTCCCCCCCTATTAACGATTTTCTATAACTCCCGTAATTCTTGGAATTTTGAACTAAAATTTGGTAGTCACATTAGGTTAGTAATTATATAATACATTATAGAATGATCGGAAAGAAAGTTATAGCCATATAACCAGGCTCAATGCACACATACATACATATGTACAAGTACACAAACACGCATAGACACGATTCTGATGTAATTGTAAATGTATGTATGCATGCATGGAATATTTTATATTTAATTAGTTAATATTTAGTTAATTAATTAAATTAATTTAGTTAATTAATTTAATTAATTAATTTAATTACTTTTTTGTGGGGTGGTACAGGGTATTTAAGAGTTGAGCCTGCTCGACTTTAGCATTCCTTTCTTGTTTATATTCCTTTTATTTCTAATTATATCTTTCCATAACCCATAGATTTTTATAGAATATCCTATTTGTTGTTATTAAATTATATCACAATTATGCTTAGGTTTGTTTTTAATCAAAACAAAAGTAGTGCTTGGCATAGTATTGCAAATTAAATGAAATGGTTAGTTATTTAGCTTAGGAATGGTTGATAAGCTTTTAAGGGAAAAACTTACAACAATACTCAAAATAAACATATACATATGTATGTATGTTTATGAACTTGCGACTTTTCATTTTTATTTTATTATTATTGTTATATGCAAGTATATAAAACCTAACTGATTCATTTTATTGAATAAAGAACATTTATTTTGATTGCCTAAATAGAAAAACAGTTAAAAAAGGCAAAAGATGAAAAAATGTATTGTTCTAACCTCACAAAAGTTGGTCGACGATGAGTGTCCGGCCCAAGCGAAGTCTCACTGTATATATGTACATGCATACATACTCATCCATATGCATGTGTGGCTGTGTGCATAGTCGCATGTATGCATGTGTTTGTGCGTAAACAAACTTGCAGCTTTGCAGCTGATTTATGAACGCTAACGGCGCGCAAAGTTTAGCGCGTCGAGCTTTCGCCAGCCTCTCTGCGCGCTGTATTTGCACTCTTTAGGTGTTGGCTGGGGCGGCACTAAAAAAAACTAAACCAAAATAAAAACAGAAATAAAAATGAACAAAACAACAACAGAGAAATGGCAATAGTGGAGACGGCACTTCGTCACAGCGACGGCCGAGCTATCGCGCGAGCTGCCCGCCTGTTCGAAATCAGACAAACAGCGACGAAATGTTTTGCATGAGTTGTGTGTGCGCCGAACACACACCGGACGGACGGACTGGCACAGCGAACAAATCTCGGTTGCGGGCGAGAAGGTTCGGGTCTGGGTCTGAGACTGAATCCGAGTCCGAGTCTGAGACTGGCCCCGAATACTTGTAGGCCAGCTGTGCTGCTCTTGCTGGACGCCTGCTGAAAATTGTACCGAAATGCGCAATAAAACACGCTAAAATACTGGCGATTTGTTTGATATTTTTTCGGACTGGCAGCTACGTTAGTTTATTCAGTTCAATTTCTTGATGTCTTGCTGACGTTCACGATCCGCTAGATCGGAGAAAAATTGATTATTACAATATTGTATGCAGTCCTCCTCCGAGTAGAAGCGGTTCCGATTGCCGCCGCAATTGGAATACGTGAACTGATTGCAACGCCGCGCTTGGTAATCGTAGTGCCACATGCGTGAATGCCCTCCACAGTGTCCGTATTCCGGAAAAGAATGGCATATACCTGAAAAGGAACCCCTATCGACATGTAATAGGATTCAGAAAAGAACAGCTGCATAATACGTACGCCTCTTGATTTCGGCGACTCGCGATCCTGATCCCCGCACCAAAGCCACTACCATAGTCATAGTCATGAGAACCATGATGGCCAGCACGCGTTTATTCATTTTTGACTGGATATTGTGTTTTAATATTTTCTAAGAAAGACTAAACTGTAACTGAACGATTTCACCGTACACCGCCCTATTTATTGGAAGTCAACTTTAGGCCTCTTAGCTAATGGACATGTGTTTTTCTTTATTACCGACTTTGATTCTCTGTTTTGTCGCACAACACTGGTCGAGAAACAACATTTGTTGACATTAATTTTAAGGGCATCTGTAACACGAGTATTGGACTTAGTCACAATCTTGCCCCCAGAAACACACCCATAACAACAAAGTAACTCTTTTAGCTTTAATATATCTTAAACTTCTTTGGTGATGAATTGTTGTTATATATTTTTCAAGTGAAATTTTAAAAAGTAATTGCCAAAAAAAAATTAATTAAATAAATTTAAATTCTTGGCTTCTTTTGCTTAAAGCATACCATGATTAAATAATTGTTAATTCCTACATTTTCGGTTAAATACTGAGCTGGGAATAAAGAAATCATCACGTTTTATTTAGTAATATTTGTAAGTCGTTAAGTACTGGTCACACAGATATATGCTTGGACTTATTGAAAATATGGCTTCTCCTCTTAAAAAAATGACAATTAATTTCACGAAAAAAATAGTTATTTATACAAAAATCATTAATTGTAGGTCCGTTAATATAATTGATATGTTATGGTGCAACAGTTTTGTTGACATTTTATTCACACAACATTTTCACGTAGAGCAGCCTAATGGCAAATTTATGGCTTTTAATTTATTTATCGTTGATTTATGCGCAAAAAACACTAAACATTTTATGATTTAATGCACAAAATTTGTGGCATTTGCTCGTAAACTTCAGTGTGGTTTCTGTTGTTGTTGTTGCTGTTGCTTTAAATAGTTTCTTTTTTAAATGTTTAAAATGCCGAGCACTTTATTGAAGTTAATTGCACGTTTTCAATGCGTTCAAGCTAAATATTAAAATGTCGATAATAAAGAAAAAAGCGGTCATACTTGAGCTCGTTTGCAACGAACCGGAAGCGGTCTGTCAAACCCATAGAAGTGGAAAACAGAAAATTGTGGCAGTATGTTTTATTTTGTTGCAATTAACTTATTATAATTAAAACAAGAAAGGAATGCAAATTTTAATTATTTAACAAAAATAATTGAATTTAAAGGAAATATTCGTACGGACACATTAATAAATAAGTGGATACATATGTATGTTTATATACAGTTTCAATAGCAAACATTTACATCAGATTCGTGTCTATATGTGTGCAGTACAGAAATAAGTCAACGCAGCAACAACGTCAGAGCTTGGGCAGAGATTACATTTTCGGATATAACTTATTTCATAATTGCCCCCTCATGATAAAATCAATTATTTACTGACAAATTCTGAAATTTCTGAAAAATTAAATAAAAATATTATGTAATTAAATTGTGAAATTCCTGATAAATTAAATCGAAATATTGTGGGCGCCCTCCTCTGCGATTCTCATACAAAGTACCTTAGTGCTGGCAAATCGAGAATTAAATTGTGAAATTTCTGATAAATTAAATTATAATATTTTGAAATTAAATTTTGAAATTTCTGAAAAATTAAATTATAATATTGTGAAACTAAATTGTGAAATTCCTGATAAATTAAATCGAAATATTGTGGGCGCCCTCCTCTGCGATTCTCATACAAAGTACCTTAGTGCTGGCAAATCGAAAATTAAATTGTGAAATTTCTGATAAATTAAATTATAATATTTTGAAATTAAATTTTGAAATTTCTGAAAAATTAAATTATAATATTGTGAAACTAAATTGTGAAATTCCTGATCAATTAAATCGAAATATTGTGGGCGCCCTCCTCTGCGATTCTCATACCAAGTACCTTAGTGCTGGCAAATCGAGAATTAAATTGTGAAATTTCTGATAAATTAAATAATAATACTGTGGAATTAAATTGTGAAATTTCTGGTAAATTAAATCAAACATCATCATATGTATGTATCATATGTATGTATCATATGTATGTATGTATAAAATTTGGTTATTTGTTGAACTTCTGCAAACTGTATACATACAGTTTTTTTTTTATTCTTTCTGAGAGTATACAGAAACTAAGTTTGAAGTTAATCAGATGAAAATTGTTGGGTTTTTATACAAACGTTGGCGCCCGTTTTCCCCCTTTGGCGTTCGAATTTTCCAAAACCTTCTGAGTGCTCATTTCTACTGTGAAAGGAAACTGGTGTCCAAATTCCGGATTCCTTGCCCTTACCGTTTGTGGCTGTGCGTTGATTGCCAATCAGTAAGTCAGCCGGGAAAAACAGTTTATATACTTGTATAGTATGTATATAGATTATGCAAGAAATAATGTCTCAGAATCAATTTCGTGCTTTAATCGACACTTAATAACAATGCTGACAAATTGTGGTCGAAGCTGTCATTCAGGTGTTGGCCTTTTGCTTTATTTCCTTCAATCGTTGATTGCGGGCCGCAGGTTGTCTATAATTTGATGGCTTAGCTTTGTTTTAGTTATTTATAAAATTGCTGCGCATAATTCTAAGTATTTATTTAAATGTTATGCGCCGTGAAATAGATTTTCAGCCTCTTGCGATTATTGTTATTATTATTCTTTTGCGCTGCCCTAAGGCCCAATTCAAGTCAAGGTGCTGCGATTGTTATGGCCTTGGTAACATTTGGTCTAACATTTGGGCCGTAATGCAATGTTCGTGTTGCTGACAGGAAAGTAGCGAATGTCTGGATAATTTTAAATCTCGCATAAATTTCACAAAATCATGTGATTAATGGCGAATGAAACACATAATATGGCATGCAGTAAATTGCTAAATTTTACACGTTTAAGCCAATTGACAAATGCATTGATTGCGCTTTGAGTGCTGCCCAAAACATATATATAGTACATACATACTTATGCAAGTATGATCATGTGTGTGTGTGTAGGCACGCAAAGGCTGGCAGCTTTGGCAGGCAAATGGAACAGATGAAAAATTTTGCAATTATTGGTAATAAAAATGTTTATGGACGACAACGATGTCGTGGCAAAGCCGACACCGTGTCTTTTGATGACTTCTCTTGGCGATATGAATCACCATAAATCTAAGAGCGGTATAAATATTTATCGCAGTTTTATAATCACGGCAGCCGAAGTCAGCCAACCAGCCAGCCAGCCAGCCAGCCATTGAACCAACTGTGTGCATCTTAAAGGAGTTTGGAAATGGGCTTGCATGCCAAAGCCAAAGCCAGAGCCAAAGACCGATATGAAGTTTTGGCATGCGTGAGAATCACACGGATAACAACAACTTATCCATTTTTTATGTGGCTGGCAAGTGGCAGGCAAATTTTCCACATATCATGAAAGCGAACGGCGGTCATCACTGGTTGCTGGTCGCTGGTGGCTGGTCCAGTGTGATTTTAATGGCATCGATAAAAGGTCGAGCGGGCAGCGTTAGAAAGTGTCTTAATTAGCAAACAGGATGTTGCTCGCTTGCCTGCCTGTTTTAAAAATGCTAACTGTTAGCCCAATAAAATAAACATCAGCATAAAAGCATAAAAGTTATGCACAAGTTGACCTCAAAAATTTGAATTGCGAGCGGCCAGTCAGAGCCAGGCTGGTAGGCTGGTAGGCTGGCAGGCTGGCAATAAACGAGGACAACAAGGAGGCTCACTCGATGCTCGCACACGTCACGGTTAATTGGGCATTCAAATGTCAAGTTCATTTTGGGCCACATTAGCGTTACCTATAAAAGGGTTGGCTGCCTGCGCTCGCCGCACAGCCCAGCATATAAACATGAGATTTATTGCAGTTTGCTGCTCTCGCTGTCCCTGTTGCTGGCCGCCGACTGCTGAATACATTTTAGACGCGCTGGTGGCCAATGGTGGCCAATGGTGGCAATGGTCGGTGGGCAGCCAAAGCGACAGACCAGCAGCCGTTTATTTCTTTTCGTTTCGTTTCGTTTTGTTTTGCTCTTTTGCGGAATTTGGTCAAGAGCTGTTGCAAAACAATTGGCCAAAATTGCAGTAGCCGTTTGTTTGCTTTCAATCTTTTGAATAATTTCAGCGCTCAATTTAAATGGAAAGCGCAAAATTAGTTGCGAAATGTGGTAAATCGACAACGAAAACAACACAACAAATTGGAAATTATATCATATCAAGTATATAAGTCTATATTTATGCTCTGAAGCGCTAATAAGAGACCAACTAATAGAGCCATTTCTGCTTGTCCTCTGCCTGTTAGTCTCAGCGAGTTAGTTCCTCGAAATGTCAAACTCATCAACTTTAACTTAAAAGTAACATCTAATCAAAAAAGAATGGAAGCAAGCTAATCTCCAACAAAACAAGTATCTTCAAAGAAACCGCTTATTGGCAGAGTCGCAAGTCTGAAAACATTATAAGCAAGTTGGATTAAGTTGTCTCCTAAATAAAAATGTTATTGCTAAAGTTTTGCAGCTACATGTTAATTGTTTATTTTGATTAATTTATTGATTATATTCAATGCAATTTATTTAACATTATCCATATTTGATTATCAGTCCGGCAAGCTGTCTTTCATTATAAGTTCGCAACATTCGAAATATAAGGAAATAGTCATACAGATTTTGTGTTAAACGCTTTAACGTTAATACTTTAAATAGTTCCAGTCTAAACTAATGATTTATATTTTTAATGGTATAGTTCAAGGAATAGTTCCTTGTATAAAGCAATTATTGTGAAATAAAAGATAAATTATTGACTTTATCCAATTCTCTCTAAATATGTTTATTAAATAAAAGGTTATAATTGAGAACCTCGTTTTATACTTTGCTAAATAAAAAATTCTGCTCAATCCGGACCAAACGCAAGCAAACTTCCTTACAAGGAAACGGAAGAAGATTTTCCATTTAATTATCTATTAACAAAACAGTGTAGATGTGAAATAGGATAAAAGTGTACTCGGTCTCATGTTAAATACAAAATTGCATTTAAAGAGCATGTTCAATATATCAGTAAGAAACCAAATATATTAGCTCGTCTTTTATTTATATATAGAAACTTTTGTCTTAGCATAGAAAACAAAATGTACCTTTTCAGATAAATTTTCCAAATTCAAGTCATCCAAAATAAAATAACCATAATAAAATAATAAAAAATAGCCTTCGCTGGCACTTCTTCACTACAGATTTACACCAAACAGCAAAAGTATTGAATATATTGAAAATAAACAACCGATTTTCAAGTATGAGATATTTTTATTTAATTTGGTTCTGTAAAATTTCTTGTTATTCAATATCTACATACCGACATAAAAGATGGCGCACCCTGTATAATTAATTGCAGAAAGAATTGCTCGCCTCTAATTAATACATAATAAACAACTTGTATAAAGTTAATTTTTTTTTGTATAATATTTCCCGCTTTGCACTGTCAATTGTTGTTTAACCCTAATATTTCTTAAGGTTGTTCGCTTAATTATTAAAAGCTAAGCTGCCTGTACGCTTAACATTAAGATATCTTTAATGTTTTAAGCGGAGTGAATAAATTGAGAAAAGGTTAATGTTTCGCAAACCTTTATTAATTACTGCGCTGTCTACTGCGTATTTGGTGCTTTGGTGCCAAATATTGAAATGCATTTGAAAATGTTTGCCAATAATTTGATCGTTAAAACTCCTCATGCCTTCGGTAAATAAATTAAAACATTTATCGCATTTGTCAGCACCTGAACGCAGCGTTGAGTGTTTTATCTTGTACACCTGCCTGAATACGCATTGCCATTACGAGTACTAACTACTGCTTCCTTTCCACTTCTACACACACACACACACACACTAACACATACACATAGAAACATACATACATGCATGCAAGTAGTATGGTATGTACATGTGTCTATGTTTGTATCTAACACATAGCTTCGCTGACATCACATCTTGTCATCGTTATGAGCGTCATTATCAACGCACTGCACTGCATCCTCCAAAGCTAAATCGAAACTAGTTTAGTTTAATGCGCTGTTGCGTGTCTATTTATTTATGCGTTTGCCTGCCAGCCGGCCTGCCTTCTTGCCTGCCAGTTAGCCAGGCAGCCAGCCAGACAGCCAGACAGCCTGATGTTGGCCTTGATCTAGAATTTCAATTTTCCGACGTTTTCGTTTTCGCATTTAGTTTGTTGTTGTTTCAGTTTGCTTTTATATTATTTATATTGGCAACGAGATGAAAATGCCACAGATATGCGTACAACGCTGCGTATGCGCGATGTGTGATGGTGTTGTGGGCTTGCGTAATCGTAAGCTAAGTACCGGTTTTTAACTTTGGACCAGTTCACCTGACGCATTTTATGCTTCTAACTCAACTAACACAACTGACGTGCCACTGAACGAATGCTGCATGCGTTTTTGCACTTGTAATTTATTGAGAAATTTAATTGAATTCGCTTGCCAGCCAGGCAGCCAGGCAGCCAGCTAGCCAGCCAGCCAGTCGTCTGACTGACCAAATCCGTATGTAGATTTGCCGCACTCCAGCAATATCTGCCATATCTACCCATTAATTTGTTTGCCAAGCGAACGTGCTGAGCAGGTGCTGAACATCGTACAAGTAAAACTTTTTCCAAATTCCGAAACACTCAAAACTATGACTAAGTTCGCGAAAGAGAAATTCCATTCAAGCCCAGTGCGTATAAATACAACGGCAGAGTCTTCACAAACAACATTCAGAAAACAGTTCAGCCTTGTTCTGTCACAAACAAAAAAGGATTAAAATGTGTCGGTTCTGGCTGCTATTCTGTCTCCTGCTTGCCTTGAATAGTGCTTGGAGCGAGCGTCAGCGCATTAAAGGTATCCAGAATATACGATATATAGTATATAGTATAAGTTTATTTACTTTTTTGAAATTTCCAATTTTCCAGTCATTTGCACCTTTCCTCCCGAATATGGAAAATGTGGCGGACGACGCCTCATGTGGCACTACAGTCCCATTAATAGAGCTTGCGAAACCTTCTTGTATTCAAATTGTGGCGGTAATCGAAACCGATTTTTCGACAAGGAGGCCTGCGAGGAGTTCTGTGGCGTAAAAAGACGAAACTGGCATAATATTTTAGTCGAGGGTCGCCGGATTTATCGTTGATTTTTATTCAAATATCAACGATTGCTTAGCTATTGGATGTGTGATTGAGTTTTAAGAAAATAAATTATTTAAGAAAACTTAATCATAAAAAAAGTCTATCAATTTCAAAATTTCATAATCTGTAATGTGGATGATCAGGATGCCTTTAAAGTTTTTTAAAGTTTTTTAAAATTTGTACATATATCAGGGAAGCTTTTTATGTAAGGGAGCTACTATATATAAAGATATACCTATATGTATACTAAGTACATAGGTGATCGGGTGTGCTTCTTTACATAGAATTTTAGCCTGCACTCAGCACTTTGTGGACATTTCAAAATCGAATTTTCTTCTTATGGTCGAATCTTCCTCAGGCTTTAGTAGAATCGAACGAATAGATAGTAAATAAGTATTCTATCAGCCATTTTATAATCATAATTGAACACCTCCTATTACTTTCAACACATTATGAACTAACTAACTCGACACTCTATCTCAGTCTGAATTTTTTTTTTTTGTCTTACTTTTGACGTACTTACATATCCAAAACAAAATGATGAAATAATACGAACAAAATTCTGAAAAATACTAAATTCGCGATTAAAGTATTCAAACGATAAATAACTGCGACAAAAACTATTCTATATTTTAAGTTTTACCAATTTACAGATCCATAAGAAATTTGATTCAAATCGGTTCAGTAGCTTTGCAGTTTATTAATGACAAACATTGTGACACGAGATTTTTATATACTTGTACATATATCATAAATTCAAGATTCAACATTTGCTTCAAAATTAGCAAGAAAAAAAATGATCCCAATTCTGTATTTGACTTTGTCTTTGTTGATTCAAAACTGGAAGAGGATCAGATTAATATTTTTTTAAACAATAAATGATATTGAAGTGTTTATTAAAGACTATAGATATGGAGTCCCTGGCTTACAAACAATTCATTTTGTTAGAACTTGTTTCAGCTTATAAATGCGGTTCGAAAGAGGTTCAAGGACATGTATTTGGTATATGTAGGTGTTAAATTCTCAATTGAATATTATATACAAGAAAAAAACTAAAAGATGATTTGGAAGTGGTTGAGAGGCATATTTCTTATATGGCCAATACGCGCCTTAAGTCAGAGGCAATATTTATTCATTCAGAAGCTTACATGATTAAAATTTAATAATAGTATGTACTATATATAAAGTTAGGCTTTTAAGGAATAAAGTGAGTTCAAAATGTGTATTCAACGAATAAAAAAGTGTTTTGATTTCGAATCACCTTCGTTTATAATCTTGCTACATTGTTTTAGTCTTTTACTTTGTTTTTAAACTAAATGCAATCCAAACTTAAGTATGAAGCTAGCTAAGAGATATTTGAATAATACAGCTGCATATTGTGGCATTATGTATAAAATCAAGTACAACTAAATTGCATTAAGAATTAGACGCTGTGTGTTGTGCTCAAGTTCAGGTTCAGGTGCAGGTTCAGTTTCAGGCACAAATGTGCGAGATAAAAGCCAAACAAAACGCTTCGGGCTACAACCTACGCAATGCTGCCTATAAATTTGCATAGGAAAAGGCCAATCTCGGCTCGGCTCAGGTACGAGCAGTCAAAGCTGTTAAAACACAAGCCAAACTATTGACCCTGCTGATGCTGCTGCAGTTGTTTTTGTTGCTGTTGCTGCTGATGCTGATGCTGTTACCAACAACGCGACGACGACGTCGACGGCCACTGCACATAATGTGGTGTGATTAATTATGCTGACATTAAATCGGCTAATAGAAATATATCTCGTTGCGTTGAAAATGATGTTGACGTGATTGTAATTGAAGTTGTTGCTGTTGTTTGTAGTGGCTGTTGCTTTTACTGTTGCTGTTGTTGTTGTTGTTGGCACTTTGGCCAACGTTGCCTTTAACCCTCTAAAATGAAAATTGCCTTTTCACTACGTGCTGTGCAGTTTATTGCAAAGTTGATGCTGCTGCTGTTGTTGTTGTAATTTTTGTGCGATTTTTTTTATGATAATTGATGGGAAAATTGTGAAAAGCGCTTTTCAACATTTAATGTGTTGAAAAATTATGCATTTTGGCCAAGTTCATAAATCAAACTGATAATTGTTTGATGTAAATCAAGAGACTTCAGGCCATTTGCTTTCACGCTCATAACTTTTATACATTTCTCTTCTTTTCCTTTTCCATTTTGCGAAAGTGTGTCCAAAGTTCTGGGCAACACTAGGCAGCAAAATCAAGACAAAAACAAAACGAACTGGGTGC
The DNA here is from genome assembly GCF_003285725.1 of Scaptodrosophila lebanonensis. Classification (NCBI taxonomy): domain Eukaryota; kingdom Metazoa; phylum Arthropoda; class Insecta; order Diptera; family Drosophilidae; genus Scaptodrosophila; species Scaptodrosophila lebanonensis. The sequence continues at coordinate 18,680,121 of NW_022060538.1, forward strand.
AGCTACCAAAACCATTAGTGGCATTAGCCAATGTGCTGGCAATTAGGCAGCAATGTGCGACGAGTCAAACAAGTGCCTGGCAGACGGACAGACGGACCGACCGACCGACCGACCATACATATAATCAACTGTTGCATGAACATGAGTTATTTGCCACGCAGCGTCAACGTATTTAAATCAATTACAAACAGCAATTTGCGTCAGGTTGCCCAGCCAGCAGCAACAACACTTTTCCAGCCCCACAGAGATGAGCAATTCTGTGACTTGCCCGCCACAACGAAATGTGATATTTTATATAACGTTGGATATTGAAAAGGCCCACTATCTGTATAATAAAATCTGTAATATCAAATAAATCAAAGAATTTCTCCTAAACCTTTTTTTAAAGATGTGTTTTACAGCAATTTTCTCAAGAGTTTCCTGTAAACTTTTTTTTTTTAAATCTCTAAAAATAAATCAACACTTTTCTAAAAAACTTCCCCTAAACTTTTTTAAAAAAATCTGTAATATAAAATAAATCAACAATTTCCCCAACAATTTCCCCAATCACATATTTGGATACAAGGAGGCAACATTTATAGTTTTCTGAGTGTACTATCTAATATTTGTTTCGAATATAGTACAAACTAATTTATTACAATTAGAGTTGTATTTATAAGAGACGTCAGCTTTATTTTCCCATCAGAATTAGTAACACAAAGGCTTAAACTAAAGAAAGAAATGGAAATGCAAAATTATTCTAAGCATAATAAATTCTATTAAAAAAGGTAAATAAAAAAGGAAAACTCCGTCTCTTCAATCATGAAAGCTTTTCCAAGAAGAACATCACTAACGTTGGAATGATTGCTGTGGCCGAGACTCTGGAAAACTTTAATGTATCAAAATACTAGCGTAACACCTGATTGTTTCGATTGGATAATTGTAAATAGCCCACTTTTCAAGGCTGTAAGAACATAATCGAACCTGATAAGGAACATCAGTAGGTTAATGAATTAATGACTTAACAAATATTTTTTGTACACTATAATGTTAATCTTTCTTAAATTAGAAAGTCTACGTTAAAACCAAGGATGTTTAAATGGTGAAGACGATATGGCACTATACAGAATATAGAATAAATTCTTAAAGCAATGAGAGTAGAAATAGATTGATCTAAAGTAGGGTGGTAAGAATCTTCGGGCTTTGTCATTTTAGGAATCATTTCTCATCTTCTTATCATCAAAGTAAAGATTTAAGGCACAGAATTGTTTTATGAATGAGTTGAGAAGTGAGTTGTGTTTATGTAGAATGATGAGTCTTTAATCGTGTTATTAGATAAAGCTTATAGAACATTTTTGAAGTTATCATATCATCTCCAACATGTTCATGATCAACATCTTCATCATCAATCTCTTTATCATCAACCTCTTCATCAACAACCTCTTCATCATCAACCTCGTCATCATCAACCTCTTCTTCATCAACATCTTCGTCATTAACCCCTTCATCATTAACCTCTTTATCATCATTAGCGACATCATTAGCCTTGAATACATTTCGTGTCCATACTAAAATCAAAATCAATCCCGTATCTGTAATTTAAATAAATATTTTACTTTACTTCGCTTTTGAAGTTTATTTTGAGGAATATGACTTAATGTAAAATAATTGTGACAAAGTCACAGTTAAATTTAAATCACACATATTTGTTTCTGCTGCTGCTGATGCTGCTGTTGCCTCTAATCAAAGCAAAATGCAGCATGCAACATGCGTTTGTATTACAGATGGATGACACTGCCAAGACGAGCCAGATGTGGATGTGGACGCGGATGAGGACGCGGACGTTGGAGCAGGCTGTGGCCGTGTTAAGTACGCGCGAATTAATGTGCTGCCAGAGTCACTACATCTTCAACTGGTGCCGTTGTTGCTGTTACTGTTGCCGCTTTCGTTGCCAGCCGCCAAACACTTGAGGCAACTAAATTGCAACTCAACAACAGCGGCAAGAATTTAACAGCCAAAGCGCCGCCTGCCAGCAGCGGCGCGTAATTTACGTCGATTTGATGTTGCCAACATAAATTTATCGCGTACATATTTGCGATTTGTTGTTGTTGTTGCTGCTGCTGCTGCTAGAGCTGGGGATGCTGCTGCTGCTTCCAATTGCTTTGATTTTGTTTTTTGGCGTTTTTTTTTATTTTGTTGCTTCTCAAAAGCCACAAAAAATGTCGCAATACAATAATGAAAAAGCAAAAAAATCATGTTGGTATGCGATCGAACGAACGTTCGAAACATTAACGATGGGTTGGTTGTTGCTGTTGTTGGCGGTGGGTTGGCAGATTTTATGCAACATAGAGCAGCAGCAGCAGCAGCAGCACGGTTTCTAAGCGCGTTTCGGTTTTTATTGACTGTCAGTTGCTGCAGCAGAGCAACAACAACAACAACAGCAACAACTGGCTCGCATGTATGTCGCGGCATTGCGATGAAGAGGCGCTTGATGAGGCTGCAAGTCTTTGAAGAGGCGCCTGCCAGCCAGCCAGCCAGCCAGCCAACGAGCCAGCCAGCCTGCCTGCGTGCGCTCAGCAGCTAAATATGAAATATTGCACTAGCGACAACATGTAGTTGTTGCTGTTGCTGATGTTGCATGCACACCGCCATGACATGTTCGAGGAGCAGGAAGTCGTTTGCCACATTTATGAGTTACGCTGCGCCCCAATGTTTCGACTTGGCGGCGTACTAGTGTGTTGCAACATGCGGCATGCGGGATGCGACATGCAATGCTGCTGCCACTTGTTGCCAACTATGTAGTTTGGCTCCATAGGGTCATAGGGAAATGATGTCATTAGTGTTCGTGCAAAGGTAAACAATATGATGTGATTAAGAAATTAAGTAGCAACATTTAGCGAACAGCATGCAGCAGTTGTTGCAGCAACAACAATTGCTGCTGCTGCTGCTGCTGCTGCTGCTTTATTTGTCAGCAATAGGCCGTCGGCCAGCACGCTCGCCATCGCCAGCACGCTAATTGCAAGTGGAGCAGCAGATAAAATTGCCAAGGAATTGGCGTAAATTTGGTTTGAGCTGCTGCCCGGGGGCTAGGAATAATTGCGTAAGCGCTGAAGACGCGCTAAATGCAAAATTGCTTCTGCATGTTGTTGCAACACAAATGCCAACGGCCGGTGGGTGATGTTGTTGTTGTTGTTGGTGGTGGTGGTGCTGCTGCTGCTATTGATTCGTTGCAGGCCTAATTATAAGCCACTTGTAATTGACAATACGCCAGACCGCATGATTTATGCCGGCGACCCCTTTTGGTTTTCAACTTGGCACAAACACACATACACACACACACACACTCACAAATTGTCGCCAAGCGCTCTAAATGGACATGAACTGCTCCATGAAATTGAGCTGTAATTGAATTGCATTACAAAAGCAACAACAACAACAACAGCAACAACAACAACAAGAGCAACAACAAGAGCAACAGCAGAGGCAGGATATTGAGAAAAGTTTGGCCACAACACTTTTTGGCCATCTCGAAATTTATTGGCCGCCATTTCACAATTAAACACACACACAGCCACAGCCACACACACACACAAAAGCCGAGGTCGCGTCATTAGTTCGCTGCATTTAAGGTGGGCGGACTGAGGCGGCTGCGTTACAAATACAGCCATTTGGGCATTAGTCTTTAGACCAGACCATGACGTTACGACTTTGTTACGATTTCAAACATTTAACATTTGTTTTATTTATGTACTTTACTTTTGCGAGATATGCCTGACCAAATTGAAATGGTCAGCCGGCCATACGCTGGACCGGCCGTCCATGCTTGGCATCGTTGATAATTTGTACGAAACGACTTTGTTGCCATTGCTAAAGCCGTTTGTCTGTTGGTATTTCTACTCTAGCCATATCTATAGCGGTTTTCTGCTGGCCAGCGCGCCTTTGAAATAAATAGCAAAATATCTCAAAACCCAAGTTGGTATTATTGTCTGAAATTAGCGTAGAATGTTAGTTTGCGGGGAACAAGGCCATAAAGGTTTGTCGATACTATGTCATGCAAAAGAGATTTCCCGAAATTAGTAACTGCTTTTAAAGCGGAACGAACTCTTGTAGACTACTATAATTCAACTTTAAATTATGTCGCTTCTTACATTAAATGTTCAATTATTTATCATACATATGTGAAGAAATCTCGAAATTGAAAGCAATCCACCATCTGAACAAGTTTAACAAGAAAGGAATGCTAAAGTCGAGCGAGCTCAGCTCTTAAATACCCTGTACCTCTCACCACAAAGGGAAAATGAAAAAAAAAAATCTGAACTAGTTGAAAAACATTTTTAAAAATACGAACTCGTTCTAACACGATTACAAATTTGCTGCCTTTTCTCTTTAAACACCTTCTAACACGGTATTGAAAATATTTTTAAAAAAAAGTAATATGCTCACTTTTGTTGTTGAAATATGCCGCAGGTCTTGCAATTAATACTATTTAAATCTGAATATTAATATAACAGTTCGCACTGTGAAAACAATCTACTACGATTATATCAGGCGCTCTATACTCAGAATTTCAGATGCAATTGAAATTGCTTCCATCGATGTAATCAGTAGTGGAAAGAAATTTCCCATTGCCTTTAATTGTTTATTTTCTCTCTAAAAGAGCTTAAGGAGAAAACATTGAAGGGATATTGGAAGAAATTATAGCCAGCAATTGCAAAATCCTTTATTTTGCAAGCGAGAAACAAAAAAACTATTTAGCATAAAAACTGCTTATGATTAAATTATATGCCAATGTCACCAAATAGTTATAAAATGTAAATAGCCTCAATTTTACGCTTACGAATATTTTCCGTTTTATTAAGACCAATCTGTTAATGATAAATAATCAACACTTGGAGTAACTTTTTGTTAATTTCGAAAGTGTCTGGATGCCTTAAAAACAGCGGAAGCTTAAGAAATAAAATATTTGTTGAAATCTAGGAACGTAACCGCATATTTTTAAAACTATTAAGCGAGAACTAGGTGTATTTAAATACAAATATGTATCAACGCCTTCAAAATAAACTCCTTTTGAGCGAACACAAGCAATGGTTAATCCGATTTTCCAATATATATATTAATAGGCCTCGACTGGGGTGTCCTTTAGTTCTGTAGATGACTTATTAAGGCTAAATTAAATTTGAAAAACTGAATATGGTAGCTGAATGCTGACTTTTGTTTCATGTTTGGCCAAAAAATCTTTCACTATCCAGCTGGAACGGACAGTGTATTATCGTTGTGAAAAATCCATGAATTGGCAAGAGTGTGGCGGCGACTCGCCTTATACCCGAAACATCAAGTGAAATGTGCTGAGTCGAGCCTTTAGAGATGTTGAGTGCTATCCTTCTAATGCTGACAATATCCTTCACGTTTCCGATGTTATCGTCGTTAACAGAGGCTAGTTTTCTTTGACCTCCTATTCAAGTACTTGCGTTCTGGATAGATTAGACTCTTCAACACAATTTTGCGGCATTTTTAAGGATTTTTTCATCGAAATACTATTTGAAACACAAAATGTCAAGCCAACACATTGCTTAATTCCATAATAAAGATTCCATAATAAAGAACAAGAACTTTTCTTTTTATAAACAAAGAGCTGGCAAACACTTAAAAAAATTGACATATGCCGCGTAAACTTGACATAAATGAATCAATCCGGGTCAGCTTGTATGAAATTGTATTTAATCCTCTAAGCGCATTTCAGAGACCAATAAAATCGTAGCACTGGTTTCCATGTATATACACATATCCTTTTAATCTATGTATCTATAAACTGAACCACTTTATTGGTTTTCTTCGACGGGTTCTGCTTTCAGCCGTCTTAGCTGGATAGTTCAATTAAATTATAGCTGCAATTAAAGCGAAACTAATTTGAAATGCGAACTCGACTCGGACTCGAAATGAGACCAAGCTCGGAGCAGGCTGAGGCGGCGAGGCTTTATCTATAATTACAAAACATGACATGCTGGCCAGTCTTGAATCAATTAAAAAAGCTAATTTTTGGGTGCAAACACAAGTGAGCAGTCGAAGTCGCAGTCATGGCCTCCACCCCACACCAGAGAGTCAGTCGCAGACAATTTTCGCCAAGAAAATATCATTGTCAAATGTGCTTTTAATTGATGTGGACAGCCACGTACAGACTATTGGACAGTGTGCTCGGGACACTTGAGAGCTGACTGCCTGACTACCTGGCTGACTGTCTTGGCCAAGTTGCTGGTGGTTATTGGCCAACTTGCTGGCTTGGCGCTGGAGCTGCATCTGACAAGCGCATATTAGCAATAAAATATCTAATTGGCGTCTCTCTCGACCAGCAACAACAACAATAACAACACCAACAACAACAACAACGTTGACCAACAAGAAATGAAATTTCATTTAAAGCCGCGGCCAAAATGTAATCGAGACTACAAAATGATTTTTGTTTTCAGATTTGCTTTGGCAATTGTCTCTGCCGGACATTGTTGTTGTTACTGTTGTAGAGCATGTGTGTGGTTTGTTACACTTAAAGGCGTGATTTATGCCTCCGAACTAAATTTATTTCATTTTTAATGAGTAATTTACACAAAATTGCATTAATTTGCGAGCCTTACTCTGAGTCTGCGCCTGCGTCCAAGTCTGAAATCGAATCCAAAGGCGCAACCCAAAACACAAAGATAACGACAAGTCATGGCAAATTTCTGACATAGCCGTGATTTATGTTACAATTTGGCCAAATTGATTTCTCAAAACTCAAAACACGACTCGAAATCGAAACCGAAACCAACTGCGAGTATCCCCTTCCTCCGCGGCAAAGCGTTCAAATTTACGCACACAATTGTCAATTATTTGCAATTATTTATGAATTTCCATGTGTGTGTGTGTGTGTGTGTGTGCAGTTTAGTGAATTGTTAAGTTAATTTGAATTCGCATTAAATACATTTCTCACATACCAAAATTAATGTAAAAATGCTGCCAATTAAGCGACAAACTGTTAACGCATTTTAATTAAACATTTGCGCGCGATTTCGAGATGCCAGCAGCAGCGCAGCACCAACGACGACGAGATGGTGCAACAATTTCCATATGAAGATCCAAGCCAAAATGGGTCCCCAACTATTGCCAACACTTTAAATATCACACAAGCCATGCGAAATTTGCGACGCCGCCGTTGGACGCAGTTAGTCGCCTTAAATGACAACCGCAGATCAGTGGAAATGGCTGAGCTTGAGATGATTTAGTGCCGGTCTCGGCCACCAGACCATAAATGCCAGCATCTGAATTAATATGTACAAGCGTCACTTAATGAAGCCACCGGAGCAAACAGAGCCACCACAGCCATCGGAGCAACCACCAGCGAACACGATCCAATGGTATTTTTGGAATTTTAACAGCACCACCAGGACCAAGCGCTAATGAAAATCCAAGCTACGGGTATTCTCTTGAACTAAATAAAGCAGTCGAACCTCTTTTAAGTTTGATTAACTACTGAACAAAAGAGCTCCATAGTTAACCAGTCTTGTTTAAATATTAAACATTTAATTCATTAACTGTTTTCCTTACACAAGTGCCAATTTTTTCGAACAAACCACTTAAAAATCCTACTGATAAGGCATTTTACGATACAAAAAAAAGAAGAAAAACAAGGCACTCGGAAAGTTGTATTTTTATTTCTTTTCCATAAATTAATGGAAGGCAGTTCAAAATACTTAGTTCCAAACAATAACATTTCTACTTTTTTGAAAAGTATGCTAACTTTCACGCTTTAAAGCCGACATTAGGACTTAGATAGATTTATCAAGGAAAGTTGTATTTTTATTTTATTTTCATAAATTAAAGGAAGCTAATTCAAAACTCTTAGTTCCAAAACAATAACTTTTTTAAAAAATATTTTAACTTTTACGCTTTAAAGCCGACTTTAGGACTTAGCTTAGCTTTATCAAGGTCGCCAGATGCTTCAGATATCTAATATTTTAAGCTCAAATTGTTTTTTATTGTACTTATAAGTATATATTTTTCAAAGTTTTCGCTTAGAAACATTGTACTTGTAGTCCAATATCTATACTCAGCACAATTAAGGTGTTCACTTGACTAACTAAATAACTATGCTCTCTTTCTAAAATAACATCATGCCTAGATAAGCCAAAGTAATGGAGATGGTCTGTGATACTTAATTAAAGGTTACCAATTCTAAAATATCTTATTATTTTATGTATAGTATATGATCTATATATGATCATATGTATATGATATATATATATGATGATTGTCCCTTTGGTCCCAAAAATATCGACCTTTAAGGTCACACTAACAAATGACTTGAGAAATTAGATATTTTTTAATTTTTGATAATTTTTTGATAAGTATCAAACTTTTGACATTCTTTTGTCATATAAATAAAAACCTTTTTATTAGTTGTTTTATTTTTATGTTTTTATTAATGCAGTTTCTCAGTTATCGTAGATGTCATAATTGAAGAAATATGTAATGAAATAATAATGTAATAATTAGATAACAGTATCATCTCATCTCATTTAAAATTCGCATTTATTGTATTAATAGTAAGTAGATATCCAATTATCTTTAATGGAGCTCCATAAATCAATCAAAAATTCGATATTAGTTCATTGTTTCGGTTATAATCTAAAAGCTAAGCTAAAAATCTTATTGAAAAGTTTAATATTTTTATTTACCAAAATATTTTCCACCAGAAAAATAATAATAGATTATTTCCCTTAAAATTCAACAAACAACAAATAATAAATACAAAACAACTTTAAAAAAGGTTCGGTTCGCCCAAAAAACTAGAAATATCTCACATACTTTATATTTAAGTTAATAATTATCTGTAATGGTCCATGAAATTTCAGAGTCCATATGAGCAGACGGACATGGCTATATACCGATTCGCTGCGATTGCTAATCATTAATTAATTGGCAATGCTTTCTTCTCCATCTTACAAACTTGCATTGAAATGTCAAGTAAGTAGTAAATGGTTGCTGCTCTCGTTAAAACAAAGTATTTAGATAAATATATCAGATGTATTAATTAAAATTTACTAAAAACTAAGTTCATATGACAATTCAACATCCGGACTTAAGGTCAGTTTTTCATTTGGCCTTAAACTCTCAATAATGTGGTTATTAAACATTTTGTATTTAAATGAGAATAATGTTTTTTTTCAATCGAAATAAGACAATTGTAAAGGGGTTGTTACGAATATATATTGTAGAAGAAGTTTGTCAAGAATCTCATTCTTCACAGAGAAAACAAAATCTTAACGCCAATCTTTTCCCATTATTAATTGCTGATTGTCCAATCGATTGCAAAAAAAAAAACTATCTGTTACAGAAAAAAAAGAATCTCTTTCTGCTCTACCCATGTCGAATAATGAACACTACAAGCAGAAATATATCGTCCCCCGTTAAGATGTTAGCACCTTAGTCTTACCTACACTCTTCTCTCAATAGCATTTTTGAAGAATTTAATTTATTGTTATTGTAATTCCAAAAGTATTTACTTTACATGCCTTTTTTACATGAGTTGTGATTATGTGCTGTAATTTATTTTGAAAATTGTATTAACAAATTTTTATATTTTCAGTTTCTTCTATCAGCTGTACTATATAAATGATAATAGTGATAAGAAATCCATTATAGTATAGCTTCCCTGTGGACACAAAGTTACATATCTATGTATGTCTAGGCTTGGTTGTGCATTTCCATAGCGGCTCGCACTGCCCGCAGCGAAATTGTGGAAATAGTGCGAGTGAGAAAAAAAGTTGGAAATTATGGCAAAACACCTAGCCAATGATTTATAGTTGTTGTAAATTAAGAAATTAAAATGCTTTTATGGCTGGCAGGCATGGTCGAAGCAGCAGCTTCTGGTTTTTCACGCGACTATTTTGGCTACCGCGGGTGTTCGTTAGTTGTTGTTGTTGTTGCTGTCGTGTTGCTATTGCTCCGTTGTTGGTGCGTTAAATGAGCAGCAAAAATTAATTGCCAAAATGTTGATAAGATTATTTTATATGCATGGACCATCGTCTAAAAACTGCAAAAGGCATGTGCGCCCCCGCGCCGCCATGAAGTTTTCTTAATTAAAATTTGTTGTGCATGCAACTAACGAAAACAAAAGCCAACTAACGAAATAAAATCTTGAATGCAATTTGTTGCTGCATTTTCGGAAAATTAATGTGGCTTTGTAATTGGTTTCTGAAGCTTAAGTCACGTTAAGTCAATTAAGAGAAATTCATTTTTGTTTTAATGCATTTTTGCGGGGGTGCATTGAAAAATCGTATGTTATATTCATACCTATATATGTACATACTATATACATATATATTTATGTTTCATATACATAAATACATCCTTTGTTATTAACCCTCGCGTAATTGCATGTGTCAAGTGCGAGTAAGCATGTTGCTTAAACATTTATTGAGCAACATTGTTGCAAAGTGTTAAGTATCTCAAGAATTCAAAGCAGTGCATTTTTACTTCTCTTTTCCGAACGCTTGTGTGTAACATCAAAGGTTGAATTTATTTGAAATTACTAATATTATCGATCAACATGATAAGATGGCTGTCTGTTTTTTGCAAATTCTCACCCGAACTTTCTATGTTATACACAATTCTCTCATATGCATACATAATTGATATGTAGTTCTAGTATTTGTATTAAGTTAGAGTATGTTGCTTACGTTATGTTGCTTTTTTTGCAACATTTGTTGCGAACCTGCTAACTGTTAATTACCTCTTAAATTTCAAGCAGTGCAATGCAGTACACCATGCACTGTGTTTCCCGAATCCGAGAAAGGACCAGTTTGGGTTTTTTCTAATAATAAAAACTTGTTTGTGTGTTTTGGAGTGGAAAGTACAGGGTATTTGAGAGTTGAGCCCACTTGACTCTAGCCACATTTACTTATTATAAGCTAAATTTTTTGACTACCTCTTTTTTTTAGCCTTTTCTAGCTTCTTTCAATGACAGATCTAGCTATTGTCGTTGCTCCATAAATTAAACACGAGTGTTTGTGTTTGCATTTGCTTTTGACATATACCGTACTATCAGCTCGATTTGTTTTCTTTTCCATCGCTTTCAGCTGTCAAAGGTGAGACGAGGCATCGCGATTGTGATAATCTAGACGTCGCTGCGCCTCTACGCCCCAAGACAACACAAAACTGTTTGAGATTTCAGTCGGTGAACATGTCAGCCGGATCGAAGTCAATTTTCCTGCTGCTCTTACTGCTGCCCAGTGAGTGGAGCAATGCGGTGGCAACGGGCGGGGAGGGCGTTACGGCGCAGGCGCACTACGATCACACACGCATCTACTACATGGAGCTGGGCAACGAGCAGCACGTGGAACTCTTCCAAAGGCTCGAGAAGAGCGACTCGTACTTCTTTATGGGCAGCGTACGCGTGCCGGGTCAGAAGCTAACCGTGATGGTGATTGGCCACAAAGTGGCCGATTTCGATGACCTCCTGCATAGATACAATGTGACCCATCACATACTGAACTACAATTTTCAGGCCGAGATCGATGCCAACTACAGGGAGGTGCTGCCCACGTCCACGCCAGTCACACAGTTCGATTGGCAACACTACTTTCAACTCGACACCATTTACGACTGGCTGGAGCACGTGGCTCGCCAGTCGCCGGAGATTGTGACAGTGCTGGACATGGGCAGCAGCACTGAGGGCGTCCCAATAAAGGGCGTGCGCATTTCGTATCCGCAGGAAGCGAGCAGTGCGCCCAGGACCAGCGTGTTCATAGAAAGTGGAATACACGCGCGTGAATGGATTGCACCCGCCACGGCCACCTACTTCATAAACGAGCTGCTCCACTCCAGCGATCCGACAGTGCAGGCTCTGGCGCGCTCTCAAAACTGGCTGATCTTTCCCTGCATCAATCCCGATGGCTATAAATATACCTTCAACGGTGATCGGATGTGGCGCAAGAGCCGCGCGCCCCATGGTGTCTGTCGAGGTGTCGACTTGAATCGTAACTATCCGATGCGCTGGAATACCACAGGCACCAGCGGCGATCCCTGCAGCACTTTCTACTCCGGACCATCGGCTGGCAGCGAAGTGGAGACCCAACGTGTGATGCGATTTGTCGAGAAACTTGTCCGAACGGAAAACCTACGCACCTACATTGCACTGCACTCCTACTCCCAGCTCCTCATGTTCCCCTACAGCTCAACGCCAGAGCGGGTGCACAACTACGATGATCTGACGGCCATTGGTAAGAAGGCGGTAGCGAAGATCAAATCGCTAACTGGACGCATTTACAAAAGTGGCAGCATCTATGAAACCATTTATCCATCCAGTGGCGGCTCCAAGGACTGGGCGCATGGCGAGCTCAAGCTGAACATAACATTTACTTTTGAGCTACGCGGTCCACCCGACAGTGAGGTGCTCTTCATATTGCCAGCGCGAGAGATTGAGCCCACGGCTCGGGAAGCCTTCGGAGCAGTGCAAACGATTGTGGAGGAGGCTGCCAAGCGTGGTTACTACAACTGAGCCAACACAGTCCGCACTCGATATGGCTAACTCTGGAGAAAATATGTGTGGTAGAAATCAGACTTATCAATAAATAGAAATCAGCCTCGATTCAATTAATTATACACTTATTTTCATCGCGCCTTAACTGCTTTTGGCTACAAAGTATTCGGCATCATGGGCCGCGAAACATAATCCCTACTGCTTAATCATTTAGGAGTCTTATTTATTTATTTTGCATTTAGACATCCATCGGACCTCTCATGGCGTTTGATCGTAGCAATATGGCGCCCAATGTGGGGCACGACCCTGACCGGCTGACCTAACTGGACCAACAAACTGCCAGAAGACTATGGCTTGTGCGAATTTATAGGAAAACAATGTATAACTCTGTGTGATCGTTCATTTGGTGTGACCTTACCATTTATATACATGGATGCGACTCTTGGAGGAACCAAATTATCGATTATTTTAGACACAGGAGCATATCCGAAGAGAGGCCCGATTGAACAGTTCGTAGTCGTAACAATAAGCTTTGTTACAAAGTTTCTGAGGCTCTTGAAGGAATATCACTATTTAAAGCAGACGGGTTTTGCGATTTGCATTCATCTCTTCAAGCTGCACCTTCAAGATAAATAAATAAACATTCTTCCTTCTAAATGTTCAAAATATAAAAACTATATATATGAAGCCCGTCTAAATATGTAACAAATGGTATAATGAAAGCTAAAGCCGATCATGTTTGCCTTCAATTCCCACTTATGATGATGCTAGTAAGCTTTATCTAGCGATTACTGTACATATTTTGTAATGTTGCCGCTGCAGCTGATGATGATAAATGTCGTCTGGCAGTTCGCATGAAAAACACATTATCCGCGCTAGCTGTTGTTATTGTTGTTGTTATTATTGTTAAATAATGATGGCAAAATCATGACACAAAACATGCCCGGGCAGCTGGCAAAGCTAATAATAAAGTTGGTAAATCAAAGCAAATACGAGTATAGCCAAAGCTACAGAAATATTACAGTTATGAGGCATTGTTGCAAAAAGAACAGACATCGACAGCCATATCGACAACAACAACAATAACAACAGCAACGATAACGAGACATGCTAGCTAGAGATTTCAGACAATATATTAATGATGCATTTTGCCCACACTTTGCCACACACACACACACACACACACACATATATATAAATATATATATATACACTAACAGAGGGAGATCGCTTAGCCAGACGAATGCCTGACGTCGCGTCGTTGTCGATTCTTAAGTAGACTTGTTGACGGCAACTTTTGTTGTTACTGTTGCTGGTTGCTTGCTTGGTTGTTTGGTCGATCGGTGCACAGGCTATTGTAATATATAGTTAGTATTATTGCCATCTATATGGATTTCTCTGTGTGTGTATGTGTGTACGACTGTGTGTAACGTTTAGGCTGAGAACAAGCACATGTGCTGCCAAAGTCGTCAACACATGGCAGCCTTAATAATGTTGCTGAAGCTTGTTGCTGCCGCTTGTTGCTGTTGCTGATGACGTTGGAGTTGATATTAATGTTGCTATAATCACGATCTAATTTATTTACAAATTGTGTTGAAATCATACGTTCATATCGCTTAAGTCGTGTTTAACAGTTCGTTAATGATTTATGCGCGTGTTGAAAGGCCAACATTTTGAGAATTTCTCACAATTGTTGCTGTGGCTGCAGGTTGCAGGCTGTTTTGCACCGGCAACTACTTACATATTTGTATAAATGAATGGCTTAGGGACTAATATGAGACTCGTGGAACCTTAAATGAGTTGCTAACTATTCAAAAGATGCTTTAAAATAATATAATTACAAGAGCCAACTATGTTAAACATGTACTACGATATAGGGATCGGTTAGAGCTGGGAGATTTTTTAATAAATAATAGAAAAATATAAAAATAAAACCAAAAATAATAAAATAACCTAATAATAAGCTCAATATAATTAAATTTGTAATGACTAGCCTAATAATTTAAAAGTAATCCAATACTTGTAACGCTAGGATAAGGCTCATAAATAATTAAATAAATATGAAAAAATAAATAAAACTTAAAGGAATAAAATGTATACAAGTATTAAAAAAACAAAATAAAATGACTAATGGCTGTACTTATTACTGTATCTTATTACTAAATTAAATTTTGTTGTAGTAGCCTGTGTAGTTCAGGGTAAATATTGGTGGTCGACAGACTTTTTAAATCAATTCCATATAGTTTAAATACAGCTTGTTTTGTTAAACTAAGGAAGATTTGTTAATTTTTTAAAAATAATATTAAGAAATGTGTCGTTTTATTATTTAGAAATGAAATGTTTTATAATATTTATTTATGTATAACAAGAATATCCTACATATTGCTTGATACGATCAAAAGCCCTTCCTTGCATAAGAAAGAACTACAAATTGTGGCAGGCCTGTTGGCTCTCTCATGCCGCAGTCTCTCACTACTATAACGGTAAATACTCTCTCGTTTGTAATGCAAGCCTGCGAGCTGCAAGAGAGCTGCCTGAGAGCAGCAATAAATTTAGTCTTAAGCCGACGATCGAGTGAATAAGACATTTGTTACGATTCTGCCACACCGTCAGTGTTTTATTTTGTGTTACATTCTTTTGCCTTCCACAAAATTAATCCAACGGTTGATTGATTTCTATATATACATATATATTGTAGTAGAAACTAATTATAAACAAAGTTTAGGGAAACATTTTTTCTAACAGCTAGAGAATTGTTAGTTTAATTTTTAAATAAAATCCGGCAAATCATCTAGACATAAATTCTTAGTTATGTACTTATATAAGCAAGCATCTCCATTCAAAACCGATAAGCCTAAGACGTCCAAGAAGAGAAGAGAAGAAAGCTCGCAAAATATTGAAACATTCATTTTGAAGACTTGACATTAAAACGCGTATTGCATTTTTTTTAAGCAGAAGCTATTTATATATATACTTGTATATTTAAAAACTACTGCAAGCTTCAGCTCCAAGGATGCCAATCCGAATAAAATTAAATTTGCAACTCAGATATTTGAAAAATGTACTGTATAGTAATATGTATTTGGAAAATAAGAAATGAATCATAACTAAAATAGTTTTAATCAGACAGCAAATACAAAAATATATTTTGCAATGTTAACGCCACCGAGAATACATCTACGGAGAGACTCCGTTGGTATTGCAGCTTAGTCGGAAAACTAATGGGGCACGCTAAAAGCTCTCTAGTATTTGGGTATTACCAGCACAAGTGGGCTCCGATTCGACTCTAACTGGGGCTTTGGCCGTCTTTGTCTTGGGGTTGATTAGAGGACCGTGGCGATACCAAAGATTTGGGACTTACATCGCCGGAACGATCACTCAATTTGTCCGGATCTTGAAAGCGCATGAGGGCATGCATGTGTCTACTCACAACTGGCGTAACTGGTGGCAGATGGGATGGATGTTCGTGGTCTTCCGGGTTCTTATAGGTTATGCCGCCAAAGGTGTCTTCTTGGAACTCAGCAGTGGATCTTGCGCTCCTCAGTGGCACACCTAATCGCACCACCCGCAACTCCTCCCGGTCTGGCAAACGGCAGAAGGACATTAAGTCCGTGAAGGTGGCATGCTGCACGAACTGAAAATCGCCCATGACATCACGCAAATAGCATTCGATGAGAGTCTTATAGACCTCTGCCCACGATGACATCGACAACAAGCACCATAATTCAAAGGAATGCTCACCCAATACACCGACCCGCAGCTTCATCCGATCATCTAGGCATTCTACCAACAAATAGTCGTGCCGATAGGTCTTCAAATTCTCCTCCAATTCGCACTGAACGGGCGTAAAGGGCGCCTCCAGTCCCAGTTGTGCGGCACCCCACAAATATGGAATCATACAGTATTCATCGATGCCCCAATCCCCGCGCGAAACCGTCGGTTCCATGTGGTAGGTCTGAATAAGTCGTCGCATCAGATGATTGTATCGTCCGAATAGAAGCAATGCCGCCGCAACTGTATCTTCAGACACCAGAATTTCAGCCTTAAACAGGCCACACAAAAAGAACATGAACATCAGTTCGTGTCCGTGTCCGTAGTCGACCCGCATCGAGCTGCCAAAGGAGAGCGACAAATACTGTCCCAACTCCCCCACATATCTACAATTGCGAATCATAGCCTTGTCGAGCATAATGAACACTTTCTGATGCATTTGACGGGACCACGATCGGTAGGCCTGATGTCCGAGCTCTGACGACTGCGGCGGGTTCAGATATATCAGTTCTTCCAAGCAGTTAAACATGGAGCAGAGTTTCTCCAGCTGTTCGGTGACTGGAAAATCGCTGGTTATGCGTTTACCCTGGATGGCCAAGCTGGTGTTGTTGATATACGCCACGAGATCGTAGTATGAACGCGAGTGGACCCAGTCCAGCATATCCGCTTCGCTTCGGATGGGCTTCTCAGGACCCACCTGCATGTAGGAGACGGCGCGAATCGCCGCCTCACTTGGCTCGCCAACATTGTACAACGAGTTACTCATTTCGAGTTGTGCTATTTGCCATGCCAGATCGCCCTAGAGAATTGGGGATTTAAATTTGAAAGAACGACCGAAGATGTTGTGATTTTTTCAATCACATCGTATTAAGGTTCCATTTCCACAGCGTCCTTGTTAGGCTAGGGGTGCTTCACACCCCCTGCTTAAACCAAGGCCCTGGGCCAGGGACATACATTTCGCGAGTAGCCGAAGTTCACTGTTCAATTTCAGAAAAATGTCGCTGCTAAAGACTTGCTTAAATTGTCATTGAACGATAATTCGAGAGACTGGTCATGGCTACATAGTTTTGTCTCTTAGTAGCTATCATCACCATGAGGCCTTCATCTTTGTGGAATAGACGGCGGCTTAAAGATACTCAACCACAAGATACTCTCCACAATGGATCGCTGCTTGGGATCTGTTGTACTCGCTGTTGTTATTTCATGTATTATTTCCACAATCTCCCTTTTTTTTACAAATCTGTATTCAAGCTAGTAACTAGACAACCAACGCCTACTATCTACATTCTTCAATATCTTAGGATTCTGTCACACAATATTCACAACTTAAGATTTTTACTTAATAGTACATCCTGTGCTCGAATATTTTCCAAATGCTTAAACGCTTGGGGCATAGAAAACATCTGGAACGTATCGAGTCACTCTTCCTCTTGCTCTCCGTAGATCTCAACTATATGTGTTTCTTCATAAGCTGATTATTGGAGATGAAGATTCCTTTACCCATTTATGTCGTCGGGAAACTCTTTTACAAGTATATTTATCTTCTAGAATTCCGTCACCACAATTAGATGGTTTGTAGCTTATGCCCATTTAAAGAAATATTCACAACTTAAGATCTTTACTTAATAGTACATCCTGTGCTCGAATATGTACTAAATGCTTAAACGCTTGGTGCATAGAAAACACTTGGAACGTATCGAGTCAGTCCAGACGTAATTCCTTCATCTTGCTCTGCGTAGATCTCAACATTCTGTCACTCTTCACAAGCGGATTATTGGAGATGAAGACTCCTTTACCCATTTATCTCAACCTTATGTTGTTCTTCACAAGCGGATTATTGGAGATGAAGGCTCCCTTAACCTTTTAGGTCGTCTGGAAACTCTTTTCTATTTATCTAATTTAGATGAACAACACTCTACCTTTGGCACAATCATGTTCACTTTGTTTTAGATTATAATGATCCTTTTCGCCTAGTCTGAATAGCGCTCTCTCTTTCTCATTTTCATCTCCTGGAAATCTCCGACAATACACGACTGAGTCGTAGCACAGCTTGCAGGACTGGCTATTGACATCCACATATTTCCCCACTGGGCTTATCCCTTAAGTACTCCAAGAATTTAGCTTCCCTCTTCTACTTTATGTAGCGTAATTACCTTTATAAATTGTTGATCTGATACATCATTTAGAAACTGCATTATAATGTGAATTAAAACTTGAGTCGAGCGGGATTGACACGACGAATTGCAACAAGCGTGCGGGAACTAAAAGCCTTTTACTGTACTGGAGTGGAGTTGGAGTTGCTATTCAAAGCAGCTGGTGTCTGGGCCTTGCTGCACTGCATCATTGAAGAGTTATGGCCTTGCCTGCTTTCGCGCCCGCTAATTTAGATTTATGTGCCAAATCAGAGCCGAATGCGTGATGCAGGCAAGACGCCGACGATGAGGACGTGCCCACCAACAGTTATCCAACCAAACAGTCCCACGACGTGCTGCCCGGAACTGCCGCACACTCGCTCACCTGAGTCGCGAATGTGTGTGTGCGCGCCATTAAATGCGGCACAATTTTTCATGAGGCGATCGTGTGCTGGCTCTGAGATTTCAGTTTCAAATGCTCACGACCGCACAACAAGTGAGATCTAGCTTGGGTAGTAGAAAGAAAATCCATGGCTTCCATGTGCAATTAATTGTGCGGCAGTGGTGTGCCGAAGCTAATAATCTCTGTGATTTTGATAAATTATTTGATTGTTGACATTTGACTGTGAAATCGTTGCAATTGTTCCTGGAATTATGTATGGCAAGGAACTGAACTGTTGTTTCTGTTTCTTTCTTCATTTCTGTGTCACTGTGACTCAGCAGAGAGGAGGCGAATGAATGAACATATCAGTGTGATAAATAAGCAGGCCACAAGTAAGTGAAGTTATCTGCCAGGCTACACGCAATGCGAAGGACAAACTCATAAATCAGAGTTTTTCAAACAGTTCACGCTTAATCGCTGATTTCCGTTGCATGAACAACAACACAGCAGCAGCAGCAGCAACGACATGAAAAGGAAACTGGCACTGGAAACTGGTTGGGAGAACAGCAGAACCCAACCACATTGGCGGCCGCATTCGCCAGTCACAACATTTACAAACTGACCCTCGCGCACTCTTTACACTGTACAAAATGCTTGCCAAGTTCTTTATGGTTATTGTTTTATACTAAAAGTTACTTTGTTTATGTTTATTAAATCCTCATTTGAATTTACTTGTTGTTGTTGTTGTATTTATCTCAACTTCACCATTTTGCGTTAAACAGTAAACATAATTTTACAAAACTTTCGCCTCGGACAGATCATCCAAAGGTTTGCTGGGTGGTGGAATTTTGTATTCGGTCTCTGGAGTCTCATAGATCTTCTCCTCCTTGGGCTCCACAACGGACACATTGTCTGGCAATGGCTTCTTGGGTCCAATTTTGTTCTTGGGATCGTAGGGCAACATGATCTTGACCTTGATGCCAAGCACACCTTGGCGGAGCAGCACGTGGCGTGTGGCAGTCTCCACATAATCGTTGCATGGATCACCGGAGTGAATCATGAGTCCGTCGACGAACTTCATCGATTTGGCACGTTGACCGCGCAGTTTGCCGGACACAACAACCTCACAGCCCTTGGCACCGGACTCCATGATGAATCGCAGCACACCATAGCAGGCGCGACGCACGGCCAGACCACCGGTCAGCTTGTAGCGCAGCGACTCGGCCTGCGCAATGGCGCAGAGACCGCGTGTAGCGACCTTCTCGGCGTACAGCTCAATGCGGTTCGACTCGAAGTTGAAACGCTTTTGAACCATGGCGGTCAACTCACGAATGCGGCGTCCCTTCTCACCCAAAACCTGCTGGGTTTTCGTGGCCATGATAATGATCTCGGTGCGAGAGGGCGTCACACGCACCTCGACGCCGGAGTAGCCATCCTCGGCGAGCTCACGGGTGAGGAATTCGTTCAACTCCGCCTTGAAGATGCCGTCGGAGACGAACTGCAAAATTGAAAATACGAGTTAGCTGCGAGTTTAATAATTACAAAAATGCATATTAAATGCCTGGTGTGCACTCTGCCGTTTTGTTTTTAATTAATGCCATAATTCATTCATTCTAGCTGCTACACATGCTGGCGCTGCGCCCACAGCAAATTGTCGCCGTGCCCCCTTTGAGGTTAGCTTTTGGTTTAGATTGTTTTTGGCGTGTACATCATGAGGCTTCCATTTATTTTCCGGCACAACACATTCAACGGGAGGCGCGGCACTTTTCTGCACAAATTCTGCGGACATTTTCGTTTATTTACCTTGCGTTTTTTTGAAATCGTCAGGTTCATATTCATTTCATACGACTCGCACGGAACGTGGTCAAAAAGAAAGAAAGACACAGCGCTGCTTTACCGATAACATGGCTGTCGCTCTCAAGCAGTGTTATTCACTATTCACAGTTGCTTTGATAACAGTGCTGCCACTTGCACCAATTTTTCCTACGCTATCCCAGAGGTAGCCATCTTAGTGACGTCATAAGCAACCTTTTAAAAACATTAATATTTTTCTATTAAAAATGGTTCGAAATAGTTGAGAATCTCAATGGAAAACTGCCACAGTAAGAGTATATATATATTTAATATTGCGAAATTCATTTTTAAACCCGTAATGGTGTAAATGGTGTTTTTTAGTAATATTCATTGAACTTAACGGCTTTCATAAATGAAAAAAAATAGTACCAGATGATTGAAGTTCCCATATGATATGACAACATATGTCGAGTGGCAGCCTGCAACATTTGTGAAGTGGCAACCTACAACATTTATGGACATCAGAACAAAGCAAAAAAGGCAATTGCGTCTCAAGAAATACGCCTAAGTAAAGCTGACGAAATAGCTTCATTAAATAAAAAACGAAATTCCAATTTCATGTGGATTTGAGATATAATCGATTTGTCGCACAATCACCAAAATGTCAGAGATTAAGGCGTTGGAACACGCCACTCTCAAAGTGCCATACGAAATACTGAACAAACGCTTCAGAAATGCGCAGAAGGCCATCGATAGAGAGGTTGATCAAGTAATGTCAAGTTCGCGTCAGGTAGAGAAGGCCTTGGATGGAGAGCAGCCCCCCATATTGTCGGATGTTACGAAGCTGATGGGAAATGTGGCCCAAAAACTGCAGGTTCTCAAGCGAAAAGCAGACGAGAGCATCAATGACGAGCTCAGCGTCACTCAGATATGCAAGCGCAAGTTGGATCATTTGAAGGGCATAATGCCTGCAAGCAGCACCACCGGCATCGTCTGGCATGGCTCTGTCGACCAGTGGAAGCGCACACGTCTCGATCGCCTAGTTATCGAGCATCTGCTGCGCATGGGCTACTACGAGACGGCCGAGGAGCTGGCAGCACGATCCGACGTTCGCCACCTGACCAATTTGGATATATTCCAGACTTCGCGTGAAGTCGAGGACGATTTGGCTAATCATAGCACCACAAAATGCGTGCTCTGGTGCATAGACAACAAGTCGAAGCTGCGTAAAATCAACTCTACCATTGAGTTCAGTCTGCGAGTGCAGGAGTTCGTAGAGCTGGTGCGCCAGAACAAGCGCTACGACGCAGTTAAGCACTCGCGACGCTACTTCCCCGCTTATGAGAAGACGCAATTGAATGAAATATGCCATGTTATGGCTCTATTGGCCTATCCCACCGACACGGAGCTGGAGCATTGCAAAAAGTATTTGGATCCGAAGCGCTGGCAACAGCTGGTACTGGACTTCCGTCACGAGAACTATCGTTTATTCCAATTGTCGACCACATCTGTCTTCTCGGCGGCCATGCAGGCTGGCCTGTCGGCGCTGAAGACACCGCAGTGCTACACGCAAACCTGTCGTAATCTCAATTGCCCCGTTTGCCAGGAGGACCTCAATCGCATAGCGCTCAAGTTGCCATATTCCCATTGCGTGCAGAGCCGTCTAATCTGTCGGGTCACTGGTCTGCCTCTTAACGAGCACAACCAGCCCATGATGTTACCAAATGGACAGATTTTCGGACAGTTGGCACTAACTGAGATCACCAAAGAGGATGGCACTGTTACGTGTCCGATAACCAATACAAAATTTACGAATCCCAAAATCGAGAAGGTCTTCGTCATGTAAAAATAATTATCTGATAAAGAAAACGTATCTGTGAGCAAACTCCATTTATCCCTCAAGACTTATGCGAGAAGCACCTTTTCATCACAACACAGCTCACAGCCGAAACCCATCCTGCCTAGACTTAAGTAAGATTGACTCTATTTTGAATAACTCCATATCTATTCTATATATCCATATATGTACGTATATCTTATCTACGATATTAAGCTAAGAAGCGTTCGCGTTGCAAGCAGAAATCGCTGATAATTTAAGATATTTGAACGAGTGGACAGCGTTTTCATTTAACCGCCTACCACTCGCTCGAGACCACGAATGCTGAAGCTGCGCCGTCGCAGTTATATTGATTTTTCAGAGCAGAGCCGCCAAAGCAGAAGTGCGTTGTTGATTGAATGTTGTTACCGTGCTATGTTTGCAACGCGAACGCCTTTTTTTGACTACCTAAGTTAAAAGTATACCTTATAATACGCACCTAAAATAAATAAAGTGAAAATCATATAAATAGGCCAAGCAAAGCTGCATTTCCTTCTAACGACCATTCATAAGACAAAACGTTGCAAGCGCTCTCTAATTGCGTTGTTTGTTTTGTTGGCGAAATACAATTAGCATTCTACTTTTTATTTATATGAGAGCTGAAAATAAAAACTATACATACTCGCATGTATTTGTGGAAAGCAGCCTCCACTAACAACAAAAACAACGAAAGGCAAAACAGCTGCGTCTTCTGATACCAACAACAATAATAACAGTTGCAGCGCATAAACATACATACATATGTAATACAACCCCCACGGCCATATAAACGTACATACATACATATGTATATATGCATATGTAGAATCAACCACCACCAATCAACAGCAATAACAACAAGAAGAGGGGCAGCGACTGAGCTGAGAAGACACAAAAACCTAAAACCTGCTCACATCGCAGTAGATTTTCATTCGCAATCGCAATATGGCTTTGGATTTTGTGGCCACCTACAAGGTTCTGGTGCTGGGTGACTCGAATGTGGGCAAAACCTGCATTGTTCACAGATACTGCGATGAGAAGTACTACGACACATATATCTCGACCATCGGTAAGTGTGTGTCTCAGTCTCTGCCCGGATCTCATTAAACTTTTAGCATCAATTACGCTATTTGTATACCCATTACCTCCTTCCCCTACTCACACAGGCATAGACTTCAAGCAGAAGTTAATTAATCTGGATGGGGTGCCCATAAAACTGCAAATCTGGGATACCGCTGGCCAGGAACGTTTTCGCACACTGACCACAGCCTACTATCGGGGCGCCATGGGCATACTCCTCATGTACGATGTGACCAACTTGGAGAGCTATAACAATTTGTCTTATTGGTTGCGCAACATACAGGAGAATGCCTCGCCGGATGTGGTCAAAGTGTTGGCGGGCAACAAATGCGAATGTTCGGCGACCCAGCGCATGGTGGACAAGGAGAGAGGAGAAAAGGTAACATACATATGCCTATAGCCTATATATAATACTCACTATACGAGTAGTAGAGTGTCCCACATTCATGAACTCAGTGTGGCTGCCAAAAAGTAACTCTACTACACTTTTTTAACCCTCTTTGAGTGTTTCTGCTGTAGAACACTTCAGTATAAAAAGGATACAATGCTAATGCCGTGCTTCATTTTGTTCCTTTTGTGCTGAGAGACTAAATGGAGAGATGCCTGAAAGTTGAAATAATTTCAATGAAAATAAGGAATGATAGTAGATTCATATTAATGGAAGTCCCTTTTACCATCCAGAGACTGTTTCATCATTTAACAACTTTTCAATCTTCATTCACAACTTCTACTTCCTTCCTGGATTGTTCTGTTATGGAAAGGGTTTTAGTATCATATTTGAAAAAATATCTAAGGGCTACGAAGCTGCTTTTACCATCAAGAGACTGTTTCATCGTTTAACAACTTTTCAATCTTCATTCAAAAACTTCTACTTCCTTCCTGGATTGTTCTGTTATGGAAAGGGTTTTAGTATCATATTTGTAAAAATATCTAAGGGCTACGAAGCTGCTTTTACCATCAAGAGACTGTTTCATCGTTTAACAACTTTTCAATCTTCATTCAAAAACTTCTACTTCCTTCCTGGATTGTTCTGTTATGGAAAGGGTTTTAGTATCATATTTGTAAAAATATCTAAGGGCTACGAAGCTGCTTTTACCATCAAGAGACTGTTTCATCATTCAACAACTTTTCAATCTTCATTCACAACTTCCACTTCCTTCCTCGATTGTTCTGTTATGGAAAATATCATATTTGTACAAATATCTAAGGGCTAACCAGCAATAACTTATAAAAAGTTGATTTTGCACTCAATAGAATAACGCATCAATAAAAGACTCACCAGCACTATTATTTGGAAACCACCCAGAAGAATTTTAAATTTATTTCAACTCTTCACGGTTAGCAGTTAAAGCTCTTTAGTCTGCTGGCATATAAATTAACATTTAATGAGCTTCCTTTACTTCTTGTCGGCTCATCTATCATTAGATAATCCTTACATCTCTTTATAGCTCGTTCATTTTACTTGTAACCAGCATACCCTACTTATTTTAGTAGTATTCATCATCCAAGCTTGAACGTATGGTAATGAATTTGATTTGTTCTTTCAGAACATTAAACAAACATACATTTTTAACATTCTAGCCCTAAAACTCTTATAGAAATTGGGGTAGGGTTGCGTAAAGACCTTCCAAATCTAGACCGAATTCGTTCTGTTGTATATTATTCGTGGGAGTTTTATTATTGGTTTCAAGCTCTTAGGACTTCCACGCTTCTTCATACATTCTTTTTTAACATTATTTTTTTCAAGACTCCAATTAAGTCACCGAGATTTCTCTATTTTATCTAAAGCGTCGTTTATCAGGAAAATAAAGAGATGCTTTCTTTCTGAAACAATATTTTCCGCCCAAACGAAAGGGGTTTTAATAAAATACAGAAAGCGCACTTCTTTTCCTTTAGTGTTAGCAACAGCTTAGACCTCATTCGAAAACATATAACATCATTTAAATAATCATCTAAAATTATATTATAGATTGCTGAAAACTTCGACATGCCCTTCTTCGAGGTCTCGTGCAAGTCCAACATCAATATCGAAGATGCATTCTTATCATTAGCTCGTAAAATACGTGAGCAGCGTGAGCGTCGTGTAAGTAATATTTTCATCTATAATTTGTAACACTCACGATAGTGAAACTATTGGTACATTTTTCAGGGGGATAACTTCGAAAATGATGAGAAACAGGATAAGAAGTCGCCAGGCTCTAATGGTCTGGGCACATTCAGCTTGGGCAGTCTTTCTGGCGAGAACCGATGTTCCTGCTAAATCGTCTTTGTCTTCAACATAGCCACGGCCATTGATATGGTAACCTGAAAAAGTTGTCCAAAATTATTGATAACGTAGCGCATTTTTTAGAGAACTAGCGACGTTGTCGTAGCCAAGTTTGTGCGTACAATTTCAATGATATTATATTATCGATAATGATTCGAAATGCAAAGATCCGGTCATACCTACTATATATATATATCTATTATTAAGTGCGTATGTATATGTCAAACGTACAGATTATGCATTTTTAAGGTAGTCCAAGGAACGTACATATAATACTAATACTATATTTGAGCCGCTCGTACATGCCGTTTAATGTATCTCTATTTCTATACTTAAGTCATACATATAATCATGGTCTGAAGTTTCAAAAAAGTGGAACAACTAAAGCGAACACATACTTAAATACAAACATATTTCTTTGCAACTCTGAATGTGAAATCCTTGAACAGCCAAGTTAATAGACCACGTCTGATCCCCAAAAAAAACCCCGAAAGCGATCGCTTTTTGTAGATAGACAAACCCACAGGTGCAAAAAGTTGAAATTCCGTGAAATGCAGATAAGGAAGCATTACTTCTAGTTTGAACGATTTGTAAAATATTTTAATAAATTGCTGAGCTTAACTACGCGTAGAATAAATTTAACATAAATTCAACAAATTAGGCACAAACAGAATGCTTTATATAAACAATTATATATACATATACAGGGCTTTTACGGTTTTTAGTGCAGCGTCACATTGTGTGGAACCAGAAATGAAGGAAATGACCAATTGGTTGTTGTGGACAATTAAATGAAAAAAACTATATACATATTTCTTCACAGTAGTGCTTAGTTTATCCACAAAATGGGCGTTCAAATTGTATATGATGTAAATGATCGAAAAAACAAAAGAATGAAATTTTATGCGGAACCACTGAACAATATTTTCAAAGCAGAGACTAACATATTTACTCTTATTTGCTTAAGCTATTGGTCAGACAGGCAAATAATTTGCTCACAAACTTGTCACATTTTACATATATTTGATCAATTAGCATTCTATCCTAAATTGAGTTTTTTGATTTAACAAGCTTCTTCAGAGCTCACTCTTCAGAGCCTACTTGGAAATGTACAGAGATTTGTGTGCAAATTATCTCCATGTCTGACCATATCTTTAGATTTAGAGGTTGTTTAAAACGAATTCATTCAAAAATTGGTCAACAAATTTAGCCAACATTATTAGTTTCTATAGAAAATAGAACGACAAACCCCAACGAAATACGATTTACTCATGAACTAAATTTTTAAACCTTTGTTACTGTTAAGGGAACCAAAAGTCTCTGAATACCGTTTATGTACTTCTTCTATTCAGTTTAAAGTTCCTTTAGTTAAACTAAATTAGAGACTACGCTGTTCCAACTTCCAAGACAATTACACCAACAACCAGCTTTATTTTTAACAACAGATTTATAAAAACTTATCAGCGCTTCACATACAACAATGAATAGCAGGAAGTTATAAAAAAAAGTTGTGTAAATATTGTTTTTATTTATTAAATACGAATGCATATTAATTTTATGGTCAATTATACATAATTAATAACATTTTTAGATAATTATGCCGATGATTTATATGCTGAAACAAGGTTCTTTAAACTAGAACGAACAATGATATATGAATGTAACGATATAAAAATTATTTTTAAACTTAATTCCGAAAAAAATACATAGCTATAAATATGAAGAAGAATGTTTTTCAATTCCAAATGTAACATGTGACGTAAAAAAAGTGAGTACGGATTTCAGGTAGTTATACGATGAGTCCAAGCTTTATGTGTGCGTTGGCGATGCTCTGAAACGGGTAATGCTATAGAGCTCGAAGTGGGAATCTATATCATGAAAAGATGTGCCCGTACTTTGCTTTATAGATGGAACTATCAATGTCTTTTTTTTTCGTGTGCATCTTCAATAATCTCAAAAGCAATTAAAATAGAATTGATCAATCTACAATTGATCTCGATCCCAGATCTGAGCTCGATATATAATAGCTTGAAAATAATCTTATAACGAGGTATTCGACAATCAAGAGATAGGTTTCGGCCCCAGTCTCAGAATATGAGATTACTTGTAATGCTTGTTTCCATTTTCCATCTTCGTGAGCAGACATCAATCTCTATTTGCTGTAACATTTGTGATTTCCTAGAGATATTAAAATACTAGGTATGTATTGTTTTTTACTCAACCCCCTTATGGTAGATATTTATAATGGTCTTTAAATAAGCGACAAATATTTAATGCTAATGTGCACTTGAAAATGATTACGATCATAGTACTTCAATCACTGTCAATCAACTCATTTAAAATTGGTTAGCAGTTAGTTAGTAGCTATTAGAGATTGAGACGTTGTGATAAGGGTCAGTGCGGCTGCCTAGCAACCCCGATGACCACAACTAAGGACATCTATTGAGTAACCGCGACCTAATTACGTGCACCATTCGATTTCACATGAATCAATGATTAATGGGGCGACTAAAAGCTAAAAGCGTGCGGACATGAACAAATTCCGAGCCAAAGCCAGTTCCTTGCCAATTTTTAATGGACGTACACCAGATACCAACGGATTGACGAGCACATCGCTGCCCATGCCGGTCCTGGTGCCTGGAACTGCACAAAGGAAGCCCCCGACAACAAGTCGCAAGCCCACAATTTTTACCATAACGGACGGTAGCGTCGCAGGCATTGGCCCTGCTCCTGCCATGTCTCTGGCCCAGGCTACACCACAGCAGGAGCAGCTGGCCTTGCAACAGCTGGCGGTGCCGAAACATGCAAGTCTGGTTAATGAGAAGACGCTTAATATTGCCGGCACAGAGCTCACCAACTACGACAAGGTGAAGGTGGTGGGTCAGGGATCCTTCGGCATTGCCATTCTCTATCGCCGCAAATCCGATGGCCATCACATTGTCTTCAAGCAAATCCTTTTGAATGACCTAACCCCGCCCGGTCGGGACTTGGCGATGAACGAAGTGGATGTTTTCTCAAAGTTACATCATCCCAACATCGTTAGCTATCTGGGCAGCTTCATCAAGGACAATACGCTGCTCATCGAGATGGAGTATGCGGACGGTGGAACTCTGGCACACATTATTGCCGAGCGCCAGGGTCGAACGCACTTTCCCGAACGCTACATCATAGCTGTGTTCGAGCAAATCTCCAGCGCCATTAATTACATGCACTCCGAGAACATTTTGCATAGGTAATTGGAATTATCCTAATTATCTAGGGCGAATCTTAAGAAAGAAAAAATAACTTATTCGGGTCATCTCTGCATCTATTTAAAGGGATCTGAAGACGGCAAATGTTTTTCTAAACAAGCGCGGCATCGTCAAAATTGGCGATTTCGGCATCTCAAAGATAATGAATACCAAGATTCACGCACAAACCGTACTAGGCACGCCCTACTATTTTAGCCCAGAAATGGTAAGTAACCACCTGGATTCTGGCCTTCATTTCACAATCCCATCGACAGTGCGAGGGCAAGGAGTATGACAACAAGAGCGACATTTGGGCTCTGGGCTGCATTTTGGGCGAGATGTGTTGCCTGAAAAAGACCTTTGCCGCCTCCAATCTGTCGGAATTAGTCACCAAAATCATGGCCGGCCAATATACAGCTGTGCCATCAGGCTATACATCGGGCTTGCGCAGTCTTCTGGCCAATCTGTTGCAAGTAGAGGCTACGCGTCGCCCAACCGCTGCCGAAATTTTGGAATATTGGATACCATTGATATTTCGCAATTTGGGAAAAAACAAAGGGTGTGTTCTGTAGCAAATCAGCTTGACGGACTCATAAAATATCTGATTCCCAGCTACTCCTACGAGAACGATGCCCATATAAATGGTACACATCTGTCGGCTCAGGTTTCTGTAGCAAGTCGCAGCAATCTGACCATAGAATTACCCACCGCTAAGACCGAGACCAAGCAGCTTATGAATGCCGAGACTTGTGCCCCGCACGAAGTTATTGAGAAGCGGTAAGTTGCCAGAGAAATAATACATGCCATACAATTCCTAGTGTTCTTACAAATTCTTAGACAATATTATGAAATGAAGAAGAAATACTTACCTTTAGTTCATAGCCATTATAAACACTAAGATAAACTGTATTTTTATACCCTGTATAAGGGTATACCAGTTTTGTGTGAATGTATGTAACACACATTTAGTCATGTCCGTCTGTTTGTCTGTATGAACGCCTGGATTTGGGAAACGGCTGAGCCCACATTAACCAAACTTAATATATTGGCTCTACTACGTAGCCCCTTCCCCAATAAAAAAATGCGTCAATACTGTCCACAATTCCAAAGCAACGTTAGCTAAACTTTCCAAAGGCAATTTATAATTGTAAGTAAATCGGTTGATTCTAAGAAAAGTTATTAGCGAAACAGCATCAAGTTCGCTCTTCTTCTTGTTCTTTTTGCTTCTGCTAAGCGCCGGAATTTTGCTTGGGTACAGGGTTGGGCTTGCTCACTATAGTGTATTCTTATAAGTAATTCGATATGGGGCATCCCATAGAGATACTTTAGGCATGCAGCCTTGTATCCGGTATAAAAGATTTAATGATTTCTCGAATGCTTGAGAGACCTAAAACCCTTGAATTAGGAAACAGAGGTATATTTAGTAGAACTAAAATAACTCGAACTCTATCCAAGTTCATCTTAAAAACCATTTCTTTCTTTACGTTTCTTAACATTTATAATAA
Organism: Scaptodrosophila lebanonensis; assembly: GCF_003285725.1. Classification (NCBI taxonomy): domain Eukaryota; kingdom Metazoa; phylum Arthropoda; class Insecta; order Diptera; family Drosophilidae; genus Scaptodrosophila; species Scaptodrosophila lebanonensis. The sequence continues at coordinate 18,710,626 of NW_022060538.1, forward strand.
CATTTATAATATAAAGATATTAACTCACACTCTTGCGTGCTCTTCAACTTTTTCACAGCTCTGTTCTCTATCAGCTGAAATCGTTTGGGAGCAGCTTTAGCATGAGTCCCATACAGCTTCCCCCGAAGGCGGTGATCATATGCGTGGCCATGAGCGATTCCCATTTTGTGGTTGTGAACGAGGATGGCTCCACGTATGCTTGGGGTGAGGGCACACATGGCCAGCTTGGACTGACCTCCCTGGAGGCGTGGAAGCATTATCCGAGTCGCATGGAAAGCGTGCGCAATTATCACATAATCAACGCCTGTGCCGGCGATGGATTCACTGTGCTGCTAACACAGTCGGGCAGCTTACTGAGCTGCGGCAGCAATACCAAGTACGCTCTCGGTCAGGAGGAGCAGAAGAACTACTATAGTCCAAAGGTAATAGATAAGCTGACAGATGTGCGCATTGACCAGATTGCTGCAGGCCTAAACCATGTTCTGGCGCTAAGTCGCGAAGGAACTGGCGCTGTCTACGTTTGGGGCAGCAGCTACAAGGGAGCCCTGGGCCTGGGCAACTACCAGACGCAGCAGTAAGTGAAATTCTCACTATCCTGTATACCCGAAGAGTTGACGGAGTAATGCTTGTTCCTAACTACCAGAAAAATGCCCCAAAAAATCTTGCTGGCCCATGTAAAGAGCAAGCCTGCGCAAATATTCTGCGGACCAGACACCTCCGCCGTACTATTTACCAATGGGGAGATCCACGCCTGTGGCAGTAACGACTATAATAAGCTGGGCTTTAACAGACCCGGCAAAATCACGGCCTTTGTAAGTGACTTTAAACCACGTCTAACGACCTTTCCCTATTCTGTTCCCCTTTTGTCTTATACATTCAACGTAGAAGCGTATTCAGCTACCACACAAGGTTCTGGAGGCTTGCTTCTCCTCCACCCACTCGGTATTTCTGGTCGAGGGCGGCTATGTTTATACCATGGGTCGTAACACGGAGGGTCAGCGCGGTCTACGCCACTGCAATCTCGTGGAGCAGCCAACACTTGTGGAGGCCATTCGTGCGCGTTATATTGTGGTAAACAATTATAGAACCTAATCCTCACGGAAGTTTTTGATTGTTAAGGTGTTTGATCATCCACAGAAAGCCAATTGCAGCGATCAGTGCACCATAGTGGCATCAGAGGACAACATCATTACGCTTTGGGGCACGCGAAATGGTATGCCTCTACCCGATATCGGTTCCAGCAATAGTGGTCTGAATATGGTATGTTTAAGTAAGCCTTATATGCTTCTAAATGATTGATCTAAGCGCTTGGGCGTGATTGAAGGGTTGTCTTTCAGTTATCTTGAAGCTGGCATTGCTAGGAATAATAAGATGATGATAAAGTAATTTTTTTTTGATTATCTAGCTCATTTCTATAGGTCTCAGAAATTTTTAAGGAACCCATTAACACACTAATCCCCTAATTACAAGCACCAAATTATTTGTACACTGTTTTCCTATTGCATTTGAGCGTAATTTAACTCATTTGAGGGTCGAATTTCCTGAGAGAAGTTTTTATAACTTTGTTCCAACTAGACCAACAGTGACAGGCAGCCACAAAAAGATAAAGTAGCCCTACATTTACTATCTTATAGGATTCAAATGTACCCTTTAAATTGAAAATAGGTATTTTTATGCACTTTTCCAAATAATTTCTACTCCCACACACAGCAACATGGCGCTCAAGCAGATTTCGAATTAGACAACAACACGGCGGCCTTTACAGATTTTCTAGCTTCAGTCTACAAGTCAGAGCTACTCCTTGAGCCCGTGGACATATTAGCGTGAGTGGAATTCAAGTAAATGTCAACCTTTAACTATCTGACAGATTCATATTTGCAGGCTATACTCTTCTAAAGCGCAGCGCGAGCGAGGATACTACGTACGTGTCCACCATGTCTACCCTTTGGCGCACAGTTTGTTAATCTTAGTGGACACCACGACACCACTTGTATCATCATTTGAGGAGATGGTGAATTGAAATTTCTTATTTTTTTATTTAATACATTTAATGAATTAAAATGTATGTATGTTATGTCATAGAGCAATTACACGTGCTAGTCTTAATTACAGTCCTAACATAAAAACTAAAGATATAGCATAAAGGCGCTCATACCTGCGCTCATGTGGGAATTATAACCGTGTGGGGCGGGTTGGTTGTGTGAATTGCTTAGTGTGTGCCTAATAGCGGGACATTTGGCCGCCATAGCGGTCCTGCCCCTGTCGCCCACCGCCGCCATACATGCCGCCACTGCTGCTGTTGCCGCCTTGATAGCCACTGGAGCGATCGTTGTAGGAGCGATCGTAGCGATCCTGGGTTTGCACTGGACGCCAGCTGTTGTCATCGACTGGTGCTGACTTGTTCCACGAGTTATTGCTGTGCAGATTTGAGGAGAGTCCATTGTTGCCATATGATTTCATAGGATTGCCGCTGCCCGAATGACCCAAATGTCCTCCGCCACTGCCTCCAGATGAAGGTGCCCAAATGTTAAGGTTATTTGAATTTGCGCCATAGCCACCAGCACCGCCGGTGCCACTGCCAGAGTTGTCGTATCGCTTGTTGCCGCTGCTAAAATATGGACACGAAAATTCAAAATAGTATTGGAAAAAATATATTTGGCTCTACTCTGCACTTACTGAGACAAGGAATGCCCGTCGTCCACTGCTCCACGTCTGTAGTTGGATGAATTGCTACGATCGGTAGCATCATTGTAGCGACCACTACCGCCACCAGCGTTGTTCTTGTGCCCGTAGGAGCTGCTGGTGGTGCCACCGACCACTGCAGATACATTGAGATGACGCACCTCCACCTCGCGCTTGTATTCATCGCGCTTGCCTGAAGATGTGGAATAATCCTCAATGTTGCGCTTTGAACTCGATGATATGTAGTCATTGGCGCCGGAACGCTTGCTGGGCACTGCTGGATAATCGTCTATAGCGCTACGCTTGGATGCAGTCGAAGTGCCATAATCATCGCGCTTGTTGGAATAGTCAATGCGTTTATTGGAGCTGCTGAAATCGTCGAGACCGCGCTTCGAAGCCGACGAAGAGCCAAAGTCATCACGTTTCTTGTCGTATGTGCTGTGACGGATAAAAGAAAGTTCAATGAATCAGCTATTGCTGTTACCAAGGAAATACTAATAACACCTATGTAACTCACCTGCGTGAACTGACCAGTGAGGAATCAAAACGTGGTGGCGGAGGAGCATCAAATACCGCAGAGCGTTTGCGTTCAGTTGTTGTGTCCGAAAAGCGATCATCGGTGCGCTTATTCACAGCACGCTTGACAGGATCCTCGCGAGACTCCATAATCCTTTAGCAATTTGGAAAAGAGAAAGAGGGGAGAAAATAAGGCAACTTATTAGAATATTTCATAGGCAGTTAAGAGGATGTTGTGGACACACAGTTGTGGTGGACTCAGAAACTATGGGATGCAATTGCATTTGGAGGAAAAAAAAAAGTTCCGTGAGCAAGAGCAGGACTTGCACTTGAAATAGTGGGGGATTATATAAAATGTTGTTCTTTTTTTTTTGTTTTGTTCAAATGTTGGCAGTTGAAGAGACAACGTTGCGTAGACGCGCGCTCGCATGGAGACGACAACGACAACGACGACGGCGTAAACTTAAAGTACTAATTTTGTACATGAACAAATGTATTAAAAATAAATACTATATAATATATATGTAGAGATATATATTGTGTTGTTCATTGCGTTACGTGTGACGCATTACAATTTTCTTTTTTTAGCATACTTCAACTGTTGACGCTTCAACTCGAGGCGCTCCAATTCGATTTTCTCGCGCTCCAGTTTCTGACGCTCCCGCTCCAGACGCAGCAGTTCGGCTTTCTCGCGCTCCAGCCGCTCCCGCTCAATGGCCAGCTTGCGACGCTCTTCGGCCAGACGCTCCTCTTCTAGGCGCTGACGTTCGCGTGTCTCACGGCGACGACGCTCCTCCTCGCGCAACTCACGCTCGCGTTCACGCAAGCGCTGCCGCTCGCGTTCCTCGCGAATCTTCTGATAGCTCAGCATCTCCCGCTGACGTCGCTCACGCTCGCGCTGGCGCTGCTCCCGTTCTCGATCAAAGTCGCGTGGCGGACGGGCACGGTCATTGTCGCGTTGATTTCCCTTACGGGGCGGACCAGATTTGAAGTCACGTTCGTGGCGTTTGTCGCCACCACCTTTGTTGTCCTTGCCATCGCGTATTGATGACGCCTTGCTGTTGCGATCCTTGCTCTTCGTATCGCGCTTGCCATCACCTTCTTTGCTGCCACCCTCACCCTTCTCGCGCTTGTCATCGCCGCCGCCAGCCTTGGTGTTGTTGCCGGTCTTCTTATCGTCATCCTTCTTTTTGGCATCGCTTTGCTTGTTGTTGCCTGAAGCATCCTTGGAGGCAGTGGTGGTGTTGTTGCCTCCAATTTCATTCTTGGTGCGCTCCACCGAAATGATGCGTCCATGCAGCTCTGTACGATGCATATTCTCAATGCAGCGCGAGGCATCCGCAGATGAGGACATTGTTACATAGCCGTAACAGCGCGTTCCTGGTGTTCGCGTATTGGTTACCACCTTGGCGCCAATCACTTTGCCAAACTTGGAGAAGATGGCCTTCAGATCACTGGCACGCGTCAGCGTGGACAAACCGGATACCCAGAGATTGCGAGACAGTGCCGCTTGCTTGCCGCCACTGCCGACTGCTGAGGAAGTGCCTGATTTGTTGTTGTTGTTGCTGCTGCTGTTGTTGTTGTTGGCGGTACTCGTTGAGGCCGCATTCGCCGAAGAAGTCGATGTTTTCTCTGCAAGTTCCATGTAAATAATAACAATATTGGAAGAGAGTTATGGTCAGCTTTGAGAGGCTTTAACTGGTTAACGGTTTTGATTTTGTTTACGATTTTTTCTGGTTTTAAAGGAAGCACTTAGCATTTTAAACACTTTGTTGTTGCTGTTTAGATATCATTCAAACGGAACAGATTAACGCACTAATATAGCAAAGAGAGTGTGAATTTGATTGGCTTCTTCCTGTCGGCGCAGAACATGCTGTTGCTATTCCACTGGTACTCAGATGCATCGAATGGAAGTAGACTGCTTCTTGATATCAAAAAATCAAGGATTGCAAGGGGAGCTTTGTCGGGACATCTTCACAGCATCGTTTAGTAATACTGCAAGCGATAAGCCTGTGGAGAAGCCCAGATATCCGCATTCTAGGTGACACCTGATTTTGAGTTGTGTAGGAGGCCAGGTAAATCATACCACAGTTGGCTGCTGATGCTGGCAGATTCCGCATCTTCCCGTGCAATGGCTTTCATAAGATTTCATATGCCTTCATCAACAATGTAGACCTTTTACAAAGTCGTTCTTATGCAAATTAATTATCCCAGAGACGTATGGAGACGATGTGAAGTATTGAAGTGCGCTATGGTGCCAGGTTGTTTTTGATCTGTAAGCAGATAATTGGAGCCCAGCTTCGAAAATTCGACGACAGATGTTTTGGTTGTCAGGTTGCAGCTCAGTCGTCTGTCAGAGTCCCCATTTGGAGCCAGCATCCTTTAAAAACAACTCTGTTGCTTCAGCTACCGCCGTCATTCCTTCTGGCATCAATCGTGGCGAAATTATTTATTGCTCCATCACCAGCGTCGCCTTTGTCGTCCTGCTATCAATCGACGCAACATCAGTCGTCATCATTCGCCGATTCATCAGTCATAACTTCATCCAGTCAGAGCTACATCAGTCGTCAAATCACCATTAGGTGGCAGAACGAGTGCCAAGTAGTCATCGCCCGATGACTACGTTCCAGTCCAGATTCTTCTCCAATCAAATTCACACTCTCTTACGGCATCTCACATGTCTCTTAATGTATTTTGGCTAACATAAAAATCGGCTCATGCTTTTTGCCTATGCATCTCATAATGTAAAAACTTTACAAGCACTCGAATTCGCCCTGCAGCTGAAAAAACAGCTTAAATTACCTTTATCATCCTTTTGGGTCGACGATTTCGAAACTGATTTTTGGTCGCTGCTTTTCAGAAGTATGGGACATGTTGAGACGGTTTCAGCAAATTGTAGTATGTCGGTTAAAAATAGAGTGAGAAAATCGCATTAGTAACGTCATCAGCGTTGCATTTAGATTTGTTTAAGGCGGCGACATATGACAAGCCATAGCAGAGATCTCAAGTGAAAGTGGGCGCAAGATTTTTCAAGCGTCCTGTCGTAGAGTTTATAAAGCGCCCACTTTTAAATAAATTCAACGCTGCTGCTTATTCACATTGCCACCGCCTAGTCGTAATTGTCGGAAGCCAACCAACCTAGCATCCTTCTTATCGCTCGATTTGTCATCCTTCTTCTTTAAACGAGCGCCATCGTCATCCTTCTGGTTCTTTTTATCAGCATCCTTGCCGCTTGATTTTTGTCCCTTTTCCGGTTTAACTGCAATTTGTTGTCACATTCGTTGCAAGGGAAATTGTTAAATTAGATTTAGCAGAAACACTGATCGCATTTTACTTTCTCAACTTATTGCTCAAAACAGAGCAAAATAATAAAACCAATTCCCCGCGGGGTGAGAGTTCACTTAAATCGATATTTACTTAGCAACCATATAGGGCATTTGGTTTTGAAGGGGTTGGTGAATGAAATCGTAGTCATGTGACAAACAAATATAACTTACCCGACTTTTCTTTGTCGTCTGGTGCCTAAAAAACAAACAAAGAATAAACATTTGCATTCATGGATTTTTTTAAAATAAATTAATGCGAATTGAACATTTGAGTCGAGCAGGCTCAACTCTTAAATACCCTGTACCCTTTCCTCATATGCTTCTAAGTAGTATATAGTTTCAATACATTTATATCAGGATTGTGTCCTGTGCGAATTACAGCAACAACAACACAGCCGCAAGCAGAGCTTGGTAGAGATAACATTTGTGGCTATACATTTCTTTACAATTGAACTATCATAATGAAACACGAAGGTAGATTCGCCCTAACCGTATTAGTTGTAAAATATCAGTAAATAAAACCGAAGAACTTTGGGAGTTGTGGAAAACCAGAAGAAAAACAACATAAACTAAATCTGACTAAGACTTAGGAGAACCGAAATATCATGTTTGGTTATTCTTGCTCCTGTACTTCCTGGGATCCTTTGTTCATGCAGACGTATCGTGATCCTAATCAGGAATATATTTAATTTATGGTCCAACACGGCTTTCTCAGTGGGTTACAAACACTCGCACTAAACTTGTACGCCCTTTTATTCTTTGGGTACAAGGTATAATTATATAAATAATAGATGAACTTACCTCATCGTGTAAAAGTTTTTGCTCGTCTTCACCAATTGTTAAATTGATAGACTCGTCATTGTCTATATTTACAGTGTCGCCGGTATTTTCCTCCTGCACCTCGGCGCCCTCACAATCACCGGCTCCATCGTCTTCACCATTTTCTTCGGCTTCACCACCATCATCTTCGCCACCCTCGCCTTCAACCTGATCGTCCCCTTCATTATGATCGTTCTCCTCCTGCTCTTCATCGTCATCATCAAGAATAACACAAACATCGTCCACATCTCCCACTTGATCTATTTCATGATCGCCATCAGAATGAACATGGCTGCCATTCTCATCACCATTACCAAAGCTCTGGTAATCTCCATCTTGCTCGGGATCGACAGGTTCTTCCTTGATCTTCACATCTGATATGTCTCCAGCCTCTTGTGCCACATTTTTCTTTGTATTGACACCCTTTGAAGCCGGCACAATCAAATGGGTGCTCGGATCGAAGCCCTCTTCCTTTAGTGCCTAGAAAATAGATAGAATTCCACGATTGCATAAACATATAATCAATGCAAACGTAGTTCATCCTTACCTTCTCCAGGCGTTCAATTAACACTACCTTTGGACCTACGGTCTCCAGCTTGCGTTTTTCCAACTCATCTTTTAGGTCGCATACGCGCAACTCGTTAATTTTTTTGCCAGTTTCGGCCATTTTAACTTTTACTTTATATTGGGGTCTATGCTAATTACTTGATACACTGAAATATCGCAAGAATTAAAATTACTTTACTTATCCAGCTTCCAGACAACGTGCTGCACAAATCAATTTTTTCCTAATGAAAATTTTCACAAGTCAAGATGGCGACCCGACGTCTTTTTCTCAGCTATCGACTGACAATATACCGCCCGATAAGCAAACTATTCGATTGGCAATGCAGTGCAACCTTTGATGAAACGTTTTCAGTGCGGTTGACAGGCTGGTTTGTGTTCCGGGTGTGTTTGCGTTTATTTTTTGGCGTTAGTGTGCGATTTTGATGATAGTGCGCGATGTCGGTGGTTATTGAAACCACATTGGGTGATCTCACTGTGGACTTGTTCATTGATGAGCGTCCAATTGCCTGCATGAACTTCATGAAGCTGTGCCAGCTAAAATACTACAACTTCAATCTCTTCCACACAATTCAACAAGGATTTATTGCACAAACAGGAGATCCCACAGGCGCTGGCGATGGCGGCTCCTCTGTCTGGGGCGTAATTGAAGGCCAGCATAAACGCTTCTTTGAAGCTGAATACCTGCCCAAGATTTCTCACTCCAATGCCGGCATGCTGTCTCTGGTCAGTGCCGGCAAGAATCTGGTGGGCTCTCAGTTCTTCTTCACGCTGGGAGAAAACCTTACGTCGTTGGATGGGACGCACTGCGTCATCGGCGAAGTTGTGGAGGGCCACGAGCTCCTGCGAAAACTGAACGATGCCATAGTGGATGAGAATAATCGTCCTTACCAGGACATACGCATTACGCACACGGTGGTTTTGGAGGACCCATTTCCAAAGCCGCGCGGATTTCAAGCGCCCGATAAGTCACCATCCCCGAGTGCAGAGCGCATGCAAAATGGCCGCATCGCCGCAGACGAGGATATAGACGACACTGACGGCAAAACAATGGAAGAGATGCAAGAAATGCTGGCAGAACGCGAGGCCAAGGCACGTGCTACGATTCTGGAGATTGTGGGAGACCTGCCGGATGCGGATATGGCACCGCCAGAGAATGTGTTGTTTGTGTGCAAACTCAATCCGGTAACAACAGACGACGACCTGGAGATTATATTTAGTCGCTTTGGCGTGGTTAAGAGCTGCGAGGTAATTCGTGACCGCAAGACTGGCGATTCCCTGCAGTACGCCTTTGTCGAGTTTGCGGATCAAAAATCGTGTGAGGCGGCTTATTTCAAAATGGACAATGTTCTTATTGACGATCGTCGGATACATGTCGATTTCTCGCAGTCTGTGGCGAGGGTCACTTGGCGTGGCAAAGGGCGCGGTGTTGTGGGTCCTGAAGGTAAATTGGACTTCAATAATCTAAAAGAGAGCAATGGCAAGCGAAAAGACTACAACAGAGGTTGGTCAGAAAAGAAGGTCAAGGAGGGGCCTAACGAACAGAGAAGTAGAATGAGTTCGGCCGAGCGTCGAAAAGCGCGGGAACAACGCCATCGTGAGCAATACAAACGGGAAGATTATGATCGCAAAACACGGCGTTCTATATCCAGGGAACGTAACGAACGAAGGCGTGAGAGGTCGCCCCACAAAAACAGGCGTTACTCGCCAGCCCACAGGCGTCCTGAAAATAGACGCAGTAGGAGCAGAGAAAGAGAACCAGAAAGAAATCGTCAGTATGCACCACAGCGGAGGTATGTACCTTAAACTTTATTCTATTTGGGCGCAAAACAATGACTTTATCATTTAAAGAACATCGCCAAAGCAACATCAGTCCCAAATGCGTCGGCCAGCTGAAACTAACTATAGGGATCGCAGAGAATATCACAGGAGTCCTGAGCGTGATCGCAAACGTGCTGCAATCGAGCCGAAAAAGAAGAGCAAGTCTAAGAAGTCAAGGCGTGGTGAGAGCAGTTCGGACTCCAGTGAATCCTCCACGGAGTCGGAATCAGATAGCGAAAGTAATGAGGATACTTCTTCATCGTCAACCGATAGCTCAGACGAAAGTTCCTCTGACGAGCGGAGTAAGCGTAAAAAGAGAAAAAAGTCCACACATAAGAAGAATAAGTCGAAAAGCAAACACAAGGCCAAAAAGAAACACAAGAAATAAAATGTAGCAACCGAACAGACTATTTAATTATAATATCCCACTATGTATTACTTTTTACGGTCCTCGACTTCAGCCTCCAGAGCGGCCGTCGCTGCTCCACCGCAGCATCCTTCCTGGACTTTGGCTCCACGTCGTCTACGCGGTGGTTCAATAATGGCGTCGGGATCAAATACGATATTGTCCAAGCGTGTAACTTCTGGCGTGATGCGCAATTCTTATAAGGACATATAATATTGATTAATAGACGTAGTGTTTATGTAATTATTTGCTATTTACCATAAACGTCGTCCTCGCGCTTCCGGGCCTGAATTACATTTGTACGCAGCTCGTAGTCTACATCTTGGGCTAATTTGATCATCTGAAAGAAGGTTTAGTCAAATAGTATCCACGCATATTCTAATGTTTAGCTCTCTTCGCCACCTTTTGGATTTCCTTCTCATTTGTTTCGTTTTTGTTTTGCGAAAACGATTCGTTTATTTTTTGTCGCCCCGCCGATAATGCTAGTTCATCGCCTTGGAAAACATATTGCCGTGTGCGGTGTAGCTTCTTAAAAGCACTCAGCACCTGTTAAAAATCAAATTATTGTTTTACTAATTGCATTTACAACTGCAACAAAAAGTTACCTCGCGCCGCATTTGGGACATTTTGTATGTTTATTTTATGAACAGCTGTTCCTGTAGGGTTAGGTAAGAAACGATTAGTGCTACCAGATCGTCCAACATTAAAACAAAGTGACCGATGTTGCGGTATAGGAAATAATTGATATCGATATTTTGTGTCACAGTAACAATCGTGATTGAGTAAATCGCCTCACATCTCTAACAGCGACGCTAACTGAGCAGCTCAGTTTATAGAAATTTTTTACGCTGTGCGGTTTGATTACGGCGCCAACGCACATTTAAGTTGCCGTACAAAAATGATATATAACCATAAAGAATTGAGAAAGACCTCTTAATTCTTTATCACGATGCAATACTAAGCAAGGCCGTGACGCGTAAATGTAATTCCAAAGAAATAAAACAACAAAAAAGTGACCGCGACAACAAAATAAGCGCACGCATAGAAATTCTTTATTATCGTGTTATCTGGTGCGCCGTCATTTTATTCACAGCGAAAAGTGAAATTGTTGTAACTGTTTGGCATTTTATATATTATTTTATTACAAAAAGTTACAAATTACATGAGAGGTTGAAGAGTGTGTGTGCATTAATTCTTAAATACTGAAGACGATAATTGGAGCGTACTGGGAATAACTAAACAAAACTGGCTCAAAGCGATAAATTAAAATTCTTCACGAACATGGACGAAGAGGAGGAGGAAGTAACAGATTTGAAGCTGCAATTGTTTCACAATACAGTACGCGAGCACATTGTAAGTTAAAACACAATCATTTCAGCATTAGCCCAATTAGGAAGACCAGGTGTAACGTTATGTGTTGTTGCCATTATCAACAGTCAAAACCACCCCTGAAAAATCAGCGCAGCAGCCTTGTCTGCCAAAGAGCAGCTGCCTTGTTTGCTGATGTTTGCTGTTCGACGCCCAACAACAGTGTAGAATAGACGCACGTATCTGTGCAGCGGGGACTTACGACTGCCATAAAAAAATTAAGAATAATTGGTACCTGGCACATTGGTTATTGATATGGTGCTTTTCTTTATAAGTCTTATCAGCTCTGCCAATATTTGCAGCAGTAAGCGAATACCGCCAATGCTTCTGTTGCCGACTGCACTTTCTATTTCAACCGCAAAATGAGCAATGAAAACAATTTAACCACCACCTGTTGTTTAATAATAAACATTTTTTAAAGGGTGTTTCTTTGCCACTTCAAAGTAAAACAAAATACTCGAAAGTTAAGTTTAAACTAAAATATATGTATATTCCCAAAAAGCTCAATAATTAAAAAAAAACCCCTTTGTCTTGCCTTAAAGTTTAAGGCTTAAACAGCAACACTAAAGTTCAACACTGTAATTATTAAACCACACAAACGAAAGAAGTGTATGCAAATGGAAATTTTCACGCAAAACTTTAAAGCATACAAGTGAAAGTGGTTTTGCATTTTCGATTTATCTGCTATTTTTAAGCATCCGCGGGATATCGAAAAATATGTTTATGGGATTGCGCAAACATTAATTTTGTTTTACAATTGAAGAACTGAAGAAAAATGTGGCATTTGGCAGCGCATGTAAACAAATTTCAAGTGCATGCCAACACTTGAGGCGCGATCGCTCACGATTTCGAAAATGTTTGTCGTGCACAGCTGGCTGGTTTTTCTTTTATTGTGCATAAACAATGGCAAGTGCCTTAAACAAATTTAAAATTAAGTGAACGAGGGTGGGACAATAGAACTCACGGAAAACTTGGCCGAAAGTTTATAGAAATTTGTGAAATGGAGTTAAAATTAGATTTACTTGTAAATATATTGGCCTTTCCAACAAATTCAGGCACGATCACGCGCATCGACGAATACCCTTCTTGTTTCATTCGAAATCATTTTTGGCAGGCATTGGCTCTTGGAGTTTAAAAGCGCGCATTGGAATTGTCCCCTCTCCACTTAACGCATTTATTTTTCCTGAACTATTTACATTATTTAACATTTCTTTTTAATTCATAAATAGTGATTTTTAGTGATTTTTCATTTTAGATATAGGAAGTTTATTTAAGGTTCCAAAGTAAACAAGACTTTTAAATAAATCGCTTTCTCACATTATTTAAAATGCATATATTAAAGCTTACCTCAGATTTAAATACTTAAATTGCTTACATATTAATAATTTAGTCACATTTTCGCAACAAGTTGTAAGACTCCCCTCGTAGTTGCAAAGAACAAACCTGTTCAATTGCTAGTTTGTGGCAAATTTTTTACCTCTGCATAATTGTTGTCTTAGGCTATTTTTAAAACTTCTCAAATGGGTGACCAATCGAATTTATTATTTAAAATCTGATGTATTTTTAAATGCTTTGTCTGGTAGTTTTCTGTTAGCGATTGATTGTCATTAATGGTACTTATAATACGATGGAATTGGAAAGCAACAACTGTTGAAAAACTTCATTTTATTTCCACTCATTTAGTCAAAATTGAATAATGCAGCACTTAAGTGGGTCAAATCAGAGTACGTGCGTCGCATTTCAACAAAGCTGCTAAATAATTCATAAATTATGCAACAGCCCCAAATACAGAAAACAACACATACATGCAAAGGCGCAACAAAGTTCTCACTCGATCCAGAAATTTTATTTTGGGTGCTGGAAGCGAGTGAATCCAAAAGTTTGACATGTGTGCCATGTCCCCTCACAATATGATGAGCCGTTCATTTGGATAGAGAAGCTTTTATTTGTTGAAGTAAAGTTTGTCCGAAACCATTTACTACAATGTTGTCCAATAAAGTGTCATTAATTATGGATGTTTAATAATCTTATTTATAGTACAGATTATACTTGCTTTATAATTTTTGTTTGCCAAGCTACGTTTTCTTCTTTTAAATATATAACCAAGCATCAAGACATTTAACACAAATATAAATCTGGATTTACAATCGGATTGCAATCCCTAGCTGATAATAACGAGTAGCTCCCTTCCATTACCAGAGATAAGTGGAAACCTTCAATGGACATTACAAACTACAGATGGTGTTGTTTGCATTACTTAGATTTAGGTAAAGAAAACCAATAGATAAGCACTGCCTATATAAGATTACGAGTGAAAATATATAGAAGAAATTGACGAAATATAATCAGTTCAAATTTTAAATTCAACAAATGGAGTGGTCTGTTCTTTACGCAAACCCTTACAACCAAGGTGTTCAATAGAAGATATATTCTGAATATTGATATTCCCGGTCATTCTACATACATATATCTGAGGCTGAAGATTAAACTGGGCAATCTAAAGAGCAAAACCGAATACCATTCCGGCTAATTTAAGCGAAACTGGCACTCAGAATACAAATAGACCTGATAGTTGAACTTTAAGCAAAAAAATAAAAAAAAACTTAAATTTATTGAAGTGACTTGAAAATGTTCACATTACTGACCAAAAGAGTAAAAATGCGGTTTGTTTTCAAATATAGTTACGAAAAGTTATTTGTTTGATGTCTTAGGACTATAATTTTTGAGTAACAAAACGGAAAAGAGAAGGCTGTTAGCCTTATAGCCTTATAGACCTACCTTCATCGTCAAACTGACTTTTATCAATTAGTATTAGAGCTTAATTTTTGGCGCTAGTCAAGAAGTAAAGTTTTTTCTTGATTGTTGTTAATGAATCGTAATTTAATTGCACTTTATAGGTGAAATCAAGATCTAAAACTTGTCACATACATATTAAATAGGCTTATTTTGAAAATTTTATTTAAATCTCCCGCCTAATTCTATTGAAGTATGTAAGTAGCAGTATAAGCTGCTTAGTCCCACTTGAGTTTCTTTTTTTGTGATTTATTGTGGATCGAAGCAGCCTAAACGGCGTCTACTGCTATTGTTCAGTCATTCACTCGCTTTATCTTTCACTTGGCCCGAGTCGTCATTAACAGCCGCTTGTCATCTTATTGCCAGCTTTTTCTTTGTGCCCCTCACATTATAAGCCACATTGTTAACATCTTTCACTTAAACTGCAGTCAGCAATTTGTTGCTCACTCATTGCTCGAGCGGCTTGGAGACCTTTCTGCAAAGTTGTTAAACAGCCTGCGACGCGAAATTCCTACACACAACCATAGTATGTACATACCTATGTACATATGTGTATATATACGAGTACATTAAAAAATATGTGCCTACAAACATGATTGCGCCCACTTTGTTGGCGTCGCTTGCATTTGTCTCTATTTATAGCCAAGTTGTCGCTGTCGCTGTTGCTGTTATGTTCGATGGTATTTGGGCGTTTGCTTCGAGTTCAAGCCAAGTCATTGACTCCTCAAATTCGTTGCATTGCTTTTAATAACAAGTTTTTAGCGATTAGTAGCGCTACACTGGCCTGCTAGTTTCATTCCGTTTACAGTTATGGCCAAAACGCGTTCATGAAAAATCTGGCGATGCGTGCCCAATGCCAATTTCAACTTGCAATGCAAGTCGGCCCGTAGACATATTTACGACTGTAATTAAAATGTATCTTTAGCAGCAGCGTCAAGCTTTAATTTGCTGCATAAATAAAGCTCGCGAAACAATTCATTTAGCTATTTATGCACATCTACTCGCACGTACAAGTATATATTATATAGTATGTGCATTTACCTTTTATAATGGGTGTGTAGGAAAATAAATTGTGCGCATAATTCCAATTCCAATTAACAATGCAAAACTAGTTACAGTAAAGTACAATCTCGATTGCTTGTACACTTGAAAGCTAACCAAAAATTCAACTTTACAAGTATTGGACAATTCCACAGCAGAAATGCATACTCAGAAAATATAAAAAATGTTGCTCGCTTAATTGCCAATATTATGGCGTCCGCCATAAAAGATATAGACATTGCGTATATATGTATAGAATTGTATAAACATATATACATATGTATGTAGATTGCGCCCGACGTGTTCCAAGTTCGTCGTCTCTCTGCCAAACCACACGTCACATACTACTTAATAGTATTTATGTTTTATAAATAGCTGTGCGCGAAAAGTGATAAGAAACGTTTTTCCCTTATACTTTACAATTAATTTTTTTAAATGTGTTTAAATATGTTGTTTTATTTTTAAAGCGACATTTCTTGTTTTCGCATTTTGTGCCAAAAAGCTGTATAAATATTGTATGGCAGCGGAATAGACAGCCAACTAAACAAAGTATTGACGTATTTTTTGGCTTTCTTTGGAGGCCAAAAGAAAAACAAAAACTTTAAATGTGTGGGTGCGTCGATCAATGTTTATAAATTTCTATCAACAATGTATTATGCCGCGAAAGGTATTTATGACATTTTCTAAAACCTTTCAAACTAACGTTACTTAGTTCATTAGAAACATTTATTTATATTTCCCTTTCTTGTAAATCTATTCAATTATGAATACGACAAATATATTATGTTTATGTACTCAAGTGAGATGATAAGACTAAAGTTATGTAAGCTAAAAAAGCTGTTTAATTAGCTAACTACCTCAGACACGTTCTTGTTAAGGTTCTTAAGTTCTTGCTCGAAGTAATTATATCACACCATATCCCTTTCAAAAGTAAAATAAACGCAATGTCGGTGCTTTATCGTAACCGGAAACCATAGCCATTGATTATGGGCTTTGGGACAAACATCTTTTTATTATTAACAAAATGGTATTAATGTTTAATTTTGAAACACTCTAAAACAGTTTTTTTTTGTACAACAAAATTAAATAATTTAGATCCATAGCTATAAAATAGAGATAAATTACCGGAATAATAACAATTTGTTGCCGGATGAAAAGTATACTAGTCTAAACTGCAAATGGAACTACAAACGGAGACGTGGCAGTCTTTATGTTTTGGGAACATAATTCTATATACATACAAGTATATATGATCAGAATATTCAGTTTTATTCACATATCGAGCAAGTTTATTGCAAAGCATATATAGCTTCCCAATTTTATATAGCTAGCCTAGGAGGCAATCCCCTTTATTTATTTCTGTCGGAGTGGGTAGAGGGTATTTAAGAGTCGAGTCCGTTGCATTCCTTTGTTGTTTATTATTAGTAATTATCTCAAATTTTATCAAAATTTCTGAGCTTTATCATATAATATACTAGTATATATAGTAGGTATGATTGCTACAACAAAGGAAATTTCAGTTAAATGGCTGTAGCGAGGAAAAGGCGTCGTTTGAGGGCATTTAAGAATGTCTTCTTGTTATTCTTTTTATTGGTATTGCAGATTTTTATTATGCCTAGAAACTGTATAAATTTATATTTTTATAAACAACAGATTTAATCAATAGGAACGAACAATTTAAAAAGATTAAATATGAAATGAGAACTTTAATCGACAGATTTGATTTTGTATTCACTTTTATTCAAGTACTTACTTCCTTTAATTTTAATAAATAAGTTTTCTCTTTAAAATTGTATATTGTATATTATATTGTATTGATAAAATTGTATTTTGTTCAATTTTGATTACATTTTAAGAAATAACAGCAGTGGCTCTTCATAGAAAATTTAGCTTTTTGTCGATCTTTTATACTTGTATGCTAATTTATTACTTTCCTTGTATTTGTTTAGTTGAAGCTGATATTATGTACTATATTTAATCAATTCAAGGGCTGTGCTCACGCCATAAGTACAATTTAAAGCAAAAAGCAAAATGTGCAAATCGAAAACATAATGTATATTCGTAAAATGTACTCCCAGTAATTTGACTTTGTTAATCAAATCAATCAACCCATGTACTGAAATGGGCCATAGAAGCTAATTGAAAGTGGCTATTGTGAAGTATATGTTTGTACATTTTTGTGACATAAGTATGAGTTAGTTATCTTTGTGGCAGCCAGAGGGAAATCAAGTAAATTGGAATGGTCTGGCGTTCACGAATATTAGATACTTTTTTTTGCATTTGGCCAATAGCCAACAGCTTAGAAAAATTTGCTGAAATATGAAACTTAATACGTATATGTAAATAGTTGTTCTTAAGTGACAAGAGTTAAGAGTTAAAGAACGATCCATACATATGGATGAACGTTCTTTATTAATTACATGTAGTATATACAGATAAATGGTAGATAAATATATTATATTGGAAATGATTTGGAAGGGCAGCTTAAGAATCAATATTTAGTTATGGGAATGTATTCTTAGAGCATCGAATTAAAGCTGAAAGCTGGAAGCCAGTTTAAATATAAGCTATTAAACTATTTTAATATAAATCGATAAATCTGTTGAGTTGCTAAAAATAGCGATAGATAAAAAAAAAACATACAAGTCGGCGTTCCATTAAACGAGATGCAGAACTGAATATATGTACGTATCAACTACTCTTCAATTTATAGGGTATACAAAAAAATTGAAAACTGTCGGTGGCATTGCGAATGCAGAAAAAAGACAAAGTTAAACAGGCGCAGACAGTGAATAAATTAATTGTTTTTTCCACTTTTTTGTGTTGCTTTCATTTTGTTTCGTCAGTACAAGAAAAGCCACTTCATTAGTTGTGGGTATACTATATAGTATATATCTATTATGTATCTGTACACATGTAGAAAAATACTTTATAATTTTTTTTGTTTAGCAACCACACAAAACAATGACGTGTGCCAACATTTTCGCGTGTTGTTTACTTTGAACAATTCGTTTTTGTAATTCGTGGCAGATTGATTTTCAGACAGTTTCATTTGAAAAGGAAATGATAAACAATTTGATTAGACAATATTTATTTTTGGTTTGTCTGATACTTGTATATGAGTAGTATTTATGCTTGATTTTGAATGGACACGCGTTACATTCAATTCACAACGCAAGCTGACAATCAACTTGATTTCCATTTCCCTTATCATTGCCCGAATACACGATTGCCATTTGATTTGTTTAATTCCCATCATTTATGGTCTAGTCCATAGTTCCGTCTGGCGCTTATGTGATTGTAATCTTATCACCAACCAATATTCATTTCTGTTAGGCGTTTTCGGGTGACCTTTGCACATACATACAAGTATAGAAAGACATATTCGTCATACAGTTTTGGTTGCAGCTGTGGTTTTCAGTTTTGAATAAAGAAAGAATTAACATCTATGGAATTAAGGCACTGTACAAAAAATTGTACATTTTTGTATGTTTAAGGTTGTCAATAAACTGGTCTTTTATAAAAGCTTTAATTTGTTTAAAAGTTGCCGTAATAGTTTCCAAGGAAACTTCTTATTGGAGGTGCTATGAATTAGAGCTCTGGCTTAGCACCGAAGCTGGTAAAGTAATATCTGGCGAAAATGTTGATGCTAGGTTTACCGTAGAAATCCTGAAATCTTGCAGAAATGCGTTGAAAATGAATAAAGGTTTGATTCAAATGACTTGAAATATCGTAAGCTGAAAAAAGTTATGTCTGGGTGTATCAAGAATACTTAAAATGCATACAAAAAGACTTTCACAATAAATAACCCGTACCGATCTAAACGCATGGACTATTACAGATAGTTATAAGTATATTGGTATTATAAAACACAATATCTGTTTTGAATCTGCTTTCATTTTCCAAGAGTTGAGAATACTCTTTCGCATAATTGGGATTCTATATGAATGAATGAAGAATGAAATCTATAATGTCTCTGACCACATATGGCTGTGAATCGGGGCATAGCTGGCCAACTGGCAAATAAAATTCCCCCAACGTGTCGGGGGCATTTATAGACGTTATTGTACAGCTTTTTCGTAGGCTTTCTTATCTTTTAAGTTGAGACTATGTTATATTAATCATATTTGAATTTTTAATTTTAAATCTTAATATATATATAAAATGTTAATACTTATATATTGTTATTGAATAAATCGACAGATCCACTTGTTGATTTAAATAAATAAATAAATAATGCTTTTAAATCGCAAGACTTTGGTAGGATTGTCAATCATTTTTTGCGCAACTTGTGTGGCAATCCACTATCTTGTTGGTAGTAGAGATCGTTCGTGCCTAATCATTGTGAAGTGTTTGGATGAACTCTGTCCCTCACTGCGGCCGGGCCGAAGTCGTTTCGGGAAAACTTTTGTATGTAGCTTCACGCTGACGTTTCAGGCGGCACTTGATTAAACAATGTCTATTGTTTGCGTTACTGTGTGACGTTTCATGGTAAATTTTCCAACTTATCGATCAAAAATATACATATGTATATATAGTACTGCTACGCCTTGAAACACCTATTCTAATGAACACCTATTCAAAGCTTAATGTTAGCTTGCCTTCTGCAGCTCATAAGTTCATAAGCAACCACATAACCCTCAGTCACTTAAATAAGTACAGTAATAAATATAAATCCATGAATAATTAAATATAAAGTTGAGGACATTGAGGAAATTCGAATTCATTTGTACCTTCACAGCCAGAATGACATTACGTAGCAACCAAATGTTTTGGGTATTTGTACACTTGTGGCAACAAATATACCCGTAATTTCAATGTGCATATACTAAGTATATAATGGCGATAAAGAATGAAAAAATGTGTCCGCCTGTCTGTATTTACTTGACGTGTTAGCTTAGCAAACAAATGGTTGAAAATCTTTTGAATCCCTCACATATATAAATACAAACAACGCATATTGTAAACAAAAACATGAAAAATGTATCAAATTTTACTCAAGTGGTCTCCCAATTCATATCCCATTCTCTTTTCAGATATTTTTGCTGCTAATAATATTGCTATATTTTACCTCATATGTGGTGGTGTCTCGGTATCGACGTCGCGATCGTGACGATCTCTACTCGAATGACGAGGATGAGGTGCTTGTCTATCGCATAAGGTAGTGTATCTACATATCTATGTCTATATATAGCTGAAGCGATCGGCAAGTCAACAACCTGTTGCATGGCTAATTACCCAGTCATCAGCATTCATTCATGCAACTGGCCATCTGTCGTCCCCCAATGTCTATAATCTCTGGCTTCTCTCTGTCCATCTCTTGCAGTTTCTGGCTCTGCACATTCACGCTAGCGGTGGCCGGAGGAGCTGCCATGCTCCTGCCTGTCTCGATAGCCAGCAATGAGGTTCTGTTGCTTTATCCCAACAGCTACTATGTCAAGTGGCTAAATAGCTCGTTGATTCAGGGTGAGTACGTTAATTGCTTTCCAGAACTAACTTCTAAAATGAGTTCTTTGTTGCTTTGCAGGTCTCTGGAATCACGTATTTCTCTTCTCCAACCTATCGCTCTTCATATTTCTGCCATTTGTGTATCTCTTTTCCGAATCCACGGGCTTCGTGGGTCACAAGAAGGGCATATTGGCGCGCGTCTATGAAACCTTTATAGTATTTATGCTAATGGCTATCATAGTCTTAGTGCTGACCGCCGTACTCTCCGCTGTGTTTGGCATTGAAAAATTTCAGTTCTTTTGGTTTCTAAGTAAGTATCACAATGATGGGTTTGTTTGCATCTGCCAGTCTATCTGTATGTGTGTGTTTGGCAAACGGAAACGGTTCTAGTCTACCAAGTTTGCGTGTGGGTGTGTGGCCTGCACCTCGGTAGCGATAGCCTTTGTCTCCGATCTAAACGTATGTATATAGTACCTCTTTGTCAAACACACACTGAATTCTATGAATATTTAATTTCCGCTCTTCACGCTTCACAGGCCTGGGCAGCGTACACTTGCCATTCCTTTACTCTTGCGTCTCATTTCTGGGCGTTATGCTAATGCTGAGTAAGTTAATTACACCATATTGACATTTTTCAATTGTATTTATAAATAAATCGACCATTAAGTGACTTGGAAAATGACTTTTCCGACGATTCTGCTTTCTGGATCCAATAAGAAAATATAATGGGAATCGTTTCATACAAAGCTTAGGAGTTTTATCCAAACATGGATTATAACCAATAAGTAATGGGAATATCTATATGCTTTAATGACAGTTTACACTCCATTTTTTTATATAAATTAATTTAAAATTGAGAAAATACAGCTTAAGAGTTGCAGAGTCCATATTATGGACCCAACATTAGTCTGTATAGGGTAACAAACGATGGTATCATAGGGCGTATTTTCTTTAAATCTATTAAGTCTATACTTTGTAAAATTTAAATTCTTATAGAAACAAATTATGCTGTAGTTAATTTTTAGTTGACTAAAAAATACTTTGCTGTGGTTTTCAATTGAAAATATAGTTCTGAGGGTGTTCTTAAGAGTAACCAATTTTTTTTTTTTCAATTAGACTAATTTAATTGTTAATTCTGATACGACCCTGGAGAATATTCTTCTCATTCTACAAACTGTTTTCACCTCTGGTATCAACAAGCAATCAGACATTATATTCTACTTGTACGATACCAAGAATAGTTTACACAATAAATAGTGTGTGCTGCTTGATATATGCTTGCTAATAACAATTATATTGATGTAAGGGATTGACACAATAGAATCGGTTAGGGGCTAATAATTATTACATGGTCAAGTCCATTTGCTGAATAAACTTTTCAATGTAGGCCACTTGGTTTGGGTTGCATTGGCGAGCGCTCTCAATACTAGCCTTAAATTTGGATTTGTCATTTAGACGCTTGTAGGCTGTGGCACTGTAGAGCCAGGCACGCAAATTGGACTCATCTAGCTTCTCCAGAACATAGCCGCAATCTTCCAATGCGCGTTTATAGTTGTTGAGTCTGGAAGTATTTTAAGAAGCATGCTTAGTGTAATATTAATTCAGATTAATCAGTTAGCATACTTTATATAGCACAAGGCACGATTATTGTAGGTTATGGCGCTTTTTTTAATGCGCTCCAAGGACTTGGTGTAGTGTAGTATGGCCTTCTCATAATTACTCTTACGAAATGCTTCATTTCCCTGGCTAGAGTGGAAGAAATGAAAAAAAAGAAGTTAGCCAAAGATATGCTCAAACAGAAAAATATTTGTCTGACCACAGTTTCAAAAGGGGGTTTAATATAAATATTTGAAATATTTTATAAATATTTACCCAATGGGCTTAAACTACGACTGACCTGCGATGCTTTTGAGCTTCGCTCTCGCATTTAGCACGATCTTCGGCACGTTCGTTGGCATCCCTTTCTACATCTCGCATAAAGGTCGCCACATCTGTAGTCTGCATATTATTGGCTCCAGTTTTGTTGTCATCTGCATTCTTGTTAATGACTGTGCGATTTTCGCGCACTTTCAAACGCACATTGTCAACATCAATGTTTTCAAAATTGGTCTGGCGTCTTTCTTCAGGAAGGGGCTCTTCGTCATCGGCACGTCCCTCCAGCACCTCCATAATGTGCTGAACTTTCGCCTCAAAATCTACAAAGTCGCTTATGTCTCTGGTAGCCATTTTTATAAATTTGTTTAAAAAATTTCCGGTCTATTTTTTACAGAATAAATTGTTGTTAGTAAGTGGTTGTTTATATCCAAGACTACTTAGTTACCCCGATAACCATGACAACGCACAATAGAGTTTGGAAAATAATGAGGCTTTCTAAAAGTACCTTAAAACTAGAGCTTTAAATTCCCTTTCTCCACACAAATGTTTATTATAATCATTCCGACCGATCCGAACTACTAAGAGGCTGTCTTACACATCGGGGTAAAATTATTTTTTGAATGAAAATCATATGGCACTCCAATAATATACTTTATAGATGGTTGTCGATATCATGATGTGTTCAAACTTAGAGTTAAATAGCCTAGATAGAAATTAAATTGTTTACATTTTTAATAAGTCCTTTTATAAGCTTAAGATTAAGAAATTGTTATATAATTTTGATTAAGGTCGAAAAGTCTATTTTAGAACTCAGAAACTGGTTAAGCTTGAATATAATAAAGCAGTACTTTCAATCAATAATGTTTCTAACTTGTTCTCCATTCATCTTTCAGTTTGCACACCCTACGGTTTTATACGCCTCTTTGGTGTTGTTAACCAGGTTCTGGCGAAGCCTCTGCTCCTGCGTGATCCCTACGAGGAGCTAACAGCCTTCTACTTGGAGGAGGCCAGCGTGAAGCGCAAGTTGGCTGTCATTGAGCTGCAGAATGTGAGTTTCAGTGAATCGGGGGCTTTGAATGGTCATATGACCAATCGAAATCGCAGC
Organism: Scaptodrosophila lebanonensis; assembly: GCF_003285725.1. NCBI lineage: Eukaryota > Metazoa > Arthropoda > Insecta > Diptera > Drosophilidae > Scaptodrosophila > Scaptodrosophila lebanonensis. The sequence goes on from NW_022060538.1 coordinate 18,734,390, forward strand.
CACGCACCACTTCATCATTCGCTAGCGCATCTGTATCAACGGGCGGTGCTGGGCAGTGATGTGACCGCCCAGCAGGAGCAGCTCAACGAAAGACTGAGAGAATTGGCGTCTGAGCGCAAAGAGCTGGACAAATTGCAGAAGTCCAGCACATTTCAACGTACATTCATCTACCCAGTGGCCATGCTGCTCCTCCTCTTCTGCACCGGCATGACCATATTGCTGGTGGTGCAGAATACGCTGGAGCTACTGATTGGCATTAAGGCGCTGCCGCTGAGCACAAGGGTAAGTCTATATAATAAATTGTTGTACTATTGCTAATTGAAACTATACTTCTTACTTGTATTACTCTGCTGACAGCAATTCACGTTGGGCATTTCATCGCTGTCGAAACTGGGACCCATTGGTGCTAGTCTAGAAGTCTGCTTGATCTTCTATTTGGGAGCCACTTCTGTGGTGGGTTTCTATAGCATGCCCTTTATGCGCAACGTACGACCAAAGAAGCGCAACACCTCATTACCACAGCTAATGTTAAACTGTGGCATTATGTTGGTGTTGTCCTCGGCACTGCCGTTACTAAGTCGCATTATAGGTAAGACTATAGTTTTGAAAGTTTTTAAACCGATATTACATTTGTTTAAAATGTAATTTTGTTAATCCGAATAAAACGAATAATCCAAATTAATAATAAGGTGAAGCAGGAATAATTAATTGTTCGTCTGTTTCAATCACTAGTCATCTCAAAGTTTTAGAACCATCGCGATGAAACTTTTGGTGAGTTTATAAGATGACTAAATGTAAAATAGTACGAAAAAATTGGGTACATAGAGAGGAATTTAGAGGAATAGGTTTCATTACTTTCTTGAATTTTTGTTTTCATCTTCATTTCTAAGAGGTTTTTTAATTTTTAATACTCGTACGTAAAAAATAATTCTTAAAAGTTGGTTTCCATTTTCATCTTTATTAGTGCTATTCAAAATCTACTTCAATTATATCGATGTCAGTCAACAAATCTCAATACATTTCATTAGAACAACCGTTTTCGAGATTTTGAAAAAATATATAATCTAATTTAGGGAACTATACATGTTCCTGGAAATGAACTTAATTCCGAAAAAGTTCCAATTATTGAAACTCAAAGTTCCTCGTCGAATTTAGTTCCACAAGCCACACGCTTGTGAAGATTCTAAAATATTGTTATCTCTACTCTATTCTAAACAATCACAATTAACAAAATCATTATTTTTCTGTATTGCAGGCATTACAAATTTCGATTTGCTCGGCGATTTTGGGGCAATCGAGTGGCTTGGCAATTTTCAAATTGTTCTGCTATACAATTTGGTGTTTGGGACGACGACGGCGCTGTGCTTGGCCAACAAATTTACGGCGACGGTGCGGCGCGAGCTACGCGCACGGTTAGTGGAGAACTATGTGCTCTTTACTAACTACATGAGCTTTATCAACTGATATTTACTGAAGCGGCACGACAAAGACGCCACTCGCGCCGGGCTCCTCAAGCTCCTGTGGCGCGTCTTGGAGCGTTTGCGGCAGCGCGAGGGCATTGTCGTAATGTCGCCGCTTAAAAATCTGGCTAGTTTATATGCCAAGTCTCAGAACAGCAATAATCTAAGTGTTAATCATAGGAATAGAAGTAGTAGACGCCCGATTACTACCACCAAGGCCACTAGTCGCCAGGCAAACGATATGGACTGTTGAGAAGGCAATGTGTAGCGCTCGGAAATATTGATGAAATATTGAGATAAAGTCAAAACTTATAAAAGTAGTGCAGAACTGATATTTACATACATGTTGTTCCCTTTTATTTGCGGGATTAATTGTTGATCACATTAGCAGATCAGGCAATGGCCTTTTGTGGGAAGATACCCACACGGTCGCCTTTTCGTCATATAAAATCTCATGTTTGTTGTACTAACTTGTATATTTTTATTATTTTTACTAAATGTTGTGCGTGTGCAACAAATTGCAGTCAGCAATTTAGCTTAAATGTAACACGACAGTCTTGTATATGTAAACATTTGCGTATATATTCGATTAAGGCAATTATCTATATTATTAAACAATGTTCCTTAAGTAGAGAATAAGATGAAGAGCGGCTCCATACCACATCATTTCATTTTTTATTTAATTCTCATCATAGTTCGTGGCATACTCAAATTTCTAACACCCTTTATACATACATACATACAAGCATACAATCATCTAAATTTTATGTGATAAAGTAAATAAATACATTTTAACGATATTAACTTATCATGAACAGCTTGTTTCATTTAACGAATGCAACCAACGCTTGGCATGTTCTCAAATCGTTTGAATTTATTTTTTGTAATGTTTATTATTTGTTTATTTACAGCCTGACTGCGTTCTTTTTATTGGCCTGAGGAGCATATTATTAGCACTTTATTAACTCCTTCTGTGATGATATTTGTATTATGATGAAAATAGTAGTTTATTGTAGACGAAATGTATTTATTTAACAAATATATAGTAAATGACATATATTTTCTGTTTTGGCATTTTTCTGTAATTCTCAGCTTTAAACAGAACCATGGGTTAAGGCTGCAAATTAACAAATATATATGGTATTCAAATACATAATTCAACTAATACCTAACATACTATGTGTATATGTACGAGTATATGTGAAAATGAAGATTAAAGCATAAAGTATAAATTGCGTAAAAGTAATTAATTTTATTTTATTCTGTGGGAATTCGTTTTCTTATTCCGGTTGTCTTAATATTTGCGAGCGTACGAAACAAGGATCAAGACGGTCTAAATGAACTCTTAAAAAACTTTGATGCGGATAAGAAGAACAATAACTCATCTATGGCTGATATACCTTATACCCAAAGGGTAAAAACGTATACTAAAAAACCTAAACTCTGAAAACAAAAACCGTGACTGCACAATTTAATGGGTACATAAGTATATTGTATGATTAGCACGACGAGGTGTTCTTTCGTATGAATGCGACAACTTTTGGACCATTTCATTATCCAGTATCTTTCAAAACATATGGCCTAGCTATTTTATATTGCTGCCATAGGGACGGTAGAAATCAATCTAACCAAAACCTTTCTATTCCAATGTCGTAACTAAAACTGGCATTTAATAGTTTTTTATATCACCTTACCATAGTCTAATACAAATACCTTATCATATAGCTGCCATAAGAAAGATAGGTACAAAAAAGAATTCAAAATCCGAAGTTAGCATTTTTGTAAAAAGAGAGGAAGAAGGGTACATATTCAAGAATCTAAACATTCATATTATTTCCATTGGAATATATAATGGACACCAATATTTTTTAAACAAATAATTTTTGTCAATTTTAATTGGGCTGCTCTATTGACTGACTGTTGTTCGTTATATCAGAGGCTTATTATTCCAATTATGAAATTTATAGCTGATTTTTTTTTAACAAAGTGGCCTTAGATTTTTTTAACATATTTGATTCAAAGAAGTAAGTAAATAGATTATTGAGCTATTAAAAGATCGTTTACAAATAATCGTTTCGACAAACGACATAACATAAATATTTGCACGCAATAAAGTGAAATACGGTGCGGAAACATTTCAAATCAATTAATAAATATCCATACCAGCTTTAAAAGCATTGCTTCAATAGAAGTCACGACCGTGAGCGTGTAATGAGGGTATACCACCACCAACAACAACTTTGGTACATCGAATAAATTGCGGACATCGGTTGCAAAATATCGATAACAGCAATTGTACATCCCTAAAGCAGCGTTTTTGTGTGGCATTTTCTTGGCGTCGCTTTTTTAATATATTTTATATTATTATATATTATATAGTTGCTAAATTAGCAGTAAATTAAATTAAAACGGCCAGAGCATGCTAAGCCGTAAACGACGCGCCAGTTCGATTTCCAGCCGCCAAGATGAAGATCCACTGCAGCTGGATGATTCGACACCCGAACAGTCGCCGCTGGTAATTTAAACAATGTTATATGAATTTTATACAAAACAAGTTTAACAAAAATGATATATTTATGCGAATTATTTAATTCTGCAAAAGCTTATAAATTAGTCAGATACTTTAATTTTTACAAACTGTATATTAAGAAAAATGAACTTTGTCATCAAACAGCAGCAACACACACAATCGGCGCGAAAAAAGCGGCGCCTAGACCCATCGGAAATGTGTCAGCAGTTGTACGATTCCATACGCAATATCAAAAAGGAAGACGGCGCCACATTGTGCGATACATTTATACGAGCGCCGAAGCGACGGCAGGAGCCCTCCTACTATGACGTGGTGGTAAATCCCATCGATTTGCTCAAAGTGCAGCAAAAACTCAAGACAGACTCGTACGACGATATCGACGACTTGATGAACGACTTGGAATTGTTAATAAGCAATGCGAAGGCCTTCTACAAAGCGGACTCAGTTGAATATCAGGACGCAATTGCTTTGTGGCAGCACATTCAGGCGCAACGGCAGCGCATTTTGGAGGCCAATGGCTTTGCTGAGGAGGAGCCACGTGCTAAACGTATGCCACGAAACGCGCGCCGATTGACTGGCAGCACAGAGCCTGGTGGTGAACTGGAAGACGATTTTAATCAGTATGAGGAACTATTCGCATCAATTATGACGGCAACAGATCCAGTGAATGACAGGCTTATGCATCGCATGTTTTTGCTTCTGCCCTCAAAGAAGGTCTATCCCGATTATTATGATGTGATTGAGCATCCCATTGATTTGCGTCTGATTGCCACCAAGATACAAATGAATGCCTACTCGTCGCTGGCTGAAATGGAGCGTGACTTGCTGCAAATGACCAAAAATGCTTGCTTGTTTAATGAGCCTGGATCACAAGTATATAAGGATGCCAAGGCAATGAAACGCATCTTCACACAGCGGCGCATTGAGCTGGAGACCGGCAAAGGCAAGCTTGCCAAGCGCATGCGGAATCTTTCCAGTGCCAGTATTGCGGGTAAGTCCAGCTATACATTTATTAAATTTTTTGATTTGTTTAATGCTTTTTTGGCAGCTCTCAAAGAAGAAGTGGATAGCTCAGAGGATGAGGAGACGCACAAAAAGGGTGAGGGGCCCATGTGGGCGCTCTTTGATCATTTGTATAATGCGCCTGGAACTACCGATCATCCGGGCATAACGGGCCCTCCTTTAGGAAACTCTCTGTGGAAGCTGCCCGTGCGTCGTTTTCATCCGGAATATTTCGAGTTGATCAAACGTCCCATTTCTATGAGCCAAATACACAACAAATTGAAGAAGGGTGACTACGCGAATATAAGTGATCTCACTGGAGATCTGTATCTAATGTTGGATAATGCTAAGAAGGCATTTCCAGCCACACATCGCACCCACAAAGATGCCCTTAAGATGCTGAAAATTATGAATGCCAAGCTGGTGGAGGAATCATTGGAGGAAACTAGTGACTTGGAGGAGGACGAGAACGATGATGCATTTGCGGCCAATGCGCAGCCTGAGAAGCGGAAGCCTGGTCGCCCACGCGTCAACTCCAATTCGAGTATCCCACATACACCCATCAACTCGAACTCCCCTAAATCGAATCGGATTGCTATAAATGCGGCCATAAAAAAGAAAATATTGACAATACAGAAATATCTGGTGGATTATTCTGTGGCAAATCGGCGTCCGATAGAATTGTTTATGGAGAAACCGCCTCGGAAAGTTTACCCGGACTATTATGATATCATACAGAATCCCATCGATATGAACACAATCGAACATAATATACGCACCGATCGATATGCGACCGTTGAGGATGTGGTTTCTGACTACAGGTTGATGTTCTCCAATTGCCGGCAGTATAATGAGGAGGGCTCAAACATATATGAAGATGCCAACACCTTGGAGCGTGCGTTAAATGAGAAGTTGAAAGAGTTTCCCGGGCTGGCCGATGTTAAGAAACCCATTCAGAAATATACAAAATTGGGACGCCGGCCCAAAACCGCTCTAATAAGCGATCGTCTGTGGCAATTCTATGAAACGTTGCGCGAATATCAGGAGCCTAAGGGAAAACGGCAACTGTCCTTAATCTTTACAAAGCTGCCATCAAAGAATGAGTATCCCGATTACTATGACATTATAAAGGAACCCATTGATATGGAGCGCATTGCACAAAAGCTCAAGCAGAATTCATACGAGAGTGTGGACGAATTAGCTGCCGACTTCCTGCTGATGCTGGAGAATGCTTGCAAATACAATGAGCCCGATTCGCAGATCTATAAAGATGCGCTGGTGCTGCAGCAAATGACGTTGCAGCTGAAACAACAAATGCGTACGGAACGCGATGCTCTGCCCGATGTTCCACTGGCCGTGCAAGAGCTCTTCCTCACGCTTTTTACCTCCCTCTACAATCATCAGGATGAGGAGGGTCGTTGCTATTCGGACTCGTTGGCTGAATTGCCAGAATACGATGAGCTGCCCGAGGGTGGAAAACTAAGAGGTATTTCCTTGGATTTGGTCAAGCGTCGTCTGGACAAAGGCGCCTATAAACGCCTAGATACCTATCAGGAAGACTTCTTCAGCTGCATGGAACGAGCAAGAAAGCTGTCCCGCACCGACTCTGACATCTTTCAGGACTCCATTGAGCTGCAAACGTTTTTCATACGCAAACGCGATGAGCTGTGCAAGGAAACCTTAAGCTCACCTGCGTTAAACTTTACTCTGGAACAACTGCTGGCCGATGTGGAGGTAACACGCCAGCAGAAAGCCGCTCAAGAGGTGCAGGATCAGGAGGAGAAGGATGAGTTCAGTAGCAGCGGCAAGGGCGAAAGCATGACAATTAATCAGCAGGTTTACTCACCCGGCGACTATGTGTATGTACAGATGCCGGAGAATAAGATACCGACTATTGCGTGTATCGAACGGCTGTGGACAACGCCTGCGAATGAGAAATTGATGCAGGCTAATATTTTCCTACGACCACATGAGACTTATCATGTGACCACGCGTAAATTTCTGGAGATGGAGGTGTTCAAGACCAGCATTTCACAGACCATTTCCATGGACAAAGTTCTGGGCATGACCATGGTAATGCACATAAAAGACTACATAAAACTCAGGCCCGATGGGCTGCCCGAAAAGGACGTTTTTGTGTGCGAGTCGCGGTACAATTTGCAGGGACGCTGCTTTAAGAAACTTAAGAATTGGTCCTCGGCACGTGATCAGAGTTCCATAAAATTTGTACCACGCGAGACTCCACTTGAATTGAAGCGAGTAATGTCCGTGTTCAAGGAGCGTATTGAGAAGCATAAGGGCGAATTAGAAGAGCTCAAGTTGCAGGAAGCGCTCATCGAAAAGGAGAAGCCCAATGTGCAGTGCGATGCGCCACCAAATTCAGAGGACAGTAGCGTGTACTATCAACAATACAACACTATATGCAGTGGTGTCGTAAAAACCGGTGACTTTGTTTATGTGGCCACGCAAACGGGCAAACAATCAATTGCACAGGTCCAGCAAATTTGGGAGAATCAGGGAAAATCATACTTTAAGGGTCCGTGGCTGTTACCACCAAATGAAATTTCTCCTCCACTAGGCAAGCAATTCTATCGCCAAGAGCTGTTGCTCTCCACCGTCGAAGAGATCAGTCCTGTCATTGGCATTGTGGGGCGTTGTGCCGTCTTGGAATATTCCGAATTCATAAGCTCACGGCCAACGGAAATTACTGAATCTGATGTCTATATATGCGAATCGGTCTACGACGAAATGAAGAAGGCATTACGGAAGTTGGTCGTTGGAAATTTGCGTAAATTTCAACACAGCGCTGAGGTCACACAGGATGAGATTTTCTACTTTAAGACGCCGATCAAACCAGCCAAAGATGTTAAAAATGATTTGAATGAATTAACCATTCTGGAGGACTCCATGGATGGCGATCCGCCCAGCGTAAATTCAGACATTGCCACAATCTCGTCACCGGCACCATCGGTCAACTCTACGCCACTCACCTCTAAGGTGAAAAACAAGACGGCCAAGAAGTGCCTCACTGGCTACATACTCTACTCCAGCGAGGTGCGCAAAGGTAAGTTTAGGAAAATGAGCATACTTTTGTGAAGTGGAGATCCTTATCTTATCCCTTATTCCTCGACAGGCATTTGCCAAAGTAATCCAGATGCCAGTTTTGGTGACATCTCGCGCATGGTGGGCACCGAATGGAAAAACCTGCCGGCCAGCGTTAAGCAGAGCTGGGAAGATCGTGCGTGTAAACTGAATGAAGAATCTGCCGCCCTGCGACGCGAAATGGACGATCAGAACTGCGCCAGTCCAGCGCCCGCCTCCGCCCAGGACCCACCACCAATTCTCACCTATGAATGCCAGTGGGACAAATGCGATTTTCAATTCGAGGAACTACCCGATTGTACGGAACATTGCCTGTCCGAGGCTACTGGGCACATACAGCGCCATCCGCAGGCGGGTGTGGAACCGGAGTATGTGTGTCTTTGGCGCAATTGTCCGCGCATTCGCAAGACAACCCAGGCTTTTCCCAATTCACTTCGTCTTATTAAGCATGTGCGTGAGGTGCATTTGAATAAGGGCGGCAAAGTGGTGCCAGTCTCAGAGCGTAGCAAGAACTTTGTGCCCCGCAAGCAGAAAATACAGCCCCAAACGGCCAATGCCACAACGAGTGTGCCCAACAATACTCTATCTCCGCGGGCCGCCAACACTTCGGAGGCAGCTCAGCAACAGCTGCAAATGCAACAACAGCAGCAGCAGCAACAACAACAGTTGCAGCAGCAACAACAGCAGTCCATCGTGCTCGGCCCACCGCCAGAGCCAATGTTTGTGACAGTGCCGCCGCGTGCCCAACGGGTCATCCACTCGGAGGCGTACATCAAGTACATCGACAGTCTGCAGTCTGGCAGTCATCTGAATGTAGCCAACTGCAATAATGGTTGGCGCAAGGCCCTCTCACCTGTGACGCCCGCTCAGCTGGTCAAGCCCCAACTGCCCATCCATTGGCTGGGACCCAATGCCCAAGCCAATGGCGCTAACGTCGTACAAGCCCTTTGTCATTTACGCAATTACATGCTTGACGATGTTCTCCAGATTCGACGCAACTGCAATTAGTTCTAAGTTCTTGTATAAGTTCAAAAGTTTAGCACTGCGATGGCACTGTGTCCAATGAGTTCACTTAATAAATCAAACAGATTTACAAACTTGTTGTTTTATAATCCTGTGGAGGTAAAATTAAATGAAATATAACTAGCTTTGGTGAAAGTCTAAACATCACATTTATGTAAAAGGCAGAAGGAGTTGTGTCGATTCGGTTCGACTTCGTTCGTTTTGTACTTTAACAGCTAGAGTATACAATAATCCAAATGTAAAATTATTTTATCCATATGTAATGCCATGTTTGCCATAGAAACGATCCAATTACTAGAGGAACTTTGCTAATCTTACTAGAGTGACTATTTTTTTTATGAATATTTAACATTATTAGAATTTTTTATAGTGCCTCTAAATAATCTACAAGGCATGATTGCTTAGTTTAAGTTGAAGGTCTGTAGCTGGGATAAATGCAGTTACAAGGTATACAGACAGACGCTCTTCAGGCACTACACATACATAGGTATAATCTTGGGGGCATACAAATATTGATATTGATTTTTAAGCTGCAGGTATATATACTTATTATTATCTATTCGCTACAAATATACGAGAAAATATCGGAGTCACCTAAAATCCGGGTTCTAGCACAATTGTTTTTTTTTTACATCAAACTTTATAATTGTCAACAACTTAAAAATGTACCTAAAACTTCACTATACCAAGCAAAGAATTCTGTAAATTCAGACTGCAACCTTGTATATAGTAAATGATTTTAGAGAAAACAGATTTGGTTCAAATAAAGTTGAAAATATCTTAAGAATTATCCATTTATCGATGGGTCTTCTCATTTACTTTATGTTGCTTCATGTTTTAATTTACGAGTTACTCTGCGTATTATGTTGATATTATAGACTTTTTTGTATGCACATACATATTTGTATATGACCTTATCGGGATAATGACGTCATCAGCCAGCTGACATACCTTTGCTGTCTTGGTTTTGGCGTCTTTGTTTTGCTCGACTCGTGCGGCCAAACAAAAACAAACTGGTTTCCCCTGTTCCTGGTGGTTCTGTGGTGCTGTCATCATCCATTTATTTTGCGGCACTTATCTAATTGCCGGTCCGTTCTCTGTCACGCTCAGCGACTCTCCGGCGTGCTCTTTCAATGGCCGAGCAGCGGGCTGGTGAGCTCAAAATATTGGTGTCGACCAAATCAGTCGTAGTTTGACGCCAGTGCGAAGCAGTCGCTGTCTTGTTTATTTTCATTGAGGATTATTAAGTTCAAAATACAAAATGTCGGAGGGTGATTCGAAATTTGGATTCAAGGATATGGAGAAGGCGCTGGAGACTTTGAAGTTGCTGGAGAGCCATGATATGCAGTATCGGAAGTTAACCGTTCGCGGTTTGTTGGGACGCGCTAAACGGGTGCTGACATGTAAGTTGTTTTCTAATTATACCGACAGTATATACATACATATATAAGTTATAATTAATCTATACACTGATCTATACATGCATTTGTATGTGTCACTTATTCTATATATATAATTGCCTGTAGTGACAAAGGCGGCAGATAAATTGAAGAACATTAATGAGGCCATCGATGTCTTCGAGAAATGGCTGGCCGAGAATGGCGGCGGTGCGTCCAACAAGAATGCAAAGACTGACAGTGAGGACAAAGTGGAAACAGTTCCCGGCTTGGGTTTCAAGGACAAGGAGGCCGCCCTGGCTACTCTGAAGTAAGTTATTTGTTTATTTATTTTCTTTCTGGATTTGTGGGCGCATATTAATTAGCAGCGGCTGCTTATTATGACAAACGTTTGCCCCACAGCCGAAGGTCGCCGTTCAATGTTTGGCCAGCCATTGATTGCTATGATGTCATGTCACTGTTTTAGAGCGTTTATAACGCACACGCATAGATATTACCCGACTCGGAAATATAGTTTTGTCTAGAGCGAGCTCCAGCGCTGCCGGCATACGCTCCCTCTTACTCTATCTCTCTCTCTCTCTCTCTCGCCCTCTCCCTCTTCCTCATCCACTGTATTTGTCTGGGTCTTTGTGGCGCATCCATTTGAGCTCTGTGTGCACAATACTTGTTTAAATAGCTAGTCACATTTTTGGCACATTCCACGCTTTGCTTATATTCTTTGCTACTTATATCTGAATAAATATGCATCTGTTTTGAGAGATATCAATATTCTTTCCTCCGTTAATTGGACTGCTGGGAACTCATCGCATTTATCAGTTCTGCTGAATTGAAAGGATATGTGATATTAACTTTTCATAACTGCCAACATTAACTCCTGAGCCTAGAAATTGAAATGATTGCTAAATCATGTAAGCTAGCAGAGGGCTAGGGGCACCATATCGTGATAGTCTATAACAGACGAAGCAGTTTTGAACCATTTCGAAAGTATTTGAATTCATCACAATACGTATTTCGAGTTCTAACCACATCTACATTCTACATCCAGGATCATTTATATTTTATTTATATGTAAACTTTTAAAGCCCCATTGCACGTGATTAGAAATGGTTTATATTATTTTTGTTACATTATTTCGTCTATACTAACTATATATATATAAAGCTGAGATAGCGTCATTTATAACTTCATCATAAATACTAAGAAACAGATTCTCCAGTACAGCATTTATAAAGAAAAAGAAATTAAATAAAAACTGCATTTTTTTACACCCTGTATCAGAAGGGCAACATGAAGATATATATTCTTAATCAGAATGACGAGCAAATCGTTTGTCTGGATGAACGTCTGGATTTCGTAAACCACTAAGCTCTTATTGATAAAATTTGATATGTAGACTCTCCTAATATCTCGGCAACATGGGTGTGTTTTATTATTATTTAGATACTTTCCTCTCATCCACGCTACAGAATTTCGGCAATACTGTCAAAAATTAAGACTTTGCCTTCGTAAATAAAGTAAATTACATTATTGCATCGAAATCGGTCAATTCTAAGAAAGTTATTAGCAATTAAAAACGCCCACAAGCTGCAGGAGCTGGCTTGGGTACAGGGGAGCATTATCTCTTGTTAAAAAAATACAATAAGCGGTTTCTTTTAAGAAAATAATTTGGTTAACCATCAAAGTATTCTTGAGAGAAATATTTATGCATGAAAATCAAATTTTGTAAGAAACATCATTCTTATAGAAGGAAAGGTAATATATTCGTATTCCTTTTGCCTTTTCTGGGAACTAGTTTTTCATGTGGAAATACTCTTCTTCCAATATCAGATTCTACATAATGCTCATAATTTTCTCACCTTCCAAATCTCTTTAAATTACAGCATTTTGGCTGAACGCGATCCCGACTATCAAAGACTGGCCATCAAGGGGTTGATTGGAAGCTCCAAACGTGTGCTTTCCGGCACCAAAAACGAGGACAAAATCAATTCCATCAAGGAGGGTGTACAAATACTGGAGGAGTTTCTCGAAAAGTTTGAAACAGAGAACCGCATCAAGGACAACCGCGCCTATTTGGCATACGATGTGGTGGCCAAATTGCCAGAGCCAAAGGACGAGTTGGCCGCCGAGTTCTTGGCCGCCTATGGCGGTAACAAAGCCAAGGGCAACTACAAGCATTTGCGTACCATGTACCCAGAGGCGGATGACACCACAAGCTGGGACATTGTGCGCAACAGAAACATAGCCAAGTTGTTGGAGCAAATAAAGAGCGCGGATGCCAAACTGTTCGAGGCGGAGAGCGGAGCACCAACAGAGCTGCATCTGCAGCTGATACACTGGGCATACAGTCCACAGCCGGACAAGGTCAAGAGCTACGCCAGCAAGCTGGCTGGTAGTGGTGCAGACAGGCCAGAGAAACGGAAGCTAGACAGCGGCAGTGGCACCGGAAGCGGAAGCAGTGCCAACACAAGCTCCAATTCAAGTAGCGATGGTTCCGACGATGAGTCCACTCCCAAGAAAAAGAAGAAGCGTGTGGAGGAGTGAATATCGATGTTCAGAGTTCCTGTCTTTCATTTTATCAGAATATTGTGCATTGAATAAATTGAATGCATTCTTATAGAGGGATAAATGTAACGAACAGAAAACGATATTTTTTATTTGTTTTGTTTGCAACTCAACGCTCGAGTTCTACAGATTTGTTGTTTGTGTGGTGTTCTTTATAATTAGTATATACTGTATGGCATGTAACTAAATAAATTACACAATGTACACGAGCAATGGCCACGCCTCTGCTACCCCCAGCAAGCCACGCCCCCACACTACTGATACTTATGCAAGCCGGCGTCGTAATAATCCGACGCCGCCGTCGTCGTCACTGTTGTTGTTGGCATCTTGTGCGCCCGCAGGGAGGCCTCCGCCGAGACGGGCTTCGTCAGCGAGAGGGTTAGCTGATGGTGGTGCTGGTCGCCCTTGCCCGTCAGATGACCGTAGGCCATGTTGAAGAGTGCGTCGGGATCGCATACGAAACGATAGACATACCTCTCCCCATTCACCTTCTGCATGATGCCCTTCTCGTAATAATAACGAAGACTCCGCGACAGCTTGTCGTAGTTCATTGCCGGCCGGTTCTTCTGTATGCCCCAGCGACGGGCCACCTCTTCCGGTTCGATCAGCTTGAACTCCATGCCGCGACCCGTCCACGCAATGCAGCTGGCGCTGAAACAATAGGGAAGGGCGTACGAAGTCGTATTACAATTACATTTTTACTACCTCACTATAAAAACAATTGTGTGGAATTTAGCTTTCAGCATCTCTGAAGCAAATTGTAGGTATCTTAATAATAATATATTTTCAAAAAAGTGGCACTCAAACACGAAGTATCATCAAAAGTAATTATCAGTTGAGATGAAACATAATGGCTTTTAATTAATCTCAAACGATAAACTGATATTGGTGTTTAAAATGGCATTGTTCAGTGCACTAAGAAGGACTTCCATTATAATAATCCGATATAACAAACAATTTATATGAATAGAACTATTAAACGTAACCTTAGTTCAGGAATCGAATGGTATTTATGTCGCGGACTAACAATTTGTTAATAGATATCATACACAATAATTTCGCCCTACGGCTAGTAAGATGTACAAAGAATATCGAGATCCTAGTCTTAACAATGCTAAAATACTTCAAACTTTTGCTAGCTGAAGAGGTAAAAGAAGGGTTATTAAAATTAATTGGAAATTATAACACAAATAGGCCTTTTAAAACCTCTATTTCTCAATTCAAGGTCTCCTACAGTCGCAAAGAGGTTAATATCTGCAATCACTTATTTAATCGTATTTCATAATTTAATTTTTTCCCATCATCGCAAGTAATTGCCCTGAAATATGTTTCCCCATTTATGTCGTTGCATACTAATCCGCAAGATCGTTGTTGTGAGCATTATTTTAATGAATTTGTGCCAATCTGAAACTTAAACTCCAAACTTAAACTAACAGTGCTTTAAAAATTATAGTTTGGAGATGATTTTTTCTATGCAGCCGATTAATTGAACAATTGCTTTGTATTCTTTAATATTTTCGAAATATTAGAATCAATCATCTCTGGAATCATCTCGTCAATCACAAATTTAATCTAATATGTGCATAGTTCCATTAAAGATGTAGTTTTCGGAGCTTCTTGTCTTAAATAACAAAGAATGGTTTGATTTAAAATTTCAACTATTTTAGAACTTCAAGGTAAAAGTTAAATGGATAATTATAGTATTTCGGCTTCATAATCATCTTCGGAACCAGCTTAGCAACAAAATTAAACATAATCTAATAGATTGAAGAATCAATCATCACCGGAATCATCTCTTCAATCACAAATTTAATCTAATATGTGCAAGTCCCATAACAGATGTAGTTTTCGGAGCTTCTTGTCTTAAATAACAAAGAATGGTATGATTTAAAATTTCAACTATTTTAGAACTTTAAGGTAAAAGTTACAGTGGTTAGTTATAGTACGACGGCTTCATCATCATCTGCGGAATCATCTTAGCAACAAAATTAAACATAATCTAATAGAATGCAGAATCAATCATCTCCTGAATCATCTCGTGAATCACAAATTTAATCTAATATGTGCAAGTTCCATAACAGATGTAGTTTTCGGAGCTTCTTGTCTTAATTAACAAAGAATGGTATGATTTAAAATTTCAACTATTTTAGAACTTTAAGGTAAAAGTTACAGTGGTTAGTTATAGTACGACGGCTTCATCATCATCTGCGGAATCAGCTTAGCAACAAAATTAATCATAATCTAATAGATTGCAGAATCAATCATCTCTGGAATCTTCTCGTCAATCACAAATTTAATCTAATATGTGCATAGTTTCATTAAAGATGTAGTTTTCGGAGGTTATTGTCTTAAATAACAAAGAATGGTATGATTTAAAATTTCAACTATTTTAGAACTTTAAGGTAAAAGTTACAGTGGTTAGTTATAGTACGGCGGCTTCATCATCATCTGCGGAATCATCTTAGCAACAAAATGAAACATAATCTAATAGATTGCAGAATCAATCATCTCTGGAATCATCTCGTCAATCACAAATTTAATCTAATATGTGCATAGTTCCATAACAGATGTAGTTTTCGGAGCTTCTTGTCTTAATTAACAAAGAATGGTATGATTTAAAATTTCAACTATTTTAGAACTTTAAGCTAAAAGTTACAGTGGTTAGTTATAGTACGGCGGCTTCATCATCATCTGCGGAATCAGCTTAGCAACAAAATTAAACATAATCTAATAGAATGCAGAATCAATCATCTCGCCAATCGCAAATTTAATCTAATATGTGCATAGTTCCATAATAGATATAGTTTTCGGAGCTTCTTGTCTTAATTAACAAAGAATGGTATGATTTAAAATTTCAACTATTTTAGAACTTTAATGTAAAGGTTACAATGCATAATTATAGTATGTCGGCTTCATCATCATCTTCGGAACCAGCTTAGCAACAAAATGAAACATAATCTAATAGATTGCAGAATCAATCATCTCCGGAATCATCTCGTCAATCACAAATTTAATCTAATATGTGCATAGTTCCATAACAGATGTAGTTTTCTGAGATTCTTGTCTTAATTAACAAAGAATGGTATGATTTAAAATTTCAACTATTTTAGAACTTTAATGTAAAAGATAAATGGATAATTATAGTATTTCGGCTTCATCATCATCTTCGGAACCAGCTTAGCAACAAAATTAAACATAATCTAATAGAAAGCAGCGTTCATCTCACCTGGTTGTGGGCTCATCTAGCAGTGCGACCAGAAACTGCCACAGCTGCAGCGAGCCACGGCGCTGACTGATGCTCTGGCTCGTGGATATGGCGCCGCTCGCATAGAACTGATCCAGACGCAGCTCCGCATCGCTGGACGACACTGTGGCCGTGGTCGAGTCGACGGCATTGGGTCGCAGTGCAGCCGTATACGTGGAGGAGATGGTCGCATTGTAGGGGCTGCTGTCGTACTTGAGCTCCGATTCGCCGGTGCCGGCCACCGCAGTCGTGGGCGAGAGCTCGCGATAGATTCCATTGGTGCCATGATGTGCCTGCTGCTGTTGTTGTTGCTGCTGAGCGTAGTGCGTGGGATTGGCATAGACGCCGGAGCTGCTGATTACTGCCGTGTGAGTAAACTTATAGGCCGAGTGCACCGGCGCCAGATGCGCTTGGTGTTGATGCTGATGTGACGAATGCTGATGCAGCTGGGCATGTTGTTGCTGCTGTTGCTGGTGGAGCTGCTGATGTTGTTGTTGTTGCTGCTGCTGCTGAGCACTCGCCGCGGCAGCAACGGCTGCTGTTGTCGTCGTCGAATCCGCATGTTCGATTTTGGTGTTATGCTGGAAATGATGGCCACCCAATGGCACACCGCCAGATGAAACAGCAGCTACCGTGGCCGCATCGTTGCAATATGCGGCAGCAGCAGCAGCGACTCCTTCTGCAAGGAGATAACAGTAGAGTGAGAGCGAGAGATAGGGAGAAAGGACGAAATGAAAGCGGCTTTTATGCACATTTAAGCAGCAGCATAAATACCGTGGCCAGCATGCCAGCAGCTAACGGGGTAAGGGGTGACTGCTAATTATATTTTGTTGCTAAATGGCCGAAGGTATTTAGCAGCCATGAATTATTTAGGGCAACAACTGGGAAACTCGCACAGCAGCCACTACATAAAATGTTCAATATGCTGCAATTTAACGTCAAAACAAACCCACACCAGAGCACTGAAACATCCCAACCCCATCCCTATCCCAGATTCCACCCACACACACAGAGTCGACAGGTTTCCCTTTTCATTAAGTGGCAGCAAAGTGGCCTGCCTGCCTTGCTATCTGGCCAGCAGAATGAATGCCTGTTTGTCCTCCTCATCAGTGCTCACTCAAAATCACATCAGGACGAGTCGACGCAGCGCATTAAAAATTCAAGAGATACCTTTGCATAATCCATGAGCAAGTGTCGACAAGCAAAAACATCATTGACGATAACAACAAAGCTGCTGCAGAACCTGTTGGGTGTGCCTGGGAGTATGTTTTCCAGTAAAAGATTCCCATTGGTGCCAGGGGCGAGTGCGCATTGTTTTGTTCGCCTAAGAGGCATGGGGTGGTTTCAACTTCTGCAGCAGTCGGAGGCGTACAATGGGGAAAACCTAACGATTAGTGCAGGGAAATTATGCAAAATTTAAATATAGGTAGAATCGCAGATTGCAACAAAAATACAAGTAATTACTTAAAAAAGCTATAAACAATTTGAAATTGCTTGTAATTTCAATTTTAATTTTAATAAAAGCGGAGGAATTTGGTCGCGTTGGTTTGCAAAGTTTATCTCTAACTGACGAAAACTTAATTTTCAGTTAGATGTTAAATATACTTATTAATACTATATATGATATTTTAAGCACGCGTCATCCAATTCTTATAGCTTGGACATGCCTATCTATCTACGTAGCGAAACTATAAAAGAATCGGAGAGATCTTTGCAGTAACTTTTCTTTACAACTAAAGATATTGACAGAAGCGAAAAGATTATTCCTTTTTTTTAAAGAACTACTTTCTTAGCTTTGAAAGTACTTGTAAAACTATTTCGTAGCAATAATATGTTAATACTTATTGCTTTAATACAGGGTGCGCCATCTTTTATGTCGGTATGTAAATATTGAATAACTTTGTCATTAGTGAACCGATTGACTTGAGTAGACAAGTGTTGAAAAATTAGTCTGAAGAAATTGTGCAGAACAAAATTAAATAAAAATATCTCATACTTGAAAATCGGTTGTTTATTTTCATAGATATTCAATGTTTACATACCGACATAAACATGGCACACCCTGTATATATGTTTCGAACTAGTATAGGAATAATATTTTCAAGCTTATCTTCGCGATGAATACTTTCTAGTCTGCAATGGAATAATTTTGTTCATTAAATTAATAGATTGAAGACATGTTTAATATCTTTTAAGGCAACGTTCATATGTTTTTCTAATCTATGATTGAACTGGAATGTTAACTTAATTGTTTAAATTAATTTAATTAATTAAAATTTATCGGTTTAAGAGGCTTTAGAGAGAGTAAAAGGAACCACTGTATCTCAACTGATATAGCTTTTGTATAAGAAAGGTAAGCAATCTGTAAAAAATTCAAAAAACCCTTTTTTATGGCAAGTAAATAAATAATTACGCTTCGAAGTAAAATTTGTTGGTGGTAGACTATTTATGACTAAGTGGCTTTTGATTAAAAGTGTTCTTCTGCTTCTGAATCTGACTTAGAATTAGTAGATATTATTAAGTTAAGCTGTTGACGATTATATATACCTTGATTTAATACAGGGTGACTGAACTAAAAAAAATATATTATTTTTGCAGTAGATGCTTTTTGAAAGCCTGATGGAATCCAGTCTTAAACTTTCCTTGAAGCTTCTGACTATTCTTAACGAAATTTATAGACTTTGCTAAGCCAACTTTTTTTTCCATTTGTTCTGGTATTGTTAGCACTACCCGTAATATTTGTAATTTTTGTGCGCTTTCTTCAACTTTTCGCCCATTGTACACAGCGGCACGCTTACTCCAGCGTACTCCATCCTTCTGCCTATGCTCATAGCCACTCAGTGGCTTGTGATTGAGTCGTTTGTTTGCTCATTGCAATACCGCCCCCCTACCCATGATGCTACCCCCACCCTTTGCCCTTCCGCCAGCAGCTAGATAAAAAATCAACTAACTGGTAGGACAAAAAGAAGAAAAAAATCGTGTTGCACACAAATTGAATTCCTTGCCTGAGCCCGCCAATTGGATTAGTGTGTGGTTACTACCGCCGATATTGTTATTGTAAATTATGCGCGCGATTTCTTGCATTTTAATATAAAAAATAAAATTGAAACAAATTGAGTTATTGGCATGCAAAACTGATAACCTTGCGCGTGCTCTGCCGGCAAAGTCGCACCACTCTGTACCACCCAGTCCCACCCAGCCCCACCACTAGCTCGCCCCACGCGCATAATTTAAATAAATGATGAGCATATGACTTTAATAATTCCTTTTAAGTTCATTTTTTTGTTCGCAATGCTTACCTTCGTCGCTCTTTTTTAAAATGCCCGCAGGTGGCGATGATGGAAATCTGTCCGAAGTAAAGGGAGAAACCATATATATTGATTGACTTAAAGTTGTGGCACGCATTGCGGCTTGTCTTGTCATTAAGACGCCGGCCCACCCAAGGCATCCACATCCACATCTTCGGGAATTGGCAGAAAATTGAACTTACCTGTAACAGTACGGGTGCGTCACAGCGGGTATGTCGAAAAAAGTTGATGTTCTTTCATGCCGCACGCCTTTAACATTCACTGCAGTGGCAAGTGGCATGGGGCATGTAGAGTGGTGTGTGGAGTATGCAAGAAAATGTTTTTAGCGAGTTTGTTAGCAAAAGTTTGACATAATTTTTTCTTATTTTTGGGCGTGCCTTTGTTAGATAATATTTCGTATTAAGCAGCACGCCGGGATATCTTTGAGGACGAAGATTAAGCATGTCATCTGCACGGGAGTCAACAGTCACAAAAAACCCGAATCTTAGACATTGTGAATGGAAAACATTTGGGGAGCAAAGATAACATGGACTTAAACGCTATTGATTGCAGAAGTTCCTACTATAGTTTTCCTTATTGGTCAATAAAATAAATGACTATCAAGCTCTTTAAAGAGGCTTTACAATATTTACAGAAAAAGTGAATTTCTGATTTCTTGACTTCTAACTCGATTCTTGATTAGCACGAGAACAGCAGTTGATGGAAGCATCTTCGTCTGTTTGTCTGTTTGTATGAAGCTCAAATTCTCAGTAACTATGTGAGCCAGTATCACCAGACTTGGCGTAAGGAAAGTCCAAGAAATTTTATGTTTGAAGGTCTCTCTCATAAAGCGATGATTGTTTAATAAAAAGGCGCGTGTGTAAAGTGAAAAGTTTAACAAAACAAGGCCGCTGGCTGTTTTTCCAGTCAGTTAGTGATGAAAACTCATAAACAAAATTCATAAACAAACCGTGTAAATATCTAAATCAAACAAAACCGTGCACCCAGCAACAGATACGGATAAGGGCAATAACATATACTCGTATGTAAGGATACAATGGGGTAGGAGTAGGCAGAATGCCTGCCGGCCGGCTGAGGACGCTTACCATTGTACCTTGCGTTCAAATAACCCTCTGTGGATGTGTCCAGGCCGAACTTGCCAATGGCCGCTGCCGCCGTTGGCGTTGGTCCTGTGTACATGACGAGCTCATCATGATGGTGATGGTGGTGATGATGATGGTACCAAGAAGATTCCCGTGCCAGATCTGTTGAGAATAAAGTGAGAAGTGTAGAATTGATTGCATCAGAAAATAACAAGACTTAAGTAGTTCGTCTTGAATTCTGTTCATCTATATTTCGACTATATAGTTGAATATGACCTTGATTTACTAATTAGTTTTCTAAATCGTGATTCCCATTTCTAGCAGAAAAGTAATATAAATTTAAACTTACTATATGTATAGTAAAAAGGTATGATTATTAAATAATCTGATCAAAATTCTATACTAAAGAAAGCTCTAATTTGCAAGACTCAAGAAGATATTTACAGAACTGAAAAGTGCATAGTTTTGAATCGCTGATATGGGTCGAACGGTAAGTTTCATTAGTTGAATTTTTTTATTTTTATCAGATAAAGTTAAATAAAAAGCTTTAACCAAGAGTTTGAGAGCAGCTTTCCATCAATTGACCGTTAAACTCATCACGTTTCACAGCGAGTGTTCCTATGGATATAATGTCCCGATTCTAATTCCACTACAAAATTTAATATTAAAAACTTTTTTAGTTAATAAAAGGTTCACGTAATTCAATTCAAGTCAATACAGATTGGGTTCGGATTACAAAAGTCAGTATTCCTCGCTTTAAAACTTCAAGAGTTCTTGCTGGCATGTCGATATTGATTCGTTTTTTATTTATTTATTTAAAAAAATGTTATTTAAGCCATTTCGAAACACGACTTTTTAATATTGTACCACCGTATTCTGAAATTTCTTAAATCGAAGCTCTATATCATATACATATACAAGTATTAAGTAGTTGCTTTAAGATGGGTGCAACAATTTTTAATTTAATTGTGAAGAACTGCGGATAGAAAAAAAAACGTCTTCAAGATGCGAGCCTAATTTTCCTATTGTTTGGATAGTGGAAATGGATTTGAGGAATCTCTGGATCTCCAGCCCATACCATATCATACATACCATTGCAGAGCGTGCTGCCATTGCCATTTGTGCTTGCTGCCGATACATTTATTAGCGCTGCTGTGGGAACAGTTGGTGGTGGTGGTGGCAGTGGCAGTGGCGGTGGCGAGGAACTGACCAAGCAACAGGGTGACTTTTGTCCATGAAGATGGCCATGGGTGCAGATGGCCTCCATGAGCGTGTGGCCGACATCCAAGTCGTTGTGACTGGAACATTTCTTGCGCTCTGAGTCCAAATTGCTGCAGCTTGACTTGCCCTGAGCCGGCAAGGTGGATGTGACACAGGAAACCACCGAGTCTGTGGTTATCGTCGAGGTGTTGGGAACTGTGTGATACAGCCCCTGATGAGGAAGATGATGGTGATGATGATGGTGGTGGTGCGGATGGTGTGGATGATGATGGGTATGTGGATCCAGGTGTGTTAGGGTTTGCTGCAGCTGCTCCAGATGCGACTTCGCCTCGCCGTAGTCCGTCTATCGAAAAGAGGAAATGAAGCAATATCGAGGCAGGAAATTAACATGACTTTGATTTTAGCTAAGCGCGAATATTCGTCAATTTGTCAATACTTAAAGCACAATTGTATGTGGGCCGGTTGTTGGCCTAGGCTTTAAGGGCAAGCAACTTTAAAGCCACCTGCTGGGTGCAAGCGAAAGCGTTAATGCGATACCCGGGGCTCTCTCACAACAGGTTAAGACAATAAAACAAAACACTCGTCACATTGACATACTGAGTAAATTGAAGTTGTGGCAATTAGTTTAACAGCTTCTAGCGCCTTGCTTTGCTTTTGTCGAGCCGAGTCAGTCGACTCGAGTAGCACCTCATGTGTGTACAAGTAGTGGTTGTCAATTGACTTTACTTTTCTGTCCCAATCCGTTGGGTTTGCGCGTGCGGGCCATTAAGTAATGAGCCATTGCTACTGGAGATGGAGAGGGAGACAGAGGCAGAGACTTAAACTTTGTCATTGCTACTGTCACTTGCAGTGCGAAATTGGCCAGAGAAGAATTCACACCAAGCTCAGAGAACGGTGGGAGCGGGGGAGCGGCTGCCGGCACGAGACAGTGACAGTGGGACATCAAACATCGGTATATGACTATGACAATGACAATATAAAGCGTTGGTCTGTTGACACTTTTACATTTAATGAGCCGATTTGAGGTTGGGCTCGTTTTAATTCCCCACTTCAACTCTCTCTCTCCCTCTCTCTGTCTCTCCCTTTCTCCGCCTCTCTCCAGCACTGTCTGCGGCTAAATGTCATTAGGGTGTGCATTTCACTTTGCGGGGCTATTACTAGAAAATGGATGTGTGCTCGTATGATTTTAAGCAAGGCATTTGTCATATTAGCTAATTTGATTCAATAAGAGCAAGTACTCATTACCTACTGTCATTCAGTCCATACAACAATGCTACAGTCGCCTTTAAACTAGTGGTTATCGCGGCAATTGGGAATTGAAATTTATGAGCTGGTGGATAGCTCCCCAGTTTTCAATTTAGTTCATTTTAGGCTATTGGGTGCCGAAAAAACTTGTGGAGAACGTTCTATATCTTCATTTTTTGCATACCGTAGGGTAAAAAGGGTATATTAGGTCTAGACATGTCCGTCCGTCTGGATGAACGCCTGGATTTGGAACACGGTTGAGCGCACATTAACCAAAATTGGTATGTAGACGCTCCTAGTCCCTAGGCTACACGAGTTTATTTTATTTTTTGGAATTGCCTACATCCAATCTGGCCTGTCTGGCCATCCTACAAGCAGTACTACTCTTTGGTGTCGTACTACAGGGGCCAGCGCTGGATAAAGCAAGTAATCTCACCCTACTCAGCAACGTGCAAAGATTGGAGGAGCTAACTTATGCTTTACTATAAATATAATTTTCCATCTTTTGCCCCTTGATATTATTGGAAGAGAGATAGTTACGCACGCAAAGATATTCCGACTTACAGTGGGGTCCCGACACATGCGGGTTATCACGCACCAGAACTTACTAACGTAAAGAACTAGGTAGTTAGAATTCCTACACAACTAGAGTGGGAGCTCCTTTCTGATGTTAGGAACACGTTCGACTCTAAGCTGGCAGGAAACGTCGGAGGGGAAATCTTCTTTCCGGAACTGGGGTTAGGACTATCCTGTCGTCTTCTCGACCGCTGCAGGGCTTATGAAAGGCAAGTACCTGCTATACAAGAGGTCACGCGACACTTATTAGTAACCACAAATAGAGCATCTAAGCTTCTAAAGGCTAAAAGTTTCCTTGGAACAAACGAAGCAGTTAACAAATTTCGGAATATGCAGACCAAAGAACGATAGTTATGGTGACTGATTCCGTAATATCAGTTTTACAACCGAAGCATCTTAGTTCGAACATTATTAATTATATTTGTTTAATCCCTAACCAATACCTAAAAATTTGAACAGTCTTCAGGTGCCTAATGAATTTTATCTGAGTTTCCATATCATTTTCAAAAGTCACTCAAGACTTGGCGCACTTAGAGATGCCAGCATATCTCACCTGAATATGTCAGTCTTATGTATATATCTTTTGGCGCACTTAAAGATGTCAGCATATCTCACCTGAATATGTCAATCTTATGTATATATCTTTTCTTCCCTTCTAGTAGAGTGCAAAACAAAAGATAAAAACCAATGGCTCTCCATCCGAAACTGGTGCAAAGCGTTCCGCACTGCCGCCTTCCAGAATCATTTGTAGTTACCCTTAATTATATATCTATTTGCTCGTATCTTTCTTTATTTCTTACTTGCAAGCCCAACAGCGAGCAAGACAGCCAGCAGAGGTAGAAAGCGGCAAGTTAGAAGTGCAGAACGTGTTTTTCTGAAGCTTTCTCTCAGTTTTTGGGCAACGAATGCGTCGGCGGTCGCCATTAGACAGACAACGTTATGAAATATGGTATCAGATTTTGCAATGGAAATAAACAACAACAACTACATACATACTATAAACTTGTGGGAAGACAGCAAAGCTTCCGCGATTAGGCGTTACAAATTCAAAAATTGCAAAATATGCGACATTTAATAAGTGCATGCGAACAATTTGTAAAGTCTAAATACCACGAACACTCAACTAACCGCCAAAGACAGACAGCGAAGCGGAACTTTTGCGTTCATTAACCATTTTTTCTTCTTCTTTACATTATCTGCTATTGGTTCGACGATATAAATATAAAGTCGAAATGTTTTTATTACTAAGTTTAGTGAGATTTCCCAGTCCTACGTTTTTTGTATAATAGCATTTTACACATTTTTTTTTTTGAATAAACAACATCTGATACTTCTTTTATAACTGTGGATATTCAATATACTTTTTTAAAACGTTGTTAATTTATAATTATTTATTTATATGCACTAAATTTTATCTATAGACCCTATGGATGGAGGGAATATGTTAAATGCTGTTATCATTGTTGGTGACGAAAAGCGTTAACTAAACTAAACATCTGATCCTAGAAAAAATATAGTTTTCATTCATTTTGGAAGCAAATTTAGAACGGCTCATTAAAAAGACCTTTGTGAACACGATCTGTTAATCGTGTGATAAATATAAAATAAAGTTCATATTTTCCTGCAAAGATGGTTGGATTATGATGTGTGGGAAGTTTTCATAAAAATGTTTCATTTAGCATCCACATCGAGAGCCATAGAAACGGAACAGGAACGGGAGTCGCTGCTTCGGCAAATACGCGAAAGGGGATCCACATCTAGAGCCATGGAAATAGAAACGGGACAGGAACGGGAGTCGCTGCTTCGGCAAATACGCGAAAGGGGATCCACATCTAGAGCCATGAAAATAGAAACGGAACAAGAACCGGAGTTGCGGCGCAGCAACGCCAGCCGGATATGCTAGTAATTCAATAAAGCAGGCAACTGGAGCAGAAAACTTGAATTTCTGACACGTACAGTCAAGCCAAAACCAACCCAGCGCCGCAAGCGCGCCAGACAGGAAAATAAAAAGGTGACCCTGATTCAAAATATCGATTGCACCTCGATGACCCTGACAGTCAACAGAGCGCTGCCACCCTTCTGTTTTTGCACTGCAGTGAGGCCCAGCTCTCTCCTGCAAGCAACGGTGCATTCAGTCTAAAGATGACAGACATAAGGCGTAATAAGTGCAGTCAATTATGTTTGCCATTGCAATTTGGCAAAACAAACATGGCTGTCAGCATGAAGACAAGCGATTGACAGACGTATGGCCTAAGCCTATGCGTCCGCCCCCTCATTTACATGACGGCGGATTGATCAACTTTGAACTTTTGCAAACAATGGGGGGAGATTACGACGCATGCGCGCCCGCAAGTGCCGTTACGAAACAGCGTCGACAGCGACGCAAGCAGCGAAATCTCTGCTGCTATTGTTGATGTTGTTGTTGTTGTTGTTGTCGTGTTTGTTTTGGGATCGTACGTTACTTTGATCTACTTTGAGGCCACGACGCAGCAGCATACTACAATGATTTTCTTCTGCGTCTTTTAAGTGGGTAGTGTCTTTTTTTCCACGCTGGCGTGCGTTGTGTGCGGCAAATTGGTTGTCGTGGAAAACACTTTCACTGCACAGCACACGTTGAGAAGGCAGTGACACGGCTGGGCTTCATCATAGTCATCGTCGTCTTCGTTGTCGCCTTCTTCTTCGTCGTCGTCTTTGTCTATGGAAGCGAAACCGTTTCATTTGCTGGGCCATTGCTGCCGCGCACTTTGGGTTGAGCTGTGAACGCGTACGGTCTTCTTTTTTGAGTGTCTTCAATGTGCAATGCCAGGATCGGAATTTATTTGGCTTGCTCTGCTCTTCGCAATGCTTCAGGGTAAGCTAATTGCAGATAATTGACTCAACTTGACCCATTTAATGTGTAATTTGCAACAGCGGTTGCTTGTCAGCCCTATACAGCGCCCCATCGTTGCTCCAATCGTCTTGAGAATGCTCTGGAACACATGCGCAGGCGGAGTTCGCAAACGAAAAGCTCGCGTTCGTTGTGGGATCGGCCCAATCAGAGTCCCTATGATCTGTATCACAGCTTTTATGGGCAGCACTCCGATCCAGAGGAAGATTTTTACAATATTGGCAGCACTGGTCGGGGTTATCATGCCAAGCACATGCAGAGGCGAACCCGACCCCATCAATTTGTGGGCACGGGCGCCCCCTCGGACGCCCTAGAGCTGGAGCAGCTGCTGGCATCCCAGCAACATAGACAGCCACACAAGTTGGCCATATCGCGTGTGGATGTGGAGGATCTGAAGGTGCGTGTACCGCCGGGCAAATCCGCCACACGTTGGGTGGAAATCGACAAGTGTAAATTTAGCACGGAGAACTCCACGCTGGATACTCGTCTCATATTTCCGGACCTGACGCTAAGCGGTAAGGTGGTGCTCCAGCCGACGGGTGGTCGTTGCCACATGATACTGCGACTGAGACATGCGGGCATTGAATTCCGTACCGTGCCCATTGGATTTGAGTCGGCAGCCGGCCATGAGCAGTCGCGTCGCCTGGGCGCAGCCTCTGTGCGCACGGACTCGCATTTCGCAGAGCCGGGATTTATATCAGTGTTCGCTCACGGCTGTCAGGGACCAAGTGGCATACGTTATCGCCAGAACTCTAAGCGTAGATTTGGCTTTGCCGGTTATGACGGAACATCATCACCTCCGCCGCCGCCGTCAGCCCCGCAAGTGGAACTGGGAGAGCCACACATCATTATGGGAAGCACCGGATCGCAGCGTTGGGGCAAATATCACAAGCCAGACTATGACATACGCAGTGGCTATCAGCACCAGGAGCAAACCACGCAGCGGGATCATAGTCTGAGTTTCGACAGCCACGAGCTGAACTCACACGAGTTCTATGATGTGAATGGCGACAATTTCTATCGGCGGCAATTCAGCAAGCGGAGGCGGCGTGAGCTCCCCAATAGGCGTAGGCGGCAACTGGCGGATGAAATTAACTTCAACGAGGATGTGCTGCATTTTTCGGATGAACAACTGCAGCAAATGGTGGAGCCAGATGCACGCGCCTTCGCCGATATCTTCAGTGGTGGGGAACGGGAGCAGTTAGTAGGCGATGCCATGTCCAATGAACTGGAGAAGCTCTTCTCCATGGGAGTGCGCGGTCTCTTGACCACCTACATGCAACGCGCCCTGCAGCCGGCCATAAAGGAGACGCTAATGGAGAACATGGGCTACACCTTGAGCTACGGCTGACAATAACTGACATACATATTTAGGGTTAAGAACACGAGTATTTATTTATCATATGTCTGAATTAAAGCTTTAAACAATTGCTAAGCACGACTTTTCTCATGTAGTCTTACCAATTTCGCCGTATCCATAACTGAACTGAAAAACGCTCACTCGCTCCGCTTTTAAAAACACAAACACACGCACGCACAAGCACTTGAACTTGCTAGGTTTATCCACTTGATTGGTATTCTAAAATTTTAACGTATCGGAAGTGCAATTTATCAATAATTGTGAATAACTGAACCGCAGGCGACACTCATTTCGAATATTGTTGGCACATTCCGTTAGCATCGTGCAAGCGTTTCGAAGTAGCCGCGTTGACTGTGGACAGTGTAGCGATTTGTGGGATATGCGCCCCCAGAAATGGACATTCATTGTGCTTTTTGGGGGTTGTCCTGCCCGCAGGATGCTGGACACACTGCGCAGGTGCGTAACGCCCACATAGTCAGTTTATTGGTAAGCTAATCAAAGCCTGGCAGCCAATCACAAGATTGGAAGGGCGTATATGTTCACTTCTTATACGAAAGGTCTGTTCTTAATTGAGAAGTTGCGAAGTTACCGTTAGAACTGCAATTGCCATTTATTTGTGGTAGCACTGGCAGCCAAAAACGACGTTAACCGTTTTTTTTATAAGGCAGCTACGGGACACCCATAGTTTAATTAATTTAATAATAATAAGGCTCACGGTTGTCCTAGTTCGGCTCAACTGGAAATTTTTTATGAATTTTCTACTTTTTCTGTTCAAATTCCAAATAATAAACTAATTTGAAGTTTTTCAATTAGTTAAGAAAAACTCACAGCTAATAATCATATACAAATTAAAATTTGCTCTATGTATATAACAGATTTCAGTCCGCTGTTTTTTAGAATGCCTTGTAAATTATCTAATTATCTAGAAAAAAAATGATAATTTGTATTTTAAATTATATTTTCCTCTGTCAGAACTGATATACCAAGACACAAACCTCACCTGCACACATTTTACAGCACTCTGCACAAAACGTTAACGCAGTGCTACCCATAATTTTTTTGCACAGTCAGCGCTATGCAGCACTGTGCTCCGCTCATATGTCACAACAATGCGTGCGCATCCCTCGCCCTCAACCAGTTTCGCCAAAAATATTTGTGATTACATTTACTTGCGGGTCAATGATGTATAAAACTGAACAATTGGTGAGTGAATAAACTTTAAACAAAAAACAAAGCCGAACAATAGAACATAGGGACGCGCGTGTGGAATAAAATACAATGGGAAGCAAATGAACGCGTGTAACCGTAACCGTAAAGCTTGCCAAGATTTATGTTTACGCACGTCAGCGAAGCGCCAGTGCGATAAGGGGGTGGTGAATGGGGTCAGGTGGTGCTGTTGCGCATTATATAATTTTAAAATCGACATTAGCATATGTGCCAATGATAATATTTCATGGACAACTCTAGCTAAGTGCAGACCAAGGTGCAAAGAGTGAAGTGATGGAAAAAGGAAATAAATAGCACTCCCACAAAATCGAAATGCGGCCGCGCTAACCTTGAGACTCTCACAATGTTTTTCATTTCCCTTTGTAGATACACAAGACGAACGCTTAACCTACACCTACACACATATACACACAAGCGCGCATATCTTCATTGCAAGTCATGCTGCCAGTCGAGCATTAATGCCGCCGCCGCCAACGCAAACGGATGACGATGATGATGCTGTACAAGTAGTCGAAACAGGGACTTCGCCTTTTTATACATACAAGCCGAAAGCTTTCCACGTACATGCTACCGGTTCAATCGGATTACAAGAAAATCACCGTCAGCGGCACCAGCAGCTAGCAGAATGTCTGGAACGGGCAACACAAGCAGCAATTCGGGCAGTACCAAGAGCTCGAATACTCGCGTGACTGTGGCTTCTGGCAGCGCTGCAGGCACAAGCATCGGCGTGGACGGCTCCTCCTACATACGCACAATCGAATGGAACATGATGAACAAAGCCAAATTCTTTCCGCTGTCCATGCTGAGCTCGTTCTCCGTGCGATGCTGCCTTTTTCCACTGACTGTGATCAAGACGCAGCTGCAGGTGCAGCACAAGAGTGATGTCTATAAGGGCATGATCGATTGTGCCATGAAGATATATCGGTCGGAAGGTGTGGCAGGATTGTATCGCGGCTTCTGGATCTCGTCGGTGCAGATTGTGTCGGGAGTCTTCT
Organism: Scaptodrosophila lebanonensis; assembly: GCF_003285725.1. NCBI lineage: Eukaryota > Metazoa > Arthropoda > Insecta > Diptera > Drosophilidae > Scaptodrosophila > Scaptodrosophila lebanonensis. Next base: position 18,764,611 of record NW_022060538.1, read on the forward strand.
ACATCAGCACATACGAAGGTGTGCGTCACATACTCACTGATCTGGGTGCTGGACACCGTGTGAAGGCCTTAGTTGGCGGTGGCTGTGCGTCACTGGTGGGTCAAACCATAATAGTTCCTTTCGATGTTATATCACAGCATGCCATGGTGTTGGGCATGTCGGCGCATGCGGGCTCCAAGTTTGATGTTAATCCACTGGGCATTAAATCGTGGCCCGGCCGCAGTCGCCTGCATATATCCATGGATATAGCACGTGAGATCATGCGACGCGATGGCCTGAGCGGCTTCTACAGAGGCTACACAGCCAGCCTGATGGCCTACGTTCCGAATTCAGCCATGTGGTGGGCATTCTACCATCTCTATCAGGGTGAGTCATAGTTCAGCTCTAATTTTGGTAATAAAAATTATATAATTTGTTGTTATCTTACAGACGAATTGTGCCGTATCTGCCCCGTGTGGGTATCCCATCTATTTATACAGTGTGTGGCGGGCAGTTTAGGAGGTTTTACAACGACAATATTAACCAATCCCCTAGATATAGTGAGAACGCGTTTGCAGGTAACATTGTGATTAGAATAAATTGGCATAATAATGAATGAAAGCAGCCTTTCACTAATATCTATAAAGACGATAAAATCATTTGAATAATGCTCATTAAAAATCAACTCTATATTTGTCCACAGGTACATCGATTGGACTCGATGGGCACCGCTTTCCGTGAGTTGTGGCATGAGGAGAAACTAAATTGCTTTTTCAAGGGCCTTGCGGCACGTCTAGTGCAATCGGCCGCCTTCTCATTTAGCATTATCTTAGGTTATGAAACCATCAAGCGCATTGCCATCGACGAGCAATACAAGAATCAGATACGCTGGTAAATAAAGCGCACAATCGAAGCAAGTACATCAACATCTCTGAATCAATAACCAGGAATACTGCATTTATGCGACCGACCACAACGGAACACGCTAAAGCAACCACCCACAAATCAACGCTGTCGATAACAACCTTAACAATTACACATTCGTGAAAGATATGTTGTTGAGAAGGAGCTAGACTTGCTAAATGATTTTGTAAATAACTGTCAAGGAAATTCTTAATGGAAGAAAGTTAGTAAATGCGCAAGTTTATTAGCTAAATAATAATTGCGAGTGCAGCTGAAACTTATTCTTAGTTATGAATTTGAGAAGAAATAGAAGTCAAATTTTGAAGCGCTATAAAATGTTCAACATATTTGAATGCAATTTAATTTTTAAAAACCCAAAGTTGTAGCTTAAAGTGTAAATTTATTTGTTATTATAATTATTTTATACTATATATTCAATTAGCACAAGAAGCAGTCTACGAGTTGATTAACACAATTCGTTCTTAATGATTTAGCCTTGAATTGATGTAATTGATGATGATGTTAATCATAATGTACATCATAGTAAACAAAACTGGACAAAACTGGTCATATGTGTAAAAACACTTGTCTCAGTGTCAATTTGGTGGGCACGGGGCTTTCGGGAAAAGTTAGATGGCACTGCCTCTAAGAAGATATTTAAGCATGTGTGTGTTCGTTTGAATGAAAACTAGATTTATTGTATATTGTAATAAAGTACAAACCAAGAATTCCAACATTTTTGGCTCTATAAAATATAAAATCAATGTCCACTCTATGAACAGTAGTAGCATGAAAAGTCAGTTGGGGAAAAGCGTTAACAAAGAGAGGATATGTATGTATATAGATATATAATTGCTTAATTTTTTATAGTTATTTATTAGCTATGGTTTGGTTAACTACAGATAAGCATGCATCTTAGAAGGGAATAATATTTTCGACTGTCTTCACTTTTATTTCATCACTTTTTGATTTGATGTCACTTGTAAGGTTTAAAAAAATATATATATTTTCCAAGGTGTCTAATATATTATAATTTGTTATAAACCAAATCGTAGACCAATTTAGAATGTATCTAACTTTTATTTTTAAAAGTTCTGTTCAGATCTGTTTACTGTGATCAGCACATTTTAAAAATCCCAGACATAAATGTTGATAAGAAACTGATAATAGTTTACAAATTCCTATCGAAGAACGGAATGTGTGAACACGTCTGTTCTTAGTGATAAGGCAACTAAGTAATTTTGGAAGATTATTGCTAATAGTCAGATTAGTAAACAGATTGATAGCCTCTAGTCAAGGAAATAGGTTCTGGGTTTCTCATAATAAGAATGTCTAGTTAGCAAGAATAACAGAAAATCAAACTACTGTGCGTCCATTTCGATTTGTTTTCGTTGTTGTTCTAACGAATTATTGCCTAGAATCAACCAAAATATTGCCACAAATTCTTATTAAAAGCATTGTCTATGCCTAATTTTATTGGTTCGACCAAAGGGGAAAGCAGGAAAGCATCCACCACACAATAAAATCCTAAATGACTACAATGTATTCAAAATGCCAGTGGAATATAAAAAATAACGAAGAAAAACAAAATGTGGAGTACAAATTTAGGCGAGCATTTTGCGTATCATGTAGTTTAAGATGCCGCCATTCTGGTAGTAAGTGATGTCCACCTCAGTGTCGAAGCGCAATACGGTCTCGAAAACTGTGCCATCAGCCTGAAAGAACGAAGATCGGCATCAATTACATAACCGCAAACTGTAACTATCTGTTGACTTGGGCTTACCTCAACTTGTATTCTCTGGCCGGGCTTGAGTCCGCTTTCGGGGAATGCAATGTTGTAGACCTCCCTGCCGCTCAACTTCAGCGTCTCGGCATTCTGTCCCGGCAGGAATTGTAGGGGAATAATTCCCATGCCCACCAGGTTGGAGCGATGAATGCGTTCGTAGGACTCAGCAATGACCGCCTTAATGCCCAACAAGAAAGGACCCTTAGCAGCCCAGTCTCGGCTAGAACCGCTACCATAATCCTTGCCAACAACCAACACCAGAGGAGTGCCCTCCTCGCGATAACTGCAATGATCACAAACTCGTTAAATGTTTATCGCAGAGCTTAGGCCGAGCACCTACCGTTCAGCTGCATCAAAGATGTCCATCTCCTCCTGGCTGGGTATGTGCAGGGTGCGTGGCCCGGTCTTTGTGACCAATTTGTTCACTAGGCGAATATTGGCAAAGGTGCCACGTGCCATGATCGCATCGTTGCCACGACGTGAACCGTACGAATTGAAATCTCTGGGCGTCAGGTTGCGTTCGGAGAGGAAACGCGCTGCCGGCGAGTTTCTAGCAATGGAGCCAGCGGGCGAGATGTGATCCGTGGTCACCGAATCGCCGAGGAAGAGCAGGCAACGTGCCTTTTGGATACTCTGCAGCTTTGGCAAATCCCTAGTCATGCCCTCAAAGAACGGCGGACGCTTAATGTACGTGGATTCGGCGCTCCAGGGATACAGCTTGCCATCGGACACCTGTAGAGTTTGCCAGTCCTCTGAGCCCAGCTCGATTTTGCCTGTGCATTAAAATATATAATTAGACTCAAGAGTTTGGGCAGCCTGGTTTGTAGGGGGATCTTTAGTTTTCACTTACTGTAGACCTCCTGGAACATGGCGGGTATGACGTGCTTGTTCTCCACCTCTTGAATCTCGGTGCGTGTTGGCCAAATGTCGCGTAGGAAGACATTGTTGCCTTGGCCATCCACACCCAATGGCTCCTTCTCAAAGTCAATATCCACACGACCAGCAATGGCATAGGCAATGACCAGCAACGGGCTGGCCAAGTAGTTCGCACGCGTATTGGGATGGATGCGACCCTCGAAGTTACGATTGCCGGAAAGAACGCCACAGCAGACCAGACTATTCTTTTCAATCGTGTTCACGACATTGTCGTCCAGTGGGCCGGAGTTACCAATGCAGGTCATGCAGCCATAGCCCACAATATCAAAGCCAAGTTGCTCCAGGTAAGGTATAACACCAGATTCCTTCAGATAATAGGTGACCACACCAGAGCCAGGCGAAAGAGAGGTCTTGATGTAGGGCAGAATGCTCAGACCCTTCTCGACGGCATTCTTAGCCAGCAAACCGGCACCCAACATGACCGACGGGTTTGAGGTGTTGGTGCAGGATGTAATCGCTGCAATAACCACCGAACCATGCTGAATCTTATACGTCTTGCCATCGTCCCACTGGAACTCGCCGCTGGCGGACAGCGCCTCCGGTGCGATTGCGAAACCCTTGAAGCCGACCTAAAATTCAATCAAAATAAATACGTTGCTCAACAGTGTCAAGAATATGCGCGTTCAATGCCCTTGCACTTAACACAGTCGAACCACCTTAAGTGTGTTTAGAGATTAGTCGAGTGTTTCTAGAAATTGCTGCGACTTTTTTCGACTGTGATGAGTTGGAAATCTTCGAGTTGTAAGTGTTTGATTATCAGTTTTTAATACATACATATGTGTGAGTATGTTGTTATGAAATAGACAAGTAAATAATTCCTAGATAATAGCTGCCTATGGAATAGATTTCGTTGGTATTTATTTTATGTTTTTAAAGCTTTAAATAATAACATTATAAATTCAATATTCCCAATTGCTTTCTTTTAAAATCAAATAGACATATTGAAAAGTTTAAGTTTTTCTTTTAAAGACACTAATCATTATATTTAGCTTACAAAATGCTTGAATCAGCATTGAATCAAGTGGAGTTTTAAAAAGTTCTGCTGTAAAAGTGGACCGGCCATGAGGCTTCCACGTAGACTAATGAAAAGTAAACAGTCGTTTTTTTGGCTTTAGAAATGAAAATCGGTCACCTATGCGTCTTGTCAGCATATAAGTAGTATGCACATGCTTGTATGTGCATCCACAGGTCAATTTGATAGGTTTGCCTGTATATTATAGTATGTAGGTCAGTTTGTTTGCGGAAGCGTGCGCATGACGACCCAACACCTCGAGCTGCGCGAACTCTCGGTTGGATGCAAAGCAAACCGGGTTCACTGAGCTCGCTGTGCACCTTGCACGGGCTGCATTTGCAAATATCCAGCGACGAATTGCAATAAAAACAAATTGTGTTTGTTCATAATTTTAGTAATTCGGCATAAAAATGTCGAGCATGCCAGAAATTGGGGGCCTTAGTAACGCAAACCTAAGCGAATTTTGCCAATAGCCAAAAAGCGATCGGCTGGAAATCTGATGCGCTGGCAGCGGCCATTGAACGTGCCTGCCCAGCTTATAAGAACGTGGAGTCCAATTGCTGGCTTTCAGTTTCGGAATGGTACGTGTTAAGTTGGGGTGCTGCCTGCCTGCCTTGCACTTCACAGGGAGCTGCGTTAAGCGATCGTTGGACTATTCATAAAGCTAGACACCAGTATTGCAGTGCGTTGAAGAGTGAATTGTTGAAGCTTCGTCCTGAATTTATATCGAGTTATCTAAGGAAATAGTAGCCGTGATTTTTCATACGATCTTCTCACATATCACAGTTGCTGTTTCTTTTAGATAGCTCTTTTGTAAGCAGCGTTTCGGCTAGTGTTAAGCTTAATACAAGTATATGTGTGAGTGTGCGTGTGCATTAGCGAGACAGTTTCAATTTATGGGATACACTAAGTTCAGTTTTGTCAGATCCTCAACATCACTGGGCTTTGTTTATCTCATAAGAGCGAAATTAGTACAACTTACCGGATTTGTTAGACAGGACTTGAAGTCCTCGAGCATGTTGGAGACAGAGACGCGATCGTGTGGGCGCTTGGGACCTGAAACTGATGTAACAACCGTTGACAAGTCCAAAGTGATGGTCTACAACGCAAATTGAATAAAAGGATAAAGGTATTTTAATTGCAGATATGCGACTGACTATTCAGAAATGGTTTCAAAAACAAACCTGCGTGAACTTTGGATCCTGAGCCTCATCCGAATAGTTGCGCAGCTGCTGTGTGGCCTCCAGATATCTCTGAATGATTTCGATCTTCTTTTCAGAGCGATCTATGGGAAGAAGAATACAAGTATGGTTATTCGATTTTAAAGACAGCATTTAATAAGAATTACTCACTTGTTTGTCTCATGTAATTCAGCGTATTCAGATCGATGGGGAAATAGCCGACAGTAGCGCCGTACTCAGGACACATGTTACTGATTGTTGCACGATCGGCAATGCTCAGCTCTCCGACGCCTGGACCATAGAACTCCACAAATTTGCCCACCACGCCCAATTGACGCAAATGCTTGGTAATCGTCAACACCAAATCGGTGGAAGTCACCAGAGGCCCAAGTTTTCCCACCAACTTGTAGCCAATAACCTCAGGCAACAACATGGAAATCGATTGACCCAGCATAACAGCTTCAGCCTCAATGCCACCCACACCCCAGCCGAGCACGCCCAGGCCGTTGATCATGGTCGTGTGCGAATCCGTGCCAACAACGCTGTCGGGGTACAGGATTTTTGCGCCAGTGCCGGCCTCTACTTCGAAGACAACGCGTGCCAGATACTCCAAGTTCACTTGATGTACAATACCCGAGCCGGGAGGTACGATCAGCATATTGTTAAAGGCACGTGCACCCCACTAAGCAAATAGACAAGACGAGATGTAATACTTTGTGAGAGCTTGTAGATAGGTCTGATGCTCACCTTAAGGAAAGTGAAGCGTTCCTTGTTGCGCTCAAACTCCAAATTCTGATTCTTAGCCAGTGCATCACCGCTGCGTGCAAAGTCTACCTGCACAGAGTGATCGATGACCAAATCTGCGGGGCAAATGGGATTTATTTTCTCAGGATTACCGCCCAAGTCAAGCACAGCATCGCGCATTGCGGCAAAATCTACAACGGCAGGCACGCCGGTGAAATCCTGCAGGAAATCAAGTAGATCTACAGAATATTCCAATATAACTAGCAACTACTGACCTGCAGAATGACGCGTGCGGGCTTAAAGGACACCTCCACATCATTGGTGCCCTGCTGCAGCGTGGGCGTCCAGCTGAGTATGCTCTGCACATCCTTTTCCAACACGTGGAAATTGTCGCAATTGCGAACGGCAGACTCCAATAGCACACGGATAGAGTATGGTAATTGCCCTGAAAGGAAGTAAAATTGTAAGGCATTTCAAAATGAATTCATATTTACTAAAATTACGTTATGGAAACTAATATTATCAACTTTTAGAAAAATAATTATATTTAATTGTTTTTATTTATTAATTACTTCTGTGTTACTTCTTTTGGGAAAATCTATCTTAAAAGTAAAATGAATGTTTATAACACTAGAAGAATTGTATTAAATTCCAAATCGAATCTCAGTTTTCCAGCTAATATGAGATGGTTTTTGTTAAAATGGCACGTAGAATTAGAAACATTGCCTTGTTTTTTGTAGTTATAAGATTTCGCCATTCATTATCATTTCGTTTACAATTCTTTTTACACACCTTTAGTAAAAAATTTGGCTGATAAGAGATTACGTTGCTTATCGCACAGTGGTTCAAGATCGTGTCTTCCTGTTGGTTGCAGTTAATCGTCCGATAGACTGACAACTAATAAAAGAAACCACCTTTTGAACCCGACGCACGCGACACCGTCAAAACATGCGATTGTTTTCTAAGATATGTTTCGAAGGCAACTGAAGACGACGTTCAGAAAAAAGATCACCTCATCAGCAACAACAGATTAAAGTGCTCGTCTTCCTACGGGACTCTGATAAGTGGATGCCTCATGTATTTGTTCATGAACTTGAGAACCGCACAATAAGCGAGCACAGACGCGCATTTTTCTTATCTCGACATGCTCGTTTCAGCGCATATACATATACTATGTATATATGAAGGGACAAATTGAGAAGCTCAACGAGCAGCTAATTAACAAAATCAGCAACAACTTTCGCTTTCGCCGTGCGCTTTGGAAAGCTGAAACTAACTTGCGGCGCTGCCTCTTATCGGCAACGTAGCCGACGTCGCAGCTCAATGACACCACTTGGTCTTGCAAATTAAAGCAATCGCCGACGCTGCGCCCGCAATGGGCGCAAGCTCTGATGGTCGCGTGTGCGGGGTCAAACTTCAAGATTGAAAAATCAGCGCATTCAACAGGTGTTCTTGTTCAGACCACAAGCTTTCAATAATTCCAGTTTGTGTGCTGAGGTTGAAAAGCCTCATAAACAAACTCTAAAACCACGTCACCTCCCTTGTCCAATCTCTTCTACTTACCATACTTTCTGTCGATCGAGGCCAAGTCGAAATATTTGTAGACGGTGCCGTCTTGGGTGAAAGACTTTTCAAATTGAGCAAATGGATTGGCGCCTGAGAACAATATATGGCGTTAGTTATATAAGGATGATGTGCATCTTAAGAGAGAGGCCGCTGATTTCAGCCCAGACTTACCGGCCATTATTGCTTTTTATATTGCGTATTAGTAAAAGAGTATTCCCACCTTTACTGAACTTACTCCGGACGAGCAAAGTGTGCAAGTGAAATCCAAACAGCTTTTGGTTAGAGATGAAAGCATCATCGTTGCACGCAAGTTATCGATAACGATAGCACAAGCTGGGTTGCCGCAGGAGTATCGATGCTCGTTAGCGGCATTGTTTTTGATAGCACGCGCACGTTGTTTTTATTTCATTTAGCTGCTAATCAACAATGGAAAAACAGAAAGATGAAAAATCTGGCAATGAGAAATTACGCCAAATGAGCTGCGAGTTTAATTCGTTGTCTCGTTGCGATGGCTCTGTTATGTATAGCCAAGGTTTGTGGGGAGCAAAACAAATCCGTTGAGCGGCCGGTTTACTAAGAATTGCTTCTTCTTCCTTCCTAGGCGCCACAATTGTTATTGCCGCAGTAATTGGACCCGTTGAGACGAAAACACAGAATCTGTGCATAGATGGCAGCTACTTGGAGTGCAATTATAGGCCCAAGGCTGGACTGCCGCAGGTGAAGGAGCGCATAAGAGAAGCGGCCATACGAGATGTGCTAGAACTGGCGCTACTAAGTGAATCGTATCCCCGTTCAAAAATGTCCGTACAGGTGCAGGAACTAGAGGATCGTGGCAGTGTGAGTGGCATATGCGCCTTGTAAATGTTAAGTCACTCAATATTTTTGTTGTTGTTGTGCAGATGGACGCGTGTGCTCTGAATGCTTCTTGTTTGGCTATGTTAATTGGCGGCCTGCCCATGAAATACAGTTTCGCAGCGGTGCATTGCATTATCAATGAAAAGGGTGAGATCGTGCTCGATCCAGATCTAAGCGAGATGCAGCATCAGCGTGCTAGCTTTACATTTGCCTTTGACTCAGTGGAGGGTAACTTGTTGCTGATACAAACAAAGGGTTCGTTCAAAATTGCAGAATTCAATGATATCGAATGCCTATGTCGCGCGGCCAGTGCGCAGATCTTTGAGTTCTACCGCAGTCATTTAGCCAATTACCATGGCAGAGCTTCAAAAGAGACCGCGACGACCCCCATGGAGGAAACGTGATATGCATTAAAGAATGAAAAAATTGCTGATACGAAATTAAAGCTCGTATTATTTTTGTTTAATGTCAACTGTTGGTTCATCTGTTATTGTTGTGGTACATGGATATGCTGCTGATCTCGAGCGGGGTGCCCTTCAGCACCTGCGAGTTTGACTCATTAATGCGTGTGATCACAAAATCACCAACTTCTATGTGTCTGGAGACGCCATTCGCACCCGTGGGTAAACTGCAGGATGGCACTATGACCTTTATGTTCGCATCATTGCGTCCAAACCAATGCGATTCGGACCTTTTACTTTTGCCCTCGATCAGAATCAGCTGATTCTGGCCTACGAAGCGGCTTTGTAGCCTTTCGGCTCCATTTCGAAAACTCTGGACCATGCGTTGCAATCGTGCCGTTTTCACTGCGACTGGCACATCATCCTTATAGCGTCGATGTGCGGTGGTCTTCTCACGCATGCTATACGCAAACAAATAGGCCACATTATAGCCCACTTGATCGATCAGTGTGATTGTATCTTCGAATTCCGACTCCGTTTCGCCACAAAAACCGCAGATGAAATCGCTGGAAAAGCTGACCTCGGGCAGTATTTCATGAATGTGATCAACGAGCTGTAGGTACGCCTCCCTCGTATAACCTCGACGCATTCTGGTTAGTACCTCTGTGTTGCCCGATTGCGCCGGCAGATGCAGCTGCTTGCACACATTTGGATAGTCACGAATAACGTGCAGTACCTCATCGGAGAAATCCTTAGGATGCGGCGATGTGAAGCGTATGCGCATTTCTGGTACAGCCTCGGCCACAGCTTGGAGGAGCGCAGCAAAGGGCAACCCGCCAATCCTGGGCTTGTACACTGTGCTAAATCCAGCGGCCATATTAGCGTCTGAAGTATGGTCCGTACTCTTATCTCTATAGGAGTTGACATTTTGCCCCAGGAGTGTCACTTCCTTGACGCCTTGGTCCCGAAGTGCCTGCACCTCCCCCACAATTGATTGCAATGGTCGCGAGCGTTCACGCCCTCGCGTAAAAGGCACTATGCAATAAGAGCACATGTTGTCGCATCCACGCATTATGGAAACGAAAGCCGTGGGCGATTCATCATTTAATCGAACGGGCATTACATCCGCATAGGTCTCATCTAGCGACAGCAGCACGTTAATGGCTGAATTTCCATAGTGTCGAGCAACTGCCAACAATCTTGGCAGATCCTTGTAACTGTCAGGTCCTGCTATGACGTCTACACACTGCTCCTTATCTAGCAGGCGCTCCTTCAGTCGCTCAGCCATGCAGCCAAGCAGTGTGAGCTGCAGTCCACGTTTCTTTCCTCGACGTTCTTTCAGAGACCGCAAGTGCACCAAACGATTCCAAATCTTTTGCTCGGCGCCATCGCGCACGGCACAAGTAACGAGCATGACGACATCGGCCTGCCGCAGATCCTCGCAGCGCTGATAACCATTCTGCTTTAGTATGCTCCAAACCACTTCAGTGTCGTTTGTGTTCATCTGACAGCCATAGACTTCGAAATAGACACGCCTTCCATTTCCATTGTAATCGATGGCATTCAGATAGGGTACGCTGTTCTCCTCCACTTCATCAGCATGAGTTTCATTCAGCTTTAGCCTGGACAAAGGTTTTGCTGTGAAGAAATCCTGCAGCCCCGGCCCGCGACTTATCTGCTCCAAGAAAGTCTCACGTGTGGCAGTTTTGTTTGTGGCGGTAGTTGTTTGTGTTGCTGCTGCAGCTGCTTTGCTTTGTGTGCGCTGTTGTTGCCAACGCCAACTATTGCGCAGATAACTGGTGACAGTTGGCCACCGCGCTTTCATGGCACTCTTATTTATTAATAATTACAATTAACATGTAATTATGCAAGCGTTTAAAAAAACACTTGTTTTCTATTGTGAGTAATCGATAACAATGGTCCATCGATAGATTCACGATAGTGCAAAGGCGCGGAAAAATTTAAATCAAATTTAAACAAAATTCAAATGAAGCTTAGCTAAGTAGATGAACTTTGTTGTTCTTCGTAGTGCACTCCAAAGCGTATTGTCTATTCTTTGAATATGGGAACGGATTTTTAAAACTGTCACTGGTCTGGCAGCCTTTACAGGGCTGCCAGTTGATGAAACCCAAAACCGTTTTCGAAGTAGTTGCAAAATCTTGCCGCTTGAGGACGCTACTAAAATTTGTCCTAAAAATGTTCCGCTAATAAGTAAGATTTTCAAATTGGATTCTTTGAAGTTCATAATATTCAAAATAGCTAGAATTAAATTAAATTTTATTTATTTTTTTTTTTTATTCTGCTTTTAAACATAATAAACATATTTCTCAAACAAGCCAATTCCTAAAAATAGGCTATTTTGTAATTTGTTGTAAAATTAAGTTTAAAATTTCTTGTTATGAATTTATTATTATTTATTAATAATATTAATATTTATTATTTCTGTTTTAAAGATTTATATAATCTAATATTTTAAAAAAGCATTGCCATGAAGGAAATTAAACACTGCCTATTACTGCGTATATACTAAATATTAATATCTATATCTAGGCTGGTTCACTGCGATATGACACCAACCCCTTTTTGTTCGATCTTATAAATAAATCAAGAAAGACAAATGCATGTAGCGCCAAATATGTAATATCACAGCCTAAGGTCGCAAAATAAGAATATAGATTCATCACTGAAAGAAATAGCATATAAAACATATAAATATTTGAATATAATATAACATTTGGTCGAACTTAATTTCTTAACGGGGGCTATTTTAAAAGTTTTTCCCTCAACCACACAATGCACCTTGCACTAATTACTTGCTATATTTCCTTTTGACCAAAATCGGCATACCACATAGTAGAGGACTGTCTACAGCCGGAGCCGACAATAAGAAATTACCCAGCCTCATTATGAGCTTATCGTGGTCATGTTAATAATACACAGGTGAGGACAGTGCTAGATGAGGCACAGTAAGAGCATCGCTTCCCTTCTCCTCGGGATAAGTCAACGCATTTGTAACTGCATTGTCTGGTGTCGGCATCTTGTGGTTTTGTGGGTCAATAACTGAATAATTGCGTTAAGCAGAATGTGTGCATAAATTCAAGCGAGTTGCTGTCCGACTGCAAAAACAAGGACGAGATGGTTGCATAAATATGTAATGGGAACGGCATTCAAACATACATACAAGTATATACATACCTCTGTATATATGTATGTATGTACATATTTGTAAACAGTTACTAGCAAAAATATTTTAATGAAAATGAAATGAAAATTCCAGTTTTGGCCAAAAGAATTTCGTAATTACAGCGAAAAAATGCTGTAATTAAATTCATGAAGTTTTTGCCTGGCGCGCAGCCTCGGGACAAGGAAGCGAGCATTGTCTGCCATTTTCTTGGCCCAAGTGGCCCAAATGCGTAAGTCTATGTGTGTGTGTGTGTGTGTGGGCTTTTTCCTCTTTCCTCCATCACCGTTCTCTGTTTTTGCCTCACGATGTTGGTTAAGCATTTTCTTGTATTTTCTCGCCACTTTTCCGCTAAAGTTATTTTCGCCTGAGTTCCCCTTCTATCCAACCAGCCAACCAGCTGCTATAAATCTTGACGCTGAAGTTTGACTCGAGCTCTATATGGTATATAGTAGTTGTACATGTATGTATGTGCGTAATTGTGTATAGAGTCCGCTGGCTTGCGCATACGCTGAACAGCTTATGCCCTTGGCTGCCACTATTGGCCAGCCTCGTCCTTTTCGGCCAAGTTGGCGTGCATTTTAAAAATGCCAGGGAATGTGGAGCTATGGCAAGGATGGTCGCGACCACAGCTTGTCAATAAATAATAAATAATTCAATTGCGCAAATTGTGTTTATTTTATACGCATATAATTTTTTGTCACAGCAATTAATCCGACATTTTTGCGCCGAAACACGCTCTGCTGGGAACAAAGTTTATAAGTCTGCCCGTTCAGCTAAAGCTAAAGCTGAGCAGTAAAAGCAGAAATGAAGAAATAGTTTTGTGAGATTTTGTTTATTTGATTTCTTTAAGCTTAGTCTATAAATCAATTTGAACATATTTTTCCAACATTATTAAGCCAAAAATACTGGTTTTTGGCTATGCCAAAATTATTTAATATATTTTCTATATTCCCACGGCAAATCACAACTCATGTTTTGTTGTTTTTGCCTATTTCAGGAATGACCCCCGCCATATAAACTTATCAAGTTCGTATACCCTATACCCGGGGAGAAGCAAGCATTTTTGAGCCTATTAACTATATATATTCTGAGCCAGCCTGACGAGATAAATCTTTTTAGTAATCGTTTATCTGTCTATCTGTTTGACTGTATGAACGTCTGGATTTCGGAAATGGCAGATTTTCAATGTACTCTATTCCATAGCTATATAAACTAAACTTTGCACATGTTAATAAATAAATAAACAAATTTCATTTAATTCGGTTAATTTAAAAACGTTTTTCTTATATTTTTTCTGAAAAAAAAAACGGAATTCTTTACCAAAATGTTTATTTTTTTATTTGCACACTTTTTCCCTATTTTAGCCAAAACATAATGTAACTATAAAATATAATTTTATTTCAACATTTTGGGGCAATAATTAATTAATTAAAAATAATAATTAAAGTATAATTTCAACAGCAAAATATGAACCTTCTGGATTAGACATCAATCCCTATTTTGGGTTTACTTAAGCGAGATATTGCAAAGACAATTTTCCAAAACAAACCACAGTTGTGGAAAAATATTCAAAAAATTTCGTAGAAACTTGTTCAAAAATTCATCAAGAATATTTAGGGATCCCCCTAAATGCGTTTTCAAGAATTCAGTTCCATAGCTAACTAAATTTCAATGTTAATTTGCAAACTTTGTTGAGCAAACGTTAAAAATCTGTGATTTATGTAATATATAGTACATAATTTGAAGAAACGGCTGCGACTTATAAATTGTTTTGTGTGGAACCGACCCCAAATATCTAATTCAAAACTGTAGACTCCGCGGGCACACTGATTGCCTTTGTTAGCTTTATGTGTTGTAATTGTTTCGCTTTGTGTGTAATACAAGTAATATCCATTAGAGTTAAGTAAGGTGTCACAATTATTAGTTATTACAAAAGTTCAAAAGATCCGCATTCAGCATAATTATTATTATGTTAGTAACGAGCCACAGATAATGTTCAAAAATGAAATTTCACTTTTACTCTCGAGTACATAAACCATCCGGCGAGAACAAAACCGGCTAACCGCGAACTCAACTAGTGCACAAATCCAAGCCCAAGCCCAAGCCCGACCCCAGTCCCACCTCCAACATCAATTTCAATCGCCCTTGCATCGTTGGCGCCCCCTGAAACAAAACGACAATTTTAGGCGCCATAACGTGGGCACACACATAATGAGCCTTTGAATGGCTCAATGCGTGGCCTTAAAATGACGCCCAAAGTTTACTTACCGTGCTTTTTTGTTTTTGTTTTTTTTTTTTTGTTTTGTGCTTAGTCAACACCCCCCTGGGTTCGACTCGGAGTTTTCTGTTCAATTTATGCGCTGTTTATGGCATTATACAACACTGAGCCCGTAGAAGCCCATCCCCAACTTCTCGGGCAGAGTAGAACTTGAAAGAGGGCGGGTGTGGGGCGTTGCTGTGCTGCTGTGGTGTTAACGGCACTGCTGAGAGTAATTCGGTAACCGAACCAAACTGAACAGAAGACGGCAACAACAACAACAACAATAGCTATAACAAAGAGAGCGCACGTTAATAGAAAATGGAGCCGTGTGCGTTGTCGTTAAATTGAAATTGTCGCGCAAATAAAAATTTGCATATTTTAGCATTGATTTCGAGCGCGACGACGCTCGCCAACCATTTGCCGACATGCCCGTGGGAGTTCTGGTTTCAGGCGAGCGTACGGGCAACCAATTCGGCGTATACGTAACGCTACACTTTCACGCTCATGCTTTCTACACTGGGAACTGGGAAGCCAAAAAGTGTGATGGCTTTGCCAATATTAATAAGCTGTTTCCTCTAAAATATTTTCACTTCTCACTTGACTTATTTTATTGTAATAATAACGATCCCATGGAAAGTTTTGTATAGGAACTACACATATACTACAAGTATATTTCGTGAATGAGCAATTCAAGGGTTGTTAAATCAAGAATAATAAATTGGAGATCCATTTAAACACAATTTATATTCCATATATCGACATACATAGTTCAGTACATATGGAATTTTGAAGTTGAGTAGGTCGTAATGTCCACTTTTTTCAAATGTCAAGAAATTTGGGATGTTAAGTCAGGGAACACAACAATTATTCCCCAACAGCGGCAAAAAAAGAAAATATTCCCAAAAAAGCATGTAAATAAGGGCTTTAAGTGCTTTGGCCTAATGAGTGGGTGCATGGAGTGCAGCACAGTTGCTGTCTACAGTAAATCCTGACGCTGTCACAATAAAATCCACTCAAGCTAAACATTCTTCAGCCATGTCAAACGACAGGCGTGTGGGCGAAGGGGGCGCGGGAGGGCAAGCAGGCCGGCACCGTTCATATTGTGCGCATATTTATGCATGCGGCAATGACAGAGAAGCAGAAGGAGAAGGAGACTGAGACTGAGAGGCGCAACAAATTTATGCGCTGCCGGGCATTGGACGAAGCTTATGGCCCAGCTTCTGCTAGTGTTGTCCGCCCGACTCTAGCTTCTGTTAGAGTTGCCCGCCCGACTCCAGCTGCTCCAAATGCTTAGCTCTGAACATCCAACAAGAAGAAAAAACAACAATTTCTCTGACTTTGCTTTTGCACGAAATAATAAAAATTGCTCATTGATTTATTTACGAGTTGTCTTGATGACCAGCTTTGTGCACCATGGAACTCCACGTAAAGTTTGGAGAAATATAATAATAGCTGTTCAGTTTTCTTTTACACTAAAATATTGGTTAAGAACGGTAATGACTTGAGGAACGACAGCCCTATGCTTTAAAGCTGTAAAAGGTGTCTTTCATAACATACTGCAGGCATTAAGGAACTAAAAAATAGGAGCCTAAGGTACGAGTCTGTGATCAAATTAATACGATGCTATAAAATGAAATATATTTAATCTAAATTTTGTTTAAATTGTAATAATGGCAACCTTCCTGACTGTTTTTAGTACCAGACCCCATCTGTTTAAAAAATGGCACGGTTTCATTCCGTTTGGGCAACAGACATCAAAGTTATTTTTAAATCCAGCCCTTTCTTAGTGGCTTAAAATTGTTTTGCGGTATATGCCGGGCTTCCTTGTATTGTAGAGCACGAGAAATATCGATAGCACTATCGATAGTTTCACATTTTTCGAACTATCGATGAAATTATGTCCACCATCGATAGTTCATTCATAGAACTGCACGTTAAAAGGAATACAGAAAATAGTTAAATGCAATTTTAATTAATTAATATTTATTTAGTGGTGTTGGCTGCGGCTGGAGTTGGAAAAAAGTGGACAAAAGTGAAAGTTAACATGTTTTAATGAGTAAGTCTTGTCTCAATGAAATGTGTGTTTTCCTTCTTTTTTAAGAAACAACAGTCTCTGAACCCGAAATTGTTCAACACTAATATGCACAAAAATATATCTTCTCAATAATTAATTATGGTTAAAGATCTGATGCGTATGATCGCATTGGATGTGCAGATTTTCAGCATTGTACAGGATCGTGACTTTAAATAAATTATAATGTTTTTCTAAATTCTTTTTATTGCATTCAAACTTCGATGGAACTATCGATAGTATCGATGGATTCATACAAAACTATCGAACACATCGATGGACTCTACTATCGATTGCTATCATGCATTTTCAGAAACTGTACATACTAGTATGTACATCAAGACAGATATTTGAGTCTTCGCCATTTTCTTTTCCGATGTATGAAAATCGAAGTTGATTTAAAATGGCGGCAATTTTATTTGGCCGATTTGCCAAACTAACACACTGTGCTGTTATCCGGAGCTTGTCTTTGATGGACATTGACTTACATAAAGTGGACTTGCATTCGTACTCAGTCGAGTCATTTAGTCACAAGTCGTAGATCTTTGTGTGTCAGTGTATGTGTGTGTGTGTGTGTGTGTGTGTGTGATGCCATGGCTTTTGACACACCATATTGCCGGCGCCTGCTACTGTCACTTGTTAGTGCGCAATAAAGCGCTTCGTTTAAATATTTATGAGCAGCAGAGACGTTGTCGGTTAAATTGCAGGCAAAACTTTAATAAGAGAGACGCCAAAGGACCACACACTTAACTCTGGTAATTTTCATTGTCACGTGGCGGTAATTACCGGTGTAGCCAGACACACACCCAAGCACACACACACACAGCATTGGGAGACGTACAGACAAGGCCACACACCAGACGTTGACGGCCACAGCTTTGAACTGCACACGCATTGCCATTCAACACTCTCCTCTCCACAGGCAGTCCAGCCACTCCACCACTCCATTTGGCATATCCTGCCGCGTTGCCCGGCGCATTTTACAATTTCAATTCATTGAATTTTAACAGCGCCTACAGCAACAGCAACAACATTACGTTGCCACGTCCTTAACCAGCAAAGTTTGTAAAACGTTATGTGCAACATTTGAACAGGGACAACAGCCAACACCAAAATGCAGCATCAGTCCATGGGCATTGTTGTTGCATAAAGCTGCTCGTTCAGTCGTCTGACTAAATGGCAGTCAATGCCGCCGTGCCACATTGCTGCTGGGCTCTGGTGGGGGCTGTAGCTTGGACTCGGTTCGAGCTCTGTCTCTCAGATATTAAAACGTGTTTTATCACGCGCCGCCATTTCGCGGCCATATTCATTCCAATTGCGGCCAGATTGGAGGCCAAAACGTGCGATGCTTTGTGGACAAGTTTTGAAGTGTGTGCTAATGCACTGTGCCTACCAATGGAGTACGTGTTTCCGTCTGTGTGTGTGTGTGTGAGTTATGAGTACAACAAAGTTAAAGCTGGCATTCAGTTTTGAAAAAGTCTTGTTTTCTAAATCAGTTCAATAAAGACTCATTATAGTTTTATATTTAATTACAGCTGAACATTTTGAGATACTCTTTTGGTTTTTATAACAGCATTTTCTTTGAGCAGGAAGTTTGATGACATATGTATATGCCTTTGAAGAGATGTCCTTGCTTCAACTTATGACTACAGATACTCTAATTAATATACTGTGGCTGCTTAGCCATTCATTTTTGAACGGATGAAGATATATGAAGTCTGGAAACCAGAGAAATTTTTCACAAATTTCAGCAATCTATTGCCACCACGATCATCAAGCGCCTAGATCTTAGACGAAGAAAGAAAGTGGAAATACTTCCAATCGTCGTAGGTAGGTGCGGCTGTAAACTGTTGTAAATAAGGATTATATATTGTCCGTACATTACTTTTCCCTTTTCATGCTTAAATTGCTCCTCTTTTTTTCTTTTCTTTATACTTGTATGTATTTAGATGTCTCAATGGTATTACCAGACAAAAGTATAATTAATATCAAGATATACTAAACCTTAATACTACACTGAGATATTATTTTTGCGTTTTTAATGTAGGTACTAATTTTGAATATTCCCTTAAGTCACTTAACCACTTCCCCAAAACTTAATCTAAACATTCAGAAGAAAACGACACTTAACTCTCAAGACACTTTAGAAAACTATTGACAAAACATCAATACCAACAAGAAACTCAATTGATTGACATCATCAGCAATGAAAGTAGATTTATCAACGAGCTAGCGGGGATCGCACGATGTGAGTTTGTTCCAGAGTAGGATCTCTGGATTCGAACCATGCTGCCATCATCATTACAGAATCTTTAATTTTATTTATTTATTTATGTCAAAAAACAAACAAACAAACATTGACTGTCGACATAGGAGGAACATATAGTACATTTATAAAAATTTTAAAAATCATCTTATAAGCTACAAGAACTTGATATCGAAGTCCCGATTTCTCATAAAATTTAATAATTGTCCAACCCAACACAGATATTAAATAAAGAATACCACGAAAAAAAAAAAAATGTTTTTGTAACGATCAACACATATATTTAAACCTTCTATTGAAAGGTAAAAGGGAATTAATATGTGTTTTGTGAAGTAAAATGGTTGTCGAGGCCTTTAATTAGAAGCGTTGGAATGCGAAAAAATATAGATTATCTCAAGGTTGATTTTGGTATTTATTTATTATTTTATTATATGAAACTCACAACCAGGATAACTCATACTGTACGTCAATTGTAGATGCCATATAACATTTTTATTGTAGTTACACTTCGGAGGATGCTATTCAAATTGGAAAAACTCACATTTGAGACAGCGAGCAGAATGTCAACGATGACAACGGGAATGGAGAGTATGTGGAAAAACAAATAAGACTCGAAAAACGGAAGGGTTGCAGCTTCAAATAACGACAAACCTAGCCCCAGTAAGCGGGAGCCAAGGGAGTTGAATGGGCCGAGGGGCAACGGGCGTTGGCAGCAGCTGCTGTTTGTCCTTTGCCGCCATTTTGTGCGTGTTGCTCGCTGTCCGTGAGTGAGTGAGTGAGTGTGTGTGCGTGTGCGTGTGTGTGTGTGTGTGTTTGGTACATTTTCGTTTTGCAATTTCATTAAATTCCAACATCCGCCATAAATCTTCCACTCTTCAGCACGGCTTCTGTGCTTTGAAGCGATAAAGGTACAACGCTCGTTGGCCTGCCTCGTCTCATATGCATGTATGTGTGTGTGTGTGTGTGTGTGTGTGTGTGTGTGTGTGTGTGTGTGTGCGTGCCTCTGTGTGCCTGTGCCCCCGAAAATGGCAACAACAAGAACAACAACTGGCGTAGCAGCATAGGTTTTATATTGGGATACACAAAATGGTCGTTGAAGTGGTTGAAAGCGATTATTCTGACTGCCAAAGGTTGACATGTATGTGATGCTATGTATGTGTATGCCTCTGTGTGTGTGTCTCTGTGTTTATATGTATGTCGCAACTAGCTAAATTGGGTAAGAACGCTCGTTTGGTCAATAGGTAGCCAAAAAGCTGTGTGGCAAGTCGGGGTTATTTGAATTGTGAACTGTGCAGATAAAATTGCTCAGGTTCTGAATCCAACTATCCCCTCTGTTAGTTTTAAATAAGCGTAAACATAAATCTAGCACATACGTCTTTCGAACGACTTAATACTTAGCTCACAAGCTTTATGACTTGTCCCAACTGATCGGTAGTCAATATTTTCCCTCTTATCGATTAGGCAGGATTTCAGAACTGCAGAAGCTTTTGCATTTTGATTCACTTTAGTCGGGTCAAGGCTATTTCTTTTATATATATATTATATTCAAGATTAAGCGAACTTTTTGTAAATCATTTGTAAATGATTTGAGGGACGTTGCGCTCCCCTACAAAAAATGTTTCCACATAAAGTCGACCACACGTTCATTATTATGACGCACTATTTCGCCTCAGTATGGAACTGAGTTGGATTTGTTGAGTTCATTGATCATATGCATACATTATTTTTTAAATGCATCATGCACTATTCAATCAAAATTGTAATTTTTTGGCCCACCCCTTTGGGAAAAGCTACCTACGCCCTTGTATATATGTACATATATAGCTTTCCATGAAACACATTCGAAAGACTGTCTTATTTAGTTAAGCAAATAAATTATAGCTACTTTTTAAAAACGAATGGTGTTTTCTTTTTCATTTAAAATAAGAACAACTCTTGAACACTATAGAATGACTTATGTAATTATGTTGTTTGTATTTAAACAAAAGCAAAAACAGGTATTAAATAAATGCAATGAAGACAAATAAGATTGAATCAAATTTTTAAAATTCCGAATGAATTAACGAAAGGGAAAATCCGCAAAAACCATAAAATTTTTCCCTCTAAGGTCTTTGAAGAGAATGAATACCAACTTTATATGTTCTCCGAGGTCTTTGAGTTAAGGTGGTCATCATTTAGTTCGTCGTGCTATGAATATGATTATTTGTGGTTTGCAACGACTTCTCATATTTTAATCGATTTTATAAAATCCTTCACCTTAAGGAGGAAGTATATATGAAACGTATAAGAGAGAGATTGCTTTATTTATGTTTAACGGATAAAGTTCCATTTAAGAAGCGCCAATCATTCCTTGTGACGCACTTGCGTTGAGAGAGAAAATTAATAGGAAAAGTATTTATTTCAGAATCCTAGAATGAAACAGAATTCCAGAAAGCTTATATAAGCATCTTCTTTATAAATAGGGGCCATGAAGGTAGGGCTTTAAATCATATAATCTTGACCTTTTGGTCTTTGATATTTTCATAAAAATTGTGCATTTAGTGGATTCTCCAGCAGTTAGTTCATCATAACTGTTTAGCCACTTTGCAGCCACAAATGAAGCAAACTCTTATGACAGTCGACCAACAATGTCACCCTTTCCACAGCCAAAACACTGAATGAGCGAGTTAAACAGGCACAGAGGGAGGCACTAGAAAGCTCAGCTGTTTTGGCGGTCATGCTGCTTATTAAATTGAAATCCTTGTTTCAAGTGGCTGCTGCTTTTGTCTCTTTTCTCCCCTACTTTTGTACTTTGGTAGTTGTTGTTGTTGCCGGTGCAGTTAAAAATGCTTGCGACCACAAAGCAAATTACCTTTTTCTGTCAACTTTTGCAAAACAAAATGTTTCTGCAGACAATTGGTTATGTAGACCATTCGAGGGCGCTACCAGGCGGAGCTGTTTCTGTGCAAAAACCAAAAAAAAAAAGAAATAAAATAAAATAAAACAAATCAGGTGTTTTTTTCCAAATAATTTAAATATAATAATAAACAATATTCCTTCTGAGAATACATGAAATGAAAGCAAACTTAAAAATTAAACATAAAAATATATTTAGAAATGTATAAGTTAGAGTGTTTATTTTTAATTTGATTTCATTGAGGGCGTTCTAAAAGTAGAAATGTCCTTTTGCAACTCATATAATTGTACTATCGTAATAAACTCTGTGTAAACATTTTCAAATTGGTTCGCTACAGTACTAGTTGACAATTTTATAAGCCAAGTCTTCGAGAGTTTCTGCGCGTCTCTAGTGCCAGCCACTGGAGCTGTGTGAGCGCGATATAATTGAATGTCTCAGGTGTTTTGTCAGACAATGCTTAAGCCTTTGCCGGGATTTTCTCGGTCGTACGGTGAACGCTGCTCGGTGCTCGGTGCTTGGTCGCAGGCTTGCCTTTTTTCCCTGTCCATGTTTGTCGTTGGGCTTTTAAAGCGTTTAAAGTGTTGCATGGTTTTAGGGGCGGAAACTAACTGGCCCAGAAGGTGGAAGTGGGGGGCGGGGGGAGAGAGTTGGGGGGGGGGTGGGGCTGGCAAATGAGTGACATTCAAATCGCGTTATTTCACACCGCCTGCCAGCCTAATTAAAACATTCATCTTCATTTTCACCTTTTGCCTAATTAATTCACACAAAAATCAACTAAATTAATATGAAAACAGCAAAAGACGCCAGGCTGCTGACCAAAGACTCTCACCCCTACCTCCAGCAGGCCCATAGAAGTCCAAAGCGCAGGCTGTGCTATATTTTGTTAGTGTTGTTGTAGTTGTTTTTGTTTTTGTTACCGACTGCTGCTCCTGCTGCTGCTGGTGCTGTTGCTGCTTTCGGACGCTAACGAGAATTAATGGTTGGCAGTGTGGCACACACAATTACGACAATCTTAGGTAAGAAGAAAATTGTCACCAGTCACCGGGCCGAGCAAAAAGTCCATGCGCTGACAGCGCCACGTAATTGGCTTTGTGCGTGTGTGTGTTGGTGTGGGTGTCGGTGTAGTGATTGGGTGGCGGGGTGGTTTGGTTGTGGTGGCTCATGCAATGTCAAAAACTGCTCAATTTACGCTCGTGAAATTAATTTATGCCCAATGCAATAACCTCGACAGCAATGTCAATAAAACACATGCCCTCATTTCTTTTCGTTTCTTGACTTGCTGGCCAAGGTGACGCTGCTGCCTTGATTGCTTCGCTTGCCATTGATGGTATTGATGTTGCTGGCCAACTCCGACGACTTGCCTAATTACGTTTTGTCAATTTGAAATTAAAATTTTTCCGCACACCTACACACACACACACACCACCACCACCATTAGTACACCACCATTCGGTTGCACAGAAATATCGTGTAGCGCTTAAGAAATGCGCCTTGCCAAAAATTTCCATAATTCAGCGATCTATATGCAAGTGGCGCAATTGAAGCGTAATTAGACTTGGGTCCTCACTCACACACACACACACTCACACACACATACACACCTAGACATCCGTAGACACACTCGCCACACACACGCACACACATGAGCAGCGCACCAAATTGGCTAGCTAGCTGCCGCTAATTGGTTTTTGCCACTCAGCTTCTGCCATCAATACACTGCCATTCACTTGAATAGATTCAAAAATGTTGAAAACGTTAAAGGAAGGCAATTGTTCATTACAGAAAGAGCATTATTGGTCAAATTTATGTAAAATATTCCATTGCGTATTGGTTAGATTTGTATTTTATAGTCGAAAATACGATAAAAATAGTTTCGTACACAACTATTAGTTATTTAACAATTTATTTATATTTATTTCTATTTATTTATCGTAACAAATGAAGAAAATCTTTTTTGCAAATATATGCAAATTGAATTATTTTTTGTTTTGATTAAAAAAGAGCCATAAGCTCTACAATTTTCTTCTTCCTCATAAATTTTGTAACACGTAGACAAATAAATTAAATTATTTTTTGCGAACCATTTTCATCTTTTATATCAAAATATTAAGTCAATATGTAAATTAAAAAAAATCATATAATTGAATATAATTACCTTAAATATATTTTCATTAAAATTAGCAGGGCTGTCCAAAATGTTTCGTTTTTTTTTTGGGCTTATACTAGTGGGTTTTTAGGCTTCATTAATAAAACATGCCGCTCGTCCAGTTTCCAGTTTCCAATTAAAGTAAATAATATTTTTGCAGGTTAGTAAACTTTTTTTTCTTAACTAACTTTAATCAATTATACAAAAATCACAATATAACCTATGGATTCTAATTACCAATAATAATTGTGTTTTGTTTTGTTCTTTTTGCATTTGGCTAGATTTTCTGACCGCTTCTTCTTGATTGTTTTGGGTTTTTTCCACCATAAGTTTTTTGATGACATTGTGCAAATTTTTTTGCCCCCTTTGACCTTTTTGAATTTGAAATTCCTATAGGCCTTCTTTCAAGCTATTTCATTCTGCATTTTAGCAGCTTTCTTCATCTCCCCAGCTCATTCGTTTCACAGTTTTGAGTATCTTGCGTTCATTCTGATGGGACTTCTTTGCCTTGCAGTTGGTATATGCAGCGAAGTCTACCTTCAAGACGGATATTTTAAAAATATTATTTTTGCCTTTTCAATATTATTATTTTGCCGGGTTTCAATTGATCTTTCTTCTTTTCTTGCTCTTTTTGAAACAAATCGAAAAGTGGAAACAGACAAATAAGATTGTTTTGATTTATGAAGAAAGTCACAGGTTTAGGAGAAATAGATTATTATCGAGTAATTTATGCTCTATCATCAATTCTTTGTCATAACATCAAACATCAAATCTATGAGAAATGTCCTCTGAAGAAGCCTTTGTATCTATTTAGCTGAACAGCAACGTATTTGGTCAATATTCAAGGAGCTTGCAGTAGCGTTTGTTGCCTTTCAGCGCGCCAATTAAAAACGTGCGCACATTATGCTTTATTGACTTCTCACACCCACCTAGATAGAGTCGTGCACACACACAAGTACAGCGTATAATACCAATACCCAATACCCAATAGTCCTTGCCCATAGGAAATGCCTTCTGCTTGTTACCTGGGCCATGCGCTGGGCGTGCCTTTTAGCAATAATAACGTCCTTTGTTGGCCATAAAACAAATCATACAACTTTATGGTCAGCGTACAAAGCCCAACAGTTCCAACCCAGCAATGTCCACTAGATATGTAGGTCTGAGCGTGAACGGGGGTTGAGACAGCATGCAACTTTATCTTTTTATATTCACCATTATTGCCACAGATTAGCTACGGGATTTACTACAATGTATCTGCCCGCTCGTCCTGTTTGTTGTTAATGTCGGCTCTACGCACTTTTTCTATTGCCAGCAGAACGAATTAAATATGACCATTTGTATAATAGCTCGCATACGATGTCTAATAGTATGTGGGCAGGTGGCATAAGAGTGGGGCAATGGGATGGCTGCGGGTGAGGGTGGCTGCGGCTAAAACCCGTAGGTATATTTTTCGTATATGCTTGTGGTCACTGAAAATGCAAAATGCATGACATTTTTGGTTCAATTTTCCAGTTGGTAAGTGCTCGGGCTTAAGTTCGGCTCTGCACGCCAGCCAAATTGTGTATCGCTTTGGAATCTAGGATGAAATTGCGGTCATCATGTGTGAGAAGTTTCATATTTGGACGATAAAGTGCATGGTTTGTTTGGCAGAGAGGAAAGCGAAGAATGGGGCGGCATATCAAAGAGTGTAGTTAAATAAAAAAAAAACAGCAAAGATAAATATACGAGTTAGTGAAGGAATAGAAAAACTGCTTAAAATGCATATTTATTGCAGCATATTGTTAGAGATTTAGTTCATAGTTTCTTTTTACGTTTATTCAACAAAATAATTCTGACTTTATTTATGTAAATTGTCTCCAGAAATTTATAAACTTGGACATACAAACACCTGCCAATTACATCAAGTGGCGAAACGGCACTGACACAGCTACAAGCAAATACTTTTAAGCCGCGCTTCTGGCCTTTTTGCTGAACAAAAGAATAAGAATAATTATGTGGCAACGAAATGCTAAATTCCAATAACTCCCGATTGCTGCAAGACTTATGCTAAATGTGATCACATCATGACTAATAAATAAATCTATATATACGAGTACAGTGTCTGTATTTCTTTGGGGTAGGAATAACAGTCTGACCAATTGCTTTAGAACTTTTGTGTTATTCATACTCACATAATAAGTTGGCAAGTTTATTTAAACAATTTAATGATTGTCCACGTTGGACAGTTTTAAATAAAATGCACTCTGCTATTAAAAAAAATAATAATAAAATAAAAAAAAAATAATTTAAATTGTTTTGCTTATTTATTATTTTTTGTTTCCAGTTTTAATTACTTGTTCAAAAAAGTATTTTCAATTGTTTCGCTTACTTATTCTTTTTTTCTTACAATTTTTATTACTTGTTCAAAATAGTGTATTCATTATGTTAGTTATACTCGAATAATTGCGTTTACTTATTTCTGTTTTATCCTAAAATTGAACATTTCTCGTAGATATAAAATATTAAATTCCTTAAGTGTAATATATTATGGATTGTTGTTTGGGACCTTAATTAATTATTTCTAGACTTGTCCTACAATACTATATCTTTTTAAATATTAAATAGCGTTTAATTTAAGGGCATATTTTCTTTTCTGATTTTAAATGCTTGTACAAAAAAAATTGTGTCTTTCAGATGCCAAAAATCATACTCAGAAAAAGAGACAGCGGAGAAAGTAAATTAGACAGGAACTGCGACTTTCTTAATGTGCGAGTATACGAGTATACGTATGTATGTGTGTGTGTTTGTGAGTCATTTAAAGTCATTTAAAGAAGAAGACTAAGAGTGGGCGTGGTGCGTGGGCACCGCGTGTGCTGAGGTCGAGTCGCAGCTCCTGATGCGGATGTTGTTGTTGCTGCAGCGACGGAGGACTTTCAGGCTGTTGTTGGGGCACCAGTGTGCGGCATTTTATTTCGCATTAAGAGATTAAGATCAAAATTAAAATTTAAATTACCAAGCGCGCCCGCTGCGCCTGTACAACTCCGTGTGTGTGTGTTTGTGCGTGTGTAGGTGTGACAGTTGCCGTTGTTAGCATTTGCTTTTGTCATTTAAGGTACAAGAATGCTAAGTTAAATTCCCTTTAGTTTAAGAGGAATAATAAATCTGCTATTGAAATAATGATGTATGGATGTATTCACTTTTAGCTAATTGATAATTAATAAGGTGGAAACTATAAAAAAGAAGGGTGCTTAACAGCAGTATTTACAAATATATCTTAAAAGTGCATAGTACCATGAGTTTATTGCAAATAGCGAGTTTCTTTTTAAAGTCAATGTCAATTAGTCACCTCAAAGTTGCAATTAAACGCGGTTCGACTACCTGAGATGTACAAGAGTATATTAGGTTTACGCAAAGATAAAAATTTAACAGGCAGAAGGAGGCGTGGCAGACCCCGCAAAGTAACTATATATATTTTCTAGATCAGCATGAATGGCACACTCGAACAATACTCATTAACTGCATTAGAACACCGCTTCAAAAAG
The DNA here is from genome assembly GCF_003285725.1 of Scaptodrosophila lebanonensis. Classification (NCBI taxonomy): domain Eukaryota; kingdom Metazoa; phylum Arthropoda; class Insecta; order Diptera; family Drosophilidae; genus Scaptodrosophila; species Scaptodrosophila lebanonensis. Next base: position 18,792,318 of record NW_022060538.1, read on the forward strand.
CTAAGAACTATTAGAAAGATATGGGAGATAAAGAATCGAAATGCACTGCAATGTCATTGTAATTATTGTGGTTAAATGTCCTGTCAATAAATTAAGATTACATACTTAAATTATGCGAGCTTTTATTTGAATTCAAATTAAGAGAATTGTCGGTAAGATGAAGTAAGATAAAGTAAAATAAAGCCTAACATGATCAGCACACATACATACTCTCCTACATCCTTGCATGTTTTACGAGCCAAAGCCAATCGTAGGAGAATTTGAATAACAATAGTATAGACACACATACATACACAAATACCTTTCCAAAGCTGAAACAATTTTTGTTGTAAATTTGTTTCTTAACACAAAGAGTTTGCGATTCATTTGGTTTAATTTTGTTTCATAATTATAAATACCATGCACTTTAATTAGCTCACCAGACGCTGGAGAATTAACAGTTATGTGTGGCTTGAGCAACAACCAAAAAAAAAAAAACAGCAGTAGAAACAACAACAACAACTGCATTTGGCAGCGCTGACAGACTGGCAGACTGACAACTTAATTGGCTTTCTTGGAAATACTTCCAATTAACAATGCAGCAATATTCTTAGCCTCTTTGCCCGTTCCCTGATATGCGCAATGTACAGATATATGTTGGAACATAAGCAACAACATCAAACTCAAGTACAACAACAACAATTACCGCGTTGCTATGACAGCCAAATTAAAGCGCCAAAATATTTCAACCAACAAAAGTTGTAGCGCAAAATTGTTTGATTGACTTTAAACAAAACTTTCCACAGCAGCGGCACCTGACGCTCAGCCCTCACCTTCTCCCTCTTTCTCTCTCTCTCCCTCCCTCTGTCCACATCCTGCTCTTGCCACATGCAACACTCGAGCCTGAAGCCTTGGCTTGCAAAAAAGGCTGCAAGTGACGGGCGGCTGCTGGCAACAGCAGCGGTCCAGGCTGGAAAAAGTAACTCGAAACAAAACTGCAAATCCCCAACTTAAGACCCCTAGAAAAATTTATGAGCACTCAAGTTGATTCAATTTAAAATTTTCGAGTTTGCCGCCCACAGCGTTGTTAGAACTCATTTTTTTAATTAGGCTAAGCTTCCAACACACACAAACACGCACTCACAAAGGCAACTTGGCAACTGCGCCCTGGTGCTAATTGTATGGCAAAGGACTGATGGGAAGGGCTAAGGAGGAAGGTGTACGAGTATTTCCGTAGCCTCGACGCTGTTGTTTACTGGTCAGGTCGCAATGTTTAAAACAATGCAAAAACTTTGCCTCTGAACTCATTGTAGTTATTCTTGTTGCTGTTTACGGCCACAACAAAACAATAACAAAAAAAAAAAAATTATATACAGGAAAAAAATATACAGAAATTTTGCCAAGCAAAGTTTTGGACGCTTTTTGGAGTGGCATCAATTTTGACATTTACCTGCAGCGTGGCAAAGTTTTGCTACTGTGCTTGTTCTTGGTGGTGCTGCTGTTGTTGTTGCTGCTGCTTTACAATTTTCCGTTCTGGGCCTCGAGCCCTTACACTCTCCTGTCTGCCTAGCACTTGGTCCGCGCCCTCCCTCCCCTTTCCTTTTTTTTAAGCCGATTTCAAAATTAAGTTGCTAAATTTGCTGACAATGGCAAGCACAATAAGTAGCCCGCCCCCTCCTCCCCACTTCGGTGGAAACAGTGCCCCTACACTGAAATCCTTTTGCAACACATTTCACATAATTTGCAGCAGCAAAAGCGAAAACTTTGTGATACACAAAATCAGCCAAACGCCTTGGCGTATGCAATGAAAAATATGAGAAATGTAAAATGTCAAGCGGCGTGTGTGAATGTGTGTGTGTGTGTTGGAGAGCATCAGTGCTGCTTTTTGTTGTTTAAGAGTCTTAGCTGATATTTCAAATGCAGAAAACAATATTTTCAAAAAGTGTAAAAAAGTGTAGCTTTAGTTAGTTAGTTTAAAATAAGTTGAAAACAAACTACATTGAAGACGTTCTAGTACACCACATCTCAAGTCTTCGGGTATACGAGCATGTTTAAAGACGTAGAGATAGTTAAGACGAGCAGTTGTTCAATGCAACTGAACCCGGAAACTGAAAAGGTTCAAAACGGCAATTGCTAAGTTCAGGCTAAGTTCCGTTTGTCCTTTTTAGAAACAATGAAGGTGTTTTCGAGAAGGGATATTAATTAAGAACAAATCTGTAATGCATATAAGTTTGAGCTCTTTTATTATTATTTACACAACATGGTAAGCAACAGATAAGCACTATAAATAAGATACGATATCACTGTTGGATGAAATTTTATCATAATGAGTAAAGAACGTAATATATAGTATAATATAGTATAATATAATAATAATGCAAAAATCCCTGGACGAAGCCTGTTAATTTTTTTGTTTTATTTTTTTATTTTTAACGTCTTTAAATACTTTGTTTATAGTTTCTTCTTGAAATCTAATTAAATGACATGTGCGGCGGTGAAACGTTGATGAAGACTGTTATGCAATTATTATGAGCAAGTCTTGAATCCTTAGCTGTTATTGGCTAAGAAAAATAGCTAAAGGGACAACACTATTGGGTATGTGTGGGAAATGTTAGCGTTATTTAAAATTTTTGCAGGCTGTTTGTTGTTTGTGCGAGTATGTTGAAAAGTTTTGGCGCAGTGGCACGGAAGTTGCAGTCAGGCGGTGTGCAAGAGGTAGGAGGGATGTGCTGGGTTGAATGCAAAGTGCAAATGCTCGTTGGATATGCTCTGGTCCTAAAGATGCCATAACCGAAGTGGTTTCTGTCCACGTGTGTGTGTGTGTGCTTTGGAGCTGCTGACTGTGTTTGCCATCAAAAGTTTTTGGTAAGTAAAACCTCATGTGCATCTAATTAAAAATATAAAAAACTTTATTTTAAAGCCAAGCCGCCGAAAAGAAAAGTTTGTCGCCAGCCCGGAAATGACTGTTTGTTTATGTTGCGAATGAAGCGGCTGGGAAGGAAGTCGGGTTATAAGCCAGCTAGTGTGAGAGATCATAGCTGCCGCATAGAGCTGTGGCATGTTTCAAAGTTCCTGGCATGTTTATAAGAACGAATGTGCGTGAGATTTGCAAATGAGCTGCCAAAAATGTCCCAAAACTTCACATTTAATGCAAAGTAGCTAAAGTTCTAGGGTTGACGCTTCTTCTACTCACACGAGCGGCTGGCTGCAAACTTCGCTACATTTTCAGGTTTAATTAGCATAAAGTTAAGTTTCAGTTTCTGCAAAAGTAAAATCTCAAATGCACTAATGAATTTTTAAGATAATGTGGTCGGCTGAATGAGAAACAGTAAAATAAAAATACAATTCAATATTAATTTATTTAAAGAGCATTTTCATATTTCTTGCTTAAAACATTCCTCCATTATTTTGATAAGTAATTTAATTTAAATTGATACCGCAAAAAAGTAAACGGGTGTAGATTTGATTTGAGTCAACCATTTAATTCAACTATTTCTTGTAAGGTAGGGTTTTATGACAGCAATATTTGATGATAAAGCGATCGACTCGAATAATGTATAATTGGGTATTAACAAGAAAAAATTCAAGAATAGTAAAATATAATAGTAACATCTTTATCTGCTGTATGACGCTGTCATATATAGTATGTACTGATTGATTTCAAGTTCGGCAGAAACAGAGGACGAAACCAAGAAATTTGTAATCTGCATAATGATATTGAGAAAAACTAGGTATACTTGAGATTTCTCTTATTTTCAATGGCATACGGATATTACTGTGGTTCATTTTTTGAACTCTTCATATATTCAGGCTACCAATTTGCTATACCGTAGAAGAAATGTTTGTTGAGAGATGTTTTAAATATGATTAAACCGTGCATAGAAGAATAATTTGAGCAGATAATCTGAAAAAACCTCCATTGCAATGAAAGTCAATAGACGTCAGCCTTTCTTTTAAATTATATACATTTTGGTTTACTTCGTAGTATTGGTATAGGCTTTTCTATCATAGAATACTCAAAAACATCGCACTTGATTCCTGTAAAGGAAAGTTTAAGTTAAGAAAACGTTTCCTAGCTGCTTCAATTATGACAGCTGTGTGGAAATTGGAACATCATCTTTCTTTTTTGTAAAGACGTCTTTACGTAATTACTTTGAATCAGTCTCTCAGTTCTATTCAAATTATGACATTTCCATATAATTGTGTTACAATTTGAACTTATTTTTTGCAGTGCACCATTTTTGATTGTCTCGACAAATAAGTAAGAAGAAAAAAGATATTGCTCAAAAATGTTCAGCACATCGTAAAGAATTCCTTAAATTGCACATTAAAAAGAAATCATTTATAACATTTCCGACTGTTTTTACAGAACTGGGTAGTGTCTCTCTTTAAACGAGTGCAACCCTTTGCCTAACCCTCATTACCCAAAAGCTTCACATACACACTTAGATGCCGAGCGCAGCTGTACATTTAGACACGCCCCCTTCACGTACAGAGGCACACTGGGAAAATCAGCCGCCAGCGACAACTCAAGAGCTTAATGGTTTGCTTGTGACAACGAAATGCTCAACACTAACAACAACAACAAGAACAACAACAACAACAGCAAGAACAGGAACATCAAAATGACGAAAATTCCAACTGCCAACTAACCAGGACCTGCCCCCAGTCGCAGGCATAAGAACAGACACCAACACAATCCCAGTCCTGCTATCCCAGTAGCCGTTTGAGTGACTGACGCTGACTTCGACTTGTGCGTCCTCGTCACATGAGCATCCTTCTCAGCATCATCGTCAGCTCCGTCTGATGTCATTAATGCAACGCACCCTTGGATCCTCGCACCCTCGCAGCATCGCAGCCTCACATCCAGGCACCCCTTGCGCCTTAACCCTTTTTGCTGTCATTTGCGTGGCCTGTGCTTTGTTACTACAGTGAAACTGTCTTGGCTGAGATGCTTACAAAATATACACAAGTCTCTAGAATATAGGTTTTTTTGTCGATACCTATTATGCAATAGAATTATAACTCATTGACGTCAAACGGTTTTTTATGATCGAATATTTAGAGTTGGAGGAGGAGTTCAAATTATGTTACAAAAACGGCACCTTAAAAGAAGCCTGCAGAGCCTTTGTTAATGAGAGTACACCAATTGCATACTTAGCTTAGTTTTGGTTATATTTAAACATTAAGTTGGATTCTTGAAACCATGTAAAGTAATTTATAAATCTTTAAAAAATATTGAAACAGGGTTCTTAAAAGGACAATCCACTCTGAACCTGAACTCTCAAGTTGCTGTTGGTTTAGTGAAACATAAAAGTATAGTATGTTCGGAGGATTACATTTTTTGTCGATTTTTAAATAGATTCGCAATGTGATTTTCTAAAACATAATATTCTTCTCAATTTTACGATTGTTTTTTAATCGGGAGCTAAATTTTGTTCTAATTTCGATTTTGTCACTGCCATCTATTTCCATTATATTTTTAGTTTTTGGTTTTCAATTAGTTATTTTCCCAATTTATTGCTATTTCTATTGTGTATTAAAGTTATAAAACTTACACATTGGGGAATAAAAAAACAGTTATAGAGACTTGTTATTTTTCCAAGATACTTAACTGATTTCTAATTGAAGCTTTTAAAGCATTTAAATGCATATATAAGATTCGGTCTCTATGAGTTATTTAGATACGTAATCTTACTAGAGTTCTGCACATACGCCTGAAAATAATCCATCGAGTCAGGCTGGCTTAGATCACAATAAATAATATATGTTTCATTTATTTTAATGCCAATTTTCCGCATATATTATTGTAAGTATGTTTTCTTGATGAACTTTTTTATTGTAACTCATATGTAGGGAAGATGTTCACTTATTTTTTAAAGGAGAAACTCTTTGGTTTGTTTAAGTTGTTTGCTACGTGAATTACATTTTTTGGATGCTAACTGAAGGAAATAATAAATTAAAGACAGCTTTTAGTTATCAATGGATCCACCATTCTGTTTACGAAAGTACTGCAATAAGTTTAGGTCTCCAGGGACATATAATAATTAAAACAAAAAGATGAAGAACTCTATGTGTTATTTAAAACTAATTAATAGCATATTAGAGCCTAAAAATAATCCATCGAGTTATTTTAAAAAGCCCATTACAGACCGTGCGAATTATATTGCATTTAGTAGTGTGGAGAGGGCTATTTTATTACAAACTGTTTAAATATATCTTTCGTGAAAATCTTCTCGAGCATCTTTATGTTCAATTATAATGATATTTACTGTATAATTTAGTTTGGTGTGCCTTCCTTGTGTTTGCCAGCAGTTGACAAAACGAAATGCTTTGCAGATATGCTTTGCACAGGGCGGCGCATGTGATATGGCAGCCCTTCCCCAACCCTGCTTGGGCAGCGAACATTCGGGTGGGACAAACAAACAAACAAACAAACGAACAGGCAGCAAAAAATAACAAACGAGCACAACATGAGCTGAAAATAAGATTTTTGAGTCATTTCGTTTTGTTTCGTTTATGTTAGCTGGCGCTTGGACTCAGCCGCAGCCCCAGCCACAGCCACAGCCTCAGCCTCAGCCACCGGCTCAAAACGAATAAGAGTACGAGTATCAGCATCAGAATCAGCATCAGCTTCAGATTCAGGGCTTGACTGTCGTCATCGTCGTCGTTGTCGTTGTCGTCCTGCACTCTGTGCCCGGCTGAGCTTCACTGGCTTGGCTGATGTATTCATGAAATCGTGTGATTAATGGCTCGCACAACATTTGCACACACTGCTCGACCGTTTTACCCTGTGACACACACACACTCACACACACACACGCAGTGAGGCATCGTTGTCGTCGTCGGCAGGCGGCATATCTGTCTGCGTGCAGATAAACATGCGTCCTCCTCCTCTCCCTCCTTCTCCTGCATCCATCCAATCTTCATCTCCACACTTCTGCTCGGCATGCAAAATGCCAAAAACAACAACAAGAAGCACAGTAGCAGTAGCAGTGGCAGCAACATTGGCGTTCACAAAAATTTTCCGGCTGTGCGCGTTTGGTTGCCATTTTATCTGCGCATGAGGCGTTGAAATTAACAAACAGAGCCGCCACCGCCGCCGCCGCCGCAGACCAACCACCACCCCTCCCACCCATCACACCGCCAAGGTTTTGCAAGCGAAGCAAAAAAAAAAGAAAAAAAAAACAGAACAGAACAAACAACAAAAATGCGTCGTAATTAAACCGAATTTAATTGCTTTGCAACCTCACCCGCTCGGCATGAGCCCCTATAACTATGCTATAATCTTTGACACTTTTATTGCTGCTCTAAAAGTTATTAACTTGATTTAATAAGCGCCATAGTCGGACACGCTTAGAACGCAATGGCAACAGTAATGGCAGCCAAACCAACAACAATGCAGCTTTTGCTGTTTAGCATTTTACAGTTTACAGTTTTATCTGTTTGAGAATTTCTGACGTGGGCAGCAGGATGGGGATGGGGGGATGGGGTGCAAAACTTTTGGCACTGCAAAAGAATTTGATCGCGTGGCATTCGGGACGTTGCTTTAATTAACTCATTTTTCATTGAAATTGCTAGCAGGCAGTAAAATGGACGGGCGCCCTTGGTAATCTTATCTGCCAGGCCTCTTTCTCTCCCACACACACACACACAACATTACGTGAGCACATACATACCTACATAGCGGTATGTTTATATGTACGTGTACATACAAATACAATCATAGGTAAAGCAAAAATACTGTAGCGTGCTTGCGGGCGCCGCGCGCCCATCACTCATTTTCCCGCTAAGCCTTTTGTCTCTCTCCCTCCCTCTCTCTCTCTGCCTTTTGTGGAACGCTCCTGATAAGCAGCAGACAATGTCTTGGCATAGCTATTGCTGCTGTGGTTGTTCTTGCTGCTGATCTTGGCTTATCAAAATACTTTGCCAAAGTTACTCGGGTATTGTAATTTGAATTTGAATTTTCACGCCAAATTATGCGCCACAGCGTAGCCAAAAGGATTAGAAGGGGCACGCTTGGGTATTTGAAAGCCCATCGATTCTGAGCCTACAACTAAAATTTAGTAGGAAATTGTGAGCTGTGTAGGATAAAATTGCAAAATAAAATAAACATAATAGGTAGTAATTAAATTGGAAATAGAAGAACAGTGCTTAAGAAATTGGTCTAAGGAGTAAAGTGAAGCTCTTAATGTACAGTTTTTCCAGTTCATATTAAAATTTATTATAACTTATAGCATCGTTTGATTGCTATTTAAACATTTAAATATTTTGCCTTTATATTGTAGAAGGAGTTGGATTGATCTTTAAGGAAATTTTAACAAAAAAATACTCTGAATTTCTCAAATCTATTGTATTTGCCGCAAAAATGCTTTCATAACGGGTCGACGAACTGCGACAAATTTTCCTGATTTGAATTTTTTGGTTAATAAGTTATTGCTTTTACAAAGACTTCAGTAAAGATTCTGTGAATGATGACCTGCTAATATTAGAGCACATATTGCAATTCTCTAGACTTGTTCAAAGCGTTTTTTTTCTCTTGTTTGAAAAACATTACTGAAATAATAATTTCCAAGCTGTATAAGCTTAAAAGATTGTTACATATTTAAGAATAATTGATCAACATAACAAAGAAAACGATAGATTTCGTTGATTGTAGATTATTCTAGAAAAGTTGGATAAATTTATAAAGGTGGGTGATTGCCCATTTTAGATTAGAAAACTATGAGACAGCAGCAATAATAATATTGCAGGTTCGATGCACACCATATAAAGCATATTCCTCACATTTAAGTGGGTTGAAGCTGCAGCAGGACTGCTTTGAGTTTATCATTTCACATGTCAGACTATTCCTAATAGGATATATCGAATATACTATCAACTGGATAATTATATAAAAAAAAAAAAACGCAGAACGAAGTCAATTAAGCATAACGTCTAGATTTGAAGCGTTAGCACAAATTGACAGCAGCATGAGAAAACTCGCCTCAGTATCAAAGCTCTATCTGCAAGTGAGAGCTCTCTTTTTCTCTCTCTTTCTCATTCTATTTCTATAGGATCAATGCTTTCATAACACTAAGATAACTTAACATAACATACTCGTAATAATTACATCAAGCATAAGCCAAAAGGCAATTACATTTACTAACAATTTTAAATATGCACACAAATATACTCGTATAAATATATGTGTATGCTCTGTTTTTCTATTACCAGTTCGGCTTTTTTGTTTTTAGTTAGCCAGCTAGACACTGTTTTCTGAAGAGATGTCTTCAAAAGCAGCTCGTATAGCATACCTCGATTAACAGCAAGCTGTCTTAGTGTATATAACTATACAAAATTTCATAAATTAAGGTTTAAACTTAAATAGTAAATGCGTAGTACTTTCATGGTAAGGATGAGGATGAGGACAAGGGTAGGGGTACATACGTCAACTGCAGAGACAACAAGGAAGCAGGCGGAGCAGCAGAGGCAGCAGCAGAAATCAGCAACATTTTGTGCGCTTGAGCAAGCTACACACTTTCAATTACAATGTAATTTACTTTATGGACTTATCTCTTGAAAACAGCAATTTCGCTTGTAACATTAAGCATAATTTTATGGCCAGCACTTTGCGGGTAAGTGTGTGGTTGTGCCTGTCTCTTCGTCCGTCTGTCTACGTCCGTCTGTCTATGTCTCCGTTCGGGCTACTGTCAGTCAGTTACTGGCGGCAAGTTTTCAAGTGAAAGTTTTGGTGTCTGTGGGCATCTTAAGTATTTTGGCCACACCACAAGATGCCGCAGTAAAGCGTCCATTGACAGCCGCTCGCCTGGCTGAGCAGACGACAATGGAAAATGGGAAATGGACGAAAAGGGAAATTGGGATGTGGGCGAGCGAAAACGGTCTTGTCCGTTGTCTGACATTGTGTCACTCACAAAACCCTCAAAGTTGTTTCATTTTTAATGAAGTTGAAGTTTTTGCATGCCGACGTCTTCGTTGTCTTCCGCACAATAGCCAGGCATAGCATTTAGGTAGGTCAAAGGTAAATGTGCAAAAGGACCTTGCCAGCGTGCTGGAGATGCCGCCATGCCAGACGCTTTTTATGACCGGCACCGTCTCAAGCGCAAACCTCAAAATTGCAGATTTAATTTTATTTTTATTGCACCTTGCACGCTGCACAGCAACTTGGATGTAAATTGTTTCTTTATGTTGTAACCGCGCGCCGCTTACGTCCTTGCCGCCATTCCTTTGAATGCAATATGAAATGAGGAAAATTCTAGGGTAGTTGGGTTCCTTTTTTTTTATAAACGATTGCAAAGGTATGCAAAACACAAGCTCTAGTGGAATTGAAAAGATAGCCTTGTCAAGAGAATCGCTGAATATGTTATTTTAGGAAATGAATTTTTATATTAGAAGCGCATATTGCTATTACAAGCTTAGTTTAAAAGGAAACCAAGTGAGACAGGGCAGTGAAGTAAACGCAATAGCAAGTTTGCGAGTTTTCATATTAAATACTTAAGCATTAACCTTAAATATGACTGATAATATAGGCAGTTGATGACAAGTCGACGGCTTATATTGTCGATAAAAATGCAATACAAATGAAAATTGAAGAGACAAGGAAGTCTTCAATTAACATATAACAATAAAGTATTGGATGGCTTCGAGCTGCCAGTATTTAAGGGGGCTATCGAGTTATTTTATGTTTATATAAGGTATCCAAATTATAAATAGCTAACCACTTCCGGCTCTGAATCAGGACATTATTGGCCGAATGGGAAGTAAAAACAAGTCGGGGGCATTATTAGATATTACTCGAATTCAATTCTATTCTTCTGAAGGCTTTCTTATCATATTCATATCATTTGATTTATTTTGCCTACAATTGTTGAACATACTTAACATTTCCTTACCACCGACATTTTATAAAAATACCGAAATATCGAAATATATTGTTGATTATAATTTGAATTTTAAAGTCATTATTTTTACGTATTATATGTTTGGTTTTTGTGTTCGGATATGTATTATTTGTAGCTTTATCAACATACTGAGTTATCGGCTCACTGTAATATTAAATAATTTGTTAAGATTCATGCACCGTTACATATATATAATTGAAACATTTCAATACATATTGCTGCAAAGATCGAAAAACAACAAACTAAGAGCTATAAATTATATATATATATATTTGTGAATAAATGACTCTTAATGTCATTTCAAATTATATGGAACTTCTAAAAGCTATTAAATGCGAGTAAAGCTACTAACGTTAAATAAAAATATTGCTTTGAAACATACTTGTATATGTACTTAATAAAAATCCTGGTCCTTATTAAATGCGGGGTACCTTTTGAATTACGTGCACTATGAAGCGAAACATTTTGCGGGAAGCATTTAAATGCAGTGCATTTATCGGATGCCAAAAAACAGTCTGTGAACGATGATGCTCATTAATAAACATAAGCGAAAAATTGGCAAATTGCGGGAAAAAAAATCGAATGAGCAACAAGGAGGACAACAACGCGAAATCAAATCAAAATCATTTACAAGCCAAGCAAGCAGGTAATGACATGGCAATGCAAAATAAGAACAATGAGAATCGCGTACGAAAATGCTGTAGGATTTCTGTACAGGGATGTAATATTTGTAATCAAACGCAGTCAGAGTCATAATAATCAAGTCGTAAAAAACAAATCCATTTTCGCGCTTCAATGCACAGCACACAACAACAAAAACAACAACGATGAGATCAAAAAAAGTAACATAACAACCGCAACAAAAACAGCAGTAAAAACAATAATAGTAATGGCGAAAGCGCAGAATAAAAAAGAATGAATGAATAAAAGAAATTTTACACCTTTTCCAAGCGGCAGCCACAGCCACAGCCATAGCCAACAACAGAATGGATCAAGGATAATGCGCACAAGGATGACGACGCGAACGAGGACACTGCCACTGGCAATACATAATAACGTGTTACACTTTGTTGTAGTGGGTACAAACAAATCCACAGAGCGGGGTCATAAAAAACAAATAGCTCAATGCTTGGCAGTTTCAAGATTGAGATTTGACTGAGAAGGACACTCGTGTGTGCTGGAGGAGCTATTCTGACAACCTGTAAATTTTTTGCGCTTTATTTAACCCCACAGACACAGACACAGAACAGAATGTCAAATGGAAAATCTGTGGCTGCGCTTAATGACCGTAAAAATCAATCGTAAAATATTGTAAATTATTATGTAATAGAAATGTTAAAAGCGGCCGCCGTCGCTACCACAATATTCGGGCACAAGCGGACATCTGGAATAATCGTAAACTTTTTGGCAGCATCCAAGTCGTAAAACTTCGTCGCCGGAAGTGCTAAATGAAAAGCTCTGCGCTAGTTTTCGCACACAAACAACAAGTGCAGTGGGAGTCTAGCAGAGGTGGCGTTGGACGAGGGTGAGGTGGGAATGGGGGTGGGGAGGGGGGTGAGTTAGTTGGTAGATTGTGGGGATCTTGAGTTGTTTTGGGGCGTTTGCATCATTACACTTGAGTGTTTTACAACTTCCGTTGAGTTCGCATGGCCATAAAGTGTAATCTTCATGTTTTTATTATACATGCGACAAAGGGACAGCTCAGTTATATATGAAGAGAGCGAGTGGCAGTGGGAGTGGGAGAGGGGGAGTGGCAAGGCGAACTGGGACCTGATGCTCTTGATGTGTACGCGAGCAGATGTGTCAATAGCAACAACTACAGTGCCATCAAATTGACAGCTCCTTTGAGTCGTAAAATTCTCACAGCTACTGTTGTACATATGTCGTGGTCGTCGTTGTTGTTGTCGTTGTCGGAGTGTCACACTAGGGTAATGATTGTCACCGGATAAACAATTAAATTGAGGTTAGAATGAAACATAAAAAGCGCATAAAAAGACCATAAACGGAGCGCAGTCTGGCAGAGAAGGCGGCAAGCATTGGACGGTCCTTTAACTTTCAGGGTTGGGTTCGTCCATTCTTGTCGCCATCATCGTCGTCATCATCATCATCATCGTCAACGCATCGTAAACATTTTAAGCTACAGTTTATTTTCATTTGAGTCGGGATAACAACAACATTCATTTTGTGTGCGTGTGTGTGTGTGTGTGTTTGCTGTTGGCCTCTTTACACTGCTGGCTCGTAAAACGGGTGATAAGACACTCGCCGTTGGTAATGATAATAAAATTATAATTTCGCACTCTACATATGCTAGTGGTTGTAACTGCGTGTGTGTTTGTGTGTGTGGCTGTTTTGTGTCCTTATGTGGGTCGACACTTAAGCAAACTCGCTTCTTGCCATGTGAGAAACTGTAAATTGCGCTAATAAGCATTTAAAATTAACTAAATGCGCACTCGTACGATAAAGTTCACGACTTGGCCTTTTGCCTGTTTGCCTTTATTTCACTTTCGGGCTATAAAACCTCATAGAATGGTCTTTGTGTGACCCCATTAAGTGTTCAAGATGCGTTTTTCGTGTTTCTCTAGAGCGAATGGCTGGGACATGTGGCTTTTTCCTTCAAAGTCATCAAGTTTTCGAGTACCTATAAATGAATTGGCCATAGCATTTGGTGCTAGCAAACATTTTAGATTAGTTGCGGGATGTGAAAATCTAAATGGCAGAGCTATGGGTCGAGCTGTAAAATGTGTAAAGCTTTTTAATTTGGTGATTTCAAATTAAGAAATGATAAATACATAAAAGGTTTGCACAATTGGTTGGTCTGCAATTTTCGCAACAATCATTATTTGCATAAAATAATTGAAAAATAATATTTAAATTCTTACAAGGAAACGCTTTCAAAAATAACAGTCTGTTGTTTGTGTGAAACTACTTAAAAAAAGTAGCACCATTTCTAATTAGTAGAGTTCTCAGAAGCGTCTCATTGATCAGCTAATAACAGCCTCTCTTTTCAGCCATCTCCGGAATCTCTGACCAGAATCGGCTGTGAGACGGGGCATAGCTTGTCGAAGGGCAAAGAATATTCCCCCACCGAGTCGGAGGCGTTAATTAGATATTATTGTAATTTGATTAGATTTCTCCTTCTAGCTTTTCTAGCTTTATAATTGTTATGTATTTCCGATATTTGGTGACATAAATAAATAAATAAATAAATAATTGGGTATTAATTCCCATGAGTAACCTATGAGCAAATACCCTTGATAAACTTTTGAAGTTAGTAGCTCATGATAGTTTTTAAAATGTAAGCACTGAGCTGGCGGAATGTGGATTACATTTTTAAGCTGCTTTTGATAATTTAATTTGGGCGCTAAGAATGTTTTTTTTTAAATAACTCTACTTCAACATTTTTTAACTGATTAGTTCTCATATTCTTGTTCATAAATAAGTCATGGCTACGGGAATAAACAATTTGAGTCTTGGCTTGCTAATTGGACATCTAAAATGTACCGAACTTGATTAAATATTTTAACTAAACAACAAATGAAATCCATTTCATATTGAAACATTGAAGACACTGAAATAACAAGAATTTAAAGCTAAAGTGGAATATTTTAAATAAACTGAGAGCTACAAACCTAAAATTGTATTAAGTACAATATGATTTATAGCGACAAATTAATCTGATTCTATCATAGCATAATGTTATTAAAGCTCTTCTGTGTTTTGAAGCTCTTTAAACTAGTAAGTGGTTCCTTTAGCAGTCATCAATATAAGCGGAAAAATCAAGCTTAAGACTTATAAATAATTCTGTCCTAGAGGGTATTAGGGTTCATAAAAAAGACAATACAATTTTAATAAGCAAAGAGTCTATTTTTGATTTGTGTATTGCAGAAGATTTGCGCATAATGAAAATGTTTAAGTTAAAAATGGTTTCATTTAACTCAATTAAATCAAATATATTCCCTAAGACTCCGATAAAAGCTGTAGATAATTGTTATCTCATATATTAAGTTTAGCATATGACTTTAATAATTTAAATACGGGTAGGTTAAAAGATGGCACAGTTCCTCGACCAATCATTCACTCAAATGTTGTACATAAGTGCACAAAAATAGACTCTTCATTTCAGTATCTCTAAAACCTTTTACTAACAGTAAAATTTATTGAGCTTAATAGTTCAATATTTTGCTTTAAGCAACATAATCGTGTAGCTTGTTAAGCAGTTGTTTCTTTTTGGTTTTTTTTGCTGCCTTAGAGCATACAAAAACGTCATGCACACCCACAAAAGGGGCGATTACTTCCGCCATTTTCTATGATGAATTGCTACTTTAGCTTAACACACAGCTACGCACACAGAGATGCAGAGATGCGCAGACCTACACACACACACACACATGTATATATATACGGTGGCATATATACAAAAACCCATATAGATACACATTTATCCAGTTCTCGACGGCGTTGACAGCAGCAGCGCCGTCGTCAGCAGAAAAAGTGGCGCAACGTGAAGAAGGAGCGGAGGGGGAGTTGGGGTGGAGGGAAGATGGACGAGCATGTAAAGCAGGTGAACTCAGAGTTAGTTGGTGTTGTTGTTGTTGTTGGTTGTAGCAGCAAAAGCAACAGCAACAGCAATTGGTGGCAAAACACTGAAAGGACACAGGAAGTGCACTTTGCCAGCACAGGCGCTCATTCACACACACTTTAATGCGCGCCAGTGTGTGTGTGTATGAGCCATTGGGGTGCTTTTTTGCCGCTTATTTATGTCTGGCAATCATAAAGCGCGCCCCACTCACACACACATACACACACCACTCACCAACACAGACGCACCTATGGGGGAGAGTGCAGGTTATGACTTTCTATAACTCAGTCTCATTGCATGCCGTCCCGCTCTGCCTGCTGCCCGCTGCCCGCTGTCTGCTTGTCTTTCTGCTCTTCTTGCTCTTGCGGCTGTTTCTGATGTATTTTATACAAATTGCAAGCCTTAGTGCTTTTATTTTTTGGCGCTGCGTGGACGTCGAGCAGAATCATCCATCAATGGCAATGCACAGGACGAGGCCAGACCAGGCCAGGGCAGGCCAGGCGAGCTCTGACTGTGACTGTGGCTGTGGCTGACGTTTGTGTGTCGCAGACGTCGTCGAGGACAACACCCCCTGCAGGACAATGGGCGAGCATGCGGCGAAATTTGTAAATAAATTCGCTGCAGCAACAAAAGGAGGCTGCGCATTCGCCCCCCAACACACATGCACACACACACACACACACAACCACGCTCCCTCCACCTTTCTCACTCACTCTCTCTCGCGCGCTGTCTTCAACCACTCTACTCAACAGGCTTTGTTGCTCAGTCGCGTTTGTAAAATAATAGCATAAAATATTGTTGTCCTTGAACAATTTACTTTTATTTTATTTTTATTGCCTACATTGCGGCGCTGCTTGCTTTCATTTCTCTCTCTCTATGTGTGTGTGTGTGTGTGTGTGCGTTTGTCTGCTTCAGTATGCGTGTTTGTTTTCATTTTGGCTTGTATTTGTTTTTTTTTTTTTTGTTTCGGCGTCTGTATTGTATTGCTTTCGGCATTTTGAGCTTCATTAAATTTATGTTGCATTCCTCCTTTTTTCTGGTTGTTTGTGCAAAGTCATCGGCTTGCCGCAACAGTTTTTCGGGCCTAGTTGCACGTGCCACACCATCGTAAAACAGATCGTAAAAGTTTATTACTTTCGGCTGTTTCTGTTTGTTGTCGTAGTCAGCAGCATCGCCATTCCTGCTGCCCTCGCTGTCAGCTGTCAAATTGAATTTGTTTATATTGCTAACACACAGCCGGCATTGCCATTGTTGTTGTTGTTGTTGTGCTCTAACAGGTTTCATTTTCACTTCCCGGAAATCATTGCGTCATGCTGATATTTTGTATTTTAACGTCCCCCCACCCTACGCAACCCAATGACAGTGACAGTGGCGCTGGCAGCCGTTGAGTCTCCTCGCCGGCTGTCATCCTCAGTTCTGTGTTTAGGCTTCAAAGTCGATTTTGTTGGTTTAGGTCAGTTAGTTTTGGCTTTGACAGCTCAAAGTCGAGGTCAACTTTTGTATACATGCCACAGTTTATCAACGCCAATGTTTATGTGTGTGTGTGCGTGTCTCTGTCCGTCCGCCCGTCCGTCTGTCTGTCAATGTGAGTTTATATTTATGTTCATGTCGGCTGTTGTCGAGAGCCCGGCGAGACGCAACGCATCGCAACGCAACGCAACGCGACACGGCACGACGCGTCGTTGTCAGTAAAACATAAAAAATCGATTTTTATTAGGACCGCTTTATAGATTTTCTGTCAGCAGTGATATTTCCTTTTGTCTGCCGCTTCCTGGTAGTTGTTGGCTATGACGGGCTTAAATTTAGCAAACTTTAAGCCGCAATGTGCGTATGTGGTGGATGTGTCTGAAAATAAAAAACAAGCTGATCCCAATAAGAGTCAGAAATGTCTTTATTTATCTGCATTGATTAAGCACCCTATGTGGATTTTTAGCTCATAAAGTTCATAGCATTTATTCGTCTACATTGAAGAATTTTCTACCCGTTCAAAGGTTAGGCACAAAATTTGAGTCGCCTTATATTAAATCAATTGGTAGCTATCAATGGCTTGGCGTTTGAAATTTGGTCTCTGAAGGCAGTCAAGAGAGATACTTTTTAGCGGAGGGAGACAAAGATAGTATAAAAATGTATCCTTAAGATAAATAATTAAATTACATTTTAGGTTTATGCGTCTTGTTGTGAGCAAATAGAGGCTTGTTTATCAAAAACATTAAAGCTTCGCTAGAAAATCTTGGAATATCAGCGTTGCTTGTGATATGAGAACGCCGATCTGGTTGAAGACTTTGCAACGCCATTCATGTACATAAGTATTTGGCAATTGCTTACTAAACGCGTTTTTGTACAGGAAAAAATATTGCTGATATAACATTTGAGTTTCGATTTGTGAGGAAATATGTTGAATCCTTCAATAAATGACATTAGCTGCCATTAAAATTTCATAGGGAATACATCAATAAATAATTTTGTATATTTCAAGGTATGTTTATCTGAATGTGTTTGAAATGTGCCGTAATTTCTCTCTTAAAAGTCATTTTCTTTAGAAAAATGGGAGCTTTTAATATGCTAGAAACAATTTTTCTGTGTAGGAAATATGTTAGCTATTACATACCTTTTCCATCTAATCTTAAAGAGTGGAGTCTTTGTAGTTTTCTGTTGGTGGTACTATTGTCAAGTAGACACCAAGTTTATGATGAATGTTATTATGGTATTGTATCGTATTATGGATAAACGGATGAGCTTGGAGACTATACTCAGTGCTTTATTTTGAAATCTTTGCGAAACTGAAATGTTGTATACCTTGGCCGTACCTCAGAGGTGAATGTCATATGTCCAGACTGGTTTAAAAGTAAACAAATTATTGTATTACCTCCCTTCGTTAGCTCTGTTGTATTTTTTAATTTTTTTTCCAACAAATGAATTTCCAAATAGGATAACTTGTAAGAATATTATGGACGATATCATACTGTGCTTCGCAATATAAAAGTGACAAACTTTCAAACTGGTTTACTGTAAATACTACAAGTTATTTATAAAATGATTATCTTCCAGCTTTTACCAATTTAATTTCTTTCTAAATATTGTCTATGTCGTTAAGCAATCACGGCTCTGGCAATTCCTTAGGCAATTCTCTTCTTAAGGTAGACAGTCGAAGAATATCAAGAGAGCAGAAATGACACAAATATTATTCAACGCTGAGTGAGTCAAAGCTTGTTCGTCCAATTTTGGAGATTATAGATTAGACTTGAAGAATTGAGAATTAGTAGCCAACATGCTGTGTAGGCAACTAAACGGACAAAGTCTACGTTATTCCTTCCCAAACGAATACTTAATTCAAATAGAATATTAACATTTTATTGCCCATTTCAAATTAAAATACAATTTACATTTAATCTTAGCACATACATATAGAAAGTATTATCTTAGCGATTTTATATCGGTGGACTATTAACCTCTACAAATCAGAAGCGAAAGCTTGCTTCTCAAAGTTTTCAAAATGTTTACCAATTATTAAATTCTCTCAACAATTAATTTACGGAGATAGTTTGTTATGAATGGGAAAGCAAAGCAGAAATGAAAAAATACATTCCGAATTAATCAAAAGACCGCTCACAGAGCGGGTAAAAGCTTAGAAAAGCTTTCGCATGACGCTGATAGAATGAATAAATTTAATAGAATGTAGAAATTGATAATTAGTAGCCAACATGTTGTGTAGGCAGTTATACGTGCAGAGGCGGTTCTGCGCTCGGTTGAGTGTGCGAGCAGTCAATACAAAGGTAAGCTCATATTGTTGCCAATATTTCAATATTTCCAGTGAATTGTTGGGATTTTAGGCTGGTCAGGTTTTGGAGCCCGTGCCTTCCGTGGCATTGGAGCAGGCCAAGCCTTTTGCAGAGTTGCCGGGACCCAGCAAATTGGAAATGATCAGAGCTTTTTTGCCAGGCGGTGAGTACTAGTCGAGAGCTTTTCCAGAGGCACACGCCTAATGCTCTCTGCTGCTCTCTCTCTCTCTCTCAATGGCTATAAAATGATAACGTACCATACTGTGGGAACACCATTGCAGGTCGATATCGCGGCAAACCAGTATTTGAAATGTTTATGGACTTGGCTCGCCGTCATGGTGAAATCTTTCGTCTGCCTTCCATTGCATCCAATGAAGTGGTTCTTACCATGAATCCCAAGGACTACGAGATAATTTTCCGTAATGAAGGACAATGGCCATATAGGCGTAGTTTCGAAACCTTCACCTATTACAAGACTGTGCACAGACGTGATGTGTTTGGTGCAGATGACGGCTTAGTTTCCGGGTAATTGGTTCTATTTCTTAGACTCCTTCACTATACGATTCTACATATTTTTGAATAGTAATGGACCAGAGTGGGGCAAAATGCGCACGGCCGTGAATCCGATTTTGTTGCAGCCTCGCAATGCCAGATTATACATTAAAAATCTGTTGCAAGTGAACAATGAATTTCTGCAGAGGTAGGTTGCGAAATGGAATACAAACAAAGCTTTTTGTAGACATGGTTGCTCTTTTCAGAATACGCAATATTCGTGATCCGAATACTTTGGAGATGCCCGACGATTTTGCCGAGGATATCCGACGCTTGGTATTGGAATCTATAGGTTCGGTCGCGCTGAACACGCATTTAGGACTTTTGGGAGCACAACGGGAAAGCGAGGAGGCTAAGCAGATGATCAAGGCATTGGAAAATATTATTGAAATTGGTTTTGAGTTAGATATGCTGCCAGCAATTTGGAAATATGTGCCTATTCCAAAGTTTAAGCTAATGATGCGATCCCTAGACACCATTACCGATATTTGCATTAAGAATATTGAGGAAGCTATTAATCGCATCGAATCAACTGCTAAAGATAGTCAAGTCACTAATGACGCAGATTTGGAGAAGAGTTTGTTGGAGAAACTATTACGACACGATCGTAGAACAGCCATCATTGTAGCGATGGATCTACTGTTTGCTGGCACAGATCCGGTGAGTTAGAAAACTTCCGAATTCGGCATTGTGTAACCGAATATCCAGTATTTGAATGTTTTTCTTAATTTTGTTACAGACGGTTGTCTCGCTCAGCGGTATTTTGTTATTGCTGGCCAAGAATCCGAGTAAGCAGGCGCGTCTCCTGGAAGAGTTGCAGAACGTGTTGCCCTCAAAGGACGCTCCACTAACCATGGACAACATGCAGAACTTGCCTTATTTGCGCGCTTGCATCAAAGAAGGCATACGTCTCTATCCAGTTGGACCAGGCACATTGCGCCGCATGCCACACGATGTGGTTCTGAGTGGATATCGTGTTGTGGCCGGCACAGATGTCGGCATAGCGGCCAACATCCAGGTGGCAAATTCCGAAGAGTTTGTCCCGCGGGTTCGCGAATTTCTCCCAGAGCGTTGGTTGCGCAACGAAAGCGCCAATCTAGTTGGCGATATTGCATCGCCATTCATGTATCTGCCATTTGGATTCGGACCGCGTTCATGTGCAGGAAAACGTATTGTGGATATGATATTGGAGATCGCCGTGGCGCGTCTGGTGCGTAACTTTGACATCGGCTTTAATTATCCCATTGAGAACGCGTTCAAGGCTCAATTCTTTGTCAAGCCAAATATACCATTTAATTTCAAATTTGTGGAGCGGGAGAAGTAAGCACACATTTTCACAATAATAATAAATGAACACGACAAGAATAAATGCAGTTTTACTCCTAAATATAAGTCATGTTTTTAAAAGTGTGTTGTGTGTATTCACAGCTAATATTAGCCTAAAATTGATTTGATATTTAATTTCGAATGTGATTTTATGGGGAACCAGTCGAAACAGCACAAAATTTGGACTACAGTGCACGCTATTCTGAAGAAGTATATCGATTTCTATGAGAAATATTTTTCATTGCAACACTACTTGAGCCATCATGATGATTTGTCAAATAGCATCTTTGCAGTACTTGACTTGCTGGAGAAAAGACTGGCTTGCTGCTCGCACGCCCCTCAAGATTTGAGTGCACGTATGCTGTCATTGCTGTTATTGTTGTAGCTGAGCTCAATGGCCACTCCAGACCACATTACACCACATCAAAGTTAGCAGTAAAAGCGCCACTTGAAAGACAATTTTTGTCGATTTTCCTTGGCTACCCCAAAATTACGACAGAGCCGTTGTTGAAGTGAAGAGTACTTGGAACAACACTTTGGCTGTGGCATGGCTCTGACATGGCCTCAAACCGATTTTATGGTCTGTCTTTAACGCAAAAAACATAACTTTGAGCAGTTTTCAGTTTTTTATATACAAGTTGCATTCTTCTGGGCACTTTTATATAACAGAATAGGTTCGAAATTAAAAATACTTACTACGAAACGAATTTTATGTAGAACTGAGAATATTGACTAAAAACTGAATTTTTTATATGGATGGAAATATAAAAGCAGATTGATTCAAATTTATTATAGTTTTATTCTTCTGGGGACTTTATTTAACATAATAGTTTTGAAATTAAAAATACTTACTACAAAACGAATTTTATGTAGAACTGAGAATATTGACTAAAAACTAAATTTTTTATATGGATGGAAAAATAAAAGCCAATTGATTCAAATTTATTATACATTATAACTTGTAATTAACAGAATAGGTTTTAAAATAAAAATACCTACTACGAAACAATTTTTAAGTAGAACTGTGAGTATTGACTAAAAACTAAATTTTTTATATGGATGGAAATATAAAAGCAGATTGATTCAAATTTACAAGTATTACATATAAGCAGCAAGCGAGCCATTGAGAAAAAGCGAACTTCAAAAATATAGTAAATATATAGTAAACAATAACAATTATATTTGTTTTTTAAAATTACCAATAAATTTTTTTTTATCCGTAATAGCATACAATTCTTATGTAAAGTCTTGAAGGCTACTCGTTTGGCTTAATATTGTAGCTTAAATGGATTTTGATTGATTCATTTTTAATCTCTTCCCAAGCAGCTGTTGTTCTTTTTACTGCACACAGACACGCATAGGCTCGTTTACTTGTATTCGAGTAGATCGGCGCCCGTTTTCAAATTTTTATTCTCAGCCCAGAACTATGCTGCGTACTTTCTAGAAAATTTAAGATAGCGCCATCTATGCTTGAATACTCTGCTGGCAACACAGCCATTTCTAAAGTTTGCCTCATTTTGAGCCGTTGTTGTTCCGTCCTTCTACTATTGCTTCGTCTATTTTGTTATCAGACAACAAATAAGTGCACTGGCATACATAAATAATTCACAAGCATTCATTTTGACATTGAGCATAGACAAAGTTGCATTGCATTTCCATTCTTTTTGTTGCCCACCTCCCTTCTCTTGGCAAGTCGGTCGAGTGTTTATTTGGTACATTTCCTTTCCTTTATTTTTCCATTGCCTCACTTGGACAGAAGTCGTCTTATCTGTGCTCGCTGCTGCCGTGGTGGCTCGTATGTCCTGCACTTTATGCTACTTTAGTTGGACTTGGATGGTGCCTGCCTGACTGCCTGTCTGCCTTCTTGCCCCTTTGGATGCCGCCATGCTATCGTCTTGTGCATTATTAAAACTCTTCTGATGGCACTTCCGTGCCTTGGCCCCTTTGCCACTTGTTTCATTTGCTGTATTTGCTTCACTAGACGGTAGGAGCAGGAGCAGCAACAGGAGCAGCTTTTGAACAGCAGGGGCCAGAGCACTTGAAATGTCAATGCTGCAGCCTGCAGTGCATAAAGTTTTATCGTGGACGGGGCGCAGGACGATTCTGTCACGTTTCTTTAAATTGGCAAAGCGGCGCAGCGAGTGGTGAAAGGGTGTGGTGTCGGGTGTTTCAACTTTGCTAACGAAATGCATTGCATAAGTGAACACGATTGCGATAGTGCAGACAAACAAAATAAATGGAATTCATTATTGCATTGGAAGAGGCGCAGTGAGACGCCTTGCACTCAGTCAGGACTCGTCTGATTTCATTTTCGCAATTTTTTATTCGTGCCATTGCATAGCCAGCCCCTAAGTTTTAAAGTCCTGCCAGCTGTTATCTACGAGTTGCAAAACCCAAATTGAAAATTCATGTCAAATGGCGCACAAATCAATGTCTTCTCTACAAATTCCCAATTTTGTTGTTGCTACTGCTACTGCTGCTGCTGTTACTGTTACTGTTGCTGTTGGTGCACGCTAGTTGCATGTTTTGCAAAAGGCATTGCATGCTTTTGGGGGCGGCTCATGCACTTTATGACACGCATGCCATAAAGTGAACAATTAGACATATGACACATGCACGCATACACCTACACAACCACCCTACACTGACAGCTAAAAGTGTGTTAATAAGCTTAAGTGCAGTGCTTTGGCTGACATGTTATGGAAGTCCTATATACTATAGTCCTAATAGTATTACTGGCAATCGATTTTAAGATTCTAAAGATTATTAGTTGGTTAGTTTCCAGTGTACTTACATACTTGTACATCAGTAAAGTAGGTACATATATAAATACTTATATTTATTTATTTTCCTAATTTTCTGTACTGTACGTATTCAGGTGTTGAGTTTTAACAGAATTTTAACCCATAAGCTTACACATTACAGCATTGCAACGCAGCGGCTATAAAAATAAACTTAAATAGTTGCCTTGAAAATATCAACAATTTATCGACAAATACGTTGTTCTGCAAAAACTACTGCGGTGCTTACAAAATCTTCCAAGCAACCCGTGCTCAACATCCTCGATAGTATAGTGGTTAGTATCCCCGCCTGTCACGCGGGAGACCGGGGTTCAATTCCCCGTCGGGGAGATAAGCGACAATTTTCTTTTTTTTTTTTAGGTTCTGTTTTTATTTTATAATATTTTTTATTTTTATATAATTTAGTTATTTATTAGATAATGGTACTGTGTGCAATTAAACTGCTGCAATGCTTGTTTGAAAAATTTTTAGTAGACCTTTTAAAATTGAGCTTGCAATTTAGTTTGCAATTTAGTTTGCAATACTTCCAGTTTGTTCTCCATTTTGGCAGAGAAATTTAAATGAGATACATAAAGATTACATTTGCAAGTCTATAGGTTTGTAGAATTATTCTTCTGCTATTTACGAGTACGTGATGTGTAAACACAAGTGTTTTTATAGTCTACATTTATTTTATGATTTCTGCGTTGAGGTGGTTCTATAAATAGAACGTAATTTTTGTCAAGCGCAAAAATTTCTAGAAAATAAATAAGGTATTTTATATGTATGTATTAACATTAACATATAAGCATTTGAATTCTTTTTTATATTTTGAAATATTTGTGGAGTGTTTTTCCATACATTTTAACTATTTTATTATCAAGGTCTAATTTGGTGGAACAAGATTTTTTCTTGTGGTATGAGGATGAATTTCAAGATCTTGTCTCTATGCTCTTTTGCTGTATTTATTTTATTAATAAAAGATAACTAAACATAAAATTAAGGCAATATAATGTTTTTCCTCATCATTAGTATTATTATAGGGCGAGGTATTAGCAGACAAGGGTTTAATTAAATGAAATAGTTTGATAGTGAGTATGATGTGGCTCTGGAGTTTCTTCAATGTTAGGAGCTATACATTTTATTAGAAAATTGATCAGGAAGAATTTCGTTATGTTTGTGTGGGGCAGCTTACTTTTGGTGACTAGTGTACATTCGCAGAGCATCTTACGTGCTGCAATTTGAAATTTGAATTTGGCTTTTGCATTGAACTTTGACTTGGCATCAACATGAGTCGACATCACACTAACGAACGAGAGTCTGTGCCTGTGCCTGGGCCTGGGTCTGGGTTTGGGTCTGGTACTGCACCGCTGCCCATTCCTCTGGTTAAGCACGCCTTTGACATGACAACATGGCGTCCACTGCTGCCTGACATTGTGGGTGTGTGCGTGTGTGTGAGTGTGTGCGTGTGTGTGCCAATTTGCAACAGCACGGGCGTGGCAAACGGACCACGTCTAATGACAGTATACGCAACCTGCTGCCGTCTACGCCTTCGCCTCGACATGTACAATGGCAAGAACAACAACAATGACATCGACATAGCCAACGGCCTCGACCAGCTCCAAGTGTCATGTGTCACGTTTGCGAGACGCTACACCACACTAACACACTCGCAAACTCACCCACTCGCACACACACACACACACAATAATACACAGTGCTCTGCACTTAGTTGGTTGTCAATTTCGCAGCTGGGCGTGGCCGTCGCTCAATAGGCATGACTTGGGCATTAGTATGTAAAAGGGCAAGCTTTAAAAGAATTGCAGCAGAGCTACCCCCGCCCCGTCCCGCCCGGCAGCCTTAGCACGCCTTGACAGGCGCCCATGATTAATGGTTGTCAATGCTAAGCGGTAAAATAACAACAACAAAAACAACAACAAGAAAAAAAGAAATACTTAGAAGGAAAACTGGCAACGTTATTATTGCTACTGCTCTCGCTTTTCATCATGCAGCCCGAAACGCGCTGAAAGTAATTTTGTTATTTTAAGCAAGTTCCAGTTCTCCCTTCCTGGGCCCAACTGATGAAATTACGCTATGGGTTTTGCATTTGGCGGAAATTGATTCGGCGGCACGCACTTTTTTTCCAGCCCGTTTCCGTAGGAATTCCCCAACAGTCGTGCAATTTTGCAACCTTTTGCACCCCAGGATACTGAAGCGGGCCGTCTCGGATAGATTACGCGGGAAATACAAACACAACACACAAATATACTCGTTTACTCGCATATATTTTCTATATATATTGTGCGGCGGCGGTTCTCCTTCATGGCTTAGATCGAGTGTTAATGGCATTGGCAATGGTTGCGATGCTCCCCATTTCAAAGAAATTTAATTTATTATTTCAAAGCAAAGCATTTCTAATCGAATTGTATTGTAATAAAGTGAATTGAAAATTGAAAAATTGCCTTGGCTGTGTTGTATTCTACTGCCTGAGTGTTAGTAAAAAAAAAAAATTTGTTGAATTGTTTGTTTGGCATTCTGTTTTGTGGGGGTGTGGCTGTGGGTGCTTAGGGAAATTGTGGTTATCGGATTGTTGACATTAATGACATGTTTTTGTGCAGCGTTCTTTGGAAGCGGGAGAGGCAGCAGACTGCGACAATTGGTTGGGGAATTTAATTGATAGGCATACTGAATAATATACAAACATTTATATTATTAGAAAATTGACATTTGTCCTTAATAAAGGTTCAATTTTGCAAACGTTTTGGGTTTATAGAAATATACTTTATTTAAGAATCACATTTAAATTTGTACAAAAATATAACTGATTTCTATGAGAAGTAGGTAAAGAGCTGATATTGAATAAAAAAAAATAAAAAGTAATAATGGAAATTCTAATAAAGACAAATTTTTTCATGTGTAGGGGAAAAATAGTGCAATAACGACAACTTTAAGAAACTTATTACTTAATCTCAGAACATTCCTCATCTCAAAAATGGAAAAAAAAAATCAAAGTCAACACATATTTAGAATGGAGAGTGGAAACCTTATTATCTTACTCTTCGTCTGATAACGAAACAGGTTCCAGTAGATTAGATACGCGTACTAAAAAGAAACTTTGTTGAGTTCTTTTGTTTTCATTTCTTCCTGATCTTTCTCAAGTGTTTGATGTTTTTAATCCGACATTTCACTTAACTTATTCTGCATAGGCTTCGTATCATAAAACTTATATTTTCTTGTGAGTTGAAGTATTAGTAAGAATAGTATGTTGCATTTGTGTTTCGGTTTTTATACGAAGTGCTGTCTGACATCGATTCTTTAAATAATACTAATTTTTACAAATGGTATTCTTTACCCAAGAAACTGTAATTCTATTTCTGTTTATTGTTTCCATAACTATACTTTTTGTTAGTTATTATATTAAGTCAGTAGTTATGTAAAAACTTGCTCTTACTTCTGATCCTCTTATTCTATTTGATGACTCAATTCTTTAATGTGTGATCGAAAAATGTTGATGAAAATGTTTATAGAAGTGTAAATTGCTGATACACGAATTACATAAATAAGTAATTAATTTGCAAACATTTTCCGCCACAAAAGAATGTAATAACAAATTACTTGAACTCTACTTTCACGCATTCTCAACACTCCAGTGTCCCATGTTTAGTAGAAATTGTTTATCTTACAACCACATACGCTTTAAGTTCTCACTTCAAGTCGAGCAACCCGTTCGGGGTCATAAAAATAACTGTCAAACGCATGAGGGGTAGCAGCACCTACATTTGTGCTCCAGTATCCAATATTCGTAGCCCCCCTTCTCGCGCTTCTGTTGCGTACATTTTTTATTTTTATTAATTTTCCAAATGAATTCCTGACAACGGCAAAAAGGCAATGGCAACAATAACAATGAAAGCAACAACAGAACCAACAAAAACAAGCGGCAAACGATGCGCAGCCAGCCAAAAATGACAAGAGGAACTGACAGAAAAGTGGGGGCCAGTCTGGTAGACCCATTGTCAGTGTTCGGCGCTTCCAAATGTTGCTTGTCGCTATTATTTTGTTGTTGTTGCTGCCGCTGTTGTTGTTGTTTTCTGTGCTTGTTTTGTAACTGCTGGCGACATTATTACGTTACTTACTTTACGCCATAAATGTTGTTACGTCATTCAAGCCAAGCAAAGCTCACAAAAAACACATCGAAATTGCAAAAAACAAAACAAAAAAACGCGAGAAAAGAAAAAGCGCTCCTATTGGCAGCATGAAGGTTATGCATATACTCTTTGAAATTCCAATTGGCATGTCAGCTAGGCGAGCAGATTAGCCACTTATGGGTAACTAAGGGTATATGTTTTATGAGCTCCCTGTTCTGCCTGGAACGATAGTTCCCACAAAATCAGATAGCAATCGACTGTCCTCTAACGTCGTCGTAATTTTTCATTGTCTTCCAGTCCAATAGGGTACTTTTTACTACGAGAATAGTCTTGCTTACTTTAAAAATGAAGTGCTGATTAAGATTAGTGACTGGATATTGCATAATTAAAGAAAAAGTCAAATAATCTATATCTAAACAAATTAATACTGTTTGATCAATAGTGTTAATCTTATGGCTAATGGGTGAATTATATTTATAAAAATAATTTTTGTAATAAAAGTTATAGAAATCAATAATAATTGAAGAATATCAAGAGGTAGTTTATATAAAATATTAATTTTGGGAATTAATAAAAAAGAAGTTTCTTTTCTCTAGAAGTTTTAAAAGAATTAATCTTATTTTTGATTTACAAGACCAATGTTTTAATTAAACTATTAAAACTAATGATTATGATTTTATATTTTGGTTTACCTATAATTTTATTTCTTATAGCTTTATTTTGTAGGACCAAAACTTCAGCTTATAACAACACAGCGTGTCAAAAAGTCGAACCTGTTTTCTGATATAAATACAGGTACACTTTTTAAATATCTATAATTTGCTGAAACTAACCTTTCATTTCAGTGATATGCCAAAACCAAACTGAAATCCTATATATGTACCAGTATTGGATAGGAATTAGACAGTGCGATTTATTCTTCAATTTATAAATCTCTCCGGAGAGAAGTGGGGAGTAGCAAGCGGAAAGTATATATTGTATACATTCTTATATTCATAACACATATTTACTGCTAATACGATAATTGATTTAATACTGTACTCTTTTTTTTTAGAATTTTTGTAATTTTAAATTTTATTTGAATAAAACTTATTATTATTTTTGTATGTTTCCATGTTATTAAATAGATAGTCTTTTGCCAGAAATGAATAAATAAATATTAATGTTTTAGAATTCCAGAGTAATTATTGTATAACTTGTTATATTATTATTATAATATGATATTTTTCATAGCAATTCAATACAAAATGTTAGTTTTTTATATACTTTTTAGTCTAAATATTTGGGCCATATAGAAAATTCCAATATTTTTGAATAGTTGTCAGATACTATATATTGTGATGAAGAACATAGTTCCAGTTTGTGCAAAGTTCAAAAACTACTATAGTCTTATAGTAATGCACTTCACTGTAGCTGATAGGGGGATTTAAGGCCATTGCGATTCCACCATCAACATTGTCAGAGACTCTTTGTTCAATATTTTCTAAAGACCATGACTAAGTAGTTATGCTCTACGAAAGGGTACAAAAAACGGCATCGCTGAAATGTGCTTTTATTTTTTATCTACAACTTTAAGCTGGGATGGTGCGGGGAGAGTACGCATCATTGTTATGTGACGACTTTTTGACTTCCGTTACGCTGATGCGTTTCCGTTTCCGTTTGCTTTACGTTGTTTGTGTGTTGTGTCTGTTTATGCCAGATTTTTGCCGCTGCTGCTGCTGTTGCTGCCTTTTAAGCCTTACAAAAATGTAACAAGGATAATAACAATAGTGCAGACGATTTTACGCCGTGTTGATTTGCTGCTGGCAGCCAGCAGCCCACATACACAGTCTGTCATCGCAGGCAGAGACAGAGAGACAGAGAGACTTTAGACTTCAGTCATGCCAGGCAAATTGTCGCTGCGCACATCCTTTCGGCCTGCTGTATTCTGTTTTTCCTTTTTGCACAAACAATTTCCTTTTTATGTTATTTTAATTTTATGTTATTGTTATGACACAATGAAAATAAAATTGAATTGACACTGACGCCACACACACTCGCACATACACATACACACACACACACACGCATACACAGACAAATACTGATAAGCGTGGAGCAGAATGTGTGACAGTTGCCGTTGACATTTTTATTGCCGGTGGCTGTGCTTGGGCAGGATATTCAAATGGGCCATAAGTGCGGTTAAAGCGCTTTGAGGGCGAGCTCGCACGCTCAAACAAAGAAATCTCAGTTACAACTCAAGCAGTAGCTACAACAACAACAACAACAACAACAATAATAACAACAACAGCAATTACAACAACAGCAAGAACGATTTTCAATTTTTGACGCTGCCAGCTGACGTTTGTCCTCCAGCTTCATGGCTGACAATATTATTTGTCGCGCAGGTTCAAAACAATATCATAAAGTAATTTATATGCTGGCCAGGCATCGTGGCTGAGGGGGTGCGTATGTGGGCGTGGGCGTGGACAGGGGCTGGCTGCCTGTTTGATATATGGGCGAAATGGCTTTTTAATGACAACGACGACAACAGCTTGTCCAAATTACAAACGCACACAGACGCACAATCGTAGCACAGTTGTAATTCGATAGAACTACTCGCTACCTTAACAGGAGGAGGACAGTGGCATTTAATTCCACTTCTCTTCAGTGTTTGAGCACGACAAAAAATACTATACTTGTACTATAGTAATATTTTATTTATATGCTTCTTTTTGGGTTCCTAAGCATCAGCATTTTCTTTTGGAGACGTGGAGGAATACTCAGATATCAGTACCGATCCTTTTTCGGCAAATTGCAAGAGGCGTGCAATTTTTTTGTTCATTCTCGAAATCTCCCCATTTTTGTTTTTAACAAAATTTTATTATTTAGAACAACTCTAATTGAACTTATAGAAAAATACAAATACAGCTTAAACTAGGAGTAAAGTCTTATTATATTTAGCAGAGTTGTGAAGAAAGTGTAATTATTTTCTTGTGTGAAATAAGAATAAAGTTTTCATCGATATATAGTACAATAGTGAAAACAGAAATGTAAGTTACTTTCCACCAAAGTAACATAATTAATTTTTTTCTGTTTAATCAAAGCATTGAAGTCGTGCATTCAGATTAGCACCGTAACAATACATTTTTACAAATATAAAATAGCCTAACCTCCACTTCCGCACTTCCGCGCGAGAATTAATACATAATTAAATCATTGAATAATTTTGGTTCAGGTTCTTTCATTTCTAATTCCTGTAGCTGATGAGAAAATATCTTTTCTATTTTTTTGTTGCAGGGCGCATGTTATGATTGGATCCGGTCAGACAATTTTTATTAAAATATGTTAACTATCTGCTGTACGAATGCATTCAAATTTCACTTGCAAATTCTTCAGTTATTAAATCAATTTCTTACAAATAATATTTTTTAAATCGTAGGTAGCAGATGTATACAAAAGCCGTAAAAACTGAGACAACAACTGAGACATAGATTCATTTACCGGATATATTTAAGCAGCATTACACATGTAATGTAAAAATCTGCCAGTTTAATATACCGGATATATGCATTTGGCTGAAGCCGTTTTCCTTATGTATAAGGCGTTCATTGTAGTCAAGTTCGATTGTGGTTAGCTTTATAGGCATGATGTGATTGACCGGACCGTTGTCGCCTCCCTGCGTTAATTTTGATTGTCTTTGCATCGTCTAACTGGTTGATAAATGGGTCACACGTACGCAACACTAATAGATGACTGTTGTGACATGCGAGAGATTTGTTGTAGATGTTCCAACACACACACACACACCCAAACACTCTGCGGACTCTATCAAAAAGTTAAAGTTGTGCACGAAGTTAAAGCGCCTGCTTCAGCGAAATGTGAAATATGAGGAGTCTGTGATGAGATTTTTTTTTAATATTCATTCAACAATATACCGAGGGACGGACAGATGTGGCATGCATTGCGCTGGCCATTGGCGCGGTTCTCGTCTAGCCTGGACATGAACCATGCAAAGCCGTTGGTTGACTGACTGGTTGACTGGCTGGTTGCCTGCCTGGTTGCCTGCCCGGTTGGATGAGGAGCTGGAGCTGGGCTGGAGCTGCAAGCTGTAGCTACAGCTGTAGTGTCTGACTATGTGGCTGGCTGGCTGTGGCTGTGGCTGTTGTGTTGGCTTTGCGCAGATAAGAGAATTGTCCTGTCAACTGGAATGATATATGCGCCAGCGCATTCAAATTGGGCTAACAGACGAATGAACGGACAGACAGCCAGCCAGCCAGCCGGGCGGGCGGGCAGACAAACGGACGAACGAACCAACGAACGCATGGCAGTGGACGAAGGTTGAGATTGTGAGGGTGATTGGGGGCTGGTTGGTGATGCTGCTGCGCTCAGACAAGCGGATGTGTTTTTCTCGCACATCAGCGTGCGTTTCCTACGGGCCGTCGCTGATAGCTGGCCCCCTCTCCATCCCCCTTCTACCCCTAGCCCGGTTGCAATCCCCTGCAGTTGGGGTCTTTTTCGGCATAAATGTGCGCCACTTTTTTTCGACTATGTATCCGTTGTATCTGTGCGCTTTCTTTCTCATATATGGCCACACTTTACTTTTTTCCCATTCGCCGTGCTTTTTATTTATTCTATTTTTTGTACCTTTTTTTTCATACTACGCGGGTTTGTCGAGTTGAAAAATTGGTGTGAAAATTCAAAAGGAGTTTCAAGTGTGTGAGTTATGAGTGTGTGTGTGTGTGTGTGTGCGTGCGTATGGGTATTGCTGTGTCTGCTGGGGTGTTGCGAAATTACTTCGTGTGTAAAATTATGCGAATTTCGCACACACACCCAATACGGGGCAAAAAAAAAAAATGCAAAAGAAAAGGTGCGCATATTCATGTGCGAAGCGGGGAGAGGATGATTGCTGCCTGCTGCCTGGCATCGCGCTTTTATGGCGTTTCAACACTTGTATGCGCATACAAAATTTCTCATAATAAATGTAATAAATAAAAATGCGAGCTGAAATGTGACAGTTTTTCTCTTTTTCTTTCAAGCACGCAACAAATAATGAAATGCTGCACGGATATGGGGTGCATATGGGGTTATCCCAAGTGTCTTAAAATTAAGACTTTCAGTGAGGAATGCCCTTGCAGGCGTCTTCATAAAAGATTCATTCAGCTTCGAAGATGATAAGATGATAGATTTTAATATAGACATCGTACATGTTTCCACAAAATATATTGAGTTGAGATAGATAGTTTCCTTACCAATCAAATAATAGAAAAGTGAATGGAAATTATCTTATACAAAGTTGATGAGAAATCTTGACAATTTTGATGCACCTAGTTTAGAGACCCTTCCCAGAACCGTAAAACTCAAATATACCAAGTTCTTGTATATTAGTTCGTGTATTACTATATACTTTTATTTTCTTTCATTAATTAATTTGTGTAACTTCTTATAATTTCTGTCGACTTTTTCATAACTTCTGAATATTATAGTATGGAAAATATCTTTACAAAAGTAGATGAGAAATCTTGACAATTTTAATGCACCTAGTTTAAAGACCCTTCCCAGAACCGTAAAAATTAAAATATAACAAGTTCTTGTATATTAGTTCCTATATGCGAAAGACTAATTGTTGACATTTCAAATTAATTTCAGTAACTTCTTGGAATTTCTACCAACTTTTTCCTAACTTTTGAATTTTGTATTTACATAAGCAGTTTAATATTATACAAGTATTATACATCCCATGATGCAAGTAACAAAACCTGTTTAACTATTTATTTTTCGAATAACTGCTTGAAAATTAAGTAATTTTTAATATCATTTCGGGACATATAAAGTTCATCATTAAATAATTCTATTATCCTCTTAAAGTAATAACAACATATATTTGGAAACATATTTTAAATTTGAAATATATGCACAAGTTGGGCATATGTGATGCCATTTAGTGAAGAACATCTTGGAGACTGATTTATTAAATCGTCAGTATCCAGTTGTGTTTAGGGAAGCCAACAGTGTAGCCTCTTTTAGTTGGCAAGTCGTATTTGTTACTCTAAACACTTTATCTGGCCAGTGACAGAGGAGATGTTCCAGCGTTTCGATCGCATTCCCTGCATTTGTCATCTGCTGTGGGGTTGTTGATATGAGAGATAACCAAGCAATGACCTGTGGGTAGGTCGGTTTGATTCTTTTGCTTGTTGTTGAAGAAATTGTAAGTATGTAAGTTTTTGGTAAACTTGTTGCTATAATTAACATTTAGTTGTTCATTCTAATTCTGAATACAAAAGTTTTCATTACAAACATAATGATAGCACAATATACAAATTTTTGGAAGCCTTCAATTGCAAGCAGTTTTTTAAGCAAATTGGTTCGGTTTCTCCTTATTATTTAAGTTCTCTTAATAAGTTGCAATAAAATTAAATTATTTCTAGAGCAGATCTCCTACTCTTATTAGATGCGAGGGTAACACATGTGGTCGTAACTCAAACTATTTTACTAAAGGCGTCTCACAAATCAATCCACTGTCATGCCCTGCATTCGTTGGCAAGTTGTGTGTGCTTATTAAGTTGCAAGCTGTCAAATTTGTCAAACAAGGAGCTAAGGTTCGGGTTGGGGTCAGTCACACCATCGACAGCAATACAACAACAACAACAACAAAACAGAAACAGGAGCAGTCACAGAGCAGACCAATCACTGAAAAAATTGCCATCAAAAACGTTAACGCGAAATCAGCAGAAAGTTTTAACGAAACAAACAGCAACGTCATCAGTTACACGACAACAGCAATGGCAGAAACAAGAACAACAAACACAGAGACTGCCACGATGAGCACGACAATGAAATAATTGACGCCATTGACGCCATTTTCCAAACGGCAGCAACAACTCAGACGCCTACAGCAGCAGAAGCAGAAGCACCAGAAAGAATAGGAAGGGGCGAGGAGGCTAACAGTTTGGGGGCAACAACATTCTTTGAGAATTGAGCTCATTATGGCATCACGAATGGCATGCCACGCCCCCATTAGTGTAAAAAGCATGCACACGCCCACGAGAAACGTCCAAAAGTCAGCAACTTGCTCTGTCGGTCGGTCGTTCACTTGGACAGCGATTGTATGAATGGAAGAGGAAGATGTTGAGATTCGGGATTGGGGCTAACGGTTTCAAATTGCTTGATATGCCAAAGATGAAGAACTGTGCGTAAATGTGTGTGTGTGCCTTTCGATTTTTGTTTGCGACAGCGAAATGAGCGTACATTTTGCTTAGCTGTGGCTAAAATGTCGGGATTGATGTGCCCAGATGCCGATGTCGATGCGAATGTGAATGTCAAGCGAATGACTGCCATATACTTGTAGTGGTCCATTAGGGAGGCTACACTTGGAAAAACATCAAGTAAAGAAGCGGAAGACTGCAGAAAATTCGTACAATTCGAAGCCATTTCATGAAATAAGTAACTATTAAATGTATGCATACTTTTAAGTGACAAATGAAACATAAAGGGTTCTAGCATTTTATCCTGAATATTGTTGAAAGTCAGTGCCATTTTAATCTGAGACCGTTACAATAAACCTAAAAACTTTTTAGATATTCTGCTGAATTGCATTTTGAAAATCACAATTTGTAAATTTTATTTCTATTTTAATAGGGACTTACCGGACTTACAGTACAGGACTAAAAAAATTTAAAAAACTAAAAATAAAATTGATTGATATATACAAAAAATGTGAGCTTTGCAAATTTCAGACAGGAAGACTAGGGATCTGACATGGTTGTCCTCTTGGTAGCCAACCTCATGGATCTGGAGAAGGAGTAAGCCTCCATGCATTTGTTATAAGACTGTCAAACCCTAGGGTGCAGTAGGTCGAGAAAGGGAAGTGGGGCTACTCTTCTCCCGGTTGTCTCTGGGTCGCAATGACTGCCTTTGCTCATCATTTCCACAAGGCTTCCTTATAAACAAAGGCCATACACCTAGAGTCTATGATGTAACATCGTCAATAATCTATTAACGTTTTCGATCGAAAGTATAATGGCTTATGGGAACCATAAACGTTCGTGGCAGAAACTTGTATTCAATATTCAAAAACATAATTACATAAAGACTTTTTGAACATTAGTTTGAGCATATTTTTCTGAGTGTAGTGTAGGCGCGCATATACTCCAAGCTTTCTTATCGAACATTTTTGGGGCACACACAACAAACACTACTTACAAATAAACATGCATATATACACATACATGTATATAAGTGTGTTTGAATGTACTTACCTACCCTTTTAGCTAGCCATGTCCATCAGGCGGTTGCTTGCCCGAAAGTTGCGTGCTTTTGGGCGTTCAGGCTGAATAAATGGGTGTAAAGAGCAAACAAAATGATTAATTGCCTTGAGCTTTGATCGCCTGCATGAGCACAGCAAACGACAACAACAGGAATAGCAACAGCAACAGCAAGAACAACAACAAGCGCTACAGCATTAGGAATAACAACGACAAGGCGTTGTAGAAGGATATGGCAATGCACAGAAATTTCAGCTGCCAAAAGGGTGCATTGGGAGAGAGGGTAATGCTTGGGGTGAGGGTTAGGCCTAGCGTTAGGGTTAGGCGACGGCTGCTGTTGCTCTTCCTGTGCTACTCTGGCGTTATAACAGAACGACTTTGCTTCCGTTTGAATAAACAAACACGGAAATGTAACCCTCAGTTCTATAGAAGCAGCAACAGCAAACCAACAGAAACAACAACATCAAGCAATAGTCGAAAGGATAAAAGTGCTCGACTTTTCGATGCTCTGACTAAGTGCTGTGGAAATTAATGAAAGCCATGGAAATGATTTTAGATAAATGCATTTAACAATAAAATATATACATAGCAATAAATAAATGCTTATATTGTTAATTAAGGGCATTTTAGATAAATATAAATAATTTGGAAACTAAAGAATAAAAAATTCGAAAAGAGAATCTAACTTTGTAGTCTACTTGGCTATTTATTCTATTTGAATGTATTCTAATCCACGTTGTAATATCCTCTTCATTCAATTTCTTGGGTGGACAAGGACCGATCGATTCGACTTTCTCATCAAGTATAGAGACAATCCTTCTTCAAGCTCTCCCTTCATACT
This sequence comes from Scaptodrosophila lebanonensis, assembly GCF_003285725.1. Classification (NCBI taxonomy): domain Eukaryota; kingdom Metazoa; phylum Arthropoda; class Insecta; order Diptera; family Drosophilidae; genus Scaptodrosophila; species Scaptodrosophila lebanonensis. The sequence continues at coordinate 18,829,443 of NW_022060538.1, forward strand.
TGATGTTAGTAACAGCATTTTGAATAAGGAGTGGGAATATAATAATATAAAACTATTTTGGAATATTTTTAAATTATAAAAGTTTAAGTTAAAAGCTAAATAGCGAGCCAGCTAGAAATTATATATTTTTTGCTACTAAAATATGAATCACGTGTTCTAATTAGAAACGAATAGCGATAATTATTATAGAGACTAAATATATCACTGGTCTATAGGTTATAAAAACAACAACGAAGTAGTAGCTGTCGCTGCTGCCACAAACTAATGCTTTGAAAGCGCATACTGACCAGTTGCTGACCCACGCCCACGCCCTCGCCCTCACCCAATACTCGTACCAACGAGGCGAATGGCCAACGGCTGTGTGTGGTCCACCTCCTGCAATTGCCACCATGGCTGGGCAAAGTATCACTCAACAACAAAGCACAATGCGCGGCGCTTTATCCTTCAAAATCCTGTAATGAGAAGGGTTGAAGTTGCTCGCTGGCGGTCGCTGTGGCCATGACTGTGGCTGCTGCTGTGCCTGCCTCGTGGCCAGATAACGATACTGGCCAGTGGACCACTCAGTTCGCAACGCACAGCTCTGTTGCCATTGCTCTGTGATGGGATAAAAGGATAATGCGGGTTTCCATTTCGTGTGTGTGTAATGTAGCATGTTGCCGGCGCACTCGACCGCCCCAACCCGGAACCGAAACCAAGTCAACGATAGCCTCTTGCAGTCTGTTTGTTTTAAAATTACAAAAATTACTTCAAAAACGAGTAAAATAAGGAGCCGGCATTGGCATTTAAAAAGTGGCCTGCGGAGCATATTAAAAGCACATTTTACTGCCATAATTTGTGCTGGCCTCGTAAACTACTTAGAGGTAGGCACGAGCGCAAAAAAAATTTAATGAAAAACGTTCGGTGTCCCAACATAAACATTAAGAAATTTTCTGCCCACACCGAGACGGGGTTCTCATGGCCTGTGCTGGTACCTTGGCAGGAACGGCAGTAACATTGAACAGGCAGGGAGCAACGTCGACGATAAGCAGACAAATCGCTGAGAAAAATACGCAATTTAAATGCATAACACACACAGGACATGCCTAATGCCAATAATAGAAAAGGAAATCCCGTCACAAATCCTTGCGCCCAAGCCGACAAGCGCAGTGCCATGAGCGAGAAAAATAGGAAAAAAAAAATTATGTTGCTACACACTCACACATATAAATACATACATATAGTCGTATGTATATGGAAAAAGACGTTAGAAAATATAGAAAGTAATCTTACACACACTCGCATTCACATCAAGGATACGCCGCCTGGCAAGCCCAACCACCTTTGGCGACATTTTGTTGCAGATTAAGTTCTATTCGCACATGGCTGACTTGAAATACGATACACACACATGTCCTCACATATGCCCCTGTGCTTCTGTATGTGTGTGCGCGCCTCAAAGTAATTGGGACATCCTGCGAGCATATAAAGTGGATATAAAGTAGCAAAAAGGCGGCCTTACGGCAACGCCACGCACTGCTCCGACAACGCTCCGGCATTTTTATGCGTTCAAATGTCGTCGTGCTTCATCCGTCGCTGGTCTTCCCGCCTCCCCCCTCCCTCTCCCCCCATCCCCACTCACTACTCCTCGTCCTTCGCCCCCTTTCCCGACCAACACACATGCTTGTCGGTTTGCTGGGAATTATTACAATTTCATACTTCTTTTTTATTTGTTGTCGCGCCGAGCTTATGATTTCTGAAATATGATGTGAACGCGGGGCGGGGCGGGGCGGTGCGGGTGACAAGTGAGGCGGGGGGCAAGGTTGGCGTGCCCAAAAAAGTTCCAGCTGCTGCTTCGTGCTACTTTGTGGCAGCCAGGCAAAGCAACGGAACACAACTTTCTTTCTTTCATTCTTTCTTGGCAGTTGCTTCAAATATATTAATAAATTTCATTGTGTATGTGGATGTGTGTGTGTGTGTGTGTGGGAGGGGGCGGGGGGAATAAGCTCGCAGTTGTGACATTGAGGCCATTCATAGTCGGTGTGCGAGTGTGTGGGTGGAAAAGTTGCAATTTCTAATATTGAAAACGTCCAACAGACTCAACTTTACATAATTCACTTTGCGTGTTGTTTTGGCAATTGTTTGCAATAGTATGCTGGTTTCATCCGCGCAGTTAGGAACTTAAAATGTTCTCTCTAATATGATATAAACTTTTCACCATTAATTGCACAATAATCGATAGCTTCTGCTAATGCCTGCCTTGGTTAAGTTTTTGAATTGCATTTTTAATTATAAATCTCTAATAATCTTCCCCAGCGGTTCAAATATTCCCCTTTCTATCTACAAGTATTTGCTTATTCCTTAAAATTTAATTAACTCTAAGTTTCCTTCCGCCTCATTAGTTTGTCTTTGTATGTGAATATTAAAGTTATTTTAATTTATTTTGGCTGTGATTCGTGTCCTAGCAGCCGAATGGCAAATAAAATTCCTTATTCGATATTATTGTAATTTAATTTAATTTTTTCTATACTTAATCTTTGCTAGGCTTAAGACTTTTTAAAACTTTTAAATAGTGTTATCTAAGTCGACAGGCTATGTTTGTAGGCAAAAAAAAACTAAATATTTATATATATATTTAATTATATTTCTAAATTTCTTTTACATATAGGTAGCACATGAAGAACGCTTGATGAGCCAGAAGTTGAAAGTGGTGCAAATTGGGAAATAAGACAAAGACAAATTATTGGTAGCATCAGCTAATCCAAATTGTCCTTAAAACAGCAGGAAAGCTGCTATATAATAAGTATTTGAATTTTAGAGGCAGTCATAGTTAATCACATGCTGGTGGTTTGTAAATGTTAGCATTATAAAAACTCAATTGACAAAGTGAAAACAGGGACATTAATGGAAATGCGCTTTGCGAAGAAATCCTACAAAACAGTAGTAAATATTTAAAGTTCATATTTGCGAATGAAGTGTCAAAAATTAAAAACCAGCGTCAATTGATAAAGCTGTTAAATTTTTGTCACAATATAAAATTAAAAGCATTTAACGTATTGCCACTGAAGATGCTTATGAAGAATTCACTAAATATTAGGTAATAAGAGTGGGAAGTACCATTGGGAAAAATGTGAGATTATTTCATATGCTTGAAGTATAATTCGAAGCTGTATTTAAAATGCATTCAATTTAGGCCACAAGCAAGAATATTGGATTTTATTAATACAGTAACAACAAGTTTGATTGCATATAAAATATAATCAGCACGAGGAAAAAAATAGCAAGAGTATGGCTTGCTTGAGTTTGATTAATGGCTACTTAATTGTTACTCGAAATAGTTATATATAATTGGCATATGTTAGATAACAGTTATCAAATTTGTTTGTATGTGGCTTGAATATTTAAGTGAAAATACAGCAACTAGACCTGATCTGATCAAAGTAATTAAAGGAATTCTTCATTCATTGGTTTATATTTTTCAAAGAAATAAAGCTTAAAAGCAACAAAAAATATACTTGTATTGCTTAAACACCTATAAGCTGGCTTAATTCATCATGCAACCGCCATAATTTAAAGCCTGGCACTGGCTTCAACTGAGAATGCGCGGCAGTATTGGTTTTGCTATTTTATCGGCGAAAATGCCAAAAAATGATTCGCAGCAACAAGCAAGGTAAACATAATACAATAGATAGAATTTTTATCAAATAAAAAATATATGTATACGTATATGTATAATAAAACGACAAAAGCCAACAAAAGCCGATGTGTAGTCACCGCACTGTTCCGCCCCGCCCCGCCCCCTCCAGCCCCTTCCCTTCTAGAGAAACGAAAGCCAGGAATCGAACAGAAGCCATTTGTCAAATGCGTCGCCGAACGCAAAATGCGCGACGCTGAGCCGTAGATAAAACCGTTCGAAAGCAAAAACAAACATCAAACGGGCAAACAAACAAAAAGTAAAATAACAACAACAAAAAGAACGCATGCGACAGGCAACAACAACAACAATGAGAACAACAGCAAAACATGAGCCTGCATGAATATAAAATGCGACACGCACACAGCAACAACAAAAGGATGCGTGGCAATATTTTTCACGCGTCGCACTCACACACACACACACACACACACACAAACATGTTCCGAGAGGACCGCAGGACATGTCAGGAGCGCTGCGGGGCATATCCTTGCGCCATAATGGGATTATGGCCGATTAATGCATTGACATGTAACGATTTTCGATTGAATTTATCGTTTTTCGGTGGCTCGAGCCATTTTATTCATTTACGCCCACACGTATGCAATGATATTTGCACACTAACACATGTGTGTAGGTGCGTGTCACTGTGTGTGTGTCTGACCATGTGTGTATGTTTGTTAGAAAACAAAAGCATCGTAGGCGGGCGGGCGGTCTTGGACACAATATGCAAAACAAGTCGCGCAAATGTTGACGCTTTTTTTGTTGTTGCCAGCAAACAAAACACTTTTTGTTGTACTTGCTGTGGTGGCCGTTGTTGATGCTGCTGTTGTTGTTGTTGTTGCGAGACGCGAGCTTTTTAGACAATTAAAACTAACAATGCCCGGGGCCGTCGGCCGGGTCCAAAGACAAAAGAAGCTCAGCGGCTGTGATTAACACATGTAAGCTGCGCAGTCGGCGGCACAGCTTTTGTTTCAAAAGCCGTGCGGTCTACACAAAGGGGGTTGGCAGGGTGCTGGCTGGCTGGGCATGCAGTAGGGGTTAGAGGGCATTGGAACATTATGCGGCACATGTGTCGTTCGCCCTTTTGACTTTATCAATTGAGCGTCATAAGCGGCAATGTCCAAGGCACAGTGTGACATTTTCAAAAAAACTGATATTTAAAATAAAAGCATATGGCAAATGAAAAAAAATGTAAATATACATTTGTTGATAAATAAAGATTTATAAAAAATAGATCTACCACTTCTGGCAATTTTACAAATACCATTATAATATGATAAACTATTTTCAACTGCCTTCACAATATTGTACTCATTGTTTGATTTCCTTTCATTTGGTTTGCTTTTTGCTGTAATTTGCTGAACTTGTTTACAAGGAAACAGTTATTTATCTTATTTAATTTAATTTAAACTTCAATCTCGTCTGCTAATTTTTTATTGGGTAGCTTAGAAAATGTTGTTACCTGGCTGTTTTTAAAATAAATATTGGTACACACAGTTTTAATCAGATTTGAATTTAATAAAATTATGTGAATATATTACCTTTGAATATTACTGAGGGGTAGGTTTAGAAATCAAATAAATAATATTTATCTGCAAACATATTATGACTCAAATATTAATATAACTTATTTGTTAGACTTGAATACAAGAAGGTATCTTTAAATTAAAAAACAATTGATAACTCGTCAGTAGACTCCTACAAATGATCTGGATCTGGTCAGTAGACTCATGTAAATGATCTTCTAAATACAAATATGTTGCGGTTTTAAAATAGTTGAAAAACTTTTAATTAAAGCTGCCAAAATAACGATATGGCTTGAATCCTTCTAGGACAAAAATAGCGCTGCTATATCATTTCTAAATACAATAACATACATTTTATTGAATGGAAAAAAGTCTTTACTTCTTTTATTCTAGTTTTGCAGTAGCTAAGAGTAATGCCAGTAATGATTTCATTATTAACGAACTACAAATATTTTATTCAGTTATTTTCTCAATCTAGCACATTGTGCTTGCACTTTAGCTTTGGTGGTTGCTTAGAGTCTGTTTGTGAGTCTGCATCGATGGCGGGGACCGTTCCGCTCGACGCAGTTGCAACTGTCGCCACTGGCGTCGATTAAGTCGTAATTAGATTTAAGGATATGGCACCAGCGGCACAGCAAGATGATGAATTTCTGTTCAACCCCCCGGCGTGCTGGCCAAATGAGCAGCAGGCAGCAGGCAGCGGCAGCAGCAGCATCAGCATCAGCATCAGCAGTAGAATCAGGACAGTGGCAATGGCGGGGCCAGCTTATGGCATGTTGTGTGTCCTTATCAGCGCGGGTGGCTGGTGCAGCAGGACAGCCCACCCTCTGACACAACTCCCTCATGCGCGTGTGTTAATCAGCGTAATGGTGCGTTAGTCCAAGTCCTGCTGGCCGAGCTCGGATGGGGGCAACACAATCAGCCACTGTCGTTGCTCTTCTGCCTGCTGGTATGGCCTGATTTCTTGAACTTGCTTGCGTATTATTAGCTCGACCAATATACTCGTATAGCAGCAACGAAGAAAAACCGAGATGAAAATGAGAGAAATCCTTTGTGTCCTTGCTGGTCGCACTAATAGTGGCAGTGTCTGTTGCTCTGTCCGTTTGTCCATTTGTCTGTTTGCCTCTGGATTTATTGCAATCATTAATCTTATTTGGCCCACCCTGCTTAAGGTTTACGCCCCTCGCAGGTTGCACTTGCGAGCTGCGACTTTGTCCTTTCGTGTAGTTTATATTAAATTTTTTGTTGATGCCTTGCCCTGCCATGCTTCTCTACTCTGGGCACTGATTTTATTAATTTTGTTTTCGTGTGCGTTGGGCCAAATGTTTCTATTATGCCGGAGCTGTTGCTTGATTGACGTATAGCAGAGATTTTTAATGTTTCTTAGTTTTGGCTTATAATTGCTCAACACTTCAGCTCTGCCCCCGGCGTGTCTGTGTCGAGACCTTCGGTGTCTGCCATTAATCATCATGGGCGGCTGCATCATTTTGGCAGACTCTAATGCAGCTTGCAGTCAGTCCACCGAGGTTATGACGCTGGCATTTATAATTGCCAATGGATGCCCGAGGGGACTGACTGGCTGATTGTCTGATTAAGGGGGCCAGGAGGTGGGTTAACTAATGAATTTTTTTTTTTTGGATTAAAAATTAAAAATGAATTGCCGAAAAAAATGCAATTTGAAATTTGTGAAACATATGCTGGAAAGCATTGCAATTATTTTTAAAAGCACTAGCAAGGGACAGCTACATATAATCGTACTATTTTCTCATATAGTATATTCTCTTGCTCCATTTTTATGAAAATTGAAAAACAATCATAAAAGCATTGTTGGCTAGAAGTCCATGAACAATTTTAGGAAGGTGCGTAAGATTGCTGATGTGCTGGGCCTATTACTGGACTGAGCTCTGAAGGTGTGCGTGGCAATGCTCAATTCTTTTCTGCAGAGAGACTGTCAAGATACAGCAAGAGAAACTCCGAATCAATAGGTGACGGCGAATGGGACTCTGAAATATAGTATCTGTTCCTACTCTCGCTAATTGCAACTTTGTCATTGTTATGGTGTATTCAGAATAGATTTAATAATCAAGTGCAAGTGCTTTGGTGATCGCGAATGGAGCGTCAGGGTGGAGCTTCATATTTATTTCTATCGCCAGCTTGTACATGTTTGAATTACCAGTCTTGCTTTCGGGTCCGTCTTGGTTTTTCATCTAGTTGTGATCGCTCTACCATGTCACAGATATAGCATATCTGCATAATTCCCATGTAAAAGTTGTACACTGTAATGTGAAAATGTCTTAAAAAGAGCTTTGGTAAAAAGTAATGCTTCAACTCACCTATAAAAACACCCAACAATACGAGCAAGCCGGCTGCTAAAAAATATAAATACACCAGCACCCAGATCACATACAGAAAGGTAATTACTGTAGACATTATAACAAGTATCTTGATGTCCTTTAAATGTGAGATAAAACAATATACTTGTAGTTATTTTGTGATGAACGGGGTGTATTTGTCATTCATTTAACCTTCCAGACACCAATCAGCAAACAAATGCCACCCAATAGAAACACAATACCCACGGCAACAACAACAACAGCGTTCAAAATGAATTTCTCAAACCCAGACTTTGGATCTGCCTCATCGCTCATATGCGTAGCAAAAGCAAAAAGTAAACTTTTTTTGAATGAATTGGTTAATTTTTAATATAATAGGTGGTTCTTTTTGCATACCCGATCATAATTCGTAGGGATTCCCATACACACACCCAAATGCCATATATAATGCATCCTGTTCGAAGACTTAACGACCAAAGAAATTTTCTCTCACACATGAATTACTTTTTTTTGAATAAAGAATTCAATTTAAAAACATACTGTAAGTAAATATCAAAGCATTCTCAAATGTTGACGCTTGTCCGTAGTTATGTAATTGATTATATTGAGAGAATTGTTGACTTTATTCAAGTTGAAAATCAAATGTCTTTAGAATACAAATTTCTTAGCAAAACAATTAACTTCAATCGACACAAGCATAAGCACAATATTTCTCTCTGGCCATCAACAATTATTTCTGATTTCATTAATATCGGTGCAATAAAGCTGATATCATATGTATAAGAACGGTGGGTTCATGATACTTTAAATATTAGCGAGGGAGGGAGAGGGGGGCTAAAATCAAAACAATAAAATAAACTCGTTTTGTCTGGTATTTGGAAAATCCAAACCATGTTTGGTCAATGGGTGCTCAGCCATTTCCGGAGCCACACAGACGGACAGTTGGCAGACGGTTATGGCTGTATATGTATACCTAATGGAGTGGGAGATGATTCCTTCTTCTCTGTGTTACATATTTTGCACAAACCTAATATACCCTTTCTACCCTTTGGATACAAGGAACCAAGATGCCAAGGAAATGTATAGACTGAGCCGAGCCAAGGAATATTCTCACCTAAACCCGTAAGCACATAATAAAAGCAGTTTTGAATTAAGAAAAAAAAAAACACAATATTAGCAATTCTTTTTTTCTAATTGGATGGATATGTAAAAGTGCATATTAAACGATTAAAATATTTAATAAGTTTGGAAAAAAATAATAATATGGAACTGCTGATTTTACATTGCAGGGTGTTTTCTATATTGAAAGAAGAAGCTTTTAAATTTCATGTTCATTTATTTATAAAATTTTTTATTTTCACCCACACGCACACACACACACACACATACATGGCTGGGTAAAACGCATTTCCAATTGGTTTGTGATTACAGGAGCGTATCGCGCGTCATGACGTGTGCAAACATTAAAAGGCCCCCCCGCAGCCGCCCCTTCCCGCCCACCTTTTGCCAAATATATGATGCGTATCTGTATGTGATACATTCTATATATACGTATATACTCGTGTGGTATATATAAAGCGATGCAGGTACAGAATGAGAGTGCGTCTGTGTGTTTGTTTCTGGATGTAAACAACAGACAACGAGCATTACACGCATCGTCGTCAGTCGCCTCGATGTTGCTGTTGTTGTTTTTGTCAGCATGTTAGTGTGTTTGTGTATGTGTGTGTGTGTGTGTGTATGTGTGCCAAATGTGCGTGTAATTGCAAATTCAATGAATTGTTTACATTTCTTTGCGCTTGTTCAACGCCTAACCCCCTGCCACGCCTTTTGGCCATGTTGCTTGTATTTTATTTTTATTTTAAATGTTTGTTGTTGTACATTTACAATGATTTTTGTGTTTGTTGTTGTTGTTGGTGCTGCTGTTTTCATTTATAATTCGTGTGCAAAATTAAATTAAAGCCAACTGACAGCCGTAAATAACAACGGCAACAACAAGTACAGCGGCATTTAAGCGCGCCCTCAGAACCACTCCGCCCCGCCCTGCCCAGGCCTAAACCGACTCGACTCGACTCGGCTCGCCTTGGTTTGGTTTGGCTCTGGGCCTGCGGGCGTATATTGCGTTTTAGCTGGCAATCATTTCCATTAGCTGCAGAATAGCGAAAAATTTCACATAATTCACAACTGGAAAATTGCTGTCAGTTGCGCCAAGAAAATTCGTTGACTGACGGCTTACAGTCTGACACGCATGCATCAAAGTGCAATGCCAGCAGCAGCAACAACAACTACAACAACAACAAAAGCCACCTTCTTGGGAACAACAACAAAAGGCTAATTGCAATTTGACTGCGTTTATCGTGTATGTTGCTTGCTTTGAAATTGCTTTCGCTTCCTATGAATAATTTAACTTTTTTGACTTTCGATTTGTTAGAGAACACGAAAAGCCAAGCCAAGCCAACCAAACAACTGAATAATAACACCAAGAACAGCAGCAACAACAACAACAACAACAACCACAACAATAATCACAACTAAGTGCAAGCAACTCGCACAAAATTCTTTTGACACTGACAGGACGAAACGCAATTTGCTCTCTTGCCCAAAAAATTCCAACAAATGTCAAACAAATATCGCTGCTGGTGTTTTTGTTTTTGTTGCAGCATTGAAAATCGTTTTATTTTATACACAATTATAACTAGCTGGTACGAGTAATTTCGTTTTCGTTTTTAATAAATTGGCGCAATTTGCCGCACGCGCCAAATTAAAAGGCGCCTGGGAATTTTGACAGCTGCTTGCAGATTTCTGCAGCCAAGGGAGCTCAAGTTTGCGAATAGTTAGAGTTGCCCACAAAGGACTAGAGGAGCAGGGAAGACAGAGTCAGTCAGAGGCAGAGTCGTCAGTCAGTCAGTCAGTTAGCCCGGCAGGCAGGCAGGCAGTCAAGTCAGTTCAGTTCCATCCATCATTTTAAGTGTTTTATTACACATTGTCTCTCGCTCAGCTCAAATCCCATTACGGTAATTAAATCACATGTGAAAATTACATAATTACAATATGAAGCACACACAGACGCACATTTGTGCTCGGCTCAGTCTATAAACATATTAAAAATAATTTACTTAATGTCCAACCCCATGAAGGCATTTTTCGAACGACTCTCTTTCTCTCTCTCTCTCTCTCTATCTCTCTATCTTTCTAACTGTCTGTTGCAGAGGAACAGGAAATGTAATTCAACACTTTGTCAATTAGTCTGCGCAACTGGCTGCGTAAGCAAGTTTATGAAATTTTATGACTGCCTCTGTCTCAGTCCTCACCTTCGGGGTTCAAAGGGTGACTAGGCACTAACCACGCCGGCCAACCCTTGCGCCGGAACTCACGCGGTCGCCAGTCAAACGGATAGCCAAGCCAGCCCCGTGCATACTCGTATTTGCACACATTTGAGATTCGCACTGGGCCCCAAGGACTCGACATTAACATTGGTAATTAGAAGTCATAACTTTTTTCTTTGGCTTCGATGGGGTTAGACGGGTTTATTGTTTGTTCGGATGTGTTCAACACGGCACTGATTTGGTATTCAAAATAAGATTTATTGGCTTGGAAAAAGGCAATTTGGAGCATCATTGAATAGCTTGCCTATATTCAATATTAATTTAGATATGGGATGGTGGGAAATCATTTTCTTGTGATTGACAGAGATGTGCTTTCAATTTCGCTTCCTTAATTACTAAACTGTTTTAAATGCCTCCTATAAGGGAACTTTTTACACAAGTTAAGAAATTATTATTTGTTTTCTTAATATTTTTAGGTAAAAGTGTAAAGTGGTGTATTACTTTTCAAGTTTCTTTCGCTTAGTAGAAATGCTTTAATACAATTAATTGTCTGCCTAGAGCTTTAGTTTCGAATGAAAAATTTATAAGGAATGAGTTTGTTGTTAAATATTAAATAAGTTTCATTTTAATAATGAACCATTTTAATTTAAATAACCTACCCTGGCCGATACCGATATTTAAAGACAAAAATGTTGAACAAGTTGGCCCTTCATTATTATTGTATGTATAAGCTGTGATCAAGAGTTGTTATAGTTTCTGTGTTTTTATTTTATGACGTTTTATAAGTGTACATAGATAAGTGTAAGAATATGAATTAAGTTGCGCTAAAAAAAAAAAAAAAAAAAATACTGGACAATTAGTCTGTTATTAGTTGTGATTAACAACAGTTCTCTTTCGAGCCGGACAATACAGACTGCAACTATACTTTAAAACTATACATTTAAAACAGGTAATAACAACAGAGATTGGGCAAGAATTAAAAACTTAAAAACGAAACTTCTTGCTTAACTTAGCTTCTTTTTAGTTTTTAAGTAAGTCCTCTGCTGGAATGTTTTTGATGCATTTGCTGCTTTTTTGCTCTCTGTTGATAAAACATGAAAAACATAATTGTTTGCCTTCTCTAGCAATCTTTGGCTTTACATCTTCCATTGTTATGGATCCTCTAGATTGTCATTGGTGTTGTTTTTTTTCCACAACCTAATTGTTGGTTTGCTCTGCTCTGCTTTTCTGTTCATTGAAAGAGGCTAGTAATTATTTTCCATTTATCTTGTCCAGATGCTCAACTGACTAGGCTTTGCCAAAGCGAAGCAAGGATCCAAAAGTGGAATATCTCCTGTCCAGCAGTGTCCAATCAGAATATGGAAAAGGCACCTCAAGGTGCACAGTCTGCCCCATTAAAGACGCCTCAATTAAATAATATTGTTTTTTTTTTAGATTTGCAACTTTTAAGTTTTCTTTTATAATACTTTTCCATAAGTATTTCAAACTTGTCTTTTTACAACTGAAGTGAAATTAGCTTCAGAATCTCATATTCGAATTGCTTGCCAACTTACATGCTTATACGAGTATCTTCGCATCAATTTGCCATCCAATTAAAACAGATTTCAGTTAGTTGTGTGACATGTGCGAGTATTGTGGAGAGCCAAATCAAAAGCAACGCTAATTGCATGCAACTAAAAAGTAATGACACTCGATAATGCAACATTTTACCTCTGACCCAAGCAATGCCACCAAAATACGAGAGTGCGGGGAATCCCGAAAACATGCAACTGTCGTAAAATGCAAACTGAACATGCTGACAATTGGACGGAAGCCGGACATTGGCATCGAGCAATGACAACGACAGTATGGAATATTCCAAATCTAATCATTTAAACCTCGAAGGCATATAACGAAAAACGTGAGCCAGACCCAGACCCAAACCCAAACCCAGTCCCAGATCCAGAGACAGTGCCAGAGTCATGATAACTCAAAATGCATTACAACATGCCAATGTCAAAAATGTTTGCAATATCTGCGACGCGTTGCAGTTGCATTTACAGAGCGACTGGAGAGCAAAAACAGCAACAACAACAGCAACAGCAGCAACAACAATTGACAACTGTCGTGCCGAGTATCTTTTGGATAGCTCCACAAAATGACAAAATCATAATTGCTTTTGCACAAATTTGTGCGGTAAAACACAAAACTCAGTTTAGTTGCTGTCGTTCATTTTGTTCCTAGCGAGGATATCGTAGTAGCAGTAGTAGTTGTTGTTGTTGCTGTTGTTGCTTGTGGGATGGTTTGCACGCTTGCAGGTGCAAATTATCGTAACATGGCCAAAAACAACTGACAATAGTTTAAAATGTATTGATAATGCATAATGTGCGAGTGTAAAATTAACAGACACCGCCGCCATTGCCGCCCAGAAATGTGGACAGGCAATGAGTGGGCGTGGCCTCGTTGTGGTTTTGCATACTCCTATATGTGTGTGTAATCGTATATAGTCGGGAGAGTTGCGAGAGGCGTTTTATAATTAAACCACAGTCAATTACAGACACAAGCGTCACTCAGGCGTCGATTGGCGGTACGGCGCACCCGCTGAGGGCTCAGTCGGTTGATGACCAAGCGATAATTGGGTTTTCATATTTAAATTGGCTTGAGGGAATGCATGAGGGACTGCAATGGCGCTGCACTCCACAGAGCCAGACTGAGCTGAGCTGAGCTCAGCTCGATTGGACTGGTCTGGGCTGAAAGGACAGAGATGGCACTGGGTTATATAAGCATTGGCACTTGCACTAAACAACACAAATTTCTTCGAACTTAATGAAGATGTGGAGCTATTAGTGTTAGTATTTTCAAAATAAGAAAAGAAGGCATGCCAAAAATTACACATCAATAGGTATTATCATAAGTTGTATTGTCCCAAAGTTTATCGAAGCGATTCTCTGAGCTAGCAAACAAATTTTGAACCTGAAGTAAGAAGAAACATATATCAAGAAATTCTGGATTGAAATTTTATAAATACATATATACTATAAATATTTTCTTCAAAGATTATTGCTTTAGCCAAATTGTTCGTACCTTGCTGTAAAGCTCCTTTAAAGCTTCGTTTGCTAACTGAACCTGACCATTGGGGACTATCGAACTCCATGCAGTGATACGAGAAGTCAAAAAGAACGTCGAATGTGTGTTTTAGTTTGTTGCTTGGGTTGACCTTCAAGATGCTTTATGAATGGCTTTTACATCCTCATAACTCTGTTTTTTTCATAGGAATACAAAATCATTCACAACTGGCTACCGATAAGCCACATTTTTGGTTATCAGTTAACATATGCGGAGCAAACCAAGAACCACACCCAATTGTTCGATTAAAATACGATAAAACGTTCATCTTGAGTTATTTAATTCCATACCAATCACATAATTTCAATAAAGTTTTTGGCCGATTTTTCACTCCATCTTCGCTGCGAATTTTGGAAGGTTAACATGTTCATCGAAATCAAGACAATTCTTGAATAGCGCAATAAATCAGCTTACAGTGGAAAAGGAGGGGAATGCCTCTCTATCAGTTATCAGTCAAATAATGATTACTTTGGAAAGCCTCTTGTATTTAAAGATTGAATCTCCTAGTTTGGCATTAATTATTCGGAACTAAACACGTCTTGTAAGGGCTTGCTCATTTACTTTGATGCGATGGTAGAAGTTTTACCAAATCTGTTTATGTGGACTTTCATTCAGAAATTCATTTCAAAGCCTGCAAAAGAGTATTAACATTTTTATATTGTATTCTATTATACCGCTAATGGAGTCTGTAATAGCCATTTGTGGAGGTGTTGCATGAGTTTCTAAAAGGGATCTAGTTGTTGAGAATATTCGCTAAGCTAAGAGCTGGCTTTATGGTAACAAAGTGGCTGTAGAGCAGTGTAGTTTATTTGATAGTTGGTAGGCGTAATTGCGTTTTGCAATTGAGCCTATGACAACAACAACAACAGCAACAAGAACAACAACAAATTGGCATTTCATTTGCAACAAAAGTAACGAGCATTTGCCAACATTCGTTTCTGGCCTTTTATTGAATAATCAGACGTTCGTTTAACTAAACCGTCAGAACAGTGCAAGTGCAAGTTGGTCGCCTTAGATCCGAGCCGCCGTTATGCCAAGGAAGTCAACTTGTTGTTGGCGTTTTTTCTGGCTTTTATCAGTTTTGTTTTTTTTTTGTTTTTTTTGTTTTTTTTGTTCTTCTGTGGCTGACTTGCTGTCACTTTTTGCCGGCTGTCATTGCGGCAAGTTGGCGAGTTGACAATAATGCTGCGAATAATATGACGAAATGTAGAACATAACCGCCGACAATGGCAACCACACAACAACAACAACAACAACAACAACCACAACAACGAGGAGTATAATAACAACAAAAACAACAACACCAACAATAATAATAAGAGTAGATCGCTTGTCTTGGCCGCAATTGCCTGCGAGCCAAACGAGCCGAAGCCACTTGAAACGAATCAAACATAAAAATTTACGACAAAAATTGCCAAGAAACACATGCTCCACATATTTGCCGGACATTTATTGAAGTTAAGTTCGCTGCGCGGCGCATAAATAAAACATAATCCTTTGCGAATCGCCGTTGCCGTTGCCGTTGACTTGGCAAGTAAAAACGTCAGCAAGTGGAAACAATGAAAATGGCCAAGTTTCTCAGTCTCAAAGAGCCGCCAAAATGCACCACCAACTCCAATTCAAGTGGCCGAGTGGAGTGGAGTGGAGAGGCTAGCTGGCTGGCTGTTGAACCTGTACGCATGTGCAATTGATCGAACAAGACTGATGGAGCAACTGGGATTACGTGCCGGCCGCCAATCCCCACTATCGTCCCTCGTCCAGCCAACTACCATGCGTCGGCCAATGCGAATTGAGTTTGCAAGTTTTTGCTCTTGCAGTCGCGAGTGCGGATTGTTCCGAGATTTAACTTGTTGCTGCTGCTGCTGATGTTGTTGTTGTTGTTGTTGTTGCTGGCCAGTCGCTCGTATGCCGCCGCTGCCTGGCAGAATTTATTTAATCTGCTGCGGCGTCGGCGGCTATGGTGGCTATGGCTATGGGTATGGCTGTAGCAGTTGGCGGCGGTTGCTCAAAGCCGCGGCGACGCATAATAATTTTTCACATTCACCAAAAGCCGCAGTAACTACGACGCGTCGGTCGATTTTGAGGATGAGGAGGACGACAACGACGACAACTGGCTACTGACTTACATACCCGAAATGCGCATTTATCAAAGCCCAAAACGAGCTGCCGGCTCCACGAACGCTTTAGCATCAGCATCAGCATCATCATCATCTCCTTGCTAGCCATGAATGAAACTCTGGCCACAGCCTGGACGGAAGTGGCAGTTAAGTGCTGCAATAACTGGGATTGCTTGGCCCTGGCTGGACTTGAGACTCATTAGATTTTGTAGGCATATGGCATATCATTTGGCTTATTCAATGCAGCTGTGCAACTTGAAAATGTCTGTGGCTATGATCAGTCATAATTTTCAGGCTCATGTTGCTTTCGAAGTGAACACGATACGTATTAAAAAATATGTAACATGTGAATCGACTAGATGATCATCGCCTACAGAGAGATGCTTTGGGAATGATGAGGAGGGCTTCTGTTTGCACAGATGTCTTCACATTTGTCTAGCGACCACTCTTATTATATTCCATGCTATAGTCATGGAAAGAGTTGTAGAGTGGAGTTCACACACATTTGCCAGGAAAAACCCAGTTGATCCTGAAATAAGCTGAATGCATTTGGATTTAGTTGCCACATTGCAAATGAACTAACGATAGCAGCTGATTGATTATTTGATTAATTTTACAGTTTGAGCTTTTCAGGTCTATGCAATTTTACTCTCAGTTTAACACAAAAGTTTCAGGCCAGGTCTAGTAAATGCTTAACTGTTGTTTGTTAAGGGGAGAGCAATAACTTATTCTTTGGCAGGAAGAAAATAACCAACTCAGCATCTTACTTGCATAGTTTTTATAGTAGTCAGTATTTATCTTTGCCTTATTTTTAATACTGCAAGCAATTCCAATTTTCCTCTGATTTATATTTCATTGTTTGGCACTAGCCCTGCTGTTGTTGGGCATAAATCCCAAATTTCTTTCGTATAGTCTTGGTCTTGAGCTATCAAGGCCATCTAGCGTTCTGCCTAACTGCTTCGCTTTTACAGCAAGCCATTTGGCTTCCCATCACAAAATGATAAATTGTGCTAAAGCAAAGGAAATTAAAAGCCATAAGGTTCCTAACTAGATTACTAAATACGACAAAAAAAAAAAAAAAACAAAGAATAGAAAAGAAAATAGAAACGCACAGTAGCGGAAATGTCAGCCAGAGAAAGAAAAGAAAGAAGTTCACAACAAAACAAACAGAAAAGGATAAAAGTAATTAAAGCCTGTAGCTGAAGCCAGAGAACAGGAACATAAAATAGAAAAGAAAAAAAACAACAGAGACCCAAGGAAAAAAAGGAGCGCGCTGAAAAGTATGCAATGGCAGTCAACAAAGTCAAAGATATTAAGTAACCAAATTCTATGCAGAGCATTTTTAATTATAAATTATTCAAATTTACAAACATAAATCATGACTGGCGGCTGTCGCAGCCGTAGCCGCAATCGCAGCAGCAGTCTCAGTCGAAGCGGCACGCACATGGCACCGCGATAGCGACGACGGGTTTGCCCAAGATCTTGGGCTTGGCATTGTTTTTTGGGGTGGTGGTGGTGCTGGTGCTGGTGGTGGTGCTGCACAGCCAAAAGGTGGGCACACACAAAAACTGGAACAGCATGCAAAACAAAGGTCGCACAGGAGGCGGGCGAGGCTCAGGCGCAGGCCCAGGCC
This sequence comes from Scaptodrosophila lebanonensis, assembly GCF_003285725.1. Classification (NCBI taxonomy): domain Eukaryota; kingdom Metazoa; phylum Arthropoda; class Insecta; order Diptera; family Drosophilidae; genus Scaptodrosophila; species Scaptodrosophila lebanonensis. The sequence goes on from NW_022060538.1 coordinate 18,847,153, forward strand.
CAGGCTCAGCCTGAGACAGGGACTGAGGATGGGCTGCCACTGGTTGGCAAACTCGTATCACACGCATCGCGCCACATTCGCATAATCCTGATTTATTGCCGTTTTGTAGTGATTGCACAAGATTACGCGACAACAAATAGATCCTTCATTCGTTCATTCATTTATTCATTCGCTCATTCGTTCAGTTGGTCGCTCGCTCGCTCGCTCATTCACACGAAATGCTAAATTGTAATCAAACAATGGCGACCCAAGAGCTCAGGCAGGTCTATCCGCTGGGCTCTGAGCTTAGAGGCTTCGCAATAGCCCTGTGTGGTCTGGTTCAATTTTGTGAACTAGCAACGGAAAAAATGTAATGAGTTATTAAGAAGTGGAGGCATTATAAAGAAAAGACTTGTATCTTATATTTAATTTAATTTCTAATATCATACAAGTATTTCAGAATACATAAATACTTGTATGTTAAATAGTCTACAGAGATTGAGCAAAATAATGCATGGGAGGACTAATTAGCAATTAATATTATTTTCTATTAGATTATTTCCAATGGAAAATTCAAGATTAGCATTTTCAACAAATCGAAACGAGATCTTTCGTTGGAACAACTCCAATATTTTCCAAGGAAAGAGTTTTCTTTAGGTATACAAGTATAATGTTTATTTGTGCCAAAAGTATTATTAATTATATGCAGTGACTATAGGAGAATTAATAAGCAATGAATATTATTTTCTATTAGATTATTTCAATTGAAAAATACAAGATTAGCATTTTCAATAAAAAAAAATTGGTTCGAGATCTTTCGTTGGAACAACTCCAATATTTTACAAGGAAAGAATTTTCTTTAGGTATACAAGTATAATGTTTATTTGTGCTAAAAGTTTTATTGGGCTGCCTAACCTAACAAGTTCGCTATTTTCGATCATAAATCCACATTATTATTGTCGAGATCAGATGTTTATATTAAGTCGATTTTCTATAATTTGTATATATAACAGGCAAATATTTTCCACTATTATAATGTTACTTATATTATTATAATGTTACTTCAATAAAAACCATTAGGAAATACGAGTACCTTACAACCTCTTTCTGGGATATTATTTTCAGATTCTTCTTGTAAAATAATATAAATTTGTGTGCAAGTTATTTAAGTGAATCCTTAATATGTTTTATTGTAGCCCAACAATCTATTCTAATAATATAATATAATAATATAAATTGGACAAATTTTTGTGCACTAAAAGAAAATTGTTTTCTGCATCGATAAATAATTAAAACGTATTATTTCATGTGAATGCATTTTGTGAAAATAATACAAAAGATCATTTTACCAGCAACGATTATTAATAAAGTATTTATAGTTCCATTAGCTCCGTCTTCTTATTCCACTCTATTTATTTATTTGTTATTCAACAATTTTTGACCCAAAATCCCAAACCTATTTCAGAGCCTCTTTATCGAACCAGACATTTCCACTATGAAACGAATCAGAACAACAAAAAAAGCTACTCGAATTCTTTAATTTACAAAACAACAACAAAACTCATCATGTGTGTGGGAGTGAGAGAGAGGGAGAGAGAGATAGGGGGAAATAAGTATAAGGCCGGCAATAGCAAATGAGATTTGAATTTAAAGATTAGGCGGCTTGGCATTCGGCGCATGTCCTGCTTCTGGTCAATGTTGTTGCAGCTTTCTGTTGCCATTACCTTTTTGTACTCGGTTGGCTATGGCAACAACAATAACACGAACAACAACAACAACAATGGCACAACAGCAGTGGCAGAAAAACACAACAAAAAGATAATGACACACAGACAATGGCCAAAGTTCGTCCTGGCACCACCCAACACCCGAACACCCAATCATCGAACCACATGCCGTCGCCGTCGCCCCCGCCCGCATGCGTTGCGCAGATAAGCGCACAAAAATCATTAATTATCCTTGTTTTCTGTTTTGCTTGATTTTGTTGCTTGGCTTTTTTCTATTTTGTGCTGTTTGCACTGTTTTTTGGTTTTATTCCATTTGGTCTATGCGACTTTTGATTTGGTTTTTATTCACAGTTGAAAAAAATATTGATTTGTTTCACATTTTAATGAAATTTTTGGGTTTCTCATTTCGTGATTTCTTCTCTGATTTCGCCTCGGCCTTTTGTTTTTCTTCTTTCGTTGGCCTTTTCTTTAATTTAACTTTTTCTACGCGCTGATGTACGTTCTGATAGTCCTTTTTTTTGGAAGGTCCTTTCACTTATCGCAGTTTTGTGCTTCGCTGCAGCAGCAGCAACAACAACAACATCAGCGACCAGAAATGTCACGAAAACCATTTTCCAAGCTAATGATGGAAGGTATTTTAATTATATGCCGCGCTCGTTTTTTTTTCATTTCTTGCCTTTCTTGTGCATTGCTGCAGAAATTTTCTTATCATTTTCATTACATTGCCGTCTCGGCTTTTGCTTGACTGACTTCGGATGCAATTTTTGCCTGGCATCATTAACAAGATTAATGAATGCGTGTACATTTTAAAGTGCTTCCTAGCTTGGCTCTAAATGACGAACTTGCCCAAAATTGAAGCTATATTAAGAATATATTTGGAGGTTGGTAGCTTTTCCCACCAAGACGAAAAATTTAAGCTAACTGCCTGTTGAAGTAGATCAGTAGTCTACCAGAAAATTTTAGAGCATTTAGCAAATTAACATAATTAATTTAAAATATATGTTGCTATTACCAGCTATCGGTATAAACTATTCAACGTATTGTTTCTTTTTTATGGGGTTTTGAACAGACAAGGAATAAATGCTATTTGTACAGAGTTCGATAAATTTTCTTCATCATGAAATTGGCAAACATATTCTAATTGCGAAATTACTTTAGATGTGATGATACTATGAATTCAAAACTAGTTCAAATATGCAGTTATCGCTCTGAAAAGAAAGTGATAAATATTTTGGAAAGCGGGTTAAGTTTTATTGAGAATGTATAAAGACTCTAGAAAAAATTGTACATATTTCATGAAAACTTCATGTAAATGATAGAAAAAAATAAAAATTTGTATAAGTTTGATTTAAAACTAAAAGAAAATGTTCGAATGTCAGAAGTCTTAAACAATTTTTGGGAGACATGCTGTTCCTAATTTAAAAAACTGTGTATAAAGTTATTAATGTTTATTTCTAGAATTCCATAAAAACGTAGGAATCATTAAAACCATGATTATAATAGATAGTTGGGACACATAATCATAATAATATAAGCAAATTTTTGAATGTTAGAAGTCAGAAATTATTGGGAGACATGCTGTTCATAATTTTAAAAACTGTGTATAAAGTTATTAATGTTTATTTCTAGAATTCCATAAAAACGTAGGAATCTTTAAAACCATATTTATAATAGATAGTTTGGATACAGGTTCATTCACATTTTTGTTGGTAATATATGATCAGATAATTTTAATTTCCGGCCTACACATTTCAACCTATTCTAACGCTTCGACTTTTACCTAATTTAAACAACTTCAATCAGTATTATTGAAGATTCGAGGATTATAGCGTTGTAAAAGAATATTTGGTATTTTCGTATTTAATATTAATGTTTATTAGATAGAATTATAAGAATATTTTTTTATCTATTTGTAAATGTAAGCTAGAACACACAACTGGAACGTTGTCTGGCCCTGGAGAGTTAAGATTTTAGAAACTGAATACTAGATAGAATAAATTAGATATTTAATATAATTAGGAGAGGGAACTGCATAGACATACCAATTGCCATTAAAATAAGCCAGCGTGTGGCTTGGTAATAAATAAGTTCATAAACATAGGGAAATTATGACTAATTCTAAAAAATACACCTAGCTCTCTCCATCATTCTTTTATTTTGCATGCTTTATTTGTTGTCATTTCTTATTATTTTCATTATGTTGACACGAGTTTAGATTGATTTCGGATGCAATTTCGTCTCGCCCCATTATAAAGATTAATGAATGTGCGTCCATTTTAAAGTGTTGCCTGAAAGCAAGTGTCCTCAAAATTGAAGCTGAAGCCTGCTCCAAGGGTTGGCTGTGTTGATTACAGTCGTACCACGTGCGAATTTATACGCAATAAAAATTGGTAAATATACGTGTGTGTTGGCATGTTTGTAGGTGTGTTGTCGGTCTGGGTGTGTGCGTGTGTGTGTGTGTGTGTGCAGAACTACACATTTTGCGCATTCGCCTCACCGCACAACAAATTTGCGCGGCGTACATTTCATGCATACCAAAGAACTTGCAACCGTAGCAGGTGCCTGAGCTTTACTTCAGAGTTCTACCTTCATCTTGGCAAGGATAACACGCGCGTGCCTGCCTCTGTCTCTGCAGTACTGGTTTTGGGGCACCGCTGCTTGTTTATCTATTTTGCGTTTTTATTTCACTTGTATCTCCGCTCTTTTCTTTTCCTTCCTTGTCGAGGAGCAAGAGAAATCCAGAAGATTAAAGCAAAACGTAGCGCAGCGAAAAGGAGCTCAGCTGAAATATTTCTTTGCGTACAAATTGAAATCCAAAGTGCTTTGGGCTGCCGCCTTACGAATGCCGCGTGCGCCGTCTTTCGTTTGCTCTGACAGAAATATTAGCATTTGCGGTTTTTTCGGGCAATGAGTCGTCCTCGTTCTCCTGTTTGTCGTTGTCTTTATGGTGGTTAAGGTGGCAGCGGTGTTAGAGGCGGAGCTTCTCGAGGGGAGTCAGCGGAATGTGGGCTTGGGGTTGCATAAAGGTGGCAAGTTGAAGCCTTTCTTATGAATTGACAGAGAACATTGGGTTATGTGGACTATTATAAAAGAACTTACCAAGCAATCAAATCAAAACGAGATATTTATGAATCCATTTCAAAGTTGAAAGGAAATATAATAAGTTGTTTTTTGGAATGGCCCTTTTCGGGTTACTTTTAAGTTCCCTCCGTTACTAGCTCTTACATAAACAATGTAATCAAAAGACCCTAGCTTCATAATATTCTTTCCAATGAACAGTTTTTTTGTAACTTAAAACTTTGCATTGCTTAATGTATATATTCTTAGAGGATGCTTTGTTACTTTCACTTTTTTATTCAGCTTAGAATAATTTATTATAAAATGTAAAACTAATGAGAGATTTAATAAGAACGAGCAGCTCTAAGGAATTGTTAAATGTTTCAGAAAAGTGATTTGCCAATTCTTAGAAAAATAGCATTCTGCCATTTGCTAATACCCTAACTACCCTATAATTATAGCGCATGCTCCAGCCTTACAGTAAAACCACAGACTTGCGCTTTGACTTCTCTAGCCCACAAGGCTAAGTTTCTAATAGCACGTTTCTGGAATTTATGCCCTTTCGGTTGATGCTAAAAATTCCAAAGGCTTTGCCAAAGATATGGGCCTACACACAAACACACACACAACACAGCAATAGCTCCAACCACAACAACAACCAATATTAGCAGCAACAACAAGGCACGACTAGAGAACTAGCAGTCGAAGGCATCTGCATGACGTTGAAATGCTTTGATGTTGTCACTTCAGCGCGTATGTCATAATTACCAAAGTGAAAATTATTAATTTCGACATTTAAAACAAAATGCGCATAATTGCCAGCCAGCCAGGCATCGTCAGAGATTTATGCAAGCTGCGCAAAAGAAAAAAAAATTGTCTAAAATGCCAGGCGGCTTCCACCGAATTACGCGGAAACGTGCAACAGCAACAGCAACGGCAACATTTGCCACACTAATTGCGTACGCGATAAATCTTGTCAATTAAATTATAATGTTTGCATGCGCGCATTCGGCAAAAACGCTGAAGAAGCAGCAGCGTGGCATCAGAGGTAGCAGCGGGCAGCCAACAAAACGATCTCTGCGATTATCGAGTGTTTTATCACCTCAGCCTCAGCCTCTACCTCAGTGCTGACGTTGCGACTGTGACTTCGACTTTGACTGCGACTGCGATTGCGGCAGCAGCGGGGCTGGACTGGGCCGATTGGGCGTACTGTGGTGCGAAATTTTGCAATAGCCCAACTATTTAATTAAAATCTAGCGACAGACATACTAATTGTACAATTATCACCAAATCGCGAATTTTTCTGATGGTTTTTATTTAAGTTGTCTTCTTTCTAATCTGATTTTTCAATTTTAAATGAAATACATAGAAGGAGAACTTTTTTTTTTGTAAAGGGATACCATTTATTCGTAGCATTGGTTCTTAAAGAAAATTGCAATTTACAATCTATTAATCTATTTTGGACAATTTCGTTACAGATTGCTTAAAGAATATCAAATGATCTGAGCTTGTGCCGATAGAAGATTATTCTTTGTGTTGTTGTCCTTTTCTTGTTTTCCAAGCTGCAGTAATCTTGTCCATTTCAGGCTCGAGAAGTGTTCTATTATCTATGTTTGTCGATGAAATAAATAAATAAATTAATTAACAAATATACACAGAGTATTTATATACTCATATATTGTGTGTTATGGAACATTTTTACAATAATCGTATATAGATACATATGTACACTAATCTTTGTAGTCGATTTGAAGTTATACAACATACAATCAAACATATTTATATATCGAAAATCTGCATTGACATAAAACTATACTATACAATGCAAACTATTTAAATTAAAAGTTTCAATTGCTGAATTTTAAGTAGAAATTCATTCTCTATTTTCGCAGTTTTAATTAAAATGAAAGTATTAAATAAAGTGCAGTTGTATTAGTCATACATAGCTTCTCCATACATTTCTCAAGCTAGCTAAGTACTTAAGACCACTGTGTTGCGGGATGCCTGACTGGCTGCCTGGCTGGCTGGCTCGCTTGCTGGCTGGCTGGTTAGTTGGTAGCCTGGCTGTCGGTATAATTAAAATGTTCACAAGTGCCACTTTGCATTGCCATAGTGGCGGAAGGAACGGCAAAGACAGCAACAGCAGCAGCACCAGCAGCAGAAGCAGACGCAGCAGCACCAATGGCAGGAATTCTGAGGCGCATTAGTTGCGCTGCATTTGCTGCTCATAAAAGTTGCAACTGTAACTGCAACTGCTGCGGCCAAGTGGTGCAGTCGCTGCCAGCTGCAACTGCAGGCCCGAAATTGTATTGGCAGCGGCGCCGGTGCCACAAAGTGGATATCAGGTTGTCACTATATGAATATATGCGATGACGACAACTGCGGCCTCCGGCAACTACGGCAACTACGGCAATGGCAACGACGACGACGACCAGTTGGGCACATAAATTTCCAGCTTGTCAACTTTTGATATATTTTCATAAATTGCTAAAGTGCATTAATTAATTAAGCGTTGGCAGGATTTTTTGGCGGAATGCTGCCAGCAACGCAACCAATTGGGAGAAGGAGGAGCTAAAGCCGGAGCAGGAGCCCTAGCCGCAGGCGGAGGAGCGTGCAACTACTACCTACATACATATGTATATATGTATAGTATTTGGAAGTTGATTTCTTTTTGGCGCGCCCCAAAAGTATGCTGTGATTTTTTGCCATTAATTAAAAATGCTAACGAAATGTCAGCCTCAATTTGTCGGACTGCATTGCACTGTTTTAGTTGTAGTTTCTGTTTTTGTTGCTGTTGTTGTTGTTGTTGTTGTTGTTAGCCTTCTACATGACAGGCACGTATGAGGATGTGTGTTTGTATGCATAATGAATGGAAAAAAATTACGAAACTAATTACTTGCCAGATAATTACAACTTTTATAAACAATTTAAATAATTTTGTAGCTGCTGACTTTTATAAAAATAGTTTCATGCGAGAAGCCACAACATACAGAAAACAATTTACTGCACGCCATGGTCAGCACTGGAAATTCCTTTAAAGTGAACGCTGGTTGGCAGCGCTGGTAATGGCGACGGCAGTAGCAACAACAACGGCAATGGCAGCAGCAACATTTGAGTATAATTTTCGAAACTGATTTTACATTGAAACCAGTTAAATTGTCAGAAAAATCAACTGTCAACATGTCAAAAAGTCGTTGGCTATGCAAATGCACACAAGCAGATATACGAGTACACGGGGCGCGGCAAACGAGGGAGCTAGTACGAGCACACATACATAAGTATGTAAAATGCGTTACCATCCAACATGCTATTCGTTCTTAGCCGACTGTGTGTAGTTTTGTGTGTGTGTGTGTTGGGTAAAGCCATGCACCACTTGCTTGTAACAATACTCGCTCCATTTTTGTTTCCTCATTCAAATTATCTGCAACTATTTAGTTTCAGTTTTCTTTTTGTTCTTGTGGCTAAGCTGAACACGAAGTTAGTCTATTGAAGTTGGAGGAAAATTGCTGGCTTTATACGTACCTATAGTATATTGGACAGAGTGGTAGTAGACTCTAAGTAGTTTGAATGGGATAGAATATAAATCATTGACGCTATGTTTGCCGACGGGATTTTAAATCATTAATAATTTGTTTTGACTAAAATATCAGTAGTTCTAAGCGCCATAAAGTAAAGCGATTGCAATCAAAAATTAAGTAGCATTTCCAACATTGCTTTTGAGTTTTAAGTTAGTTTCAAGTTCTTCAGTTTGGCAGAAAGGAGGTATTAGATCTATTGAATGAAGATAATGATGGTAGTGTTTTAAAAACCTTTTCACTTTCGGGACGAACTTTTAAAATCCCCACCTTAGTGTGCACAACTGCGAATAATAAACGAAAGTTGCTAATAAATAAATAAATACAAGTAAGAAAACGATAAAGAGGGTATTTTTATTGTATTTCTTGTAATTTATTTATTTATTTAATTTGTAGATCAACAAAATGCGCTGTCGATACAAATTGCAATACCTCTGATTTATAATATATTACAATACTATACATTTAAAATTAAAGAATTAGTATAACGTTAAAATGTTAACTATAAAGATAAGAAAATCCAAGGAAAAACTGTGCAATAATGCCTCCCCCACGTTGGGGGAATTTTATTTCCCTCTTGGCCAGCTATGCTTCGATTTACAGTTACCTGTGGTCAGAGACATAATAAACCTAACAAACTAAAAAAAAAAAATAGTAAGTAAAGTAGGCAAATTAATTCTACTTAACAGCTAATTAAGCTTATAGAGAAAAAGAGGAAAATCCCCAACCCTGTGGGGGAAGTTTTGATTGCCAGTCCAGCTATGCCCCAACTCACAGCAGTAGGTCGTCAGAGATTTCCCTGAAGATAAGTATAAAGGACAGCTTTGACAGAATTTAGAGAGAATTCTGTCGACAATAAATGTGAAAGATCATTATAATTAGAGCAAATGACCCGAAAACGATTGTACATAGCGTAATCAGTTCTGCATCTAGCCAAGATAAATGGCGAATAGTTCCTTGTTGGTCTACAAGGAACTGAAGAATTAAGTTGACCTAAGAGAGGTGAGCAGTCATCCTCCCCAATAATGTCGATTACATTCTAATTTCAAAATTAAAAACAAAACTCAAGAGCCATATAATTCAAGTTAAAGCTATAAGGATCTCAACGGTAAAAAGTGCATACGAGTATTGGATAGCAGTTTTGAAATGTAAATCTTGTGTTCTGTCAGCTAAGCCCTAACCGAACCCTTTTGTGAATCACTGGAGCCCCTGCAATAATTGGCTGCCAACGATACGCTCGTTTGCTACTCAAATTACCTAATTATAAAACAAAAATGAAACTTTCCCAATCAATTTGAAAAGAGAACAAAAGGCACGCAAGACGAGCACAAATGAATAAACAATACAATACAATGCAATGATTTCTGTTTAACCGCATAACAATGTCCGAATGAACGAAATACAAAAGACCCGAAATATTTTCAGACAACTGTCAAGACGCAAGGGAGTTTTTGGAGAGAAGTCAGAGTCATCGCTGGACAGTTGTTGAAGTGTGGAGAAGCAACAACGCTCAGGGTTTCCAATGTCCCATGTTCGTTTCGATAGGCTGGCAGGCCTTTGCATTCAAATTGTTCAAATTGTGTGTGAGTGCGAGCTGTCAACAGTATTTAATTTTCGGGGTGCTCTCGGACAAGAGGCCTAGTCTGCAATTTTGACGTGCCACATGCAATGACCAAGAAGCGATGAGCTACCCGAAACCGCAATGCACTTTGACTTTGGCCAGCGACGGGGAAGCGCGCATGGCCGGCGCTTATTATGTATTATAATGTTGCCTTTGCCTTCCTTGCCTTGTCGGCCATGTCTATAACTCAACAAGCTCACAAATTAACAAGCTGTCGTTGGGCCATTGCTTTGGTCTTTTGGAATATTCTGCTACAAACCACGTAGTTGCCGTTACTGGAATGTCACGCAAATGCCGAGCATCGAGCACCGAACACGGAGTGCTGAGCGTTGAGTTCGTGTGTGTGTGTGTGAGTGTGTGTGTGTGCAGTGTCCTGCCCTGTGTCCTTTGCATGCTAATGCCATGGTCGAAGCCGAAATTCGATTGTACTTGCTTGTGCCTGTGGCTGTTTAATAGCCACACCTGTTCAATTAGTCAATGTAACCACAAATTCTGGTTAAATTATCGCATTAAAATGTTCGTGCTTAACCTCAAAATGTGCGTGCGTGCTTGTTGCCTCACCGCCGAGTGGGCTCGGTTTGTTTGTGATCTGGACATGGCAGTGGAACTGCGTGTTGCAACATACGTCCTGCTGTTTAGCTATAGGGGCGTTACTTTGAACTTTGCTTTAGCCGCCGCCGACGCCGCCAGTTAATCAGCAGAGCCGAGCCAAGCCGCACATAACCTCACAAATGCAACTCTGCCGCCCTGTTGCACTCTACTTAGCAGGTACAGTTGTGCGTCAGTTTAATCGCTAATTATCAGCTACAACTGACACTTACACTGGCAACAACTTACGCATGCGTGTTCGGCTCGAATCGGCTTATGAGTGCATGCATATGTCCTCATCATTAAGAGACAGACAAAAATAAAAAGGAGCGACTGAAAAAGTTATACACAACGTGTCGAATGCGATATGCTCTTCAATCGAAAGAGTTGGTTCTCATTGATAGGATTGCTTCACTCCGAAATCATGCTTTTTCGATTTGATTGTGAATTTTAAAATGTACTAGATGGTCAGATTTTGGCACGCGAACATAACAGAGTAATAGTATGTTGATCTAAATACATAAAACCCAAGTGTATGATATAAAAATTGTTATGATCTAGCTAACGATATTGCAAATCTGAAAGCTTCTTGGGCACTCCATAGATAGTGCCATGAAATGTTTGAATTGTCAATGTTTTCAGAGAAGCACCTTTAAGGAAGGCCTTCCCTCTTCTGTGCGTTGCAAACATCAAGTCAAAGTTATGATAATACCTTTCAAGAGTATAATGAACAAGTTTCGAGCTGGTCTGTGTCTGTGTCTGTGTCAGCGTCTGTTTCATTGAGTTCGCTGCGGTTCTGTGGCTTTGACAAATTATCAACTGTCACTGCTTAATTTTGGCGCACTCGGCTAAGTTTGGCATTGGCATTGGCCAACAACAGGTAGAAGGTCCGGTTTTCGCTTTCGAATGCGTACCTTTTGTTGCTGTTGTTGCTGATCATGTTGTTGCTTTTGCATTTTATCTGCAACTGCCGCTGATATCGTGGGCTTCATTAATTGAGAATTGTTGTTAAGCCGAGCCTGTTTTCCGGTCAAGCAACAACGATGACGACGAAATCGACCAGGATGGAGAAGGACCAACGGCTGGCTGGCAGCCTGGCTGGCTGGTCGGCTTGCCATTCGCGTTTTCCATTTACATAATTTATGATAAGCAGGCGCGCCTGGGCAAACAATAATTTTGAAGAAATACATTAATGCAATCAATGGGTCTGGAATGCAAGCATGTAGCCCTTTGATGATGATGCTGCTGCTGGTGCTGCTTAATTAAGTTGTGTGTGCGAGGCTCTTTGTGTCGACCCCGAGCCGCCCGAGCCGCCCCTGCCTGCCACAAACAGTTGATGAACTCTACGTGTGAATGTAAATTATTTTGCACGCAGCGGGCGGCACAACACTTGCCGGTTGGCCATGATTCCCATGCCCCTCTGGAGGACAACGTGCGCACTCGAATGGGCTTAAGCTCAGCTGCAGCTCGGCTCGTCTCGTCTCGTCTCGTCTGGCCTGGTCTCAGATCGGCTCAGTACGGCAGTCCACTTCATGGTATACAGTCCCTACACTACACTTCCACTTCATTCCACTGGAACTTTTGGTGCGATTGAGTGCTTTTAAGTCATTTGTGTCACGACATGCTAATTTCACATGAAATCTCTCGCAGTCGTTTGAGCGTCGTTGCCGTCGCCGTGGCCGGGGCTTGTTGCTTGAAACCTTGACAAACACAAAACACTCACCGCTGTTGGCCAAAGCCCTGCTCCTGACCAAAGCCAGAACGAGCTCGCCGGCCCGGTACTTGGGCCTGTGCCTAGTCAACATCAACAGCGCACACACATCATTGGCATCGTGCGCCTGTGATTGTGTCCATGTCCATATCCATGTCTATGTCTGTGTAGGCACCTGGAGTGCAGCACTCAAGTGTACTTGCGGTTTTTGCGTCCATGGCTGCCAATGACATTTTGCCAGCTAAAGTGCAAAATTTACCGTACACACAGGATGGCAATACTCGTATCAACGGCCTCACACTTAACGAAATGTTTTTGGGAAACGGTGCAAAAAAATGCTAGATAGCAGCTAATTTTTTCACTTCTTCAACGAACTCGAATTGAGGACTAAGTGAACGGTTCATAAACCAACTGCTTACAGAGTCAAAAACTTTCTAGTAATCTGTTTATTCGATTTGTAATATTTTGATCAATCTTTTAATATTGAAAAATATTTATACAATACTATTTTTTCATTTCCTATTCCTGGTTTTAAGAGTGGGGAAACTGTGCAAAAAACTGCTAGATAGCAGCTAACTTTTTCACTTCTGCAATGAACTCGAATTGAAGACTAAGTGAACGGTTCATAAACCAACTGCTTACAGAATCAAAAATGTTCTAGCAATCTTTTTATTTGATTTGTAATATTTGATTTGTAATATTTTAATCAATCTTTTAATATTGAAAAATATTTATACAATACAATATTTTCATTTCCTATTCCTGGTTTTAAGAGTCGGGAAACTGTGCAAAAAACTGCTAGATAGCAGCTAATTTTTTCACTTCTTCAACGAACTCGAATTGAGGACTAAGTGAACTGCTTACAGAGTCAACAACTTTCTAGCAATCTTTGTTTTTGATTTGTAATAATCAATCTTTTAATATTAAATTTTTAATTTCCTATTGCTGGTCTTAAGAGTTGCACGAAATGAAGTGATGTATATGTATGTGGAATAGTAGTGCAGGAATTAAGGTAAATCTGGTTGGAGCAAGTCTAGACATGCCATAAAAAATCTACTATATACTAGAAAGCTATGGAATTTTTAGAGACGAGGCCGTTCTTGTATAGAAAATATAGGTATTTTCTTCAGACTGCAGCTTCTTTCCAACATCTTTATTGCTGAGTTGAGTTCAAACTCTCCGCGTTTTCTACTTCACAATGGAACCACAACTATTTAAATAAAATACATTTATAATACATTTATTTTTATCAGGCAATAATAACAGAATTTAATTGATAACTTCTACATAATTTGGTACTTTAGTTTTTGTATTTACGGAGTAAAATTAAAACGAAAATAAATAAGATGTTTATTGTTATTTTAAAATGTATTTATATTTTATATTCTGTTGTAATTTCTATCAGAGGTTGGCATTATTTTTATTAAAATGTATTAAACTTTAAATGCAAAAAAGGCTGTCAAACTATATACAATATACCAGTAATCTGACAACTGTTCGTATCGCATTTAAGTAAAAAACAATATTGATTTTTTAAGACACAACGATTAATAAAAAATTCCTTTTCATTTCCATATTTTATTTCAGATTTTAAAGCTAGTGTTGGCCAAAGAAAGTGATACTTTAAATCGGGCTGTAAGAACAATTAATAGAACAATTCTCACTGCTATAAGAATTTTGAATATCTATCCACCAAAACACATAAAATATGGGTCTACCTCTATAATCAGAAAGTCCAAGTTTCTAGGGTTTGAATGCAATTTCTGAAGATCAAGCAATAATTTCGTGGGTTTTTTTTTTTGAGTGCATCAACGACCAAGCACGCCCACAGCCTCTGGACTAGGCAGTTTCTGCGATGGTCGAGTAAGAGAGAGGGAGAGAGATGGGGAGAGAGAGCTAAAGCTGCATTACCACAGCCAAAGCCAACGCCTTCCCGTCGAGAACAATGCCCGGCCTGGCTACTGCAAGTGGCTTGCTTTTCGGCTTTGGTTTCGGCATTTCATACTCCTGCCGTGATTAGATGTCGTCGTCGTAGTCGTAGTCGCAGTCGCAGTCGTTGTCGTTGTTGCTGGTCGGTTGACCGCCTGGCCAGCCAGACACAAGAAGGTACAGATGCTCTGCTGATGCAGTTATTAGGTTGTTAGTGGTGTAGTCCATGCCATTTTCATCGATTTATGTACTTCACAGCATCTAATGTCGGTTTTTGTGGGCCGGACGAGCACCTTTGAATTTTGGGACCGGGCTGCTTAATGGCGCGAAGTTGCAGGAGTTCAGTTCATGTTTTGCAGCTGACATTGTCTAGAGCTTCATAAACAGGCAAGTGCTGTGACGAACATCTACATACATACACACAAAGTTATGTATGTATTAGAAATTTAAGGAACTTAAGCTGAAAACAAAGCTAGGCAGATAGCATAAAGTATCAAAGAATGAAGAAATTTCTTTTCAACAAATTCTTAGAAATGAATAAAACGGAATTTTTAATGTATTGCGAGGACAAGTGCAACCTTTCTTACTTCCTCTAACTCTACCTCTATGCAAATATATTGGAAAAAATAGCCTGAAACAGACTTTAAAAGCTCCACGAATCAGTTTAATGTCTAAATGAACATTTACTTACAAACATACTTTATTTAGATTTGTAAACAAAATTTGACTGAGTTTTGCTTTCTTACTAAAAGTTCGATTTCGGCTTTTCAAAAATGTAGTAGATAAGTAAAACATATAGAGAAAGGCAAGAAGGGCTGAAACTCAAATATTTTAAAACTATCTGAACAGTAATACTGCTAAAAGAAAAATGCAATTGTATAAGATTTGAATTAATACTTTAAATATACAAAAAGAGAAATGATAATATAATATGACATACCTGTATTAAACATTACATAATTACAACATCAATAGAGAGAGGTGGTAAAGTAATTATGAAATATAAAAAAAGCTAAAAGCAGGCTATGAGTATGTGAAGATTAAGAACAACGTGAATAGAAATAAAACTGCTGATTAATTCCTTGAGAAATTGACATAAGGAATAAGTCATTAATTATCTTACTTTTATAAATAAACTTTTTTCTGGCATACTTTGGATCTTGGATGTCAAATGGTTCCTCCACATACATGTACTTGTACACGCAAAACTTCTTCACAATAAATGGAACGGTTAATAGTTTAAGCAATAGCTTAAGTATAATCATAAATTAATCGTAAATTAATTTGCGATGAAATGAATAAATATAAAAGAATCAGACAACCTGAAGAAAACCTTAAATGTTGACTAAGAATATTTCAAAGAAGAGCATATTAAATAATTGCGTATTAGAAATTCCTCTTTATTTTTAAGACCTTGCTAGCAAATCACCGACAAGCACAATTGAATAATGTAACTTAAACAAAAAAAGCATCAATTTTGATTTTCTTTAAAAATATTTAAAGTTTTTTTCAAAATAAAATAATGTGTATTGGAAGTTTTTTTCAATAGAGGACTGACAAGAGTGTCGAGGACTGACTGATTTACAAGCCACACTCACAAGCACAAAATATATGCCCCATGAGGTGAACTTTCCACTTCCTAGATAAATCACAGGCGAGACGGAGAGTATTGACATTGGTTTTGAAAATCTGTGTGCATTATGGGAATCATTGTGCACTTACGAGTATCTGTGCTAAATCATGCTCTGTGGGCTGTCGATTCCCAGTCTGCCAATGGGAATGGCACAAACACATAATTTTGAAGCTTACAGATCAGTGAGTGATCCCAAGTGGGTTTTTAGCGCAGTGCACCTGTGAAGTTCGCGTAGTGGCGGTTAGTTGTGCGACAGTTGAAGTTCCTGGCCCAGACCACTCATGGCTCATATCCAACCAGGCAACCAGGCCATAAACAACCTTTGGCTTTGGCGATGTTTGCCAGCGGCATTTTGTGCTTTGAAGTGCGCCAACTATCAAGATCTAAACGCAGTCATTAAGAACAAACAAAACGACTTTATGGACAGCAGCAAAAAAGCTAAAAGGCTGAAAACTCTTTGGCAATCGTACATCGATGCCGATGCCGATGTTGATGCCGATGTGGAAGCCGAAGCTGATGCTGGTGCTGGTGCTGGTGCCGAGGCCAGGCGGACGAGAGAGCGTCTGCTAGTGTGCCGATCTTTATCGAACTGCAGACAACTAATGATCTAATAAAACCGAAACCAAACCGCACCAAAAACTGCGATGACGCTGCTGACGATGGCAACAATAACAACAAAAACAAAAACAACAACAACAACGGCGACTCCAACTAAACGAAACCAGTTCACGGCATTTAATCCGCGCCGCAAATGTAGAAACGTGGCCAAAAACGAATGCGCTGCGACACAGGAGCTGGCTGCCAGTTACCAAGTTGCCAGCTTCCAGAATCCAGCTCCCGATTCGTTTCGACTCGATTCGATTTAGAAGCAATGGCGAAAAAAGCGACATGGGGAGAGAACAAACGCAACTCCACCAAACAAGCCGACAAGTGCGCTCCCGCTCCCTGTTGCGGGTGTGGAGCGGCAGAGGAGAGGGGTGCCACACCATAGAGGCGGGGTGATGGGGAGACGGGCAGCCGGCGAGCCGGGGTGGAGGGGAGGCGAAAGTTGCAGTCTGCGATGCTGCTCGAATCTGAAGCGTTTATCTATGATCTTATATCATGTACTTTCGACATTACAATTGCGGTAAATGCTTCTAGTTTTTAGTTTCAGCGCGTACATGAAGCAGCCGCTGCTTCTTCTTTGCCTTCGCCTTCGTACTCGCTTTATTTTTTTGTATTTATTTATTTATTTTGTATTTTTTTGTACGAATAGTACAAGGCTTTATCAATGGGCAGCAATCATCGGCATCATTCGTTGGCCTGGCTTGGTTCAACTCTTGGATGGGTCGGTTGTTGCAGTTGCAACAGCGGGAGTCGGGTATTCGCACAGCGACGTCTTTGGGTCTACCAGTGCTCCTGTTTTGGCTGCTGTTGCCGTTGCCGTTGCTGCTGCTGCTGTTTCTGCTGCTGCATGCAAATGTGGCAGCCTCGACTGCTCCTGCTGGTGCTTTTGCTTTTGCTGCTGATCTGCATACCAAGCAAGCGTACGAGCGTCCGTGCGTCCGGCTCTCTAGATCTTTGGCGGCGATTGTTTGTAGCTGCTTATACCCTGCACCATTCAAAAGAGTTAATAGCTTATATTAGCTTGATAGAGCAGAGCAAAAAGTGCGTTGTCTGTGGCCAGTTCTGACTGAGAATCAGCTGTACAAACAATATCATCGTCTTTGTTTAATAAACATTTTTTTTTTTTTTAATGTTTCCCTAAGTCACTACAATTTTGTTAAATAGTCTTACGAAATGAAATGCATAATTAAAACCAAGTTAAAAATCGATGATACACTGCAACCAACATTATAGACGCCTTGCTCACTAACCAGTTAGTCAGATGGATGAAAAATTCATACTCCTGACGAGTTAACAGAAGCCCAAGAGTTTACGCCAATTTTATTATTTAAAAAGAAAATGTAACCAACAATATAAAATGTTCGAAGTATAACATAACCCACTAAATTAAACTCTAAATTTTTTAAAATAGGTTAAGTAGGTTAATCAAATCGTTGTAAATTCTATCAAAGATAATTTTATGTTCTATGACTAGTTAGTGCATTAATTTGATAAGAATTTTTCTAGTCGCTCTAGGAAATAAATAAATAAAAAGGATTGCTTGAAATCTATTTATATAATCGTTTAAGGATTCAGGGTATTCCAACGCTTACCTACGGCGGATTCTGCTGCTGCTGCTGATGCCGATGCCTCGTTGTGGAAAATTGCAGCCAAGCTCTTGGCGCGCATCACAGCACAATCACAGTCGATGTCGACGGTACGCAAATGTGGCCAACGTTGGTCGCGCTCGACGATCATTTTGATATAGTTCGATAACAATGTGAGTCTGGCCTAGCGGTCACTGTCGTCGCACGTCCACGTCCACATTCACATCCACATCCATATCCCCATCCCCATCCCCATCCACATCCACAGTCGCGTTCACGTCTTTAGCTGCTCGTCTGCTGCGACTAACAAGCACCGGAACCGTTGAACGTCTTTCGTTTGTTTTCCGCCGCCGCCGAGGCAGCCGCCATTGCCAGCGAGGAGAGCTGCTTGGTTGACTGCCATTCTGCTCGCTTGTTGCTTCTTATGGCCGGCACACTGGCCATATTATCATAAATATGTATCAAATTGACGTTGCATCTTCTTGAATTTTCATCTTGTGGCTACTTGTCATTGTCTTTGATTTTTCTTCATGTTCAACTTGTGCTCGCAAACTCAGATCGCTGAGCATTGTCTATGGACCCTGGGCGGTTTAGGTAGGAAGCACCAACAGCTTTGATAAGCCGACTTTTTGTGTACGTGGCAGTTGTGGTTCGTCTCGAAATATCTCCGTGTGTTGGTGCCTGTCAATTGTCTTGTACCATCTAGGACGTGATATCATTTATTATCGATGGCTGTCCGTGTGACAATCGAGGTGGGAAAATACTTGTAAGTTGGATATTTTCTTTTAGTTTCAAAGTTCACGAAATTTATACCATTATACTCAAAGATATTGTACATATGTATATTGTTTTGGTGGGATAGGGAGGACAAAAAAAAAAAAAGGCGGAGCACAGCTAGGAACAAATTTGTTTGGGACTGCCTTGTGGACCGCAACGATTTAGAATTCCGTTCACGATGCTAAATGAACTCGGAGAGCTTAGAGTATGAAACATCACGGAGTGTTCGTAATCTGTTTCGAAAAACTATGAAGGATCAAACGCGATAGCGATTAAATACGACGCAAAGTTTTCAAAGAAACTACTCCCTCCAATTCTGTTCTGCTGAGGCGATTTGTACTCTTTGTACCCGAAGGATTAAAGGGTTGACTAGAAAGTCCTAGCGTCAATTGTATTTAACGGGCAGGGAGATGGATGGTAGTTCCCAAGTTATATTTACTTATAGACTTAAAGATAAGACGAATCGCTATAGAAAGTCTGTCTGTTCGTCCGTATCAACATCAGGATCTGTGAACCAAACTTATACTTGTCTTTTTTATACTCAGATAAACTTAATTATAGGCCATTTATATCCCGGTTTTAGCTTCACGTTCAACTGTTTATTTTCTTTTTTTTTTAAAGACAGGTATACTATAGTTAGACGTGAAAGGTTGGCATAGTAGTAGTTGTTGGCTAATATTCAAAATTAGGTAGAGCCTAAGCGATCAGCATAGAGCTAGCTTAAGCGGTGATTCAGCGATATTTCTTTGCACTGCAGAGTCAGAGTTAGTTTTAATCTCGAATTGTGAAGAGAACAACATCAAACCAGAGAGATTTACTTTTTCTGCTTTATGCCATGGGAGAGATGTCCTTTATTTAAATATTTACAAATATTGCATGAAATTGTTTTAACCAAAAGGGCAGGTAGTTCCCTTTAGTAGATTCTATTTAAAGGCCTTTCATTTTTTAAATGTCAACTCAACTGTCTTACGATTTATTATTACTTTTACCACTCAATTTCAATGCTCCAAATCGCATGCCCTGCGCCCTCGCTCCCCGTCAGTCATTATGCACCCATTTGGCCGGCAATTGCAACAGCTGTTCAGCTATAGGAACTCCTACGGCTGCTGTTTCTGGTGCTGTTGCTGCTGCGGCTTGGCACGACGGCCGACAGCTTCTGTTCCCTGTCGTTTTTCCAAGAAAATTAACTAACCCAACAAGCGCCCCATTGTCAGTGCCCATTCCCCATTCCCATTCCCATTCACTTCCTACATGGAACCAGCGTCGTCGTCGCTGTCCACTTGGCCAGTCAATACAGCTGCAATTGCTGCTTGGCCAGGAAGAGAGACGACGACGACGACGACGACTACGACGACTAGCTCCCAACGAGCGATGATAAATGTTCACTTAATCAGCATTTAGCGTAATTTCAGCTTTTACAATTTCTTGCGTCGGCTCGGGCTGGCAGTCGCCTACTAAGTATTATGTTTGTGACTCGGGTCCGGGCAACTTTTGGAGCAAAACCTACGAGCTTGTCTTGCCTCAATTGCAGCCAAGTTAGCGGCCAATTATTTATGACATGAAATTACAAATTCATTTTGTTTAATTTTTCACAAAGCGTTCAGGCATTGTCCCCCCTCAGGCCACACCTGCTACCAGAGTCTCAGTCTCAGTCGCAGTCTCCGTCTCCGTCTCAGTCCGAGTCCAAGTCCGAGTCCAAATTGCTGTCGCTCTCGAGTGAGAGTGCGTTCATTTCTATGGCTGAGCGGCCATATCGGCAAATATAGTGGGTATGTATGTAAGTGTATGCACCCCGACGTAATTAACTCGGCTCGGAATCGTAAGTTAGTCACCATTAAACAATTTAAAATTCTTAACAGCTAGCGGGCTGCCATGGCTGTCGTGCCCACTAGCCAGCGAGCTAGCCAAAGGTAAATTGCAATTAGGCTTCTGGTTGCAAATGCAACCACGATCGGACGACGCGTCGTCCCAGGCAACCACGACGACTGCCTTGCCATTCGGTTCATGTATTTATGGCCTAAGGCGTGCGACGTCTTCGACTTGCGAAACCGCGGCCGGGACCGGGACCGGGACTGAGACTGGGAGGGCAAAAGCGTAGACGATAATTTCATAATAACCAGCGACTTTGTCTTTGTTTGATATGCTGGCCCCTGCTCTGGGTGCGAGTGAGACGCCTGCCTACAATTAAATGTAGCAACGCGGCTAATAATGTGTAGCGACGAGGGGGGGCGGGCCGAACCGGGCTGGGTCTGGTCAACTGGCTGAGTGGCTGAGTGGCTGACTGACTTGGATGGTTGGCTGACACACATGCAAAAGAGCGCACAGCCAGCGGCTAGGCGCAGCCAATGAGGGCAGGAATGAGAAGCTGCCATCAAGTTTCGTACAACTGCATTAGAGCGAAGTCCCAGACACAATTCCACTCCTCAGTTCTCGCATTGGCAACAGGGAAACATTGGACTGGGAACTGGCAACGGCACTGGGCCATCAATTAAAAGTGTGCGGCGGGCTGCAAGCGGCAAGTGGTATGTTGCAAGTTTCATTTACCTCACGGCATTGGCAAAAATGATAATAATAATAACAAATGCTGCAGTTGCTGTGTCTGTTGCCGTGCTGTTAATTATTAAATTGCGTTTTTTCTCTGCAACATTTTTGCATTTTAAACTTTATTGAGTTGTGCCAGCCTCAATGGAATATTGCACTGTGGACCAGATAAAGGAGTTTCGTGTCTAAAACTTTTATTTTTTTTTGAAATATATAACAGTTGGGTTTCCATTCTCATCAACCTATTTTTGCGAAATCTAAATTAATGCTAAATTAAGGCTCTGAGGCCAATAAAAGGAACTGACTTGGTCTTCAGAGGTTATGTTTTTTCATAAAATGGAAATGACATATAAAGTGTTTTAAATTTCAAATATTGTATCAGTGGGGAAAAATCCTTTAATTTCAATTTTTATTAAAAAGGTACTTTGTTGAAAAGGTCTATCTAATGTGCAATATTACTAAATATTCTTCTTAAAGTGGACTCTCCATTAGTCAGTTTTGGTTACCTGAACAATTTTTTTGTTGTTCACAACATTAAACAAAATGTTAGTAGATTTAATAATTAGACAATAATTAGCAGGAGAGGCGGATAATGTAAGAGAGTTATGTATGTTCTCTCTTACATCATGTTTCTTTGTAGTATACTATATATATTGGATACCAAGCATATCTAATGAAATTGTAAACATGTAATTTCTAATTAGGATCAGGGTCTTAGGCAAGAATCACACGCTACTTGTATAAAAAGAAGCCATCACTCGATTTGTCTTCAGTTCTTTTGTGGCGTCTTTATCATTGGACTTTGTGGTGAATGTAAAATTCGATGCTGTAATGCGTGAAAAATAAATAAATAATAATAAATAAGCCAACACAAGAGCTAAACACTACACAATTTTTTTTCTATTTCTAGTCACGCCCAAGTATTGCTTTTGGATTAGAGAAATTAGCAGCTCAAGTGCAAATTCTTCTTAGTACATCTCTAATGCTAAGTGTATTCGAGTAGAATAAATGCCAATTTATTCCACCGTGCAGTTTCTTATACTTGTATGTACGTGTATATCATAGTTGGTGCATTTAAATTCTGTATCTATTCGTTTTCTTGCAATTTGTATGAAATGTTGCCCACTTCTCACTCTATTCCAGGTGCTTAGGCTTATCTCAACAACTTGGCTAAAATGCCTCACAAGTTTGGGAGAGTGCGACTTTTATGGGCTTTAGTGCGACTTATGTTGTTTGTCTTGTTTGTTTCTGCTCTATTCCAAGTCCAAGTCCAAATACTGGTTCAGGTCCATGACCAGGTCCAGGTTCAGGTCACTGTCAGTGTCACTGTGCTGTGTTAGTGTTAGTGTACGCATTCTCCATGAGGTGTTCGTGCGTGCGACACGCTGTGTGTGGTGTGTGGGTGGGCGGACATGGTAGGACAAGGGGCATGTTGTCTGGAGGCTGTCACTGTGTCGCATTTGAATTTCTGAGCTGCACAAATTTCATATGAAAATCCACTTTTTCAGTTTATGAATTTCTCAAAAACCTTCACTGACAGTTACTGTTGTTTCTGGTTGTTGATGCAAAGGTTGTTGGGGCTCAGTTGGCATATGCAAATGCAAACTTTTTATTCTGCGCTGTGCCAAGTGGCATGTTCAACATATCAAAGGATTGCCGCTACAGCTTTGGAAGGGTTACCAAATAAGGTTTTCATGTTAACTTCCTTGCTTGGCTGGATGCTGGTTATGTGGAGCACTGAGTGCTGTGTGGGAGGAAGTTCTAAATAAAACGATTTACTAGGCTGCATTTCAACAAAAAAGCATGAGTACAGCTATTTGTTCGTTCAATCAGCACAATAAACGAATTTATTATATTTTTCTGGTATGGAAAAGCAATAGTTCTAATACAGCAGCAGATTACAAGTTTTGCTTTAAAATAGAGCTATTTTTAAATAAAGTGTTTAGCAGAGAATAAGTACACAATTGTTCGATTGAGCCGTGGAAAATTTTGAAAATGCCAAAGCAGAATGCTTAAACTCTTGAAAAAATTAGAGGTTTCCAATTTATAAGGTCGGCTAAAAACCAGAGCGACTTAAATGAAATGAAATACGAACCCATACATCACAAAAAATTGAGGTAAAATGAAGTTAGTTATCACTAGAGATATACAGAAAAATCAGTTCAAGAATCGGACGAATCGACAGCAACGAAATACACGTATATAAATCGATCAGGACATGTGTTTGATTAATTTCGAGGCAACAGAAGTATATTTATTTATTTATTTGTCTGATTATGAATAATTCTGAATATCTTGTTTAAGTAGATGGTAATAAGAAAATGATTTCCAATTTATTATCAAGATTTTCAGAAATAGCTCAAACTATATTAATAATTAATTAGCTTAACTCAAAAATTAGCCAATGAGGGGGGAGAGAACATATTCTTAGATCACGTTTTAAAGCTACAAAGAAACTAATATTTTATACCAAGCATATCTAATGAAATTTTAAACATGCAATTTCTAATTAGCAACAGGGTTATAAGCTAGAATCACACTTTATAAAAAGAAGCCATCACTCGATTTTCCTTCAGTTCTTTCGGAACATACTGCTTCATTATATCAGCAGTATTCAGGATGAAATTATGGACTAGTTTGCTTTGTGGCGCCTTTATCATTGGAGTTTGTTGTCAATGCAAAATTGCAACATGTTTAATAAAAGTTCGGTGCTGCAATGAGTAATAAATAAATAAAAGTGTTGGCAAAATGCTGCCAACGTAAAAGAGCAGAGGGGTGCACTCTCATGTTAAGCAAATAAAATATGTTCACTCGAATTATCTAAAACTCCGTGTTTGAAAGATGTGTCTGAAAATTCTTGGTCTGTTTCTAATCACGCCAAATTGTTGCTTTGACTATAAAGAAATTGGCTTGGGTGCTAATTATACAACCGTATATTAAACAATTTTACGTTCCATACGAGTAAATAATGAATTGGTTCACACGTCAAAACGTAATAATTTTCGTTGAACTACCACATTTTCGTACGGGCGTTAAAATGTTTAGATTATAATTTTTCTTGCTTTTGATTGAATTGCATTTTAAATTAGAAAGAAACCCATCCTTATGTATGCAGTACAGGTGAACTTTAAAATTATTAATTAGTTTCAAACACTTTGTTTTTATTACATTTTAGTTTTGTTTTTGTAAATTTAGAAATGTTGTAAAGCTTAGGTAATTATTCACATAGGGACAGAATGTTTTAAAGTCGAAGCATCCGATTTTAATTTTTTACCTGTCGTAAAAAAGCTGTTAGTCAGAACTCAAGTCCGCACTCCATAATAATTGTTTCGTATACTCGTACATGTACATTATCTTTTTCCATCTGCATCCCGAATCGTTTCGGTGTATCCCAATTGCCTGCTTTGCCTCCATGTCTGCGGCCCACAGGGCGTATGCTGCATACGTTAACTCTCAACTGCCACACAATATGAAGTAAATGAGCAGAAAAGGAAAGAAAAGAAAATAATGTTGCAAATGCGAGCACCTCATGCAGTTGAATGACTAAAAAGTCAAATTCTGCGACACATGCGAATATATTATGCCGAGAGCTCGGGAGCTTGTTGGGGTTGGGAGCGGCGGGGGGCGGGGAGGCTGGAAAATAGCGCGCGTTTATGAACATTTGTGTGTTAAGTGGTGGGAGTCACAGGGGCCAAGGGCGTGGGCAGTGCCGAGCTCTGAAAGCCGACTGCTGCTGTGTGTCACTGTCTGTAACTGTGTGTGTGTATGTGTGTTTGTGTGCGCTGGTGTGCATAATGCGGGAGAGCAATAAATTACATTTGTAGGCGTTGGCAGGTGTCGCCAGCGCTGTCTAAAATCGCGATAAATCTTCATGTGAAATAAATTTCATAGAAATTGCTTCACTGAATTTTGTTTGTTGCTCTCTTGCTCGTACGACTTTGTTATGCTCTTGTTGTTGCTGTTGTTGCTATTGTTGTTGTTGTTGTCACCGGATGCAAAGTGGGCAAGTGCGACGCAAGTCTCTGTGCAAGTGCCGGCAAATCCTGTGGGTCTCCCGAAGTCCTCCCAGCCTGTTTTCCCCTACAAATGCCCAAGTAATGAACTGACTCTCTAGGATGCTGTTCACTTTGCAGCTGGTTAGCAGCTAGTCGCCTTTCTTGCCACCGCATTGCGCAAGCTGTTGCATTTAAAAACCACAGCAGCAGTGGCAAGAACTCAAGTTGAAATTCCGCCGGAAGTACAGCTATGGAAATTTTTCGACCAGACGCGACACCACTGGTCACTAGCTTCTACTGTTTCCAGTGTAGATGGTGGCAAGACTCCTCACCATCCTTAGCATAGCACAGTGGATTGATTTGCTTAAAAGATAATGGTTTTTTCTGCTGATCTCGCAAGCTGAGCTAAAATGTATCTTTGTCCGACTTAAGCAACCGTCATGTGAGGGTGGAAACACATCTTTTTTACAATTACCATCAATCCTTACTCAATATCAACTCTTCAATATTAGTTCTATTAAAAAGCTTTATCTAATAAAGATTTTCCTGGGTTTCAGATGAGATAGTACTACAGTGAAATGACGATTAACTGGAGATACAATTAAAACGAGAAAAGTTCCATTTTGTTTTCCTTAATGTTTTTGATGAAAAAGTTTCCTTGCCAGCCTGGAAATTTTTGTGGCTTCGATTTTGTTTCTGCTTCAAATATAAGAAAACAAAATTACTACGACTCGCAAAAAAACAATTTTTTCATGTTGATAGAAAAAGAATCACATGTTTGTATATACCATATACAGTACACATATTCCTAATAAATTGTTAGTATTGGGTCGGCATATATTATATTAAAGATGAAGTATATTGCAATGTTTGTTTGCCAGCCCATTCGCACTTTCAATTGAAGGCACAGGATCTGTATTTTATACGAAGCCTTTACGAATGTGTTTTGATTCGTGTCCACTTAGCGTTTTTAAGTTACATAACTAATTTAATTAGATTGAAAGTTTCGATGCCATTAGCCCCACTGTGCGTCGGTGCGGCGCCAACTCATGTGCGTCTCAAATGTGAGCAGCAAACACATAAATCATACGCACTGTCAAACAGAAGTGCTCCAATTGTGGCCTAAAACATTTGTTCAACTCATAAGACGAGCGCCCGCTGCAGGACAAGTCCGACAGACAATCGGACAGCTGCACATATGACAAGCTTTATTTTAGTTTCAAACGTCGAGCGGCCGCTCCTACACTGGCTTGAAGAACAATACCAACAACAACAACAACAACAGAAATAGCTACAGCAACAACTGCGAGCGCAACTACAACTTGTACTTACATACTGAACTCACATGTAGCTCATTTTTTATGATCGATCAGTCCATTAAATAATGAGCGGCGGCTGCAGCAGCCAAGTGGCCAGGCAGTCAACTGGTTGGCGGTTGGCTTGGTCTGCCTGCCATTTATCGCTCCCTGGGCTGTGCTTTGCTGGCTCCTTTGGCAGCCAGGCTGTCAGGCAGACAGCAAGGCAGGGAGGCAGATAGGCAGGCAGGCACGAAGGCAGCGAACGCGCGCACATTCGATACGGTTCAGTTTGAATTCCATCGTGATTTGTAACGACATTTATTTGGTCGAACGAAATTAGAGACAACAGCCAACGACTACGACGACGACGATGACGACGGCGGAAAGCCCGTTGAAGACGTTGAATGTATGACTGTATGAGCCTGCCTGCCTGCCTCACTCACTCATGGATTTCTGTTAGCTCATCCTGAGCCGCAGCTTCAGCTTCAGCCTACGCATTTCTTCATTTTTGTTACGCGCCAATGATGTTGATGGCTATCGTATGAAGCCTGCCTGCCTGCCTTCCTGCCTGGCTGGCTGGCTAGCAGTCAGCTTGCTCGACTCCATTAGTTGTTGGCTGCAATAGTTGGGCCTTGTGTTTATTAGCTGGCGATACAAAAAATATTTTGCCCTATCATTTGCAAGCGTCTGGGTGTGGTTTTGACTTGACTCCACTGGATTGTAATGCATGATGTCAGTCAGATCTTTGGCTTGCGTTTGTCCCTGGCATGTGAGTGCTTAACTGATTTTATGCTTACAAATGGAATGTTGTCCAATTGCCTTGTGCTGGTGGTTCATTGAAATAAAAGAGTGCTGTGTAATGCAAGTGTTTAAGCCAATTCGCATATCGATGTGCGAATTCAAATACGAAATAGTATGTAACTATCACTTTTATGCTTAATCAATTTAGAACTGTATAAATGTGTGTAGTTTGTTGAATTATAATTTAAAAAAAAAAGTGAGGACACATCTTGAGATCAACAAGCTTAGCGTTAGAAAGGGTGAGTCAACGTGTGGTGAAAACAATGAGAAACATTTTGGATAAAGCTGAATTAATCCTGTCATTCCTACGTTTAAGGCACACTTTGCGGCTGTAAGCCTGGCACTGCAAATGATAATAACACAAGGCCGTGTAAGAGGGAGCACATGCCGGAAGTTCCAAAGGAAGCAATATTAAAGACAAGGATGGGACGATTCTGATGTGTATTTTTGCTTCAAATTAAAAAAAGTGATAAATAATAACCCATAACTTACAGATTCTTTTGCATAAAAGCTTCCGCACACTCATGCTTAAAAATGATCCGTGAACTCTAAGAGAGCAAGCTCCGTGAAGTTGGCTGCGGTTCAAGCATTGCAGTTGTTAGAGCAGCTGTTGGGTGTTGGGGATTTGTGGGCGTAACGATAGTCGGTAGGTGGCGCCAAGCTCACGACTTCAGTTATGCGCCATTATATAATTTTAATCACAATATTAACTATAAAATACGTATTTGCATTTTCAAGAATGTGGTTTTCTCATAAAAAAAATTGTACAACAGATCGAATCAGATCCCAACAATAATATGATAAAATAAGCATCAAACTTTATTAAAAATCTGTATAAATTATCGGATAGACAAATGTTTATGGCACTTATTGTTTCAATTCGTCAAAAGGCTGAACTGTAAGTTGAAAAAAGATGATTTTTACTTACTATATAGTACGTGTATATAAATATATTTCCGCGGAAACTATTTGCCTGTTTTACCTTTAATATAAACTTAAATATAATCTCTGGTCATTTATTAACAATTTCCCAGAAAAAAATGCACTGATTGGCTATTTCTGAAATATAAAAGTAAATTGGTTGGAAGCATAATATATCTTCCTATACAAATCGTAGCATGGGAGCTCATTGCATTATACTTGCGCACATTACTACCTCAATACTTGATCTGCTTTCGGGCTGCCTTTTCAGAAACAAACCCATAAGCGGTCTTCATTTCCTGTCTTTCCCACAGGCAATGGCAACGGCAACGGCAGCCAAAGCATTTGCCATTGACCGACAATGAATGGCAAACGACTCAATAAGATGAAATATATGCCAGCAATAAAATCGCTTATAAAGCTTTCGGAAAACTGCAGCGGTAGCTGTTCCTGTTGCTGTTGCAGCGACTGTTGCTGCTCCTGCGTTGCTGCATTGGCGACAACTTTGCAGCAACTTCAAGAGCGACCAGAGCGGCAGCCGACAAAGACAAAAACAAAGCGAGCGCCGGCAGTCGCTCCAACGACAACGATGCAGCAGCAGCAACATCACTGACGATGGTACAGTGGTAACATGGTCATCATTAAGAATGCCATTTGTACCAATAAATTCGAATGGCGGCCATGGCAACGACTAAAAACGAGCAATCGATATGGCTATTAAATTTAACAATTAGAATTTATCAATGAGCCGGGGCGAGCAGTTTACAGAGCAGAGCTCTGAAAGGGGAACTTTGCTTTAATTACAGCAGTTGCAGCTTGTTTTGTTCCTTTGTTCGACTGCTACTGCTTCTTGGCCAACGGGAAGTCATAATTTCTCAGTGCAGTTGCGGCAAAGAAGAGATTTTTTTGTTGCCCAAATGCTTGTTTCATGTGTTTTGCTGAAACAAATTAGGCACATTGCTGTAATAGCAACAGCAACTAAGTAAACCACACAACAGCTAGCAACATTCCAAGTGTCTGGGCCAACTTAAGGAGAGTCGGACGAACAACACGCCAATTTCCGAAATTACATCGTGATCTTAAACTGCAAATTTTCAAAGTGCAGCAAAGTTCAGAGCAATTTTGTTTTACTTGCTGTTGCTTGGGTGCTGGGCTGCTTGGCTGCTTGGCTGCGATGCCACGTCAACTGCAACAGCAACAGTAACAACAACAACAAATCGCCAACAAGCGCCTGGCTGCCAGAGAGCAACGAGCCAGCCAACAGCAACGGCATCAGCATCTGCAACAACAACAACAACAACACATTCCAACAAACATTTCGAGGCCAGATCTTTTGCGCATGCGCGCCGGATTCAAATTGCTTCGTGTGCAAGAAAATTAGTCTTGGCTGGCTGGCAGTCGGACGTAGTTGCCGCCACCACCATCACCACCACCACCACCACCAGCAGCAGCAACAGCAGCAGAAGCAGCCGCAAGAGTCCGAATGGTGCCCCACCAATAAGATGTATAGGAATATAAAAAAGCAACTTATATATATAATAATAAGAGCAAGTTGGCGGCAGCGACGGCGCACCGAAAACTAATCAAGGGCTAAGCTAAATCCAATCCGATTGCGTTGAAACAGCAGGCGCACAAAAATGCCAGGCCCAGCAGCTTGCCAGCTTGGCAGCAGGGACAACAGGCACAGAGACAGGGGCAGCCAACGACAGTAGTGCCCGCGGTGCTCAGATAAGACGACTACAACAAAAACAGCAACAACAACAACAGCGTGTCGGCCATGGCGTTGTCTGAGGCCCGCAGCCATGGGTATCAATGAGTTTGGCGAAAAAAAAAAAAATAAAAATAAAAACAGGCATTCGAAAACGTACAAAAATGTTGCACTGCGCCATGTTGACCAGACCAGGCCGGAGTTGAGTCGGGCCGAGCCGAGCTAACTCGAGCTCTCCAGCTCTCCAGTCAGCGACGGGGCAACAACTGTTGATGTTTTTAGGCGGTCGCACGTCGTCATCGGCGGCGACTGAGCTGCCACTGCCGCTGCCGCAGCCGCTGCTGTTGTTATTGTTGTTGTTGCCGTTGCAGCGTTCACTACTTGCGATTCGTGAAGTAATTACTATAATTACCTTCAAGGTAGATTTTCCAAAACGATGCGAGAGCAGTGGCGGCGGCCGCTTGCTGCTTACTGCCGCCTGCTGCCGTTGCCGTTGCCATTCCCCATTTGCCCATTTGCCCAGCCCCCGGAACATTGGATAAACGGACAGAGTGAGGCAGTGAGGCAGGCAGTCATTCGTTTGCTTTCTGGCCTTCTTGCTTCCTTGGTTGGCTGGTTGGTTGGTTGCTTGCTTGGTTTGTTGAGCGAACGTTCCTACGTTTTTGTAATAATTTTATATGCTTGCAGCTCTTGTTGCCAATGTTGTTATTGTTGCTGCTGTTGTTATTATTATATGATACACCATTGCTGCAATGGCTGTCTCCCAGTCCGTCTGTCTGTATGTCTGCCCGTCTGTCCGCCCGTCTGTCCGTTTGTCTGCGCGTCTGTTGGTCTGTCTCTCCAGGCCCGGCCCCTGCAAGTTGGTAGTTGCATTTCGCTTGTTTGCTGCCAATTTCTTATGTTGCTACAGTTTTTTGTTGTTATTGCTGTTGCCCTCACTTAGCTTTCCTCAATTTTAATCGGAAATTAAAGCTAAGGGGCTGTTTGCCACGACTTTAATTTCTGTTGCCGTTTCTTCGCCTCCTGCGGAGGGGGAGGGGGCGGTGCTGCCAACTTCCTATCTTTCAGTGCCTGCCGGCCTGCTGCCTGCCTGCCTGCCAGCCTGCCAGCCTGTCCGTCTAATGCTGCACATCTTTGGCTTTTGCTTTGGCCTCAACGTAATTGTTTGGCTCATAAATCATAAATTTTCGCCCGAGCCATCTCTTTGCTTTTCATTTTGTCTGCAATTTTACTTGTCCAATTGTTCAAACATTTTCCTCTCAAACTAACAACAACAAAATTATAGAAGCATTTTCACAGCATTTGGCACCCTGGCTTGATTGGCAATAGCCAAAAAAAACCATGATTCCTTGTTGATGTTATTGTGCGAAAACACGGACACTTTGTGGTCAAGATGGAGCCAGCAATTTCGGTTTTTCGACAAACAACAGGGCTTGGGAAAATACAAAGTGCTTTACGAAAAATCACTATAAAAAATAGATTTAAAAAACTGAATGCTGCGATTAAATGATTTATGGGATAAATACATTTGAAAATATATAATTAAATAAAAAACAAAGCAAAGCCGAAGAAAATTTCATACTGGACAATAAATACCTCAGCGATTTGCTGATTTTACTTAGAAGTAACGCATTTAATAAAAAATTAATTAGGTTCATCTTCAAAGATTGTGCAATGACTTTATAAGTCTATAAACTAAATTATTTATTATTAAATATTATTGTAATTTGATTTGATTTCGCCTTCTTAGGCTTTTCTAGTTTATAAGATGATTTTTATATATTTTATATATTTTCCCCCTATGTTGATAGTCAATGTTTGTTGACATAAATAAATAAATAAATGATGTAATTGCAAAAATATATTTGTTGTGACCGCCGAAACTTGATTGTTAAATTTTTTTATTGTTATAAGGCTAATGAAAATACATAAATACACAAATATACATTTATAAAAAAAGGAAAGGATGCCCTATTGTGTTTGGCGAATTGACGAGGCGGTCCCAAATTTTTCCACAAATATACGAAATTTGAAAATTTGTACTCGAAGAGAAATCAGTTAGGAATAAAATTTGGTGCCCCTACGTCTTATAGCTTCTAAGATATAGATGGATTAAATGGACGGAAAAACACCGACTTCTGTAACTAATTATATTGTCATAAAATTAAAATTTATGTCAATTCGCAGACAAAACTATTTTCGAGAACAGTTAGTTACATAATTATTTCAATTATTCAGAAAAAGATAACGATTGCAATTGTTTTCAGCACTAGACCGAACTAATCAACAAATAAACAAAAACCTACAGAATGATTTATTTATTCTTATGTGTTACCAACAACTCATAGTTTTTATAAACATTAACATTTATGAGACTAAGTTTGTTGTTGCTTTATTGAACATTATTTTGTTCTATTTAAAGTTTTGAATAACAAAAATGGTTTTTACATCGTTTCATCTGTCCCCATCGTGGAGAATTCCAAATACAATTTTCTTTACCCTCCACAGTTTTCAATTCTATTTACAATTTTTGTGTTTGTACTGATATATAAGTATTTCAACTGATTTATGCATGAGATAAAGCAAACTTTGTAGACATTATAAAATAGCAGCGCCACAGAACACAAAAATAACAACAGCAACAATCAGCAGAAATTTATATTAGAGCCACAAAATATGCATAATATTTGATAATGCTTTCAGCGACATGTTCTTGTGTTATATTGTTGTTGTTGTTGTTGCTGCTGCTGCCTTTTTCCGAGCCACTTTCAGCACGTCTACGCACAGAAACAACTTTACTTCGCCCGCCCCAGAGCTGAGCCAAAAGCAGATCTTATCAGCTGCCATGTGAGCATAAATTTCGCCTTCAACATGGCAGCAGAGGAAAAAAAGAAGAAAAAAATGTGGAAAAAATAAACAGAAATGTAAAAGGTCACGAGCAATATGTCGAGTGCCTGCAGAGAACATTTGCGCGGCATTAAGTGAGAAACATTTAAATTATTCAGGCATATGGCTAAAGTGGTATTAGGCTTACGAAGGCTCCAGGACGTCGGCAACTTGCTCAAGAGAAACGCCAAACAGCATTGCAAATTCACACGGGCCTTTGAAGCAGCCGGGTGTAGTGACCTGAGCTCCATCCGATCCACCTCCTCAATTCTAAATGCACTGTGCACACGAGTTATTCCAATTATTTTGAGAGCTCTCGAACTTGTTTTCGATTTTGATTCCGGTTCAAATTGAAGTGAAATCGCATGCTAATTTCGTCAGTTCCAAATGGAACGTGTTTCAGGCAATCGAATCAAAGGTAACTTATGAATTTTGGTCACAAAATTAAGCATTTGCTCAATGACTCATTATTTTTGTTGCTGCACACTTTGCTCCATTAGTTTATTTCCGACGACTTTTGATGTTTCAGTTCATCTTACTCGTAAGTTGCTCTAAAACTCACTGAACCTGGCATAACCAAGGCAGTCAAAAAGGAAACTCAATTCAATCAATGGGCTATTCCGGAAATACCTTTTAACGGAATTATTTTTATACTTTCATTATTATTTGTGTTA
Organism: Scaptodrosophila lebanonensis; assembly: GCF_003285725.1. NCBI lineage: Eukaryota > Metazoa > Arthropoda > Insecta > Diptera > Drosophilidae > Scaptodrosophila > Scaptodrosophila lebanonensis. The sequence continues at coordinate 18,880,766 of NW_022060538.1, forward strand.
AAGGGCTTTTTTTGTCCAACAGGTTAGTTATAATTCGATTTATTAAATTATTAATAATTAAAAAGGTCATTTCGACAAATATATAAAAAAGAAGAAAGTTTTTTGTTTGAAAGTTTATGAAAAGTAAAAGTTACATTATTAAAACTGGAAAAAGCAATATTAAGCATTTCCTGAACGCTTCAAAACTGAATAAAATTTAACTTCAAGGGTATGTTGAGGTCAAATTCTGTATGGGGAGTAATGTTAGCAACACTTTTTACCAGCATTTGCCAATAATCTCTGTATTTCAAAATATTTGTTGTTCTTGAGGCTTAATCTTAAAACAAGTGAACTACAGTTCAACTAAGTGTTTAGTGTATATTAGTTTCTGCTCTTCACATATTCCTCTCCAATAACTAATTGTTTTTAGATATTTTCATCTTAGTTATATCTACGAGGATTCCATTAATGCATCTATTAATCGTCCCTAAGTCATTGTCTAGATATATTCGTCTAAAATAAAAGGGATACACTTTCGGTTGATGTAAGCCTTAAGTTTTATTTAATAAACAAATTTAGAGTAAGTACGAATTAGATGTTTAATTCGTTACTTCTTTCTTATTCTTGTCTTTAGTAAAATATACTGTAGAGTATTGACTAAGGAGCAACTTGTGTCTATGGGTCTATACCTTACAGAGCGCTAAACTTGCTGTCTACCGGACTAACCGCATATAAAGTGTAGGATATGTTTGTGAGATATAGATAGTTCTTATAAAAATAATAATAATTATAGTAAAACTTTTTTGATACACTTTACGCCTAAAAGTTATATAACATCAGATGGAATTGAAGGAGCATCCAGCAGCAGCATCGTCCTCAGTACTCGGTGCTTAGATGTTTAAAGGCAAATTAAAATTCTTATATTAAAAAATTACTGATACAGTTAACGCTATATAAAATCCAAAATCTCATATACGGCCTATCAAAAGGATTTGCTTTTCAACAATTTGTTCATGCAATTTATTTTTTGTGCTTCTAGATTGGCAAAATATCACACTGTGCCGTTGTTAGGGGGCTGCTCTGACTAGCAATTGAAATAGCCGGCTCGCAAAGTGGCACAGCTAAAGTGGGCGTGGCAATGCGTTTCCTGACTGCTGCTGCTGCTGCAAGCAATTACAAGACGATACTGCAATTATTGGCCGATCAGGCGAACGTTCGTTGGTCTAATCCGCGCATTGTTATTATGGCAAAATGCAGCTCAAAGTTTTCTGCCAAGAAGCAATTAATGCCAAAAATTACACACTACCGTTTGGTTGGCCGACCATGCGCAGGCCTCAGGCCGCAGGCCTCGATTTGGAGTGCCTAGTGCCTGGTTACTTTGCTGTCTAATCGCTGATTTCCTGCAACTTGGGCCAGAGAACAGGACCGAGTCCAAGTTGTGCGCTTCCGTTTGCAGTTGAGTGATTTTTGGGATGGAACTGGAGGCCCTTTGTTTCTGCGCATTCAATTGTGGATCAGCGAACAAGCTCATAAATAAATTTACCACACAAATAAATTCAATGCTGATAAGTTGGACCATTTTGCGGGGCTGGGCTGCCTGCTCGGAGCTGGTCGGGGTTGGAGAAATGGCGCAGGGAACTTGAGCATCAACATCCGTATCAGCCGTTGTTCTTATCGCCGCTAAGTATCTGTAGATAGGCCAAGAAAGTTTTGGGTGTTTGGATTGATGCTTTTTCCGCCCGTCGCTCCTTTGTTTTACTTTCATGGGGTTGTGGCTGTCCTGAGCCTTGCCTGGCGTCGCCACTGAAGCGTCAAGGTGTACCAATTTGCAGCGCATGGTTGACTGCGCCTAATAACTTTGCCAACCGCAATGAAAATGAAAACAAAAACTCAACGAGCGCCTTCTATTATCGTTGCTTGTTCTTTTTTTCGCCTTTGTTTCTTTATTTCCTTCCTCCACTGTGCAAAAAGTTGAAATGAATAAATTTTGTTCGGCTTTAGTTTTGGAAGGTTGTCGGGTTTTTTGATTTGAACTCGGGGCACGCCTGATTGTCACACGTAAACAAAGCTTCAAAATTTGCTGCACAACTTTGTTGCAAACGTCACAAAGTTCGCCTCAGCCTCAGCCTCAGCCCCGGCCCTGGTCCCGGCTGCGTCCCGGTTTCGTCTCAACTGCCACCACCTTTGCCGCCGGGCTTTGTCACTTTTGGCCTCCGAACGGGTGACGGCGTTGGTGACCCTCTGCCAATGTGCCGCTGACCGTGCGCACCAGCGTGCGAATGATTAATGGATGCTCGGACAAATGGACTAATGGACAAATGGAAATTGTGTGCATTACATTAAAGTGTAGTTAGTTCGAATTTGGCAATGTGGCCTGGCCCGGCCCGCAAGCAAAAAGGGGCAAACTTTCCAAATGTTTGAGTTTCTTTTTTCCCAACCAATTTAAATGATGTAAAAGTTTTGTGGCATTTGTAAGAACGATTTGCAAAAGCGCATTGGGGTAAGATGTTTGCTCAAGTTTTTACAATGATCCAACCAACTAGGTAAGACTTAGGGTTTTAGGAATTTAGCAAAAAATAAGAGGGATACACATACAAATAAACTTAATTTAACTAAGTTCCAAAGGCGAATATTTATATCTCAATATTTCAATTGCGAGTTCTTCTATGTAGTTTCTCATTGTTGCAAACGATAACCAGCAAGTATGAGCATCTAATGAGCATCTCCGAAAAAAGCTCTCTCTACGATAACAGATTAAGGAATTAATAGTGAAACACTCTAATCGAAGAATAGAAAACTTATATAGCCCTGCTGTATTGCTTATATCGATGATGAATAAAAGGTTGCAGGAATATATCTCATCTATGAACTTAACTCGAGAGCTTTAAGGAAAGAAAAGAAAAGTCCACTGCAACTGGCAAATCCTAATCCGGCGCACAGGCTAATTAAGCTAATGTGCCTTCATGGCTAGTTGAGCCCCAATTCTAAGCCTCGGCACTTGTATTTCCGGCCACGGTGTTGGGCTAATGCAGCAGACATGGCGATCAAGGGGGCAGAGAGAACGGTCCGACTGTCAAGCGAAGACAGAAAGAAAGCAGCGCCTCTGTTGGTCCTCGTTGATCCCGTTGCTGCCGTTATTCCCGGATACTCCCTTCCGCTTACGAAGCTGTCTGTCACGTCTGATGGCGAGAGCAACAAACGCGTCGTTCGTTCTTGTCGTTGTCGTTGTCGTTTGTCCCTTCATTTTGACACGATAACGCGCACGGTCGCTGGTCGGAATGGCACAACAACTACAATATTCACAACAACAACAAGAGCAACAACAACAACAATAACAAAAACAACCACAACGTCAGCGACAAAGAACAACCATCTTTGGAAATGCGCTCGACATCTCATAAAGTACATGACAGGACATTAGAAAACAGCAGAGGCCGCAGCTCGCTGCCAGTGCCAATGCAGGCGGGCCAACTGAGGCCATGACGCCTACACACACACACACACATACACAGCGACACACACACACACACATATATGCACGCAAACACACATTCTAGTACATGCACTCACAGGGCGTCGCATATGCAAATTTGCAGTGTTTCCTTCCTTTGCCTGCCGCTGCTCCCTCGCCTGCTGCTACTTTGTCGTAAACATGAAATGGGTTTATATCGTTGCTAAAATTATTTGACATTTCTTGGACTTTGCGCTTTTTTACGAGTGTGTGCCTCGCGTACATTTGACTGTTGACTGTTGACTTGTGCTGGCCACGTCCATCAGCTCCTGCTAGAGATGAGTGCCCATAAGCCCACAGGTTCGTTGCCTCTTCGAATCAAGGAAGCTTGGAACTTCAGAAAAAATTATCCAATATTATAAGACTATAAAACCAAAAGGTAAATAATTATTTAAATAAGTCGATCTCTCTTTTACTTGTAAAGTAGAGATTTGCTTGCAGTGAGTTCGAAACCCAATGCTGAAGCTAAAAATCGATTGTAAGATAAGCTGGCGTGCGGGATAAAGACTTCCTATCTATTGGAAGAATAATGCTGACATCGGACAAGAATAGCGTAATATTGACGTCTTGGCTTAGCCAAAGAAAAGGATAAGAAGTTTGAATATTATGGTTACTACTCAAGCTGAATCATGACCTAAATCTGGAGATGGTTTAACTCTCGACCACCTGGTATAATGAACGCATAATTCCTTGCCTCAAAAAAAGAAAATTTCTCCATATTAAACTACTTTTTAAATTAATAATATAAAAAACTACTTAAGTTTTCTAGTTTCTATGCCGATTCGCGATGTAATAATAAAAGTATTTTTAAAAAACTACTCAAGTTTGTTCAAAATATTTCTTATAAAAGCAACATGGACAATGAAAGAACCATTTATTTAGTTAGTAGGTTCAGATTTCAAAAACCTCAATGATTAATAGAATATATTCTATTCGATAAAATCGATTGAAGCTCAAAATCTTTTAAAAAATATGAACTACGAGTATTTTATTTCACTTTTAATTTTGCTTAAATCAAAAGCTTACTATTTAAGCGATATATTGACATTATTGTATCTTTGTACCTTTTCTGATTATACATATACAAGTATATAATGCTTAGCGGAATAATGTGTTCGGTTGAATCAAATTTTAGGACTTTGCAAATTTATTATCTGAGAATTTTTTGTTGAATATTGATTTGGAATTAATTTAAAGAGGAACGATATATTTTTAGGATATAAAAGATATTGGTAGAAAATTGTATATTTCTAATAAGTTTGATTTAATCTGCAATCTGCGATCTGAAGCAAAAGTATAGTCTATATTTTTTTTTGTTGAATATTTGGAATTTATTTAAGGAGAAACGAAATATTTGTAGGATATATAAGAAATTGGTAAACAATTTCCATAGACTGTTAATAATTTGTTTGTTTTAATGGTGCGACAAGTATTGTCTACATATATGAAATGGAAACTAACTTTAGATGGTTCTCAAGAGGGTTAACCACATCTTCAAAAGGTTTTTTTTTAAATTACAAAAAAGACTCCCAGCTTTCAGAGTATCTGCTAATCTAGAAGTGTCAGAGATAATTCACCAAGATCGTGAGACTTTTCTCAATTCCTATAGAAACTATATAGGGGGTTTGTATTTTCTCAAGCAGCGTGTTCGTCTCACGCGTCGTTCTCTAATTTTTGCATTTAGTTGCATGGTTCATCAAGTGCCTAGTTAGGAGTTTATATGTGGAAGCTGCATCAGAAGCAGCCTCAGTTTTGTTTGTTTGTTTGTTCATTTGACTTATTGCGAGCATTTTCGCCTCTTGGCTGTGAAGTGAACGTGACCGAGACGTGGACGTGAACGTGGGCGTGGGCATCGCTGCTGACGCTCGGAGGGGAGCTCGCCTTTCTTTATTGCTCCTGCTCCTCCTGCTGCCCTCGTTCGGGCTGTTCCAGCTGCTTGTGTCAACTGTTGTGGCAGACGTTGACAAGAAAACGCCATTTTCTGATTGAATGTCAGACGTTGTTGTTCCTTCTCATCGTTTCCTTGTGCTGCTGCTGCTTCTTTTTGTTTTTTGTTTTTCTTCTTGATGTTGCACACCCTCGACTCGCAAGGGTTGCAAATTGTCGGTGCCATAAAAAGTTGCATGCATTTGGCTTATCAACATGCAACAACACGAAAATGGCCAAAAGGCCAACCAGCCAGCCAACTAACCAATCGCAGCTGCAACTATTCGTATGGGGGGGCAACTGAAAGACGCTAACGCCAACGCCAACTCCAATGCCACCAACAACAGCAACAACATAAGCAGCAACAGCAACAACGTCGCCAGCGTTGACGACGACGTGGACATGCGCGCGCCCAATCTCGCATGCAAATGCGCTTGCATTGGCGGCGCCGCCTTCCCCTCCTTCCTCCGCCATCCAGAATCGGTCGGAGTCGGTCGGAGTTGGTGCAAAATGTTTGCGTGGCACGCAACATGCAAACATTTTTGAGTTAAGTTTTTGGACCGCCTTTCGGTCGCGACGCGTCTGCAGGCGCAGGCGTTCGTAAGTGCACATGCCTCTACGCACTTTTGACTCTTGATAGTGTTAAATGCCACACACAAGCAGCTCCAGCCCCAGCCCCAACCACAGGCTACAGCTACAGCTCTGCAACTGCAACAATAACATCTACTGCGACAGCATGTTTGGGGAATGGGAATAGGAATGTCAACCCGCATGGCAGGAACGGTCGCAATTTCTTTTTAGGCACCACGATGGGGACGACATCGTTGGTGGTGGCAGCCACGACAACATCACTAGGCCTTGCATGCCCAGATATGAGTGCAGAATTATTACAAACACCAGGCGACGGCGACGGCCACGGCGATGGCGACCCGCGTGTGCGAGTCGATCTTTGTGGGGGCGTAACTGCCGGCCCGGCCCGGCCCGGCCCGTCTAGTCGCGATATGCCACATACTTCGCCTCGAGTGCATCGCACTAAATTGGCGCACATTTTGGCTGCTGACAAGGCAAAGTACATCGCAATGGAAACTTAGGATGTAGTAGTTTTCCAAGCTCTTTAGTTCTACTGCATTTGTAAAAAGTAGTAAAAAGTAAATACGAGCATACTTGCAGAATAGAAGCGGTGCAAAAAGCTAATGCTTGGCAAAATATAATTTGCTTTAAGTTACACTCGAGAAAGATTCAAAAAATTCAAATTTAATACAGAACATTGCCCTAAATGCGTGCGAATTACAGCTTTTCTTTAAAATAAATGAATACCAGGCAGCTAAGGGCGTGAATATCTATTGTGGGTTTTAAGCAAATGTAATATTTTTTTAATGCATTCAATAATGTTTATGTTGTTATTTAAATTTTAGTTCAAAAATTGGTTTATTTAAGTTTTGATAGTTTAGTATAAAAGTACATTTGACTTCCAATTATAAGGTCTATTAAGTTTTGATAATTTTTTTAATTATTACTATATCACTTATTATTTTTATTATTTCTTCTATTGTAATAATTTTAGCCTCGATTTTGTCAAAACAAATCTTTAGTCAACCGTAAAAAAAAGATCCCCATTTGAATGTGTGTTTGACCCAAAATCCTCTTCTCGTTTATCATTTTCTTTACGAATTTTTCTAATTACAATCTTTTTTCTAATTTTTGACGTATAAATAGTCTTAATCTTACCAATAATTATAATTATAAAATATTCTAATCTTATCATTTAATCAATTACTTCTTTAATTTTTATTTTAATTTTATTAATCGGACTCTATCATGAATGAAACCCAGGAATACTAAATTGATCAACTTAAAGGGTTGTAGTCAATTATGACATTTGATTTGCATTCAAAAAGTATTGATTATTAATTCGACCTTATATATAGCGATTCATTGCAATTAGTTTCGACCTAATTTTAGGTAATTTAACCCTTATTCTCATTTTAATTGAAACCAAAATAGAGGACGACTCTTTGTGCCTAGTGCAGACTGCTTTGTCGAAGGCAATGATTACAACTCTTGTGATGCTCTGTAGGGTACATTTTTCACCATCTTTCTATCCTACAGTTAATTAAATCCATTTATTGTTTCATTGACTATTGCAAACAAAAATTGCCAGACTTTCTAATAACTGGAAGCGTACACTAGAAAGCAAGTACTAGAAATTCATTTCGATCAAAATATCTCTCTATTATAATACAAGTTTTAACCAAAGTAAACTATTTCTTATAATATGTTAACATTTGTCGATTGTATAATAATGTAATTATTCGTGAATAATAATACATTTGTCAGCAATATTAAAAAATGAACATTTGTTGTTACTATATGTGAATTCATCAACGACGCATTTAATACACAAATTTGTAACCCAATGTGAGATATGGGGAATTTCTTAATAGAATAGTTCTTAATAAAAATATTGGTATACTTGTAGTTCAGTACAGTCCGCCATGGCCCACATTTTATAAACAAATATCTACAGAGTTTAAGCGAAATTCAAGAACGATTTTCATACACGATTTCCTCCTCAAAATTATACCTCATTATTACCATGAATAGTACGGAAGACTCCAGCATGTTAACCCCAACAAAGAGTATTGGAATTGTATAATGAAGAGTTTTCCTGAAGATTCTACAGAGGGAGAAAGACTTGTCTCTCTGTATGTTTCCTTTTATTTTTCGATAGTGCTTTCAATCTGATTCAAGCTTCCACTCAAGCAATATTTACTAATACCTTACCATGCTCTATGTACTATAAAAGAGCTATAAATATAACTTTCCATGATATTAAAGCATCATTTTTGTGCATGGGAATATACTGAAAGCTTCCTATGGCATTAAAAATGCACATTGCGGTTGTCAATAATATTATACTATACTCGTATAGTATTTGCTACCTCTCGTCGATGTCGAGCCAGAAAACACATAAAACAAGTGAAAAGTTCTTATTGTTTTTGCTGCTATAGGCATTGTTGCTGTTGGTGTTTGTGTTGTTGTCGATGTACAATGCGAAACTTAATTCGAGGAAAATGGCGACGTACAAAAATAATTAAAAATTTAACAAACGTCGCATGTTGCACAAAATAATTGACAAATTTTCATATTTAATTGAAGAACACGCAGCTGTGGTCGATGTCGCAGCTGTCAGGAGGGGTCGGGAAGGAAGCTGGATGGCGAGCTGGCTGGTTGGATGGTAGAGGTATTGTAGCTTCAATGCAATTCATAAACAATATATGTGTGTATATGTGCTCGTATATTGTATAAACATGCACACAGCTGCACATGAAATGACAGACAATGAGGCGAACGGACGGACAAGCTGCTGCCACTGATCGAATGGAGAGGGAGAGGGGGGAGATACGTTGATTGAGCAAGTGATAATGGTGGAATGGGGGGGCGCGGCTTGTCCTGAAATGATAGTCCGGTGATGGTCTTTGTGGCAGAAATCGCAAAATTAAGCAGAAAAAGCGAAAATGTGAAAAATGCTGACGTCTGATTTGTGTGCGCATTTCTTCTCGTTATTATTATTTGCATTATTATTTGTACGTTGATAATACAAAAAAAAAAGAAAAAAAAAAACAATACAATAATAAAACAGCAGCAGCGACATCGGTCATTGCAAATGAAATGCACACAGGCACGATTTCATACGAGTGCGAGTATGTGAATAAATAAAAATTGAAAAATTATGTACATTATATTAAAAGCAAAATAAACGACAAGCGGAAACGAAGCCATTTAAGTGGAAGTTAACATCCGTCCGACAATGGCAACGACAACAGTTGCCGCCATGCAGTGGAGAGGGGCAGCGGGCCATGCTCGTATGGCGGCAGGCCGGGACAATGAATAGCAAACATGACACAGCTCCAGCTCCAGCACTCCACACAGCCTCCCAACCATTTTTGTTTAAAATAAAATAAAATTGCATATTATTTTGCGTATTGTGTGGAAAATAATCGGACATTTCAGTTGTCATTTCATTGTCGTATTTGTTGCTGTTAATGCAAAAATAAAGTACACCACATCCACATCCAGGCAAACACTCCCATTTCCATTTCCATCCACATCCACATCCGCCACCACACTCCGCTTCTTCATGTGCGTTTTGCGGCCACTTTCCGGCCATTATCCAAGCGTCAATTTTATGCCTGGTCTCTAATGTGCCCGCCTCGACCCATACTATATATACATATAGAGGCCTTAACCCACCCGCGCACCCCTGAACTAAATTTTAATAGCGCTCATGATATCCGAAAATTGAAAATAAATTAGTTGTATATCATTTTTGGTCTGCATCGTGCATCATCTGCAATTTTTTTTGCTTTTGGTTGGGCATCTCTGTTTGCATAATTAAACTTTTGAATTTATCCGGCGTCTAAATTGACATTTGGAGCACTTCGTTTGACATTGGGGCAAGAGAAGGGGCAGTAACTTTATTTTTCGATGAGTACGCCATGATGATGTCTTAAATGCTCTACAAAGTTATGATGTTAACAATGGTGTTGCTAAATAAAATAGTAAGAATATTCTAGGTTAGATCATCAAATTTATCCTTTTCATCTTAGTACAAACCAGAACTTATGCTTCATGCCTTAACGGTTTCATCATAATTTTGGTATTATCTGGAATAAGAATATATGTTTGCAATAGAATAATGGATAATTACCTTTTCAGGTTTTTATCTTTTGGGCTCAAATAAATTCTCAATTCCAATATACTTTCAAAGAAAATTTCAGCTCGAATTTCCCATGAGCTATTATATATATTACATATGAACAAATAAATGGATCAGTCCTTCATGAACAGCAAATAATTTTGAAACTACCTATTCTCTCGCTTTCATCTCAATGCATATATATAAATAAAATTGTTGGGGGCTTTTCAAGTTCAGAATATAAAAGCCTCTTTTCGTAGCGTATTTGTGTTCAAAAATTTGCGGAATTCGTGCGGTTTTGCTGCAAAAAGGACAAGAGTGATCAGAGTGGGAACAACAACAGCGACGAGAATTGCCGAATCACACACACAAGTACATACATACTGTGCACACAAACAAACAAGCACACACACACACATACAGAGAGAGAGAATGCAATAAACGAATTTGTTTGCTGCCTAATTAGCAGCGCATATTTAAATAATTTCCAATTTGATAAGCAGACATTTTTAACTTGAGCTGTCAGTTGGCGTTAAAACGCCATTTTGTTTGCACGCCCTCCGCTGCCACTCTATCGCCCCATCGCACTGGCCCTGCTCTGCCATTGACATGCCATACGAGTACATGCGATAACGGCCGAGAAGTGCTAAATTATTGCCAATTCAGATTTTAATTTGTGCAGTTTGTTGAATTTCACAAAAATAAATGCAAGAGTCAAAGTTTTTTCGTTTCTGCTGCTCATCCCGCTGCTGCTGCTGCTGCCGCTGCTGTTGTTGGCCAATTTAATTGACTGTTACCGCTGCTATTTGGCATCATCTCCCCCCACTGAGATACCTGTGCCATGCCTCATGCCGTAGGCGCTTCAAATTGTCAATTAAGTTTTATTTAATGGCATTTGCAACGACACTTTTGAGGTTATGCGCGCGCAAAAGTATGCTACGCTAATTGTAATTGCGCTTGTCGGCCATTTTGAAATGTATTTGGTTATGTAAGTAAGAACGCTATTGCGGCGGCCCATGGCGTGTTGGGGAGGGGCAGGGCGATTTATGCAATTAAAGCTAATTAAAAATTAGAGTAGTGGCGCATTAGGCCAAGAAATATGCCATAGTCGCCACCTGGCCAATGGCAAGACGTCGACAGGCTGAAGGATGCGAGGGGGAGGGGACATAGGCTCGCTTTGGTCTGTTAAATTTTAATTAAACTTGCCTCCTTGGGGTCTGTGTGATTAAAATTTGTGCATAATTCGGCAAGAGCTGCCATTAGCTCTTAGCTGCTCTAACGCTGTGAAAAAGTACAAGCTCTATGAAATTGAAGTTGCGTTAAGGCCAACTGCGAGTGTCTGTGTGTTGTGTGTTGGTGCGTCCTCCACCGCCAACTGTGCACCCAAAGCCAATAAACAAATTCCTTGACATGTTTAACACTTTCCGCTAGCAAAGCGCCGCTGAGAGCCCAAAACAAAGCTAGTGAAGACGATGCCGCTTTCTATCTACCGCCTGCTATCTGCCTGCCTAGGTCTGGCTTTTCTCAAGACAAAAGAAAGGGGCAAACTTTTGTATAAATTTAATTTTGTTGGCGATTAGTGTCGCTTTTCAGCGACAGACCATGCAACCCCTTGACATTACACTAGGCTGCTCTCCTTTGTGGCATATCAGTTGGTTGAGTGCCTTGTCTCCGGGGGTGGTGCGGCTGGCCATTGTTGAAATTGTTATTTCGCCATTAAGACATTTTATAATACTTTATGGCGGGCACGAAAGTGAAATTTTCTCATTTCTAGGAGCAGCATCGCCGTGAGTTTTTGTGCGGGCTTTGTAAAAGCATTGCAGCTACTTTTCAAATTAGCTTCGCATTATGTAATGGGCAGCGAGGAGAAGCTATAATAAATAATTATGCATATTTTCTTGCTCCAATTTTATGGAAAGTGAATGACTATTATAAATGGAGTCTTGGCTGCGGAAAGTGCAACAAACTTGTTCGATCTGATGGCATTCATCGAAGAGCTGGTCTGTTGGGTTGATTGAAATGGTCCGAGCCTTGTAAAGTCTGGAAAGGAAAATTGTATTTCCAGCGCTCTCAGCTTATTAATTATAGTCACAAAGAGCTTAACAGAACTCTCTCTTTTGAATCCATATTCACAGTCTTTACTTTAAAGCTATACAAACGCTTAGATCAGATCAGGTTAATTTAAATTTGCTTATCAGTGGCATATAGATGGCTACTAATTTTAAGAAAGTAATGACAAATGCATGATGTTTGCTGTTTATATATTTTTTTGTTATTTATTTTGCAGACAGGGAACTGTAGAGTGAGCGAATTGTAATCAAATATCTAAACATTTATTTCAAAGTCGTTACTTATTTTGATATTGTATTTATGTTGCAATTTTTAACCATTTCTTTTGACTTGATTTATTGTGATTGCATATGAAATATTGGAGTAGCTAGTTTTCTATGTATGAACACACTTTTGAACTCATAATTTACGTCTGCCTAGTTGCCATGCAATTGTCAATTTCCTTCTACTCTTTTATCGCAAATACTTCATATATAATGCGATAATTCTCAACATCCTGTGCAGCATATCAATTTCTCAAATACACATACTTTCCTTCGTATTGTAAAATACATTTACAACTCAATTATCGCACACTCGCACACACACACACACACAAGCATTCATATACGTGCATACACAGAGTTGGCAGCCAACCCCTTTTTGCGAAAAGAAAAGCGGCGGGGGTTGTACGGCGTCTGCGTGATTTACGACACCCAGGCGGCGTCACCTGAGATTAAAAAAGTAAAAAGCTTGTCGAAAGTAAAAAACAGGAGCAGCACCAGCAACAGAAACAGCAGTCGCAGGCGCAGCCATTGGAGCAAGGAAGAAAGCCTTGGCCGCAAAAAAGGCAACTTGGCAAACTGCATGAGAAATAAAGGCATTAAAATCACTGACAGGCGAAAGGATTGCTTACACATGCACACACACACACACGCACACAGAAAGACTTACTCGTACGCACAATAACGGTTGCCATAAGTGCGCAGCGCTTTTGTTGTTGCCGCCGTCGTTGCCGTCGTCCGTTGTTTGGCACCAAAAAAGGGCAACATCATTGGCACCATATGTTGCGTAATTTGTGTTATTGCCACATGAAGTTCCTTTCACACACACACACACGCACACAAGTACATATATACCGATCTGTATATGCAAGTTTGCACATATGTGTGTGTGGTTTGCACTTTCTTTGTTGCCCTTTAACCGATTGTTGTGGTTGTTGCCCGCCTTTTTGAAATCGATATTTAGTTTTGAATTTTAATTCCAATGTCTGCATAAAATATTGCAATGCACTTCATTTTAATTGAATTTACACACACACACAGATACATGTGTGTGTGTGTTCGCGCATTGTCACATGTGCCACGCCCATTTTGCATATAAATTACTCTATGGCGATAATTGCAGGTCATCAATCTTGGGCACATCACAAAAATTGTCAACGCAAAAAGTCGTTACACACGAGCAGCGCTCAAGAACGCTGAATGGGCTACACTCATATACCCATAGGTGGGTGGTAGTGTGTGGGGGGATATGAAGAAGAAGTTATTAGGAAGCAGGCTCTTTAATTCTTACATTAAATACTGAACATTGCCTCAATTTCGAGCTAGCACTTGCCGTCGCTTTTTCTATAACCGGTACTTTTTTACACGATCCTAAGAATGTTGCAAAATAAGGATTCATATTATACTTATGTGTAAGTCAGCAGCTACAAAAGTAGTAATTATTTATTATTGAAAGATAATTTCAAAATATTTATCTGAAGAGCTGCACTTTTAAATCTAAAGTACTACTTGTGTTATCACTGGGACTGGTCTACTACCAAATAATAATTACAGAAATAAATAATTAAGAAAGCGGCATTAAAAAAACATAAAAATCATATTATGGATTATGTATCTACTAATATTATCTCTGGGACTGGTCCAAATTATATTTACAGAAGTAAATAAATAAAAAAAGTGGTATAGAAACTTGTTAAGGATTATTTAAAATGGATCAAATGTTAAATATGATAAATTGCCTATCATTGTTTTACAAACTCATACCATTTCGTAGACACTTTCCCACAAGTTCACTTTAAATTTTCAAAATTTTCGATATACGCTTCGAAAACGATTTACGACTTGCGTTTTAAATACGAGTAGGATTGGTGCTGGGTATTACGTGTAGTAAGAAAACATTTCTTCATTTAAGTAGAGTTGTATGTTTGTCGAAAGCACTAATGTTTTATATTATTTGTTCAAAAATGGACATGTAAAATGGGAAAGTGAGGAGAAACACCCAGTAGTAGCAACATCGTCTGTAGTCGGTACTTGGCTGTGAACAGAGATATAAGGCGAACACTTATTTAATATGGACAAAACTGAAAAAGAAACAAATATTAATATTATGGAAAACTAATTAAAACAACATACTTGTCTGATCATTTTCGATGTCAAATAAGAAATGTTGAATCATTTGATTTAAGCGAGTTCAGTTAGAAATATAATCTATTTCGATTACTCCCTGAGTTGATAGCAACAATTGATTTACAAATATTCATTTATTCGGCTTTTTCTATTTTTATTTCTATTTCTATCCTACAAGATATGCTCAGCTTTGTCTCCCATGCTCGCAACTTCTTGAACATTATTAACGCAGTCATGGTTCCTTGTGGGAATTACTCATTAGAAAATTTGTGCACTCGGCACCAGATGTGGGTTCGGACTGGGACGTACTATGTACATATCTGTGCACGTTGAAGCCGCAGGCCCACACGTCTAACTGTTGTGTGTTCTTACATGGCATGCAACACACTCTAACAAACACACTACAAACTATACGCAGTCGCAGGTCAACCGCAGCAGACGCTGACGACGACGACGACGACGATGAGGACGATGAGGACGAGGACTACGACTGGGGACTTTGTCGGCGAGTAGACTGCGCCAAAAGTCAAATTTTGTAGATTGTAATAAATCAAATAGCAATTACACGAAATTAGGCATGTTTTCTCAAATTCGCACACATACACATACTCTACATGAGGGTATGAGTGAAGATACATATACGCGCCCAACACTCAGCTACAGTCAAACCTCTTGCACATGGAAATCAAGATATTGCTTAATGGAAAATAGCATGTTGCTTAGCTGCCGACAAATGAGAAAGTTTTCAAAACTTTTTCTACATATTGAGGTCAGCTTTTTGTGAACAGTAAAAGTTTTCTACTTGGATCCTCGACAGCGAACGAGCTTTATTTTAAAAAGAAGAATACATTATGATGAGCTCTCAGTCTTTTCAATTTTTACGATTCAAGCGTTCCTAAAAAAATATTAAATATTACTATAAAAATCCAAATAGAATGTGTTTTTAAAATTTATTTATTTACAACTTTGTTCAGGGACTGGCCCATGTTTTGTTCAAAAGTATATAAAAATTGATATTGAAATCGGAAATTGTAATGAACTTTAAAAACTAATAACATGGTAAGGCATTGTTTTGGTATACCTTTTGCAAACGATTTGAATAAAACCTTCGAAACGAGTACTATACATTAGTATCTCATCTATTAATTTAAATTTCGAAATTTGTTTTGAATTCATGTCTCAAAATCTCAGTTCTACCTGGAGAATATTAGGAATCTGCATGTCGTTATAGTAAACTATTTTATATAACTTGTTAAAATACATTGTTCTCAATCGATAAAGTAAAGTGATTGACTGATGAACCCTTTTCAGTTTCCACAATCGAATATGAAATTCTACATTTTTGCTGACCACTTTTCTTGATATCGAGTGCAGACTGTAGGCACACATGTGGAGCTCGGCGTGGCATTAATTGCAGCAGCTGGGCAACAATAACGTGCAAGCGTTTGGCGGGCGCTGGAAATTGGTGAAAGGGTTCAAAATGAAACTTGAACTTGTCTGGCGGCTGGCATCGGTGGTGATGGTGACGATGGCGATGGTGATGGCGTGGGCTCGTTTTTGGTACATGGGGTGGGCGGCAGCATATGTGGCAGCTTTCTAATTATGTAAAGTTGTTGTTGTTGCTGTTGCTGCTTGGCATGGCCATTGCAGTTTTCCCACCACTCCGAGCACAACGTCATGGCGTCATATCAAAAAGCGCGCTCTGGCGCAGACCTTGAGTTCTCGATCCCGTGTCCGCGGTTCGTGGTCCGGACCGATGTCACGGCATGCAAACGAGCGGCAGATACACAACAGCTACATGCACCATGAGCAGCATGGCCAGCAGTGCTTGATGGCGACTACGATGCGGATGAGGACGCGGCGCATACAACTTGGACGACAGGCGGGCAGGCAGACTGGCAGACTGGCCGACATGGAGACAGGCTGGAGAACACGCAGCTCTGCTTCAGGCAAATGCCAAGCAATGCTCGCCATGTAGCTGCAAAGTGCGTGTTAGCTGCATATTTATCTTATTTTTGCAACGCTTGGATTTATATTACAAATCAATTGAAGCATCATTAGCATAATATATACAAAACGTTCGCTTAATGACCGCTCCGAGTTCTCCAGACCCATTCCGTTCCCAACTCTCGCCTCTCACTTATCGACACAAGCTCAGTCGCAATCTGCGCCTTGGGCGCAGTGTCTATCAGTGCGAGTCATTTGACATTTGTGTATGCTGTCGATGGATGTGGATAGGGATGTGGATAGGGATGTGGATAGGGATAGGAATAGGAAAAGGGCGTGGTGTCTATGCGCCCCATGCGCATACCCCATGTGACAGCCATTAGATCAATCCAGTGCCGCCACAGTAGTCACCATCACCCACTTAATCTCGCTCATCAGTCTCAGTCAGAGTCGCTATTTCACTCTTCAGTCAAATGGCAAGAGCCGCTTGGCGATTACAAACGCCGATAAAGTCACAGTACAGACAATTCGGCTTGGCTCGTTTCCACACACACAACTAACGAGGGCGGCTTGTATTTTTTGAAAAAGAACTTTTACTATAAAAAATACGAATACGAAATAGTCAATAAAAAGGGACAACAAATGTTTCGAAGCATACCAAATGTAAAATTACCTTTCTTTATAAACGAACTCAACAAAGTTCGTTTTCTGAATAATTCAAAAATCAATGCAAATAAGAAATGCATTTTAAAAGTCTGCTGCATTATTTTATAATATTACAGGAAACTTTATCTGCAATTATTTAAAATTCGTTAGTAAATAAATGTATGCATAATGTTCTTCATTCATCATGTAAGTCTAGAAGTACAAAAGATAATTTCTTCAGATTTTCTATTTATTTCTATATAATCTATCGGCTTTTGTGGATACCATTTGGATAGGCTTTTGATAAATTTTGAGCTGTTATCACACTGTCTACTAAAGGTTTCTATTAATAGCTTTTGAAATAGCAAAAGAAAAAGAGAGATTACAAAGTTATGAAGTCTCACATCGAAGGTATAATAAAAGGGTTAATTTCCATTGCGAAACGTGATCTGGAAGAACAGAAAATAGCGCAAAAGTTTCATTTATAATTACATTAATAACTAACAGTGTTGGTAAGATGAATGACATACTCTACTTAATTAGCTGTTAAGTAGAATTACTTTTCCTTCCCTAATTACTATTTTTTTTATGTGTTTCGGGGCCTAGCTGACCAAATGGCAAATAAAATCAAGCCGATATACAAATCGCAGCCAAGAAAACGAAATTGAAATGGATCTGGGTAAGGTTGATTAAAATATATAGACGAAGCGAATTCCTAACTTAAGCTTAAAGGCAACAGTAAATAGTTAGTATTAAGGAATAGCTTTTTATCGCCTTTTGCTTACTTATTTTATTCAGATGTAAACTGCATTTGTAGTCTTGCTTTTAGTGCAAAAACAAAACAAAAAAATTTAAATTTCAGATCAGTCTATTGCGCATACACTTTAGTCCAATAACTTTGTACGAAGAAAAGTCTTTTTTTTTCCGGCCCGATCTTAAGAAACATTTCATACCGTCCTCGCTCAAACGATATAGTAATATCTCAGCGATCGGTCACGTAGCATCGCTGCAGTGTGGCAGCAAAACGTAGCGCCAATTGCTACGCATTTGCGGCCACAATTCGCTGGAGCGACGAGGTGCCAGGCGCCACCGATTGGCGCTTATAACAAATGCAATTCGTGTCGCCGCAGCTGTGCCTGTGATTTGGCAACAACAATAACAACAAAAGCAGCAACCACTCCGACTTTGACTTTGGCTTCGACAGCAACCACAACAGCAAGAGCGACTCCGACGCCAGCGATATTTAATTGTTTCTGCGCCAAACGCGGCGACGTCTTATCGGGGAATTCCAATCGGAATTTTTAATTTCTGCGCAGTCGCCAAGGAGTGTTGGCCCCTTGTCTGATTGATGTCACTGCAGAATGCATAAAAAGGCATTTGCCGTTGATGTTGATGTGGATGTTGCTGCTGGAGCTCGGACTGGAGTTCGAGCTGGAGTCGGAGTCGGAGTTGGTGTTGCTTGGTTCTGATGGTGATGGCGATGGCAATGGCGATTGTAATTGTGCTGGCCATATGCAAATATGAGCGAGACAAGAGTTAACAACGCATAAAAGCAGCCTGGCAGCATCTGAAAAGTTGGCCAACTGTAATTACCCGGCAACGTTGAGAACTTTTTCACACCTGTTCAAACAAGTTAATTAACAGCTCGACAAAACTATAAAATAAAAAAATTGAAATGAAACAACAGGCAAACTACAACTGCACACAGCCGCCACACAAATGCCACAACAATAATTACAACAACAACAGCAACAACAATAGTACAAGTAGCAACAGCAGCAAGCTCGAGCTGCCTTCGCGGCGAGCCTATGGGAAAGTTTCTAATTAAATGATTGTCATCTTTTGCGCGCACTGGCCATTGGACAGTGGACACTGCTGAGCGCCAGCAATGCCACACAAACAAGCAACAAGCAACAACAACAGCAACAGCAACCAGAAACTTTTGTCATTATGCAGCAAGCTGAAAAAATGACAAAAAATAGAGAATGAAGTGAGTAACTGAAATTATTAGCGAAGATGAGGAGCAGCGACCGAAACCGTCGCCATTTGGCCAACCAGCGAACGGTGCAGGTTTTGTTTATCCCCAGCGTCTGCGGCCAGTGGGCAATGAGGTCATCATCAGACGTCGCCATCTCGTACATCATCTGTAATAAAGCAACTCCTTTGCTGTCCCCCCCAAAAAACAAAGTTGTTTGCCTTTAGCTTTGGCGACAGATTTCGCAATGTGCATGCAACAAAAATACTAATACATACAAGTAGTATTAAAAATAATATAAATATTTATGTATATATATGTGTGTACATATCATGCATGTACAGTGTCTTGCTTGCCTTAGTCGTTTCATTTCTACATATAACTAATGAAGAAGTTTTACATTTTGGCAACCACATGCTATTTTAATTAAGCCGCTGCCATCATCTAATGAACTTGCAAAGCCGGCTTTGAGCCACGTTGACATTATAGAGCTTAGCCTAAGAGTGCAAATTGCAATTCATTGGCTAGTGTTTTTGTAGGCCAATACCTACTTATATGCCAAATATATACAATTAAAACAGAAGATAAAGTAAGGGAGTATTTGGCAATTCGATGAAAAAAAAATTAACTATTAGCTTCTTGAGAAGCTTAAAGCATCGAAGCTACTTTAAAAGAACCATTTTGATTTTTATAAATCTTCAATCTATTCCCACATTATGCAGATGTCGGACTCAATTCGTTGGTAATGGAAGGACGAAAGCAGCCGAGCCCTCAACTTTATTCGGAATGTTGCTGATTTGATGAAGCTACTTGTATGTGTTAAGAAATAACTAAAAAAGTTGACCAACGGTTTTGTTATTGCTTTTAGCTCGTTTGCTTACGAGAAATTACATGTTTACAATTTCATTAGTTATGGTTGCTCTAAAATAATAGTTGCATAGTTGTGTTGAAACGTGAGCTCCTTGTGTCTTACGTAATCCCCCTCATTTGCTAATTAATGTGTTAAAACGTCAATAAGAATGAACTACTGTTTTATTAAATGTTGACTACTGAAGGGTATGCTTTCTATGAACAGCACTCAAATATAGACTAAAATGTGACTTCATTAATCATAATACAATTTTTGGAGAAATGGGAATATAACTAGGATTTATATAAAGAAATCGTGTTGAAAAAGCTTTAATTGTTTGCACATAAAACTTGCATTGGCTTAGGTATAGATCGGATACAACAGGCTTATAAATAATAGCCATTGAACATATTGAAAATACACTACTTAGTCTAATCACCGTTTACGAGTAATAAAAATTCTATAGCTTAATTGCAAAATTTCCTTTTATTATTTATTGGAAGATAAGTTATTTAAATGTTAACCTTTTGAACAGCAAGGAAGCCTTGCTTTGCAAGCATTTGGGCATTCGCAGCAAGGTTGTAAAGCAGCTGCAAAAGGAAGGAGGCCAACAACTAAATAAGTCCACAACTTCATCCTGAATGTTGTTTGTTCACGATGTTCACCACAAAACTATGGAAAACTGAAATATAGACCTGAGTTTTTAGTTAGTTTTAAATCTCATTATTGTTAACTAGAAATGTTCCGCAATGCAATTAGAGACGGTTGATCCAAGTGTAAGTGGAACTAATAAAATATTATATGCTTTTTCATTCATGTTTGAAAATAAATAGGTTTTTGCAAATCTTATAAAGCGAGTGTACAATATAATAGAATAGTATTAATGGCTGTGAAACAGATAATGTCCGAGGATGTCAGACAATTTTTGAAGAACGTTCACGGCTAATTATGTGTTTACAAGTATTGGTAAAAATTTTGGACTTTTGAAATTGATTACTATATTGTTTATAATAATATAAAGAATTGAAAGGCATTCAGTGCAATATTCGTAAATTCTTTGCTTTTAGGCTGCTAGGAATATTCAAACAATTCCAAATCGCCAGTCGAGTGAAAGTTAAGTGGAAGCTTAAACTCGTCCAGCAATCCCATTTCAATCCAATCGAAAACTTGTGTGACACCTAAAAATCGATGCATTTCGAATGGACTCCACTTCATTAAGCTGCCGTTGTATTCTAGTGCGCAAAAGTGAAACTTTTCCGAGCTGGCTATCATTGGCGTTAGTTCGATTTACCGGCTGAAAAAAATGAAAACATTGAAAATAAACACATACTATGGCAACGAGGAAACAAGCAAACGACGCCAAAAGCAAATCAACGAAAAAAAGGGTTAAAAAAGCAATAAATAAAACAAGGAGCCGCGGCGACGGCTGCGCCAACAACACAGACAGAGACAACAACGGCTCCTGTTGTTGTTGTTGTGATTGTTGTTTTTGTAAAGGGATCAGGGATGCGAGGCTGGGGCTGCTGCAACCCTGTGACAGGCAAATCGCCAAACGAATACCGTGGGGATGTTGATTCCATCCGTCCGTTGTCCGCTAGGCTTCATGTGTGCGCCTGTCTCTGTCTCTGTGTGAGTGTGAGTGTGGAATTTTCATTTTGTAAATTTGTTTTGCTTGTTCCGTTTGGCTTCATTTCCGCTTCCTTCGACCGTCTGCCAATACCACTACATGATTTGTGCCTTTGCTCTCACTGATTTTAATGCAAATATCTTAGGTATGGCCCACAAATGAAAAAATAGCTATATAGCGTACGTACATATTTTATTTCTACGCTTTCTGATTCTAGCTACGAAAAAACTGACGACAACACCACTGACATCGCACTGTGGGCCAACAGTTGCTTGTAGCCGGATAAAAATCAAATATACAAATACATAAGCATAGGAAATTTTGCGTTAAAATAATAATCATAATTATATAATTATAATCAAGTGACTGCAGATTCAGAAATAAAATAAATTCGATGCCGGAGGATTTAGGTCTTATATTTTAAGGTACTTCCGGAAGAATCACTGATCACCATTGCTGTGCTGTCATTAAACCTTCCCTAGCTTTAAAATATTTTGTTATCTTTTATTATTTAAGTATTTTTATTTTAATTTGTTATTTTAATCTCATCATACTACTTCTTTACCCGTTATTGTTAATTCTTCATCTCCATTTCTTTTTCGTTAGCTCTAATAACGTCTCTGACTACTCTCTGGTGTGAATCGGGTGGCCTTTTGGCAAATAAAATTCCCCCACCGAGTTGAAGTCGTTATTAGATAATTTTTTAATAATTTCGATGAGCTTTTGATTCTTTAGTTTTATTAAGTTTGGGCTGTTAATTTTTTGTTTCTTTTTTTTACAATAACAGCCATGACATAAATAAATAAAGGATACTATACATGTAGAAAATAAAGTTTTCAACATCCATAGCTTTCATCTTTCTAAACTTCTTTTAAAAAAAGAATCGAGTTTTTGAAATTTCTATTGTTTATCCTTTTTTTGTACTCATTTTAAAATTTTTGATTCTGGTTGGATGTCTAAAATCTAATTCATTTCTTCAATTAATATTTGTGTTTTGCTGGAACAATAGTTTGCTAGTAAATTAGTAAGCAAAGTTCGAGATTTTTTGTAATTTTAATAATATAGTATACAAGTATTTGCCAACTAGACACCGTTTTTTAAAATTGGGGCCACTGTGCGATGGCATTGGTCTCCGGTCTCTGGTCTCGCGTGGCCCTAATGATATGGTGTCGATAAGAAAATGGCGCGCGACGTGTGTGAAAAGGGTTTGCTGTATAAATTTGAATTATAATATTGCAATTTTCACATGCATGCTCGTACACACTTGAAGCTGTCTGACAATTTCTCTGACTGGTCAGAGCAGTCGGAGCCGAGAGTGGAACGCTTGCTGTGCAATTTGTGTGCGGAATATGTTCCGGCATATATTATGGAGATTTTTTCTTTTCGAATCGAATCACCGTTTCCGGCCAGAGGGTGCGAAAAGTCAAGAGTGCTTCTGCCAATGCATGATATAGTATCTTGGCCACATATCCTCATATCCTAGTGGGGATTTGCCTAAATCAAAAGTGCGTGCTTTTGAATTTATCAAGGTATGTATACACGCTCTGGTATTGTGGGCTGGACATCCGAAGGGGCGCTCTTCCGCCTGCGGGTTGTTTGTTTGCCTAGCTGTGGTTCGGCCAGTGAAATTGTTGTGGAACGGGGATTTACATTCACATTCGCATTCTGTTTGCCAAACGCTGTGATTTATGGCTCAAACTTTTCGGCGGTTTCTGTTGTTTCTGCGGTCGAAACTTATGCGCGTGCCAAGCACAAGTCTTAGATCTCCGTGCTGAGTTTTGGGGCGGGAATCGGGCCATGGTTGTCTCTCTGGTCATTACAATTCGCACTTTTAGACAATTTGTTACGGCAATCGGGCGCGCATCGAAAATGCTTTGTAAGCTGGCAGAGCTTAGCCAGCCGGGCTGACTAGCTGACTAGCTGGCCAGCTGACTCGATGTCTGGCTAAAAGTGGAAAACATGACACTTGGCGTTTATGTTAATCACCTGCGTGAAAGCACAGGCAGCTGCAAGGAGTCGTCGTGGCCCAATGTGTTCTCTATGTACTACACAAATGTTGACAATGACAAATACGCACACGAGCGCGCCTGCTAATGTATGCAAAAACCAACACGAAGACAACCAGCCAGCCAGCGAGCCAACCAGACAGACAGACAGACAGGCAGGCACATTTGCACTTTTTGGCTAGAGGAAAATGAAGCTAATGAGTTGAATTGAACATCGCTTGAGAACTCATTAAACGCACACACACTCGCGACCAGTTGATTAAACACACAACAACAATGCTTCAAAACACTGCCGACATGGGTGTAATACCATCTGGAATTTATTTACATTTGTTGATTTCTTTGAAAGCTCTTAAATTGTTTGCCATTTGAAGACAACAAACATATAAAATGAGAAGCTTTGTAGCTCCATTTCCCCATATGGAGTTCAAATTCACCAAAACTTAGTGCTCACTTACTTCATGACTTGAGTCTTAATTGCAGGTTTGTAGCAGGTGTTCAGACAGTCACAACAAACTGTCTTAATGTGTTTTTATAGATGACTTAAAACCAGATAATCAAATGATACAATCAAGCGTTTTTATATTGAATTTTTCCAGATATTCCAATATGATTGAAACAACAATTTCTATAGTGACTTTCTTTTCGTCGTGTTGATCTCTCGTGTCTATCTTTAATTAGAATACGATCAGAGATACATATTTCTCTTAAGTGTTCACCACAAACTGGAGAACATTTTGGCTTGCCATTTCGCTTTACCTATTAAGGTGGCCGCCAGTGTATTTGCATCGCATGCAGGCAGACGATAGAAAAGAGAGTGTCGGGTGCTGGGGCAGTCGTTGCAGATAATGATGAATTTCCATAAGTCGCCAAGACGTGGCAGCCACAACAGAACGCAACTTGCACATTAATCTTCGCCGGCTGCTCCACGATGAGCTTTCGTGAGCGTGGAGCAAGACCCAAGAAGTGGGAAGTGCAGTTAACGCGCCAAAAAGACAGCAATTGCCGTTGGAAGGAGGCGGGGGCGACGACGAGGTAGTGGTTAGTGTGGCTATTGAGGAAGCAATGCTGCCCAGCACTTTGTGTTGTTGTGGTTGTTGTTGTTGTTGTTGTAGTTTCCTGGTGCCTGTTGTGTTGACATGCGTATGGGTTGTTAATTATGCAAAAAATAGCAGGGATTAAAGACAAACGACTTTGTTGTTGGACGGATGGTTTTCCATAGCCAGCATAGAAAGTTAAGCTGTCCATGGATTAACATAATCAATGGAATGAGCATTCCCCAGCCATTCGGATGCGCCTCTAATGTGTTTCTAATTAAGTATCCTATCTACTCGTATGTCTTTAAGATAGTTGTAAACACTACAATGAGGATTCAAAAGAATTCCGTTAATAGAAAATGTCTTTGCTTCTGAAATCAAGCGCAGTCTGTGAAATAAAGCAGAGAAAACTTAGCAGAAAATCATTTTTGGATTTAACAGTTATTTTTGGAAAAAAGATACTTAGTAGTCACTGGGGAGTTTAAATTTCCTCACCATTTTAAAGCGATATAAATTTATTTGTCTTCATTAAAATTCGCTTATAAGTCTGGTGCTTTTACTCGTATTTATTGTAAATAAATAAATAAATGGGAAAAATAATTTTTAGCTATATCAGTTATTTTTAGAACAAAGATACTTATTAGTCTTTGTTAGTGGGGAGTTTGAATTTCCTATTTCATATAAATTCTTTAACGTCATTAAAATTCGCATTGAAGTCTGGTGCTTACTCGTATATATTGAAAATAAATAAGAGAATGAGAAATCAAGTTTTTTAGATATATCAGTTATTTTTAGAACAAAGATACTTAGTAGCCTTTGTCACTGGGAAGTTTAAAGTTCCTCACCATTTCAATGCAATATGAAATTCTTGGTCTTTATTAAAATTCGCTTATAAGTCTGGTGCTTTTACTCGTATTTATTGTAAATAAATAATTTTTTTAAAATATATTTTATTTATTTTATTTCATCGACAAACATAGCTGTCGATTTGAGATATGAATATGGAAATAAGTTATAAGTCTAGTGCTTTTACTCGTATTTATTGTAAATAAATAAATGAATGGGAAAAATAATTTTTAGATATATCAGTTATTTTTAGAACAATATATAATATAATCGACAGTACTTAGTATTGTTGATATTATGAATAAAATAAAATAAAAAATAAAATAAAACAAGTAGTAGCCTTTGTCACTGAGGAGTTTTAATTTCTTCACCATTTCAATGTGATATAAAATGGTTTGTTTTCATTAAAATTCGCTTTGAAGTCTTATGCTCGTATATATTGAAAATAAATGAATGAATGAATCAGTGGTATATTGCTGTTCAATTTCCAATCAAAATTCGCCAATCTGTGCGAGTTATCGCCATTTCTGTTTCGGATGGTCCTTAAAGTTTCCTCAATGCGTAACCCTCCCCCTGTAACTCGGGCCAACCTTTGTGTCCACATGCAGCACGCCCTCGATAATTAGTAGACATGGCCATTTAGAGACTGTCCATTTGCTGCAGTGCCAGTGCTCCAACCGACTCTACGCCTCTCGAGCCAACCCAAAGCGACCCGTTTGCCTGTTTGGGCATAAGGACTACCATTTCGGACACGACATAAATCGTGAGGCCAGCGTCGTTTGCAATTAGCAGCGTTACGATGTCGAACTCTTAATCAAAAGTATTGAGACCCTAAAGCTGTGGACCTTTTATAACCCACACACACATTTACATAGATTCACACTCTCACACACACACGGGCAGACGGAGGCACGCACATTCACACCAAAAGCGCACGCACACTCTTGAAGCAGAACAATGCCAAAATACAAACATGCGGATGTCCTCTGACACTTCCTGTTTTTCTTATTCACTGATTTTTATTCGCTGTTTGAGGATACGCAAATGACCCATTTGGGGGATGTTATTACAACGGGCCAAAACGCAACCCACTGTCGACGTCATTGTACTCACTGTTCACTCTTGTTGTTCTTGTTGTTTTTGTTGTTGTTGTTGCTGCTTACATGGCTTTGCCCAGGCACATAACGGCACATGCCAAATGGCCACATAAAAAGGATAAAGAAATTATTTTCACATTGAATACACGAGCATGATAAGCAGAAGAGACCAAAAGAGGACTCTGCCAGCTAAATCCATTGATGTAATTTTTACTACATTGCGTCTTGAGTTTTGGCGCCTGTTAGCCTCCAGTTTTTATACAGTGAGGCCTCGCTAGTTACGTGTGTTAACTAATACAAGACTTTATTCCTACCAACCCGAATTCAAACCTAAACGAATTCGAAGTCGAGGAAAGGGATTGGGAAACGCCAATATTTTACTAAAACAAACTGTTTTATAAACTTAAAACAAATCAATAAAAGGATATTCTTTACAACAGCAGCTTTGATGATTTCTAAATCTGAGCAGATTATAGATTAATATTATATTAGTATCCCTTTTATAATCTAGTCTATTTGTTACCTACTCTTTTCTTATTTTATTTCATTTACATTCCGATGCTATTTCAATTTTAATCCGATTCTTTTCCCATGATATTTCCATTCTTATTTCATTCTATTAACATTCTATACCTATCACATTTCATGCATTTCCCATTCTATTTCGATTCTAATTTTTTCAAAATTCTATTGGCACTCTTTTCCCATCCTATTCCCATTCTATTCCTAATCTATTCCTAATCTAGTCCTATTCTATTCTTATTCTATTCTTATTCTATTCTTATTCTATTCCTATTCCATTCCTATTCTATTCCTATTCTATTCCTATTCTATTCCTATTCTATTCCTATTCTATTCCTATTCTATTCCTATTCTATTCCTATTCTATTCCTATTCTATTCCTATTCTATTCCTATTCTATTCCTATTCTATTCCTATTCTATTCCTATTCTATTCCTATTCTATTCCTATTCTATTCCTATTCTATTCCTATTCTATTCCTATTCTATTCCTATTATATTCCTATTCTATTCCCATTCTATTCCTATTATATTCCTATTATATTTCTATTCTATTCCTATTCTATTTCTATTCCATTCCTATTCTATTCCTATTATATTCCTATTCTATTCCTATTCTATTCCTATTCTATTGCTATTCTATTCCTATTCTATTCCTATTCTATTCCTATTCTATTCCTATTCTATTCCTATTCTATTCCTATTCTATTCCTATTCTATTCCTATTCTATTCCTATTCTATTCCTATTCTATTCCTATTCTATTCCTATTATTCTACTGTATACTCGTGTCCTACAATTCTTTTCAAAAAATTCTAATATTTTCTTTAATATTTCTTAAAATATTTTTTCCCCTATTTCGTTCAAATGAAGTGTCAAATTTTCGTCTTAAAATTCTTCACTGTAGCTGTTGGGTTATTCAAAAATGTTTGCCTCAAAACGAGCGCGTCGGGAGTTGTTTTGTGTGTCGTTTAGTTGTTGTTGCTGCTATGGCACATTGTTATTGTTTAATAGTTGGTTGGTCGTTTGTTGCTGTTGCTGTTGCCGTTGTTTGTTATTATTGTTACTGTCACCGGCGTTGTGTTGCGGTCAAAGGTTACGCATACGCTACGTAGAGCCAGCACGTGGCTCTGTGCCACATGCGTCTCGAATCAAATTCTTTTGTCAGGCACCCAAAAGCGAAAGTCAATGCAAAAAAAGTAATGTTAATAAAAAAAAAATGGCAGCGCGTGCCAATAATTAAGTTGCTTTAACGGTAGAATAAAGCGAATGAAAAAACCAAGAGCTCGGTGATGCTGAGGCTCATGACCAGATCTGCGGCCGGGCCTGAGTTTAGTGCGCTTGCAACCCTTTGGTGTGGCATCAAATTGCAAGGCTGTTGCCTCAACTGCAGTTTGTGTCCTTTTGTTCAGCTGCTGCTACTGCTGATGATGACGACGACGACCTTTCAGGTTTGCTGAGTGCGTCTGTGTGTTTGTAGCTGTAGTGTCCTTAGCTATTGTGTGCACAAGCCTAAGCCATTGTTGTGGGCGATATTGTTGTTGTTGTTGTTGCTTTTGCTGCTGCTGCGTTATATTTTCTACGCCCTTTGTTGCTGGCTGCGCTTTGTTTGGCCGCTGCTGCTGTTTCCACAGCTTCCACTGCTGTTTTGTATTCTAAAATTAAATGCACAAAAGGCGGATTTTATTTCATCAACAAAACGGGAAACAGCAGCTTCTGTTGTTCGTTAAGCAACGCACACACACACACACACACACACACACACACACACACATACACACAGACGCTCACACTCGCACTCGCACACACCCACGCGCACTTTCTGTTAAAAAGTAGAAGGCGACATTTTTTAGTGTCCTGGGTCTGTGTGCGTTTGTTGGCTTTTGTTGCACACACAAACACACACTTACACACACACCCCCACCTAAAACCACAAGCCCGGCACTGCAACAACAATTGAAGTCGTAGAAACAGACGTTCCACTCAACGTTGCACAGCTGAGCCCGAATCTGCTCCTGCCACTTCTGCTCGTCTGCCCTCCTGATGAGTCCTGCTGCCGCTGTTGGTCCTGCATTCGCATTCATTCATTCGTTGGTTCGTTTGTGGGTCTACCTTGGACTAAGGTAGAAGTGGAAAACTGCTGCGTTATGCATTGTTTTCATCGCTTGGGGTTTTCCTGGTCGTTTCTTTCTTATTATTATTTTTCTGTTGTTATCAACCGTGTTGCTGGGCCTGCCCCTTTTAACAGGATTTGGATTTGTTTGAAAACATACGCTAAATGTGTTTTTGGGCTGTGTGCTAAAACCTGAGATTATGCATGTAATTGCGTATATCTTGAGTGGCATTTCAATTTACATGGAAGCCTTGGCAATGTATAGTAGATAAATTTTGATGCATTTTCTGTGGAGCTTATAAACTGATGATACAAGTATGTTGCTATTCTGGTTTCTTATGAGCAATTCTTCATTCTCTAAGTGTGTCACTTTCAAAACATTTGAGGAAAGAAAGCTCTGAGGTTATACATGCATGTTTCTTCTTTAAAGCCTCACTTTTTCCGCAAAGAAATATCATCGAACAGCTGAAATCAAAGACCGCAAATAATGGGTATTTTGTTTTTTAAAGCGAAAAAAACTTCATTTATAGTAGCTTTGAGAAAACGAGGATTAAACCAATATCCTTCTTTCAGGATTATGTAATTTATTTATTTTATTTTATTTTTATTCATAATATCAGCAATAATACTGTCGATTATATTATAAAACTAAATATAACAAATTAAACTAAACAAAGTAAAATAAAGTAAATTATTTTTATACTCATAAAAAGTTTATTTTTTTTTATTCAGAAATAACACTAAAGTTATATTTGTTGTAAGAGAATTATAAGAGAATGAATAAAGTTAAAAAAATCATTATTATTTTGTAATTTTTATAATAACAGCTAATTATTTCAGATCGAAATATTGTGCTTAAAACTTGCTGCCAGATAAAATTATGAGACGGAAAATTCTTCGCTGAAATTGGACATTGTGTATCCATTTCGATGTCTATATAGAAAACTTACATACACACTCACAGGATGTTGGAGCTCAAAAATTTTATAAAAATATAAAAAATACATATTTTAAGTACTTGAAACAGTTTTGTTAGAATATGACCAATTATGTATTAAAATGAGCTTTTGATAGTCGTTTTTTGAGGGAATTTGGAATATGTGTATGAGGAGAGAAAAGCATCATTGCAGCTTTAACACCATAACACAATAGTTTCTAATTTTTCCATAAGTGACCAGCCTTACTGAACTTAAAGACTACAAGTATTTTTTAAAATCATGCTTTATGCGATGATGGAACTGGATAGCAACTGGATTCGAACCGATTGCCTGCTCAGGAACGAAGTCACATTGTCTTAAAGTTCTCACAGTAGTTTCTGTCAAGTTGGTTTTACGGGCATCTCTACGAGTATATTCTTCAATAGTATTGTCACATCCCTAAGCTCTTAAAGTTCTCACAGTAGTTTCTGTCAAGTTGGTTTTGCGGGCATCTCTACGAGTATATTCTTCAATTGTATTGGCACATCCCTAAGCTCTTAAAGTTCTCACAGTAGTTTCTGTCAAGTTGGTTTTACGGGCATCTCTACGAGTATATTCTTCAATAGTATTGTCACATCCCTAAGCTCTTAAAGTTCTCACAGTAGTTTCTGTCAATTTGGTTTTACGGGCATCTCTACGAGTATATTCTTCAATAGTATTGTCACATCCCTAAGCTCTTAAAGTTCTCACAGTAGTTTCTGTCAAGTTGGTTTTACGGGCATCTCTACGAGTATATTCTTCAATAGTATTGTAGCATCCCTAAGCTCTTAAAGTTCTCACAGTAGTTTCTGTCAAGTTGGTTTTACGGGCATCTCTACGAGTATATTCTTCAATAGTATTGTCACATCCCTAAGCTCTTAAAGTTCTCACAGTAGTTTCTGTCAAGTTGGTTTTACGGGCATCTCTACGAGTATATTCTTCAATAGTATTGTCACATCCCTAAGCTCTTAAAGTTCTCACAGTAGTTTCTGTCAAGTTGGTTTTACGGGCATCTCTACGAGTATATTCTTCAATAGTATTGGCACATCCCTAAGCTCTTATCGCGCCATCAGGTATGTCAAAAAATCAGGAGTGCTCCGCCCATCGAAACTACTCTTGGAAGTCTTGAATGTATGCGTGAAGCCCTCTGGCTGTCATAAAACGGTCATGCTCCCTCTTCCTTGCTCTCTCTTTCTCTCTCTCTCTCGCTCCCGCTCTCTCTTTCTATCGTTTCATACAGCATACAATTCGCAGCACTTAAGTAATTGTAACTACTTCGCCTGACTGATATTGCCTATTTCACAAATTATTATGAGGCCCATTTGGAGGCACATTCTGTGCCCCGTTGCTGCCATTTGCCGTTTGCCACCATTTTGCGCATTACCATTGCTTTCATTGTTGTGTTGTTGTTGCTGCTGCCGTTGCCGTTGCCGTTTGCTGTTTGTTACTGTTATGCCTGTTGTTTAACGGCTTCATAGCCAAACATAGAACTACAAAAAAACGACGACGCCAGCCGTCAACGATGGCTATGAGCCTCATCGCATTCAATTATTTCGGCATTGTGTCTGCGCATCTCTCTTGGCTGGTCCTTCCTCGCTTTGTTTGTGTCTGCGTGTAATGCCCAAAAAACGCCTGCAGCGACACGGTTCTGCCATGTGCCTCTGTAGGAGGGAGGTTAGCGTAAGGGTAAGGGTATGGGGATGAGGATGGAGATGGGTATGGGTGGGAGTGTGGGTTTCGTCACTGCGTACGCTCGAGTTTAATCTTATCAGCGTGTTAAGATCGCACGTTGCGTACGCCAGGCCCAAAACTACTTCATTTGATGCTGTCTCCTCTCCTCTCCCAAGGATTCCAGCTCAGGTCTCAGCGCTCTGTGATGGTGTGGGGCTGGTCTGGTGTGGTGTGTGTTGGGGGAGCACTCGGCGTAGTGCCGGTGAGTGCGAAAGCGTATTGCATAATTTCACAATTTTCCATTTGATGCTCGTTTTGTGTTCCGTCTCTGCCTGCCTGCCTTTGCTGCCATTGCCTTTGCCTTTGCCGCTGCAGATGTTTGTCTAATCAACTGTCATTTGTTTGACGTTTCCCTGAGGGAAGACGACGCGACGCGACGCAACGCAATGTCCTGGTGGTCGTTGTCCTGCTGCTCCTGCACCACTCTTGTTGATTGCTGCGGGGTGCGTGCGGGGACTTTTGCTTTGCCATTTTTACGGCAACACAAAAAAGTTAAAAGCCAGCGCCGGTGACAATGACAACAGCAACAAAATGTAAAGCCAAATGTTGTTTTCAGTGAATTTGATGACTTTTATGTGCGTTTAGACAAGAGATCAGCGTTTAAGATGGCAATAGAATGTGTGGACGAATGACGGAACGGGAGTTACAATTTCAGGGGAGGTGTATATGTCTGAGTGCGTCTGCGTCTGTGTGTGTGGACCAATTGACATGCTTGTTTGACAATCACTGTGGACTGCTGCTGCTTTGCTGTTGTTGTTGTATTCATTGTTATGCTTGTCATTGTTGTATTTGTATTATGACCGCAAATGCTATCAATTGGTCTTAAGCCGCTTGTAGATCCTTTGCTAAGTGGGTAGTTCGCACAGTTTTTAGCCAGAGGGTTAGCCACTGGTATGAATATTGATGAAGAAATTAATGCCAAGCCTTTGCTATGTAAAGGTTTACTTTTTGCAAAATCAGTTGCAGTATTTCCGCATTTCTAATAGTCAAGCAGCAGCAAAGATTATGATGAATGGAAGCTAAAAGCGATATTGGAAACAAAATGGAATAAATGGGCACTAATAGAGAGACATTTCCAAAATGTTGAGATCAACTTTGAAGGAAGCGGCTGAGACTAGGACAGATTTAGATCGATTTCAAATGGCCCTTTTTGATTTATTGATAAACCACTTTATAAAAAGCTTTTATGTTAGTGGCATTTAATCGTAATTACAATATCAAATAAAATTACAAAATAAAGTCATTATACGAATATATGGACTACTTTTTGTTAAATATAACACAGCTATGTGAATATATTTTTCGTTTTGTGCCTTTATTTTAAAAGTAATTTATTTTATTACAAATATATAAATCGACAAACATATGCAAAATTTCGAT
This sequence comes from Scaptodrosophila lebanonensis, assembly GCF_003285725.1. Lineage (NCBI taxonomy): Eukaryota > Metazoa > Arthropoda > Insecta > Diptera > Drosophilidae > Scaptodrosophila > Scaptodrosophila lebanonensis. The sequence continues at coordinate 18,914,071 of NW_022060538.1, forward strand.
TTTAAGAGGTTCATAGATTCCATAGATAGTTTTTTTTTGTAGTGAACATGAAGTCGTTTTAGCTTTTGTTGTTAACTAATAAAATGAAAGTGTAACGTATATGAGGGAATAACTAAATATAAAATACAAAATCTGCCTAAGCAAAAACAATGTCTTCTAAAGTAGTAAAAGCTCTAGTATAAGAACTTCTTAATATATACAACTATGTACATAAGTATATTGGTAGTAGAATGGGGGAAACCTTGTTTTGTTAAGACAGCTGAGAGCCATTGAATGCTCAAAGGGTGTGTGAACTTCTGAGGGCACAAATTAGCATTCTACACCTTTGTTGTTGGCTTTCAGTTGCTTTCCTTATTTCGGTTTGCCTGGCACATAAATTCCAATTATGTCAAATGTAATATTTTAATAAACACTTGCGTGAAGACAGCGGAAAACTGCAAAGAATAATAAATCTTTTGGCTCTCTCTCTCTCGCTTGGTTCGCGGCTCTGCCAATGTCAAAACTCGCAAGCGTCGCAATTAATTAACGCCTCATTAAAACCAAGTTGAGCCGCCAGCCTGTCGCTTTGGTCGCTCTGGTCGCTCTGGTCGCCTGGGTTGCAACCAACGGCCGCAGCGGCAGCAGCAGCCAGTGCTGACAGCGGCCACACACTCGTCCATGTTCACGCCGACGTCCACGTCCACATCCACATCCACGTACTGTGGCCAGTTGTCGTTGTCACGAAAAGTTTTCTCAACAAAAATAAAAGAAATAATACCCGTAATAATAAAATAAACGGCAAAAACCGAAAAACAAATGTGAGAAAATGTCGTGGCACGAATTTGTTTGCTAAACGCTTCTCACTCCGTCTGTCCCTCCGTCCGTCTCGGCTTTGCACCTGGCAGAGCTAGCTTTCTCAGTGCTTAGCTACAGTCACCTACAGACATACAGACAGTCGGCTACATACAAGCATCCGAGTACAAGCCACCTAACGGTGCCCGAACTTATCGACGGCTTAATCAGTTTGCTGGCTGGCTGCGCCGTTATCACATAATGGCTTGATAAAAAGCCGGCAGTCGGCAGCCGGCAAAGAGTTGGCTGGCAGTGCCTGTCGGCCTCCCAACTCCCAGTTGTAACATTTTGTGCTGCCATCGAAAATCAGCTCAAAGTGCCATTAAGGTAGCGCTGTGAAAGGATGGATATACATGCCCCCAAAGTACACAAACAGGCGGGCTTGCCTATAAAAAAAAACCCTCTTGGCAGCTTTATTTGCTTACGAGAAGGTACTGTTTTTCCTCTGGAGAATCGCCAATGGCTTAAAATAGTTTTCATACTAGTTATATACTTTATTTTGTATTACATTATTAGACTTGTTTTTCAATTTGTTCAGTTTAAATTATCATAAATTTTACCAAAAAAATATGCGCCCTCTTTTGTTTCGGTTTTATCTCAGAGCTTTCATATGCGATTACAATATATATATTGTATATAGTGGGCTACACAAACTAATCTAGTCTGCCATGATATGACAGTTGAAATGAATGACAAATGAGTTGTATCGAGGAAAGGAAAAGGACTATGCACTCAAAATCAGCCATACTGGCAAAATAAATGTACATAAATAATTAGTAAATATAATAATAATAAAATAAATATGAAATTGCAAAGCAGAGTTGAAAAACAAGTTCTGTAAATGAGTTCTCTAGAATTACCAGACTAGAAGCATTTAAATCGCGCAAGTTTTAGTTTTCTCATATCATTCAGCAACGGAAAATATAACTAAGTTGCTGGACTTTATTTATATAATAGTTAGTTGTTAACTTTATAAGCCACATTTAACAGAGAATCGTGGCATAGACAAATCATCCATAACGGATTAAGTTTCTATTAATAGTACCTATATTGTTAGTTGAATAAGAGTGGCCGTATTGTCCCATATCCCGCCTTAAAATAAGTAAACTTGCGGACTTGAAGTGTCTTCTGCTGTGTCTTCTGCTGTGTCTCCTTGGCCGCAATACATCAGATATCCCCACCAAGAGCGTGGGGGAAAGCCTGCAATGTTAAGAACAAACTTTATTAAAACTTTTTGTGGTCTAATAACTTTAAAATGTGCCTTTATTTTATTCAATCCGGCAGTCGATATTAAATAAATGAGTTTCTGCTCTTTAAATTTTTAAATGGAAATGAAATCGTTCGAATCGAATTACAAATTACTTGTGATTTCAACGATTTCCAATTCGATTCAATCCCTCCACGTCTCTTATATAGAGGCTTGATCGTACTTCAATGGAGACAACATCACATCATTGCAATTTGGCAGATTTTTTCGGGCAGGATAATGGGAAAAGATGCTGCGCTGATGCTGCCGGGCAGGAAAATGAAGTTGTTTCTTGGTGCTGATGCGATTGGTAAGTCAAAGGGTTGTCTCTTACGCTTCCACCCATTCCTGTTATCCACAGTCCCGGGCCGACAACTGGCGCTGTTGTTGTTATTGTTCCACTTGGACTGCGAATATTCCCAGGGGCGACATTTTGCGTTTTGGTTTATGCGCTCGAAAGACGCCGCCTTCCTCTTTTAACTCGTGGAATACTATACTTATGCTTAGTCTTTTATACTTGTATAAAAAATTGCATTTTTAATTATCAGCTATATGGGAGTGCGAAGGCGAAGGCGAGTCAGAGCCCGCAGGTTAGAAAACTAATTCCGAGTAAGAGAAACAACAACAATAACAACCCCAGCGCTGTCTTTCATTTTGAATTATGCGCAAGTGAGGCGTCTTGTCGTCCTTTCAAGATATTTGTGGCAAGATGGCACCTGGCATGGGGTTTACATTGATTTGGGGCTTGTATTACAGCCTGAAATTGAACTTTAACAATCGAAAATTTGCATAGAAAGGTGCTGTAATTGAAAACGCCTATTGCCATAAAATGCTGATGGTTGCAGTTCGAGGAATGGAGAACTTGCGCCAACACAACTAAAAGGATTTGCGCTCTATTGGTGGTGGCTGGGCGCAGGAAATAGCGGAAAATTAAAAAAAAAAAAAAAAGAACCGCAGCAGCCAGCATAATAAGAAATTCAAATAAACCGCGTGCTGTCATCTTAAGCCATGCGATGCCACGCCCCCTCCAGCTACCAAGCTACCAAGCTACCCAGCTACACAGCTATCCAGTACCCGATAGGGCCAGGGCAGCCAACACCATTGTGGGTTTTGCTAAACTTGAGCTTAGCAGCTTTGCTGCCATCGTCGTCATCGGGACCCTGGGCCAGGACAGTGAGCGGGCCAAGCCAGCCCGCATTTGTCGTCGTACTCATCGTGGCCGTTGCCTCGCCACACCCCGCTGCCCCCCATCCTGCCATGCCGCGCGTCCTTGCGCACTTTCCAGTCGACAGGATTTCTCAAAGATAAGGGAATTGCTCTGTCAAGTAAAGTGATATATGGTCCGAAAGGACTTCAATTTATACAATTTCTCTTATTTTTTCGCCACTTTTTTCGTTTTTCTCCGAGTGTGTGTGTGTGTGTGTGTGTGAGTGTATATTGTTTGTTGCCTTTTTTCGTGCCGTTTCTGATGCTTCTACTGCTTCTGCTTCTACTGCTACTGCTACTGCTGCTGCTACTGCTGCTGATGCTGAATGTGGTGGTGTTGATGGTGGTCCTTGTGATTGGGGTGGTTGGGGTGGTGCCAGTGAAGTTTGGGGCTACTCCTGCTCCTGCTCCTTCTTCAGCTGCCTCTGCTGCTGCGTGCTCGACAAAAATGCGAATTTGCGAGTTTAGTTTATTTTTGTGCTTTTAGACAATTTTCATTTATTTGTTGTTGCTCTTGTTGTTGCTGTAGAGCGCTTCTCATGGCTCAGCAAAAGTAATACGTAGAAAAAATGTTTATATACATACGAAAATAAGAATTCACGACCTTCGGCGTGGGCTAAGAATGTAATACACTACTCTGAATGTACGAGTATATCGAAAGTACTTCTTTACTACTTACTGTTAAGACCCTTTCTTGTTGCGCAACGATATAGAGCCGGCCAGTCCCGCTCGAACATCTTTACGAACGATACATGAAATATTTAGAATTGTGCTCTTTGGTTTTTCTAATTATTCGAAAATTGTATTGAAATTATTTTGCAAAGCAAATCAGAGAAGAAAATGTGCATGATCTTGATCAGATTGCAAGCTTCAATAAAATTTAAAACCAAAATGTGTTTGGGATTGTAATCCATATAGATAGGTCTTGAGCTCAACAATAAAGTGGCAATGTCTTTAATGCATGCTCATTTCATAAATAGCGAAAACAATATCTTCCACTTCAACATTTGCTACAAATACACGAGCATTTCTACCCAGAAAGCTCAGCTTATTTTCCTTCTATACCATTTAATGCCCTCCTTCTTTGGCTTTCAATTGAGATTGTCCTGCCGATAGAGTTAACAATAAATCTTTTCAGTTCGACGATGACTCAACCAATATGCTCTGTCAGCCGACTAAAGCGCAATTCAAAAGTACTTTGGATTTAAATGAAGCTTTGGAAAATATCGAAATTAAAACGAAAAACAAAATTCCACTCAAGCGTCAACAAACAGCAGCAAAAGCCGAGACGCAGAGTGTTGTGGGGCGGCGGACAAGGCAGGACAATCCCGTATTAATACGTTGTCTGTGATATGGCCAAACAAAAATATACATTTTAATTTTAATAAATAAGACAAAATGGCGTCTCGTAGATTTATGGGCTTGCAATTGAGTCTGAGAGTCCCCTCTCAATCCTCAGCCAGCCAATAACTAAGTGTGTGGGTGGATGGGTGTACGAAGTAGGGAATAGACGCGCGGGCCCAGACCCAACCAATTTACGAAGCGAAGCGTGTACAGCAATTTTTTTATACATGCTGCATTTTAGCTTTGCCAACCGCTTCTTTTTTGTTGCCGAGTGGGTGGAGCTCGGCGACAAAGCGCACGTGAACTTCAAATCTGGCGCAAAATGAATAACTTTGCGAATGAATGAAGCTGCAGACTAGCACTGAATGAATGACGACTGGCTGTCTGCTGTCGGCTGGGTGCTTGCTTGACTGAGTGTATAGTATGACTTGGCAGCGGCATCATCGTCAACAGCAACCACAACAACAACTACTACTACAGCAGCAGCAATGTCCGCGTTCTGCGTTCGCGGAAAGCAGCAAGCGGCAAGCGGCGAGCGTAAAGAACTGTCAACGCCAGAGATGGCCTGCAATTGACATGCACATTGTTAGAGACTGTTTTCAGAGTGGCTGAGCCAACAATTGGCATATATATGTACATGGGCGGCAGTATGCAGGACGCAGGACACGCAACAGGGGCCAGTTGGAAACGCCATCTTGGGGTAGATTGCTCGGCTTGGCTTGGCTTAGCTTGAATGCACAAATTTTGCCAAGCTTCGATATATACTTTAAAGCTAACTCAAAACAAAAAAAAAACATCCACTCTACCAAACAGACACACACACACACTTAAGCGTACACACTGAGAAAAATGTAGCTAGAGCCCAATAACTAATTAATATATGAATTGAATTGAGTTTTCTCAATTGCTTATAAGACTTAAGAACGCTCATATTGAACAAATTTATTCATTATGAGAAAAATGTAGCTAGAGCCTAATTAATAATTAATATATGAATAGAATTGAGTTTTTTCAATTACTTATAAGACTTAAGAACGATCATATTGAACAAATTTATTCATTACCTGCGTGCTTTATTTAAGACAGCCGTATTTTAAAAAATGTGTTGATAGTTTTTATAATTTCCAACGCAATCCAATAATAATGTATTAAATGGTGGAGGAGTACATCAAAAAAGCGCATAAGGAATGTGTGTATAAAATTTGGTGTCAATAGCTTTTATAGACTCTAAGAAATAGTTGCTATACTCGACTGTTAATTCTGATTGAGAATATTTATTCTTTCTGGAGTTACGATTTTCTTTTTGCACAAGGTACAAGGTATATAAAGGGTACTTCATTAAAGGGTCATTTATTTATTTATGTATTTATTTAGAGCCTAATTAATAATTAATATATGAATAGAATTGAGTTTTTTCAATTACTTATAAGACTTAAGAACGATCATTTTGAACAAATTTATTCATTACCTGCGTGCTTTATTTAAGAGAGCCGTCTTTTAAAAAATGTGTTGATAGTTTTTATAATTGCCAACGCAATCCAATAATAATGTATTAAATGGTGGAGGAGTACATCAGAAAAGCACATAAGGAATCTGTGTATAAAATTTGCTGTCAATAGCTTTTAAAGACTCTAAGAAATTGTTGCTATACTCGACTGTTAATTCTGATTTAGAATATTTATTCTTTCTGGATTTTCTTTTTGCATAAGGTACAAGGTATAGTTGTATAAAGGGTACTTCATTAAAGGGTCATTTATTTATTTATGTATTTATGTATTTATTTATTTATTTATTTATTTATTTATATATGTATTTATTTATTTATTTATTTATGTATTTATTTATTTATTTTTTCTTTATGTATTTATTAATTTATTTTTTTATGTCAACAAACATTGACTGTCGACATAGGAAATAGTACATACAAATTATAAAAGGCAGCTTATAAGCTAGAAAAGCCTAAGAAGGAGAAAACTAATCAAATTACAATCATTTCTAATTATATAAGACAAATCATAAAGGCAGTCTTGTGAGGTGAATGCTGAGTCAGTTGTTCTTCAGTCGAGCCAAGAAGACTGGCTTATCACAATAGTAATGGGGTTTTGAGTTGTGCCTGCTTGGTCAGAAATTCAATGTTATTTACATGCTAGTTGGAGCTTGCATTTGAATCCAAGCCGATCTGCCTTCTTTTTTTTTAAAGTGCATTCACACACATGTACACGTACACTCCAAGGACGACAGCCAGGCAGACAGCAAATTTGCGTTAAATTATAATTAGAATTTCTTTTTTATAGGCAATCGTTTGGCACACACAGTTACAGGGACGCCATTATTATGCGCGCGTGTGTGTGGGCGTTTGCTTTTGTCTGCTGCTGCTGCTGTTGTTGTTGTTGTTGTAATGTGTCCTTGGGGCGTCATTTAATTGCTTTTACCAATTTGATTTTCAAGTGCCATTAAGCCGTTGCATGCCGCGCACAAACGCCCGCATGTATGTGTAGCCGAGTGTGTGTGTGTGTGCCTGTGTGTGTGTGACACAGAAGCAACAACAACAACAAGAACAACAAGAGCAGCAACACCCGGAGGCAACTAGCTACCTACCCGCTGAAAGCGAGAGTTGCGCCCATTGCTGCAAATGAAGTGAAAGTTACGCAGATGCTCGTCGCGTACTCGCTCTCGTACTTCAATTAATTGGAAAATGAATGAAAATGCTGGCCACCACGAACAGCAGCAACAACCATAACAACAACAACAACAACAAAAGCACCGGTAGCATTGCCAACTATGAGTCTATTTTTGGCTCATTTAGCTGCCAGCCATGAGTGGAAAGCAAAGCAAAAAATGAGGAAGAAGGAAAGCACACAGAATGCAAAAGTGAAACCTCAATGAACAACAAACTCAACGTGCGACAACAGCTTGCCACCCTGTTGCAAATGAAACAAAAACAACATCAACAACAACATCAGCAAGCCCCAAAACTACGAACTATGCACGAACAACGGCAAAATTCCTGCGGCTCGTAATTAATTGCGTATGCGCTGAGACACACAGTGAAAAATTATTAATTGCCACAACTGGCAACTGTCGCCATGTTTGTTGCAGCAGCAGCAGCAGCCACAGCCACAGTCACTGATCAGCCCCGCCCCACTCTCAGCCCCACTCAGTCCCACTCAGACCCGACCAGCCCAGCCCAGCCCAGCGCCCAAGCCAACCTGCCGCTGCCGCTGTCGTCGCATTATTTTCGCTAATTTCAACAGAAATCTCAACAAAATGTCAGTCGGTCCCACCGCACATTGGTGTCAGTATTACCGAAACCTACGGGCAATCCATTAACAAAGAAGTCCTTGTCGAATTGTTTTAGGAAATGCTTTGAATACTGTTTCTGATTTAAGTGGCAAACGACCTTTGTTGAAGAGCTTAGTGGTCTTTTAATTAAAACGCCTTTATCAGCCAATAATGGGAAATTTTAAAACTCGCAGTATACAATTAATTTGAAATGAATGCACAGACATTACGATATTCGAGTATAAGTTTCTTGCATGAAGCCCTAATATCTGCCATCTATTGTTTTAATAAACATGAATTCTTTATAATTTCCAACTGTTTTGAAAACGCAGACTCTTAATTCTCAATCGCTTAATGTGTAAATAAAATAAACTAGTCAGTTATTTCAATAGAATTTCAGTTGCTTTATAAAATAAATTAATTGTGGAATCTACACGTATGTGGGAGTATGAGCCCAATTTTTCTTACAAATGTATTGCAAACCTATCAACAATTTAAATATGACTTTTCTTTAAAAGAGAATCATATTTCCAGTAATAATAAGTTGAGAAACAACATTAAAAGAGGTTAATTTTTCTTCAACATAATATTAATTTTGAAAAATATAGAACGTAACCTTCTGCTGGTATCCTATTTATATTTTTTAAGTTTTTGAAACTAGTATCTTTACTTTAAACGTTTTGTAATTAAAATTCACGTTAAAAAGTAATCTTTCTTTTTTTGAAATTTATGCCACAAAACTTTTAAAAATTTAAAAAAATCGTAATATTCCAATCCAGACTAAAGACAGTAAGAGTCACCAAAAGTCCTTTAATATTCCTTATTAAAAGCGTGTATTTTCAAATATTTTTATTCGCTCAAGCGTTATTGAAATTCGATTCAAAAAGGTGTGACTATATGGACCTTAGGTGCACTTTTAGAAATAGAGTCATTCGTTTTTTTGCAGCCATATTTGAGATTTTTAACCACAGCAGAATGTTTTTAAATGCTCCATCGATCAATGTTCAAGTGGTGAAGCATTTAAGCTATAAGGCTATAAAATGGAATAATAGTCGGAGCCCAAATCTGCATAATTAATCAAATAAGTTCGCAAATCAAACGAATCTGAATTCAATGTGCGTCCCAATCTGCCTGTGACATAAGTCACTGCTGCTGCTGCTGCTGCTGTTGCTGCTGCTGCTGGCAAGTTGCAACACAGCGGCTAATTGTTAACGTTCTCTGTGCCCAATATCCATGATCCCCAGATTCCGTTGCAGACACGCCGGCTTATTAATAGAAAATTAAAGCAATTATCAGCGCAAAAAATAAGGCAAGGAAATCGACTTTGTCGCATGAGTAATTTTGCACCACATGGTAGGATGACAAAAACACAGTCGCTGCAACAACAACAACAAAAAGAAGAAGAAGAAGAGGATGAGGAGGAGGTGGAGGATGTGGAGGACGAGGGGGCCTGACAGGGCTGCGCATCGTTGCATTTCGCATGAAATTAATTACTTTTGGCACTTTTCATTGAGCAAACATTTTGCCCGTTGCGGTTGCCATTTCATTCAGTGGCGCAAAATGAAAAATTGTTGTAAAAATTAATTATGCGCCAAACGCACGAAATACAACAGCACCAACACCAACACCAGCACCAGCAACAACAATAAAAATAATAATGCTTGCTACAACAACAACAAATTTGGCCAACCTGCAAAGTTGAAGGCGAATCTTCCGCCTCACGAACAAAAGCCACAATCGTCGTCATTGGCGCACTTCAAACGTTCGACCAACGACCACTCAAGCATTCCATTCATTCATTCGCCATCCAACCAGCCAGTCGGCCAGCCAGCCAGCCATCCATCCATCCATCCATTCAGTCATCCATCCATCTATCTATCTGTTCATTCGTTGTGCTCGTCGTCGTGCGCATTTGGTCGGCATTTTCAATGCAAGCCGAGCGCTGGCTAATTAAAGTGGTGTCCACCCACCAAATGGACCCCATCCCCAGTGCCATTGCCATCAGCATAGCCATCGCCATAGCCATAGCCATTGTCGTGTCTGTCAGCGAGTCCACGTCCACGTCCACGACGACTGGCATCTTTCATCTTTCAGCTGCAACTCGTCTTGTGCGGCACTTTTGTTGTTGCTGCTGCAACTTTCGTCAGTGCTTTCAATTTGCGCTTTTTATGAGTTTCCTCTCTGGCATCGGGACACTACAAATAGGGTTAAAAGAGTGCGCTACCTTTAGTCTGGGGTATTCAGGACTCAAAAGCTAACTATCCAGAGTGTAATTAGAAGCCCTATCGTTGGGACTCCATCGTTTCTAGTTATTATTTTATATTGTAATGCGAGGTGGGAGGTGGATTATAAGGAAAGGTTTATGTGGAGGATACTCAGGTATATATTAACAAATAGAAAGTTCAGTATTTTGTGTTTAAGTTTACATTTCTTTTGTTTTAAGTAATAAATTTTAAGTTTAAGTACATTTCGAAAAATCCGCAAATGCTTGAATGAAATGAAATGCTTAAAGCCAATAAGAGTACGTTTTGTTTTATTTTTCGCACTAGAGTTTCTTTCCAAGTTGTTTTGAAGATTGACTCAATTATTTATAACATATATATAGTTATATATTCATATATTAATGATGAATAACTTATTAAATAATAAATTAATTAAAGAACAAAGCCGTTGAAAACACTCTTGGGAGTTTCTGAAATTGAAATCCAATTTGAAGTTGATTCCAACTTGATTTTAGAAAATGAAAGAAGATGTACGAACATATTAAGAACAAAATGGTACAAATTAAAGTTCTGCAGAATTAAAGTTGTTAAGAACTGACTTGATCTTGATTGCATTCCTAAGCCAAGATATATTGAAAGGTTGTTTTTTTTAATATTTGGTCAACAATATTAGAAAAGTTTAACAAATAAAAAGTTATCTACTCACTCAATTTATTTTACATGACAGTTATCCTATTTTTTGGCAGTGTAATGATGTATCGGTGAGACAGCATATTTTATTTATAATTTGAATTATTTTCTAATAAATTATGCTTCATTAATCCCCATTTAGTTTGATAACAAAGGAGTAGTGTGTATAATAAAATGTCAACAAAGACGATTTAAATGTAAGTCAAACAAAGCTGTGTTGTTAACAAGGACCAATGCCAGAGTTGGAATGGATAATAGCCTATTTAATTTAACTATTTAGCAATTTCCTTTTAAAATTTCAATGGCTTGCAGCGCATTCTGACTGCCTTAGACACCCAAAGACCTGTCTCCACGAGCATTTCCCATATGGCCATGACTAGAGCGCTTGACCATTTTACGAGGCAATGCAATACGGACATCGGCTCAGATATTTATTAAGACTTAAGGCCGTATTTGAGCTGGCCCACATCCTCGTCCCAGTCTCCTCCCACCAACACTCTGATGTCAGTCGCTGGTTACCTTTTCGCAAAGTCCGCACAAATATAAAAAAAACCTTCGTCATAATTATATTTTTGTTTTATGGCCTGCAAAAGTGACCGGCCCACCAAAAACGGCCAAAGTGCCAAGTGCCGCTTGGCCGTGTGGTGTGTCATAAAACACAAACTGTTGCATAAATGACACCTAGAAGGGGACGGGACCCACATCGCCATCGCCATCAGACAATGAGCCTCTGAGCTTGGGTTTATTAAAAGCGCTTGCTGTTGTTGTTGTTGGTGTTGGTGTTGTTGCTATTGCTGTTATTGGAGGGAAGGCGCTCGAGGGTGGCTATGGCTGAAATAATTCAAACAAATTGACAGCCGCCCATTACGCAATGCTGCTGTTGCAATTGCAACGTTGCACTTTTTCGTTTGGCCACAGCGATGGCGACACAAACATGAGCCCAAAACCAACTCACACACACACACACACGCACACACACACACATGCAGTCATAAGTACATACGTACAAGTGCAGAGTGCAGAGACAAATCTAATTGCCGAATGCAGTCGATGCGAAAGTGCAAAATCATGTCAACAGCAATTTTCCATTGTTAAATGTGCTGGCGTCCAAATGGTGTGGTTTGGGCAGCTCTATGAAGTAAGGGGAAGGAGAGGGAGGGGGAGGGGAAGTCAAATACAACGTGTACGTACACTTGATTATGGTTTTATTATCACTGAAGTTGCGTAGTCGTCGTCACCATTTCTTTGGCTAATTTCATAGAAAATCTTTTGCACTTAAATTTGAAGGCAACCCCAAACAGAAAAGGGAAGCGAAAACAGCAGCAGCAACAACAACAACAACAACAACAACAGCTATAACAACAATAACAATGGCAGTTGGCCTCCGCACAGATTGCCACGTACAACTTAATGCGGTCTAAGTGCAATAATATTACTTTACTTCATTTATTTTGCGAAAAATATAACAAAGATGTGACAACCAAGACGACGCCGAGGACGAGCACGACAACGACAATGTCGATGTCGATGTCGCAAACGGGGAAGAAAGCTGAGCAGCACACGCAATAATGATGATGTCATTGTCAATGGTAGCGACAACAGCATCGAACAGCAACACCAACACCAACAGCAACAGCAACAAGAACAATGCTGAGCAGCAGCAGCAGAGCAGCTGTAACTGAATTAAGCATTAAGTGCGGATATATAAACAACCCCGCCCCGCCAAATTGTGTGCGTGTTGGAGACGAACGCCAGCAACGAGCAAAGTTCGTCTTAAAAACGGAAGGAACCATAAAATAAAATGCAAGCAGCAGCAGCAGCAGAAGAAGAAGAAGCCTCAGCAACAAGAATGCAGTTAGATAACACATCCACACACATGCACTTACAAACTCATATTAGTTATACACGTAGGAGTACACAAAAATAAAAAAGTCTAAATTTACATTACTTTATACCCAAAGCTTAAAAGATTGTTTCTATGTATCCAACAGAATGAAACTGAATTGGATAAAAAATATTGATTGAGCATACTTGTATTTGTTTGACTGTATGAACGTTTCGCTCTTGGAGACTGTAAAAGCTAAGCTCTCCAAACTATACAAAAACACTTTTCGAGTGCTTATGGAATATGCAAATTACTTTAGACTTGAAATGCTCGAACAAAAGAAGGATTACCGATTAAGCCACATTTGTTCGACTGTATGAACACCTCTTCTATAAGATAAACATTTTGTGGCCTAAAAACTAATTCAAACATTTTATATTTTATTATATACTACCTCTTATAAAGATATGTAAAAGCCTTCTTTTCGAGTAAGTTCTTATAGAAAATGTGAAGCGGAAACCCACAACCATCCATTGAGCTCATTTTTGTTAAGAGTACCACTTTTCTTTAAGTGTGCGCTCCATACCGCTATTTGAACCGCTTTGCAGCAAAAGTATGCGAGAATGCTAAGAAATTATTACGACTTTTATAATCTGACCGCCCAGAACGCAAGGCACACAAATTTGTTGACATGCGCAAAATTTTCGAATATCAAGAGCAACAACAACAACAAGCTACGCTCCCAGTTGCTAGACATTCGTAATTGTTGTAAAGTATTTTTGCTGCAACAACTCTTCAGTCTCGAATACATACTCGCACATACATACAGTATAGTCTAGTATGTACATACAGATATATAATCCCGCAGTCATACATACTCGTACAATATAAATAAATTCCATTGTGTTTACAGCAAAGATAAATACATGCAGCCACAAGAATCTTCTGCTCTTTACTTTTCTATGTACAAGTACAAGCATCCGAGGATGGGGATTGCATAACATTTTTGCTTTGGCTGCCAACGTTGGCCAAACTGCCAAACTGTCGATTGGCAGTGGGCGTGGCCAACGCCGCCTTGGCGCTGCCGTATCTTTTGTACGGCTTTTATCGAATGGCTCCAAGATTGTGTGTGCGTCCAACCTACTATGCTCGTACATACTTATTCGAATACATGTATGTACATACATCTGTATATATAGTAAGTGCTTGTGTACATATGCGGGTGCGTCTGTATGTTGCTTGGCCAAAAATCAAAGCCACATTTTTGATTGCAGTCAAATGCATTAAAGTTTATAATCAAATAAATAAGAGAGCTGATGGTTCGAAGGTTTTGCCTTCCTAGCTGACATTGTGAAGATAAAACATTTTAATAAATCGCATGTGTATTTAGTTGTTCGAATATAAAGAAATTCAAAGCAGCATGCCAACTGTTCCACATTTCTGCCAGCTTTCAACTTCAAACTTTACTCTCAAAAGCAGCTTTTGTGTGGTATGAACAAAGGTTTCCTGAAAGAGAGATAAAATGTGAATCATCAGTCATATGGGTACTTTAAAATAGATTTTTAAAATCGTCATATATCTACTCCCATATTTATAAAAGGTTGGCCAAAACTCTACTCTAAGGAAGACACTTACTTATATATACTAATATATACAATTAGCTGCTAACATTTGATAGCTTATCCTTATCATTGTCTCCTTTTGCAAGGAGTTGCCTGACCAGTTTGCTGCAATGGTTTCTAAGCCGTTCACTGTACCTTATAGTATGTTTATTGATTTGCAGCTGAGCGCTCTCTAAGTCTCTCTACCTAGGCGCAAGCCCCAGTAATAAATCTGGGTACCGTAGCACCGATAGATAGCTATCTTGCAGCGCAGGAGCAGTTTTGATTTGCCAGCCTTCGACTATAAACTTCGCTCTAGATAGCCATATTTTTGTGGCAAGAACAAAGGTTTCTAGAAAGTGAAAAACAAGGTGAATCATAAGCCCTACTGCTACTATTCAACTCTTGCGGCATGTGTGAAGCTCAAATAGGAAAATCGTATTAAAGCAAAAGTAAGTATTTCAAATTCGAATGCCTAATTGGTTGCTTTATTCTAATGAGCGCTTTGGAAGTAAATTTCAATCGCATCTTTAGAAGTAAAGCATTATGCTCTTCAATCTTTTTCTTATAACTCGCTACAAATTCAATTCAACTTGAAGGGTGCACTTCAGCAATTGAATAATTCCCTAACACGAACTGAGTTATGTGTGCATGGCACCTCGTCATGGCCCAGACACCCTTACCTCGCCGGCAATGTGAAGTGCGCCATAATCAGATCATTTAATCTGCATTGGAAATCATTAAACATTAGAGTCAAGCAGCAGCCACACAGCCACACATCCACCGAATTCTGCCGGTTTGCTGTGAACTGCCATCCGAAGCCGCCACAATCCAATCCACAATCAGACTGGCAACCAGCGTCCGAATCACGGCCAAAGTTTCCATCCAGCCCGCAGCAGTCAGCAGTTGCCAGTTGGAGCAGAATCGGCGGCAGTAACCGACACTGCTCGTGAGGCCGGCACGCATTTTGTCTGCCATAATTTATG
This sequence comes from Scaptodrosophila lebanonensis, assembly GCF_003285725.1. Taxonomy (NCBI): domain Eukaryota; kingdom Metazoa; phylum Arthropoda; class Insecta; order Diptera; family Drosophilidae; genus Scaptodrosophila; species Scaptodrosophila lebanonensis. The sequence goes on from NW_022060538.1 coordinate 18,929,304, forward strand.
CCCGCCGATTGTTCGGAGCCCATTCGCACACTTCACAATCTGTTCGAGTTACATTTTTATTGACAAATTGCGTTGATTTTTGCGCTCGCCGGCTGGGTTGGGCTGGGCTGGTGGGAAGTGGTGGCCAGCAGCTGCGGCGTCATGAGGGCTACGACTGCGGCGTCAATGGCACTTCAAACTGCAAACGACCGGAACTAGCAATTGTCTTTTTTTTTTGTGTTTTTTGTTTCGAGAGCTCCCGCACAGGCTGCCGTAGAGATTGAAAGCAGCCCCGTGGTCGCGTCATCGCCGTCATTTGCGACGACGACGACGACGACGACGAGACGGGTTCGACAGCACAACAATCAAGCAACAAATTCAATTATGTAAATTTAGACATCAGCATCAATGTGCTAAGGCCGCAGATATGGATACAGATATAGATACAGATACAACTACAGTTATTGTTGCTGTTACGGATACAGATGGAGATAGAAATAGAGATGGAATTAGAGATACATGTACTCTCGCATGCATCTACAAATACATCAAAATAATGCTAGGAATTTTAGCGTGACCGCACAAATAGCCATTTGTGAATATGTGGGACAAGAACGCGACAAAAATAACAACAACAACAACAACGATTACTGCGACACGCTCAAATGAAAGTGTAGAGCTAATAGAGTCAAAGTCGTAGTCGTAGTGCCCGTTTTAGTCGTCCACATCGGCGGCATGCTCGTGACATATTGACGCTGTCTGCCCACGCGGACGGCGGGCGCACTAAATTTTTCATTGAATCAATTGTCAAAACAAAGTTTTGGATTCTCGCTACACAGGCGGCCGGCCTGTGCCTGTCCACATACAGTTAAAGATCCACAGAGGTCCGAATCGGCAGTTATTCGGACAGATCTATAAAGTATCAGTATTGTAGTCGCACATAACAAGTAACGTGAAAAACTATCTGTAAACATTTTTAACTCTTAAGTATTTCAACTTCAGTTCAGTTAGGTATTTCAGATTTATTCAGTGCTTAAAGTTTTCATTTCCATTCAAAATTTTAGAAATGCTTTGCTTTTGAATGTAAGACATGTCATACCCTTTCTAGCTTTATAACATTTTTTAGCGCAAGAAGAAAGATCTGGAAGGTCATATTCGAACTTAAATGTGAGACTCCGAGTTTATAAATCAATTATTTATATATCTCCCTACTAAGTCACACGTATAGTAAAACAAAATCCTAATGCCAATGTTCTTCCATTTTATTTAGCTGATTGTCCATTAGGACAGATTGCAAATATGCAAAAAAACTTACTTAAATTATTATCAAAGTCGGAACTATGGAGACCATCCTGCTTTTATATTCCAGCATTCGGTGCGACCTGCTTTTCTTCTGCAGTTCAATTCAAGTTTGATATATCAACACAACATAGTTCCTAAACAGTATGTTGCTTTAAGAACAAACATTTTAATTCTACCTTCCAATATTATACAACTAATCCGCAGTAAGTATAACGAGTAGTTCATCAAACAATAAGTCTCTCTCCTTGAATATTTCATTGGGAGTTGCAACAAATTCAACGATATTGTGTAGATTTGAAAACCTTTCACATAAACCTTGAGTTTTCAGTAAAACCAGTACTCAAGAAAAACATCTCTGCAAAACAATGGACTTCCATCATTCCATATAGATAACAAGAAAGGAATGCTAAAGTCGAGCAGGCTCAACTCTTAAATACCCTGTACCACCCCACAAAAAAGTAATTAAATTAATTAATTAATTAAATTTAATTAATTAACTAAATTAATTTAATTAATTAACTAAATTAAATATAAAATATTCCATGCATGCATACATACATTTACATTTACATCAGAATCGTGCCTTATGCGTGTTTGTGTACTTGTACATATGTATGTATGTGTGCATTGGGCCTGGTTATATGGCTATAACTTTCTTTCCGATCATTCTATCATAATGAGACTTGGTATACGGTTATATAATAACTAACCTAATGTGACTACCAAATTTTAGTTCAAAATTCCAAGAATTACGGAAGTTATAGAAAATCGTTAATAGGGGGGGAGTGGGGGGGTGGATCAGAAAAAATGAACAAACTCGTCCTTTCTCGGTCTCAGGAGAATCTGTATACCAAGTTTGGTTATTCTAGCTCTTATACTTTCGGAGATCCTTGCGTTCATACAGACAGACAGACGGACAGACGGACAGACGGACAGACAGACGGACAGACAGACGGACAGACGGACATGGCTATATCGACTCGGCTTGTCATGCTGATCAAGAATATATATACTTTGTGGGGTCTACCAAGCCTCCTTCTGTGTGTTCCATGTGCACTCGCACAAAACTAATATACCCTTGTACCCTTTTGGGTACAGGGTATAATAAGGCAATGAGGTAAGCAAAAATAAATAGAAAAAAGTCAGTCTTCTATTACGCAGTACAAACACAAAATATGATTTAAAAATTGGGAGAGTCTTAACAAATATAATTAAATATTGGAAGCCTTTCAACAGTTCGTTTACATTGTTAAGATGGTAATAACTTTGAGTTTTCGAAATAGTTGCTTAAATCACTTAATACCTTTAGGGAAACTAAACTTTTGGAATCGTTTGTAAGGATAAAACAAAACTAACACGTTAGGATTATATTAAACCTATTCAGCAGCCATTTGGATGGACTACTCTACTACTTTACTACTACAAGTATTCATGATTTATTTGACATATTTTTGACATCCCTTATAATATTTTGCACCACTGTGCGGCAATGACAACGACTGACTACGACAACGACTATGAGATGCGGAGACAACTGGCAACGACCATGGTGTTACTTTCAATTGAACTTAATTAAATTTGTAAGTGAATCTAGTGCGGGCCGGCGGCTTTTTTCTCGCTTTTCCAACTTTCCAGAGTCGGAGGCAGGCCGGCAGACAGACCCAGTCCGGGCAGGCCAGGCCTGGCCAGGCCGGGCCAGGTTGAGTGTCTGTTACAATCCCGCCAACACATGAACGAACAGTGAATTGCATTTCGCGCGCTGCACGACACGAGACCCCCAACTACAGCAGCAGCAACAACAACAATAACAACAACAACGTCCCGTCTCTTTGCATAAACAACTTTTGTCTGCTGCGACAATTTACATAATTTAAGTCATTTAAATTATCCGAAAACATTTCAATTCATGCTGTAACTTGCACTTCTAAAGACGACACCCACACCCACACTCACCCAAGCTATTGTTGAGGTTGTTGTTGTAGTTGTGGTTGTCGTCTCCCATTGTCAGCATCGTCGTGAATGATTTTGCGATTATGCAAAGTGCATTAATGAGCCGGCCTCGGACTTACTACACGGCTCCAACAGCAAGCCATAGCCCGCGGCTAATGCCAATGAATGAATGAGCGAATGATTGAATGTCGGCCCAGCAGACGCGCTGGTATGAATGAATGAATGAATGGCTGCATTGAATTGGCTGAGTATCAAATTACAACCGGAAGACAATAGCAACGCACTGCTAAATAGATTTCAGTTCAGTTAATGGCTAAACAGCGAATTCGAATTTGGAGGCAACGAGCCAAAACATTCGTCTTTCGAGGGTTCGGAATTACTGCCAAATTAGACGAGATACCCTATTGTCCTCAGATATTTCATCTTTTTCGTTGCACAATAGATAGAAGAGACAATAAGAAGGCAGGGACTGGGGCAGACTTGAAGTTAACATGATATATTGCATACGTTTTTAAAAGGCGGAACGACTCTGTGACTCTTTCTTTAAGCTCGGATGAAAGTGTTACTTTATTTAGGAATGCAGCTCATCCAAAAAATAATGCTTTATAGGAAGTTGGCTTTGAATTTCATTTCTGCATAATAAAAAACCATTACTCTTCCATAGCCCTGTACTCCATTTTCTGATTGAAGAAAATAATCTAGTGGTTTTGTTGGATCTACACCGAAATAGGTATTTGTAATGGGCCACTGAAATAAATATTTTATAAGCTGTTTATTGCTGTTGAGAGTTGTTGACTTTAGCTCTTAAATTTTCTATATTTTAATTCTATTATTCAGTTCAAAATAAAATGAGAAGCACTCGAAATTCGTTAGGTGTGCTAATTCGAAAGCGGTACAATGCATTTTAATTGCCACAAAGCGAGCACAATTGCAGTCGCTTTGATGAAACAAAATGAAGCCAACGCTTTGATAATCCCACCTAAATCCTTGCTTAACCCGCAAAATGAGAAAAAAAGACAATCCAGCCGGCATAAAAGGGCAGCAGGCGACACACACTTGCCGACCCGACTCGTCCCTGGCACGGGCGTATGATGATGCCATAAAAGAGATAAACCCGTCGCATAAATGGTGTCACATATGCGCAACATTAATCTGTTTTGAAATTATAAAAGTTGAGTGTATGTACGGCGAAAAAATTGGAATTAAAATAACAACCACCGCGTCACGAGGGGGGGACAACGAGGGTAACAGTGTCAGCCTGTGGCTTTGGTAAGCGCAGTTTATAATGTTTTCATTTTGGTTGTTGTTGTTGTTGTCTTCTTTCCTACGCGCCGCACTCTCAAATCATATTCATATGCAAAACGAGAGCAGCCGCTATAACAGCAATAACAACAGCAACAACAACAACACAAAGGCATGCAACAATAGCAAAAGTAATGAGGACGTTGCCAACACCAACCGTGACATTAAAACAACAACAACAACAACTATAACAACAACAGCAGCAAAAACAGCAACAACTGCTGGCATACAGGCAGGGGACAGGAGGCAACAATAACGAGGGAATTACGAGCATCAAAATGCGCAATGAAAATAAATTAAAGTTTTCAAAAAAAAAGAGGCAGCGCATTACACCGAACTCGTCACACCCTACACGATGCCGATGTTGCGAATCTACAAGCAGCGGCGGTAAAGAAAACATGTTTTCTTTTCAGATTTGTTGTACTTTTTCGAAAATTAAGGTACTATCAAAAATGCGGAGATACATTCTTTCTGTAAAGATAGGATAAGTTACAAGTAGTTACCTTGCTTCTTCCTGACTCTAAGCTTAGACCTATTTAAATGTGGGTCGTGGAGACCTTTAATAAGAATAATCAAAAAAGTTATAATTTCGGGGGGGAAATGTATACCGAAGTTAAAAACACCTGTGTCTAATAAAATGAAGGGGGAAAACTAGTACCATAGTTCGAAACGGCTAAATTGAAAGTTTGGTCATGGAATCGACAAGGCAGAAATGGGTCCATCGAGCCTATTGCGGAACTGAAAATACATAAATACGAAAATCAATAAAAACATTTTCACAACAATTTTAAAATTTCTGTTTCTGTTTAATAATGCATTAGGAAGCTGACTGATTTGTTGGATTAAAGTTAATCTTTAATTAACATAATACTGAAATATTATTTCACCGCAGCTGTTTATCAATCGAAACTCAAAAGTGGATATAAAGGTTTGCTCCAGAATATTTCTTCAAAAGAAAACCAACTATTTCTCTTCGAGGCTGTAATGCCAAATGCTATTTCTTATTTTAAATGCCTAACATTTTGATGATTTAAATATGAGACAATTTGGGGAATTAGAATTAAATTAAAATATGATCGAAGTATCTACGTTCATAATAATATTGGTTCACAAAAAGACTTGCAATATTTGTAGATTAAATAAAAACTTACTTTTTAGAGAGACTTTAAACTTAATGCTGAAAGAAAAGTGAGCCTAGGTTGGATTCAAATGAAACTGGAATACGCTAAAGGTCGAAGTACTTTAAAATTTGAAGCTCTACAAAAATCAGTTAGGCGAAATATTAATGTTATTTATTAAGAACATAAGCAGCTATTGGTTTCACTTTCGCCACGAACTCCAGGCTTCAACTCTTGTGTGGAAGATGTGAGTCTGCAATTCAAGTGTATTGTGCAGCCTTTTAGCAAACATTCCAGATCATCATCAGACATCTTCATATACTGGTATATAGCTGGATAAAATGTTACAGCATGGGCTTTATTCTGCTCCAACACAGCCGCATAATTCTCGGTTGTGCAGAGTATAATGCGGGCATTAAAGCAGGGGGTGGGGATGCAATTGCGACAAATGTGTGGCGAATGCGGAACTGGCTGTGTAGGTGGACAAGAGGAGCGAAAACTTTGGCCGTGACAGAATAAAAAAAAGAAATACTGAAGAAATTTGCATAAATTGACAGCAAAGATTGGCTGGCTGGCCAGCTACTTGGCCCTCGTAATGGCCACTCGGAAGAGCTGTAAACAGCTCGTAAAAGTAATTATAGTGTGACAGGCGAGAGCGCTGACAAAACGCTCTAGTCTTAACGTAACGGCAGTGGGGCGTGGCAGGGGCGGAGGCGGAGGCGATGACTGAGGCGGGGGTGTTGCTGCTCAAATGCTGTCACAAATGTGCGGGTGTCGGCGGCTCAGTCAGTCTTTCAGCCGGTCTAATGAGTAGGTAAGTATGTGCGTGGCCTTTGCCAGCAACTAATTATAGCCAACTTAAACGCAGCTAATTTTCACACTTGGAAAATGATTAAAACCCCATTTGGAAATGTGTGTGAGTGTATATATGTAAGTGTGGCAGAGCCAGCACCTTGGCTAATTAATATTAATTGAATTTCTTACCCAAGCGTGTGTCTCACTTCTGGCCGAGTGTGTGTGTGTGTGAATGTGTGTGATTCCTTGCAGCTGTTGTGTTGTTGTGGAATTAGCCGTGCCTGCCAAAAAGTGCATGCACTTCACACCAAACGGGGCACTTCTATTGGCCGCTGTTGCTCCAACTGGGTGATCGGGTCACGAAAGCAGCCGCAACTACAAATGCGGAAGCAGCGCAGATGAAGCGTGCCCGGCACGAAAACCCCAAGCAATTATAGTTCAATTATATTGGTAGATATTGGTAAGGCACGCAACGACTGCGACTTCAGTCAGACAGTTAGGGCTTCGTCTAACCCTTGGTCAGAAGCGGGTCAGCACCACTCTATACGGTTGACCAGCTGACCACCTGACAGCTGGCAAATTGCGAGCATTAACCCATGTCAGTTGTCAGTGGCAAAGGGCTAAGGTGCTGGGATACGAGAAAATAATGGGAACCAACGCATGTTGCCAACTGGGCCCGAGAAGCTGGCCTAAGAGTCTCTAATTTATATAATCAATGAGAGATCACAATAATTAATATTAATACTATACTGATCCTTCTTACCTTCAAACTATTTTAAATTATAAATTAAACCATTGTAACATCCATACGCGATCTGCTCACAGAGTAATTAATTACACTTTTAATGTTGAATATTTACCATCAACCTTTATTAAAATTAGCTAACATCCATATTTATATATAGTATTTAGATGCTTGCACAAAACTAATGATAGTTATATGTTTTCAACTTTCAAACTTGGATAAGGACAGTATTCGCAGCTAAGTCAAGGAATAAAAATTTTAATTGTACAACTACTGCCCCGCTAGATATATTATATACTTTAAAATCATAAATAATATTGTCAGGCGCTGATAGCTCCAGGAACTCCTTCTCCACTCATATGAGAGTAATAGTTCTTTTAGAAATGTATTGTTTTAAAACTAATATTCCATGTTAGATGTATGTATAGTTTGGAGAACAGGTTTTTCTAAGGAACTCTTCAAATCAAACTCCTGGAATCTGGAAACAAGTAAGCGACAGATACACAGAATCTACAGAATCTGCAATATGTTGCATTCAACTTCCGGCGGGGATTCATTAATTGTTTGGTTTTTGATTGAGTTTGCTTACGATTTCTTTGAACATAAACTCTTCAGAAAATTTTAAGTCAAAAGTTCAAAAAAATTGCCTATATTTGAATAGATTTGTTTAATACCACACCCTTTCTAATTATTTCCTTAAATAAGTAAATCATTTTGGTTTTTGTTTTTATAATCTTTTATTTCATAGTTTTATTACAATTGAAAATTATATTCAATATGGTTTTTATATTTTGTTGTTCTTGTTCTTGTTGTTGTGGTTGGTTGTATTTGCTTCATTCGGCTTAAACAAGTTCATATGCTTTCTTTTGTTCGGTTGTTTGTTTTTAATTCTTTACATAGAAGCTTCAATTATTTATTTATTTTAGTTTAATGATAGTTTTGTTTTAATTTTTATCATATATTTAGGTTTTCCTTTCTTTTGTTTTGTTTTTGTTTAAAACTAGCAATTTAGTTAAATTTAATTTTTACACGCACAAACATTTAAATTTATTAATATCATATAAATATATTTATTTATCTTGCATATTTATTGCAGCTATTGCCAACTCTTTCTAGCGCACGCTCTCGCTCGCACGCTCGGTCTCTCTCTCCGGATTTGCTCTCTATCTCTCGCTCTCGCTCTCTCCCTGTGTGGCGTTCGCGTGGGAAAGTTGGTTGTTTTTAAGTATTATACGTTTTTGTGCTTTTTAGTCTATGCTCAGGGTTGCTTTTGCTCCGCCTTTTACGAACTAGCATTAAATTTAGTTTAGTTTTTAGTTTTGGGTTTTTTTTCTGTTGAATTATGCTTGCGAATTGTTGCTATATACAAAATATTTTCAATGAGAGTCTGTCAAAAATGTACAATATTTGTTATACTATATATATGTAAATATAATCATAATAATAATAATAATGTTGTTGGTTTTATGTTTTTGGGTTTCTTCTTAATAATCATATTAAATATTTACGGCGTATACGTTAAAGTTTCGACAAAAATCACATTTGAATTTAAATTCTGACACGAAAAAATGTTGAAACATAAAAAGCGTTAAATTTGATTTCATATACAATGCATTTGTTTACTCATTAATAACTTGTGTTTTTTATTGAATATTCTTTTAAATTTCATTTTCAATTTCCAATTTCCAATACAATGCTTCGCCTAAGTATGTAACGTTTATCAACACTGACACACAATGCACTCTCCTTTTATAACATGCCAAGCAAGCGGTCACCACATACTCGTATTAAATGAATTGAGTTTCTAAATTATTTGCATCTAGTTTTTATAGTTTAACATTATACAGTGGTGTGTGAGTGGTTTGTTTCTTTTTCAATTTACATGCAATTTAAATTTCATGAAACGAAGCTTACAAGTTGAGAGAAAGCGCTCATATATATTGTATATATTTCCGATTACAGCTGCTGATAAATTCGAAATAGTCGATATCGATACGGATTCGCCCAGTATTTGGCAATACAAGTAAGTACTAATGGAAGCTGAGCGGCACCTTCTTCCACAAGTGAAAAAGTTTGATTGATTTTGAAAATGAATTCGAATAATGAATCCATTTTGAACTCAATTCATTCGATTGGAAATCAGGATGCGCCTTCATGCGTTATGGTGTATCCTTATAGTGGGGACTGCCATCTTTCTCTCAACCTGCAATCCCATTTTGTATAATTTGCGATCTGCCATTAACACTGCATTGGTTCCTTTTTCTTAAGCCATAGTCTGCCATACAAATATATGTTAGATTTTTAAAATTAGTTATATTTATGGTATATATATCAGTATGTATATTGTATATGCTCGTATACAACTTTCATTCATTCAATTTCTTAATTTTTTTTTTAGGATTTTCTCATTTAAGGCGTTCTGTACAATATGCGTTTAAACGTTTCTCAAGTCAATTGTGTTGATGATTATTTAACTACTATATAGTCTAATATATTACTAGCGATGCATGTCCGCATGTATCGTATATATATAGTGAAAATTTTCAATTTTTTATAAATTTTAATACAGCTTGCGAAAAAGGTTTTGTCCCAGTGTTAAGCCATTGTAAATAAAGTTTCAGTTTTATGTGCAAAATATTCGCATAATAATAGTTTCGTTTTTTTTTTTTTTTTTGCTTTTTTGTGTTGGGGGATTCTTAGAGAAGTTCGTATACGTTTGCATGATTGTTTCATAAGTTGATGATTCCCATCTGTTCTCCGTATGTTTGTGTGTGTGTGGGTGTGAGTGTGTGTGTGTGTGGGGGGTTTGCGAAAAAATGAATATACATATCTATGCGAAGAAGCTCAAGTTTCTATGCAGAGCATGCACACTCCTCCCTTAAATTGCTAAACGACGAAGATGAAGTGGATTTTGTTTGTTAGTATGTATTTAGGTAGTATGTGTATTTAGTGAAAAGAAGGTACTCTCGCACTATCTAGTGTTGCACACACAATTCTTTGTTTTTTTTAAAATACCAAATTAAATACTTAAATTTCAATTTGTTGCTCTTTTCAATTACGTATATTCGTTACCATTTTAGTTTCAATTTTCATTAAACAATGTAAATTCAATGTAAACGCACTTTTTCTTTGCTAAGTTCAGTTCGATTTATATAGCACGACTTGGAAAAAAGCTGCTGAAGCGCCATATTTGAGATGAGACTGAAGGATCACTAATCAGTGTTGATCAACAATTGTTGAAGTGTTGTGATTTGTGGGTGTAAAAAATAAAACACCATATTTAGCAGCAAGTAGAAACAAAAACAAGAGATGAAACAAAACAAAACATGCCCCGCATTAACCAGTTGCTGAAAAAAATAACTCTGCATATGAGCTCAATAATTCGTATGTTTCAAATAAACATAAATATATGCAATTAAATAAAAACCGGCTCAATATAAAGGTTGTATAAAACGAAAGTGTTTTCTAATGTCTATATAAATTATCTGTCGGAAAAAGAAATGCCAAATTCGAAATAAGAAGACGAGAAAGTGTTATTTTTCAAATATTTTTCATATATGCATTTTTCATTTTTCATCAATAAGTTCATTCATACAATGATGCTCTTTAGCGTTATCTTTTGCTCAGTTTTTGTTTGCATTAAATCGTTAAAATTAAATCATTAATTAAGTAAAGGTAATAATAATAGTTAACTAAATGTAACGCATACAAATTAAAATACATAAATAAAAGTACAATTTAAATGTATATATAATTTAATAGTTATTGTTTGTATATGTATGTATATTTATATATTAATAGTATACTTACTATTTATATTATGAAATATATATATTCATATCCAATCGGGCCACTTTATTTACTTGGAAATAATACTACAAATACACACAAAGAAAATTCAAAACAATTTCAATTGAAAAAACGTTTACAAATTAAATTCCTTTTCATTCGCTTAACTTTTGCAACTTTTGCGTAAAATTAGAAAACAATTCAATTCATTTAAATTAGTGCACTAAACATAAGGTTTCATGTATACTCCAGTTATATTTATATATTTATATGTATATGAATATTTATAGTTGGTTATTCATCTGTTTATACACACTTGTACACATACATACATACATACAACTACATATACATATATAGATGTACATATATGTATATTGAAAACAAAGCGTTCCTACAACTGACTCGTTACGTGGCTAAAAAGAAACTAAAAACTAGCAAAGAATTTCTTGAATTAGTTTATGTTTTTTTGTAAAGATTTTACTGCTTCTCTTCTTGTTGTTGCTGTTCAGACAAGGCCCGAACATGTATTCATTTTATTCAATTGGAGGGGCGAGGCATTCACTAGAATTTCTAGAAAAATATAAATCTAAATTCAAATTCAAATTAAGCTCTACTCGAAAATAACAAACGAAATAAAATTTTTTTCTTTTAACTCAAATATTTGGCTCGCTTCAAACAAAATTTAGCTCAAATCTTTGTGTTTTTGTAGGTGTGGGTGAGTGTGTATGTGTGTGGATGCGCCTAAATGTATGCTTTAAAATGGTTCCATTTGCTTTCATTTCTGCCATGCTGCTGCAGCTGCCTTTTGTAGCTTGAAAATAAATTAGAAATTTGCATTTCACTTTGATATTTTGTAGTAGTAGTTGTCGTTATTGTTGTGTGTGTGTGTGTGTGTGTATCTGTGTTAATGTGTGTGTGTGTATCGTTTATTTAACTTATAGCTAAGCGTTTCTTTTGTTTATGCATAAATATCTTTTCTTTTGTTATTTATGTTTAAAGTATACACAAATAGTTTCTTTAAAATTGTTGCTTGCTGGTGTGCTGCTTGTTCTTCTTGTTTTTGTTGTCGAGCAGACACTTAGCCTGCTCCTGGTTTCATATTTGTTGTTGCTTATTTCCTTTTGCTTTGCTAATATCATATTCTTTTAAGATTTTACTACAGTGTTTTTTGTTTTTCATTTCTTGCTTTCGTTTATTACTGACTGATATTGCCACTTGGTTGGGTGTACTTTGAAGGGGGTTCTCTTCTCTCTCCTCTCTGCTCCTGCTTCTATATCTTCTCCTGTCCGATTTGGAGGATCGAAACAGTTGCAGCTGCCAACTGCTATGGCTAATAAGTTTGTAGTACAGTTTCATTGCTGCCTTCAATCAAGAAGCGAATGCTCACGCGTTTCCTTTATCCTGTTGCTGATCCTTCCCAGCGTGTTGTTGTTGCTGTTGTTGGTGTTGTTGTTGCTATTGCTGCCGCTTTCCTCTCTCCACAGTTTAGTAGTAAATTTAAGCTATGATTTTGGCTTTGTCGCTATCGTCAGCACTGCGCTGCGCCGCCTCGCACCCACCGCCGCCCTCTAGATTGCATTACAAATGCTGGCCGTAGTACTCAGCGGGCGGGTAGTGGGGATAGCCTTGATGGAAGCCCGGATCGCCGGGCGGACGATGCATCATATGCGCTTGACTGTCCATCATATAGCCCATGGCATCGTGACCATAACCGGAGGGACCTGGATGCGGTGTATAAACTGTTGAATCGGGCATGGGCAAATAGACAAGAAACAAAAAGAAACATAATTAGAAATTGCGCTACAAAACATCGACTCAAAGGGCTGCTCAAATGCTGAGCAGCCTTTTGAAATCATTATTTAACGGACGCCATTTCGTTACTATGCATCGATATTTACCTGCACGATTCGATTGATCGATCATCGGCTGCACAATTCTTCGCCGCGCATTGATGAACCTGCAAGTAGAAGAAGTGGGGGAATCTTGTCTTAGCAAGGGTTTGGCTCTCTGTTTTAATTAGCAATTGTCAAGATGATAGTCAGGGACAGAACACACTCGCACTCACACTTGCACGCCTAACTGGTCATGAATTATTTATCAAATATACAGAAAGAACAACAACAACAGCAACGTGCAGAGCTGGATTTGAGCTGAGCTGAGCAGAGCATTGTTTTATGTGTGCACTTAGCCATAAACTAAACCAAATCTGCGCCAGAGTCACACTTTTTGCGCGTCCCACTAAGAAGTCGAAGTCGGGCACATCAATAGCCGCGGGCTGCCTACAAAAGCCGACGCCGACGCTGACGCTGACTCCGACTTTGGTTATGATTGTCGTTAATAAATGCAATAAGAAATAATAAGCAAGCGACTGCAGTTGATCCGTTCAGTTCTGAAGGATCAGCTACAAACAAAAAAGGCACCAGAAAAGAAATGATTAAAGCAAAAAGCCGCCAAAAGCTGCCGTCGAGTGACAGTCGTGGTGGCTTGGCTCGCAGTCTGACCGATCACAGATATTGCCGTATATACTCCTATATATATATATATATATATATTCGTTGACACAAAAAACTCCACTATACATCATAGAAACAGTAAAGCTTCCCAAATGCGCGCCAAGGGCGGCAGAGTGAATTATTCCAGGCAATCGAACAACAATTAACAGTCAAGAATTGAATCAAAAGAACGATTTTTGAGGATAATGATAACAAATTTTTTATAAAGTATTTGTCGGTGCTTATTAAAAGATTTTAGGCAAGCAATGGTATAAACTTGTTAAGGAATGGGAACTGATTTCATTGTCCTTTCCTTTGCCGCCAATCAACTGCAAAGTTCTTTATAGCGCAGTTCAACTGTAAATCTTTGCGGTAGTAACATCAAGTTATTAACCAAACAAAAAAAGCAGACAGTTATGGGTAACACAGTGCCAGTTAGTTGTACAAATCGGCGAGGTTAATGCACTGCCTTCCAATTCTTTTTTTCAGTGAAATGTTACCCGAAAACTTTTTTCAATTTCAGTTCAACAGTGGTTTTTATTTTTTTTTTTTTTTTGGCTGTGTTGCTTCATTTTGGGCGGAAATTGTTGCAACGCCTCGAAATCGTTTATCAAAACGACAAAATGGAATTGAGTTCCGTTGCGTTGCTGGACGGGCAGACAGACAGGCAGACAGACAGACAGGCAGAAGGCAAGGAACATTGCTTAACTTTCAGTTAACGAGTAGGTTGTCGGAGCGGGCATGTAAGCTGCAAATCGATTTGGCCGCCGGTTACAAAAGGTTGCTTTGGGGTTTATGTTTATGGAACGCTGCGATGAAGCAGTCTTATATGCGCTTGCAGGAAAACAGGACAATAGAGTCGATAAGAGTGTGCAGCTTTAGTTCAGGAGTTTTCAATTAACTTAAGAATTGTTAATACAACTGCAACAAAATAGGTTCACACTGAACTTAGGAATTGTTAAAGCAGAATACAATAAAGCAGTGTTAGTGCTGTTTCCAAAACGGGCAACTCTAATGCTTCAATCCGTGTCCAAACTTGGACAGGCTCTTTGCAATAAATTCTGGCCCCCACTCAGGCGAGGTGGAGCGGGAGAGCCAACCAATAAGTGTGGCTATAAGATTGGATGCCACATTTGCACAGATATTTATGTACTTACGCCATAATTATAACTTTTTCTTCGGCTGTAAGTAAGCGTTAATATTTAAAACTTCTGCCACAACATGAAACTTTTTCGATTACGCACACGCCAGCCAGGACGAAACAACAAGAGTAGGCAGGACAACCTTGTCTGGGCTCTCCGTTCTTCTGCTGCTTCTCCTCTTATTGGGTGTTAATGGACTTTTTTTGTGTGGGTGTGTGTGTGTGTGTTGGTCATTTGAATTGCTTCTTAGTGCGGCAAGTGTTTTTCCCTCAAATTGCACAAAATAAATACACATTTAGGAAAAGCTGGAGTGACGGAGCAGCCAACGCCCCCACGCCGGCCATTCCCCACGGATTTGGAGTGAAGGTGTCGTCCGCCAGCCCATAAATAACCGAAAGTGTCAACATTTTATTTTGCTATTTTCCGAAGGTTTTTCTACAAATGTTGCTGCCCTGCTTTTCTTTTCTTTTCCTAACGCAACGTTGCGTGCTTAAGCGAAACGGGCAGGCGAGAGAAGAACGAAGCGCCGAGTTGGAAAAGTGGAAGCTTGGACCTTCCATTCCGTCTATTTGTTAATTTGCCGTGTGCTTCAGTGAGCGCGAAATTCAATTTAATTGAGCTGAGTGCCTGCTGTGCCGTTACACACAGAAAAAAACAAAAACGAGAGAAGAAAACAAGCAAGTTTACCGAGTCCCGCCCTCTGTAACCCCAACCCCAACCTCGAAATGTGCGTCTCTTCTCCGGCCGCTGGATGTTGCCTGTTGGCCGACTAGCTGGCTGGCTGGCTGGCTGGCTGGCTCACACATTTCTCGCTAGATTTTATTATGGCCTGTCCCTGCTTAAAAGCATTCCAGCCGACAGGCAACTGCATAAAAGATTCAGCAACGCTTTTAACTTGCTTTCAAGCTTACACCCCCCACACCCCCCCGATCAACCCATCCAAGCCAACCAACCCATCCAACCCATCCCCCACACCTAGCCACTGCCACAGTCGGAGCTTAGAAGCTTGTCTTGTCTTTTGCATTTACTGCACAAAGTGTCAAGTTTTCCAGCATGTCGCATAATGTGTAAAATTTGATGAAGTTGCTGCTGCACTGCCCCTCCCCCCGCTCGGCCCATCTCCCCCTAGCCACACTCTAGGCTGCCTAATGCGCTTTCCAACTCAACTGTCTCTGGATTGTGACTGCTCCAATGCAGCTCTATCTGCTTGTCTGGATATCTCTTCCGTCCGTCCGTCCGTTCGACCGTTCGTCCGTCCGTTTGTCTGTCCGTATGACCGTCTCTCTGTCTGTCCGTCCATTGCCGTTGCTCATGTGTTGTGCATGTTACCGGGGCCATAATTTTGTTGGCTACATTTTTGTGCTTGGCATTTTTCTCCAGCTTTTGTTTTTTTTTTCCCCCATTTTTGTATGCATTTCTGCCTAAGAGATTGGCAGGTTGGTTTGGATTTTTGAATTTGCGGCGTAGGCGCTACAAACCTTATAAATTTGTCCTAGGTAATGTGATAGCTTTTGTGTTTGTCTTAGCACGTCTTCGTTGCGTTGTCTGTTGGTTAAGGGATTTGACAGCTGTGAGTCGTGTGTTCGGTTCTGTTTTTATGCAAGTGTCACCAAAAGTCACACAACCAGTGAGTTTGCTCCGGTTATGCTAATTGTGCGCTTAGGAAGAGGTTCAGCTTAAGACTGAAGTGTGAATCAAGTGTCTGCTTTGAGCCTATTCTTTCCCTCTTTACTTAAAGTAATCAAAAATAAGAATTACTTGAATTGAAAGGGCAGAGACCAGCTGTAACTTCTTCAAAGTCGATGGTTTATTATTTGTGGGGTCGGCCCATCATTTACGTTTCTCCCCACTCTTGTAAGTTGTTTCAGCCATCTACAGCCGTTGTCTTAATTTAAAGTCAAACTCTTATCTAAGCTGTTTCTGATCGATTTACAATTCGTATTACAAACATACTTCTACAGTGCCTTTAAAATTAAGCTGCATAACTACTTGTATGTACTTACATATATTTGTCTAAATAAAATAAAAAGTAATCCCTGAACCTTTGCCACAACATTCATCATTCAGTGTTAAAACTCAAATTTTATATCAGATACTTGTATATAAAATGCGGGCTGTAATATAAAACTTTCTTTCTGTACACAAAAATATTATTACTTGTTTCAAAATGTTGTGTGAAATTGTAAAAGTTCGCCTCGAGATTATTTGCCTGACAGGAGTTTGTGAAAAAAGCAAAATAGTTTGCAAGTTTTGTTAGAGGATTCTTTTTGTTTGAAATATGTGTGTCAGTTTTGGGTTTTAAAATCAGTTGTTCAGTCTATTGAGCTAAGTTGCTGAAGTAACTTGTAACTTCTCGAGTCTGTCTTAAGCAGTCAGTCAAGTCTGTCTCAAAGGGTTTTTCAAAGGCAGACAAATTTCCATTTGACAAGTCTAGTTCTATGATTAATTTTCTCTCGCATTTCTCTAACAATAAAAAGTGTGTTCTGCTTGACAGCCTTCGCTCGTAATTATAGTGTAATGCTTACCAATTGTTAACTTGCAGTATCGTTAGGCCAGTATCCTGCGCCAATTGTTTCTTCTGGTCCTCGGATGGGTAGGGATGCTGTAAGAAACAAGAAGAGGGCAGAACAAAACAATTAAACATTTTCGTATGTACTCGTAATTGAAGTCAATATTTCGTGACATGCACAATTGTTGATAAGTAGTGTGTGTGTGTGTGTGTGTGTGTAGGTTTAATAAAATTTATAATCTATCTAAAGCCAAGCGACACACAATCGATCGATCAATCATTAGGCAGCCAAGTTTGTTGGGAACCTGTCACTGGAGGCGCTGCACTTGAAATGCGTGAGAGTGGAAGCAAGAATTAAACAATTTCGTTCTTGCTGTTGTTGTTGTTGTTGGATGTTTATCAGGGAAGCGCATTCTATGCGCCCGCTTATCAGCACTGCCACTCACAGTGTCCTCAATATTTGGGCAACTGCAGATACATTGAAGCGCCAAAGGGGCAAACAAAGCGACGCGAGGCGAGTCGAGTCGAGTTGGATCGAGTTGGCTGGCGGGCTACTCATAAATCTTGCAGCCGGCTAGCCGCCAGAGTGGCGTCAATGTGTAAACAATGGCTGAAAGTCGTGGCTGTGTGTGTGTGTGTGTGAATTGGTGTGTAATTGTGTGTGGGAGCAGGAGCTGCAGCTAATCTAATCACTTGGACAGCAACGTACGCACTGGCGCTTATTACAATTTTCTATTTGTTTAGTTGTTGTAGCGCTGGCTACTGTTGCAGTTATTGTTGATGTACAAATATTGACTCGACGACTTCCAATACCATGCCCTCGCTATGCTCTCCATCAACAGCCGTTGTCAAATTAGCTGGAAAGGCGGCAAGAAACGCGCTGAAGTCGCGCTGGAATCGCCTTTGCCGTTAAAGTCGCGCCCGCTGTCAAACATTTCTTTTGTGGCTTTCGTTTGATTTTCATTTAGCATTTGGCATTTGTTTTATGTTTTTGTGCTTCTCTCTTTTTGGCTTTTTAAATTGTGCGGAAATTGCTGTCAATTTTTTTTTATTCTTTTGTTGAGGGCTTTGCGCATGCGCCGCGCACTTCTCTGTTAATTTTATTTTTGTATTTTTCTTCTCAACCCTTGCCGCTTAACAAGCTGTCTGGGCACACGACGGAATCGTCGCTTATTTCCGGCAGCTGTGGGCGTTTCAATTTTGGCACTCCGGAGCAGTTAAGGCGGTTGCTTGCCTTCTGCAATTTATTGTGATTTGTTGTCTGTCTGGCCGTCCATCTGTCCTGTTTGTCGGTCTGTGTGTTGTCTTTGGAATTTTGTGGTTGTGGCCTCGCAATTGAACTTTGAACGACATTGTCAGCGTTATTATATTGTTGTTGTTGTTGTTGTCTGTAAATGCAATTTGCTATTGGCAGCTTCCTGTGCTCAGCTCCTCAATGCTTCGCTCTGCATTGTCATTTGTTGCGTGAAATATGCAGATGCCCCCAAGGCGCCCGACAGTTGTCCTTGTTGCTTTTAATATATAGACTGTAGAACATGCTATTCACTATTTACTATATATGTACATACTACATGCAGATATTTGTGTATATGAATATACAAGACAGTATTCAATATCTAACTGTGCAAGGAACAACTACAACAACTGCAATAACAGGCGAGTCCAGTCCAAGCAATTCCAATCGAAATGTGCAACGCTGCACATCCTTGTCCTGTCCGTCTCTATCTGTTTGTGTTTGTCTGCCCTCTCTATCGCTCCTTGTCCGTCTGTCTGCGCGCGTGTGTGTATATATGTGTGTGTGTATGTGTATATGTATGTGTGTGTGTGTGTAATGCAATTTAGTTGCCTTGTTGTCCTTGCAGTCCACACCCATTTCTGCTGCTGCTTCCTCTAATATCTCTGGGCTGTCGTTGCCTCCTTAAATGCATTTGCCTTATTGTTTGTGTTTAATAAATTTTGCTTGTTGTCTTGTTTGTTGTGTTGTAGCTATGCTGTTTGTGTGTGTGTGTGCGTGTGTATGTGTGTGGCAATATTTGTTGTCTGTTGCTGTCCCCACTGCCACACCCCTGACGCGCCCACCCACGCCCACTACAACAAATAACGAAAACTATATGAAATTTGCGTATTGACAAATAAACGAAGCCATGTAAATACAATGGACATGCCAATGGCAATGGCTGCTGCTTCGAGTTGTTGTTTCAGCTGTTGTTGTTGTTGTTGCTGCGGCTGCACCTCGCTTATGGTTGGAAAATGTTCAAGAAGTCAAAAGGCATAAATTACAGGCAGGTAAATTAAAATGGAATTTATAGCATACTTTGTGGCGCACATCTATTTAGGATGCTTCGAATAGCCAACTTAACTCGTGTGCCGACGTGTGTGTGGGTGTGTGTGTGTGTGGCATTATTGATTTGCTAATGTGGGCAAGCTTGCAAAGATTTGCAGCAACTTGTGGCCGAATGTGCTGTTAATAACAATTATAAATTTTATGTCTTCCCAGCAAGTTGATAAATAAAATTGAGCTCGGTAATATAATCGGCATAACTAACTGTGCAGTAGATAAAACCAAATTTATACAAAACTGATAATGTGACACTAATGTCGGTCTGGTTTCATTTATATCTCAGAGAGCAATAAACAACAAGTTATGGAAACGGATAATTTTCGGTTTAGCTGCAGCTGACTTGATAATGTAAACGAAAGATAATGCTGGACCGAGTTGTGTGCACAAGTACAATATGCAAGAATAGATAATGCATTGCAAGTAATGCTTCAGTCAGACTCTTAATTGACAATTATTAGAAATGTTTCTTTTAGATTTAACGCCAAGTTCATTTATCTTGAAAAATGAAACAACCGTTTTAGGCAATTTTGCAAAAACCTATCGAACAATTTACTTTGTTTAGCATTTTATCCAATACATAAATATAGTGTGAGAAATTGCCGGATTATGTTTACAAAAATTACTGCATTTTGTAGTTTTTGGTGTAGTTTGTGCCTTGAATTACAAATGAATTACAGAATGTGATAATTGAGTTTTCGTAAAATGTCAAACGTTTATTAATTTGACAATTGAAAAGTAATTTGTTTTCTTCGCATTAATAACGAATAGCCACATTACATTTCCATCATTTTATTTGGCATTAATAAAGTAATGCATTTTCATTTTGAATGAAATGCTTGCTTGGCTTATCGAGTTGTGAATACATTTTTCAACTCTTTGCAGACATTTCTACGCCTACGCCGCATTGCAACTGTCAAGATACAAATACATACTTGCTGCTGCTGCTGCTTTTCTCGGCTGCACCAATTACGCTAATGAAAACAATTATGCATTTTGCATATCAGACACACACTAGAGAAGTTTTGTGTGTGGAAGTGCGCGCACACATGTCAAGTAAAACAAAGTCCATTTGGTTTATTAATTTACCATACGACAAAATAATTAATTACTGTCACGCCTTTAAGTTGCCTTTCCATGTGACGTTGCCGTCGTCATCGTCGTCGTCGTCGTCGTTTCTGTCTTTGTCCCTGTCTGTCCCCGTGCCTCCGCCTCTCCCTGTTGCCTTTGTCTATGGTGGCAGCACTATTTGCTACTCGCTCCACTTTTTGCCACATATTTTCACTGTTGTTGTGTTTATTTAAACTTGGCAAATGAATTTAAAACAATCAGCACACAAGCGCTGCCCACACGCTCCGCCCAGTCCCCCAATGCTGACAAGTGCCAACCAACCAGCCAAGCGAACAGAGCGGCGAGAAGCGACCATTCAAGCGACCCTAGGCCTATGTAGCTGCCTTGATTGCGGGGCCCTACCCTGCTCCAGTCCTTCCACCGAGCCGCTCAGCACATGTCAACATCACTGCAATGCTGCCGTGACACATGGCCCAACAAGCCCAAGACTGGCCCAGGCCGCAGATCCAGTAATGCACACGTACTCGTACAACGACAACGACAACGCCACCGATGCCGTCGCCACCGCCATTAACAGCGCCAAATGCGACGCCATTTGTGAGGCAGCAACAACAACAAAAATGAAAAACAAAAAAAAAACCAGCAGACTCTGGAGGTGGCAACAACACAGCACAGTGTCCTAAGGAAACCACTCTTTGATAAAAGTATGCGATAAGTTAAACCAGAGCATAATCTTTAAACAAAATAGAAATAACACAAAATTAGAAATGTGGAGAAAAGAGGGAAAAACATGAAGTAGATCTCAATTTTTGAATAAATTAAATTGCAGGCCAATGAAGAAAATTTAGATATTATAACTAAACGAACTAGTTAAGACTTTCAAAAATAATAATAATAAGGTACTTCCGAGATCAATAAAACTCTTTCATATACAACTATAGAATATTAATTGAGGGAGGAAGATACATTTCAACTTTAAATTTACAGAAATTATTTATTTATTTAGGCTGCGGATTTTCTCTTCTTTTCTAACCAAACAATTTGCTGTTGATTTCAATTGATGATATCATAAGTAGTACCATAAGTAGTTTCAATTTCCTTTAAAACTATTTTTAATTCAACGGTCTATTCATTCAAAATTATTTCTTAAACAGCAGAACAACTCCCAGTAAGTTTAGAGCCTTTGCAATTTTCAGCGCCACAACGCAATGCTGGCCCACTGTGCGGCAATAGCGACGATGTCGCGCTATGTGAAAATTGCATTGCGCCCGACGACTGACGACGGCCTCTGGCAGCCATTATGAAGATTTTTTCCAGTTGCACTATATGTCTAAACAAAGCCAAATGAGTGTATCACACACAAGCACACACACTTAAGTACACACACATACATGACTTGCAGCCACATTTGTACTAATCGCGACGTTGTCGTCGTCTCCATACTTAGTCGTCATGTTTGCGAAAACAACAAAAATCTAAAAAAAAAAAGATGAAAATAATTTGCTGCCGCGTTATAGCGCGCTGTGTGGCACGAATAGGCTTACAGTTTTTAATATGCCCTACGGTGTGGCAAGTGCTACGAACTGTGGCAAGTTGGGGCCAACAAACTGATGAAGGTGTGTGCCACACAGAAATTGCAGAACATGCTGCCGCTTCAGATCATACTTATAGGACTTATAAGATGCAATTTTATCGTGGTGTAGATATAGAATGAATTCCACAAATGAATATATTACATTTAAATATGTATAATCATCAGCATTTTAATCTACTTAGCAAAGTGGATTTAATTGTTTACGATTTTCCTATGCCTATAAGAGAAATTAGGACTTTTCATTTTTATTTTTGTAAGCCTAGCTCTGTGATCGAGAGAGGAAATTATAATCAAAACAATTGAACCGAAGCAACATGAATTTTTTATTTATATTTAGCTCAATTACTGATCGAATATTACGTTACTGAATATTATTTGATTTGAGCTAGGATTGTCTTAAATCAAAGTCCTCACAATGTTAAATTATTAATGATTGAAGTGTTTTCTTTATTCTAAATAGGATCCGTTCTATTAAGCAGCTGCATATGCTCTGCTTTTCTCTATAGAGCGCATTATCGCTTCATCCAAAACGAAACTAAGCGCCGGCCAGCAATTTGCTGCATTGCTGCCGCATGCAACATGCAACATGCGCGCTAACAACAACAACTAACAACAATGCAACTCTTGCAGACAGCCACCTTCGTACGTATCCGCCGACTTCCTCCGCGAATCCGCGCATCATTTCTGCCAAGGCTCAGCATTTTGCGCATTTTTCGGGGGTTGCTTTTACAAGCAAACTCACACACACACACACACATGCTCACACACACACACACACACTACACACACATGCATGCACAAGTACAGCAAAGCTCATGTGTGTTTGTGTGTGTGGGTAAGTATGTTGGAGTAAATGGGACGCCCCGACAATGGCCGGAAGAAATTGCGCGCCGCACACATGGCACTCACTCGGAAATGGGGATGGGGGAAGGGGGGGAGGGGCCTACAGCGGCGGTTAAGGGGCCCGGCTGGTGAGTGAGGGACGGAGGGAGGGAAAGGGGGTCGTTGCATGGCCATAGCGAGTAGGCGGAGCACACGAAATGCGAACGCGAAATGAAACTTTTTGCCTTTGGTGTTGCTGCTGCAGTTGTTGTTGTTGTTGCTGTTGTTGTTGTCTGCAATGCGCGCCAAATGTAAACAAAATATTCGCGCGCCTGCCATAATTATGGCAACGGCTACAACTACAACAGCAACAGCAACAACAATCAGCTACATGCCAACAACAACCACGCAAAAGTCGCAAGTACAAGTAACAAGAAAAAAAAGAAGAAAAATAAGGAATGAGAGACCCAGTCATGCATTGCATTGCATTTTTCCCCCCCCCATCGTTGTAGTTGTTGCTGCATTATGTCTGCCAGCCTTTTGTTTTTGGTTGGCCAGTGCGCTTAACCCTCCCCTTAACCCCCCTCCACACATTAAACGCTCTTCATTAGCAACGTCGCCCGACAACGCATTTGCCATTTGCTTTGCAATCATCGTCATCGTCACTGTCTTCATCGTCGCCGTCGTCGTCGTCGTCTTATTTGGGGTCTGGTTTTTAACGGCTTTACCAACGCCATTGCCATGGCCATAGCCATTGCGATAGCCCATCGTCGCCATGGTGGACTCCTCCATCGTCTTGATCGTCATCTCTGGTCTGGGTCTTGGGCCTGTCAGTCATGGCGGTTCAAATTGCTGGCATTGCGTTGCATTTGGATGCGGCGCGCCTCAAATTTCTCTTGGCAGTGGTTATCAAGAAACGAAAACTGAAAACTGTTAATTACAGAAATTGGCATTTAATGCGCTTGTCTAGCTGCAGGGGGTGGGCAGGTCAGAGAAGGGCAAGGGATGAGTAGCATACGTGTGGTTTAAATTAAATGGCGACTGTGTGCCCCACACCCGCCGCTATGCTCGGGGCGATAAATCAAATCGACAAACAACAAAAAGAAAGCAATGGCACAGTGGGTCGCAGGTCGTAAATAAATGTTAGTCAAGCAAATCTTCAACATTATGGATCTGCAATACCGATAAACTGATTAATTTCATTCAGTTCCTAATTCCGTAAATTCTTGTGCAAGTTGAAGAGGCAACAGCGGTTGAAAAATGCAAAAATGTGGTATAATTTTCTAAATCAAAATTTGTTAGAATGAACCGACCTATATATTATTTGAAATTATTTGAAGTAATTTCGAAATAATGCCTTTAATGTTTACCTTTCAACAAATTAAAAGTAGAGCTCAACAATGTGCCTTGCAAAAAGTCTCCATTTCTCTGATAAGATTCGTCGATCAAGCTATTGACTTCCATTCATCAATATTGCGTATGGTCGGAAATAACTGTTTAACACCACTGTGCATTAGAAACAACAACCACTGCTTTGAATACAAAATTAAAGTTTGAAACGCTGCGCATATCCCCGTCGCCATTACTGGGACAACAAACAAACAAAAAAAAAAAAAAACTGAAAAAGAAAACAAGTGAAAAACAATTTCCCTAATGCTGCTGCAAATCACTGTTAATGGCATTAAGCCGACTACCTACCACTATTGGCAATTGAAGAAGAATCGGAGCGCCAGGATGTGAAAGTCGAGCCGCCAACGGCACGGTCTGAACAAACATGACTGATGCGCTGATTTAAACGGCAATTCATCAATGTCAGACTGTGGGTTGGTTGGGCTGCAGTTTAGGGTAGTGGTGGTGGGGGTGGGATGGGGACATTTCGATTGCTTTGGGTTAATGCGTCTACGCGTTGTCTACAGAGTGTGGGCTGCCTTCCATTAGTAGTGGTGCTGGCGGTTGTGGGCCACACATTTCCATCTATTTTTAAACTTATCTCACAGACATACTCGCATGTATGTAAGTATATATGGACCCACATATAATATAGATAAATTTTTATTTTTACTCCATGTCCGACTTTTGTGAAATGCCTCAGCTTCAACTTTAATTTCCGATTTGTTTGCTTATCGTTTCGGGCCAAGTGTCTGGACGCTGGTCACCACTACTCTGCTACTAGGCGAGGACGCTGCTGTCAGTGTTCCGGCAGCTTCCGCCAACACCAACACCAACATCAGCACTAAACGGGCAATGGGAAAGAGCACATTTACAAAATTCCATTAAGATTTTTATCATTTTACATACGCAGTGGCAGAAAAAAGACAAAAAATAAAATAAAAGTAAGCAGTAGAAGAAGATTCTCAGCTAATGGCCAATGAAGCTCAGTTTCGAACTTCCTTACCGTCGCTTGACCGTTCGCTATAAAATCTTATAGTTTTGTTTTTCTCCATGCAACAAACAACCCTTGCCCTCTAAATTGTTGTAGTTTTGTTGTTGTTGTTGTTGTTGCTGTTTATGTGTGTGCAACCGCAGCGACCACTTTGTGGCTCTTACCTTGGACACACTGGTATTTGCGTTCTTGAGTCGGATTTCAATTTTTTATGACCACACACACACACGCACACACACATTCGAAGGATGAGGCGACGTCTCCAAATGTCCTGCTTAACATAAAATGGCGCATAACAAATCTGTTTATTTGTATTACATCCTTTTCCGTTTCGTTACCACTGCCATAGCCATTACTTTGATTCCTGGACCGTTTCAAGCTGGTCAGAGTTCAGTGCGCATAGTTTAGCTGTGAACTTTGATTTCGGCCTCAGAGAGTTGCATCCTTTTCGTTTGCAATTTGTTTTTAGTGCCGCATTTGAGGTTTATTTTTCGGCACTGGCCATTTATCTAAGCACTTTGATGGGCTCAAATGGAAATCTAATTGGACTCGATGACCGAGCAATAAGCACAGAAAGCGGCGTCATTGCATTTGGGCCTGCCAGTTAAATGTGGCATTGCCTCGTCCTGACGAGTGACGAGCTTCAGCTAGTGGGGCTCATGTGGTCCTTAAGAGCTTGGGACAGTGCGAGTTGAAATTGGGTTGTCATCGATAAAGCGAAGTATGTGCTAAGCTGCTTAGTCAACTAGTTAAGTAACTGGCCAGATTTTGTTGTGCATTATTCGCGTGCGTCGGGCGCTTATATAAAGCCTCAATTTCAATTGCAACTTTAATGCTAATCGTTGCTGATGATCAGAACTTGGCAACTACTTGCTCACTCTTTCTCTCTCGCTCTCGCTCTCTTCTGGCCACACCCATTGCTGTCGCTCATTGGACCAGCCAGCTAGCCAGCCAGCCAGAGAGTCAGCCAGCCGGTCAAACTAGTCAGGCACTAATCTTATCAGCCAACCTATATATATACACACTTGCGAGCATATACTAAGTATACGCACACAACAGAGCTCTGCAAAACCCAATGGCAAAAGAA
The DNA here is from genome assembly GCF_003285725.1 of Scaptodrosophila lebanonensis. NCBI lineage: Eukaryota > Metazoa > Arthropoda > Insecta > Diptera > Drosophilidae > Scaptodrosophila > Scaptodrosophila lebanonensis. Next base: position 18,955,725 of record NW_022060538.1, read on the forward strand.
CCAAGTCCGCTTTTATCAAAAGCTAATAACAAACAGCTAGCAGAGCACAAATGTTCAGGCAACCGTTAAAACATATAGACACACTTGCATACCAACATATGTGAGGGAACAGTAGAAATGCAATAAGGGGCTCGGGAACAATCAAATGATTGCAAAAAAGTGACTTCTCTGCACTGCTGATAGAGTGCCCAGATCATGATGGAAATGCACATGATGTTGAGGCATTATAGACTTTGGTAGCAACAATGATTTATTTCTATTGTGGCCAAATAAAAGGAAGCTCCCTCGTTCAGACTATGTGGAATGTAAGAAGTGGAAAGATTTGTTCCACTACTACTATTTATTTCTTATTTGCATGTCTGACTAATGTTCCACAAGTTAACTAATATCACAATTTATTTTATTTCAATCACTTACAGTTGACTAACAAATACATAGACTAGTTCGATATTAGAATTGTCTGATACCCTGGGTAGTACGCAGGAGGGGGCAGGGGGGAGTCGTTGAGCATCTACAACAAATTTTGCCATATAAAGTCGACCACACGTTCATTATTATGACGCACTATTTCGCCTTAAAATGGAACTAAAATGGAACCAATTTATTAAAATTTTTCTATTGACCATACGCATTAGTTATTATTTAAACGCATCGTGCATTATTTAATCAAATTTTTAATTGTTTGGCCCCCCCCCTTCTATGAAAGCTGCGTACTCACTTGCTGATACCTAATTTCTTTAAGTCTGATTCCTATTTTATACTTTTTCTTGCAACAACTGTGTATTATTTAATAAAAAAAACGCATTAGTTTCAAAAATATAATCGAGTTATTATAGAAAGCTTGGCTTGCACCTTTAATGAACATCTGAACATTTTCTATGAAGATGCAATTATGCTTTTAATATACAAGTATTTGTATAGTATAGTATTATATTACGATTTGAAAACCTGCTCTTTATGCTTTATTTCGCATAGGCAGTGCGTACCGTAGTTTCGTTTGCTTGGATTTTCGCGCACCCGCACCGAAAGTGCAATGTAATACAAAGTTGTTGCTGCCTCTGTTGTTATTGTTGTTATTGTTGTTGCTGTTGTTGGTGCGAGGGGCAGCAGCACATTGCGGCATTCACGGCTGATAAGATCTTTGCGGCCGCGGCCATTTATGACGCATGTAAAAAGCGTCGCGATATGGCCGATGTTGTTGTTGTTGTTGCTGCTGCCGCTGCTGCTTCTTCTGCTTCTGCTGTTTGGCCATTTTGCGCACGCCATTGGCCAAAGTTATGGCCGTTGCCACGAGTGAGTTGCCTCGTGTGTGTGTGTTTGTGTGTGGGTGATTATAGGGTAACCGACTTATATGTAGATATATGTGAGTGTGAACGACTTACCGTTAAATGCTGAAACAGCCACGCTCTCAATATGTTTGTTGCTACTTTTGGGAAAATGCCACGTTTCTTTTGGTTCTTTTTGCCGCTCGCATCGTCATCCTCCTCGCCGGTGCCCTCCCCGCTGCCTATGCTGGCATTGCTGGCATCACCTGCAACACAGATCCATATACAGAAGATAGTTAGATAAATAAATAAATAAGTACATACAAGTGCATGCACACACATACTATATTTATATAGTTTTAATAGAGTTTAGGGCATTTCCTCCGGGCTTTCGCCTGGCCTATGTCAATATTGGCGCAACACTAACCAACTAGCGCCCAAACAGCTCTCTGTTTGCTCATTTTGCTTGGCTGTTGTTGTTGCTGTTGCTGCTTCTGCCTCTGCTTCAGCTGATGTTGTTGTTGCTAATGTTTATGACTGTTTGTCAAGTGGGCATAAAATTACTCTACTAGGCTAGGCTTTGCGAGCCGCCTGCCGGACTGCCTTCCTGCCTGACCGCCCGCCTGCCGCCCTCTACTTAAGCATGGAAATGATAATCATATAGTAGATGACATTGTTTGTTGCCAAGGCATATACAAAAGACGACATTGCAGGGCAGGTCAACGCGGTACACTCAGAGAAAAGCAGTTGGTTTGGAATTGGAATTCTTATATGCAACTTTTATTTCAATGCTTAGAAAGTTGAGAGAAATTAGTCTCTGGCTGGCAAATATTTTCTGGAACTTCACAAGCGGGTTAGGAACATAGTGTTTTTTTAGTTTAAGCCAATTAGAATTCTTCAAATTATTTTAAGAGCCTGTTGGTATATAAATGCAAGCATCTAGCTTAAGTTCATTTAAAACTGAATACCACTTGCCTTTGCAGTACAAATGGAAACCTAAAATGTGTCGAATAATATAGAAAAAATGAAGGACTTTTGATGTTATGATATTTAAAATAATATTCAAGAGCTGCTGGTAGTTTTGGGAAATGCAACCCAGAATAATCTGCCTATATGACTGAACCTTGTAATGGGAATAAGAAGCAGGAGAAACACATGTTGACAAAAGGTGAAAAAAATTGTTGAATTAATTTAAAAAAAAAGTAACTAGCTAACTTTTTGAAAGAGAAGCAAAATAAGCTTACGTCGATAATTCATGTTGGTAGCAAGCTTGGGCATATTTGTTTTATAATCAACCTGCTTGCGTTTTTATCAGTGTATGCTGGCTAACTTCTTGTTTTAGCATAAACAATATTAATATTTGTCATGCTCGTAGTGAAGTGGTTGGGTGGTTTAGGTGGTTGCTGCCTGCTCTCTGCGCATTCTGTGGCAATGTTCATGCATAATTTTTGGTTAATTTAAATTTTCCAAGCTTTTATCTTTTGTTTGCTCAACTTCCACACACACACACATACACAGAAGCAACTAACCAAATAACCAAAACAGCCAACCAAAAACGACGAGTCGCATTTCCGCTTTGCGCAAATGCCTTTGTTTTGGGAGCAACAACAACTACAACAATAAGAGAAGATAGCACATCTAGCTCATCATAATCATCAGCAAGGGCATTCAGAATGATTCTGTATATTTTTGTATAATATTAAGTATGTTATTTGTGTGTTTACTTAAAGTTTTAGTTACACTTAAGTAACTCAAAGGGCCTCAGACAGGAAGCTCAAATGGTTGTGCATGCAAACAAACTGGAACAGGAGGCTCCACCCGCTACCTCCGCCCCATCTATCTATCTCTTACTGTCTCCCCCCCTCTCTCTCTCTCTCACTCTCTCTCTTCAATATTGCATAATTTCATGATACGTCCGTGCTTGAGATTTGGAGTGTATGTGTGAGTGTTTGAGTGTGCCAAAACAAATATTTTTTAACACCAAACACAGTTTGCTTCACGAAGCACCTCTCTCTATGAATGTCTAACTTTTCAGATTTGTAAGACTATATGTGTTTGTATGAGTGTGTGTGTGTGTGAATATGTTTTGTTTGGTCTGTTTGCTTTGCTTGCTTCATAAATTTTCATGCTTTATCTTTTGCACAACACCTTTGCCGCCACCGTCTGCTTTTCATTAATTTTTCAGTTAACTCATTCATTAATTTTCAACAGCACACACAAAAATTTCACGGCAGCACACGCTCAACACTCACACACTCACGCAGAGTCACACACTTCACGCCATTTTGCGTAAACCGGAAGTCGGTTTTGATTAATTTAGTCGCCGAGTGAGACGTTCGCATTCTATGCGTTTGCTTCGCTCTTTGTGTTGAAATGGCCAAATGGCCATTCAGCCAGCTAGCCAGCTAGCCATGGTAGCTGATTTACCCAACGAACAGAAAGCAGACGCGGCGCCAAGTGAAAAGAGAAGTCTAGGCTAGGGCTTCAGGAATCTGAATGCCCTGCTATACGAAAAAGTTCTACTGTCCAGACATTTCTTTAAGGAAAATGACTTGGTGTGCTCTTTCAAAATTCAAACTTTGACTAAAGGCAGTGCTCTCTAAGATTTCCAATTCTGAAAGTTCAATTGTCAACCAGCAACTCGTAAAACATAACAAAAGAGAGAATTGGCGCCCATCCTCTAAGTTCCCAAATTTAAAACGTTTCTGCGACTTCTTTGTTGCCAAAATGACTAATCCTTCCTTTGGTTTATCTAAACAGCCTCAGGTTCTAGCTGAGATATCAAAATTTCTTCAATTGAGAATCGATTTTTTGCAACTTCTGCTTTCCACATTAATATTTGTTGAACAAATGCAGTATTTTTTTACAAATACTATTTTCTTGTTATATTAATAAAGGGAGATTCAAAGAAAGCTCACATCAGAACTATAATTATAAATATTAAGAGGGATAGTTTATAAGGAAAATTCACTTTCAGAAAGCAATCACCTGTTTATTTATAAATATTTAAGCTGAGCTCTTTTTTGTCGTTTCGAACAAGCATGCCCGATTGCCTGCAGGGCATTTGTTTGAAATGATATAGAAAATTAATTTACCCGAAACGCCGAAATGTAAACAAAGGCCCCCCACACACACATACACACACACACCACTTGAGCCCTTTCTAACGCCTAGCAGCGCGCCGGCGATTGCTGCATAATTTAGCAATTATGGAAATGCGTCAAGCTGAAGTTTTTCTTAATTTTTTATTTCCCAATTCTCTTTTTGTGTATTTTGACTAGCCAAACAGAAACTGCGTGGCCATTACGTCCGGACGTCTGGCATGCCTCTGCCTCTGCCCCCACCTCCGCCTCCGCCACTGACCCTCCCTGATCCCCCTCAAATGTGTCTTCCCTATTAGTAAGTACTATGTCCGAATGGCTGCGTCCATATATGTATATATTCTTATCTCAAGCCGCTGTGCTGCGCAAGAGCCGCGCACTTTGGCAGCGCATTGAAAAACTAGCTGCTGGCACTTAACAACTTCATTAAAAGTTGTTTATGATCCTCGAAATTGATTATTCCACTCATACGTAAAACGTCCCCAGACATTGGCCCAACACTGCACCGCACATTCCCACTCCACCTCCGACTCCCACTCCCAGTCCCAGTGTCAGTCTCTCTCAACTCTCAGTTCCACTTCCACTTCCATTTGCCATTCCCAGTGCCCCGATGTGGTGCTCTGGGGCTCTTTCTTGGCGCGATTTAAGCACTCAAAAGCGCTGAGCGAACGAGCGCGCGCTTAAGAAAACATGAAATTGATTAATGCATTTGGCTGCAACGATGAGGCAGTCAAGCAGGCAGGCTTCTTAATAAAAGCAACGTTCAGACTCTCAAACTAATTTGACAAACAGCGCGTATTCTAGAGAGTCCACACAATGCTAAAATAGTGAGGCACAGCAATTGGTTGGGAACTGCACATTATAGTTGATTAATTATATGATGTTTGTATTGCTTTGCTTAGCCTATCCTTTATTGATTACTCTTAACTGTTAATTGATGCAACTATTTAATTGAATAGGTTTTTTTTTCAGATTGTGTTTCAAAGTAGTCGATTTAATATGGAGAAATCATTCATAAAACTATAGTACAAGTAGTTTCATAGGTTCGCGGAAGTCAACTTTTTTGCTCAGAGTTTGTAAAATTTCTTTTGCTGTTCGAACGGACCTTAAGTGGCTTTATGCTTGCCTTGCCCAGGCACCTCAGATTGCTTTGTGTGTGTGTGTGTGTGTGTGTGTTGGGGCTGGTGCCGGCGGTATCTGCTGCTGATATGTAAATTCCTTCAAGTGGATTGCACTTTACTCTGCTCTCGACTGCAACAATTTGAAGTCATTTCTTTAGCCTGTGCTCCCATTTTACATTACCACTTTACATGGCATCAGCAGCGGTTGTTTGGCTGGGGCAGGAGGGGGGTTTGGATGGGATATATCTGGCAAACCAAAACACAATTAATCTTTGGCAAAAGCCGTGCCTTGCTGTTGTTGCCGCGACTGCGACTGCGGCTGCTTATTATTGTTATAATAACGATGTGCAAAAGCACTTGTGAAACGCTCGAGTCGCAAGCCCTGGGCTGCCACTTGAGCACTCGTGTAACAGATTAGGCAGCTCCAGCTCCATTTCGATGGTATGGTGCTGGAATTAGGGGGCAGCTCATCTGGCCCGACTTCAAGTGCTTTTTGTTGTTTGTGGCGATAGCGTGGCGCATAATTTTAATTGAATTGTTTAGCTCGCTCATTGCATTGCGCTGCAAAACTTAATTAATTTTAAACTATAACTTCGATGACTTTATGGCGCTGCCAGCTACAGCAATAGCAGCAACGGCAACAAAAAGAAAGGCTACAAAGGCCACCCTCATATAAGTTTGTGTTTGCTAAATAAATTTGATGCTCTGGCAATTTTTGGGGCCAAAAACGAAGCTGCCTCGCCATTATTACATTCCTCGGGTCGCCCGGCCCCACTGTGGGTGGCGCGTAACAAGCATTTTTATTTATTATTGGCTTAAAGTAGGGGCAAGACGAGTTGTGGCACTCCAGTCTGCAGTCTCCAGTCAGACACACACAGACCGACAGACACACGTATGTTGTTATTATTGCAACCGAAACCCCCGAAAAAAAAGAATAGAAATGTAAGCTGCTCCAGTGCTTGGTCGGTTAGTTCGTTCCAAGCTGTCTTGCCAAGCTCGCACGTTCTTCTTGCTCTCGTTCTCATGCTTTGCTTCCTTCATTTTTTTTTTCTTTTTTCTACAATTGCGCAAAATTCCAATTTGCAGTAAATTTTGCGATTTTTCCTTTATACGACACATACAAAACATTTTTAGTTTCCTGCTGATTTTACTCACACGTACAGCCGGGCTATTTCAGCCAACCCCAACTCCCAACCCCCAACCCCCAACCCCAGCCACAACCACAAGCCATGGACAAACAAGACACCTACGCTCACATGTGGAGAATGCGCCTGCTCCTTAAATACGAGTCCTGCTCCTGCAACTGCCGCTCACATTGCTGATGACTTTGTTCAGCTCCCAGCCCACACAATGTTGTATTACATTCTAATATATAGTCTGAAATATATGCCCAGCTATACCCAACATCAGCTATGAAACTGTTTTACAAATGATATGTTATTGCTTTGAATCAGGTTAAAAAGGATACCGGATTAATTCGAGTATTATTAATCGAAAAAATCATTTGGAGAAGGTTTTCCCCTGTTCGAAGAAAGAAACCACATGGAAAATAAAATAGATAGTATTTATTCAACTTAGCCACAGCGCTCCTCAGTTATACGGTTTCACAAATATTGTTTTTCTTCTAAAGCAATTTCCTTTTTCACAATTCCTTAAAGATGAACATGGAATTTTATTTATGAGACTTTTATTTCTATTTTGATTATTCTTTGTTTTCGGTAGCCAGCCTAAGCAAAAGCTGCTGAAAAATTTGTTTATGACTGCAGCTAATACGATTGCTTTCAAAACTTTTGCTTTTCTAAAAAGTTTGTTTTCTCAATACTATGTGTGTGTGTAAAATTTGTAGCATAATGTAGAAAAATCATGAAATGCTGGCAAAATAAATAAAAATAAATATAAATTTCAACAAAATGCACTCTAAAGCTGCTGCACAAAAACAAACAAATTGCCTTTCAAATACACACAACAAAAGTTTTTCCCATCCTCACAAGCAGACACACACACACACACACACGGACACCGAATTGGACACGTGTGTGAGGAAAATGCTTCAACTACTTGACTGGGCGGCGGCTGCCCAAATGAATCGAGTCGAGAAGATCCCACCGACCAACCAACAGTAGCGCCTCGGCAATTTTCAATTAGTTTTTAAATAAACTTTTCTTTTCTTCAGTTTTTGTTTTTGGGAAAACCGAACGCGCAACTTTCCATTTTCTTGTTAGGTGTGCGTGAGCGACTGAGTGTGTGTGGGTGTGTGTGTGTGTGTATTTTTCTTTCAATGAGTTTTCATTTAAAAACAAATTTTGCGCCTTACTTCAACTTTTTGTTTATACAAAATCATGCCAATCGTCTGTCAATCATTTTCCAATGGGAACGGCCCCTGCATCTAATCGAATACGAGTATGGCGGAAGTCTGCTTAAACTCAACGCCAAACTTACAACTTGGTCGAGTGTGTGGGCAGGGAAACAATCGGCGGGGCCTGGGCGGAGGCCAACTAATTGAGTTTTGCTTTTAGTAATAATAAACAGCTACAGCTAAGGCTACAGCAACGACTAACGCAACAAAACCAATTGTTGTCTATGCGGCACAGTGGTGAGCATTTCCAAAGAAGATGCGCAAAATTCATTTGAAACCATTCCATCATAACTGGAAACAATATTTGACCACACAGATAGGATTTGGATTAAAGGTTTCTCTTTTGGAAATTGAAGTACCAAATGCTAAACAATTAAATCATAAAACTAAAAATTACCGAGTATATTACAGAACCCAAGAATACTGTCAAAGCTTAAGGTATAGTTTTATCCTTATCCTAAGACTTCTCTAAGGTCAACTCACCAATTGCAAGAAATCTGCTGAAGCTCAACAAAATAGAAGACTCGATTTGTTCAACACAATATAGACACCCTAGTTCATGTTCGGGGAGGATGTGGGAAAAGTAAGTGTGCTTCATATGATGACATTCTTAGAATGATCTCTTAAGATATTTCAATAGGGTGTTTCACATGATGATATTCATAAACAGATCTATACTAGATAATAATCTAGTATATTAAAATTGAAAGACAACATATTTTCATTGCATTTCTCAGAAGCATATAATGACATTCTTATAATGATCTCTTAAGATATTTCAGTAGGTAAGTAGTTAAGGAATATTTTAAATAGAAGGGGTATTCCACATGATGGTATTCATAAACAGATCTCCCTAGCTAGATCCAACTCTTATCTAGTAAGTATATTAAAATTGAAAGAAAACATATTTTCATTACATTTCTCAAAAGCACCAGTCCTAGATTTTCAAGACTACTGCTAATGTTTGCACTTTTTATCCAGCTCGACCATCAGTTTGTTCCACAGTGGGATGTCAACGTCATTCTCCCTACGTGCACATTGCGACTTTTGGTTGCTCGAGGATAAGACCGAGGAGGTGGAGGCAGAGGTGGAGAAGGCATTTAATTGAATTCAAAACATGTCAAAAGAAATCAGCAAACACCCTGGGTGGCTTGGCTGGCTGTTTGAGTGAAGAGACAGGCCAGCTACTGGCTCTTCAGGGTGCCACGCCCCGTCTATGTACTCGTAGTTTGTCAACGGGGCTACAAAAGAGCTTCGGCCTCTTCAGCTGGGCAAACACTTAAGGTCGGCTTCAAGTGTAAGCAAAGAAGCTGCGCTTGAGCTGAGCCCCCCCTGAAAAGGTACTTCAGTAAATCACAGAAGCAGCACCAGCAACAACAACAACAACAAGCAGCTGAGAGCTGAGTTCGCCACACACATGACAAAAGTTGTTTAAAAAAAGGGCGTCATTGCTGTTGTTGGCCGTCAAGTGGGTGGCTTGAATAACAACGGTAAATAAAGCCAGCAACAACAAACACTTGAGCGTGGATCCCAAAGTGAGACCTCCGAGGTGTTGGCTGCCGGCTGTTTACTATGTCTTCTTCTTCTTCTTGTTATTGTTGTTGTTGTTGCTGTTGTTCTTGTTACACGGCCAGCTTGACGCAATTATGCGCCATGCCGTTGCCTTACTCTCGGCCAAGTCTGAAGACTACCACAGCTCGCTTATTAGCTTGGCCAACTTGAACAACTCTTTGACATGATTTATGCGCAGATTGCGCGCGCCACAAAAAGCAAAAAAAAAAAAAAAAAAAAAAACCACACTACTGGTGAATAAGTGAGGAGAAAAAAGAAGCAAAGCCAAGTGCATTTATTGTTTATGAAAACTTTATTGAATGTCACGTTAAGCGCGCTTAAGTTTCGCCGCTCGGCTTGATAAACATCTGCAATTAATTTCAAGTTGGGGGTTTTCCTCGCACTCCAACTGTTGAGCACATCTTGTGCTTGTGGAAAAACTTGCAGTGAGCTGACAATTACTAAAACTTATTACTTCTGTATGGCCGAGAATTAATAAAGCTTAAATGTGTTTGGCATATGACTTAATTAAATTTGAAAAATGGCATGGCGCTCAGATAATTGATGGCACTTGGATGACTGATAATACGAGAAGCCTTCAAATACTCGTATGTGTGTCCACACTTCTCTACTACTGGAGTGGGGGCGCTCCGAGTGTGTCGACATAGCTTGAAGAGGTAAGGAAGTGGTAGCCTTTAGTAGAAATATTGCAGATAATTGGGCATTTCTTATGGGAACATTTTAACTTTTAAACACAAATTAAACTAGAATTTTAAATTCCTCAGAACACTCGACGCTTGCTGCAGCCAGCTCACACCTATACCTTCTAAAATGAACTACAAAGTAATAATATGCATTTATAATAATATACTTCACTACCAAGATTGGACATAATTGGACATTTTAATTGGAAAAATATTAGATAAGCCAAGACTTTATCACAAATTAAAGACCATTTTTACAGACTTCAGAACACTCGACGCTTGCTTTTAAATACAATTCTAAAGTAATAATATTTAAGCCTCAAAAAGTGCTCTCTTCCTAGAAAAAAATAACACAGTCTTTGAAGGCTTTAAGTCACTTTGCAAATATTAACAGCTGATTTGTTTTTTATGGTTTGCAGAGGTAAGTAATTGGTATAATTTACTAGAAAGATTGGACATAATTGAACATTTTAATTGGAAAAATATTAGTTAAGCCAAAACTTTATTACAAATTAAAAAACATTTTACAGACCTCAGAACACTCTACGCTTTCTACCTTCGAAAATAAACTGAAAAGTAATAAAATTTGGGCCACAAAAAGTGTTCTCTTCGTAGAAAAAAATGAACACAGCACTTGAAGGCTTTGCAAATATAATGAGCTAATTTTTTATTTATGGTTTCCATGTAAATCGATCAACATAGAGGCTTTTCAGACTTAGTACTGAATCGAAGCAACTTTCGGACAATAGGAAAATGTCCAATTATGTTATTTTCAGAGCCCCCATATGAAAGGCATTCAGGGCTATTCATTATTTCACAAATTTGTTGCCTTTAAATTGCTTAACAAACCCCTTTCACACCATGGAGCCATTTTCCAGAGACTATGCACCACACTTTTCCCGCACCACGCTACGCCAGTCAAAGAATGATGATGGATCACCAATTGGGCGACGCCATAAAACGGCAACAAGTCAATAAGAATAACAAGAACAACAGCAACAGCAACAACAACAACAACAACAGCAACCATAACCATATCAATGAGGGTCTCAAATCATATGCAGGTTGCAGCACACACGGTCCACAACAATTTTGTGGCCATTTTTTCTTCTTCTTTCCCGCTCGTTCTTGTCCAGAGTTCGCAGCTTCCCAGGCGGCATGGACGGGCCAATTTTTACAAGAGTGGCAAGAGCAAAAAAATGTATATAAAAAGCCGTTCAAGGTATTAACACAAAAGCGGCTTTGGTTTTTGCCGTTGACTACATACTCGCTCGCATACTCGTATATAGAGAGAGATATTGTACAAGTATATATATAGATATTTTTATGGCGGATTTGTGTGATCCGCTGCAATATTTTGAGCCAAACGGCTGCGGCGGTTGCTGCATTGTTTTGTGGCGGCCATCATACGAACAGCAACAAAAAAATAATAATAATAATAATGTTGCAAAAGCTTGTACGTTTTTTTTTTCGGTTTTTTTGTAAGCTGTACAGCAGAATCCCGCGGCAGCAACAACATGTTCATGCCTCATTATTTTTATACGATTTTTGCGGTTCGTTGGGATTCGTTGAGCTGCTGGTGGTGGTGGTGCCGCTTGTTTTGGGTTCTCAGGCTCCAAAGCATTTGGCAATAGGCAGAGTTTCCTTTGCTTGATTGTTTTTTTGTTTTTTTTTTCAGCAATGCCTGCCTGCCTGCTGTTGTCAGCCGAGAGTTTATTAAAATTCCAAAAGTGTGAAAGAACTGCAAAGCACTCGAAAAACAACAAAAGCCAACACATGTTTTCACGCCTACCTCCAAATGCGACGCCTTATATGCAGATTAGCCGTTTACATCAAGTATTTATGTGTGTGTGTGTGTGTGTTTGTGTTTGTATTCCCCATATGCAAAATTGGAAATTATTCAAATTCAATTATTGTCAATTTTATTTATTATTAATGCGCATAATTGTCAAATTTGGCAAATTTATGAACGCCGCTAAAAGGCACAAATAAAATACACTGAGCGGACAATAAGCACACAATATACGAGTGTGTATGTGTGCGTGTGTGTGTGTGTGTGTGTGTGTGTGTGTATACTATATTCTGAGTTCTCTGCTCACGAGTTATGCAAATCAGTGCCACAAGCAAAGTTCGAAGTGCCGTCGCCATGGCTGCAGAATTCAAACGTCGGACAAGATTTTTGTGCGCTTTGCGCCAATCCGCACGAATTTATGAGACATGTTGAAATGCATCTCACCTTGATTATGTGGCTGGCTGACTGGCTGGCTGGCAGCAGCCACCAAAGACGAGCCAGGCTCCTTTTATTTGTTCGCTTTTGCAGTTGCAAGCTCGCCCATTTGGTGTCCAAGCCATACGCTCGGTTTGTCTCCATAACACAGTCGCAGTCGCAGTCGCAGTCAGAGTCGCAGCCCTCCAGCCCCCTTCATCTAAGACTCTCGAAGATTAATGGCAACGCGTTTAATTTGTTTTTGGGTGTTCTCTGTGCAAGACTTTGACTGGCAACAACAACAGCAATAACAACAACAACATCATATGCATATTTCTTGGCAGTCATCGTGTGCCTGCGCCGACTTTGTTGACTCTGTAGTGTAATTCACTCACATTGACACGTCATATGAGCCGTTCGTAACTCATGCGCGGAGGCACAGGTAGACACAATAGACAGAGACGACTGTTGCCCGTTCCGCTGGCTCCGATCATTGCTGCGAGATCATGGGATTTGCCCTTTTGCTGGGCCGCTGAAGCATGCCTAGCATGTGAGTGCTTGATTGTACAAAACAAATGTATCTTTCGTGTGCCTAATGAAGTAACAGATGGCACTACAAAGTTGCTTTGACAACACTTCTGAGAGAGCTCTGCGCGAATAGTCTGTTTTCAATCTACATAAACTACGTCTTCATGTTATGGGCTCTTGAAGTGTATCAAAATTAGTTTTATTAAGCGCTAAATAGTGTTCATTTCATTATATAGTAAATGATTTAAATGTTTCGATATTTCTGTAACTGCAACTTATGCTTTGTCTTTTGCCTGAATCAATGGAAGCTCTTAGATTTAGATGGACCCATGCATTGATAGATATTCATATATAAGACACTTGATTCTGACATAGACATTCTAGATTCTAGAATCGTCCGTATATTTCCTATCAGAATAGCCCATAATGTCTGTGTGGACTTAACATGCGTGCCGGGGAACTTTTAGGAGAACTCTATTATAGATGAGCTGCCAAGGAAAAAACTACCTCACGATAAGACAGAAATATAAATCGAACCCGCTCGTCTAATGGTTTCTGAGAAAGGCGCATTGCCCCCTCCTTGTTATTGTCCCACAATTAGAGCAGCCCTTTCTTAATTAACTAATACTAATTGTCGATTACGAGCAGGTTATTTCTCAACTAGAATTTGTGGCCTGAAGAATAAATCGCAAAAAAGAATGTGTGTTGTGGCAGCTCTCCAAACTATTTAGGTACATAACTTGATTGATATTTCATAAATCAATCGAAAGTTTTTTATGCACATTTGATTGTTGAATTGTGAATTAAGAAAATATGAAAAAGATAACTTTTGCATCACAATGTTAATTTAAGCTATAGCCTGAATAAAGAAGTGACGTTGATTTGAATGACAATTCAATAGAGCTAGATTTGATTTCTATAGAACTCTAAATACCTTATACATATCTATACAAATGATTTCATAGCTCAGCTTACATGCGAAGTAGTGCCTGTCTATTATTTTACTTTTTAATGCAAAGTTGAGAATTGTGGGACATTCGAGTATATACATAGTAGTATTATAATAAAAATGCATGTTGGCTGCAGCTTTCGCAGATTGAAAACGTTGCCAAAACCTGAGCAAACCTCTGTGGAAAATATTGTATTGCCGGTTCGCAAACCAAGAACATGTTGCCTGTGCTGTTGGCAGCGCTGCTGCATGTCTAGACCTCAACATAATCCCTCATGGCTAACCCTGTCTCTTGTGGTTGTTGCTGTTGGTGTGTTCTTCATTGTTTTCGACATGATATTAAGTAATTCATAAGCGTGTAATTTCGTTTAACACAACCAAAAATAAATGTCTGCAGTTGATTTTTGACATCAAAATTGCAGCGCAACGATGGCGACGATGATGAGGCGAAGGCGATGGCGATGGCGAAGGCGACTGCCAAAGTCAAGGCAGACAGTGGCTTGCTGTTTTTTGTTTTTTGTCTCTCCTTAATAATACACTGAAAATGCTTTTTTAAAAGCATAAAAATTATAACGCATCAGTCACGACACGCGAACGGGACAGACAGACAGACAGTGCTCCCTTCACCAATCTGGGGAGCTCTGCATGTGAGAAAGAAAATCTTTCAACACACAAAGAGCGAGCACAAAAAAATATTGTACTAAACGTTTTTGTTTCCACTTTGCTTGGCGGCCATATTTGAGCGGAAAACTGTGCAAAAGTTTCGTGTAACAACAAAATGGTTTATTAAGAAAGGAAATGAGGCATTTGGCAGCAAAAAAGCAAAAATACAAAAACGACGAAGCGAGTAAAAATAAAACAGAGAGCAACCATTGTTGTTGTTGTTATTGTTGTTGGTTGTTGTTGAGTTGGCAGCCAAACCACAAACGGAACAAAAACTACAAATTCTAAATAATTTTGTTGTTGCTGTTGTTGTTGTTGTTGTTGTTAGTTTTAAGCCATCATATGCAAATTACTGTTAATGACAAGCCGCTGAATAAATTATAAAAGCGGGCGCAGTGGAGGAAGAAATCAATGACCTCAGCGACAGCCCAACAACAACTCTCTAGTTAGTTATGGGGTTCAAAGCATATAGCAAGAGTATAGTGTTTCTATATACAAGTATATATGTATGTATACATTCCTGCATAAGTCACAATATCAGTGGAGGAGCGCGCGCTGTCTCATAATAATGAAATATTTCCAAATAAGATTCATTCCTCCAGATACAAAAGATACAAAAGGCTGTGTGGTTAGTTTGAAGCTTGTTGTTGTTGTTGTTGATGTTTTTGTTGTTGTAGTTGTAGCATCTCCCCACATACTAATTTCAAATTTCAATCTGGCGCGCTGTGACCTTTCATGCCTACATCCAGGCATACATATATCGAGTTATACATATCTGCATATAATTCAAGGCACAGCCACATACATACATATAGTATGTATGTATTTATATATTTTTGTTAATTTCGAAAGCGTATTAAATTACACACTCATTCAAACACGCACATCCATATCGAAGTATTTATATATACAAGCATGTATACTTGTATACTATAGAGTTGGTTGGCGGTTCGCTGGCAAAGTTGAAACAAGAATTTCAAGTATGTTTAACCCAAAACGGAACACAAGGCGGCACGGCGAGGGGAAGGCGGCTGCATGGGATGCCATGCCTGGGCTTAAAGTATTTCACAGGAAATCTTCGAAAACGAAACGAAACGAAGCCGAACAAACCAAACTCAACTCAACTCAACTCAAGCAAACCCAACCAAGCAACCAACCAACCATCCAACAATATGTTCTACACATTTCTTATTTCTTACATTTTTTTTGTAATTGTTGTTGTTTCGCTTTTTGGTTGCTTTGTGTGAGAAATCGAAATCCCAAAAACTAAATCCTATAATGCCTTAAAGGGGCACCAACACAATTGTGTGTGTGTGTGTGTGTGTGTGTGTGTGTGTGTGTGTGTGTGTGTGTGTGTGTGTGTGGAGCGAGCGATTCGGCCGCATTTTGAATTGTGTGTTGTGTGTCTTTTCAGAGCCCCCTCAAAAGTCACACACACACTGACACACACACACACACATACACATGCAGCCGTCCAGTGTACGAGGCAAGCGTGCTCGTAGTCTATAATAATGATAAGATGGCTCTTAATCAGAAAATTTATATGCCCCAGCATTAAGTTTGTTTCTTCTTCATCTTCTTCTCTCGCTCTGTCTTGTGTGCTGTTGCTGTTGTTGTTGTTGCTGGCCCGCAGACGACCTCATGCCCCAAGTCGCTGATGATGGGTTATGCTCGTTTATAATTATAGGTCCTGTCAAATGCTAAATGAAAGGCGCATCAAAAAAGGCCAGCCAGCGTGCAAGTCAAAACTATTCAATTTTCAGTTTAGAGAGCGTTACGCTATGCTGCTCGTTTCGTCTTGTTGTTGTTGTTGTTGCTTTTGCTGTTGCTGTTGGTTGGGCAGCATAATTTTGGCCATTGGCCATTGCCAAAGTGTTTGGGGCGTGCATTTGAGGCGCGCTTTTCATTGGACCACAAAACACGCGACTTCAGATATTCACAAAAAAAAAAAATACCCCATTATGTTGGCTTATAAAAGATTTTATGCAACAAAAGCTTTTATTCAACTGAATATAAGCTTTTAGTAGTCTTGGCTACCAGCATTGAAAATCAATTGATAAACATACTTATTATTGGGTGTGAAGGCCAAGCAAACTCCTAATGAATTGGCTTTTAAATGTAATTTGCATTCCTCTTTTAACTGTTACGTATTTATCATATATTCATAAATATATTAAATTAAAGTTCTTTACACTCTCCTCAGTCATCTAAGTCATTCTTAAATGAAAGCGAAACATCGAAACGAAATGCCAAACTCTACTCTTAATATTATTTCAATCGAACTTACCGCTTGCACTCGTTCCGAAATTGTCTGTAAAGAGAAAAAAGAAAACAAAGATTAATCAAACATCAAAACGTGATCACTTATTTGGAGAGAAATTCAACATACGAGTATGTACGAGTATTCTATGCAATATACTTGTATTCCTGGCATGTTGTTTGATTGAATTAGCACCACAAACAAACTGACACACTAAGCCTGCCCCCCAGAAGAGGTGCCTCAATATATTTTCCCAAAAAATTCTCAGGCTCCAGAACCGCTGCTATAAATCTGCTCTCAATTTTTGTGGTAAACAACAAAAGCTGAAAGGCGCAAATGCCTCGCAGGGCAGTTAAAAAAAATTGAAAAATTTCGTGCAGACTTTGACCGCAAATGTGGCTTTTTTTCTCGGACGCTATAAAATATGATATATATTCACACACTCACACCAACACAGCAACACACACACGCACACTAACACACTCGTAGGCGAGACTGCGAGGCTGTTGGGCAATCAATCAAAACTACGGACTCCATATCAGAGGGCAGAGTGTGAACAAAATATGTGGAGCAAATCAAATCAAATGCAATGCAGCCGGTCCCAAAAAAAAAAAAAACAAAAAACCAAAATAAAAAACATAAACAGAACACAAAAACAAAGGCCGTTTTTTGAGCTGCCTGTTTCAGATCTCATACTTCAAGCTCGGAACTCGGATTTTCACACGCAAATCGCTGCCTCACTTTTTACCTCGACCTTTTTTTTCTCGTAAAATGCTTAAGTTTTAATGGTAATCTGCATGCTAACTATGCAAATTTTATGGATTTGGCCAACAGATTGCAGCAACAAAATCCGCTCTAATTCTGGCCACAGAGCTTTAGGAGCTGTGGAAGAATCATGGGAAAGCGGGCCAGACGATGTTTTCATCAAAATTGGGTTGCAGACTAGTTTATTTTGCACCTTCATGGCCTAATTGCTTTCCAGTTTCTTAAAAGTCATAGTTTGTATATTTCTTAAAAAAAATTCTCTTCTTTAAAATTCGAACACAATGAGTTATCGAAGCATCGGACAAATTAAAGATTCGGGTCTTAACTTGCTTATAACTTGCGTATTTCTAATCGATTCATGTCAAATATTTTGATTTGAATACCAAACAATTGTGCTTCAAGACAAGTCCATTGCAATATATTAGAGTCTAAGAGTCTTAGTCTAGGAATTTATAGACTCAGAGCCCTTTTTTCTGCATCCTCACAATGTAAGATCGCTTTAAGCTCATTTCGGTAAGCAATTCCACATAAACAACAATAAAGTGTCAGTCAAGCTGTCCATTTGACTTCTCTCTTATTTTTATGTGTTGTTCGAGTCCTCGGACGAAATGTGAGTAGCAAAAGAGTGTTGATGCTGATGAGTTCGATGGAAAACAACAACAATAAAAAAGGTGCAGAATGCTCGCTATTTCAAGACACAACAGATCAAGAAACACAAGTAAACACTCATTCGACGTCTCCGAAAATGGAACTGCAAGTTGATACCGATACATACATACATTAATGATAATCTTGATCTTGCCAAATCTATAAAAGGTTTTATGTGTAGTCTCTGCGAGAAGACAAATGGTGTTATGAGTTGGCCAACATTCAGGAATACAAGTATTTCTGCTTGATTTCCAAGTAAGATAAAGGTATGGAACTCTTCTAAAAAATAATGAATTCAATATTGAACCTAAAGAAAATCGTTTCATTTACAATATGATCCATTTCTGCTCGATCCGCTGATCTCTCAGCTATAAATTGCTGCGTAAATTCTTTCAGTATCAACTCCAAAACGTAATGCGTAACAATCCGATTATTTATATCGTGGTATATCCCGGCTATTCAGCCTCTGCCTGTCTCTGTCTCAATCAATTACCATTTCTTCAGCTCTTCGGCTCTTCAGTTTATTTTAAGTCGTTTAGTCAGTTTGTAATAACATGGCTAAGAGTATTTGGCGAGCTTGTCTGTGGATTTTCATGCATTTCACGATGTTTTGCGCTTGGCCCAGGCCCGGGCCCCGACCCGGACCCCGATGGCATCGCAACCTCAAGCTCGCGTTGTCATTTAAGTCATCGAACACGCATTGGTACATGGTGTCAGTGTCCTGGCCGGCGAGAATGTGCGGCCATCGCAGTCGCTCGAATGAGCCTCATTCTCATGGCATTGGCCGCAACATTTCAGCGTTGACTTTTCCCTCCTTTTTATTTGTGTTTGTATTTGTTGTTTTATTTTTATTTTTTGTGCACAGTTCATAAATAATCGTCTTAAGTTGAGCAGCGGCTGGGTGGCTGAGCATTGCGACAGATTAACAACAGGCCCTGCCTCCGTCACCTTCAGCCGCTCGCTCGCACAGCTCCATTAGTCGCAACACTTTACAGACATTGCACTTTTAAATCTGGAAAAAAACAACAACAACATGCCGAGTGTTTTTGTTGGTGTTGGAGGCATTGCAGCAGAGGAAAGAAAGCAACAGAAGAAAAACGAGACAGAACATGAACAGGCAGCCGCCTGAGTCCCACTCCGACTTCGGCTTCGAAGTTGGACTCCGACTTGCTCAAATATTCCAAAAACGTTTCAATGAATGTCGCAGTGCTTCAATTTTTTCACCAAAAAGAACAACAGCAGCAGCAACAAAACAACTGTCGCTGTCGCTTGTCGCTGATCCCATTTTAATATTCTAGATACTTAAATAAAATACGTGTCTGGCTTTGCCAACAAACGTTTATTGTTTGTTAATTGATTTTCAGTGCGGCCGGCGCGGCACGGCAGGGCGAACGAAACAAAGCGCACAAGTTGCTGCTGTTGTTGTTGTTGTTGTTTTTGCTGGCGACGTCTGTTAAAATGCAAAGTGCAACTTCAAAAAGTTGCTAAAGAAAATTTCGTATGCAAAATTTGTCAGAGTTGGTCGCTCTTCTTGGCTTTAACTTTGGCGCAATTAATTTGCAGACAACGACGCAGCAATGCCGACGACGACGACGACGATGTTGGCGACTCAGCCTTGACAACATCAGCAGCAACAGCAACAACAACAACACAAGCCACAACAACAACAACAACAGCAGTAACAGACGGCTACAATTATCAAGGACTGCGCCTAAGTGACCAAACGCTTTGACAGAGTTGACAGGCAATGGCAGCAATGGCAGCGATGGCGGCACTTGGCAGGCCCGGGTCATTTAACGGTAATTACTAAGCCGGCTGGCCAGCAAAAGATTTTCGCGAAAAAACCCAAAACAACAACAACTACAGCAACAACAAAATCGAAAAAACGTGCGCTCAAGAGGCTGCCCGAAAGTCTACCGCCGACAAAGTGAAGCAAGTGAAGCATTTACAACATCAGCAACAACAACGACGGCAACAACAACAGCCAGAGCTGCTGCAGAAGTGAAGCTAAGAAAAGAAAACTCTTTGGAGTCTGTCTCGGAAACACGAAAACCACGACTTTTCTAGAAAACCACAGCAGAAGGCAAAAGGCGCAGACTTCAAGCGCAAAAGTCTATTTATGTGACTATTGAAGTGCTGGCCAGCCAGAAGATTCTTCAGCACTGACTCTATATGTATGTGTGTGTGTGTGTGCCAGCGTTGTGTTGATCCAGTTCACAATTGAGCAGGTTGCTGGTTCTATGTAATGGTATATTTTCATGGTAGCTCAACCTCTATTCAAAAGCTTTTTTTTCAAACATTTCGTTGAGGTCGGGGTCACCAAATATTTGCACAAGTACTAGTTCAGTGTAAAGAAGTGCTCGGAAATGCTCGAAAATGATTTTATTTTATGAATTTTTAATTTACAAATGACTGAGCTTGATCAAATGCTGTTGTTACGATTTTTAGCTAAATTGTGGGTTTCTTATTAACAATTCCTTGACGTTGGGGTCACCAAATGTTTTCACTTGGACTTGACACCTAATCCATGCGAGTGCTGCTGCTGCTCTCCCGCCTACCGAACTATTTCATTCTTCTTTCATTTTTATCAAAAATTCTCAAAGCTCTATCAGCTTATACAATTTTTCAGAAATGTGCTAAATAGAACAAATGAAAACATCGTAGAATCCAAACAAAGCGGCCAAATAAACAATAACCTATCTGGTTGGGCTATATCTGTAAGCTATCTATAATTTATCTGCAAATAAATCTTTAGCTATTTAATCATGCATGCTTATTTTTCATTATAAAACATATATTAGTTTTATAATTAATTGATTAATTGAGGGTTTTATGCAAAACAAATCTATAGCTCGCAGGTAAAGAAGAGTTTGTGAAGAGATCAGTTATTGTAGGACAGCTGTGCATCAAGACTTCAGGAACAACTGTGAACTAGTGTTATGTTCATAGTCCGATATATTGGCCGCAGCACAACAACTTTTATTTGTGAGTGTGTGTGTGTGTTTGAAGAGTTTTTTTCGTAGCCTGAACTGCAGTTTGTCGGCTTAGCGGCTTGGGCTTTGATTTTTGCTTGATTTCTTTCAAAATCAAGCTAAAGACTCAACGATGGGGCCCTAAAACCAAAATAGAGATGCAGTCGATGGCGGCCGATGGAGGCCACGGCGCTCGCCAAGGCACTTGTGGCATGTTGTTGCTGTAGTTGTTGTTGTTGTTATTGTTGTTGTTGTTGTCGATGTTGCCGACATTGCATGTGCAGTGACTGTGACGCCATTTTCAACAACAACAGCAGCAGCAGCCGGCCAGTCAGCCAGCCAGCCAGCAAGCCAGCAAGCGAACAAACTAAGGCAACAACGTATGCAAAAGAGCTGAGAACAGCAACAACAACAACAACAACAAGAGCAGCTAGAGCGAGAGTGGAGCGAAGCGAACATGTCCAAAGGGAAACCGCCAAAAGGATAATCAGCAACAATTTAGTATTATTACACCACGTTCGAAACGATCGAGTGAGAGAGCATTGGAGCGCAGGCCGCAACTGAGGTGGGGGCTAGCGGGGGAGGCAGACACACACACACATACAAAGTTGTCTGTCAGTCTCTGGTTTATTTTATTTTATTTATTTTTTTTGTTGGACTGGAGAGAAGGTTGAGGCTGGAGCTGCGCCCGCGACGACTCAAGTATGCATTTCAAAGAAAATCATTATTATCGATGCGCTGCGGCGAAGGCAGCCGGCAACGTTGAGACGACAACATTGGATGTGGATGTGGCTGTGGCTGTGGATATATGGATGTGGACGTGAATGTGGATGCCTGGCTTTTGGTATTTTCACGTAGCCATAGATTGAGTTTCAATGGAAAAATGATTTGCAAATTGACTTTAACGAATTGCTCGACTGAAGTTGCAGAACAAAAATATATACATAGAGATGGAGAAGGAGAAGGAGATGGAGAGAGTGGGGGATCGTGAAGAAGCAGCAGGTTGCTTGAGCATGTTATGGAATTTTGATTATAGCATTTGTCGGCCTTTTGTGGCGCATACGCGTCCATAGAGCATTAGAAGAGGCAAAGGTCCTAGCCCATAGTCAAAGTCATGGTCTTCGAGTAATTGGCACGCATATTGCGGGCGAACAATGCCGTTTTTATTTTTCTTTGCATTTGCGACTTTCAGCTGCCATTCAAACAATCAGGCTTGCCGCTCTATGCGAAAACTGCTGCTGATGATGCCCATTTCATGGCTAACTCCAATGGCCAACAAAGTTAACAGCCGCCAGGCAGTGCGAATAGCAAGAGGGACCCAACTGACGTCTGATCCATTGGCTGCTCTGGTCTGGTCTGGTTGGTCGGCTGCCCGGGCCATACTGAACGCCATTATCAGCATCATAACGTTGCTTGATGGGCGCATGGGCGAGCAGACTGGCCTCCAACCAGTCGACTATGAGGCGACTGCTTTGTTTGGCATCCTCCTAGAGCGCATCTTCCACTGCCTGTTGCCGTTGCTGTCGCTGTTGCCATGGTTGTGAGTCTGCGGTTCTTCTGGTTGGCCGTCGGGCGCTGCTAGTTCGTATATCATTATAGAAATTACCAACTCCAACTCCAGCAACAGAAACAGCAAGAAGAGCAACAAGAGCCGTCTCTGGCAGCCATTGTTAGTATTTTGCTATTAACGTTAACTCTTTGGCACAATCTGCTCGCTTGATCTTGTTGCGGCGATAGCGCAAACTAAGCAACAACAACAACAGCAACAGCAACAATAGTAGGCACAACAACGAAGGCAACAAACTAAAAACAAAAGCGGGCCATACACAACTATCTTGGGCAGACATAGTAATGCGCCGACCTGACGAGCTGTTAGCCATTGATATCGAATGAAAACATTGACGTCAGAGTCCCCTCATACCTCCCATACATACATATTTATATACTCGTGCGTACTCATAGTTGCTTCCTAGCCATTACTTAACAGCCAGCAGTTGAAAAAGTTATGAAAAGTTATGAACTGGGACTTACCAGGACTACCAAGGAAGACTGAGGAATACAATCGCCTGGAGGCGTCTGCATTTCGAGCATCGGCAGGTGAGGACCATTCTCTTCGACACCATCGACCTGAAACAACAACAGAAAAGCCGCTCATTAACAATCGGAAGACGTTATTATATATAGACTGAGCTTATAAAGAAACTTATAGCATTAAATAATATTTGAAAATTAAGAAATATGTACGTATTGCTGAAGAAATAAAATGTATGATGAATGATGATTAAAATAGTTTAAATATGATGCATTATAGAAAGTAAAATACTTCTTAAGACAATCCTATTTTAGCGCCATTGCTGCTTTATTCGGTCAAGTACTTTGGATCTTTCTGAATCTTAAACCATAGCGGCCAAGCAGTATTAGTTCCTCCAATTATAACTTAAGTGAAATTTTCCAATGATTTATAAATTGATTTATGTAATGACACCTATACCCAGATATCAGATATTAAAATTATCATTATAACTTAAGGAACGTGTTAAAACCATTCTACAGTTTATAAAGTCAGCAAATCTTTTACTAAAAGATATTCTACAAAGGAGAATATTTCAGCTGCTAACATCATATTTTCACTTTCCAGCACCAATTCGTACGTTCAAGTGTTGGAAAATGTCTAATTTTCTCATAACTATTTTTGTTTTGCTGATCTTGGAGTTAAAGAGTTGCATTTTCTTTAAAGAAGTGATCAATTGAATGATAAAAGTGTATTTTGAATTGTGGAATACTTTTGTTAATAAATTAACATTTTGTTTTTATTTCTGGTAGCACATTTGATGAAATATTATTATATATCGTATTCTAATTATACTGCACGTTTTTCTAAATTGAAGTTGGCTTCAAAATAGTTAAGCTAAGTTTATTGTGTTTAAAACGTATTCCATTAAGGCAATAATTTTATCAAAGCTAACTAACTAAGAGACTTTAAAATCAATTGAAATTTTATTTAAGGCGTTCCCAAATTCAATTTTCAATGCTTTTTCTATACGCTTCAAAATATAATAATAGTCTGACTACTCTTAATATTTTAGCTATTCTTGAGTTTCTTCCAAGTAGTTTCACTTAAAAACTTTAAACCTTAGCCAACAACTTTTAAAATGTAAATAAATTTAAGAAAAGCCTAGTGTGTGTTTGTTTTCTCGTTTTCATAACTCATTGACAATGCCAGAAATTTTCCAAATTTTTCGGTTTAAGTCCATGCTGGCTGCTATTAAGATCTTAAGCTCTCCCAGCGGCGGCTCTAAGTCACTTGTCTCCCCGATTTGTAACACTTGTCAACTTAAAAATGTGCGCGATATTGACAGTATGTTAAATAAGTTAAGCTGCCGTCACAGCCAACGCACAGTATTTAGTCGAGACACACACACATAGGAGTATCTATCTACAGACACAGACACAGCAACACACAGATACGAGTGCTTCTATTAACTCAAAGTGATAGCCAGGTAGCGACGCATGACTGACAGCGTCCACCTCTGCCGCCTTAAGCCTCACTAAGGCCGGCCTGCTCGGCCCTCCCGAAACTCCCATAGACATACATACGGATACGAATATCTAAAGCCCCGACTCCGGGCCATGAGTCAGCTGCGTGCCGCTTATCAAAGGCCGCCTAGCATGACCAAATCTCACAGTTATGGACGCTTTAAGCGCATAAAACTTTAAATGAAATACGCAGTGCTAAAAAGTGAAAATGTTGTTCAAGAACTTGCAATGAGAATGGCGATGGCTATGGCGATGGCGCTAATAATAATTTGGTTTATTAGCTTTAAAGCACAATGAAGACACTGCCGTCAAGTGGAGGGGCGTGTGCAGCGCTAAAAGAATAGCAAACAGGGGTGAGTTCGAGTCAGGATTCGGATTCGGGCAACACCCCTCGCTGTTTTCATTTCTTTACAGCTTTTTTTTTTACCAACAGCCATTTCTATTTTCGCGAGGGCGCAGACCAAGACGCTCAGGAGGATGGGGAGGATGAGGACGACGCACCTTTATTTAAATTTGTTGCGGCCACGGTGCGCGGACCGTCTAAGGAGGTCCTGGGGGAGGGGACTGGGACTGGGACTGCTGCTTCGTTTTCTTCGCCTTTTTTTTCGTTTTACTTAATGGGCAATTTTCTTGGTAGTAATGGGCACGTTTTATGGACGCTTTTGTGGGGTGTTTATCGTGTACACACAAGGGGACTGGGACTGGGAGCGGGATCGGGACGAGGACGCGTCGTTCCAACACTTGGCCAGTAGCAACAGCAACAACAACAACAATGGGCCGGGCGTGTGAATGACCCGCCACAAGGAAGCCAGCAAATGCAATTGCACTTTGTTTCATTTATTTCGAGGGTTGCCATTTCAAAGAGAGATAGTAAAAAGAATAAAACAATAAATAATAAATAGTAATTGGCCGTGCACCTGCCAGGGCGCCGCACCACAACAATACATTATAACATGAAACACAAACTCTCACACAGACAAGCACAAGCAACAACAACAAGAGCAACAACAGCAACAACAGCAACTACAAATCAAAATGAGCAACCTAATGCCAAATTAATAACGAAAACAAGCTCAAAAGCTGAAAGGCAACAAATTTAACTAAAATAAAATTAATTGACTTGACATCCCAGACAGAGAATAACAAACAAACAATGACAGAGCCGGAAAATAATGGGGTGCGAGCGAGATGGCTAACCAAAATCCAAATTGTTCGCACATAAATCTTTACACTAAAAATTTTATTGTCGTTTTTATTGTAAAAGAAATATAAAAAAAATCATAAAATAAAAAATATATAAACCCAGCGCCGCCGCCACACAAAACTACTGAGCACAGCATAGCGAAGCAGAGAAGAGAAGCGAAGCGACGAGCAGAGCAGGCGGCAGAGCCAAACAGTCTGTGAAGACATTTGCGCTCAGAGAGAGAAAGCGCGCTCACAAACACAGGCACACGTGCATTTGTCGTTTCCCCTTTTTGCAACTGACAGCGTATCTCGTAAGTTGTCGCTCGCTCGCTTATATCGTAAGAAGGCGGCAGCCCGCCATTGCGCGCCATCTGCGCAAGCGAGACGGCACTAACTCCTCACATTTAACAACGACTCAAGGCGAATTGAAGCACGAAAAAAAGAAAATCGACAGTGCAGCGAATTGAGTCAAACACTTGGAAGACGACCAACAAAAACAACAACAACAACAGTCACTCAGTCACTCAACAGCGCAATGAAATGAGACGAAATGAATGCTCAGAGCTCACACACATATGTATATTTAATATTATTTTCCCTCCCTATTTGGGCGAGTTAATGATTTTTGCGTTTCTTCTGTGACTTGCCACTTTTATGCCTAAGGTTATGGCTTCTGCAATATTAAATCAATAAATAGACAAACAAATTTCTAAGCAGCGCCGCAACTTTAAGGCCACAAATTCAATTGAGCCAGAAACTCGAGCAACTCGGGCGATCGTAAATCAAATGAGGAAGTTATGGCCATTTGTGTACATATGTAAAACCGATAAAGGGGCGATATAACAATTGAAGTGTGTGGTGGCTCATTTATTTACACCGCAGAAGGAACTCTTGGATATGTCGCTTGAAAACTAGTTTAGTTCTGGAACTAATTTAAAAGGGCGAAATATATACATACATATTTGAATTTACAACAACAACATTTGCAGTAAAAGTGTTTCAATTTCTATCACAATTGAACGATTGAATTGGAACATAACTGTAATTGGAATTGAGTGCTGAGGACTGAGAAGGTGAGGGCGAACTTTCTCATTGTTTCGATTGTTTAAAACGAATTTGAAACTTGTCTAGAGTGGAACACAACCGTATTTAAAATTTAAGTGCTGAGGACTAGTATGGGGAGTTATGTGAGCTGTTGTTAGTTTTCGAATATATTTGATTCACCTTTATCCAGATTGTTTGGTGTTGGTCGGGTCGGTCGACCTCTAATAACGTCTGCATCGATCTATTGAGAGCGAAATAAAGCCAATTGTGTTTCTTTGGTATGAAGTGATGCTTTTGCCATGAAATATTTGGAATAAAATTTACTCGATGTGCTAATTCTAAGAAGGTACTGCGCTATATATTTGTATTCGTTTTTTTGGGAATCGCGATTGCTTTAATTCAGCTAAGAATTCTTGCAGTTTATGACAATTTAAAGACACATATTGTTGGAAAAATTGAAAGCACTAAACACGACTAAACACGCGCCTTTGTCACAAATCTCTTTGAAAACTGCTAAAGGATTTATTGTTTTCGAAAAGTATTTTAGTTTATTTTGAGTTCAGTGCCGGGCCCCCGCCTGCTACCTTAGTGGCAGCGAATGCTTTTCGACAGTCCCGCTATTTATAACGGCGTCTATTTTTGAGGCCGCAGCGACCTCATTCGATTGTAGGCCCACCCCACACTTTCTCGACTCCCTCCTGCTCTCCCTCCCCTCTCCGCTGCTCGTGCTTCAAGTGTCAATGGCGGACGGTTGGACGACGGCAACGACGAGCGTGTGCAACAGCTCTTTAGTGGCGGTTGGCGTTGGGGTAGGGGAGGAGGGATACTCTGATAAATGGCGCCTACCGAGGGGCCGTTGGAGAGCGCTCTTGGAAACTTCAAAATCGACTGCCATGTGTGGAGCGTCCGTCGTCTTATCAGGGCGCAAAGTTCAACTGCACATTGTCTGACACACATTAGCGAGTAAACTGAAAGCGCATTCCCATTGCTCTAGCTCCAGCCCCACCTCCGCGCCGAACACCACCCCCACTCCCTCTCCCACACACACACCCCCAACCCCACCCCCATCCAGAACAACAGCCATTTGCGTAGTCGCCGACATTTGTATGTAAGTTCTTGCTATATTTGTGTGTGTTTAGATAAAATTGTATTTCGAAAGTGACAGTTGAAATGATTTATCACTTGCGTCCGATGTCGGTCGGTCGTCGTCGTCGTCGTCAGCGTCGTCGTCGTCGTCACTGCCCCCCTTCCACACCCTCTTCAAGCAACGGCCTTTGGCTGCTGTCGTCAAAGTTTTTAGCACAAGTGCCGCGCCTGCCCCTCCCTCTCCGACTCACCCACCCCCTGACTGCCTGACTGCCAAATGGGTTCCAAAGTATGTTTGGAATTTTTGTGTAGAAAAATTGAAAATTGCTTTTTTCGTCAACTGGCGCAAACGTCGCCGTCGCCGTCGTCGTCGCCCCCACCCCCATTCCCCACTCCCCTCCTCCCTCTAGTTGCCATCGCTCGCTATCACAGCGAACTTCATCTTTCCAATTTTCCACCATTTGGCGTGGCTGTGTTGTTGTTGCTGTTGCTGCTACTGCTGCTGCTGCTGTCTCTGCGTTTTTCATATGAAAATTTAATTCCATAGCCCCTACCTCCGACTCCTCCCTTCGCGCCTATGTGGTGGCCGTTGTTCTTTGCGCTCTGCAAGCTAATTTAAAAATTTTTGTAATTTTTTCGCCCCGCTCTTTTGGAATTTGCAATGCGCGACAAAATGATTTATGTCGCTGGCTGTGCAAAATTAAAAATATTACAAAACGAAAACAAAACGACGACAATGCGCAAATTTAAATAACATAAAAAACGTCGCGCAAAATATTAACAAAAACAAATGAAAAGCGCTGAGAAAATAGAGCGTCGGCCGCTTTTTAAAGCCTCCAAATGAAAATGTTGCTGCTGAAATATTTGCGATTGTATTCGTCTCTTGTGTCCCTCCACATACATACATACATATATTTGTGTGTGTGTGTGTGTGCTTTTTTGTTGTTTCCAATTTTATGCAAGCCGCCAAACAATTTCGCTGCCGGCCGTAAAAAAAACCGCAACAATTTTTCAACATTTTCCACGTGTAAATTTTCCAATTGGTTGAGCGCGTGAAATGCGCAAAAATGCGCGCCCAGGCCAGTGTAAGGGTGTGCGTGTGTGTGTGTGTGTGTGAGGGGGGAGGGGGAGGTGGTGTTTGAATGGAGTTAAGAATGTGTATGGGGGCTGTTGTGTGGTGGGCGTGTCAGTTTCAAACCTGGACTGTTTCATTTGCTAATTACAGCCTGCAGAAAGCAGCAGTTGCTTGAAAAAAAGAACCTCAAATAAATAACTGCTTGCAACAACAACTAAGCCGCGTTGTTTAAGTTGTCTCTCTCCCTCTCCCTCCCCCCTAGCTCACTCACTCACTCATTGAGACTCTTTCTCTCTATCACGTTTTTGCCGTCGGCGGCTTCGGGGCCGCAAGGTGCGTCGGCGGCTAGACAGCAAAAGCCGCAGCTTTTGGTTTGGGGTCTCGTCGGGGTCACCAATTGGTTTGGTTGCCAAACACACACACACACACACACACACATACATATATTTGTGTGTGTGCTATGTGCGTGTTTGTAAATGCAAAAATGTGTAACACAACAACAACAACGACAACAATGCTGTATTTCGTTGCATGTAAATTTTTAAATGAAAGTCACCATAAATGGCGGCCACGCAAATTTTTTTCCCAGTCTCCATTTGTTTTACATTTTAAGGTGTGCGCCACTTTAAAAGTTTTGGAGTTGACGTATTTACGTAGTTTTCTGCCAAACATAGGAGATACCCATTTAAAAAAAAAGAGGTGTTATAAGAGTTGCTTGTTGGAATGTTAAGCCAATTGATTGATTCAGTCAGTGGTTTATATTCAATTGAACTCAATTAATACGTTTTTTTGTTCAAATTATAAATTAATTTAAGGGGCTTTTGCCGTCGGCGGAATTCATTCAGTAAAGAAGCGCTTCTCAGTCATTTGTTTCTGTATCCTTTTTTTTAATTTCTTGCATCTTTCTCATAAAGAGTAAAATTAGTCGGAAAATGAAATGCATGTTTTTTTTTTTTCAATTAGAGAAATGCCAAAGAAAATACGTTTTTCTTTTCAATGGAAAAGAACTAGGTGGCTTGTATATTAATATTGGGAAAATAATTATTTAAGAAAAACATTGTTCCTTAAACACTTTTCATATTTCACAAAGTTGTATTTGTTTTGGCCTTCTTTCTTGATGGAAATAGAGCAAAAGAGCTTCTTCAGCAACTTAGTGGAGGATGGACTGGGTTTTCAATATCTTCAGTTAGTTTAGGTATTTCTGATATAATACTTGTAGTAGTAGCAGTGTTATATTGCGAAGATTTTCTGCAGCTTTTGAAATAGATAAGTCAATATATTCTTCATTCACAAGAACATTCATGATTGTCATATAAATGGGAGAGAAGGGAATTTTTTTGGCTTTATTGCTGATAAATTCATGAATGGGCATAAATATTTTTAAATAATGCAGATATTGCGTGTGTGTTCAGATTGGAATTATATTTATTACCGACTTTTAATAGAACTGTCTCTCTCGCTCTTTCTACAGTTTAAAAAGATTTGGCTCTCGCGGACCCTTACCTCCAATACTTAGTCTGGCTCTTTTCTCTATTTTAAGTTGAATTAAATAATTATTAATTAATTTTTACTTAGTCTGACTCTTTTCTCTATTTTAAGTTGAATTAAACAATTACTTCTTGAACACTTTACTGCCTAAATGCTAACTAATTGCTATGTGAAGAAAGCAGTCCAAGCTATAAATATCAGTTTAAAGAGATCATTTGTATAGCCCTAAGTCTTATTGGTATCTGAGAATTGTTGCGATAAATTATAATTTGGTTACTATAATGTGCAATTGGAGATATATAGTTATATATAATTTCCACACGTTTTACTGGCGTCATCTTCCATGCAAAATTTTCCATTTCTCATTTTCCAATTTCAATTTTCGTGCACAGTTTTCTGCTTTGTATGCGACGAAAGTATATATCCACATACATATATGCATATTTGAAAAACATTCGAGTTTTTTTTGTTTTTCATATTATTTTGTCAGTCGCCGGAAGGTGGCGCTGCTGCTGCTGCAGCTGCAGCTGCTTTACGAGCTGCACAACAACAAGAAAATGGAAGCAACACAAAAAAAAGGCAAGGCAACAAAAACAGTTATCTATTTCGGGCAGGCGCGCGAGGCCATTGTTGTTGTTGTTGTTGCCTTTGCTGGCTGGCTGGCTGGCTGGCGTTTTCCGTTGCCGTTTTCACAACAATTTTCCATAGAAACAAAACAAATGCGAAAGCAAATGAAAAGCAACAAAAGGAAAATGGCACGTTACGAAGCGAGCTACATTTTTTAATTTAAATGAAAAAGCTTTTCGCGCATAGTTATGAAAATAATGGCGAAATTTAAACGCACATATACACTATACATACATATGTACAACTGTATAAGTGTGTGTGTGTGTCTAATGCATTGCAATGGATACAAAATGGATTTAAAGCTTAGCCGCTTTTTTGCATTTTTGTGCATTGCAAGTAAAAGTGTGTGTGTGTGTGTATTTGTCTGTCTGTCTGTGTGTGTGTGTGTGGGTGTGGCTATCAACAAATTCCGTTTGCGCCTCGCCAGCCCCCCCTCTGGAAGCTTAAATTGGCATATGGTGCGGCTTTAAAGCGATTTGGCGGCCTGTTGTTCTTTTCATTGCTAGTTTATTTCTTTGTCTGATGCAAATTCAATAACATTTTATGAAAAACACTGCCCAAAAAGAGCATCTCACACAAAAGCCAGCGAGGTGAGGACCACACCTCGACAACAACAACTAAAACAACATCATGTGGCTTGTCGCTTGTAATTTAAGCTATGCAGCTCTCGACTCGCTGCTTGTTTGTCACCAACATCGGACAGAGTCGGTGCTGGCGAGCATCGTCAGCCTGTCCAGAAAGCAGCATCAGTCTTTGGGACTCATGTGTGCAACAATGAACGCTTTGGCACCAGAGATGGGCGGATGGCGTGAACAAACACGAAAAGCTACTCCTTACACTCCTTGAAGTGCAAGTTCGTTTCAAAAACCGATACAAATGATTAATAAGATTGCGAAATATCGAACAGATATGATAGATATACACATATAATTAAATGCAGAATTAAGAAGAATTGAACTAAACCGTTTAAAATGTAGTCTAAATTTAAAAATATACTTCTGTCTTCTGTTGTTATCTGTATTGATATTTATTCCGGAAAACATGGTTACTTTTGAGAAATGTTAGGCAAAGTGAATATTATAACAAAATAGTTCCCAATCGTTAGAATATTGAAATGGATGGCTGCCATTCCATTCGGCAGTGTATTTAAAATGGCCGAAAAATCACTTGAATTTTAATATCGAAGGAAATTTAATTTTTGTGACGAGTGCATTAATTTACAAGAATCTTTCTTGCCGCACTAGGAATTAATAATAAATAAATAAAATAAATAAATAAAATAAATAAATAAAATGTCAAAACATATTGGACAGAAAACGCTACGAGATCGATAAGAAACATGCTATCAAAACATTTTGAAACCATTTAGGCATAACAATTTTATTGATAAATACAGTGATCATTTGTTTTGAAAATCAAAATCTAAAAGGCTTCAATAAATCGCAAAAAAGTAAGTTATTCAAGGCAACGATGGTATTTTAAGTATTTATAGTAAATAGAATCGAATGTAGTTGGAGTTGTTCTTCAAATAGTATCAAAAATTGATGAAATGATTTCCCATTGTTTTGGATATTGAAATAAAATGATTTGCGGTTACTTGGGTTGTTTGATAGAAGTGTATAATGCGTGTGACTTTGGATGGCTTCACGCGTCCATCACTAGTCTCAACACCTTCGATGCCTTGTCCACCTCAAATCCTGTATCGCTTTACACTTGAAATGAATTTGAAAGTCAGTTTTGTTGTACGGCTCGGCGCAGCTCGTAATTCTTAAGCTACACACACGTTGTCTGCGTCTCGTGTTCCCACACACATGCAGACAACATCAACAACAACAACAGCAACAACAGCATCACTTGGCTCTTTGTGCTTTATCTGAACGCGCGGACCGACTCGGCGACTCGGCGACTAATATAAACGTACAATGGGCCAACTTAAGCTGAAATGACAGTTGCGACATGTTTGCGTGGGCGTGCGACGAGTCTCAGAGCCCGGTTAAAGTCTCAGCTCGGCTCAACTCAGCTCACCTCAGAGAGTGACGGAGTGGGTGAGTGGCAGACAGAGTGTGAGAGGGAGAGGGGGGGAGGGGGAGGTGAATGAGCTGCACGCAAAAAATGGCAAATGTTTGGTATTAATTTTTCTTGTTCCAACAGCATGCTGCGCCCCCACACCCTCTCTCGCGCGCTCTATCTCTCTCTCTCTCTCTCTCACTCACGCACCTACTCAGTCAGTCAGTCACTCGCTGAGTGTGTTTTAAAAGCCGTTTGTTGTTGTTGTTGTTGCTTTTCAGGCTGACAATAAAGTTTATCGCGTTCATGTGAATGCACTTTATGACACCTTCGCGACAACAACAACAACAGGAACAACTGCAACAACAACAAAACTTGTTCTGCGCCTCTTATGTGTGGTTTGCAAAAATTTCCATTACACTCGCAATGTCAATAAGAAAAGAAAAAAATGATTTGGAATTGCCGGAGATTTGCAGAGCAACGCAACAGACTCAGAAAAGCAATCAACTCATGCTCTTCTCTAATTTTTGCACGACTGATTGCTGTGATGAAAATTTCGGGAACTTACACACACACTCACACTCACACACACACACTTGCACGCATTGCGGTCAGTGAGCGACGTCTGCGAGTCTGCCGCGTGGCTGGACTCACTCGTCCGTTTGACGGTCACGTGACCCTAATAAATCACAGAATTAATGTTACGTAAAATGGAGTTTGCCTTCGATGTGTGTGTGTGTGTGTGCTTGCAAGCCGCTCACTCGCGCTTACTTAGCTTTAAATGGCCCTCTTTGATTGTGTGTGTGTGTGCGTGGAAATATGAATCGTTTGTTGGGCGAGTATCTGTGCCAGCCGGAAATTGAAAAACGTTTGTGGCATTTCCATAAGTCCCCAAAACTAAGCGAGCACGCAATTATATATTGCCAGGATATGCAGCCACAGTTATTGGCTCCTGTTGAATACCTAGCTGGAGTTTAGTAAATAAAGAATCGGCTCAACAGTCGCGAAAACTAGTCAGTATTGGATTCGAAATAATAATCATTTTAAGAATTGCTGCAAATATAGCAAATAAAGTCTCAAGAAAACTACAAGATTGTAGTTTTATTTTTCACAGCTAGCCTAAGGGCAAATAATATTTAACCACCGGGTCGGAGGCGTTACTTAGATATTATTGTAATTTGATTAGATTTCTCCTTCTTAGGCTCTTCTAGCTTAAAAGATGCTTTTTATAATCTTTATCTATTTTCCTCCTATGTCGACAGTCAATTTTTGTTGACATAAATAAAAAAATAAATAAATAAATAAATAATTAATTTTGAACTAGTAAAAATCTAGTTGCAAGAAACAAACCTCATTAAAATAGAAAGAATTCAAGCATTTCGAACGCTTTAAAGTCCAATAAATAAGCACACAATTCAGTGATCAATGAATGAACTTCAGTTTATACCCTCTGACTAAATATAGCCTCTAATACTCGCATATAGCTGTAGCTAATTAAAGATAAATAAACCTCGTTAAAACCGAAAGAATTCAGGCATTTTCACTGCAGAAACGCACTCAATAAACGCTTCGTAGTCGGGAGTTTTTAATTGGTTTCATAAGCAGCCGAGCAACGCATAAATGTGCTATAAAATGTATAAAGGAATAAGCGTTGCAAGCGCACGCAAAGCTCACATACACAAACAAACAATCACACACACGCACACATACACGCAAACACTAGCGATTGGAGCGACGCAGGCGCAATAACAACAACAAAGCGCGGCAACATTGCGGCCATTAAAAATACCCAAAACGACAACGACAATTTCCTCATTATCGTAAAATTTATTCAAGCAAAATAAATTCATTGGTCGTTAACCTTGACACTGGTTTTTCTTTTTATTTTTATTCATTTTTACAAGCATGAACATGTGCGTGTGTGCACACAGTCAGTGTATGTATGTGTCTGTGTGTGTGTGTGTGTGCTCATAAAATTCATGCTATGATGCGTGTTAAATAGAAGCTGTCACTGTCACATCAAATGAAGGCACAAGTCTGCGTTCGAAAGTGTCTGAGCATGTTGTTCTGCGTGTCTATGTATGTGTCTAAGTATGTGTGTGATTATGTGGGAGCAGACTTGGGCCAAAAATTCAATAAACTAACGATTTAAAGGAGAGAATGTTACTTACTTACTGTGGGAGAGTCTCAGAAGCGCTCAAAAGCAGACTACAAAAAAGTATAAAACAGGCGCAGGCAGACACACAGACAGACACACACAAACGAATTGCCGTTACTTGCACAAAATAAATAAGAGGGGGACGGTTGGAAGTGAAACAAAGGCACAATATGAAGCATGAGCATGACTTTCATTATTTAAACAGAACAGCAGAGCAGTCTTTGCTTCGCTCAGTAATTTTCCCTTTTTCACAGTACAGTATACTATATAAGTATTTATATTTATACATATATGTACACATACACATTTAAGTATATAGTATATGTACTTACTGTATGCTAAAAGAAACAAAAAAGAAAGCAGCAGCAGGAAGGAAAGAGTAATCCGCTTGCCGTTGCCATTACGACAAAAACGCAAAATGACGCCCGTAAGTATACTACAATAATCGATAAGTGTTTGTGTGTGTGTGTTGTTGTTGTTGTTGTTGTTATTACTGTTATAGTTGTTGTTGTCAGTGTTACTGTTACTGTTCCTGCTGTTGTTGCCGTCATGGCGCTCCATGCTGTTGTTCTTTGCTGTTGTTGCTGCTGCCATTGCTCGTTGCTGGTTGACTGCGTTTTAGGCTGCCAGGCAGCAGACACACACACACACACACACACACATATTGTGTTTGTGTATGTGTGTTAGTGCGCTTGTGAATGTTGGTTATTTGTCATGCCTACGGCGTGCGTCTAGCCAGCCCATATTTTATTTTGGCCAGCTTCTGTTGGCCGCTTTAAAGGCCTTGCATCTCTGCCCATTTATGGCCGCGACGAGAGTTTGTCAAATGTGCGACGAATAATGCAGAGTCTATCTCTGAATGCAGACAGGCCACAGGCACAACACAATGTTGTTGTTGTTCTTTGTTTAAAGTGTTAATGACGTGCAGTGTGCGCCTGCAAGTAGGCTGCAATCGCTCTTGTAGTCCGTCATTTTTATTTATGGCTCACAACTGTATTTCGAACTTGTTGAATCGTTTGCTTCGTGTTTTAATATTTTATTTCAATTCAAATCAGTTTTAATAATTACTAATTATCAATATCGACTTTAATTCATTCATAATAGTGACATTCAGAAGTGATTGGTGAAGTTAAAAGTCTGTCATAACTAAAATTAACTTCAATTCATGAAAGTGGAAAAGGCTTGTGGAAGTATTCGAAAAGATATTTATCAACAATTTGTAAATATTTGATACTTGATACAACAAATAAAAGAAATCCAATCTATTATAGAGCTTGCCTTTTATTAACTTTTTTTAAAGGAAGAACAGCATATTTTAAGGATTTAGTTTTCGGCATAGTTAATTACGATTTTAGGAATATAAACGTAACTAAATGTGAATAAAAATAACTAAAGGGCAGTACTTTGGACTTGGAAGCGAGATAATTAAGGTTTTCCTTATAAAAACTTATTAACAAAATCAAGGGCCTATCACAAAATACAAAAGAACCTAACAAATCAACTTCATATGTAAAGTTCAGAAAATGGAGCTGAAATAAAACCCTACAACAAGGAAGTAGGAGAACTTTTCTATCTTTAAAGCCTTAAAGACAATTTAATTTAAAATTTAAAGGAAACATATGTGATATGCAAAGTGGAGTTCATAATGTCGATTTATATTGGAGGATACAGAAAATGGGAGCTGGAGCAGGCGTAGTTAAATGAATGAATGAATGGAAACTCCAAACAAACGAGGACTAAAAAGAACAATGAATAAAAAGTATTAAAAAAAAAACATGAACACGATATAAAATGAAGAAAAGCTTTTTCCACACAGAAGCATTCACAAGCACACACGAACTGGGCGCTGTTGGCTTGGGTGTGTGTGTGTGTGTGGGTGTGTGTGTGTTTGTGTGGCAGCTGTCTTTGTGCGTATTGGTGCGACGTGGTCGTCAAGCGAGGGCGAGGACGTTGGCGATGGCGATGGCGATGGCGACGGGAACGATGTTGCTCTCGTCGTTCTCAGCGACGTCGTTGGCGTCGTCCTCCTCGTCCTCGACCTCGCCGACATCGTCATCGTGGCGGCTGCCAGGCCACTTTTATATAAGGCAGAAGCCGAGGAAAAGGACGAGTCGGAGAACATGAACATGAATGTGAATGTGAATGTGAAGGAGACTGAAGGCAGCGCACAAATGTTGCCACATAGCACGCTTTTCCATAGCATTTTCTCTGGATTTTTCTACATTCTTTTTATTTGCTGCCAGCGGCGAAAAATTCTTATACATGTGCTATGGCTTTTATTTCCTTTTTTCTTCTGTTACTTTATTTTTTTTTTGAGCCAACATTTTGCAGAAGCGTTTGTTGTTTTTGTTATTGTTGCTGTTGTTGTTGTTGCTGTTGCCACTGCGCTCTCTCGGCGAGTCTGTCTTGTGTGTGTGTGTGTGTGTGTGTGAGCTGCTGGTTCACTTTTCTTTTGAATGATTCGATGATTTTAAGCGCCTGCGTTATATGAAAACCAATCGCATCAAAGCACCCCATTAAATTTCATCGTCAGGCATATATCCTTGCCAGCACACACACACACACAAACGCACACCTACATAGAGTTCTACTCTAGCTGCTCTAGCTGGGTATAGAAATAACAACAGCTGCTGTTGCTGCTCCAGCTCCAGCTCCTTTTTCTCCCCGGTTTGCTGCTGCCAGTGCTCGTGCCTGTGCCTGCTCTTGAGTTGATTCTGTGGCTGCGTCTGCTGTCTGCTGGCTGTCCATGGCCCACCCAAGGCAATGTTTGTTAGACGCCATATCTATCGTATGTGCCATGGAAATCCGTCAGTTATACAGCCACACGGTCCCGCCCCCGCCTCAGCACTTTCCTGCCGCCGAAAACCAAAACACCAAAAGCGCCAAGTGCGCAGTTTTCCTGCTGCTGCTGCAGTCCATGGATGCAGCTTCCCCGCCCCCTCTCCCTCCCCGCCAAGCTGCTACAGCTCGGCTACTTCTTCCTCTTCTTACTCTGGCATAGCCAGCGACTTCGTCATCATTATGTGCTGACGGCGTAAATGGCTCTATCAGCGCATTGTGCAACTGTCAGAGCAGGCGATGGCAGAGCACACACACGAGTACTCATACACACACATCCGTATGCACAGTAGTTGGCATAAGTGTGCTGACAAACTTCATAGGCTGACATATTGTGGCAGCTCGCCTTAAAGAACTCACACATTTGATCAAAACTGAACCGATTTCTTTCGGCTGAAATGTTTATACATTTTAAAAATATTTAAATAAACTTTTCAATACATTTAAAAGTATTTGTATGCTAACAGTTATCTTTAATATCGATGAGAACAACTTTTGGAGTACAAGAGTGAACGTATAACAATCAATCTAGAAGTATTCTGAGCATTACTTTAAAAAAG
Organism: Scaptodrosophila lebanonensis; assembly: GCF_003285725.1. Taxonomy (NCBI): domain Eukaryota; kingdom Metazoa; phylum Arthropoda; class Insecta; order Diptera; family Drosophilidae; genus Scaptodrosophila; species Scaptodrosophila lebanonensis. The sequence continues at coordinate 18,994,419 of NW_022060538.1, forward strand.
AATGTTTCATTTCTTTAAAAAAAAAAGTGTTTACTTGAGTTCTTGATTATGCGGCAGTTCTTTTAACTTTTAGTCTGCATTTCAAGTTCCCAAAATTAAGAAAACTTTTTAGCAAATAATAAGTAAAGTTCTTTCAAAAGAATATATATCTTTTTAGTTCAAATTTTAATCATTTTCGATATAAATTAGTTGCTAGAGAAAGAGCTTCGATTGAACCAAGTGTTGAAGCGCTGTTTATTTTGGAAGGTAGTCTAGCTTTCCATTCACATCATTGCACTCACTTGGCACACAGCTTGGTGGCATTACTTAAGCCCTTTAGTGTATATAGTGTGTGCCGACTTTAAGGCGCTTCAGCTGCCGCTTTTTGTTTAATTTTCTGCCTTTTAAAGTGCTTTTAATGGCTTTATAGTTGCAGCAGGCTGCTAAAAAGTACAAGTCATGCTAAGCTATATGTACATATAGCTACATATAGTATATAATGTATGTATATATACATGTGCGTGTGTGTGAGTGTGTGTGTGTGCCTAGTGGGTGTGCTAGGTTATATACTCGTACTTGCTAAAATATATACGACGAGTCTCTGTGGCAGTCGGCAGTCTATCACATGACTCTGCCCCTCCCCCCCCCTCCCACCGCCTTCTTTTGTCGTGCCTTGCCTTAGGCGGCGCCATCTTGCCTCGGCTTTTGCTTTATTTGCAGTCGTCGTCGCTGTCGACGTCGCGGCCGTGCTTTGGCTTGGCTTGGCTTTGCTTGGCTTGGCCTTTTTTTATGGCAAACATTTAATGGGTTTTTCAGAAAATTGCATTTTCTTCTTTGGCACTCTTTTTTTTCGTTGTTGCTGCTGCTGCTGCTGCTGCTACAACTAATAGTGTAGCTGTTGTTGTTGTTGCAATTTTTTCGCCTGTTGTTGTTGTTATTGTTGTTGTTGTTGCTTTAGTCGCATTTGCTCATGACCATGGCTGCCATATTAGATTTTGAATGCATTTCCGTTTTGCCGCATCGAGCGAGCGCACAAAACTTTTGTTCGCCATGTTGTTGTCTATATAGAGGTGTGCAACTGTGTGTGTGTGTGTGTGTGTGTGCTGTGTGTGTATGTGTGTGAGTGCGACTGACTGACAGCTGTGCCGACCGGCAAGAGGCGAACGAGGCGAAGCGCTCATTGCAAGTTTCTGCCAGCTTGTTGCTGCTGTTGTTGTTGTTGTTGTTGTTGGGAGTGGGTGTGCCTTGGTTGGGTTGTTTGGTTGGTTGGCTGACTGGCTCACTGGCTCACTCGCTGGCTAACTGTTTGGCTCATTCGTTGGCTGCGTTAAAAGTTTGTTTCATTTTGCTTTAGTTGTTTGATGAAAAAGTCGAAGTTGTGCGCAAAGTTTTTATGCAAGTTTTGCTATTTTGGCAAATGGATATCCCCCACATAGTTTTCGCTCTTCCTCCAAACACAAATATACACATACATTAGAGTTTTACTTGTATATAAGTTGGCCATGCACATTATAACTGGCTATATGCCCTGCTGCTGTTTTTGTTGTTCTTCTTGTTATCATCAATGTGCAAAAGTCTACGTCGAAGTTTAATCAAACTTGTTGTTGAAGTTGTGCAAAAAAAGAACCTCCAGCAAGCTCACTGAATAACAAAGAATGAAAAACTAAATTAAATAAGCTTCGAACTTTGCGTTTTCCAACGCTAATGAAGTTTGTTATTGAAGCGACCAGCAAATGTCTAAAAATCGTAGACAGAAGTGACCGCTTTGGCTTATTGCTTTGGTATTTATGGATAAGAAAACATTCCTTGATAACGATTTAGAATTTAATGACAACTTTTAAAAGTTTCAAGTCAAATTAATTGCCATTTGAATAGAAGCTTAATAAATATTTCATTCATTCAGCCATCTTGCTTGCAAACTCGAGCTAGATATTATTTGGAAATATATAATTTGCTATTTTTAAACGAGACATCGATACGATCTCGATATTTCGTTTTTTAATAATTAATAATAATAAATAATTAATAATAATATTTACACACGCTATTTAAAACGAATTGCATTTAAGAACATGTTGACACTTTCTTGAACTGAAGTTGCAAAGTACCTCCAAGGATTTAAAAAAAATGAATTTAGAAATTGTTTGTCAACAAATTTCTGTTAATTGTTGAGCTTATGAGAGGACCCTTAAAGTGTGAATGACTTGGTTCCTTCGCTGGTTTATATACCTTATTTATGGCTCTAACTTTAATTGCCTGTCTGGCTTGCCGTTTGACTCTACTTCCTGCCACATTTGTTGCTATGCACTACGCACACCTTCCAACTATGCGCTCAAGCACACACACACACACACACACACACACACACACACACACACACACAACGAAATTGCTGGCATTCCATAGCCCTCGGCTAAAAAGGCGTTGCATACGTAGGGGCGCATTCGCATTCGCATTACCCGCACCCTCCAACGCGCTGCCCTGGGCTGCCAAATGACCAACGGCAGCTGCTAACCGCCCAAAAGTGTGCGAAAAGAAACTCGAAATGAAACATTCTTGCCAGGCGTTGCCCGACAAACACCTCCAACCCAGCCGGCGGACATTTCTGTGCGCTTTTTATTGCTGCAGCCAGCAAATTACTTAAATAGCTACTGCAACAACAATTGTTGCAGCAACAACAACCATAGCTGGCAGTTTAAATTAAAAACCCATTTACGACGCGCCACATAAGAAAGAAAAAAAAAACGCCAACAAATAAAAAAATGAGCACGAGCTGATCAATTTATTAGACGAATTTTGAGTTCAAGAGACAGGGAGGTTGGGAGAGCAATTAACATATTTGGTTACAGACAACCGGTTTCTGGTCCACTACCTAGTAGAGGTATACTAGAGGTATACTCGCCAGTTTTAATGGCTTGTGATAAAATTCGAATTTGCGTTAAGTGTTGAATCTCTCCTAAAGCAAATCGATTAAATGACAGCCCAAAATTTAGAGTTTCGTTTCATTTGTGCTGTTTTATTTGACTTGTCTTGTTTGTTGTTTGTTTTTTAGTTTTTTGGCTGGGGTTCGATGCGAACTGTGTAGCATTTAACGATTTTTAACGGCACTAAATCTTCAAGGACAGGAGCAGCAACGAGTTAATCATCGAGTTTAACGATTTTGGCATTTAATTGCCAGCTAACGACACACGACACAACAAAAACGCCAGAAAGCGACAGAAAACGACAGATGACGTACAAGAGGCGACAGATGATGATGCCAACAACACTTTTTTCCGCTCTACTCGCAGTTGTCTATAAAAATAAAGACGAGACAGTCGCAGAGACAGTGGACGAACAACAAAAAATACCTAGAAATTTTAACGACCAAGTTGGCGCAAATGTGCAAACGAATGCTCGTCATTTGGGTGACAATTTTTCCGCACAATTTACGATGCGTTTTCTAGCTGTTGCTGTTGCTATTGCTGTTGCTATTGCTGTTTTTGTAATGTTGCTGCTCATTACAAAAACAAGTTTCAATTTCGTTAAATGCACAGACCCCCTCAGCCGCTACCTGCTGGGGAGCGTTGCACGCGCCATTTTCCTGGCCGTTTTCAAATTGAAAACGTGTCCAACGGCCGTCATCAATTTTTAAACACGAGTAATCACTTTGTAAACGTTGAACACCCCCCGCCCCTAGTCAGCCAGGGGTTGGCTTAGGTTAAGCTGTCTTGTCTTGCAGTATTTGTTCGTCTCTTTATCTCTCTGTCTCGCCGTTTTACTTATGCTGGTCACACTGACAAGTGCGCCTCAAATTTTTGTTGTGCGCTTCCATCGACCAAAGGCAGCTACGGCCGCAAGTTGATTTCCGAATTTTTGCACGTAACTACGTAAAGTTACGGAAATTTTTATACAATTTGTTGCATGCATAATTTACAAGGACAATCGGCAGCCAAAGGAGGCAGCAGCACCAGCAACAGGACCAAAGTGGAATTGCCAAATATCGAAGTGAGCGCATTTTGTGGTGGATTTATGAAGTTTACGGACTGACTGTTGGGGTAGACAGCAATTGCTGCCCTGATAGTTGAAGCGCCTGTGCATAGGCTATGGAATTATGATGAGCAGACAGACAGCAGCAGACCCCTTGCCAGGACCCCTTGGCATCTCGTTGGTGTGGCGCAAAGAAAAGCTGAGCACACAAAACTGGCAAACGCATTACTCGAGTTTGATTTAAGCATGATCTAAGGAAGTGCTAAGAAAAATACTACTTTTGCGAAAAACTGAAAAACAACAATTATTGTAATGGTATTGATTTGAAAAATAGAAAGCCAAACTTTTTGTCTGTAGTGCTGAACTTTTTCGTATTTTTTTGTGATGAGAGATTCCTTATAAATGCTGTCCTGCATTTTAATTTCTGAAAATCACTTTTATTTGTGGTTCATATATAGAAGTAACAAGACGAAGAACTCTGTGCAACATTTTTATTGATCAATTATTGCTGGTATTCGCCTTAATGAATCCCTTATTTGGATTCTTTGACTGCCTATTGCATGCCAAATTCCTAATAACAATGTTAAATATCATCGTGATTGCAACAAAGTTTAAGAGAGATTGAGACGAGTTCAAAGCACATCCAGACAAAATTTAATAGCTCTCTGCAATTAAACAACTACTTCCTCTTTAAGATTTAATTGTCTTCCCATCGAATATATTCTAGGGATTCTTATTAAATTTGAAAATACTACTAAAATATTGGCTTGAGTATCAAAAGTATGAAGCAAAAAACTAATCATATTTATTAGTTCTCAACTTGTCCATGCGGTATCACAACGGGCCAATCTACAAGGCCTAAGTGAGTCGGGGTGCATACCCTGGCTGCCGCTCCGACCTACCTACCTACCTATTAGTTCTCAAGATCTTTGCATTTGGACAAGCCAGTCCTTTATTATCCTTTCGTTCTCATTTCTACAACCGCGAGGGTCATCTGTACGCCTGCATGTATTGTTTATTGCTTTAAAGTCGAGAAACTCAAAACTCAAACCGACAGCTGAAACTGAAACGGCAGCGCGCCAAAAAAGAAACTTTGATTTATGATGTTGATAAATGAGTATTTAATAAATTTGCCTATTTTCTGCTGCCACTGGTGGTGGTGCTGGTGGTGGTGCTGATGCCGCCACACGCCATGGATATATGTGCGAGTGTGTCGTCACTGACATTGTGAAACTACAGATTCGACGAGTATATGGAGACCAACATCAATTAAAAGTGAATGGCCAGCGTGTGGTTTGTGTGCCAGTTGTTAAATTGATAGACAAATAGTGGCGCTTATTTCAATAGATTAACATGGTCTTAGTGTTGTTTGATTGTCCGGGCCAGACACTTGGCAATTTGTTATTGGCGCTTGTAAAAGACAATTGGCAGATTATGGAAAATTATGGCACGCAAGACAGACAGATATCAGTCATGCCACTCTACAGTAATCATGCAAATAATTTCGCGCTAAAAAGACGATAGTCGCCTCTTTAGCTGTCAAGAAGAAATCTTGTTATGCAACATTAAGTTGCTCTTTTAATGTGCCGTTTGATGGTCAAACCAATTTGGTCACACTGATTAATTAAAAGTGTTCGCGTTTTATGGCAGCCCTAAAAAACCCAGCGAACTTGTATTTATTTAATACGCTTTTTCTTTATGAATGCCTCATTATGTCTGTCTGTGTGTCTCTGTGTGTACAGTTCCGATACAGTATAGGTATATATGTATGTGCACATCTATCAACAGTTGTCGCTTTTATTTGTGTTCTCGTCTCTTGAATCTGTGACTCTTTTTTTATGGCCAGTTAATTTTGTTTGTTTTTATACCCTGTACCCGTAGGGTAAAAAGGGTATATTAGGTTTGTGCAAAGTATGTAACATGCAGAAGGAAGCATCTCCGACCCCATAAAGTATATATATTCTGAATCAGCATGACGAGAGAAATCGATCTAGACATGTCCGTCCGTCCGTCCGTCTGTCCGTCTGTCCGTCTGGATGAACGCGAGGATCTCAGAAACTATAAAAGCTAGAATAACCAAAGTTGGCATCCAGATTCTCCTAGGTCCGAGAAAGGACGAGTTTATTTTATTTTTTGGAATTTTCCCCCCCTTCCCCCGCTACAGAATTTCGTCAATAGCGTCCACATTTCAAATGCTACCTAAACCAAACTTTGCACACATAATTTATATATAATTGTCTATTGTTGTTCAAAATTTTATTCAATTCGGTCAATTCTAAGAAAAGTTATTAGCGAAACAAATTCTCGCCAGTACAACCTCCCCAAACTGCAGCAACAAGTTCGCTCTTCTTCTTCCTCTTTTTGCTGCTGCTTTGGGCGCATATAACTCAGTGACGGAAGTTTACCTGGGTACAGGGTATTACACTGTCGGGCTTGCTCGACTGTAGCGTTCTCTCTTGTTTGATTCCAATTTCGTGCTTGATTTTGATGTGGCTTTTTGATTTTTATGATTGCCATTTGGATTTTTATTGAGTGCACAAGCACACAAACATACATACAGACTGAAAAATCTATAAAGCGCCAGCGCAATGAACTATAAAACTAATGTTTCACATTTTTTGACACACTACTAAACGTAGCGGTCGCTGCACTTGACAGTTGAAAGCCTGTCTGATTGTTCATAATCTGTCAAAAAAGCTCACTCTTGCTTTCAGCGCGAGTCTGACCTTTCCCTGACAGTAACAACAACAACAACAAACAACGAACTGTCCAATTGGCCGCCACGGCTGGCGCCGAAAGTGTCAAAATGGCCGCTGCAATTGCTGGATTTGACAGGCGCGTCATTTTTCGCACTTTCACGTTGACAATTTGTCGCCCAGCCCCGCACCGCCCCGCAATGCCGGCAGCGCCGTTGCCTGTCACAAAATTATGCGCCGTCGACGGCGGCGACGACAACAAAACGCGGCTTTGAACTACTAAATCATTTTTGACAGTTGGCAGCGCCGGCTGCGTCGGGGAAAGCCGCCACAGCAGCGCAGTCGGCAGCATAAAAACTGACTCAGTTTCAATGTGCGAGTATGTGTGTGTGCCCTGCTTGAAAATCACTTTAACCATGACCTTGAACACACACACACTCACACACACACACACACACAGAGACACAGACACACACTTGCAGACAATATCAACCATTTTTTGCTGCTCCTTTTGTTTATGCAATAAATTAAACGCAATAATTTTTCATCTTGAGGCAGCAACGGCAGCAACAGTTGAAAGTTCGCCCGCCGTGCCGCGCGCATTAATTTTCTGTAAAGTGTGTGAGTGTGAGTGTGTGAGTGTATGCAGACACACACACACAAGCACGTGCATCATATATGGGTGGAAGAAAGAGTGGGCGGGGGAGGCGGAGGGGGAGCGCTTGGCGGCAAAAGTGATAAAGCACTGAAACAGACATTGTTTTTTAACTCGGTCGGGTCGGGTCGCTCGCTTGCTGGCTCGCCGGCGACTGCGACTGCGACTGCGTCACTGTATGTGTACGTATGTGTGTGTGTGTGTGTGTGTAATAAATAAATACGCGCAAAAACAATAATTCAACTTGTTACACGCACAAACACACACACACACACACACACTCATGATTCGCTGCTCCACATATTCGCAGGTTCAGGTTCAACGTTCGTTGCGGCTTCCAAACGCTTGCGCCTGCGCAGGCCACAATTGCAGCGGCAAGCAAAGCAGAGCAGAGCCGAGCCGAGTCGAGCTGTTTGAATGAACTCACACACACACATAGACACACACACAGCTATATATACACGTGCAAGCACAACTGTCTGTGTGTGCGCCATTAATTCTAGCGCTCGCCGGCTTGTTTGACAGTTCTGACAGACGATTATTTAAAGTTGTGCTTAAATGCTCGCCGTGCCTTTTGCCTGGGCTTTGGGCCTGGCCATGGCCATGGCTATTGAATGTTCCCTCTCCCTCTCTCTCCCTCTCTCTCTCTCTGTGTGTGAGTGTGTGTGTCGGTGTGTGTGCACATAAGTCACACCAAAGTGTTGAGTGTATAGTCCGTCCGTGTCCGTGTGCCCCTCCGATGTCGACGTTGTTGCAATAATACAAATTACACTTTTGGCATATATATTTTTTTGTTTTTGTTTTTTTGGTGTGTCTTCTGGCTTTTCTGTGCTGTCTGGCGGCCTAACTTGGCGCGTTGTCTGTGTAGTTATTATTCTTGCTGTTGTTGTTGTCGGCGCGCTTACTGGGTTAGTAGAGCCAAAGCCAAAGCCAAAGCCAAAGCATTGTAGCTTCCATAATATGGATTAATAACGGTAGCTCTGCCGGCCAACATGGCGTATAAGTAATGCGGCAAATAGGCAGTCGATATTTGAGTTCGTTGCAGTCAGGCGTTCCCATTGGCGGCAACAGCAACAGTTGGCCAAGGCTAGCGAGGACTGTACGACAAAAACAATGTGGCATCGTGATCGATTCAAGTTAAGGTTTAAACTGGTTGCTTAGTGCTGAGGAGAGTTAGGGAGATCTACAAGTATTCCGAAATGCTCACAAGGCTTCTGAGCCCAGTTAATGGCTATTTCAGTTTGCCTTCCAATTGACTATCTACATGCTTTATATGACAATTATAAGTCATTGTGTTTCCTCTTCGTGCTCATTAAAATGTTGACTTCCTCTTCAGCCAATTTGCAGCGTTCTATTTTTAACTTCAGGAATAAGACTAAACATACTGCCCACGCCAACTAATGTTGCCTCCGGTCCGACCGACCACTGTTTACAGCTATCGCAAAAATGTTTAACGATTTAAATGCTTTTACACACCATTTTTCAATTTAACGCAGCATAACGTCATAAAACTTTGAACAACAGGGAGAGGCGGAATGCCAGCCTGCTCCGTGCCGAGTGCCACAATTTTATGAACTGGAGGAGCAACACTACAACAACTGCAACAACAACGCCAAAAGTTTAGCAAAGACAAGAACCCGTTGTGTGCCCTGGCGCAGCCATAAATCAAATTTCAAGCCAAAATTCACGTGCCAAGCGCTTGCCGCTTGAAAAACAAAAAAAAGCAGAAATGTGGGGCTATGTTTTATGTTGTTGCTGCTCATTAATGAAAGCGAAAAAGGTTATATAAGCGCATACAAACAACGGCTAAATAAAACTGAAGCTAAGGGCGTTGCATTGCACGTTCGGCTCATTCAGTTTTAGGACGCCCGAACTGGACCCAGGACGGGGGACTTTGGCAATCGGCTGGTCACAATCTCAATCGAGAACTGCCACTGTGCAGGGCCACGTCACAGATTTCGTCAAAATTAGCACAAGTTCATCACGCAACAGAGGCTGACAGGCCGGTGGGCGTGGCACGCACGCTGAAAGCGGGCCGATAGTTTTTCAATGCAAGCGGCAATTTATGAGCCGCAGACAGTCGCCTGCCCGCCTGCCTGCCTTCCTTCCTGGCCACCTTCCTGGTCTGTCTGCCCGCCTGCCAACCAGCCTACCAGCCTACCAGCCTACCTGCCTTTTAATCGATTGTAGTTTTTAATTAAAATTTAACTTTATAATGATTTTTTATCAGCTGTCCGTGTGCACGCCACCACCGACCATCGCGCGCAGCAACAACGTCCGCTGCTTAGGTCTAAATTAAAAAGAAATTTCTCATTTTTGCGACAGGAAACTGGCGCGCAAACTGGGCGTGGCACACTATGCACACTGCGCTATATAGCCTCGTCCGATGCCGGATTAGTGACAGCCAGACAGACAGACCGACTGACTGACAGAGGGACAGATGGACACATCAAAGTGCGGGTTCGATCGTCAACTGCATCGGTAGCTGGTCCTGCAGTCAACTGCTTGCAACTTGATTGATGGGGGAACGAGGAAGGCACGCGTGGCCAAGTGACTTAGAGAGGGAGCTCGCAGCTTCTGATAACTGATAACTGATAAATGATAACAGATAACGGGTAACTTAGCGGTAGGCACTAACTGCATACATACATGTATGTATATTGTAATAGTATTGTTGGTATAGTATGTGTTATGTGACTTAACGTGAAATGTGACTTACCATCGTATGTTAGTTCTGAAGGATTGAGTGATGATAAGAACTTACCATCTGCAAGAAAGCGAAGAAGAAGATATTATGATTAAATGTTAATATAAATGAATTGTATAAAGAAGTGGAAATACACATCCACCATTATTTTCTATGAAGATTAGACAAAATAGCCCCCGATCTAGAAGACTAAACCAGCAGATTAAATTTTTAAGTTGTCTTACATCTTCAACAACTCTGCTCGTCTTCAGGTATCTATTCTGGTCTTTTACATATAAGCTCAAGGTTGAATGTATTAATATTTCATCCAAATTTAATATAAGCTTAGGAACTCAACATTATCTTAATAAATGGATGGAGTTGTCTTAAGATTATTTGGCTTTTATTCATTTTGTAAACTGAAAACTAAAACAGGTGCCATTCCATCATAGTCTGTTTCACAGTAATTTGTATTTACTGTAAAGATTTGCTTTCAATATCTGACTAAAGGGTTTTCAATAAACCTTAATATCAATACATCCTCTTCCACTCTTTTGCCAAATATCGTATTATTTCTAAGGGAAGAAATGCAGCGCCATAATTGTGTTCAGTTTCTTGCCGCTTCCCTCACTTGAACCATTCCCCAGTCGCCTTAAATCGCACTTTCAATTGAAAATAAAGTAATTGCATTTATATTAATTAGCATTTGAAATCGCGAGCCTTGTGGCTAAACTAAGCCGCAAAAATGCGAGGAGGGCCTCCACTTTAATGCGGTCAGCCTCAAATGCACATGGATATGATTATAAATAAATAATAATCAGAGCACAAAAAATGCATTTAATGCACTTTTGAGCCGCCTCTCCCTCAGACCAGACCTAAGCCGAGGCTTTTTTGCATAATTTGCGCATTGAAGGGCTCTCGCACATGCGTTTTATTGTTGTTGTTGTTGCCTTGTTGCAGGCTTTGTTGTTGCTGTTGTTAATGCACAATAGTTGCTGCAGTTGTTGTTATGGCGATTTCCACACCTTTTCATTTTTTATTATCATGTATTTTGGCATGGCATATTATTAATTTTATTATCATTGTATTATTGTGCAGCATTTAATTTAATACGCGTCGGCCATAATGTACAATAATTATTTTAAATTCACTTTGACAACCGATTTTATGTGCTGTTGCTTTTTTGCTATTCGTTTTTGTTTTATGTTTAATGTTTTATCGAAGCCCCAAGCCCCCGCCCTACACTCTTCTGTTAATGTTCATTTAATAATTTTACATTGTGCCGTGTTTTCATTTTGTTTGTGGTTTGGCGTGTTTGTGCATTTGTTGTAACAAAAATGCAAATTAATGCACATTGTGTTCACTCGCTCTCTCTCTCTCGCTCTCTCCCTCGTCACACCACCACGTTTTTCTTGACTCTTTGTGTTTTTAATTATTTATCAGGCTTGCATTACATTTTAATAAATTATTTAATTTCGTGCGTGTGTGTGCAGTTTTTCAGTTTTTGCTGCGCCCAACTTTTTATGGCATACTTGTACTCGTATTCGTATTTTGCGCCAATCATATGCATCCATAAACATTTTGCTATGCACATAAAAAATTTTTTAATGCGAAATTTTAATGCATGACCAATGAGAAAAGTGTCGAGGGCGCGGCAACAAAAAATGGCAGCACAGCTTCTTCTTTCTATACATATACAAGTATTTCATTTAAAATGTCACTTTTTGCGCAATCGTGTACTTTATAAATACTAAATGAGTCCGTCAATCGTTGACTTAACTCCAACTCTTTCTACCTAGCTGCCAAGCCTTCTCAGCTCTGATAATAGCTAGCATTTAAAAGAGAGATATGTGCGATGATATGAATCCCATCTTTATATTCATAAGCAATTTGGTAATATCTTGACTACTCTCCAAATTTATTCAGTTTAATTTATACCCACAATCGTTATATTCGTTATCGTTATAGTAAAGCTTCCTTATAAGTCACAAAAAGGTGTGATTCACAAGTGTTGACTTTTTTAGAGTGGACGATAAGATAGTAGGGTATCTAGCTTGAAGCTTATATACAAAGTTTTGTTGCCAGTTGCGTTATTAAATATCGACCCAGATGTGAGGATAATCTTTCCATTGTGCTTAAATTTGAATTGCCACGCTCCCTGTCTAAGTCAGTCCGACACAAAAGTGAGGCTACTATAATTGTGTCTTGTAATTGTTGTAAAGCGCTGCCTTACTTTCGTTGTAAATAAATCACCGATAATTAACCTTCCGCAGCGCGTAGAAATAATTTTACTGTCAATGTTGTCAGCACTGACAGTCGAACATCTTAAATCATTTTGTTGTTGCTATTGCTGTTGTCGCCGTCGATGGATCGATTGAACGATCGATCGATGGATTGTCTCCTTCGCATGTAGGTACGAGTATCGTACGAGCACACGATCATATGATGGTGCCAACAGAAAAAAAAAAAAACCATAATAAAATTAAAAAGCGCAACAGCGTCGGACACTAAACACAGTCTAAATGAGGCGAGCGCCCCGAAAATGCCAAATGCGAAAATAAAATGCCAATTCGCACTCTCGTACTCATTCGCACTCGCAATTGGCGCAGTTGGGGAATGGGATTGGGAATGGGAATGGAAACGCGAACGCGAACGCGAACACGAACGCAGCCGGCGACAAAACACCTTTTAAAAATGCGGAGATGCGGACAACAACACCAGCAACTGTAGGGGAGAGGAGATGAGGGGCAGCATATGGGCAGTCTGCGATGCCCATGCTGATGTGTAGACGTCAAAAGACCGTGTGGTGGCAATTAAATGCAGAAGTAGCAGCAACAGTAACAGCAGCAGCAGCAGCAGCAGTCGAAGATATGGCCAACGCCTCAGCAAGGCAGCAACAGTAAGAGGAACAAATGCGAGGAGGACGACTCATCTAGAGAGCCACAAATAACGCCCAAATATGGCGCAATTTCATTCGCAACGCAACGAATCGATTGCCGAGAGATGCGCCGCTGTTGCTGCTTCTCTTATTGTTGTTGTTGCTGCTGTTGTTGTTGCTGCTGCCGCCGATTCATTTCAATTCGTTGCGATTCGATTTATTTATCACCTGTCGTTGAAAATTGAAATTGCGTTCGCCCGGGCTGCCTGGCTTGCCTGCCCGACTTGCCCGACTTGTCTGGCTCTCCGGCTCGCTTTTGTTTTTCAGTTGCTCAGTTGCTCAGTTTCTCAGTTGCTCAGTTTTTGCCTTTGAGGCCGCCCTGTGCGCAAAGCTGTAGCTTCAGGTAATCATTGTCAACAATTAATGAAACTCAATTCTCAATACTGATGGGCTCTCGTAGAAGGCGGCACCAGTTTAATGAACGCCACAGACACATTTGTGTGCCTCTTGTGGACCGCAACAACAACAGCAACAGCAAGAACAACGAAACAACAATTTTTGTAAATTAGCAAAGTTTGTGCCCAGTGTGGTTGTTGCTATTATTGTTGCTGTAGTTGCTGCTATTAGAATGTGGTCGGGCGCAAAAAACTCATCAACATAATGTAAGGCGCTCTGAGCGATAATGAGCTATAATGGTGCGCAAAAGACGGGGCCGTTAAGGCTTAAAACGTTTTAATGCATGGCTTCGGCCACATACTATATACTTGTAGTATTGGCCGGACTGGTCTGTGTGCTCCCAATACCCTTTAACTGTGAGTCTAAGCAGTTTCCAATGCACTGCAACTCGAACCTGCAACTGGCACTAATTTCATTCCCTTAAATGAACTGGAATCAACGTCAATTCTTTTAAAAACAATCCTTTAAACAGGGTGTTTGGAAAGTTGCTGAAGGCGTCTTTATAAGTGAAATTATCGAAGAATCGAGTATAATACTGCTCGTTTATGCAAGAGATGTGCTCGCTACTATTTAATAATTCATTATATATTTTTACACATATTAACAAATTAGTTTTTAATGTAAAAGTAATACGATTTTCTTGGAAATAGTGAACTAACTCCTAACATACTTCCCCTTTCCTAACATACACATACTTTGAAGCTCATTTCTAGATTGTAATAAGCCGCTTGAAATACTTAAGATCATGTTCAAAGAAAGTTCAAATTTTTTAAAATCTTATTGCTTTTTAGTTTTAAGTCGCTATAGTATAATACTTTTGATATAATTGATCATTTTAATATTCATATAATAAACCAATTGAAATATTTAAAATCATTCGAAATGTTCTAATTCTTCAAAATCGTAATACTTTTTAAATAGATAATCAAGTTTTAAGCCACTATAGTATAATAACAATAATATACTTTTGATATAATTAATCATTTTTGACTAGGGATAGTGGGATTAGCGGATTTCGGATCAAGATGGGTACTAATTGTATATTTTCAACTACTTGTTAAATATAGAAATGTTTACTATGAGAAAAAAGGTTAATTCTTCTAATTTAATCGACATATATACATACTTTAAGGGCATGTAGGCTTCGATGCATAAAGTTCCTTCTTGTCTCGCCCGCCCCCGCCCTTTTTTTTGGAATTAACGAACCACAACCACTTGTGTCCCATCCTTGGCTGAACGACTAATCAACCAAGGATTTAAAAATGTGCCGCCACTACTTCATGGGTTTGTAAGCAAAGAAAGTGCACAGTATTTGTTGTTGTTGTTGTTGCTTCAATGAAATTGAGTAACGTTCCGGGTCCAAGTGATGATGCTGGCCGGTCCCCTTATCAATGCACTTTGCCACGGTACACGTAAACTTACTTACACGCGTAAACTTTTGATAAAGCGAAGGCTGCTGATGTTTTCGACGCTACATGAACGGCCCATAGAGGCAGTCAGTCGTCGGACGACCAGTCCGGGAGCCTAGGGTCCAACTGATAGCGTCGAGAAGACGACTGTGCGCATTAAGTTGATGAGCGTGGATGAGCGGGGGGGACGAGCGGAGTGTTGAATTGATTTAAATCGTTGTAATTTGCATATTTTGTGCATTTTATAGAAAGCAGCGAAGGATGTGCGCTTGATTGGTATGAGAGGCAGCAATAACAGCAACAACAACAACAACAACAACAGCAAGAAGTCATTAGAGCGGCAATTGGGATGGCAACCAGGTAACCCACCAGACGTTGCAAACTTTCGTGCCAGTGCGCGCTTTTACGCTTTGCTGGACGCAAAGCCATGAACAACATGGCCCAAATGATTGGGGCTGGACCGGGGCTGGCTGGCTGGCTGGCTGGTTGGCTGGCTAGCTGGCTGGCCAACTGAGCGAGCGACTGGCACGCGGGCTTTTGTAGCAAACAAAATTGTCGACAAATAGTTTACACAAGCATGAAATTTGCTGCAGACATCGAGAAAAGAATGCTGCTGCTGTTGTAGTTGCAGGAATGTTTAGCGAAGTAGTTGCTAGCAAAATATTTGGATTAAATGATTGAATGCGGCATGCAACAGCCAGCCAGCCAGCCAGCCAGCCAACTACAACAACAGCCGCAGCGCAGCAATTACTGAAAGCTGCCGAGCTGTAGAGTTGAGAAGCGCAGAGAGAGGCGTTTGCGTGTCGGCTGAGAAGCGCATAGAAAGGAGCAGCACGCAATTCCTGAGCCAACTGGGTGGGCTCTGGGCCGCCACCCGGCGCAGAGTTTGGTTTAAACAAAGCGAAATGTTTGATTAAATTATGCGCGATAGAAAAAATGCTGGCATATAATAGTTGGTTATTTTTTTCTTTTGGTTCTTGCGCAAAGTGCAGAGTCGAATGCGTGGTCAGGCCATTAATTCATATCAAAAAGGTAATTGAAAACCGCATAAATTAAACAAATTTTTTTGCAATGCTGTCGCTGTTCGTTTCAAACGATATTTTTTCCAATGCCCCCACAGAGACCACAGTGCAGTATGTGTGTATTGCGTTTATCCAATTGGGAATACAGCTTTGACATTTGGCTGCATTATAGTTTAATCTTATTAAAATATTTATTTTATTAAAATATGCATGCAATTTGTTAATTTAACTGCTGCGTTCGCGTTGCATTTTTGCGCTCTCACATTTTATTGCATTTTTTATTTCGTAGTTTTTTCTGGTTGTTGTTGCCGCTGCAATTGTTGTTGCTGTTCAGCGGCAGCCACTGCGCTTAATTGCATTTTGTATATGAATTAATGAATTTTTTATCAGCTACACACACACACACACATACACTTTCTATACATACGAACCAACACACACATGCACACACAAACATTTTTTTTAACGGTAGGCCATTTTTTCAGCTGATAATACAGAAAGCAGCAACAACAGCCTCTCTTCTTGTTGTTTTTGTTGTTTTATATTTATTTATTTTATTCGTTTTTTGTGTTATTTTGGAAAAATATGGCTTACTACCTATATTTAATTTCATTTGTGGTTGCCAACGCCTATTCCCGAAAGGGATAGCTAGCTTGACAGCTGTGCGCATCGCGGCGGCAGCGAGTGGGAGGAGTGCAGCACGATTTTCATGATTCTGCAATTTTCAATAATTGATTGCATATGCTAATTTCTAGTGGGTGTTAATGCATCCAGCTGGCAGGCCCTCTTTGCTATAATTAACTGTCAGTCTGGGGAAAAGTTTCCAGATTTAAAAGTCTGGCTAATAAGTTCAAAGTAATAGCCAATATACTCGAGAATTGGGAAGCTATCTTTAATAGTGGCACTTTGGTTTTTTTCCAATATTTAGAATGAAACGAGACATCATCAATACTATGAAAGCTTAAGCTTAGTCTTAATGTTTGCAAATTTCAGCGAGTGTATGTTCTCAGCATTAAACATTGTGCTTCCCTTTTACAACAAACGAATTAACAAATCTATATAGAATTCAGCTCCACTCTACTCTCAATCCTCTGCTCCAATGCTCGTGCCACTCCAAACACATCTACTTTGTAGAACGAGCAATCTTATTTACATCTACAATGCACTAATTTTGAACACTCTACGCAACAACTCGTTGCACGACGCAAAGGGTTCATTTCATATGATAACTATAAGTATATATGTAGCAGCGACAATAACAACAACACGCTCTCTTTCATTAAAATGCAATTAATATAGACTTTCAGCACATTTATGCCTGCGCGGCCCAAAAGGCAAATTACCGACTAGGCGAGCATTGCTGCAGGGCCCTTTAAGTTGGGCCTTAACGAAAATTAGGGTGCGTCATAATTAATAACATTTTCAACAATTACGCGCACACACACTCACACATATATACATATAATATACACTAGAGCGGGCTCTTGGCCACATTTCATTAACTTTGTATTATAATATGTATATGAGGCATAAAAGAGGTATTAAAAGAGTCCATTGCATTGCATTTGTTTAACATGTAATAGCAAAGAGACACGTGTAAAAATATGAGTGTGTGCATAAAGTATTCAAAGAAGAGGAATATCGGCTTTACTGAACTGTGGAATACCCTTTACAAATCTTTTAAAATACAAAGCAATAATTATGAAAGAGCACTGAAATGCGGTATCTAAATGGTAATTAATTGATAAATGTCGATCCAAGAAATAGGCGTTTCTATTGTATAATAAAAAACTTTCTCTACATAATGCTTACCATATATTTTTCAATGAACGACTTAAATTGGTATTTCATTTTATGTTTGGGAACAATGTTCGTAAGATAAGAAATAACGATTGATCAAATTATGTGTGGACTTGAAGGCAATCGCACTTGTAAGTGACATTATATATTTATACTTAGAGATGCAGGGAATAAAAGCGTATATACATATTGGTAAGAAGAATTGAAAGATATTGAAGATTTAGACCAGATTTAATGTCCAGCAAAGACAGCATCACAATTTTTTCAGCACAATGAAAAACTTGTCCGGCACAAATGATTGAGAAATATTTATTTCAAGTTTTCTTCTTCAAGTTAAAGGCAAGTCGGGAGAAAGCTCCACACTATCATAAAACTAATATGCCTTGATGTACCCCTACAGGCCATGTATTAATAAAGTAAAAGAAGTGCACGCAACATACGCATGAGTGTGTGGCGTTCACACACACACACATACATATATGACTCAATCCATTAACGTTTTGATAAAAGATCTTTATGACACTCGAAGCGGCAATCATCATCAGCAACAACAATAACAACAACAGCACAATTGCCTTTTTTTTTGGTACGTGTCGGCTGGCAAAGTAGTAGGTAAGAAAACATAGTGAAAAGTAATTGCGTTTAAATGCGTTTACATTAAGCCAAAATGCAAGGCAGGACTGGCCAGCCAAGAGAGCTGTGTGAGTGTGAGTGTGAATGTGTGTGTGTGACAGTTGTATCTATCAAGGACAATTATTATTACACTTGTAATGCGCGCATTAATGGCATTATTAATGCAGCCATCAGCCACGATGATGGCCGATGTCTGATGGTGTGTGTCTGTCTAACGCCGAAATGAAATAAAATGAAATGAAAGTGTTACACAATTTCCGCTGCAGTCAACTCGAACCGATATATAGTACAGATACTCGTATATAAAGTATCTGTAGCTCCATCTGCTGCTGCTGATGTTAAACGCGCCGCAATTTTACGACATGCCCGGCCAAAGCAAAACACTTTGCGCTCAACCCGCTCCACACCGATCCCTCATCTAAACTCACACATAGAGCTCACAATTTTTACGACTTTTTAATAGTTCTCACATATTTTTTATAGATTTCTTTTCTACGGCAGTCGTAGTCGTAGTCGCAGTCGCCGTCGCAGTCTTGTGGTCGCTTCCCGCTTGCAGTTGAACTTTGATGGAAATTATTTGTTTTTGTTATTTTGCTGGCACATAAAATTGATTTCCTTTTGGTTCGTGGCCAACGCTATTCTGCATACCCTGCGCCACTGGGTATGCTGAATGAATAAGGAGACTCTCCCATAATATAGAAGAATGCATTTTAGTTAGAGGAGATGTGTCCTCTTCAATGGAAAGTACTAATTTTGTCTAAATAGTAACAGTTTTAAACTTCTATATTAATTTTATTTATATTATTAATTGTCGCTTTTCAAAAGCCATACTGCAGTGAGCTTAAAAAGTACAAGCCTAGACATGACTCGAAGAGTATTGCAAGGTCGGCAGAGCGAAGAGCTTACTCCTTTTTTCTCTTGTTGTTATTTTTTTGCCCAGTTTTAGTTGCCCTGTCATAAACTTTATGTTTATGTCGTAAAATTTAGTTCGATTTTGCTTTTTGATTTCCTTCTCTTTGGCTTCCTTTTGCTGTGGCTATGTGCAGTAAAAACAATCAAGGTGGCACTCTATTTGTTGTTGTCAGACCACCAGGTGGCAAAAGGGTATGCATATACTCCCATTTTGTTTTGGCTTGGGTTTCTAAGCCAACATGGCGTATGTGCTATTTATGCACATCAAAGCGCGTACTGTCCAAGTTTTCGCATTCGTACTCGCCTCTGCTCTTCAACTGCCCCGGAAAAAATGTCGCACGTTGATATAAACAAACGACGGACATTTATTTTTATTACACACCTTTTGGGCCTTTTATTTTCACGTTGGAGCCCTTCTGGCAGGCCCGCCGCCATACTCGCACATACAATACATACTATAGGTAGTAGATTCTAGTTATTTTAATGCACATTTTGTAGGCAATTCCAAATTAGGCATGTTTGGCAATGTACTTGGCTTTTTATTTGGGGCAACCGGGTCTAAGTCAGTCAGTCGGTCGGTCGATGTGTTGTTGTCTTGCGAAGGTGTGCGTGGTGCTTGGTGCTTGGGGGTGCACCCCCAATTGTGGTTGGTGTTGCGCCCTCGGTGGTTGCTCTGCCATTCTCGTACTCGTACTTATAAAAAAGTAATTTTCTCATTTCTCGACCGAGGCTTTTTATATTAGAAGAAATTGCTTTATTTATTCCTTATATGTGGAAGTGGAATGGAATTTTCTTTTCGTCGTTTCGTTCTCGTTCTCGTTCTCCTTCCTCGCGGCGGAGGAGGCGCAAAAAGTTTTCCTCGCCGTTAAATTGGCAAGTTTGTTGCGTTAAGTTTTGCTTTCCCTCTTCCTTTTTTGGCAGTCAGTCTACTGTCAGCGGGGAAAGTGGTGGGAGGGGGAGGGGGCAGGAGAGAGTAGCGCACATAAATTAGATGCACAAATTAGAAATTATGTGCGCATTTGAATGAAGAGCTGGGCTGGAGCGCGCTCTGGAGGAGCTCCAGTGGCCAACATATGGTGGCTAATGAAATGCCTCGCCTGCCTTTTAGTCAAACTCAATGAATATTTGAAGAGCCGGTGAAGCAGTCGGCAGTGAAAGAAACCATTTTTTCTCTTTTTTTTTGTACTTTTTCGTGCCACGGCGCCATTTGGCGCTACAAAAATGTGCAGATACGAGCATACGAGTACGTACATATAAGTAGTATGTAGTATGTGTGTGCTCTTCCATTGAAAGCAATGGTGTTGGCAAAAAGTTTAAATATAGCCTGGCACATGTGAGATAAACGAATGGGGTAGGCACTGAAGGGGAGGCCCTGGAAGGCATGCACTTCAACAAAAATGTGAACCACCGTAGCAAACTAAACAAAATTCTTTGTTAACTTTTCAAACGGAAGCTTAAAGATTTTGGATTTCATTTTATATACGATTAATAATACATTTAAATTTTTTTGCAATATCAACGCATTGAACAACTTTCTCGGCTAATTCAGCATTTTATTGAATGCAATTTCTTTCGATTTTGATTTTGATTTGCGTTTTTTTTTCGATGGAAAATTCAGTAAACAGTCATGACTTTAAGTAGTGGAATATTATCATTAACTATTTATTTTCTCTCAGTGCATGGCTGCATGAGGCTGGCAGTCAACAATGCCATCGCATTTTGCGTCGTTCACATTTTGGCCAGAGGAATTTTTTCTGGTCGCCGTTGTTGCTTTTCGGTTATTGTTGCGGGCAGACAAATGACACAAAAGACACAAAAGACTGCTGTAAACAAAGTTCAACGAACCAGTAACTCGACCGACTCAACGCGACTCACTAATAAGTGCAAGTAAATAGCCATAGCTTCAATTGCCTTCTTCACTCCCCCAGACCTTCAAAATACTGCTGCAAGCCAACAACTTCATTTCCTTGTACTAACTACTCGTACCTCCAAAAAATACCATCGCTAATGTCGTTTATCATTAGGGCCGCCTCAACAATTTTCGGTACGACTCGACTGCGTTTCCCCAATGCTCTAGTGTCCTGGGTCCTGTTGACGTAAGATAATTTGCCTCGTTTGTCTGCAGCCCGAAAATGTCGAGCATTTGCTCGTTACAAAATGTCAAATTTCGAACGCCCCAACGGCGAGCGGCGAGCGGCGAGCAAAGGAACGCTGAACGCTGAACAATCGAGCCAGCGACCAAACGCCTAAACGCCCACGACACGCTCATTTGGCAGCAGGCAGGAATATGTTAACTACATGTTCGAAGGCAGTCGACAGCGCAGTCGGCCAGTTGGGTACCGTAGAGGTATACGAGTACACATAGGTACGCCCAGCACAAGCACATAATTTGTCAATGAATGTTTGGTTTTGGTTGCCGCCCTGCGCCAACCCTCCAGGAAAAAGCTATGCTAATGTCTTAGGTGTTGCCGTTACCTGTGTTTGCTTTCGGCCATAAAAAACTAGCCCCTAGTTTAGCAGCGAGAGCTGGTCGATGAGTAACTCTGGTAACTCATTTGCTGCAGAATAATATTACGGAAGCTATTCAACATACTAGTAGATAGTATTGAAGGCGCACAACTCAAGAGAATAATTGAAATTGGAGGGATCATGGGGGAATATATTTAAGACGGAATTGGAGCTCCAAAACTGAAAACTAAGTATTAATTTTTAAATCCCTTGGATTCAGAAGTTAATCGGGTTACTTAAATTTAGAATCATTTATAATGTTGGGGAATTGGAATCGCTAAATGATATTTCCATTCCATTTCAATCAATTTGGAATTGCTGAATGATATTTCCAATTCATTTCAATAAATTTTGAATGAACTTTTAACGATTTCAGGACAGTTATATATAAATTAAGAAGAGCAGATTCCTAGCCATCACTCTTCATATATTCTTTAGAGAAATGCAAATTTTGAATGAACTTTTAAGGATTTCTGGAAGGTTATATTTAAATTAAGAAGAGCAGATTCCTAGCCAGCACTCTTCATATCTTCTTTAAAGAATTGCAAATTTTGAATGAACTTTTAAGGATTTCAGGACAGTTATATATAAATTAAGAAGAGCAGATTCCTAGCCACCACTCTTCATATCTTCTTTAAAGAGATAATTATTCTTTTTGGAAACTGAATTTCTTATGAAGCCCCCCTCTGCATACATGGCTATCATGTCGGTTAATAGCATGTACTGTGGGCGTGTATGTATACCTGTGTTTGTGTTGTTGTTGTTATTGTCGTTGTTGTTGTTGTTATTGTGCGTGTGCGTGTGCTTGTATTCAGACACTTGAGCTGCTTGTCCTGCCATAACCTAAATGTGTATTTGTTGCTTAATTTGCGCGCCTTGCATTTAAAAAGTATTTAGTGTGCCACTATTTGAACACACACACACACACGCACATACACACTCACACACAGAGACAGATTGAGAGGGAGAGACAGTGTTGTCCATAATTGTATGGTCAGTGCGTGTCGTAGTTGTCTCTGAACAAATCGTCGATGCTACTGCGGCTACTCCGGCTGCTGTCGTTGCTGCTTTTGGTGGCTGATGTGGGTCGTTAGAGTTCGCCACAATTTAATGCACACATATAATTATAATTGCTGATAAATGCTTCGTACTAATAAACACTTAAAGCGAACGAACTGCCGAGCATGGCACAAACGACAAGCAGATCCGATGGGGCAAGGGGTCGGGAGCAGGACGACGTGTGACGCTAATGACACTTGGCGTCGACGTCGTCGTCGTCGTCGTCGTCGTCGTCGTCGTCGTCGTTGGGGCCAGTCGTGGCAAAAATGAAATGATTTGTGTGAGAGATTGCATGCCTTGCAGTGATTTGTGATTTGTGTGTTGAGAAATGCAATTTTAAACGGCCGGTCGACCCAACTGCCAGCTATCCAAGGCAGCTGAGGGGGGCAAGAATCAGGGGCAGACAGCTGCTGTCTTGATAAGCCAACAAGCTCTGGCATTAGCATTTGATAGCTCTATTAAAAGGCACCAGCAGCACTGATACTCTACAGATCCTGCCTCTGAACACGTGAAATGGATAATCCCAACAAAAATTACAAATACTTATTGTAGTTCCTATCACTATAATAGCACATCACTGTAATAGCACAGTCTTGAAAAGCCATTACTCCTATGGTATAACAAAAGTTGCTTTTAAGGACAAGGACAAGGACAAGGATAGTAATCGATTCATTTTTCAACATCTTCAATAAAAATTCATTACAAGCCCTCAAAATTTATTGGTATTTCAAAAAATTATACGCAATTTACATTTATAAAATGTATTCTTTATTTAAGATCTGTCCTAAGGAGGATAATTATTAAATTTAATGTTAGCATTGGATTCTGGTTCTGATTCTGATTCAAAATACTAGCAATAAATAAAACAAAGCTCTGGTCTCATCATTTTAAAGTTCGTTTCACATCTCTAACGATGCAAATAGACTTCCATTTCCACACTTTGTCGAATTTTCATAATACACAGTAAACAATAAAATGTAATCCCACGACTTTGCAATACAAATTTGTTAATGTGTAAAAAAGTATAAAATTATAATAATACAAGTATGCCATGGAGCGAGTGAGCAAGGGAGATGGCCAGATGATAGAGAGAGCGCGGCAGCGCAATAAAATTCGTACAAAAATAAATGCGAAAATAATGAATAATAAAAGTCAAAAAGACATGATTTTTTATGATGCTACTCGGACAAATGAATGGACAAGCAGCGCCATATAACGATGGTCATGCCGAAGTCGTCGTCGCAGTCGCAGTCGACGTAGACGTCGCTGTTCGGCGTTGAGGAAGTCAAGCGAGCGAAAAGCATGTGTACATATATGCTATACATATAAATGTACATTATATATACAGATATGTGCGTTGGTATTATGTATGTAAATGACGATGTGATGCCCTTATCAAACAACAAAAGCCGCACTGTGTCATTGGTAAAGCGATCGACTCGCTCAGCTCTATGGCAGTGTGACTAATTTATGGGCAAGCAGTGTGTGCCGGCCAAATAGATCATAACTATATTATAATAACTCTTGCTCCGACGACTCTCTGCTAGACAAATTCAGCCGAAGCTCGGGACCACCCAAAAGCCAAAGCCAAACGCAATGAAAAATGTTTCCTCTTTCTTGCGCAACCCCAGTCCGAAAGGAACAAAACATTTCATGCCTGAAATATTTTTACAGCGCACCAACAAAATATAGGAAGTTTGCATTTTGTCTGCATGCGGTGTGCTTGACAACCTCCCCTGAACTTAAAATGGTTCCAAAGTTTTCCCATTGTTGTTGGGCGTCGGTTGGTGTTGCTTGTTTGTCAACTGCCTGGCGACCTTTGCCGCGGCTGCTTCTTCCTGCTGCTGCTGCTGCTGGTGTTGATGATTTTGTTGATGTGCTCGTTGAGTTTGACGTGCAGTACCAAAAAAAAACAAAAAAAAAAACCCAACACCCAACAGCCATCCGTGGCTCAGCTCGATTGCGGAAAGCGGGCCCAGTCAGTCGTCGGCACGGGAAATTCGATGCGCATTCTATTCATTGGCGTGTCGGCTAGAAATATGATAATGTGCACAGCAACAACAGCAACAGCAACAGCAGCAACAAAAAAGCAACAGTCAGTTCGTAAATTTTCATTGAAAAGCAAGAGCAAGAATCCTGTGTCTGTGCTCAACCAGCCCTGCTCTTCTGCTCTGCTCGGTTCTGCTCTGATCTGCCCTGTTTTCCCTTTTAGGGGATGAAGATGTATTGCCTTTTGTTCAATTTGACGTAATGTTACATAAGCTCTGTGCTTATGGGCCGCGCCTGGGGTTTGATTATTATAAAAGACCCGAATGCTACACACATTTCTGTTTCAATTTTTATGATTCCGTAAGACCAGGGATAGTATGGGAACTGCGAACTGCGAACTGGGAACTGGGAACCAGGAACGTGCAGCAGCTGGTGCCATAGATATGGGTAATTTTTGCCAGCCGTGTGTATAGCATGTGTGTGTTCCTCGTTCCTATTCAAAACTTTTCTCTAATGCGTAAAATTTTAATTTTTTTATTGTTGTTGCTTTTATTATTGTTGTTGTTGCGTTGTTGGTGGCGGAAATTGTGTCACGAGTTGACAAAAGAGTTGAAAAGTTGTGGGAAATGCTAAGCAGAGGCGTGCAGCGATGATATCTAGGGTGTTTGCCAAAGGTGAGATGTGTGAAAAAGACTTAAAAATATTATAATGGATGTTATGAGTAAGGCGCAAAAAAACAAGACAACAAATACAGCAAAGTATGACGGGTATAACGAGCAGGCATGTAAGTCCTTTTAAATCCTTTATCACTACTGATATTATCAAGGCTCGGATTATCTATGTCCGTCACAAACAAGCTTCGGCTTCAACGCATCAGACAGACAGACATCGCTATTTAGATTTATCTAATCCTGATCATTTATCTACCCATAACAAGTGGTCTATCCTTCTACCTCCAGGAGGTTAATAGCTAACATATTATTAAATTATTTTAGTGAAGAGTAAAAAATTTGTAAATTTGTTAACAATCTGGAAATTACTAAAAGGAGTTTCTTGCATCGATAATTTTTATGGAAGCTTTGTAAAATATTGGTTATATTTTAAATCCGTATTCATTTCTCAATAAAATCAAGAATGACAACAACCTTCTCAGTATGCAGTTTTATCTTTAATAATCATATTGTTTGAATGAAAGCTATATGATATAGTAGTCCGATATCTGCACCCGTCAGCAAGAACAAGCCCAGATGCATAGTTGAAGCCCAGTATTTATAAAATGAGAATTCGTTTCTTTAAAGATCGTTTGAAATTTGCAAATATATATTTTTACTGCCTATACCTCGAATATTTTGATCTTAGTTCTTAGAAGTGAATGGTTGTATTATAAACGAAACTGGGCAGTAAATCATAAACATTTCACTTTTGCTCCGCTGGCCATTGTATTTTCCATTCATAATACCTAATACAAATATTATTTAGATTAACACACAGAAACACTTAATTCGATTGCGGTTCTTCCCACCTTTGACTTCCCTTAAATTCATTTGTGGTATTAACAATCGCTCGGCCATCTTTTACATTTCAAATTCGAGAAGTCTCACCCCACTACCACTACCATTTCCATTTCCACCCATTTGCTTTCGCAGTGTCAAGCCAAGCAAATGTAACACAATTAAAACCAAACCAGCAAAAACAAAAAAGAAATACTTTCACATAGCGAAACGGCGAAGAGGGAATATGAAAAGGAAAAAACTCCCAGGCAGAAGCAAAACCGAATCCGAATCCGAAAACCCCACCAACTCGGTGGGAAACTCGGAGGCGAACAAATGAAAATTGTCTAATTGTGCGTGGTAAGATAACAAACAGCAAAACAGCTAAAAACAGCCAACGGCGACGGCCAGAAGTGAGTGAAATGTTTGTTGTGCCACTTCCTGTTATTGTTGTTGTTGCTGCTGTTGTTGTTGTTGTTATAGCTGTAACACATTTCGTCAATGTAAATAAGCAAAAATTTTGTGCGACAGCCACAATAGGAACAACAATGCCAGCGATAATCGCCTTAGTAGCGAAAAGTGCATCTCTCTCTCCCTCTCCCTCCCTCTCTCTCTCTCCTTTTTTCCCAACTCACACAATTATAGAAATATATATACAGTTAACGCCGGCCATAAGGTCATGTCACGCATACTAGTACCGTCCATGCCAGCGGATTTAAGTCCGCAATGACAAAAACAAGCTGCCACACACACACACACATACACATACACACACCCCTCTGCCACCACCCCACCCCTCTTGCAACTTTTTACAGAAACTTAAAAATTGTAACAATTGGCAATTGTGTGGGTCTTGCGGCTTGACGAGCCTTGAGCGTCAAGCATTGAGCATCAGGAGTCGCACAAGCGGAAAGGATAACACGCACTTCTGAGGCCGCTCAGCTCTTCTGCCCGCCAGCCCGCCAGCCCGCCACCCGTGGCCCAGAGCATGAAAGTTAATTTACGTCACGCAGCATTTTCAATCAATGTCAGTGCTGTTTGGTTCTGAAAAGTGCGAGCAGCAGACGGGCAGGCGGGCAGACGGGCAGACAGGGTCAGACGAATATCGGTTCGTTAAGTTGCCAAGCGACGACGGCATCTCACACTTTGATTAGTCCGAAGGGTTGAGGTTGAGGCTGAGGCTTGAAGGGTTCGCATTTGGGCTTGGGCTGAGGGTTGAGGGTTGCCTCCCGGCCCAGCCACCGCCTGCTGTTCTTGTTTATTTTCATGTTGCGCTTGCATAACGCAATCACATTGATCTCGCTTTGATTTGCATTTAAGCGACACTTGACGAGTGCGTCAAAGCAAATAAACAAACAAACCAGCAAACAACAACAATCAACACACACCGACATCTCGTCGGATACAGTATGGCCCGAATTAGCGACATATTTTTATAGCTGACATTTATCGCTTGGTCTCTTAATTGGGCATTAGAACAAACTGTTGCGCCAAAGCCCAATAATCGCTCCGAAACTCATCTACATTTTTGTATTTTTATTTTTATTTCTATTTGTATTTTCTTTGTAAACAAAATCGAAGTTAGAGACCCACACAGACGCACCAATAAATTGTTGTGTTTAATTGAATGCAACGCTCAAGCCAACTTTTGATGAGGGTGCTACGAGTATACATAATTATAGAGTAGTCCGACTCTTCGGCACTGTCTGGCTCAGCGCCTCGTCCCGCGTCTGACCTGTCTGTCCACAACTAATTGCATGGATTATTTATATGGAAATCTAGCTAGGCGTACGAAGTCGTCGTGTTAACGCCCAGTTTTCGAATTGTGCCCTTTTGTGGTTCCACCGTGTAATTATGTTGTATGAGCCGAGACTTAAGACACGCTTTCAAGAAAATTGTGGGTCTGCCTACTCTTCGACTGCTGCTCTAGGATGGATGTGAGCGGACAAATTTTATCCACACTTATTTGTTTAATTGTGGAAAATGTAGGATTTTTTGTGATTCATTCAAAAGATTTACAGGAAAAAGTTACTAACACTTTGCTGCTTACAGAAAATTTTAATTTTTGATGCACTTTCTTATTTATGATCTAAATAAACTCTAACTTCAAAAAAGTGGAATTGAAAACAAATTTTTCAATACAGACAATTAAATATATTACTATAATTTTAACTTTGTTCGTTAGATTATGGAAAGCCTTTGACAGCAAAAGGTTGTAAAACGAATTAAAAACTAATTCAAAACAAATTCTCCAATATAAGCATAACGTTTTACAATGTTTTCCAAAAAGGCAAAGAGCAGTGTTGGATGGTCTAAAATTTAATATTACTACTTATTTCAAATTGAAAAATATAATTTACATAAAATAGTGAACAATTCTTGGAAAGCTGGAGAACGCCATTCCTCTTATTTAAAATTCTTTCTTTTTTTGCGTTTATTTTAAGCAAGCTGATTAGCTTAAGCGCTGATTATTAAGCTGGGCTCTAAAATGGTTTGCGGAAAATTCCCAAAAGACCTGTTTGGAGCCCTCAAGGTGGAAGGTGTAAAGCTTTTGTCGCCCCTGGCAGCTCTTTGATTATGTTGTTTAGTCGATTTTGAAGTGGCTAGTGGCTGGTGGCTGGTGGCGACTCCGTGTGTGTTGAAGGCACGAGTGCTTGACAAACAGCAACAACACAAGCCAGAGCTTGAGAGTGCCACAGACTCACTTGTGCCGCCCTAAGCTCGGCTCTAGACTGCCTGTCTGTGGATCTGCGCAACAACAACAAGAACAACAACAACAGTAACAACTTCAAACTTAAAGACAACTTGAAGAAAAAAATCCCCTGAAAATGTTCAATATTTTGAGTGACGTAGTTTTTACAACAACTTTTAACGCACTTGGCGCTGCTTTTTGAAGATTTTTATGCGCGTTCGGCCCTCGCCGGTGAATTATTTATGGTGATAGGCAAAATATTTTTATGTATGTGCCACACACACACTCACACGCACACACACACACACACATGCAACACAAAAGCGCGCACTCTAAAGTAAAATGAGGAAAAAAGAAGATGAAGCGACGCGCTGCCTCTTGTCTGGAGTGGTGATAATGCAGTTTGAAGGCAGGCTTGTGAGGCTGGCGGTCTGTTTTCAGTATTTCATCTTCATCTTCTTCTTCTTCTCCGTTTTTCAGTTTATTTTTTTTTATTTTTTGGACATACTCGTAGAGTTTTCAGTCTAGTGTGGTGAAGCGCGAGCCAATCCAAGCGCTGAATGCGCTCATGTCAATAGTTGTTGCAAAACTTTAAAGCATGCCGCCGCCGACAAGCACCAATACAACAACTACAGCAACAACATGGACAGTAACTATGACACTACAGCAACAACAACAAGAAAAACAACAACAAGTGCTCTAAGCCAACCCAACACTTTGACGCGTTTTATGTTTGCGTTGGCACGACGACGCGCCATTTTGATTGATTTATCTACGCTTTGAACGCGCTTTACTTTGTAGCCAAATTAAATCTGCTGTAGTTCAAATGCAGTACAGTGAACACTGCATAGCAGCGCCAAGAACATGACTTCCCATACTAGAAATACTCTAAGATATAGTAGAATAGGAGTTCTCTAAAAAGGATGCCCCTTAGCTTCTTGATAATGTTCCTTATTAAGCCGAAATTTGTCTTTCATACTTTTCGATTGATTGAGAAATGTATTTATGTAGTATATACATATATATATGTACTGTATGCATATAACTTTGTAGTACATACATATGTAGAAAAAGTACTACAAGTATGATTTGGGAAGATTCGATGCTCAAAATGTTGTTTGATATCTCTGCTATGGAGGTAAGCTTTTATTATTGGCTGTGTTAACTCGCCAGCCTAAAATATATGCGAAATATCTGAGAGAATTGGGAAACTAGATACTGATTGATAAGCGTCATAGACTAATCTATATCTCATAGATAGAAGGAAAAGATTGAAGGAATTCGGGAGCTTCTACAATGTAAGCATTTTATGAAGTCCAGAAAGTGATATTACAAGTATTGTAAAAACGTATATGTTCCGTTTATTTATTAGTGAAATAAAAAAAAATAATGGTGATTGGAACTTCGACTACTCAGTACTACTTCAGTACTTCTACTATTAGTAAACAGTCTGAGAACGATTCTCTCAACCCCACATATTCCCACATGTAGTATTAATTGCACTTCCGCCGATTCCAATATAAATACTAAGTACTCGACTGATATAGCTGATATGGAAATGGTTCGATTGATTAGCAAAGACACTCTAAAGCAAGCAAATGTTATGTACAAATGATATTTGGACATAATCTATATTGACTGTACTTCAAGCAGGCACTGGTATGTGTGTGTGCGTGTGTATGTGTGTGTGTTCGCCCGTTCGTATGAATGAAAATTATCTACACTTGAATAATTTTGTGGCAAACGCGCAAATTTTCATGTTAATTTCGCGCTCGTAGCCACAGCGATAAGAAGAGAAAACGGCAGCCCCGTCAGGCGAGTCTCAGAGACAAAGAGTGTGAGAAAGAGAGCGGGAGGAGAGTTCAGCTAGTTGCTGTTTCTTTTTTTTCCGCTCAGTTCAGTTGAGTAAATTTCGGGCGTAGCAAATAGATATTTTCTACTTTTTAAGTAGGGAGACAGCGCGACTGGCGGACGGCAAGAAGTGGAAGTGGAAGTGGCAGCCAGGAATGTGGTTACCAAAGATATTTTCAGCTGCTGCACAAAATTCCATTGCACGCCAACGGAGTGGCGAGGGGCAGGACAAAGGAGGAACTGAAAGGAAAGCAACCAACAACCAGCTTCCATTGTCGTCGAGGGGTGGTTCGGTCTGGTTCGGTTTGGCTTGGGCAGAACTTGTAATGTGCCGTAATTTTATGCACGAATTCGTAAAATGTTATTCAAATGGAAAATGTGATTTTTATCAATTTTGACAGGAATTTTTCCCAGAAAGCATAAAGAAAACGCAGCAAAAAGGAGCAAGTCTAGCTGGGCCGGAATACGTGTACGCCTTGTTGGGCTGAGGACTAATGTGGTGCTGGCAAGAAAAGTTGGGACAAAGTGGAGGCAATTGTACTTCTGAAGAAGACGCACTTTAAACTGAGGTCGGGCAGGCATTATTAATAAATGTGCTTAAGAAAAAGTTCAAACAGCTTCTATGGAGCTGTTCTGACTAGACTCGAAAAATTGTGTTTAATTAAAGAGACTTTGCTTGTGGAACTAAAATTGAGAGATTGCTTTTTTCTATCGCAATATCTTGACAAATCGTCGAGCGAGTTCTCTGGAATTTAGATATAACTTTTCTGAGAGTCTACACTCTTACGGGTCGTCTCCCATCTGGCGCTATAAATTTGCAATAAACTACAAAAGCCGAACCCACTTGTTGCTTAGCTATTAAGGTCAGAGGGAATGTGACTTACCAGGGTCTGATGTATCTAAGACAGGTGGCTGCTGTGATAAAGGACCAGGTGTACTACCAGCGCCCGGCGAGCGCGCATCATCGTTCATTGCGCCCCCATAGGACAACGATGAGCTGGGCGGCCGCTGCAAATAGATAAGGTAAAGGGGATTATTAGAGCATACAGTTTCAGTTAGGTGCCAGTTAATAGATACATCATACTCGTAAGTATGATAGCGTGTTAGGTGTTTGTTAGAATTAGTAACAAATTGCTTATAAATGTCGCTTTAAATTGACGCGCCGGGCATAAAATCAGGCACACAACACACACATAAAATCGGACATATAGCCACTATAAAGTCGCCATTTAAATGGACATGCGTCGTCGTAGTTGTTGTAGTTGTTGTAGTTGCTGTTGTTGTTATTGTAGTTGTCGACGTCGCGTCTGTTGCTGTCGCTGTCGCATTTGCTGTCTGCACGACTGTCAAGTTGTCAAAACTGCCATGGCCTGGCCATATTATGGCCAAACAAATGCCTGATCGCTGATCGTCGATCGTGGCCTAGGCCTAGACAACCACCACAACAACAGCAACAACAACAACAACTGCGAGCACAATAAACAACAACTGTGCTGTATAAGATATTAAATTAATATGCAGCAACTGCCTTGGGCAGCGATTTTGTCTGCGATTTTGTCTGCTTTGGTTCTCTGATTGCTTCTTCTAACTGCGACTAGAGGCGACGCGACTGCCCGGCCGAGCGGAGAAAGAGCAACAAAGCAGCAAAGCGACAAGGCGACAAAGCGACAGCCTCGTCATCTTCAGACGACAACGGCGGCATATTAAGCGTTCCTGCCCAACGCTGCACAAAACCAAAAATGTCAACGTCCAATGAGCCAAGAGCGTACATAGACCCAGTCCCAGTCTCAGTCCGAGTCACAGACCCACTCCCAGACCCTCCATTATACTCAGCGCCCCGCACGAAATCGATCGGTAACAGCAATTTAAATTCTGCTAATAACGAAAAATTTGTCGTCAACGTCAGTCGTTGTCGTTTCTTAGTGGGCTACGGGCTCTGGGCTGTGGATTGCGAGGAGTTTGGTGGGAGGATGTGGGTGCGGGGGCAGGCAGTAGAACGGAGCGGGGGGAGCGGCAAGTTAACAAAATTTTGTGCGCTTCGCATTAATTTCATGCACGTGCACAAATATCTTTTTGCCTTTGTTGCTTTGTTGCTGTTGTTGTTGTTGGTGGGGGGCACAATTTTTAACCATAAAATTATTATTTTCCCAAGCTCGTAAAAATTCTTGACTTTCGAATACAATAAATTTCGAGTGCGTGTGTGCAAATACTCGTATGTGTGTGTGTTTATACGAAATTTTGATTCATTTAGCATGCAGTGCGCGGCGCATGTGTTTTCGCTAAATATTTGTTAAATCGCATATTAATAGCGCCCTGCTATAGACAATTTCAGTGTGCGTCTGTTGTTGTTGTTATTACTGTTGCTCTGTTGCCGGGCAGGGGTGTAGGGGCAAGCAAAAACATGAATTTCATCAAAACACCGAGCTATATAGTAGTTGTAAATTTCACTTAGTCTCTTATATCTATATGATTAGTTTTTTCATAAGCATGTTCTTTAAATAATTGATTTACTGTTCTGTTAAGCTAATTTGAAACATTAGACTAGTTGAAGCTGAATGACAACATAAGGAACCCAATATCCTTATTTTCCATGCAATACTATGATCTTCTCTTCTGATGGAAGAAACATTTATCTATACTTTAGAAAGTATTTCAAGCTAGGCTAATTTTCTACACAACGTTCAAAAAAACTGAGATTTTCAGCAAACACACTTTAGAAAGATGTAGGAATTAGACAGATGTAGGAATTAGACTTTCAATTAATTATAAATCCACACAAATACTATATAAGCTCCTTTTTTGATCCACCAGAATCAGCTTATTAAGTTTCATCATTTAAAAGGAGTATTGAAAGTTAAACAATATGTTTAGAACATCGAGAAACAAAGCTGAAAAACTTCTTTGAAGACTATTGACTATAAGACTTAGTCTCCCTTCATAACGCTTTCCCCTTGTCTTCCTTTAACTTGCCTTAGCTTCAAGCTCAGAACAATTGCCGTCATATAATATTCTTCAACGATTTTCTGATCACTCACTCAGTCCGCTGATGTTCGAAGAATCTGCCAACCTACCAGCTACTTTCAATTTCAAACACACACTGCGCACTCGCAATCTATTAATAATTAGCCACGTTGTCTGCATTTTAAAACACCTCATAGTCCAGTGTTCACTGTGTTCCGGGCTTTATGAGAAATGTTGACAAGCTGAGGTGTCTCTGATGGGCAATAAATGGCAGTGGAAACGACGACAACTCTCTCGATTCTAAGTTCCCGACTCTCATAGCAATTGGCATTATTTTTCTTTTATTTTGTTCTCTTGCTGCCTTTTCCACAGCAATTTCCATAGCAAACTTTATGAGCTATAAAATAAAAAAGCAAAGTGTATATAAAGCGAGGCCTACAATGCGAACGCGGCCTAATTTGTGGCTCATTAGGACGACTGCAAATGAAACTATTTAATTGGGCGCTGCAAAAGGCCATAAACGGCTCGGCGGCTCTAGACGCTGCCCACGGACAAAGGGCTGCCTTGAATTTTCCCAGCACAATGCTGGCACTACGGACAACAACAAAAAAAAAAAAAACAATACTTAAGCAAACAGTAACTTTCCTTTTATGACAAGCAGTCCGAGAAATTTGATAGCTTTGTCGGAACGTTCGCTCAAGTTTGAAATTTTTCGCACTTGCCGCACACTCTCCGTTTTTTTTTTCCTTCAGTTTTTTTCAATTTTTTTATCTCTTGACTTTTGGGAGCTGGTTGGCGGCTGGGCTTATTGAAATTGTATCGAGTTACGACGGTTACGGGCTTGTCGAACACGACTAGTGTTGAGGGACGAGGACAAGGCATGCGCCAAAGGACAGTGCTGGGCAGTTGCTTCTGTCTCTGCGACGACTGATGCGTGCATTAATTACAGTTTCAATTAGCGGACGGTAATAACCAAAGAAATTAAGCTATCGAATTGCCCGGATCCCCTGCTCCGTCCCCTCCCCTCCCCATCGCATTGCATGTCCTGCGACAATTATGATCAAATATTGGTTTTTATCTAAATGATGATGTCCCTGCCCATAACTTTTCGACCTTTGCAAGCTGCGTGCCGCCACATTCTTTTATTTTAATATTAATGAAAGGTAGCCGCCCAGCTCCAGCCCCAACCCCAACCCCATCCCCAGACTCAGAAGCAGCCCCAGACCCAGCCCCAGCTCCTATGCTCCTCCCTCGACCATGTCACGTAATGTGGCCGCACGCCTCCAACTACACCAAGTGGAAGTGAAAAAACAAACTTTTGTGGCCCTTTGGGTGCATTAAAATGATCAAGAAACAATTTTCGTTTACCTTTTCCCCCGGCCTCCCCCGGTTTGGGGGTTTGGGGACTGTAGTCGCACGCCGCCAAATTATTTATTTAACAGCTAAGCACTGCGCCTGGGGGCGTTGGCGAACACCCGCAAAACATTTTGGCATCGCATTCCGGGGCCATAAGCAAAATGGCGTGCGTTGGCTTTAAATTTTTGATGATGCAACACAAGTGACTGCCACTGACAATTGTCATTGTGGAGAGCAGTTCGGCTGCTGATGAGGTGGGTGGGGGGCAGGGATAAGTCTGTTGTAGCTGGGGCGTGTTTAAAAATTTAGTCAAGTCGCCGCAAAATTGTGATGTGCATGTTCACATCGCTGTACGAGTATGTGTAAGTTGTTAAAAGTTATTGTTGTTATTGGCAATTACTTGAAAGGGAACAAGCAGCGCATTAAATACAGTCCAACTACTCTAAAAGGGACGCCCAACACTAAAACAAATACCAGTCTATTGTAGCTATTAATTATAATGGTACGGCCTTTTCAAAGTCACAAAAAAAAGCCTCAAGTCGAAAAGTTGTTTATCATAGATTTTGTTTTTCTCGTAGTGTCAATTGATTGTTTTAGGTTAGCTTTTCATTTTCAGACTGTGAAGAAATTTCAAATAAATTCTTTGAATAAATCAGCTTTTCATTAAAGCTCGAACTTGTGTTTCAAAAAGTATTCCACCTCTCTAACTAGTTTTAACTTAAATGTGATAGTTTATGTTTCATTGCAGACTTAAGAAGTCAACATGGCAGATTTTAAATAAAGTTTACGGATTAAGGAAAATACAAACAGCTCTGAGAGCCATATATGAGCGAAGTTTTTAAGTCAATCATTATCTTCTATTGAGCAAGCAATTGGCTTGCAAATGTTTGATTCTCGTCTTCTTAGATACTTTCCAAGGAAATTTTACTGTTGCTGCCGTAAGAGCGATTCGTTTTAGAAAACTTTTGTTTAGGAAACATGTTGCAAACAACCCCCCGGCAAGCGGAAGGGGAGATGGCTCGACACTTCATTATGTTCTGCGGTCAGTTTTGTTTTCCAAGCGACTAGGCTAAGTCGGCTTAGGCCGTCACGTAATTGGCCGAGCCGCGTGCCGCGTGCCACGTCCGTCCAACGCCCAACGCCCCCGAACCTGTGCCCGGCATGGAATGCAGCTGAGAAGTCAAAACATGCAATTTTCGTGAGACACTCCAAAGTTTCCGAGCTGATTTCATTTGTTTTTATACATACAAGTACGAGTGTACTCGTATACTCGCAGCTCTATAATTTAACTCTCGAGTGGCACTCGCACGACGCGCGCGCTCTCGCCACGTTAATCACTACAATCAACAGTTAGGACTAACGCCCAACCCACGATGCCACCACCCAGCAACAACAACAACAACATCAACAACAACGAAGCAATCAAATTATGGCTATAGGTTGAGTATTTGATTTTGTTTGCTGGAGAAACTTGTGCCGAGAATGCGGGAATGCGTGGGAAGCAATTCTCTTTTCTTTTTTTTTGGAGGGGTGTTAATAGAACGCCGCGTGCTGTGCTTTGCTGCTTGGCTCTAATTGTTGTTGTTGCTGCCACACTGGTGCTCTATAATTTTGGCAAATTGGCCGGCAGCGCTTGCCGTGTGCATTTGACATGTTCTGGAAGGGTAGCAGAGGGAAGAGGCGTGGCAAGTCTGCCCTGCGGCCTAAGCAGGCTCGGGGATTAGGACAACATTTTTTGCCTCTCTCAGCATACGAGA
This sequence comes from Scaptodrosophila lebanonensis, assembly GCF_003285725.1. Taxonomy (NCBI): domain Eukaryota; kingdom Metazoa; phylum Arthropoda; class Insecta; order Diptera; family Drosophilidae; genus Scaptodrosophila; species Scaptodrosophila lebanonensis. The sequence continues at coordinate 19,031,177 of NW_022060538.1, forward strand.
GCTGCAGGCTCATTTCACAATTAAAAAACGAAAACAAAAACAAAAAAACTGCAGCTAAGCATTTAATGTAGAAATGTGAAAATACATTTCCATGAAAATTGTCGACGCGCTTTTGTTGAGCAGTTCTCCTTCCCCGCCCCGCCCCGCTCCGGTTTGCTCATCGCCTTTGGCCTGTCCTGGCTATTTGTTTTGCGGATTGTGTGAGTTGCACCCAAAAGTGGACGTAAAACATATTTCGCTTGTTTGTCTATTTGTGCGCAAACACTCGCACAGACAAGCAGACAGACAGACAGATGGACATTGAATCGCAGCCGGCTGGCTGACAACCACAAGTACCGACCAACAAGCCAAACACTCGAGCAATCCGAGGAGCGTTAGAAAAATGCGAGTTGTGTGTTGGCTGCCGCCGTTGCTGCTGCTGCTAAGTCCATATCCTTAGAACAAATAATTAAATCCTTTTTACACGGCCCAGGAACTTGTGTTCTGTTTTTGATGCGGATCAAGCCAGAAAACCCAAACCATGCCAAACCGAAACCCAAACCCAAACCCAAGCCCGAAGCCAGAGCCAAAGAGCTTAGAGTACCAAGGACACAGGACCCAGGACCCAGGAACCCACCCGCAGGCTGTTTGTTTTGATGGATTTGTTTGGCATTGCCTTGCCAGAGCTTTTGTTTGTCTGTTGTTGTCATGTTGCTATTGTTGTATTGTTGTGGTGGTAAGCGCCCCGAAGCCAGAGCTTGTGTATCCTTTTGGCTCCCTTCCGCACTATGCAAGGAATGTATGTACTATATAAACACATATATATACTTGTATATATATCTCTTCGTGTGTGTATATATTATTTTTCTGTTGTTTCGTTTCGTTTCGTTTGGGGTCGCACGCTGCCACATGCTTAATTAACGGTATATGAGCGCCTTTTGCTTTTGTCTGCCATTTGGGGCAAGCCACTGCCACCGCCCCCTTCCCCTCCCCCTCCATCATGCTGCCACTTGAGCAGCCAAGTTGCCTTGTAGTTGCCACCTTTTGTGTATTTAATTGCGCGCATGGCATTTAATTGTTTTTCAAATTTGTTCAAGTTGTAAAATTTTGCGCGCTGAATGAAATGCGTTGCGTGTTGATTGTGCCACACATCCACACACACATCCACACACACACATGAGCATATGAGCGTGTGTGTGCCATTTTGGTTAGAGGGTTGAATTTTTAATTAAAGCGCAGCACAACGTCTTGTAAGACCAATCGAGTGTTGCAAGAACAATTCAATATGGCTGACTGCTGCTGGCTTGGGGTTGTGGCTGCCACACACGCAAATTGCTTTGCTATTCTATATACAAAGGACTGTGTGCGGTGTACTCGTAGTTGTAGATGGGTGGGTGTGTGGGGTGTGTGTGTAACGTATAATTTCAATCAAATTGCAAAGTTAATTACACACAATTAAACCACACACACACGGATACATACTATTCAAGCATTTCTTTGTTGAAGGTAATTCTTAAAGTTCCCAAAGTCTTATTATTGCACTTAGACTTCAATTTGTTAGTAATTGCGTTAAAAGTGTGCTTTCGATATCAATCGGCAATACGGTCAACCTATCTTCAACCTATCTTCATCAAATAATGGAACTAATTTAATTGAAATTCTGTTGGAATGATATGTTTTTCAATTGTAAATCATATGCTATAGGGACGGGCTCTTAAACCAAACAAACAATGTTGTTTTGTTGAAAGATTATATTTCAGATTATAAAGAGTTAGAAACTGATATGTTACACTGATTTGGATGATAAGGCAAGTTAGGTGTCCCTTGCTATTATGCCTCAAAAGCTCTCGGAGATCATTCAGACGGACAAGCAGATGACTCGTCATTCCGATCATATATGTTTCTATAACAAAAAGTGTGCAATGACGAGAAATCTGCAATGCGTCCATCTGTCTGAATTTCGTTCTTACGATTTCTCCTTTCACAAATTATTGTTCAAAAGTTCGACTTAGATTTCTTACACCTGACAAACAAAATCTTTTGAAGCGAATATAGATTATTTAGTTAAAAGTAAGCAGTTATTTGAACAATTGAAAATCTGTTAAGAAAACCCAAATAGTGTTAAAACTATGTTCACATTTTTGGAATCTCATTTCGAATTTATGCTTAAGCACGTTGTTGGTGATATGCGCCAATCACAGCTAGCGCTATCACAAACGCTTAATGGGAATATCTTGTCTGCACAATTTCGTGGCCCCCTCGAGTGGGTTGCATGTTAATTTCGTGTCGAAACACTTGACATAATTATGTGAGTGCAGTTGGGGCCCAAGACTCAGACCCATACCCCTACCCATACCCCTACCCATACTATACCCATGCTTCGTTACACATGTAACAGAGATCAGATATAAAGCCCCAGCCAAAAAAAATGTGAAACGTGACACACAAACATGGCGCATTACTCATACGCAACGTGTGCCGGCTGTAATTTTTTGGTTGAAAATCTTTGGCTGACATCGCCCAACAAAATTATTATGGTTGTTGTTGTTGTTGTTGTTCGCCTAAGTACAGGTCTGTGATTAAATATTTATATGCTGATAAGAACAAATTGAAGCAAACGACAAATGTTCTTCTTTTACATTTTTTTTCCTTTTTTGTTTTTTGTTTTCTTTCTGTTTTTGGAAATCTTGTGCAAACAAAGAAATTAGTATTTTGATAGTAAACAAATTCAGGAGCTACATTGAGAAAGAAAAAAAAATAGTAAATAGATAAGCGAGCAGTGGCAGTGTCGTTGGCGGTGGCGGTGGCGGTGGCTGATGGTGGCTAACGGTGGCGCGCAATTGTGGCTATCAACTTATCATTTGTTTGCCTTTGTTATTATGTTAAGCAAATAGTGGAAAGAAACAAACCCAAACCCAAACCAAAACCTTAAACTGAAGACAAACGCATGCATTTGGGCTGGAATTTGTTGTCTGTTGGCTGGCCTGAGACGGAAATGGAGTGCTGTTGCACGCGATTTGCGTTGCACGTTCACACAAAATGTCAGTTTGGACACTTATCGCCCGGCAAAATCTCTCGGCTATCAATTTGAACTTTTGCGCACTGCCATTCGAAGCAGAGCGGAGCGGAGCGGAGCGGAGAGAAGAGGTGCGGAGCGGCCCAAAGATTAACAAATGAGCGAGCAAAAGAGCTCGCAAGTGGACTTTGCACTTTTTAATTTGCCGTTTGTTGTTGTACTCGTAGTTGTAGTTGTAGTTGCTGCTCTGCCTGGCTGCAATGCAAATAAGATAATTATTCAAATGGCATGTTTCACACAATTCCGACACACATTCTTGCGTCTAAATAACTGCCAAGTCAAGTCCAGTGCAACAGCAACAACAACAACAGCAACAACAGCTACAAAGAAAGCATGCAAGCTAGTACGCAAACGCACAGTGGAGCAAAGTGATTGCAAATCAACGCTCGGAAATTTTCAAATAGACAGAATGTGGCTTGAAATGCTTCATTTCTTCATTCAACATATGTTTAAATGATTTTAATATTTTAAATGATTTTTAATAATTTATATTTCTAACGATAATTTAAAGTATTTTGAAATGGAAAAGCCAATTTACTTCTTACATTTCAGTTTCATAATCAATGATTTATCTGCACTTTCAAAAATTCGAAATACTTTAAATATTTCCTATACATTTAATTCGATTTGGAGACACAACTTCATGTTCGTCCTCTATTTTCAAAACTAAATATGATATATGTGAATGATATCAATAAGCTCGAGGGCTTTCGAAAATTCCACTGTGCGCCGGCAATGGCGGGAACGTTGAATGGTGACGGGCCTGTGTAGCAGAATCACGAAAGGCAATGGAATCATTTTCTTGCCGCAGATATCAAGATAGCCATGCAAATGCGGCAATGATCGCGCGAAATAGATTTGCATACAGCAACAAGAGCCGAAGAAGAGGAAGAGACAGCGGGCTGGCGATCATTGGGGTTGGGGGAGGGGGTTGGGGTTGGGGAGGGGCACTGGCTGGTTACTCTGGGGCCTGTCGTCGTCGTCGTCGCAGACGTCGCATGTGAGTACATGTGAGAACATTAATCGTGTAATTAATTTGATGCATGTGTATGCAAAGTAATTTCATGTAGAGTGTCGCCCCCGCTGCCCCCTCGCCGACCAGCCGACCAATGAAGCCTGCAACGGACCTGCCAGCCGCTGGCTGCTCTTGTGGCTTATCTGTGGCACCCAAACAGCTGTAAAGCGTTAGGAATGCTTTTTCTTTTCGGGCTTAGAAAGCAGCAGCAGCAGCAGCAGCAGCAAGCGCTCAGACAAAAATCAAACTACAATCAACAGACAACAACAGCAACAACAACACACATTCAGTGTCAAATAGATTGCACTAGAGTTGATAGAAGCAAAGGGGGCAGCAGCTTAACCCTTTAGCCACTTACTGATAATATTGATATAGTAGTTGGATTTCCCCAATACTGCTGCAGTAAAATATTCTTTAAGTGTGAAAATATTAATATCGAGTAAGCATAGAACTATTGTCATGGACATATAATTGTGTCCATCAGTCAGATCGGTAAAGAATTGTCAAAATATTGATTATGGAAATTTTCTGTTTTTCAGATGCATGTTGGTTTCGATTCCGAAGCAGGCTCAAACTTTTGAAATTTCCATGATATACTTGTAATAATATATATTTAACAATATCAAACATTTAAGCTGAGTTTAAATCAGTTACAAAAAATATCTCTCATCAGCCATGTGTAACTTTTTTTTCCAGAGACAAAATAGTACATAACTTTCATTTTCAAAAAGTTTATAAACAATTATTTCGCCTTAAAATGTCAAACATGTCATTGAATAAAAGATTGAATGTTCTTTAACAATTTTTATTATGTAGCTTGTACATGGGTTAATGCCTAGGCAAATATCTGGACGCTGGATTGGACGGCTGCCTGGAGATTAAAAGTCGTGCAACGGATCAGCCAGCCGTTCAACATGGAACGTGTTGCTGTTGCCTTGCTGTTGCCGTTTGGCATTGCCTGTTGTTGTAGCTGTCGCCTGACTTTTGCGCTCATTTGCAAATTACGTGTGTCCCCCACACTCCGCAGCGTCTGCCCCCGCTGGTCCCCCCGTCCGTTCGTCAGTATCTGTGTCTGAAGACATTTTCATTTGCCTTACACGTGGTGTTGGCGCATTTTTCGTTTAGCAGATTTTATAGATTTCAGATTTTGCCCTGGGTCCCCATGACATATAGTAGTATTTGCCTGACTGGCTGGCTGTCTGTTTGGCTGTCTGTCTCCCTGGTTGGTTGGCTGGCTGGCATGCCAAAAGGTGCAACAAGTCGGAGTCGAGGACAGGCGGTTGACGTGCAAAATCGCTGCAACTGATAAACTTAACGCCGCGGCATGCACAGCCTGTTTGCTGGCCATGTTGGCTATCTCTTTGGGGCGTCATGGATTGTCTCTCAAGGTGTCGGCTCCAGTGGACAGTTGGTCGTGTTGTTGTTTTTGCTGTCTTAGCTGCTTATCGCTGAGCATCTTGTTTGTCAGATAAGCCAGACATTTGAAATTAGTTTGCCAGCTAGAATGTCTTTCCGACTGACTGGCTGGCCCGCTGGCCGGCTGTGGCAAACAGGAAACATGGCCATAGACAAGGCATTACAAGGATTTTTCCATGCAACAAAGAAATATACATACTTGTGCACATACAGACAATAATATTCATTTGTTTGCCTATAGCGCCAGCGACGTCCCCAAGTCTGGAATGCAAAGCGCACACGTCATGCCGACCAACAAAATTCAATTCAATTCGGAAAAAAACAAAATTGAAGTGAAATGAAAACTGTTGACTCACCTTTAAGTGAGTCGGAGAGCCAGCGACCAAGCAACATCATTTGAAATTCATATACCATTATTGATATAACGCGCTGATAAATACTCAGCCCCTCCCCGACACCCCGACACCTCGCCCCGCTCCCACTCCTGCTCCGGCGCATTAAACTCAAGCTGAGCGGCTCGGCTCAAAAGTAGATCAAAAAGATTCGCAGCGTATGTGCCACGCACTTTACCATTGTAGTGCCTGTTGTGAGTATTGTTGTTGTTGTTTTTGTTGTTGTTGTTGCTGTGCTGTTTGTCTATTGCTCTAAAAGCCGAAAATACACTTCACTTTTATACACTACTCTATAAAACGGCCCGTTGCCGTTGCTGTTGCCATTGCCGTTCAGCGTTTTCATTTCTGCTGCGTCACAGTTGCCGCGAAGTTCGTTCCGGCGCTGCTCTCCCCCTCCCCTCCCCCCTCGCTCCGAATTTTTGTGACTTAAAAGGCCTCTAAAAAGGGGCGGCATGCCGACAATGACGCTGGCTCTGGCGTGGCTCTGAAAGCTTTAAGCCAAAAACTGTCGCATCATGGCCAGCGCGTTCAGCAGACTAGAAGACGTCGTCGTCATCGTTACGCCATGACTTGGCAAAAGTCTATGGGTTTTTCATTCGAAATGCCTCTTTCAGTGATTAAATTTGCCGCAAACCAACTTTGCATCACGGGCTTTAAAGTTGTTGTTGCCGCTGTTGCCCCCTGTCCCCTGCTCGCTCATAAATCAGCGCCAAAAATCACGCGGCCACTGCAAAATCAATTAGAGAGCTCTGCCGGCCCCACCGATCCACCGATTCACCGACCGACCTGCACTCAAACACTTTTTGGGCCATTATTTGATTATGTCAGGCAGCCAGCAGCCGGCAGCCGCTAGCCGGCACGGCACCAGTTCTACAGAGACTCATAAAAATTAGAAAATTTGATTATTGCAACACGACGGCGGACTCGTGTCCCACTGGGCGCTCCATTTGCATATTATCGTGGCACACGAAGAAGATGGTTTCACAAAAATTTCATTACCCAAACCCAGCACTCCCAGCTATGGAATGGGGCGAGGCGAAGCGAGGCGGGTGAGAGAGGGGCGTTTAAATGAGTTTATTACATCTTTGTGGCGTTTACAGCATTTAGCCAAAAAGTCCTCGTCGTCGTCGTCGTCGTTGTGAAAAAAGGGGTGAATGATAATGAAATTTCCATAGATTTGCATACAAGGCAGCAAAACGAAAAAGGCAAAAAACAAAAGGCACCAACAACACTCGACTCTGCTCGACTCAGCTCTGCTCAGCTCGGCTTTGCTCGATTCAGTCAGTTCGGTGAGTGCCAAAGATGCCCTAAATTAGATAATGTCTAAATTGGATTTAAAACACGCATTTTGCGGGTTTCCAACACAGCAACAGCAACAACAACAACAACGGTTAGTGTAGCACCCATTGAAGACCCATCGAGACAACATCAAAATATCATTAGAAGGTTTTTCTGTCTGCGTTCCGCGCCCAACGCGCATTTGAAGGGTTGCAGCCAACCAGCGCCGAGACTCGACACTAAATTCTAACGTTCAGCGTGTGGCATTGTTGATTTGTATGCAAATATCAGACAGACATACTACCCATACTAGTCCTATCCATATACACACACATACTCGTACTCATATGGGGCAGAGGCTGTTCTGCGTTTTCAAACATAAATGCATAAAATTTGATTGCGGATTGCGTGTTGGCAAGCGGAGTCTGTCCCGAAACATCGATGTACGAACATACTTGTATATCCATAGAGCATGTATGCATGTGTGTTTGTGAACAGGTGTGTGCCTGTCTGTCTGTCTGTCTGTCCGTCATCATCAACCATAAATGTAATTAAATTACGTGGCAAAATATGAAACAGTGGGTGTTCAATAAGCACAAACCCTCTTCTATGCCTCTCGAAGATAAAATTAAATAAAAATTGTAATGAGCCTGTAACTTAGTTAAAAATCGTTTAGTTTCAAATAAAATATGTCTCCTAAATATTCATAAATTAGATTAATTCTATCCTAACCATTAAAAGATAAATGTCTTCTCCTAATCTGCACACAATCTTAATTGCAGTTAAAGCTGCATTTTATTATTGACAGTGATGGGCCTCTACTGATACTCAATTTTCTCATCAATAAAAAATAAACTCTACTTTCGATTTAATTGAAGAATAGGAATATCTTTAATACCTAAAATTATATTCAAACTAATTTAGCTTAATCGTTGCATATTCAATTAAAAGGCAGTTGAATATTCATGGTTTTTTAAATATACCTTAATTTCAATCAATTAATAAAATGTGTACAAACATTCGCTTGAATTGTTAATAATAATTAAAAGCCTATTTTGTACATTGAGTTGTTATTTAAGAATGTATTTGAAATATGCCAGATGTGTTGAAAATGGTTTATAGTTTCTTTAGATATTTCTTGCCAATGTTTGTGATTTTTTGAGGCCCATTTGGTGGATTTAAACTGATACTTTTAAGGTACTAGACGTTCAATTTATTCAGTTGTAAAATTGTTAGGAATATATTCGTGAGTAGAGGTAACATGTATGCTTCAATTTTCACATAACACAGTCATTAATATTCGAAAACTACAAGTAATGTCTCTATATCTCAACATTTTCTCACTGCGGATACTTCGAATGACGACGGAGCATTGAATTCATCGAATCGTGCGAATTATTTGATACCCTCAATTGTCATAAATACTTGTATGCACATCATTTCGATGGTCTGGGTTTTGCTTAAATTCCCGATATGTATTTCCATTTCGAGGCGACAGTTCATAAAGTTGGCTGTTTACTTGTGGCATTATTTCGTATTGGGGTTTGGATGGGTATGGGTATGGGTATGCGTTTCCTTCAGCGATTGCGTGGCATTTTTCGCATATTTTTGCTGCTGTGCTTTTCGTGCAAAACTTAATTATATTAACTGAGTTATTTGCGGCATTTGGCGCGCCAAGTTGGCCAGCAGCGCAACGTTGCGTGGTTGTCTGATCGTCTGATTGTCTGGTTGTCTGATTGTCAGATTGTCTGGGTCTCTGCTCTCTGCTTCTGGGCAGGTGTTGTCGCTTTTGCCGAACGACAAAAATTATGACAACTCAACTTGACTAACTGGTGTCGCTGTTCGCTTCCCTACAAGTCGGCGGACAGTTGTTCGCACCTAAATGGCTTGCCAGACGACCGGCAGCGGCGGGGGAGCGAGGGAAGTGCGGCAGAGTTGGGAGCGGGCGGGCGGACAGGACGGGCGGACAATCAACAACATAATTAAAGGCACAAATGCGCATGTCGCTTGGCCGGCCTGTCAGCAACTGGCCAACTGAATGACTGACTGAATGGCTGACTGGCTGGCTGAGAAGCGCGCGCTTTAAAAGGCGTCTTGGTATGCAACGAGCTGCAATTAAAAATCAATAAAATGCGTGATTTTTGCGATTTTTACACAACACAGCAATTTGTAATTGCAATAATTAAAATGTTGCAGACGCCGGCCGGCCGGCCAGCACTCCGGTACTCCACGGACAGAAGGACAGCCGAGCTGCTTAATCAAATTTTCACCTCAAATGCAACACAATAAATGCAAAATTCTGTAAGTCGGCGACACAATTAAATATTTTCAAACAATTTCACTTTAAACACACACACACACATACACATATATGCATATATATACTTATATATACGAGTGTAGACTGTGTTAAGAGCAACCCTCATTTTCGCTGGCTGGCAAAATCAGGTAATCAATCACAGCGCAGGGCCGCATAACTCACCCTCAAGGATTGGAGGGCACAACAAATCGGATTAACTCACAGCAGCAGCAGCATCAGCAACAGCAACTGTACCACCCGGAATCAACAACAACAACAACAACCAGAGCAACAACATCATGCGGCACATGCGCAGTGGCTGTGGCAGTTGCTGGTATGGCCAGGGAGGGAGACTGGCTGGCTGGCTGGCTGCGTCGCAAACAATTAACTTTTTGTTGGGCGCAGAAATCAGAAAGCAATGCAGGCGTTCGTTTTTTATTTCCCAACCACCTCCTCCCTTTTTTCGATTGTTAAGTAGGCGTGGTCAGTGCTAGACAAAAGGCATAAAGCAAACGAGCAGTCAGCCAGAGACAGCCCGCTGAGTTGATCTTTTTTACGTGCCTTTTAACAAATACGAGCATGTCTCGTACCCGTAGTCTCACTGCATTTACCAACACTGGCCGTCGAGCACGTGTTTGTGCGCGCATCTGTGTGCGCTGTATACAAGTATGAGCTGTGTTTTGAACTTGTGTTCATGAACTCAACTGTCAGTTGCTTGTCAAAATAGAACAGGCGATCGATTGCCAACTGATATACTCATAAATACTAGTTTCTGCCCCTAAGTAGGTGGACGGACCGATCTGATACACCAGCACTGCAATAACAAACGCAAAAATCACGCTTATGACAGGTGCTCTTCCCATAAAACAAGATCAGCATTATATATAGCTTTTTGACGATAGAGAAGTTGATCATTTAACTCTTAAGTATTTCTAATCAATTTTTGAAAAAAAATGTTTAATGTTGAAGAACAAGGAGCGAACTCTAAGGGTAGAGAAAGGGAGTGTACTGCCAGAAATGTTTAAAAAAATGGATCAACTACTCTTAGTATTTAAAGTTTAAATTTACGGCTAGAAAAAGTTCAATGTAAGACGAAATGGAAGTTCTTTTGGGTTAAGAAACTGCTTTTAAAATACACGAAAAGGCTATTTTATTTCTTTTCAAACCTACATATATATTAGATATTTCTTATCACAGGCTGATGTCTTAGTTGATCTTGCTATAAATGAACACTCCATTTTAGTGCTAATTCCAAGTTAAAATAATGTAAATAAATAAACTTCTTAGTGTCATCGAAAGATGCATTTGTAAATTATGAAGATAAGAACAAATAAAGGTATATGAATTGATTCTTCAAAAGTTATTTTGCCTTGGAGATAGACTGATGTTCCTGCACAATAATTGTAGATTGGAAGATATTCTACAGAAAGTGTCTGAGAATCTCATTCTCTCAAGCATTACATTACAGATAAGAAATGTGTGAATATTTTAAATAGAAATAAAAGTGGTGGATAGGTTTAAGACTGCGATTTTCAAAAGAATAATGAACAATTAGAGTGAAATACTGGAGAGAGAAGCAGAAAAGTGATTTGAAGATTTAAGGATGTTATTCCAAAGAGAATAATGAACAACTAGAAGAGAATACGTGTTACGAAATAGAAATAAGTATGATGGATAGGTTTAAGACTGCGATTTTCAAAAGAATAATGAATAATTAGAGCCTAATACTGGAGAAAGAAGCAGAAAAGTTATTTGAAGATTAAAGAGTGTTATTTTAAAGAGAATAATGAACAACTAGAGAAGAATATGAGCTAACTTGCACTTTAGGTAGAGTTGTCAACACGTTTATTCTGGGCTAAGATCTATCGTTTGTATCTCTCGCTCGCCCCTTTCTCGCTCACACACGCGTAATGTGAGCTTCTCTGTCTCTTTCTATGCACGTTCTATTGGCCTGCATTGCGCAAGTAGCTACACAGTCAATTGAAATTCTGCGCATTCCGACAAACAACAAACAAACACACACACACAGAGACACACACTGATACACATACAAGCGGACTTGTGTATGTATGTATATGTATGCATCACATATAGAAAAATGCATATATAGAATTCTCAATTGCTTTCGCATCATTACGTCTGCGAACAATTTATTTTTATAAAAGCGTAGCGGCAGCCGCCAGCGGCGAAGACTTCGACTTCGACTTGGACGTCGACGTCTTCGTCTCCCTCCCCATCGCCAGCGACGCCATTGCCATCGCCAACACCATCAGCAGCGGCAGCGGCGTTGCCCGTTACTTGCAACGCATTGAGAAGGCAGGCGGACGGACGGTGGGACGGACGCGTTTTCCCGCTTTTCACGCGTGCAACGGCAACGATCACGTTCAAAAGCGCCTGCTAAATAAAGTGCAGGAAAATTGAAGAGAAACACAAACACACACACACACTCGTGCGTTGCTTGCTTGCTTGCTTGAAAAAAGCGTAAAGAAATCAAATAAATTTTATTGTATAAAAGCGCAGCAAAAAGCAGCTTCAGCAGCAGCAGCAGCAACAACAACAACAACGGCAAAGAAAGAAAAACACTGTAAACTATTTACAGCGCGTATGATGATTGTTTTTCCTTCTACGATGTGAGTTTGTTGTTGCTGTTGCGGCTTTGCGGTCGATTCGTTAATGCCCTTCCCTGCCTCCCTCTCCCCACACACACACACACACACACACACACACGCACACATTTTCCATCTCTTGACGCTGCTGCAATCGATCGCAAATTTTTTATTATAAACAATTCGTTTGGTGGCTGCGGCGGCGACTGGCAGCCGCCACATCATCATCCGCTAAATGGGTGTTGAGTGCAAAGTGTTTGGTTTGCTGCAATTGTTGTTGTTGTTGTTGTTGCTGGGGCAGACACGAGCAACACAAAGCAGCAGCAACAAATGCAGCAACATGGCCGATGGCTGAAGATCAGCGACCATTTGTTCTTCAACAGCCGTCGCTGAAGTAACCGAACAGACGAGCCACCGTATAATGAATTTTAATTGCCAAGGAAAGGCTTACATGCTCTCTTTATAATGCATTCTTATAGGATCTTTACAGACTAATTATCTGAGTGGCAAAAAGGATAACAGAAATGACTGCTTTCCAAAGATTTGTCATCTTCTTACTTTTCAAAATCACAAACTAGAGAGCATTAGGGTTCACCATTTTGGTTCTCGGAGCCCTTCCAACTGTTTAGTAATTGCCTCAGAACAAAACATACTAAAATTATCCAACTTCATGAAAGAATCTCAGGTTTCTACTCGGTTTAATTTGTTAAAATAAAGACAAAATAAAATTACTTTTCAAACTTATATCGTTTTTACCTTCACAAAATAAATAGTTTCTTTCTGACAAACATAAAGTTTTCAACTTTTTTTTAACTTCTATAAATTTCTTTAATTTCAGTTTTCACGTTCTTCAAGTTTGTCCTTTAGGTTTCTATAAGAGATATTTTATCATTTCAAATAGTATCGCTAATTTTTAATGCTTTTAAGGAATGTGAATAAATTCTTCTTCTGTTGAAAGTCTGTCATGTCCAATGCTAGAAAAAGCGCTGCCTGTTGAGCAGAACCTGAACATTTCGAATGGTTGTGGTATGGAAATGCACAGTAGACAAAGGAATTCAATATTCCCCCCGGGATTCGTCTCAAACGTGCTCTACTGTAATTGTAGTTGTTGTCATTGTTGCCGTCGATGTGCGTGCAATTGGCGACCGAGCGCCGCGGTGTTAAACGCTCGATAATTTTTGGCGCGCATATTTCGTTGATTACCAAATCGCATTGTCTGTTTCAATCTATTGAGTGAGAAGCGAAAAAGACGAGAAATAATATCGAAATCAATTGCAAGGCTGCTGCACCGACCAGAGTCGATGATGGGGCAGGCATGGGCATGTCTGGGGCTGTTGTGGCTGCGACTCCGAGGGGCCTGCGGCGGGCAGGCGATGAGCAAACGTCGCGTCTGAAATGACTTTTTGGCGCAGCGGGAGATGAATTTTTGGCTTTTTAATTTTATGTACAACGTTCGTTGTTGTTATTCTTTTCGTTATTTTTTTTATCTGTCTGTCTGTCCCTCTGTCTGTCGTTTGCTTGTATTTTTGTATGAGTCGGCCTTGTGGCCAGCCTGCTGCTAGTGTCGTCAGCAGCGACGAGTTACCTTTTGGGCGAGTCTCTCTGCTTTTTTTCTTGGGTTTTACTGAATTTCGAACTGCACTAAAAATAAAAATAAAATAAAGTAAAGCGAGCAGCCAGCCAGCCAGCCAATCAGCCAGGCGAAATCATACAAAGACAAGCCAAAAACTGATTTTTTTCTGCTTCGTTTTGATTTTCATAATTTCTGCGCTGACCACAAAAAGGCTGCAACAAAGGCAAGGAGGCAAGGAGGCAAGGAGCAGCAGCGACCACCACGAACGCCCCAATGTTAACGACTGGGCGCAGCAGCTACAACAACAACAACAACGGCAGCAGCAGCAACGACATCGTTCAGATCGTCGTCAACTCCTCTACATTGTGTTGAGCGCGTTTCCTTAACGTAAAAATTTCATTTTCGTTACCTTTACGAATGATACTGAAACGGCAACAACAATAATAACAGCAACAACAACAACAACAGCATCGAAATGAAATGAAATGAAACTTTGTCTGCGTCTTGAGGTTGCTGCAGCAAATGAGTTTTTGTACGGTCCGGTCTCTGGCCTGATGATTTTTGAATTGATTTGTGTTGTTAAATATTAAATTCTTATAAGTCATTTGCACTCGGCTGCGGACTCGGTGCGGCCTGGACTGACTCTCTGGGCTACAAATGACAGCCAAGCCAGCGGCAAGCAGTAAGCATCAGGGCCGCCGGCTGCGAGACATTCACTCCCGACCGCCGACCGCCAACCGCCGACCACCGACCGCCCTCCGCCTGCCCACATATATCATTTACACTCGCCGAGATTGCGAGCCAAGGCACAGCAGTTGGTCCCAACCGATGCCGATGCCGATCCGATCCGCTGGACGCTGCCTCAGCGCCCAAAAATGGCAGTTCGCTTCCAAGTCGTCCACCGTCCGTCGTTTGTCGCCCAACGTCCAACGTCCAGCGTTCAATGTGGCGCGTCTTTGTTGTTGTTGTTGTATTTATGAATGCTTTTTGGCTCGGGTGTGTGCTCTGAGCTTTGTCAGTTTGTATTTATAAACAGATATATATGTGTGTGTGAGTAAATAACAAAAATTATTTTAAAGGTGTTCTTTTGCACATTTTTATAAATTTTAATTAACGTGCCCCACGCTTGTCATTGTTGTTTGTTGTTGTTGTTGTTATTTCTGCTGCTTAAAATTGCAATTCGCATTCAGCGCACAACAGAAATAACAACAACGACAACGACAAGAAAAATCATAATAAATGCTTAACAAAAATTAATAAGTTTTGTTGTTGGCTTCTCACTCGATTTCATATGCATGAAGCAGAATTTTATTGCCGTTTTATGGCCATTTATTAATTTCCTTAATGACTACAAGCGAAACAAAAAAGAAGCAATAAAGAGTACAACAACAACAACAACATTAACAGCAACAAAGAGTGGGCACGTGTTGAGAAATATTTGTTGAGCCAAATATTTGTAAAACATATGATATTTTTAGTTATATTTATCACAGACATTTCAAATGGCACACAAAATGTAGTTGGAATGATTTAATTATCTTGAGGAAACAACGGACGCGTATATAAGGCTTTTGAGGTTACTATTCATTAAAGAGTATGAAGTCAAGAAGTCTGATCGTTAATTGTTTACTTTTTAAGCTTAAGAGATCATTTGTTATCCTGCTATTGTTAACATGTGTCTTATAATCATAATACTATTCGTTGAAGAAAAGGAACTCAACACGTGATCTGAGCTGACATGTGTTGAGAAAACTTTTAAATATAATACTAATCGTGCATTGCGTTCATTAATCTTTTCTCTGTATATTTCAAGAACTAATTATTTGTCAGCTCAATGATTTGTGATAGATATCAGTAGATGACATCAAGCAGCAAACATTACAATAAATTATTCCCCTAATCTATTTATATACTTTAAAAAACAAAACGTTGCTGTCTTCATGTCAATCAAAGCTAGAAGCTTGACAAATTAACAAATAAAGCTGAGTTAAGCAAAGCTCATGTATTTTTTGCAACAAACGCAATTTCTAATTCTTTATTATTTTTAATTTGTTTATTAGGATCCGCCTGAATTCTAAAGTAAAGTAGACTAAAGTATTTAGGCAAGTCTGCGATGCTAATTCAGCTCTGAATTAAATTTAAATACAATTTAAAACGGAATTTCAATTTAATGCACAAATATTTAGCTGATAATATAAGCCTTTTAAGCTACAATTAAAATGAGCTTCTTGCTTTTTTCTCTCATTTATTATTTGCAATGCCTGTCTAAAATAAATTGCCGCACTTTGCGATATCGCTGTAAGAGTTATTTAATTCAGCAAAGCCCTCAATCAGGTTTTTTATTTCGCTTACTTATCAGAGGAAACTTTCACACACACGCACGCACAACAAAGTTGCATTCAATGAACAAACAAAATAAACAAAACAAACAAACGAACGAACGAACAAACACACCCAAATGGACTTTAAACAAGTGCCATGAAGTAAAGAAATTTATATGAAAGCTTTAAGTAACTCTTGCTGACTGCCTCCAATGTCTGCTGCTTCCTCTTCTTCTTCGGCTGCTGCTGCTGCTTCTGCTGCCAGCCTGCAACTGCATTCATTACAAACGAGGCAAAGGTTAACATGCAACGAACAGGCAAGCAACAGCAACAGCAACTGCTAAAAAGCTTAAATTTCACAACACGCTCGGCGCAGGCAACGAGCCACAGCATCAACGGCAAACAGAAAGAAAAAACACTGATGTTGCTGTTGTTGCCGTTGTTGCCGTTGTTGCAGTTCTTGTTATTGTTGTTGTTTCTGTTGCTGCTGATGACGACGATGACGACGGCGACGACGACGACGACGACGTCTCTCAACTTTTGCGTTTGAGCATTTAAGTGCCAATTAATAACAATTTTTATGAACCGAAGAAATAGTTGACAACACGGCAACGGGCGGGCGATGGCTTGCGATGTTGCTGTTGCTGTAGTTGCCGTTGCCGTTGCATGCAACAAGCAACATGCAACACACACGCACACACACAACTAATTTGAACACTCATAACATTGTGGATTTTATGAACAATTATTATATAAGTTTTATTAGCAAAAGCCTCTTGCTGTCGTTGCGAAATTTATGTAGAAAGCTCTTCAATTAATTTGTGATTTTTCTGCATCAACGCCAGCAACTAGCAGCCAGCCGTACAACGGCAACTGTCAACGTGCGGGCAATTTTGCATTTAGTTGCACTTTATGTCAGCTTATTATTGACTGACCAGTTCGACCAGTCTAGCAGCAACAGCAACAACAACACCTTGTGTGCCTGCAGAATGCCAGTAAGTATGCAAAGTGTGCGACTTTGAAACATTCGGCGACATTAATATGATTTAATGCGCTAATTAGCGCCGGTCTGGAGCGGATCTGGGTGTGGATGTGGATGTGGAGGTAGAAGTTGTGTTAATAAATGCGCCAAAGTGCACAAGAGGGTGCGAAACTCAGTAACAGCCGCAGCAGCAGCAACAACAACAACAACTACAGCAAGGAGCAGCGTTTGCTCTCATGTTGCCAAAGAGCGCATCTGACGCGCTTAAAACCCCAAAAAGTATGCTATGCGTATTCCCAAAATCCCCGAAGCGGATTAGTAAGCAAAGGCATGCCAAGAGCAGGGCTCATGCTTATAAAGCTGGTGCCAGTTGGTAGCTCGCACCATCAGCACATCCCCCCCTCCCCCTCCCCCACCACTTCACTCCTCACTCACAGCTCCTGCTCCTGCTCCTGCTACTGTGGCTGCTTGTGTGCATTGCGTAATTGACGTCAATTTTGTTTTCGCACCGCGCATACCAAAAAAAAAAACAAGAGAAGAAAAACACAAAGTCGATGAAGAACGACGAGGAGCAGAGCTAGCTGGTGGGTGGGAAGTATGGAAGGATGGCAGGAGAGGGTGCCTTGTGCTGAAATCCAATACGACACAGAAAAATAATTTGCCAAAAATAGAAAATTGTGTCGCATGGGCGCATGGGCGCATGCGGAAGTCGTACTTATGCGTTATATTGAAAATTGTAATGGCTCGGCATCAGGCAGGATAAGAATGCGCGAGCCAATAAACAGGCAGCCACGACAATGCCGACGTGAGGGTGGCTACGCTCTCGACTCCCGAGCCGAGCATCATATTTCATTTATTAGCAGGCAGCTCCAGGACGTGGAGGAAGGCAGGCAACTCGAAATCGACAGACAGACAGGCAGGCAGAGAGACAGACTACCATTTTTATTTATTATTATAATGCAGGGCATATGCATGCATGTGTCTGGATGGGTGTGCGTGCCCAAATGGGAATAGCTTGGGCCACCAACTACAACACACAAGCACAACAACAACATCAACAACAACAACAGTTGAGGCAACTTTGAGGCATGCGGCTTGGCAAAGTTAAGTAAAGTGCGGCGGCAGCAAGTAAAGTAGCTTAGAGATTTATGCAACATTTGCGGGCGTTTGCCTAATAGAATTCTTCCTCCTCCCTCCGCCATTTTTTTCTTTTTTGGTTTAAGTGGAGTGGCGTGATGAGGGAGCAGGCGGGGTGGTGCCTGACACTGACACACATGTGCAAATGTGTCAATATTTAATGGCCTCTATTGACTAGTATGGCCACTTATCGCCACTTATACCCATCCAACCAAATAAACATAGTTGGAAAAAGTTCCGAGGCATTCGCGCCACTAAGAACTCTTGGCAAATTATAAAAGTCGCCAAAAAGTAATCCCAAGTAAGTAACACATGCTGCGAAACCAATTGCTGCCTATTGCTTCTTAACTAGCTGCAGAGGTAATACAAGTTTTTCCACAAAATCTAGTCCTGAAAGGGTCTCATATGCTTCGAATAAACGACTGAGCTAGTACAAGTTTTTTCACAAAATCTAGTCCTTAAAAAGTCTCATCGAATAAAAAACTCAAACTATATAGTATTCTGAGGTGAGACATTGCAGCATAAAAATGCTTTTCAAACTCAACATTTCTCGAACCAATTTCAATAGAAATGTGATAGTTTCAAAAGTCAGTTTATTAAGAGCAGATGATCACCAAAATATATATGTATGGTATAGGGACTGGAGAGAGCACTGGTAACAATTTTATATTATATTACTTAATATTACTTAATCAGAACATGAATATGGTTTTTAATGCAAGTTTTCAAAAAGCATTTTGAGAACGGCTCTTTAAGAACTGCGAAGGGCACATGACGCGTTTTCAAGGCACGCGCGCTATTAAATATGCAATAAATTATTTTTGCTATTCTTCGCCTCTCTCTAGATGTGCTCTTCTCATTTTTACTTTTTGCCAAACAATGCTAAGCCGCCTGCAAATTATAGAAAATCCCAGTACACAAGCCCCCAAAAGACACAAACGCATAAAGACACACACACACAAGCACAGATCCACAGATACAAAGATACACAGATCCACAGATACAGCTAGAGACCCACACAAATATGGCATTGGAAAAGTCAATGTAAGCAATAAGCAGGAACACCATTATCTAATACTCGGCGCGCCATTGAGGCATAACCCCCAGAACGACCTCGGACCATAAGCAGAAAATAGTGCGCAGGAAATAAAGCACAAAAAGGCAATAAAAATTGCTTGCCTATGTGATAGAATGTGGTGGGAGTGGGGCAATGGGGAAGTATGGGGGCGGCTAAACTTTTGGTCGGCATGACTATTTTGTAGATGTTAGCCGCACTGCTTCCGGCCCAATAGAAATGCCAACAAACAGCGGCAAACAAACAAAATCCGAGCCAAGTCGAAGGCTGCCAACTGAAAAGCACCCCAAGTGCTTGAATGGGCCCATCCCGGCTCGACTCGGCCTGGCCCGACTAATGGCCAACATATAGCGGGACAGACACTGAGACGTCGCAGAAAGCAGACTTAAGTGCAAGTGATTTATGTTGGTGGGCATATTGGCCGAGTTGGGGGTGGGGGAGAAGACGAAATTAGCTGATGTAGACATACAATAAATGCGCCTGAGAGAATGCGCTAAATTGCCAACGAAATCAATCAAAAATCCCGGGCCCACATTAAATATTGTAACGTCTTAGTAGTATATCTCCACACACTCGTACACACAACGTACGCACAATTCAATTACAAGGCTCTGTAGTAGTCGCATAGCCTTTGATATTTAACCCTTTGGCAGTGGTAGGTAGGAAATGCTTTTAGTTGTAGTTTAGTTGGATTAAATTACAATTTACAAGTGGCCAATACAAGCTAAGCGGTCTTAAGTGGCCAGCCCTGGCCGAACTCGGGTCGAACCCTTTTGTGGTCGCTCAAATGCGCTCCCCAGTAATTTGCCTTTGCGTGCCTCGATAATTGAAAGCCACTCAATAGCTTATGCACTCAAAAAAATGAAGAGAAGAACGGCTAAGTCTGCAAAATATGTCGAACTGATGGAACTCAGTGTTTCAATTGTTTCAAATGTTCCATTTGCTATTGAAATACTAATAAAGGTTGCGAATCAAAAATATTCAAATGGAAGTTATATATTTAATGATAATGAACTTAAAACAATAAGCCATTTACTGACATATTTATGTAATAATTTATGAGCTTCATTATTAATTTAAGAGTGCAGTTGGAAGTCGGTGATTTCTTTCCGACGTGTTTCAATTCTTTCCAATGTTCCCTTTGATATTGAAACACTGATTCATTGATAATGAATGAATAATTCGTTTCTAATAAAACAT
Organism: Scaptodrosophila lebanonensis; assembly: GCF_003285725.1. Classification (NCBI taxonomy): domain Eukaryota; kingdom Metazoa; phylum Arthropoda; class Insecta; order Diptera; family Drosophilidae; genus Scaptodrosophila; species Scaptodrosophila lebanonensis. The sequence continues at coordinate 19,051,526 of NW_022060538.1, forward strand.
TTACTGATCTATTTATGTAATGTCAAATACGAAAATTCACAAATTATTGCACATGCTACAAATATTGTCCTTTCCTCTTTTCTCAGTGTAGAATAAGCTTTCAAATTGTTACAGACAATTCCATTCAGTACCATTAGTACTTTACTTCCTCTTATTTAAAAAATTACTTTTTCATTTCCATTTCATTCCCAATTTATTTTCTTTTTTTTTTAACAATAAAGCTTTCCCATGCAGGTCCTTTTCTTTTCGCTTTAGGACAATTGTAATTATTTTTCGCTCAGTGTACGCGCAGGGGGGGGCAAGATGGATAGTGTCGAGTCGTGGGTGTGCGCTGCGTTTTACGCCGGCTAATCGAGTTTAAAACAAGCGTAAATTGTCCTTTTGATATTTGAGTTGACTTCAATTGCATTTGCGGTGCAAAGTGCAGTGCGTAATTAACGGTAATTGTGCAGGCTTGGCCAGCAATATGGCTTCCCTACCAGCCCCCACCCCTCCCCTCTCCACAGAGAACACAGCACAGATAGCCGAGAACAGAGACACCTACGCTAATGTGCGCTAAGCGTTTGGCATTTGCATTTGCCTAATGACACGAACGGTAAGCGCCGAAGCTGAAGACTGTAGTTTTTTCCTTCTCCTCCTCCTTCTTCTTTTTGTATAATTTTTTAAGCTTTTAAACCGCTTTGGAGCTTAGTTGGTGGCTCGCTGTTGTCGGCTTGGCCTCGCAAAAATATTTTAAAGCAAAATCTATAGCGAGCTGCAAAACAGTGTGTTTCAATGGAAAAAATTGTTAGCCAAGGCAAAAAGTAGTCGAACAGATCTTCAGGCTGTGGCCAACTTGGTAGCTGAAATAGCCCTGCATGAGCTTCTGTGTGTGCTTGTATGTGTGTCTAGCGAATTTTTATGGCATAAATTTCCATTGAATTTATGCTGCTGCTGCGGCTGCTTTTGCTTATAAAATGTTTTGGATACTAGGGAGAGAAAAAAAAAAGCGCATTGATACTTTGCGGTCTGCTGCTCAACGAAAGGTTGACACAATCAGGTAGATATAGTATGTGTGTATATTTGTCGCTCCACAACAATAACAACAACAACTACAACCGCGAAGATCAGCAGAGCTCGGTTGAAAGCGCGTTCTTCTGGAGCTGCGGCGGCAACTGCCGTTTGAAGCAACACTTGACTTGCTAAAGGAAACAAAACAAAAAAAGTAAAAAGTAAAAAGCAGCTACAAAAAATTCATTAGGTTTTCATTATTTGCTAAGCATTTTTTGTGGCTTTGGCAGCTGATTGAATTTTTGCTTTAGTTCTACTTTGCTCGCTGCTTTAGCACAATTCCAGGAAAGATGCGAATGGGGGGCACAGAAAGCATTTATAAGAAATTTGCAAAAATGTATCTAATGTTTATACAAATATATAAATAACTAATCCATTAAAATGCAAACCCTGAAGCTATCAATTTATTTTTGATTAAATAAACTTGGGCACAGTGTGTTCGAAATTGACTTTTTTATGAAATAGTAATAGACTTAGGAGTTTTTCGTGATTGTGAAGATTTTGCGATCTGCATTTACATACTCCAATTAATTAAGAATACACGTGGCAGTCTTGCCAACTCGTTTAAAGGAGACAAATGCGCTGACAATCTGGCATCTAAAACAAGAAACCTTATCAACTTCAAAGCAACAAATCTCATTTCTCAAGAAAACCTAATCTTCAAGTGGCTTCTTTATAAGTTTAGAAGAATTGTCCCCAAGCCTTTCTTCTTAAACTATTCAGCATTGATTCAGTTCAAGTTTTAAGCCATCTCCCTAATCACTGAGCTCAGGCTCTGTGAATGAACGAACCGTCACATTGGCATGTCTTTTCACGCCAATGCGGCAAGGTATCGCATTCAACGCTTCTGAAGGCGACCTTCGTACAATTCCCCCTGGACCGGACGAGCGCAAAGCCCACCGAAATCCCAATGCGACAAAAATTGTTGAAAGTTTTGTATTTGAACGCGACGTGAAAGCCAACAACAACAACAGCAACAACAACCTACATCCGTCTGCACTCAAAAGTTGTCAAGAACATCTCGGCAACTGCATTGAAACATTAGCAGTGATGACATTTTTGCGGTCTTCGGCCAGTATTCGGGACTCTGGAAACTCTGTCTCGACTGTCTCAATTCTTGGGCTTTGGGTCCCGTCTGCCGCAACGTCTGTCAAGCGTCTGCTGCCTTATTTTTGGCCATTGGCTTTAATTCTGTTCTTTTTTTCGGGCTTCAAGAAATTCCTGCCGGCGCGACACTTCATACATAATAAAAATCGTTCGTCAAAACCAGCGCGTACACACGATCCGATCTGTTGCACATTGAGTCGGGCGGGCGGCTTATTGACAATCGACGACTTGAACTCGAACTCGAGCTGGAACTGGGACTCGGACTCGGACTGGACGGATCGACTTCGAGGGCTTGGGTTGGTTTTCTCAAGCACGTCTTTGTTGGGGCCGCATTTGTAGGGCTTTGCTGCTTTATTAATTGTAGCCTTGGACTTGGTTTTTTTCACAAATGAATGCACAAATTTCGGCAAGAGTGCGACTAACTTGACTGACTTGTCTGGCTTGTGGTTTAAGGCTTGAGCGACACAGACTGTATGACGACGACCAAGACGGCCCCGAAAAGCCCGCAAAAAATGAGCCTCGTGGCTAACTCGTATTACTGAGGTGAGAGCACGGCTAATGAGCCTGCCGTGCATCCTTAAACCGCTTCTCTGCTCCTCTTGATTGTGTGCTGAACTGTGGCTTCGATTTCTCCCCAAAAAAAAAAAAAAAGAATGAAAAAACGATTGTACATTGTTGGAGCAGACAAACAGACACCCAAAACCAGTTCAGTTCAGTTCAGTTGACTCTTTAATGCCTATAAAATTATAGGTTTCTTGGCCAACTGGAAAATTGTGTCTGTGAGTGTGCTGGGGAGAGGGCGTTGCTGAAGAAATTAATACAAATGTAGCAAACACGAAACATTTTCTTTGTTGCCTCTTTTTGTTGTGGAGTGGAAAATGCTGAGGCGTTGCACGAACCCGAAGACCGCACAATAAACAACAAACAAAAACGAACAGAACTGAACTGAACAGAACTGAACAGAACAGAACTAACAGCCAACACGCCCCAGGCAATCACGCAAAATGCCAAATTACATGTAGCTACCATTAAAGAAAGAAATCATCTAACACGCAGCCAGAACGCCGAACGCCGAACACAGAACAAACTGACTTTTCGGTACGGCCAAGACCAACGTGTACGTTAGAGTCGAAAATGAAGAGGAAAAAGCCATTTAAGGTGTTTTTCACATGCCTCGCCTGATTATAAATCGACGGGCTTGCTGACTCAGTCAAATGCCAGCTGCTCAGCGTTTTTTTTTCTCTTTTTTTTTTGAGAATTTCTTTTTTGTTTTGTTGCAGCAACTTGATCGGCTTGCCGCTCAAGTTTCAAGAGCAGCGCACAGATATCGGGGCCAGCGATCGTGCCGCCTCTGATCCTTAACTGTCGTCACCAGCAGCAGGAGCAGCAGAGCAGCAGGACCCAACCCCTTGCTTCCTTTTTCCACTGCAGTTGTCACTTGAGCTGCAACACCCGCCGCCACTGCATGCCGCCTCATAAGCGGCTTACACGTGCCATTTGTGCAGCGCGCGAGTGGATGAAATAATATAATTCTTATAAATAAAATGCTCAGCATGTAATTCGAGGAGTGCTCTCAATTTACATGCATCGATAATACCACACATACATATACAAATACATATATATAGTAAGTATATAGACAGAGAACAGGGACGAGTGGGGTTCAAATTTATTTCAATTCATTCTGCAACTCAGCGTTGAAAGTCACAAATTGCGCGGCACAATACTTTCGCGTTCTAGACACTAAAAAAAATGCAACTTTATTTATCCGACATCATCAGTATCTATGAAGCCTACGGCTCGTGGGGCCCTCTCTTATCTGGCTTAGCAAGTAACGCACTTTTGCGCGGGCGTTACTTGAAAAGAAACCAAAAGAGAGTTGCAAGACTCATAGACATAATGAAGAAGTAATACGAAACCGAGAACCGATAAGGTTTGTAGTAATTTCAAAAGCAAGTGTATATCTTGCCTTGAATGTTGTCTTCAGTCAGCAATCTAGAATCCGTTCATATCGCAGCTGAAAAGGTGATGCGATGTGTTTATCGCATAACCAGAGTTGTCATCATCTCTATATTTTCTTATAAGCTACAAACAGAAGAACATTCTAAGTGCCGTCTTCAGTTTCGTCCTAGAACCAAAGGGTTGTCATCAGTCTTCAATGCATATCGAATCCGCTTACAATCAAGCCCTGGTTTGAGCATCAGAATTTATTTCTTTAAAGATCTATGATGGAAATCTTCTTTATCTTCATTTCATAACAGGATTTCTCATCAGTTTTGTGATTCTTGCTAAGCTAACCTGATTTCTTATGAGCTACAAATCAGAGAAACATTTAAACTGCCGCTTTCAGTTTTATCGTAGAGCTGTAGGGTTGTCATCTGCTTCTAAATAAGCATAGGTTTCCAGCATCCAAATATATTTCTTCGAAAGTCATTTCATAACCGTAGTTGTTATCCGTTTCGGCTGCTCGATAATGTCAAGTTAGATAATTTCTTGGAACCTGGGTTGCCATCATCAGTCCATTCAGCAAAATCGGCTTCTTTCTAGGGCAAAATTGGGAACTCTTATCAACTAACAATAAGAACAAAATTCATTTGTCATACTTTTCAAATATATTTTTTCATATATTTATTGGCTAACTCTTTAAACGTTACTCTGTAGTTTCTTCTTCCTCTTAATTTGTGTTTCATTTTGTTTTGTTTCGTTTTTCTTTTCTTTTAATTATATTATTAGTATACATATAAATAATTAAAAATATTACATTAAAATGTATTCGTATATCGTATAGAAGTTGCTGGTTGTTGGATTTTTTGATTGCGTTTTCTTCTTCTTCATCTCGTCCTCAATTACCATAATTTACGTTTCATCTTATTTCATTTTCATTTTACAATTTTGCTAAAAACTAAATAAAATTTGCCTTGTTAAACAATAATAAAAAAATGTACGCGCGAAGACAAAGAACCAAATGTTTTATGTATACATATGTATATTTTTAGATATACTATATTTTTTAAAAATGAAAGCAAAAAGCATATCAATTGTTTTTAAAATATATTCTCGCATATTTTACGTATATGTTTTCATTTCTTGTTTTGTTTCTTTTGTTATATTTTTATAAAATATCACCTAAAGCAATTACGTATTTCAGTTTCAGTTTTCTATTTAGTTTTTTTTTTTTTTGTTTTTTACAATACAACAATAAAATTTCGCTCAGCTAGCATTAAAACTTAGTTAGCAAAACATTTCATACAAAAAATAATAATAAACATAAGATATCTAATAGAAATCATCAAAGAAAAGTTCAACAAAATTGCAAAAGCTGGCAAAAATTATAGGAAACTAATAATTGCAGCCAATTTCGCAACGTTTTTTTTTTTAGTTTTTTTTTCAGTTTTTTTTCACATTTTAACTAATAAGCAACTCAATAATGTTGGCCATCGATTTATGCTAAAATTACGTCATATAATTACAGCAATTTTTTTGTTTTGTTTGTTTTTTTTTTGTTTTGTTTTCTTATAGCGTTTTTATGAGACAAAGTACAACAACTATTTTGTTTTTGTCTTGCAAATTTCAACTCTGCAAGTATTTTAAATTTATTTTAAAGTTGAAAAAATAGTACAAAAGCTTTGACATATTTCCCTTCTCCTTCCTATATAGTATATCTGTATATCTGTCCTCTTACTTGGTTTTGTATTCACTAATAAACCTGGTAGTTGTTTAGTCTAAGTATACAAATGACTGCCCATATAGCTTATAGACGAGACGACCGCAATGCAGGATGCAGCGATTCGCTCTTAAGTACAAACTTGAAACTTGCATTTTTTAGTACGCACGAACTGAAAAAGTAGTCGAAGGATTTAGCAGAGATAGTAGTAGAAAGAGATGAAGATGTGGGGGGAAGAGACCGTTAGGATGGAGCTCCGAATTGAACTGCAGAAGTTAGTTTAAGGTAGAGTTGGGTTTTAGGTTAGCTTAGCATATCTAGCCCTCGACACACTAGGACCCAATAGTATACAAGTTGCTTGCTACGCAGACTGACTGCTAGAGTTAGAGCTTAGGCCTAGTCTATAAGTATATATGTATATGTGTACATATATACTTTAGTATATATACTGGTAGTTGGGGTAGTAGTTTCGTTTCCTTCTCTGCTGGGTTGAGCACCAAAAGCTGCGCTGTTTCCTACGTACTTCTCCTTTCATAATTTATAATTACAATTATCTTTAATGTATATATTTAGTAATAATTATATAATAGTATTGGTTTCGCATTTAGCATATTACGTATTTATAGTTAAAAATTTTGCGTAATAAATGCTTAAAGTTGTTTCTGTTGTTGTTGCTGTTGTTGTCCTCTTCGCGTAACCTAAACAGTATCTCAATCATTACGTATATATAGTTCCGCACGTCCCTAGCTCATTTAAAATGTCATCGTATATGCGCGTTCCGATTCTCGTTTAATTAAATTAACTTTAAGTTGTATTTGTTTGTTAAACCATAGAAAACATATGTTTTACTTTATGTTTTATTCGTATACTTTGCATTTGAACTCAGGTTGGTTTCATGTTTTTTTTATTTTTTGTTTTTATTTTAATGTTTTTCTTGTTTTTGTAACAAATTCATGCTTTTGCTTTACGTATATGCGTTGCACTTTACTCGATTCTCTTTAAGAACATATCGAAATAAGTAAGTAGGATGAGAAAAAAAACCACACACGAGAAAACAATTTCCGAATTAAAGAAACAACAAAAAAAAAAAAAAACAAACCTAATACAATTGTTGATTTTGCTTTAATATTGTTAATATTTTATTTCTCTTTTTGGCAAGTTCTTCTGTGTTTATTTATTCAACTCTTCAGTATTGATAAACACATCGAAAAAGGACGTAATGTTTTTTGTTAGTTTTGAAAAATCGTATACTTGCTTGATGAAGATGAAAAGCTTGAAAATAATAATAATCCTGCTTTTAGTTTTCGTTTAGCTTTCTCAACTTGTAAGCAGCCTAGACTCTATATATATATATATATATATATATATCTATATATATTACAACTAAGTACATGCTAGAGTTATGTTTATAATATAGATCTTGTGTTCACTGTTTCTGTTATTTTTGTTATTTTTTCGTTTTGGGTAAATAGAACACTGCTGTTAATCGCGATTTTCAGGGTCTTTCGATTTGTTTTTGGGTTAGCTGTAGAAATGCGGCCAAGTTTGCTTTGCCACACTGTGCACAAGCAGCACTGCTCTTCTCAACACTGGCCTAATAGTCCGCCTCGTGCTTGATGCGATAACTGGCATAGGTTTCTTCCAGCGGTGCAAAGTCTTGTGTGTTGGGCTGTTCCAAAGTTCCAAACAAACAAATTGGCACAGAGTTTTGATTTTGCTTGATTAGACAAAACTAATAGAGACTATTTGGTGGTGGATACTAAGGAGCAGGGGTCTGGGCGGTATGGACTAATTGTGTGTTTGTTTGTCTGTCTGTCTGTCTGTTATTGTATGGTTTATGGCTTCCTTTTTTTCTGTTTCTGGGTTTTTGAGGGCTTACGATACAATATTTACAAGTTTACAAACTCAAAACGTAAACGCGACGACCTAACCAAAGTTAGCGAATTTGTGCTGACTGTACCCCGAAAGAAGGCGGCCGCCACCTCATACCCCTAAGTAAGTAGGTATGTGTGTGGTATGTGGTGGTGGGGCTTGGTACAGTCAACGAAACGGCATACGAGATGCGTATTAGGCTAGCTTTTCTTCATATAAGTCATATATCAATGTGTATATATAATAATATATAGTTTCTATATAGAGTAATGTGCATATGTAAATTGTTAAAATTGGTTAGTTTTGGGTTAGTAAACTTCTTGCGTAATATTTTTTTGTTTTTTTTTTTAAAGGGTTTTTTGTTTTTTTGTTAAGTAGTGAAAATAATAAAAAGTTGTTATATGTTGTAATAATAATCATAATAATAATAATAATAATTATATTGGCGAGCTATATGGGCCTCTTGCAAAAACGAAGTACTGGAACTTTTCATTTTCTTTTTGTGTGTTTTTCTCTTTAGCTTTCTTATTGGTTTTTTGCTCATTAGTTGTTGGTACTTTTTACAATTTAAGCAATTTTGCACTAATTATTGTTGTTCAGTTGCTGTATTCTTCTTCTTCTCATCTTGTTCAAATTATGTTTTTGTTTGGTTTTCATTCGGAAATTTACAAGTTGTATGCATTTTATTTTTGTACTCTGGAGGCGAGCACAAAAATAAATAACATGACTTTTCGCAAATGCTCTTTTAGTTTAGTTTTTCTTTGCTGTACTCTCTTTTTTCAAACTTAAATTTATGGCTTTTTTAACTGTACAAAACAGACCAATATTCTAACGGCTAAGTGTGGCAGCAGGCAGGCAGCAGCAGCAGTGGCAGTAGCAGTAGCTGTGGCAGTTGGCCAGTAGCAGCAGCAAAGTGGTCGAAGGCCGAGAGATGCACAGTCGTCGCATTTGGAAGCTCTTTGGGTAGTCCCAGTCGCAGTCGCAGTCGCAGTAGCAGTTCCAGTCGCAGCTGCATTATTGTTGTTGCTTCGCAGCTGCAATTGTTGCCGTACTTTGTGTGGTCATCGTTGTTGTTGTTGTTGTCGGAGTCGTAGTCGGAGTCGAAGTCGTCTTCGTCGCTGTACGTTCGGCTGTTCCGCTAGTCCTGGCGTGTGTGTAGTTTGTTGAGTGTGTTGTTGTATTCGTTTTGGTTTTTTTTTTGCTGCTCACTGTGCGCCCTGACCGACCGAATTGTTGTTGCTGTGGCTGTTGCTGCTCTCTCTCTCTCTGTTCTGCTGCTTGCTGCTGCTCGCAACTGCACGATAGAATTATGATTGCTCTCTCTCTCTCTCTCTTTTTAATGCAATATTATTTAGTAATTTTTCTCAGTTAGCGGATTTTCGCTCTTGACTAATTTACAATGTGTGTGTGTGTTCTTGTTCTTGTTCATAATTACGTACAACTTCTTCTGCGTTTTTTTATCATTTGTTATTATTTTGTTTGTATGGTTTTGGTTTTTGCAAAATTAATTAATTTTACTTAATTTCTTATGCAATTTCTTTTGCTTTTTGTATTATTGTTATTGTTTTTATTGATTCATTTAATCCCAGGGCATTGTGAGCACCCGCTTCGTTTTTGCAAGAAGGTCGTTATCGTACTACGAACATGGGTGCACCACCGCATTGTAGCTCGCCAATATAGGACCATGTGCTCCCGCGAAGGGGGTACTCACAACGTCTGGTGTACTAGCTCCATCGGTGTGCGATGTTGAATCGGCATTACTTCTTCCTTCACCATTTGCTGAACCTAATTCTGGTGGTTTGGTGGTGTCCCGTTCGTCAATCACTAAATCTATTGGCATTTTACCCTTTAAGCATGAGATATATCGATGACAGAAATTATCGCATAATTCATGTACCTGCAAAGAGATGCGATTGTCAGAGACAAAAGGAGAAGAGAGAGAAAAAAAGAAATTGTTATATGAGAAGAGCGCCAAGGTAAATTTATGTTACTTATTTCTCTTATAAATAGTGTGCACAATACTGGTATAAGAGAGAGGTGTGACTATGTTTTAAGGCAATACTACTGTGCACTTATTGTTAAAAATTGCAATTAAAAAAGTTCTGCAAATTAGAAATATTGATATAGAGCAGTGAAAACTCTTCAACTCTTCATTTCAATTAAATGGAATACAATTCAATAATTGTAGAGTTTCTTTTAGTGATCTTGGAGAGTTTTCACTGTACTTCTGAGTCTTAGTTTCCTAAAGCATTGCAATACTACTTACTAGCCCTAAAAGTTGACAGACAGAGACAGCTGGCACACTTTTAGCGCCATCTCAGTCATACAGGCGGCAACAAAAACCTGCTGCTATTATTATTGCTGTTGTTGTTATTGCTGCCGCTGCTGCAAATGGCATGCAAATTGCTTTTTATGCGTTGGTCGGGTCTGACCAGCGAGCCGCGGCAGACAAGCAAGAAGGCAGGCCAACAGGCCAACAGGCAGGCAAATGGTTGATGATGGCACTCAAAAATGGCGTAGACAACAACAACAACAACTGCAACAAACGAACTAAAGCTAAGCTTAGAAGACAGACAAAAATGTGCAGCGTGTGTACGCGTATGCGCTTGCAAGCGATAAATGAAGGCTGAAGCAGAAACAAAAACAGAAAATGAATAAGCCAAGTTGGTCGGCCACATAAATATGCATAGAGAGCGTATGTTTGTGTGTGAGTTGGGGAATTGGTCAAAAAGGAAGCGAACGGGCTGAAATGCAAAAAGGCAGCCGAGCCAAGTTCGGCCGCAGGGCGCACTTTTAAAAGCTGGCCAACAACAAGCACGTGCAACGGCCACATTAGCAACATGGAGCAGCAACAGACGACGCATGGCAGATAGCAAAACATGCTGCCTGGCGTCAGCAACATTTTGTTCTGGTTGCTGTTGCATTCGCTGTTGCGGTTGTTGTTGTTGTTGTTGCTGGTCGCTCGAAGTCGGTGGCAGCGTGCGCAAAATGCGTTTTTAAAGTCATGTTGTTGCAGTTGCGGATTTGGGATCTCCAAAAAGCAGCCATGACCAGGCACAGGGCTCTGGCCGGGCTAAGAGCAGCAACAACTACAATAACAACAACAATTGCCTTGTGTGTGATAAAACAAATGCGATAAGCTCGAGTGGAGTGTGAGTCAGGCGCTTGCTGGAACACTCTTGTGTGTGTGTGTTGCATATGCAAATATGTAAAAGGGCAGCGGCCAGCCAAGAGGAATGCCAGAGCAACAGCAGCAGAAGGAGAGGAGAAGCAGCAGCCGCCACAGCTAAAAAGAAATTAATTGCGCTGGGCTCTGATGCGGCAACAACAACAGCAACAGCAACAACAACAGGGTGCTCCATTTACAGCCCAAGCCAGCTAGCCAGCCAAGCAGGCAGTCAGGCAGGCATTTAATTTACGAAAAAGTGCGCGTTGCTTATGCAAATTGCTTGTTGTTGCTGTTACGCCGACTTTATATTCGGCTGCTGTTGCTGATCGACAGCGTTAACAATATACATAGTATATGTATGTATGTACATATAGAAATAATGCAAAAAAAAGCTGCGAATTTTTGCTGCAACAGTGGCGAACGGACTGTGCTGCTGGCCTGCTATTAACTTGTTGCCATTGCCAAAACTTGTCAAACTTGTTTACAGGCCGCTGCTGCTGCTGCTCCTACTGATGTTGTTGTTGTTGTTGCTGGTGTTGCTGCCGCGACTGCGGTCAATGTTATTGTCACCAAAAATATGATAAAAACTGGCACACACGCACACAAATGCTCCGCAGTTGGCCGGTTTATGACAGGACACAAATTTGTTGCGAATTGTTGCCGAGCTGATAAGAGCAGCAACACCAAAGGCAACAACAGCAACATGTTGCTGGCCAAAACAAAAAATGAGGAAAATGTTGACGACAAAAACGAGCTGTCAAAATGGCCATAACAACAGTTAAATTAACAATTAGCGATTGCAATTGTGTGTGCAACAGCCACAAAATGTTGCAAGCAACAGTTACACACACACACACATGCATGCTAAATTGATATGTTTATGCGACTTTATGTCCAGTTTCAACTTCAACTTTATTGTCTGGCCCTTTGTTGCGTTGCATGTTGCTGCTGCTGTGGTTGCTGTTGTTGCCGTTGTTGCAGCAACCATGCGATGCTTGGGCACTGATAATTTTTGATTAATTTGTCAGTGTTGTATGTGACATTTAAACAGCTCATTGCGATATTTATGACTCTGGACAGCCTGGATTGCTTGCTGTGAGGCGCTTGTTTCTGCACTTTGGGTGGGCATTACTTGGAAGCGAGTCTTGTGGCATGCTTGTGGGTCAGTTGGGGTGGTGGAGCGGATCGGAGCGGAATGGGGAAACAGTCATTTGTACATCCTGTTAGGCAAAACTTTTCGCAGTCATAGACTCGCACTCGTATGTACGTAGTTGCTTTTTTTTACAGCTTCCTCTTGCGCACCCGTTTAAGGCAACGATAGCATCGACTGCGTGGCATCTCGTGGCGTCCGCCCAACATTTTAACTGCCCCAGTCCCGGTCCCCACACTTTAGATTGCATTTAGCTAGCTAGCTAGCTCTTCTTCTTGCTCTCTAATCTCATGCAAATCGCTCGAATCTGCGCAGTGGTAATTTTCGATTTCCGTTCATAGATAGCGTTAAGTATTCTATATATGATGCCGGAGACGACGACGACGACCAGAGCAGTTGAGATTCACAAAAAGACAGCTACTGCCAGCGGGCCAGCGACTGCAGCAACAAGTTTTCGTTGCTGTTGTTGTTGTTCTTGCTGTTCATTTATTTTTTGTAACAAGCGTGTGCGGCATACGAGTACACACCACGCTACTGACATTTAAATGAAATGTAATTAAAAAGACAGCATACTTACAAACACTCCAACAACAACAGTAACAGCAACAATAACAATAACAAAATCTAAACAGCTAGCAAAAAATATAAAATGACAATAAAGATATTCACGAGCGTGCAGCAGTGCTGGGAATTGGACGAAGTCTGCATGCGCTTTTTATGGCCGCTGCTGGAGAGTGTTGAACAGTACTTTTTGTGGCGCTTTAACGACCGCCTTGAGTATAACTCGAAAAATAGTGGGTCAGGTTGAATAGCAAATGAAGGATTTGAGGCAGGAGTAGGTCTCAGGGGCAGCACACATGCGCTTCTAAGCAGAAGGAGGAGGTGGACCAATAAAAACCAGCACAGCTACATAGTGTGTTCTGGAATTTAGAGTCAATTTACAGATTGATAAATATGCGAACTTTACGAATAAATAATAATAAAAATATCTATCATATTCCCTCAAAATTTAAGATATACGAAGGTACGAGCTGAATCGAAGCTTGCTATTAGTCTAATGATGAATCTAAGTATAAAGATATAAGCTCTTCACTTAGCAGTACGATTAAATTGTTTCTTCAGTTATGAATCAATGCTTGCTATTATAGTAGTCTAAGGTCTCTTCAGTTACATTAATTGAAGATGAATCTAAGTATAAAGATATGAGCTCTTCACTTGGCAGTACGATTAAATTTTTTCTTTAGTTATAAAATGTGACGCCATCATGATTCACTTGAAAATGATTTTCGTTTCTTTTGTCATAAAACGTGAGTTCTATTTCATCATCTTCAATGCAAACTCTACCTCTCCAAAAATTTAAGATATACGAAGATACGAGCTGAATCAAAGCTTGCTATTAGTCTAAGGTCTCTTCAGTTACATTGTTTAAAGATGAATTTAAGTATAAAGATATGAGCTCTTCACTTAGCAGTACGATTAAATTGTTTCTTCAGTTATAAAATGTGACGCCATCATGATTCACTTGAAAATGATTTTCCTTTCTTTTGTCATAAAACGTGGGTTCTATTTCATCATCTTCAATGCAAACTCCAGCGTATCTCCTAAGCGATAATTCTTTTTAGCATTGTATCTGTTATTAGTTTTGTATGGCCTAGTTATCATTTATGACTCCAACTAGAAATGCTACATCTATTTAATTCCAATTTAAAATTCCACACAATTAGAAGTCATTCATTTCTACTTCTGTGCTTCTTGTTTTGTCTTGTTGAAGGTAATCTGTATTTCATTTTGCAGGAGATACCCAGAACCTAATGATTCGTATTCAGAACTCTATAGCTCGTTGAGCGTGAAATTCGTCTGTTCACCTCGGCTCGGCTCAGCTCAGCTCAGCTGAGTTCGGATCGGATCGAGCAAGCATGTGGAGGTCTCCAAATCGTTGCCCCATGCTGCCGCCAGCCAAAACCGTTGCCGTCAGTCCCCCAAACTGTTACCCCCTGCCGAAGCGTGTGCAACTGACCCAACGTGTTGTTGTCTGTGGGTATGTCCGTCTGTCCGTTCGTCCATCCGTCTGTCCGATTGTCTTTCGGTCTTTCAGTCTGACTGTGTGCGCTGCCGTCCATTTGTCCGTTTGTCAATTGCAATGTGCTGTAGTCGTCGTTGTCAGTGTTGTTGTGGCCGTTGATTTTTTCCTACATATAAACATATATATATATATATATATTGTTTTTTTTTTGCATGTGCGCCTGCCTCGACGGCTGACGAGAATTGTCCGTGTTGGAAAACCAGTTTTTGACTGACACAAGTCTTGAACGTCTCTTTAACTGATTCTGTGTGTTGTTTTTATTTTAAACAACAGCAGCAGCAGCAGCAGAAACAACAAATACTTACAGACAATATATAAATATAAATATATAAGTAGTTATTGTATATTTCACGTACATTTGTGTTTTATATTTATTTTATACACAAAACTGAGCTCAACTTTTGCGCTTCTATTTGCTGTTTGCTGTTTGTGGTTTGTTTCTGTTTCTGTTTCTTGCTGCATTTGCTAACCCGTTGCATATCAATGATGTTTTTGTACAAGTTGCTACAATTCTTGATGCGATTTGCCATTGCTGTTGCTGCTGCTGCTGTTGTTGTTGTTGTTGGAGGTAACATTGTGCCTCATTGTGTGTCGCAAGCTGTGTGAGTGACAAATGACAAAACAAAAACCTGTCGTGGGCTGTATGATAAAGATCTTTGCGTCGCTTTCCTCGTCGTGGTCGTCGTCGTCGTTGTTGTTGTTGTTGTTGCTGCCGCTGTTTGTGGCCAGTCTGCCTTTTTGTTTATGCACATTTATTTGTGTATACAGGGTGCAACAAATTGCAGCTGCCATTGCCTTACTGCACTACTTTCAATCGATGACCCCGCCGATCCGATCCGCCGAGTGGAAAGTGCCTAAGTGCCTGGGCAAAAGGTAATTAACATTTTTCCACACTAATTGCACATTGATTGACTTTCGTTGTTTGCCTTTTTATTTTTTACTCGTATTGTCAAAGTCATTAGTCGCTGTTCGAGTGCCAGTGCCAGTGCGAGTGAGATCTCTTTGTTCCAATGCCCCACAAAACTTTCAATCTTTCAACTTTCTGTCTAGACTCTAGACAAATGACTCTCGAGCCCAGCACAGATCCCCACCAACTGGAATGTAAATTTTTGTTTAGTTTCGGTTCGAAATGCTATCGGCTTTAGAATGTTTTGCATAATTTCTTACTTAAGACTTAATTGAAAAAAAAAAAGAATGGGACAAACGAACTAAAGACAGACGATATCCAGGCCTTAGTCTAAAGACAAGAGCTGAGCTCGCCTTGAGCTCAGCTTCTGCTTCTGCTTCAGTTTCAGCTTCGGTTTTGGACGCGCTACGCTTCGTTGAGCATTTGCTTAATTAATTTTCTCGGCACAACAACATTGTGGGGCATTAATTACGACAGCGTTGAGGAACAACTTCCATTAAAGTAGCCGCACACTCACATTCACAGGCACAGACACAAACACGCACCCATCAGCCCCCATCCGCATACGCGTACATTTGAAAGTTGTGCATATTATTTGAAATTAAAACAAATTAGGCAACCTGTAATTTTTCCATTTAGACTATAAAGTGTCTAATAATAAAGTAGGTGTTGCTATGAAAATTCCGCGCACCAGCCACATAGCCACACAGCCACACAAAAGTGGAAAATTATTTATGTGTCTGTGTGCGCGCTTATCAATGCCGGAAAATCTACCGGAGGGAGCAGACTTATGAAGTGCGTTTGTTGAAGCGGCACATGCGGCTTAATTAGAATAGAGACGAGGGATCGAGCGATGAAGGGATGGGGGGTTGGAGGGATCGACACATGGGAGTGCGGCAGGGGATCTGTTTGTTGGCTGGTTCTGTTTGCTTGGTCTGCCGCATCACACCTCATGAATTAACAACAAAGCCGAGAGCCGAAAAATAACGAATTTCAAATGCCACTCCACTCCACTTGTATGAATGCCTTGCATTGTGCAGCAATGCAAATAACAGCAATAGCAACAACAACAAAATTGTTATCTAAACTAAAGCAGAGCTGAGCAAACACCTGCGAGCGAAACCAAATCTACGCATGACAACAAACCACAGTCAAATCTCGCAATGAAAGACAAACTTTCATTGTCTGTTGAACCTATTTATTTTAAATCCAAGAGCTTCTTTACAGCAAAATTATGAAAATGTTCAACAAAAAAAATCAGAATCAAAAATAATATAATTTTCGAGATTAATAATAATAGAAAACTTAAGAAATCTCGCAATGAAAGACAAACTTTCATTGTCTGTTGAACCTATTTATTTTAAATCCAAGAGCTTCTTTACAGCAAAATTATGAAAATGTTCAACAAAAAAAATCAGAATCAAAAATAATATAATTTTCGATATTAATAATAATAGAAAACTTAAGAAGAATTCATTTGCATTTAAGTTCAAATTAAACAATAATAATAATTGAAGATTTAGGAAGAATTAATTTGCATTTAAGTTCAAATTAAACAAAAATAATAGTTTAGTTGAATTTTCGAATTACAATGTGATCATCAATGTGAGGTCTTTCATTTAATATATTCAAGCCCTTTTCAACTTTATTTCCAAAGCAGGAGAGTGGAAGACTTAACTTCATTTTAGAATATTAATATATACAAGTTCTTCACTTTTCAATTCTTTTTAATAGAGCTTCAAGTTCTTGCTTGATTCAAAAATTATGAAAAAATATAAAAAGAAAAAGAATAAACTTGTATATAAAAGATTCTTCAATCTTAAATCGTAAGTTTATTTTTCATTTCCATAACTTTCAAAAGTTGTATAAAATTATTAAATGCTTACTTAAGTTCATTATAGAGCTGTTCGACTGTATAATAATAAAAAAAAAAAGCAAGCAAATATTTGTCAGTCGGTTGGACGGTTGGGCGGCATTGTTGCCAGAAATCGGCAGACAGGATGTTTGTTATAAGCTGCTGCCGCCTTATGCTCTCTGCTGCGCCATGTTTTGCTGCACAGTGTAAGAGAAACAGTCGCTGAGTCCCACAGATTTCTCATAGCCATTGCAGAGCTATGTGAGCAATGTGCAGCATGCAATTTTCATGTTACAATTTTGATTGGCAATTAATTCAATTGGCCTGGCCAAAGAGGCAAAGGCACTGGCACTGGCACAGTCACAGGCAATTGTATAGGCCATGGCAACGGCAACAGCTGCAACAAATTTCTGTTGGTTATGTGTCTGAGACTGGCCAACTGCCCGGCCAGACAGGGCCAACTGTTTCGCTCTTAATTTAGACATTTGCACAAATGTACAGCTAGAAATATGGCCGGCCGCATGCTGTGGGCCACGCTAACGGGGAACTTGGGCCCAAAGCCGAAGCCGGGCCGTGTCGCTCGAGCCGACTTACAAGCTCAATAAAATGTCAACACAACTGTTAGTAATTGAAATGCGCGCCCGCTTGACAGAATGAGTTACAAAGCCAGCGAAAAACACAAAAAATAAGAGACAACAAAGTTGTTTGCATAGCCAGTGTGTTTATTTATGGGAGCGAAATAAAATATTCGGGTGGTCGACAAGTCCACAAAGCTGACTACTTTAAATTAGTGAGTGCAAAAAGTATCTGAGGAATTAAGTAATTATATCAATTGACAACTTGTTGGCAACAAAGAAATCTTCATGATCGAATTGGCTTTGGCTATCAGCTGTTTCAGAAATGGGATTAAGACAGTTCATTGAATGTGTTTATGGATATAAGTAGAATCTCAATTTCAGTTTCAAATCAATGAAAAGCATTAAAAGAAAGGAATGAAATGAAACGAAATGGAAGGAATTTTATGTTACAAAAACGCATGAATGAAATGAAAAGCAATGGAATGATATAAATGAAATGAAAGCGATGAAGGACTTGGATATACTTAGAATCTCCTCATTTTCAGCTATAAGTATATTTAATCACAATGAAATGAAAGGAATGAAATGAAATGAAACGATATGAAAGGAATGTACTGTTTTAAAAGGCATGTATGAACTAAATGAAGGCAATGAAACGATATGAAAGGAAAGAAATGAATAAAAGCGATGAAGGACTGAAATTAATGAAGTACTGCTTAGCTTGAATACTCTCATTAAATATATAGAAGAAACATATATACCTGACTAGAATTTCATAAATAATGAATGGATAAATAAAGTGGCATAAACGCACATTAGGATTTATTCCAAATTCAAGACCATTATCCAAATTCCTAAGCTACTAATTCAATATTATTGTGCTGAACGTATTGCAATGCGTTAGAAGTGCTTAAAAGTAATTCTTAAATACATAACAAAAATAATCAGCTGGTAGTACTTACTTTTTCTAATTCTAAAAGGTGAAACCGAAGTACTTGTATTGCTTGCACCATCTGCAAAGAGAAGAGATTGATAATGAGAATGATGTGTGAATACGATTTGAATTTATAACAAATTAGAAGCCATAAAAACCACACTAGTGGCAAACAAATCATTTCAAACCCACAAACACACACACACACACACACACATGAGCATAAATGTAGAGAACATAAAGACTACACTACTGACGGGATCAGTTCAGTCTCATTGCATTCGGGCAACCAAATGCTAATTAAAACGTCAGCTTGACATTTGACATTTTTACGATGCTGCTAACTGCTGCGGCCGCGACTGTTGGCTCCTCTCATTGCTGTTGTTGCTGGCATTGTTGTTGTTGTTTTGTTGCTACTGCAACTGCGGCTAAAACTTTAAAGAATTTCATTGAAGACGGCTGCCAACCGCAGCCCACCGGGCGTTTTCTTGAGCACGTTGTAAAATAATAACATAGAGAAGACATGCTATAAAAATTTTTATAGCATATGTGTGCGCAAGTAAATACCAAACACAAAACCGCCAAGCATCTGAGTGTGTGTGTGTGCGTTGCTTTTTTTATTTTTTTATTTAAGTAAGTGTTACTAAATGCACTTTTAAATGTTCAAACATGTTGGACCACAGACAGCAGCGGGAGCGGCGGATGGACGACCACAGAGCGCGAGAGTGGGACGCCAAAATGATTTATGGCCAAAGCGCGCGTACTCGTACGTACACACGGCCATGGCCAAGGGGACGGACGAAGCTGGACGGACGTGCGGACGGTTAGACAAGAGTGCTGCAGCACTCATTGGGCATGTACTACAACTAATAAACTAATCTGCAAGTGCATAAAATTAGGGCCACAAGTGATTTCTGCGCTCTGCCAACTAATACACCATAAAAACGCGCATAAAACGCGCACAAGACGCGCGCAGCAGTGCAGCCATCGCCAACGCCAACGCCGCTGCCATCGCCGCTGCTGTGCGTGAGTGACACATTTACGACTCTGGGGCCAGGCAAAAGTGGAGAGAGGGAGAGGGACAGGGAGAGAGAGCGAAAGAGTTGCGTCGAGTGGCGCAATTAAAATTAGTTTTGCCATAATCTCTTTATATACACGAATGTATGTACATATATCTACTATATAGTGCACATGTACGCGTATGTATGTGTGTGTGTGAGCAGTCAGGAGCAGTCAGTCGCAGTTGACGCGATTTGTGCAGCCCAATATCATGGCTCGTTTTGCGCTTTTTGCACGCAGCATTTCCGTCTTGATTTACATGCCAAAACCGTCAGCCCTCCTCTGCCTTGGAATTCAGCGCACTGACTGACTCATGCCCGCCATAAAAATGGTTATGACGCGCAAAAGCAGCAACAACAACAAAAAACTACAAAAATAAATGAACACCAAGCAAGAGCTTTGTGCTGGGCTGAGGGTAAAAGAAGTGCCTGCCTGACTGGGAAATAAATACTCCAATGCTCCATTTTATGGTAGAACGAATGAAATTATGTAGCTGTGTACTACGCATAGCGAATCGAGAATTAAGCCACTATTTGAAAGCTGCAGAAGCCAGTGAAGAACTGCTCCAGCTGAACTCCACCTTAAACTGTGGTTTAAGAGTTAATTCATCTTTCCTTGAAATGATAATACTTTATCGATCTCTAATCTCGCATAAATCAGTTAGATTAGAACTGCGCTGAGCTCACTTCCAATCAGCCTCACTTATCTTTCGACAACACTCAGATGAGATCATCTCTAATCATCTAATTTATTTCGCGCTGCCATAACTAACCAATTGTTTCTCAAAATTAGCATACCCCACACTTTTGTGCGCTCTAAGGAGTGATTCCAACTGAAATACCAACGCACAATGATCAGCGACAACATCAACAACTGCAGCAGCAGCAGCAGCAGCAGCAGATGCAACAACAACAACAACAACACAGAACAATAACAAGAACAAGAAGAGCAACAACAAGAGCAGTCGCCAAGGTTGTATGAATTTTGCTGTGTGGTGCCTTTGCCTTCGTTCTTGGTCGCTGAGACTATCAATGTGACGGTGACTGAGACTGGGCATGGGGCTGGAGCCCAGTCAGTCAGTCAGTGCCTGTCTTTATGCATTTTACTAACCCACGACAACTTTTGTTGCCATCGCTGTTGCTGTTGTTGTTGTTGCCCGCACACCCAAGGCTGCCATTTAGAGAGTGCAAAAATGTCATATGCATCATTAAATCGTTCTGCTTCATATTGTAGTCGGGACAGGCACGTTGTGGTCGTTCCCATTCTCTTATTCCTCATCCCCACACACACACACACACACAAGGCACTACTACTCGTAGTATACTACACAATTCCCCATTTTCGATTCCCTCTTGGCAAAATGCAAAAATCAAAATGCGTGCGCAAAAAATATGGCAACGCTGCTTGTCCAATAAAATGACTAAACAACTTATTTGCCAGCTTGGACGGCTCAAGAGAAGCAGACAACGTCTCCTCGCTTGTTGTTGTCGTTCTTCTCAGATCTGTGCTGCTCGCTGTTAAACTACAAATGCTCATAAATTGCGCTCGCCAAAACGGCAGCTGCTAAATTCGCAGTGATTTATTCTAAATAAAAGAAAATTATTCAATTGTCGTTGGTGTTTTGGGTCAAGGTGAGTAAAGAGACAACACACACACACACACACTAGCCAACCGGGCAACATGTTGCGGCAACAATGTTGCTTGGCTTGACTACTTACCAGTGAGTCGACTTCGGGATCTGCGGTATAGTAGGGTTTCTGTGATCTTATCTGCAAATAGAGTGAAAGAGAGAGAAAACATTTTTGAGTAAAATGAAATCGTTGCAAAATGTGGAAAATAAAAATAAAAATAACAATGTGAGGGCAGAAAATGTATGCAAAAACAGCAGCTGTTACTTGTTGTTGTTGTTGCTAGTGAACCCACCAAAAGGCGATCTTGACAAAACGCAGGCAGGTGGCATGTCTGGCGGTAGTTGTCTGTAGTCTGTTGCCTGTGTCTAGTTTGTTGCTGTTGGGCTAACTCTGACTGTGTCGCCTCAGTTTTATGATGCAGCGGCATGCTTATCGCAGGCAAAATATTGTACACATTATAAAACTACAACAACAACAACAGCACCATGCCCAGCATGGCCCAAACACACACAGCATGGGAATCGCAACATTTGCGTAAAAATTGTTCTTTTTTTGTTTTCTGTTTTTGTTTTTGTACAGCTCATCAAGAGTCGGTGCCATGAACTGACTCGCTGTGACCATAAAAGAGATTCTCGTTTTTATAGCACACACAGAGCCCAGGCCAACAAAAATAAACCACACACTTAGATAAAAATCACAAAGGCAATATGTAGCTAGATAAAATGCCACACAGACCGCGCCAAACAACCAAATAACCGAGTCCGAAACCGAAACCAAAACCAAAACTCACCGACGCGCCCGCCAAAATGTGACAGAAGGTCAACATAAATGCTGCGAATTATTTTTGTTTCAATCAGTTATTGTTTTCCCCTATTTTTTTTATATACATACATATATTGTTTTTTTGTATTTGCAAAATGTTGCTGTTTTGAATTTTGTATATCGATGCGGTTGCTGTTGTTGTTTGTTTTTGTTTGGCTCTCACGGAACTGAACATGCGAGGCAGGCAGGCCATAATAACAAATGTGTGACTAGCTGGGGCGCTTCTCAAACACATCCACACACGTAGGAGCCATAAATAAATAACATCGCTACACCCGCTGTGCAGAGTGTAACGGTAGAGCAACAGAGTTGACCTTGCGCTTTGCGGCCTGACTTTGACCGACCACGACCACCCATCCAGGCCCAAGGCTGCAATCAAGCCAAGCCAAGCCAAGCCAAACAGATAGATTCAGGCGGGTGGCCAGCTGCCAAGTGATCTCCGAAGCCGATAATCGCTAAAACATGTTGAAAACGTGAGCGATCGCTTAATGTGGAAAGGTGTGCCATTTGCAAGAAACATTCATATTTCGATCGATGATCAAAAATTCGCAAAAGACATTAGGAGCGTGAGAACTCCACTCAAGATAGAAAGTGGAGCTCAACCGCCTCCCAAAGCTGCTAAAAAGAAACTATAACTCCAGGAGAGCTTCCTCTTCTCAATTCGTGCCTTTAAATGAACCACTTGTGAGTTGTTTTAGCAATTACATCAAATATTGATCATCAAAATCATTCAAATAATCTAGCGGGATATAGTTTTGTGATGCATAAATAGAAATAAGTTCGATTTGATTGAATGAATTAAAAGATTTGATTGGAAAAGAACAGAAAGTAAAATTTGAACTCTTCTTTAAATGAAATGCTTCAAGCATTTGGATTGATTGAGCTCCGAATGTGACAGATTTAAGAATTGAAAAGTATTTTTTGATTGAGGCAGACCTAAATAGAAGAATCTTCATATTTCATCAATCAGAGCATTTTTTGAAACTACTTCTGGGTCTACAAGTAAGCATCAAGAACGCTTCAAATACTCCCAATCATGCCACAATATGGCAAACTAGTAACCAGCAACGGTTCTTTGAAATCCAGTGAAGCATGTGCGGCTAATAATTACACACTTTGGAGCATACGGCCTACTATAGACCAGTAGTATTGGAGTCCAACTCCATCGACTATATGTGGCATTGTACGAGCATCTTTTGTGTGTTGAGGTGCCGGCGACATCGACATCTGCAACAATGTGGGTACGAGACATACAACTGTTGAGGCATGAGAAAAACGCCCCATTGTGAGGCAGAAGCAGTACAACAACAACAACAACAAATACAATGAGAATAACAACAACAGCAAACACAAGTATACAAAGCACAGCCATTGAAGAAGACGATGACGAAGACGATGATGACGCTGACGAAGGCGAAGACGGACGACAACGAAATTGCGTGCGTGTTGTAGAATTTTTGCAAAAGTTGTTGGCTTTTATGTTGCATTTTCAAATGCTGGTTGGTTGGCTGACACACACACACACACACACACACACACCAGAAAGCATACACACACACAGACAGGCAGATAACTGACTTTGACTGCCGCCTGCCTGGAAGAACTTGCCAAACTGGTTTACATGATAAGTTTTGTTGTTGGCGGACGGACAGGCGGACAAGCGGACGGCCAGTCGATGTCGATGATCAGCGGGTTGGGGCGGGGCAGCGGGAAGGGGTGCCGCATAGTCGGCGACCGACCAGGTCGCGCTTTAGCTGATATGAAAAGCAGCCAGAGACTGGCAGACATCGAGCATATTGCACACGCACTTTTCAACGGCAACGAAATCAAAATGGCTGCCATCGCCGTCATTGCTGTTGCCGTTGCCGTTGTTGTTGTTGGCAACTAATTACCAGCAAGTTGGCCTGGCCAACATGTTTATTGATAAGCAGCCTAGCTATGTTACTTGTATATTGCTAGCCACCCATCGCAAGTTGCCAAGTTCGCGTCGTCAGCGTCAACATTTTCACTGTGGTTTTTAAAAATGTATAAATCATTTTAACAAGTAAATTCACAGCATGAGACAAGTCTATAAATATACATACATATACACACATATGTATGTATGTGTGTGTGTGTGTGCAGCAGAGTGCAACCCAAGAAGGCATTGGCACCCAAGAAGTTGTGCGGCAGCGTTGAAAAAATAAAAAAGTATACAAATACGAAAATTTTAAATGAAAATAAAATTGAAAATTTTAGTGTCACTTTTGCCGTTGTCGTTGAGATACATTTTGTTGTTGTTGTTGTTGTTGTGAGCATGCAGTTGCCGTTTTCTATGGCTGTTAATGTGCTGGGGCGTGGGCGTCAGCGTACATATGACAGTTTTATATTTAAACTTTGTAGCACTGAGAGAAAAACGCGCCTATTTTTCTAGAAATTGTACGAAACATTATTTAAATCAAAGTAATGTTGATTTCCCTATACTAAGCCATTACTTGGAAAATACTTTAAGCTACAATATGCTTTTCCTAACCCATTCCCCACAACTTTATTGAAGAATTCTCTATTACTACTGCCTATAAAATATTATCTACTTCAACAAATTTCACAATAGATTGAAAAGAATCCTTTCTGTTGTAAGGAATGCCTGTTATTGGTCGTTCTAAGTATAAAATGTGGTCTGTATTCTTTTCATTTAAGATATGGTTAGTTCATATCCGACTAGGGATAGGAAGGTGAAAATCTAAGCCGACCAAGTATCTATGATTCACTTGAGCGGAGAGGTAGAATTCTGGCAAAGCTCATGTAAGCTATTCCAGGAATAGTTGGTTGGTAACCCCCATTTGGCTCGGTGTGCGACTTTTGAGTTCGATGGGCTGACGTATGTACATTTGGCCGGGCGGAAAGCCCCCCAAAAAACACCATTGACAACGCCAGCAGCAGCAGCAACAACAACAAGCAGTACACAATAGTACGAGTAGCAACTGACGTGCCTCGTTCTCCTCCCATTTCCCCCCCTCCATGGTCGGCCACCCTGCTTTCTAATCAGTTTCACATGCTTAGCTCATAAATTTTGTTTCATTTACTTGTGCTTTTTATTATCATTCTCATTTATAATTTTTTGCACGACAAAACGAAAATCACTACTGTTTAGATACTCTTGAAGAAGTTTATGGGGCCCAATAAATGCAATTATACAACGTTTACAATGTCTCGATGGTCGCATGGTCGCATGGTCGTCGTTGGCGTTCTAAAAATACGCAATGATACGCACAGTGGGGCTTGGCTGGAGCGAGGGGCTAGAGTTTGAGGATGAGGAGGCCATTCGTAGCTGCCATAAATTGTGTGGAATTTTCAAATCAATTTCTTCAAAACAACAAAACAGCAACAAAAAAAATAAGGAACACGCGAGTGCGAGCGTCACACAAACAGCTCTTTGGGGTCGCCTCTCACCGAGGCATGTGCCATAAAAAGGCAACAATAACAATAACAACAGTCCAACAGACCACAGCCAAAGAGCGCCATAAAAGCCAAATGGGCCAAGCAAAAAGGGGAATATAAAATTATGATTCAATCAAAATTGTTTTAATTTCTCACATGATAAATTTATAGAAATTCGAGCTACAAACAACAACAACAGGAACAGCCAGCATCAACAAAATAAGCCAAAATATAGCTAAAAATTGTGGCGCACAAAATTACAATGCGGTCAGCAGCAGCAGCAGCAACCATTGCTTTGGCCAATAAAATGTTTCGTTTGTTGTTGTTGTTTTGCTACGTTTTTATTATGCCAATACCTAGGAGCTCCACAGAGTGTTATGTGTGTGTGTTCGTGTGTGTTTATAGCCCTGGCATTGTGTTGGCCATAAACCTTAGCAAAGAAAACACAACACAACACAACGGCGAAGTGAAGCAGTTGGCCGTGTTGTGATAGGGGAGGAGGGCGAGTGGTGGTGGTGGTGGTGTTGTTTGGCGATCAGCGGTGCAGACAGTTAGTGGTGCAGTGGGGCAGTCCACACAGCAAGCCACAACATGTGAAGAGTACTCTACTGCTGCTGGTGAAGTAAAAGCACTTGAGTAATGGCCATAAAGCGCGCGCAGCCAAAACGGCCATAAAGCGATTTATGCACTCGACGCCGGCGACTTTTGGAATCAACGTGCCGCTCTGCACAGAGCTCTGCACAGTAGCAGTTGCCACAAAACCCCATGCACTTCAAACACACACACACACACACACACATGCATTCTCCAATATTAAAAGCGACAGTGATAACACAAGTCGAACGGTAAACGACAGACAGACGCCGAAAATAAGAACGGAACGGTGGCATAACAACGGAATGAAACAATCAGTGCTCTTTCCGCTATCGATTACAATTATGAACTGTTGTTCTCAGCTGCTAAGAAACCGCTATTGTTTTTATTGACTTTAAAAGCATAAACTACTATACTATACTACTCGTACTATAATTCATGTTATGCTCAAATTGGTCATCATTATTACTTTGTTTTATGGAAGTAGACAAATCGACAGTAAAACTGAAAACAAAAAGAGAATTGGAACAATGGAAAATCTCTGTTGCGCTTTTAAAAAGTTCTGTTTTCACTATTTTTGAGCAACAATTGTGGTACAAATTGAATATTAGCTATACACCTAATTCGGATTTAAACGGTCTTTTTTTAAAAATTAAAAATTGCATACACGGAGACAAGGAACCAATCACCTATTGATTGTTTCTGGAACCAATCTAAATAGGATGTGCTGTCAGTAGCGCTAAAAACATTTAATAATTTATTTAATATTTAATAATTTATGCAACTAGTAGTTCCTTTCGTTTTACTAGCAATTATAAACATTTCAATTGCAGAAGATATAGATATACATTTTAGCACTTTTAAATGTTTTGGTTTTAGTTACTTTTAGATGACCTTTCGCCCTCCATTGTGGTTGAATTGACGTTATCCTGTTCATTATATCGAATGTGCATTTTGGTGCTGATGCTTTTGTTGTGCTGCTTCTATATGTTGCACATACGCCATGTGGCAGCAACAGAAGCAGCAACAACAAGAGCAACAGCAACCTGCACACGTCGCTCGTATTAGTTTATCTAAGCTAATGGTCTATGTGTCTATATATGTGGCGCCTAAATTACTGCACGTACCTACACTAATTTTCATTATTACTTTTGTGTATTTGTTTTTGGTTGCGTGCGTCGGCGCCGCTTCATGCGGGTAGCTGTTGTTATTGTTGTTATTGTGTTTGTTGCTCTTGTTGTTGCTGCTGCTGCCACTTTTGCTATCATAAACAAACGTTAGACAAGCGGCATGTCTGGGCCAAGCAAAGAACTACAAAAAGTTAAATAAAAACCGTGCCCAAATGTGGCTTCGTTCGAGACAAACACAAAGACAGAGAGAGGTAGAGAGAAAAAGAGGCACTGCTGTAAAATGTTATCGAGGATTTTATCTCAAGAACACGCACACACGAAAAAATGCCAAAGGGGCCCAATTTTGAAGCTTTGCTCTCAAAGCTGTAAACGCTTTCAAGGTTTATCTGCAGTAACGAGACATGATGGCAGCCATAAATCTATTAGAGCCAAGCAAAGGGGAACTGAGCTACTGCAGAGTTCAGTGGGAAATAAGTGCATGCTCAATTAATTATATTATTATTTTGATTATGTTTCCAGAATAAAACTATAACTATTCACTCGGCCTTTATTAAACTTTTTAGATCGCTGTTTTTGGTCGACCAGCACTATCAGTGCTTTTGGAGAGAGTTATAGTGAAATTAAACTAGATTGTAGAGAAATTCAGCCCCCAAGTGGGGAAATGCAGCACTGCGGTAGTCAGAGAATAATAAGATAAATCTGTATTGAAGAAGAACTGCCGAGGCAAGCACTTAATGCAGCAAACGGAAAGTCTGACCTGAACTACTAAAATCTTAGGATACACTTAAAGAAACATATATCTTTACTCCCAACTACAGCGAGCGACGGAACGTAAGAATACCCGCATGTTTGGAACTCAAAAGCTTGCACAAGCTTGCTTGCACCACCAACATTCTTGACATTAACAATTATGTTATACTCGTATATTAGCTTTGTGGGTGATGCTGATGCGATGCTTGGCTTTGGATAATAATGCTTCTGATAATAATGTTACTGACTAACTTTTCCAGGTAAGAGAGACTAGTAGACAGACCAGCAGACAAATAGACGCATAGAAAACAACAACAAAGAAACGGAAAATGTGTAACGTTCCCATTCCTGAAGTCGACTGCGTTTTATCTTTATAATGGGCGCGCAATATCGGTAGTAAAAACTACGGGGCAGCACAATTGAGGTGACAATAATAAGCGCTCGCACAACAAACAGTAGTGCCTCTCTATGCGCAATGCGTGTTGTTGCCGTCGACTGATTTACTTTATATATTTGCTTTTATGGGCCAAGCTATAAATGTGCGTAGATCCACTTGGGTGCTGCTTTTATGACCCAAAACAAACGACACTACAACAACAGCTCCAAACAACTAAAGACAGCCAAGTGGTAGCCAACATACACAACATCTAAGATCGGGCGCGCAAGGTGCGCCCTGAAAATTGGAGTAGATGCCAGAGAAGCAGAAGAAGAAGCAGAGAAATAAAGGTAAGCAGGTAAACATTACCAACATCGGAATTGTCAATATTTGCATGGGAATGTTACAACAAGAGCAACGATAACACACAACCCGCACAGGTTTTTAGAGATTTTAATGCACTGCCAGAAAAGTGGGACACGTTTCAATTTCCCTTTGCAACACAATGGAAATGGAGAAGAAATGATATGGATATGCTTAAATATTTCTTCATATATCAAATAAGTAAAGAAGCTTCTACTGTTCACATGTCGGATTCACATCACATAGGAACATTAAATAAATAAAAAATAAATAACAAAGAAGCTGGAGCAGTTTGCGGTTTTCAAAACAATTTTTACAAATTAAATTTAAAAATATCCAAATAGCTGCTTTTGCATTTAAAATCTGCATTGAACTTTATTAAAGCCCTGTTTGATATTAATCTGAAAATAGTTCAACTGCAATTCAATTGGAATCCATTTTTTCTCGCTGTGCAACAGTAGCGCATATCAATGGTACGTGGCTCTAAATGCTTTCACCATAGCCATCATCAGCGTCATCATTATAGTCGTAATCCAATTCATATCTAAATAAAACCGAAAATACAGCTGCACTGCTGTTCTGATCAAACATCCGGCGAGCGTCAGAGAACCCGGCACGACTGATAAGAGAGCTGTTAAGTGCTCGCCGCTCTGGCCCCCTTTTGCATAGAGTATAGCCATTTTTGTGGCCACTTGTCAACCGATTGACTAATTTGTTATGGCGTGCTCTTAATTGAAAACGTTTAGCACACACAGACACACACACAACTCACACATACGTATGCACGTTTGAAACATAAATCATTGCGGGGCATAAGTAACGCCACATAAATTAAACGCACGAAAGTCACATAAACATGAAATATTTCAGATGCTTTCGTTTGCGACCACAAAGAGAAGAAGCGATGAAGAGACGAAGGTGAATGAGCCGAAAAAAGAGGTAGAATGGTTTCATAGATAATATCAGGAAGGCGCTTGAAAATTTTCCAATGGCATTAAATAATAATCATTGTTGTGGGCCAGCCATTGAAAAGTACAATTAGAACAGAATCAAGTCACGCATTAGACTCGCCTTGGACTTCACTACAATTCAATCCAATTTCCGTGGAAGACTAGTACAAGTAGTTATACGAAATGGGTTTCCTAACTGTTTACAAATCTGATTAACAACTCCCTTGCCTCTTTAGTGGCAGATCCTCTGCTTGTGCTAGAATTTGAAAATATTCGATTCATACATGTACAAGTATAGTACTTTTTGAGAATGTCATGCTAAACATGTCTTTCTTGAAAAGCTATCATTTATATTTCTCAAAAACTAACAAACACATATGCGTATTATACACATATATATTTGTTTATAAGAAAATCAAAATATTGGCGTTTACAAATTTGGAATGTGTTGCGTCTTTCCGGGAGCCTGCTGTGGCAAGAGCCTACGTAAAGGATGCCTTATTCACAGCATTGCCAATATAATTATATTAATCATTTTCATTTTGATTATGGCACATAAATGTTAGTCATAATTCTTAAGTAAACTGCAGTCGAGAAAACGATAACCTTTTCAAACACTTTGTAACATTAGTAACGAGTGGCCTGGACGAAAAAGATAGGGAGTATGGTGTGAGCATAAATGTCTATTACATTATTATGGTCTTGCTTGTAGTATTTATTGTTGGTGCCCTCCTCCTATTGATCGGCATCTTCACGGTAAATCTTCTCAAATCAATGTCTCATGGCTTACTATATATTGTGTGCATTGTATTCTTCAGCGCAACAAAGCATTGGTTATAACTGCTTTGGTTATAAACTACGTACAAGTCGCGTCTTACATTGCCTCGCTCTCTCAAATCTATCTTGGTTGCAAGTATACGTACAATTCAAATGTTAGCATTCAGTTCCACATTTGATTTGATTCCAGGTTATCATATCTATATCGGTATTGTGATATATTCGTATTATGCAACGGAAATGAAACCTGGACGTAGAGCACCATCAACAAGGACGCAAGAGTTAAGGAATGATGGCTAGGAAATCTAGAATCCTTTCAACAACCATCATCTACTTGAGTGCGTATGGATGGAATGGAATTCTGGTAACCACTTATTGGTTAATGGTGGGTCTCCATACTACATACGATTGTGTCTGTTACCGAAGCAAATGTAAATGTTATGTTCCAAATAATTTCATCCAGATCAGAATGTAATGCCATACACGTCATTCGTATTATATAAATATAAAAAAAATCGCAAATTTAAATTTAAGTGAATCAAAATGTGTGTGGTTTGTCCAAATCTTTGCGGCAAGATAGGCTTACGTGTAGGATGTATTATTCATTGCATTGTGAATTTAACTGTACTTATTATTTTCCTTGGGGTCTCTATGGTTTCCAGTAAGTGCAACTAATAAGCAAACATCCAAATGAAACACGTTAACTGTTCCAAACCTTTATTATTTAGTTGTTTCTTCACGTAGAGAT
Organism: Scaptodrosophila lebanonensis; assembly: GCF_003285725.1. Taxonomy (NCBI): domain Eukaryota; kingdom Metazoa; phylum Arthropoda; class Insecta; order Diptera; family Drosophilidae; genus Scaptodrosophila; species Scaptodrosophila lebanonensis. Next base: position 19,082,515 of record NW_022060538.1, read on the forward strand.
GAATTCAACGAATCAGAAAAACGTAGTGACTCTATATTTTATTTAATTATTTTTTTTGTCGTGATTGTATTATGCATTATTGGTACTCTTTGCTTGTTGTTTGGAGTCCTTAAGGTAAACGTAATCCATATTTCTCCCACAATCTGTGTACACAAACAATATTCCTTAGAGAAGCAAAAATTGCGCAATCACAGGTTTGGTTACAACCTACATAGAGGCTGGATATTTTATTCTTATGATTATCTTAAGTCCATATGGTGGTAAGTAGAAAGCTTTACTTTTATTAGCTCGTCAACATTTACTAAGAAATGCAATAATTTTCAGCATACCTAATATATATAAGCATTGTGATATATTCATATATACAAACGGCTATGGAACCAACTGAAGAAACTGATACACAAGTAAGATCGCGGCCACAGAGGAAGGAAAACTGGTAGTTCAAGGAGCTGTACAATTTCCGTGTGGTACGCTTTTCAAATCATAAAGTCTTATAGCGAAATCTATCAGTTGATTGTGCAAATTATATGTGATTTAGTTGGAATATGAATACCGATTCATATCCATAAAAGAGATTGTGTCTGCTACCAAAGCAAATGTATTTCTTATGTTCCAAATAATTCAGAATGCAATGCTATAGATGTCATTCTATTCATATTAATCCAAAACTGGGCAAACAACTCGTTAAAAATCGTCCCAATTTTAAATGTTAGAACATCAAAATGTGTGTGGTTAAGCCGAATCTTTGCATAGAGTCTGGATATTTTATTATGCCGTTTCTCTTAAGTCCATACGGTGGTAAGTACAATATAAAGCTTTGCTTTTAGATCTGAAGAAGTTGTACAATACTATATATTTGTGGAATTTGATGGCAACTTTTAACGAAATGGATCAGTTGATTGTTCAAACTTAGTTGAAATATGAATGAGTTGTGCAAAATGGTTGGACGGGAGTTAGTTTGGTTTAAAACCCGATTCATCTCCAAAGCAAGTCTAAATGTATTCCAAATAATTTCATACAGTTCAGAATGCAATATTATTCCAAAACGTCACAAATTTAAATTCAAGTCAGTCCAAATTTGTGTGTGGATTATAAGAGCACTATCATTTGAATATTGAGATTTTATTATATTTTTTTGATTGACTTATGTGATATAATTAAGTATGACTCTGTTAGTTCCAGCTCAGTAGTTATAACGGCGCAGCAGTCATGCACAGACTTGTATTTAACCAACATATTAGAGTCCAGGTGCATATTTGTCTTTAAAGAGCTGTTAAAAAGGGCCAAAACACTACACAAACATTGAAAGTCATCAGCAGCTGAGAGCCTAAGCGGAGGAAGGCAAATAAAACTAGATTCGTGTGAACAGAATCAACTAAATAATAATAAAAGCATTTGAAGAGCGCCAATTAGTTCTATAAACAAATATTTAAACGAATTCAAAACAAATATAAACGGGAGCTGATTTTCTAGAGCACCACAACAGTGATGAGTGGGAGGCGGATGTTCGGAGCTCCAGATCTCGATCGTCAGTCGCAAAGCACGCTGCCATGTAATTGCCTCCGACCCTCTCCCAGTCAGCCCATTCCCAACCCCAACCTCAACCCTTGGCAACAGCTAGAGCTTGCCACCGATTGCTGCTCTTTTCGCAGTTTCGCTAACAAGTTGGCTCATGGAAATTGTCGAGCTGCTGCTGCTTTTGTTTCTATAGGAAATCCAAAACCTGGCCTAAGGGTTGCTCACAAAAAAGAAAAGAAAACAGAGCGAGGGGAAAAAACGTAGTTCATATGAAGAAATGAACAATGCATTAATAATATAACTGCGCGGCTGGCGGTGCGCTGTAGGCTCACACAGAGGGACGTCGTCGTCAGCGAGAGATTAAAAAGGTACCAAATTCCAAATAAAAAGGTAAAGGTTTCTGTATATATATTTTTTTTATCATTAAAAGAACAAAACAAAAACCGTAAGAGGCCGCTGCCGCAGTCGCAGCCGAGGCCAGAGGCAAAGTCTAAGGCTGAGATTGAGTCGAAATGTGTAGGGAGGATTGGAATATTGCACAAAAGAGATTAAGTTCCTGCCAGCAAAAGACAGCTAGAGACCGCAGAGCAGAGGCAGAGACACACGCAAATGCGTATTGTGGACCCAGGCAGCAGGCATCAGGCAGAAAGGTAGTCTCGGGAAGGCAGGCCAGGCATTCAGAGCCGACCCAGCCGGCAAGTGAGCATTCCAAGACGACGACGACGAAGACGAGGACGCGGCAACAACTGCGCAAGCGTAACCTTTCATACCTGATTATAGCTATACACACGTATAGTATATAGTCGAGGCCAACCTCTGTGTGTGCGAGTGTGTGTGTTTTCCTTTTCTACGTCTCGTCGTTCTGAAAATGCAATTTACGAAACAAAACAATGTGTACGGCTATGGCTCCGACTCGGATTCGGATTCAGATTCGGGCTCGAACTCGGCTGAATTGCCTTTGTGCCGGCAACAAACCAATGAAAGAAAGAAAGAAAAAATAAAATATAGCATTGATTGGTATTAACGCTTAACCTGTTGCCTTGGTAGAAAACTAAATTATGGCCGACTGCCTTACCTGCAACAGCAACAACAATAACAATAACATACCGAGACATTTGCGCTATTTAGCAAGTGAATTTATAGTTAAATACTTAGTGTAGGAGCCGGGCAGGTAGGCAGACAGACAGTCGGGGAAAGGGGCACTCAAGCGTCATTGTTGTGACAAGCAATTGCCGATGCTCGGCCAAGTGTCAAAGTTGGCAATTAATTAGACGACTCGACTGGCAGATGAAGCGATAAACAGCAAGGAATATGGTTGACCTCAGAAGAGGATTTCACGATCAACTTTGTACAAACAGCTCTAAGAATTAGAATTAATAGAGAGGGGGTATCAAATATTCCTCTCTTACTTTCCGACAGAATCGTAGCATTAAGAAACTGCAAAAATGTGTTCACATTCCTGCAACAGCTTGTCCGAATCTGAGGCAATGTTGTAGACTGAAATTGAAAACTAAAACATGATTCAACAGTAATTCCGTGTACACACCTACATACACACACATACATATATATATACATACACATATATATATATGTGTGTGTGTGTAGTACGAGATGTGTTTAAATCGCTGCTCTTTAGTGTGGAGTGTGCGCGCGCGTTCTCTATTGAAATCAACATGCCAGCCAGCATAAGAAGCTGCAGATACTGGCTACAGATACATAAAACATGGCAAACACACATACATACATATACATAATATACATGCATGCAGCAAAAATCAGAAATCCGAAATCATCATCATCATTTACCCGCACTTCATTAATCATCATGCCAAAACAGCCAGGGAGCAAGTCAGAGACAGACAGACAGACTGGCTGACTGACTGACTGACTGCGACTGGCGGACTGGATAGACAGACAGGCCCCCTGTACACTCGAGTCCACAAAACTAGAATCAAGTACACATATTGCACATTGCACTTAATAATGCCAATGGCAAAAGGCAAGAGAAGAAAAAAAAAAAAAGAACAACAAATGAAAAATCAACTCATTGCACGCATGTAGAGGCTATTAGCCAAAACGCCAAAGTTGTCAAGCCACAAACAAATGAGTTACAATGGGACCAGTTGGGTTGTTAATTTGCTCCAATGTCAGCTGCTGTTTACGTTGTTGTTCTCGTTGTTGTTGCTGATGCTGCTGCTTTGGCAGGGACTGTGGCTGATTTTCATTAAAAATTACTTAAAATGAAATCATAAAAATTATTTCGGCAGTCGGCATGAGGCATGGGGCATGGGACATGGGGCGCTGGGATGCGCGTTCTTTGTCTGTCCCCAGTCTGTCTTGGATCTGTCGAACTGTCGGCCTGTCTCTCTGTGGCAAACACAAAGACAAAGACTGCACCACATTAAGCAATTTTCGTATGGGGAGAAATCATCAGCACAACAACGACAATGTTCACATTGACGACCACATTGTTGCTGTTGCTGTTGTTGCTGTTGCTGCTGCTGTTGGGAGCAACAACATCTTCAGCTTTTGTTGCTTATATTTATGTATTTTTATTTTTTCCGTCGATTTGGTTGTGCTGGGTTTTTTCTTCTCATTTCTTCTTTTTATCACATGTTTCTGCTTTTAAAGAGAAATTATAAAGCGTTTCCTTAGCTGCATCATTAGCAGCGCCAACACCAAAAGTCTCCTAACTATATGCCCGATGACTACGACGACGACGACGACGACAACGACAACAACATGATCTTTGGATGCAGGCAGCAGCAAAGTCGCGTTGGTGGGGCGCAGTTTTCTCAGTCAAAATAAAGTGAGTTCCATTTTATACGAGTATGTGCATATGTACACACAGACATTGGTATATGTGTTTACACATGATATATATCTATGCGATCTATCTATATAAAACGCATCACAGCAGTGGGACAACAGCGACGATGTGGCAGCTGTAGAGCGGCGTAAAAAAATGAAAAACACAAACGTATTTTTAGCACCCAAGTAGTTTCTGTTGCTCTGCACTCTGCTGCTCGTTTGTTAAAATTCGATGGGCGAATGACATTTTTGAGTTATTTTTGTCAAAAAGTCAAAGACGTTGAGGACGACGACGGTTTTAGGACGGCTGCCTGTGCCTGTGCCTGTTGCTGGCATCGGACCTTCAATAAACGTGGCAGTAATTTGTTGGCCTGCGCCATGAAAATGCAAGCAGAAGCTATAGTGCTTGATCTATGACGATATTATGCCTAATAGATTTACATTATACAAGTATGTATATATATATATATACATACATATAGAGACCATGAAGTGTTTCATCGATTTGCAGCTAACGAGAGCAGCAGCGGCATTTTTGAATTAGTTCCCAAAACTGGCACCACAGATTTTGAGAAATGCGCTTAGATAATGTCAAATAGCGTTCCTATTTGCATTTGAACATGGTGGGATCACCGAATAAATTCTTTATGTAATTGCTTTTTAGCTACCAAGTGTTGCCCGCTTTATTGGCATTTCATTGTCAATTTGACAAAAGTTCATCAAAATCTCGCCGAAACAAGACAAAACATCGTGAAGCAGGCATGCAACGCAACACATGCCAAGGAACACGGCCCTCAGAGAGGAGCTCGGGCTCGGACTCGGGACGCAAACGCATCTTGATAAATGCTTGTCGTTGTTGCTGTTGCTGTTGTTGTTGTTGTTGGTTTTATTACCCATGGCAGGCCTGTCAAAATTCCAAATGGACCATAAATAAAAACATCATTTTTATAATTTCAACTGTTTCTGCTCAGCTCGGACCAAAAACTCGCCACAAAACTTGAAAAAAGCTACAAAAAGTGGGCGGCAGGGGCAACCTTTGCAGTTGTTGTTGCTTTTTGGCGCGCCAAAAATGTCGCTGTCATGAACATTTCTAGATGGAGCCATAAGTTGTGCTCCCAACTCTGTGACGAGGTGGCGATGGCGGTGGTGCTGGCGGTGGTGCTGGCTGCAGGGATGGATGGTGGTGTGTCTTTTAATGTGATCGCTTGGCGCTCGTTCATAAAAATAGCAGCGTGAGGCGACAGCCAGCGCGTCAGACAGACTTTGGAGCACAGGATGTGGAGCAGAGACACTACAGGCAGCAACGCGTTGCATTTGCAACATTATAATTTGTATGTTAAAACATCGTAAATTAAATTTAAATGTCAGAGTGAGAGAGAGAGAGAGGGGGAGTGGGGGGAATGTGGCAAATAATATTCGGTTAGCTGCCATCATGTGGCTTTGTTTTATGAAGAGCTGGGCAAGCAGAAAAGGAAGTGTCGTTGTAGTTGTTGTCTTTGCTCAATTGTCGCCAAGACGCCACCCATATTTGTGACATATGGCGACAACACATTGTTATTGTTTTCGTTCGCTCCCTAAATCGGCAGCAGAAATTGTAATTAAGTGCAGGCCACCAACCCATAGTTGGTCTGCAACGTAATCCGATCATTTAGCAGCTCGTCTGCTAAGTAAGTTCGCTCGATCGTGTGTCGGCGATCTGCTCTTCAGCTTGAGGGCGTCATTTCACTTTCAAGTATTTTATGCCGCATGTGCCACATGTGTTGGGCAAATCAGCTCCAATTACCAAAAAAAAAACAACAACAAGAACCACTAACAACCGAACCACTTGATGAGCCCAAAAAACACTTGACTTAGATGCGATACGCATATGCATATGCAAACGATCTCCATTAGAGTGTAAACTGTACTATAGGAAGTTCGCTTATCCCTAACAACAGTCAATCTGCTCAGATTCGGATGTAACCAAGTATTGTCCGTCTAAGAGCGTCTGAAACAATCGATAGCCTTGCAAAAGAGCGCTCCACTTAGATAAGCTCTAAATAGCTAAATAATAAATATATATATTTTGGAACGTATTCTCTTACCTGTTTACTGAACATTGCAATATCCTCATTAAACGATTCTGACGAACAAACATCGCCACCTTGCACGCCCGGCTCACGCGGCGTACATGTGGCCAATTCGCATTTCTCGAATATGAGCGCCAAGAGCGGGAATAGTGGATGTCTGCAAAGAGAATGAAATGAGAAAGGGAATATAGTATGTACAAGTAGTATATCTTTTGGTTTTTCTTTTCTCTATTTCCTGTCCGGCATGCAAATGGCCGACCGACCAAGCGACCAAGCGACCAGGTGCTGACCTTTTTGTGCATACTCGTAATCCATCGCAGCAGAACAACAAAAATGTGGCCCTACATTTTGACGGATTAGTTCAACAACAACAATGACTAACACAGCTAGCTGCATGATTTCCACATTTTTTCCTCCTTTATTATTATTATTCTCTGGCTGCCATTGTTCGGATATGCTCGTACACAAAAAGGGCAACTGCTCCTCACACTCTTCACGCTCTAAGCACAAATTGCACCTGAACAAAATTAGGCAGACACACACATATATATACATATATATATATATACTGCGATGAGGGAGAGAGTCCGTTCCGTCCTGCCTTGCTTGTTGGTCAGCACTTCATTTGGCCATTAGAACGAGCGGTCAAAACTAGAGGGTGTAGCCTTGCGCTTAACAACTATTAATAAGCAACAGCACCATGTCTCCAAATACACTCAGCCAAATTTACGAGTATGTGTTTTGAAATCCTCCATTTTATTTATCAAGTTAATGCTATTCTTTACTATTTAAGAAAGCTCTTACACTCATCATAACTTGCGCTTTTTAGTTTCCCCAAGTGCCCTACAAGCACTCTAATATATCAGTACACATATACAAATTTAAAAAAAAAAATGAATTAAGCTTAAATTGCATTAAGTAAGCTCTAGGAAGCTTACAAATCAAATTGAAGTCTATTGGTTGAAAAATATTGACTTTTCCTAAAACTTTTCCCCCCTTTGGGGTTTTAATTTTCCACACCTATCTCCTCGTGTTCACTTAAGCCACGAAAGGAAACTTCCTCCTTCTTTACTTAAGCACATGCTACTAGTAGTAAATAGTTACTTCTTATATTAAATCTAATCACACTAGACTAATTTCTTTTTTTTATTGGCGGAACAGTCGAATATTTGTATTTGGGAGTGTGTTTTTTGCAGAGTGTAGCTCGTCATCGCTAATGCCAAGGGCCGAGTCCGCTGTCCAAGCCCCGTGCGTTTTCCAGCTGAGTGCGTCGCAAGGACAGCGGCAGCAACGGACGACTGGCTGGCTGGCTGTCTGCCTCCGTCTCTGCCTGACTGCCTTAGTGGACAGTGCAGAGTGCACAAAAAAAGTGTACACTCATTTGCCATGACTTGGCATTTGTTGGCAGCTCTACAAGGCAGAGGCGACAGGTCGCAAAGCGGCAGCGGCAGCGGCAGCAGCTGAAGTTGAAAGTTGTTATTGTTGTTGCTGTTGCCATGCACTTCAGAAGGTGTTAAGAGCGCTCTTTTTTCGTGTATATTTTTGAAAAACTCTTCAAAATGCGCATGTTCACTTTATTGTAGCATATTTTTTTCCCATTTTCCATTTGGAATTGCCGAGCCTTGTGTGCATGTTGTTGCTCGAAGGTGTCAATTGTACAAATAAGCGTTTTGAAATTTTATTTACAGGTCGCACAGTTCGAGTTGCAGGTGAAACAATGTGCAGCGCCGAGTGTGCTAATGAAGTCGTCATAAGATAACGATAATAATGATGATGATGATGACGATGACGATGGGTCTTTTCCCAAGCCCGACGTTGGCCAAACAGCTGATTGATTGGCAGCCTCAATATGTGGCGACGAAACGTGGCAGGCAGTCATTCATAAAATTGCACAGCACACCAGCAGAGGCGCAAGAGACAAACAAAAAAGTGAGGCAAATAAAATATTTGCTTATTAAATGCAAACATCGAATCGAGCAAAAAAAAAAAAAAACAAAAGCGAAGCCACAAGACAAACAACATTCAGGCAGCTGCTGCCCCAGCAGTTGCAACACAAGAAAATTGGCAGTTCCGGCCCCTGGATTGGAATCCAAACACGCAATGACACAACCGGCCCAGGAGATCATTTCGACTGCGACGCATGCGCAGCCAACTTAGAAAAAGCCGCAGCCACACAGCCACAATTTTGCCAAATTAACACCAGCAACCGCAACCGCAACAACAACAACCACAACAACTGTTTGACGGCTCCCTAATGCCTAAGCACGTCCGTCACTAAACACGCGGCACACCCCTCGGCTGTCAGAGCCCTGCCGTGGACATGCCAGGACACACTAAATTGAAAGAGAAATTTTCGGGCCGGGCCAAGCCGGGCCGAACGCTTGTTGGGAACCCATAATTTTGTATTTGTGCAAAACGCCCACTTCGGCCGAAACCAAAAAACCGAAAGAGAACCAGATACCGAAGCAGAAGAAGCGATCCGGCAGTGAAAGGACCAAAGACTGAAGCGCAGGCGCGCGTGCGTTAAATTTATGTTACTCCCTCGCTTCGATGGATGTCTTCCTTGCACATACTACTTATCCATAATCGTATATTTATATTTTTACCCCAGGGGAAGGTGAAGGTGAGAACGTGCGGCAACAGGTGACGCAGTTGCCAGTTGGGCAGGCCCCAACATTAAGTATTAATCAATATGCTTAGCAGGTTGATGTGTGGGAGCGGGATAGGTTGAGTATTACAAGGATTTTGGAATATCAATAGAAGCTGTAGCTTGAGAAGAATGGTTGATTGGCAAAGTTGAATGAAGATTTGCAGATAGAGAGAGAGAGTCTAGGAAGGACTCTGGATTATTATCTGTAGCTTGAGAAGAAGAACTGGTGCTTAATAGAGAGAAAGCTTTAAAGACAATTTTGGATTAACAATTGAAGCTGTTGATTGAGAAGAATTGTTGATTGGCAAAGTTGAATGAAGATTTGCAGATAGAGAGAGCGAGTCTAGGAGGGTCTCTGGATTACCAATTGAAAGCGTAGCTTGAGAAGAAGAATTGTTGCTTAATAGAGGGAAAGCTTTAAAGACTATTTTGGATTAACAATTGAAGCTGTAGCTTGAGAAGAATTGTTGACTGACGAAGTTTGATGAATATATTTTAGATAGGAAGAGAGTCTAGCTTTAGAAGAATTGTTGATTGTTGAAGTTTAATGAAGATTTTTTAGATAGGGAGAGAGTCTTGTAGGGACTCTGGATTATCAAATGAAACTGTAGCTTAGGAAAAAGAATTGTTGCTTAGCGAGGCTAAGTGAAACCCTACAAGGGACTCTGGATTATTTAGTGAACCTGCAATTTTAAAAGAAAATTGTTGCTTAATAGAGAGAGGGCCTTGAAGAGTATTTTGAATTAACAATTGATCAATGCTCAATTAAGATTTATACCAAGACAAACAGTGCATTGGAATTGAATGAATTAGCCTCGAATCTAATCACATGGACTATCACTAGAATATATTTTCCATAACAAACATTATTCTGTTGTCGATCGAATAACTACAATTAGTATGATTCACCAAATGCTTGACCATTATTTATCTATTATGCCATGATTTTAGACGTCTTGAATATAAGTTAATGATATCTAGGAGTACTTACTCATAAATCGCATCCTTATCACGTTTGTGTACTTCGGGTATTGCGCCCATTAGGTGATTAGCAACCGGTGATACATGACTAGGTGTACCGTGCGCCCCGGCCCCCGAATGGTAGCCGTGCATGCCAACTGTGGCCGCTGCCGCGGCGTGCGTCATGTGTGGTGAATGATGCGAGGGCAGACCTTGCAGACCGGGCGGCCGATGACCAACGTGTGGGTCATACATGGCGGCCGCAGCAGCACCCGAGTCCATGCCATAGCCATGTAGGCCATCGTCATACTGCAATACAAAAGGAGTAGAGAAATGTTTAGATCAGCAAGTTAAGTTAACGACTAGTCTAAGTATTTAGCTTAGGCCTGGCTATACTTTTATAAAAACGTCTGCACATCTGTCCAGCACTCTTGTGCGTTCCAAGGAAGCTAATAATGCCAATACCCATTCATATCTGGCTTCGACATGTTATAAGTATATGGAATTGTTTGAAAACTATAAATGGCTGCTGCTTCGATCATTTTGACACTTTTAGCAAAGCAAATAGTTTTGAAGCACTTGTCTAGTAGTAGTAAGTAGGTCAATTAGTATAGTTCGATACATGTTGGTATATGTTGTATTAATCCCGATTCGACAATCGTAATGTGAAGCCAAACACCAAAACCAGCTCGGGCGACTCTTTGGTCCGTTTCCCAGCGAACAAATGACCAAAAATAAAAATAAAGTATTATGCATATACTCGTATATATTTCCAAGCACGTCGCGCTGCCAAAACGTATGAAGCAAAGATCAGCGTAAATTGAAGACGCCAACAACTACAACAACAACAACAAGCGCCAATAGCCCAAAAACCTGACCTTGTGATTACTTTGCTGCCGCATGGCATTATGTGGATATACATATACATATACGAGTATATATGAAGTTTTTTCGTTTTGTTTTTTTTTTTTTTCATCCAACGTTTTTTGCATATTAATTAAGCGCCAAAAGCAGCAGCTGGCAGCGCTGCCAACGTCGTCGTCGGCGTCGGAGTCGGCGTTCGGGCGAGTGACAAGTTAAAAAAGCAATTTTTAATATTATCAGTTAATCTCTCTGAGTATGTGTGTGTGTGTACAGTTTTGTAAAAAAAATTAACGCCGCAATTGTGAACAGGTTTGTGTGCAACGGTAGAAGCAGCAGCAACAACAACAACAACAGCAGCAGCAGCAGCAAAAGTAACAACAATCACAAATATTTTTAAAGTTCAACACGGCATTTTGTTGTTGTTAATGGTGTTAGTGTTGTTGTTAGAGCTGTGCAGCTTCTTCTTCTGCTGCTGCTGCTGCTTGAACAACAGTTCTGCGCTTTACAAAATCTGAAGGAAGAAGAAACTCTAGAGCTTGACGACCGACTCTGTGAGCTACAGCTTGAGGTTGAGCCGCCGCTCAGTCCCAATGCTGTGATTACTACTTGCCAGTTATTTTTGTTTTTTGTTGTTATTTTTGTTGTTTTTGTGTTTTGTGGCTGGTTTTTTGTTTTGTTTTGTTTTGTTTTGTGAGATTTTTATCATTTTTATACTCAAGTGGCGTCGCAGCGCACCGCAACGTTTCACACTGCATAATTTTTCGAGCGGAGCCGGGAACAGCAACAGCAACGATGCCAAACGATCCCAAACGATGGCAGCGATGGAGACGATGGCGACGATGATGACGCTGATGATGGTGGCAAGGAAGAGGCAGCCGCAGAGTAGTTGACAAGATTTTTGTGCCAGCCAAGAATGATGGCACTTTTGTATGAGAGTTTTTCTTCGCATTCACAGCCGAACTCAAGATTTGCTGTTGCTGTTGTTATCGGCTTGGAAAAATCTGTGGGACGCAGCTTTTGGCATTGTACTGACACTAAATGAGCAATTGACTCACTGACGTACAGACTGACGCCAATTCAGAGCCAAGCATGTGTGAGGAGAGTCCGCACTTGACGTTTGACATTTGCTGTTGGCTGTTGACTGAATGTGGGGAGGGGGAGGGAAGCGGGGGCATATGGTTGCAAATGTCAAGTGTTTCAGGTGATAAGTACAGGGAAATCAAATTGGACAGATATGAAAATAAGCAGCATGACAGAACGGAAAACAAATTGACATCAAATGTAAAAAAAAATAAAATCTCAAAACTGGTTTAATACACAAAGTTTCCCTTATCGTCCAATATAGTTAAGGAATTGCAATATTTTTGCCAATTCAAATATATTTCATTTATAATTAAATAAATTTAAATTTCTATAGTAGAAGACAATAAAAACATAAAAAGTTTTATTAAAGATGTATTAACATTCATATACACAAATAAATTGTGCACAAACAAAAAAATGAATATACAATTTATTCAAAATATTTAATACAAAAAAAGACTTGCTTGAAATATTTGAAAAATGTGTAGAAAAAATTCAAAGCCAGCAACGGACATAAATAATGACAATTAAATCAGTTAAGAGCAATAAAAAGACTGAAAGACAAAGATATGCAATTAAATGATTAATGCTCTAAAAACGAAACAAAGCATGAAATTGTTTTTGCTTTTCTGGCAATAAAGGACAGCGGCTGCTTACTATCGAGGGACAAAACAGAGAGAAGATCTGGCTATCTATGAATGCTGTGACAGGAAATGGTAAAAATCATATCTGTTGGCATTCAGGCCTTTTGCCTTTTCAGAGCAGCTGCTCAATCAAATTCCGAAGCTGCAGCTTTGCTGAGCCACAAGCCACCTGCGCCTCAAGTGCAGCTGACAAAGTGTGGTTCCCCTGCAACTGGAGCTATTGTCAGCTCTGATGTGGACTTTTCCTTCTGCGCTGCTCCACAACAACAGCAACAGCAACAAAAGAATGACAAAATGTATCCCATAGATACATACAAAAGATTAGTTGCTGTTAGCTGGAGCAGTCAACTAGTTGGCCAGTGAGGCAGCAAGTTGGCTCGCTCAATGCAAAAATGTTTGTAGGTTAAAAGCTGCGCTTTTTGTCAACCAGCCCCGGGTTGACTGGATGTGACTCTTTTTGGTGTTGGCGGGCGTATGCACATGCAAGATACAAACCTATAGATACTGCCAGCGACCCAGACTGGTGGCAGCTCGAGTAGGCCAGCAAGGCAGGCAGGCAGGCAGGCAGGCAACCAACTAACCAACCAACCAGGCAGGCAGGCAGGCAGTCGGGCAGTTAAACTATAAAGTTGTTATGCTAATTTTAGTGTTGGTGGCAAGCAGCAGCAGCAGCTACAAACAACGCGACGCGACGCTCGCTTTTAGAAATGAGGAAATTGCTGGCATGTGTGTGTGTGTGTGCATTAGCTTTTAAAGAAACCTTTACGGAAAAAAAGAGAGATCTTGAAAATTACCACAATTTGTACTTGTACATAAGTAATGTGGGAATTGGGCAGAGCGACCTTTTGTTCTTCTGTTTTCTTTGGTTTGGTTTTGTTGTGTTTTGTCTTGTTTTGTTTTGTTTGGTCGCTTGTCTGTAACTGTAGCGAAAAATCGAACAAGTAAATACACTTAAAGGCCAGACCAAAAAGCTTTCTCAAGACCCGAAAAACTTTGATTGATGATCAATGCTTGTGTGCGTGAGTGTGCAACTTACAGACAGACATACATACAAGTACACATACATACATACATGCAAGCCAATGACCTTGTTAAAATCAACTTGGCATTTACATACACACATACATATGTATGTACATTCATAGACACTTATAGATATGTACATATGTATGCAAAAAGAAGCAAACGCTGGCCTGACCCGACCGAGTGTTTGAATGCCTGAATTCCTGGCCTGCAACTGACAGCCGCTGCTTGGTTCAATGTGGATCAATAACAACCACTGCTCAGCGCCCCAGAGCACCACCAACAACAACAATAACAGCCACAACAACAACAAAAAATAACAGTAAACAGTAAAGCCAGAGCCGGCGCGCTTTCGGCTGCTCGTGCGTCGTTGTCTGATTTTGACAAGTTCAGCGCCGAAATCCTTCAAAAATTTATGACGCCCCCAACGGCAACACCAACAACACCAACAACGCCAGCAGCAACAACAAGGACAGTGCTATGCTACAACAAAAAGGGCTGCGAGCTGTCAGTGACAGTCGAAAAACCAAGTGGTTCGTTGGTTCGTTCGTTCGGCCCGCCTGCCAGGCGACTCCTTATATGTGTGTCCCAGTTGTGTGAAAGGAAGTGTGTGTGTGTGTGTGTGTTTGTCGTGCTTGCGCGACATTAATTCATATATATGTATATACTCAATTCTATTCGAGCCTGTGCTTTAAATGCTAAATAGTTTAACTAAAGTATCCATGCCACGCATTGTGGCAGCTTAAACTTTAATGTCGAAGTTCAGGCAGCTCTCTATAGACATATAGTAGGGAAGATATATGCAAGTAGTCAATGGAACGAATTCATCAAGGAACTGGTGCTTTTTAGAGATGTCTAGTGCAGCTAATTATATATAGATGCATAGAGTATTTAAAAGAGTGTGTTTTTCAAAATCATAAGCCGTTCCAAAGAAATTGGAAAAGCTAAGTTCTTATCTGCTTGATTGATTATTTGTTTGGCTTTTTCGAAGAACCAAAAAGTCCGAAAATACTTCCAACCTTTAAGAAGATAGGGAATCTAATAGGGATAGGGTTTCTAATGGAAAGGTGCATCACAGTATAAGAATGCTTGAACACTATAGAGACTCTGCTGCACTTCTTAAAAACAGATCCTTCTACGCGTTTGTAATCCGGCCTCGGGGTGAACTCGGTCTGAAGTCGAGCAACCTGCACAACCAACAATGCTAAAAATATTAGAAACCCCCAAAGCAGCATACAAGTACTTAAGTATATAAAGAGATATATGCATTTTATAAAAACAAGTCTAGCTCTGCATAGTCTCATTAAAAGCGACTCTTTATAGTGAAAGAGTATAGACATTCACATCCATGTAGAACAATTGTCTGTGTGCTTACGAGCGCATTGAAGCTCTAAAGCTTTTAAATTCTTAAACGCCATGTGTTAACAATTTCGAGCATTTGCTGTAATGAACAAAATTTGTCTGAACTTGAAAGCCAGCAGGCATGGAATACAACAATCGTTGTTGTTGTTGCTGCTATTACAGTTGCAGCTATTGTTGTTGTTGCTGTTGTTGCTATCGTTGTCTGTGCGTGGCTTTATCTAACGGCACACATAGGCAGGCAGGCAGGCAGGCGGCTGACCTGGCCGACAGGCTGGCCGGGTGGCTGACCAGTGAGAGCAGACGCAAAGAATTATGAGCCAAATGCTGGCGCAGTGTGCAAAAAAGTTCAAAATTCAGCATCAGCCGGCAGTGTCTGCATGTGTGCTAGTGTGTGTGTGTGGGTGTGTCTATGTGGACTATGCTCGTATATATGCAAAGTAGGCGTAAAAAACTTTTGGCCATGTGCTTGTGTGCAAATGCTTACAAAATGGTGACAATGGCCGCCATTTTGCGATGCTGCCGCCAACAGCAACCAACTGCACACGTACTCCTATGTATGCATGTGTGCGTGTGTGTGTGTGTGTGTGCTCCAGTTAAATGTTTTGGCAACAGAAACAACAACAACAGCAATGGGAACATAAAGTGCATATGGCTGTGGCAACAAATTGTTGCTGCAAAATTCTATCGATTTTTTTTTGGTTTTTTTTTTTGGGAGCACTGTCTGCCTGTCTCTGTGTGAGAGTGTGTGTGTGTGTGTGTGTGTGTGTGTGTGTTGGCCGCACTTTTGCTTTTTTGGGCCGTGCCTTTTAATTGCAGCGCGCTCGGTAAGAAACACAAACTGCGACTAATCAAAATTAATTGTTTATCATGTTGTATTTGAAATTCGCTTTCTTAATTAGCAGACGACGCAGCCGTGCCCCAAAAACACAATCAAGTCTCTCTAAAAATGTCTGTATTGAGCGATAGTAGGTGTGTATCTGTGTGTGTGTATAAGTGTCCGTGTGTGTGTGTGTATGTTACTGACCCAAGCCAGCAAGTTGCCGGCAATGCACGCCCAGTTTCTTCTTCGTTTTTTTTCGTAATGGAGGGGTTTTTGAATTCGGGGTCGCTAAAATTTTCGTTGTAGTTTATTTGGTGTTAGACAATTAATTTTTGTTGCGTGCTTTGGTGTTATTTTAATTTACAGCCCGCTCGAACACGCTCGCTTTTATTATTAATATTGAGAGTATTACACACACACACACACACTCGTAGAGACAAACATATTTGGGCCATTGAACAAAGTGGGACGCGGCAAGAAGCAGATCAAACGGGCCAAGTGTTTCGGAAAGCGAAAATGTCAAAAAACTGAGACAAAAACGTTGGCATGTTTTATTTAAATTCAATTTCTTTCGTCGTTCTTCAGCATTTCATTTCATTTTCGGCTCGCTTTGTCGCCTGACTGCTTATTAATTTTTGAAGTTGAAATTTATGGCTAAAAACAAATACTTAAGGCAAATGTTTTCGAAAAAAAATAATACAAAATTGAGAGAAGGCGGCTAAATTTAAGCAAAGCACAAGAACACGGCGAACGATGTTGTGGCCAGCAAACAAATTCTTGGCGCTTTAACATTTATCAAAAATCAACAAATGACGTCAGACGCGACTCAGCCTGCCCGCCGCATTTATTAAATTAAAAAAGCAGCAAAGCAATTTGGCATATGATTAAAAAACACGCACCACCAGCACCACCGGCACCACAGCCAGCCACCAGCAGCAAGCAGCAACAACAATTTTTAGACAACGTATAACAAAATTTATAATAAATATAATGATTTTTTATAAAGCAGCCAGGCGGGCGCAACTGATTTTTGTTGAAAAGCAGACAACTAAGAACAAAAAACACAGGTCGTGTATTTTTTCGAATAGTTCCCAAAATATGAATTTTGAAAATAGTTTGGAATGAGTTTCTGAGTGCCATACCTATTTTATTTAATTGACTCATGCCTCGAGTTTTTACAAAAGCAGCCATTTATTTTAAATACGCACATAAAGCTTACGAATGAGAAGAAGTGTTCGGGAATAGACAGATGAAGCGTTCATCATAGAAGAGGTCTGCATTCTTCTGAAGCTGCCTGCTAATACTAATACTAATTTAGTTTCTGTAACAGAATGGCTACGGGTTCTAAGACAAGAGCTTTGTGTACTAGTCCTTGATAAAAGCATAAAATGTTGACATTCCGTAGGGATTAAATTGGAGAGGGGCCTTGAGTTTACTTCGTTGATGCAACAAAATGAGTTTTGGGGAAAGAAGTTGTAGAGACTTAGTAAGATTTTTTTATTCCATTTTTTGCCTATATCTATATTATATGTAGTAACTTAAATTTGAGACAGTTTATCTTAATAAAGGTTTCCATAAAGTTCAGTCAACAAAATTGGTGCTGATTGAGTCGCATTTTCCATTCTTTCAAGATGTAGATGAAGATTGAAAACTTATTATTGAAAGTAAAGTATTGTTTTCAAGTACACCTATTATAAAAAACATATAGTCTTTTGAAATAAAATTACAAACATTCACAAGTCGTTTGAAGCACTCACTCAAATGCGTAATGAATCATTTCATTTTGATCGCAGAATCAGTCAGTCGCTTCATTAAGTCTTGGACTCGACTCAGGCAGCGCCCTAATAAACAAATAGGCAGTGTGCCGAGTTAGTCGCACTTAAAAATGCTCAAATAAATTGCGTGCTGATGGCTCATTTAATTTAATGAGCGGCGTGCAGCAACTTGTCTAAATGATTTTTGCCCTCAGAGAGAGAGAGAGAGAGAGAGAGAGAGAGAGAGAAAGACACAAAAGCCATCATCTTGTATGGAACGTGGGTCTGGTTCAGGTATTTCTGCCGTGCCTTTCGGGGTCGTATTTGTAGCTCTATTTTTAATTGAAAGACGCACATTTCTTGTACGTAGCCGAAGAAAAAATAGAATTAAATTAAATTTGTTTGACTTTGTTGTTGTTTGCTGAAAATTAGCGCACATTTGGGCGTTAATGACTGGAAATTACACACAACACACACACACACACACATACACCTTTATTAGAGCTTGTGTTGTAGTTGGTAGTTTTGGCAAATATTTAAAAAAATTTATAAGACGATTTGAGCACAAATGTAAAAAGAAATGAGACTAATGAAAACACTTCATGACCGAACGAACGGCTAAAGCAACAACAACAACAATGGCCAAGGCACGCAATTTGGTCATTAAACATGGAGCTCTTTAGCAGCCCGGCACAATCGAGAAACCCCAAAGAAGCTCTACAACGCGGCTCGGCTCCATGGCATAACCCAAGGGGGGCTCCAGACTGGGACAGGGGCCGCCAAAGCCAATTTTATGTGGCCTGCAGCGCAAATTTTTATGCAGCCGGTTAGAGAAATATGCATATGTAATTTATATATACAACAAAATATAAATAAATAAAGAGCTAGTGCCTCTCTCTGTGCATGTGTGTGTGCGTGTGTGTGTGGTCAGTAAGCGGCGTTCAGAGAGGGACGCCTAAACTACAATTCCTTGTTGGCATGACAGCATAAAATTGCATTTGATTTGCTTTTTGTTGTTGTCGTTGAGTTCTGCATATTTTGCTCGAAAAGGCAAACTAAATTGGTGTTGAAATCCACATTGAATGGCCAACAATGCTGGTAGTTAAAAATGAATTAATAAGAACTCCAACTGGTTACAAAAGTTGCTTAAAACTGCCATAAAGAGCGAGTAAAGTATTTGCTTCTGAATTTGTTTGCAATATTAGTTTTTTTCTAAATAAATAAATTGTAACAAAAAGGATAGTGAGAAAAAAGCTTAATTTTTAAGTCCAATATTGAAACACGCTTAGCTTCAGCAAACACTCTGACCACTCTAATGAATGCAAAAAACACCCACCAAATACTATTCGAAGAGTAAACTAAAAAATGTGTTCTCTAGAAATATTTAAAGTGAAACTTTTAAAGCTCCATTAGCTGCCAAATAAGTCTAAAAAAAATTTGATCAAGTTAACAGAAGAAGAGAAGTTAAGTAAAACACTATATTTGGAATTGAATTCGTGGAAGATTGTAAAAAGGCCAGCAGGTTCGAAGAGTGAATTTCTGAATTCGATTGCATTACAAATCTGTGCTTCGAGCAGATGATGACTCATTTGTGAATCGTCAACAGAAAAGTCAGAAACTCGATTAGCTTTTAAATCACTCTCACCAGACAAAGGCTATTCCCTTGTGAGATCATTAATTCTATAGTTAGACTTCACTTTCAATTTATTGGCCGCGGAATTTCTTCATAAACACGAATTTGTGAATAATTTTGTTTTGGGTGGCAAATCAAGTGGCAGATCACTTAAAGATTTTGTGTGTGTCGGGACGGAAAGTGAATTTGATTTATGATTTATTTTGATTAATGTTATTGCTATGAACTGTAAGGAATATGAATTAAACACACACAATTCTCACTTCTGTCAGTGATCAGTGAGTGTCACATTAATCGAATCTCAAGTAGAGTCCTCGGCATATATCTGTCTATAACTGCAGGGAGACTGAATTCAACAAATGCGCACAAGTTGCAAGCAAAGTTTGGCGCGCACATTGCCCCAAAGGCAGAGCAAAGCAAATGCCATTTCGTGTTTCTTATTTTATTCTGCTGCTCTTTTTTTAGAACCAACATCAACAACAACATAGACCCGCACACACACACTAGACGAATTATATTTTATGCCACAAATTACGCTGCGGTTAACCTTTAAATTAAAATAACACCAAAACAATTTTTTGAATTGCAACGTGCGGCGGCATGGACGCGGACACAAATACGGACACGGACATGGCTACGGCTGGGGGCAAGTGTTGGGGCAACGTCGGAACTTGCAGCTGAACCGAGCCGAGAACCGCATTTTTGCGCGCGATTTTTACACAATTTGCAGTGCAGTTTCTTTTTTTCATTAACTGAGGCGAAAATATGCCGCACACACACAATCAAACACAAACACACACACACACTTACACACATTTACATGCGTATAGTATAAACATTTATATAGACGGCAGGGCATAAAATAATCAAATTAAATATAAAAATTGCTTCCCGCCATTTTTGTGCCTCACTACACTAACAGAATGGATTCGAGTTTGAATCTCTTTTCGGTATTTTCAAATATTAAAGTCTCACATAATTTCCATCCAGCTCTATACAAATAATTTGAAAAAGCTTAATGAAAACCATTCCTATATTTTGAAAAGGTTTGCCTATTTTCTATTACCAAGAGGTTTTCTAAATGCACATCAAGTTCGCTTTTGAACACTTTTTTTTATAGTTTTGTCAAAAACTATGCCTGTTCTCGAACAGCAGATCTTGTTCCTCAACAAGAAAATCTGTAAATCTTATTTTGATTGAAGCCGGTCCTAGATTTCACATTAGAGCTTAATTTTCTGTTTTTCGTTTGTTAGCTTTTCTGTTATTCTATTACAACAAATTTTTATTGGCTTTTTGAACATTTAAAGAAAAGTTAAAATAGTTTAAAAACATCTGGCATTTTACTTTTAAATATTTTATTCTTGCTTGTAAAATGACATTTGCAAAGTAATTCCCATAGAAGTTTGCTTAAAACAATACTTTACTATAAAAAGCTGGATAAATTTGTGTGCAAATTATTTGTCTGTCTGACCCAATTTTATTCACGTCCTGCACGATACGGCCTCTTCACAATTTATATACTCTTTGTTTGAAAAACTATTCTCATTAAATAAAAAATCTTTTCAACTCTAACTTTTCGACTGATGTTTCAACAATGAACTTTCTATCATCTTGTGAATCTCAAGTGAATTATATTTTATGTTTTTTCCAAATTAAAATCTACCTTAAATGCTCCACAACTGAAATCACTTTTAATTGACAAGCTATATATATATATTTGTTTGTTTATTTTTTTTTTGGAACTTTGGCATTCGCCGACGGTACTCGGAAGTAGACTTTAACAAATGAAGCAATGAAATTATATGACTCTGAGACAGTTAACCAACAAAACGAACAATGAAATATATGTAGATCTCTGTTCTATTTACCAAAAACTTATAGCATTCCTTTTCTCTGAGTGTACGCAGCGTGTGTACGACGTACAAAAGTGAAAATTATAGAAGAGCCAGCGGGCAATGAAAAATTTTTTGTGCATGTGGAAAATAAAATGAAATTGTAAATAATAAAACCACAGTGGCGTTTCGTTTGTTGCCGTATTGTGCACAAATGAATGAATGTGAATGCTATCTGTGCGTGTGTGTGTGTGTGTTTGTGTGTGAAATGTGCAATAAAATTATATGCACACACACGAGCCCGTATATATAGTATATCCCCTGGACTAGGCACATAGGAGTGGAGAGCAGAGGAGAGGAGACGCTTCATTTACAGAGTCTCGAAAAATGCATTTGATGGCAATGGAATTGAAATGGCGCGCTCTGCTGCGCCATCGACAAGCTGCGAGACCAGGACATATAGACAGTCGGACATATAGAATCGCGCATTAAGCCACAAGCGTAAATTTATGCCCAACAGCAACCACAGGCCGAGCCACATAAAAATCACCACAAAATTCCCGCGGGCACTACGTTAAATATATTTTTTTTATACTATACACTTTTTTATTGTCATTATTTTTATATGGATGGGTCCGTCCGTCGCCATTCCCAACAACGAACGAAAAGTAAAAAATATCAGAATTCAATGCTAATTACTTGGACAAATCTTGGGGCCCCAGTTGCTTCAGTTTTCTCTTTATTTTTTCATTGCTACTCCGACTCCGATTTAGCGGAAAATCAAGTTCAGTTTCACACATCTACGCTAATCAATTGGTACGAGTGGAGCGCAACTAACCAGATGCGATTGGTAAATATATAGGCGCCCTCGTTGATCGGACAGCTGCTTAGCATTTGATTTATGATCACATCTTGAACAAGGTAGACCACAACACAACTTTAAATATTTTGCGAATCCACTTCAGATTTGCGGCACGTTGTGCACGATCTATAAATTCGATCTATAGATTATTTTCAATCGCACTTTTCAAATGATATTTACGCACTTTTTGGACTCAAAATAAAGAGCAAGCAAATAGTTCTGAATAGTTCCATAAATAATTGGTTTATAACATTTTCCGATACAACGAAATTGTATATGAAATCTATCTACTTTAGAAACATTACAATTCCTATACTTCTATAGCAAAGCAAGAAGATGCTTGTAAGTAGTTCTCAAACTCCATTACAAGTGTTCAACATATCTGGAGCCAAATAAATCCTTAGGCCCTACGGTCAATAATTCAATGTCAAATAAATATTTGAAGACCGATTTCTGTGAGAGGATGTTAATCTAATTATGTTCTACAAAGTTTTAAAATCATTAATATTAGAAAGAGCTATTTAAAATTACTTTATAAGATTAATGTACATTCTCAGACTCTGCACTGAGAAAAATTTGAAACAAATATTTGAAGATTGTTTTCCTGTAAAACACTTTCAATTCGTTTAATTGAAGACTGCTTTCTTGAAACGGACTTTGAATTATTCTGATTTATAGCGATGTATGAAACCTTTTGAGATTGATTTAGAAACATTCAAAAATTCTTATTTTCACATGTGATTTGACTTCGTATAATTCCACCAATTGGATGACAGCGGAGTGATGAATAAAACGAAGAAAAACTAAACTAAACTAGTGTAGGTCTGAACTTCCATTAAGAGTCTTAAAATAAACCCGCCATTTTAATTTTGATTCAACCATAATCTTTAATTTTAGAAGCTACTTCAATAAAACAGAGCCATAAGTATTGTAAGCTTCTTATTATAAAATATCATTTCAATTCAGAGTCAATCACTATCTAAGACTGTCTCTCTATTTTTAAAACTGTTGCTGGACAAGTCATCAAATTAATTATGAAGTCAAAAATACATTTTCGCGATGGAGAGTCTAGAGTCTAGATATTCAAATGATCAAGTTATGAATATTAAAATCGCAGGTAGCCAGCAGTTTAATTATGTTATATAATATTTATTATTAATAAATGTTGGAAAGTTCCCAATGCGAGTGGCACTGTGAAAGTCTAGTTTTCGAATGGTAAGTCTTTGATAGAAAGATAAAGGCTACTGAGCCGGTTGACAATGCGAAAAAACTAGTTGTAGAACATGTGTGGAAATTGTTTAGCAAGCGAGTAATATCAGTGGCATATCAATATTCTTTAACTTCCCAAACTAGCTGAACTGTCAATACCGCCGGCAGAACAACGGTTGAGTCACAACTGACCAAATCTTTTAACAACACTAATGATATTCGAACTAATCCATAACTTATAACAATACCCCGACGCTGACAATCTGTCGGTTTTACAGACCGCTGAAAAGCCGTCGCCAGAGTCACTTTTCGAAGAGTATTTGCTTTGCCGTTTGGCGTTTGGCTTCACATTTCACTGGCACTTAGGTTCTAGTTTCTTAAATAGTACGCTAGTTATATATGGGTTGGAATCGGTACTTACCCTAGGCTGAGCCATTAATGCTCTGGGAGCGACTTCTAACCCGATTTGTGCCACTTTTAGTGTGCAAGCGATTGGCGCAACACAAAACGAGTTGTTGTTGTTGTTGTTGTTGGTGTTGGTGTGGTTGTTGTTGTTGCTTGTGTTGCCACTAGCGTCGGCGTCTGGATGGAGCTCCTTGGGCCGGGCCTCCTGCTAAGAGAGATGCACGACTCTGCTTTGCTTTGGTTATTCACTTGTTTCTTGTTATTCTTTTTCTTATATTCAAAAATATTTTTCTCTATCTGTTAAGTTGCTTGCACTTTTTTTCTCTTACTGCTGCTTCTTCTTCTTCTTCTTCTCTTCATCTACTACTCATCTACTTTAACTTCTTCTTCTTGTTTTAACACAGGCACATGTTTTGTTGTTGTTGTTGTTAAATCTTTGCTTTTAAATTTTACTTTTAGCTTATACATAAATTTGTTGTTGTTGCTGGTATACTTGGTTGTTTGTTGTTGTTGTTGTTGTAGTTACGTGCGCGCGTTACGCGTAGTTTGCAGTTGTTGTTGTTGTTATTAGAGGGGAGATCTTTTTCTTTAATTTTTTTCATATATTTATATATCGTATAAATGTTTATATAATATTTACATATATAATTTGTTTTGTTGCTTCTTCAACTTCTTCTTCTTCTGTTTGCTTCCTTTCTTTTTTTTGTTTGCGGTTTATAAAAATCGTATACAATTTGTTTTCATTTAGATTTTGTTGCTGTTGCTTTTGTTGTTGTTGTTTAGTATACTGTTGTGTTGCAGTTGTTGTTGCTTTTGTAGAGCTGCTGCATGTGTGGCCACCAGGTTGGTTTCTGTTTTTGTTGTTGTTGATGATGTTGTTGCCCCATGTAGCTGTTACTTTTATTGCTGCTGCTGTTGTTGTTGTTGTTGTTGCTGTCATAAATCCATTGCGTTGGTTTTGAAAAAATTCAGCTGCAGCCTGCTACTATGCTCTACTCTTCCTCTGCTCTGCTTCTTCGTCTTCCGATTCAGATGACGATGATACTCGTATACAAATTGTTGCTTCTAACTTTATGTTGTTTAAGTTGTTTGTTTGTTTGCTTGCTTGCTTGTTTGTTTGTTTGTTGTTGTCGTATATATGCGCACTATTTATCACAGCTGCTTCTACTACTATGTACTAAACAAAAAAATAAACCGTAAATTTTTGTTTGTTTCGCCCCAAAAACTGAAGGATGTTAAGCAACTTGCAGTTCGCAGCACTATATACTGTTATCGCATATTGTGTAGAGTTCTCTATATGCTGCCGTTCGATCTATCAGTAAAATTTACAGTTTAGTTTTAGCAAACGAAATGTGCGTCAAAGGCGTGACGCGCACACACACACGCACACACACACTTGTCTCTTCCCTTCCAATTCTCCTCTTTCTTTCTTTGTTTCGTTCTTTCCGCAACGTTTTGGCGACGGCAAAAATTTGGCGGCGGCGGCTGCGGCCGCTGATCGCGACAAATATGATTTAGAGTTGTTTTTGTTTTTGTTGTTGTTTTTGTACCGAAGGACGTGTAACCGTTATACCGAGTGTACCGAGCGGCGTACTCCAAAAACTGCGCGGCGTTTTATTATTTCAAAATTATATATTTTGTTATTTTGGAGTAAATCGCGTAAAATTTTAGAATTTAATTAGCGGCGATTGCTGTTGTGTTGTTGCTGTTGTTATTGTTGTCGTTGTCGTTGTTGTAGCATACAATAAACGTTACGTTAAATTGCTGCTCTGCAACACGGCACGGCACGGCAATAATAATAATAATAATAATTTCTCATCGACGGCGGCGACGGCTTCTCGCACAACACAAACAGCACAAGCACAAACACGTCGTACGCGTTTCGAAGGCAAATACACACTGGGGCTTGTCAATCATTTCGACTGCTTCTTGCTGCCTGCTGCTGCTTGGCCAACAACGACGACGACGACGACGTCGGCAGCCGCACACACACGACAGACGACGCAACAATTGTTCCATTAAAAAAAAAGGTGCATATAAATTTGAAAGCGGTGTGAATGCGATGGCTATACAGGCCATGCCAGTTGCAATAGTGTGTGTATGTGTGCGAGAGTGAGTTTGTGAGTATTGTGCGAGGGTGGGTGGGTATGTGTGCGGCGAATTTTGTGTGCGGTGCTGTGCTGCGGCTCAGCTGCGGCGAATTGTAATGTTGTTGCTCAGAGCGCGCTTGCGCTCTCGCCAGAGTCTGCAAATCAAAATGGGGCGAAAGGATGATGACTGATTTGTTAGTACGCCTTTTCTGTCATACACACACTTGTCACAATCTGCGCGGCCTGCTCTGCTGCTGTGCATCTCGCTGTTACCAACAATTTTTTTGCCATTGCTATTGCTTTTGCCGCTGTTGTTGCTGTATTTTTGCCTGTTTGTTTTTCGCCGCTTTTTGCGCAATGTGTCGCTCGGCTGGCGCTCAGCTTTGACTCGTCGTCACTGTTGCTGTTGCTATTGTTGTTGTTTTTGTTGTAGTCGTTGTGCGTTCGTTTGAAATTTATTTGGCTTTGGCCAAAAGGAGACGGCTTATAGGTTTTGGCTGCTGCAGCTACTGCTCTGCGCTCCAACTTGTCGCTACTTTTGCTTTGGCTGTGTCTGTGGCTGTTGCTGTTGCTGCTGCTGCCGCTCTCCGACGCTCTACTCAGCCGTTTTTATTTCAACATGTTGTTGTTGGTGTTGTTGTTGTTGTTGCCATTTCGTTGTGCGTGCGTTGAAAATCAGCAAAAACCAATCCCATTTGTTATTTCCGCTTGAGTGAGTGGCAGTTTGCATCAGTTTGCCATTCAGTCTTCTTTGGCCCGTTCGTCCGTCCGTTAGCGTCCCACCTGTGTGTGTGTGTGTGTGTGTGTGCGCATTTGGGTGTTTGCTTGGTTTGGGGTTGGCTAGCTGGCGCAATTATGAGCCTGTGTGTGTGAGTTGAACAGTGTCTCTATGTGTGTGTGTGTGTGTGCTTTCAGGTGTTTCTAGTCGTCGTATCGTTTGGGCACTCCAGACGTATACGTAATGTGGCTGCAATGCTTGTCCGTCACTTTTGGCGAGCGAGCGCGCGCGCTCAAACTTTCGCTCAGCCCTCCTAGCCTCCCCTCCCCACCCCGCCCCCTTGCGATGCGAGGCAGCACATTTCGTTTTTTTCTTCTTTTTCTTCTGCTTTTTGCGCTCTTTTCACACACACACACACAAACACACACTCTTACAGAGAAAGACAAAATAGGGAACGCCTTCAAATGGTTTTTTTGTTGTCTTTTCTTGCTGCCTCCAACATCAACATCAACGTCGCTCGTCGCCTGTCTTTGTGAATGCATTGCATTTGCCACCTCTATGCACGATCCAGCCACTTAACTGCGTCCTGATCCTGCCAGCAACAACAGCAATAGCAACAACAAAACAACAACAACAACAACGCCGATAAAAACAAAAGCAAATAGGCGCCGTGCAAATTGTAAACACGTTGTAGCCAGAAGCTCGGCCCAAAACAGCTGTTCGCTGAACTTTCTGCTGGCGCTGGCAGGCAGTCGCAAATATAATAAATCGCAGGCCGATAAATTAAACAACCCAAAATGCATATCCTGCGCAATGTAGACGCAAAAGCAAACGCAAACGCAGACGCAGAGGCAACCGCGCCGCCGCCATCGCCAGTGCCAGTGCCGTCGTGTCGTCGTCCTCGTGGCAGTTTAAAAAGCAGTTAACACATATTCCGAGGCAATTTTTCACCAACGTATTTTTGGCTGGCGTCCTTTTTGCCACTCAGCCGTCGCTGTTGACGCCGTCGCCGTCGCCGCTGCCGTCGCTGCAGTCGCACAGTGGCCCTTTCCGGCCACTCTATCTTTTAAAATCCTCAACGCAACGTATGTGTAGTTAGAAAATATGAAGAGGAGGGTTCTTGTGCTGAGCAGAGTCTTCGATTTATCAGTTGGCATAAAGACAGGAACTGACTGAGAAAGAGACGATTTTCCTGTCATCCCATAAAAATGAGAACATTGAAGTTTTTGCTTTGAATATCGAACTTTTAGTTGATGAATGAGATTTTCATAATTTCCACAGAAATAAGGATATTCAATTTTTAGAGAGTTTTGAAATGTAAAGATTAAACCTTCCATCTTTTGTAGAGGGGTGTTAGGAAGAAGAACATTTAATTACTCATTTATTTCAAAAGCGAATGAAGGTGAAACAAATTTGATTTAAAAAACATTCTTAGTATTAAAATTCTCGCATACTTTGCTAAATAAATTGTAGCTTTAGCCTGAAGGCCTTCGTTGCTCTGGCTATACATATACTTTTATATGTATCAAACTTTGTGATTCAAGATTAATTCTAAGTTACAAATGTTAAAATAAATAAATAAATAATAAATTGCAGCAAGTCCTCTTCTACACTCAACATCAAGCGCAGAAACTAACTCCGATTCACATTCCTGAGTGGGATTTGTTTCAGCTAAAGAAATACTTAATTATGGCAAAGAAAATAATAACAAATCAAATATAGGCCTGATACCAATTAAAAGATAAATCGAACAGCATTAGAGCACAGCACAATTCAAAATAGAAGCATATAGTAGTATTGACTCCCAATCTGGTACAACATAAAAATAATAGTTAAATGAATACAATTTAATCGAAAAAGTCATGCATATGCTATAGAGCCTGTGGCTATAGAGGCGTTAACTGATATCTTAAATTAAACATCGGAAATTAAACAACAACTGATCTGTTTACCATCTGAGAAATATAAATTAAACAAAAAACTTGGTTATGGTTATAGAAATATAGCAACAAAGTACAAATAATTAAGAAAGAAGAAAGGCACAGTCCACCTAATCCTGCTTCAACTCATAAGGAGATCGAACTTTCCTCAGATGGGCTGAACTCGTTGCTACACAGAAACCGAGCATTGAATTAAGACTCAAGCTTTTTTTAATCTTCCTATAAGTTCCCTTAAAATGCATGTTAATTGACGAACAACTGAACCGCGAAGAATTATTTTATGATTTTAAAAACATATTTATAAATATAGGGAACACTACACATATAATATGGAAAAGATCTTTCTGTTTTTTGTTTAGCATTCTTAAAGCTATTTAGAGTAACGAATAGTAACGATTTCTTTAGGCAATTATTGGCTCCTTTGCTACACGAGCTTAACTTCGATACTACGATCTCTTCTTGAAGTTCTGCACTAATAGGTCTGCCATATTCCGGTCCTTCTGGCTATCAGATTGCCACTCCCAAATGGCATTGAAGCTAGTGAAGAAGCGTCTATTTAGAAATCGAAAAGTGCTACGATACTGAACTAAAACATGTCCATAATTAAGAAGGAATCTCAAAAAAAAAAGGAAATCAAATTTAAGTGTAAAAAGCCTCTTTTAGTTGAACATATAGAATAACATTACAGAACATGTCAGTCAGCCAACGCTTCATATATCCTTAGAGAACTCAAACCAAAAGCTCTGGAGCATTGCAGAGTTATGAAAAGTTTATGGATGCAGACTCTCGGGCCCAGTGTTCAGTTTTTGGGGCCCAGAGCCATTTTCATTTAGCCGTGTGTTTTGGCAACACACAATGGCCAAAAATGCTCTGCTTTTTCTGAAGGGTGGGGCAGAGGGGGGATTGCGTTGAACGGCAGCAATGGCGGTGGCGATGGCCACGGCGTCGGCAATGTTGCCAGCTCGTTTTAATGTTGCCGCCGTTTTTCGTTTTTAGGAAAATGAAAAATTGCTTTGTTGTTTGTTTTGTTGGCGGACGAACTGACTAACTGACTGGGCAGGCTCGGAAGGATGCACTGTTGTTACTGTTTGCCTTCTGCTGCTGCTGCTGGTGGTGCTGGTGCTGTTGCTGCGGATGATGATGCTGCACTTAATCTGGTTTCCATTTCATTTTTGCGCTCTGCTCCTTGCCTGTTTATTTATGAGTCACAGTCAGCGTCAGAGTCAGACTCAGTTGCAGGGAAAAAACAGACCAAAACAGCTGATCATTTGCACGGCCTTAGACAACAATTCGGCTGGAAATTGTGCGCATATGAAGCGCCTTGTTTGCTTTTGATTTTCCATATGTGCGGACGCTGCAAGTGCCACAAACCGCCGCCTCCACGCATGCCCCTCTCAATCCATCCGTCCGTTTCCCATTCTATAGTATGTATGTACATACATATAGCTGTCTGTCCGACTGTCTGGCCCGCTTGTCGTCGCTTTGACAAATTTATGAGACGTTGATTGATTTGCGGTTGAGATTTTTCGATTTTCATGCAATGTTGCTGCCGCCGCTGCTGTTGTTGTTGTCGCTGCGGCCCACACAGAATTCAATTAAATAAATAAATTTTGCATTCATTTTGTGGCGCAGAAGGTGTTAAACGGATATGAAGGTGGAGTGCCTGTGGAATGCATTTTAAATTCACTTCGAAGTGACTGGCCATGTAGACCGAAAAAAAATCAAAAGTCCGACACATAATTCCAATCCCTTTAAGTGTTGGAAATAGAAAACAAATCACAACATTCATTCCCGCACAGGAAAATTTAGAAAAAAGTTAAGAAATTCAGAGAAATATAACGACGAAGCTTCAGGCTTCAAGCAATGCCAACGGCTAGAGAGAAAAGTGATTTACAAAGTAAGCCTCTAATTCACAATAAAGTCATAAAGTGTGCTGGAAATATCAAACAATGTGAAACACTTCTTATTTACGATCTCTCAGATACAAAAATGTAAGATAAGAATTGTATTATACAGCTGCTAAGAAGAAAAAGTTCAGACAGACACCATTCAATTCTAAATTCTGAAAACTCTTCATCAAACCAAATTAGAAACAGTTTCATGTGAATTTCAAGCCAAAATTAAATTCCAAGATAACTCAAGATTTTATTACATTTAATATTTATTAAGTTTATTAAATGCTGGACCACTTTCATTATGGATATATCATCTATAAAGACAGTCAGTCTAATTTCGGTATAAATCACTTAGCTTGCTCTTCCTTTCAATTGGCGCTTCTTTGAATTGAAATGACAATTTCAAATCCCGCAGTAATCGCGCGCTCTCTCTTTCTTTCTGCCCAACCTCTATTCCTTTCTCGCTCCACATACAGCATACAGCGAAAAAAAAGTGCAGCCCCAATTACAAAGCTTGTCAATTTGCAAGCTGGCTAATACCATTGCTATATAGCTTGCTAAGAAATGCACAAAAAGGCAGGCGATGAGAGTCGATTGGGCTGAACATGCCGCACAAGACGAGGAAGAAATGCAAAAGGAATTTAATTTAATTTAATATTAAAACTTGGCGAAATTGAAGAGACCATGAAATTTAAATCAACCAACACACTCACACAAACGCAGGAAGAAGAAGACGACGAAGATGAAGAAAAAGAACTACATACTGGCATGTAAGAGTAAATGCGCTGAGGGGTCTCCACCCACCAAAGCAAAACAGCAAAAAGAAGGAAAAATAACACGAACTAAGAAAAGTGAGCAAAATGAGCAAAAAGACGGCACTGCTTGATAATAAGACGAAAACCTCAAGGCAGGCAAAATTGCATTTGGAAACTTCCAATCCCAGACGAGCGCATGAAGCGCGTTGAGCGACATCGGAGGGCAGACAGAGTGGACAGCGGAACGGACTGGGGAGGACTGGGAATGTCAAGAAAACTCTGTTTGTGTGTGTGTGTGCGAGAGAAAAATGTGCTTGCACACAGACGCGAGCTTAAGCACACACCAACACACTAACACACATTCACATCGCAGCCCCAGCCAATATGATTTAAAGCGGCGGCGGCGGCCCCAAATGAGCGCCAACCGGTGCTCGCTCACACACACACACACACACGCACACACACACATAAGCACACGCACACAGCGAAGGCATGGCATGCAGGAAGGAGGAAGGAGTGTTGTGCTGAGCTGTGTGTGTGAATGACAATTCATCTCTTTCTTATAAACGCAATTTATCAAATGAAAACGACGAGCGAGCGACAGCAAAGATGAAGACGACGACACGAATATCAAGTTGATGTGGCCGACGTCGTCGTAAGCAGCGACGGCAGCGACAGCGGCTGTGGCAGCGGCACTCTGAGGCTGTGAGACTGAAACTCACTCAAAACGGAATTTTGCCGACGATGGCGATGCGAAACGCACGAGAGGACCTTTTTACACGAGTGCAAAAAAAAAGCGTCTAGTAACGGCAAGAAAAAAATAGCTGTACAGCGAAGAAGACAAATAGGAGTTGCCGTCGGCGCTTGAGAAAATGCTACAGCAACAACAACAACAGTAGCAACAGCTCAACAGCGCTTTTCTTTGTGGCAGCCCCCACTTGACGCCGACGTCGTCGCTGGCGTTGCGGCGAGCAGGCAAATTGTGACTGAAACCGCCATAATCTTGACAGACAAGTGCATTCGCCGCACGCGCTCTCTCAACTCTCACACACACACGCGCAAATACATTTACTCACACTCGCTCTGAGCATGCAACTCTCTCTTAGCCGCTTTGTTTTCGCTCGTATTTCATGCTCAGCAATTTTCGCTGCCGTTTTAATGGTTTGTTTTTGTTTTCGTGTGCGAACGAGATGAATTCGCCGCTTGGCGTTAGAGTGAGTTGGCGATAGCAGTGTTTGGAGTGCGTGCAGTTGTTGTTGTTGGTTTTTTGTGATTCTTAACGACGTTTTATGGCAGGCAAACAGCTGATTACACGCGCGTACAGTTTGACAAGCACTGCCCGCTTACACATTTTGTTGTTAAGAAGGCGCGTTTAGTTTATTGTCGTTTTTTCTTCCTTTTTTCCGCACAAATCGCGCACATTTCGTTTGCAAAAGAAGTGTAAGCATACAAACCTTAGATATTTACCTGTTCGCCTGAGCCGTGCCTCTCTACCTGCAATATATACTTACTTATACCAACTTTTCTGGCCTAAACAGCGACAAAAATAAAAACAACAATTTTTCGCACTGCACCTTGACAATACAATTTTGTGACTTTCAACGCTGCCTCATAAAAGGCTTAAGAGTTGCAGGTAGTTGCATGGTAAGCCCGACTCACACCCACGGACTTGGCCATTCACCCAAACCCATACCCATATAGTTGGCCAAAAGCAACAACGAATTCCTTGAGCAAATTGTCAAAATGTATGTTAGTTGTCATTGTTGTTGTTGTTGTTGTTGTTGTTGTTGTTGTTGTTGTTGTCACTTGTCCAAACTAATTCCCTGCGGTGCCAGCATTGACCTGAGCTCATTTTTCAGGCCTAGTCGGCTACGTCATCGTCATCGTCATCGTCATGGTCGTCAGCGTTGTCAGCCAAAAATCAAACGCTGGCTGGCTGGCTGTTGTTTTGTGTTTTAGGCGCAGGAACAAAATCGATGCGCCACAACACACACATACATACATACATATGTATATGTGTGGCATAAATAAAATGCCGGTCATTGGCGGCGCCCACGCCCTCACAATTTTTGACAACTTGTCGTTTCGTCACTGGGCCAGGTCGAAACAAATCGAATCGAATAGAGCCGGCCGGGTCGGGTCGGATCGGGCCGGGCCGGGCCCAGACAGACAGCAGCCGTCGGCCAGCGTCTGATTCTGATTCTGACTCTGATTTTGACAGCCGCCAGTGGCGCACAACAACACAACAACAACAACAATCCGCAACTGTCAATGACGGCGGCGGCGGCGGCGGCGGCTCCGTCAACAAATGAACGGCCACTCATCAGTCGGCCGAACGCACAAGGACATCACAACTTTATTTGGCTGTTGTTGTTGCGGTTGTTGACATTCAACTTTTTGGCCAAACAAAACAGAAATTGTTAGACCGTGGCAGCTTTAAGCCAACTTCACAGTATTATTAAGCGTCTGTCATTTGTCAATTTGTTCGAGGAACTCGTTTAGGGACCCGTCAGGACGATGAGGAGCACAGCACACATTTTCGCTAAACAAACAAATTGAACTCTGCCTGGAATAGTCTTTAAAGTATAGCCAGTGCTGATAACGATGCAATCTAGTGTTGGAAATTGTTGTTATAAACTGTTCCAATAGAGCTTGTTAGTATTGTAAATAGTTTCTTGATGATATCTCTGAGAGAATGTTAGTACACGCCTTCTGATGGTAGCCTTTCAAAGTATTAAAGTCAGCTGGCATTTAGAATCAAGTTTTCATCACTCACAATAAGCCTTTAATAACATACGAGTATGTCCCAAGTAATGTCAAGTGTTGTGAAATGCTTGGTATTTGTAAGTTAAAGGCTACGGAAGACTCTTCTCCGTGTTAAGTGTAGAATATAGCGAATAAGTGAGGGGAAAAAGAACGACTATTATGGTATAAAGGCTGTACAGAAGATGGTTGAAGCTACAACGCCAGTAAGGCACTTTGTTTTAGTGTTGAGAAACGCCGAAATGTACAAATATAAGAAAATATATCGTATAACGTTTCATTTACATTTCAAGGGTTATTTTGTATTATTTCTGCCCGATTTACACTGTCAATTGTTGTTTGACTTTTTATATTTCTCCATTCTGTTTAATTCAGCAGAAAAGGCTAAGCTGTCTGTACTCTTAACAATATCTAACAAGATATCTTTAACTCACTTGTAAATGCATAATGTTTTTATAATTTTCATTGCCTTTGTTAAAAATTGAAAGAAATGCGTGAAGAAACGCGCAAGTTTTCGATCACATGTGTATTGTTGGAATTATCTGAGCCTTTTCCCATAATCTTACATACAAACAAAGCATTTTGGAGTTGTTCAGCTCACCAGTTGGGAATAATTTTTGCTGAAATCGTTTACAATCTTATAGACCAGTTCTGTCGTCGAACACTAAATCGACATCTTCATTTTCAGTCGTACAATCCCCAGACCTTACCCCAAACACGGTCAGTCTTTCAGGAGGCACAGTCTCTTCTCAAGTATGTGCTGTAAATGATTATTTTTGATTCTTTTTCCTTAAAAGCCAACGGAAAAACCTGACCTTTTTATATATTTTACTTTTATCAAGCATTCACCAACACTGTTCGAGAACTATACCCCTTTTTCTGCCAAACTTTGAAGTAAGACTGCAAGAAGTAGAAGGAATTGAAGTTGTTTAAAGAAAACAATAGAGTCCGATATCCATATATAGTAATAAATAGACTTTGCTTATTTTTTTTGACTGAAGAGTAAACTGATTGAAGTTTTATCTTTGCAATAAACGTTTGCTGCTTTATTTAAAAGCTAAAGTTCTTTTTTTTGGACTAAAAGTACGTAAAAAAAATATACGGAAGTCCAAAAGATTCAGAGTCTCCGAGATCTCTATCTTATGGAAGGCTTCTAATGACTAGCAGGTGGCGGAATACAGTTAGATATAATTGGGGGAAACGTGTCTTACTTTGATGAACAGATGCAACTTTTCAATAATTTTTTATGTTTCTTCTTGAGAAATAAATGTCTTGAATATGATGGCAATTTTTAATTCGGATTTGGCAAATATATAATGAATGGGGAGAGGCGGCATAAATGAGACTTTTTCTCTCCAAAATAGTTTTATAATTCATTTTTATATTTATACTTTTTTTATACTAAGTCTACGACCTGCCGCAAATTTCGTTTTGAATATAACTCTACTATTATAAATCCCTTTCCAATTCTCATCTTCGCCATTGAGGGCTCGTTTAATTTGCGCAGGATCGACATGGAGAAGTGAGTGGCTTAGAGGACTTATCTCTTCCCCAATTAGTTTGCTCCTGTTGGATGCAGGGATGCTAAGAGATATAACCAAATCCCTAACCAAATCTCATCGGAAACATGGGCTGTGCTCTCACCGTGCAGGACGCAGTGGCAGCTTGTGTTTTTGGCCAACAGCCGACTGTTCAGTTCGGGGCATTTAAAGTGTCAGGGGTTAGAGGGCGAAAAGGAAAAAATCTGCATACTTACCTGCAGGATG
The DNA here is from genome assembly GCF_003285725.1 of Scaptodrosophila lebanonensis. Taxonomy (NCBI): domain Eukaryota; kingdom Metazoa; phylum Arthropoda; class Insecta; order Diptera; family Drosophilidae; genus Scaptodrosophila; species Scaptodrosophila lebanonensis. The sequence goes on from NW_022060538.1 coordinate 19,117,944, forward strand.
TGGCTAAGGAATAAAAATGCATTCAGCGTCTACTTTACCTGCAAAGAAAGGAAAACAGAAACGACTTTTAGTTTACAGCTGCAATAATAGGATCCTTGCGCAGCAGGCAAATGGCCAAAGGATTAGCACTTTGGTGGCAGTTTTAAGACTCAGCTCTGGCCACATATGTTGCGCACGCCTTGGCGTTTTGAGCTATGCCCAGTCCCCGACTCCGTCCCCGTCCCAGTCGCACTCTCCGGCGGCATTTGTATGATCCATACTATATAGGGCTTTCCATTTGTCTGCGCTCTGTTTTCCAAGACACCACCAAGGGGAAGGAATGTGCGTTGTTGTTGCTCGGTTTTTGATTGATTGCCCCGAAAAACCACTTGAAACTGTCAAGGGGGCTTTTGGGTTTGGGTTTCGCATGCAGACGGACGGACGGATGGACCGACAGACGGACGGCCATATGTGAGTGTTCGAAGTGAAAATCACTTTCAGACAAAACGGTTTTCCAACGAAAAACTACTTACGCACGCTGCCTTGCAACACGCACTGAATCGGCCGCGGGGCTGGGGAGGGTGATAACTGAATTAGGAAGAGCCCGAGAGCGGTTCCGATCAGGAAACGCCGCTCGACCGAAAGCAATCGAATCCATTTGCGATACTGCATGATAATGCAGTCTCAAAACTATTTGATGGATCGCTGGAACACGTGCCACCAAAGAAGAAGAGCAAGTCAGTTCGATTTTGAGGCTCTTTCACAGTTTTACATTAATGTCATATTGAAAGGAATAGTTTTCATAACGGTCTCAAAGACTGTAGAATAGAAGGAAAGATATAGTCGGATTGCATTGAAAAATAAATGAAATGAAAGAGAACAGTCTGAAGACTAAATACAAGTAGAATGGAAAAAGAGATATAGATTGAAGAATAAACGGAATGGAAGGAAAGATATACTCGGGATGGTTTGAAAAACACGACTTAATAGAATGGAAGAAGAGATTTACTCGAAATAGATTGAAGAATAAACGGAATGGAAGGAAAGATATACTCGGGATGGCTTGAAAAGCACGACTTAATAGAATGGAAGGAGAGATATAGTGGAAATGATTTAAAGAAGAGATATACTCGAAATGAATTGAAGATTAAACGGAATGGAAGGAAAGATATACCCGGGATAGATTGAAGAAAAAATGGGATAGAAGGAAAAATATACTCTGAATGGTATGAAGAATATTCTCAAGATTTAATAGAATGAAAGGAGAGATATAGTCCAAATGGTTTGAAGAACATTCTAAATATACTTAATAAATGAAATGGAAGGAAAGGTCAACTTGAAATTGATTGAAAAATATTCCGAAGAAGATATATACTCGGAATGGATTACGGAACATTCTCAAGACTTAGAAGAATGGAAGGAAAGATATACTTGGAATGTATTAAATAACATTCCGAAGACTAAGTAGAACGGAAGGAATGAAGACTTAATATAATGGAGAAAAAGATATGTATATTTGGAATGAATTGAAGAACATTTTGAAGACCTAGTAGAATAGAGGGATAAATATACTCGGGATGGTTTGAAGAACATTTCGAAGACTAAAAAGAATGGAAGGAAAGATATAAGTACGCGGATTAGAACGAAGAACATTCCGATGAATAAATAGAATGGAATGAAAGATTTACTCGGAATGCATTGAAGATCATTCCGAAGACAAAAAAGAATGGAATGAAATATAAATTGGAAATGGTTTGAAGAACATTCCAAAGACAGAATAGAATGAAAGGAAAGATATAGTTGAAATGGTTTGAAGAACATTCCAAAGGCTAGTCAGTGTTTATATTGCTTTGTTATCAACAATGTCTAATTCTTTTAAGCCTACTCTTCCCTGTCCATTCATTTACAAAAACCGGCCTTTGAACTTTGTCGAAGAGCAATTATTCATATAAGTATGTCTCTAGCTTTTACGAATTAAAAATATATCTTTGCGCTGATCACATGTCTTTAACTATAACATGGGGTCAGACGGTTATTACTTTCTAGTAATCCTCTTGAGGGTTTTCGGCTGATCGGTTCGTAAAATGTTGCTGAACATCATCTCCTATTTGAATCCTATTTTACCAGCTATGGTAATACAAAGTCTTAATAAGTGCCAGAGCCATACTATTTCTTAGAACTAGACTCTATTTTAGTCCACATATTTGGAAACCACTTCCATTTCTGTGCTTAGAGTTTAAATCCGAAAGGATTCAATTACTGTAAAAAAGGTAATAAAAGAAAAATTGAAGAAAATCCGAAGAAAAAAATTGTTGGACTTAGTCCGCACACAACGTATTTATAATTTATTGAAAAAACAAAAACAAAAAGTGCTACAAAAAATTCATCTCATTGTCTGGGAATAAGGAAAGTTTTTGATTTCATTGTCGCCTTTGTCTCGAACAGTTTCGGGAGCTGTTGAGTCTGAAGACGGAACTCTGCAGAGCGAGGAGTCTGTGTGAAAGTCAGAGCCGCCCCTCCCAGCCATGGCTAAAAGGGCAAAAAAAAAAGAACGCCAAGTGGTCGAAAAACTATCGGCACTTCTGGCCAAGCCATCCGAGTGCTTGTGGTTGAGGATATGGGAGCGCATTTTGTATTTGAAACAATTTCGAAACACACACAGGACAGCAGACGCCTTCAGACACGAAAGAGACAGAGCGATGGGGAGCGTGAATGGGAGAGAGAGAGAGAGAGCGTGAGGGGGAGGGAGAGGGGAGAATGAAAATAATAATCTACGAAAAATAAATTTATGTGCATTTCCGTTTTTGTTTTTCCTTCCGCTAAAGTAAATAACAAATATTATTATCGCATGACCACAGAGTTCAGTTCAAAGGAGCCCCAGAGTGTAAAGGACACATGCCTGCATGTCCTGTGGCTCAGAGAGCGTGGCTGGACGGGGCGGGGCGGGTAGGTGCAGTGTAAATGCCAAGTGGCAAGTGCCAAGTTTTCATTCAGTTTGAGTAAAAGCGCGACAACAAAGTGAAGAAAATGTGCTCAGAAATAACAGCAGCAACAATAACAACAACAACAACAAAACAACAACACATTAAATAATGCCACAAACGAACGATTTCTTCAGAAATGTTCAAAAATATACAACGAACAGTATTGAGTCCGGGGGTCGCGACTAACTTGGCCGAACGGAAGCCGTGCTATACAAACAACAACAACTACAACAACGACAACAAGAGAGCAACAACACACGCACCCACAGCAACAACAGCAACAACAACAAGGCACACTCAATGAAATTATTAATGGTCGGGAAGTGCAACCAGCCAGCCAGCCAGCCACCAAACAGAAGAGACCGTCGGCGGTCAACAAATGAGGAACGCAGTACATGGCTGCTGACCGCTAGGCCCGAACCATCCAGCCAGCCAGCCAGCCGACAAGTAAATAAATAAATAAATAAACAACAAACTCTAATTAAACGTTGTTCCGAGTGTCGGCATTTCGATAAGAGCCTCCACAACCACAGACACAGCTAAAGCCTCAGCCTCAGCCACAGCCTGCTGCCTCGTCGTCCTCTGCTTTATCGGCATCGGCTGCTCGTTCGCTCCTTTTGTTATTGTTATTTTTGTTGTTGCTGTGCTTTGGCCCTGGCGCTGGCCTCTGCTTGTTAAAACTTGCCAAAAATTCAATCTGCTTGGCCCCATAAAGCCAAACAATGCACACAACAACAACAACATTCTAGTTGATTATCAAAATGAAATCATTACCAATTTTTTGCCCAAGGTCGTGAGCAGCTTTTGCAAAACCAGAAACAGAACCAGCGACTTGAACTTGAAAGTAAAGCTGTAATATCTAGGCATATAGTTTGTCCTTCTTGACTGATTGACTGACTGAATGAATGACTGACTGACTGACTGCCTGAATGACAAACAACGCGCAGCCCAAGTGTTAAAAGCTAGTAAGCTAAAATTTAGACACAACTTGCCTTTTTTATAATGTAAGTGAGCTGTTTTGAAAAATTCGAACTCTAAATGGGGAAAAGGGTCGTTAAACTTTTGGAATATTTCGGCTACCAATTAAGTTCTTAAAGGGTTTTGCTAATTTCGATCCCCAAAAGGGGAAAAGGGGCCCAAAAATGTGGCTACAAAAACTATATTCAAACTTGGTTTGCATGAGAAGCTATCCCAAAACTGTAATATCTAAGTATTACTTATTGAAACCAGTTTGTCATAAATGACTCATTGACAGAATGACGCATTGACTGGCTAACTTATCGGTAACTAATACCCAAATGGTATGAGCTGGAAAGCTGGAAATTTGAAAGTTTAACTTCAAAGAGAGAAAAGGGGCTGCAAAGTTTGGATGCACTTTTCATCGGATCTATGTACTTAAAGCTTGGTTTCTCTACTCTCAGAACGAATGCTATAAAAAACTCAACTCACCTTCTTTTTAAAGAAATTATTAAATTGTCCGATAAAATTTGTTTTTCCCCAACTTATTAATGTATTTGCTTTGTATAATATAGTATATGATGGGGTTTTAAATAAAAGAAGATTGCAAAAAAAAAATCTATAAAACTCACATCTCATTCACAATTTTAAGCTGATTATTGATTAATTAATCACTATTTTCCTGCATATATCGACAAGGGCGTACGCAGCTTTTTCCAAAGGGGAAGCCAAAAAATAAAAATTTTGCTTAAACAATGCAGTGCATTTAAAAAATAATTTATGCATGATCAATGAAAAAACTTCAATAAATCCAACTCAGTTCCATTTTAAGGCGAAATTGTGCGTCATAATATCGATTTTAATTTTTTGTGGGAGGGGGGGCCTTGTATATCGATAACTGTTTTGGTAAATCCCAAAGAGTTTTGCAAATTCCTTCTTTGCCAGTTCTAAAGCACTTTTTGGACGAATTCTTCAAAAACAATTCTTCAAGCATTGCAAGTTTAAAAAGCCTTGCCTTAATAAGTAGCTAAACCATTTAGAGTTGATAAACGAGAAAGGAAAAAACTCAAACTTTTCATTCGAATTGAGCAGTTAACAAATGTAAGTGCTGTAAATGATCATATTTTGTTTAAAAAAGATACGATTATATTTTAATGCAGTATACGTGATTAAGATTGGCTTGAAATACAGTGGAGGACCTTAAACTCTGGAATTTGCAATAAAAATGAATTAAACGGCAATTTTTAATTCTGATGTCATGCAGCAGACACGTGCCTGTCGATCTCTCTCCCGCTCCCGCTCCCGCTCCCTCTCCCTCTCTCGTTCTCGCTCGCTCTCGCATCTGGTTTTACATTTCGCTCAAAGGCGTAACGGTTCATAAAATGCGAATGAAATTCGAAATGCTGCCAAACCGGCTAATTGAAGCGCCTCCCCCTCCCCCACCCACAAACTTACCCCTCCCCCCAACCCCTCCCCCGCACTGGTTTCTTCGACTGTCAGGCTACCTGCCTGACACGAAACAGAGTCCCAAAAATGTAACAATTTGCAATTTGCATAACAAAAACCTCAAATTTATACGCAACTTGTGCATTTTGGCAAATTCAAAAAAGAAAAGAGTCGAGCGCTAAAAATACTCTTATAAAAAAAAAAAACAATAGCAACAACAACAAGAGCAGCCTCCGCCCAAAAATGGGAAATCGGTTTGGCTTAGGCTCAGAAGGCCCCGATTTGGGAACGTTGTCAACATAACTGGACATGGACGAGTTTTTGTTGCTGTTGCTGCTGTTGTTGTTGTGGTTGCTTTGCCGCGAAAACCGCTGTGCGATTTCAGCGAATTATTGCATTTTTAATGTTGGCATTTACGTCAAATTAAATTTAATTGTCATTTCGAGCGAAAAGCGCAAAAAAGTGCCGCGTTTCTCTTTTTCATTTAATTTCGTTTTCTTTTTTTTCCTCGCTTTTTGTTTTTGCTGTGTAATAAATGCCAATAAATAAAGAAGCAAACACGCCACAAAGCAAAAACGGAACAATCAAAGCCCGCAGAAGAGAGCAAAAATGCACCGAGTGGGCGGCATGGAGGGGAAGGGTCAACAGTCCGCAGCCACACATAGATAGTGAGAGAGTAAGTGAGTGGGAGAGAGGCTGTTAGCGAGGCAGGGAGGTAGGTAGCTGGTGACAAAGAGACAGCAAAACGGGAAGACAGACGACAGACGTGCCGCCGTAAATACGACAGAAAAATTACATTAAATACGAATGAATTTCAAAATGAAATTAATTCGCCAGGCAACCGCAGCAACGAACATTCCGTATGAGTGTATAAATACAAACATCCTTATATGTATGCATACATGTGTGGTGACGTCGTTTTCAGGTTGTTAATCGCATTTCCTAATTATCAAAACTCATAAATTTCGTTTAATGGGTCTGCCAATGCAGCCAGCAACAATACCAACAACAACAGCAGCAGCAATTCTCATGGATTTTGTGGTTGCTGCCGCCGGTGCTCCCATAAACTTCATTTAACTTTTCGTGTGGTCTGACATTTCCCCTCTCCAATGCTGCACTCTTGCCATAAAATATAAGGGGCAACATTTGCAACATACACGTACTAGACAACAACATTTCCCCTTACAACCCACGCACAGGCTACAACAAAAACAACAACAACAAGCTCAACAACTTACATAGAGCGAAAGCGCCGACGCACCTATGGCCATCTCACTCGCGCACACAAGGGCAGGCGAGCTTGAGCGCAAGCTCTACTGAGAGAAGGGAGAGCGCAGCAGTTGCTGTCATTTTGAGGGGAGACTGCCGACACGCCACCATTATGGAAAGTGAAATGGATATATCGCTAATGCGCCTGCATATAACAAGGTCGGCAATAAATCAAAGCGGGTGCGTTGCTTTTTGTGTTGCTTTCGCTTACGTTGTGGGTGTGTTAGCGGGGAAAGGGCGCGTTTGTAGGCTGGGAGGGCGACATTTCACAAAAATCAAATCAAAATGCCATAAAATACCCCAATGTTGGCCAAGCCTGCATGCGACTCCTCTCTCTCCCTCCCTCTCTCTCTCTCTCTCACTCTCTCTTCCTGCCTCTCTGCATGGCACTGCCCCGAGTGCGTGCGTGCTTTCCCAAACAACAAATGAATTATTTGCAATTAATTGAGCGCAAATTTGCAAAATACTTTCGTGTGTCTGCGCCTCTACATGTGCATGTGTGTGGTGTGTGCGTGTGGATGTGTGTGGGTGTCATGGCAATGCGATATTTGCGCCGATTACGTTTAGATGCGATGATGGATATGCCTAGAAATGATTCTTAGATGACGTATACGCAGCGATGCACGCACACACAGCACATCTGAACGTTAGCTTCCTACCGGGTAATCGACTGAGCCACACATTCGTCATCATAGCCAACGGTAAATGGCAAATTGATCGCCAATATTTCTCAGCCCCTTAAACTGTGATTTTAAGCTACGCTTGAATGACCGACTGGCTTTTACAAATAATTTTTTTGCACATACTGTAGATGAAATTTGTGGGCGTGGCAGTTAGCGAAGTAACAAACATTTCCGATTTAATGATGAACGGAAAAATGTATTTGATGTAGTCATGAATACAAAACTTTCAATGATGATGAACAGCATGGCAGCGACCTGCATTGAAGACGTTTTTCTGGCTAGCTGTCCTAGCTGTTTTCAGTATTATACTCTGTACATAAAATGTACAAGAATATACTTGTATTAGGTTTGCGGGAGCTGAAAATGTAACAGGCAGAAGGAGGCGTGGCAGACCCCACAAAGTATATATATTCTTGATCAGCGTGACGAGACGAGTCGATCTAGCCCTGTCTGTCCGTATGAACACCTGGATCTCAGAGTCGATCTAGCCCTGTCTGTCTGTCCGTCAGTATGAACACTTGGATCTCAGAGACTATAAGAGGTAGAGACACGAAATTTTGCACAAAGATGGCTTATGTATGTACGCTGTGCAAGTTTATTTTATTTTTTTAATTTTCCCCCCCACTTCCCCCCTATGGGGGTTTTCCCGATTTTCCATTCGTATAATCGCCTATATCTCGGAGACTATAAGACCTAGGAACACCAAATTTTAGTCCCAGATGCCTTATGTGAATACGCAGAAAATGTGCATTTCAACTTTTAATTTCAAGTTTTTTATCATCTGATAACTCACATAAAGGATACTAAACAGACTCTATCAGTCAAATTAAGTATTCTTTGGGTTGAAAGAAATATTTGGATGCTTGATATTCGTCGCTCGCCTTTAAATGTGAAAAGTTGAAATGTAAAGCATTTGCTTTCTTCAAGTTACTAACTTTTATGTTTTTTCTTGCCCCTGGTGGAGCCATCGATAAAAATAACCTGTCGCGGCACTTGTCGTATAACCAACGAAAATTTGCGTTCGCCACACTGAAAATTGCGCAGAACTCCTGCACTCGGTGTAAAGAAAGGCCAGTAACTTAAAGCCATTTGAAATTTGTAGAAACTGTTTCGCAAATAATTTGAAATGAACAATATAATATAATTTTATAAATAATTATTTTATTTTACTATAATATTAAACAGATGGTTGACGGACTTATAAAGCCTACTGTAATCTTCTAGTAATCCTCCAATACAAAACTGCATAACTGTAACATTTGCAACAGACTTCTAGTAATATTCTCGTATTTAGCACATATTTTACATTTTCTGTAGTTTAGTTATGAACTGTTTTCTCTACGGAGCCACAAGACTTCCAACTTACTTTTTTGTTCTTTATTAAAAATTTAGCCCCAAGGGAAGAATCATTATATTTTATAGTTATGCCTCGACAACATCAATGTGTTAATAGTTTTATTAAAGATTCAGACTGGGAAAGTGTGTAATATATTATGTTTAGTTAAATGTTCTGTTGCTGGCTCTTTTGTTATGTATCTGGTGCTGAGCCTAGTTATTTCAACAAAATTAAGAAGCTTCAAGGACATCAAATCAGTTAGAAATACATTTATAAATTGTCTGCATTTTTAACTAAATTTTAGCAATAACTGTAATCCCCAAACCAAGAAGTAGGACATGGGATAATGGCAGGCCTTGTTGAGACCCTGGAAATGGTATAAATGTTGATTGAGAAGGCATCAAGGAATTCTATGAGCTCGCTTATCATAGAGATCTGCTGCGTTCATACAAAAGGTTGGTATTAGATGAGTTTTACTTACTATATTTTCTAATAGACAAGCAGCCGCAAGTGCTGTACAGTAAGACCCGGAATCTCTTCAAGATGGACTTACATTTCTTGACTTCCTGCCACATTCACAAAATCTGCCTACAGATACAGAGAGCAGGGGCTGCCGGAAGGACCCTTACACTACTGCTTTCATTTTAATATGACTATTAGGCGCTAGTCTGGACTAGGGGGAAGCAAATTATGCATTCCTAGACGAGATAGCTGCTCTTCTTCATAAGAAAGACGGAAGTACTCTAGTACCTGTCGGGAGCACATGAATTTGGAAAACAAAACAGCATGATTGTAGAATAATCCATTGATCCATTCAGCAAAAGAAGAAGAAAAAGCCGCTCCAACAAATTTAGCTTAGGTATTGCTATTAGTTTGCAAATAAATATATCAAAAGTAAGACTTAATCGAGTCCTAATTAGTTCCAAAAAGATCTTGTTTTTTAACTCCATTTCCTACACCCACTGAAGCAGTCTGCATTCCACAGTTCACTGCTCGGCATTGGTTGATTGCTATAAAATGACGCTTTTAATGACTGAACTTGCGGCATTTATGTCGCTTACCAGATACTTTTTATGTCGTATAATCATCATCATCATCAGAGACCCTAAAAACTTGACGCGGTGAGAGTTTGTTTGTGTGCTTGTGAGTGCAAGTGCATAAAAATGTCTATAAATTCCTCGAATTGTCGGTTTATGTCAATTTTCTTGGGTTGTTTACACAAGCCAGAAATTGTTGCTGCTACCCGCTCTATAAGCATACTCGTATATATTTTACGATTTTTATATAGCCCGACATATTCTCACTTGACGATTTTTTACGAGCAAACAAATTGTACTACAAATTATGCGATAAATAGAAATTATGACAAAACTCTCCATTCCACTACCCCTTGCCCTCTCCGTGCCCGAGCGACCCTTTCACCGAAACAAAAATGCAGAAGACAGAGAGTAGGAAGAAAGCAAGCGCGACACGAACCGTTGAGTTCTAGGGCTCGTAAAAATTCCCGATGCGTCAATTTGATGGCCAAGTAAGTGTTGTCATTATGACATGGCTAAGGTCTAGGCCCAAACACACACACACACACACACACAGGCTCGGTGTTGTAACAAGCTGTCAAAGTTGTTGTGTAAATTAAATTGTTGCTCCTTTTATTGATATTTCATTGCCGCTGGCTGTGATTCGGCCTCGCCCTCAACAGGATGACGGAGCCCCCCCAGTTCGAAAAAAAAAAAACAAAATTTCAAACGCACTCAGGAAAGTCGTAAAGTTGCGCTCGTCGAAAACAAAAGGAAAGTTTTTACGACTTTTCCTCCGCTACGCGCACAAACGAAATAGACCGACAGAGAGAGAGATAGAGAGAGAGAGAGATGGAGAGAGAGAGAGAGCGTTGCAGAGAGAGGCACATAAATTATTTGTCATTGCTTGGCTGGCCTTGGTGTTGCTTGGTGTTGGTGTTTAATTGGTTCCCTGGCATCCTTTACAACTCAAGGTCCTTGCGCCTAATAACAGGTTGTCAAATATTTCAAATGGGTTGAACATTAAACAGCACGATCGATCGCTCTCAGTCGCCTTCGTCGGACATAATAATAAATTTTATGTTAATTGACCATTTCACACCTTTGGCTCATCTATCCGGCCCTGGCTCTACACTTGCTCTATTAGCGCTGACAGGTAGACTGCAATGTGCGGTCATTAAGGAACTTGTCATTATTGACAAGTATTTCATCATAAAATCGGGAAACCTATGGCACCAGAACGACAGCAGCAAAAACGGAAACAGAAAAAGGAACAGAAACTGCCAAGCAGCCATAAATTTCGCATTCTATGGCTAAGAAAGTGCAGAAGACAGGCAAATGGCAAGAGAGCGCGCTATTTTGATAATTTAGCAGAGTTAAGTTAATTTATTTACTTATGTGAGAAATATTGTACAAATGGAAACAAAGGACTGTCCTAAGTTTGAGGATATTTGGAATTATGCAGAGCCTCAATAGACTCCAATGTAACAGATAGTTTCATTCCAGATACCTAAATTGGCAGTCCAGTTCTGAAGTCTATTAAAATGGCAACTTGATTTTAAAGAAGAGGCTCTCCTCATTATTGGATCAACAAAGTCTATAATCGGTTAAAAGTTGGGAATTTTAGAATAATATTTGCTGCAAAAAATTAAATGAAAGTTATTTTATTTAGAAATACAAATCTCGATGAAGTCAGTAGAAACAAAGAATGCGGGCTTGTTAAAAGCCACAACAAAATCTATAAACGCTTAAAAGTTGACAATCTTAGAATAGTATTTGCTGCAAAAACTTTCAAAAGAAAGTTATTTTATTTAGAAATACAAAATCTGCATGAAGTCAGTAGATTGTACCGTTTTGTTAAAAGCCACGCGTACTGCACATTTTTGATGTTTATTTTTAAACACAAATAATGATATAAATAAGTTAAATAGATCCGATTTGTTTCTAGACAAATGGGCAATAAATCATATTTTCAATGAGCTTGCAAACGAAAAACAAATAATAGCACGAGGCCTTAATGTACATACATCAAATTAGAGCTTTCATCATTAAAATGTTCCAAAAATATATATTTTTCATTCCACTATACTAAAAATACCCATTTCAAAAGTGGGGCGGCGGGTGAAGAGGCAATGGAAATTTGTTAAAACTAATACGTTTTCTGTTATTTGCACACATTCCTGGTGGTTCTCGGAAACTGTGCCAATCAATCAATATGGAATGCTTCTGCTATCTATGGAATGCTTCGAAAATATTAAAAATATCAAGCTAAAAGATAATTCTGGATTTTTTGTTCCAAAACATATTCAAGATATTCCGTGCTAAGTCCTTTTCCTCAATAGTACCGATCTGGCAATCAAAATTGGCGCTTGCTTCTTTTCCGGAATAATCGTAAATATATCCTGTTTTGGAGTAAATAAATAAAATCAATATCTGCTTATTTAAAGAAAGGAAAGGACTTTCTTCTCAAGCATTTTTGAATCAAAACCTTCGACTTTCAACCATAAAACTACTCTTTTGGAGTACTTTCGGCTTTTCATTGAAATAGAGCTTTGAAGCCAGCAACAAGAACCGATCCCGAGAAGGACTCTTACTTCAATTGGCTTCCACAGTGGTTGCAATAAATGAAACTAACGGATCGTTGAAGGATCGACTATACAGGCATTAATATGCGAATGACAAACAGTTTAATAAAATGTATGTACATAGTACCAAGTTTTATCTTATGTGATAAAATAAATTAATTATCAAGTTCATTTAAGCAATTTAATGATTGTCCACGATGGACAGTTTTAAATAAAAACACTCTCTAAAAAAGTTCGAGTGGGCCGGAAAAGTGTCCGAGCTATAATAGTTAAGAAAAGAGAACTAGCCTCGAGCCTTTCAGCTTTTCTGTCCTTCCTGCAAATAGTACTTTCATTAGCGAATTAATAGAATATTTAAAAAAACAGACGTTTGGCTTATTTGTAACACAAAAACATTCCGATTGGAAAGCGATTGCTGGTGGAGTTGCAAAATAGCAGAAGTGCGACCAAATATTGACAATTGCATTGTAATTGATACGAGCATGCTGTTTCTTGTTGGCTTAAAGTGCTTTGCCACTTTGTAATGAATTAGTTGGCGGGAAGGAACGGCTAGCCGGCGATTATAATTAAGCCACTCGGGCTTTGGTAGAACGTGTGTTCATTAGCTTTGTTACCAATTGAAATGTATTGCCCACGAAAAATTCCCACATTTTGCTTCCAAGGTAAACAGACAAGAATCGCTTAAATAACAATAACTTTTTCTGTTATTTGTTTTTTGTTTAACAAAGCGAATGCTTTTTTTGACAAAAGTTAATGCGAGTTAATGTGCTGGCCATTGTTGTTGTTATACACTTGCAGGCGAAGCAGGCAGCAAGTCGTTTATCGTTGTTGCTCCCTAAAAATAGACGTCATGCCTGCCCGTACCTACGAGTATACTATATAGAAAATAGTTTCCGAGACAAAGACAGAGGGGGTCTGGGGCAGGGACAGGGGCAGGGGTAGAGGAAGGCGCGCAATATGTGAAATCCACTCAATCATTTTTTCACTTCACAAACATTTTAACTGATCGCTCAATCACTGATATTTGTTTTTTTTCTGTTTTTGGTTTTTCTGTGCCTCACAGAGACACAGGTAGAGATATTGCAGACGTAGCAGGCAGATATCGTGGGCATTTGGCCATTGGCCACGGCATTAGTCAGATACAGATAGAGATACAGTTAGTGCTCGCTATATCCATGTACATGTTCATGTACATGTATGTGTGCGTGTGGCTGCCTGAATTGAATTCATTGTTGATATTGGGTTTATTGTAGAGCAGCTACCACGTGACTGTTTACTTTGCTCGGCTCTGATAAGCTGTCCGTCCGGCTGGGGGCAAAGGGCAGACAGGTGAGCGAATCTCTTGCCCCCGGGCTCCTCACAAATTTGTGGGAAGATCTTTGCGCTTGAGTTGCAATGATTGTCCAGATTTCATTAAGCAATTGCGCATGGGAAAATAATCGAACGCTATAATATATATCCCCTGTAATTAATTGCGCATAGCAGGCATCTAGGTTGTTAGAGAATTGGCAGGGTATTTGTTATAAATATCTTACAAATGTGTGCCTGAATAAAAATCAGACTCTTTTTATTTTATTTATTAATTTCATCGACAAACAATGTAGTCGATGTAAAAGAGAAAAGAAAAAAATATATATAATAAAATAAAAAAATAAATAAATCAATAAAACTAAAGAAATAAAAAAGCCTATAAAAAGGACAAAAATATCTAATAACGAATCCGAATGCTTATTAAAACATTAATTTATTCTATTCAGAAAGAATATAGAATTAAAACGCAGTTGGTCCTAAGTGTTGCTGGGCATTGAAGATCAGTTTGAAGAGCGCTTTATTAATCCTTCAACGCCGGGATAGAGAAAAGAAAAAAATATATATAATAAAATAAAAAAATAAATAAATCAATAAAACTAAAGAAATAAAAAAGCCTATGAAAAGGACAAAAATATCTAATAACGAATCCGAATGCCCATTAAAACATTAATTTATTCTATTCAGAAAGAATATAGAATTAAAACGCAGTTGGTCCTGGGCATTGAAGATCAGTTTGAAGGACGCTTTATTAGTCCTTCAACGCCGGGATAACAGCGCATTTATTTACTTTTTTTAACGTTTGTCTTTTTAATATTTTATTTATTTATGTATTATTAATTTCCAGTGCGACAAAAAAGATGACAAGACAAGATAATGCATTAGACACAAAAATGAAATGAAATGCTAAATGAAGGTGAAAAAATTCATTTGCGAAACTATCGGGCTAGGCGAAGATCGTGGTTTTGTTTGCATTTTGCACCTGGATTTTAGGAATTTGCTTTATAAGTGCAGATGAAATATGAAGAAGAGTAGTTAAAAATGCCACTAACTAGCATTATAAAGACTTTTTCTGTCTATCGTAGTTATCTACAAATAAATACATTTTTATTTAATTAAGTATATTAATTAATTCATTTATAAGCCAACTGTTCTTCAAAAGCTGATGCCAGACATCCTGAGTGAACTCATTTTTCAATTTATGTTCGAATTTCTCCCACTATTGGGAATAGTAACACAATTTGTGTTTAATTTTGTAAAATCGAATCAAATTGCTCATCGTTCATCGATTGGTTATTTCTTTTGATTAATTTATTAAAATTTTAAATATAATGTTAAATTAGAAGTAAATTATTACCTGTTTTACTTTCAATCATGTTAAGGTCGAAAGTTTTCTGCTGCTTTAAGATACTTTGGTTAAGTAGTTTTTTTTCTGGATAAAAATGTATAGACATAGAAGTCTACGGAGAATAAGACAGTGGAAAATAACAAGCTTTACAGTTTCAGCTGAAAAGTTGACAAGTGTTAGAGAAGATGTTAGAAAGAAGAATCGAAGATATGCTTAGAAGAATCGAAGATATGTTTATAAGTTAAGACCCCCTTCGATCCACCTCCTAAAATCTTCTCCAGCCTCTGGCGATTTGCAACTCTATCCCTCCCATATCAGTAAGATAAACTCTCTCCATATGAAGGCGTATTTTTTGGCACAGTTCCAGACACAGTGAAGTTGAAGGTCCTGTATCTTTAATGAGCTTACAAATGAGTTTACAAAACTAAACATTGAGCTGCAACTCCAAATTGTCAAAATTGGCTGAGAACGAAGTTCTGAGGTGAAATCTTGCCATAAAAGGTACAACATTTAACAACTGATCTCTAATCTAGTGAGTAACTGCTCTGCATATCAAATTGTTTGGTATATTCCTGGATTACCTTTCCACAGTCCACATCTAGAGACGCTCATGCCTCTGTCTGTCCAATGTCTGCCCCCAATGGTTGCACGTGATAAGCCTTATCGTCTGTCTAGCGTTTCCCTGGTGTTTATTATTTGACTGTTCTGTTGTTCTTCCTGTCTGTGGGTTTCTGGTTTGGTGGCTTGCTGGTTTGCTTTCTTGTGGGGGCCGCTGTTGATTTTATTACAGATTTTAGGTGATTTTTATGCTCTAACAACAATTTCGAGAACTTTACGACCGAATAAACGAAATAGCTTCAAGTCTGTGTTGGGGCGAACGTTTTTCCACCATTCAGGCGCATTTTTACAGCCTTTTAATTGAATTGTGAACATTTATATTTGGTTATATTCAGAGCGTTTTGATTGGAGGGCAAATAATATCGATATCGGACAAACAAGGCACTGAATTATTGTCCAAGTCTAACAAGAGCCATAAAATTAGAGATCATAAAAGTGGCGCACGAAAGGGTATTCTTATGGCTATATTACTATATTACTCGACATGAATATAAAATCAGGAGAGGCCAGTATTTGAAACGAAATTGCTCGGCGATTGACTTAACTGTGGTAATGGCCCGGCGACCAGAAGTCTTTAAGGCTTGAGCTGTGACAGCTGAAAGTAAAAACTGTACAATTTACACAACTGTCGGGCACATGTGTAGACACACATACACGTACATACAAATACATATATACAAACGAGTATATAGGCAAGGACGCCGAGGAATTTGTGGATGCGCATCAGTCAACACACTCAGGCACACAGCTAGAAATTACTCAAACAAAATGGTCGTAAATCGAAAATTTGACTTCTTGTCGTCAAAAACGAGGACACTAACAACCACTAAGAGGATTTTCAGGTAGGCAGGCCGAGCGTTTTCCCAATTTCCTTTGAAAAATGCAGCTGAAATTGCTGCACACTGCACACTAGATGCGCTTCGGGGAAATAACAACAACGACAGCCCTTGTTGTTGCGCACTTAGGGAAAACTAAGGAGAGTTCCTTGCCTGTCTCTGCTTAAGGACTAGCCTGGACAGCCAGCAGTCAAGTCAGGGGCGCAACCAAATTGAAACAAAACAATCAACGGAGCGCAGCGAACGGCGCGTTGTTAATTTCATTACCGAAAACCCAAACTGTGCATCACTTTCGCTTTTTCCCGTCCCTCTCTCTACCAGCAGGACGAAGAGTACACCAGGACGAAGAGGCTGGGAAGAGGACTGCACATGTAAGGCGACACCTTGTCCAAAAATTAACAACAACACCGAGGTACAGGCAGATACCGAAGAAACTCTAATAACAAATGTTCATTAGACAGCTCAGAGTTCATTTCATCCGGGCTGGTTGATGGTATTCCAATTAACTTATGGATGTCCCGTAACCTGAACTCATCATGTCTAGAAAACGAATAATTATCCATAGCTTCGAAAATAAAATTATTCAAATACTGCTCCTCTTAATAGTCCATCATTTCATAATCCAGCTGAGAGTTAATTTCTGTCTTAACTGACGACTGACTTTACTATTGACTTATAATTTAATCCACTTTTAATCATGTCTGGAAAACAAATAATTATACATAGTTTCCAAAATAAATAGGCCATCATTTCATAATCCAGTTGAGAGTTAAGTTCTGACTTAACTGACGACTGACTTTACTATTTTAAATAGAAATTCTTTGGAATGAAATAGCTAGGAACAAAACTTTTCTGACTTAAAATTTAATCTACAACTTACTCATAAAACAATGCTTAATTCTCTTAAACGAACTCATCACGTCTAGAAAACGAATAATTATACATAGCTTCTGAAATAAAGTTATTCAAATACTGCTCCTCATAATCCGAATGTGAAACAACGCTTAATTCTCTAAAACCAATTAAGAGTAAGTTGAACCATTAAGCAATTAATTATTGCTAAAGCAAAATATGAAGGTTTTTCAATTTTAAAACTATCGAGTGTATCGAGAATATTTCACATTTTTGTGATACAACAAATATTTTTGTTTATTTATTCTCATGAAGTAATAAAGAGAAGATATTTGTTTGTTACAAAAATATTTTACAACATTTAACTCTATCAATTATTTTTCGAAATAAAGTGTTTTGATCCGCAAAAAGTTGTATAATTTCACAGATCTGCAGAATGGCCAATATATTATAAATATAAAAGTTGTGATAGTTTATCCAAAAAAGCCAGCAGAATCAAAAATAATAAAATAGTAGTTACCCTGATGGTTTTAAGGAAATTGATATTCAAAACAGAACTAAAAATCTAGTTTTTGAATCCTTTCAAATGGAAAGTTTGTGAAATTTTTAGGTGTCTTTAACTATTCATTCACAAATACATTGACAAAACTCTTGACCATTAAACAATTTAATAAAATGTATAGCCCTTGCGAACTTGAATCGCCATTTTTTATAATTCTATATAATTGTCGATTAATTTATGGTATTTATAACTGGCTTTATGCTTAAATATTGGGCATTATAATGCTTGTTAGCCGTGAACATACTTTTTAAAAACAATTTATTAATTCAAGTCAACTTGATAGAAAATATTGAATTGCAAACTGAATTCACAAATTAAAGCCTTTTAGCGGTTTTAAGAAAACTTTTACTTTAAATAAAAGCAAAGAAACCCAAAAACAGTTCGTTATTTTCTTATAGATTTACACTTTTCTTTCTGTTTTTAGGTGCAAAATGTTATTGCTTATCACCAAATTGAACAAGAAATGAATGCTAGTGTTCAGCGGACCCGACAGACGGTCACACAGACAAACAAATCCACTTCTCTTCATACTGATCATATACTTTTTGAGATCTGCCACGCCTCCCTCTGCCCGTTTCATTTCCCATTCCACAAACCTAATCTACCCTTTAACCTTCCAGGTACAGGGTATACAAATGTTGAGCAATCCCTCAGACTTGTTAGGCACATAAAAAGAGTCTGGAAGATAAATTTTAAGATATTTAATTCATTTTTTTTTTTTTCAAACAAACAAATCCTTGCCAGATTTTGAACTTCTGGTTAGTTCTCCATATTAAATTTAATTTGCCTGCAGACTGAGATTTTAGTGCGCTTTCATTAAAATAAATTCATAAAACTTAAGCGTCGGCTGGTTGTTTGCCATTTATTGGCTCTTGTTGTTGTTCTTGCTGTTCTCATTGTCAGGATCGGGCAATTTAACACGTAATAGTTTATTTTGCTAATAGAAGCGATCGTAAAATGCGACTTTTATTACGCAACTTAAGTGCCGCACCGAGCCTTAGAGTGTCTCCAGCCAGTGTGGATCAGTATCAGTATTTTAGCATCAAATTAAAAGGCCCAGGTACCAAATGCCTTATATATGTACATATGATCGCAACGCCTCCAGTTTTATGGCATCGACGATGATGCCACGACGCTGACTGGGCGCGATCGTTAAAACATGGCAAAAATTTAACTCTGCGACCGAAAAAACTTAATGGGCCAGACGGGTCCATCTTAACAGTAGTTTTAGGTGCTCGATTTGATGGTCGGTTAGTCGATGGAGCTCAGATTAAAGACTTATGCTAGTCAGTGGTGTGAGTCAGAGTGCTAGAAGTGACAGTTATATGAACCGAATGGCATAACGAGATAATGCGTAACTGATAAGTATTTTAATTAGGCCAGGTAATTGGATGGATCCAGGAGGAGGTGGTCTCTTCGAAAGCGCTCTTAAATATCTTTGGCAGCTCCAGCCTACTCCCGTTTTGCGAACACGATTTACTTAACACATCCGGTAATTTGTAAGCATTGGCGAATTCAATTCGTTTGCGTTTTCATCTTTGAGTTTATCGGTAAACCGATATTCACGACAATAATGCTGGAACAAGTTTTCATTACATTTTTTGATGGTTATAGCATATTTGAATTCTTGCCAGCTATAGGTACGATTAGTTCAGTAAGTTTCAAAACTGGCGCTTGCTTGGAAATTAATATGCATTGACTGCGATTAATCGCTTTCTTTAACTAAATTAGAAATTAGAATATTTTGAATTTTGTAATCAAAACATACTTGAATATGTAACTAAATATAAGTCGAATGATTTCATAAAGTGAATAACAAGAACTGACTATTTCTAAGTGGAACCTCCTCATATTGTCGCTCTAGTTCTAGAAAACTTTTACCAAATCATTTCAATTGAACACCAAAACAGTAGAGTGAAGTCAGCAGAAAAGCTTATGACTGACGCGTTAGCTATAAGAAGAATTACGTGGCGACTTCCTAATCTCTACTTACTCGTATTCTATATATGTGTATACACCTAATTCTGTTTTTACACGGTCTTTTCCACACGGTTTTGATTTAAGATGGTTTGAAAATTAAAAATGTTATATAGTTCCTAGTACATTAATTTATAAGAAATCTTCTTGGCGTACTAGGAATTAATAAGCAAATAAATAAGTAAATAAATAAAAAATAATATGGTTGATTTACAGAGAGATTTAAAATAAGTTAGTTATTGTTCCAGTGAAAGTATATCGACCATTGAACACTTTCTGTATTTTCAGCAAAATATATATTGGAATATATTTGAAAATTTCACATAGACTCACTCTCAGACATGATTTAATATTTGAAGTCGTACTTTTGATTTGATTGTTATTGGAAATTAAACATTCTCTGTTCAAAGATTCCGTTTCCATCTTGGTTTCTTAGCTGCAAATTGAGGGAAAAATCGTCTAATTTATTTGCGCTTATAGATGAACCACAACCATCAGCAGAATATATAGCGACTCCAGCGATTCAAAGATTACTTTAAAAGGTTGATATGCAAATAGTACGCAAGCCATGGAAACATTAGAAGACCGTTGCAGTAGCCTTCGGTAGATCTCACCTGCAATACGAATTACATCCTTCCATCCAAAATCCTATACTAAGAGCACTGCGATTTCATCAAAGACCAGATGCCAGATAAGGTAGGACTTCCTTACTCTTAAACATATAAACTTTACTTAAAACAAAATCCTTCCTATCTGATTTTGCAAGCTTCTACACATTCGCGAACACATTAAATTCTTTGAAACGTAAAAGTAGCTTTGATATCCAGCAAAGCAAATAAAGATTAGATGGCTTCTCATAAAACCTACTCAAGGCAATCAAACTGATCTCATCAAATGCCCGCTAAATGCAAAATCTTCTGATAAAACCAAATGGTTGGCGCAGTGCTAATACCTGGCAGCTAGGCGAGAAGTGGCAACACATACCATATGTAGCATGCAACAGTTGGCTGCAACACCCGCCAGGCAGGCAAATCATCAACATCAACATCAAATTCATTGTACGAGCATTGCCTGCCTGTCTGCCTCCTGGCGAACGGTTGGCAGACGCTTTCTAAAATGTTGGAAAACGCGAAAAACCGTTAAGCATCAATTTTGACGCGTCATAAAACTGCAATGAAGTGATAAGTGCCGTTGGTGCAGCCACAAACGGCAACAACAGCAACAACAACAACAGCAATGACAGCGATATGTGCAGTTGATAGATATTTGCAAATGCAACAACAACAGCAACAACAACAACTACTACTAAAGCAACAGCAGTCGGACATCCGTATCTATGAGATAACAATGCAAATGCGCCAATGCTGCCTGTACGTACATATGTATGTATGTGCGTGGGAGTGTGTGTGTGTGTGTGTGTGTGTGTGTGTGTGTGTGTCGGGGCATGGGACAATCAAACAAAACAAGACTTTTATGAACACAGCGGGAAGTTGACAGCTTGCGTCATTGCCATGATATGCAAAATGCAAGCAACACCCGCATGTGCCACACTTTTCCACAGCTCCGCATCATTCAGAGTCATTCATTGCCCATCACAGTTGTTGGTGTTACTGTTATTGCCGTTATTGCTGGCTTGCCAATTTTATTGCATCGCGTGCACAATTATGTATATGGATATTGGTATCATATAAATGCACAACCAAACCAAACAGCCCCATAAACCGAGACCAGCAATCATCATCATCATCGTCATCGTCATCGCGCTTACATTTTACAGCCCAGTCATCAAATGATTGTAGCAGCAACAAAAACAACAACTGCAGTATTGGTAACTACGAAAATTGATTTGTAAGCTATAACCCCAATAAATAGGCTTGTATATCAAACATTCCACAGAATTTGTATTTGTAGTTCATTAGTCCTGAGCTATGGTCAGACACGCAGACAATTGGCTTGCTGACTCCGACTCCGATTTTGTGAGCTTGCGGAGAATTGGTGTCGTGTTCACACAGTCAGCAGCAATGTTGGGCAAAGTCTTGATCCATAACGATTATATATTATATATTTTAGTTGTGCTGTGTTTTTGAACATCAGATTTATATGATCTTCGTTCCGATCCATATGTTCGATACGCAAAGTGTTTCGCTGAATCTGACAATTCTTTTAGTTGAGTTCTATTACTTATCTATACTGTAATTATATTTGTGTGGAATTCTACAACTTACTCTTCCATAGAGTTGATAATTTTAGTGCAGTTACTCTTATTATTGCCAGATCCAACAATTAAATGCAACCTTTACTTTTAAGTTTTCTATAGAGTTTATAATTCAAGAATAGTCCTTCATACTTTCATGCAGTGGCAAACTACTTATTTCCAATATCTTTCGCTAGATAAGAAAAAGTAATCAAGAAATTACTTACTATTCAACAGAGTTAATAATTAACTCAATTAGTCTCAGATTGAACTTCGACATCTCGCATTTCCCTTGTATGAAGAAATGTGCATCGAATTAGTTTATAGTAAAATTATTTGAATTTTAAAACCAATCCGACCTTACTTTTTTTTATTAAAATAAAATTTATTGATTCTAAATAATAATGCTGAAGTGGAACAAAAAATATCAATAGAGAAATTCATTTATATTTCTAGAAAATCATTTCTAATTCCTCAAAAATAATCTTTTCTTTGGAAAACAATTCTACTTTTGTGAAATAATATCATTGCTATTAATTTATTTTATCATCTATCTTCCATGTTTCATAATTGATATTGTTTTTCAAAACTTAAAAAAAAATGTTTTCTAGATTTTATCTGTGAACATTTGCAAGAAAACGTTTCTAAATATTAAATGAATTATTTTATTTATAAAAGTTGTTAGACGCAGAAATAAAGTGTAGACAGCAAACTTAGACAACATTAATTAATATTAGGATGACCATTATGACCAAAGCTGATGAGACAGGCAGCTTTTAACGATGCTCCAAGTGTTCCATCTGTGGGCAATCTTATCTAGCAAATCGCTTTCCTGGTCACTTAACAACACCTCACACCACTTAATTGACATCCAGGCCGTGCTGGACAAATGGCAGAACGGCAACAACTACAAGTACATCGTAAACCGGCAACATCGACGACAGTAATCAGTGCCGCCCATTAAATGAGCGATGCATACACCCCCCACAACCTCCAATTTACTGCAGCCCCATATCGGAGTACATCGCACGCTTTTCAGAATATGTATGTAGGTATATGTGCGTGGATGTGGATGGACATGCATACGTATACGAGTATAAATTATCTTTATTGGCAGCATGTCGATCGTCTGGACAACGACACCTGACGAACGGACGGGATGCCGAGGAGACGGAGTTCCAACCAAGTCATTCAATCAGCCTTTACTTTGGCATTAACACCACACAACGACAACAACAGCGACACCAAAATGAGGCTTGTTAATTGTTGCACGAGGCATGAGGCATGTGGCACAAGGCACTAGGCACTAGGCACAGGCCACACGACTTCGGGCAGACAGACAGTTCGTTCAGCCGAATCGTAAATCAATGGGAAATCCATCAAAATGCGCTCATTGTATGAGATTGCAACTAAGCTGGCCCGGTTGTTGCTGCTCCCATGTTGTTGTCTGAGGCACACAACATAATTTCAATATTTTTGCAATGCTAAAACAACAACAACAACAACAGTGAGGGAGAAGGAGCAGCAGGACTGAGCCAATTGACAACTTAATCCTGCGACATGTCAGTAGAGGCTCAAATGAGATTTACGCGGCTCGCTCGCTCGCTCGCTCCACCGTTCAGTCAACAGCTCTGGCCCATTTGTTGACTCAATGAAAAGTTGTAGCGATTTTTCAACGTGTTGACTTTTCGTGTGGCTTATTTTTGGCCTCTGCCAGCCGCTGTTGTTGTTGTTGTTGCTGTTGCCACACTTTGATTGACAAAGTACAAAGGTGTAATTATTTTTAATAAAAATTTTCGACTTGTCGCCGGACGAACGAGCAAACAACCAACCATCGTCGCATGTCGCTCAATGCCTTAATGCACATAATTTGTGGCGCAGTTGTTGTAAGTTTTCAATCAATTTGCTGTCCAACCCCCATCCCCCAGTCCCCCATCCACACTCCTCCGCGGTGGGGCCAAGCGCAATTATGTCAACGGGCGAGCGCATAAATTACAAGAGCGCGCGCCTGCCTAGCCGAGACAAAGAGCCGAACAGCAGATCGGCCGTGTTGAAAGTAGAGAGAGGAGAGCAGAGAGCGGAGAGCAGGAGCTGGCGTTGCCACATTTGCAGATCGTATGGTCAAATGAACGTCAACTGTGTCGCCGTCCCCACCGTCATCTGCATCGCACAGTGGGGCATGCCATAAGTTCGCAGCGTGAATGAACCTGGCAACTCGATTAAATTGTTTGCTATTTTGATATATTTTAATAATTAATATAATATAATGTAGAGAGGTGGACCTGAACTATATTTTTCGAAGAAGAGTCGTCCATTTTCCAGCATTAGAGTCCATCAGAGAGCTTTCTTTCCAACACTCGTTGTTAAGCTTAAACCCAAAGCCACAGTAAATGGACGAAGGGATAGAAAAAGAGCCAAGATATGACATTTTATTTATGAGTTGGATCTATAACTGATTATCTGAATAACATTCTTCCTGTGCATAATAATTTTTAAAGCCGATTGAGTCATGTCAAAATTTTACGGTTTAAAACTCAAGTCGTCTTTCTTGACTGTCTATTCAGAGATTTTATCAATAGAAGCACTCGGAAGTATTTCTCATCATCTTTTATTAATTAAGGGGTAAGGCTTTCAATTGTAGTTCTGAAAAATCCATTCACAGTCAAATCGGCAAGATATAGCATAGATCTCTTTCTCATTAATTGCTTACATAATGTCAACTATCCATTTTCCTTTATTCTTACGAGCAATTTTTAACGTAGTAGAATTTTGATTGTACAACTAATTATGCTCCAGAATGTGGCACTTGGGAAATAAAATCCCTGCCAATCAAGGAGCGCAAGATCATAATCAATTTATATCATTCAAGTTATAGAATTGCATTTAACCATAGATTTTAGTTTCCATTTATCGCAGACAGTTTGTGGTTTCAAGATTTAGGCAAGGAGAGGGAAGAATGGACTCGAAATCTCCCATATCATTTAAACACTACTATGATGTATTTATTTAACTTTTAAGCAAGTTAACTTTTCCTATGTGTTTCTCTCAAAAATCCCACGGTGTGTTCTCGGGGCTGCTTAGCTCCAATCCAGCGACCAAATGCAAATGCGAGCAGATTCGGAGCAATAAATCTTGTTCCAGCGGCGCGTTACTCATGCGCAGTGTCGTCGTCGTCGTCGTCATCGTCGTTGTGGTGCCTACAGGCAGTAACAGCAACAACAACAACAACAAGAGCAGCAGCTCTAGAATGGTCTGGGAAATGTTTTATAATCGCATTGCGACTAATTATCGTATCTGAGAATTATTATGGCGCACATTGGCGCGATTTGCAAATTGTGCGCTTGCGGTTCTAGACCAGAATGATTAGAGTTCGAGTGGATGGCGAGCATTAAGATTGAAATTGCTGCGAGTGGGTTGTAAATTATACCCTGCAGACTGACTAGATTAGAATGAATATAGATTAAAATAGACACCTATGCTAAGTAAGTAAGTTGTGGCTTATTTTTAGAATATACAAGCATAGAAATTGAATTATGAACCATGTATTTAAGCTCTAACTATACATTTTGATATTTTATTTTAGAGTCTTTAAAGGGAGGAAATTAAGATTTTTATTTTCAGTGAGCTTAGTATTATGTGAGTGCAGTATCTACACAATAAATCGTCTGAATATTCGGGCTTGTGCTGATCTATTTACATTTCAAATCTTAACAGTTTTTGAGATTTTAATCAGTTAACCTAGTTTTATTAAAAGAATTTCAGTTAGTCCGATACTTTTGTATACAATATGTTAAGGAGCTAAGTCACTAACTTCTGATCTATTAAAAACTAATTCAGATGTTCTTGTGATACATAGTTCCTTAAAAAACCGAAACTATCTGCATAACATGGGATTTTTAGATCTTCTTGAGCCCTCTCTATATCTATCTCTCTCTATCTCTTTCTCTCCATCTGTATCTCTCTTTATTTTAAAAATATTGAAAATAGCTCTACCAGTCTCTTCATAGTTTGTGAATCTTTAGAAGACATGACGTTATTATTCTGACAACTGGAACTCATCCACCTTTCTTTCTGAAATTTTAGCTTAGGCTACTTAGGCTACTACTCCGTTCTACAAGAGAATCTAATGTCTGACTATATGTACCATAGGTATGTATATACTTGTAAGTATGTAGGAGATCTTGTGATATTCCTCTTCTTCCTAGTTTTTTATCATTTTAAAATCATGCTTAAGATTGTGCCTAATCGCTTTCTAATGACCCATTCGCTTTGCAGCCTTTCTACGATCCCACCATGATAATAAACGATTGTGCGATTTTTCACAATCTCACGGTTATTGGCAACTAATGTACCCACACATTTATGGCGCACAGTAAAATCGCAAATGATCATGTTTACTGCACTCTCTTCTCGCATTTACTATTTGATTAACCAGACAACGATCCCATCTACCGCTGTGCTGACCAGCCCCAAGCCCAAACCCATGCCGAAGCCGAAGCCCAATCCCGAACCCAGCTCAGCTCAGCTCAGCTCTGGTGATTTGGCTTGTTGTCTTAAGGCATTTTATTTGGCGCCATAAATCTATCAACGCTGGCGAACGCGTGCGCGTGCGCAAACACTGACTAACAGAGCGCAGCATCAGCGATGGCGATGGCAATGGCGATGGAGACGGGGACAACGAGGAGGACGACGATGATGGCGGTGGTAGCGACCAGGCTGAAAAGTATCGCTGTATCTGTTGGATTCCATGTACATGTTGATAGGCCGTACGATCGGCCAAAGATTTACGGCTCGCAAACGCAAATGCTCGAGACGGTAGAGAGCAGCATTTTAAGTTTATGATACGAAAATCAGATTGCTTTATTGTATGCGAAATGGATCGATCGCTGGAAGAAGAGAAGCCAACGAGCCAGTAGTGGGCCTGCAATTGGATTGGTCCACACGATTTCATTTATATTTATGATTTGTGAATTGGTTTTTATGATGATGTTATTTGTGGCAGACCGACCGACCACTACTTGGCCATACAACGCCCCAACTATTGCAGTTTTACGAGAGAGTCGTTTGGCCTAAAAGTGTGAATTTGCCACTTCATTTGAGTGCTTGTAAAGACATAAATTATATGAAGTGGAGCGAGCGCTGTTCGCTCGCTGGCTAGTTCTGTACTCGTATTTTTTTATTTTATGACCATGTGAACTGGGGCGCCAAAAAAGGAAAAGTGTGAAGCACTAAAGTTCAACTGTGTAGCGACAAGAACAGCCACAGAAGTCGGCGTCAAAACAAACCAAATATTAATGACGACGACTTCCACTGCTCCGGCTGAAACGAGTAACGAGTGGCCGAAAAATATATTAATGACTTATCAAGGATAATTTGACAATGCGCAATAAATCAAACCGCGTAGCGCGCGCAGGCGGCAAGCAGACAGAGATATGTAGAGAGACACATGCCCAGTGAGGGGGGCAGGAGGGGGAAGGAGGACGTGTGGTCGCCTGTTCCATCTGTTGGCCGACTGTGACAGTCAACAGACCTATATGAGTGCTATGGTCCACACAAAAACAACAACAACAACAACGCACGGGAAAAACCACAAGAAGTCGCATATGCGAAATGTGATGCTTAATTTTTGTGCAAAACCAGACGGCACGCGGTGGCCACCAAATTGGATGCCCAGCTGTGTGGCTCCAGACGGTGCCATAACTTAACACCTTCGTTGTCCTCGTCGTAGTCGTCGTCGTTGCAGTCAAATTTAAAAACGCCCCACATGTGCAGCAGGGTTGTCCAGTAATTCAGACGGGTTTCGGAGAGGTGTTCGAAAGTGAAAAGAGTCTCCCAAAACGAAGCAGCAATCGAAGTGGTCCTCAACTCAAACTGTAGAAAATATTTCTTAATAGCGTAACTCAATACTACCAATTATTCAGATCTTCAAATTGAATCATTTTATGAACTCTTGATTATTTTTAAGTACGATTTCAGATAAAATAAAATACTGAGCTCAGCTCTTTTCATGACTCTTTAATGCTTAATGCTTATGAGGAATGTTAGTTCTGAGGATGGAAGAATTGCTTAGTCTCATACCTTTTGTCCCGTTAAGACCTTTTTTAAGACGCATCGGAAAATCTATTCTTAAGCCATAAAATGATGGGAAGCAATGCTTCTTAGTCGCCTTCAATTTTTCTTTTAATTTTATATTTCAATTTAATAATTGTCCTCCTTAGAAGAGATCTTAAATAAAGAATAAACATTTAAAAAAACAATAGTATTTCACAGCAAGTCACACATAATTAAATCTCGAATACACCCTAACACTGCATGTTTTTTTTTTCAATTAAAATGTATGTAAGGTGGCAACACACAGGACAACTGGCAACCCTGGATTATTGCGATGGTAACGACTCGGTGGCAGCATTAAAAACTGAAAACTGCAGAAGCAAAACAACGGCTGAAGCTCAATATAAAGTTTCCTAACATTTTTAAGTTGATTTTTGTACCGCTTTCTGTTCAATTCATTCAGTTCATTATTACAACTCAATTTGGTATTTGATTAAACATTATAAATAAACTTTTCCTTACATGTATGTGTGAATATATGTATATTTATATATATATAACTATTCCTGATCAGCATAAAGTCAGTGCACCACATTCCCCCTTTCTTTTCATTAGCGATGCTATTTCTATCATTACTCCATAGAGTCTTTCGCGCAATTTCATGTGAATGAGAATCGCCGAGAGGTGCTTTGGCAGTTTCGACTATAGCGCCACCTACAACTGGAATTCGCTGGAATTCGTGAAGCACCCTAACAAATGACCACACAACTCACATGACTGACCAGCGAACACCAACGCAATGCCATGCGAGTGAGGGACGCACTCGATTCTGTACATTTGTGTCTTTGTAGCTCTCGGAGTTGGTATTTTCTCGCGTCTTGTGATGTGATTTTTTCGTTTTGCCAGGTTTCATACATAAAATATGATTGCGTTTCCATTTGTATCTACAAGATTGAATTTCGTTGGCGCGCGAGCTGGCGAGCTGGCGAGCGAGCGAGTTTATGAGATTGTCAATTTTCCTCTTATTTATTTATATGCATATCATACTCAAAGCGCTGCTTGATTTCATAATAATAATAAGAATACGCGTACAGTATTGAAAGCGGGCCGTGGGCCGTGCCAGTCAGCCCAGCCCAGCCCCGACCCGACCCGTCCCGTCCAAGTATTGCTTGTTAAAGAGCGCATTGTTGTTGCTGTTGTTGTTGTTGTTATTGCATGCTTGTAGCCTACATCAAAGCGTTGCGACGCGTTTCACAGTCGTGTGCGCTTGTTTTGTATATAGCCTCACCTCACCTTAAGCTTGTAACATTTTATTGTAATTAAGAACATGTAAGTTGTAAAGAGGAGCCGTAGCCGGAGTCGAAGTCGAAGTACCACAGCCAATACCAATACCCATACCAATACCAGACCCAGCCCATAGTTGCAGCGCTGTTTGTTATGTCGCATTTGTCTGGCGTACGCCCCACCTTATATGGCTGACTGGATGGCTGCCACCATTACCACCAATGCCGTTCCTCGTTCCTCGTTGCTCGACCTCGTCCTCCTTGTTCGATGTTTGTTGTTTGTTGTTCGACGCGTCGTCTGTCTCGTGTCTCGTGTCTCGCTCGCTGCATTTGCAAATTTGTGGCGGCTGAAGTCAAGAGGCGAGCAAAAGTCAATTGCATTCTTAACCCTTTTGAGCAATGCTTTATATGCTGATCAGTCGACTAACAACAACAACAACAGCAACAACAACAAATAACAGTACAACTCTAATTAAAAATTAACACACTTCTACTGCAAAGCTTTGACTTCGCTCGAATACGAGCCACACAACAAACATTCGTTTAATCAGACAAAAATCAAGTCTATTTTGCTGGCATGACCAGCGGCAGGCAATGGAACGCTCTTCTGGTCAATACTTATGCCTCGGCCAAAAGATTGGCTGCATGAAAAACGTATAAACAGCGTCTCATTTGAAGTCATCATTAAAAACGACGAGCGATGCGCCAACATGCAGATGATGTTGCTCAGCAACTACACTAAGAAAAATAATAGCAAGTAATTAAGGACTCGAAATTTCCCAAAACCCGTCCACTATTTTGCTTAAAATATTAAAAACTTTAATCAAATTATATTCGTGTTAACTTTTCTTTATAAAGCACCATTTATTTTAATATTCAAAGAATCTATTTAAGTTAACTCCTCAAATCAACGGCTAATTGTGTGTGGTGCTGCCAACTTGTTCAAAAATTAACTCACGTTCGAATTCATTATTTTACAGTAATAATAATTTTAATTTTAAATTTTCATTTAGGCTTTAGATCTAACTTCGTCTTTGGCATATTTTATTATACAAGTAGTTATCATTGTGATCTTTTTAGATATGCTTTTAAAATGTATACAACTGATACATGTCTTATTTCTATTACGATAAAAATACATCCACGCCTTTAAAATGTCTTAAAAACTAGAATATTATTTGCGATTTGTGGAGACTACAACATCAATAAGTAAGACTGAATATAAATTAAGAAAAGGAGCTGTTAAAGACGCTCAAAGATCTAACTTCAGTTCCTTGGCAGCAATTAATTTACTAAAAATATCATTTCTGAGAATAAATATTAATTGATTTTCAAAATCAAGCAATCAGCTCGAGAGTATTATAAACAGGCCTCACAGTACTTTCGAATAAGTTTCCAAGCTGTAATTTTTGAAACGCTTTTAAACCAGCTTGCGGTCAGTTATAAGATAGTATATAATCCCTATCATTGGCATAACTATTTATTTTCAGCTTCATAAATCATCTATTTTCTACGATAGATGTAGCCCTGAAGTAAGCAGTTGTGAGCCACAATCGATCCGTTAAACAAATTTTAAAGGATCTGCTAACGATCGGCTTAGTAGTTTACCTTGAATTTATAAAGATATATGCTTCATTTAAATAAAATTTAAGAAGTTTTTACAAAACTGCCGAATGCGTTTTTTTTTTTTGCTGAGTGCACGAAATGGCCAAGAGACACCAAACTGCGATGCGTCCGTGCCTGCGAATTTGAATGCCGATCCGAATGCAAACACGGACACACTTGAGGCCATGTAATCAACGTTTGCTTACTTCATTTAGCGCGGCAGAAGAAAAGCGAAACATGCATACAATCAGCGCTGAGCGGACAAATGGACGGGCTAGTTGGATGGCCGAATGGCGAATGGCCTCAACGGCTGGCTTACTGAGGGGCTTAAGCAGGCTCTGCGGCAGGCTGAAGACGAGGCTGCGGCTGAGGCCGGAGCTCTAAGCATGGGGACTGCGCTTGTTGGCAATGATGTATTTTTGATTTCGTATCTTATATTACCAACAACACACAAAAGCACCAACAGCAACAGCAACAGTAACAACAACAGCAGCAGCAACAGCAGTAACGACAACGACAACAACAGCAAATGCCAAGTGTGACTCGAGGGGAGTTCGAGGAGTCAGAGCCAACAAAAGTTGATTTCGGAATTTTTATTTTTGATTGTGATGATTGTGCATTGAAATTTGATACATTTTGGGCCTGTTTGGCTGCAGGCTGCTGGCTGTTGTGCTTCGCATATTCTTGTGGTTGTTGCTATTTTGTGCAAAAATGTTCAGGCAGCGATCCCCGTGTGCCTGTGTCCGTGGTAAAGCTACATGGAAACCAGTAACAACAACATTAATAAGATTGGCATCTGTTGCAGTTCAACTGTAATTTTTCATAAGCTGCAAGTGGGCTGTTTTGGGTGCGGACTCTTAAGCCAAGAAGGATGCGTTCTTACAGCCAGCAAGGCTCAAGTTCAATTTGTATAACTTGAAATTGGTGGGTGTTGTTAACATGCGAGTTTGTTGGCTACTTAGTTAGTACGCCAAGATGACTTGATAAGCAAAAGGTATACTTCAATCTACGCTCCTCTACTATGCACTTTATGTATAACTGATTCAAATAGTTGATAACCTTAAGAAGCCTAGTTGTTGCAATATTTTGTCTTAGCAACGCTAAATAAGTTAATTCGTTTGTCAATTACTAAATTATTGCTTAGCTTGGAAATTGCGAAAACATATTTAAATTTGAGACAGTGTTGAAAAAACATTCTTCACAAGTTCAGGGCGAAAAACGTTCATTTAATCTCAAACTTGTTAGTGTGTTCATTTTCTTTATCTTCACTCAAAAGAGGGGTTTTCATGTTTAAAATAATTTTTTAAAAGACAACAGCAGATCCTATTAGCAATAGCTTATTAGAATTGGCTTTTTGTTGGTTGCGTGCTGAATTCTGATATGGAATACATATTTCCGTTGCTGAAATTTAAGTTAAAGTTGTCTACCAGCATATATGCCTGCCTTAATTCAGGCTTCCAATGGAAAATGCGATCACCTAGTTGTAAGCTTAAGATAATTTCTGGAAAAAATATTTTCTATGAGAACTTGTGCTTGAAATGAAGATTGAAAAAGGCACATAGGAGTATATACCATAGCTCCAATTACAAAGAATGTGTTCCACAAATTCTGGAGAAACTCAAATCAAAATCATAAATATTGGTTAGCTTAGACTCCCTTTTCCCGATTCATAAACATGAAACAGAATGCAAGCACTGAGCATAGAACTCTATTGTGGAAGTCCCTACAGCAGCGCTCCAAACACAATGGCTAAGAGATTGGCTTTACCCTCAGCTGATTATGCTAATGTCTCCACCGTCCCGTACCCCCACTCCAAGCGGTTTGCTTAAAAATTGATACCAAAAATACCAAATACGGCATAGGCACAATGCTGGCAGACAATATTTTCAACACAATATGAGCAGGGAAATAAATCAAATTGATTAAATTCGAACAAATACGCCAGAAGTTATATCGCGGGCATTGTGCGCCATAAAGCAATAGAGGAGGAACAAAGGAATACCCAAAACTCGGCGGCGACTTCAGGTTTCACATTTAAATAATAAACAACTCTGAAAAGATCTGTCGCCGAGAAGAGACAACAAAAATTTAAATAAAAAACCGTTCACAAGCCGAACGAACAAAATAGACGAAAAAGTAAACCATTAAAAATTACTACTAATGTGCACCTTACACAAAAGCCTCCCGAAAACTTTTAGAAGACAGCCCGGAGCTGTAGGACGGGGGGAGGGGGGGGGGGGGGGCATGGAGGTGATCGACGCTGTGCGACTGACCTGAGTTCCCAAAAGTCACGACACATCGAGCGTTACAATTCGGCTGAGCTAATGCCTAATAAGTGGTGGACAGAACCACTCTGTGGTGGTGTTGGTGGTGTTGGTGGTGCTCTGCCGACCCACTGCGGCGACAAGCCATTCAAATAAATGAGCATCAATCCATCTTGAAACCTTTTCACTGCCGCCAACGCCAACGCCAATGCCAATGCCAAGCTAGCTACCAACTGCCGGTCCCGGTCCGGCTCTCATAAATTGCGAATAACCCCAGGTGGGGTGAGAAAATGTGGAAGGAACGAGAAAAAAAAGAGAAACTGAAACAGAAACAAAAACTAAAACCACTTAACTTAATGAGCATCAAATATCTGTATCTGTTTTGCTACAAGTCTCGATACAAATCTATTATTTAAGAGCTGCTTTTGTGGCGCTGCACTAACATTTCAATTAATAAACCACCATGTCGAGCCACCCGCCCACTCTCCACTCTGCCATTTACACACGCGTGCGCTCCCACGACGCCCCACATTTGCACAACAACAATAGCAACAACAATGGCAATAGTGACTGCAGCAACAACCATAACAACTACTATACAGTAACTACAACAAGTCGGAACAATAGCTAAGTATAATCACTTTGTTTGCACCTCTGGGAATAGCCAGTGACAGACGCCGCACTCACCTCAGCTAGACTGAGTGGGGACGAAGATGGGCCAAGGTGGGAAGATGGGAACGTGGGAGTGGCAGTGGCAGTGGCATTGGTTGTGGCATCAGTGGGATCAGTTGAACGGACTAACAGTAGCAGAAGCGATGCCGCTGTCTTCGGGCACACGATAATGGCCACAGGACTTGCTTTGCGGCACTCAGCGCAGTTGCATTTATGAAAATGAGCTGCGCCTCGCGCTGCACAGGTCGCAGCAATTTGTAAGCCAGACAATTGACCAAAATGCTGTTCTGCTGCTTATTGCTTGTTACTTATTGTGACTAGGCTGGATTGTTGGCAAAGCTCGGATTTCAGTCAGATTTTTACACCCATTACCCGGAAAGTTATTCACATTCTCCTCCTGGCTATGAATTAAAAGATTCTTCATACCAACAAATTCACTAAAAACATATAATTGCACATTTACATAGCAATTGCGTCTATGTGGGTGTATGAATGTCTATGCGCGTCTATTCGTGTCTGTGTGAACATGTTTGCAGTCAACCAAAACACCAGCATCAGCAACAGCTGCGGGCAGAAATTTCAAAATACACATTTTCTGCGTATGCACATTTTGGTGTCCCTAGGTCTTATAGTCTCCGAGATATAGGCGATTATACGAATGGAAAATCGGGAAAACCCCCATAGGGGGGGAAGTGGGGGGAAAATCAAAAAAATAAAACAAACTCTCCACAAAAACAAAAAATTAAAAAAAAAAATTTTTTAAATTAAATTATTAAAAAAAATGAATGAATGAATTAAATAATTAATGCGTGTATGTATGCAGCACAAAGTTGAACCAAAGCAGCAACAACAACAACAGCTGCGGGCAGCGCTGCCGACAGAGCTGCAGGCAGCGCATGAGCAGCGATTTTACTTATGGCTATAACTTTCTTCAGAATTGACCTATCATGATGAAATTTGGCACACGGACATTAGTACTAACTGGATGTACTCACGATGAGAAGCCGAGTGGATATAGCCTTGTCCGTCCGTCCGTCTGTCTGTCCGTCTGTCTGTCTGTCTGTATGAACGCAAGGATCTCAGAAAGTATAAGAGCTAGAATTACCAAACTTGTTATCTAGATTCTCCTGAGCCCGAGAAAGGACGAGTTTGTTCATTTTTTCTGATCCAACACCCCACTCCCTCCCTATTCACGATTTTCTATAACTCCCGTAATTCTTGAAATTTTAAACTAAACTAACTATTTGGTAGTTACATTAAGTTAGTGATTATATATCCTTATACCATGTTTCATTATGATAGGTTGATTAGAAAGAAAGTTATAGCCATATAACCAGGCCAAGGCACACATACATACATATGTACAAGTACACAAACACGCATAGACACGATTCTGATGTAAATGTATGTATGCATGTATGGAATATTTTATATTTAATTTAGTTAATTAATAAAATTAAATTAATTAATTAATTTAC
The DNA here is from genome assembly GCF_003285725.1 of Scaptodrosophila lebanonensis. NCBI lineage: Eukaryota > Metazoa > Arthropoda > Insecta > Diptera > Drosophilidae > Scaptodrosophila > Scaptodrosophila lebanonensis. Next base: position 19,153,247 of record NW_022060538.1, read on the forward strand.
TTTCTTTTTTTGTGGGGTGGTACAGGGTATTTAAGAGTTGAGCCTGCTCGACTTTAGCATTCCTTTCCTGTTTTAAAAATAATAATAATAATAAAATAATAAATAATAAAATAACAATAATAATTTTTTTATATATGCCATAGTGCGCTATGCAAAATAAATCAATTCATTTCTCTACAGTAAAATTTAAAATACACATATATATATATATACTTATCTTTATCAGTATTTAAACAACATTTCATAAACAACTAAATTAAAATGTGTATAATAGTCGATCATTGTTGTTGCACCAGCTGCAATGCCAGTCTACGTTTTGGGTGTATTTTCTATGTCATTTGGTCGATTGTTTGGAGAATATTATCAATGGCGTCAACATTCATACCACAAGAATCGACAGGTAAGTATTCAATCACAAAATATTGCGACATAGCGCTCATTCTAAAATATATTTTATCAATTCAAGATTATAGTACTTCTTCGTCGTCATGGAGAATTATATTAATTCTCGTGAATGTGATTTGTCTGATTGGCCCTATTTGTTTGTTAATTGGACTCTTCAAGGTGAATGCACATTTTTTGGTAAGAGCAGTCATACTAACCGTTTATCAATCTGTGTCCCTCAGGACATCAAAGTACTAGTCGTCGTATCTATAGTAGTTACATATCTGGTTGTGGCATTTCATCTTATAAATTTTCTGGTTGTGCCCATAATTAGTAAGTGCTCGCCCATTTTTAGAGAAATTTGAGCGGAATATTCTGCAATAATATTACAACATTTTCAGTGATTATATCGTCTTCAGAAATTAGTAAAGGTGCAGCTGTGGGTTCGTTTATTTTTATGTTCCTTGCAATATGTTGCCCCTTATGCGGTAAGTACATTTTAAAGGCATACAATGTGAATGTTTTTCATTTGTATTACACTTTTGTTAGCTTTCGAAGTGTATATGGCTATTGTGCAATATTCATATTTAAAAACCGAAATGTAGAGCAGTGGAAGCCATCTTCAGATCCCGATACTATATACCAAACCGTAAGTTAAACAAAAATTTAATTGGGTAAAGGGAGTCAAAGGAACTGTGAGAGCCCACCATTTGCTAAATGTCTACCAAATAAAGGCGGATCAAGGGCACAACATACGGAAAAGTTGCAGACCGTTAAGGACCAAAATGTTGTTTGCAAAACAATACGTCCTTAGTGTTTCTGAGGTAAATGTAGTTTAAAGTTGACAAGTTTATTGTTGGTAGTATTGAGAAAAGAAACCCGCGTACTCCAGGCCAGACCCTACTCCATATGCCGATCTCAAACTGATGACGCTCCCGCCCTTACCCTTCCTAAAATTGTTAGGAAGGTCTACCACAACTGCAGAACCTACTCCAACTGCTCTCCGTTACAAGACGAGTCTCTCTCTCTCTCCATACTAGAGCTATTACGACTACAGATGCGGATTTTATGTTCTGTTCGATTGAGAGCGTCCAATCAATGGTAAGTAGAGACATTTAAGGGGAATTTAATGGGAATCTCTTACATACTACTTTCATACTAAACATTTCTCAGGTTTCCAAAATATATATGGCTATTATGCAATGTTTATAATTAATTGGGAATAAGGCCCTTTTAAAATACACAGTTCGCTGCGTAAGTTCGAAACAAATATCTGGCATGGCCGTCGATATCGGCAGAATACGTTAGTCGGATCCGCTTCCAAAAATAAAGGTGACAAAAGACATAACAGTTGTGAATTGGGCGACGACGACGACCTATGTCGACCAATACAGTGATGGCAATATGGGGCTTCGCAATAACGAAAATACCGAGTGGTAATAAAAGTGAAATTAACAATCAACGAACGCTTTACGGTTGACATTTCACATGACAGGTTAGTAATGCGATTTAGCTGGATAAAGGACAGCCGCAGCCTAACCATCCAACCAACCAAGCCAAGTCAAGCAACAACTACCAAAGCGGATTGTCGCTTTTGTGTATGTTGTGTGTGATGTGCCCACAATATGGCAAAAATAGTGCAACGAAATTCCAAACAGACCTCAACATTGGCAGAAATGCAGTCAAAAAAAAAAAGAAGATAGCCGTTCGTTGAAATGAATTATAAATCTGTTTTGTGTCGATCTTTAAAAAATATTTGGAATAAGATATAGTGTAGAAAAATATTACAATTTTTTATTTCTTACATAAAACTTGTACATAGCCCAAAATGATTAATTTCTTTTATTTTATGACAATCCAAACTTTTATATTGTCAAAATACACTGCAGAGTTATGTCGCTATAATTTGAATTGTGCATAACAAAGAGCGTCCATAGAAATGGATGGCTTTTAAAAGAAGAAGCTCTAGAGGCCAAACTGGCAATATTGTAGTTTTCAGCCATAGTTTTCAAAAGTTCTGATCGACTGGGAATGGCAAATATTAATATGCCTCGATACTCCACAATGCGAAGTGGAGGCAGAAAAACTATTTCCGACGGAAAGTGTAAAGCCTCTTACAATATTTGCTTTGTTCGAAATTCAATTCCTGTTTTGGCAAACTCGTTTTTTTTTAGTGTAAGTAATAGTCGGAGTAGTTGCAACCACTGCCAGCGTTATCGTTGGTGTTGTTACCGGTGTCGATGTCCGTGGCAACCACACGAAATGGTTTTCTGAAGAGAAAGTTAATTAAAATAATGAGTTTTCGTGCAAATGTGACGAGCTGTGCGGCGCTCCGTTTTGTGTTGACGAATGTCTGGCTGTCAAATGGAGTCAGCCTGCTCTTGTTCCGGACAATGACTCCGACTCCGACTCCGGCTGCGACTCCGACTCCGACTGGGTTGCCGGCTTCGTCATGTGTGGGCTCGCATGAGAATAATGTTTAATAAACGTTATAATGCACTTTTAATTAAATACTGAATTCGCTCTGCCACATTTAAATCGACATTTATCGTTTGGCATTTTGCATTTCACATATGCATATTTGCATATTTGCGTGTTTGTTATTTGTGTTTTGTGTTTTGGGGCCCCGCGCCAAACACATGGGAGAGTCATTTTGCAAGTAATAAGCAAATTGATTTAAAATTGTCACCGCTACTGAGTGGGTGGAAATTAGGTTTGTTGTGCTTGTCTGTTATAAAGGAGGAGCAATATTATTGTGTTTATTTACGTACATAGAAGGACTTTTTGGAAACAAACATAGCTCACGCATTAGAGAAGACGATCAAGCCACACATTTCACTCAATAATGGATACGTAATATATTAATTTGTTTGAGGAATCTATACTATTATTAATGTGATTCTGGGAAGCCGTGGCCGCTGAATGTTTGATCATCATTATGCAGCATATTTGGTTCAGTTAATCTCTAATATGATACGATTTTTTGTTTTGGTAAGCATGGACCAGACTCATTTTAACTTAAATATATATTTGCTTATAAAGGTAAATACAAAAATATATGCTGTTTATAGTAACTAAACTAAGCCGTACTATATCGCAAATAAATTAAGCATTAACGATGTTTTATCGATTTCAAACCTCTTCAAATCTAGCAAAAACGATTTATTACATGCTCAAAGGCCTTAGGGACAAATTATAGAGGTTTCACCACATTGTTTTGCGCAAAATGAATGTTAAATGCTGCTGAAAACTGGTTCCGATTTGTTAGGCAATTTTATTAATTTTTATGGCTAACAATCCAAAAAAAAAACGAGTTGTTTTATAGAGTATTTGATAATAGAAAAGGGCTAATAAATTTGGAAGACTAAGTCGAAAAGAATATTTAATGGAACACAATATTAAATTCTTAATTACTTAGATTATTTTATCTTTGTTCTCCAAAACATATTTTGTATAATATTGATAGATACATGTGTAAGTAGATAAGTATGTATTAATACTTAAATTATAGTAAGAATGAGGAATAACAAAAATAAGCTGAAAAATTATCTTTGTCTGCATTTATGCTTATCTTTCTACCCTCCCCAGTTTTGCCAACCATCAGATATCTCTGCAACATTCTCTTTTTCAAAAGAAACAATCATATTTAGCAAACGGTAGCTGGCTTTGTTGCCAAATAGAAGCGGTTTATTTCCTGTTGAATGCTCTGCCTTCGATATCAATTTAATTTATGAACTTACCACTCAAATTACCATGCCATTGCAGTCAAGTGCCGACTTTAGTATAGTTACAGCTAGGAACCATTGGTTAGTCTTGTTTCGTCATCCATTTACATCAGCTCCATATCCTCTACAGCATCGTCGTCTCCAATCTCGGCAATGTGTTCGCAAGTTTATAATATTTGTACCACTGTGCTGACATTTGCAGCTGTCAAAATTGCAATAGAGAGCGCCGTTTGTTGCCAAAACATAAACATGTCAATTGTATTGGGGGAGAGGTAGCGAGAGCACACCGGGAGAGCGAAAGCGCGAGACGGACAGAGAGATTGAATGAGAGAGAGACCGTTAGAGCGTGCGAGCGAGAGCGAGAGCGTACGCGACTACAACTGAAACACTACGAAAGTTTTTCTTTACTCGCGCGCGCCTTTTACACTTCCTTCACTACTTCTAACACTTTTAATGCGTAAATGTTATGCTGGCTGCTTGCCCCCATGGCACCAGGGCGCCCATAGCTAAAGCATCAGCATCACTGGCCTCACCGAACCACCTAACCAGCAAGCACCAAGCCCCACTCCCACCACTCTCCACTACACACGCAGTGGCAACACCAGAGTCTCGGTACGGTCCGCTTCTGGTTGCTATTTTGGTCCAACTGGACTCACGGATGAGCCATACGCCAAGGATTGAGATGCACTGGCAACGTGGCAACGGTTTTGATTTCACTTTGATACTTTGACATGTCGGCACGAGGACCGCCTTGGACCTCGCAGCCCTGGCAGCGGTATTTTCTTTTATTTTATTCTATTTTGTTATCTTTTTCGTTGGCTGAGACACAGACACGGCGACAGCGACAGCATCAATTTCTAATTCGCGACAGCTTCGATTAGCCACGCAGCACACAAAGCACACTATTAGAACACACACGAAAGCTCAAAGCAGCGAAAGTATTTGGTGGATTTTCATGGAAATTGACTTGGCTGTGTTCATATTAAATTAATAATTGATTGTTTTTAGAAAAATTTAGAAAAATAGCTGCGTGCGAGTTTCTTCTTTCTTTTTTTTTTGTGGGCACAACAAAAAAGTTTGCTGACTGCTCACTCGCGCCTGCCTTCCTGCCTGGTTGCCTGGCGCGTCGCGTTGCGTTTTGTCAAAGAGCAGCGCAGCAGCGAGCGACAAAAGCCAAAATCTCGCATCTCACAGTGGACCCCACAAGGACCGAAACCAATGGCTGCGTTGTTGCCGCCAACGTCGCGTTGTCGAACTAAAACAACAACAACACACACGCAGACACACAGACTGGCAAACTCCAGCAGCCACCAAAGCAATTGCAAAACAAGTAAAAAAGCTAAAGTCGGGTGTCCCGACTTTGAAATACTCTGTACATATGTTTACAATAATTATAAAAAATAAAAAAAAAAATAAATAAAAAAAAAATTGGATCGATTTTACCTCTCTCGGTATTCGAACTCACGTAAAGGGTGTATAATTGCACATTTACATAGCAATTGCGTCTGTGTGAGTGTATGTATGCCTATGCGCATCAATTCGTGTCTGTGTAAGCATTTTCGCAGTCAACCAAACAGCAACATCAACAACAGCCGCGGGCAGCGCTTGAGCAGCGCTGCAGCAGCGCTGCAGCAGCAAATATATTTATGGCTATAACTTCTTGGTAAATCGGTCTATCATAGTGAAACTTGGCATACGGACACATAATTACTAACTGGGGGTATTTGCAAAATTTTAGTTCGAAATTCCAAGAATTACGGGAGTTAGAGAAAATCGCATTTGCGGGGGAGAGGGGGGAGGGAGGGAAATTCCAAAATATACATTTTCTGCGTATTCACATAAGGCATCTGGGACTAAAATTTGGTGTGCCTAGGTTTTATAGTCTCCGAGATATAGGCGATTATACGAATTGAAAATCGGGAAAACCCCCATAGGGGGGAAGTGGGGGGGAAAATCAAAAAAATAAAACAAACTCGTATAGAATATACACATAACGCATCTTCGTGCAAAATTTGGTGTCTCTATCTCTTATAGTCTCTGAGATCCAGGTGTTCATACGGACGGACAGACGGACAGACGGACAGACGGACAGACAGACAGACAGGGCTAGATCGACTCGTCTTGTCACGCTGATCAATAATATATATACTTTGTGGGGTCTGCCACGCCTCCTTCTGCCTGTTACATTTTTCAGCTCCCGCAAACCTAATATACTCTTGTACATTTCATGTACAGAGTATAAAAATAAGTAAAATGAGCAGCAAAGCGCACGGGGCAAAATAGTTTTCAACCCGACCAGCCCCTCCCCCTAGTCGGCTCGCTGTCGGTACAATGCGATACTGTGGCGCCCGGCGCTTTGGCGCTCCACCTGCTACCCTCCACCCATAGGACGGCGATGCTCTTCAATTGCTGCTGCTGCCGCTGTTGCTGCTGCGTCTAACAACCGAAAACAATAAAAAGCTCCAAATGGGAGCTTCGGCTGTGCCGACCGTGCAAGTGCGCTACGAATGTACTTGTACGTGTATGTAAGTTTTTGGTTGGACAGGCAAATAATTTGCAACCAAATATGTAATGATCTGAGTGTTGTTTTTAAAGTTCGTTAGAGAGCCTAAGAAATTGGACCTTTGCACATCGCTTAGCTTTTTTATTAGGATTTATTTATTTATTTTATTTTTATTGGATTTATGTATTTGACAATATTTGAGTTTGAGTTTAACTGAAACTAAAAATTAAAAATTAAATATTTGAAATTAAATAATGATTTATAATGGCTTGGGTGAATATCCGCAATATATTGATTTTTTATTTAATTACGGCGTGCTATTAACAATAACAATAACAAATAAAATAAATAAATATTTTTATGCTAATTTGCTATTTTGTCAAGTGAAGTGTATAGTTTGGAAATATGTATGGATTTGTTTTTATTAAACATTCGGATTAGCCATGAACTACCTTCTATATACACAGACATTTGTTATTACTGCAGGCTTTACCGGCGATTGAAATGCCCATTCGAATGCTTTGCAGGGACACACAAAAAATGCCAAAGCACGCGTTGACACTTTGCGCTCAACACTAGCACATACATACACACACATACACACACACATACATACACACACATGGCACGCACATACAGTTGCTCTTGCTCTGCTCTCTATGGCAGTGACACTCTTGAGAGTACGCTCGGGGCAATCAACATACACACACTCGTATATATGTATGTATGTGCGAATGTTTGGGTGTATGTCCTGCAGGCAGGAGCATCGGCAGAAGCATGCTGTCATTGTAAACAAAGGATGTGCCGCTCTTTTGGCCATGGCCATCCCACTCACAGGGATGCTGTGCGACTCCCAACTCAAGCGGGCGCTCTCTGCGCAGCATGCGGAGCTTTGGTGCGCCTGATGAAAAGCTGGCTATGACGTTGGCGCTGTCGCCTATCGATTTTTTTTTTCGGCGAAGGCGCATGCAAAAGCGCCACGTTTTGACAGCTGTCAACACGCCAGTGATGACACTTTGAACCTGATGAGGCGAGCCGGCCAGAGACCGCAGCACAGTCGACGGCAGGTAAACAAAATGAAATGCAAAATTGCAGGCGGCTCGAACCGGTATGTTCCTAAAACGGCCTCGACTGCGGCGATGGCGGCACACGCGTTCATTTATCAAATGTCCATCAGTTCCATCAGCGAGATAAGCGCCAGGCACGGCAATTAAACAATGTCACAAAATATTTAGCTGGCAAATAAATGTCATGGGAGAGACAACGAAAACAACAACAGCAATATCAGTAACGATGTAGTATGCATACATCGTTGCTAAATAACATGGAAATTAATGAGCATTCTCAATCGCATCCCACTGCCACTCATCAGTTAGTCCTTCTGTCTGTCAGTCAGTCAGTCAGTATAAATTTTTGATAATTTAATTAGAGGCCTGACCATAAGTAAGGCAGACATATGGCCATTGGGTTTGGGTCGAGTCTGCTGCATGCCGCAGGTAATTGCTTGTAAAAATGCGTCAGAATTGTGAGCCACAGCCACAGCTATTGCCACTGCCACCGACGCCCTGCCCATCAACGAGAGCAGCAACTAATAGACTTCTTACGTGTGAGCGAGGACACGCAAGGACTCGGCTATATTCAGTTCTAGGCGTTACAAAAAGAATTTTCATAATTAAGCAATTACCCATTTGCCTTCTAGGGGGTGTTGCGTCCACTTAGCGTCGTGCCCACACAGCCACTAACCGCAACCACCGCAACCACTACAGCCATAACCACCTACTCGTACATCGCCTACATCCAACCCGAAACGCACTCGCATTTGTTTTCATTTCGTGGGGTCTCGCACAACAAATGTCATAACTGTTATTTTTGTTGTATTATTTATTTTATTTAAGTTTTTTTTGGGACGGTCGCACAGCAAGATCGGCCACGGCGTTTCCTAACGAAGATGAATTGTTTTTTTATTCAAATGTAATTTATGCCGAGCAGCCAAATAGCGAAAAACAACAAACCCGTCCCAAATAAAGCAGCCAAAACAAAGCGCTAAGCCCACACGCAGCAGGCCACACACTCCCACAAATGTTGGGCCCGGAAAGGAACGAGAAACAGAAAGAGCCACTAAGCTGACCATGTTGTTGACCATGCTCCACACTTCTAATAGATATTTCCATGTTCGGGCTCATTAAAATCGCAAAACAATTGACGCACGTGATTTTAATGCGCATCAAGGTGCCAGCCCGCCTGACGGATCTGGGTTTGGGTAAAGGTTTGGATCCACGCGTGCGTGTCTGTTGGGCATAAGGCAAACAGAGTGCCAGGCTCATGTCAACTAAATATCATCACCTGACCCCACAGTCCGACCCTCTCTAGATGGAGTGACACTGATAGGCGTGCCGGCGGCGGCGACATGCAAAAAATTATGCCTTCGGCCGATGCAAATTTATCATAAACTAAGCGAACATTCATATCGGTGAGTAGATAAGCCATCTACAAGCTCGGATAGCAATGGGTGGCCAGTGATTTTTCATGCTGCTAGTTGGCGTGACAAAGAGCCAATGAGCCGAATACGAGTATGTCCAGGAGTTAAAAATGACGCCTAAACGCCGTATTATCAATTGTTTTATGCAAATGTCAGAAGCAATTACAACGACGATAGAGCTGAAAAAATGGTCAACAATAATGTCTAATCAGTACTTATGTCGCCGATAGCAATACGAATTTCGGTGCATTAGTCCAAGCCAAGTAATTACGCTTTAGGTGGCTAACAGAAATACCTAATAGTCTCGTTTTCATTCTCAGCTAATTAATAAAAATAACAAAGCCTTAAAAACAGACATGTGTTTTAAATTGAAAATAAATTTGAAAAACTATAAAATTTAAATTTTAAAACCCTATGCTTCTCAAGGGAGGTCCAAAATATGTTTACTAAATAGCTAGATGAAATCAAAGCCAAGATTTGTCCCTAGAGAAAGGTATTTTAAGGTTAACAATAATCTAAATACCACTCAGTAAAGCTGATGAAACTTCAAAATTAATTATTGAAACTATTTATAAGCTATTTCAGCTTCTCTGGGTATCTTAAGCTCTCACTTTATATTGATACTCTTAGGAGTATTACAATAAAAGAGTGAGCTATTATTGCTAAATTTTCTATGACATCTGCCACTGGTCACATTTGTGTATTATTACCTAATTACACCTCAATAAAAATAACACCAAACCCATCATTTATGGCTTGGCAAACACCTGTAGTAATGCATAGGGTTTCATCATGTGTACACATACGTCATACGACTAAACAATCACAATCAACAGCATTCATGCGCTGTCGTCATTGACATAATGCGACATTGTGGCACGTCATGGCGGCTATCCGAGTTAGACAGATAGCAGATACCCCCACCAACTCCTACACACACACACACACACAGCTACTTTGTAAGCGTTCCAGCACACAACAACAATTACAGTACAACAAGAGGAACCACAACAGCGACAACAACATCAACGAACTGTATAAATAGCGCCGGATCGCACTGCGCTTTCCGAGATAACAAAATTATTGCGTACTAAACATTTTTCAGATATTGTGATAAAAATTTATAGCGCAGCCGTTAGGTATGTGAGGAGTGTGTGTTCTGCGGCCACTAAACACACTTGTACAAATTTCAAAATAGTAAAACAACTGAGATTTACGAGTGCTGTAGCCTGGTAGCCTGACGAGCGCTATAGCGCCGCAGGCCAGTAGCAATGTACAGTGGAACCAATTGCATTTGTTCTTGATCATAAAATCCTTGCTATATAAGTAAAAGAGATATCCTGCACTTAGTCCTTAAAGAGATTGCCAGCAGATATTTGACTTGATTGTGGGAGAGAAAAGTAAGCAACCGAGCAAAAGTCTAAGCATAAATCAACGATTATTTTACCTTCATTCTATCATCTATTCTAATATATATACATTGTTTCTAGTTTGGCATCAGAAGGCATTGCGCTTTCTGCAATAGATTAAAGAATATCCTATCCTTCTTTCTTCATATAAGTTGTCTACAAATGTCTCACTTTTTAAAGCAAAATGCAACACTCACAAGGGCAGAACATTTCTTCAATGGACAAATTTCCATTTCTTAGTGCAAAACAAAGCTTTCTTATATACTTTCCTCAACTGCTGAATATTATTTAAAACATCTTTAAAGCAAAGAAAGTTGAGTTATCTTTTAAAAACTAATTTAATGAATTTTGAATTTGTAGATAACTAGACTGTCAAATGTTTTTTAGAAAAATTAAAAACAATTAAAAATATGTACTAAAATGTATTTTTCAGATAAGACAATCTTCTTTGGGAGCTACTTTTCAAAGCCTAAAAATCATGATCCTAAAAGTATTAAATTAATACTTTCTCCTGATGTTCATTCGAATTAATTCCTAAACGTGCATATTAATTAATGTTATTTTTTGGCTTTTGAAATCGATTTTCAATCATTTTTAATCATTTTTCTATAAGTGCTCATATTATTTGTTTTTTCTAATTCATTTATCTTTATACCTGCACATAAGTATGTCGTTGCTATTTTTTCACTGCTGAATTGCTTGGACATTCCACAGTGCGGCGTTGGCGACGACACTGGGCCGCAAATCTGTCACCGTTCCGAGCCGTGCAAACACGAAAATATTTGAGGAGCTTCAGCCTGGTTAACTGCCTGTATGTGTGTGTGTGTGTGAGTATATTTGCCTAGTGCTAGCACAGTAGCGATAAAATGTTAACTCGGCGATTAGCGACGTCGCTTGGCATTTGTTTATGAACCCAACGAGTGCAGCCAGCGGTCGTCATGTAAGAAGTGCGTAAACAATTGCAGGCCAGAGCGCGGAAAACAGACCGATAAGATTCTCAAAGCTAGGGAGATAGCCTCTGGAAGTGCCCAAAATTCATAAATTACAAATCATTACGAGGAACAGCGCTCTAGACGGACGTCTTCCCATAATTGGTAAACCAAAAACGTCGGCGGCGGGGCCGCATCGTCAACAAAGTCTCATAATGCCTGCAAATTTTGACATGTACATGAATTAGATTTTAAAAACTTGTCCGCTTGCAATTGCAACAGCCGGGGAGCGACAGAAGCCGCAGCGGCAAAAAAATAAGTATATATGTACTACACTTATATATATATGTATGTGTACATACTTATATAAAAATCGTTCATGTTTGGGGTCCCAGGCTGCGTGCAGTTTCGGTAAATGAGTTTGCTTGTAAAACCCATGATGAGACGCAAGAGATAACGACACGGGCACTGGACGGACAGTGGACAGTGCAGTGGATGGTGGATGGTGGCCAGTGGCCGAGACAAATGCTGTCTTCAAACTAAGGGGAAGCCATAAAAAGGGTAGTATAACGATTAATTTTTTCCACGTTGACATTTTAGCTTAATTGCACTTCAATAATCCCGAAAAGCTAAAAGGCAGCAAATACAAAAAGCGAACCAGAGGCAAAAATGCGTAAAAGGGCATGAAAAGCAGCGAGCGGCAAGTGGCAAGCGGCAAGTTGAAGCTGAAGCTGAATCTGAAGTTAGCGGGACGGAGGCGCAGGCGGCCTGCTTTGGGATATGGATGTGGACGTGGACGTGGACGTGGCTGTGACGTCGTTGTCGGCAAAACCAAAACAGATACAGATACAATTTTAATCCCACGGACTTTTGCTGCATAAGCAGTGGCAGCCACAGCCACTGGACAACATACAACAACAACAAAAAACACAAACAAAATGCCGAGCAGTAAGCAACATACAGCAAACTACGTTGTCAGCGTTCTATGGCATAAAAACCAACAACAACAACAGCAAAATCGGCCAACGCACATAACGAACAAGTGGGCCGACTTTCAAAGCCCCCGGAACCCAAAAAAAAAAACAGAATACAATAAAAAAAAGACTGTACGCGCGCTCTACCAAAGTTGACAAGAAGTAAAATGTCCGACGGACTAATTGGCTTAAACGCTGGCAAAATTTATTTAAGCACATTAGTGGGATTTGGTTTGGTCTCTCTTTTTTTCTGCCTTCAATATTTACCGCTCACGGGGGCGTGTGTGTGTGTGTGTTTGTTTTTTTTTTCCTCCACACACTTGACCAGCTGGGCTGGAATACAGCCTGGCTTTCAGCTTTTGGCATTTGATCTACCCGTACTTGGGCTTAAGTAATGCGCAATTGATTGAAGCTTTTATTTCTACTTGGTATATACTGAGTAAGTAGTTTGTACCATTTGGGGCCGCTAATTGTCGAAGCTCATTCCTTGGGCATGTTAACGCTCAACGAGGGGTCATGGGAACACGTACTTTGTAGCTTCAAGAAAGTGGGGTCTACTACCAGATTGTTTTTACCCTGCAACTCCCAGTGCCATCACTGTTTTAAAACAATGGACAGCGCCTTAAAAAAAATTATCGATGACAATTTCCGCTGTATGTCAAGCACTAATGACCTCCATAACTCACAGACACAACACAAAGTGTTTCTTATTTAAACTAAATGCTAAAACAATCTGTCAGAAATTGCGACTTCCGATTTGAGTTTTTTTTTTAATTTAAATTGATCTTATTTATTTATTAAATAACGCCATAAAGGTAGTTTCAGTAAATGTTCAACCTACATATTAATTGTCTATCAGCAACGTCTGCATCTCTGAAAAATATTTAGCTTCTCCATTTTTCAGAATAGTTATATAATTTGTTTTAGTTCTCAATTTCCCTTCAATACCGGATCTCAATTCTCTTTCATTTGGTTTAGACTCTCATCTTAGCACTACTTAGTTTCAGTTGTTCATTAACTTGTCGCTGACTTCAAATATTGAATCATTTCCAAAAAGTAAAAACGCAAGGATCTCAGAAAATACAAGTGCTAGAATGGACAAGTTTGTATTTTTTAAATGTTAAAGTGTTGTTATACTAGCTCTTAAGTTTGTTAAGATCCTTGCGTTCATATGGACAGACGGATATTCTATATCGACTCGTATACTGGTGAAGAATATATGTATACACTTTATATGGTTTGTTATGCCTCGCACTAAGCTACTTAGTATAATTCTACTTCTTACCCTTTGTGTACTGGGTATAAATATTTAGTAAATCAATGAAAATTTATATGAAACATTAATTCACATTTGAATTAATAATAAAGAAATTGAAAATAGAAACGAAATGATCAAAGTAATGTGCTGAGCTGAGACGTTTTGCAGGACCAAGAATCCCGATCTGGTAATGAACTTAAACTACTTGCAGGGTCTTAAGAAATAGAATTGAAGATTAATAAAATAAAAAATGCAATTGTGCCGAATCAATAAATAGGGTTAATCAAATCCTATAATGAAAGGAAATGCACTTTTATCAATATATTAATTCAAGCGGGTTATTCAATACTGTTTATGAAGAAATAATGCATCAACTCTTGTTAAAAATTGGTAAAATATAGTATTCGTACAAATCGTGTTAGCATAGCATTAACAACAGCAAGTCCTTTTTATTTGCAATGCACAAAATCTATTTCTAAATATGGAATTGCTGATAATAATTTAGTAACAACTATAGCTCCTTCAACTGATATGTAAACTTAATATATCCCATAAATGCGGTTGCTATTACTAAAATAAAATAATTGATCCAATTATTCAAATATGATCTATAGTGTAAGTAAACCTCAGCATGTAAATAAATACAAGAAAGGGGAATACGTAAAAATCAGCTCTAGTTTATATCTCGACAAATGTGATTGAGACTATAAAATGGAGAAAATTTGCATCTGCTGCATAATAATGGTGTTCGAATTTAAATAACTGAACATTATGTAGAGGCAGATCTAGCCTTAAGGCCCTTATGTATAGTTTCTTCTATCTTTGAATCATTTATTAAACCATAGACACAGACACTAAAGTACAGCTTTTAGAACTTAGAAGGTCAACACTAAAGAAAAAATATCTTAGTTTAAAAACACCTTCAGGAAACGTAACTTTCCAACTCCAACTTATATAAATTGACTTAGAAAGTTATTCGCCATATCTTTTTCATGAAACCTATAGCAACTGTGGGGTTATACCCCATGCCCCAGTTTTGCAAATACTTTCTAATTTCCTCTGGCGTGTAAAAGTCAGGTCTAAAATCATTTGGAGCATTGTCACATAGCCCCGACTCCATTTTTTTTTAGCTTTCGGACGCATTTTATTTAATTAGGCAAATCTAGAAACGCAATTTACTTGACTAATTAGGCAAAATAAATAATTCAGTGGGTCAGTGGCAAACATAAAGTGGTGAGGAGACGAAAAGGCAGCGGTGGCAGTGCAAAGTGCAAATGCGGCCAAAAGATAAATACACACACACACATACATACATGGGTAAGTAGCAGGCAGCATCAATTTTTGATAAACTGTAGCTAGCTAATTAGAGCAATGGCATTACGGCCATTAAATTATTAAAATGGTGCGCTTCGCTAAAGAAGAGGAAATGAAATGAAATGTCCAGGCATTTCGGTAATCCACCACATCCACACAGACACGAACAGCAGCTAATAACTTTAACTTAAGTTGCACTAAATTGCTTGTGCTTGACACCCCCATCCCCCACATTTCCCACACCCCCACTCCCATTCATACCCCCCTCCGCCAGCAACTGTACGCAGAGACAACTAACAGATTTTGATCTATTGCCTTGGCCAAATCCCGCAAGAAAATCCAATTTTAGACAACGACAAGGAATGAAATCCAAATCCAAATCGAAATCGAAATCGTCGCCACCAACAGCCACGCACAAAGAAATTAAAAACAGCAACAAATTTCTCACGGTGCCCCGAAAGTGTGGATGCATGTATTGCTGGCTATCTAGATACATATTATAAGTATATGTATGTTTGTATGTGTTTCTATGTCTGTCGACCCCGAAATGACTTTCACCGTCAGCCGCATAGTGCGGCTTGGCCATCGTCGATGTGTGTGCGAGTGTGTGTGTGTGTGTGTGTGTACATTTCACACCCTCAAAAATAGAAATTATCTTCGTGCATTTACGCAAGTTTTTAATGCTATTAGTTCCATCTTAGAGCAGCAACAGACTCGGATACAACGCCCCGAACGAAAGACCAAGAACGGACTGCCCTTACAGCCTGCCATTTGAAGTGAACCAAATTGTCTGTGCTCGGAGTGTTAATATATATATATGTGTGTGTGTGTGTGTGTGTGTCCTTTGCCTTTTATTTCGATTCTATTTTCTATACATTTCCATTTCTATTCATGTTGCACAGCCCCGCGTTGCACTCGACTCCTCGACTCGACTCGACTCGACGCAATTTTGTTGGTAATAAATCACCTAAAGTCGACATTAAATCTCTTCTCTTTTTTCTAATTTTTTTTTTTTCTTTTTGTTTTGTTTCTTCCTCTGCAGCCCTGCCATTTTGATTCCATTCTTGTGCGTTTGCTTTCATTTCCAAACGCTCTTTCTTCGCGTTGACTTTCACACAAACAGTTGCACATGTCTTTGAATTTCTCTAAATGTCTGTCTACTATATATGTCTTTCTGTCTCTGTGTCTGTCTGTGTAACTGTCTGAGAGGGTCGTGGTGTCCTTTACGAATATACATATATTTTTGTATCTGGGCGCCCCAGCTTGACTTCATTTGAATATGTATGTATGTATATATGTATGTTTGTAAAAATAAACACATTTTCACTTCTCGTCTCGTCTCGCCTTGCTAGCATCCTGGGGTGCATTTCAATTTTAATTTCAATTGCCAGCCCAGGCCACGACCTATAGTCTGCCCAAAAATTATCAATTTCAATAGGCCAAATACTGTGCGTTGTTGCCATATTCAGTTGGCCAAGCCAAGCAGAAAATGAAACATTTCCGCAAGCAGTGGCAGGCTGGCTGCCACATTAACACTTTACAAACAATGGCCCAAAGTGGCATCCATCAACTGCAGCATCAGCAGAGCATCAGCATCCGCATCCACCCCACTGGATTGGACCAAATATCCAGGCAATGAAAGCAAAAGCAAAACCAAAACCAAAAGCAACTGCCTGTCACAGATCTGTCAAAAAAGACGGAGAGACTGTGAACAATCGCAGGAAGTTGCCACGACGGCGTTGCCAGCCATATGTATGCATTTGAATTAAAGTGCTGCCAACAAAAATAACAACAGCAACAACAACAAACAATTTCGCGCTTGAAAAAGCAAATAAAAGAATAACATCGGGCCAAACATGCGTAAAACTAATAATTGTCAAAGAGTCGAAAGTCAATTTCAAATTCAGCAAATGCAGCTGAATGTTGTTCCTTCCTTCCCACCTTTTTTCCCTACTCAGTGGTGTCTGTGAGTGTGTGTGTGTGTGTGTAAGGAAAGGGTAAAAGGATAAACCTGAATTTTGTGAATGTGAATTGCGATGATGATGATGATGCTGATGACGAGTTACGCGGCTCAATGTCAGGCTAACCTCTCCTAACCGACCACCACCAGCGCCCATTGTCAGCTCTCCTTAGCTGCTTATGTGTGTGTGAAAACTGAACGATCTCAATCAAATGGCAGCCTGGTGTGCACATTTGTGCTTTTGGCCACTACACTTATTGTTGTTGCATGTATATTTGTTGTACATTTGACATTCATGCGCTTTGCTGCTTGTCTGTCAACAATTAGCACGCTATTCATCAAGACCGTGAGTGACTTCGGTTTATTTTTATTCTTTTTCCTTTCCTTTTCATTTTTTTTTTTTTGAAAGGGAGAGGGTCACAAACCAGCCAGAGTTGTGTGCGATCCTTATGCCACCCATTGTGTCTCTTAGCCTGGCTACTCCGAGCTGTCACATAACGGATGATGCGGTTTTTTGTCGCCAGTTTCAATCATTCAATCACGCAATATTAGAGTGTAATTTGAGCTGAGCTGCAAACCATTTGCAAATCCTATTTTATTTACTTCGAATAATGCTACTAAAGAATACTTAAAGCAGGATAATCGCTTTCATATCAAGACAATTAGAACTCATTCGCAAATTTTCAGCATTTTTGAACTACCAAAGTAAAAATCGAATTTTAGAAAAAGTAAAAGAAATCATATTTTAGGAGAAGTTTCTTAATGCATTAGAAAGGTATCTAAAATTAGAGAAGAATGGAATATACATAATTTCAAAATTAAAAGGGTTAAAAGGCTTTCCTGTTTCCCTCGAATGTTATGATAAACCCTCTTTAAAGTTATACATTTTGAAGCTAAAAATTCCCCTAGCTTTAAGATAAATAAATAAAATAGTATTTGACAAAAGTAAGTTAACAAACTGATTACATTTCAGTTCATTTTTCATTATTAACTTCTCTCTCAGAACTGCCTTTTGCTTTCACTTATGTCTAAATATTATCTTTAACTTTTTCAAGCATTCGTTTTTACAAATTGATGCATGTTTTTGAAATATATGGACATACTACTCGTATATTGTTTTATTTTTTCAAATACTAATCCAATTTTATATTTTTGTGTGTTTCGAATACCAGGCTCAAGACACAACAAGAAAAAAAGATATTAATCATATGTAAAAATAGGTGATTGGTTCCTTATCTCTAAAGAAATGTATATGCAATTTTTAATTTTCAAAATCGTGTACAAAAAGACCGTGTATAAACAGAATTAGGTGTATATAAATTATTAACTCGTAATTGCTATCATATATACAAGTAATATTCCTTTTTTTTTTAACAAAAAAGGAGTTGGAATTAGTTCAACAACAATCAACAATCCGACTGAATAGTTACAGTTTTCAATTCCGCTGCTTGATGCCTATTTCCAATTTCGTGCGAAAAGAGATCTCTCTTTCGCTGTCTATGTTATCTATCTGTTGCTGACCTGCCTCAAGTGGTTTTAGAATCTAAAATATTATTTTGTAGGCTATTTTGCATAAACGAAGTTAAATGTCAAAATGTGTTTTGGCAAAGAAACTTTTTTCTTTGTAAACGAGTATATTGTCTCGAAGAGGGGGAGACAGCTCGTATGAATGTCAGTGCCTTACTAAATCATATATCATTAAATCTGCAAATCAGACAAGTTAGGGTAGATTCCAATAAAAAATGAATAGCAAAAATTATAAAGAGAAGAACGCCCACACAGTTATCTTAATTTATATAGTTTGTCACAATGGAGGCATGCGCGGCGGCGTTTATAATGCTCCTAAATCGATCAGTGTCCGATTTATGCAAACAGCACTTTATCATGCAATAAGGCAATGCTTCAAATGCATTTTCCCCGCCCACTTGTCACCGCAGCATAAATTCACACGCAGTCAGGCGATAAAGCGCCCCCAGCAACGCCCACAGATTCATATTCATTAGCAAAAATGTTGCGTTTAGGCAACGTGATGCCAAAAAGTGCAACCATCACTTGAATTTACGACGCCCGACGATGCCCGACGATGCTCGACGATGGCGGCACATCGACTGCAAATGAGTTACCGGCCATCCTCATCTTTGTGTGGATGGTGGCTGAGGCTCAACTAAAAATCAAAGCCCATAAATAAATATTGGTCGAGTCGGCTAAATCAAATTTGATTGCATATTGGCGGCTACCTGGAGTTGTGACTGCGATGGCAGTGGCGATGGCGATGGCGACTACGACTGCGACTGCGACTGCGATTGTGTCTGCCGCAAGCAATTAGTTATTCGAAACATTCAGATATACTCGTAACCGAGCCATAATTTTCAAAGTGCTGCCAGCCGCCACACGTGCAAACTAACCAAATTTGGCTCTTGGCCCGTTTTGTCGCACTGTTGACCAAAAAGACAAAAACAAAAAAAAAAAAAAAAAGGCAGCCAGAGCCAAAAATGTTAATGTGTCTCGCAAGCTTATAATTTGCATATTAATTACATTAATGCCAAACTGAACTGCGCTGAACTTTTGTTCGGACAGCATCTAATCTGTAACCCCGAGAAATTAAAAAAAGATTAATTTAAAGCGATCAATGAACGCCATTTGCTCATTAGCCGTCGTCATCATCATCATCATCGTCATCATCATCATCATCGTTGTCGTTGTCGTCTTCGTCGTTGCTGGATCGGATCGGATCGAATCGAATCGGATCGCAATGGATCGGCAAACGAGCTGACAAGGCAAACGGCGGCTGGTTTGGCGCTTTTTGGGAAGCCAATCAAAAATTTAAATGAAGCTGCAAAGTTCAGAAACTAAGTTAAAAGGCTTTTTTGTCTGCTTCGACGGTTGCCACGGTTTTTTTCGTCATTTTTTTTTCGTTAAATTAATCCCAACAGAATTAAAATAAGCGGCCACAGCTTTTGAGAGAGCGAACACAAACCTCTTGAGCTATTTTTGCACGCTGACGCATTATATAAATCAATGTGTCTATAGCGATACATTTGACTTTTTGTTGAACACGAATTTGCAAAACTACATTTGCCAAAGAGGCGAAAATTAAATATTTTAATTAACAGTGTCACCGCGACAGAAGTTCGGAACAAATATCAAAATCAAAGCAAATGTTAGCAGAGGTCAACCGCATTACCATCTATAACTAATTCTCAGGCCGAACTCCACTAAGGTCCATGTTGACACAACTTGAATCGGGAAAGTTTCGTATTTGACTTTCAAATCTTTAGTTTTGGGTTCAATGATAACAGCGACATAATTAGATTATGAACTAATGATGCGAATATGTTTTAAAACGCTTTCGATAATCCAAGATAATGTGCCAAATTTAAGCAAACTATGAAGATTGCAAAACCCATTAGCTTGCAATCATTTTCAGGCGCCAATTTCAACTATTTCGTTATATTGACGAACCTGAACTCATCAGCAATTCAAATAAGTCTAAAGCTCATAAGTCTTTGCTTTTCCCACCACTTAAATGCGATTAAAATGTGACAGTTATTATTTAAAACATTTGAGGAACAATCAAAACCATTAGAAGTTACAATTCATTAATCAAGAGAGAAGTCTTCTTGTGAGTACAACAACCAGAGGACTCTGCATTATTACACTAAGAGTGCATTCAAAGTAACTAATGTCTACCTTTTAGAATAATAATTTTGGTTTACACTTGGATATGGATTGATTGATTAATTGGATATAGAATTGAATCGATCGTTGCACCATAAGTGTGACATTTTTGGGACCTCCTATGACAGACAAGCTACGATGATATCATTGTCCAGTTTTTCCAGAGGTGCTTGTAACAACTTGATTGCCAAACACAAAAAATTAAAGCAATACCAGTTATCAGCGACATTTATATTTACTTTGGCATATAATATAGATTGGATGATAAAAAATCTCAATTCGTCTGCCTCTACTTAAAAGCAAGATCTTAAGAGAGTCGAGGTAGATGATGTTGATGAATTAAGCATCTTCCCTTATTGAAATTCAAATTATTGAATTAGCCTTTTAGCTTAATACATCTCTCCCAGTTATGGTCAATAGCTTCGATGCCCGGCTCCAAAAAAGTGGGTTTCAACCGCAGACTCTGCCTCTACATTGTCGACAAACTGCGCTGAAAGGCTTTGTTTTTATCATTTATTTAAATGTTGCGATTTATTCGCATAATACTTGCCGTTGATTGTTTTTGCCTTTGGTAGATAACTAATAAAAATCCGTGTTTTTATCGCATGTGGCACTAAGATGATTGTTTGGTCTGCTCCTTCGAATCAGCTGTAAAGTGATGTTTCATTGGATGAATGGCTATAAATTGATTGAGCTTGATTGAAATATCGTCCCAAGGGAAATATACAATTTATATAAAACAAAATAGATAAAATTAATACTTTAATATTAATGGTTTTTGTTTATCTGTTGAGGCTCTAGCAGCAATTCTAGTAAGCAATAGGCATATCAGTAATTACTTTAAGTAATAGTAGGTAATAGTTTGTATACTAGTAAGTAATCTATACTAATATTATAAAGAGGAAAGATTTAATTGTTTGTTTGAATTGAAATGGCTCCGAATCTACTGGACCGATTTAATGGATTCTTTCACTGTTGGGAAGCTACACTGTCGACGGTGAACATGGGCTATATGATACAAGTATTTGCAAAAAAGAATGGAATCCTCACTAAAACGCCAATAATATAACCAAAGGTGTAAACAAATTACCTTAAAAAACTCCTGAATAGCATGCTGTTAGTTCATAATCATCCTCGAAACATTGTCACTTTAAATATTAAGGCAATATTATTTAAAAGCCCCCAGCCAAATAAAAAATTACAAATCGATCGACACCGTGATTAATATTGAAGACATTTAAATTCACTAAGCCCTTCTGGACTGCCGCCACAAAAATTGACGGCCTTCCAAGGTCATAAAGAATAACAAAAAAATCTAAGAACGAACAAAAAATCATTAAAATAATAATATCCAAAATAAATTTCACTCCTTCTTAGTAACTCATAGCAAAAAGAAAGGTTTTTTGTGTGTTATTCATTTTTTAAATTTTTGTAAAAATATCCGATAATATAATATTCGATCCGATAATATTCGATAAGACGATTAAAAATCAGTAATCTTTGTTTATAAGCTTGATATATCATTTGCAGTGCCCTGTTCGTCTTATTGCTTTTTAGGTCCTTTAGGAATGGTTTTAAAATAAATAATTCAAGTAGTGACTAATCGAAACAATCTAAAAATAAATAAATAAATCAAACAAATGCTAATGTCAATATTTAGTCTGGCAATGTTAATCTGCCCAGATGAAGCATAATACATACTGTGCTCAAGTCAATGTAGTGTTGTTGCTGCTCGAATATGGACTTGCTTACCTAAGTAGTTGTTTTATCTGTGGCATGCCACTCTTTATTCGATCTCTCATCATCGACATCCGCTTCGCATCCACATCTACCACAGCTCATGCACTGCCCATCTACATTCCATCTTACATTTCATCTTAGTAGCTGTAGTAGGCTCTTAGGCACTGGAATAGAACAAACCCAGCCAGCCATTCGTTTGTATCTACAAACAATATTATGTTTGGGTCAGTAGATTGCAATTTATAATCGCCCCAAGTTTGTTGATTTTTCTTTACACCAAAAGCTGTCAGTTTTGTATGCGCATACTTTTCAAGAAAATTGTTTTTCAAATAAATTTTCCACCCACACACATGCACATGCACGCACATATATCTTGCCAGAAAAGTTGGAATGGAGAAAAACTATACTACCACTCGTATGGGTCGTCGCCGGCGATCGAGCGATGCTCGGAACGATCATTGAAAACATTCTGATATTTTCTTTTGGATCGAAGATGCGCCGCAGACTCGACAGCTATTGTTTGTTTATTTAGACATAATGCGCGAATAGTTTCTCACTCGCTGACGAACTGAAGGACGGCCCGCTGGACGGACTGGGCTGTAGTGTTGGTGCAAGTTCTAGGGAGGACAGGAGGAGGAAGAGCGCTTTGATCTTTGCAGAGTGTGAAAGGCAGAGGGGCGTGTGCGAGTTCTGAGTGATTAATCAAATGTTTATAAGAATTGGGGTAGTGGGAGAGTGCTACTGGGACTGGTACTGGTACTGGTCCGTGGTTCGGGGTGGGGGTCGCAAGCCCAACCGAAAATGGAAACAAAAATATAATTAAATATTTATAAAATGTACGTAACAACAATTCGTACACTTGTCCGCGCTCACGAGCGGCAAGCAGCGGGCGGACGGGCGAACGGGCGGGCGCGGAAGGTCGACGGTGTTGGCTGTCAAAAAGTGACATTTCCCACATCAACGGAAAGCGGCAAGCGAACTGAGCTGAGCTGAGTCGAGTCGAGCGAGTCGAGCGGGCGGTCGACCATGTGGAAGAGAGCGTACAACAATTTAACATTAATTCGCAGTCAAATAATGTTGCATTTTTTATGCGCGAATGTCGTCGTTGTCAAGTGCCAACATAGCATGTGTGGCAGAGGCAGAGGCAGAGCCACACCACCACCACCAGCACGACCATGCTCACCACCAGCGGCAACAGCAGCAGAAGCAGCACAAGCAGTTCAGGATCACAGGATGTGGCTTGATGAAAAAGGGATGGCTGGCTGAATGACTGACAGACGTACTGCTGGCTGGTTGCCTGACAAACAAACAAAATGGCACTCTAACGGATGTATTAACGCACCGAGTGCAGAGAGAAGAAAAACACAAAAATAAAAAAATTATATAGTATAAAAGAGCAGCCAGCCAGCAGCATGTTTGTTATTTAAAATAAGCAAACGACGAGTTCGTGGCTTGCACTTAAGTTCCAACGCTTGGTGGTGCTCATCCAACCAGTCAGCGATGCGGACACCATGCGTACGATGGTGGCGGTGGTGGCAGTGGCGGCGTTTGGCGCGTCAGTCGCTTGCAAAATGTCAAATGTCAGAATTTGACATGCGTGTGACATATCAGTGGCAGCTTTTACATTAATCAAACTCCCTTTTTCTTCCACGAGCGGCAGTCGAGAGACTACGACGCCGACGACGCCGACGACGACGAGGAATACCCGTACGACGGCCATGGCGATGGTGATGCTACACAATTGACACATTGAATTAGGGACACGACGCCTTCTGTTGCTAAAATACACAAAACGTCCAACACACACACACACACACACACACACTCAAACATTCATTCATTCATTTCCGATCTGCTTGCCCGCCACACACTCACACTTTACTATACAGTTATAATCCAATCATGTGAAACTTTAGTTTTCGCCTGCGGTTTTCACTCGCCTTGCCTTTGAAATGGAAATGGAAATCCATGAAAATGCAGGGCATTGGAGCATAGCCGAAAGAAGAAAACAAAAAAACAAATTCAATTACATTGAAATGGAAGGGCATGGCATGGCACATTACTCAGTGCTCATTCAATTCCACTGATCATAATGCAATCAAATGTGGAGATCCGTGAATTGAACAAGAATTGAGCTCAAGTGTGCAAAAAAGTGTGCTGCACGAAGGTCCTAACAGCTTAGGAGAATTGCGCCAGTTTCTGAAAATTGATAGAATAGTCCTGCTACAGGGCACCCTTCAAAGGGTAACGAAACTCCATTGCTCCATTGCACCAGAACTTTGAATGAATATATAGAGTATTTATCATCAAATTTAATATGAAATTAAGGTTTTACAAAATAATTATAAAACAAGATAGAACGCTATAGTCGAGCAAGCACGACAGTAAAATAGCCTGTACTCTCCACAAAAAAAAAAATTTTTTTAAAAGAATATGAAAAAACAAGAGAGAACGCTACAGTCGAGCAAGCCGGACAGTGTAATACCCTGTACCCAGGTAAACTTCCGTCACTGAGTTATATGCGCCCATAGCAGCAGCAAAAAGAGGAAGAAGAAGAGCGAACTTGTTGCTGCAGTTTGTGGGGGTTGTACTGGCGAGAATTTGTTTCGCTAATAACTTTTCTTAGAATTGACCGAATTGAATAAAATTTTGAACACCAGTAGACAATTATATATAAATTATGTGTGCAAAGTTTGGTTTAGGTAGCATTTGAAATGTGGACGCTATTGACGAAATTCTGTAGCGGGGGAAGGGGGGGAAAATTAAAAAAAATAAAATAAACTCGTCCTTACTCGGACCTAGGAGAATCTGGATGCCAACTTTGGTTATTCCAGCTTTTATAGTTTCTGAGATCCTTGCGTTCATCCAGACGGACGGACGGACAGACGGACGGACATGTCTAGATCGATTTCTCTCGTCATGCTGATCAAGAATATATATACTTTATGGGGTCGGAGATGCTTCCTTCTGTATGTTACATACTTTGCACAAACCTAATATACCCTTTTTACCCTACGGGTACAGGGTATAAAAATTTAATTTATTTATTAAATTAACTAAGAACATTTATTTAATACATACATAGAAGACATTTTTATGTACAGTTTTACATTTACATCACTTGCCTATGCTTGTTTATATACGTGTATATATAAACAACATCAATAACAGCTGCGGCCAGCGCTGCAAGCAGAGCATGGGCAGCGATTTTATTTATGACTATAACTTTCTTCGGAATTGACCTATCATGATGAAACTTGGCATACGGAAACATAAGCACTAATGGGATGTAACTACTAAAACTGATTTCAAAATTCCAAGAATTACAGGAGTTATAAAAAAAAAACACGAATTGCGGGGGAGTGGGGGGGTGTATCAAAATAAAAAAATAAACTTGACCTGCCTAGAGCTTAGGGGAACCTGGATACCAAGTTTGGTAATTCTAGCTCTTGTACCTTCTGAGATCCTTGCGCTCATACAGACGGACGGACGGAAGGACGGACGGACGGACATGGCTAAATCGACTCGGCTTATCACCCTGATCAAGAATATATATACTTTGTGGGGTCTGACACGCCTCCTTCTGTGTGTTACATACATGCGCACAAAACTAGTATAGCCTTTCACCCTTTGGGTACAGGCTATAAAAATAAGCACAAGCCAAGAGCATTAAACTATTCAATTCAATTCAAATTGCAAAGTAATTCAAGATGAAACTGAAAGTGACTTAAAACTCATTTATTGATAGAAGGATAGCTTGTTCGATAGATGTTGATGATAGCGAATGAGCCTTGAGCTTTAAACGGAATAAGAAACCACTTTTCAAAAAGCCTACAAGTACATAGGGTTGGCAATATCAGTAGGACTAACCACATACCAAAGGGGGGGAGGAGGAGCCAAAAATTAAAATTTTGATTAAATAATGCACAATGCATTTAAAAAATAACTTATGCATATGATCAATGAAAAAACGTCAACAAATCCAACTCAGATCCATTTTACATGTACTATATAAGCTTTCAACAATTAAAAATTAAGAAGATCCACTAATATAAACAAAACACATAAAATGATAATTACTTTACTATTTCTTCGATAGTCAAATAGATAGTGCTGCCTTGATCATAATAACATTTCGAATGTTTGCTTAGAGAATACTTGTAGAGGAAAATCGTATTAACAGCTAGTGTATTAAAAATAAAATAAACAAATAAATAATAATAAATAAATAATAATAAATAAATAAATGATTCCAAAACTAAACAAACCCCCTTGATAATAGAGAGTTTTCCAACCTCACACGCTATTCAAATTTATGAATTTTAGCATCGATGCAAGTTTAGCGCCCCTAAGTTTTCCTTTACTTGTAGTTTATTTCAATTTAAAAACAGAAACAAAAAACAAATTTAAGTGCGCGTCAGTTTGTCTTCATTAAGGCCGCAGATCTCCCTTCTGCCATTATCTTCTAGGAAATTACTGTCAATCTAGTCATCAACACGCTGATGTCAAGCCACAATCCAAGCAATGAAGATCAATGAAGATCAACAGCCGTCTCATCAGCACCATCACCATCATCCAATACTCCTATATATATGTATGTATATAGTATATACTATTTGGCAGCATCTATTTAAGCTCGAGTTCCATTTATAAAGGGCCTCGGGCCCGCATGCGCTGTCAACGTTGATGCAGTCCAATCAACGGCATTAGCTTCAACAGCCACTGTCTGTAATAATGGAATTAATCCTGCCCGGCGAAAAACGGCGCGATAATAAATAATAAGTGTGCAAGCACATTTGCCCAAATGAAAATGTCAAATCATTTGTCAAAGTTTTTATTAGCCACAAAAAACAGTTTGTGCCACTAATGGGCGCTTAGACATGAGTCGAGTCGAGTCGGGCAAACATACAAGTATATACATACTACTCGTATACTCGTAAGTAGTAAGTCTTGGCCGAGGCGTCTCGGATGTGACGCACGATCCATCTTGAAGTCGTCAGCCAGCCATAACTTTCCATAACGAAATGGCGCAGTTGGCGCTCATAAGCGCGGAATGCGTAGCCAATTCAGTCAAAATTTTTAGCTCTACGGCCCATACATCAAATTGGAAATTAAATCGTTTTGTATGCGCATGCGTGAAAAGCCGCAGGAGGCACGCAGGCGCGTAAATCGAGGGCCCTACTGAGTTAGATGCCACACATGGCTAATTGTTTGGACTTGGCATTGGTGGTTGGATTAAACAAAAGACTGTGGCGGCGCCACGACAAAATCAATAAAATGTTTATCTATATGTATATTGTATTGGGCCAGTCTCTCCGACAGACAGACAAACAGACAGACAGACTAACTGACTGCCTAACTGATGGGCTACTTGGCTTTTTGTGAACTTGGCTTTTCAATAGACATAAATCATGGCCAGTTTTATGTGGCCAGCAATAGTTTTGGTGGATTTGTGTGTGTGTGTGTGTCTGCCTGCCTGCCTGCCTGGCTTGTCCAAAGTGATGCTCACAAACATGTAGAACATGACATGAAACAACAACAAAATCATCAACATCAGCAACTTCATCTCGTCTTCATCAACGCCGCCGTCGTGCTCGGGGCATGGACGAGGGGCGACGGGGGGAGGGGGGCCCTCTAAGAGTTACGACGAAATTGAAATCACTCTTAATGCGCCTTGATTTATTATCATCTACTCGTCGTACTCTAGCAAGCCTGTTCAAGTTAAAGTGTTGCTGCGGTTTCTGCCCCTCTCAACTCCAGCTCTTCTTTTTCGGCTCACAAGTGTTATGAATCAACAGAAAAATTGTGAAGGATCCTTTCAAAAGAAAATCGCTCAGACCAAAAAAAAGAAACGCCCGCAAAAATATTGTGCTGTCATCGTTCAGAGACATCGTCTGCTCATAGGAATTGTAAATTTTGACATATTCATTTTGAGGCTGAAGATCGAGACCAAGAACGTCGCCAACGAAGCCGAAGTCGAAGCCGGTGCCTTAGCCGAAGACATGGAAAAGGTGTTACATACTCGCAACGATGACATGCATTTATGCAGGAGTTACAGATACCCAGATAACCCACATTCGAGCAGTAATCGCAGGTCTCTGTGGGGCGATCATCATCTGCATCGATTGCATCTCGCTTGCCGCAATTCAACAGCGTCATTGTCATTGGCCTTTTGGGCTAATTTGGTATGCCCTGGCGGCTATCAAAATATTGTTAAACATTTGTCTGCCTGTCGGCCCTTGTTTGTCTTTAACAAATAAAACAAAATAAATAATTTAAGAGCGGAAATATTAAGTTTATTGCCATTGCTCAGGTGCTGCTTCAGTCGCCGTCGCCGTCACCGTCGCAGTCGCAGCTGCTTGAAATTATAAAACGATTCGCCCTTGTCTCGCCGACTCAGCAGCGGGTGCATTTAATTATAATAATTTTAGATTTCTCCGCACTGCGCGCGCTTTTAATTATAATAATACAAAAAAAGAAAAAGAAATAAGGTAAAGAGACAGCTTGTGATCTTCTCAGTTTTTTAGCCAGCTTGTTGCAGTTCGCCGCGGGGCGCATTTGTGTTGGCTTTGTAGGCAAATGGCTTGCCTTGTAATTTCATGCACTTTTCATGGATCTTGGCAAGGCACTGATCTGCATGAACGAACTCCAGAGAGCAAATGTGGATGACAAATTTCATTACAAGCGATTCTCATTTGCATAAATAAATGAATGTCACTGCTCTGTGGAAACTATTCTTGGAGGTGGCTGAGAAGGAGGTGGGTTGGGTGGGACAGGAGCACCTCCGCTCTTATTAAAGATTTCTTGTTCAAGTTACATCGACCCGTCAAGCTGACTTCTCCTAATTATGTAAACAACAGATGGTTATTAAAATGTCCCCAATCAACCAACTCCAAAAAGGATGCGAGCAGCAGCTACAAAGCGATTCAACTAGAGATGTTCATGAAAAAATTCCACCAAATTATTTTTATTATTAACCAAAACATATTTAAACCGAACTCAAAGTCGGAGATCGTTCTGCGAAGTATGCGACGATTGACAGTCAAATGTGTTCAGAGATAACAAGCTCTCTGATATCTGATATCCAACAGATAAAAAGTTACAAATTCAAAATCACAGAACGCAACAACAAAAAATTAATATAACGGATACATAAATAATTTTATAATTAAACAGAAAAATGAATGCAAGATAAAAGGTATGAAAAAGATAACTTTCTGACTCCCGCACAATATTTTCCATATCACAACCCTGCCTGGTTAATGTTTCTTAGAAATGGGTGATAAGAGAAGCGCTTCATAAGGAAAGAAACAATTAGAGTGGATCCACGGGTTCCAAATAAAACCATCAAAGATCGAAAATAAGGAAGCAGGACCAATCAGTTTAGTCACCTAAAAATACTATATATAATTGGCGAATCAGAAAGTGTACAGCGATTGCTTTATAAAAACTTTTGAACAACATATTCATTGCATTTCAAAAACTGCATAATTACATAATTTTTTATTTGTTGGACACAATTATGCAAAATTTTTAATGCCCAGCCAAAAGATCGTTTATTTCGCGATCGTCTTTATTTTTAATTATTGCTCCTCCAATACTATACAATACTCATTTTAGAGTTTTACAACACTTATGCTGGCGGAACTGTCATGTTGCACAAAAAAAGCGTTGCTTTTTCCTTTCTTTAAATTCCAACTTAAGCAATAGATATTAATACTGCTGCAATTTTGTCAAGATGGGTATCGAAGAAAAGAGTTAGCATTCATAAATAAGATGTGTATCGATGGAAAGAGCTGCCATTCATAAATAGCAGACAGCCACAAACGATATTTAGAATTTTGCTGTCCAGTGTAATGTCCGACAGTTGATGATATCAACACTGGCGCAACAAATTCTTATGAAATCTGATTTGTGTAGCTTGGCGCGCAAAACATTTGCGCAATCATATCATACTGCCAAACCCCCCTAACCCACCCTCTTTTGCGCAATAAACTTAATACGAGAACTTTCAATTTAACAAACGCCAAGAACGCACGCTGCGCTTCGCAATGCAATGCCACGAACAGGGGCCAGATGATATGGCCAAGCCATGGCCGTTTTAGCCAAGTCAACAAGCATGCCAGTAGCCAACCATGGCAAGAGTCATAGCCACTGCGCTACTGTATAGAGCTAATGTGTTGGTGTGTATGTGTGTGTGTGTATCTGTGTGTGTGGGGTAATGTAGTTGGCCGACTGATAAATCACAAATGCATTTGAGCGCGTATCAATGCGAGGCGAAGCTGAGGAGGCTACTGTTCTGTTCCACAGTTAGCTTTGTAATTATTTGTACGCTTGGCGCAAAATTTGAAATTCATTTCATAATTCAATGTAATGGGGGCCCCGGCGACCACAAAACAACCGCGCCCGCCAGCCCCCTCCCCGCAAATCACTGATGGATGGGTCAATAAAGTAGGCGATTTTATGTGTGGAGCCAAAACGCGCGACAGGCCAAGTAATGAAAAATAATTAGAAAGCCGAAAGATTTTGCGCCTCACTCAACAGCTCGACAACTGAAAAGCTGAACAGCTGAACGGCTGAACACGAAAGCGAGTTTTAGGCTTTGGCAACAACACTACATAGTAATAATTGCCGCTAATTGCTTGTTAAATGCGGCACCTGATGGCAAAAATTGCATTAGAATTGCCTTGCAAATTAACCGTAATTGTACAGCTTCCAGTTTGCTTATGCATACTATATATAGTATTCTCGTATGAGGATGTAAGTTAGCATTTGAATCGGAATGGAAATGCAAATCAACTTGAAAACGACACTCAGAGGTGGCTTCAAAGCTCACTCAAGGCATGAGCTCGCGTCTAAATTCCTTAATTGTGGAAATTTAATGCAGTGCACCTGCAGGAAAAGGAACTAGTTTGCTGGACCAGCTCTACAATCTTTCAATCACTAGGCAACAAGATATGCTTATCATCTTAATATACTTGTATTTATGACAGCAATCATTCCGTTTCCATGCTAGTTTTATGTAACTGCTTATTAACTCAATTAATTTAATTATTCAAATCAAAACACCTAAACTTTCATTCTGTATGTTTTAACTCTCAAAGGTGTAACCAAATTCAATTGAACTAAAGCGCTAATCATCGATAATAAAGCAACTAACATAAGGTCTTTGTTCAGTCAGTATGCTACTACATCGAATGTCGGGTCCTTGTTAAAGCCATATTGCAAGGAATTGAAATTCTGACTTGATCAAACGAAAAAATTTATATAAATTGTTGAGAACACCTTCTTTCTAAAACTCTTAAATAGAAGACATGCATTAAAAACCACTACACGATATGAAAGCTCATTTATCAAAAGGACATAAAGCAAAGCAGTTTGTCTGTTGTCTTGAATTTGTTGAAGAAAAATACTACAGAATATTCAGCACCATTGCTGCACTTCGTAACCGTCCACTAATTCATTTAAAAAATGTCATATAAATGGAAAATAGCAAAAATTAACATCCCCAATGAGAGGGCCCTTTTGAAGTAGCCCTAACTATTCAAATATATATGTATATGGGCGGGTCCAATGGACATGAACAGTTTTTTAGAAGCTACTGTCTGAGCTCTGTTGCTCTACTCTTAAGTGTCGTATTATCCAAAGAAACAATCTATAATTGGCGATCATTCTGCAGATTCCAAGTTTTGCAATTTATTCACACAATTACACATGAACTTCAAAGCCAAATATTTGTGATAGCATCAGCATTTGTCCTAAATACCTCAAATTGAATAGAAGCTATCGAAAGCTTGTTCTCTAATCTTCTGAACAAAAATAAGCAAAATATCTCTTGCTGAGAAGTCATAAAAATGGTCTTAAATTCGAATTTATAATCAGTTAAAAGAGCATTCACAAATAATAAAGAAACAAAAGCTAAATTATTAGAAGCTTCAGCAACTTTTTAGTTCCAAATCATGGCAAGAAAAGTTGTTAATTAAGTGACAATATAAAAAATGTATTCCATCTGGCACATTCCATACATGACTGAACTATTTTAATAAATACGAATTAGATATTAGTACTATAGTGGCTTTAAGGTTCGACTGTTCGCTAATGATGCCATTTATAACCACCCATCGCCTCTGAAGAAAACTTATTTGCTAATTACATAATTGCTTAGTATTTATATTTTATCCATAAATTAAACCTGTTTCTCTCTTTTAATTCTCAATATAAATCACACACTCCCCTCATTTTCCCCTCATTTATGTTGACAAAAATATGTTTGTTTTATTAAAAAGACATTCGCTTCCACCTTTTTAGTAATTAGGCCAACATTTAGCTTTGGACCGCAACACCCGCGGACAACAACATTCTTTGAGCAACAATAACAATTGAAAGACAAAATCAGAAAATGTTTTTATCATATCTAGCGCAACAAATCAACACAAATATTTGCCGACACTTGCGGCCAAAACGAATCTAAATAGCTATTAAACAAAGTGGCAAAAAATACGCTAAGCCGAAATGAAAAAAAATGCAAAATAATGGCCGATATACCCTTCATACAAAATATAACAAAATCAATTACAAAGAGATTTCTCTGTTGATACCAACAAGCCGAAAGGCCAAAGTTGGTAATTGAATATAGAGGGGACTTAAGGTTGAGCGCAATGCGGTGATGTATCTATAAGCTATGGCTGTGTGCCGGGCCGATCAGTTGGATTCAGAATCTGCATATTCATGCCGCAGACGTTGGCACAAAGGCCCCAAAAGCGCCGCCACTGACACGCTGTCTGTCAGAGATCGGCGAGTCAGCCAACCAGCCAGCCAGCCAGCTGACAAAAGTTACATCAAACCAACTAATTGAGTGCGGCACACAATGTGCCATAGATACATGGATATAAATTTATGTATAAGCGTCACATTTCTAAGCATTTCTGTGGTATTTTTTGCGCCCGAAGCGATCGTTGCCGCCTTTAATGTGCGCATATGACGCTTTTATGGCCAAGACAGTCAGTCAGCCACTTCCACTTCAGCTGGCTCGCCGTTAAAGTATCTGCGCCTCAAATCAATCTTATCAGGCACTGGCAAAGGCATAGGGCACAACAGTTTTCGATTTCCTACCATGAAGCGTTCTAAACAATTCAAACTCAATACATTTGTGGCTGTCACCTAAGCTATTAACCTGATTTTCTAGATTTTCAATCAAGTCAGAAATGAAAAGACAAAACAAAGAAACAAAAAACAAAAAAAAAAAAAACAAAAAACCAAAAAAAGGAGAAAGAATGGCCAACAAAAAGCCGCAGAGCTTCGTGCCGCCATATCTACATACCAAAAGGTACAGATACAACAACAACAGCAACAACAACAATAGCATATAATCCGGTATTGTATCTCATGGATCGTCGTAGTCGTCGCTCACCCGTTCGTTTGGCTGACTGGCTGACTGGCTGGCTGGCTGGATCTGCTGGCTTAGACAGACATATGGTACAGACATCGCGCGCACAGGCTGGCATTATTATAAAGTCAAATTTTGTTTCGTTTAAATGCGATCTTTACGCTCAAAGCGTGTGTCCCTTTTTCCGAAAATATTTAAGCCCAGAAACGCAAAAGAAAGAACAATCCATGGCAGTGCCAAGTGTTCTGGCCACCAAAAAAAAAAAAAAAAAAACAAGAAGAAAAAAGAAACGTGCAGCAAACGAACGAAACGAAACTAACCGAAATTGAAAAATCCCGAAAACAAAAAGGTATTTTTGATTGAAATCAATTTAAATTGTTTTCTAGAAAAGCCGAGGCGACCAAAGCGGCCGGGGAAAAGGCTAAACGGGGTACTGGCATGGGTATGCGGCATGGTTTTACAAAAGTATCCATGAGATGCGCGGCGTGCGCATGTGTGCGGCTTTACAGGCACACAACAACAACAACAGCAACAAGCCTGAGAACATTAACAGCAACAACAAACCATAAAGCAAATATAGCCATGTATATGTCCAACTGTTGGCAGCTATTTAGATGGATTAACTGAAATCCAATGCATGGAAATCAATGTGAAAATTAGAGATGAAATTTTCCTCTTCCTTTCCTCTTATTTCTTTGAGTGCACACGCGTAGGAGTAATGTATAGGGAGGCAGATTTCTCTTTAAGATACGGGTTGGTTGGTGTGTGTGTGACGCTCAAGTGCTGATACAGATTTGGAATACATACATATATCTGAAAATCATTTGTCGCCTAATCTGATTAATTTCGAGAACCAAACTGCTCATAAAATATTTGAAATGCTGACTTTATGCCATACATATTGAATAAATAAATAATACATAAATAATAATTAAATACAATTATATTTGTTAAAAAGGCAAAACAGTTGCAATTTAGAAACAGTCACGACCTTTTTGATAAGTTCCTAATAAAGAAAAAATCCCACAAAGTGACGAATGTGAGCAGACTGTTAAGCATTCACTTTGGAAGAACCTATCCGGTCTTTGACAAAATAGGAAAGTCTCAAAAAAACTCTACAATAATGTCTACTTGTCCCGACACGCTGGGGGAATTTTATTTGCCATTTGGCAAGCTATGCCCCGATTCATAGATATATGTGGTCAGAGATATTATAGAACTAACAAGCTACAACAAATATTAAGTAGAGGAGGAAAATTAATTCTACTTAAAAGCTAATTAAGCATGCAGAGAAAGGGGAAAATCTCCAACCCGGTGGAGGAAAATTTGATTGCGACTCCGGAGAGCTATGTTCCGACTTACAGCAGTAAGTGGTCAGAGACATTCCCGGATGTAACTATAAAGGATATCTATTAAAGAATAGAGAGAAAATTCTGTCGAAAGTAAATGTGAAAGATCATTATTATATGAAAACGAACGCAATTGTGCACAGCGTAATCATTTCTGCAAGCTGTGACAAGATAAATGGAAAAAAGATCCTCGTTGATTTACAGTTATTGAATTATTCAATTGAAAAATAAAGTCGACCTAAGAGGAAGGACCAAGGAATCAACCACACCAATAACCAACTTGTGGAGAAAAACCATTCAAAGAACAGTTCTTAATAAGGAAGGAAGGTTATAAGCAACAGTCTGCTATTTATATTTTTACTTCAGAGTTCACTTCAAAGTTAGCTTCAAAGTTTCACCATCATTTAAAAGTCTGTTGAGTACAACATTTCCATTTTCAAAACTGATACAAACGAGCTAAGAGTGTTCCAATTGTTCTCTTTCGGTTAATATGAGATGTTTTGGCACATCCATCAAAGTAACTCTTTTAATATCAGTTGATGTCCAATTTTCGACTAGGAACACCCATTTTGGTCACACATACCATTCTAAGCAACTGCTCCCATAGTAGTAGATTCAATCAAATTCTGTGAAAAGCTCATTAAAAGCTAGGGACGCTAACGAATAATAATAGCAAGATCTATGAGTTTTGACCAAATCAGAAACACGCCTTCATGCCCATGACCATAACTCGCACGATTATTATCGTTTTAAGAAGTACCCCATGAACTGTCATTAGTATGCCAATTTAGAGCTTTTGGTGGAAGTCCATAAAATGCGCATAAATGTCGCCGTGACGCACAATGGACTGGGCCATCGGACAGGGGGCCACACGCAGACTTATGGGTACCACCTTTCCGGTGAGCATGGCCCTGGCGGAAATTCAACTTAAATAGCAATTAAAACTATAACTATTGTGTGTAGCTGGGACGGGGGCTTCCGAGTGATATTCTTAACAACCAAGTAAACGACAAACATGCATTTAACGAACGGAAACAAGGCGTAATGGGTCTTGTAAGACCAGAGAAGCCCAACCAAAGAGCAACGCACATTGAAACAAGAACCACAGGCCAAATGAACTTTTAACCTCTTTCAACAAAAGGCGGCGTGTTACAGGTTACAGGTGCAGGGCACGCCGGCCTTTGCCATAAAATGACAACTTTTTGGACAAGTGTCAAAGCGTGTGATTTATGCGCACGCTTACCAAGAACCAGGCAAGCGCACAAACTCGAGCGGCCATGGCCACGGCCACGGCGGCGCATGCGCAACGACCTGCAGGCCCGAGTCTCAGTCGGAATCGCACAGTGGACAGCGAGCAGAGCCGGCCGAAACAAATGTTAATCGCTTTAATCTCTCAAGTGCGCCGACAACGACGACATACGTTGGAAGCCTCCACAACTCCGAAGACATCGACAATGACACAGGAACGTTTCCGTCACATTGACGCTTGTCCGTTGTCCGGTGTCCAGTGTCCGGCAGTGTCAGCCTTGACCATTCGTATTGCGCAACTTCAGTTATGTTCCCAAATACTCTAAGCGAGGGCATCACAAATTTGAAACTATGATGTGCACAATTATAGGAAGCGACTAGAAATTATTAGTTGGCGCAAGAACTACAAGTATTTCTATTTGAGTCAATTAAAATAAATAATTTCTACACTTCAGATCATGCCTAGTCTTAGAAGAGGAAGAGCATATTTCATTATGGGCATTAACTGAATCTCAAATTTTAACCTAATTGCCTGTCCAACTTTCTAAGAGTATAAACAATTAGAAGAACGCAAGAGCCAGAATATAAGTATATGTGTGGCACTTGGGAAACTTTAATTAATAAGTCTCCAACTATAGTATAACAGTATACGAGTAATGCTAATGAATATAGTATGATGGATATTTAGATTATATGAAAATGTTCAATTCTTTGACTTCATCTTTCGACCCATTCACATACAAAGTATATATGTATGTATTTATGTAGGTTGAATGCGTTATTGGTTTGTTCTCCCTAATATTTCACCTTAGATTTCCTTAATGGGAAATAAGCACTTGGTTTACGGTACAAATAATATATTCTTAATTGTCTATTTCAGCGTTTAGGTTTAACAAAAATCCATGCGACAATTTTCCTTCTGTCTTCACAACTCAACTTCTTCTTGATAAGTCTCTACAATCGATTATTCATCTTAAAGTTAGGGCTGGGCGAATATTAACGTACCAGCACTACATAATCTTAAATAATACCTTATTCCTGCATGTACTTGTATATGCACAAAAAATTTAAAACAGAAATATCGATAATATCATTTAATTCTCGTAGTTCTACAAAGTGTTTCCAATAGATTATTTTTTTATTACCATTATGCCTTGATACGCAATTTCTTAAATATCAACTAAAGCGACAACTAATTGCAATTGTTTAGCACAAGTTTCTTAATTCACATATCAAATCTATATTATAACTTTTTGGCAGCAATCTTCAAGAAGTTCTAAGCATAATAGCGCTGAATCATCAATTGTTGCTTAGAGCTAGTTGCAGATTTATGCCAAAGAGCCAGTTATTAGACAAAATATGTGTGGTTCGTCCACTGATAAGAAGCTTTGAAATAATCTGTCTTGTTTTTACAAAAGTGACATGAAAAGTAATCTTTGTATATCAAAATACAGCGAGCACTTATGAATTGTGAATTTCTTTGTTTGTGTTAAGCAATAAAACTATAAATTAGACAAAAATCAAGAAATTTAACATTATAAATTAACAAAAAATAAATAAATAAACGGATGCCTACAAAAAGTAACTCCCATAGGGAGCTGTGGAGATACAATATGTTCCCACTCTATACTATATTAAAACACATCTATAATCTATAATAAATAATTGCCTGTCCAATTTAGGATTTAGTTTCTTTAAACAACGATAGAGAGCTAGAGAATTAAAAACTTACTTAATAAATAGCGACATTTTATATCAATAAAAGCGCATTTACATTGGCAACAACATGGACATACAACAGTACATAGTACATATATACATATGTCAGTACTTTAAAAAACTTTTCAAGAGTATACAATGTTCGGCTGTTCGCTCAGAGTTTCTGCTGCTTTTTAAATTGTCCGGCAGCATGTGTTTCTGCCACACTTGCAAGTAGTGGCAGCAGCAGGTTGTCCAAACATACTACACTCGCAACAAGCCGACATTCCGAAATTTTTGTACACAACAATTTGCTTGTTGCCAGAGATAAGCGAAATGCATTTCTAATGCGCCAGCCAGCCAGCTACAACAACAGCAACAACACAATAGGGAAGCATAGCAATAGTATTAACAACAGCTGGCCTAAAGCCACAATCAACATGGACAAGCAGAGAGAGAGAGAGAGAGAGAGAGAGAGAGAGAGCACTCACGTCGTCGTCACCGTCGCCACTTTGGGGGGAACCCATAACTTATCTCTAGCGCTCGCCCTGTCTCTGGGTGCTATGTTTAAAATATTAATGATCTATGCACTTAAATGATGGCCCAAGGCAGGCAGGCAGGCAAACAGACAGGCAGACAGGCAGACAGGCAAAGACCATTCCAATCAAGTCAGTGATCGACCCTATCACTTAAAATAAAACCAAAGAGAAAGAAATTATTGTATTAAAATTCTAAGCAGCTAAAAGTGACCCGGCACCGAAGCCGTCTCCGCCTGGCAGTGTTGAAAACTCAACTCAAGTGTTTGGGTGGAAGAGTTATGGACGGATTGAAATACATACTTGTAGGCCGGCCCTCGAATCGTAACAGATTGGGGCACACATATTGCGTGTGATTTCACTAACTGATTTAAGATGCAAATCGAATCAGAAAAAAATACAAAAACCAAAAACAAAAAACATGAAAAAACACGAGACACCAAGTATATGCATGACTGGAAAATGGAAGCTTATCGTTGCCCATGGCCAAGAACGGCCGACAAACTATGAATGTTATATCGAATTGCTTATGGATTTCAAATTTAAATTTAAGACCTTACACATTGAATATTTTAATGTGCCTACAAACGAAATTCAAATTGGCCGACCAGGCGATCCATCGATCGATCTATCGCTTCAGCTAACGACGTGCTGCGACCCCGACTCCGACTCCGACCCCTCGGACGACCCCGTTTTGTGTGGCATAATGCTGGCCTGATACGCATCTGAATTGTGTACGAGACTATCAACGGACACATTTATTTCATGTTTATGTTGATATTTTTTTCAAATTTGATAAAAAGAAAAGTATAGTACATGGCAGAAGCGAGATGGCGAACCACATTTTCGTTTCATTTTCCATTTCTTATTATATTTATGTTAATGGCTTGGGGCGTGCAGACGCGTCTTCAAACGCAGTGGCTCCCCATCATAATCATCCTAATCATCATCATCGACCCCATTATCATCAGCAAGGCAGTTAGTTGGCGCTGCGCTTATCGGTCTACAACAATGCACAACTTTAAATAGCGCTTATGAATTTTATTGACATATTCGAAGCAACATATAGTCGACTATGTGCCTTGTGTGCACAATAGGAGTGGCTGCTGAGATCGGGGCGGCAGCTTGAAAAGATCGAAATAGCGATTTCTAAAGCCAAAGAGGAAAACTATTCGCTGCGTGGAAAACCTTTGTTGAATACTGAAATATTTTACAACTTTCACTTCTTTCTACTTATTTCAATTTAAATTTTGTGGCGATTTCCTCAATTATAAAAATATTTCCTTCGCTTAGTTTGTAAATCTGACTAGCTTGAGTTTGTGAATACATTTTCGAGATTGGAGTTTATACTGAAATATTTGTTAAATACTGAAATATTTTACAACTTACACTTCTTTCTACTTATTTCAATTGAAATTTTGCGGCGATTTCCTCAATTATAAAAACATTTCCTTCGCTTAGTTTGTAAATCTGACTAGCTTGAGTTTGTGAATACATTTTCGAGATTGGAGTTTATACTGAAATATTTGTTAAATACTGAAATATTTTACAACTTACACTTCTTTCTACTTATTTCAATTTAAATTTTTGTGGCGATTACTCACCAGTTTACTTCAATTATAAAAACATTTCCTTCGCTTAGTTTGTAAATCTGACTAGCTTCAGTTTGTGAATACATTTTCGAGATTGGAGTTTATACTGAAATATTTGTTAAGTACTGAAATATTTTACAACTTACACTTCTTTCTACTTATTTCAATTTAAATTTTGTGGCGATTTCCTCAATTATAAAAATATTTCCTTCGCTTAGTTTGTAAATATGACTAGCTTGAGTTTGTGAATACATTTTCGAGATTGGAGTTTATACTGAAATATTTGTTAAATACTGAAATATTTTACAACTAACACTTCTTTCGATTTCAATTTCAATTTTTGTGGCGATTACTCACCAGCATACTTCAATTATAAAAACATTTCTTTTGCCTTCCATTTACACAAAGTATTTAGTTTGTAAATCTGACTAGCTTGAGTTTGTGAATACATTTTCGAGATTGGAGTTTATAACATACTTGAAACCAACTCATAAAACTAATAAGCTTTTTAATATTTTCCACTCATAAATATTCACATCTTGCTACTAGTTTGACGTGTCTGGTTTATTAAAATATGAATAAATAAATATTAATATAACTACTACTAGTCGTATGTTAAAAACGTTAGCTCCAAGACTTTTAAATTTATATGAACTTGATAAATCAAATAAAAATTGTCTCTTTTTATTAAATAGTAAACTTATCTTAGTCGAAATCAGCGAATGCCAAAAAGCATGGTCATAATAAAAAACTTTAATTTAGATTAACCATATAGCTTCAAAAAATGTAGATCTTCAAGCAAATCATTGCATTTTATTATAGATAGTATATAATACTTATATTAATTGATGCATATTGTGTATCATAAACAAATGTTGGCAATAGAATCCAACAATCCCCTCCTATTTCATTTTTGTTGAAAGTGAACATTTAAGAAAGTTTAAGCTCTGATTTGCTTGGAATTCTTCCTAATTAAAATATTATAAATTCCTTAAAAGAGTAATAATGTAATGTAAATCAAATGCTTTTTAATATCTTCTTCAGACTGATTTTGAATATTGTATTATTCAAATATTTGTTTGTCATTTAATAATTGACAGCTTTAAATGCAGAAAAAAAGGTAAAGCAAGAAATGTTGAAGGGCTGAGAAATGAAATCAAAAGGCGCAGCAGCTGTTGTTTTGTTTTGTTCGAGAGCGTTAAAGAGTAGAGTTCGGGGCGCAAAAAAGAAATAAAACGCGACTTATTTAAATCGAAATGCGCATATGCATAAATATTATTTAAATTTGCTTCTTTTTTCCCCATAATTAAAAAAATAAAATAAAAAGGCGATGCCACACCAAAAAGAATGAACAAAATAATGAAGCAAAAGAAAGAAAACTGCACACTATTCAAATTAAAAATCGAACGTAAATGCGGCGCACAGCAGGATGCGATTTCGAGAGGCTAAAAGTCTTTTAACTTGGCTTGATTTCGAACGAGGCGATCAGTCGACCGAATGTTGCTCAAAATGATTGTTGTTGTTGTTGTTGTGCTGTTGTTGTTGCTGGGGCATATGATAATTTAAGGCTGCACAACGTCATGCTGTTGCTCCATTGCCATTTATACAAAAGGCGCGCGCGACCGCGTCAGGCGAGCAGAGTGGCCGGCGATGGGCGATGGGCGAGGGGAGGGGTGGGGAGGGGCGGGGCGGGAGCAATCCACGGGATTGCGTGC
This sequence comes from Scaptodrosophila lebanonensis, assembly GCF_003285725.1. Classification (NCBI taxonomy): domain Eukaryota; kingdom Metazoa; phylum Arthropoda; class Insecta; order Diptera; family Drosophilidae; genus Scaptodrosophila; species Scaptodrosophila lebanonensis. Next base: position 19,195,124 of record NW_022060538.1, read on the forward strand.
TGACCCAAACCGTATGAGTGACTGCTGCCTGCGCCGCTGGGGCTCGGCCCTCCAACTGTGTGTGTGCCACAGTATCCAGCGAGAGTATCCTTTGATGTGCAGAACGCTCTGCGTGCGCTCCTCTGGACGCGATCTGGTGTGGGGCCGGGGCCCTGCCCAAGCAGAAGTGCCTTTGCCTCGCTTTGATGCGATAAAAAATTAAGGCGATAATGGAATTGAAGCAAATGAGCTTCGAAACATTTGTAAAGCCCATATGATTACAGTGTGCCATAAAACTATGCGCGGCGACTCGCCCCGACTCTGGCTGTGGCTGGGGCACGGGCAGGGGGCTGTGGTTGCCTCGCGCTGTGCGACAAGCAAAAATTGGACAAGCAACATGCAATTTATGTCATTTGGTGGGCCATGCGAACATTTTTAGATCGGAGGCCCACACGGAAAATTTGTTGTAATTAATAAAAAGCAAACAGCGCCAAGTAAATGCAGGCGAAAATATTTATTTAACAAACGAAAAAGAAACGACTACAAATATGGAAAGGAAAACAGCAACGGCAACGGACTGGCATGTAAATTACAAGCCACCTACGTTGCAATGACAAACGTGGCCATAAAAATTAAAGAAAAATAAAATCGTATATTACACACATAGTAGTCGTGAGGCGACGCGATGCGACGCGACGCGACTTGCCCAACAATTGCTGGCCTTTGTGATAATGTTGCCCCGGCTAACAACTTCATTTCGGTTGCACAAACACACATACACTGATGCATACCCATACACTCATAAGGCATAAATTTGCTAGACTTAAGCCTAATTTATGCAGCACTTTTCAGCTGGCCAACCAGCAAGCAAGAAGGGTCTCCACACCACCAACTGTCCACCGTTCCTTCTGTCCCTCCCGGCAGGGCTGAACAAAATTTAACCGGCATTAGCTATGAACTTCTTTTTTGCACTGACTGAAGTTAGCTATCGAATCGAAGATCAATATATATAGTACTAGAGCGCTTGAACATGTTCTACAGACTTCTTTCATTGATTTTGTCAAATATCAGACAATTCGGTCTTTTCTAGCTGTGATCCCGAAATTAAAATTTCAATAATTTTGAAATTGAACTTATATTTGGGGCAATTGAGGTGGAAGTGATTAACCAAGCAGCAAGGACCTTTGTTAGATAGAACAAGTTTCTACAAAAATGTTATATAGAAAGAGTAAATAAAATTGAAAGTTTTTATGTCTTACATACAAACAGTCTGATTTTTAGATAACGGACTCTACGTCGTGGTAGGCAAGTATTAAAAAGTTATCATCAACAAAACTCACACCGATTTCAATTAATTATAAAAAGCATCTGCATACATGATAATGGGAAGCTGTAAAGGTGAGGCCTTTAAGTTATAAAGTAAATAATAAAGCGTCGAGTTGACAAAACCATTTACCTTTCTAAAGCTCTTAATATTCCGAAAAAATTGATAATATGTTTTGATTCCTTCAATTCGGAAATAAAAATATCAAACGAAAGTCGGAGAGTTTAATCTGTTCCGTCATTTTAATAATTTGATGGTTGCGAAAGTATTTTTTATTCTATTACAACAGCTCTTATATGGCACTACAATAGCAGCAGAAATATCCAATAAATATTGCTTACATTTCCATAACTAGCTTACACTTGACGCCACAATAAAAATATATTTCTACTAGTCTGCTATAAAATTAAATCTCAATATAACATTACATTGATTGTAATTTTTAAGACATTTCAGACAAAATAATACTACAACTTTTGACCTGCAAAATATGAAATCGATGCAAAATATTAAGTTCTGATGAATTAAATCGAGAGCATTAAATCGCATTTTATTGAAGAAGCACAACAGCTTAAATGCACTTGCTTCGAAAAAATCATTTATCAAACAGTCTATTCCCAACTCACTCTCATTGAATTGAAAGCAATGTCAGCTTCGGTCTAGGGAATACAACGTATATATTTGGTCTACCTATAATTTGTATTACAAATTTTATGCTGAATATGTTATTAAACTAAGCTTCCTCACCCCTACCAACCCATCTCCCTACTAAGTCACACAATTGAATAGATTGATTCGGCAGACGGTGTTCTCCACAAGTTAATTTATTTTTTGTCTCAACCTCTTTGTTTCCTTTTTGAGAAACTGACTCTATACAAAATTCTAATGGCAATGTTCTTCCATTTTAATTTACTGATTGTCCATTGCGACAGATTGCAAATATAAAAAAAAACATTGTACTTCAGCATTTCAGAGACACATTTCGAATTCTGATTCGTCTCTAAAAGCATGATTTTTTTCAAAACCATTTGCATTTGAAACATTTCAATCGCACGTGCCATCAAATACGATTCCTCTGCTCGAATACTAGGCCGAAATAAAATAGTTTTGAGGCAAGTTGATGGCATCTGTCCAGCCCTGGTTGTTGGAGGAGCAGCAACAAGTATTTTGTCGCCCGAACAGCGTCAGTGACTGTTGGCCCGCGCAGCTTCATCTGCATTCACAATTAAACAATTTCCACTAAATCTCGTTACTTCCTTGGCAATTTGTTACGCGGGGCAGCAAAGTTATGTGACGCTGTGCCATAAATTCATGCACCAACCAAGCCACTGGTCAGTCGAGCGATCGTCCGATCGTCCCATCGTCCGACCATCGTTCCAACTACACAGCTGCCTCCGTCCTCTCTCCGTCCAATTGTCCAGCCCCAGCCACAGCCCCAGCCCAGTAGTCGCTGGCAGTTGTGCAATCTCTTCGCATGTAGCAGCACTTAAATCGACGAATTTATGAAGCGAACGTAACTGCGTCTGCTTCAGAGACTGCGACTGCGACTTCAACTGCGACTGCGCCTGCGCCTTCGACTGGGCTTTAAGTCGACAGAGGTGTGCACAGTAAGCGCATAAACTGCGATTAGGCGACAGTGGCACATCATACGGCACCCAAAGTGGTAGCAGGAGCAGCCACAGCGCATGCGCATGCGCGCCTCTCAGCCATCTTGACACTGACACTGGCATGCCTGACCTAATGCCGGAGGCACTGCCGGCGTTGCTCCAACACGCCCACCCATTGTGGAGGTGTGGCCGCTTGCCAAGTACTCCTTGTATTTCGAATGCTTGGCAAATTTGTGGCACATACTTCATACATATCATGTGCAATTGAGCCAAGTCATTAAATCTATTTCTTGTTACCACCCACCTTCAAAGATAGCCTTCAAATTGTACGTACCTTCAGAGGATCAACTCTATTAAATGAACGATAGATGGCAGGCTGAAATATCTTCATAATTAAACGAATTCTTAAAGTTTCCAGATCCTGTTGTGCTTTGGCCAGAAGAAGCTCTTTAAATGACATAAGTTTACAAGAATATATGAACATTCTAGAGTATTTTTATAAATACATATACTCGTACTCCCACATATTTATATTATTTTTTCTTAAGCAGGTATTTATTGAAAATATCCAAAGCAATGCTCAACTATAAATAATAGTAAAGTGTTTTTCTTTCAGGAAAATATTCAAGCTAGTCTACTCTTAATCTAAGGGGTTGCTCCGGTTTTCTGGCCCCTAAATGATCTGCAAAACAGATCTATTCTTACAACGGAACCATTACTTATTTATTTTAAGTAATTTATAAGTAAGTATAAGTAATTTTATAAAATTGTATTTCCATTTTTTACTCAAGAATACATATTTCCATTATTTCAAATTATTTTGTGTATCAATAACAGTTTTATTTTGTTAATTAACTCATTTGATGTTACTAAGAGAACGTTACCCTTTTCTTAATGGCAAATCTCTTATTTAATTTGTTTGCCATGAACCCGATGGTTAAAAAAGAATATAAGGTGCAGAGCATAATTGTAACAGAGAACAAGAAGGAATCCCTTAGTAAAATAAAATAAAGAAACTTACATACTTTTTTAAAATTTATTAATTTATTAATTTTCAAAAACTATTTAAGCTAAACAAAATACATTCTAAGTTTTTGCATCAAAACATTTTAAAGTCTTTAAAGACTATATAGAGACTGTATTTTTTATTTTTCAATAATACACTTGATTCTAACTTCACTTAATATTGTTTTTATTCTATTTTTTATGGGAAAACATAGTACGATTACTCCAGAATATATATAGTCTTATGTGTTTTGGCTCGGCAGATAATTTTACCTCGGAAGACGACATTCAAAAACAGTTATAGACTCCTCTATTTGAGTGCAAAAAGATGATCTTACAATTGACTAGATTGATTCGACAGACGATGTTCTCCACAATTTACTTTATCATTTGTCTCAACCTCTTTAATTCCTTTTTGAGAAACTTATTGAATAGATTATATATTCGCTGAAAAGGGAAGGGCTCAGTAGGAGTAAAGTAAAAGACAATAGTCGCGGACCGCCGTGCGTCTGTTCGCTTTAGAGTTTTATTGGAGACTGACACTTTTGCTATACATATTCTTTATGCTTACATTCGTATGCAACAGTGACAGATAACTTGTAGATAACATAAGATTATTATCTGCTTATATTAACATGCGTGCATTGGTACTTATGTTTGTATTGATTTTCAACACCCTTCCTCAATGCAAACATGTTTTACAAAAATTTTCAAATCAAATTTAACAGCTTTGTAAAATGAACATGCTTCGCTTTAGGGAGATTTTTCGTTAAAATATCAGCTATCATTTCATTGGTTGATGTATACTGTAAAACAATTTGTTCTTCGTTTACAACCTGTCTTGCAAAATGATATCTAATATCAATATGCTTTGTTCTTTCATGGTGTACAGGATTCTTAGCTAATTGTTGAGCACTTAAATTATCGCCATGAAGAATAGTTGGAGTACTCGAGTCACCGCAGCCAATCTCCACTATAAGACGCCGTAGGTATATGGCCTCCTTACACGCAGTTGAAAGAGCCATATACTCCGCCTCCGTGCTGCTAAGTGCCACGCTGCGTTGCTTTTCAGATCGCCAGGATATGGGTCCTCCAGCCAAGTAGTATACATAGCCAGTATACGACTTGCGATCGATGCGGTCGCCACCCCAGTCTGCATCCACATAGCCGGTAAGGGGTTGTCCACACTCTTTGTAGTGCAACTTCAGGTCCACAGTTGACGCCAGGTATCGAAGCACATGTTTTACACCCACTAGGTGCTCTGCATGCGGATCTTGATTCCGTTGAGCTAACTTGGCAACGGAATGCAATATGTCTGGCCTTGTTGTAAGCGCCAGCCACATTAACTCGCCAATTGAAGACTGGTAGGATGCAATGTCAACCTTTTGACAATGCTCGCTGGTACATATCACTTGGAAACCAGCATCCAGTGGGGTCGCTGTAGGTCTACAGGTCTCGCATCCATGTTCACGCAATATGTCTTTGATGTATTGCGAATTGCTTAGCGAAATTTCGCCAAGCTCACCGTCGCGCTGCACTTCCATGCCAAGGAACAAATGCAGCTCTCCCTTGTCAACACATTCAAACGATGTTGTAATGGCTGACTTGATGTTGGCCAAGTCCTCTTTTGATCGGCATGCTATAATTATATCATCAACATAAACAAGGATTAATGATAAGTCACCTCTTCCGTTCCTTTTGTAAAGACACGGTTCATTTTCACATGCTACAAAATCTATGCCTTGTAGTACACAATCGAGCTTGGAGTTCCACTCGCGCCCCGACTGCTTCAATCCATATATTGCCTTTTTAAGCAATAAAGCCTTACTTGGATTATTGGGATCTGTGTATCCCTGTGGCTGCTTCATATAAACAGTTTCATGCAGGTCGCTATTCAAATAGGCGGTACACACATCTATCTGGTGAAGGTACAGCTTCAATTCCGCTGCTAACGCCAAAATAAACCGCACGGTTTCCAATCTGCAAACGGGTGAGAACGTCTCTACATAGTTCACGCCATACTTCTGGGAGCACCCTTTAGCAACGAGTCGTGCCTTGAAACGTTCGACTTTTCCATCAGAGTCACGTTTCAGGCTGTATACCCACTTGCAACCAACTGCTCGCTGATCTTTTGGTAAATCAGCCATCTGCCAGGTTTCGTTTGATTGTAGTGCCTGATATTCCTTTTGCATCGCCTCTTGCCAGAATACTGCATGTGTGCTACCAACGGCCTGATCATAGGATGTCGGAACCATTACGTCACTAGCAACCAATGCTCCAAGCACATTGTATTGCTTTCTTGGACGACCAGGTTTACCATTTCGAACAATTTTAGGCCGGCCTGGCCCAATCTTCACAGTATCCTCGTCAGAGTCTTCTTTTTCGACTGCACTCTCATATGCGTTGGAGCTGCTGTCGTCAGAACTGTGCTCACTGTCATCGTCGTCGATGCTTCTGTCACCATCCGTGTGAGTGACATGCTCTTGAACCTCGCATGCAGGAAAATCTACCGTAACGGTATCTTCATTGGTATGACCACCACAACGCTCATCAAATAGAATGTCTCGTTTTTCGACAATCGTCCTCGTCTCTGGGTCGTATAACCGATAGCCTTTGGCTGCTACCGAATACCCAACCATACGGTACTCATGCCCTTTGGGTTTGAATTTGCCTTTACGGGGACCCTTTGCAAGTGCAACTGCAATGGAACCAAAAACTTTTAGATGGCTAACACAGGGTTTCTTACCTGTCCACGCTTCCATTGGAGTCAGGTTGTTCAGTGCACTGGTAGGTGATCTGTTTCTTATGTATACTGCTGTGTTGACTGCTTCGGCCCACAAAGACTCGCCTAGGCCCGACTGCACCAATAAGCATCTGGACATCTCCGTTAATGTCCGGTTTGCTCTTTCCGCCACGCCGTTCTGCTGCGGAGTATAAGCCACGGTCAATTGCCTTGCAATACCATGGTGTTTCAGGAAACCGTTGAATGTTGTGTTGACAAACTCGCCTCCATTGTCGGTTCGAATACATTTGAGCTTTTTATCTGTTTGCCGTTCAACCAAGTTTTTAAATTCGACGAACTTACTGAACACTTCATCTTTCTTCCGCAAAAAATAAACAAATATACGCCTGGACTTGTCATCGATGAAGGTCAGAAAGTATTTGGATCCAGCAAGTGACTTCGTGTCGAATGGGCCGCATACATCAGCATGAACCAGTTCCAACAGCTCTTCGGCACGGTTAGTGCTTACCTTTGGGAATGGCTGTACATGTATTTTGCTTAGCATACACGTTTTGCAATTCAAGTTGTCTGGGAAAACAACCTTTCCAATACCACGCACTAGCTCTTTGCTGATCACTTCCTTCAGACTGGTAAAATTTAAATGGCCATAACGCTTATGCCACAATGTACCATCTGATTCAGTTGCGGAATAACACCTATTTTGTTTGCCTTGAAACATATAAAGGTTCCCAACTTTATTCGCTTTCAGTATACACTCGCCGTTTTGTATAACTTTAGCAAAATGTGGCCCAAAATGTATAACATTGTTCTTTTGCACTGACCGGCTGACGGACATAAAGTTGCCATTCATTTTCGGTACATACAGTACATCTGACAACACCAAGGTACAAAGTTCTGTCTGTAACTTCACCTCTCCTCTGCCTTCGGCCTTCAGGAAACCAGCGTCAGCTAAACCGATCATTTCAGTGTGCGCAATAAATTTTGAAAATAACGTCTTATCGCAACACATATGGCTTGTTGCTCCGCTGTCCAGACACCACATGTTGTTCTCTATCTTTCCAACGTCCAACGCATTTAACAAGCTGCTCTGCTTTTCCATCTCTTTCTTTGTCGATTGCTTTTTCCCTTCACCGCGAATTTTCTCACGCTTGCACTGTGCCTTGTAGTGCCCTTTTTCGCCGCAGTTGTAGCAAACGACGATTTTTGAATTCCTTTTTGAATTCGCTTTGGAATGCGCGACGATCTGCTGCGTAGCTATAAATGCTCTTGCATTCTCGCTCTCTCCATCTGCATTGCCTCTGCGCTCTCCCTCTTCCATCAGCTTGATACATAACACATCAAATGACGGTAAATTGTCACGCGTCTCAATGGCGACGACAAAATTTTCGTATGGTTCGGGCAAGCTTGACAACAACACGATTGTTTTTAACTCATCATTTAATTCGATGCCAACTGTACACAAACCATCCAGAATTTCGTTAAATTCGTGTATGTAACTTGAAATGCTTTGGCCTTGAAACATGCGTTTGCCTAGCAATTTCTTGTACAGCGACACTTTCCGTACAGGTCCACTCGGCTGATGAACGTCCTTTAACTTTTTCCATGCCTCGTACGAAGTGTTGCAATTTTTAATGAAGCCCAATTGTGAAGCTTTTACACTTAGCGTTATAATTGCTAATGCCTTTTCATCTTTTGGCCTTGAACTCTCAGTATTACTAGGTTCAGCACCTGATGCCACACTCCACAATTCCGCGTGCACTAAGACAGATCGCATCTGTATGCTCCATGAGTCATAGTTATGCTCTTCCAATTTGTCTATTTGATATAGCGCACTCATTTTTTAAATGTTATATTTCTTGAGTCACCAAACGATTACTATTTCACAATACTTTGAACTTCTCCTATGAGCCTATATGCCCTGGGCCCATAACCTATTGAATAGATTATATATTCGCTGAAAAGGGAAGGGCTCAGTAGGAGTAAAGTAAAAGACAATAGTCGCGGACCGCCGTGCGTCTGTTCGCTTTAGAGTTTTATTGGAGACTGACACTTTTGCTATACATATTCTTTATGCTTACATTCGTATGCAACAGTGACAGATAACTTGTAGATAACATAAGATTATTATCTGCTTATATTAACATGCGTGCATTGGTACTTATGTTTGTATTGATTTTCAACAAAACTGACTCTCTGGAGACTCCTGTGTTTCTGTACAATGTTTCTCTTCCAAGGAAATTTGATTAGCAGACGATTTATCTCAGAAATGGTTGCTCTTTTAACTTGAACACTAGTTTTCCATCAGACCATTACATATATAATACATTCAATACAGATATTTTAGTATATTTTAGCTTTGCACTTAGCACTTACTTAGTTCAAAGTTCATACAATATGTACATACTATCGCTGAGCTCGACAATTTGCCAACAATTGCTGGCAAAGTTTTTGCATTGCCACACCCAATAGAGTGCAGCAAAGGCAGAGTAGACCGACAATATGTAGTACTGTATGTATATAGATCGACCAACAATTTCATGCCATACCGTAACGCCTGTGCGACAGTGCATAAAAAAATTTCAAAAATGCACGTATCGCGTAAAATACAACAACAATACGATACAACAAAGCACACAATTGTTGTGGCTTGTTATCAAATCAAAGCGTCTTAAAAGTTTTTGCTACCATTCCGACCACCACCGCCACCAACACCAGCACACATCAAACACACACACACACACAGGGGAGTTTGGTTGGAAAATCTTGCGAAAAATAATTTTAATTTATCACTTCCGGCGGCCATTGTGTCGTTCAGTTCTACGTACGCTCGTCGTTGCTCTGCCGATCGACCAGGCCAGTCCCCATCCCCTTCCCCGTCCCCGTCCCCGTCCCGGGCCACATTCATTCATTTGGCCCGACCCGGCAATACCAAAAGCTGCGATTGCAATCTTGCATTTCCTATATGCATGCATGCATGCTACCATTACCATTACCACTGCCATTACCTGCACCATTACAACTGCCATTACCGCAACACACTCCAGCACTGAAACACTCAAACACTCGCACACTCGCACACCCAGGCCCTCGTCAATGGCTGTAAACTGGGCGCAGTTTTTCTTTTTAGTTTCAGTTTCAGTTTTAGTTTCAGTTTTCGTTGGTGTCTTTGGCCGCAGACTTTTTGTTTGTTTCCATATGCAAATGCAATTTTCGCATGCCATGCAACAAACTAACGGTGTGCGCGCTCTTTTGAGTTATACGCCGAGACGAGTCGCGTTCGAGTCGCCGCCTTGATGGGAAAAGGGCGACAGGGTACCCTTCCCTACCTCCCTCCTTTTGGCTGGCCAATGAGCCTTCGCCACGCAACAATGGGCAGACGATGTAACTACACTACCACAAAAAAGAGATTTTATTAAAAAAAAAAAAAATCAAAACGAAATTTCTTCCTTCAGGACACACAGTATGTTCACATTTACTGATCGGCTCTGCTTCTCCCCCTCCAGCAGCAATAATCCTCAGATTTATAGAAACTAGCAGCTAGTACGCTCTTACTATATATCAGTAGATGATTATTTGTAAGTTTTTTAAATTATATATGTAGCATCAAGTAAGATAAAGATTGTCTGAACAGCCGTCCAATTTGCATGAAAATTAAGCTGAAAGCAATATTTTTTTACATATGGATTTTAAATTGTCTTATAATGGAAAAAAAGCAAAGAAAAGTATGCAAAACTGAGCAATTCTACGTTATTTTACTCATGGGATATACATAGGGTACAAAAAGGGAATTATTATAATCTTTAGTCGTTTACTAGAATACGAATTTTTAGTGCTCGATATCAATGAACCAAATGTTTTTAGCCAGAGGTTCCGAAAAATCGTAGAACAGTAAAAAAAAAAAGTTTCATTTTGACCAAATACTAAGGATGAATAATAAAAGTAATATTAATTTGTTCCCCTGAAAATCGTAAAACGTAGGAATTACACCTAATTCTGTTTTTACACGGTTTTTTTTTATCACGGTTTTGATTAAAAATTAAAAATTGCACGACTTTATTCCATTTAGCGCGATTCAAAATAACATATGATCAATGTCTCTTTTTACACGGTTTTTTTATACACGACTTTTTCTAGAACCAATCTATCGTGTAAAAACAGAATTAGGTGTATAATATTGCCAATATGCAAAATATTGGCTTTCTTTAGTTCCATTGTTTTAGGCGAAGAAGAGCGTATCCGTCTTAGAACAGACCTATTTATATAAAATTTAAAGTAGCGCTTAGAATGTATACTATATAATAAATAAAAAAGTTTTTGTAGCTTTGGAAACATTAGCAATATTTAAAAAGGCTTTTATTGCTTGAAGGCCAGGATATTCTACATAACAATTGCAAGCAATAGGGACTCAGCCGTTTCCATTTCCCATTTCATGGACGAGCAATTTGTCTCGTACTTCCTTCTAGATGCCTTCTTCTGTCTGTTCTGCTCTTTCACAAACCAAATAAACCATTTTTTCCATTTTATATAAAAGTATTGGAAATATCTCAAAATCTAAAATTAGAACCAATTGCGTTTTCGTTATGCAACAAATTTGTAAATTTTCCACTACACTACTTATGATGTTTTTATATAATTTCAAATCAATTTAAATCTTAGTATCAGGTCTTTAAGCATTTTTGCCAAGTGTATGGTTGGACTCTCTAGGCCAGCGTTCAAGTCGAGCGCATATTGACCCTATTTTTGGGGTAACCAGCCGCCAACTTAACGTTTGTAAATGGCGTAACATTTTTTGCATGTTTTGGCCCTTAACGTGGTCGTCGTCGTCGTCGTCAAGACAGTTTGCTGCATAACATTGCAGTACTTGGCTGGGCTGCAATTCTTGCTGTAATGGTTGTAATGGTTGTAATGGTTGCTAGCCTCACTTTTTTTGCAATTCAATTTGGGGCGATGGTGGCCAGTAGGGGCGCGGAAAAGAGACGACAGACGAGCGAGCGAGCGAGGGAGCAGAAGTTACCGACAGCTGCCATATCTTTTTTGTTTTGTGGCCGTTCTTGCCTTTTGTGTAATTAATCATCAGGTTTGTAAGCATTCGTGTAGTTGCGCTTATCGCCAAAAAAACATCGCAGGTAGTTAATTTTAAAATAGCTAAGTCTAATTTATTGTACTGGGCAAGAAGCGCCTGCAACATAAACAGCTTGCATTATTTTCAATTTTCATTTTATAAAGTATTTCGCTGCCAGTCAGTCAGCCAGTCAAGCAACCATTCCACTCCCTCGCTTTCGCCTTCACCTTCTCCTCTTCACTTCCCTTTGATTGACAGCCAGTCTTGTGCGCATTTGTTGTAGTCTAAATATTTTATTAAACATTTTATTGCTATTGCCCACGCCAGCTTTAATTCGTTAGCCATGGCTTTAAGCAGTCCCAGCTCTCGGGCTCACATTTTAAGCTGCCCATAATGTATTGCTTAAATATGCAATGACAAGAGCAAGGCAGCCAATTGCTTGCTAATTATTAAGTGTTACAACAGCGCCCCACAACGGCGCGTAGTCGCACTAAACCAGACACAAGCACACCCTCCTAGACGCCTGCCGACCAGGCCAACAGACAACACACAAACACACACACACACGCACCCACCACCGCACGCAACAAAAGCAACAACAGCACAACGGCACTCACACTTGGTGGTAGTTGCTCGCTCAGGCCACAGGCATTGCATCTCGCTTGCACTCAGCCGCGTTGCCATCTCTTTTTAAATATGGCGCCATCTGTGATTGGCTGTTGGCTGGCATGGGGCGTAACCAGAAAACTGCTGAGGCGCTTTGCGGCAAATGAAGCTTTCGGAATGGCATGGAAAATCAAAGCAAATGCAAGATATGGCAATTGTACTATAAATACATATATACATAAGTACATACATGTACTTTATAGAAACTTATAGGCAACAAGTGCGCCAAATGAGTTTGACTTATGCAATCGATTTGAATTTCAATTGAAGCGCATTAACTCAACGTTAAATAATTCAATTGATTAGCCCCAAGTGGTGCTGCTGCCTGTACAACCTCAACCCTAACAGCACAGCACAGCACACAAACAGCAATAACAACAACAAAAATAAATAAAGTTAACCACCAAAACGCAATGCGATATTGCAATTTAGCTGTCAGTTGACTGCTCTCTGGGCCAATTAACGTGCAATTTTTACTGCCCCAAGACTTGAACTCGAAATCCCACTCGCACTCGCACTTCCATTCGCACTCGCACTCGCACTCGTTTCGATGATTTTGCGGTTTTAAGGCGCACGTCTCTGTTCCAGTAATCTACCCGAACATGTGCAAAGAGTTGTCTGTCTGTGCGCTCGACTGTGTGTAAACAGCAATTATCTGATAAATGCCCGGCGCTGAAAAATTGATAAATTGCGCATATAAACGTTACGCTATGATTATGGCATATAATCGTACTGGTAATCGTACTCTTGTTCCCATTCGCATGCTTTGTTTGTACGGATATGTACTCTCACCATGTAGTTGTAGATTTTGAACGCAATTCCGATCAAACTTTATGTCGTTGCTTAAAATGACAGCATAAGTGCTGTGAGATGGCGGCCTTTCAATGACATGGCCGACCGACCACTCAGCAATTAAGATGACAGAGCCAACAACAACAACAACAAATACTTGTGTTGGGGGAAAGTTCTTGGATGGTCTTGAAGCGGGATATATGCCCTCAACGTTCCTAATGGATGCTGTAATTTGTAAAAGCTAGTAAATCGTTCCTACACACTGAGAGAAATTTCATAACACATATTAATGTTTAATTTCAGCATATTTAATAAACTAAGATTATTTTTAATAAAGTTTAAAATGTTTGCTCTGTTTTAGTCTTAGTTTTAAATACAAAAGTCCGAAAATATATACTTTTATATAATGATTTCTTTATTTCGTAATGGAATTACAAGATAAAATATGTTCAATACAAATGCTATGAATAAAATTACGAATAAATATTTCGAAAAAAGCTTTACCTCTTTAATGCAAAGGAGCTGAAATTCAACACTCAAAGAGCAAGAGCAAAGCATATTCATATTTGAAATTGTTTTAAACTTACATTTAATTAAAAGTCCTTCAAAATCGCAATTGTAATGGCACTGTTGTAGGTTTGTTTTAAATTTTAAACTATTCTTTCTAATTTTTTGTTCTGCTATGGGGATGTATGGGATAATATTTAGAATTCGAAGAGAACAAAACTACCATTAAGAGAAGCAGAAGAATAAGTGGAGTTGAAGAAATTGGCGAAGAAATTGACAACAGGGAAGCATTTCCATTTCAATACAGAATGAAGAAGGCCAAGAAGACACATTTATCTTTTAAATTCATTTTATTTATTTATTTATTTCTGACAAATATGCGAATTCATGTACAACTACCTAGCTTTGCAGCACTTATGAATGTTACACTGCTAAACATCTGAAGAATGAAGAAGAAAGAGTTTGAGCCCGATTGTTTGAAGCTTGTAAAATAATAAGATTTCATATTTTGTAAGTTATAAAGGTTTCGTGTAAGCCAAGAATTCATACATCGAGAAGCGAGGAAATATATTATTCTTTTTTTGAATATCCGCCTATTTTCTTAATGTGCAGGTCTCTGTGAATGCTCTCGCGCCAGAGGTTCCACTAACCCCAGTCTATGATGATGGTTTTAAGGAGAAAACTGGGGAGCATCCGCTTTAAGTTAGGGGCGAAGCCTAGCCAACAAAGCAGGCTCAGTCTGCCGATGCCAACCTTATCCGGCTACTCAGACCTTTTTGTTTTAAAATAGTTTTTTTATTAAGCTAAACCGCTTTGTTAGATATTTAAGTTTTAATTTCAAAAAGTTAAGCCAGAGTGCGAATAGGCACTTCTGACTGCCGTTGAAGGAAATACATACTTTAAAAACAAGCTCCTTTTCCAATTCTCGATTTCGAATTTTCGTGTTCCCCCAAACGAAGTATAAATTGGCAAAACGACATGCTGCTTGGTGCAGTCTCCTTTTCGCGCTGCTCCAATTCTGTTCCACTTTGCTTTGCTTTGCTTAGTTCTTGGCATAGAGAAATGGTTGCTTCAATTTGTTATTTTTCACTTTTGCGGCTCTTTATTTATTTACAATTGGTGGGGGAGGGGAGAGGAAGAAATCCGCCAAGCAGCTCATGTTGTTTTTAAGTGGTGGCGCCAATCGGCCGAGCACATATTCACAATCACAGAGACTGGGATATGGGGGTATATAGGGAATAGGGAATAGTTGTGTATATGGGCATGAGGAGTTCTCTGCTTGCTATGACTTTTGACTGCATGGAACATTTTTGTTTAAACATAAATTTTTCATTTTTTCAAATCAATAAAAGCTAAAAGCGCCAACAGGCCAAACAACGCCACGAGTCCAACACGAAATCCCTACGCAACAGACTTCTACGGAGCTACAGCAGCAACAATTGATATTTATACTATATCTGGGCGTATTTGGTATTTGGAATCGGAATCGTGTGTGTCTGTGTGTTTCTAATTGAGCTTGACTGGAATTATATAAATAAACAAATCTGTAGGCAAGGCAGGCGCATTGTTGTGGTTCCTGTTTATTGTTGTGTTTGTTTCTGTGGCCATCAAGAGCAGCACGTCTTTGGCAGATTGGCTTTTCATTTGATTTCGTTGATTTTTGTTGTGGCCTCAAATGTGCATCACCATCAGCAGCAACAACATCAGTTTGTTGCAAACATAAACACAAGAGCAACAAATTAGCCACAGTCTCCGGCACGATTCTGGCGGCTAATGCTAGCCA
The DNA here is from genome assembly GCF_003285725.1 of Scaptodrosophila lebanonensis. NCBI lineage: Eukaryota > Metazoa > Arthropoda > Insecta > Diptera > Drosophilidae > Scaptodrosophila > Scaptodrosophila lebanonensis. The sequence continues at coordinate 19,210,592 of NW_022060538.1, forward strand.
ACCGGTATGATAAATTCGATACGTCTTGCGACGTTGAGAGATCTCCGATCAGGCTGAGAGATGACGTGCATGGCACTATAATGGCGATAAACGAGTTGTTGTTATGTAAAGTGTGTGAACAACAAACAATTAATTACACTTTTTTTTTTATAATATTGATGCTTACACTTTTAAGGAATCAAAATATAGGTAAAAATAATATTGTGTAGCAAAAATATTTCTCTCAGCGACTTCATCCTTAAAGAAAAAGAACTTATCCAGTTTTTCAAACAAATATCTCCCTATCTGACAACCATGAGATATGACGACCAAACGGATTAAACCTATTTTGCGAATCTCGGATGCAATTTGTGGCGCTTCAACATCAAGATGTTTAGAAATGTATTTCATTGGCAATATTGTTAATTAAGGAATTTGCTTATTTTGTTTGTCGATTCCATAATAATCGGATAGCCAGATTGCTAGGACAGTTTCCTGAATGATAATCCTAATGATTGTAGAAATAAGAACACATGATGTACCTATTATTTATTATATCTATGGGCTTAGCGATAGGCGTAAGAGATAGACAAATACCTCCCTCTCTAAGCTGAACCAAGCAAAAATACTGTTGCCCTTGAAATTATTGTCTTGTCATTATTAATTAATAGTTTTCTTAAAGGCTTTTATGAATACCATTGAATTATCATTTTTTGATTTACAATTAATAAGTATTTTCCTTTATTGCGAGTAAAATAATTAAAGTTATTATCCAAGGTACCGTTTTAAATAAAACCTATTTCATAATTTTGTCTAATTTCACAGTAAACGCTTGCAAAAAGAATTTATTGAATTATTGGCATTTCTCGATAAAAGATTGAGCAATCATTTGAGACTATCATTATGAAATGGAATTGCATCACCTGATAAAATGCCAGTCTTCATTACCTTCAACTCTAATTCAAGTCTGCTTCTATATAGACGACATGACAAGCAGGCAAAGGAAATGAACATACCTTTCATTTTTTCCACCTGTCTGCCCGTATTTCACAATTAATATTAAACACAGATAGCTTTTATTCTTGAAACTAATATAGTGACATATATCGTTTGTTAGATTTGGGCTTCTATTTGGGCTTCTTCCTGTACCCAAAAGAAATGGATCTGACTGAATGAGATCCTGGCTACGCCCATGTGTATATCCAGAAAATAAAAAAGAAGGATGGAAAAAGTCTATATTAAATAAACTACAAGCACTGTGGCGGCAATTGCCTTTTGATCGCCAGCTTCTTCAAAAAAGTTCACATAATCAACAAGAGAGAGAACGCTACGGACAAGCAAGGCCGACAGCGAAATACCCTGTACCGAGACAAGCTTCCGGCACTGAATTATATGATAAAGAGAGAACTTAAAGCGGCAGTTTGTGGATTTGTTTCGCTAATAACAATTCATAGAATTGACCGATTAGTAGATATATAGATATAGATATAGATATATAGATTCATTGTGCAAAGAATATAGATACTTTATGGTGTCTTGTTGCATATCTCGCATAAACCTAATACGTTCACATTTCGCTTTACAATGGAACTGAGTTGGGTTCGTTGAAGTTTTTTCATTGACCATATGAATAAATTATTTTTTAAATGCATCGTGCATTATGAAAAATTTTAATTTTTAATATAAGAATGATTTAATAGATACGGTAAAGGGTATTTTCAAATGCAATCAATAGAGATTGCTAAATGGAGGAAGCGCACCTCCTGTAGTTTATACTTGTAGGCCCTACTTCTGGAGTGCAATTGTTTCTCTAATAACTTTTCCTAAAATTGAGCGATTCGAATAAAATATGTGCCCAAAAGTGAACCATAGTATATTAATTACGGGTATACCTTTTGGTATCTATAGTTTTGATTTATAATTATATTTCACATATCTACAGAGTTTTAAATATATATTTTGTACGTTTGCCGTTGCTTGTGTTTGTGATCTGCCTTTGTGAGGTAGAAATTTAGCAAAGGGTGGGCTCTCACAGTTTTTTTCCCAATGGAATTATTGTTTAACTTACGGTTTGTAATATAGTGCGGGATCTGAAGATGGCTTCCACTGCTCTACATTTCGGTTTTTAAATATGAATATTGCACAATAGCCATATACACTTCGAAAGCTAACAAAAGTGTAATACAAATGAAAAACATTCACATTGTATGCCTTTAAAATGTACTTACCGCATAAGGGGCAACATATTGCAAGGAAAATAAAAATATACGAAGCCACACCTGCACCTGTACTCATTTCTGAAGACGATCTAAGTACTGAAAATGTTGTAATATTATTGCAGAATATTCCGCTCAAATTTCTCTAAAAATGTGCGAGCACTTACTAATTATGGGCCCAACCAGAAAATTTATAAGATAAAATGCCACAACCAGATATGTAACTACTATAGATACGACGACTAGTACTTTGATGTCCTGAGGGACACAGATTGATAAACGGTTAGTATGACTGCTCTTACCAAAAAATGTGCATTCACCTTGAAGAGTCCAATTAACAAACAAATAGGGCCAATCAGACAAATCACATTCACGACAATTAATGAAATATTCGCACTACTATAATCTTAAATTGAGAAAATTCATTTTAGAATGAGCACCATGTCGCAACAGATTATGCTTGAATACTTACCTGTCGATTCGTGTGGCATGAATGTTGACGCCATTAATAATATTCTCCAAACAATCGCCCAAATGACATAGAAAATACACCCAAAACGTAGACTGGCATTGCAGCTGGTGCAACAACAATGATCGACTATTATACACATTTTAATTTAGTTGTTTATGAAATGTTTTTTAAATACTCAATTATACTTATAAATTTTACTGTAGAGAAATGAATTGTTATATTTTGCAAAGCGCTCTGTGATGTCAGTATAAAACTGATATAAAAGATATGTTTTAGAACAGTCTTACAAGCCTTCCTTCTACAAGGTCGTAGTACTAGAGTGCAATTGTTTCTCTAATAACTTTTCTTAAAATTTGCAGCAAAAGTAATTTAATAACGTGTCTAGAAACCAGGAGATTCCATATACCAAGTTTGGTTAATGTGCGCTCAGCCATATCTGAAAAATATGCGATCATTCAGACGGACGGACACACGTGTCTAGATCGATTCCGTTCGACATGTTGACTAAGAATATACTTGTATATAAACTTTATGAGGTCGGAGATTCTTCGTTCTGCCTGTTGCATATCTTACACAAACCGAATTCTTAATTTCTTTATACATCCAGTACACAGATGGTAGAAGAGTATACTAGCTTTGTGGGAATCTATATAAACCACAACTTGTTTATATTACAAGCTCGTTATTTTTTCCAATTTTTGTTTATTTTTCAAAATTAACAATTAACAAAGAAATAGGGCCTACCAATCAAATCACATGCAGGACAATCATTATGGCATACGTGTCTCTAACTCTTATACTTGTAGTCTCTGAGATCTATGTGTTCAGACAGACGGACAGGCGGACACACATCATAAAGTGTGGAGTCGGGGATGCCTTTGCATTTTGCATAAAACTAATATACCCGTTTTGGCCTACGAGTTCAGGGTATAAAAAAGCAACGTAAACGAATGTAAGAAATGCAACAATACAAATAAATTGCAATCATTCATCAAACAAAAGTCGGCAACTGCAAAGCCACAAAGCGCTGCTCGTTGCATTCAACCAATGGTTGTTGTTGCTGCACTTTAAGTTGCGAGTAAAGTGCAGTAGCGCGGCTGCCACAATTGTTGCACCTTATTTGGGCAAATGGACGCCGGGACAAACGAGAAATAAACCAAGGACAGTTTCGTTCAGTTTTTTCTACGAATTTCAGCAAAGGCATCATCAGCAACAGCAACAACAACAACAACACCAGTAAGAGCAGCTCATAAAAGGAGGGCCAACAATCAAGCATGACGAAATGAAAGCCGCTTTAGCAACTTACATGCAAATGTACACTCAGAAAAATGTATGTAGTATATGATTTAGGTAGAAAAGTGTTGTACAATTTTGGCACTTGCACTTTGACTGAATGAGATATCCAAAAAAATTGAATCGAAAAAAAATTGTAGTAAGAATACAATAAAACACTTTAAAAAGGATCTTGAACGGGTACAGTCACTACTAAGAAACAACAAAACCCATCAAGACAACCAAAATTTAAGCCAATCACAATAAACTGGCTATAAAATATACAGATTTAAATCAAAGTTACAATAGTGTAAATAAATAAAACGACGGTTCAAGAAGGAACTACAAAAAAACAATCGTTGCTGTGAGAGTTTAAAAAGAAAGGCGAACAAAATATAACTAAAAAAGATCTTTTGAGCTAATTAACTTAATAGGAAATAGATGGCAAAAATATTGAAGACGCCTAAAAAAATTAATGCATATATTATAATGACATTTATCAGATTTTCAAAAGCAAGAAATCAGTCTCGACAATGGGATTCTACTGAAAAATGTAATAAATAAAACGTGGATTTTAAAAATGCTTGTACCTAATAAATTGTATTGATAATAAGTGACGTGATGTGATTTTTTTCAAATATTACAAGTGCTTGACAGTTTCAATTTCAAAATCAACTTATGGCAGTAATTTTGTTCAGTGTAACAGCAGCTAGTGGCGGCTTGAGCCAAACTGAAGACAGAGCTGCTCTGCTGATATGCAAATGTCCCGCAAAGTGAAATAATGCGCTAAAGGGACAAACGTCAGTCCAGTCGTTCCAGTCCTTGTCGTCATTGTCGTTCTCAGCCTCAGCCTCAGCCTCAGAGTCAGCCTCATCGTCATCCCGTCCGCGTCTTTGCATCGGATTTGTCTTTAGAACAAAGGCCCACAAAGCCGAAGCCGCAAAGTCAATTGTTCGAATGCCGCCTGCTGCTGGCCTGGTCGTTGCCTTTAACTCCGGATTAGAGCATGTACAGATATTTTGCGTGAGTCCAATAGATAGCCACACTGTTGCCGAGCTCCTGCTGGGCATGCGAGAAGATTGCACATTGAAAGAATATTATTTTCGAAGGCACTTGCTTTCACTTCGCCTGCCCGAATGCCGTTTGCCGTTTGCCTGCCTTTCTCTAAATATTTTGATAGCCACCACCACCTCCGACGCTCGTTCTGTTTATGTGTGACATATAACACGAGTGGTTCGCTTTGTTGTGTGTGGCGAGTGGTGTGTGGTCTCAGATTCTGATACTGGCAAGTGAAAGCGAGGCAAAGCACTTGAGCGCACCATTAACCTACCGCAGTCTGTGAAAATGCTCACAACAAACAAATTAAATACTAATAAAAAAAATCTTTCTGTTTTTGTGCCAACTGTTAAACGATTTACGACTTCCTTGCCAGCTACTATATACCCATATACTAGTACTATATGCGTATGTACAGTTCCTCTGTGTGTGTGTGTGTGTGCCAGCACTGATTTGCAGAGCTAAGCACACGATAGAAATCTTGAGTAGGGTTTGAAGGCTTTCATTCAAATGGGCCCCTACTTTTTTAATTGATGCAAGGCGACTAGCAAAGTTAGGTTCACAACAAATTAGTTGCTCTGCTTCCGCTCAGATCTTGAGCTTTAACTTCAGAGCCGGCCAAATAATTCGACGGCCAAGAGAGCTGAGAGAAAAGTCCAGCAGGCAGCCAAACAAAGGCCAGTTGCGCTGATCAGATTAAGTGCTTATAACATGGACATGACTCCATTGACTAACAGCCAACGGTGGCCAACCAAGCCAGAGCCAACCAAAGCCAAGAGACACACGGGGCCAACAACAACTGGCAGCGACAAAGAGTGCAGCTTCAACTGCCGCCGACACATCGGTGGTTGTGTTGATGATGACGACGACCAAGGCGACCAAGACGATCAGGACAGCCAAGAAGGCACAGGCAGGGTGCACTTTTGTCGGCAACAATTGTGGAACCCTACGAGTCTCAGCCTTCTGAGTTGCCAAATCAGCTTTGCCAGCTTAAGAGAGATCATCAGCTTAGAAATATATCTCTATAAAAGTACATTCAATATACCTCAAAAACATTTTTTAAAAAACCTGATAAGCGACATATGCAAGTTTCTGAGCGTTGACGGCTTTATGAATTTAAAAACTCAATCATAGATTTTGAAGTAAGCCGATTCCATTAACTATCATTTAACCAAAAAAAGGGAAGACATTTCTTCAAATAGTTTTTATTGCATTTAAGGATAATTGTGGGAATTAAAAGTAAAAAGTAACATAGTTTTTGAGCTCACTTTTTTATAATTTTAAAAACTAAAATTAGTTGCAGTCTCTAAGTTTCTGAGCGTTGTTGGCTTTTTGAACTGAAGAACTCAATTATAGATTTTGAAGTAAGACGATTCTATTTATATGTTAGTAACCAAAAAAAGGGAAGACATTTCTCCAAATGATGTGTATTGCTTTTACGGATAATTGTGGGAATTAAAAACTAAAATTAGTTGCAGTCTCTAAGTTTCTGAGCGTTGTTGGCTTTTTGAACTGAAGAACTCAATCAAAGATTTTGAAATAAGACGATTCCATTTATATGTTAGTAACCAAAAAAAGGGAAGACATTTCTTCAAATAGTTTTTATTGCATTTAAGGATAATTGTGGGAATTAAAAGTAAAAAGTAACATACTTTTTGAGCTCACTTTTTTATAATTTTAAAAACTAAAATTAGTTGCAGTCTCTAAGTTTCTGAGCGTTGTTGGCTTTTTGAACTGAAGAACTCAATCAAAGATTTTGAAATAAGACGATTCCATTTATATGTTAGTAACCAAAAAAAGGGAAGACATTTCTCCAAATGATGTTTATTGCTTTTACGGATAATTGTGGGAATTAAAAACTAAAATTAGTTGCAGTCTCTAAGTTTCTGAGCGTTGTTGGCTTTTTGAACTGAAGAACTCAATCAAAGATTTTGAAGTAAGCCGATTCCATTAACATGTTAGTAACCAAAAAAAAGGGAAGACATTTCTTCAAATAGTTTTTATTGCATTTAAGGATAATTGTGGGAATTAAAAGTAAAAAGTAACATACTTTTTGAGCTCAGTTTTTTATAAATTTAAAAACTAAAATTAGTTGCAGTCTCTAAGTTTCTGAGCGTTGTTGGCTTTTTGAACTGAAGAACTCAATCATAGATTTTGAAATAAGACGATTCCATTTATATGTTAGTAACCAAAAAAAGGGAAGACATTTCTCCAAATGATGTTTATTGCTTTTACGGATAATTATGGGAATAAAACACAATTACAACTGAAAAAGTAACATACTTTTGGAGCACACTTTTTAATCTTTTTAAAAACTAAACTAAGTTCCAGTTTCCAAGCTTAGAGAGAGCGAAATGTAAAAAGAATAATTATATGAGAATTATAGGAGAATAAATAATATTGTTTGTATATTGATTTAATCAATCGAGTGGCGTATTTAAATTTAATTTTTATCAAAAATATAAACTGACTTTAAAGCAAATTCACCAAAAAAAGGGGCTTATGGCATCCAGATTTGAACCGCAGACGTGTCCAGACGTTCCAGACTAAGGCCTTATGATATATTATTGGATGCGACTGCTACGTTCGGAGTTCTATATTGCACCATGATCTAAGTTTGGGAGCCGTTGAAGCTGAAACTGGGTGAACCACTGCAACAGTCCAGGCCCAATAACACGGCTCAAAAGAAGACAGCCAGCTAACCTATTAGGATACGATTTTAAATTGTCAGCATTAAAATTTTACACACTTCTTGAGTTTGGCGTTTTTATAGTTAGTTAATATTTTTGTTCCTTACTTAAATAGAAATATATAAAATTATATTAAAAAAAAAAAAGAAAAGAAATCCCCTAAATTAGGCTTTCGCTTCTACAATATCTACAAGTAAACAGATCCAAAAACGTGAATAGAACCTGCAGCTTTGAATTATCATCAAAGCTTTATTCTGACTGACAGACGGATTGTCAGATTCATGATCATTTGTTTAAAGTTTTAAGCTTGCAACTAAAATTTGTTTCCCTGAAATAGAGCTGATTAAAAGGCTTATAAATTGACGTATAAATGAAGCTCATAGAAGCAATCCGTATGGCCTCATTCTTTGGAATTTTCGCACTGTTGTCACACCGACACATGCTCCCAGGTCCCCCCACACACACAGATACACACACACACCTCTCTATTTTAGTTGAAAGAAAAGCTTCCCTCAATTGGCGGCATTAAACGAGACCAAACGAAGCGGCTGGTGGGTTGTTGTTGTTGCTGTTGCTGTGTAACATTGTCGTCGTTGTCGGTTGTCGGTTGTCGGTCGTCGCCACATGATGCCTGCCCACTCTGGCACATTTTGGCCATTGTTCTCGACTGGATTCGAGGCGAGCTAACAATCAGTTGAGAACCAAAGCGCAACAAACACTGGAAGCTGCGCGCCGATCACAAAATGTAGCAAATGCTGCTGTTGTTGTTGTTATTGTTGTTGCTGTTGCTGTACAAAAATGTCAATATTCTGATTCCACGAAACGCAAGCAGCATCGAACTAAGGCCGAGCCAAACCAACAAACAAACAAACAACTGATGTCGTTTTGTCTGCCAAAGCCAACGAGCGACGTCCATCTCCAACTCAGAGCAAGTCGAGGCGGGCAACTGAGTTTGGGGCGAAGCTGCAGCCACATCCATCCTGCGTAATTCAGTTGCAGCACATCGCACACACACACACACATGCAGTCTATAATGTTACAAAATGGCGAACATCGGGCGGTCGGTCGCTCAATCTCACCCGCCGCTGAATGCTGCTGCTTCTGCTGCTGCCTCCTCATTGCCATCGGAGCCTGTGGCGGCACTTCAAAGATGCTTGGCTCTGCTTGGCACACACAGTTCAATAGGCTTTGTGTCCCAAGTAAGTTGGCAAGCGGCTATAATGCGCTTGGATATGCAAAATTGCATTGAAATTTGAATTCAATTCAAAAGCCAAGAGGCAAAAAGGCAAAAAGGAGCATAAAATGCGCGGCCAGGGGCCAAAAGCGTTGGCATTTTGGGGCCTCTTGATTGCAAAGACGGCGAAGACGGCCGAGATTCAGCTGTTTGGGCCAATTTGAAAGAAATCAAAAACTCAACTGCAGTCGCCATCGTCGCTCTTGTTGTTGTTGCTGTTCGCTTTGCAAATTACGTAACTGCAAAGAAAATCTGTTTGGTGGCTTTTTTGTTTCTGGCCGCGCACTCGCATTGTTACAAGGCGCAAGCATTTTACAACCTGCCCGCCAGTCAGCAGCTGCGCACTGAAAACGGCAAACTGCAACTGCAACTGCCACCCGATGTTGCCAGTAGCTAAAACGCTGCCATGATGTGGATTTGCATGCCAACAACAGCAACAACAAACTACAGTTTGACTGCACTATAATGAACAACTAGCAGCGTAGCCCCCAACTAATTTTTCAAATTTCTTCCCAAATACTTTCCTAACTCTGACTTAAAAGTCTTCAGAGAATTGCAAGTTTGTCGATTTGAGAGCGGAGCCAACTTCACATTTAAGACTAATTTGAATACATTGTATATATAATTGTATATATAATTGAGATAAAAAGCTTAACAAATTGTCTTTTATTGTAGTACATATAGAAATGAAATTTGAAATGAAATGAAATTTTAAATGAAATGAAATTTGAATACTTCTAAGACCCATATAAGACTAATTTCAATATTTCTATTTATAATGGAGAAACAAAGTTTAACAAATTGTCTTTTATTAAAGTTCATATAGAAATGTAAGACTAATTTGAATACTTCTAAGACCCATTTAAGACTAATTTGTATGTTTATATATAAAATGGAGATAAAAATATATAAATACAAATGAATATAAATATAGTTTAACAAATTGTCTTTATTGTAGTTAATATAGAAATGTAAGACTAATTTGAATACTTCTAAGACCCATTTAAGACTAATTTGTATGTTTCTATATATAATAGAGATAAAAATATATAAATACAAATGAATATAAATATAGTTTAACAAATTGTCTTTATTGTAGTTAATATAGAAATGTAAGACTAATTTGAATACTTCTAACACTCATTTAAGACTAATTTGAATACTTATATATATAATGGAGATAAAAAGCTTAACAAATTGTTTTTTATTGAAGTTCATATAGAAATGTAAGACTAATTTAAATACTTCTAAGACCCATTTAAGACTAATTTAAAATATTTCTATGTATAATGGAGAAGAAAATGTCAAAGGTTTCACAAACCTTCTTTTTTTGTAGTTCATATAGAAATGTAAGAATAATTTGAATCCTTCTAAGACCCATTTAAGACTAATTTGTATGTTTCTATATATAATGGAGATAAAAATATATAAATTCAAATGAATATAGTTTAACAAATTGTCTTTATTGTAGTTAATATAGAAATGTAAGACTAATTTGAATACTTATATATATAATAGAGATAAAAATATCAGTTTAACAAATTGTTTTTTATTGTTCATATAGAAATGTAAGACTAATTTGAATACTTCTAAGACCCATTTAAGACTAATTTGCTTCTATATATAATGGAGATAAAAATGTCAAATAATGTTTGTTTATTTATTTGTTTATTAATTCCTAGTACTACAAGAATATTTTTTTATATATTAATGTACTAGTCACAAGTCACTAGTCTTTTATTAAATTTATTAATATACTCTAGACTTCATTCTCTTATAAATTAAACATCACATATCCGCTTCTTTCAAATTAACACAGCATCCTTCAAAAGGATCTTTATGTATCTTCACTTGCCTTTGCATCCACATCTGATGTACTCGAAAGGCTTATTCATAAGCTCGGCTAGAATGGGTTTCTGCGTATTTTGGTGGAATCCGTTGTCGAGCATCTGATCCGGCTTCTTTGCTTCTTCCTCCGATTTATCTTTAATAATTAAATCCATCACTAGAGTGCTCTTTTTAGAGATGTTGAACTGTACAAGTAGAGCTGCTACGTACTTGTACATAGCGCACGGAGCGAATCGTGCCAAAAAATGAGCCTCTTAATAGCCGCTGACAGTTACAAAGTGCCAAGCAATTGTGGCAAATACCTAAGTCGCGCCACATGGGCGTGTGCTCTGGGGGAGTATGACGGCGGTGGCGGCAACGTTTGCATTCGGCTTTCAATTTGCAATTGAGCGGCTACACCTCTGGGCGTTGCAGCCGGCCAAGGCAGCCGCCAACCACCCGAACCAACCGCTGGCCCAATCATAATTGCAACAAGTAGTCATGATGCGAACGGGCCGGGCCCAATGCGTTTTTTTTTTATCTAAATCAAGGCTTTTGCTCTTAGGGGCAACAACCATGAGCAGCACTTTTTTTTTGGCTTGTCCATAAGTCTGGACGTTGCTGGCAACTTAATTCATTCATGCCAGTGGAGATCTGTGAACAATTTTCTTGAGTAGCAACAAAATACGAGTATATCGTAAGGATAATAACTTGATTGGACACGCAACTTCCAGCAACTTATAATTATAATCCGCAATATGAGCATTATACTTGTAGTTAAGTTTTTGGTAAAGCTGTCACGAAATTTGTTCAGACATCTCCCCAATCATATGCCTACTACTTGTATTAAAGGTGTATAAAATATTTGTTTATCAATTCTGGTTTCGGAAATAAGCTTAAGTTTAGCTCCTTTAGAAGGATAAATTAACACCCATTTAATAATATATCATTAGCTCTAATATGCAGTAATTTTTATTTTCTAATTTAGATTTATAGATTAAAAAAGTTTCGGCATTACGAATAAATATGAATATAAATGATTGATATAAATGATTGCTATGATTTCAATGATAACTGAAGTAAAAGATTTCCTTAAAAATCCTAAAAAGTTTAATTCTTCAATGATCGGTTTATTTCGTAGACTTAAAAACTTTTCCATTGCTGGCATAACTAATATTTATTTATGAATGAAATTTTGAATTATTTAAATACGTGTATATTATAACTTTAGGCACGCAACAAATAAATATGTAAACATATTATAGATCCATTGAAATAAAATATTGTACTTCATTATAAATTATTCAAATTATAGAAAGGTATGATCACAATACGATGCGATCTCTAATCGAATGTTGTGTGTGTTTTTTTTTAATTTTAAGCGCCTTAACTAAGTAAAAGGCAGAAGTAGGCGTGGCAGACCCCCTGTTATATAAACAGAATATCCATCTGTTCTTCAATAGGCACTTTCATCTTCAAACTTAGTATTTTTGGAAACCTGCTTGTCTTATCCATAAGCAGGGCAAGATTGTTACAAAGCTTTAATGTCCGAATTATTTTATATAGCGGCCATAGGCCTTGATCGACGCAAACGTTTCTTTAACTTAAGTAGGTTAATCAAATCGCCTTAAATGTTCTTCTAAGAAAGTTTTTTATTTTTGTGACTAGTGCAGAATTTATAAACATTTTTCTTGTCGCACTAGGAAATAATGATAATAAACAAATAAAGAAGGACTTCTTTGTTTATTAAAAAGTCAGCGTTCATCAAAGCCTGTTTCCACAACAAATGCTCCCTTTTCATTTTAGATGGCCTTGCTCCACGTAACATCCACGTTAGCCAACTATCAATCAATTTATCAATCAATTTATTATTATTATTTTCTAGTGCGACAAGAAAAATTCTTATAAATTATTGCACTAGTCACAAAGACAAAAAATTTTCATAGAAAAACATTTAAGACGATTTGATTAACCTACTTAATCTATCTTATATAGACGTGTCCCACTGATAAGCGCTGGCCAAATTAAATCAGTTCACATTATCAGGCCTAGAATTTGGATTAAATTTATGGAAGTCAAAAGGAACAAACAATAATTTTGCATTTCCAGAGAGCTGGCTACATTCATTGAGAATCTATTTCTATTAAGCATCTCAAATACTAAAGTATGTATGGCATACATATTTATTCGAATGTTATTGTTAATAAAAATAGTCACTGTCTCAAAAAATTTCAAAGAGCTGCCCTGGCTCATAATTGCCTTTCTGTCTCCATGTCTCCATTCGCAGATCAGTTCTTAAAAAGGATGGAAGTATTACTTGCACTCTTCTCGTATAACACCGACATTTTAAAGATCGTGCAACTGTGAATGATATGGAAATGCATTTATAGTGAGAAACAAAAAAGCCCAGGCAGATTGCAACTGAAAACATGCCGCTTAATACAAGTAACTGCACACAGCTGCCGGCGCTGACACTTTGGCCTTTTGGCGCGTCCGAGCCAGTCCTGAGCGGACTGCCAGCAGCCGCTGTGCAATTGCGGCTTGATTTTGTTTTGAGCAGAAACCCATTATTAATGGCCATGTTAACAGCAGCAGTGGGGCAGCAACTACGACTGTGCAGCGGTGGCAATGGCGGGGGCTAAAGCTGTCGTGAGAATTGAATCATATGCCAAAACAAATCACAAGGCTTCGACCACATAAATCCAATTCAATCAAACGAGTGAGCGGCAATGCTGCATTATCAGCATTACGGCTAAACCCTTTCGCTCACCGGCAGCAGACATCTAACCAACAATCCAACAAATCTTGGCTGTCACAGAAAGCTTCTGAGTGGCCAGCACACAACAATTCAATTGCGAAATGAATGGCGAGTTTATCCCACGGTTGGTTACGGCTGGTTGCTGTACGTGTATGGATGTGTTGCGGATATGAAACATATCTCCGGTTAGCAGGCAGGACATTTCCGTTTAGCCAATCGTCCCGCATCGATGCCAGCCCCTCACTCCTCGCTCCCACCGCCACACACTGAGCTGTCATAAGCCGCATGTACGTGTATGGCGTGGGATTTGCAGGATATTGCCAGAAGGATGCGTGCTGGCTGCTCAACTGTGTAATGATTTGACGGGCATTTGAATGGAGTTGCATGTCACTTCTGGCCACAAAAGCCTTACAGTTCCAAACAAATGAGTATTCATCTGATTATTACAACGTGTGCCGAGCCCCTTTTCAAAGGAGACCAAGGAAAATTCCTTAATTAAATGGGATAATAGTTTAAACAGAGCTCTCTGTTAAATGAGAGCATCATTACAAGTTTTAAAGTGATAATAAGTGCTAAAAAACCTAATATTGGACGGGAAGTAGAACTGAACCGAAAACTCAAATCGCTGCAAAGTTCGATTTTCTTGAATTACAATTATTTTAGAAATTCTAATCTCTTGCTTCCATATGTAAACATGTATTTGGAGTATAAACGTTCGAAACTCTTTAATCAATTTATCAAATTAAATCCACATATCCGAATGTGATAAAAACCATCCTTAGAAGTATTGCCGAGCCTTAGAGAAATCACAAATTAATATAATTTAAAGGAGAATTTTAAAGGTCAATGAATTTTATAAAAAATATTGAATTATTATTATTGTTATTCGAGGGGATACAATATTTTATCACAAAAACACCTAGTTGAATTAAATATGTTTAAATAATATTTATAAAAACATTGTTTTTCAAAAACTAGACATTAAGTGCCCAAAAGAAAATACTTGAAAAATTTGTATTCAACTAAAGAACTGAGAATCGATGAATGGAATTGTATAGTCAGACAAAAATGCGAAAGTCGAAAGTTAATCCAAGAGCATAGAGTATACAACTAATTGAATACAAATGAATAATAATCAAGAACTTCAATGTAAAAAATAAAACCAGTTTTTAGATCAGCAATTGGCTAACGACACCATACCACTTGAAAATCGAATTCTTTTATACTAGACTCCAATTAGTCACTTCAACGATTGCCTTTATTAAATTATTAAATTATTAATTTTTTTTTGCTCTTCGCAGCAGACTTCTGCTTACCAATATCCCCGTCGCTGGCTAGCCGTAGGACAATCCTTGTTTGATGTTTGTTGGGGATGTGGATGGATCTGCCCTTTAATGCACTCTTAGTATCTCAGTTCCGATCCGACATCTGCTCCTTACTATATGCACAACTCATAAGCATATCAAGATCCTTTTCGAGCTTTTTAGACAAAATAAAAATGTTGGCTTGGGGCAGAACCCTGTTGCAGTATGTTGATTCTCCAAATGAATGCGATATTTTTGAAGGGACTGAAGCATCAGCTTTGGAACAATGAGCAGGCGATGGGAACTAAATCAACTAACCCTGTAAGCGTTCCCCCCGCCTCGGAGTGGTAAATTTTTTGCGTCCTTTACTAAGCATTACTTTCTTTCTCTAAAAATCAAATTATTTAAAATATTGTTTGTAGATCTGAGACTACACTTGGTCAGGCATCGGCATTAATTGTTCGCCATTTCCTATTAAAACGTTTCAATTTCATTCTCTAAGTATATCGATATATATTTGCATATAGTTGTCGACTCCTGAAATAAATAAAAGTGCAAAATAAATGACACTCACACCAATCGATTGAGCGAGTCAAGTGACTAACCGAACTAAGAAATAATGTCCAAAAAAAGACACCTTCCCAGGGCTGGCATCCGACACTTTAGCGCCACTGCCGAGCACTGTGGACGGGACAAAGGCCTTCGGGCTCAGGCTCTGCCTCTGGCTTTGGCTCTGGCTCGGCTGCTCAATTTAACTGACAAATGAGACAAAGTGACACAAGTCAATCAAAGGCTCGAAGGTAAGAACAACAACAACAACCGCTAAAGAACAAATGGCCGAGTGTGAGGGCCGCTTATAAATTCCGTTGGCTGGTCTCAGCCCAATTTACCGAACTAAACTACGATGCGTTCAGTTCAGTTCAGTTCGGTTCGGTTCGGTTGAGCCTGGCCTCTGGGGGCCAAAATATATTTAAATGAATTCCGTCAGGGCCAGACGAGGCGCAAGCCAAAGTGTACCAAACGTGATGGACGCATTTAAAATGTCAATACACATTGACTTCAGATGGCCAAGATGGAACAACGGGCCAGAAACCACGAGGCTGGGACGCTGTGGAGTGCCGCGTAAGCTTGAAGTCATTGAAGTGGCGGAGACAATGAATCCTGTCAAATCAAAGTAACGCAACGAGTTCGTTTTGGCGTCCACGCGAGAAAAAGGCGAAAGATAAAACGCAGGCCCGGTTGAGGGGCAAAGAGCCGACTTAACAAAACCACTCAGGTTGCCAAATCCATTAGAGTTAAATACATTTTTGAATTCAATTTGTGAAAGTTCAAATAGGCGAAGCCCAAGATGCCGAATTCGATTTTGATTGTCAATGGGTCGACCGAGAAGTGTATCGAAATAGCTGAGCATATATTTACATGAATAGAGAGAGTCTGAGGCAAATGTTAATCCATCACATATAGATTCGACCCAGCAAAGCCGCATTGGACGAGCTGATGAAAACAACATACTTAGTTTATGAGAATTCTGCGAGCGAGAAGTGTTTCGAAATAGCTGAGCATATACAAGTATTTACATGAATAGAGAGAGTCTGAGACAAATGTTAAGCCATTACGAGCTGGACGAGCTGATGAAAACAACATACATAGTTTGAGAGAATTCTGCGACCGAGAAGTGTTTCGAAATAGCTGAGCATATATTTACATGAATAGAGAGAGTCTGAGACAAATGTTAAGCCATTAAGAGCTGGACGAGCTGATGAAGACAACATACTTAGTTTATGAGAATTCTGCGAGCGAGAAGTGTTTCGAAATAGCTGAGCATACATTTACATGAATAGAGAGAGTCTGAGGCAAATGTTAAGCCATTACGAGCTGGACGAGCTGATGAAAACAACATACATAGTTTGAGAGAATTCTGCGACCGAGAAGTGTTTCGCAATAGCTGAGCATATATTTACATGAATAGAGAGAGTCTGAGACAAATGTTAAGCCATTACGAGCTGGACGAGCTGATGAAAACAACATAGATAGTTTGAGAGAATTCTTGGAAGCTGCGCCAAAAACTGAGTACACATCGTTCAGCCCTCGCCATGCTACAAGGACTGGACGCAGTGTCCATAATTTTGCAGCGCTTCAAAGCCCATACCGTCACCCCAGCAGCAACAACAACAACAGCGTCGCTCCCCTCCTGCGCAGAGGCTGCCCAGCAACTGACGACAAGTGATGAGTGAATGTGAATGCAAAGAATTTGAATATTGTGCCGCGACGGCAGTTGACATAAATCGTCAATGACAGCGACATCGCCTCCTTCTGCTCTGGGCTGGTCTGGTCTGGACTGGCGGCAAACACCCTAGTGTTCAAAAGCCGACAAGAATCCAGGGGCGCAGAACACGACAGCCAACTGTAATCCGCGCTATTGTGAACAGGCACAGGATTGCGATTGTGATTGTGGTTGTGGTGGTTGGAGCTGTGGTGCTGCCCGCCTGCCTGTCAGCGGGCTTTTCAGGAATCAATTCTAATCGATTTTGGGACACTTTGACAGCATTTATTGGCAGCATACGCGTGGCCTCGATACCAACAACACCTTTCAAACTGGCAGCAGGCCCCATCGCCGCAACTAAAAATGTCAACAGCATTTTGGCTTAAATAGCCACAAACGGCAGCAAGGAGTCAGCCAAGGAGACAACCAAAAAAACTAAAACAAAAAAGGAACAGGCAGCAACAGTATTATCTCAATGGAAGCTGATTGAAAACAGATAATTAAAATCTTCTAATTAGTCGGCATGTTCACGCACACACAACACACACACACACACACACACACATAGTAATGTGAGTGTATGTGTATTTGAGTGTGCGAGTGTGTGTGTGTTACTGAAACCACTGTCGGCTGTCAAAAGAAACAAGTTCATAAATCTTGCGCCCAACAAATCGTTTTGCAACATGAAAGAACATTACATACAAACAACAACAGCAACAACAACTACACCAAGAAGAACAGCATTTCGCTTCAGAAGAGCCAACCAACCGACCAGCCGACCAACTAACAACAACAAGAAAACAAAGGTAGGAGCAAAAAGTGTCCACGGCAGCACAGCAGAGCACAGAAGAAGCAGCAGGCCCGCTAAGATCCTCGAGGGCAGCTCCCATGGCGGCAGGCTGCATTATTATTTTATTTTACTTTACTTTGGTTTTTTTGCCAAATCGCTTAATAAACAAGATTCCCATGTCGATTATCGCAAATTAGTCACATTAATTATAAATAAAATTGCTGGCTAAATCTTATCACTGGCCGCAATTAAAGCATTATATCAACATTGAAACAGCTACCTACCTACCTTTTTGCGGCCTGCAGAGCGGCGAGTGTTTGCCGATCCAAAAGAACCGATTCCAAATTGACAATCAAAGAGCAAACGGTTGGGGATTGTATTAAGTTTTAAGTCGTGGGCAGAAGAAGCAGACCACGCAGTTAATGGCCAGATTTTGAGAAACGGGAAGTTCAAATACTTTTTAATTTTTCTCATTAAAAGCATTCAACTGGTCCCACAAGTGTCCAGATATGCTTTGAATACTCTTCGAATAACATTTTTGAGCTTCTATGGAAGCTGTTTGGTTCGTGTGTGCTTCTTTAAATATGTTCAAGAATTTTAAGTTTAAAAAGCTTCTAAATAATGTATTTACATAAAAGAAATGTTCACAACCGCTGTCCCATCCGGTAATACTTGTATATGGCTCTATAATATTACTGTTAGCACTGGAGAAGACATTTTTGCTGAATTGTCAGATGCTAACAAAGAAAAAAACGGAAAAACAACTGTGATTTCAATTGCTAAAGTATTCCAAAATTCAAAATTTGTCTTTAAGAAATTTACAGCATTTAGTGCGGCTTCGGTTCCTGAAACGTCTTTAAAAAGACTCTACAAATAAAATAAAGTTGCTTTCTGTTTAAAACTCATAACGGCCTTCAAAGCTAGCATGGAATACCATTTTCAAAAAAGCACAAAAGAATTGTTGCTGCATGCTTTTCCTCACAATAAAGTTTTTCATGATTAATCCTCTATTTATCTGCACATAGTGTTGCATACTTTTAGTTGATCAAAGAAAAGGTTCAGAGTTGCCACTTGGCTACTTTTTCAACGAATTGCAACGCAACGGCAACCCTCATAACATAGCATAGCTGTTAAATTTACATTCACAATGTTACCGTTAACATAAAAATGGAAATGTTAAATTAAAATGGAACTCTTTTAGATTTGAAATGGAAATGTTAAATTAAAATGGAACTCTTTTAGTTTTAACTAGGACTTCATTTGTTTATTATAATTTCAGTGTCGCATATGCTTCACGCATATACAAATATAACTAACTAGAACTTACAGCGCTCTTTTTCAGTACACAATAAAATCTTAAATGACAAAAATACAAAGTATGGCAAATGAGCTTAATCCTTGCGCTCAAAGAGCACCGGGAAGGGCTTGTCCTGCGGCGCCTGCAGCCAATTTTCCTCTGAATACTTCACATTATTCTCAGTCTCAATGACATGGAACGTGTAGGCGTGACGGCTCTTGGCCGAGCGATTTGGCTCGCTTTTGTGCACAACATTTCCGTGAATGACGATGCAAGTGCCTGCAAAAAGGATAACAATTAAATGGTATCTCCATAGGTAGTAGAAGAAGAGCCAACTCACCCTTGCTCACTTGCAGTGGCGTGAAGCTCGATTGTGGATAAACGGGCGCCGCCCGATCATACACCATCAGCTCTGAGGACTCCTTGTCGGGATTACGCAAATAGCGTCGATGGACGCCACTCTTGTGTGAGCCCTTAATGAACTGCAGGCAGCCATTCTGCAGCGTGCAGTCCTCCAGTGCGAACCAGAAACCCACAGCCGAATTGGGATCTGTGTGAAGAAACCACGAGTCCTGATGCGGTATCACCTCGCCACCAATGCCCGGATTCTTGTATATGTACATGCTCTGACAAACGGCAGGACGATTGAAGTTCAGCTGCCAGCAAATCTCACGCACTCGATTGCTAAATGTCAGCGAATTGAATGTGGGATGCTCCACATGTAGGGCATGGCCCACTTTGTTCAGAGCAATCATGGGATCTACCACCAGCTCTCCCTCATCGCCTACGGCGCCGGTCTCAAAGAAATAGCGCACCTTGTCGCCCGACTCCAGAAAATACAGCTCCTTACTGTGCCCGTTTTCTGCCTTCAAAGTGCTGAAGATTTTCCGATTCGTTTGTGGCGCCTCCATACATAAAGCCCGTCCCGCCTGATACAGCGTATCGACCTCGGCCGGTGTGAGAAAGTCCTCGATGACCAGATAGCCATTCTCATTAAACTGTGAATGACATGAAATAAAAAATAATCTAGTTTATATTCATTTATATTATTAATATTCATTAATATTAATTGCCTTCGAAACCGAAATCAATTAACTACAAGTATTTTTATTTTCAGAACAAAACTGAGCAGGCTCGCCAAAACTGATAATTATTTGAATTGAGGAAACAGTCCACTGATATAAATTTAATTTATAGTTTACTATATACATTGGTGTCAAGCGATTATTGTGAGAATATAATATATAATTAAACATCAATATTTGCTATAATTATCTTTTGAGTATACTTTCCTATTACAATTCTATGCATTTCTAATAATAATTGAAACAATAATTGGTCAAAAATACTCTTGATTAATAAAGTTGGAGATAAGAGGGCTATAGCGAGCCTAGCCGATACTTTTATTTTAGCAATCGGCTGCACTTCAAGGTCGCTATAACTTTTAATTAAATGTTGTTTCTTATAAAGAATTGAACAGTCTAAAGCTGTGGTCACACAAGCAAATAGTTTGGATGCAAATTTATCGTGTATTACAAATATTCCTTAAAAAGAAGTTTGTAGGAGAACATTTTTTTTAATTTATAGCTCCAATTTAAATTTAAATATCATTATATTCAAGCCTATTTTTAACAGTTCCTGCAAATTATTTGCCGTCTGACCATACCTTAAGTTTATTATAAGTCGGGAACTAGTTAGAATCGAAGTATATATTGCTGAGAGAAGTGAAATCTCTACTGAACATCCTCAAAAGAATTAGAACAAAATATGTCTTCCTACTAAACTCTTAATTCTAATCAGTATTCGATCTAGTACAAACTATAGCATAGGCAATACAAATACTAACGAATACATCAATACAAATATATAACGATTTCAAATTTACAGAAAAAGATTGATGTGCAGAGCCTTTTTCACATAACAAGCGGACTACTTCGAATCCTTTTAAGTGTGTTCCTTAAGGAAGAGTGAAATCAGTCTACTTTTGGAATAAAGTAAGCAACTTTCCTTGTAACTTTTAAACTAGAATTTCAAAAGCGAGCACGCACTTACAACAATTTCTCCTTCTTATTAATACATACTCAACAAATTTCCCGCCAAGTGCCAAACCCAATTCTTAATTCGAAATGAGTTATGAGTAAATATGAACTTAATTAACGATTGCTTGAAGGTTCTTTTTCTAGTTCCTTGCTCTACTGGTCTAATCAACGATTATCGGCGCGCCGTCTCGTCTGTGTCTGGCACCGGCAATGGGTCTGACGGGGTCTGTTCCGCACCCACTGGCCATTATCTGACCGACTATGTAACGGGCACGCGCATTGCGCTTCGCTTGGCCCTGAAACATACGCCTTATCAGTACTTCTTTGTTGTGCTTGTTGCACGGAAAGTTTCTGTTTGTATATTTATTTATGTTTTTTAAATGTTATGCGCTTTGTTTGTCACTGAGTTCATGTGGGACGTTGCTAATTAGCAAATTCCTATTCAATAAATACTACACTAGGTGTACATGTCAAAATGCTAATTCCTTTTTAATTTTTATTCTTCAGTTTTGCATTATTCGTGCCCATTCATCGAATTCACTCAACGTGAAATCAAAATTCTCTGATGCTCAACAGAACTTGTTGGCTTGTGTTTGTTTTGTTGTTTTGTTGTTGTTGCGCCTCACATAATGATTCTATTAGTTTGCGGGAAATTTTTGCACTAAGCCGAAACTAGCCTCAAAAAAAAATCGATTTTCTTTCTTACACTTTCGTGCTCCTTTATTGTAAGGATGCACGTCAGGTCTGGGATATCTCTTGTCTGTGTAAAGAACACCCAACAAAATAGGTGTTCCGAAGCCGACGCCTTTACCTAATAAATTAATTTTAAGACTAGGGTTCTAGACTCATACAATATATACAAGTATTCAAACAATATGGGGAATGAGAATGTTGAATGAATGAATCATTCTTCATTCTCTACTCATTCAACTTTTTAATTCCCTACATTGTTTGAATACTTGTATAAACATGTAGTATGAACTGAAGAAGAAATATTTCTTGATCTACTTAGATAAAAATAGGTGCATCCAAAAATTCAGTTAGAACCATCAAATGTCAGTCTCTAATATAAGATTTTATTCTTTAGAGAACAGAAAATACCAAAAACCAAATGCTTTGTAAGAGTATGCACTTGTAGAGTATTATAGCTTCGGGGAAATCTTAGATTACGGCTCTTGTTGCTATTGGTATATTGTGGGTGCCGACGACGGCATCAGCAGAGAACATCTCAGAGTGCCGTTAAATTGAATAAATATAAATTGGTTGAGTAAGAAAATGAAAATGAAAATTGAAAGTAAAAATAGTCGTCGTGACTCAAAGGCGAATTCGAATAAGAAAAAGCAACAGCAACAGGCACCTGCATTGCACACCTTTTGACGAATACACTGCGACTTGGACAGAAATAAACCTTCTCCTCAAATGCCAACTGCCCCAATGATGTACAGAACACTATAGTACATACTTGTGTGTCGTGGAAAACTACAACGAGGGTCAACGGGCAAAGTCGGTTCAGTTCAGTTCAGTCAGTCCAGTCAGTCTGCCAGCCAGACAGTTTGTGTCAGCTAGTCACCTAGTCAGCTAGTTAGTGTGTTTTAAGTAAGTTTGCGGCTCGTGTGCGTCATAATCAGTGCAAAGTGGCTTGTGGCTTGTGACATTGTCATAACAGCTGATTTTGTAATCACTGGCAATTGAGCTGATTGCTGGTGGAGGGTTTTGTAATGCAGCTGAGTATTGGGTCACTGATTGTGGAGCAGCTGAGTGGGCAGTTAAAAAAGTTTGCTGAATTACAAGTGGAATGGAGAATTTCCATTTCCATTATGCATTAGAATGAAGCGACAAGTGGATTGAACATGATTCAAATGTAAATGTGAAACGAGTTTACTTCTTAAGCGTGCCAAACGAACTAGTCCATAATAATTTCTATAATAATTTTCCATAATAATTTCTTGAATTATTGTATGCCAATGAAGGGATTGCAATCTAAATATAATATGAAATGTATATAAAAGAAATGAAACACTAATAATAATTGATAAGAAAATTGAGAATTGAAAGCTTACTGAATTTGATATTGAGAATAATTAACATTAAAGGTTTCCAAACTTGATCAAGGCCTTTAACGTAATATATATATATTTTAATCTTTAAGTAGTTAAGCAGCAATATTGAAATCATCGAACGGGTGCATTTTAGTTTAGGAGTTTTACAAGTAATCACGCCTATATCAAGAACGAAAATAGGCAACACCACGCGATATACTCATCAAAACTTTTAAAGCAGTCCAAGCCGAGTCTCTACTACTAATTTTTTTAATAACACATTTTTTTAAAAACCTAAAGTAAATTAATCTGTTTCCGATACAGCTTAGTCCATGATTAGAACTTTTGTTTACTCTACAGCGTCTGCATTCTGAGCATTTCTGAATATTATCTTTAGTTATATGTTATACTGTTTGGAAACTTTATCATTTTATGAGCAAATTTACAAATTAAAATAAATTAATTTTTTAAATAAAGCAGTTCGAATGCTAGGAAATCTAAAAAAACATACTCGAGCTTCCGTTTGTAGAATGCTGACAGTGGGAGACTATATAATTGAAAGAGTCTTGGCCATACTTTTGCGTATTTAAATTCAATCCCAATCGAACTGATTCAGCTATTAAATGTGTACATTTGTTTTGGAGACTATATACATATGTAATTTAAAGATTCTTTGCCATACTTTTGCGTATTTAAATGCAAACCCAATCGAACTGATTAAGCTACTTGTATTAAAAGTGTCAATTCAGATTATCAATCACCGAACTCAATGGTGAGAAGTGAATGCAATTGTCGCCAACTGATTAAAAGGAACACAGTAAGTACTGTATTGTTTCTATTCAACTGAACAGCACCGTGTATATTTTGGCTTTATAATGTGAACAGCTGTGCCCTCGCAATTCACAGCACTTCCATTCCATTTCCTCAATTGGTAAAAAGAAATGCTACCAAAATGGCCACAGATGGGCCTTTGTTGCCAGGCAACAAAAGATCTGCTTTTCCGCAGTTGGCTTTTCCGCGTGGGAGCCAAAACGAGAGCCAACGACGACACATAGGTTGCTGCGGCCACTTCTAGCCGTTATGTTTATGATGTTGATGGATGTAAATAAACGATGACACTCAAGAAACGCCAAAGAGCTCGGTGTTGATGGGAATGACTAACTAACAGCATGATGCTGATGCTGATTCTGCCGGCTGCTGACGTTCGGGGGCTAGGGCTACCAATAAATACATCGATGCGAAACATTTGCTAACGAAAATAGAAACCATGCGCACACAAACACATTCACAACGGCCATAAGTTAGAGCCGGCACAAAAGAATAACACATCAAATTTATGGATTTTCTTTGGAAAATCATTTTTACCCACCTCATCCAATAATTTGCTGTGCATTTTGAGCTGTGTGCTATTTGGGTTGCCTTTGCCTCCTTATTCGTATTCTAAACAGTTTACTTTCGATTTGCTAAAATGCGAAATAATATGTTTTCGTATACGCGTTCGCTTCGATTCGAAATACTGACGAGTTAATCTTTTGAGCGTTTTGCACAGTTTCGCGTACGTTTTCAAACTGAAAAGAAATGTTCATGTTTGCCTTTTGGAAAATGCTCTGAAATTAATTTTAAACAGACAGACAGACCCACACACGAGTTGCTGCGCTCACACACACACACACACACACATGCCCACATCGGGTGTTAAACCGTTACATATTCTTAGCATATGTTTTAGTCGGCGCTCTCCCAACGCTCGCTCGCTCACTCGCTTGCACTGTTAACTAACAGCATCGATCACTGTTACAGTGCAGCCGCACGGCCACTGTTACTATACACTTATTTGAGAGACAAGTTATATTTGTTTTATAATCGTGTTTGTAGATTCGTTAAAAAAACCCCCAAAAGCCTGATGACTACGCTTCGAAATATAGCATATAGGACTGCTATCCTTGTATAAGAAGATTATTAATATTTAAACATTTTGCTGCATATTTTTATTATTGTTTTAATTACAAATCTAAATTGAACTAATTGTGTAAAATCTAGCAACTGGCTCTATCTATATATTTTTATTATTATGTAAATGAACACGAAATTTTAAAATCTCATAGGTCTTTTAGAATTTCTCAAAATTATATTTTTAATAAGCGAAATGAACTTAATGAAAGTAAGCTAAATTGTTAGTACATTTATATCCAAACTCAACATTATTGGAAAATATTCATGATGTGCTAGTTACTGTTTAATTAAAGTCGGAGTTCACTGATTAACGGTAGAGCCCCTATTAGCTGCCACTTACTTCCAGTAAAGCAGTTGGTCCAAATTAAATTTGTACGCGTGACAAAAAGTAATGTAAAGATCAATTTTAAGAAGAATTGCAATTCACTAAGTTTTTTTAAAAATTATCAAAAATGGATATTTTTCTTATTATTATAGATTCCAGAATCTAAAAAATTGTAGTCAGTGATGTAATAAAACTCTTGAATTAATTTTCTTTCATTTATGTATTTTAATTTGCCTAATTTGGTTTCATTTCGAATTCCAAAGTTTAAAAACTAAGCCAAAACGTATAATTATTTATATTACTTTTTTCAATGTAGTAGCATACGTGCTAAAGAGTATTCAATAGGCGGCTATTACATTCTCTGTAGTTGTTGCTGCCTTCTCGCCTGCTCTCGATCTTTCCTCATACAAATTTAAAGTGTTCTTATCAAATCAGCGTGCGTATGCTTGCTTATGTTTAGCCTCAATTGTTTGATTTATTTATTTGACTTTAACATGAACTTTCAGAGTAACTAGTGGCTGTGTCTCTTTCTACCTCACTGTTACGGATGGTGCTGTTGCATTCGTTGCGCCTGCGCGAGCATTCTACCTAATTCGGTTGGCAGACGCCGAATGTGCAATGCGCTGACACGTGTGTCTGTCGTGAACGTCATTATGTGATCAGTGCGGGGGGTGGGAAAGCCTCATATTGTACTGTGGGTTTTTGTTTGTATACCTACGAATGCATGTATGTATATGTATTTAAATACATACATACATACATATATATGTACGTATATGCAGTTAATTGCCGTCTATGCGTGGGCACTTTTTGTCTGTCTGTCTGTTGTAACGGCGATTATTGCCACATGTAAATACATACATATGTATGTACAAATATACTATGTATTTCATTTACCTTTTTTGTCTGCATACCGAAAACATATGCATGCAAAACCATTGTTAACAGCTGCATACATAGACACATACCTACATACATATGTACATACAAGTACATACAAAGTTCACAATTGCATGCCTTTAGCTCTTTCTTGTTTACTAACAATGTTGGGAGTTGTTTTTATTTTCACGCAAATATTTTTTGCGCACAATAAAAATACAGCTATAATTTGTGCATAACTATAAAAACTTTGGCTATTTCTGCAATTTCAAAAACTTTAAATCTAATATACAGTGGTGGTGAAAATAATGAATACAGTAAATGAAAAGTTTTTTCGTTCAAAAAAACACTTTTTAACTTATTGGCATGGGTCAACATGTTAACGAGTATGTTCCAATATTTGAGGAAGTCATGCAGTCTTATGCGTTGCTATAGTTCTACCATGAGCATAATGACAAGCTTGTGATTTTATGGAATGGTCCGATCACTCGCAAAAGCTGGGCCACATCAAAAATCTTTGGCCTAGCGAACATCAACAAAGAGCTTTAGGCTGTAGTTAAGAAGTCCTGGGGACAGTTTGCCATAGAAAGGTACATTTTGAAATTGCATGTTTCTTGTTAATGATACGTTAGGAATTCAAACTGTCAATACTGTCCACATAATCTATATACATATGTATGTTGCCACCATAATCTTTATACAACTATGTACTTTTGTTTCAAAATTCATTATTTCTGCTATGGGCGCATATACATAAGTCAGTGCCGGAAGTTAGTCTGGGTAGAGGGTATTTCACTATAGCGTTCTCTCTTGAAATGATGAAAATGAAGCTCACTTTGAATCATCTTCAGAACTGTACGGAACAACAAAAAAAAAACATTTGTCTATCTGGTCATAACTAAGCGCCCCAACATATGATTGCAGGCATTTCTTGCTTATCTTTTGATGCGCAATGAATCGTATATAAATAATTATTGTTTAAATAATGTTTAAATAGTAACAATTATAACAAATTATTGCATTTCTACGTTTTTATTTTACATTGTTTTGAATGTTATTCCTCCAGATTGTAGCATACCTTCTAGTTTTTTAAGTCCTTCTGTGTTGGGAAAGATTGATTTATTTATAATAAAAGTTGATCTATTATGGCCTAAAGATTATAGACGCATTTTCCTAAAGTATCAAACCAAAATTGTTCTTTCCCGGAGCTAGGAGCATCTGAATAAGGAGTTTGGTTATCCTAGCTCTTACACTTTCGTTCATACAGACAGAAGGACAGACGGACATTTCTATGTCAACTCATCTCGTCATGCTGATGCTTTGTGGGGCTGCACTAAACTACTTAGTATACCCTTTTGGGGCAGGGTATAATTATCTTCATCCGCGTTTAAAGACCAAAGGTCTGTTTTAAATCGATTAAGGAATTATTTGAAAATCCATTATTATTTCTAAACACTTGAGTAATCAATCTTGTATTTAACAGAGTAAAATAACTCTCAAGTCCAATCAAAATTCGCATTGACCTTTCAGACCACCCGCAAAAGCTGGCATCCAGTGGTGAAGCGTTCACAAACAAATGGCACTTAAATAGCATAAAAGTCGCATTAGAAATGCATGCGAAAGGCAAATTTATGCCACTATGCGAAAACTAATGGCATGTATCTAATAGCTTGCCACTTGCTGCTGCCGCCAACAACTTTACAGCAAGCACTGCTAATTCGCGTTTATGGCAACTTTACAGAAGATTAATTACACGGACGGCAGTAGCCATAAATAAGGCAGACACACATCGCACAGATGTAGAGATACACAGATAGAGAGATACTTACATATATACTATATGTAGATACATTGATGCATAGATACATAGATACTGGCGCATTATTTGCAAATGCAATAGCATAAAGCCAAGTGCATAGTAAAAATTCAAATTAGAAATCATTGCAGCCAAGTGCCAGCAGGCCAGCCATACAATTTGTTCAAATGAGCGACGCGACGGTGACTGAGGCGGTAAGAAAATCATTTTTGAAAAAAAAAAAAACAACAAAAAATTGATGACCGTGTTAGCGATGCCCTTGAATTGTTGCTTCAAGAAGCAACAGAAGACGCGAAGAAGCAACTGAAGAATAGCGCCAGCAGTAGCAGCAGAAACGGCAACTGAACAATAAAGTCATAAACAATGTGCAGCCAAAGGTAAAAGGCAAAACCTCGTCCTCCCCTCCCCTCCCCACCCCACCCCACCCATACCATCTACAGCCCACCACCACAACTCCCCCAGCTAACGAAATGGACGCCCCAACGTGCGAAGCTAACAGCATGTTGCTCAAGGTCGAGCCTGTTGTTATTGTTGTGTTTGTGCCATTGTTGTTGTGTTTGTTATTGCTGCTGTCTTTGAGTGTGTTGTTGTTGTTGTTGTTGTTGCCGTTGGCCACTTTTGATGGTTGCCATTTGTTTAGTCGCTTGCGGAGACACGGGCGCTTAACATTTTTAGCTGCTAATTAAATTAATTAAAATTTGAAGCACGCGATTTTGTTTGCGACTGTCTATATGTACCTCAACGTAGCTAGTAAGTATGTACATTCGTACATTTGTGTATCTGATAGTGCAAAACGAATAAAACAAAACAAAACAAAAATCCATCGTCAGCTACTCGAAGATTAAATACACTTATTCTTGCAATATTATCACCTATGTACATATACATATGTATATATACTTGTAGTAATATAATAGTGCCTTTAAAAGCACATCTCGAACAAACATAAAAATTTTGATTCGAAAAATATATTAGAGTCCCATATCTATATATATAAAACAGTTTGTCCTGACTGACTGACTGACTGATTGGTGATCAACGCACAGTCCAAACGGTAAAAGCTAGGAAGCTGAAATTTAGACTCAAGTATCTTTGCATAAGAAAGGCTTTTGGAAAATTTGAGCTCCAAAAGGGGGAAAACGAACTTTAAAAAATATTACTTATAGTGTGTGTACGTAATATTTTGACAAGAACAAAAATGTAACTAACTACTGAACAATTTTTTGTCAAGAACAGAAAATGTTCATTTAAATACCTTAAATGCCTTAATAATGTGAAAATATATGGGTAGGTCATGCACACACAAAATAAATACAATTTGAAACGTTATATTGAGCCGGGTTAAGGCTAGTCCATGTATATATCTTTATCTTTCATTCATAGTATAAGCTAAAAAAAAAGGAAAGACAATACTATATATTGTCTTGGGCTTAAACGAAGTCACGTATCTGATTAGCTATACCAACTTTTACTAGACACTAAATTAAGCAGCAAATTACAATTTCACAGATTCACATTAATGATATTTGATTCATATTTGCGACTAAAGTTTTATAAATTTGTGTGAATTGGACACCTAAAAACCAGTTGGAAATCATATTTACAATGCTCCGGTCTCTCATTTCGGTGACAACGAGTTTATTCCTCGTCCTCAAACTGGTCGACTCCAGTTAAGATTAATATAAAAGAATTAAAATTATATAATTAAAGGAATGAGACTGGTTCCATGCCAATGTCGACTGCGATAATATGGGCTCCCGTTTGGCCGTCATTCAGAATTCCAAGGATTTGAAAGCTATTAAAGATCTCGTTAGGGGATCGGGACAATCGTTTTACATATCGGGATTTGGAGCAAAAGGCCATTTTCTGTCGTTTGACAGAAATGGAGCTATGGAAATGCCGTATGCTAAATGGGACAAGAATGAACCGAAAAACTTGAATGAATCTTATCATTGTGTCAAATTATTCCGTGAAAGTAAAACTTCATTAAGATATACTGTTGAGCAATGACACAAAAAACATTTCTATGTTTGTGAAAAGTATATCTCTTTAAAATCTTTGGAAAGATTTTATTTCTTATGATTATATCGGCACGATTCTATTGGATTTCGGAATTTTGAGTAAAAGACAATTTTTTATTTTTTCACATCGCCAGGCCCATATTTTGATAAAATGATTTGGATGTCTCCTCCTAAAATAATATCCTCCTCCTTTACGGTACTCACTTCTAAAGCCCCCCACACCAAACTGTCAGCATTCTGGGAACTAGCCGGGTATGATTCGATTTAATTATGAATTGATGAAGACCAATAAAATAATTGAAGGCTTCCATTCTTGCTTAGAGAGGAGGGTGACTCAAATGCCTTGAGTCCTCATCATCTTATTTATATAATATCATTGTGTAAATTATACTTACATATGTATATTTCTTAATCGGAACAATTAATGTTAGTCGTAATGTTTGTAAACACAAAAATTCATTCGTTTTCCTATTGCCAATTGAAACCACAGTAACTTTATTCACATTTTTACTTTGTAATAAAAATTTTAAATTAAATTAGGTTTCTATTATTTATAGCCATTTCAAATTTCCTGCCAATCCTGAATAAAGTTATTAGTAAATTGTTTTTGTTAATCCACATTTTTTGGATGCCTGCGGGCCTAATTTATATTACTCCGGGCTGCCAAAATATAATAGAACCTATCTTACTTTTAAACTCTGTTGATGGATTAAATTCTGAAGAAACAAAAGGTGGAACAATCAGCAGATTAAAGTTAATATGCCCTTTCCATAGCAAGTATGGCGAGTGCTGATGATGATGACGAGCGTGCTGATAACATTTTGAGTATGATTTGTTTATTTTTTTGACAGAATCATTTTGTGTTTCCAACGGCTTTTTGGCTGTTTGGGAGATTAGAAGACGCACGGTCATCGCAGTCATAAAACATAATAATGTTTCCTTTCCAATTTTTGTTTTTATACATTTGTTGTTGTTTCTACATATGTATATATATATGTATGTTTTATTTTCGCGTGCGACTTGTTTTTTTTTAGTGATTTTAATTTGAATTTTTAGACGGGCCCCCATTGGGTGCAATTTGTTTGACCTTAGCGCGTGACTTCGCTGTGAATTGTTTGTCAAAGCAGCAAAAACCGTTTTGAAAGTCTACTGCAATGAGCTTTTTGTAGCGCTCAGTAAGCGACATTAACGATGCACTATTCAGGGACAGTATGTTGTAAGCAGAGACAGAAAGAGTTTGGGATTAGTTTGCCAATGCAAAGTGACTGAACGAGGCAGGAAAAGGAAATGACTCTGGGCAGAGATACAATACTTAATGCTGTAACAAGTAACGAACCATTCGGCGAACAAGCGATTAGTGAAAGTGCGACAGATGGCGATCATTTTATCATTTATTTTCTTCTCAAGTGATCGGAAGTGAAATGGCTGACTATGCACAAGCTACACAATACTCTATTTTGATTTCATTGTAAACAAAATTATAGCTCTAACAAAATGCATGAACGTGAATTCTATATTTTGAGCTAAAAATAAATATTGTTCAGCATAGTGCTTCTTCATTCAAATGTCAAGAGTGGGAAAGTGACTGGAAAGGTATTCGTATTTACAAAGCAACTTTGACATGAGAGTAACGATCAAGAACAATCTTTTTGGTGAGTCAGACCTGTCATTTACGCATTAACAATACTACAATAAAAGAATTAACAATTGTATAGCATTTGTTTGCTTACCATAAGAAGACAACTCTTGACACATCTGATCTACATGACCAATTATTATACCAGCTCTTGACGTCAAGAGTGACACCAACGCGGACAAACCTCAATTAATTTTGAGTAGCGAGACCAAAATATAATCGCATTTGGCCAAAGCAACTTCAACAATTAGTTGGCCAACATCGCAAACCAAATGCTCCTCCAATTCGTGAAGATGCCAGCCATAATATTGCTCGATCTGATACTTCCATCGATCGAGTCAGCCCCAATCTGAAGCCAAAGAAATTCGCATAACAAAAGCTAATTACGCGATGCGGTCAATCCAGCCACGCCACGGCGTTGCCTTTTTACAACGCTTTGATTTATTTTTTGGACTGCGCATAATTTTCGGATCAATCAACTCGACGGCCCGCGACCCAATCTGCGGTCTGTAAGTCTAATGGCATTGGCTGAGGCAAAAACCAAGCCAGAGAAGAAGAAACCACTGCCAAGACCGCCAAAGCAGCGATGCATATGGGAAAGTAGCGATGCCAGCTGGTCAGCGAACAAATGTGGTAGCTTTATGGCTAAATTATTAATGTTTATTATTGTCTGGGCCGTTGGTCGTTCGATCGCTCGATCGCTTGATCGCTTGATCTTCAATGTCAGCCAAGAAATTAAAAACTAATTTTATGGCACATTTTAATTTAAGCGCACAACGGCAGACCTAAAAAGTTGGGGCAGGCCCAACAACCAAGCCAACAGGCAGCCCGACGCACGCAATGAAGCCGCACATTTTAAACTGTTATCCCCCCCGCTCTCCGTCATCTCCGCTTTGTGGTCAGTTATGATTGCTCGGCGCATGCGCGCAGCTGGCGCTTAAAAGTTGATTATGAAAGCATTTCATAAAAAGTTGTTTCTTTATTCAGAGTCAAAGTGAAAGAAATGTGAATAAAAATGAGAGGTGAAATATGATGACTTTTGTAATTTATATGAAACGTAACCTACAAATACAACCTCCCCCTCCTCCAATACCCTGCAATAACGTTTCCAACCTGAAACGAGCTCATACACAAATGTATGTATCGCATCATATTTTATGTGCAAGTTACATTTCAAGTGCATCATTCCACAGATTTAAATAAACGTAATCAGATTAGTAAGCCTATTTAAATACCCAATATTAATTAAACTTACTGATAGACCCAAAGCTTTTGAACTGTCGTTTCGCAATTATTTAAAAGATTTTACTTATTCAAATTCAAATACAATTTTAAAATTTCTGTACCCATTGAGATAAAGCATTTCATTAATTTTGAACAAAGAGCAGACATAAAAGATTCTGAGAGTATGCTCGCACAAACAGAGGTATAGCTTATACATTCAGAAATATTGTTTATAATTTGAAAATAAAAGACACACACTTTTGTACACATTGAGCTTTCCTAATGTGGCAAGCTATTCAGCTGCAATAAAATGTGTTTGGGTCAATAATCTTTTGCAAACTGCGAAAAAATTCTTTATACTGCAAAAGTGTCTATTGGCCTTATATTTGAGAATAATTCTTCTAATATTTATTCAAAATATAAAGAAGGTTGGCAACCAGAATATTTGTGTTTTATTTCATTATAACTATAATATAAATATCCATTGCACTAATTAAAATTTATATCTAGAATCTCATTTTAATGTAATAAGAACTTGATATGTACTTGTAGAAGTATTTTCTGATTTTAATAAATAAAGAAATAAACGGACTGCAGTATGACGCTTACGAATAATGAAAAAACTCTACAAACTGATGTCCACACCCCGCGATAATAAGGACCTACTCGGTCTTAGTGAGAATTCCACCGGCCTAACCGAACGTCCTTAAGAAAAGGGTTAACCCTAGTACAGTCTTCGGAAACTATGCTTGCTGGCAAAGTTTTGAACCCGTGCTTAAAAAGCTATAAAAATTTGATCTTGCCCACAGACTCTACTAGGGCTCACTTGTAGGTGTTTTAAGTTATCAGGCAAATTCCTCTTTGACTGAGTTATGTAAGCAGCCAAATAATAAGCCTAGACTTACGTTAGCTGACCTTTTAGGCAGCCTTTTGCGTGAAAGCAGTTGCCACAACGTGATGGCCGCCGGGCAACAATAAAAGCAACAGCAATGAGCTTCAGCAGTGAACTTGAGCGGCGCCATCATAACTTTCTAGTTGGGAATCATGTGAAATGTACAACACCGCATTATCTAATACCAGAAGCAAATAATTTAGTTGGCAGTACGGTATGCAGGGTATGTAGAAAAAACCATCGAAATCGCATTTGTGCTAACAGCAACAACATCAAAACCATTGGATGATCAGCCATGCTCAAGACAATAGCCAGCTTTCAATTAATTGTTGGCTCAAAAGTAAAGCTCGTTATTTGTTGTTTTTGTCGGTTTCTTTCGGCGCCTTTGCCTTTTGCTTGCTTAAGCCGAACTGGCTATCAGCCTCTAGGAGCAACATTTTTGCTTTTATTTCAGTTTTATATTGTTTCATTTTAATGTTTTTTTTTTTGCTTGGAGCAAATGCAACAACAATAAAAGCAGCAGATGAAACAACAACACAAAGCGCATTAATAGCCAAACAAGTTCATAGCTGAATTTGTATTTGAATACATCAAAATTATTAAAGAACAAGAAAAAGAAATGCTAGTGACGAGTGAGCTCAACTCTTAAATACCCTGTACCCAGCCACTCCCACAAAGGCAAACACGAAAAATTATATATTTTCTAGATTATATTAATTCAATAAAAGCATAAAATAAAATATATATATAACACGTTCATATTTAAACACATTTAAAACAATATTATGTCTACTTGTATGTGTTGAGATAAAGCAGCAATAACAACACCTGCGATAACATTTATGGCTATACTTCTTTCAAATTGTTCTATCTTGATGAATGGATATAATCATCGATTTTCGATTTACGGTAGCTATGGAACATCATCTAGAGCGAGAGAGTAAAGGGTGCATTGGGAAAAGAACTACAAAAAATATATGCCCAATGCTAAGGGGAAACTGAATACCAAGTTTGGTTATTCTAGCTCTTGCACCTCCTGAGATCCTTGCGTTCATCCAGAGGGACAGACGGACATGGCCATATCGACTCGTCTGACACGCCTCCTTATGTGAGTTACATACATTCGCAGTAAGCTATATACCCTTTTGCCCTTTGCGTACAGGGTATACAAATAATATAACTTTATTTAGGCCAAATCTCTCTATAGAAAATATATATAATAGTCTTGCTTGCTATAAAGATTTGATAAATGTCTTCAAATGTCGACGCACTGCGACTGTCCATGTCTGACCGGTAAGATATATGTCAACGTCTGGTTGTCCTTCCAACTGTCTACAGCAAATAATTGGAACGTCTAAGCACATTAAAATGACCGAAGCGCGTTGGAAGAATTCGAAACGAAAATAACAACTTTCTTACAACAATAACAATTCACATAACTATCATCACAAAGTAACTTTTTTACAATATGGTATAATGTGAGCTAATGTTTAAGAGTTTTCAGTTTGATTCCTTGAAGACTAAATCCATCATAGACCGAAACTTATGTTATGGTTTTGTGAAGTTACTTATTGGACCATACACTGAAACAAAAGAGTTCGCTTTTCCTTATTATGCCGCTTTTAAACCTGTCCTTTCTATATTCATCTTGTTAGCTTACAATAAAATGTATAATAATATTTAGGTCTACCGTTCCTCCTTCAACAGACAACCAGTCTCTGGCATAACTTAAATACCCAAAGCAGGGTTATCAATAAAAGCAAAAATGATGTGCAAAAATTGAACGTAAAAAGCGCACGCTTAGACATTTGAGTGTAGCTTCAAGTTGTTGCTGTTTTTTTTTGTTTAATGCAAAGACGAGGCTGCTGTGTTAATTATGGGCGACGCTGATGAGACGGCCAAAACAACAGCGGCAACAACAATAATAATAATAACAACAACAACATCTACATATACTATACAACTACTAAAATAACAACTAAACCAACTATCAGCAATAACAACTAAGCACTTGTAAGCAACAACAACAACAACAACATCAGAAAAACCAGCCAAGCAATCGCAGTCAGCGTTGCCACCAACTGCGACTGCAACGTCGACCGCAGCAGCGGCGGCGACGGCGGCGATGGCAGCAGCAGCGCAGCCACAAGCTCGACTTGTGTCGCCAAGCAACGGCGGCCCAAAGCCAAAGCTGACTCCCCAAAGTTTTTCAACTCTTCACTAGCACAGCGCAGACGCAACGTCGGTTCAGTACGGCTTTGGAGTTCGGAGCGTCTGGTCGTGATTTTGAACGTGTCGTGCAGCAGTCGCAGTTTAGCTGATCCGCTCCGATCTGATCCGATCCGATCCGATCGAAAAACCAAACGAGACGTGACTAAACGAGGCTTCGTCGCCCATTTCCCTTACCAAACCACTAGCTAACTGACCTAAACTAACTGTAAAAAGTTCAGCTCAAGTGTCCTGTTGTCGCTGTTGTGTGTGTGTTTTGTTCTTGTGAATATACTTTAATAGCCAGCTTGCAGTGAAACGAATAAAGGATATACGCATTATCCAGTATTTAGTTAAAATACGCCCAAACGGGCCTTTTTATACAATCAAAGACTGACTGCTGACAGCAACATGAGGAATAAACAGCTAACGCTGCTATTTGGCCTTTTTGCCGTTTTAAGCTGTAAGTATATTGCAATAAATTAATATACTTGTATGGGTGTATGCGTGCGTGTATAAAACCACAACAACAACAATATATGATTCATATGGGTGTCAAAGTTCAGAGACATTGTGATGCAAATACGTAACGTATAGTATAGTATATTGTGTTGTGTTGTTGTTGGCAACAAAAACTAGACTAGTGTAACAAATAACGACTCCTCCACCTCAATGACAATGAGCGCAAAAATTCATATACACATACATACATAACATACTCGTAGATATATCATCTTTTGTGTGTTGGTCGTATAACGAATGAATATGCAACAAGCTTAGTCGGTCGGTCGTCATCCCACAACTTTTATGATTCGAATGCTGCTGCTGACCGTTGAACTGTGCCGCTTGACGAACTGACAAACGGACCAACTGACCAACTGACTAACTGCCCGAATGGCTTGCATTTGCATTTGGTAGTTGGTCTGGCGTGGTGTTATCTAGATTAGCATAAATTTGTTTATGCACGCAGCGGCGTTTCCTTGATACAATTCACAAAAGACCCAGAAGACCTCCAATGAGCAGAAACAGCAGCCAGCAGCAGGGTATGCACACACACACACACATACATAAAAACACACAGACTTAGACAAACACACTTATGCAGTTTCCATTGCCGCGTCTCAATGGAAAAGCCGTTTTTTTTCGAATATGAAAGTAGGTCTGTAGGTTGAAGATTGCGCAGAGTTCGCAAAAAATTATTATTGGAAGCTATTGATTTGCTAAAAACTGAGTGTATACGAGTATGTGTGTGGGTTTTGTGTGTGCCTATTTGCAAATTACATACATATTGGCAATTGCAGCAGCAGCAACAACAACAACAACAACAACTATGCACAGCGACCAGTTTCAGTTTGATATTTCAGTTGGTAGGCCGCTAATGTTTAATTGTGGCTGCATGCATAATGGCCAAAAAAGAAACAGAAAAAACATCCATGGACGCATCATTAATATAAAACATTCAACTCAGCTGTTGCTGCTACGTTTATTTAACATTTAATTATACCTTTGGCATTTTGCATAAACTAAACACATCTGTGTTTGTGTGCTATTTGTAAGAAAACAAATTGTAAGTCCAGCGCCTTGTATTATATATGAGCTACATCTTATTTTCAATTAGTAGCTGCTGTATATTTAATTCCACAAAATCCACTTAAAGGGCAAAACAAAATTGAGTTCGTTGTATTTATTAGAGATATATCAAAAAATCTGTTCAATAAATTTGTATTCTCCTAGCTACCTTCTTATACCATAAGCTTATTGTTAATCATGAAAGACCATTTGTCGCAAAAACTGAAAACTTAAATGCTTGGCAGTTTGGTTAATTTAAATTATTAAAGCTACAATAATAGCAGTTCTTTTTGAGAAACTCTCAACTATTCAAGAACTGATAACATTGGTTTTTTTTTCGAATTCAGTTTAATGGGCTTTCCCACCAGGAAAAATAATAAACTGTAATATTTAAAATAAAAATAAAATTAAAATACCAAAACGAAGAGAAGAAATCAGTATTAGGAAGAATAAGTAGAGGGATAAGAATAATAACAACAATAAATAACAATAGTTATAGTTAGTTATAGTTATAGAACAATGAGAATAATAATAATCTAATACTGATCAAACCATTATTACTAATACTAACTAATAAAGTAACATTGTGGGTTCTTGTCATGACTCCAGGATTCTTCGGCTAATCAAACCATATTTTAACTGCTTTTATAAAGTACCCAAAACATTTTTGTTTTCATATTAAAATACCGAAAACAAAATAGGTATTTGTGAGTTTTTATAGAGCCCTACCACAATCTGAAGTACTGTTAAAGTCGGATGACTTCACTTATCATATATAGTAACAATCAGTTCACAAGCATACAATAAATAAATCGATTTTTAAGATTCTTTCGAGGTCAGAAGAAACTATGCATTAATTTAAATAACAATAAAATACTTAAAATTTAACGTCATAATATTAAAGAAATATATATTTAAAAAACAATAAAAAACATAAATCAATAAATTCTGATCTTGTATTTTGTATTTCTTCATATTTACTTATTTCTACATTTCAATTTAAAGACAACTTTGCATTTGAAAGGTCTTTTGCGTTAATAACTCTATTAGTTTAGTCTTTTATTAACCCAATTTCATTTACTAATAAAGTCAGAATATATTTTGATTACTCTTACTTATAATACAATTGCGATTTCTCACACTCGCGTTCAAGTGTCGTATTTAGTGTCAGCAACTATCACAAAACCGCAACAGCCTTTTCAATGAAAGTTCAAGCTGCAAGCCATATTTTCATTCAACAACAAGCAGCAACACCTAAGCGGAAATTGTGTGGCCAAATCCTAAAAATTTGATGCAAATTGTTGTAAGCTGCGACAGCCGACCAACAAATCAACAACATCAAATAACAAGAGCAGACAAGTCAGACTCGTTGCAGTGTCTGCGACAACAAGCAAAAATTTGGAGCAGCAACTGCCACGGCCACGTATCTGGATGTCTGTCTCGTTGTCTGGGCTGCTGCCTCAGAAAACTGCAAATCAAATCAAGCTGTGCCAAAAACTGTCGACCATGGCGAACGCCTAAATGTGTTGTAGTTGTTGTTAGCGGCGTTTTATGCAAAACGTGTTTGTTGCTGCGAAAAAAAAATGGATAAATAAAAATAAAAATTTATTGAAAACTTAATAGCAAAAATAAAACGCCGCTAAGTTTTGTGAAGGTGAAGTGGAAATTTGAAATGAAATTGCCAATTCAAACCGACTACGCCTGCACACGTTGCGTATGCGCAATGCAAACAGCAATAAACATAAACAATTTGCATTAAATGCACATGGCGCGTGTGTTAATTACACCATACGACCAAATTTTTAAAGCAATCTTAGATTAGTTTTAGTTTAGTTTCCTTTGTAGTATTTTTTACTGCCATTGCGAAAGTAAGTGCTCGTATATCTTTGCAGAGCCACTCTCTCAAGATCATATAAAAAGGGGGCATCCAATTTTGGAGGTTTTTTATTTCATTTGTAAGCGTTTGCTTGCATTCAAAGGTTGCTTCATAAATTTGGAAAAAAAAGGAAAAAAAGTCAATTTGTCATAACTTTATATTTAAATGAGTGCTTTATTTGACATTTTCCTTATTTCTATATATAGTACGAGTATATTTAATGGCCCTTGTTTTAACATTATTTTATATATTTTTTTGCTTATCTTACATAAACCAACATTTATGCGACTAGCCATTGTTTCCTTAAACAAAACATACTTTTTATGTGTTACACGCATCGACAAATTTTAATTGTTAGGCGCGCTGCTTTGTTTTTTTTAGAATTTCCTACATCATTCTAATTAACAAAAAAGAGCAGCGTTTTAAAAGTATTGCGTATTGCGTATTCAAAAAGGTCCATTAATTTCGTAATGCTCATAAAACTTCTAATGCTATGTCCGTGCTGTCATATAACAATTAAATTGGTCAACTGTAAAAGTTGTCTGATTAAATGACGCGGGCCTCAGAATCAACTTTCTGTGATGACCATCTTTGTTGCTGTTGTTTTTGTAGTTGTTGTCGTGGTTGTTGGCAGAATCAAAGTGTTGTTGATATGTAAATTTTATGCGAATACTTAAGTGATTGTTGAGATTTGCTTGTTTTTTTTTTTTTTGTATATATTTTAAGAAGCTCCCATTGTTGTTGTTTCGTTTCGAATCGTGAGACAGCTTGCGGTGACTCAAGTTCGTTGCCTAAGTCTTTTGTTTTGCTTAGACCCAGCACATCATGGATTTGCTTTTTCTTTTGTATAATTATAAATCTAATATCATTCCCGGTTTTTTCCAGCACTACAACACTGCCAGGCCGCCTATCCGTATTATGGCACGAAAATCGGCGCACTGACACGTCTGCACCATGGCGTTTCCGGCGATGTTTATGCCGTCGACTCGCGCACAATCTTCATCAAGAAATTCAACTATGATGGCGAGGCGCCCGCTGCTTACTTCTATGTTGGAAACACAGCACGTCCGAGCAATGAGGGAGCAGCACGTTTGCGGGATGAGCGTGGAGGAACCACGGCGCTGACGCGCCGCTATCGCAACAAAGACATCACGCTCTCCCTGCCAGAGGGAAAAACGTTGCGCGACATCAAATGGTTCTCGGTGTGGTGCGATGAGTTTGCCGTCAACTTCGGGGATGTGTCCATACCCAATAACTTGGATTTTCCCCGGCCCCAGAAGATTGGCGCGCTGCGCGGTGTCCATGGAGTGTCCTCCGACAACATCGTGATTGTTGATGCGCAGACGTTATTGGTGCCCAACTTTAGCTATGACGGAGAAGCGCCAGGTGAGCTATAGACCTATTTTATTGGGGTGTGGTACTAAAAATAAAAATAGCCAACTGGCACTTAAAGTGCGGCATATTTATTATCTAAATGAGAGTAAACATTAAATAAACGTTTAATATTAGTTCAATAGTGAAGTGTTCATAAAAGAAGTGTATTGGAATCAGTTGGAAAATTAAGATATTTTTTAGCTTTTAATTGAAACATGTAGAAAATTCAGGAAATTAATGAATATATTATTAAAGTGAAAAGTGTAGAAGGAGGCGTTCGTTACATTATTCGTGATTAGCAAGACAAGATGAGTCGATTTAAACATGTCTCTCTGTCCGTATGAAAACCCACATATATCTCAGAGACTATAAAAGCAAGAGTCGCAAGATCATATTAATTCTTTAAATGCTTGTTATTATTCTACATTAAGCTAGCTTTTCCTCTAGCTTAATATAAACATATATTTGAAACAGTTAAATTTTATAAATCAAATAAACTTTCCGAATCATCAAACCAAACTAAATTTCCACAAATTGCTATATTTAAATAAATAAAAATGGTCAACAATTTATTAAAACTTCTCATCTTGCCTACAGATGCCAAGTTCTGGGTGGGCCGTGGCCAGCGTCCCTCTCCCGATGGTCTCCGCATACCCGATGAGAATGGCAAGGAGAATCCTTTGCGTCGCTACGATCGCAAGACAATTGTGTTGACGCTGCCGGAGGACTTGACCATATTCGATGTCGGGCACTTTGGTGTCTGGTGCGAGGCCTTCACCGTTGACTTTGGTCATGTGCGCCTGCCCGAGGGACTCAATGTGCCGCCTTCGCTAAAAATGCTCGGCATTAGTCCACAGGTAAAGAAGCCGTTAAATGTTATACTAAGCGAGCTGCAACGCTGATCGTCAATTATTAATCAAAAAGCAATAATCAATAATCAATAATATTTATACAACACAACTTTCTAATATTCGTATTTAATATATTTATTTGTATGGAATCAAAATATTTATCAGTGCCGTCATTCAAGTGCTTTGAAATTCTTAGACTGTAAGCGTGCATTTTTTATACATATATATATATTTAATTGGAAAAAATATATACATACATATATGTGCAACACATGCTAATCAGCTGCTCGTTTTCTTGTGTTTGTTTTGTCTTAAAAAACTTTGCTGATTTATCTTTACTAAATACTCGTAGATCAAGACCCGTTGTGTGTATACAAAATGAAATGTGTGCAATGTTTTCTTTTGGGTTTTTATTTACCCCACAATACTCCAGCAATCCCGACCAGCTCCCAAACACCAAACACAGACACACACACACACGCATACACACGCGCAAATACAATACAAAAACAAAACAGAAACACAAACACATACACATTACAACATACATACATGATGCATGAATACGCTCACGCGTTTTTAGCTACTAATCAATACTCTACTTCTAATTTTACTGTTACCCCTCTTTTCTGATCAATGCGTGGCCCACTCCCAACTCCCCACTTCCCAACTCCCTACAACCAAAACATTTTCATTTTGTATATGCTTCATACAACGACGATTTCCAAAAAATACAAATTCGCAAAATTTTTTAATACAGCAACACAGAAAAGACAACAAATTGAGGCTAACAATTATACTTTGGCATTAACGAAAGCAAAATTAATTAACCGCAACTATCACCAATTCTAATCTGACTAATCCTCGCCAAATCCATCCTAACACGTACACATGCATGCATATACATACAAGTATACATACCGTACCGTACATACATACTATCTCCAATACAATACAAACCCCACATTATTTGCAGTCTAAGCTGAACTGTGAAG
Source organism: Scaptodrosophila lebanonensis (assembly GCF_003285725.1). NCBI lineage: Eukaryota > Metazoa > Arthropoda > Insecta > Diptera > Drosophilidae > Scaptodrosophila > Scaptodrosophila lebanonensis. The sequence goes on from NW_022060538.1 coordinate 19,253,447, forward strand.
TGCTCTACGACGATCTCGCCTTCGAAGTGCGCTGGGCCGTGGCCGGCGAGAGCATTGTTGTTCAATTGGTCGCCAAATTGGGTAAGTTCCAAGAGAGTACTACCAAGCTATGCGGAAATTTACGCCAAATGCCATATGGCTTGTCACGAATTGTAGCTGTCGAACCAGTTACTTGACATTCAACAATGATTGGATTGATTTGATCAGCTCGTTTATCTGTGGCCGCCTTCATTGTCGCTGCCCTCGTCAGGCACCTGGGCGTTATATTATGTTTAGCACTACGCAAATTGTTTTAACTAAACCGCCTAATTAAGCGCACAGAAAGAGATTGAAGCGGGTGATACCAAACCAGTAAAGAAACCACTGGATGTTTTGTTGAATGCATCATGCTAGATAGAATCAAAAACATGAAAGCAACGATTGTCCCCTAATGGAATTACTATTAATCTGCATCAATTAATTGTCTTATTTATTTGAATACTGGGTGCTAGTTTTTTGAACTATTTGTTCTTATTTACTTGGACAACAATTTTAATAATTATTCAATTCATGTTCTTTGCCCATTTTGGGTATTCCATTCCTCTTTTAATATTCAGTTCTTGTTTGAAGATCTTTAAACAATATGTTAACTAAATATACCAAGTATATGTTTGTTTTTCTATTAAATAACAAGTCAGGCACCTCCGCCCTTCAGGCGGTTTACTTATGTACCAACCTCTTCACGGAAGCTGAATAAAAACACAAACAGACCATTAACTATTTCAAATACTTACCACTATTGGTTTTTAAAAACTGTAAATAGGGTATTTGTGGAAAGAAACATGTTTTCCTTATTGTAATTTGATTCTAGACTGATCGTTCCACTAGCAGTTTTGAAACCAGTTTAGGCGAAACTCTAAAACATTTAGAAGATTACTCTAAAATTCATAAAACACGTTATATGTGGGTTGTTTATATTTAACGACATAAGGAAATGGTCTATATTTATGGTCTATGACTTGGCAGTTAAGTCCTTAAACTGAAAGAGTACTAGTACTAGACTCAGATGATTTACTTGGGAGAAGATAATTTTGGAAATAATATTAAAAGCAAGACATCGTAAAAAGGATGAAGCACAACAGGTCAGTAGAAAGTTAAGGCCAAGGAAGAATGTAACTGAATACAAGTAGACCAAAGAGTTATGGGATACATAGTGATCCCATAATCTGATTTCAATGCCAAACATTTTCTATGCAACCATGATGTTCATATCTCTATGATTTATTTAAAGTAACATGTGTTCAATGACAGAAATAAGACAATGCTATTTTAATATACAAATAGATATTGATGTATTATGTTGGCATAAAGTGCCATATAAAAAAACCATTCCCATTCTCGACGATGTGTATGTCCCACCTACTCTAATCATAATGTCTGTAGACATTGACATAAATGGAAAAATTATGTACATATAGTATATTCGTTTGCAGTTTCCCGCTCTTAAACGAACTTAAAGATTTTAGCCCAACATTTGTCAATCCCTTAAGCAAAACGTTTCTCTACAAAAAACAATTTGATAATATTTAGAAATCGATTTGAACTTTTGTGTATCATTTGGTATCCAATTGTTTAGTTGTGGTTTAATAATTTTGATTGAAAATTTTATTTGAGAGTCTGACATCCTTCATCATAAGAGTATGAATACATTTAAATCAACTCTGCACGTTTTTAGACTCCACACTTTTTTGATACTTTTTAGTGTTTTAAGAACTGGACAACAAAACAGCCTTCAGTATTGATTTACAATGCTTTGACATTTTATTGAGTACAGTTAATAAAGAAGTCACACACATAGCGGTGCACACACACACACAGACACTGCCACAGTCAGTAACACCACAAAATCCAGTTAGCATCCAAATTGACCGATCAACGGCAGCGTCGTCGGTCGTAGTTGTAGTCGTCGTTAGCAGAATAACAAGTTGCGAATTATGACGACTGGTTTATTGCGCAACACACACGACAATTACTGAGGTTGGTGCTGCCAGCGATGCTGCGGCAGTTGCTGTTGCTGCTGCAGATGCTGCGACTGCTGTTACTGCAACAGCAACATCTTCGACTTGGAAGCATCGGTTTTGGCCCGCAGCCAGGTCCATTTGGAGCGGCAAGTGGCACGCGACTCCAACAGGCAGCAACAATGTAGCCAACCAGCTAGCAGCGAGCAGCTACTGGTCTTGGGCAAATTGTTAGCCACTTAAAGTGAAAGAATGTCACAAGAATTTTCACCAACCGGTTGATGGTGGTGAGCAACCATTTAAGAGCATGTTGTGCCGCCGCAGAATTGAGGCGAGCGACTTTCGTTGATTGCGGTTAATTTTCGTAGAATTTTAGCATGAATTATTAGGGCATCAAACCAGTGATTATACTCTGACTAAAAGCTCTGCACAGTTCCATTCACCGGTTTGCATTTATTAATGCAAATACTAGTTGAATGGATTCTTCTCAAATTTGAATCAGAGGTAAATCTATTTAGCATATTCACAAAAAAGATTCGCATATCGTGTGCTAAAATTTTTAAAAACCTGGCCAAACAATTACAACCAAAAAACCATTATGAGTTGAGGGTAATACAATCGAAGTTGTTCATTCGCGTTCATTATTTAAATTAAGGAAGTGGCCAGATTACCCATTGAATGAAAAATTGTCTCTTCTTCATTTAAAACTAGTATTCTTATTGAAAAAATCAACTTCTTAAAAAATAATTGGTAATTCCATGAGAACTTTTAGACAGATCTTATATCCGATTTAATAATATGAGTCCTGCTAGTCCGAGAACTAAATGCTCCATCAACTAACAGCTTTCTTTCTTTAATATTGGAATTTCGGTTGGATTCCATATAACTTATCCTTTCGCTCTTGCACCTCACACTTCACAGAAGCGAACAACTACATGTCCTTCGGTATATCCCCTAACAAGAGTATTAGTCAAATGATAGGCGCTGATGCAGTTGTTGCTTGGGTCGATCCAGAAACAGGCAATGGCTTTGCTCAGGACTACTTCTTAGAGGGCAAGGCGCAATGTTCCGGTGGACGAGGCGCTTGTCCGGACACCAAAATACAGGTGAGACCCTCGTTCTACAACTTATTTCTGGAGCTACAACTTAATGTGTTCACCTTGTAGGACAAAACCAACTCTATACGGTTGCTCAATGCGGCCATGGTAAATGGCTACTCCATTGTCACCTACCAACGTTCACTCGCTGCCACAGATAGTTTGGATCTGCCTATTTCCATTGTCGATGCCGAGTCCGTGGTCTGGGCTATTGGTCCTCTTAACGACTATAAGGAGACATCATTCCACACCTACTACAACAAACACTTGCATCAAATAGAGTTTGGCCGTCAGCCGAAATGGAACTGTCCATTGCCTGAAGGCTCAAGACCTGGTTCTGGTTCCAGTTCTGCCGAAGACGAGGACAATGTTCCCCAAACCAGCAGTTCATCGAGCACTGGTGGTCTAGGCTATCCACCCGCAGGCCGTCCCAACTTGGAACCGGAGGAGGAGTTCTATGAGAACAGGCCGCAAGCTTTGCAACGCCAACCCCCTAATAGGCGCCCAGAAAATTCTGCCTTGGCTCAGCGTCGACCTGTGCCGACACCCAAGCCGGTAAACAGCAATGGTGCTTGGGATATCCCAGCCATACAATGCCATGAGCCGGAAGACGGCGTTTTCTACGCACAAATGGGTCCGACAGGTGGCAAACATGGCTATCCCGCCATCACTGGTATGTCCTAAGTAGGTTGACGAAAATTTCTTAGCGGTAAAGCCCCTTGTTACCCATACTATAGGTCACGTAGGCTGGGGAATTTCCTGGTTCATAAACGGCCTGCTTATACCCGAACTTCATGTTGTTCGCGGCAAGACCTATACCTTTGTGGTGGAGGGCGGCAACAACCCAGACATACCCGCCAAATATCATCCCTTCTATATTACCGACGATCCAGTCGGTGGTTTCGAGCACAAGCGTGAAGAGGAAAAGAAGGTAAGTAGGGCGCATGGGTAGTTATTAGCTCTCTTCCTGTAACTCTTATTACTCTCTCAACAGGCTGTGCGCATCTTTGCCGGCGTACATCGATCTCGCTCCGGACAGGTCACGCCCACTGGCGTAGGTCGTTTGTGCAACTGGACGCCTGATGTGGATGGCCCACCAGCCGATGATTACCAATCCTTTGGCGCGTATCAGCGCACACTCACTCTGAAGTGTGACCCCGGAGAGCCAGGCGTTATTACTTGGAAACCGGACCGCAGCACCCCCGACACTGTATACTACCATTGCTTTACGCATCGTTATCTGGGCTGGAAGATTCATGTTCATGATAGTTGCGACAGCGCCGTTGCGGCCTCTGAACGGCACGAAATACGATTGCCCGCCGCCGAGCCGGACTATGCGGGCGCCGAACAGTTTGATGCCGAGCCGTCCATACGTCACGAAACCAAGGTCAGCCCCAACGATAATTTTTTATTGAAGCACCAAACCGATTTGATTAAGAACCACAATATGAATGGAACACCGCCTAAACTGAGTTTTGAAATAACGAAATCATCGGAAATAACTAAACTGATTTCAGATGGAATCCGCGCTGCTGAGGCTCTCGAGGAGAGCATACTAAGGAACCAATCGGCGGTTGAACCTGGACCCACGCAAGCCAACAAACACGATCAGACAAATGGCTCTAGAATTCCAACGAAACCACAGCTGGCCGCAAGCAGGCCCGAGATTTTACATGGCGAAACAAAAATTAAGAAATTCTCGCCTCCATCACTGGCTTCATTGCCGTCGTCATCTCACACAAAACTGCCCATATTCGCCGCACCCCAATCATCGCATGCCATTCTTAGCTCTCACATGCATCAGCGCTTACACCATCATTATACACTGCCTCATGCTCATCCACATCACATTCACCCGCACCACCATTCGCATGTGCCCAATAATTTAACTAGTAACCTTGCAGCGCTAGCCCAGAAAACGATTAGTCTCTCCGAGTATCTGCGTCCGCCGCAGAACGCGCCGCTCTTCCATCCCGTTAAGCTGCCGGGACGTCGCCCGTATCCGGGCCCCATCAAGAAAGTGCCCGCCTCCAGACCGGTATTACCTCAACAGCTGCCGCGTCACCCACCCCCTGTGGGTCCTCTACTCTCCCAACCTTCAGTAATAATAAATCACTACCGCAAGCCGGTGCCCAGTTTGCTTAAACCATTTCTCAAGGAGCAACCATTCCCCTTACAACCTATTGCTGCCTCGGTGCTCCTGCTGGGTCAGCCCACGGAGCTGAGCGGTAAGGCTGGACAACGTAAGACGGATCCTCACCATCTGAAACCTCAACCTGTTATTCCACTTCCGGTACCTTATGATGATCTGGAGACTCAAAGCACTCTACAGAACAGTGCTTACTTCAATTCACATGTCAAGCCCGAGAAAAAACCTCTGCCGACACTCTCGTCGACTACCACAACGTCGTCACCCTTCAAGCGCCCATATAGCACACACGAGCCGCAAGAGGAGCCGTCACTCCAAGAGATCGCTAGCATGCGCCCAGCAGTTAATCAAGGCTTTAAGCCCGACTCTGTAGTTGTTGAGAGCGGCTTCCGGCCAATTATAAGAAACGATGGCAATGGAGTGCAACTGCCGCCCGAAATTGTGGAGCAGGTGGCACATCGACGAGAGGATCCTGGCACCGAAATCGACGAAGCAATGGAAACTGATACACTCTTTCTAACCGCACAGCAAGGCAATGAACCCCAAAGCTTTGAGCCCATGTTTATTCCATCGCCATTGGACAGTACTAACGCCACCATACTGCTTAAGAATTCGGCCCCTACAACGACAACAGCCTCATCATTGGCCTCGGCATCTGCGTTGCGCTTGCCCTCCGCGGCCCTGGAACACGCCTTGCCCAGTGCCTCAAAGCTGCGAAAGCCAACGCTCGAAGAATTATTCGGAGAAGAATTGTTAGAAACAGGCCCAGACGCAACAGCAGAGGAGGAACAATTGGTGGGTACAATAAATCCAGCTTCTAAACAAACTGAGCATACAACAACTGAAAAATTGTCCAAGACCGACACGGACTACAGTGATTTGGCCAGTCTTTTCGAAGGAGAGGATGATGAACAGTTGCCTGCAGATGATATGGAAGAGGAGGAAGATAAGGAAGCGCAGGCAGCAGAACGAATCGACACTTACTACCTGCCTCCGGATAATCGAAAAATACCACATGCCGGTCTGCCCAGTGGCGCTTTATACACCTTTGACGGCAAATCTGTGGTGGATAGCACCTTGGTGCTGCCACCTAAGCTAGAAGCTCGCGACACTGGACTGCTCCGACGTCCGCACTATGGACTAACACCACTGGAAGAACTAATACGTACTACACCACAATTTGGCGCCTATCGGGGAGAGCTGCCAGAAGAGTTTCAAACGACGGAGAACACAGTGCTGCCGCCTGTTCAGCAACCTGTGACAGAATACTCCAATCCAGTGCCTTACAGTCGCAGCACAGCAACAGCACGCAGCTCCTCGGGCAGCAGCACATATGGGAGCACTTCATCACTGTTCACCAGCAGAATCAGCAGCAACAGCATCCATTCGCACACATCACCATTGCCATTATCGTCATTGCGACCCATTTCAACAAAGTTGCACTTACTTAACGCCGACAGTAACAATAGTACGTAGAGAATTGGCCACACAGATGCGCAATAGCAAAATGTTCATTAGCACTAAAAAATAAAGAAGAAGACAAACACAATGTACGAGTTAACAATTTAATTTGTATTCACAACCATAAAGCATACAACATTTAAACGTATTAGCCGTAAGCTTCTTTTACTTATTGTGTGTTTAATTTTTAACTAAATATTTTTTACATGCATACATACCTACACAAATCATTAGCTTAGCTACAACTTATGATTAATACGCATTTTAGTCGTTGTTTATGAAATAAAATTTATACAAAAACACATTTCATACCCAAAATCCTCCTCTTGGTAGAATAGCAGTCCATTCTGTCTCGCCAAGCGCATCGTTCGGCAGCTTAGTTCTAAAAAAAAAGTTTGTTTATTTCATATTTGTTATATATTTTCATTATTAATTTGCAAATTTGAATATACACTGCGGGCTCTATCGGACAGTTTGCTTCATTTCCTGTTGATTACCGTTCTTGTAGTGCTTTTCAAAGTTTGTTGTGCCTTGTCGTAGAGATGCCACTTTGTGATGTACTCGAGCTATCGCCTTTATTATGGCTCACGCGCACGAGGGATGGATAACATTCGATGAACCACCCGGCATTAACAATTGAATTAATCGCACTCGTACCAACTATTATAACCTACTTTATAAAAATTAACATGGGCATCGCGAAAAAATACGAAAAAATGCTTCCGCATAACTGTGGATAATATATTTTCGAAAGAGATTTAAAGTGCAAAAACCTTTAGAAAACACTAAGACATGGTCATATTCAATTTGACGTGACATTCGTACGACAAAATATTAAATCAATAAATACCAAAGTAAAATTTTTAAAAAGTTTTTTATAGTTGAGTAGTAGTTTCATATAACAATGAACTCATATTTAAATAATTTTACTTTTTTTTGATGATTCCACCTGCATAAGCCGCAATTGAAAGTAGAATGAAAATAAAAAAATACTATGTAATGAAATTATTTACAATCTGACGTGACGTGACATACTTTTGAAAGTCAAAATAAAACTAACTATGTATTTGCTTGATAACCAAACTTCTTAATACAATTTGTTAATTTAATTAAGCTCTGTTTAAATACACATTTTCACGCACTTGCGTGATATAATAAGAAATAATGTTCTTTTTAGAAGATGAGTAAAAACAAATCCAAAATTTACCATAAACTGAAATTTGTTTGCTCCTTTGAATTAAATTTAAGGTTTGTTGTTCTTGTAGCAAGCATTTTGCAATAAGAGCTCAGTTGAACATAAACTCTTAGAAATATAAATGGTAAAGATAAAATTCTCTTAAAATTTACAAAGCTGGCTTAACCCTGAGCTTGAACTTTGTAGGTCTATGTTTCGCCATTGCAACTAAGAGGAGCTTTAAACTCTTTAATTTAATAAAATTTGAAAATATCTCTTTAATATTACAAGTAAATAAAAACTATTATTAAAAAAAATTAAATTTATAAATTTTTATTTCTGTAGAATGCCCATATGCGTATTGCCAATTGAAAGGATCCCTACATGTATAAAGTTTAAAACTTAATTTTAACAACTTTAACTAAATGTTTTCTTTGCTTCTTTTATATTCATTTCAATCAAAAAATTACCGAAGTAGCATATCTTAAAACAAAAGATATAAATTACAACCCTATTAAATTGAATAAAATTTTATTACAATTTAGAATTTATTGAATTAAATCAATTATTCGTTAAAAATGTATTCTCAATTAAAAAACATGGTATAATCGGCAAAATATGTTTTGAAATCTTTTCATTCTATTAACAAGTGCAATAAATGCATATTGTTCAGTTTCTTTCGTTTCAAAAACCTTGTTATCAGTTCGGTGCTACCTTAACAAAACGCGACAACAAACAGTGTGACCAGCATTCAAGTATGATGAAATACAATGGGATGTAAATTAAATCACGTGTAAAATCATCATGAGCTCAACAACAAAGCCGAAACACTCGGTAAAAGTGCCGACACAATATAAAGTTACAGCTAAAATATTAAAAGCAGCACTTCAGAAGCAAAAATCAGTTCGTACGCTAATATTCGAGGAGAAGCATGCGGTGTGTATTTATAAAAATTCTGTATATCCAACTGGCATGTCGCTGACGTTCCGAGCTCTTCCTCTTCAATTTGCAGCGCACAAGCAGCCTTCACGGCGTTCTAAGGAATTACAGTAACAATATTGGCGCCATCAATAACGCCATCGAAGAGACTGGCATTCTTAAGGACAATCCACGGCTAGACCCGGAGCTCTGCAAAGTGCTAGTTACGGAGCTAATTTTCGGGCGGAAGCAACTAACCGGCGGTGGCTGCAAACCTGTGCAAACGGTGCTCGAGTACAAGGAGCGTCTGGAGAAGGCTGTCAGCGGCGTTGAAGTGAAGAAGCAAGGCAGGTGGAACTATAACCATCAAGTATTATTAATAGCTTGTAGTAGCTAGTCGCGCATACAATGGGCAAGAAGTCCAAGCTGAATGTGTCAGTAAAGAAGGAGAGGAAAGACGTGGTCGTTCAGCCCGTCAAAGTAAAGCCGAACGAGCCTGAACCTGAGTCTGAGCCAGAGTCTGAACACTCACCACAGGCAGAGGGAAATTCCTTAGAAGTTTTTCTTTGGCTGCTGGCCTACAGTGCGCTAATGTTCTCGCTGCCCTTCCTCGGTTTCTACGGAGTGCGTAGTTGGCTGGAGGAATCTTACCCACAACTCAGTACATTCGAGATTAATTGCTACTCTGTACTGACAGCTGTTCTGGTTGTCAACTTAATTGTAGCCATGTATGTGGTGAAGGCTTTTCGCGAGAAGGAACCGGGGTCGGGAGAACATCGATTGGCTGTTGCCGATGGGCAGAAGAAAGACCAATAGCTATGTTGGCTTTGAGTTATGCATTAATGCAATAAAATTCAGTTTTATAAAGTACTCACGAATCTCGTTTTCTTATTTTTTTCATGGAACTTCAGGACAGCATCCGCGCTATGTTCGCGTCAACACCAATCTGCTCAGTGTGGCCGACGCACTGGACTATCTGGCAGACTCGGAATGGCGGAAGAAATTGCTGCCCAGCGACATCACGTATCCAGATTTCTTGATAGCCATACGCGCTTTGGAAGAAGATGAATTTCTCGTGGATATTCACGTTGACTCCATGCTGATATTCCATCCCAAACAGGCATGTTACTGGGCCACGCATGATATGGTGCGCTCCAAGAAGTTTATCCTACAGAACAAGGCGACATGTCTGGTCGCCGAACTGTTGGCTCCGCCATCTGGTGCCACTGTGTTGGATATGTGTGCAGCACCGGGCATGAAGACTTTACATATCTGCAATGTTATGCAGAACAAGGGATGCATATATGCCGTAGAACTTAGCAAGGACCGCTACAAAACTCTGCTCAACACCAACGAGGAGGGTGGCTGTAGTATTGTGAAGACTTTTAATGCGGATGCCCTAGCCATGAGTAAGCTGAAATGTTATGCAAAATAGATGTAAGGGAATACGTTTTTCGACTTGACGTTTCCGAAACTCCACAAATGCCTGCTCATAAAATGAATGTAGTTATTCTAATGTTTTCAACAATTAGGACTAGACTTTAAGTACGGTACTCAACATCCACAAGGCCTCAAAGACTATATAAATATTTTATTGATCAGCATGAGGAGATGAATCAATGTAGTTAGCTTCGTCTGTATTCCCAGCCAGTATAAGTTCTAGAGCAGATTCATTTAAGAGAAAGGGAAAGTTTTGGGAATTCCCATCCCGATTGGGATGTAAAAGTTGTGCAGACCAATAATTAAGCAACGATTATTGAATAGCCATTTCTGTGACGATACATATCCTTATTTCAGATGCAGAGCAGCTGCCTAACGTGGAATATATTCTTGTGGATCCCAGCTGCTCGGGCAGTGGCATGCAAAGTCGCATGGACTTTGGCGAAAATAAGAAGGACGATAAGCGTTTGAATAAGCTGGCTGGATTGCAAATCAAAATACTCTCCCATGCCATGGGAGCATTTCCCGATGTCAAGCGCATTGCTTACTGCACATGCTCATTGTGGAAGGAGGAGAACGAGCAGGTGGTGCAGCGCTGCTTGCAACTTAATCCACAGTTCAAGCTACTTAGCTGCAAGAAGGCTTTACGCAACAGGTGGGTAAACGTGGGCAGCAGTGACTACAAGGGAATTGGCAATAAATGCTTGTATTCGCAACCTGAGCACGACTTGACCGATGGAATCTTCATAGCCTTATTCGAGAAGCGGCGGGATGGGCAGGGTGAAGAATGAAGAAAGGATCGTTTTTTAAATAATGTAGTTTTAAATGCTTTATTCGATTTTTGAACATTAGTAATAAAGACTTCATAGAGATAAGCTTTTTGGTATGCTTATGATTAAATATATAAACCGAAATTTTCGTAATGGTTACGTTATACAAGTACATTAAAAACAACTATCTCTTCGAAATTGCCTTCTTTCTTTAAATGATAAAATAATTTGATGAGTTTGTGAATCGATTATGTAGTTGGTAAAATCGTGGATGAATTCATGATAGATGAATATAAATATATAAAGAGTATATAATAATAATGTAATATCGTGTATACACTACAAAAATAATACTTTTTTAAAGTAATTGAACAAGTAGTAAAAAGTTTTTTTTGAATATTTTAATGTCAATGTTATAAAAAAATTGAATTAGGAAAATGTTGCCTTTGCAAATGTGAGATGCGCCCCTATTTTTCTGGAGCGATCACTATGTTATTCTAATTCGATTGGACCTTTCAAAATTCATATTTCTATTTTCTATTCCAAAATATTCGAATTAGTGTATCCATTTCTAAACAAATTGTAAAAAAAAATATAATACAATAATTCGACACAATGTTTGCGAAATTGTACTGCCCAGTCGGGGCGACATTTTTGAGAGGTTTTTACCGACCACAACGACTGTACAAAATGTATTATAGAGTGAGTACATTGTAAAACGTACATTTTTTGATAACATATAAAGTAAAAAATGTTTGCCATTGATTGAAGTATCAAAGACAGTTTGATGGGTCTCTGATTGAGAGAGCCACTGCTCATGATGAATATACCATATAGGTTTGAAGAACTCGCAAATTCGAACGCGCCAGGCGCATGTTGCAAAGTAATATTACTTAAAAGTAACTAAATAGATAACGCATATACGTAAATATACGCAAAAACTACAATCTCCGAATTTCAGAGCTTAAACTTTCATTTGTTGCTTGTAGTAGGCGCTTTTGGCCAAGCGAAAGGAATTCGCTTTGATGGCGTCTTCCATGGTTATGATCGGCTTCTTTGGGCAGTATTTAATGGTGTGAGCCGAATCGCCCGATGCCCTGCATATTGGGCACACATAAGTTCGTAGTTTAGGGCACAGGACACGACCGAGCGTGTCACGTACCGAGTGACTGTTGACCACAGCCTCAGGTTCGTTATTATTTTCACAAAACACGCAATGACGGTTGACCTGTTGGGAATAACATTAATTATGCTCTTTTAGTTTATGCAAGAACTACAAATAACAAATGGCTCGGGAGGGACTTGTTTTATGTTATTCTACATATGCAGATGTAATAATCAATTTTGATTTCCACATATTTACTAAATTTAGTAAATTACTAGTGAGATGATCGTTTTGGTACGAAAGCTTTAGCAGCTGTAGCATTCGAAAAATCGTTTGAAAATAGCTTTGTGTCGTTATACTATTAAATCAAATCCCATCTCGTGCCTTACTAACCCACTCACATCTTTAGTTTTGGTATTGTTTTGGCGCTTCTGTAATTTAATGTTGCTTCCGTTAATCGTTCGTATGTGGTCTTGGGGCCCATTGACCCCCAATCCCAATGGGTTGTTGGCATTACTTCCGGCACAGCTGGTGTTGATGTTGGCTCCTGAAGCTACCAATCCCATGTTACCTACGGAAGCCATCAGTCCCACATTGGTTGGCGAATGTGAACTACCGTAGGAAACTTTTCGCCACATATTGTTTAAGTGATCCTTATAGTTGTTCAGATTGAGCCAATGCAAAGCAGGTAATGACGAGATAGGGACGTTGCCGAAGACATTGCCCAATCCTGGTGGCAGCTGATGAGTAGCAAGTGGCGCCGTCGTCATGTGCTCAGAGAGCGGCGTTTGCGACGGGGACGAATCAACCAGCGTGGCATTAGGATTGCTGTATTGCAAGCGATTAAAATCATCGCTGACATAGCCATTGGCAGCAAAGTCTTGCATGATCTCCTGCCTGGAGCCATGGCCTTTTTCTGAAATAGTGATCGAAACAGAGATAGTTAAAGAAAACCTGTTAATAGCCTATTGTTTATATACTCATTTGCCGGCGCCATCCAGTCTGACTTACGAATTTACAAATACATATACGTAACAGCTGCATTGGAATGTGGAACGAAATTAACCGTAATTTCAAACAAAGAAAATATTGCACCATCCTTCACTTCCCACACACAGAAACGTACACACATACACACTCACCAGAACTGCAGGCCGTTAACAAGGCAAACATCTTCAGTGAATGCGCTATTTCGTCCTTTCCCTGATGATTCGCTGCAGACGCCGAGGCAGCCAATTTTAATTGCTGTTCCGCCAACATGAGCTGCTGCTGCCGCTGCTGGAGCAGTAGTCGGCACTGGTACTCGTATTGCCTCTGGAGCAACATGGTACTATGCAGCGGAGAACCGTCATTCATATTGCCGCCCTGCACACTGGCGCTCAGAGCTGCGCCCAACATGGTGGCATTCATGCTTAAGTGGTTTGTATCCGTCAGTAGGGGAAACTGAGTCTGTGAACCGAAAGGTGTGATGGGTTCCGGTGTCAATGGTGTCGTAGGCGGACTCAGACTGGCCGATGAGACGGATGCCGGTGGCGGCGGCGGCATAGACATGTTGGTTCCACTCATTGAATTTGCATCAAAGTACATATCCGACTGACCCAACATATTAAAACCACCTCCAAATTTGTCCTATAATTAAAAATATTAACATTATATGGAAAGATTAGGGAAAACATCAAAAATGTTATTATTTACACTCGTTCCATCCATGTTGGGGCGAAACATTTTTCACTTGAAGTATCAAGAATTGAAACACCAAAAGAAATACAAATTTATAAATGTGCCGTAATTGCGTTTTTTTTGTTGCGTCTAATTTACGCACACACATAAGAAAGCGGCATAAATTATTATTTGAAGTAAACTCTCTACTTCTTAATTTGCACAACGCTTTGTTTACGTGAAATGCAACTTTTATGAAAAAAAAATGTACTTGTGTAAAATGACGCGCGAAAAATATACAAATTCTTAAAACGCAAAACGCCGCATTGGCTACGAAGCAACGAATTTAATAGAATAGAAATAACCGGCAATGGTGCCTGGAATGCAAAAGCTGTGAATAACGGTTCGTATGCGCCTTGCAGTCGCCACCAACTTGCGTTGCCAGACAGCGTGATGCACAGACAAATCAACCAAAGCAGAAAAAAAAAAACACAAACAAGAAAGAAACATGTCGGGGCTCAGCAAGATTTACTTATCAATTTCACACAAAACATTTCAAATACGGGTTTAATTGTTAGAATTATTCGCCGTTCCCCCCACCATTACGTTTCTCCGACATTACGTTGCTGCACACACGCGTTTCATTATTTTTTTTGTCTGTGTTATATTTTGAATTTCGCGCGTCACGGCAACACTGAACACAACCGACCCCGACTGCTTGCCAACACTGCACGCGAACAGCTGACACGAGGCCCAGCTGGATTGGCTGCTGCTGATAGCACACGCTCCTCCAACGAATTACATAAATTTTAAACCGATTGACGCGATCTTTTTAGCCATTTCTCACAGAGCGAAAGTCCAGTAAAAATTATACGTAACAACAAGACCTGTTATTATGGTAGGTTCATACATTTTACGCACCCACAACGTTGTCAAAACTGCGGACCAAATTACATACATGTGCGCATTTCGAGGTTAAACGTGACCCGGTGCAGTGCCAATCTATGGCGTTAATAATAATCTTTGTTCTCCTCCCTATTTGCAGTACAAATTGGCAGCGTTTGCAAGGGAGCGTGCGTGCTTTCTTACGTACCAATATGCGACCCAGAATTTGCAGCAGCAGCCGGTAAGCTAATCACCTGGCCTCATGTTCTAATTGGCACATTTTTAATTCGCATTCAATTTACATATCGCCATAATAGCAACGCTATTATAGCGCACCCGGCCGCAGACCTGGCTTCTTTTCACAATTCATTGACAATGTGCGTAGCGAAATGGACAAGAACAAAGAGATGAAAGAGAGCATAAAGAAGTTCCGTCAGGAGGCACAAAAGTTAGAACAGTCGGATGCTCTGAAATCGGCGCGACAAAAATTCAACATCGTCGAGTCGGAGGCGCAAAAATCATCGAGCATACTTAAGGAGCAGCTAGGTGCCATTAAGGAGAAAGTAGGTGATGTGATTGACGACGCCTCCAAGTCGGACCTGGCGAAAAAAGTGTCCGAAGAGCTGTCCAAAACAGCTAAGGGTGTTAGCGATACGATAACGGATACGAGTGGCAAGCTGGGTCAGTCAGGCGCTTTTCAAGCCATATCCGATACGACGAAGCTGATTAAGAAGGAGATGGATGCAACGAGCATAGATAATCGTGTATATCGCTCACCAGTTAGGCTCCGCAAGCGGGTCCAGGTGGACATGTCAGACAGTACGCGCGTTGTGGAAGCAAACACGGAAGCAACAGGTATGATATGTAAATACATTTAATTCACCGCAACAAAGACTGATTTTGTTTCGTCTAGGCCTGGAGTTGCACAAAGACTCGAAGTTCTATCAATCGTGGGAAAACTTCAAGAACAACAATAGCTACGTAAATAAAGTTCTCGATTGGAAGGTGAAATATGACGAATCGGAAAATCCAGTAATCCGTGCTTCTCGTCTGCTTACCGACAAAGTGTCCGATGTTATGGGTGGCCTCTTCTCAAAAACCGAGCTGTCGGAGACAATGACCGAGCTAGTGAGGATTGACCCTAATTTTGATCAGAAGCAATTCTTGCTGGACTGCGAAACGGACATAATACCCAACATTCTGGAGGCCATTGTCCGTGGCGATTTGGAGATACTCAAGGATTGGTGTTTCGAGAGCACATATAATATCATTGCCACGCCCATAACGCAAGCGAAAAAGCAGGGTCTATATCTGGACTCAAAAATTCTGGACATCGAGAACATTGAGCTGGCCATGGGCAAGGTAATGGAGCAAGGTCCCGTGCTTATTATTACGTTCCAGGCCCAGCAAATAATGTGCGTGCGCGACCAAAAGGCGCAAGTTGTCGAAGGGAATCCCGAGAAGGTGATGCGTGTTCATTATGTGTGGGTTCTGTGCCGTGATCGCGAAGAACTCAATCCAAAAGCTGCCTGGCGCCTAATGGAGTTGTCCGCCAACAGTCAGGAGCAATTTGTTTAGTCGCACTGCATGCAATTTATACTACCTCTAGGCAGTTTAGTTTATATCACCATCTCACCAAACATTCAACCAACCAACACATGTATGTAGAAGACATTCTTCCGACTTGCATAGACTTAGCCGATACACTTCACGAAACGAGATTTATGTTAAGTGTGTACAAAATTAGCTTACGGACTTGCGCCCTTAAAACGATTTCGAATTGTGTGTAATGTTAGGTTGCTGGTCAGCTGAAAGGGCTGTCGACGAATCCGCCACCGTCTGGATCTGCTGGTCTGTTTACCATGTGATCCCTAGAATCCAGAAGGTGGTGATCACAGCTATAGCTAGCTGGTAATGTCGTCCTCCCGCTGCCCATGTAGCTCGTATACATGTTGTATATTTTAACCTACCTTGTAAGCTGTATAAGAGCCACATTGGCCGCGGGTGTGCGCCAAAGCAGAGCTGCTGTGCAGACTCGATGACTGCTTTATAAAATGTTAAAGCTTAAAGTGCAACAAATTATATAAAAGGAAGTATGTATAATTTCGTAATTCATAAGTCAAATTGTTGAGTAACAGCTACCACCTAGGCGAGCACGATGTGGTAGTGGTAGTTGTGTTACATATTTAAGGCAAACCTAATTGTAAATACAATGTACGCTTTCAAGGCAAGGCAAATTTGCAGTGACACACACAGCCAGACAAGAACGTTTACATGTGTTGCTTCCCTCTACTGTTAAAAACATCTATAAACATCTAGAAAATAAAACGCAAACTATTATTTACAAACAATTTAATTCAATGAGTAATATTTGATCTTAATGTTCTTCTCCATTCAATTATGTATTTAGAGTTGTATCGTTTGAATCATTGAGCTCCGTTGTTGGTGAAAGTCGACATGCAAGAAATTCATTTAAGTCAAAAATATACAGGGTATAAAGGGATTGACCAAAGTATGTAACATGCAGAGAAAACCCGATCTAGGACATGTCCGTCCATCTGTATGAACGCAAGGATCTCAAAAACTCCTCTAAAAGCTGGAATAATCAAAGTTGGTACTCAGATACTCCTCCGAGAAAGTCTAAGAAATTTTTTAAATTCATTTATTATTTAATAATAAGCATATAATGTTAGATGTAAAGGAATTCCCTTAACTACAATAAAGTTCAAAGCTGCCCATGCAGTGTTGCACAGCGTCTTTAACAAGCATGCGCGCGTGTACGCTTCATTGTGCGCACATAAAGCTTCAACCGTTTTCAACGTACTTTAACGCTGTGCGCGTTTGACTTTGGAGCTCGTTCAGTCTGCATGCAAAGCTCGAGAGAATCGCACGTGCGTACACTGTAAACGCAACTGCTTTAAGCCATATTAATTATTTATAAAGTGGCCTATAAAAAAACCCCGACGCTTAATCAGACAATCTGACGCACGCGTGTGATAAAAGTGATAAGCACAACTCACTTCATTGAATTATAAAGTGTTCCAATTAGTATAAAAGCCACAATGCGTGCCAATAACTGTTTAACGCTCTGCTGCCTGTTCTTCTTAACAACAACAACAACGCTCTGGACTTGCTGTAAGTAACAAACCAGCAATAAGAGAAAAACCAACAGAAAGACACTCGACCCGCAGCGTCTCAATATTTATTTTGTCTTGGTTGCGAAATGGGTTGAGTGCGTCGTAGTCTTCGTCGTGGTCGTCTGCATCCGAAACTAGTTTCGCCATCAGGCGGGTCACCCTTTTGCCTTTTACTGTTATTGTATTTAGTTGTAAGCCAAGTTTACAGCGCATAAACATCAGTTGTTATAGCCAGCCATGAACCGAACGCATCAAGGTCTCTGGAAATTAACCTCTCGATTGCTAGTTCTTGTCATGTCGATGCATAATAAAGTATCTTAAAGGGGTCGCAGTCCATTGCCAAAGCTTCCACATATCTTACAAATTGTAATCAAATTGATAGCTGTTTCAACTGATAAGCGACACTACTGACTCAGACCCATTTAAGACCCAACTGGTGAATGTCACCCTAAAAGGCCAAAAAATATGTGAGGCTTTGTTTTTGGGGCAATGGCAAGTGTTTTAATTCAACTGACTGTTTGTTTTGCTCATATTTATTTATAACGGCATCGAAAAATTGTACAATTATTGGCCCTGTTTTGGCCAACGCGTTTTCGGCGCGATTTATGCGCGTTTTACGCGCGACGCATGTTAAATAGCCGCTAACGATCGCAAGCTTTTTGGTTTTTGGGGCGCGTTTTCGATTTCACGCACCCATTAGGCTTTGGAAACTGTTTTTGAAGCTACACCCACTTAGATTTCGCTCCAAGTCGAAAACAAAGAATGATTTAAGATATTTATGCATATCGCGGCCACTTTTCGACGAGATTCCGATATCACTTATAAATAGCAATTTAATTTTAGGCCCGTAAGTGTTGAGATAATTTTGATATATTGATAGGGATTTCATTCCGCGTTCATATCATACAAAGGGGAAGTTACATTTTAAAATATTCTTATGTACGAAGAGCACTTTGATTTCGTTTTGTTTGGAACTCACACGGCATTGAATTCATATTAGAGGTTGCTTTTTGAATTCATGATTCATTATTGTACGGTGCGAAATGGTTTGAATAAACTTTTATTTTTTAATATAATGTAACAAATAGACAAAAAATGTATTACTTAGAATTAATGTTACATTGGAAATGCAAATTTTAATTTAACTATAATTATTTATTCGTAATAATATCGAAAAGCTGTATAGGAATAATTATTATACACTATTAAATATCTACACATTTAAGCAGTTTAAAGAAGTTTTAAAGATTTTGTAAACATTTCTTCGTACTCTTGTCCAGATATTTGAATTTTCGGGAATTTTCATGGAGTGTTTGACACTAGTATGTATGTACGAGTATATTAGAGCGAGATATTAATCCAAAGAAGTTCCAAGTATTCAGTTAATTGCTTTATTATATTCGACTGGATTCTATTTAAAAACCCCAAAATGAAACGATGAAATTCCCAGTATAGCTTGATATTATTAAATAGCAGCGAGGCAGAACGTGAATCCCGGTCAACTTTCCGGAGAACGTTGATATCTTTATACATATTTTATAGATACTGGTTTCGCCATACTCATTTGTTTATTGCCAAATGTGTTTGTCAGCTATTTTTTTGTCGCTTTGCAAAAACACGAGTATTTTTGTTTGCCTAAAGCTCAAGACGCCGAAAAACAAAAGTAAGATAAATTGTAGGCAAAAAAAGAAATATTTGCAAGCAATTTGGTAACTCGTTTATCTTCTTTCGGAGCACTCGTATTTCCTTAACAACAGATAAATATTTTGGCAGTCCGTCCAGGCGGACAAGGTGCGATATGCGTAAAAAATGTTAAACTGAGTAAATATTTGTGGCATGTTTATTACACAGAAGCCAGAGTCTGGCCATCTCTGGGAGAGTAGTAAGATATAATTTTTCATGGGAATTGAGCTTTAGTCTTCTTTAAACACTGCCTTTGATATATTCATATACACCTTACTCATGGCCATTTCTGCTTAATTACATATTCTTACAGCACATGCCAAGCCCTTGGACGACTTGGCTAAAACTGATACCGAGCTAAGTGACTTGAATGCGCCGGCCAAAAATAAAACAGCTGCCAGCGGCGAGGAGGTAAGCTAATTAAGAAACTGAGAATCTGTAACGATGGCAGCAGACAAAGCCCCTTTCAGGGCTGAGATTTAACTGACGCACTGACAAGTACAGCACACCCAAAAAAACAAAACAATAATAATAATAATGAATAAGCTCAGAGGTTAGACAACGAACATGAAACACACTTCAAAGACTTTCGTTATAGTTTATTAAATGAGCATAATATTATGACAATATTTATGTTTTTAAGAGTATTTAAAAAGCAATCAGTGTTTCTTGGAATTTTTAGTTTGCATATGAGCTTTTTATAATGTCGGAGACCTTCCGGACAATGTATTGTTATCTACTTATTATCTACTCCAACACAATTGAAATTGCTTCTGGAATGGGTATTAAGAATGAGATGATACTTTTAATATAAATAGGCATGAGAAATGTGCCGCTCATAGCTCTATTTGAGCTTCAAATCCAAATTAGTTCTGAATAGGTCAGTCATTTTCGTTACTTCTTCATAAAACCTTTGGTATTTTAAAAGCATATATCGCACATTTGTTTCGGATAATTGTGAAAATATTCTAGAATCTGATCATACTATGAACAATCTATGCGCAGAAACCATTTCGATTTTCCATTAACTTCGGCGGATCGAAAAGCAGAGCACATGTTGCTAAAATTTAATTTTTAAAAAGCTTCAGTATTAATTAATTAATTATTAATTATAATTATTAATTATTGTTTGTTTTTAATTTTAGTTCTTTTGATTATTTGTTTTAAATTCCCCCAAGTTTTCCTTGCATTCAATGTTTGGTTAGATAAAGCGAAAACTATACTCTGAAAGAACCTATTTCTATATTTCCATTGTGTACCCATTCGACCAAACTGTTAGAGTTTATAGAAGGCATGCGAAAATATCCATCATTTACATAAATTGGTGAAAGATTGTTTCGTCGCAAGCCTCATCAAGTTGCCGTTTTACCCGTTTTCTGGCCAAGAGTGTATACGGGGAGCCGTAAAGACGTAAAGCCGACAATGAAATATGAGCCGTTGAGGGGCTATGCAGTTTGCGGTTTATTTTCGAAACGCACATAAACCGGAAATTTACTTATAAAAATTGTTAATTTATTTTCACTTTGATTAAATGCAGACCGAATCCAAACTCGAAAACCCAACGAAAGACACGCGCGGTGTTTGCCTTTAAAGGCTTAAGAGCACGCAAGTTGGCGACGCCAACGAAATATTTGTGGTTGACATTTGCATAAAATTCAAGAAGCTCCAAGAGAGAGAGACAAACAGACTGACAGACGGACAGACGGACAGAGAAACCCCAACCCGTCACTGGGCCGGGGGGACACGCACCCGTCCGAAAAGGCCAGGCCGGGCTTAGTCACGAAATTCAACTAAAAAGTTGGCTTATAACTGAAAGAGACAACAGACATGCCGACAGACATTTTTAAGTGGTTGTGGAAGTGCGGGTACGTTACTGGGTGGTTACCCAGAGATCACCACCACCTGGTGGCTATGACTCACACTCATACGCAATCGGAGTTCATCGCGATTCTTGGTAATTCCTCAAAAAGTTGTGACGTCTCAATGCCAGCGAAGACTATTGTGTCGTGTTTGAATTTAATTTGCTGAACAAATATCGCGCGCGATCGTAGCGGATCGGATTCCCAATCATGTCGCCTCTCTGCACCTTTTTCCTGTAGATACATATGTACTATACTATATACTTATTATTATTATTGTGTCGTTAGTTGTAAAACAAATGAAGCAATTACGTCGCGACCGGTTGGAAAAATGCGACAGCTTGTGGCAGCGCTGCGGGCGGGAAGGGGGATGGATAGGGAGCAATGTTTGAAGACCGACCAGTCACGTAGTTGTTGTCGTCGTTCTCGACATACGCTCGCTGTTCAGAGTACCCCGCCTTCCCCACCCTGACTGCCCCAGCATCGTCGCCAACTGGGATTTGCGCTCTAATGAAGCTTAAATTACAAGCCACTTGAGATGGCGACCTTTTGACTACGAGTATACCGTTCAAGGCCGTTCGGACAGAGTATTCGCAATGCGAGTTGAAAGTTTAGAAGTCGCCAGTCTTCCCAGAAAATGCATGTAACTACTCGTATTTCATGTTTGCCAGACTGACAGATATGCAAATCAAATATTAGTGCTCTAGGCTGTCTTTATTGGTTCACAGCTAATTAACCATTTGATAAGCCCAGTTAAGCAAACACAAGCTCCCTTGGTTGGCATTTTACACGATTTAAACAAATGTTTTGGGAGTTACATAGTACTTGCATATCCCCCTCTGTCCCTGCTGAAAGGTGCAAGCAAATTAGCACTTGAGTTTATATCCAGTTAGGGGCACGGGCAGGGCAGGGCAGGGAAGCGGAGCGGTTGTGGCGCTTATTAAGACATGTTTGCAATATTTGCCAAATTAATTAGAGGGTTTCTTTTTTGTTTGCTCAGCAACTGGATACACATAAAATGAGCAAATAATTGTGAGCAATACTAATTGAGTGTTAAGAATATAACTGGTCAGTGCTTTCGATGGCTTTATCAATTATTATTGGTCTTATAAACGATTTTATATGACTTTTATAATATGCTCTCTTTTATGGATTCTTTATTTCACTCAAATTTGTAGAGAAATAAAATTAATGAAATATATCTTTCCATTTCAATAAAGCCAAAAAGAACTTATTTCTACGCACTTTTTATACATTTCCTTCCATAAGACCAGTAATAATGCCAATAAATTCAATTTAAATTCAGTTTCTTTTCCATAACCCTCAACTGAAATTATTTCACCTAAATACAAGAGCAATATTGGCATTACTTGGCACCTTTATAATTTGGGGAAATGGAAACAGAACCAGAAGAGTTATTACATTTTTTTATAGGAGTAATGCTTCGCGAAAAACTAAAACTTGTAAATGAAAACTGGCTCAAATGGTCTGTGAACTTTATCAGAATATTATTTTATATCACATATTATATTATATCACAGAGTAATTGATAATGAAAATAACAGTAATTCCTTAAATCGTGCACTTCTTTTATATTAATTCTAAAATATAATCAGATATACATATTTCTTTTATTACAACTAATCGGGCGAGAGTTCAAATAGTTTTCAACAGCCCTGAAGTTCCTCTAATTTCATGATTTTTCCGAGCATAATAATGTTATTCAGTCTACACATTTCACGTATATTTTAGCAGATGATCTCAGGTCGAGTAGTTGCATAGTTTATCCAAATTGGAAAACCCTAAAGTCATAAGTAAGCCCACGCTTTTGCTACTTTCTAGTCTTGTTTTTTGTAATATTTTTCACCCACGCGATTGAAACGCTGATGTCAACCAGCTGCCAAACCAATTGCAATTAGCGTGAGAATATTTTGCAAGCCCCAAATCTTCATAGAGACACGTGCTTTACGGGAAATCAATTACACAAGTGAGACAACGGAAAACGAAGGCAGTCGATGACATGTCCGGTTTTGTTTGCTTTTTATTTGAGTGATAAATTATTGATGGTCGATTACGTGACTAATCGTGTGTCTGCTTTTCCTTTTGGGGCCTAGCAACTGCATTGGAATGCGTTTGAACTAAATATTTGTCGTTATATTGCAGGATTCCGAATCGGATTCGTCGGACCTAACGCAACGGGCCTTTGCCCATCGCGATGAGGATCAGCTGAATACGGCGACGAATCTGGTGCTGGCACGCAATTACAAGTACGACTTCGAAATACTTGAGTCGGGCGACAATGACAATGACAGGGACGACAGCAAGGATGCTGTGGAGCTGGAGGAGCGCTATAGGGGCCATGGCATCTACAATACGGACCCGCGCACTTTTGTGTCCGACAACATTGAGATGACGCCTGTGGACGTGAAATCGGGTGTGATTACGGAAGGTCACATGTTCCTGAGCATCGCGTTGGTAGTCCTCGCCCTGGCTTCCATCGGCGTGTATGCTGCCCTGGTCATTTGGCGATCTCACTTGGAGTAAGTAGCGCTAACTTCTGATGCTAATTATCAGTTATTTATTGTTCCTTCTTTCGCTCGCAGACAACGGTACGGCATGCGCGAGCAGCTGGTGAACCGCGATTTGGATGAGGAAGGCATCGATGACGTGGACTATCATGTGGCCTATCCGCACACACTCAGTCCTTATGCCCCCACCACCACACCCACCAACAACACCAACTCTCTGGCGCGTTCGTAGTGAGCGAGTTTTGCTAAGTGGGCAGCAATTAAACTACGCTTAAATTCATTTTAAAGTGCAACCGTTAATTGAGCGCATGTCATGAATATCATAAATTATACCTGTTCGTCTCTGTCATTTGCATCGACAATTAACCACTCACATCCAATTAAAAAAAGAAAACAATGCGAAAGGTCATTATAGTTAGTACGCTAGGGTCGCAGCTTTCTAGTTTTATAAATAATGACACACCAATTATATTTAAGTTCCTGTGATATTGTTCTAGACATCATTTGCACTAACAATATGCATAGAAAAAGGCATGTCAATTATATACGTATACATATATTTTTTACAACAAATTTGTATTTACAGTGCCTAGAATGACATTAAAGTTTAAGCGAAATCAGCCAATGTATTTTATTTAAATACTGTAAAGTTTTTATGCACTTAAAGCAGTTATATGTATACTTAATTTTTATTAATTTAAAAAACAGCAAACAGTTGATTTTCAATTATGCGCGCCTCACTTGAATATCAACGTTCTCCAACACTGTGTTTGATTGAAACGCAGCCAACTTCATAAATCTGCCGCAACTAGAGATGGGAACAAATATTGTGAGCATTGTTGTGCCACAGCTGCGACTTGAATTTATAAATGACACATTTTAAAAGATTAAAAAAACGACAGCTACACTATTTTAATTAATATTAAATGTGCAATAGTGCAACATATCTTAATTAGAATACTTTAACTTTGAAAGGCAAGTGTCTATGTGAATCAAATAAGAACTATGCGTGACCCGTGACCGTTAAATGAACGTGAGTAATTCACGCACACGTGTAGAATAGCCATCACTAGCGAACAGCTGTTTTGCCCATTTAGCTTGCACCTGAACTTTGAACTCGCGCATTCATTTGATACAGTTTTGTGGCGATTTTAAGTGCGCCTGTTCTGTTCTGTTTCGTGTTCGTCCCGTTTTGTATGTGCGTGGCATTTCAATTCAGTTATTCAGACTCCCAACGTACTCGTTGCTGTGCACAACAAAAAGAGTGCGCGCTTTGTTTGACAAACAGCAACAACAACAGTAGAAAACAGCTCGTAATAAGCTCGCTGTGAGTTCATTGATAAGAACGCACAAGTGAAAGTTAACGGAAAGCTGCGGACACTGCAGTCGTGTTCGTCGACGCAGTCGTGTTGTTGTTGCCGTCGTAGTCGCAGTCAAAGTCAAAGTCGCTGTTCGCTGTCGTAGTTCCTTTCGTAAAAAGTGAAAAATATTGAATTAAAATTGTACAAAGTAGTTGAGTGTGTATATTGCGCTTGTGCTTAAAGATTTAATTAATTTATTGATGTTGCTTAGTTTAGTTGTTGTTGCTGCTACCGTTCTGATTGATTGAGTGATTGTGATGTGTTAGAAAAAAAGACCGCGCTTTCTCTGTTACTCGCGCTCGCTTTCTCTCTTCCCTCGCACCACTTCTGTACTGAAAGAGTTGTTTGTTTGTGTCGTAAATTTTGTTGTTGCTGTTGTTGTTGGTATGCTATGCCGTCATATCAATTAACGGCAAGTATAGCATAGTTTCCGGCGCCAACATTTTTTGTGCTTCCACGCGCGCGCTTCCGCTTTGACGCAATTAACAAAGGCAAACGTTAATTAATAAAAAAAAAAAGAAGAATAAAAACAAAAATAGCAACAACATAGCCATGACACACTGGGAGGATTTCTACAATACACATCTGCCGCCCGCAGATTTCGAGGATAATCGCTCGCTACTGAAGGAGTTCTGCGAGCGACACAATAAGCTGCAGAATCGCATTGTGCTTGTAACGGTAAGCTTAATGGGGCAGTGGCGGTTGCCGTCATGAATACCTAATGCGCATTAATGAGCCTCGCATCTCACGCAGTCCGGCGGCACGACCGTGCCCCTGGAGCACAACACAGTGCGGTTTGTGGACAACTTTAGTGCCGGCACTCGCGGCTCTGCCTCGGCCGAATATTTTCTGGATCATGACTATGCCGTCATCTTTATGTACCGCCACAAATCCCTCGAGCCCTTCACGCGTCACTTCACCGGCCAGCAATTCTTTGACATGCTGGACATTGCTGACAATAGCCAGAGCTCCACAATAGCCATAAAGCCGGACTCGGTTGATGTGTTTGCCCCGGTTCTGGCCAAGTACAAGATTGCTCGTGAGACGCAAATGATATTGTACGTGAATTTCACCAGCGTCGTCGACTATATGTGGCTGTTGCGTGCCGCCTGCGAGTGCCTGGCGGCGTTCGAGGAGCGGGCTGTACTCTACTTGGCGGCAGCCGTATCGGATTTCTATATACCCGAGGACATGATGGTGCGTACTTTAGATATGTATATACGTATAGCGTGAAAGCGAACTGTAGATGGATTGTCGGCAAGGTGGTTGTGGGGCCATGGGTGGCCATGTGGGAAATCTTGTAATTGATTACAGGGACTGCGTTGATAGGAACTTGGAAATTGCTTTTTATCGATTTCTAACGCTGATTGGTTTTGTTTGCCTTTGCCGTTGACACTTTTCCTCTTCATATAATTGCAAAGGCAACCGTCTCATATCTCAAGCGACGTTGCACAAATCTGACGTCAACCTGAGTGCTGAGTGCAGCGCAAACTTTGGGCCACGTCAGCCAGTAACAGTGCACAACTAACAAACTACAGCCCTAACTGAATTACGAAGAACTTTCTCATGCAAAGTTGTTTACAAAAGATGCAGTTTTTATATTGATTGTGATTTTTAGTTACGAATATTTCTTCGCTACTAGTTCTTGTACAACAAAAAGCATAGAAGTAGTTTAACTCAAAGCGGAAAAATAACTTTCTTTTTTCCTAATATATATTATTATTTATTGAGACCATTGGTCTTGATGGCAATCTACTATATTTTTTCTTTAACTTTTTAACGTTTCTAAGCCGACTGGCAACAAGGTTGGAAGCAAAATCGTTTCATTTTAGAAATTTATAATGAAGCACTAAGAATTAAATATTTTATTGAATTTTAAAAAGTTATCAACTAATTAATTAATTGTTTCATATACATATATGTGGGATTAAAGAAATCTCGGCAAACGTTGCCAAGCTTCGCAGTCCTTTTCACTAAACCTATTATATGAAATCGGTCCCTACGATCATTACGATTTTCTTGAAATTCCTTCGAAATAAGTTTTATTTAAGGTCGACTGCACGTTCTACATAGTAGCTGACAAAGTGTGTGCTAAGCCCAAGTCACAGCTGTCATCATCGCTTGTCAGCGAGTCGTTTCTGTAGCATCAGTCTGGCATGTCCTGCCCTCTTTTTGCTGGCCTTCATAGTTTGTCCTTGTCATTGTGCAGCTACAGCAGCCTTAACATTGTCATCAAATAATTTGATTTGCATAATTTTACTTGTTACTATGTTTCTATGGCAGCTGAGCCAGCCCCCACATGCTGCTACGCTTTACTTGACTGCTCGTCTGTTGGTCGCTATGTTCATGGCATGCTCGGTCGCTCAGCCAACATTTCACTTTTATTTGAGTTTTATTCACGTTTTCATGTTCATGTTGCCTGGTTGCATCCTGCCTGTTTGTCCTGATTGTGTCCCTGCCCTGTCTCTGCTGTGATGTGCTGTGCTGCGAGGGCGTATTTACTTGTCAGCTTTGCTAGTTGCTCTACTCACAAGCCCCTTTGGCCACCCGTTCCCTTTCAGCTGACTTGTTGGCACATATTCAGATATTCAGCACAAAGGCACTGCTTTCAAATACACCAAACGCCCATTGCTGGGAGTGCACTTGAAAAATTCTGTATGCAAAGGATTGGGAGAGCGTCTATGTAGACACTTGCTGTCAAAATGGTTGTAACTTACAGATATTTCTCATCAGCATGAAAAGGGGCATCTACATGATTGAGTAGACGGAGTGATTGCCTGAATTTCGATAAACTCTATAAAATAATTTACGAAATACAAGACGACTGATTTTCCCGAAAAATGTTTAAGTAGGCAACTCCTAGTTGGGCCACGTAGCAAACAATTTATAATGATAGTATTAAGTTGCAAGCAAATTCAATAAATCAATTTAATGCAATTAAGCATTCAATACGTTATTCTAAAGACTGGGCAAATTTTAATGAACACTCTGTTCTTTAAATTTCTAATTTCTTGATTATTTGTAGGGGAATAAAAGCATTTGTTCAGGTTTATTTTTTCTTTTTGCTTTTCAATACATTTTAGCAGACCTATAGATACGATAAATGGGAATGGGACTTATAAATCAATATGGTTAGCTATTTAAGACTACGTTTTTTAAGTTTATTAATTTAAAGGGCCGATTGATTTTCATTAGCCTTAAAAGTCAGAACCAATGGCAGCACATAATTAATAATATTTCGTATAATTTCAAGAATTTGTTCCTTTATAAATGTTTTTAACCATTTGTAGGAATAAAAGCATCTGTTCAGGTTTTTTTTTTTGCTTTTCAATACATTGTAGCAGACCTATACAAGTAGATACGGTAAATGGAAATGGGATTTGTAAATCAATATGGTTAGCTATTTAAGACTAAGTTTTTTAAGTTTATTAATTTAAAGGACCGATTGATTTACATTAGCCTTAAAAGTCAGAACCAATGGCAGCACATACTATAATTAATAATATTTCGTATAATTTCAAGAATTTGTTCGTACCAAATAGAATGTTTAGCTTCGAGTAAAAGTATTATTGCCTAGATTTAGTTTTAAATATAGGGACTGCCTATATTTAGAGCAAACCTATTTCCAGTCGAATATGCCCTTGAATTAGGTTATCATTTTGTCCTTACCAATCCACAGCGTTTGCATTCAACGGCAAACATACATACACATACTTGTACACACACATACCTATGCTCAATGAGAGAGAGAGAGGCACACAAATGACAAATGCTGTGGCACGTAAAGGCAAACTTTTCCACTTGCTTGCTGCCGGGCTGTCTAAGAGGCTAGAAGCTTGGCTTGGCATACTCAGCGTCGTGTTTCCGCTTTTGCCGTGCATTTCCTTTTGTCGCCGCCATTGCTTCGAGCTCTGTCGTCGTGGGCGTTCTCCTACTTCTTCTGCTTGTTCTTCTCCTTCTGGTGGGCGTTTGCCACAAATCGTTCGCTGGCTTGATTAAATTGTTTGATATTTTTACACACACACACACACACACTTATACATCAGCTTAGGCGCACACATGCAAAAAGGCATCGCCAAGCTCCGAACCGCAAAACTTGGCAAAATGGCGAAAATTGCTTGTTGATGTCGATGTGGAAATTTATGTGCATGTCTGTTGCCATGTGTGTGTCAGTGTGTGTGTACATGCCAGTCAGTCTGTCGAGAAAGCTTTTTCTATTTGCTGGCAGTTACTTAACTGGCAAATTTTATTTAGTGTGCATAATGACTTGTTGAATATTTTATCACATATGTACATATGTATGTATATATTGGATATACATAGCCGGCAGCTTATTGGCTCTGGCGCAGAGTCTTTAAGGGCAGCTTATAGAATATTTATAACATTGAAGCCGTATTAATTCTTCATCTGTAAAAGTAGCTCGCAGCTGTTTCATTTCTTCCACTTTATTCCTGCAATGAGATACAAATCAACTTTATGTCAATCTGTGCTGATTGTTTAGTTCAATCTGCCTTTGGATTACTACTCAATAGCTAAATCAATAGTTAGTTGCTATTCCAAGGGGAAACAAATTTGTAGGAATTAACTTTCCTAATCAAAAATTTGCGATAGGGAATGCAAATTCCACGAGCTCTGCTTTTAAATGAGTTCTAGTTCAAAAACATTTTCCCAGCCAGCCAAACTAGATTTTAAACTCATTAACTGGCATGGATATGCTTTTAATGTGCTAGTCTTGACATAAATTTAAGGCTTAAATGCCTTTAATGATGCTAACAGCCTTAGTATATTTAAGCTAAAATGTATGTGTGGGTGCGGGTAGCTACCTTAAGCTGCTCAGCCATATTTATATGCACAGTTTAACATATAAATACAGTTCAGCCACGATAAATCAGGCTTCACTTAGCACAATTTTCATTCACAGACAAAATTAAAGATTTACTTTTACACTCAGTATACTAACCATTTTCACAAGTTCAGTAATTTATAATTTGGTATATTGAGTTTCTTTTTCCAGAACAAGTATTAACCATTTTCACAAGTTTAGTGATTTATAATTTAGTTTATTGAGTTTCTTTTTACTATAGAGCTACATTTTTACAATCTAAACAAAAAGTGCGTCGAAAATAACAGAGATTATTCATCAACTTTTAAGTATAACTATGGAAAATGAAATGTTTTAAATGTGGAAATTCCATATGCTATTCTAATTATATTGGATTCAACAATAAGCCAGAAAATGTTAAAGTTATTGCTCAAGAAGCTCTTCTGTACATTCCGACGTGTTATAAGGCCTTCCAGCCGTTGGCAAATTTTCAACACAACACTAAGAATTCAATTTTGAAATAACGCTTTACCAACCCACGCCTCCATCGTCCCCTATGCCCCCCAACAGCGTTCACATTTTAACAAAATTATGCGAGAGCAACAGCCAAGTCCCATTTGAATTAATTTAGAGGAGCCATGGCGGGCCTCGAGTAAATTCTAATAAACTTAAGCAAACAAGAAATTATAAAAGTGAATATACACAAACGATGGAAGGTAGCAGCGTACACACTTATTCGAAAGTATATAGGATACTCCTATATAGATCGTAAGTATGTAAATATGTAGTGGCAGTGTATCGACGGACGAGTACAAATCCGCAAATGAAATCAAAAGGTTTTACAAGAGCACGCATGAATGCACACACACAGACAGGGTAGAGGGGGAAGCTAGGGACGAGTCGAGTACAATGACACACCAATACAAAGCGAAACGAAAATATATTTCAATGTCAACAGCT
Source organism: Scaptodrosophila lebanonensis (assembly GCF_003285725.1). NCBI lineage: Eukaryota > Metazoa > Arthropoda > Insecta > Diptera > Drosophilidae > Scaptodrosophila > Scaptodrosophila lebanonensis. The sequence continues at coordinate 19,284,452 of NW_022060538.1, forward strand.
GTTGGCAGTTGGCACATCGTCTTCAAAACCGAAAGAGAAAGTCAAAACTTCTGACCGCAAAAGCTTAAAGTTCTAATAATCAGCGACGTCGGCTGCGACGCCAGCACATTGCACAATTGTCAATGTCGAAGGGGCGTTCGGGCGCTTGGGCACTTGGGCGTTGTGGTGTTATGGTTTTGTGGTGTTGGGGAGTCGACAGTGTTTTGTCGTCTTCCTTGTCGGCTTACTGCCTTGAGCTAAATTTTTCATTTCTCCTCGCACAATGTGAAAGCGACTTGCTTAGGTCGGACGCCATTGTTGGCCGTCCTTTGCTTGAACGCCTTTTCTCTCCCCCCACTCACTGCCTGCGGGTCTGTCTTCCTTTCTGTATCTGTATATATATATATCTATATATATGTATGTGTATATATTTATATATATTTTGTCCATTTGTCTCCCTCGGCGCTTTGTGTTGACACAACAAATGAAAGTGGTCAGCAATTTTGGGCTCAGATAAAGTGACAGCTAGCTAATGAGTGTACGCCTTTATATTGGACACTCAACAAGTAGTGTACACAACAAAAAATAAAAAATAATAAAGGACCTTTAAATGGCCGGATCATTTAATTCAACGCACTGGCTACACCTTGCGTATACGCAATATTTTGAAAACGTTCAACAACATGCGAGAAAAGTGTGCGTCTAAAGTATGTGGCGATGGCAATGATTGCCTTGCATTGGGGTTGCCTCATTACAGCTGAGTTATATTTTCAATTAGTTCTAATTTATACGCCATGTGGTACACGAAGAAACCTAAAAAACAGATGTCTGTGGTAAAAAAAAGCATTCATGGGTCTTTTTTTCGAAACACAGCTCTAAGGCCATGTGTGTGAGACTACAGTAAACAGCCGAAAAACAGGAATAGCATTGACAATTGTAGCTTTTGAATAGCTCGAAATCAGTATGAATAGTTGCTCAGAATACAAAGGTACACTTTTTGAAAATAAAATAATCCCTGCCGTTCAACAAAGAAATAAAAAAACGTTCCGATTCGTTTATATGAGGGAAACATGTTTTTATGCAGATTCAGCAAAGCACATCCTGACTTGACTTCAGCAAATTGGATTAAATTCCAGGAAATGGATGTTATGAAGGAATACCGTAAGGATATGATATGATTATTAAATTCCTATACGACCCTGTACCAGGAAGGTCTTTCTTCATTTCATATCCTGCCTTATTTCACTAGCTTCTAACAATATTTATTGAAGCCTATAACTCATGATAGTTCCTAAAAATTTTAAAAAATGCCTTGAAAAAAATAGTTCTTTCTTACAAATAAACAAATTATTTATTCATAGTACATTTAACAGGCAGGAGAGCGTATTCTGTTTCTATTTAGTGTTCTTTTGTCTTATTTAACATTAAAACTCTTTACGTAAATAAGGCAGAAGATGAATTATAAAGAATTCACTATGTTGGGTAACGTATTAGCTATAAATTCAGATGCATGAACGGTCAGTCGTGATCGTATTGGAAAAAACTCATCAATCTCAGGTGTTCTTAAGCAATCGCTAAAATTTATATTGTAGGCCATTTACTAGTGGTATAGATTTGGCCGAAAAATTACATAGAGCTCATGATGTAAAGAATTACAAATAATACTTATACAAGTATATTATGCAGAAACAGCTCAAAACAATTTGAATTGCTAAGAAGGCATTAAGAAAGAGTCGCATACAAAATTGATAATAATATTTAAAGCTTAATTGATTCATCGGCCTTGAGCAGTCCCCACTGTAGTAGCATGCGAGTACATATATGAATACATGAATATTGGTGTGCCTTTATGAGTGTTGGTGTGTGTCTGCTTGCAAGGACACATTTAGTGTCTGTCTGCGGCACGTTACCGCCTGCCGCTTGCCAATGGTGTAACAGCCATGAAATTTAGCAGCCATGTTGTTGCGGCATGCCACACCACATATCCCCCCCATACGTTCGACTTGTCGCCCACATCGCTTTCATACGCAACGTTGGCTTGTCATTTCATTAAAATGCCTGCCAGCATACTCGTAACCGCTGTGGTCCTCAGACTCGTTTTCAAATTGGTTCGCGTTTTCATTTCCATTCTTTTACCTTTCCCCGCGCTCTCTCTCTCTCTCTCTCCGGTTTCTTCGCAGCCCACACACAAAATGCAATCCGGTGATGGCGCGCCAACGATTTCGCTGCAATTGGTGCCAAAAATGTTAGCGCCACTCGCCAGCTTGTGGGTTCCGCACGCCTATGTGGTGTCCTTTAAACTGGAAACGGATGAGAATTTATTGATTGTCAAGGCGCGCGACAGTCTAAACAAATACAAGCACAAGGTGAGTCCCCATCAGTGTCCATCCCCTCCGTGCTGGGCTCAGCTCAATATCTGGATTTCATTTTATTTTTCAGTTGGTCATCGCAAACGTGCTACAGACACGCAAACATCGCGTGGTCTTCGTTACACCCACAGATTCCTATGAGTTGCATTTGAGTCGCGAACAAGCGCACCAAGGCTTGGAGATCGAGGAGCCCATTGTGGCCGATGTGGTAAGTCCTAGCAATTACTTAAACTACTCACTAATAATGTCACTAACTTATAAATGAAACATTTCATAAGACTCGCTATAATTTGATATACAAGTATGTATGTACCTCGTTTATCAGATAATAGTTGAGCATTTCGGTTAATCAAGTTATTGGAAGGGTGTGCTTATCGAAACGTGAAGAGAAGTAGAAATAAATATTAATAAATTATGTATTTATTTGAGTTTCCAATTTCGGTTCTGAATTCGCATTCAACTTTTTCTTCTCATAATTTGTGCCGCAGGAAAATTTAGTAGTGCTAGACTTCAGTATTTTGCTAGAGCCTATTAAGGGCAAGGATAAACGTTTCTTACAGCCTCTTCCCAAAGGGCAAAAGGGTAAGGGTATTATAATTTCCCTAAACTAGTCAACAAAATAATCACTAAGTCTGATAGAAGTGTGTTGTTGAGAAAAATATCTTTTATGTTAATTCGGAGCTGAAGCTTTCGTCGTTATACCTGAAGTATGTTCTACTGTACTACACATATTTAAGCAGGAATATATTAATATTTCAATATTCAAATAAAGTTGGACAAATGAACTGCAATCGGTTGGGTTGTCAGCTCGGTTGGTTGCAAAAAACTAACTTCGTTGCCAGTGAGTAAATAATTCTGTGTTTTATCTTCGGCAGGTGCAAAAACATGGGGACTTTATCGTCAGCGCCCAACAGCGCCAATGACCATTATCAATGCGCCGACGGCAGCAACAGCAGCTGGGCGCGGGGAACAGCAGCGAGGGGGTGAGCAGCGCATCGTCGACCACCGTAGGCTCCGATTATTGCGTGACCAGTGCGCATTGTTGTCGCGTTCTGAATCCAGGCACGCCGAGCTTCGGGCGCAAATATTAAGCAGGCTAGCGGCGCGCCGTAGAGTTTTAGCGAAATTACATTTGCATTATCTATCGGTTCTGGGTTCGTTATGCTGAGCCTATTTACAGTGTTTGTGTTTGTTCCATTAATAACGATGCTATTGTTGGTGATTATCTAGCTATATTCATACATTTTGTTAATGTTTCACTTATTGTTATTGGGTAAGGGTACGGCAAACTCTTGAGAAATGATGTCACGTATTGGTTCTATTTTGTGCTTTTGTTTTCCCGGCTTTTATGTCATCAGGCATACGCCGCGTATGTCCCGAGAGGCATCAATAAACCTTTTTTGATTTATGTGATTATTTTTCATATTTTCTTTTTGATTTGTGCAAGAAGAGGTATGCAATGATTTATTTTTTGCTGTCAAAGCATTTAACATGCGAGGTCTGGCTTTTGTGTTGGTGTTGCAACTAATGAGGTGAGTGGGTGGGGGCTGCTGGTGGAAGTCATCGCGTGACCTGCCGCAAAGCCACAGCGCAGACCAACAAATTAACAACGCCGACTCGGCCGCAAATGCAGGAAACACAGACAAAAACTTACACACACACACATACACATCCACAGAAGCGAAGTGGCAAGCAGTTGCAAAGTTCATGCAACAGCAATTTGTTGGCCCTGACGCTGGAGGCGAAAGTGCACAATGAGAAAAAATTGAAAATTTGGAGCCCAAGGTACTTATACGTTTTAAATTTAATTATTCTTAGCTTTTGCGGGAGCAACTTTGCATTTAAAAAATATTATTAATTATTTAAAAGCTTTGGGTTCCAGCGACTAGTTGTTAGCCTTTTATTTGCATAACAGTTTGCTACTAAAGTTTTGAATTAAATGAGTGCCTTAGGGCAAATTTTAATCAAAAACTCAATGTTAATCTTTATTTTTACCCTGTGGGTGCATTAAGCATTTGGTTTATTTATTGATTTCCTGTGAAATAATGAGTTCAAACTAACACGAGAAGAATGTCGATGGAGTTGGTTATCAATTGCTAGACAAATTAATGTGAAAATATATGAGAAGCTACTATTTAAAGTGTATATTTGTTCCAAAGTTAATGCGGGAGAAAATTTTATGACCATGCTTCACAATTTACTTCGAGGATTATTAAAATATAATGGAACATTGAACTGAGTTTAAATATTGAACATTTTTGTTAATATTGTTTTGATAAAGCAATCGAATGGCTACATTTGTTATCTAGAATTTGTAGTAGATTAATTTGAATTTGAGTTACAGTAATAAATTTATAGTTTCTTGGTTAGTTTAGATCTTAATTGTTTGAGGTCTTTAACGAATCAGGTTCCAAAATCTAGTACTTAGCTTAATTTTGCTCAGTGTGCTATGCCTGTCAGCTGTACAGGGCACGACAATTGATTGGCAAGTTTTGCATAACGATAGCAATAATAATAACAACAATAACAGCAACTTCAGCTACCCATAACGTTGCTGGCACTCGTTGCTTGTGATTATCTTGCAGAACAACGACGCCTGTCCTTGCCACAGCATTTACAACATTCACCAGTTGTTGAATTTATGGCGTTGGCGTTCACCTAATTTCCATATTTGGTGTGTTTGTCTATCAAGCGGGTCAAGTGCTTGCAAAGGTCAACACATCCACAGCACAGCTACACGCACGTACTCCACTTTCCGCAGCATATTTTGACAGCCGCCATTTTCACCTGGCGCAGGCACATTAAATTTGAAATACCTTGCTTTCTGTTTGTGGCAGCGCAGCTACGACGAGCATACGAATACGAGCGTCGATGCGAAAACTAATTAACGCTGCTAAAACTTTGCACGGCACGTGCTCAAAGCTAACCAAAAGAACAACACGTGCAAAAATAAAATGAAGCGTCCTGTGCCACACACGCATCCGAAAAAACAAAAGAAAACAAAACAAAGAATACTTGTACAATGTTGGCTGCACAACGAATCTGAAATATCCTTTAAAGTGGTGCGACTACAAACGTTGAATGTATATTTTGGGCTGGGCTATAAAATGTGTGAAAGCAGTCCGAGTACCGGCATTTCTTTTCCAATTGTGCATGTATATTTGTGAACATCTTTTTTATGGGTGTTATGGAACAGTATTGTACGGAAGTAGACATACCACCGATTCCTGTAAACTTATACTTGCGAAACTGCGTGCAGAGCTAATGAAAACTTTGGTAGTTGTATAGCCTAAACAATACAATTCAAAGTTTCAATATATTCATGATATTTCGGAATTACTATTTATATCAATTACGTGTTGATACAATACCTAACAATGCTACTTATCCAACATTTGTTAGCTTTCTTCGTAAATGATAACAAATTTTTAACTGACAGGAGAGTTACTGTTATTTTTCCTAGCTTTTATAAATAATACCTGCTAATGTTAACCAAGTTGCATGATATTGAAATAATATTTATGGGGCTAATAAACTGTTCTTCAAATGACACCTGGAACTAATATGTGCAAAAACTCAAATATTATCAGCAATTTGAAGGGCCCAAAAGACAAAAAAGAGGCAAAGTAATATGCTCTTTGTAAACATCGTAGCAAGAGCTTAAGCGATATAGTATGGTGAGCTTAGAAAATGAACCCATTGCTTGTAAGACAGTCTTTAACAAACGGTACTTAAAGAGTTGGGTCTTCTTTTCACTAGCGCATCGTATTTTACATTTTTTATTGTTGTGGCTGTGTTAGTGGGGTTGGGTTCATTATTACTTATGCCGTTGTTGTTGCTTTGTTTTTTGCTGCCGCTTTTGTCCCTACAAAAGTTTTGTCTTTTATCTACAGTTTTTGCATTTAAGCCGCATTGCCTTCGCCACCACATCCGGCATGGGCGCTACACTGTGACCATCCTAGTTGTGGCAGTTGCGGTTTCTGTTGCTGCTGCTGCTATTTTCAGCGCTCGCCTAAAACTATGCAATGATTTTTGGGTTCGTTTGGCCACAGCGGCGATGCGCAAAATAAAACAACCTTTTCCTTACTTCAGTGACAGTCGAAATTATATGCATAAGGGTGTGCGGATCAAATGAGTTTTTATTGCGTTCACACGCACACACATATCAACGGCAGACACACACATACACACACACACACACACGTTTTGCAGTTCATATTAAAGCTTGACGCCATTTTACTTGGGCTTTTTCTGCTGGTACTTTAGGACTGTTTTATTGCCCAGCATACGCATTGCTGTTGAACACATTTACAGACCCACACTTGTAGCCGCATAGCCAGCAGTTTGTTGTCTTTTGTGCGAGCACGTCACGCCCATTTACGCCCACGCCCACACCCTAACTACCTTCTTGTTGTTTTATGTACATGCGAGCATATGTATGCATATTGTGCGCTACTTCTGGCCCCTTCTGCCCATAGCCGTATTGATTGCGCATTAAAATATAAAAGCATAAAAAATTCTGTTTGCAAACAAAATGCGTAAAATGAAATACAACACAAATAGCCGAGGCAAGCAAACGCAGAATGGCAAACACAAACAGATTGCAAAACAGCCCAAGGAGCTTTAAGCTCTCACTGGCTGCTGAAAAATGCTGGCGGTCCTTTCTTTAATTAGCAAATAAACAAAGGGCCTTGTTAAAGGTATAAAAAAATACATTACGCATCAACAATTAATATCATTTCAAAAGTATTTTCATTTGAACATTGCAGAATTTTTTTTAAATAATTTAAAATGATGCCATTGCAAACAAATGAATAATTTAAGTTCGAGAATTGAAATTAATGTATGAAAACCTTTCATATCCGTTGTTTAGGACTGAAATATCTAATTTTATAAAAACAAAACAAATGCAAACTATAAATATTATACATACACTCGTCTATAAACTTATAGAAGAAAAAAAATGAGAACAATTTTTCGGTAGTACTCTAAATCAACAAATAAAGTAACTCATAATTGAATTAGGTATAAAGGTTAAATTATATAAAACAGAATTGAAATATTTGTAGCTAAATCAAAGAATGTCAACAAGTTTTAACAAAACAGCCGTGCAGGGAAGGGCAGTGTCCCCAAAAGCTTTGCAAATATTGCGAATTGCCAATTTAATTGTTTTCAACATACATTCATACATCAGAATTATCTTTATTGTTTAAATATTCCTAACGTTCTATTCATACATTGAGGAAACTGACAAACAATTTATATTTAACATAGGTAGTTAGTTCAAGTTTTAGCAGATAGCTAATTTTTTACCATTGCAAAAATTTAAAATTAAAACAAAAATTTATTGAATGTTGATTTAGATATGTCCATACTTTACATGTTGACCTCCTTCTTTTCATTTGATTACATTTCATAGTCCACTATTATTATTAAACTACATATGTGTTCTAGAATTGAACTCAAAGATATATATTTCATATTTCAAAAAAGTGATGTTATACAACTATTTTTGATAGTTAACAAATAAAGTCATACTAATTTTTCTCATAAATAGTTTTTATTTCATATGAAAAATTCACACAAATACATTTAAGCTGAAAAGCTTTTGGGGTCAACTGCTTCTTCCCTAACTATCTGACCCTTGAAAAGGTAATGGTATTCAAATTATTATAAAATGGTTGAACTGCAGTGCTGGCACAATTAATCTTATTCATTGATAAACATTTACAATAACAATCCCGACCATTGACTAAAATAGAAATTGATGAGCACCATTTCGAGTGCCTACTGTAGTTGATACTGTTTACCATTTCAAATAATCAGAAAGAACTTGTTATCAGTATTTGGAGGATTTTAAAGAAAAATTGATAACATTCACATAAAATCGGAACCAAGTAGTCAAACAGTCAATATCCTGGGCATTTGGACCAAAGATACATTGAAATAAACACAAGAGAAGAATAAGTATTGTGAAAATTTAAATACATCTTCAAAGGATTGCTATTTACATAAAATATATATACCTATATATACCTATATATATAAAGTTGTTTATTCTCTACGACTTTTGAGGCATTTCTTAAATTATGAAAGAAATTTAACATTGAGGTAAAAATAAAATTTGAAACTCAGCTAAGTATGTATGTAATTTATTGTTAAATCCTGGCCAAAACGGTTTAAAATTAAAAAGGAAACATCAAATATACCAATTTATTGTAATGCATACCATTTAGATGCATTGAAAACCCATTACAAATACCAAGAGCTGTTTAACTGTAAACCTAAAACGTTGTAAAATGTATGTATATTAAGTGTCTATATTGAGCAAATATATATGTATGTGTAACTGGTAAAAATAGCTTTAAATGTGTAAACTGAAAAGGTTCGTTTTATTTATTTACAACATGGGTATATCACTATCTAAACAATAAATTTGGTAACCCATTTTCCAATGTCCACAGCCGAATGCCAAGCCCAATATCAGTTGCTTATGTCGGTAAATTTAAAGTTCAGTGGTATGTTGGGGATGTTGATGAGCACCGAGCGGAATGCATTTTCCGTGGGGTGATTGAACTCGACTTTGAAGTTTCGAATGATTCGCGCTATTCCCAGTTCTAGTTCCATGTCCACAATTCGTTTTCCGACACACATGCGTGGTCCGAATCCAAAGGGCAGGAAAGCAAATGGATTGGTGAGCTTTAACGCGTTGTCCGAACCATTGCCTTCGGCATCGACCCGCAAATCTGGACGCAGCCAACGTTCGGGCAAAAATTCGCCGGCACGTGGAAAGTAGCTGTCATTTTTAAGACAACCCAAAGGAATCATGGAGACAAAAGTGCCTGCCGGCACTTGATAACCACTCAGGACGCAGTCACGTGCCGTGGTGCGACCATTGCCAATGATAAGGGGATAGATGCGCTGCGATTCCTTAATACAGGCCCTCAAATAGGGCACATTTTTCATGGAGGCCTCTGTGAACTCGGAGTCCTTGTTCGGTAGGATTCGCATCACCTCCTCACGCAGCTTCTCCTGTTTCTCAGGATTCTTGGCAAGGGACAGCAATGCGCCAACGAATGTGCTGGATGTCTGAAACGAATAAATGAAAGATATTGCCAGCTGATGCTTTTTTTTTTGGAGCACCTTACCGTATCTACACCCGCCATCAACATGTCCATGGCCATAACCGTGGCCACCTTTTTGTCTATCTTCAACAATTTCTCCAAAACACTTTGCTCATTCTCCGGCCGCTGGATGCCTTGCTTGGCCTCTGCCTCGAGGCGCTCAAGTGCCTCGCTTACAAGGGCCAAAGTAGTTTCCTGTATATTGTCAAAGGCTTTCATCAGCTTTTTAAACTTGGGAGTTTTTATGATTCGCCATGGCGACGGTTTCATTTCCAATTCCGCTGTAAGCTCGAAGAAATCGTTCAGTGCTTGAAAAAGTATCACAGCGTGTTCATTAACATTTGATTTTTCAAGCAAACCCAACTGTTTGTCCAGCGCCACCACCGACACTGATTCCAGTGTCCAGCGATTTATGTAATCGTCAAAATTGTCCGGAGTCTCCAGTGTGTTTGGATCACGTATGGCCTTGATGCTGCATTAACAAGTTTCAATTTATTTCTGTACCTTAATTGGACAATTCGTTCTCACCGCTCAACGAACTCGCGATTGACCTGAGACATTTTCTTAAAGTACAGGCGCACATTTTTCGGCTGCATCAGCACCGGATTGACAATGCTCCGAAAATCACCCCAAACTTTGCCTTGAGTGGGAATAAGCCCTTCTACGCCGCCGAAGAAGTCAGCCCGATGCTTCTCCCGATGATAACGTAAAGTGTCGCTGCCTGGTCGATGGGGCCAGATACCCTCGTTTCGAAAGACAACCTCAAAATCTTTGGGGTTATGTGTGGTCAGTACAGCTCGACGCCCGAGCATGGGGGCCAATAGAAAGATGTCTCCATAGTCCTCCCACATCGCCATTACCATTTTCGACAGATCTAGCTTGTTATACTTGCCACCTCGAATCATTTTCAGTGTCAAGGGCAGAAAATTCACTCGTGGAACCTGCTCCCAGGGACGTGCCTGCTCCCAATCAGCATCGTGAGCAGCGGGGTTGGACTCCCCAGTAGCGGCAGCGGCATTGGTTTGCCAGCGCTACATATGTACAATAACAAGCTTGTTCTATATCTGTACATACACGTATAAATTGTGTTTATCAGTCTACCCACTTGTGATTTGCTCGAGAAGAGAACAGTCAACACTCTCTGCCTTTCAATAATGCGTAGAGCGCTGGAAATTTTTAACATTTTTGATTAGATGCGATCCCCACTCGCTGGCCTCCCAATTAGAACTGGTCGCTCGATTTGAATTAAAGTAACGTTCAAGTTCAGGGAGCTTTTTGTGTTTGATAAGCAGAAGTGAGAATGCGCAATATTATTAAACTAATCGCTGAGAGAGAGAGAGAGTGTGAGCGAGACAGAGAGGGAGAGTGAAATAAATAAAATACATATAAACAATGCAAATATTGTGCGACTATATTGACAAAGAAACGATAGAGCCTATGTTAACCCCATTTAACACATTATTTTTATAATAAGAAATGTCCAAAGGTTTATCGGATCGGTCATTCTTTTCAAACCCTGTACCCGAAAGATGCAGCGATTTACCAGAAATGCTAAGCAATATAACATGGCGAAAGGAATAGACATAGACAAGTCCGAGTGTTAGGCTGTTATTCCTTATTAAAGACTCCGAAATAATATTTGACCACAAACAGCCAAAACTTCAAATTTTAAGTGAAATGAGTGTTACTATTCTGCACTATAGTTGGGTGACCTCAATCGTTGAGATCGATAAACTTAAAATTTAATGGTGTATTGGGGATGTTGATGAGCACCGAGCGGAATGCATTTTCCGTTGGATGATTGAACTCGACTTTGAAGTTTCGAATGATTCGCGCTATTCCCAGTTCTAGTTCCATGTCCACAATTCTTTTTCCGACACACATGCGTGGCCCAAAACCGAAGGGCAGGTAGACGAATGGATTGGTTAGTTTTAAAGCATTGCCTGCGGTACCATCTTCCGATCCTGAACGTAACCAAGGTTAAGTAATTTTGTAGCACTCTGTCTTACCGTATCTACACCCGCCATCAACATGTCCATGGCCATAACCGTGGCGACCTTTTTGGTAATTTGGTAATGGCTCGAAACAGCACCGTCGCTTGCTTGCTGACCTCTAAGCCTTTCAGCATACCCAATTGTTTGTCCAGCGCCACCACCGACACTGATTCCAGTGTCCAGCGATTTATGTAATCGTCGAAATTGTCGGGAGTCTCCAGTGTGTTTGGATCCCGTATGGCTCTGATGCTATAAATCATTTGTGTAGATTAACTCTTAATTATTTGGGAGTGGACCTTCTTACCATTCGATGAACTCACTGTTGACTTGCCACATTTTCTTAAAGTAGAGACGCACGTTCCTTGGTTGCATTAGCACAGGATTGACAATGCTCCGAAAATCGCCCCAAACTTTTCCTTGGGTGTGAATAAGTCCTTGGGTGTCACTATAAAAGTCGGCTCGATGCTTCTCGCGATGATATCGCAATGTGTCGTTGCCCGGTCGATGGGGCCAGATGCCCTCATTCCGAAAAACAGTCTCAAAATCTTTGGGGTTGTGTGTAGTGAGTATGGCGCACCGTCCGAGCATGGGCGGCATTAGATAGATGTCCCCATAGTCCTCGCGCATCGCCATTACCATTTTCGAAAGATCCAGTTTGCTGTACTTGCCGCCTGGCATTATTTTCATTATCAGGGGTAACAAGTTCGCCCGAGGAATCTGCTCCCAGGAACGTGCCTGCTCCCAGTTGGTGTCGCGAGCAACATTACTGGACTCCTCAGTAGCGGCAGCATGATTGGTTTGCCAGCGCTGAATAAAATGCTAAGACTTTTCTTTATCTGCACATACTATGTATATATTTATTTTTATATATTTGTCTGTTTGTTTACTAACATGTGTTGTGCTGAAACAGATACCACCAGACAAGACCTTCTGCAATTGAACGATGCCCAGAGAGCTGCCTGTTTTCAGCATTTTCGATTAGTTTGTGATCCGCACTCGCTTACCTCAAAATTAGAACTGGTCGCTTGTTTTGATTCAAAATAGCGTTGAAGTTCACTCAGCTTTTTGCGCTCAAGTTGTGGCTGCTTGATAAGCGGTTATGAGAATGCCTATTATTATTAACTAATCGCTGAGAGAGCGCGCAATTTAGAATAATGATGACTACGGTAGAACCAGTTGATTATCAGATAAATGTGTTCCCTCTCCTCCCCAGCCGGGCCTAGTCAGTTACAGGTCGAACATGGAATGCTGCTCTGTCAAGATCCAAAAATGTGCCACACTCTTGCTATCCATCCTTAGTTGCCTCTCAGAAGTGAATGTTTTGTCATCTTCAGAATAAATGTCTGAAATATATGCGAAATATTTCCGAATTCCACTTTAATTAATCTCCAGGACACGTTTTAATAAGGATTTTTATGCTTTATTTTGAGGTATTAATTTATAAAAACTATTTGTCTGATATGGTATTACAATATTTAGGTCTGGGACATTCTTCTAAACAGCATAGCCCCAGACTAGTTGCTTAGGTCGGTAAACTTGAACTTCAAAGGTATATTGGGCATATTGATGAGCACCGAGCGGAATGCCTTTTCTGTGGGATGATTGAACTCGATTTTGAAGTTTCGAATGAGTCGTGCAATTCCCAGTTCTAGTTCCATGTCCACAATTCGTTTTCCCACACACATACGCGGCCCAAACCCAAAGGGAAGGAAGACAAACGGATTGGTGAGCTTTAAAGCATTGGCTGGACATTTGCCTTCGGTACCTGGCGTTGATTCGGAACGCAGCCAACGTTCGGGCAAAAATTCGTCGGCACGTGGAAAATAACTGTCGCTTTTAAGCGAACGTAACGGTATCATGGAGACAAATGTTCCAGCTGGCACCTGATAACCGCTCAGGACACAGTCGCGTTCCGTTATGCGTATATTTCCAACAATTAGGGGGTAGATGCGCTGCGATTCTTTGATGCAGGCCCGCAAATAGGGCACGTTTTTCATTGAGGCCTCTGTGAACTCGGAGTCCTTGTTCGGTAGGATTCGCATCACCTCCTCACGCAGCTTCTCCTGTTTCTCCGGATTCTTAGCTATGGACAACAAAGCGGCCACAAATGTGCTGGAAGTCTGAAGGTTCGATTAGACACAATGTGTTTTATTATTATTCCGTCGCTCACTGTATCCACTCCTGCCATCAGCATATCCATGGCCATAATGGTGGCCACCTTTTTATCAATCTTCAAGAGCTTCTCCAGAACGCTTTGCTCGTTGTCTGCTCGCACTATACCTTGCTTGGCCTCCGACTCTAGACGTTCGAGTGCCTCGTTTACAAAACCTAAAGTTGTCACTTGTATGTTATCTAGAGATTTCATCACTCTCTTCAACTTGGCCGTTTCATAGTAACGCCAAATCGATGGTTTAATTTCTAGGTCGGCTGAAAGCTCAAAGAATTCGTTTAAGCTTTGAATGAGTAGCGAAGCCTCCTCATTGACGCTTGAGCCCTTAAGGAGCCCTAGTTGTTTATCCAGAGCCACCACTGAGACTGATTCCAGAGTCCAACGGTTGATGTAGTCTTCAAAGTCCGCGGGAGTCTCCAATGTGTTTGGATCCCGAATAGCTTTAATGCTGCATGGAACAAATTAATATTTACTTATGGTACCTTAATACATTGACTTAATACTCTCACCGCTCCACGAACTCGCGGTTGACTTGCGACATTTTCTTGTAGTATAGACGCACAGATTTAGGCTGCATCAGTATCGGGTTGACAATGCTACGGAAATCGCCCCACACCTTGCCCTGTGAGGGTATTAGACCATCGACGCCTTCGAAGAAGTCCCGACGATGCTTCTCTCGATGGTAGCGCAGTGTATCGTTGCCAGGCCGGTTGGGCCAGATGCCCTCGTGCCGGAAGATTACCTCAAAGTCCTGAGGATTGTGCGTTGTGAGCAGAGCTTTACGGCCGAACATGGCTGACATCAGAAAAATGTTGCCATAATCCAGTCGCATGGCCTCAATCATCTCGGATATGTCCAGTTTGCTGTATTTTCCGCCAGGCAACATTTTGAATATCAAATCAAGGACACCCGCACGTGGCATTTCTGTAAAGGATCGCGCATTCTGCCACTCGCTGTCATAGGTGGGTCTAGGCTTCTCGGCGGTACCGGCAACAGCTGCATTGGTTTGCCAACGCTGGTCAAGAATTAATCTAAATTTCGGCCAATTAAGTTAGTGCGATAAGGCCACTTACTGTTGATTTATTGGAACCCACCAGGGGCAACAGCTTTTGCGTCTGAAATGTGCCCCGAAAATTGCGTAAAACCAACATTTTAAGAGACTTGCGTTCTACACCCGCTCGCTTCCAAAAATGAACTGATCGCTGGGTAGTACAAGTATTATTAACGAAATAATGCTGAAGTTCAAGCAGAACGACAAATAGAGAGAAAGAGAGTAACAGAGAGAGAGAGGGAGAGACGTAAAGCTCTGTTGCCTCCCGTGAGGGAGCTCTCAACGAGAATTCAATCCACCAAAAACGTAAACAATCGAATTAAATATTATATGCATGTATTTAGCCGCTGCCCGAAACTTGTTGATGTGAGGTCAGTTGATGTTCTCATTAATATTGGAGAGATGTATTTGTCCAGTTTGTACATGGGTATACTTGTACATCTGTTTAGATATATCAGCATAAATTAATGGCGGGTCTGTTACTCTTTTATGTGCAGTTAGTTATCAGCTGAGTACAAATATCTTATCTGTTTCTCATTTGCTAAATTTGATAATATTTGTAAAACTAAACAAAATTGCTTAGAATGCACCCATTAATCGATTTAATAGAGTACAAGTATAATAGCACTTGCTGCCAAACATAATAAACATCTCTTCAGAACTATGCTATGAAGAACTATGCTTTGGCTTGGGGACCAGTTTTAAAAGAAAGCAGCATTAAGTAGCCCAGTTGGTTTAGAAAGGTATAGCTTTTATGTGTAAAATATTCCTACAACCCAATGATACCATCTATAAGCGTGAATTGACGACATAAGTATAGAAGAATAAATTAATTAAATATAGGATTGAGTGGTAGAGGACAACAGTTAGAAGGAATAACTAAAGAAAGCACCAGTTGTATACATTTAAATCAAAATCTATATAGTTTATTTTTCACGATACAGACTCCTTACTGTACATTAATATGAAAGTTTAGGGTAAGCTAAAAACTTATTTAATTTGGACAAACCATAGCACAGGCAACCTTAATTCAAATAACCGTGAGAAATGATTTATAGAAATACATTAGTAAGTACCACCTGTCCGGCGAAGTGTAGAAAATAATGTGTTGTTTTATTTGTTCATTAAATATTAAGAACCTGAACTTGTAAGTTACCTGGAATAGTATTAGAAATGATATCTTTTTGGAGCAAGTATATATATTTGTAGAGAAAGTAGGAGGAAAGCTACGTGAGCTGCAACTGTATTGCGTTGCTGTTTTCCTTTGCACCATTATTTAAAACTCATATTAGTTACATTTTAAAGTTTCTCTTGTGCAAAAAGGTTCTCCCCTCATTGTTCCACGTCAGTGAACTTGAATTTCAGCGGAATGTTGGGCACATTGATCAGCAAACTCTTGAAGGCATTCTTGGTTGGATAGTTGAATTCGACGTGGAAGTTGCGTATCAGACGTGCTATGCCCAGCTCCAGTTCCATTTCAACTATGCGTTTGCCGACACACATGCGGGAGCCGAAGCCAAAGGGTAAGTAGACGAAAGGACTGCTGGCCTTCAAGGAATGCGGACATTCAGCGCCACCCGCTGCGTTCGCCTCCTTGCTCTGCCGTAGCCAGCGTTCCGGCAAGAATTCGCTGCCACGTGGATAATGCTTGTCATCGGTGTGCAGGCCATGTGACAGCATTAAGATGGGCGTCTCCTTGGGCACACGATAGCCGCTTAGCACAGTGTCGGATTTGGTGACGCGGGCATTGCCCGATGCTAAAGGATACAGGCGTAACGCTTCCTTAATACAGGCCCACAAATAGGACACCTGCTTCATAGAGGCCTCGGTGAACTCTGAATCTTTTTGTGGCAAAATGCGCAAAACTTCTTCCCGGAGCTTAGCTTGCTTATCGGGATTCTTGGCCAGGCACAGCAGAACGCCCGTAAAGGTGGTGGAGGTCTGGTAAGTAGTTGGTGTAATAATTAGTTTTGATGGGTATTTATGATCTTACAGTATCTACGCCCGCCATCAGCATATCCATGGCCATTACAGTGGCCACGCGTCTGTCAATTTTCAGCAACTTTTCCAGCACACTCTTCTCGTGCTCCGGCTTATCTGATGGTTGGCTTTCCAAGCGATCCAGAGCTTCATTGACATAGCCAATGGTCACCTCCTGTATATCGTCCAGCGTTCTGATTAGCTTCTTGTAATTGGGCGTGGCCACCCAACGCCATAGGGACGGTTTCATTTCAAGCTCAGCGGTTAACCTCAAAAACTGAGTTAGGCTATTGAAGAGCTTCTTAGCCTTTGAATTATCCCGATTCTCGCTTATGAGACCCAATTGCTTGTCTAGTGCCACAACGGAAACAGATTCCAGTGTCCAGCGATTAATTTCCTCCTCAAAGCTAGCCGGCACCTCATAGCTCTCCCCATCGCGAATATCCCGTATCCTTAACAAAATGGTTGGGAAAAGTGGCAGAGGATTTCTTTGTAGGCTTTCTTGATAGGTCTGCTTACCGTTTAATGAACTCCTTATTGACCTGAGACATTTTTTGGTAGTAAAGTCTGACGGTTTTCGGCTGCATCATTACGGGATTGACGGCCGATCGAAAGCTGCCCCATGTCTCCCCCTGTCTGAAGTAGATGTGTAGTTCGTAGAAATTTCTCTGGTAGCTCAACTTAGGTGGCAAAGATGCCTTCGACGCCCTGAAAGAAATACTTTCGCAGCTCGCCTCGATAATGTCGTAATACATCTGAGCCTGGTCGCTCGGGCCACACTCCTTCCACGCGAAAAACTCGCTCGAAGTCGGCGGGATCTTGGGACACCACAGACTCATTCTTGCCCATTATGCCCGGCAAGCGAAAGGCTACACCATGCTGATGGCGCAGGTCCAACAGGATGTCAGGAAAATGCATGCCACTGTATTTGCCACCGGGCATCATTTGGCGCACAAAACTGAACAGCCCCACCTTTGGCATCTCACTGAATGGTCGGGCCTGCTCCCATTCCTGGGAGACAGATGATGGGCCAGAGGCACTGGCCTCGCCATCCTCAATATTGACAGCGGTCGCTGCATTCGTTTGCTGGCGCTGCCATTAAACAATCACCAGATATTGTACTACTTATCTTTCTGCAAGTCACAGTGACACCAACCTGTTGAACAGTCCAAGCCAAACGCTCGATTTGTCTGCGTTGTCTCCACATGCTTCCCAACCCACGCGTCGCAGTTGAACTGAGACTAAAATGTTAAATAGAGTCGCCAAACATTAAATAGTTGTTAGAGCCAAAAGCTGTGCGGTTTGTTTATTGTTCTGCCGAGCTTTTGAAATGATAAAGATAAATACTTATTAAAATTTAGACAACCACGAGTAAGAGCTTTCTGAGAGTAATTTAATTGGACGGGCGTTATTAAACATGTTTGCGTCATTTTGAGAGAGCTTCGTTGGAATACGTATCGTACTTACTGTTCAAAAAGCACGCATATATAGTACATACAATAAAATACAAAATTAAATAAAAAGAAAAAAGATGTAACTTTATTTTTATACCCTGTACCCGTAGGGTAAAAAGGGTATATTAGGTTTGTGCAAAGTATGTAACATGCAGAAGGAAGCATCTCCGACCCCATAAAGTATATATATTCTGAATCAGCATGACGAGAGAAATCGATCTAGACATGTCCGTCCGTCTGTCCGTCCGTCTGTCCGTCCGTCTGGATGAACGCGAGGATCTCAGAAACTATAAAAGCTAGAATAACCAAAGTTAGCATCCAGATTCTCCTAGGTCCGAGTAAGGACGAGTTTATTTTATTTTTTTTTAATTTTCCCCCCCTTCCCCCGCTACAGAATAGCGTCCACATTTCAAATGCTACCTCAACCAATCTTTGCACACATAATTAATATATAATTGTCTACAGTTGTTTAAAATTTTCGGTCAATTCTGAGAAAAGTTATTAGCAAAACAAATTCTCTACAGTACAACCCCCACAAACTGCAGCAACAAGTTCGCTCTTCTTCTTCCTCTTTTTGCTGCTGCTATGGGCGCATATAACTCAGTGATGGAAGTTTACCTGGGTACAGGGTATTACACTGTCGGGCTTGCTCGACTGTAGCGTTCTCTCTTGTTGATATACAAGTATGTACTTGGTAGTTTAAAAGATTCTTGACTTTTTAAAATTGGTGAACTCACGAAATTCGTTCTCTTCGAACCTAGTAAAATTTTTGAAATATACAGAGTTTTGCAGAAGCATTCAATGAACAGATGTAATCTTATTTGAATATAATTAAGCAAAAAACAATTTTTTTGTACGGCTTCCGCAGTTACAAACCCAAAAAATATCCCCGTATGTCAAAGAGTGGGCCATGACGAAGTTTTGAGGGTACATTGAGTAGAATGGACCAACAACAATTTTTCAGTGTCCTTAAATAATTTAGAGACCTTTAAAGATCTTTGAAAATTTAGTGAACTCAGTTCCAAGACGTCTTCAAAAAGCTATTGAATTAATAAATTTTGTTATCTTTGGTAATGAACTTTGTTTCTTTATTAAAATCGGTTGTTAAAATACTTATGCCAACCCATGAAAATTAGTTTGATTTATAATACAAATTTGTGAAATAACAAATTTTATTTGGAAATCTCTTAACCAAAATCCAGTAAATATATAAGCTTGTTCTCGACAAAATAATTGTGCCGATCAGTGTATTTCTTACTAAAAAGATATTTGAAATTTTCAGCATGTGGTGTTGTTATTAATTTAAAATTGGTAGAGCATTTTCTTTGTTTTTGTGTTTATATTTGTTTTTACAGACCATATGCTGAACAAAATAAGTAAATATGTAAAATTTTAGTTTATCTCTTTGTTTTCAAATGGCATTATTTATTGTTTGTAGCCATTCTCCAATTCCTAACTTTGGTTTTAATCAGTATCGCGGAAATCTTCTTCCAAATGTCCAGCGTTTCATTTCAGGTGAGTTGTTTCATCTATGAATATAAATGGATACGATTTTCTGCCAGTATGCTATGCACTACCTGCTTCCTTAGCTGGCGTCTATCAGTCGAGGGTCCACCCAATACCATTTCGACCTTTTTTGGCGCTGTCACCATATTTTGTTGACCACTGCAATGATCGTCTTGGTAGGAACTTAATTCTACACCTTCTGGGCAAGGAGCAGAGTCACAAATTTCAGTTTTCAAGGTCAGTAACATTCGCGATCTGTACATCAGGTCGGCTATTTTTGGGGCAGAATAAGACTTCTTTATTTAGAGTTTCAAGCTGTATTTCAACGTTTCCATTGCATTACGCCCCCTGTTTTCCTTTCATTCGAAGAAGGTGGACACGCCTTCGATAAATGCCCCAACACTTTCAAATAAAAAAAGACACTTAATTTGGACTTTCGCATATATTTTATTGATCGTTTTCGATTTAGATGCTTGATTATAATAGGTATTTAGGCATGTGTACATCTGTGTTATTTAAATATTTGTATATTATTTGTTCAAACACCAACGTTTTTGCTTTACAAACCGAATCATAGTTTCGAACTTACATTTATCGGCCGTGAAAGTGACGAGTATGTTTATATATAATATATTCGCATAATTGCTCACATCTTTGCTTGCAAGATGTTGCAGATTTTGTTTAGAAAATAGTGATAGGGAGGCGCGCGCAAAATTTTGAACGCAAATACAAATGCGGCGAATTCGAAGAAATTTGGCACGATAGGCAAAAAGTGTACAATTTTAGGGATAAACATAATCATAATCATATCGTTCATATGGTATATATGTGTATTGGGCATATATCAATAAGATAATATGTGTATGTATGTAAAATGCTGCGTATATGTGCGTATCTATGTGTATTGTGCCTTGGGGCAGGCACATTCTACTATAAGTAATCTGTATATAGAACTAATTGTAGTAAGGAGGACTAAGATATTTCCATATAATAAATATGTTTACTAGACCCACAACACTCCGGCAGCTTACTCCGTCAGCGACTGCTGCTTCTGCTGATAGCTGCACACAATTTTGGCCGCGTCGTTCATCATTTTGGCCGTGGAGCGAACCAAGAACATCAAGTGGCATTCGTCGTAGACGGTCAGCTCGACACGCGTGCGTACGAGGCCATGCAACACTGTGGCACGTTCCAGATCTAGCCAACGCTGGAGCGCCAGTTCGCGTTCCTTTGTTGAGCCCGTCAGTGCCACATCCGAGGGACCCCAGAGCACGAACTCCAGCACGGACTTGGCCTTGGAGAGCGACTCGGCGCGCTCCTGTTCCAGAATGTCGGCCAAAATGGGTGTGATCTTGGTCGTGGGCAGCATTTCCGTGAGCGCAGCGTGGGCGCATTTGCAAAGCGTTCCCATGGGCTCGTCATCATCGTTGTGGTTGCTGCATGGGGGAAGGATTCAGGAAAGATATACATATATTTTAGATGGCGCTTGGCAGCAGGTGTCGAAGGAACTTACCCTTGCAGCACGCAGAGACGTGCCTGTGCATCCTTGTTCTCCATATCCTTGGAGAGCACCACATTGGACAGACTGAGTGGTGTCTCCTCAATGGCCTTGGCCTGCAGGTTCTTCATGCCATTGACCAGCTGCAGCATTATGAAGGCCACCTCGCGCGTCATGACATCGTCGAAGGCGGGCATGGCATTCGATGCATTGTCCTCGCCAGCAGCCAAGCTAGCGCCATTCAACGACTGCGCCTCCTCGTTCAAGGTGCTCAGATTCTGCACAGAGACGACATTGCGCAGGGCGTTGCCGCCGACTGAGTCCTTCAGACCGCTCAGATTGGGTATGGAGCCGCGGAAATTGAAGTTGCTCTTATCGAGCACTTGCGACTTGCCCTTCAGAATGCCGCCAATCGATTGCAGCGTCTCCAGCTGCAGGCGTGGCAGCACCGAAATGGTGGCCTGCAGCAAAGTAACCTCCGTCGAGGGCATCAATGGCAGTTGGTAGCTGGGCACCAGATCGCAGAACTCCGTAATGGGGTTCAACACATCCGAAACTCCGCCCGTCAATTGGCTCAGCTCTCCACCCACGCCAGCCAGCTGATTGCAATCGGCGGAGAGTGCCAGCGTCACGGGCGCTGTGGTCCACAGTGCCGCATGGAAGGCCTTCTTGCCCACCACAAAAGCCTGTGCCCCCTCCAAGATGGTAAAGTCCTCGTAGCGTAAGTTAATGGCATTGGCCAGAGGACGCAGCGCTGCCGGCACGACAGGCGTTTGTTGTAGCTGCAAAGACATGGAACATCAGTCTCAGTTCGAGCTTGACGGAAATAGACTGTATTAAATAGCTCACCTGATCGAGCACTTGCGCAAGCGCCTCATGATTGGCCACCACCACGGCCGTATAGTTGTCTTCGATGGTTTTGTGCACGACACTGCGTCCCTTGCGCATGCGCAAACGATTCGTGGCCTTGCTGCGATTCTTGTTGGCCTGGGAAATTTAAGCAAGTTAGTGTGGATCGAAGCATTACGAAGCACTACTAATCTAGTGAGATTCATTTGTTTTGATATGAGTTCCCAATTGGATTAGCCCCCACTTTTAGAAAACAGAGAAATCTCAGGGAGTCGATCTGTTACATTGATAGCCAATGGAGTAACATGTGTAAGCTAAGCTAAAAACTTATATAAAACCTTAAAATATATTTATACTAATCTAATATAAAACCTGGAATTGTGCTTGATTATGGAAAGTTGTCTGGCAATTTTGTAATGGAAACTTGCAGGATCGGAAATACAACTCATCAATCAAGACCTGCACGTCTAACACTAGCTACTACCCTTAACCCTAAGAAATAATGCGGTACTACAAATTTCGGGTCTACATGTTGGTTTGCACTCACCGTTGGCATGCCCCAGACGCTATCGTTGATGTCCGTGGCCACATCTCCGCCGGCTTCGCTGCCGTAGTAACTATACGGCGCATAGATGTCGAACTCGCCCACCTCGCTGCCCGCATACGAGGCCGAGATGACGCGTGGAATGTTGGCTGTAAGTTTTAATTTGGAAAATAACCCATTAGTGTGAATCTTTAATCCATCGCCCCCTCCTCCCACCAACTCACCCAAACTGTTGTGCAACCCATAGCTGCGCACCGGTCCGTATTCGCTGCGCGTGTAACTGGCAATGGAGGCCGTGTCCGAGTAGATGTTATTGCGGCGGGCCGCCACTTGCGTCAGTCGCTGGCCGGCCATGGCGGCCAGATCGATGTTGGTACGCACCGGCGGCGGTGGCGGCGTCGAGGAGGTCTTCACAAACTCGTACATGTTCTCATAGTCGCGTTTGTCCTTCAGGTAGCTATCGATGGTGCTGCTTATCTTGCGCACCGAGTCCTTCAGACTGCTCCGCTGAGCTCCATCTGTGGCATCTGTGACGTTGTTGTTGTTGCTGATGTTGCTGTTGCTATTGATGTTGTTGTTGTTGCTCTGAGCGCGTTGCTCGAAGATCTCCAGCTTGCTGGATATGGACATTTTGGGCTCAGTCTTCTTTTGCTGGCGATCGAAGGTGCTGGTGCGACTGTTGGTTATAGCCATGGCTGGTTTGTTGTCCAGCTTTGGACTCAAAGTATTGCTGTTGTTGTTGTTCGATTTAGCTGCCTTCAATTGTTGTTGTTGTTGCTGCTCAGCCGTTACATTGTCACCGTTTGACGAGCAAATGGAGATAGTATCGGTCAGTATGCCGCGCTTGCGCACCAATTCCAGCTGTGCCTCCCGCTCCCGCATGCTGGCCGTGCGCTCCGGCTTGCGAGGCGCTATTGCCGAGCGTATTTCGCCTGATAAGGACAGACAGAGAGAGAAAGAGAGAGAGAGAGAGAGTGTGGTGATAAGTAAAATGTAGGGAAATGTTAAAAAAACAAACAACTGACTACTACTCTACAAGTACTCTGTACTGATAATCACCAATTTCTTGTCTTGGTTGTGTTTTCCAGCGTATTTCATAAACAGCTGCATGATTGATCCGCGTATAACTTAACTGTCTAGTATCAGAGTAATTGGAAAACACAATTCTTAGCATTTGTAGAGAGGGCAACAAAGCTAAGGGATTTTTGCTCAGAAAACTAAAATTCCTATTATGTATTAAAGAGGCTTGTGAAGACATGGAATTAAGGTTTATGTTCAACGTTCACTTACATGTTTCATTAAATAAAGTCAAGTGAATTTTCTTTCTTTAATCCGGCTAATAAATCAGCCCAAATTTATGTTATGAGTTCATTTAATTACTTGTGTAAATTTTTGTTCAGAGAAATCACTTGGCTAAATCAAAAAACATTTCTATTGAGGCTACACATTTTTTGGGCTTAGCAAAATGTTTGCATTTGGTGTGCAGAAAAGTATTTCAATTTTCGATATTGGGGTTCTGTTGCTATTTGCAATAACTAAGCTAAACAAAAATAGTTGTCTCATAAAATCTTGCTACTTATATTGTTTGCAAAATAAGATTTTAAGGTATACTTGCGATCTACTGATATGATTTTCATGCTTCAATGGGTTACAAAACTTAAACCCATTTAGGAAATGGTATGAAACCAAAACATGTTAAACCGATAAAAATTAGCTCTTGTATCTTACAAATACAACTCGGATTTTGGCTGATTTAAAAACATTTTTTTGCAGTGCGGAAAAGAAGTGCTTAGATGGGCAATACTTGGAAAAAAAATTAATTTGGAATTTTGTACGTTTTTGGCTTTTTGAAACAATAATCATCTTTACAACTGCAAGTCATGTCTTAGAATCTTGTGAGCAGCCTAGGCACAAAAGAGCTCTTGTAAGCCGCCAAATTCGAAATATTATGCATAGATAGCATTAGGTGGCAGGAGAATTGCCCTAGAAAAGGGAACTTTAACGAGCATGATTAATGAATCTTAGGTTAAGCGCATAACGCAACGCCCATTGGTGGTGGTGGTTGTGGTGGTTGTGTGGCTGCTGCTGATGATGATGAGGCGGCTCTGCTTTAAATACAACTGCCTACAAATGCAGCCGAAGCTTAACTTGAATCTAAATTGTTTTGGAAATTCCCAAAATTTTGCCGGTTCGGTCACCCCGAGTGGTGGTCTCATAGCGACCAACTAACTACCGCCACCACTCTCCGCTATCTACTCTTTCTGGCGAAAGAGCATTAATTGTGATTTTGACCCAAATGTGGCACCAAATTACAATTTGTATAATGGTGGCCACGGCATTTGGCGCACGGTTCGTGCTCATTGTCAAATGCGCAGCTGTTGTCCAAGATGGCTAACAAATTGCTGCAATAGCGAGGCATCTAATGATGGTCCCCCTTCCCGTCTCCGTCCCCTTCCCATCCTGGCTGGCTGGAATCCCAGCCAAGCGATCGCGCAATCGGGCAATCGGGCAACTGGGTAACTTGGCAAAATCAGTGGCAGTGGCAGCAGCAGCAGCAGCAGGTGTAACAAGTTCTCGCTGTTTTGGCCGGGCCGCAAAGTGTCAGCAAGAAATGGGTCATCGGCAAGCATTTCTTGTTCCACAACTTCTAATGGCCATGTTGCCTCTCCTCTTTTCTTTATCTTCAGTTCTGTAGTTTATTTATTTTTTTGACTCTACATGTGGTTACCTCATTGGATTCTATGCGGCTTGGTTTGTTTTCATTTCGCTTTGTTGTTGTTGCTGGTTCTATTGCTGTTGTTTTTGTTTGTTCATCTATTAAACTATTTCGCTGCTTGGCGGTGATGCGCGGTCATCAATTGTTGTTGTTGTTGCTGTTGTTGTTGTGCACTTAACCTACTTTAATCTGGCCATAGCTTTGCGGCCAGCTACCTTGGTCATACGGATATGGTCATAAGCCAGACACTGGCTCTGTCTGTGCCCGTTATATTGATTAAAATGCGTAACTCGTTCTGCCTTTGGTTCTACTTTCAAACTATTTGTTGTTGTTGTTGTTGCAGTTGTTGTTGTTGCTCCTACGTTTTACCGCTTATGCTGATTTTTCGTGCAATTGATGAGCTGACAAGCAAACCTCAGCGGCCTCTACTGAACAAGTAAGCGAGCAAGTAAGTAGGTGAGAGACCCTTAAAACCCACACAAAACTGGGGTTTTGCTGGTTTTGTTTTTTTTTGAAGGTCGCATGAGCAATGGTCACGGAATTTGGGTGAGTGTTGTGAATGCAGGCAGTGAACGTGATTTGTTCGTCGCTTTCTTTGGAATGCGTAATAGAAAAGTGTTGACAGGGCCGAGCAGGCCAGACCAGACCAGATCAGACCACGACCAGCTGACAAGTGTGTTCGAGATTCAGACTAACTCTTAGAGTCTTTCAACAAGATCTACGTGGGCAGGAGCAGAAGAAGGTCTCAGCTGTGATTCGACCGCCTTCATTATAGAGCGATAAATTTTCTCTAAGCACTCTGGCATGCATACAATTAGTAGGTAATATTCATCCAATTTGGAAAGACATTTGGTAGCAGACATTTAACCAAATATTCGATAACAAGGACAATAAAGAACTTGTCCATATCTCAAGACCTACTAGTTGAGTACAAAAGAGGAATGCATTAAAACAACTAACTGCGACTTCAAACTCTCCCTCTCCCTCTCCCTCTCTCTCTCTCTCTCTATAACTATCTATGTTGATATTATATAGACAGGACTGATACTATAAGAGATACTTGACTCTTAATCATTGATTTATTCATTGCCTTTCCAAATATTCCGAAGAATTAAATTGTGAACTCTTGTTTGAAAAAATAGAAGGACTATTTCGATGATAGCCCGTCCCCTCACTTGCTTCAGCAATCACCTTTCGATCCTCGACTACACAATCTCAAACGGAAGCCCACTTCCATAACCTGCTCCTCAACTACTAATCAAGCTTAGGATGCAACCTCTGTGGTACTTACCCAGATTGGCATACACATTGTCTGTCTTGCATTTGAGAGAGCCGGTGCCTAGGATGGGACCCGTGGACTCCACACTGCTGGCACTTAGTGTGGCGGTCAGCTCGTGTTTCTGCTTGCGTCGCAGCTCTGCGCTTTTGGGCGGCGGTGGACGTGCCGGCTTGTTGGCCTCATGCGCCCTTTGACCCTCGCCGGCACGCAAAGGCGGTGCTGGCGGCTTGGCCGTGAGTACAGCCACCGTTTGACTCGCCACCGGATCGCTTGTCTTCGTTATGTCCTTGACCACTTCGACGGCCGTGGGATTAATGTCAATGGGATGTATGATTACCAGACGCGGCTTGCCCGTCACACCGACATCATCACCCGTACAGATCTCTGTGTAGACCGTGTCCTTTTTGTGGAGCTGGTCGGTGGCTTTGTTGCTGCCACTGTTACTGCCCATGCGCAGGAATTTCTTGATGGAGAATTTGGATTTTTGTTTCTGCGGCGGCGAGGCAGTGACGGGCGACTTCTTGGCACCATCGACGAGGCCAGCAGCTGCCAGGCACTCCTCGGACATGGATAGGTTGCGCTGATTGCGTGGCGTGGGCTCCGGCGTCAATGGCTGCTTGAGATTCACCACCGAGCTGGCCGATTGCATCTGAAGTTGCTTGGCGGCATTGGCGCGTTGCATGACAAAAGTGTTGAGGCTGCGAAACTTGGGATTGATGACGGCCCTCTCGCGTTTGTCCTTTTCGCGTATGACGGGAGAGGTGGCATTGCCACTAATGCTACTGCTGTTGTTGCTGTTGCTGCTGCTGCTGCTGAAGCCGCTGCTGCTGTTGCCTGCGGGCGGCTTGCGTGTGTAGTGATTGCTCATACAGGAAGTAGTTGTTGCAGTGGCCGTAAATGTTGCTGCTGTTGCTGTCGAAGTGGCAGTAACAGTCGCCTCTTTCTCCCTGCTGGAGGCTACGGATGTTGCCTGCTTGGCTTCCCCAGCTGCCTCACTTGCTGCTGGCACTGATGTTGCTGCTGTTGCTGGTACTGTTGTCGTCTGCTGCTGCTGCTGCTGCTGTTTCTCGCATGCTTGCTCAAACTCAACTACTAAGCTGTAGTCGCGCTCTGGTGTAGGCGGCGCGCTTAATTTGGTCTCTGGCGGTGGATTCGGCGCCTTGCCCTTCTTTAGCTTGGCATCGTCTTTGGCTGACTCAGAAGTGGCTGTATGAGCCGCCAGCAGATTCTCGCTCGATTTGGAAATAGCCGTTTGCAGCTGGCTGATGAATTGCTGTTCGGCACTCGTCGGCTGACGCTTAGCCATGAATGTTTTCAGCGGAGTATTGTTGTTGCTGGCCATGTTGCTGCTGGCCACGATCGGCTTGGCGGGCAGCTCCGGCTTCTTGAGGAGCAGGGGCGTAGTGCTTTGCTTGCTCAGTCCATGCAAGAATGAGGGTCGTGCATCGATTTTCATGGGTGGCGGAGATTTTGGCAAGGCGGGCAGCTGTTGAGTAGCTGCCTCCACAGTTGCAGTTTGTTGCTGATCCTTTCGCTCCAGACTATTGTCCGGATCGGCGCTGCCATCCGGCTCGCCATGCAGTTCGCGACTCTTCTCCAGCGCAAACTTAGGTGAAGCTGCTGCTGTTGCGGACTTGCCAGCTGTTTGATCGCCAATCTGTATGTCCTCATAGTCGGAATTGTTTGTGCTGGCGCTCAGCTTTTTCTCCACCTGCAGGCGTTTCTCATTGGCAGCTCCTACTCCGCCGCCATTGGTTGCCAGATTCTTGTACTCACTGCCTATGCTAATGCCTATGCCCGAGTCCGATTCGCTGCGTATCATGTTGTAGGCATTCTCCTCGTCCGAGCTGCCATCGAAGCTGCTGCCCGTCGAGTCGAGGGCATCATCTGAGCTGCACTTTGTCACAATCAGACCGTCCGAGGTTATCTTGCTGGTCATAAAGTTTCCCTCGTGCAGGTTATAGCTGGCCGCTCTGGTCTTGGAGCTAAGCAGCATGTCTGTTATGTACTGCGAGCTGGAATAGTGCGACGTGTCCGGCTCTGTTTGTGACACCACGCCCTGGACCCCATTGGCAACATTACTGTACTTGCCATCGGGCAAGTTCTCATAGCTGAGCTGCGTCTCGACCACATCGTAGTAGGCTGAGACACCGTTCTCCGTGTCCGAGCAGTTGCTATCGGTGTCGCAATATTTGTGGCACACATTCACTTTGGGCTTGGCATGGTCCTTGGTTATGGGCGCGTTTCGCGCAATGGGCTTCTTAAGGTCGAGAAATGGCTTCGTTTCCAGCGATTCGCTCAGCGAGCTAAGCTCAAATTTTATTTTACTGCTGTTGCTGCTGCTGCTGCTGCTCGTTGTTGTAGAAGTCGATGTTGTTGTTGCCGCTGTGGCCGCACGCTGCTTGGACTCGTTCTGCTTCTGCTCCAGCGTCTCGGATATTTCATCGAGCAGCGACTTCTCCATGGCGCGCTCTATGGGCGGACTATCCTTGCCATCGCGTGAGGGCGTGGATTTCGTTGAGCAGCTGCTGCTGGGCATGCTGAGTGTGGGCGTCAATGTTGTAGTTACTTTCTTGGTGGTTGTGCCTGTCCCTGTTGTTGAAGTTGTGCTCTTTATGGACGTAGTGGTGGTGGCTTGCTTGGCCTTGACCGACGTTGTTGTTGTCGTTGCCGTGGTTGAGGCTGTAATTGTTATCTTGTTCTTGCTCTCTGGGTTGCCTGTCTTGGCTGGCGCTGGAGCCTTGGTCGATATGGGTTGCCCGAAAGGCATCACATTGATTTTCAGTGTCTGCTTCTTGCCCTCCTTATCCACTTGTGGGGCCCCCAGCTTGAGGGCTGCGAACGACTTCTTTATATTGTCCTCTGCATTGCCCAGCAAGTTGCCGTTGTTCATGTTGAAGTCTGTGTTGGCGCGCGTGATGCGTTTTAGCTCCACCGTCTCCTCATCGTCGGTCTCGGTGATGGCCATATCATCGTGCTCATTGCCCAGGTTCATGAAGTCATGATCGTCGTCGTCATCATCGCCATCGGACCACTCGCCGCCATAGCCAATGATCTCGTGCAGCTGCTTGGGAAAGCAGACCCTGCCCGATTTGCTGGAGCTGCTCGAGCTGCTGC
This sequence comes from Scaptodrosophila lebanonensis, assembly GCF_003285725.1. Classification (NCBI taxonomy): domain Eukaryota; kingdom Metazoa; phylum Arthropoda; class Insecta; order Diptera; family Drosophilidae; genus Scaptodrosophila; species Scaptodrosophila lebanonensis. The sequence goes on from NW_022060538.1 coordinate 19,314,082, forward strand.
TAGAGTTTGACTTGCTGCTGCTGCTGGTACCGAGACGCACGCCGAAGGCTTTCTTGATAATGCTCTTGGCCGGCATCTTGTGTTTGTTCGGATAATCAGTCTTTGTGTGTGTGTCTGACTTGTGCGAGTAGACGGAGCTGCCACCTAGTTTTGAGCCTTGTGCGGTGGCTGCTGCCTTGTGCTCGTCCTTGGACTTGAAACAATTCGAGCATAGATCCTTCTTCCATGCATTCTGCGTGAAATGTGAACAAATGGACGATGACATGGTGCTAAGCTGCTTTCTAGTGATTGCTGTTGCTCTTGCTGCTGCTGACAATTTTAGGCCATATTCTGCAAAGAAACAAACAGATGGAGAGTTGAATTATTTGCTCATACTTGTAAACCAAAAGACCGAGCTACTTTCTTTGACAGTGATTGCGCAAGCCGTGCACACTGAGTGCAAGAAGCTGTTGTTGTTGCTGCAGCTAGCTAATAATTAACTTTCACTCTTATTTGCAATACGAATTGCTTCTTCATGACTCGAAATTATTTAATATACTCGTACTACGTTGCCAAAACAAGCCATAAAGCACACCATCAACAACAACAATAGTAATAACCACAATGCACAGCAATTTGCTGATGTTGTTGCCAGCAAATGCATGTCTCCAGCAACTGTTGCTGCCAATGGCCCAACCACATTGTCATCGTCATCTCCATCGTCGCTGACGTTGTCGTGTTTCTCCCTCTTTCTCTTTCTCTCTGTATTTTTTTTTTCAGTCAAACATCACTTGTTGTGTTTATCAATCAATCTTCATCTTGATAATGAAATTATTGAAATTTTTGCTGCAACGTACTAGTGTTGCTGTTGTTGTTGCTGCTTTTGTCTTTGCCATACACACAGACACAAGCTTTATTTGGCCATTTTTCATGGCTTACTCTCTGCCAGCCGATAATTGAATGTGTTTTTCCATTGTCACATGTTTATTGTCATGCCTGCATGACGACCCTCCCCTCCCGCCTGGACAACTCTTTACGATTTTTTGGGGTTTGGTAATCAGCCGCTTTGTCGCCTTTTCCTTACTTCATCAAAGACGATTATCGACCTATGATGAAAGTTTCATTGCACAGATAGAAGGGGAGACAGAAGCAGAGGTCGGTCGTACACCTCGATTATTTCAACACAAAGGTAAGATGTTGGTAATGGTCAATCAACCGAGATACTTTGAAATTATCGATGAAATTGAATATTGACTTGAATATTCATTCATAACCCAGACTCAAAGACTTTTTAAAAGAAGCTGACAATAAAACCATTTTCGAATATATAGAGAGATTCTAAAACAAAGTAAAGGGAAATATTAAATACCAATGCTCTTGGATTAAACAGGGTCTAGTAACAATGATCAGTACATGATAGGTCTTCCTTAAAATACAAAAGAATGAATAGGAAAAACATATCTTCATTGCATAATATTTTCCATATGCAAGATGTAGTTGTTGCCGAGATACTGCTCTCTTTTAAATCATAAATTGGTTGCATAGAAAATCTATTTTAGTAGCATTTGAGATGATGACACAATCAAAACCATTTGCATTAATCTGTAATGCATCCGAGCAATCGAAATAGATTATGTCAGATAGCCCTGTAGATTCTCAAAGTTTCGTTAGTAAGCTGAAGCAACATCACGAAAGGGAACAACAATGCATGTGAAATATCAAAACGTTTATGTCTTTAGACCCCTATATATGTAGGTATGCTGCCTTGGCCCGAAACACGTCGTCTCCGAGCCTAATTGGGAAAGTGTTGCTGGCAACAGCTGCGACGACAACACCCACCAAAGGGACAGCAAAACACAATGCCAGACAACAAAGATGACAACAGCAGCGGCAGCAACAATGACACCAGCAACAACAACAACAGCAACGACTAGCACAGTTAAGGCTAATTTATCATTTCGAGCGAACGCCAACGAAAGTAGAGGCATTGTTGTTGTTGTTGTTGCTACGGCTTTGGCAAATGTTGCTGACAAGCCCGCATGTTGCCAACTGCAGCTTCTGCTGTTACGCTTGATTTTTAGTGTGTATCTTCGTTTTTGGGTCAACATTGGCTAAACGCTAACGTTAATACGAGTATGTATGCATAAATCTCGTAGCTCTGCTTTGTGCAATGCGGCCAAAACAATTGGCAAGTTGCTGGCTAGGGAAACAAAGCGGTGGCCAATTGCATAACTCCGAGCTGGGGCTTGTGGTAAATGTTACTAGATAGTGTATTTCGTTTTCTGCTGTTTTTTTTCGCTTCTCTCTTCTTTTTCTTTATTTTCAGTTTTTGCATATCGCGGTTAGCCGTGTTACACATACTATAAATTTGCCGCTTGTTTCTATTGTTATTTTTTTTGTTAATTGTTTGCATTTTTCTTTCACTCATTTGCATTCGGTTGCGGCATCGATTGGCGATTTGTTTATGGCCAAAGTTCGACAGTGTGGCCAAATGGCCAAACGGACTGGCCATTGGGGCCATGTGCAGCACTACGAGCACGGGTACCAGTATTTGCGCCAATTCTCAGGCAGCTGCTAACTAAGTGCAACGCATTGAACTCAATTGCAAGTTAGAAATGTTGCCAATGTTGTTGTTAATTTGCACATTCAAATGAATGCTGTTGCTACTAGCCTTCTGGTTATTCATAAGGTAAGTACATTGCCAGCATTCCCATTTCAGAATAAATAACAAGATATGCCAGTTCTAAAGAAAAGCCCAGCACACACACTCATTAAATAATAACATAGGCACAATTTATGTTACGTAAAGATGCTAGAATGGCAATACAAGCTGAAGAGATGTAGCTAAAATTTTGAAACACAAATCAAATTCTGGGGAGCTAAATAAAATTAATATTAAATATTGTTTCTTAGCGCACATAATTAATTAGAGAATTTAATAGATAAATTCGATTTTTGTGGGCAAAAAGTGTAGGCACTCTGAAGAGTTTTTTTTTTATATATTCCTGTTTACTGCGCTTGGGAGCTTAGGGCTTCTACAAGAACATTTTTCCATCTGACTCTCAATTTCTAGCCGTCTGTCTGCCTTGGCTGTAGCGGTATCCCATGTAGTGTTGTGTCTGGGTTAAATTCTGAAGGTAATCCGCCGCCAGGTTGTCGTCTTTTAGGTCTGTCGACCCGACTGCTTCCTTGGAAGTGTTCCTCCAGAGTATCCGTAACATCGACATCGAGCCGACATGGAGCCGTTTTGGGTTCATTTGTCTTGTATAAGTTTCAATAATCATTTGTTGTCAGAGTTATTATCACAGGATATCTATCTATCTATCAGAAGGACAAAAGATTGTAAAACCTTGCATCGACTCACCTTGTTATACTAAACAACAATATTTTAATTCTTTGAGGAAATCGGAGTCTTGCTGTGCAGAATAGAAATATAATTTTTGACTGCTTTTGAAAAGATTAAACTGAAAAGAAAGCTTCAATTTTAAAACTCAAATCAAATTCTGGTGAACTAAATACATAAAAAATATAATAATATTAATTATAATATTATTAATATTAAATATTGCCTCTTAGCGCAGGTGATTAATTGCAGAATATAAGGTATAAATGGGATTTTTGTTGCTATCACAAGAGCGACAAAAGAACGTTAAGCCTTCCATCGACTCGCCTCGTTATACTAAACAACAATATTTTAATTCCCTCGAGTCTTGCTGTGCAGAATATAGATATAATTTGTGATGGCTATCTGCTAATTTGAGTTCGCAAGCACTACCACTCTGAGTTCCTCTTCTAGTTTCCTTCGTTAAATTTTTTGTGAGTCCACTTAGAGACTCACTTGAAGGTCTGCCCTGAGCTGCAATTGCAACTCATCTTGGCCGCATCTGCTGTATCTAAGTCAATGGCAGTTCATTTTTTATGCCATGTTGGTTGCGGATAAGCCAACAATGTTTTTAGAATTTCCATATTCTGTTTTCTTCCTAAGTACATTATTCCGATTCACTGCTCTGTGGTACAAAAAAACATCACTCGAATCCAATAAAGTAGTTAAGGCGATTGCTTGCGGTTGGCAGCCTTTAAGCTCTGGGCTGTTTAACCGAATTTGTCGAAAAAGTGAAACACGACCAGCAAACTGCCAAAGCATGGCTAAAAAACGCATACAATTTGCAACACATAGTGGCGCTATTTGACCATAAAAATGAAGTCGGCAAGTAAATGCCGTGCCGTGCCGGGCCGTGCAAGGCAAACAGAGCTTAGAAAGAGGCGCGAAGAGCAGCAGAGCTAAAAGGAATGCAGCAGCGGCAGTCAGGCAAACAACAACAGCAACAACAACAACATCAGCAGGCAACATCTTTAAGCTATTTTTCAAGTTTGGCAGTTGACTCGTTATAAGGAATGTTGTTTTCTGCAAGCTGGCTGCCTGAGTGAGATTCGAAGACCACGACCACGACACGACGATGATGACGACGAAGACGATGTCGTCGTGGTTGTTGGCAAAGAAAAGAGATATCAAGCCGATGTCTGTGGATGCTGGCCCGGCGCGTAAAAGTGTTACACAAATAAATCTACATAAATTTAATGCGCTAAACCTCCCATAAAGGCGGCTAATTTATGCGGTTTGAGGAGCTAAAGACCAACCAGTTCGCAGTTGGCAGTTGGCAGGCAGGCAGGCAGGGACAGGATGGGGGCAGCTCGTTAGATCAAATGCGAGAGAGTCGCCCGCCCGCCTTGCCATGAAAGTCGGTCAGTCGGTGGCTCCTATAGCTATAGCCTCGCTACTCGGCCGACTTCTGTGGCAGCTGCGTGGGGCGGGCGTTACAATTTAATTGGTGCCTGGGAACATTCGCAATTGGGCACACACATTTTTTGGCCAACAAAACTTGCTCGCCAGGCATTTTCATATTTTACTGCATTCTTTTTTTGTCGTTTGCTTTAATCTGATCGCAGTAACCGGTAGGCTTTATACACGTATATATATATATATATATATATATATATATATATATATATATATATATATATATATATATATATATATATATATATATATATATATATATATATATATATATATAGTAAACTATATGTATATTTATACAAATTTGCGGCGCTTGCAGGCTGCAAAACAGTTAGTTGACCGTCGCGTCGTCATCATTCGTCGCCCGTCGCCCAATTGAGGCCAACAGGTTTAACTTTAACACGCACGGAGTGCACAGTCGGCATGGCCCGAAACCAGACCCCGCTTCCCCCCACCAAGACTCTGCGGCAGTGCCACCTGAAAGTTCTCGTCCGGCTGCAGGCCATGCCGGAATTTTTTCTCATTTTTCGTGGCTATTATCGTTTTGTTCTTGGTTCGTTTTGTTGATTTTTAAACGCAAATCGTTGCAGTTGGCATGCCAATTCGAAAATTGCCGCCTGCGGGCTAATCTCTAGACTTTGAACGCGCTCCATAGCGGTCCACTGTTTGGGGACAGACGCAGGCAGCTCGTGTGGAATTTCCACTAGCTATGTTGGATTATATGCGTATGTATACTTGAACTTGTATACTTGTAGGTGGGTGTAATCTATTGCAGATGGGTGCAATATGTTAGGAGAAATGGCAGCTGGCAGTTGAGAGACCAAAGAATTAATATGGAATTCAATGGAAAGCAATGGATCCTAGAGTCGGCCAAAAGGAAGCCAATTGTAGTTCAGCTTATATCTGATTAAAAAGAAACTTGATGCTGATCCCAGAAAGGACTGGTCATGCAACAAGCGGTAGAGTAAGTAAATAACTTACTCTTCTCTCTTCTTATATAATATACAATTTTAGTGGCATGTAAATTTGTAATTTCCAAAGAAAAATCAATAAACTTGTATTTTCTTGAAACAGAGGGAAACAACTGTTACCTGAGAGTTTAAGATAAAAGAGTGATACGTAGTTTAAACTCCCTTTTACATACTTTCACAATTGCCAATTCATATACCCTTTTTACCTTTTGGGTTGACATTTCCAAAACCATACCATTTATTAGTTGGGTTGGATTAATGCCCTTTTATTAATATTTCTTTGTTTATACTAGAACTGCTAATATGAAATTATAAAATCCTTCTTAACATTCAATTAACAAATGTATTATTAGTGCCAGCAATTAATGTAATCTTCGTTTGCGTTAGAGCTCATCCATTTGATTTCGTTTTTCGTCAAAAAATAAATATTGCTAGCAGCAAAATATTTAAACAACTAATCAGAAAAAAATTTATAGTATGTATTAATGAAAGTATCTTCCATTAGCCTTTGAATGTTTAAAACAACATTTTCATAAGCTGCTGGCTTACAAATTAAATGCTTAAGTAAGAATTTAAATAAATCATCTTTTGTTGTGCGAATTTAAATCTTGGGCGCTCGCACATTTCTCTCAAAATGATAAATGTTGTTTGTCTGGGCTTATCGAGCTTCTAAAACCGTAGCAGTCGAATATCCATTTCGAATTGACCGAGTTATGATTAAGAGCACAATTTATGGGCCGCAGCTTCCCCGGTATACACTTATTCAATCATTTCGAGGCAAAAACAGGAAAGGGGAGAACGAAAAAAAGAACGAAAATTTCGAGAAACGAAACAAATGGAAATATTTAAATTAAAGTGTGAGAGAAGTTTGTTCCACATTTACACGTGAAATTTATGCGTGCCGGTGCTCGACTGATGTTTATTTATATGTGTGTCGTTATGCGGTGTGTACATATGTAAATCAGAGAGCTCCTGCTCATACATATAAGTAGTATATAGCACACACATACAAGTATATAGTATATACTTAATGCATGCCCAATTGATGCCTTTCAGATTATGCTAAACAGAAGTTAGGCAGCGTGCTGAGAAGTTTCCGATTTTCAACTTATTTATTCATAGAATCATGAACTAGCATGTGTACGTATGTATGTTCGAGTATATATAGTAGGTATGCCAGAATCTTGCACTATTAGAGCAGCCGTTGATTTGTTGCTGCCGCTTTCGATTCGATGGCTCATTAAATGGGCATTGATGATGCTGTTTATGGATTTATTTGGCGACAGAACGCTCTTAAATGATCAAAGAACTAAGGCAAGTTAGTCGGCGCATAAATTGTGGCTAAGGCGTTGCTTAAAATTGTTGCTCCGCAAAATTTCAAGAATGCTAACCCACTCCAAGCTCGACTTGGGTTGGGTTGGGTTTTGTGTGCCACTTGGCGCTGAGGAAGTTGTGGGCGTCACACAACCACATATCTACACACATATACACATGCATACATATATACATATGTTGAATGTCACTTGTTTTGGCCTTAAAAGGCAGCTGCCAATTAGGCCATTAATTCTAGGCCTGTCTGAGCATGACAGCATTTTGTTAAGTGAATAATATTGTGTAGCTCAGGGAGAAATGTAGACGAGAACAAATAAAACGAAATTAAAGTTTGTTGAAGCGCATTTGCATATGCTTAATTAGGCCTTAAAAGGCATTTCCTCAATTTCCACAACGCAGTGAAAAGTTCAAGGCCGTTTGCATTGATTGCTCATGGAATTTGCCGAGCTTCTAACTCCGCTGGCAATGTCCGCGATTTGAAAATGTTACACACTTCCACTTCTTTAGACTAGGATTATCTAAGGATTTTAATTTGCCTATAACTTCAACTGATTCGATTGTCATGAAAATATGTACGTTATAACTTGAAGGGATATTCAGTCAAACATAGCAACCATTTAATTTAAAGGAAACAAGTTATTACAATGAGAAACAGATGTTTTTTTGGGAGGTACAACTATATAAAGATCAAGCGTTCCTACAAAGCAGAAGTGCTTTCTATGAATGTACCAAAGTTTTGTCAGATAAGATTTAAGGATTTAGACTTTCGATAGATTCGAGAAACAATAGCTGATGAAATTTTAGCTTGCCGATGATCTTAAAAAAGTTGTGTGTCATTGGAAATCAAAATGTCTCCATTATAGAACACATTGGAATATATGTATGTAATGAGAATAATAAAGTAATCTTGAATCTGGCCTAGATGCCAATCCATCATTATGATAAAGCTGATATATAGTATGGTTCATACGGTTCATCGGACTAATACACACTTATAAGTAGTAACTGTAAACTGCAGCTGTATTGCAATCACTTAGTAAGTAGTTTCCCAGGCTTATGGAAATCAGTACTGATGCACCGAAACTCACCTCACGTGCTGTCTGGCTTTCAATTTAGCGCTGCGCACACAAAATCAATGGAAACTGCAAAAAAGAGAGATAGAGAGAGAGATGAATAAAATGAGAACATGAGATTGTACAATAAATTGTAATTATTTGCACACATTAGATGCAAATTTAACTAAACAGAGCGCATTGAACAAAGCCATGAACATGTTTTCATTTCCGACTTGTTGATTAACTAAAATCAAATCCAATTAGAGACACAATTTGGCCGCTCCCCATGCATCACCATTATTGTTGTTGTTATTGTTGCTGCTGTTGAAGAACGCCGGATGCTGAAGCAGTCCGTCAACGCTGTTTTGTCAACAGGTAAGACAACAAACTTGTGTGTGATCACAAACAGCAACAACGAGCACAAAAAACAACTTGAGAACAACATTGACAACAACATCATGCCAACAACAACATCGACAGCAACTTCACAGCAATAACAAAACAGCACACCAACAACAATAACAATAATAACACAGACAATCACTCAAGCAGCTGAGCCATGAGTTTGAAGAAAAAAACGCAATTAAACTGCCGTTGAAGTTTTGTTTGAAGTTTAACGCGTATGCGTATGTGTGTATGTGTGTGTATGTGTGTGTGTGCTCAGCCAAGAGGGAAGGAGTGTACTGTAAGCGGGAAGTTGTCATAGCATTGTGGTAAAGTGCTATTTGGCTCTGTGAAGCTCCTCTTTTATTAAGTAGCCAACTCCGCCAACTGCATGACAACGTTTACATGAACAATTATCACCATAATGATGTGACGCGATCAAAATTACTTTTTGATTAGTTGTCAAGTGAAGGGCCCGTCATCTTGGGCTGACAGCCCCACCATGAGTTTAAACAATAAACAAAGTCTATGGCATCTCACAAAGCACGCAACTGAGCAGCTTTTCATTGAAAGCCAAACTAGTGTGTATAAGCATGCATCAAAAATGCGGACCTAACCATAACTAATACTATACTTCCCCCATAATCTCGTTTTCGCTTTTTCAGCTTATTAAAATATCTCAAGTAATGGCTCAGAAATGACTAGCGGCTTCATCTTCTTCTTGCTCATTACGCCCAATAGTTGCTGTAAGTGGTTACAGTTTTTTACAAACAGAACAAATACAGATTGTATTTAATTTTTGATGGCCATTTGTCCCCGCTTCCGGGTCAAATTTTCCGAAGGTACATTTTTATTTGGACTGTTATAGGCTCTATCGATTATTGGCAAAAAGTTTAGAAAAGATGTTGTCAGCAATTGTGCGAACATTTCAATTGGGTTAGTATTCAGGGATTAAAGAAACCCGACTTTTTGAAAATTATAGTAATACAAGTATAGTTGTATTATTGTTGTTTACAAATATCCTTTGAATTAAGTAAAATGGCCGTCGAATCTTATCAATTCTTATGAATAGGACCTGTTCTATCTCTTCATTTTCTAAAATAAATTTTTAAGCTAAGCATAAGCATCGTTAAATGTTTATCCTGTATTTATCTGTATCATCTTAAACTCTTGTCGGATTCGTATTGCAACTGAAAAATGTATACCCTATATTTGAGAGTGCAGACTCCTATGCTTTACTAATAGACCACATGCCGCGAATTTGACATGAGGTTTCACAGTCTAGCCATCTTTGGTTAGTTGATTGGTTGGTAGGTTGGATTAACTCTCGTTTACGCTCAGCTGTCAATTACCTTACGCTGCCAATGTGCTTACGTTTAGCCAGCTGTCAATGTGGCATGTCACAGTGCTACACGAAGTCAAGTTAATTGAAGTTGCTGAGACCAAAAATCGACGTAAATGCTCCGTAAATGATGCCACACATTAAGCACGAACTTGAGGCGGAGTTATTATGCAGTTTATTTTTAGCTCCTCTCAGTTTATTACAGCAAATATTTTATGCTTATTTTCGCACGAAAATTGTAACAATATATGGTGGTGGTGGTGGTTGAAGAGAAGGCGATGGAAGGACAATGTTACGACTTGGCAGGCATATTTCGTTTAATCAAGTGAAGCGACAGCAGCTACGGAGTTGGGCACCAACAGTAGGAACAGTTTTGCATAAATATGGTGGAGTACAACTACATAGGTACAGTGAAACATCTTTTAAGTGAAAATTATGAGATATGAATGAACCCGATCAGTTAACTCTACAGGCAAAATTGTCCCATCATGAATAAAATGAATGATAACTGATTCTTAGTGTACTAAAATAAATTGTTTCTTTATTATTTAATCGTTCTTGCATATACTTAGAAGAACTAGATGTTACATTATTTGGTGACCCCGACCGTTCAACCTACCAACATAATATCGTACTTTAAATTAGTGCCAACTATATTCTTTCAATTATTATTTGAATTGTACATCGTGCCAATTTACACTCACGATTCAGTCACGCGATAAGCATATGTATATACTTTTATATTTTGTGTACTCATTTGTCTGTTTTTCCAAACTTTCAGATATATTTTGTGAGTGCAAAACCCTTGAATAGTATATACATATATATTAATACCTGTCGTGACTGCACTGAAACATTTACCAAATATTTATGGATCAGTATTATTTCTTTTATTAAATAATTTTTGTTTTTAATTTTTTTATTTTTTATTAAAAAATGTTTTTATTATTATCCGTTTATCCGTAAGAATGTAGAAGTCGTGCTAGGTCGCCTATTGAATACACTGCACGCATCCACTTCCCCGTCACAGCCTAAACTCAACTAAAATATTCTTTGTTGCATCGTTCATTACTTTAGCCACTATATTATATAGTAAGCCGATTTTGTTATAAGATTATATTAGATTAGGGCGAAGTAGTTATAGAAATCCTATAAATGCCAGTTTTTATTACGATATCGCAATACTACATATAAACAAACATGTTGCTTTTAAGAAACATTTTGATTTTCTTGTATACTCTTTGACACTTCGGGTACAGGGTATGCAAATCCACTTTGTTTGCCAAAGCCGACTAAATCCGTTCGTTGTAGCGTATTCCAACTGCCTGTGGGAGTGCGCTCGCATAAAACTGCCTCATTTGCACTTCCTCACACGCACACGCGCGCGCATACACACACACACACACACACATTCGCATTTAAACAAGGCGCAAGAATGATGGCAAAAGTGGAAAGAGAAATATAAATATTTCAAGGTTAACCTCCCATGTCAAAATGTTGGCGGCATCTCCTGTGTTTTCGCTGCCGTTGCGTGACGCCAACATGGCGACAGTTAAGAATTGCAGCAGCAGCAACAACAGCAACAGATGTAGCAACAACAGCAGCAGCAACAGCAGCAGCCGCAGCAACAACAATAGGCTGCAAATTAATAAATGAAAACGCATTCATTCATGCAAGTGGCTTCGCTCTTTGTTCTGGTGCTGGACTTAAGCTGCTCGTATTGTTGTTGTTGCCACAACTGTTTGATGTTGTCGTTCTTGTTGTTGTGTCTGCTGTTGTGCCCGCTGTTGCTTTTCAATTTGAGATCTCACGCACACCAACGCACGCATATGCTGCTTCTTCTTTTCTCATAAGTTCTCATATGTTGACGCAACATGTTGCTTAATTAAAAGCGCAGGCAACGGCTATAACAACAACAGCAACAAATGTGTCGCTTGCTTGGCATCGAATTTCAGCTTCCCACAGGCAGCTGTGACGCACCAAAAGCCAACAACAACAACAACAACAAGAAATGTGCCACCAAGAGGAAGGCGACACCAAAATCGTAACTCATTTTTATGCGCACATTAAACGAAAAAAAGAGACCAACTTGCTGTGGTAAAAATTTAATTACTACTTTTAGCTCACATTGTCGCTTAATTCTGAGGTAAGTGCAAGCAGGTAATAAAAAAAAAAACAAGTGACAAAGCTAAAGTTGGCCCGACTTTGAAATACTTTGTACATATGTGAAATATATTCATAATTTCAAACTATAGATACCAAACTTTATACACATAATTTATGTATGTACTATTGTTCGTAATCGTTCAATTTTAAGAACTAGGCCCTATAATCTACAGGAGGTACGCTTCCTCGACTGTAGCAATCTCTCTTGATTTCCTTTGACAGTACTCTATAACATATCTTTTGAATTTTTTTTATATTAACAACAAAGTGCGCTTTGTAAAATAAAACAATTCATTTCTCTACACTAATTATTAAAGTACACATATTATCATTGTCAGTAATCAGAAAAATGTCGTAATGAGTTAAATTAAAATGTGTATAGTAGTCCCACATTGTTGTTGCGCCAGCTGCCACGCCAGTCTACGTTTTGGATGTATTTTCTATGCCGTTTGGGCAATTATTTGGAGAATATTATTAGGTACAGTGGTGTTAGTACCTACAGGCAAGTCTCCAAGCATAAAACTATGCTACATGGCGCTCATTCTAAAATATATTTGATCAATTCAAGCAGGAGAAGACCCTGATGTGGGAACGTACGATGTCATATCGGGTGTCCTGCATATAATTTGCTTAGTAGGCCCCATTTCTTTGTTAATTGGCATCTTCAAGGTGAATGCACATTTTTGGGTAAGAGCAGTCGTACTAACCATTTATCAATCTGTGTCCTTCAGATCATCAAAGCACTGGTCATTCTATCTATAGTAGTTACATATGTGGTTGTGGGAGTTTCATTTCTACATTTGGTGGTTTTTCATATAGTTGGTAAGTACTCGTACAATTTTAGAGACATTTGAGAGGAATATTTTTCAATCATATTATACAATTTTAAGTTGGAACAACGGATAAGCATAACTATCCAAAATGGGTTAACACAACAACAGTTATGAGAGCGGCTATTTTGAAGTTCTTTGCAATATTTTGCCCCTTAGCTGGTATGTACATTTTAAGGGCATATAATGTGAATATTCTACATTCGTACTGCTCATTTTTCAGGTTTCGAAGTGTATATGGCTATTGTGCAATATTCATTTTTAAAAACCGAAATGTAGTTGAAGCCTTCTTGAGAACCAGTGATTACAAACTAACCGTAAGTTAAACGAGAATCCAGGAGTGACAAGAACTGTGAAGAGCCCACCTATACAAGTATGATAAATGCCTACAAAACAAAGACAGATCAAGGACACAAATTATGACAAAGGTACATCTATTCTATATAGTCATTAGTTATAATCTAGAAGTCATTGACCATATGCAAAAATAGGTTATTGGTTCCTTATCTCTAAAGATATATATATATGCAAATTTTAATTTTCCAACCGTGTTATATCAAAATCGTGTAAAAAAAAAGAATTAGATGTATATATGTATGTTCCGTATAGACTCCGATACCGCTCAACCGATGTTGATAAAATTTTGCGGCAATATTCAAAATAGTCTCGTGGGTCAACCTGTGAAGTTTCGTGGCGATGCGTCGACGCAATCAACCATCGTTTTCTGGCTTATTTCTGCTCATTTTAATATGTTTGGCAGTAACTTTTTACTCTGTTCCTCAGTGTTTCATTCGTAAATAAATGAAATTGTAAAATCGAATTCAAAAAAAATGCAGCTGAAAATGCCGATGAACGCGAATAACGTTTGCAAGATCTTTGCGAAAGGGCATCTACGCCTAGAGCCATAGAGGAGGACAGTAGGACGTAATCGAAGCGATAGAAAGCGAAGGACGTATTGGGAAAGAGATGACGTCCGAAATATTAAAAAGCAATTCAGTGGCGTAGCAACGCAAGCCGGAAACACTAGTTCTTAATAAATTTTATGTTGCATAGAAATTCTCCAAAAAGTTCTCCTTTGTGGCCACCGGTCACCCAAAATAGCATAAAAAAGTAACCGAACGGGAAACTTAGCTCGAAAAACCTGTTGCGTGGGATACTTGTACTGTTGGTCTGGCTTTTCTTTTTGGTCACAATATTTGCAACGTTTTGCAATTGGCTCGGCACTCTGTAGCCCATTTACAAGCGCCATTTGTTGACTGTCAACCTGTACAAATAGTTGGCGCTTTGGTCGCATGACTCATACGCCATGTGGACATTGCGGCCAGCTCAAAGATCGATAAAATTGCTGTCAGCCAACAAATGCCAGTGCCAAAATAAGCTGCCTCGTAATTTGGCTTAAAAGTCGTTTGCCCTGCAAGAGTGCGAATTGAGGAAGCCTATGCACAATTGTCTTACGTTTGTCCAATCGGTACTCATAGAAATATATATATTCATTTATTTGATTTGGATACTTTAATGGATACTTTTTCGAAGTTGTAAGATCTACTGTCTGTGCAAAGTTAGCTTTACTGTAACTTTTCTTTTTATATGAACTATTATAATCTAAGGGCATTCGAGTTCTTGACTAGATTGGTCGAGGTATGTAAATACATATGCATAATATTTGGTTGTTTAGAACATTTTAAGCTATATGTCGATCTTTCATATACGATCAAGAATTTGCTATGAATTTTCAAAGTCTTTTAATATTTTAATCCACACTACAGCTGGTTAAGTACTTGGGCAGTGTGTAGATAGTGAATGAATAATTGATTGGATTAGTCAGCTAGTGGCGACAAGCAGAAGTAAAATATGGTAACAGTACACTTACTTATCTTTTTCATTTTCAAATGAAATTCTTAAAACGTAGGTACTTCAAATTTGAGGAATTGAAAAAAGGAAAAAGCTCAATGTTAGATACCTCACTATTTCTTCCGTAATATCTTAGAGTTCGAAATACTTGTAGTTTAAAAAATCGAATAGAAACACAATAAATTCTAGCTGACAGAGATGACAAAAAATTCTATTAACTGTTGTCTCAATACATATGTACAATTTCTGAAGATATAGAACGAATAAATAGTGCATCTAGTTCTAGGAATATTCCTCAGTATAGTAACTTCAATAGCCAAAACTTTTAGTTCCATATCAAAATTAAAAAAAAAAAAATAACTTCTGAAACTTAATGCTGAGCCTAGAACTGTTTTGTTTTTCAAAATTAAAAGATCTTAAATAATCGTTTCAAAGCACAGCGATTGAAATATTTCTACCGCTCACAAAAACTATTTCTATAGTTAACTAAATTTTGATTTAGTTTCCTGCCGGCGACCAATTGAGAACGCAAGTGCCGGGCAATGGGCAGACAAAGTCAAGCTAGAAAGCTAACATCCAGCAATTGTTTGCTTTGTATTTTGTTTGCATTCACTGAAAACTTGCCAAACCAGCTGGTGGACAGCGGGACAGAATGGCAGAGTCTTACCTAGAAGTCGCATAATGGCCGCCCAAAGCAAGCAAAGCACCAACTGACACAACCAACAACTACAACAACAACAACAACTACCACTACAAGTATAACACACCAGCGGCAACACCAGCTGTTGTGGCTTATTGTGCGTCTGTCTGGCAATTTTTGGTCCCAGCGAGTATGTACGAGTATGTGGCTTTGTCGTTTGAATTTGCAAATTTAAACTGCCAAACAATAAGCTCCGCAGCTGAGCTGTGAAATATGAATGCACAGCACTTAGAACTGATTGCCTTCGGGCCTGGCTCTTTGCTTTTTATTGCACAATTAGTCGCAAAATAGTAACAAAAACAAAGCTCATAAAGAATATTAAATCACACACACACACACACACATGCTCACTGACTCACAGAATACCACAGCAACCGCCTCAAAAAAGAACAAGTTACCAATTTAGGTAAGCAGCTCAGAAAATATCTGTGTACATAGTGAGTAGAAAAAAATAATTTGAGGGTCTGAGCGCACATAATGCTGTTTGGGTGCTTTGGCATTTCTCAGACTGCGATTCGGGCGTATACACGTATGCACTTTTATGCCAAAGGTCAACAGCTGTGTTGCATTCGAACGACGCGTCGCGACGTGACACTTGCCGGCTGAGTCGAGATTGTGCGATGAATGGAGCACATTACATCCATTAGCTACCATATGAAATGCTTACTATGGCGCTATGAATGTGTAAATTAACAATGCAATTAACTAACAACAGTTGAAAACAGGTGTTTTTGCACTTTCTATCAAGTCTATCTAAGTCAGCAACCAAATGTATTTTGCCTTATTTCATACAAAAATACGCAAATATTTCAAAAATGTTCGAAGCGGTTAATTTGTTGCAAAAATGAATACCTTAGTTATGAGTCGATGTTATGAAAAGAATTTTTAAAAATCTTGCCATATATCTTTCTTATGTTTTTCGGGGACCTTGTTGCTTATTATTACTGATTCTATCTTGCTCAAGATCTTGGGTAGTAAACAAAATTGTATTTTACTCAGTTTTGTATTCTTTTAAAAAAAAATCTTTATTCTATATTTAAATCTGTTTGTTGGATTTGCGTTTTGTATTCCTAAAATCGAAAATTTTGAGATGAAATACTGATCGAGCAATAAAGCTATGGGTCTACTACAATTAGTTTATTTGATGAATAGTCTTATGGGCTTGGTTATATTAACAATCTATTAAGCCTTGAATGATATTGGTTTTGTAGACGGCTATTATCTAAGCAATAGGATTTACTTATAAGTACTTATGTTTCAATTATCTACTAAATACAGTAAGCCAAAAGTTTGAAGTTAGTCACTGAGATTTTGCAAATTTCTCCTGTGCCAGAAATAATTTGTAGGCCCAGAGGCTGGGCGCTGTATTGCTCAATGTTTGGCAATTGCCACAAATTATAGCCGTGCTGACAAACCTAAACCTTATGTAACCCCAAACAGATCTGAGGCTGTGGTCAACAAATTGGGCTTTAACCGCACGCAATGCTTATTGGCAGCTGCCAGTCAGAAACTAACGGCTAACTAAAGTCCAGGCGTTGTGGCCCACGTTACGTATACGCAACATGTAAGCCTTCTTCAATGCCAACGGGCTAATGTGCAAAAAGTGCCTGCCACTCAAAAGACAAAAGGCGCACTTAGGTGCTCAGCAACATGTTGCTGTTGTCATTGTTGTTGTTGTTGTTGTTACTTGGTGTCAGCTGCTGGCAACAAAAGAAAGTCCGTAAGCCGTCACATCGCATCGTGTCGCACGTTGGCCAAGTTCAAAGTTCAATGGAAGACGAGCCAACGAAATGGGAGATGCAAACAAAAAAAGAAAAGAAAATGAAACAGTGTGCAGAGTGTTGACAGCGGCAAACAAACGTGCAATTAACATCGCAAAGAGGCAAGTGAATGTGGAAGCGATGCAGAAATCAATTTGCATTGCAGACGCTGCAACATTGTTTTATTTTATTTTTTCCTTATCATTTTATGCAGCTTGGAAGCTTTTTGGACAATGAACCTGTGGCTGGCGGGCAACAGCAACAATAAACTTTAAATTAAATAATAATAAATAACATTGTTGTTGTTGTTGTTGTACTTGCAGTTACCACACACATGTTGCAGTGGCAGCCGTTGGCGACTTGCACTTTTCTTTTGTCTTTTGCATAGAAAGAAAGCGAGTGCAAGCGACCTGCGGACAAATCTTGTGGGTGAAATGTTTAATTGAAGCAACAGCCAAGCCATCAACCAGTCAACCAGTCAAGCAGTCAACCAGTCAGTCAACAAGGCAGGCAACAATAACAACAACTGACATTCAGTCTGGGCTCGTGAGAAATTAAATCAATTTAAAGCCGTTGCTTGCCAGCCATTTGTCTGTGCTTTGAACTCAACGTTGCACAGTGGAAGGAATTCCAAAAAAAAAAATAATACTTTCAAAATTCTTCTCTTATTGAGGTGGTGAAAAGATTTTTCCGCAATTTAATTGCGCACTAAAGCCTAGCTTGCACACACCTTAGAAATTCTTATACTAACCTCCGTTGCTAGCAGATTATCTTTTATATATTTTATCCGCATTTGCTAGCAGATTAAGAAGTGAAAGTAGCCGATGGACATAGCCTCTCCTTATCGCAGCACTATTAGACTACAATTGGAGCAACTTGTACTGCTCGAAACAGCTCTTCGTTCGCCACTAGCATGGTGCTAGAAGCACTATAATACTGATGCTGCTATGTACTCACTGCTACTGCTATTGGTGGTACCGCTAATACTGTTACTACAGCAACTATTAACACTTTTAATACTTCTATTACTACTACTTCTACATACTACTACTACTACTACTATTACTACTACTACTACTACTACTACTACTACTACTACTACTACTACTACTACTACTACTACTACTACTACTACTACTACTACTACTACTACTACTACTACTACTACTACTACTACTACTACTACTACTACTACTACTACTACTACTACTACTATTACTACTACTACTTAAAATACTATTAATACTACTACAACGATTACTACTACTACTTAAATTACTATTAATACTACTACAACGATTACTACTACTACTTAAAATACTATTAATACAAGTTCAACGATTACTACTACTACTACTTAGAATACTATTAATACTACTACTACCAATACTTGGAACACTATTTATATACCAATACTACTTAGAGTAATAACAATACTACTACTACTTTTACTAATACTACGATTGCTACTGCTAATACTACTACTTGGAATACTATTAATACTACTCCACTACAAACGCTTCTATTATTACTACAACGATTACTAATATTACTATATTAATATTGTTACTACTTCAACTAATGGAACTGTTAATACTACTACACTCCTAGTGTTTATACGTTCACTGCTTCTACTATCTACTACTAACTACTATTATTAACAACTATTATTTGAAGAACTTTTTTTTCCATAGTACTTCTTTTGTGCTATTATAATAGTGATCTACATCCAGTACTTTACAGTACATGCCATTTTATTTCATTTACTACAAATCTCATAGCACAGATGCTTATGCTAAAATTGATTAAGCTTTGGTCTAAAAGTTTAAACTTTTCTGTATTTCTCACACTGTGGCTCATGGAATTCGATTTTCATGATGTCGATGATAATTTAAACTCGTTCTTTTTTAATTAATTTGTGCAACATTTGAAAGTAAAGTTGGGCGGCCACTCGCTTTGCTGACAATTGAGTTGTTGTCGTTGTTCTTGTTGTTGTGTTGTTGTGTTGTTGTCGGCACGCCCCAAAATGTTAGTCCGCGTGCTTTTGCGGGTTTTATTTTCTTTGCCAGCTTCACATTTAATTGGCATTAATTACCTGTACTTTGTGTCACGAAATGGTCGCTAACTTTCACTGTAATCCAACTGTCGCCTGCTCCAAAAATTACAACAACAACAACAGCAGAGCAGACACAAAAATTGCAAAAACAACATTTGGTGTTGTTGTTGAGCACGCTAGATAGAGAGAGAGAGAGAGAGAGAGAGAGAAAACGAAAACCTCAATTGACAGCAACAATTTGAAGCGGCGATATGCGAAGTGAAGGCATGTTGTTGCTGTTGCTGTTGTTGTAATGGCCAGTAGCTGGTATTGGCCAGGTTGACAGGCCGCAACTGTGCTCTTAACTGCTTATCACCTCGCATCATTGCCGAACTCCTATTATTATCGTTTGCGTTTGTACAGAAGCAACAACAGCAGCAATAGCAGTTTGTGCGGCAAACCACAATTATGGCAAAGAGCTATATAAAACAGCAACAATTAGACAATTTCTGCTACCGTTACATATACGCGTACAGTAACAACTGCAACAACAACACCATCAACTCATTTTGGTCGCATTTTTCTTGTCGCCTTTTGCTTTCACAAGCACTGGGAGACAGAAAATTGCATTGCAAGGCAGTTTTCAGTTTGAGTTTCATTTCCATTTTTATTTTTCGTAATATTTTATGTAATTTGCTTTAATGCAATTTTAATGTATGCAGAAAAAATATGCAAAAAGGAAATAAATGGTGCACAGCAAGTCGCCTAAACGGCGACAACAGCTATAGCAACAACACCACAACAACAACAATGTTGTCTGCCTTTTGCAGCAATAAAAATGAGTGACATTTTTCTTCATTAAATTCAACATATTGTCAACATACCCCTCCGCTTAGAGCAGATGCTGCCGTCGCGACTCTGCCATGTTGTCATCCTCCCCACAGCAACGGCGTTCGTTTTTTCTCCCCAGTCACGTCGTTTCTACCCATAAATATAATTTTTTAGCTTGTCAATCAGGGTGAACTAGTACAGTGGCACCAAAGTCGAAGTTTTCAATATGGAAGAGCCTTTTAGTGCCATGATGTTATAATGGTTTCGCCAATTCTTCATCCAGGTTGGCTTTTCAAAGCAAAGTGTAAGTGTAAAGGAGATTTTTAGGCAACAAGCTTTTTCATTGCTTACCCATTCTCTGATTTTGTTCTTTTTAAAATTTAAATCATTTATGCTCCTTCAAAGTAACTTTTCTTAAATATTGCATAGCTTAAAAGCATTTCTTTCAATATTCCGATAGGCAGCAATATAAATACACCATACAATTCTGTAATTACTTGCAGAAAATTCACAACTGGCTATAAAAGTATATATGTGCGAACGTAAAATCTGCCAAAAAAGGCAATTATTTATTCAGATATATCTTTTAAGAACAGACGGGGAAACAAACCTTCAGTATACACAAGCAGCAAGAATTCGCTATGGCTTGCGTAGAGTGTAGGTTCTGACTTATTGGCTGGCCCGAATTGAAGAAGGATACGAAGCGATTCAAAAGAAATTGATCGCACCAACCATCTTAATATAGAACCGATATATAAGTATAATATTAGTTTGTTGTAGGCACTCACACATTCTTACAACTCAAAGATTGCTGCACATACTTCTTTTTGAATATTATTAATCAAAAATTATTATTAAAAATTCTTACAGTTCTCGCTTTCAAAAATGATAGAAATGATTATTTTTCATCTATCGAGCTCAATTCTGATTATCAGTCATTGCTAATGTTTTCGAAGAGAGTGAAAGGACTTTGTATTTCTTTGTGGTGCCACTGTAACGCGTTGCATGTGCTCGGAACCTGCCTAAAAATCTGTCGGGTTGCATCTGAATATGAATAATGGTGTATGCAGCAGCTGCGACCTTACACTGCATAAAATTTGCCAGCGTTTAGCATGCCCGCTCACCATTAGAAGGGAATCCCTGCAATACTCGTGTGCATTTAAGCGAGCATGGCCAACATTTTCACACCTCATACGTGTAATGTGGCTTTGCCTTCTCAGTGGGCAACATCAATTAATTAGCAGTTCCGCCACATAAAACACGCGCCACAAATCTGCGCTCCAAATCGCTTGCAGTGGTAGGTAGTGGCAGTGGCAGACCCAAGTAGGTGGCAACTTGTTGCCGCCAACTCGATGGGCATGAGCGGCGACAATGCTGCACGTGTGCGACATGTCACGGGAGATTACAATTACAACAACAACAATAGCAGCAGCAGCAGCAGCAGCAACATGCCATACAGATTGTTGTCAAGTTGTTTTTTAAGTAGTACGAGTATCTGTTTAGCTGGGCGTGGGTGAAGCCACGTGCTTGTATCCACAACTTAAACTGTTTATATAACCCAGGGCAATTATTTTTGGACAAACTCGAAATACTATGTATATGTTCTACGCATTTCGCTACAACATTAGAAAAGAAATCAAGATGGATGGAGCTGAAAACCTAGATAAAATTATTTGGCCTTTGTTTTGTTGCACGTGTATCTCAAAAAGTATGTAGGTACGAGTGGGCTTGTATTTTGTTTGAAATGGAAAGTTTGTATTGTTGTGGCCACCATCTTTCACTCGAAAGCAAATTTTGGACTAAATGTTTCAATTCAACCAGCAATTTGTTGTTTCTCTTGCTGAAAATCTTTTGAATTGTGGCCATTGAGTTTCTGTTTACTTTCCATGCTTTTTTTTTTTTTTGCTCTAAACAATGCGGGTAAGAAATCAAATTGAATGCGAGGGGGGCCTTAAAGTAGTGTCACAGTTTATTGTTTAAATAAAATACAATTTCATAACAAAGTTGTTGACTGTAATATTTCATTGGCCTGCTTGCCTGCAATGGCTCAAACCAAAGTATAATGGTGTTTACAAATCAATAAAAAATATAAGGAAGTACCTATCCATCGCCTATCTGATGCTCTGATATTTTTTGATAGGAGTCCAATGCCATAATCCATATTACATTCGTTCGTGCTTAAATTTATTGTTTTTTTATTCCTATTTCCTCTCGAAGCAAAGAGCTTCCGTCTTGAGCTTAACATTTAAATAGGATGACAAACTGGGTTCAGTATAATAGTTAAGACATAAATTTTCACCAATAAAAAGAAATTCTTTTCTTAAATAAAGATTTATACGATTATACATTGGCTTTTTGAGGGCCTACTTGTACAGAAAACCAAAATTAACGAATATTCTACTAAGGAAATAAATAGTGAGTGCCAACTTAATGGCTGCATATATGTATAATTTACTTTATATTTCCCTTTCGATATCTAATGGAACTTGTCTCACAAATATCGACCTCCTACAATGCTTGTCAATCATTTGGCACAACTTTTTCAGACCTCCCTCGTCAAAGAAACTTCTTGGTAGCACACAACTTTCAAGTTGGCCAGAAAAGTTTCTATCTCAACAGCGAAAGCATTTCAGTTAGCTTCGCCAATCCCCCCTTCCCCTCTCCCACGCAGCTATTCTCCCATTCAAGATTGAGTTCATTGCCATTGCGCATAATTTCTGCGTCACTTAACACACGTTCAACATTATTTAATGTGTGGCCAATTAAATTTTATAATAATTAACCATGTTGAAAAGAAAACACTGGGCTGTTTAGGTTGAATCGTACATACATGGATGTACTTTAGTACATACTTGTACAAGTATCTACACATTAAAACTTTTGCAATCTTTGCATGCCATTTCCAGTCAATTGCAACTGCAGTTGCCATTTCTTCCTGGTCTTGCCACATAGCCTGGCGGCTTGAAAGCCACCGCCCCCAGCTCTGCAACGACCACAAATACACATTGTTTAGACGCCTCAAATTACAAGTGTTTTACATGTTGAGTTGCAGGTCTTCAATTGCCACAGTTGCTTTCGATTGCACTTACACTCTGGCTTTGTTTTGTATTTGCAACATGTTGCAAATTATAGACAAGGGGGCAGTGCTTAGCTAATCGAGAGGCATGCAATGCTTCACTCGCTCGCATGTGAAGTGCCAAGTGTTTTGTTACGCATTTTTGCGTTCTGTGTGAAACAAATTACAATAAAACTACCAGCTAGGGCTCATTGGCTGGAGGCATTTCTCTGCACTTTTTCTCTGCTCTTACCTCGTTAAACTTTCCTCGCAGCACGCCTTAAAGTCGTCGTCGTTCTGCAAGAAATTAAGCAATACATGATACAAATTAATGGGCATGTCTTCAGCAATTACAACAATAATAACAACAACCAAAAATGCACAGTTCAATGGCCGACCAGCTCGTGCAATGAGCCATAATGGTCAGAAATGTGCGCGTAACTCAAAATCAAATTACAAAATTTTGAACCTGCCCACACACCCAGCCAGGCAGAGCCAACTGAGTTGGCGCCAAATGCATCGACCTGCCTCGTGTTTCACAGCCACTGCCCAAATCCAAATCAAAATCCAAATGACCCGAATTCGATGCACGTAGAGCTCGCATTTCATGCTCGGCATCGCCAAAACTCCCGACAGCGTCCCTGCAATTTTTGTATTTCTTTTACGAGCTGCTCGTTCAATTGGCATTAAGTAGGAACATACATGACTCTGAATCGGGGGCCAATGCGTCATTGCGCCGTCAGTCATGTGAGCAGCTGCACTAAGAAAAAAGTTGCTTATAATAGCACTTCCGAATCTTCAATTTAACAAAGAGTGAGGGGAGGTACTAGCAAGGCTGCAGTTCCACGATTAAACAACTTGGAAAATAGCATTTGGCTCTAATAGTTTTTCTAAATAAAATGATATGGTATCCAAAAAGAACATACATCTATGCTATTTTAAAAGATCATCTCGTTCTCTATATTGTTTTATTGGACAGTAATATACAAGTAGTAAGGCATCCAGCTCAGAAAATGCACTTTGCTTTGTTCAAATATTTGTGGCACTTTTAAGCAGCAATATATAAGGCTAGAAGAGTGTGCCAAACTCCTAGGAATTGTAATTTGTTTCTGAATTATTGTAATATAATAATAAAGTCTAAAATAATGTTCTCTAAATAAATATTGTGGAGTAAGTTCCTGAGTAGACAATCGGTTCGAAAACTCTACAAGAGTCCCCACTTGTTTATGAATGTCAAACTGTTGTAAGTATTACGGCATAAGTTGCAAGCCGATTCGCAAAAAAAGTATATCTTTAAGTTGTGAAATAATTTAATAGATTTACGTACAATAGTAATGGATGGATTTCAACAAGCCCACAAATGGCTTAGACTCTCTCTGTAGCTTGTAATGCCTAATTATGTTCTCAATTTTCAAACGAATATTACAAAACAAAAGCTAAGAGATTAAATTTCTTTTTGGAATCGATCACTTCAGAAAGTTCACACTAGCTTTCTAAATGAGAAAAAAAAAGTAAGACAATGATGTCAGCAACTAATTATTACTCTATTATTTTGTGTCAGTTCACTATTAGTTTCCTCCCACTTTTTCCTCCAGTGTATATGTGGCTTATGCACTTTTGGCGCACAAATCAAAGTGTTGGCATTTTGGCATTTAATCGACTCTCCGTTCGTTGCCAGTCGAGAGTCGAGTCGCATAAATAGCGTATTCTCTTGGCGTTCAGTTGCCTGTGCTGTTGACCAAGTTGCTGTTACCATCCAAGACGACCAGTTTATGCACTTGAGCTCTGCTTTCATATGCATGCATATGTATGAATGCATGCTACCCAAGTATATTTATATGCTTGTGTACTGAGTATGGAGTATGTAGAATGGTTTTTATATCGTGCACTAAAAACTGTTCATCAAGGTTAACGTGCCAAGTACCAAGTGCCAAGTGCGAAGTAGTTTTTATGACTGGCACTTGTTCTTGTGGCTTATAAAACTAATTTTTATGTCAATTGCCGTAGTCAACATTTTAAATGGTGGCATCGAAGAGGGGGGCCGGCACTTTTTGATTCCGATACCGATCTCGGTACTGACCAGACCTGGTCGCCAATCATGCAAATGCATTGGCACAAAAATTTGCATTTTCATGGCAATCTGTGCTATTTGTTTGACACATTAAGTGCAGGGGCTGCGGAGCAACTCCGCAAACACACACACACACACCCTGCAGACACAGATACGTGTACCCGTGTGGCAGAGCCAGTGAGGTACTATTTGCTGTTGTGGCATTTGAACAAATAATGATATTTGAATTTTATTTGGCATTTCAACAATGATTATGATGTGGCAGCTTGGACTATGGAAACTGGGTTAAGACCACAAGTGGCACGAAGTGTTTTTCGTGAATAACAAAAAACGTCTTAATGAAAAGGGTGTGTAAAGTTGTGATTAGAAAGAACCATTTCAAATTACTCAGCTACAACAACAAGAACTTCAATTAAAGAAGTGCGAAAGCTGCTAAACAATAAAGCTGCACAAGTTGTATATGAAAATTTAAAAAAGCAAAATCAATAATGTAAAGTCGCAAAAATGTCAATAGGTGCCTGCTTTTGCTTTAAAAAGAATGACGAGCTTGTTTTTATGGCTCTGCAGTTATATTACAAACGCAATTCGAATAAGAAGACTTTGCTGTAGGTCGTTAAGCCGTTAGTTATTATTACTCAGGGAATATATTTTTATATAGGCACATTTTGTAGTCATAGTCGTTTACAAATGTTATGTACTTTCTACGTATTTTGTTCAACTGGTGTTGACTGCTATTCTTCAAATTTCTCATTTTCTTTATGTGAGTATTATGTAGTTAGGAAAAGTAATGGCAATAATTTGTTTACTTTTATTACTGTATGCCTCAATGGGGAATCTGTATGTCTTATGTCTAATACTTGGCTTGTAAATGAAGCCAAATTAAGGTTATAATTATGCTCTGTTTATGGCGTGAAGCTGTTTCTTTTCCCAATGTCATTTGTAGACTCGAGACCCCTTTTGAGCCGCCACCACTGGACACTTTTTGCACACTCATGGCCCACACAGCCAACTAGTACTCGTATCTGTTGTCAAGTGCAATTACTGCATACACATTATCAGTTGCGTTTAAGCACGGCTTTTAATTAACTTTTTCAAACTACTGCCCATACATGCAAAAACATGCAGAGAGTTCGGACATGTCGGGGTGGCTGGCAGCTTTTAATTACCAGGCATTCGATTTTGCGGTGGCCGCTTTACCGGTTCTGATTTATCCGTAAAGAACAAACGCATGTTGGGCGCTTTGTTGTCTATAAGCCACTTGAGGCATATGAGCGAGTCAGTCCGTCAGTCAGTCAGTCAGTCAGTCAGTGAGCCAGTCATATGTAATTAATTACCGCGGTGCTGGGCTTTGGATCGGTTACAGTTAAAGGCCTTGGGCCAAATTGCTTTGTATTTATTTAAATGGCTCTACTCTCCGCCATCTCTCTTGTTATCTTCCCGTTGCCGTTGGATAACTAGATACAATTTCGATGGCTTTTCTAATGAAAGAACTCGGCCCGAAAAGTGTAGCACCGAAACTAACTAATGCCCAAACGAGTTACGGATATAAATCTCTAACAACTTACTTGATTGCCACGCATGTTCAGGAAGCACATACATGAGAGTAAGTATAGTAACTTTTTTGTTGTACACGCGTACAAGTAGTAGAATTCAACGGAATTTCAGCAACTTTGAATTAAATGCATGAACCATGGAGCAGCCCACGGTTGAGCTCTGCTCTGTGGTGGTGCTGGAGCGGTAGTTGGTCTGTTGTGATTGTGATAATAAAAACATTGAAGGTCATTACTGGAAAAACGGGTTTCTGCGCCATCGTCGCTGCTGTTGGCGTCGCTGCTTGGCGCGAAGTGAGTAAGCATTTAGCATGAAATACCGTTGGGATTATGGCACTGAATATGCATAGGCAACCCACCCAACTGCTACCTGCTACCAACTACCAACTACCAGCTCTCTCTCCTCCAACAAGCCTGCTTTAATAGCCAGCGCCAAATACTGCCAGTCGCGTCATCATCGCCAGCACCAGCACCAGCCACCATCACCCATCAGCATCATGGTTGTCGTGAGCGTCAGCGTCGCAAACTGGCTGCATGCATAAATTATGCCCCGAGCCATTTGCAAATGACATTCGTCGCAGTGGCAGCGTAGTCCAGCCCCAGACCAGGCAGAGAACACAGCCACTTCTGAATCTGCAGATGGCTGCTGCAGCACGCAAACTTTGTAGTCTTAAGCCCACGCCAGACCGTTGACTAGTGACGCCTTTGCCATTGCCTTTGCCTTCGTCGTCTCCGGCGCCTGCTGCTCACTGTTGGCGCAGTCAGGCGTTTAACTGCATTTGCCAAAAGGTCAACATGGGCGGTTCATTATGTAGTTGGTGTAATTACATGGCAAATATGGCCAAGAAGCAAACTGAACTACGATTTAATGCTAAACAATAATGCCGAAGTCGTTAACAGAGGCTTAACAGCAGCACGTTCTGTAAATGTTAACAGCTCTGGAACACATTTCGGGGACTCCCAGACGCTATCATCGAATCCAACTCAAATATATCAAGCATATCATTATGGCAACTAATATTTTAGTATAGCTGGGGGTTTTATAACTTAATTTAAAAGCCATCAGAAAGCTATCAGAAAAGCTTACCAAAAAGTTTAAAAATCGTGCAGTTATTGGGTAAAGAGTACTCTTATAGGAATTTAACTTTAAAGCAAACATTTCAACCGAGTTCTTCTAAATTGTTTGAACAATCTTTAAATTTGTTGCATTTATAAATTGAAATGAGCTCAACTAAATCATTTTTAAACGATTTCAAAAAAGAGGAGGCTATCAATTCGTCTGTATTTTTTTTTTAACACACAATTTTAAAAATTGTTCTCTCAATCTTAGAGAAATTAGAGCTAAGACGGATAACAAAAAACAATCTACTACATACAATCTACTACTATGACCGTATTGAAGAAGTTACGAGTTGGGGAAGTTTCAGTTTTAAAAGTAATACTGTGATTCAAATACTTTAATTAGTCCTTTCGTATAAATAACTCTTTAGATTAGTTTGTTTGAGAAGCTTAGCTGCCCTTTAGATACAATATCTCCCAAAGAAGTTGATCACTTTTTTTTAGCCAATCTCTTAATCTGCTTTCATTTCACCACCACCAAAGGCATTATTTATGGACATAGCATTCTGTAGATGTCTTTATATTTTTGTTATATTTTCGTATTGAAGCTGGGATTTCTTTGTTATTTAACAATTGTCGACCATGCCAGCTTTAATTAAATTAACATGCTTTACATAATTTGTGTCCGTATGCCGCTAAATAAATTCTTTAGAGCTTTGGCTAACTGTAAGTTGTTATGAAGAGATTTGTTGTTTGATTCCACAACTTTAGTCTGAGCCGCAACCGGTTCTACGCGCATGCAACACAGCATCGTTGCTCGCACCGAGTGTCGAATTCTTCTTGCAGCTCCCCCCAATCTGAGCTCATCTAGAGAATCGATATTTTTTATGACATTTTATGCGCTGTCAATGACACAATCTCCAGTAGACAGTCGGACAGTGTGACGGACAGAGCGCTGTATTACGGTAACAGCCATTCCAAGCTTGTGACCGACCGTTCTTTTTCTTAGACGTCGCATGCATACCGCTAGATGACGACTTACCATTCCAAATGCAGATGAACGTCTCTTGCACTCTTGCAACGCGCTCGAAACTTTGAAACTTTCTAAACAAAAAACAAAAATAAATGAGTTGAGTGGCATCGTTTACTACGCCCAGTCGTCGACGACGCCATTGACAGTCAACAGCCAAGCCCGTGCCCCTGCCTCTGCCCCTGCCCCGTGGCCGCTCGCCCAATTGAATGCTTCAATGGAGCAGAAAAATCCTGGTAGCGAGCACTGCAGTGCATCCGTCTCGTGTGGCAAACGCAATGTAAGTTGATTTGTTGCAAATGTCACTGCAAATGAACTCGCAGTCCATTTGCCAAGCAAAGACATAGCACGTCATGGATGGCACATGGACTTGGGGCTGCTGCTTGTGGCATGACCATGGCCGTTTCCAGCAATTTTTTTATTTCAAATTTTGGCCTGCAGCTGCAGCTTAGTGTTGTTTATATGCAAATCAGCAATTAGGCAGCTTAATTTATGCATTAGTTAAATTTACAAAAAGTTTGATTGCGCGCTGAACTCAAAATGTTGTTTAACTAGACACAAAAAAAAAACCAGCAAGAAGCAATTAATTTGTCAAAAATAATGTCCGCTGCTTCGGACAAACATGCCACATGACGCACTGTGGGTCTGTGAGCGATAAAGTCGTGGTAAATTAGGTACGTGTTTTACTTATATTGTCAACGGGAGTTGTCGAATATTACTTAAAAGAAAACGTGGAATTTAATACAAAATGAAAAAAGAAAATTTCCTAAAAGGAAATGCTTGGCAAGCAATAAAGATAGACTTGTGCCATTTGGCTTAATACTATACAAATAGATTCTTTTGGTTGAGATAATTCAACAGATTATTCAAACATCCATCTTATCATTAAACAGTTGCATAGAAAAGAGCACCAAGATTTGAAGATTTGATTGAAATCATAATCTAAAGTTTGTTATTAAGTAATATAAATCTTGAGAAGCTGTGAAACAAGTCACATTAATCGCTAAGACCTCTCTTACTAATGATGGCCTCAACCAATTACGTGGTGAGCTTTTTGGCAACTCCAACTGTAGTTTTGATCTCTTCATACATATTACAGGTGCTCGGAAATTCCCTAATCTTTAGCCATCGGGACACCCATTAGCTCGATCCTTTGGCAAAGATCGTGACTATATTGTTCTCAAAACCATTTGAGTAGCCAAATGCTTAGCAGGCGTTCTTACAGAAAAACACTCTTCAACTTTCTAAGCGGTCCAAAGCATATGCCAGGATCGCTGAAGACTGATGGAGTTTCAAGCTTTTTTCTCTAATTTTCCGACAGTTCTCTTGTCTATGTAAATTAATTGAATTAGTTTTTACGCTTTCCTATAAACAGAAATTTTCAGAAAATATTTTATGATTTGAAGAAAGAAAATAATGAAATAACTTCCAGCTTTCAACTTTGAATAATCAATTCTGAGGCACTGTGCAACAACGCTAGTATCAGCAACTTTCACCTTGACCGGTTGCGAAACCGAAGGCAAGTTTAAGGCCTGAATACGCAAAATGCAAGAAAAACTATGATAATTAATATATGTACGTAACAAAAAGAAAACCGTGGCCAGTTTTAATTAGAAGAGCCAATTTGCAAAGACTATGTTGGGGCGAAACAAAACTGGGAACAAAGAACAGCCCCCTTCACTGGAAAACCAAAGAGACAAATGGACCGCTTCAATGTCTTTTTAAAATAGCTCGGCATTGGCCGGCCAACTAGTTGGCCATTTGCATTTCTTTGCGCATCGAATCGAACAAAGGGGCCTTTGAAAGCGCCAAAAACTTGTCTACAATAGCATAACATTATTTAAGTTAATTAGAAGCAGCGCGTAATGCGCATAATAAATATTAAAAGAGATGCCAAAATGAAAGGAAGCCAGCCAGCAGGCAAGAAAGCCAAAACGAGGCAGCAGTCCGCAGAATATTCGCATACATAGTAAACAAAAACCGAGTGCTAGCCAAATTATTGATCAAAAGTTGAACGAACTGTCAGAGTGCCGGTCGTTGTTGTTGCTGCTTCTATTGTTTTTGTTGCTTTTGTTTAGGCCATGGCACATACATACATAATTATGAGCTCATAAATAAGTAGAACTACACGCAGCAATTCCTGAGGCTCCACATCAGCAACGGCAACGGCAACAGCAACAGCAGCATGGCTAATTAATTGAAAAGTAACAACAACCTCACAGTGTGTGTATAACTTATGGCGCGCACTGTGCGTGGCAATGGCATACATATAGTAACTGAGGCTGATGCTGCTGAGACCAAACGAATCCAAGATTAAGACTGCAGCTACCTCAAGCGCGAACTTAATTACGCGCCTGCACATAAAAAGC
Organism: Scaptodrosophila lebanonensis; assembly: GCF_003285725.1. Classification (NCBI taxonomy): domain Eukaryota; kingdom Metazoa; phylum Arthropoda; class Insecta; order Diptera; family Drosophilidae; genus Scaptodrosophila; species Scaptodrosophila lebanonensis. Next base: position 19,345,250 of record NW_022060538.1, read on the forward strand.
AAAAGTACCGATATGTTTCGGTTTCAATGGCAGCCAGGCATGACGAGTTCAGAGAGGCACAGAGGGACAGATGGACAGAGGGGCTGGGGGAGTGCTCTCATAACCAAACAACTTGGCCATCTAGCATGTGTGTGTGTGTGGCTGCAATTACCAATCTTTTGGATATGCAGAGACAATTAGCTTTAGCTACTAGATTCACTATAATTATAAATTGATTGCAAATTAACGCAAAAACTTGGCGTACTGTATTTTGATAAACAACATATACGTATGTAAATACTTTATAGAGGTTAGACTGTGACTTTGTAGCGAATATGCGGGCTTATAAATGAATAGAGTTGTTAAGCTACCAATAGTGTCGATGGCTGCCTATCACTATGGCTAGTACCGTCATAGTTAGCTTAGTCCACAGATAATTATATTTTTCTTATATAGTTCTTAAAAGCTTACACAAATATAATCATGCATGATAATAATTCAAAATAAGATGGATTAACTGAATTATAGAATGAAGGCTTAGTAAGATCGTAAACAAACAATGTTCATTGCGTTCACAGGGATAAACAAATGATCTGGTTTTTTTTTTTTTGTTATAGATTTTGATTATTTATCACTGAAAAATCTAAGCGATTAAGCGATTAATAAATTAATAAATGGTACAACCATCTTCATTACTTTTAAAGCATTTATCAGCACCGGTTTTGAACAAAGTTCGTTTCTTAACTCTATTCCTGTTACGATTCATATCCGTTTTCTAATACCAGTAATGTCCAATTCGTAATTTTTTGATAATCTAAGAAAAAGATATATTGTTTCCATGTTCGATTGTTTGAGTCTAAGTGTTATTTGCAAGAACTTATATCCTAGGTTTTTGAAAACAAGTTTCTGCCAGAAACTGCAAGTTCTAATTAAGAAGGCGCTCTCTGTAAAGAGAGTGGCAGCTCAGTAGCAGTTAATCATTGAAGATCTGCGGTTAATATACAATGCCATGAAATGATGGAATTTTTGAATCAAACACATTCCGACAACACCCATTAACTATTTCCCTTCAAACAGTTTCCACTGTATAGTATTTCCCTAATTAATGTGCAGCACAGTTAAAAGGTTAAATTTTTGTTTTGTTATTTCATAGACAAGAAAGATGCATCTAAATGCAGCCTAAGGTCTTTAGACTTTATCACAATGCCAAATGATGTTATTTCGACCTCTACATAAATCATAAGACGGCAGCGAAAGCGTTGCACGTTCCACAAGCCCACACCACCAGCCCCCTGGCTCTTTCTATCAAAGCGCCTTTGTTGAGTGAAAAGTTTGCTTCATGCCTGCATGGAGACGCGCATCCATTTTCTAACTGTGAAGAATTTCATATTAAGGCCTAGGGGCATTTCCTCATTTATGCGTTTCCTAAACAACAGCGTCTATTGAGTGTGGCTGCATTTTACATATATAATTAGCTGCACGTGTTCACATGTGTGTGTGTGTGTGAGTGTGTGTGTGTGTGCACCCCTTGCGTCTATTATTAGTTGGAGGGCCCCCTCTTGTCGCAGCTCCCTTAAGTGCTTAGTTCCGCTTGCGTTTACGCGCGTGTTGTCGTCGCTACTGTTGTTGCTGTTGTTGTTGTTGTTGCTACAACTACTGATTTATCTAAAATGCAGTCTAAGTGCAGCCGTTAGAATTTCGTATGGAAGACAATTGCATAATGATACAAGTCGGGCATCGCGAACCAGTGAGCCCATGCGGATGGCAATGAGAATGGGGTTGGGGTTGGGATTGGGATTGCAATGGCGATGATGATGTTGGCTTGCAATTTTTGTGCGGCTCTAGTTAATTGTAATTGACAGCAGATGCTCGAGTTCCGTTTTGCATAAATGAGGCAAAATAGAGGTGCACAAAAGCAATGAAAAGGCATCAGAAGGTTGCATCGGAAAGTGGGTTGACGGATATATGAACAAAATATGACTGTCAAATCTAGTTTAAGTTAAATATTGTAGTTGTAGATCGTACTATTATTTTAAATATATACGGGTTTGTAAAATATTCAGGAGATTTAGCTCTTAGTAAGAGCTTATACATATGTCCTTTCGGAATAAGTTTAATAATTGTGTCTGCAAAAGTTCTGGTGTTGGAAACTTTAAACAACAAGTTTAAAACAAAGTTTTCGGCTACAAAAAAAATCGAGTTTACGTCTGGCATAGCTTAACTAGCTAGCAGGAATACCCAGAGTAGGCTCTGGTCCGAATCACGACGCCATCATCATCACATGAGCATGACGGACGTTGCGAATAAAATGCTTGCAGGCTTATATTCTGCAATTCTCTTAAAATAAATTTAAAACTATCACGTTTTAGCCAAAGCAACACAATAATTAACAAACAAAAAAAAAAAAAACAAAAAACAAAAAAAAAGGATAAAGACTTAACTTTATTTACTTTTCGAAGCCTACCTGCAAAATGAAACAAATTTGTGTGTCTGGTCGTAGCTTTAGTTGCTTATCCATTTATAGTGCATTAATTTTTCAATGCCAATTTTCAATAGTCATCGCCTAATCCTTACTCAATGAGTATTGCGTCTAAAGGCACTCCAGCCCCCACGCTTTCCACCAAGCCATAAATACATTAGATGGCTATTGGCTATTGGCCATTGCCACTCATTGCCGTTGCTTTCACTGGGCTTGGATGGGCCTGCTCACACACACATCGTGCAGTGTAGGCGCGCTTAACATTGGCATAACATTAACATTAGCTTAACAGAGCCCACGCAGCAGACGTAGCAGACGCAGCACACACACACACACACACATCCGATAGTGCTTGACCTTAGCCTTCGTCCGTAGTGCAAACAAAACAGTTGTAATTGTGCAAATGGCCAACGCGAAAAAAAACGATTGTGAAATCCACACGAACTGAACAAAAAGATACGCAAAAACAAATATCAAGAGAAAAATAACATGTTTGAAGAAATATCTAAATTGCTGTTGCTATTATTGTTGTTACTGTTGTTATTGCTGTGCTGCTGCACTGCAGCTGCTAAGGTTAATGGGTCTGCGTTGCGCATGCGTTGTGAATCAAAAATGTGAATCTCCACCATCTCCCTCTCTTTTTACAGTAGCTGAAAAAGTTGATTGTGCTTAGTGGATTTGTTGTTGTTGTTGGTTTTTTTTTTTTTGATCTGTGAGCGCCCCTTGACCTCATCGTCGTCTTGCAAAATGTGCCGTTTGTCTGCACTTTTGCCGGTTTGGTAACTTGTTGCTGCCGCCGCCCGATTGTTCGATTCTGCGCCTTAGCTGTACAAACCGGTCAAGAGCGAGCCATAAAATGTTTATGGCCGTATTGTTCGACTCTGCACATGAATAAAAAACACAAAAGCCGTTGCAAATCAACAAAAACTTACGTTGGCCAAAACAAGAGAAAAAACCGCTGCCGATAATACAAGTAACGCAGAATGTAAAAACGCTTTTGGCGATTATGATCTTAATGCTAATGATAATGCTCGTGCTGATGGCCCTGCTTGTGTGAAATTCCACACATGACCTTTTCCAGTGAACACACGCACCATGCGTTATTTTTAGCCAAACGTGTATTTATTTTGCGAATGCACATCGCATTGCATGCTGGCAAAAAACATCTATGTATTCACGCATATGAAAATATTTTGATTGTTTTGGCATTTCAAGGAAGGCAATGCCAGCATTTGAAGTTCAGCACGCATGGCCATATGCAGAGACCGCGACGGCTGCATAAACAAATCAATCAAAAGACGCCTCTTGACAGGCCCAGAGATCAGGCGCCCAGACGCCCGATTAAGGCAAAAACCAAAGACGAGCGGGGCTATAATTACATTATATGTACTATGTACACAGATATGCCCGTCCGATAAGCAACTGGTCTATGACCAGAGCAATGGCTATTAGAGAAAATGCGCTTGGGGTCGACGACGCAGACGCATTAAAATGTAATAAACGCGGAAATTCACGGCGCAACAAAATGCAGCTGGAATTGTGGTCATAAGTGCGCATAAATGAGTCGTCATTGGGGGGGTCGAGGGGGAAGAACGAGCGATGAGAACAGTAGCAACAGCAGCAATTGAAAACATTCAAGTGCTCAGCGACTGATCTGCATAAATGAATGCAACTGCGATGCAGTCGAGATACAGATACGCACAAAGTACAGCGGACAGTCGCATCTGTATCTGTATCTACATATACACCGCTGAACAGCTGACAACACACATCATACATGTTGCAGGAAATACAATTTCTCGAAATGAAATCAAATAATTGAATGCATTAATAATCTTAGACATTTTCAAATGCAATGCGAAACAACTTGAATGGAATGGTTCGTAGCAGATGAAGAATGGGGGAGTACATTCTACATTTGAGAAATACTTCTAAAGCTCGACAAGGATGTGTGCAAATTATTTAGCCACAACATTTAGATTTAATAATTTATAGTCTTTCTTTTTTGGTTCTATTCTGCTGCTCAACATTGTAGAGCTTTAGAGTGTATAGCCAATGGCCACTGGCTGGGAGTCTGGCATGCAGGGTCGTTCATCTTGATGAGTGTCGATGTCGTTGTCGCAGTCTAAGTCGGTGTCGGTGTCGGTGTCGAATCGCTGTTGATTGCAGCAATGCGGAAAGCGCGTAGCACGCAAAATCATTGGCCTCATACATATGTACTTGTAGATACATCCATACATATGCGCCCATCTATGAGATAGATCTGTGCCTGTCTGTCCGATTGCCAGTTGCAAGCGGCAGCTCAAAAGTGTCACAAGCGCTACATGTGCGAGTACATGTACGATTATACCTACACATAGTATGTATATATGTACTATATATATGTATGTATGTACAAAGAAATATGTTTGTTATGCCTATATGGTTGTCGTTGCATTCGCTTATTGCAGTTGTCTGTCATTATACAGTTTGGCGGCTAACAAAGCTCAATGATTGAGCTCCGCAGTTCGGCATAATTTGAAATCGCTGTGGTGGTGTGTGGTCGATGCTGTGGGGGGAAATCTCTGACAAGCTGTGGCGCTGAGCCGTAATGGAGTTTATGTGTAGTTGTTATTGTTATTGTTGCTGCTGTCTCTGTTGCTGTAATAATAATGAGCAGGAAGTCGGAAAACGCCCCAAAATCGGCTTATGGCATTAACGCCACAGTTATGCGAGTGCCTCAAGAGATTGACGGCAACAGCAACTGCAACAGCAGCTACAACAACAACTGCACACTTCAAAACTCAAACCAACATTGCATTAGTATTTGGCGCTTCTCGATTTGGCTCACTCGCTTGCCTAGCTAGTTTGTAATTAAAAATGAAAATGTTACAAAGCGTTTTCAGATTTTCATACTCTACTCTACAAGAGGGTAGTGCGCTTTTCTAAGTAAAGTTAGTTATTCTTAGAGAAAAGCATTTTCAGCTGTTAATGGGCGAAGCTGGCAAGGTTCGTTCTACAGCAGGTTGCTGCAGACTTGGAAATGATCTCCAAATTTTTATTTAATTGTTCCAAGTCAGTCTAGCTTGCTTATAATAATGTAATTATATCTAATTGTTTTATTTTATTACTTTAAGAGATGTCTATTTTAATTTGCTATATTAGTTGTTTTCTGACATGCCACGACTTTTTATTTCTTAATCGTACATACTTGTATATAGTACGAGTATATTATAGGTATGAAGACATGCAATGTTATACGGCTTGAAATCTTTAAAGCCATAAGTATAAAGAATCATCGTAGTACATTTTTGCACATTTCAACATTGATTCTGTGATAAGTGTGCCGGCTATTTTATATTGAATATTTGGAGTGTTAGTTATGATAGATTGATGTTACACGAACGGCTTTATCCGCCGCAAAGAACATGGTTTTCAATCAACGACCAACAATTTTTTTTGTAACTAGTTTAAATAATAATAATTGAAAATGTGACTCAAAGGAGGTCATATATTGTACCTCATTCTAATTACGCGATAAACGATCTTATACATTTATGTTTATCTAACTATACCTATCTATATCTATCAATATCTCTCTCTCCCTCTCTATCTATTCATAAGTATATTTATATATCTATACGGATCTATATCTATAAATAACTATCCATATTAATCTTTATCTCACAACTCTCAGAAATTAGTTTAAAGTGCTAATAATTCGTATGATAGTAGAGCATATAGAGCCTCAAAGATAAGGCTTTAGTTGTTGTGGCCAAGTTTAAAAATTGGGTTTCTTATTTCCATTTGGAACGCACTATGTCGTTGCATAATTGTGCCAGTTTCAATTTCAGTTTCATTTGCAGCTAATTACAACAAATCATTTGTGATTAGTTATTACTGTTGTTGTTGGTGCAATTAGGCATGTCGCTTTAATTGCCAACACCAAAGACCCGTTAAATGCAATAATTTTAATTATTAAGTTGAAAATAGCTGGAACCGTGTTAAATTCAGAGTTCACGACAGAGGGCAATAAAAAAATCAATTGTGGCAATTTGTCGGTAGTTTGGCACGGTTGAAAAAATGGTTTCCCATTTTACTGTTTTTTTCCCTCCTCTTCGGGTTTATTTTATCTTTTATTTGTTGTTTGGTCCTGCACACACACATTTGTAACTTCATTTCACAATGCATGTCTGAAATTGCTGGCGCATTGGGCTGTAGTGCGGAAGTTTCTGCATGTCCGTGCGGCAAATTGCAAATTGCCAGCAATTTGCTGGGGCAGATACTCGTAAGCGAGAAAAAAATCATAAGCGTACACAAACAAACGGGCAAACAAGTTTTCAATATTTAATTGCATCAAATTGTTTTTAATTGCTGCACAAACAGACCGTAGGGTGACTCAATGCCACTTTTTTCGCTTTGTATTACTTTTCAATAATTGGCTGTCAGTTGGTGAGAAAAACCAATAATCAATGCGTTCTCGGATTAGCACATGAATTGGCAGTCTGCAGCGTGGCCCTGTCATGCAATCGATATTTCGAGAGGCAATGAGTCTGCTGCATTTGAAAGCGTTTTTAAAAATTATTTAACACCCTCATCAATTGGAAACAGTCTTTATATTTATGTTGCTGTGAATACTCGAGGGTGCGACATTTTGAGCTGTAAAAAGGGTGTTCAATGGTTCGTTTATTACTCCAGAAATACACACTCTCCCTAGATATAAAAGATAATCCAGTTGTTTAACACCAGCTTAGGTTATCTTAGCAAACCACTCTAAAACAGCAGCACAGGAAACTTAATAGTAATAGACATTACTATACAATAAGTAGTACGTCTAAAATTCTCGCTCATTTTAAATTATTCAGCTTATCTCTTACCAAGAATACAGAGAATACATGTTTAGACAAGTATTTCCAGCATTTTCTTCAAGTGTAAGAACTAAACAATGTTCACTTACGAACAACACAGAGGGGATCTAAACAGCTGCCGCACTTAGAGTGTGAGACATTCCCTGGGCGTTTGTTTTGGAAATAGCTTTTACTTTTGCATTGTCTAGACCTATGTTAGGCTGCACTTTCTCAGTCTTTAAGGTTATATACAAATGTATGCCATTATATAAATTGGATAGACTTGAAATAGTCATTCGTTTAAAGACCAGCATTAGAAAAGTTTTAAGTTTCTGAGATAAATTAAATTCCTTAAATAATAGAGTGTTACATTTTTTTAAAGATGTATGTAAATTATCTCTAAGGTGATAGGCGAGCCTTAGATATTCAAAGATGTTTCCATAATAAGCTCGAAATTATCATTCGAGAAAATTATAGAACACCTACAGTTCTTCAACTTTTGGGTTAATCTTCGGTGTAAGACAGTCTTCGGAAGCTGTAGAATATTTTTTATCTGATAAGCTATTACTGCGATAGAGTTTGAAATGCATCCTTTACAAGTATTAATTTGAAATTCTCTTTTATAAAATAGGTATAAAGGAATATGTGGCATTTAAAGAGGACGGTGGATAACCCACGAATTGTTTCCTGACATAAGCTACTTAGTTATATTTCTTTTGCTATATACTATAATAGATATTTTCCGTTAATGCTTAAGCTTAATGCCATTACACAACAGTGATTTGAAACTTTATATTTGTGTGCAGGAAAAATAAAGCCAAACTTTAAGCCTAGTCGTGCCAACTATTTAGCTGAAATCCTTTCAAATGGCAACACATTCAAAAGTTAAAAGCATGTGCCAAAGTGAGAAATGGTTCATAAAGGGGCTGTATGCAACTATTTTCAAAAGCAAACTTCCACTAAGCCATACTTACACACACACACACACACATATACACATGGAGAGGCATGCATGCGAGCATTTCTTGTTGCACTTAAAACTACTTTCAAAATGTTTTCACTTGCCACAAAGCTCAGCACGCCCACAGATGCAGATGCAGTTTCAGTTGCGGACCGCAAACGTGGCATGCGGCAACAAAGCAAAGCGTTTGCATTTTATTTAGTTGCTAAATTTTTCTTCAAACCAACCGGTGGGTGGCAGCAACGACAACGACAGCAACAGCAAAAATCACAAAACTGCGACCGCAGAACACACGCTTCAGCGCCCACAGCCTCTTAAAGCGCCCAGTGCTGTAGAACTTTAGTTGCGGAAAATGGCGAAAATTGTGCGCCTGCTAAAGAAAACAGCAACTAGCCACTAAATCATGGCCAGATTGAAGTTCGAATTTCCAGCCAAAAATTGCAGCCAAAATGAACGTGACCGAGAAGGATTAACACATGGCTATAAATCTCATTCAGCCCCTCGACAAACAGCTCAGTAATAGCCACAACAATAATACACGTTGTTGTTGCCACATCTTGCATTAAAGGCCAACAATCAGTGCTGCTTTTCTTTTTGATTAGATGTATTTATTTATCTTCCTGTCCGTACAGTGGAAAACATTTCAAAGATGAATCCAATGATATCATTTCGAATTCAAAGACATCATTTAAAGTAATTCTTGAAATTCTAAATATTATGACGGCACTGAGAGCTGAGGCATGCAAGGTGCTGTTTACAAAAAATAATCTTTTATGGCAGCTATATCATATATAATGGTTCCAATGGTTCTCGGTGTTCATACACACGTTCATTTATCATGTAATAGGATCTGCTACGCCTCCTTTTCCCTATTAAATACATTTTAGTACACCCTTCTTCCCCTCCAGTTTATTTAAAGTTTTAGTAATCTTTGTTTGTTTTAATTCTAATATTTCTAAAGTACTTAATCAAATTTAAAGTTGAATTTCTTTATGGACTATGATCACAGGAGAAATGAATGACTGGGTAAAAATTTAACACAGCTGCCCGAAAGAGTGAGGAAGAAGGGATGGCAAATACTACTTCCCTTTTTATACAAGGAAAAAAAATATAACATTTCTTTCATATTATTACGAACCCACAGAGAAAAGCGAAATTTGAAAACAATTATTATTTCGTATTCGCTTCCAAAATTTATTGAAACAATATCCAATGATTAGCAATCATTAACAGATTTAACAGCAAAGAGAAAATCAATTATTTATTTTATCAACTTTAACTAAACTAACTAACTAAACTCACTGCTTAAAAGTAATACTGACTAGTTTAAAAAAAAGACGCCTGGATATATATAAGTATGTATATCTAAATATTAGGTTTCCATTTTAAAGTTGTGGCTGAAGAGATTTCTTAATTTATTACTTTTTCAATGTCTGCCTGTACGATGGCTAGTCTGTTGGTCAGTCTGACTAACTCGTTTGCAAAATCGTGGCATGTAATTATTAGCGATTATTATTGAGTCTAAATGCGCGCACCGCCATTCACCGTTTTTAAATTTTTTTTTTTTTTTTTGCCAACACCAACCGGAACTATGCACACACACACACATACTCGCACATACACTCTCACATAGTTTATAGCTTCGTTGCTCGATCAGTAGATGTGTAACTATAAACAAGGAAACCGACGCTGGACGCTACTCAATTGTCTACGCTTCAATAAGTAACTAATCAATATACCAATATGTGGTGTTGTTGTTGCTGCCTTGCTTTTGTTGTTTTTGCAATAATTATGCGAAAAAATGGCTTTGTGCTTGCAAACAAGTGAAAAATTTCAATTCAATTAGGGTCATGCAAGGCAATAACGTGTGTGCCCTTAATGGTCAATGCATTTATTCATTTATTTCTTTTGTGCAATATTTGTTGATTGATCCAAAACCAGACCACCATGAATGACATTGTCAGGAAGGAGAGGCAGAGAGGTCTTAATCGACAACAAACATTTCAAGTGCTCCCCAGACGCAAAGATATTACAGTGACCAGCTTCAGAACACACAACCTCTTAGGGGAACAAATATTGTCGTAAAGCAAAAATAAAGACAATATGAGTAAAGCTTTTTTATTTGTTGATTCATTCAAATCTTATGGGTTATGTTTCTGTAACATACTCGTAGAGACACTTTTGTAGTTAATACGAATAAGACCAATAAAGACAAAAAAGGCAATTGGACAATAGTTGATTATATGAAAGATCTTTTTTTTTTTTATTTTTATTCAGAATATCAACAATAATTCTGTCGATTATATTATAAAACCTAATATAACAATTTAAACTAAACTTAAAAGATAAGAAAGCCTAATATAAAACTGAACAAGAACGTCTATTAATGCTTCGACACGTAGGGGGAATTTTATTTGCCAGTTGGCCAGCTAATCACAGACATATGTGGTCAGAGACATTAAAGACCTAAAAAACTATACAAAAAGTAGATAGAGGTGGAATGTTAATTCTATTTAACAACTAATTAGAAAAAGCACGAAGTAGAACGAGAAAGATAAAAAGAAAGAAGGATATGATAATATCCAATTATCTGAGTGCCAACCATTTTTAAATTTAAATATAAATAGGTTGAATGAAACACTTGAGTCAAGTACTTTTACTTTAAATAAAAATCTAGAATTAAATGGTAATTTATTGAATATCATGCAATATGTAGTTTCGAAACATTGCACGATTACTGAACACTTAAGAATTAAATTAAATTAATTAATTAATTACAAGAATGGGATGATAATACAGGGCTAGAATTAAAGGAAATTAAGTCAAAATGTCAACGAATGAAAAGGTGTTTTCATTTCGAGTCCCCTTAATTATTTTCAATGTTCTCAGTATTTTAGTCATAGAAAATTAGCATTATTCATACGAAATTTCGTCATGTGGCTGACTGCTAGACACTTACTAATAGAACTAAGCTGACTTCATTCTTTCGACACAAAATTGATTTGCCACTTAGTGTCTTACATCGTCAAGAAGTTGATTTTTATATGGTTTTTGTCTACAGAAGATTACATTTGATGTATCAAATTTTTTCATTTAATTTAAAAAGTCCACATTCTCATTTATTTTAAAAACTCCACCAAAACTAGATGACAAATTAGTGGCAATGATATTTTTGGTAAGCAATTATTTTTGTATAATTTTAATTTTAGTTCAATTAGCTTCTCTTTTTCTTCGAATTGTAAAAAAACAGTTCTTTTCAGTTTGTAAAACTGAAACGTATTGAAAATATTTCTTCTTCTCTCCAATCAGAACTTTCTCAACCTCAATCTACTACTTGTATATAAGAAGAAATTAAGTTAAAAAATATTAATTTGTTATATTGAACATTAACTTTGTGACTTCTTTTTGAAATTGTAGCACCTTTCTGGTTTGGCTCTGAATTTCCTTACCCATCTAAAAGAGATTCGTATTGACATTTTTTGAAGAGTTCCAACTGAATGACTACTTTTTGAAATGGTAGCATTCAAATAAGTTTAGTTATTTTTGATTAAAATTCAGTCGGCAGTGTGTTGTTTATTTTATTCTGGCACAGACAATATCGAACCTGTTGCTTACTCATCGGATTTGTGGCTAAAATTATAATGAGCGAATAACATGAGCGACAACAGAAGAAGTCGTTCATACAAACTCGTACTCCTAAGTAGTATATGATAGGAACGACAGCTTTTTGGGCGTAAGTGTGAAATTTTGATGAAATCATGCGACCACAATTCAAGGTTATGGCAGCAACTGTTTTGACTGCTCATGCGGCCAAAATCAATCGATGTCTAGTCATTTGTAGCTGCGAGTATTTCCGAAATGATTTGGCAATTACTGGCGGCGAATAATAGCAAATAATGCGACTTAAAGACAAAATTGAAAGTGATTTGTAGTTTTGGGCAGCGATGCTCGAACCAATACAAAAGTCGAGCAACTGCAACAGTCGAAGGTGAGCTGAGATGCATGCCACAAACAAAGAGCTCGGCTCTGCCATCACAATTTATGTAAGCGCCACAAAAGGTTTCAAAATTTTCCCAAACCATAAAGAAAAGATAAAATTGACAGCTCATTTTTTATATTTATGACATTTTGCTGTCATTTTGTCAAACGACGGCGTCCGTCTGACACAATTCGTTGACCCACATGGCGCATAGTTTGGCTTTTTATGATTTGTTGGGCTCACAGCCAAAAAGGCAACAGCGCAGCAGAGCTGGAGAGGGGGGAGAAATTGGACGAATATACAACTCGTATGTATGCATATAGAGGGGCATATGGGCATCAATTGCCTCCATTAGAAAGCAATTAAAGTGAGAAAGATCGTGCCTCCAGGGGCGTCCCGATATTGAGAATCGGTGTTGAGTTAGAAGCCATTTACTGTTCTACAATACTTGATGAAAAGGCCAAGCGTGGTTAGATTGTAGATATTTATCAGCCTCAACCTCATTTACAGTTGCGGCGGCGCCGACTCGTGCCTTTCTCAATAGACATGGAAAGAGGCTGGCTTTGTGTCTGCCACTGCTGCGGCTTCTCTTCCGCTCTTAACGGTACGTAATTGAAATCATAATTCAATTTACGCTGCCTGCTTTGTTTGCCACACTTTGCTTTTCAATTACTCGCATTTCAATGCATATTAGAAATGTCTGGTAGCAGGCCGCGCAGCATGAAAGTGTTGCGAAGAGTGAAAGATACCGTTATGGTAACAAATGCAGTTACACACACACACACACACACACACTCATAGATGCAGATACTCGCACAAGACCCCAAGCATGCAGTTCGAGTCTGTTGCCGCGCATGCGCAAATACTCGTACATTCGATTCGATTTATTTTCTTATTTTTCTTCATTTCTATTGCGCGCTTAATTATATTTTTCATGCGCATGCATTGCACATATAAATATTGTAAATAAATGGGAAAAAGCCAAGGAAAAAATTGTTGAATTATTTTACAATGGCGTCTTGCAATTAAGAACGCTTTCATTTTTTATTTATTTTTATTTCGACTTCATTTATTTGCTACTCCATTTCAGGTGCACAATTTCTCATTGAAGCCGAAAAACGAGAAACGAAAAACTTTTACTGAACATAATTGAATTGAAATTAAATGCCAGCATCAATAAAGTAGATGGATAATGCACTTTCAAAGTGCACGCAGTTCAGGCAAAGTCAGTTGTACCTTATTTAGATCATACATCAATTGGCGAGGTAGACTGGCAATCTGCCCAGCTTTCAATTAACTTAAATGTTTGTAAATCTCTCTATATTTTAGTTATCTTTCTGCTCAATTAACTATCTAACTAAGGAGGTAAAAAGATCCTTATCCTTATTTGTCTATTCTATATTTTTTACCAAGTATTTCGATCGTTCCATCCATCTAACTAACTTTCTATGTATTTATCTATCTATCTATTTTGAATCAAACTGTTTGAATAGTAAGAGATAATATTGTAGACCCTGAATGAAAAATAAGAAAACCAATAGAGTTCGATTCATTATTTCCAACTCGATTATTGTAATTCTTTCACATATTTCTTTTGAATTTTGGCTGCTCCGCAAAATATGGAACGCAGAACTCACATAACATTACCGGAAAAAGCGTTGATAACAATTTTAAAATTTGTAATACAAGATCGAACCACAAAGCATATAAGCTAGTATGGCTCATTGCTTTAGTTGGTCTTTAGTAGGCTGTTGTGAGGAAATAGCACGGAGGTGCGTTTCTTCAGGACATAGGGTCGCACCACTCGATAGTAGATAACATCCGAACCGTTCCTTTCTATAGGCATCATACACCAGACCAGAAACGAACACTTCAGTAGCCAATAGAGTGGGATGACGCGGGCTAGCGCAGTGGAGAAGTATTCGATGACGGTCAGTAGCGCGAATGTAACCCAATAGATCATCCATTTGGTGTCATCCTGTTTGCTGCTCCATTCCACATCACGTAGCGATTGGAAGGCAGGATAGGCGATGCCAATGATATTGCACAGAAGCTGGGCGCCACATCCGAAAATCAGGTAGAGCGCACAAAAGATGACGCCACCGAAAAAAATCTTGACTCTATCCGTATTTGTGCGCCGCTCCAGGTTGTCGAATAGATTGGTGAACGGCCCCGATGGATCGTGCAGCGCATCGTCTATAGCGTCCCTAATTTCATCGAACCCTCTTCGTACATTCAGACTATATTGAGCCATTTCTGCTAGGGAGTGTATGACTGTGTATGTTCAAGTATAGACGACTGATGCCTAATTCAAAGGCTGCTCTGTTGATTGCAAATAATTGATCGAATTTCAAAGCAAATGCTGGATTATTCAAGACTAATAAGAATTCATTCTTTAGAGGCAGTTGAAAGCACTCCCATCATGTTTTCTTAAACTTTCTCTCAAGAATTAAAGCCTTTCTCCACATTCCAACCGAAGGATCGCTATCAGTCTAATAAGCCATCATGCGCTACTCTTTCCTTCTGGTATATTCGTGTGCTTTGTATTTTTTGTTTGTTTCTCGAATTACTATATATGAATATTCCTTAACAATCGTTAAAAAAATCACATTTGTCAGTAAGATTGCATTATAACTTAATTTTTTTTATGATCTCATTTCAATTTTATTGCAGCTATTTTCAGTTACTTGAGATTGTTTTTCACAGCACGCTGTCATTTGTTTGTTTCACTTTTAATTAAAGATGCCTTTATTTCGTTTTAGAAAGAAAACACGCTACAAATTGAGAGAACAGCTAGAAAAATTGTTAAACTAATTACACAGACGGGCGATTTTTCACCATTTTTATAGCGCCAAAGTTTTCCCAGCTTCGTTGAAAATCTTCAAGTGTGCGTCTATGTTTCAGAAATAGAACTGAAAATGTGGGATTCTATTTTGGGGGAAATGCTTGTGCGTGCGGTTTTGTTGTTATTCCCCTTGTTGTTGTAGTTGTTGTTGGGTGTACTATTTTAAGTGGCATAGCAAAGAAATCAATGCACTTGAGGTTTTTCCCATTTCCCAAGCTGGCGCTGCATTTCTCATAAATACTACAATTTCAATTGCTGGCGCTGATAAACAAAAGTCAAATTATTGTTCTCCCCACGACCCTTTGCACATCTTATCTGCACGCAAACATACAAGTACAGACATACTTAATGAGGGTCATTCTGGCTACTTTACTGGATTTTCTTGGCCTTCAACTATTTACAATTTCATATTGATTTGCTATGGGGCCAGAGCCAGAGCAATTATCAATTTATCAGCTGAAGCCATACTTTGACCCCTGAAGGCCTCCCTGCCCGCTCTAAAGGCCCTTCGCACTGCAACGCGGTTTGCATGCGTTTTAAATCGCTTACGCAAGCAACGCGCGTAGGTGCGACCGTAGAAAGTGTTGAACATAAAATTAAGTAATTTAGTTTAATGACATAGTAGCTTTGAGCAAACATGTTTCCCTCTGACTACGCACAACAAATGCGGGCTCTTGTTGCTGTTGTTTCGTTTGTCTGATTTTGTTACTAACTTGGACTGCATGTAGTGAGGAGTAGCCAGAGCCAGAGATACGTACAAGCCTTTGGTGATATATTCGTATACTCGTATGCTTATAAAACCAAAAACTAGTCGCAACAAAAGCAGAAACAGACGCAAATGATTTTCACTCAATTGCATGTTTTTTCAATTATTTTGCGTAACCAGCTGCCAAAGTCGTAGTAGGTGTGTCTTTGTCTGCATGCCTCTGTCAACGCTTACTACATAAATACCTTTGTATTAACGAGCGCATACAGGGTGTCGGAAAAATTATTTACTTACGACTCTCTAGACATCAAAGCTTGGGTTGAGCAAACTTTTTCTTAAAACTCAATCCCATGTATATCTTTGTTAATAAAAATGCAGGTTTAATAAAAGTATATAAGAAGTAAAACTAATTTGATTAGTCTCTGTTAATCACCCTCTCTAGATTTTACTAAAACAAGATTTTCATAATTTTTATTTTTTACATTTTTTGTAAAAGTAGTGAGTATTTGTTTTTGATCTTTCCCAACATTAAAATATAAATTAACATTCAAAATCAAAAGAGTAATCAACGAAAACTTTATACTATTTCTGAATTGAAGACTTTTGTTTTTATTATTATTTACTTATTATAATATCCAAATTGTTTGGATTGGTTTGGAGAATTAGGAGACACTCCTAGTATTCTGAGCGGCTTGGGTAACTTTGAGAAAGCAATCTTTTAAAATGGTTACATGAACTGATAAAAGATATATTTTAACTTTATAAAAATCTTTCTCGCGCTTCATGATTGCAAACGCATTGATTGCTAATTCATTTTCGGAATTCTCAAATAATGCACAATATATAATTTTAAATAATATTTATTTTTTTAAATCTAGACTCTCTGTGAGTTGAAATTTAAAAAAGAACCGGTTCAAGCAAGACTTAGATTCTTAGCTAATGAATATTTCATTGGACTAGCATTTTTATTTAGAGTTCGTATTCCAGTAGTTCTAAGCACCCTGTATCTGTGTGCATTATGTACATAATTGCAACTTTTTATGCTCATCATGTTGTCTGGTGTTTGTTTGATTTATGTGGCTTGCCACCTTGCCGATTTGCTTGTGATTGCTTTGCCTATTAATTGTTATGTGTTTTTAATTCGAACCTCGTTGCGGAGAAGAATCGTAAAAAGTAGGATTTTTGCCAATTACATAAAAGAATTATTACAATACAAGTATGTATATACATATGTATATATGTATGTATACTTACTCGTAAATCACCTGCTCGCACTGCACACTTAATATTTTTGCAGCGTTTTGCTTTTTATTTGTTCCATGAATTTAATTTCAACGTTAACTTTTTTCGGTTTCTTTTTTGATATTATTTTGCAAAAAACTTTCTCCAACTTGTCGTGCCAAGTTGACGCACAAAGAGTAGCAAAAAAACAAAAAAAAAAAACACAACAAAAAAATAGAGAAAAAATAGTTAACAACAAGCAGATGATTTACAGCTAAAAAGCAGAAGTGGTGGTCATTGAAGTTGATTTATTTGTCGAACCGTTTTAAGAGGGATGAGGCGGCAAATTAGACGACGCGCGCAGCTTCATCTTTGCACATTTAAGACACGATTGAACAGGTCGCCAGATAATAAATAAACACTCGAACGGTAAACAAAGACAACTGCCCAAAAATTTGAATATTTACAGGTACGAATAGCAGAGAACAAGTGCAGGGCCAGCGGCCCACTAGCAACTGATAAGTGCTGATAAGCACATACGTACACCCCCACATATACAGACAAAGCTACATATTTACATAGGCACACACATGTATGTATGTATATATGTATGTATGTAAACATGCCTTGTCTTGCACTTATTTGCAATCAATCACGTTTTACTTATCAAGTATGCGGCACATACTGATTCGATTGCAAGCCGTCTGTGTAGGCAGCCCGCGCGTTTTCGAGGCGTTTTAAAACGCCACACATACGTCTGCCAATATAAAGTCCATGACCACAGACAGGAATTGCATTAATTATGCATACATACGTATAGTATATGAATGCTATATTAGTTTATTATATAAATTTAAACACAATAGAGCCTGCATATTTGGTAAACCATGAGAAAAAAGTGCGTGCTTTGAAAATGTTAATAAACAAACAAAAACCACGCGTACAAAAAAGTGGAAAGTTGCGCTTTAATGTGCATAATTATTTTGGACTTTACATTGCACACTTTTTCACGATTATTTACAGCCTCGTCTTGTCAGCGCACGGTGGTATTCAATGGTGAATTCTTAATTAATATTTAAATAGCAATACTAAAGCCTAAAAGAGAAGAGAAGGTAAATGTGCTGCCGATAATTGCCATAAACGATATCTTCCGCAAATAGTCAGATGTAAACTACTATGAACTAAAGGACTAGTAGCTATATTTTAAAGCATTAAACTATAGCTTTCAATGGTATTATGTACTAGAAATGTATTTATATAAGTATGTAGCAGACAACAGATACCATGTTATGAGTACAGCAAGACGAGAAAATTCGTCAGTCCGTCTGTTAAGCCATAGCAGTTAGGGACACCAATCTTGGTGTGGACTTTTCTTATTCATATGCAGAGCAAGTTTATTGGAAATCATATATGTATAGCTTCATTCATTTATATAGCTGCTATGGAATCGATAGGCGCAAAAGTCACTCTTCGTAGAATCATTTTTTTTGCTTATAAAGATATCTTGCGAACATTTGCCAGTTAAGGGAACGATCGGCGCAGAATTCAACCCAAGTGCCATCAGCTTTGTTATATACTTATTTACGCAAATATTGCCTCAACATAAGCTGAAATCTTATCCAAGATTATTTTATTTGAAAAACTGTATCATCAGAGGGGTGGGTAAAATGTATTTAGGAGTCAGCCTGGCACCTTAACATTCGACTTGTTAATAACGTTAAGGTTACATAAAGAAAACTTTTTTAAACATGTCAATGAAATGCGATTCATTTTTCAACTACAACATTTTCATTTCAAATTTGTTCCGTCTGTCCCACTGTGCATTGCCGCCAAGCAATGCGCCTGCGTAACTTTTGTGGGCGACAATTTGGTCGCACCCGACACTCGCCCTGCTCGGTACTCATCACTTTTTAATGAGTTCGTGCCAAAATGCAGTTTTTGATTTTTTAATTTCTCCATCGTTGACTATTGACTACTGTTGGAGGGGGCCTCGATGTCATTTTGAGTATCGTACGCTGGCTTTGTTTGAGCAAAATCTGCGATTGAACGCAACGCGCACGTCTTTTAACACAAAACTCAATCATAATACTTGTATGTGCAAAACGAAAATTGCATAAAAATGTTAAACGAAAAGGCAAATAAAATGGAAATACTTATGCATGTACAAGTATGTACATACACACTCCTTATAAGTATGTTAGTTAGTATTTGTTCGAACAAGTTTTGTGAAAGTGTTGACTGTGTAGTTTTTGCTGCTGCGGCTTTTGGCCAACAAACAAATAGTTAATATCAGTTTTATTGTTATTGCTGTTGTGGCGCTCAAAAGTCGCAATGCCGGTGGCAATCACCATGATGAGTGCTGTCTGTGTCTAAAACAAAAGGCGTAGGCCTGCGTAGAAACATGTTTCAAGGCATTTGTCTCTGCCTTTTACGTTCAACGTTTCTTTTTCACTTTATTGACAGTTTCTATTTTTTTCATTTTTCTTCACAAACGTGCAAACATTTGTCGCCGTCTGCTGGCCAACTCAAAGACAACTACTGCACTGTCCATGGGCTTGCGCTCGAATTTTTCATCTGGTCGCTTACCTTCTTCTTTTATTTTTTTTTTTGCACCGAAACGCCCGTTTTCATTCATAAATACAATTTGTTATGGTTACGTGTCTATTATTTTGACCAAGTTGTTGTAGTTGTTGTTGTGATGTGCAGGCAGGAAATAAGACACGTAGCGCACAATAAATGGCATCCTATGGAGGTGTGTGTGCGGAAGGCACGCAGAATTCGGCCATTTCAGGTGCTATAAACTTTTTGTTGCTGAGCTACTTGTATGTACACTTGATTTAATAGTTAATACTATTTGCTAAAAATATATCCCTAAGGTGCTGGATGGACTGCACTCACAAATATATCTCAATCACAACATTATAACCATACTTTGACTTTGAATAAATTTCGCGCTATATTCTAATATTCTAATATGTATTCTAAAACAGCTTTATAGGAAGGGTATACTATAAAGTCAGCTGCGTAGCCAATGGATTCTTTGGACACTTAATAGATCTGGAATCAGTATATCTCCAAAAAACCCAACACACTAGTACGTACAGCGACCGCTGTTTGTTTATCGAAATAGACTGGATAGGCTATAGGATAGAAGCCCGTACTGAAATTATGGAACTGGCAGACCTTTTCAAATTAATGCTCGTACCCCGATTGCCCCATTACCTAAATATTATGTTATAGATTCTGATTTTTATGAATTATACATATACATAAATATGCAGAATAAGCACAATCAAGGTGCCGGTGACATTTCTAGTTAAATACAAAATGAAAAATAATAAATAATCAAGGAACATATCCATTAAACGTTTGTTATGGAATTATGTTACGTAGATGTTTACTTTGAAGGCTTTTAAAAAATAATTTTAAAAATAAAACAAATATAATTACGATTGTTATATACTATGTGAGTAATACTAATGTTACTTAATTGTACTTTTAAGTCTTTGCTTAAAATGTAACGGATAGAGGTACAGAAATGTCTTAAGCCATAATCCTATAGCTGTTAAAGATGGAGAAATATGAAAGGGCACGGAAATCTCCTCTTCATCATGAAATTGGCTTAAAGAACAGTATTTGAAAGTTAATTTTATAGAAGGAATCAAAAGTTTCTAAGCACTTCCAAGAGAACGAACGCGAAGCTCACCCCCAGACCGCAATTCAATAGTTCAATGTGAAAACCAACACCTTTGTATCAAATAACAAAATATTTTCGCCATATTGATTAGGTTTTTTGCATATGGACAAGAACTTGAGAACTTCTTAAACAATGCAAATATTTAAATAGAGGCATAAAGTTAATAACTTACCCGCTGTTAAACAATATCGTGGAAAAAGATTTTCACCAAGTCAGCAAACACGAAATATGCGCGTAATAATTATCCAAAGAAATTGTGAGCTTATGTTTGTTTGTGTTGTTTATTATTTTGTATGTATGTATACGTGTGTATATATGATGTATGTATGTATGTAGGTATGTTTTGTGAAATGCGAAACTGTGACCGACCGGCGAGTTTTTTAAAAGGTGCTAAAAATTTTGCTGTTTTGGCTGCTTTCGTCGCGCCCCACAGACAAATTATGAATTATGGCGTACAAGAAGGAAAATGGTCTGAGAACCTTTTAACTTGGCTTTTAAGCTGACCAACTTTGTCTGGCTGTTGTTGTTGTTGTTGTTGTTGTTGCTGGGCACGATTTGGCAGTTCAAGTATTGAGCGCGTTTACGTTGACGTTGTTAACTCGTTTTAAGACGTCGATTGGCAAAAGGCTCAGCCACAGAAAGGGAAGGCCTCTGACTGTTGTTGTTGTTGTTGGTGTCGCTTTCAGAGACGCCCTGCAGTTTGTTGTTGTTAGTTTTGGTTGCGGTTTTTACTGCCAGCGCGGACGACCGACGGGACGTGCAGCGCGTCTCGGTCTCGGTCTTGGAATTGGTATCGTTTTCAATGCGTTTTCGTACCGTAACAAGTCAACTTTTTCTTCTTTTGCACTTTTGTTGTCGTTGTTTTTGTTGTTGTTATTGGCCGGTTCACTTTTAGTTAGAATTCGATATGCCCGACGTAAAGGAGGAAAACAAAATCAAGATTTCTTTATGAATCACTTGCACATTATTATTTACTTAACATTATTGGTCGTAAATATTTGTGTCGTTATTTATTTTTTTGTCGATTTTTGTGGTTGTTGTGTTTTTTTTTTTCTTGCTTTGTTATTTCGTTTAGAAAGTGGGTTAACTTAATCACCGCGACTTGTCTTTGCCTTATGCAAATTTTTGTCGTTTTCATGTGCCAACAAGAATGTGCACGGTCTTGCGTGTTTGCTCTCAAATTCCAATTTGTGATCTGTTTCGATTCTGTTTGATCTGATGTTTGGCAAATACTATCAACTTCATTCAACTTTGTATTACTCCGTTGCTCTATCTCTTCACAACTTCTACAACTTGATTTTCCGCTTGAGACGTTTGCACTTCAACTCGTTTCGCTCGCAACTGAATGGAAGCCCCTGAGACATGCGCAGCCACAGCTTGAGTCGCAGACGCGGCTTCGTGCTTTGTTGTTGAACACGATCTTCGTGCGCAGGTGAGGCGAAAACTTCAACAACGAAACAGCAGCACAAAGCGTAATACGCGAAGTGAGCGTATAGCTTTTTAACGGCTTTTCTCCCGCTCTCTTTTAAACTTGTCGCAGTGAGTGCGAAGCGCGTGTTGAGGTGCAATACAAAAGTTAAAAGTTGTTTCCTTGCCCACTAGAGATGAGCATGAGTCGGCTTTTCAATACAACCACGAGACGGCCTTTTTAAAACAACCGACATTTTTCATAAGCTACCCCGCATGGCCCGAAATGAAATTGTGTTATCTTTTAATATAAAAAAAATGTTCTAAAAAATCTAATCACTAGCAAGATGTCCAAATTGCTTGAAGTATAAATACATACATACATATGTATATCTATAGATAAAACTATATAATCAATTTCATATACTCCTACATATATGTATATGTAGATATAAATTTCATTAATAATGCTCAATGGGAAATACCTTGCAAAATATTAATGTACATACTTCCTTTTTTATGGCTTAGATCCAACAAAAGTGTTGAAGTTGACATTTATATGATGTTTTTCGTGGTACATCGTGATTTTCGTGCTTACCACGGTGACTACGAAGAAAAGCACGACCTATGCCCAGCTCTAACACACACTCAGAAGGAAAATAAAACATACTTTGTACGTCAAACAAGAAAAACGCACGACGATCGTCTCCGCTCGAGTCTGTTGTTTGCGTTGCTCGCGCCTAATTGAGACTGATGCGTGCGCGTCGAGAGAATTTTCATGCCGGCGGCGGCGCGGTCAACGTCGCTGCAAGTCGTCACAGCATCACCCACTTTTGACACACACATACATAAATACACATGCATATGTACATACCCACACATAATGCCTCCACAAGTGGTAGTCGGCAACGAATAAAGATTTGGCGGCGCCGATTATTCTTAGTTGCTCATAGGACGACGCGGTGAATAATCTGAATTTCCATTAGGCCAGAAATCGGCCAAGCCATATGTTGTTTAATAAATGAATAAAAAGTGGACTACGAACGAAGAAATTTTTAATCATTAATCTGGGATATATGAATGTACACTTATGCATGTATGCATTCGTTCCCATATGCATCCATGGGTTAGTATGTATAGCTAATATACACTCATCGCCACTTGAATATGACACCCTCTACCCTGTCTGTCTAATGTTCAAAAGTCGAAAGCAGATTGATAAAATACCGATATTTGTGCACGTTATCTTTGTGCATATAGTATTATTTATCTTCTTTTAAATTGCAAGTTTTGTTCAAAAGCCGTTAAATGTTTTTTGCACTCTTTCTTAGGATGCATTAAAATGTAGGCAACATTTAAATACGACATAGTTTTCGAAGACGTAAGTAAAACTGTCTTACTGTCTTGTCTAAAATCAGGGAAAATTGTTCTAGCTTGCTGGGTTTAAAAGAAGCAGGCGATAGAAAAGAGACTTAAGGGGTGTCCTGTGGCGAGCCCTGTATGATTTTTACATTATAAATAAAATAAATAAATAGTGCCATCACCAATTTTAAATGAAACAGTAAGTTTATTTTTAAAATAAATTTTGCCCAAATTTTAACTTGGCGTTTATAGCGTGATCTAGATTTTTATTTTTAAATTTGAATTTAAACATATGGTAGCCTGGTGGTGCCAGTGCGCTGGAAAGCGTTGTAGTGCTGCCATTTGTGAGTATGTAAGTACTTTATCGGACATGAGTAAGCAGTGCTGCCAGACCAAAAGACTTTCCTGTCAAAAATTGAGAGTAAACAAATTAATTCCGACTTCGAAAGCAAAAACCACCAAACGTTTGGCAAATAATAACAAATGTCTGCACGAAATGGCTGATATAAAAGAAATTGTTATTGTTGTCAAATGGAGCGGTAAGGAGTATCCTGTCGACCTCGCCGACCAGGATACTGTGGAAGTGCTGCGTCATGAAATTTACCGCAAAACACAAGTCCGCCCCGATCGGCAGAAGTTAATAAATCTGAAGCACAAAGGTAAGTCGTACTTCAACAGCTGGTGAGTAATAATGCCTCATTTTGGGTTTTGCAGGCAAGCCCGCTCCCGACAATCTGAAGCTCAGCCAACTGGAGCTGAAACCGAACTTTAAGCTTATGATGGTCGGTTCTACGGAAGCAGACATAGAGGATGCATGCAGTCTACCGGATGATATTGGTGAGGTCATCGATGACTTCGATGATGCCGAGGAGCGTGAAGAGTCTGTGGCGAACTCTGCTGTGTACTTGGCAAAGGTGCAGCGACGCGTGAGGGACTATAAGATCACAGAGCTGTCGCCACCGCGAGAAGGGAAGAAGCTATTAGTGCTAGATATAGATTATACACTCTTTGATCATCGCTCGCCAGCTGAGACGGGTACAGAGTTAATGCGCCCATATTTGCACGAGTTTCTGCAGTCTGCCTATGAACATTATGATATAGTTATCTGGTCGGCCACCAGCATGCGGTGGATTGAGGAGAAAATGCGCCTTCTAGGCGTGAGCAACAATGAGAATTACAAAATCATGTTCTACCTCGACTCGAATGCCATGATCTCAGTGCACATGCCGGAACGCGGTGTGGTGGATGTCAAGCCGCTGGGCGTTATCTGGTCATTGTACAAGCAGTACAGCTCCACCAACACGATTATGTTCGACGACATTCGTCGCAACTTCCTGATGAATCCCAAGTCTGGTTTAAAGATACGACCCTTTAGACAGGCCCACTTAAATCGCAGCAAAGACAAGGAGTTACTCAAACTTTCGGACTATTTACGTAATATAGCCTTGCACTGTAATGACTTCAATTTGTTGAACCATCGCAAGTGGGAGCACTACGATCCCAAAAAGAATTCTTAGACCTATGTCAACAACTAGTCCATTATGTAAAAGACTTCCGTGTTTGTTTAGATGGACAGTAGTTTATTAAATTAAAATGATTTTTATATGAACAAATGTTATTAACTCTATAGCGTATAGCCGCCCTGATCTGCCCAATGCACTCTTCTAGCCTCTAAATACTCCTCGTGCAGCCGCCGCCGTTCCTCCTCCAGCTTGGCCAACCTCCGATACCGCTGTAGCACCATACCGCATCCAAATAGTAGTGCCACCTGAAATATCAACCACAATATGAAGAGCGCAATCAATAGGCTTTGATTCATGCAAATATTGTCGAGATGAAGCTGGTCATCAATGCCGGCAATGAGCAGGACGCCACGCTCGCCATATAAATAACTGTTGCTGTTGGTCTGGTCAGGGCCATGCACACGCAGATTGTAATTCAGAGGCAGTTCCGACTGTTGACCCACTTGTCCTGAGGCGCTGTCGTTACTTAGCGGTGCCTCGGGCACCACATCGACGACTGTGGAGATGTATACAGGATTCTGCACTTTTGTGAGCACCGGTTGGTCCAAAGCTTGACGCCGGCGTCGTCGCCAACGCTGATTTACGTGATCATCAGCTCCGTAATGCAGGCAATTGTTGGGCGCGCATTTATTTCCACAGAACCGTATCTTCACATCAAAATTTACATTGGAAGTGCCCGAGAACTTAAAGGCATGAAAGCGGGCCCGCAGCATATTTTTGGAGTGGGTGCGAACGCGCGTGAGTGCTGGAAAAACACTTACGTCCGTGGGACAGCCACGGTCGTCGATCAAGAGAACATAGTTCTGATTATCCTGCGTCTTGGCCACCAGCGAGCTGGCACTAAAGTCCGGCAACGGTGCTAGTTCTAGCTCCATATGCTGCGCCAGTTGATGAGGGCTATACTCGGCGACGATTTGTAGCTCCAAGTTTTGGCCAATTTGCACATCGTTCATTTCATGTTGGTGGGATAAATCGACTATTTGAAGAGTAATTTTTGGTTGTGGATGCGGGGCATCGCTGCTGTTGTAATGAACTACTCCCTCATAAGGAAACATGCTGAAGTGAGAAGCATTTATATAGTATTTCGACCGTTACTTGTTTTCAGTGAAAGGACTTACTGCTCTGAATATTCCATAGAAGACTCTAGGGCTATGGCATTGGGTATATGCTCCGTGGCGTCCACACTGCTGTCACCTCCACGAGCAACTGCCCTCAATGTGTTTGTGGCATTGCTTAGAATACAGCCCACCTTGATAAGCCGGTCGCCTTGAGTTTGTACATTTGGATTGTTCTGTATTACCACCAACGCGGAAATAAAAGTTCTGCAATGATAGATTAACGTTAATAATATAGAAACAACATCTAATTTCTCTAACAAAAAGTATTTTGCCGTTTAAATTAAACAACGCGAAAACTGAGTATATTTTAAATCGCTTAACCGATTACAAAACGACCACTTCAGCCTATCGATAACTATTTGTCCTAGCTACAATCGCTACATGTTTCCAACACTGTCAATCAAACGAAGTTTCGATAGTGCAGTTTAATTTCAGCGCTCGATTTCGAATACGACGCTTCGGCTTCTTTCCTATTGTAAAATAGAATTGTAGTAAAAGCGTTCTGGTTACACGATAGAATATAGCCATGTATCAACCACGTCGCACCAAAGACTTTCATGAGTACGACGATGGCGACTTTAACAGGCGGCAGACAAGGTAAGAATGTTGAAATAAAATGTGCAGCTGCGAACTTTAAAAATTATGTGTATTCCAGAGCTCAGGGCCGTACCCTAGTCACTCCATCGCCCATGACGACCATGCGTTCCTCGACACGGTAATGTATCCTCGCAATGGTGAGGTGATAATTCTTTTAAACAGCCTTTTCACTTTTCAGACAGACGATTCAGGGTCGTGCCAGTCGTTTGGGGCAACCGGCGCCTTTGGATAGCGGTCGTGGCGCGCTTTTTGGACCACCCGGCTCAACGTCAAGGTCGGTTGGGTCTTCTGGAGCAACACCCATGCGCATGCGCGCCACCTCCGCAGATCGTCCGACGGCCTTACACTCGGATAAGAAGTGGGTTCAGGAGACGGCGCAACAAATATCCGATTATCTGCAGCAGCTGTTGCCCTCGCATC
Source organism: Scaptodrosophila lebanonensis (assembly GCF_003285725.1). NCBI lineage: Eukaryota > Metazoa > Arthropoda > Insecta > Diptera > Drosophilidae > Scaptodrosophila > Scaptodrosophila lebanonensis. The sequence goes on from NW_022060538.1 coordinate 19,372,370, forward strand.
CAATGCCTGGTCTTTCCAGCGATTTTTTTGAACGCAACACGCTGCGCCAAATGTCAACAAAGCAATTTGTGGGCATTGTTAATTTGTTCTTGCAGCAAATTATGCGAAATCACACAATAGGCAGCAATCATGTAGAAGACATTATGAGCTCAATGCAGAAGATTAAATATCCGTATACACTTAACAAGTCCTGGCTTATGACGCCCACCACGCAGCATTCGTTTGGACACGTGATTGTTATGTTGGACTTTCTGAAGGACTTTGCGCCGCCGTTAGACAATGCGGAGTCCAATCAGTTCCCCTTCATGGACACAAGCGAACAACACAGCTATATGCATAGCAATACTACTGACTGTTCCTCTGCTCTGTCAACCACCCAGGCGGCGGCTTTTCAATTAGACGAGGAAGCTAATGGTCATATATATGCCGCTGCCGTACCTGGCTTTATTGCATGGAACGATGGAAATGATGACGAGTTCAATGAAGCGCAGTGTAGGATTGGCGACTATCTGATCAGAAAACGTTGCGATTTGCCCAATGTGGCAGCTATCAATGCGGATATAGAGACTCAGCAGCACATTCTCAAGGAGCTGGAGGAGCAAGTGGCTGCTCACACTGACGAGAAGAAGGAGCAACAGCTAAAGCAGCTGCATGCGGAGAAACAGCGTAAGCTCAAAGAGCTCTCAGCAACTAGAACAAATACTACGGACCTCTGGAAAAAATGCGAACAAATGTGCGAAAGTAGCAAACTCCAAACGCAGGAACTCAAGAAACTGCGCACACAGCTTGGCCAGTTAAAGCAAGCAGTCAACCAACAGAAATGGACAGTACATCAATGGGAAAGCCTTAAAACCACTCTAGAGGACTTGCAACGCGAGGCGCAGGTGTATGAGCGAGAGCAGAGTGAGCTCAACGACCGAAATCTTACGCAGCAAGTGATGCTGTCAAGGACCAAGAAGCAGCTCCTTGATCAACTGGAACAGTTCAATACCAATCTGCGTGAGATGCATTATTCTGGGCTGTGCAGCGACCACGAAATGGATAAATGGACGCTGAAACTACTCCTCAACCATAGTAAGGCGCAAAAGAGACTTCAAAAAATAGAAGAGTTAAGCGCTCTGGCGAAAAAGAAGCATGTTCAAATGAAACAACGTTGTCAGCACCTGGACCAGCTTCTAACGAAGGCCTCAGCCACCAACACAAGTTTACAGCTGGAGCTGAACCAATTTAATGCCCAGGCATTGGCTCATAAGCGGCAGCAGCTGGCGAATTTCGATGCCAACAACAAGACCAAACATGCCATGTGGGCACAACACCGTCTCGATGTAAACGAACGTCACATGGAGCTAGACACCAAGTTGGAACAGCTGCAGCAGAGCATTAGTGAGTTCGACCAAGATCTATCCAACATACAGCAACGAAACAATGAAGTTATGTGTGCAGCTGAGAAAAGGCAAGAGGAGCGCATGCAGTCTAAACAAAACTACATAAATAAGTATGAACAGGTGCTTGAAGTGGCGCAGCAGGAGCTGCGCGAGTTCAAGATCACGTTGGATCAAAATAATTCGGTATTGGTTGGTGCAAGAGAACAAATAAATGATCCAATCGACGTCTCTGCTTTCAAAGGGGATCTGGAGCGGATCTTGAAGCAAAATAGCAGCTATACTCAGAATAATGACTCAGACTGCCCCACGTCTCAGCCAAACGGTCAGATGCCACCTTCGCAGCTCGACTCAGGCGAGAAGATGGACAAAGTGCAGTCTAGGATTGTCGACTATTTGAATAGCAAACGCGGTGACGTTTCACATCTAGAGGCCCTCAATGTAGACATGGAGCTCCAGCAGCAAGTTCTTAAGGAGCTGGAGAAGCGAGTGACTGCCATGGTCGACGAGAATAAGGAGAATCTGCGAGCCGACGAATAACATCTCTGCCCACAAAGTTGGGAAACATTAGAAAGCTGTTGGAATTGAAAAATTAATTTAAAGATGTTGCGTTCTGTTTTAAATGCACAGGTACGTTGTTATTTACTTATTTATATATTGTAAAAGATTTTGAAATAAAAAGTTAGTGGAAACTGATTCCAAAGCAACAATGGGACCAAAAGTTCTAGATTCCAGATTGATAAACCTCATTATATCATTGGATATAGTCTTAGATTTTGTATGTTTTACATAAGATTGTCTTTTATACCCTGTACCCGTAAAATGGATGTATTAGGCTTGTACCAAGTATATAACAGGCAGTAGGAAGCATCCCTGACCCCATAAAGTGTTTATATTCTTAATGAACATTACGAGAGAAATCAATATGAACATGTCTGCCCGTCTGGATGAACGTCTGGATTTCGGAAATGGTTGACCCCACATTAACCTAACTTGGTATCTAGACGCTCCTAATCCCTACTCAACACAAGTTTATTTTATCCAGTTCTACGCCCACAAACTGCTTCTGAGCGTATATAACGTCTGAAGGTGGATGTTCATCTATCAAAATTACTATTATAAGTACTGTACAAATAGTGATGAGGCCTAAAAAAATGTTTTTGGATTATAAAAATTGTGCTCATAGTACCTTTGGAAGGCTTTGGTCATCTCGTAGGCTCTCAGGACGCCACAGCGGTTCTCCTTTGCCTCGCTGCCGATTTGCAGGCGTAGCACGACACTGTCATTACCCGTTCCTCTCGCCAGACAATCCTTCGAGTGCATGCTGGCATACATGTTACCCACAAACCAATCCCGCGGCCTATACTTGATGCTCATCTCGTCCCGAGTACACACAACCTTCACTGTGGAATGCATGGGGGATGGGAGATGTGAAATGGGAAATGTTAGCACTCAAAGTCTACTTGCTAACTGACAGGCTACTCACCATCCAAGCACTTGACGCGCCGCATGTACACGGAATTATCACGCAGCTTTAAACTGCGTGGTCCCAGCGACACAATATCCTCCGAATGCAGCAGACACTCGGAACGGGTCAGTTGATTCACATAGTAGAAGGAGATGCCTTGGCAATAGAACTTGGACTCGTGGGAGCACAGCGCCTGGCACTGAAAATGAAAAACGAACAGAGAGACAGCGCGCATACACATTTCGGGCTCATCATCAATCACATTTCCAATCACTGGACAACAACCATAACAACAATGGCAAGAACACGAGCAGCGAACACACCTCTTTCTGGGTTAGGCCCAAATATCTGGCTTCCGCGTAGATGAAGCTGCTGTTCGCATACAGCTCATAGGCGCAATTGTCGTTCTCAATGGCGCGCTCATAGCATTGATTCTCCATGTATTCCTCATCGTAGGGTGCGGTCCGAAAAGCATCCGGCTGTATGGTCTTGTCCCTGTCGCTCAGCATGCAACGGCCGAGCGTAATGTGCGGCGGAGGCCGTGCTCGTCCATCTTGTCGGAATCTATAAGGGTGTATCAGACGTTGTTTTTAATGATCTACAAATGTACTTATACCATAGCTGATTCATCTGGCTGCGCACTGTGGAAGGCGCTACCGGCTTTTTTATATACAAGTTTTTCTAAAAACTCTAGAGCCAAGCTGTACAAGTTTAATTTTATAGTTGGATTGATTTGAACAAGAACTCTTCAGTCAGCTAGAAGTTTTCTTAACTGTATTGTCCTCAGACTATGCAAATATTCCAAACAAGCAAGATTGATTTCAATATGCTTAGTGCATTAAGTTTACGTATAAACTTATTTAGCAGTCTTTAACCGAAATAGTTAAAGGCTTTGAATTGATTTTAAGAATTTGAAAATAAAAGTTCCAGCAACCGGAAAAGCAATCCATAAATCCTTACTAGACTTCAATAAATCAGAACAACACAATCATTGTACAGTTACAAAGATGGACTAAATAATAAAATAAAGTGCATCCAAAAGTAAACAGGATTTCAAATAAATTACAAAAAGTTTACTTTTTTTCGAGTCCTTAAAATTGTAAGGTTAAAATTTAGGTCACTTTTTGTAATTTTTTACCGATAATACAATATATTAAAGATGTACCTAAGAATATCTGGGCCACAAGAAAGTGCTTATAAAGTGCTGTTTAGTTTAGTTTATATTTAAATCTATTAACTGAAGAAGTTCATAAGAAAGTGGATTCTAGCATTTGCCATATTATGTTGAAAGTGTTATTGAACATAAATAATCGGTGGATATAATTATATATCGCAAATTTGTACTCGAGTGCGTTATTAGCTGTCCACAGAACCTAATTTTCCCGAAGGTTTGGCGGTCAGAATAATATATTTTCAAAGCATTTTCAGAAATTTTCATTGCACAGAAAATTCAAACTCTAAATGGGGAAAAATTGGCTCCAAGGTTTATATGAAAAATCGGAAATTGATTTAAAATTCAAAAATGAAAGCACTTGACTTGATTTATACATATGCATGCCTAGGAACTAATGCCTAATGTTATTTTCCAACATTTAAGAAACGGGTGCATTTAAAAAACATTTTCATCCGCCTGGAGTGCCGACATGTTCCACTGTGCTGTGATTTATGACTTCACTTTGGCGGAATGCAGTGCGCAAACAAAAAAGCAACACACAAAAATGCGAGCCCACGTGATATCATGATATCATAAGCACAATGTCAAAACAGACGACAGAAAGGGAAAAGCTTTCGCATTAAAATTGCATCACACAAGCAATTAATCGGTATAGAAACAAAAAACAACAAAAAAATAAACACAAAAGGCAAAAACTGTCAATTACCTGGCACGATTGTTCCGATACGATGGCGCAAACGAGGCGGACAGGCATTTGAATTCGCTTTCGAAGAAACACTTTTCGGCGCACTCACGACGCGTGACCAGCGTCGAAATGGTCTTTTTGCTCTGAAACACCAGACTGCTGCCTGGGATTTTCGTCAAGGCCCAGCGGCGACCTTTGCACGCATCAGGAACTGCAGAAGCAACAACAGAAATCATCAAATTAGCATTGGACCACACCCACGCCCACAACTTCCATCCCCCACTCCCATTTACACACCTCTCAGGCAAGTTTTTTCGTAGAACACGGCCTCTGCATCCGCCACCAGAGCCAGTTCATCAGAAATGGCCAAATATCGCGCTGTCCGCTCAAAATATGAGTAGCCGTAGCACTCGTTCGTATCCAGCAGATGGACGTAGGCAATGCAGTCCGGATCCTCATTACAACTGCGCCAGCACAGCTCACTTGCCGGCGGCTCGTTCTCGTCCCGACTGTGGTAGTCCTCATCCTGGTAGGGGTTGGGCGCCCCACTGCGCCGATTACGATCTTTGAAATTGCTGGCAGTTGGCGGCGCGTAAATCAAATTCCGAGCACTGAGGTAGTCGAGCGGCGGTCGAAATCCGACGATTTTTTGCAACTGCAACAGATGCAGCGGACATTTGAGCAGCAGGGCAGCTGTGGGTTAACAGAGGCAGGGAGGTGCATCATTATTTCACGCTTGATGGGACCCCGTGTATGCATATCGACGAGGCCCAAGCACATGCTAATGATTTGCGCATGATTGAAAAGCAAACTTTTCTAAATTACTCACTAGTCATAATGGGCTATTATTTAACTCCCGGCATATCAATTTCGATGAGCACATTCTCGTACTACAATACAATGGGGGTATGCGAGGGATAATGGATTGATTGAATGATCGAACTGCGATGATGCTATCACAATGAAAAACAAAACCCAACCAGGCCCTACAAAATAAAGAGGCTTCCATATGCACGTAGTATGGCGTACTAGTAGAACTGGTACTATATTAATTAAATTCTCTAATGGCATCAGAGCCTTAATTAGCTTCATTTTAAATAAATACATATTACGGACATACTTGTACAACTTGATTTGATTTAAAATTCAAAGGGTGTTTATTATTTCAAATATCTGGTTTTTTTTTTTAAATTATTTTATGCTAGTCTATTTGGCGCTTTGGCAATAAATAAACCCAATAATATGATAAGAAATTTCATATTATTTATTGCCGGTTTTTTGGAGCCTGTCATCTTTTTTTCCTGTTTGTTTGGCTGTCTTTAAAAAAATTAGTCTACAATTTATAGGCAAAATCTGTTTCCATACCAAAAAGCAGCTTACGGGTACATACAAGAATTTTACTGCTTTAGTTTATTATTTTACTAAATATGTCATTAAAGGCTTTATACATTTTGAAAGGTTAGAATTTGTTTATCAACTAACACATAATTTCTAAAACTTGTATTTCCTTAATTAATTCAAGTTGTCATTAACCTTTTGATAGCTTAGATAGTATTGCTTGGAATTGTTTTTCCAATTAATTAGACATAAAAGTAAAGTTCTTTAGAACTACTTTGTCTACTAGGAACTGGGGAGATCCCTACAAGTATATCTGAACTAGACCTGTCAGAAGTTCCCATTTGGTCGATTCAGATTCATTTTACTTATCTACTTCTCTGCCACTTCAATATATTTGAAGGAAGTCAATATTGCATCACCGGAGCATTGGCCCCAGTTCTATGTAGTGGTTGATTTCTGTTTTAAATAACATCAATGTTTGCCTAAAATGGGCTTATTGAATTAATTGGTTGTCATCTCTCACATATTAAATTATATAAAGCTTTCAATTGGATTTAAATTGAAAGAAGCAATGGTGAAACGAAGCACGTCTTTGTTGAGTATGTTCTATGTTAATAAAGTTCATAATGAAATAAAAATCACACAAAGCCCATAATAGAGCTAAATGAGCTGTGTTTAATTGTGTAGTTAAGCTTAAAACCTTATTACAAAAACTACGGCGTACCTTTTCCTATACATCTCCCATATATTAATAGAATTAAGCAAAGCACTTTCTGCCAAACAATTACGAACTCATCTCCCGCGGCGTTCTCTCACACGCCCGTAACTCGATCTGCGTCATTTTGGTTTTGCCCTCAAGCTCAACAACAACAGATTGCACTTGAAGCCCCGACTTGACTCGACTCAACTCGACTCTATTGAATGCAAATCACAAGTGCAAGTGCATGGCAGAGTTATGCGAATACTTGTGTGTGTGTTTGCAGTAAGCGGCTATAAATACTTGTCCGACGCGCGAACGCTCGGGGTTGTTAGTAATTTGCACTTCACTTACAACTACAACTACTATCTATATATACACTTGGAAAAAGAAATGCCCAAAGTTTTTCATATATCTGAAAATAAGGGAAACTTGTCTCTTTGCTGTGTGGTGGACACTCTTGCCATTTGCATAGACTTTAGTTTTTATTTATTTATTAAAATAACAGATAAACCAAAGGCGTCTTACGCTAAAAATAGTCAAATAAAAATATCTAAATCTAGAGCTGATATATATTAGATAAAATGTGGACATTTACATTTTAAGAAACCTTATAAAAAGCTTCAAATTGTTTCATTTTTGCAATTATTTATAATTTCTAATAATTAGAATTCTTTTACAAATTAAAATGTTTGTCCTAATACCCAACAACATTATAAAAGTTTGCTTTTTATAGCACATAGGTATTATTTTCACTGAAAATATTGCATTATCATTAATATAGATAGTATAAACTTTGCGCGTATTTTCAGCCGTTTAAGTTGTATTTTGTAAAATATACCGAATTCTAATGACCTTTCAAGAATTCATAGAGGCCTATTCTTTAGAGGGAAATCGCGCATTTCCTTTAAGCCTAAACAAAAAACAGTGTGATTGCGAGCTATAAGATAACAATTAACTTGACTAATAAAAAGAAATGCAACACATTTAAAAGTTTTCTTATTCTATCATATAACAATTATATATGAAGAACATATTATTTCTGCAACTATTTTGCTCAGTTTAAATGCCAGTTTTCGTCTTAAAAACTGTATATAAATAAATTGAAAAGTCATTTTTCTTTAAGTTGCAATATATTCGAGATAATAAGTATACGACGCGAGAGTTGAAGACTAACTGAAGCAAAAGCTTTTGCCAAACCGTCCAAAAATTCTAATCAAATCACATTAATTGAGGATCATTTTGTAACAGCGAACTTTTGTATTTCTTTGAGTGTATTTTTGTTGTTGCAAAGTTGTAATAATGTATGCTGCATAATCGATTTGTTATATCGGGATAAAAGGTATATGAAGCGAGAGTTGAAGACTAACTGAAGCAACAGCTTTTGCCAAACCGTCCAAAAATTCTAATCAAATCACATTAATTAAGGATCATTTTGTAACAGCGAACTTTTGTATTTCTTTGAGTGTATTTTTGTTGTTGCAAAGTAGTAATATTGCTTATGCTGCATAATCGATTTGTTTGTTGTGAGTAAATATGACAAATTAGCCAAATACTAGGAGGCCTGTGGACTGACAAATTTAATACTTACCGCTAATATTTTGCTGCACTATTAGCAGAAATATTGCAAATATAAATTTGCATAAAATTGATTCTGCCATTGTTGTTGCTGTTTTTATTGCATTGCAAATTATTTGGCAAATAGTAAAATGTAATTGAAATCGACTAAAAATTGCACGCACTAGCAATATGTGTAAATGGGGCGGTAAATGGGCTTTGTTTTTGTTGGCTTTTTAAGTTTGATGCACATATGCACATACTTATGTATATGTATGTGTATATTGTTTTGGCACAACTTAGCTTTAGCACTTTCAATTTTATTTACAAACGAATCAATAACTTTTCACATTTGTTTGCATGGCAATTGTTTGTAAATGGAGACATTTTCATATGCAAACAGGTCATCAGCAACACAAATAACAACAACACGAGAAACGATAGCATTCTGTCATGCAATATGAATTAGGCTTTGCACACATTTTAGACCAATTAGTTGGGGGCATCGGGGATCATACTACGAGCATTGATATGCTAATTGTTTAAAATATTTCTCCTACACTTGTGCATTATTTAGTTGTTCGCACAAACACACACAAACACACACACACACTCAATGGCACAGTCGCCATTTGACACTTCCATTAGGCAAATGCACTTTGCTGGTAATACCTTATTTTACTTTTAATTATACTTTAGTATTCTTTTTATTTTATCGTTTCGTTTTTTTAACACACGTCTGGCGCGCGCGACTCCCAACTTACAAATAGATGAGCCGCTCGGCGGTCGCTCAGCTTCAGCTTTAGTTTCAATTTCAATTTCAAACGGCAGTCTCAGCTACGAACTGCACACAATGTGTGTGCTTTTGTGTATGTAAATTATACGAATACCTTTGCTCAACAGCATCGTCAATCGAGCGGGCGGTCTGGCTAACCGAGCGTATGAGAAACTTCATGTCAACGTCGCCGACGCCGCCGTCGCCGCTGTTGCTGCCACACTCCGCTGATTAGATCTGGCCGATGTGGTCGCAACAGAATTGCTCGCTGGCTCGTTGGCAATGTGCAATAAACAAAACTATTTAACGCTTATAGTCTGCGACATCGGATCGGGGAGGTATCGGATAAGAGTACGCCTCGTAGATAGCGGGGGTGGCCCAAAACATGCATTCACATTCGAATGCGTGTACACTCCAAGCGATAAGTATTCGGACCAATCCAAGTAGAGTTGGGTTGATTGATTGCCATAGATGTAGACATCCAGCGACTGTTCAAATGAAAATAAGGAGGCAGGCTAACACACGACAATATTGAGTGTCATACTAATGATGATGATGATCAAAAAAACCACAGATTAATTTCAGCAACAGTTTCTATCAAAGGCTTGGGTAATGAGAATACAAGAAATCAGCTGCAGTATAATTATTTGATAAAACAGAAGTTGATGCAATCTAGAAGACTTTTCTGATATACAAGTATTAACCTTTTCTCAATTTCAAATTTATGCACATTCTCAGACACGAGATTGGCTTTTAAAACTTTCGGGAATTAGAGAATCCTATCCTATATTAGACTAAAATTCTTGATCAAAATTAGCTCGCGAATCTACTTCGGAGAAATCTTCTTCTTATATGAATCCATTTATTATTAACTCGAATATTAAGTGTTGATAAAACAGAAGTTGATAAAATCTAGAAGACTTTTCTGATATACAAGTATTAACCTTTTCTCAATTCCAAATTTATGCACATTCTCAGAAATGAGATTGGATTTAAAACTTTCGGGAATTAGAGAAGCCTATCCCATATTAGACTAAAATTCTTGATCAAAATTAGCTCGCTAATCTACTTCGGAGATATCTTCTTCTCATATGAATCCATTTGTTATTAACTCGAATATTAAGTGTTGATAAAACAGAAGTTAATGCAATCTAGAAGACTTTTTCGATATATTAACCTTTTCTCAATTCCAAATTTATGCACATTCTCAGACACGGGATTGGCTTTTAAAACTTTCGGGAATTAGATAAGCCTATCCTATATTATAATATAATCTTTATATAATTATATTATAATCTACTTTGGAGCAATCTTCTTCTCATATGAATCTATTTGTTATTAAATCGAATATTAAGAGTTCCACCAAAGTAGTAGTAGTAATTTTTACTAAACAACTATATTGAACTAGTAATTGCTTATAACATGTGTATACCCTATACCTAAAAGGTAAAAATGATTAGGTTTGTGGAAAATATACCACAAACACGAATCTCCGCCTCATAAATTATTTTGGGAATAGTGTAATAAGCCGATCTGCCGATTTAAAGGCGCTATGAGACAACCTTGAATGAATCGAAAGAATATGGAGCGGGAGAGTGTTTCACAACCTTACAAAGAATACCTTTTTACTGTAGAATCTGAAACAAAGATGTAGCCAGAGAATGTTTTTAAATTTTTTTAAGGATAATATAGTGAGGCAGTGCATTCTTAAGCGTTAGGAAGCTACTTTTAGCACCCACTGTGCTCATCCACACATGGGTATCTATCAACAACACATCTGAGCGTGTGTAGCTGTCGTTGTCTGTTTGCACAGTTGGGCCCTGGACAGGCCCAGCGTCTCTGTAACTGTTGCTGTTGCTGCTGCTACTGTTTTTGCTGTTGTTGTTGTTGTGGTTGTTTTTGTTGCCAATGTTGTTGTATTCAATGGCACTTTTAACAGTTCAGTGGTTTTAGCGTTGACAAAATTTGTTTTCAGTTGTTGTATTCGTTGCTGTTATCGTTGCCGCCGCTTCGTGAATGAATGAACAGCCCAATGATAAATTTGTTGAATTTATTTATGTGGTTGTCATTGCTGTTGTTGTTGTTCTTCTTCTTCATACATATTATTGTTTTGCTGCTTTAGTAAGGGTATTCACAAAACAAAGCAGTAATAACGATAAAATAACCACAAAAATCGCTTATGTTAATATCTTTCTTTTAGATTATTTGTTGTGCTTGTCAGCTATCACTTACAATTCTTGTTACTGTTAATAAAAATAACAAGATTTATTACACACTTTTGCGTACAAAAGATCTGATCCCTTTATATCTAGTGTTCTAGAGGCGGAACTTTAATTAACATTAAGAAACATTTTTATTTTGATTAACAATTTGAACAACTGCGAAAGTCTTAAGCAAATAAGCAAACAATTAGTATTACAATCATCTTTTGACTTTTTTTTATTGAGTATTGCCTTCAAAAATGTTCAATGTTTAGAGCGTATACTATATACATATACTTATGTAGCTTAGTGCATATTATTGATCACTATACCCCAAATAAAAATTGCATTTCGTTTGTAAGTTTTTAAGTTTTTTGTAGTTGATTTAAATTAGATTTGATATATACATATTAGATTTTAACATTTTTAATAGTTGATTCGCATATTTTCTGGTGTAAAAAAGAAACAAACGTTGACTTGAAATTAAGCGGTTGTTTGGTTTGTCAATCATATGCCCAGCAAGTGTATTGAATCAAGTATTCCTTACTTTTCATATCAGTACTGATACATACTTGTTTGAAAAATAGTTTTCTATTAAAAATGTGGATTTAAATTCTACACAATGTACAAAGAGATCATCACTTAAAACAAATTGCGACATTTTATTACAATAAAAGGGAAAATTAGAGTCACTTCAGCTTTTTGTATTACTCTGCTTGTAAAGAGTACTATATGTTGCAAGAATACCCCTGTTGTTGTGTTCTCATAGCAATTTTTGGAGCATTGCTGTTGGCAAGTACTTGTGTGTGCAAGCAGTTGGCAATACATTGCGTATGAGTAATTATTAATTCCTTTTGAGGCTTGATTTCTAATTAGCCAAGCGTACTTATTTAATTAGCAATCCAGTAAAAGGGCATATAATTAGCCATTACATGAGCACCGCATCGACTTGTGGCGACCTTAGCGACCCCCTTTAAGTATATTGCCAAGTTGGCCAAGGCCGCAGCCGAGAGCAGCCCAGCCCTGATGCCCAGCACCTATGTACATTATGTACGAGTATGTACGACCAGCAAGCAAATGTCTTGGTTGAGTGCGAAGCAACCTACATTGACATTAAATATATGTGCACGTAAATATGGATGGACACACGCAATGACTAAATTGGCTAGTGGGTGATCAGTTGATTATGGCTATGCGTTGTGATTGCTTGCCAGCTGAGGTTAGTTTAGTTAGAGTGGTAATGTCATTAGTAGCGCAACGATAATTTGTTAGCCCATTAATTTGAACTCATCTCAAATTACAGAATTTTGATTACATCGACATATTTATATTTTGGTTAATAGCAGCTACAAATTTAATCAATACGCGGTTTGGTGCTATAAATTGTGATTCACTTAAGCAAATGAGGGCTAACCATAGAAAAGTTCGTGGTGCTGTGTTCGTCCACATACTTGTATTGATTGTCGAAGATGTTGATTTCGCAACAAGGAACTCCTTGCCTATTTCCTCAACAGATGCACCACTGATATCGTAAAGCGAGTTTTCTAACCTCCCACCAATCGAACTCTTCCTCTCTCTACTTAAAGCATCTCTTTTCAGCTACCTTTCATGCACCCGTTGGCTGCGATTAATGCTAATTCAGAGCCCAAAACCCACACATTTGTTGGTTTATAAAGCTATTAATATTTTTTTTGGCAGAGAAAGCGATATGAAGAAGTATAAATCGGCATAGCATATAGCATACGAGTATGTGGGATTTTATTTAAAGCAATAGAATGTGGACTTATATTTAATAATATCATAATACGATAATTCATAGAAATTCAAGATGTTTAGTATCTATTATACACGCGTCATGTCTCGGCTTAGGAATCCAAAAAATAAATTCCAACTGACGATAGCTAGAAGTCTCCCTACTGCCGCTAATAGTCCTTCTCTCTTTTCTCTCTCCCTCTCTCTCTCTCTCTCTCTCCGATGTTGTCGTATTCTAGGCATATAGAAACTACAGACTAATCACTACCTCACGTAGTATGTACAATATAACTGCATCAATTGTTATTTAAATAGTAACATTTTACATTTAGCATTTGTTGGCTGACTTTTTGAACAGGATACATTCTTTTCTAAATATATTACCTACCCATATTTTAGATTACACGTTCCAGAAATTCTCTTCTACCTCATCAATTAAGTTGCCTTGACACTTTTCTTTTCTGGACCTTTAGTTTTTACTTTTGCTTACAGTTTACAGACCAACACTGCGTATACGTAATAATTTATAAGCTTTGTGCCCCTCATTCAGTGACAAAATATTTGCAGGCTCTGTGCTCACATGAAAAGAGCCCCAAACCAACACTCACACACACACACACACACACACACACGCACACATACCATGCACACAGATGTGTGTGTGCCACAGGTGCATTGCAGCCAAAAAACAAACCAAACGAAATAATAGGGTCAAACTATCAACAGTGTAAAACATTTATTAGCGTGACAAAGAACAAGAACGCGACACCAACAGGGCCAACAACAATGTGCAACAATTAAAAGTGACTTTAAAATTTTGCGCCGCAGTCGCAGTCCAATAAACAAAAGGCCAAAGGGGCAGCAGAAGGCAGAAAGGCGGTAGTGGCGGCATGGCGGCATTGCGAGTTTTTTTGAACGCGCGCTCGACAAAGTTTAGCATTTCACCTTGAACTATAAAGCGTATGTGCTTATTTGTGTATGAGCGTGTGTGTGCGAGTGTGTGGAATTGTGTATAGAATGCGCGCCAACACGCAGGCACAAACACGACACGGCGACCAAGTGACGTCTGAATGACGCATGAAAATAAAAGTTGTAAGCTGCACATGCACACACACATACTTTAAACACACCCACTCATACACACACACACACACACACTCAGGAGCGCTGAGAAGAATAACAAAAAAGTTAAAGCTGCCAGCCAGCCGCCACACATGGCATAAAGTTCTGCCTAATTAAAAATGCCAAAAAGTCATCTAGAGTGGGGCCAAGTGGGGGTCAGACAGCGGCGGCAGCGGCAGCAGCGACAGCCCACCTGCACAGCAACAACAACAACAACAGCAACTTATTCACTTGGGACATATCTATGCGACATGTAGGCTTTTGAGTAGCCGCATAATCAGCCAGGCAGACAAACTGCCAGTGGGGCAGGGTGGCAAGGAGGCAGGGGGACAGGAGGGCAGTGGGCCTATAAAGCGCTGTCTAAAGTTGCGCTTGAATGCTTCAACGGCGCCACAACAACACAGACAGAAGCAATAGCAACAACAACAACAACGACAGTCACAGAAAGAGCCCCATGTGTAAGGGCCGCGCAACCATGCGTTGCATGCAACTTGTCACATTGTTTGATTCACTGAATTATGCAAATTTGCGGCTCAACATACGCGCGCACACATACACTCATATGTATGTATTGTATGTACATGTGTGTGTTACTAAAATATTTTGGCAACAGCATTAGCAGAAACAAGACAACAATTTAATTAAACATATTACTGACACAGCTGCACAGAAGCCAAAATCTTTGCCACTTGGCATCGTCAAATAACACTGTCCAACACTGGTCTTCCATGATATCAAAAAACAATCATTATAGAACATTTATTTTCATGCTCTCAAACATTTTAAAAACCTTCTATGAGTATTCCAAAACTTTGAAGTACACGCGTAGCTTGTTAGATTTTGAAAAAGTTAATTGGTTGAGAATTTGCTTGGTTTGTTCTTGTTGTTGTAGTTTTATGGTTTCATAATCGAAAATTAGACACATAAGAAGCTGTAGAGTAAAGTATCTGAGTATTGAAAAGCGATTCTTAAATCCATCAGCATCCTTCGAAAACATCATTTTGCAGCGTCCTTCAATGGCAGAGGAGTGTTCCGGCGCACTTGTATGCAGTTTCTAGGAATGCAGGCATGGCCAGTAAGTATGCCGATTGGGGGTCTACATTCCTTTCATGGGAGTTGCAGAAGGAATTGGGTCAGGTTGGTTGGTTCGGGCGATCTTACAGTTGGCCTTCGTGCTGCCATTATGCTCCCAGCTGCTGAAAAGTGCTCTTAGGCAGATTAGTAGGATGTTCGTGCTGGCTTGGGCCTCCTTTGTTCCTTCCATTGCCAGAGTGTCCGCCACTTCGTTGCCTTCAATGCCCCAGTGGCTCGCCATTCAGCATATATGTATGCAGTATTTTTGGGCGCTTATCTTATATACTGCCTCAGTGCTCGCTACGACATTTTTTGAGCTGATGATGGACGCCTGCAAGGCTGTCCACAGAAATGTTGACGCGCCCTGAAGTTGATGGTCAGATTTCAGCTGTTTTCTTTAAAACGAATATCTGGAAAATACTGCAGTAGTCAAGCAGCTTGTTTAATTGCTTGACCTGGTTGTTAAAAAGCTACTTTTAAAAACCAATAGCATTATATATGGCAGCATAGTGGACAAGTTCGATGATACGTAGTGTACGTTCAATTCCCATAAATTGTTAGCTTATTCGGTTTCAAAGGAAGCTACTGGAATGCTCAGAATGTAACGCTTACCAATCCCCATTGTAAATTATTTGATTAAGTCTACAACAGGGGTCTGCATCCCTTATATAAAACTGCTATTAATGTGTTGCGTATTTAAACTGAAATAATCGTGTCGAAAGACTCTTGTAAATATAATATAAATAGTATCTTTAGTATAGTATAGTATAGTATAGTATAGTATAGTATAGTATAGTATAGTATAGTATAGTATAGTATATTTTATGCAACAAAAATATCTGGCAGCTCCTCAAAAATTTAAAAATAAAGCAGATGACCAAATACTTGTAACAGGTTGCAGAAATACCTAGAAAATCGGCAGGTGCTTTATTATCATTTCAATTTCAAAGATTTAATTTTAATTTTAAACTCACGATTGATAACAGTCAAGAGAGTGTCTTTAACGTGTGTCTTTAACAATGTGTTTAACGTTTTTATTTTTTGTAACTTTATTCTTAATTCTCCAAAGAGTTAATGGTACGAGTAAGGTATTTTTTTACTTTCCGTACGATTCGCTAACCAAGACTAAGACTTTGGCATATCACGCTGCATAGTGTAATCAAGCATTAGTCTGACTAAGTGACTGACTGGCTGACTGACTGACTGACTGACTGACTGACTCAGAGCCCACAAAAGTTGACAGTGTGCGTGTGTCTGAGAGCGCTTGGCATTTTCCAAATTGTCACTCGTCTAGTCGCAGCCAACTTCCGTTTGAACGGCAAGCCAAAGTTGCCACAGCCATTACCGACGTGTTGCACCCTTGACACCACCCTGAACCGCCGACCCCACCGCCACCACCACCAGCACCACTGCCACTACCGCCAACACCAACACCAACGCCAACGGCAGCAGCGACGAACGACAAAGCGCAGCCAACTAGCGTGTGAACTTTAAATGAACGCGGCGTTGACTTTTTGTCGCCGACAGTGCCGTTTCCCCCGCACCCCCCGCTTCAGCCGACGAGCTTAGAAACTAAAATTTATTTAAATCTGTGCCATAATTGTTTTGTGTGCCTGTTGCGCGTTATGTTGTTGTCACTTTCGTTGCTTTGTTGTTGCTGTGTGCATAAAATTAGTGCTGAAAATTTATTATTATAGCCATGGTGGTAGTCGCTCTAAAGAATAGAAGCATTGTGGCCAACACCAAGTATACATACTATACACTTAGTATGTGGATAGATAGGTGTGTGATGGCTCGTTTAAATGTCGCAAGTTGTGACAATTTGTTTAATGTGAGCTGCAACAACAACAACAACAACAAGCTTGTGATTATGTTTTTTGTTTTATGAATATTGCACATATTTTAAATGCGGGTTGCTGGCTTTGTTATTTGCGCTTCACTTAACTAATGAAATGAATAAAGCTTTCGTATTCAAATCACATGCCGTTTTATTATTTTGTTTGTGCATAATTGAAATTTTAATTGCATCTGGTTTTACGAACACTCTTCAATCGCCTTATGCAAATTTAATTGCTATTTTATTTATTTTAATAAAGTTTAAACGAGATATCGTTAAATTGTATTTTCGGGCCTTGTTGTATCAAAAACATTTAAATCAAGCTCTCATTTGCCAATAATTTACATTGTTAACGTGTTTACCTTTACCTTTAAATACAAGAGCCAGCTGTTGGTCCACTTTGTTCCTCAAATGGGGTCCACTTGCATTGTGTATTTTCCATTAACGTTAACCAATCTTGGACTAGGGATTGTGCCGCATAGCAATTGCTTATTTTTAACCAATTTGTTATTTATTTTACACCTCAACTGGCAGCTGGAAATTGAATTCTCATAGCAAAAATGTATTATTTATCCGAAATATAATGAGTTGTAATTTTCATTGTTCATACTTACATGATTTATAAAATGGTTTTGAAATGTGAAATATAAATCAATCATAATATTATTTTCAATGGAGCTCAACATGTTGAAGCGCAGGAATAAGAGCATGCGATTGAGATCTATGAGCAGCGTCAGACATTGTCCAAGTCCTCAACATCTGTCATGTTTGTATTGAGTCGAGCTAGAAGTTGTTGGCACTGTCATTTTAAAATTGATGTCTCGCTCAACAGTTTTATTAAAGAAACCACATCATGGCACAAGCCCATGTACAATTCATATGTGTTTTTTCACAAGCCCTCCTCCTCCACAAATCACTTCAGTTTGCATTAAATAATAGATATTTATTGATCTCTTCTTTTATATAAATCAATCGTACATTTGCAATAATTAAAACAGAAAACTTAATGCTGTATACTTTGGTATTACATTTGTATATTTAATGACTGGTAATTAACTTACGCTTGCAATAAGTATTATCTTAAAAAACAACTTGGTGTGTATATTCAGAAGTTATAATTCATGTCCATGCTATTGCCGCCATTGCTACTCACTTATGGCTGTGAGGACTAATTCTCTTTTACAAGTAGTGCCAAGTTAGGTAAATAAATGAAAAACTATGGAAAGATGAACTGCTTTGCGAAAATGGAGTTTAGTGCGAAAGTTAGTTTTATGTTTTGCTTTGCTTTGGTTTGCTTGGATTGGATTGGTTTCTGTATTCGTTTTCCTCTCTCTGGGCGCACTAAATACAAGTGGAATGTGATTTGCATGATAAATACAATAAGTTAGTACATACATAAATACAATCGTATTTTATAGTCAGTTTATAAAGTGTTGTGTACACCACGCATAAATTTTAAATGCAGCCGAAAACACATTTTCCATTTCTATTCACTTGACTTTAAATGATTGTTATTAATGCTTTGCTATTATTAATGTTTTGTTTTTTTTTTTTGTTGACTCTTCTTCTTCGTCGGTTTTCATTCCAGTTTTTTGTTTGTTTGGTTACTATAATTAAAAGTTTATTCGTATGCATGTTTTGTTTGTCAGGCGCAGCGAAACTACAATTTGCTATAATTTGCAAGCATTTGCATGTTTTTTTTTTTTTGTTTTCATTTCATGTTTTGTTTTTGTATCGTTAGTATGAGAGTATGGGTGTGTTTCGTTTATTTGCATAAATGTTTTAAAAATTAGTTACATCTGCTTTCGAAATTATGCGCAATATGCTGTCAAAATTGGCTACAATACAGGAAAAACACTCTGAAGGTCTAATTTTTTATTTCCGTTGCTGTCACACTTAATTATGCCACTTATTTACTTACACATTAAACATACTAGTTTATATATATTTATTTATATATATATATATATATGTATGTATATATAAGCATTTGCCATTTATCAAGTTTACGTCTTATTTTAGTTTATATGTAGTATGTGTCGTATATACTTTTTCATATTATATATGCTTTATGTCGAGATTTGTAGATTTGATTTGCGGTGTATTTTTGGTTTTTGTTTTTTTGTGATTGCAGGTTAAATGTAGTACTCATTAAATGTTCATAGCAAATTTTCGTTTCCGGCAAGGCAGAACGATGCCCAAATGTAAATTTTAAACAGTTAGTCAGTTAGTTATTTCGGTGTAAGCAGAATTGCTAATGCTGGGCCTTGGACTGTTTGAAAGGAGTAGAGCAGGATAATTGAGCGTAAATTTTTTTAACAAAAATGTACACAATAAACACCTAATTAGGTACGGCGCACAGTGGGCCAGGAGGCTTTCAGAAGTGGACATCTTTGAAGTGATTTAAGGCTCAATAAGCAAGTGGTTTCATAATAGCTTTCATGCAAGTCAAAGTCTTATTGAAATTTGTAATAAGTACATCGGTATAAAACCTTGTTTGTTTCTTGGTACATTGTACCTTTATATGGAAACTACTTTAACATCCGTACATGTTTTACGCATGTGCCTTAACTATAGTAAAGCATATACATATACATATACCTGAAGGAGGAATGTTTTGATGCGATAACAACAGATTCTCTCTCAGTCTGCAGCCGTATCTGAAGTACAAGAAGTATATGTCCATTGAAAAATTTCATAGATCTCAGTAGCCCTGGCCTTAATATCCACCTGTGTCTTTCTGTGTTCGGTTTATTGTTTTCATTTGTTTTCATTGCCGTGCTCTATCAACTCTTGCCTGGCTTTCACATCAGCATGTGTGTGTGTGTGTTTGCATATATCCTAGTTCTATGTATCGTCTATGGCAATGCTTTTAAACACTAATGAACGCGTTCTTTTTTTTGTAAGTACAGTATGTTACTATGAGTTTTTCGTACATATCCCACTACTCCAAAATTACTGCCTACAATTTGCCAGTTATGTAGGATATACAAGTATGTTTTGGGTTGTTCATTCAATTTTAAATCATTTTTCTTCTCACTTAGTAGTATCTGCATTCCATTGCTAGTTAGTCTGCCAGTTAACAGCTTGTCTGTGTATGGAAAAAAGCGCACAAAAAATGTTTGCTACGTGCTGTGAAGTGTTCGCCTTTCGTTTTGTAACATTTTGTTAGATACGATATTTTTCAAAACCTATCACATAAATTTATTTTTGGGCGGAATTTTTAGCGTGTGTTACGTTTGTGAAAGCAGAAAGAGATAGGAGAGAGTCGACTAGGTAGTAGATAGAAGAAAGTAAACGCTCAAGTGTGGTGGGTGAAGAAGAAGAGAAGAAGGACAAGCCAATAAAATTTTAATTTATATACTAATTTCTTTAAAAGCTAAACGACGGATTTGCGTGTGATAACGACAAGAACAAATTGCTAGCGTTTATTTATTTTTATTTTTTTATTTATTTATTTTTTTTCATTTTTCAAACAAAACGAACCGCATTCAAAATGGCTGCAGTGCATTTGCTAGGCATCTAAAAAATAAAACAGAACTGCGCTATGCTATCGAAATTTGCTCATTGGACTAATTGATGACTTGTGTTGTGGTTGTTGTTGTGTTGGGCTTACTCGCATATAGAGCTGTTATAAGCTATACTCTTAGCATTGATTAAATACAATATGATTTGGTTTTGCTTGCTCATCTAACTTCCGTTTTTTTAACAATGCGCCGAGAACTATGCTACACTTTTTCTCTCCTTGCCTTTGCTTCCGTTTCGCTTCCGTTAAATCGAAGGATGAGTTTAGCTTGCTTTTGGGTTTGTTGTAACATTTTGCGAGAGTTTCTGCGGCTGCTCTTTCTATATGTAGTTAATTTTCCTTTTTTATTCTCAAAAACGCTTACTTGGCTACTGCACATTTATCTTTTTGTTTTTGTTTTCTTCATTCTGTTCTTGTTGTGTTTTCGTTATCTTGTTGTTGTTCTTTTTTTTTGCATTTTAGTCATAATAATAATATTAATTTTTTAACGCTTACGCCATAATGCTCGCCGACTCGCCTCTGCTACTGCTGCTGTCCTTGCGCCTATTTACTATACGTATGGATTTTCATGATTTTCTCCTTCATTTTTTATGCCACAGAAATGCGCCGCCATTTCGTGAGCCAGTCAGCAGGCCTGCTCAATGGAATAAACGGAGCCAACGTCGCCATGGGCATTTAGAAGACCAGCATTTGATCGGCGCTGCCCTCCGCACTGTCCTCGTCGTCGGCGCCCTCGTCCTCGTCATCGGATGTGAGCGAGGCGGCATTATTTACCACGGACTCTGTAAATAAGCGGGGAGGGGGTGAGAGGTGAATTGCAAATTAAATTTGAGCAAAATTAAATTTATGCATGCCCCAATGCCCCCAAGCAAGGTTACCATAACGAATCTGTTTGTTTGCTTCTTTGTTTATCGACCAACAGCTTGTTATAGGAATTGGACATAAAGTTTCGGGCTCATCTTTAGTTTTTATGTACCGACTTGTCTTTAGACACAAATCTGCCCATTTTATCTTGCATATTGAATTAGCTGGCACTTCAAGCATCTAATTTCGAATGCAAAATGCCCATTGAGGTGGCCAGACCTCATGTGTTATGTATCTACATACATACTTGCTCTCACGAAACGCAATTACGAGCTGAACCGATCCAACTTTAATAACTACAAAGTTAAGCCGAAATGAGCTGCTTCCTGCTTTTGTTCGAATGTATATTCATACATACATGCACACAAATTGGACCTATAGTACATATGTATGTATAAAGGCATGTGTACATGCGTAAGCAGTGTGGTTGGAAGCCTGTTGGTTAGACTGACTGCTTAAGCAGATTACGTATACGCCCGCTTGTACGACATGTGTTTGGTTGCTGAACGAACACGAGCGTGCTCATTGTAAGTGTGTAGTTGCCGTTTGCCTGCCACGCCCACCTTATAGCTCAGGTGTAGACCCAAGCTAAAGTCAATTCCAAATATTGCTTTTGAAAAATCACGCACGCTTAAGTATCTGCAGAATAAGTTAAATAATGAGCTATTCGAAAGACGGAACTAGGAAGCTCCGCATTATTGCGAAGATTTGTGTATATCTGTCGACAGATACGTTTCTATATCGGTTGATCCAATTAGGCTCTATTGTTTTACGAATAAGTCGAACCAATTAATACAAAGTTGCCCTTAAGCTAACGAGAAATATAAGGCGCCCTTTAGGAGCTCTTTCTATTCGCTTTAAGTGCTTCTTTTCCGTAAAAATATGCAGTAAACATAAATTTAATTGCCTATGCTTCTTAAAAATAAATAAAATAATTATTTATTTGTATTACATATTATAACGATAATAATCTACTAAGGAGAGTCTGTCAGATGAGAAGAAAGCCACAGAGCTGTATTTCAACGTTTGCATCTCTTTACCTTATGCCGAGAACACATATTGTCGACTAAATGCAAAATTAAATAAATCGTATGTACGCCTTAACAAAAAAGCTTTGCCCATGGATACAGTCCCTTGCGCTACCTCTTCAAATCTGGATTCAGCCCATACCTAGTTAAGTGGCTCATAATTTTGTTTAAAATGGTACACCCATTTAAAATACACCCTTTGTGCGCCAATGAAGGCCAACAATGCTTGTTCACAAGCCACTGCCACTTACTATTTAACTTGGTAATATACATTTTGTTGTTGCCTTAGTTGTTGCAGTGTGTGTGTGTGTGTGGGTGTGTGTGTGTGTGTGGCATACTTACCGCAGTTGGGTTTGCCACGTGTGCGTGTGTTGGCGAACTCAACGCCATGCTTGTCCACGCACCAACAAACGCCCACCGAGCTATGGCATTGTGTTGGCTTGTAGAATCCTTGTATGTCGCAGTCGGGTGCGTAGGCGCCTAATTAGTTTAGAGGAGCAGCGGAGACGGCACCATCAGCATCAACGTCAACAGCAACAGCGACAGCAACAACAATAAAGTACAAAAGAAGCAAGAACAATTTAGAGTATGTCAGCCCATCGCAGAAAGTCAAAAGCAGCGCAAGCGAAGTTTTTGTTTAGTATTGTTTTTGTGTTTTGGGGTCGTGTAAAAATTGTTTTATAAAAATTAAGTATACGAGTATGTATACAAGTATATAGAAGCTGAAGTTTATAATGACAACACAAAAGCACGGAAAAAGTTTAGTGTGTTGTTGTTAAAACTGTTTAATTTGTTGGCTTAAAAGTTGCGTTGGGCTTAAAGACAAAGCAATAGAGAGAGAGAGAGAGAGAAAGAGAAGGAGGAGAAAGCGAGCACAAAACAAAAGTTTGTTGGAAAAAATCAGAGAAAGAGCAACAAGGTGACTCCTGTGTATATGTGTGTTTGTGTGTAGCTAGCAAAATGTGTATGTGTTGGCGTTTAAATTCAGCGGTCAGGCGCTTGATTAAAGTTTTCAAAAAGGTTCAAGTGAGTGTAAAAATTGTAGGTGGAATAGCACAAATCAGACACAACAAAGCGTAGAAGAGGTGTGAGAAAAAGCAAGAGAGAAATATATAAAGATATAGAAAGAGTAAGACAGAGAAGAAAACTTAATAAAGCCATAGTCAGTCTGAATTTAATTGCAGCTTGGCTTATTTAAGCTGTTGGCTCTTAGCTTAAAATTTGTTGCACAATTATATATATTTTTCATTTTGTTGATGTCTTTTCTTGGTCGTTTGTGTGTGTGTGTGTGTGTACACAGTTACATACATACAATCGAGAGAAAACGTAACGCAAAAAACCAACTCAACAATTCAAAAGGAAAAGAGAGAACATTAGTGTTATGTAGCTTGAGAAATTTCCACCTGTACCTATCTCACCTGCAAAGTCGCCGGCAATTCTTCGACGCACTGCGGCACAGGGACGATCGGTCTTCTCAAAGCAGCGGCACCATTCGCGCGTATTTATCGAGTTGTCCTGGTCCAGATCGCAGGTATCGATGAATGGCTTAATGCAGCGCTCGTTCTGGTCATGCTCCAGATCGTACATTTCCTGCAGCGACAACAACCCATCGTTGTTCAGATCCAGATGACCAAACATCCACTTGGCTTCGGTCTTGCAGGCTGGTGGGAAGTGGGCCTTCGATTTCTGACTGTGCTGGCGCCGCTTCTTGCTATCTGCCATGATGACCGAGAACCAGTCGAGCAGCCGGTTGCCAATCGCGGTCAGTTGCTGTGGCTTACAGTCGGCCGACTTCGAAGGATAGCCTGCGGGCAATTGTTCCATTTCTTAGAATCAAATTTTTTAAATGGCTTCTTGTTCTTCTTACCGTTGTTCAAGTTATTGTTCTTATTATATTTTTGTTGCTGCTTCTCCACCACTTCGTTGTAGCTACGCATCTTGTGCTTGTCCTCCTGATACTGTGCATCCTTGAAGGCATAGAATAAGGGAGAGAAAAGGACGTGCTTATTAAACTCAATGCTCAAACATTATACAGTCATTTTAATTCGCTCTGCAGTGATGTGCTCCCAAAATGTTGAGCGTGATTTTATTACGATCATTTAAATATCACACCATATCGGTTATGTTTTTCAAAAGATGTCCCCATTCGAATATACTTATTAATATTCCAATTATTATTAAAACTACAAACCTATTTCATTGGTAAGGTTTGAAAAATGTTTCTTTTCTGTACTTTCTAAATAGTGTTCAAAAGCAAATTCCAATTATAATAATTTGATAAAATAATAAAATTCAATATTGTTCTCTTTTCTGTGCTTTCAAAACAGTTTTTAAAAGCATTTCCCACCGAAAAGTGTGCTTTATTTTCAAGAAATTCATATTCTTAATTTAAAAGCAAGCATTTAAAAGCAATCAAGCTAGAATTCCTTATCAAACGATCCAATATAGAATCAGAAAAGCTTTGGAAGATCGAATGAACAATGAACATAATGCATAAAAAAAAAGCAACAACAAAATATTCCCACAATCAACATTTCTTCGACATGATAAGTGAAGAAACACAGAAACAATTGTCCAAGTCAGTCCCCTGCGATAACATCATGAAATTTATCTTCCCACAGTACAGTGATATATCCATATACACGAACATCCAACCATCCATTCATACGCGCATCCACTTAACACTCATGCACCCTTTCAGTTACTCACCTTCTTGTAGGCGGTGTACTTGAGATATTTGTAGTGCTTGTTGTCATATTTGATCTCTTCGGGCGTGAAGGTGTATTGAGCATTGATGTGATTGTAGTGGCGATTGTTATCCTCCTTATCCTGTGTGAGGGGGCGTGTAAATATCGTTTTAGCAAATCGATTTGCAATCGCTCATCGAGCAACCCCTTGTGCACATATTTACTTACATTCATAATGGTATTGAAGTCGTTGTTATTGTTGCCCATTATGTTGCCGCTATTCATCATAATGTTGTTGTTGCTGCTGTCCTTATAGGCCTGCTGCTGTTGTTGTTGTTGTTGTTGCTGCTGCTGCTGCTGTTCCAGACTGCTCTTCTTATTGTACTTGCCATATCCGCGCTCTCCAATGCGCTGCAAACGTTTTCCATCGCCATTCTCTGAAAAATGCCGAGCAACAAAATTGCACGTAAGCCAATCGGCAATGGTAGTGGGGGAGGAGCAAGAAGCATTTTGTTTTTTCTCTCGCTTTTCTATAGCATACTTTTGTGGGCAATGCACTGAGGCGTCTTTTCTATTTTATGTATTTTATTTCTGGCTATACTACGAACATTAAAAACAAGTATAGGAACTTGCAATGCGCTTCCATCTGTACAAAACGGCGAAATTAACGTTGCTGCTCTTGCTGTTATTGTGTTTGTTGTGCTGGCTGACTGACTGGCTGGCTAGCTGAGTGGTTTGCCTTGCATTGTGCGCTATAGAACAATGGCCTCCACTTGTTAGGCTGCCTATTAAATATTTAATAAATGTTATGCTGAAGCCAAGTTCTCCTGCAATGCACAGTAGGAGGGAGGGGAGCACTTTGTTTTAAATTTGTAATTGAAATTCTTTTTAATTGTTTTGCTTTAAACGCTTACTCGTATATGCTCAGCGGGGGTGAGGTGATGTGTTGGGATGGGATGGTGGCTGAATTGGCGCTAATTGCCACCATCCTGTATGCAGCTGCGCCATCCCCTTGAAAATATCACAATAAAACAGACGCATAGCAATGCAAACAACTTTTAATGTTTTTTTTCGTTGCAGTTTGTTTTTGTGCGCCAAATTAAAACATTTGCGCAAGTACAGTTGGGCGTGCTAATTAAAATGCGTCAACAAATACAAATACAATGCAGGCTGAAAATAAATTCACCAAACTGGTTCAATTGAACTTTAAATCCTCATATAATCGCATTACATCGTTTAGTTTAAAGAATTCAACGATTTTTACAGTTTCTAAATGCATTACATGTTTCTGTGTTTGTGAAATAAACAGGCAAGTAGAAAATTATTATTGATTGAAAGCTATTACTATTTTTCTAATTAAACCAGCATTTTATTTTATAACAAATTGCATTATGCTGCGTCCAATAAGCAATTTTAATTGCTGCTTTATTTAAGATCTGTCCTAAAAGGAGAGTTATTAGTACGTTATAGTACGGGGAATTAAGCAATTTAAACGCTATGTTTATAGCAAACATAGCAAACTGACTATTCAAAATCTCTAAGCGAAAAGCTTCTAATGTACCATCTCAGATACAGTTGTACACTTATTCAATCCCCATTTTTTCGGTATGGATGATTATTTGCTGACATTTATGGAACAAAATAACTTCAACAATAATTTCAAGCGCGTTATTGGTAAAAATCTATCTTCTTACCAGACCTCAAAGCCGCCTGATTATTTACTCGTTATTATACGAACTTTCAGAACGCAGTTGAAAATTACTCATAAATCAATGTTAATTTCGCAGACTCGCCTCAAAAAGGAATTATTCATAACTATCCTTAATTAATATTGTGTTGATTTATTGATGAAGTCTTAAAAAACGTGAACCATATAAGAAAGATTTATAGTTTTGTGTTCACAATATTTCACAAAAGGTTTCACATTTTTTATTGAATTATCTATTAAAATTGAAGCTTGCTGGTATTGGTAAAGAAAGCATCTGAATTAAACTTTAAAAGTAAACACAATAGCTAAGTAGCTAGCTAGCCTGATCTATCCAATTATTTCTACCGCCAATACAATCTGCATTTGCGTTTGCGTGGACAGTATTGCGAGCTGCCATGATTGCGAAAATAAAAATGGCAAATTGAACAGAAAATACGACCACGTTTGCAATCTATTGGTTCGGCATGGCAATATCCATTGTTCAGTTCCTGTTCTGGGTCAGTCTCTTGCGAAGGCTCTTGATTGCGGCAGTGCCAGCAAGTCCTTATACGGTGGTGAGTATATCGAGCATTATACAAGTTGTCATCTTGCCTGTCACCATTTGTGTTTGCCTATTCCTATTTCTATGCAACTTACCCTTGCATGGACAGAATCCTTTGCAGGCAATCCGTATGGATGTCGAATGTATGCAATTGTGATAATCCAATCTGCATAGTGATGAGTAGGTTCTGTTGTCGGCGCCGCACAGGAACGTAGGCTTGGCCACGGGACATGGCTTGCAATTGCTGTTGAAGAGAGTGGAGAGAGTGAAGAGAAAAAAGCGGAAAAATCAGAAAAGAAAAATCAGCAGAGCACACCAAAACACCAACGACAACAACAAGAACAACAACAACAACAATATGTATACAAATAGATGACATGCAAAATTAATTTTTATGCAAATGAAGTCAGTAGGTAGTTTCTTTTTTCTTTTTTTGCTCGGTTGCTCCTATCGAGTGGGTACCAGTTGAGAGCAGGTGAGAGGCCACCCGTTGTGCTGCCCTGCGTCTTTTTATTTAAATATTTATTCTATATGCGCTGCACGCAGAGGCTCCGGCAAACAAACGACAACGACCCATCCAAGTCCGGCCACTCATGCAGACGCGCACGCCAAGTTGAATTTTTATTTAATAATTTGTGCAAATATTTAAGCTGTACACGCGCTACGAAACACAAGCACACACGTTAATATGTAAAGGGTGTTCTTTTAATTCTGTTACAACATTCCATTTACATACATGTAAAACATACCTACGAATATAATTTAGACATCTTCTGGACTCAACATTTATAGCGCAAATGTAATCTTTTTGAATTTCTACAGCATTTCCAAAACCATACGAGTACAAAGCATAATTTCTTGATTCGTGCACAACTCGAGTTATCTTATAACTAATAGATTCCGGCTATATCTTCTCAGGTTCCTAGAATTTAAATTTCCCAACGTATTGGCATAATGTTTGCCTATCGCTATTTTTCAGACCAACAACATATACATCCCTTTGTAAAATTTTACAAAATTATGGCAACTGAAGTAATGCTGTTGACATATATTTTGAAGAATGATGATTAATTTTTTTGGGTTTCCAAATAGATTTATTTATGTTTAACAAGACAACGTTTCAGTCCATACTGGAACTGAACTATCTATAGCTTTTGGAATCTACATGTATCCCACTAAATACAATTAGTGACTGAATTGTATTTTTGTACAATTTAAGAACGTGTAGAGTTGATTTTATTATCCTGGCCCGAAAGTTTAAGGGCATATTATAAAGTCCAAATCCCAAATGAATCTAACGTGGTAGACTCCAAGATATAGGTATATATATGAATAGCATAATGATCTGAATCGACATGTCTGTCTGTCCGGCCAAACGTCTATACATCTCACCGTTTGTTTCGAGAAGTTTTAAACCATATAGGTGCAATAATCATTCTTTACGTAAAGATTTTCTATTTGACTTATTGGATATAAATTAAACTTAGCACCGACAACTTGTTTGTTGATGTACATACATATATATTAAGATATTATCTAACGAATATTCGGTGTTCATGAATTTTAAAAAGTCCTTCACTACAACCTGAACCTTCTTAAAAATCGTTATACTCCGCAAATACTCTTAGTACTACAAGTAAAAACTATTTTTTTTCTTGGTATCGCAACAAAATTGGGTATATTTGAGCTTTTTATTGAGCCTAACTAAAAATGTGCATTTTCACCAAAATCGGCTGCAAAAGCCATGATTGGCACGGAAAAATATTATTTTAATTGAAAGGCTGTAGCGGGCAAAGAGTTTGGTACAGGGTGTTTATTACTGAAACGTGCTACTTTTTAGAAGAAAATGTTTATCACCTATGCTTATATACAATAAAAATACACACTTAATACGTGTAGAACAACTCATAAATAATGGAATACTCCAGCACTTAAGCTTTTATTTTTTTGTAGTTTAATACTATCCACAGAGAGCCTTTGGTCTCTTCTTATGAATAATGCTTTGTTCAATACCTAAATTTCTCTCAGCGAATTAAGCACGCACACAGACAATTCCCAACATTAAATAGCTCTGAGCATTACAACAACTCATCTCAGCTCATCCTCACAATTAGTCGCATTCAAAAAGACTATAAAAAATTGAAACGAAAGCCTCTTAAATAAAGTCACCCTTTATATGATTTGTATGCGTTTGCAATCAAAATGTTGGTACATAAAATTCATTTTAATGTCGTCGAACGCGTCGCTTTACTTTTGGCTTTAATTGCTTGTAATTTGCAAGCACACACACACACACACACACACACACAACACACACATACATGTACACAGTGCTTAACACAGACACTTGGGTGTATCCGTTCGCCCAATTGGCCACGAATCAAATTTATTACCACCATCTGAATTGCATGCATTGCATGTCTTTTTATTTTATTTTTTAACAAAATATAAATAAATACATAAATAAATAATTAATTGAATTAATTGCGCCCGCTCTTGGTGCTGTTGTTGTTGCTGTTGCGGCTGCAACGTGTTGGCCATTCATTAAAACGGCTTTGGCTGCAATTTTATCAGTGGCAGCCGATACTTTGTTCGCTTTATTATTGACCGAAACTGGATGCCAATTGCACAGCATTTTTATAGCCATTTTTCTAATTCTCTTATTTATGAGTATTTCTTTATGGCCGTGCAAATGGCACGAATATTTCAAAAAAAGCTACGGCTTTTTAAGGGCTTAAAACAACTGAATCGATTCACAATTTTCAGCAATTTTCAGCTTTTCAACCAATTTGCTGTTCAATTATAGGCATAAAGGCCAAAGCATTAGTGAGAGTATTTCCTGGAGCAACAAATAAAATAATATTTAAATATTTCTCATAGCGCAACAGCAAGTAAGGAGGTTATTCGTAAATCAACTTGCCACTATAACTACGGACTAGCAGTAAATCAGATTTTGAAAATGTGGGCGAATAGTTCCAACTGTACTGTTCACTTGAAGAGTAATAAGGAATCAAGGCGAAAGAGAGGGGAAATACGAACCTCTAAAAGGACAATAAATTTTTTAGGCAGAAGAAGTACCAAACAATAAAATTCATGTACAAAAAGAAGGATTGGTAGAAAATAAAGCAGATACTTGAAAATCATTACTGTTGGGCTGTTCTTTTTTCAAATTTTACTTTTTAAACTGTTTACTGAACAACATGGCAGATCTCGACATCGATGTACAACCGTCGCAGATCTTTTCAGGAGATGACAGAACAGTTCTCTTTCTACCTAATATGGGTGTCAGGTCACAGGGACATAGCTGACACCACTGTACCACTGTCCTTATCTAAGGAAAGCCATCAGCTGTACCATTTGTAGCTTGTCTGACTACTAGCTTTTCGCTATCCCAACGCGGTCTGTCCGTATAAAAAAAAGCCACTGCTCGGCTGAAGCCAGAACAGGATGTCGTGATGCGGAAGAGAAGTAAACGAAGACCCACCTCTTCTGTGACTGGCCAGCCCTACTTAAAACCAGACACCGGTATCTGGGAGCCAACTTCTTCAAAACTTTCTCCCACAAGACTATCCACAAAAAAACCGCAGCATATATCCAAATTCATCCAGGCTTCCGGGTGGATCTTAGGTATGCTCAGACAACGCATAGATACCAAAAGCAGACGGGAATAGGAACCGTCCACGTGGCATCACAATGGGCTGGCTTTGTTCTACAAATTCACTGTTGAAATTTTAAAAATATTGAAGTTTTGATACTTTGATTTATGCACATGAATATTTCAGAATCAAATTGGTAATAGACTTGAGTTCTTTTTCTGCTCACACACATTTTGGAGCTCTGGCTTCGCAGAGGAAGTGCTTCCACTTCTGCGACTATTGATTTTGGCTATTGTTAGCCTCACAAACAATACTATGCACATCCTGATACACATTTACATACTCTTATTTACTTTGCGCATTTTGTAACATTGCGCACACTTGTTCGCCTTTGTGTGTCCTTCTCTGCTGTTGCTTCCTGCTATTTGCTGTTCTGCAAAAATATACAAGTAAGCCAAAATTCATTTTCTCGCTGCCGAGCCGGAGCACGAGCACGAGCACGAAATAAGTAAAAATGCTGAAATTAAATAAAATCAAATAAACTGGCAATTTATATGGGTTTTCTCTGTGCTGGATGCGGCCAACTTATTGCTGCCAATATTTACATGGCATTTAAGGCGAGCCAGAAATAAAAACTCTTTGCCCAGGCCAAAGAAAATGAACAAATACCAGCACTCGTATATATTCGTAGTATGCGCTATAGCAGCCACAAAATGGCAGAGTGTCTGTGTGTGTGTGTGTGTGTGTGTGTGTGTGCTTGAGGCGTTGGTGTGCGCTCTTCAATCAAATATAAAGACGCTTTTAATTAAAAATACAGTAGCTTTGCGGTTGTGAACACGAAATGTTTCTGCTTCGATTGCTGTTGCTCTTTGTTCTCATCTAAATCCAAGGACAAATATGCAATTTCTGTTCAACATTTAATGAAATTCCTAGGCCGAATAAATAACAGACTAGCCAACAGGAGGCAACAATTTAAAATTGTAAAATGTTTAAATAACAAGCAGCATGACAAGGACAAGACAAAATGGCGATGTCGGCCATTGTTTATGACAGCCATGGAGTGTAGCATTCAACTTTGGGTCAATGGCTGACCAGGACTTGCGGCTGTTTTGCACAAATTACTCAACAAATATTACATACACATATCTATGTATACACTATACTCACACCAACACAATTAGAATTGTTTGCTTTCATAGCAAAATTCTCTGAAAATTTTACTCAAATATTTGCTTTCAATTTTCAGCAAACAACAAACACACACACAACCCCCACATGTGCTCCTCCTGATAAAGCCAACACTCGCTGATACAGATAGCTTGATGTTCCCAACTGTCTGAGTATGCCACTTGCTGGTCCGTCCCCTTCTGAGTGCAGCTTTTGAAGAGCCAAAACAGCCAACAGTTTCTGGCTGCATAAGCCACAAAACAGCTCAGTGGTTTCGTATATCTGCCAGGGCCAGAACATTTAGTAGCAGGGCAGGGGACCTGTGTTGAGGCAGGCTCCAGCCCCCCTTGAGGTGTGTGCAGAGCCCCATACTCATGGCATAGTTAGAACAACAACACAGCGGTGGTAACAGCAGCAGCATATTGTTACAGTAAACAATGGCCAACAATATATGAGTTATGTGCGCGCATGTGTGTGATGTTTTATGGTTTATTATAAGCAACCTATGAACCCGAGAGTGGCTTAAAACGTTCGCTCTACGGTACAACTAAAGCAAATTAAATGGCGTTAAGTTTTGCGATTGTCCCTATCTGATGAATTCAAAAGACTAACTAAGCCTATTGTTTCAGCCCTTTTTTTTGCCAACTTGTCTCCCATACCAGTTTTTGAAACAATAATTCGGTCCATTTGATTCTCGGTGTCAGAATTGGAAAACTGCAAATATGCAAGTTGAGCTACATTTAATAAATTAATAAGTGAGTCTATTTTACAAATTACAAACATAACAGAATTAATCACGATAATCATAATCGTTTTGTCGTCTTAGAAATCTTTTTTTTTGATTCCTTTTCCTAAAGAATAAACTGATTGATGCTTCACAAATTTTAGATGAGAACAAAGATAACATTCTGTAAACCTATAAACCTCGATTATCCGGTTCATCCGATTATTCGACTTTAAAGCTCTTTGAAAACCGCGATTGCGCAGGTACATCAGAGCCAGACAAATTACAAATGTGTCCGATACGAACTTATTTGCTCGAACAGGAATCTAAAGCTAAGGAGAAAATGATGATCTTTTTGAATATTTTTACATGTGCATAATAAAGGTTTAGTCAAAGAACTAGAAATATTTATACCTATGATATGCTTATGATATCTTAGGCTACAAATAATCATAAATATAAATATTGCTAAGGTCGAAATAACCATTGCGATTACTTTGATGAGTCGATCTTATTTAAAAATTGTGCTACTTGCTGGGAAGGCTGTCTTTTTTAAATGTTTTATAGAGAGAGTAATATTGAATACAATTTTCAATTGTGTAACGTTTTGTATTCGTTTCATATTTTTGAACAAGGAAGTATTCATGGAAGTACCAATCTTGTTTGCTCGCAAGCTACTCGTATAGAAAACCATATAAGGAAATGACGGGGTACAACACTTATCGCATTAACATATCCTAAATCTACAACTATAAAGAAGGTTTGTCTACGATAGGCATTGGAGCTAAATTGGACAAGCCCGGTGTTATGGAAGAAGTATTTATTTTCATATATTTTTATTCTTAGGCTGCGGAGTTTTGAACTTCAAACGTTTTTTTTTTTAGTCAGAAAGAAAGCTGTTCAGGCTGATCTCATAACTCTTTAATATGGGAGGGAAATAAGCTTGAATGTTTAGGAATTTATTACACCAACCGCGCAACTCTCTCAGCATGTGTGGACGAGCGAGTGTGAGTCAATGTGTCTGTATGTGTGTGTGTGTGCGTTTGTATTTATGTGTGCTTGTGCCCCTTTCGCAAATCTTTTGTTAGACTTTAGCTGAAAAGAACTCCTACGACAATGTAGACAACAGCGATGAATGGCAGATAACGAAATCGTACGCGCCAACTATTGATTTTTATGCACACCCCCTGCCCTCCCCTGCTCCCCTGCTCCCATCAGCTAGGCAGATATGCTTTCAGGCGGTAGGCGCCAGGCGCTCGGCGCTCGGCGCTCGTACGCGCTATCCATATTTTATGCCATTGACATAGATATGCATAAAAGAGAAATTTTTGTGAAAGCAAAATGAAAGGAATATGCGTGAAATATGTCAAAAGCCATTTTTAATGTTTGCGACAAGGCAACTAGGGCGCTGGCTGGTGGGCAGATTGATTTTTATGCCCTACTCGTCTAATAGTATTTGGCCTACACTGTGTGAGTGTTAACAATAAATATTGATTTTAATTCAATAACAAGCCCTTCGGGCCACCAACATGACCCTCCACACGAATATAACAGCAACAAGAAGAGGAAAAAGAGTAAAACCAGTCAATATAATGCTACGAAAAGGTTCAATCCTTCTCAAAAATTAGACACACTTACGCACTTCTATACGTGTGCGAAGGACATTCAAGCACACGCTAAAATATTCCGGCGAAATGTAGATACTGAAGCATTTCGCAAAATTAATTTTCCATTCGTGCCAAATGAAAAGGAAGGACGTACAGCAAAAGTGAAGACGGATGTGGAAAATTCTACAAACTGCCGGCACAAGATAAACAGAGCTACTTAAAGGCGCACCTGTCACTGCCAACTGTCCTGCGCCCCTTAAAGAAAAGTGTCAAGCAACGCGTATGAAACTAATCTCCAACAAAAAAAAAGCAGGAAAGTCCTGAAACAAAAAAAGGAAACAGAAAAATAAACATTCTAACAAAATGAATGAGTTTGACTAAAAAGTTTAAACAGACTGCTAGAGTGGAGCGGGAAGGAGCCAAGAAAACAGAGCTGGCTTAGGGCTTTTGGGTGCGCTCATGTTTGGGATTATCTTTCCTTATTAAAGCCATTGCCAACGATGCGCCTTCTGTTGAGTTTTATTTTATGCCGCGATTATGACTGATAATGGCCAACCAGGTCACCAAGTGCTACTTCAAACGCTCTTCAAGGTGATGAATATAAAAGTTGACACGTCGATGATTTAGTCAATGCGGTCATATATTCATGGCGAGTGTGGATGGCAAGGGAATGGAATTTGTAATCTGTTGTATTTGTTAATGGCTCAATTCAGTGTTCCCTTCTCAAATTAACGTGTGTAGAGAAACTTGCCATTTAGGGGCATAAGTACAAAAAGTAAAACAAGAAAAATAATTCAAACTGTAAATATAGTTAAAATGGAAAGAAAACGAGATGCTTCTTTGGTCCACTCATTTAAATAAGTATATTTACTAAGGAATACATTTGTCAATTTAATGGTAGAACATTGAATTCACAATATTTATAAATACAGATGGGACCAAATACCTAATTTTGGCAGAGAGGACTCAGAAGTAGACACCGTAAATAAGGCTTGGAAGACAAAAAACCATTTAAATGGTCGTCATAACATGCCACCTGTATTCAACACACGTATCCTTTGGTCCCTTATCAATACAAGAACCTCAACGTCATACGTTTTCTCAATCATAACGATTGAACCTTGGCCTGCGCAGCTCATTGCCACATCAACTTTGACTTCAAACACATACGCACATTATAGGCCCACAATCAGGCAGCGAACAGCCGCAGCCGCAGCTCCTCCCACTACATCAGGACCTCATTTAGCTGCCTTTTCCAATGCTACTACTTCTGTTGTTGTTGCTGCTATGGCGGCTGCGGCTGTGACTGCTTGCGTGTAAATTCACAATTTGGGTTAGGGTCAAAACGATAACGTTGAACAAGTCAAAGGATACGTATACACGAAGCTACACAGCCCCAAGCACACGTCAAAGGGTAAAGTGCGGGGAACCGGCCGTAAAGTTGTCGTTGCAAGGCATCCAAGCAAAAACAGCACAAACACGCAGCCAGCTACAGCAACAACAATAAAAATGCCGTCGACACAGCACAAAAACCAGCAGCATGGGGAAGGCAAAAGAAAAAAAATACAGAAATAGCCCTGGCCCACAAAATGCTGCCTACCCCTTTAACCTCTCCCACTTCATTCCCCTTCGCGGCTGTTACAAAATGTACTGAAAATTTATTGTGGAATTTTTATACACGATAAAACAATTTGTTATTAGCGTAACAGCAGCGGCAGCCCGCACCCAAGATGATGACCCATAGCCATGCAAATCAGAGATAGGGAGGGAATGAGGGGTCGCCAATTTAATGTTAAAGGTGACCCCGACCCCAACTCCGAATTCTGCTGCAGGGAGAGCTGCAGTATCAACCCTTTTTCACACCCTCACCATAGCCACTTGAAAATGCAAAATTTGTTAAATGAAATGTGAAAATTTCATTAAAATGCAAAGAAAAGTGTAAAGCATGAAAAAGAGGAAGGAAAAGTCGGCTCAGTTAAATACTCACTCCAACTCCTCATCGTCGTCCTGCTGCTGTTGCTGTGGCGCTGATTGCTGCTGCTGTTGTTGTTGTTGCTGCTGCTGCTGTTTGTCGCCAGCGGCTATGCTGTTCTCATAGAAGACATCATCCTCCTTTGACTCATCATCATCGTCACCCAGACTTAGACTCTTATCTTCGTCGTCGTTCTCATCCAAGTCCTTGTTGTTGTTGTTGCCGTTGGTATTGCTGCCACTAATGCCGCTGCTGTTGTCCTCATCGTCGCGCTCGTTGTCATTGTTAATGTCGTCCTGGTTGTCCTGCTGATTGACACGACGCTTCGCTTCCTCCTCCAAGTATTTGGCCTTTGTGATTATCTCATCGCTGTGTGTCAGGAGTTGGCGATCAGATAACAAGGTGGCCGGACGTGCGACCAAGTTTCAATTTAATTAGTTTATAAAATTTAACAGCAAGTTGGGAAACAGTAGCGAAAACAAGAGCCAAAGCAAGACCAAAAACAAGACCATGAGCAACAAAAACGGGGCTAACAAGCCTCCGGCACTCACCGATTCTTGTGCAGCTCCTTCTTCGACACGCACACCGCACTATATTCGTCCTCGAGCAGGCAAATTTCACGTTTCTTGCAGTTAAGCGGCCGACAAAGGTCACCTGCGAACGATAAAGGAGAGCGGCCATGAAACCTTTTAACTATATCGCTTTTAATTTATTAATTTTTAAGAATGCCTTCACAAACTTTTGACCTTCACTTTATGGCCTATTCGAGCTATTTGCTCGACACAATTAATATACAAATTGTATGTGCGTGTTTTAAGTTTTCATCGCATTTTATTTTACTTACTCGACGGATCGTGTATCCAACGCTTGCGTTCCCCAACATACTTATTGTTGCTCGCCTGCGTGTTTTTGTTCATCTGCAAGAGAGAGAGAGAGAGTAAAGGATAGGGGAGTGTTGAGTCGAAATGAAATATGCGTACAATTTGTTCTATTTTAATTTTGTTATTTAAATGCATATGAGTGCAAGCACACATACGGGTACACACACAC
This sequence comes from Scaptodrosophila lebanonensis, assembly GCF_003285725.1. Taxonomy (NCBI): domain Eukaryota; kingdom Metazoa; phylum Arthropoda; class Insecta; order Diptera; family Drosophilidae; genus Scaptodrosophila; species Scaptodrosophila lebanonensis. The sequence goes on from NW_022060538.1 coordinate 19,409,902, forward strand.
ACATACAAACAATCACACGTCTGTCAAATTTCAAAGCAAATGCAGAAACACCCACACCCAGTCGACAGCCACATTCAAGCGCAATGACGTATGAATAATGCTCACACGTGGCGTATACATAATGTGCGAGTGTATGGGCCATATCCTGGCGCCTTTCTCGTGCATGTTCCATGGCTCTTCAACGCAACTTTTAAGCCTTTACTTTAAATTAATGTGCAAGAGACGATATCTAAAGATTCTGAAGCGGAATTAAATATAAGGATCAGCAAGGCTCTGATTTAAAACTTGCCTAAATTGTATAAGGATTTATGCATATACTTTATTATACTTCCTTAAAAGCAATAGCCAAGTTACTAAAATTATTACAAAATCCTATTGTTTGTACCTACGACTAACAAAATAAACAATAACTCATCTTAATTTAAGCCTACAGCCTGGACTCTAGACTTAAAATAGATCTTTTCATTTAATACTGTAGGTATGCATGAAGTTCAGTTTTTCAAAATGAAATGCGACTTTAGCCAAATATAATTTGCCAAACTTTAACTCTTTCAATTGAGGAACAATACATACAAGTACTTATCATTTTATCTTCCCTGATCAGTATTGTGTGTGACGTTAATATATGTATTTGAATGCATATTTTTTTAAAGATTAGGATGCAATTGTATTTTGTATATATTCATATCTATACGTTCCACAAATTTGTTTACATTGGATTTATATTAACATTTATAACAACTGACCTCCCATTAAGAACCGTTTTAAAACAATATAGCAAAGCATATGGCAACTCCTTATTATACCCTGTTTCCGTAGGGTAACAAGAGAAACATATACATCCAAGTAAATCAGGAGGAGGCAAACTTGAATTGTTAAAGTCTAAAAATCGTTATCTTATTTCGTACACTTCCGCACATGTATGAATATGTTAGGGATAAAGAAATGCCAGATTCGACGACTACATTACAGTTTTGGTTCTCTTGTTCTTCATCTGCAATACCTCTACATAGTATGATGTCAGGCTTAGTTTGTCTGATACTTGTGCTTGCATGTTCAATTTGTTTGCTTAAAAATGCAAAAGAGATTTATTTTAATTTAATTCAGCTCAACTTGATGCCAAAGACACACAGTGAATACAAACAGCTCTCCTCTCCCCCCTCTGTCGCCGGCCAACGCATTGTCAAGCAAGGCAGAAATTGTTATTAAACGCAATGATGCGTATGCATAATATTTGACTTGACCATAAATTTACAGTCAACTACAAAAAACCATGAACAGCAGCAGCAGCAGCAACAACAACATTTACAGAGCCCTGCCCTGCACTGGCTGGTAGTCCATGTAATCTATGGCCGACAAACATAAAAGCGGGCGTTGTGGGAGGGGCCTGAAAAAAATCAGCCACATTGACTTGACATTTTAAAAGCGCACCACGTCGGACTTTTTGATGCCGCCTGAAAGTCGGCTATGGAAAATTTAACAGCTGCAGCAGGCATAAAATGCTGCCGCCAGCCAACATGTACGTATGTATACTGCTGTTGTAGTTACTGTTGTTGCTCTCCATGTAGTTGTTTTTGCTTCTGTTTTTGCAGGCTGCCCATTGCACTGTCACTTGACGCTGGCGGCTTAATGAAACCGACAGCAGCAGCAACAGCAACAACAACCGAATAAACGACCAAGCAGTGGAAGCTTTTGCATGCGCGCTTGCCAAATTGGCAACCGGCAACCCAAAGCAAAACAGCAGCAGCAACAACAACAACAACATATGAACCGAAAAAAAGACAAATGTTGGCTACACTGGCAACCGTTGCACGTCTTTTAACAGGTCAGCTTTGAACTCTCTCTCCCTCTCCCTTTAACAGTCCACAGTTTTTACGTTTGCATTTGTGGTGGGAAAAGTGCAAAGTGGCAATTGCGGTACATACACACCCACTTTCACACTCACACATACACACACACACACTCTCCCACACGCATACAACAGTAATGCAATAAATGCGAACACGCCGCGGGACGACGTTGGCAATTTGCATGCGTTAAAATGCAATTTGTGCGCGTTTCCTGCCCAGCCCTTTGAGATGCACCCCATATACTGGTACATACATACATATATATCTATATAGAACAGCGATGTAACTGTAAACCTATAATGCAACGCCCGCTGCGCTTTTATCTGCGTCTGTGTGTGCGTGCTGTTGTGGCTGCTGCGGCCCCGTCTGTTGATTGCCTGCAATCTGAGGCCGGCACGCGCTCGCTTCGGTGGCAGTGTTGCCATCAAGCCAATGTATTGGCTTTAATTGTGCTGTCAGTGGGATTGCTGTAACAATTAACCATATTGAATGGCGGTCTCACAGGTGTAACATTATTATACGCCATAATACCAAATGCACAAAGCTTGCGAATTAAATTAGCTGCCACCTGAGCATACATAGTGGGGCAACTTTGCAATTTCAACAAACAAAGTCACATAACGTATAGTACAGGCAGAGAATTAAATTATTTTACTTCTAATTAAATTAGTCTTGATTTTAAAGTCGTATTAAGAAATACAATATTATTTAAATGGAAGAAATGATAAAAATTTGATACAACTCAAAAATTTAATTCAAACAGTTCCTAAACAATGGTTTGAAGACATTTGCCTTTCAAACGCTATTGCTCGAGGCACCAATCATTATTAGATTCGAATTATGAATACTTTCGATATTAACCCCAAATAAACATTTCTTTTTCTTCTTGGGTCCAGGATTCTTTTAATCTACTGATCACATCACTAACATACCCGTCCTGTCAACTCGTAGAGTGGACCGCTCGCTTTGAGTTTTATTAAAAACGTACCCACTTGCATCTATTAAATATATCCAACCAGTTTATTCAATCTTTATTTATTACTTACCTCGCCGAGTTTTTTTTTAGTGATCTCATTCTGATTGAGCTGTGGTGTTTCTTTTCTGGTTATTTAAAGGATAAAAGGATATTATGAAATTTTGTGCGACACGCCACACACACAAACGGAGATACGTATTCGTTTCTCAAGCCACAGAATTGCTTTAAAGTAGCCATGCATAACTCCACGAAAGGAGTTTAAGTCCTAGAGACACATAAACTACTTTGCAGGATCTCCTCAGCAGCAGATAAATCAAATTGTATATGAATGCATTTATAAACTTATAAGCAAAATATTTTGATCAGCAATATTGAAATATTCCCCATTGTGTGGTTTGGCAACAGGCAAACGAAATTATTTAATGTTTTAGCTGCCACGCTGGGGATAATGCGAGGCAGACAGGCTGCCAGAGTGGCAGTCAAAAAACTGGGTCACAGGCACAAATGGCCGCTGGCATCCACTCTTTTAGCTGCCTGCCGACTCGGCTAACTGCTACTGCCACTGCTACTGCTACTGCAAGTGGCAAGCAAGCATTGCAATCTTTGCATTCTTTTTGCCATGCCCAACGCATAAAAGGCACCAAAAATGGCTTACGGCTCAAATTGCACTTTCGCGTATTGCAACAAAAGCGGGCGCGCCAACATCAACGTTGTAATGCCTCCCTGCCTGCTCGACGGCCCTCTTGTTGCAGAAAGTGCTGCTACTGTTGCCTGCCACTAGCACCTTCTTTCCGTCTATAAAATCAGACGAGAACGCCCACCAACAGCCCGAGGCTGCCATGACTGCCAGGGGGGTTCTATTTTTATTTCGTTTTCGCGACGCCACCAGCTCACAGACAATTCTATACTTATATGATGGCGGGATGTGGGGAATGGGAAAGTGTGTGTGGGCCACAACTCTTACGCGAGCTATAAAAAGCTAGTTACCCGCAGCTTGCGCAGAATTTCCAGGAGTTGTCGCTTTTGTTGTTGCCGTGTCTAAAGTGGCTCAGCTTATTAAAACCTATTTAATTCCTGGCGCCTTAAATTGCATTTCATGCAAGCTGCAAGCCAGTCAGAAACTCGACCCTAATTCTTAACGCTTTGTTAAAATGGTGGAAAATATTTTTTTTCACACAAACCGCCACTCGCACACAGCCACATGCATACATACTTATACTTTCTATGCAAAAGTCGTTGCATACGCCAAGGCGGAGGAGAGGCAGGCGACGACATAGACGGAGACGGCGTCATGCGAAGCTACGGTATTGTTTTCGCCCAGCCTCTCTCATATTGTGCTGCAGTTGTGCATTGTGCAGTTTCCCAGCTACCCCCTGCCCCCAAGACCCCCACACCCCCTTACCGAAAACCAACGCAAAGCCGCACTGTGGCAATCTGTCATGCTTTAAATTGAATTTACGACTTTGTTTTCGTTGTGGGTTTATTTCATCTTTTGCGCGCTTGCCTCTTGCAATTTCTTTATTGTTTTCTTTATTTGCAACATCAGCAGCAGCGGCACCAAGAAGGCCAAGCAACTCGATAGAGGTGTAGGTGTGGCAAGGGCGCCGAAGTGGTTTATGGGAGTTGGGTACGTGGCCAGCGCGCTGCGCCATTTCTGCTGTCAATTTGGCTTGCATTATGTAAATGTAATTTTTGCTTGAGTCAAGATATTTTCAAGACACTTCTCACAGATTCTAAATGCATTATGGGAGTCTCGCTAAGAAAATATAGTTGTCTGCACCATTGAGCTGGAGGTGTTTACTTTTATCTTTATTGACTGTTATTTAAGTTAAATGCCATGCCCTTGAGATTAGAACAAACTTCTATTGTTGAAACTCAATGAAGTTATCAATAACTCAATAAAGTTATCAAGTTAAATAAAGCAAATAAAAACTTAAGAAATTATGATACAACAACAAATTAGGCATAATATAGTAAGTTGCAGGATTAAAGACGTTTGAAATAGAAAAAAAACCATGCACGATAAAAATCTACAAATAAATGGAAAATTATAACCCAGTCCCATCCCTGTTCTTACAAGGATAGAATAGTGATCGGCCAAAGCTTAAGCTGTTAAACAAATATGTTGCAGCTTTAATGCAAAACTGTCTTTGTTAGACTAAACCGGGAATCAGCCCTTGGACCTCCCTATCTGCATCGAAAAAGCTTTTAAAACTCTTTTGGCAGTGCATTCATTTGCGTCCACCAACTTTTCTTATACTTTAAAAATCATTTAATTATTCGTTTGGTATTTAAACAGAAACATTCCATTAGCTTTATTCCCATTTGTGTTTGCATTGTCAGCTCAAATCATTTGATTGTATTGTACACATTTTTTCATCAGCTTTTTTGCCGCATAATTTAGTCGATTCAGCGCATGAAATGCAAATTTGCCATTCCAGTCTAGTATTAAATCAACAAAGCCTATACTCCCGAATACGTACCAAAATACGAGACGCGAATAAAAATCGAAAACGCTGTGCATTCGAAATTGCTGTAAATTATGCAGCGGACATCAAAAGAACGCCAATGATGCAGCACACAGGCAATGGCCGCCGAGGGAGGATGGAGCGCGGCAAGAGGAAGTGGCAAAGGCAACATCATCAATGGCCCGCTGCCGCATTTGCTTTGGCAATGCACAATCAATAAAATATGAGCGCAACATTTTATGACCGCGGCACTCACACACTGGCAAAACAACACAAGCTGGAATTGCGAATCGTGCACAGTACATATAATCGTATATATATACACCTATATATTGTATATATACACCCATATATATAATACAGAGGCAATCATTTGAATAGGATCGAGCATTTGCCTAACTTTTTAATGGGAAGAACTTTTTTACTTTTCTACAATAATTATTCTAGTTGAAAAGCATTAATATTTATGTATTTAGTCTGAATTTATGGAGAAAAACATCTATGCGGAAGTTGAAATGAATTCAAAATCGTGCTCCTTTTCTATAAGCAATATTTTAAATAGTCATAACCATGCTTCTATGCTGAACTTTTCTCCAAGCCTGTCCCAAGTACGAGTATCTAGATATTAAAAGTCTTAGAGGTACATCATTTTTGCAAGCTTGTGCATCTGGCTTCAAGATTGGATGGTCATTGGAATGCAATAGATAGATGTGTTTGACTTTTCAAATATTCTAACATTCAGTAATGAGTCAATTAGAGGATTTGATTTTTATTCCTGCTAAATAATTCAAAGCAACTTTTAGAAAAGGCACCATTCAAAGGTTAAGATGTCCTCGTCCCTCGAATTGCCTTAATCCCAACCAAGATTTCAATTGCCAATCCGATTGCGACCTAGAACTAACAAGGTTTAGGACAAAATATTGTGTGGTTTAGATATACACAGTCGTTATATCTAAGCAGGATGGAATAGAATATGGAATATGTTACAAGTATTCAGTCCTTAAGCTTATAAGAAATGTCTGCTATGTTTATATATATGCAGCTAGGAATAACACTTGTTTCCATAATTTTTAAGAGATATGATGGTGGCTTTGTTTATTATTTAGGGAGAAATTATTAAAATTATTATTTTTACTAAAATAAAACTGCTTCTACATTGGCTTCTAAGTAAAATGGATATCGAGTGAATACGAAATGTTTTGTAAAATCAATTTTTGTATTCCACAATTTTCATAGTTCCTAATTGAAGACAACATTTGTTGTCTATACATATTTAGGCGATCACGAGTGTTATTTAAGTATTTAGAAAACATGTTGTGTATGCAAATAATGCGGTTGTGCGACAGGGAAGCCCGCCGACCTCCAGTGCATTAGTTGCTGCAATCAGGCCTAACCATCGAGTGTGAGCGCCGGCTATGGCTGCTGCGGTTGGTAATACTCAAAACGAATTGCCTGACCGCACAACTGACTGAATGACTAACTGACCAATTGAGCAATTGAGCAAGTGAACAGCATTTGTGCCAGCTAAATAATGCACTGGACTTGAAAAATGCATTAGCCACGCGCACGCCATGAATTTAGGTAGATTTTGAAAGCTATCTATATAGGTGGGACTATTAGCGTTGTGGTTATCATTGATGCATGACCAGCGGCATATTTGTGGCCTGGCAGAGCGAGAAGCTAAGGCAGCAGCCTCATCAGCAACTGACTTTTATCCCAGGGCATTCACATAAATTGCACATTTTCGTGCACACAAATGCTAAATCAATTTCTATTGCAGCGCCGCCTTTTAACTTCCTTTGTGTGGAGGGAGAGTTGTGCGCAGGCGAGTTGGACAGCTCAAAGCATCGACCAGAAACAGACGTGGCACATTTCCTGACAGGATGCGCACAGTGTGTGGGCGACTGGGCAAATCCATCAATATAAGTTACGTTTGGCTCAAGTAAAACTTTTTTGAAGCATCCAAGCAGCCGCAAATCTCCTGCCAGCTGTGTGCCAAAGAGGGCATTACTATTTTAGGCGTCAGGAAATTGCATTCTACCATACTCTTACGTAGCAGGCTAATGGCCAAATGTCGAATGGCTTACCATTTTGATGGAAATTAAGCTGCACTGTCATTGCCACTGTCCCAGCTTCTGCCTCTGTTCCTGTCCCTGTCTCTGTCTCTATCGCGTCGCCTGTCACCGGCGACATCAATGAGCCAATAAAGTGTCAAAAGTTAATGGCAAACAGATGGGCGGAGCGACAGTCAGACAATCGGACGGAGCATACTTTGCGGCAACTAATTAACAATATGGCAGAAAATAAATAGCAAAAACAAAAGAGGAGCAAAGTTTATTCGAGCATTTCATTTGCATGTTGTGCTTGTTATGGCAGCCATTAAAACAGCTCGAGCATACATTAAACAGTAATCACAGTTTAATTATTAATTAAATTAGTGACAGGCATCCACACACACACACATACACACGTAGACAATCGTACATTCAAACTGCATGTCAGCCAGTTAATGGGTCACATTCCGCTGACGTCAGGCAGCATTCTTTCTCGCCAAACTATAAAACATGAAAATATGCTGACATCGAATAAAACCATGGCGTGTCCGACAGCCTTCACAATAAACATGCAACATGCAGCACTTGCCGCAGTCCACGAACACGCAGTCTAACTGATGGATGTCTCTGACTGTTTTTTGTGATACAGTCGATAAAGTGGAGGGTATTTCGAAACTGTCAAGACTGTTTTGCCTGTCATGTTCGAGTACTCGTAACTATTAATACTATACATATTATAAAGAAATTGAAATAAGCTCTAATTTCAAGAGGAAATAACACACACACACAAAAGTAACTATCAAGAAAACGATCATATATAAGAAGTATCTGTGTAGTATGCAAGATTTTTTTTGTTGTGGGATGCGTTTTGACGATTGTGATTATAGAATTTTTGTGGAGCCAAGCCAGTTTTGTTTGTATTCATATTCTCGTACACTACACTGGCAAGTATTCTTAGCGGTGTCCTTGTCCTACCACAGGAATACTTTCGTATGACCATGATAAAGTAGTTGATATATAAATACTGCTCATCTCTACTGTCAATAATGTACAACATTTAAGCTTAGGATTTAAATAAAACACACGACAAATAAATTTATTAATTGTTCATTAATTTGTCGCTGGTAGAACCATAAACTAATCTCTTTCAAATTCCTATTTCTGTTGTGGTAATACACATTTTTTACATTTTTCACATGCTTCTCATAACTTTCAAGTAATGCGATCATTTGTTAAGCATAATTTATGTAAAATAAATGTTGTAGCTAGTTGTTGTAGAACTAGCTCTTTAGTTTCATGTTTGAGTGCGTTCTTTTGACGTAGTGTGAACTCTTCTTAACTCTTCCATTTAGCATCAGGCCCAGAAGCCTTTCAGTGGCGACTGCTGCAGGAATGTGTAGTTTTTTGTACATTCCAAATATTTGGCATTGTTTGTCTAAGGTATTTGGGTGCCGGCGTGTCGAAAAATAACGTTTTTTCATGCCGCATTCATAAACATCGGCAGTATGTCAGAGGGCGTTATGTTTATGCATCATAAATGCTTTTTCATGTGGCGGGCAGGTGAACCAACCGCAGTGCAGCCGTAAAACATTCGCAACAATAAAACAAGCAAAGCAAATTACAACAATTTGCAACAAAAGGTAACTTATGTACACACATGTGTGTGCTGCACTAAAAAGCATGCAGTTGCAGCAAATATGCTTACCCATGTACATAGTATGTAGAAAAAAAATTACATTTAACATTCTGCAACAAAAACATAAAACTGCATGTAGAACAACACATAAAGGCGGCGCAGAGGAGCAAATGCCTTTCGACAATGACCAGTGCGCCCCATTTGTTTTATGAATGCATATCATATACGACTATGTATGTTTTACACATATGTATACATATATACATAAATACAAACATACATGTAGCATCTCCTACATATGTGGGAATTGAAAGCTGGACGGTTATGGTACAGACCCTGGCATGAGATTGGGATTGTGATTGTGATTTTTTGATGTTGCCGCAGAGTGCAGTGGGTGTGGTGTGTTTGTCATGTGTGCTGAGATTGCAATATGTATTAGCAAAATGTTCAAATAAAACCAGGCACTGAGTAAATTCGTTCAATTTTATTCTGAAAACTACGAGCAAGCTTAAAAGAGACAAGCTTGGCCACAAAAAGCACACATCCACATGTAGGACAGTGATTGCAAATGCTCATTGATAAATAAATAAAGTTTTAATTACTTATCGTTTCTCAATGAAATGAAAGCGTTTCATTGCCACATAAATATTTAGGTAGTCTATATAAAAATTGTAAATTAAATATAAACATTAGGCATTAAGTCTCCAAATACTTTGAGTAATATTAAATCAATCGATACAAGTTATTACGAAATTTTTCAACAAAGGTAAATAAAATATGAAATGTTGGTTGCATAGCAGGCAGATCTTTACAAAAGGGTCTGTATAGCATTTAAATATATTATGGATATTAGCGGCAGCCTATATTCATTAATCGCTACAACAAGGAGCAAAAACTTTGCTCGACGTGTAGGCAACAGTCTAGACAACGGAATGTCAGGAATGTAATTCGCACGCACACTTTTATTCTGAGTGTCCCTCATTTAAAAAAGCCGTATATTTTACAAAAACTGAGAAGAAACTAGGTTCTTTCCAAAATTTACGTTGTCAATATGAAACTGGGGCCTGGCATAGCTCAACGAGTTAAAAAGAATCCTATAATGTGAGTTCGTTTCCTGAGTATGACTCGGTTCGAATCATCGCCTAAAGCATGATTTTCAAAATTACTTGCAGTTTTAAGTTTTAGGTAAGAGTGGACTCATACCAAATAAATGTCAATCTGGCGCGTAATGGTCTATGTTATATTAAAACGAAAAAACACATTTCAATCCGAGGATTCGGAATATTTTACCAAGCTAGTTTCAACGGGGAATGCAGTACTATTACCTTTTGCTTTCCTAGTAAAATATAGAATAAATAGAATCACTGCTTTGGCAACTGCTAGGGAAAGCAAACTCCCATTAACCACGAGCAGCGACTTATTTAGTCAAAGTCAATCACTGAATACAAAATTTGGCAAATATTGCTTTTATGGGTCTATGTACTAACAATCTATTCTAAATACTCAATATATGGTTCAATTGAACCGCAATGTTGTTATATTTAATCCGGCAGCGGTTTCAAAATTTAAGCCGCTTATATGTTTAATAATAAGCACTCGCCAAAGAGTGGAGCGGTCACAAAAACACAAACATAAACACACACACACACACATGGAATCCCTCAAATATACAGCAGTTAATGAAAATGATTTGCATGAACAAGTTTAGCAACCTTTTATAGGCATCATTATGTCCTGAACATATACAATTCTCTTAATGAGCTGACCACGCCACACCCAGAAACCAAATGGCCACGCCAAAGACAGCGTTTGAAATTGGTATGTTTGGGTGTGTATGTGTGTGTGTGTGTGTAGAGCGCATTAAAGGCTTTTTGGCCCACATGCAACACACACCCACACACAGTGAACGGCTCGTTTGAGTGCACACGCCCTGTGAGCGCATAATGGTCTATACTAGTGGCTGCTTTTGTGGCTTAAACACCCTTCTTCCACACCCTCACCTGCACTTGCACCCTCACCCTCACCCGCATTCATACGCCGTATAGTATTGCCTTTGCACTTTGCCTTGCGTGCATTTTGGTCGATTGAATACTTAGTCCAATCAATTAGTTAATTGCAGATGTTTGCCAGATGCTACTAACTTTTTCCCACTGCCAATCGCAGCACTGGCAAGGCGTTTAGCCCAATGGTAGCTTTGATCAGCTCTCCCATTGCCTTTTGGCCACCACAATTAAAAACACTTGCTGTCAACAACAACAGCAATAGGGAAAAAATGAAAAAGAATGGCTTCTCTGATGTCGGAGAAAGTGTGTGATGGCAGATAAGCTCAACGTGTGGCACAACATACAAAAAAAAAAACCAAAAAAAAAAACGAAACAAAAAATTGTCGCGCCAAACAAACTCAAATGAAGTAGCGGAAAATGAAGTTTTTCCGAGTTTTTGTCACTCACACACAGATACGTACAGACAGAAACACAGCAGGGGGGGAGAAGTGAAGTGCCTGCTGGAGAAGTCGCGACGGGCGGCAAGCGAACAAAAACTTTGCAAATTGCAACTCATTGCTCACTCACAGAGCGAGTGCGGGTGCGGGTGTGGGTGCGAGAGCAGGGAGAGTTAGGCACGCTGAATGGGGCACAGTTTGCTGGGTGTGTTATAGAAAATAAAAGCGAGCAAAAATCATGCTTTTTATTACAAGCTATTCAGAGTGGCACACACACAACAACAACAACATCAACAACCACAACAGCAACAGCAGAAACAGCTACAACATTGACAACGCTCTGCCAGCAGCCATGACAGTTGGCAAACATGGCAGCAATGGCGGCACCCCGGAAGTTGCTTGCCCGACTTGCCAGGGTTGGTCGCACAACTAACGGCTTTTACCGCCACATCTAACTATGTAGTTCTCCATTTCGAAATCTTGCCAAGCATGGCAGATGCTTCATTTCAAATATTAGCATATATTGAAATTTTCATTTTCTTTTTGTTTACTTAGTTGGCTGGTGTACAGAGGTTTCTTTCGAACTCTATTATATACGCAATAGAGGTTATTTAGGCTCTTCGTTAAAAGACTCAAGAAGATACATCACGGAGAACGCTTCACATAGAACACCGTTCTGCGGTCTTCAAATTCAGATTTCAGTCATATATTTTAAATATTCCAAATTATTTTATTTTGGAAAATCAATTCAATGGTAAGTCGTACTGAAAAAATAGATCCGATTGCTTCCATTTCTGTCACCATGTAACTGCAATATAGATTGAGATTCAACAGGCGGACATGGCTCTGTGTTATATAGTAATGTATGTGTGCATTAACCAAGTAAGGCCTTTTTCTAATTAGGCATAAAAACAAATCAATATTTTAAGATCAAATCCCCGTTGTTATGCTGAAGAAATGCACTCGAGCTCGACCACTCTTTCTTTTTTAAATGAAGCATATTTAGTTAACACTATCCTTCCTTCTTTTTCTTTGACCACTTATATAGAGACTTAATTACTCGCAATTAATCTTATCGTTCTCTTTATTAGAAAATGTTAACACATCACAAACCATATGCTCGTTTCTTCCCGCCAGTCAATTCATGCTGTAGAATTTCTTTAGAAACAGCTAATCTTACGATACATTTAAACCTTGATTGTGTTTTAATTTGTTGCTAGTGTTAGCTGGAAGGTTTTTCATTCTGACCTTTTCCTTCATCTATACACGAGCAACACTGCTGCTGACGGCCGGCGTGTCTTCCTCTACGTTGCCAACTTCACAGCACAGGCTTCCGGTTGCCCGCTCCCCTTTTCACACCGCTTCCCTCAGCTAGTATGTTGCTGCTCCATGTCTGGATGTCTGGAATGGCGCTGATGAGAAATGACAGGCAATAATGCCGTTAGCTATACTCCATCTGCATTTATCATAACTTGCGTCTTTTATTTGCTTTGATGGCAGCAACATTGCCATTGGCACGATTCCGCTCTCTTTATTGTTGTTGCTTTTCGTTTTGTAATTCTTTGTTGTTATTGTTGTAATTGGCAAGCACTGGCTGTTGCGTGTCTCGCATGCCCCGCACACGCTTCCTGTTTCCGTCCTTCTTGTGCTTAACTTTGCTTTGCTTACGCATTTACAAATGGCGTAGCTGTTCGTCTATCTGTAGGTGTGTCTGTGTGTCTGCCTGTCCGACTGCCTGCCCGTTCTTACGTTTTTGCTGTTTTTTATTGCTATTTTTGTTGTAATTATGCGGTATATTGTTGTTGTTAGTGCTAGTAGTTCTTATGCGCCTTCGTTCATTTAAGTTGTTTGTTGTCTGCCTGCAACTTTTGATGCTCTTGCTTTTGCTTTTGATTTCGCTGCCTGAGGCCATCCTTGCCTATTTGCTTCACACTTTGGAAGCTTGTTTTGAAGTTGCGTTTAGTTTAATTTACAAATTTAATTACACTTGACGTGTACGTGCCTCAGAGTAATATTTTGTTATGATAAGTACATAAATATATATTTTTCCACCCTCCTGTCTGTCGACAAACTTTTGTAATTAGTTTTCGCAAAAGTACGGCAAGCCAGAGCTCTTTGTGTGTCTCAGTTATTTTTGGCCAAAATGTCAACAGCACGAAATTGCAATGCAATTGGTCTGCCTTTGCATTCAAACAGTCATGTCGGAAAGGAATTTAGTTTATGCAAAAACTATTTTTGATGATGCAACTACAGACTTCAATTATTTGCAGAACAGTATTTGCAATTCAAATTCCATCCGCATACTCACACGGACGGAGAAGCCGCAAACTACTTCAATTAATCATTAAATATTTGATTAGTTTTATTGCATCAATTTATTGGCATTTCAATAAATCGACGGTAAGTGCATTTAAAAGCCATGCAAATATGTGCTTTAAACTAATAACATTGCGTAAATATTTAATATTTAAAAAGATATCATCTATTTAACAGCTTATTCCATTTAAAGTGTCGCAAGTGTTCGGCCAACTGAGCTACTATACAATGTCATTAACATCGATCGGGCGCAGAGCCCTTAATGAAAATTAATTTAATTAATTAATTATGCAGAAATTAATAACCATTCACAAAATGTGACAAATGAAAAGCAATTTAAAACGAAATTGAAGAGCGTATTTAATGAAAATAAATTAGAATACCAAGCTTGTTGTGTTGCCATCCAGTGTAGCGGATACGTAATATTTGCTTAAAATTTTTTTTTTTATAAATGTCTAAATGCTCAGCAAATATGTTTATTCTCAAAAAAAATCTACTTGTGGATTACAACTATCCTTAATTTATTTACAATGAAGCAGCTACATTCTCATTAATTAAGACACAAATTAATTTCGTTTAATGAAAATAAGTCAAATGTGAGCAAATAAATGAAAATGGAATCGTTCTGAAAAGTTTCTTCTTTGACTTAGCGATGAAAAATAATTATCATTTTAGTCTTTTTAAGCATAGTATATGATTTTCTCTATCTTAATTGCGAAAAAACGTTTTGTAAGATATATGCCAAGAATCGTCGTCATTACGAAAAATATTTCGTATTTAATTTTTTAAAGAATAAATCAATTACGTGCAAAAAGTAAAATTAAATAAACTTTAGATTGTAAGTCGAAGAAGGCAATCTCAATTTTTCATACGACTCCACAATTACCTCATCTACGACATCCTGCCATACATTCATCAGCAATAGTTGCTGTTGTTATTCGTTTTGTTTCTGTGCTCGCACTCCGGCACTCGAACGCATGGAATGTTTCAAGTAGGATATTAAAGAAAAGAACTCGATGGGAAATATTTTGTGTTGTTTCGTAGCACAGTCATTTGTCCTTCACAGCGTACGAGTACGAGTGTATGTTATGTTTAATGTGCAGCTATCAACTGAGCTGAGGACCAGTTATTTTCATTGGCTACCTTGAACCAACTATTTATGTATTTACTTGTATTCGTATATGCAATATACATTTACTATTTATTTGCAGTTTCAGCGATAATTAAAAGTTATATCCGCTGCCATAAAGCGTGACTTTGGCAAAGTTATGGGCGCACGCACTTGAGGCATGCAATATGTGAGCTGCCGCCGTTAACTTTGCCATTACGCATACGCCCGGTGCGCCAACATTTAAGAACATGCATGCAAATTCATACACATACTCGTATTTATATACCCGTTCACATATACATATTTGTGTGGCCCTGTAGTTGAAGAACATGGCAGTTTAAGCGTCGAGTCGCTTTCACAATTTATGGTGTGCAGCAACATTTTTATGACAAGAACTCTTGATTGTAGACTAAACAAAACGCACGCACTAATGTGCTCCAGCACACCCACACACACAGACACACACATATGTACATATGTAACTGATATCTGTATTTATACACAGAACTGCATAGACCAGAGGCCTGGCAGCTTGGCCTTGAGCTGTTTGCTTTATGCATAGATTTCACGGCTTTATGTGGCAGAACGGAAAGAAAAAATGAAAGCAAAGCACCTATAGACCAAAATGCAAATGCACATGAAGATGAAAAATGAAAACAAAAAATAAAAAATAAAAATTGTGGTGATGGAGGAGAACGGGAAGAGATTGTCTGTGTGCGGCAAATGCTTGGAAAATGTTACATTCCCGCACACAAAGCCTTTGGCACAATGTGCTGCAACAGTCAGCTTCAGTGTTTGAGCAGATAACTCGAAATTACAGTTATTCACACACACACACACACTCACGTGTGTATAGGGCTCATACCATGTTGTGAGCTCAGTTGCAGCCTTACGGCTCAGTGATTTGCCATAAAGGATTAGGTGAGCTGTGGCTGTTAGCACGGCGAGAATCTCCATTTTGTGTTGCCGTGTTAGTTTTGTGCCTTCATTCTGCCGCTGGCACTAACATTATTTGACTTGTCACACACACCCACAACCAAACAAAACATGTATGTACGAGTATATATATATATTATATAGATATAGCATTTGCACATTCTCACACAGGAAATGCAAATAGCAGCCTGCCGCCAGATAATTGTAACAATACACCGAAATATTCATTTAGTTTATTTACGCTAAGCAACTCGATGACAAATACAACAACAAACAGTCAACTCCACCCATCCCTAGATAAGCTGTTGTTATATTTGAATGGAGAACATGGTTAGATCTAATAATATCGGCTGAGATAGCTACGCTTGTAATTTTTTTGTGTTGTATAATAATTAAAAATTGTTCTTTTCATAACATATTTCTGACCAATCAATACTTTTATTGTAAAAGACTGAGAGATAACACTCTCCATTCATTATAGCAACAAATTGAAAAAGTGAAAATTTTAAAAGCAACCCCTTATAACCCTCCTCACTAACCTTATTTTAAAATTGAATTTCTTGGGAACCGTATCGCTTTATGGCTTTTTACCATTTTGAAGAAAGCTTCATAATTTCCCTCTCACAAAAGCTCTGCTTCTTGCTCTTAAAACATGCGTTCAAAGCTGTTTTCTTGTCCATTTTAAGCTACAGCTGCTGACATGCTGGTCTGATTCAATCATTCCCAAAATTGTATCGCATTTTTTTGTATACTTGTCCACTTTGCTTTGATATTTTACTTTGTTCTTTAAGATACTTAAGCCAGCAAAACGGAAAATGTCTCCTATTAAGTTGATATGATTTCCTTTATATCAATTGTGTTTCATTTCGCCACAAGGAGTATAAATGCTTAGAAAAGTCGAACTGCTTTTACTTGTAGAACAGTTGCAACGACTATGTTTTACTTTACCAAAATTTAT
Source organism: Scaptodrosophila lebanonensis (assembly GCF_003285725.1). Taxonomy (NCBI): domain Eukaryota; kingdom Metazoa; phylum Arthropoda; class Insecta; order Diptera; family Drosophilidae; genus Scaptodrosophila; species Scaptodrosophila lebanonensis. The sequence goes on from NW_022060538.1 coordinate 19,426,647, forward strand.
AGAAATATAAATAGGTCTGAACGATTTGGTTACAAAATTGATAACACTTGGTTAAATAAATTAAAAATACTGGAAGTCATAAAATAAATGTACATGTAAAGTGTTTCAAAATTTATAATCATATTTACAATTATATCTAGAAATATTCGTGAACTTGAAATCAATTGCTTTTTAATAGGAATATGTATTATTATTTTTTTAAGCTTGAAGTAACTCAGATTAACAGATCACTATAGAGGCGCATTAAAAGGGTAGGCTAAGACGGTATATTGGTTGAGTGGTAAGAGTTCAACTTCGGAAGCGAGAAGACGTTTGTGAGTAAGTTATGAATAAACTTTACTTTAATTGAATTTTTTTTTTTAATCGAAGCATTGAAGCCGTGCATTCAGATTAGCATCTTAACAATACATTTTTACAAATATAAAATAGCCCAACTTCCGTGCGAGGATTAATAAGTTAGTGGTGGCTTATGCTTATCTAAATGTTTTGAAAAAACCTAATCGTTTCAGTCTTCGCAAAGGTCTAGCAGGAAGGAGTCCTCTTGCAAGCAAACTGCGCTGACTAGAGCCATATCGGAGCTATGCAGTGGTTAATTGAATTAACACAAATAATTAATAATTTATTCCATTGATTAAAATGACGGGTTCCTGGGGCAGATTTTAACTCACTTGTTGGGAACTCACTGAATATCTCTACTTTTCTTTTTTTAAAGCTCCACAATTTGTGTTTACCTAAAATATAAATTGGATCTTCTTATTTTAAGGTAGTTTTTTGAACCAACCTCGCTTGTAGTTTCGTTTATTTCACTTATGACAAATGTATATACATACACTCGTATGTGCGAGTTTGTTTGTCAATTAATATGTAGATATGTGTACATGTATGTAGCTCCCCAGTTGCTGCTGTTCTTGTAGTTGCTAGTATTTTTGTTGTTGTTGTTGCTGTTGTTTTTTCGACAGCCACTGGTATTACATACAATTTGCTGCTTCGCTATTAAAATCCCGGCAACATTGTTAATGAACTTTTAATGACTTTTTGTGAGTAAACAAGAGACTGAAATCCGTACAAGCACGGCACACGACATCATGTCATACGAGTATAAATCTGTACACTTCAGCTTCATGTTATGTAAGTTTTGTTTTTGTAAGCCGTTTCTTTTTGCAGAAGCTCTCAGATGCTTACAACTGGAAGCGCACTCATTCAAACAACGCGTGAAATCTAAATCTAAAGCAAACTTTTTGCCAAAACACCATACGCACACACACACATACACACAAAAACTGACTACTGCTATGGCAGGGGGACCGAGAAAACGGCGCCATTAATATGCGAAATCTGAAGCGTGCCACATGAAGTGCTGAGCTGAGCTGAACGGCTATGCTAAGTGCTCTCGACAGCAACACTATCAGCAATAACAACAAGGGCCAAGCATGTTTACTTGCAACGTTGATAGTGTGTACTCGTATATAGTATGTGTGAGTCTCTCTGTGTCTGTGTGTGTGTGTGTTTGTGAGACTGAGTCTGTGAGTCTGTATGCGCATCTTGATTAACAAATCAACTGTAAAGCATAAATTTTACACTAAACAAAACATGCCAGAGGCAAGCCACAGATAGGCAGGCAGCCAACCAGCTAGACAGACAAACAAACCCTAGACTAAAGCTCATGTTCGCCTATACTAACCATATGCACTTATGCACACACACACACACAATTACATACATATGTGTGTCTTTATACGCACATGCAATTATTTGCCCATTTAGGTCGACTATGTTGCCAACGCACTGCATCGCCTTTTAAGCCGCTTACAAGTTTTTAATATCTTACACTTACCCAGTTTTTATTCACATATACGAGACATATGTATGCATATACAGATACATGTATATGTATAGCTATGTGTATATGTATATCTGTAGGTATGCGTATGAAATAAATGCTCTTTAACAAATGCTGTTCCTTTTCATAACTATAATGAGCTTAAGGCATTTTCAGATGACTAGAGCTCTAAGAAAGCGAAATGATTGAAAAGCAAATTGGATTTGTGGTCTTAGCACGCTCTACATGCCAATTAAGGATAACGTAGTTTAATAGTCATTTAAAATTGACTTAGAAGCCTAATACCTTCTGATTAGTTGAGGAAAACTCACAATAAAAATAGACGAATGATGAGACATACTATAAACCTGAGATGAAAGCAGCTTGTCTGATTATAACATTCTTGTATAGATGTGGGTGAGCGAACTAAGGAGAATTTTGTCATCATAAAAATGGCTTGCAGTCAGCTCCGGAGTAAGCTCAATTAAAAACATAGGGGGTCTATTTGCAGAAAATGAGTTAATTTCAAAATAAGTAAAAGGTATATATTGCAATTATAAACTTAGCACTTGTTCGTGACTAGCTTTGAATTGTTTTTAAAAAGATATAAATATTCTTCTTCGCTGCGCAATGCTATTTAAAGTTAGAAGGAACATAAATCTTATACATATGTACATATGCAATGTATATATCTGATTAATAGGTTTTCGCCACTGGTTTTTTACGATGACAAATTTAAGATCCATAATTCAATACATATTGCGATCTGTTTTAAGCTCATAAATCACACAATAATTCAAAATAACGAAATCAACAAATAAATAAATTGCCTTTTATTTAGAGCTCGCAGAAAATAAAAGGTAATTTATTTATTTGTTGAATTCGTTATTGTTCCATTTACCATATTTTTTCCATTTAAGCTTCTCTTTTATGCAAAATTGTTTTGCAGAGCCCGGAGCCCCATTCGATATTCCTATGCCTATCTTGATCGTTCAAATTGTGTTGTTGCTTCAAAAAAACGCATCGAGGAGCCGGGATAAGCAAAAATCTAAGCTGTGTCATCACAGGCACAGCATATAGAACATACTCGTATTTATGTCAGCCACACCATGTTGGCCCTTCATTTACACTAAAGAAAATTGAGTTCTACAACTTCCGCCATCGAGCCCACAACGCCTCGCAAAATACCTAACCATATTAAATTACTTTATTTTGAAACGACAAGGAGTGACATTCCATGCTCGGATATATGTGTGTGTGTCTATGTGTGTGTACATGACGCATACGCCATGTTGTGCTCAGCAAACACTCACACACACACACACATACGAGCACAATGTTGACATCGATTTGACGGCTTATGTACTTTGCTGGGAGCAGGAAAATAAAGTAACACACGCTCGCTAAAAATCCACGGCACAAATTTCAGATTTTGTCAGTTAGTCAACAAAATAAAAATGCGCACAACAAAATTTCAGAAATTGTATCTACCCAGCACCGAAAGGGGAAAACATTGCCTTTATAGTGTGATGTGACAGCGTGACGTGCATTAAGCATAAATGTTTTCTGTTTTCAATTCTATCAAGTTCTTTGCTCTTGCAAAATTAGATAGACACTACATGCTTTTCTCTACTGAAGTAAAGAGTAGAAGCTTAAGGCCCGTATCCTTTGTAATTTTCTAGCTATATGTATGCTTTAGAAGATTTTGGATATACACGTACATCGAATAAATACATAACACTAAACAAAGGCTTGCTAAGTTATGGAATAAATTCCAATACACATCAAAACGTCAAAACCAAGCTCAGCTCTAATTGCGGAGTCACTTGGTTAACTTAATTATCTTAGTGAAACGCATATCCAATATTACTGTCCAATCAACCATCACTAGTTTCCGCCCACTTTTTCCCTTTCAGGGACTACTTTCGCATTGTAAGCAACTACGCTGCAACCTGTTCTTGAGAGCGAAATTACTAGAAACATAACTCCAAATATTTTGCTGACTAACTGTGTCAAGTATAGGGTGAAATGTATGATGAAAAAAAATCGTAATCTGAAAGGGTATAGGCGCTGTCTGCACTAACATCAAGGTGGATGCAATTCAAAATTGTCAAGTGATTTAAGCTACTTCGCGTTTGTTCAGAATGTAAATGTATAAAAAAAATGGTTTCATATTTAAAAAACGATTGAGTTATTAGGCTTAAAAAGTGACTAGAACGATATTAATAGAATAGTAGATTCACGGAGAAAACTAAGCAAATAGCTTACATTTATTAACTTCGATTACACATAACTGATGCTTGAATAGCTTTGCAAAATGAAGAAATTCTCAATATTTATGCGAGTCGACAAAAAAGCTTTTTTTGAAAAAAGACTTACAAAAACCGTCTCAAATCGCGAACATGTTAGATGAGATGTTAGTCTGAGTCTTCTCAGATTCCTATACTCAACCGTTAAAAAAAAGTACAAGAAATGCATTGCAGAGTACGCCCAAAGTCGGGTGGACTCGCACATGACGTTTTCAGTAGTTATTTTGAATTCTATGTACTTGTATATCCAACTAGCGGGCGGCTTGCACTTTATTGTGACAACAAGCTGTCAACTGGACAACGTTGTGAAATTACAGAGCAATGGTGACACGGCAGGAAAGTGTTTGCGTGTTTGTGTGTGTGTTGGAGGCCATAAATTATGCTGAGCTGCCAACTGAGTAATGGCCATTTGCGCGGCTATATAGCTTGTGTGTGCGTACCGCTTGAGCATGTTAATGCATATGTCAAACAATGAAATATTTATTGATGCATTTTGAAATGTGAGGCAGCGTGCCACGCCTGCATTGCAACCGGACTGCTCTTTTGTGCCTTGCAACTGTGACAATTTATTGGCCAAATGACAATTTGCATCAATTTCAAATGCCTCGCCTGTGACACTGGGTTCAGGTGGAGTACGGAGAGGGGGAGATTGCGGCGCAAATGTTTGACACAAATTTCCACGCAATTAACACTGACCATTAGTGCGCGCGAGTCTGGCATAATGACGTCTGTTGGTGCCCCCTCACCTATTTACCGTTTGCCGTTTGCCAACTTAATGCATATCATTTTTGCTTTTAATGAGCTCCTGCTGCTACTGCTTCTGCACTGTCCCTGCCACTGCCAGTGCCACAGCCAGTGCAGCTGGCAGTGCAGGACAAATCCAAAGTGCACTTGATGCAAGTTTTTTGCACAAAGTTTTTAGCGTCAAGTCATCAACGAAGTTTTGTGTGCTGCCAACTGCTGGCTTCGGGATACGGGCAGTGCGCACCCACGCCCACCTAACCACCTGCCTACCTAACCACCTGCCCAAGCAGCTCACTCTTCATTTTTCGCATTTTAAATTTTGCCGTGTGCGTGTGTGTTTGTGTTGCTGTGTGTGTTTGTGTGTGTGTGTTGGGTGGAAAAGGGGGCTGGGAAAGTTTGGCAAGTTTTACATTTCAATTTTAATTTCTTTGCCCTACACTTGAGGGAAACTTTAAGCCGTGTTTGCCAACATTTGCCAACAACTACCTATGCCCCCAAAACCGGGTGCACACTTTTTAATGACCAGCCCCTCGCCCCTCAAATCCCACCACCACTCACACTAATTAGTGAAAGGCACAAACTTTTGCATGCGCCTTAAAGTATTTTGCAGGCATTTGCATTACAAGCAGTATGGCTCTTAAATTTTTTATTGGCTACCTTTTACTCGTAATGCTCCACAAACAAACATACTGAGCTCGAGAGCAATTTATGCGAAATGAAAGTTAATTCAATAATAAAAATGAAAAAGTCGAGGCACATGAAAATAAGGAAAAGTTGTAATTAAATTCAATTTACTTGTGACTAGCTGTGTGTGTGTGTGTGGCGCATGTCCCGAGACTCGAGGCAACAGCGAAGCCTCTCTCCCGGTGCGGTAAAACATTATGGCCGTGCAATTAAAATCTAAGATTAAACGAGCTCAAGCTTATGTCTACAATTGTCTGAAGCTCTGAACATCGACGTGCATGCACACGCATGTGTTTGTGTGTGTGTCGGTTTATGTGTGTGAGTGTCTGACAACAAAGTGTTTTTATGTGACCCAAGGCACTTGATGCGACCTCGTTACTTAACGCTCAATGTCGCACAATGGTGGAAAAATTGAGCGAACGCGCAGAGTTAAATGAATTTAGATCTTGTACGATATATAGCAATGGAGCAGATTGGATTTTCAGCAATTTGAAATGATTTGAGGATTTAAACGTGGAAGCCAATTGGAAGTGTGGGAAATAGTATAAGTGCACCAACAAAATATTCCAGAATATACAATGGAATAACATGTTCGCAAATATTAATACAATAATCTATTCAAGGAATCGCTTTACAAATTGCACGAGATTGTAAAGCCATGACTGTGCTATGATTGTTCCTTTTTTCAACTCGATTTTAAATCGACGCATTACGAGTTTGTTATTGTGTTTGTGGCACATTCGAATTTATTTCCATACTTGTTTACATTGCTTTGAACAAATAGTTGACCATTGTTTGCATTTGTAAATTCCATTTATTTTCCTTTGGTCATTTAAAAATGATTTACAAATAAAATCTAGCTGCGACCCTTAAAAAGCTTACTAACTGCATAACATTTAAAATCTCACTATTCGCTTGATGGACGCGAATTGATGATTTAACAACAAGTAACAACTCACCCGGATACTCTAATAAAATTCAAAAAAATCCACTTTATACAAATTTTTTGAAAGCTATAAACTGGAAAAGGGGCGATTATTATTGCGCCCGGTTCACATTTCGCCAATTGCAAATATTTTAGTATATTTTTTTAGGGTATCTGCTAAAAATATTCTGAAATAAAAAATGTGTTTTCTCTTTTAGTTTAATTGAAAAAGATATTTTTTTTCACTACTCACACATAATCGCAAAAATATTTTCATTGAAATCAGCTCAGCACTAATATTTGTAAAAAAAAAACATGTTGTTTTAAAAGCGATGCCGATGTGAATAGCAAATATTACAAATTCCACAAAGCAAACATGTGGGTAGTGTGTTCTTAATCTAGGCTAGAGTCCTCAAACAGTATTATGAAATAAGCAATTACTCATGGCCTTGCCGCCTTTAGTATTCTGAGTTGCGCTGACATTTTTTTTCTGTGCCACCAACAGAAAATTACCGCATAGTCCCATTTCCCATTTTCATTGCAACATTTGCGACAAGCGTTTGCCGTCATGTTTATAAACGGAAGATTGTGAGCTGATAATAAACGTAAGTTGTGTAGCAATGGCAACCAGTGAAAAAGTGTCATTAAAGCGTAAGCACGCACATCAACAAGCACTCACACTCTCAAGCTCACTCACACACACGCACTCATGTCGACACCCACACAAATAAACTCTCACGCCCCCGCCGCGGCTGAATAAAGTCAATTGAAGTGAATGCGCGGGCTGGCGCGCTTATGTGCGGCAAATAATTTATTTTGTCATTAAGTTAAACTCTAAGCCGGGTACACTTACCGCCAGACTCTTACACAACACACACAACACACACACACACACACACACATGAGCAGAGATAACGCTTAACCCATAAACGCCACAGCCGGGGTCGATGTGAAAAGAAACTAATTAACTTGTTTAGCGCCAAAGCGCGCAATTTCTTTTTCGTTACTACGTATTCACTTTAATTTTGCTTTTCCTCCTGCTCCTCAGCGCACACGAGCTCAACTTGAGCTTAAGCGCCCGTATGGAACACGAGGCACGAGGCGGGGACATGGGGACGCTCAATGAAGCGGCCAACTAATGAGCGTGTGTGCGTGCCATTAGTAAGTGCCTAGAGAGCGGCTTCGTCACGCTTCTGAGGCTGTGGCTGTTGCTTTTGCTGCCTCTGAGTTTTCATTACCCAATCCACTCGCCCCCCTCCCCCGGCCCTTTCTTCATCTCTTTTCGTTTTCACTTCTAAGAAGTTGCGCTTGATTAAGCCGCTGTGGGCTGGCACACGACCAGCCGCTGAAGCGTGTGTTACTTTGTAGTTTCTTGTTGCGAAGCAAAACTTTATTGCATACGCTCAGGCGCAACCGTAACGGAAATGGAAAAGGAAATGCCGTTGCGAAAGAAAACCAAAAAAGCAGAGAACGCATTGACAAAAAAAAAACACCATCAAAAGCAATGCAAACTTGCAATAAGCAACCGCGACCATTCCGCCAACACCTCCGCCACCCGTTCCAGTCTCCACCAGCGCTAGTCCGCATTTAACCTTCCCGGACAACGCGTCGCGACTTGCCGTCGTCTGCATTGCCAACAATTGCAATTTCATTTCCGTTCGTTGGCTTTTTATTTGTGCTATGCTTTTCCTTTATATTTGCCTCTTCGTATATTTTTGTGCAATGAGTTTTTTGGCTATGTGTGTGATTGCCAGAGTCTTTGTAGGTGGCATTTTTTATTTGGCAATGTGTACAGACTTGTGCCGAGATATATATAACAATTTTGCATAAGCGTTGGTGGCTTACAACAACTGCAGCTGTAGTCATTGCAAAAAATGCAAAGTGCAAAGTATTTAATTAAAACTGAAAATAAACAAAACGACCCACTTTCCCAAATTGAACTGACTAGTTCCCGAACCGTGTGCTGGCTTCTTTAATTCAATTATCCAAGATTTTACAGAAGAAGAACTCACTGACAAACCAACTAAGTCAACAACATGCATCGTGTACCAGTCTATGCAGGCAACATAAGTTGAGAAACAATTTGTAGAAACTTTGAATGACATAGAAATAATGAGAGTAACGTTATGAACTATAAAATTATAACAATACAGTACGAGGAAGAAGAAGAGACATTTTTAAAGCCACTATTTCACTCATAAAACAACTTACATGTGTCAGCGTTCAATCATCAGGTTGATCAGGTTGAGGCTTGTTAATTACTTATTAGCAAAAAATACACAAAGTGAACAACTATTTGCTTGTCGACTTCTACAAAGATATATAATTAATTCACACGTCTAAACCAACTTATGAGTTTCTTTAGTTTTTTTTAAAACGGGCTTTGCCAGACAGAGTTACAATTTTAAACAGAAAAATGCAATTTGTTTGACAATTTGTTGCTGCAAACTCATTCTTTAGTTTACCTTAAAGTAAACTATATTTGTGTACTTTGAGATTTAAAAGAGTTTCTAAAGTAGGTATACAACTAATACAACAGGGAAAAGAACTTAGCTATTAGAGTTAATCTGCCGGTTTGTTTGCTTAATAATTTAATCCACTCCTTAGTTTCCACAGCCCACATAATTCAAAGATGCTTAAACATTAAGTTCAACTTCAATTTCTCGGCCCACTTATTGCATAGTTTTTGAAAAGTTTAACGACTAATTGCTACTTGAAAAACTTTGAATTATCAAACTCTGATTCACTCTCCACCTCTGTCTGTCACTATCTCACTGTCTGCTTCTTTTAAGGCATGCATTACCCTGCCATTAAAGTGTATAGTACTCGTACATCATTTTCTCAGCTGCCCCTTTGCTAACATTGTGTCACTCTCTCGACCATTCATACCACCCATCGCGTATACGCAATATTATTTTTCTAGTTGTCAGCACTCGCTACCAAAAACTTTACAAATGCAGCAAACTTCAGAAAACTTTTGCGCGCTTACTACTTTTGCAAAAGAGAAAAATAATCGTAAAAAAGGATGAAAGGAGGAATTTTACAAAAAACTTTCGTTGACAATTTGTCAAAAATTTTGACTCTGTCTTTGTGAATGAGATTTTCTGCCACTAGACTTTACTGCTGACGTTGTCGCTACAATTTCTAGCTGGATAATTTCTCAACAAGAAGCTAGAAGAACAAAAAAGTTCAATTCAGCTTTTAGCTTCTGAGTAATATCCGGTTTTCAGGCCGCAGCTTTAGCCAGCCCACACTTTTGGTCACACTCTAATTGCATAATTTGTATGCAGTATCCCGTGCTGTGTTGCATTTTTGTAGCCCGCACACGCCCTCACACACAAACACACAAACACACATAAAGGATATAAACTTTATGCCATTTTTAGTCAGAGTTTTCGTTTCGTTTCTTTCCTCGCTCGCCATTGTGTGTGTGTGTGTGTGTGTATGGGAGAGTGCGAGTGTGTTTTGCTTTTACGCCGTAAATTATTATCATTTGCCATTTACGTGTGCAACTTTGTGTGTGTGAGTGTGCGGTTTACTCTTCGCCTCTATCTCTGGTGCCTGCCCGCAGACAAGTTTATAGATCTGCCCGTCTGTCTGCCTTACTGCCTGCCTGCCTGCTTTAACATTGTCGACGTGTTACTTCTTCTTCTGCTTCAAGTTGGCAACTGTTATTATCTCCTACTCACTCGCTCGCACTCTCTCTCACACACACAATAACACTCTGTACATATCTATATCGCTGCATATACAAACCTGTATATGCGTATGTGTGTGTGCGTAAGCTTCTCTGCGTATGTGTGAGTTATCGCATACATGCAATAAACTCACAGTCAAAGTAGCGTGCGTTATAATTTATTTATGGTAATGCGGACACACACTCTCTCTGTCTCTCTGCAACCGTCGCGTTCGCTTGTAACTGTTTTTGTGTGCGTGTGTGTGAGTGTGTGTGTATGCAAGGTTTATGTGCCACACACCGCAAGAGCATCAGTTGCCATTGCCTTCGCAGCTCAGCCACATTGTCGTTACATTTAACGGCGACCATGCTGAATCCTTTTATCTTGCTTTTAATTTTTCGTGGCACCTTCCGCACACCGGCCCAGTCACTGTCCTAAGTTAAAGCACAAAATTGTAAATCAACTTTTTTATAACTCTGCGCCGATGTGTGTGTGTGTCTGCAATGGCAGCCGCTGTGTTTACTTTTTCCCTACACCGCGAAAAAAAAAACAAAGACAATAAGCCATTTCTTTTGAGCCTGCACACCAACTCCAAAATGACATTTTAAAGCATTTTGTCACCTGAAAACCTGCTTACTCGTCTACTTGTCAAAACTAAAAAAAAGTAAGACCAAGTTAACAAAATATAACATTAATAAAGAAGTATCTTAGTATGTAAACATTTTTATATTGCGTGTTTATTATTGTAAATTAGGACACTTTTGTCCTTTTCAAACGATTTGCTTAATGCATAAAATAGATTTTCAACGCTCAAAGCATTTTCATTCTTTGGGAAAGCTTTACAACCAATTATGTAGTTTGTTGCTTGTATTTGTTAATTGTTTGTTAACATATAAATGATCATTATAGAAAATTAAGTTAGAGTTAAGTTTCCTACATTTTAAAAAGCGTTCAAGCTGTTTTATATTTTTTAACAACTGCAGATGGACTTAAATGCTGCTATTCAGATTAAATTATTTTGGATGATACGCAAAAAGACTGGTACTCCCTTCTGCGTCTCTTTTAAATTTTCTTTTATGTGGCTATCTTCTATTTATATGCATCTGACATAAGCAATGCTTTTAATTAAAATCAGGCGCTACAAAAAATACCATAAAAGTTACATGCACGACAAATTACTGACAGCCATGTAGTTGCATATATGCTGGTTAGATTTTATTTTAAGAGCGGTCACCAACTGTAGTTTTTTATATTTATATTTTATTTCGCTTTCAGTGTACATACTTATACGATATACTCTGGTTTTCGCTCGTTTGAGCTTTGCTACAAATTACATTTTCATATCAAAAATGTTTTGCCCAAGAATTTTTAATCATGGTGACACGCAAATGCCAAGCATAGCGAAATGCTTCACATTGCGAATTATAAAAGTATAAACTGCAGAACTAAGCGTGCATGCAGAAGGTCATACTCGGCGTATACGCAACGCAGCACCATACAATGGCCTCGAACTTTTTGCATGCTACGGCGAGTGGAGCACTTCAATTAGTGCACATATTAGCTGCAACTGTCATCTGCACCGCATACCGCAGTCTGAAGCCACAACCTTCACGGAATTGTCAACAAAAAGTAAGACACAAACGACAGCTCCAGAACTTCGACTCCATAAATAATAAAGACTGCTCCACCCCAGCACGCAGGCAAGAAGCCACCGTTTGAGATGATTCTAGGCACTTACAGACAGTGGGGGAAGGGTGAGAGAAAGAGCTCAGCTCTAGTCATTTGAAGCACGCTTAGCTGCTACTTACAAAGCCTAATGCGTATGTAGATGTGTGTCTTTTTCGGCTTCGCTTGAGTAATTGATAGACATAATGACAGGCCATGCGACAGATTTCTCTTCGATTTTGCCAGACGAAGAAAGTGTGTGTGTGTGTGTGCGCGCGTGCGACTTATTAATCTTGCCACTGGCAGAGACTGCGACTTCAGCTCTTTAGTAGCTAAGACTGCCAATTTATAAATCCACACATACGAACACACCCACAACGTCTCTGAAATATGGTGAAGGAGCTGCAGGCTGGCAGCCTAGCCTATGACAATATGTTTCCACATTGTGCCAAATTCGAGAAACCTTTTGAAAACTCATTAGTTGCAATATGGCACCAGGCAGACAGCTTGACAAGCAATGAAGCTGGCTGCGCTGGGTGCAGGGCAAGATTCGGCCGAGCATCATGTAGCTGTCATTAATTAAAATTTTGCATATTTCCTCTGCAGCAAGCAATCAAGCAAGCAGAGCCTCAAAACTTGGCAGCCTCGCACGTTATGTTCCCTGCCATGGAAATTTAATATACGAGTATGAATATGCCTTCCAGCAAATACTACAGCTGTTGTTTAAGACGCACACACACACACACACGCACACAATCACGCTCATCTTACATAATCAGTTAAGTGGCCCAGTTGTATGTATGTATGTGGAACAAGTCCTCTCATATTGGGGCTTGTAAAATGTATCAAGTTTCCGGCTGCTGCTTCTGGCGCTGCTGCACAACAATATGAAAGTGAAAAATGAGTTTGCTCAACTTTTGTGCTCAATGGCCACAGCCATATGTGAAAGGATATATCAAACGAGCGAGGGAGACAGCACGATGAACTAATAGTTCGCCAAAGTTCGTTGGGGAAAAATGTTTTAGTCTACTTCTGACCCTCTCGAAGTTGTGCATGCGTTTGAAACTAATTTGTCTTATTGAGCGCCACAGTTGCCCTGTCAGTATCGGACTCGCCATGGTCTCTGGCTTGGCACAAGATTTATGAAGCTGGCTATGCAATTGACAGAACAAAACGGCACTCAAGCTAGTTATAATGGTTATGGTCGAGCGATTGGTCAAGATACACGAGAGCAATAGCAAGACAATCGTAAACAATTTTGCAATTTTGCGCTACAAACTCGAAGATTAATTTAGGTAAAAATGATCAAATACTAAGTAAGTAAGTATACTAGCATCCAATCCAAAAACAGCTCATACAACAATGTCAACAAATTATGCAACTTAGAGTGTTGAGCATTAGGCATGTGCTTACTTTCTTCATTAATACTTATATTAAGGACAGTTTTCGAAACTATTAAAACTTTAAAAAAATTGTCTATTAGTCAAGATCAAAGCAAACTGAATGCTTCAAACGCGGTTGCTGAATACAGAAGAAGTTTTTGTGTGTAGTTGTATTATAAAACAATTATAACAAATTTGCATCCCAGCATATATTTCTGTTTTGAACATTATATACTAATATGGAATCTTACAAGACTTTTCATTTATCTTTGTAGACGATAGATGGCAAATCTGTGGAGAGGGCGGCAAGATATTGGACGAAGAAAGGAAGCAATATCAATCGCAAAGAGGCAGTAGAAACTATTGATCTTGCAGTCGGTTCAGAGCTAATCAATCGTTAACTCGCTATTTTATCCAGGTAATACTTTGTTTTACAGTATACAATTACATTTTACATTTAATCATATACCTTTTTCAAACTATCCGTTCCTTTTAGCTAAGGTCAGCAAATATCAATAACTAATAATCAAAGAAATTTTATATTTTATAGAAAAACCGATCGATAGTAAAATTATCAGTCATTCAGAATTTAAATTCAACTACTATATATCTCCTTATATGGCGTGTGATTCATCATTCTTCTCACAATGATTAAAATCATGCTAATAATTGAGTGCCCGTAGTAATATTTTATTGTGTGCGTAAATATTATTAAAAAAATTAAAAAAAATAAAATATTAATAATTAAATAAAAACAACTTTGGTGAATGAATAAGTACATTATGAATGTATTTCCTGCTTTAATGAACAAAAGTATTTCGCTCAAAAGTATGCTATAAAAAATTATGTTCACCTCAACACAAACGCTCCGAACGCAGACGGGCACGAAATTTTAACTGCTGTTAATGATGCTAAAGCAATTTGAAAACATTGCGTAAACCATTCGGAACGGTTTTGCTTCTGTATGCACGCAATGGCAAAAGCTCTTACGAACGAATCGGCCACACACAAACACACACTGACACAATCTACAAAACACCAAGCACTCTGGCAATTTGCTAATGCAACATCGTACGTGCAGTGCACGAATCTTTCTTTGCTATAGCTCTGCAAGTTTTTATTCTCGGGCAAGCCACAAAGAAATTAACAACTGGAAGGGAATGGGAGGGATTGAGAAGGGTTGAGAGTTATGCGAAAAATATATGCGAACAATAAGATACCAACATTGTGGCCATAAAGCATGCGAAAATGCCTGGCTACAAGTTAAAAAACTACCTGCAGACTTCAACGAAGCTATTATACCTTCCATCTCATTTCAATGCAGAAAAGGTGCCATGGTGGCTCAAAGCAGCATAAAATCGTTTGGGTATAAAAATCCATCTATGATTGTAATGGTAAAGAGAAAACATATCCAGCCAGACTCTTAAAACTTAAACGATTTATCGAACTTTTGATAAACCTAAAAAGGCATAAGCAAAATGTAAATACTAATAAAAGCACTCGAGGGCAGAAACTTGAAAGGAAGAACGTTGGTTTTATCAGTAATTGACTTATAAAATAAAAATATATGAAGTGTGTATTAAATATTATTTAAAGAATTCATTTTACATTTGCTGACAAACTTTACGGAAGTCATAAAAAACTGTAATCAACAAAGAAGTAAAAGAAAAGTGAAGCCTCTCTTCGCAAGTTATTATAATAGTAACATTGGTTGTATACATTTCATATTTTATTACGAGTCTTAATGATATACCTACGATTCCCTTTTACCTAAAGCATAGGGCATGAAAACCCAAAGCATAAAACCAGAAACACGAAGCAGGGATTGTAGTGTGCAAGACACACGCTATACACATATACAGACACACTTTCCATATATTCAGCAAGTAAAGTTTTGCTTATAAGTTGCTTTTTTTTAAGCCAGCGGCAACAGAATTTGTTACATCTAGTTTTGGCCATATTTCCTCCAGGCAGCCACGTGCGAAACTCTGGGGAAATTCGAAGGCAACGCAGCAGTTGGTATCCTCCTCTCATCTCCCACTCTCACAACCTCTCGAATCTTTCGATTAGCATTTTCCACATGCAATATGCATCTTGCGGTACGGCCCCCGCACATGCAAATTGAAGCAGTTGCTGTGGCGAGCATTCCAAATGCCATGATGAAGGGTTGCCTTCCAACCCAACCGCCACAAACATGCAACCTCAATTGCCTAATCAAGCTCCCTAAATAGGTGCTAATCTGCTTTATATGACTTGCCTAGGCTCTTGGCATTTTCACTTTTACAGTGTCATAAACTCACTCACTTTATAACTCAATGTGAGTGGGAAGCTAGAATGTGGTCGGCTGGTGGTTAGGTGGTTAGGTGGGTGGGTGGTTGGGTGGTTCGCAATTTACTTGATAGTTAGCTTGCTGCTGCGTGTTGGCAATTTATGCAACAGTTTGACAACATAAAATTTTATTATCTATGTATATAACATTCACAAAATATGCGAGAACGACGCCCATCATGTGTGTACGAGTATGTCGCTTGTGGCCGTAAAACTGAATGTAAAACTTTGCTGACCAACAGCAGCAGCAGCAATTCTGAATAGTTGTGGGTGGGTGGCTCTGCGTTTTGCACCACTTGCATAAGTAAACTGTAATTTGCACACATTTTGATTTTGCTCATTTTTTTACCATTTTGCTCCTCTTCTTTGTTATTTTTGTTTAGCGCTCAATTTCTGGGCAACTCTAAGTGCCGCTTATACAAAATTATGCATATCAAGTTTATTGCTTTGATATATACGAGTACATATATGCATACATAAATGTGTATTCGTATGCTGCGTATGTGAGCTGCCAGTTTTGCATACTTGGCCATAAACTGCGCACTGATTTATTCGGAACAGCAGCATCGTCTGCGTACTGCTGAGCTGTTGTCTGCCATTTCCCTTGACTGCTACTTATTTTTATACTCTTTGTACAGCAGCTTGTATTGACTTGGCTCTCTAAAGAGCATTGAAATACCTATAAACATAAACGGTCTCGTACATAAATTCTACTTAAGACAGTAAAATGTGAAAATGAAAACGAAGCTTCTTATATTGGAGAAAATATAAGAATACAAGTATATAATATAAAAATCAGAAGAAATTTATTAAATTAAATTGTCAGACCAAAAGACTTCAGATATCAATAAAACTCTAATAACATATCTGGCTGGTAGGAAGAACTATGTTTACTGAACTTTGACGCTTACGAAAATTGCTAATGCTTCTGTCAGCACATTAATATGTTTTCAGAATAGCACAGAGTCTTCTTATTAATATAAAATTGAGTCTTTTAACTAATATTAATTATAGAATAATTATATTTCTTTCGTTTTAAAAACAAAAAACTTTATTAAGTTAAATAAGATATATAATTTAAATTTTTATAGTTTTTAAGCCAAAACTTCGATCAATAACAATATAATATCTAATATTAACAAACGTGGAACGCTGCATTAAGTTTCTAGAGTATTTTATGTTTGGCGCCTCCAAACTAACTTAGATCAGTTTTTATATTTCTAAGACGAGAATTTTCGCTTGAACGGCGTTTTCAACTCTTGCTTACCCTGCCAACTAGCTCTTGCCAAATGCACAATGCAAAGATTTATTTTCTGCTGACAAACAGCGCGTCATTTGTTGGTAATCGATGGAAATGAGCATAGCCATTTTTATAGAAGTACGATATTCTTTTTATGTTTGCTGCTCCACTTTGCCTGCGCAGGACGTTTTGTGTGCGATACTGATTATTGAAGCACAAATACACACACGCAGACACATCCACAAAGGCACATGCACACCATTCAGACGCACATGTGAAGACGGACCCGACAGACTGGAGCAGTAGACAATGTGCTCGCATCTGTGCTGCTTGCATAGAACTAACAATAAATAAGCATGGCTTGACAGTCGTTGAGGCGTACATGCGCACATACATACAAATACATATACAAACATACACTCGCAGACAAACACACCCGTACATTTAGAGGCAGTTTTATTGATGCCGACAGCAAATCAAGCGAAATCTTTGCAATTTAAGCTAATTTGTTATCATTTTTATGATAAATGCGAGCAGTAGACAAAATGAAATGGAAACGGATACACGGCGTATGCGTAATGTATATGTTAGGTCGAGCGCGCAACTGTGTATGATTATTTATATTTCGTGCTGCATACTTATTGGGGCAGTGCTTTTTGCCAAACCTATTTCCCTTTATCTGCCTGCATGAGTGTGCGTGTGTCGCAAATGCCAGCTTAAGCAAATTGAACGGATTTATGTTATTTATTAGCTAAAAGCCAACTGGTAAATATGAGCTCCACAAATAGCACAGTTCGACACAAACAAATGGAAATTTGCAATATGTTCGGAAGAAATTCGCTGAAAGCGACGGAAATTGCAGTTGAGACCAACACACGCCATGGGCCAGTCCATTAGATTAGCTTCATTTGTTGCGTAACAATAATTCAAATCGTAACAGTAATAGGTACCATGATCCCAATAATCAACTCCAGTATTGAAATTCTAACCATTTCACAAATGTACAAGCATGATTTATTTGTTAACGAAAAGCATGAAATTGTAGGCTCTACTTCACTAAGTTTGCCAAAGAATGTTCACTGCTACGTAAGAGAATAGCTAGCTTTGATTGATACCTACTCCTACATCGGCAAACCAAATCACTTGCACAGCAGCATGGATTTTTATTTCTTCAATAAATTATTACATGAAAATAAAACAAATGGCCCCTAATGCGCAATTTTCACAAAACAACATTAATAAATATATATGTTACACTACAGAGGTACAGCTAAATGGCTATTATGTGCTCAACTACTTAGATGCGTCTCCCCTCAAGATAAATGGTACGCCAATCATTGAGGTTGACAGAAAAATAAAATCTCGACCCTAACTATACTGAGAGCGCAGGGCACAGCTGCTCTCAATTCTTGTAGTTATTTTTTCCATTTAAGCATTAGAATACAATATTAGCTAAGATTTTAAATATTACTATTTACTTACTATACATGAATACAACAAATTTTTCCGTGAGATCGAGTTTTCAAACTTATCAATTATTGTACTCCCCATTTATTATCTTTATTTATAAGCTTTTAAAACTCCAATAAAACTCGGTCATTGCGTAAATTAAATCCCATAGGAATCAAAAGCACAAGTTCGATTTAACTTACGCGCATAGCTAAGCAGTAATAAAGAACTGTTGGAAACTTTTTAGTATCCCTAGCACTTGCTTTTAAAAAAAGCGAGCAACCTAATTCAAACTTTTCAATTAAACACCAGATAACATTAAAATGTTGCCAATTGAAAAAGAATAATTGTACGCAAAGTTTTCAAATAATGTGTATGCCATTTTCTAAATACTTTCACTCGACTCTGATCCGCAAAGTTACGAAAATAAACACAATAAAAATCTCATTTGAGAGGCAAAAATATGCGATACATTCAAAAACGCGTAACAGGCTCATAAAAATTGTAGCATGGAGAACGAAGTAAGCATCAAAGACAAAATTTATGCAGTTAAAACCAAAGTCTGAGCTGTAAATTGTTTTTGTAGCCCGTATTGAAGATACACACACATGCATACCAATACAAATATGTAGCACTAAACAAACGTTAACTGTTTAAAATTCTACATTTGTTGTTTTGGGAATTTTCGCGTTCCTCTTCTGCTTAGAAACTTTGGCACTTTTCAATAATTTTCCTTGGCGTCAGTCGCGCCCAAGGCCTCTTGACATGTGTGTGCTCGGTGTGTTGGATGTGGAAGGCAGAAAAAGCGTTTAACAGCGTACACGCACACACACATACACACCAGCACACGAACATAGGCGCAGCAATGGCCGCTGCGGCAGCAAACACGCATAAAGCACGTTAAAAGAGCATAAGGAAAAGGGAAATGAAAAGAAATAAAGAGCGAAATGCCAAACCAAAAACAGAAGAAATAAATAGAAACGAAAAAAAACACAGCATATAAAAACACAAAAAGTGGTAGTGGTAAAAACAATGGGTGGCAACTGACAAAGACGTTGCACAGTGGGGCAGGAGGCGAAAAGAGTAAAGTTTTTCTAATTTCTGAAGATAATGTTAGAATACCGGTGGGGAAAAATGAAGTCCTAAATTAAGAATTTACATATTGTTTAAAGATTTTAGTTCTGCTTATAAATCGTTCTTCTATTTTAGTTTAGTTATTATTCTTTTTTTGATAAAGAGAAAAATATTGATACCCCAAAAAGAAAATTAATAATGCAGGCAGGGATAGAGAAGAATATATACTTAAATGTATATATCGATCCGACAACTTGTAAGCCCCCCACCATCGATAAGTATTGCCTGTGAGTCAGAAACGTTTTACTTATATATTGTGGGAACGAAAATAAATCAATCAATCAATAATAGAGATTATTCGATATTACATTCCTTTAATGTTTGCTATCAATGGTACTTCAAAGTACTTTGACAAGTTCCATTATTTTGGCAAAGCAGCTAACTTCCGGTTTACTTGTGGATTCCTTGATTTTATACTTAACCTAAATTAAAATATATCTTTCTTTGGGCTTCGGTTAGTTGGCACCCTTTAGTGCACACATTTATTTGGATTTCTCAGTTTAGATAAAGATATTTTATTTTTTAATGGAGGAACGACGCTTCAGAGCCGCTGTGCGACGACGACGTAACGTCTGTGACTAACAGCTACTAAGAGGGGTCTGTTCAAGTGCGTGAGGATGTGTGTATGTTTGTGTGTGATTGTGCAGACAAATACAAAGCTGCTTACTGTTACTTCATAGTTGAGGTGCGATGAAAGAGGGGGAGACGGGGAGTGAACATTTACGTTGTCGCTGCCAAATGCTATTGATTTTTTTTTGTATACACACATTTGCGAGGCTGCTGCGCTTTTTTGTGCCTCCTCCGATTTGTTTGTTCGACAACGCTGCTTAGTCCAGGCAGGTGCGTGCGTAAGTGTGTGGCATGGCTAAGCCAGAGGCAAGAGTAGGAGCTTTGCAGTAGCCGGCAGCCTGTTACGACGCTCTTAAGGCAGTCAAGCGCGGTCGAAGAAGGCGAAGGCGATGATGTGGACTAGCGCGAGGGCGAAAGCGAGGGCTAGGACGCAAACGACGGAAAGACGGCAACTGCTACTACAAATCGGATTTGCGTGAGTAATTGGCACGACAGTCGTTTGGCCAAAGCGTATTGGAAAAAAAGACAACAACAAAACAACAGCAGGAGCAAAAGTAGCTGAAGAAAAGGCAGCGAAGAAAAAAAGTTGTAAAACTTTTGTTGTTGCCATTATTGTTGCTGTTGTTTGATGGGAAACCTCAGCAACGTTGCAAAAGGTGCAAACGAGTGAAAGCGAAGCCCACGAGGAGAACAACAACAACAGCAACAATAACAACAGCAACAAAAACTTGGCAAATAAAAGCGCAATTACGTTATGTGTGCCAGCCAACTCACACACAAACAAAACCCACCCACTCATACACACTCACACTTACACACACACACATAGAGAATTTTGAACTCACATTCTCACACCCCCCGTTCTTCAGGGTTGTCAAATGTCAGTTGTCAGCTTAAAATGTATTAAGTAAGAGACAAAAACAGTGAACTGAGTCGAGTTGAGCCATTTGGGACTTACCTCATCGATAAACTCAAAATCACCGCCAGTTTCGCCCACATATTTCTTCTTCTTGGCCTCGACATTGCCAATCAGGCAGGATGACATCAACACCACGGCCAGACAAACGCTGGCAATCAACGCCAAACGCTTCATGTTTGTCTGTAACGGTGACTGCGACGGTGACAGCAACAGCGACTGCGACTGCGACTACGACTGTTGATAGGCCTCAAAGGGAACCGGAGACGATGGAGATGTTGGTGACGCTGACGTTGACGCTGACGCTAGCGTAGACGGAAGTGGCGCGCTCTGTTGACGTTTTCCGTTTGACGCTCAATAATTTTACCCAAATGTGCAAGTATATGGAGATGGAATTTAATTACGAATGTCTGGCTGAAGGTCTAGGCAGCGCACTCGGCACAACACACGCTGTGTGGGAGAGGCGCGGACGGGCGCGAACTAAGCGGTGACTTCTCAAACGTTCTCACTAGGTATGCAAATGTCACTGTAGCGCTAGTCTCGTGGAAAACTACAGCAAAGTCAACGCACACACAGACGCACGGACACACTAACAATTTGGCAATGGGAATTTGCTGCTACTTTCTGTTTGCTTTGTGCCTGCTTACTAGCTGGCTTCCTTGCTTGCTTTTTGCACTTTGCACTGCAATCGAACGGGAATGAACCGAAGGCGACGCGACCAAAATATAAACTGAACCTTTGTGGCTACCGCACTGGCCGAGAACCGTCAGTCGTCGTCGCGCCGCGCCGCTCCATTGGAATTTTGCGACAGCGCGTTGTGTTGAGCGCAAATATTTAAAACGCTTGCAAAGAGCACCAAAGGATATCTAAGAGAGCGCAGGGTTGTCGTGCTGCCGTGAGGAAAACTTATTCATGTTTTCAATACCCAAGTCAAAATATGTGAAGAAGGTTTTTTATTTTTCCTTGATAAATAATGTGGCGTATTTGTTTTCCAAAAAAAAGGAAAACCATAGAAAAAAAATGTAAATGGGTTTTAAATAAGGAATCAAAAGAGCCTTTAGAAAAAAGAAAATTCTAAACCTAGACTGCATTTTGCTTTGATATGATTTTATAACTTCAGCTTCTTGGAAACTTTGGAGATACTTGTACAATTCATTATTCGAAATAAACTAAATAGACTTGTGTTGCCAGGATATTATGAGATTCCAAGTTACCAAGTTTGGTGAATGTGGCATAGCCGCCACCGAAATCCAGGCGTTCATCCAGACAAACGGGCATGTCAATTATTACTTTATGATGTCGGTGATGCTTTCTTCTCCATGTCACATATTTTCCACAAAGGTAATATACTCTTTTTACCCTTTGGGTACAGCTTATAAAAACATATTAAGAGTAAATGCAACTAAACATAAAACATCAGTCACCCAAGATTGAAACACATATTTCCAACTCTAAGAATTTATTTTTCTAATAAATGATTAACAAGTTTTTAAAGCCTTTATTGAAAAAATATCGTTATTGAATAGTAGAAGTAGTGTTAAGGAAGTCTTAAATAAAAGTGTACAATTTAAAAATTGGAAAATATGCTGTGAAATTTTTAACTTTCAAAGACAATGAAAAATGTAATGTTTTTAAGAAGAAACGTTCAAAGGTAACTTACAACTCCAGCTTCAAAATAAACTTGGGAAATGCACAGAAAGCTTTCTGTTGATAATTTTTTTATAAAACAAAAACGTTTTGTAAAAACGAGAACAAGAGCCCATCGTATTCGTGTTTTGTATTCCGATTTCTTCCCAGATACTACATCCGGGAGTGTCAGTCCACGAAATTTTTGATTGCTCTGCTGTAGCATGCAACGTATATCGCTACTACTCTGGGCCGTGCTGATGGTGGGTGTAGCGGCTAAGCGGAGCACGCGCTTGTTCCGGCTACGGCGGTCGTCGGCAATATGGGGGTGGTTCTTCTTTATGGCCGCAGTGCTACCTGCTCGATCGCTAATATTTAATGCCATTAAAATTCGCGTGCTTTTATTTACCTTTTTTTTTTTTTACTGATATTTTGTTTTTTGGTATGTCTGGAGGAAAGTATTAGAACGGAAAAGAAAGCGAGTACGGAAAAACTAAATTGTCGTTGTAAAGGGTTCTACCTCTGGTCTCTGCTGCGCTGCTGGTGTTGCGTCAGCAGGTTCGGTGCCCACCCTACCATGATCACCTTTGGCCGCAGGTCGAAACCGGTGATCCCTAATATTACCAGAACCTACGTCAAAAACCCACCTCTCGTCATGGCTTCTAACAAATTACGACGCGTTAAAACATCATGGTGTAACTATTCATTTAATTTAAATTTTGAATAAAATTCATTTAGATAACTATTCGTGGTGGTTAACCATACAATAAAAACAATTTCAACCTTGCTTATCAATTGTACAAATTCATATAAAGATGTATATAATGTAAAGGCAAATAATAAAATTTATAAAATAATAAAAATTATGGTTAACAATTTAAAAATTCAAAGGTATAGGTGCAGCATCAGGGCAAAATAATATGACTGGCAACTTTAAATAATTTAAAGGAACTTTTCCATATTCAAAATTAAATTCTTTTAATTAAAAATTTTTTTGTAATTACTATAGACAGCAAGTGGCCTGCCGTATGCAGCGAACATATGACAAACAATATATTTATCGTAATAATAATTCATATATATATATTGTTTGCCGGTTTGCAGCACCCGCGCATTCGCCCTCAAACACAAACAACAAAAAGGAAAAAAAAAGCTCTCTCAGAGAGGCGGAGTAAATAAGTAAAGCGAGTACTCACATTCACAGCTGGTGGATCCACGTCCAAAAGATCTTTTGTGAGCGGCGGCCAGCTGAAAAGCAGAACAATATTACGCGAGAGAGGCGGCGGCGTCAAAGCAAATTGCTGTACATTTTTTTTTTTTTTCACTATATTGGTGGTGTTAAAACTTCTTTTCACTTTTGCCTTGCGCTAGCTCATATTTTGGCTTCTGCATATACATATGTAATATTTCACTAATTTGTATCGCAATATATGCACTATAACAAAAAAAAGAAAAATGACTTCACAGAAAAAACAAGTAAAAAAGCTAAAGTCGGGTGTCCCGACTTTGAAATACTCTGTACATATGTTTACAATAATTATAGAAAATAAAAAAAATTAAGAAAATAAAAAAAAAAATTTGATCGATTTTACCTCTCTCGGTATTCGAACTCACGTAAAGGGTGTATAATTGCACATTTACATAGCAATTGCGTCTGTGTGAGTGTATGTATGCCTATGCGCATCAATTCGTGTCTGTGTAAGCATTTTCGCAGTCAACCAAACAGCAACATCAACAACAGCCGCGGGCAGCGCTTGAGCAGCGCTGCAGCAGCGCTGCATCAGCAAATATATTTATGGCTATAACTTCTTGTTAAATCGGTCTATCATAATGAAATTTGGCATACGGACATATAATAACTAACTGGGGGTATTTCCAAAATTTTAGTTCGAAATTCCAAGAATTACGGGAGTTACGATTTGCGGGGTAGAGGGGGGAGGGAGGGGAATTCCAAAATATACATTTTCTGCGTATTCACATAAGGCATCTGGGACTAAAATTTGGTGTTCCTAGGTCTTATAGTCTCCGAGATATAGGCGATTATACGAATGGAAAATCGGGAAAACCCCCATAGGGGGGAAGTGGGGGGGAAAATCAAAAAAATAAAACAAACTCGTATAGAATACACACATAACGCATCTTCGTGCAAAATTTGGTGTCTCTATCTCTTATAGTCTCTGAGATCCAGGTGTTCATACGGACGGACAGACGGACAGACGGACAGACGGACAGACAGACAGACAGGGCTAGATCGACTCGTCTCGTCATGCTGATCAAGAATATATATACTTTGTGGGGTCTGCCACGCCTCCTTCTGCCTGTTACATTTTTCAGCTCCCGCAAACCTAATATACTCTTGTACATTTCATGTACAGAGTATAAAAAATCCAAACCATAAAATAAAAGAATATATAACTATATATGAAATGGGTGTCGTCTGCGCCCTTTTTAAGGTTAGGGGACGGACCCTTAGCCAAATTTTGTCGCAGCTTCAGCTTCAAGCCGAATCTTCCAAGTAGACCCGTGGCTGGCCCGTTTGACGCAAGTTATTAATTCCCTTTTCGGTGGCCCGAGGTCAATGACTCCACTGGGTGAAATCTCATAAGCAGCTGACTCGGCACACTACGACCGAAACTAAAAATTGAACGGCACGCGGCGACTGTCGTATATAAAGGCCGACGGTGAACTGTCGCCTATTTCATCAGGGTGACGGAGTCGGTGCAGAGCTTTTCGGGGGGTAGGCTGCACTTGTTCTAATACCTCGAACAAAATAGCAATTGTGCTTGAAACTGCAATTGTGCTTGATTTTGCACTTGTGGTGCCAATTCTAAATATAAGAGAGCCTTGTTACAAACAAAAAAAACAAATATATATATGATGCCAATAACCTACCCTAACTGGAACAGCACCACAAATTATGTGAACTAATTCCCTCGGTTCCGGGTGGGCTTCTATTGCTTCATTCGCTCGCTCTAAATTAGAATTACATTCCTACTAATCAACACATATGGAAATGGTGCAAAAAAAAGCAAAAAGTCAACACTAACCTTGTAAAATTTGCAGGCAAGACACAGACCACTTACTGGTAAATACGGCGCTTGGACAGTGACCGAATAAATAATTATATCTCTGGGCCACGTTCACCACAATATTACTTTTAAATAATCTGATATAAGTTAAACTTTTCCACTTATAATCGAGCTAAGCGCGCACAACTGTTCACTTCAGGGGTCGAAACCAAAAAGGAAGAGCTTGACCAACATCGAAGAAAGGAAACCTTTGTTTGCGGGAATTCCTCCTTTCTTCCGTCCTTTGACAACGAGTGTCATACCAAAAGAAATTCTTGATGACGTTACCACTTTCACTATCCACCAGAGGGCGATAAATCCTACGAAATAGGAACAACCAAACAGAAGAGAACCAAAATAACTCCTTTGCCTACTTCTGGGCTCAAAAAAAAAAAGAATTGAAAAGCGGTTATGCTGCGCGAGGCAAGCGCACTACACTGCTCATACCATAGATTTAGATTCATAGATTGATGGCTCGACTGTTAATTGCACTGCAAAACGAGATGGAATGTGTAAACAAACGGAAATGAAAAATGCCCTCTTGAGTGATTCTAGAATTAAATTTCGTTAGTACGGTTTTCTTTGGATATGTAACTTGTATTATGTTTATATTTTGCGGGTAAAGTGTACAATAAAACCGAACCCTGTTCCAATTTACTTTCATAATTAGAGCATTAGACACTTTTTATCGCAGTGTAGGCCACTGGGCATGCGCTGTCTCACTGGGAGAAGGCGCGAGCAATAACTGCCCAAAATACTTCCAGAGCAACCCACCCAGAGCGGATGCAAGCTTGCATAGCACCAGCGAACCACACTCCCTTCCCCACCTGCCCAGCTCATTAAATCGATTTTCCTGCGCTCTTAGAGTTTGGCGCGCTCTTAGAATGTCGCGCTTTGGCGCACTTTGTTGGCTAGCTGCGGGTCGTGAACCTACTGGCCACTGACGGCGCCTAACGCGCCAGTCCCGAACGGACCTCAATAGTTGTCGTAGTCTTGCGTAGTTATTGTTGTTGCTGTCGCTGATTTGTATGTATTGAAGCTGGTGGCACACTTGGACGCTGCAACCGCCGCAGATGATGATGATGAGGATGCTGCCCTCCTCCCCTCCTGCGACAGTAGCCGGGAAACCCCGTAACCATTTAACGCGTCAGCGCCTCGCAGGCTCCGCAGGCTCGCAGGCTTGCCGTCGTCACATAGTCAATGGTGCCCTGTAGGCTATGTCAGTTTCAAATTAATAGCCAAAGCGGCACACACACACACCCAAATACACATACACATGTACACACAGATACAAAGTGGGTGTGCATGTTTGCCTTTGGTATGCCTACGCTCTTTGAGTGCCCGACAGCCCAGATTCTAGTCTCTATTTTAATGGCATCATTGACTTGTGCTTTGATGACGGCTTTGCTTTAACGTTCCTACTGCTGCTCATGTGTGTTTCTGTGTATGTCTTTTGTATGTGTGTGTGTTCCCCTTTTTCTGAACTTTGGCGCCATGGCTGCTTTTGAGTTCTTCAACTCACACTTGTGCCGCTTTTTGTTGGCAAATGCTGGACTTGTTCAGCAGGACTCATTGTATGGCTTGTTATTGTTGTTGCTGGCTGGTCATTCATGGCCGATTTAGTTTTTTGGCAGCAGTATTCGAAACGACAGCTTTAAAATTTAATGTAACCCCAAACAACAAACATGAAGAAAATAAATGGCTGCACTCACATCTTTCTCTGTTAAATTTGAATTTAATTTGATCTCAAAATGATTTTCAATCAACAAGTCCGTATGGTACCTATTTTATTTTAAATACTTAGTTGCTCTTCGTAGTTTTGGTAATTTTGTGATTGCTTACAGTTTTTGTGTGAAGAGAATTGCAGCAGGCATATAACAGCATTAGTTGAATTTATTTTGCTTGCTATTATTCATGTTTGTATATATTTATGTATATAAATTTACAAATTTGTTCACTGACTTATTAAAATTGATTTCGATATTCCTTTCTATTTACTTCTTTATTACGTATTCGTTAAAATCTATTTATATTTGTTCTGCCTAAGTGTTAATCATTACACATTCACTTTTTAGTGTTTGTTCGTTACATTATTTGTTAAATCATAATATTCTGATTTGCAACATAAACAAAAATACACGATATATAATTAATAATTATTTTTTGGTTAATTACAAGTCTTAATTGCTTTTTAATGGAATTGCCTGGAAATTGTTAGTATTTAGGATAGAAAAGAGTCCGGAGTTGGTTGGAAAATAATGCGACCTGTTCTTTTTCTTTTCACTGGTTTGTGCAATTGCCAATTGGTCATTGCCGTTTGATTTTAGCGCCTTAATTTTGACTAAATGTTCATTTCGCTGCTACGTAAAATTACATTTGTAGCATCGTCTGATACGACTATTGCAACTTTTATGCTTAAATATTATGGCTGCGTGTATAAAAATATTCAATCCAAATTTATTGAGACTCAATTTATAAATGAACTTTCAGAGATTCCATGCGCGACACAATTCGACGACGCAGTTCAGCATATCTGGAAAGAACGAAAGGACGTTACAGACAGTTAAACAAATGAGCCAAACAAATTTAAAATACTATTCCATATTTTCAAAGTCTGCTAAAAACTCTCTTAAGTCAATAATTGGCGCCCAATTTATCTTCTAATACTCCCTTTTTAATGGGTATCACATATAACAGATTATCTTTCACTATTTTCCAAATACAAAAAAAAAGAGTATTACTTGTATTCATTCCCCTAGTAGACAATGTCCGTCGTTAATTCACCAAAGTGTTGTCTTGATTCTGATATATCTGGAATCCATGCAGACGGACATGGCTGCATCGATTTCTCTCGTTATGATGATTATGAATATATGTACGTTAAGGGGTTGGAGATGCTTCCTTCCCCTATTACATATTTTGTACAAATATACCCTTTATAAATTGAAAATATTTGTGGACGTTTTCTTTCTCATTCCTTAATTGTAAAAAAAAAACTGTACCTTTCTTTTATTTTGGCCACTTCACGTGCCATTTCCTGATCGTAGCGATCCAAAATAGAACGGCACTCGGGGAGGGATAGATTCAAAAATTGAGCAACCTCATTGCTGTGAACAGAGCGTGTGTTAAAAGAGTAATTTAAAGTGGCTGGCATTAATTACTTGCCTGATTTCATCAGTTTTGCGCGAATCCATCAAAAACAAACGTGCGACGTCCTCGTGCGGACCGAGCGTGACACGCGTAATAAGCGGATATTCATTATCCTTGAGTCGTTTTTGTTCACCATTGTCGCGTATGATAAAGAGTGAGAAATTCTCTGGCGCACTGTCTACTTTATACTTCTCCAGCACCAAATTAATAACCTCCTGTGTGGTGACCAAAGATGTTACCCACACGGACATTTGTGAGCCGTGCGGAGGCGTAAAAAACGAAGTTTCCCGATTGTAGAAATGTCCATTAATGGAACAGCGACGTTTCAGCTTTGTGCGAGAACTGTAAAGATTGTAAAGTTTTGAAAAACAAATAAGAAATATGTGCAAACAAAAGTGGATATCTTTAAACATTTTATGGGCCGTTTTAAAAATATTATGGCTTGTTGTAGTTATCAAATGACATATTTATATATCAAACATGTGCAGCCAAAAGGAAAACTTGAATAGCGAAGACATATTTCAAAAAGTATATCAAATTTTAAAATAAAGCTTTTCCGTAGGGAAACTTACCGCCTATTGCCACTGCGTCGTTTAATTGCTGCTGCCCCCGTGCGTGGCGGTCTTCGAAGAACCACACCATCCTCCGTTACGTGCAGCGGCTGCTCAGAATTCGCAACATCATTCGCCGGAGTCCCCGCAGAAGCCGTAAACAGCTCCTCCGTCTGCGTCAGCTCATCGCCGGCCACTGCGCCACTATTCGTTATGGACGGGGCTTCATTACGACTTGATTCACCCTCGCTGGCCCCTTCTTTGGCATAGCAGTTCATTTGGATTTGTATGAAGCGTTGAGGCACATCGCTGCGTCTTATTGTTGCCATTCTTTGCGGTCGCAATGTTGACTCGTCGTCATCACTATCGGAGTAAACGAAGCATGAAGGTCCTGACTTGGAGCGATTTATCCCCTTCTCGAAGACCTGACGCCCACGCTGAATTGAAGGGTTTATTTTATGTTGCTGATTATTGTTATCCCGGCTGACAGCATGAGAGGCGGAACCACTTTTCTGCAGCGCATATTGACGCTGTGAAGAGCGGGCGGAGTCAACACTACTTCTTAAATTCATTGTGTCGTTGATGAAGTTGGGATCTATGGAGCGCAAGGCATGCTCACAATTAAAGCTTTTGCTCATGGCTGAATTTTCACCATAGAGCTTCAAAGAGTCGTGTATGCGAGAGGGATCAATGGGTTGATTGCGCTTGAGCGTATCGTCGTTGTGTTCTTGAAAAGAATTGGCACCATTTACGTAATCTTGATGTACGCTTCGTTTAAAATCCTCAAAGTCCATGGCTTTGAGCGTCGCATCGTCGGAGGTCTCATAATTATCCAACGAAGTGGTTGTAGTTGTGATTGTCGTCGTATTTTGTGTATTCGTATTGGTAGTCAATGAAGCTGTAGCCGTCATAAAGTCATCAGACGAAGTCTCCGTCGGTGTAGAGTTGGTTGTTGTGCTCGAGGTGTTGCTATTATTGTTGTTTTGCGTGGCAGTCGAAGTGGGCATCGATGTATCATTTGGATTAGTGCTATCCGTGCTATTTTGTGCTGAATTCGTCTTCGTGGGTGAGCTATCACTGGACGATGTCGACGACGAAGAAGGCAACTTGACGGGCATCGTTTCGTACATTTTATCCTTGTCATTATGTTGTCTCTCCACCTGCAGTAAATCATCGATCTCATCCCAATCCAATTTCTCTAGTTTGTCTAGCTTTGAAGGCAATGTGCAGGATACACAGTTGGTGCTGTTGGTATTAGCACTGACATCCGATCCAATTAGAGTGTTTGATGAATCCGTCGTAGTGGTTTCTTGGTCGTCCTCGTCGTTGTTTACGCAACCATTGACATGACTACCAGCTCCACCGCCCGTTGCCGTATTAGCCGATGCATCTTCAGGTGTTGTGGGCAATTCGGAGACCTCATTTAAACTGCACGAATCAAACGTCATGCTCTCCGATAGCGATATGTCTGTCGAAAGACCTTCAACCTCACTGGCTGTCGTTGTGGGTGCAGCCAGGGATTCACTACCTTCGTTTTCCTTGTCGGACGTGCTGTCCTGAAGTGCAAATTGTTAATAATTGTGAACAAGTATTTGCAATGTCGCAACACAAAAAAATAAAACAACTTACATCTGCCGCCTTGGATGAGCGACACGAATTGCGTTTCCGTACGACAAAGGTGCGTTGATCATCGTCCTCCTTCAGATGTATAACACCCTGCACGCCCCAATAAACACGCAAAGCACCCTCCAATATGAGTCGATTGTTCACCTCGCGACTGCGTATTTCCAGACTTTTATTGTCGTAAAATTGGTTGTAAACCTGCATAATATAATGATATGAGTGCTTACTCATGGGAAGGACATAGAAACTATTAATTATTTATTGTTACATACCTTGAGCTTAGACTCTAAATGATCTCTCGGCAGTGAGGGTCCATTGCCTTGAGCCACGGGCTTTTGTGCACCTTTAACTCCATAACTTTTGTGTGACTCAACGCGCGTGCCGTGGCCAAACAATTGTGGTCCGAACAGCGCGCCATAACAGGGCACATGACAGTAAGGCACTCCTTTATGCTAATGGAAAACCAGATGCAGAATTCATATATGTACATATGTATACCAAATGACTGTACTGTATGTACATACATATACATATGTTGTATTCATCTGTATGTCGTATATACATACATATATACATATTGCACAAAATTAAATTTGGTATTTACCTCAGCATGCTGACCAGGGTTTAGACGCTTGCCGCACTCATCGCAACGCAAACATTCTGGATGCCAATCGTAGCCCAATGATTGTTTACGTTCCGCTGTGTTAAACAGAACAAATCGAAATAAATAAATAATATATACATAAATATACCTATGTATATCCGTGTGAATGTATGTAGAATGTATGTTATCTAAACAATGGCACGCGCATCTCCAGCATGCACTTTGAACATGCGGTACATATGTATGTATGTATGTCTGTTTGTATGTGTATTTATATGTATCTGCATCTCAATTACCAAAGTAAACGGGTTTGCCGCACTTGTGGCACTTCCACATTCCGCTGCTACTGCTTCTGTTTCAGCTGTGAGCGCCAATAGGTCAGGTCAACGCTTCCTGGCGTGGCGCGACGTAGGATTGTGGGTGTGTGTTGGTATGCGTACCAACAACAAAAGGGGGGCGTATTCGCGTGCACTTGTCGTTACAGCCACAGCTTCTACTGCACACACACACACATACACAACGGACACAAACACTTGCTAAGTAACTGCGACAAATACACGTTCTGGTTTATGACGCAAATTTACGACGAAACGCCAGGGAAATTTATGCAAATTAACCAGGTTGAAGTAAACGCGAAACGCAAATAGAACTTAAGGCAAAGAGTAAACATGAAGAGAACGGAGGCAGCGACGTCGGCTTATTTGACCATTTGGTATCTAAAATTCATATTTAGCGTTTTGTTTCCATTGTTTTATAAAAGAAACTTGCACTGTGAACATTCAAATGCCATGTACAGAGTGCGTGCATTGAATAACAATTACTTTTTTATGAAGAAATGCAGCTATAACTACACAAAAACAGCACCAAGCAAGAGGAAGTTAGCAGAATAGAGATGGGCAACAAAAAATATCTGGAAGTTTGTTCACCGAGTCGTGCAATTAAGAGTCACGTGATAATAAAATGTTAAAAAGCGCGCTACAACTTTTTTAGTACAGGCTACAAATTAGACCAAAATCGTCCTGTATACAAATGCAATGTATTATAAACATAAAAATAGATACATTTCTAAAACATACAATAATTCTTTAGTAGCATACTGACGGCTGTTATTAAGACAAAAATTAATTATTATCGTGATACAAACTTCACGATGGTGCCATCGCTAAGGCAGAACAATGAAATGTGTGCAGTGTGCACAATATCAAAATGCTGACCATTTTGACCGCATTTTACAGCACTTATCTTTGGGGCTCTTTTAGTACATTTTTGTGTGAGTAGAAGAAAGTGAGTACTGAGTAAATTTACTATTGTTGTTGTTGTGCGTCGGAAATTGTGTCCGTGTAATTTTGTGTCCGTGTAATTCATGTTTAATTGTGTAAAAATTAATTATTGTTAATTGTGTGTGTTCCCGCGTGATGTATGTTGAAAATATGAGCGCCCCATTCCCGCTAAGCTGGTCATAATTAAGAGCTATCTAGAGCAAAGTAGCTCGAGCAATTCGAGCGCAAATCAATTAGAAGCAACAGCTGAAAAGCCAAATATTAAGGCACCCATATCTCAAATTTGTAAATAGCCAACTGTGCAAGTGCTTGGCCAACACAGTGTGTGTATGAGTGTTTATGTGTAATAATGCGCGCCACAATTGAATTTGAGGAATGTCTAAAGGATACGCCAAGATTCAGGTGCGTATTGCTGACCAGCTTTCCCTTTTCCATCAATATTTGTGTTCCTATGTATTCAGATATTACAACATTACTAAACTCCCCTTTTTACCACAAAACCCGCACCGTTCCAAACCAACGGACGCTCCCATTTGTTTGTCTAACAACGTCAATTGGTGTTCTATTTCCGTACTTGGCTTGCGAATTTGCCATATTTACATTCATTCATGCTTTGCTGGCTGAGACAGGGAGGCGCATTTCGAAAAAGGAGGCAGCTTGTAAAATTGTTAGGGTTTACGCTTATACATAAAGTATATATAGACGTACTTAGGTATATACATACATGTATATGTATAGCGTGACTTGTCGTTGTTTGGCGCTATCACAGCAGCTTCGTGGCTTCCTGCCCTCGCCTAACCCTGTCATAGTCATCACAGCACCACAGCTCAAATTTAGCTACATTATTGTTGTTATTGTTAGTTGTGCTTAATCATCCATCGAACAAGCTTCACACTTGACATCCAGTTATATACAGTCAGCACTTTGGAATGCGCTTTTTTTCTACACTTTCGACAGCATTTTCATAGCTAAATTGTTGTTACTTTGGAAGTTTTCTTCAACATTTATTGCTTGTCTCTTCGAGACAAAGATTGATAAGATTTCACCTAAATTGGTTCTCTGGCCTAATCTCGCCTAAACAGAGCTTTCGCTCCACCACCAACCACAAAACCATAAATAACAACATGAAGTCGTTTTTAACCTGCTCTTGGCAAATTTCGTTTTCGTTTATACATTTGTACAAATACGTACACATAAATACATACATATGTAGCTGCTTTAATTGCAATGCTTGGTGCCGCTGCTAAAAAAGCAACAAAAAATCAATAGCTTTCACAGTCACTCAACAGGTTCTTTCTACGCTAAAACTAAAGTTATGTTTAATTCTGGTTTTTGACAACAAAAAAAATCAAAATCAAAAGCCGCGCAAGTCGTTCGGATCTCTCCCATTTAATTAGCAACACAAATAATCATTTAGTTCCACTACGTAAGCAGCATAAATTAAACAGTCAACATAAACAAGTGACAGCCAACGAAAGCAGCTGAGTAGGCCACCCTTGCCCCTCCTCTATACATACATACATACATATATATATTGGTATGGTGTCGATGCCGGCTGCCCTGCTGACAGTTGCTGTCTGGTGCTGTTCTCTTCGATTAAACACCCAGATAATATTTGTTTTGAGCAGAGGAAAAGTTAATCGGCACTGACAGGCGCTGCTGATGGGCCTGACAAAAGCCATGGCTTTGTCTCTGACTCTGTCTCGGGAGCGTTCATGTTGTTTACACATTTTGCTAACGTTTTCAATTAATTCTCAACACCCTTCCCCACCTCTCACAGACAATTTGTGTCCAAGGAGGAGGCCGACATTGAGCACTTGGAACAGAAGTTGGAAAAAATCATCAAGCTGTGCAATGTGGCTGTGGACTCAGGCAAAGAATATGTCAAGAATCAGAGGTAACTGCGCAATTATCGCTCTCAGCGTGCAGACATACATATGTATATACTTGTATATATATGTACATATTTATCCGGCTTTTATTTACATAATGCGTCTTTTTTGCAGCGCATTTGCCATGTCCTTATGGGACTTGCAACAGCATTTTCTCGATAATAAAAATGCGCACAATGCGCTCGGCAAGCTGATTCATTGCTTCCAGGTTGGTCGCTGCGGGCATTACATCACGCGCTCAGCTTAAACTTTAATAACTGACATATTTAATACGTATTTTATATTTTGTAGGAAATGAACAAGTTTCATACGATTTTATTGGATCAGGCTTCACGTACTGTATTGAAAAATCTCAACGTGTTCGTCAAAGACGACATCAATCAGGTGAAAGACTACAAGGGACACTTTCTAAAGGTGTCCGAGGGCTATGACAATGCTTTGATAAAGAACGCGCAGGTAAAGAACCCTCTTATAGATAAATAATATACTTTATATTACATACAAGTATATAAGAACTATCTGTTTGCAGCACATGATTATTATTTTCGATTCGAAGAGTTTCAAACTCAAATAAAATCGTAAAGTTGGAAGAAATATCATAAATTAACAACATATCTGAATGGCATTGCATTTGAATTGCAGCACTTAATTAAAACTTTAACAGTGCTTCGCTTCAGTTGATTCTATAATGGCCATCAAATTCTTTGAACTCACCTTTCAATACTTTGAAGCTGATTCATTCTAGAATTTCCTTATTTACGGGGCTCTTATATATTCACACATATTTTAATTAAGGACCATCAGCAAGTTCTCAGATGTTTCCGCATTCATTTTAAGGCTTTTATATTCACTCAAATTGTTCTTTCCAATTAGGCGAGCAAAAATCGACCGCAGGAGGTTCAGGAGGCAGCCAACATTCTGTCGGCGTCCAAGTCATGTTTCCAACACACCGCCCTGGACTACGTCAACTATATAACGTTGGTGCAGTCACGAAAGGTGCCATCGATACTGTCGACGGTGAGTCGGGGGGACAGCATTTAAGTAACCTAAGTCGAGTCGCTATCGGTCTTATCTATTGGGTAGCTGGCACATGAATGAATCGGGCGTCGCATAAATAACTTAACGGCACAAGTATTGTTATTGTTATGACGTCACTGCTGCGATAAATACATATCGAAGTAAGTGATCAGTGAGTCAGTTGGCTCATTGCTGATTTCAGTTCACTGTCAAGTGGCTATGGTTTCGGATGTGCTGTGGTGAAAAGCTGTACTAATAAAACAATTGAAACTATTGTTTAAAGGCCATTCCCATATTAATAGAGCGCGTTCTTTCATATTACTTGGCTAGTTGCTGGACTATTATCAGGCGTGCGTGACTTATTACCACCAAGGCTTCGATTTGTGCAACGACTTTGATGAGTTCTTCAAGAACATCACCGACGACTTGAATGTGATACGCGGTGATTATCAACAGTTGGAGAAAGCAATGCAGAATCGACATATGAGCGTGAATCGTTATTGCGACACCAACACGAATAGCGCCTCACACAAGGTCGAGGGCTATCTGTTCAAGAAGAAGTCAAAGGGCTTCAAGACGTGGTGCCGGCGCTGGTTCTACTTGAGCGAAAATCAGCTCGTCTATAGGTGAGTGAGGCACATTAATAAGCGAACATGCGAAGCCCCAATTAACTGATTTCAATTGGAGACAAGTTTCGGAACCCAAAATGTCTATGAGACTCAAAAAGTATATACATTCTTCAATTATTATTTACATGCAACAACTTTTGGTCACTCATGTGCACAGCTTACAGTTTAAAAGCATGCATGTTATCATATCTCCAGAACATTTACTTTTCAGTTGTGTATAATGTTTATATAATTTGTTTATAAATTGTTACACTACATTGTAAAAAGAATGTCATTTCATATTACTGATACTTACATTCGGATTGATTGAGTCCGATATCATGTTTTTGGTGCTTCGTATAAATCGAACTTAATTTTTTATATATATGCTTTAGCTGACCTGCTCTCATTGCTTGCTCCTCACCCTTAACCACCTTACTTTTGTTTGCCATTTTGATTTTCTGTTCTAACGTACATAAACTTGTGTTGTTGTTGTTGTTGCAATTGTTGTTGCGTGCTGTACGCTGAAGTGATTTGGATTCGCATTGCAGAAAACGCAGCAATGAGGACTCGTTCTCAGTGATGGAGGAAGATCTGCGCATATGCACTGTGCGGCCAGTTAACGAAGGCGATCGTCGATTCTGCTTTGAAGTAATCTCGCCAACCAAGTGAGTGAAACGCCCACCTAGAGGCCACGTAAGCTTATTAACCTATGACCTCCACTTGCATCTAAACAGATCGCACATCCTGCAAGCTGACTCGGCGGACATGCTGTCCCTGTGGATATCGGCGCTACAGCACAGTATCGGGGCGGCAATACAACACGATTCACAGCACTCGCGTCCACAGTCCACGAATGCACCGAATTCGCTGACATCGAAGCGGAGAATGTAAGTGACACGTAAAACATTGGTAGCGATAGATACAAGTAGTACTCTGAGATGTTTCAAAATTCCATTCATTTCCTCGACTTTAAGACTGGTATATACACTCTAAATGTATCATAGATCCCAATTCGTTTACTGAACTCCTTATTATTACAATCTTTAGTTTGTTAAGTGTTGTTGTTTTCCATCAACTATTGCATTTCAGCCTTCTGGCCGCTAGTCGAAGGTATTCCTTTTCCCTTCACTTGAATTTTCGCTTATAAATACTGCAATGCTTTTGGCCTTAAATCTGGCTGTAACTTGAGCTCAGCCCAGAACTTCAGCAGAAAATAATGAATCACAAGCCCAGTACGGAATTTCTTTTCCATGCATTTGGGAACTCATGACTCAATCCTAAAACCATATTTAAGAGCAGTCTACTTCTTCTTCGCTAGATTCGATTACGATCTGTATTTTAGAGAGTTTTATAGAACTTATACTGTTATTAATATCGGCTAGGTTTAATGGTCTGATGTCTGTAAATCATTTACGATCATTTTTCCTTATTCCTTATTCGACAGCCACTGGGAAGAGTTTCTCAAGATACCAGGCAACGCGCAATGCTGCGACTGCCGTGGACAGGAGCCCCGCTGGGCTTCTATTAACCTCGGAATCACATTGTGCATCGAATGCTCCGGGGTGCATCGCAGTCTAGGCGTGCATTACAGCAAGGTGCGCTCACTGACGCTGGACGCCTGGGAAACGGAGAATGTAAAGGTGATGATGGAGCTGGGCAATGATGTGGTCAATCGGATCTACGAGGCACGCATCGAGGACAACTGCGAACTGAAGCCGCCCACGGAACAATGTGAAATTGGCGTACGCGAGGCCTGGATAAAAGCCAAATATGTAGAGAAGCGGTTTGTGTGCAGCATGCCCAAGCCGCAGGAGTTGCTGGCCAGCGAAACGGCCGAGGTGCTGTCCATCGATAGTGGAGGGGATGCGGGAGGCAGTGGCACAGAGGATGGAAGCGGGATCTTGGGCAAGCACACCACACTCTCTCTGAGTACACGTAAGTGGACTGTGAAGAAGCTTCGTCGACGACGACAACAAAGACCTCTGCCCAAAACACTGAGTGATGAGCCCAGCATCTATAATACGGCGAATACGGGGGACGAGGACGAAGATGACGATGACGAGTCCCTCAACATACCATCGATGTCGTTAAGTATATCGGGTGACGACTTGCTAGACATAGGCAAAGAGCTTGCGCTGGATAGCTATGTAACCCCCTGCATACTGGGTTCCGATCAGGAGAGCACTGAAGGGGAGTCCGATACAGAGCCGTTGGATGAGGTGCCTTTTGCCCAGCTCGATGCCAATCTGATGCTATACAAGGCGGCTCGGGTGCATAATCTGCCCGTAATGTGCATGGCGTTTGCCCTAGGAGCGGACAAAAACTGGAAAAATCCGCAGGACCGCCAGCGCTCGTCCCTGCATGAGGCTGTCTTGTCGGGATCAGTGATGGCTTGTGAATATTTGCTGCTTAATGGCGCCTCTATTGATGCCGTTGATGAGATGGGCTACAGTGCGCTTCATATATCAACCGCTAAAGGACATATAGCTCAAGTGTACTTATTGTTGAAGCACAAGGCCCAATACGATCTGGCCTCGAGTGATGGGAAAAAAGCGCTGGATATTGCTGTGGATCAGAAGAACGCCGATATTGTAACGCTGTAAGTAAAGGCATATCTATATAATTACTACCTACATACATATGTAACTATTGGTGGTGATAACAAATTTGTGTATGCGACAGGCTGCGACTAACTCGCTTGAACGATGAGATCGGCCTCAATGATGAGTACAACGGGGAGGATGAGACATACAAGGATGTGATGAAGGACTTTTCGAATTTTGCCGCCAGTCAGCCGCGCTTGTTGCGCCAACGAAACGATTCCAACACTCTGGAGTCTCAGCGCTCCTCACTTACCAATTCAGATTAGCAGGAGGAGGATGCGGCTGCCGCATATGACTCGAAGCGTATCAGCAAGGCGCGCAAATGCTAAACGCTAATTCAAATTCGTATTTTTTTATAACTGATTTAGTTGGTGACTTACTCTGGATTGTTATTGGCTATATATGATAATGCAGTTTGCTTCCGAGAATTGTTAGCATTTAAAGGACGTTGCTGTTGCTGTCGCTGCTTCTGCTTATAAACTCAACCAAACATTCGTGTGTATGCGTAAATATTGTGTATATGTATGCTTGTGTTTCTCTAGGAAATCTCATTTAACTACGATTCCATGACGCTAATGCATTTTAAAATTGTGTAACCGTGTGTATGAATGTATTTGCGGAAGCGCACTATATCTCCTCGTCTTATTTGTTGCAAAGTTTAGTTTAAGCTTAAAGTTTAGTCTGAGAACTCAGCACGTTGCTCGTATTGTTTTGATTCATTGCTTGTATACTTATATAGAATTGTTTATTTAAAATCTATACTTATACATATGTGTATTTGCATAACGTATTGTACATTATAGCTCTACTATGGTATTTATTAAATTATCGCGATATTACTATGTAACTAGATATGAGAAAATCTTTTTCAAATATTTCAAACTTGCATTGTTAACGAATTTTGTTTGCTAAAAGCTTTCCTGTGTGGTTTTCACTATTTAATTAAATTGTTTATCAATTTTGTGCCAAATGTTGTGCGGCACTTCAAAGTTCCGAAAATAAATTTATTGATTATTCCAAAAACTCTGCGATTCCATATTAATTGGTATTTATTATAGAAAATATAATATTTATTGTTCCAAATTATTCTATATAATTACATATATGAACAACTGATTAACTAAAACCTCAGATCTGAGAGAATAGAAAATCTGAGAAAATATAAGTGGCGCTTAGAATAAATTGAGTAATTACATTAATACAGTTTTCTAAAATCTTGTTGCTATGGCTACTTAGAGGAGGCTGTCTCGGCCTCCGACACGTATCCGTCAATCACTTTATTCTTAATATTGTGCACATTCTGCACATGCCGTGAAACGGAACTGTGATCGCTGAACTCACGTCCACACTCCTTGCAGGCGAACATAACGCCCGCGTGCGTCGAGAGGTGGCGACTCAGACCAGAAGCATGGCTAAAACTGCTCGGACAGAGGTGGCATTTATGCATATTTGGTTTCTTCAGGTGTAGCTTTTGTATGTGCTGTCGCAGATTCGTTTTTTGTGCAAACCGAATCGAACAATGCGGACACTGATGTCGTTTCTCGCCTATACGTACAAAATATTTATGTAAGGAAATTGAAAAAAACAATAGTGAGATATTTCCCGCACCTGTGTGAGTGTCCATATGCCGTTTTAAGACCTCACGCTGTACAAAGGATTGGCCACACTCCTTGCATTTGTGCGGCTTGACTCCAGTGTGTATGAGCAGGTGACGTTTGAGGGAACTGCCACAGGACACTTGGAGGCCGCAAACCGAGCACTTATAGCCTCGGCCGCCCTTCGCGTTTTTAACGTGTATGTTAAGGTGTCGAAGCCACGACTTCTCAGTAGCAAATTCAGTGGGACACATCTGACATTGAAAACTCTTGATGGTGTCTGTGGTACGTCCAGCTTTATTAACGGGCTCTGCAGCTATCTGCTTACTGTTCTGCTTGACCACAAAATCGCGACGCGTGCGTTTTGCTGGCAGTTCGTGAACCGTGGCCGAGTCGACTTTCATATCAGGCTACAAGCAAGAAAATTTGAGTTATGTTGATAACAATTCACACGTATTTCACCCACCAAGATATAGACATTGTCTTCCAAGTCGGAGAGCTGCAAATCATCACTAATGTCGGCATCTAGGTTTAACACGACAACATTTTGGACCTCCGCGTCTTTGTCACTGCTGAATTGTATGTCGCCATTATCCTTGACTGTAACAAGAGTAGAGGCATTTTATTTAGAGTCTACATTTTTTACGTAACACCTACTATTATAGGATGTAATACTCTTGTTTGTCGGCTCCAGGTGGTATTCTTTAGTGGACTCCGGTGTCTTGTCTTCTACGGTGCTCTTAATAATATAAATTTCGCCATCAGAGCCAAATATTCGCACATTATTCTCTTTCTCTGGCACCCCGTCCAATACATTCGGGGCTACATCTTCTACATGTTCTGGTTCTGCCTCATTCTCTGGCAGAAATTCTAAATCACTGTTTTCAAGCATATCCTTTTTTACACGAGACTTCCGCTGCACTGTCTTCGGTATTGCGGTGCAACGACGATTTCGTTTACGTGCTAGGGAGTGCGTTTCTGTTTCTGTAACGGATTCTGTTTTTGTTGGAGGTGCTATTTCTACCATGTGTGGTACTGGTACTGTTGGCTCCTTGGACTCTGTAGGTATCTCATCCACTAGCTCCCAAGAACCCGCTTTCTTTTCATTCAAAAAGATCTCCAACTCTCCGACAAGTTTGGCTATTTGAACCTTGCGAACCTCTTCCTGCATCTTATCAAGCAACTCGCGGTGCACATCGGCACGCACCTCCTCGCGTAGTTCCTGACGCACCAGCTCTGTTATTTCCACACGCATGTCAACCTTCAAAGCGTCCAAACGTTTCTTGAAGTCCTCTTCCGTTTTCAATTTGTATTTATCCTGCCACTCGTCTCGGCGTACTTCCCTTTGTGCCTTTAAAAAAGCCTCGGAATCCTCGAATTCGAGTTCATCCTCATCGTAGTCTTCCACGGATTTGTCGAAGACGCGACTTTTCTTGCCCAGCCCGAGCAGCCGAATGTGTTTGCGCAACTTTTTGTCAGACATCTGACTACGCTGACGAAAAAGGTAGCACATTTCCAAATTGTAGCGACAGTCCGCACATATTTTTTGTGGCATGCCATCCGTAATCTTCGCTTCCACAGAAAGACAAGTTATTATTCGCATTGGTATGGACAGTTGTGAATTATCATCGTTAAAGATGGGGAAGGCTTTGTTGTACTTCTTTAGGCACAAGCGACACAGAGTGTCAATGTCAGGATAATCGTTGCCCGTCATTTACACAATAATGCCTATTTTGTACGCACTTAATGCAACTACAATTCGATTGCCTTATGTACAGCTACAGACGCCACGCTCGAATAGTGTGCGAAAACGATGACAGTGCTGCGAAACACAATTAAATACCCGCCAAATTCAAATAAACTACAATTGAATTTTAAACAAGGCGTGCAACTCAACTGCATTTGCAGCCAATTTTATCATCTTTTTGCCACCCCAATTATTAAAATGACCGTGTGGCGCACTGTAAACAAAGGGGACCCATTGTCATTTGAAGTGAACTTTTGGTTAGTTTAGATTAAATGAGCTTCAGCCTAATAAGCAAAAAAAATTCTATTTTAAAAATAAAGTGTCGTACAAATATTCGGCCAAAAATATCAATTTTTTTGTTTTTCTCTTGTAACTAAAGAAAAACAATTTAAAAAATATTCCTTTTGTAGCATAACTTATATTTATATTTATTGATAAAAATAAGTACATAATTAATAATGGTGTATAAATGTTAACCACACTACGTATATGTATTGCTCTAGAAAAAAAATTTCCCAAAAAATTTACATTGCATTTTCGTTACATATAATTAATTTACATTCTACAAAAAAAATCTTTGTCAATTATCCTTTAAAATACTATACATTCTTTTCTTTTACATTTAATGTAGACATATTAAAAGTTTAACACATATGTATAAACGTGGTATATAAGTGACGAATTAGTTCCAGAGTTTGGTCACACACATATGTATTGTATTGTATTAAAAATACACTACAATTCAATAGAGATATACTTGTACATATTAACTTACATTCTACAAAAAAAAAATATTATCAATTATCCTCTAAACTTCTATACTTCTCTTTTACATTTAAGTGTATACATATTAAAAGTTTTACACAAACACATATAAGTTTTATGTAGGTTAGTGAGTTCCATGTATTTAAAAAAATTCCCTTCTTTAAATCCATGTCCTTATTCGGGAACTGGATCCGCCTGCGGGTTAGAGCCTCTGAGACGACAACGTATACAATTTTTCCATGGTTCCTCACCTAATGAGGTATGCCGTTGTGTTGTTTTGTAACTATTCCAGGCACATGAATGTTTACGACACACTCGTTCCCGGATTTTCTGGTGGGTTGGACGCCGTATAGGGCTCTTAAATTTCCCTCTTTTCTTTCTATCTTTGTTTTTTAAGGGGGATTTTGGCGATGATTTTGATGTCAAGAAGGTAGCACTGCTGAAGTCTTCACGTAGGTATCTCATCTGGTTGTCTTCCATGTTGATTACAACCATTGGTACCACCTGGCTAGTTCCAGCATTGGGTTGAGTTGATGTCGAATCCTTTGAATGAGGCGTATCGCCCACCACATTTTCTTGGGATTTGACTTTTGGATCAAGTCCATCGTCTGAAAATAGCTAACAATTTAGTACAAATCTGAAAGGTGGAAGTATAGCGTGATATACCAAGCAATTCCACAGAGCTATCCTGATCAGCTTCGTCATTTCCTACATAACAATCACCAACCATAGTCGAAGTACTTTCCAGTTCATGGGTTTCTGAATCAGAGATAAAACCCTCTGAATACTGCTGACCACCGTTTTGGAATACTTCATTTCGTTTGCGCGAGAGGAAACGTTCCAGCTCGTAGGAAAGGTCATCCAATACATTTAATCGGCACTGTCTGCTAGCTTCTGCCATCACGAATTCCTCCACCTCGTTACGCACTTCCTGCTCAATTTCCTCGCGAACTTTTTGTTTGCAAATGACCAATAACTCCTTCTTGTAAGCCTCAATCTCGGAACGAATCAGTTGCGCTGCCTCCGTCCGCCAGTTAGCAGCACTTTCTGTACAAGCTGTGGGAGTGCATGGCACTGCGTCCAGCTCTAAAACGGCATCGTCCTCATCCGCAGTTCCCTCAAGCAAACCACTCTTTCCAAGGCGTTTTATTCGTCGCAGCCGGCGATCCACTGCATGGCAACGTTTTCGAAAATAGTAACACTCTTCCAAACGTACACGACATGTGGCACAAATGGCCTGGGGTAATCCATCGTCGGGTTGCACTTCCAAGGCAGCGCATGTTATAATTCGCAAAGGAATTGTGCTGGTAAAAATAGCAAAATTGGCGTCGTCTGCGAGGCACAGGCGGCAAACAGTAAGCATCATGGTTTTATATGTGAGAGACAAACGTAGTGAAACGGTACGCTGGAGATATGACCATGAATGATTACACCAAACAACTTTGTTGATAAACAAACAACAAATTAACAAAATTAAAATTAAACGTTGCTCTCACTTTGCCGAATGCGTCTCTCACATGCATAGATTGGCAGCCCTATTATTGATACTTTTTTGTAAAGGGGTATCGAGTAGATATCGACCGTTTGATGGTAATTTATCGTTGCTTTTCTCATATCAGCTACGCTTGCGCGTTCAAAGCAATAAAAAGTAACAATTAACAATTTTTCAAACTGTTAAATTGGTTAAAATTGTGCGAAAACCATTGTTAGTTGTGTTTTTGCATAC
Organism: Scaptodrosophila lebanonensis; assembly: GCF_003285725.1. Lineage (NCBI taxonomy): Eukaryota > Metazoa > Arthropoda > Insecta > Diptera > Drosophilidae > Scaptodrosophila > Scaptodrosophila lebanonensis. The sequence goes on from NW_022060538.1 coordinate 19,471,347, forward strand.
GATTGCATATTTGCGCTTGGCGAGTGACTATAATAAATTCCAGCTGCAAAGTGTAACAAGATACGTCTGCTTTGTTGGTGTTGTTGTTGTGCTTAAGTGTGTGTGTGTGTGTGAGAGAGAGGGCGAATTTGTATTACCAAAAAGGGGCGGCAGGCTGCTATTGAGCACAAACCGCATTCCAAGCTGCCCGACAACCCGAAACCAGCATCAATGAAAAAGGTGCGTTTACTTTGAAAGCTGTTAATATAAATTTGTAATACAATTTATTGGTTCTGCAGTGAACGCCACACAAATGCATCATCATCATCCGCCATTGCCCATAACGAGCACAGCTGCGACGGTTGCAGCAGCCAGCACCAGTGTTGTGGGAAATGGAACGGCTACAGGCAGCACAGCTCAGGCCACAGCTTCAGCAACTACTTCGAGCCAACAACCGCCGCCTCAGCAACGACGCCGCAAAAAGCGTCCAAACTATGGTACCCGCACAGTGGAGGTTCGACGAGGCTATAACGGATTTGGCTTTACCATATCGGGGCAGCAGCCGTGCCGTCTCTCATGCATTATCAGCAATTCACCCGCTGAGCAGGCAGGTCTGCGTGCCGGTGATTTTCTTATCTCTGTCAATGGCCTGAACGTGTCCAAGCTGCCCCACGAGACAGTAGTGCAATTAATTGGCAACTCCTTTGGTAGTATACGCATGCAAATAGCTGAGAACTACTACTCGGATAGTTCTGATGAGGAAAATGCAAATGCTGCGTTGCTCATGCAGCAGAATGTGCGCGGCGCTCGTGGTTTGCTTACAGCCAGCTTGGGCAACGGATTGCGTTCGAAGCCACGATTTTTGCATCACAAATCTAAAATGCATCGATTAAGGAATTCACCGCAAAAGAAGCCGAACGAATCGACAGTCGAACGTGCCCCTCGTCAAGAAGCTGCAATCGCGGAAATGCCCGCTCCATCTGCTGCGCCAGACCAATCGCCCTTAGTTCCTGTATTGGAGGATGCACCTCTGGGCTGTCTCAGCAAACCCTCGAATGTGGCAAATGTAAGCGCCATGGTGCGTGCTGCTAGTGCCACTTTGGAATATCGTGTGCTTGTTGGCTACTTGGGCACCATTGAGATGCCAAAACAGATTTCTCACAGTTCCAAATTGCAAACGGTACGCTCCTGCATACGCAAACTGCGTCAGGAGAAACGCCAACCAACCAATGTGCTCATGTGTATACTACCTGAGCAAATGCGTCTACAGAATGCGTCTGGGAAGTCGTTGGCCACGTACCCATCGGCCCGTTTGAATTATGTCAGCTCGTCATCGGAGAGCGAAAATAGGTTTTTTGGATTGGTGACCAGCGCCGTGCACAATACACTGATCGAGGAGGAGTACGAAATGGAGCCAGGAGCTAATGATAAGGCCAATTCAATGGCCCACATTTGCATCTCGCACAGTTGTCATGTCTTTGTGATCGATACTAAGATGATTGATCATCAACAGCATTTAGCACGGGCTCATGAGTTTCGCTTGCAGTGCACACGTGATCCCATATCTAATTTGTGCCTCGAGTTTCCAAACAACTCGGAATATGTAGTGAATCTTATACGCAGCATGTACACCATGCGTATCATGCCGCAAGCTACGCGCCCAAATCTGCCAGATAGCTTTGAGGCGGGCGCTGGAGTCGCAGCGGGAGCTGCAGCCGCTGCTCATTCGCCACAACCGTCGAATCACAGCGAAATCTCCACAACCACTTCCAACTCTGACTCCGGTATTGGCTTCAATAACGACTGCACTAACATTTCAGACCGAATTCTTGTCGTGGATTTTGCTGGTCCACTGGCGGCTCAAGGGGCAGCAGCACCACAGGCACCTGTAGCCTCAGCTATAGCGCGTCCACTCGGTATCTTTGGTATGGACAACATGTCAACGGGACGCGCTGATTATTTGAGTATGCATCCCATGCCCGATCCAAAGACACCTACAACATCATCGTCCGGGCGTCGCCCCAATTTGTTGGCCAGTTTCAATCTCATCAAGAGTCCGGCTACCAATCTGACAGCAACGCGTTCCTGTGACGATGTGTTGAGTTTGCTGGCCGGCACAATTCAAGACAACGATCCCGCATTGCTTGCAGCTGCTTCCATGGACGATATATCGCTGCACTCGGTAGTTCCATCGCTAGACGAGACACAAATGTTTGTGCATCCGTCCTACATTTCGGCTTCGAGTGCAACACGCAAATTACGCCACTCGCTTCAGCCACAGGGGACTGGAATTGGGGTTACAACACCTCACAAGGTCAGGACTCAAGGGTCTAGTAAGCCACGACATTCCCTGGGCTTCGAGGCAATCGATAATGTGCCCATGGACATCCATTATGAGCAAATAGACACCTGGACCAGTTTGCAAAACATACATCAGGCTGCAGCCTCTACAGCCCAGGCAACAAATCTTTCTTCATCTTCATCTACACAATGCCTTTTAGAAGCTACAAACAGCGAACCGGACTTCGGGGTAAGTAAACCCAAATTACTAGATATTTGTGATAATACCTAAAAATATTAGAAATGCATTTACATGTGTAGCTCAGATTTCTGGGGTTTGTATGGGTTTGTTTTGACTCAACTCAGTTGTTTTTGGGCAAAATAAGAATGGTTGTCGGAAAAATTATTTGCTCACACATTATTCGAGAATTGAAATACATTGTTTATGAATATTTTCCATTTAAAATGTACATTTTAAAAACTACTTATACTTGTAAGAAAGGTTTTTAAACAAGAAAAACCTGAAAGGCACGTGATATGCAGTATGTGCAAAGTAAAAAATTTTACAGGCAGAAAGAAGCAGAGCCTACAAAGTATATATACTTGTATTCTTGATCAGAATGACGAGAAGAGCTAATTTAGTCCTATCAGTCTGTCCGTCCATATGAATATCTAAATGTCAAAATTTTCCTTTTGAGCCGTTTCGTCTTAATTTCTAAATTAGAACATGTTCATATACTAAATGTACATGTGTATGTTTATCAGATTGATCATGAAAGAATCAGAAATATATTTTACAAATTCAATGCCGTCAATTCAACGTGCTAATGTTTCTGTCTGTCTAGATAATTCCCCAATGCCGACCAATTAGACCCATCTTCATAAAGCATATACATAGTATTCAACAAATGTGACGCAATATTTATTCACGTGTATTTATTGTTTGAACCACTGTGCCTTTGTTTTGTTATCGCCTTTGCCAAAAATAAACGACAATGCCGCAAATTTGTTTAGCGGCCAGGCCAGGGCAGCAACATTTACCTGCCCACCGTTCTGTTACCTGAGCGCCGAGCTTATCGCGCCGCCGCTCGCGATGCTCCACGATAAGCGTGTGCGATACTGTTTTGTGGCGACATCGGACACACACACACACATACACACACAGACAGAGGCACAATCACTCGCTCGCATGCCTTGTCATTATCGCATTGGTGTGAGTGTGTGATTTCCTTTGCCACAGTTGGGCAACGGCCGGCAAACGGATCGCTCAGTAGTCGCTGCGACGTTTTTGAAATAGGTGCCAGTCCCTCCAGCGTTTGTTTCTGTTGTGTCCATAAAAGTTACATTATTTGCGAGCTAATTCAAATTTTTAGAACTGATCTCCGTTTTGTTTTGGTGTTGTTAATGGCGCTCACGTCACGTCTGATAAGAGCGGAAATAGCGACGAGCTTATGTTGCTAAAAATAATCACCAATGTCCAAGTGACGTCATACGCGTAGTTAGCGCTTCAATGCTACACGAAAAACAGCAACATCAGCGGGAACGACAGCTCCAGCGCCGCCGTCGTCGTTGTCGTCGTTGTCGACGTCGACATCGCATTTAATTCAATCTAAAGCAATTAATGGGAAAAAAATAACCGAGTACCATTTGGTGTCGTCGGCGTCGTCAACTGACCTTTGCGTACGCAGGCAGCCCGCCTGCCATTTACAGTTTCAGTTTAGTGTGATTTGAAGTTTTTTACAACGCGCGATTGAGATTCGTGCGCGGTTTCACTTTCGCTGCGCTGTCGCTTTTGCTTCATTTTCTTCACTTATTCAATTGCCCGGCAGTTGACGGCTGTGTTTATAAATCCACATATGCAAATTGTCAATACGCGCTTTCAATATTTTCAACAAAACAAAACAAAAAAGCTGTTCCATAAAAAGTTCACCCAAAAGTTCAAGAGCCCACACGCCCGGGTCTGCTGTCGACTGCTGTCTGATTTCTGAGTTCTGTGTTGTTTGTCAGTTTGAATGTGTTCAATAAAACTTTTTCGTATGTGACTTCAATTAAGTAAATAAATGTTCATTAAGTGCTGCATTAACAATACAAGAAAATATTAAAATCTCTCGCAAAGCACGCCATAAATAAAAGGGTTCAATTCCCTAAACTCACTTCCCAGAGTAAAGATGTCGTTCCGAGAACTTGTTTGTGGCATGTACTCGGAGGAGAATGCGGTAAGCTCCCAGTTCAGTTAAAAGCAATGTAAATATTTGAGATATGAGATATGGGGTGATCAGCACCAGAGGTGTTCAGCCCCTTTGTCGTATGATACAACCATCTGCTCGTTGTAATTGTGGACTAAAAAAATAGGCTATAATTATCCCAGCTCTGTAATTAACTTAGAAAAACTAAGGCGTAACAAAAATTAAAGCATTTAAACATGCACAGGTTTCTCCTTGGCGGTATATATACATATACGTATATACTTTAGCCCGAAATATCAAAGATAAATATAAATTTGAAGGTAAAATAACGACCTATGGATTAATCTATTTACTGCCGTTTATTAAATAAATAATGACTAAGTGTCGTACCATGAAGTGCCAGTGGCATGTATTTGTGCCATATTTATTGAAATATTGCTTAATTGCATCGATTCCTAAGTAGGAAAGTAATATTATAAATAAAGTGACCGTGACTCCAGGCCAGTAAACTGTAATTGGAGTAAGAATGTAGAAAGATCACGAAGTTACCTTCGTAGGTCGATGGATAAACTGTACTTCAATATTTTTGAAAGCCAATTACATTCTTTGTTTTAACACACACAAGTTATGGGAGCGAACGACAGATAAAATAAGTAGTGAGTTTTTAATTTTCTATAGTTATAGATTAGACTATCAGAATGAAAATATTCCAACTATCGACTCAATCTTCATATGTGTATTGTTATTGTATTGTTGTAAATTCTTGGAATGAACATGACTTCAATTCTATTATTAACTACTTCGGCCAACCCTAATACTCTTGCACTCAGTATTGAAGAACTATTTTAAGACATGTCGCCCCATTTAGGTCTTCGCAAGACCAAGGCATTCGATTATAAAACCATACATAAGAAATGAGAAATACTGCACGCAATCGGCGGATTGGCGGGGAAGGCGGTCTGTCAATTGGCGGCTCTAACAGGTTGCTCTGTTGATGAGAGGGTCAGAGCTCAGGCTCAGCAATTTGGCGGCAAGTTGCGCAATGTGGCATGGCACATGCCGTCACAGGTGCAACGTTTTGGAAAACAACCCCCATAGTCGCTGTCTGCAGTACTCGTATTCGGAGGGTGCACAATGATAATGAACGTTACTTTGAACAGGTTCTTCACTGGTTTGCTTCCTTCCTGCCGTCCGTCATGGGAGCTGCGCACCTGACTTAACATTTGACTTCACTCGACTAGCAGGTTGTCTAATTAACAATTCGGTAAGCCACCAACGGTCTCTAGATTTCATCCAATTGTAACGTATTTGCCAGCTGACGCTGTCAAAATACCTCACCATATGATTGTGGTCTCAATAATCGTATGCGACGCATTCTGTATCTCTAAGTGCATTTGCATCTATCAGATAAAGACGTTGAATTACGCAAATGCCATATCTCTTGAGCTTTATTTGTGCACAAATATTTGCACGCTGTCGTTGATTCGGGCTATCAATGCACTTGCATACCAAAGGCCAAGGCGAAAACGCGCAGAATTGTATTTATAAGTAATTAAAAATTAATAATAACACCAGCGATAAAAACACCGTACCAAGTCCGTCAGAAATGTGTGAATTGGTGCTAATAAAAAACTAATGCATCGCAACCAATGGAAGACCTACAAAGCAGTCGCAATAAGAAGAGATTACCAATCAATTGATGATCTGAACATTGAATAGCGATGGTGTTTATTTTTCATTCTAATGCTGTAAGCAATTCTATAAATTTGCAAGCCTTGTTTTCTTCTATTCTCTGTTTTCAATATAAATCTATTACTTGTATATTCTAAAATTTAAGTACGAAATGGAAGGTCCAGAGATAAATAAGTTCAGGCAGAACTGATGATATTACATTCTTCTATACTGAACCAAACAAAATATCTGATCTAGTGGCGTAAACGAAAACATAAAGCAATATTTGGTGAAATAGACGGGCCTGTTTCCGCTTTCGAATTCCATCTAATGGTGCGGAATCAAAATTTTATCAAGTTCTGAAAAACTTTAGGGTTAAGGGTCCTTAATATTGTATTGGAAGATTTGCATTTACTTCCAATTTCACATAATTACATCGAATGCGCAATCGAGGACTAGTTTTTAGCATAAATGATCAGTTTGTGGTTCTTATTACATGCTACATGTCAAAGTTGGAAAGGGCACTTTTAAAGCTAAAACGCTTTATAAATTAATAGAGCGTGTGCAGCGGCTTGGCAGGAGAGAAACACCTGACTCTGATGCCAAGCCCAATGACTAACCACCGCCAATAATAACAACAGCAACAACCACTGCTTCAATAACGATGTAAGCCGCTGGCGCTGGCCACCACCGCCGCTGTGCGCACGCGCTCTTTGTCGCTCAACAGCTGCTGTTTTTGTTGTTGTAACTGGTGTAGCTGCTCACCTGAGCTGGGCTCAGAAATGCAAAACGTTAACACGACTCACAACGGCTGAGTCAGTCTTCAAGCGTCGTTTGTGCGCAGCGCGTCACAAATTCTGTTGAAACGAAAATTCACTTTTCAAACTGACTATGAGTTCTATATAAAGTATTGCCGCGAATATATCATATACGTACTCGTATGTGGCTGGGCCGACGACCCAGACCCAATTTTTGTATGCTCGAAACTCATCGCCTCACCTACCGGGCAATGTTCTATGCCAAAAAATCACAATAAACACGCAATTGAACTTTAGTGGCCGCATGTGTCTAAAAATAAGCTCGCGCGTAAACAGCAGAAACAGTCAAATAACAAAAAACAACAAAACGCAACAAAGAACATTGAAATATTTTTCCATTTTTAATAAACTGTGCGAAATCAGATCATATACTTGTACACACATACACATGTATGTACGAGTACATATGAATAACATAAGTCGTGGCCGCAAAAATACCTTGAAATGATTAACAAAAATAAATGCCGAAGTACGTCATTAAAAATCGCGTAAAATTCGTTGCTCTATCAGAACGCATCAAAACACGCCCACAGCACAGAAATCGCGTGCAAAACGCAAGCAAAACGCGTTTGCCAAAAATAACCCGCACATATTTATAGAGTGAGGCAGACGGTGTTTTCCCCACACGCTTGTGATAAAAATATATGTCTATATGGGTGTGTGTACATTTGTATTAATTTTGATAAAAATAACAAGAGAGAAGAAACATATAGAATAAACATTGTGCAATATTGAAACGCAAAGTAATACGAGTTTAGAAAGATATTTTTTCTCCGAAAACATGCCTGGTTTTCCCCCCAAAAAATACGCACCACCACTACCACCTGCCATTCACGCACACACCTATTTTCTTTAGCTGTAATTCAAATTTAACAGAAGTGGATGGAAAACAATTTTCAATTTCACACTAAAATCCAACTCTGAAAACCACAATTGGCAGATGGGGTTGTATTTTCTATTTAATTGCAACAAATGGGCGATGAATTTGTTCGAACTTGTTGTTCCAGCGAATTGAATGAAAAATTTTAAATGACCTAAGCATGATGTGCAAATCTTAACCGGATTACGTCGCTTCTATGACATTATATACTTGTATATACATATGTTGTACATATATCACGTTTGTTTGTTTGCGCGTAATATATTCATTCTGCCGATGCATTGTCTATCGGCATTCGCTAATGATGTCACAGTCGTTACAAAAGACGCAATAGAAAAAACGCTTTGATCTTTGCCTGCCAATGTAATGCTGGCTGGCTAGCTAGCTGACTGGTTGGCTGGCTGGCTGGCTGGCTGGCTGGCTGGCTCACAATCAGTCAGTTAGTCACATTTTGGAGCAGTCAGTCTTCGCCACAGATGTGTGTGCATCGGATATGAATATATGGCCATATGGATGTCGTGACTTTTTTTGTCTAGCCGCTGACGTTAATTGCGCATACATTTTTCGTTTTTCAATCAAACACACTCACAATAAACAATGCGGTGCTTTTCTTGTTCAGTTCTTTATGGATCTTTTTATTGACACGGCGGACATCTTTGTCCGGCAATAAAATCCAATTTAAACGTGGGCCAATTCGTTCCAATTCGCGCCCATAGTTTTATTTCACATTAATTTGTATTATTCGTTTTAAATTTGTTATCAGTGATTGGAATGTACATACATATATCATCCCGTTAAAAAAGTTGAATGAGTTTTATGATCACTCTGCTTTTTAGTTATTTTTTGAATCACAAATATTTTGCGAGCCATATCCTAAATCCAAATGAATAGGTTATTTATTTAAGTCAATGTGTGAATAATTCAAGTTTACCTTTCCAAGAATTCGAAGTGGCCGGCTGGGCTTCTGCTTCCGGTTTCTAAAGAACTATGTACAGAATTCCACATAATTTGTGGTTTTCAACAATTTTGACTCTTCTTTTTACTAAATTCAATTCATTTTTTAAACGGCAGCTAGCAGAGCTGCAGACTTTCTTTCAAGTAATAAGATTTCAGTCTTATAACAATTAGATGGGGGGATTTTTATTTGCCATCCGGCCAGCTTCACTATGCAGGGCCTTTTTAACTACTGATAGTAACTGTTTCAAATTACGATCTTACAACGATGAATCATCAATCTAAAGTTAGCAATTAGTAAGAGTTCAAATATCGTGATTTAATTATAATATTTGTACCAGCCTCAATTGTGTTTGTTCTTTATTTTCGGAGAGATTTCTGAATTCCTAAAATTTTTATTTTTTCACGATTAATTTTCAATTTCGCTATTTAAGCCACATTAGTTGATTGAATCGTTTATGAGTTAGTCACCAATATATTAACTTCTATAACTGCTAATAAGAAAGGCACTCTATTCAACTTAAAGTCTGATATTGAACGTATTACCAACTAACCACTTATCTAATTACTACGCAATTTTTTTGGTCCCCCCTCTGCTAGCAGCACACCATAAACTGATAAGGCATTTGCTATGGTCAGCATGAGTAGATAGTTTATTTAGGAATGTATGTATAAGTATAGGTATTATGGGTATGAGGAATGTGCGCGACCTGGCACATCATCAATATTTTCCTATACTCGATTAGCGTAAACACATTCCAAATATTTTGTAATATACATATAAGAATTATATGCATTTGGGGGAACAGCCCACTGCCCATAAGTCAATTCGCTTTCAATGCGCCGCTCAAGAAAGAATAATGCAATAATTCAGCAACATTCATTAATTTGTCATTACGCTGGGTGTGCGTTTCACCTTTTCCCTGAGTTTCATGTGCACTATTTATTTAGCAATAATTTGCCTTCACGTACGAGTAAGTGTCGGAATTTTACCGAATTGCGCCTCAGAAAAGCATAGAGAAAACAAACGCCAAGATATTAGGGCAACCAATGACCCAAGAGTTTTCCAAGGCTGAGTAAGCGCTGCTAATTATCAGATACAGGCATAGATAGGTATGTGTGTGTGTGCATTGCGCAACACCTTAACCACATTTTTGTCGTCTCGAATGACGCACACATCGTGACAATTTCCGTCAGTATACGTCTCTCAATTAAATCTATAAGTTTAATGCAGAAAACACAGGCAACAGTTTATGGCCCAACGTTATTGCCGTTCATTTAAAATGCGCAACACATGAGCGACAAAAAAGAAAGCTCGCAAACGTATTTGTAAAGAAATTGCAAAAATGCGCGACACTTAAAGTCAACAGCAACGTTGCTGATGACGACTGCGACGACGACATGGACAGGCTCTCTGAACCGCTGTCTCGCTGCTCGCGATGTCTCAAGTGCCTCATGAAGGCGTAGGCTGTTGCGCATGCGCCGCTGTGCCGGCAACAGCCTTGCGGCATGAGTAATTATGATGAGTTTCAAGTGAAGGGTGGCGGGCGGGCGGCATTGACATTAAGTGGGGGCGCCTTGCCTTACACACATTCTAAATGGCAACAGCGAAAATATGCACAAAACACTTTTTCCCTCATTTCATGTTTATCCGTTTTGGCGTCTAAGCATGTACAGGTCCACCTGCCTATAATGAACTTGATAAATGGTGTTCTAAATGGCTTTTAAACATTTGCCCTATTTCAAGACAGTTTCACTTCAACTAATATCATAATTCTGGGCCTAACAGAAAGATGTTTCCTCTCTATATGTCATCTGATCATGTTCAATTTTCATACAAATACTTTTTCTTCAAGATTTATTTTGGATGTGTTGATTTGCAAAACTGTTTGATAAAAAATATTGTTATTCTTAATGCTTTTGATTAAAAACTCTTCATTTCTACACTCGCACGACCGAGTAATTTAATTGATGTACAATTTCAAGCTGTGTATGTTTGGAAAACTTAAGTTTGTGCTCACATTTGTTTTATTTCACATTTAAAAATCCTACTTGAACCTAAGAAAGTTTTGTGTATCTTTTACTTTTATCAATTCTACAAGATTTTCATGAAAACCTCTTGAAATTCTATCAATTTGTATGCAAATTCTTTGCTTGTCTGACCACACCTTAAATACGCTTTTCAAACATCTAGCGGGGAATTATTCTTAGAAATTATTTTTGAGTGCTGGGTTTTCACTGTATTCGGAGTGTGTACGTGTGGCCGGTGGGTTTACCTGCGTGCCACAGTTTGGTGCGGCAATTCAGTCAGACGCGAGCAGCCAAGCAGACCAAACGTGTGAAAATTAATTGAATCTTCGATTACTTTGCGTTTTAATTGACTTTGAATAAAAAAAGAAATTGAAATTGTTCGCTAATTGCAAATATACAAAATTTAATTAGAAACCGGCGCGCCATGAACAATCCAACAAAAGCAACTATAAACATACAGAAGAAGCAAGCAAATAATTATAGTTACAACAACAACAACAACAGCAACAACAACACCATTTCCAACATGGTTGAACGATTTGTGCAATCGTTGAGCCATCTGAATGACTCGGGCAGCTTTGATAGCAGCTTCGAGATCAAGCACATCCTTCAAAGTCCTCGTGTGGTCCTCTCTGGGAACCCGCGTGTCCGTCATCGCTGCATAACAGAACTGGACCGGGAGCAGCTAACGCGTTTTGTGCACGACTTCGAGGCACGCCAATCGGCCGTAGCAGCCACCTCCTCATCCGCTTCCACACCCAAATGCTCGTCGCCCTTCATCTGCCGCAAAGCCAAACAAATCTATCAGAGTGCCCGCAACGGCAGACGCAGTGCATCGCCCATGGAAATGCCCATGGAAACAGTGCCAGAGCAACCCGCAGTCATCCCACTGGAACACAAGGCGGCCGAGGCAGAGGACTTGATGCCAACTCCGCAAGCGCTGGAACGCGCCCAGTCCGAGCGCCGTAGCTGCCGCAGTGCATCTAAAGTTTTGCAGTTCTTCTCCAAGCGCACGTCCAAGAAATCGAGCATCATAGATGATGACGACTCGCCTGTGCTGCTCCGTGTGAGCAACAATAACAGTATTGACGATGATGATGAGAAGCAGCTGGGCTGCTCGCCACTTCCCGCAGCCACCCACAGCTCCGAAGCAGAAGAGGAAGAACTGGAACATGATGATGGCATCTCCTCGGCCAGCTCCAACTTGACTACAAACTCGGCAAGCAGCTGTGGAAGCGGTGGAAGTCAGAGCAGCAGTCGCAACATCTCGCCCGATTCCTCCTTTGAAATGCACGCCCCACTCCTGCCCAGCTTCAAGGTGACACCTCCCAAGACCATGTGCAAGGCGGGCAAGCAGGCAGCGTATGAATTTGCGCGTTTCCTGCGCGGCTCCTTCCATGCCAAGCGCGCCTCGATCACCACCCTGAGACGATCGATCAGCGATCCAGACGCGATGCAGCAATTGGACTTCACCAAGCCACAGACAACGGAGGTCCGAGCCACAGCACGTCAAGCCGTGCTCGCCGATTCCACCAACGTGATGCGCGTGAGTCACTTTTAGACATACTCGAACGAATGAGTTCTATATTAATTGTACACGACCTGATCCCGTACAATGGCCAATCTGTTTCACTTTTGGGCCGCCATCATCTCCTCACAATGTTTACTTTTAATGTTCATATTTTCGTTTTCATTGGAAGCGTACTCAGATCACGCTGTTTATTTATGCATAAGACGCCTTTAATCATGTGTTATTGTATATTTGGCCATTATATATGTACGAGTATATTGATGTGTATATTGATGACCTTCCGCTTCTCCATATGGTCGCAGCTTCTGTTCCTGTGAACTCTCTACCTTCTTCTGCGTATTGTTTATTGAATGTGCATTTTAATTGATGAAATGAGTAGCAATTAGTTTAGATTATACTTAAATGTGTACGCTGTTTAGTTTTAGTGAAAATTGCCAATAAAATATATTTGCTTCGCAATTATTTCAAGACTTTTTTCTGTTGAGATTTTCGAGGAAACATTTAATAGTTTTTTGGATGGAATGCAAGGTCATGTGAAATAAACTGAACTTTTTCAATGGTCACCACTTGCATGTTATAAAAGTCTTTGGTTATTGGCAATTAATGATTTCCACAAACTTTGCTGACCCAACGTAACGACAGCTTTCTCATGTCCAGTTCGTTGTTCAAAAAATATCTTTGATGGTCTCAGCTATCTTTCGTACTCTGATTAGGCGGTCGCCCACAACCATATGGTAAAAATTTGGCGATGTTTTTGTCAGAAGTTAGTTTTTGGACGTCGTGAACGTCTCTTCCAAGCTGGTACGTCCACGATTAAATTATGCTGCCTAGAATTTAATGTTCCCCAATCAGAATACAAGAGTTTGGTTAATGTCGTCTTCATGGCTCGTCTAGAAACATTTCGGAGTCCCCTGGTATACACTTGTCTGTTGTAGCTCGAATAGCTCTCAAATTAGCATTAATTAAGAGTTGAGTTAGGCCTATGCTTCGGCAGCTTCATCATTCGGGTCTCTTTTTGTGGCATTTATTGTTGCCACAATGATCTTATCCCACCAGTCCCCCGTCGCTTAAGCCTACACGAAAAATAAAGACATTTACATACATACATATGTTTGTCAATATAAGTATGTGTTAAAGCACACACTTTTTGCCTTAATGGCTTTCTAATTGTCTGGCATTTGTATGGGCCCCACACCTTGGCTGTCGCTTGCTTGCCATTTTTTATTTCACTTTCATTGTCAAGTCGCAAATTTTACGACTCATCCATGATTGTTACGTGGGGCAGCAGGCCTGCACATTCAAATGAAGAAAGTAATATTCATAACCAAGTTTTTGAGTGATTTTTCTTTAGAATGTGTGTGCCCACACACCCTATACGAGTATGTACATATGAACATGGGAATGCCCTTATGTGAACGCTCAAAGAGATTTATATAATGCGGCTGCAATCAAATTCGTTACATATACGCGTTTCTTCCGCTTTAAACAACAACAACAACACGTGCGCTAAGCCAAAACGCATATGACCCGCATTTGCTTCAATAAATTAAGCAGAAACTACAACAATAAAAGTACAAAATACAGCCGCCTGCCGGATATTTAATTAAATGCACAGTCGCAACTGTTCACTGAACAGTTTTTATGTGCCGAACACGCATGTCGCATATAAAAAAAATTGTTGAAACAAAACAAAGCGCAAGTGAAAATATTGCACACGCCAATTTGATTTCTACCTTTGCTGTTGTTGTACTCGGGTGTAATTGCAGTCGCAGTGGGCGACAGGGCATCTAAACAAAGCATAAATATCTGTAAAATGATGTGCGGCAAGTGCATAGTAAAAATGTTGGCGGTCAGCACATGGCTCCCAAAATGTGGGCAACGCGTGTACTCATTCATATGTATATGATATAGATGGGGCTCAAAATGAATGGGCTGTAGGCAGAAAAGCACAATCTATCAGTTACAGGCAGTGCTAAGTACGCAGCAACAAAAACCACAACAGCTACAAAAACAAACAGCCCGCATGCCACTTAATGTTGCTTTGTTGCTGCTGATACTGCTGCTTCAGTAATGTACGGCATTTTAATTAATTTTATTGCATAGTTGCCTTTTGTTTATATCAATACGAACGTACATATGTACATATGTAGTTATGTATACATTTAAGTATGTATTTAAGCTATTTTTAGCGCATTTATTTACTCTGTACATTTCTGCATGCTCGATTTATAGTCAGCCCCCACGAATTACTATACATACAAAAGTATGTAGCTTTGTTTTCAGTTCTGCAAAAACAGAACGTGGCCGAAAACGTGTACGGCTACCTAATTAATATTACTATTGCATACTTATATGGGCAGCCACGCCTTTTGCGTTTGCCAAGAGGCACACTCAAAAACAAAACAAAAAACAAACAGCAAAAATTGGCCATTCGCAAAATACGATAGAGCTTCTCTATTTAAAATTTCAACATTTACTCCATTAAAAAGGCCTTATCTAACTCTGCAAAACACTTTAAAATTTCAGCCTGTCTTTAACCTTTTGAATTTCGCATTTATATCCTTTGTGCTTGGCTCTGCTTGAACTTTGTGCTTTGTTATTGTGATGTTTGTCTGTGCAAAGAATGTGCGCGACAACTTTGTTCGAACAACAACTTAATTAATTGAACAACCTCGCTATTCGTTTAATTAAGCAGCCAGCTGTTTGTGGATACACAAGATCAAAAAGTGCTGGTCACCCCAACGAACGCACAAAGATCCAAAGTATGAGGAGCGAGAGAGAAGAGATACGCCGCCCACAAATGAATTTCATTCACAGGCATCTACCCTGCTTTAAATAAGTATTTAAAAAAAAACACACACACAACTACAACCAACAGCCGGTATCGCAGCGATAGTCACTGAACAAATAAAAAACTACAAAGAGCCAACACAAAGCTCTATTGTGATGAGATACATTCACACATACAACCGAACAGCAAAACAACAGCACAAGCAGTTCGAAAATTCGAACATGAGAGAGTGAGGCAGAGAGAGTGAGATCGGGAGAATAATCCGCCAGCTGTTGGTGGTTAGAGTTTTGTTTTTGGATTTCGTTTATTTTGGGGATTCCTCTGTGGCCGCCGCAGCAGTGAAATCATCAACGAACTTTATGCTCTCTGCCTGTGTTTTAATGAACGCTCTCTCTCTCTCTCTTCTCTCCCACTTTCTGTGTGTGTGCGTGCGTTCAGTTGTGCGATGAGCGCAAATGGCTTACGATAATGTAAAGATTTTTACTCGCATCTTCAGTTACTTTGTACACGCTGAGGCTAAAAGACCACAGTTTTGTAACTGGCGAGCAACGAGCGACAATCGGTGTGAAAAGCGCCAGCAAAGTGTGTGAAAATCAAGTGGATGGGCATAGAAAATATATAAAAAGCCCCAAACAAGCCGAAACCCAAATCAAAAGAAGTGGCCAGAAAAAGTGAAGCAAATTAATTTGGCGTCACGTTTTCGCTTTCTTTGAATTGTCAGTGCGACGCGTTGGCCTTAAAAGGTGACTCTTACCCACACACACACACACACACATTCAAAAACACACGCACAGTGCAAATTCGCAAAATATTTCAACGACACACCTTTCTGAAGTCTTGCACATTGGGCATACCAAAGGCTAAAAACAAAAAACAAAGCCAATTGAGACTGGTACGTCTACAATTTATTCGTGTCTGTCTAGTTTTTTTTGTTTTGTTTCGTATTCCCACAAACTCATTAGTATGCTTCGTAAATAATTTTTGCCAACTTTTCAAGCAATTCTATAAAAGACAACGTTCTCTTGATTCATTCTTCAGTAGCCGCTGTTGTTGTTGTGCGCCTTTAATTAACAATAACCAGCCATTTATACATACAAGTATAGCATATGTTTGTGTATGTATATAGTACTATATATATACACTTATATATGTGAGGACTTACAACAACCACCCACCACAGGCCCCATATATAGAGCGTGTAAGCGTCCGCAACGTTTGTGCCTTCTACGAGTATTAGATAAGATTCGTTTTCATTGTTGCCTTGCCAATGCGCGTAAATTGAATCTATAATGGGTGTGTGGAATGATTTATCAGTAATTCTATGAACTGCTAGCGCAATTCTAGGAATAGGCCACAATACCAAACATAACTCATGTGGTAGCTGTTTTGCAATTGAAGAATTTATTCAGGAAAATAGTCGTGGCGACATTTATTATCTGCTAAATATTTCGCAAGAAAAAGATACGTGCACTCTGTATGTGCCTTTCAGTTCAACAAACACGCACACTTCATACGTGATTTTTCGAGTGTCAACGCCTCAACTTATCAAGTTTTTCTTTATTTCTTTTTGATTGTTTTGTTTTTGTAAACTCATAAGAACCAATTCAAGTTGTTTAAGTATGTCGCAGCTAGATTATGGATGATTAAGTGACTAAATACTTTGCAAAATTTGACATTGCGAAAAAAGTTAGGAGTTGAATTCGTTGTTTTGTATTGGTAGATAGATAGGTAGATAATAGCAAGTCTAACAAATCAACATGTAGAATAACACGTTCTACCTTGAAGTTATTAAAGATGATCATCATTCTGGGAATAATGTGAATAACTTGTTAACATGTATATTTGTATATAGCCATGAAGTTTTTTCAAAATAGGGCTGTCTTTAAATGTTTATATCTCGGCACAGATGAAAGAATTTTAGAGCTTTTGAAAGAGTGAAGCAACTTATTCACAACTTAAGAGTGAAGCCATTCATTATCTACCTACATTTTGGACATAAAGCCCGTTCTGGCTATGGTTGCTAATAAATGTTTAATGTTGCATGTGACACGCCATTAAACTAGTAATATTTTATGCAATGCCGACATAAGACTTTTTATTTTTATTTTATTTATATGCGGGTTCAAATAAGCAATTTATCTGGCCTTATACACGCAAATTAAAAGTAAAAGCATATTCGAATATTGTTAATTGAGCTCAAAAAGTATTGTATAAAAAATTAATTTAGAGATCAGTTCTCACAAAAATGGAATAGAAATACCTAATTTGATCGGCTGTAAAGTGTTCAAAGTATTTTTTCCTTAACGCTTAAAGCAGTACAGTCGCATAGTGCCATTCTTTTAGAGCATTATTTATTTATCAATTATGACTTAGAGACAAAACAAAATATACGGGAATTAAATTAGAGAGTTATTTCAGAATTCTTTCTCATATTCGTTTAGATTTTGATTGAAACCATTAAGGTGTATATTGAGGAGGCTTCTATTTGGGGCATTAAAATATTTCATTTACTAATATAAAGAAATGCAAATTTCAATTTCCTCCATTCTTTTTACGTATCCTCTTTTTGCGGTCGCTTGAAAATCTTTGCTGATTCTGATTCAATTTGAGGAACTTAAAGTCCATTACCAAAACAGTTGTCATATGGGCTTATCAGACATACAACTTTACGTCACATATCTCCGACAACGAGCCACATCATCTAATTTGTGACTTTCCCATTACCACTCACAGTTAGTGTAACGTCAAGTCCAATAGACCGGCAAAAATGTTGTGAGTTTTCTTTTGCCCACACGAGGTGGCTCCAACTTCAGGCACAGAGGCGGGCTTTAATTACAAGATGAGGCTAATGAAGTGCCACCCTGGAGCCACATGCCTGGTTTCTTTGTGTATCAAATGACAACTGATTTTATATATGGCAGCAGCTATACTTATATATCGAATTAGCTCATATTCTTAACACCAAAGGGCCGCCTGCTGGCGATTAAGTTCTGAGCATAAAGCCGCATGCTTAATGCATGACTGCTAAAGAAAATATCAAAGAGTGTTGTGAAAAAAGAGCTTAAAAAACACAAAACCAACAACAACAGCTCCATCAGCCTTAAGGAAACCTGAGCCAAAGCATTAAAGATAATTTACTCGTGGGATTTTGTTTTGTTTGTGCGACTGAAACTGCAAACTCAGCGCAATGACTTCGCCTATGATGATGATGGCAAAGCTGGAGATGATTATTATGACGACGGTTATGGCTATAATGATGACTTTAATATCGAACATCAACCACAATAGTGAGGCATTCATGTAAATGCTAATGTGAATGTACCCAGCGCATAAAAGTCGATGTCAGTGTCCACTGAAGCATTAAGAGAAATATCCGAAGCGGTTAGCAATTCATGAATACTTTATAAATATGCCTTTCGATATAAATGTGTGGATGTATGCTAATACCGGGTGGGCGGTGATAGTTGCTTACATACTTCTTAATTTGTTCGTCACATGGTTATTGCATATCGCTTGATGGCCACACCTGACCAACTAGGAAAGAGACTAGTTTTTTCGCCCATATATTGCGATGATACAGATATTTCCTTAATGCATACCCCCATCTTCGACCCCAGTAGTCATCCTGCAGATTGAGTTCCCCAAAGCTGATTTCCATTTAGCTGATTACAGTTAATACAGGTCCCCTATAGATATCACCAACTGCTAGCTCTCAAAAAATGCTTGCAATAAAGTAGTTTCTCTGATCTGTTATTAGATTACTCGTATCTGTGTAGAGAATTGATTGAGAAGAAAATCCAAAGACTGATGTTTCATTAATCTATTACATATGTACTTCCCTTATAAAAGTTGAAGAATCGTACATTGTGACGCTTAGCAAATATTATATAGTTCAACTATTCCAACCCATAGTTTCGTCAGTAAATCTTTAAAGAACAGTAAGAATGAAAATCTATTCAAGAAACGCGCCAGTTTTGTTTGCGGCTGATCAATCGATCGTTTTTTAAGGACCATTGATTGAAAATAATTGTTTTTGATGGATTATGGATATACTCGTAGCAGTAGCTAGCTGTAATTATTTCTCATAAAAATTGAAACGATTAGCAACGCTTTATTAAAATGCGAATGTGATTAGGCAGTTATCAGCCACCCTGTATGAAGGCAATCAGTGATTTGATCGCTTGGTTTCTTTTGTTTTTGCTCGCTTAGTGGATTGTTTTTGCCTCCACTTCGGTCGGTTTGTCAATTTTTCAATTTTCATTCGCAACGGTTGCGGTTTTGTTCGACAATTTGTGAAATGTAACGCACAGGGCGTTGTTACTGCCTCTTCGCTGGTTCGCTCACTTTTTTTGTTGTTGTCATTCGCTTATTTTAATTATTTACTTTGGCAAATTGCTCATTTCCTACTTATACACACACACAGACAGCATTTGGAGGAGCTCCCTTGCGACCAAGCCATGGCTTCAGCTTTGGGCATTGTTCGGCATTCAACGCTGATTTATAAACGCTTCGCTGCATTAACTTGTCTGTCTGTATTGTTGTGTTGTAGTACTTACAAGTATGTACTATGTATATGTTCATACATATGCACCATATAGTCTTTTTTAATGTTGTTGCTTGTTTTGTTCGGTTTTATTTCAAAATGTTTGGCCCCTGCATTTGCCCCACACTGTGTCTCCTCATTGCGCCATTTTTCACAGACGAGCATGTTGCTGTCTTATCCGAAAACAAAAACTGTAGCTTGAGCATTTTCTTGCTATGCCCTGTACCCGATTTGTGAAAAGAAAGAAGCATTTCCGACTTCATTAGGTATATACATAAATTCTTAATTAATCACTGTCTGTCCGTCTGTATGGATGAACGCTAAGATTTCGGAATCGGTTGATCCTATGTTGACCAAAAATGGTATGTTGAAACTCTTAATTCCTAGGCAATACGGGCTTATTTAATTTGTTGGATTGCTAATAAAAATAAAACTTTCCATACGTAAATAATTATCTACCTGTGTTAAATTTAATGAAAATCGGTTATTTCTATGAAAAGTTGAAGTGAAACAATTTCACTTCCTTTTTTTGCTGCTGCTATGCGTGTATAACAAACTTTTTTTGGTATAGGGTATTACAGTGTCGGGCTTGCCTGACTGTTTCATTCTGTCTTGTTTAAAGTGCGTTCGTCACTCCCACACACAGTCGGTCTGTGTGCATTTCGACCCAATTTTGATGACATTCTGTGTGATAAGCGCACTTGCCCATTAAATTTTATCAAGTGCTTTTTTGTATTTTTCGTCATTTGGTGGAATTGGCCTCTAGTCGCACAAACAAAAGCACAACATTGGCACCCTTTTGTGGAACTTAGAACTTCTAGGCTTCTGGAACTATTTTCGCGAATCATTTCTATAAGTATAAGTGCAACTATTTCAATCGATTTATTAATCAACGTTTTTGAAACTTTAATATGGAATTTTGCATTGTGCAAGAGATCTTGTTTTATAAAAACTACTAGATCTGTTTAGCTGGTTCTTTTACAAGCAAGCTTATACAGCACGAACGCTTATTAAATTTTTCTAATTCCACAAATTGATTTTTATTAATGAATGTAAATTACGGTTGGCCTTCTAAGCCAAACGGAAATACACAAATCAAATTTCTCTTTTTTCCAATAATGTCTATTTTGATGAACATACTATACGCAGATTATTACAAATGGATGTTCATAAAAACATACTATACATGCTACAGATGTGTATATATGTACATATGTATATGTATATCTGTATATTGGTTTTGTCGGTCTCTGTTTTCTGCGCAACCTGAGCTCTCGAACTTGTAAACAAACCGTTTATGGCTTGTAGAAGCCGTGTATTCATTAATCTTCATAGAAAAGTGGTAGAAACCGAAGAATAGGAGGGGGAAGAAGCGCTAGAAGAACATGGTTTAACGAAAGTCGCTGGGAAATGTACATAAGCATATATACATGAACATAAATATGTAGTCGGGCGGCTGGCGTTTGTCCGACAGCTGATTAGCAGGCTCATTGGCAGAAAGAGAAATGGAATGATGGGCAGGGGGCAGGGGGAGGGGAGCGACTTAAGCAAGTCAATGACAGCAGCACCAACAATGAGTGTAATAAGTGGAAAACTCACATAGAAAACTTGAAAATTTGTTCACACAATTAGAATAGAGGCGCAGCACATGGCATTTATTTAAGTGACTCGTTCGGCTCGACTCGGATCTGGCTGGTCATGCGTCATGCAACACACACACACACACACATACACACAGACTCAGTCACAGTCACATAACAAATTTATGCCCACTAAGTGGAACTCCAAAAGTTCAAAAGTTTATCGTGTCGTCGTTGCTTGGCCATGATAATGAAGCATACATGTATATATGTATGTATACATAGTGCTTCCACATCTCCATAATTTGTAATGAGAGTTGCCCATGAAATTTTTTAACGAGCTGGCTAGTTGAACTAAAAAATACATACATACATACATACACACATTTTTGTATTTATTATTAACACACAATGTACGCCCACAAAATATAATGCATCGCAAGCGTTTGCCATATTTGAAAAACAGTAAATAGTTCTACCCTTCAAAATGGGCATGTCGCAAAAAAATGGTTCTCATAATTGATATGAAATGAAAAAATCGTTTCAATCTTCAAAAACAATTAAGCTAGGGGGTATTCCTGCAACTCTTAATTTATATAACAACCCCATTTACAATATTTAGTTTTGGTATTCGGTGTGGGAAAAGATGGAAGGAAGGCTTGTAGTGTCTTCACAAACTCACGCTGTGAGAAAACCAAGCAGCAATTTTCTATAAAAAAAAACAACATACCAGGATTACAAGTATCTTATTTGAATTTTAAATCGCGCCTGGAAGTATATTCAATAATTGACTTATATGTTTCGAGGCGTGTCAGTATTTATCGGAAATATAAATAGCAACAACAAGAGTATCCTGACTTCAGCAACTTTCATTACAATTTTCGTATGACAATGAAACTTAACATTAGGATACATTAATACATCTATTAGAAAATTGTTTTAAATAGGGGTGCAATATGTAGTTACTTATAGAGGGGCAGTGGTATGAAGCATAAATAAAAACACAATCTGGATATCGAGTTTGGTTATTCTTGCTCTCAAACTTTTAGAGATCCTTGCGTTCAACCAATCGGACGGAGTGACGGTCATCCCCATATCGACTCGTCTTGTCATGAAGAATAGTAATAACCATTTTACCCTTGTTGTTTTCTATGTTCTGATTTTTGAATGCACAACTAACCAGCGCTCCTCATTTGTATCTCTTCTTTTTACAGAACCGCGCACTGCCCGCCAATGCCTCGCCCTTTCGTCGCGCCTGGGGTCAGTCTTCGTTTCGCACGCCGCGCACCGACAAGGTGGCCAAGCAGCAAGAGCAGCAGCAGCAGAACGCCGGCAGCCCACTAGTGCGTCGCACAGCATCCATGACAGCATCCGATAATGATGTGTGCCTCAAGACCCTCGGTGCTGGCAACTTCTTTCTGCTCAATGAGCTCAAGCTCAAGCAGGCGCGCAGTCAGCAGCAGCTGGGGCATGCGCTCCAAGTGCCGCAAATACTCACTACAGAGGCGCCTAGTGCTGCAGCAGCTGCCGAATCCACACATGAGCTGGTCACCAGTGAGCTGAGCGGCCCCTGCAGTCCCTCCTCCTGGGGTGGTTCCTTCGAGCGCATGCTTCAAGATCCAGCTGGCATGCAGACCTTTGCCGAGTTCCTCAAGAAGGAGTTCTCTGCAGAGAACATTTACTTTTGGACAGCCTGTGAGCGCTATCGTCTGCTAGAGTCGGAGGCAGAACGTGCGAGTCAGGCACGTGAGATCTTTGCCAAGCATTTGGCTAACAGTAGCACGGATCCGGTTAATGTGGATTCGCAGGCCCGGAACCTGACTGAGGAGAAGCTGCAAAGTGCAGCGCCCGATATTTTTGCGCATGCGCAGAAACAAATATTCAATCTGATGAAGTTCGACAGCTATCAGCGATTCATACGCTCCGATCTCTACAAGAGCTGTGTGGAGGCGGAACAGAAGCAGCGACCGCTACCCTTCAATGGCACCGATCTTGATGATTTACTCAAGACAAATTTTCACATGGCCGCCTCGTCAAAGGTGAGTTTACTTTACGGCCAGAATTTTCTAGTTGCTTGAGACGAGCAATATTCTTCGGTCGAAAATTCCTTAAAGTGTTTTAATTAAACATCTCATATTAATAGTATTTAATTTGTTTTTGTTTCAGCTGAAAAAGTCCGCCAGCAATGCCGAGGATCGTCGGCGTAAGAGCCTCCTACCGTGGCATAGAAAAACACGCAGTAAGTCGCGTGACCGTAATGAAGCAGGAACACTAATGCCAGCACCGCCACCACCTCCCCCTCCTCTTGCCAACAAATTGAGCGTGCTGTCGAGCAGCTCTCTAAAGATAGCCTCCACTCAAAATTCGCAAACCGATCTGCACAGCTCGCGCTCTTCGCTGTCCTCTTTTGATGCAGGAGCTGGCCAAGGTGCCAGTGCAGAGAGCGTTTGTTCGCTTTGTCGCGTCATACTGACGGACGGAGCCACAACCATAGTGCAGACACGGCCCGAAGAAACAGTTGGCCAGCTGGTCGAACGTTTGCTGGAGAAGCGCGGCCTTGTTTACCCCTACTATGATATTGTGTATCATGGCAGCAGCAAGTCCATAGATACCCAGCTTCCGTCGCAGGTATTGGCCGGCAAGGAGGTCTCGATTGAGCGACGCGTCGCTTTTAAGCTCGATCTGCCCGATCCGAAGGTGATATCCGTGAAAAGCAAGCCCAAGAAGCAGCTGCATGAGGTCATTCGCCCCATTCTGCACAAGTACAACTACAGTATGAGCAACGTGAAGGTGCTCGTGCGTGACACGCAAGCGCCCATTGATCTTACGCAGCCGGTTACGATGGCCGATGGTCTGCGCTTACAAATCGTTCTGTTGCAGTCGGATTTTCAGCTAGGCGGCGGCACTAACATGCCGCCGAAGCTCAACAAACCCATGAAGCCGCTGCCCGCCGCACCGGCAACCACATCCGTCACAGTCAAACGGAACGGCACCACCTCCATTCCAGCAGTGGTTGCCTCACAAAGCAAGCTAGACGAGATAACCAATAAGGTGTTCAATGAACTGCTCCAAAGCAAGGTTGAGGCCTGTGCCAGCGATAAACAAAAGTCCAGCGAGCTGTGCTCCATGAAGTCGAACGACGAGACGCCCTCGGAGACATCTTCTTTTTTGAGGCGCCAGCAGCAGGAGAACAGCAACATTCCAGGCAGCAAACTGCCGAAGCTCAAGAAGAAATCGACCAGCAGCCAACATTCCGAGGAAGCACAACCGACAACATCGCCATCGCTAATCACGCCAACACTTTTGGTGGATCCTAAAAAGCCCATCATAGCAAAGCTGAAGGCGGGCGTAAAACTGCAGGTGACGGAGCGAGTAGCGGAGCATCAAGGTTAGTAGCTAGCTTCTCTGCTTCACGCAGAAAGTACCACCTCATATCTGATCCCTTGCGAAACACACTCACCTTTATTCGTTTATCTTTCCAGATGAACTACTCGAAGGCCTGAAACGCGCCCAGTTGGCTCGTCTTGAAGATCAGCGTGGCACTGAAATCAATTTTGAATTGCCCGACTTTTTAAAGAATAAGGAGAATCTCAGTGCAGCAGCCTCCAGGCTACGGAAGGTGCGCGCAAACTTGAGTCCCATTAATAAGACTGCAGCCGCATCGTCCACAGCCAGCAATGGGAGCGTGCCTACCCCCGAAGCACCGCAGCCAGCGCCACGTCTCTCGATCACACGCAATCAGAAGGCGTCATGTGTATCGCCCATGAAAGTGGATGTCGAGGAGGAGCAGCAGACTGAGGCCATAACACAGAGCGATACGATTGAGCTGGCTAATGGCGGCTACGCACGTGGTCCGCCACCCTTGCCGCCCAAGCCAAAGGTGTTGCCCATCAAACCATCCAACTGGGGTGTGACAGCTGCGAGCGTAAATACGTCGCCAACGGGCAGCACCTATAGCAACAAATTTTCACCCGTTAATCAGACATCATCGCCTCCGGCGACTGCAACATTACCCATATCGTTCGGCACCAAGCTGCCACTGGAAATGAGTCACAAGGCACTGGAGCAAACAAATGCTCGCTGCGCCTATCTGGAGGAGCCCAGCAGCAGCTTTGTTTGAGGCGCCTTTCGAATGATTTTTAATTTCAACAATTGTACATACCCCTAAATAAATACTACACGCATACGATATGTAATAAGAAAGCAGGACCACTCTAATATTTATTCATCTAATACACCGACCATGACTAAACACTCAACAAGTAGCACTGAACGTGTGTCTGTATTTAAATTTAGGTGCACTAAGCTTTAAACTAAAAACATATGAATTTACTTGCATGTAAAATTATTATGTTGTAAAATAAATAATTATTATTTACGCTTGATTTTGATTATTTTTTTGCAGCCATGAAGATTATGCTGTTTTGGAAAAAGTTCAGGTTTCCAAACTATTTTGATCTTGAGGATTATTCAGATATACAGAATCAATCGATCGACTTTATCAGGCATTTTGTTTATACATATTTTTTAGCTGCATAAACTAGTTGCATTATTGAAATAAATTCTAAGTTGATATTTAAATATATATGTAGTGGCCGCATTTACAGCAACAGATTTCAAAGGTGGTCTCAGAAATTGGCAATCAGTGATTCACAATTCTTCGATTGAAGGAATTTCTATTTCAGATCCTACTTATATTAAAATAACGATTGATTTTATTTCAAAACACCAGCAATATAAAGACATTAGCCAATGCATACATGTTATAATGTTCAGCATGCCTTTGCTTTCAAATTTCAACAATGAACGATTACGTCTCTACTTATGTAACTAAAAGCCGAAAACACATTTTCAAATTTCAAAGCTGCAATTAATTGATTTGGCGTCAACTATATAAGCAAGTGTTCAACGTCCCCATTATTCAGTACTCAACTGGAGAAGTTTTAAGATGAAGCTATTGTTGTCCTTGACAGCATTTCTACCTTTGGTGTGGACCATCTCAGTGCTATCATATGAGGAAGAACTCACATTAAGACGGAGTAACAACTACGCTAATTACAACTTTTCAGCTAGGGCCTTCTAACTTACAACAATATCTTACAGCCATCTGTACAATGCCATTTACAACCGGACGATGCAGCAACTGGAGAAAAGTGTACTATTATGATTTTAATTACGATAATTGTGTTCAAAAGGACTACTCTGGATGTGGGGGCAATGAAAATCGTTTCTATAATTTATCCAGATGTATAAACTATTGTATGAATCCACGCTATAAGCTCGATTTGGAAAGTGAATGGTGAAAATTAAACTAAATATACATATAGCCACGTGCATATAAGAGTATATAATGTAGTAGTTAAATAAAATAAACAAATTAAACCTTTTTAATGTCAATGTTCATTCTTTTATACAAGCTGAAAGGCACCTATTTAGGCAAACCGAAAAGTTGCAATCTAGATAAGGATTACTTTTCGTAAAAACAAGATGTGTGGACTAAGCAGATGGATTTTTATGATCAAGTCTCAACGGTGCTGTACAAAATTAAAGCGCAACGATCTGACCCGCCAAGCAGCCCACAAAAAATACAATCAAATGGCCAATTTTGGTTTGCCGCTCCGCTCGATTTCCTCGCTTACGCTACTAGTGGCTGCCACTTGCAATTGCTCCTTTTGCTGTTGCTCCGTGCCAGCTTCGAGCTGTTTATTTGGCTCTGCTAAGCCCAACTCTTTGGGCTGTGTTATCTCCTCATCAGCCTCCTCGATTAAACGATAGGTGATGGGCGCCGGCTCCTTGGGGGGCAACCAATCTGGTATGATCTTGTCATGCAATCGCCATTTACCATATTCATTTGAAATGTGCTTCTCAAAGACCACATACTCCAGCACGTCCTTGGTAACAATCTCACTACCGTGCATTAGACGACCAAAGCGATCGTATATTGCCAACATTTGCTGTGTATGAAAGCGTACTGTGACTTGTGCAAACTGGTTCTCCTTTGTAATGACCTCAGTGACGCGGGCGTGCACCACACGCGGGGGCTCCAGTGACTGCAGAAAACGCCAGTGAATTGTCTTGTCCTTGACATTGTGCATCATTTCTGGATAGCAACGTTCGCTGACGTATTCCCGTATCTTATACTTTTCCTTGGCCGCCATGTGAGTGTGCGCAGCTATGTAAACCTCTTGAGCGTGAGCGCCGAACTCATCGGTGCTAAAACTTTCATCGTAGGTTCGTATTTTTCGCACAGCCATTAAGCTCTTTGACTTTTTTTCCAGAAACTCAAATTTTTGCTTTGCCCCGGATGTTGAAATGATCGACTTTTTGCCATCGCCCTCGGGTGGCACATACGCTTCAAATATGCCTCCCGTGCAGCTTATGTGAAAAGGGCGTTCCATCCAGGGTCGTGGTGGCAGAACGCCACGTTCTTTCATACGACTGCGCATCTCCTCTTTGGAAATATCTTCGCTCTTCTCGCGCAAATTGGGCAGATCTAGTTTAACGAATTTCAGCTTGCGGAATCGTTTGAACTCAGGTTTCCAGTGCTTGGTTTGCCGATGTCGCACCTGCTGCATAGTTTGCACACCCGGCGCCAACATTGCCGACTGTGGAACTAGCTTAAATTTCAATAAAAATATACGTTTACGTGAAAGTTACTGCTGCTTAATTGCAATTCATTTTGTTACCTGCATGAAGCGCAAACAGTTCCTGACTGCGACTACCTTTTCCATTGTAAATTTGTAGGATATAGAAGAGAAATGAATGTTTACACAATCAGGCAGTGGACATGTGCTATCGGCACACAACTAACAGCTGATTGTTATCAAATACCAATGTATCGATTTATGTTGTACTAAAACGACTATTAAAATGTATCGATTAATTGTGTCATAAATCGATTTTAAAAATAGTTCGCATCCATTATCTACTGGTCTAATTAGAATTATATTTTACTCTTAACACTTAATATTCACACAAGATTTTTTTAAAGTTTCAATTGCAATTGTTCTTTACAGTTTTCAGACACAGCTTTTCTTCCAAACACAGCCCAATCATTCATAAGACAAAAATAATACAAAAAATATGTTTATGTATATAGAACATTATGGAACAGCTTAGAACTTTTTCTGTGCAGATGCAGGTCGGGCCTAAAAAGAATGAACGAAACGTTAGTAAATACATATATTTATCAACAATTGCAATGCTTTTCGTACATGTACACGCACCTTTTGTTGCTTAGTTTGCTTCTTGGAGCGAGTCGGCATCGGCGTGAGGACAAGTAAGTCTTTGCTCTCCATACTTGGAATACGGCTGGAATTGGTCGGTGACCGTGGTATGTGATTGATAATAAATTCCCTGAAATAGATAAGTAGTATATTCTTAAATCGAAAAACAGATGTCTGTTATACATACTTGGAAATAGAGCAGTCGCCTGCCTCAATACGGAACGATGGGATGGACAGATCCGATGGAATAGTTTTCAAATTTTGCAAACAAAGCTTGGTATTTTCAATATCTTGCTCCAATCGCATAACTTTAGAAAAATAGTGGAACATTTATTGCAAACCCATTATCGAATAGCCAAATACGTACCTTTCATCATGAGTTTTTCCTCGGTTGGGTCACAGCAGAGGGCACTCTTGCAGGTGCAACACCGCTGAATGTTAAGGGATGACTTGTTGACTGCTTCCATGTCCTTCATTATCATATTAAAAAGACATCCTGGTAGTATATTATCTGCCGCGGCGTAGATTCGTTTGTGCATATAAGCCAAGTCCTTGAAGTCAAGTGTGTGCAAACCATGATGATATAGCTTGTGACAGGTAGCATAGAAACGACTTTTGGGAATATTGCATTTGCAAAAACAAAAGCCACACTCTTCGATAAACATGTCTAAAATTTTACGCAACTCCTTCTCTAGGCCGATACCATCGATCTCACCAGCAGAAAGCGATGTTGCAGTTTGCCTCACAAAGGAGTTGAACTGTTCATCAGTAGCTTCATCTATCGTTTTGCTGGGCTTAGCTGCAGCTTTGCGCTTTGGAGCAATTGGCCGACCTATCCCAGTTATGGCATGATCTTCCCCTTCGTCTGCACCTTCAAACTGTATTTTTGGACCAACAGACCCCTTGGGAGCTCCATATGTCGCAGGGCGTCCTGCACCAGCACCTGCTTGTTGCGGAGCACGTCCGGGTGCGGGTCGTCCTGCCTGTTGTCCAGGTCCTTTTTGAGGTCCAGCTGCATCGGCTGGCACAGGTGCTTTTGGTTTCTCAGCTGCACTTCCAGCAGGTTGCGCGGCTCCTGCTTGAGGAGCTGGAGCTTCCTTAATTGCTTCCTCCACCAGTTTTTCGGCTGGTTTCTGGGGTGGCTCCACAACCGGTGCTTCAGTTGGTTTCTCTGCTGGTTGCTCAGCTGGTTTTTCTACTGGTTTTTCAGCTGGTTTCTCAGCTGGTTTCTCTGCAGGTTTCTCTGCTGGTTTTTCTGGTGGTTTCTCTGCTGGTTTCTCTGCTGGTTTCTCTACTGGTTTCTCAGCTGGTTTCTCAACTGGTTTCTCTGCAGGTTTCTCTGCAGGTTTCTCTGCTGGCTTTTCAGCTGGTTTCTCAACAGGTTTTTCTGCAGGCTTTTCTACTGGCTTAGCAGCTGGTTTTTCAGCTGGTTTCTCTGCAGGTTTTTCTGCTGGTTTCGGTTCAGGTTTCTCAGGTGTTTTTTCTGTAGGTTTCTCAGCGGGTTTCTCGGCTGGTTTTTCTGCAGGTTTCTCTGCTGGTTTCTGAGCAGGTTTCTCTGCTGGTTTTTCAGCTGGTTTCTCAGCTGGTTTCTCTGCAGGCTTCTCTGCAGCCTTCTCTGCAGGCTTCTCTGCAGGCTTCTCTGCAGGCTTCTCTGCCGGTTTCTCTGCAGGTTTCTCTGCAGGCTTCTCTGCAGCCTTCTCTGCAGGCTTCTCTGCAGGCTTCTCTGCCGGTTTCTCTGCAGGCTTATCTGCAGGTTTATCTGCTGGCTTTTCTGCAGGCTTATCTGCAGGTTTCTCTGCTGGCTTTTCTGCAGGTTTTTCAGCAGGTTTCTCTGCAGGTTTCTCTGCAGGTTTTTCTGCTGGTTTTTCTGCTGGTTTCTCAACTGGTTTCTCTGCTTGCTTCTCTGCGGGTTTCTCTACAGGCTTTTCTGCAGGTTTCTCCACAGGCTTATCTGCAGGTTTCTCTGCTGGCTTTTCTGCAGGTTTTTCATCGGGTTTCTCTGCAGGTTTTTCTACTGGTTTCTCTACAGGTTTTTCTGCAGGTTTCTCTGCTGGTTTGTCTGCTGGTTTCTCAGCTGGTTTTTCGGCTTCTTTTTCTGGAACTTTTTCCGGTTCTTTCTCTAGCTCTTCCACAGCTTTTTCAGCTTCACGAGCTTTCTTCTTCTCTTCTTCAGCTTCTTTCTCTTTCTTCTTCTCCTCCTCCTGTTTCTTTGCAACCTCTCTTATTATAGCTGAAGGATCTCCTCCGAGGTCTTTGAGTTGTTCCATTAATGCGTCATTTTGCTCCTGGCACAGACGATTTTTTTCTTTCGCGGCTTCCAACTGTGCTCTTAGATCGTCCAAAAGCTTTTGCATATCCAAATCCCTGATTGCATCAACTTGATCTTTAAGACTTTCGTTTGCTTTGGCCACATCTCCTATATCCTTAAGCAAATGAACACTCTCTCGCATGCTATCTTCCATTTGTCTTGTATCCCTGTCAAGTTCTCGAACTTTATCTCCTAAGTCATCAAGCTTTTTGCCGCTCAATCGAGCAGCATCACTCAAACGTCCATTTTCGTCGAGCAACTTGCATAGTTGAGAATCCCTACGCTTTAACAGGTCTTTCAATCGATTTAGTTCCTCCATGCAGTCTTCCAACGAATTTATATCACGTCCGTCACCATATTTGTCTTGGCTCATTTTCCGGAAACAATCAGCTTGTTTGCATATTTCATTTAAAATATGATCCAATGTGGCACCTGTATAAAATGCCAAGTCATCGCCCACCTCAACGCATTCATCAAAACCTGGGCAGTCATCTCGTTTATTACCATACTTCTCGTTAAGCTCACATATAACATTCTGGTCGTGAATATTGAATAAAAAGCAAAACAATGGAGAGGAAAATCATTATAAGCATTAGTGGATTGATTATGAAAACACAATTCAGGATGAAGAGAAAGAGGAAGGGAGATATGGACATGTAATAAGCCGTTCACAATCCAAGAGTGCTTTAACAAATTTCCTCTCTCATTGCTTGAAGTGTCAGTAGGATCAAACACTTTTAATTTCATGTGTTGACTTGACAATTTCAGAGTTTTCTAACAAATTTTGAAACTATAGTCACAAGAGGATACAAAACGAAATTTTGCTTGGGCGACACTAACATGTACATTCTCCACCTTCCTCCTCTTCGGCTCCAGAAAAACAACTATCACTGCCACTCTCAGGTAGAACGTCAAGAAAACGATAGCCAGCGTTCTTAAACATTTTTGCCTTGTGCTTTAGAAACAAGCAAAAAAGGGAATAGTAAACAATGGCACACATTCTTATTTTAAGACATCCATATTTTTTAAGCTTACCATCAACTGTTGGTATTGGCAATCATAGGCATTCAATGCAACGTCGCGCTTGCGTAACTCATTCCTCAGGACATCGACTTCCATTTGCAGACACTCAGCACGCTGAGCTGCACATTTTGAGTTCATTAGCTCCTCTTTCAACTGATCACAGCGACACTATTTTTAAATAAACAGATCTTGTTTTGAATTGACCTCTCCTACATATTTAAACTTACCTTAAGGACTTCCTCATTAAACTTTGATTGCTCGACTTCATTTTCATAGTACTTCTGCATATCCTCCATCTCGTTTTGCATGTCATTAATCATGGCGTTTTGGTGGTTTAGGTTTTCCGAGAGGTCATGTGACAAGTAATCAGCTTCCATCGCCTTTCCTTGTAAATCATTAACTTTACCCTCAAGCGCCTTGAGAGCCTTGCATTTTTTTCGCAGCGCATCGCGCTCTGCAACAATTTTCCTTATGTCATTTGCATCAAGGTCTGGCGAGTAAGGACCTGATGGATTCATTCGTAACAGTTCATCTTCAGCCTGACGCAAAAAGGCTAATTCCTTTCCCAAGTCATTGACTTTGTTTTGGAGATATTGTATGTCGTTACTTTGTTCCGGATCAATTTTCAGACTTTCCATTTTGCAACGTCGAGACTGCTTTTCAATCAATCGCTTTAAGTGAGCATTTTCGGCCTGCAAAATCTCAAATGCCTTGTTCATGTCCTCTACGGCCTCCTGAAGCTGATTTAACTCCTGCTCATCTCTAGGATCTATTTTGTTGTCGTTGGCTAGTTCTCTTATTTTATTGCGCAATACTTTGCTTTTCTCGGGATCGTAACGCTTGCTCATTATTCGCTTGATTTCCGCATTTTCATCCTTTGCTGTAGCCAAACGATCATGCGAGTCTGCCAGACGTCTTTCCAAAACATTATTCTGGACTAGTAAGTCTTGTAAATTGCCAATAGTGGCGCCGGCAGCATTTATTAGACTGTCGCCAACTACTAAACCACCAGGCCCAGCATCACCAGGTCGACCAAAGGGAGCACCAGGACCTCCGCTTGGTCCACCGCCGAAACCATCGTCTTGTGCACCTCGTTGTCCTGCTCCTGGTCCACTACCGCGTCTACTTCCTGGAGCAACGCCTCTTTCTGCACCTGGAACAGCGCCTGGCCCAGTGCCGGGATCACTTCCGCGCCTGCTTCCAGGAACGCTACCCTTTACAACACCAACTCCGCTGACCGGCGTGCAACTTCCTTTGGTACCAGGAGTAGCACCCATTGATCCCATTGGTCCAAAGTCTGCGCCATAGAATGCAAGATCAGGCTGCATTCCATATCCACTTGGGGCACCACTAGGTCCTCCACTTGGCCCCCCAGGGCCAGCACCTGGACCACCACCAGGACCACTACCAGCACCAGCTTGGCCAGCTCCTGCACCATATCCTTGACTGCCACGCCTACTACCGCCTGGACCTGCACCGGCACCGCCGCTTGGACCCTGATCATAAGGTCCTCCACCATAGCCATCATCCTGTGCACCGCGTTGGGGACCACTAGGACCGCCGCCTGGGCCACCACCAGGAGCTCCACTTTGTCTACCACCAGGTCCGCTACCTTTTGCACCTCCAGGCGCGCTACCTCGTCTACTTCCACGTGGGCCTCCACCGGCTCCACCGCTTGGACCCTGATCATACGGACCACCACCATAACCATCATCCTGTGCCCCGCGCTGCGCACCACCAGGCCCGCCACCAGGTCCACCACCAGGAGCACTTCCTCGTCTACTACCTGGTGCAGTGCCAGCTCTGCCTCCACCAGGTCCACCGCCAGGACCGGAATCTGGACTGTAACCTTGTCCTCCTTGGGGCCCACCTCCTTGAGGCCCACCTCCTTGAGGCCCACCACCTTGAGGCCCACCACCTTGAGGTCCACCTCCTTGAGGCCCACCTCCTTGAGGCCCACCTCCTTGGGGCCCGCCTCCTTGGGGCCCGCCTCCTTGGGGTCCACCTCCTTGTCCTCCTTGGGGTCCACCTCCTTGACCTCCTCCCGGTCCACCTCCTTGGCCACCTCCAGGACCAGAATCTTGACCATAACCCTGACCACCTCCAGGTCCAGAATCTTGGCCATATCCCTGGCCTGCTCCTGGTCCACCCCCCTGTCGAGCTCCTTGTCCGGTGTCTTGACCATATCCTGGTCCGCCTCCTTGCCCGCCTGCCGGTCCACCTCCTTGCCCGCCTGCCGGTCCACCTCCTTGTCCGCCTCCTGGTCCACCGCCTGGCCCACCTCCTTGTCCAGCTCCTGGTCCTTGACTGCCGCGTCTACTACCGCCTTTTCCACTACCAGGTGGAGGTCCATAGCCTTGACCTCCCCCATCCGGTCCACTAGAAGGCCCAAACCCTTGACCGCCGCCTGGACTGCTCCCCCTTCTACTTCCACCCTTGCCACCACCAGTTCCTCCATATCCTTGGTCATCAGCTCCTCTGCCGCTTGGACCTCCACTGGGACCCCCACTGGGACCTCCACTAGGACCTCCACTAGGTCCTCCACTAGGTCCTCCACTTGGTCCTCCACTAGGTCCTCCACTAGGTCCTCCTCTTCCATAGCCTTGATCATCACCTTCTCTGCCGCCCGGACCGCCACTTGGGCCTCCCCGTCCATAGCCTTGATCATCACCTTCTCTGCCTCCTGGACCGCCACTTGGGCCTCCCCGTCCATAGCCTTGATCATCATCTCTACCACCTGGCCCTCCGCTAGGACTTGCGCTTGGACCTCCGCGGCCATAGCCTTGATCATCGCCGTCTCTACCACTTGGACCTCCGCCAGGACCGCCACGTTCTTTTCCCGGACCAGGACCTCCACGACCAGTATCAGGACCTCCACGACCACTATCAGGACCTCCACGACCACCATCAGGACCTCCACGACCACTATCAGGACCTCCACGCCCACCAGCAGGACCCCCGCGTCCTTGATCAGCTTGTCTTCCGCCCGGCCCACCACCTGGACCTCCCCGCTGTCCTTGATCATCTCCTTGTCTTCGACCTGGTCCACCACCAGGACCTCCACGCTGTCCTTGTCCATAGCCCCTGCCGCCGCCTCTACCGCCACCAGGACCTCCTCCTTCATCACCCTAAAAAAGGAAACAAACATAATTTTAAATAGAAATTGCCATTTCCTAGATACTTACAGGGGAGCCACCGCGACCTCCACGAACTCCTATCATATTACATGCTACTAGATCGGCAACAAAACGTGACTTTTTGTCCTCATCTGCTGCCCAAGAGCGGTCGTCGACTGTCGAGGGATAGCTTTTTAGTTTGACGCATGCTTCTTGACACTCAAACTCGTAAGTTTCGTTCATAAAAGGAACGTGGAAGAACTCCTTTTGTGTGGAGAACGCCATGTCGCGGCGATCTCAAATTGTGTTCGTTTATAAAGCAAAATTGTTTTCTATACAAAAATTAAATTTTTTTACTTGAGAGATGTTGTACGTTGGACTGTCTGAAAAGTAATAAAAAAAAAAATAGTACGTCCGACATTGATTGAATCCCCAAATTTTCTAACGTTTCACACACGACAATTTATACAACTGTTCCTTTTTATGCTACTGCTTGTAGTTGCGTGCAAAGCCATAGCCTACTAAGTTGCAAGATTTTTTAAATAACCAACCTTATGTGAAATATCTCAGCTCTAGCTCATGCTTATGAAGGACCCTAAGTTATTACCACTTCGAGACTAGCGATGTCTGTACAAGTTGTACGTATTCTTGTAGCAGGATGTATAGCGTGGTTATGTTTGTATGGTTATTGAAAATGGAAGACCGAGAAAAACTTGACAAGATTTCGCCGGAGCTGATGGATGATTAAAACCTATTTCGGTAACTGCTCTTTCACGATTAATCGCAGAATCGCAGCTATTTAAAAAACAAATGTAGGTAGGGTTAATATTCCAATTTATTTTATAACATGTTATAATGTATTTTTAAATGTGTGATATGTTATAATGAGCTTATAGAATGTGTTTGTAGTGAAGTTTTATGGTGGATTCGATTCAAAATTCTGTAGGTGCAGTTAAATCATCACCAGCTTCGCTTGTGCCCTGCGGTTCCTTACGATTGATACCTGAATTGCTACTTGATGTCTGATACTTTAATTGTCTGCATTACACAAATATCATCCAATGTGGCACCAGTATAGAACGTCAAGTCATCACCCACCTCAATGCGTTCATCAAAAAGTGGGCAGTCATTTCGTTTATTATCACATTTTGTGTTAAGACAATGAATAAATAAACAAAACAATGGAGAGGAAAATCATTACAAGCATTAGTGGGTTGATTATGTAAACACAATTGGGGATGTCGGGAAAGAAGAAGGGATATATGGACATGTAATACAACTTTCCTCTCATTGCTTAAAAATATCATTAGGCTCAAACTCTTTTAATTTCTGGTGACGACTTAACAATTTCAGATTTCAAATTTTGAAGCAATAGTTACAAGAGGAAAACGAAATTTTGATTAGGCTACACTAACATGTACATTCTCCACCTTCCTCCTCTTCGGCTCCAGAAAAACAACTATCATTGCCACTCTCAGATAGAACGTCAAGTAAGCGATAGTAAGTAATGGCACACATTCTTATTTTAAGACATCCATATTTTTTAAGCCATCAACTGTTGGTATTGGCAATCATAGGCATTCAAAGCAACGTCGCGCTTGCGTAACTTATTCCTCAGGACATCGACTTCTATTTGCACTCTGAGCCGCACATTTTGAATTCATTAGCTTCTTTTTAAACTGATTACAGCGACACTAATTTTTAAATAATCACACCTTGTCACGAGTTGACCCCTCCTGCTTCTTTGAACTTACCTTAAGAACTTCCTCATTAAACTTTGATTGCTCGACTTCTCTTTCATAGTACTATTGCATATCCTCCATATCGTTTTCCATGTTATCAATTATGGCGTTTTGATGGTTTAGGTTTGCTGAGAGGTCATGTGACAAGTATTCAGCCTCGATCGCCTTTCCTTTTAAATCTACCACCTGGACCTCCACGGCCATAGCCTTGATCATCGCTGTCTCTACCACTTGGACCTCCGCCAGGACCACCACGTTCTTTTCCCGGACGAGGACCTCCACGACCACTATCAGGACCTCCACGCCCACAAGCAGGACCTCCGCGTCCTTGATCAGCTTGTCTTCCGCTCGGCCCCCTAAAAAGGAAATAACATAATGTTAAATAGAAATTGCCATTTCCTAGATACTTACAGGGGAGCCACCGTGACCTCCACGAACTCCTATCATATTACATGCTACTAGATCGGCAACAAAACGTGACTTTTTCTGCTCATCTGCTGCCCAAGAGCGGTCGTCGACTGTCGAGGGATAGCTTTTTAGTTTGACGCATGCTTCTTGACACTCAAACTCGTAAGTTTCGTTCATAAAAGGAACGTGGAAGAACTTTATTTGTGTGGAGAACGCCATGTAAATTTTTTTACTTGAGAGATGTTGTACGTTGGACTGTCTGAAAAGTAATAAAAAAAAATAGTACGCCCGACATTGATTGAATCCCCAAATTTTCTAAGGTGTGTGAAACACGACAATTTTTTCAACTGTTTCTTTTTATGCTACTGTTTGTAGTTGCGTGCAAAGACATAGCCCACTAAGTTGCAAGATTTTTTAAATAACCAACCTTAGGTGAAATATCTCAGCTCTAGCTCATGCTTATGAAGGACCCTCAGTTATTACCGCTTCGAGACTAGCGATGTCTGTTTTTCATTACATGGTTTTTCATAATCCTGCATGTAAGAAAATGTGCATACAAGTATTACGTATTCTTGTAGCAGGATGTATAGCATGGTTATGTTTGTATGGTTATTGCAAATGGAAGACCGAGAAAAACTTGACAAGATTTTGCTGGAGCTGATGGATGATTAAAACCTATTTCGGTAACTGCTCTTTCACGATTAATCGCAGAATCGCAGCTATTTAAAAAACATATGTAGGTAGGGTTAATATTCCAATTTATTTTATAACATGTTATAATGTATTTTTAAATGTGTGATATGTTATAATGAGCTTATAGAATGTGTTTGTAGTGAAGTTTTATGGTGGATTCGATTCAAAATTCTGTAGGTGCAGTTAAATCATCACCAGCTTCGCTTGTGCCCTGCGGTTCCTTACGATTGATACCTGAAT
Source organism: Scaptodrosophila lebanonensis (assembly GCF_003285725.1). Classification (NCBI taxonomy): domain Eukaryota; kingdom Metazoa; phylum Arthropoda; class Insecta; order Diptera; family Drosophilidae; genus Scaptodrosophila; species Scaptodrosophila lebanonensis. The sequence goes on from NW_022060538.1 coordinate 19,509,347, forward strand.
TGCTACTTGATGTCTGATACTTTAATTGTCAGCATTACACAAATATCATCCAATGCGGCACCTGTATAGAACGTCAAGTCATCACCCACCTCAATGCGTTCATCAAAACGTGGGCAGTCATTTCGTTTATTATCATTTTTTGTGTTAAGACATTGAATAAAAAACAAAACAATGGAGAGGAAAATCATTACAAGCATTAGTGGGTTGATTATGTAAACACAATTGGGGTTGTCGGGAAAGAAGAAGGGATATATGAACATGTAATAAGCCTTCGCAATCCATGCGTGCTTTAGCAACTGTCCTCTCATTACTTAAAAATATCATTAGGCTCAAACACTTTTAATTTCTAGTGACGACTTAACAATTTCAGAGTTTACGAACAAATTTTGAAACAATAGTTACAAGAGGAAAACGAAATTTTGCTTGGGCTACACTAACATGTACATTCTCCACCTTCCTCCTCTTCGGCTCCAGAAAAGCAACTATCATTGCCACTCTCAGGTAGAACGTCAAGTAAACGATAGCCAGTCTTCCTAAACATTTTAGACTTGCGCTTTAGAAACAAACCAATAAAAAATAATAGTAAGTAATGGCACACATTCTTATTTTAAGACATCCATATTTTTTAAGCTTACCATCAACTGTTGGTATTGGCAATCATAGGCATTCAAAGCAACGTCTCGCTTGCGTAACTCATTCCTCAGGACATCGACTTCTATTTGCAGACACTCTGCACTCTGAGCCGCACATTTTGAATTCATTAGCTCCTCTTTCAACTGATCACAGCGACACTATTTTTAAATAAACAGATCTTGTTATGAATTGACCTCTCCTACATATATGAACTTACCTTAAGGACTTCCTCATTAAACTTTGATTGCTCGACTTCTCTTTCATAGTACTTCTGCATATCCTCCATATCGTTTTCCATGTTATCAATCATGGCGTTTTGGTGGTTTAGGTTTGCTGAGAGGTCATGTGACAAGTATTCAGCTTCCATCGCCTTTCCTTGTAAATCATTAACTTTTCGCTTCAAGTGAGCATTTTCGGCCTGCAAAATCTCAAATGTCTTGTAAATCCCCTCTACTGCCTCCTGTAGCTGATTTAGCTCCTGCTCATCCCTAGGATCTATTTTGTTGGCATCGGCCAGCTCTCTTATTTTATTGCGCAGTGCTTTACTTTTACTCATTCTATTCTATTTTCTAACGTTTCACACACGACAATTTATACAACTGTTCCTCTTTAAGCAACTGCTTCTAGTTGCGTACAAAGCCACAGCCTATTGAGTTGAAAATTATTTTAAATAGCTGACAGGTGAAATATCGCAGCTCCATTTCATGTTTATGGGTGTCCCTAAGTTATTACCACTTGGAGACTAGCGATGTCTGTTTTTCTGTAGTTTTCATTGAATTCTTTTTGTTTCTTTAACTAATACATTTTCTTACGTGCAGGATTACGTAAGAAAATCGAATATCCTATGTTGATAGCTTCTCTTTTACGATTAATCACAGAATTTACTATTTAATAAACAAAGGTAGGGTTAATCTTCCACTTTATTTTATAACATGTTATAACGTTTTTTTAAATGTGTAATATGTTATGTTAATGAGTTTTTTTTTAACGTGTTGGCTGCGCGTCTTCGGCATTTCATTTGAATTGTTCGAATTAGACGAAGTGTTGCGGCGGCGTTTGATGCCTTATAGCTGTAAGTTAGAAAGCGCATTCGACATCACATTTTAGTCCATTGTAAAAATAAATATACTTACATCCCAATCGGAGGCTCCTTTTTGTTGAGATTTTGAGGTTGTTGGGTAATCGCCACAATCAATTCCATCATAAGTTTGTGTGGAGCCGACATGGAGCTTCTTCTTCTTCATAGTCGATGCTTTAGTCGGCGGAATCAGCTCGGCTGCAGCTTCGTCCCAATTCGTAGCTGCTGTTAAATAACCACCAGCTTCGTTTGGGCCCTGCGGTTCGTAAAGGTTGGTACCTTGCTCCACAGAAGCATCTACGCTAATTAAACTTTGTCTGTGCGACGTCCGCATTTCACTTAAATCGTCTGTATTACACAAAGTCTTCCGACGACGTTTGAGGCCTTGAAGCTGGAAGGTACGAAGTGCATGCTACATTATATTTTAGTCAATGGTAAAATAATATTTACTTACAGGCCTTGAATTTTTTGCTTCATTGCAATCGGAATCTCCTTTTTGTTGTTGAGGTTTTGCGGTTGTTGAGTAATCGCCACAACCGATTCCGCCGTGGTGCTTCTTCTTGGAAGTTGATGTTTTAGACGACGGAATCAGTGGCTTGTCTAAATTTAATTGCTTGCCACATGTAGTAGCTTTACCGTCGCCAAATTTATTTAGTTTATCCTTTTTATTTTTCTTTGCGCGCTCAGCACCACTTTTTTTTGACTCGTCTTCGTCTTTGTCAGTGCAAACGGTACCATCGTTGCTCTCTGCCGGAGCCTGCTTTTTAGGCATCAGACGCTTTACTCCATTGTGGGGCAAGCCTTGGAACGGCGTGTTCTCAGCGCTAGCATTACGTTTTTGCTGTGGTAGCTTATTACGATTTTTTTCATGAATAATAGGAGCCTCTACACTCATTAATCGTTGGCGCCTTGGAGTTGGCACTTCACTTAAAATCAATGGATCACAGATAGTCTGACGGCGACGCCTGATGCCTAGAATCTGTAAACAGAAAATTGTGTACTATATCGTATGTGATTTCTTTTTTAGAATGCGCCTACTTACTTTGCTCTTTCTTTCGGCAGTAGCTTCGTCCAAAACCGCACCTCGCTTTGGTTGTTGAGATTTACAAGTTGTTGGACCAATGTCGTCATTGGCATCATTATTGCTTCCAGCATAAGTTTCTTTGGTTGCGACATAATGCTTTTTCTTCGAACCACCTTTCTTCAACTGGCTGTTGGTTGAAGTTGTGTTATTACAACTCTCCTCTGCCAACGTCGAGGGTTTAACCGCTTTCTTGGCACGATGTTGAGGTGCACTATCTTTGTTAGCGGCCAGTCCTTTATTTTCTTTGTTAATTTTTAGGGATAACTGGGTTGAAGCCTCACCAGCGCTTTCATCGCTGCTCATATGGACAACGTTATTGTTTTTTTTCTTGTTGCGCCTGCCATTTTCAATTTTTGCAGTTTTTTGTTCGCCGGGCTTCGATTTCTTTTTGCCCGCTAATTCAGCTTCATATTTTGAGGATAACTGGGTTGGAGCCTCACCAGCGCTTTCATCGCTGCTCATATGGACAACGTTATTGTTTTTTTTCTTGTTGCGCCTGTCATTTTCAATTTTTGCAGTTTTTAGTTCGCCGAGCTTCGATTTTTTTTTGTCCGCTAATTCAGCTTCATATTTCGCCAGCAAGCGCTCACAGTTGATGTTCTCTATGGGTTCCCAAGAATTTTCAGACTCTTCGTAGCCAGCCCATTTAATATTGTACTGGACACGTCCCTTAACATGGCGCTTACCCAAAATCTGCTCCACAACATACTCCTTTTGAATGCGTTTGTTCCTTTTTCTAACAACTTTTCCAGAATCGTGTACGCAATCTTTTCGAAGTTTTCTTGTGGCCATGCTTACAAAGACAATAATTACACTAAGAATTGTAAAAGAAATTTGAAGAAAAAACACAAATCAAAAATCGTGAGGACAGCGGAAATGAGGCACACGTGCTTACTCAAAAAAAGGCAAAACTGATCAGGAACGATTAAATACCGGAAGGAAATGTCAAAGCTTGCTTTGGACCTGCCAATTTCATTTTATGAAATGGGGGAATGCTTACGGGGCCTTTCCCAATTAAGTGTCAACGTAAATTCGAAGTATCGAAATTAAATCGCTAACTAAATAACAATAGTTCTGACAATGCAGGTCCAATCTTCTTAGTTTGTATAGCAATAAAAATAATAGAAAGCAAACAAGAAGCACAAACACATAAACAGCGGCATATTTCAAAATTGTCGACGGAATTAACTTTTAATACCTATTAAGTCCGAGGAGGCGGAATTACCAATTACCCCAAAATTATATTTGCGGGAAATCAATTCTCAGCAATCAATTGAGCATGCGATTTTTTTAATGTTATATGATGTAGCTAGGCATGTAAATGTACGTTGCGGACGAATTCACTTAGTTGGCAGGACTGGCAATTGTCAGCATTGCGCTTTGCAGTCAAGTTGACAGAACCAATTTAAGTTTTGACATTTCTTTCCGCCATCCATTCGCTTTTGACTAGAGCTGCAAATAGTTGATGTTGATAATATCATCGATCCTTATTGCCTTTTATGCGATTTGTTCAAAATGATTTGATTTGTATTGTAATTTTCAATGAGAACATATATTTTCCGTGTCACTTTCGATTAATGATGTGCTAATTTAAACATGCAATTAACTTTATAGCTTAATCAATTCTCCAAAAATGCGATTTTTATCAAAATGTTAAATCGATTGGGAATCGATTCTTTTTACGGCTTTATTTTTGACCTTGTAGTTGCTGGGATTGCGCGCTTTACCTTTACTCAAGTTTTTGTTTCTAACCAGTAAAAGCCTATTTTAGATGTATTTTAGTTAGTAAGTTATTCGTTAATCAGTTACAATTGACTTATTTCTAGAGGCGCCATCATGGGCGTGAACGGCTTAGCAAAACTAAACAGTAGCAAAGGCAGTCATAATATTAACATTGACGAAGATGATAACGCTACCGCCAAGTCGTTTGAAGAGTATAATGTGGAAAAAGTACTGGACAAGCGTTTTGTGAATGGCCGTGCCCAATACATGATTAAATGGGCTGGCTATGCGGACTCCGAAAATACATGGGAGCCTATGGAAAATATAAACTGCGTCCATCTGCTGGCTGAGTGTGAGGCTGAATTGTATGCCAAAAAACATCTTCGTGGAAAACAAACAATTGCACCCGAAAAATTAAATCGCAGGAAAGAAAAAACAAATGTTTGTATTGAGTTAAGTAGCGGCAGTGAACGCGAGCTGTCGCCTTCCCTAAAAAAAAGTCAGCCAATGATATGTGGCGCTGAGCTCGTAGAGAGCGATCTTCATGTAAACATAAAAGGAGAAAGAGCTGGACAAGTGGTCCAGCATGACAATGCCAGAAAACGTTCCAAACTTCCGATTTCATCAACTCAAGTTTCCACTGAAACAACATCGGACAGCCTCAACCCGAAAGCACAGGCTACCACACAAAGCCATGTCGGAAGCAGTTGTGACATTCCAATGACATCGAAATCCCATAAAAAAAAGGAAGCTAATGAAGTGACCGGAACTACTGCGAAGTCTTTCAATAAAGTAAGTAGATGTTTTTAAATACGGAAATCACATATGCAATACGATTCCTACAGCCTCATGAAAACACCAAGGGGCGGCGCCGCCAATCCCTGTGTGGTGTGGAGATGTCATCTATAATGAAAAGGCCACTCCGCCAACGCATGATGAGTGTAGATGTTTCTGTGTTTAATGCCACAAAACGTAATAAACCACATAACAAGAATGAGCCTGCGGCGGAGCTCACCCCAATGCAAGGCTTGCAAGACTTAAAATGCAAATCTAAATCTAAGAAGCAGGCTCCCAACGAGGATGTTAGCAAAAGCGGTAGCAATGCCAGTACTACGGGCAATGTAAGCAGCGGCCAGCCCAAAAATCTACATGAATTTAGTATAAAGAAGCGCAGCATGCCTGTAGGAATAGAGCGAGGCTGGAAGCTGATGAACGTCTTTCATAAATTCGTCATGTGGGGGGAAACTTTTTACTGTGTGCGCTGGGAGGGCGTTGAGGAGCCTGAAGCTGTACGTCGCGAAGACATCATTGATCTTTATCCAGAGCTTGTAATTAAATATTATGAGGGTCTAAAAATACGACATGTGTGAGCATTGTATGCACAAATTGTTTAATTTATGTCTTACTTAATATTGAAAGGTAAGAAAATACAGCTAGTATGTTAATTATTATGGCTGGCCATACAAATGTTTGTACAACCAGCCAGTTGAAGCTACAACTAATAGCTATAATAAAAATGAAATTATTTTGTAATGGTAAATAAATATGTACAGATTTTCAGTAATCTTAGCGCGTTTGATATTCAATTTGCAAGATGTGGAAACACATACAATCAGACCCCTTAGTGGACAAAACCCAATCAGAAGAAATGTCAAAATAACAATAGAGTAGAAGTCTTGGAAAAACAGTTGAGCAGAATATTTGTATTTGTTGTGATATTATCCATATACATATTGTTTATGTATATTCGACTTCTCATGGTTTTACATGGTTAATATTTATTGACATCATTTACGATGCTTTCATGCCAATCCTTGTGCGCGCTCCACAGCTAATGATTCATCTGCCGGATTCATGTTGGCGAAGCCGCACGGCTGCATTGTCATGCTCGCCGTACCGGAGCTGATAGTACGCAGAGTGCTGGAATAGCCCGAAAGTTCAGCCAACGGTGCATTTACCATAATTAGCTGCAAGATTCAAAACAATAGTAAATACCCAACGCCAATTATTCGCTATCAACGGAAACCGACTTACCTTGTTTCTATCACCTTTTGGCAGCACATCATTGACCAATGCTCGTCGTCTGGACAAGTCGGCCATAATGGTCGAAATGCGCTCATTTGGTGCAACAATTTGCAACGCCATTATGGGCTCCAACAAACGCGTACCACATAATCCTAGTAGCTGTGTAGATTAGCTTAATGATTAACAAGCTTTTAAGTCCAAAACCAACAATTACTTACCCTTTGCACACACTGCGCAGCGGTCGCCATGACAAATGAGTCCGCTGTGCCACGTCCTATGGTAGCATTGTGTAGACGTATTTGGGTGTCAACCACCTGACCGCCAACACGTGGTCCGCGCTCCAAGGCACTGATTGCTCCTTTACGCAGCACTTGTAAAATTCGTGGTCGTAAAGCATTCAGGTTGTTCATATTTTCTGGTGATTTATCTAAACTTTTGTTCCAAATGGCACGAATGAATATAACTATTCTTAGGGTAATTTTTTTAAATTCAGGCCCACCTAAATAATTCGCTGTGATCTTTGACTAGCTCCAATGTGATAGAAACATTCTGCTTGCTACCCACAATTTCCTTTTCAACGTTCAATGTTGTTATAGCTGGTGCTTCGATAGTCTCTTTATAGGCTATTTGTAACGGGCCTAGGTCTACGTCAATTTTATAATCGCTTAGAATACGCGATTTAATAATGTCCATGTGCAATTCGCCCATACCGCCGAGCACGGTTTGACCGGTAACAGCATCGTAGCTTACACGCAGACTAGGATCTTCGCGTTGCAACTGTTTGAGCGCCAGCTCCATGGCTGTTTGTGAGGATATGCTTGGTGGTTCAATTGAGCAGAAGTAGACAGCATCCGGTATTTGTGGTTCTATATCAAACATTTCATTTGCAGCATCATCCTCTTCTAATGCTTCCTTTGACAGGCCTTGACTCTGTCGTAGACGCTTCTCTGCATTCTTTAGCGATGTCTGACTAGCTGTGAGCAAATCACCCGTCACAGTCGACTTAAACAAATAACATTAGTTTAGAGAATTGGTTTAGAGAATTAAATGTACTTTATGTACCCACCTTCAAACCTGAACAAATGCCAACATCACCGCACTTAATCACGGCCATTTCTCTATACTCATCGGCAAGAGGCTCATAAATTTTGGACACAACCTCTGCCTGTCCACGGGAGGAAACAAGGCGCATGCCTCTTTTTAATTCGCCGCGCAGAACGCGTATCAATGTCAATGGACCGCGCTGCTTGTCGTGTACAATTTTAAACACTTTAGCCGCCAGATCATTGCTGAAATATAAATATATAACCATTTACTATCTGTTTAATGGCATTCAATATACTCTATTACCCAAAGCAATCATAGATCTGGTTCCGTTCGTGGGGGGCCGGCAAATACGCGTTTACAGAGTCCATCAAGCGTTGTATGCCAATGTTTTTGTAAGCAGAGCCGAGCAACACAGGTACCACCTTTTGTTGACATGTGGCGCGACGGAGGGCGTGGCCAATCAGCTCGTTGCTGACTTTATCAAAGCCCTCTGTGCTGATGACAACTTCAGCTAATTCATCATCGAGTCCAGATAGCTGGTCAATTAATTCGTTGCGCTTCTCCTCTAGTGTGCGCAGCGTATCTGAAGGCTCTACTTTGACTTTCTTATAGCTACGGCCAAAGTCCTTTTGTTGCCAATGAACCTGCTCCAATGTAATGACGTCGTATATGCCTGCAATTAAGAATTTTGTTGAGCATTTGCCTCGGGGTGTCCATTGTAAATTTACCCACTTAAGTGCCCCTCGTCGTTTTTTGCAGGATATTGAGTACAAATGGGTCGAGTGTCCAGCTTTGTTCTCAAATCTTCAACGCATTTTTCAAAGTCGGCGTCTGGTCGGTCCATTTTATTTACAAATACTAAACGCGGCAAATTATGTTTTGATGCCTGCGTCCACACAGTCACTGTTTGGGCCTCGACACCCGCCGTGCCATCCAGTACGACAATAACGCCATCAACTGCATGCAAGGATTGCTCTACCTCCATGGTGAAGTCAATGTGGCCGGGCGTATCCAACAAGTTTATGCTGCCAAGTAAGAAAGCATTGTTAAAATTGCTAAATTAAAACGCTCTTTAAGCAAACTTACCGCTTTCCATTCCAGGGAAACGTAACGGCTGAGCTACATATGGTTATGCCGCGCTCCCGTTCCTGAGTTAGGTAATCGGTCACTGTATTTCCACGATGCACTTCGCCCAAGTTGTGCGTCTTGCCGGCATAGAACAGCATGCGCTCAGTGGTTGTGGTTTTTCCTGCACACGAATACTTTCTCATTAAGAAGTCGATCGGTCCCGCATTTGTTTATTTACATTTTTACCTGCATCTATGTGTGCCAATATGCCAATATTTCTAATATCAGCTGTTCCTTTACTGCAATAGCGTCTGATAATGCTGCTTGACAGCTGAAGCAACTTTCTTCTAGTTCGCACAAATGATATCCGCATTGGAGGCACTGCATGCTGAAACATTTTTCTATAAATTAAATTAACTCTTTAACGTGCGACTTCATGCCTTTCGTGCAGCTGTAGAGCATGTTATCAGAACAATTTACTGAAGTCTTTCCAGATTGACCGCTAGGTTGCGCACTACATCCATTCAACATCTGTTGAGCATGATGCTATCGATAACACATAAATCAAAAGTGTTTTAGTGGACCGCGTGAATGTGGATTTAAGTGGCTTCAGAAACTTACCTTCGGTGTATGCTGTTTCAAAAGTGTTAATATGTTACGTCGTCGGCAGCGCCAAACTACTCAAAAACCATGTGATATCATTGAACTGGTCGACACGGATGAAGAAGACGATGTAGGGGACGACGACTACAAGCCCGAGCTATCAAGTCACGGTCAAAAATCTGTGGACCGTGCGGCTGCTTTAGCAGCTGGCATGTGAGAGTCTTCTTATATATTAATTGTGGCCCTTAATAAACATATTTATATTGCAGCACTAAGGAGCCAAGAAAGCGACGTCCACCGACTAAGGAAAAGGACAAAACAGAAGCCCCAGCAGCAAAAAAGAAGCGCGGTGGAAAGGACAATGAAAATGTGGCGCCAAATTCAAGCGACGCACAAACGACAGCTGCTGCAGAATCAAACGTATCGGATTCAAATCCAGCACCTACTACTGGTCGCAGTTCCTTTTGGCAACGACGAAAAGTCTGGACATTAGATGAACTCCTGGCAGAAACAGAGAACATTCAACCCACAGCGGCGCGTAACATTGTAAAGCTATTTCAGAACGACAACACAATACCATTTATTTGCCGATATCGGCGTGACTTGGTAGATGACATTACACCGGAGCGTTTGCGAGATATACGCAGTACGTACGCTGAGATCGTAGATCTGCGTAAGAAGGCCGAAACAATGGTAAACAATTTGGAGAAAGAGAACGTACTGAATACGGAAATACGCGAGGAACTTATGTGCGCCAAGTCAACTGAAGAGCTTGAGTTTCTAGTAAGACAAAAACCACATATCATTGCACAGTGGGTGCGTTTATTAAACACATATTTCTTAGTACGCACCCTACAAACCCGCTAGCAAGGGCACGCTGGCCGAACGTGCCAAAGCGTTAGGTCTAGAGAAATCTGCCGATGCATTGCTTTATGGAGCAGCTCCGAAAGTTGAGCTTTCTTCGCTAGTTGATCGGCGCAATGACGCCCTGGCCACAGAGGCGCTAGTAATGGATGGCGTATGCAACATTATTTCCCATACCATAAGTAAGAACTCTAATGTGTTGGAGGAGCTACGTCGTCTGTAAGTATGTGGGCATGCTGTGTCATTTTACCGTTTCTAGTCCTCTTTTGCATTTGCAGACGAAACGTGCATCGCATTATGCTTAAATGCAGCAAAGCCAAGGCTAGCAAGGAAACAAAAACTCACAAAGCTGCCGCTGGCACTATAGACAAAACATTGGACAGCAGTAGATTTGAAAACTATTTCACCTTTCAAGCCGACGTCAAGAGCATCAAACCACACCAAACGCTGGCCATCAACCGCGGGGAGAAACACAAATTTTTAACCGTAAAAATCGAAACAACAAATTATTTAAAGAATGATCTGACGCGCTTCATAACGGACCAATATATGAGGGATGGCATACAGTATCCTCTGCGCTCCAATATTTTTGAACGAGCTTTGGAGGAGTGTTTTCAAAAGAAATGTAAATAGCATAAAATTCGCACATGAGCAAATGTGATGTAATTCATTCTCGATTTTGTAGTGCAGCCGTTATTGAGTCGTCAGGTGCGCGCGGATCTTAAGGAAAAGGCCAAAAAAGCTGCTATTGAAGTGTTTGCGAAAAATTTAAAACAACTTCTGCTTATGTCACCGCTTAAAGGGGAATGTATTCTAGGCATAGATCCTGGTTTTAAGAACGGTTGCAAATTGGCTTTGATATCCGAGACAGCTGATGTTTTGGAAACGGGTGTCATCTATCCACATACGAACAACAAAAGTAAACGAGCCGCACAAGAGAAATTGGTCGACATGTTGCACAACCACAGGTGGGTAGTTAGCAGCGTACATACATCAGTTAATGTGAACTTAAAGTATTTAATTCAATAGCTGCTCCATTATTGCTTTGGGGAATGGCAAAGCTTGTCGCGAGACCGAAATGTGGCTGTCGGAGCTCTTGGCCTCAGGCGTTCTTGACAGCCGATGTGTGCGTTACAGCATTGTGAACGAGAATGGTGCCTCCGTGTATTCATGCAGCGATGTGGCCCGCAAGGAGTTTCCCAAAATGGACATGAATGAGATTAGCGCCGGTACGTATTTCTGAACTTTAACTCAACCAGATTCAGTCTTTTAACTAGGACCCTAATTATAGTGTCCATTGCGCGTCGACTGAATGATCCTTTGAGCGAGTATGTGAAGATCGAACCACGTCATTTGGGCGTTGGAATGTATCAGCATGATATAAGCGAGAAAATTCTCACTGAATCCCTCAACGATGTGGTGTCCGAGTGTGTTAGTTTTGTCGGCGTGGATCTCAACACTGCCAGCTTAAGTGTGCTCAAGTAAGTCAACAAAAACTTGCTATTCTATAATATATTTACTTATGTCTGTTTAACAATTCAAATCATCTCGATCTGATGATATATTTGGTTGGTTCAAAGCATGACAAGAAACAATACAATATGAGTTTTAAAATTTGTGTAAGATACGTATATCGTAAATTAAGAAAGCACTTAATAACCATCAACCTACGTGTTTATAGTATATCTGAGAAACTCTGAAAACTACTCTAATTTACTGCTCTAATTTCCAATACAGGCACATAGCTGGTTTGTCCGAGAAAAAGGCTGAGAAAATCATCGAATATCGCATGCAAAAAGGACCCTTTAAGTCGCGCCAGGACCTGCTCTCGGTACGAAGCATTGGCGAAAAATCGTTCGTGCAATGCGCCGGCTTCGTGCGCATTGAGCCACTCAGTGTTGGAGGCAAGCTTAATAACCCATTAGACTGCACGTGGGTGCATCCGGAGAGTTACAAAGTGGCTGAGGCGTAAGTACTATATACGATAAAGGCATCCATATATTATTATTATTATTAATCCATCTGGCCGTCCTCGGATTTGACCAACTGAACATCACTTGGCTCGGTCCCCTTTTCAGTTTCGGCTTCCTGCACTGACATTTTGCTCAGCTTGCCCGCTTCACTATCGTTGAAATCTACATTTATAAGATATTTCATGTCGCACTCGTAGGGTGGTTTGGGCTTGACGCGGTCCTCGCAAAAGTCGCGCATTTGACACCAGCACGGCAAGTACGGCTTGAAGGGATTCTTTTTATCGCAGCGCTTGCAGGTACATTTCTCGGTACCGGCCTGCAAAAAGCTTTCGAAGTCGCTTTTGTCCTGCAGCAGAGCCAAATAGTCCTCAATGGAGAACTCTTGTGTAGGATCTATTAGCTGTGCCCAACATTTAAATTTGCGTGCCACACCAAAAAAATAGCGATACAGATCCTCTATCATCTGCATAACAGTGCTCAGACTAGGGGCGTCGTAGCCATCTCCCAGCAGAAAAGGACTCTGTTGCGTGTGATCCAATCTATCGATACGCTGATAAAGCTCTGGCAAGGCGTCGTTCACGGCCATTACTGCATCGCCCAGATCGCAGCTATTTTGAAAGCCATTTATAGTAAAGAGGTGTTAGGAGCAATAAAACTTACTTAGATCTGTTAATGTCATTGAAGGCCTTCTGAAATTCACAGAGCGCTCGCTGCTCTGCCAGGCTGCTCAAATACTCGGGATAAATCTTTGTGCAGCAAGCACCTCTGTTAAAAAACGGAAAACGATTTATGTTAACTGAGCTTAAATTGAAATGTTTCTCTTTTACGTTTACAAATAAAAAATGGTGGAAAGTAAGACAATTGTTTCCAGTTTAAGTCCGAAGTATTGAATAAAAGAAATGGTAACTCTGATTAATAGCAAGTTTTAAAGTCCCGTACCCGAAATCGACCCTTTTCCCCCACATAGTTTTCCGTTTTTCACAAATTTAGTGAAGTTGTAAGATGATTTTCTACTTTTTATTACCAAACAAAAGCAGTGCGAGCTATCCTTTACTTCACCGTATTTTTATATTCTAGCGGAGAACTTGTTCCACGATATTGAAAATCTTATATACTATACGTACTATTATTTTACTCACCCGATTAGTAGACGATAGCGCATGGCTTGATAGCGCATTTGCTCAGCCTTCTCTATTTGAAAAGCTTTAGCCTCATTCAGCGCACGGTCCAGTTCGTCAAATAGTTGCTCCACGACTAGGATTTGTTCGTGCACGCACTGCTCTAGCCTGAAATCGTATTTGGTGTACAGAGACGAGCAATGCTTGAAAGTGGGAACAAGCAGCTCGACCGGCAAAGTGGCACCGCGGCATGGTGGAGGGGGCGGACGACGCTTATAGCGCTCCGGCGGATACTCCCAACAAGGTCCGAATTGAATTTCTGGCTGAGACTGCAGAGGAGACTTCCAGCAAGCCGTATACTCGGGCGGGTCGTTAAGGTCGTAGTTGGGTTTCTCCCCGCATGCCGCATACTTGATGGGTCGTTTCTTCAGAGCCGGCGGATAGTGCCAGCGCTCTGCATACAGACGCTTCAGCTCGGTCACCTTCATTCTTTTGCGCTGCATTCTAAAGATTTAAATTTTCTAGCCTAGTCTAAAAGTGTTTGTATGTTCAGTATTATAGCTAAATGTGACATGAACCTCTCGGACATTGGCAAAGCACACTTTATAGAGCGCATTAAGAGCTTTTCCTCATCGCAGGAAAATCTAGAGAGACTGAGTGATGAGCACGATTTACCCATGGATCGTGTAAGTAGCAAAAAGTAAACCTGCAATGAATCTCAATAAAATATTTTCCCCCCTTTCAGGTCAAGTTTCTTTTAGTTGCCCTGCAGCGAGAATTTCTGCAAGATTATCGCGCCGATGTCAACAAACGACCTCTGTTTAAGAAAGGTCTGACTCGTCTCAATGAACTCACCATCGGAGATGTGCTGACAGGTATCTATTCATTGATTCTGATACCTTTATTACAACTCTTTACTAATACTCTTGTTTTCTCCTTAAGGCGCCGTTACCAATGTGACCCATTTTGGCGCCTTTGTTGACATTGGTGTGGATCGGGATGGGCTCATACATAAGAACCACATGAACAATGTGGACTTGAGTCTTGGCGATCGCGTTACAGTGTCCGTCATTAAGGTTGACTTACAGCGTAATCATTTAGGCCTACGGCTGGAGGACCAACTTATGGAAACAGACACATCATTCACAATCAAAATAGAAGATGATTAAAGAAACACGGATGTTCTTATTTGCAAGATAGCCGATAGTGCTAGACATTCGATTGTTTATATTGTTTTCACATATAGTATTATGCTTAAATACTATATTATGAGATCAGCTTTTAATGTAAGAAAGTATCTATTGTCAACGTTATTGGATTATGTTATCAAAATGTATTGTTTAAATTGCGTCTAAGTATATATGTACGTCATTTTGTATATTGGAATCGTGAAGAAATTTATACATTAAAATATAATACTCGATTCAGATTTACTTTAAATGAAGAAATATGACAGGACAGACCGACTCGATATAGTCCGTCCTTACAAACATCGATAAGAACGTCAGAGCAAGTTTATTAAAAACCATATATGTATATCCTCAATGTCACACGGCTAATCGGTGCAGAATTCACTCTTTTAGTGCTTCATTTTCTGATGTTTCATTAAAATCGATTCATTATATATAATATATATCATAGGATTAATACAACAAAGATTACTTCAGTTGGAAAGCTGTAATGCAAGTGACATGCAGAGTATTCAAGAATCGGACTAGCACGATTTTAACGTTCTGCTCGTTACCTTTTACTTGTTCTGCCAGGTGCTTCCAACAGGAAGATCTGATAGACTAAGTGATCTCATATAATTAATTCTTTCTTTAAATTAAACATTAGTTTTTATTATTGATTAATGTTTAACTCGTTTAAATCAAGGTGTTTTTTTAAATGTATGTAAATTTAAGCGAGGTTAGGAAGTTCATTTTCGCTGACGCTCACTCGTCACATATTTTTAGGCCCTCATAAAATTTGATCAACAACTCTGGATAGAGGTCAATGATATCCTCACGTCGAACAGTTTCGGGCTCATCAACGCCCTCCCACCAAACAAAATAAAATGTTTCCCCCCACATTATGACTTTCCCAACAACTTCTTTCAATTTCCAGCCGCGCTCAATTCCCACCGGCATTGCACGTTTCTTGATGTTAAAGAAAAGTCGGCTATTGTTGCCCTTATGAACAGAATTGGCGTGGGTACCGCTTGGCTTGGCATCACTGCCGGAACCCTGTCCCGTGCCTTGAGTCGACCCTTGAAGCGCCTGTAAGCCCCGAAATTACGTTTTAGTTTGTTTCGTTATTGGAAAACAGCTATGTATGTGTTTACTCACTTGCTCATTGACGTGCAAGCCGGCTTCGTACTGTGCCAGCAAGAGCGTAGCATTGATGCGCTCCACGGGCTCCCACGAAATATACGAGTCCCCAAAGCCAGCCCACTTAATTTTGTACTGGCGGCGTCCGTTTACCACACGACTGTCCATTACTTTTTCTACAATACGCTCTTCAACAGAACCGTTTGCAAAGTTCTTCGGCAATACGTTGACTGAACTTTTTCGATCCATACCGCCTGTCTGTAGAAAAAAGCCTGTTTAAACTCATAATTGAAAAAAGCAACACGACTCAACCTACCAATGCTGAATAAGTATAAAAACAACCGTGTGCAGCACAAAAATCAGGAATTCGTACAAAAATTTTTAGAAAAACGAACCCAATGAGGTAAAAATGTGGAGCAAGATGCGCGTACTTCGCGAGAAACGCCAGGAAAGAACTTTGAAGATGGCGGCATGACATGTTAAAACGTGATGTGGGGCTGCTAACTCGCCTGAAGCATTTGTGTGGCAGAAAGTTGCAGTTATTTTTGTACTTTGTTGACATTCATCACGTTGGTGCAAGGAACAAATGAACTAACAATGAAATCAGTAAAGAATGCGCTTTTAATCAAGTTTGCAAGACCAAGTTAAATTTTGACATTTAATTCTGTCATTCGTGTCAATATGGCGCATTTCCGTTTGTCATGCTTCCATTTTGAATATTTTGAGTAGTCGCCCATTTATAGCAACAATACTAATGTCAAAGGCCATATGATGACCAAGAATGATTTTATACAACGTAAAATACGTTTTCCAGTTATTCCCACTTCAATGTTCTTACAAAATCTTGAGAATATGGTGAGGCAATATGAAACGTTCCATTTATTACGATATCGACGAAAATCTAAATGTTAGTGGTTAAAACGAATTTTGCACCGAACGTACATATGCCAAATACTTTGTGGTAAACTTTCTCTGTGTATAGATAGGAAAAGTATACCTGCTAAATGAGCTATGTATCCCTAGCTAGTAAGGTTATACAGTTATCGGTCTACAAAAGCACAGATTTGTCTATAATGGCTTGCCTCTTCATGCTGATCATATAATGCGGAACTGCAATGAATTTCCTCTGCCTATAATCGTTCATTCTTTGAATATTAAGTGTAATAAAAAAAATACCATAAAGGTAAATCCATTTTTTCAATTTAATAAACCAATATTCTTAGTTTACATGGGCTAATAAGAGTCTATGCGTTCAGTGTACGCAAACAAAGTCTCCATCTAGATCCATAAAGAAAATATTTCTTTTGTCACTAGCGTAGACAGCATTCTTAAGCAATTTGTATCAGACTGATTAAAATTGTCTCGATTTATCCAAACGCATTAAAAACATTACACAACATTTAATAAGGTGGCAATGTATTTATTCATATACTTAAGTATATATATCGCTTATTAATAAGCAACGTTTTATGAATTCAGTTTTTAGTAAAATGCGGCACTTAAGTTATGTTTTCTTGATTTGCTTTTATTACTCTATTTTTCAGTATAGACATGAGATGCGGCACTTTTTACAAGAGGGCTGGCTTATAAGTAATTGGCTTTAACGAAATTTGAAATTATAACAGCAACGATATCGACTAATTTTTTCAGTTTCTTTGGCGATGAGTTTTCAAAACAGACCCTGACACGAGAGATGTTTGTGTGTAAAAGAGATATCAGAAGAAGAACCGTATAATTTAATGCCAAAATGAGAAACCAAATCATTTTTAAATTTAAGACATTTCGTTAATGTCGATTACTTATCAGCTGCCCCTCCTTTTTAATTGAATTGTTGTTAATTTTCATGTTTTAACAGAATGCTTTAAAAGTATTGTTGTCCTTGGAGCCTATCGTAATGCTTATAAATCAAAATAATATATAACTGTTTAAATGTTTACAAGTAATTTTGCAAATATCTTTCACATCAGAGTTTGTGTTTATTGCCGTTCTCAATAGAATTGTTACAAATTATTATAAACAATTGTTATACAGGTTTCCTTTATACATAATTACACAATATAAGTAGTATATTTATTAAAAAATATATTTATGTTAAACTTTAAAGTTATTGTATTGTTTTTACTGCGTAATAAATTTCATATTCTAACTACGTGGACATGTCTCGTAAGCCAATTCTGTTTGCTTAAATAAATATGCATCGTAATTATATGTATTGGAGTGAAGGGCTACATACTTAAATACATATAAAACGCAAAGGGCCGGTTAAACAATGAAAATGATGGGCATGTTCTTCTTTTTTTTTTGTAGTTGTGTTCGCTTGATTTTCCCATATTTGTTGCATAATTTTGCAAAGCGAAAAATTTTTTAATAATTTATTTTTATCATTTTTAATGATAGCGTAGGTAATGATTTAAGTATTTTAATTTATTCGTTAATGTAAATAATATGGATTGTAGACACGTACACATTAATCGATCGTTCAACAGTGTTTGGCAACATTTTCGAAAATTCTCATCAGTGTTTAGAAACATTTTGAAGAGTGTTGGCAACATTTTTAAGAATTGCCGGTTTCTTACGTAATTAACAGAGTTCCTTTTCAGTTCTTTGAATCCCAAATGTATTTACATAATCTTTCTTTAGATAGTTTCCATTAATGGTTTGTTAAACTTATATACATTTTAAGGAATATCAAATTCTATATGAACGCAAGTTCATAAAATGTAATATAAAGTTATAGGTCTATAGTTATAAATAACTCCCATTATCGGGAGTTGCCATTTTTATCAAATAACAGCAGTGTTCAATTCAATATCTCGAATAGTCATGGGCAGTGCCAAACATATTCAAAGACTTTAGGACTCAGATTTGCCGATTAATTTAATGAAAGTTTATCTTTCGGGGAGATTCGAATTCGTGAATCTTTGAGGGCCCTATTATTTAATAAGTTACTTATTGCTGTTGCTGTTCCAACACTGATCAAGCGTGTAGTTGTTGCATATTTCAGAAACTTGTTATACCGTTACGAGATTCTTCAAATAGACAGTTGAAAATAAGCTGCAAATGACCTATTGACATATTCCGAATACTTTTTCCAGTATTGAAATGACGACCAAGTGTGTAGTTTTGTAAAATGTGAAAACTTTCTTCTTGGATCACTGTGTTCTTTACGAACGTACGAACCATTCCCCAGAGCGGGAGAGTATCTTTCTCTAAGCAGACATGTTCCGAATTAATTTGTTTTCCAACTATTATGTTCAGTTTAGGGCACTAAATCGAAAGTTTTACTGAGTTCTCTGTGGAATCAGCGGAAGAGCGAGAAAGTATCTTTCTCTAAAAAGATGTGTTGCAACTCTAACCCGAGAATAGAATTTGTAAGAGTACGTGTTGTGGTGATTTCTCTTTAAAAAAATATCGCTTCACTGCTGAACGACCGTTTGTACATGAAATATATATATATATATTTTTAACAACTTTGATCATACTACACACACATTACCTTCATGTTCGAGTTATGTGTGTATAGCACTATTTAGGGGGGTACTTTTTTAAATTTAACAGAAAAACAACGCGCACTTAAAGGAAAGCTTAAGTAAAATAAATGTTTACATAAATTCAGATTTCTTCATTGGCTGATTGTTGGACTCCGCCCGCGTGTCTAACTGTGTGTGTGTGTGTTGGTGTGTGTGTATATATATATTTATGGGGTACTGTCAATCTCTCTGTGGCTGTGCAAGTTTCTGGTAATAAGTGTGGCTTTTGTGGTTATTGTTGTTGCTGTTGTTGTTGTTGTGTGCGAGAGCGCCAGCAGCGCGGCATGCGGAGTATTTCATGGATAATTGCGGCTGTGTTTGAGAGAAGAGAGAAAAAAACAAAAAACGAAAGAAAGAAACAAATGAAACGCAAAAATGTTGAAAAAACACAATTAGTATTTGTCATTTGAACATTCACTTACCAATTGCTGGGGATGTGTGTGTAATGAATAGTCGAGCAAATCAATAGAGAAATCAAAAAGTTACTTTACTTTTTCTTCTTCTCTTTTCTGGAATCGAAAAGCGAACAGAAACCAAAATAGTTAATATAATGAAAGCCAACATAAAAAGTGAGTTGTTATGTACAAGATGTGTATCAAATATATAACCAAGCTGAATTTCAATAATAAATAGCACAAATAACTTCAAATTGCGGCGGGAGGTGAAAATTCGTAGTCGCGAAATGGAGAAAACGGAAAGTGCCAAGGATTTCCACGAATTCCAATCCCAATTAGGTGTTTTACATATCGAAAATATAAGAATATTTTTATCTAAATAAAAAATTACGGATCAATTGAGTCATTGATAGCAGCGAAATATTTTTAATCTATCTTCAGATTTCCGGCTACTTGAACTATGGGTTTATAATGCGGTTTAACAACCGTGCCTAACTCATGGATATATATTTAAAAATTGTTTTACATCAATCAACCAATGCTTTCTGAAGCTCAGTTCATGCCTAACTATCTTACATATAAACGGTAGCCCCTAGTTATCGAAGGGTAGAGGTTATACGAACCTCATGTAGACGGCAGAAGGACAGACCCCATCTTATAGGTATGGGACGCATTGACTTTTGAGCCATAGGTGCTAGGGAATCCAAACTTCCTGCATAGACACAAACGCAGGTCAAGTTTATTGCAAAACACTGATAGCGTCATTACTTTCTATACTTGCCGAACATAACTTTTTGTTATTTTGATATTGAACTAAGATTTTTTATTTATATATATTTTATAATGCCAAACTAGAATCTGAGAAGGAATCGAATCAAAATCGATCAAATTAGGTGCACTATATCATATGCAATTTGAACGATTTGTAGAAGAGAATTCATTTTAGCTGAAGAACAGGAATAGGAGCTGATAACATAATACTTTAATTAATAATCTTCGTATCGAACTTTCCAATAGACTCAATTTCCCTCAAATTTTGCCAATTTTGTCACTCTTTTGTTATTCAAGATGTCTCTCTGGCAATTTCTTTTCACCTCCCGCCCACTTTTTGTTTGTTTCTTCTTCGACTACATAAAACATTTGCTCACATTTATGGCACAGTGTGTTGTTTTCATTTTCTTTTGTTTTTTGTTCTGAATTTGTTTGGTGTTTGGTTTTTGGTTTTGGAAACCGCACCACTTGAGACTCTTTGTTGCTGTTGTTGTTCTGGTTGTTGCGTGCATCGTTCAGCTCCAGTGCAATCGTTTTTTGGATGCTGCTCTTGTTGCTCTGAGAGAGTGTGTTTGCTTTTATATATTATAGTACATACGAGTATATATTTTATATTTCTAGGCAATGTTGTGTGTTGCATTTATACAACTGGAATGTGTTTATAACAATTAGGGTTTCAAGTACTCTTGGATAAGTGCAAGTGACGCCAAAGTGCGCGACAGCAGCAGTCGCCGTCGAACCATCTGTAAAATGTGTAAGAATGTTGCTTTTGGTTTTTCTCTTGCATTCACAAAATTGTTGACGTTGAGTGTAACAACAAAACGATGGGAGGGCGGGGAAATGCTTGGATACCAGCAACGTTAAAGGGTTCTTAGCCTTGGTTTCAACTTAAAAGCCTTGGCATGAATGTCCACTTGGTTAGCATGAATTTTATACACTGTAACAATATATGATCGAGTGTAAGTGTGTGGCTTGTGTGTACTTAATCGTGAGTGTTTTAAAACTTTAAAATCATTTCGACATTGTGTGTGAAACCAACAACAAATGTGTGTGGTTGTGAGTGTGTGGTATGTGTGCACAAAGTCTACTGCAAAAAGGGGGAACAATTTTCAACTTAATCGAAGTTGAACACAAAAACACATTTCCAGCTTAGCTCTCATTGATTTATTGGAGCTCCATTTTGTTTGAAATAGACTTTGTGGGTGTGTTTAAGCGTTTTAGCACTTTTTAAAGCTTTTAGCAAGTTCTGTTTATATCGTTTACTTGCAAACTGATGTACGATGTTCGTTTTTTAAATATGTTTCCGTTTTAAATATCATTATTGGTATTGTAATGTGCGTTTTTTGAAAACTCATTTTCTCATATATGTATAATTTTAAGAATGCTTTAAGCCTAGTTATATAAACTGTAAACTTGTCTACATAATTTGAACCACTTAGTGTTTTTTTTTATTCTTGTAACGTCATAAATTGTTTGTCTCGACGAGTGCTACGAGAAAATAGTTTTCTAGAACTAGGCCAATTGTGGTAATTGGTGTTCAAAACTTTAAGCTAAATGCTATTTTTTTGTTTATTAAAACGTTCATAGATTTTGCTTTCGAGTTTTCACAGTTATTTGTGTGGTTTTCATTCACCTTTCTAATGCAAATTAAAAAAGAAAATGTTTAAAACTAATTCTGTTTTCTGGCTTTTAACGCCGTTTTAAGCAACTATCTTGTCAGACTGTTGACTGTAGAGTAGCAGCTATTTTATGTACACAAGTACCTATATCAACGTAAAAAACATACATATATATCTTTAGATACATATGTATGTGTGCATTAAAACTGTTAGCTGTTTGCCGTAGAATTTAAAGCTTTCGTTGTAATTTGAATTAATAACAAGCTGCGACTGAACGAAAACAAAATGCTTCTGAAATTATTGGATGGCTTATATACATACGTATATTTACATTTTACAAATGAAGAAAGTGCGAAGAATATAGGTTAAAACAAGAGAGAACGCTACAGTCGAGCAAGCCCGACAGTGTAATACCCTGTACCCAGGTAAACTTCCGTCACTGAGTTATATGCGCCCATAGCAGCAACAAAAAGAGGAAGAAGAAGAGCGAACTTGTTGCTGCAGTTTGTGGGGGTTGTACTGGCGAGAATTTGTTTCGCTAATAACTTTTCTTAGAATTGACCGAATTGAATAAAATTTTGAACAACAGTAGACAATTATATATAAATTATATGTGCAAAGTTTGGTTTAGGTAGCATTTGAAATGTGGACGCTATTGACGAAAAACTCGTCCTTACTCGGACCTAGGAGAATCTGGATGCCAACTTTGGTTATTCTAGCTTTTATAGTTTCTGAGATCCTCGCGTTCATCCAGACGGACGGACAGACGGACGGACAGACGGACGGACATGTCTAGATCGATTTCTCTCGTCATGCTGATCAAGAATATATATACTTTATAGGGTCGGAGATGCTTCCTTCTGTATGTTACATACTTTGCACAAACCTAATATACCCTGTTTACCCTACGGGTACAGGGTATAAACAGCAGAGCAATAAACCGAAAGTAAAGTAAGCACGTCAGCACGATGTAAAACCAAACGAAACAACAGCACAGTAAAACAACAACAAAACACAAAATTCTTGAATGTAGAAACGTACTGAAACAGAAACAGAAAAACAACAACAGAAACCATTGAACAATACATCAGTTAAACCACACAAGCTGAGAAAACTCCCATTACGCGTCAGCCAATGTCCTGCTGCTGACCAGCAGTGGCAGCGGAGTTGGCGGCGCGATGCTGATGACTGTACCTGCTGTTCGTCGACTGTTGTTGCTGTTGCTGCTGCTGCTGCTGCGGCTGCTGTTGTTGTTGCTGTTGCTGGGGCTGAGTATTAATACTTTGTGGCGTAGAAGGTGTTGTTGTTGCCACGGGCTGGCGTATTGGTGGCGTGCCCACCGGGAATGTGTCCGCCTCCTCCTCATGCGTTGGCGTCTGTGGCTGTTGTTGCTGCTGCAGCTCCAATTGTTGCTGATCGGCCAGCAGTTTAGCGCTCAGGATGGTCACATAGGTGCGATAGCGACGTAACTGTTAACATAGTGAACAGATTAGCAATTTGATGTGAATAGAAATTTGTGTGAAACTGATATATTTTCTTCTCTATGCCCGAAAGAGACAAGACAGGTTTCGTATTATTGTTACGTTCAATTAATTACAATTTAATCATTTATTTATATTCAGTTTGAGTCCAAGTTGAAAAAAATGTACCTCGTATTGCAGATAGCTTTCCTTTTCTTTGTAGTTTTGCAATGGCAAACCCTTGCTCGGCATGGCTGCCTTTTTATGCTCGTTTAGCTCGTGTTCCAATTGCGCCAACTGCACCTCATGAGATTCCTGTTGCTCCTTCTGCAAAGCAATACGTACATGTTATATATTAAAATGGATTTGGCTTCAATAGTAAACATATGTGTATCTGTAATATTGACTTACCATAAGAAGCTTCGTTTGCGTACTGGGCAGTAGCGGGCGCTGAAATCGTTTCTGGCTACCTACGCCGCCTTCTAGTGGTGGCGCCGAATAGGCGGCGCATACAAAATTGATGGTCTCTATCCACGATTGTAGCTCCTTGGAATCACTGGTTTGAAAGAGGTATTCAGCCTGATCGGCTGTTTGCAGCCGGAACACATGTTGCTTCTTGGTATAGTCATTAGCCTTTGTGGCCAGGGCGTGATGTATGCGTATGGCATTGTGCAGATTGTCAGACATCTGTGGAACATAAAATTATATAAAGAGGGAAATTATCTGTTAAGCTTGAACTACCTCGGCACCGTCTATACGTACTTGACTTTTGCGAAAACCGTGCTCATCCTTATGCAAATACAAGACCAGATCACGCAATGTGCAGTAAAACATTTTCCACGAACGCTTACCGAAGGGAGCTGCCAAGAAAAGAAGAACTGATGAATTGATGGTACAATAGAGATGAAGCCTGGGACACGTTGAGAATAAATTGAGGCAAAGTTTCTTCCTCATCTTTAATAAGAATAAGCCAATAAAAAAAATATTTTTACTAGCTATTTAGCTTCACTAAAAACTTCAAGAACTTTTCTCGTTAAAGTTTATTATTATATACTACAACTTTTAGACTTTCATTTTATCATTTAGAGAACTATTCTAGATCATGACTTACTCTTTTTATAGCTACTATCATAGCAGCATTTGCGCATCACATAGCCCTTCTTATATTCCACGGCCGTAGCAGATTCCGGAGCATCCAAGAACGGATTTTGGCCCACAGTAGCCTGCGGATTATTGTAGGCGCGTTGCAGCAAATCGCCCGCATCATCATCACTATAGGATTGAACAGATTTGATGAGTTTGATGTTTGTTTCAATGTCTTAAAAGTTATGTTTATACGCACAGCGCCCATTCCAATGGCTTGGTTTTGATGGCCTGATACAAATACTTAAGCACATCTTTGGGAAAGTTTTCGCCATCGTTGAGATCGGCCAGATTGTCCACGAACTCGGCACAGCTCATCTTGCGATTTATGTTTTGGCCATGCAGATCCGTGTTCAGCAGCATGATGGCGCAGGTAAGCGTATGCACGGCATCCTGTGAGTTGAACGTGCCCGGATTGCAGTCAAGGAAGCGCTTCGAAAAGTGAACCAGCACGCGCTCGCGTTCTTGAGTCTCGCCCGACAACGAGAATTGCTGCAGAAATTCGCGCAATGCTTGATCCAATGTTTTCTTCTCAAAATTAAAATGTTTTAAATACTCGTCCGCCACAGCGCGGCTGAAATCGTTACTATGCAGAAATAAAAAGTGTTGTTGGTTAATAAAGTGTAATTAGTTATAAAAATAGTAATTACTAAATAATTTGTAATTTTAAGCATTGAAACTACATATTACATTTCGAAGTTAATTTAAGTCCGATAGACATGATAAGTTAAGCCCATTTCCTCATATAAAAAAAACTACTATTTTCTCTATTCCGTACTACCCTAAGAATAAGATGAGTAAAGATCATTTTCCCGTCTAACTTGGGAGCTTTTGAAAGTATACGAGCAATAGAGAAATACTAAATAGACTACCCTCCCTTTCTTCTTTTCGTTCAGTAGATTGAATGAACAAAATGGGAAAACTAGTTTGCTGCTTTTTTACTTCTATCTTCGAAAACGGTCTACGGCTGTGCCAAAAAAAGTTAAATGCTTTGATTTTTATTATATTAGATTTAGTATAAAGCTACAATGTGCACGCGCTTATAAGCTTTAAGAATGCATTATGTTTGACATACTTTTTGCTGAGATGGCGCGAAACATCGCTCTTCTTGAAACCATCGAGTGAGTACAGTCTTTTGGCCAGCCGTATGGCCGACGGCATATCCACAGCCTTGGGCGAGTAATGATACGAATGAAGAGATTCCACATCGCTGCCATCGTCCGAAACGGGCGGTGAACCATCGCGCATCGACTGAGCGGCCAACACTGTTGTCGGCGGCTCATCACTCAATGTGGCTACATCGTCGTCGCCTTCCCTCAGTTCCGAGTATGCAGATCGTGCCGAGTTGTTGCCACTGTTGCTATTATCCAGACCTCGAACTTGTATAACCAGCTTGTGTTCCGACTGCTGTTGCTGCTGTTGTTGTTGTTGCTGCTGCTGCTGATGGTGCGCCTTCAACTGCTGCTTAAGTTGCTGGCGCTGCAGAGCAGCCGCATCCGAGACGAGTATTGTGGAGTCCGAGTCGCTGGGATCGCTAAGTACCATGCCGCCTAGAATATCGCGAGAACTCAATAAGTTATCGTCGTCTTGATAGTCGGGACTAGAGATATTTGAAATGGCCTCTGATACGCTTAAATCGCCGCCAGCAGCGCCGGCGCCAGCACCACCACCTCCACCGCCACCGCTACCATTCCCACCACCACTTCCACCACCACTAGGACATGTTAACAGACCGAAGTTAGACGCCTGATGTTGTTGTTGGTGCTGCTGCTGTTGCTGTGAAGCCGTCGTCTGATCATTGCCATTGCCATTGGCTGGCAGCTGTTGCTGCTGCTGTTGGGCGCCTATGCCGAGCGCCCCTCGCGACCCTGAGGACGACATGACGGACGAGGAGACCGATGTGGGTGATGCCGGACTGCCGGCCGAGTGTTGAGGCGAAGAACTAATGGAACTTGAATGTGAATTTGAATGCGAGTGCTGACCGTAGTGTTGTTGTTGTACTGCTGCCGCTGCCGCCGCTACTGCTGCGTATTGTTGTTGTTGCTGTTGCTGTAGTTGTTGCTGCTGCTGTAACTGTTGTAATTGGTGCGGCTGCAATGGCGCATTGTATGTCCAGACAATGCGATCGCGATTCGATGCCTATGGCAAGAAAAGGAATTATTAGTGGAGGTCACTCTCATTTATCATATGCCAGCTATACATATACATATATTACTAAGGTAGGTATAATTATTTCAGATAAGAGCTTTATTTTATCCGTCGCTGCCTTCAGTACCCAATGTTTGTTTAACTTTTTGCCTCAATTTATAGTTTGTTCTTTAGTGTTACACTGAGTGTGTGTTTGTGTGTGGGTCTGAGAGTGTGTGTTGTATGTGTAGCCGTTTATGTGGAGAAGCTTTGTTTTAGCTAAATTGTTGCTACATACATACATAGATACAAAAAACTTGCGCAAGCCAAACTCAAACAGAGAGCAAATGATAATAGTTTCTTTATACTCATTATTACATCATGCCAACAGAAAGTAAACAGCAACCTTTTTACGTAAAATATAGTTTAATTTGTTGCTGCAGCCCCGGGTTGCCGGTATTGTTGAAGTTGCTGCTGCTGTTGTTGCTGGCGTCGCTGTGGCTGTTGTTGCAGCAACAATTGTTGCCTCAGTTGCATCGAGAGTTATGCGTGGCAGATCAACGACAAGTGGCAACTGCTCTTGAATATCATTGTTATTATTATTATTATTGCTGTTGTTATAATTGTTATTTTGACTGATGCCCTCGCACTGGTTGGTGTTGTTGTTGTTAACTGCATTTGTTGCTGTTGCTGCTCTTACTGTTTCAGCTGTTGTGGATGTTGCCGTTGTTGTTGTTGACTAAAAGTTAGGAGCGCGCGGCAAGAAAATGCATAGAAAAAGTTTATCAAAGGAAACAACAGGAAAAGTTAAACAAAATTAAAGAAAGAAAACTAGATACACAGTTGAAAATGGTTAAAAGAGAGTACAAAGTTATAGAAATTACAGAGTTATGAGATAGAGAACATAGAGGAAGTATGTGTAATAAAATAGCATAGATATTAAATAAATGAGCAGACACGGAGCTTGCGTTATCAAAGCTCAAATGGCACAAATTGAAAGTGGGACTCGAGCCACTTCCTGCCATTCAGGAATTAACAACTTAAGTTCCGTGGAAATATATTTAATTGGTGGATGGATATGAGGATCACGGATGCACTATTTTTTAATTGTACAGAAATGGTTGATGTGGTTGAAGACATTATGTGGCTCACTTGTGCAAGCAACCGTTAAAAATCTACAATGAAACACAGAGAACAAAACACTACTTTTAACTACAAGAGCAACACTACTCGTAACAATGAACTGGGCGTGTTTTGTAGTTCCTCCCGAATTCCTCGCAATATTGTATGTAAAATGAAGGCGTGAGACGCTTTAAACTAACGCCTACTAGGACTGGAACTGGAGCTGACAGGGGCTGCTATTCAAGTGACTTCGAATACCATGTTTCCAATGCAAAAATGCAATTACTTTAAAAATGCTTTCAATTTTAGTAGGAAACGGTTTTCTGAATGCACTTTCCTGAAGTTTTTACATTGATCTATAGTAGCTATAGTAGATATAGCAGCTACAACTAAATAAAACTTGGCTTCAAATCGATTTAAATTAAGCAGAATACTTGTACTTATGTTTTTGAACTAATTTGCTTATTACTGGGGTACTTCTACATTCACTATAAATCAATGTAAAAACTGATTTTTTAAAATCTATTTTTACACTTCAGGCGACACTTCGACGCCTACCTGCGAATCCTCCGAGTCGTGGCGAGTATCCAGCAGCGTATTCAACGAACTATTCACATCCTCATCAATGTCGATGGGTATCACAGCGGCAATGCCTTCGCGTTGGATTTGCTGCAAATGATCTTCGGATTTGCTGGTGCGAAAACCGGCTGCATCACATTTGCGTACCACATGACCGTTGTGGCGTCGCACAACAACGCCGCCAGCAGCTGCGCTGCTCGACTCAGGCGCTAGAGAGCTCGGCTCCGGACTGGTGGGCACTGAATTGGCGGTCTCCTTGTCGATGAGTGGAGTCGAAAGCGAAATGGGTGATGTTGGCACTGAAAAGGAAGTTTCCTCCTGCGAGGTATTTGCACCCATGCCCAGAGCAGCTTCGCTTTTCATCGTCGTGGAGGAGGTGGAACCGGAGCCGACGGTGCGTGATGCACAATCGACAGCGTCGCGAGTTCGCTGATGCTGACGCGTGAGGCTTTTCTGCTTCAAAGCACGCAATCGTTGTTTCGCCGAACCTGAGCCTATCGAATTAGTGGAATAGTCCTCATCGCCGGCATCGTTTTCTTCATCGTACGCATCGTCATCGACCAGATACTGACGATCGCTGTCATCCTCCTCCCCAACGCCGCCGCCACTGCTTCCTGCACCAAAACCGACGCCGCCGCCACTTTGGTATGTTTCGATGTTTGTGATGTCGTAGTGTGTTTGATCCTCTTCGTTCTCCTCCTCTTCTTCCTCCAGTTCGTCTTCGTTCTGATAGTATTCGTAGCTTAGTTGTTGCTGTTGATGTTGCTGTAGGCGTTGCTGCTTCTGTTGTTTCAACTGTTGTTGCCGCTGTCGCTGGCGTATGTTGTCCTGCTCGTTTGTGTCAACCGCCTCCTCATCGCGCTCTAGCTCTTCGCACAGTAACAAAGTGTCATTGGTCAGCGAGTCTCTTCGATTGTAGCTGTTGTTAATGCTATCACGCTCTTGTTGTAGCTTCTGCTGGTGTTGTTGCAACCCCCGTTGCAGTTTGGCCCCGCGCTTCACCGAATCCGAACTTCCGGTATTGGTAGGCGAGTCCACCGATGACGAAGATGTGGGCGACGACTCGCCAGATGCCCGTGGTGCTAATGCGCCGTTGGCCCGCGCACTACTACGGTTAGGAGAATCTCGTAGGCTGTCCACCTGCAAGTAAATTATAATTAGTATGGATATTACATTGGGTACTAAATATGATTTTGGATTGGATTTCCTAATCAAATTTTACTCAAACTACAATATTTGTTTTTAGCAAATCCTCTCAATAATACAACATTAAATAGCATTTAAGCAAAGTAGTTCTAGTATAAAAGCGATTAGGACATATCGAGCATAATTTTAGCAGCCGAAAGTTTTCGATTTTATGATTGTTGTAAGGAAATATTTTCGCAGAAATCATAGTGAGAAAAATAAAGGAACCCTTGTCAGATGCTAACTATTTGCTAGCTATTCACTTTGAATCAACATGCTAACATTCTAACTCTCTCTTTTAAAAAAGGTGCTTAAATATAAATCATAAATAAGCAGGTCTATTCCTATTATATTTCTATTCTATTCAAAAGAACCCATGGAACTAATCGATGGAGCTTTTTATACAAGTAATGTCGTTATTACTTTGATTGAAAACGAATTTTGAAAAAGGGACAAGCTTGATTGTTACACAATAGTTTGTTTGCGGACCTTTTTGGCATGTGCCGTCAACAAATTTATGGTTTGTGGTGTCCTCGAAAGATTCAGTATCTTGTCACCGGTCATCATATAAGCCTCAAAGCGTGGCGCCTTTGCTGGCTGCGGGGGCGCCGAATTGGGTTCCGGTTCGGGCTGGTTTCGTTGGCCCGTCACCGGACTGCCGCTGTAGCTGTTCGAGTGGATCAGCGGTTGTTGTTGCTGAGTGTTTGTGTTGCCGTTGGAGGCCGCTACAGCACAGCCGCCACTACCGCCGCTAGCTTTTGTGGGTATTTGAGAGGGACGTGGTCTCTTATTTTGCGGAGAGTGCAACACGGGCACGGGCTTTGGTGCGGCACATTTCAGGGCCTGTGGAATGCGTGAGGGTCGAGCCGTTGGCGACGTGGCGCCGCCTAAGTCACCTCCTCCTGCCGATCCTGTGGGTGATATTAACGCGTTGTATGAACTAGTTGTTGTCGTGGTCTCCACAATTTGTATCTTAGTGGAAGATGCGGAAGAATTGCGACTGTGTGTGTGCGTTGTGGTCGACGTGGCAGCTACGGGAACCAGGGAAGGTAAATGTGTCGGAGACTTAAAACGCAATGCCGGCGAATTTGTGTGCGTGGGCGTGGCAACGCCTCTGTTCTGCTGTGCTGTTGTATTATTATGCTTCGGCGAGTCGAAGAGCAGACGTTGTTGTTGCTGTCGTTGGTGTGTAGTTGTGGTTGAATTTGGCGAGCCAGTTGTGCTGCTGCTATAATCGTATATATTCGGAGATTCTATTTCCGCATAATGCGGACTTTGCGTGTTCGCCAATTGCTCTTTAATGCGTGCCTTCAGTTTAGGATCTGTATAGAGTAGAGTAAAGATAGTTGGGCATCTATGAATGACAACAATTCATCATCATTTAGGAGCTTCAATGAATTACCTCGTTTCAGTTCCAAGGTTACTAAATGTTCCGACAAGCGCAGGCATTTCAGTACTAAAAGTATTAAACAATGAGTGATTATAACAACAAACACAACAAATATTACAGCTCACCTTCTTTCGTTGTATAGCAATGTACATCGGTGCCATTGACTTTTAATATAACATCTCCCGCTTCCACCTGCAAAGATCAAAAGAACTACAATATATTAGAGAGATTCCTTTATAAAAATTGTAAACTTATTGTTACATTCTCAACCCATACACATATACACAGGCTTGTGCACAACAAATTGGCACATAGTTTTCGATTAGCATCGAAGTGATATCTTAAAAGCTTATTGATTTTCCTTCATTCTTTTGTTATTTTTGCCAGCACACACGCACATTTTCACACACACATGCCCTGGGGCCAAAAAGTGAAATTGTGTGTGAACTATTTTTAAATTCTTTTCAATGTAGGTCTTCCGACATCATACTATTCTCATTCATTCTCATACAGCAAATACACAATAACTAACAAGATGTTTAGTTTTCCACGCGCCGCAAGCGTTGATGACAACAAACACAACAACAACAAGAGCTACATACATACATATGTACATACATATATATATTGCCGCTTTTTCACTTGCTGACGCAAATTTGAGTCCCTCCCGGACAGCATACAAAAAGCACTTGTATCGTTCATGGATTATTTAATAGATATGCATGGCCTTTGGAAACTTCCTTCATTTTGCTGCTCATTCAAATTTAATGCGATATGAAATTACTTTTTATTGCATAATTAATGCATTTGTTAATGCTTTACGATTTCTGCTTTTCCCCTATACTCTTCCAATTATACCATGCGGCCACAATTTTCATCTTTTTTCTATTCCTTGCACACAAACTTTTTTATATATTCTTGCCCGCGCAACAGCAATTAAAAGTTTTGCATGCTAATTTATGCTATTTACAAGCAATTCACAATAGACAGCAGCTGAGCACACCATAAACGTCGCCTGCAGCGCAGTCAACGTTTAAACTGCACTTGGTAACATTGTCTGCAAAAGGCCAGAGAGTGAAACCAGTGCAACTGAGAGCAAGTCCGAGAGTGGGAGACTAAAGTGTAACTGCAAAAGTTTGCGGGGAAAGTTGCACGGGCTTTAAATTAGTTGCAGTGATAACGCATATGATCCATATATACACCTATATCTCGGAGACTATTAGAAATAGGGACACCAAATTTAAATACGTATTTTGGAATTTCCCTACCTCCCCCTTTCCACCACAATCACTGATGTTCCATAACTCTCGTAATTCGTAAAATGGAATTTTATAGTCAGATTTGGCAAACACCTCCTTCCACAATATTATTTAATTTTTCAGAAATTTTAGAATTTAATTTTCGATTTGCCAGCGCTTAGGTACTTGGTATGAGAATGAAGCGGCAACAATATTTTTATTTAATTTATCAGAAATTTCACAATTTAATTCCACATTATTATTTAATTTTTCAGAAATTTTCAGAATTTAATTTTCGATTTGCCAGAATCGCAGAGGAGGGCGGCCACAATATTTTTATTTAATTTATCAGAAATCTCACAATTTAATTCCACAATATTATTATTTAATTTTTCAGAAATTTTGCAGTTTAATTCTCGATTTGCTAGCGCTTAGGTACTTAGTATGAGAATCGCAGAGGAGGGCGGCCACAATATTTTTATTTAATTTATCAGAAATCTCACAATTTAATTCCACAATATTATTATTTAATTTTTCAGAAATTTTGCAATTTATTTCTCGATTTGCTAGCGCTTAGGTACTCAGTATAAGAATCGCAGAGGACGACGGCCATAATATTTTCATTTAATTTATCAGAAATCTCACAATTTAATTCCACAATATTTTCATTTAATTTATCAGAAATCTCACAATTTAATTCCACAATATTATTATTTAATTTTTCAGAAATTTTGCAATTTAATTCTGGACTTGCTAGAGCTTAGGTACTTAGTATGAGAATCGCAGAGGGCGTCGTAAAAATATTTTCATTTAATTTATCAGAAATCTCACAATTTAATTCCACAATATTTTCATTTAATTTATCAGAAATCTCACAATTTAATTCCACAATATTATTATTTAATTTTTCAGAAATTTTGCAGTTTAATTCTCGATTTGCTAGCGCTTAGGTACTTAGTATGAGAATCGCAGAGGAGGGCGGCCACAATATTTTTATTTAATTTATCAGAAATCTCACAATTTAATTCCACAATATTATTATTTAATTTTTCAGAAATTTTGCAAATTATTTCTCGATTTGCTAGCGCTTAGGTACTCAGTATAAGAATCGCAGAGGACGACGGCCATAATATTTTCATTTAATTTATCAGAAATCTCACAATTTAATTCCACAATATTTTCATTTAATTTATCAGAAATCTCACAATTTAATTCCACAATATTATTATTTAATTTTTCAGAAATTTTGCAATTTAATTCTGGACTTGCTAGAGCTTAGGTACTTAGTATGAGAATCGCAGAGGGCGTCGTAAAAATATTTTCATTTAATTTATCAGAAATCTCACAATTTAATTCCACAATATTTTCATTTAATTTATCAGAAATCTCACAATTTAATTCCACAATATTATTATTTAATTTTTCAGAAATTTTGCAATTTAATTCTGGACTTGCTAGCGCTTAGGTACTTAGTATGAGAATCGCAGAGGGCGCCGTAAAAATATTTTCATTTAATTTACCAGAAATCTCACAATTTAATTCCACAATATTATTATTATTTAATTTTTCAGAAATTTTACAATTTATTTCTCGATTTGCTAGCGCTTAGGTACTTAGTATGAGAATCGCAGAGGAAGGCGCCGTAAAAATATTTTTATTTAATTTATCAGAAATCTCACAATTTAATTCCACAAAATTATTACTTGATTTTTCAGAAATTTACATGCATACAATATACATATGTATATAAATACTACTTCTATGGTCAAGGTATGTATTTTACTATATGTCCTACCTTTCGGAACGTAACAATGTAATTTGCTTTTGGCAGTTCCTTTAGAAACTTAAGAGAGTGCCGAAAGAGAAATAGCATATTGTAAATAAACTTATAATTGTGAGCTAAAAAACTGAGCCCATCAAAGACGGGCAAGACCTGCTATGTATGTATTATGTAAATATGTACAACGAAAAACACACATGCCGACTTCAAATCTGTAAGCACTCTCAAATTTAAATGGCAAAAAACTAATCAGCCATTTCAATTTGCTTGTTGATAAGAAAACTCTTAAAACACGTAATGTAAATTCGCTGTTACTTGGTAGCTGGTTTTGTTGTGCCCGGCCGGCGTTGCTTCACAGCAGCGTTGATTGCAAACTTAATAATGAATATGGTGATGATGACGATTGCAGCGTCGCAGGCAAAAGGCATTAAGCTACGATCAGACTTGCTCAGCTGAAATTGCAATTTTAAAATATTGAAATAGTCAAAATTTACAACACATACACATGTAGATGCTTCTTATCTTTTGCCAAATGTCCAATATTGGTTTTGCTATCACATATAAAACAATATCGATGTGAAGCAAAGGGAAATCAACCTGATCATTATCGCAAATATTTGCATGCAGCAAATTCTGAGTTTGCAAATTTTAAACGCTATTTGCAAGCACTGATTAAAGAATTTGCAAGTGTGGCCGTACCTTCAGCCCCGCCCCACTCATACGCACGCACATACACACACGTTGAACTAACTGTTCTATGTAGATGTGATTGCGTTCCTTGGAGTGATAACGAGCTTCAGTGTTCAAATCTATGTTAATGCTTTTAACACAATCGCCATTTGCCCGCAATGCAATTAAACACACTTCTGGAACCACTCAGCAGGTGCACAAAAACACAAATATAAATGCATTTGTCATGCAAATTAGCATAACAGACACACACACACACAGGAACTGTTTACCTGCCTTTCAGCTTAGTTTTCACTTTCACGCTTTGTCACTGTTTGGCATCAACATCCATTCGAAGTGGAATGGGGCCGCGATAAATTGACTTGAGTTTAGAGTCAAGCACAATGACCCCGTGGGGCAGTGACGCAGTCAGCCGGTAGTCTAGTAAGCCAGCTAGTCAGTGAGGCAAAAGTTAAATCAATCAGTTACACTTCGTTTCATTTATTTAGCACGCTGGCCCAGGGTTTTGGTCCCTGCTTTTGATCGAATTGAAATTGTTCTGAATTGATTGGTTTTTACACCGATGCTGCCGTAGTGCACAGTATTTGATTTCTTTTCTTTTAGTCTGTTTTACTTTCTCTATGTCACGTATTGCTGTTTGCCATTTGCCTTCCGTTCTGTTTGGCTGACGATGTTGGTTTGAAATTCCGGTTAGATTTTGCTGCTTTCAATGTAGGAAGCCAATTTGGCTTTGTCTGGCCAATGATAAGTAAGAAAAACAATAATAACAAACACAGAGAGAGCATTTCAACAAACACATCGGAGAGAGCACATAATTTGCAGCGCCGTTCTCTTCAAAGGATATGCAGTTAGGCGTTGGCGTTGCCAGACGTAGAACATTGCCAAGGTTTGTTTCATAAATTACGGAAAAATCAAAAATAAAATTTATGCTGAATAATACGTAAATTAAATTTATAAAAATATTTTTGTTGTATTTCTTTGTATGCTCTTTACCTTTTCACTAATATTCACAATATTGAGGAATATTCAGGATTGAGATATATTAATATTTATATTAATATACATATGTACATATA
This sequence comes from Scaptodrosophila lebanonensis, assembly GCF_003285725.1. NCBI lineage: Eukaryota > Metazoa > Arthropoda > Insecta > Diptera > Drosophilidae > Scaptodrosophila > Scaptodrosophila lebanonensis. The sequence continues at coordinate 19,544,976 of NW_022060538.1, forward strand.
TTTCCAAGCCAAAAGTATAAAAAAGTAGTTTCAGGAATGCCCGTAAATATTTACGCTATTGCTAGGGAATCCTAACAAGCTAATCAAGCTTATCTGCTGGCGGACCACCCAAATACAAATTTGTTCTTATCAGTCGTACTCCCATTTTCGCAATAAACAAACGTTTTGCGTCTATTGAAAATTTAATAGACTAAGCAAATTTTAGAATGTACATACATATGTGCGCCTAATATCATTGCACTATGATTCTTTAAACAATGGATTTTGTTATCGTTGAACTCGATGCGAGGCAAACCCGTAGGCCATATTTTTTGTTATGCGACTACCGTTTATAATTCCACTTTCAATGACGTTTTATTGACATAGTCATAAGGTGAATCAGTTTGTTTGCCAGAGATATCAATTAACAATAGCAACAACTGCCCACCCACCTACTTGGGCACAGGTAAACAAGTCAATTGATTGATTATATTAGTGTGCCTGGCGCAATGCCGTTGATGACGACGATGACGCCAACAAACCAACTGCGCTGGTGGTGACGACCTAGTCAAGTACGTTACCTTCACCGTTATACGAGCAATTGTGGTATAGACATGTGGCGCATTGGAGGCTTTTTCAGCGTTAAAGTCGTTGACAGTTGGGGGAAAAAAACAGCCAAGTAGTAGAAGGAAAAACCCAGTAACCTTTTTCGCGTCATTCAGTCTGTCATTTAAACCGTCAGTTAGGCGCACCAGTAACTAAATAACTTAGAAACATCAAACAAGTACAGGGCAAGTTCGTTACTTACGGACAATTAAATGCAGTTGTCAAGACCTTTCGAAAGTATTCTTATCAGTGTATTTGAAACATATTTATATCGCTTTAAAAATACTCCAAATCCACAGGCCAAATCCAAAAATATTTTGGCCGCACACATGGTTTAAAATGTTCTGATCTCATTCATTTCGAAGGTTTATCAGAATGCGGAAACTACTATTAATTCGCTATTTTCAAAGCGTTGAGAAAATTATTTATTATCAAGTACGATATTGGCAATAGAACTGGTCAGATGTCAAATAGGATGTCATAAATGTGTATGTATAGTATGTCTTCCTAAATGCATATGTATGTATGTATAAGTAGTACTTACAGCTTTAAATGTATAAGTACTAGATAAGCTTAATAATGGTTGCGCCAAATTTTATATAAGTAATTAATTGAAATTTGACTTACTAATGAGATTTATTCCACACTTGTTGCTCTACTGAGTATTTACTGTACATTTTGCATTTTTCCCAGTTGTGGGCGCTGTTGCCAAATGCTTGGCACCTGACGCAGACAAAGAGGAGAAGAAGAGGAAGCAGAGCAAGCGGATAGACAGACAGGTAGTTGAACAGCTCCATAGACCTACGCGTGTCGTGCAGTGCTTTTTAAGTGGGTTACAAGGTGGTACCATTGCTGATAGTGTTGTTGCTGTTGTTTCATTTGTTTCTGCTCCTGTCCCTCTTGGTGGCAGCAACTCACTCAATCAGCGTGGCAGTTGGCTGTTGTTACATTTATTGCACTAATGGCTTTTCTACTTCTTGGGCTTTGCTTTGGCTTGACTTGTTGGTTTGTTTGCTTTCGCACAAATTCGCGTGCATTTCACTTCCACCTTTTCACTATCTCCCACTTTTACTCGGACAGCCAACGGTTAAAATCGCTATTGTGAATGGACAGCTTGTAAGTTGTCATTTGTCATGCACACCTACTACTGCTAATACATATTTTATTTGCCTACTCCTTTCTTTCTCTGCCACGCCGTCAGCCTGTCTGTCCGTCGGTGGCCTGTTGTGTCTTATTTAAACAATCATATTTCATTTGCATTGTTCTTTTGTTTTCGCTGCTTGTGTAAACACACATGCCACTCCATCGCCTAGCCGCTCTCTCTTTCATGATGTCTCTCTGTTTTTGTCTATGTCTGCTGCATCTGTGATTTGCATAAACGTCACACATTTGTTTATTTGATAAGCAAATTAATGTTGCTGCTGTGGTCAGCGCTGACCCTCAACGCTGTTGTTGCGACTACTGTCATGCCCCCATCGTGAATGTTGTTGTTTTATTTATTTGAACGACCTTGTGCCTCTGCTTGCCCCATTGTGTGTTTCCTTTCTTTTTCAATTACATATTCATATTCGCAGGCCTGCACCCGAAATACGCAACAACAACAGTAATACAAAAAAATGTATATTAAATTGTTGCTCTCTTTGTTGTTGTTGTTGTTGTTAGGTGTTGTAGGTGGTGCGTTACGCAATCGTGGCAATCGGAAGTCTCAAATGCCCGACACGGCATTTGGCACTTAATTATCTCAATTTAGGTGTTGGAAATTGTGTGGGTGGGTGTGTGTGTGCCTACTATATATTCGATTGTTTGCTAGTTTCCCTAATATGCTAATATGCCGTTGCTAATGTCCGCTAAGTAAGTGTGCATGTTTGTTTATTGCTGCTGCGACTGCGTTTGTGCAAATTGTTTAGTCACACAAACGGTGGAAACAGTTTGTTGATTGAGCGATTGTACGATTGTGCGATTGGGTGAGTAATTCACGTGTCGGTGCAAATGTCATCAAAATATGGCACATATTCCAGTTGACTTAACTCATTCAGTCATAAAAGATGTCTCTTTTTTGTTTTTACAAAATTCCCGCAGCTGTGCTTCAGTTTGCGCAATTGCAACTTTATGTTTCTTGGCTTTTCATTTAACGACAGCTTCCCGCAGCTGTTTTAACGATTTTACTGCTGCTGCCTCTGCTTTTCTGTGAGCGACTCTAAACCTAAAAATAAAGCCAACTATTTGCTATTCGCTGGCCAGCCAGGAGGAAGGAATTAGCACGAATTGTTGCCGGTCCGACACTGCTTTTGTTGTTGTTATTATTGTTGCTTTTGCTGCTGCAATGTGGCATGTATTTGTCGACCTAAAATGTGTGTAAACGTGTGTTTGTTGGGCATTAGCATTCGTGCAAAACCGCTGTAAAAACGAATAAAAACAATAAGAGCAGCACACAACTACAGTAAAAATTCAATTACAAGAAACCCAGCACACAGGCAGCTTCAGAATAATTGAAGGATGAGCGAATTATTTGTTTTCTAAGTCTGCTTACTTTTTTAACGAGATAAGCAAGTTCTGAGATTTGGGGTTAGAAATATGGAGACAAAAGTTTAATGTAACACAATATCAAGAAATAAAATAAAGCTGTACCTTAGCACTTAATAAATACTAGCTATGTACGTATGTACATATATTTGAGTTCATCATTTAAAAAATATTTAATTGTTCAAACAAAAACCATTTCTCTCTATCGCAGTTTGACTTTAGTGGCGATAGAGTAATGCAAATTTGTTCAAAACAAGTTCCCATACAGTACATTTTTGCAGTCATGTTCTGTTTGTTTGTTTTTCGAAACTTTATCTAAACAGCAATAACAACTACGACAGTGCAGTTTTATTTTTATATACACATTGCTATTGATTTGTGTTGGAATACGGGCAGACACACAGACAAACGGATAGACTTTGGTATCTTTTGTTGCTGTTGTTTTCTGCAGTTTTGCATTCGAAATGTGTGCCATGCGTTGTAATTTTCAAAATGAGGCATGCAGTGCCAAGCGCAATTTCAAACACAAATACAAGTGCATGCACATACACACATAGAATTGTGTATTTGCATACAAATGCTGTCTGTTGAGCCGGCCGGCCACTTTGCGCCTAATTGAGCATTCTAAAAGCCTTGACGGTACCCAACAACAGCTTTTTCCTCTTCTTCTGCGCACTTCTGGTATGAAGACGAAGACGTCGACAAGTGCTGCCACTCAATTCACAACAGACAGGCAGCCAAGTGGCAACACCAGCCCGCAAAGTGCAGCCAATGTGGATTTTACTTTCAGTTGTTGTTGTTGAGTCGGCTCTGCGACTGCGTCTATGTCTTTTGTGACGCTTGGGCGCACGCACGCCCTCAATGCTCACATACACACACACATACGCCCACAACCACTCACTCATTTACTCAAGTCACCCTCTCACTCAGTCCCTCCCTCGCATACACCACAAGCGTTAATGGTAATGCTTAGATTTGGCGCAAAGTTTACTCAGCGGCAAAAACAACTACTACTTATCCTCCACAAACTACAAGGCACCTTTTGGAACGAAGCTTTTGCATTTCGCTTGTGTTTGTGTGTGCCTTATGCACTCATTGTTCTTAATATTTCTTTGATTGTTGTTGGTTGGGCTTTTGCTTTTTTGTTGCCTGCCTCTTGCTCGCTGTGCCGTGGCGTGCAACGAACCACAACGCACCAGCCAGCAGTGCACAGCATGCAGCTCGACTCGCCCACCAAGGCACCCCAGCCCCCTGTCAACCATTATAAAGTAAAATGAAAATACATGCATTCATATACAATATATATATACATACATACATATAACTAACTTAATAAACGCGCGCGCAATTTTAGCCACTTTTGTAATTCAATTAAAGCGAATCTACTTTAGTTTGCACTTTTGACTCTATACTTTATTACATACATAAATATGAACGTAAAGGCAGAAGTTGCTTATGTCTATGCAGGTTCATGCAAAGCACCAACACACACAAATATAGAAGTACCTTTTTCAGGTACATACATACTTATATATGTGATTACCCTAAAGAAGAAGCATCCATAATTCCAAAAAGTGCATCAACAACCTTTTGTTTCCAATGGATAAAAGTTTCATTGTTTTCTAATTGCAATGCATAACTTAAACAAATGTTTAATGATTTCATTCTGCACTTTTCTTTAAAATATTCATCCTTGACAGTAAAAAAAAGTTGGTTCTATTGTAGTTCCAATTAATTCTACGTAGAAATACATTTTTTGCAACATATCCAAACAAGCTAAGCAATTTTGCCGTTTGATTTGAAACCGATTTCATCCTTTTGTAATTAGATGTCCAGAATCAAAATTTCAGTTATTTTTAGCTAATGCAAGAGGAATTAAAAACAGTACGTATTAATTTAACCATGAGAAGCGAACACACACGACTCTTTTCGAAGCTTATAATTCCAATGCAACTAAAAAATTTTGAATCAGTTTCAACAATACTTAGAAATACAACCAGAAAGCCATTAAGGGAACGAAAAGCAAATTCGATAATTCCGGATTGCGGAAGTTAACTGATTTCGATATGCAACCTAATTAATCCAGCAGAAGCACTTAAGGAAATGTCGGAAAGTTGTAGTCCTTTGAAAGGTAGACTCACTACTATAAAAATTGATGTTTTTTTCAATTTTCAGTGTCATATATAAGAATTTAAGAGCCCGCAATACCTATTCATTTCAAATTGCTAGCAAATATACGTAGGTCTTTGAAATGTTCATATGCTGACCTAAAGTACAATTCAAACGAAAGATCTGTTGAATAGCTCTCTTAAGTTTGTTATGAACATATGTACCTTCATAAATCCAAAATAATTTTAAATTATACTTATAATATAAAAAAAAAAGTTTGCTGAGTTTGTTTAAAATCGATTGAATCACTATATTGTTTGTGTCACCTATAGAAGCTCTGTCTCATTTGTAGAAATTTCACCCGCAACTAAGTGTCGCTTTACTTATGACGCCTAATGTACACATAACGCTGTCAGGGTGTTAGAATCAACAACAAGCTCTGAGCTCCGTACATTGACATTCATCGAATTGTGAATTTCGCGTAGTTTTATGCGTTTTTTGTTGCTGCCACAATGTGCCACGACCTGCCATCCCCACCCCCTTTAAAAACGATTTCCTACTTACAACGATGCCACGCACGTTGAACTCCAAATGACAGTTTTATGTTTTCTAGAGCTTGAAGTTAGGTTTGTTTGCTCAACGTCAGCTTTACGTTTCATTTGCTGGCAATTTTCTAAGCAGATATACATACATACATATGTATATACATACAAGTATGTAACAAGCAAGACGAAGACGCCAACGACGACAACAACGAAGCATGACAATGTTTTTTGTTGCTATATTATTTCTGCTTTTTATTAAAAAACATGGCAAAAAGTAAATAAAAGCGTAGAGAAAAAATCAATAAATAGCCTTGCAGTGTGTGTGTTTTTTATTTCTTTTGTTTCTTTGTGTTTCGAATTTCTATGCAAGTACAAGTATGGTTGTGTGTGTGTGTTTGTCTGGGGGGAAATTAATTTGTTTTTAGCTACAACGGCAGGCATAACAACAATTGCAATAACAAGAACAACAACGACAACGCAAAGTCGTTTGTCATTTCCAGTTAAAGACCTCCATAATTAAGCATAACGTTAGAAAATTTTGCAAGAGAGCGCCAGCGGACAACAAAAGATGTTCGCACATCCACAAAAGAGAGTGCGAATGGGAATTAAGAAGGGGGGAGGGAGTAGAGAAGGAAGCGTTGGCCAAGTTCACAAGCGGTTTTATTTTTGTTGACCATTTCGGAGTTGTGTTGTGTTGGAATAAAACAAAATTAATTAAAATAGGGCCTTTAAAAATTTGCTTTCTAGTGGCGCTCTTTATTGATTGCGTTAGTTAGGGACATATTTTATCGACATCATGTCAAAATTGCATGATGATGGATGGTGGATAGACGGCATTCGAGGATGACTTGAACATGTTGGCCAGCCGAAATTCGTGATAACCTGGCTCATTGAAGTTTTCTTATATAATATACATATAATCTTTTTGCAAACATACCTCAAGAAGGTAAGACAAACAACGCTCCAGTTTGTTTAAATCACTTCTCGGATAATACTCAATTTCTCAATTCATCAATTCCGACACTAAGTTATAACTTTTAGAATGGCTTAAACGATGCCAATTGATATCTAATTGATTGAAGCTCCCAATAAGTGTTTCCCCATAGTAATACACATAGGTAGTAAACTGTGGTCACGAGATTCTATAGGGAATAATTGGTACGTCAAGCTGCTAGTATCAAACAAAAAACACGCCCGCAGCTTAACGACAACGAAGAAAATTGATTAATGACAGCTACATAGACACATATACATACATACATATGGGTGCACATATGTACTTAGCAAGCCAAACTGATATCTAAGTGCACATAAGGCAAAAAATATAATTAGTCGCACTGGGGGCGTATCGAACATCAAAAGAAAGATGTATTCATAGATACAATTTCTTGTAACAAATGCTTTCACTGACTCCCAATAAGACACATAATGTTAGGGTGCAATATTATTATCATATTATGGATGCCATATATAGGTTCATTAAGCCCCAATTGAACTTTGAACTTTAGAAAAGTGATATTATTATTTTCGAGTCAATTATTTAGACGTTACTCGTTAATGAATTTTACTGAATTAGTTTCAAACCATAACATAGTTGATTTAACATGTTTTAAACTAATAGTAGTTCTCAGTTAAGCGTATCATATTCTCAAAGTCAAATCAAAACTGCTTCATCCCAGACGGAATGAGAATGTTTATTTTTAAATTGCTGATTAAAATTTTGTTTAAGAATAATTCTAAATTGATAGTGAAATAAATATATGTTTATGTACATACATTAATTTGAGAAATGTTCAACTATAATTAAATTTGAGAAAAACTAAAGATAAACCCGACAAAATTTCGTTAATCAGCTATGTAGGCAGCTATAGGTTCCGCTCCAAACACTTATGTACATACCATATGTACATAAATCAAATCTGTTATTGTTTATGTTAAGTCTGGCGAGATAACCTTTCTTTAATTGATCTGACTTTTGATTGATATAACGAAATGGTGTCAGAAATAGGTATTCGAGACAAGGTATTTTAAACTGCAATTCTAATATTTTGGTGACATAGGAAAAAAGATGTAATGCTCAGAGACTAGTTTGCACAGAAACAGTTTGCATATACATAAAAAAATATTTAATATGTATAAAAAAAATTGTTGTGGGAGTGGGTACCGGATAATTAGCAGTTGGATCCGATGGATTTTAGCATTCCCTTCTTCTTTACTATTCCCTATCTTAAAATGAAATGCAAGTATAATATCAGAAATCATCAGAAATAATACATTATTTCACATCCTTTAGCTAACTATTGGAGTACAAATAATATAGCTAATGAAAAAACTGTTTCCATACCACATAGGAAAACATAGTAGTTGCTGATAATATCAATAGGTCTTCTAAATGATTGCTGCACTAAAAAATGTAGTCTTGGACAATCTGTCTGCCATTTACGACAATTTTACGCTTCCACCAACATTGTCGTGGCAAAGTCAATTCTTATCTTTTTTACTTTTTTTCTCACTATCTGAAGCTCAAGTCTATCTTAAGTCTTCAAGTTTCTGCTATATATTTCCCATATGTCTTCCATTTAAACTCATTAATATACTTGACGCTTCTTATGTAATTAATAAAATCTTCTCCATTCAATGCTGCTGTCGGTATTATTCTTGTTGTTGCTGTTTCGGGGCGTCGTCGTTGACGCGTGCAATTGTAGAACAACAACAAAACGCATAAGAATAGCAACAACAACCAACAACAAAAAGAAGCAGCAAGAGGAGAACTAAAGAACGCCGATAGCCAGACTTGTCAGCACAAGTCGTATAAAATTCATTGAAAAATAGGAAAAGAAAATTGTCGCGCTACGGCAGACCATAGCAGCAACTACAACTCGTACACACATGTACATATGTATGTATGTATGTATGTATGTACGTGTGTGTAAGTGTGCTTAAAGTGGCAGTGACACCATGAAGATGGGGGCAGCAGCAAGAAAGGGGAGATAGGCAAGCATGCATGCACAAACAAACAACCACAAGCGGCAGCAAAAGCAACAACCACAACTTGTAAGCGATAATAACAAATTGAAAAAGTGCGTGTCAATGTGCGGCAGTGCGTATGTATGTATACTAAATGTACATACATACATACACTTTATATAAATATAGTGGACTGTGTGTGTGTGTGACTCGTTTGTCGACATCGTTCGTCGACTTCGAAAACTGTGCGAGTAGCTTGCAACAAACAATGCACCGACCTGCAGGCTAATTTATTGTTGTTTCTGTTGTTGTCAATTACACACTTTAAGCCGCATTGTTGTTTTTATTTTGGTTGCATTTTTTCTGTCAAATTATCTTAAACGCACACATACATATGCATGTACATATGTACAAATGTACATACGTGCACGTTTTTGAAATTTAAAATTCCCAACGCGTTTTTTGCACACACGACCATCAAATTTTTCGACTATTGCAATACTCTGCATAAAGGAAAGGGGGGAAACCAAATTCTTTGAAATGTGTGTCACAATCCAAGTTAGGAGTGGCTGAAGCCTTAGAATTTGTACATATGTATTCCTGAGTCGCATGAGGTATTTGAAAAATAATGGAGTTAATAGATTTAAAGACCGTTTAGTTCCAGCTTCAGAGATCTAAACTTTTTTCGATACACGTTTGAATTGTTCAAGCAATACAAGAATACTTGGTTCAAAGATCTTAACCTATATTGGTAGATAAAAGTTTATCCTTTCTTAACCAAATTTTAACAAGATTTTCCTTCGATGTGAACGCCAAAGTTTTACAATTTGTTCCTCTTCTTAATCATCAATTTCTTTACTATCCCAACCTAATGCTTATCATGTTCACTTGAAATATAACACATTTTTGTAAATAAAATCTTGGTATTTAATTAAATTTCGACGCCAAAGTTTTACAATTTGTTCCTCTTCTTAATCATCAATTTCTTTACTATCCCAACCTAATGCTTATCATGTTCACTTGAAATATAACACATTTTTGTAAATAAAATCTTGGTATTTAATTAAATTTCGATTACGTTTCTAGGTCGTTTGTAAATATATTTATACAAACAAAAAATACCTCCAAAATATATTTATATATAAAAAATACCTCCATAGCTTCCTACAATTAAGCCCATAATTTATTTGCTTATATATTTAACAATTAAGCTGTACATTATTTTGCTTGGAAAATGTAACATATTAGTGAACAAGTCGTATACAGGTTACTGACTAAAGGGTATTCATTAGTTGTTCTAATGTCGTAGTCTTGTGTTGTGACTGCTTTTATGCAAATTAATATTTAACATGCCTGTAAGCAAATCAAAGTTAAATCGATGACTTGTCAATACAAATATTGAGGGACAAAAGACACAATGTTTATATAAATATAATTTTGATGAGCCTCGAGTTATTCTTATCATTATTATGTTTGCTTTTATAGCATGCATTCTTATTTGCTTTCCACACAAAAACGATTTGTTTGCATTTCTCTCGAAGAGAGTGAAAGAGAAGAAGAAAAAACAAACAAACGAACTAACAACTTTTTTCTTTCAATGTGAAGTTGAAGACTTTTGATTAAAATGTATGGCACGCCTGTCATGGCCAACCAGATACGTGGTCTTCGGACGCCAAACGGTCATTTCCGACTTGGTTTTTATTTGCTGTACACTCTCGTGTACAATATACATAGTTATAGGTATTACATGACCCCTAGTAACAATTTTATGGAGTCGCACGTGTAATTAATAATATCCGGTGATATGAAAAAGAGGCTTAGACGGAACACAATATTAAAATATCTATAGCTTTTGCAGTTATATACATTTTTGGCTCTACTTGAGTGTTCTTCAACTATGTCTTTTTTTTTTATTTCAATTTGAAAAACAGGTTACAGATATATCTTTGTAGCATACTTACATATATACGTAACACTCATAGCTGTGTCGCAGAAAGAAAACTTTGTTTTAGATTACCAAATATTAACTTCTAAGTCTACTGAACGGGAAAGATATTGGATCTGAAATCCCTTCCGCAAAATACAAGAATAATAGAAATTCGATTAAACATAGTATGATTTATTTGAACTTATTAGAGATCTTCCAAACAGTAAAATATTTCAAGTATATATTTCCTGCACTCTGTTCATAAGATTCTAAATCTTATGGATTGTAGAAAAAATCTCGTAAAACAATTGCGATCAATTCCTAATGTGATAACTCAGAAAAGAAAATAAACCATAAATATATACTTATATATGTACATACATATGTACATATAATCGTCATTTTCTAGTGGCGTTATAAGCAACATTTCCAAATATTTGCAAAATAGCAGCAAATTTGTTCGTTCTAGAGAAAAGTAAAATTTAAAAAGTCGAATTAAAAATAATTATTAAGAATATGCGTTATTCACTACTTTTTTTACGGAATTAAACAACAAGCAGAACTTGTATTTCACGGAAAATGAGCAAAACGTGCTCGCATCTGGTGGTTCCGACTTCTATCACCATTCCTTATACTTTTTTTAAAGGATTGTGCAACACTAATTTCCACTGATTCCCCTTTTTTACGCTTTCTTACCGCTAACCAAGTAGCGTTTCGAAGACCGTTTAACAGCTGGTCCTTTGTAGTGCCACTGCTTAACGGCTTCCATTATCATACAATACTCAGAACTCCTAGTGGTTGTTTGTTTCTATTTAATGAGATCTCTTGCTTTAGCAAAGCATTGCAAAATATTTATTTAATGATTAAACCAACAAAAAGCAAGAATAAAATAATCGCCACCTAAGCTAAAAAACAAAAACAATACTCATAGATGCGTATCTGCGGGAACGGACCGACTGCTAATGTTGTATAACCGACAATTTGGCAATTTTAAGCTTTGTGTATTTTGGTCTTCAATTGAATTGGAAATAATTTAGCACAGAAGTGAAATGAAAATTGATACCGTGCCAGCTCTGCGGGGCCTTCATCCTCGCTCCAGAACCCCCTTTCCCACCGAATTAAAAAGCGCACCCGTAACAAGCGACGAGCGATGACATCATTGGAAACGATGACGCCTCCGTCGCCACCGACAAAGGCGATGATTGGGAGAGCGACGTCGCGACAGTATCAACACGACTGGTGGCAGCAACTTTCTGCAAATTGGAAATGCTTTCCAACGTAGACGAAATAATAATCATAATAAAAAATATACACACATGTGCATACTACAAGTAGAATACTGTCGTATAAGTTTTCTTATCAACGGCGACGATGACAGCAGCCGGGCAGCAACAAAGGAATGTCTATAATGATAGAGAATGGACGGTGGAGTATGGTTTGATGTTGGCGCGGCCATAAAGGGCGCGTCGTCGCACGGACTCGGCAATGAGACTTGCGACACATACAAATGTTGCAACGTCGAAATGAAGCCACTCTTAAAATGGGTGGTGGGTGGCACATTGGTTGGCAGCACTTCGGGTGCATGTGTATATTTAGGTACATAAGTATAAGCTGCTGCTGTTGATGAAGTCATAGCCGAGTTTGGCACTGTGTGTGCTCTTTTGGGGACGTCCCAGCCGGGAATAGAACTAACACACACACACAAAGGCACGTTATATGGCAACAAACACAACAAATATGTACAACGAAACCAAAACGCCATCGTTCTCTGCTCTGTTGGGCTGTGGTCTGCGCAATATTTTCACAAATACATAACCATATACTATACACATATGTACATATGTATGAGCGCACCTATGGAGGATGGCAATGACGACTACTTACCGCACCACAATCGGCAGCCGGCGAATTCTCGACAATGTCGTAGATGACATGTGGCGGTCCAGTTGTTCCGAGCAGCGAGAAACCGAAACCGGAATTCTCACTGCGTCGCAGCACCACTTTCAATTCCTCGGTCATTGCGCGACGTTGCCGTTGCTGTTGACGCGTCCGCCTTGCTTATACCGCTCCCTGCTTCGAGTTGTTGCTGCTGTTGTGTCTGTGTTGTGGGCGCTGTCGTCCACTAACCACCTGGAACCGCCGCTATCGCTGCCGCTGCTGCGTTACGACTTCTCTGCTTACTTCTGTTTTTACTTTTATGGATTTCAATTTGCCAACGTACGCTGAACGTTGCTTGCTGTTGTTGTTGTCGCCGCCGTCGTCATTTGCACTTTGTTTTAATTTTTGACCCGTTCCTACTTGAAATGCTTGACTGAAGTTTTGGGCTTGGTCGCCACTGCCGCCACTTCAGCACTTCTTTGCGCACTCATTTACACTTACTTCATTGCACTTACACGCAGCCATAAAGCCGCACACACACAGGCACAAACGCAGACACAGAGGCACACACACAACACTTGTAAATTTGTAAAAAATTGGATGCTCGTATTTGGTTGCTAATATTTATAATTTTTTTTTTATAATTTCATTGCGCTCGTACATAGCCGTGGCCGGCCACTTTCTTTTTACGCAAATTCGCAGCAATTCAGCATCGAAAACTTGTTTAAATTTTGTCTTTTTCGAAAAAAAATTTTCTCCACTTTTAACACCTATCCGCCGCTACCGCAGAGCAAGCTGCCACGGTTCGTTTGTTTAACACCTCATTTTGCGAGTTGAGTTTGCGTTTTATTGGCTTTCAAACGCATTCGTTGTGTTATGAGCTTTTCATTATAGAACATTTGTTAATTAATTATATTAATTAGTAATTTTTTCACAACTGACGAAAAACCACAACCACCGATGCGGCTGCGATGCGCGAGAAACAAACCGACACTATCGAAAACATGGTTGTTTGTTGACGATGTCTCATATTCGACACATTTATCGACTGTGAGTAGCACTAGCTATCGGATAGACGCCTTAAGCCATGAGTGCTGGGTTATATTATAAATTTAAGCATCTTTCAGCACTGGTCCAATTGGAGTTGCCAGATGGTGAAATGCATATATTGGTCGTTTAATTTAAAATCAATTGTAGGGCCAGATCCTACAGTAACAGCACATTATTTCGCGCTGTAAACTTGAAATTCGTTTTCTAGCAGAGATTTAAAAAATGCAACATTTTAGGGAAATATATATTTCATTCAACATCTGATGACATTTTGGTGCTAGTCGTTTCTTAGCACGCTCCACACAAAATGATGACATCAAAATGCGGCATTGATGAAGGGGAGATGTGGCTAGTCACCAAACGAAATCTGCCGCGAAAACTAAAAGAGGCGTGCAATTGCGCCTTTTAGATAAGTGACCGACTGCGCGACCCACCAGTCCGTTCGGTCGTTCGACGGCAGCGGATTTTTATGAGCGATATTTAAATTTTATAGTTCCCAAAGGCGCACAAAGCACTTGACTCATGCGCAGAGCGCACACATGTGCTGCACTCAGCTTCTACTTCCGTTTTGCTGCTGGACTTGCTTTGACAAGCGAGCGGACCTAAGTAAACAACAACATAGTTTGTGGGTGTCATAACTACTAAAAAAAAAAAAACACAAATATATAGAGGGAGGAAGACGTCGCACGCGACGCCCAGATGTTGTGCACAATTATCATATCAACGGCACATCATTTACAGTTAAGTGAAAAAACAGATTGAGCCAATCGGAAAGTGCGCGTCGATATGCCGGACCAATGAGATGAGCGCTTAGGAAAAAGTTGCCCTCATACGCGACAATCGCCTCAGAGAGTCAGTTTAAATTTGACTGCGTCGGCGTAAGGAACAAGAATGAAGAATAATCCGAGCTATAGCGCCTACGGGGATCCAACAACACATTGGCTGACCGAAGGTTATGTGGAGTACAATCATCAGGCACAATGTCGCTACGAGCTGCCAATTAATATGCAAAACTATGGCGATGAAGACAACTGCAACAAAAGTAATACAAGCTGCATCAATAACATTTTTAATGATTGGAATATTATGCAGCAGCAACCTAGTAGCTCGACATTTGCTTCCTCCGCTCAAGCAGAGATTTCATGCCGCAGTGGCTCCTCCAATCGCAAAGAACGCACTGCATTCACCAAATCCCAGCTGAAAGAGCTGGAAGCCGAATTCTGTTATTCCAACTACTTAACGCGATTGCGTCGCTACGAGATTGCCGTCGCGCTGGAGCTGAGCGAGCGGCAAGTGAAAGTTTGGTTTCAGAATAGGCGCATGAAATGCAAACGCATCAAACTGGAAGCAAAAGCGGCCGCTGATATGGTAAACGATTAGGCTGTACATAAAAGCATAATATTTATACATAACACAATTTTTCTTTTACACATTGTTTGCTAACTTATTTTAAATGGTAAATATATTACATCTAAATAAGGCGTTTTTTGCCACTCACTTCTTTAGTTTCTTGGTTTTGATCTTATTTAAAGATTTTGCCTGTTTCTTTGCATCTGCTAGCTGCAGCGTTTTTGTAGCTGCCTTCTTAGTTGGCTTGGCAGGAGCAATGATGTTTTTCTTCTTTTGAATGCCACCAGTTCCCGGCCTGCGTTTGATGAGCTCCAGTTGACGATCAACGCCTATTAATTTCTTTTGTGTTTTCTTGGGAGGCGGTGACAATTCTTCCTCCTCATCACTATCAGTGTCAGATTTCTCAGCTTCAAAACTTTCCTCTTCCACGTCATCGTCATTAATGCTCTCTTCGTAGTCTTCATCCATGGAATCCTCGTCCAGGCTGTTTCCCAATAAGTCCTCCAATTGTAGGTCTTCCTCGTCATCATCATCGCTATCATCAGACTCTAAGAACTCAAGTTCCTCCTCGCTTTCATTGCTGGAAGGCACTTGTTCATAGTCCTCATCATCAGAATCTTCATTTAAAGTATTACCCAACAAGGCAGACAGATTAAGATCTTTTTTTGATTCAGCCTTCTTTGTCGACTTGGAAACCTTAGCCACCGTGGTGGTATCGCTTGTTGCCTCTGCTTTCGTAGACTTTGCCACAGGCACATTAGACTGCTTAGATTTTTTTTCCGGCTTAATAAGCACGCCAGAGAAATCAATGCCTAGATGTTCATATTCCTTTTGGAACTTTTTAAGTTTTGCAAGTCCCTTAGTAATGCGCTTCTGGGATGCGGACTCGTCCCAATTATTTTGCGCATCTTTTCTACGCAATATGGATTTCGTTTTGTTTGATACAAAAATTTTCTTGCCAGCCTAGAAATAAGTATTGAAAAATGATTGACGCACCCCATGGCAATACTTCATTCTTGACTTACATTATTTGTGACTTGCCTCACAGAAGTCTTAAAGTAATTGAATTTTTGTTCCTCTGGTGGGATGTATGCGGCCTTGACCACTTTTTGGAACATGAGGTAGTTGTCCATGGTGTCGGCAGCAACTTTTGCCACTTCTGGATATTCAAACTCAACAAATGCAAATCCCTTACTACCGCCGGTTCGCCTAGACCGTGCCAGACGTAAACGTGTCACGCGCCCGAACTGCTGGAAATATTTGCGCAACTGATCTTCGAAAAAACCATGGGGCAAGTGCTTAACCAAGACTATTCCACGTTTTAGTTTCTCCACTGGCCGTTTCTTCGCCTTTTGCATTTTCTTTTTCAGCTGTAAAAATGGAGGCATACAGTTATTATTGCGGTATTCCGTGCCACAAATGCTGCGTTTTTATACCTGTCCAGAGACTACATCCTTAGTTTCATCGACTTTTTTAGTGGGAGAAGCTTGTTTAATATTTTGCGGCTTAGGTTTTTTTACAGGAGGCATCTTGAGTGTTTTAATGAATAAAAACAGTTGAGTATATATTCGCAAATAAAAGCGAACGCACGTGGAGCCAGTCTTAGTTTAGCACCTATCGATAAGTAATCGTGCGGTCTTCAGTGTTGGATAAAACGTTAAATATTGAAGCTACAGGTTTCACGACTGCGTGACAAAACTTCCAACCTCGTGAATCAGGATCGTGAACTCGGATGTAAGGCATCTGATCGAGCCAAAGGAGGTGGTATTATTACCAAGAAAATACGAAGAGCGGGTATGTTAAAAGAAAACGCAAACGTATTTATTTAAAAGGAAAGGAATTGCTAATTTTCGAAAAGTACGCAAAGCGGGTGATTTTACCAATTTATTGCTAAACTGCCTTTGCAAAGGAGTCGTTTATAATTCTTTCCGTTTTTGGTTTGTTTATATTTGCCGTTTTCATGTTACTTATGTACAATATTTGATTTTTATTACTGTTTTTTTTTTGTACGCGTGTTTTGTACTCTTTGGGAAAACTTACCATGGCGACCAACACGCCTCCGTCGTGTTCCGGCACCATGACAACTGTCCTCGGTCGAACGAAGCTGGTTGGACCTCTGTCGCCTTGTTTTATCAAAGGACCAACGAAATTGATTATACCCTATACTCGGGACTCGTTTGAACACCATCACTCCAAATTCGCAAGACGAATGCTGATTGATCTCGAGAGCTTAAACAGAAGTAAAGAACTTCCGAATTCGGTTCCGCTGAAATCTGAGCAAAACGAGAAGATGGCGATGTGCAACGAGCTGCGCCAACTCAAGCACGATGAGATAATAGAACGCAAACGTCGAATACAACTGCGTCAAGATTGTCACGAACTGCGAGAGCTGGCGGAGCAGTTGAGAGTAGCCCATATTAACAAGGATATTGCCGAAAGCATGGAACTTGGTGAGAAACGGAGGCATGCGGAGAAATTAGAAAGGGCGGAGAGTGCCAAGTGTGCCGAGAAGGAGCGCTTGAAGATATTGGCCATGGAGCGGGAGAAGGAAATGAAAAGGAAGGAAGAGCAACAGAAATTATATGCAACACTCTCGAATCAAGTCGATGAGACAAAGCGTCGACTGCAGATGGAAAGACAAGAAAAGATTGCGGATCGAGAGCAACGTTTAACATTGCAGCAAATCATAGAGGAGGAGAAAGCAGAGCAGCTAAAGGCGCAGCAACGAAAGATTGAAAATCGCAAGGAAATGCTGCAATATATTGAAGAACAAAATCGTAACAAAGAACGTCAGAGGGCTCTGGAAAGGGAAGATTTTCAAACGGCAGAACTATCCAAGCTTATTTATGACGAGAGGAAGGCCAAAATTAAAACAGAAATGTTGGAGGCACAGCGCAAGCATCAGGCGATAAGCATGCGAATCGGCCAGCAAGTCTACGAAATTGAGGTGAGTCAGAAGGATTTGTAGAATATCGTTTATTTTTTCGAACTACCGCCTACAGAGCCAAAAACGCCAACGCGACAGGGTGCTGACCGATCTGCTGCAGGAGGAGTACAAGGCTAGACAGGACGCACGCTTCCGGCAGCAGCTCGAGCAGCAACAGGAAGATCGCATGCGAGTTCGAAAGGAATTGGAGCGCTATCGTCACGAGCTCATGCAACGCAACCTGGAGAAGGAGCGCCTAAAACGCGAAGAGATTGCCGCTAGCAAGCTCGAATCTTACGATGTAATGGAGGCCAAGCGGATAGAAGATGAGAAAGCAAAATATCAGGAGCGCAAGAAGTATGGTAACATGCTCTTGTCAATGATGGAAGAGAATCAGCGTAGACGTGCCGAGGACACGGCTGAAAACGTACAAATATTCGATATGCTGGCAAAGGCTGAAGAAGAACGGTACGATAAGTCTTTTATACAGAACTGTTGTTACAGAAAATATAAAATTGTTCACACTTTCAGGCAAACATGCATTCAGGAGGAACGTCTCAGAATGCTAGGCAGTGTGCCACAGTCTGTGCTTCGCTACCTGCCTAAAAATGCTTTAACTAAGGCAGATCGTGAGCAAATAGTAATTCCAAAACGGCCGCAGCAATTTGGTGAGACATGGAAAGCTAGTCGAGAACAAACGAACATACTCAAAAGACAACACCTTGGCGGGGGCGATTCATAAAATGAAATACCATGACATGGCCTTAACTTATTGCTGAGGCTATTTTAAATTCCAAATATAATAACTAAAATCTTCAGCGTTATTTTTGTATTCTGTATTAGATTACGTATAATTTAAAACTCAACCGCCTGCCCGCCCACAATGCGTACGTGCGTACGTGGTCATACGCCAGCAGTCCTGCCAACTTTTCTCAATGGGCAGTGCCGCGCTGAGATGCCAGATAACATGGCTGCGTTCAGCATGAAAACAATGTGTAAAAACACTCGTCCAAAAGTGTATTACCACTTGAAAGGTATGCATTTCTAGATAGATTACACAATGATGAACAATATTAATAATTTCGTTAAACGAATTTATGTTTTAGGCCGACTTTTTAACAGACGCGCCCTTTTGTGCAGTCTGGCAGCCCTGTAATTCGATACCTCGATACATTCATAGCCTACGCTATTTTAGTTCAATGGCGGACAGTAATGAGAAAAGTGGGAGTGATCTTTTGTTGTTTTGCAGAAAAATACAAAAACTAAGTTTTACAATAATAATAAAATAATAGAGAGGTACATAAGCAAGGCGTTTCAATAATTGCAGTGTTTAGCAAAATGTTAAAGCAAGTGTTTAGAGTATATTGCGCTTAGAACGCGTCGTGTGCGAATCTGTGAAACAAAAACAAATAGGAAAAATTCCACAGACAACACAACAATAATATACGCGGAAGCACAGCGTTGTGTGCGTGCGCACAAACCTCAATAGAAAAAGAAAAACAAAACCAAGTGACGGGCGAACTTTGTACATTGTGTGCGACAGTGGCACTGTGCAGTAAAACGGAAGAAAATCTCTTTAAATTGAAATCGAGTTGTAACAAGAAACAAAGAAAAATGTCTGCGCTACGTTTAAACGCGGCCGAGAAGGATCTGGAAAAGTTTATCAAATTTCTGGCGCTGAAATCCACCCAAGTTGTGGTGCAGTCGCGCCTTGGCGAGAAAATGCAGACACAGTGCAATCCATTGGCAGGCAACGATTGGTTCAATATTGTCGTCCAAGATCATCCAGATGTATGCGACGAGACGAAGCGAGCCCTGGCCTTGAAGCCAGGGGAGAGCATTTTGCAACGTTTGCCGTTATGCGTTGAGATTTCGCTAAAAACGGTTGAGGGCGATCAAATGATATTGGAGGTGTGGTCGCTGGACTTGCTGCAGTCCGTAAATGGCACAACGAATAATGTAACGAACGGGACGACTAAGACTACGGACGATGGAAAGAACTCCGGCGATACCAACAACACCAATACTACTGGCACAGGGACAACAAATAATGGCACAAACGATTCCCAAACGCTACGAGCTGCTCACGCCATTTACAATCGCATGGGCATTATGCTCAAGTCCTTAATTTCGCTGACCCGCACAACGCCCGCCTATAAGCTGTCGCGCCGCCAGTGTCCGGAATCCTATGGCATCTTCTATCGCATCTATGTAGATCGGCCGCAAGTGCATACTTTGGGTGAGGGACACAAGCACGTTAAGATTGGGCAGCTCAACACAATTGTGGGCTCGCTGGTCATGTCTGTGGCGTATCGCACCAAGCTTACAATATCACCTACAGCGGCGCAGGCACGTCACACAGAGCACAACACGATTATGCTGAAGTCGGACCACTTCCGACCAGCTAACGATGTGAATTCGCCTACACAGCAACTCAGCTCGGCAGCCATGGCCAAGAAGTTGGGTGTGGGTGTAGGGAACGCTGGTACTGGTGCTGGTGACAAGCGTTACATAGACATAGACAAGCCTCTGCGACCGGGCGCTTTCACGGATATGGGAAAATTGCGTCAATATACCGAGGATGACTTTGTGCTGCCGGAGACACCGCCATTTGAGTGGCTGCTACGTCGCCAGCGGCATGAGAGTGCGGGCAGTGGTTCTATTGAATCGCTCAATCGCAAATGCGAATCACCCGTCAACGGGCAGCGTGTGGACCAGGCCAATAACAACAACAATATCATAAATAACTTAAACCACAGTGGTGGTGGTGGAGGTGGAAATAGCAATCTCAACAACAATTCAATGGCATTTAAGAGCTTCGAAAAGCAAGCGTCTGCCGCCGACTGTAAAATTCAAATAACCGCCAATTCAACATCCCCAATTAAAAGTCTGCTAATACCCGCACCCGCATCGTTTCGTCACAATTCGGCGCCCACGCTACAGCAACAGCAGCAGCAACTCGCGAATTCGCACAACGATGACGATAATCTGCTCAAGGAACTGCACTTCCCCTTCGCCTCACCCACCTCGCACGTCAATGATTTGGCTAAATTCTACCGCGACTGCTACCATGCGCCTCCCTTGCGGGGCCTTAACGAGCTTCAAGCGGAGGTAAGCACAGCGAGCTTGGCAGCCACTGCACAACCAAATGGCGTGGGTGTGGCGCCTGTCTGTGGATTAAGTGCAGCAGCTGCTGTTGGCAACAGTGCGTCAGATGCCAGCGCCATGGATGATTTGTCACGGCAATTGGCCGAATTCGAAACATCGCTAGAGGATTATGATAAACTGGTATCACAATTCGGACTAACCGGCTCTTCGTCCACAGGCAGTCGCAGCAGTGGAGGCTTGCAGATGAGCAATTGAGTCGGCGTCTGTAATTTTACATTGTGTAGGTCGTCGTTGCTCTCGAATAGAAGGGGCGTAACTCAATAAGTTCATCAACAAATGGGTACTAAAAAGAAGATCTAGAATACTAGAAGAAAAGTAAAATTTAAAGACTTGTTACGATCCTTGCTCTGAAAGCTCATCTTGAAATTTAGTATTTGAAAAACAAATAGAACAAAATATATTTTGAAAGGTAAAGTTTCTTCAAAAGACTGAGTTACATCTTTTTCTATTTGGGATCATCGACTTGTTCATATTGTTGTTATTTTATTCTGTATAATTGCTGTTCGGTTTAGTCCTTATTTAAAATGAGTCTGGCTTGTCTTTCATGTGTCTATTAGCAATATGTATGTTTAGTTAAGTTTGTACGCTGCTATGATATTATGTTAGTGTCACACCATTTATAGGCTATGTAGTAGCTCTTTGTACATATATATACACACACACACACATTATACATATACATACTATATATGCTGTGTACACTGCGATAACGGTGTCACGTTTAATTCATTTAAATGTATTTATGTTTAAGTTTAAGCGCGCGTTGTGACGCTCTCGTGAGTCCAAGCGAGCTCGTGACTTTGAAGGTTCGTACATTCGCGTCATTTAGTCAGTCAGGCAGTCTGTTTATTTGTTTCTTTGTTCAAGTGCCTTTTGCCTTGTGGAAATTGCCGTAAATAAAAAAATGAGGGAAAGAAAATAAACATGTACATAGATATGATTAAAATGCGGTGCAGCGAAAAAAGTTGTATCTTAAATATCCAATTATAAGTATCAACGTACATATAAATATATATATAATTACAAACACATAGCGCGTCTTAGTACTAGTATAGGGTTATTTCATTTCGCATCAAAGTTAGTTTTAAGTAGTTGCTGATTTAGTAACGGTTGCCTTTTTTTACAAAAATAATATACAAAATATGCTGTAACCCCACACACCTATGTATGTATGTACATTTGAATAGTTCTAACGAAGAAATAGTCCTGAAAATGTTTACAAAATGACCAAAAACCTGTGTTGCCAATCGATTTCCTTCTAATGGTAAGAGAACAGTCGGTTTGTTATCCTAATTGAATCAAAGAATATACAGTCTTACACTGTATCATCAATAATCATAATGCCGATTTGGATATGAAGGATCCCTCAGAGTCTGAAATATTCCAAAAAAAACCGCCATAAATTCGTTGAAAATCGATTGGATATTATGGGTTTTGTTAAGTGTGTATGTACATATGTCTAATGAGCACCCAAAAGTTCTCCGTTTATAGGTTATTTTAACAGTTAAACTATCCAGATGTATATGCCTACCTAAAAAATAAAGATCTGTGCCAATAAGAAGCGGACTTTTTGAAAACTAATACAAATAAGTAACACTAATCAAGCGCACATATTTATACTGAAATATATTTCTATTAACATTGAATTTTCCAGTCCCATTGCAATTGACACAGATCTTGTAAATACGTACACATAGTACATACTATATATAAGAAACTGTTGCTTTTAATAAGATAAAAAGAAAACGAACGTAACTAATTAACAATGTCAAACGAAAGACTCTAAGCATAACGAAATACATATTGGATTCATAGAAAGAAAAGGCAACAAATAGCCTCAAAGAGCTCAACAAAAAATTGCACGCAAACATTGGCCAAAAATTAAGATGGGAGCGTAGGTGTTAAAAGTGTAAAAATATATTATATATTATTATTATTTTGTAATACCACGCTTTGTTATTTATATATTTGTTTAAAAATGAGAATTGCCTCTGCATAAGAAACTGAAAAGCTATGTATGTATGTACATTTATTTGAAAATATTCAGCAACATTATCGAGAAAACTACATACGCAAAAATAAAAGCAATTGTTAATCAACACACAAAAAATTAACGCCTTGATAATTCATTTTTTAGCACGTCGCACTGGCGCCTTATTTGGGGCCAAGGGAGGGTGGAGGGGGCGTGTTATTTGCACTTGAAATGCGAGCGAATATGGAACAATGAAATACGGCGGTCTCTGATAGAGAATAAGTCACTTCTGGGCCCTGAAATGTTCACGTTCTACTGAGACTATACGTTCCCATAAAAACAGAATTGAAACTGTATAATTCCGTTGCTTTCTGTAAATATATGGAATCTAAAATTTTAAATCCATTTATTATTTTCAAGTACTATTTTCTAAAAGGAAAGAATGATCCTGAAAGAATCCCTAAGAGTAGCTGCGGCGGATGATTTAAATTTCCATTAAATAAAATGTTATGTATAATAAAAGTCAGAACAATTGTATAGTAAAGGGTATAGTCTTTAAGATATAGTAACTATAGATAGTAATAGATATATAGTTTTATCATTATCTACCGATTGCCATTCTTCAGGAACTGTACTTGCTATAACTATTGGAAGCTCTACTGTTTCGAAGAGAGAGCTTTAAAAGAAAATAGTTTATCGCTTGGTATGCTATGAAATGAATAGTCAGTCTAAATATGGATTTAACGGTCATTGATCTCATTGAAGGAAATTTATATGTCCTTGTAAAAAAACAATATCTGTTTTAGCTGTAGCGTATGAGAATTATTGATTGAACTCATGTTTTGATAAAAGCAAAAAAACATTTCTTTACAATGCCAAATCTAATCGATAGTCTTATCGGAGAAGCAGTCCATTCCGTTAAAGGCCCTTAAGTAATAATGTATGCTGATAAAAACAATGTATGGGGTATTTGTTTATAGGGGGTGTTACTTAGAAAGTCCACTCTAACCAAAACAAGCCAGAATTCTGCTTAAGTTTCCAGATGTTTGAAAAAGAACAAATATAATCCGAATCTCTAGATCTGACCTGGTTGCAACATATATGTATATGTATATACATAAGTACCTAGTTACCATAGAAACAATTGAATTAGGCTTTAACAGACCTTCAGTTTGAGCCCTTCTACAATAGCAAAAGAACATACTCATATATTACAACAAATTTCATAATTAATACACTACCAGACACTTTTCAAACACTATCGTGATTTGTTTAGCACATGTGAAACCAAAACAAATTGTTTTAAGATTCTTTACATACATACATACGTTGCAACTATTCCAAATTTACATCTACAAACATTCAATTATTATGTGTCTATTATTTTGTTAATGAGTGTACTACAGACATATTTATGCATGTAGATATGTACATATACAAATACATATGTATGTGTATACACATATGTATGTATGTACATATGTATAATATTGATGAGCATTTGAGTGCAATGCAGGTGCAACCGCTGTATGAACACTGTCCATATTTCTATGTGTGTATGTATGTACACACTGATGTTGTGTTTTTTTAAACATTTTTGTTGCGCTTGTGAAAATCTTCACCTGTAGCTACTGCTTCGTTACTTGTTTCAGCCGGTTATCAGTATTTTCCATTTACATACTCGTAGATTTGTTTGTATATTAATATGTATGTATGTGTGTGTTTACTTTTGTGTACCAGCGTTTTACTTAATTTGCAGCAATTAAATATTGTATAATAAACGTCAGTGTTGTTATTGTTGTTGTTGGAGCCTTCGCCGCACACTGACGGCAAGAGCAACAACAATGACAAAATAATCAACAGCAAGTGTTTGCATTGTGCCGTTATCAATTAGCACGCGATCCAAGCTCTCATCACAAAATAGTTCGCTCTCTTCTCTCACGCTTCCTCTGTTTACGACTTTGGCGATCTTTGTGCATTTTCTGTTTTTATTTTGCTCTTTGCTTTTTGATTTTGCACCCGAAGCTGAATTGGCGTCATTGTGGCAACGACACGGCTGAGGTTAAATATGTAGTTTTATTTTTAACTATTTTATTCTGTTGTTTTCACCAGATCGCTTATCTGGGGTTTGTTGCTATTTTTTGAGTGCTAATAGCATTGCCACAGCACTGAACACTTACACAGATATGTATGTACATACATACATACATGGGCAAATAGCAGCTGCACACACGTGCGTGGGGTGCTGCGAAAGTAGTCCAAAAACTAACGACTATGTAATCGATTTCATTTCCATTTGATGTATAACTAAATATATTTGAAATATCTCTAGAACATTACGTATTTAATATTTACTTATTTTATAATATATAATACATATTTCTTTGCTTTTATTGTATTTGTTTCGTTTTACTTATTTGTTTCAATATTTAACTGTTGGTATTTTATACAGCGCTAGAAATTAAAACATTTCAAATAAAAGAAAGATTTGTTCGTTTATTATGGAGTTTATTCAACTCAATGTTCTATAAAAGTGTTAATCCCTTCATATCTATTTGAAATTCGCATCAGTTGGACTCATGTATACCCTGAAAACGCTCTCCTCCCCACTGTCCTTCAACTAAAATTGACTTTGTTGCAACAATCGTCCCTAACCCAGCTGGATAACATAGTGACTTCGATTAAACTTCAGATTATGGTAAGGCATTCGTTATAAGCATATCGGTCCTATGACAGCTACGATATGTAACTACACCCTACTGGGTATACAAATCTACAACTGGTAATGTTTTTAGACACTAAATAACTAACTTTGAAAGCAGCCCACGATGGAAGCAGTTGATCAACAGAGGTATATACAAAACACTTGTCACACATGCATATACATACATATTATATAGTATGTATATACATATATAACAGTTTTGTTGTTGTTTTTCTTGCTTTGTTTTTAATTGTTCGTTTTGCTATTTTCGCCTTGCTGTTGTTGCCATGCGCCCGGCGCTAATGAAAATACAATTTGGCATTTGGCTTTGTATACTGTCTTGGGTGAAAACGGCTAGACATACACACACACTCAAACAAATATACATATGTATGTATGTGTGTACATGCATCAATTTTATTAAACTGGCTAGTTATGGTTAAAGTAACATTGCTCGTCAACTTCCACACCAACACTTTCCGCTGCCCCCACAAAGGCTGTACGTAGGTCGTATGCGTCGCCGTTTTGGTTACCACAACCGGTAAACTGGCTAGTTGCTGGTTGGTTGGGTTGGTCGACTTGCATTGGATATCAGCTCTCTCTTTTGCACCCACGCAGATAAATCGAATAAATTCAGCCAGCTGGCAACCGCTTTTTGAATAAGTTCACGTGCCGAGGCAATAAGAGCTTTAAAAGTGCATGTACAAGTATAAGTAAAGAAAAAAAGACAAAGGCAAGGTGTTTCGAAATCGCACGATAAGCAAACAGCTAAACAATAAGGCCCCAAAATTCAATGAGTCGCATTGCGTTTTTAAGTTAGGCAAACTTCTTTTTATGCAATGCGCATATTTGGAATTTTTATGTAAAGCAGCTTACTAGCTGCCTACTTGTTAACAGTTTGGGAGCCACTGGTTATGCAGATTATATTTTTCGTGCAATGGAAAGCAATGCAGCCGGCTTATGTACATAAGTACTCGTATGTTTGTATGTATGTATGTTTGGCACATGCCCACTTATTCATCTATCTACATGGTATATACGAGTAGATATGTTCGTTTGTACATACATATGTACATATATACATACCTTTTCTCAGAATAATTATTTTGTAAATGCTGTATCATGAATTAAATTTGTTGTTGATTATGATTGTTCCCATTAGTCATTAAAATTAACTTTTTAATAGCACATAAAATATCAGAAATTATTTGTTGCGCTAATATCAAACCACAATTTTACCAACATTTAAATGCAAATTGTTTCCAAATCGCTAGCAGTCCCCATTAATGTCCCCAGCTAGGATTTGCAAAAATAAAAACGGTCAACAAATTCATATACATACATATGTATGTATGTATATTTTTTTCAATATATTTATTTTCAAGTGCAACATTTCATTTGGTTAAGTTTTTAAATATTTTGCATTGCAATTAATTTGAACCACTGTACATAGATACAAACATACATATGTAAGTATGTACAATCATATTTATGTATCTATAAATACACACATGTGGCTATGTTGAGTCAACTGCATATTGTTGTTGCTTATCTTGTTGCCGGTTTTGTGCACAGCTGCACAAATAAATAGCAAAAATGCATTTAATTTTAGACGCCCACAATATGCGCTGACAACTCTATTTGGGTTCCTCACTGTATATTGTAATATAATTATCATTTAAAAGATGTTCACTGGGCTTTGGGCTTGGCAGTTGACTCGCCACACATTTTACAAATTCGATAAGCAAACAACACCATTAAATGTAATTAAATTACGGCGCCTCGACTTGTGTTGCTACGTGCCGTTTGTCAGGCTGAGGCGGTGACAGTGGAAGAATTTGTTGTAGCTTTTGCCTCCACGCCCACTTTGGCGACCTTGCCGGCACCTTCCTAGCCTATGTTGATTTTTGTTGTTGCCAGAAAACCGCCGACAAAATAAAAACAATCTGATGATACGAGCATATGCGTAACATGTAAACAAGTCGTTGATCAATTTGAAGAATTTTTCAAACAGATCGAAATCTTGCAGGCAGGTATTTACCCAATGAAGAGCAACTAACTGACGTTCCCTGCATAACGCAAAATCATTAAATCACATAGAATATATGTGCACTCGAAAGAATGCAATATGCAGCTGTAAAAACAAGGAAAAACAAAATTGATTACCAGAACAGTTGGCGGAAGCGTAAGTATTAAAAAAAATTCAATAAGAGGCATTTCATTAGAAATAAACGACCATATGTGCAACACATATACATACATATGTATGTATGTATACAACGAACTATATATATCTATATTTATGGCGTTTATTAAAATAAACAACGCCTAAATGAACTGTTATCTAGCATATAAACGTTATAGGAGATTGGCAAATACGTTTAATGTGTTGTGTGTAATTACATTTCAATGTCAAAAGGGGTTCCTGTCGTGCTATTTGACATTTAGAACTTGTTTATAAACAAAATTTATATATGTATGTATGTGTATTTGGTATTTAAAGCAACTAATAAACCGACTGATAAGAGCAGCGGCTTTAAAATAATTTTTAATAAAAATCACGTTTGCTGATAAGACACAAAGTGCTACATAGCTTATCTAGTCCCTTCGGTTATATGTGGCGCCATATTGAAAAACCAATTGAGTCATGCTTAACCGTTTCGTTTCTTTATATTTAACATTGGCTTTCAATGTAATATGATGATAATTATGTGTCATACATGAGTTTGAATATTGCGCAATTGCGATAACACGATTTACCTGAAAATCGATTCAATTGCAGATGGCAATAGGGCTGCCACTTTCAATATCTTTATATGTTAAGATCTATAAAAATGTATTGAATTTGAGAACCTGTTATAGTTGCATACTATAAATTTGAAAAAATTTTAAGATTTATGTACTTTTTCTTTTAACGGAAACGATAGTACGATATCAAATGTTACCTGAGTAATCGATTATTCCTCAGCAGATAACAACGCGATGTTGCCACACCGCATGCATATCTGTCAAAGTAAACGTAGCAATTGCTAAACGAAGTGGAATTTTTATTAAATGAAATTAATTAAGCTTAATTAATCAACCAAAGGGAGTTTAATAGGTAAATGAGGGTGACAGCTTCTGCAGTGATATCAAATATCTTTGCAGCAACAAATACTTTTGGGTTAAGCCAGTGAAATTCCTTGCATCCCAATTTGGCAAGATCAAGATTCGATTCGCAAACAACTTGTGGTTGTTGTTTTCGCTGTTGCCATTGGATGCTCAACATACTACACGACACTTATAACTTTTTGTTTGCAGTGTTTTTCTCACCGTGAGCTGCAAACATAGTGCGCATACGTACGCAATTGATTGACGACGGTGCAACAAGTGAAAGCCAAATATCAACTATGCCACCCGTGCAGTAAGCAAACCAAAATCAGAGCAAAATCCCTAAACAAATTATTAATGCCAATTGCTTAACCTTCGTCGTCTGTGCATCATTACATCACAATCACCAACATAACGCCTAGTAGTTTACAATTGACCTAAATTCGTTGGCAAAGTGCTCAAACATTTGCTCCATTCCGTTGGCCGAGGTGCTGGGTGTACTAAAATAATGCAAAATATTTAACTACACAACAGTATAATTATGAAATCCAACTTACAATTGCATTTAAGGATAACAACTGTACAGGGCATTTACTTTTCTGCCTTATTGTGGCTCCTTGGAGCGTTTATGTATCGCTGCATTCCATCGAAGTTGCATTTTGTGTGCCGTTTATGCGCCAGATGTTTACTTCATCGATGACGTCATGTGGGCACATTCAAATTTATTTATAGTCCCCGCACATGTGTGCGCGTGAGTGTGTGTGTATTGTTTACCCATTCATATCTGTGCTGAAGCGCGCGCCACTGTCTGTCTATGTGTGTGTGTTTGTGGCTAACTAATGAGTGGGCTGCTTGTATGTATGTTAATCACCTTCCTTTCATTCTTACTCCACATTCCTCCATTGGGAGGAACAGCACACATGCTTACTTTCCAAAAGGCGCACTTCAACTGCTTCGCACGAAGAATGCGATGTCATATTTATCGTGTTGAATTCCAAGCAAGGAATGCAAAGCTTTTTCTTGGCTGACATTCGTCAGAAATATGAGAATGAATCAGCATGCCTTGCTGGAACGCTTGATAAGCACACCGCGCCAGCCAATTGCTCGAACTC
This sequence comes from Scaptodrosophila lebanonensis, assembly GCF_003285725.1. Lineage (NCBI taxonomy): Eukaryota > Metazoa > Arthropoda > Insecta > Diptera > Drosophilidae > Scaptodrosophila > Scaptodrosophila lebanonensis. Next base: position 19,574,882 of record NW_022060538.1, read on the forward strand.
GAAACCGAACCTCTCTCCAGTTGCATTTCTCACTGCCAACGCCGCTGTAGTTACACTTTACATATACATACATAAATATTATTAAATTCGTAACCATGATGTACTCCAAAGCTGAAGTGTAATTGCTGATCCCTAACAAATATCCCCAATATACGACAAAAATTGCATCTCCTTGATTTTGTTTCACTTCCAGAGTACAGGCCATCAACATGTCGCTGGGCGCGATGCATTGCACGCGCTGCGCCGACGGCTTCGAGCCCAACGAGAAGATTGTCAACTCCAATGGCGAATTGTGGCATACGCAGTGTTTTGTGTAAGTATCTGTCTCAATTCGGACTATTCATCTTCCATATCACAATCCTGACTAAATACAATTAAAAGATGCAAAACATTAAAATTCTACTGCTTATTTTGGATTTCTCCACAGCTGCGCGCAATGCTTCCGGCCTTTCCAAGATGGCATCTTCTACGAGTTCGAGGGACGCAAGTACTGCGAACGCGACTTCCATGTCCTTTTCGCACCGTGCTGCAACAAATGCGGCGAATTTGTCATAGGACGCGTCATCAAGGCCATGTCAGCCAGCTGGCATCCACAGTGCTTCCGTTGCCAGTTGTGTGCCAAGGAGTTGGCCGATTCCGGTTTCATACGCAATCAAAATCGTGCGCTATGCCACGAATGCAATGCCAAGGTGAAGGCCGAGATAACCGGTCGCTATGTATGCCAAAAGTGCCAGTAAGCAGTATTAAAAAGATAGTTAAGCTTGAAAATATGCTAACATCCAGTACTTTACAGCGGACTCATCGACGAGGAACCTCTGCGCTTTCGTGGCGAGGTTTATCATGGTTATCATTTCAATTGCACGGCCTGTGGCACTGAGTTGGACTCCACAGCCAGAGAGGTTAAGAGCCGTCCAGGATTGGCGGCTAATGATATGGTGCGTATATATATGTTAGTTGCTAGAGATAAGAACTCTTGATAGTATTCTCGGGCAGTATTCCCTAAATGTTGAAAGCATTTTGAATATACTTCCTTGCTAGCTGTAAACTGTGCAAATAGTTTAATAACCGAAATGAATTTCTCTTTCACAGAACGAACTGTATTGCTTGCGTTGCCATGACAAAATGGGCATACCCATTTGCGGTGCCTGTCGTCGACCGATCGAGGAGCGTGTGGTCACTGCCTTGGGCAAGCACTGGCATGTGGAACACTTTGTATGCGCCAAGTGCGAGAAACCCTTCCTGGGACATCGGCATTACGAAAAGCGTGGATTGGCATATTGCGAGACGCATTATCATCAGCTCTTTGGCAACTTGTGTTTCGTCTGCAATCAGGTTATTGCGGGTGATGGTGCGTAGCTTCAATTATATGTCTAGACATGTCTTGCTAAGCATTGTTATCTTACAGTTTTTACCGCCTTAAATAAGGCCTGGTGTGTACATCACTTTGCCTGCTCCGTGTGCGATACGAAAATGACGCAAAAATCCAAATTTTACGAGTACGATGAAAAGCCCGTGTGCAAGAAGTGCTACGATCGTTTCCCCAACGAGCTACGACGTCGTCTGCGCGACGCCCATGAGAATACCATGAAGAAGAACGTCTAGATCCGCACACACGCAAGCATATACAAAAATATGTGTAAAGTCAAAGTGCGTTCTGGTCGCCGCACTGTCGACGACTATTTCAATATTAGCACAAATGCGCCTTAGTTTCTGTTTGTAGTTGTCTTTGTCGTTGTCCACTTATGTCGCTCCTAACACTGAAGCATTTTTAATTTAACCCCCAGGATGCTCCTAATATAGTTTAAATGTAACAGTCAAGCATGGCAAACTTTTGTGGTTTGTGAGGAGTTCGCTTTTTCCGCACTGTATTTTGTTTGTATGTAATTTCTAATATGTATGGCAAAGATGTATTAACAGCTTTTAATGTTGTTATTTATTTGAACTTAATTTATGTATGTTTTTAATATATACCTATGATTGAACATATTTATATGTATAGTCGGTCTCGAAGAATTTGCTTTGCTTTATTTGTAAACCCAACTCAAAGTTGCAAAAAGGTGCCAAAAATGAGGCAAAAATTCAAATTATGCGCAATTGGTGGTTGCTTTTCTGGCTTATTGCATTTAAATTTAGAACCGTTATTTGCAAAGTAGCATAAAAGTGTCGCCGAGATCGAAAATATAATTTCCATTTGATAAATGTATACAACAATGTAACTCAGAATATGCCTTAATGTTTTTATATCGCTGTAATAAAAAATTTGTAGAAAGCCAAAACGATTACAAATTATACGATTGTTTATATTTTTCATTCGGAAGCATTCATAGTTATGATATACAACAGACAATAACAACATCCATATCAATATATCGGTATCAATAAATAAATGGGGTGATGAATAGTTTGGAGTCGTATTCAATTACTGATCCCCCAATTTGTTGAGCAGCGCTTCCAAGGCGTCGACATTTCGTACAGCAATAAGTCCGCCCGTATTGCGTTTCCAGTCCCCTTCTTCTGCATCTTCAGCAGTAGCCGTATAGTTCAGAGGGATCGCCTGTTGCTGCTTTACGCTAGCCTTATAGTCGTAAATATTGCCTCCTAGGGCGCGTAGTATAGCCTGCGGAGCACACGTGTCCCATTTGAAGGTGGAGGCTTTGCTGAGCACATAGACGTCCACCTCGTGGGTGAGCACCTTTAGGGCCTTGTGTCCCGCGCCAGCCGAAAAGGCAATCTCATAGCCCAGCTCAATAAGATTCTGTAAAATGTCCGACTGTTCAGAGCTTGAGAAAATGCAAAGCTTACGATGCTTGTCGCGCGCCTCAAAGTTGCAATTGTGTGCCTGTAAGGTGGACAAACAAACACCCCAATACAGCGATGTCTTATAAACATGTTCTTCCAGCTTTTTTCCAAAGGGCTGGGCAACAATGCCTATTACAGGTACTCCCGTGTCCCGTTCATAAACGCCGATGAGCACGGTTACGCAGTCTAGACCCGTTGAGGTAATACCTGGGAAGTTTGTGAAAATTGTATCGCCGGAAATATACTCGGCAGTGGCATCTGGAAACACGGATCAATCATCTTTGATATATGTATTTGGACAAACTGAAAGGGTACCTCAGTTACGTACCGATGGGATCAATCCAAACGCCCAGATTATTGTAGTCCAGCTGCTCAGGTAGCTCAGGTAGATCGCCCAGTTCCAGTTCAGTTTCGGTGTTGACAACGCGATGCACCTCTGCGGCCAAAGCAGCCGCTGCCTGTTCATGTCCAGTGAGCACCGACTCCAGACAGGCTGTGGTGTCCTTTTCGGTGGCACCCACGGCTATGGTGACATTTTCATCCAGCTTATTAGTGAAATTTGGCGACTCCTCGCCTAGTATGGCTTCGCGCATAGCTGGAAACTGTGGAAGCCTTAGTATAACATACAGAATTGATAAGGAAATTGCGTACCCAAGTTGCAACATCATGTTTTATAGTCTCCTGAATTAGCACATCAGCTAGCGTCTTGAAATCATGTTCAAAACGCGCGTTGGCCTCTGCTCCGGTCTTTTCCTGTACCAAAAGGTTCAACAAATCTTCGTTGGAGCGACACAAGCGCGCAATGTTTGCCGCTTTCTCGGCGCAATTGATTAGCACACGCAGCAGATTTACACTGTCGCCGACGTCACACATTGCATTTAATTCTTTTGCCACTGTTGATGATTCGTACTACTTTTTCTCTCTTTTTTTGATTTAGAATCAACCCGCCCACAGCACCCACGCTCGGTTTCCAGCTGCGTAATATTTCTTGAGGATTATTTCATAGCACACTTTTGAGGTTTCAAGAATAAGTGGGGTTGCCAGTTGTGTTAGTGATGGCACTTTAAAGCAGTTCTCGTTTCTTTGATATGGCAGCACTGTAAAAGGTGCGATGCAGTTAATACACACACATATGTACATACATAGTTACTAAGGAGTGTAATAAATTAAAGATGCCAATTTAATCAATATAATTTATATTAATGTTTCGTTTTGAATGAATGTTATTTAAGCTCAATTTATGTAAATTGTTTTCAAATTGTTTCAGTGAAGTGCTTACAGCTTCCAAATTATTGGCATGCCAAGCCACGATCTTGAGGAGCTTTCACATCTTCATTGCAACCATTTTAATTGCCAATTAAAAATTACGCACTCACCGCCCTTTTGCAGCATATATGTGTGTTTGTGTGTGTGTGTGTGTGTATGCGTGAGCTATGAATTAAACCAGTGTGGAACGGACAAAGCCTGTGGTTTTGCTGCCGCTGCTACATAATTTGCACCCGATCTTATCAACGAGCACTGCTAATGATTCGCATTAATGATGCTGCATACAAACACACACACACACATGTAGTTGGACAGTGCAGCGCGCTTGCTCGCTCGCTCGCTCGCTCTTGCACTTTTGGCATCTTATGAAATGAGACCATCAATCAGCTTGCCCGCTCTGCGTCCGAGCGCATTTGCATATAAATTGCTGCTAATGTCGCGCTATCAAAGTGACTGCATCAACGACGCATTCCAGCCATTCCCAGAGTTTGGCCCTACGGCCCAGTGTGCACCGGTTTATTGCGTTTGTTGTAGTTGTTGTTTTGGTTGTTGGTATGGTTGTTGTTGCTCTTGTATTACTTGGCTTATGCTAATTTTCCCAGGCATCCCAGTCGAGCAGCATTGATGTTTGGATAACGTTGACTTGATGACTTTGCATAATTTACGCGAACCAAGCCAGCCAAGGCAGGCAAATGCCAAGGCACCACCAGCACCAGCACCAGCTAAACATTTTTGGCGGCTTTGGGTTAATTTTTCACTCAACCACGCGCGTTTCTTGTAATGTGTTAATATTTATGCAGCCAACAACAACAACATTGGGAACAACAACATTTCCCGTTTGTCTTTTCAGTCGCTTTTGACATTTGACGTTTCAATTTCATTCTCCCAACTCTGGCCAACAATTTTTCAACAAAGTTGCGCCCGCTGGCACTTTGTTGGACATTTTTCATCAACTCTGTTTGCCCCATTTGTCAAATTTTACATTTTTACATATGTATTTTACTCTCTCTACACTCTACACAAAGCTCTCATTTTTGTCTGTATTTCTCTCATATGCAAATCGCGTTTGTAAATAATAATTGCGCCTTTTGCCGTTTTCCGTTTTTGTGTTTGTGCAGATATTTTGATAATTTTTAAACCAGACAAGCATTTGTCATTCTTTTACAAAATTATGAGTGAGACGTCGCTCTTTGTAAGCAGAGAGGAAAGCATGCAACTTATTTAAGTAAATGTAGAAATTTTCTTTTTTCCCGACCTTTTGATATTGCTAAGACTCGATGTATTTAGATTGAATGGGGCATCTTTTATTTCAAAGTCCTGCAGTGAAATCTGAACAAGATCGGAGTAAATATATTTTACTGAAAATCGCTTTCTTACACATACTTTAATGAGAGTGGAAAATGTCTTGAATTTTCTCTACAAGTACATCAAGTGTGTCTTGAAAAGAATTAAGAAAATTGTTTAATTTTCGGCAATTTATTTTGCGATGAAGGTACACAAGAATTCAAGAATTATATTTGAAAGGCACATTTAATTGGACCTTTAAAAGTTTTCAAAGACCTTTCCGATCATATCTGATTACCATTTGCTAATGAATGAGCTTGGAAATTTCATTACAAGTTCATAATATTCTATCTGAATCAAATACAAGTAGTCTGAGGAATCTAAATCAAATATCTAGTCCGGAAAACGTTCTTCTATGACAACCCCTAACTATGTTGTTTCAAAAGATCTTCTCTTAGCTACTTTCAAAAGCTTATCTACTTTAATTATTTTATTGCAAATGATGAAACATGCCATTGCCCTTGATGCTTAATGATTCGATTAACGTAAAAATTGATACTTTAGTTCTGCTTGATCTGAGACTTGATACTCGCTCTCTGTAGCTTAATCTGATACGGGAGGTTTGTTGTCGAAATCTTTTGTATTACCACAGCCATACAAACTGTAAAACTAAACAAATAAATTAATTAAAAGTGTGTTGGTTTTGTTTTTCTATAACACATTTACATACCTACGGATTATTGCAAGACATTGTTGTTGCAGTTGTTGTTTTGTTGGTTTCATTTGTTGTTGATATTCGTTTCGTGCCCTTTTCCCATCTAACAGCCTTTTAATTAATCGCTTGAGCTAAACAAATTCCTAATGAGTCTTTAATTAATCGCCAAACACGAAATGTGCGACTATCTTAGTCCGACTACGTACAGTGCAGCCTCGATAGTTCGCACACTCTATGTTAGGGACAATGCGTTAATTCGAACATACATTTCATTTCCATTGTGGACTGTTATTTATCAACTTAGAATTGTGGAATTGGAATAGGAAATTTGTAGTTGTCCTGTCTCTTTCTTTTAAAAGTGCCTTTGGAAGTTAGCCTTAGAGCAGCTTTATGGTTTAGAAATTAGTGTTTTGAAAATAGTATTAGTTTAAAAAATGGAATTGATTTGTTCTAACAGTATTAGACTCAAATAATGGCACAAGTACTTGTAAGAGGTACATTTTTCGATCTGAATAAATTGTTTACAAAAATAATGAAATAAAATGTGGATTAAAAAAAACTTATTTTCTTATAAAGGCATGATATGCTGGCAAATCGCCTCCACAAAAAACAAGGATAATTAAAAAGCAGACACACACAAAAGGTATCAGGGAATTAACGGGAAAACTATGGCCCGAAATAAGGTCTTTAATTGCTTGAGGTGCACCAGCTAATGCACCGAAAAATGAGCAATCTACCACCACTTTGAGTCCCACAAGCCAGCACATTCTTTAAGAAACAATAAAAATCCTTTAATCAATAAAAATAAGTCCAGCTTTCTTCTATGTACTGTCCGTATATGTCTCGGCAATTCGACAGAACACAAATTGTCCGCCTTATTGAGGCTATGCTTTATGCATATGAGGCTTAAATATTTAAGTTTGTTTTGACTCGAGTTTGTTATGGCCCTCTGTATTGGACGAGTATCCAGCTACCAGCCATTGAGCTTCGGCTCCACCTCTGTGTTGATTTAAACGAGTTTCAACGCTTCTAGAAATGTGTTTAGCTTTTGTTTTACATTCTTTGGCGCTGCATGTCACTGATAACTTGATTGTTTGTTTTGTTAATAAACAAAATGTGTGCTTGTGTTTGTCTTTAATTTATGCCCGTGCCCGCGTTGTGCTTCATTAGTTGAAGCTGCCAAGCGGTTTCTGGGGCCTAATGAGCCAGAAGGGGCGTTCCCTCGAAAGCCAAACAAAACACTTAAATTTATTAACTACTCTAAATATTTGTCCCTGGGGCGTATACGTAACCAAGTCAAGTTGCAAAATGTCTGACCGAACTTGTCTTTGCCAATTTGCGATTGGTGCAGCGATATTCGTTCGATTTCTATTGCCGGCGATGCAATTCGTGCTGCTGCCACCTCCCAATGCCACAACTCTCATTCAATGTTGCATGCTCCACGTTGCGCCCCGAGCGTTGTATTTTAGTTGGCGAAAGCTGAGCTTCTCTGTCATTGCGGCTGTGGCTGTCTTCTGCTTAATTTATTCGCTCTGAGGTGTTTGCTTTTTACACTTATTGGCAGCTGAGTTGTGGCGGTTCTCGTTTCTTTAGTTTCTTTGCCATCGTCGTTTGCTTTGAATGATTGCTATATAATTAAACTTTTGCACATATTTGCATATCAAGTTTAATTGCTTCGCTTAATTGTTTATATGTCGCGCATGTTAAGCCATATTTTAGCAGGAGTGGTGCTTATTTATTTTCAGATTCTTCTTGTAAATCGAGTTATAGAAAGTAATAGTTTCAGTCTTTTAGTTGCAAAATATAAATAAACATTTTATTGATTGGATATACATTGATTTTAAAATGCAAAACAAATGATTGCCACTCAATAAGAATTCCAAGGACAGCCATTTGGAGAAAATAAAGAAACAGTTCGCGTTTTTTAAGTCGCAAATTTGAAATTTTATTAACTTGTTAGAAATAGAAAATATTTGAAATATGAAAAAGGTATTATTCAGAGTAGGTCTGCTGAGAGAAAACATTATTTTAAACATTATATCACTACTTTAGTAAGAAAAGATATGGGAGTACTTGGATTTATTAAAATGGATTGATTCCTATACAACTAAATACCTGTTTGGTACCAAGCTTTTGGCGACCGAGTCGGTCCAGAAACAATTACTTCTTTTCGGAAAGTAGAACAACAAGAAACTATCTGCTCTTAACTTTCTGATACTTACTGACCAGAGTCGGTTATGAGCAGGGACATAGCCTGTCGGACTTATTACTAAATGCTGAGCCACCGGGTTGAAGAATATCCGATTTTAATCTAAGAAATCTAATTAACAAGTAGTTAAGATTTTCAATTTATTTATTCTTAAAAATGTAGTTATTTGTTAACTACTTTGTTGTTAGGCTTATAACGTCTATGGCCCACAATAAAATTTGTTTGTGTATATCTTTTTTCAAGCGCTTAATACTCTTACCGTATGGAACGAATTCAATTCAAATAATTTATAGCAATATTATTTTGAACACCTAGAAATACTAACTATATTGCCTTTAAATAAAATGGACTAAGACCCGAGTATTATTTTAGGGATTGCTTTTCGATTCTGCTGCATGTGCCACAGCTTAAAAGGACAAGGGCACTTCAAGCAGCTAAGGTCATCAGAAATATATATAATTGCATGAGACTATAAAAATGAATGTATTTGAAAGTAATCGTGAAATATTTGATGGTTAAATTAAATTGGAATTAAATTACTTTGGAGACTGATGCTGATGATGTTTTGGAGCAAGTGGCGCGATTATGAATTAGTTTCTTTCCTGAATTGCAATTATTTGTATGCTGATTTAAGGTAATATCATTATTTTGCCAGCACTACAGCATTGTTATTCCTTAGTCATTGTCTGGCCCCCCCGCTTGGCAATTGTTTGGCAATGCCTTAACTTTTGACCACTGGGAGCGGAAGCATTGCATAAAATATATATACAAAAACAAATCTGTGCCAGCGTCAGAGGCAGAGGCAGAGCCAAAGTCGGAGTGGAGCGCGCATATAAATTTTATGCATTTTGCGCATAGTTTGCCATTTTGCCACTTTAACATTATTGTTATTATGATAAGCGGGAGATCGTTGCAGCGGCCATGTCGTACGTGTTGGGCTGCCTGCAGAGCAGCGTTGGCCCAGCCTCACCTTTTGGGCCCGTTCCGTTTCGAGGTCTGCCCGTCTGGCAGTTGGTCGGTCGGTCTGTCTGTCTGTCTGTCTGTTTGCCAATGCCAAGTCATGTTCATTGCCTGCGTCTGTCCATTCTGGCCCTCCCTCAGCTCTGTCTGCTGGCGATGTATCCTGCCTCTTTTGTTGTTGGTTGCTGCTCTGTTGTTCTGTTTGCTGATCAGAGCGCGATCATCGCTCTTTGCACCCATATCCGCATGGCTTGTTTGGCTTTCCTCTGTATTTAAAACCATTTCATTTTCTGGGGGCCAAAGTGTGAATATAATTTAATGTGTGTGCAATTTTCAATATCGCTTGTCTCTGTCTCTGTCCCTGTCCCTGGCGCAGTCCGCACAGATTATTTATTATGCTTGATTGGTTTCCAAGTGATCATAAAGTAAGTGATCGTCGTTTGTGCCTGCCTTCCTGCCTGCCTGCTGCCTTTAGACTGAATGGGGCTGGTCAAGCTTTGGCCAGGCCGGGCGTCTGTGCCATTTTGTGGCGCTGTCTGTTAGAGCCGGGTCCGAGTTGGTGTTGGTGTGGCGTTAATATGCAGATTTTCCTCCTCTGGAAATGTATTGCAGGCGTTTGAGTCATATTTATGAGCCCCAGGGCTGCAACATTGTCTGAACTCGTGGCAATGAATTCTGCCACGGATATTGGATGACATACACACTTGACCTTATCAGCACGCCCAGCAGTTTCTTCCTTTATAAGTATGTACATATATGCGTCTCCTAAGCTAGAATACCTGGCACAGTTCATATTGTCGTTAAAGTTATTTATGGTTTGTGCAGCAGACTAACAACATTACCACAGATTTCAATTTAAAAACTAAGTATGTATATTAATTGCTTATTTCTGAATACTTCAACCGGGTCAGTGGAACTCTGCTCAAGATTTAACTTAACAATTTATGAAGCTATTCCCATGAAAACACAACACACGTATTACACAATGCACACATTTTTAATGTAACTTGTCTTCCACAAACCTCCCGGCTTTGGATACATGTACTTATTATACGAGTAGTACATACTACGGGTGTTAATTGGAATGACAAAATAGCCTTCTTGTTTGATGATTTAAAAATAGCAACTTTTGAATATTTTTTTCTATTAAACACCTATTTAGATTAGTACTAATCATTTAATCAGACGATAGAGAGAAAAATTTTCAAAGCCAGTTTATTCTCGATAATAAAAGCGCTTCAAATTAGGAAACGGTAGGAAAACAGCTTAAGAAACTGTTCAAAAACGGCGAGGTGTTAAACAGTTAACGAACATTATTCAGCTTACTGATTGCATAGGATTCGAGTATGCAGATTCGAAGGTTACTTCTTTATATGATATACTTCCACTGGCAAATCCTTTAAAGCCCAAGTGTCAAGCCATGTGTTGGCCTCCAACATTTTAACATTTAATTGACGTTGATGATGGGCCCATTGGACAAGTCTGAGAACGCTTGCTACCAGGACCGCGTGCTCGGCATGCCAAGTGTTCAAGTTCAAAAGAACGTCCATGAAGAAGAAATTATTAATTTTCATATCGGGCACTTGCAGGTATGACAAGCGGTAGACAATATGAAGAAGACATACAAATAAATTTGTGACACTTCGCAGACAAGTCGCAGACAATGTGGCCGCACAAACACCCATACAGATTAATACATTTGTAGATATTGTTGTATGTATAAGAATACTTGTATATACATATAGAATGCATGGTCGTAGCTAGGATCTCATTTAGGGGGAGGATATGCTGAGAAAACTGGTTATGCCACAAAAAACTACTGACGGAGTTATGATCAAACAATTTCTTTCTTTTCTTCGAAAAGTACAGAATTTAATTCAATTTTACAATATGTGTGGATAATGGTCGTGGAAAGCATTGCAGGTCCTGTATCTTCATTTTAATTCAGCTAGATTATAATATCATTAAAGACAGATTCTTTTAATAGTCGCAGCAACAAAAACATTTTAAAATACATTTTATAAATAAAGATTTTGTAAAAAGCTGCTGCACCCGCATTTGTATTACGATGTTTCTGATGATTACATCTGTGTAACAGTTATTGTACTGACAATATCCCTTCAAAGACTTGTTTGCAGCAACTTCATGTTAATTGCAGAACCCCAAACAGAAGTAAGATGCACTAAAATAATTCCAAAAGGTTGCAATATTCTTTATTTTCTTTGTGATTTAAAGTATTTGGAAACTTCAAAATGTTGTGTAGAGGTTGTGAAAAATGTAGATATGGTTAGCATTGCAGATCAACCGACAAAAATATCCATTAGTCGGTGATCTTAAGAAACATAATAAAGAATTAGTTAAAGAGTGGTCCAATATAAAAGCACTGTTTTAAGAAAATCGAATCTCACCTCTGGTAGTATTCACAAAGGACTTTTAAATAATTATCAATTCGTTAAGAGAATACCACTGAAGACTGTTAATGGGCAACAATATCTTCATTTGGGGCAGCTACCCCTCATTCTCCCCTCCTACGGTACACTCATGTTTACATTGAATGTCTGTTCAGACTAGTGGGAGTGTCTTCTTTGTGTGTCTAGTAAGAATGCTGTTTGGTCTAGCGAAGACACAAACCACGAGCCTACTCAAGAGGCGTGTTTCGTTTGCCATTTTCCACGCCAATATTTCAATATTTTAACATTTATGTTATGTGTGTTAAGTAAAATGTTGAAGTCACCTTTCAGTTTTAATTCCATTGTTGTTGTTCGTTGGCTGCATTTTGTTTCCCTTCTTTAAATGAACGTTATTAAGAGATTTTTATCGCTGAGTGATTTATTCATTAAAAAATCATTTATTAGCGAGAAACAAGGCAAGAGTGAGTAAGTGTGCGTGCCAGCACCAACATACACACACACACACACACACACACTTATTTGCCGACACACATTTGGTCATTGGTTCGGCTTCTGAGGCGGTTAGTGGCTGGCAGAGACTTGTCGACTGTCCCGCTTATAAGTAAGCGGGCATTAAAATGCAAAAGCGTGTTTATTCCTGGAAAACTGCTGCCTACATAGGCACAGCTGAAGAAGCTCTGCCCTCCTCTGTCCGCGGGCTGGGCCAGTGGAGCGGGAGTGCGTGCGGCTTTTGTCAGCTGTGGCTGGAGCGCGCGCTCAGGCGTGCGGCCTCATCGCCTGCGTGCCTTTTGTTTTTATTAACTTGCATATTTTCACAATTTTCATTCCACCAACTCTGCCGCACTGGGTGAGTGTGTGCGTTTTTAATCACTTAATTAGATAGCTTTTTAATTGCCAAGAACATTTCGCAAATATGCAAAAGGTGTGCGCTGTGCCAGGAAATGCAAATGACTTGTGGTGAGTTCGTGTCTTAAGTCTTTTGTTGCTAATGCCGCAAAATATGCGCCTGGCTCAAACTTATACCCATAATTAAAGGAGTTGCGTTTGTTGTCTCACAACATTTTCGATCCACAAATATATACGCAAATAGGTACGAAAATTTATATACATTTGATTTGAGCTTACGGAATAGAAAGTTCTTAAGCCATGTCCTGAATTCCAAACTCACTTGACAAAGCTTCCTTCCCTATGGCTAATACAATTAATTTTTTTATTTATATAGTATGTAAATAATCTTGGCTACCTTTTAACTTAAATCACATATTTTTTCAGATAAATCTGAATTTTTTCAAACCAACTACATTAAGGTTTATAATTGAACTTTATTGGCTGTGTTAAGGTATTACAGTGAAAACACTCTTGGCCGGACACTCACGGTCGACCAATTTTTTTCCGCCCAAGGGGAGTGTCCGCTTACTCGAATGTCTTAGAAAAAGTGTCCGCCGAAGACTCTCTCCGTCCGGAGTTTTCACTGAATTTGCCATTGTTTTAATGGTATCCCCACCTATCTACCGGATTCGAGCTGGCACAATCTTTACAATCTTACTCGTCAGTTTTCGGCTTAAGCTTTACAGCAATACTGTAAATCTTCTTAATTGTAGACACACGCACACTCGCAGATACATAGTATATAGGAAAATACAGACATAACAATTAGCATTTAGCTAAACATAACATAAACATTAACGATTTTGGCCATTTCTAGCCAATAAAGCCAATAAAATGGCACAAACAGACACGGCAACAGGCCGTAACATAAATACTTGTTAGTCGCCAGAAACATTGCATTTAAATTTATAGTACATATACACACAACAGACACACACACACACTTCATCGGGGAGAGACACCAAGGCGAGTGGCAACAGACAAAGCCGGCGTCGACATCGTCATCGTCGCTGTTAATCACCGAGTGGCCATTTGCATTGGCCATGGCTATGGCTAGGCACGTTAGAAGCTTCTTTTTGGTGTCATAAGGAAGCGTCTAAATGATTCATAATTTATGCTTACTTCTTAGCCTGTCACTGCCTTGGCCATTGCCAGCGTCATTCACTTGGCCATTGAATGCTTTCGTTACTTAATTTTTCCAACTTAAAGTGGCTTGTGCCTCCTGCCTGTTACCCACCGACCTTCTCCCGCCGCATGCCTTCGTAATGCTTGCGTGGCCGTTTGCCTGCATCGTTGCCTGCCGTTTGTCTGGCCGTTGATAGTTTAAAAAATTACTTACAAATTACATGCGTAGCTTATGCCCCCGTGCCGCCTTTGCTAGCTCGTCGAATTGTTTGCTTAATGTGCCTTACGGCAACGGCAGAGTCCACGGCAGTGGCCGAGGGGGAAGAGGCCATAGGCAATGCAGTCAACACGTCCCAATCCCATTGCTGCAGCTGGCTTAAGTGCTGTTGTTGTTGCTGCTGGTGTTATGTCTCATGGCCAGGTCGTAAATTGCGTTTTCTAATTGAATTTCGTACACACTGGCTAAGTGACAGTCGCCGCCTGACTTCTGCCCCAGCGATTGCATATTTCATTTTAATTAAATTTGTTCTAATTTGCATAACAACTACATATAATGTGAACAATGCGCTGAAAACTGTTATGTGATTTTAATCAAATAATTGATGCCAATAACATGCAATAATTTTTATGATAGTTGATACTCACAACATCTTAAAAGTCATATATGTGTGAAATACTTTGGATATTCATTTAAACCGAATAAAAAAATTGTAAAAACTTATCTGCATGTTAAGAAGTGGATTAATAAACAGCGTAGATCTTAAATAAATGCTTAAGAGGTGCAATAACACCTTAACCTATAAAATACTTCTATATGAGCACCGCTTTAAAATGCAGTTCTACCATTTTAATGACTGATTTCTGCATTAAATTAAAATATAAATAATTAGTGCCGAGGAAGGTTCGTCATGTTATATTATAAGTACTATGTACAGATAGGGGCAGTATAAAAGCCAAGGCAATATATTTTCTTGCTTTTGTTGTGGCATTTTCGCACGGCTTAAAATGCAGCACGAAACATGGCTATAAAGTGTAGCTGCGTTTAGTTTAAACAAGTCGACAATTTAACAAGTAAAAAAGCTAAAGTCGGGTGTCCCGACTTTGAAATACTCTGTACATATGTTTACAATAATTATAGAAAATAAAAAAAATTAAGAAAATAAAAAAAAAAATTTGATCGATTTTACCTCTCTCGGTATTCGAACTCACGTAAAGGGTGTATAATTGCACATTTACATAGCAATTGCGTCTGTGTGAGTGTATGTATGCCTATGCGCATTAATTCGTGTCTGTGTAAGCATTTTCGCAGTCAACCAAACAGCAACATCAACAACAGCCGCGGGCAGCGCTTGAGCAGCGCTGCAGCAGCGCTGCATCAGCAAATATATTTATGGCTATAACTTCTTGTTAAATCGGTCTATCATAATGAAATTTGGCATACGGACATATAATAACTAACTGGGGGTATTTCCAAAATTTTAGTTCGAAATTCCAAGAATTACGGGAGTTACGATTTGCGGGGTAGAGGGGGGAGGGAGGGGAATTCCAAAATATACATTTTCTGCGTATTCACATAAGGCATCTGGGACTAAAATTTGGTGTTCCTAGGTCTTATAGTCTCCGAGATATAGGCGATTATACGAATGGAAAATCGGGAAAACCCCCATAGGGGGGAAGTGGGGGGGAAAATCAAAAAAATAAAACAAACTCGTATAGAATACACACATAACGCATCTTCGTGCAAAATTTGGTGTCTCTATCTCTTATAGTCTCTGAGATCCAGGTGTTCATACGGACGGACAGACGGACAGACGGACAGACGGACAGACAGACAGACAGGGCTAGATCGACTCGTCTCGTCATGCTGATCAAGAATATATATACTTTGTGGGGTCTGCCACGCCTCCTTCTGCCTGTTACATTTTTCAGCTCCCGCAAACCTAATATACTCTTGTACATTTCATGTACAGAGTATAAAAAGCCAATTTGCGCATAATACGTTGAACGTGAGCAAAAATTTAACATAGAATTGCACGCATGCATACACACACATATACATGCATACATATACTTATATATGTTTAGTATGTATGTACATACATCTGCATAAGTACGATGTGCAGATATATTTGTATGTTGTGAGTGCTCGCGTCTTGGCCAACAAATATCTACGCATGCGCAAATGGCCATAAATGCAAATGACTCGTCGTGGGCTCGCCTGATGGTTCATTAAAAAAACATTGCTGCGGATCGCACACCCGCAAAATTAATGACCTAATTTTTGAACGTTATGCAAATGCTTGAATTCAAACTGCGAATTTCAATGTTCAGAACCTTGCGTTTTCCAACACTAGCCGAATAGATGGCAAGCACTGCAGGCGCTTCCCCAAGAATTTCACATTTCATAACACTGGCTTGCTTGCGGACACATGTACATTTGTGACGGTGCGTAGTTCATCTTGGAAAATGCCTCGAAAAGTGAAGAAACCAGCGTTTAAAGTGGGCGACTTTGTCTTCGCCAAGCTGCATGGCTATCGTGCCTGGCCAGCACGTATTGTCACGATCATCGGGCGATTTTTCGTCGTGTACTTCTACGGCACCTACGACAGAGCACGTGTTACACGCCATCAACTCTATTTGTACGAGAAGAGTTACAAGCGTTTCGCATCAGCATCACATCTTAAAAATGCAATCTTCAAACACGCCATGCTGCACATCCAGGACGCACTGACTCATCCCGATGAGGACATCGGCTACGAGCAAATGCTGGCAGAGTATGCTCACCAGTCAGAATCAGATGAATCTGATATAGACATTGCGGTCAGTCATCTTACTGCAGATCCGAATGTAATTGTCGTTAATAATCTGGATGGCGCGATTATAGGTCGGACCATATACTAACACATCCCAAAACATAATTTATACACATATGTACATACATACACACACATATGTAAGCTTTAAAAAGTTTGTAAACAGCATTGCTTAAGCAAATAGCTAAAATTGTTCATAAAAAATAAAATTTTTGTTCTCTTGTTGGCTAAACTGGTCCGGTAGGGCGTGCAAGTGGGCGCGAGGGCTTTCAAGAATCATAAGTACATATATTTGTTGGTATTTCTTTCTATTACAGCCGATTGCTCAACGATCATGATTATGTTGATTTCTAATGCCCATTAATTGGTTGCCGGAGCAGCCAAGGCATCAAGAACATCTTTGTTGATATCGATAGCTGGCGTCTATCGGCATTTTTGGTATTTTTTAAAAATTCACTTGTTTTGTAGAAAGCAAGTTAGAAATGTAAAATTGTCCCTCCTTAGGATAGATCTTAAATAAAGAATAAGGATTTATTTATAAAAAATTATTGTATGATTTGTTTAAAGACGAAATGGTTGTGCCTTGCCCCATCTTTAATATTTGACATTTGTGGGAGACGCAGGCGTCTAATGTAAAACACGTGGTCGTGTGTGAGTGTGTGTGTGTGGCAGCATAATGGCGACTGCGTGACGCATTCGATGGATTGCTGACAGCGCAAAAGCTGCTTGGACTAAACATGTTGCTAATCGAACTACATTTTGGCACACGTATCAGCGATATACCGACCACCCCCGTGGCCGCCATTAAATGTCGTCGCATCATCAAATCAGCCTCCAGGCGAATGGCGAGGGCGTTGGTTGAGCTGCAGTGAAATCCTTGGGGGCGTCTTTAGAGAGAGAAGTTTTCATGCCTTTAGCTGGATTTGCGGGCTAGGCATAGTTTAGCTAAATGCCGTCGTAAAAAGCGTTGGGCTATAAAAATTTCGGTCTACTGCTTACTGATTCTCACCCTACTTTCAGAAGTGGTCCCCTAATTGGACAACAGTGGACGACAACAGGCGGCGAGAATTCGATTCGATTAACAAATTATCACCACCGAAGCGAATTAATCGTTGCGCAGCGGCCGGGTAGTTCCATAAAAAATATTTGGGTTAACAAGGAGGATGCTCCGAAGCTGTTGTTTGTGCTGTTCCTGACCGCAAATCAGATTCGCTAAGCCGGCAATGAGATTTGCCAGGCGACCGCATCAATTTGTTTTAATTCCGAACAAAAAGTTCGCTCCATACTTTCGGCACTCCGACAGCTTGCAGCAGCTGCAGTTTGTTGCAGCTTCAGCGAAAGCCAGGCTGGTTGCAGCTTCATCATCAGCATCATCATCATTATCAACAGCATCATCAACTGCCGCAGCTGTCGAGTTCGTCGTCTTTGGCCTGTGTTGCGGTCAACCGCGTCAGCCGTTGTTTGATAAGTCAGCTACTTATAGTATGTGTTTATAGCCAGATTGTTAATGAATTAAGTCAAATTTATAATATAAGTACAGGACGTCATGCTTCTGTTACTCTACCCTTTCAATGTGATATGATCATTCGGGCGTAATGGATGCTATATAAAAGAGAAAGCCAAGGTGGCAGCTTTAGCTGCGCTTTTGGAGTTAAATATGCAAAATGGATCTTGAAGACAAATAAACTTCTACGGAACCAGTACTTCAAGACGTTGAATTCGCGCAGAAAATCTGTTCGATTTTAATATAATCCTGTAATAACTATAAGAAGTATTTGGTAGTGTATATTTGTAACAAAGTTTTTTTTAGAGGGGCTGTTTATATCAAAACACAAACACCTTAATTTATAGTAATTCAGTAGTTCATATAAAAGATAAATTTGTTATATTCGATTAATCGATCTGATCAGTTTGTGTGGAAAGGTCGATCTTTAGTAAAACACGATCATATCCAGCTCTCACTTAATACCGGAATGGAATATAGTAAATATGTATGTTTTTTATTTTTTTGTTACACTGCTCGTATCCTCGGATTGACTATCAATATTAGATATTTATATTAAGAGCTTAAATGAATTGCTTTTCTCTTTATTTTGGTTAAAAGATAAATTTGTTATATTCGATTAATCGATCTGATCAGTTTGCGTGAAAAGGTCGATCTTTAGTAAAATATAGTCCCATCCAGTTCTCATTAAATACCGGAATGGAATATATGTATGGGGTATGTGTTTTGTTTTTTTTGTTACACTGCTCGTATCCTCGGACTGACTACCAACGAGGCGCAGTGCAGTAAAATGTCAAATTAATGTTACACCATGTCCAACAACTTTTGATGACATTTGACAATGTTGACTGGAAATTCCTGCAGGTGACGCAATTTCCTTGTAATTTGTTTGGCCGCACGTACGGGGCATGGTGTGGCATGCATAAACAACAACACCACTACTACCACCACCACCACAACTAGCCACCTCTAGTGTTAGCATCAGCAACGGCAGCAACAAAAACAAAGTGCGCCAAGGGACGTGCAGCGAGTGGTGCGCTGTGGTGGCGGTGGCGGTGGCAACAACAGCAGCTTGCTGGCCAACAAGGTGTCAATGTGTGGGCTTGTCGGACGCGAGACTCGGACATGTGCACACATTGCCCAAGGGCCATAAATTTACTTTGTTTATTTGTTACACTATGCCAAGCGCGCTGGACAGCGATGTCAGGTAAGCCCCAAACAGCCAACAGCCAGCAGCAACAACAATAACAAAGGCGAGCCAAATCGCCCAACGCCGTTTAACGGAAATTTGTTTAGGAAATCAAATTAAAATTCGCAAGTTATCGGAATGATGGGTGTGCATTTTTGGCCTTTCCGCAGGCCACTTACACACTCACAGCTAATTGGCAATGCTTTGGGGCCACAATTGGTGCATACTTGTATTTTTGCATTTTATTTGGCGACTTCATCGCCGACTGACGGCAGAGCTGTTGCGGTTGTTGTTGCTCTTGCCGACAAACAAAAGCATTCTCATTAAAATTCCCAAGCGTCAAATGAATATTTATTTCCTTTCAGAAACAACTGCATCAATCAAATTTTGCGCAACCGGCAATTAATAATTTTGAGCAGGGGTTGCGAAAAAAAAACCCATCAAAATTAAATTGACGTATCGTTAACACCCCAACGAATATCGTTTGGATTGGGAACTGCGCGTGGCTGAAGAATAGCCAATCAGCACTACACTGTGCAAAATCTAGAGTTTCTACGGACATATATGTCCGGGTTAAGAGGGGAAGGCAAGGTAGATATACTGATTCCATTCTCATTTTGAATAAGGTTTCTCGCATCCAATGTTTAACTGAATGACTTGAAGTTTTCTACTCTCATCACACTTGCTCCATAATTGCAATTTTATGTAGTGCAGTGTATACGACACCATATATGTGTAATTGGCCAATCAGCCACCCCTGGTTGCATGCATTATAGCCGGCCATTGTTGATTTGTGGCGCAGATGCCATTATTTTTAGTAGTTTATGATGAAGTGGTCGGTTGCAATCGGATAATCGTTTCGCACTTATAGCGAACTGACCTGTAAGAAAATCGTAGCTCTGCTGCGGAATGATAAATGCATATATAGTAGTACACAATTGATTGCCCTTTATGGTCGAAGTGATTTGAGCATTTGCTACAATTTTTAGCTGTCATGTAACATTCATGTTTATATCCAATTCAGAATTCCAAGCGCCCTTGCCACATGCGGCCGAATATAATATAGTCATGTATTCAAGAATTTTATGTTAGTAGGCTGCTGGGTCAGCAGGTGAAACTCGAAGCTGGCTCTTTACATAAATAATTTGATGTAAAACGCGTGTTAAATGGCTTGGTGTGTCAACAAAATATTAACAAATTGAATATGCAAAACACAGTCCACACAGTTTCGTTTGCAGTCGTGCGCTCAGTGGGTGGCATATTTGTTCGTTTTGTATCTAATGGATACTTGAGTGTTGGCTGACTTTGAACTTTAATTGATTTGTGCCATATGCTTTATGGCTTCAAAACTCATAACGCGCTAAACAGACAGATTTTCTTGCTCTTTCTGTTGCTTGCCACACATGGCCACATTCATAAACTAATTATGGTCGCGGTTTATTACGCGCGAAAATGGCAAATTAGCATAAAAGTTTGTAACATTAAAATTATATTTTGTTGCCTGCTCTTTTTTATTAGCGTTTTGTGACTAAATTGATTAATGAAGTTATTTATTAGTTTCGATTTCTTATGGAGAATTTTAACGACACGTTCGCATTATGGCGAGCATTTTGTTTTTCGATATTTGTTCGGCACTTGTTATACAATCTGTGCCGTATTTGGAGAGAAAGTGGTTTTTCCTAAGCCATCAAAATTTGCCCATAAACACAGGCAATGTATAATTTTGTTGTTCAGCCGCATTATCTGGAATTACTCCAAAGGCGTCGACGCCGTAATTCTCTTGCCATTTTCTGCCTTTTTATGGGCAATAAAATGTTGCACGATTTATCCGGTTAACGGCTTAGTTAGACAAAGAAGTGAAGAATTGACGAATTTATAATTGGCGGTGTCTTCTTTAGAGCGTGTTGTGAATCAAATACCAGTATGTATAATAAACAATATTCTTTCAAATTCCCTAATACTTAATCTTGCTCAAATATCTATAGAAGCAAAGGAATGATTCTAAATTTTTTTGAACGCAAAAAATAAAAATGATTTGGAAAATGTCAAATCTCTGCCCAAATATTTCAATGCCTAAATTAAAACGGCTTTTTGTACGAAGTAGGCCAGTTGCACCCAAAAACAAATAAACATACAACATTAAACAATACCTGTAATACAATAAGCTCTTGAAACACATATACAATTTAATAAGTTAAATGGAGTACGCAGAACTTTATGGTCTTTCTACACTTGAGCCTGTGATCGAAATGTGGGAGGAAGAGGCTCAGGCCGAATCTGAATACAATGCGGAAGAACAAAGAATAAATCGCGAAAATGCTTTAGATCGCTCGGATTGGCATCAGGGTTTACTTAAGGATAAGGTCACTATTTTAGCGTTCAGCAAGGTCATTTCAAATTACAAGCATTATTTTGCGGGCAAGGTGAGTAGAATTGTTACACTTTTTTCAACCGAACCTCTTGTGCAGCCTCTTCTATTCTCTAGACTGTGCTTGATGTAGGTTGTGGGATCGGTATTCTCTCACTTTTCGCTGCGGAAGCGGGCGCAGCCAGGGTCATTGGCATCGAAGGTAGATCTAGGCTAGCCGATTTAGCCAAAGGAGCTATATTCGAGAATCAGTGCGAAGAAGTTGTTGAGGTTGTCAAGCATGCGTCTGATCAGATGACAGTGCTTGGTGGTATTGAAAAGTTTGACATAATCATCTCCGATTGGATGGGGTAAGAGGCATCTTTAACATCACCAAACTAATTGGCTCACTTCGGTTTGCACACAGGCAGGCCCTGTTCTCGAACTCCTTGTTCCATAATGTTCTCCGTGCCCGCGACAAGTGGTTGAAAAACGGGGGCGTCATCCTGCCGAATGTGGCCAATTTGTATATAGCTGGCATAACAGATGACGGCCATCACGAACACTGTGTGAATTTCTGGAATGATGTACAGGGCTTCGATATGAGCTGTATTGGCGGAACTGTTTTAAAGAGCCCAACTATTGATTCCGTGTCGATGCCACAAGTACTTACCAACGCCTGTATTGTATACTCCGTGAACTTGCAGAGTGCAACCAATAGTCCCAGGAAAATAAGATCGGACTTTAAGCTTCAGGCACAGCGTACGGGTACTATCGACGCCTTCGTCGTATACTTTGACGTCTTCTTTATGGTCAGCCGCCTGGAGGCACCTGTGTCTATCTCCACTTCCCCACAATCGCCTCGGACGCATTGGAGACAAACCATTCTTCCGTTGGACGCGGGTTTGCATGTTCAACCCAGTCAGTTCGTGCAGGGCTCCTTCGGCATGATGCCCAGCAAGCGGGATGCCAATATCTCCGATTTTGAGCTTACTATATTGTCTGAGGGTTCGGGTCGCCAAGTAGAGACGTATAAAAAGTTCTATAACAACCAGAAGGCCCAAAAATGAGTGCCACCTTATTGTTGATGACGATTCAGGGCCATAAACAAATGCTGGCTTTATTGGCTGTGATGAAATGTGCTTTAAGCACACACCAATCCGATTTTACGAGTATATACCAAATTGCCGGCGGCTCTTAAAGCCGTCGAAAAAAAAAAGAAAAATTGTGTAGAAAGTCAACGGTATGGATTGTTAACGACTTTCTTAACAAATTACAATAATTTTAGTGACAATGACGCGTATCTCTGCCTGTAACCTAATGATACGCGTTTTAGGGATGGTATGAGACGTGTGTTTGTTCGTGACACGATCTGGGAGAATGGCTTATACATAGTCTGTTTATTTTGATATTCAAAATGCACTGTAATTTATATATATTTTGTTAATGTTGTAACTTGCTTTTTGCAGGAGAAATTCTACTTCAAAAGTGGTACTCAAAATTGTGGCTAACTATTAATAAAAATAAAGCTGCCAACATTTTTTTTCCACTATGAGTTGATAAAAGACAACTTATAATTATAATAATAATTCTTTTTCAGATATTTATACTTCAAGTGAGCTGTTTTCTCAAGCTTTTCACTTAAAATGACCAATGCACTTTTGTCGAGAATTTCAACAGATTTTGAGGTACTATGTAATATGGATTCCGAATTTAGTTCCTTATGGGTTAAGGCAAGCTAACAATATTAGAATATTTTTAAGAAATAGCTTCTACCTCTAACAATTCAAAGAACAAATTAACACTCGTACACATCGAACTATACAAATTGTTTGGATCTTATATGTTCTGCGCTCTCTAATTAATTGATAGCCTATATATAAATTTGTGAAAGCGAACGCCAAATGCCGCACAATGGATGCCTTTTAAAATAGTTTTATAGCTCTATTTACTTTGTGTTGGCCACGTTGTGGACGCACCTTGAGGGTCATCTACGAGCTGGCATTTGTATTTGTGCATACACGCCTTTTGTTAATGGCCGTTTTTAAAAAGCCATAAAATTGATTTATAAGTTCATGAAATTAATATGCGCACCATTATTGGACATGATTATAAAATATTGGATATCTAGCGCACAAAAGCCCATCAAATGAGCCAAAGGCGTTCAACAACAAACTACACACAATAAACAGAGGAGATCTTTGAATTTGGTCAACACACTTGTTGCGACACCCTGCGGCGCACATTAACAAAATTCTAAACAAAGGCCAACACCAACACCTAGCCAGGCTGACGACAACAGTATGGTACCACGAACATATCAATTTATGCCGCGACTTTTGGCCGAGATGTTGTTGTTGTTTTTCTTGCTGGCATATTTCGAGTATCAAATTGCTGGCATTTATCAAGAGCACAAGTCCCTGAGCCTGTGGAAGGCCGAACTATTATAAATTAAAGGCTCGTTAGACAGCCTAGCCTTGAGTATAGGTCCAGTTTCTTGTTATCAACGAAGATAACTCTCTATGCTTGCGCTCCATTGGGATTTCGGCCCTAAGCCGACTCATAACTAATTGTTGTTTAACAATCTTGTTGCTTCGGACACATTGATAAAGTGCCGAACTGTGGGGCACATTTGGGACTAGTGTGAGAACTCTCGCCAGTTAAATAAAGTCGTGGATGATTACATTATCATCAGCCTGCATTGTGATCACTTGGATACATACATACATATATACATATATCAAACATAATTAGGCGCACAATTAGCGCGGCGGAAAACAAAATAGCCGCTTTGATTTATGATGTCTTTAAACGTATTTGGAGGCATTGATGTTGATCCTGCCGATACGGGATCGTGGAGAGTATATAGCAAAATTGTACACACATGTTTAGCATATCTTATGATGAGACTATTTGAATTTTTTCCAGAAAATTATCTACACAATTTTTTATTTAATTAAAAATATAAAAGGCACTTTAGAAAATATTCCACAAATTACTTTCAGCGTTTTACTTTCTTGCCTAAGAAGTCACAGCTGGGTGAAGACCAGCAACTGCTTAACCTATAGAGAATAATATAACAAGTTTTTCTGGATTGTTTGGTAATAATTCGAATCTTAGCTACTTGAAACTACACTTCACTTATGGAATTCCCGGTATCATGCTTTTACAATATATCGATTTTCTGGTCCCTAAAGTCGACCACAGATAGCGATTCGATTTCGATTTTTTTTTGTATTTTCTCTAAAATAAAATTGATTAGTCATTAAAAGAACAAAATTAAATTTTGTAATTTTTGAAGAGTTTATAATTATAAACAAGAGTACTTTGCTAATAACTTTGCGATAGATATACATTTTTGGATCACCACAGCTGCTTTCTAATAGGGAAACTATCAATCGATACTATCAAGTATTCATTAAATTAGAGATGAGCGATAAGACAAACTTTCTAAGTTGCATTTTATAGTCACTAATCACATCAGTAACAAATATTAGGATGAAAATCACTATCATCCGGTTGAGCTTAATGATTAAATGATTCATAACTTTGACATTCTTGAATTTTGAATCTTAAATTTCTTCAGCAATATTTTTTCTTATGATTATTTAATTTGATCAAGTTTATCTTTATATCTTAATTATTGTGTGCAGAGTATGTTAAATAAACAATTTACACACGTAGTCGCAGTCACAGTCAATATTAATCACAGACAGTTTGATGTCCCCAAATCACAAATTTCTACGAGTACTTCAAAGGTCAGAGTTAAAAGTTTGCAGTCACTGACGAGCATTTTTTTATTGTGTTTTTGATTACCTAATTTTTTGGCCATTCCCAACAAGTCAAATAGGGTTATGGCACAAGCTCTCACTACCACTTCCTTCTGCGATTCATGTAAGCTCGATACAAGGTTATTGAATGAGCATTATTGTGTTGCCTTTATAAAAAAAAATGTGGGACTTTTCAGGAATAAGGTAAGCATTTGATTTACTTAATCCGAAAGTAACATTTGCATGCCCCGTTAAATCGCTGACAGGTTGTGTTGGATTTGGGCTGTCGGAGCGGTTATCTCACCATATATGCTATAGAATATGGCCAAGTGGAAAAGGTGTTCGTCTGGGGCGTGGGCGCCATGACTAATATGGCCAGCTATTTTGAAGCTTTACTGGGAAAGGAGAAGGAAAAACGTATACTGCAGCTTGAAGGAGCCTTAGACGACATCATATTGCCTGGAGGTCATCCAAGGGTTGATATCATCTTGTCTGAGTGGATAGGGTAAGTTGTATTATTGAAATAGCTGTGCAATATTCAAAATCGGGCAAGTCATGTTTGCAGAAGTTGCGTGTTTGGGGACTCGCTATTTAAGGAGCTTATCTACGCACGTGATAACTGGCTAGTCCCTGGTGGTATTATTATTCCGAATCTGGCTAATTTGTATATAGCGGGCATTTCCTACAATCCCATTCCTGCCAAATCCAACATTTCACAAGTGGAGTTCTCGAATGAGGAACAGCATTGCACACTTCTGGAAGAACAGGTGAAGAAGGAGCAGTTAATGACTGAGGAGTTTTTGGTGAATTCTGTTAATATGCATACTGCAAAAGTTAGTGATATTGATTTCGAAGCGGAATTTAAATTGAAGCCACTGCGAGATGGACAATTCAATGCTTTCGCGGTCTTCTACAATGTCGGTTTTATTGATGCAAATGGCAGAACGGACATCCTATTCTCTACTTCGCCAAAAGCGATCAAAACAAATATGGAGCAGGTCATACTCTTAACGGAGAAAACTGAGATCAAGAGAAAGATGACGATTACTGGCTACTTTGGAATCAAACCAAATGAAATGGAATATAGAGGTGTGGAGTTATCGGTTCGCCTTTCTGATGGCGAGGATAAAGCAGATGACGATGTCGAGATAATAGAGCAAGAGGGGAACGAGAACGATGTAATAGTTTTGGATGAGGATGATGATGATGATGATGATGACTGATGATGATCAATAAAATAAAACACAAGGCTGCCTTGCGATTCATGACGATATTTAGGCGTTGTTTGGCAGTTCGTTTGAAAAATGAATACGAGCTGATTCTTTGAGGTGCCACCGCTAAGGGTTAAGAGGCTGAGCGGCCGCTCGATTACTGTGCATGGGCATTGGTATTGGCATTGGGATCGATCTTCCATTCGTTCGTTGGTTCGTCGCAAATCAAAATTTATGGCCTTGCTGCATCAATTAGGGTAGCGACTCGACTGCCTTCCGCTCCTGCACAAAACAATGGTCAGTTTTTTTCGTCTGGTCTGGTCTGGTCTCAGTGGTTAACTTTTGACGTCGTTGGTACAACAACGATTTAAAATGATGTCGCGCATAATTCACTGATCGAATCCAACGACCAGGCTTCAGCGCTGCGCCAGACTGTGCGTCGTGATCGTGCTTGGGGTTTTGGGATCTGTACGACGACTTGCTGCCCTCGTTTACAGTTACAGTTCTTTTGTTCTGATCATAACCAAGATCGCCGATCGCACTTAGTTTACGCTCCATACAAGGCACCAGGGCCAGGGTAGACGTAGTGCAATGCCATGTCAGGCTGCTGCTGCTGCCCTCATCACTGGACACACAAATTTCGCTCTTTAAATAATGTCACTCGTGTCGTCGTCCTCCTTGATGTCCGATCTGTTGAGCCCCGTCTTGTTTGCGGTTGTGGTTGCTGATCGTTCACATGTTTAAGTGACATTTCGTCGGCTGGTTGTGGACGTGGGTCCGTGATGGATTAGCATCATTTTGCCGGGAGGATAATGTGTCGTCTGCAATGATTTTTGTTGACATGTTTTTTGTTTTCTCTCTCTTTTTATTTTTGTTTTTGTATTTGTTTTTTTTTGAATGTGCAACTTTTTGCTCGCTTATCTGTCGTCTGAGGGTCTGCTTTCTGGCTTTCTGGGAAATAATTATGCTACTTTTGTGCAAAAATAACAGCATTTTTGTACAAATTGCATAAAAATTTAAATTGCGTTCGGGATTTTCGCTTATTCTTCTTATTTGTGTTGTTGCCTTCGTTGAAAACGTAGAAAATTGCTTAATAATGAAATGCCAACGGATTAAGCGCAATTTCTGCGGCATGCGGCGGCTGCGATTACGTCTTAAGGTCTTCAAATTTTGCTTGCTTTCTGGCCACAAAAAAAAAAACATGTACATTTCACCATCACCGACACTTTTTACACCTACCAGCAATCTCATAACTGCGATTTTTTTTTACTATTCTAGCATTCGCACGCACGCACGCATACTCTATCCCCCCTCTTATACATACTACTCTCCGTTCACAAGTTTTACAGAACTGGGGCCTTGCAGCGTTTTCATTAAATTCGCTTAATAGCGCAATATAATTTAAACAAGTAGTAACATAAAATAAAACTCAGCCACGCATTGAGAAGAAGGCAAATGACTGTGCATGGCCAAGTGGAGGACGAAACGGAGCAAAGGCAATTCGAGTGGAGTGGAGGCCTCTTGGGCCGCTGCTGGCTGGGCTGGTCCGGCTCCAAGTTATGGCGCATGGGCGAGACGTGCGGTTCGCCAATGCAATAAGTTCGCTTAACGAGGGTTTAATTTATGATTTGTTATGTTTCCGGTTCATGTTCTTGTTGCCGATGCAGAAAATTATTGGCCATAAAGCTAAGGTGTGGATTATAGTTGGTAGTTTAGGTCTGGCACGCAGCAGCCAAGCTGGCAGCAGTTGTGGTTCAGGCCAGTTCAGTTCAGTCCAGTCCAGACATGAAAGTATCGATTGTTCGAAATCAAAAACTCAACCACAGTAGAAAACATTTGAAGATCACGACAGTTTGCACCATTGGGCTGAAGGACTTTGTAGCCTATGGCAATGCCAGAAGAACGGGTTTTCCGGATGGGTATTTAAGTTTGCAAACTGTATCGATAAAATGTTCGAATAAGCCATTTCAGAATTTCCCAGTATCTGTGCATTTAAAATTTATGTCCAACAGTGGAAATTAGATAATAAAAAAATTTATATAAATAAACGTCTTTTATTAAAATTAAAAATGAATTCATTTGACTGACAATGTTCATTTTTGTTGATTCCAAGTGGGAAACCCCATTCAATTGTTATCTGAATACCATTAAATGAATTCCTGGTAAAGATGAATTAAAGCAATAAAATTAAACAAACATAAGCGTTAAGGCATTCATAAATAATTCTTAATGTTCCCATTCCACACTTTTCAAATCGCTGCTATCTATGCGTTGCTTTTTTGAATGACAATCGAATACTTTGTTGCTCTGCAACACGGACAGTGTGCGAAAACAAATAATGAACGAGACGAAGAAGAGAACTGTGGTTATTAAATTTCTGGTTTTTCTAAACTATTATAATTGAGCTTTTAATATACAAACGTGCATGTTGGGCAGCAAATAAGTACGATCTCAAAAAAGTAAAATGAAATGAAATCTTATTAATCGCTTAACTAATAGACAGTTTTGTCTTTGCGCCTAATACTCCTTAATCCTTTCACGCTTACTGAGCATTTGTATGGCATGAGCGGTACGAGAGCGACCAACAAGTATCCAACAAGGTCTCAGCAAATAAGCAATAATGGCAGCGAAGAACTAACGAAGAACGAGGAGCGACGTACGTCGCATTGCGTTGAAAATCGATTTGTTTGGGTTGCGCCTGCGCAAACAACACAGCCCATGGATAAGAACGGATAAGAGAATAAGCAAAGACACACTGGGAGGACGACCACGATGACGCTGACGTCCAGCACAGTAGAGGGAAAAATGGTGCAAGCAACGCCAACGAGTATCTGGTGGAACATAAATTACGCGACTAACAAGCAGCGCCCCGTGCAGCCACTCCGCGACGCATCACGGCTCAACTTGGCCGAGAGGCTTAAAAAAGATACAAAACTTGGCGTACTTGGGAACGGGCCTGTGTGCCTCTGCATGGTAAAGTGAGTTGCACAAAATTATAAATGAAAGCGGGTGTTGGTGCTGTCGCTGTTGAAGTTGCTGTTGCCACAGCATAGGGATAGCATAAGGACAGGTACAGGACAGCAGAGCAGGCAGACGTTCACGTCCACGATTAGGTGCAGCAATTTGGTGTGCCTTCAATCGCTCCACTGGCTGCTGAGCCACTGCACAGTGTAATACTTTGGATAACTGACGCAATAAAACTCGTCTAACTAGAGTTCTTTAGCTGGACATCGAACTAGGTGGCAGGCAAGCTTAAAGCTATTCTTCATTTTGGGTGAAGTATCTCTCAGCTTTGTAATATTGCTGACCCAATCTTTATCCCTTTTGCTCTCCTGTATATTTGCAAGATGGGATAAAGCACATGAAACATCTTTGATTACATAGTGCTTATATGGCCAATAAATATTAAATACACCTCATTCTGTTGTTTCTGGAACCAATCTACCGTGTAAAAACAGAATTAGGTGTGTAATACTATCATCAGTAGGACAGAATAACTATGTTTGGGCATATAGCCTCGTAAGATGTAGAGTCCGATCTTACGAGGCCTTTAGTATCTATATGTATTACGATTTCTTTTACTCCATTTCACAAAACTGTCAGTTTTTGCCAGGTTAATATTTTTTTTAGTAAGTAATTTCGTTTGATGACAACAGCTGATCTTATTGAATTTTTTCGCAGCCAACTTTACTCTTAACCGTTTTACCGTTATATATTATAACAGTTGATATAGTAAGGCTTTCAATACAATAGCGTGTTTGACGACCTGTTGGGATCAATAGCTAATAAAAATTGTTTTTGGCCGGGAGAAGGAATCGTTCGGCCTGTTTGTAGACTTTACTCGCTCTGCCTCTTTCCACTATCAGGACTAAACAATGGAACAACCTTATAAATGATGTTATAAATTCTGTTTTGCAGCATTTCCTAACCATAGAATGACTTGAAAACATCTTAAGACAGTCGATTCAATGTTCAAATTCCATACTTGAAAACCAACAGGAATTTTACTAGTAATGACCATTTTTATTGCCCACTGTATAGTGTTTTAGTATTAACAGCAAATATTAAATAATATCAATTATTCTGCAATGGTAAGTAAAATAAAATTTGTTCACAAGTTTGCCAAAGTAGGACACTGTGGCTAGCCTTGCGCAGTTTGTCGGACCTGTGATTGAGACCGAGGCAGTGCTCGAAACGAAGTTAAAAATCAAATTAGCGAATGTGTTGAAAATTAAAAACAAATTCACGGATAAATTGCATCTGCCAGATACGCAATTATTATGAGGGCAGACAGCTGGGAGCGGGGGGAGCACCAAAAGCCAAAAGACTTATGGACTTGAACTGTTGCAGCTCGCTGTTTCTCGTGATGTTGTGAAGCTGAAGCTTTGTCTGTCTGTCTGTCTGGCTGTTTCTGTGGCTGCTGCTGATGCTGTAGTTGCTGTTGTTGTTGTTGTTGTTGCAGCTCCTTTTGTGTCTGTGTGCCCTCGAGGTGTTGCAATTTGACGTTTTTTACGCGCGTTTTTTATTCCATGAAATCCACAAGCACTGCGCTATGCTCTGCTCGTGGAGCCGCTCAGCCGCTGAGCCGCACGCAGTGTGCAAATACTTGGCCTTAAATGGTTTTTGGCGAAAAACAT
Source organism: Scaptodrosophila lebanonensis (assembly GCF_003285725.1). NCBI lineage: Eukaryota > Metazoa > Arthropoda > Insecta > Diptera > Drosophilidae > Scaptodrosophila > Scaptodrosophila lebanonensis. The sequence continues at coordinate 19,606,010 of NW_022060538.1, forward strand.
GTCGAATTAACACGCTCACTTGTGCTTGTATCTGCCTGTTCCAGGCAGCTGTGCCAAGGAGGGGGGCCCTCCCAACAAAAAAAGAGAGCAGACAGGATAAGAGGAAGCCTGATAGTGTGTGTGTGTGTGTATTTAAATGCTGGCAAATTAGCCAAAATTTTAGCGCAGCCTCGCAGTCAAACATAGGTTGCGCGCAATTTGCATTCTGCGGCCGGAGTGAGACATATAATTATGGCCGATCTGTCCACCGTAGGATTGTGTGTGGGTATATGTTTCCAACTGGCGCCGTCGTCTACTCACACAACAACAACCGGCAAATAAATCGTGCTGCTGCTGTTGAACTTTTTATGCCCCAGAGTGCAAAACGAATGGCAGTGCCAAACTCACAATGCTGGCAACTTGAGCAACGCCCCTTCCACGATGCCAGTGTCCTTTTTGCTTTCCCTATATACTTGTACATACATACATACTTACACACACGTACACATATACAAGTAAATACATATATGTTGGTATCTTGTACCTGCTGCCGTTGCCAAGTTCTTGAGGCAGAACCGGGCCAGCGCCGTAAAAAGGGCGCAAATTTTATGAGCGCATCGTTTAACAAATGAATTTACAACCGTGCAACGCCCAAATGTCTGGCGTTCAAATTCAAATTCTCAGATATGGCAGTCGACTCAGGCAGAGGAGAGCGCAGAAAGCGCTGAATCTTGGCTAACTTTTGCAACCTTGTGAGTTACGTGGCACGGAGGCGTATGCGCTATATGAAATATGTTTGGCATTTGGCCAAATGATTTAAAACAAATAGCCAAGCAATATTTTCGACTTTTTTTTTTTTTGCCATGCCCTATATGGGTATCTCTGTGTATGTGTGTGTTTGCCGTTACAAGCAACATTAACGCTTTCATTAGCCCAGTTTCGCATAATTTCGCCAATGCCGGTGCCGCCCTTTTATCGACTCCAATTCGGTGCTCATAAATTGAAGAGATCGTCGTGTCCAGAGTCGGGAGCACCGCGTTGCTGCACTCGTTAAGTGCACTTTAATGATCATCGGCTGCAGTGGTGCGTGCGTGAGCGCCAAAGGGCCAACATTTTTGGTTAAATTACCTCGGCCTGTCAATAAGTTTTTATGATTCCAATGCAACGGGGGAAAGCTTCAGTCGTCAGTGCCTGCCGTTAAGGGGCCCAAATTATATTGCGCCATTACCGACACGATTCCAAATGAGCGGCTCATAAAGTTGTACTAATTTATCAATTTGCACACAGTACGCAAATATTCGGGCAACTGGAAGAGTTCCGCTTAGTTTGTGGATTATTCGCTTTGGGAGGATATGTGGAACAAGTCGAGTTTCAGATTAACAGACTTTTGCCAGACTTTTGACTATATAGAGGCAATTTTTCGCTTTTCTGAGAACTCATATTACCCACTTTCAACCATGTAAGTGTCGTTGTTGTGTAGATCTATTTCTCTTAAGGGCAGACATGCCCCAATAGCCCCGACGAAGGACAGCTTTGATGTCTTCAGATTATAGCGCAGTGGGATTACGAAGCCTAGGGATTTCGCTGGCACTTGTTTGTAGAAAAAGTTAACCAAAATGTCAAACTATTAACTTTCTTAAGCGGGTTTCAAAATGAAAAAAATGTAATAATGAAGTTCGATCTTTCAGAAATAGTACAACTTCATTTATTTCAATGATATTTTATATGATATAATATTTTAATAATATTTTATTTTATTTTACAAAAAAAAAAACTTGGATTTCATTTGTGTGAAAGAAAGAAGCAATTGAGACTTGTTCAGTTTTTCTTATATATTTTGACAAGGTCTGTTATCAAACCATTTTATTGATGCTTTAGGCTACCCCGTTTTGGTTTTTGAATATATTGCTCGATAAGTTACCCGCCGTTAACATCGGACACTTCGAAATCGTCGTTATTTTCTCTAATTTTATCCCTGTTCTAATTTTTAATGTCATCAATGCTGATTATCTCCCACATATGACATCAGCAATTAAACCTTACGAATAGCGCGACAATGTGGCGCGACAATTTAGTTCGATATCCTTACTTTTAAAAATGAACATGGACGCTGTACATACGCGAGTTAACTCTTCGAGGAACTACAGTATTTTTTCTAAATCCACGATGTTTTTTATTTCAAGTTTTGTATTGATGTAGCGCCTCTCTACTATTGCAGAAAGCAAGATTCTTTTTTAAGGATTTAAATGACGGTCGACTCATGATCACTGATCATCCTATGATATCTTGCGCAATTCAACACCATCAAATTATCATTCAGTCTGTTTCTTCCTTTAAATTAGAGAATTAGAATAGGATATACAAAAGTATGAGAGCGTATTGAAAGAGTTGTGGCTTCTCGCAACTAAAATACCTTTACCACTCCCGAAATCAAACTTTTTGGGACTGGTTTAAAACTTCAGTCAGAAGTAATTGTCCTGCAGGTATTGCCAATTTCTCACACATCAGCAACTATATTTCACACCTCCATCAAATACTCGCTATTTCGTATGCAAATAGCCCGGGGCTTACGAAAGGACCACAACTCAGCTGCCACATGCTCACATATCCATGAAACTTGTTAAGAGATCCTGCCATTCGCAGACACTTCAAACATATTGTTTGCTTAATAAATGACTTCCCATTGTCAGTGTAGTACGAGTATGAATGTCAAAAGGTCCCTTTTGACACTTTAAATTAAGAGCAGCGGTCAGACCGACAAGCCAAAGCGGCAAATGCGAGAACAACAAAAAACAAAGAAACTCGCACAACAAAACTATTTTCAAAATTGGCTGCTCATTTCCCAGTTTCGCAAAAATACAAAACCCAACCCTCAACGCATCCAACACACACACGATCATCATTTAAGTGTCATTAAGAGAGACAGAGAGAGCGAGGGAAAAAGAGAGAGAGGGAAACGGTCGAACAACTGTCAAGCGGTGACAGCAGCTGGCATCGGGAACACTTCAGGCTGTACGCGTGCATAGAATTGGCGCAGCTTGAGTCCACCTCGATCTTGGACTTGTTGGACTTCCCGACGACTGACTGCCAACTGCAGTTTTATTAGCTGCACCAATTTCCTAATGGACACAGTCCCGGTTGCCGCCCATAGCGCTTGATAGATGTGATGTTTAGCGCTTGCACCGCAGGGATGGAAAGTTGCGGAAAATCTCGGCTTTGTGTGGTTAAACGTTTTTTTAACTTTTCGTAGCATAAACTAATCGATGTGTATTTAGACGTCTCATATGTAGTATAAGGACCAAGAGGCTGCTCAGGACCCATCCTCTGGACCTCCCCTGGGACTAGCCGAATACTACAACCTCATCATAAATGAAATAAATTAATTGTCAAGTTTATTTAACCAATTTAATGATTGTCCACGATGGACAGTTTTAAATAAAACACTCTGCTAATACAAAAAAAAAGTAGTATAAGCCTTAGATCAATAAAGGTCTTACCATCTTATATTTAAGTATAGCTAGGTCATATAGAAATGTCAAAAAAAAAGGGATTGTAGGATATTTTTAATGTATTTTAGGTAGGTGTTGGAATTTTATTTATATTGGGATATGCAGGCTGCTCGCAAAAATCCATATACTATATTGTATTAATCTGAGAGTGTGTTTGTGCTAAGTATTTTGAAAGCTAATATTAGTATATATTTTATTATTAATATTTAATTAATATAATCTGAAAGTAACATTTGCGAAAACACTGCGTTAGACTTTAAGAAATAAAAAGATTATTTAAATGTTTATTAAGAAGGTGCAGTCTATAGCTCTGACAGTTTGTAAGAGAATGTCGTTCAGATGAACGGACTGATCATTAATGAAAGAGTGTGGGAGAAGTACCTAAAGTTTGAATACACGTTTTAATTGATGTTGAAACTGCGCAGAGTTTTGGAAAAATATCTGAATTTGGTAAAATGCATTTCTTTTAAAATGTGTGCACTGAAAAGAAGACTTAATAGGGGTAGAGCTATCTGTTAGCTACTGATATCTAGAGAAGTAGAATTAAGTGAAAACCATTATAAAGAATTGGAAAAAGGAAACGCGTTTAGTGTTGGAAAATGTATGGTAGATGGAGTTAGCTATCGGCAGCTGTAGAAGTAGCTATCTACTGGTAGCTAGAGAAGTAACTAGCTACTGAAAACTAACGAAGTAAGTGAATAAACAATTAACATTAGGGAGTAGATTTGATGAGGATAGAGCTAGCTAAAGATGAAAGATATTATGTACATATAGTTGTGCTAGCTATCTACTGGTAGCTAGAGAAGAAGCAAGCTAGCATCTCATTAAGAAAGAAAGTAGTGAACACAATGGTTTTGATTGCCAATCAATTTGTATTTGCTAAAGAGATGCAATTAGACATTATTTACCACATCCCTGGTGTATAGTAACAATGTGGGTATGACATGATGAAGTTGTTGCACTTGTTGTTGGCGGTTCATGTCTTTGGCTGGGCAATTTGTTTTGAAACCCGTTTGACGTGTTTGTCAATTAAAACCAAATTCGATTTATGTCGGCGCAAAATGGCTCGGTACAAGCAACATATGCAACGGCGTATCATTAACCACTTAGACTCGAGTGCAATAACTTTTAATCAACCAATAAATTTGAACGATTTATCAAATGCGAAACGCAGCTCAGCTCTGTTCAGCTCTGTTCAGCTCTGCTCAGCGCAGTGCAGACGAACAACAAAATCAAAATGTTTGCCAAATTGCCTCTAATAACCGCAATCGATCGTTATTTTTTGTAGTTATTAATACCGACCCCGATGCTCTGGGGATACGAAGTTGCAGTTGGAGTTGGTAACGCGTGTCTGCGTCTGCGTCTGCGCCGAGAAAGGCGCGGCAACGGCAGGAAACGGCTTCTCAGGTAGTTCACAAGTAACTGCAAATTGCTGCCGTCGATAAAACTCGAACTGCAGCGCGTCTTCAACGTCATCATCATCATCATCATCATCCACAACATCAGAGGCATGAATAGAGCAGGAGCAGCTCCAACTCGAGCAGCATCATCATTATCATCATCAACATCATCTTTTCCCGTGGTTGGGTGCGTCGTGCGGCTGCGCAATCGATCGCTGAATTTGCCTAATGGCGACGGCCACTCAACACAAACACCGAGCCGAGCCCGAGACTGCCTGGATCCATCACTCCTCAATCTTGGCCTGATTGACAGGGAACGCTGGCCGGGCCGAGGCCTTGGCTGCGATCACTGGTGCGTTGTTTACGCGCGCATTTAGCATGTTGTAAAAGTCTGATGGCGTCCATTATAATCAATTGCCCAGGCTCGTAAAACTAAATGATCCCGCAGGAGAATTAAGCGCCAATTACGCGCAGCGCAAAAAAAATATTGTATGCGGCCGTTGCCAATGGCGCTGCAGTCGCGAATATCCCATCCAGAGACTCAAATTTGGGCTAAAAAAAAAGAAACAAAAAGGAAAAAAACACGCTGACTGACTTAATTGCAGCATTTAAGTTGTCTTATTGATCATAATAACTCCATAATGGCGGAACATGTGCGTACAATATAATAATCAACGGCGAGCGAAAATTGCCGGACTCTCCGCTTAGCGATCAGCGATCAACGATCAACGGACATGGACTCAGTCCGGGGGAAGGTCGAGGAAGGGCTGCGCGTAAAAGTGGGGCAGGCAGAGATGCAGTTACTCCACTTATTATTGTTGTTGTTGTTGTAATGAGAGTGTGAAAGCAAACAAGCAGTAAAATTAAAGAGTACGCCATCCGCGCCCCTCAACCGCTCCTGAAATACTATTAACTTGTAATGGGAAATGAGTCGAACTCAAAACTCAACTCAATCAGTTTAATGACCTGCCAACTTGTAAGCTGCTATCGTTAACGGAATGAAGATCGTGCTTTAAGCCGAACCATGCCAAGAAGTGGCAGCAAGGTGCTGTTCAGCCTGGCCAGCTGCTCCAGAGACGCGATAAATGAAAGTTAATCAAGGGCAGGGCGATCATTGAGTTTCATTTAATGCGTTCGGATTAAACAGAATTTATAGAAATTAAATGTGGATTTGAAACAGCATGATTGCTTAACTTTAACGTACGTGTACATGGTGTCCTGGTCTTTATTATGCACTCTGTTCATTGATGAATTCACATCTGCTATGTCGCGTTATCGCATACTCTTTATCATATTCAACTACAAGATGATTTGCATGCAGTAGGCTATATTATAGGTTTGGTGAAGCGTTAAAATAATAGATCTTATATACGTAGTTTCTGCGTGAATTTATCAAAACCTATTTATCTTTTCTAAATAAATTATTAAATGCTGTAATAGTTAGAGAACAGTAAAGTTATTTCATTTTATATGTGGAATAGTTTAATCAGAATTAATAATGATCGATTAATGAATTTCATTTCCAGCCATACTTGTATTTGTTTTCAATTTTTACAATTCTACAATTTACAATTTTAAATGGCAAAGTTGCTTCGACATCCTCGAATATTTCTTCTACCGATATAATCAACACATTTATACTCCGAACAATTTGTCCGACATAAGAGTTATGCGTGCTTGGCGAATATCCTGGCTATGTCCGCTGCAAAAACTGCCTTATCAGTGGCTTACAATGCCATTCCCCAGTATGCTCTGCAATGCACAATTCCACTCTAAAGTCCACACATTGCGCATACTAAGTATTACATTGCTCGCTTCCCCCGATACGGCAACCAAACAAAACATTATAAATTAAGTCATTTAACATAATTTCGCTACCAAAACGCAGCAGCAGCAGTGGCCGAAGGACGTTGGACAGACAAGGCAACAGCTGCTAAACGAGGGGACAAAACGCATGTGCCAAATGCAAAGCAAACCAAACCAAACCAAACCCAAGAGAGAGCGAGAGCGTTCCACTCCACGCACACATGATCCGAGAATGGCACACAAGTCGGCCAATATGGGCACAATGGAGCGTGTGGGTGCAATCAACAACTGAAATTGTCAGGCATTATAGCGTATTCGAGTAATTTACGGCGCTGACGTTGCGCAGTCGCAATAAACGAGCACTGAATAGCGCAACTAATTTTCAAAGGAAGCCAAACAAAAACGGCAATATAAACGATGTCCACTTAGCCGCACAAAAGACGCTCATAGAGACAACAACAATGGGAGCAGAGGAGGGCAGGGGTCGCAACAAAAGGACGCAAGCGGCACGGTAGGCGTTACAAATGTTGAGCAGAAGTAAACATAATACACTGAGAAACAAATAATTGGGTAATATGTATAATGCGATACTTACTATAGATATAAGTAGTGGCAGTGTTTTGTTATGTGATCATACTATAGATAGAGGCAGTGATTTACACAATAAGTTGTCGAAGCATTTCATAAATATAGTGTTACGGATGCTTCTACCAAAAGCAATAAGAATTGTCAAAAAATTTACAAAAATATTGCTTCTCTTAGAAGAAACTTCTTTGGGAAAACATTTTCAAATTCTCCTTTTAAGACAAATTTGTGTTCAAACTATTTGCATGCCTGATCGTAGCCTTAGAGTCGTGATCTACAACATATTTTCCTATATGTTTCCTTTTTCTTAATCGGTTTCTTTTTTTTTATCATATTTTCCTTTCTTTAGTCCATTTGGTTTTAAGCATAATTCATAATCATAAGAAAATAACATTAGTGGAACAAAATTGTATTTTCAACTAAACTTGTTGACATTATTCCTTCGCAACTTTTTGTAAACAATAGAAGAGTCTCTGCATAGAACAATTAATTTATTTACTCTGTTCCTTTTTTGATTACATATGTACATCATTTTAAAAATCAACAGAGACCTCGACATAGCTGCCATAAATACTTATTAAATTGAAAACTGAAACATTTCGAACGCCTAATAAATAAATAAAGTCTCAGCTTTTGGAACAGTTGGCCTTTGAGGTAGATGAACCGTATTTGATCGAAGAGAAGGCCAAGAACTGTGACAAGAAATCCAAAGGTATGGATCTGCATTCTGAAGAACTATACTATGAGGTAGATGAACTTCAGTTGTTTGAAGAGATCCCAGAGGACGGTAAGAATAGTAACAGGAAATCCGAAGGTGTAGCTCTGCATTTGGAAGAGTTAGCCTTTGAGGTAGATGAACCATATTTGATCGAAAAGCTCACGGGAGAGTGCAAGAACAGTGATAAGAAATCCAAAGGTATGGCATTGTATTCGGAAGAGTTGGCCTGTGACTTAAATGAAAATCAGTTGTTCGAAGAGTTCATGGAGGATGGAGAGAACTGTGACAAGAAATCCAAAAGTATGGCACTGGATTCGGATGAGTTGTACCATGAGGTAGATGAACCTGAGTTGTTCGAAGAGTTCATGGAGGATGGAGAGAACTGTGACAATAAATCTACAGGTATGTCCTGCGAGGTAGATGAACCTCAATTGTTCGAAGGGATGGTCGAACACGACAAGAACCGTGACAAGAAAGGTGTGGCCTGCGAGGAAGATGAACCTCAGTTGTTCGAAAAGACCACGAAGGACATTAATAACAGCGGCAAGAAATCCAAACGCTCGGTTTTAAAAACCATTGCGCTTTTTGCTGGCTTCAATGTATTAATATTTTCAATACTCATTCTTTTTCTTAACCTCGTTGGTATGTTGCATGAAATGGATCGCCCGGACATTCTACATTTTGTTTATGGTGCTGGTGGAGCGCTAAGCATCGCTATACTTTTCAAGTTAAATTAACGTTTATCAGCTTAGAAAGTGTTCTGTTGAAAATAAATCTATAACTTCTAATTATTAATTGTAATTTCTCCAATTGAAGATTGATTGCTTAATAAATGAATATTTACAATCCAAACTATTGCATTATTTTTTAAACAAATGTCTCAAATGGGAATTTGGAATTACCCAAGTTTTTTGGATAAAAATTGTCACTTGTGTGTCGGTCTTCTTTTCTCTAAGTGTACTCCCACAAACAGAGCAGAGTAGCGGAATAATACCGATGCATTTCTTACCAATAAAACTTAGTTGGCTTTAATTAATGAAAATGCAATGACTTGAAGGTGTTGCCTCCGCGCTCACGCTATCGGTGTCGGGATCTACTAGTGCGACGCAGCTGTTGTTCCTCTTTGTTCTGCTCCTTAGTAGAGTAGTCCTTGTCGCTGCTGTTGCCTGCCTGACAAATTTTTAACAAATATTCACGCGTGCTTTGGCAGGCGGCCCTTTTGTCAACTGGCATAACTCAATTACTGCCTTACAATTGCCGGCAACACCTTTTCATTTTCGTTTTCTTTTTTTTCTGTTTATTTCATTTTTTGCTTTGATTTCGAACGAAAAATGTGCAGCAGACCCATTGGCTGGGCTTTGTTGTTTGTCGCTTCGCTGGAAGTGCGACGACATTGGTTTCGCACATTTTCAGAGTCAACAAAAAAGGCAATTGGAGAAAAACACTAACATAATGGCATTACAATTAAATAAAAATTGAAAACAAATTTTCGAACTGAATGCGCAGCCATTGTGTGAAGGCTCAGGCTCAGACTCGAGGGTTGGACGCCATTGAAATTCGTTCAGGTGTGTGTTTAGGGTGTCAGCGGTGTGTGTGAGAGTGTGTGGATATGTGTGATTCTTAGGAATTAAAGCGTCAAATGCGCCAGTCACAACAACGGCTAAAGTCAATAGCCAGGCATTGTGCGGTAGACCAGGGAAATAATACAAGAATAATAAAGATAATATAATGGTCAAGAACAACTTGATTTGCACGCCCCGCTAAAACTGATGAAAATGTTTCAATAAAAACGCTGCTAAAATTGTCAGCTGGGGCGTTAATTTCATTTGCATGCCTGCACGCTGATTTCCAGACACAACAACAGCAATAGAAACTAAAATAACAACAACAACTCGTTTGCTGTCCGCACGTCCCGCCATTTGCTGTTCGTTCCAGCGAAATCTCTTGGCGATAAAATGCATAACAACTTCATTCACAGCGGGCGATGCAATAAAAGTGTTTTAAATCGTGTTAATAATTTTGTGCAGCGTTGCATTTTGTATGGCCGGCCAGGCCCCAGTCGATCGTCCAGCCAACAACACCAACACTCGATTGGAGAAAAGTCCTGCTGCGCCGACTACGCATGGCACGAATTCGTATCGTTTATATATGTAGGTGGGCGGTCCAAAAAGTAATCAAAATGTAATGCATAATATTGGATTATTGCCTTACATCAACTGATCGCTAGCATTGACCTTGCTTGACACCTTTTTGAAGCAAATCGTATTTGTTAAGAGAAGTTGAGAGGCTTCCACAAACGCTTTTGTTGACAAACATTAAAACATTTGGAATGTCAAGAAATAAGAGTCAGAACATCCAAAAGTGAAGCGCTTGACTGCATTGGAGGAAAAATGATTGTACATGACAAAGAAACTAGCTCCAATTATACAAAAGATTGGATAAGGAAATATGAAAATTTGGGCTACGAATTTGTTTCTCATCATCACTATATTTCGTATTTATTTCCAAGCTTAGAAATAACTCAATTATAAGATATTTGAACCAAATGGAGACAAAGGCATTGTGTCAAGGTGTGATGAGTGTGTACTATTTTGTTTTTGTTTCATATTACAAGTAGATACGAGCAGCTTTTAATTGATAAGACATATTTATCTCGTTTATGGTAATACCACATAATGTACGTTTTGGCAGGATACGAACAGCATTCTGTGCAGGATTAGAATTTTTACCTTTTTGGGCTAAATGAGGTATGTTTAAGGTATTTTCCATGAATGCTATTGTTAGAACTGGATTAAATTGAAATGGGACCACACGGGAAGCACTAGCTTTCAAATAACAAAAGTATCTTTAAAAGCGATTCTCCCAGTTGAATGTTCTTAGTTAATAAACTTAAAAAAAATGCAGTAGTCTGTTAAAAAGCAAGAGTATAAGACCCATTGGATTGAGTATTACGTCAAGTTATAGCCTCGCTAGGTCGCTTACTCTTTATACCACCCTCGGTAGTTGGTAGTTCATCCTCATCGCATGTCTGCATAAAGCACTTGGTTGCCAGGTTCTGTTCATTCCATTTCTCAGACTTAGTTTTACATTTTTAGTATTTTTCTTGATTTTTTTCGGTTTATTTAGCATTTGGTTTACCCAAGTTTTGGGCTGGCGGCCATGCGACTTATTCACACCTGCAGCCAAAAATAAATTGCTGCTGCTGAAATGTATCTGTAGGCTGCTCGATCACGTGATCAATACAATTAATTATAATTTGTCGTTAATAAGAAGTTGAAGCGAAAATAAAAAAGATATGCATAACAGCAAAAATGAACTTTTTGCTTGCGTGATTGAATGAGGCAAAATGAACAGGCATAAATAATTTTTATGGATACGTTTTATGATCGTTTCGTGTTACATATAACGCCTACTGAAAGTGTGGAAATAACCATTTCCATTTGCTGCAAGTTTAAGTAAAAAAAAGAATAACCTGATACTTAATGGGAATCATGTAAAAACTGTGTGTATTTAGTTTCCATTTAACCAAAAAACTGATTCAAAGATGTAGCTTGCGTGTTGAAAAGAACAGTCGTCACAGAAAGAGGTAAGAAGGGGTTTTCTTGACATGCTTGTAATGATTCCAAAATAAAGACACTCAACAATGGGGTCAGCCACATAAAAAAATATACTTGAATTAAAAAAAGAAAATAAAAACAATTAGCCTTCAATATAAATAAAATCATTTCGGCATGAGGAACTAAAATAAATAAGCCTTTAAGAATGCTTCATAAAGTGTTTCATTTATTGTGAGAAATAATGTCAGTCGTATGTAATTTTCATGGCAAATATGCTCTTAATTTTGATATTCTTTCCCCAAAGTTATAATGCCAAGATGGAAGCCCTTTCGTACTTTTTGTTTCCAAATTAAAATTCAATCTTCACATCCCAACTACTGCAAATAATGCGCGAGGTGTGCGATTTTTATATAACTAAAATTCTGTACTATTCTCAATGCTTTAAAATGGCTAATGGAAAGAATTTGTATTATTTTGAAGAGTTTTCTGTAAGAAAATTATGCTTACACGTGAGGTTGTTTGCTTAAAATCTGTCTAAAGTGTTTTAGAGTAACGTAGAATGTAGTTCCCTTTTAAAGTTAATACAAACACTCACTACATTATGCATCCAAAACCAACCTCAGCAGCACAACCCGCTTAAACTGCAATAAAAATCGTACATACTCGTAGCTCCCAAAGCTTATGGCCGAAGACAGCGCCAGGCCTCGCCGTGCAACCAGCGAGCAACCCAATTATATTACAGTTCTCTATGCACGTAACTGCAGATATTTCAATAATGAAAGCCTAACATTGGGCCAAAGAATATTTATGTACACATAATGTGATAATAAGCATGCGCTGATATCCTGCGGAACTTTCGCGCGGCACTGAGACGCAAAGTGTGGAAGAGTGAGGTTCAAATGTTAAGACGCTTTTCGTGTTGCGACTCAATTGCTCAATTATTAGGTGCAGACGATGGGGCGGGCGGCCGCCGAGTTATAGAGAAAATTATACGGCTGCGTTAGGCGAGTGAAATAAAAGTCCATTACAACTTAAGTTGAAATGAAATCAACAACTCATTGCTCATCGACATTCATAGGCGGGAATGCGCGATACCGAGCTGAGCCGAGCCGAGCTGAGCGCAATTCCCAAGCAGCATTCAACATTCAACAACATTATCATCATCATCAACAATAACAACAAAAACAACAATAGCAACAACTAGAAGAAGAGAGGTACCCCCACTCCTTCTCCAACTCTCAGCGTCTGCTCCTATCTGGCACTCTCCACCACTTTGGCGATAAGCAGCAATTTTCCCGAAGTGAACCCCATTAAAATATGATAAATTGCGTCTATTTTGCGGAGTTGATTTTAACAAGACAATTTAACAAGCGTAATTTAATATTTGACAGAGCGTTGCATTCAGCTTCAGGTCGACCTCTCTCACTCTCCTATTTTCACCATTCTGCTGCTGCTGCTGCTGCTTCTGCTCTCTCCTTCTCTCTCTCTCGCTTTCGCACGCTCTCTTACACACACGCACTCACTTAGCATGTCAGCTCACTTCAACCGCAAAAGCAAAATGGAAGCAACCATGAAAATGATGTAAAATTGTTGTTGCTATTGCCTCTGCCTCTGCTGCTGCCGTTGTTGTTGTTGTTGTCGTTGTCAGCGCAGCGCAGCGAAGTTGTTCGTCGGCGTTTTGTTATTAAACGAAAATGTATCTCACCCTGGGGAACACTTAAATGCCAACCGAAAAATTGTGTCTGGTCGTGTCTGCAATGAGGCCTGTCCGTTAATCTCAACAAGCGGCGGGGTGGGCATAGCTGTGAACCACAAATATGTGTCTGTGTGTGCCCTAGGAATGTGTGAGAATGTGCTCTGGGGTGAGTTTTTGGGGTAGGTAGGTACATGTATCGATGTTAAACATTATAAATTAAGTGGGTCGCTGCGATAAGGTAATTGGGGTGAAATGTGAGCACTAGGCGGTATGAGTTACTACTTCGTTGAAGTGTCAGTGGGACTGCGTTTGTATATTTATTTCAAGCGTCGAAATAGTTTGATATATTTGATATACTATAGACAATACGCCTATTTAATTTTAAGGAAGCTTATAAGTGAAGATTGTTTTTAAATTAAATCGTTTTTTTTTTTTAAACTACAATAGCAATAGAAATAATATATGTACATATATCGAAATAGAAATATTATTCTCAAAGCTGGAATCTATACTTCTCGTGTCACTTTGAATAATTTGTTTTCTCTGCGAGGTTAATTGTTAAAAGATTGCATTTTTATTGCTCAGGGTTCCTTTTAATTAGTGTATCTATTCACTAAAGAAATTTACTGAAGACATGCTCTAGCATGCTATGTGAGAGTGAGTCAGAGTTGGGCTGTGAACAAAGCTGGCTTGCCAATTAGCTTGATATATTTATAGCCCGGCCAAACACTAATGACATGTATTGTATGCATGCCGATGTATGTATACTTTATGTATACAAGTATATATATGTATCATTCGAAACACTCAGACGCTCATTAGAGCCTGTACAAAATTCAATCTTAAAAAACAGTCTGAGCCGAACTAAAGTGAACGAGTGGCTGCCAAATTGCCGCTAATAAAATGATTTATAGGTTTATTGCATGATTTCCCATTGTAAAGTTGATAAGCTAAATTAAGCAATTATATCAAATCTTTCACGAACAAATACCAAAAGTTAAAGTTAAGTTACGTTGCCCAAAAGCCAAACGATCATCCGCCAGCCAGTTGATCAATTTATTGTTGTGGTTTGGTATTTTTTCCTCCACTTCTCTGTGCCGTAGAGGCCAGCCATACTTTAGGCTACAAATTGAATGTTTATTTATAGATAATTACCGGGCTTCGTTGCAGTTTGGCAACTAATTAACCTGATCCACATAAACCAAATGGCTGGAAGCAGCATCGGCCAAGGCTCATGAAAAATTTATAGCGTGCCTCAAGCAAAGGCCAATGAAACCCGAAACTAAATAGCCACAAATCAAAACTGACTTTAATTAATTAAGCGCTTGAGTGAGAGAGAACGATACTGTCGACTTATATATACTAAGAATGTATGTATGTTTATGAAGCTCTGGTCACTTTGATTGAGTTGTGTGCATAAATTTGAAGAAGAATGCCCCTTGATTATACGCTGCACACTTAAGTGGGTGTCATGAATTAGTCATCGGTTTGGAAAGTGGTATAAGCATTTAATTCTACCAACTAGTTGGCAGTCAACTCCTGTGGATTAATCAATTAGCCGTTCGCTAGCTAAAGTTTTAAAGCCCTAGTTGACGTTTTAATTTGTGCACTTTTCGATTGTATTGTGGCAGGGACGCTTAGTTTAATCAGAACTAAGTTGACGCTAATTAATAACAATCTACACCTAGGAATGTTGCGATAGAGTAAGTTTTGTTGTATGGAATTGAAAATTTGTTGATATGAAGTTTCCTAAATTTCAAGAGCATCTAAAAACATCAGTTCCAATATTGAAGTTGGTTCTCTCTACATAGTATATGATTGATCACACATTAATAAGTAATAACCCACCAATATGAGCATAAATGTAATAACATTTGCGCATGAGTTTGTAAAATGCGTAATAAAATATTTGAGTATTTCAGAATAAAACTTAAAAACTTAAATTGTTTGCAGTCTATAAAGTTATCTATATTTGTCATTCAAATACTTACAGTTTACTAAATCGCTCTTAAACCAGTTTAAACCAACATCTTTCCACCAAGTGTAACTTAATAGGCAACCAATATATGTACAATTACATAAAACAAATTTGTAAAACATACTCTGAACGTACTCGAGCGGCGCATTTTTTAGGTGCTGGCAAACATATAGACATCGCGGGTGTTCCCATTGTCTATTGACATTGATGGGCATGGGACTAAGTGGGGCACTTGAACATTATTATGTTTGTGAGATAAAAGTTCGCTGAACTGTTGAATGTTTGGTACAAACTCGAACCTATTGTTTAGTGAACGCCATATCAACGCAATTACAATTGAAATTGGCTCGTTAGATATTGAAATGAACAGCAATTACATACGGTATATGAATAGCACATGGAACAATGCTTTATCTCTCTGAATAAAGTGTAATTAAAAGCAACGAATTATACAGATGTATGGATAAATCTAAGTATTATAAAAAGGTTTCCGAGCACTTAATAACACTTTGACGACAAATATATGATGACAAAGTTGTGGGACTCACAGGAACTCTTTACAAACGCTTATATCGGAAACCAAGACGACAGTGCACTGAACGAGAAATATATCACAGAAAAATAGCGACTACTCAATCGGAAGACGGGCTATACAATTAGAATAAGGCAAGTAAAAAAAGTTATATTTCTTCTAAGCTCGAAAGATCGAAAGTATGTATTATTTTCAATATGTTTTACTTATCGTTAGGTTTTACATTTTTATTGAGAATGGCGTTCGAAGCTTCTAAACACTTGGGAGCAAGATGGCTGTTATAAGAGGCGTTTTACTGAGAAACAAAGGATGCTTTAACTCTTGTTTACGATTATATTCTGCAGCAATACATATATTATGGGGACCATTGCATGCGGTTTGAAAGTACAACCTACTATAACGGAAGAATTTTTATAATGGACGATACAAAAACTATATTGCAATATTTCGACAGATTTGAATGGGGAAAACAACTATTTTATTTCAAGCGAAGAGGCGTAACACTGCAATAAAAAACATGTATTCATACAAATAATTTTTGAAAACATCCACAATGTCCGAAGGCGCTTATTGTAAAACCTCAGAGTACAAAAACCGTCTGACCCAATTAGTCTGATGACATTATAGTGTACTAAGCATGGGGCTCCATTTATTTCCATCGTACTAGTCTATGAATTCACCGTCGGCGAGCAGCGACCACCAACTGAACAATTGAGTATACATTTGATCTTGTTAGATTCCTAAGCTACACTAATATGCAAATTATGCATCATGTGGCATTTTAAAAACCGTTTTCAAGTTGGGTGGCGCATAATACGAGGAAAAATACATAAACACCGCACACGACGGATGAAAAAAGAATCCGGTGGCTGCCGTAAGCCGCATTGCCTTGACTTACAAACGGAAAAATTCTTTAAAAAGCCATTATAGGGGCTTAACTATTTGAAAAATATCAAACTGAAAACGCAGGCAATATTAAACAGTAGCCTCGTGCCTCTTGAGCGCGAATCACTCGAAACTGAAACTGAATCTGCATCAGAATCAGAATAGACGACCTGAGCTGAATTGCTCGTAAATTTTAGGTGCTGGTTTAATGAAAGTGTTAGAAACTGTTTTGAACTTTAGTTTGTTTGTGGTGCAGGTGAGCTCAACAATGAGCCGCCTTGTCAAGTCGTGTGTCATAAGCCGAGCGAGCGTCTGATTTATAGTTAAATTATACCGCATTAAGATCAAAATATGCTGAACCCGTCACACGATGCGAGGGGGACGGAGTTGTATGTTGTAACTGAACAAACTAGTTTTTGACATTTTAATAAATCGCTGAAATAAATCGATGCAGCGACAATGTCTTAAGCCGATAATATTATTAGCTAAATCGAACGTTTTGTATGTTTTTCAGCCGTCGTTTATCAGACAACTCTGAGCAGCTTCCGACAAGGGAGCGTGTTAATGTAAATTATTGAAACACATTTGTGTGTAGCTTGTTTTTAATTGAAAAGTGTTCGAGTTAGCTGGGAAGTGGTGTATGTGTGTGTGTGTGGGTTTGGAGTTAATTACATAAACGTACACAGTTAATGGCCGCACAAGATTGCGAAGTGGAGCGTATCGGTGCGTAATGATACCTTAAGGTACCGTGCAATTATTAAATGAGCGCAAAAGCGAGCAAAATGTGCACTTGGCATACATAAATTAGTCGACGAGATGACGCACATTATACGATATAAGACGACGCTGCTATATAATTTCGAGCGGCGACACAATTACCTAAAAGCTTGCATAACCACTTCTGTCGCTCCGGCATTGGAACTTCTGAGCACCGCCCACTTGGAAAACTGGGGGCCGCAGTTATCTAAGCTCCACACTGGTTTGTCTCCTTTCCTGGCCATCTTTGGGGGCTGTTGGCGTTGGCAGCTCAGCTCAGATAAATGTGGCACTGCCGCTCATTTATTTGCCGTCTCAGTTATTAGATGCGCACTCTCAGTCCTCAGTCTCAGTCGAATGCTGCGCAGTTGCTGCTTGGAAATGGAGCAGAGCAGGAGTAAATAAATCCTTATGTATATATATAGATTCTTGTTGTATATAACACAGATATAATGTGGCAGCTGCCGATTTTCTAAATACGTTGGTTGATGATGTGCAAAATTGTTATTATTAGCGCTGATGAAATAATTGGAAAGAAATCCAGCACGCATTGAATTTAAATGGATCGAGTAGTAAGCGAATAACAATCGGAACTGATGATAATATAGACCTCTGCAATTTTCGATTTATTTGGAATTGCGAATTTTATGTCACATATTGAATAATTTAAGGGTTCCATATAATTTAATAATTGTACAACCCAGGACAGATCTTAATTAATTATATAAAAGAAAGAGAAAAAAAAACACAAAAGTTGACATATTCTCTATGCAATAGATGTAGCCCAAAAGTATAATAAATTAGCTATCTCTTTAATTTCCTAATCATTTAATTTAAGTGACTTCTTCTTTCCAATTTAGTTCCTAATAGCGAAAAATCAATTAAAACAGTTCCTTAAAACATTAAAGTGCAGCTCAATTCAGCAGAAACTCTCGATAAGTCATTCTTTTGAGAGTTACGAACTTTTCCTATGCAGTTGCATTTAATTTCACCTTTTTATAATTATTTAATCTTTATCAGCATAAGAGCCAAGCCTGTTAAGTTTTATAAATGTTTTTTTTTTGCCTTTAAAGACCCCTACTTTCTTTAGTATTTAAATATTAAATAAACTACGATAAACGGTGACAGAAGACCACAAAAAATTCAAGGTGCTAATTCCAAGTCGTAGGACATGGAACAATGGCCTTCAAGTATATTTCGGTATACAGATGGGTCGAAAAGGGATTGGTTGTTAAAAATGTTGTTAGTGTCAATATACTTGTATTTAAGCAAAGAAGTAGTTTATTTAATAGCAATACAGTATTATTAATACAATATTATTTCGTAGTCTAACTAATTACATACCAACTATTTTCTTTCTGGCTCACACAAAATACTGAATATCCTTTTTTTTTTTTTACTAAAAGTGTACATATTAAAAAATTTGTTCCTTCCCCTTCTCAAAATGTTTGCCCAGAGCCTGCAAGTGCACAAAACCGTCTCTAATTTGGCACGCATGGCCTTGCAGTTGAAAGGAGAAAAAAATGCGTGCGCTCATTAAGTATGAATGAACGAAATGCCGACGCTGGTAATTGAATTTTTTCTTTATAGACCCTGAAATTGTAATTTTAATTGGGCATAAAATTTAAATAATTTTTTGTCAAGTGCGGTAGCGAGCTAACAACCCAGGCTAAAGGACACACACAGCGCCCAGGCGTGCGCCACTTGAGAGTAGAAGCAGGCGTAGGAGCAGGAGCAGGGGCTGGATCAGGATTATGCGCTGGAACGGCTGCCTTTTGATAGGCATAGCAGAGGACGCATAATTACATCACATGGAGGGCAACAGCGACAAACTGAAGCGGTAGTGGTAGTGTACATATGTTTTAGCTACTTGTGTTTCGAGCATTTTATGGGAACATCGACTATTGTGGCTGCCACTTAACCGTGGACCACACATGTCCACAGCGAATGAAGTGATAAACTAATTGCTCAAGTGTGTGTCGCTGCAGTAAGTGAATGAATAAATGCTTGTTTGTGTGTGTTTTATTTGTGAGAGAGTCATAAAATAAGTTGATTGGCTGCCAGCAGCCCCGGCAACGGCATTTTCACAAGCAAAGTCATTGGTTTTAATGACAGATTAAGCATACGCCTCGTTGCCAGAGACTGCTATGTCGCACTCTCATTTACATACCAATACTCCCAATCCATACACACGCACACACACTAACATGCACGTGCAGGCATAAAACACGCATTGTGAAAACATAAAATTTTCAATAAAGAAATAAGTCAAAGCCCAAACAAAGCAATGCCTAACAAAAGGCATTTTTTATTGCAATCCAAAAAATTAGACGAGTTTTAGTTGTTTGGCTGCGTTTGAAACGCGTTTTAAAGTTGTCAAGTTGGCGGAACAAATTTTGTTAATGATGGGCGATATAAACTGAAATTAACTAAAATTGTTATAAAAAGCCATTTTATTGTTTCTTTTTTTTTGTGACTCTTTGTGGTATTTTCGATTTATTTTGTGTTACTTTATGTGTTGTTTAGGTGTCCGTTGTTGGCTTGTTTCTGTGCTTGTGAAACATGATCTAATGTTGTGCCCATTAAGATACATTCGACTGTTTTTCTATTTCTTTTTTCCATTTTTTTTTAGCTGTTGTTTGGACACACAATTGTAAACCACAATGCATTCCTAATGACAGGAAATTAATTCCAAAGGCTTTGTGGTTGCTTCAAGTCGTCGTGTCTTTCTATATAAAGAGCTGTACTGTGCAGATTTGGCATATAAATCATTATATTATTATTTATATATCGCATTTACCTAAATACTTTGAGTGTTTGTTGTGGGCGCACCGCTGCCCATTGTTTGACACATTTGTGCTTCCCATTAATCATTATAATTATATTTCGACTAGGTTTCTTGGCTGCATATTAAGTTACAAATAGGGAAGCAGCTAAATGCTACACAATTGTTTTGATTTTGAATGAAATTGGGGTTTTTCGATTTATTTCGGGCATTTTTTGTGAAGTTGTAAGTGAGGAGCAATAAAATGGACTTATTTATAATGTTGAAACATTTTAAATCGCATTAATTTCGGGCATGTAAGACAGGCATGGCAAGAATTAGGACTAGATTCCTAATCAGCAGGTCTTTCAAAAAACAGCTTACATTTCGCAGATATTTCAGACACAAATAGCTGAAAAGCACATAGGAGTTTATTGTTCATTACAATGGCATGAATGTAGGGGCTATTTATTTAAGACATTTGTACCCAATTCGATCTCAAATAAAGTAAAAGTAATAAACTAACATTGTCATAATGTTGCTTTTAAGATTTGGCTTTGATTTGCACGATCGGAGGCAGTTTAATTTGGAAGTAATTTATTTACTTTGGTAGAGTCACGGCTTTTCTTTCAATTAGTGATTCGGTAATTTATATCTATGTTTGTATTAAATATATTAACTAATTTCTTATTGAAATAAATTGTTTATTAAGCAAAATATTAAATTTCTTAGAAACGAAAAATTAGTAATTTCAAGTCGCACATTTGTTTTGGCGGAGCTTTTTGCCATTACCCAACACTGAAAGCTGTCAGCTGATCGCGATAGACTAAATGAAAAGTGCAATACTGTTTGTCACATTTTGGCGCAATGTGTAGAAGACTTAAAAGTCTTATACTGATGCCGAAAAGCTCTAGCTCTGACATATTGACTTCGTTTTTCCTTCCATAATTTGGACTATAGCTGAAACCTTTGGTCAGACTCAACCATATTATAAAGATGTCTCTGCTTTCATTTTAAATTCTTTGACGCTAAGCTTAAGCATATTTTCAGGACTGAGTAAAAGCAGTAAGTAGTATACACATATAGTACATGAGATTAGAGGCTAGAAGGCTCACATTTCAGATTACGCCTAAGTGACAGGTAAGAAATAAAGCAATTGCATGTGCACACGCTTATCTGAAGAATGGAAAAATGAAAACAACTGCCTTTTTGCCATTTCTCTAAAGTGGTAGCATAAGAACGTAAATGCACAACGACAGCTAAACAAACATTAGTCACAAAATTGGCTGCCAACAACGAAATTGTGTCTGGATGCCGCATAAATAACTGTGGGGTGCCACCCCAGATATCAACTATATGCGTGTAAGTTGCATACACACACACACACACACACACCCCGAACTGTGAGTCTCTCGGGCAGTTGCGCTGTTTACTTTCAAAACCGTTTGCCATGCGTAAATGACAAACGATTTTGCAAAATTATTATTGCCTTTGTCATTGTTGCTGAGCGCTCTGTCTGCACGGGTTGTTGTTGTTGTTATTGTTGCTGTCGCACTTTACGCTGCTCAATTTAGCAAACAGTCAGACGTTGACATTATCCTTCCGCTCCCGGGCCAACCCAAAACCAATAAGCCAGAAGACAGCAGCCACCAGCCAGCAGCTACCAGCAGCATCCAACAACATGACACTAAATCCCACAACAATTGCCTCGAGCAACGGGCACTAATCCAATGGCAGCAGCAGGAGCAGGAGCAGTAACAGCCACCCACTCACTTACTGTGGAATCAACCCTTAGCACACACACATAGGCAGAGCTGTTTCATTCGCTTCCGGCTTGCCGCGCTCCCTCGTAGTGTATTTATTTTATAACATTGCCAATCAAGATGGCTGCGCAAACATAATCGCATCGAAGCCGAGTCAATCCCAACCCCGGAACGAGTCGAGGGCTTCCGGCCCTCCCAGCAGCCGCGCAAGCAAGCTTGTTTGCATTTCAGCAACAGTGCCCATAACATTCCCCAACAATCGCCCCCAAACCACTCAGCTCCAGCAAGCTGGCAAAGCTGCCGAGGATCAATAACGCCTCCTGTGTGCTCTGTTGCTGCTCTCGCAACTCGCCTTTGTTGTTGCTTATTTGTTTTGCAAGCAATTCCGGCATTTTGCCGTACTTGCGCACTTTCATCGATAAATACATACATACACACATACATATGTGCTACGAGACTACGAGTATATATGTCACATATGTATGTATTGGTATGAGTGTGTGGATTGCAGTCGGTCTTATCCTGTCCCATGTCCCATGCATGTATGTACATATGTATGTGTGTGCGACTGTGCGTGTCTGTTGTGCTTATGCCTTTTTCAATTTGTTCAATGATTCGAAAGCAAATTGATTCCCATTCAATTCCGCGTCGTTTCGCATGCGACAATTTCGATTTTTATTGGTTTTTCTGCTGCCTGCGCTCAACCGAGCTTGATTTCGGCCATTTTGTTATTTGTTTGCCAACACACATACACACACATATGTCTGTCTGACTGTGTGTGCGTGTGTGTGCTTGCGAAAATATAATAAAATTGTAAATTGGTTTTTTCGTTTATAGTTGTGTATTGTTAGTGATATTGTTATTGGCCTTGTATATAGAACTCGTATGGTAGTATGTCTCGGGCACGGCTTTCATTGCCTGGCACATAGTGAGTTGGTAAATAGCATGCTGGCATGGCCGGAAAATGTCCTGCCATGAAATAAATTAATTGGAAAATCAATTCAAGTGTTATGCATGCAGTTCCTCCACATCTATCACTTCCGCAATTTCTTCCGCATTCTCGTTTTCATATTCGTTAATGGGCGGCTCTTCTTCAACTCAATAAGAATGCATAGTTGTGACTTTTGGCGTTTTTCTTAATGGGTTTTACACTTCGGTATTAAACGTATCGATTATAATCTCAATCATATACATATATTACGGCATATGCCGAACAATACAGGCGATTGTCCCTCGCTAGTTATACGCAGTGTTATTATTCCGCAGTCTAATGACATTATATATTTTGGCTAGCATCTCGACAGAAGACTCACAAATACGTTAAAACATAACAACTAATACTCTACATTAGCTTGAGCGCCCCCCCTAAAATTGCGAAAAGGAAGATGATTGGTAAGAAGGAGGCTGAAGAGTACACACCCCGCTGATCTTGCCAATAGATTTATATACAGTATAAATAATTATATAAGACTAAGCCCCTAGTTTAAGCTGTATTTGTATTTTTCCATAAGTTTAAGTTATTGTAAATAATAACAGTATAATTAAAGTTTTACATTAAAAAAAAAAACAACTAAAATTGGGTCATAAAGTTCTTTTGCCTATTACCTCCACTACAAAGCCAATATGCTCCGATTAAACACAAAGCATTGTGGACATTGGACAATTAAGACACGCCAATGGGATGTTTTTAGTTGCCACTAACCGGTGTATTAGATTTCTAGTATCCTGCAAAGTTCATCCCCTCGAAACCCATTTAGACTATTTATATACCCTGTACCCGTAGGGTAAAAAGGGTATATTAGGTTTGTGCAAAGTATGTAACATACAGAAGGAAGCATCTCCGACCCCATAAAGTATATATATTCTGAATCAGCATGACGAGAGAAATCGATCTAGACATGTCCGTCCGTCCGTCCGTCCGTCTGTCCGTCTGTCCGTCTGTCCGTCCGTCTGGATGAACGCGAGGATCTCAGAAACTATAAAAGCTAGAATAACCAAAGTTGGCATCCAGATTCTCCTAGGTCCGAGAAAGGACGAGTTTATTTTATTTTTTTGAATTTTCCCCCCCTTCCACCGCTACAGAATTTCGTCAATAGCGTCCACATTTCAAATGCTACCTAAACCAAACTTTGCACACATAATTTCTATATAATTGTCTAATGTTGTTCAAAATTTTATTCAATTCGGTCAATTCTAAGAAAAGTTATTAGCGAAACAAATTCTCGCCAGTACAACCCCCCCAAACTGCAGCAACAAGTTCGCTCTTCTTCTTCCTCTTTTTGCTGCTTTGGGCGCATATAACTCAGTGGCGGAAGTTTACCTGGGTACAGGGTATTACACTGTCGGGCTTGCTCGACTGTAGCGTTCTCTCTTGTTTTTACAGAAAATTGGCCCCATCATTGATAATATTCATATTGATGTGTATGACCAATTGTGGAAAATATAAATGTTATGATTTACAAAAGAGGTGTTCTAAATACATATGATTGTGAATATATGAAGTAATCTAAGTCAAAAAATGTGTAAAAACTATTGTAGAATATATAAACCCGCTTTAGAACTGTTAAAATCAACTTCTTTTCTTTTATTAAATTGAATTAGAAATTAACGATGTTATGCTTGAAATAAATATTTTCGCATGTATACAATAATTTACGCAATTCTTACTTGGTTTAATTACAAAAACACACACAGGCATCTAATTTTAATTGTGCTTCGCTTAATCAAAAGTAAAAAGTATATTGGTTCAAAACCTGATATCCAAGGAAATATGGTTCACATACTACACCTCCAATATTAGCCACTTAACTAGCCAGTATCAGTGTTCGTGTAAACATCGCTCTCTCACAATTGCACGGCACGGAAATAAACTTCCAACTAAAATACAACTGCTCACACAGCCTGTCAGTTGGCCAAGAATGTTTGTCACAATACATCAAATGGAGGCGAAATGACACAAAACATGAACGCGTCACTTTCCATCACTCCAAAGTGCCATGCCGACGAAAGCCTGCAGAGTTGCCGAGTGCGAAAAATGCCAGCCAACCATCGCCGACCATCGTCAACCGTCGCCAACTAACAAGCAGACTCTGTGACGCAGTGCAGCCGCACTCGCAGCCGCAGTCGCTGCTAAGCTTCTTCTGGAGATTAACTGCGCGCATGCGCAACTATTTGTGCGCATTTTAAATGGGCCGCGACGCTGCGGACAATGCGTGGACACGTCAGTCGCGCGAACCTGAAGCCAAAGCCTTTGGCAATGGGTACAATGCTCCTTGGCTGCCTGGTGACACTTGGCAAGTAGCAGCAACGGCGCGTCGCTTGGTCTGGCGCGATCGGTTGGGCACGGCGGCGACCATCCTTAATCCGCCAAGCAAAGATGACAACAACAATAACAAAAACACGCTGGCGATGATGATGATGACGATGATCGTAGCGATTATTTACCTTTTGCTACAGTTGGATATGCTTTTGAAGAACTTTAAAAGCAATTTTACTTTCTACTTATTTGTTAAATTATATTTATTTTTCATATAATAACTTTGGCGAATTTTGGAGAACTTTAGCGGTGGAATTTAAAATCAATTCTGCTCTAGTAACTAAAATAGTGAACAAAAATTCGAATATTGAGTTTGGGGTAAACAAACAATTTTTCGTTCGCCCTGTTTTCAAATTTTATTTGTCCTAATATACGATTTAGGTCATATATGGCCCGATTTGTTTAACAGCTTCATACGATATTGGGTCAGCTTCTTAAAAACTCTGGTCCTTGTTATTGAAAAACTGGGCCAACCGAGGCAAGCACTGTACACTGAATGCATTAAAATTATAAATATGTAATAAATATAATAAAATTATTTAATAATAATATTTATAGTTAAGTTTAAGTTTTGTATTTTGACACTTATTTTTAGAAAAAGAACAACAAACGAAATTGTCGACATTTAAATGTAGTTTTATCACAAGTTAACAAACTTTTTCTAAGACATTAATAAGTATGACCCCATTAATGATTATAAACACTGCGTTGCTTGGCAAATCTGCCGAATCTTTCAAGGCAGACAACCTGACGAAGACAAGAAAAATTTAAACAGTACGATTAAGCATATTATATAGCCCGTGTAAGGACTGGGACGGGCACAAGGTTAATAAATATGATGAAATGCCTAAATTGTTAAAAATCTTTTTATTTCCACTCAAAATCTTATTTGTTTGTTTGTTTTTGATGTGGATGTTTCAATCCACAAGATATCAACATACATCGTCCAGTTGGAAATATAAATGAGACGAACAAAATAGACCTCTATGGATGACAACAGATATTGTTAAATAGGATAGAAAATCTAAAGGGCTTAGAAATTTAAATAGGAGAATATATTTATATTTTCAAAATTCTACATATTTCTAGATAGATTACAGAGCTAACGTGCTTCTCGTCCAACAAGCAAATAGTTAGTATACTAATTTATTGAAATTCATAAACTTAATTATAATTTAAAATCCATTAAAACTAGAAAGTAAAATAAAATTTTTACAACGAAAAGCTTCATTGAAGTTTACTTCTTGAAGACAACTTTTAAAATAGAACCAATTTGTGTGCATAATTTTACGTGTCCAAAGGGCTTAGAAATTTATATAGACGTAAAATATTTAGATTTTCAAAATTCATAACTAATGTGCTTCTGCTCAGACAAGCAAATATTTTGAATATAAATTAGTTATAGAAATACACATATTTATAATTTAAAATCCATTAACACTTGAAAGTAAAATAAAATTTTTTGCAACGAAAAATTTCATTGAAATTTACTTCTTGAAGACAACTTTTAAAATAGAACCAATTTGTGTGCATAATTTTTGCATGTATGAGCATAGCCTTAGACTTCGAATTTAAATAATTGTTCAATCCCAGATTTCGTTTTCATGCGTTGTCCTGTAAAGCGCTTTTAAGTTTATTTATGGTTCACATGGTTTGTCTATTCTTTTTAGCCAAGTGGAACTGTGTGTGTGTGGCGGTCGCTGCGCCCTCAGATACAAAACTTAGCAGTGTTTTTTGTCGCCGCAATCTTGTTTGACCAAAAACGACTAACGAGCTGCTGCTGCCGCTGCTGGTGCCAGTTCTGTTGCTGGTGCTGGTGCTGGTGCCGGTGCAGATCAGTTGTGGTCACTGCCTGTGCAGACTGAGTGACTGCCAGACTTGATTTCGTTGGCTCTTTCTTGGCTGTCTCGCCACTGAAGTTGAATTTCGTAGCATCATTAATCCTTTGCAGCGATGGCAATGGAAACGGCAATGGCAACGACAACGGCAACGGCAACGCCTTGTATGCTCGCAGCGTAAGTTGTCATGTTTTTGTCGCTTTATGGACTTCTAATCGTTCAATTCTATCAAAAAGCTTACGCACTAACAAACACCCCAAATCCAGTTTGTGTTCAAAGCCAATTTCAGGCAGCAATACAAACGCACAACCACACACACAGACACACACACACACACAGACATGAACAGAACAGAGCGAGCTGAGATTAAGATATTTAGATTGGCCCACGATGGCTCCGACCCGACCCCGACTCCGACTCCGATCCCGATCCCAGACCCACACCCAATCTTCGGTCTTGGACTGTGGGCAACGTGTGTGCAACTTATTTAGCACCTTTCGGATGGTCGGAGGCTGTTGTTGTTGCCTTACCTTTATCTGTCTGCCTGCTGGGCTGCCTGGCTGCCTGCCTGCCTGCCGCTTGAGGTGACAATAAGTGAATTCCAATCGTGGGTCCATGGGTGAAATTTGGTTCAATTTTTGCCTTTTTTGTGCATGCCTTTCTGCCTTTTTGCCTTTTTGCCTCGTTTTGTGGATGCCCGGCTTCGTTGATAGAGTCTTTGTGGCATTTGATGTGCGAATTTGTTATTTAGCCCGGCAAACACGCAATTGTCTTCGCTTTGCTCTGTTAAGTGGCACTCGAGGGTTTACCTTTTGTTGCAGCCAAGGTGTGAATTGTTGAATTGAGTGGCTCTGCATAAATTTTGTGCACGTTTGGGCAACTCTGCCTGCATTAGATAGTTTCGTATCTTTTCTGCACGCTGTTACGCTCGCTTCATTGATTTTCAATTGAGTTTGGCTAACTGGAAAGTTGTTTGATTTGACAGCTTAAGGGTCGTTATTGTTCATGTTGTTGTTGTTGTTGTTGTTCACAGCGTATTGAATTTGATATTTATGAAGTTGTTTCGTATCCATATCTACTGTTTGATGAGCCATTCGACTGATTTGTACATTGAGCTCGATTTGCTGTTGCCTCGAGGCCCTCGAACTGGCTGGCTCGCATGTATGTATCTTTGTAGGTAATACAATACATTAGGTGAAGGGTACTACTTGTTGCTGCTTGTATTCGCGCTCGATAGTTTTGGCCAAATACCCCAAGCATTGCCGTCTCAAAGGCATTAACACTTCATTTACATAATGACATTTGAAGACTTTCAAATTGCGGCAAGTTTTGTGAATTGTATAGTATATCTCTTCTACAGATATTTCATGGCATTCGCACAATGATTCTATATATGAATTATTGTAATTAATGCTAAATTGGCCATAAAACACAACATTTGCATGTCAAACAGCACTGAACATTTCATAAGCAACATTTTTTCTGATGTTCTCTTTCGTTTGCGAACGCATAAATTATAATTTCAGCAAAAAATAAAATAAAATATGTATACAAGTATACACGGCGGAAGTTTGTATTGTGCGCTCGACTGAAATAATTAAATATTAAATATGATAAGCTCGGCTTTGCTATTTTGTATATTATTGGTTTTTAGAATTCAGTTTCTATGGCTGTGCGGCCCACGCTGGGCTATAAATATGACTTAGGCGCGTCTGGAGCAGCTCTAAACGCCATTCAAAAATAAATAAATGTCAAATTGCAAATGGTTGGCCATTGGCTGATGGCCAAGACTTATGGCAAAAGGCAGAAAGACAGCTAAATGCAAATTAAAGCTCATTAATCCGTAAGATATTTCGAACAGCGGGATATTAATGTGCTTCGCACTTTGTGGCGAGCGCGCCCGCCACTGACTCAAAAGATACTTCAACTTCAAGCTCGGTCCGTTTGTTTGTTTGTATGTTTGTTTTCTCGTTTTCGCATAGAAAGTGAGTGGTGGGGACTCGATCTGTATGTGTATGTGCATATGTGAGTGTCTGTCTCTGTTTGTGTCTATGTGTGTGTGTGTGTGTGTGTGTGTATCTGTGTGTGAAAGAAGAGTTGTGCGCAGGCGCAGCCACAGCCGACACAAGTGCTCGTAAAACATGCCATGATTACTTTATTAACCGAAATGTTTCATAAACAACCTCCTCGGCGTACATAAAATTTGAATCTGATACTTGGGCGCGGGCGTTTTCCCCTCTCCCCCACTCCTCGCTGCTCTATACCACATGCTGTATTCTAAACTCCAGGCTAGCAAACAGACAGCTAGAGAGACACACGGACAGACGGACAGACGGACAGACTGAGGCGCAGTCCGACATAATCAAGCGCTGAGCGTTTTGCTTAGATAAGTCACTTAAGATAAATTGTGTGCGTGTGTGTGTGTCGCGTCTTTTAAAAATTATGGGTTTCAGATATTCCAAATCAGATACTACATATGTATACACATGCACTGACTGCCACATAATACTTCTTTTTTTTGTGTTGTAGCTCTGGCCGATTGTTTAACAATTCAAATTTTCTTTTATCGTTGGAGCCAAGGAGTTTAACTAATTTTGTTAAATTGGACATTTGTTAAATTTGGCCTGAAATCGTTAGTTATTGATTGTATTTGCTTGATAAGACATTTGCAATTAAGTTGAATTTAACATAATATATTTGGAAATCGATTAATGCGACGCACTAGTGGGAACTATTTTTGGTCAGCTAATGACATCGCCAGATACGTAGAGTATGCTTTCATATTGAACCGAGAAATAAATTGCAACCACAAAGCAAAGATTCCTTTATATTTGTATTTTTTAAGGCATTTTTAAAAATTGAACAAATTTTAAACACGAATAAACTTGAACAACATATACATTGGAACATTTATTCAGAGCTACAGCAGGCGGAATACCCCAATTAAATATCAGTTTTTAGAGGGCCTTTTTTTGAATGGGATATGGATTCTAGGTTTTGGATTCAGTAAGCTCTAAAAGTCTAATTTGGTTTAAATATTGGATTGACATATTTAAATCAAATTAGACTTTTTATGAAAATGTTGGGTTCAAGAATAAATTTAAAAAATTTCTCAGTCTTCTATTTAGCAAAAATAGAGAACTACAAACTTATAGTATAAGTGTTATTATTAGTAAATGCAATTTGGATTTATAGAAGTACATATGTTAGAATTAATATAAGTAATAGTTTTGATATCAGTAGTAAAACTCTCTGACATTAATTCTCGGATTTATCACGACTTCCGAAGTGGTTTCTCATTGCTTCGAAGTGGGGCTCTATGCGTATCTATGTATCATCAATTATGAGTAATAGTAAGCATAATGCATTGGTATAAGTATTGGTGTTAGTAAAAGATTAGCATAGTATTATTTATTATTTATAGAAGTTTGAAAACAATTACTATGTAGTGTAAAGTTACATTTTATCCTTAAACATCGGGGTATTTGGGTTATCAGGCCGAGGTTTGTGTCTAGCTTAGGATTGGAGTTTAGCTTAATATGTGTGAGTTGTATATTAATGATGTTGTTGGATTATTTACCAATCAGACAGTCGTAAATGCATTTACAAACTTTAAGTACAATAACTTATATGTCACTTGCAATTGCTTAGTTCTTCCTATTTTCCAGTTGACAAGTTGCTTGCTTGGCTGTCAATCGTTTGAACATTATACAAATGAATTGCCTTGCCACACGCATTAGCATTCATAAATGTCAGGCATTGATTAACGAGCCATTGGGTTGCTTATTCAATTAACACATTTTATGCGTTTTTGCCAAGTGAGCGCGTCTAACTATGAGAAAAGCGAGACGAAGGCCTCGATTTTATGCCTTTTGTCCATATAATTTGCCAACTAGCTATTGGTATGCATGTGTGTGTGTTTGTGTGTGTGTGTTTGTGTGTACATGCATACACCCACACATAATGCTGACATGGCTGTCGCCATCGCCATCGCTATCGTCTTTATCGTCATCAGCTTCATAGCTATAGGCAATTGCCACTTCCTTCCTTAATATTAAGCACACGAAAATGCTTTCCACTACTGTTGGTTGTTGGTTGTTGGTTGCTGGCTGTTGGTCGTTTTAGCCTGCTGGCAATTTCATTTTGTAGCTGCCTGTGTGTCTGCTTAATTTTATTATCAAGTTCCGCCATCTGCCACGAAGACGTTCTACAACCACCAACAACAACCAGTACACAGCAACCAACAGCCATAGTCATCGTCATCGTCAGCAACGTTGTGCTCATTGTCGCCATTGTGGCCAACTAGGGTCGTGTCTAGCGACAAATTTAATGACTTACTTAACCTCATTGAAAGCTGCACACTCCACACTCCACTCCACTCCCCACACACCTATGCATATGCACATACAAATCGTATATAGTTGTATATGAGTATGTGTATGTATATGTATAAGCATGCAACACAGAGCAGTCTCCGCCTCGTTGCTGCCACAACAGCCGCCTGTCGCAAGTTCGCGTATCGCTGGCCCGGTAACTTAGCATTTTTTAATGACTTAATTTACGTTCGCAATAGGTTCCACCTTCCATGTTTATTGTTTTGGCTAAGTACACATGCATTGAGACGACGTTGTGGCTGAGGACGCGACTGCAACTTGGCCCGCTTTATACGAGTATGATGATGGCTTTATAGTTGGCCGTGTGACGCCCTCGAAACTAACTTCGCGCCTTATCGCTCGCTTCCATCGTTGCCTGAAATCTTACCAAGTTTCCTGTTTGAGAACGCGACGACGCGTCGTCAAACCGTGGCTCGGTGCTGGCTGCTTGGGCTGCTCTCCTTATGTCGAATGTATCGGGGGATTTCGGTTTTTGCAGCAGGCGGGCTATATTACATATATACATATGTGTGTGTGTGTGTACGATATTTCTTTTCTTTCTTTATTGTTAAACTAATTGGACATCTTTGTGAAAGTGTTGGTAGCTTCTCCGTTTGCAGTTATTTGGCTTAGGCATTCATTTAAGCAATTTAATATTTGTTGATTGGCTGCTTATTTTATAAGTTTCCGCAGACTGACAGAAGCCCAAAATATGTAATTAGCGACAACATTAAAAATTGAGTGAAAGTAATTTAAAAACAAATCTTGAAATTCACGCTTAAGTTAGCATTACGAATATTTTATTAAGCGAGTTAATTGGTCCAGTATCTAAATAGAATTTTTACTATAAACATAAATTACAAGTAATGTTAAAGCAGCGAGTAATTAAGGATGAAGCTTCTGCATACCCTTAAAAGTCATAAATAATCGAAAACAAGTTATAACTTTTTGTTCTACTCTTTATCATGAATGATATGTATTGACTTATTAAAGAAAAGTATTAGTAATGAAGAGATGAACAAATTCAGATACTTCACGCAGTTTTTTGTTTTCGAAAAAAGCTAATTTCTCTATAAAAATTTTTTTAAAAGGAATTATTTACATGGGCTGATTAAAAATTTCTTTAACATTAACTGGCACAATATTATTATATATTGCAATACCTTATTATTATTATATTTTATTATTATTATTATATATTACAAGTATTTTATTACACATTGTATGACAAGTATTAGATTTTAATCCAAAATGTGAAATCTACTTTTTATTGATTGCAATTTTCAAACAACCATTATAATAAAATTAAAATGAACTTGTTTATAGGTTTTTAATGAAAAATGCGTGCATTTCAATTGCGGCAAACAATACTAGAACGCATTGGAAGCAGCAACTAGAAAATTAAATTTTGTGTGGCTCTTGAACAGGATAAGTAAAAAGTTTCCTTCACTCGGAACAAAACGCTATTCGAGAAAGAAAATGTACATAGTATTTGTTTTCATTCACAGTACACCTGGCCCCACAGTGCTTGGCTTAATTTGTTTGTCACAGTGTTTAAAGACGCAGGCGGCAATAAAAAATCACCTCATTGATTAAATGAGTAACGCATTATGCGCATTTTTGGTCAGCATTTGTTTACGGGGCGTATGAGCAACGACGTAATCGCCACGGGTTGAATACTCGTGGTCGACACTTTTAACACTCGGGCTGCGACTGCCGGGCGGCACCCTTTGAAGTGCAAATTCTACAAACAAATTGACAGCTAACACGCTGCTAAATTAGATGGCACATGTACATACGAGCACAAATATGCCAGTTCTGGTAAGTATGGAGCGGGCCAATTCGGCCTTTCAGGTTCAATGGCAGCAGTGTGTGGATATGTTTTTCGTACACGACATCTTAAATTAGTTAAACAAGCTTATTAAATTCCTCAAAATGCAAAGTGTACGCCTTGACTAGCGGATCGGATGGATGACCTTCTCTAAATGGGTCGCCTTTTGGGGTCTGCAAATGAAAAGCATGTCCCCAGTCATGTTATGCACATGTAAACCGATCTAAATACATATCGCGTGTGTTTTATTGGGCCAATAGGTCTGTAAGTGTGCGTGTGTGTGTGTGATGTCTGCAAGCACAACAAACAAAATGCATTTAAAAGCTACAAAACTACATATCAGTGCTTGGCCAGCATATAAGCCATACACAAACATGACTTGACAACTCATCGAACATTGAACACGTTGTAATGTGATACTTAAATGCTTGATTGGCTCGTAAATATTTTCACTTTGTTGTGGGCTCACAAGCGCACACACACACACGCACTCACATATACAGATATATATAGTATAAATATATATATCTGTGCTTGAGGCCCAAAAGGGCCACATAGTCCGAGCCCGTTGCCTTTTTCTTGTCCTCTGCTGTTGTTAACAATAATTTCTACAAAGTATCGTTGTGGCTTTTTTGTAGCTGCGCGTCCTTGTGATGTGCCTTTTCGCCCGTGTCTCGGCTGTTTGAAAAAAGCGCCAAATCTTGCACTAAAAACACACCAAATACGACTTCAAAGTTATCGCTGCGATCGATCGACGACGGCGGCGGCGGTTCGCGCACTTCGCGTTGACAGAGGGCTTAGGACAAGTCACCAGAGCTCCGAGAACACAGAGCACACGACATGGCAGCCACACAATTGTAATTGTTCTGCAACAGCAACAACAATCGTTGGACAGTGTGCCAGATTGGCCCCCTTTGTGGTTAAATTCTGAACTTAATTTCATATAAGATTCGAAAGCAATGACTGCTTGTGAATCTAAGAAGGGAAACATTGCGTGATTTAAAACAGGACCCACATTTAACATTTAATAAATTCCATTCTAAGAATTAAAGTGTATTGACGGAATAGTTTTGATTGACTTTCGATCTATATAAAACAATAAAGAGAATATTGCTATTTGAAATTGCTTACAAGTTAATTGTAGTACATCTTATAATATAATATTATAATTCTAAAAAAAAATTTTAAATTATTTTAATGTATTAATAAATGATATAAATTTCTTAAAACTAAATAGTTATACCCTGAACCCAAAGAGTAAAAGCTAGTATACCCTTTTACCTTTAATGCAAGTATATTTATCAAACATGAGTAGGCGTGGCAGACATTCCCGGTCAGAATGACTGTCCGTCTGTATGAGCACAAAGATCTCAGCAAGTACAAGAGCTAGAATAACCATACTTGGTGTCCAGGTTCCCCTAAGGTTTATGCAGATCGCATTTTATTTTTGGTAAGTTCAAACTTCAAATCAAAGGAAAACGGTCTTCAACATTTGCATGATAGAATCTGTATTTTACTTGCGATTATCCAGAGACGTGGCTTTATATTCTAAGAAAGAATAATCATAAAACCATTCAATGTTTGTTGTATTGTGGTCTGAAATAATGGCGTTTTCTTGTTTACAATATTTTGAGAAAAATGTTATCTTACAAATACTATAAAGATAATGCCACACATTGTCTTTGAAAACTAGATTTAAGTATCTTCTCATGCAGAACGAGAATTCGGAGGCAGCGGGCTGAATAGAATTAACATCATTATACTTAGAACTAAAAAAATACTTTCAACTTTCGCCAGTTAAATTGTTAAATTATTTTT
Organism: Scaptodrosophila lebanonensis; assembly: GCF_003285725.1. Taxonomy (NCBI): domain Eukaryota; kingdom Metazoa; phylum Arthropoda; class Insecta; order Diptera; family Drosophilidae; genus Scaptodrosophila; species Scaptodrosophila lebanonensis. Next base: position 19,641,114 of record NW_022060538.1, read on the forward strand.
TTTAGGCTTAAATTAGCAGAACATGTAACTGCAACACCCAACTATAGTTCTACTTTATAGTTTGCCGAATCGTTATACTGTAAATGGAACCGGGGGGCCACACAAACTTTATGCAACTGCCTCGAGTGGTGCGCAGGCGCATTGACAAGAGGCTGCAACGAGCCGCACTCCCTCTCCAGTTGGTCTCATCATAATGTTAATGTAAATGCATTTTAAATGGACTTGCGTACAACATTTTTTGTTGCTCTTTCATTTGTTTTTGTTCTGCTGTTGAGCTTTTGTGGTCACTACATTGAAATTTGTTGTTGTTGTTGTTGCTGTTGCTGTTCGTGCTTGTGTTGTTGCTGTTGTTGTTGTTGTGTGTTGTGGTTGTCGATGTCGCGCGCGTTGTGCAGACAGTTCGACAAGCTGTTGCAACACGATGCGGGCCTAGCAAAAATCATAAAAAACATATAAATAACACACGTCTCTGCCTTTATGGCATTGGCAGAAAACTACAAAACGTTTTTAGTGTCGTACAAATGAAATGTGACAGTTGCGAGTTAAAAATAACGAAAATTAACATAATTTAATCAACACTAATTCGCGCTCTCGGTTTTATTTGAACGCAGCAGCAAAACGATCGAACTAACCATCGGATTGACAGCTCTGCGATTGAGTTCGAATCAGATACAAACATGCATGTTGTTTGTGTTTGCTCGTATGTGGGCGCCCTTAAGGGCTTGGCTGCTTGTTCTATATCACTTCCGCCCTGATCAGTTGTTGTGTTAATTGTCAGCCTCAGTTTGTATCTGTCGTCTCATTAATATTCCACACACTCACTCGATTGCAAACATATAATCGTACACTCTTTTGAGCGATCAGCTCGGAAACAGGATGCTGTTTATCAATTACAATCAGGATTGGCTGCTCATCTCGTTTCATGAATGAACTACTCGTACAAGCTGAAGCAGAAGAGTGTTTATTGCTTGATTCCAAATTTTAACAAGTTCATTATAGGTTTTAGTAGTTGTAGCAGAGAGAATTGATTCTAATCGACATTTCTTGGTAATGAAAGAAAAAAGTGTGAATGGAACCAATTACTGCGAATGGGGGCTACTTTCACGGCCATTGCTGGCCAGTGGCGTACTGAACATCTTGAAGATGAAATGGGAATTACAGGCATAAAGGATGCCTTGAAGATGAAGAGTATGTTTTAAAGCTTTCTTGGCTACAGTCTGTGTAATCATTTATTTCGCATTAGTTTAATGATTGTTGTTTACTTTGAAGACTCGTTTTAATTAAATGGAAGCCATATTTTCTGTGGTCTAATGGCCTACATGAATCCTTGGGTGGTTTTTAAATAAGTTCAACGAATAAATGGAAAAGTTTATGTTTATGAAATCAATTCTGTTAGCATAGCCTGTTAGATTGTCTACTCAGGACTCAAGTATTTCAAAATCAAACTATAAAGATCTGCCACAATCATTAATTTGTGAAAAACATCTTCGGCATAATAAACAGAACTGTCTTTTCCACTTCCTCGGTTTCTGTAATTACGAATTCTAGAATATATTCAACAATATATGTTAATTCATTAATTATGATTCCATTTCGATTTCCAAGAAGAGCTTGGAAGAATTACAACCGAAAGCAGATCATCTCCTTAGTAACATATTAAAGATTTGATATTCTGCTAATGCTAATCTGCTGTGTACATAAAAATTTACTTTAGATGGGAATTTGAAAGCAATTTGTGATTCATTAATATTTAATTATGTAATATATTTGCTACTTAAGCTTGACTTCATCAAACGAAGCTCTTGTGCTCCGATATTGTAACTTGAAACCAGATGATCGATCAGTTTAAATAGCTTTAAAATTTTGTAACAAAAGTGTGCTTTAGATGTAAATCTTCCTGATTCATCAACCTTCATATTTTTTATAAAAATGTGTTGTACGATTGCTGCTGGGGTTTTGCGTCTTCAAACGAATTACTCTTACATTCTTTTAACTGCAACAGATCCTTCCTCTCCTGTAACCCCCCAAAAACATGCTCTTTCTTTTCAACTGCGCCACTGTCCCAATATTAGTTACCCAACCTGCAAACGGCAGTTAACAACAAGAGGCAATAAGCACGTCATTGCCGTTTAGAACGGACCTTGTCACGTACGCACGAGATTCCGTTTAAATATAGCCACATGCACACCATATTAAACAGCCACGAGCAGCACCGATTTGGACTATGCAGCACCAATTTGGTTTATGACTTCCTTTTAACCAGAAAGTGATAGTGCGCTTGCTGCTGCCCCCTTCCTCACCACACTGCTGCTGGTGGTGCTGGTGGCGTCTCTAACTCAACTCTGTTAAGGAGGCCAACATAAATACTGTGAACGGGGGAGGGGCTGCCACAGATGTCGATAAGATCAATTATGTTAAGTTCCTTGGCGTTAAAATTATGTTGACGCATGTTTTTAAAATGTTTGAACATATAATATGAGCAGTGCGGGTATATATTTCTTAGTCAACTAAAATTATGCAAATCTCCTGACAATCATTTAAAGCTTTAAGTCGCATTAAATATGCAAAAAAACACATGCCAGCAACGATCGCTGGAAACTGAAACACACTGGGGACCAGACACAGCACGGAGACCAACAACATTGTGATTGGAACGCACCTCTAACCCAATTTATAACGACTTATCGACAGTAATAAAAACAAAATACACAAATAAATTTATACACATGTTGAGATCGATAACGCCAACGCCTCATTTGCATGGTGACACAAAGACCTGAAGCAGCCACGAACTGGGGACTGCTTCGGGCCCTGTCTTGCGCTCACTCCATCAGAGTTGTACGAGCTGGTTCAGTTCAATGAACTGGTACTTCGGTTCCAAAGTGCTTACTGAATAGAGCCGCCGTTAATAAAAATAAAGGATCATATATAAATAAATTATAATATAAATAAATAAATGTAATAAATTAACACTGGGACACTTTTCTTCGGATATTGCTTAATTAACTGATCCCTCCGTTGCTTACTGTACTTCTTCAAATATACTTATTGATTCATTTCAAGAAGTCATTAGTTGTTAAAAACTTTCAGCTATGAACAGGCCAATATATTGTGTTTGAGTATTTGAAGAATATATATCTTTGAAACCACTTTTTCTTTCTCCATCATCTAACTAAGCTATAACTGATTCAAAAGAGTTGAGGAGGTTAAAAATGATTTCTAACTACGCTGATGGTTATAAAAAATGTGAGGTATGAAGCCAAACTAAACCCTCCTGTGTAGTGGTTCCAAGTAGTTAAGGCTTGTAGAACAATATGACTTTTCCTTGCAGATATTGAATCGTTCAGGGTCTGTAAACTAATAAGTAGTTCCTTTCCATCAACGTTGTGAAGCAATGTTGAAACAGTGAACCGGTAGAAAGTTAGCTATTTTGAGAACATGTGGTTCCTCGTGCTAATTCGATGCAGCTCTATTGCTGTTAGCCCGCTGCTGTATCCATTTGCTAGAGACATGCCCGTTGTGTGTGTGCGCGACACTTGACATTGTCAAATAGCGGCTTAATTAAGCAATCGATCTTGGCCACAGATTAGCGGCTAATTTGCAACACAGCACAAAGTTGAAAGGTTCGCTCACTGAGCCCGTACTCTGCACATGTGGGAAAGTTAAAGTTGAATTTTGGCTTAGCTGGCTACAGTTTTCAATTTTGCATAATCCACGGACTCGGCTGGGTCTTTGTTTAAGGCCAAAAGCGCACTGCAAACCGGCAAGTAAACAGTTATACGGCTTTTGAGTGGCCTAATGAGTGGCATTTATCAGCGCTTACAAATCAGAAACAGCCGAAATTATTTAAAAAGAAATTAACATTTCTTAAACCGGGGTTTGCCAATGTGCGGCCCGCAGTTTCGGGCTTGACTCATGAGCACAGTTTTGACCACCATAAATCATTTGGCTTTACGACACTATCAAGTTAATAAAATCGCCTGCAAAAGCGCAAAGTTGCCAACAGGCGACAATAATAACAACATACAGCCACAATAACAAAGAAACTCCAAGCATGTAGGTATGTATATATGTATGTATTTATGAAGATATATACATAAGTACGTCTGTAAGTATGTTTTGAAAGACACAAAGAAAGACATTTACAGTAAAGAGGCAAACAAACAGACAACACAGCAATGACAGCAACAAATGACGCCTGACGCTTTTGTAGACATTAATATTTGACATTAATTGAAATTAATATTAATTTCATATTTATTGATAGCGCACCTACACATCTATGTATGTATATGTGTGTGTGTGGGCGCTGCATAACTGTTATGGTCAACGACTGATGAATTAGCATTTTTAGCCAGATTAAAGCCAGGGTGACCCTATCTCAGAGACGAAGATGTAGTTTAGTATTTTTTAGTGCTTTATGATAAAAAGCATGATTCTGCATTGACATGCCTTTCAGACTGAAGCAGAATTGCCAATTAGTATTGAAACGATCTGGTTCGGGTCTATTTAAGTAACTACGAAACTAAATAAGTCTTTAGTTATTAAAAATTCATTAAGTTTGCTAGAAGAATTATTCAAATCTTACATATTTAATTTTCGAATATTTGAAAAGAAAGAGCGATAATACTCTTGGGGAGAACTCCCGAAGATATCTTAAGTCAAAATTACTTCGAAACTATTGTAAGTATTTAGTTATTTATAATTCAGTAAGTTTACTAGAAGAATTATTCAAATCTTACATATTTTATTTTCGAATATTTTGGAAGAAAGAGCGATCATACTGTTCGAGAGAACTATCGAAGATATCTCAAAACTATTATGAATTGTTGTGAATATTTTCTTTTTGAATATGTAGTTCTTCTTTTAAATTCTTTTGCGATGAAGAAAAGTTTATGATATGCTTTTATATCAAGCAACTTTAATGTTTTTGAATTAATTATATTTTTTGTAATTTTAAACATACAAAAATGGGTTTTTTAAATATAAATTGAGACCTTAATACTGCAGAAAGAAAGAACAAATCAAAGTATTGTGAGTAAACTAAACGACATCAAAAACCAAAGCAAGAATTGATTAATGGAATTAAGTGAACCACTTTTTCATTTCTTAAACAAGAAATAATAACAATAAGGAAGCAGTTTAGAACAACATGCGGCATTACCGATTTCTTTATTCAAATTAATACTATTCATAGTAACTGGTCAATCATCCTTAGGTTCGATTGGTTTTGCCCCTGAAGTCAATGAATCGATTTTCTTTATTTTCGCCGTTTCTTTACCTACCTCAAAAAGGAAGGGAAAGTCGACAGAAGTTGTGAAAAAGATATTACCATTTATCGGTTAGGATATCATAAATATGACGATTCACTGAAAGTCATAAATAAAAGCGTTTGTCTTATAAAATAATAGCATAATTACAAAACTTGAATATAATACTCATAATCAACATTAAGAACACACTTTATTCATATACGAGTACACTAGTTATGTCTGATTCTCTGATATTCTTCGATCTCTCAATTTTGTACTAAATCACAGTATTGGCTCCGCAAACCTTGGTCACCCAATCCAACTACAACATGTGGCTTGTGTGTATGTATGTGTGTACGGGCGCCCCTGCTGAGCCTAACTGGTCAGTGATGGACAACTTAAGCATCCACACATACATATATGCTTACAATACATATACACAGTATTGGAGTATGGAAGTATGGATATGGTCAGGGAGAGGCAAACACTCACTCAGTCACTCACACACTCAGCATGACAATTCGCATAAATGTTAAAGTCAACAACTTAATTTGTAGTCGGGCATTAGAATTTAAGTAACGCGTAATTAATGTATGCAGAGGATGGGCAGAGGATGAGCAGAGGATGAGCAGAGCAGAGTAGTGGAGAGGAGGGGGCTCAGATGGGGCATGCTCGTATAGTCGTAGTGCGACGAGTCACACGCCAGTTTGGCGGAGCGCGTCATGCCATGCCACGTATGCGCGTTATTTATTGGGATCTAAGTGATTTCCGATGAGATTGTATGGCACCCAGCGATTGAGGCATCAAACACAGCAGGTGGCATGCCAGGCCATGGGCTTGCTGTGCAACGTACGCTGGATGTTGAACGTTGTCCGCTGTTCTGATGCGTGTTGCCGCATTTTGTTGGCGCGTCAGGTGAGAAGCCACACAGTCGTAGGCACAGCCTCAGCCTCAGCCACATCCACAGCCATAGCCATAGCATCCAAGGAGTTTCACTTTCCATTTAGCGCTTGGGAATTTTGGGTGTGATATCATTAGCTCCCCTCTCTTGCTGCTGCTGTTGTTTGTGTAGTTGTTGCTGTTGTTGTTGCTGTTCCTGAAACCCGTTCCGTTGCGCTGCCGATGATCTACCTGGCATCTACCTGCGATTAAGCAGCGGCAACAGCAGCAGCAGCAGCAGGGTACGATAATACAAAATTTATATTATTAACCTAATACTTATAAAAATATCTGCTGCCAATATTTGCGCATCATTAACATCAACAAATGAAGCCAATTAAAAGCATATAAATAATACATTTTATGAAAGCAATCAAATCTTCTCTTGTCGTCGTCGTCATCATCGTCGTTGTCGTTGCCTTCGATTCTCCAATAAAAATGCGCAACGAAAACTTTAAATTTTTGTTGAAAACTTCATTAGCAACGAATCATTGAATGAAAACAAAAGCCATTGAGGCCGTCAAGAGCGAAGAACAGAGATCCCAACACTTTTGCTTCGCATTTTGGCAAATGAGTTTTTATTGTTTTACTGCGGTTCATTAATAAATTAACAGCATATCAGAGAGATACACAAAGGAATGGGTATTGATACAATATTTGGCAAAGCGTTTCAAATCAATAGAGTGGCTGGCTTTAGGGTCGAGATCAATACAAATTCAAATACGGGTATGTGGGCTGCAGAGCAATGCTCGCATCTTAATGAGGCGTTCCAATTTTATTTTAACCATATTATCAACAAGCTATTAAAATGGACAGTTAAGTGTTAGCTCATTTGTAGGAGAATTTCGTTATCTTTAAAGTGGAGGGAAACATAAAAATAAAAAGCACGTTAATGGCCGTGATAAGGGCCTAATTGGCGTGATAACTCATCGCAAGTGGCTCACGAGAAATGCAAACGAGAAAGTACAAATTTGTTTATTTCTTGTTTGGAATTGAACGGCTCTGCTGGATCGAATCATACTGCTCTATAGACTGTAAGCATTGAATGCTGTAATTAAAGATTATTGATTAAAATGAATGAAAATATTGCTCATTAAGTAGAGTCGAGCACTTAATTCCCGTACTTGTCTAACAACGGCATGTAAACTAATTAGACATGGGTGTTTACATAACTAATAATGCATTCCATTTTAAGATGCAAACTAACTAAACCGATATAGGTAACTTTTTTGAAAAAAGGACCAAGCGGACTTCGTTCAGGTTACATTTTTTCTAACATCAGTTGTGTCGCTTGGTAGTCATCTTGGCTTTTAATAATTACTTTATTTACTAACTACTATCTCTCTACACATTCTCACGTGCTTGGTTAAAATTTTCTCTTTTTATTTAAACTATTGAAAACAATGTTTGTCTAAGGCTTTTAGTTATCCTTATACAACTAAAATTTTGCAGACTTCTCTCTCTTCGGAGGTGCTTTTGAATTGATTGAGTGGGCTTCATGTAGAGTTGAGAAAGAATCGATTCAGAATGGTTTTAATGGATCTTTAACATTTTTGTTATAAATAGATGTTTTTTTTTTTGCAAAATCGATTAGTCGCAAAAAGTTAAATGCATACACATCATTACTTGAAAGTGACGCAGCTAATAAATGAAAAATCGAGTCGAAGACCCGAGTAGCTAGTACTCGTTAATCTAATATTAAGTTTAGTATTATATACTAGATTTAATTTGTTAAAATAAATAAATGAAAAAGAAATTAAATAAAAAGTTTTTTTTTTAATTACAAAGTAAATCAATAGAATCGTTATTAGATTTTTTTCGATAAATTAATAAATAATTTAATGAAATGTTTAAAAAAAAATGCCTTCCTCTCTTCACATCATCGCAGCCGTTAATCAGGACACTCGCTGCTTAAATAGCCTTCATCTCACAATAGCAGCTTTCGAAGCATTCTACATTCGCCAAAGCCAAGAGAACCTAACATGTGTAGTTGTGCCTGGCTACAAAGGACAACAGCCAGATAATTAATTGATTAAAATGTTTTTGCATATTATGGCGAGTATCATATTTCACATAAATGAGCGCATTCGGCACGCTAAAGTGCCAAAGATTGGCTGACTGCACGGCAGACGGCTGGGTCGGGCAAGGCCAAGAGATTGGTGGAGTCAAACAGGTGAAACGGCAAAGGCCGCAACGGCGAGCAGGAGGAGCAGAGGAGGACAGAGGAGGATGCTCTGTAGTCTGGGACACTTGCCTCAGCTTACCACCTAGGGTAACCAAATGCGCCAACAGAACCAGCAACAACAGCAACAACAGCATCGCATGCTCAACAGCTTTGACTATGCAACGCGCCACATGTGGCAGACGCGTTCACGGACGAGCCAACATCAGCAACAGCAACAACAACAACCACAGCCAGCTACAACAACAACATCAACACGCGTGCTTGGCTCCAAACACGGAACAGGGTGTTTATGGTGATTTAGTCAGTTATGTGGATCGTAAACATTTTTGATAGCTAAATTTAAATAAACGACAGATATTTGTTGTTGCTATTAGTGTGTGTGTGTGTGTGTGTCTGTTGGCCGTTACTTTGCTTTACGATTTTAAGCGCGTCTCTTCAGCTGCAACTCTGACCTGATCCTCCTCGTCCTCCTGTTCCTGCCCCTCCACCACCTTCCGCTTCTTGTGGCGCGCTTAGTCATTTGTGTTGTGGCGTTGTGCGCGCCAAGTTGAGAATTTAAATTAATTTTATTACATTGAAGTTTTTGTGTAGTTGGCGCGAGAAAATATCAAATTACTGTGGTAATATATTTTGAAATTAATGGCAGCGGGCCAAAGTTTTGAATATGAGCGCGCAGGCGCAAAGATTTTGTTACGTTTTACTTTTATTTAGTTGGTAAATTGGCCATTAAGGCGTCTGTCTGTGGGCAACTCCTAATACTTATGGTCTCACTGTCTCACTGGCCCGATCAGGCTTGCAGATAAGTTCTAGCCGAAGAAAGAAGAGGGCAGAGGAAAAAGAAAGCATTTCCAATTCCAGAGAAATGTAATCGAGCGCCCATTCACGATTCCAACCAATCAGCCAGAACTGATCGGGGTCTGTGTAAACATAAACTAAATAAATATTTGCTTTAAATTTCGCTGTTGACAAGCGTTTCAAATGTCTGTCAGTCGATCGGCCAGATAATTGGCTCAGAACTAAATGAGAGGCAATTGTGTTTATTTATTTATTTTGGAAATTGGCCGTGTACATAAATAGGATGTCTACCTGTTTAGCGGGCTGTGCAGCAGAGCCGAGAGAGTCATGGGGATTTTCGCAGCGCGTTTCTTAAGCTTTCTTTCTGGGCTCTAACAGGATTACAGTGGCAGCCTTGTTGCACGCACTTGTGGCTTAACTTTAGCAATCCTGTCACTCTGCAGCAGTTTCTTTCAATGAACGCCTCGGTCTAATCTCAGCTCCGTTTGTATTTTCAGCTTGTCATTGTTTGTAGTCGAGTTATGTCGTATGTATATATGTGTGTGTGTCATAAATCAAGCCAAGCCAAGCCAAGGTAAGGTAGGGTATTGTAGGGTAGGGTAAGGCAAGGTAAAGAGTTGCAGAGCGTTTGCAGCGGCTGTGCCACGCCCACACAAATTTGCATGCAGCCGCAGCAGCAGCATTGACTTATGCCTTTTGTCAAAGTCAAAAATGTGCAACACGGCCGTCGTCGCTTCCGCATGACGCTCTGTCTGCTTCGTTTTCTGCTCCTGCCGCTCACCGCTGTGATGGGCTGGACCAGCTAGGATCAAAATTCATATTTAATAAGCATATAATGGCAATAATCATAATTTTACACTGAACTCCGTTTAGACATCGGTCTCGGTCTCGGGCGTTGCACAAAACGCACTTCGAGCAGCGGGATGCCCTTAAAGGGTTCTCTGCGTTGTTATTCGGTGCAGCTACCCTGCGGTCTGGACACAATACACACACACGCAGTCCGTCGAGTCCGTTGAGTCTGTCGAGTCAGTTGAGAAACTGGGAGGCGTTGTCCACATTTAATTAATACGTTTGCTTGTTGCTTAGTTTTTGGGCTCATTGGGCTTCCTTCAACCGCATACCTCAACCTCAACCTCATACCTCTTGAGGTTGCTTGCTCTGGGCCAAAGAGTTTGGCTCGGTTGCATGGCTATATGCTGCTGATGGGCGTGCCAGCAGATGATTAGAATTTCTTAAAATTTCAGCCCAAAAGGCACACGGGTTGTGTGGCTGTATGTCATTTTCTTCCTTATTGTTTCAATTTTTATGATGCAGGCAAAGCTCCTCGTTTAGTCACTGCCAATGTCTATTCTCGATTCTCAATGCCCCTTGCCTTTGGCCTGTTCGCTCTTGTCCGAAATTCAACGGAAGCCAGTGGTTATACTAATCGTTGTGTTTTTTCAAGTTATTTGCAGAAAATGTTTATCAAATGAGTTTAAAGCGGGTTTTTGTCAAAATTTTGTTTTGCGTGTGATCCGCGTAACAAAAGACTTAGGGAACGAACTCGCCCAGACTGTGTTATTGCAAAAGATATGACTTATTGGTTGAAAAATGTGTTTCTGCCAACTTTTTGTTCGCAAGATTACGGCATTACCTTTAAAGGGGCTGTTCGACGTTCCCATGACTTGGTGGTTGCAGATCAGAGTTAGTCGTAGGTTTATAACTAAATTTAGTAAGTCACCATAGAGACTGGCAGCAAGTTCTATCCATAGTATAAACATTTTATACTGATGAGAAGGAATTGCTAAAATATGAATACAGAATACTATGACAAATCAGTGATGTGAAGGGATCTCAAATCATTTACTGTGTTTTTCATTCTGGCTCCAGCTAAAACAGGGCCTCCATAGCCTCTTTTATTTCTTTCACAGCTGCATGATAAAGGAAAACCTCTATTTCTAAATCGGGGGTTTAACAAATATAGCTAGTTATCTAAGCAATTGTTTCAAAATTTGGTTTTTATAATTAGCTCTCAATATGATTTCTCAGGCTACTAAACTAAACTTGCAGTCGTCTTACTTGGATGATCATACATTTCCAAATTATTATGTTTATCCAAGTCGTGATTATTCTTGTTAACATTTTAATTAGCTTTAGCATTTCAGGCAACGGGACTTTAAGATTACTTCTTTGCAGTTTCCCATAAATATACCTCAACAAGATGTCAATCGCATATTTTTATTAGAGCTGTTTCAATGGAGTACGACCCTCGACTAATGTCTATGATTGGACATATCGTTTCCAGATAATTATCAACAATACAGAGGCATTTCTTTAGAGCGCTCGTAGCAGCCACAACAATGAGCATTATTTTGAACTCCCTAACGGTGCCTGCTCGTAAAAAGCAATCAAGTAAACAATCAACAATGCTCTTTTACCGCACAATTGCAACTCAAGAGCTGGACCATTGTAGCGCAAATCACGCAAAACCAAAGGTCGAGCTGGGCATTTGTTTAATTTCCAATTAAAAAGAGCAAACACTGCCCGAGTCCCACACACACCTCCGCACACACACACACACACACACACACACACACACAGAGCTCAGCTAAGTCTAGCCCCGCACAGCACAGCAGGTCTAATCGAGGGGCATTATCTTCATTGACATCGCGACATGACTTGTTGGCTGACAACTGTTTTAGACGCAGGCACATAAAGAGTGGAAGGAGCAGGACCTGTGCACTGCGTGTGTGCAAGTCCCTAACACTTGGTCACTGGTCAGGCACTCCATCCGTCGTTTGTCTGGTCAAGCGTAAAAAAAGTGCGTGGGTCGAGGCTGTTGAAATGAGTTCGACGGACAACCGAGCGAGCGAGTGAGTGGTGAGGTTCTTCTGGTACTGGTTCTCAGAAAATGCCACTTGTCAATGCCTGGCCATTGTACTCTTTATCTAAATGACGCTAAACAAAACAGCAGTTGCCCAACACAACACAAGACAATCGTAACGGTGAGGGAGCAGCTAGGGGTTGGGAACTCGAGGATAACAACTGATGTTTAGCCGTTTTTAAGGGTGGGCTCGGCCAATGTTTTAATTTGATTTTAAAGCGATGTTAATCTAATATCCGTGGAAAATGTCAAAATAATGTGCAGGTTCACAACAACACCTCACATCTCACTCTCTCCCGCACTCTCTCCCTGCCTCTGATTAATTAGAAGTCGAAATGTGGCTGCCTCTGCTGGCCACACTAATTGAAATGCACTTGCTGTTCCGTTCAATTTCAATGAATTTTCAATTTTATTACGAAATACGCTGTCAAAATTGTATGTCCCTCTCTTCAATTTTTTTCAATCAATTGGAGGGCTTGGGTCGTGGGTCTTGGGTGTGCTGCTGTTTAGGTTGCATTTGATAATCTACGAGTATTATGTTGACATTATTTTCCTGTGAATTTCACATTTGGGTTTCAGCAGCTCCCTTCATTTCTATAAATTATGTACGGCATATGTAACAGTTGTGCGGCAGCAGCTCAAGAATGTTCTCCACACACACATACACGTAGGCTGGGGCGTGAATACCACAAATTTATATTTAATTGTTCGACTGCCTACCCATGACTGCATAATTTTTCTATATTTTCATTCGCTGTGCAACTGCTGTTGTTCTGCTGTCGATGAAATTATGGAAAACTTGTGTGACAAATGTTAGGCGCTGACTGCATTCATTAATTTGGGCATTAGCCAGGGAGTGTGAATGGCAGTTTAGGCATTGATATAAGTATGTGCCTGTCCGTGTGTGGGTGTCTATTATGCACAACTATAGTAGCCCACTGCGCTGTGAATTCGGTGTGATCAATCAATAAGAAGTGATTATGAAGCTTCAAAACAAATGACTGTGGCAGCAAACTTTTTCCCTGAATTCAATACAACAGTATGCGGATTAAGTTATATCTATGTCTACAAATGAAACATTTCTTAGGCAGAGTTGTGAAGTTTGAGGGTCAATATATATATGAGTAAATAAACAATTATTTTAAATACGAATTTATAACACTAGAAATTTTTTGCAGTGAGACTTAAAGGGGGCATGAGCCTTAACTGCACATTTGATGGCCCAGAACCAAATCATTTTGAGGGACAAGTTCCGCTGATCAGACGATATAAGCTTGTTTATGATTGAATGAAAATCAGCAAGAAGGTTATTGTGGGGTGATGGGGAGTGCATCGATAAACATAAACAAGTCCTTTACTAGATGTGGGACAACCTTCTCTAGCTCTAAATTCAGAAAGTCTTAATGCTAGATATGAAGTAAGCGATTGGCTAAAATATACATATGTACCTACATACATACATACTTTAAAATAGATCTCGCTTGAACAAAAGGCTGATTAGGTTTATGCGTTCAACATTATATTTTTGCTTTGGAACTTCAACGGATCGCTAACGCCTTACAGAGCTAATTATTTTTCGTTTGATGATGAAGAAACGCTTTGACTTGGTTTTGCAAATTTGGCTCACAAGTGAGTAAACAATTAGGTCGATACGTGCGCTCCTGAGAAGTAACTAAATTTAAAATAGCTGCCAAAATGTAGATTTTAATAACTGTGGAGAAATTGTCGTACACCAAAAAAATCTGTAAAGCAGTTTGTGCTGGGTTGGAGATGTTAAAACTATTGTTTTATTTCTCTTTTTACACGTTTCTACACCCTCAAAAAATTGCATATTCATAATAATGCAAAATAATTGCGTAATAGCTCCTCGAATAGAGCTTTCACGTGTTGGAAATTTTAAAGTGAAACCGTTTTAATATGCCAATTACCTTAAAGCGTGTAATAGAAAAAAGTTCGCTGCGAGCAATTGTGAACCCCCAGCACATTAACTAAAAGCTAGCCGAACTAACTGGCAAAAGCCGCTAAAAGCCCCTATAATTTAAACAATTCCAAATTGCATATTTTAAGCGCAAAGTCAAACAACAATTTTCATTATAAATATGGCAAGTGGTTTTTAATTACACACACATATGTAAAAATCGTTGGCAGTTGACTGCGTGTGCTCGTGTCCGACTCTGTAGTCTGAAATTGACTAATTACAGTCTATAATTACAATATTAGACACTCTGGCCCGGGCTTTGGCTGTGGACAAGGCTCTAATGGCTGTGCATGCAAAAGCAGGCAGCCATCAGCGTCTAATTGAAACCCTTAATACCAAACCTGTGATTAACTTGGCCAACAGCAACTGGTGCATGGGAATGCAACCGCAGGCTGTTTCTTTGGCTTTTGCATAATTCTGTCAGACCACACGCAATACACACATTTGGTGTCTATTTGGAAGAAGGCAAGCCCCTTAATACCACAAAATAGTTTAACGTTAGGAGCGCTTAAAAGCATTTAGTAGGCGACAGGTGCAGAGCCAAGTCAAATATATATAAATCGCTTTAAACTTTATCATAATGTGTGCCCATCCAACCGGACCAATTAAATCTAATATTATATAGTTTAATTGTTACGAATTGATATTAATTTTTGTTTCAAATGTAAATTAAAATTAAATATGTCATCAGTTGAAAGTTTTGTAATTGTGATTGTGTTTGAAACGAATCTTGATGTAGACCCAAATACCCAGTCTGTGATTTTTACCAGAACCAAACCTATATTTATTTTACAGATGTCGAGATAGAAAGCGTTATTTATGTAAACTACAGAAAATATATTATAGTCACGTTTTTTCCAATGTGGTTTAAACATCACACATTTCTTGAAGTTCCTGTTTATTTCTACCATTGTATTATCAAGGTAACCAAGCCTCTTCCAGATTTCTGACTCTCATCTAGCTTAAAATCTCAAAGCTTACAGTTGTTTAGAAAGTATACTACTACATGTACAAAACATTATTCTGGGAATTACGAGTAATTATTTTTAAAGGGAAATCGGGCAGGTGTGGTATTTTGTAGCGCGATTTGACTCTAGGCAGAGTTGGGGCCTTCTTTCCCACAATAGCGATTAGAAATGGCAAATGGACGAACATTGTTACAATAATCTTGAACGACACAGAAGTGAGAAGACTGCTTAGAAAACATTCAAAAGCTTGCTTCGATATGCGGGCTGAAGACGGTAGTTGAATTAAATGGGGAAAACAAAGAATCAAGGAAATAACGCTAATCTGAATACACTGCTAAGCGCGACTAAACGAACTTATTAGCATAAAAATAATGTAAATGTGAACTGCAACTCAGAAACTTGTCTGAATAGCAATAGTTGAGGGTGCAAAGGAAAGCCAATGTTCACGTGCCGCTTGAGCACAAGTGTTTATGGGAAACGAATGAATGAATAGATGCATAATTCAAATGCGGTTGAGCTAATTGATTGTTTATCTCGCTAAACGTTTAAGTTGAAATTTTCATAAATTGAATAAATAATACAAATACAAGCATTGCTCGCAGCGTACGCCATGAATTATGGAAAATGTCATGGTGAGCCAAATGGAATGTCATGACATGAACAGACATAAAAACAACAAATCGAAACAAACAAATAAACAAACAAAATAAGAAACAGACGATCGCGCAGCTGAAGAGCTGAGCGAACAAATAAGCTTGTAAGGCAAGGTAAGGCAACAATCATACGCCATGTAGGCGTCATCAAGCTGCGGCAACGCAGTTTCAATAAAACATCAGTTGGTCATAAAAAGCGCATATTTATGTGACTAATTTGAAATAAAAGTATAAAACTCACCAAATAATATTAAGCCAACAGAGAGCAGCCCCAAAACTGATCGATATCAACAATTAGAAGCGCGCCAAGGCGTCCCGCGGCGCTCGTCGGTGACCACGAAATCGAGAAATTTGACGCTTTTACGACCGATCTTTCTGTAGCATAATGTCTCTCTTATGCGCATTTTTGGATACCAAATTAAAGCAGCGGACAGTCGAGATGCTTGGTGATGGCTGTACTGATGGGGCCCCAAACGAGCTGACGTTTTGCATATGAAAGGCGAGACGCTGCGCCCTTGGCGCCCAATAATTTCGATCTGTGGACGAGAGGAGACTGGGTCTGTAAAACTAATTTGGAAAATCAACAGGCAGCAGCAGCAGCAGCGGCAGTGGCGGCAGCGGCGGCGGCAGCAACAACAACATAATTGCCTCAATTAGAAAACATCAAAATATTTGACATGGTAAAATTGTTAAATAAATAATGCGAACAAATTTCAGCGAACACAACAACAAGAAAAACTTAATTAAACACTTGAGACGCACGTAAATATTTATGTAAAGTCTGGACGGCAGTTTTGTACCACAAACACATACACAAACACAAACTCAAACTCACTCACAAAGACGAAATTGTAATTAAAGTCAAGCACTTGCCGATGACGCTGCAGATACGTTTTGTATGTATGGCTGACGGCCAACGCCCACAATGGAGAACAAGATACAGATACCGGCCATACGGTCTAATCATTCAATTAAAACGCTTAGGAATTATTATGACAAACAAATGTCGAGACTTTTGTGGCCCGACCGCAACCATTTGGACCGCAGGCCTAAGGCACAAATAATGAGAAAAAAAGTGATGCCAATCTGGAGCGCGGCAGGAAGTGAATAAAAAATGAGCGGGCGTCCCAAAATTACAAGCAATTGAAAAAATTGAAATTGTAACATTTGTGGCTTTGGACAGATATTGATCTGGCGGGGCGGAAGTGGAAAGTTAACAAGCGTAGAGTTTTCACTCTATCAGCGGGCGGGCAGGGCGCACTGTTTCTCGTACTATAAAGATTGCCAAGTTTGTTGCCTAAGTCGTTCGTTGCGTTGCGCCTTCAACAAATGCGTCAACATGGACTTTAAATTAATTACTTAATTTAACACAACAAGCCAGGCAGGCAGCCAGCCATCCAGCTATCTAGCTAGCGACACCTTCGATGATGTTGCTGATGCTGATGATGATGATGGTAACAACAGCAACAACTGGGTGAACGACAGACAACACAAAGCACTAACATTGACAATTTGCCTTAAAACCTGTTACCAGCACAGCCCAGATCTCCAGCTCTTCAGCTCTCCAGTTCTCGACATTATTCGCCTGTTCATTATCATTATCAAGCACGATCCTTTGCCTTAGCCTGCCGTATAGGAATGAAGGCGAACGGCGAGACGTGAACATAACAGATTAGTTACCATATCCCATATCAGGGTAATTATTGTTAAATGAGATAACGATCTTGTTGTCTGGTGACATTTATTTATTTTCCTTAATTTCGCTGTATTAATCTTCTTGGAAACACACATTAAACACACAGTCCCAGTCACACACATGCATACGCACACGCTTGCCACAAACTTTGACTCGTTTGGGTTGCCTGCGCGTGAGCGCAACATCATCATCAGCATCGGCAACAGCAACGGCTTGGCCAGTGATCCACACCAGCTACAAAATCAACAACAGCATCAATTTGGCTTTATTGGCATGTGTTCGACTATGTCGACTTGTCAGGCATTCAATGGCCTTTTGGACATTCTTTTTTACTTCTCGTTTTTTTTTTTTTTTTTTGTGTGTTTACTGAGCATCTTTTGACAATTTGCATCATGAACGCAATCAATCAGCTTTGGCAATTTATTTTTGGGCAGTGCCGCCTGCTGCGTCATCAGTTGTTAATTATTTCATGCATTTGATTGACAGAACTAACTGACCGACTGACTGACTGACTGACCGACTGACATGCGTGACACTAAAAATTGCAACCAGAAACCATGTGCTCGACATTTCGATATGCGTTCAGGTAATTAAACAAACACCCACCAGCTACCTCTACAAACAAACATTTGCGCGTACCCTGCAGTCCTGCCAAGGTGTCTTGATGTTGTTTTAAGTTTAAAGTAGAGAAAGAGAAAGTAGAGACTTTCAAGTTGGCGGCTAATTAAATTAAACTTTTAAATATAAGAATCTAAACATACTTGTAGTACTAACAGATAACGCTTTCTATACCTTTGCCCTATCAATAAAAATCTGAGGAATTGTTGAAGGAATTGCGCCAAATAACTGGAGGAGGATTGTCCGAACAAACTCCTGGCCCAGGGGGACTCTCCATTTCCTCACCCTATTAACAAACTTGTGCATATCTCCATTTCCTTCATCTATTAAACAAAAGTTTAAAGTCGTTATTATGGATAGCTTGTGAGAATTCTGTCTACAGGAGGATCTACGATCTAGATCTAGAACAATTTCGGAAATTATTTAGCTATTGGCTATTAGAAATTCTTATTTACTAAATTTGAAGTTTGTTGCAAGTTTAATTAATAAATATTCGCTTTTTCCATTTACTTTAGTTGAGTCGTTTGAAGGCCTTTCACTGAATAAAAAATGTTCTTGAAAAATTTAGAGGTTGTAATATGCTTTATGTTCTGTGGACTTACTTCTGACTTTGAGAACACTCCTGACTTGTTATTAGTCTTCAATCATTTCGCCAAAAGAAATTATATTGTTTTTGTTTTTTCTGGTCTCTAATTTTATAAAATAAAAAACCTTATAATTAATTTGTTAAATAATCACATTTTTTGGCTCAAGCTTTTGAAATTCTATGGCTGGAATTGGTATTAAGTATTAAAAAATGTAACACCTTTCTTAAACTACTTACAACAAACAGTGATTGGCAACTGGATTTTCTTGGTTCTTGAAGATTGTTAACTTTAAATTAAATGGAGGAATAGAAGGAAGACTATGGGTGAGGAGACACGGAATAGATTCAGTTATAAGAACAACTATATCTACTATATAAAGTTTCATTTCTTCTTAATAAATCGTGACACATTTCGAAGTGACATTGCTCCCCTAAAAACAACTTGGGTTCGATGGCGCACAAGTTTTCTTCATTAACCGGCCACTATTAAAAGAGTCACAATTGCCACTTTGGAGTTTGGAGCTGCTGGGCCTGTTACAGAGTTACACTTCCAGTACACCCGCTGCTACACACACGTACACACAAGCATTCAGACACGCGCAGGGAGTTGTGCGCATGCGTGCCGGCCTGTCGGGTTGCCTGCCTGATTGTCTGCCTGCCTGTTTGTCTGTCTGATTGGAGCTACAAGCATGGGGCAAACGCAGAGACCGAAACAAAACTCAATTAAAGTCAAACAAACCCAAAAACAAGGCAGCAACAACTACTACAACAACAACAACAACAAAAACACCAGCACCACAGCAACAACAATAACAAGTGAAGCTATTGCTGCGTACGCAAGCTGCCAAAGAAATCAAAAAACGACGCAGCTAATTTAACCAAATTGGATTACTTAATAAGTTTATTGGATAAATAACTCGAAAAGGCAATGGGAGTCACAACAACAACAACAACACCAGCTACATGTCGTGCCCAAAAAGCATAAAGTGAATGTTTGTTGTTGCTGTTATTATTGTTGTTTTCATCTCTAGATGTCTGTGTTGGCTGCCTTGTTGAGTGAGTGGGGCGCGCCACAAACAAACCTTTTTAAAGCATTCAAAAAATAAGCAACTGGTGCATAAGAAGCATACAAAAAAAAATTGTGTGTTAATTTCCGAGAATTACCAGAATTTTCACTGTTCGTGTGTTTGTTGTTCTTTGTTGCGGGCAATCGTGTTCTCCACGCTTCTACAGAAAATTGTTCGAATGATATGAAATAATATCGACAACAACAGCAAGTTTACGAAAAAAAAGGGGTAACAAATGCATCGTCTTCGCCACGCCTGGCGCTGCTGCGGCAGAGTGGGTGTAATTTATTATTAATTATAACAGCTTTGATAGACAAAAATCGAATCAGGCGGGCAGCTCCATGAAACCAAAGAACACAGGTCGGACAGTCATAATTCTTTATAAGGAAATTCACTTAAAAACTCAATATTACGCAACAATATTTACTACAAGTACAAAATGCAAATAATATTTAAATTTAATAATATTTAAATTCATTTTATACTTTTAAATATTTAAAGCCAGTAACATTTATATGTTTTGTGGTAAAAGGGCACTCCAGAGTGTCTAAATGCCAATGGTATGTAACAGACAGAAGGAGGAGTGTGAGCAACGATAATTTAAAACAAACGCGTTGAGAGTAAAAAGGCCCCGAAATATTCTAACATAACCATTAGCAGAGAGAGATTTTTACAAACCATATATATTATTTTATGTAGCTACTGTAGAATCGATATTTAGTGCCTCACCATTTCATCTAAAGTTCGTATAGTTATCAGAAGGGTAATAATTTATTTTGGTTCTATAGTTGAGCCGAGGAAATGGATGGGTGGAGTCTGTCTGAGCTTTATACTCATTTGTAAGTCTTAACGAATTTTTATACTCTGTACATGAAATGTACAAGAGTATATTAGGTTTGCGGGAGCTGAAAAATGTAACAGGCAGAAGGAGGCGTGGCAGACCCCACAAAGTATATATATTCTTGATCAGCATGACGAGACGAGTCGATCTAGCCCTGTCTGTCTGTCTGTCCGTCTGTCCGTCCGTATGAACACCTGGATCTCAGAGACTATAAGAGATAGAGACACCAAATTTTGCACAAAGATGCGTTATGTGTGTATTCTATACGAGTTTGTTTTATTTTTTTGATTTTCCCCCCACTTCCCCCCTATGGGGGTTTTCCCGATTTTCCATTCGTATAATCGCCTATATCTCGGAGACTATAAGACCTAGGAACACCAAATTTTAGTCCCAGATGCCTTATGTGAATACGCAGAAAATGTATATTTTGGAATTCCCCTCCCTCCCCCCTCTACCCCGCAAATCGTAACTCCCGTAATTCTTGGAATTTCGAACTAAAATTTTGGAAATACCCCCAGTTGGTTATTATGTGTCCGTATGCCAAATTTCATTATGATAGACCGATTTAACAAGAAGTTATAGCCATAAATATATTTGCTGATGCAGCGCTGCTCAAGCGCTGCTCAAGCGCTGCCCGCGGCTGTTGTTGATGTTGCTGTTTGGTTGACTGCGAAAATGCTTACACAGACACGAATTGATGCGCATAGGCATACATACACTCACACAGACGCAATTGCTATGTAAATGTGCAATTATACACCCTTTACGTGAGTTCGAATACCGAGAGAGGTAAAATCGATCAAATTTTTTTTTTTATTTTCTTAATTTTTTTATTTTCTATAATTATTGTAAACATATGTACAGAGTATTTCAAAGTCGGGACACCCGACTTTAGCTTTTTTACTTGTTTTTCTTATTATTATTAATAAGTCGCATTATATGGCGATATAGATTAAGAAATACTATTAAGAAATATTAATGCATTTCTTCATTGCATTATGAAAGTCCACCAGTTAATATATTTTATCATTTTATTTGTACTTCATTATTTATTCTAAAATTCCATTCTAATATTGCTAAAGTTTCACGAATTGATACTTTTTACTCTAATTTCTGTAAAATAAGCATTTATTGGAAAAGAAACCCAAGAAACTATTTACTATAAGCCGAAGTACCGAAGCAAAGTACCAAAGTACTTAAGCTTTATATTTCCAAACAAAAAAAAAAAACGTTTCTTGCTCTAATGCAATCGTAGAATGTGGAAATCGGAAGCTGTTAGACTATTTTTATATTTCTCTACGAAAATTTGCAATATTTTAGTGGAAACCTGATCAGAAAATAAACATTAAAACGAACGACGAAAGGTTTCGAATACCAAACATTAAAATTCGACACTATTCCCAATCGCACCAATTGTTATAATTTAAAGAAAAAAAATGTTTAGTATGAATTGTTTGCTATGGATATATTATCCCAGTCCGTCAAGAAGAAGATCGGTGCCGAGTTTCAAAACGATAGCTCGCAATTTTCGATATTTGTGTTCGTCTCATCTGGCTGTTCATATAGTAGTATAAAAACACGAGCTTGTTCATTTTCAACAATAGACTTTCGAGCGACTTTCCCTCTCGTTGTAAGCGTCCTATCCATTCGCAGCGAGGTCCGCCTGTATGGGCCATCATCATCATCATGGTCAGAAAACGCACGTAGAGTTCATTTGTCTTGAACTGGAGACAGCGTTGTGGAGCAAATGTGCGTGCTAAACAAACACTGGCCCAGAGAGCCGGGCTAAAACGCTTTAATTTGGTGTTTGTTTAGAGCTAAATGTGATTGAAATCTTTGGACGCGCATATATCCATATAAATACCATATAGGCATATACTTACGTAGAGCCATATATCGGTATGTATATCATTCACCTACCATGTAATTTGTTGGGGCGTGTGCGGTGCTGTGCGGCTTGATTTATGCCTCATTGTTTTTGTTGTTGTTGTTGTTGTTGTTGGTGGTGCTGTGACTTTGTTGGTGATTGGGGCCTTAAGTGCTCGCTTGCAAATTGGCCTTAGTTGGGGTTTAGTTGAGGGGCCGGGTCTGTTATTAAACGTATGCGGTCGCCTCTTATTTAATCAAATGATAGGCCAGACGCCCCCAAATCAGAACCTTTGACAAACTCGCACAATTTAGTGCTGTTAACAGCTACTAATTAGTTGAATGAATACGGCTGTTAATTAGCCATATCAAGTGCCTTGTTTGCGCTTTATATGAAATTGTTTCGATGTGGCAAATAATGCAGCTGACTTCATTCGTACGGGTATGTAATTTGCATTGAAATATTCCGAGCTGAGCTGAGGCGAGCAGCGAGCAGCTGCCCCTGTCTGTATCTGTCTATATCTGTCGCATAAATTGTGCGCCAATAATAATAAATTTCGTTTTTAAATCATTAGCACACCTCGCGCAAAAGTGCCGCAATCTCATTTGATTTCGAAACCAGTTTCCACAACAACCAACAACCAACAAGCATAAATGCACACAATTCACAAATGTAAATGTACGAATACTATATACATATATATACTTAGGTATATATGTAAGTCTCTGCATGTGTGTGTTTCGCTATATTTTGTGCTCAATGCGCCCCCAACGCTATTACTGCGGCTGCTGCTGCTGTTTTTTGATCTCACACGACTTGCGCTCAATTAAAATCCACAATAAAACACGATTTGCATTTTAAATTGTGCAATTAAAATGCTTATGAAATCTATAAAAATCGCTAAATGCATTTTATAGCCTCCTTAACCAACACACTCACACATCGCACAACACGGTAATGCCAAATGTCACACGTTAATTAATTGGAAATGCATAATTTTGCGCTGCTGATGGGACAACGATTGGTGGCCTGCCTGGAGGGGCTCGGGTTTGGAGAACGACAAAGCTCAACGGGTTAAGTGGTCAGACCTTTCCGTGTGCCACATGCAATGGCTCAAGAGTTAAAGGTAAGAGAAAGATAGAGGGAGAGAGAGAAAGAAGGAGAGAGAGGGTTAAAATATGGGCAAAATTATTATAATTATAATATGAACACGTTTTTCTTTTAAAATACAATATTTTTAATATATTGTATGATAATAGAAACAAAAGAAAAGTTTAAAGAATGGAGAATCTAGAATAGATGAGCTAACTTATAAAAGCGTATTAAAGTTTCCTTAAGGCGGACAACGACGCTTACCAGTTTCTCATGCGTCAAAAGTAAAGAAAGGTGAGGTAAAAATTCTTTATGGGTTTTTATACATTTTACATATATTCCTGATTTGTAACTCTACAAATATTTAAAAGATATCTAGTACATATGCTGACAATGGAGCTGCTTCAAAAGACTGAAAAGGTTGTTTTGAAGAATTGGGAAAACTAATAAAGAGAAGATACTCTCGAGTTAAAAACACTAGCACTAAATATGAATCTAATAAAATGTAAGAGGGCTCACCAATTTAAAGGTCAGAGCTTGTCAAAAAGTAAATATTTAAAATGATCTTTTTTACAAAATATTGTTTCCTTTAAAGGTATATTATTAATAATTCACTGATATTGTTTAAAAAATAGTTATTCAAACCAATTATTGAAGAATTGTTATTTAATTTTCGAAATAGAACAATATTTGTTTGTATTTATGAAGTCGAATTATCGCTTCAATAATAGTAGAAGCTTAGCTTTAAAGAGTTGAAATGTGGGAAAAATAATGAAAAGAAGCTCGCAAACGCCGAAAACGAATTTAATTTGCTTTACGGACAGTTTAATTTGTAATATCTATTATGGATTAGCTATTATGGATAAGCTTCTCAATTAAAAAAATTTAACGCGAAATCGCTTTAACAAATAAATACAAATCGCTGAATTCGTTTTGATATTTCGCATTCAACGTAAAAACCTGAAGTTTATAAAGTTCACTAGAATGTATAGAAATAACAAACCGCAACCCATTTAACTTTATAATTTTGTGTAAAGGAATTAATTTATTATGAAACAAGATATACTCGATCGGACAATGAAATACCCTGTACCCATACTTTGTTATATGTGGTTATGACTACATCAAGAAAAAAAAAATGAAATAAACTAAATTTTTAAATTTGTGTGTGATGGGGAAACCTATTACATTGGTATACTTGTATAATCAATATAGTCACATATAGCCCTGCTCTAAATCTATATTTTGTTTTATATTTGGTGTAGCGGAATAGATAGTGTTTTAAGAACATCTAACTTTTTTATATGTACATACAATAACTAGTTAAGTTCAGTAGTAGAACTAATAATAATAATAAATAAGAACTAGTTAAGAACATACATAACTACATACAATAATTATTACTTGTTTTTTTTTAATTTTCTTCATTTTTTTTATTTTATACAATTATGTACAGCGTTTTTCAAAGTCGGGACACCCGACTACTATGACTATTTACTACTAACTTGTTCTCAGGTCAATTCCTTTGGTCCACCCCCCTGTTCAGAAATTTCTTCAACAGAATAGATATTTGAAAATATTGTTAAGGAATGAGTTTTATAGAGTGATGTAATTAATTGATTATAGCAGTGTTTCATGTTTTAAGTAGTTCAAAAAACACGATGACTTGTTGTCCAGTGTGCAATTATTAAGATTTTGATTGGGCAAAAAATTCCAAATTCTTTCCAACATAAAGTAAAAGAAAGAAAAAGTATTTTAAAACAGAATCAGAAATGATAAGAATTTATGCCTAAATAAATGATTGATTATGGAGATTTGAGTTTGATTGGAGACAAATACCATATGCTTTTGTCATTGAATCCAAATTGTTTTCGACGTATACAATATTTGACAACAGAAGTTAAACATTTTCCTGTTGTTGGCTTTTAAATTTTAAGTATTCAACCCGTATTGTAAGTTGAAACTTTTCCCCCAATTCCATGAACAAACCAAACACCGTTTTTATGTTTTCAATAAGAATATTTTATATTTTATATAATAATATTTTCTGTATGTTTCTCCTTACACATTAATATTAAGTTTAAGTTTACGAACTAGGGGCACTAAAGCTAGGTCAACCTTTCAGTTTCAACACTGTAGTAAAGTTTGTTCGTTAAATAAAGAATCTTGGGAGAAACTAATGCTAATGCTAGAAATTCGTGCTTAGAATTAAACATAAATAAATGCTATTTTACATACGCAAGAAAATTCACTAATTATACTTAAATGTTTTCCTATTTACAATTCAAGAAGTGTTTACAATTTAATTTGTACAATTGAAGTTGAAGTTGGTGGCTGGAACAAAATACGCTCGATATCTACGTTGAGCTCAACTCAATTTTGGCTCTGGTCTTGTGGAAAAAAGGGTTGGCAAAAATTTAAAAGCAGCAGCAAAGGAAGCGCTTTGTTTTTTTGGCACAGTTTAGATTTCGAATTCGTTTTTGCTGCGACGCGTTATAAAATTGTTTAATACTTTAATGAGGGCTGATGAGTTATTTTCTATATACACCTAGTCTAGGGCTGGCCATTACTGTTTGCGTTCCGATTACTTTTTTAAGAATATATCACAAAAAACTATGTTAAAACACACACACACTTTGGAGATTCGAACGGATGCAAAGCAAAGCAATTTTGACGCTTCTTCAGTAAGGAACTCACAGATACGTTTTAGCCAAGAGCGACGCAAAGTTGCTTTTGCAGATACATTCACACACACACACACACACACACACAAGCAGACGAGCACACATGCAGCGAGGTATTTACAGTGGAGAAGGGAAGCAGCAGGATGAGGACGAGGATGAGGACAGTGGCAGCTTAATGACTGGCATCAAGCTCATGCTCGTCATCGCTGGGGCAGTCATCCATCTCCATGTCGATGAGCTCGTCGTCATCCTCATCGCCGCTGGCGTTGTGCGAGTTGCGTTCGGAGGAGCCGCCGCCCCCCTTCTCGTCCTCCTGCTGCATGCGCTTGTGCTTGGTGCGACGATTCTGGAACCAAACTTTCACCTGCGTCTCCGACAGATTCAGTGATTGAGCCAGAGCCTTGCGTTCGGCGCCAACCACATATTGATTGCTCTCGAATGCGTGTTCGAGTTTCAACAGCTGCGAGGGCGAGAAGGCGGTGCGTATGCGCTTCGGCTTGCGGAAGGGTTGTAGCAGGAAGTCTGAAATGAGGCAGAGAACAGAGCGGAAGAGGCAATTAGTGAAACTGTGGATAACACTTTTGTGGTGGGATGCATTGAAACCACTTGAACGGCCATTTAGTAAAGTTCTTGAGCCAATTAACTGTATTGATTGAGATACTTACTGCCTGGGAAGCGGTGCGGAAAGATGCGTCCATGGCGACTGAGCAGCCAGGGATAGAGCGGATAGCTGTCACGTGGCATGCCCGGCTGTGGCATGAATTGTGCGGCATGTGGTGGCAAGCCGGCGGCAGCAGCCGCTGCAGCGGCTGGGCCCAAAACATGACCGGCCTGCAATGCGGCTGCCATTTGAAACTGGGCGGCGGCAATCAGATGTGGATTGTGGGCGGGTCCCAGTTCCGGTGGTGCATTGATGTACGGCGGTAGCGCCTTGATGTCGGGTAGGCCGGGCTGGACATTGGGTGGCGGCGGTGGACCGGCGACCGGGCCCACGGGGAAGGGACGAACCAGTCCACTCGGCGGCATGCCCGGCACCATGATGGGTCCGTGCATGGACGGCTTGGGGTAGCCTGAAGGTGGTTGTTGTTGTTGCTGCAGTTGCTGTTGTTGTTGTTGGTGCTGCTGTGGCGGTGTGTTGTGCGGACTGCTGACCAGCAGTGTGGGCGATGAGGAGGGCTGTGAGGATTGTGGCGAAACGGACTTGGGTGGCGTATGCGGCGGCTGTATGCGCTGGGCGGGATTCTCGGCCTGCTCGAGGGCGGGTGGTGCGGGCGAGCGCTCCCGCTTGATGGCCAGCGAGGGCGGCGCATCGCTGTCCGGCGAGAGGCGTGTCTGTGGAGGACTGTAGGGTGCACCCACACTCAGACTGTTGGCCATGGCGGCATTGTGGTGCAGACGCTGCAATAGATCTTGTATGTCTTGATGCGATTTGGGTGTGTTGAGCTGCTGATGTTGTTGTTGTTGTTGTTGTTGCTGCTGATGCTGCTGTTGCATGAGCAGATGCTGGTGGAGCGCATGCTGTTGGGCGGGCGACAGATGCGGTGCCATGTGGGGCGGCATGGGCGGCAAAACGTGTGCATGATGTGGCGGCAAGCCCATCATATGATGTGCAGGTGGTGGCGGTGGTGAGCCTCCTGGCAAATGTGTGACGCCGGCCAGCATTGTGATGCCAGCAGGTGGGGTCTGTGGTGGGGAGCTGGGTCCATTGCGCTCCGACGCGCCTGGGCTGAGAGCCTGCTGGCCATTTTCCATGCTGCTGCTGTGGTTGTTGTTGCCGACGGAAATCGGCGACTGGGTGGTGGCAGCTGCTGCCGCCGCCGCATCGTTGCCAACAATTGATTCGATGCTGAAGCCGATCTTCTGCTTGGGCGTGGGCATCATGACGGCTGAGGTGGGTACCGGCGGAATCATTTTAGTCATAAATACGCGCGGTGTTTTGGGTGCTGGCAGCGGCGTGGGTGAGGCGGTGATTAGTTCGGCTATGTTTGCGGCTTTTTCTGTTTGACGTCTGCGTTCGAAAATTGTTGCTGTGAGTAATCCTTGTTCTTTATAGGTGTGAGGGGCTAAGAAGCGGGCTGGAAACACTTTTCTTTAACACTGGCGCGACATTTGTGCGCTGTCTTTGAGACACACTTGCTGGGCCACAGTCACACTTCTATGGATCTACACTCTGAGCTATTTGCTTGTTGCACTTGCACTTAGTGTTGGAATTTGTGAGTTTATTTCCTCGGTTGCTTTCCACGCGTTCTACTTTGCGGGGGCAAACAACTTTCTCAACTTGATCAACGATTTCTAGCGATAAACGGAATTTTTCTTTTATTTTTTTTTTGTATGTGTGTGTGCGATCGACGCGCTCGGTACGTGTTCACTCGACGACAGTCGCTGTCTGAATAATCGAGAGAAGCGCGAGCGTGGCACCAAGTCTACGTAGTGGGAATTTTCTGTTGGTTCCAAATCACCGCTCTCTGCATACGCACACGCACACACAAACACACACTCTTAAGCACACGCGCGCACTCGCACTCGCTCTCACTCACACCACCACCAGCAGCAGCACCACCACCACGGGAAACTCGTCAAACCGGTCACTTGTATCTTGTGATATATTTGGTACCCTGGCTTAGCTCATTTCGCTAGTGCGAGCGAGATGGCTGCTTGCATTAAACTTACCATCAACCATCGCGCTTGCTCAGCCGCGCCTCTGCCATTTGCTTGCTTGCTGTTCTTGTGTGGATTTTATCTGATAAATATGCAAGTGTGCGAGCGAGCTTGCCTGCTGCAACTGTACCGCTCACACATGAGGCGTTTCCAATTTAATTCGCCACATTTTACGCTGCTTTTCCAGCTGTGTATGTGTGTGTGTGTTTCTGTGTATATTTCTGCATATGGCTTCCGAAGCTACAGTTGTTATTGTTTTTTCTGAACCTTTCTTTGTTGCTTTTGTTTTCCGCTGTCTTTGTGTAATTTGGCTTAAACTGCCATTCATAGTTTTTGTGGCAACAATTTTACGTTTTCATTTTTCCCAAAACAAGCATTTAATGAAAATGTAGTTGGTTCGCTAGTTTGCTGGGAAAATGCCGCGGGGGAAACTCACTCATAATACGCAATTCAAGTTCCGACGCCAAGGCTCTGTTTGTTCATTAATGTTTGATTGCCTTCTTTTTAACCATTTAAGTGGGTTTAATCGTTTCGATTGCATTTGTTTTCTTGCTTAAAATGTGATCAAATACTTTTGAAATATTTAAATTATCCCAAATAAATATTAAAATATTTTATAGATGGATATATTCCCCCACAAACAATTCAATTCGTTCTTCTTTGAATAGCTTGAGATTTTTTATATGGGAATGTTTCTAAGCTATATAGTAGTTATAAAATGTATGTACATAGTAGCAGACAAATGTTGATAACCATGTCATATATTTTAAGATGACAGAGCTGCTAAAGAACCACACGAGATGCCACTTAGTGCATCGATGGTTCTATTTCTGCCAAAAGAAACTTAAAGCCGCTTCAGTTTTAATTCAAATTATACTCCAAAACTATGCCTATATAAGAAGTGTAAAAAAATAATTTCTTAATGTATCGTTGAATTTTCCACTGGGGAATCTTTAGCATCGCTTGTGCTCATCCACTTAACAATTCCGCACATCAAATGCACTTCAAATTTGTTGCATCTATAAATCATGTATCTGTCCCATTTCTGCGACAGTTTTAGGTAATAAATAAACTGAAAGTAGCAACAACTATTTGCACGCTACAATTTAAATGTTAATTTCTGATCTGGCGCCGTGCTCAACTTTTCGGCACACGACAAACTTTGCATTTTTATGTCGAGTTTGTCAAATTTATGCGTTCGTTTCGGCAATTTGCACAGAAATTACCGCGCAGCTCGTGAATCGGAATTGGCATCGAAATCGAAATCAGAGCAAAGCCATCAATGGCAGAACGTGTACAGATTTCAATTTGTGATTGCTAGTGCCACGCAATTAGTAATCAGCACAATTTTTAATATTTTTCACACTATACTCTCCTCATAGTGTGGCCTGTGTGCTGGTGGGGTTATCAGCTGAACTCGCAACATTTATTTGTTATAGGAAAATATTGTATTTTTGGACTCACAATTGTTTCGTTTCAAGGCAGCGTGTGTGCTGATTGAAATAAATTTTAATAAGCGCTAATTAACAAATATGTAAATAAACAATGTATGTGTAAAGTACGTTGCCGATTGTTAAACTATGAACAAGGCACTCACGGTTTATGTTCCCATTTTTAGATTGGAAACTGGGAAGTATTATTCCTTTGTTATTGCAATTTTAGAAATGAATAAATAATAACAAAACTTATATTATAAATATTGTTAGATTCTGAATAAAAAATAGGAAAATTTCGGTAAGCACTCTAAACTAACTGACATCCCTTCAAATATTCTGATTCTTATACAAACACATGAACATTTTCAAGTAACTAAGCAAGTTATTGCATTAACCAACCATTTTTTTGGTCCCCCTCCACTCATCCACTCCTTAACTGCAGTCCAAAGCTTGTTGGTTAGCTTACTTTCTGCAGTGTTTTTTTTTCACAGCCTATATATACATAGATATACATAAGTATTACATATTTGTCAATTAAAAATTAGAGGTGGACGTCGAAATTACTTTATTATCGTTTAAGGCATTTCCGGATTTCTATCCTATGCCTTTATAAGCTCAATGGCATTTTCGGGTTATTCTTTTTGAAAAAGCGTTAACTCTTTTGATTTATAAACAAGCCATATATATACATAAAACCGTAATTTTTGTAGCTTTTTATTATTAATATTTCATTAGCTCTTCATTTACTTAAATTTACTTTCCTATCTATAAACAAATGTACATGAATAGGAATTTATTCGTATTCGTACGATTTCTTTTTCAACTCGCAATTAGTAGCTGGATCGCTCTATTCAAATGAGCCGCAATGTAATGAACATTAAGTGATATTTATGGGGCTTAATGGGGCTTGATTACTTGGCGAAAATGTTAGAAAGTTCAGAGTGTGCTTTATGTGCAAAACGTGTGCCTCAGATTGTTTGTTTGGGTTTTGTGGAATTCATAGTGAATGGGGTTCGTTGTTATCTCCGCACAAATATTTCCACAGGTTCATTAGCAAACCACAACAAAATTGGGCAAAAACAAATGTGCGGCGATAGTTGGTTGATTTTTAAATAAAATCTCACAATTAGCAAACAGTTTTAAGTGTGGAAATTCACACGCCCACGCCTATCGCGCCACACCTATCGGGGAGCTGCGCCGCAGGACAAGAACATCGGTAAGCAAGCAACAATTGTGCTGTTAATGAGCAAATAAAGATACTACGATGCAGCCAAACAGCTGCCGGTTTGATGATGATTGTAATGATGATGATGAAGTGGATGAGGATGACGACGATGTGCCATGGATGATGCCCCCTGCTGGGTCCAAACACTGCGGAGATAAACAGCGAGTCACCAACTGACAAAGTTCGCAAGCGAGGCGCAGCGCCTGTTTCGGTTTTTGTTTTCACACACAGAGACGGCAAATGAAAACCATAAAAAATGCAACACAAGGGAAAACAACAGAAAACGTTGTACTATTTATTAGATGGAAATAAAGCAGAAAATGCTGCCGTTGTGGCACACAATGAGCCATGGGCCTGGCCTGCCGTGCCAAAGGTGTCAAAATCAACAATTTTCGGGCACAAAGATTCCAAAGAAAAGGCACAGCATGATGCAATTTCGCTCTCTCTCTCTCTCTGTCTCTCCCTCTCTCAGCTCTAACGACCAATTTCAGCCGAAAATGTGAAGCAGCATTTTCACTTTCTGGCCGGCCTCTGCACAATCACAATCAAGAAATGAGAAAACAACAACGAATTATTGTGTGGAAAACAATGAAAAACGTGGCAAATTTCTCTTTGTCTAATCTAGTGGCAAGCAATTGTGGAAGGGAACAAAAAATTGACTTTAATGATGATGAGTTGGCGATTAGAACGCTCGTTCTGGTAGTCAAGGGGCACTAAATTCATTTGAATTGAGTTTTTCGACTTCTCTTCTCCTCGGAGTTGTTATTCCTCATTTATTTTCCGTTCCCAACTTGTGTTGATGTTTTGTCTTTTTACGCTGAAAATGGCACAATTATATAGAAATCTTAATTTTGTTTGGTTCTTCTTTGTTTTTTTTTTTATTTTGTTTTTTTGTGCGTGCGTGTGGGAGGCGGCGTTTAAATGTAATTAATTTGAAGTGCCTTGATTGGTTCGGGAGAGCCAGTGTTGTGATCAGCAGCAGCAGCAGCTCTAGAAGACTTCACAAAGTTTCCCAAGAAATGAAAACTAAGCCGAAAGGCTTCAACAAACACGCTAAGAAAATATATAACAATACTCAATATTTTAAAATTGTATGCTGTGCATAAATGATGAGTAACTTTTCTATGGCTTTAAGCGATAAAACAGCAGAGAGGATAAAGGCGGGCAAAGGACGCAGTGTAGTTAGCACCTTTGCTGGCCTGAGAGTCAGACTCCACAGCCACCTCGATGCACCCATTAGGAGGCCGACCTCAATAAAAAGGCCTTAAGAAAACTTATCAATCCTTAATACTGAAATCGGAGGCTCCCTCTTAAGCTTTCCCACAATATCAAGAGGCTAATCAGAGAATATATAGCTCTACAAAAGCTAGGGGTTTGTGAAATAGATCAGCAGAACTGTGCACTTCAAAAACATATTAATTATTAATCTTAATGCATTTGCATTTTTTTATTCTTAGTTTAATCTGTAGATATATTTAAATTATAAACAAAAGTTATCTGAAAGCTGAGACTTGGGAGACTTGAGAGCTGTCTATATTTGTATAGTTTTGGTTCATTTAATAAATCCAACAAGGAAATACATTGCTTAAATAAATCCAATTACTTTTAAATATTAATATTTATTTAAATTATTGGAAACAGATGAACCTGTCATGATAGCTTCGAGTTTGGAAACCAAGTCGATATGGTCTTCAAAGTTTACTAGAATGTAAGTCTATAGCTAAAAAGCTATAGCTAATGAGTAGTGTGTTCAAATCTTTAACAGAACTGAGTTAAATGCGAAAGCAAATAGCACATAAAAAGTATAGGACATTTATTTTATAATTTTTTTGTCATCATTGTGCTGCACATTTTCTCTGCGTGTACCTTGCATATCGATTTCACAGTTCTCATAATAAAATTCTACGCTCTGACCAACACGCACAATGGACCGGCGCGACGATCCATAATTTGAATGCTTGTAAGTCCACGCGGCAGCAGAAAATATGATGGATGGCTCTGTGGCTGCATTTTCACGCTTTGCGGCGATTGGGCCCGCCACGGGGAAAATCTAAAAACTGACAGGGGTCGGGTCGGGTCGGGATGTCCGCGCTGATGAGATGCCGGCCGCCTAACAAGCGCACGCAGCTTGAGGGGGGCGCGTGTTGTTGGACAAGATCCGAACCTTTGAGAGGCTCTCTGGAGTTAGAGCCTGCCGAGTTCCGAGAAAAACCTATTAAACTCGAATAAATGCGGACTGCGCCAACGAGGGTTCAAAGGATAAGCGACGCTTGCCACATTTTTAGAAATTTCAAGCACATGTGCAATCAAAAATGAAGAACCACACTACACTCGCATGAATGTGTAACTACACACGAGCATAAAATCATATTAAAACACAATTTTCGGTGCCAGCCAGCGGGCCAACTAGCCAGCCAGCCAGCATCGTAAAACATTTATATCTAATCCTTGACAATCATAAAATTACACACGACAATGGAAATGCAACGAGTTGTCGGACAGAGCCAACGTCATTTTAAAATGCCCGGAATGTAGTCGAAATGGGGAAATAAAGCGAAAAAAACAGTAGTCCGGACCTATAACATGAAATGTCATAAAAATGTCTGCGGCCCCCTACTCCCTACTCTCCCTTCACACCACGCCCTGCGTACGTGTGCAAAACCCCTGGCACGAAAATGTTTCAGAGATACTTCAGAAGGCTATTTTTATGACACTTTCCGTACGGAGCGCCGGGACGTGGCGTGCCGCAAAACGATTCTTGTCCTTTGCCGCTCGACCGCATAAAAATAGTTGCTGAAAATAATGTTTATGTGTTTTCACCGGCACTTTCCTACTGGAAACCTTACTCCTTTCCTTGGCACTTTCTTTCTTGTCTACGACTGCCGTAATTTTTTTAGTTGACAGGCGCTTCTGTTCGTGTCATTATGAGGGTCCGGCTCGACTGACTTCACTCGAATTTATGAACGCTATCCTCTTGCACTGATTTCATATGCTAGATAAGGCTTGGTTATTGGGACTATGAACTATAATGTTAACTTGGTAACGGTAGTTGTTATTTAGAGCTCTTGAACCACGCCAACCCACTACAGCAACTTCTTCTCTAGGCACTCAGTTCGCAGTGGCTGTATCAGCATAGAGTATAGAAAATATATGTTCAAATACTTGTTGTTACACTCCCATTGTTCTTATTTAAAATCTTGTTTTGTAGTACAAATGGAGTTGGGAATTTATAATTGAATACCAAGAAATGGTAACAGATCTCCACATTTCGTAAACGCGATTGAGTAGCAAAGTAAACTTGATGTGAAGCTCTCTAGTTTAAAGAAGTTAGTTGCAGAGAGATATATTTTTGAAATAATAGTTAAACACTATTTTTGCAAATTACATACATGATTATCTTTTGTTATATTTTATATCTTTGATAAGTGTATAAGACAATGAGACGTTATATGGTTTGTAATAAACTTGCTCTGCGTAAGGATAAGACAAATCTACATTCTAAGTTTGGTGTCCCCAGCTGATATCTAAAGTTCTGGGTGTTTATACGGAAGAACGAACCTATAACATGAGTTCTACCACGTCTCCTTCTAGCTGCAAATTAAAATAAAAAAAATACCAAATGACTTTATTTAACAAAGAAGAAAGTTATATATTAAAAGCTGCTTCACTTGTCTCCCAATAGGTAATTCTGGAAAATACAGAATGGCTTAACTTAACAGAAAGTTGAACATTTATATATAAGCTCATATTTCCATATTTATATTCTGCGATATCGCAAGCGTTTCAACAAATCATGCAACATTTCATGAAAATGTTTTAAAAACTCGATTTCGTATAAATTAACCGCATAATTATAAATCGGTCTCATACTGCCTGCCAGCAGCTTGACCCATCAAGCGATTGCGAGAACATCCCTACACCATAAGTAGATGCCTGTACCTTTTATATATATCAGTCACTATTATGACTTTTCCACACCTACGCATACATTTGATTCCCCAAACCGCAGACAGACACTTTACAAATGACGGGCCCACACTTTTCAGTTGCTCTGGCAACCCTGACCGCACACACGCACACAGGCAGTCACGCACACGCAGAGTTGCCTGCCCATCAGCGATATCAAAACTAATGATGACACCCAATAAAAATGCAAACAAATGTGTGAATTTGTAAAAATGCACCCGAATGAGAATTTTCATAAAAATGTAAATTTTCCAGCGAGCAGCCGCCAAGAAAGGGACTCGCTTCACGGATCTTGATGAGGGGCGACGGCGACTGAGACGCGACAAGTCATATAAATGGTTCTTGTTTCTGCCAAACACACAGTCACATACATATTTCGAATTTTTGGGGTGCACTCTGGATGACTCAATTTACACAGAACGAGCTCTGTAAATGCGTCCCATTTCGAGAGCAATTTTTCCTCCGACATTTGCAAATGTCAGACTGGAAAATGAAACGTTAAATTGCGCAGCATAAATTGTAATATATATGGGTGTACATATATATTATATATGTATGTATGTACGTATGAGTGTGCTTGTGCGCTTCCTTCCCAATTTATTTACAAATTGGCAAACCTAATAAAAGCGAAATTAGCGCTGAGCGCCTGCCAACAGGGGATGCAGCTCTTGCCAGTTCAGAGCAAACGGCAGATTTTGGCAACTCTGACTCCATTTTGTGCCGTTAGATGCGCGCTTTCATGAAGCAATGAATTGTTATAAGCCTCGCCAAATTGCCGAGACATCTGTCTACAGGGAGTGTTCGATAAAGAACACACAAGTTACAAACCTGATGCGACAATGTTGATGAGAACTGCACGCAAATCAAGTGATTAGGCAGTTTTCAAATGCCATAGAAATGTGGCAAGAGGACAAATGAATGATTTAAAATGTATATACATATATGTGTAATATATAGGTTGTCCAAAATACAGCTAGCTACAAACAAATAATTTGCAGACAATTACTAGGCTTTGCAAAGTTAATCAAGCATTACTTTGTTGTATTGGAAAGCTTTGTTTTAATGTAGATCTCATATTGGTATTTATAAAAAAAGTTTGCAAAGCAAAATTGGGGGCAAATTATTTGCATGTTCTTCGGTGATGACCGACCAGAAAAAATTAATCGAAATAAAATGCAAAAAAATGTTTGCTAAGAAATGTTATGAAGTCACAAAAATAAATGGTAGTCAAGTCAAATCCTAGAACATAACATGCGTTATTATGCAAACATAAAATGCACTCTAAAGCCAAAGACATTAGAAGTTGGTGCTATATTATTTCCTAAGCAATTCAATATCTGTTATTTTTCCTTCACTGAGAACGTTTTGGAAGTTTTAAATAAATAAATGCAATGATTTTTCAAATGGTAGTTGCTTATTGGTAATATAATAACTAATAATAACTAAGCATATCAAATGCTTTTGTTACACGACTTTTACGCTGTCGAACACGCCTGAGAACATCCCCCATTCGGTTAATTATAGGAGGGGCATACTGTACTAATTATGTGCCTGTGAATGGGTCTGTGTTTGCTGTCGTAATAAGCCGAGTTGCCTCTGTGGGCAGCTGCCTGCTATTTTTTGCACTGCGCCCAAAAAACAAACAAGCAACGCGACGCGACGCGACGCGTCATTTTCCAATTTGCCACAAACCCTTCTAACAGCTTTACACAGAAAGAACAACAACAGCAATAACAACACTGACAACAGTTATTCACATTTTATGATGCGCATCATTATGAGCTGCCATTGTGCGCGGCGCACATCCTGCGTCTGCCATTATTATACGCCATTTAAATAATTTCGCTTTCATGCTGCGTTGCTGGCTTGTCGCGCTTGGCACTCGACTGCCGCCCTGATTGCTCGTCCGCTGCTTGGCACGTTTTCCAACCCCGGTGCTCAGTGCCAGCACAGTCATCCATCCCCCACCCCACAAAACATAATTTCTTTATGCCATTTTTCAGAGGCACCCCTCCCCCCTTGCCACTTGCCTCACGCTGCGCGGCCTCGCATAATCA
This sequence comes from Scaptodrosophila lebanonensis, assembly GCF_003285725.1. Taxonomy (NCBI): domain Eukaryota; kingdom Metazoa; phylum Arthropoda; class Insecta; order Diptera; family Drosophilidae; genus Scaptodrosophila; species Scaptodrosophila lebanonensis. The sequence continues at coordinate 19,678,540 of NW_022060538.1, forward strand.
GCGCACATCATCAGCATTTGATTGCGACAAATAATGCCGCCACTTTGCGATGTTGTTCTTGGGCCGTTGGTTGAGGCCTACGGTTTGGGGTGCTTTTAAAGTGACAAACACTTATGCACACACACACACTCACACACGCACACAAACACACAAAATGGCGACACGCAGCTCGAGTGCTTGTGCATGTGTGCGTGCTTGAAAGCGCGACTGTTCAGAATTAAAAGGATTTGTGTGTTGATTAAGTGCAGCATTCAAGTGCATTATGAACCCATTTATATAGAGCAACCTTTTTATAGGGGAAGAGCTGCACAAAACCGTGAAGTCCTCAAGAAGTTTGCTTTAATTGAGCGATGTATTGCCAGTTTCAGCCTCAGCTTAACCATTTTAAGGTTTAGTAAGTAATGAAATGTATATTGCAGTAAAACTTCAATGTACGAGAAAACTTAAAAAATAAAAAATTGCAGGAGATCGGGGCATAGCTTGCCGGACAGGCTTTCAAATTTTCCCCCACCGGGTTGGAGATATCCCTTTTACTCCATCTCTTTATCTCTTACTATCTCTTTATGATTAATTAGCTGTTAAGTTGAATTACGTTTCCTTCTGTAATTACAATTTTTTTTAGCCTGTTAGGTCTATAATGCCTCTGACCACATATGGCTGTGATTCGGGGCATAGCTGGCCAAATGGCAAATAAAATTCTCCCAACGGATCTAATGCCTCCGACGTTATTGTATAGTTTTTTCTTAGGCTTTCTTATCTTTTAAGTTGAGATTATAACGTTGTGTTATTAAATATCTATATTTTATTTTATAATATTATATGATAATATAAATCATAGTTTTCGTATTTGTATCAACAGCACTATTTATTGATTTTCTAAATAAATAAAATAAATAAATATAAGATTTACATTTATTGATGAACGACGACTTGAATTGTTTCCAAAATATTATTTTAGTACCAAAGGCTAACAAGAGAGAGCGCTGGCTATATCGATTCGCCTTTTTATCCTTCCTTTACAGGGTATACAGGGTAAAAAGTTACTGGCGATCATAAATCTGAATCCTGCAGTAGTCATTGACGCTAAACAGAGGTATATCCAAATAGAGATATGCTCAGCTTTTGTAAAATCAACTCAAATGTTTTGACTTCAATTTCGAAATCCAACTGCTACTCTTCACTCAAAACAGACTCTCAAATATTATGAAGTAAAAATTCTGTGAAGTAGCATCTTTTGTCTAAATGCACTTCAACATGCCAATGGCTGATGAATCAGTCTGCTAATTGATCTACAAAGCCTGGCTTTTAATGGGGATCAGGTTTTTGGAGGCGTGGCCGGCTGAATTTTTGAAAGCTTTCTTTTTAAAACCAAATTCTCTCAAACATAAACATTGATTGAAGAATTGCCTTCAAACATTTTTCAAATAAATTGCTTGGAAATTTATGACCTTTTCAACACAAATACCAATTTTCAGAAACAGTGCATTATTCTCATATAAATCACATTACAGAAAGTTCCATAAGTTCTGCGGACTACACGGGCCTGCAGCCAACCACAAGTGCGGCAATAAAAACCGTAATTAATTACGCCAAGTAAACACAATCGTTCATACAAAATTAAGAAAAACAAACAACAATACGAGTGCGCCCACAAAAAAAATATTATTTTGTGGAGCAACTCGAAAGCTGCACGGAGGCACGAAGCGCATTTCACCGCGTTCCAAAAATAATTCAAATTAATCACACGCTGCCGCCGCGCGACTCGTACACTTTCCCACACTCAACAATAGCGACAGAAACCACAACAACAATAGCAGAAAATCATAATTAACAACAAATCAAAATGTATTTTGAGCACAAATCGAAAATTCAAGCACGCAAAGGTGCCCGAATTCAAACCTTGGGCATTGAAGTGATTCGTTTAATTGGCTGGAAGTTAATTCCCAACTCAAAATGGTAGCTGTGTATTGGACTAAAGTAACTCTCCTTAACGACTTTTTGCATTCAAATCAAAATCAGCTAAATCCTAGATGTTGCAATGTCTAATTAATATGTTTAATTTAAGTATTTTTGAATTGAAGTTCAAATAAAATACGTTTTAGGTGGCAATGAATCGTTTTTTAAGTACAAATTAATTTTTAAGATTTTCAATTTGTCAATTCCTGTGAAATGTGTGAACGATCCAAAAAGTTTCATGGACTTCATTGAATATATGAGGTTTAAACTAACCTTTAAAACAACAATATTTTTAACATATATATAAAAAACTTTACTGATTTATTTGCAACCTATTCATAATAATATGCCTTTTTAATGATTATGATCCATACATACTTATCTTCGTGACTTACAAATATTTTCAAAAAAACCATCCTATTATGTAATTTGTATTTTTTTAAATGCTCTTTTCAAAAAGAACGATTTATTGACAGATATGCGATAAAGGAGTACGGATTCCACAAAAACAACGCTGGCTGTAGAGTTGCAGATCTAACCCTTGAAGGTATGGAAGGATCTGTGGAATCATTTGCTACTGCTGTACATGGGATCGTTGCTTCTTCCTCTAAAATACAGTGTACACCTTAAAAGTGGGGTCTGCTGTCTGGTAATCCCAAGGCATTTTCCACTGCTTTAGTTAATTATATATCCGCCAATACGAGTATTGAATTTTGCAACAATAGTACTCCAGATTGTACTTCAAATTGCTTTCATCATGACCGGCTCAGCTGCCTTCTCTGGCTATGGCATCCGCTGCTCAGCTCATCTTAGGTGATCTAACAAAGAGATAATGCAGCATATATGAACTTCATTGCATAAACAAGAGCAGTCGACTGACTGACCAACTGAAATGCCAAGCCAAAAATGATCTCTTCCAGCTAGAGCTAGAGCTACTGTGCTGCTGAAATCAAAATCCATCAACTGCTAATGCCATAGAAAGAAGCGGCACTTGAATCTTCTCAGACAATGGCCACGTAGGTGCACAAAGTTAGCAGAAGTCGCAGCTGATGCCACCGGGCCGAGTTGGTATCGGTAGCCGGGATCTCAACATTTTGATCTTGTTACAAAAGTCAGCAGACAGCGCGGGTGTTCCTGTTCTTCGTATGAATAGATTTTGAGGTCCAGTAGCGGAAAGAGCCAAAAAGTTAAGCCACAAACATACAAGGGGATCAAAACGGATTTAAATACAAAGTGGGAAATAATGAAGTGCCGCTACACACACACACACACACACACAAATGAGCAGCGACGACAACAAATGGTGGAAGATTTCCAGAGGGTTGCTATTGACATACACACATACATACATACAGTCATATGTACAAACTCGTATGTATTCATCTATGATGATGAGTGCCACGATGTGTTGCCTCTGGCTTATTAAAGTTATAATTAAAATATGGTGCTACCTCCGTCACCGGCTGTTCCTACGCTTGCCCAACTGCATGCAAGTATTTTCTATGAATTTCATTAAAATATACATTTATAATTGCTTTTCATTTAAATAGGTTCACACTTTTTATGCATGTCACAAAACGAAAATGAAGGTTCTTTACAAAACAGTGGCGTAGTCGAATAACACTGAATGGGGGATCTACATATCATTGGAAGTTTATTATGAAAAAAAAGGTATTCATCAAACCTTAAGCTAAGTACGAGTTTTCTTTTGCATTTAAGAGCTGCGTTTTTATAATGAAAAGTTGTTTTACATTTAATAAATTGAGTAAATTATCAAATATTGATTATGATTGATGTGGTACTTCATTACCTAGTCCAGTTTTTCTTTCTCCCTAAAAGAGTCTACATACCAAGTTTGGTGACAGATAGGCTAAATGACACACATATCTATACGGATTTGTCTTCTCGAGACCATTGCTATTAGTTCTGTATTCACTCTTGGAGTAAAATGAAAATCGTTCGCATGCAAAATGCAGCATCCGTTTCCCCCTTTCGAGGTTGAATTTTCCAAAACTTTGAAAGAAAACCACTCGAACTTATTTTAGGACAATTGTTATAAAAATGATTCGATGGCGATTTAGGCAATTTATCTTTAAAACCTATTCATGTCTTAAAAATCTCCGATTTTTCTATAAATAAGACAATATAATATAAATAATATAAATAAGACAATATAACAATAACGAGCATTTCCTTTAATAAAAAAAGGCTGGTTCGTTTAAGGAATTTAAAAAAAGTTGATAGATTGTAATTATGCATTAAAATGTAATTTTTTAAATGTTTAAATCTTATGAGTAATGAATCGTTATCGTTATATATGGTTGTAAATGAATTACTTTTTACATTACATTTCAATTGTTGTAAATTGAAGAAGAAACGCTTTCAAGAATTTATTGGTAGGCCTGCTCATTGGACTGCCAGTTTAGTCAATAAATAAATGTATCCCTTTGAGCCAAATGGATAAAGTTATACCCCAAACTCTACGCCACTGTTCTGAGTACCCTTTTCAAGAATATAAACTGTACACTGCAACCACTCGCGCGTCATTTAAATTCATTAGGATTACGAAACAAAAAAGTCAAAAACATGCCAACAAAAGAGTGGAACAACAACAGCAATGACAACAAGTTTTAGAGCAGCCTTGACAAGGAACCCTCGAAGTTGTTTTTCATGAGAAAAAAATAATAAGAAAAAGGATAATACTTCATATGCGCCCTATTATCATTATGAAAGGAGCAACTGAAGTTTCAAAACTGCTCCTCATCCTCCTCAGAGTTCATCAGGTATCTGAGCAGCCAGCAGCATACTTCTTCGCTCACATACTTGACTTAATTTAAGCCAATTTAGTGCCATTGACCAAGGGGATTACAATGGCAATGGGCAGAGAGTGTGTGTGCTACACACTCGAGCCCTAATTGTTTTGGGAAAAACGTGCACCCACATGTGCGGCTTAGCCTTTCGGAAATTGGAACACCCGCAAGTCGCTGACTTCTGAGCGGCTCAAACACCCGAGCCAAGGACTGACTGACTCACTGACTGACTGGCATCGACTTTCAACACCACTTGAGTGGACCATGTAATCCAGCCGTGCCCGGTAGCTGCTCATCTGGGCTTAAAAATTTGCGCACTGCACCAGATTTAGATTTCTCTCGGCCCATTATGTAATTTTGTTTACGCATGTGCAGCGGTCTCTGTGATGATGGCCTTTGTGGCATGCCGGCGCACTTGCCGCGTAATTAGATTTGTGCCACTTTCCTCGGCTTGGCGGCGGTGGCAGCTTTTTGATGTTCCAATCAATGTTTTCGGGGCTGGGCCTCAAATTGATTCTCAATGCAAATGTTATGCGCCCATTCCAAAATTAAACAATTACGCGTATATTACTTCAACAACAAATGCTCATAATTTATTGAAATTTTTTTATGAAAGCTAATTGGCCGACGCAGTCACAAGAATAGAAAAAAGAAACGCCGCCTTCACAAAAGCTGCCGCACTGTAAATACTCTAACTTAGATGGTGGAGCTTTAAAATGTGTTAGAATATGATAATTTTAATTTATTTAGTTTCACTTTAAAAGTCTGCTTTGCATCACATTAAAAATCGAATACATTAATATATTTTTCGATAATTTGGAATTTAAGAAATTATTGATTGTTTATTGACATAAGGAAGAAGGATAGATTTTTGGAATATGATGAGAGACCGATGCAAATCTGAAAATGACTTATTCTTTCTACGAAAAAGCTGAATATTTATGCATATTTGTGAGTAACATTAAAAACAACTTTATCTGTACTGACAATTTATGGATATTTTTACTATTTACTATTTATTTTTTTATTCTATTTTGTACTATTTAAGCCTACCCAAGAAGAATTAAATATGAAATATTTAATGTATTAGCTTTTTTTTTAGCTCCCTACCAAGGTATGATAATATTACTTAAAAGTACTATAAATTTTTTAACTTCAGGAATTTCTTTTCCTTTACTTTTGTTTATTTCTTTTAAATTGAATTCGAAGTGGAATGAAAATGTCGCAAACTATTGGAAAGGGGTTTGATTTTCTTAGTGCAATAATTTCAAGCAACAACTTTCTTGAAATATGAACTTAGGTATACCAAGCATTGGTTATTTATTATTATAAATAGTTGATTAAGAGCCACATTATACCGTTATTCTGTTATTGCACTGAAAAATGGAAACTTTGCACCAACTATGTTAGATCATTATATTTGTTGCTGTCGTTCAAGTTTAAAAAACTTGTTTAAATCAAGAGATATGGCAAACAAATGGCATATTGAGAATATTGTAGTCATATACGATGACTATGGATGCCGAATATATCAAAAGAGCTTTCCAATGAAAGATAACAAATACGAGAAGACACTAGGGGGATACATAAGTCGCAGCCCATGACCATGGATTAGTAAAGTTTTGCCCAGTGAAGGGCAGATGAAGATAGCCTTTTAGCTAAGTAGAGATTACGTTTTCCACACGCTGGACAAACACATCAACAAAGCTATTGTACTCTCTACATGTGTTAGGGCATAAAAAGCTTGCCGCGCGATGATTGTGCGTGGCCGGAGTCGCCATTAAAATGTTTCAGCGTCGCTCGAACTGCTGATACGATTGTGCTCGGGCTTTTTAAATGAGCTGAGTGCACAGTTGTGGCTCCTTGCAACTGAAATTGGTGTCAACGGACGCTCAATGGCACGGCGACTGCTGTGAATTGCCAGCTATTTAGTTGCCTAGTGAGAAAATAATCTGTTCATACTTTTGCTTGGCATTTTGTGTTGTTTTTAATTAGCTGCCACTTGGCTAGTGTGGCTTGCCTATTTGCAACCACTTGACAGCGCCTCGGACCGCACACATGCGTCGTTGCCTAATTAAAATTGATTTGATTTAACTGACACTTTTGCGAGAGTGTGTGTGTGTGTGAATCAAATCAAATCAATGCGGCATTGTTCGGCATGTTCAACACGCCAGTCAGTCCGTCACTCAGTCACTCAGTGAGTCAATCGTTTCAATTTCACATTTGATTGATATTTTTGTTGAAATTGATACACAGTCCAGCAGAAGGAAGCAAAAGGGTGGAATCTTTTTGCTGCAGCACGTTAATTAAGCGAACTGGCGCTAAGCCCATAAATATACAAACCTGGGCTATAGAACCGACTTTCGGCCAAACGAGTAGTAGTCTCGACTCTGGTATTGGTACCAGTGTATTCGTATCTTTTTATGGCCATGTCCAAAGCAGCGACGGCGCATGCGCAACACTGCGCGTCTCGTCAATTAGTTTGGCTGTCAAAAAGATGATGAACTCGTTGCTTGATGAGGGTTTTGGTTTGGCTTGGTTCGGTTCGGTTTGTTTTCCTGCGCCACTCCGCTCAGTCACCACTGTCCCAATGACTTATCACAGTTTCGAGCGAATTACTTACTATGCGCCGTAGATACATTTTCTTGATGTTGTTGCTGTTGTTTTTGTTAAATTTTAATAGCCTCGCAGTTCGTAAAATGTGAAGTTCGCGCCATGTGTAGTATTATTGGCATAGTTTTGAAATGCCTGAAATATGAGTAATTTAGAGCTAGAGTTTCTTTTCGTTTTCGGCATCTTCATCGTCATCTGTCCGGGTTACTCAACGCGTGCGGAATCCAAGCCAGCCACAGATACAGATAGCATCTTTACGTGTTTATAGGCCTGCCCCAGGTCCAGTTCATCATCAGCCTGTGCCACAATTTGTGGTCAAAGCGTACTCGCTGTGTGGTCTTAAGTGCTTAGACGACTGGCGTCATGTCGTTGACATTTGCGACAAATGCGCTGACGCATGTCAAGTGGCACTTAGACGCATCCAGTCGGTGTGTGGTCCCAGACCAGACCAGACAAGACCATCACAGACCATCACAGACCAGCCCAGCCCATCCCCGGTCCAACACACATTTGGGGGTGTGAACTTTACATGTTGTGGCATAATTGCACAAGCTTGTAGAGGCCAGCCTGCATGAGTCAAAGCAAAGAGTTGATTCGATTTATTTGTTTGTTTGAGTCAGCGGAGAAATTCGACCTATAACCACTTGACAATGACTTATGCGATACGCTGTGGTTGATAAGCGAGCCACCAGCAATTTGATTGCTAAAGGGGGGATTTTTAAAAACTAAATTAATTAAGGTCAGCACTAAGTTTAAATTGTTTTCCATTATGCCATTTTATTATTCATGCCGGCGCACAACAAAGACTTCCGTTTTATGCGCCTGCGATTTCCACAGAAATCATTTTGGCAGATAAGCCCAAAAGACCCAAACAGATTGTTTTTGCATAATTCGCGGCTGTTTTGGCTCTGAACTCTTTCAATACATACTAGTACTATAATACTTAATTTTGCAATAAACGAGCAATTCAAAGATTTGTACAAAAATCAATTAAAACCGTTTTATTATGTTAGCTTTATAGAAGAAGAAGCTAGAATTCAGATTCGTAATAATCATTCTACCTGCGTAATAATCCTTTTTACTTTAGAGCAACTAGTTTAAAAGTAAAACACATTTTAAATATAAACAAACTTACAATAATATTAAAAACAAAACTGAAATAACATTGAAAAAGCATGTAAAATAATAATATTTACTTACATAAATTCATAAAAAATTGAATTAAATAAATGCCTAAAATACAATTATGAAGAAAACCAAATTATATAAAAATCCAATAAGCCTTTGAACGTACCATCCTAATCCTCGTACTTGTAAAACATATTTCTTAATACTTTTCTAAAAACCAATTACTTATTTTAACAATTTCATAACATTTTTCAATATTAAATTAATGTTCGAAAGAGTAAAGCTTTTATTTTCTGTTAGTTTTAAATTCAGGAGCAATTAAAATGATTCTTATTATCGTTAATTTAATTGATAGTTCTAAGAATCTACAATTAAGTTTAAGTCATTTTTTTAAGAAAAGTGAATAAATTGGAAATAAGAATCTACGAATAAACCTTTAAGTTAATGTGTCATATCTCTGTCACTTTGTAATTTTGTTATTTACTGGCATTAACGTCAGAAATAAAATGAAATCCAAATACAGATATAATCAATGAACCAAATGTATTATAATTTATCAAAATTGTGCCAATCAATATAAACTATTTTAAAAATATATTCAGTTTTCTTATTTTCATTAGCTCAAACTCCTTAAAATCAGCATTGGTGGGTATATCATATATTGAGTCAATTGTTCACTGGTTATTTCTATTTTATCAAAAAAGATATTGAATGCTTAACATAATTGAATATAAATAAAATATTTGATTGTTCAAATTATATTTAGAAATATAGGCTTACTAATTACAGTGTAATTTCGATAATTTTGTTTCATTCCCATCTCTTTGAAGCCACCTCACATATCCAAACACTTTGTTTTAAGGGAACTTATCCCTTTTTATTTAAAACACAATATGTGCCAATCTGAATCTATATATAGAAATATATCAAATTTGACTTTTGATGTCCATAATTATTAATTATGCTTAATTAATGCTTGGAAACTTTTTCGAGCAACTTTCTGTTTTCACTTGAATATGTTCTTCGGTGTTTTGTTTCATAAAATGCACTTAAACTGATGTTAACTTTTCTTTCCCACTAAACGCTGTTAACTGAACTTTAATTGTCATAAATAGAAACAAGCGGTGTAAACATATTTTTAATTGCGACAACAAACATGACACAACGATTCGAATTCAACTGCTCGCTATTTTGCATGTCAGCAACAACGTCATCATTATCATGATGATGATCAGCGGCGTTATTAAGTTTGAGGCAATTTGCGAAAACATTTTAAAGCATTGCATAAACTGAAGTGCAAAACACATGCAATGCTGGCTAATTAAGGAGCTGGCCTGGTCCGCAGCAGCAGCCACAAGCGACCAGCCAGCCCGTCGACTTCTGCATTTGGCCTGCATTTGAATAAAGAGCCGCAGCAGCAGCAGCAGTGGCAGTGGCAGCAGCCGCCAAGTGACGACGTCTCCGATGGTTGCGTTGGGGCTCGCCTTTTCTCGGTAGTCTCTAACGGAAGCCATACTTCAGTCGCAGCACTCCAAAATCTGACACTTTAAATCTAAGAGATGTGCACGGGCAAGCGAACAGACCAGACCAGCAAACACTCTGCTGCCTTATTAGGCGCGAAAGGAAGTGTATATGTGTGTGTGTGAGTGTGTTTGTGTGTTGCGCGGAAGCAACAATGATACGCCCCGTGGCCACTTTGCGCTGCATATTGAAAGCAATAAAAATTAATTTTCTCATGTTAACAGCGCAATCAAAGCAAAGTTGACAAGCGTTTACGGCTGCCGCTCACCTGGCTTGGCTTTTTATCACCCAAATATTTCATCTTGCGGATAAGCATCTAGCGCGGCAAATATTTTTTGGCTCAAATGCAGAGAGACGGACGGACATATACCCGTACAAATGGAAAGGTGTGCGGCTGTTTGTCATCGCATTTCCGCTGAAGTCGCGCTATAATCCCCGCCATAGTCCCCACCCCATCGCCATTCCCCATAGCGTCTCCACTTTCAGGCACAGATCTGCGCTGTCATATCTTCTGCGCTTTCTTGCGCATGCGCGGCAGCGCTAATTAGTCGCATGAATGGAATTGAAACTCAACTCGGCTCACACCTTCTCTGCGCTTGGCTTTTTTTTTCGTTGTTTGCGGCTGTTTTGTCTTTGTCGTGCGAAATTTTAATGGTCTGCTTTTCGTTTGCAGCGCAGATACTATCAGATTTTTTATGATTGCCGAGAGCGCGCTTCCTTTGGCCTGGTCTGGCCTGGCCTGGCCTGGCTTGCCTTGCCTTCCTTTTTGGTTTTCTCTTTTCGCTTTAAATTTAATTATGTCCACAGTGGCCGCTATTTGATGTTGGGAATATGTGTAAACAAGTGGGATGCTTGTTTAAGACAAAAATGAAAACCAATCCAAACAGTGTCTTCATTTGAAGGAAAGCTTCACTAAACACCCCTTTGCTGCCAAATGAGTTTAAGTCTTTAAAAGTCTATTGAACGTCTGCATCAGAGAATCATTTCCTATCCTATGAGACCCACAATTTCTATCTCCACATGAGACAGAACTCGGTATATTCCTGGTATTATGTCACCGAACTTCCTTTGTTTTTAAGTCGTACTTGGAAATAGAACTAAAATCTGATAAAAACTCAGTGGCAGGAATTTGAAGGGAACAAGTTTTTTTTTTTTAAATAACAAAATATTAACATTGTTGGCGAAGAGCCACTTAAAACGCTGAAATTTAGAGAATAATACGGAAAAAACGCAGTTCTGAGAGAAGCCAATACTTTATGCATGTCACAAGAGCAAAATAATTAGAAGACAGGAAAGTGCAATTTCGTTTTATTACCAGAAAGGGGAACCTTAACGAGTTCCGAACACCTTCTATCTAGTGTGTTCAAAAAGGATCCCCGGTTACATCCGCAGCAACTTAAGAAACTTTATTAAGCAAGCTATAATTACAAATATTCGACTATATGCTACCCATTTGATCACCTGATCTTACAATAATTGTTAAGCTTAACGATCATCTCTAGATGAAGAAAATAATATATAGACATGGCTATAGATACTTCTCGCACAGTCCTAAAGTCCGCAGAAAGTCCGATTCATATGGCCCACTTATAATTGGGGTTTAATGCGTTTAATAAGTGCTTTGCTTGCTTACGCATAGAAACTTCATTTACATTTTTATCGCACACAATTAAAAACTATTTAAACTGACGCGCAGCCCCAACCGAAGGCAATAAATGTTTTGCCATTTGCCGTGCAGCAGCTTGCGGAAAATGTGCTTTTAATTGCTGGCCATAAATCAAAAGATCCTGCAACGACGTACGCTGAAAATTTAACAATATTTTAAAAATGCATTTTTAGAACTCACTCACAAACATGCGAGCAATCGAGGCTCGAAAATCAAATGCAAATTCAATCTGTGAAGCGACAGGCTCGCGAACAGACCCCAACGGGATGCATAAATCAATGGCCAATGGTGGTCAGTGGCTATTGCCCAGTGGCCCGGCCCTGGCATCGATGGCCATTGAAGCGAGCGAGTGGATATTGTGCGTCGATGACAGCTCATAAAAAAGTAACGAGTTAGCGATGGCGGCAGCCATTTTGTGAATCTGTTAATCTGTTAGCTGGCAATGCGCTTAATTTTCGTTATTAATTGCTGCTGCTTGTACTTTTTACCATTTATTTATGGTTGCCAGAGTGCCATGGCTATAGCGAGTCTAAGACCGAGTCGCATGAGCGACGCCATTCAAGTGACACGCATTCAATTACAGCACCGGTCTGGCAGCTCGAGCCGACGAGTGACTCACCAGCTTGGGCATGGGCATGGGGCAGCTGCATGAACGAGTCGGAATCGGAGTTGGAGGTGGGCGCTGGTGCTGGTCTGTGTTGGAATGCAATCGATTTCAATCTGGTTCAACACTGGTCTGCTGCTATATTTATCGCCTTAAACGAGCATAAATTGTGGCTTAAAAGTTTCCTAGAAATGAATTGAATGAAAGGGGTAACGAATGGGGAATGGAAAACACTTAAAAAAATGTTTACAATGCTTTACAGCAACTGTTTAGGCGAAAAAACAAGAATTCTTAATGGATCAAAACAAATGATTATCATTACAGAAAATTAAAAAAAAGCATTTCAATGCAGAATTGAAGAAAAAATATCAAAAGATAATGTAGTATTTAACTTGTCTTCATTAATTCAAGTTGTTGAAAGACTACAAACAATAGTTATAATTGAAGAATTTAATTTTTTATTACGTAAGAATTGATATACAATATTTTGAACGAATGAAAATAGAGAAAAAGTTGATTTTCTTTTTTAAAAAGAATGTGAAAACACATTCTGTACATCTTCAATTCGATAATGACTTTATTTTTGTTCTTTTATTGTTATTAGATAGATATATTTGTAGACAGTAATCAATCAACAATTAAATTAGGCTGCTTTTTGATCCATTGGACTTGGACATTGGCTTATCTCGTATGAATGTCAAAAATCGATCGATAGTGGAGTAAAGGAATTTAGCTCAAAGCGTGGAGAAAGAACTACTGCACCTAACAACTTTTACAATATAAGATTAATCGGTCAGGTCCAGTTTAATTTTTTCCTCCAGCCAAGTTCTGGTTTGTGCCAAGATCGGAAACAACACTTCTAGACAACCGGGCTGTCGTTAAAACAGAATGACAATTGATGTTGTCAGTTAACGAACAGAACTTTCGCTCAGTGCACTATGAATGCATCTATAGGAAAATCCATAATCAATACCGGTGGCGTTTAATTAAAATTGTACAAGTGCCAGTGTCAAATCAGTCGGGTGTCATTCAACGCGGTCGTGTTCGTGCTCGTGGAGAGCCAAGCCAGTCAGAGTCAGCGAGTCTGTGTCTGCGACTGGGACTGGGTCTGAGGTGCCTGTTCGTCACTTTGCCTGTTGACTCTGTTGACTGAAACACGTTAACAGCCCAAACGTGACAGGAGAGTGGCTGTCGCTCGGCAGAGGCGGGATAGCCCCAACAATCCACAAGTACTGTAACATACAAGTAATGCCTGATCGTGTTGTGTTGTCAATTGTCGATTCATAAACGACCACAACAGAATTTTCTTCGATTTGTTTGTGTATATGACTATGTATGTATGTGTGTATAGTATATTTGATTTATGCTCATGAATTTACACCAAATGTCAGTGCGCCAATACAAAATGCCATTGGAATGGCCAAAGCCATAGGCTCGGCCCAAGCCGGAGTCATCGCAGCAACAATGGCCGCTCGAAGTCGAAGTCGGCAGGCAGTTGAACGCGTCGGCTCAAATTAAATGTTAATATATGCAGTTAATAAGTTATTTTTGGTATTATGGTAGCCAACGGGCTGTCAAAAATCACACAGACAACTGTCAGCGCGGGTAATTGCTTTTTGCCCACGACGGGCGTGGTGTGGCATATTAATGCACAATGCTGGAACGCAGGCGCAGGAGGGGATTCATGATGATAATGATAATAATAATGATAATAATGTGGATGGTGTTTTGGGCACGGCTTCGATGCTAAGGCAGACCCGCTGACGCGCCGGCCATATTTAGTTGTGGGTGACAAGCTAATTTGCCTGATAATTGTTCACATTTTGACAGCTCCAGCGTTGATGTCAGTGAGTGGCTGCACAGCGTTGCCAGACTGCAGCCATTCACAAGTGTCAGCATTGCGAAAAATCAACAACACTCGCTGATTAGGGAGCTGCTCCGCTTCTCTCTCTCTCTCTCTCTCTCTCTCTCTCTCTCTCTCCTTCCATCCCCAACCATTCAACGGCACTTCAATTAAGTTGAAATGAAATTGCAGCAACATTCGGTCTGTCGGTCGGTCAGTCGGTCGGTCGATCGGTTGGTGGGTCGACAGCCAGTGTTAAGAAAAGACAGATTGACATTAAACAAGTTGTAATTCGATACTTAATTGACGCCTGGCTCGTAAATTTGCAATTTTACACAAAGCGCAGAGCAGACCCCAAACACAAATACACACACACACACACATACATATGAATGACCAAGACAAGCCCGTCCCAGGCGCTCGCAATTGCAGGCAATTCCAATTAAAGTTGCCCAAGGGGCCGTCGCTTGTCGAATTGAGGTAATGTAAAAAGTGAGAATATTGCCCACACACAACAAACGACAGCGGCGACAGCAGCTGCAGGATGGGGAAGGGTAGGCAGGATGGTCCAAGAGCTGGATGGCTGGTTGACTCGCATACTAACATACATGTACATATAACTCAAGTCCACTTGGCCCGCTTGACCTTTGCGTGTGCGTTGCAAAGGCGAAACCAAAGTATGTGCAAACACACACACATACACATGTATCTAAATAGCTACACTGCCAGAAATTAGCTCAATATTTTACAGCAGCTTCTAAGATGGACCTTTAGGTATGGGCCTTGCTGGTATTTGGATTGGAAATATTCTATCGATTATTCTACGAGGGCAGTCCCAAATGTTTCTAGCCGGGCCATAAATACGACCAATTCTGGTTAGGCATGTTTAATGCATCTTTTAGTGTGTTTACGGCGTAAAAATTTCAACCATATCACAAAAACGAACTCTTCCCACACTTGAGGCACTGTTAGGATCAGGACAGCTGAAATTAAATGTGGATATACAGTGAAAACTCTCTCCAATCGAATGTTTTAGAAAAAGTGTCCGCCGAAGAGAGTGTCCATTAAAGGAGTTTGCACGTGCGTTCTCACGACCATGATTCTGGACGACCGCCGAATCAAAGCAAGAGGGATGGTTGAAATCACAAGGATGTCTTAGAAATTGAAATATAAGCTAGATTTCCGCACAATAGAAGTAAGTCGCATTTAACGTTATCGTCTCTATATATTCAATTAATAATTATTTTCTCTCAGTGTTTGTACCTACATATTGCATTTAGTGTGCCGAGATCTGCTTTTTATTTACTTTGGGTCATTTTTTGTGAAACTCTGCCCATGACAGTTCCATTGGGTCGGCCACCGCCTCAACCTGGGGGCCCCACAAAAGCGAAGACGTATTGCATTTTTACAATATACGATATATCTGTTGTACAATAAATTCTGCCAAATGGAGGCCAAAACCAAAACCGACACATAAAAAAACTAAAACTGTAACTGGCGCTGAACTGTTTTTCACGTTCATGTGCAAATCATCTTAGAAACTAAACTAAAGAAAATCGTCGACAACTGTCTCTGCCTGTGTGGTTTATGGCCGCGACCATTAACAACACGTCTGAAGCACTCCCCCGGGGCCCAACCACTCGGTCACTCTGCCGCCCTGCCCGTCCCCATCCTCGTAGTCATCACTCCAAGTCGCTGCTTTCTATTGAGAAAGTGTAACTTTTACTCGTTGTCGATTTTAAAGCTATAAAAAATGTTTTATGTCTTTTCCACACATATTTCTGTGTCGTTTGATGCGGCGGTAAACCCAAAATTGCTTTACACCTTGGCACACTCCACACGGGGTGGCAGGGGGCGGCTTCAGCCCGCAGAGAGAACGCGGTAGCTTGTACATACATTGTAATGTTCTCGGGCTGCCACAAGCAGTTATTGCTGCAATTTATTTTATTGCAAATTTTATTGACTTTGAAATTTGATTGGAATTTTTTATTTTTCGGAATCGGCTGCATTTGCTGGGCGACTTGGTGACTTGGTGGCAATAACAAAAATATCGAATTACCAATGAATTTGGCTTTGATTTTTATGGCCATGCCTGTAAAACTACCGCACAAGCAACCCACTACCTTGGAGGCAATCAAATGGGAACATATGTATTTTTAGGCGTAAGTTAGTAATCAGCTTTAAATGGCCCTTAGCCCTTAGCAAGAGCTGGAATTTGCCGAGCTTGTCAAATTCTAGTCTTTCTTTTATTCGAAGGGATTTATGGAGTATCACTATCCAGCAGATCTACTTTAACGAGATCTCAGATAGTATGTATACGATATAGAGATATAGAGCTTGGCTAACAAATGTGATTTTTAGTTTTAGCTTAATCAAATAGATTTCAAGATTTCAATGTGAATGTTATTTTAACGACAGCTCAGATGGTATACGTATAGAGATATAGAACTATCCAGCAGATCTACCATCTAACGAGAACTCAGATGGTATACGAAATAGAGATATATAACTTGGCTAACAAATGTGGTTTTTAGTTTTAGCTTAATCATATAGATTTAAAGATTTCAATGTGTATGTTATTTTAACGAGAGCTCAGATAGTATATAGAGATATAGAACTTGGCTGACAAATGTGGTTTTCAGTATTAGATTAATCAAATAGATTTCAATGTGAAAGTAAAAATAACATATTGGAGTTGTAATTTTGGGATCAAATATAATTATTATTAATTATTAAGAATTATGCAAAAATATATTCGAATATTCATTAACAATTTTTTACAGTCTGTCATATTAAATGATGAATTGTAGACTCAATAGCAAACATTTTTTGAAACAAGAAATTTTCTTATCAATTTTAAAAGATGAACCCTCATTTTACTGTCATGGTTCTCAGTTGATTTCCGATAGCTTATGTGAACATAGACAGCTAAAGCTATTCACTAAGAGATAAAAATGTGAAAATCTGGGAAAAAAAAAAACCCAGGTCAAAATCATTGCAGAGGAGATCTCTAGACTTTGGCAGCTTAGTTAAGTTGAGAAGGTTTGAAGAATCGGCGGAGAATCTCCCTCGTGGTTGATCAGGTTGTAAGGATCTGCGGAGCAGCTTCCCCGTGATATCACACTGATCATGCAATTTAAATTCGTTCCTCTCTAAATAAAGTATTCTAATCAAGTGCTTTTCCAAAAAATACATAAAAATAGTCACCAAAGATGATTTCTTTATTTAAACCAAAGCTTTGGTAAAGTCTGCCTCTTAGGTTTATGGAGATGTATTTCAATTAAGTCGGCGAAGAGCTCAACCATAAATGATTGTAAGCATGCCAAGAATAATTGAGCCTCTTCGCACAGTATTATCAATAACATTGTAAACTAATGTTTTCAAAATTTAATTAACGAAACAAATTGTTCAAATAATACATGTCATATAGCCCTAGGACGTAAAGATACCCAAGTTTATGATTCGCTGAGCAAAGAGTATGCCTGACTCAACATTAACTGATCGAACGAGTAATGGAATCAATCAGTGGTTTGTTGTTATTATTCGGTTGCTATATTTGTTTTCATTGTTGTTGGATCATTAGAGCTTTTTTCTGAGAAACATAACAGAGCTGTTCCCAAATCAGGTACGCTACCTGAGCCCCGTCACGTACTCCCAATCATCAGTATGTTCCGTCCGAATTCTATACCTTTCACTCAGCCTCTGTCTGTCAAAGGCGTATAAATTGGAAATAATTAAAATATTTCGTGTGTAACACATTGAATTTGTAATTAGGTAGATGAGGCACCTCCTCAAGTGCTTGCGGACAATTACTTTATGAACGCGACAAATATGGCGGCGATCATAATTAGGCAAAGCAACCTCCAGTTTGGATTGCCGCGCATTTTGGCCAACGAAAGTGACAGGCGGGCGGCACATCCGTCGAGCGTTTGTCTTGTTGTTTATTGGGCTTACGATAAGCCCGAAAAGGTAATGGGCCCGCTGTCATTACGCGTCGAAGGTGTCGGACATGACAAACGATCGGCCGGAGAGGAAGTTTAGTCAGTTCTGAGTGCGGCAAATGTAATTGCAGCACAAGCTCAAGTCGGCCAGCAATGACAATGGCATTGACAATGGCTCACAATAAGCCCGATGCGAATCGAACAATACTGACTTTAATAGCCGGAAAGTCGTCATTGAATATAAGCGGCGACACGTGGGCGCTGATAAACTTGCCGAGCACCGCTGATAAGCCAATGGCCGCCACCAATCGCCAGCCAAACGGATATGAGCGATTTGTGTTCAGCTTTTGTTGCTTTTCGCCTTGTCAGCAGACCCAGGCGCAGGCGTTCCTCGCAACACAGGCATACATCGCTTTAAAGAATTTGCAGTCGACTATAAAAATAACGAAAAAAGTTGTCTAGTTCGTAGGGAAGCGGAGCTTTCCGAGGCGCAATAAATCCGTATCGCATGTGAGAAAATCGACCGAACACGTTGTCGCACCCCCCATCCAGAATTTGAATCTGTTCCTGGAGGGCTTACCATCGCATAGCTAAGATGACAGGTACACTCTCTAATTACTCGTATTACAAGGCTTGTTATTGATACATGGAAAAACTTAAAGCCAACTTTTTCCATTTAAAAATAATGTTTCAAGCTTTCTTCCGAATAAATGTAATTGAGTGATTCAAGGCTGCACTGCTCCCTAAATAAGGTTCAGGAATTAACCTCTACACATTTCATTAAGTTATAGAAATTTAACCAAAAGATTGCAAAAGACCTATGATCTGTTTCGTAGCACGGGGCATCCCAAAAAGATTATTTTGGCACTGGCATTCAAATTTGGAAGCTTACAGAACAAATTGAAATATTATATCATTTTATCTGATGGTCCTACTTATTTTTGGCTGGAATCGAAAAGAAAAACAACAAATCAAATGCGTTTTTTTTAAAGAAAAGGAGTCGTTATTGGATATTGTTAGTCTGCTGGCTAATAATAATCTAATAAATAAAATGAAATAACTTTAAAGTCTGGAAGACTTAGTAACTATCTTCATTCTCCAAAATCCTTATACTCTTCTTGTTGCTTGATTATGCAGATTTGTAAACAGCTTGAAAAGTTTGTTTTATTGTTTTAAAGTAAGTAAGTCGGATATATTCAACTGAAGAACAGCCTGTACATTGGAAAATCCTCAGGATTCCATTTATCTGCAAACTGCAAATTCGAAATTATTAATTGAAGCCCATAACTAACAAAATATGGCATACCTCTTCTTATAATAGAATATAGAAATTCTCTCTGTCTGGTGTTCGACTGTAGTGTCTCGATGCTAAAGGCAGTTACGGCACAAACATGGCCCCCAATTCCAAAAAAAAAGGAAAAGAAAAGACAGCATTGTGGTCTCCTAATGTCTTAATTAACTGGTAAGACGCGTTTGCTCAGACTGTGCCCCGATTTGTGTGCATATTGGGGTTGGGCGCAGCATCTGCGCCTTGTAACGCCGTAATGCTGTGTTGTTGCACGTTAGAGAGCGCTTATCACTAAATTGTAATCAGCAATTAAGTCGCGGGTAACACACTGCGCACGCTTCAGGCCACTGGCTGGCCAGGCTCAGAGCATTAAGTTATTATGTGTTGATTTACATGCGCATTGTTGTTGCTGTAATATGATTTGGTTGTCGTCGTTGTAGCTGGAAATGGGAGTGCTACGGCATCGGAGTACAGAGATGTTATGCCCCGATAGTCGATTGAATATGAACGATATGCGAGCATTTGAATAAACAGACGCTGGCGTATGTGATTAGTGGAAAGACGACGGCCAGCAGGAGCAGCAAGTATCTAGAAGATCAACAGATACCGCAGGAGCTTCAGTAGCGATAATGGCTGATAGGCATTGAATCGTTCTGAGAAAGTTTTAAGTGAATTCTGACTACCTATAGGTAGTTGAATTAAAGCTTGAATTTCAACGGAAAATATAGTATATAAGAGTTCAACACCATTAAATAAACTAATTTACTAAGGAATTGGCTGAATGCAGAAACATAAATATTTCACAAATTGGATTTAATTGGCGATTTAGAGATACTTCCTCTGACCATGATTAACCCAGCAATACGAATAGGAAAGACTCCCACGCGGCAAAAACAATGCTGTCAACGTATTTTGGGTTGCTTGAAGTTTGCATGGCCAGCCCGGATCTAGAAATAAGGCTCTCAAAAGCTTTACAAAAAACTCACGGCGCCTACTCCACTTCAGCTGAGTGTGCCCTGAAGATGAAGAGAGGGAACTACAGCATCCATCCCTCCTGGCAAGGACAGAAACGGCTTGCAACTACTGGCTTTCTGGCTTCTAAAGCACAAGCAGCCGCAGATAAAGACCTGTGGACGTCAAGAGAACCAAAATAGCTCTAAAACTACAGAGGAGGGTGTTTAACAGCCACCAGCGTTAATCGTCTAGCGACTTCCACCGAACAGATGGGGAAGAGGAGTAAAGCGTAGAGCAGTGATCATAATATATATTGTGGAAAAAGCCTAAAGATTATAAATTTGTAAATAGTATGATTTTTGATATTTTTTCCTTTAAATTAAACAATTTCTACTACTAACTAATTTTTTCAAGTGGACTGTTCTCTGTTATCTATGTCTCTGCCCGCTGTCTGACCGGGGCCAAGTGAAGAAATCGTGGGCCAACAAAATATGAAAACTCTTTCGCAAAATGGATGAGCAGGCATTTGCTAAAAGCAATATTTTCAAACAAATTCAATCAACGCTGCTATTTTGCTTTCACACTTCAATTCACAAATCAAACTTCACAGCGAGACTAAACACTCCCTTTTCTGCTGATGCGCAATCGTTGGCCAAGCGAAATTGTGCAAATGATATTGCGTAACTGGCACTTATACAAAACGTTGTTGTTGTTGTTGCCTTTTTCCATCAAGTGGTGATTCAAAAAAATTTTAATTTTTTACGACTCGAAAATTGCAACATTTAGCAATAAATCGAGCGCTTTGCCAAAAAAAAAGGGACGGCTGCCTATTTTTTCTTACGCTTGCCACAAATAATTGTCTACGCTTACAACAACAATAACAACAACAACGAAACAGTAATGTAACAAAGGGTTAAGTGCTATGCGCACAATAGCGAGAAAACAGTGGAGAACAACAACAGCAACAACAACCGTAAAATTAAAGCACAAAATGCAAATAAAGGAAACCTAATAAAAGCAATTTGCAAAATTAAGTAAAACGCTCGACGAGCGTAAAACACAAAAGCGACAGGCCCCGAAAACAAGCAAAGCTGTGCTAATTTTTGGTAAATAAAACTACCGATTTACCTCCAAACACCAACACACAAAATCAACTGTGAAAATCAGCAGTTTAATGCAACAGCCGACCGTGCAAAATTGCTGGCGAAAAATGCGCAAAAATCGTGCAGCCAACATTTTCCATAGCCCCCCCCCCCCCCCTCCTGCCCCCACACACTCCTTCAAGCAGATCTTCTCCCCTCCTGAAATAACAGTTGCAATTCAAACGGAATGCAAATCAGTCTTTGTGGTAATTACCGGCCAGAGTCAGGCAATAGGCACACAGTCAGCAACAGTCAGAAACAGCAGCAGCAGCCACAGCTTCAGCATTAGAAGTTTCTAGATTCCACTGAGAGAAATACTAGCAATTGTGGTGAACTAAACAATATTTGCGATTTTAAGAAAATGTACATTCTAACATTAACATTCAGAGATACATAATAGTTTTTTGAGATACATTTAAACAGTAATATATTAACATGTTTGTTGAAATCTAATTACTAATTACGAAAGGTATAACATTTTTTAGAGATACATATCAGTTTTATAAAATACATTAAACGATTTATACAAGTACTATATATTAATATGTTTGTTGAAATCTATAGGCCATAGCTCCAATACCAATTTACTATTGAGGAACATCATTGAAATCTCAGAGATTTACAAAAACAAACAAGTCCTACCAAGCCAAAAAATTAAAATTTTGATTAAATAATGCACGATGCATTTAAAAAATAATTTATGCATATGATCAATGAAAAAACTTCAACTTCCAACTCAGATCCATTTTAAGACGAAATAGTGCGTCGTAATAATGAATGTGTGGTCGACTTTATATGGAAAGATTTTTTTGTAGGGGGCAACGTCCTTCCCCCTCCCCCCCCCTGGCTCCACCCATGAGTCCTACAGTGAAATATCCTGTAACCAAACAAGCTTCGTCTATAGCAGAAGCAAGAAGAAGAGGGAACTCGATGTAGCAATTTATGGAGTAAAATAGTTTCGCTAATAACTTTTCGTGGAATTAACTAATTTGGATAACATTTGAAACAAAAGTGGAGAGTTCTAAATTATACGTATGCAAAAATTAGATAATAGAGCTTTGGAAATGTGAACGGCATTTATGAAATTCCGAGCATATATCATAACTTGTGTTGGCTGAAGATTAGGAAAGTATACAAATCAAGCAGGACGGCAGGCAGAACATGGCTATATCGATGTGCCTCCATATGCTGAATATGAATATACTTTAAAGAGTGGTTCCTTCTGCAAACATATCCTTTCTACACTACAGGTATACGATAGAATTGGACATGCATGTTCGTGCCACAAATTCCAATTTCGTGCCTGATATTGCTGAATCAAAAAGGCACGAAATAACGCGCACGAATATAGATACAGTCCTTTACTAATACATATTTCTTAATTCAAATAATTTGTAATATGCTACTATTAATCTTGATTATCAACCTTATATACAAGTATAGACAGTTATTCTAAAGTAATAGTTATAAATAGTATAGTTAATACATACAGGGTATAAGAAGAAGTCTTTAAAGCCAACAAGTAATTTTAATGTATTGTATTAATGCTATGTAAACAAGAGAGAACGCTATAGTCGAGCAAGCCCGACAGTGAAATACCCTGTATCCAGGTAACCTTCCAACACTGAGGTATATGCGCCTCTAGCAGAAGCAAAAGCTTGTGGGCGTAGTACCGGAGTCAAATTTAAATTCCAAAAAGTAAAATAAATTCGTCCTTTCTCGGACCTAGGAGAATCTGAATGCCAACTTTGGTTATTCCAGCTTTTATAGTTTCTGAGATCCTTGGGTTCATCCAGACAGACCGACAGACAGACGGACGGACATGTCTAGATCGATTTCTCTCGTCACGCTGATTCTGAATACAAGTATATATACTTTATGGGAGATGCTTCCTTCTGCCTGTTACATGCTTTGCAGAAACCTAATATAAAAGTCAAGCAGAGTACTCGTATATCTAATGGCATCTCACAGTCATTTCTAAAAATGTCACGCACTTGCTACCTTTTAGTCCTTAGTTGCCTCTAGTTCCTAAATCGAAAAGAAATCGTTTGAAAAAGTTTGAGGTCAAATGTTGCAAGTATCGGACAAATCCTAGTTGTTAAGCACCTCATAGTTTTTCTGAGTGCGTTCGCATCGCAAGCTTAGGATTGGATTATGTTGCTGGCAGCATGTTGCATGTTGGAGGCTGCTGTGTTTCTGTTCTGTTTCTGTTTTTGTTGTTTCTGTTGTTGCTGAGTTGAACTGAGCTGGCTGCTTATTAAATTTTTGTAAATTGCCATTGCACACACACTTAACTGCAATTTGCTCGCTACATGCATGCGGCCGTGCGGCAGCAGCAACAATGTGTCCGTAGCTGCCTGCCTGCCGTTCGTTCGTTCGTTTGTAGCTGCAAGTCACGGCGTCGCAGTTGCAGAGCCGCAAATGCAAATGCAAATGCAGAGTAGCAGTTGCAGTTGCAGCCCCTGCCCGCCTCTAGTAGCTGTTACACTTAAACGCTGCCGAGCACTGATTATTTGCTTAAATTGCTGCTAATAACATGACATGGTGGCATTCAAAAGAGCATACAGAACCCCCAGTTGTGTGCCCGTAGTTGGGGCTCCGGCCCCCATTTGCATGCACCACGTCGGCGTCGCCGTAGACGTCAACGGGGCCGACGTCTGTCCATCATTTGTTAATTTCTTTATGCGGCCAGAGCGAGCGCATCTACAGGTGGGTTGTTGTTGTTGTTATTGTTGGCTTGGCATTTGCCACCGTTTGTTGCCTGCCTGCCTGCCTGCCTGCCTGGCCCATTTCGTATGATTTCTCAAACGAAATTGCTGCACAATTAGTTGACTTGTCTATTACAAGTGGCGGCTCCAACAGCGACCCCAACAACAACAACAACAATAACAACAGCACTTTGGATTGTGATGCTGCACGCTGCCAAGTTTCATTGGCAAATAGCTCGGTTAGTTGCTCATAACTCGAGGGTATGTTAAGATCCGTACCACATGCAGATACCAGATACATAGACTACATACACTTGCCGCAATTATGGCCGCAATTACAGTTGTTCCACCTGATCTATAATTTCCACATGTGAATTACTTTTCACAGCTCGCGGCAAAGTTGAACGAAAAGTCATGAGAAACCACTAGACAGATCGTACAGCAGTATGCTTATACATATGTGTTATAAGTCGAGCAGTTGCACAAACTCCAAGCTAATGAAAGAACAATAATGCATTGTGACAGTGACAGGAGAGCCGGCTAGCCGGCGTGTGGGCAACAATATTGTGGTTGTCGACTTCACATGCAAATGACAACAAAAAGGGGCGCAGAAAGAAAGTCAAAAGTGAGCAAAAACTAGGCATTGTAATATACAGTAATATAAATACTATATGTAGCTGGAAAGCTATACAAGTACAAGTACGTTATTGTGGAAGAGAATAAGCATCCAGTTACTTAATCGTCAACACCTTTAATAAATAGGGGAATGTCTTAAATGACACGAAAGCCTTCTTCTGAGAACTTGTTCTGCAAGGCACTAAGCTCTTAAAAGCATATCATATAGGTAACTGAAATCTTATTGCAATATCGAGGGATAGAAAGCAAGATCATTTATCTAACTAATAAAGATGGGATAATTTCATAATATTTTTTATTATATTTTATTTCTGGCTTTTAAATTCTTTCCTCCCGGGTTGGAGACTTCCCTTTTACTCCTTTTACTCTTCTTAAATAGCTGTTAAGTAAAATTACTTTTCCTTCTCTACTTACTCTTTTTTTTAGTCTGTTAGGTCAATAATGTCTCTGACCACAAAAAATTAAAATTTTGAATCAATAATGCACGATGTATTTAAAAAATAATTTATGCATATGATCAATGAAAAAACTTCAACAAATCCAACGCATATCCATTTGAAGGCGAAAAATTTTTTTAGGGGGGACAACGGCCCCCCTGCCCCCTCCGCATACGCCCTTGATTGCTTTAATTTCTTAGTTTGAGAGAAACTTTTTTTCTGAGTGTGGTATAAGAAAACAGTAAATCGTAACACAAAACACTACAATAATAATGTGAATTTCAAGAGCCAACCCGTTTTATGAATTCCAGGCGCATATACAGGCAGACTGACAAATATATCGATTCATCTATTCATCGTCTTATCAAGAAAATATACTTTTTACATTGCTTATAAGTACAATTAATATTATCCTTTTAGAATTAAATTAATTTTAAATTTGCATCCATTTGATTGTGATTGAAATTTTCTCTTAAAGTAAGGCCTACTATTTATTTCATGCCCTATAGCTTGAAAAAGGTGGCTTTATAGTGTTTATATATTAATTCTACAGTTGATTTTACAGTCAAAGCTATACGAGTCGTAAAATAAACTTACCAGATGTAAATTGTTAGTTAACAGAATCGTGGCTAAATCATTTATTTCTATATCGACAAACTTATGACTTGTTCTGGTGAGTGTATGTTAGATATGCTTTTGGAAAGTAAACCTTGCCATTGCATCAGTTGTTAATCTTCGCAAAGTATTAGCAAATAACACAAAATTTGTTCCAATATGGAGGGGCTTCCATTTTGCGTCTCCTGCATGCCCGAAGCTCTTTCACTTCGATTCATAAATTGGTGTCTCGAAGCTAAGCCTCGCTGCCACTTGTGTCTGTCCGTCAATTCCAACTCCAGCCCCCGACAAGCGCCGCCAGTTAAGCACAACTAATGAGCGACAAGCCCAGAAAACTGTCAAGCAACACCCACAAACCGAGCAGAGCCCCAAAAGCTGAGCGAACGAACACAAAACAAATTAAGCAAAACATTTTGTAAATGTCGAGAAGTCAGAAAGCGTGAGCAGAGAGGAGGGGGTGGGGAACAGTCCTCAGACCGCAACAAGACGAAGCGCAGTCAGACGTAACATGTTGAAAATTAATTAATTGCCCAAAAGCTGTGCAGCACGTGTATTCGTATGCGGGGGCATCCATGAGATACAGATACTCGTACATGTCTGTGCTTAAAAGCTGCGTCCGCATAAATCACGGCATAGACGGGCCAATGCATTGCGAGCGAGTTTTCGACGATGGCGCCAACCAGATACTACAATGGCTGACACTTTCTTCTCTCCACTCTTCTCCAGCTTTAACCGTTACAGCAGCGGACGCAGTTGTGTTGTCTTTGGATTTGGATTTATGTTTGTGTGCTTAGCTAATCGCTCGATCGATCAGCATGGCGCTTCCAAAGATTAAAAGATGATACGAGCAGTACGTCTGCATGTCTAGGTCTCGGTGCACGATTTCGACACATGCAGCTCCGATAGACATGAGCGCCAGTAGGCGATCAAACTGGGCTACTTAGTTATCGCAGCTCATTGGCTATAAATCTAATAGGTCTAGGCCCACAGCTTCCAGGTCTATGGTTTGAAGATGAGACTGCTTAAAGTAATTTTGAGTATGCAATGCAATGCAAATTAAGCTAAAAAGTTAAGATAAAAATAAATATGAAATTATGGATGAAGCATTCATTAAAACAAAATCCAAAATCCAAACTTCAAACAACCTCATATTTTGATTCTTAAAAACTCACATGTTATGGGTTATTTGTTACCTGCTGTTCTTGGGTAAGTAATGCTCGAATTTTCCCTACTTTTTTGAGTTTTAATTTGCTGGGTCACGTAGCATTTGAAAATTTTCTACGTTTGTCTAAAATGGTCAATTATATCATAAAATTCGAGCTCCCTAATAAGAATGGTCAAGAATAGTCAACCTAATTCTGTTTGTATACGATAGATTGGTTCCTAAAAAAGTCGTGTCAAAAACAATAAGTGTAAAAAAGACATTTCATTTAATTTTAAGTCTATTTTCCTATCAAAAACTGTACCAAATTATTAGTTTTAATTTGAAATACTTTCATGCCCAATGTTGAAGGACCTACTGCCATGAGAGGAACCAAATTCGATTCGGTACTTCTTTTAAACTTTACTGTTCAAATTAAATTCAATATTTAATGATAGTTTTTATAAAAATTGTTTAAAATTTATGGAATTTTTCTTTTGAGAAAATTGGTGAACAAATGCTCGTATAAAGTTGTCTATTCATATAATTTGTTGGCTATCTGAGTGCAATCAATGTACATATGTTTAGCCCAACAGATGAATGAAATAATGCAAATATTTCGAGACCAAAAAAGGTAGGTAAAAAGTATTATAAAATAATAATAATAATAATATTAAAGTTTATACTATATATATATTAGAAAGAAAATCTTTTGAAATAATTTGAAAATATTGAATTAACAGATGAATGAAATAATGCAAATATTTCGAGACCAAAAAAGGTAGGTAAAAAGTATTATAAAATGATAATAATAATTAAATAAAGTTTATACTATATATATATTAGAAAGAAAATCTTTTGAAATAATTTGAGAATATTGAATTAAGCAAGAACAAAGTATATATCGAAGGTCACTAGCTTCCACTCCAATTGCATGGAAATGAAGTAGTGCTTGAGTTAAGTTTGATTCCCACAGCGGGATCTCTAAAATGTTGCACCAAAAGTAAAGCCCGTTAGTGATAAAGTAATTTGTAATTTATTTTTTAATCTCTATCCTAGCGTTACAAGTATGTATTTGGTTACTATTAAGTTAGTACGCTAGTCACTCAAGTCATAGAAGAACATCGCTCATCTCTTAACCCCAATGAGTCCTCTATCGACAAGTTGTTGGGCAGAGACGTTGAAAAGTCGAACGCTTTTCCATTGTGCAGCTGGAAAAACGTTTTCGCCGCAGTCGCTGTCGTGCGCTATGGAAGTGCAACTAATTGCTGCACGTTCGCACCCAATTAGGGCAAGGCAAGAGGCAAAGAGTTGGGCGCGGGGAGTGCAAGTCTAAGTGCAGCTATCAACACTTGCAGCTGCGGGTGTTCGTGGCATTTGTGGCATGCTTTCTACGAATTATGATTTACATATTTCTGTGGCTTCTTCGCAGCCAACTCATTATTAATTGACTTACACGCGTCAAAATATTTTACACGCGCGCCAAAGCCAAAAATTGAGGAGAGCCCGAAAGAAATGAACACAAAAAACGAAAACAGTGGCCGGCAAGGTATTAAGTGGGGGGTGTTGACAAATGTATTTTGTGACACACACACACAAATATCTCCAAGGCGAGTGCAGACTTTCTTCTACCCTTGACATGAGGAACGGACGGACGAATGGACAGACGGACGGACGGACGGCTGTACATCGAGTTACGTGTTGTCTGCCCTTCGCTTTGCTGGCGCCCGTAACTCAAAGACACCAACAGTAGTAGAAACAGAAAACAGACAGACAGACTGCCAGACAGATAGGCAGGCAGGCAGAGAAACCGAAACAGCAGCTGCTTGTAATTTTCACGCTGCTCAAGAAAACACATTTTTCACTTTGCGACAGGCAGCCAGCCAGCCAGCCAGCCAGAGAGGGATCCATGGAACTGCAATTTGTATCTATCAACGCCACACTCTCGCACTGCAATTGCATCCAAGCCTATTCGTACTTGCATTCTGCGCTCTATGTTTACTCCAATGTCTGTTGATTTCCACTTTTCCACTTTTCCACTTCTCAAGCAATATCGGCAGTCACAATTATGAGCGCGCACATTTCCCAACGATGATGAGTGAATATATTAATGAGCAGCGATTTGTCTGGGCGTTGAAAAAAGACAGGGTCGCGGCTCCCCCCCCCCCCCCCCCCCCCCCCCTCCTCCCTCACACACACACACACGCACACTCACATACACACTCGTGTCGGCCCATTTGTCTAATGGCAATATTGAGTGCGTGAATAATGTGGAAAATCTGTTGTGTGCCATCTTTTAATTAATTGAAACTTTTACTCGACGCAATTATCGATCTGGATTTATGGCCTCCTCGCGGGCCTGAGAGTTTGGCGGACGTTGGCAACTCATGGACAGACACCTCAGGCTAAAACGCTCCACTTAATAAAATTCCAAATTTATTAACATAATTGCCGTGCGAAGGCAGATTTCCAAAGTTTCCAAGTTATTGAAACAATATGTCCGAACTAACACGAACTCGGGGTACCATGTCTTTTAAAATTTATAGAATTTAATGATTGATGTCAAGCAACAAAGGATTTGTCTGCTCGACTAAGAACCATCTTCAATACAACTTGATACTAAGATTTCTTAGATTTGATTCTTTAGCTATGGGATTGAGTGCAGGGTTTCCAGCATACTACAGAAATTGCATTTCAGAAAACTACTAATGGATTTTTGATCAAATATTTTCTCAGTTCTGGAGGCATTGAATAAAGTAGCGATCAAATCTATTTTGAAAATATTGAAAACAATAACTGCAGAAGCCGAGTGTAAAGCATTCTTTGAAAATTAAAGTAGTAGTTGTAAAGACAATGCAAGTAAAGGTGTTAATATATAATTTCATGGGCACATTTGTTTATTAAGCCCCATAAACATTTTATAAAATAGGCCATCGGACTAAAGTCGCCGAAAAATTCAATTTGTTGAGTGAACTAGTCTTGAAATAGTTTTCACATCAGAAAGCCTACAGAGTGTGGGTACGACACCAACACCCAGAGAGAAGGCGCGAAGTTCATGCTAATTTTAAAAACGTTTTCAATTATTGGCTTTGTCTTATAGTTTTTAGGAGTATGGTTATCAATTAAATTCAACCTATAATTGCATTTTACTGTCCTCACAGCAGAGTCTACAATATTGATTTAAAATGTGGAGTATTAAAATTACAAATTCAGACTTACGTGTATACTTGGTTGACATTATGTAGCTTTGCTTTTCTTCATTTAAATTAACTGGCGAGTCTTGATATGGAAAACATTCGGCAAAAACATCTGCCTAAAAAGAAAACTAGCATTAGAAGTTGTAGCATTAAAAAATGAATATAAGTCATAAGTCAATTCAAAAATAAACTTATTGCAGCTGAGCCAACATCAAGCTAAAAGCGCATTAGCGTTTTTAATTGAATTGGAAAAAGCAATGTAGTAAGTAATTGAAGCAAATTATTCATTATTATTTATTTATAATTATTCATTAAGAACTACTATTCATTAAGGACTATTTAGAATCGATAGCTTAATTTGTAGACTTAATTTAAAAAAGTATTTTTTTTTAAGAATGTTTTTGAATTGAAAAATCGTTTTAAGGATAATGGAAACCAGCATATTCCCTTTAGTACGAATGCATATTTGACTCAAATGTGACTAAAGCTCTCTGGGAACAGCAATTAAGAAACGCATCACCAGTAGCAATACAGATTAAATTTAAATTAAAACACTGCCTTCAGCGCACATCGGAAATGTTGTATTTTTACTTAGCGAACGCTTTAAAATTGATTCCCCGATTTCCAATAAATATTTTGGATTTTCTCTGCAACTGTTTGCGCGCTTAGTACGCCAAGTCCAAAGATCAGCCAAAGAGTCAGCGGTCAATAATCTGTATATAGCCCATCGACGAAGGACTGTGCGAGCATTTCATGGAATTAAAGCAATATTCAATCCAGGGACACACACATGATCAGCGTATGTTTAGGACAGCAAATCCAAACTTAACTTGGAATTTGTGCGCCTCAAGCTATTGAAAATCCAAGATCAACGGGACACTTAATCCAATTATCGATGCTGCCCAATGCTCAGAGCCCTTTTGCGCACAATTAGAAGCCGACCTGGCTGATGCTTAAGAGCGTGCCCGATCCGTGGCACGATCAATAGACTGACAAATTGTAGGCGGGTGAATGGCTTAGCGCGGGTCTGTGCTGGACTCTGTGGGGAAGGGTAGCGGAGGGCAGAAGAGGGCAGGGAAGGGCAGGTAAAGTGCGGTAAGTGCGGTTACTCGGTTTATGTGTTTCCTAGAAAGTCTGCGACCCGTCGGGCTGCCTCCGATCATGGCTGATCATGCGCCTCACTAGCTTTATTAATTAAAATTTCACTCAGCTTTTTGCGCGCGTCGTTAATTTGCTTCATTCTGCGCCCGACAACGATGCCATTATTTAATGAGTTTTATGACGCTGAGGTGTGGCAAGTGGAAGGTGTGTGCGTATGTGTGTGTCTCTGTGTGTGTGAATCTGTATCTGTGGGTCCGATCGAGGCGCGACAACTGCCACAAATTGCCGCAATTCGTGGAGCGTGGGATGCAAGCAAAATATTTTATTGCCTCATTATGCAAAGTGAACGGCTTTAAGCGCGACAGAGAGACAGAGAGAGGGATGGGGCCGGGCAGCTCCATGGAGCAGCAAATGCCATAAATGAACGAGTTAAACTGCCATAAACGGTGCTTTCATAGCTCCTCTGGCGTCCCGGCTTTACACATGATAATGAGCGGCCAAATGAAGCGGAAACAGCCGCGCATTAGGGATGTTGATAGCGTATCGAGATATTCCACATTCGAGCATTTCACTGCGATATTTTAAAATCATGGCCCTGTCATAAATGTTGTCAGCAGAGATGAGTCGTCAGCGTGAACCTCAATACCTTCAATTTTTAAATTTATTTTGCAATTGTATACAAAAAAGTGATTGTAATTACGCTTAAAGTAACCCTCTTTCTGTACCTATTTTGCTCATATTTTCAAGGGTCCTACTGGCAGTCGAGTGTGCGCGACCAAAGGACGCTAGATGTTCTGTTAAAACGGATAGACTTGGTACTAAAATACCAATGGGCTATTCTATACTTACTTGTATGTTTTCATTAAACAGATAAACAAGCAATTTACCCTTTTGATGAAGCCACAAATCCATTAAATTCTCTTTCTGATGAAAGCTTAGTGATATCATTTAAACATGAGTAGTTTTCCATATCGGTAGCATACAATTTATAGCTGCAATTTATGCATCCTTCTTTAAACATACACATTGAAAAGAAAATCCCAAAGAAAGTACAAGTTCTTAACCTAAGCACGAAGGGTGAAAAGGGTATACCCAGACAAAAAGTGTTAATTTTAATTTTTTGATTTTTTCTATAAGACTAGCTCAAGAAAAGTAAGATTTTCAAATTTCTTCTGCTAGGCCGTTTACAAAATTCATTGCTCAGTAAATTTATAGAAAGTGCACCTTTATACGATTTTTTTTATTTTATATTTACGTTACCTGATAACAACGCTTAAAACCTTTACTTATGATAAGAAATGAGAAAGAAGGTCCGAATTACTTTTTAGCTGTATTCATTGAGATTAAATGAGTTCAATTGCATTCATGAAATTAAACTAAAAATATAAGTATTGATTTTAAGTTTTACGAAATGAAAATAATTGATTCGCAGACTGCATTATTGAACCCATTGTATTGTATTTGGAAAGCCCCATAAAAGTAAAAGCTTTGCATTTTTTAACAAACAAAAAAATGGCTAGAAAAACTTGTAGAGAGAACGCAATAAATCAACCAACTGGGCTACATACAAGGAGTCTAATCGTGGAGCAAGATAAACACTTTGAAGATACGAAGTTTCCCAGCTAGGCCAGACTAAGCCCTTATTCGACTTCATTACAGCCCTATATACAACTATTACAAATCTTAGCACCTGAATTTGGAGGCTTCCACGTAAGCAAAGTCGAATCTAACAACAATAATAAGCAAAAAACCACGAAGCAGAATAAATTAATAATGCACTTGCATGAAATTATATTTTTCGACTTTAGATAGAATATAGTTTAACTTTTATCAGAGCATTGTGTAGCGCTTAGCTATTATCAGCAGGTCCATTAAAGGCAATATATCATAATTTCCATCAGCTCGAGCTGTAAATAGCGAGTCGCTCCCGAGATTTACAGCAGTGCCTGTCCCATTCGACACGCCGTCTTAGGCGCGTTGCGGACAACGGTAGCGGGCGCTGCGCTGCGCTGCACTCGTGTCCGGAAAACCACATTGACATTAGGCCAGGACCTGCCCGAGTTCCATAATTGCGGTAATGCCGATAATCTGTTTTTGCGCAGCAGCAGCTACCTTGAAACGCGGGCCGGCTGGTAGCGTCTAGCGGACACGCCCAACAAACTACCTACGTACCGCCATTCCCTTACCTCGAGTCGCTAACCGCTCACCGTTTTCCGCTTTTGTCGCACAATTCACGTGATGAGCATTTAATCCATGTTACCGCCCATAATTTTTCGCTTGCGCCTATTGATGACCGCCACTGAGCTCGCTGAGATCCCCTCATAAAGTTTCGGTTAGCGGCCTCTAATTGTTGGCCAGAAAGGATTGGGCTAAGCAGCGTCGATAATTGGATTAAATTGATCTTGGATTTTCAATAGCTTGAAGCGCACAAATTCCAAGTTAAGTTTGGATTTGCTGTCCTAAACATGCGCTGATCATGTGTGGAATTGGAAAATCGTGACGACGGCAGCTGACTACTCTACTGACTGCTGACTTCTGTGCTAAGCGCGCAAATAGTTGCGTGGAAATCCAAAATATTTATTTGCATTTAATTAAGTCGAGCTTAAGACCGGAAGGGCCTCGAATTCAATTTAAAATTTTCTCAGCGCTAAATAAACATAAAGTGTCACGAAGAGCTCGCCAACAAAAAAAAAAACAGACTATCTGAACACAATGGCTCAGACAACGGGTTATATACACGTACATATGTATGTATACTATGGCTGTACTTCGTTTTTAACGCGACGCTTGCGGGCGTAAACAAATTTTAATTAAATCAGTGCCCGGCTGGCCCGCCAAAATGCTCAATTATTAAAACAAATAATACCAATTAGCTGTGTCAACATCAAAACCGTTGGCCGCCCGCCTGTCAGTTGACTGCCTGCCAGCCAGCGCAAGGATGCTGGTTGAGCATGCGAGTGAGAGAGACGCATGCTGTCCATTATGGTGCCATTCAGCAACCCTTTTGCCCGGATCTGCCTCCCCAGCCCCCTCGCTGGATAGACAGTAACAGACATACGGCTGCCAATTATGCCGCGCTAAAGAGCTCGACCAACAAAATGGCAACAACATTAATTGACACAAGTGGCAGGCTGAGCAAAATGTGCCACCATTATCAGACGCCGTCGTCATCATCAGCATCATCGTCATTAAGCAGACAGGCAGGCCAGACCAGACCAGGCCCGGCATTGGCTAGAAGACTGACGCGCAGCTGCCATCATCAAAAGTCTGAGGCAACAATCGTGCAGCAGGAGTTGGACGGGGGGACTGGCACCCCCCTTCATTTGTGCGTCTAATAAAAGCGCTAACGAGAATCACACACACACACAGCATTCACATTAGCGCAAAACTCTTAGGCGCGCAATCAATTCGGTTTTTATTTAAAATTTATATAATGCTGTCGGCATGTTTGTATTAACTGTCAGTACTGGGGCAGGGGCGCAGGCAGGCCGGCAAGCAGAGCTGGGGATGCTCCTCATTATTGTTGTTGTTGTCTAGCTCTCACTCACTTGCTCGCTTGCTCCAAACGCCCATGCAGCCAACCAAATGCAAGCGCTGCTACTACAACAACATCCACTGCACACACACACAGGCACACACACAATGACAGTCCATGGTACCCACTCTCAGCAAAGCCGTGCAAAGTACTCGTGATAATGAGCTCCATCTCGTTGGCAATTATTAAATGAATTGGATTTATACGTTGCCTGCAGCAGCGCAGGCAGCAACAACAGCAGAAGCAGCAGCGGCAGCAGTGGCAGCATATTTGCCACGTTTTTACTGTCGATGCTTCCCCGCTCCACCAACTCCACTCCCCAACAACCGTTTAAATTATTGTTGGTGATACGCTCCCGCCCATTCACATAAGGCCCTGCTATTTTATCCCCTTCGCTCATTTCGCGCTGCTGCTCGCGCAGTTGCTATTGCCTGCTGTTGACCCGTTCTAACAACGTGCTATCTCCTTTGCACGCCTAGTTGAGCATGGCCCAACCAATCAGCGACGTTGTGCTGTGTAAACACGCGTTGAATTTATCTACTCTTGTGGAACTTGGAAACAACTGTATATGTGTGTGAGTGTGGATCGCATTCGCAATGGTGGATTGCTCTTCGACCCTATTTGAGAGCAAGGGGTTTGTTTGTGCAGCTCTTTTGTTAAACATATGTATGCCTTTTGTATATACTATAGGTATGCGTGTGTGTATAAAGATATTGCGGCGCACATCCATTTAAATCAAAGTGGTTCTAATTAGTTGCAAAGTTGACTTGCGGTTTTCTAATCCAACGCGATTTTCTCTTTAAAATAAATTAAATCTCGTATGACACGCATTATATAACTAAACTGTTATTTTAAATTTCAAGTAAATCTAATTTTAATGTAAAAATATATTTATGAGTAGAGTTTTTAAATACAACTGCTTTCTGTAAGAAAATATAACAAACTTAACATATTTAACAAATAATTATTTTTGTAGTATTATGATAAATACTTATTTTATAATTATGCTTCTGCATTTATTGTTCCGCACATTTTTGTATATTTCAGTATTATGATATTCAAAAGCTACAATAATTCACAACCTTGCGGCACAACATTAAATTTAAAGCATTGTTTTCAAAATTTTTAAAATTGATTGATGAGTCCCAAAAGCTTTACAAATATTCCTTTCATAGGCAAAAAATATTCGAATAGAGGCAACGAAAAGATTGAGCGTAAGAAATAAAATTAAAGCAAGTTTCTGGCCTTAGAAGGGGAACGGAAAAAGGAAATTCCCGGTTCCGGTTTTTTCAAAAGGCCTGATAACGTTGATTGCAAACGTAAATTAATAATTTATATAAACAAAATATAAAAAAATAAACAAGAATGGAATGCTAAAGTCGAGCAGGCTCAACTCTTAAATACCCTGTACCACCCCACAAAAAAAATTTACTAAACAAATTTAATTAATTAAATTAATTAAGACAGGGTATACAAAAAAAAACATGCATACACTTACATACACATATAAGCACATATGTACATATACATGCAGCGAGTCTAAAATTAAAGTGCGACAGCATTAGAAAGCTCATCTACACATCAAAGCTCGTCATACAAAGTGAGAGCAAGAGCGCATAGATTGATTAGAGAGAGAGAGAGAGAGAGACGGAGAGTGCGTGGGAGGGATCGAGCTCATAAGACAACGATAACATAATTGCAAGGAAACCCGAAACCAAATATGCACTTACATTTACTTTACATATAAATTATCTTAATATATTTCACTTTAAATGAGAAAACTGCGAATTTGGAAGAGCTATGATTATGTAGACAGGCTACAATTTTTTGCACTGCTTTTAATTCGCAGCTGACCTCTGAGGCCTTTCCGATGACTCTATATCTGTTGAACATACCAAAAGCGAAATGACTTGGAAAGCTGCCGCTTCGAGCGCAACTGGGGCCATATTTCAATTATCAAATACGCCTCCTCCCTTTAGCTTTAGCATTGAACATCGCCAGCACGATGTTCAAAAATGGCAGCAGAACCAACAAGCGCCTTGTCTTGGTATTCCACAAAACTTGACCGAGCGATAACCTTTCGCACAAAGTGCCAATAGCAACAGAAATGGCCGTATCGATGATAATGACGATGATGCCGGTGATGATGTTGTTGGTGGTGGTGGTGGTGAATGGAAATCTGCGCCAATGCGAACCAAACTCATTGTCTGACTAATTAAATGATTTATCCCGAAACGTGAGACTGCAACCAAACTGCGGCCAAACCCAGCCAACACTTTTGCCACTAACAACAACAACAAGAACAGCAACAAGAAATCCAGCTGGCATACATACAAAAACCAATTACAATTACCGCACCCAAAGGTGCCACAAAAACACACACACACACACTTACACACACGACTGCAACTGCAACACAATTGAGGCAGCAGCGCCAGCGATGGCGAGATCTGCAGCGGCCACAGCGGCAACAGCGGCAGCAGCAGCAGCAGCCAGAGCGAACTTTATCTAGATGCATACAAATCCAACAAAGCGCACGTCAATTTATTTGCCTGCTTGCCTGCCTTCACAAGGCTCTGTAAAGCCTGCTCGCCATTCATGGCAATGATGATGATGTGCCTCTTTCTGAGCCAATGCCTGCCCCCGCTTAGCGAAGGGGTCCGCATGCGGATGGGGGCGGATGGGAGGGGGGCTGGCCACAGTCTCCATATATTTACCTACGAGGGCGCTGCAACATGTTTTATGTCTGTGCACCTTTAACGAGGTGTTTATTTTCACAACTCTACCAAGGCGCAAGAGTAAGCTCAGCATCATCTCTGCAACAGTGTGTGTGTGTATGTGTGAGTGTGTATCTGTGAGTGTGTGTGATGACGATTATTGCAGTTGCAGTTTGTTGAAGGTGCAGAAAAACAGTGCCCGCCCATTTTCATGTTCAATGTTGGGCCAACACAGCCACACAACAACAACATGCAGTTCGTGCCGCACGTTGCAAGGCAGAAGGACGCGGCGGTGACGTCGGCAGCAGCCAAATTGACGACGGGGCGTCTATGCGAAAAACGATGACGCCGCCGTGCTCTTTCGCCGTTGCCCGCTGTCCACGTACAGTGGTCAAAAGAAGCTAAGCTTTGCCAAAAATATAGCCGCAGAATAACTTTGTAATTTGAAAATCATTTAAAGCTAAAACAAGTATATACTTGTATGTAAGTACATATACTTATTAGCCTGTTTCTATTTCCGTTTCAATTTCATTTTCCAATTTCTACAATTTCTCGAATTTAGAATTTATGTTGAAAATTGTGCATAGCATAAAAAAGTTTAATGAATTCCCCTAATTCGTCACAATTGAGTTTCTTGGCCAATCAATTTCGACCAATTTGATCCAGCTCGGAACCGGCCTGAAAATTAATTAATTAATTCTCAGCTATATCTTTGTTTGAATTCCATTTTCAATAAGAATCAATTTACTTGTATGTTGAAAAAAAAGTTACGCATAAATTGGAATTAATTTTAATGAATTAACTTATTCATAACAATTTGAGCTTCTTGTCGAAATATTTTTGACCAAATACCAGGTCGGGAATGGGAAGAGGCCTGATAAAGCTTGATTTCGTAATATATATGCACCAACTCTCGAAATGTAAAGAGACGCTAATCGGCAGTTCGCATTTTAATGTCGATTAGTTTTTGGTACCTTTTCGATCACATTAAGTGAATACTGGAAAAGGCAGTTTTAGTAAAAGAAGCCACTTTTAAAGTAAATTGAGAAAACGAATCTAAGAATTGAAGAAACTGTGCTGTTTTAGACATGAGTTTCCAAATGCAGAACACTATTGTAATTGTATAATTTGTTAATATCTTCAGATCCGCCTTCATGACGGAGTGAAAGAAAATATTTTGGAATATTGTTGATATTGTTGTTTTTTTTTTTACCAAACTGGAGGGTACTTTCATTAAAGTTAGGTGTATATGTCATAAGCCTCATTTCGATCAACCAATTGAAAATCTACCTCCAAAATAGCTTTATTTGTACTGTTATGAATAGCACCCATTGCCCGTGGATAACCAGTGTATAACATATGTTTGTAGTCCCCATCCTATGTCCAAAGTGCTCTTACAGATAAGAATGCCTTTTTCATCTCCGATTTTCTCGTCCAGGAGAGTTTGGAAGCAAGACAGTATTAGAAAATCAAGCTGGGATCGGTTGTCTTAGGGTGGTGAGGAGAGCAGACTCCCTCTGCTGCCATTACCCTTGAAACCAGCTCGTCCACTGCTATTGGGCTTAAGGAGGAGGAGCTGCCCCTTGTGTGGAAGTGGAAGTTTTTAACACACTTCCTAACCACTGTGAGTATTCCTCGCGAGCGCTAAAGCTAGCTCCGAAGTCGATGCCGACGCATTGCCGACTTAGGCACTAAAGCCACAAACGCTTTAATGATGCTGTTTTGTTTAGCGCAAATTGTTTGTTTCGCTGTCATAAACTGGTGCGAAAAATGGCCAAGTCGTCCGCTCTAGCGAGTGCCTGTCTGTGCTGGAAAGAGAGCGGAGCTGAGGCGCTGAGCGCCAAATGCGGACCGGCCTGACGAGTGCCACACACACTCACACACAGCAATGTGTAGGGCTCCCTCCACATTGGGAGCAGGTTTCATGTATATACATGTACACACACATAGAGAGAGGGGGCGCATTTATCTGAGCTGCTTTGGCGCATGCGTCGCCCGCATTGGTGCAAACGGGATGGCGAATATCGTGCAGAATTTTATATTTTCGTCTGTGCTTTTTTCCGTTGGAATGCCACCAAAACAAAACGAGAACAACAACAGCAACGAGCAACAAAAAGAGTTTCGTTGCGTTTGCAGCGACTGATTGCCGCGCTTATTATTATTGTGTGGCCAACACTCGCGCGACACGGCACAATTCCCCGATAGCGATATAGCCAAGCCGCCGCAGTCAACGACGCGTTTTTACGGATTGCGTTTACCGACGCGTTTGCGAATATTCGAATGCGACGCCCACACACGGCATTGAGCGAGGGGAGAGGGGAAGAAAAGTGAAGCTGCCGAGAGCTGGCAATTAGACGCCTTTAGCCGGCATAATGGCGTTGACAGTGCTCATCATTGGCAGCAGCAGAAACAGCAGCAACAGCAACAGCAGCAGCAGCGACAGAGAAGTCGCCATCGATGTGACCGCAATCAACGACATCGGCATCGTCAATTGCCAATTGAAGCGCGACCGTTACGCTTCGCCAACGCCGACGCGCTCCAGTTTATCAATGTCAATTGAGGACGTTGCCGTTGCCGTTGCCGTCGCGCGTTTTCAATCGCGTTGCTAAAAACTCTTCTTCACCAAACAAAAGCAAAAGCAACAGCAGCAACAATATATGTGCTTGTGCGTGTGTGAGTGTGTGTTGTGCGGTTTATAAATTAATCGACTAAAACGATTTTCGCTATTGTTGTTGTTGTCGTCGTCGTTGCTCTACAATTGTCGCTCTTCAAATGGTCACGTGCGGCCGTCAAACGTTCAATATGCTGCCCATGGCGCCGATGAATCCCTTTGTTGTTGGCCTGACACCCACTTCGATGGCAGCGGCAGCTGCAGCAGCGGCCGCCGCTGCCGCTGTGGCGGCCAGTACGGCAACCACAACAACAGCAGCAACCACAACGAGCACGGTGGCAAGCAACAATAAACCAAAGCTGGCCTTTAGCATAGATTCCATAGTGGGTAGTGGCAGTGGCGGCAGCAGCAGCAGCTCCAGCAACTCCCAGGAATCGCGTCCTTTGCGGGTCAGCGTGATATCCTCGCCATTGAGCGCCTCGCAGCGCAGCGAGAGTCGCAGCCCGACCGCTGTAGAGGATTCTCCACATCATCATCATGGGCATAGTCAGTCGCTTGGTTATGCTTCTGCCACACCACGTGGTTTTATTTATTGCCGACGTCGCACCTCTCTGGATCGCAGTCGAAGTCGCAGTCCACAGCCGCCCGCAGCCCGACGCAGCTGCTCCCGCTCGCCCTTGGCTTCCAATCAACAGGCGCGCAATAGTCGTTCGCCATCTCCCGCTTCCGTGGGCGGGGCACCTCCCCTGGTGGTGCCCGGACTGCCGGCAGGACTTATACGACCGCTTCCCTTGCAGGCGCCGCCAAATTTAGCTTTACTTGCCGTACGCTCCACGGCCTCCTTGGTCAATGGTGGCATTGCCAATTCGCCAACCACAACCACACAGGCTCCAACAGCTCCCCCGGCACCACCGCCCCCATTTCTCGCTGCCCAATTTCAAATGGCCGCTGCACTGGCCCATCACCACCAGCAGCAACAACAACAACATCAACACCATCATCCGCCCGTGCCAACGGCTCCACCACATGCTGGGCCACCGCATATGCCGCCTGTGCATCCACTGGGTCTGTTTCCGCCAGGCCCACACCCGCCGCCTCCCCATGGCCACGCCTTCGTGGGCGCTCCTCATCTCATACGTGATAGTTATCCGCTGTATCCGTGGCTGCTCAGTCGCCACGGTCGCATATTTCCACGTTTTCCGGGCAGTAAGTATGCAAATCTATTTATCAGTACTTTGAAAAACTTCACGATTGGATAAGAGCCTTTCAGGATAACAGATCATTAGTTATAGACACATATGCATATATCAATGCTTACTGGTTTGATAGAAGAATATTACCTGATCCTGTCATTTAATAGAACTAAAAATGTCATTCTTAAAGCTTTTACTATGCAAGTAAGGATCGAAAAATAATGTCAGTCAACACTTTACACTCGGCATGAATGGAGGCGGGCTTATAATCTTAGAATCAGCTAGTTACTTTAGAACCGAAACAAAACCAGGTTATGAAGTAAAAAAACTTAAAAGTATTAAAAATCAAATAGATATAAGAATCTCATTTTAATTTATTATCCTTTTAAGCTAATATCCTTCGTTTATCCTACACTCTCAAATATTCAAATTATTTTCTTTACTTTTGCTTAAGGTTTCTTACTCTTTTTCGCCGCTTAGTAAAATCGAGAATAAATTGAAATCATGAACCTTCGGGTGTAATAACTTGCGTTCAAGGAAATGGCTCAATTCAAGGAATAATATCCTTCTTCGAATTGATAGCTTTATGTAATAGAGCTACCGATCGGGAAGTCGTTTATAGATGAGGTCAGCTGATATTATTTATAAGGAAAATGGAAAATTTGTTTTCAAATTATTATACTGTTCTTATTCAACTGATAAGGTTTTCTTGTAAGGACATTACGCAAATATCTGTACTATACCCTACTAATCCTCCCAAACAAGTACCCTGATAGTTCCCCTCATGTTCCTGTGTGTCAAAATTCGTTTAAGAAGTGGGTGGACATTAAATTCTTCTTCTTCTAAGTCCCCAAGTACCCTGATAGTTCCCCTCATGTTCCTGTGTGTCAAAATTCGTTTAAGAAGTGGGTGGACATTAAATTCTTCTTCTTCTAAGTCCATTTTTATTGAAGTGTTTTGAAACTGTTGATTTCGCCGATGTTATCGCAAATTTTTGGGGTCCCTTTACCTGTTACATACTTAGCACAAACTAAATAAGCCCCCTATTCGTATACCCTTCGGGTACAGGGTATAAAAATGGATTTTCCCCCCCTAGCCCAATGTGTGTGTTTATTTATTTATTTTAAGACT
Source organism: Scaptodrosophila lebanonensis (assembly GCF_003285725.1). NCBI lineage: Eukaryota > Metazoa > Arthropoda > Insecta > Diptera > Drosophilidae > Scaptodrosophila > Scaptodrosophila lebanonensis. The sequence goes on from NW_022060538.1 coordinate 19,721,028, forward strand.
AAAGGCGAGCACTAGTATAAAGGAGCTTTTAAAACAAATAACGTAAAAATCAAGATGAAACTCAATCAATATACTATATTATACCATAGTATATTGATTCACTATAATTGGAAGAGTTTATTTTAGTTTGCAATTTTAAAAAAATATAAACTTTCAGCTAATTCGTAAAATTAAAATAGAAAATCTAGCTTACTATACAAGTATTTATAGAGTATGTGCGAGGTACAAGATACAAATTGCTGCGAAAATAATGTATCTTACAATTTAAAAAACTGGATTTACATGCTACATTTATTTCAGTGTATGCCTAATGTACATTCGAACCCTAACCTGTAATTATTCATTTATGGCTCTTCGTTTGTGCGCTTTCGTTGCTGCTGTTGTTGTTGTTATTGTTAGTATTGCTGCTGGTCTGTATAATTAAACTTAAATAAGTAAATGGTGCACATTTATTACAAGTTAATTAGACGACTATCAGCGTCATCATCATCAGGGTAGCAACAGAAAAACAGAAATAACAACAACAAAGTAGGCTGCGGTTCTGCCTGCGCACCTGAGGGCAAAAGCAAGAGCAAGATACAAGTAAATAATAACAACAACACAGCGACCACAATAGGAATATAAAAGCAAACCATGAACCAAACCCATTTTGATAACTATTTCCAAACAAATTACATTTTAATTAAATTGTTTAAACAACATTACACACATCGTTAGGTCAAGCAGCGTACCTAAATATGTGGTTCGGTGTGTTGTGTATGTATGTGTGTGTGTGTATGTGTGCCGACTTAAAATTACCATTAATGGCGCTTGAAGCGACGCAGTCGGCCAACAACGAGTTGGGAGAACGACAGCCGGCGCCACTGGCAGAGCGAGCCCATGCGGCGTATGTGTAACACTCTCTCACTCACACACACACACACACACACAGACACACATTTACTGAGAGCCAGCCGCCGCGCGAAAAGTGCAGCGAGTGAAATGTTAATGCGTTTTTAATTGAGGTTTTGGGGCAAACAACGACGTCAGCGTCGACGGAGGCAGCGACAGACGCAGAAACAGAGGAGCTCATACGAAGCGCCGGAGCCAGCGTGCGCCTCAAAACATTGTCATTTATTATTATTTAACCTTTTTTTCGCTCTCGTTCAATTCTCTTTCTCCTTAACTTAATTACAATTTCAATTTTCATTGGACCAAGCAACGTGCACACCCATTCCCCCATATTTGAAAAAAAAAACATGCACACATGTATGTATGTATATGTGAGTGTGTAATTTTCGGCAACTGGAAAATACTCGTAATTTTCGGCACACTCACACGCCTTTCACCTGTTCGACGACTTGCACGCCCTAATTATGTTATATGCTGTTTCATTTAAAGTTCAGCCAGTCTGTTGCTGTGTGTGTATGTTGTTTTTTTTTTTCATATTATTTTGGTAGTCATGTAATTACAGCTTGATTTATGAACGTAAAATGTCAATGTTTCGCATAACAATTTCATCAAGCGTGGTTGGGGGAGCTCGTGCGCGCCATTCGGTGATGCGTCAACAGCTCAATTACAGTTGAAAGTACGTGTGAAGCTATATATGTAGGAACAGGCATACATATGTGTAGTTAAGTATAGAATATGTATTTAATGCCTTGAATCTTGCAGGGTGTTGCCTTGTAATGATGAAGTATAGAAATGATATGAATACTATATACATAATATTCATATCGTATGTATGTATAACCTTTGGATGTAAATATGTATATGTATATTTTTTGTATATATATGTATATATATTTTGGGGCAGATTAAAAAATATGGTGAGCAATTCAGAGTCACACGTATTGAATAAGGCCTATAATGGATCCAAATCAACTTTTTTTTTTAAAGTACACTTGTACAATTTGACGAATTATTAAGTAAAATTGTTTCGCTAAAAACTGTTCTTAACATAAGGCAATTTGAATAAGCCCAGAGAAAACAATAAAAATTATATGTTTCTGTTAAGTTAAGTTTCTTTAGCTTTAGAATTGTGCGCAGGATTGCAGAAAAACTGTAGCAGTAAAAAATCCAAAAAACTAAATAAAACCCAGGCGTTCATCCAAACAGACAGGCCGAAAGATTAATGGGAAGACGGAGAGACAAACAGACGAACGGGCACGTCTAGAATAATTTCCCAACAGATTTAAAATGTACATTCTTATAGTACACTTTATGGATTCGAACAGGCTTCTTTCTGCCTGTTACACAATTTGCATACCTTTTTACCTATTGGGTACAATCAATACCTCTGATCACAGTATAAAAATAGTTGTTATTTAAAAAGAAAACCCAAGAATTCCCCTCACAACTCCCCTCTGACGTTTCTATATAATTGCATTAAAAATGTGTGCCCATTCACAGTCCAACTTTGGCAGCGTTTGATTTTTATCGCCCCAGTCAATGAACGACTATACTATAAACACACATATACTGAACTGCAGGGCGACTGCCATTGCGAGCGCAATAAATTAATGAAAAAATCATGAGAGCATAAAAATTAAGCCGGTCGATAAAAAAAAAATCAACAACGACGAACAAAGAGCTGAAAAAACAACAAACACAATTGTACATAAGTGATAAATAATGAGGCGCACAAAAAGCGATCGAAGGCTGATCGAAAAGGCAGGCAGGGGGCAGCCAGCAGCCAGGCAGCCAGCACTTCAATCATGTGCAAAAAATGACAGCTGACAAGGGTGTGAGTTGTAACTGCAACAGCAGCCAACAGCAGCAGCAGCAACAACAACAACACATGAGTTTCAACAGCGACATCAAAGCGGACACATCAATTAATTGTCAATTGCGCGTATTTTCGCACGGCCGTTCTTTGAGAACGCCGCAAGAGTCATAAAAAAGCGAAATAAAAATATACTATATATACGCGCATATAAAAAAAGTTAAACCAACTTCATTGAGAGACTGATTTCAACGATGGCTGCATTTGACGATGCACCACCGATTGAGGCGATACGAGTATCGGTGCGAGCAGGCCAGAGGATGCGCAGTCTATGAAAAAATAATTAAGTGGCCATTGTGCCTGACTATCAATTATGCGAGCAGAGCAGCCAGCCTACTCGCTATAGTCGCAGATACGCGCGCGTATCTTGTAGCTACATTGTTAGCTGTCAAATGTAACAAATGTCAAGAAATCTGTAGAAAAAAGAGGGCGCGCATAGCACACAGTTGTACGGCCGCAGAAGAGTACAGTAGTAATCGCAAAAGAGCAATTCTTCACTACCTATTCCTGTTGGTCTCTCTATTTGAATGATCAACAATATCTGGAAAACTGTAAACTTGGTTGATTTGATTTGTAGATTAGGAGATGGAAGATCTATTAAAATAAATATAAATATTTAAACAGATATTATGAATTTGAACAATGATGTGACGCTTCTTCCTTTCGCCTGTCTGTCTGTATGAACACTTCGGTTCCTGACACAATGTGAGCTAACATCCTCTAAAAAGGATCGAATAGGCGCATTGACCCAACTAGCTATACAGACATCCTGCGCCCTAATTTGTAAGAGAGGTATTTTTTTGTAGTAAGGATACTCATCATAAATAAAACGATTAACCACAAATTAAAATTTGAATTTATAGCAGCCAGATATTTATCAAATTACCTATGTATGTATACATTAATTTCGACCTCAATAATGCAAAGAGCTTCCAAATAATATTGATAACAACAATATTGAAAACACTTTAAGGTACGAAAGTTAGATGCTATTAGGTATGAATAGCTTCGAAAACTTAGGAATATTCTTTGAAGACATCTAATTGCCTGTACAATTGTTGAACGTATATTATACTCAATGAATATTTATTAGTAACTTGCTTATTTTAGAAAGAAACTTTTAACTTATTGGGAACTACAAGTACATATGCATAATTTTAATTAAGAAAATTGTCTAGGAACTAATAAATAAATAAATAAAATTATCCAACTCTACTTATCTTATAAGATGCATATCTTTATAAGCATCTAATATATCAATATTAAAGAACTTCACATACTATCACATATTGGGTCCTGTTTTCATTTTTTTCATTTCTCTTAAACGATTTCTACTGTAATTGTGCGAGCAGTTCATAAAAAAGTAGAGCGCACTGCGAAACTGTTGTCAAGTTCATAGCAAAAACGAAGCACGCACGCAGTTGCTGCATCTGTCAGATACAAAAAGGCATCAATGGATAGCTGACTGACTGGCTGCCTGCCTGCCTGCCTGGATGGCTGGCTGCCTGCATGGCTGACTCCTCCGACTGCCTGGAAAACGCATTTATGAAGTGTCAAATTGACAAGTTCGTCGTGGCAGTGTCGCATTGTTTGTATCTGTTGTTGTTGCTGTTATTCTAGCCGCTTTACGCTAACAAGATACATTTGTAGCTGCAACTTCTTCTGCCAATCCAATCCGTTGTCGCTGAGAAACTCTGCACATGTTTTTACTACAAGCCTTTGTTAGTTCGCTACTCTTATCAGGCTGTCTGTTTATTTTTGTTACACGAACGTTTTCGTTTTTATTGTGCAGCCCGTGCTTCTGTTTATGTTTTCGGTTTCTGGGCTTCTGTCCTGAGCTCTGAGGCTGAGACTGAGCCTTGAGGCCGCTTATTTGTTGAACAAATATTTATTTTGTAATTGGCACACCTTGTGACTTAGTTTATTGCTTTGTTGCGTTTTGTTTGACATCTAAGCAACTTATGCTTTACTAACATTGAAATAACAAGATTTGAACATTTCTTACAGCATATACATATATAGAATAGAATAAACAGAATTAGAGCTTGGGGTTTGCGGACTCGAGGTGGGAAAGTTGTGGAACAGCATTCTTTGTGGAAGAAATATTTAAAAAATAACTTAATCACGTGGAATTAAAACATTCTAGATTTTACAAACAAACTCAAAATATTATGGAATATCTTTGATCTTTGCCTTAAATTTATTTATTATGCAGCATCTTTTATCGACATCGTGTCCAAATTTCAAGAATACGTTTATGATCAGAATTCAACATTCGAAAGACATATCAGCAGGCCTAAAAAAATGAGTACTTATATGTAGTTGTAAATTAGAATTTATGCTTAATGCTTAAATTTTTATGAAGAAGCACGTTTTGCAATTTGTATTATCCATTTTTTTTATATTTACTGGAAGCCTTAAACATCTGTTTAATACAACAGTCGTAATTTTGTTTCGCCCTTGCATTGCTGCGCGGTGCGAGTGGACGATTTGGTTTATGTTTATGCTTAAGAATTTAAATTTAAAATATTTATGTGTATTGAATTATAAGCTTAAAAGAAAAGAAGTAAAGGTAAAGGACTTTCTTTTACGTTCGCCATGGCCTCAAATGTGTCGTTTGTGTCTCAATTTTTTCCTGAGTAGTTATGCATGTGTAAGTTTCCCAGTCGGAACCTGTTTGAGTTGCATATTTTATGTTAATTGTTTGTTGCTTATGTTTTGCATTTTGTTAAATAAATCTTAATATGATTGAATATTTAACAATACTTGAATTATATAGTATTTATTGTAAAATGAAATACATTCTTTTGTAATTTTGGCATTTCTTAGAAATTCAAAAGACTGGGAATGTATAGTTGAATATGATTGATATGAAAACTCTTGGAAAGCTGCAACTATTTCTTGAGAGCTCGATCTTAACTGCTTAGCCTGCTGCGTTTGCGTGCAAATCTGTGCATCTTGTTCGCACAGTAGCGGCCATTTAGCTTAAACTCGAGCATATCAATATTCAAATTGTGGCTCAATTGAAATTTGTTAACTGGCAGTGGCCGTCGTCACGCTCCGGCCGCCAAGCTGGAGCAAGCAGGTCGTCGGGCCGCACAAATCGTGATAAACGTCAAAATACCAAGGAGCGCAAAAAATTATGGCAGACTGCAAAAAAAATTATAGCAGAGTCAAGTCGAGGAGACCCAGCCACAGACACAGACACAGCCACAGAACAATGGACCCAACGGGCTGGCTGGTGGTGCCGGCACTGTCGGTGGTGGTTGTGGTGGTGGTGATGGTGGTGGTGGTGGTGGCGGCGACGACAACAACGACGTTTAGGAGCGCTAAAGTGTTCGACTTTTTGTCGGCGCGGCTGTCGGGCCCAGCTTCTGCGCAATTGTTTTTACTCGGCGCGAGCTTATCAGCGATTTTGACATGAAGACACCGACAGAACAAGGCGCTGGCCCGGTCCTGGGTATGGGTATGGTACGGGCCTGGACACGAACCAGACAACAGGCATGCGCTTTGTCTTGCCTTGGCATGCTGGTGTCTGGAAATTTGTTTATTGTTTTGTAATGAGTTTGCCATGAATGCGGCACCTTTCAGCGGTTCTTGGATTCGCTTGCGCGGCACATTCGCGGAAATCATAACCACAAATTGACGGCGTTGTCGCGTAATTGGCACAATCCTCCATCACCACCATCACAACAATCACAATGTATCTGGCAGTGAGGGGGTTGTGGCATTTGAATAATTATCAAATTATAGCGCCAAATATGTGTCAGTCACGCTTTAGCAAATTAACCGACAGACCGACCGACCGGCCATCATGGATATGGATAGTGTGGAGCCGCCATATTTGAATAATTTCTCATTAATTTGTTTAATGACAATACGGAAAACTTTTCACATGCCGTAAACCCCCACCACACAGCTAACAACCTACGCAAAACCAGTTGGTCATGCTTGGGAAAACACTTGATTAGGGTCTAACTTACACACAACTCGTATGGCATGGCATGTCATGGCATGTGGAGAGAGACGTCATCAGTGTGATGGCAGCTTTTCTGCGTTTTTGGGTCAGCACCTTAGTTAGTCAGTAGCCTGAATAATAGAGATGGCCACTTGACATTTTCCAACAACTACCATTTTACATATGTATGTGTAAAGACTTTTGCCGGAGTATCAAATTTCACAGTCGAATACTTAATGTGGTTGCCGACAAAAATTGCAATTAAGTATAGACTAGCTGCTAAAAGGCTTTAAAAACAAAAGCATTTACTCAATTATTTGTGAAAATTAAGTTCAATACCTAGTAATTGTTGCCAGAGCAACAAAGTTTACTGCAATTGAAGAAGAGAGTGGATACAATGTGTTAAAAATTCGGGCTATCAGGACTTTAATGTTCTACTTAACAGTATTATTTTTGCACACGATTTTCCTACAATATTGTTTACTCCAGTTTTAATGTTGTTTTTAATCTAAAAAGTCTTCAACACATCCGCAATATAAGCTTGAATTACGGGTTGGAACAATCGAACAACTTCGTTGTTTCTATTCAATTATTTACGGGTACATAGATTAGTTTTTCATTTCACATTTGCCATCCCGATCTCCAAAGCTTTGTTCTTAAAACGCTCCCTGACATGAGTAGTTAGTTTTATATAGATTCAAATTTCAATTACATGTTTTATCATTTTTCAAACAAAGCTGTCCTTTTTTATAAACCCACGTCTAGTTCACTAGTTGTGTGAGCTCTTATATCAAACCGAAGACAGCAGTGGAGAAAGACAGAAGTGGCATTTAGTTAAGTTACTTTCTTCATATATTTATATACCGTCTTAATAAGAACAGTTTGTCGTTCTGGAAATGTTTGAACTCAAACATTCAATAGAAATATAAACAATTTCAGCATGTAAATTTGATTCTGATAAACCGATTTCCTTCAAAGTTGCATTCGGATTTATAAGGATATAAAGTAAAATGAAAAACTTAAAACTTGAGACTTATTGTCAATCAATATTTTTAGTTTTGGTGGAAAAACAATGTAAAACAAATTATTCCTTTTAATGGAAGTTGACTTTTGAAAAATTTATTTAAACACAAAGCTGTAGTCAGGCAAATAAAAACTAGAAAATAATCAAAATTTAGGTAAACACTTTATAATATAGACTTCTTATTGATTGAGGTAACATTGTATTCAAGACATATTTGCAAACGCCAATAAATTTGTTTTCAATTATTTGCCTCTGACCATACCTTAAGACTTAAATTAAGCAAAAAGTTTGTAAACGTCAATAAATTTGTTTTCAATTATTTGCCTCTGACCATACCTTAAGACTAATAATTAAGCAAAACGTTTTCCCATCTAATGCTGAGAAATTAGCCTAAAAGCAACTCACGTTGAAATATTATGCTTTATTATTCCACAAAATACAATAGCTATAGATGACAATCAATTTTAATTCGTACCCCTGTACTCTTTTAATTCCTACAGACTTCCTGCTGCAGCCATTCCGTAAGCCCAAACGCGTCCGGACCGCATTCTCGCCCACTCAGCTACTTAAGTTGGAGCATGCCTTCGAGGGTAATCACTATGTGGTGGGTGCAGAGCGCAAGCAACTGGCGCAGGGTCTGAGTCTAACAGAGACACAGGTAAGTGTGAAGGGCAATGACAAGACACACACAACACACAAAACACAAAACACCCTCTCCTCACCCTTCAAGGGCTAAAGACAACCCTTTGGCCACCCTTGGGCTAATGTGGCGTCTAATCGGCGCACTTCATTGACGCGCATAATGCGCATCAAATTCAATAAATGCCATCCATACCATGCCCAATACCAGGCCACCCCATCCCACCCCTAGGCGGGCCGGAGCGAAAGCACCCTTGAGGTGAACCTGAACCTTTGTAATGGCTGGCGGCCAAGAGTTGCCGAGCGTTAAGTGATTGCATGTCAGCTGGTCGTTAGTTGCGCAAGTGCCTGAGTTATTAGCACATGATGCACATGGGCGGGGGGTTGCTGACCGCCCGGGGGCAGGGGTGGGAAATGGCTGTGACTTTGCGACACCCTTGCATGGGCATATGTAGAAAGGGGGCAGGCTCAGGCCGTAAATAGAATTAAAAGACTCGTTAAATTTATTTATGGCTTGCTTTTTTGTTTCAAAGGGGTTGGCCCAACAGGCCATAACACTTACACCCCCATCCCCCAGCGCTCTCCACTCCCCCTTCTCATCCAACCCCAAGCCACTCAACATGTTTATGCGTTTCTTCTTGGCACAGGTCAAAGTTTGGTTTCAAAACCGTCGCACCAAGCACAAGCGAATGCAACAAGAGGGCGGCGACAGCGATGCGAAAAGCAACAAAGGCAGCTCCTCGGGCGGTGGCGGTGGTGGTGGTTGCGGCACTAGCGGTGATGGCGACGATGACGGCAAGCACGATGGCTCGCAGCACAGCTTCGAGGATGCCGAGGATGTGGAGGAGGAGGACGAAATCGAGGATGATGACGAAGACGAGGTCATCGATATGGACGACTATGGCAGCGAGCTGGATGTCGAGGAGCATCAGCGTCTGCGCGAGCAGTTCCAGCAACAGTTGCAGCAACATCAGCAACACTTGCTGCAGCAACAGCAACAACAACAACAACAGCAGCAGCAGAACGAAGCTACTTCCAATGGCGGCGCTTTAACGCAACAGCAGTTGCTGCAACAGCATCAGCAACACTTTCAACAGCAGCAGCAGCAACATTTTATGCAACAGCAGCAAATATATTTGCAGCAGCAGCGCGAGAGAGAGCGTGAAAGGGAGCGCGATCGCGAAAGAGATCGAGAGAGGGAGCGAGAGCGAGAGCGGGAAAGAGAGCTCCCGAAGCAGTAGGGCTAGATTTGTTTGTGCTTTCATAAAGAATGTTGTACTTCGGTTCAGATGTGTGTATATGGCTAAGTTATTGCAACTACTCTCCTGTGTTCCTTTTGTAAATTATTTAAAGTGTATAGATTAATTTTTAATTGTTTATAAATATTAATAATTTAACAATTCTGCTAAATTAAATGATTTCATGACACCGAACAGCAGTACAAAATCTAACTCAAGTCAAGGCAAAAGGTTTCCATACGGTAAGTACCTAAGAGATATTCAAACTATCTCAAAGGCACTGTATATATACATACAATTAAGTTAAAATCATTGTCTGTTTAAGCCGCTGAACCCCCTTCGCAAAAGACATTGATATGAAGAGAATAGTTTTTATAAACATTACATTATTAAAAATATCCATTAATTTCTCTATACTACTAATTTCTCAATAATTTCGGGTTGAATATTGATTCACTTGTTATGAGCTCGGATCCAAAGGGTCTTGAAGGTACTTCGGTCCAGTACCAACCTTTTATTTAGGCTGAGCAAACTGCATTATATTATATTGCTAAGTCTTTGGATATTTACGCCGAACCGTCCTGCAAGTCAGAAATTAAATGTCAAGACGAATCGATATTATTATATCCCCCTGTCTGCCTGTTGGTCCAATAATTTGTAAGCCCCAACGGCAAACTTGGTAAGTACAGGTATACTTGTCCAATCCATACGCAGAGAAATTTTATTACAAACCATATATAGGTTCAATATGTTATATAGCTGTCACGAAACCGAACCGATAAAAAAAATCACTCTAATAATAACTTTTTTGTAAGATATACATAATACCTTTATTTGATCATTTTTAATTTTATTTATTTATTTATTTTTTATTTATTCATATTAATGTCAAAAAACTGTTGGCATATCTAAACAAATTACAATAATATCTATTAAAAGCCTCCGCCCCTGTGGGGGAATATATATATAGTACTTTTATATTATTGTAGTTTAAAATCAATTTGAAACTACAATGTTTATAGCCAGAGCAACTAAAGCCTTAAGGCTGTCTAAAATAATAATGCCTTCATGATTTAATATAAGCTGGCTTTGGGTTTTGCCAAGCAACTAAGCACAAAATTGATGGCACCAAGAAAGTACTCTTTTGTTCAAACGGAATAAAAATTATTTCGATGCAATAAAAACCGTATTTGCTCGCAATAAATAGGCATCTAAGGGTTTCGCAATAACAAGCAAATCACTCAAAAGTCTGCAAAGAAGTCACAAAATAAAAACCGAATGCTAACAAGTGCCCTTTATTGAGTTGTTGTCGATGGCCTGCCAGGAGTCGGTTCCCTCAATGTTCTCAGTCCATCACCAGCACCAACCAACCAGATTGCTAAGCAGGTTGTGTGCTAAATGTTGACAGTAAAAATGCAGTCAACAATTACGGATTTCGGTCTCATGAGGCGGCCGAAAAATAAACGTCAGTCAATAACTAAACGGCTGAATTGATTGGAGGCCGACATCATGCAATTCGTACGAAATTGATATTAAAATGCAAACGATTGGCTATAAAACATATTTACTACTATAGATAAATAAGCAAGACGGCCCCGGGGTGCCATTTTGTTGGCGCAATATGCACATACGAGTCATATGGAGAGCGGTGGCAGTAGACAGCAAAAACCCAACAAACAATAACAACAACAACAAGCTAATGGGGCAGCAATTTGGCGTCATTTACGAGCAAACTGAAACGTGAAATAAACCAAAAATTAAACTGACAAAACGGCCCAAAAACCGAGGGCAGTGTAACAGACGGCCCACGGCATAAAGTCAAAATACAATATACATAAATAAATTTATTTGTGATATGGCAGAAATGTGCAGGAAGGCAGCACCAACAGCAGCAACAGCAGCAGCAACAACAAACCTGAACCCGGCCAGCAAAAGTTCAAGGTAATTGCTGTTGTCAAAGCAGCGCAACGAAAAGTGGGCGTGTAGATATGGGGAACTTTGGCAACAATTTATGGGCTCGGGGCCACTTGAGTACAACCGAAGGGTGTTGAGGTTGCACGCGAGCGCGCACCGCACACCCTACCCCACCCCAAGTCTAGGGGGGTGTTGCTGCTGCCGGTTCCTTCACGGCCAGACTGCAGGCAATCCCATTCAAAAACTGCAAACATACTCGCACAAACACGTGTGTGCACGGCAATTTTTGTGTTTTGCATAAACGATGTGAGAATTACTTAATTGCAGCTTACATCTACACACACAGAAGTATCTGTGTCTGTGTCTGTGTGCGTGTTGTGAGGGAAATTTATGAGCGTTTAGGCACAACGCCAACAATCAGACAATGAAGTTGTCTACAGCAAGTGGCATCTAGCAGGTGAGTAGCTTCGCATTGCAATCACGGACACTGCCGAGAGGAAGGGGGCCTTTGTTTATGTGCAGCTGCTATTGCAGTTTTGTATCTGGAGCAGGTATTTAATTCAGCTCTACTACGAAACTGTCAGACCCTTTTGCTTTCACTACGACCAGTACATGCAAATAACAAATAACCATTAGATACCAGTCAACAACAAACAACCCAAACAATACTCAGCAAAACTCCAAGTTAAGTCAAGCGTTCAGTCGCAGTGAAAATATCGAAATGTTGCAATCGCCTGTCGTACGTACTTATATGCTGCTATAATTTTTCATTATTGCCGCAGATTTGCTTAACAAACTAATAGGGTTTAGCTCGTAAGTTGTCGACAAACAGACACAGCACAAAAACGAACTTAAGAGCACCTCTCAACTTAACTATCAGTTTTATAATCATATACAGTCGACTCTCGTTAATTCAAACCCGCGATAATTCGAACCTCTCTATACAAAGTTATTACGATTTCCCAACAAAATCTCTTAATATTTCGAACTAAATCAATACATTTTTATGCACTTGGTAATTCGAACAAAGAAATCATTACTATATAACAAAACGACGCGTAAATTAGAACTCATCGACGTCCAACACTCGACAATTCAAAGTTGCATGGATAAAGAGGCGGAAATATTATATGTAAGTACATTTTGCGACAAGTTCAAACTTGTACCAACGGGCAGGTGCTAGCCCCGCCCGTCGCGCCGCACTTCATACCGCACTTCAAAATCCGTCCCGGTAACTGTTTTTTTATACCCTGTACCCGTAGGGTAAAAAGGGTATATTAGGTTTGTGCAAAGTATGTAACATACAGAAGGAAGCATCTCCGACCCCATAAAGTATATATATTCTGAATCAGCATGACGAGAGAAATCGATCTAGACATGTCCGTCCGTCTGTCCGTCTGTCTGTCCGTCTGTCCGTCTGGATGAACGCGAGGATCTCAGAAACTATAAAAGCTAGAATAACCAAAGTTGGCATCCAGATTCTCCTAGGTCCGAGTAAGGACGAGTTTATTTTTTTTTTTTTAATTTCCCCCCCCCCCTTCCCCCGCTACAGAATTTCGTCAATAGCGTCCACATTTCAAATGCTACCTAAACCAAACTTTGCACACATAATTTATAAATAAATATCTACTGTTGTTTAAAATTTTATTCAATTCGGTCAATTCTAAGAAAAGTTATTAGCGAAACAAATTCTCGCCAGTACAACCCCCACAAACTGCAGCAACAAGTTCGCTCTTCTTCTTCCTCTTTTTGTTGCTGCTTTGGGCGCATATAACTCAGTGACGGAAGTTTACCTGGGTACAGGGTATTACACTGTCGGGCTTGCTCGACTGTAGCGTTCTCTCTTGTTTTTATGATTCGTTTGGCTATTTGATACACACTTCACACGAATTAGTTTGTTTAGTTATCATTCAAATACTGTTCCTCTTTTGACATTGTTATAGAATAGTATTTAATAAATAATAATTGATCAACACTTAATTCTTCGAAGATTTCTTTATTTTCTCTCAAACATTTCGAACCAATTGATATTTCAAACTGTCGATAATTTGTAACATTTTAAGAGTACCTCGAGTTTTGCATTAACGAGAGTCGACTGTACTACGTTACGCTGACAGATGAAATAAAAACAAAATACAAGTAGTTATGAAATAAGGAAGCAAATTTAAAATATAATGCGCACGTAAAAAGTCCTAAGTGTCGGACTATAACACAAAATCCCACCCCACGACTTGCAAGTCATCTTAATATCGAATACCAATAACAAATTGTATTTTGTTTATTGTTTCATTGTGCTGTTTTTTGTGCCTCATAAATGCTCAAAATCGAATAAATCATTGAGTGCGTTCAGTCGAATACTTCGTTACTGATGAATAATACATTTGTGAACAGCCTCCCATACTTTTTAAGTAGACAGATAATTTGCACAAATTTGAAGAACTTCAGAAGTGCTTTAATGGAATTGTATACCAAAATGCTTAGAGGGGTTTACTATTCAAAGTCTAATTGTAAAACACAAGTGTATGCAAATTTGTATACATAATCATATGTCTATGAACATATATTGAATATATAAAATTTAATTAATTTATAAAATAAATTTTTATTTTCAATGTAGTTTTTTAATTTTTTAAACTAAAAAATAATTCTTTTTCTTTTAAATTTTTTTTTTTTTGGTACAGGGTATTTCACCGTCGGGCTGGCTTGACTGTAGCGTTCCCCTTTGTTCATTTTGGTAACATGGCTATCTTAACATTCTGTATTCGAAGCGACTTCTGCATTTCAATCTTACTTTAAATTCAATTCTAATAGAAGGAGGTGCCGCCCCACAAAGTATATACAAATACGTGTAAATTCTTGATCAGCACAAGTCGAGCCAATATATTTGTCTATCCGGATCTCAGAAAGTATAAATATATGTATATAAAAAACGAGCTTGAGTTTTTTCGATTCACCCCACTATTACAGATTTTTCATAACTCCTGTAATTCGTGGAATTTCAAAGGAGTGCTTACAAGGTATTTAACAGTTTTAGTTTTGGATCAAAACCACATAACTTAATTTACTTTCCGGTAATTTATAAAGTTATTTATTCATCATTTATCCAATGCCACTTTAATGAAAACAAGTCAAACGCTCATTTTTTGATTTTAAATAAATTAATAAAAAAAAAATGTTCTTTATCTTTATTCTGTATTTAAGATCTGTCCTAAGGAGGACAATTATTAAATTACTTGTATATGGTTGTGACGTGCTTAAGCTAGATAGCTGAGCTATGCCAGACCACATTAGCCAATGAGTGCGAAAGGGGAGGGCGAGGGGATGGGTTCTCTTGACACAAATTAATAAATGAAATTAAATAAATTTTAAGTCTGCAACTTTGCTCTTATTATTGGGGTAGCAAAGGCTGTGCTAATATTCATTTGTAAAACATTCAAAATGAGCCTTTTGGCAGGGCAATTATGTTTCGTTGCAACAAATTTTAGGTAGTGGTAGTTATTTGATTTCCACGTTGGTTTGTTTTGTAGGTAAACCCTTCGGTTGCGGCAAAATATTTCGTTTGATTTTGGCGTGTCTACAATGACGGCTACGACTTTGAAAACAAATTTGCGCAAATGAGAGGGAAATAGCTTTCAGCCAAGTCAACAATAATGCCGACGCGCCAGAGTCATGAGAGCCATGAGAGTGTGGGCCTTTCGAGCATATTAGGGGCGTCATTAGTGCAGCAGGCAGTGCAAATTTGACAGCTGCGCCAAGTGGCAGGCGCCATGAGTGAGAGTACCGAGTACCGGTGCAGGGGTGTGCTCAACGGCTGTACTGGCGGGGTGTGGGCGGCGGTTACTCAAACGCTGACACTTGCTGCAGACTGCAGTGCACGTGACGGGCCGGGGCCAAATTGTTGTTATTGTTGCCATTCTTGCTGTTGACTTTTGCTATTTAGCGGCAATTTGTATGGCAAAACGCGGCAAAGCTGCCAAATGAAACGGAATTGCAGTTTAAACTTCATTTGGCACATTTTACGAGTTGCTGCAACGTGGGCGGGCGCCGGTCGCCGATTTTTGCCTTTGTCTTCGCTCGCTTGCCAACAATTAATAAACTCAACAATAAACTAATAAGTAATTGCAAAGTGTTTTCTACTTTACTGTGACTGTATGTGTGTATGTCTGTGTGTGTGTGTGTGTTTGTACGCCCACTAAAGCAGCCACGTTTGCCTTAATGGGCCGCTGCACTCATTTCGCGGCGCAACTCGCCTATAAATCAAGCAGAGCCAAGTCTAGCGTCCGCACCTACGAGTAACGAGGAAGTTTTCTTATTGTGGCACTGGCGCCTTTCTCGACATTTTCGTTTTTCCGGCGCATTTCCACAAGGCACATAAATTTAATTGAAATGAGCGTCGTTTCGTCGCAGTCTCGCGTCTCTCGTCACCTCTGCCCAGCAGTGCCTTCTCCTGAACTTTTACTACTTACTCGGGTCTGGTCCAAGATAAATGCGCCAAAATGCCTGCAAGACGTTTCTGGTCACGGCCGTTGTCTGGCTTGGCTTAACTTGGGCTTGGGCTTTGGCAGCGGCATCGGCATTGGCATTGGCGTCGTGGTGTTAAGTGTCAATCGGCAAATTGCAATTCTCGCAGCTGGGGCGGCCACAGGTACGAAAAGTTAATTTTCTGGCGCCATAAATAACACATTGATCGACTCCAACTAAATGAAGTGCTCAGACAGGCACGGGCGTGGACTTGCACTTGGTCTTGGCAAAAAATGATTGGCCATTCCCTTATGAGGCGGAATATTCCCATGCTTGTTCATTTGTACAAATATATATGTAGACAAACACAAAAGTACGAGAGTAAACAGGACTTTTTAAAAATATAACACTGTGCGTGAATTTATTTTTGAGGAAATTAATGAAAGGGTATTAAATATCTTCCAATTAATGCCATTAATAGCATTTTTAAATAAACAGTTTGATCTTCAAGAGATGTATTTTTTCCTTGTTCAGAAAACGTTGACTGATCTCAGAAATTAATGTTCGAAAGAAGAAATTAAAACGCGTTTTAACCAACAAGCACTCCCCATATTCCCATTATTTGGCTTCAATTGCATTTATCTACAAGAGGAAGGCGATATAAGGACGTCGAAACCTTTCGACAACTATTCTAAAGGACACTCGTTCGAAATGCTTCTTGATACAAAGGGAAGAGAGTAGAGACCCCAAAAATAATCATTTAATTTAGATGGGATCCATAGCGAAGAGACCCCAACAATAATCATTATTATTCTAATTTCTAAGAATGAAACGATATATGTATAAGCTGAGGAAGAATTCGAGATCTCCCGTTCTGCAGCAGCTTGCGCTTAACAGCACTGACTCGCAGCTTCTTCTGCTTTCTAAGAATTTTCTTTTCTATTTCTATTAATTTTAATTTCTAAGAATGAAACGATATATGGATAAACTAAGGGAAAGCTCGAATTCCCCCGTTCTTCAGCAGCTTGCGCTTAACAACACTTCTGCTTTCTCAAACTGTCTCTCTCTCTCAAGCAAACCCATTAAAAATTCAATTTTCATTAAAGAGGCATTCCTTCCATCGCCGCATTGGCAACTGTTGGCAATTTTGAAGAAGGCTCTGCCCATGCCCACAACTTGGTGCGTGTTATGCAACTTTAATGCGCTTTTAATTGAAATGCACACAAAGCATCGCTTTGGCAAACTAAAGTCAGCAATTTCGCAAATTAATTGCTATTTAATGATAGATGAGTCGAGTGTCCAGCCAGGAGCGTTTCTTTGTCTTCTCTCGCATTGCAAATTAACATTTAATTAATTGTCAATTAAGTAAAAAGTGGCAATTGCATTTCATTTATTAGCGGCGGCGGCGGCTTGAAGAACAACAATTTGCATTTTTCAAATACGAGTAAATCAACGACCGAATGCAAGCGGGTCGTATAATTAACTAATTGCATGCATTTTGTTGTTGTCAGTGTTGTTGTTTTAATTAATAAATTGCCGGAACGTTGCTCGCACTTGGTATTTATGTGCTTTGATTGACGTTGCAAATTATTATTTATATTGCTTATTCATTAAACAATTTAGTTGCGTGTCGTCCGGAAATTTATGAATGTGCCTGCGCCTTTGTTTTATGGCATTAAATTAATGAAAATTAACATTAATTAAGTGGAAAAATTTAAACGCGGCGCATTGCACGCCAACTCGCTCAAAACACCGCAACAAATTCAATTTAATTCCTCTGCATTATTTTTTTTACTTTTTAGTTTGTTTGGAAACTCATTTTCTGGAAATTAATGAGCGCTCATTTGGCGGCCATTCAAACACGCCCACAACACACTCGCAACCGGAGCGGACCAGGCAAGGCGGCGGACGGCATATACTTACTATGTATATATACTATGTAGAGCGCCAATGCTCTGGCCGACAGAGCGCATAAAACCTACTTATATGTATTTCTAAATTAATGGCATAAGATAAATGGCAAGCGATTTGTTAGGGCGCAGCACCAGAAATTTGGCGCCAAATGAGTTTCGGCCGGGTGGTCTCACTGCGAGAGGCAAAGAGCCACTAATGTCCAGTCCAGTATACTCGTATGGAAGTGAAAGCCATCTTCAGTATGATTGTCAGATTCGCTCTTAAGAAATAACACTAATTATCTACCAATTGGGCCATGTACTTTATTTGATTTATAATTATAGAATCTCAACTAATACTCTCTCACTCACTTGACTTCTGTACCAGTCTTTCCCTGGTGGAACCGCATTTAGAAACGCAAAGAATGTGGTTTGAAATATATTAATAATAAGGAAAACATATTTATATTATGTTATGTCACCGGTACTTTGTTCAGCGGAAAAATAGAGTAAAATGTTGTTCACTTCCAGCAGTCAGTAGTAATTGCCTGAATATGCGGCGTTAAAGACTCTTTTTCCATTGGATAAAAGAATAAACGATAAAAATGTTCTTCATTTTCTTTCAATTACCAAACACATATTTATTCATGTTTTTATACCCTGCACCCGTAGGGTAAAAAGGGTATATTAGGTTTGTGCAAAGTATGTAACATGCAGAAGCAAGCATCTCCGACCCCATAAAGTATATATATTCTGAATCAGCATAACGAGAGAAATCGATCTAGACATGTCCGTCCGTCCGTTTGTCCGTCTGTCCGTCTGGATGAACGCAAGGATCTCAAAAATTATAAAAGCTAGAAAAACCAAAGTTGGCATCCAGATTCTCCTAGGTCCGAGTAAGGACGAGTTTATTTAATTTTTTTTAATTTTCCCTCCCTTCCCTCGCTACAGAATTTCGTCAATAGCGTCCACATTTCAAATGCTACCTAAACCAAACTTTGCACACATAATTTATATATAATTGTCTACTGTTGTTCAAAATTTTATTCAATTCTAAGAAAAGTTATTAGCGAAACAAATTCTCGCCAGTACAACCCCCACAAACTGCAGCAACAAGTTCGCTCTTCTTCTTCCTCTTTTTGCTGCTGCTATGGGCGCATATAACTCAGTGACGGAAGTTTACCTGGGTACAGGGTATTACACTGTCGGGCTTGCTCGACTGTAGCGTTCTCTCTTGTTTTTTTCTTAATTTCGTAGAGAAGCAAGAGGGGCTATCAAAATTCCTGAACATTCCTTTCAGGATTTTCTTCTCAATTTCGACACTCTTCTCATTCGATTACATACCATTATTAAAATTATAAATGGCCATAAATTCGTAGAGCAATCTGACGAATATCTGCCGATTAGCAGATTACAAAACTCATGCGATCAATGAAAAGTTCGGTATTACAAACTAAATCTATCGTTTATCCTCATAATATTAACAATTTCTGTTATAAAATAAAACACAATTTTTTTCTGTCCAAATATTAAGTGCTTTCATGAAATGTGTAATTTATTATTAGCCATAATTCCCATTGATGCAGTTGTAATTGCTGACCGCATAGGTCCATTCGCTGGAGTGCAAGGTAAGCGAGCAAAGATTTTAAGCCTTGTTGTACAAGAATTAATCGTCGAATAGCATGCCTCTGACCCTGCAGGTCTAAAGACTAAAATCAAAATCAATAAGCACAGCCAGGGAGACGCCCCCAAACTGGTAGCCTGCCACACATGCATGACATACATCTGCACATAACTACATAGCTACGTAGTAAGGGTATGTATGTACATCTATTTATATACTTTCCACTGAAGCCCAATTTAAAAGCCATTCTGCTTTGTCCCCGCCAAAATGCCGACGATGTTGCTATTAAAACCTTTTGAACTTGAGGCGTGCGGGTGCGCTGCTCATGGCATGGCATGGCATCCAAAAGTTTGCAGTAAAGTCAATAAATTCTAGGTAGAGCTGAAAAGTGGTTGAGCGTTCACCAACTACTTTAAAATAATTAGTGGGTGCGCCTCTCAACTTCAGTCCGCAGTGCGCTTGAGGTTGCAGTCATTTGGCAATTGGCGTCGCCACCGCTTGACAATCAACTAAATTATGGGTTCGCTGGAAGTCGCAAGTTGGAACTGCATTGATTGAACATAGGCGAGGAGGTTATTGGAGGAGTTTATGGCTTCTATTGCGCCCCGCTGTGTTTGCCTCGCTGTCTTATAAATGCCACTGTCGAACATTTGGATTCAATCACGACAGCAGAATGGAACGCTCATTAACACCTTTTGGCTCTCATAGATATAAATGAGAATCATAAGAAATACTTAAACTCGTATACCTTGCAAAAGAGCGTCCCACCTGTGTGCTCTAATGCCAAGCCCTTAAACATACATAATTTTTACTTAAGTGCATGTTCATATGAAAAGAAACGACTTAATTTCTTGAACAGCATTATTATAATCTTAGGATTTAGCACTGGGTTGAAAAATTTGAATGTTTTGATTCAATTTGAAATTGTCCTGCCTGTACAGAATTATTTTTATGGTTTTAACATCGTAGGGCACTATAAGAAGTGGTTTATGGCGAACACTGTTCTGACTATCTATTTTCTTTATTTTATTAACAAGCACAGCTTACAAAATATGATTAAACTGAAAAAATTGCCTTCCTGACTCGTGATCTCTAATAGAATTCTTAGATTATACTTGTATGCGTCTCTGAATTAATAGCAAGGCGAACACACATTTTTTGATTCATTTGTACACTTCTAAAAGTGGAGAAGCTAAAATCAAGCGATTCCTGTACCCAAAGGGTATACAAGTTTAAATGTTTTGAAATGATTTTAAATTGTATTCGAACATTGTTACCTATTTGGACAGCCCATATACATATTTGTTGATGAGAAGAATAAATATTTACAAAATAAAAACAATCACTTATACAAATGACAAGCTCGACCTGATGATTCAATCCATATAGCGATGGCCATATCACAAATTTTCCGGAATCTCTGAAAAATTATTAATTCTTATAAAACCTTATCTAAAGAAGATGTTTGAGATGGGAGGTTATGGAGAGGGACTCTGTCGTCGACTCAGAAATCAATTACAGTTAACGCTAATCGTGGATTTCAAGATTCTATTGAAATGAGTGACACTGTGCTAAAAAAGCCACGAAACAAGAGAAGGTGTTAAGTTGTAAATGTGTTGGTTAAAGTAAAGTTACCAGAACTTGTGATATACTCATACTTATGTGTGTACGTTTGCATGCCGGAGACGTGTTCCATGTACACTAACAAAAACCAACTGTGCAAATAAACTTAAGTTAATTAACTGCTGGTTACATTAATTTATGCAGCATGATTAATTACCCTCGAAACGGAGCTGCCTGCCATGTTGGCAGTGGCCAGCGGCCAGTGGCAAGTTGCAAGTTGCAAGTTTTCGATTGCCGGTTCACAGTTGCTGGCCACTGCCCATGCACAGGCAGAGGCAGCGGCAGAGGCAGAGGCACGGGCACGTCAAGGCGCTCGCGCTGTCAGCATTTTGTGCTACCGGGAGGCAAGACCGAGACATCGCGTTGCCTGCCACAACTCACAACTCAAAAGTAAAGTGCGCTCCTCCGTTTTTTGTTATTTTTTATAGTTGTTTTTTTTTCTCTCTCTTGTAATTTGCACGCATTTTGAGTGGGTACAGCTGCTCCAACCAGTTTAAACGCCATTGGTCATTTGCAGCAGCGGCTGCAGCGCCGGCCATTAAAATGACATAGAGCCAGACCCGAAACACGCACGGACTGGCAGTTGGGGCCACAGATACAATATACTGTATACACACCCATAGATACGGGCATACTATATAGGAGTATGCTTGCATTAGTCGGCGTTGCTTCGTGCACGCTGCTGGCGCACAATTTTTAACCCAAACACATTCTCGACTTGGGTGCAGCTGGGCACGGGACGCTGTGCACGTGTTAATGGCTGTCTTCTCAATGGACTCGACAATTAAATTCAAATTAGCACAGCCTGGCTGTTTCGGCCCGGTTTGGCTGGCCAGACAGCCGATTTAGCTGCATCATTAGACTACCATAAGTTTATTTGTTTAGGCAACTCCTAGCCACAGCTAATGGCACAGCACATACATATTTGTAATCACTCATCAGCCTGCAGGAATTTTACAAACAAATAATATGTACAAGTAGGAATGCAGAGTCTTATACTTAGCATAGTTTGGTATGTTAATTGATATACTTAAAACCAAGTTTAACTGGGCTTTTGGGACTGAAAATTTACGCATTACTGCTCCAATTAACTTGACCGATGCAATTAAAGTAAGTCTGTTAGCTTCAATATCAAGTGGTTTGGGCAATGTGAGGAATGTTAAACAATTTATGTTTTGTTATTTTTTATGCAAAACCTCGGACTAAGTCCGAAATTTAATGATCTCTTTCTATATATTGGAAATTAAATTTTTAGACTACCAATTATCCTCTCTGCCAAGCTCAGCCACTTCTTACACTTACTTCTACAGAATGGAAGCTCCGCAGAATGGAAACTCCCCAGAATGAAAACCTTTTCCTCAACTACATTTCAGCATCCTATTCTAAATGTTTTGGCCGCTCGTAAGTATTCGTGTCTAGTCTATCGGCAAATACGACTTGCAAATCAATAATAGCAACATAGCTTTATCGCAGGCAAATTCTCAACCCAAGCAGGAAAAAGAATTGGGTGAGTTCATAATTTCGTAACCTTTCAAAAAACTACACCCGTTTCAAGTAGAAAGCTGTATAAATGCATCCAAAAACACTTCTGAACCATTGAAAGAAATTCCACTGAGTGGATTCTTTCTTGCAATTGCTTTTGATCAGTTCAAAAATGTTGATATATTAGTAATCAGGCAGGAATGCGTATTGGACATTATATACATATACATAGTGCATGTATGAAGGAAGTCCTTTGCTAGAATCAATTATGTACATAGATTAATTTATAGATCTTAGAGAGATGTTGGAGTTGTGCGTTCAAGCATACAAATACTTCTGCTTCGGCTATCCAATACTATGGATGTATACCATGTACTGCAAGAATACAGTGCAGGGAATTGCAAGGGTTTAGGACAAGTATGCCTCTTGGAAAAAAATTGTCGTGTTGCTGTCGTAAAATGCCTTCGGCATGACCTCCAAATTGCCACTCAAAGTCACAGTGTTTATCTCTTTACAAAATTCCCATGCCATCGTTGCGTTGAGGGTCTCCTTTAAACTGCTTGCAAATTTATGTCTCAGGTTAAGAAAACACTAAATGAGTGCCATGCATTTTTTTATCGTTCGCAGCCAGAACAACAACAAGCGACTACAACAACTAATTAGACATGTTAAAGAACTTGTTGGAGTTGTTGTCGCAAGCCCCGACTTTTATTCTCATTTGGAGTCGGGGCATTAAAATGGTAACAAGCCAAAGGCAGCAAACACATTTAAAAATGCTCAACTTAATTAATTGCGCAGCAAATGCATATCGCCTGGCCAGACTTGGGCAGCATGCCGGCTTAAAGGCCACAGCTGAAGGTAAAGCCAATGACTTGATTTTGGCAAACTGATATCATGCAGGGACCCACTAGTTTCAGCAGATTCGGGACGAGCACCGAAAGGAGATGCTACGGCTGCGTACGATTCGCTTTTCATTAAGCAAATATCCAAACACTTTTGCCGCTGATGCGGCGACACAGATTAGACCAACGAGCTGGTTGAATTATATGCGGACCAGGTCCAGACGTTTTCAATTTCATTGGCAACCCGCGGCCGAAGGCCAGCGGATCGGGTGTTTTCCAGGCGACAAAAGGTCTGCGAAGATCGCGACAAAACTTGTTAATGAAGCTGTTGCGCAGGCGTGCTGGCAAGAAATTGTTTGCATATAGTAAGTACGAGTAGGTGTGAAATAATAGTAGACTTTTAGTTAAGCGGTTAAGTATTCATTTATAATTAATATAAAAGGCTTCAAATCTTCAAAGGTACAAATCAAATTTGCAGCATTTCCTTATTCTCATTAGTAAACTGAAGTAAAGGCATTCTGCCACTGCCCATTCATTAGGCTGAACACGCCCACAACAAGATTCAATAACCGATGATTAATTAAACAACCAATACCTACATATGTATTGGTATGAAGCACAGTTACATCAATTGGCGGCGCAATCAAATTAAATTATAAATTTGAGCCAATTATTAAAACCTAATTTTAATGTAGACACCACGGCTCGAAAACAATTTCACAGCCTCAAACGGAGGCTTCGACTAATGAGGAACAAGCACTTGGCAGGCAAAACAAATGTCGAGCCAACAAGCAGGCAACTAATCAAGCTGTTCGAAATGATGGCTCATGTCAGAGCGTGAGCCTCATTCCCGACTATTGTCGGTGGCTCTGTGATGCAGTTGCCCAAATTGATGACCCAGATTGATGGGCAGGCGGCAGTCTGACATACACGTACGAGTATGCAAAACCAAGACCCAATACAAGCAAATGAGTAGAGAGCGCAGACAAATGATTAACAAGATTTTCAATAATTGACAGCTGCCAGAGTCGACTTAGCTGTGAGCTACAGAGAATTGGATTTGTGAAAAGAACACATTAAAAAGGAGAAAATTAATGCGGGACTGGAGAAGATTTGTAAACATTGGATTAAAGAATGATGTTATTATTTTTATTCAGTACCATGCCTTCAAATTTAATGTTTACCGTTTAGTTGTGAATCTGATTCCAAAAGAGCTCCCAACTGAATAAAAGAATGTTGGATTATGTCAGTCAGCATATTATGTAGCATCTTGTTGCTTCATAAAGAGAGTTCTGACTATAGATCAGAGTATAGCTCTTTGATATGTCAAGTAGCCACTAAATCTACAGACAATTTGAGACGCATTCTAACTAAATTGAATTCACATTTGCAATCTTCAATGATATGATACTCCATTATACTTTATTAATTCCAAATTATGTTGCAATCATACGAAAATAGTTTCTCTAGTCACGTGACTTTGCTTTTAATATCCTTTCAAGCCTACCTTTATTTTTCGTTGAGCTTGGAACTAATATGCCCGCTTCTCTCACACCCTACAGCGCAGGAGAAAATAAAATAAAGATATGTATACAAACATATTTCAATTTGGTCCCAACTCCCTCCAAATCCACTGAACTGCGCCAAATTAACCGCAGGCACAGTTCTCGTCAGTGTTCGAGATACGTATTGAATGGGTTTTCTATGGCGAAGCATTTTGATGAGTATTGATGAGTTTTAATAAATTGCTGATGAGTTTTCGAGCGGTTTTGTTTCTCAAGCACGATCGGCAGTTCAGATACATCTTCGGCATCTGTCTGGGGTTCCCATTGTAGTGTCTGCGTTTGTATTTTTCATGCCCACAAACCGTTGACCATAACAAGCCTCAACGCCTCTAAACGTGGTAGCCTGGCCAGCATTTGCAGCATTTATTTGAGTGATGCGTTTTTGAAAGTGGCGTCGAATTTCTCAACCATGAAGCGCCATGCAGAGCAGCAGTAATTGAGATGCTGCTGATGCTGATGCTGCTGCTGCTGCTGAGTATGCTAAGGCTGCTAAGGCTGTCCCGCGCTGCGTAGCCATTTAATTGCCGCCATTATTAAACTCATTTATCGTGTTTTAATTTTAACGTTGAGCTTGTTGGATCGCACAACACATTCTCGCACACTCATGCACATCAGGTGTCTGTGTGTCATGGCTGCTGCCCTGGCATGCAGATGGAACGACGAGGCGCAGTTGTTGCTGTAATTAGCGTGCTCGACGCGAACACTGTGCCTCTTCTTCTTCCTCTTCTACCACTTGTTGTTGTTGTTACTGCTGTTGTGGCTATTGCAGCTGCCATGATTTGGCGCTGATGCAGCAGTTTACATGAAAATTAAGTTGTTTGCTTAATTAATAAAAGTAGTTTTTAATAGAAAGCTATTAGCAGTTGCTGCCAGAAACGAAAGACTTAGGCAACGAACTTGCTGCCGCTGCTCTTGCTGCTCTTGCTGCATTTATGATTGATGCCAAAAGCGGACAGCAAACTGTTTTCACTGCAAATGTGTTAATGGCATTTGGGAGCTTATCGTAGCCAGAAATCGTTCTAAATTATGAGCAGGTTGACAAGCAGCAGTGCTCAGTGGTTCGTCTTGGTTTGTTTGGTGTCGCCGCGACTGCCACTGTACTTGACAAATTTTAATTGCCAACGCCGCTTCACTGCTTTTGATTTCCCAGTAGCTGCCTCGTTATGTAGAATCCGCGCTAGTGTTGCACGCCTGCACATTTTTTAGTTTTTTATTTTTTATTATTTATGTGGAACATTGTTTTTCGTAACGCTTTCACGCTCCTTATTTATTTGTTCACCATCTTGACCAGACGGCTGCAGTTCTCAGGCATAAAAATACAAGTGCGTGACACACCTTGGCATGTCACACCTACACGGCTGCCGGCCGGGCGGTGTTGATAACCCGCATAAATGCATGTAAGAGGACTGCGCGCTCTTCTCATCATTAGTCAACCCCTTTTAAGATAATTGCCACAGCGCATTTAAAACCTAGAATTTAAGCAACAACTGCCGCAACAACAACAACATCCGCAACTAAAAACCTGACGTTAATAATAACATGTCACACTTTCGAGATCATCAAAGTCAACGCTTGCCTAACCTGAATTTCTTTCTTGTTTGCTGCTCCGCTCGTTCATTCGTTCATTCGTTGTAAGCGAACTGCCAAAATGTCGCATAAAATAATATAATTAACATAATCATAATCAACAAAGTATAAACATTAAATTGAGGCTAATTACTTTATAACCGACACTCAACATTCAAGCAGGCAACGACAACGTCGACGGCGATTACACAAAAACATGTCCACTTGTGGCAAACTCGTTTCAATTACGGGGAAACGCATAAAGTCGCGCTCCATGGGCACAACCTGGTCGGATGACCGGATGGCCCAAAAGAGCGAGGCGGAGTGCAGAACTCAGAGCTGTGGCACTACATGCGAATGAAATTTGATTTAATTTCGTCTAAATGGAGCTATGACAACTTTTTTATGGTGTTGTATTAAGTGCAAGCGGATCATTGTCCAGAGCTATGTGCACTGCCAGAAAAACAAGCAGGAACTTATCTTTCCAAAATATATACTCGCATTGGGAAAACACTGACAAATCGATTGGAGACGAAAGCATTAAGTTGCATTCTATAATTAAAATTACTAATTTATCAAATAGTGATTTCTTAAAAAAAAAAAAATTGGTTAAAAAACAATAATATCTTTTATTTGGTTAGGTTATTTGAAAGAGCAAGCATTCCCATTATTTATATATGTGGCTGTCTCGGCTAGCTTGGCAGGCTCACCCTGTTAACCCAGGCTTCAAGTATCAGGCAAAATTAAAATTTGGTTTTTTAAAAACTAATTAGTCTAGATCATCAATTATCTCATAGTGACAAATTTAACATTGAAATAAAACACAACCAAAAGGGTAAACTAATATCCGAGTTCAGAGACAATTATCTTTTTTACCTGGCGGATAACCAATTTTGGCTAGATTCCGAGTAAAATAAGGACGACTACATCTAGTTCCATATAAGTCCTGTCTCCCGTCTCTAGCGTTGTCCTCTCATCTTAGAAAGGCAGATGACATGGTAGTATGGTAAGGTGGGGGAATGATCCCATTCTTATCCGCTGAGTGAGCCACAGAGTGGCATATAGTAGACGACATAATCTTATTCTGTTTGGAAATACCCTTTGTATTTCATTGTCGGGATTGCTCAACTCTAGTTTTGCATTTCCCTTTTTTTAATCGTTTCGAATGGATCAGCATTTATAAAGGCTCAATTCGGAACAATTCGAACTCCTGCTGCAATTTCTTAACAAACCCAACTCATTTTTTCGCAACATTGACAATGCTGCGCTATTTTAATAACAATAGTATAGTTGGGATAACATTAGAGGAAACATTCGGAATCCGCGAATGTTTTATCCGTGGCCAGTCCCCGCAGTTTCGAAAGCAACAACAAATTTATTAAAAAAATTTCTGTTTCTTTACTCAGACCCTGTTTATAGTGCAAAACGTCGAGCTCCTTAATCAGCTCCTTAAATTCAGTTCTTCATTGCTTGCTATTATTATTATTAATTTATGTTTGAAAAAAGGAAACAGTCCGAGAGGGGCTAAGTCTGTCGAATAAACAATAACAAATAATATTTTTGTTGCCTTGCGATTAGGAGAGTTAACGTACAAATTTTGTTCAATAAAGGTATCAGAACGATGAACAAGCATGCTTAGATAAAATTTGACTTGTCATGCTGATCTAGAAGATAGTCCTAAACTTTATGGAAAAGGCTTTCCTTTGTCTGTAACAACCTAAGATATCGTATTTGCCCTTCGGAAACAAGGGAGAAAGTGTGGAAAACTGGTACAGTTCATAGAGATTAAAAATGTTAGCTTTGTTACAATATTGGGGTTTATCTTTGAACAATCATTTAAATAGCATAGCAATGCATTTTGCAGCAGTGCATCGAATGAAATCGACAGCAGTGGGAAGTGGCTCCTGCAACCGGTAAATGACAACCGCACACCTCAACACTTAACTCTCAGCACAACAACAACAACTACGATAACAGAGCATGTTTAGCCGCAACTTCTGGCTGCCACTCGGACGAAATTGAAACGAGATGAAAAAAGAAATACCAGAGCTAGTCGTAACTGTTTAAATTTTTATGACAAGCGCATGAATCCGTGTGCAATTGTAAATGCGGCATATAATTTACAGATAATTATTATAATTACAGGTTATTTTCAGTTAACATTTTTGCGGCGCATTCGTTAGCGTGGCGCGACTTTTGCTGTTGTTGTTGCTGTTGTTACAGCGACTGGTTGACAGGCTAGCCGGCAAGCCGGCTGCCTAAAGGCGGCTGTCAAGCTGTTGCTGTTGCAAAATTTTGACCACCGTAGCACACATAAGCAATTAACTTCAATTCCAGCTACACACAATTTTTTTTTTTAAATAGACACAATTTTTAATTAGATTTTGTAATTAGGCACGAAATGCGTTCATTGAATTGGTCAATTAGGTAAATGTTTTTGCGAAAACGTGACCTAAATTCCATTTGGACATGCCACGCCAGAGGACAGTGTTCGACAACAAAAGACTTGGGCAACGAACTTGACATGGGACAGCCAGTACAGACGGGAGAGACTTTTACGAGCCCTTGGGCAGGACAAGACATAAATGTTGTTGGTGGTACAGGCCGTAAAAGATAAACATTATTTACGCTGGTTGCTCAAGTTATCAGACGTCACGGCATGTACCGTTCAGCGTGCAAGAACAACAACAACAACAACTGCAGCATTGCAGCTAAGATAGAAATTTTAATGCGATTTGTTGGCGATAAGCGGCCAGAAGCATTTTATGTCTGCAGCATGAGCATTTAATGCATTTTCAAGTCCCCCGTTGCAGTTGTGTCAGGTGTTGTTGTTGTTGTTGTAAGTGGCAGCAACAATAGACAATGGCTTTGGATTAATTAAAAGTGCTTTAATCATCGGCCAAGGAAACAAACGCTGCGAGTACGTGAGTCATTTGAGACCGCCAACTCATAACTCCACGGCCACTTATGCGTTATGGCCAAAAGGCCGGTACGAGCGAAAACTGAAAACTGAACTAAAGCTGATATATGTTTGCACTGGCCATAAATAAATTTGGCAGTGGCGCGCCGCCAAAAACAATCTATGGCCGTTGACGGTCCATGTGTGTTTGAGAGCGCGTCTCGTGCGCGATAAAAATCGCTGGCAATTTGTTAAATTTAACGATTTCCAACTTAACAACTAAAAACGCGACGCATACGAAACTGTGCCGAAAGTTGGTTTGCTTGCCAGCCTGTTGGCCGGCCTGCCTGCCTGCCGCCTCCTGTGGGCCTGCGCGGACATTTCGACTGTTTTATGACCAAATAAATAATTAAAATGATGCGTGGTGTTAACTGCCGCCACGTCCGTACTCTGTGGAGTGGGCAGCAAACAGCCACACGCAGCGTGGCATTTCTTTTGAAAATTTGTCATAAATTTATAGCTTTCGCGCGAGTTCACTGTACCGATGCCGCCGCCGCAGCCGCCGCCGCAGCCGCCGCCGCAGCCGCCGCCGCTGCGTACAGTACAGCACAGCCCAGCACGTACGCCTTGGTGGACTGCTCGCTTAATTGGTTGTCATGTGGCACACATTTCTTCCGCAAATTGGCCGCCAGATATCTGAGATGTGACACTTGGCACGCGGACCACACAACGTCGTCGTCCATTCTAATGGCCAAGCAAACATAAACAAATTTGCCCAATTTCATGCCAAGACACTTCCAGGCTCATTACACAAGCCCAAGTCACGATTAATTGCTTAAAATAGATTGTACCCTATAGCCAAAAATTCCAAGACTTCCTTCATACTCCCCGCTAGTTCGGCTACAAATGTTGGGGTAGACTTTGCGAAACTAGGCATTCCATTCAAGCAAGGGAATACTATTTTTTTTTTACCTTTTGAACAAACAAATCGAGAAGGATATGCTGCCGTTAAAATATATTTATTTTAAATGTCTCATAGCTACGAGTTATAATCATCGCACAATAATAACAAAAATACTAATTTTCAACACAAGTGTATGGTTTCAAAATATGGCTGATAACTGCGACTGCCACACAAAGCATAGAAACATTTATCAATAATTGCTTAATTGTGAGGATTTGCAATCTGTGCCAATTGTCCAGGTATGTACGTACTATATATACATTTTAAAAGACTAGCCACAGTTCGCTACCACTCATCCTGATGTTCTCAACATCACCATAGTCTGAAGAAAACATCGTTGACCAAGAAATCACGTCGATAAAACATTTTATCGTTCAGATATGACGGATGGCACAAAGTTAAAAAATCATTTAAAAAATTATGCTTGAAACAATTGCAAAAGTATACTCATATATTGCTGTTCATTTAAACTCAATTTTTCGTCATTTCAAAATATTATATAACTAAGTTTTAATAAGTACTATTCCCAGTACACAAGCAATCACACAAGCTTGCAAATTGTATTAACAAAAGTACACTGGTTGCACATTTCTGGCTTGTGTTTCAGAATCCAGCAACATGTGCTAATCCAGCGAATTCAAGTATACTAGAAAGACAAATAAATCATACTCTGGCCTCCAAAATTCCATCCCATTAATTGTAATTGCCATAATACTTATGCTATCACATATGTTGATGTGGTTGTATTTTTCATTCTCCTCTACAGGAATAGAACCACATTATGAAAATACTATATATCTCAGAATATAAAAGGAT
Organism: Scaptodrosophila lebanonensis; assembly: GCF_003285725.1. Classification (NCBI taxonomy): domain Eukaryota; kingdom Metazoa; phylum Arthropoda; class Insecta; order Diptera; family Drosophilidae; genus Scaptodrosophila; species Scaptodrosophila lebanonensis. The sequence continues at coordinate 19,752,299 of NW_022060538.1, forward strand.
CACCCCTACGCTTCAAAACTGTAGATACTGTAAAAAGTATACTCGTGTACAGACAATTTAATTAAAATCAGAATAGATCGAGTTTGCAATATAAAGGGTATCCCATAGCCACTCGTTCTATTTGAAAAACAGTTTTTAACATGTTTTTGGTTTTTAGTGGAAAACATTACGCCCTTTACCTTTGAACCGGTCAGCGCACTCAACACATGCCGAGCCAAATTGCTGATTGTGCGCACATTTTTCATAGAAGCCGCTGTCGTAATTAAATCACCAGTCCGCTTTGGTAACGGCAATTAAGGCGGTCACTACACAGACACAGCCCCAGCCCCGGCCCAAAATAGTTCTCATTTCGCTGTAAAATTTAATGTGTAACTAGAGAACATTAAGGTACACGTAATATGCTTTATGACCTCTTCTCGAGTTCTCGACTTCTTCGCAAATGACACTTGTTGCAGCTTCTTGTCTTTGGGATCTCCAATTATCGTAGTTTTGAACCAAATATTTTATGGGTGTGGCTGCTTTTACGATCGGACGTCGGCCTTATCGCTTTGTATCGCAAAGGTACGTAGAAATAACAGAATGCTGGGATCTTAACTGATGACTGCCCCTTGATATAGTCCTTGCCCCATAATGATAAAGTTGTCATGTGTAAGAGCGACACGTTTTCACCTCGCAGAGGAAGTCGTTTGGGAATTTCTCAGTAAATGTGGCTGAGGTTTTTGTAATGATTTTCTAAAACTCTCAGACAGCCAACTAGAGGTAATTGGTTAACTGAAGTGCAGGTTTTAGGCTGCAAATATGACTCGAAATTATGAAACTTAAATCGAGAGAAGGGGTTTTTTTTTTTTAAATTAGCTTGTCTTTTTTAAATTTGTTTCAAAAATTAAATCTTTTCAGCCAAGGCACTAAGAAAATTCAAAAGGTTTTCCATAAACAGCTTACAAAAACACATATTTACGAATGGCAGAAACTTTTCAAAGAGTTTCGAGAAAGTGTTGACGACGAACCGCATGCGAGAACAACACTTAAAGAAAACCAAACAATCGGTTCTTCTAATCGTCTAGTGTTAACTATAGACATTGCTTATGCTGTTGGCATTTCTAGTGAATCATTCAATACCATTTTAAGAGAACTCAAATCTCGTTTGATTTCAAAAACCAGACATATATCGTTTCAAAACCACCGCATTCGTCTGATTTAGCTCCCTTAAACTTTTTAGACTGTTTCGTGGATTGAAAAGGCATTGGTATTTTATCCGGAAGAGATTACTTTAAGGTGAGTTTTTGTAAACAGATAAGTCCGCATGACCTTGATGTTTGAATCGTAGAAGGCTGCTTGTATTGTCGATATTGTCGAATTATAGTAAAGAACTCTATTACTCAAGAAATATGGGCTGCAGCTGTTTTAAGCATGCACCGTCGCCCTATCCAACGGTGCCCGTGGAGTTCATGGAAACGCTCAAAACGCAAACCAGCCGTAAGTCCACACACATTTGTATAACTAAGAAAGTTTTCAGGCCATATAGATCTACAGTTAGTCGCAGCCAGATTCAATATCTCTACAATCGCTTCTGCCAGTTTGGGAGCGAAGCTGACAGTCTGCCTCCGCGTCATTTGCACAAATACAACTTCTATTCGGGCCGATTGCAGCTGAACCCCCTGCTGCCCACCATACTCAACTGCATGTTTGGGGAGAGGAGTGTCATTTCTTTCGTGGACTTTGCCTTGTTCTTGAGCACATTTCAGGCACACAGCCTTAAGACCACGGAGGAGCAAAAAGTTGAGATTAAAAATCACAAGCTACGCTGTAAGTGAGCTTCTTAGCACTATATATCCGAAATGGACAAGCTTCGTTCATTCCTAAACAGTGCTCTTCAACATGTACGATCATACGAAGGATGGACGCATTACTAAAGTCGATCTGGTGATGATTGTCCACAAACTATTCTCCAATCTACTGGACCATCGGCAGATTATGAATATTGTGGACTCGATGATGAGCGAAATGGATACTTCGGATACCAATCAAATACTATTCAATGACTTCTGCCAAGCCTTTGAGGTGTTCGACATGACCGAAATGCTAGTCATGTGGATTCCGGAGTTCAAAGGCAGATTGTCTGACCCCACCGATACGCCAGATAATTGAACACACCTAACGCCTTTTTTATGCTGCTCTCAATAAAGTTTTATTGACTTTAGGCGCTGATGCCGAACATATCAACCAGAAATATCCGTTGCTACGGAGCTACAACATCTTCGATGCTTGTTGAAAGATCCAACAGTGGACTGTTTCCAGGCCCTACACGCCCATTAGCATCGGCTGCAGCTGATTGTGGATTCGATAGCAGTAGAGTTATCATCATAAGCTGAAATTATAGGTGGACAATATAATGGGGGATAACACATTTATCCATTGCTTTATCGCACCGCCATTACAGCACTCTTGCCAGCTAGCCAGTCCTTTAATTTCCAGTACATATCCTCAAGAATGCGACTTTCCATTAGTTCTGAATGCAGTCGAAATAAAACTAACAGCTCTTCCAATATTTTGTGGTATTTATAGTGGCTTAAAGCAAAAGTTCCTTTAATATTTATTCACATTTTAAATGTTGACACGATCTTCGCGCTGTTAATAATGTATATGTCACGACTCTCTCGAGACTCATTATTGCGAAACTGACTGCAATGCTTGTAGTACTGTTTTTAGTATCTTTCTATCTTTCTAAAAAGCTTTGCTTAGATCCGATGGTAGATTAATTTTTTAGTGTGGCTTTAGCACAGACTATTAGCAACAGGAAAACCAATCAATTCCTTTTTAATAGCTTTTTGTTCCATAAGAAAGTTCCCCTTACAAATATTTATTCATTGTTTCTGTTTGTTTGACTGTATGAACGCAAAGATTTCGGAAAGTATCAAAGCTAGAGTTAAAGAACTCGACGTGCAAGTTCTTTGAAGCTCGATAATTTTCTCAATATATATTTCATTCTACTGCAGAACACATTATCAGTTTTTTGTTTCATAAGAAAGTTCCCCTTACAAATATCATTCAAGTAAACAGCTTGTTTCTGTTTGTTTGACTGTATGTACGCAAAGATCTCGCAAAGTATCAAAGCTAGAGTTAAAGAACTCGACATGCAAGTTCTTTGAAGCTCGAAAATTGTCTCAATATATATTCCATTCTTCTGCAAAACACATTATCATAATATTATCATATTATAGTGTGAGTGATCAGCATTCGAAAAATGAATCTTCATCACAAAGTATGCGTCCTTTTTTTTTTTGAATAATTAAGACGTTTTATAAAAAGTGTTGCTAGTTGGCAAGAAATCTCAGACACTCAATAGCCTACATAGATTCCAATATGTTGCGCGGAGTCGATTAATTCAGAACACCTTTATGACTCTATTAGCAACCGTCCTATAAATGCACAAAAACCACTCAAAGCTCATAAAGGTTATTATCTTGAACACTGCATTCGAGTCAACTGATCTGTTCCTTCTTGACCACAATTGTATGGTGCCTTGCACACTGAACGCGTTGAAAAATGTGCCATACAACATAAATAACATTTTATTGGCAATTTAGTTGGGAAATTAATGTGCATGCAGTTGGCAACTTTGGTAATTTATGCAAATAAAACGATCGTAAATTTGGCATTAAAACGCTTATTAAATGATCGTTTATTAGCCAAAGCCAAAGCCCAAGATATGCCAGCGCATACGAGTATACACAGAGCCCCACATACTGGTATAAAGCCTCTGGTTAAGGATCAGCAATCACATTTGTCTCTGTGGAAGCAACAGTCGCGGCAACCGCGTGGCTTACGAGTGAATATGCAACAAGGTTGCGATTTGTAGTACCCGCATAAATTAAGTGATTAACAGAATTGTTCTTAAATGTTGGCAGCTACTTACAAGATTGATATAATTTACGAGTGTGCTGCTACATATGTGGCAATGGTGAGCGCTCCATTGATGCATCACGGCTTGTTCGTTGACTAAGAGAGAAGCAAAGAAAAAACCAACCATAGATTCTGAGAATCCCATGGATTCGCATGTGCACATTGTATTATGTATTAGTTATCGCATTGTGTGTTAATTTGACAACGACAAAAAAATATGCCACTGAGCCGAGATTCCTTGGGAATCGAAGGCAGCAACACTCGGCCGCATGGCGACAAACGAGCCTTGTTGCTGTCAAAAGTAAGAAATATAACCATATAAAATCAGTCGGCTTGGCCATTGAGCTGCTGCCATGCCCATCAACCGTTGTTGTCATGCTCGTTGTCATCATCTCCATCGCCATCGCCTTCGCCTTCGCCATCGTGATGGCAGTGGCAACAGGATTAGCGAAATAAATGCGATCCATCCAGCAACGGCCAGCATCTACTCAAGGCTGTCAGTATTCACATCACAATTTATTCGAGCTTGCAAGCATCAAAAACACATTGTATCTTTCATAATCCCTGCGCTGTTTTTGGTCAGGCTTGGAACAGATTACTGCTGATTGATGCTGAGCCAAAATTGATGATGTAAGAAAGATTGTGTTGTGTATTTACAGCTTTCTTTTGAGTCCATTTTGAGTGAATCGTTTGTGACGTGTTCGTTTCATTTCAACTTTAAAAGTTTTGCTCCTTCAGTCAACGAAATGAAAAGTGATTTTATCTTCTTTTTAGATTAACTATTCTCAGCACACCAATTTAACGCTCTATTAGTCAATTATTGTATTACCTTAAACGCTTCAGTTCTTTTATAGTGGGTTGTTGGAGTTTTCATTTTTGCAGTAGGGTTATTAAAGCAGTTCCTAAAAGTTACTCCTGAGAGTATGCTGTTTTTAATAGGTAGTTGTTATAGAGATATAAATAGAGTCCCCACCACACATATATTTAGCCATTAAAAGAACAATTTATTAACTAAAGTAACTAAAAACTAAAACTAAATAAAATCTATTCAAGTCTTTATGTTAAGCATTGGCTTTTAATTTGCTTAAAGAAATCATGGAAAGGTCTATATTAAGTCTTCGAGTACCCCTGCAATTTTTACCAATGTTGGTAAGTACTTTTCGAAACTTAGTTATGATATAAAAACTCATTACTTTTTAATTGCTTTGCTAATGTATTTTATTGATAGCTGATTATTTTCTTGTCATCATTAAGTTAGTTTGAGTGGAAGTGCTGTTATTAATTTTTGCAAAAGCGGCTGTAAATCATTTAAAACAGTGAGCAGTTGCGTTAATATAGTAGAAAGATTAAGATTGCCCAAGACTGTATCGAGTAATGCTCCAGTCGCACCGGACGGGCACAACAGTACGGTGAACAGCATGACCTGTAACCAAGGATTCAACTTTTGTTAACAATTGTCGATGTATAGAAAGGAATTCTTACAGCAACAAATATAACCCTGTCCATTCCATTCTTTATGTCCTAGTCCATTCCTTACTTATCCACAACATTTTGGCTTTGACTATACTTTATACAATTGAGAAAGAACAGATAAAAATTTTCCGAAACACACGACTATTTATATATCCCAGAAAGCATTGTTGCTGGCATCATGATTGTCGTGATGCTAATTTCGAAATGTCACGTCTTTTGTTTTATGGATAACCACTAAACGATATACAAATGCACGACTTTAGTGTTGTACTATTGGAACTAATTTAAACTGTTTAATTAACTTGTTAATTTAGTTCAATATTGAAGCCTTTTCAACTGTTTTGCAGCTAAGCTTATGGTTGAAAATGTGATGTACATTTCTTTTTCTATTACATAAAACTATCCCAAGTAAATTAAAGCAGAAGAATGGAAATAAAAATTTTCTAATATCATAAATAAACTACTTTGTGGATTTAATACAAAAATGACAGTAGATAAATAAAAATAAAAATAGTAGATAAATAAATTGGGAAAATTAGTGCCTAATAGGCATTTAGAAATTAAAAAAAAAAATATACAATTTAAAAGTTTTACGACACAACCAAATTTGCAGATTCTATAGGTACAGTCCTTATTTGCTTACTGATTAGTATTACTCTAATAATTTCGCTATATTGAAGCCCAAAGGCACCCTATAACACTATTTGAAGAAGTCGGTCACCACCACGAAATATTGGCAACATTGCGATCGCTCTTCACCTTCATTCAATACCTGCCGCATTCTTTTATGCTTCAATCGATGGCGATGTGTTTGCCTTTTTTCTGTTCCAAATTTTGATTTATGGGCACAACGGCAGGCCAGATATTTGAAAGCGCACACATTAGCGATCTGACTTACACCTTTGCGTTTCCGTTTAAGACCGTGCTTTAGTGACTCTTTTCATTCATAACCCGAGGCGCTCATTCACAAAACAGTCCGCTTTAGCCACTCACTCACTCACTCACAGAGCAGTTATGTTGTATGTATTTACATTGACAACTTAATATCAATTTGAAATTTATCAAAATTAAGAATTAAGTAAATCGTCTTTCAATTTAAATACCCCATCAATTACAGCGACTTAGGGGGATCTCTTGTAGGAAGAGATTCGAGCAGCTGCCGCAGACAAATGACCTGTCCATTTATAAAGAGGCTAGTACAACGGCCAATCAGCAGGAAGCTGTGGGCCAGTATCTGTGTTTGAATGTTTGTAAATAAATGTTTTGTGGCCTTTTTTGAGCCCACAATACAGATTTATGAAAATAGGCAAAGGGGCCACACGAAACGCGCTTAGAGAGTCGTCCATTTATGTGGAAATTTTGTTTGATAACTTAACTCGAGTCTCGAACAAGCCATTGAATGTCACAGGTGAGCACGGCACAGCAGACAAAGGTAGATAATAAATTTCAACAATTTATAACTGGCAATTCATAAATTTATTAATGAATTAAGTTATAAGATAATTTACAGTTGAAAGCCCCCAACAGAACATGAAGCGCTGATCGAAATGCAATCTGCGCAACGAGCAGAAGTCCAGTGTGGATGGCGGAGTCGAGTCGAGTCGAGCCTGCGCCGTTCGCCGAGCTGATGATCAGTGATGATCGGCGCAATATATCAAGTCTGACTGTGGTCGGCATAAGGGCACAACGACGACAACGACAGGGACGTGGAGGCGAGAAACAGCAGAGCATAGCAAGACACAGTGGTCGCAAGCTTGAGTTTGTTGAACATTGAAGAAAAAACTTGAGCAATTCAGTTTAGTTTTCCCTTAAGTTCAGCCCTAATTACGCCCACTACATCATCTGGACATTTGACTTGGAATTACACTTTTGTATGACGAAATCGTTCTTGCACCACTGTGCCACATGGGGCTAATCGAATTGTAGCAAAAGGCGAGGCACAACAAATTCTCGGAATTCGCAAAGCGGCAGCAGCCACGACGACTGGCAGCCTGGCCGGCTAGCAGAGGCAACAAAAATTTAAATGAAGCTGTGCGACTGAGCGGCCTCCTGTTCCTGTTCCCGCTCCAGCCTGGGCTGAGTGCAGTTTGTCTGCAGCTTATTGGCGCGATATTTCTATGAAAGCTAATAAAAAAAATAAAAATAAAAAGAGCGGCAGCAAACGTGCAACGTGAGCAGCGCGTGATTAGCAAAAGAGTCAACGCGGTCTGGCCCATAATCGTTATCAACGGCACCATCACCATCAGCATCACCAACAACACCAGCTCCGGCACCAGCTCCACCACCAGCCACAACAGCAGCCAGAAACATGGCTTGACTTTTGCATTTCTTGCTTATAAATTGGAATTTAAAATTAATTAAGTTGTCGTTTTGCGCTTTTATCCAATTTATAACTAATATGACACCGATTATACGAAATATGTTCACTAATTAACGAACAAACACCACATCGCACAGCACACATCACCGATCGCACCCTCCCCTTCCGGCCCACGCATCTCTAAGCAGCGAGCACAGAGCCCAGAGTCCGTCGAGCAAGGCAGACAGACAGGCAGACAGTTCGGGCAAATGTTGGATCGTCGCTCCCCTGTCGCGGCCAATAGCCGTGATCTGTGTGCTGGTAATCTGCTCGTTGAAGACGCGTTGTAAATTGTCTGACAAAGCTTATTTTATTAATTTAAGCCATAAACGTTGGCCTCTTGTTGCCGTTCTCGCTCTTAATGTTGTTAGTGTTGTGTTGTTAGTGTTGCTGTTGTTGTTGCGACTGTTGCCGTTGTAGCTGTTGGCTTTGGCTTGTTTGTTTGCAGCAGCTCCAGCAACTCCTTTGCATACGCAGCTCTTCGCCAATTTATTGCAGTCGTAAAAAGCTGTTTGCGTTTTAATAAGCCATGCCAAACACGCTCTTAGCGTGTGCACCTCTTTGCCTAAGAAGCGAACGCTTTTGCGCTTTTCGCCCAATTGCCGATCTCGCGATTTTTGCATTCCTTAAGCAGTTTGGTCTCGGACCCAACCAATCGGCTTGAGTGTGTAGCTATGTGTGTGTGCAGAGACAGACAATTCAATTGAACGCATTGGTTTATGGATGCGAAGATGGCCATGAAGCCTAACGAATGCTCAAATATTAGAAGAGCACCACAGAATATTTCGAAATAAATGACAAAAGTTACAATTTGAAGAAACTTGAATTCGTTAAATGATAATGGACAAAAGATTACACTCAACCAGTGCTGTCATTTTAGTTTTTTCCCCCGCAGATCTGGCTTTTTTTTTTTAATGCCAAAAATGCGGAAAAAATTGCGGGAATTCTAGCTTGAAAAAAAAATTATTTAGCCTTTTTCTAGCTTCATTTAATTTTTCACCATATATCTTTTTTCTTATCTTTGTTAACACTTAAAATCATGAATATAAGCAGTGATAAACGACTTTCGATAATAAAATCTATCAAAATCACCGCCAGGCTTGACAATAAGCCGTTAGAATAGAATTAATATGAAAACATTAAAACAGATATTTCCTTGAATTTAACCAAGAACATAGTGTTTTTAAAGCCGTTTTTATTTTGCCTTGGATTTAGCTTTATTTAGGTTTATTTTTTTGGCAATCTAGCTGTTTTTGCTCAAAAAATTATGACAGCACTGCACTCAAATACTGTTCGAGGAATGTTCCGCAAATAATTTATAGTGAGCTGTGGAAGCTGTTTAGTTTGTTTAAAGTTACTTCTAAATTAACAATTCAACACCAACACACCATGTTGAATGACCTAAATGTACGGAACTTTAGATTAGTTTACAAAACTTACTACCGTCTTGGAATAGAATACTGTATCTAGGATAAATCAAACCAAAAGAAGCTGAACAATTATATTAGATAGCGCCTCTATTGTGCCTTTAAGCAAAATTTTATTCTCTCTCTTTTTTATGTTTCATTATCTTTCAACATGATTCTTAATTAGCAATTTGGCTATCCTCTGTATTCAAACAAACAAGATTTTGATACGAAAACTATTTCAAAATCATATGGTTTCTATGCCAACTAAATGATATATTATTGACATAATTATCTGTTGCCGACAAAAAGAACCCCTGTAGCACCGCTCTTTAGCGATTGCTCTAAAACTATACTTTTAAGAGTATGTATTTGTGATTATAACACGCTATCCAAACCTTCCAAAACTGTCATTAATAACATAAGAAAATATTTGAAAGCAGTCAACCTCTACCAACTAATCGGAATTTAAAGTGAAGCCTTCTACAAGTAAGTTATATAGTTTTCTTAAAACTGAAAAGAACTGAGCAATCCGTAATGCTTCAGCGCTTCAGAACTATGCAGTTCTTAAGGCTTTCGTGAATTATCTGACGACTTATTTACACCGTAAATTTAGTTCATCCACAATCTTAAAACTCAAAAATTTAAATATAATATCTATCTTAATACAATGCTGCCAATAGTGGTGCCATCTGCAGGGACTACTAATAGGTACTATGTTTGTTTATTTTTTCGTATCTGTTTGTCATTTGAAAAACAAAGCACTTGTTGCGCTTTTTAGAGAGTGACACGATGGGTCACGAACAAAGACACGGCCCATGCCCATCTCTACCTCAGGGCCGTAACACTTACAGCCGCCTGGTTGTGAATTCGAGCGGAATTAAATCGATGTCCGATCACATACGGTTTCAAATGCTCTGCCACTGAAGAGGAATGCTGTGCAAAATTACATTTTATTACATTTCGATTCTTCTCCTTAAATCTGAAAACACTTCCAGTGCGAGTTTCTGTCACTCCTCTACACTGTCGGACCCAATCAACTGCTTCAGCATGCCAAGAACTGAAATAGGCAACTAACCTCGACATGACCTACACAATGCAATGCACAATGCAAACACACGCCAGCCACAGTCAGGTTGCTGCCAATAATAAAAATAAATATGTCAAAATTAAGTAAGCAACAACAATTTTCTTGCGTACAACACTCGCGATAAGCCGAACACGAAAGCTCGACCTGCTCCTGCTCCTGCTCCAGCTCCGTCTCTAACTCCAGCTCCAGCTCCAAGCTCCAGCTCAGAAACAGCAGTGAGGAGCCGGCCAATGGCGTCCGGGCGCTGTGCGATTTGCGCCATAAAACAAGGCGTTGAAATCGGTATAAGGTGCGAAGGCTGTTCCACCGCTGTTGCTGAGCAAACAACAACAGCTGTGGGCTGTTGCGTTCGAGCTTGGAAGGGTATCAAGATGTGGTCGAGTGAATACAAATAACAGGCGCGTAGAGTTTGTAAGGACATGTACCTCGTTCTGCTGGGCACACACTGCGAAAATCGTTTACAAATAAATCAGAAAGCGATAAATAAGGATTTTGTCTCGTAATAACTCAGCGGGAGCCATTTAACATGCAATCATAACGAATCGATGCTGAACGCTTTAGCGGGCGACAGACCGACCACAGACGGATCGAGCACGGGAGCAGGGGCAGTGGCAGGGGCCGGGATCGGGGCCGGGACCAGTACCGGGGCAGGTAACACGCTTTCACACCAGGCAGCCGTTGAATGGACGCACGAACGATGGCAGAAGCAATGGGGCGGGGTGAGAAGGGGCAGGAGTGGGGGAGGGGTGCTGCTGAATGCGGCAAGGTGTGTGTCGAATTGTTGTTGACTCGCCAACTTGCAGTTTGTTGCTGTTTTCGCGCCTCGAGCTTATAAAAATGAAGTTGCAAGCAGCGCTCGAAGTGACAGAGGCGTTGTTGGCTTTATGGCTCGCATTTTTATGCGTTCCCCACAATCCACTAGTTTCAGCTACACTTGAGAAAAAAAATTGGACTTCTCTTCAATTGTATTATAAATGTATCATATTATAATGATTGGCTAAATAATTCACAAAGCCACTATACAACATTTAAATATCCACAGCGATGGATCTTTTTCGTCTCAAATTAAATGAGTTTGTGCAAGAAGTGGGTTTAAATTCTCTAAATTTTTCCAAAGAATTTTGTACCCTTATGCTGTTAGTCAAAAAAAATGTAAATCAATATACATATGTGTAATACCCCAAAACTAATACAAATATTCTATCTGGAAAGCTATTTCTGTAATGTCCCCATTTAAAAAAAATTCAATAAAATCATATTGTTGAAGTAGAATAATGAAGAATAATTTAAGAAGTGAAATCTATATGAAATCCAAACTTATAATTAAACTACTTGTGTTTACTTATACACTTTACACTGTTAAAGATGTTTTAATTTTTATACCCTGCACCGTTAGGTTATAGTTTGTTTGGCACTATCTCTTATTTTATAATTTAACAAAAATTGATTGTAAATACATGTTTGTCATAATACTTGAAACAAAACATGACATGGGTAGCTCTTTCATTATATGCGTAAGTTTTTATCCCATCTACCATTTAAATATTCAGCGGACGCTAACGAAAATTATTCCTTTTTGATGCTGTATAGTAAGTTTGATTAACATTTTAGTGTAATTCAGGATATAATGGGCTTATGTATGTTAAAAGTAAAAATTAATAACTAGAGTTCAGCAGGCTCAACGCTTATAAACAATTTGTTATTCAAAAAAATTTCTTTTAAATTAAAATAATGAAATAAAATTAAAATATGATTAGCCAGTGGAGGCATAAATATTTTAATGTACAGTTTGTGATGTTATGTCTATGCGTGCCTTTGTGTGCATTACAGACATAACAGTTGTGTGCGGAAATGGGTAGAAACTATAATTCCTATAGGGTATAAAAAAAGTTAAGCCTGAGAAGAATTTTCACAATAGCTAACATTTGAGGTTCGCACAAGCCCTTTAATGTAGAGCAACTTATTGCTGAGTGTATTTTGTTGAACATGCACTTAGTTGCACCTCATAATTTGTGCCATATACTAGATTTGTGTATGTGTACGTGCGCGTGTTTGTGTTGGTGTGCGTGTCAGCTACGAATAAGCAGCAACAACGGTGCTTAATTATGTTGTAAAACAATCTGCCGTCACTTCACGTAACTCGCAGGCAGTGCATGCAGAAGAGTCGAAGGACGAAGGAGCAGCAACTCTAATAAGTCTTCAGCAAGGGAAGTAATTAAAATTACAAAGGCCGGAGCGTTGACGTTGGCATGTGACCGCGCAGCCACAACAACTACAACAGCGACAGCAACAGCCACAATAGCAAGTGCATGGATCACAAAAATGGCTGCCAGACACGCAGGCGTATACGTAACGTGCACGTGATTTCTATGACTAATTGCAAGAATTGTGTCACAGGAAGCATGACGACGACGATGCGGAAAGTCAGTCGGGCAAACCAACTTATGGGGTCAGGCACGCACAAGGTGGCAGTGCAACTTATCTTGATGCCGTTGCAGTTAGTTTGGCTAACAAGAAATTAAATTCCATTAGCCGCAACACAACTTCTTTTGGCCAAAGTCAATAGCAGCGCCTGTAGGCTGGCTAGTCAGCCAGTCAGCCGGCCATCCAGCCATCCAGCCAGACAGTCAGCCAGTCAGGCGCTCTTGTAATGAAGAGGTGGTAATTTATGTGCCTATCTTCACCTGTTTCTATGCACTGCCCGGGCCCGGGCTCTGGCTGGTGTCTGGGTATCGTCCCGCTTTTTAATATGCAAGCTCTGCTGCCAACTCTGCGTCGACTCTCGTACGCACACGCTCCACTGACGACGATGAATGAAGTCTTCGCCCGGCTCCGCTGCCCCAATGAAGACGTACACATCTCTGTGTCTAGTTAGCAGCGGGTTGTGATCCGTCGTTTTGCCAAGTGCAGGCTTAATTAATTGCTGCCTGCGCCAAAGTCGACATACAGTGGCTCTAAAACGTATGCCAAAGGCCGAAATCAAGTGGCACCTTTATGTAGAATAATACGAAAACGAACATCTGTAGAGCCAGCCCAATATAAATGTGCCTTTACTTATTATCGAAGCTGAGTCTCAGGGTCATCAAAACTCTCGAAAAGAATTGCGCAAAGTCCCGGTTATCCCAAACCCGCTTTAGATCATCTTAACTGGTCAACACATTGAACCCACACACGAGAGAATCGGGTAGATTATAAGTCTAAAGATCAGCTCGAAGCTGAGTCTCAAGGTCATCATTACAATGCTGAATCGGGTAGCACTGTACACAAATGTAAAGTTTTCCGAAATCGAGTGATTCTCCCGCTATGAACTCAATCCAATTATACAGTATAAGGAAATTTTCCACTTTGTGCACCTATAGTAATAAGCTAAGATAAGAAATCAATTGTTAAAGAACAAATTTACGACTTGGAAAATAAAATTGACTAAGGTTGTAGCTTTTTCGAAAGTAGCAAACGGATGAAATATATCAGTGAAAAATGCCATGAATAATAATTTTTGAGAAAAAGTTGTACAACCGAGGAAGATCATAATAATTATATTGTATTTTTTGTTCAAATTGAAACTTATTTCTTTATAATACAGGAGCTTTGGCGCATTTAGTAGCCTATAATCGATTTATTTCAGAGCAATAGCATCCCTAGCAATGCTTTAGAAAGGTAATTTAATTATCAAAAACTTGTTCGTTTGAAATGATCAAAAACCATATAAAAGTATTCTCAAATTGTATATATAATACCAATTAACACCCACGGAGCTCAAACTAGTTAAAAATAAGAAATTTCAACCTTTTCCAATAGAGATTCTTTGGAACACACATCAGTATCTTATACTTGCAGCAATAATTTTAAAACAGCCCAGGAATGTTATGTTTTACTTTTTCTCTACAATGGAGTACTATGTATATTTGATCACTTAAACTATTTGTGTACCCTAACCATAATAAAACTGAAAACTATCATCTTAGGTGTAGACACGATTGTGAGCTGTTTTGAAATCGAATCTTCAACCACTGTGCTCTGCACGCACACCCTCGCTGCCCACTTGACGTATGCGTGACACTTGAGAAATGGTCCGACAGGCTAATGTGCAAGACTTTGTTTGCTTTGCCCACCAAAGGCCAATGGCTAACTGGGCGCTGAAGACCATACCCATCACCCAGCACATCATCAACTGCTGCAGCATCACCATTATGATCACGGAACGGCGCTGCAGCTGCGCTCACAGACGTTTGTCGTTTTAATGTCAACTTCTGCAGTTGCTGCTCAGACCAGGCTACCCAAGCTGCTCGCCTCAGCTGCTCGCCTGCTCGCCTGCTTGGCTGTTTTGCATATTGCAGCCAAGTTATAATGATGAGGAGTCAGCAGCAGCAACAGCAGCAGAGGCAGAGACAGCAGCGTTGTCAAATGACTTGCGTAAATTTATCGTAAATGCCATCAACGGCAGCGGCAGCGGGAGCGTCCGCGGCAGCTCCGACAACATTCGACATGCGTCTTAACTGACTGGCTCCCTGGGAGACGAAGCGGGGGGAGGGGTTCGAGTGTGGACTTGAGGAGCGGGTATGCAAAATTCCCGGCTTATGAGGCAGGCACTTGGTGGTTGCCCAATTGGTTGCAACTGGCATGCCATGTTAATCCTCGTTAATCCTTTAGACTCCACGGCTGCACGGCTTCATGGCTTCGTGGCTTCTTGGCAGCATGGCTGGCCATAAATTTGACAGGCGTGTTGTTGTTGATGCTGTTATTGGGGGCAGTCGCACACTCACTCCAAATGATATGCTAATGAAATGCAGCCGAGCCAGCAGAAGCGGCTTCCCTTCTGGTCAGGGCATGCGCCACTTTGCATAGCAATTTGTGGCAGGCAAAAGGCGAGGCAATTGCTTTTGTTAGAAACTGCAACGAGCTCCTCTGTGTACTTAACGGACATTTTAATTGGAAGTCAATTGGGTTAGCTATCCAATCGTTGCAATTTTCTACAATCTAACTATTTTATTTGTTTCAAAATTTCTATGCCTAAGCTGTCTTCTCTTTAAATGTAAACTACTTAATTCGATCTTACTTGTATATATTTAAATGAAATTATAAGACTTTAAAAGCTTTATCAGACATTTTAATTTTAATTGAAAGTCAATTGCTCGCCCATCTTTCTACAATCTACCTATTTTATTTGCTTCAGAATTTCTATGCTATTGGAAGTCAATTGCTGGCCTGGATTTGCTATCCAATCGTTGCTATTTTCTATAGTCTAACTATTTTATTTGTTTCAGAATTTCTATGCCTAAGCACTCTTCTCTTTGAATGTAAACTGCTTAATTCGATCTTATGTATATATTTAAATGAAAATTTAAGACTTTGGAAGCATTATCAGACATTTTAATTTTAATTGAAAGTCAATTGCTTGCCCATCTTTCTACAATCTACCTATTTTATTTGTTTCAGAATTTCGATGCCTAAGCAGTCTTCTCTTTGAATGTAAACTACTTAATTCGATCTTATATAGTATATTTAAATGAAATTTTAAGACCTTGGAAGCATTATCAGGCTAATCTTCACACTCTAAAAAACTTATAATTGTCGCATAAATACTAATACAAAATACCTCTTGATGCTCAAAATTTCTGACATCGAATTTGTGTCGAATGAATTAGTTATAGACAACATATAGTACATTATTTATCAGAAATTTCGTTATATGAGGAACAACATTCTGACAACCCTTCCATCGCCACTACACGGCCTTGTTGTGTGAATCGAAGTGAAGAAGCTGCCTTTAGAGAGTTGGGTTAGGCTTGCCATAGTTATTATTGGGAAAGAAACTAATTGGAGGCAGACTTAGCCATCTCTAGACCCTAGAGGGTCGAATAGACGACCAGTCTTAGGTCATACCACAATTTGAAACAGCTTGTCATAAGTACCCCGAACAGGTTTACTAATGAGCAATGGACAGGTCATGGTCACGGATTTTTCATCAACTTCCATTAGCTGCCATTATCTTTTACTAGAGCATAATAAAATCATTTAAAAAATACGAATAATCAAATCTGTTTTTCGTAGTTTTAGCCATAAATTCTTTTTTAAAAAAAGTATAATAAACGGAAACCAGCTTCTCCCCAAATACCTTTATAAGGTCACCCTGCGCGAGCTCGCCTGAAGCACAAATGAATGCTGCAAACAAGCGGCGCTCCACTTGAACACACATTTGCGACATTCAATGGGCTTGTAGTTTGTGTCTCATTGTCATGCCGGCTTATTGATTGGAATACAATGGATCCTTAAAGTGTGCTTACAAGCGCCGTAACTCAAACAAATTGCAGCGACCAAACGCCTGACTCAAATGGACGGCGACACCGACGACGAAGACGGCAACATCGACAGAGACGACACTGATCAACAGGCGCGGCAGTCGTGGATGGGTCGCACATGCAGTGCCTGGACCAGGTCCAGGTCCAGTCAGACAACAAGTCAGCAATCCACGGCCTCAGATCCCGGACCAATGCGTTTTACATGATGGCTACACGACAGGACAGGAGCGGCCGACCAACGAACTGCGCGCGCGTTCTCTTAACAAGAGATAAGCTTCCAAAATGCGGTCCCTTGCCAAGTTCTTCACTACACTCAGAGAAATTTAATGTTACATATATTAAATGATAAAAGGATTGCACTGTGTTCTAAATTGCCGTTTCTTTTTGGGAAAAACCTCAAAATATCTTGGTAATAAAATTCTTAAAAATTGTTTTAGCAAGTTGAAAAGTGCTGAGGCAACAAAAATTGTCAACTTTATCTTTGAAGACTATATTTTAATGCGATATTAGCCTATTTACGAAAATTTTAATTTTTTAGTTAAGTTCGTGGTAGAACCGCTTTTCACAATTTGGTAGAAAAAATAACAATGAATCGAAAGCAACTGAAGACTTTGTTTTAGAAAAAATAAAACACGGCAGTGTTTTAAAAAGATAAATTGACAAATATTCGCGCAAAGCAGAAATAATATCACGTTTGTTTTAAAAGAAACTTCAAAATAATCGCACATATGTAGCTGCTAAGATGAGACAACAAATTTATTTTAAGATGATACCCAAGCATTTCTAACTGCAAACAGGTACATTGAGTAAAAAACAATTCACTTGTATCAGAACTTTATATAAACAACCTAATTGCTGTATATACGTATACCCAGTATATCCCAGAATTGCAGGGCAGACCCATAGAAATTGTTGTCACAATTATTACTGAAGTTTCGTAATAATCCATGAACTGCTGCTGGATTGAACCGCTTTAATTGAGTTGACGAACATTGAAGGTTTTTCTTCAAGTGCAGGTGTTGCTTTTGGCCTTTAAATTATTCGAAACTTGCCACAAACACACACACAAACCAGAGGCGCTACTGACGCTTATGTTAAATTTACCAAACAAGCGATTTGTATGCAATTCTGTGAGGGGCGCGCTGAAATCCAAATCCCAACGAGACATCATGACGTCGTGGATTTGCGCGCTGGACTGCATTGTCTCATCGGATTGCGTCTGCCGATCTGTCTGCGTTCTGGGCTGCCGCCGCTGCCACTGCCAGTGCCGTCGAGGAGTCTAGTTTATTGGCGCGATTTTTTATTTGCATTCGAAATGTTTTGTTTCTGTTGCCGCTGCCGCTGCCACTGCCACTGCCACAACCTGAGCCGTAGCCGCAGCCGCAGCCACAACGGCTGCACGTGATGTATGCGACTGCGAGAATCGAACGGCTGGCCGTCTGTAGACGAGGCCGTGCCTGCATGTTGACTTTACCGGCCTGACCACACAATTGTTCGCGGCCATAAGTTTCGGCCACTCTCAAGCATTTGGCTGCAATTATTTGCGGAATTCCTTTTGGAATATATTGACTCTGGTACGCCGAGTCGAACTCGGAACTTGCCCAAGCTACGTGCCGCCTGTGCATGTCCATAAGCTGGGGACTAGCTCTGACAGCCATACAAGGAAGCTTAGCTCGGGCGACAGCCAACGGCCTCAGGAGTGTCGACTTTGAGTTTGGATATGGGTTTGAGTTTCTTGTTTCGGTTTCGCTTTGGCAGAGTTGATTCGCTCATTGGTTCTTCTGTTAATTTGTCAGCAAATTTGTTTCTTAGCACATTTCTTAAATGCTTACACTTTGTTAACTGCTTGAATGTTGCATTTGTTGTTGTTTCTTGTCGTTATGATAATAAGAATATATCTGCCAATATAGATATTGGAAGAGAAGGCCTCAACCAAAATATATAAATAATATATTGAGGGAAAACTTTCAAAAGCCAAATACATTTTGTTTTTCCAATCGAACAAATTGTTATTAGTCTTGAGTTGGAATCATTTAAAATGTTATCCATTCTTCCTCAAACTAATGCATATTACTAAAGAATAGATAACCATTGGCTATACATAAACATGTCTTCTATGTAGGTATTAAAAAAAATTTCTTAATTAATTTAATTAATTAATTCAATTTTTTAAATAATTTTTTTTAATATTTTTTTTTAATTTTTCTTTTTTGTGGAGAGTACAGGCTATATTACTGTCGGGCTTGCTCGACTGTAGCGTTCTATCATGTTTCATATTAAATTTAATGTTCTACTATTTCAAACCAAAAATAAACATCGTAAATTTTACATAAGACATATTTAATTAGTGATTTTAATATGAAAAATATTCGAAACAAAGTGTAAAACTTCGTTATTAAAGTGTGGTTAAATTTAATGTTGAACCATATTAAATATTAATATGCACACACTTAAAAAATAAATAGTATAATACTATAAATAAATACAAATATTATAATTTACTATGGAATTATAATATTTTTCTCAACTTTAATTTGAAGTTTTTTGTAGTCGATTTAAATATACTGGAAATAGATTAAATTTCAATTGACTAGAATTCTCAAGTGAATTTTCAGCGGTTGTGTGGTATAAATAAAAGTGTAACCGCTTGACACACAGATGTGGTCCTCAGGTATGTGTCAAGTAAGTGCTATTCAATCAGATGCTTCTCACTTTTCATATTAATCAATTGATTCAAACTATTTCCATACTAAAAGGCATAAAAAAACATCAAGAAAATTAATTCATAATAACAAAAGAATTTTAGAATTATTTTCTGCTGAAAATGGGTTCTATAGAAAAAAAAGTAGTATTTTAATAATATTAAATGTAAAATTGAAGTGTATACATTTAACAAGGGCATGGGCAGGGGGGTAGGTGGGCATGACCCCATTCTACAAAATTTTTTGCCATATTAAGTCCATCACACGTTCATTTTTATGACGCACTATTTCGCCTTAAAATGGATCTGAGTTGGATTTGTTTAAGTTTTTATACCCTGTACCCAAAGGGTACAAGGGTATATTAGTTTTGTGCGAGTGCACATGGAACACACAGAAGGAGGCTTGGTAGACCCCACAAAGTATATATATTCTTGATCAGCATGACAAGCCGAGTCGATATAGCCATGTCCGTCTGTCTGTCCGTCTGTCTGTCCGTCTGTCTGTCCATCTGTCTGTCTGTATGAACGCAAGGATCTCAGAAAGTATAAGAGCTAGAATAACCAAACTTGGTAAACAGATTCTCCTGAGACCGAGAAAGGACGAGTTTGTTCATTTTTTCTGATCCACCCCCCCCCCCACTCCCCCCCTGTTACCGATTTTCTATAACTCCCGTAATTCTTGGAATTTTGAACTAAAATTTGGTAGTCACATTAGGTTAGTAATTATATATCCGTATACCAAGTTTCATTATGATAGAATGATCGGAAAGAAAGTTATAGCCATATAACCAGGTTCAATGCACACATGCATACATATGTACAAGTACACAAATACGCATAACGCACGATTCTGATGTAAATGTAAATGTATGTATGCATGCATGGAATATTTTATATTTAATTAGTTAATATTTAGTTAATTAATTTAATTATTTTTTTGTGGGGTGGTACAGGGTATTTAAGAGTTGAGCCTGCTCGACTTTAGCATTCCTTTCTTGTTTCATTGATCGTATGCATAAGTTATTTTTTAAATGCCTCGTGCATTATTTAATCAAAATTTTAATTTTTTAGCCCAAAAGCTTTATTTAACGGAAGCTTATTAAGGACGTATTACCCCTTCTAATTGTATCTCGCAGCTCGCATATTCAATCAGCCTCAAGAGCATGCCTTATTAAGAACCATATGATTACTGGACATTCGCAATTGCAATTCATTCTGCAAACAAAACAAAGAACATTGTGCCCACCATTCAATCGCAATTGCGACTCGAAGAGGAATTGCAATTGGAACTTCAACTGCGACTGCCCACAAATGCAAATTGTACGCCAGTGCCCGAAGTGTCAAATTAGACAAAATGCAAAGTCAATGCTGAAGAGAACCCGTTCGAATTGCAAATTGCCAGCCAGCGACTGGCTAGAGCCTCTACAGCTTACGAGTGTGTGGTGCTCTGGAGTTGGGGAAGCAGGCGGTTAATTTTCTACGAATCGCGTGTAGTTGGCGCTGCGTTGCGCATTTGCATGTGGGTGGTCAAGCAAATTGCCAGAACGTGAGCACAATTTTTAAATTAACGGCCAAAAGTGGAAAGAACGGCAGCAGCAGCGGGCTGACAGGCCTAGAGACAGGGAGTTAGACAAGCCGGTCACATTCCATTCCATTCCACACACAAAACTGTTGCGATTAATTGCAAAAAAGTTCTAAATTGTCAGCGAGCCGAGGGCAGATGGAGGGATTGACCAAGTGACTGCTTGACTAACTGGCTGACTAACTGACTGACTAACTGACTGACTGACTGACTGTCTGCTGTTTGTAATGGCCACAAAAATGGCGTCTTGTGCAAACTTTGCAACTGCACTGCCCGGGCCAATAATCAGACCTTCATCGTCGACTTCGTCGTCTTTTTGTCGTCGCCGTCATGGTCGTGAGCACTTTATGCCTTTCAGTTTGGATGGCTTGGCTTAGCTTGGTTTGTTTTCGGTTTGGGTTTGGGCTTTTGAGGTTTTGGGCTTTGGGTTTTGCGTTTTGGACTCTTGGCATACTGCAAGTACTCGTATATGCGAAACGTGATCGATAGACTACCAGCAACAAGAACAGCCACAACAACTGCAAATTGGTCTCGCCATTGCAAAATGTTTGGCTTTAGTCAAATTATGTTCTTTGCCCGTTTGATAATGAAACTGCAAATTGAAGTTACTTTGCTGTTTCCATTGCTGTTGCTGTCCAAAATTGATGGCGCAACCAAATATCTCCGCAACTCTCCAGCGAACCTCCACAACTCGGACGAACGCTAATGATTACGTGTTATCGTGTTGTAATTTTACACAAAACTCTAATGATGCCTCTTTGGCCAGCTGCCTTGTCCTTCTCCTCCTCCAACCTCCTCCTCCTGCTCTTTATAGGCTGCCATGGATGTGGCTCCAGCTAGCGCTGCAGGTTATATGGTTTAGATCATGGCAGCAGACACTAACTAGACTCATCATTGAGCGTTAACAAGCTCATTTTTCTTAACTTGACGTACTTGAGCGGTTTCTCGCGCTCTGCTAATCAAACGATGTAATCTTCCTTGGTGTCTGGGATCGTGCCAGCAGCTATCGATCATAAATCGAACCGAAAGGCAAAGATTGCGCTTTATATAAAGTGTATACTGTATACAAATAATCGGAGAGAAGTAAATTATAATACGAAATTAATTTAAAGTAATTAAATAGGACAGCAATATGCAAATGCACCCGCCAAGTCTCAAACTGTCCAAAAAATTTTAGGCTTTAAAGGATCTCAAATATTGTAAGGCGCTGCGAACTAACTTAGTTCTAAAAGACATCGGAACAATACTCTTTAAAAGTACATACAAGTAGAATGGCATTTAAATACTTTTTAAAGGAATTTGGTTCGAATTTCATTAAGAAAGTATTTCATAGAGTCTTTATAGATAGTTTAGAGCGAAATTAAAAAGCAAATTAAATATGGTCGTAGCTAAGAAATACTTATATTTGTACTTATTATAGAATAAACCTAATTCTGTTTTTACACGGTTTTTATTTGCACGGTTTGAAAATTAAAAAACTTTATTCCATTTAGCTCGATTTTTCATATGACCAATGTCTTTTTTACACGGTTTTTTCACACTTTTTTAGAAACCAATCTACCGTGTGAAAACAGAATTAGGTGTTTTCTTAAATTCATGACGAATCTTTAAAAAAAAAAAGTTAATAGTCATGTTATTCGCCTTTTGAATTTTATACAGTCGTAATAAATAGCTGGGGTATGGTTTGAGCTCCACAATTCATTTATAGAACGGTATATATGTATATTACTAAAAACTTGCCCATTGCCGCCACACCGCTTACTCACATGTGCATACTATTTATACCAATTAGAAAATTCACCTGCCCCTCTTAAAAACCCTCAGAAGCGAAGCCTATCAATCAGAGATCGGTTCGAACAGCAAAACTTAAATGGAACCACAGCACCCCAAACCGACTATCTATAATGTTGACAATACTGATCTTAATAACGATCCCAGGCTGTAATTAAACCAAAAAATTTGTAAATAAAAATAGTAGGTGCAAGGCATTATTAAGTTGTAAGCCGGGGTCGCTTTTTCAATCTCTAAAACATTTGTGAACTCAGCAACTCTGATTCTATGCACACAGAACCTAAAACACAACACCTGATTTACTAAATAAATAAATAATAAAAAAAAAGTTTTCACTTTAAATTCTACTGCTAGTTAAAATAACTAACAACCTACAACCTTAGTCCCCAGTTCAATGGAAATTGAGAAATTATGGATAGAAAATGTGTCAAAGAACGTTTCAAATTCAAATTAAACCTCAGCAGCATATTTTATTTTATACCATCTTATCTTATCTTATCTTGGTTATATGTAGCAGCAACTAAGGCCCCCATACAAGCTGTCCCATCAGCAGCCACACACCCACAACAAAATGAACCCACACATCCAATAATAACAACAATGTGCAGGTCAATAACAACATTGAAGCGATACTGGGCTAAATTTTCATTACGGCAGACAAAACGTTGGTTCCTGCTAAGGGCCTCAGCGCAGCTCTGAACAAATTAAATTGAATTTTTATGTTCACAAGCGTAGAAAATCATGCACATCTCATCCAATCCAATCCAATCTAATCCACTTGGCAGCTTGGAAGCAAATCAGCCCCAGCCCCTCCCCAACCAAGTCCAAGTCCGAGTCTGAGTTCGAGTTCGAGAGCGAGTCCCGGCCATAAAATCGAGCCCACTTAGCGTCGTGTGTGTGAGTGTGTTGTGGGTTAATAAATAGCGCCTGCGCTTGCGTTGGTAGTGGTAAATTATGGTTATTTAAATAAACAGCACACGATTTGATTTTGTGGCCTAAAAGTGTTGCACGGCCACGTAATGCGAGCGCCTCTGAAATTGTTGCACTCAGCTGCCTTGCCAGGTTGCCAGGTTGCCCGACTTGCCTGGAAATTATGTTGTACATTGTTGTAGTTGTTGTTATTGTTGTTGCCTTGCCGATCGTGCACAGCGTGCATCCGAGATAGGGGCGCCGAGCCAGTTGTGTTGCTCGCGCACCTTGACAGTCACTCAAGTCGGGCAGTCGCTCAAGTCTAGGGGGTTGTGCCATCAAGTCATGATTGGGTAACGCCCCGCGTACGTTCCCAGCCGACTGATTTACCGATGACTTCCAATTAGGTTCGGTTCTAGGCAGTGATTGCCACACCACCGTTTGGGGCATCATTAACTGATGAGGTCTCCGTCGCCGATATAATCGATAAGGACATACGCATCCAAAACCAGGGATGCAATTAAAAGCAAACAACCAAGGGCGTACGCAGCCTTTACAAAGGGGGGCCCAAAAAAAATGTTTGATTAAAAATTGCACAATGCATTTAAAAAATAATTTATGCATATGATCAATGAAAAAACTACAACAACAAAACTCTATTCCATTTAAAGGCGAAATAGTGCGTCATAATAATGAACGTAAGGTCGACTTTATATGGAAAATTTCTCGAATACATTCTTAAGACTTCATATTTCCAAGACTGATAATAAGAGATGAATGCTAACAAATGTAGTTTTATTCTAATTTGATCTGATCTTAATATTAGAATCTGTAGTTCCCTTCAGTAGTGGTTATATCCCTCATTTGATCAGATCTTAATGTTAGAATCTGTAGTTCCCTTTAGTAGTGGCTATTCAGCAAACTTGAGAAATGGTTTCTGCAACTCTCTACTGGAATTTCGTACCAATTTTTTTGAATAAAACACTTTTTCTGATGTATTGGACCATTATCGCACCATGAAGAGCGCCCCAGAACATAATGTTCCCAGTCATCAGCAGCCTGCGTTGAATTGCAGAGTCTAAATCTAAAGTTTAGAGTCATGTCTGGATCGCTTTTTCTCGTCATAAAGATTATGAATCATATGTACTTATGGGGACGAACTTGTTTCCTTCTGTCGTCCAAGTATATTTCAAATTATGGAAAATCTTTAACACCTATTTTAGGAACGTCCACCTAAGAATGGGGGACATACTCCTGCTATTATTCTTAGATTGGTTACTAAATATTAATTTCCAAGATATGTAAGTACCAAAGACTTGTCCCAACTGTAGTCTTGGCATAGTCGTAGTAGTCAATATTATTAGTGTACACTCAATAAGTACGAGTAAGTAGGTTCCAAATCTTAAAAGTAATAATTGTTCAACCCAATTCAAAATAATTTTATGGTATTGCAATCACGAAATCCTGTATGTAAGCCAGCCACTATTTCAGTTTTATTTCTCCACCACACACTTATTTTAACTAGATTATTTGACTATCCTATGCAGCTGCCACTAATTCTCAAAATACACGTCACACGTCCCACAACACCAGATCACCACATCAGCATCTTCAGGATGGTCGAGATATGCGCGCCGTTTCGGCGTTTTGTTTATTTTGAAGCTATAATTTAAGCGGGTAATTGCACGCTGGCGGCCAGATTTGTAACTAAACTGCAAATTAGCAGCCAATTCTCGAGCCGATTAATAACCATAATTATTGGCTCAAAAGCTGACGAGCGAACGTCGCGGCACAGACACAAATGTTGTTGTTGCTGTTGTTTTCCCTGTTCCCGAAGTTCTTCCACACGCAGAGTAGAAGAGGATCTCGACCAGGCAGGCGGCAGCAACAAATTGCGCGCCTTCTCAATTGCCAATTCGTGATACACCGAGGCGCGTATGGGGCTGGCCAACGACTTCGGCTTCGACTTCAATTCCAACTCCAAACATACTGTGGTATGGATAGCCAACAAGATTGTTCAAAAGCTATCGAACATGGGGTAATGCACTCTTATAAACCATTTAACAAAGACGTAGTGAAGGGACCTAGTATATAATCCCATTTAGAACCACAGGACTTTTTTTTCAAATCAATTAGGAATGTTTAATTTTTGATCAGTATTGCTGCCATTTACACCATTGTGCAACGGCTTTGCTGCTGCTGTAATTCAAATAGTGAGCGCCTGGCTTAATTGCATAAAAGAGCCAACACGAAGCTTCGTTTCAGCAGCCCGATATGCAAGGATGTGGTGTGGCTGTGGCAGTACCCTCTGGCAAGTGTTTCCCCCAATGCTGCTGCACTTGATGGACATGTGTGTCTAATGAAGCGGCCTAATTACTGTGTGTACCTTACCTGTACCTGCCACCGTGCCTCTTTGGAAACCGTGCAGATGCAGATCTCAATATTTTGGCTAATGTGTTGAAAAGTCATGGAGCTACTCGAAAACGATTTTGGGAAGGAACGGCATATAAACGCAAATAAAAATCGATCGAAAAAAGCACTTGTATAGCACTGGCAGACCATAATGACCAGCCTGCTTGGACTAAAAGAATGCCTCCTTGGCTAGTTCCTGGGCATGGTATGATCGCAAATTAATAAATGTCGATACTCAATTAAACTGTCCGAGTGTTGTGCACGCTATAAAAATTGGCTCGCCCCATTACAGCGCTGGATAACTACATACCAACAGCAATACTTGTACATACTCGTACATACATATATAAGCCGAATAAAGACATCCCCAATTGCAATGCTAAGGCAGCCAATTATCGATGAAATGATTAACTGCGTCGACGAGGCCAGCACCAGCAAAAAAAAAGAGTAGATATATAGCACAGCTATTGAAGAAAGCAGCAAAAGACGAACTAAGGAAATTAATTTATGCCGAAAAATGAACAATAATAAATTTAAATCAATTTTTATTTCCCATGTATATGTGTGTAATCTTATAACAATTGTTTTGCATCGTTAAAATTATATTTTCGGAGCTGATGATACCTAAATCAAATTCAAAACGAAACGAATATAACGCTTAATAGTTAGGGCTGCCTGCTGCGAAACTGTGCGTGTTGTAGCAATGAGTATCAAGCACTGAAAGTAATTGATAATCGATAACATTCATACGATAAGAGATAGTCATACTCTATTATTTCCTATTCGTTTTTTGCGCAGTGCGCGGACGTTTGTTTTCGCCAAAGCTTAGTTTTAGACGCTAGATTTAAACCCCGTAGTAGATACAATGGCAGCGAATAAAGCCGCAGAAGTATTACCACTGAATGAAAGTGATTCGAAACAAAATATAAAAACGAAGATAATGGTAAGCAAATTGTTGTTATTTCGTCATTTCTTATTCTTCAAAACCCCCACTTTTTAGCCTCAATCTGTCGGCGTTTGCATATTTTGTGAGAGCGAAGCAAAATTAGTTTGTCATCGTTGCGGCGATTTCTACTGCTCGAAGAAATGTCAGACATTTGACTGGCAGCGTCATCGTTATATTTGTTTTTCAATGCCGTAAGTAATGCGCCGCCTTGTGAACTTTTGTAATTCCGCTTAACTGTGCATTTGCAGATCTCTGGTGCATCCCAAGGCTTGCTCTGCCTTAGCAGGAATTGAATTGCCACTGCCCCCAGCGCCGGCACTTAAAAAACTAGAGGACAATAAAATACTAGCTTGTGAAATAACAAACAAGGAAGTACCAAAAATACAGACTCAACCGAATGTCGCTTCTCCGGCAAAAAGCCCCGATAATAGCAAAAAGAACTACAATCGCCCAGTAAATGAAGTTGTGACCCCGACAGCACCTGTGCTGGATCACTCGAGCAATAGGAGCCCGACTTCTGAAAACGGCATGAACATTGGCAACAATATAAACGCAAGCAGCTGCGAATCCATTGAATCAAGTGGAAATAATAAGATGGGAAATAATAAGAAATGCGTACCGCCAATGATAAAGATGCCGCCAAGCAACAGTACTATAACTGTAACCGGGTTCCGTTCAGCAAACCGCTGTAGTGTGCGCGCTGCCAATGAAACTGCTGATAAAGCATATTTTGAAATTTGTGAGAAGGTTTGTATGCATGCATATGTATATTTATTGTTTATACATGTGTAACCTAAACAGTTACATACATATGTGTGTGTGTATGCATGAATGACGTCTGCAGCACGAGAAGCCGAATCGACATAAATACAATCTCAAATGAAGCTGATGCCTGATATTAACATGCATGTTAGGAAGTCTGTCGTTATATACTACAGATATGATGGGTATTCAAAACCGGTTTACTATATCCAAGTTTTGAATAGGAAACAGAAGTCTATAGAACAGCAAAGGGTACAAGGGTATATTAGTTTTGTGCGAGTGCACATGGAACACACAGAAGGAGGCTTGGTAGACCCCACAAAGTATATATATTCTTGATCAGCATGACAAGCCGAGTCGATATAGCCATGTCCGTCTGTCTGTCTGTATGAACGCAAGGATCTCAGAAAGTATAAGAGCTAGAATAACCAAACTTGGTATACAGATTCTCCTGAGACCGAGAAAGGACGAGTTTGTTCATTTTTTTCTGATCCACCCCCCCCACTCCCCCCCCCCCCCCCTATTAACGATTTTCTATAACTCCCGTAATTCTTGGAATTTTGAACTAAAATTTGGTAGACACATCCAGTTTTATTATATATCCGTATACCAAGATTCATTATGATAGAATGATCGGAAAGAAAGTTATAGCCATATAACCAGGCCCAATGCACACATACATACATATGTACAAGTACACAAGCACGCATAAGGCACGATTCTGATGTAAATGTATATGTATGCATGCATAGAATATTTTATATTTAATTTAGTTAATTAAATTAATTAAGTTAATTAATTTAATTAATTAATTTAATTTCTTTTTTGTGGGGTGGTATAGGGTATTTAAGAGTTGAGCCTGCTCGACTTTAGCATTCCTTTCTTGTTTTATCTTGCTAACATTTAAACCTCATATTACAGATCGATGTGTGCGGCCAGAAAATGCCAAAATTGCGTAGTGTAAAGATAAATAGTTATGCTCTGATCGCAGCGAACGAAATATATCATCGTGTTAAGGTGCTGGCTATTACGAACAAACATATTGCGCGCGTGCTCTTCATTGATCATGGCATGACCAAGCTACGCAAAATTGACGACTTACGCCAAATCCCGCATGAGATTTTAGAGCTGCCCTGCTATTGTCTGCAGATACAATTAAAGGATGTGCCCAACTATGCCACATCTGATGATATCCTCAACTTTTTAGCGTTGTTCGAACGTAAATCGTTTAATATCGTATATGGCATGGAATATGATGTGGAACTATTTCTCATCGGATCGAATATATCGTTAAATCAACACATTCGTGATTTTTGCGCCAATAGAGAGCTCTATGGACAGACTAGGCCAGACAATGATCTAAAGAACAAACGCAATAATTTATTACACGAAGCGCAGATGTACAAAAACTTTGCGAGGGCACTTGATGTATCACTAAATCAACGAATTCTGGCCAAGGAAATTAAAAAAGAGGAGCTCAACATCGTAGAAACGAAGGCATTGCCTAATCCACAAGCTATAAATGGTGCCATAAACTCAACTACTGTAGCCATAGAAGAACCTATAGAAATAAAGAAGTCTGCAGCCAGCATTCTCGAACTACTCGAAAAGAGAAATGATCAAATTTCAACTTCCATTCCGGAAGCTGAACCAAAGACAGCCACAGAAACTAAAGAGCGCCAAATATCTCCAGAAAAGTTTAGTGAAAGCAGCAACGCCCAGATGGTCGAAGATATAGAAAAGCCAACCAGTGATGAAAAATGTCTCCCGGCCATTAAGTCTGATATCACGGGTGCCTCTACACCGGAGAAAACTCCCGTTCTTACTCCCGTATGTATTGTTTAAATTATGTATTTAACGAAGGCAGCTCAGCTTCTCTTTACAGCCCTTCGAAATATGCCGTCTAGATACCAATACAAAGGACGGACTGAAAGCCTACATCGTAGACAATTCGAGTATTTTGCGAGGCATTGTTGGTGCCTTTGATTTAAAACACGCTCGCAATCATGCCAACATTTATATATATTTGAAAAAACTTAATGATTCAGAAGCCTATGAACCGATGTAAGTAAACATTTATTTCCAAGGTCTAAAACAAAATTTCATACAAGTATCCATACCAACAGCCTCAACGAGTATGTCATAGCAAAATATAATGGTGAATGGTTTCGGGCCAGGGTAACGGAAATAAAAAACACGATACCAAAAAAATACACGGTGTATTACATCGATTTCACCAATGTAGAAACAGTGACTGTTGAAGATATACGTCGTTATCCCACTGACTTGACTGTGCCTTGTAGCACAAATATTTGTCTTATTGAAGGTTAGTTCCATAATAGCTAAGCTTTTTGCAACAGAAAGCATATCTAATCAATCTACAATCTTAGGATTCCCCCACAAGCTGAATGATGCTCAGGCTGCCTATTTAAAGGAAAACCTGCAAATAAACAAAATGTTCAACATTGATGGTGTAAGCTACTTACACGACATGGCCCTTCTCCAATGCAATCAGTTGATTGATAAGCTCAATGAACTATAGAGAACTACCTCTAGCATTTGTTTACATTTTTGAACGGACAATCGCATTTACCAAACTTTGCTGAATATCAGAACTTAAATATATGTACCATAAGAAGCATTCTGCAACATTAATTATAATACTCTTGATATAAACCAAAATGTTACATATTAAAAATTTGTTAAACACTACGCAGTTAAAAAGCTCACCTATTTTGTTTTGAAACCCATCAAAAAATCGTATCCATACTTGTATAAATCGTATTTGATTTAGTTAAAGATTTAGACTTTTCTAGCATTTGCATTTAGAGCGGTAGAACGAAAATTTGAGATTGTGTGTTCCCATTGGAATGATATTCGACGGCACAATTCATGGAGAGGTCTAGAATAATCCCAACTGGTCCATTTAAAACGCGCGCGTAACAGAATCTGTTTACCTTAATTATGTTAATTAGTGGGTGTTTAGAAATTTGTTGACGACGCGAACAATTTGACAATTTTCAATATGGAAAAACAAATTCAACGAATTTGTTTAAAACTGAAAAAGTTTTGGGGAGTTTATACTATACATAAATCGAGCATTTCAGTGGCATAAAAAGTTCAGTGTCTTTTAATGACGATAAGTTTACAAAAAAGTATTACCAGATTCTTGACAGTGTAATAATATAATTTAAAATTAAAAAAAAATTATGTAAATAATTTTTCAACTTTTTGAAAACAAAAGATTACATCACTATATACCCGAAACGTACAGGCATGCCTTTACCGTTTACAGCTAACGCTTAATATGTTTATCATGCGTATCTGATTGTTGAACGACTTCCAAAAAAAAAAAGTCGTCCTCAATTCATTTGTAAACCTCAAAATTATCTATAGATTAGTTTAGTTTTTCTTAAGTCCTAGCAATTGCGAATAAAATATATAATTCGATAGTTAAATTTTACTTTTTATTTTCTGAGGAGCATTCAACACAAAATTAGAAATGTATTCAATATCGTGAAATAAAAATAAAATTAAGGATATTCATTATTCATCCATGTGGTCAAATGAAAAGTGTCAGTTTCATAAATTAAATTTCTCATACGAATACATATTTTTCGTACATAAGTCAGAGTTAATAAGTAGAGCGGTCCTTTATTGGACTTCTGCGGACAAAATCTTATGTAACATTGGCCAGGTGATGATGCGAGAATTGGGTTCAGAGCCCTCCTCCACAAAACACGCCATTTTGTCATTGGCCTCCAAATACTGCTCAACTAGTTTGAAGTTCTTTCCCTTGTCAAAACCTGAAAATGAAAAATATTAGTAAAGAAACGTAATGAAACGAAACGCAACGCTTACCCTTAATAAAACATTTTGTGGCATGAACAGCATGCAGCATATCGCTTGAAATAGGCTTTAGGCCGTCGAAGGGTACTTCCTCGATGTTGCCGTAGTCGCAATAGTAGATACGAGCGGTATTCTTGTAAACCTCTCGACAGACGCCGCGGTACCAGGATCCGTCTCCACTATACACAGCAATGCACATTTCACCCACACTTTGAACCGATAACGTTTTTAATTTATTAATATGGTTATGCATAGGAGAGGGATTCTATTTCTATTCCGTTTTTGTATGACGTTCTAAAGTTTAGTTGTAGTCAGACTTGTTAAATGGTTTAACATATCTTGATCATTTTCGGGGAAGCCTTTTAAATTATGCAGTAAAAGAAGACTGAAGAATGTGAAATCCGAAAACTTTGATTTATCAAGCTTACGCGGAAGTAAAATATGACCCTAATAGAAAAGCCTCTTCAATCTCTTCTAATAATTAACATATAGATATAATTGAATATTCATTGCAATAACACTTACCCGGGCACATAGCCTGGTAATCCCTTATGGGAACAACTGCCATGGCTGCGAACAAGATCGAGCACGACCTGGAAATTTTCCGCCACCATTTCGTTAGCAAAAGAGCAGGCCATTATATTGCCAGTTTCGGATAGTCCTGCTACGTTCAGAACAAGTACATTGGATTGGTTACCCAATGGTACAAGATTTTTCGGCAAATCATCGAAGAAGTAGCGCTCAATGTTGTTTTCGGAAAGGTCGTCGAGACGCATGAGACTCATGTTTCTTACTTCCGGCGATGCTAGCGGATACGGTGACCTTGGCGGCGACGGTGGCAGAGGTGGCAATGAGGACACACTATCAGGCTCCGGCACTTCCAGTGGTTTCTGTAGCCTATCTTTATGCTTTTCAGGCGATGGTGTGCATACACTCGGTGGCAGAGCCTGCTTAGGAGCCTCTTCTGTAGAGGGCTTGAAGAGAAGCGGCAATATTCGGGTTACCAGGGAATTCGGTTCTACAGTATGTGAAATCAAATCCACATAAGCTCGATCTTCATCATATTCGACGCGCATATTCTCCTCGAGAAGAGAAAGGACATTTAAAATGCGCAGAGCCTCGCAATTTTCCAAAATTGCAGCTGCTGGCATATCTGATATTGTTTTCAATTTGCAATAGGTGAGGTGCACCGGCAGGTTGGCGATAAATGGGCAGGCGATGCGCAATTGGTTATTGTCGACGTCGAAATTAACGCCAGTATCAATGTTAAGCACAGTTGAGCGATTGTTTTTCACGCCAGTGATCTTTAAGATAATAAAAGACATAAGTTAGCACGAAAATAGTTGTTTTAAAAAATAAATTGGAAAGTTCTTCTAGTAGCTTACCTCGCCACGGAAATAACCGAGTTTGGGGCAAGTGACCAGCACAATGCTACCAACGGCCACTTCGCCGCATGGCTTACACTTCATTTCAAGCTGCTTGAAAATCCCTTCGTATTGTTTAATTAGCCACAAATTAATGCAAATCTGATTATAACCGATGACCTTTGTTATATAGACTATTGCCCCGTCCTCTATTGGGCTGCGCCAGTACTTCAGTCCTAGATCCTTAATGGGCCCTTGGAAAGTATTAGCGCGCACTGCAATCTCAGCTCCATCCGAGGTTAAGAGTATAGCGCTACACATGCGTAACTTCTCCTGATCTTTCTCATTATCAAATTTGAATTTAATCTGTAATTTTATGCCAGGCTCCTGCAATTTATCAATTCCATTTTTGTCGATCACGTTGACGGAAAACACACGCAATGGATGTCCGCAGAGCTCGCTGGGAATGCGGCGCACTTCTGTAGTCATGTTGATGCGACCCTCGTCCATTTCATATACCAGATATGTGAGCTTAGGCTTCTCTATGAAGCCCAACAGAAAGGCTCGTCGATAGCCATGAGCAGTGCGGGCAGCCACATAAGGACCTTCGGGAATGGGCTCATCTGGCTTATCTTTTAGACTTGCATTTAAATCAGCATTTAAATTTTTCATCACGTCAATTTGAAGTAACGCCACCTTTGGCTCATTAGCTGTGTGTTCAAAAACATGTACCACGGTTACTTCAGGATTAATTGCCAGCATCTGGACAGGCAAATTTAATGGAATGGTCATCGTTGGCTTTAGCTGAGCCGGATAAACACCATCTGGAGATCTCTCGCCCAACAGACGCAGCGTTAGTTTCTTATTGATTTGTACGCCGGTATTGGTAGGCAAATGGACGCGAAAAGCAAAGGCTTTGTAAGCGGCCATACGCGGCACCGGTGGATAAATATCCACAACATTCACCATAGCTACGAAGCCAGAGTCAATTAAGAGCAACTCTACCCGCTGCGTTTCTGTGCACAGCGACAACACTCGACCACGATGAATTTTATTGTCCTTGCAAACGCCAACAAGTTGATCCACAGTGAGCTCATCAAAGCTGTAATGTTTGTTACGATTAATACAACGCGCCATGTTTTCGGTAAGCCGCTCCAGGCGCACACTTTGAGCCACATCAACGACCCAAATGGAACCATCATAGGTGTCCATAGATGTGACACAGCACTCGAAGAAATCGGTTTTATCTGGAACCATCTTATCGCGCCACAACGTTGACAGCTCTTCGGTAACCGGTGGCTTGCTTGCAGAAGCAGCCGCAGGCATTTCTGAGTTGGTGGGCACAGTAGCAGCGGCGACGCCGGCGTCACTCTGCACTGGGAACTGGCTCAATTTTGCGATGGATTCGCAAGAGCCATGATGAGCCTTCACCAGCGGCCTGAAATGGGAATTCGAAGGTGTTTAGAAATTGATCTTTCTTATACATACATACATACATGCATATGTATATTATTATGTACACTTACGGCATGGGCATGCACACGTATTTGTGACGCTGCCAGTCCCGGCGCTGGCAGACTACACTGCAATATTTTTCACTGCAACGTTGGCACTTTAAATCGGCCACTTTGCCGCACAAAACGCATTCTAGCATCCTGGTATATTTCGTTTGTGACATTGTAGCAATTTTTTACAATATTCTTAAAGTAATTCAATTGTAAATCCAAAAATTGTACCACACAGCGTACTCGACGTCGAATGGAAGAATGAATATTTATTCATTCATTCAAAATGGCCGACCTAACGGTGTTTCTGAGAAAAGGGTATAGAAAAATCAAATACAAATCAATCAATCACCTTTGAGCTTATAATTAACACCTCCAACGAAATTTAATTTTGCGAAATACATATGTATTGCTAATAATGTGATTACCTGTTCTAAATTACAACGTCCACAAAATTATTAGAGAAATTTCAAGATTCAAACACAGACGCACGCCAAAGCTCACTTTCACAGCAATACCGGCAACCTTAGAGCTGCCAGACTGCTGCGAAGAAGCGACATTGCAGAATATAAATGTTCCTATCTTGCGTCCGTCAACATGTTCAACAATGGATGGCATTGGTGGAATGAGCATCAAGAATATTTTTGAGAAGTAAATGAGCAAAAAGTTTTTGACCCAAAGTGAGCCATTATTGTGAAATAATTTGTAATTATTAAAGATGAAGATTAAAATAAACATTTGCGGTACATATATCTATGGGAATTGCGATGAAGGCCACGGCTGTGTTTTTTCCGCATCCGACGAGCAAATTTGCGTGTTCCCGGGAGTGCTGCCTTGGAATTCAACGTATGATCAATTGAATTTGAATTAGGAAATGTCCACAAAACCTTTTATATTTTATTGATCTGGCCACCTACTATTATTATTGGCCACTGCTCACAAATGTTGAATTTCGCAGTGACCGTGACAAAATCACAGCAATTTCGCTCAACATCATTTTAGAAGAGGAAGAAATCCCGCGGTTTTTGCGAACGCAATTATATATTTCTGTAAACATTACCGTGGCATATTTTAACATTCCAGAAACTTAACTAATACTATACGAAATGAGCACTACTCCTTCGAAAGCGCAAGTAAGCGGCGGGTACAAAACGCCAATGAAGCAGAGCACAACAAAAGCGCGCCAAGCAAAATCAAGCAATTTAAAGGCGATCGAAAACCTAACCAATTCAGAGGACTCCAGCGGTGCTGAGCCAGACTCTGCACAGATTGAAGAGTCCGATGAAAGTTTGCCTCAGCAGCGAACACGGCGCTCTACCCGTAACCCCAGCCCCACCAAAAGGTATCGGGAGTACTGTAAAGAAGTTTTTGATGATAAAAGGCAGGCGGTTCGTAAACGCCGGCAAGTAGGCGCTTATGATGAGCGCACCGACGATGAGATCCAAGACCTGGATACAGACAATGAAGAGGATGTGGAAAATGAGCAGCAAGCTCCAGCTAATCCGGATGTGCAGCTCATACAGGCCTACGATGTGGCGGGCAGCAGCATGTTTGGCTTTAATACGCCCAAAAAACGGGATGGCATGGCCATGGCTGCGCTCAGCGCCACACCTCGCACACCCAAGACCCCTAAAACACCGAAGACGCCGCGCTTGGGTGTCAAAACACCAGACACGAAACGCAAGAGAGCCGCCGATCAGCCCAAAACTCCATCACATGTGCGCAGCCGCGTCAAGCAACGTACGTTTTTGAGGTTTCTAACTTGATTTGATTGACCAGTTTAAAGTTGATTTCGCTCCACAGATATTGCAAAAATTGTGAACAATTCCGATGAGGACTTTTCGGCCGATGACAGCGACTTTCAGCCCAGCGATGCGGAAGAGTCCAGTAGCAGCAGCAGCAGCGAAAACGCGGATGGCACTTCCGACAACGATGCGGCTGATGATGAGCCTAAAACGCCCTGCAAGACTCGCCGTACCATTGTGGTGCCGGTGCTGCCCAAGACTCCGTCGGCAGCGCGGCTACGCCAAACGGCACGGGCTAAAAAGTCCAATGAGTATGTGCCCGAGAGCGACGGCTACTTTCATTCTCATGCCAGCAGCAAAATCCTTACCTCCGATCACACGCTGGATCGTCTAAAGAATCCACGCCTAGCCGCTGATCGTCTGTTCAGCCTCCTGGCCGAAATGAAACTATCCACTGAGCATGAGACGGCCATCAATGCCATTATGGAGGAGTATCGCAGCTATTTTCCCAAGTGGCTGTGCATTCTAAACGAGGGCTTCAATATTCTCCTTTACGGACTCGGCTCCAAGCGTCAACTCCTGCAGGCATTTCATCACGAAGTGTTGGCTCAGCAAACTGTGCTTGTGGTCAATGGTTTCTTTCCCAGTCTGACGGTGAAGGACGTGCTCGATAGCATAATCGGCGAAATACTGGATGCCGGCAACAGTCCAGCGAATCCACACGAAGCGGTGGATATGATCGAGGAGGAATTCGCGCTCATACCAGATACACATTTGTACCTCATAGTTCACAACTTGGATGGTGCCATGCTGCGCAATGTGAAGGCACAGGCTATATTATCCCGCCTAGCGCGAGTATCCAACATCCATCTGCTTGCTTCCATTGATCACATCAATACGCCCTTGTGTAAGTATGCCGTATTTTTCGATTTGAGGCCGATTTTGAAAACGATCCTTCAATCGTTAATAAAAAGAATCGAAGGAACAAATTGCCTCAAATCGAAAGCGGGAGAAAGCCAAAAGGTTTATAGATCGTTGTCTTTTGCAGTGTGGGATCAGAACAAGCTGAGCAATTATAACTTCTCGTGGTGGGACTGCACCACAATGCTGCCTTATAGCGATGAGACGGCATTCGAGAACTCGCTGATGGTGCAGAATTCTGGCGAACTGGCCCTGTCCTCCATGCGCAGCGTCTTCTCTTCGCTGACCACGAATTCGCGCGGCATCTACATGCTGATCGTTAAGTTTCAGTTGAAGAACAAGGGGAATCAGAACTATCAGGGCATGCCGTTTAAGGATTTGTACTCCAGTTGTCGCGAGGCCTTTCTCGTCAGTTCGGACTTGGCGCTGCGTGCCCAGCTAACAGAGTTCTTGGATCACAAGCTGGTGAAGTCGAAGCGCAATGTCGATGGCTCCGAGCAGTTGACCATACCGATTGATGGGGCATTGCTGCAGCAGTTTGTCGACGAGCATGAGAAGAAGTGAGCGGAGCGGGTGAAGAAGTGCCTCCGTTTAGAACATATTATTAATTTATTACTTATTATAGTTTGTTTTTATATATATATATTTGTTTTCGATTTCGTTTAATAATTTCAATACAATTACAATTTTGCTTCATTAAAAATGTTGCTCGTGTTGATTTTGTTGTTGTTATTGCTAACTCTATAATTCAATTATATTTCGTTATCATTTTAGGGCATCGTCGTTTTCTACAAACATTTAGATTGGCATGCATAAAAATGTCTCAGTTAATTTGTCAATTGTTTAAATTTATTTACTTGATATTTATTTTGCCGTTTCGCTAAGTTGTAGTTTAGTCGTCCTTCCTAACTGCTTATAAATAACATTAATTTGTAATTATTACGCTTCGTTTTCTCAATTTTTCTGAACGCTACACACATAAAAATAAACGCTTTATTTAAATTTGTTGCCTAACTTAGAATCCGCCTTCAATATTGCGAGTTAATTGATGACTTTATGAACAGATTTAGGTATTTTTTATTAGCATTACTATTATTCAATGTAACTGTCATTTAAGTTTAAAAACAGTGGCCTCCCATATCGCCTGAGCTGCCTTAGACGTGCTTTCGAAGTTATATCCAACAAATACTTTAATAATTATGGGCTAAGACTGTTCGTGCGGGTGAATCAAAAGTAAAAACGTTAAATCTGATTTTAATTTGCATTTTAAAAATAATTATAATTCATACATGATATACATAAGTGTAAGACTAGAGTAGGTCTGAAAAATGATTTCCATTAAGAAACCCATATTTTAAAATTGTTATTCGGTTTTATTGAAAAAACATTTAGGAAACTCAAAAAATGTGTGTAAATTATGTTTATTTCTGACTATAAACTGAATATAAACGAGTTTGATTAACACCGTCTAAAATTCCAATCAGTATCAATTCAAATGTAATTGACATTTTTACCAAGCGATACAAACAAAATATTTTTGAATACTTGTAAGCAGGAAAACTGAAGCTTCAAAATCTATCGATACGATCCATTCATCCATCTAGCTATGGCATCAAATATTAACAATATTTAGTGTAAAAAATGGAATGAATTTATACACCTTATAGAGAAATAATTTGAAATTGTCTTATTGGGAATGTCTTGATGCGATCTCCGAGTATATCAGTAGCTGAGCTCAATCCTAGTGCTTTTCTAAATGAGTTTTAGATTAAACATTCCATGTGCCCGTCTCAGTGACAAACACAGCGAAGACAACGAAAAAAAATGGTTGCAATTCATATTTATGTAAATAAATATATTAATGTATTTTCTTCCTTTTCCTTTCATATTTTTTGTTCTGTGGGTGGAATTTGAAATTTCATATATACTGTTTTCTGAGTTCACAAATCACTCATTTAAAAACTCTTCGGAATTCACAAATCACAACTTTGCAAATATGATATTCTTAACAGTTCTTTCTTACTTTTTGATTCACCCGCAAGGACATTTTAGTTCAATTGAAATAATGCATTTATTAGCTTGTGAACTAAATCAGTCAATTCATTCATTCATCCGATCTTTAAATTCACTCGCCTAAGGGCTCTACTATCATTGAAAAATCCTTGCAATTTTCAAAGACTAAAACTTTTTATTGTGTTTTGATAATAGAGAACAGCTGTTTGCTGCGCAAAGTGAACCACTTCAAATGAACTTATGGTGAACTAAACGTTCCAGCTCTAAAACAATTGAAATCATCCAATTTTACCTACATATTTACACAACTACGATTTATTGCGCTGCGTTGCAAAGTAAAAAACCCAACCCTCTTCTCGTTCAAATATACACACACATATATACGTAGTATACATATGTATGTATGTGTATTTATGTAAGTTAGCCCAAAAATGACAAAACGATCTCTCGAAAATGTGAAAATTGTAGGGGACTGTTGAATACCTGAAGTTGCCAAACGAATTAGGCGTATTGTTCTGAATCATCATTTTATAAAAATTGTTTAATTACGTTTCATTAAGTTTACTCATAGTTTGTATTTTAAAAATGTATATCACGTTTACTTCATTTGTATATTTGCTATTTGGCTACCAGCAGCCAGGCATACCAAAGTACCGTTTCTCTCTCTCTCTCCGCAGAGGCTTGCCAACAAGTGAGGGAGATATTGAGAGGGCTTTGGCTTCTTCGTATGAGTTCTTCTTTGCAGTGCTGGCAATGCCTTAACATTCACAAATCATGCATGCCGTTACTATTTATGTATGTATGTATGTATATAGCTACTATCATTACCAATTATGTTGCTGGCAAGCGAAAACATTTGAAATGAAACAATAAGCGATGCTAAGAAAGCAAATTAATTTGATTTATGCACGTTTGCTCTGTTTTGTTGCTTTTCTCTCTATTTGATATTGCATTAATCTTTCAATTTCAGGCAAATTACTATTTAATTATGCATTAATTTGTACATCAAAAGCTTAAACTATAAAGACAATTAAAGTGAGTGCGTGTGTGTGTGTGTATTGCTGTTGGTGTGTTGTGTCTGTAAAAATAAAAATAAAAGGCGTACGTCTTGCATTCATTTCTGCTTATTATACACAAGGTGATGATTTTTAGTTTTATTTCGACAATTTTTGCTTTTAATTTTACGTTTTTTCTTATTTTTTTATACAACAAAATTAAATAGATTACAAAAAGAAGTTAGAAGAAGTGGCTTTTTAAATACTTAGATGCATAAAAAAATTTACGAAATAGCTACAATGTTTTATAACAATATGCTGTTTGTTTGCTTCATTTTAAATAGGTATGCAAATTTGTTGGGCACACAGGATGCGGCTGGCTTCTGGTCCTTCAGTGTGTGTGTGTGTGTGTGTGTGTGTCTTTGCGATGGTGTGTGTGTGGTCTCCAAAAGCCGCCTGAGAAGAGGCAGCAACGCGTTTTATGGCGCACTTAGAAGGTTTTAAAGTTAAAGCGTTTTGTTGCTGTGCTTAGTTGTGTGTGTGTGTGTGTGTGTTTGTTTGTTATTCTACGGTCACACATGCAAATAGTTTACACACACATTTTTACTATTATACCAGCAGACTTTGAAAAGTAAGCCCCAAAAGGTTTCTTGTAGCACATATGTAGGTATAATTTTAGTGCGGATTGTTTGCCTGTCTGACCATAGTGTGTGTGTGCGTGTGTGTGAAGTACAAAAATAAAATGTATAAATGTTCGATTTAGTTTGGAAAGAGTTTACATATGCACTTCTCCTACATATATACATACACACATATACACATATATGTGTAGCTATATGCAGTCTGTGTATATAAATCAACTTCATTATCATATCCGTATCATTATCCATTATCCATTACTCATCAAATATACATCACAATCAAAGTGTACGCTTTAATTAATAATAGTTACGAGTTGTTGCTTCTATTTTCTGCATCGTTCGTACGTTTTGTTTTCTCTTCTCTTTTATTACATATTATTATAATTATTATTAGCATTATAATTATTATATTTAGATATACATGCTTCTTCTTTTGCTTTTAATTATTTTGTTGTTGTTGTTGTTGCTTCAAGTTAACTTAGATTATAGAATTCTTTATATTATTTGTAAACATTAAGTGTAATCATAAATCAACAAAAAATAAAATACAAATTACAAAGTAAAATTACATCATGCATCAAATTGTTTAAAAAAATTAAATTAATTGAAACAATAAATGTTGCTGTTCCTTTTTTGTATTGTTTAATGCTATTGTTGTTAGGTGTTGTTGCTGTAGTGGCTGTGTTGTCGTTGTATCCGGGGTTTGTATGGGCTTTACGTCTAAATTTGTTGCTGCATTCCGTTAAAATTTTAATAAATAAAAAATGTTTATTGCTGTTGTTGTAGGTATTGTTGCTGTTGCTGGTTGTTGCTGTTGCTGCTGTTGTTGGTGATGTTGTTGTTGCTGTGATTACATTGTGGTTTCAGCTCATTTTCACGCGTTTCCTTGGTGGTCCAATTGGTGGGATTTGTTGTGTTGCGAGCGCACGAAATGCCTCCGCTATCAGATGTGAATGTGTTGTGATCATATTTTGCCATCCAGAGGTTTCCATCACATCGGTGGCATGACTGTACATAGAAAATGACAATATATTAGTTAGAAATCAGTAACATCTCGTTTATTATTTATTTATACTCACGTATTTATGAAATCTATTGTTTGTGCTTTCAATTGATCCGCACTGTGGAGATCGGCTAATATTAATGTTTCGGCTGCTGTTTCTACAGAGAGATTGACGCACAGCGCCTCCTCGCACATCACTTTCAGCTTTTCGAGTGCATACTGTAAATAGATGTAGAAGTTAATTAATTAAATGACTAAGTAATAAAGAAATATCTTCCAAATTCTAACAAAAAATGTGAAATTGAAATTGTGGATGTTTTCAATTTCCAACACCTAATAAGTTATTCGGATTATATTAGATGCTGGTGTTCATACATGCAAACATTGAATGTGGTTCTATGATCACGACTCTAAAACAAATATCTTTCTCCTACAGTCTCTGAGATTCAACGGTTCATACATGCAAACATTGACTGAAGTTTTCATGTTTTTTATTCTCGTATATAACTTACCTTATCCGCAGCCGCTAGGAGATCATCAGCCATTTTTTCTAAATTTGGCGCTTTGCCCGTATATATGAATCGTAGCATTTCTTTAAGAACCTCATGATCCACATCGGTTATGGCGACACGATTCAACTTACGCTCCTCCATTTCATGCTCAAACATGGCGGCAAAAACATCACTGCGCGCTATTTAATGATAAGTACATCAGTTAGTTATAGAACATCAATAAAGTTGAGGGGGAAACTTACCCGCCAGTATGGCTTTGTGCGCCTGAAACTCGCGGCCGCCCACTGAGAGCGTTACATCGCTGAATTTCTCATTGTCAAATAGATTGCCAAGATCTTCAGATAATTTACATTCGGGCACCTTAAACTGTACGATGTTCGATTGTCCAGAGATGTTCACACTGTCCGCGACAACGCTAACCTCACAAAATATGGTCAGCTTATCTTCGGGCAGCAGACCGTTCGCTTCGTCCAATAGGAAATCGCGACGAATAAACTTCTTAAAGCCCCAATCTTTGCCCTGCACGAAACGATAAGCTCTGTGGGATAATGGAGAAATCGTATTAAGCATCAATAAGATCTTAAGTGTTGAAGGGCGAAAGGCACTTACCGCTGGGATTCCATTGCTTTGGTTTCCTCACGTTTTGCATTCAGTATTGAAAATTTGAACTTGGCTCTGACTTCTGATTTATTACAGGAAACTAACAGTAAATATAATGATAAGTAATCCTTACTCTCCTCATCAAGTCCTTTTGGATTAACCCGTAAACACCTGAAAGCGAAAGCAATGTAGATCGACTTAGTGATTGCTTTTAAAATATTAAGAAAGTCTTACTTACCATTTCAGTTTGTCATTAGCACCGGCTGAGAATGTGGAAGATTTGAGCACTTCACCCATTTCTTCCCGGCAAAAACTAAAGTTATTTATGGTCCACATATAACTAAATTTAACCACTTTAACCTGCAAGCAAATAAAAGGTGAAAGATTTAGATTAGGAGGGCAAGCCATGTGAAATAATATTACGTTCATAACACTTTAGGTGGGAATTGGAATGTTTTCTTTTAGGGCTGAAAAAGGCAGGTACGCCTACTTGTTAGATTTACTAGCAAAAGGTTTCTAAAATGGTAAGCTAGTGTTACAACTCTGGAATAATGTTATATTCTTGATTCATAATGCATTAGAGGAGATTTCTGCAAGTTGGCGGATTTGATAATACCCCAAAATTTGAGACGATTTAATGTAGATTAGTATCTCATCAGCTGAGTCTGTAGGGATAGGCTAAGTCCTTAACAGCGAGTTATTTAAAGTGAAATATGTTCGATGAATTCAAATCTTTATCTATTCCGATTAATGAATGAAAATTGAGGCAATTTAAGATGCATTGGTAGGGACTAAAAGGGAAGTACTTAGTCGTTAACAGCGAGTTATTCAATAGGAGGAATATGTTCGATGAATTCAAATCTTTACCTATTCCGATTAATGATTGTAATTTGAGGCGATTTAAGACGGATTGGTAGGGACTAAAAGGGAAAGACTAAAGCACCACAAGTTGGTATTGAAAGTAGAAAATGTTGTATAAAATAAAAGCCGATAGATTCAATCGGGGAATTGAAATCACCCTTTAAATATATTTTCGTATTTACAGGAATCACAGCTTAAATATTTTTGAACATTGTA
The DNA here is from genome assembly GCF_003285725.1 of Scaptodrosophila lebanonensis. Taxonomy (NCBI): domain Eukaryota; kingdom Metazoa; phylum Arthropoda; class Insecta; order Diptera; family Drosophilidae; genus Scaptodrosophila; species Scaptodrosophila lebanonensis. The sequence goes on from NW_022060538.1 coordinate 19,796,157, forward strand.
ACTGTTTTTACAGCAATATCGCTATTCCAGCAAACCAGCGACTTGCAGGGATAGTTTTAGTGCAGATTCAAATGTGGCCCTTAATCCTGTAATATTTGTGGCTGGCATATTGCCAACAAGTGGCTCAAATGCCCTGTTGTGGCTGACAACGGAAATGCATTTTCCTCTGCCACAGAAATGGACTCGGTTTACGAAATTGAAATTCGAGCAGCTGCGACGGACGCAGCAAATCCATAGGAATGCAGAGAAGGTAGACGACAACGAATGGTGTTTACATGTCGCCGCTGTCTTGAAACTTAATCCTTTGCGGGATTTAGTTTGCCAATATAGTATGTGTGTGTGTGTGTGTGTGGCTTACCTGTGTGTAACACCAATTCTCAGCAACTGGCGTATTAACTTCCGGCAAGGGCGGCGAGGGTACACGACTGACCGCCATCGTGCTACTGGATGCGTGCAGGTTCGAGGTGACTCTAGCTGTTTGGCTTGCCTGACATTCGTTAACCGGCAATCTGCAAAAAAATAAATGCAAAAGGAAACCACATAATTAGTTTTAAATAAATGTTTGCTTAACATATCTAAATATATCTAAATAGTAGCTGTATAAATGATTATAATAGCAGCAGAGTCGTGTTTTTACCTCGGCTCTTGTATCAAGTCCATGATGCTGCGTTCAAATTCGACTTTGACGAAATTGCTATCGGAATTCGAATGTCTTGCCAATAAGTTGAGCAATTTCAAAAGCAGAGAGTTCTCCAGCTTGCCGTTAGTTGAACAAATAGTAGACACAAATAATTAAAGTCAAAGGCAAAAGCTTTAAACACAGAAAGTCACACAAATAAAATTATGCAAAATGCAACTCAAATGTTCTGTAACGCTGACACTGAGGACGATGAGACGAGACACAAACGCACGGACGACACAAAACGGAATGCGCCAAAAATTGCAGCGTGCATTATGTGAGGGAGTGTGGAAACCGTTAGGCGACAATATGTGAGAGTGCAAATTGATGATCAATTGAGCGAACAAGTGTGAGTGGATTGCGGAAGCTTTTCCACCAATTTGGTTGAACGATCAACTCTTTCTCTCTCTCTCTCTCTCTGGTTCTGTTAAAGTTAAAGCTGAGATTGGACAGCAGCAGCAGCAGCAATGTAAAGGACAACCGTCGCGCGAGAGTGCCAAATGAAAACTGTGGCTTAGACAAGCGAAAAGTGCGCTGCTGACCAAGACAGCAGCGGCGACTGCGCTGCAGGATGCGACACAGCAAGGATACGGCATGCACATATACACACGTTTAGAGATTTGAAAGACGACAGCAAACAATGGACCAAAATGTAACCTAGAGTGGAAAATTGACAAACAAAAGATGAGACGAGCTAGCGAGGAGGATCAGCAACAACAAAAACAACACTAATGGGTTTATGTGTGTGCGTTGGTTACCGCTTGCCCAGGTTTTTGTGTCGGAGTTGTGAGCAGGCGCAGATGCAGATGCAACTCACTGACATGGCCTTTTGTTCGTCACCGCGGCAGGAAGAACGGAAAAGCGGCGCACACACATATCTTTTTGTAAAACTCGGAAAATATACAAGGCTACAACAACAGCAAGCGCTGGCAACAATTACTATAATAGACCAACCAAGCTCAGATTTTTCAAGGTGTTGCGAGATTTTCTACATTGCTGGTACTGTTGTTGTTGTTGTTGTTATGCTTGCTGCTGTGCTCTCTGCTTGAATGTGCACATCAAGCTGTACCTAAAGGACCTTCAATGTGTGTATGTGTGTGAGAAAGAGAGCGCGTGCGTGTGTAAAAGGTTGACGTGCATTTCGTCAAGGTGAACAAACTGTAAACCAGCAACTGCAACAACAACAACGCACAAAGGCAACGTCAATCATGCGTCGGTGGCGAGGGCAACTCGTACCTTGTTCTCTCATCGTTCCATGCGCCAACAACAAATTGCTTTTAGTCAATTTTAGTGAGTGTGTTTTAATGTTAATGACTTCGATTTGGCATTGAGCAGCAACGGCTAACGGCACGCACACTTGAACACCTGACTGTTAATACTGTTTGTCTCTCCCTCTCTGTTTTTTCTTCTCTCTTCGCTTGTTCACTCCCACCCACTAAGCGAGTGCTTATGCTCTTAATGACAATTTCAAGCTTTGAAGGGCCAACCGTTTGGTATGACATTGAAAATGTCTCTATTTGTGTGTGTGTGTGTGTGTGTGTGTGTGTGTGTGTATAGATGGCGCCCAATAGTCGAGGGCAACGGAGGTGGGCAGCAATAGAAGAGCAACTTAAAAGCTGTAACTGAAGCGCTTTTCAGCTTAGAGCTAAACTAAGATTAATGAGCGGACACTGGCCTAGGAAGCTGAAACGGCAGAACACCCAGCGCGAGCGCGCAATGACTCAGCACAGTGGGTCTGGTCTGCTTATTAGAGTGAGCCTTGAACGCGCAATCCAATGACTGTCGGATTGTGACTAATGTAATGGGCGGTAGTTAAAGTTTGAGACAAGGACAGACAGCAGCATGTTATGTTCTTGAATTGTTGCTGGTAATTAGAAGGTTGGTAGGTGTTCAATTATGTGTTTATAAGGCAAAGCTACACAATTCTATAGAAACACATCAGTATTGTTTGTTTGTAAAAATAAAAGAATGCCCAATAAATGTCCATAAATATAACTTTAACAAATTTTGTTTCAGATAATGAGAATTCGTCAACTGTTTTAGTATAATTCATTATTACGATTTAACAACTACATTACACAAAAATAAACTAAGGGAGCAGTTTAATAATTCGGCGTCTACTTATTCTAGTTTAATTTGACAAAATAATATAGTTTTTAAATTTTGTTCATAAATAATATAAAACCATTAAAAATGTGTCAACATTAAGTGTCGATCATTCGAAATATTTAATCATAAAAACACTCTACTTTTGTTCTTAGGAATTTCTTTTTAAGGACCAGCCTAATGCTGCGCTCTTCTGTTGCGACTGCGCAGGAAGCCGATGCCAGCTGAGAAGAGTGCATTTCGTTACGTTCGGGGCTCATCTGTCTATGCTCGCGCTGAACGATCTCTTTGGCGATGTGCAAACAATGCGAGACAGACAAATGCGCAGCTACAAGAAAAACAAAAACAACAAACTGTGTGTATGTGTAAGAGTGGGCTGTTAAGAAAGAAAAAAAGAAAAGGTGCAGTGATGTGGACAGCTAGAAAAACGGCGACCACAGTGAGAATGCAATGACAAAGCACGCGCTAGAAAATCTATAAAAATCCGCTTAGTGTCAAGCGACAAAATATGTATGTATGTAGGTGGGGAGAGGCGGCTAACGACGACTGTCAGCTGGCGAGAAAAGCGCGCGCGCCAAAATGAAAAACTATTTTCATACATCAAATGCAATAAAAAGAAAAACTTATATAATTTTGTGGAAGAGGGCGCCGCTTGGACGCTTTCCACACTTCCACTTCCGACAATATTTCATTAGCATTTTAATGAAATTTGCTAAACAAAAGAAGAAAAACAAAATCGACTGCCAAAAACAACAACAAACGTATGCCGAATGTCGACAACAAAAGGCAATAATAAAAATGGTGAAAATTTTCATTTTTACAACAAATTATCGCATGAGTTTTCACTTGCATGAGATTGTCTTTGTTGTCGTTGTTGTCGTTGTTGTTTTATTGGTGAAAACGCCAACAATTTTTGACGCCAGCAGCAGGGGCAGCAACAACAACAACATGCTCCTTTCACTCGCTTAACGCGGCACAGTCGTCAACAAAAACAACAATAACAATGAAAATTGCGCGCTTGAAGTGAAAAACGTTTGAGCAAAAGGAAACGCTTTTCTTTTACATAAATGCGGCGGCTCGCTGTCGATGCAAAGATAAAAATTGTACAACAAAACGCGAAGACGCCAGAGAAGCAGGAGAAGAAGACACTGCGAAGTCGACGGCCACCGACGGCAATTTAATTTAAATAATGTGAACTTTCATGCCAATGAAAATGATTTCAAAAAAGAGAAACTCGTCACTTCTCACTTCCGGTACAAATGCAGCAGCAGCAGCAGCAGCACAGCAGCAACAACAACAACAACACCCACCCACCAAAGACGCTCGATCGCTCGCCTGCTCTCATGCAACACAATTTCACTCGCCTCTGCCGCACAGTCATCGCCATATGTTTGTGGCCATGTCGACAGTTTTTGACACGCATATTAATTTAAAAACTCCCACGCTCAAGTTTTTACAGTCTGTCTGTCCATCTGCCCGTCTGTTTGTCTATCCGTGTGTGTTGTTGTCCGTTTCTTTTTTCGCGCCGTTTGTTTTGTCGTTTTGTCTTTCACCGAAAACGGCAAATTCGATTCGTTGCGTCCATTTGCTTGCCTGTTGCCTTTTATCGCTTTTGCGTGAAGTGCTGGGCTGGGGAGTGCGGAGCGGAGGAGAAAGCTCGCTCTTCTGCACTTTTGCTTGCAGTTTTCGTGAAAGTCGCGCTACGCTTTTGTTGTTGTTGTTATATAAATTGTATTTAAGTAGAGTAGTGAAATTCGCGTATTTTTTCTGTCTGTATACATTTATTTGCGCCCATTGGGTTTTATTTAACAAATTTGCTAATTTGGGGAAAAATAAAGAAGAATTTGTGTAACATAAGAAACGTGGGATTTTATGAGTCTAAGCTTAACTAACTTTATTATTGCGGAGCACATTTATGCTAATTATAGGTTTTTTAAAACTTATAAAAAATGTGTTAAGAGACTTGATGAACCAATTTTGTTAACGTTTGAAAAATCTTTGCGTTATGAAAAAGCCAAGCTTTGGTGTTGGTGAGATTCTGAACAAAAACAAACATTAGAAGGCAGTCAAGGCGATTATATAGAAGTTCTACCGAAGGGTTTTTGTAAATTAGTAAAACGAAAGCATAAGAAAGGATGTTTGTAATATAGAATATATATACGATTTGATAAGCGGCAATAGTTTATTAAAAAATTTATACTAAACCGGTTTGAAGAAAAATAATAGAACAACATATTAATTTCTAATATCTGGGGTTTATAGAAGTTGTTCTGACGTCACTTTGTCAAACACTTCAATGCTGTTAAAAAGCTTCGCACCCAAACATTTGTCAACACTAAACTGGCAATAGTAACCAATTCGACACGCACATGCGTACGCAAACGTTAACCGAAAGCGTGTCACAACAACAACAGTAATATTAATATTAGTAAGCAGTAATAGCTTAGCAGCTGCCATGTCCTATTTTCCACGCATAATGCTGTTAATTTTTACATAACTGCTGTTTGAAATGCTATTGAAAACAAAGTTAAAACTACAACTAATACAACAATCCACAACAAGAGTGGCAACAAAATGAACCGCAAATTTGTTATTGCAACATAAATGAAAGTTTGGTTTTTTTGATTTTGGCTAAAGAGCTAAAGGCAATCATGAAGGGATTACGTAAACTGCAAGGAAATAAGTAAATGAAATGCAACAGCTGTGTGTCTATTTATGTGGCGCGCAGTGTAGTTGCAGGCGTAGGCGGTGCTGCAACAACAAAAATTTCACCCGACCAACTTACAAACAAAAAACGAAACGAGACCAGCACGTTGTTTAAAGTAGTTGTTGCTGCTTTCGCATTAGTTCGTTTTATGGTTGTTGTTGTTTGGCAACAAACTTACGAGTGGAGCGCGCTCTTTTATGTAATCGCGCAGCTTCAAACAACAAACGGCAACGTGCGCCAAGTCGAGCTTATACATACACACACACACACACCAACTCACTCATAAACTTGTTTGTGACGTCGCGCATGTGCTCAATTTGACTGTCTCTCTCTCTCTCTCTCCCTCTCTCTCTCAGCAATTGCACTCTCGCGCATGCGCTCTTTTAACAGCACGTTGTATTTTAGCGCGTGGCTAACAGCATACGCTGCTTATTATTGTTGTTATTGTTTTTGTTGTAATTGGCTCTTGAGGTTTTCACAAGCAATAAAGTTTGGTGCGTCGATCATTATCAACATTATAAAGATGATTATCACAAATGAAATCAATAAATTAATAAACATGTTGTGCCCAATTTTCACACTGTGCTGGCCAAACGTTTTGGGCCAAACTGACTGCTAATGTTGTTGTTGTTGTTGTTGGTAGTGCTGCTGCTTGTTTGCATTTTGCCGCTTTTACCATTTCTCTGCACTTTCTAAACAAATTGTGCGACGAACGAGCGTACAATATGCGTATGAAAAAACGAAAGATAGAAACGACTACAAGAAATTGGCTTTCATGCGTTTTCACATTTTGTTTTTGTCGTGCTTTCTTTTCTGTCGTCGCGTCGTCGTTTTTTCCTTTATCTCATTGTTGTAGCATTTGAGTGAGGGTCTTGGATTTCTACTGCTTTTTCTTTGTTGCAGATGTTGCTGTTGTTGTTGGTGCTGCTTGAATTTGTATTTGGCTTAAGAGATCGTTGCTTCTACTTTTATTGGCTTCGAAATTTTCGTGTTTACTTTGCTCGATTTCTAAGAGATTTGTTCTAAATAAAATGTGGGTTGAGTGAAAGAGGCGGTTGGTTTTGTTGCTGGTCGCTCTTACTCTTTTATTTGTTTGCACACAGCACACACAGTTTATGATTATTGGGTGAAAGAAATGCCCGCATTTAACAAAGTGAAAACTGTAACTTTATAATTTCAATATGCTGACAACTCTACCGACTCGCCTCTTCAGTGTTTTGTGCATTGGGAGTGCAGGCAACCCAAAAACCACTCACATGCCATTAATATGACACACATCGGTCAACAGCAGCACAGTGGCAACAAAATTGCTAGAGACGGGCAGCTGTTGACAACGCATTGGCAACAATGTTTACAGCAACATCAATGAGCGACAATGTTAATTAATTTAATTTGCCATCTCGTGTGCGCATTTTAATTTGAATTTTTGAAAGTTTACAAGGTGCTCAACAAATACACACACATTTTACATATGTACAAAAAAAAAAAACCAACAATAAATTGGTTATATTAATATATAAGAAATGGAAAGTTATTGCAGCAATAACAACAAAGACCAATGACTCCCAGTCGTGTGTGTACGTATTGCAAATTTTTATTACAGCTTCGCATATAAAAGTGTGGCGAAGATGTTTCGAAAAAAAGAATTCGAAAGGTACGCGTTACTCAGTGGGGGGCAATTTATTATTATTTGTATTTTTCTTTATCTAGTTGGGGATTTGTGTGATTAGAAAAAGAGGGGAGTTGGCAAATCTAGCTAAATCTAGCTAAAGTGATATTCGAATAAAATTGAGTAAAGCTTAAAGTTTTGAATAAATTACAATAATTATAATTATTTGTAGCTGCAAAATTTAATCAATCTCATCAATGTTGCAATTTGGATAAACATAAATTCGTGATAATTAGTACTTTTATATTTAAACATTGTTGCGAATTAACGAATTCAGCATTATTGTTGCTGCAATATTTCATTTAAGCTCATCAATGTTGCAATTTGGAGCCTAAACTATAGCTATAGTTGTTGCCATGATTGTTGCAATTTCGAAAGTTGAAAAGGTGTCAACCAGCACCAACAATGCAAAGTAAAAGCGCCCCAAAGCAGCAAATGGATTGATTAATTTTGTGGTTTAGCCTGTCCATTACATAAGCAACATAACTATTCACTGCTGGCAACATGCGATGACTGTTGCTGTTAATGTTGCTCTGTGCTGCTGTTCGTTCGGCCCTTTCAGACGTGCAGCGAAGCAAACTTCCGTCGCACAAAAACGACAACAGCAAACAAAAGGAGAGCAAAAACCGTGGCCAAGCAAGCCAGCACGCCAGCCAGCGCATAAATAATACAAGAACACCAAAAGCAGCAACAACAACAGGATTGTATGGACAGGCAAATATATGAGCAATTGCAAAGCGCCCATTGTGGTGGCACAGTGGTGTGAGCACATATTTCTAGATAAGTACTATCGATAGTGAAGACAACCAACGATAGTGAAGATTTTATCGATAGAACCATCGCTGGCTTAGTACTGATATTGCAAAAGGTTCGTGAATCCAAAATATATTCAAAATCAGTCGTTACTTTCTAAGACCTCCTTTGGGCCGCCCCCAAGTTCTTTAAGAACATTTGTCTTTAGCTGAAACGGCGTTAATGTTGTGCAGCGAAATTTTATACCCTTCTAAGGGTTAAAAGGGTAAACCAGTCTGTGTTCTTTGGCAATTTAATTTACATTTCATTTTTAATGGAAAGCCGGCCCTAGTTTTTAGCAATTCTTTATTTCTTTAAATAATCTTTATAGGACTTATCAAATAAAAATGCGAAAAGTAAAAGGACAAGTTTAATTCTTGTTACCCTGAGAAATTCTATGGCTCAATAGATAAAAAATATAATTTATTGATTGGAGGAATACATATGAACGTTTTTTCAGGGTTGCTGTAATCAGCAGCGGCCTCGTTAAGTTAAGCCTGTAAGCCTGTACTGACAAGGAAAGGGTGAGCAGCTCGGAGCTATTGAAGAACTTTGAAGCTTGTCGAGCCATTTAAAATAATGTGGTGTTTCCCTGTTTTCTTAATCATTAGAGTGAGCTTTAAAGAACAATTTGAATTTTCTTGTAAATCTACACAACTGCATAAAATTAAATAAAACTTAATCTAGCTTTGTTGTCGTTTCCTATTTGCATTTAAGGGATTTACCATGAACGAATTTCTGTGCAGATTATTTGCTTGTCTCACCCATGCTTGCAGTTTCGTACCACTGTGTAGCGCTCATATGGAAATGGAAACGTCGCCGTCAGCCAACCGACGCGTGTACGGCCATTCTGATAAAGAGCGTTCCGTGAGTCAGGCCGCAGACGATGCCGGACAAAGGTTCGCAAATGCATATATTGGGAATATAAATATATAATATACTTTTTTTTTTGGACTATCAGCAGCAACAGCGGGCATATTGAGAGGCCAACAGACTCAGGCCCAGACTCGCCGCGCCACGCCACAGCACGAACGAAGGCCAATTAAGTGAAAATGAGGAGCAACAAGTGCAAGAGTCGCATTATTGAAATGCAAAGAACAAGAAGAAGAAGAAGAGGAGAAAGAAAGCAAATTACTAGCACATGGCCAAGAATGATAATAAAAAAAATATAGTATATATGTGTGTATACATATAGTATTTATATAGCCATGTGCTCAATTTTTTATTGGACAATGCCAAACGACTGCGACTGCCCCATAAGTGACCCCGACCGAGCGGGTTGTCATTGCTGAGAAGAAAGTTTCAAAAGAGTTTCGGTTCGGTTCTGTTCGGTTGGGCTGGGTTGGGAGTGCGGCATGTTTGTTGACCCACAAACTTGGCCGAAAGCGTCGCTACACCCACACACTCCAGCAAACAAATAAACAAACAAACACACAGCATTTGCGCAATTAATTAACTGAAATGATTGACGCATCAGCATAAAATCTTTTGTGTTTTTATTTTCTCGCTTTTGTTTACAAACTTTTTGAGGTTAACTCGGCGCCCACTTTTGAGCTGCTGGGCTCACTTTTAGTTTTATTTTCATTTCAATTTTTTTTTTTTTTTTGGTCACATACACAACGATATGTGCACGTTATACACCCGCACATACATATGTATAGTGGGGGACCCATTTAATTACTCAAGTTTTGTTTACGGCATCGCTTTTCATGCCCACTTATTTATTTACCTTTTCCCTGTTTTCTGTATGCTAAGCATGAAATTTATGTTATGGTTCAGTGGTTCAAAGTGTTGCTAGGCGGTGCTGTGGGGCTGGTGGTGCAGGTGGTGCTTAATCGGTCAACAAATCATCAACTGGCAATTACACACACACACAGTCACACCAACTACTGAAAACCAATTACTTACGCAAGTAAGGTCATCTATAAAAACCATCTAGGTTACGTCGAGGTTGGCAACTAAACTGGCACACACACACACGCACACCACCACACACACACACACACACACACACACACACACACACACACACACACAGTGTAGGGCACATTGAAACCATTCTAGTCATCGAAATGGAAACAACAGCCAGAAGATGTAAATACTTCAAACTTCAAACACTTCAAACTTTTTCAAGACAAGAACGTTTTCGGAAACACTTAGAAATAGATTTTCACAAACTAGGGATAATGCCTTCTAAAATGTGGACCAGCAATTCACGAAGTCTTACATCAAAACTGTTGAGGAAAGCGAGATTGAAGTGATGTCGAACTAACGATGTCACTACCGATAGTATCTATAATTATTGTCAATAGTTTCTTTAAAGATTTCGGGATTACTACTATATATAAACAAATCTAGATTTTCCGCCAGAATAACTAATAATTGTAATTGATTGTAACTTCACTTAAATTCGTTTGTTCCTATATAAGAAGTCAAGTAAAGCAGTCCTGGACATAATAGCTCCCAATTCTTTTACAACGAAAAGCAATCTTTTTAAATTGTTTAAATAAACGTAAGCCAAAGATTTATCAAGTTTTCCAAGTTGAATATTAATATAATATGTGTGTTATATATTGCAATATCTTTATCTGGATAGGAGTTGATGGGAAATTTCAAATACACTTCAATAATTTCTTCATTTAAAATGTACATCATTTAATTTGAAAAAGAGCAATGGGAGTATTTTCTACTTTTTGGTGAAATATAAACCTACACTCCCATACGTCGTGTTTAAAAACTATTAAATTATTTTTATTATTTTATTGTCAAATCACTTGTTGTGTAATAAAGCTCCATAGTTTCTTTTTCCAAGCGACTGAGGCATAACTATTTTTTTCTGGCGTTTTATAACTTTTATTCATAGTCTTTAGCTACAGTTAAGATATTTACCTTTTATCACAGAAATTTGCGGCGGCGTTACAAAATTCCTTAGAATTGGGGCATTTAACTAATAATACTAGGCACAGAGGAGATTGTTGCTGCTGTTGATTGTTGTTATTACTGTTGTTGCTGCTGCTGCTGCTATTGCTGTTGTTGTTGTTGCTGCTGCTGTGGTGGTGGTGATGATGTTGATGATGGGGCTGTTGTTGTTGGTAGCTGCTGTGGTGTTGCTGCTGCTGATGTTGTTGTTGTTGATGTTGTTGTTGTGCAGGATGCGCACAATTAAAGTGTTGCTGATGCAGCGGCGATTGTTGTTGCTGATAGTGAGGCAAACGCGGTGGCGAAGTTGACGATGACGATGATGATGACGACGACGAAGAAGATGAGCTCGAGGACGTTGAGGGGCTTGTTGTTGGATGTGGATGCTGTTGCTGATTGAGGTGCCGCCGTATGGACTGATTTATGCGATTTGTAATGGAATTGGTCAGAGCGGAATGATGACTATGCAGATGATGGGACGGCAGGTGGGACGACGAGGATGATGCTGATGACGTTGATGAGGAGGCACTGCTCGATGATGAGGAGGAGGATGCAGCCCCAAATAGGCGACTGGCTATAATGCTATTGTTGTTGTGGTTGTTAGTGTTGTTGCCGTTGTAGTGTGTGTTGCCCGCACAGGCGCTGCTGCAGTTGTTGCTGTTGCTACTGCTGTTGCTATTGGACGACGACAACGAGGAGGTGGAGGCGGCGTTTGAGGAACTTTGTGCGCGTGTTAAAATGTTTTGTAAATTGTTGCTGTTGCTATTGAATGCTGCCTGCAATATGTTGCTTGGCGTTGCCAAATGTTGCGCCAGTGTTGCTGTGCTACTTCTGCTGCTTGCTGCACTCGCTCCACTTTCGTAATTCAGGTGACCCAAATGTTGTTGCAAAACAGAAGGTGCTGTGACCGCCTGTTGTTGTTGTTGTTGCTGCTGTTGCGGTGGTGTTGGCGGCGGCGTGCTAACCACGTGTGGGTGTTGCGACGGCGACGTTGACGCTGACGTTGACGTTGACAGCGACGATCTGCGCAGCAATACTGGAGGCGTTGATATCAATTGTTGCAGGCGACTGCAATTGCTGCTGCTGCTGCTGCTTGCTGCAGTTTCTGTTGCCACAACGCTGGTGCTGGTGTTGCTGCCGCTGGTTCGTGCATTTAGTGCGGCAGCAACAACATTTTCATCGCCGCCTTGGCAGCAACAATTATCACTTTGTAGTTGCTGTTGCTGGTTCTCTTGTTGTTGTTGTTGTTGTTGCTGTTGTAGTGGTTGCTGCGACGGCGACGCCAACGGCAATTGCCCCAAATTTACATCGACATTCTCATTTTGATAGATTTCATGATAATTTCGCTTTTTCTTGATTTTCACATAAGGCTCAAACATTTTCCAATTGGTGGTTGGCCAATTTTCTTCTTTTCTTTGGTAGGTGTGTTTTCTTTTCTCTTATTTGCTTTCCTTTATTTTATAATTTATTTCAATTTGTATTCGTTGGATTCTTTTTTAGTATGTTTTGTTTTGTCAAGCTTTTATAAAATTTATTTGGCTTTTGGCTTTCAACTTTTTGCCTTCGCACACATTTACACTCAGACAATACACACACACACACAAACCCACACACACGCCCACAAAATGTGACACTGTGCTTGGCAAACGGGGCGTATAAACAATTTTGGCTCACAAACAGAATTTGTATTTGTGCATATTTAAGTGCTTGAATTTATATTAATCATTTTTTTATGTTAAAATTATTAAGCTGTTTAATTAACCGTTCAGCGCGACTGTATTTTCGCTTAATATTTTTTAAAATTTTTGATTGGCAAACTACTTGAATAAAAATTGGAAATATTCAAAAATCTTTTCTGGCTGCTGAGTTGCTGGTGTTGTCACACATTAACACACACGCACACACATTTATTTATATTATACAAAAAAGCTGCACGGCGTTTGTTGTTGTTACTGCTGCTTGCTTGCACTGCTTTTTGTTAGCTTTATTTCAGCGTTTATTTTTGGGGACTCGAACGAACCGCTTCGCTTGAAAGTTTGCGCAGAACTGAACGAAGCGTAGCCGACAACTGAGCAGTGAGCCAAGCAACGAAACGAATACAACTGACTACAACGACGGAGCTGACGTAGACGTTGCTGCTGCTGTAGCTGCTGCTGCTGAGTGAGCTGCGTTGGCCCGTTTTGAGTGCACAGTTTTGGTGTCGACGCTGGCAGCGCAGCCCGCAGCGTTTCAGTTTTCATTTTGTTTCTATTGAATAACAACCCGACTGAATACCGACTGCGGGTTTCACCATGTAATGTAGGCAGAGCGACGTCGACTTTGCTGCTAGCGGCAATGTGGCGAAACGTAAACGTACACAGACACGCACACACATAAAGTACTCATGCACACCTACACTTTCGTTTGGTAAGTGGCGGCCGCGTGCGCGCTTTGTGTGAGGTCGTCGCATGAGAAAGGAAGCGTTGCTCTCTGCTCAGAGCTCTGTCGACGACGACACTGAAATTAAACTGAGCGCAAGTGCAAAGAGCAAAGAGCTCATGGTGAGCAGAACTGCTAACAGTGAACATGTTTGTATACCCTTTGCGAAGGGTGTAAGTAATTCATTCGAATGGTTGTGTCGTGTAGAAGAAATCAATTACATATTTGCATTTATTTAAATATAATTGATTTCTTGTGGTACAAGTAACCTGAGTTATGGTAAATAATTTGCACACGAGGTTCTCAAAACCTAAATCATAATTTCTCATTTAAAATGCTTCCTTGGGCTTTTGTAAAATGACAAATTAAAATTCTGTGCAGTCGTCTCAGTTCTACAATTTGGAATGATCTTAAGCATAAAAATAAACAAATATTACTACTTTTTTAAGAATTTCATGAAGAATAAATGGCAATAACATTTCGAAGAGATATAGAGAGAGATCAGGAAGTGATTCATTGTTATAAGTATTATAAAAAGGTGACCAAATTCTCTGTTTCGGTAAGATTTTCGAATAAAATGGTGTAAGTGACAAACTCAATGAAGGGGTTTCAGGAATATATTCATATTGTAAAACTAAACAAAATTAAGATAGTTACTGTTCACATAAAATGATTTCATTTACTCCATCATAGTAAAAGCTCCATAGTCAAATCCTGAATATCGAAGCTCTATTCGTTCTAAAAATTTTGTATAGTGCATAATAGATTATCAAGGGCATGCCAGCTTCGGCGCGCTGAGGACTGTGTTTCCCCTTGTTTGGCCAGTCCGTCTGTTCAGACAGCAGAGCAGCTGATAATTTATCTACATGCTGGTGGTCGACCACCCGTCTCTCTGCCAGCCTAACCCGACCGTCCCGCATTCTCAGTGCGAGTGAGCAGTGAGTGTGTGTTGACAGGACGACTTGTGTCTGTGTGCGTTTCGATATGTGAAGTGGCGCGACCCAAGCGAACGAGGCCAAGCCAGGCCAGGCCAGGCGAGGGCACACTGTTCACTCACTCGCTGACCGCACAGCGGATAAATTGTAATCAGTTACAGTTAAATGCGAACGCACACACGCACATACTCATCCACACGGATATAGAAAAAGTCTATCAATTGAACAGTAGTTTAACATTTACTTCAAGCATGCCGCCGCCTTATGCATTTGCTCTTAGTTGTCTCTTATCTGGCACTCGATTTCGTTGCGCTTCCTACATTATTTCCATCTTTTTCTGCTGTTGCTTGCTCTCCCATTACATCAAAGTGTGCGCTGTTTTAGTTACAATTATGCCGACGACATTGCCTGCTCATATACATACATACATCGTATCTGTATCTTGTGGCTTGTTGAGGGTGGCTGACTGTCAACTCTATCGCATATGCATATACATAGTATATATATGTGTGTGTGTGTGTGTGCGTCTGTCTGTCTGTATTCAGCGCGGGGCGTTGTCGGCAACATATGTTGTCGTTGCCGTCGTCCTCGTATTCGTCAGTAGTTGCTGCTCTCTGGCAGTCAAGACTAGCGCAGGCCACCCAGTTGGCAACAGCCGGCACATTACTTCACACCCGCTCTTCCGCTCTCCACTTCGTTCCTTTCCTTCTGTTGCGCTGTCACGCCACTCAACAGAACTCATTCGTTTCATTTATGGCGCGCAAATTAGCATCCCATCCATCGTTTCTTGCATGTCCTTCGTTCGCTGCTAATGTCATAACGGTAGCATCCATTTCCCTGTGTTTCAAATGTGTTCGGCAGAAGGGCATTAATTTGTCTGATGGACTCGACTCATTTGATCACCATGACGGCGAGGCCATCGTCTCGGTGTGAAAATTGAACGGTACATTGAGACTGACTCGTGTTTACTTTGAAGTTGTGTTAAGAGGTGTTGAAAGCCGATGCTGAGAAACGTACTTTACGTTCAAATATGTCCAGAATTCGTTAATCTCTAAGCAAACACCAATTAACACATTAAGCTATGCTGCTTAAGGGCAAAGTTCTAAATTTCTTGAGCTACTTTGAAGTATTTGTAATAGGAATAACTGGGAACTAAATGAAATTGTAAACGCGAGCTATAGAGTCATGTTTCCATTGATACTGTATTATCTTTCTTTAGGAAGCCAAATAAATAATTAAGGAAATATGATTTTAGAACTCAAAAACATTTAATTTTTTAACCAACTTGTATGGCCATATTTTTAGACTAATTTATATAAATGATGCAGCGCCACAAATCTGTTATGAATAACAATAACAATTGTATTTAATAATGTTGTTTAACATAATTTGTTGACATTGAGATACCCTTATAGGGTTGATCGTCTGTACTAGAAACGCATAACGCCGACGAACGTGTAGTTCGTATTTTGTTTTCTACCAAATATGCCACCTATTTTGGCCAGTAAAGGCCATTTGCCGTTCACTGACCTCTACGGTTTAGAAAGAGACGAGGCGACGCGCGTCTAGCTTCCTGCACTTGCGGAAATACAATTTCAAGAACTGAAGGCACTTGAAACAAGATAGAAATCTTAGACGAATGCTGTTGCTGTTGCTATCGCCGCTGCTGATGAACGCAACTTTCACAAAAATGTTTCAAAAAGTTGGTCAAAGTTGCCAACCAATTGATCGATTTCAACATTTCACAACTGTTGCAACACAGATATACACACACACAAACACAGCCGTAGGTATATATTTAACGCATATTGGATACACATAAAAGCGCATGCACATGATTTACTTGACACTAATTTCCATAAATAAAATAAAAGTTTAATAAACAGCAGCAGCAGCAGCGGCGGCGGCGGCGCCAGCGGGATGTGGGGAGAACGGGGCACGCTGACTGACAATAACCCAATTTTTGAAGCGGCAACAAAAGCAAGGCAAAGCAAAACAGACAGAGAGGGCAACTACAGTGCTTGTAAAGGTATAGATGATGATAATCATGATGGTGATGTGATGATGATGACGAAGCGCCATAATCAGTAGCAAGATGACAAAATTGAAATGAAAAGCAAATGCCGCAGCAGCCCGCAGCAGTCCGAAGCAGCGCGCAAAATTCAAATAAAGTTGTTGCTTTAGTAATGCTCCAAAAATGGGCGAAAAAATAATACAAGCGAGTAGTGGTAAGTAGTATATATATATACGAGTATGTATAAAGCTGACTGCGCAATCGAGCGGGCGTGGGCAGCGGGGGCAGCGGCCGCCACAATGACGAAAGTGTTAATTGATTTGATTGCCTTCAACATCGTAGCCCGCTCGATTAGAGTGACTAAAAAGTGATTTCAAAAACTAGTTGAAACGAGAGCTAAAACTATATACGAGTACATACATATACATATAAGTACATACATATATTTACGAGAGCGCGATCAGCCAGCAAGAGCTATGAGTATCCGTAAGATACAAATGGAGTTGCGCGGAGTAGTTTGCCTAAATGCCGTGGGATAACTTCCGCACTGGTTTCGGTATGGGTTTGGGTGTATGTGTGTTTATTTATGTGTGCATGTGTGTGTGTGTGTGGCGAGTGAAACTTTGAGATTTTTCGTAACAGCTTTGCCGCAATTCACGTACAACATTTGGCGTTTTTGGCGCTCGCCGAGAAATTTACATTTCACATTTTCACAATTTTTGTGTTTTGTAGCCGGCCTGCCTCTCATTGTTTGTTGTTGTTTTGTAACAAATGAGCGATTGGAGCAGTCGGCACAGCTTTCCGCATTTCACACAACAACAACAACAACGGCAGAGGCAGCAATCGACATAGAAATCAGCGCAGCATTTTGTCGTCATCAGCGCCTCAAAACTGGACTGAAGCCTGACTGTTTTTTTTTTTGCTTGCTTTCTTTTGGGTCAACACGCTGTTGCATTTGAAAATGGCTCTATTGTTAATATCACGCGTGAGCTTCTGTGTGTGTATATATATATGTGTGTGTGTGTGTGTTTTGTAATAAGCTACCAACCCAACCGCACCATTATATGAGTTTTTGTATTTGGCTGTCACGCGCCTATCGGAAACTAGTTCAGCGATAAATCATAAAATGTTTTACAATTTTAATTTGATTTTTTGATTTTTCGCTTTTGGGATTTCCTTTGTACGGCTCTGCCATCGGAGTAATGGGGGCAACACAGCATTCAAATCAAAGTTTCACTGCCCTTGATTGGTTTTGATTGCGGCGCGGCCATGTGGCAGGATTGCCCAATAATGTGCTAATGTGTTGAGAGGATGGACTGTGATAAGCCCGCGCTGAGACACATTTCAAATTTTGGGAATCTGGCACGTCTGGAACTACGAATTATCCTTCGCCAATGCCAGGGAAGCTTACTCTAGAAGATTATGCAGTTTATAGCAGCATTAGTACGATATTCTTTCTTATTTTTTCTTTTCTTTGTTATACAAAATGGCAGTATCATTTGCTATTAATTTTAAATAAATAAATAAAAATATTCCAACAGTCAGGCTTTAGCTGGGTGAGTTAATCTCAGCGACTCTGTTCGGAGGACCTTCAAACCTGATCTATTTCGAAAGGATTTATCTCTATACGTTTTGCATTTATTTAAACTTTCTTCTTCTCAAAGGCGTGGATTTTTCAGTATATCTATAATCAAAATCTCACTAATCTCTGTTGTAAGCTGAAAATAGCAATGTTGATCATTACAGATCATGGATCTTTGAATGCAATTTTCAATTAGTACAATAGGATCAAGTAACAAGTCCATGTGGCACAGAAATAGAAGACTGGTTGCACGTGAAGTGTATTTGTTTCCGTTTTCTTGAGCAGTTTGGACTACATGAAGAAATTGTAATGCACGTAAAATATATCTAATGTAATAAAGACCCCTATATAAAAACATACTAATAAATATTACATGTAACTAAATACTGCAGCTATTGGCAATTGCTTTAGTTTCAAGATGCTAATAACTTACAGTTTCAGCAACAAGACTTAAATTAAAATTCAATTAAATCAATGACGAACAGGTAGCCAACCATATGGGCTAATCATATATTAGCGGTAGTAGAACCCTCCTATCCGACTAATACTTAGTATCTTGGTTGGCCAATCCGAGTCTGTCTATATCTTTTATCGAAGATATTTCCAACGGAAGGTGTTGCATTTCACAGGATAACTAAAACACACGTCCACAACCTTCTCTCAATTCATTGTTTTGCTAATTCTGCGGCCTATTTCTAAAAGTATGAAGTAGTACACTGCAGTAATTTTCTCCTCACTAATCGTGCCACAATATGAAAGAGAATTATTGTATGTTTTTGAAAGACTATCAGCAAGCGAAAGATTTATGTAAAGTGAACAAAGTGAAATGCAGATAGCAGTAGAAAACCTGTAATATTTTGCAGTCCAACCAAAGGGCTCGAGCTGAAGACAATTTGTCAACGTGAGTAAAGCTAATTCCCAACAAAACTGCATGGCCACTAATCCAAATATCCAATCTTTGTCTGCCATGCACGCACGCAGCAAAAACCCTCAGCGTTTGAAAGGAAATGACAGGCCCGGGGCCACACAGAGGCAGATGCAGGTCGCAGGGAACACCCAGGCAGGATATTGTGAGATTATCATCAGGCAGCGTTTAGAAAACCAAAATGTCAAAACAACAGGGCATAAATTAACGGTCGCAAGTTCCTCTGGGTGGGCCTTAGGAACACACACACACACAGCCGTACGCACACACATATGAAGATAATTGTGAAAAGGTAAATTATGAGAGATTTTTTGAAAGAGACTAAAAATAGCGATTCGAATGTGATTTTAATGCCGCGACACAATGGCGAAAAGGAGCAGCAGGGAAGGGCTGGCAGGGCAGGCAAAACCACAAGGAACGGCAGTTGGACAGTCAGTCGAATTGCCTAGGAACCTGCCGTGTATCCCACAGCGTTTGTTTACGCTCATTAAACGCAAAAAGGTGGCAGCTGTGAGCGGCAGTAGCTCACCTGTAAAGACATTGACTTTAATTTTTCTCTTTGTTGTTGTTACTTCTGCAGCGCAAGCATGTGTGTGGCCCGATCTACCGCACGGCCTTAGCCAGGCCGGCTCCGGCGACGCGTCGGCCTCGACGTTTCTAACAATTACGCCTCAATGGCATATAATTCAATCATTGCTTTTGCTCTTTTCAGACGGAGACGAAGATGAAGACGAGACGCTGCCTTTGTTTGATGGATGCTTGATGGATAGCTGAAAGGCTGAGGCGACAAGCAAAGAAAGCCCAACACGCACACACAAAGAGCACAAACGCACACCTCCCCTATGTCTTCATGTGTGTGTTGGGAGTGCAGCTTAGAGATGAGTACGTGAGGGACCTAACAGAGTAGGCAACTATTCCTTTCACATTCAACACAATTACTAGTATTTTTTTCAGGTAATTACAATAATAATAAGAGTCCAAAAGAGATCGTTTGTTTTAGCACCTTGAAAATGTAGTTTTTCTGTCTGAACGATTGAATGAATAAAACAGGTCGTTCGCATATTTCTCATGAATGCAAATCAGGCGGGGAAAAAGGGGAAGCCATAGAAGGTCATATATAATAGAATGTTTTATGTATTTGGCGCGATTTGGTGTTCTCCAAATCAGCTGTTCCACATAAAATGAAGAAAGCAAACAAATGGTCGATTGACTGATCATTTGATGTTCATTAGAAAGATAGTGTAGATATCGTTTTACTACCTTTAATGCTTGCTTTCTAAAATAATATACAAGAATCAATTTCCTGTCGTTTAGTGTATACCCTGGGTAAACAGATATTAGTCGAGTTAATCTCGCTAACCCAAGAAAATTTAAAGGGAAAACTCTGTTGTTATAATCATGGAAGTATGCAGAAAATATAAATGCACATAACTCAGAAGCATACAAAACTAAATGAAGCATTTTGTTATATATTCTGGGAGTGTTTAACTGGACACTTGAGACCGATGGAGCAGTGAAGAAATGCTGAGCTCAGGCTCTGAGTTTATGTTCATAGCTCTCCCAACTTGTGCATTTCTATTTTTAAGCTACCAAATAGGATTTTTGAATAAATTAAATCAGTCTGCATTATGATTGCAAAAGTCCATTAATCTTTATACAGTAAATAGTGCACATCAATAAATAGGCCCAGCTATAATAACAAACATTGCTCCTACACGGATACTACAAATCAATTTCAAAACTAGAAAAACCTAAGAAAATATAATAAGAACATATTCTCATTATAAAATGTTTAGCTCGTGTAGTTCTGGAACACATTATTTTATATCTTTTACTGAATTGTTAAATAAGAACGTGTATTAAATATTTAACCCAGATTATAATGTGTGGTAAGTTATTCTATTGATTTTTCAGTTGAAAAGAAATTTGTGGGTTGCTATACCGTCATTGGCAGTTAAGGTTAGATTCAAGTTGTTGCTTAGTGCAGCAGTTTTGATCTGTCAATATCCTGCTGTGCTGCGAAAATACCAGCAGTGAGCCTCCAAAGCAGGTGTTCCAGCCTTTCAAATTTCCTGCACCTGTCGTAAAGCAATGAATGGAGATCAGATCGATTGTGAGTCTGCATTTCTTTCTTTGAAGTGGCAGTGCGACTTGGGCGGGTTTTACACAGCCTTAGTTTATTTTCATTTAAAGCAAATGTACATTATTAAAATGTTAACATTTGTGGGAGTTTGACAATTTTATTTGCTGGATTGCAATTTTATTTGCTGGGGCTATCGATATCATTCCATTCCTCCTATTGTCCATCTCTAGCGGGCAGAGCAAGTATTCGCAGCTGTAGGGACGCGCTAGGCTAATAATTTGAAGTGCGTGCGGCTTTGTGTGTGGTCTCCCTGTGAGTGCACATGTACCTGACTCTTTTGAATTCAACAAATTCAAATGCCGACACACACACGCATGGCTGCTTCCGCTGCATTGCGTTTAGGACTCGTCATTAAAAAGGCCAATGCAGCTATAGTTATACGTATAATATAAAATATTTTTTTATGAAATCATTTAAATACGAAACAAAAAATGCCACCAAAGTGGTTGCTTGGGCAAACATGGCGTATACGTGTCTGTGTATGGCTGTATGTGTGTGGCAGCGGCGGTAGGCATGAGCGGCGCAGACGCAGTGCCTAAACACACACACACACACACACACGCACACGAATGCAAAAGTCGCCCATGCGAGGTAGCGAACCCGAACCCGATGCCAGGCCGTTGCTTTGATTCCCTGGCCACCATACACGAATCTCTATCTCTCAGCAGCGTTGGTGGCATTTTTAAATACGAAGCGTAGAACTCCGACGACGACGACGTCGACGACGACGATGGCTATGGCGACGATTCTACAAAGAAGCCAACAGCAACAAACCAACAAGTAGAACGTTTTGTGTGTCTCTCTCTGTGTGCGTGTGTGTGTCTTCGCTACCCTTCCCTTCCATACCCACCACTACTACACACTCCTCTGCCAGCATCAACGGGCAGCTAAGCAACAACAACTCCCGTTTCATTTTGACGATTGTTGTCGTTGTCGCTGCCTTTGTTTTTGTATTTGTTTGGATTTCGGGTTCTTTTAGCCGCGCTGCTTCTCCTTCTGCTGCCTTTTAGTGTTTTATTGCCTTTGTTAAGATGTGTTTGTTGTTTTAATTGTTTTTTTTTTTGTCTCTTTAGTCTGTAGTTGTTGTACTTCTTGGTCTTCTTGTTGCTGTTGCTATTGTTGTTGTTGTCATTAGAGCAATCAAAACATTGGCGGTGTAGCCCACCAACGTCTCGCGGCAGCGCACGCTTCACGGTCGGCCAACTGCTGACCATCAGAGCCAGACCAGTGTCCGGTCCCAGACTGAATTCTTTTTTCCACACGCTTTAATTCCATTTTCTTTGTCTCCACTTAAATGCGACCTTTGACACTTGACTGGGATTAGCAGCAACCTCGACGGCGACAGCGGCGGCGGCAGTCTTGGCCATTAAATAGCCGCTTATTAGATGGCTTTAGCTTGTAATTTGTTGTAAAATTAGCCGCAGGTTGTTCTGTGTGAGGTCTTAAGAATCGGAACTAGTTCACAGAAAAGGCAAACAAAACTAAGTTGTGTGCAGAAAGAAATAATAATTTTGAAAACAATTTCAATTATTATTCTGTTTGTAAATCTGTCAAAAATATGTATTTCAATTATGAATTTATGGAGTTTCCTATTAAACTATCACTATAATTGTTTAAAAGGAATTTAATATACATTTGTTTTCCATACTTTGAACCTCCTTGTGACTTAATTTAAATTATGAACCTGTGGCGTTTTTCAATGACATTGATGACGCATATATTTTGAAAAGCAGTAGATGTTTTTTCTGAGCCTAAGAATAAGTAAGTTTTATGTTCTAGTTTTATTGTTGCATTTTTCGAGAAAGACTGTGCGGGCCATAAAAATATCTAGCATTCTTTTTTTTAATAAGCTTTTAAATACATTTAATTCTGAAACCAGCAGCGATATTAGTTCGTTCAAAATGAACAAAGAGAATTATTTACCGAAATAGAACTAGTTCGGCACAGCTCTGCCGCTGTCTGTATGGGATGCAAAATGTGGCGCTTGGGCGCCATTTGGGAGCCGACGAGCATTTAATGCCAGAGTCCCAAGGCGTTTATGTTTAACGATTTCAACTGTTGTCTAAAGACCTGCCTTGGAGCAAGGGTGTTCGCAGAGCGGCTGCTTATCTTCTACTTGGCTCTGAGCAAATAAGTGGCATTTGCCGTAACCTCAAGTAGCTGTGAGATAAACACATGAAGGGTGCTGCTGCTGCTGTGTTGCTGTTTACTCTCAAATAACTACAAAGTTCTTTATAGCCATGGGATGGAGCGAGCGACCTTTGGGCTAATTGATAAATTTAATTAGCGTTTAGTGGGAAATCAATTTGTGAGTGCCTTGATTTTTATTGCTGATGCGCGACTTGGCGACTATTAAAATGTTTATAATGGTCTGGTAAAGGTTAATAAACAACACATGGCAATAACATGGAGCGATAAACTTTGATTTTCGGTACAGAGTATGCGCTGTTTATGACTGTACTTGTTTGTGTGTGGGGGTAGCGATGTACCTTGAAGATATTAGAACGCAAAAAAAAAATAAAAATAGAGTTCCATGTTCTACATACTGATTCATGGTGAATGGAGGGCTTTGTTTAGTTCTTGGGAAACGATTTGTCAATGTTCAAGATATGTGCGACCTCATTTCGTTGAACAATTTTAGATTGCTCGAATACCTACAGAGGTAGTAGCTATCAAAAAAATTATAATCAGATAACAAATTTAGCCGAGGTCGTTGACACTCAAGCGCTCTAGTGTCATATTTAGGCCAGATATACCCCGAAGGTAGGTGCTTTATAATTTCACAAAGGACTTTATTACGTCTTATTGAAAATTTTAAATAAAGCCGGCCGCTCTGCTTACCGGAAATGACTTAATATGTTAAGTAATGGTTCTAGGAATATTTTATTTTTATTAATCTTTTGAGAAAGTTTTTTATTATCTTTAAAATAAAGATGACAAATGTATATTTGAATTTGGTTTCTGGTGCAGGGCAAATCTTAAGCTACGATCAGATATGTAAATATTTGGACTACAATTTGCAGTCTTTTTTAAATAGGCTTGGAACAGAAAAGACAAAACAGTTTTTTGTAGGGTGAAATAAACATTTTTGTATAGAATTGAATTGGCTTTAGATAAAGGAAAATTATAATTTGAAATACGGCTATTTTATGTGCGAATTATTTGCCGGTTTGACCACAGCGTTAGTAACATGTTCCAGTCTTTCAAGAGCCTCACAAAAATGCTGTATCTTGACTCGTCGCAGAGTTTCCAGTCTCATTTAAAATTTAAAAATAGCCAACAGATATAGCTTTTGGTCTTCAAATTTTATAGGCTATTAGCATCAGTTAAGATTTCTTTGCCCTTCTAAATCTAAATCTCTGCTCTGCATTATTGACTAGAGAAGGTTTTTTCTAGTCAAACCAGAAATAGAAACTGTTTATTGATATGAAGTACACACATAGTTTCGGAACTTTCTAATGAGCTGCTAATCAAAATATGCCTTGAGGTGACAAAAAATGAAGACCCACTATTGGAAAATCAAACATACTACTCGTAGTTGTCAAGGCCCCCCACAAACTGCTCAGCGCTGCGTGACATATTAAAATTGTACTTTGACGGCGGCCCCGAAAAGTGCGCCCTAAATTAAAACAAATTGTAAATAAACGTACATTTTCGAAATGTAAGAGTGAAAACTGAGCGGCAAACAAAAAAAAAAAAAAAATTAGCTAAAAAAATGAAACCAAACCAAAAGCCGAATTACATAAAAAAGTAAAAAGCGCAGCAAACAGCAGACAGATGAACATTAAAATAAAAGCAAGCTGCAAAGCAAGAGAAAACTTTGGGGAGTGAGGTGCGTGGTAAGGGAGCCATGGGGGGCAGACAGCAGGCAGCAGACGACGCCAAGTTACGCACAATATGCCGCTTCTTCTTTGCTGTCTGCATGTGTGTGTTTGTCTGTGTATTTATGCCCGTGGGTGTGTGTAATAAAGCGAAATTAGGGCGGCCCAAAAGTACGCACGCGAACCAAACAATTTCGGCATGACCAAAGCAGATACGAGTATTTAGCTACAGATACGTTTTTAAATACGAGGATGGATCAATAAGTCGGTGATTTGATGACAGTTGTTTTTTTTTATAATGTGCTCTGCCAATATGTTCTTTCATTCACACTATGAATAACCAATCAACGGTTCAAAGCAGCAGACTTGTAGTTTTCCCAGACTTTCTTTAAAACTACTACGAAAGGGAGTTTCGGAAACGAAGAACCCCAAATGGGGAATGGAAGACTGCAGCTTTGTAATGGTGTGTGTGTGTTAGAGTTCTAAGTTCAATATGAGTTCTTAAAATGTAGAAAAAAGAAGTGTAAATGCTAGGGTCGGGTGTCCCGACTTGGAAATACTCTTTTGTATAATTATATAAATTTAAAAAGAAGAAGAAGAAGGAAAGCGAACCCACTGCTACAGTTTTGTTCACTTATAACTCTTTTTTTTAGATTCAACCGATTTGAATGAAATTTTAAACAATAGTAAACAGTTATATATTAAGAAGTTGTGGAATGTTTGGAAAGTTGTATATAGCTTTCGAAATTGGCACAAGAACAAAAAAATTCTGCTTGACCAACCAGTAAGCAATGGTATACCTATACAATAAAGATGATATCGCATGACTTTATCGGAGCTTGTTCTAAATTTTAATTTTAACTTGTTTTCTTCTATCTTTTATTGCTATATTTTCCACTTCTATTTTGATAGGTCTAATAACGTATCTGACTACTCCCTGCTGTGAATCGGGTCATAGCTGGCCGTTTGGCAAATAAAATTCCCCCACCATGTCGGATTCGTTATAAGATATTTTTGTCATTTGTATAGACTTTTTTATTTCTTTAGTTTTATTTAGTTTAAGTTCTCTATTGTATTGGTTTTTTTTATGTAAATCGACTGCATTGTTTGTCGATTAAATAAAAAAATAAATAGTATTGAAAGCAGGGAGTTTTTATTGTATTTCACATGTTTCATAAAACAGTTTGCAGGGATCTATCGATCCGCCCTCGCATATGTGTGTGTTTACGCACGCATGCAAGTGTAAGACGCATGCAAAAGTATCTGCGAGTTACACTTTTGCGACTTCAAAGAGAAAGAAAGCCCAGCAACAACAACAACAGAGAGCAGCGAGCAGCTTAGTAAACGGCAGCTGAAGCTGCTGTCAAACATTTTGGCTGGCAATGTGGTTGTTGTTGTTGTTGCTGCTGTTGCTGCGCCCCTTTGCCGTGACGTAGTAGTTATAGACAAGACGGGCGCTTGGTTGGCCAAGTTGTTGCTGTTATTATTATTATTGTTGGTTTATTACGTCGACGTTTTGTGTCGCTGTTTCTTTTTGGCCGAAGCTGCTGCTGCTGCTTGAATTTTGCGCGCAGTCGTGCCCCCTTTTTTGGCAATAATGACGTCGCAGTCGCTGCCAGCGTCGCTGCTTGCGCCAAGCATGGCGAGGCGACGACGCGACGCTTATTATTATTACATAATAGCCGAATGAGCAAAGCGAACCGAAGCAGTGGACGTGCCTGCTTTTGTTGTTGTTGCTGTTGCTGTTGTTGGTCTGAAGTTTTGTCATTTGTATAGCTGTTTTCTTTTTCTTTATTTTTCGTTTCGTTTCGTTTTTGCCAAAAAAAATAACAGTTACCAAAAAGTATCTGCGAGGTACCCGTACATACTCATGTGCTAACGAATGTGAACGCAACTGCAGCCGATGTTGTTGTTGTTGTTGTTGTTGCTGCATTTCGTAGTTGCTTGTGTCGGGTTTTGTTTTGCTGTTGCAGTTGCTGTTGCTTTGCCTATTTCTAATTTTATACGCTTTTTAAATTGTTTCTGTTTCTGTTTCTGCAGTCGCAGCAGCCGAAGCCGAAGCTGAATCCGCAGCAGTAGCAGCAGCTTTTCAAAAAGAGGTGAAACTAATTTTTTCGTATTTGTTTGAAGTGTGTGGTGGTTGCTTTTGTTGTTGTTGTTGTTGCTGCTGCTGCTGCAGTTGTGCTGCCGTGTCGTGTCGCTGGTGTGGAAATCCATGAGAGTTTATGTAATATTTGTCATGGATTTTGTCTCTCGTTGTTGGGCCGTTTTTTCTTCTATGCAATAAATGTCACTCTGAGTTGGGGCACGGCTTCAAAAGTGTGGAGAGGTGTTGCTGCTGCTGTTGTTGTTGTTGTTATGGTTGTTATTGTTGCTGTTGTTGTTGCAGGAGCAAAACAATTAACTGTATTGCACAACTTGCTGCGATTTGGTTTGCTTGTTGATCACACAATTGAAATTAGAAAGGCTACAAATTTGGCCCAAAAGAAAAACAAAGGTAAAAGATACACACACACACACACACACGCATACATGCACTATGCGAGCAAACATTCATAGACATTAGACTGTGGCATCTCGACGTCGCCAGCGTCAACCATGTTGCTGTTACTATTACTGTTGTTGTTGTTGCTAGCGTGAAAGGTGAAAGGTGTAGATAATCGGCCAGCAGGCAAAATAAAAAAGAGAGTTGGCCGCCGGTGTGTGATAGCGGGTGAGTGAGATTTTTTCCTTTCCTCTTCTTCTTTTTTACACATACAACAACCAATAACAACAACAACAACAAAAGTTGCGGGTGGTTTCGTTTTGTCTTATTGTTTTAAATACAAATTTAAGCTTCGAGAGCTTGTATATTTTTTTCACCTCTACATTTTCTGTTACGAACTCAAGTGAAATCGCCCAAGTGCTTGAATTTATTTAATTTTGGCATCTCAAGATAGTTCCGGCATTCATTTTGCACACCGCCGCTCGATTATTTTAGGTCGATTGTATGCAGGCAGGCGATTTAAATTGATTGGCAAACCAAATGCAAAATCAATTTGTATAAATGGGTTTCTGTATAATAGGTTTCTGTAAGGTACAAGTATGTAACAGACAGAATGAGTCATTAGGTATATATATTCTTAACCAGGCATGTCCGTGTGACTTCTAAAAGAAATTTCACACTAGACGTTGTGATAGCAAAACGCACCGTTTCCCAATCGTCTGGCGGAACATAAGCAATAAGTTCCGCTGCTCTTTAAAGTACGTAAACAGAATTTAAGAAATAAATATAATGAAATGATGTGAAAATATTTGTAAATGGACTTGCCAAACACATTTTGAATCCAATCCAATAGTTAAGAAGAACTGTGTACTGTTTAAACCATAATCACATAAAGCGAAATTCACAGCACGACTGAATTGTGATTAAAACTTATTTATGCGCGAAAATTGCTTACAAATATTGATTCAACTAAAACTGCAAAGCTTTTACCATTTAATTTCACTTGACATTTCTTCAATTGACTTTTCAGTTAGCGGCTTTCAAATTTGTACGCCGTAAAGTGAAAACTCAATTAAATACATTTTGAATACATTGCAAACATTATTTGCGATAATTTGCATAAAAACACGAATGCTCGTGTCAAAAAGTCATGCACCTCGCAAGAGCAGCCAAAGTTCCCTTTTTGCATCATAGTTTTTGGTTTTTTTTCTTGTTGAACTCCCCCTTTCTTTTGAACATTTTGTCCAAAGCGAATGCCCTTCACATAAATTACAAATTTAAAACTTTCAAATGCTGGAGCGCAAGCCAAACAATTCCAACTTAGGTGAAATGAAATTGTTCAAATGAGCTCTACGATTTGCATTCAACTTTGACATCAAAGCCTAAACACGAGTATCAAGCAAAAGAGTGCAACAATGCCAAACAAAAAATTGTAACTACTACTACAAGGGTAACAACAATGGACAGCAACGCTCATTGTTTCGCATAATTTGTATTTGTATGGCTCCCGTCGAAGGGAAAAGCTGAAGCAGATCACCTTTCGTTTTCACGCAGAAATTTCCATTTGCCTCTCATGCGAGTCGTCATTATAGTAAGTGAAGGCCCCTTCGGGCCCCAAAGTTAAAGTTACAAATTAGCGTTAAAATTAAGTGATTATTATGCTACAATTTATGCGGCCGGTTATGTGTCAATTCCCAAACACTTCGACGTCGCAGCGGGCACTGGGAGCTGGGCGCTGGGGCGAGCGGATGTCGTTTGCGCCTCATTTAAATGAAAGTTTATTTGAATTTCAGATGCTCTTGTTATTGTTATTGTTGTTGCTGTTGTTTATTTGTAGGCTTTTGGATTTTCACTGCCCAGCATCAAACGCCGACGCTGTGCCGGAATGTGTTTGCTGGCTGGCCATGTACTTTCTAAATTTGTTGCAAGTTTGTTTGTTACACAATTTTCTAGTTACCTTCAAGTGATTGTCAGAGTGTGTGTGTGTGTGTTGCATGGAACGGCTGGCATTGAAACTGCAACTGCAACACACAAATGTGAAATTCAATTGCCAATCTAAAAACTTTCAAAGTGAAATGAAAACAGTTGCAAAATTGTTTAAACCAAATACATATGTATATACTATATGTATAATATAATAAAAAGAAAACCAACAACTAAAATAAAAGCGACAACGACAACAAAAACAACTATTTTTGTTTAACTTTCCAGCGGCAGTTACGTCATTTGGCCGCAAAGCCGGCAGCAGCGTGCCATGGAGGCCGCATCGGGCCAGGCACATGGCTTATGCGATTTCCCTCGTTGAAAACGATGACGACGATTTCGAGTGAAACTGCGGCTGCGGCGGCGGCGGCTGTGGTCGCCGCTGCGGTTTTGGAAAGCCGCAAATGCCGGCCTGCAGACCAACGGGAGGCGCGTTCAGACAGCGAAATAATTTTCACAAAATTTCATGTGGAAATTGAATTAAAATGCGAAATGATGCGGCAACTTTTGATATATAATAGATCAGTTTTTAAAAGTAAATATTATACAAGTATGTACTATGTATGTTCACATTATCGCACATTTTTCGAAACGTAACACAATTGCAATTTATTCGACATGACCTTCAACTATCTGGATTTTCTGAGCATGGAAGACTACGAAGATAAATGACATTAAGAAATTAATTCGTTAATAATAGTTGGTAAGCTTAGTTCAAAAAGTATGAAACACTGAACTGAGTTTTCGACGATTTGCATAAATTAGACTGCAATGCGGCGTCACCGCATTTCATCAATTTTTTTTTTTTTTTTTTTTGAGCAGAATTCGGGATTATTGTTTTAACATTTGTGGTATATGGGAGTATATTGAAGCAATTTCATTTCATATAATTTATGTATTAAAAAAAAACTCAATTAACTTCTTAGGATCAATGAGAAGAGCTCTACAAAGTTTCGATTTAAGCCAAGAGATGTCTGTTTTAAATATAACAGTAGTGACAAATTTCCATAAACAGAAGGTACATAATGCTTTCAGAAACCTAATTAAAGAAGTGAGCATGAATGAAGACTGAAGAAACTGAGGTTTGCACGTTTTGATTATTCAATTATTCATGTTAATTTTGTTTTCGACGGCTTGAAAAAAAAAGTTTAGTTCAACGACATGCAGAGCATTTATTATTTAGTCGTCCGTTTCCAAAAATTTTGAAAGCCTTTACGGAACTCCTGAGTCTAAGTGACACAAAAAATCCTTAATTTCCTTCTCATCAGCCGCAATGTTAATTTTTGCAAATAAAATCCAATATTCGGCTTCAATTGTTGTCATGCGGAATTCTCACCAATATTTGATATAGTTAATATATTCCTCTTCCACTTAAATGCCTTCAGTATACCTTGGCTCGGTATAGTTCTACAAGAATCAGGGAAACTGCCATTAAGTCTAGGCCGGCTTCATATTGGTTTGGAAATCTCAGTATTTCCATTTCACACAGCTGCTGAGTTTGTTTGTATGGAAAGCATTTTCTATTTAAAAATTTACCATTTAAATGGTTAAATATTTTTCGGGAATTTCTGAAAGCAAATGGCCCATGAAATGATTCGCAATTGCTTATAACGAGCGGCGCTAGAAGTTTGAATACAACATTGAATAAGACATCTTCTTCGACTTCAACATTCGTAATTTCAGTGATTTCTAAACAAAGTTAACGAATATTCTCTTATAGGTAAATGTTTTAATTTGTTTTTTTGCGGCTTTAATTTGTACTTAGGTTCCCTCACAGATTAAATGTAACTAAATGCGACAAAATGTGTTTCCCAATAAGATTTCCTCGACTTGGGCACCAATATGGCAAGAAAAAGTTGCTTCGTTTTGTTTGTTTTCTTTTTTTGAACATGCGATTTTGTGAAATTTGTGCGGCAGGGCAGGGGCAGTCTGAACGCCACTTAAGTGGCAAAATGTGGCAATTGAACGAACAAGTCGGGCCAAAGTCGGGTCGACTGTAGGCCTCTTGCGTGGGGACAATAGCAGGCCGTAAATAACAACAACAACAACAGCGACTAGTACAACAATGAAACGAAAACGAAAGTGTGCGCATCCGCAATTAAAATCGCTCGCAAGCTTTTAAAGCCGCCACCAACAACAACAACAATAACAACAACAGCAGCAGCAACAACGTAAATAAAACATAAAATAACAACGCTTGTCAAATTAGACGCAAGTTTTAGTGAAAAGCGGCACCGACATGACCTCATTTTCGAAAATGGCCCAAAACGAAGCGAAGCATAAAACAAGCAGCTACAAGTTTTTACAACACTTGAGCAAGAGTTTCGACAGTTTTTTGCTTTTTGGGCTCGGTTCAAAAATTACAGCAGGTGTGAAAAACGCTAGGCGTAGCCTCTGTCTTTGTCTCTGCCTCTGCCTCAGACTCTCTGGCTCTTCTTCACATATCACTGACCATGCGCACGCAATTCTTAAAGAGGCGACATTTCATGCACATATAGACATACATATCTGTATACTGCGCTATACGACTATATATGTATAGTATATGTAAGTACCAACTGCATAACGAAGGAAACTTTTATCGAAATTGTTATGACAAAAGCTGAGGCGAGGCTGCGGAATTGGAATTTGGGGCACGCTGTTGCCTGTTGGGGCAGGTGTTGAAAATCAATACAAACATAAGTACCAATGCACGCATGTTAATATAAGCAGATAATAATCTTATGTTATCTACAAGTTATCTGTCACTGTTGCATACGAATGTAAGCATAAAGAATATGTATAGCAAAAGTGTCAGTCTCCAATAAAACTCTAAAGCGAACAGACGCACGGCGGTCCGCGACTATTGTCTTTTACTTTACTCCTACTGAGCCCTTCCCTTTTCAGCGAATATATAATCTATTCAATAGGTTATGGGCCCAGGGCATATAGGCTCATAGGAGAAGTTCAAAGTATTGTGAAATAGTAATCGTTTGGTGACTCAAGAAATATAACATTTAAAAAATGAGTGCGCTATATCAAATAGACAAATTGGAAGAGCATAACTATGACTCATGGAGCATACAGATGCGATCTGTCTTAGTGCACGCGGAATTGTGGAGTGTGGCATCAGGTGCTGAACCTAGTAATACTGAGAGTTCAAGGCCAAAAGATGAAAAGGCATTAGCAATTATAACGCTAAGTGTAAAAGCTTCACAATTGGGCTTCATTAAAAATTGCAACACTTCGTACGAGGCATGGAAAAAGTTAAAGGACGTTCATCAGCCGAGTGGACCTGTACGGAAAGTGTCGCTGTACAAGAAATTGCTAGGCAAACGCATGTTTCAAGGCCAAAGCATTTCAAGTTACATACACGAATTTAACGAAATTCTGGATGGTTTGTGTACAGTTGGCATCGAATTAAATGATGAGTTAAAAACAATCGTGTTGTTGTCAAGCTTGCCCGAACCATACGAAAATTTTGTCGTCGCCATTGAGACGCGTGACAATTTACCGTCATTTGATGTGTTATGTATCAAGCTGATGGAAGAGGGAGAGCGCAGAGGCAATGCAGATGGAGAGAGCGAGAATGCAAGAGCATTTATAGCTACGCAGCAGATCGTCGCGCATTCCAAAGCGAATTCAAAAAGGAATTCAAAAATCGTCGTTTGCTACAACTGCGGCGAAAAAGGGCACTACAAGGCACAGTGCAAGCGTGAGAAAATTCGCGGTGAAGGGAAAAAGCAATCGACAAAGAAAGAGATGGAAAAGCAGAGCAGCTTGTTAAATGCGTTGGACGTTGGAAAGATAGAGAACAACATGTGGTGTCTGGACAGCGGAGCAACAAGCCATATGTGTTGCGATAAGACGTTATTTTCAAAATTTATTGCGCACACTGAAATGATCGGTTTAGCTGACGCTGGTTTCCTGAAGGCCGAAGGCAGAGGAGAGGTGAAGTTACAGACAGAACTTTGTACCTTGGTGTTGTCAGATGTACTGTATGTACCGAAAATGAATGGCAACTTTATGTCCGTCAGCCGGTCAGTGCAAAAGAACAATGTTATACATTTTGGGCCACATTTTGCTAAAGTTATACAAAACGGCGAGTGTATACTGAAAGCGAATAAAGTTGGGAACCTTTATATGTTTCAAGGCAAACAAAATAGGTGTTATTCCGCAACTGAATCAGATGGTACATTGTGGCATAAGCGTTATGGCCATTTAAATTTTACCAGTCTGAAGGAAGTGATCAGCAAAGAGCTAGTGCGTGGTATTGGAAAGGTTGTTTTCCCAGACAACTTGAATTGCAAAACGTGTATGCTAAGCAAAATACATGTACAGCCATTCCCAAAGGTAAGCACTAACCGTGCCGAAGAGCTGTTGGAACTGGTTCATGCTGATGTATGCGGCCCATTCGACACGAAGTCACTTGCTGGATCCAAATACTTTCTGACCTTCATCGATGACAAGTCCAGGCGTATATTTGTTTATTTTTTGCGGAAGAAAGATGAAGTGTTCAGTAAGTTCGTCGAATTTAAAAACTTGGTTGAACGGCAAACAGATAAAAAGCTCAAATGTATTCGAACCGACAATGGAGGCGAGTTTGTCAACACAACATTCAACGGTTTCCTGAAACACCATGGTATTGCAAGGCAATTGACCGTGGCTTATACTCCGCAGCAGAACGGCGTGGCGGAAAGAGCAAACCGGACATTAACGGAGATGTCCAGATGCTTATTGGTGCAGTCGGGCCTAGGCGAGTCTTTGTGGGCCGAAGCAGTCAACACAGCAGTATACATAAGAAACAGATCACCTACCAGTGCACTGAACAACCTGACTCCAATGGAAGCGTGGACAGGTAAGAAACCCTGTGTTAGCCATCTAAAAGTTTTTGGTTCCATTGCAGTTGCACTTGCAAAGGGTCCCCGTAAAGGCAAATTCAAACCCAAAGGGCATGAGTACCGTATGGTTGGGTATTCGGTAGCAGCCAAAGGCTATCGGTTATACGACCCAGAGACGAGGACGATTGTCGAAAAACGAGACATTCTATTTGATGAGCGTTGTGGTGGTCATACCAATGAAGATACCGTTACGGTAGATTTTCCTGCATGCGAGGTTCAAGAGCATGTCACTCACACGGATGGTGACAGAAGCATCGACGACGATGACAGTGAGCACAGTTCTGACGACAGCAGCTCCAACGCATATGAGAGTGCAGTCGAAAAAGAAGACTCTGACGAGGATACTGTGAAGATTGGGCCAGGCCGGCCTAAAATTGTTCGAAATGGTAAACCTGGTCGTCCAAGAAAGCAATACAATGTGCTTGGAGCATTGGTTGCTAGTGACGTAATGGTTCCGACATCCTATGATCAGGCCGTTGGTAGCACACATGCAGTATTCTGGCAAGAGGCGATGCAAAAGGAATATCAGGCACTACAATCAAACGAAACCTGGCAGATGGCTGATTTACCAAAAGATCAGCGAGCAGTTGGTTGCAAGTGGGTATACAGCCTGAAACGTGACTCTGATGGAAAAGTCGAACGTTTCAAGGCACGACTCGTTGCTAAAGGGTGCTCCCAGAAGTATGGCGTGAACTATGTAGAGACGTTCTCACCCGTTTGCAGATTGGAAACCGTGCGGTTTATTTTGGCGTTAGCAGCGGAATTGAAGCTGTACCTTCACCAGATAGATGTGTGTACCGCCTATTTGAATAGCGACCTGCATGAAACTGTTTATATGAAGCAGCCACAGGGATACACAGATCCCAATAATCCAAGTAAGGCTTTATTGCTTAAAAAGGCAATATATGGATTGAAGCAGTCGGGGCGCGAGTGGAACTCCAAGCTCGATTGTGTACTACAAGGCATAGATTTTGTAGCATGTGAAAATGAACCGTGTCTTTACAAAAGGAACGGAAGAGGTGACTTATCATTAATCCTTGTTTATGTTGATGATATAATTATAGCATGCCGATCAAAAGAGGACTTGGCCAACATCAAGTCAGCCATTACAACATCGTTTGAATGTGTTG
This sequence comes from Scaptodrosophila lebanonensis, assembly GCF_003285725.1. Taxonomy (NCBI): domain Eukaryota; kingdom Metazoa; phylum Arthropoda; class Insecta; order Diptera; family Drosophilidae; genus Scaptodrosophila; species Scaptodrosophila lebanonensis. The sequence continues at coordinate 19,831,345 of NW_022060538.1, forward strand.
ACAAGGGAGAGCTGCATTTGTTCCTTGGCATGGAAGTGCAGCGCGACGGTGAGCTTGGCGAAATTTCGCTAAGCAATTCGCAATACATCAAAGACATATTGCGTGAACATGGATGCGAGACCTGTAGACCTACAGCGACCCCACTGGATGCTGGTTTCCAAGTGATATGTACCAGCGAGCATTGTCAAAAGGTTGACATTGCATCCTACCAGTCTTCAATTGGCGAGTTAATGTGGCTGGCGCTTACAACAAGGCCAGACATATTGCATTCCGTTGCCAAGTTAGCTCAACGGAATCAAGATCCGCATGCAGAGCACCTAGTGGGTGTAAAACATGTGCTTCGATACCTGGCGTCAACTGTGGACCTGAAGTTGCACTACAAAGAGTGTGGACAACCCCTTACCGGCTATGTGGATGCAGACTGGGGTGGCGACCGCATCGATCGCAAGTCGTATACTGGCTATGTATACTACTTGGCTGGAGGACCCATATCCTGGCGATCTGAAAAGCAACGCAGCGTGGCACTTAGCAGCACGGAGGCGGAGTATATGGCTCTTTCAACTGCGTGTAAGGAGGCCATATACCTACGGCGTCTTATAGTGGAGATTGGCTGCGGTGACTCGAGTACTCCAACTATTCTTCATGGCGATAATTTAAGTGCTCAACAATTAGCTAAGAATCCTGTACACCATGAAAGAACAAAGCATATTGATATTAGATATCATTTTGCAAGACAGGTTGTAAACGAAGAACAAATTGTTTTACAGTATACATCAACCAATGAAATGATAGCTGATATTTTAACGAAAAATCTCCCTAAAGCGAAGCATGTTCATTTTACAAAGCTGTTAAATTTGATTTGAAAATTTTTGTAAAACATGTTTGCATTGAGGAAGGGTGTTGAAAATCAATACAAACATAAGTACCAATGCACGCATGTTAATATAAGCAGATAATAATCTTATGTTATCTACAAGTTATCTGTCACTGTTGCATACGAATGTAAGCATAAAGAATATGTATAGCAAAAGTGTCAGTCTCCAATAAAACTCTAAAGCGAACAGACGCACGGCGGTCCGCGACTATTGTCTTTTACTTTACTCCTACTGAGCCCTTCCCTTTTCAGCGAATATATAATCTATTCAATAGCAGGCAACTGAAATATGGTCACAAAATCGGCATAAATTTTGAATGCAACAGCCACCACCAACTGGTTTAACTTTTGATCGCTCAACTTATAGCTGGCTTTTGGTTGGGCTTTTCAGTCTCAATGAATAATTGCATGCGATCCCGAAATAGGTCGATCGCTGGTGCTGCTGCAATACTATACGAGTACAGCAAGTCTGCCGTCCCATAATCAATGAAAATTAATTATAATTACTCACGCGCTGTCCACCCCAATCAATTTTCACTGATTAACAAAATGGGCGAAGCTGATGGTCAGTTTTTGTACGTACCTGTAACAAAGGAAACAAAACATCATTAGTATAATTAATAAGAATTAAACAAATACTGTAATATATTTATGGGAATTGGAAAATGTTATCAAAGATGTTGCAAAGTTGCCTAAATTTACTTTAAGTTGCCTTTGCATTAAATATCTTTTAGGTTGATTAGGTAAATTGAACCCCGAGAACGTCCAATTGTATTCCCCAAAAACTCCGTCACTCATTAAATCATTCCTTCAAGGATTAAAAAAACCTTTCTTAAAGTTACGAAATGGATGTATGGGAAAACAAACAAGGACTCCTTTCTGCGTCGCTCCAAAGATTGGCGGTTCAAATTAATGTAAATATCATAGACATTCCAAAGGTTTGTTTCATTAGAAAATGTCTGCCAAGATGTCAAGATTTTTAATTCTTTTTGACAGTACACCCTATGGGTGGGTGGTTGGTTGCTCTTAAAGAGATTTTCAAAGAAGTATAAAAAGAATAAATAAATTAGGCCATCAGTTCTGTGGGAAGTGAGCAGCGAAGTTTTATCTCTTCCCTTATGCAGTATCCCCCGCCTTCCTTCTTCCATTCTTAGAACTGTTTACCCAGAATTAATAAATACATTCATAATCGGTTAACTGGTAAGTTCTAGCCATAAATATTATTGCTAACCCTGTCTTAAAAACTCAAATAAAAGTCTGATAAAATCGATATAAAAAGCTTCAAAAGTTCAACTGCAAGTGTTTAAAAAATAATCCAAATACAATATGAAATTGTTCGAATAAGCCGAATAATAAAATGTCGAAACACCAAATACTTAGAAAAAAAGCACAAATACCTTATCCCATACCTTTGATCTTTGTATCTCGAATCAAAAAAAGAAAACTTAAGACCAACATTTTGTATAAGTAACAATAATAAAATTTGAAATCATTTCGTTTGCTGTCCACCAAAGTGAAATTAGCGTAGAGCCGAAATCCATTTAGAAATCTACATGAAGTCAAATGTGTAGAGGCATAATAAAAACCCTAAGTATTAATCCCGCTATAAATCAATGACGGCGAATCGGTCACAAACGTGTCACGTCAAAGTTGACACCAACTGCCTATCTCGTAGTCATTGGGCCTACATGCACATAAATGTAGGTGTGTGTGTGTGCGTCTGTGTTGGCCACAAAGCGTGAAAAAACCGTACGTCTTGACTATGTGTGTGTGTGTGAGTGTTGTGTGCGACTTTTAGGGCGTCGCAAACTAAAGGCAAGGTTTGGGCCGATGTTTTTTTTTTATGGTTTTGATTTTTTTTTTTGGTATGGATATATCAAAAATTTACACGCTTGACCTGGAGCTATGTACAATTTTGAAGAGATGGCCTATCTGGAGTACACTTAACCGCACAAGAAAAAGGCAGTCCAAATTTTGGGCAGTGATTTGAGGGAATGTACATAAATGGGTAAGACTTTAGTACCACTTTCTCCACGTCTGATTAAAGAGCTTAGAGAGTAGATCACAGCTAAGCTGATGTTATGTAATAGGCTTGGTTTTATCGGTTCATATATGTTTTTAGCCAACATAATCTTTATTTTGGTGTTTTCTGTGGGACTATTGAAGGCTGGCTGCCCTAGAGCAGTGAGTGCTTCTCTACGTTTTTCTTCTCTATCTTGCCGCCAACTCTCGTGGCTTGTCCACCTACCAGGAAAGTCACCCGAAACTATTGCTATCAATGCAGTCGATCGTTTTCAATTTTGGCAGTGTTGTGGTTTTTATTTACCTCAAAAGGGGTAAATGGGTATACTAGTTATTGTAAAAGTGTCTTAAAATGACAAGCTGTTAAATGGCAGAACATTTTTTGATCAATATAGTGGTATGCGAAAAGCAATACCAACGTCGAGCTGTAAACTAATATTTTCCTATAAAATGAATAAAAAAGATTATATTGAGCATTGATCCCAAATATAAATATTTGAAAAAGCAGGAATCTAATTTGAACAAAAGAGGAGACTACAGTCTCCCAACAGTGAAATATCCTATACCCTAACAAACTTCCGGTAACAAAGTAAAGATTATATATTAATAATTTGTTTTTACCTTTCGTGTGCAGTGTATAATTATTTATTTAGGGAAATCGTTTCGCTTATAACTCTTCTTAGAATTGACCGATTTATATGAAATTTGTAGCCAAAACAAATATTATTTATTAATGATTTGTTTTTACCTTTCGGGTTCAATGTATAATTATATATTTAGGGAAATCGTTAGAATTGACCGATTTTTATGACATTTGCAAGAATAGCGAACCTAGAGTTTGAGGGCGTGGTACTGGAGGGAAATCTTTTTCCTATTAACTCTTAGACTTGATTTACATGAAATTTGAAATCAAAGTAAAGATTATATATTAATAATTTGTTTTTACCTTTCGTGTGCAGTGTATAATTATATATTTAGGGAAATCCTTTCGCTTATAACTCTTCTTAAAATTGACTGATTTATAGGAAATTTGTAACCAAAGTAAAGATTATATATTAACGATTTGTTTTTACCTTTCGGTTGCAGTGTATAATAATTTATATATTCTGATTTAAGATGATTTAAAGACGTTGCTGCAATGAGAAATGCAGATGATATGTTAACGTTTTCTATTAGCTCTTTGGCCCTGTGGTAACAACTACTTTTAGTTAACATTCAACGTTTGCTTTCAGTTTTTCCCCACTTGCACACGCTTTTCACAAAAGTTGATGTTGTCGTTGCTGCTGCTGTTGTTGTTGTTGTTGGCAAGCAACGCGAAATTTTCAAAGGCCATTCAACGTCAACGCAAAGTAGTTGGTAATGACGCTGGCGTCGTTGCTGCTGTGCGGCCATTGGCGTGAAATTTGTATGAATAGCTCATAACAGCAGAGCAACAACTACAACAACAACAACAGCATTGATAGCCACAGCAGCAGCAGCAGCACCAGCAGCGACAATAATAATAACAACAACAATACCGCTTTAACAAGCAAAGCAAGGCGAAACTGCCGCCGCTGCTGCCGCAGCTGCTTGCGAGCTTTTCACTCTGAAACGAGCTACGAACTATGCCTATGGCCAAGATGGCCGTGAAACGCTCGTCAGAGCAATAACAGCAGCATCAGCAACAACAACAACAGCAACGACATGGGCACATGGGCATCGCCTTCAACGTTGGTGTTGTTGGTGTTGCTGTGCTGGTCGTCAATGCTGTCCTCTATTTTGGACATTATGCGTGCGTATTTAATGTTTCAACTTGAGTTGTTTGTATTTCAAACCAGCCACAAACACAACAAGTCAACAAGCCCACAAACCAGCAAACAACAGCCCAGTTGCTTGGCTCATTACCAGCAGCTGCCGCATCGAGGGCCAATTTAGGGCACAAAGCGTGCACATAACATTGATTAGTACTTTGTGTTGTACTGTTAATGCCTGAGAGCAGCAACATAAACCGAATCTCTAAAAACACCCTTCTCTCGCTCCTTCTGCTAGTACACTGAAAATGAATCTGTTCACAGTTTGAAAACTTTAAAACGGCATAAAAATTCTGTTTGTTGAGCTGCAATTTCATTAATCTCAAATATTATCCATCATCTGTTTATACATTTTGTTAATTTTGGAAAACAATTAAAATATTTCATTTATGGTCTAGAAGCAGAGCAGGATCGCTCGAAAATCTGAGCTTCTATGGGGAGGACCTAAAAATACAATCAGAAAATTAAAATTGGTCCGATAAGGCTAAGAAATTCTATGAAACATCTCAGAGATGGGGAGATCCGTGTGGAGAATGCATTTATCTTCTGTTTTAAATTATGTAACAAAGCTATTGTTAATATAATTTTCTTTAGTTTTTTTCTTTTGAATTGAAGTGCAAATGCCTATGAGTTATTATTCGTCAAAAAAGTGGGCTCCTATATTAAATAAAGTTTTCTTATTACTGAGAAGCCGCTTTGGAAAATTTCCCACACCTTTATGTGGCAGAAAATCTGTATTTTTATCCGATCGAAATCAAACTGGGTTTGTATTTTCTAGGAATATATATATAACTGACTTCCGTTAATAATTTTTTTTATTTTTTAACAAACAGTTTAGGGAACATGCGCAACATTACTAAACCTTTAAGTTTGCATTTCACTATGCTAGTAACTTATATTATTCCAACTTTAAACATGGCCGGAATATTTTAAAACATACAAAATTTAGAATGTAAATAAAAGCGAGCCTCCAACAAAGTAATGTTACGAACGTCTTTGATAACCATTCGATTTTTGTATTATAAGGTATATGAATGAAGCATTCAAACAAAGTAATAGAAATGGGAAAGAGTCTGGGAATTTAGGGCCAAGAGCCGAGGCCAATAGAGTTAGCTAAGAATGTACGTGCGAGGAGTCAAGAGGTCAAGGAGAGAAATCTGAAGACAAGTTGTTCATTTTAAAATTATTCTTTTAATCTAAATATATTACATATGTATAATAATATACTATATATAATTAGAGACTTGGACTCTTTTCTTCAATTAATATTTGCCAAGCCCCACATAGCATACGATTAAGTTTCAAATCATGTTTCATCTCAACTTTTTCTGGTTCTTGTTGACTTCCGGAGTTTCAGACATTGGCTGTACATACATTATCGGCTAAAGCTCCCTTCCTTGACCGCATCACTCTGACTGTGGCAACGACAACGTACGGCATTAGCCAGCTTTCCAAATGAGATCTTATGGCCTGTTTAAACACAGACCAGTAAGCAGGCTACTAAATACACATAGACGTTTATTATCATTGCAGTTGCACTTTCACGCGACTATAAAACGTCAGCCAAATGCATCGCTGCACAAATTTGCATTTCCATATAGCTATCTAGCTAAAGGAAAAATTAAAAAGGAAAAAAAAGTGTCACATTTTCAACATGCAAAATGGAAAGCAACTGCGACAGCGGCAGCAGCAGCAGCAGCGAAACTAACGCCGCACAACAACAACAACAACAGCTGTCATAAACATAACGCAGCTCAATTGTTGTAGTTGTTGTTGTTGGTTTGATGATATCGCATTGAGAATATCGCCGCATAATTCACATACATAGCTTGCTTGACAAACTTCAGTTCACTCCACATGCCATTCAAGCCACTCGGTCGGTCGCTCGCTTTTCCGCTGCACAAATTTCTGGCGCTGCGTTTAATGATTTCTCCTTTAAACAAATTTTTTTCTCTTACTCTTTATTTTACTATGTGTCTGTGTGTGTGTGTGTGAGTGTAGTGTATGTAGATATGTGTGTATAAGCCATGTGCTGCTTTCAATTTTTTATGTAATACTTTATGAGCTGAAACAATGCGCCGCTGGCTGCCCTGGCCGGCGCTTTCTTTATACACAACAATACAAGCAAGCGTGCGTATCTCATAGATACACAAACACACACACACACACACACACACACACACACACACACACACACACACACACACACGCCCTGTTGCGTTACATTTTCGAATCGGTGTTGCAATTTGTGTGCTCAACAGTTGCAACTCGAGCGTAGTATCAGCAGCCTAGTTTTCACTCGTCATCGAAGGCGGTTTTCTTTCTAAAGCTGCGATTGTAAATTTTGTCAATTCGAAATGCCTTTCTAGACGATCCTCAAACCATCTTCCACTAACTATTCAATTGCTCGCAGAAACTGGCAGACACTTTTTTGTGGAATAGTCAATATTGATTATGTTTTGTGTCCAAGTGTGAGTTTCTGTGTGGCCCTTTTAGCCATCTCTCTCTCTCTTTCGCACTCTATCTGTCTGGGCCATTCAACACGTTTATTAGTTGGCCTCATTGAGGTTGTTACTTTTGTTAGTTACATTTACATCTATTTGCATGTGTGTTTGTAGCTCTTCGCTTGACTTGGGTGAAATTTTGGTTTCCACGTTTGGAGGCCATCATGAAAAGAAGCTAAAAAGTGTTACCTTTTCGAGATAATCGGCAGACACAATGGCTTTTTACATATGCCCAGTAAAAGGGTCGGAGCTGAGTTGGGCGTGGTATTTGAGATTTGGAAATACATTTTGGAAAACTTTCAAGTTTTTCACTTCTTAACTTATGTCTTAATTTCCGATCAGAAAGGCAAATAATTGCACATCAGTTCGTTCAAGTTAACAAGTATATATATACGATGTATTAGGATAATAAAATAAATAAAAAATTTGTTAATAAAAACAAATCCAATAATTTTACAAACATACAGGGTGCGCCATCTTTTATGTCGGTATGTAAATATTGAATATCTTTGAAAATAAAAAACCGATTTTCAAGTATGAGATATTGTCCTTAAACACGTGTCAAAATGGTCTCACAAATGAAATGGCTTTGAAGATACGAGCCATAAAAAGCGGGATAAAAAACAAAGATTATTGGATGATCTGGAAAACCAAATAAAAAACGGCCGTATTCTAATCTTTTCCAGTATAGAAAAAGGTTCATTCAATATTCATTTAATTTAAAAAAAAAAAAAAATTGAATGTTTGTTAATTCCTATTCAAATGAAAATTTGCATATCGCGCATTTTTCTGCATTGTACTTCCATAAAACATTCATGTTTAAATAACATTTTAAAATATGACTAATAATTTTTAATTAAATTAATACTTGATATTTTTGATTTTCAAATTTTATTTTTGTCTACTGTCCAATGTTAGCCAACACATCTTGCTGGTCTCTAGTTATAGTACTTTTATCTCGTGTATCTCAATTAACTCCCTTCAAATGAGGTATACGGATAATCGACTTTATTGAGCTCAAATATGAGGTATTTAGGTTTTGTAAAACGCACCATTAGGGCAGGTAGACCATAAATATAAATTGAATATTATATATATTTCTTGGCTTTATGGCAAACAGGCATAAATTGTGAACAGTGCTATCAAGTTAAGGAACAATATATTACAATAAGTTATTTAATCCCTGCTTTCTAGTATCCTAAAGTATAAATTTGTTGTTTAACTCTTCTTAGAATAATATTTCCTGTCAAGAAATTAGCTACACAACTTTTCTATAATACGTATTTCTTTTAAATATGTACATCAATTTAAGGCATCACATTTCCATCCAAGATCAACAAGTTATTGGACATTAAAAACAAAACCGAAATTGGTCAATTTGTAAGTTCTTTTGTTGGCACAACAATAGCCGTACATGGAACAATAAGAGATATATCATCGCAAAATCGATTTAAATATCTACAGGGTCTCTGTGTGTCAGAATTTCATGAAATATCGGCTTAGTTTGAATGACCGAAGGTTCAAAGGCATCCAACAACTGGTTTTTGTTTTCAGACAAGACAACCAATTTTGATATGCGTACGATAATGAATTTATCAGGTAGCTGGGGCCAACAATAAGAAATCAATATTTTAAGTAAGAATCGCAGCATTGAGAACACAAAATAAGTAATTTAGCCCTGGGCCGCATGAGTGTCAATAATAAATCATAGTCCGCAAAGGGTCATCAATTAATCTATCAATCATATGTGAGCTAGATGCCTCGCTGTCATTCAAACTTTTTCCCAAAACCCAAATAGAATTGAAAGAGTTAAAAAAAAAAAAAAACGGCTCAACTTGGCAATTCCTCGTACAAGTTGGTTTGTCTGTTTGCTTTGGTGTTGTCCCTCAGGGTAAGGCTAACCCTTTTGGTATGCTCTTGTGCGGTTCGCGGCGTTCCACATCAAAAGCGACAAAAGTTTTGCATTGCTGACCCATCGGTCTCTAGTTGCCCGGGACGATGGTCAGGTCGAGGTATTGGAGAGGCATTGGCATTGTGAATTGGGGCGTGTGCAGAGCCCGGTGCACGTTTCTTTGGGCCTCTAGCATCCATCAAGTAATGGACAACAACGATTGCTGGCGCCAAACATCGTAAACTTGGACATGACATTAAACAGTTTCTTGGTTTTTGGCACAGTTTAGTAGTTTTTACTACTGACCAGCAGCATACACATATATGTACGAATACATTGAGCGGGCCTGTGGTTTGGGGGTTTTATGGCGCACGTATGTGTGCATTTTAATGATCTAAATTATGGTTACTTTATTGCGTTATTAATAACATTTTGATTGCATCACGTACGCAACTCAGGTCTGTCGCTTCTTTGCGTGTCCACACAGCTCTGCGGTCTCTCTTCGTATATAAATGTGTATAGTATATAATATTTCTTTGGTTTTGGGGCCACACCGTGAAGTGCACGCAGCACGTTCCGGTCGCAGTGACACGTAAATGGAAATGGAAATGGGTGCACAAGGTGTTGGCAATTGTTGTCTTCGGTTTGTCGTTGCGTGGCTCCTTGGGTTTTGTGAAAGGTACGTTCGTTCGTTCGTTCGTTCGAAGGGCATGCACGTTTCGTTGCAACTCTGTGTTTGGAGCAGCAACTGAAAATCGTGCCACGTTTCTGTTTGTCGCTTTGGTCTTATCAATTTTTGCCGTTGTCTGTCTGCTAGCGCCGTTTTCAGTTAATTTTCGTTTTCGTTATTGAATTTTTACAACTGTCGGAAGTGGGTCAAAGATACAGATACTCGTACAGCAGATACAGATACCAAAGAATCTGCTGCACAATTACAGATACAATTTTGGGTGTTCATTATTTTTTTTCTGTCTCTCTTTTCTTGAGCTCTTGATAATATTGTACGGAAAGTGAAGGCCTCTGGCTGTTGTTAAGTATCTGGCAAGTGTTAATTGAAGTTTTAGTAAACGGTAGCAGAATTTTGTTCGATGGCAGCTAGCTTCGAAGTTACGTGTTTGTGGCACAGAGAAGAGCTAAAGAACCTTTTCAACTCTTACCTAACAACGATACGCTGCCGGCAAAAGAACGGCGGAGCGAGGCCAAGGCAGAAACCTTGATGCCAGCCGGTATCGGAGCAACTTTGCCGGCGAAAAAGGTACGAGTAGGTGCAAGAGGCTCTCCAACTAGACACACGGCATTAACTTTGAAATTGTTGTTATTGTTATAGTGGATGAACGAGTCTGAGAGCTGAGAACAAGTTGAACAAGACAACAAAATAAAAGCAATGACAATAATAGCAACAACAAGAAATACAACATACACAACCAGCTTAGGGAAGGAAGGGCAGAAGGGGGTTGGCGCCTGGAACCGTTGCACAGCATGACACAAGTCTTCTTCTTTTTTTTTTAAGATAACCACATAAACAAATACAGTAAACTCTCAAAAGGCAATACATGGTATTAGATATTATAGATTGCAGTAATGATATACAGTAATTGATACAAGAATGGGCTGCTAGAGTCGAGTGGGCTCAGCTCGATTAGATGCTTTTTTAAATTTTTTAGCTGGAATATAAAACTAGAAAGGGGAAGAGTGAAGTGTTGCATCTAAAAAAAAATTATTAGTTCTCGGGCTTAGGAGAATCTGGATACCAAGTTTTGTTATTCTAGCTCTTATACTTTCCGGGATCCTTGCGTTCATACGTCAATCGTTTTCAATATTTAAGCATTAAAAATAGATTGTGATCGATATATCGATTTTAGTTGTGATCACTAAGCCGATAACTCTGTTTTCATGCGCAACTTACGGTATAGACGAGCAAAAAATGGAATAATTTTATTCTCCACTATATCCAGAATATGGTGCTTGGAAGAACTATGTACGTACCATTTAAAAACCAGATGCAAGGTCTTAATTTAGGTGCTAGAACAGTCGGTTCTTCAATTGAGAAGTCAGAACGAGTTCGCGCACAGTTAATTATCCACTTTAATGTACAGCCTGAAGGTCGAGAAAGAGCCGCCAGCATTTTTCATGATCGGCTCTCTTGGAATTGTATTTTCTGCGTTCTTGTAAGTGTATATTGTGATAGCCTTATGGTATCAAACAACGTAATGTCTAGTATCAGCGCTTACTGTATTCTGCTCTGATAAAAAACTGAGACGACAGCAAAAACTACAACAGCAACAACAAAAACCAATCATTTCCATAGTCAAAGTCAACCTTGAAGGTAATTTTCAAGGTGCGCGCATATCGCGTCAAACGGAAGAGGTAGAAAAATATACATCTAAACATACACACAAACACACACACATATATGTATATATACGATGTACGTATAAAGAAACGTGTGCAGCAGAAAAAAAAAAACTATACTAAAACAATATACCGAGCATAAATTTATGGGCAAACATGCCTTCGCAACGTCTTCAAAGTTTCTAGAGAATTAAAACTTTTGGGTTGCTTTTGCCTGCACGTAAATATGTATTTTCTTTATACCCTGTACCCTCTCAGGGGTCAATAGATTACTAGAAAGTCTAGTCATTGATTGTAACAGGCAGAAGCGGGCGTAGCAGACCCCATATTGGAGGTGCATAAGTGATCAGCATGACGAATCGATAGATATGTATGTACGTCTGTATGAACCCCAAGAACTTTTTTACCCCAACAGTTAGGGTGACCAAACTTGGTATGCAGACATGTCTTATTATTTTATACATATAAATGTCATACGAATGACGGGTTTAAAAAACACGCTTGGTGGGACAACTTTTTTATATATGCAGTTATTTTAAGCCAATCTAGTATTTAATTTTTTTTATCATCATCATATAGCTGCCATAGGAACGATTGGTGCAGAGATCAAGCTTAGTGCCAACAAGCTTTAGCAAATTGAAGTATTATTTTTATCAAATCGGTTCCATATATCTTATAGCTACCATACAAACGCACGGCACAGGGTATTCAAGAGTTGTCTACTATTCTGATTTTCTTTTAGCACTCTTCGTATGGCCAGGTAAAGTTGCTTTTGTTGGGTAATTTGCTTAAAAGCCCTATTATTTGAGGCAGGAGCTAATGTGCGGGTGTCAGTCACAGCGACTGAGACACAGATATGAGTGGGGGGCTGGACAGAACAGGGCAGGGATCACAATTTGCGTGACGAAGCAGCCGACGCATTAGAATTTCAATGTGTGTCTTTCGTCTTCTGCCTTTTCTTTTCTTTTTGGCTATAAATGTTGTCGGTTTTTTGCACCCTGTCCAAAAAAGCGAATGAAAAAATATACGAATTTGTTGCTGTTATTTTTGTAGCTGTTTCTGTGTTTGCCTCGCTTTTTTTTGTATGTATGTACATATGTACATATAGTATACATTGTTTTAACGAACTCAGGTTGTTTTGACCATGAACCCATCATAAGTTTCAAATGCCGACGCATGGTTTCGGGTTTGAATTTCTGGCATGTTTGCCATACTCGTAGAGTGTGTGGCTGTGTGTAGTTTTATTTGCCTCGTCTGCCAAACTCTTCATTCGCGTTACTTTATTTAAATGGGCGGACTATTTGAACTTATTTGACTTTTTTCGTTTCGTTTGTTCGTAGTTCTGTTTCTTCTGTTTCGGCTTCACCGAAATTTGTCATAATTTCGTGGGTTAGTCGGCATAATTAACGAGCTGGCTATTGACCGACCGTGCGTGCTGTTTCTTCTTTATTACTATTTGTTTGAGTACACATTAGAAGTCTTATAAGTCGTATATGGGCAGGTAGGTGTCTGCTGGCTGGCATTAAACGCTTGACGACTGCTCAAGGTTTAGGGCGTCTCAGCATTTCAATGGCCCGGCCGGCCCCGAGGGCGCAACGAGGCCTCTCCACAGAGCTACTACGAGTATGGAGGAGACTAGCAGCAGTGGAAGATACAGCGCCGCTCTTGCCAATGCTGCAACAAATTGATGGGCCATTAATTTTTAAAAGACGTTGGCCTGTCTCTTTGTGCTGGCCTTATAAGAAACTTAGCTCTAAATTACTGACCAACCAATAAATAATTTGGCAGACACTGGCGCAAAAATTAAGACTTTGATAAATTTTAAGTGCGCACAATTTGCATATCATGAGAAGATGCGGCATTAAAAAGAACTGTTGAAAGTGTTCAGTTAAATTAACTTAATGGGTCTGGGCTTTGCCATCAGTGATATCTAGACACCATCCGGATAGCATATCAGATTTTGGCAATGTTTGAACAAATAAAACCGGTAAAAAATTCTATTGAATTAGAGCTTATAGCCTGTTTTAAAATAATTAAATATTGTTATGTAGTATGTACTTGGAATCACGCTACAGGGTATAAAAAGTGTGAAATGTAAGTTTAAACCTTTATTTAAAAAACGCGTTCAAAATAATAATTAACACTATTTAGTAGTTAATATTATCAATTATTCTTATTACACGACAACCACTCTTGAATTATTTCAGGTATAGTTTAAATATATTTGATGAATCCTCAATCAATACTCCAAAGATACTTATGTTTTCGATATTTTCAACATTAAAAAAAAATGTTTTTAAATTGTTAATTGCTGTTAAAATTGTTTTAAAATTTATTTTGTAATCTAACGACATTTTACAACTATTCTTTCGCTTCATCCTTCTCAGTTTCTGTAAATACTGTCGAGCGGTAATAAATTCTATCTGGTTGGACTTCCGTTCCCAAATGATTAAAATTGGCACACAAGATAAAAAGTTGTCTGCATAGTTTTAGGTTCGGCAAGGTGTACAAATTTATAAATACCAGTATATCGAAATTCAGTCAACAAGTCAGACAGACACGTGTGTGTTTATGGACCAGAACGTGTTCTTCATAGAATAAAGTTATAAAAAAAAAAAAAAAAAAAAAAAAAAAAAAAAAAAAAAAAAAACTTGCAGAATTGCGAATGCGCATACGTTGATACGAGTTGAATGCAGAACATTTGTCTATGAATATACTTACATCTACCGAATTGAATCAAAAGGTACGCGACTAGAAACGAATGTTTGAAAGCTTAAAACTCCATTGTTCCATACAATTTGTCGCATAGACAATCTTCAAAAGACAAAGCACAGCAAACGCAAGCCAAGCCCTTTTCTGTTGTACTTACACGAAAAAGATTGTCAACGTTAAGAGTGAATGATAAAACGTACCTGAAATGACAAGAGAGAAAAAAAGGGTTAACCCCTGTTATTACAAAAGATCATCATAAACTTACAGACAATATTAAACTACATTTTTTATAGTAATTCAAAACAATAACAGCACAAATTCTCGGGACAGATGCGATTAAGATCGCATTGTGCATTGTTCAACATGCCAAGATTGCAGTGGGAAGAAGAGGAAGCAGCAGGCAACTGCTCCCCAGTAAGACTAAAGACAAGAACACCAACAACAAAGACACGACAACGAGATGAATGACAAGAGCCAGCACATCAAGTCATATGAAGTCAATTGAAATCGAGCACAATACATACAGCTATCAAATTAAAATATATATAAAAAATTCGGGGTAGAGCGAAAAAGCAACAGCTCTACATAAAATGAGAATAAATCAAAACATACAACGTTTTGCATAAATAGCAACAATAACAAAAATTATAAAAAATAAGGCAACCGTTTGCTGGCGGCGCCGAATGAAACTTTTCACCATTTTGCATAACAATTTGTATCCTTCAGTGGAGCGCGTTAAACAAAAATACAACAACAAAAAACAACAGCAACCACATGGGTAACTTTTACTCGTTGCTCAACTTTAAATTTGCGACTGTAGATACAGACAGAAAGGCTATAAAAAAGGGATACAACTGTAGATGAACCGAACGCTTTGTTTGCTGCATGAGGCATGCCACAGAGTCGCAACCGCCACCGCCGCATCTGTAGTAACTGCTGCAGATGCAAAGATACATGCTAAATGTGTGGAAAAGGCGGACGCACCAAAATTAACTCAAACTGTCGACAGTCAGACGATGGCGATGACGACGACGACGGCGACGCTGATGATGACGCTGAAGAGCAGACCACAACGACAAACGTTGAGACCCCAAGTGGAACAACAGAGCTGCCAACTGCAGACTCGATCGAGCGGACGCACAACCTCGACGTCATTGTCGGGGTGCAGCACTCAAGTTTCAATTTAAATGCAACTGACATTAAATTTACTACTTTGCCACTACGACGAGACTACTGTGAGAGTGAGAGACTGAGAACGACAGAAAGAAAGAGAAAGGGCGAGGGATTAAAGCAGCAGCGGATTGCGGCAAACGTACACTTGGAAAAATAACACAAATCAACTTATCAATCATTCCGTTACTTACTTTTCAAAGAAATTGCAATTCTAGCTAAAGAAATATGCTTTACCTTTGTATCTCGACTGATTTAGATTATAAGTAGTAGGAAATGCAAAAGAAGCTTCCTCATTATTTACAAAAAGGACTGGCAAGACAAGAGAAGACAATTCTTCTAAAGTTCTCCCATCGAAACAGTCGAAAGCTTCCACATGAGTTACTTCACTAATCAAAAATGTAAAGGAGACTGAAGGATAATATCATTCTAAAACCGTCAGAGTGCAAAGCATCTCGAAAGTATAATTTCGCTGATTCCGATTATAGTAGAATGTGTAAATACGGGTCGCCGATAACTCATCCATCATTCTGGTCTGCGCTTGCAATCGACCTACTTTAAAATCTAAACTACCAGGAAATGGATTTCACTTTAACCTGCAGACAGACATGCAAATAAGTTGCACACAAGTTTGTGTTATTCTACAAATAGGCCTTGTAACAGAAAACTATATTTCAGTGCCGAATTTTAATTGGGCTTTATTAATGTTTTGTTCAAAAAAATTAAACAAATTTTTCTTGTTTGACGTGCCTCTATATTGAAAACTAATACAATTTTAGTATTTTAAGTTCTCCAATCAACCCACTCGAGAACTTTTAAATCAATTGTTTGCAATCTTATTAATCAAAAGTTGAAGTACGATGAAAAACTGTCACTCTACTTTACTATGTAAAGCATCTTTTTATAATCCCTACCCCAATTATCATAAGCACTTCTTTACCTGTCCAGACAAAGCTTTTTCCAAAAAAAAAAAAGGGGGGATACTTGCGAACTGAATACTGATTATTGAAATTTTCAATTAATTTCTTTGAGTGTAGAACGAGAGCGCGAGATTGTCTGCACACAGGAGCCACTGCCCGGTCTGGGGCTTTCAAAATAAAAAAGAAGAAAAAACTATGCTGTTTTTGTTTCTTTCGGTGCGAGATACACGAGACCATTGCACAGAGACCAACGAACGTATCGCCAGAGACTCGGCGACGGACAATTCTTTGACTGGATATCTAGCTTGACTGGCTGCTTAGCTGGCTGGAATCATTGCCGGAGCATAGCTGCCTGCACAGACATTGTTGCCGTTGTCTGTAAAATAAATTTAATGAACTAGCGCAGCAATAAAGTTTAAGTTATCGAAAATGCAGCGAAGGGGACGAAGAACGCTGTTGAAACTTAAAGCGCGCGCACAGTGGCACCAAAGATATTGATTTCATTAAGCTTTAATTGATACCTCTTTGCTGATATAAGGCAGCGATTATCTAAATTTTGCTGACAATCCAATCCAGCGTTCGAGCAGATTTTTTTTTTTTTAATATAAAAGTACCTACGGAACTTTCCCATCACTTCTTGTGGAAGCTGTAAGTCAACAGTTCTTACCGATGCTCTCGCAAAGAGGACTGCAATCGACTTGTGTTCCACTGTTCTTTAACACCTTCGACTTTGTGGCCACGCTTATTCGGTTTGCTGCTTTGTTGAGCAATAAACTTACAACGACAAATAATGTACAAATGCAAATTTCGGTTGGAAAATTAACGTAGAAATAAAAAACTCACTTGAAAGTTGACACAAAACTCGTAAAGTGAAGCCAGAAACATGATACACTCGGCTATAAGCAGATTGAAACGCGCTACATGGGCCTAAGCTCTATAGGTATAGTTCTATAAGTTTATGGAACATGTAACCCATGACCCAGCATTCCCCTACCGATATATCTAAAATTCATTAAGGGTTGTATTCTGGAAGCGCAGGTTTTGGGAAAACGTTGGGGTATAATAGGGGCAAGAGAAGCTATATCACGAGGCTATCTTAGTTAAATAAACTCTAATAAGTGCAAACAATATAATAATAATAATAATAAGTGCTTAACTAAATACATCATTGTCTGCGTATTGTTTTGGAAATAAGCCTCTGAAACGGCAACCACATGTTGACAGCCGTTGTAAGAGGCTGCATTTAAATAAATAATCCACTTCAGCTGCAACTTCCAACTTTCCGATAGCCAGTTACAATTCATCAAAGATACGTGAGCACATGTGTGTGACAAGAGACCGAAATGTAACGCCCATCGGTTTTGGGTGTGGGCGTTAATGCAACGCTGTCCAATTGTTACAGTCGTCCCACAAATGAGCCTTAAAAATGTGATTTGAATAAAAAATGAAAAGCTTGAGAGACACGACATGCGGAGAATGTCCATAATGTGAGCGCCTAAATTATTAGGTAAACAATTGAGATACAATTGGTCGACGGCTGTTGGTGCAACCGACAACTGTCATTTATTATATTGGCCATCTGGACAGCCGCTGCACCCAAATGCACCCACACTGGGGCGCACGCGTCTTGGACTTAGTTGGCTTGGCTTGGCTGCACTTTTGGGGCCATTTGTCTGTCAGAGGCGCGCACTCGGGCGCTTGTTTGTCGCGTTTTTATGATTTCCATCATTAAACGCAAAAGCAACCTCCAACAGGAAGAGAAAGTAATGCATGTGGCGAAGTCGGCGACTGCATGGAGTAGTAGCTGGTTGGCTGGCAACAACTGTCCCGCTCTCACTTCATAAATAGTGTCACTCAAGGTGTCAAGGGGTATACGAGTACTATGCGAGTATACGCCGTCGCTCATTTCAATGCCAAGCGGAGGCTGAGGACACAGCCACCGAACAACCAACAACCAACAAGCACCGGCCGCCAACTTACGCCAACAACTCCCATGAAGTGAATGACAGCAGTTGCCACCTTGAATGGCTCTTGCTTCTGTGGCTGTAGCCGAGACTGAGACTGAGGCTGGGACTGCTGATGTTGCTGTCGCTGCCGCTTCTGCTGTTGTTGTTATTGCAATTGGTGCTCGCATCTGCGGCAGCTGTCGTCAGTCAGCCCCCAAGCTTTCATCTACACTCGGAAAAAGTAATGCTTCATTTTTGAGAAGAGACAAGATTAGATTTCTTCACTAGAAACCCGAAATAGGTCTACAACAAATAAAACTGTTTTGATCGTCTTCTCTCATCGCGAATTTCTTTCAAGACATCTCTGAAGCATAGGACGACAACGCGTGAAATACATTTTTAACAGTGGTGGCTTTCCAAAAATATACAATAGTACATATTTCAGTTAACATCATCTGCTCCGATTTAATATTTACTGTAGTATTTAGTATGCAACTAAAATAATGTACTTTATTTATGAAAAATAGTTTCAATCCAATTAAAATTGATTAACAAGCAAATTGGTGAGTTCGAAAGTTTTTCAGTGTGACCAAAATAATTGAGATATAAAAACATTAATTAAATAAATAAACATTAAATTAAATAAACACATAAACAAATAAAATAAACATTAAATAATTATTAAACTCCCTCGAATGCTGAATACTTGTAATTTTATCATTTTCATAGTGTAGAGTGTTTTTTATTATGTATTTAAGACTATTTTTAAAATATTAATCGTGAGTAGTTATTGTTGCCTTAAATTTCTTTCTGTGTATCCATGCTATTGCTCATGGTTTTGGGTTTTGGACTGGCGCTTCGTTGTTTGAAAGCAAATTTCATTTCTTCATTTGATTTCATTTCATTTCGTTCGTTTCTTTGCTCCAGTCGCGCTTTGCTTGTACTTTCTTTACTTTCATTTGAGTGAAAGATACTCACGCTGACTGCTCTCGCCTGTCTGCCTTCCTTCTTTCCCTGCCTGCCCGTCTCCCCGTCTGCCCGCCACAGCATGCTTTTATTATTTCGTTTTCAATTTTTACTACTCGTTGGCGCTGTTTTCGTTGCTGTTTTCATTATTTCAGTGAAAAGGACCAATTTCAATTTCGCAAGCCAGCCAACCAGCCATCCAGCCAGCAACTGAATCGCTTCGCTTTCAACTTTTCAAATATCCACGAAATGTTGTAGTTAATTATGTGCATGTGTGTCTGTCTGTATTTAAGTTTTTGCAGCCAGCTGTAATGCGCCTTTTGTAAAAGTATCTTATGGATAAACAGGAAGTAAGTCTGTTGTATTGCACAGTTTGCAAAAATTTACTTTTACTTGCAATACGGTCGGTTTGTATAAATGCACAGATTAGGTCTATTTTAAGGTGATGGGAAAGCTCATTTATAAATTGTGGGCGAACATGTGAGGAAATTGAAGGAGTTCGTCGAAGAAGGGGGAAATGAATGAAGTGCGGCTGGAAAACACTGAAAACCAATTGATAGTAATACATACATAACGAATGTGTAGCTGAATGTTTAATGAATGAAATGGATAAGCAAAATAGAATATAGTTTATCAATTAAATGCTGAAAATTGTCGAATAGTTCATGATGTGCTGAACGACTCGTTGGTTTGTTAGTTTCTTCCGCTACAATATTTAAGAAATCGATAATATGAATGGAATAATTATAGAGGAAGTCTATCAACCCCCAACACTTTTTAGATAGAGAGGTACAACTGCACATTTACAGGCGAATAGAGGTTTATTTTTAAGCGAATAAGCCCCATCTGCTGCCCACACAAACTCTGTTTGCAATAAAAAGATGCTTTATCGGCTGTAAATTAAAAGAGTGATATGAAATAACGATATTTAAAATTCAAAAAAATGTTCAAAATAGGTATGTGAAATATGTATGTAGCTGAGAATGGGAAGAAAGGTTAAATCAAAATTGAATTCTTGCAACATGCAGAGCAGGGTTATTTACGATGTCATTTTAGTTACTTGAGACTGTCCTTACTCTCTTGCCACCATCTAGATATCAAATTTCGAAAAGTGATAAATTCTAAATAATCAAACATCGAGAGGGAAGTGCAACGTCGTATGTTACGTGTAAATGAAGCGATAGGCCTAACAACAATTTGGTGAAAGCTGTGAATATGCGTTATTAACTGACACAATTTTCACACTTTTCCATAGAAAAGTGCACCAACAAAAATAACTACAACAGCAGAGGCAACAACAAGCTGTCAGCTGCAAGTAAACGAGAACTGATTTATTATACAAATTAAAGCCACACACACACACAATCACAATTACAGAGATAACAAAAAAGGTAAACAGCGTGCTGAAGCTCAGGAAAAACCTTTATAAAATGATTAAATGTAATTAGTGAGAAGTTTGCGCCGCGTCACGTTGGATGCAAATCAACTGTGGAGATGGGAAGCGACTTAGAAAATGATGAGCAGCGGCGTTGAGAGATCAAAATACAAGTATGGAGATACGAGTAAAAGGCAAAAAGAAGGCAAGCACACAAATGCGATATAATAGAAGCGATTAACAGCAATAAAAACATATGATGATTATGATGATGACGACGACGGCCAAGAAAGACACCACTACCAACAACAACAATGAAGACAGACGATGACGATGTTGAAGTGGAAACAACAACTACAACAGCTACAGATTATGCATATTAAAAAGTCAAACAGCCAAGAGCAAGCGCTAGGGAGACTACAAACGTCAAGATTCCGAGAGACAAGGAAGTGGCGCGACCATACAAGTCTTGGCATTAAGTAGCTGCAAGATACAAGTTTTTAACCGCAGCGGCAGAGAGGAAGGAGATGAAGAAGCCACAACGCTACGGCTACGGTTGGGGCTGCTGCTATTGCTCTTGAGATACTTTTGCAGACACGAAGCGGAAACACATAGTCGTACTATACAAGTCCCAAGAGCACAAAAGCAAAAGCCACAAAGAACCAAACACATGGAAAACGGACTGGCTGACAGACTGACAGACAAACTGCTGGTCGCATTTGAACGAGTTAACTCTTTGGCTACATAATAAATATTCGAGATTCGTAGATGCGCTGCAGAGAGGCAGCGAGAGAGAGAAAGAGAGAAACAGACAGACGAAAAGGCTATTAAAGAAACGGGCAGTGGCCGAGGCAGCTACTACCACGCGTATCTTTAAGATACAAATTACAAGCAGTAGACATTGAGATTGAGGCCTAAGCGAACACGAGCGGCAACGAGCATAGCAATAAATACATACTCGTATGCCGTAAAATACGAAGAAGAAAAATGAACCGAGGCAGCGACCGCAGCGCCGCATGAAAATGATTAAAAGGCCTAAAAAGCAAGCACGTTGTCCGGCATGGAAGTGCGATCTTTTTCAGTTCGTTTGCTTGTTCGTCTGTACCGCTTCATGGTCAACAGGCAACTGACTTTACGCCACGCATTACGCATACGCCGAGTGGTCGCCGCTGCCCGAAACAGTGCGGCAAACATATGGAACACGCACACTTACCCTTGAGCAATGCGTGTTCACGCATCTACACTGAAGATCAACTGAATAGTTACGAAATACGCGCTATTGAAAGGCCATCTCTTTATATGAAACAAGCCCATCCATCGATGGACATTACCTTATATCGATCCGCAACCATTTACACAATCGCCTCATGTTTCCAGATGCTTTCTTTTTGGCATGCTAACAGCGCAAATAAAATATTGATTTTGATTTGCTATTTCGAAAGCGGACAATCAAAGACAATCTAGTAAAGCAATCAAGACATGTACGACTGTAATATGTTGGATCAAAAGCAGTTATTACTTCTGGTTTGCGTCCGTTTTATGTGTTCTTACAAGTATTTATTGCGTCAACAATGAATAGAATAGAATTATGTAGAAGAACACTATTAAATGCTCTCCAAGTAAATGGAAAGACTAAAGAATCAAGCGATAGATTGAAGTGTAAGCAATGGTTAAACTAAGAAACTAGAACAATTTCTGAATACACAAATGTGCAACCCAGAATATTATGAAGATATTATCTATTTGGAAAGAAATACGACTTTACTGGTGGTATAGAGAAAATGAAAGTAAATTCTTGAAGGTTAATTTTAATGGGTTAATAAGAAAATGCTTATTAAATAACGTGTTGATCTTCTAAAGATATAACTTCGATTATTGAGGGCCGATTTTTTAAATTATTGCGATTGACAAATCATAATTTTATTTAAAAACATAAATATGGGAATATTCTCGTATCGATAAACAGCTAGCCCAGCGAATAAGTAAATGACGAATATCGATTTCAGAAGAGAAGAGAGATAAAGACTCGAAAAAGGCAACATAAATTGCAAATAATATTTATACCTGTGCCAAAATAAAATGTCAAGTTGTAGTTATCCAATGCTATTAAACGGACATTAATCAGCAATCAAAATTTATGAAATACCATATTATATGTTTACAAATCCAAGTTTATTTATATTCATTCAAGTATCTTATTATTCTCAAAAAGAAGATAAACATTTTGAAAAAAAAAGACAAGTAATTAGCATTGGAGTCGAGAGTCTTAACTCGTACTTTTTCTCTTGACCTGTGGTGTAGGGGAGCTTATATCGGGGGAGATGGTAGCAGCTTATGCAAATGTAAGCGTTGCAGAAGAAAGGGTCGAGCATTCGCATGGCTGTCATCGTTTTTGTCACGCACGCTGCTTTTCGAAGGCTTCCTTTGCCAGAGAGCCCATTGTTCCACTTCGTTCATCCATCCAGCACTTGAATTCAATTTGTTAAGCGCTTAAAAGCATAGCGAAACGAAGTGAAATGAAACGGCAAAACGAAGCGTGATGAATGCGGCGCGCCGGCGCAGTAAGTTTAGGTGTGTGTGTGTGGGACATTGGCGTCCCTAAAAGTTCGACTTCGTTGTTGCTGTTGCTGTTGCTGTCTGCACACGCTTTTCTCTACGCTTGTCATAAATCTTTATTATTACCGTTTACTTGTAGGGTAGTCGCTCAGGCAGTCAGAAAACAGAAACAGCAAAATGTCTCGCTTATTTATGTTGTATCTTTCAGATACATGCATTGTTTATGTTGAAATTCAAGTCAACGCTTGTCTGGGTGTCGCATTATTGTATTGTGTATCTCTCTGTCCGTCTCTCTGTCTGTCTGTCTATCTGCCTGTCTGCCTGAATGTGTGCTGCATTGATTTCAATTATAACCCAGTTTCTTCATTTATGTAGTTTACTTTTCTCGACTCTTTCATGGGTGTCGTCGACTTCGGCTTCGACGTCGCCGTCGTCGTTTTCTTCTCCATCGGCTGCTGTAGTGCAAAGATTTGCTTACTCAATGAACGAAAAAGAAAAAAATCAAGATGCGGCGCACAGTTAATGTTAATTATCAATGTGCCCATGTACATAAGTATACATATCTACTTTCGGGTGTGTGTGTGTGTACTTTTGAAAACCCTGACCTGAAATGTTATTTTTGAGAGCAAACAGAGCAGCTGCTGCCTATGGTACTTTTAGTTTGCTTGCCAACTTGAAATTGTGTTGAAACTTCGCTGAAGGGTTTTATGAACTGCATGAAATGTACAGCAATGGCCAACATGCAAAGCGTTTATAATGCCAATCAATCGATATTGGCCAAAACCAATTACTGATAATACAATGAACACAACGATACACACACACACAGATACATTCTCTATCAGTATAATTATCGTTAATGCGTGCAAACATACGTCAAATAAAATATGATGACCACACCTCCTTCTCCCCCACCTTCAGCTCCTTCGCTGTTCTAGTTGCTCCCACAGGCAGCCTGCGTCAGTCAGTCCATTTAAGGGCCCTGAAAAGCAGCAGCAGCAGCGAAATGAAATATAAAATAAATGCTGAACAAGCCAACCAACCACAATACAGTAACAGCAACAACAACAACATCGACGGCGACAACAAAATTGTAGCTGATGACCCTCGGATAGACACTTTCAAGGATACGCCGCCGATGCCGCTGCTGACGCCGCCATCGCTGCTGCGAGCATTAACAAACAAAAGGTTAAAGGTACCAACAACAGCAACAACAAGAACCAGAGCAATGGGATAACAAGCCAGCAAAGTGAAACACAGTGGTTCCAAAACGGGCATACATAATTCAAATTCGATTGGACCGCACTACTGATAGTCCTAAAACCAACTAAACCTTTCCTATAGTAATGAATGGGCCAAAAAAAAAAAAAAAAAAAAAAAAATTTCAATCATTTGGTGTTAATTAGTCGTTGATTGGACGCTCTCTAGAACAGCTTTGCACTTTGCAAGGTTTGTAATATTGTACAACGGCAATACTATATGTTTGTAAGATTATCCGTCAATCAACTCGCCCTAATTCTGCTGGTTTCCACCAACAATATCCTTCTAGTGTTTCCAGAAGAATACTTCTTCAATTGTTGAAAATTCATTTCTTTGAAATTTGAATTTTTTTTTAAACATTTCATCATTTTGAACAGTTCTATTATGAATTTGCATTTTCAGAGCGCATAAGATAGAAAGAATCTCTTAAGAGATATGAAAATACAATTCCCATAAGAAGATATTCTATTATAAATACCCGCAAATATGGTTGTTATTTGCTATAAGTCGTTACTATATCCTCTTTAACGAATGATCGACGTAAGTCGTTTATCTGAGAGATCAGCATTTTAGAAAGTGGAAAAAAAAGATAACTTTCTGTATCGCTAGATTTGCATTTAGGACCACTGTGCGGCGGCCACAAGGTTAGAACGAAGCGCGCGCGACCAACTGGACAGTCTCTGAGCTGGCAATGGCAGCGACTTGCAATGAAATATTCAGACATACTATACGAGTAGTATAGCAGAGCAGAGGAAAATGTATCGAAGCGCGTAAATTACTGCGAGCGAAACAATAAAGCGGGTCTGGTCTGGTTTGGTTTGGTCTGTCTGGTAAGGCAGGGGGTCGACGAAGTCGTCCAGCTAGCAACAAGCTAACGTGCAGCAATAATAAAAATAATAATAGTAATAATAAAATAGAAGCGCAATTTTATGGCAAGCAAGACAAATAAGTAAAGGCAATGGGGTGGGGGGGATAAAAGCAAGAACCCGGTAGGGGTTGTCAATGGCTGTATTATGTGTGCGACAGATAGAGACAGCATTAGCATTAGCCTGTAGCTTGATTAGTAGCCGGACAGCAGCTGATAGATGGACAGACAGGCCCACGATGATGATGACAATGGCAACGACTTTGAGCGGCAACAACAAAAACAACAACGAAAAGTACACAGACTGTATTATGATAATTGCAGATTGTGAATGAAATTATATAGTTTAGGTATAAAAGCGGACAATGTGTCTTAATAGACAACATCGTTCGGGCGGGGACTCTCACAGCCAGACCGCAAATGTTGCTAGAGACTACTTCGAAGAACAGCTCATCAATGGCAAGGCTATTAAAGGCGGAAAGGGGATTGCAGCTTAATAAAGCATAGTATAAGTACAAACATAGCTACAACCATAAAATTATGTACATTAATGACTGCATAGTAATGCTAATTATAAAAGTTGCGATGAACTTAATGAGTAACAACATAATATGAATTTCTCGAAACTATGGCTAGCAATATTACTAGAATTATGCTATGAAGTCAAAAATAGACAAGGATGGAAAATAACCATGGAAAATAACCATATCGGTCAGCAGGTCAATAATTTTAATACTATCTCTCTCTCTCTCTCTCTTGTATACTATCTCTTTTAGATCCGCTTATGCCTTTTACTATGTACTTTAAGCTTATTAATTATCAGAAGAAATTTGTATAGATTATACACTGGTCGGCACAATTATTTTGACGAACTGTACTCACGACTATCGGTGCTGGTTGCTTTTAGTTTCAAGGAATAACGGTACAATTTTCATACGGGATATAGAGTTCATAGCAACAACAATATGTAGGCAAAATATTTTGTCTATTACTCTTCACACCTTCTTTCTACAAATGACAATGTGAGTTGACTGCGGATTCAGGCACGGCATAAGTATTTTGACCAAATCTTTGTCGCCGTTTTCGCGTACGTTTTATCAAGAGATACTAAAATAACTTTGGTGTAACAATTTTTGTTGACCTTTTTACATTATTTTCATTAAAATTTGATTCAAAAGTAATCGATAGAATGGTAAAAAAGACAGAATTAAGTTATGTTGTTAGAGCCTCAATAGTGGCGAAGTTTAATGCCGGCGTAGCACCAAAAGACATTGCAAATGAATATAATTTGTCGCGGCAAACAGTCCACTATCAAATTAACAAATATAAGACCCACAATCACGTCAAAAACTTGCCTAGATCAGGTGCTAACCGCAAAACAACACCCATTGAAGATCGAGTCCTATTGCGGGAATTTAAAAAAAATATTCATTTAAAGCCGTAAGCTGCTGCAGATCAATGGAATAAGTCGACCAAGACTCCAATCAGTGAGCGTACTGTTCGGCGACGCCTAAAAGAAGAAGATTTTAAGGCATACAAAGCGAAGGACATACCTTACATATCAAAGGTGAACAAGCTCAAAAGATTGGCTTTTGCAAAGGAGCATCTGCATAAGCCAAAAGAGTTTTGGAGAAGCGTTCTATGGACAGATGAAAGCTCCTTTGAATATAATTCATCAAAAACAAAGATTTTTGTAAGGCTCCCACAGTTTCAAAGACAAAAAAATATCCCCGTATGTCAAAAAGTGAGCCATGGCGGAGGCTCAGTCATGTTCTGGGGATGCATTGCGTACAATGGGTTAGGTGATTTCGTTCCCATCACCGGCTCAATGAACCAGCAACAATATTTGAGTACCCTTAACGAAAACGCATTCCCTTCCGGTGACAGGCTGATTGGAGAATCATTTATCCTGCAACAGGATAACGCCCCATGCCACAAAAGCAAAATGATAAGAGCATTTTTAACCGATGTTGGTGTTACTACTCTGGATTGGCCACCACAAAGTCCGGACTTAAACGTTATTGAGAATGTGTGGTCTCTTGTAAAACGTAAAAGAAATGCGTCTTTGCATAAAACCGAAGAAGAAACTATTTCCGAGGTCACTTCTCTTTGGAAGAGATACCATTAGAGGTCCTTCCAAATTTAGTGGACTCAGTTCCAAGACGTCTTCAAAAAGTTATCGAAGCCAAAGGCGGGTATACATTTTATTAATCTACCATCAATTTCTTATGTTTTGTTTAGTATTAAGCTTTGTTTTTTTTTGTTAATATCCATTGTCAAAATACTTATGCCAACCCATGAAAATTACCTTGATTTATAATTTTAAAAGTTCTTATAAAAATATATCCTTTGAATTATTTTTAAGTTTGTAATACCAATATGGAATTGAGAAAAAAAGTTTCCTTTGATATCTTAAACCAATAACCAGTTATTGACAAAAATGTATGATTTTCTTCTCGTCAAAATAATTGTGCCGACCAGTGTATGTATATATAAAATCTTTCAATGAAATTCTCTTATATGGTGTTAGTGGTCGTGAAATATTTATCAATTTGTAGAATTGGGATATACAATGCCTTGTAATAAATTATTGCAATAATATTGTTGGTACATATATTTCGAGTTTTTGTTTTTTATTTCTTGCTGTAATAATTACAATAGTTATTTTTATAGAAACGATTACGTATTAATGAGCTGAAAATTAATCAATTTAATATATTTATGTTAAAGCTTTGTTTTCTTTTTCAATAATATTAATTATTAAATCGAATCTATGCGTTCTATGAAAACACAGTCCACACAATAAGAGCCAGGAAAGGGGAAATTTAAACATAAGTTTCTTAAATGTGGGTTTTGGAAAATTCGAAGTCCAAAAGGGAAAAAGGGAACTTAAACTTTTGTTCAATCGCAATTTACGACGATTTTCAGTTACACTCTTAATTGTCAATTGTTATCTTAAGAATTTAAATATGAATGAAAATCACTTTCGACATTATTGAAAATCTGAATTTCTTGAAGTGTTTAGGTTTTTCTTTGATAGCTCTAGGAGCTTACTATTAAATTGTTAAAGTCGTAATACATATATATTAATAGTTAGACTTTTTATAATTTATTGTAAATATATACATATCTGTTAATATTTGTATATGCGTTGGCTAGCATTTCAATTAATTACAATACCCAGCCACTCCAAATCAACTCCAATAGCCAATTGTTTATTGAAAATGCCTTCAAATTTTCATGAGATGCACATATACCCGTATGTATGCCGAAATGAGGCGAATATATGCGCACCATAAATACTAATTTAGCTGCAAATCGACAAAGATTTTGGAGCAGCAGCGACGACGTCAGCGTCGCCGTCGGCGTCAGTTTTCATGCCCGTTGAGTGCCCCCTAACAGAATTGGGTCAAGTTTCATTTTTATTGCCTGTGCGACGTAGTTGGAACGCTTCGTCCCCCACGACCCCACGATGGTGCCTACAACAACAACAATAATAACAGAATAACATCGGCCAGGGCACTCCCTCGCTTGTGAACTCCCTTAATGCTGCGTGGCCCATGTGTGCGTATAATTTCTTTGATTAAATCATAAAATATGCAAAAATATGTTTTGGGGCAACTGTGAAGCTCTAGCAGCAGGATAGACCGAGCCAAAGGAACAGGGGGGATACGATGCCAAGCAGACAATAATGGAACGCACAGAGTTTCAGATTTGTGTAAGTGTATGTGTGTGTGTGTGTGCGGTGTATGGTGTGCTTGGGTGCTTAAAAAGCGGAAACTAGGTCAGAGTTTTGCTTGCCGAAAAAAAAGCTACAACAACATATCCAACAACAAAATATCCAACAAGCCCAAGCAGCAGCAGCAGCAACAACAACAACAGCAGGCTAAAAAGAAAACAAAAATTATGGACTTGAGAGTGAGGCCGGAGAGCACTTTCTGTCATTGGTGTTTTGCTCCTCTTGCTTGATATTTCGTGCATTTTAGGCCCAATAAATATTTATGAAGTCTCATCGGAGACGCACACATGGCGTATTCGTAATTTTACCATACGACTAGTATTCTGACCCCAGTCCGCAAGGATTTGTCAATGAAACAACACAACAACTAAGCGCTCTGTGCATAAAAGGTCAAGCAAAAACTGCACGCGTTTTCACAGAGCGCTGCAGCAGCAGCAGCAGCAGCAGCAACAGCAACAACAACTGCAGCGGCAACAGCGAGCTGAGCGTCAACGTCAATCAGTTGGCAGCGCTGCAGCATTGAGAGACCCCCGTTGCCAGTGCGGGGCAATTAGCGCGCAATTGACCTACATTGGGGCAACATTAATGGTGTCAATAGTAAACGCAACTGACGTCGCCGACGACGTCGTCGTCGCTGACGCCGAAACGAAAAATGTTGAATGTTTATGCACACACACAGACACACACATGCACACACTGTGACAAACAAGCACACATTAAAAGATGCAGTACATTGTCGCTTTGATGAACAATTTGAAGTGGAAGTTCTCTATTATGTACAATAGGGAAGGTATAAATACACACGATTATGAGCAATATAGTAAAAATACAACTCGGAACAAGAGGAATTCAGTAAAACGATCACAGCCGGTTATTTTAAAATTTAGAGAATTTAAATACCCATAAAGCTGCAGAAGCTTCTTTATGGAACGAAACATTTTAAAGCAGTTTCATGTGAGCCAACCCGGGAATGAAACAGCAATGTAGAAACCAAGCTGAAACGATAAAGAACTAAATTGAAAACTGTACTTGGAACATGAGGAATTCTGTATAATTGGATGCTGAGCATATGTATATGTGATCCATCACAGAAGCTAAACATAAGCAAAAAGTAAAATAGAATCGCAGTGGAACTGGCACGAACTGAAAACAGGAACACGAATGGGAAATCTAAAACGCTATGTCAGCAAAATATCTTAGGGATTAGAGAGTTTGAAGAAACATGATAGATTTTTATATATTATGAAAAACTATTTTAAATTTTAAAGCAAATATTATCACTTCTGCGCAGTCTTCTAATTTTTTAAAAATGTAATGTTTCCCAAGATTACTTACACTATATTATTTTTATTGTAATAGTGCGCATCATAGGCAAGCTTGACTGTATATCATGCCACAACATACATAAATTCCAAGTGCAATTGAACGCAAAATGTTTAAACAAAAATATGAAAATGATTGTGACGCTGGCGTTGGTTGCCTCGCTGCTTATATCGCTGTTGTTGTTTGAGCTTTTTTTGTTGCAATTTTTTTAATTTGCCATGTGTAATTGAAAAATTATATTCACGAAAAACGAAACGCTATTTGCCAGCGCACTTGAAACATAATTGTCGGGCCGCCAAAAGCAACAGGCAGTGGAGGGCAACAACTACAACAAACAAAGACGATGGCGCTGGCGCTCGCGATGGCAGCAACATTTGCATTTGCTCTTTACACACTCTGTGACGTCAGCGACGTGAGCGAAGGCGAAGGCACGTGTACCAGGAAGTCTAGTTATACACTCAGCCATGTTGCCATGTTGTGGGCCAATGTGGCAATCAGCGCGCGACATTGAGGCTGTAGTATTGAAAACAACAAAAAAAAAACGAACACGCACACATTACAACAATTACAACAAACAGCGCAGTGTCCAAAACAATGACGCGTACTATGCGTGTGACTGACAGACTGACTGACGGACAGCGTGTAAAAGAGATGGAATGATCGACCCCAACGTTCAACTGTACCGCCGCCGTTTTTCGACCCCACCACCACCACCCCTCCGACAGACCAGTCATTTGCTCGCCTGCCTCTGTAAAGTATGTAATATATGTAAGTTGTACACGATAAATGAGAAATGAGGTTACCTACTTTTTAAGAAGGTCAATACGACCCAAAACAAATGAGCGAGGCAACAGCGGCGGCGGCAGCGCAGCCATACTGCCACGCTGTCAGCGAACGAGAGCGTGCGTTGGCAGCGACGCCAACTTTACAATGCACAATTCAAGCAGCAGCCAAAGCCAAAGCTAGAGCTGTACAATCAGTGTGTAAATGAGTGCGGCGGCTGGCGCTGTTGCTGCTGCTGCTGCTGTTAAATGCTCAAAAAAGCTCAGTGACCATGTGAGCAGCAGTGACAGCGACGGCGGCTCCGACAGCGACAGCGGCTGCGTCGTCAACCTCAGCCTGAGCAGCGCATACCACAAACATTATTACAGCGCAAACGTTTTCAATGAAAACAAAAGTAGTACACAGCGCAGTAAACGTCGACTTGACGGCGCAGCGACCGCTGTTGCTGCTGTTGGGTGCTGTAAGTTTTGGGACGTTGCACAGTGGTCCACAAAAGTTTACAATCAATCAAAACCTGTGTAACTATTTAACCAAAAAGTACATTTGGAAAGTTGAAGTTAATTGTACTTTAATGTAATGTTAAAGCGCTATTGGCTGGCAAAGTCAAATCTTTCATTTATTTAATTTTCTTTTGTTTTTGGATATGTGATGTGATAGACCAATATCTTAAAGTAATTTATTTAACTTTAAATTTTTATTTTTTGTTAGTTATTATTAAAATTGTAATCACATCTAATCACAAATTGGATGAGATTGTTACTGTTGCTGCTATATAAAAAAGATTTTAGAATAAATAATAATAATTAAAAAGGAGAGGATTAAAACCTTTTTAAATGAGGTATGAATTAATTATTTGAGGAATGACGCATAAAAGTTATTGATACTTTTAGAAATGCCTTAATTCTATTAATTTGTGGGTCGTTCAAATAGGCTAAAGATCATTATATTAAGAAATTAAAAAATAAAAAAATATAATCAATTAAAATTATAATTATATCTAATAATGCCTCCTTATAATGGGAAAGTCTTAATACGCCTATAAAACCTAAACTTTAAACATTTCTTTACTAAGTCTATGTTAATAAAAGGAAATAAATTTTTAATCTTATAGCTACATTTGTAAGATACTCAATTTCAATCAATTCGCTTGAAAAACGATTCGATGTAGCATATGTATATTGGATATATTCTTTTGAATCTTTGAATAGTTTATAATCTATATTTCTCTACCTTTTAACTTCCTCTTAAAGTATATATAGAAAATCGTTTCTATCGCTTTATTTTGGTTGTTAGATTTCGATGCTGAACCACTGTGCATCGCCATCACCTGGTGACAAATTCGGTAAGATTTGGAGCAGCAATCGCAACAGCCGCGTCACATAGAGGGCGCTGCTGTCGTTGACTTGTTGTTGTTGCTGTTGCGTTGGCGTTGCCGAGGGCGCGGCGGCTTGTAACGAGGCTAAAGCGAACGTCGTTTGTTGTTAATTGTTGTTGCTCGCTTACATTTTGTTATGGTTATGGCGGTCGCTGCTTCTTGTTGTTGTTTGAGTTGCACGCCAACGCCTTCGCAGTCAGCGACGGCAGCAGCGTCGCAACGTCACAGTCGCTGCATTTTTGTTGCTGTCAGCTGCTGTCGCGCGATTTTAGCCTCCACCTCCTTTTCAGCTTGTGTATTGTTTTATAATTATTGTAAATTTTATGTTTGTGCGGTGCTTGCATTTAGTAAACCAATTTTTCGCTTCAAAATTGTGGCATTTACAGGCAATTTTACACAAAAGCGGGAATGTGGCACTGACAGCTCATAATTCAGTTTAATAATACTAATGGTGGTGATGATGTTGATGAGGTTGACGTTGAGGACAACGCAATTGTCCGTGGAAAGGCATAATCAATTTAAATCGATAGTCGCTTGACAGTAGTTCGACCGTTTGTGTGTATGGCCTGTTGTAGGTGTGCAGTTAGCAAGTTTTATTGGCCAGACTGTAAGCCCGAGGGTCAACATTGCGTTGCGGGTGGCTGACAATGCCAATACTCGACAACACATTCCCACAAATAGTGGCATTGTGTTATCTCAGCTAAAAATCGTGTGTTTGTGGCATGAAAATTGAAATGAAATCATGTCATCGATATAAATATAGCCCGCCCTCATATGAATGTGCATATGTGTGGATGTGTATATATATATTTTTTTGTTAGTCAACGTCAATATAGCACGACAAAGCTTGACGCTCACAGTGCCACACACCACCACCACCAACAACAACAACATACAGAAAACCCATTGAAGCCTGACAACTCGCTCGGCTGGTGCTTGCCTTTGGTGACCTCTTTGCTTCCTATACACCAATATAGACATACTTACACACATGCATACATGGGTACCTACTCCGGTAGCTAGTTGGCCAAACTCTGCCTGACAGATATGATAAGCGATAGGGCATTGGTCTATTTATACATTAGACCTTAAAAGCAAAGTTTTTCATAAGTTCGACACTCGCTTCAGTGCCGTTGGAAAAACCTTGGCGGGCACATTAGGAGTGTTAAAATTATTGTCATTATTATTATTTTTGTTCGTTATCAACATGCGATAGACATAACCTTAGTTGGGCTTTTTTAATTTGATCGATAGTGTCGTGTGTACAAAAAGTTCCTAGCATTTTCAAATATTACTAATACGCCCGATGGGCTCTCATGGAATGTATGTATTTCTTAACAATATTGTGGAATGGAAATTTGTAGAAAAGTTGATAGTTTGAAAAAGTTAATTCCCCTTGGGACAATTAGGTTAAGTTTTCCGAGATTCTGCTGTATCATATTGTGTGGGGTCTGTCATGCCATCTTCTAAGTGTTACATATCACATTCGATTTCAATTATTTAAACGAACATACCATTTTACCATGTACAAGGAGTTTTGATACAAACTCTATTAATGTAGCAGTCAATCAACATTCCCTTTTTATGCCCCTTTTATGATCATCAATAAAATTAATTGTTTGCTTTAAAATCCATGCTCAGCTCATGGCCTT
Organism: Scaptodrosophila lebanonensis; assembly: GCF_003285725.1. NCBI lineage: Eukaryota > Metazoa > Arthropoda > Insecta > Diptera > Drosophilidae > Scaptodrosophila > Scaptodrosophila lebanonensis. The sequence goes on from NW_022060538.1 coordinate 19,865,420, forward strand.
AGCAAACTGTAGCACATAAGCACATTAAACAATGGGAACATGTGTATTGTATGCGGCATGAAAATCACATTGAAAATTATCAAATGTAATTACGCAAAATCATAGAGCAAAACGACCTTATCGTATAAATTAACTTCATGTACAAAATGGTTTTGTAACCTGTGATTACAACGAACGCACACGCACACGTGCACCAAACACACACACACACATACTCACACAACCGCACAGAGTACAGATTCATATTTATGCGAGTGTGTAGATATGTATGTTCAAGCACAAGTCGTATACATGTAATTACAAAGCAGCAACAACAATAGTAACCGTAATACCTTCAATCGAAATTACAAAAGCTAACACTTCCTTATAAAATTCAAAGCGCAGCCAATAAACCGTTACAGCGAGAAATCTAAAAAGCAAAACATAAACAATAATTATTGTCGCGCACATGTGCACCGATGCCGACGTTGGCGCTGGCGCCGGCGCTAAAAAAATAGTACGCCATACATTGTAAATGCACACATACATACACACACTCGTATCTCACCTTCGGCCAAACGTATTAAAATGAATTAGCACGAGGCTCGCTCTTTCTCACTAGCCACGTGCTTTGTGTGTGTGTGTGTGTGTATTCGTGTGCTGAAGAGAAAGAGCGCGCGACAACGAAATGAAACGATCGCCGGGCATTTTGTCCGCTCAGCTGCCACTTTCTCTCTATAAATAAGTTTGTAGTTGAAATCGAGTTCCACCAACATATCAAACAAACATCGGCTACAACAACAACAGCAAAAAAATTCAATTCCAAGATATTTCGAAATCCGTGAAAGTGTTTGTCGATTAGCTGGTCACCTCTCATATCAAAGCGACTCTAGCAACAAACAAGTGAGAGTCGAAATACACACATGCTGCTCTTACTATTGTTGTTATCCCTAGCAACATTTTAATAACGGAATTCACAAGCCCCTCCCCTCCCATCCCCACCCTACTCTCACTCACTCACACTATCCGCTCCCACTCTGCCGCACATAATAGGCAACGCAAAGGTTGCAATTACGACAGTTGCAATCATTTTCATGGCAAGGAAATTTCATTGCATTTCACTTTATGAAAATGATCACATGAACACATACATACAGACATATGCGTTGCACATTTTGTATAACGGTAATTACGTCTAGGCACGACATTGCCCCTGAATTTTTCATACAATTACACACAGAGATTTTCCCTGATATGCGCTGAACTTGTTGTTGTTGTTTTCGTTAGTATTGTTATTGCAACCAATTGGAGCTTTTAGCAGTAATGCGACGACATTGACTTTTTAATTGAGTTGGCTTTTAGTTGATCGATTAGATCAGTCAACGAATTAAACATAGAGCAAGCATTTTCCTGCAGGGCTAGTTGACTGCGTTTAAATATTGCAGATAATCAGTGTTGGATAATTCGTTATTGAAATTCGTTCGGAAATGGCTTTTACGAATTATATAACAGTATATTACATATACATACATGAATTCATTATTTTCGTTTTTTCTTACAAAAACTAAAGTATAAACAAAGAAATGCAATTATATTGTATATCTTCATTAGTAAATTTGTTATTATACTAAGCGTTCTATCGCTCCTAGGGCAGCTATATGATATACTTCACCGATTTTGATCAAATCTCCAAATATAGAGGCACTATATAAAACTCAAAAAGCTATATTTGATCAAGACATCATTAAAAACGAAAACGATATCTTACTAAGAGAGATTTTTGCAACGATCTGTCCTGGCAGCTATATAAAGTAATGAGACTTTATATTTGATTTGCAATAAACTTGAGACAAGTTTACATAACAAATTTGGTATCCCTAGCTCTTATAATTTAAAATTTCTTGGGGATCATACAGACAGTCAGATAGAGAGACATTTCTATATCGATGCGTCTTGTCAAGCGATCTTTCTAACTTTTGCATAGATTTGAGGTTAAGACTTTCTAAAATACGCTTTAACCCTTTCAAAAAAGCAAAACTGGGGCGTTATACTCGAAAAACAATACAAATTAATGACATACTACAAGTTTGTAGTAAAAGTATGATAAGCAATATTTTTTAAAACTCGTAGCAGTTATGAAGATTTCACGTTTTAAAGTTAGCGTGCTCCCAAATCTTTGGACATAACAAAATTACTTCAAAATTCAAAGCTGTATTCTTCAATTTAATATTATCCAAATTATTTTCATACTATTATTAATATCTTACCTGGCTAAAGCCATTCTAACATGCGAGAGTCCACCAACAGGCAACGCAAGGGTATCCACTTTGACAGATTTTTGTTGACGAGCTGCGACACAAAAGAAAAAACCAAACTACGTTTGGTATTTCGGGGTTTGTGGGGGTGGTGCCTGAGTTTTTCAATATGTGGCTGCCTTCGCGATGCCACGTTTTTCACTGTTTTTGTGCTCTGAAAATGTTCAATTTTGCACAGCAATAATAGCACTCGCAATAATAGCTAAAGCTATTTTTTCTTTTATTTTGATAAGGTCCACGTCATTTTTTTTAATTTAACATAGTTTGTGCTTTTTAGCTAATGGAAATATTTTATTAGTGACCGCAGCTTCACACACACTCACACACATATACATACAAACGTAAGCATAGCGCAAGTAGCAAAATATCAAAAGAATTTGGCAATGTCTAGCCCACATAGTATAATTGGAGATACGACTAAAGGATATTATTGAACCATTTCAAGCTTTATAAGAAGAATATTTAGAAGTGAAAAAGTTGCAGACAGTCTGCAACTTACTGAACAATTTTTCGTTTTTGGTGATGTTATGTGTCTGTAAATAGTTGCAGGAATTATTTATGGAACTCCTTCAACGCTTAAGTGCAGCCGCACTAAGTATGCAATACTTTTTGTCAATCGTTCAAGCCCACATATGGCAGCAAAAAAAAGAGAAGATTTTAGATACTTTAAAATTAGAGTATCTTCTATAGTTATTTTTTATAAATTTAAGGCACACAAGTCACAATTACATGAAATACACGAAGGAAAAGAATTGAAATTGTAAAATTCGCCAGAAATGGAAACGGATCGCCTAAAATCTTCTAAATACCCAAAAAGCGAAGAGAACAATGGTTCTTGAAACAAAGATTTCAAGATGTGCCAATAACAGTTTTCATTTAACATTTTTAATGCATTTAAAAATGTTCAAGTTTAAATTTTGGGTGCAACCACCTGGTTTCCTTTAGTTGTGATTACCCAATTCGTACTGTACATATGTAGATACATACATATATATACATATATATACAAATGCTCGCATGTATGCATGTTTTTATAATACTCAAGTTTATATGTTCTACGTGATATTTGTGCGCGAAATAATCAAAGCGAGCACATAAAAGAAGGGTGAAAAAACCAGCGTTGATTGTTCAATGCCATCTCAGTATAAACAAAAAACAGAAAAAAAAGGCAAAAAACGCGAAACAAGCTAACTTATCAGGCTGATAAGCGAAATTAAACAAAGACCGAGAGACAGCGCAGCCACGAAAATAATATGTATGAAAGAGAATTTCTAAAAAAAAAAACGAAAAACCTGCTGTCCACATGGCCCCAGCAGAGAATTGATAAAAGCATCGGCCATGTGGCTAGCACGGAATGAAATAAGAGAATAAAAGTCAATAATTGCATTCGGGGCAGAACTTTAAAGCACAGGCAGGAAAAATCCGGAAATACCAGCCCAGCAAGAATAGAATATCAGAAGGCGAAGCAAAGAAAAGCAAAAAAAAATGCGCCAATAAATCACTGCAAAAACTTTAGAGGTCAGCATTGACGAAAAGCCAACGACGCTGGTGCTGATGCCGATGCCGACATCTCAGACGCAAGTAAGAAAAGCGAGGTTGACACGTACAGAGCAGCAGGCAGAATACAACAACAACAACAACACTAATTGCTCTTATGTTTTGGTGGTTAAGAACCTTTACGAAACCTGTTCTATGTATGTGTATGTTTGGTAATGAGATCCTTACCGAAGCCTGTTCTAAAAGTAATAATTATTAGGTAATAAAATGCGGCTGCTGCTTTGCAGTATTTATTATATTGGATTGTGGAGCACATTAAAGCACACTGTTGATCCATTTGCATAATGTTTCTTATTGTATCACTCTTTCCGATTTACGGGTTTATACTTATATTTACTCCTTGTCAGTTAAAAGCTAGTTCCAATTGGCACTATTTGTCTACAAATTTGCTCTTTCATATTATTATATAGAAACATTAACAAGGCAATGTTTTCTATAGCTCATTTCTAATTAGATAATATAATTGAATAAATAATATGTAAATCTAAGTAATGCATCTAAGTAAAATATTAATTGACCTTCAAGTAGTGCTTAAAATACTTCCTTTTCTAGAAAAGCCGTATGTGGACGCGTACAAATTTGTGCATTGAAGTCTAGCTTTAAAAGAAGCAACGAATTGTAAAAGTTAAAGAATCTCTGAACGAAGCCCTACCTCGCACATTGCGTGTGGGACATGTAAGCTAGAAAGGTTTGTCCCTTATGTACAAACATATGTATTTATTTATGTACATATGTGCTATATCGGTATCCTTATATGTGTGCATGTCTATGTGTACAAAATATATGCCCCTGACAAAAGCAAACAAAATAGTAATAATAGCAGCAGCAGTAAAAACAACAACAACGACCAGCATTGAGTGGCAAACGAGCAAAAAGTAGAGGAATAAACTACCTACTAAATTCCATTCCATAGTCATGAGCACACAAGGTTCTTCCTATATCAGTTGACGCTACTTTTATATACACATATGTACATACATATACATATATACACATATAGAAAAGCTATACCCAAAACTAAAGCAAAATCTGAGCAGCTTTTTTCAATTGTCTTTGCATTTTGACTTTGCGCAAATGCTGAAGCTCTCTCATTTTTTTTTAACATCTGGCAGGCCGTAAAAGCTGCCCGGCTGTCAAGTACAACAGCATGAAAAAGAAGAAGAAACGAGCCCCCAGCGTTTCCTCTTATTATGCCGCAATGGTGGAGTGACGAAGGTGGTAGTAGTGGTAGTGGTGGTGATGGTGATGGCAAGAACAACGAGTGGGTGGCTGTTAATGGCTGAGTGGTATGACCTCAGCCTCAGATACAGCTTCAGCTGCTTGGTAACATGCTTCAATAGAAGGCAATAGGAACAACAACAACAGCATACGAGCTTGTTTCTACTTCCCTACTATATACATACATACATAAGTGTTTATGTATGAGAGAGAGGACGAGAGAGTTATTTGCTACATACATGCGCATGTTAAGTGCGCTCATTTATAAACAATAAACAAAAATAGTGGCAACTAGACAAGAGGGAGGGGGTCGGGGCGACTGCCGGATGAAAAGCGCGTGCACATGTTTTTAATTGGCATTTACATTAAACATTAGTGTGCTTGTGTGTGAGTGACTGCAGAGCTTTTCCTTTTACACAGTCAAAAGTTGCTCTCTTTTGACAAGAGAGACAAACATATGTTATTAAGTGGCATCTAGAGAGAGAATACATTTATAAAGACGAAGAGAGCGCGGGGGCGTACATGAATGTTTAATTGTTATGCGGCTATTAAGGCATTTTAAATGCAATTATGTTTAATAAAATTGACACTAAAGTAATTTAGAACACGCTTGGCAACACCTACACACATACATATACAGAAAGTCGTACATTGTCTGTCAACGAAGCTGCATGCGAGCTTATTAATGTGCGAAAGAGTGCGTGCAACTATGTGTGTGTGTGTGTGTGTGATGTGCCTAATGAAAACAAACAAGAATATAACCAAGTGATTTACGTCACTGCAATAGTGCTGCCAATTACCTTTGTGACCGCTACTTCTGAGTGCTTTAATATAAGCTCAGATCTATCGCAATCGGATTTTTTTAAATGTACTATTGGATTATCGATGTTTTGTTTTTTCATATATTTAATGAAGAAGAATTTGTAGCCCAGAGAAGAAAGCATTCAACACCCTTCATCCTATAAAAGCGGACTTTGAGAGCTTAGTTCCTTATTGTACATGATTTGTACTTCTAGCTTGTTTTCTAGCACACTAATTGGCAACACTGCACTGCAAACCAAGAGAGCGCTTACGAGAACAAACACCAAGAGCAATTGTAAAGAGAAAGGGCGATATTTAGGTAGAGAGGGAGATGCAAAAAGCCGCTAGTCTGAGACAAATAACTGAAGAAATTTTAATTAGATAAAGTGAATTTGTTTCCATGTGGTTGTTGTTGTTATTTAATTTAATTCGCAAACGGCTAACAAAGCATTGGGCACGAATGTATATATGTATGTATGTATGAATGTGTGTACTTGAAATATTCGTGATGCATGACCTCAACCCAAGTAACATCGAGGGGGTAAATAGCTAAAAGTACAATAACTTTTCACTAAAATAGGCGAACCGATTCTCTACGCAAGGGCAGAGGCAACGGCTGAGGGCAATGGGTGTTTGGCTTGTCATTCAATTGAGGAAGTTTGTTGTTTTCGTTTCCAATGGTTTGCCAAAGCTTTTTGTTCACAACTCATTTGCACGTTTGTATGCGTGTAGGCACATAAATAAATATGTATGTATGTAATTGCAAACGGTCAGCGCGTGTTTTGTTTTATGAGTTTGTACACACAAACATACATATATATGCACGTATGTATGTATGTATAAATGTGTGTAGTTGCTTTATTGAATTGTATTTTTGTTGGTGTTTTACTTGTTTTAAGGTCACAGAAACACAAACACACACTCGCTCACACACACGCGCACATGTCACGCTACAAACAATTAAATATTAACGAGTGACCTTTCTGTACAATTTTGTCTATCTATAAGTGTGACCTTTTTTACCGTTAAATGTTACGTTGTCGCGTAAGTAGTTAAAAATTTAGTGACAGCCGTTGGTATTGCTAGTAAGACGACGACGCCAACGTTCTACAACTGCGACTGGCGACTGCGACGACACACACACACCACACAGCAAAAAGCACACACAATCTACTCGCTACGCGCAGCAGCTGACGACTGAAGAGCTTTTTCTTGATTTTTTTTTGATTCAAACTGTAAATGCGGCGTTGTTTTTTTTTTGCTTTTTAACTTTGTTTGGCTTTGCATTTGTCTTTGCGAAAGCTTGTTTTAACTTTGCGCTCTCAGCTGCTGCTGATTCTGCGGTTCGAGTTGTTGTTGTGGTTGATTTTGTTATTCTCGTATGCTTCTGTTTGAGGCCCTAAACCGCAAAACGATTGCCAGAAGCGGCATTGCCAGCATTTTTGACTTGAATAAAATAAGTAAGCTTGGTTGGCTGGCTTATCGTTCAATTCTTACCACTAAGATGCATTTACTCTCATAGATATAGTATATACATATGTAATGGTAAAATATATGGAGACGTAGGCAAATCTTAAAAAATGAGCAAAGCTCAGTACACACTACGACTGGAGAAAATTTGTATAATTCACACTTAATTATCATCACTTAAGCTCCCAACACTCACATGAAACTGAACCTTCAAATTATTAAAGAAATGTTTTGAGATTAATGGACCAAACATTGATTTCAAGGCTAGTAATGACTGGCTTGGTTATTCGAATATAACGATGTGGAATACATTTTCTTGTTCATGAATAAAAATAAAGGCCAATTAGAACGCTGCGCAATTTTCGTAGCAAAAATTGCTAACTATTACGTACGAGTGTAAATTGCAGTTTCCAATCTTTATTGAAGATACAGATACATATAGTATTCAGGTAATCAAAAAATCAAATTTAATAATTCAGGTAACGATTAATGAGAAACATTTCCACTGACTGTTACACAAAAGATGGGATTGTGCTACACCATAAGACTTAGGAGCTGTTTGAATTCGTCGTTGAGCACTCACCTGTTTTATTTTTAGCAGCTACTGTTGTTCCTGTATGGGTCCTTACAGGCTGAGCAGCAACAACAACAGCAGCAGCAGTCAAGGCTGGAAAGGTGATACAAAGATAAAATACAAATGGATTAGCATTATGTGGGGATATAATAATGTCAATTCAATTATATTTATATTTAACCCATTTGCGAGTCCCTCATTCTCATTCGCATGCTGCATACTCAGTGTGTGGATTAACAATATTATTTGCATAAAAAATAAACAAAAATAAAAGGTTCAACGTCTTTAACTTTTGCGGTTGCCTTTGCGATCGTTGCTCATAAGCAGCCAAGTCGTTGCCGTTCGTCACAAAATGAAAATGGAAAAAAAAACGAAAACAACGATGAAAATTATATTAAATAAAAAAAGCAACTTTGGTAGCGTTTCAAAGTTCTCAAGTGAACAACCTGAACAAAACTTCGATTGCCAGCTAAAGCCACAAATAAAGAACAACGACAACAGGTCAATGGGAACTTCGAAAGGTGGCACGCGAAACGTTGAAACGTTGCTAATAAGTATACATATATCGGATATCCATCTGTATGTGTGCACGTACAGTAATGTGAAAAATAATAAGGACACATTGAGGAGGAGAAGTGAAACAACTGTATTATTAAAAGTCACAAAGCTAATCCTTCAATTTGTATAGAAGTATATTTGTCCCGAAATCTCTGTTAGGCGATCTAACAAATTTTAAGATGACAAACATTGACCGATAACTCAATTCGCGAGTTCTGTACCACCGGAATCATTACTAATCAACTATAGTATTAACTCGCAACCGATAATCTGAGTTGTGCTTTTATTATAAACAAAATATTATATTTCGTAGCTTTGGCCCTTGAGTCTGTTGATACCAAAAATAGTAAGTCATCGTGACAGCCTTCTAGGTGACGTATATCGGCTATTGATTCCAGCACTGACTCGAAAATATTTCACATACTGTTGTGCATTAATCTGTATGCCAGGGTTATGTGGTTATCATTTAAAGGTACTATAGATAGTGCGCCACAAAGCCACCTAAAATTTATTTACATTTTTATTACTATATGCGAATGAAGTGATAACGCTACAGATACATTATCTATTGTAGCGCCACAATCGGCACGCTTCTGAGCTTTGATAATGTGATAGATAGAAGCGAACCGATAAGTTTAACGAATACGGATAACAACATTCTTTAAAGGGACATTAACAAGTTTATACAAAAAAAAAAAAAAGCTCAGAAACATGAGACACATGTTAATACTCTTACAAAAAAGTAGATCAAAAATTGTGAGGTTTCAATTGAAATATTTAAGAATTAAAGGAGCCTTCTAGCTAGTCTAAGAGTGCTTCATTGACTTGTTGTTTAAGTGTTTGATCTTTCGAACATGTGAGCATTTTCCAATAAAGGATTTGTTGCCGAATATATGCACAGGCTTGAGGAGAAACTACATGCCGAGTTTGGCATTCCTAGCTCTAATACTTTCTGAAATCCTGGCGGTCATACAGACAAACATATGAACAGTGTATATCGTCCATCCGTTATAGGGGTTGTCAACTGTCATTGCTACATAATGTTATTTGTTTTGAATCCAACTTAGCCATTTTCTCGTTAGTCTGAAAGTATTATTTCAATAGTGCTAATAAGCTAAGTCTATGGGAATCAAATAAATAGTTTGATGTCATGACTTTCCTGGTAAGCGTGTATGGCATAGCTAATTACATGTGTAAATAGGTGTGATATTTTGCAAATCGCCTACCTCGATTGCATGATTTTAAATAATCAACGATTTATTTTTATAAACACATACCTAGCCATTTATTAAGTATTCTATTACGTATCATTTATATTATTATCATTATTGAGACAGTTTGTGCAAGTCATAGTGAGTGTTTGCAGATTCTCCGCCTGGGATCATCTTTAACAGTCGATTCAACAGCTTGGTAGCCGAGATAACACTGATATATAGCCACAGTCAACCAACACTCGGTCACATCCCTTTGTGATGAGAGTCCCAAGCTCTCAGACTGCCCCACTCAGAACGAACGCGATAAGGTTACGGTGAGGGTATGATTATTATAAATCGCACTAGAGCTTCAACAGTTAGTATGAAAATTTCGCTCTAAAGGTGCACACGAAAAGCGCAATGATTTGGCTACTGCTGTTGGTCAGTGCTCTGACGCTACTCTACGTCTATCTGAAGTGGAACTTCAGCTTCTGGGAACGCAAAGGGTTTCCCTCCGCTGCGACCAATATACCTTTTGGTGCCCTGGACTCGTTACGGCGCGGCAAGCGGTCCTTTGGCACGGCCATTTATGACGTATATAGGGCAAGTAAGGAGCCAGTTCTGGGAATTTATCTAACACTGCGACCGGCGCTACTCGTACGCGATGCTCAGCTGGCACATGATATGTTAGCCAAGGATTTTGTTAATTTTCACGATCGTGGCGTTTATATCGATGAAGAGAAAGATCCCATGTCGGCCGGCTTGTTCTTTTTGAGGGGCAGTCAATGGAAGTCTCTGCGTACAAAAATGACGCCATCGTTCACGTCCGGCAAACTTAAGGCCATGTTCGGTACGGCTGAGGCGATTGCCGATAAAATGGTGGAGCATTTAGATAGCATAATTCCCGAGGAAGGCAGTGTAGATGTTGAAATGAAGAAACTGATGACTACGTAAGCAGATATTTTCATGAATTTGCAGCCTAAATTTATGTGCGAAATTACAGCTATGCTATTGATATAATTGGATCGACCATGTTTGGACTCGATGTCGATAGCTTCGCACATCCAGACAATGAATTTGTGTCCATAAGCCGACAAATCAATAGACCGATTTTTAAAGATGTCATCCGAGGCACAGCACAGTTCTTATATCCCAAGTAAGTTTGAAAAATAGTGTTCCTAACCGAGTGGTTGCGAAGCAGAGATAGAGCGAAATGTTTCCCAAGCTCCAAATGAACATAAAAGCTTAGTTAAAAGTTATCCTTGGTTTGCAAATAATTATTATTGATGTCCTTTAGGGGCATACTATACTAAAAGCGTATTATAACATTATTTTTGAATAGCTTGGAAAAAATATTTGTGCGCCTTTTCGGAATACAGGAGGCCCCGGAACAGATGCGTGCCTTAGTGAAGCGCACAGTGGAGCATCGTGAAAAACATAATGTGGTGCGACGCGACTTTCTTCAACTTTTGCTCCAACTGCGCAACACGGGAAAAATAAGCAGCGATGATAACATGTGGTCCGCAGAGACGACAGCAGGTGATAGCTCCATCCATAACCCTTATATTCTGAAACTTATGTGCCCCTTTTTGCAGAGGGGTTGAAGTCGATGTCTGTGGATATGATAGCAGCCCAACTCTTCCTTTTCTATGTGGCGGGCTACGAGACTTCTGCTTCCACTACAGCATTTACGCTTTACGAACTCATGCAGAATGCCGATATCCTGAGAAAGGCGCGTGAAGACGTGCGTGACACGCTGCAGCAGCACAATGGCCAACTGAGCTATGATGCCATACAGGATATGAAGTATTTAGAGCTCTGCGTGATGGGTAAGTTGCTTTGAAAGACAATATATGGTGCAGTGTTTTTGGATAATGGGCGAGAAATTATTTCAAAGTCTAGTTTCAGTCTCGTAATTGAAGACTTGAACTTCAAGAAAATTGCAAGACTCGTTATCAGGGTTGTTGAACCGATCTTTCCCATTACAGCTATATAAAGAAATAAGTCTGTTATGATTCCAACGTTCTTGGTGTTCATACTGACGGACAATCGGGCATATGTAATGCTGATTATATATAGATATCTATCAAATTACACATGAGTGTAATTGAATGTTGAAAGACTCGATTTTCTTAGTTTACAGGGAATGAAATAAAGATAAAGTTTCTTTTATAAAAGCTAATATAGAAATAAATCTTTAAGCCTTTCAATGTTTTCTTCTTTTCCATTTATTGAAATTAATATTACATTAATATTTCTACACCATTTTCATAGAAACGGTTCGCAAGTATCCCGCACTTCCGATCCTCAATCGCGAGTGCACCCAGGACTATCCGATACCAGGCACAAAACATGTTATAAAGAAGGGCACACCCATCGTTATCTCATTGCTGGGCTTGCATCGCGATGAGGAATATTTCCCCGAACCGTTCTGTTATCAGCCGGAACGTTATATGGAAGAAAACAAGAATTACAATCCAGTGGCCTACATGCCATTTGGCGAGGGACCGCGTCACTGCATTGGTAAGACAATATAACTATTATTGGAGTTTGGAATAATACCCATTGTGTGTCTCATTACAGCTGCTAGACTGGGCAAGTTGAATGTTAAAATCGCGTTGGCCAAAATACTCTCCAATTTCAACATCGAACCCTTGGAGGAGAAACGCGAGATCGAGTTCAGCATACACGGTATACCGCTAATGCCCAAAGGCGGAGTGCCTGTGCGGCTATCGAAGCGTAAACTGGCCGATTAGGGAAGTCTATGATTGTTAAACGTGTTCTCTAAGCAATTTTATGTTCTTAAAATAAATTGAATACAAATTTTATATCTATTGAAATGTAAATATGGCTTACTAATAAAGAAATTGTTTAAACTTTCGAGCTCAAATCTAGACAATAGAGAAATTTAGCTGAGGCGTCAGTTAAACCACATACTAAATGAAATAATAAACTGTGAAGTTTATCTTTATCCAATTTAATGATTGTCCATGATGGACAGTTTTAAATAAAATACGAAAAAAAATAAAAAAATAAAAAAGTTACACCGGAAGCGAAGAAGTTATTTAAGAAGTGGAACAATCTTCGATGACGCCTAAGCGTCATAAATACCATCACAATTTTAATCTTCTAACCAACAAAATGCAAACCAATTATTTTCCCTATATTTATATCATAAAAGAGCTCTTACTTTCTATAATTTGTACTTGGAATGTATACAACCAGCACTTGATCAGTATGAAGAGACAAATCGATAAGCGCCATCCAATCCTGTAGTACATACTCTCAAAGTTTCTTTTATTTGCTATTGTAAAATATATGGCTGAATTAATACACACTAATGAATAATTAGGGGGTGATAATATTTAAGAAGCTTCGAGTTTTTGATGGCATTATGTGATTCGATGGCCAGCAGGACAAATTGTGTGATCATTCTAATTTTTTTAATTTAGTTTACTAAATATAACCGTAAAATCGGAGTGTTGCTAAGACACCTTTTTAATACCTGATGCAACCATAAGGTGGAGTTACCGAAAAAGTCGTCACGCAATTTTAATTGAAACTTGTTTTGTTTTTTTTTGCATTCGGCATCACACCTGATGCCAGATTGGAGCGTTAAATATCTGGTCAGACCAGCATTAACGCCTGCTTATCTGGTTGTTGTTGTTTCCTTTTTTGTAATCTTTAAACAAAAATAGAATTTTTTTTTATAATTTCAAGTATTTTCGATCCAATAAATGTAATTATTTTATATTGTGTACAGCAACAATTAATTTTGGTAAACAGCACGAAGAACAAAAAAAAATAGATGAAGTCTGTCGTGGTCAAACTATTTTTTCAGTACCAAGTATTTTGTTGTTTTTAGAGAAAAACAGAACAGATAGCAGGCACCGAGCATGTTATAAGGAAAGGCACACCCATCATTATCTCACTGCTAAGCTTGCATCGCGATGAGGAGCATTTCCTGGATCCGATGAGCTATCAGCTGGAACGGGAATTACAATCCTGAGGCCTTCTTGTCCTTTGGTGGGGGAACCACGCAAATGCATTGGCAAGTATCGTACTGCCGGCTATATCAACTGAAAATATGAAAACTTTCAGCCGGTGGCGTTGGCTAAAATCCGAATGGGACTTCCACATCGAATCGCGGGAGGAGAAGCGCAAAATCGAGTTCTCCAATCATGGCATACTATTAATGGGCGAATGTGGAACACAAGCTGTCTATGATTTTCAATAAAATGTCAATGCTTCCTTTAAACGTGAAAAACTGTCATTTGCCAATTAGTTGTATTCATTTCCCTCTCTATCTAAATTATGCGAAAACCCAATACCGCTGCAGTAGTCTTATCAGCGGCATCCGCCGTCGCTGCAGTACATGCAATGAGTATGACAGTCGAATTAGACATACTAATACATACATATGTATGTAGGTATGTACGTGGCTGCGTAGAACTGCTGTTTACTTTCTTTTGTTATGCGCTGTGCCGATGCGGTCTAAAATTTTCCATGGTGCGGGCAAAGAAAATGAAGATTTCATTTGCTGCTGCACTTTAGACAAAAACCAACAACAACAAATAAACACACAGGTACACAATGACAGAAAGGGCTACACACACACACACACTAACACACATAATGTACATATGACCGTATATGCATGAATGTGTGTAGTGCTATTGTAAATAGTTTTTCTGCGTACTCGCATTTCTTTTACATAAGGCGCACTCAATTGCGCCAATTTTTTAGAATAGAACATGGCTTACTTGTTGGGTATTCGTTGTATTTAGTTAGCTTATGGATTTTTAATGCACTTTTCGGCAATGACAACACAATATGGCGAAACTTATTGCTTCTTTCACTTTTTTCAGGCCAACTTTGTGTGTGGTTAGCACTGCGCCACAGATACACGGCTCTTAAACACACGATACGGGAAAAATATTGCACTGCACTTGACTAAATTCGTTGTCCGACGCGATAAACCGCAACGCGTAATAATTAAATTGCAATTTGAATACGAATTTGGCCTAAGAAATAGGAAATAAATACGACGAAAGAGCCAGCGGAATACGCTGCGCTTCCCATGCTGCGGCACACACAAGTGAACTGCGAGCAACGGTGTGGCAACGCTGTCACCATAATCAATGCAACTCTGTTGGCACATAAACATTCCCCCCATCTCTAGCGAGGCATAAATGTCAAAATTTTTTCTTTGGCAAAATCAATTAAATTAAGAGTATATTAAAAGTTCAGATCTACGTATTTGTGTCACATTTTCAGTGACCAAAAACAACAAAAAGAGGGAAAAACTATAATAAGAGCGCAGCGAAGAATCGCAGGCAGCAGGTATTCTCTGCTCTACAAACACCCCGACATCGAGTTCCACACACTCACACATATTCAGATTTTTTTTTACTTTATTTACAACACGTCGCAGTGTGCGTCCTGAACACGTACTCGTTGCGCCATAACAAAGGTAAATTACCGCATAGAGTCTATATAGGAAATAGGTACGATCAAACAGCCCCGCATATATGGACAGCAACAAGGACGAAGCCCAGCGCTGCATTGACATAGCAGTGCAGTCGCTGGCCGAGGGCAAGATAGAAAAGGCTGAAAAGTTTCTCCTCAAGGCAGATAAGCTTTATCCAACGGAGAATGCAAAGAGTGAGTGACCGAAGTGAACAGAGAACACGTCAGTTCTTGAATACTACCCAATATTTTGCAGAACTGCTGGAGCAGGTGAAGAGCACAACCAGCAGCAATGGCTATGCGGGTAAGACACGGCCGGCGGCTGCAACAGATGAACAGGACAGCGGTCCGCGCAAGCGCGTCAACTCGGATTCAAAGAGCAGTGCGCCCGACTATTCAAGCGAGCAATTGGAGGCAGTCCGCAAGATCAGAAAGTGTGTAGAAGTCTGAACCAAATGGACTCGGGTCCATCACTTTTTACATATACATATCTATGTTTGTTATAATCTATAGATGCAAGGACTACTATGAAGTGTTGGGTGTTACCAAAACCGCCACCGATTCGGAAATCAAAAAGGCCTACAAGAAGCTGGCGCTCCAACTGCATCCGGACAAGAATAAGGCACCGGGCGCGGTAGAAGCATTTAAGGCGCTCGGCAATGCTGCTGGCGTACTTACGGATGCGGAGAAGCGCAAGAACTATGATCAGTATGGCATTAATGAGTCGCATAGTGGACATGGCAATGGAGGCCATCATGGACATGGTCAATATTACAATGAGTATGGCTACTCGCGTGGTTTCCAAGCCGACATCAGTGCCGAGGAGCTCTTTAATATGTTCTTCAATGGCGGCTTTCCCCAGCAGAATGTGTACATGCGTCAACAGCGGCGCAGGCATCAGGCCCGCGACGATCGGGAAGTAAGTCCTTTTGAATTTTTCATTGTATCCACAACTATGGAGTGCTTACGTCCGTTTTATTTTGCAGAACAACAATTCCTCTGCTCTGATCAATCTACTGCCCATTCTGCTGCTCATTGGCTTGTCCATGATGTCGTCGTTCTTCATTTCGGATCCCATGTACAGCCTGTCGCCATCACAGTGGGTTTTCACAGCAAGCAAATTTTGGCTCAGATTATTTAGAAATTTTTATCTATGTGCAGTAAATATTCGGTAAAGCGTGAAACGAATGCGTTAAAGATACCATACTATGTGAAAGACAACTTCTACTCGGAGTACCAGGGCTCGGTGGCAAGGCTCGAGGAGTCGGTCGAGGAGGACTTTATCAATCATTTGAAACACTCGTGCAGTCGGGAGCGCAATTATCGTAAGAAGCAGCTGCTAGCAGATCTGTCCCTTAATCAAATGCTCGCCCCTTTCTATTTTCAGGCGACTCCATGTTGGCCAAGGCGCGCACCTTTGGCGATCGGGATCTGTATCGAAAGGCACAGAACATTAATACGCCATCGTGCGAGAATTTGCAAAAGTATTTAAACACATGATTTCAATTTCAATATCGTATGCGTTAAAGCAGAGAAATTTTTAACGTGATTCCTCGTTCTGTCTATTTTAATTTGGTTGTAGTTCCCCGCTTGTTTGTTATACATAAATGAATTATTGTTTCCCAATTGATTTTATTTGTTGTCAATCTTTAAAAAAAACTTGGACTCTGCCACTTCTGGCATCGGTATTCCAGAAATTTATCCCAATACTATATCCAGTGCTAGTTCATACACCATATTCAAACCACAATCGGAAAGCAAATCTACTGCCAGGAGTCAAAATATGGTCGAGCTGAATCATACAAAAAGTCTAGTTAAATCGTTAACGCCTACATATGCAATATTTACACCTGCGATAGTCATATTGTGAACGATTTTCAAATGAATACAACTCAATAGTTATTATTTATGAGTAGTACAATAAATGTTCAAAATAAATACATAAATTAAACAATCATAGATAGATTGTGTTCTGTAACGTCTATTATGATCGGAGCTTGGAATTAATTGGAATATAAGTTATAAAAAGAGAGAGGAATTGCGAAAATTGAGAGTTCAAAGTTTATCTTTTTAACAAATTCGGGGACATAAGTTGATTTGAAGAAACCGAACTAAAATGGTTCGGCTGTTTCAACTTCGAAGTTAATATCTAATTTTAATAATATTAAATTTGAATTATGTAATTATGCCAACGTTAATTAGAAATGATCTCAAAATTTAGTTTGAAAGGGCAATTTGAATTATTGTTTTGATTTCGGAGGCTGTAGAACTTTCACTGCGCATTTCCCAAGCCTAATTTTACATTCGAGTGTTTTTCAATCAAGTGGAAATTGTAGCACCGATTGTTCGATGTTTAAAGAATACATAAAGAATTGTTTTAGAAATCGATGCAGACTTCAAACATAAGCTTCGTATTGGTTACAAATTTCGGCTTCTTAACATACAGTATTTTTAATTGAAAACAATATTAAATTAGAAAAGTGAGAGGAAATCACAAGACTATTAAATAAACAAAAATATCTCTATGCGGACAACAAATTCATTTCTGCATTTTTGTGAAAATTGAAGCTTGTTCGCCACTTTGTAGATATTAGCGACTTCCGCCACATTTTCTAGAATTGCACAAACATCTAAATGGATATCCGTTGCCTAATTAGTCGATGAAGATACATTGACCTAAGCATGGAGCGATTACCAATTGCTTGGGGATTAAGGAGTTGTTTGGTTTTTCTTTTCTTTACTAGTTATAAATGTACAAATAAACCATTGTAATGCTATAAAGAAACAGACGGCGCCGCTTGTACAAATATCAGCCTGCTATGCGGTCGCACCTCAACTGTTGATGATGGCCTCTAATGCGGCCACCACATCGCCGCTCTGCTCACGGAGCACCTTCTCGGCCTGCGCTTTGCTCACCAGCAGCTCGTTCATCTGCATTGATCACAAGGGAAATTATTTATGTCGTCGGTATATGGATTTGAGGTATACTTACAATCAGTTCAATATCTTCCTTTTTCACCTGCACTTTCTGCAGCTCCTTCTCCTTGGCCACTCTCAGCTCGTTCTCTTTGCTGCGCTGGCTACCAAACTGTGCTACTGCCTGTAAATTGTGGTCATATAGTTAGGGATTAGTCACTCAATAGCCGATTATAAGTTATTTCTTACGCTCGATATATTTGCCGCCGAGATTTCTTTCTCCTCCGCATAGTCTGTAACACGTTCTAAGTCTTGGGCTTCCTGTTTCTTCTGCTTTTTGTGTGTCAGGTCCTCCTCGGTGCCGTTGACTTCAACGTCGGGCTCTGTTTCCACCATGCTGTGGCGTTGCTTTTATTGAATATTCTATAAATGTTAACAATTTTCGAGGAAAACTTTGGGCTGCTCTCCTCGTGCGACTGCCACAACAAGCGTTGCCAGCTGGCTGCTAAAATGTGACACTCTACTGGTATGGCAGCGCTCGTGAACTTCCAGTTCACCATGAGCACTGCCAACTTGCACGAAAATATAGCAGCCTTCAAGCCCGCGCTATTCAAATTGCTTCACAACCAAATGAACAGTAGAATTAATAAAGCCAGTAGATATAGTGTCATTCTGAAATGTTTGGTATTTTTACGCCAAATTTTGAGAAAAACATTTTATTTTTGAGTTAGTAGGAAAAGCGTAAACTTTTAAACAGTGTTCGTTATCGTTAGTAATTTATAGCTGTAATGTCTAAGTTTATTTATATAGTATGTACTTGATAATCGCAACAAAAGGAAACTCACTTATTGAAGTTGTTTAACTGAAAAATGATAAATGAAAGCCTTTTTATGGCGCAGTAAACTTCATTCTTATTCGAAAATGTAAGTTTTGCACATATTTGTTATTTTTGTCTGCATTTATTGTCTTAAGAAATATAATGTCTTTTATTGGAATATAATTTTCATCAGCACACAATGCTTTGTTTATTTAAGAACACAAAATCCAGGAATTGCATGTATCGAAGGCCAAAATTATTCATATTCTGTCAGAAATGATAACATCAACTATGTACTATATATAAGTAAGCTTGTTGGACTTGAAATTTGTGCTATTAAGGTCGGCTGTTTTGGGTTTATTTCCATAAATTAGCTAATGTTAATAGCATCGAACTGTTTGAAAATATTCGTTTACAGTGTATTTTCCTGGATTGCCACAATCTGTCCTCCATATTTTTCACACAACTGTAGCAAATACAATAACAGTGTTATTCTCTTGCAAATGGGTTATTTTTTAATAAAACCTTTCAAAATTTTGAAATTTCAACTTGTATATTTTTTTTGAATATTTAATGTGCCATTTAATTTATCTGCGTGCATGCAATATGTTTATGTACATATATATATATTTTATTAAAGTTTTGCAGCACATCTGAGCCACAAAACTAATTAAAAATGTCTCTTCTGGGTCCTTGGTTGTGCCTTTTGCCTAGTTTCCATTGCTCAGATGCAATTTAGTTGCGGTCAAAATTTTAATTATAAGTTTTATGCCACACATAATGAGATTTTTGAGCAAGCCACAGGCAGAGAACATCCCAAAGCTGCCACTGTTGCTGCTTCTATTTCTCGGACACGGTGATCCAGTCCCAGCCTCCTAGATTCGCCGTTGTTGTACGCTGTTGATGGCGCTGATTTCTTTTTCAAGTCCGTGGGTGGGCTGCAAGTTCCAAAGCATTGCTTCTCACTTGCGAATCATGTACGAGTACAGTGGCTCAGATTCGTAATATCATTTAATATTTAAAACAATAAACTGTCAGAGTTTTTATACTTAAATAAAGCAGAATGTGTGTTTAATTAAATTGTATACCTATTCCTATTTTCAAATGATGTACGTACGGCTTCGATTTCGAGCGAAGGTTTGTTTAAACGATTACCAAGCTTTCTTATTAATTATGAAATGTAATTTATCAAATTTCTTATTTCGGAAGACACTTTTAATTTTGAAAAGTAGAACTTTTGCAACAAGAAAACAATGGTTTATGGAAATTAGGAACATTCTACCTACACCAAAAGCCGATTAACTATTTTAATATTTTACAAAATATCAAATACAGTGAAAACTCTCTTGGCCGGACACTCACGGTCGGCCAATTTTTATCCGCTTAAAAGGAGTGTCCGCTTAAAAGATACTTAAATACTTTATACATAGATCGAATGTTTTACAAAAAGTGTCCGCCGAAGAGAGTGTCCGGATAAAAGAGTTGTGCGTTAAGGGAGTGATCACTGTATATTGATGGTATGATAAGGACCTTGCCATCGAACTTTTAACTGCCAAGCGATATAGTGACGATAGTAGTTCACAGTTGCGAATTTTTGTTTCGAGAGAGCACGGCCTCCAAAACCTTGAATTGAAATTGAATTCCAGATTCCAGATCTTTACACACAACCTTTTCTCCGGAATCTCTGACCAGGATCGGCTGTGAGACTAGACATAGCTTGCCGGACTGGCTAAAAAATCTTCCTCCACCAGGTCTGAGATTCCAAGAATTTTTTTCTCATTTTTTTCTTTTTAAAATTAGCTTTTAAGTAATTCTAAGCCTCTTCTCTCTGTTAAAATTCTTTTTTTTTTATATCGGTAGATCTATTGACGCCTCTGACCTTACTTGGCTGTGAGACGGGCCCAGCTAGCCGAAGGGCAAATAATATTCCCCCACCGGGTCGGAGGCATTGATAAGATATTATTGTAATTTGATTATTTTCTTCTTCTTAGGCTTTTCTAGCTTATAAGGTGATTTTCATAATTTTTATATATTTCCTATGTCGACAGTCAATGTTTGTTGACATAAATAAATAAATATTTAAATTCGGAGTGTATATATTTAACAGTCATCTCTACCAAGTTGTTTTACACATTCCAACTTCAGAGCTGGACAGATTTTTGGTCAACAAATCCGGCCATACTGCCCTCTGTGGACGCTTCGCTTCGTACGTGGGTAGGCGGTTGTGTGTAGCCAAGTCTGTTGACATAATCGTTTGCCATCATGATTAATTTAATTGTCACTTTGACGTAACGGCATGTAGTTCATATCCTTGCTGGACATGCGCGCTCCCGTCCACCCTCTGCCCCAGAAACTGAACGTGTCGCTGCTGAAAATCAAGATTAATTAGCATCCATGACCATGGGCGGTCAACATCATTTGTTAGTGGGTGGCATTTGATGTTGGCATGTGGAAGTGTAGGAACGACACATGTGCTTTGAATTTAATGCGATTTTATTTCATTTTATTTAGTCTGACGCCGTTTTTTGTTTGTTTTTTTTTGATTTGCTTAAATTTAAGGCCAATAAAGTGGGAATCGCTCGAAATTTTATGGCTACTACGCCTCAGCGTCTGCTCCCATTGGTGTGGGCGTCTCATTTTGCATTCAGAGCGTGATCGTGGAAGCCCGGCCAAAAAATCTGTTTACCGCAAAGTCACGAATTGCTGGCATGGCGTGTGTGCTGGTGTGTGTGTTGTTTTGTGGTGACAGTTTTATGATTGTATGCGCAACAGGCCAAAGAATTCGAGCACTGCATTGTTTCCTCATAACCTCCGCATATGTATAGTATCCACTCGCGTTCCTTTTATTTGCGCGTTGCCAATTTTCAATGGCAAATTAAATTACGACGCTAATTAGGAGGCCGTATCACACACACACACATGAATTACGTTGCCAATTTTCGGTCACATTGTGCGTTACCATTGCATAGCTTTGGGCGCGCAGCCTGCCTGACTGCCAGCCAGCCAAACGGTCTAAGTGCCAGCTAGTGATGTGCACATCGAGTTTAAAACAACGATGCTAATCACTGGACATTGTCCGCAAGGAACTACGACACACTAGTGGGATATAAGTACAGTTATTTTTCCATGTTCGGAATGCGTCCAATTTAATGGTTCATCGAACTGAACTAGTGAGGTGACAGGGCTATCGATTCAGTGGTTCTCTAGTTCAGTTAGCGTGCGCTTAAAAAATCAGTTTGACAATTTACTTACTTTTTGAACGTGTTTGTTGTATTTCATTTCGATGGCCAATAACTTTAAATTGAAATGCGACTTAATACAGCTTAAAATATTAGAATTGTCATTCAAACCGCATTTAAAGGCAATGAAAGGAAAACGTAATCAGTCCATTAAAAATAAGATTAAAGTAAACATAGAAACTCCTTACAGTTTTGTGTTCCATAAATTTTAAATACATACAAACATAATATACCCTTAGGGCACAGGGTATAACTATGTTATGGTGGCTTGGGGAAATGAAATTAAAACGCCACAGAATCGCGAGTAGCAGGTGTTAGGTGTTAAATAAACGCTTTTCTGAAATCATATGTTTCGATATCCTTTGTCGACGTAATTTTTACAAGATGTGCTTAAATGCCTTTATCATTCGGTTGTTGCATGCCCAGCATTTTGTCCGAACTAAGTTCGATTTGATCGAAACTTTCACTAAATTCCTCTGTCATGCGCAGCATTTTTTCGCACACAACTTCGTATAAAAGCCGATCGTGTAGTTTCTCTTGATATAATGCCAATTTAGCCAGATAATCCAGCTGGTATTGGTACAGGGGTCGAGCTTTAAAAAGGCGCCGTGACTCGACTATCTGCGAGAGGTAACCGTACATATGAGAGATACAAGGATCATTCAATCCGACAGCTTACCTCGTTTGGTTCGGTTAATGACACTTTAAGAACCAACGCAATTGCTTCAGTCAAGGTTGAAGGTTTATTTTGCTTCCTTGCGATGCACAGCGCCACAAATGTATCACAGATACCTCCCAGTTTAACATTATGCACAGAAAGTAGTTGGTTACATATTCGATGGCTATAGTGGACAATTTTCCGGGGATGATCTGCTTCTAGCAATTTGCGCAAATCCTTAAATACGACATATAATGCCTGCATATCAAAAATGTAGGTGTTGTTGGCCGTCGCAACCACGATGACGGATGTCCTCTGGTGATGTCCATAAAAGCTTGGCTCGAATATCATAGAAACGATGCTTTGATCGCGTATATCTTGCAATGCGCAATGATAGTTCTTATCGGTTTGATTTATATAAACCAGCTGTTGTATCTTCTGATCAATGCTATCCAGTTCGTGGGGCAGCATCGATGTAAGCGGCGCCGAGATCTTTGAAATATCCATGTCACTGTGAGAGATCACACTAATGAAGGAGTCATTATCATCAGTGGATGAGCCTTCGTCCGAAAACCGCGATGCGTCGTTCTTCCACTGCCCACATCCGATTAGCTTCTCAGCCTTCTTTTCTGACATGATTGACTGTAAACGATGGTTACGCCTGAAACAAAATGGTTTATCAAATCACATTTCCCAAACACCCACACAAACATATACATTTAAATACCTTTATTCGCAGTCTTTAGGTAAATCCTTTAACTTTAAAAGCACGCAAACGCTAGAACAAACGAGCTTAGCAGAAATGGCAAACTGTTTCGATGTTTGTGATGTTTGGGTTGTAAAAGAACATCGATTTCTTGGTCATCGTCGATGTTTTGATAATGATACTCGATTTTTTCCGATACACGATAAACGCGATCATCGATGCAAAAACATAGAAAGCTCAATTTTAACAGGAACTCAAAAGCAAACGGAATCTTGTTGGAGACCCAACAATTAAAATTAAATATAAGTTTCACATAAATAGCGGAAAAAAACGTTTTTTTTTTATTTTTTATAAATAAATTGAACCATCGATTTTCTGTCGGAATACAATCGATGGCACTTGGCGATAGATCGATGCTTTGTACTTTTTTTACAGCACTTATTTAGAGCTGAGAAACATCGATTGCATACGAGTTCAAAGTTTCGGCGCTGAAGGTAAAGTTATCGGAATAGCGTAACGTCCTGGTAGTAAGGGTGTGTTTGAAATGGATCTGTAAATGTTTTGTAGGAATTGCTAGTGGAATTTTTCGGAATTAAGTTCACTTTTTAAATAAGATAGCTAATAATATATTGAGATTAAAATTAATGCAGAAAAAAGGTGCACCACCATCGAAATGTTGGCTATACATCGAAATTACTTGCGTCTCTACCAGTCCCAGCTCGGATGCCTCCTGCGTGTGCTGAATAGCGTTAAAGCTCACACAGTACATTTTTTTGGGGCTTTGGTGTTGGTTCCGGAATGTTTTTTGACTTTTTTTTCTGTTTCCATGCTGCTGGTCGTGACGTAATTGACTTGCATTGTTTGTTTGGATGGTTGGCGCATTGGTGGTTAATTTTAAATGTTTATATTTATTTCGAATGTGCCCCAAATGGGCAGATACATAGCAGTGTTTGCAATGACGAGCTCTATTGACACATTCTGGCTTTATAATAATTCGATTATTTTGTATGCTGGTGGATTGAAGCTCGTTGGCTCTTCTATATCTCTAGTGGTTTAGGTCGGTCAGTGAGTAAAAGTACGAGTAGCTTTACATATTATTATTATAAGGGGGAGAGAAAGGAAAATTAGCTGCTTCCTACAAGAACAAATAGTGCTTCTCTCAGAATAAAACATAAAATAAATAAAAAAGTTTCTATCCGTTCTACTCCTAACCCTTTATTGGTTTTAAATGAAAAATGGGAGTGAAGAGAATTGATGGACTCAATACTTGTGATTATTTGTAACATGTCCTTAATCTGATCTCTCTATGTCACCCTGTTCGATAAATATGGGATATTTCGATAGCACAAGTGCCGATTTACTTTGACAAGTGAAGTCGCTTGAATATAATCTAAAATTTCGTTTGCGCAAAATGAATCCTTTTGGCATTCAAGAATATCCCGATTACCCAATATCTGGGGCAATGCGATACGAATTTTCACCCTACGAGTCAAATGGCGGGTAAGCGCACAATTCATAGAGAATTTCCATCACTGCCTCAACATTTCAATTGGATTTCGGTTTAGTTCGATTGTTGGCATTGCCGGTGACGACTTCGCAGTGATTGCCGGAGACACGCGTCTGAGCAGCGGCTATAACATCCATTCCAGCACTCAAAGCAAACTATTCCAGCTTGCGCCGCTGACAGTGCTTGCCTCCACGGGCTGCTGGTGCGACACCCTGTCGCTGATAGGCCTGATGAAGGTGCGCTTGCAGATGTACGAGAACACCCACCTGAAGGTCATGACCACCGATGCAGTGGCCCAATTGCTCTCCATTACCATGTACAACCGTCGCTTCTTTCCCTACTATGTGAGCAACATATTGGCCGGCATCGACAAGGAGGGCAAGGGCGTCATCTACTCCTATGACCCCATCGGTCACTGCGAGCGCACGACCTATCGAGCTGGCGGCACGGCCGGACCTTTGTTGCAGCCCGTGCTGGACAGTCAGATTGGCTTCAAAAATATGGATTCGACTGAGACCCAGATGCCGAAACTAACGAAGGAGCGAGCTGTGAGCATCGCCTCCGACACTTTCATATCGGCCACTGAGCGCGACATCTACACTGGCGACTCCGTGCTGATCAACATTATTACCAAGGATGGTGTTGAGGTCAAGCAAATGAAATTGCGCAAGGACTAGTTGCCTGCATAATTTTTTGCTTATTTATAAATAGAATAAAACTCGGTTCTTCATTGAATGCTTGATTTAAGTCTTCTTAGAATTATTAACACTCTTGGACAATATTGTTGTATGTAGATTTTAAACAACTAATCACTTGAAGGGACAGGAGGATATTGTTTGGCACATCAGGATTATTTACACTTCGTGGAAGTTTCCGAGTTGTCTGCAAAGAATGATTTTTGGGAGCACATATGCAGCGGAATTCATTGGACATCTTTCTATCCTGCTCTAGGATAATCTAACTTATAGGATAGATACGATATTATTCTGACCAAACTTGTTCTTGGTTCTAAAATTGTCTTTCGAACATTTTGAACAAGTCTACATTCCAAGCTTGGTATCCAAGTTAAGAAAACTATTTTGTTAAATCATTTGTTTACCGTTAAAAGTTGTGAATGTTTCTTTTATTACAAGTTTTTGTCATATATCATGTAGTTCTGAGAATAGACAGAAAATAGGCTTTAGTATTTACACAGAAAGAAATACTTTCCAATTGACATTAAGAATACCCAAGGGTAACCAAGATATTTTTCAAAAAGGCTTTTAAAAAATGTTTCGTTCAACATTAGAAAACGTTTTCTCAAAATTACAAAATTAAAAATTGTGAAAATGCATCTTTTATTACTGTTTTTTGTTATATAAGAACACGTAAGGGTAACCAAGATATTTTTCAAAAAGGCTTTTAAAAAATGTTTCGTTCAACATTAGAAAACGTTTTCTCAAAATTACAAAATTAAAAATTGTGAATATGTACTTTTATTATTAATTTATTATTATTATTTTATTATTTTATATTACTGGTTCTTGTCATATAAGAACACGTAAGGGTCACCTAGATATTATTCAAAAAGGCTTTTAAAAAATGTTTCGTTCAAAATTAGAAAACATTTTCTCAAAATTACAAAATTAAAAATTGTGAATATGTATCTTTTATTACAGGTTCTTGTCATATAAGAACACGTAAGGGTCACCAAGATATTTTTCAAAAAGGCTTTTAGAAAATTGTTGTTTGAAAGAGCTTTTTTCAAAATTACAAAATTTTTTCTGGAAATAAAACCGAAATTGACGATATTTTGCAAAATTTTTCGCTTGAAAGGATTTTAAAAATTCTATGTTACGGAATCATCCAAGAAGATATCTAGAAATAAACATTTTTACAACTGTTCTCAAGAAATATACTAGATGTATTTTCTAAAATCTTAAGCAAATATTGTTGAGATATGTCATCTGTTTAGTAAACGGAATATTTCCGACGACGGTTGGTTGTGAAGGTCTGGGACAGAGAACCCGTCCGGCTTGTTGTCATCTTGACAAGTCCTGTCACTGTTATGTTTTTCACTTTACTGTGTGAAATAGTCCTTGCTATTTGGATTGCTTATCTGAAAGCCATTTCCAATGTCTGTTCGGGGCTCTAGCGTAGGGGATCTTGCGCAAATAGATCAGATGATTCTACGCCTTCTCGAAGCACGCAACTCGAAAGCTCTTAAGCTTGTGGAGCCGGATATACGCGCGATATGCCTGAAGTCTCGGGAGATTTTCCTGGACCAACCCATGCTGCTTCAACTCGAAACGCCAGTGAAGATTTGTGGCGATATCCATGGCCAGTTCTCGGACTTGCTGCGACTTTTTGATCACGGCGGCTATCCCCCCGCATCGAATTACCTTTTTCTGGGCGACTACGTTGACCGTGGCAAGCAATCCATAGAAACGATAACACTGCTGCTGGCTTACAAAATCAAGTTCCCCCACAACTTTTTTCTGCTGCGTGGAAATCATGAGTCTGCAAGCATCAATCGCATCTACGGATTCTACGACGAGTGCAAGAGAAGGTATTCCATCAAGCTGTGGCGCACCTTCGTCGACTGCTACAACTGCATGCCGGTGGCTGCAACTGTGGGCAAAAGGATCTTCTGCTGCCACGGAGGTCTTAGTCCCGACCTGCACAACATGACGCAGATCTTGAATTTGCCTCGGCCCTGCGATGTGCCCGACAAGGGTCTGCTGTGCGATCTACTCTGGGCTGACCCCGATTCCAAGATCATGGGTTGGAGTGACAACGATCGCGGGGTGAGTGTCACCTTTGGTGCGGATGTTGTTGGAAAATTTGTGCATCGCCACAACTTGGATTTGGTGTGTCGTGCCCACCAGGTTGTGGAAGACGGCTACGAGTTTTTTGCCAAACGCCAGCTAATCACCATCTTCTCAGCCCCAAATTATTGCGGCGAGTTCGACAATGCGGGCGCCATGATGACCGTAGATGAGGCACTGATGTGCTCCTTTTTTGTGCTCAAGCCATCGAAGAAGCCCGGTATGCGCAAGGTTAAGCTTAAGGCTTGAAATATGAAGTATTTTATGCTAAAAAGGACTGTTTATAAGAACGTAGGCTATTCGTCCAGTTGGGTTCACTGTCCGTATTGTTCAAGAATCAATAAAGTCTTTTCTATAATCGAAATATCGAAGTCTAATCTCAAATAGCTACTGGGCTTAGAAATATTTATAGATGTAGCTTCTTCAAATCCACGACAATAGATGTATAATTTGAGAATAGAGTTGTTTTTTGTTTTTCAATATTTTAGTGAAGCCTGTCGCAGAATTTCGAAACAATGTAAACATCATTAAAATGAACCTTCCGTCTTCGACTTCAATTTATTTGCTTCTCTTGCCAAACATTATTTAAAGAATTGTGAAACGACACTTTCGTATGGGCCATTCAGTTTGAAGTCCATGAGCAAAGTACGAGTATAATTTTAGCCACAAGCTGAAAATGCATGTCCATGGTCGCAAATCTGTGTGTCTGTGTGCTGTTCATGGAAGGCTGATGGGAGGACCTCGATATGAATCGATATGCATGACATTTCATGGCTGTCGGCGACCTGATCCTGACAATGCAGTCAATAAATAAATTTGCATAGCAAATAAATTAAGAAAATGCAATTTTCAAGAACTGTTGCATACACACAGGACATAGGACACAGGACAGCAGGCTCCATGCCAGCCGAAGGACACACACATTCGGACAAACAGAACCAAAATAGTCGGCCATGTGCATAAAATTTAAATTTTCGCTTGCCGATTCAAGGACAGGAGATTGGCAAGTGATTTAAAGTGGACGAGTGGAAGGACTGGGCCCAGTTGCATGCATAATTGGCTACCAAGTCAATTACGTTAATAACACCAGCCATGATTTCAACCCCAATGCGCTTGATTGGCCACATAGGCAGGGTTGGGGCTGACTGAGCCCGACTGCGGGCTGCTCCACTCTCAGTAAGTACGAGTATGTGCTTGTCGCCAAACTTTACTTTATTCGCAAATTGTGCAAAAATAATTGAGCCATTGAGCAGGCGCTCGAATGGTCAAATGTTCAAATGTTGCTGTAACTGTAACTGATACAAAAACTTGATCCTTTGGCCCCAAAAAGGATGCGACCCACACTGGTCGCTACTGCTGTATTTTGTGGACAAAATTATGAGCGGCATTAGGAATATTTGCAAGACTATTTAGTAGACTATACAGTTTACTTTACATAAGAGGAATATGTAGGAATAGCAATTGCTTGTTAGTTTCAGATCCTAAATAAACTGTCCTTAGATTTACTTTTGAAGAAGACTTTCCAATATATAAATATAAGTTCCTTACAAATTGATCACGCTTTTTCAGAAGCAACTTGTCTCTAAGAAAATACAATACTAGCTACTTTTTGAATCAGAAATTCAGATGTCTCTGTACTAGGAACTTGAAAATGTCTTCTGTTTTCAAAATGTTTCAAATGAAATTGGAAAAATTGTATAACTTAACTATGTAAATTTTAGGATACTCTTGATTATTAAAATTATTCAGATTAAAACATAACTTTGTACTGAACATAATTTAAGTTTTAAACAGCATTGACTTTAAAAAAAAAAGTTGATGATTGATCAAAAACTCATTTAAATGACAAAGGCTTAAGGCATCTATAAATAGAAACGGGTATTTACAGGCGAAATTTTGAAATACGTCTAGTTTATTTAATGGATACTTTTCTTTTCAATTTGTCAGAATGGAAATGACAAACTATAAAATTGTAAATGCGAACTGTTTGGCGGGTAAAACACAATTCCTAGAACTGTATATTGTTTTATGCCAGCTTTCTTTTTGGGGAGCATAAGTACTAGAACGAAATTGGAAATACAGCAAACATATTTGTGTTGTATGTCTATTGGTACAGCGAAATTAAGTTTTTTAAGCAACGACTTATGCGCACATTTTTTTTTTGTTCTTCCCAACTTCTTCTTCTTGAACAGAGTGACCAGAAGGGCCAAACTCAAAATACTAAACAATAACGATAAATTTCTTAATACTAGTTTTCGCAGCGACAATATTGACAAGAAAATACCTCAGCAACAAACATAATCATAAACATTTGTTGAGAAATTGGCGATAAAAAGTTGTAGAGCGTCTGCAGGAATTCAGTAAATCGGTGATCCGCAGGAAGGCTGATCAGGGAACACAATTATTTGCTGGGGAACGCGCAACAGAGGAGCTCCTCAAATTGGGCAAGTCGTTTAATATTCACTGTTATCTTTAAAATTTCCCATAAAGTTGACTTTTTATCAAAGTTACATTTGCATCTTTGGGCTCAACACAATCTCTTTTATGTTTTAATTCTAAATAGGAAAAAATGTTATTAAATTTAAGACAAAACTACTGATACACAATCTGTTTTATGTTTTAATACTAAATAGGAAAAAATGTTAATAAATTTAAAAATTCCAAACAAAACTACTGATGCACACGTGATCAACAAAGTACTACATATTTCTCTGATATATTATCACCAAGGTATCGTACTATTAATCAAATAATTAAATAATTATGATCAGCTATCAAAAATCCCATTGCCTTTGTTGTTATTGTTCCAATGTGGATGAAGAAAATTCTTCAGATTTTTGTAAATTTATAAACTGCTTGATAATAATTTAGGAAGTACAGTAGAAGGCAGCTAAGTCAGTCCCTGTTTGGCTATATTGTTGATTCAATCTAGCAATACTTACATTTTCCGTTGTCCATTATTAATGTGACCAATTAGCTAAAACACAGTGAAGCTACATTTTTACCGGCGACTGTGACTTTTTCTCAGAAAATACTAAAATCACAATATTTTTATAAAACGGTCACCAGATCAAAATCAAGAATCGGCAAACATAAATCAGAAATCAGCAATGATTTTTAAAATCTGAATGCCCTGTCGCAGCTCTACTTCAACAAATGCTGATTCAAATATCGATAGATATATTTAAATAACCTAACCACTGTACGAAGCTCACTTGTGTGTAGTTGTGTGTGTGAGTGTGTGTGTGTATGTGTGTGATTGTGTCTACGTCTGTGTCGCGACCTATTGACGACCTTTATCGCACTGTACTCGTACATAAACCATAATCACAATTGGCAAGTGGCTACTCGAAGCTTGGCCAAATGCTCTTGAGCATTGTCATGCTTCGCAGGACACTGCCAGGACGCTGGACACACTGCTTGGTTGCCTCTCCATTCTCGGCGTACAACGCACACATCGGAAGCGCTGGTCATTCATTTAAAACTTGTCTGCAACTTGCCAAGTTGCCACACTAGCACACACTCGAGTGTTTGCACCTTAAGGTGTGTGTGTGTGTGTGTGTGTGCGTTTGTACGTGTGTGTGTGTGTGTGTGCCGTAAACTCTTCGCTTCCGTTTGAAAGACCGCACTCCCCCCCTTGACGCATTTTGCAACTTTTGCGTTTAACAATTTCGCTTCCTTCCTTTTGGTAAACGGCGCCAGGTTGTCGTGGAAATTTGTGGAAATTCGTTTTAATCGTCATCTTTGCTATCTACGTAAGCGTTTCTTCCCTTTACCAGCAAACAGCAAACGGAGCAAAAACAACAAAAAAAAAAAAGAAAAGAAAAAGAGACATCGCCGCAGGTTCGTTGACGTTTCTCCGGGTTGGTTCGGAAACCGCTGCGCCTCGCTTATCGATGGCCTGTTCAATATTTTATTAGTGTCGTTAGCTGCGACTATACACATGGCCAAATACACACACACATACGCACACACACTCACACACTGCACATACCTAGGCAGTCTGTAAGGGTCTGAACTTTCAGCTTGACTTTGATTTCTTACTTGGGCGCGCAATAAATTTTTATTTGCCTGTAGGTTAGTTAAGTTTAGTCGAGGAAATTGTTACAATTTAGCGGACTTATTTAAATGGAGCCATTTACATAAGTTCTTCTCCACAACGGCACATTATAGGTGGGGGGTACAAGTAAATTTTATTACGCATACCATACATCGGGTTGGCACAGAAAGAGATTAAAGTGCTGAAACAGTAAATTGAGTGCGTGAGCCTCATAGGGGGCTTTTCATAGAGGCGAACTTAAAATACTTATAAATATTGTATGTACCCATATTTTAATATAAAAGCCTTGCTGTCTAATTAAAGTAAAAAGATTACTTCACAATTTTACCTTATTGCAAAAAAACAATTGGAAAATTACAAAATTTGACGAACTGAATGTTTTCAGTAATGGTTTTAAAGGTATTAAGAAATATGATTAGTATTAAGAAA
This sequence comes from Scaptodrosophila lebanonensis, assembly GCF_003285725.1. Lineage (NCBI taxonomy): Eukaryota > Metazoa > Arthropoda > Insecta > Diptera > Drosophilidae > Scaptodrosophila > Scaptodrosophila lebanonensis. Next base: position 19,897,693 of record NW_022060538.1, read on the forward strand.
TACTTGCCGCTGATTTATAGAATCCGTAAAGAAAGAAGAAAGAATGAAAGAAAACTACTGTGCTAATCATTTGTCATTTGAAAAGAGGATTCGCTTCAGTACTGCATTGGGTTTATGAAACCTACAGCTACAACAATTCTTTGCAGCCATAGCCCAATTGAAGTCATAGTTTAATTAAAACGATTAATACCTAAATCTACATAAATCTCTTTTATAATTATATTTTCTCTTTATCTCCCAGCAATTTCCATGATCTTCCATCAACTCTCCATTATGTAAATCATTGCATATCTACACATTTTTATAAATTAAGAAAATTATAAATTTGATTAACAAAAACATCATCCTTGTATTTGTTAACATGTTCGATGCAAATATTGTAGAATTAGTGAGTCATCTAAGTTGCTATTACTTATTTGTTTCCTTATTATTATTAATCAGATCAGATATTTTGTGAAAAATAGTTGACCCAAGCTTTAGAGACCCCGAACTGGTTACCACATCAGACTGGAATATATAAGTCAGGCTCATTGTGAAAACAGGCGAGTATGGAAAGAGGGTTCAACTTCAAACTGGTACAATGGCTTCGGAATCATATTATCTTTCCATCTTAAAAAAGAAATGATAATGGGACAAGATGATGAGTGGTAATAGAATTTAAGACAAGGTTTTAAAATATAATATATTTCAGAAAAATGAATATACATATATATGTAAGTAAAGCTGAATGTTAAAAAAGTTTATCCAAAAGCTACCATAATCGCTTGAGAGAGAGTCATATTAGCTTCAAAAAGAACCAATAATAATAGATACTAATAATAATAATATTAAAAATAATAGAACAACATCTATTGAGGTGTTAAATATATAAGGCTGTGCTCTAAAAATACAGCTTAGGAAAAGTTTTGAGATCAACGAAACACCTTTTTATTCAGAAACAAATATCTAAAACGATTAATAAATGTTAACTAAGTTTTAAATTCTTCTTTAAGCTATCTACTGTTCATTGAAGGAAAGTTCATTTGATAATATCAATAAAAACTAAATGTATTTGCTTATGAGACATACAATCTCGGCTGTACGACGATTCACAACATTTGAGCTTCTTCAAACGTTAAACAGATTAAACCTTGATAATTATAAATATAATCTCAGCAACTTGGACTACTTACTAAAACTTTATACCTATTACATATTGTGGGAAGGTACGAGTATGTATGTATGTATCCGAGCTTGTATTTAAATGCTAGAAGCAAGGAACTGTATAGTGCATAACTTTTTGTGGTGTCACATAAAAACTGCAGATAAGCTTCAACTTCTAAGTGTTAAGACATAAACATTGCCATGTCTTTATCAATAAGCTGAGCATAAAATTTATCCAAACGTCGCACTCTTAACCCAACCACCACCACCATTGAGATAGTAGTGCGCATATATTTTCATACTTTTTACAACTACGCACTAAAAATGTCTGCCATTGTCCATGGCAGAGCCCCCCTTCCCCCACTCACCCACTCCTTGCCGACTCCCACCTAAGCCAAGAGCCGAGCCATGCATTTAACTTTAAACGTTATTATTGTCGCCTGACAGTCTCCACAATTTGGCGTAATGTGTAATATTTCTTTTTTATAACCGACTACGCATCCGACGACCCGCCGCGGCGCACTTAAGGTGTGTGCGAAGGATTGGAGATGGGAGGGAGCGGAATGGAACTCTAACACAAACCGCACAAGGCACCAACCAATGCTCGACTAGAGTTATTGTGTGGATGGGGAGGGGGATGGGGGATGGGGGTATTGTGGGGATGCTCATGATAATAAAATATAAAAACGCATAGCATACTTTTGTGTGTCGCCCAAGTGAGCTTTGCGTCTGCATATGGCGTCAGCATGAAGTAAATCAATGAACAACTGCGGATATCCGTTAATATATCATTCTATTTATGAAATTTTGTATGCTCCGCACTGAAGGGTTGTCCGTCTCGGCCAAAACTTGTTTTCAATCAATTTGATATGCCGAAAGTTGCAAGCGAATAGAAAAAGGAGAAACGACGTCGAAAAATCTTCAAAATTAATTGCGCGCTCGAGTGTTACTAATTAAAAGAACTGAGCAGGTATGTTTAGTCCACGAACCAACTCACAACTCGCCCACTATACCCTTTCGATATAGCAAGTATAGTGGGGTTGTTAGAAAACCCTCGACACAAAATAAATCAATGATTAAAGAATAGTTTTTGTATGACGAACGATTGAAGCATTTGTAATGATGTCGAAGGACACAACTAAGTTACATTATTTGAAGAAAGAAATCTGTAATCTTCTTTTAATATATTAAGAAAGTTTCTGATAAGCAATTTTTGTGTTAAGTATAGAAAACTGCAGAAAACAACTGGGTCTGAACGCCTAGTTTGAAATGTGCTAAGTAAATGTACCAGAGGGTCGGAAAGCGTCGAATACCAATTACATCCAAAGCGTCTAAGAATATCAACCGATGAATAATTCGTTGGTGTTCCATTCAAATCGTCAATTGACAACTAGAGAAATTGGTAATGCTCTTGTCCTTTCTAGTAGCTTAGTTAACACCATTTTAACAGAATATTTCGGGCTCGCCAAAATCCCTTCTGGCTCAAAAACACTGCACTCGTGCTCCATCAACATTCCCCAAAAAATAAGACGCAATTGTTCCCCAACCACCGCATTCTCCTGATTTAGGTCAGTGTGTCTTCTGGCTACTAAAGAAATTGAAAAGGCCAACTCCGGGCAGTGCAATGGAACAAATTCAATGACGATAAAATAGATTTTGATGAAAAAATAAAGATTTTGAATGTTGTAACCAATGTAATCGTAAATATAAAAAAAGTATAGAGGAGACTAAAGCTGTTGAATAATTTTATAAAAAATTTAATTCCATGAATATATGTAGCTTCGATATTAGTAATTAATTATTTCAGTCACAAAGGGGAAAGATGGATAAAAGATTCTGGTAGTTCGAGCAGCTGAAAGTTTGTGTAAAAATGTTATGCGATCTTTCCAAGTTAAATGGGAGATAAGACGATGCCCCACTTGAAGGAAGAATAGATTTCGTAATTTTAGTTTTGTTTTATATCAATATCAATCGATATCATTGTAGGAAGGTATTAAAAGCAATATTGGACTGACGTTGGGTTGCCATATGTACTTGAAGATATATTTCCATTTCTTTGATGTACCCCAAAAACGATTTAGTCTAACCACTCGCTCATCGACTTCGAGGGGCAAATATCAGGAATTATTTAACACATAGGAACAGTTTCAATTTCGTGATTGAACAAGTAACGTATAAAATATTCTGGTTGTCTAAGGGTCATACAATTTTTTGAACTCTCGCTTTGTGACGACAACAATTATAGATCATAAATAATTACATAAACTCATTATAAAAAATAAGACGCTAAGAAGAAGCTTGGAATTCTGAAATTACTTTTTTAGTAAATAATTTACAACAAACTATAATATGCAAATACATTCAACATTATTTATTCATTTAAGAGTTATAATAAACAAACATAAAAGATTCTCATTATTTTAAAGTTTTTATTCTTAATAACTAAATTGAATGTGCTATATAATGTGTCCGACAAATAATATATACTTTCAAAGATAGCGGCTTCTTATCCCTAGATTGCCGCAAACTTCCACAGTGCTCTGGAATGTGGGACGACAGGTGCTGAAGGGGAGCCGGTCAGTTGGCAAGAAGCTAAGCCAAGCATTGGCAGCAGAGAAGAAAAAACCATTTAATGACTATACATCATTTCAACAATCAATCAATTTAAGAACATTTAATCCGCAAGAATCGTGTTACATGCGGCGAAGGCAACGTCCAAGCGATAGAAGCCATGGAAAAAAAGAAGAAAAAAATAAAAGCACAACGCTAGCTGGACTTGAAACGGCTTCAAATCTTGTATATTAATCAGTCTATTAGACATGATTTGTTCCAGTGCCGACAATGTGCACGATTATTCAATCAACGATGGGCTCGCTGCTCTCTTGCATTGGAACAGGGGCGGGGCGGGGAGGGGCGGGTGGTTCTGGGGTCGCTTGGGTTGCGCACAGTTGGATGCCCAGCATACGGTTGAACAGATGGGCAGTCCACATTTCTATGTGTGTGTGTGTGTGTGTGTATGGGAGAGTGTGCAAGTCATGTCTGGCATGTGGCAAGTGCCACGGGGCAAGTGTTCAGGTTGCCTTCGCTTCACAGATAACTTTCACGCTTGTGTATAATTCTTTCATTTTTTTCCAGTCATAGACTGCGTGAAGAATAGACTGTTGAAAAGGCATTTCAGTTAAGTAGGAGTTTAAGAATTGTACAAGTATCGCTGCAGACCATGTGAACTGAAGGACCTCATTTCCAGGCCTTGATTTTGATTGTTTGATATTTATAGCTTCAAACAGTTATAGATCTTAAATGTACTTTTGGACTTATTCAATTTATTTTTCATTTCAGGTAGCTGTTTTAAGTAACTTACTTAAATTCACGAAGGTCGAGTAACATCACCAAGCTGCTTATACAACATTTTAAGGACTAATTAATTAATCATTATTAATTATAATTTATCAATCTATTGCCTAAATACGTTATATGAACACTCTCCATGAGAGTCCTCCCTCTTAATAATGAGAGTCCTCCTAATGTAATGACTAGAGTAATAATTTAAAAGTAACCTGATATTTGTAACGCTAGGATAAGGTTAACAAATAAATAAATAAATAAATAAATAAATAAATAAATAAATAAATAAAGCTTAATAGAGATTCTATAGCTTTTGTGGCAACTCACAATCGGAATGTATTTTTCTGTTTTTTTTTTAATCTACAATATAAGTATAGGAGAACTAAGAATATAGACATTTTTACACATATCATCCTAATATTTGCGCTATTTAAAATAACTCCATGAATTTTAGTAAACATTTCCATGATAATTTAGAACTTATCTGAGCCATAACTCTTTTCTCATTGGTGTGTAATCCACACAGCCCCTTAAATTTCGTTTAGTTTTCATAATTAAAGAAATATATTGCTGCAATGAAATAAAAAATAGAAAACTCATCAATATCGTTTAAGTTATATTGCCAGCAGCTAGCAATGCTCATCATATGGCTTGTCATCAAAACGACACTTTGACCAACTTTACAGTCCACCAAAAAGTCATTTGTTGTTATACTTGTATATACATACACACAGCACAGCATCGACATAAACTATATATAGTACATATATCGACCTAAGTATGAAATATAAAACTACACACACACACACACACACACACACACACACAATCATTTATGTGTAGTTTTAAGTCCCGAAATGTTTGTTCATATCGTAAAGTTTTTTATGTGACAAGAGGCGAGCAAATGAAGTTGGACGCATGGCCGGCGATGGAGATGGCCATAAAAATTGATAGAAAGTCTTTAGATGGCCTTTATGGCGAGTAAACATACATATATGAATGAATATTGACAGCGAATTTTTGATGATTTCCATGTACGAGTGCATTACTTTTGTAATTTCAGCTTTAAGTAAAGGATTTAAAAATGAAAAAAAAGAGAGAGCATATAAAAAAGAAGGAAGACAAGCGCAATTGAGCAGCGGCATTTGCATATTGAAGTGACTCGAAGTGTGCAGATGGATATGCGGGCATAAGACAACAATATCCTTGCACACACACACACAGACGTACATAAGTTTCCAGCAAGGACAGGCGATAGCGCCAAGGATAACGCACATTGTATGACTTATGGCGCAACTTTTTCAAGGCAGTACAAGCCACATCAGTGGCAAGTATTCCGCTGCTGTCAACCCGTGCAGCTTTTCAATTTCATCATATAAGCACCCCCCCCCCCCCCTCCCCCCTCCTCCACCGCCCATCCGACCATCCCCCTCACCCACAACCACTCTATATCGAGCGGAACGTCAGCTGTTTGAACCGCGTTTGTCGCGCTGCGCATTCGCAAGATTTATTTTTATCGCCTACAATTTCAATTCAATCCAATTCATTTCATTTCAGTTTTTTCTTATTTTGAGCACAAAATTTTGCAGAGAATTTCGTCGAGACTTTGATTTTGGCCACAAGTGTAGCCCGTTTGTTGGAGTCGCAGTGGCAGGAGCAGATATCATTTGGTTAGCGATAAAAAAAACCAAAAAAAAAAAAACTACAAAATTTGTCTTGTTCTGGTTGCCGGCGACTTTCATCAAGGCAAGTGAGCTCTTGGCTTTATTGCCAATTGGGGTAAGTTTGAGAGGGTTGGCGACTCGTATGGGCGCTCTGCCATAAATACTAGCACATGCAGAATCCAAATATTGATATATGGCCGGAGCATGCCGGCCAAAAAGACAATTGTGCCAAAGACAAAGCTGTTACCAATTGGCAAGCACACCTATGCTTTAACTTCTTTAATTTACTTGCAAAAAATAAAAAAGTATATCATCCAATCGACGAGGATGGGATTCGAACCCACGCGTGCAGAGCACATTGGATTAGCAGTCCAACGCCTTAACCTCTCGGCCACCTCGTCACTTTCTTCGGGCAGCGCCACATACGCTACTTCCGTTATTTCGACTTACTTTCCCGCATTCTCTGCACCCTCTTATTCAGACGTTGCTTTGCCCTGACTCCGAACTTCTGAGCGATTGCTGATGACAGCGCAGACATCTTATCGGAATGAATTAGCAAAGCCCCTCCACCTGGACAGAGATAAGTAACTGGTTTCCAAGCCAATTGGCAGCATATCTCAGTCAAGTTCTGTTGGAGTGACAGCTCAAGTGTTTAAACTGAAGATATCGTTTCATTTCTGATTAGCTTTAATCTAGTTCCAGCTTTAAGTCATAAAATTGGTGTAACTTTTAGAAGAATGTGCTGTATAAATTGTTTATTGATTGGTTTCTCCCTCAATTTTTGTAGTCCCTACCTCCCTTATGAGGAAGAGCTCTTCTCAAGTACAGCATTGCTCAGCTTAGGCGGAGATTAATAAATCTTCTCCTTTTCCAGATTAACTCTTGCATTCTGCGTTTGATCAAATTTAATAAAAATCTTAAAATGTCCGCTTAGAAATTGATGGATGACTTGAAGAACTTCCTTGAGAAAATATGTGGTGAAAGGAAGACAGCTTATACAAGGTGTGTTCCAAAGTAAACAGAACTTTAAAAAAAAAAACAGAACAAATGGTTTTTTCGGAAAAATCAATTTATTTTATTCAAAATAGTCTCCTTCTGCTTCAAGCCTTTTGAATGGCCTCTACGTCTGCATAACGCTTTCCTTTCATGGGCAAATGCATTTTTCTGAAAAGGTACCATATCAGGTGAATACGGCGAGTGGTTAATGGTTAAAATGTGATTTTTGATCAAATAATCGGTCACAAGCGTCGTTCGATGAGAGCAATTTTTGGTCGTCAGTCAATTTGTGCGGAACAAACCGTGCACACACCTTTCGTAAGCCCAAATGTTCGGTCAAAATGCGATAAATCGATGTTTTGTAGATGTTCAATTCCATTTCCATCAATTTCAATGATGATTTCGGCTTATTTTTGATGAATTCACGCACAGTTTCGATGGAATTTTCGGTGATCACGAATTTTGATTGGCCGACATGTTGATCGTCATTTATGTCCTCACAACCACTTTGAAAAAGTTAAAACCACTCGTGCACTCTGCTACGGGATAGGCAATCATCGCCATAAACTTGTTCCATTGAAACGTTTTACCAATTTAAAAACAAAATTTAATGTTGGCTGTTTGTTCGAAGCCTATTTTCGCACTGATAACACAAACATACTGACACTTAAAACGCAATAATTTCACTTCCAATCGATGAAATGTCATGAAATTCTCACTGCACAATCGATAAAGATAGCAGATTCTAACGCACCAGTCGACATATAGGTAGCGCCACCAGGGGGCGCTAGATTCAAAAAGTCCTGTTTACTTTGGAAAGCACCTTGTACATACATATCTATGTACATCTAACAGCTCATTACATGATAAATGTGTAGGTCGTTTGTGTAGGTCTAGATAGTCTGGAAGGACTGTTTCACAAAACATAAATGGCTAGTGCATAAATTTAAAAGAAATTGTCTTGTCGCACTAATAAACAAATAATATAATAAAATATAATATAATATGTACTATTTATAACTTGGCATTGGAAACTTACGTCACGTCCAACTTAAGTAGAATATAACTTCAACTAAAACCATTTAGAATTCTAAACTAATATATAGTATAGTATTCTGGTACTGGACAAAGCTTTCTTGAAAAAAATATTACAAATTTCTGTGCAAATTAATTGCGTTCAGACAGGCAAACTTTACCTGCATAAGCTTCTGGCAACTCAATCGCAAAACCGATTTTTATCTTGTCTTTCTACTTCCTAGTATGTAAGATTTAGTTACAATCCCTATTAGTAATAGAGCAGTTTTTATATTAGGGCGACATTATTCTATATCTTCAGCACGAGCCACGGAAATCTATTTAAATTAATCTTTACGAGCACCATGGGCGCCAAGTCAAAGTTCTTGAACAAAATAAACTTCTGACCCGAATTAAGTCATAAAATGGCAGCACAAACGAGTTGTGGTTGAAGTCGGGCCCACAAGAGGGGCCTACAAAGATGAAGTTGCGCGCACGCGCTCTGAAATAAAGGAATCGGAATTGACGGTTTTATGAAGGGCGCGTGTAGTTTTACGATCAGCGAGTCAGTTGACTGCTGGCTGGGGCCTGTCACTATCGGGTTAACTGGGCATAAAAACGACAGGGTGGCGGCTTAAACGCTTTTACGATGCCTCTGTCCCCGCCCCCCTCCTGGGCGTGTGAGCTGCCGGCACTAAATGTCGCACATAAAAGACGCAAACGCATAAAAACAAACGGCACCAGCAAGGCTTCCCATAAGTGCCGAAAGAGTTTGATGAATGTGCTGTTAAGGCGACAGGCGGCAGGATTATGGATGGATATATCTGCAAATTGCTGCAGATGAATGGTAATGGCAACGGCAACGGCAATGGGAGAGACAGTGGCAGATGCAGAGGCAGAGGCTTGTTTAAGAGCTCCGCTAATTGAGCATAAATCAGCTGAGCGAATTTTTCAAATTTATTGCAACAATGCGAAGCGCAAAAAGTTACGCTGATACTCGTGCTTTGTGCTCTTTGAAATTCTTCCAAAGTTTAATAAAAATTGCATCGACACTGAAGCGGAAGTTGCCAACAATTTTACAAATAAAATGCAAAAAGGATACAAAAAATTACAACAACAACAACTGTGCGCTACCAGCAATCGAGCGACAAAGTGGTCAACATGCCGCAAACTTTGTTAGTTTCCGCCATCAAATCCGGCCAGGGGACTGGGCTTAGGGGACTGGCAAAGTTGTACGAGTTTGCAGAATTCTTCTAAAACATTTTTAAACAATTTAGCGCAAGAATTAAAAATCGCAAACGCAGGCAGGCACTGAAAAGGCACAAACAAAAGTTGGAGCAGTGCACAGTGCTCTAAAAACAATTATTAGTCAAAACAATTATTTATTAAAATGATAAATTTTTAACTTTTCACTATTCAAACCTATTTTTAGTGTTGTGTGTTGTGGGTCCTTCTTATTTACTGTTAAAAATCTTTCTATGAGAAATTAGAGAAATTATTATATTTTTGCCTTAATTGGTTTTCAAACTTTAGCTTTTCGTAGAGAAATACTATTTAGAAATCTTATTTATTTGGAAGGGTTTTTAGAAAATCATATTTTCTCAGAAGTGACCGTTAAATGTATGAATTTTGAAATAAAAGTAGAGAAAATTCTATTATATTGCACACATTGAGCAAAATTTGTGTGGCTTTGGAATTATTGGCAGTATTGACGAAATTCTGTAGCAGGGAACGGGAAGACACAAAAAAAAAATGGGTGTTGCCTGTGGATCAGAAGAGTCTACATACCAAGTTTGGTTAATGTAAGCTCAGACGTTCATGAAATCCAGGGGTTCATACAGACAGACTGTCTGAGAGATGGATCGCTTTCTTTTGTCATGCTGACTAAGAATATTTGTACTTTATGAGGTTGGACATGTTTCCTTCTCCCTGTTACATACCTTGCACAAATCTTATATACACTACTGGCACAGGTTATAATAATTCATACTTGTTTGTGGAAATTGATTTGTTTTTGTAATTGTTATTTCGTTCATCCACATTGAAATTTGGAACCACTGTGGCGAACAATGCGGGTCGAGTTGAAATGGGGCTGTATAGGGATGGGCTGTAAAAAAAGTTGTACGCAAAGTTTGCCGGTTATAAATTATCGTTAGTTTGTATATATATATATGTGTGTGTGTGTGTGTGTGTGTGTGTGTGTGTGTGTGTGTGCGATACCTTTGGCACTCTTTGGCGCTCGGCACTTTTTTAAGCGGAGTTTCATCTTTTCTTTTGCCATTGGCAGCGCCGTAGACTTTTGGCGCCAACGGGTTTGACTTGAACAAATTGCTGTGTCGCGTGAAGCTACACACAGATACACACACACACACACACGTGCACTCACAAACACTGATAGACGCACCCGCACGCATGACTAAAGGCCAGCAGGGCAGGCAGCAGAGGAAGCGGAAGCTGAAGCAGAGCATCCAACATCCAGCATCCAGTTGCCATAGAGTTTTTGTTCCTTTTATTTTTATGCCATCCATACCTTTTGGCTTGGCCTTTCGCACTAATGGATTATCTAAGCCTTTTAGTGGCTATTGGTTGCTCTGGCAATTGTCTGATGGCTGCGAGCCCGTTCGTTCGTTCGCTGGTGGATGGATACGGCTTCGACAGATGTGTGTTGGCCAAATCTGGCAAGAATTTCAATATATATGTATTTACATTTATGATTTTTTTGTTGGGCTATCATTTCATATGCAAATGTGTCACATTTCAAATCGGTTTATTATGCCAGTCGGTTTCTGTAAGCGTGCAATAGAAACTGTTTATGGGTTATGTCTGCAGAAGTTGGTCAAATATTTCATTTATCATGCGATGAATTTTAATGGCTTAAGTTATTAAATTAATAAATTATGAATTGCAAAAATTGGCATACGAAATTTGTTAAACAAATGGGTTTTTTGCCTTTCTTGAACAAAAAAGTATAAGCCATTTAATTAAAAGCTTTAAGAACAGTTCTGGCAGATACCCCTTACTCGTAATTGTAAGAGAATTGGGAAGTAAGCCAATGGGAAAGCAAAATACCAATTAGTGGTAAATAAAGCCTTTTTAGCTATAAGCGAGCTTCAACTCTTACACACTGAAGTTTCGGCATAGGTGAGGCCATTCTGGATGAACTACTACTTCAGGCAGATTCAACAGACGTTTTCTCAAAAACAATAAAATTAGTTATGAGGCTTTATAGGTAGAATAGGTGCAAAGCACGGTGCAATTAAATGTTGTGGAATCTAACTATGAAAGAGACATGTGGTGTCCTTAAAATGCGCATAGTTAATAAACATCAACTAGTTCCGACCATGTCAGAAATATTTCGACAAACCATTTGAGGGCACGATCAAAAAATGACAAGCAGCCGGACTCATATAGTAAATTGTTGGGATGTCTTAAAGAACCATGTGAACAACATTTTGAAGTCCAAAAATGTGGGTGTTATCTCCATGTTGCCCAATGTGCTTATACCAGAGCTCAAGATTCGGCCTGTAGAACTTATGTACATATTTAGCTTGATATGGGTAAGGTCCTTGCCTGTAAGGTGTGCCCCCTAAACGAGCCTTATTAGATTACTTTTAATTTCCAGTTTTAAATATGAGGTAACATTGATATTCCAAAATTATGTAGCTTTTTATTTTTTTGTTTATAATTATTGTTTTGCATGTGTCTAACACTAGAGCAAGCAACTAAGAGCAACAATTGAGAAACAAATCCAATCCGACTTGGATTCTTTTTGATTATCTAAAAACCTATTTCTAATTAGCTCCACTGATCCCCAAATTCTTTTTTAGTTTATTTCAACACAACGGCTGCTCAGCGCTAATTGCACTTTCCAGTAAGCTCCTCTTGCATTTTAGAATACATGCTGTTTATATAATACTGTTGTAACAGAATATAATTGGAATAATTAATGTATATTGCTGATAAAAGTACAGAACTCAAAAATGCGTTTGTTAAAGTCAAACAAAATTTCATTCCTTTCTAATTTTAATTTTAATTTTAAATTGTGATTGTAGAAATAGGTTTAAGAAAACTCCACTCCATATCTAAGGCCATCTAGTCGTAGAAGCCTCACAACAGTCGTCTGAGAAGCGAAACCAAAAACTACAATCAGTTTTGTTTTCAAATGTGGAGTCTGTTTCTTCAACCATAAGGCTCGCCAGACAAAGTTCGCATACTTGGGCTATCAGAGTAGCGCCAGACACAAACCGGCACACATATACATACATACATGTGTACTAAGCGACTTATTAACCGATATGCCACGTACTTAAATATGTACATATGTACAGATGTGGAGTATAGCTTCGATAAGCCAGAAAATTTTTACAAATTCTGGATTAACAACACGTATAACTTAGTGTGGCTGATTAGAGAATGTTTTATCCTAAATATTATAATTTTAATGCTTTTGAAAGAAATTAGTAATTTTTTTGTCGTTACAAAGTTTTTCAAAAACAAGGAAGTTGCCCAAAAGCAATAAAATTAAATTTATTGGGGGGGTTGGCGACCAGAGAAGTATGGTGTGCCGATTACAGAGTATGCCATCGGAATGAAATGGTTGCGAAAATTTGCGCGTTGATCGAATTATCGAGTTCACACTGTATTTATTATATAGTCGTAGAGTCAGGACGGATCTATAATTAAAACAAAGAAGCTGGTAAATGCATGTTTCCGCATCTGCCCAAGAACGTTACATGCAATTGCACAGCAACAAGCACAAACATACATATGCACATACATACATGCATACATGCATATACACCCCACATGTGTACATATACAGTTGTAATTGTAATCAGCAAGGCCGAGAAACGTACACAGAACTACACACGCCCCCCAGCACCCTACCACTTCCACAAATGAGTGCAGACTCTCGTACTGTTTACAACAACAAACACAAACGCATGATTATTTATAGTAATCAAACATGTGAGTGAGTTGTGTGTGTGTGTTTGTGGCTGGGCGTGTGTGTTTGTGCATATTACAAGAGATAATGAATATGACGAGCGAAACAAAAATTTTCCAATAGCCGCAGCAGCGCTGCAATTGAAACGGCAGCAGAGTAGGGGCAGCGGCAGCAGCAGCAGCAGAGACCGCTCGACAGGTTCAATGTAATCATCAAAAGTGCAGCCACGTGCATGTGTGTGTGCGTGTGTGTAAAACAGACAGAGAGAGAGAGAGAGAGAGTGAGTCAGAGAGGAGAGAGGGCATGCATTGGTGGGCAAGTGTCAGCGCACTTTTGATTCGGTTACCATGCGATTCTGCGACAAGAACAAAAAGGTCAGTGAGTGGCAGGCAGCGCTTAAAGTAGCTGATAAAACAAATGATAAGATTGATAAGCGCTTTATTGTGATTGTGTGTGCGTGTGTCTGTATATTTAATCTGAGCATAACTAGTTTCTGTATGTGTTTTACTATCACGCCACTATGCGCCCCCAAAGGCGTTTTGTTCATTGCTAAGACGTTTCCGATGACGTCGACAGCCTGCGATTTTCCACTGCAACTGAAACCTTATCGACGATGTTGATGAACATACATACATATATATATGTATATAAATAGATTTGAATACCTTGCCTGCATTAACCTACATATACACGTAGTTGTGAGGCTCTAAATTGTGCATTGATTCAATAAAAAAACGCATTAAATTAACAAAAGTAACTTTTATTTTGCATTCAAATAAATATTCCAAAATTGATCTTATATGTGAATTTAACTATTACTTACTAATAAATATGTACTTCTTCAAGCAAATTTTCTTGGTATAAGAATAGTCGAGCTGACCTTTCTTTTGTCATTTTAAGGCAACTGTTGAAGTTCAGATTTTTTAATTCTTTCTGACTATGATTAGTAATTGTCAAACTTCTTTCATCCTCGCAATAGATCTTTGAGGAAGTATAGTACATACAGCTTCAGAAGTAACCCTTAAAGTGACCAAGAACCAGTATTGTGCTTGTTTGTGCCATTACTGTGTCTGCAGCTGCCCTCGTCCGTCCCTTGTCAATCGAGTTCATGTCACAGCTTTGCCCGTCAACTCGAGGTTGAGTTGAGTTCCTCAATCCCACATTCTTGCTCACACTCACATTATAATTATAGATATGCTTTTGCTAAAAGAAGAACAGACAAAACAAAAGCGCAACATAATGGCAGCATAAGCACAAAGAGGAAATATAAGTTGTGATCGGTACAGAAGTCTGGGGTTTCAGATAAGACAAAGCATTTAATTAACAGGTTTTTTTTATAATGACATAAATGGGTCAAATATAGAGGCAAGCGACCAACAAACATATTCCAGAAAGACACTGGCTATACATTTTCCGAACAAAGCTACACTGAGCTTAAAGGTTGTATAGAAATAATTCCCGTTTCAGAAATCAGAGAACTTAAAAAAATTGATTTTTTATAATCATTAGCTTTATGGCAAAGTTTTTCAATTCAAATAAAACGTAATAATTTAAACGCATAATTTAATAATTTTCTGTTCAGTATAGATTCGTATAGATTGTAGACCTTCCTCTTCGATTTTACGCTCTCTAAGGTGAAGTGAAGTGCAACAAATGCGGGAAAATTGTGGTTAAGCTTTCTAAAGTAAAGGTTTTAGTTTAAATTTGTTTTCGTTGTTAAGATTTCAGATTGTAAACCTATTTAAACTTTCTATGGAAGAGCTCGAGCAGTGCAAAAAAGTGCTAGTTAAGAGAAATGCTTTAAATGTTAAAAGTCAAATTTTAAATGAAATCTGTTTCCGTTGTAGTGTGTATTTTAAGGGAAGAGCCCACCCAGAGCTTTAAGTTCCTTATAATATTCACTCAAATTAAATGACATTTGAAATGGAATTGTAAAATAATCTTTGTTCAACATTTTCATCAACTTTTTTGCGGAGTGTATTAAGGGGGGCACTTGTTGATAAACCCACGAGTGTTGTAAGTGGTCAGCGCATTCATAAAGCGGAGTTGCTGCTGCCATTGATGATGATGTGTTAATGTGAATGATTATGTGTTGATATGCTGCCTATTATGTCATTATACTTGTATTGTATAATACGCATACCTATGCATGTACTCGTATGTTGTATGCCACGCTGATGTTGCTAAGCACTTGCATACAGCTTCTGGTCCTTTGGTCGTTATGTCGCCAGTGAAACCCAAGCTTGGACCCACTCTTCAAACAATCGAAGTAATTAAAGGGGGGCAGAAAACTTAGTAATCTAGAGAGGACAGAGAAAAAAATTAGATTTTGAGCGACAGGCAGCCTAAGTCGGTGGCACGGGTGAAATGGGAGGGCGTGGGAGGACAGTTCGAGCGACAAACGTTAATAGGCTATTACCATATTGTGTGCATACATTACACGTGTATATAACAAATACAAGTACATATACATAGCCACACACATACACACATATGTACATACATCGCTATAGAGACGACGCTACACCATACAACGCCCAAGGACGCGCAGCCCAACAACCACCAACAAAGACCGTCGGCAAAGCTGAGCAATCGCCTGCCAAAAAGCCGACGGCTGGGACTCAAAAGGCTCGCGCTGGATCGAGGACTGGGCAACGGCACCTCCAGGGGCGCACGAAACACCCAACGAAGTGCAGAGCCAGCCAGCCAGCGAGCAATTAAACGTCACTAAAAAGAGGCGACCTATTGGAGCGCCGCACGCGCTGCGCAGACTCCTGCCAGATCGCAGTGGACACACCCACCGGCCCGGAGGCAACATTAACCAACGGTTAACGGCCGCAGCCGACCGCAAACAGCCCGAAAAGTGTGTCAAGAAACTGCCAAGCATGTGTACATATACACACAAATATATATATATAAGTATTTACCTGCTGCAGGCGAATTCCTGCGCATCCTGCCAGCTCGCTCTAACGCCCAGGAATGTGTGAGCGAGCAGGCGAGTGTTTGAAATGGGGGGTTGGGGTGAAACTTGTGAAAAGTTTCGTGTAAGAAGGATATGCCAGACGTAGTGAGAGAAAACTTACGCCGTCGTTTCGCCGCGTGCCTGTGTGAGTGTTAAGGGAGAGTATTGCCTGAGAGTAATAATGTTTAGAGAGTTTGTGGAGCGTAAGTCGGCGCCTGAAGTGGACTCAGATTCCTACAAGTGGTCTTGGGGCAGGCCCAGCTACCGCGAAATTTAGCCTAATAGTCATTATTATTCATAAAATCAGGTATCATTCGCATTAACGGAAATCAAGAAACTTGGTTAGGATTTGTAAGTACAGCGCAACCAAATATAGCTTTCAACACTTGACAAAGAGGGTTTTGATGATTTTTGATTTTTCTACAATGACAAGATTGAGATCAAGAGGATTTAGCGTACAGTCCAACTGTTTAGAACAAGGCAGCTGAATTTTCGACACAGCTTTACATTTTATGGTGAAAATAGGAGTACGCTACTTGTATGCTATCAATAAATTTTATTAATTCACCCTGAGATCCGCTTTCCATAAAAATTGCGCATACGCCCAGTAGTACCTATTGCGATTTTGCATATGTATTTAAATATGTTGTAAATATTCTTTGTTGTCTAATCTTCATTCTTTCAAAACTGTAAGTTATATTTACAAAAGTAAAAGTATGTTTATTTAAATATATATAGAAAATAGTAAGTATTAGTTGTGTAATTTCGATTCTGAACACAAAAACGGTTTGTAAGTTTTAAAGATTAGAATCTAACCTTAATGTCCTGTATTACACTTGGTTCGATCCGGCTTGCACAAGTTCCAATGCACAGGTCTTTCCTCCAATTCCTTTAGTGAATTGCTTAATGAAGACATTTTGGAAAGAAAGAAATATCATACAGTTGATTGGCACTCCCACTAAATACTTGTAGTCTGGGGAAAAAAATGTCTATTTCAGAACTCAGTTGTGGCGGGAAAAAGTAAAAAGTACTTTAGCATATCCACAAAGTGAAATAAATAGCATTGGGTAATCTAGGAGCCTTTGCGGATCTAGTTCCAAAGATCGTTTTTCTAACGCAACTGAGAGGCCAAACGAACTAAAGGAAATTCTAACTCAGCTCAAGCTATGAGGGATACTGTATTTTGTAAATGCGTTGAATGTTCAGTCTGATAAGTTTTTGGGAATTCGCAAGTTCTACACAATCCACTGCTCTTTTCTAATTCATTTTATAGTATTTTTGAAGGTTTGTTTGTGTGTTGGCCTGCCTATCTGTCAGAATAGTATGTGTACATAGCTATTTGTTTGTTGGCTTATACTCTTTGGCCATATGTATGTAGTAGGTAGATAGCGAGCATGGCGCAGATTTTATGGTTATTTCTATCTGCTTTCATTCTTTTGCTGCTTAGTTTTTAGCCACACACAAATAGACAAACCTACCTACACACATATATACATATGTATGTCTGTATGTACATTTGAACATTCACGGTGTTCTTATTTCTATTTTTTTATTTTACAATTTTTAACGACGCAATAGCCGCGACGCCAGCAGCGAGCAGCGGCCAGCGCGTCAGAGAGAATATAATAAAAAAAACCACGTTTTTGCGCTACTTTTCCGCATCTGTGGCGCTCGGCATGTGAGCGTAAATGTCTGTATCTGTGTGTATGTGCTGGCTGTACGAGTATGCGTGTGATTTCATACCACATTAGGTAAGGTTAGGTTTTCAATTTTGTTTTCTAACGGCTGCCACACATTTTATGTTTTCTGCCTTTGCTGTCGCTTTTGTTTTCAGCGTTTGTTCATTATTTTTTACTTCTCTTCCATGGCCATCACTCGCCAATGTTCGTATGGAATTCCAGAACACTCGTTCAAATAGCGAACGAAACAGCTCCATTGATCGTGACCGGTCGCTCTCATTCACATTCGCGTTCACATTCCTTTTGCGCGCTCCAACTCAACTCTTTGCGGCTCCTTCCCCAGCTCGCTTGCGGTTTGTTTACATTAAATGGTGTGGCAGAGCCCACAAATGTTAGTTTATTTCCGCTTTCTTTTCATGCTTATGCCTTGTTTTGTTTTCATTCTGCAACCACAACCACAGCCGCAGTCGCTGTCGCAGCCGCCTAACTGGTTTGTCGCAGTCGCAGAGACGCTGAAATTTTTTCGCGTAGCATGTGGTTTTTCTCAATGCTTTGGCATGTTTATTTTTACGCTTTGCGCTTTTTGCCTATTTATTACACATTCTGTCTTGTCTATTTTGGCTAGTCTTCTGCTTTTGTAGTGAACTTGAAAAACCACGTGGTTTTTCTTCTGCTGAGCGGGCGAGTGCGCGAGCTCTTCTCATCTCGTCGTTCGTTCATTCTTTTGCCGCCGCTGTTTCTGGCCGTGTCTGTGGATGCCAAGTTGCTGGTGTGGATGCCATTGGGGCGATTTATCTGCGCTTTAGCTTCAGGAAGTGCTTCATCAAATTTACATATTGAATAAATGGCAGCTCGCATCATTTGCATGACGAGCTGGAAATTTAAACTTGTACTCGACTTGCCCCGCCTCAAGAATTCCAATCCAAGCTTCCGCCACAGTTTTAACACTCGATCTCCTAAACCGCATTTTGGGGCATGCGCTTTCATCGGCGCTAGCGGCTTTCGTCTTTATACTGTGCACCTAATGTGTTAAAGGGTATACTGGAGAGTGTAAAAACAAAATGTTCACCCATATGTACATACACAAATATGTGACGGGCAAAATTATACATACATATGTATGTATGTAAGTAGATGTGTACCAAACTTATTAAATAGACTTGTCTGATCCAAAGTTTACTAAAAATCATATATAGTGTCGTGTTTTACATAAATGCCATATAAGAGATCTGTAGAAAAACCACAATTCTAATCAAATTTTCTATTTATAGTACAACAGGAGGGAGGGAATACAAGAGTCGGAGTCGGGCTGAGACTACTTCATCGATCTACTCGTTGTCTCTCCTCTCTCACTCACTCTCGCCACTGCCGTTGCGTCAATTCGTCTCGCGCGCTCTCGCTGCATCAATTACGTTGTTAAATTAATCAGCCCGCTTTAATCTCAATAAATTAGAGATAACGCTTACGAGATATTTTGCATTTTAATGGCACACGCTACTGGGCGTAAAGCTTGAAAGCCTTCATAGCGTTGTCTGTCTGTGTGTGTGTTAGTCTTAAACGTAAATACATACAAATGCATGTACATATTTATGTGAGTGTGTGTACGTTAGGCTATGTGTGTATATACATACATATGTATGTATGAATGTACGCCTGAGATTAGTTAAATGCTTTCATGGGGGGGCTCGCTTAAGTCTCTAGAAATTGACGTTTCTCTAACGTGTTTTCCAACCGTTGTTGAGATCTTGTTTGAACAGCGATAGATAAAAAAAAGCAAATTTACGTTTTAGCTACAGTTCGCCGTCCATCACCTATGCAGTCTTTTTCTTTTTATAATAAACAAAACATCCTTCACCAGATTTTTACACCCATCACAACTTCCACATAACTTCTTATGTATGTTCGCTTCAAGGTCGTCTTCAACGGTGAAAATCCATCATATTTCTGGTCGTCCTAGTTTTTGTAGCGCTGGAGATACATTTGGCATACATACGTAGTACACGTATAGAACAGTCATGCAATTCTCTGAGTCGTTATAAGCTAGTGATTCTTTTAGACTCTATCTGAAGGATCCGAATATTCTTCACATAAAAGTATGTACATAATTATATTTAAAAAACTGCTATTGTTGACTAACAATTGCTCAGAATTCAGCATCACAATTAAGAATCAAATCTCATTTTAACACAATAGCAATGCGCTATAAGGACGTCCAAACCATTAAAAAGCCTTCTACCACCATCCTGAAGGACACGCCGGCCCATATACCATACCGCTCTTTTGGGCGATTAATTTAAAGTTAATTTTTATTCAAATTAATTTGAGTTTAGCTTGCTGTGTGAAAATTTAGTTTTGAGCCTTACGTATTACGTTGAAAACTTTAGTCTTAAATACATAATATCATGTGTGTATGTATGTACATATTTTTATCGTTTGTCGCCCACTTCTAAAATCTAAGCAACATGCGAGTTAAATTTATGTTTTGAGTTCGTTAAGGCTAAAAAATACTCTTCAAAAACATGAGTGAGGTATGTACACATATGTATACTATACATACGAGATATATATAGATAACGATAAATGTAAGATAAGGAGATAGTTCTTAAGAGAGTTGGTTCAGTTGGCTGTGTTCGAATACGAACTAACAAGCTGGTGAAATAATTTCAGAAATATAAAACTCTTATAAAACTTCAATTAACAACGCTTGTTACCAAAATGTTTAGGGATTTAGTTTTACATTTTATATATTTATTTGTATATTTCATTTGTCTTTTGAAAAGGCCCTGCATTGATCAGATATTATTGAGTTTGCCAGGCAGACATATGTATGTACGTAGAACTATATGTTATAATAATAATAAGCTACTTGATTTAACTATATTCATCAGTTAAGTTGCGTTACAAAGTCGCATTAAAAATAAAGAATGCCCTCATTTATGGGGTAATGAAGTGCTAGAGTAGAATATTCCACAACGTGGAATGGAGCTTTGCTCTTTTAATGCCCGCCCGGTTTTAGGCTTAAACAAGTTCGCTCTAAAAATCATCAGACTAGTAATATTCAAATTCAATATGAGAAACACATACATATGTACATATACAGAACTGGCGAGCAAACATTCCACACACACACCACACACACACACAAACACACACTGGTAAACAAACATCAGGCCAGCCAGCCAGCGAGCGAGCGAACAGAGTGGGGAGAAGTGGAGCGGAGTGGATCGGATCGGGACGGAACATACCAACACAACACGGTCGAGCAATAAAACAGAAATTATAATTTTTTGAAGGCCAGCGACATGAACTGATATCATTACTTCATCTAATTCCAATTGCCCAGACGTCGCTATAATTTGTTTCTACTGCGTCGCAGACCAAACATACTACATACATATATAGTAGGGGTGGAGGCACGACGCATGCGCAGCTGTGGCACATGCGCCCACTAGTCCAGTGGACATCTGATGCCAATGATCGTTTGGGGCTGGCTTTCTGCTCGACGACGTCACATGCCGCCAACATTCGACGTCGTCGTCGCTATCGTCGCTCTTACTCATATGGCCTGACCGAGCGAGCAGTGCGTCGTCAGCGAGTTGACGCGCAGTTGAAATTTGAGTTTATGTTGCGGGTCCAGTCGTCACATTTGGCTGAAACGATTCCGGCGATGCCGATATGACGACGAAAATTTCCAATTCGCCACGCGCCAACGCAAGTTGCGGCATTTTCATATTTTTTTCTTTGGTAGTTTTGGGGGAGGATGGGGCGAGGGTGGAGACAATCGTACAGTTTAATTGGATACGAGTACAATGTTAAGGTCGTGCCAGCCCGACTCATAAATACCCGATAGGAAAATAAAAAGAAGTTTTTTTATATGTGAAAAACTTGTAAACAGTCCCACAAATATATATGTACTTGTACATTAAAAATCGGACATTGTCTGGGAATGTTGTGGCAATCATTTATTTGAATTTACAGCTCAACTGGTTAACAATTTGCAATATAATAAAATAAAAATAAAATAAAAACTATTTAAAGAAAGAAAGGGAGAATGGATGGGAATCATGAACTGCTTCCATAACGTCCATCACTGAATTTGGACCTCCACTGCCAATAATTACTTGAAGTGATTGCCAGAAGCGCCCAGAATTGGTCAATAGAAAAAGTCACAAACAGCGCTAATGACTTCCAGGAAAGTCAGGCAGCTTCGTAGGGTGGTTTTAATGCATCCACCCGGATCTGACATCAAGTAATTATAACTACGAAAATTGGATTTTCAGCAGCAAGAACCAGAGATCTTATGAGGACATTTGAATCTATGCTGAAAAAGACAAATCAAACATAATATATTGAACAACGCAATCCTTATTAAATATGTATAAGTTGAAATTGGGTGAACAAAATGAATTTCCTTTTCCCCAACTTAGTAGTTAGGTATTAATTTAATCGAATATTAATAACTAACATGAATAATATAATATTATTTTTTGCTATATTGCTGAAATCGTAAGACTCATGACCCAGTTCCCAACAAATATACATATTCTACTTATGTATGTATGTATGTATGTATGTACTACATACATGCATCTGTATATATTTTCTAACATTTTTATGGACATTGTAAATGTTTCCTGTTGTTACTGTAAGCTCTTGGCAGGTTCCAGCCTACACCATAAACTGCTAGTCTCAGCGTCTAGACGTAATTAGCGATATTTGTGGAATTTGTGTGACAAAATATAAAAGTCCATATACATATGTATGTATGTATGTACTTATTTGAAAACTTGTCGAATGCACGTTTCTATGTGGCCGCTTGTAATAATATACAAATGCAATTTGAAAAGTAATAAAATGCAACTTATGTATGTATACATACATTCATGATTCTTGAAGTATGTACATATGTATGTATATACATACATACAACATAATAAAATGTGCAACGTTGTCATGACTGAAATGCAATTTGGGGGAAAAATAATTTCCATCACGAGACCCAGATCGAGAACGGGGCCGTCAGAGAGCGAGTCATAGATAAGCGCTCAACCTTCTTATCATGCAGATGCAAACTTTTTGAGTGTACAAAATGAGTCTTATTTAGATTGAGAAAGGCCGCCGCTTCGAAAGGGGCGAGATGGTTATAGACAATTAAATGAAATAGCAAACGAATGAAAAATTAAAATTCCGCATGTATAAAATAGGTAAACTTAATTTTTTTCATTTATTGTTATTTGAGTAAGTTCGTGCGTTTGTGTGCGTGTGAGCTACAAAAATACAAAAAGCGGCAAAAAAGCAACAACAATCAAGTGAGCGCCAAAAAAGTGAACACGCGTTGCTGTGGAACATAAGTAAGTCAAGTACGTATTGTGGATTCCAAAGGCACAAACGCACTGCGAGCGCCAACAGTGAGCGCACAAGCTTTACTCTCCTGCTTGCTAGCTCTTTTTCGTATATATTTACATACATACATACATAGCTTAGCACATGGGTCGCACTTTTTGTAGTTTCGTCGTTTCGTTAGCTTCGTGCAAATTGGGGCTGGCTGGCAGTTTGTGGTCGTCGTCTGCTGTCGTTGTCGTTCTCGTCGTGTTGCTTTGCCGCTTTAGCTTCGTTTCGATTCGCTTCGTATACGAAATACGTAATACAAACACATATTCACATACATATGTATGTACATACATATATACGAACGCCTCAGATAGGCAGCAGCAGCTTTTGCGCCACTCAACGCGCAGCGCCGATGAAAACGACGAATCAGTTGTCAGTTCGCATCCAACTAGAAAGCAGTTAAACGAGTAGTCCGTGCCTGTGTGTTTGCGGTTAAAAGCCACGAGGTTACAAAATATAAGAATTAAGCCTCTGCCCCCCATCCCCAACACACCCACAAACACACAGAAACGTATTGAATATCACTTCGAATATCGCTGAAAAGGAAAATACATAAAATTGATTGTGTTGTGCAAAGTGAAAGAGGAAGGCAAAATCAAAACATGTGAAAGAGTGGAATGCCCAAAACAAAGTACACACTGCTAACTACATACAAGCTTACTTCCATACATACTATGTACATTGATATGCATACATACATACCTTAATGAATATACGTATATGTATGTACATTTTTACATATGTACATGCCTATACATTCATGCAAACATAAAACGTTGAGCTAAAGTAAAGCGCAAAAAGAACGCGTTCAGTTCGTCGCACGTAGTTGTGTGTAGTAGGCATATAAAAGAATAATAAAAAAAACAGCAACAACTCTATGCCGACAGCGGCGTCGCGTCGCTGATCTTGTCGCTGCTGCTGCGCCGTCGCAGTTGCCGCCTGCGTTGTTGTTGTAGTATTTTTGGAAATTTGCTGCTGGTAGCATAACACAAACACACATATACATATGTATGTATACATATAGGCATGCAAATAAGTCTGTGCTGTCCAAATTCAAATTGGAGTGAAGAGAAAAATCAAAGCAGAAGTAGAAAAAACGTGCTTGTATTAATTTTTTGATTTGAACTTTAAACAAATTTTAATTGAGTATGTATGTGTGAGTGTGTGTGCTTGTGTGGGTCTCTGCCCGCGTCGCCGTTGACTGCGCCGGGCGCTTTCATTGAATTCTCATACGAATTCCAATTAATTTGTGTGTTGTACCCGATGCCGCCGTCCAATTGGCATGGATTGATGACGTGACGTGGGATCCGATCGTTTTCGCTGCGATTCGTCTAAATGTTTTGTTCTTGTTTTATTTAGATTTTTTGTTTTTATTATTCTGGTGCTCTGTGTTGTGTTTATTTGATTCTTATTCCATTTTGCTTTTTCTATAAATTATAGCTTGAGCAACAAAAAGTAAAAAATAAAACATCCAACAACAAATCAAACAAGTCAGAAACCGCCTAAAAATTAAATTACAACAAATTTTGTCTGTGTGTGAGCAAAAAATTATGCCAGCCATTTAAATAGCTAATACAAACACATACATATATGTACATATGCATAAGTTTTGCTCAAAACAATAACAACAACAACAAAATTCGTTAGCCTACCAAAAGTGAAACAAGTGCGTGCCATTTAACAACAACAACAATCACAAAAAGAGCCAAGTCGGAGCAACTCAGCAACTTAGAATTTCCAATTTCAACTCAACTTAAGCGGGTAAATAACAAAACCTATTACTCATCCTCATCTATAATTTGTGATCAATTAACGCCTACAAAACGTTTTCGTACATTTTGCCATTCGATATAAGCCAACTACCTTTCGGAATTTCATTTACCAAGTGCCTTAGAGATACTCATATTGGGCATTATCTAAAACCTATTTACCTAAAAGATGTTAGTTAAATCATACCTAAAGTTTTAGCATTTAAAAAGGAAAGAACCATACAAGAATTACTCATTTAGTGAAAGCAAAAGATTGTCGATCTTGAAGCTCCTTGAAAGTGGAAGCATTAGATATCAGAGTCCGCTCCTCTGTTCTAAGACTCAATACAGCCGTCCACCACTTATAATTGAGTGTTGGCATATATAATTTGATAACATGAAAATTCCACTTGGTCGAGATACCTTAGCAAAGCTTTCTTGTTTTTTCCATTTAAATCGAGTTGTCATTAAATTATGTATTCGTACACTTATTTAATGGATAATACCATTATACTTGTACTTATGTCCAATGAAATTCGTTAAAACTGAAAATTTTTTGCTGCAGCTTGGCTTTACTTTTACTTTATGTGGGTTTGTGTCTTGACTATAGACAGCTTATCACACACTGTGTGTATGTACTCCCGTGTGTGTGTTAAAGTTTGATTGCTGCGCCGTGCCATAGAACACAACACAAATTATTTGAGAGTTCAGTGCAGAGATCTTAATTAGAACACCGCTGATAATGCGCCTATAAATAGACAGACGTTGATAGCGACCCGACTTCGTCGATGTCGGCGCTGTCGTCGATTTTTTTTCGGATTTGTTTCTGTAGTTTTCATTCGGCTCTGAAGGACTGTCTGTTTTGTTTGGTTCTTCACACATGACATTTCTAGTTTTGACATCAATATTGACATTGAAATGTGATTAGACGGATTTTAATAAATGGGTCGATTTGTGAGCGACCGTTGATAAGGATTTCATATATATATATATATATATATATATATATATATATATATAATATTCAAAGTATAATATTCAAAGTATTCATTCCAAATTGAAGAAGAATAATATTCCTATAAAATTATAAAAGTGATATTGCAACAGTTTTAGTAAATCGTATCGGCTTGATTGTACAAAAGAGTAGAACCAAATGTTTTATGTGGAATTAAATTACATGTTTTATTTATCATATACATATACATATTTATAGCTTTACTTGATGAGTCTCCTTAAAATAAAGTTAGAAAAATCGAATAACTTCATATGTTTTCCTTTCATGGGTTCTTCAACTTAAAGTAGGTGGGCAATCACAAATAAATGTGGTTGGAAAAAAGAAATATTTTTTGTAGTTAAACTTGAATATGTTATTATTCGTTAAGTATCACGTAAACGCGAAACTGATTCATGTTACATATTTGCGATTCCACTCTAAAAATATTTTCACAAAGCAATTTTTCTTCATTTTTTAATTGTTTTAAAAGAGCTACATGCTTAAAAAATATTTATTTATTTTTCACTTCGATCAATCAGGTTACCTAAAGATTATAAAGATACTTCGAATCGAAATTAAATTCACCTGTTCTAGTTTCTGCAAATTTCAAATTGTTGAGTACATTTATGAGTGCTTTTAAGAAGCTGAAACTGTCCCGATAATAAATACTATATGCATATATACGTATGTATATTTGGTTGTTGAGAAGTAATTCAATGGATTCCAATCTTAATTAATATTGAATAAGAAATATAATTGCAAAAGCATTTCTTTGTTTTGGCAGGCAAAGCTGCCTTCTAAGTGTTTAGAAATTTGAAGGCGATCGTTCGCTTTCTCTGCCTCTGCTTTTGTTCTTACTTCTGCCGCTGCTGCTATTTAATTATAATGAATTCTACAAACATGCGCTCTTCTTGCATTCATTTGCATTTTTTTTCTGCGCGCTGTCTCTGCCGCAGTCGCTGCTGCTGCTGAACTATGCACAGCGCGTGTTCCTCTCTTTGACCTTCTAAGCACGTGTAAATATTAAGCTAAACGCCAAGTGCAGTGTGTGTGCATGTGTGTGCGAGCGAGTAAGCATGCCTAGTTCTCAATAAGCTTTCATTTGAATTTTATTTCCGTGATAATTGACTTAATAAATTATAAAAAATTAACAACGTAGAAAAACCAGAATGCAACGACGATCGCTTCGCCTTGCGCCTCGTTTCGTTTCATTTCGGTTGTATTCTATTTTCTTATGCACTTGCTAGGCTGGGCTAGGCTAGGCGTCGTCTCCAACAATGTTGCAAAAGAGCGCGTGATACCCGGAGAGCCAAATAGAGTGGGAGAGGCAAAAAGGGCAATCGCCTAGGCGCGTGCAGCGTCGTAATGATTTACTTACTTACAACTAATGAAAACTAATGGCTAATTCATGCAAAGTGCACACATTCAGCCCAAGTCCAAGTGCACTACAACGGACAACTGAACTGTGGTGTGATCGCGAGAGAGGGAGAGCGGGAGGTCGGGAGAGCCCGCAGTAATAAGCGACTGTAAGCTGGCAGATACAAAGATAGCGCAATGCCTGGCAATGCAACAAATTGCAATGAATTTGTGGCCTACCAGAACACCAATAAAAGTTCCAATACGCACATACAGAAGAAGAGAAATGTTCGAGTTGAAAGTGTCGATCAAGAATTTGTTGTGCAAGGTTTCAGTTTAGAGCTGAAAACTCTATGCGGAGCGAGATAAGCTTGCAGACAACAGGCTACACACACGCTCTGATAGCGCACTATTCAGAACTGAACAGTTCAGTGGGAATAGGCCTAGAACTGGGCATGGCAACAGTTGATGTTTGAGCACATGTGTGCAGAGTACTTTCCATTCATTTTGCTGTTGCTTTTTGTTGGCGCTTTTATCTTTGTGGTGATAAGCCCCATTGGGCATACTGAAAAGTAGCAACAGTTGGCCAGTAATATGAAAGAGCTTTACTTATACTTAATTGATGGACAGTATCGATAACTCGGGAGTTAGACGGAGTATAAATATAGAAGGAGTATAAAATTAAAAAGTTGCTTTGAATGCTCACAATCGTTTCACGTAGCAATTTCAATTTGCGGATTCTTAAAACATTGCTGTGTAGTTTAAAATGGAAGGCGATCGAATGCAGGTCAATATCATAAAGCAGGGTTCGCAAACTTACGCACAGAACTATTGATAATGTGAATGTATGTATGAACAGAGGTCACTGCGAATTGCTGAGAGTGCTGCACGACTCTCGGCATGTTGAACATAATACATATTTATGTATAAGCATGTATATATGTATGCAGTATGAGAAACAGACTCAGACAACGATAGCGAGGCTGATATCGACAAGTGAGTAAGGCACGCCACTATAGAATAACTTGGGGTCGGGCTTCGAGGTGTTGCACAGTCGGCTTTTTAAGTAGTTAGTGCGGTCGTTCGGTCGGTTGGTCAGACCAGTTGCTGTTCATTTGTGTGTGTACGAGTAGTTTGTGACTGACCAGCTGTCAGTTTTGCGGCACTCACACATGGCTGGTCTTTTCAAGACTGTGTGCGGCATCAGAAAAAAATAAAAAATAAAAAGAAGAAAAAATCAAGCCAGTCAGGCAGACAGCCAAACAGAAATGCGACGTCGGCGTTGACTTAGTTTGCTTAATAATCCTGTTTGACGGGTTTATAAGGCTAGTGCTTTTCCATAATACATTGGCATTTGTGTGGTGTTCGTGCTCTTTTACTTCCACGTATGCGACAGCCTTTTTAGCCATGTGCTGAGCCTACTACCACTACCACCATTACCTCCACCAGGCTATACATAATCACTTGCTGCCTGCTGTATTTTGTCGTCGCTGCCCAGAATCTGAACGTATCTGAACGCTTGATTAGTGGGCGCTGACAACTTTGCTCTTCATGTACATACATATATGATCCCATGTGTGTATGTTTTTACCCCAAATAAGCGCTGATAAGCTGTGCTGATCCGGTTAAAAATCTGTGACACTTGTTGCACACTCTATCTCACTTGCGCTCCATTTTGAGACACAGCATCTCTGGCATTATGCAGACACATCTTTTCCTGAATGTTTTAAAAAAACTTTTTCCAAAAATTTAAATAAAAATCGAAAGAACGTTGGGCCAAAAATGCCAGCAAACCTTAGTCGCCAACAATGCCAACTATTAAATAAAATTTAATAATATAAAGAGAGAAAGAAATAAATTACGTAACAATGTGGCTGGTATTTTTGTTTGACTTCTTGGGCTGTGCTTTGCTTTTTATTTTGTTTTTATTTGTATTCTAATTTTTTTACTATACCATTTTGTTTATTGCTTTCATTTTTCGTATATTTTGCTTTCATTATTTTTTCAGATCCGTGAGCTTTTTCGTTTCGCATTCTTTGGCATTTGCTTTCTGGTTTGTTTGTAAACGTCCCTCTCTCTCTTTCACGCACACAAACACACACACACACACCCTCTCTCTCTAACACACTTTTAAATAGGTGCTATAATTTTTTGGCTATATCTTTATACACTTTATCAGTGTTTGCCACAATTTGTGCTGCGTATTATTCTGTTGTCTTCAAAATGTGTCTTTCGAACATATGTATGTATCTATATTTTTGTCGATCTTCGTAGCTGTGCAAAGTGTCGGGAAATTGCGGGCGACGCCACACCCCCAAACACTACACATACAGACCCATTTCGCTAATGAGTTCTTGTCCGCATAAGTTCTGGCCCCCAATTTTCGTGACATTGAAAATGGGAATACTATACACATAGTTGTATGTGCGTATCTTAATTTGCGCGTCTCTTCAGTATTTGGTCTTCATTTAGGTTAAAAGTGATGGCCCCTGGAAATTGTGTAACACACGAAATTAGAATTCCACATGTTCAGTATCTATGAGTAACAAGAATACAATGTCGTACATGCCAATAGATACAACAAACCCAGAGAAGATTTGCTTTCAAATTTATTCAAAATTCATTTTCCCTTCCCATTTTTAATATTTACAAAAATAAATTAAAGAGCGAGAATATTATTCACACATATTTTGCTTAAATTCCTTTAAGTAGATATTTAAAAGTAGATATTTAAATAATCACGTTTTCTTGGACTTGGTATGTATTGTAAATATAATAACAACCAAGCGCGAAATACTCTGAAAATAGAGGGCTGCTTTTTCTATGTATAGTAGTTTTTAATGGCAGATAATGGGAAAAATGATTTGGCATGACCTTCTCTTAGATGTATCAGAACCTTCTATATATTTATTTGAACATACCCTTAGAATGTTTCAGAATTGTAAAATGTACATTGATATAAGTAAGAGATAAGGAAATAAGTAACTAAAACCTTATTTTTCACGTAGGCTTTCAAATGTATGACCCAAAAAATATTGTAGTAGTAGAAAATTATGTTTTGATATAGAATTCTAATGGGTTTTAAAAGTAAAAGTAGCATTCCAATTATGAGATAATTATGGAGTATAACTTAAAAACAATAAATGTTATTTACCCAAAATTTGAAACAGTTATAGTTATTTTAATAAACAAATATTTTAATTCTTAAATAGTTCTTTCAGTTTTCATTATTAAAAAATGATAATAGTAATAGTTTCTTTAAATTTTGTTATAAAATAATGACGTCTTGATGTTGAGAAATTCGTTTAATTTTTCAATTAGCAATGAAGCTATGCTCGATTGTTGGGTGTTTCTATTTGCTTGTACACCAGCGTACAAATACATGTATGTATGTATGTATGTATGTATGTATATACAAAAAACCACACAAAAAATCAACTAAAAAAACATTTGTGCTTAAAATTAGTTTAATGTTGCGCCCACTTGAGCATGAAATAATTGTTGGTAAATTATTCGGCTTATAATGCGTTAATATTGGCTTACTAAATTTTGACTTTGGATGACGCACATTTTTTGTTATAAAAGGCAGTGTTTACAACTTTCATTATGTTACGAAATTAAATAAAATAATGTCGTTTGTCAGCTTTGAATTGGAAATTAAATTATTATATCTGTCAGCAATAACAAAATATTCTAACAACGGTAATTCATTCAAATAAATACAGAAGGTCAGGACTTTTTTTGCCAAATAAAAAGTGAAGTTAAACTTGAACTGGTTGTAATAATATTGGGTCGTTAATAATTTATAGTATGCGCTAAATTTAAAATTTGATATTTAAAATAGATTTATTGGTAAATGGGATTGATGCTATACTCTTTTGGAAATAATTTGCTATACATAAGTATTTGTGTTAGTTACCACTCTTAGTAGTGAGATGTTAAACAACTTATACTTACATAGTAAGAACAATTCATATTTTTTGGGCTATTTCTGGATGTCTTTAGAGTCAGACTAACTACAATACAGGCTCATTTACTCGAAGAGCAACCAATAGCTAAAGAGAGAAGATAGATCTTAAACGATTTTTTTATGTATGTGTGTATGTATGTATATGTATTTGGTAGAATCAGCTATATATTTCCATATGTGTAATCGGTTATAATTAATCTTCAATGCTACAAAGCTGAATCTGAATATTCGTTTCTAGATATGGTACATAAATATTCCCAATCATTAAGGGGTAATCGATGTTTAACTGTTTGCATATCTTTTGAAAAAAATAACTCGAATGCTCAGACTTTCTCATAAAAAAAATAAACATGGAATGAGAACATAAAGCTAACAACATTTTTATTGAAAGAAGTAATAATGAGAAAATATGTTAATAAGCAGCATTTATTGGATTGGCTGTCCGTTTCAAAAATTAAATCTTTCAATCTAGTGTAATAACATAAAATCTTTTTTTAACGACCGCTTTCGAACTTATTTGTTTTGCTTTTTGTTTATTTGTACATACTTATTTCTCTTTAATTTCTTGCATTTTTATTCATATTTATTGTTATCGTCTTTTCATATTCTATTTTTATACATATAAAAACGTTTTGAACATGAAAATAGTTGCAAATACTATATGTGCTTGTAAATACTATATAAATAAAGGAGTTCGAAACTGACATTCTATTCATACATGTGGTTGCTATGAGATACACTGCCTTGAACTTATATCTTAATACTACTTATCGTCCTTTTGTTCTGTTTTGGAGGATGTTTTTTGTAGTTTTTATTAACGGATAGAAATACGTATACCTGTAGAAATTATTTTGTACAATAATTTACTCTGCCATAAGAAAAAGGGATACAAATACTTGTATAGTATATGATGTCTGGAAATTTAAGATGAGGCGTCTGTTGTATAGGCGCCAGCTGTATACTTGTAGTTCCGAATCGATTTGTTTTGGGTACGACGCAGTTGTGGTTCATTCCGGTTGGGTTCGGTTCGGTTTGCAATGCATTTACTTGTACTTTCCAAGTTAGTTCTGTAATGTATGTCGAATGCAAATCTTAATTTACATCTACTATACATATGTATGTGTCGCTAAAAATAGTTGGACACCGGCGAACAATTAGGAATTTGTTTTTAGAACTGTCGCTTTGGGTTTGCGGTGTGTGTTTTTGTGTGTCTGTGGCTATATATAGACATCGTTTTAAAGTTTGGCAAAGATTTTGCCATTTGCGGCGGGTTTTTGTTGTATTTTTGTTTTGTTTTGATTTTATGACTGGGGAAAAAAGCTCATTATTTTTATTTTTTATTGTTGTAGTTTCTGTTATTGCCTTAGGTCAGGGTGGGGCCGATTGGTTAGTTAGTCGCCGGCGTCGCGAATTGCACGACTGCTGTGTGTCCATTATTGTTATTATTTTTGTTATTGCTATTACGTATTGTGGTTTTTTCGTACTCTCTGTTAGCGCATTTAAAGTGCGGCTCATTATTTACGGCCGTAAATTTCGCTACAGATATTATGAAATAACTCACGACCTTATCTAACCAATTTCATTTATTTAAATACATGTTTCTTACCCGACTGGGCGTTCTTATTTAGTTTGTTTTTTCTAGCGTACAATACGTATATTATTTCTATGTCTGTGTGGAGCAAAAACCTGATAGCGATAGCTTCACAAAACAAAAATCCTCCTTTACCCTGTACCCAAAAGGGTGAAAGGTTATATAGAGAGTCTAGACAGGTAGAAGCCGGCGTAGCAGATGCCATATTGTAAGTTATACATATGTACATGATTAGTATGACAAGACCATTCGATTCGTGTGTTCGTCTGTATGAACACTGAGAACATTTAAACCATAACACTAAACTTGGTCTGTAGATGTGTCTTATTGATATTGATCAACAGCTTATATCAGAACTGGAAAAAATCTGAAAATTTACTCTTAGCACTATAGGAAACTATAGTGCATTCAATAATATGAAGATATGAAAATCAGTGGGCTATATCATATAGCTGTCCTATGAACGATTAATAGTTGCATTAATAGTTGAAGCGCTGTAGCGGTGAAAATGGTTGGTTTCGATCGTTTCTTTAGCTAGACTAAATCTTTAAAAATAGGAAACGAAAATAGTATTTCCCATATACATTTATACATAAAACAAAAATTTTAGAATAGAAGATATAACCATTCACACGGACGGACTTACCTGCTCGACCGTACTGAAACGAATAAGATTTATTATGTGGGACTTGGCACGCCATCAGCTGTTGCAGATGCTTTCGAGAACAGGGTATGATGACCCTTTTCAGAAGAATATATAAGAAGGAAGCATGAAAAAGTTTAAATTTGTAGTATGGGAGAGCACTTATGTACTCAGAGGCTGTAATTCTTAGAATCACAAAATACTATATAAACACAGACCATCTACCTGTAGCCAGCATCGGCTCTAACGTTTGGAAACATTTCCAAAAAATCCGACATACGGCAGAGCTTGTTCAAACGCTTCCGTGTTCTGGTCTCAAGGTATTTTAGCGTGTCTTCTCTTGGCAACCAATACCTCCAAAACCTTCATCATCAGAACAGTCACCACCAGCGGTGACAACCACCAACATACCTATAGATGTTCGTATGTATTTACATACTCACACATTCTGCCGCCGACCTACTGCGCCACTCTTTCGATTTCTGGCAACAAAATAGCAACAAAAAGGAGGAAAAAAACAAAATGAAATGAAATGAAATAAAAATGTGTAAACGTTTGCCGCTGGCTGTCTCCGTCGAATACGAGTATGTCGCAGTTGTCACGTTGGATTGAAAAAAGGGAAAAAGCGAATTGAAAAAGTTGAAAAAGCTCAATAAAAAATACTTTGCGAGCGATCATCGGCTGTTATTTTGTGTGCCTCTTTCGTTGAAATTTATTTAATGCATACGAGTATGTGTGTGTGCGAGATATACATACATATATTCACACACACACGCATATACCCGTACATACATATAAATGAATATATTTTAATTGAGTTACCCGACAAGCAGCTCGCGAGGCAATCGACTCATTTTGTTTACCATGAGCGCTCATCTCTTAGGGGCTCTCTCCAATTTATTTATTCCTACTCTCTCCGTTTCCCGCTCTCTCTCTCTCTCTCTCTTTCTCTCTTTTGTTATCAAAGAAAATTCTGCGCATTACAAATGCATCTCACATATGGCGAATATATTCAACAAACATCGACCAAATATATAATTTTTATTATAAAATTCCCCAATTAGTCTGCAAAATGAAAGAAATCGCCGAGTGATAAGATATTTGCCTGGCCGCGACATCAGAATGCGACAAAATATGAAAGTTTAAGCGGCCAATGGCACAGAGTTATCAATCCTAGCAATCGTAATTGCAGACGACAGCTCGACAAATGTCAATAGACCTTTAATGCAAAGTCTACATATGCAAATACTATACATACAAGTATGTACATGCATATGTATTCTATTGGTGTGTGTTCTGCCTTGATTTAGCTTTTATTTTAATTACCTAGTTTAATTATCGCCATCATCGCGACAATTTGCACTTTTAGGCTAAGCTGTTGATAACCGCGTGCTCGACCTATAACAATTCTTTTTGAAGGCCTTCTATTATAATATTGTAGTGGTGCCAGATGCTGGCTTGCCATCGAATACAAATACCAGTATCTTTATAGTTTCAATATTTATTTTTATTCTTGCCTGCTGCTTGACCTGTTTTAGTTTATTAATATCAATTGATTTTTATTCGAAGAGCAGCAGAGCTTGAGCATAAAGTTGGTGAACCGTATGTGGAACAAGTTCATAAATTACATTATCGCCAATGCATGCAATGGTCCAGCTGATACTAGCAGTATGAAAAGAGTTTTGAGTCTTCATCACATAAATACTTGTAGTGGGTTTGCGCAGTATTCGAATGTACGGGTATGCACTCAAGCAATAGTCTAGTAAGCTTTTACTGTCTCTTAACATGTTTAGGTTTTCAACATGAATAGAATAATTCCATCGTGATCTCGTGATGATATTGATGATGATGATTGATACTAAACGCGGATTTTTCAAACCCGCTTCTTAGCGTTCCCTTAAACTGTAAAAGGAAACTGGTGATGCTTGAAGAAATTGTATGTCACTTGATAGGGAAAGAGAAACCGTTAAAGAAAAACGAGCTCACATTTTTGTCGATATACTGTTTGGGGAACCCTCTTAAGATTTACAAATCTTTAACTCAACTAAGAGTGTACGAGTTTCTGTTCTTAAAGAAATAAGTTGGTAAATTATTCTACAGACACATCTGCATGAACATCTGCTCAGATAGCTAATTTTAAAATGGTTATAAGTCGCCTGCTTCTATATGTATATGTTGCCCATAGTATTCGAAAGACATCTTGTTTTAAAACTGTTTTATTTAAATTGGCATTCCAGCAGTCATTACATGTTTGATGTGAGCTTTAGGCAAACAATTCGTTGCCAATCAAGTCCCCCTTATACAGCCTGGTGATATCTCGTTGAGAAGACGTTCACCGCCGCCTATAAAAATAATTACTTGAACGCAAAGTTAACGATGCTGATAATAATGATGATGAAGCGTTCGATCATGTAAATGAGTTGGCAGACTTACAAAAAATGAAACTCAAAAATTAAAATAAATTTTGCGGCAGTGCTGTCAATTACGTCAATTGAGTATTTGAGGCATACGCCTGCTAAGGTCGACAAGGTCACTAGCAAAAACTTAATTATTAAAGCCGCACATATTTTGAAAGCTGGACTTCCTTCACAACTTTCTTCTCATAACTCTTTGCAGAGCATATTCGAGTTACGAGAGCGAGTCTGCACCAAACCGCAAAGCTGCAACTCCACAACGATCTGTACGCCATCATGGACGGCTATGCGCATGAATGGCCGACGCCGCCACGCACAGACAACAGTGCTCTGCACATGGATCACTTAGTGGGGGACTTGCCCAGCGATGCGGGCTTTGAACCTCAAACACGCGCCAGATCAAATACATGGCCCTGTCCAAGACCCGAGAACTTCGTTGAACCCGTCGATGAGTTGGACAGCACGAAGGCAAGCAATCAGCAACTGGCCACAGGAGGTGAGTGAAGAGCCAATTTGGGAAATTCGGTTGTAAGCCAGCTGTAAATGATAACCAACAATAGTTTAGTTTCTAGAATGTGGTCTCATATCTAAATTTTTCTATAACTTAAAAGCTTTATAACCACATATTCTTTTTTTATGCGTAACTTGTGCAAACATTTTAAATAGTTTGTGAAGTTTTATTGCTTAAATTTGGCATTTAGATGCAATTCGGCTTTGAGCCTTAAAACAGGGCTTTGAGGTATAAAATATTCCCACTCTTAAATGACTTGCGCCTCTCCAAAGCTAACTTAACAACTGCTTATGTGATATTTGTTTGCAGACTCACAACAGGCTATACAAAATGCGAACGCGGCCAAAAAGAATTCATCGCGTCGCAATGCATGGGGTAATCTATCCTATGCGGATCTCATAACTCACGCCATCGGCTCGGCCACGGACAAGCGGCTGACACTGAGCCAAATCTATGAATGGATGGTACAGAATGTGCCATACTTTAAGGATAAGGGCGATTCGAATAGCAGCGCTGGCTGGAAGGTAAGTCATTTTTTGTCACAATTACCAAAGGTGAATTTAGATAAAACCACTTGAATCAGATTTTTAATCATGTGATACCTGGGAAGAAAAACTGCCTTTAGAATTAAGGGACGATTTGAAGAAGGATTTCTTTCTCCGTTTAATATTTGTATTTTCGATTCAATCACTGCATACATTTTTAAAACTGTTTGAAATAAGTCGATCACGTTTTAGACATACTAAAGATAACTTCTTTTTTGAATTTCAAATTCACTTGTAAATTCATATTTTTGTGGAGTTTCATGATTGGCTTAGCTAGTGAGGATTTTTTCATTAAGCCCATTTAATTCCTAACTAATTATTTAGGCATGAACAAATTTAGTTGGTAGAAGTGTTGAAGAATTTCTTATTACTTAGAATTCGTATTTTCTTTGTTAATAAGTTGGTTTAAAAGTTACGAGCATAGCAAATTTTTCCTTTTCAAAATTTGGAACGTATTCAGATGAGCGGCATTGTGTATTCCGAGTGCAATTTTTAAGACATTAGATTTCAATTCGTATCATATTAGGTCTTTTCATTTGATGAACACTTTTTATTATTATTGCCGTATTTATTGTTGGTAGGTTTGCATATAAACCCAACAAAAACGGTCAAGTTCATGGCCAAAGCGGTCGTATGTGCATGTGTGTGTGTGTATGTGTGTGTGTGTGAGCACAAAGAGAGTGAATGAAAGCGAAGGCTTGCTCTGCGCTTTTCTGCACTTTTGCGCTGTTTGGCTTTCTGTGGTTTCATTTAAGTTGTTTTCTTTATTTGTTTGTATTTTGTCTTGCACACATTATTTAACATCATAATCATCGCCGCAGTAGCTTTGTCATCGCTGATGTTTGTATTGTGGTTTCCCATTTGTTTTTATGTACTATGTATGTATGTATGTTTGTGTGTGTGTGTGTTATTTAATAAAGACATGCATTGTTACATGTGTTGCGGTGCTTCCCCTTTGTCTGCCACTGCCACAAGTTTCACGGCTTGCTCGTGTCTGCTGCCAGAAAGTTGCAATTAATGCGCTTTATCTTTTGAAATTGGTTTCATTTGCGTTTTGTTTACATCCATTCATACGTAAATAGAAGCAGCATACACACACACACACACACACACGCACGCACACAAACGAATGCATGTTTGACATACGAGTTAGTTTTTCATTCAGCAGCTCCGAAGGGAGCTCTTAAATACATAGCTGGACAAAAAATGAATTGCTTTAAAAATGACAAGAAATTTGCAAACGCATTTGCATCAGCCATTTCAAATGAGTTTTATTTGTTGTTGTTTGCATTACTTTAATTTATATTACGCGTTGGGTTTTTTTACATTTCTCTTTTCTGTTCTGCTGATAACATTTGGCGAACAAGTGTACATGCTCTATATACATACATATGTATGGATGCGTGTGTGTGTGTGTGATTGTCAGCGCATTAAATATTTTTTGCAAGCTATCAAAATTCTGAAGGGTCATTGACTTTTTATTAATGCTTGGATCTGCCAAAAAAGTTGACAATTCGTCTTTTTAAACAAATATCTCCAAGTGTTGTGAAGAGCCAGTTTCAAATTTGTTATACTTTTCAACAAGTGAAAGGAAAACATTTTACATTTTACTTATGTGTATTAATTTGGTTTATTATTTATTGAAAACAGCCTGGCAGCTTATACACACTTACCAACACATATCATATCATTTAAGTACATAAATATAATAATAGAAATACAAGTATAATAATAGCATTACTTTCAACTTGTGGATTTTCCAGTTTGAATCAGAAATTTAATAAATACATATGAGCAATTCTTATGCCGATTCACTGAAACATACCTTGTATTATGTATACATACATACATATATGTATGTACTATTTTTTTTATCATTATTCGCTATTCTTATCGCGGTTCCTATCTGCACTTCCATGGTACTCCGAGTACTGCGCGTGCTTCACGTGATTCTTGCCATTCTATCGAGTGTTAATATATATTTTTGTTTTTGCTGATTCTTATTTCTCCTACAATTTCGTACTAACTGCCAGACAAGTGGAATTGCATAGCACCCCGCAGTCTGGCCATTACCTTCGAGTTCAAATACAAGTATTGAAGAATGTGGCTCTAAAATAACTATAACTAACAGATACTCTATGCTCTACTTTGATGAAAGCATTTGGCTGGTAGCCCACAGTCTGGCCATTGCTTTCGAATTAAAATATTGAAGAATATGGTTCTTATATAACTACAACTAAAATATGATGTATGTATATATGTCGCTCTAATATACAAACTATAATTAACAGATGTTGTACTTTGATGGAAGCATTTGGCTGGCAGGGGAAAACACATCATGAAGGTCTCTTTTCTTTGGAATTAACAATGAATACTCTATGGTTGTTTAGAGGAAATTTTGGTGGAAGCTTACATTTGTGAATTAACATAAAATTTCGTACCTTTTCAATGTTTGAATAATTCGTAGCTCTGGTTCTGTTATAATACTTTTTTAGCTAACTTTTTAACCAACAGTAATTGATAGTAATAATTGCTGTTTCTCCGGAGAGCTGGTGCCAAAATTGTCCCAATATTGTGCTTTGCTTTGACTTATTAATAGTCCTTGGTAGCTTTCATCTTTACAAGTTTCCTTCGAAATTATACATAGCTCTGAATGTTCTGTTAAGTGTCACATACAACTGCACAGAACCGTACATACTCCGAAAACTATTTAGGGTCAGAGTAGCGAAATAAGCAAAAATTGCTGAGATGGCATCGACATCGGAGACCTTTTGCGCAGACAGCGCGATTCCAACGAATTGCGCGTTCAACTAATTCATATGTATATATATTTTGTTATTATTTTTACTAATGTTTTGTTGACGATTGTTGTTGTTTGCTGTTCCCATTCATGCTTACGTATTCGTTGTTATTTTCGCGGAAGTATTCAATCAGTCCCATATATTTGGTGATTACAAGTCTTTGATACGCCATCAACACGAGCAGCAACAGGAACAACAACAATCGCACACCAAAACAACAGGAGATAAGCATGCGTTCCAGGTTTTCGGGATCTGGTTGTAGAGTATTCCCAGAGTATTCCCAGGAAAAAACGGAGTCATTGCATAGCTAAGTGCTGATTGGTTTGCTATAGAGGGAAGAAAATACGCAGTTAGCATAAAATACGCGTCCAGTGCTCCGTAGCGTGTTAAGAGAGTGCAGAGTTGCGCAGAAATCGAATTCCACAGTGGGATATAAAGTAAATAACACAAACTCTTTAAAATTTCTATTGACAATAGGTCTGTTAGCTATAGATAAGAATTGAAAAAGATTTGAAAGAAAATATACGTATGTATGTAATTTGGAACAGCGGAAAACAATTATTTGGTGTTAAAATAAATGAAAAGGTTTACTAACTTTTAAGAGTGTTTTGAAGGAGGAATGTACTGTACTTACGTTCGCATACCAGAATCACCCAACAGAGGAAGAAGAACAAAACCACTCTGTAGGTTTTGGATCTTAGTTCAGGCTTACGTAATTGCTTCGCTTACAAATTTTCTTAGGATTAACCCATTTTCGATAAAGTTTAAAAAGAAGGTAGAGGGTTACACATAAATTAGGTGCGAGTTTTTTATGAAACTTTTGGACAATATTTATTAAATTCTGTAGCGGGAGAAGGGGCGACAGATCAAACTGATGAAATAATCTCCTATAAATAGGAGGAATCGAAAATGGAAGTTTGGTGAATTTGGGCGCAGTCGTTTGTGAAAAAAGGTGGACGGACAGCTGCTTGACTGATAACCTTATATAAAAGTATTCTTTGAGGAAGAATCTATAAAAACTCTTTCTATCAACTCAAACTACACTAAAGTTTAGGGGGGGATTAAAAAGTGACTTGAGCGTGATTTTGTTGACTTTTCAAATGATATAAAATAGGTCTTTACTTAACTATTAAACTAAAAAATGATATATATGTGCATAGTATG
Source organism: Scaptodrosophila lebanonensis (assembly GCF_003285725.1). Lineage (NCBI taxonomy): Eukaryota > Metazoa > Arthropoda > Insecta > Diptera > Drosophilidae > Scaptodrosophila > Scaptodrosophila lebanonensis. The sequence continues at coordinate 19,938,569 of NW_022060538.1, forward strand.
TTGAATAATATTATTGCCATTTTTTATTTTATTGAAATTTCAACGCAATTTCATTGCTTTTTAGGTTTGTTTTTCAAATTTGTCATTAAACTGGTTACAAATATCAGGCATTCTACTATATGCAATATTACCCAAAAAGCAACTAAATGGCTAAATTCCACAGTGGAATATAAAGTAAATAATACGAGTGAATATGTACATGCCCTCCTGATTAAGAATTTATATGATTTTTGGTGTCTACCACGGCCTCAACTGGATCTTACCACTACTGAACTTTTATCCATATAAAAATTTATTTATGGTTATGGTTAAATAAATTAGACTACATTTTTTCGTTCCATACCACTGTGTATTTGTGAGAAATAAAAGAAGAAAAGCCAAACAAATAACTGAGCACCTATGTATGAATGTATATATGTATGTTTGTATATTCTATATGTTTGTATGTATGTATGTACGTAGTAAAGTACACAGTTTGTTGCCGGCAGCGGCATTTATCTGTAGGATATTTTTAGTGCTGCAGTTTTCCGGCTTTGCGGAAAGGGACAACGACAGTGCCATCATCGGCTGGCATTCCTTCATAAATTTCACGGCACACCGCCATCGTCGCGTCAATATGCATGCAAGACTGGAGCTAATTTATGCTGCACGTTTCAAGCGATGGGCAGAGAGCTCTTTGCAACGCCTCTCCAATCGCTCCAGTGCACCAAGCAACACCTTGGAGTCCGGGGACCGCAGACAGGCGACATTTCCCCTTCAATAAGGCAAGCGCATAAAAGAAAAACGATACCTCAAATGACATTTGTGGAATTTTAAACTTTTTCTTTTCATTAGTATTTCTAAAGGCTCGCACTCGAATCCGCTGCCGGGGCTGCTTCTTCATCGCCTTTCAGCGCCAGCAACGTTTTTTGGCCGTTGAACTTGTGCCAAGATTTTTTTTGCCCCCACTTCTGAATAATTTCAAATTGGCAGCGTGCGATGTGAGCGACGCGAAGTGTTAAAAAAAAACGTATACATACATATTTTTGGCCTCACATTTTGTGGTTTTTATAACTTGGCGCAGAGTAATTATAAAAATTGTTTAGAACGCCATATTCATCCATGTGGGCGTGAAAGTATTTCTGATAGCAATACAGGTTCTGTTTTTCTGCCCGTAAATTTCAGTGACAAGAACTTGGCTGTGTGGAGATTTTTTTGACGTGAATTTTTGTACGCTATTTTGATTTGTTGATCAAGTTAGTGGCGATAAATTTATTTAATTTATTATTTTAAAGGTCATTTAAAAGTTTAGGGATTGGTTCTCTCATCATCGTCTTATCATATATTTAAATAAAAGTACGTTTTGAAAGCTTAAACTAGATATAAGCAATGTGGCTTAAAACGCTTTCGTAAGTCAATTCGTATAAAAGAACTATGCTCATATTTTTTATATTCTTCGTTAAACATTATTATTGTTCAGATATGTCTCCGTGTAATTTTATCAGGAACTGAAATTGCCGCGAAGACTCAAGTGTTTCGACCCCATTGAGACCAACAAACAATATTTAAATAAGAGTTTTAAGCGATTAGATTAGATGGTTGGCAAGAAGATGAATCCAATGGCAAATACTCACACTTTGTAACACACGATAATAATATTTATTTTAATTTACAACTCTTGATATACGGAAACTCTCCGATTGCAAAAAATTAATAATAATAATTGTAGAAAGTTGTGCATTTGACACCCATCTGGTAGGATATTAACTCTTTTGTAATGTGATTTACAAGAGGGGGCAAACGCGCAACAAGCACGAAATATTTGCTATTTTTTTTGCAAATTCCTTAGATATGGACAATCCATGTTGAATTATGTAAGAAGAATGTTTCTCCTTTCCCTATGAATACATTACTTTTTACATTAGTTTTTCAAATTTCAAAAAATGATTGAGTTATGAAAAATGTGGATGAAAAAGTAGTCGTTCGTATAAGAATATTCCATATTATGCGTCGTGCATTTTTATTCACATGACGTCAATGTAGAGGCACTAATTATAGTAATGGTTTATTACTAGTTAATAAACGCCAATTAGCGAAACTGTCACATTTGTCTGCACATGACTGTACTCGTATGTGCATTAAGCTTATCAACAGTTCGACGTTGTTGCGGTTCCCAGAAACCTTTAGACCCATCAGTCCGCACTTTCCAGTCCACGAAGGCAATTGCTTATGGTTACTCATTGCATTTCAAGTTCCAATTAATTGATATAATCACGTCTTTTTGCTGTACTATAATGAAACAGCTATTGTATTTAAAGGCTTGTCCATTTACAGAACCTAGTAGTATTTGTAAAAGGCACGCGCAGTACACAAAAAAGAAAAGAAAACCCATTCAACCTTGGAAAGAGCTAGCAAAGCCCCTCCCCTCTAATATAAATATGCATTAGATGAGCGGTAAATAATGCCATTCATTAATAATATTGAACAAACGTTGCAGTGTCAAGAAATCAAATGCGCTTGCCTAATCAATGTGACACTTGGAAAGGCCCTGCCCCGCCCCTCGAACACACTCAAAGAAATCCTATATTGCGTCTTGGCCATGAGAACGGGGAAAAAGTGCAGCTACACAAGTTTATCAAAATGCCAGTTTAATAGCCACGGTACAAAACAACAATATTTCAGTTAATGGTCGATTTTTTGTTCGAGACTATCGGTGGCAACAAAAAGGCATAAAGAGCATTTAAATCTGTTATAAAAAGTATTTTTTAAGACTGGTTATGAATTTCTACGAGTATGTTTGCAAGTAGCAGAGATTTTGTCAGCAAAAAAAAATCAATACTGGCTGGAATGTATGAGATCAGAATCATGATTTAATTTGTGCGCAAAATACATTTATAAAGTTCTTCAATAAATTATTGAATATTAATCGAAAATAATCAAGATTGATAGGTTTAGGGTATATAGTATATTGCCAGGTAGATATTTTAAACGTTGATTGGTTGGTTTTTGTTAGAACGAGCTCATCCAGAGTAATGCCTGTTTATGAGTGTGGGAATTTATAAAAAGTGAACCTACTTGTACTACATGGAATGGCTTACCCAGGTACTGTGTTCAGTTTATAAAAAGTACAGGACTGTCGCATAATCGGTCACTCATTACTCGAAAGTGAAATCTAAAATGCAAATGGCACTCGTTTCTATAGAGATAAGCAATTATAAATTGACTAACACGTTTAATTTAGTCGTTTTACTTTTTAATTCCACATTCGCAAAACACAAAAAGTATCCGTTTCGAATCGATCACAAAAGCTTGTTTATAAAACTGAAAGTAAATGTTTTTCTTTTCGTACAAACAGTCAACGATTTGCTAAAGCCTTAAATATTTAAATATATTTGGTATGGTTTCTTAAGCGGTTTATATAATATATTTACATATATATATATATATATATATATATATATATATATATATATATATATATATATATATATATATATATATATATATATATATATATATATATATAAGTATTATTGAATTATTACCATTATATTGAAATTTGACAAGCAACATAATTGCTCATAAAAGCAACTGCGTTTTGTTAATATGTTTTGAGGTTTTATTAAATTGATAAATTGATATCAAACATTTTGTGTTTAAAAACCATTTTTTTTTTTGTATCTTCTCCATTTTATTGGTAAATGTTTTTATATTTAAAAGTACGGATGTGAGAAGCAATAAAGAGGTATTATTTTATACCTACTTCGGAATTTGTAAGTCAGTGTCTTGATCGATTTTATGCGGATCTCAAAGTAATTTGTAGTGCAGTTAAATACTCGTTAAGTATACGCCATGTTATCCATTACAGGTCTTGAGTGTGCGCAAACGTGTAAAGTGCATTTTAATACGCATTTTAAGAGCGCAGTATTGAAAACATGATTGTTTTTCTTTTCATTTTACAAATTTGATTAAATTAAACGTGCAAATACTGGAATAATTAAGTTCAAAAGAAGAAAAAAGCAAAAACAGTGACGACAACGCTAAAGTCTCGAACGGCATAACATACATATGTATATACAAGACAAATCGCTGAGACGTAGTATGGGGGCAGTCGCACTTATTTATTTATAAGTATAGTATACTATAGTATAGTATTTATGCATTAACATACGAGTACAAACCACTTTTAGCGCTCACTCACTCGGACCTCACGCGGCAGATCGTGCCATTTGCTTGACAATTTGTATTTCAGTTGAATTCTATTATTTCTTTCTTTTTGGCATGCTTCGATTTGCTTGCAACTTTCAATTTATTGTTGGCTGCTGTGTTGGCAGCCTCGACTGTATTTATAAATACAGTTAACTGCGTCGTACTAAATGCGAGCACACGCCCCCTTTTTTGGTTGTTGGCAGCAACAACGACGGCGACGGCGACTGCGACGATGACGATGACAGAGATAGCAACAGCGACGCATGCGGAAGCCGCGTTAAGACAGACCGGCCCTCATGTTTGTTTTGTATATGTCGGTTGTAAATAATAATATTGTATTATAATTATTGTTGTTAAAATTAAACCAATCAGCGCATTGCCTACAATCTGCCTTGGTGCTCAAGAACTCTACATAATTGATTAAGCCAGTCCAGAAAATATTGTATTATTTGATTTCTAGCTGGAGAGGAGACTTAAAGAATCTTATTCTCGACTTGGAAATGCATATGTCCATGTGTTTACTACTAACACAAAATTGAACGTTTTTTAAACATTTTAATCGTATTAATTTAGTTTAAAACAATTAAAAACGAGCTGAAAAGAATTTATTCCTCCTTTGTCGAGCATTAAGAAGTTTTCAATGCTCTTCACAAGCCACCAATCTGCTAGTAGAGTATTTAGTACAGTATTTAGTACAGTATTTAGTACAGTATTTAGTACAGTATTTAGTACAGTATTTAGTACAGTATTTAGTACAGTATTTAGTACAGTATTTAGTACAGTATTTAGTACAGTATTTAGTACAGTATTTAGTACAGTATTTAGTACAGTATTTAGTACAGTATTTAGTAGAGTAGTACTAGAGTAGTGCGAATATCTGTAACACAGAGAGGAAGGCATAGCAGAGCTCCTGGAGTATATATATTGGTGACCAGAATGACAAGACGAGTCGATATAGCCATGTCTGTCTGACCGTCTATCTGTCCGTCCGTTTGTCTGTATGTATCAACGCAAAAATCTCAGAATGTATAAGAGCTGGAATAACCAAACTTGGTATCTAGTCCGAGAAAGGACGAGATCAATACGCTGATTTGCCATTCTTCTCTGTTGTGTAATTTGTACTATTGGTGTTTTAATTTTTATTTCAGCTCTTCACTATTGAATTCCTCTATTTTTGCACATTAACAATTTTTAAATAATCCGTCGAAAGATTATGAAACAGCGTGACATTTTGCAAAAATTTAGGAAATAGTTAGTTCTTGGACGTTAAATTAGTTTGTAACCTTTCATACAGGTTTTAGGGAATTAGCTTTTTTGGTAAATTTTAATACTCTGAGTCTATTTGTAGAGTAAACTACTTGTCATCTACAGCTTGAATACATGTTTTTGGAAAAAGTCAGTAATTGTATTCCCAAAGTATAAACATTTTCCTTTCTGTTTTACAATAAATTTAAAATAAGAGGTAATTTTGAAAATGTTTAATAGTGTAGATTTTATGCAAATCTGTTTGAGTGCGAGTAGTACACTAAAGTGCAGGCCGAACTATTTTTGCATTGTCCGAGGTTAGTTGCATTAGTTGCACGGCTAAGCAAAAGCAAAACAAAACAAAATGAAAAAACTTCACGCTCGCATTTTTATAGTTTATTTATTTTTAATGCGCTCGCCCGCATTTGTTGCACTAATTAACGACGTCGTCTGGCGTGTTGAAAAATTGAAATATGTACGAGTACATGTATATTTTGCTGTCTGCACTTTTTCAACTGCGTAGTGCACGAACTTTATGTTTTCGCTTAGTAATTTTATGGGGTTTGTGTGTGCCACGCCAAATAACTTTAGGCGCAATTGCCGGCAGTCTCACAATCAGACGTACACCATTCGTCATGGCGAAATGGCAAAGTGTCTGGCGATTTTGGTTCAAGTCTGCTGAGACTATTGGGCCCGTGATGCGCAAAAACAAACACAAACGCAAACGCAAACACATCCATACTGCACTCGTTGATTACTGAAATATTCTGCATCATATTCTTATGGAGAAGACAGGTGAAGCGTGAAGGGATTATTTAAAGCAACATTATTCATAGAAATAAAGATCATGTTCCAGACACACAGGCTGGAGAAAATTCCACTGTGAACAGAAAAATAACATACTTGTATATCGAACAATATTTCAATTCATTTCTGCTAATGTAAAACTCATTATCTTACTTTAATTGAGCTCCCTTTATTTTTTACAGACTACAAAAAACAAATTAAAGTTTGAAGAGTGGAAAGGTCCTATTCTGACCATTTCTGAAATAGTCATTTACTGTTAGGTCTTTCAAGCTGTTTTATTTGCTTTCCATTGACATAAACCTTCTTCATTAGGATACCCGAGAATTTCTCAATTAGATTTAAAGCCATTCCATTCCATAACTCACAAAGCTCTCCAAAATCTTAAACTTTAACTTTACATTTCTACCTTCATGTTGTGGCGAACAAAACAAATTCCAGAGTTTTCTTTATGTTCAAATATAGATCAAACCATTGAAGATCCATCATGAAAGTTTCTCAATACACCTAATTCTGTTTTTACACGGTATTTTTGTAAACGACTTTGATATGACACGGTTGAAAATGAAAAATTTCATATATATTTCTTTAGAGATAAGTCTTGAGAGCAACGGCAAAGCTCAGGATAGGTTTTACAATTCAGTATGGAAATACGAAATTTTATTTAATTAAGCTTGTTATTTTCAGTGGAGATTTGCATAACGTTTGTTGGCCTGTGCTACATTGCAAATAACAATAGATTAAGAAAAGGATAATCATTATTAAATGATTAAATTATTAAATTGAAGTCGTTAGCTTGTGAACAAGCATCTTCTTAGTGAGTCGATGGTTACAAGTCTCTGATAGAGTTATTTTTCACCGCGACTTACATAGCCAGTTCTAATCATATTTAATCAACTCCGTTTCCTTGCTGTCTGTTTTACCAAAAACCACAAACCGACATAAAAATGTAGTTGCCTTTAAGCTGCAACACCCACATACCAAGGCTCTATCTTACTACGAGTATAGTAGGAGTATAAAACTCGTATGTACGACATTCCCGATTCGTGCCGCAGGCAAATTGTAGCGTGCCATAAATTTGCAACGCGTTTAGCGTAAAGTTCTCAATATAATTTTATTATCTTCACTTCAGCTGCACTTTCAGTAAGCGCCACGTCACGCCAGTCCGGTCTAGGTCTTTACCAACTTGCCACATACACAAACAGACACACACACACAAAATATATATTCGCACACACATGAACAGCTGGCCGTCTAACTGGCTGTTGAATTTCAAGTGCCTTTGCAGCGCGTCCACATAAAACTGTTTATCATTGACCAAGTTTTCCCCGCCGTCATCAGCTTGCCAAAGTTTTTACTTTTATCTTTTTTCTTATTTTTTTTGGTGGTCTTAGTTTTGCTGGTCAGCTTCAGATAGGATTGTGTTTGTTGTTGCTACTTTATGGCCTTTCTTATTGCATATTTATTGTTGCCCGCTGCGATCCCTCTAAGCATCTCATCGGTTGCTTGCTTGCTTGCTTTTTTATGAGACCACATGAGATAATTTCTCAATAAATTTTTAATTTTTTCCCCTCTTTTTTTTGGGGGGCTATTAAAAATCAGTCAATGTTGTGTAGTTGGTGGGGAACCAGTTTCGTTTTATTCCCTCTGTGCTTTTATTGTTGCGCATTTATATTTATATAGCAAATAATAAAAGCCAACAAAAAGTTCATTAAATGCCAAACTTTAATATTTATGTTGGACCAAGGCAGATATAAGTAAGTAGTCACACATTTAGACACTAATAATGTCACTGTTGTTTGAAGTTGGCTTGGAAATAGAAACAATTTTCAAGATCGTTTAGAGCTTTAAATCAACAAAATATAGCCACTGAAGTAGTCAGAAATGTGAATAAAAAGTGTTGGATGGGAAGTCAGAGAAACTAATTACCTGGTTGTTATGATAACTACAAAGAATAATCAATACTTTTCTATGAAATAACGACTTTAAATTAATAAGCGGCAGTACGAATAATTAATATACTCTTTAAACCAATAAATAAGTTACCTAAAACTTCTAATTGTTTGCCTAAGTATATAAGTACAACAAATAAAAGAGAGAGAAACATACGTTGTGCTTACCTAAACTATTCAAAAACCCACACTACTCCTTTGCTTCATAAATTTCGCAGCACACTCACTCACTAGATGGGGATTTGGTCGTCTTACTAGACTAGCGAAGAAGCTTGCTGCATTTATCACTTGTAATGGAGGGCTGCTGCCCCATGCTTTTTGTTTGCTTTTAATGGTCAAGGCGTTGGCGGAAGCAATTGACAACTAAATGAGGGGACGAGGATGCTCATAAATTTTGCACACACACACACATGCAGACTTGCCCACACAAATTGTTGTTAAAGCATAAAACTGTTATTTAATTTGTTGCCGCTTTAAGCCCTGCCCCAAAATGCGGCAACATAATCAATCAGAGTAAGAAGATACAATAATTACACAAGCAGTTGGCAAAGACCAGTAGCGTAGTTTATACTTACTTATGCTCGTAATGCGTTGGATTTGCTAAGCGTACTTAATGAATGTCATAAACTTCAATAAGCAAAGAGACAGGCAAACATGCTCCAAACCCACACCCACAACCATATCGACACTCACACACACACACGTATGTTGGAACAAGATAGAACGCTATAGTCGAGCAAGCCCGACAGTAAAATAGCCTGTACTCTCCACAAAAAAGAAAAATTAAAAAAAAAAAAATTAAAAAAAAAATTAAAAAAAAAATTTTTTTTTTTAAATTAAATTATTAAAAAAAATGAATGAATTAATTAAATTAAATGAGAATACATGTTTATGTTCAGTTTTAACAGCATACATTTACATCACGTACCTATGCGTGTTTATATGCGTGTATGTATGCAGCACAAAGTTGAACCAAAGCAGCAACAACAGCTGCGGGCAGCGCTGCCGACAGAGGCAGCGCATGAGCAGCGATTTTACTTATGGCTATAACTTTCTTCAGAATTGACCTATCATGATGAAATTTGGCATACGGACACATTAGTACTAACTGGATGTACCTACCAAAATTGATTTCAAAATTCCGAGAATTACGGAAGTTATAAGAAAAAACACGAATTGCGGGGGAGTGGGGGGGTGCATCGAAAAAAAACTCAAACTCGTACTTTCTCGGCCTTAGGAGAATATGGAAACCAAGTTTGGTTATTCTAGCTCTTATACTTTCTGAGATCCTTGCGTTCATACGGACAGACAGACGGACAGACGGACAGACGGACGGACGGACAAGGCTATATCGACTCGGCTTCTCATCCTGATCAATAATATATATACTTTGTGGGGTCTGCCACGCCTCCTTCTGTGTGTTACATACATGTGCACAAAACTAGTATAGCCTTTCACCCTTTGGGTACAGGCTATAAAAAGTAGCAAGAAACACATTTATGAACTTGGCTCCATTTCTATAGCATACATTTTAGGGCAATGTCCTCATTGGTCTGCCGCCGCACAAATTGCACATAATTTGGCCCGATTTGGCATTGTTGTCGTTGTTGTTGTTGCCACTGTTGCTGTTGCAACTGCTGAAGTTTCGCGCTCTTGGCGCCTCTGGCTGATTGCTTGCATTGAGTGCGCGCTGCTTGGACACATTTTCATTTTCTTTTCTTTCTTTTTTTTCTGTGTCGTCTTCGTCGTCATCGTCGAGACAAATGCGACACTTATGGCGCGCTTATTTCTACTTCTGTTAGCTTGTGTGTGTTTGTGTCTGCGACAAACACACACACACACAGATGACACTTGTCAGCGCTTCTTAGTGTTTCTGCTTTCTGTTTATTCTGCGGCCACATTGCATTATGAAGAAATTCACTTGTTATCGTTATTATAATGCCAAAGTTTAAGGTTGTTGGCTTTGAACACTGTGTGTGTGTGTGTGTTTGTGTGTGTGTGTGTGCAGGTAAAATTCAATCAAGCGTAATGCGCAAATTTTCCTTACTTCCGCATGCGTTCTGAAAATTCAGTTTCACTTCCGCATTTTGGCAACGCAGGCGCCAACGCGTCTTGCGATTAATCGTCGCCAAACTTTATTCCTGCCCTTTTTCTTTCTTTTTTTTGAATATTGCCAACTAATTCCGTATCCTACATGATTTTTTCTCGACTCTGTTGGGGGCTTTGTCGCAAACTTCTGTTTGACTGTCGCTCTGCCTTTGAAATTCATAAAACTTGTGCAAAACTTTTGCAATTTCATATCATACTCATATCATCACATCATCATTGGTACGATAATGCCGCGCGTTTTATGCTCAAACACACACAAACCGATACACATTCAGTCGGCAACACATATCTGCTCAGTATTAGCCAACTTTGCGTGCTGTGCTGTGCTGGGCAGAGCATATCAGCATTATCGGAACAGTTGACTGACTGGCCGACTACCGTTCCAGGGGGCCCAGTTGGGCAGCTTGTTGGTTCATTTGCCTTTGCTTATGTTTGGTTTTAGTTTAGCGTCAAATCTCTTTTAGATATACACAGTTGTACATACTATATATATTTCTTAAATATTGATTTTGCTGTTATACGAGTGTGTGTGTGTGTGTGGCTTTGACGGTAATGTGTTTATTAAAGAGTTTCAGTTTCAGTGTGTTTCTAATTTGATTTAAAGAGTTAAAACTTTGCAAAATTCTCTAAATTTAAGGAAGTTCCTGTTCTGTTCGAAGTTGTCTGTCTGAAGTCCAACATAAATGCATAAGTAATTTTTATGTATATACATTAATTTCATTCAATTGATCTAGGTCAATACTTTATCTTATCTAATCTGAAATTGTTAATTCGCAACTCTCTCTTTATCAAAAGGCCTAATCAAGAAAACCTTTGTAAGTACCTTTATACGTATAATCAACACGCGCCGATTAGAATTGTTTTTGCGGTAAAACCTCACCGAACAGGTTTCCCAATCAATAAAGCGTAACGTTTCCTCCAAATTAAACACACACCAGTCACAATTGATAGGCATCGCATAAAGAGCGCTGCATATTAGCGGCACGTGTGCCCATCGATGTTACACATTTTGGAGTCCGAGCCAACGAATCAACGAACTAAACGACCACAAATGAATTTGAATGGTGGCTTGTGTTGAAAGCAATGAAGCGGCGAGCTCAAAAATCAAATGCTGGCGTTATTCCACACACCAATCCAATCACAGTGAACGGTCGCACACAAAAATCCAATAAGCGAGCTTATAAACAAAAAGTCAAATTTCGAGAGCGTGCATGAAATTCAATCGCGCGCTGTGGCTGAAAAATGTTTAAACAATTAATTAGCCGAAAAGTAAACAGAACCCAAAGCACTCTTCCATTGCTGGGTAAACCGGCTAGAAGCAGTTTCATAAACTCACATCGACTGCTCATATACTATAGTATGTATATTCTGTCTACATTTGTTTAGTCTTCGTCTTCGGCTCTCTTGAGTGTTTGTATTTACAAAATTGGCGGCAAAAAGCATTCTGCGGAATTCAGAAATTAGTTTAAACAATTCAATTAAAGTTGCAATGCATAATGCAGAGAGGAATTCAAAGCAAACCGGCCGAGCAGCCAGCGGTATAGGCGATGGGGACTGACAGCGGACATTCCATTTTTTTTATTGCACCAAACTTGGGTAGCAATTAGTGAGTGGGCGTGGCGGGGAGGGGGCAGTCGGAACAACCTGTGCTCAGTGTCGTTTCAAAATTTATATCTCGATTTCACATCTAAATGCGAATAATCTTTTTTCCATTCGTATGTTCGCTTTTTTTTATATATACTTGTATATATCCTCGTATTATTTTCTTTCTTTCTTGTTTGCGCCGCAGCGGCACATTGAAGTTCAGCAGTCCAGGGACTGGGGTTCATTTGATTTGTGTGTGAGAACTGCAGCAGCTGTTTAGCGTTGCTGTGCGATTTTTCCCCTTCATTTATCGCACTAGCCTTCTATGGCATAGTCGGTTTGGTTATATAGATATAGATCTGCGTTTTGTCGTACGACCGGCCGACTAACTGGCATTTAAGCTTAGTCGAAACGCAATTTCTATGCTGGTTTAAATTTTTTTTTTCATTCAGCCGTCGCGTCAAGCAATGTGTCTGCTTGCTGCGTATAATTTGTATTTTTGAAGAACTTATAAAAAAGGAGAATATAAAGGCAATGTTCCTAATAAAATAGATTACAAGATGCGTCCAAAGTAATCAGGACTTTTTTTTTTAATTTTTAAGATCACATGATATAATTGATATTTAATTTTGATAATTTTTAACGAGTGTTTGAGGTGTCGGAATGTTTTACTTAAAACGTTTCACTTGCAAAAAAATTGTTAAAAAAAAAGGTAATAATGTCTGCGATGAACACAGCTTTTGCAGACCGAATGTGTGGCGCCACAAGAAATGGTTATTAATACTCTGCCCCTGAAAGGAACAACAGTATACTAGGTTTGTGCAAAGATGACTATTTGTACATCAGTCCGTTCGTATGAACAGCTGGAAAATATTATACAGATGCCTTATATGAGCATTACAAGTTTATTTCGAAATCATCCTCCTACTCCCCCGTGATTAGAGATTTTCCATAACTCCTGTAATTCTGCGAATTTCAAACTCAATTTGGCAATTCTCATGTTAGGTTTTATCATGATAGCCCAAATATAAAGGAAGTTGTAGCCATAACTATAGTCTTTGGTGGTGTTTGAACTCAACTCTATACTGCACACATACACAAATACACCGTCACGCATAGACACACACAGCCACAATGTCGATGCATTGGAGGAAGTAATTATTACAACTTTGATTTGATTTTTTTTTTTAATTTTTATATTTATATGTTTCTTATGCACAGAGGAATAGACCAGAAGGAAGCAGTAGTATGATGTTTTCTGATAAAAGTACATCCTTGTATATAAGTACTATACATACTTGTATCTAGAATTAGTTGCATATCGATAGGCGCCTTTTGTATTGCATTTGAGCGCCTCCTTTGGTTGCTGTTTTGCAGGTTGAGAGCGCACTAGATTTCCAGTGTAAATATTACAGCACTCGTCTAAGTCTCGTCTTGTTTGAGCTCGAGTGCGACCTACATTAGACGCACTTAGCGCCACATGTCACAATTTCGTGGGGGCAGCCCCCCCGATTGTGTCGCTATACGGGTATGCGCTCCATGCGCTCCATAAGCCTCGCAAATGGCCCAATGAAATATGCATATTTGATGCGATGACAAGCGATGAGGCTATACTGTGCTGTGCTATAAATACGCCTCTCTGTACAGAACATATCATCTTCAGTGTCTCTATCAGACTGGGCTTGGTTGGGGGTGGTTGGGGGGTGGTGAATCAATGCTGATAAAGACGCGCACACACACCCGGAGCTGGGAAAAAAAGTCATGAATATGAAACTGAAATGAAACGAGCGCACAGATTTAATATATTTTAGTGCTGTGCCGTCTACCCCCGCCCTCCCCTGGCAACAATTACTCATATAAATTATAAAGAAATGATTCAGTGGCTCGGTTGGTCTCCCCTCCTTCCACGTCCTATCGTTTGCGTTGTCGTCGCCCCGGCCTGCTTCTGGGTAATAAATACTCGTATGAATTGTGCTCTAATAATTGTAATTGGCAAACAAGCAGAAATGGAAGAAGCAGTAGCTCCAACTAGTTCTGCATAACTGGGTCAATTTTGTAATAGGCACATACATACTACATTTGCAGATGGATTTTGCCTGGCAACAAATTGGGCCCACATTTACGCTCAGTGCACATTAATTGTGCACAAAAGGCGCCCACACTAACACGGTCATACAATCACACATGCGGAACATTCCATTTTTTTTTTTCCTTTTGCTGGTTCTGTTGCAATATCCTTGGCGACAATTGCGCGGGCCATGTATTAAATTTCCATTCGTAGGTTTTTGCTCATTTGTTGCGACAAATTTCAATGCTCGATGGAAGCCATTGAGCATAGTTTCAGCTTCCTTTATGCCATTTTATGCTATTTTCCCTAGAATCGAAATTGCCAGCATATAGTGCGCCTTTTGATTCATTTCACATTTCCTTCAGAGGAACTGCCTGCCGCCTCTCCTCGGGTGGGCGTCGATGGCAGCGAGATTCCTTTTAAGCCTGACGGGGTTGGTATGACCTACATATGCAGCGCCTTGGCAACTTTTCTTATGTAGTTGGTGTTTTTTTTTTATATATATATTATTCATTTGGATTTCTTTTCTGCCAGTTGCCAGGAGCGCCGTCGACCAGTATGTGGTCTCGTCTATCTTGCGATTTAATAGCGCCAATTAGTTAGATGAATTGAAGCCGCGCAAGAGCGTCTTTGCCAGATTTAAGTTTATGAATATTCAATGAAGTGAATGCCATAAATTATTTGTGCCATTTGTTTGAATTTCGCGTTGCTCTTATGGCCTTGAGCGAAAGGTTGCCTGCCTGCCTGCCTCCCCCTTGAGTGAAACATTAAGTTTTATGTACATAGTATATTGATGTCTATGTGAAAAAGTGATATATTTATGGTGCTGCTCATGAGTAGGTGAGCTTAAATTCAAGAAGTTTTTTTTTATAAGATAAACTTATTCCTAGTACTTTAAAAATCTATGCTGCTACTATAGCTGGTAATTTATTTGTATTAAATAGCAAGATAGTCCATTTAAGGCGAAGCTTACATGTTTGGGACTAAGTTACTCAGCTTCTTAATATGTACTTATATATTGATAAAGTCAAATGATAACAAGCTTTAAAACTGACCAAATGGAAACTTTGGAAGTCATTGAATTTGAAAGAATTTACATAGCATTGACCTCACATTTATAATCAGAATGAATAATATGGCTATAGGTTGGTTGCCTTGGTCACCTTCATTTTTCCATTAACTATACCTTAAGAGTTGGAGCAATTTTGGAAATTAGTTATCAAGGAAATGATTCATTCTGATTCCGTTCCCTACACTTTTTGTTTTTAAATCTTTAATCTCTATTTAAGATCTGTCCTAGGTTAGACAATTATTAAATTTTATGATAACTTTTTAAGGTGGAAATTATGTAAATTTTTACTCAAGAAAATTACTCCTTTGATTAGATTAGAAGAGAAGAATACCAGAATACCAGACTCCGGAAAAGCGGCTTCTGTGTTCTTGCTGAGATATTTGTCTTAAATTTTAATTCTTTTTCTTATTTTGACGCCAAGGCATCTCTACTACAATGCTAACACATAAATTGTAATTTATTGTTTTTACTTACATCAAAATATTTCTAATACAAGTAGTAGTAGTTGACTAAAACTCACTAATAGAATAAGTAAGAGATTGTGCCGCTTCAATTGACTTTCATTATTTGTTATTGTAACGCATAACTCTAAAAATATTCTCATACTTCTGGAAAAATGCAAGAAAATATTTATACTCAACTAAAGATGTGGAAAAGGGGGGGAAAATATTTGGAGTCACATTAGCATAATAAAAACGTTTCGCTATTTAAATGAATGCGCTGCCAAAATGTTTGAATGTTTATCCAGAAATCACAACTCCTTGCCACACATGTAGTAAGTAAGTGTGCCGTCGAGCCATGAGCGGTGGGTGCACTTAAACATTTAAATAAAAATGATAACTTTATGTGTGTGGCACACGGGGAGGAAGACGACAGCTGAAGGGGTAAAATGTGCGTGGGCTAAAACCGAAATGTCATTATAGGACGATGGCAAGGACTACGACTATAGGGACGACGATGTCGTCTGTGCTGGCGATGAGCAACAGTAACACTGACGCCAAGTAAAAGTTTTCGACTGACAAAAAAGTATTAGGAAGTCTGCCATGGCGTCGGCGACGTAGCACACGGCGGCGCACAGTGAACATAATTTCAAGATTTGTATGTAAAAATCTTAGCAAACACTACAAAATATGAGTAAGCTACGGGAAAATGTTGATTGATTAGACGTGTAAATTTGCTGCTAAACAAAACACACTTTCTGGCGGATTTATTTAAAACAGATACTTGATGGTTGACTGGTTAGTGATCCTGGCCTTTGGCCATCAAGGCAAACAAATAACTACTTGGATATCACAGTTGAGAGTCGATCTAAATTGTGCTAGCCTAGGCAAATATACATCTCATCTTTAAAGCTTTCTGTTTACAAGAGTTGGTTCAAAGAGATAAACCCATAAATGAAATGCTGAACAAATTAATCATGAAATGATGCAAAAAGCAAAATAAGACTTAAATTCTAAGTCTACTCTTGTCTGTTCTGTCCACTGTGTGGCGGTTGATGCCGGTGCTCCGCACAGGTTCGGGTGGCACGTTGTGTGGGTGCTATAGTAACACGTAGATACGTATATAGATGCGGATGTGAATAGATGAGCCAAAAACATGCTTGTGTGTGTGTGTGTGTGTGTGAGTGAGTGTGCGAGTGTGTACCGGCAACGGTGATAAATGGCGCCAATGTGCCGCAACATGTCGACTGGAGTCGCGTCGTCGTTGTCGTTTTGTTGGCTCTGGTTTTTGGGGTTTAGTTGTAGGGAAGGGGTAGCTTTGGCATTTACCAACCGGTTAGTTTAGTTTGAAATGCTCCATTTGGCTTCGCTTGCTCCATCCTTTTTATCCGTCTTTTTTTTTTTGTTGTTTTAAACCTGATGACAAATGCCACTAAACGTGTTTGATTGTTTTTTGTTTGGCGGCGGTGCGTAATTGTTGTTGGCTTACCTTCAAAGCACACCAAATGAATTCGCTCCTCCCCTACTCGCTGCCTGTCGCTTGGCTGTCATTACATGGGACACGATATTTATGACTATTGTTATAAAATATGAATTGACAGCTTAAACGACGGCAGTCGACAACGACGACAACGAAGACGACGACGACGACGACGACGACGACGACAACGACAAGGCGAAGACAACTTCCAATTAGTGTGTGCGCATGCAGAGCTCGTATATTTGCCAGTATATGTTTGTGTGTGTGCGTATCTAAGTTGTGTGCAGAGTCGTCTGTTGTCTACTTACGGGCGCTCTCTAAAAACCATAAAAATGTCGACAGACAATTGAATGGCAACTCACGGTCTGAATCTATGGCAAGGAAACGCAGCGCAAGCAACCGCAGGAAGTTCTAGCAATTGCTTACAAATTGTTACATCAGCGACAACGTTGTCGTTGTCTTACAACTAGAGCTCTGGGAAACATCTTAACCCATGCCCACACCCACACCCACACGCGCACACACTCCCAGCGGAATTTGCAAATTTTGCAAAAAAGAATATCATACTGCTCGTTTGAGTATACGGGTATACGCGATGTGGTGATAAAAATGCGCAACAATTTTCCACATTCACATTTCTTTAATTGCCACATTTTCGCCTTCGTTTTCTTTACAGAACTCCATACGTCACAATCTGTCGCTCCACAATCGCTTTATGCGCGTACAGAACGAAGGTACCGGCAAATCGTCCTGGTGGATGTTGAACCCAGAAGCCAAGCCTGGCAAATCGGTACGTCGTCGCGCCGCCTCCATGGAAACCTCACGCTATGAGAAGCGCCGAGGACGGGCCAAAAAACGCGTCGAGGCTCTGCGTCAGGCTGGCGCGGTGGGCCTCAATGATGCCACGCCCTCGCCCAGCAGCAGCGTTAGCGAGGGTCTTGATCATTTTCCTGAGAGTCCACTGCACAGGTAACTATTAACTCGCCAGCTTGTCCAACAATATTATTTAAAGTAAATTCAAAAGTAGTTTTTTTTTAGTAGAAAAGTAACTAATCTTAGTAGAGAGCACTTAGTTATTTAAATTTTGTAGAATACTATCAAAGTTAGTATGCAAGTTTTATAAAATTTTAATAAAATTCGAATTCGAAGAAGAATTAAAGGCTTTAACTAAACAGGCATGAGTATTTACTTCTTGTAGCCAGAGAACAAGCTGTTTGTCATGGGAAAGGCAACTTTTTAGATCACGACTATAGACTCTGTCAAATGTTAAATATAGTGCATGAGAGATAAAAGCAGTAACTTAATTTTAAGTATGCCCACTGAGATAAGAGATTAGTAGCCATCTGACAATAGTTATTGAAAGCATTTGGTATCTACGTAATAGATAATACGTACTAGATAAAAGACGGCATGAAGATGATGGCTTTGAAAAACTTACCAAGTGCTTTTAGTTATTCCTGGCCCCCAACAGCGACATAATAGCATATGGCGGGCAGTATTCATTATTTCATTAGGTTCAAAGCCAACTTTCTATCGTATATATTGCCTTCTATCTATAGTAATACCAGTCTTAGAAAATTCTCATAACTTATAAGAATAAGGAATATGTGATGACATGATGGATAATATTTATTAATATATTTAAAGCAAGCGTACAATAGTTCAGCAGCTGACCATTGCGTTTCTTTTAGGGAAAATAACTGTATAATTCGTATAGCATACTTTTTTGGGTCAACAAATGTATTATGTTTTGTTCAAAATTAAATATATAATTATTTAGAAATAGGTTTATCTAAATTAATGCAACATATTATTAGCATGCCTTCAAGAATTGCTTGATTATTATTATTTACAACTAAAGCTGCAACTCACACATACTATAATTATTCAGGATATTTCTGAATGCTATTTAATGATTGTTTATAGCAATACCCTTTCTAAATGTATGTCTCACTAAAAAAAATGCTTAAAAATCGCTCAGCTGTGTGAGTTCAGCTTTTAATTGTTGCTATACTTAAACTACACAAGTAAAATACATATTTTAACCTTAACTAATTACAAAATTGCAATTTCAAAAATAGGTTGAGCATGCAAGTTTTAAAAAGGGAACTTAGCCATTGCTTTGGCCTTTTACTTTCTCGTATACTAGTTTACTTGCAAAAACTCTAGACATATCTAAAGCTTTTGTTTTTTAATAAACTTGAACACTTTAAGGTTTATTTGTTTTAAGCGTTTATTGGTTTGATATAATTTCCTAATTTTTGCATTATTTTTGCGTTTTTCTTTTCATTTGCGTTGCGCAGCGGCGGCTTTCAATTGTCGCCGGACTTTCGTCAACGCGCTTCATCTAATGCCAGTTCCTGTGGACGCCTCAGTCCCATACGCGCGCTGGATCTCGAGCCCGAATGGGGCTTCCCGGTCGACTATCCCAACCAGATGACGCAGGCGCAGGCCAAAGCACTGGACCAGCTGGCGGGCTCGATGGCGGATGAGTTGAAATTGCACGACATGTTGCAACAGCAAGGGTCAGTTGTGTTGCGTGTTTTATGTTTTCTTTTTAAGACCCCCACCCTCCCCAATTGTTTGATGTTAGCGGTTTTTGTTTTTGGTTTGTTTTTATTTTTGCGTTGCTGCATGCAGACACACGCACAAACGCACGAGCTTTGCATGCCATGATTAGTTTGTGGTTAGCCAGCCATGCAAGACATTTCTATAAAGTCAACATATTTTCTCGTTCTTGCAACCAAACGATCGTACGGCTGGAGCAGATTCAGTGCCGCCTCGGGCATACCCACACAGCCCCCGCCACCGTATCAGCCGCCGCAGCAGCAGCAGCAGCAACAACTGCAACAGGGCTACACGCTCAATGGGCCAGTAAATGCACAGGGCTACGGCGGCCTGCTTCCCCAGACCCAACAACAACAGCAGCAGTGTTTACTGCACCGCTCGCTCAACTGTAATTGTCTGCACAATGCCCGAGATGTGAGTGTGGGATGGGTTCTGGACCCTAGACTTGTTCGTCACTAACTGCTTGTGCTTCTTCGCAGGGCCTGTCGCCAAACTCAGTCACCACTACAATGTCGCCCGCGTATCCCAACAGCGAACCCTCCTCGGACTCGCTCAACACCTACAGCAATGTCGTCCTAGATGGCACGAACAGCTTAGCAGCGGACAATGGCGTTCTCTTGGTGCAGCAGCAGCAGCAGCAGCAACAGTCTCAGCAGCAGCAGCAGCTCAGCTCAAATTTAGAAGGTAAGTGTCAAAGGAGTATTGCACAAATAAAAATCCTTAAATACATCAAATACTATACATGTACTGAGCAACAAGTGCGAATAGTTCCCAGCTTATCGGAAGGTGAATGAAATTTAGTGCGAAAGTCAGCATTTTATATATACACTGATAAAAAAGTTGCATAGTACAGATTAATATTTTCATATTAAATTTAATGTTCTACTATTTCATATTCAAATCAAATATAAACATCGTAAATTTTACAAAAAACATATGCAATTAGTGATTTTAATATGAATAATATTTAAAACAAAGTGTAAAACTTCATTATTAAAGTGTGTCATATTCAATTAAATGTTGAACCATTTAATATGGTTAATATACTAGAAATATATTAAATTTAAATTGACTAGAATCTCAAGTCGGTTTTCAGCGGTTGTGTGGTCATTAGATATGTGTCAAGTAAATGCTATTCAATCAGCTGCTCCTCGCTTTTAATATTAATATTGATCCAAACTATATCCGTACTAAAAGGAATAAAAAAATCAAGAAAAGTAAATCATATCATAATAACAAAAGAATTTTAAAATTATTTTCTGCTAAAAATGGGTCTATAGAGAAAAAAAAATATATAGAAATAAAATGAGCATCATGGAAATGAAAAGAGTTGAAAAAAAAAACAGAAAAGTGGAATAAATATTTTATAATTATAAAAAATAAACCACGTCTCTACAACATCACTTGTGATTTAATATCCTCACACTTTAATTTTAATATTTTAATATGAAATTTAAAATTTAAGTGTGCATACACTCGTTGGTGCAAAATCGATGGTAAAAATAGTTAAATCTACGTGTAAATATTGAAATTTCCGTGGTTTTTTTTATCAGTGTAGTAGCGCTTTCTTTCAATCTTCTATTAGATTGCTCAGAGATCTGTCTGCTTTCTCCTATTCCTAAGTAAAGCACACGAATTCAACACTCACACTCGCTCTCACACTCCACGTGTCTCTGTCTCTCTCTCTCTCTCTCTCTCTTTCCTATTCCCCCTACCGCTGCAACTGCACCTTTAGATAATAACTGCGCCTCTACTTTGATAGGACAATGCCTGGAAGCATTAAACAACGAGGCGCAACAAATTGACGAATTTAATTTGGAGAACTTCCAAGGCGGCCTCGAGTGCAATGTGGAGGAGGTAAGATTGCCATGTTTGCCATTATTTGTCGATCTTTGCTAATCAGCCGTCTTAATCCTACTTCAGCTGCTGCAACAGGAGATGAACTATGACGGCTTGCTGGACATCAACATACCGCTGGCCACGGTGCCCGCTCCAAATGTGATCTTAGCCAACAATAGTACAACAACAACGAGCACAACGCTTAATCCAGCCCTGGCTACAGCCGTCAGTAGCGGCAGCAGCAGCGCTGCACAGTTGAATCAGTTGTTGCAACAACAACAACAGCAACAACATCAACAACAACAGCAACAGGTGTTGCTGAACAACAACAACAACAGCTTGGAGCTGTCGGCACAAACGCAGAGCACAAATCTGAATGCGGCACGCGTAGTGCAATATTCACAGCCCAGTGTTGTCACCTCACCGCCATCCTGGGTACATTAGAGTCGCCTCTAGGAGCCAGGGAACGAGTGTGTTTGTGTTCAGTTACTACGCTTGCAGCTTTGTTGTACTTGTATTTGTTAATTTGTCATTGTCGTCGTTGAAACGCTTCGAACATTTAAGCCACCAGGGCAAGGACTAAATCTAAGGACAATAGTGTAAAATTTAAGCAAGCCGAGCGGGAGCAGCGGCAGCAGCATCAAGAGCAAGAGCAAGAGCAGGAGCGGAAGCAGCAGCTGGCCGCCACTACAGTTTACAAAGTAAGTACTCAAATCTGTGGATAGCCCTCGGTCCCCATTCATCTGCCTCTGCCCCCTTCTACAGTCAGTCCACAGCCTCCAGTCTTAAGAGTATGCCCAAGTCCTTTTCAATTTTCATCATTTTAAAAGGCATTCAATGTGACACTTATGCATAAATTATGTTAATAATGTAATTTCACAGTGCATGCGGCGCAATTTATGAATATGTACAAGTAAGATGTGGCGACGGCCACAGAGACAGAGGGAGAGAGAGAGTCGTCTGCCTGGCCAGTTGGCTCAGTCAATGCTGAGGCCGCGAGGGTGGCTTTAGAAGTACACGCCACGCCACTCCGACCAAAAAAGCATCCAATTTTGCGATATAAATAAAAAAAACTAATGATTTATAGCCGTAGATTCATAGTTGGTTTATTATTTTCTAAACTAATTATTTAAAATTGGTGCCAAACTCGCATCCGGCTTGTTTCGAAAATGAAAGAGACTTTTTCAAAGTACAAAGACAAAAATAGTTCTCACATATTTAAAGAACCAAGTAATTGAAGAAACTTAAATAATTAACTCTTCTTAAAAATGTCAGCATAGAAATCTATGAATCTACTGCAAGAATATCTTATAACAGACTAGTTTCATGATGGTATTTTGAAGAGATGACGTAGAGGAATAAAGGAAGTTGAGAAGGCAATAAATATTATTAAGTGGAAAACTAAATTAAAATTGTAAATAGTTACAAATTGACAAATTTAAAGACCACCTAATAATTTTCTTTTTCTTTTTCTTTTCTTGCTCAGCTACAGATAGTTTTGATATCATTATAAGTATTTCTTTAAATTAAACGTTTTGTTGCTTCTACTTTTCTAACGAACTCTCAATTGCAATTCTTATTAACATCACGTTTTGAGCTCAACTATTCAGATGTTTTACTAAAAAACCATTTTCTCTCCTGATCTCCTGATTTTCAATAACAAGTACAAGTATCTTGAACATGACTTCTTGACGCAATGTGATGGAAGATTTTCTATACCTTATACCTGAAGGCCAAAGAGTATTAGTTTTGTGCAATGCTAATGAGATATTTTCACATTTCTGTTTTGTGAAATAAAATGTTTCTAATATTAGGAGCCTTCTATTTTCAAGTGCATTTCTTCTGAAATACTATACATATAAATCAAACATATTTTCCGCCCCCTTACAATAAATGAACAAACGGCACACCATCGAGTAAAGGAGCATCTTCACCACCAACCCGAATTACGTTTGACTTTGATTTTCTGCCTTATGCTCTCCCCTCTCCTGTTTATGGCATATCGTATACAAATCGTCTTATTTCACTTCATTTTACTTGCGTCGCGTTTTGTACCATGACGTCGCTATGAATCTTTTATGACGTTATTCTGTGCCTCAATTTTTGTTTTTTATTCTACTGTTTTGATTTTATTTTTATGCCAGTGCTCGGCGTTTTTTCGTCTGGCAGCTACTTTGGGGCAATTACACGCGTTCAATTATCATAATACATTGTCAAGTAGGATATTTGGCGGGATGGGAGAGTGAAAAGCGGACAGGGCTTTAAGTCGTTTTCAATTTACGGCAATTTGCTTTAAAGCGCCAAATTATACAAAATTAAATAAATTTACGTAAGCCATAAAATATGCAAAGAGCTCGAAGCAGCGACAGGTAGCAGCCCGGCAGGCTGGCTGGCCGGCAGTCAAGTGTTCCTCGTCCTTGCCGCTGTAATGGCCGCGCTAATTTGGTTTGAAAAGCGCCCCCGAGGCCGTTCCCTTCGACCACGGCGAAAATTCGTCAAGGCAACCAACCCTCCCAAATAAGTGTAGTCTCCAGCGCGTGCTGACCATCGAGGCACGGCAAAGCAACTGCTGAAAAATTAATTACGTCCTTAGGGTGACTTATGCGCTCTCGACCGTATAGTAGTTGGAGTTGTTGTTGTTGTGGCTACTGACGGGCTGAGCTAAGCGCTGCTATTTACCTGCCCGTCGTCCGCCGTCCGCCGCCCGCCAAATCAAGCGTGTTAAACGTCGCTAATATTGAAAAATTACCAAACAGATTTCGTTCACATGATCTTCTTTACTTGAGTGATGGCCGAGATTTCACGCTTTGCAACCTTTTCGTTGAAAGGACCTTGTCGAGTCAAGCTCTTAGTATTGTGTTAGCGAAGGCATCAATGGAATGTTTCGTTTTTGGTAGCCCATAAGGGCGGTATAGGAATTATTGTTGAAAATATTTTGAAATCTTCAAACCCTAAATAAAAGTGTTCATTTTCTTGTAATTCGAATGGAAATTAATTTTATTCTGATTAATTATTTATATTCAAGACTTTCGAAAAATAAGAACAGAGAATTGATGTTTTGGCGAAAAGGATTACTTTATTCCAAATAATCACCTTTACCGATTCAATAGGTCGTTTTGCATGATCAGGAAGCATTACGAAAAAGTGTTTTAGGAATGTCCTTCAGAATGGTGGTATAAGCCTTTCGAATAGCATTTTGGTACCGTTAGTAGAAACACAGTGAAGGCCGATAACTCCCAATAAAATGTTAGGCCACTAGAAGCGGATATTTAAAGAAAAGTCCTCCTTACTTTAGAATGCATCCTGTATGTCAATGTATCTAGTTGTATCTATTAGTTTAGCAATGTACTTCTTCACTTTCCACTGAACAGCTTTGATTCCGAGCTGATTTCGATTTCCAACTGCAACGATTTACTCTCAATTGAATAATTCTCCTTTTAACTTTAAGCAGCTGGATCATAGAAACTGTAATAATATTTTAAGAAAAAGTGTTTTAGGAATGTCCTTCAGAATGGTGGTATAAGCCTTTCGAATAGCATTTTGGTACCGTTAGTAGAAACACAGTGAAGGCCGATAACTCCCAATAAAATGTTAGGCCACTAGAAGCGGATATTTAAAGAAAAGTCCTCCTTACTTTAGAATGCATCCTGTATGTCAATGTATCTCGTTGTATCTATTAGTTTAGCAATGTACTTCTTCACTTTCCACTGAACAGCTTTGATTCCGAGCTGATTTCGATTTCCAACTGCAACGATTTACTCTCAATTGAATAATTCTCCTTTTAACTTTAAGCAGCTGGATCATAGAAACTGTAATAATATTTTAAGAAATCGTGAACTGAAAATTCGAATACAAAAAGGACACCTGACATATGAAGAGCATATTGCCTGGCTTTGAAGTAGCATTAGGGTGGAGAGCATCTAAGAATCAATTAATAGCAAAAACAGACTTGAGACTTGAAACTTGAATTCTCTAAGAAAGAAAATGTGGATTCTCTAACAGAGCAAGAACTGAATTGAGAAAGGACTAGTTTCAAAGGCTGAAGCGTATATAATAAAGTATATGCCGAAAAGAAGAATAGATATAAGAAATATTAGACGGTCGGACAAACAGACATGGCTATATAGATTCGGATTAGGAATATATATTTGTACATCTAATTCTGTTTTTACACGGTCTTTTTTACATGGTTTGAAAAGTAAAAATATTATTATATGGTTTCGCGACTTTATTCCATTTAGCACGATTTCTTTTGCATATGATCAATATCTTTTTTTTACCCGGTTTTTTTTACACGACTTCTATCGGAACCAATCTACCGTGTAAAAACAGAATTAGGTGTATACATTTACGTTATGGGCTCGGAGATTCTTCCTTCTACCTGTAACATACTTTGCACAAATCCAATATACCCTTTTTCCCTACAAGTGTAGAGTATAAAATTTATTTTTTTTAGAATCAATTGCCTATGGAATTCTAGCCCTTTTTTTAGAGAGTGCAAGTTCATTTATTTACGGATCAAAAAAGCCAATGTGTCACTTCTCGTTTCAAGTTGGTCACTTATTTATTAAAAGTATTTGTAAGGCCCGAAACCTACTATAATTTTCAGGGGAATTTAAGTATTTGAAGAGCATGTCCACTCTTCTGGGACCAAAAGAAAGCCCGCTGCAAGCACGAGTCCTGCCTATTTCTCTTGACTTCATTTAACTTTTTTCTCAACTTTATTTCAATGTCAGAAAAACTGTCAGTGTGCATTTTTGCTTTGTGCCAAACTTTTTTCAATGGGGGGGCTTGGTTTGCCAGAAAGAAGTGCCAGGAGAAAAAGTTTTCAATGCCCTTTCCAGCGCACGCACAAATTGAATTCCACATTAAGTTTGTAAGCCAACAATTAGAAAACAGCAAAGCGACCAGAAAAAATCCTCTAAATACAATGCCAGGACTTGTTTCAATTGCTTTTGTTGTTGTTGTTGTTAGCGAGAGGAAGTCGCCGCCAAGACGAGAAAGACAAAGTTGTAACTTTCGTAAGTTTGGCGCCAATCGTGTGACGTGCTAATAAAATAAAATCTGGAATGTGGATGGGAGGCTCGCAATTTATGCCAAAGTGCAAACTTTTGTGTTTGCCGCACGCTGCCGCTTCATTTGAGTGAATAATTTGAATTGCAGTAGCGGGCGGATTTACATTTTCCTTTTTCTCATATTTTTTTGTTCATAATTTCTCGGAGTGACAGGCAAAAATTCTCTTCTCTTCCATTCTATTCGCTTTGTTATTATGCTAATGCGCTTTAAGACGGCGGTTCTGGCTGTTGCATATTTAATAAGAAGTGTGGCAGTTGCTTGAAGAGATGTTGATGCCACGACTGCATTGTCGGCTGCTGGCTGACTCGTGTCGTCTAATAAGCTGAACGCGACACATGTCAATAAATGCCAAAGTTCAGCCAACAGCTGCCAGCAACCGGCTGAGAAGACGAGCCAGTCTATAAACTGACGCTATAAACTGACGGCAGGAAATCACAATTTGCAACTTCATCAGCAGGCGCCGCATATTGACACATACTCGTAATAAATTCAACTCAATGGCGGCAAATTATGGGATCTGCGAGTGGGGGCTGCGGATTGGGGGCTGGGGCTGGGGGGCTGCCAGGCAACCAGCGAGAAGGGAAAAAAATGCGAGCGCGTGAAACACAAAAGCATTTTCGGGCAATTTATTATATCAAAAGTAGCGCAAAGTAGCAGAAGTAGAAAAAAGCAACAAACCGCGGATGTTTCTTTTTTCTGCTTTCTTTTTTCTTTTTTTTTTTTTTTTGACAAAAGCAACAAAGCCTGTTGCCAGGGGCGTCCACACCTCCATCTGGACTTCTTCTTGGCAACAAGGTCGTCACGTTGTCTTAAAGTTTTGGACCGAATTCTCCTTGTTCCCTTGCTGGTCGAAATTTTGGTGCGAGGTGTTGAAACTTGCCCACAACTTGCTGAATAATTCAGCCAAGTTGCGACAAGTTTTGGCCACCTTCCTGGGGAGCTCCCGAGGACTATTTGATTAAATCTTAATGCAGCCGCACAGCATTAATAAGTAAAAATGCCACAGGCTTTCGACTCAATGAATAAATTGAGTTGGGTAACAAAGTATGCCCCCGGGGGCCAGCAAGGGGGCCAACCATCAAGACGGCCGACTGACTGTACCGCTTGTGTTTGCAAAAGTTTGCTCAGGTTTGTTCGCCCCATCACCCGTCAAAGTGTCAGCAATGACGCCTAATTGGGCGCTGCATTCGATGAAAATTTAATTATCGTTTGCGGCAAGAAGGCAAGCAAATCAATTTGTCACTTAAAGCGCAAATTGTCTGCAATTTAATAATATTTAAGCTGTCAGCGAGCAGCGGGAATGAATCATAAAAGGACACACGAGCAAGCTGCTCAAGTGGAAGGCGGAGGAGGGGGCAGCAGAGCTCCAAGGTGTGGGGCACTTGTCATTACAACAGCAAACCGCATTTACACTCACTTAGCTCGAGCGATGTCGAGGTCGTTCTGGGTGCAGACAACGTGCAACCCAACAAAAGAGCCGAGCAAACGAACGAACGAACGACAGCCACAGAGTGCCGGAAAACAATAGCAGGAGCAGCAGGAATCGAAAGGATATGACAAGCGAATTACACTCAGCAAAGTTGGGGGTAGCCTTCATGTGAAAAGTGCGTAAAAGTTGTTGCAATTAACTAAGGAGACTGTTAAATCCAAAGTTGAAAAGATTGGGGAGATTTCAAAGTGTGTTAAAGTTCTTACAATTAACTAAGAAGACTGTTAAATCCAAAGATTGGAGACACTTCAAAGTGCGTAAAAGTTGTTACAATTAACTAAGAAGACTGTTAAATCCAAAGATTGGAGACACTTCAAAGTGTGTTAAAGTTGTTACCATTAACTAAGAAGACTGTTAATTCCAAAGTTGAAAAGATTGGGGAGACTATAAAGTGTGTTAAAGGTCTTACAATTAACTAAGGAGACTGTTAAATCCAAAGTTGAAAAGATTGGGGAGACTACAAAATGTGTTAAAGTTGTTACAATTAACTAAGAAGACTGTTAAATCCAAACTTGACAAATGGTCAGAAGAATAGATTATTTCTATTTCGAAGCAAAAAGTGTTCTGTGCACGATTTGTTGTTTTCATAGCTGTTTTCAGGTGGAATCGCTTTTTAAATTGTGGTCGTTTATTAACTAAATGCAAGCCTCTAATTATTTTAATAGAAGAACTCGACTTAACAATATAAATTGGCCAACAACTATCTTTGTTTCTCTGCATAGTTCCGCTTTTAGTTCCAATCGATGTTCAATAGCTTCGATACTCTGCATTTCCCAGCTCGAGTCACATGAACTCGAAGCATTCACATCACTTTTTCTCTGAGTGCATGCACATTGAATCACATTCTGCACAAGCAGCTTAAAGTTCTCAAGGATTTATGTGTGTTTGTCTCAGTTGGTGAGTGAGTGTGTGTGTGTGTGTGTTGCCTGCAGCAGGGACGGGATCAGCAAAGTGTTGCGACTTAAGCACTTGTTGCATGGACAGACTTGATGCCACAAAGCAAAATAATGTGGCACCCATACGTATGCGAGTGTCTCTCTGTCTCTCTCTATGTGTGTGTGTGTGTGTTATACTTGTAAGTAATAAAGCAAACAGTTGCTGAGATGCCGCACGGTGATGGGCTTGTAATAAAGTGTAAAACAGGAGCAAAAGTGACAAACTTAAGGCTAAATGCGCTTGCCAAGTGGCTGAGCAAACATGCGGGCCTTTTGCAAAATGTATGCGCGATTTGAAGCGAAAAACGCAACTGGGCCGTAAATGCTGTGCAAATATTGCCGCGGGTGCGAGTTCGGATGCTGCCAACTAATCACACACACACTCACACTCATACACTCACACTCATACACTCACACACACGCTGGCATTTTGATGCCTGAGCCTGAGGACAGCAATAAAATGACGTGACAGCGCGTAAATGCGCGCCCATAAGTATGCAATGACTTTTTGCTCGCTCACTTGACGGCAATAAAATTCAATTGCAGCCCTCAAGAGAGCGTGGGGGGGGGGGGGGGTGGGGGACGAGTGGGCCGTAAAAATTGTGCGTGAACTATATTTTAAGCTGTAACTAATAAAATGGAAAAAAAGAAGCAGAAAAGATAAGCGCCGAGCCTTGATTTTTATGCTCAACAATTTGTTCTCAAATTTATTGTTATGTTCACAGCCGCGCGCCAGCGAGAAGCTAAAAATCTTATTTTAAATGTTCGAGTCAAAGATATTTTTTTTTTATGGCTACATTTTTGCGTTGCTGCTTGAAATTTTTGCATACAAATTGCCAGCCATGTGAGACAGCGTAGGCCTGGGCCGTTGCGAGGGCGACCAAACGATCTTTGACATTTGCTTATCGCTTATGAATATTTTGACGCCAGCCAAGCAGACATCTAGTCAGTCAGCAGGGGTAGCCAAAATCGCTGCTCCTCCACCTCCTCCTTCTCCTCCTCCTGCTGCTGCCACCAAGTGTCAAGTGGCTAAGTGAATAAATTAGCCAGCATTGGCCAACAACTGGCATTGGGCCACCAACACCACTTCCCTATTCACAGCTCTATGCTGATGCGGATTGTATTTTAATAAAGTGTGAATGGCGGCTTAAACTACTGGGCTGCCGCTGAGTGGGCACTTGGAAGTCTTTTTACATTCATAGGCAGTGTGTTTATCACGAAATCATTGTGCTAGTTTGGTTTTAGTTGGAATGACTGTTCAGCTCTTTGTGACTGGAAGGATGAAGAAGAACATGTAAGCTGACATCCGTACTCTGATGGCAGCGATTTGGCGTTCAAATCTATGACAATTCTTATACCCTGTACCAGACTTGGTCTCACACTAGTCTGAAGTCTTATTCAAATAGTTCAGTTGAAAGGATAGAATAGAAAGTATAGGTTGGGTGCAGTGCGGTGTTTGTTTTAATGTGATTTTCCATACTCTTCATTCTTATTTGCCTTACATAAATGAATACTAATAATGCCTTTCGTGCTCTTTCATTGCAGGATAAATCTGGTCGTTTCTAATTTAAAGTAAACATACATACATACATATATACGTATAATATACACAACAAAAAAGAAGAAATACACAGCAAAGTAAATGCATAATAACATACCAAGTAGTAACCAATAATTAGCGCTTACAATTAGAAAAATTCTTTGAGGAAAACATATACAAAATTGTGTAACGAACGTAATTAGAAGAGCAAGAAAGAAAAAATACAAACAACAATTAACAAATATATGTACTAGTAGAGCACTTTCTTTGAAAGAAAATTCAACATAAAATGGTAGCAAATAAGTCACATTTTGTAAATATTAATTGTAATACCCTTGACGTTATGGAATAAAAGCAAACGTAAAACGTAAACGTAAATATAATGATACTAAATATTACCAAGCAAACAAAACTTAACAACAAATTAGCACAATTATGTAATAATGTATGCCTAATGTATTTAATTGTAAATTTTCTATTAAAATAAATGAGAGAAATCTTCAAACTACGCTAGACACGAGCAACGTGTGAGCGCATTGAATACGTAACTTCCTCTAGTACTACGATACATAGTTAGCTGAGGGCCGCTGGTAGCTGGTCTATTAAATTTTCAGTTTTCTCCTAATAAATAATTTAAAAGAAAAACAATAAAAATGAAGAGCAACGCAAACTTTTTGGTTATGAGCTAAAAACCTATTGAATGTAATTCATAGAAGTCTATTGTTAGAAAATGTAAATGTTGCTAGGCAAAAAGGAAAAAACAAGAGAATAAAAAATCTTAAAAGAACGACTAAAAATATTAAACATAATGCATACAAAAATCTAAACTACACTATAATTACAAATATATGCGCATATTTGTGTACTATTACGGGCTAAATGTTAATGATTAACTAGATTGTATAATTCAAATGTAGTTCATACTATTTAAAAACAAATACAAAGAGCGTAAAGAAGATGAAAACAGCAACAAGTTTGTTTCTATTTTAGTACGGAATGGGAAACAGGGACTTAAACAATTTCGGGTGAGCGGAATTTATTTTGCAATGCGCCGATCGATTCACTGGTGCAGCCAAGTTTCTGTTTGTCATAGAGCTGAGCTGACTAACCAGGGGCAAGGAAGTTCGCTCGGAATTCGGTATCAATTCATTCTATACATACAAGTGTAATTATACCATAGCACTGGAGAAACACTGGAGAACTCAAATGTATCAAGGGATAACAGCATGTCAGTGGATCGATTCGCTATTTGCAATCTACACTTTTCACAAGAATATAAGAGTCAATAGATTTGCCAGATCAGATGGAATCACATGACAGAGCAATACATTCAATATAATGCTAAACACAGTAGAAAACAATATACATATATAAAATGCGTCTATGTACAAAATTTGGTGTCTCCAGTTCTTATAATTTTTGAAATCTAGCTGACATATAAACTTGGCTAAATCGACTCGGCTGCTATTGGCGATAAAGAATATATTTATGGGGTCGAAAATGGTTTCTTCTGTCTATTAATTGGTCCACTTTGCACAATACTAACGTAATCTTGTAACTTTTACTACACTTTTTTACAGGTTATTTCACTGTCGGACTTTTTTCAGACTGTAGGGTACTCTCTAGTTTTTTCTTGTTTCGTGCGTGATTTTTTATGTTTCTGAGTCACTATAATATGAAACGCGAGCACGCAGGGCCACTATGGATCACGAACCAAAACGTGGCCCAGGCTCATCTCTATTTTTGATAACTAAAGGTCCTTAAAGCAGTTCCCCCAACAAATACTGAGTGCGCCATCTATGGAAGCGCTGCTGCACTTTTACAACGGTGTCCTGACTTTCGTAGACTAGAACCACAATGTGGATTGTGGAGTAAATGTGTGTGTGGAATTGTTCTAAATTTCTGTTGCGTTCCACTAGCGCACCTATCGGGCACCGCTGGAACTACGGACCTTTGTCCGGCTAGCTGCTCCTACGAACGATAGAGTATTGATGATTCGTTTGACTGGCTTTATTGGCAACAGCATCGTATTATAGTTCTTGTAATATAAATATTAATAAAAGCTGGTAATAGTGAGGCTAAGTGAATATTGTTCACATATGCTACTTAATTTATGGAATCTCTGTTGCACTTTTACAACAGCGCGTTGCTTTTTGCGGACACATTAAAAAGTGTCTAATCACATTATCAAAGTTTGGTTAATGTAGAAAGGTCGACTTTATCGCTGGCTAGAAATATTTCGGACTGCCCTCATACATACCTCATAGATGAAGCTGTTTTAAAACTTCGCCACTTTGTTGTGTAGATGGAGCTGTCAAATAATTGTTTCAAAAATAAAAACTACTGGAAAGTGTATTTTAAAATTTCAAATAATTGTTTAATTGCGACATATAAACATTTATTTTTTACTTAAAGTCACATAACCAATATTTAAATGTTGTAATGTTAAATGTTGTAATGTTGTTGCAATTTAGTTATAATGCGAGCTGTTATGACCAAAACCAAAATTTTAAAATCAATTTTAATAATATTGTAAGCATATGCTATATAGATTTATTGAAACAAATTGTTGCTAGGCGGTATTATGCAATGAAAAGTTTCAGTACTTTTCTAAGTACATATGTAAGTATCTTTTTGTTTCTGCCAATTTCTTTATAATTACACATATATAATTCCCAGTTTAGATGTCTTTTCAGGGCTCAATTAAATATAATTCTTTGTACGATTGCCTCGATTTAAATATATAAGAAACTAACTAACTACAGAAAAACTTCACAAACACAGAAGAACACCAATTATTTTTATTTAAATACAAAATATTCCGATTCTATGAGCTTCTGTAGGAATATTTATAAGCGAGCCCAGATTGATCATTTTAAACAATTCAGATAAATGAATGCAAATATTGAGGCTGATACGGAAATACGAGTCAGCGGTAAAATCTTGTTAACATTTTTCTGCACTTTTGTTGCGGGTCATTGGAGAATGTGAATCTGTGCGAACCCATATGGGTTCGACGGTTCGTAATGTGGCGGGGTGGCGGTGAAGCAACTGCACGGAATTGGTTCAATAACCTGCTCAACAAGTCTGCGAAGCATTGCCGTCGCCGCAGTTGAAAACAAAAGCAGCAGCAACAGCAACCCCTCGCTGATGATGATGATGATGTTGCCAATGCTTGCCTTGGGGCATGCCACAGCTTTGTGTGCTCGTTGTGAGGCAGAAAATGGCAAGAAATAAAACTGAAATAATTCAATATGAGGCGGGCAAGGGGAGGCGTGGCAGCAGCATCCTTACGTAATGAATGTCCTTTGCAGGCATCGCACGTTTCATGTTTTTCGTTGTTTGCCTGTGAACCCGAGCTCTACTTCTGCTCCTTGCCAATAGAAAAATGTACGAGTGTATGTCCTGTGCGTGCGATTGTGTGCGTGTGTGCGTGTGTGAGTGCGCGTGCACCAATTTGGGCTGCGTCCGTGGCAAGTCGCCCGTCCAAGTCCACGTCGTCATATTCGCTAGTCGCATATTAAAGCCGGCTCCGTCTTAAATTCATGAGACACTTTAACACTTTAGTTGCTTGTCTTAATTTTGCGCATTTTCCGTTTAACTTATTCCGGCCGCTGCCGCCGCTCATAATAAATGCAGAAAACAAATAAATTCTTCGCCATCCCCAGCACAGCCTCGCCAGCAGTTAAAATGCCAAAAATATTTGCATGCAAATTCTTGACCTCGCCGACGCAGAGAGCAACTAAAAGCCGAGCTGTTGGCAGCAGGAGCAGTCGCCTGTCGGGCCGTGCTCGTAGAAGGGGCCCAGCGGCAGCCACAATTTCAGTAAATTTAATTGAAACCCTTTGCAGCTCATGCATATTTATTAACTTTATACTGTCGGGACAGAGCTGCTTCTGAGACGAGGTTGTCCCTTAAAGTTGCCTTACGATGTGTCAGACAAACAGACACTATCCTAACACCCACACACACACACACTAACACACACACACACACACACACACACACATGCACAGCGAAGCTTACTTTTGACAATGGGATTGCGTAGACTTTCAGTTTTAGTTAGCAAGGGTTAGGGTTTGCAGGGTGAGTATGGAAATATCTTCTATATTCGATCATAAGTATGTATACTAAATATTTGCACTTATGCCTATGCCTTTTTTATTTTATAAGTAGCTTGTCCTTTATAGTCGGCTGAGCCTCTTACCTGCTCAAGCTTTAAAATTCATAACTAGCCTTCTGACTTAAACACAATATTGGTTGAATATAATGTACAAGAAAACATAAAGCGAAACGAGTAGAACGTCAAAGTCGTGCCAGCCCGACACTTGAATACTCTTTACCCACCGTTTTCCCTGCTACAAAAATTAACTTTGTGGCATCAACGTTAGCGATTTTATTCTGATATTTCATGATCTCGCTCTCTGGTGAGGTACTATAAGAAACTCAAAAACACCAAATTTGCTTACAATTTGAAAATAAACAGACCTGTTTTGAGTGCTAAGAGTATTTCTTAGTTCCACACAAAGTTGATGAAAAACGATCATTTTTACGTTCTTAAATTAGATACTATATCTTAATACACATTATTCGACTAAGGGTAAAGTGCAGCTATACGGGTATAAATTAAAGAGACCTCTCTGTGTAGGTATCAAAACTACATATTGAGGGTGCAGGATATAAAAAAGTTCTTTCTGACACATTCTTCAAATTCCAATTACTCATCAGCTTTATAAATGCCAAACCTAAGTCTGCTAACAAACCCATCTAAGATACTCATTTAAGTGTGCAACTATGTATTTATCAATGAGTGATTTTCATATAGTTTTATTAAAAATTTATAATACTATAAAAATAGATAATGATAGACAATTATAATAAAATATAAGCTGTTTTTATTTGTTCTTATATCAAATATTATTTGATATCCAATGAATTAACCCCAAATTTAATGATCAAAGTTTTTAAAACATTGAGTCAATTGATCGGCCGCAAAAGTACAAAATGCAAGTTGCGAGTTTTTCTGTACTATTGACAGATTTCTTACCAGATATCGGCATAAACAGCATATGCATTGTATCCTGTGTTTTTGATATATCCGTATATATGTGCTTTTGTTCTCAACGGCCCGGCCATACGAGTTAGTTGGATGAGATGGATTCTCAACTACAACGCGCAGAATAATTTGATTTTATTTATTATTTTTATTTATTATTAATTACTAGTGCGACAAAAAAGATTCTTATAAATTACTGCACTAGTCACAAAGTGCTGAACTGAAAATAATTGAATTAGAGAGATAAGCGTGTTAAAATAGATTTCAATGCCTTCATTAACCAGATTTGAAATTGTTTTCGAATGTCTGTACGTATTTTAAGCGTTCCGTTTCTAACTTCGTTGCCGAAGGAACTGATGGAGCTTGCAACCAGCAATGAGCGTAAATAAATGATTTTCCCAAATAAATGTCAAAAAAGTCTTATATTCTGAGAAATATAAGACGGTGAGTAGAAATTGAAAACATGTTTCATTTGTCATAAATGAAATAAATTAACTGTCAAGTTTACAAGTATTTAACCAATTTAATGATTATCCACTTTGGACAGTTTTGAATAAAAACACTCTGCTAATAAAAAAAATTTAAAAAAATTGCCACATCAGATATGGATCCATAGAGAATTTAATAAGGCTAGAGCTAATCCAAAATTACAGATTCCCTTTCCTTGAGAATATTGGAATCTATAAAATAGCAGCTATCGACCACAAATTTTCTATTTGTGTATACGATTCTTACAAGATTCTTCAAAGGTAGAAATGAACTTCTGCGCGCACGCATACACACACATATGTACATGAGACTCTGCTGAAGGATATTTGAAAGGCTTTGTGACCCTGTTGACTAACAAACCGGACGTCTCGCACAAATACACGGAATTACAGCGTAGGAATGGGCATGGGGAGCAAGTGGTACGTGATTGCACAAATTGGTTGGTGGGCTGGTTGGTTGGTTGGTTGGTTGGCAGATTGAGGGACATGCAAAATGTGAGCAACAGTTGCCGCGACTGACTTGGCCACTCAATCAGCTCATTCGGCCTCTCGGCCCCCACACCCGCTTGGCCACAAGACGCGCATTAAGCTGCGCATAACTTACGGCCAAATAAGTTTTGAGCACACGGCCCAAAAGTAGACGGCAATAAAAGTTAAGCGGGTGTGCAAAAGAAACGAAACGAACGAAAAGAAAAAGGAGAAGGGAATGGAAATGGGAATGGGAATGAAAATGAAAAGTAGGCAGGCAGCAATGCGAAGTAGAGAAAACTCAATTTCCAACTTGCCGTCCTTCATGATTATGCTAATGCGTCTGTCTTTTGTCTCTGACTGCTGCAAATCTGCTAAGACACGGCCAGGCAAGGAGGCCAGCAGCCAGTGTGTGTACAAGTATGTGTGTGTTTGTGCTAGCTAGCTGCCTTGAAGTCGTTGCTATACCTGTTGTTGTTGTTGTTGCCTTTCCTCCTGTTGCACCAACGACGACATACAAGTAGATGACAAAACAAGGCAGGTGTTCACGCCTAAACTTCATTCACTGTTGGCCTCTTCAGCAAATCCTTTACCATTCGCTTGTGCTTTTCGCGTTCGCACCATTTGAATTGCCAATAAAAACGGTCAAGAATTTGTATACCGCCCCACCCACCGCTCCAGCTCCCAGCACCTAGCCGGTGTGTTGTTTGCGTTTTCTCGCTTATCGCTCTGACTTTTCGCTTCCGGTCTTATTTCTTGCCATCTGGACGCAACGCGAGGAGACGCAACACAACCTCCAGCTCCTCCAATATCTCCGGCACGTCCTGCACGTTGTCGTTGTCAGTCGGCCAGCGTATAACACAAAAGGTCTGGGCCTTCCCGACAGCTTGCCTGACTGCCTGCCTATCTATTTTTATTTGTTGTTGTATTTATGTGGAGCTGCGCTCCTCAACAAATTGTTGCGCTGTCGCTTGGCGGACTTCTCTACAGCACGCGGGATGCGGTTCGTCCTCCCGAGTCCTGTGAGCGAATCTGCTGCGTAAACATTCGTGTGGCACGAACGAAAGGGCTCTCTCGGCGCTCGGTGCGCGAGAAGAGCACAACAGTGGCGGCGGCATTCAAACAAACTCGAATGAATTCCATTTCAGCTAAAAAATACTGAAATATATGCTTTGGTATCCTTACTAAGTACAGAAGCAAATAGAGTATTGACACGTTCGTAATAATGCTGAATTGTTTTTAAACCTGTAGCTTATTAGCAATTATGTTTTCTTCCTTCTTCATGCTTTAAGCTTGCAACATAATAATTCGTTCCACCTAAGCTTTCTGTTTCATTTGATTTCAATACTATGTTTAAAATTGTTCGAATGGTTCATTTTGTTTTATATATTTTTCCAACAGTTGTGAATGAAGATATTCCTTTCTGAGAGAGAAGAACAGAACAAATGTGCTTATATCGAAAGTCAAGGGGGATCTAGGAAAATCTTTCAATGAATCAATAAAGTATGAGTCTAACTTTAAAGCTTGCGTTCCCACCTATAGTACGGTTGAGTAATATTTTTGGAAATCCAAATACTTTAAAGAGTATTGGGTTGATCCAGGAAAGCATATGTAATGTGAATGCATTTCAATTTATGGAATCAGTTGAGTCCACATAGAATGTTAAGTAATTAAGTAATCCTAAGAGTTCATTTTCAATAAAAATTTTGACTGATTTTCCAGTGAACATTCAATTCAACAGCTTTGGTAATATAAGTTTTTGAACATAAATAACACTGGAGTAATGCAAATAAGCTGATTGTAATTTTGGTACTAAAATCGAAGTGTCTCATTGCCTTGATTAGAATGAATGGGTGTTGAGCCTTTGCCACCACAAGGAAGAGTAATTCTCTTTTTTGAGGCTATCAATTTAAGTTCGTTAAACTCCCTTAAACATGTATAGTTTTTATTAAAAGCAAAATGGAACATTACAATTCTTGGCTATAATGAAATGTTTATTATGTTGTGAAGATGCGAGGACCTACACAGAGTATTGCATTGTATTTCTTTTGATATTTACATTTTAATCTATTTGTCTCCATCGTTTCCATGTCTCTTTAATTTATGTTGGTCGACTATATAGTATAATTAATAAATTTCTATACCCGTATTTTTCTGTTAGGAATGAACTCAAAACCTACATAAGCCGCCATTTGAGCCACGCTTCAAAACAAATAGCGTTGGCTTAAGGGGCACACATTTCTGGCACACTGTGCGTGCTGCGTATAACAGTTTCGGCCCAACTCGTATGCC
Source organism: Scaptodrosophila lebanonensis (assembly GCF_003285725.1). NCBI lineage: Eukaryota > Metazoa > Arthropoda > Insecta > Diptera > Drosophilidae > Scaptodrosophila > Scaptodrosophila lebanonensis. Next base: position 19,977,262 of record NW_022060538.1, read on the forward strand.
AGTTGATGGTGTGGGTGAGCAACAGCTGCAGGAATCGCTGCCTTTGCCGCTGCCCGACGCACAGCAAACAGTTCGTTGATAGCGTTCGTCTGGCTTGGTACGTTGCACGGCTAAACGCATTAAAGCGGCAAAAGTAACGGTAACGGTAACAGCAACAGTAACAGCAACAGAAAAAGCAATAACAACAACAACAGTCAAACAGCCAAACAGCGGCAGTAGCAGAAGTGACAGCAAAAGCAACAACTGCAACAACACGAAGTGCGAAGCAGCAAATAACGGAATTCTGTTCTATTCGGGGCTCGCCTAGAAGTTCGAAGTCGTTTGAAGTACCGCGCGCGTTTTCCTTGCCTCATCAGCCAGCGCTCTCGACGTCGCATTTTCATTTCATTTCGGTTGCAATTTTAAAGTTGCTTTCAGAATACAACGCGAGTAACGGTAAATGCGAATACACACACACACACACATATATACACTCATCTACTCGCAAATTGCTTTTGTGCTGCGGCAGGCTGTCAGAAGCAAAGCGGGCACCGAATTTATTCGCGCAAACTGCACTTGCCTACCTTATCGCCTCTATCCACTGCCCCCTCTCCCCTCCTTTTAATCCCTCAGTCTAGTGACGTGCCTGTGCTTGACGGCCTTATCCCTCCACCTGGCATCCTTTCGTTGCCTGTCGCCTGTTGCCCGCTTTTCTAGCAGCTGCTCCTGCTGCACAGTTCGCAAAGCAAATTGCGCGGCGCGTCTGTTTTTGGCATTAAAAGTGTGCGTGTGCATCCACAGGACATCGTGCGGAGAAAGCCAGCAACGGTTATACGCTGCTTGTCTCCTATTGTGCATAATTAGCGAGCGCCACCGAAATCCTTGCGCAAGGATTTACGCACGGCCAAGCGGCATAAAATGATAAGTAAGTGTACAACAAAAAACAAAATAAGAAAAAAAAACAAAAACAACAACTAAAATAAGAAAAACAATGCGAGGCAAGCAACAACAAGTTGAGAAAAAGGAAAGGAAAGAATGCTGCAAAATGCTAAAAATGTGCAGCTTTCCACAACGTTACACACATTTTCACTAAAGACTGTTGCCATTGTTATGGTTCTCCGTTCCTGTGCTGTTCCTGAGCTGTTGTTGTTGTTTCGCCTTCTGCTTCCGGTGCTTATTATGCTAATAAATGTTCGGGGTTGAGCTCATTTATGCGCCAAGCGTCAAGTGCTAAACCCATAAACGTTGTTCAGCCCATTGTTGTTGTTTGTATTGTGTGTGTGTGTAAGTGTGTGTGTGTGTTGCTGGCACATGTTAGTGGTGCAGTCTGTTTAACGCCACTTAATGTGCTTTATATTCACTTTTCAGCGCGTTTCATTTGTTTTTGTTGGTGTTGGGTGTTGATGGCAGCTGCCTCTACAACTAAGCCAACTGACAACTGCACAAAGAGCTCATTGCCACAAAAACACCACAAAGCACACACACACACACACTCAGACCCACATCCACACCCACACCCGCACCCGCACTCACACTCAATTACACATTCAAGCCCACAACTGCAAATCCTGCCACACTTTTGTGTACTTGCCACTCGACGCTTTGGCTAAGTGCGAAAAAGAGAGAATTGGTGTTGCCGTGGCGCGTGTTTTACAACACAAAACAACACATCCACACATCCAGACATCCACACACACAATTGTATAGAAAAAGAACTTTCCTTTGCTGCCCAGCCGCTCGCCTAGAAAAACTCTAAAAAAAGTTACGAAACAAATAAAGGGAGGAGAATCATGAAACAACATTAATTTATGTACTAAAAGCTCGCGCAAACAAACCTTGGAAACTTTGTCGCATAAGAATAGCAACTACAATGTACTCGTCCTCGTCCTGCTCCTGATCATCAGCATGTGTTGAAAGCGGCAATGGGCGCGCTGAAAAGTTAAATGCAGAAGCAAATGGAATGTTGCTATTAAGTCGTGCCTTATGGCTGGAGCTAATGGAAGCGACTTCTTAATTGCGGAAAATAAAGAAAAGACGCATTATTTTCCAAAGAAACTTTTCACTACAACTTCTTTTTATGAAGCTGGATATTACAATGCGAGCTTCGCGGTTGGACAAAGCTAGGGGTATAAGGACTTCCTACATGAGAATATTTATAAAAAAACAACTCATAAAATATAAAGAAAATGTGAAGTGCAACCGAATACTTCTCTCAGTTCTATATGTTTTAATTAATTAACTATTTAATATTTATAAATAGCTTGAACGAAATTTAAGCAGTATTATAACAATTATTCCCTTGGATGATAATAAAATGTATTTCTGATGTTTCTTTCATCACATTTAATGTTATTGATAATAAAATGTATTTCTGATATTTCTTTCATCACATTTAATGTTGTTGACCTACACACCTACATTCCTGCAGACATTTAAGCCCCAAAAAAATTTAATATAACGAAACGTGTGTTTAACGAAGGCAAATTGGAAGCTCAAGACAAAAAGTGAATTCCGTGCCAGATTTTTCGTTTATTTGAAAAACGGATATAGTCCTGTGACTCAGTCGAATCTCAGCTTTACTGTTTCGTCTTCCGTTAATAGCCATGCTAGAGCTCATAATCCCGTTGATTAACTTTCTATAACCCACCTTTACAAGGTGAACTAACTGCTGCACCAACTTTCTAAGCCCCATCAATAGTTTGTAAATCGATAATGAGACCAACTACTTGGGCTTCAGAATTTAGTACCCCAGTGAAGTTTTTCTTAAAGTTCCTCTTTAATAGCGCAACCGTGGACTTTTAATTAAAAAGCCAAACAAAAACTTGCAAAACGGAAAAGGGTCTTCCAAGCTAATTATATACTTATTAAAATCTTTCTTCACTCATCCCTCTTTTTCGCGTCTAGTGCGTTATTTGCTTACCTACTTGTATTTATAAATTCCCTTAAAGCGAGCACAAACGAGGCGCACTTTAATCTGCCACGAATGAAGACAGACTCGAAGCATTTGCACACACACATGCATTTTAATTTGGCTCCAAAATAATATGAGGACTATCTTGAAGGCATCTTCGCTAACTGATGGGGCGTTTGGGCGCATCGCTGGCCCATCTCGAGCGTATCTTTGGCACATAAACCAAGGCACGGCGCAATTATAACTTATTTCCTTTTGAGTTTACTCGATTTACGAGGCTTAACTGCTTGAGTAAATCAACATCAAATGTGAGATGTGAGTGCTTAAGTGCATGTGTGTGTGTGTGCGAGTGTCGGTGTTTGTATGTGTGTGTGTGTGTGTGTGTGTGTGTGTGGAAAAACGTTCATTGATCTCACGTAAATGCTCGTTGGCTTTAAGCTCGCAGGCTCGTCCGTTTTAAAAAGCGCTGTAAAAACTTTTGCAGGAAGTGTTGAAGTCGATTTAATGAAACAATGCAGCGCATGCCTTAACAGCTATGCTTGGCGGTGTGCGTGTGTGTGTGTGAGCGTGTTCAAGTGTGTGTGTGTGTGAGAGTGCGTAAATTTTACGAGTGTCGCTGCTGTTGTTGATGCTGTCGTCTTATTTTTTTGCTCACTTTTATTTGCCTCCCACTTGAGTCGTTGTGCTCGCTCTACTCCTCCTCCCCCTTTCTCAGCGCCTCTTTTCTTCTCTCCTCCCTCTGCTCATTTGGCGCTTGTTTGCATTTGTCCTTTGTAGTAATGGTTGTCGTTGTTGTTGTTGTTGTTGCTCTCGCACACGCCCAAAAGGCAGGCTACATGAAATTTGTCGAGATTTACGAATACGAGTATATGCTGCCCTGCATGGCATTCACTACTCGAATATGCCTTTTGTCGCATCCTCATCGCTCGCTCCTATGCTCTATGGGGCCCTGTTGGGGTGCGGTGATGTTGGGAGGCTGGGCGTTACAAAAACTCAATTGCGGCTTTTTATGCGTAATTCGGTTCTTTGTCGTTGTTGCTGTCGTTGTTTTCATGATATTATTTTTTAATTTAACTTTTATATTTGGGATTATGCTGTGGAAGGACCGCTTCTGCTTCTTTTTGTTCGTTTTATTATTTATTTTTTTTTTATTTTATTTTATGGACGCTCTTCGGATTTGCCCGCATTTGGCGGTTTACTTTTATGGCGGAGTGTCTTTTGATTTCATAATATGGCAATTGCAGGCAATAGCTTCACTTTCCATTTTATTAAAATTAATTTAAATGTGGCAGAGCGTGCCCGAGCTCGTACACAATGCCAGGACATTGGTCACGTTATGTAACTGAAAAATCGTGCAAACAAAGGGCAGCAACAAAGAAAAACAGCAACAGCAACAACAGCGGCTTATGTTAATGAGCACTTACAAGCTTTAATGGGAAAACAATGGAATGTCCTTAGCGTCTGTAGGCGGTAAAAAATGTAAAAATTATGCACTGGCCATAGAAAGAATGAGGTAATGGGCGACAGTGGGGCAAAATACTTGTATTACATTTTCGTTTAGCATAACTATAATAATCTTACATTCATATTCAAATATATAGAAATGCGCTTTTTAAAAACCAGTACTGCCTCACTACTATATAGTTGTTAAAAAAACTTGAAATATACCTTTAGACTAGTCGCAGCTGCCACCAAAATGTTAAAAGTAAAGTTGCAGGCCATGAGTGTTCCATTAAGCCATGTGAGTTTTTATCGATATCAAGTAATATTCCTATAGCTTCATGACAATCATCAACCATCAAAAGAATATATTAAATAAACGAAGTAACGTAATGCTTGGAATATGCAAGAGAAGAACATGGCAATCTTCTTCTTGACTAATTATTCCGAGAATGCTCCCAAGAATAGTATTTTCTTGTTATTGTGCAACGATGTGCAACATTTTCCATGACATAAATGCCAGTCTCCTTTATTGACTGCACATTTTCCTCAGTTCGTGAAGAAATCATCAATCAAGTTTTCATATTTGTTTAGGGAATATCATAGTAAGAGACAAAACCGTAAGCTTGTTATATTTTAGTCTGGGGAATTAATGTCGGTGCATATAGACAGATGAATGCACGAGTGATGGATATGTCTTTATTTAAGAATTTAAATACATACTATATATAAGTATGTTGTATATGATGATTAGCGATGATTACAAAAACACTGTGCAGTTTATTTAATTTTTAAAGTAACGTTTATGCTACTTAGAAAATAATTCCTCTGGTATTTCCTATAAAATATGCCAATTTTTTTGTTCAGTTTTAACGATTTTGTTACCAATGTGCGAATCGCTCGAGGTTCTCAGCTTGTTTGTGTGCCTATATGTTTGCTTAATTAACACTTTAAACCTTAATTTGATCAATAATTTATTTGGGCAGCACACACACACACACACACACACACACATGGACGCAACTTTGCAGGACAGTGTATATATAATGACACTACATTCAGAGGAGCAGGCACCCACATAGCTTGGGTTAGCTGGCTGGCTAAAAACAACAATAAGTGGCATCGATTGTCGAGTAGTCTGTGCTCGCGCGTTGTCTGTGGCACAGCTTCAGGACATTATCGATGTCGATGTGGATGTCGTTGTTGTCTTGCCACTGAAAAGCGGATTTCAGGCGAGCTTCGAAGCAGCAGCGCCACAGTTCATAACACGCCAACGTTGCTATTTTGTCAACACGTACACGTATTAGACTCTTACAACCATATACACACACACACACATGTACGAGTATGCATGGGAGGAGCACACCCATTGCCTTCTCATACGAAGCAATTTTTATCCTTTTTGCTTATGGACGCGACCGGCACGCCCGCAATATTTCAACAGGCAAATGCTTTCGCTCCTGCCCTTGCCTCGCCCCCAACCAGGGGCCTGTCGCTGTTGCTGTCGCTTTCGTCACCGACGTTCGACATTGTTGCTCCCTTAGCGCGACTGCTTGTTGATGCCACTTTGTCATGTGCCCGACAAAGAAAATTGAAAATAAAAATGGATTTCCACATCCACAATTTTTTCCTCCTTCTTTCTTCTTTTGCACTCGAATAAAATTGCAAAGTTTGTAAGTAGCAGGCAGCAGCGACACATGCAAAAATTGAACAGATAGCGACAACTAATACAGCATGGGCAATACAAATAGACACAATCCATTTGCAGCATCACTAACAGCAACCATATTTCGTTGGGCTACAACAAATTGTCAGATATTTGCTGAAATTGAGAAAAATGTTTTAAATTTGCGAAAGGCTGGAACAATCCTTAAAGCTGGTAACTAAAAATTGCAATCGATTTTACATACACAGGTAAAAAAGTGCTGCAGTAACCAAAGCAAAGCGAATGAACAGTGCTGTAAGCGAATATAGTAGTTATTTGTTTTGCATTCATATAAAGACATATCCCTGCACGCACAAACGTGCGACTATGGGAATCTGCGTGTGTGTGTGTGTGTTTATATTGGTATACGTGTGGAAATTTCGAAACGGAAGTAAATGTTCAAGCGCATTCGCACTCAATACACCCAAACATATAAAATCGCAGATATATAGTATAGTATGTACTCGTATAGTGTATGAACATTCGCGTACATATACACACATACATGCAAGCTTCCACAAAGCTCGTTTAAGGGAAGTTGGCAGTTGATATTGTAGTGGCACGCCTTTTCTTTCCTTCACGCACAGCAACTGCCAACTATAAACATTCGTGTGTATGCGTATGTGTGTATGGCAAGCTCATATTTGCATAAATATGTGCATATTTTCGTATCTTGAATGTTGGTGGCTTTCATTGCCACGTTTCCTGCGGTCTGCCTTACTGTGGTTTCCACATCTTAAGCTACAGAACAGAGCGGAGGGTCGGGAAGGGCATGAGCATTAAAATGAGCTTCTGTGTGTGTGTGTGTTCTTGTCTGTTCATAATCAACGCTGTTAATTACTCATGCATAGCCACCGTTAGTTATCCGACTGAACAGCTCAGAAAACGGAGCACAGTGGGTGAACCGATCATTAATAACTTATAGTAAGAAATAGGAATTGGCTGCCCGAAATTTCTTATGCAGGACGCGTAAACAAATCTATGTTTGCAAGCTTATTTTCTCTCCTCAAATTAAAATAAAAGCTGCAAGCGTACGGAAAATTATTTGAATAAAAACAATCTGAACATATTTAAGAACAATAACGTATTTAAAAACATTGAAATACTGTATATAGAGCGCATATATTGCCGTTTCCGTTACTCTAATTTGGCTCACATTTACAATAAGGGCTCGCAACCTTCTGAAAATCAACAGTAAATCGTTGAAAATATCGGTCAGTGATTAGTTCTTTAAAATGATCAACAAAGTTCCGACACCTACAATTTAGGATATTGCTCGCTGGATTGTAAATTTCTCCCCACAGTATGTTTCAGCCATTTTGTCGCTCCGAAAAAAGAGCAGAAAAAACGTAGCCTATTTTTGTGCGCTCTGCTAAGCGCTTGGCCGTCCATGCATTTTGTGTTCGCACAATTTCACTTTCGCAGGGTTATGCTTTTTAATTTTTTTTGTTACCCTTTTTGTTACCACTGCTGCATTTTGCGACATTTTTGCAGAACCAGCGATCCAGACCATATTTTTGTGAGCAATTTTTCAACTGTGATTTATGCTTGGGAAATGGCAATTTTAATTGGTTTCTGCATGTAATGTGGCCGAGTGTTTTAGCTCATTCCCTCTACCTTTCACTACCTATTTATGCTCTGTTGAAAATTGTAATATGTGTGTGTGTGTGTGTGTGTGTGCTTACTCAAACAATGTGCATTGGTGCTCGAGCTAATTACATGCTTTGTAAACGCAAGTGGATTTATTGCCAATGTCGGGCTGGACAGAGATGGTCAGAGAATTGTTTAGCTCTCTTTTCAAATGGCTCTGCAATTTTCGATAGCGAAATAATGCAATCAAAGCTGGTTGTAGCCCAGAAGCCAAATGCAGTGCAAATGCAGTTTAGACACTTTACGCAAAACCAATTAAAAATCCATCCCCCCAGGGCGTGGGTTGATGAAAATTGAGCTGAAAGCCAGCAGAACAGTTGCTGGAACAGGCAAACCAAATATACAAATCCACTGAATGTATTTAAAATTCTGTGTGTGTTATTATTGAATATGGGCTTTTCATCGTTGATAGTGAACTTTTGCCAACAGTTTTTGGTTTCCACATATTTTGTTATTTTAAAAACTAATCTGCTTACATACACATACTATTCTGCCATGAGTGTGTGTTCTTGTTGCTGTATTCTTAAATTGTGATGACTATTATAAGTTAGAATGGCAATGCAATTGCGAATGGAAATTCAATTTCAAATTGTTCTAAAGTTATTTAAGTAACAATTATGCATGTTTCGGCCATTTGTAGTTGTTTTCATTGAACAAATCTTTATTATTCATAAGTCAGTTATACTACTTGATTAAATCAACAAGTATGATATAGATATTGGATGCTAAGGTATCTCGACTCGGCTATATTATTGAATCATTTATTTAGAAATTTGTTAGAGGTTACGTTGCTGTAAATAATTGATTCCTTTATGAGCAGTATGTGAGCCAGCATTGCCATTGTGAGGAAAGATGCGACAGTTTGGGCTTCATTTCCGTCATTCAGCGATGACTTCTGGCAAGCAAATTGTCGTATAGCACTCAGCGTTCATTGTAGTACGACCCTTCGAAGCCATGGATGCAACGTGCAATTAATTTCTTCAAAGCACTGCGCGAACGAACACTTTTGTTGGCTTATGTTCATTTTAGAACACCCACACAGTCGATTGTTGCTTAGTGTCCTTTTGAATATATCCAAGTTTCGTCATTGAATTGAATTGCTTGATCTAGTTTTTGAGAATCGGCCAACATGAACATAATTTGTTTACAGCCAAATGATCATCGAAATGCATCACTCACACTAGCACGACTGCGCTTGAATTGTTGCTTGGGATGGAACTTCGTCACCAAAAGCTGGAAGTTGCTTTTCCACGCATTGTTGTGGAGTTAAGCCTTCACAAAGTTGGAGAAGAAGAAGGAAATGGTTTCCATAAAACTAATAAGAAAATCCTCTGGGTACAGACGATAAAAAAATAAGTGAAAAGAATATTTTTAATAAATTGTTGTTTGTTTTGTGTAGAGGGTACAGGGTATATAAGAGTTGGGAATGCGCACACAACCTTACACTGTCTTCAAATTCGCAGAATTTTCGCGTTCCTTATGGCAACAGCTCTTTTAATTGGGCAAGTCGGCAACTGGACCACGAAGTGCATGATTGCCATGACAGTGCAAATTAATAGTCGCTCTGGCTCTGTGAGCTCTTTTGGTTGCAACGTGTCAAAGATAGCTAAAGGCCGAGGTGTGCACCATCAGTGCACATACGAGCATGCAATTAACAAGAGTGCTGGCACAGAATGTGTGCTAGTGTGTTGACAACTGTTGCCTGGACCCAAAGCTATGGCATGTTAGCCAAAATCCAAGCCCAACTGGTCCTTTTTAGCAAAAAGTCACGTAGCAACTGTTGGAGACACATCGTAAAAGTCGTTTAAATGTTCATAAAATGCTAGACGGGCAAAGGGTTGTCGCTCGCAGCAGAAATATTTGGGTAGTGCTCGTAAAAACTGTGTGCGTATGACGTGCAAATTTTGAAGCCAGTTTTTAGTTAGAAAACAAACCCAGCAAGGCACGACAAGGCACTGACAACTACAGCGGAATAAGCGAACGAACGCATTTTATTTTATGGGGATGGGTAACGATAGCAAAAGCAAATGTTGAAAGTGCTGTGCAGTGATAATGAAGTTAATATAAACACACACACATACAGGGAGAAGGGATATGACCCAGGGAGTGAGACAGGACGAGGGACTGCGTCACAGTGACAGAACAGTCGCGGTCAGACACAGGCAAGGCTTTTGCCTCTGTAGCAAGTGCAAAATCCATTTGAGAGAGTAATTAACTTTGAAAAGGACGCCAAACGCACAGCGCTGCCGCGTGCCGTGCGTCGAGCATCGTTCCACATGCCGCATGTCGTCTCAGCACAGTGCGACAGTGTCACAATCTGTTAAAGGAAAATTTGCACAACGGTTGGAAGGTGAAGAAATTGTAACTAAATTCTAATAAATAATATAAAGCTTTCAAATAGAAATATAACTTCTATTCAATATTTCTATTCAAGCACAAAAGAAACCAAATGCAGATTACGGAGAATCGCATGAAGTAGGATTAAATTAAAATTTAATCACTCTTGTGGAAATAAAATAATTGAATAACATAAAGAAAATTGATTGGGAAAAGCTACACACTGCGCATTTAAAGCCAAGAAAAATAACAAATAATAATACAAATACAATACAGTTTTCTTTGTTTTATTTTCCTGAAAATTGTATAGTCGTATTTATTTAAATTTAGTAGAGATTTTTAGCTTACCATAAATTGGAATTACTGCTGAGTGTCTGCTATATTAAAATAACTAAAAGGAGGTCGGAATTGGTGGAGCTAATTAATGCTCCCTCGCTTTGTATAACTAGCTGGCGGGTAAGGATAGGGAACTTGATTCTAACATAAGCAGCACTAGCCAACATAGACATGAAGAGGACACGAATCATAATAAGCCTCGTATCGAAATACCTGTCCTGGTGCGGGTCCCTCTGTTATTTTTCACAAGTGTGCCAGCGAACTCAACCTAAACACATCTATATACGAGCATAGTATTATAGTTTATGTTTTATAATTGCAAATTTTCAACTAGTTCTATGTTATGTATTTTATTTCATGTTTTTCCAAAAGTAAATGCCACCTCTTTCATACATCTCGGGCAGAAGTGCTCGCGTATTTCCTTCCTCTTATGCGCTTCTAATACAATCTTGGAGTCCAACACATTTCTAAGTAATTGGCCCATGTTTATATAGATTGTGTCACTGTGCTGTTCAGGTGGGTTTGCGGACCGAGTGCTTGAATAATTTGCACTTTTGGATTGTTTAAAGCAGGCACGAATACTTAGAGGAAGTGGCACTAACTTTCCATTCCACGGTCCCCGCCAGTTGACGGCGAGTCGCTTAACACAGTTAAGCAGAATATCTTCGCTTTGAGCTGTGCATAACTGATAAGGGCAGGAGGAAAGACGAGAGCCAAGCAAATGGCGGGCACTTCAAGTACAGAGGCGACTCGCATAACCACACAGACACCCACACACACACACACACACAGACACCATTTGCTAATTTCATTAACCCTTGTGCTGGAGTACGACCGTCCCCACGCCAAGTAACTGCGCAGAGCGTTCTACTTGTAATTAAATAAATGTGAGTTAGGTTCTGTTTTCAAGTCAAATGCTGTTATGCGCTTCTTGGAAAGCGTTTACATGCACGTCGTGTCCATTGAAATGCTAACATTTTTTCAATGTTGGCAGCACAAAGGAAAAGCCGACACAGCACATAAAGCTAATATAATATTGTAATTTATGCATGAGCGATCTTTAATTAAATTGTTGAGCTGGAAAATTTGCTTAGTTTAGTGGACATATTTTTGTGCGGACAGTCAACAGAGCTTGGGCTTGAATTTCTGTAACATTTTTGAAATCAAAGCAGTCGAGGTAAATCAGGAAAGGGCTGTCAAAAAACTCGACCTATGCCAAAAAAAGTTGTTGAACTTTTTAATAAAATATATGTGGTCAGCAGGGTCTAACTTTATTAATGTATTTTCAATTTAAATAGTTGACATTTTTGACATTTTCTATGAAATTTGGTAAAGGCTTGATTTTGTAAAAAATGCATACTTTTAGATTTTTGTCATTATACTTTTACTATACCCAAAGAGTAAAGGGATATACACTTTTGACACATTTTTAAATTCATAACAATTATGGCAACAAACAAACCCAATTTAATCAGAATTAGTTTTGATTATATAATTTAATGCAAATATTGCTGCCATCTGCAAAACTTCGGTTCAATAACTCAACCCAAATATTACGCTTCCCGTAAATTCAAGGAAAATCAAGTGCATAAAAGTGCGCACAGCAACCTCAGGCGCGCATTATCATTATAAATATATGAATATATATTGTATGTATTACACATACATACATGCATATCGCATTACATATCAAAGCCCACGCACGCATACATCAATATGTAGTACCTGTGTAAACATAAAAAAGGATTAACCTCATAAAGGGGTCGCGCACATGTTTAAGGCGTACGACATAAAAATGTTATGCGTGACACGCGAGCAACGTAAATTGTTGTTGTTATCCTTTGGCTAATAAAAATATTTTCTTTAATTTCATTAAATTTGGATTCAACAAACAAGTGTGCGGAGTTTGTTTTCTCGGCGTTTGTATCGTTACATAGCTGTTGTTTTAAATTTATTTTCTCTCTTTATTTCGCTGTTGTGGCTTAAATAAACAGGTGAATGCCCACAACATAAGTGCATTTTGTGAGCGCATTAAAGGCCATGAGCCGTAAAAATTTCAGCTCATTTCAGAGTGTTGAGCCGCCAGCTGTGTTGGCCAAAGGGGAGCAGGGGTGGAGGAGCGATGTTGTGTGCGAAAATTGTTGGCGAAAAGCAAAAGCTTCAGCACTGCTTAATGCGCATACCTGTGCTTATCAACATACACGCACGCATTTGAATCACAAATACACACACACACACACAGCTACCCTCCACACATACGCGTACATACATATATGAATATGTGAGCAGCCTGCTGGGCGCGATTAAAAATGCTCAGGACAATAAAAAAGCGCTTGAAGCCAAAATGGTGTGTCAGTCTGCACGTTCAAAAAAAAGACTATAAATGTGAGACCTCCTCCTAACCCTCCTCTAACCCTTTCACATTGATGCATGTGCATGCATGCGTGTGTGTGTGTGTATGCTGCAGCCACATGTTGCCCTCACGGGCTTCGCTTTTTCACAGTCGCTCCCTCATCTGTCTGTGCTCGCCTCGTGTGGTAATCGATTTTCGGCATTGCCTGTTCCGGCCCCTCATTTGCCTTCTCCATTCCACAGCCTCCAGTGCCACCACCTCCAACATCCTTCCCATTTTGAACTCGACGAGAATTGCGGCTGGCATCGAACAGAAAAGAAAACATTGGCCTGGTTATTGGCAATACGTTTGGCAATCGATGCATCCATCAATTTGTTTTTTCTTTCTTTCTTTTTTAAATGCAGTTGTTGTTGCTGCAAAACCGAGAGACTGCAGTAAATAACAAGTTTCGGCAGCATGAACAATTGCTATGGTGGTTGCATTTTCCCTTCCCCTTAGAGCGCTTGAAAAGAACTTTATCTACGAACAGATAACATAGCACATCATTTATTTAGCACTCATTTATTTAGTTCCAACATTATATACTACTAGCGTCCCGCCCCTGCTTCGCAAGGGGTATTTTACAACAATTTCAAACATTTTATAACACATACATTCTTTTTGCTATGAGTTACTAAAAAAGAGTAAAACAATAAACATAGTTTGCATATTATTATTTCATTGATTTCCCTTTTGCTCTTCTCTGTAAGCGATTTTTGAAGGGTTTAATGAATTAAAAAATTCCTGTGGGTAATGGACTGTGGCGTCGATATTAGTCACGGTGTCAATCGATTTGTAATTTTCTATTTGGCTGGGGACTTTTGAAAAATGTTGCCTTAATTTTTTAATGTTTCGAGCATGATTCTGAACTAATAGCATCCGGTTCAGGAATTTTATAGGTACTTTTTCTACACCTTGGGTTACATAATCGTAGACTATGTTACCCGGGGATAGTGTAGCTTCCCAACAGTGAAATAATCCTTTAAATCGGTCCAGTAGTTTCGAATTTAAATAAACATACAAACAAACAATCAAAAATTTCCTCTTTATAATATTAGTAGAGAAATACTTTTTACTTTACTTTCTGATTATATTGGAATCAAAAATTATGAATAAAAAATCTTAGCGAACACAAAAGTTATGATGATGCATTTCAGTCTTTGTGAGACTTATCCTCGAAATAATAAACATCTTTTATTGCCGTACTGTGTATTTATGACTTTGAATATGGCTGGCATTGGTATTAACCTTATGGCATTGTCGGGAGTTTTCACAGCACTCATACGCACCGTGTAACAGATTTTCATTTCGCCATTCCACCTCGCATAATTGACGTGTTTTATGGCTAGTTTAACCCACTAATAAATTGGAACAGGTGTTTTAGCTGCCGGCATGAGAGAATTGCTGCTAAAGCCACAACTTTTTGTTGCATACACATGCACATAAATCAAACGGGACTTAGGCGACAGCCTGCGGCTTAGCTCCGCACAGACTTGGCCCATGTGTGCCGCCAAATGTTTTTGGCTGCCATTCGCCATAAAACAAAAGCGGAAACCGCAAAAATGTTCACTCCGTTAGCGTTGACAATGCGCCAGTCGCGGCATAAAACTTGTTGAATTATTTTTGTTTTGTTGGTGTTGTTGTGTGTGGAATTTTTATTATTATTGCAAATTAAAAAAGTTGGTATCCGCCTAACTATGCGTTGTTGTTGGCGGCTCTGAACCTGTTCCAGGTTGGCTCTGAAAATCAACTATGTAAGAGCCAAGTTTCATGCTACGATGGACGACTAACAAAAATACCCAAAGTATTTTCAACAATTTGCCGCAGGCACAACCAAACCAGAGCCATCATAGACACACACACACACAACCAGGCTTCTGTGTGTGGGGACGAGCGTAGTGTTGTGAGCTCAGGCGTGTCGCAGTACGCCAAGCACTTGGCCCCTCAACTCCCCAACCAACACAAAGCTGGGAGGCTCCGGAGCGTGTTAGCAAATTAAATTCCATTTTCGCAGGTGGCGGCTGTCGAATATTTGCGTAAATGTGAAGCAGAGGCGCAATTATGAGTGCTGCAGGATGGTGGCAAGGCGTGGTGTGGCATGGCGTTGCTGGGTGGTTAACTGCGACATGCAGTCGTAAAATTTAATGCAGCAAAGCAAAAGCTCTGCTCCACCTCCAATATTCGCGCTGACTTTTTCCCGGGAATGCCAGGGTGACCAGCCGTCTGGGAAAGACTTATCAACGCTGCATATTTTGATGATTTTATTTTAAATGTTAATATTACTATAATTAGTTTGAATATTCATAATAAATTCGTATTTAAATATGTTTTTAATACGCATTTTCATTGCACTCCGACACAGCCAGTCGGGGCATATTATCTGCCTCCGTGATAGCTTTAAAATTGTGGAGCAGGATTGAAACTGTCGGACGTTCCACCATTGTTCCTTTTACTTCTAAAACTCTGCATTGAAGGGTTCATGCATGAGGTTCGTAGCCAATGGTGGTCGTCAATTCTATCTTCGAAATCTCAAGCACTTGAAAAGCTGTCATTACTTTTTTTCCTTTTTGCATAAACCGTTTAAAAAAATAATCAGACCCAGTGTTTGTTTTTTTTTACTGGCTGTTACATTACTTCATTATCATCATTCTATGACTTAAAGCATAGAATTGGGCTTATTGCAATTGTTGTTGTAGATTTCTCATACATATTTGTTTCTGGTAGCTTTGTTATATAAATGAGAACACTAATAATATTTGTTAACCATTTAAATAAGTTTGAGATAGTTATTTAGTTTCCACAAAATATGTCTTGCAGGCAGTTCTGGAATTTAGTCAATTTCGTAAACATTCAATATTTAATGTTATGCTTTATTATGTATACTACTTAGTTTGTTCAACTAGAGCCTGCTTGGTTTCTTACTTCTGTGGAAGGCAAAACGTAACGGATAACACAAAACACATCTTCTTTATTCGATGACTCGTTGGAGACTGAGTTAGAGCGCATTGCTAAGCTACAATGTATAGCGAGATCGGGGAAACAGCTGATAGGGTTGCCAGAGTTCCTGTGTACATACTTATCCTCCTACACTTCTTTTCATCCTAATTCAAAATAATGACAAATGAAACAAATAATATAACGAGTAAAGACTTTGAAGCGAGGTATAAATTTAAGTTTCCTTTTCCGTATAATTATGATGAGATATTAAATTTATCTTCACCCATCTCAAAAAATACACTAATATCAGAAATATGAGAGACACGCAATATGGTCACCTTTCTGGTCACTTGTCTTTGTGTAACATTTTTAATGTGCTTTCGAATTAAATGCCGCCAAGTTCCTGTAAAGTTCTGTATGAATGTATTTAGAAAAGCAATTTGGCTGTCAACGATCGGCGGGCGACTATTTGTAATTGTTGTTATCGTTGTGTTTTGTGTTGTCCTTTGCTTCTTTCTGCTGTGTCATTAGAAAATTGACATGTTCTCTTAATGCGGCGCAATGTCGCTCAACGCCTCACTTAACCCAGCCAAAAAAGCATATTGCAAGAAAAGGAAAGAAAAAAAGAAAGAAATAAAGGGAAATAAAATGATGGGCAGAAAATGCCAAATAGCAAAATAAGAAGAAAGCACGCGCACGGCAAAAGGAAAATGCTCATTTTCTACTTGCTCAGCGGGAGCAACAGCAACAACAACAACAGCAGTCATAACAACAACACTAACGTCTCGTTTTCCGTTTTCAATTTTCCACATCGCCTTTGCCTGCCTGTCATTATTTGATAGAGTGAGTCAAGGAATTGATTAAAAAGCATTGTCGTGCATATCCTCCAGTATAGTAAGAAGCGGCGCAGAGCCTTAAGCTGCCCCGCTCGCCCCTCCTAGTGTGCTTAGTGAGTGTACAAGTATGTATGTACAAGTATATGCGATGCCGTGCCACATATGTTGGCCGCACATCTGGTGGCAGGCGCGCGCCTCTTGTCTGTCGATGCTTTGATCTATTCGCCGTATTAACGCCACTACGTCGAAGGCTTGCCTAACAAATTGACGCTTTAATCCGAAGGCAAGCAGTCAGGCAGCCATGATGGCAGGATGTTATATGCGTATGTATGTACTCGCAAGGCAGTCATGTAGTCGATGCCTGCTCATTTGGACACTGACTGTGATTCATTGAGCCGCCAGCAGTCGCAGCGCTCATTTCGTTTCGTTTCATATCGTTTGGTTTGGTTTTATATATTTTTTATATACTGCCAACGCTGCTTTGGCTTTTGTGCCTGGCCTTGTCGTATCTCGTGTCATATTATGGTAATTCGAATCCAAACCGATTAGAGGCAAAATGTGGAAGAATGAATTTCTCTCTTATGTCGTTGCGCATTAGAGCGCGTCCGAGCGTCGTTCCTGCAAGGTGGCTTTGGCAGCGGCATTGACAGCTTTTCCTTGCAAACCTTTTCATTTTGTGCAGTTGCCTTTTTTGCCTTTCTATTTGATGCTCCTAAGTTTCTTATAGTTTCATCTGGCTGTGTGTGTGTATGTGTGGGTGGCGCTTAGTTGTATGCTACGCTAAACAACTTTGCCAACAAAGCGGCTTGTTGCTTCCACACCAGCAAATCAAAATGGCAAACGTGGACATTCTGCAATGGACGCAATTCGTAATCTGTGGCACAAATAGGTAACTTCCCTTTCAGTTTTAAAACAAAGGTTTCCTCAAACATGAAACTACGAGTATAAAAGGTTGTGAATATTGTTCGATGTTCTGATATTTTTTAGTCGAGCCAACAAGTTAGTCAATGGATTCTCTCATAAAAATTGACTTTGCATCTTAATTTTAATCTTTATTTTGAGCTTTGAGCATTAGATTAAAATATGAAGAATATAACTGAATGCAAAAGAGTAGAATGGAATAGAATATTTATAGTTACAGCAATTGTATATTAATTAACAGCTACCCCACAGTTAGTAACAGAATTAGTACCATAAGTTAGAGAAGCGTTTGTTGTTCATTAATACGATTTTTTCATTACGTTTTATCTTACCAATAATTGTTTTAGCAGTAACAACAACAGTAAGTAGATTGCAACTCCAAATCAAATACTTCTTGAATGCAAAATCGAAGAAGATGCAAGCTTAAGCAGAAAATTCCAATAGTTTCGATTTGAAATTGAGTTTTAAATTGATTTTTTACATTTTCAAGTTCTTGTGCACTATTTACTTATTTGGTACCACTGTCAAGTCTTGTTGTAGTTATTGTTGTTATGCACAGAGTGTTGGCTTTCAAGAGTCAGCTCCACCCTAACGCCATTTCATCTTAGGCCAGAGGCACAGTTCAGCTCGTGGCAAGCAACCAGTCAGCTAGAGCTGTATTAAAAGGAATTCTATTGCATTTGAATTGAATTGTGTTTTCCTTTTTCCTCGGCAGCAACAACACATTGCCCGTGACAAGCCACGACAACAGCATTAGCTGGTTATCTGCCTGCCCCTAGTTGTCTTTTTGTTTTGAGCCATATCTGCTCTGGCTTGTGGCATTTACTTTATTTTGCCATTTTTTTCTGCTGCTAGAGGCTAACCTCATTTTCTGATCCGCCTTCGGCAGCTGCTAATGCAATTTGATAACTGCTGTGGCACAAATGTTGAATGTTTATTGCATTGGTTGTCTATTCACTTTTCTTCCATCTGGCCAGTTGCAAGTTAATCAAGCGATTTTTCTTGTTTCTAGTCCTCATTTCTCTGGCAGTTCTAAGGGCTAAAGGAATGCAGAATATCGGCTGCAACCTGTTGAAACGCATCGAATCATCTGCAGATATGCGCTGACTGGCATTAAATAAAACATTATTGATTTCCATGGCAATTGCTCTGTCGCAAGCACTACTGTTGTTGTGCGTGCTTGGCATCTGCTATTCGTGCTCGTATAACTGTTTTCCCTCATTCATTTCTCCGTCTGATTTCTGCGTCTTCTTTCTCCTTCTGCCGGGGTAAGCCTTTGATTTGTGTTTGATTTTTCCGGTGCTAAAAGCATTTCCCGTGAACTTGGGGTGCTCCTATGAAGCTAAGTGCGATGACTGTTCAAAATGGAGTCGAATCGAAATAAGTGAAAGGGCAATAAATGTAGTCAGGCATAAATTATTTCAATATTGCAATATTTGCGCAGAGCAAATGCTTAGAAACGGAATATTGTACGATCAAAGAGTATTAAATTATATTTTGTTGTCTCCTCCGCTCTCTGTGATAAATTGTCTCTAAAGAAAGCTATATTTTTATATATTATATTTATTAGGTAGTAGAGAGTTCTCTGTGACTGCTCTTTGGAATTATAATCCTTTAATGATTTATTTTTGTTTAAGTCTAAGAATATTAAAAAACAACAGTTCATGTTTTGATTGTCATTTTAATAGTCAATTTTAATCTCTGTTATAAATATGATCTCTCTACTCTTTTATATAACTACAGTTGGAGCTTAGAACTTTTTTAATGAATGTCGTCCTTTCATAATTTTGTACATTTTCTCTTCAAAGCTAATGCTCAAGAGTGAGTCAAGCGCCGGCATTGAGCAATTCTTGTTCAAAAGGCATTAAAATTGGCAGTTGGGCGAACTGGAAAATGTGCTTGAGTTGTGAATGCAAAGCAGTTGTAATTGGTGGAACTTGTTGAGTTTTTGCAGATCTGAAAGGAACTGTTTGGCTTTCTTCTATTTTCACATTTTTCTTTGTCAATTAATCACTTTTATTTCTGTCTACACATGTTCCTCAATCAGTGACAGTTAACCTTTAGTGGCTTTTCAGAAGTCATTTTGCATTCTCTTTGGTTATTCTTACATTCAAAAAAGAGGGGGTCATGACTAGAATATGCTAAGAATTTGCCTATATTCATGCGTTCTATTAAAAGACTCTTCAATGAGAAGAAAAACATTCTTTAATATATTTGTTGATATATTTTGTTGTTTTATTAGCTTTTAAAACGGCTCGAGTGATAATTTGTATTCTATCTTTTGAAACATTTATGTTTGTAGCGATTTTAGCAATACACAGATTATTTATGAAAAAGCTGCTTAAATATACAAGTAGTATAATCTATTATATGAGTCGCTATTGGCAGTTAATTCCAGCTCACAAACTGCTTTCATTCGCTCATTAAAATACACATGTGGATTTGAGTAATAACTTCTTAGTTCGTTATCTGTAAATGCATGTGGAACGTTAGTTGGCGATTACAATTCGCAAATGGCAATTCACAAACACATTTACATTGTACGAGTGTGCGAGAGATATGTACTATACATGATTCTTAATTCGTGCATATTAAATTCAACCATTGGTCATTAAACACAATTTGAGTATTATGAGTGGGCGGATGGGTCCTGGATCTGGCGCTTGTGTGCTCCAGTGGCTCCACGTGCGTGCTTTGGTCACTTTGTGGTCACATTTTACAGCAAATCAATTGTGCCGCCCACTCGGGCGTGAAATTTTATTAGCGCAAAATGATTTCATGTGCCAAATATTTGGCAAAATCGATGCCCAGCAGCCACATGGGGCGACCGCAACTGATGAAGCTGCTGCGGCCTCTGTCCCCAATGGCCGCTAATGGCGACGCTCCTTTTTACGAGTGCTTTGCTTTACATTAACGGGGCGTGTCGAGCATATGTGTGTGTGTGTGTGTGTGTGTCTGCAAATGGGTGGGAGTGGGCGTGAGCCTCAGTTTATGGGTGGTGTTTGTGTGTGTGCCTGTATTTAATAATATTGACCACCGCTCACAAAGCGTTTCATTTAAGTGCACTCAAAGCGCGTTATTCGGCTTTAATCTCGCGCTGTTGTGTGCAGTTTATGTCATTTATCGATAATTACAATTTATGCGCTGTACTCTGCTTGTCTCCATGATGATGTCAGTGGCGATGATGTCAGGCTGAGTGCGGCTGGCATTTGTGCAGGACATTGTTCACTTAAAGGGCTGAGCTTTTATTGAATATGACTACAAAAGGATTTTCTTTTTTGGTTTGATACAGTTTTTCAATCACTTTTATCAAATTAATACAATTTTAATAGCTCTTTTGGTCCATTCTCTTTAACCACTAGAGTGGGACAAAATCAGCTTTTTACACTTACTTCGCTAGTTAGCCAGCCACCAGTATCTAGTTATTATTGCCATTAAGCATTTTTCTTTCTTTGGAAATATGATCGACCCTGCCACTATAAAATATTCCATCCTCATTTGTATATAAGTAGCTTGGTATCACCAAAAGTTCACCATTTCAATCATTAATTGTATCAGCGCCTGAAGATATTTAAATAATCATATTATCACAGAAAATTTAACTGAAATTTTTATCTACTTAAGTGTCAAATATTTGCTGTTCAATATAGTTTTAAAAGAAGCACATGAAATATTTATAAATAATATTTTATCAAACTGAAATGGATGCTTAGTTCTGGGGTTGTGCTAACAAAAATGTACAGAAGGATAAAAGAAATATATTTGGTTAATTTTTATATGAAGATGTGTAATTAAGAAGGAAACTTATTATTTGTAAAATTTGTTCATTTATTATTAAGATTAAGCTTCGATCTTAGGTTCGGTCAATCGTTTCAGATGTTCATTTGTTATTAGAAAACTAATGTTGCTATTTAATTTGATGATTGCAGGCATTTGGTACAACAGTGACCGTCGCGATTGGGTTCGGGTTGCCGGCCGATAGTACCCATTATACCCTGTGAAAGGGTTGAGACCATCATCACTGCGAAAATCATCCTTCTCCAGCAGCAGCAGCATCAACAACGCTTGTCCGCCCCCGCCGCCCACTCCACACCAATTGACCAACAGCGGCAACAACAGCAGCAGCAGCCACCAACACCAGAACCAGCACCAGCACCAGCATCACCACCAATCCCAGCACAGACGTCCGAGCAACAGCCACGCACACAACGAAGCTGGCAGCTTGGCCACAAAACCCGCTGCAAATTTGCTCGATAGCAATCAATTGCAAGTGAACTACTTCGAGTTCCCACCAACCACGCGCAGTGGAACGCTGCTGTTGGCCCCCACCTCATCAACACCAGCGCTCAATTGCAACGTCGGCAACGGTTCCCAGTACTCAGCAGTTGCCACAGCAGCCGCTTCGACAGCCTGCGCTCTCCTTGCCACCTGCCAAGCGGGCACCACTTCGGCGAACAACTCACCCAAGAGTGCTGCTGGGCAGCATCACACTTTTCTTCGGCAACAACAGCAACTGTTGCAGCTACAGCGACCACCACAGGTAGCCACAGCAACAACAGCAACAACAGCCGACAGCATGGGCAGACGCGAGATAAAACGTTCTAACACCAGTGGCTCAACCACAAGATCCTATGACAGCGGTAGCGGTGAGTAAAAAGCAAAAAGCGTTGCGTTTTCAGTTAGGAAAGCGGTTTAGATTCCCCCAGCCCCCAAAGGCGGGCAACCTTTTCGCGTTGGCCGCTCTTCAGCAAATTAGTCGCGGCAGCTGCCAGTGCAACAAAATGGAAATCTATTAACCCAAACACAATTGATGGCTGCGTAGTCGTGGGACTGCTTCGGATGCTCCTAATCGCCTTAGGCATTGTGCGTAGGTGGGCGCTGTTAATGCCTCGGCAAATGGCATTAGGCTTGGAAATTAACTCAACCGAGATTTGTTGTCGGGCTGTCCGAGCCTCTGTACCTTTAGGTGATGGAGCATGCCTGAATACCTCCTGGTGCTGGCATGCTCGCCAATACTTGGAAAAAGCTTCTGATAATTGGGATGAGGGCAAAAGGCTCTTTAGCTTAACAAGAGATTTTATAATATATTACTTTTTCATATAGCAATTAGGCAATATTAATGACAGCAGATGGATATATTCTATCCTTCCGAGCCGAATATGCACTTCAATTTCATTTATTCCCAGCAAGGCAAAAGGCAAAATGTGATTTAAAAACAAACATTTTACACAAGGTTTTTGTTAAAGCACAAGTCCCAGCAGAATCATACGACTTTCTGTGGCAGATAGAGGGGGA